>NC_059547.1:12500-5012500 GCF_905220415.1 Colias croceus
CCTAACCTAACCTAACCTAACCTAACCTAACCTAACCTAACCTAACCTAACCTAACCTAACCTAACCTAACCTAACCTAACCTAACCTAACCTAACCTAACCTAACCTAACCTAACCTAACCTAACCTAACCTAACCTAACCTAACCTAACCTAACCTAACCTAACCTAACCTAACCTATACCTAACCTAACCTAACCTAACCTAACCTAACCTAACCTAACCTAACCTACCTAACCTAACCTAACCTAACCTAACCTAACCTAACCTAACCTAACCTAACCTAACCTAACCTAACCTAACCTAACCTAACCTAACCTAACCTAACCTAACCTAACCTAACCTAACCTAACCTAACCTAACCTAACCTAACCTAACCTAACCTAACCTAACCTAACCTAACCTAACCTAACCTAACCTAACCTAACCTAACCTAACCTAACCTAACCTAACCTAACCTAACCTAACCTAACCTAACCTAACCTAACCTAACCTAACCTAACCTAACCTAACCTAACCTAACCTAACCTAACCTAACCTAACCTAACCTAACCTAACCTAACCTAACCTAACCTAACCTAACCTAACCTAACCTAACCTAACCTAACCTAACCTAACCTAACCTAACCTAACCTAACCTAACCTAACCTAACCCACCAGTAATCACCTAGACTATACACGTTCAACATTGGCTCCGCGAAATAAAATTATTAAAAATAGTAATTTTAGAGCCACGCGCGTAAAAGTGAGTTATCGCATTTATAACATAACTATTAACAATATCCAGTGTTTGTAGTGTCTGGAGCGGACGGGATTCATTCCAGGGAAGGAGCACACTTCGGAAGGCTATAACACCCACAGCTTGCGTCGCGCCAAAAAGGTTTTTATATCAACACGTAGGCCTAATTGTGACCAATTTTTCGACACCACCATCTTGGCGATCGGGTACACGGTTGGGAAGTTATTAAGATCCAAACTTGGCACGTGTAACCCTTTTTCGACTTAGTAACGTCGTTCTTACATATTACGTCAAACGGAAGGCATTTGACCTCAATACGGCCACGACATCACAACAAAACAAGCTAACGTTAGGCAACCTCTATTTGGCTTAGCGACGCAAAACACAAACTATAATTGAAGACCCCGAAGCCGCCTGCGGTATTTATTATTTATTTAACATCACCAGTCTGCAGTCCAGCGCTGACACTCCACCACCAGAAGCTGAGAAACCTACTACCCGTGTTAGGCTTGTTCGAACCGGGAGTCCATACTCTTTCACTTCGTGAAATTCCCCCCCCCCCTCCGGAAAACACAAACCTCACCCCCCCTCAACCTAAACTCCTAAGCTGTTGGAGCAACACCCTCGTGTAAGGGCTAATTCAACTCGCCTTCTCAAGAGCAATCTTTTGGCCCCAACAGTTAACCCCCCCCTCGAGAAAACACACACCCCACCCCCCTCATCCCAAACTCCTAAGCTGTTGGAGCAACACCCCCGTGTAAGGGCTCATTGAAGTCGCCTTCTCAAGAGCAATCTTTTGGCCCCAACAGTTAAACTCCCCCCCTCGAGAAAACACACACCCCACCCCCCCTCATCCTAAACACCTAAGCTGTTGGACAAACACCCCCGTGTAAGGGCTCATTCAACAGGCCTTCTCAAGATCTGTACTTTGGCCCCAACAGTTACCCCCCCCCCCCCCGAAAAAAAAAAAAACCCCCTTACCCCAATCTCCTAAGCTGCTAGACCAAGAACAACCACGTGGTTCCAAAAGCTCAATATCCCCTCCCTTTTGAAGTTTACCTCACCCCCCTCACACTATCTTATAAACCTCTGGGCCGATACCCTTCGTGTTTGGGTTTATTTTACTCAACACGAGGAGAGGAAGAACTTGGCCCCAACGGTTTTTCACTAAGCAACCACACCTTCAGCGACACTCACCACCACCTAGGAGAGAAATCTCCGGCGCGTATCTGGGTGTACTCGTCACCATCAGTCACCGGCGCATAACACCAGCGTCCCCGTCATCTACTTTATAAGTACCTTTAATTAATTTTAAGTTAACTTTAAGCTATTTTTTAACTAATTTAATATTAATAAATAAAAAAAATAAAAATAAAAATGTCAAGCAAAAGCGAACCAATCTCTAAAACTTCCCGCAACCAAGCCGCGGAGGTGCCTAGCAGGCCAACGCGCACTTTGCGCGAAAAGGCTCTGGTGAAAGCAGCCATGACTCTGCCACCAACCACATCTAAAACAACAGCCCCAAAGCCCCTACCACCTTTACCGGAACCGGAATCGCCGCCACAGTCATCCGCATTACAGATGGACGACCTCAAAATGCAAGATTCACTGGCTGCAGGTGGCGACACCCAAGATGAGATGGAGACCTCGTCGGTGGGATCTGAGACATCCATCGGGAGGCGAGTGAGTCTCCTCTACACGTCTCCCAAAAGGGGCACAGGAGTTGAAATGGACGTGGCAACAAAGGTTGCAAATGACTTGCTTCTCAGAGGCAAAGAATCTTTAGAGACGGCTGGAAATATGAAGAGAGAAAACAAGACAGTTGCCCTCAACAGCTTGCAGGGGCTGTACGAAACTGTCTTGTCTCTGGCTGACTCACGTTCGAGACATAAATTCAACCTTGAAAAAGAACGCTCACGCCACGCACAAGAGCTGGTGCGAGTGGAGAGGGCCCACTCTGCAGAAGTGAAGCAAATCAAGGAGGCCCTCCTCTCGGAAGTGAGTCTCGCGAGAGCAGGCATCACGGAAACCCTAAAAGAGACGCAAGCTGTACGCAGCTGGCTAGGGTACGAGACCGTGGAACCCTTCAGTCAGCTGAAGGAGCTTCACCGGGAGACTGGCAACCTCGTTGCCGAAATCAAAACAAAACTCTCTGCCAAGGAGCTCGGCAGCGAATCCACGGACGATAAATTAAGCTCCCTGGAAAAAAAGGTCCAAAGTCTTAACAATGGCATCGGACACTTATCAAACCAGCTGGCCGAGCTCACAAAATTACTGACATCCTCAGGCGGAGAGGGGTCTACCCGAGAAGCTCCTATCCAAAAAACATTGTGCCTATCTCAAATAATAAACAATCTTGACGCAATCTCCCTAAAAATAGACAACCTCCCTCAACCACCCCCTCCACTCCCCCCTACACCACTGCCGACAGAACAGCTATCTGATGACCTGAAGCGTGTCTTTCACCGCCTTGACCAAATGTGCACAGAAATACGCGAGCTGCGCGAAACGACCAGCGCACAACCCCCACCCTCACAAACAGCTCACAACCTGGGCACGGAGCTGGCAATGGCGGAAGTAAAGAAGACGTTGGCTTCCATACAAAAGGGAGTCACGGGTCTTAATACGGCTGACAGACCAACAAAAGGGCCAATCACCTACGCCCAGGCAGTGGCAAAAACACCGCCACCACGACTCCCTAACCATACCCTCATTATCTCCTCGACGGACCCCAAACACACTGGGGAACAGGTTATCGAGAGAGTTAGGGGGGCCCTCGATCTTACCAAAACGGGGGCCAAAGTGGAAAAAGTTAGGAAAGCCAAAAATCAGAAGGTCGTTCTGAGCTGTCCAAGCTCAGACGACCTAAATCTGATCAAAAACCAGGTCAACAGTAGCAAGGGGTTATCGGCACAGGAGCCGAAACCAATAAATCCTCTTGTCTGCATCAGAGGGGTACTGTCCTGTCACAAGGACGAGGAAATAATTGAACTTTTAAAAACTCAAAACAAACACCTGATGAGTGAACTGGACCAGAAAAATTCAATATTAAAGGTGCGGTATAGGAAGCGCGCGAGAAACCCGCACGAGTGCCACCCTGTCTTGGAGGTCTCTCCAGAATGTTGGAAGGCACTCTGCAAGGCAGAAAAAGTTTACGTGGGTTTAAAAAGATGCCCCATAGAGGACCAATCCCCCTTGGTGCAGTGCTCCAAATGCCTGGGATACGGGCACACTCGAGCGCTGTGCAAGGCACAGGAGCAATCATGCTCGTACTGTGCCAAAACCCACAAGGAGAGGGAGTGTCCTCTTAAGGCGCAAGGAAACACTCCCACGTGCGTCAACTGCCAAAAGGCCAAAAGAGACGGCTCTGACCTGGAACACACTGCATTCAGCAGTGAGTGTCAGGAAAGACAAAAGTGGGACAACATAGCGAGGTCTCGCGTCTCCTACTGCTAAGGTCACCCTAACTACACCCGGGCAATCAGAATCCCCATCCACAAGTATGCGCAAAAGGGAGCTTAAGTTCATACAAGCAAACCTACAGCGCTCAAAACTAGCGACAGTCGAACTGCTCCAGGCTGCCCAAAAGGAAAACATTTCAATAGCACTAGTCCAGGAGCCATACGTAGGCAGGACCGGTGTTGTGAAACAATGCAGTGGCACTCAAGTCATCCAGTGCACCTTGGGCCGCCAAAAACCAGTGAAGGCTGCGGTAATTGTTCTGGGAACAGAGCTAGAGGTCATACACGATCCTCAGCTGGTGACCGAGAATGTGGCCGCGGTCCTCATCAAAGCAGGGCGACTGAAGCTAGGAATAATTTCCATCTACCTGGAAGGGGATCAGGACATCAACCCATACATATCACGCATCAAACTAGTCTGTGATAAATTACCAACAGACAATCTGGTGGTTGCGGGCGACATCAACGCCTGGAGCCACTGGTGGGGCAGCAACTCCGAGGACCACCGTGGTAAAGATTTCAACAATTTCCTAAGTGAGATGAACCTCCAAATTCTTAACACAGGAGCTACGCCAACCTTTGAGACCTACAGGGGCGACAGGCTGTACACAAGTATAGTAGATGTAACTGTGTGCAGCCTGCCACTCCTCGGGAAGATCTCTGGCTGGCAAGTCCGCAGAGGTTTAACAACATCCGATCACAACGCTATAACTTTCGGTATGCGTCTGGAGACAGCCCTGGAAAGCATCAAACCTGTCACCACGCGCATATACAACACAAGGAAAGCGAAGTGGACGGACTTCAACGGTTCTTTCCGGTCAGGACTCTCTGAAAAAGACATCACATCCACCCGAATAGGGAATATTTCAAACCCGGAAGAACTGGAGGAATCTCTCGCAATTTATGTTGAAATCATCCATAAAGCGTGTGAAACGGCAATCCCAAAAGTTGGTATAAACAAGGGAGAGCCTAAGCCACCCTGGTGGTCCCCCTCTCTAGAAGATCTGAAAAGAGAGGTACTCCGCAAAAAACGGAGAATTAAAAATGCAGCTGCCAGTCGCAGACTGTTTGTCATAAACGAATACACTCACGCTAGGGAGGAATACAAAACCAAGGCAGCTGAGGCAGCAACCCAAAGCTGGAAAGAATTTTGTGAGACACAAGACCGTGAGAGTATGTGGGACGGAATCTACAGAGTCATAAGGAAAACGGCCAGAAAACAAGAAGACCTGCTGTTAAGGGACTCCGCCGGCTTAACGCTTTCCCCGGAGCAATCGGCGGAACTCCTGGCCCAGACTTTTTACCCTCGTGACACTGTAGATTCCGAAACGGAACATCAGACCCTGGTGAGAAACCTGTCTGAAAACAGGAAATCCACGGACATCGAAGACCTATCCGCCGATGATCCCCCATTTACGGCCGCGGAACTGGAAACAGTCCTAAACAGGCTTAATCCAAAGAAGGCTCCCGGCCCTGACGGGCTCACGGCAGATATATGCACAGCTGCAATTCGCTGTGACAGAGAGGTGTTCCTGGCGCTGGCCAACAAATGTCTGGCGCTAGAGCACTTCCCGAAGCAGTGGA
This sequence comes from Colias croceus, assembly GCF_905220415.1. Classification (NCBI taxonomy): domain Eukaryota; kingdom Metazoa; phylum Arthropoda; class Insecta; order Lepidoptera; family Pieridae; genus Colias; species Colias croceus. The sequence goes on from NC_059547.1 coordinate 18,283, forward strand.
AGGTAGCGCACGTGTGCATCATCCGTAAACCAGGGAAAGATGATTACACCCACCCAAAATCCTACAGGCCAATTGGTCTCTTATCGGTCCTAGGCAAAATAGTTGAAAAACTCACAGTCACCAGACTGCAATGGCTCTTCCTCCCTACCCTAAACAACAAGCAATACGGGTTCACTCCTCAGCGTAGCACAGAAGACGCCCTCTATGACCTTCTACAACATATCAACACACAGGTAAGTTACAAGAAAATTGTGCTTATGGTGTCGTTGGACATAGAGGGGGCTTTTGACAACGCGTGGTGGCCTGCCCTAAAGAAACAACTTATTAACAAGAGGTGCCCAAAAAACCTTTACGGCCTTATAACATCCTACCTTTGTGACAGGACAGTCAGGGTCAATTACGCAAGAGCAGTATTCGAAAGGGGCACCAACAAAGGGTGCATCCAGGGCTCCATAGGAGGGCCTACCTTCTGGAACCTAATTTTAGATACGCTCCTCCAAAAACTAAATAGCCTAGGCGTCTACTGCCAAGCATTTGCAGATGACGTAGTCCTAATATTCTCAGCCCCGACAGTCGAAAAAATTCAAAGCACAGCCAACACCACCTTAGAGGCTGTGCAAACATGGGGAAAACAAAATAAGTTGAACTTTGCCGCACACAAGACCAATGCGATGATAATAACTCGTAAACTAAAATACGACCTCCCCATAATAAACATGTCAGGGATCCAGCTAAAACTCGTAAAAGAAATAAAGTTGCTGGGTCTTATCATCGACTGCAAACTCACCTTTAACTCACACGTGGCGGCCACTTGTAGAAAGGCAGCCGACATATATAAACAGCTAGCGTGTGCAGCAAAAGTGAGTTGGGGTCTAAACAAAGAGATAATAAGGACCATATATGTGTCGGTGATAGAGCCAATCGTGCTATACGCGGCAAGCGCGTGGTATCCTGCAGCGGAAAAACTATCAATCAGAGACCAACTGTCCTCGCTGCAGAGAGGCTTTGCAATAAAGATTTGCAAAGCCTATCGCACGGTGTCTCTAACATCGGCGCTCATACTTTCCGGGTTGCTGCCACTCGACCTCAGGGTCCAGGAAGCGGCAGCCTTCTTCAAAATCAAAAAAGGCTACTCGGAGGAGCATATCCCGCCAGGAAGAGAGGTGGAGCAAAAAGTGGGATATCTCCACAACCCACATCCCTCAACTCTGATAATAACAGAGTTCGAGCGTCTTGAAAATCTGGATCCAAATACTTTGGAGACCTATCATGTAGTCGGTCCCCAAATCTTCACCGACGGCAGCAAAATAGAGGGGAAGGTAGGTGCTGCCCTAACATGGTGGGACAAAGGTAAAGAGACCAGGTACTCCACCTTCCGACTAGAGTCACACAACACTGTCTTCCAATCGGAGATGTATGCGCTCTACAGAGCGGTCAAGATGGCAAGGAGCTCAAAAGCCAAAACTGTAAATATCATGAGCGACTCAAGATCTTCGCTTGAGCTTTTAAAAAATCCATGTGTTACACACCAACTAGCTCTGGAGATTAAAAAACTCATCGCGGAAACCCGAGCAGAAGACAGAGAGGTGAGACTCTTCTGGCTAAGGGCTCACGTGGGAACACCCGGGAATGAGAGAGCAGACCAACTAGCAAAAAAGGCTGCTCTCACCAAAAAGACGGCCCCTGATTACAGTAAAGTGCCCCTTTCATACATTAAGCGGAAAATCAGGGAGGTAACAATTCAAAAATGGCAACAACGCTACGAATCCTCCACCACAGGGTCGGTCACCCAGGCATTTCTGCCGACCGTCTCTTCTGCGAGACGAGTACTGAAGGACACCACATTGACACCAACTTTAGTCCAAGTCTTAACTGGCCATGGAGGATTCGCGGCCTATTTACACAGATTCAACCTAATAGACAGCCCATCCTGCGTCTGCGACTCGTCGTGCCACGAGACCATCTGGCACATTTTATTCGAGTGCCCAAGATTTGGTGGAGACAGACTCTCACTCGAAATTCAAACTCAGACCCAACTGAGCCAAGAGTCTCTACCCACCATCATGGAGACTGAGAGTCTGAGGAAGCCATTCCTGGCCTTTGCCGCTAAAATCGCACGAGTCGCAGCAATAAACAACGGCTCAACAATTGCATCCAAGGATTTGCCCCACCAACCACAAGTCCCCACCCCTACAACGCCTGCAAACAGTAGGCCACTCATCACAACCACAGCAGGTCTAAATAACGTTATTACCCCAGCGCCGACAAACTCCAGTGAACAACTACTGGAGTGCGCCAAAGTAGGGGTACCAAAACTGAGAGTTCGTAGCATCGCACTCTTCATGGACAACGACAATGAGTCATTTGGAATTTCCTTCTGCCGGGAAATCACAAACAATCAGCTGGCCATCTCACCCGGCCTCGCAGCTCTGCGGTTTGGAAGTACCAACAAAGCCGTGATGAAGCGTAGTAGCTACATAGCTCTTCCTCTGGCAACATTCATGGGCCACTCCTGCCGGGTGGTACGATTGCAAAACAAGGCGGTCGTACTCCTCGAATGGAAAGTCGAGTCCCCATTCACCCAGGCATGTTTGATACTTACCAGTCTTGCGCAGAGTTGCCAATCAGCGGGAGCACACCTACCCCGCATTATTAGCGTCGACGCTATGGCCATCGGGTATCAGAAAGGTGAAGTTGTGGACCGTTGCGGATGCGTCACTGCCTCAAAACATTATGAGGTAATAGTTTATGAAGACCGAGGGGAAAACTTAGACTACCTCAAACCCCACGTACGCGCCGCATCGACCGCACCATATCACCTACCCACCGGCGTCAACCATCCACCAACAATCAGTGGCTCAGAGCGGCTACAACAAAAAATTGCAGCCGAAAGGCTCTCAGCATTAGAGAGTAGTCGAAGTCCAAAAGAGTGCCCTGAAACCCGGAGCCGAATGAAGGCCCTCTCTGACTTCTTTAAAGTAGTCATGGGTCGGCCAACTGAAGGCAACCCGAGTGGAAGGCAAACCTCAGCTGTGGAGAGATTTTTAACTCCAAACAAGGCCACAGAACGGCCAACGGATAGGACAAAGCGAACTCGGGCTGATTTCGGGCAAATCAATTCACCACAATACAGAACCGTCGCAAAACCCCTCGACCACATTATCAACGCCTTTCTGGAATTCCGCGCTATCATCGAGGCAACCAGAGAGGTCAGTCTGGCAACATGCAGAAACATCATGCATGCCTATCAGCTTAACAACCTTGCGCTGCTAAGGGTCAGACTCGAGGAGGCGGACGCAGCCATCTATAACAACGCAACATCTAAAGTCATACATGGACAAATGTCCGGTCCTTACATGGCTGCGTTCAGCTCTAGCGTTGGTTTTGTTCCTATAGACGAGAATGCACTCAAAATCAAGGGAACCACCACTTTTAAAACCCCCGAGGGAGATCCCATCGTCGTGACCGCCCGTTGCACCAAGATTATGCTGGATGACAGGATCCTGGACATGGCAAAAACCATTGCCCCGGGTCCTGACATCTCGGCGTACGGGAGTGACTGGGTGGTACCCGACATCAAGTGGATCAACGGAGTGCCGGGCTGCGGCAAAACAACATATTTGGTAAAACACTTCGACGAGACCAATGATGTAATTGCGACAACCACAGTAGAGGCGGCAAAAGATCTGAGAGAGAAGCTAGCGCACCGCATAAAAGGAGAGGAAAAAATACGAGTGCGCACAATAGCTTCAATCCTCACAAATGGATTCAGGGGGTCCTTCAGTTGTAAACGGTTAACCGTGGACGAAGCCCTCATGAACCATTTTGGCTCTATAATTATGGCCGCCAAGCTGTCTGGCGCAGTGGAAGTGGTCTTAGTCGGAGATGTAAACCAACTGCCGTTTATCGACAGAGATAATCTCTTTCACATGAGATACTGTCGGCCCGACTCTATCACAATGATCCACCAAAACTTACTTTGCACACACCGCAATCCGATGGATGTTGCCTTCGCCCTCAGTGAAGTGTACTCTGGCATATACTCATCTCAGCCCAGAGTGCACTCATTAATCCAAAAGGGATATAGAGATGCGGTTATCCCAAGATCCTTGGAAAATACCCTCTACCTCGTACACACACAGGAGGAAAAGAGCACCCTTTCCAACCAGGGCTATGGAGCGGGGTCGGGTTCCCGCATCTTAACCATCCACGAGGCACAAGGCCTAACGTACGAAACCGTCTTCATCCTGAAATCAAACGCCAAAAAACTCAGCCTGCACGACAGTGTACCTCACGCGGTTGTCGCAATATCTAGACACACCAAGACCTGTGTCTACTTCGCTGACGACTGTGGCGACGCGATCGGCAGGTTGATAGGGAGGGCACAGAGGGCCAGTACCAAGAACATCATGGAGTACTGTTTAAAAATGGCCCTCAAGGATAGAAACGGCAGAGTCGTGGAGGCCCTCACAAAATCAATTAAATAAAACCACCTCACCTCCAAAAGCTTGGATTGCGGCAACAATAACCAATACTTCATACTCCTTACCTATCCACTCAATAATATGTATTGTGTTTTTGCCTTTAATAGATTAAATTAAATTTGTATTAGAATTCATTTTAATTGATAAAATTAATAAATATCACTATGTATAAGATTAAATTTGAAACTGTTATAAATTAATTGTATAAATTGTATCACTTATAATATTATGTAAAATAGCATGCACAAAAAAAAATATATATATATATATAATAAAAATTAAAAAAAAAAAAAATAAATATGTAAAAAAAGAAAAAAAAATACTAATAAAAAATATTAACAAAAAAATATATATATATTATAATAAAAAAAAAATATATATTAATTATAATATTAAAAAGAAAAAAAAAAAAAAATACTGCATGTTATAATAAAAAAAAAAAAAATAAAAAAAAAAATGCATGTTATATTATAAAAATTATGCATGTTATAAAACTAGTTAAGAGACTAAAAATAATATGTAATTGTATTATGGTAGTTGACGGGACTACCTCATTAATTGTGACGAGTAAACCATCCTTTTGAAAAACAAAAAATTATATTATCTAAAAAAAAAAAAGGCACGGACCTTGAGTCTGTGGAGTTTGTTTTATTTAAAAAAAAAAAAAAAAAAAAAAACCTAACCTAACCTAACCTAACCTAACCTAACCTAACCTAACCTATCCTAACCTAACCTAACCTAACCTAACCTAACCTAACCTAACCTAACCTAACCTAACCTAACCTAACCTAACCTAACCTAACCTAACCTAACCTAACCTAACCTAACCTAACCTAACCTAACCTAACCTAACCTAACCTAACCTAACCTAACCTAACCTAACCTAACCTAACCTAACCTAACCTAACCTAACCTAACCTAACCTAACCTAACCTAACCTAACCTAACCTAACCTAACCTAACCTAACCTAACCTAACCTAACCTAACCTAACCTAACCTAACCTAACCTAACCTAACCTAACCTAACCTAACCTAACCTAACCTAACCTAACCTAACCTAACCTAACCTAACCTAACCTAACCTAACCTAACCTAACCTAACCTAACCTAACCTAACCTAACCTAACCTAACCTAACCTAACCTAACCTAACCTAACCTAACCTAACCTAACCTAACCTAACCTAACCTAACCTAACCTAACCTAACCTACTACCTACTACCTTACTACCAAATATCTTACTCCAAAATAATAAGTCGTCGTCCAAAATACATTATTTGACCCCAGACTACTTGAATGTAAGATTAAAATTACAATTGTATACCTTTATTTCTTAACCCCACACTCCGCACCCCGCACCCAGGAGAACCGCCCCCGATGCGTCTTTCCAATCTATACATAGCCAGAACGCAACAATAATTGTAATAAATAGGTAACAGATAAGGGTTAGGTTACGTTCGTGTTTTTTTTTTTTGAACTACACAAAAATAGGAGCCCCGCGAAGCGGGGCTCCGTCGCCTCGCAATTTCTTCTTCTGGATTTATTAGATTTTTACTTTTTAGCACTATTGTCAAAACAAGTGACGTTTGTTTGGGAACCTCAATATATTTATCGAATGCCAGATAACAATAAATAAGCGACGTACGTATGGGAACCCCAGTATATTAATTATTGGTATTTGGGAAATATTCTAGCGATTGTTAGCTTTTTTAGCCTTACAATAATGACCAAATTAGAAGTCATGGTATTACATAATTGGTAACATCTAAGTAGTGACAATATATAATACATGGTTTTAGGAAACGTTATTTGGTGACCATTAATTATCCATTTTGGTAGGTAACCGATTAGAATTTTTTTGGTAGTATAATAGGTACTTTTTTGGGTGGTGTTTAAACACAAGCCTTTTTAAAAGAGCAACTATGGAGTTTCTTGCCGATTCTTCTCCATAGATACTGCTTTCCGAATCGGTGGTAAATGTTAAAAATACCTACTTATGTAATGACGATTCGAAAGTGCTACTAAATAGTAGTCTAATTGAATAAATGAATGTTTGAGTTTGAGTTTGAGTTTAGTATGGATTGTAACCGAATCTTTCAATTATTATAAAAAAAAATCGATTTGTTAAAGCAACGGAATAGCTTGTTCAAGTAACAAATTTTATTATATATGATAAGAAAACTATTTTGTTATTGCAACAAAAAATGTATTAGGTACAATAACAAAGCGATTTTGTTAAAACAACAAAATTAACTTCAGAGCAGTGAAAACTCATTTGTTATTGCAACTTAGTTCATCTTGTTAAATAAATCTATCTAAATAAATCACTCTTTAGTGATAAGGCCGCCATCTGTGCTAGTTTAGCTATAAGTTTTAGTTTTATGTTATTTGTATAACTAGCATAGTAAAGTGTCATAAATAAAAATAAATAAAATAAACTAGTTGATTTGTTATTGTAAGTAAATTCATTTTTTATCACAGCATATTTTATTGTTGTCCCTGTTTTTGTTGTTCTAACAAATAATTTGTATGCGTGCATGTAACTTAGATTTCACGAGCCACGAAGAGTCCGCCACCGTCTTTGTGACTAAGTTTAATTATTTTGCCGTGTCTACGTTCGTCCGTTGCTCATATTATTTTATGTAGGGGAGTAGACTATTGGTGCTCAGTAACCGAAAACGTGTATGAGATATATAAAGAATATAAATAATTTGTTAAGTCGTAAAATTTTATGAAAACGTAAAAATTAAAAAAAAAAATGTAACCTTGTTATATATAACAAGGCTAATGATAGATAAAGATATTTTTGAAAGAAAGAAGAAGGAATTTTTAGCAAGTATAGAATTAATCTCCGTTAAATTATCTCGACAATAGTATGCAAAATATCTTGATTCAAACTCAAACTCAAACATTCATTTATTCAATTAGACTACTATTTAGTAGCACTTTCGAATCGTCATTACATAGGTAAGTATTCTTAACATTTACCACCGATTCGGAAAGCAGTATCTATGGAGAAGAATCGGCAAGAAACTCCATAGTTGCTCTTTTAACATCATGTAAATATTACAATATATGAAACTTATATCTAACTACATAATATATCATAATATGCCAATGAACTGTCTTGTGGTTTTTACGCGACAACCCTCCATGGGTTTTTATCGTCCATATATTCCTGAATACTGTAGTACGCTCTCTGAACTAATACATTTTTTATATAAGTTTTAAATTTAGAACTACTAAACTCTTTAATATTGTGAGGAATTCTATTGTAAAAGCGTATACCTTGACCCATAAATGAATTTTTAACTTTAGCTAATCGGAAAAATGGCATTTCAATTCTATTCCTGTTCCTTGTGCCATAATCGTGTCTATCTCCTACTCTTGTGTGTAAGTCGGAGCTTTTGTGTACATGCAAAATATTATTAAATATAGGTATACTGTGATGGTACAGTAAGGATACCAGTATTCTTAAAATGATCTCTTAGTGAGTCCCGAGCACGTAAATTATATAAAGAGCGAATGGCTCTTTTCTGTAAGATAAATATAGTTTACATATCTGCAGCCCTGCCCCACAGTAGAATTCCATAGGACATAATGCTATGAAAGTAGCTGAAATAAACCAATCTAGCCGTATCTTCATCGGTGAGATGCCTTATTTTTCGGACTGCATATGCAGCTGAACTGAGCTTACCTGCAGCGGTGTTGACATGGGCTCCCCACTGTAGTTTCTCGTCCAATGTTAACCCTAGAAATACAGGAGACTCAGTAGGATGCAATACCTCCCCGTTCAAGGTAATATCTCTGTTCAACTTTTTTACGTTAGGAAGTAAAAATTCAACACAAGTGGTTTTTTTGGCATTTAATAATAAATTATTGGCAGTAAACCATTCAGATATGTGTAAAAGAGCACTGTTCACTTCGTCAACATTTGGGTCATGCCTATCCACATTAAAAATTAATGAGGTATCATCTGCAAACAGAACTATTTCACACCTATCCTGCAAATAATAGGGAAGATCATTGATATATACCAAGAACAAGAAGGGACCTAAAATTGACCCCTGTGGAACACCAATGTTAATTGACGCACCGCTAGAACGTTCTCCATTAACAACTACAGTCTGTATCCTATCATGCAGGTATGACGCTATGAGGTTCTGTGCTTTTCCTTTAATTCCATAGTGATTAAGTTTACGTAACAAAGTACAATGTTCAACGCAGTCAAATGCCTTGGAGAGGTCACAAAATATCCCCAGAGCATTTTTTGAGTTTTCCCATGCTTTATATATATGTGTTAGAAGTGCAACCCCAGCATCTGTGGTTGAGCGCCCCTTTGTGAAACCAAACTGTTTGGTGTGCAGTAAATCATTAGATGCAAAATGACTACTCAATTGGTTTAATATTAACTTCTCGAATACCTTACTTAATGTTGGTAAAATAGAGATAGGTCTATAATTGTTACAGTCTTCTTGATCGCCCTTCTTAAATAGAGGTATAACTTTACTAAGCTTTAGTAAATTAGGAAATGTACCACAGTCACAACACTTATTAAATATAAAAACTAAATTTTTCGCAATATTTTCTATGATATTATTAACTAAATTTACGGACATTCCCCAAAGATCACAAGTATTTTTTAGATTAAGCGTCTTAAAGGCAGTAACAATATCACTAGCAGTTACGTGTCGTTATTCAAATAATGTACTGCACCCCGCAACATGGTCCCTCAAAAAGGTTTCTGCAAGTGCTGAAGACGAATTTAAACTATTAGTAATAGTAACAGGGACACTACTGAAGAATTCTTCAAAAGCAAGCGCAACATCAGCACTTTTGTCAATAACACTGTCATTATTTACAAGTTTTATAGTATTACTTGATTGCCAAAATAAGGCGAATAAAATTTTTCGATCGTAAAGCACTCTCTGATGATGACACTCTATGATCATGAGTCGTGCAATAGTTTAAAATTAAAAAAAACAAGCTATTATAAATAATCCAAACTAAAAAGTAGAAAATAAATAATAGTTAAAAAAACTAAAAAACACGCTTTTTATAGAAAACCGAACTAAAAAATAGAAAATAAATTTAAATGAATTTAAATTAAGAAAATAGTGTTAAAAATTTCAATGAATATAAATTAATAATAGTGTGAGTAAAAAAAAATTATTTTATCGAAATGGATCTAAATGGATGGATTTATGGATCGAAATGATAATCACTCTACTCATATCTGTCAATAAAATATCTATAACCATTGACACCATGCACCCCACGCTTTTTTTAAAATTAAATATTTTTTTTACTCACACTATTATTAATTTATATTCTTTGAAATTTTTAACACTATTTTCTTAATTTAAATTCATTTAAATTTATTTTCTATTTTTTAGAATACAAAAATAAAGAATTATAATAAATAATTTTTGCATAATAATTATGTCTTAAGTGTATCTTAAAGATAAAAAAATACACTACAAATCCACACAATACATCTAAATAGGGTATTTAAATTATAATATCATCTTATGTCGGTAACTCGCAGATATATACTTACTAAAAAAAAATAATAAGCATGCCCACTCGGGCTCGAACCCCGGCCCTTTTGGGTGGACTAATCACAGAGTGCTGAGCACTGCGTTTATTAAAGATTTTCATCCGTCGCGTCGCATAGATTGGCCTTGTTTCTAAATATAATCGTTTTCATTATATCTATCGATAATCATAATAATATGTACGCATAAATAGATAAAAATTAATTTAATGTAAGTAGAATTTATTTAAATCATCATTTCTATAGTACTGTCCTAAATAAATCGTGACGACGTATGGTTATACAATAATATTATATTCCAATATACGATAAAATATCGCAACGACAGAATATCGCCACGACTCCGTTAAAACGGCATTCGATTAGATAATCTAAGTAATATCTTATATCTTAATATCTTAATATATTATAAATATTATAAAGGCGAAAGTTTGTAAGTATGGATGTATGGATGTATGGATGTTTGTTACTCTTTCACGTAAAAACTACTGAACCGATTACAATGAAATTTAGCACACATATTAAAGAGGGTAACATAGGATAGTTTTTATCCCGGAAATCCCACGGGAACGGGAACTATGCGGGTTTTCCTTTGCAAACGCGGGCGAAGCCGCGGGCGGAAATCTAGTATATTATAAAGGCGAAAGTTTCTAAGTATGGATGTATGGATGTATATGGATGTTTGTTACTCTTTCACGTAAAAACTACTGAACCGTTTATAATGAAATTTAGCACACATAATATAGAGGGTAACTTGGATTAACACATAGGATAGTTTTTATCCCGGAAATCCCACGGGAACGGGAACTATGCGGGTTTTCCTTTGCAAACGCGGGCGAAGCCGCGGGCGGAAATCTAGTAACTTTATAATATACAAACAATATACCTACTGCTCTTAGTCAATAAATTTAATTAATTATTTAATTAATTGCTGAATTCGAATGAGAGAGGCAGACAGTGCTCCTAGATAGTTTTAACACGAGGAATGTGATATAACATTTTATTTAAGTTTTTATTTGGTTTTTTATTTTATTTTATACTAGCTTTCCACCCGCGGCATCGCCCGCGCAGTCAAAGAAAAACCCGCATAGTTACCGTTCCCGTGGGATTTCCGGGATAAAACCTATCCTATGTCCGTTCTCGGGTATCAAAATATCTCTATACCAAATTTCATGCAAATTGGTTCAGTAGTTAAGGCGTGATTGAGTAACAGACAGACTGACCGAGATACTTTCGCATTTATAATATTATACAGGGTGTCTCAAAAGAAAGTTTATATTTTGTGGATGAATAAAAAAAAAGTAAGCGGTGTATTGAAAAAATGTTTATTAATTATTAAAGTGCATAATATGGGAATTTATTTCTTAAAAATAATATCGTCCAAATGCAGTCCATTGCGTTCACGGCACTCATTTAATCGAACAGTAAAATTACAGTATTTATGACAGCTCGGCAGGTAGACACAGTGATGGCTGCCATTTCGTGCTGGATATTTTCTTTTAAATGCTCTAGAGAAGTTGGTTTGTAGGCATACACTTTAGATTTAAGATACCCCCACAAGAAAAAGTCCATGCGAGTTAAATCAGGGCTGCGTGGAGGCCAATTTATATCACCTCTCCTAGAGATCGATTTTCCCGGTACTGTATTCTTAAAGCCCGGCATTCACTACACGCACCGCGAGCCGAGCCCCGAGCCGTACCAATCCGTGGACAAATCCGTCATCGCCCACACACTACACGTCTATCACCTTCTATCACTCTCCGTCTCCAGACGGCGAGCGCCGCGCCGAGCCGCGAGCCGCGCACAACTACACATACACACGCAGATTTGTCCGCGGACTTGTCGCCAGCTACAAATCCAGCGGATGGGTGCGCTTGTGAATGGTACCCATTAGTCTCTGGTATTGCAATGATCTGTGGTAGCCGGTGTCAGACGCCCTCACCTCGTTGACTTACTTTTACAGTTGTCAGTTCACTAATGGCGTGTCTTCCGGCGACTCATAATAAAACGTCAAAATGGCAAAGAAAAAAGGAGACGAAAAAGTAAACCAAACCCCTCATAGTGATAATGAAGAGCAAAATTTTGACGAGGAGCCAAATTTTGATGACCCGGAAGGTTTCGTCGATGATATCTCTGATGAAGGTGCGTGATTTTTGTTATATAGGTTGTCCTGACCATATGTGATGTTTTCATATTTCAGTGTGATCTCAGCCAAATACCAAATGTTTTACTTTATTTATGACAATTTTATACAATAACTAATATAAGTTAGTTGTTCTATCAATGTAGTCGTTAATTAGTGCGATATTCGGATATTATATTTTCTAACCTAACTTTGACGTTGCAGAGTTGTTAGCGGACCTCTTAGAGCAGAAGCCTAAGGAGTCCGACGGCTACGAGAATGTAGTCGTGGTGGACGGGTGCCCGCAGGTCGGCCCGGAGCGTTTGGAGAAGCTGCAAAGTGTTATTAATAAAATATTTAGCAAGTTTGGGACAATTGTGAATGAGTATTATCCGACAACTGAGACCGGAGTTACGACGGGATACATTTTCCTCGAATATAGTAACCCGCAAAACGCGGCGGAGGCCGTGCAAGCCACAAATAATTGTAAATTAGATAAGCAGCACACATTTTTAGTAAACCTTTTTACAGATTTTAAAAAGTAAGTACATCTTTTTATTTATATATAATAACATTTATATTTATATGACATAGATGACATTTTCTAATGATCTCGTGTGGCTCGTTTATAAACAGTTCCTAATCAAGTATAAGATGATTTGAGTTAATTTTCTGCACTAAAATTATAAATATTATGTTTGTTTGTAATGGATAAATGCATTTTTATAAAATTGTCCCAAGCGTAAAGGAAATGTTTTTATAATAAAAAAATGAATAACCAACAAACCAACCATCAACTCTGAATGTGATGGTTTCAGCTGTAGTTGTAATAATTATAAAGTACCATTGAGAGATTGCATCCAATGTGCCTGAGAATTTTAATGAAATAAATTGCATTAAATGAAAATAGATCAATAAAAATATATCTATACTAATATTATAAAGCTGAAGAGTTTGTTTGTTTGTTTGAATGCGCTAATCTCAGAAACTAAGATGGGAAGATAGCCCATTTATCAAGGAAGGCTATATATCATAATGCTAAGACCAACAGGAGCGGAGCACAGCTAGTCTATAATTATAAAGCTTAATACTCTTATCTTGTAATTTATTGAATATAAAAGTAAAATTAAAGTAGAAGTATGTTATATTGTAAAAATATAAAGTAAATATGATAATTTTAAATTCATTAATGTTAATTCTGCCAGTATTCACTGAACTATTAAATTGATTAAGTTGCTTGTACCATTTAAGATATGAAGAAATACCTAAAGAATGGGAGCCCCCTGCGCCACAGCCTTTCAAGGTGCAGTCAGATCTGCAGTGGTATCTCATGGACCCCGACGCCTACGACCAGTTCCTGGTGGGCATCGGCACGGGCGTGGCCCTGCAGGTGTGGCAGAACGCCTTGCCTGAACCCACCTTGCTGCAGGAGAGGCCTGTGAGTATTTAGTTCTGTTGTTACATCTTCTTAATATGAGCTCCCAACATTGTTTTTAGGTAGGGAAAAATATTGTACAGTAGAATCCTTTTATTATGACTTCGGTTATATTGACCAACAGCTTATTATGACGTATTACACAGCAAAGTTTGGTTTTCATATAAAATTCTTAATAAAGGTTGGATAAAATGACTTCGTTTACAGTGTCATATCGTTTATTGTGACCAATTTTTAATGAATTGTCCGGTTATACTGACCGAAATGAATTCTAAAACTTACAACACAAATTTCTGTTTGGGAAAATTGTGATATCCGACAACACTTTTTTTGTTTGTTTTGTCTCAATCTGTAGGCATCTCTTTTTTGTTTCTCTGTAATACTAACAAAAACAGGAGATTGTTTATTTTCTACAAAATGCTTTGTATGACGTCTGTTTATTTTCTACAAAATGCTTTGTATGACGTCTGTTCATTATGACGTGTTTGATAATCCCCTACAATGTCATTATAAATGGATTCCACTGTATATAATTTAATAGTTCTATACAAAATTTAGAAATAATTTATTGAACTACAAGTTTTAAAAATACAAACATACATGATGATAATACTCAGGGTTAAAATAAAATTAGTATGCTGACTTTTCCTCTGTATTATTGTAATTTTTTTAGGTGACAGTAATTTTATAATAAAATGGCTTTAAATTGTAGCTTATCAGTAAAATACCTATAATAGTCCTTTTATACAGTTTGATCACTGTATAAAGAGACAACAAAACTAACAACTTAACTTTAAATAAGTGTCTCAGTTATAATTTTATTTATTCTGCCGTCCTTTAACTAGAAAGCTGTTAAGCCCAAGAAGTAACTTTCGAGTCAATGGCAAAAAACATGGAAGTCGTTATTTCTTAAAAATTATATCACTCACAATAATTATTGTGAGATACATTGATCGACATTTAATTATATTTTATTATTTTACAAATTTAACTTAATGTCACAATTTGGACGAATTAACCTAGAAATTGAGAGTAGCAGAAGAAACCATTAAAATAATAGAATTCAGACATGTAAAAGATGTTGACTTTGTTTCTATTAATCATTATATTAATTACTAGCTTTCCGCCTGCGGCTTCGCCCGCGTTTTCAAAGAATAACCCGCATAGTTCCCTTTCCCGTGGGATTTCCGGGATAAAACCGAGCCTATGTTACTCGTGGATAATGTAGCTTTCGAATGGTGAAAGAATTTTTAAAATCGGTCCAGTGAGCCTATTCATTACAATCAAACAAACAAACAAACAAAGTTTTCCTCTTTATAATATTAGTGTAGATAAATTTGCATCTACCACATTTTGATTTCAAATTTTTGATAGAAGCCTTATGAATAATAAAATGAAATTTTTAGGGTAGTGACCTCATAGATAGAGCAAGTTTTTAAAAGCCAAATGGTAATTTATTTTTATGTGATTTAATTTTTTTACGGGCCCTTGAAGCTGTGAACATACTGGGTAATTTTATCTTTCTTGTCATTAAATTCTTTTTTTATTCCATTCCAAGATCTAACGATAGTAAATGTTACCATACTGAATGGACCTATCTATCAGCTTAGCACACAATAAAAATCAAGCATCTACCGCAATAATTCACGTCACGTCGTCAGCAAAGAAACGAATATCTTGAATTTACCATTTTGGAACAAGTCATACCCTGCGTAGGGTGTAGCCATGTAATGCGCGTGTAGTACAAGTGGAGACGTGTGTGCGCAGAACTGGACGGAGACGTACGCCGTGTGGTCGCCGCTGGGCACGTACCTGGCCACGTTCCACTGGCGCGGCGTGGCGCTGTGGGCCGGGCCCAAGTTCACGCAGTTCCAGAAGTTCTACCACCCCGAGGCGCGCTTCATCTCCTTCTCGCCCTGCGAGAACTACATCGTCACCTTCTCGCCCACCGGCGACCGCGGCGACGACAAGAAGCTCATCATCTGGGATATCAGGTACCCACCACCCATTTGCATTTGCACACTTTATGTCAATTCATTTTCTTTACTTATAAGTATGAAAAGAAAATAACATAGGTACTTAAAATAATGCATGAATATTGAGATGTTTTTTTTTTTTTAATATTTAATAATGAAAACAGAAAAATACATATGTGCCGATTGAAAATAATTTAATGACAATATTTTGCATCTAAATGAGATGACTTTGAAATAATTAATATTAAAATTAGTCTCCCTAAATATAAAAATAAAGCGTATAGAGGACCGCGCAGTGATAGGGTGTGGTACATTGCAGGACGGGGCAGGAGAAGCGCAGCTTCCCGCCGCCCGACGAGTACGTGACGTGGCCCATCTTCCGCTGGAGCAAGGACGACCGCTTCTTCGCGCGGCTCGGCGCCGACGTGCTGTCCGTGTACGAGACGCCCGGCTTCGGGCTGCTGGACAAGAAGTCCATCCGCATCCCGGGCATCCGCGACTTCTGCTGGTCGCCCACGGACAACGTGCTGGCGTACTGGGTGGCCGAGGAGAAGGACGTGCCGGCGCGCGTCACGCTGCTGGAGCTGCCCAACCGCGCCGAGATCCGCTCCAAGAACCTGTTCTCCGTGGCCGACTGCAAGATCCACTGGCAGAAGAGCGGCGACCACCTGTGCGTCAAGGTCGACCGCTACTCCAAGCTCAAGAAGGACAAGAACGAGCTCAAGTACTCGGGCATGTACTACAACTTCGAGATCTTCCACATGCGCGAGAAGGAGATCCCCGTAGACAGCGTGGAGATCAAGGAGCCGATCCAGGCGTTCGCGTGGGAGCCGGTGGGCAGCAAGTTCGCCATCATCCACGGGGACCAGGCCAACATGCAGGTGTCGTTCTACCAAGTGAACACGGGGCAGGCGCCCACGCCGCTCAAGAAGCTGGCGGGCTCCTTCAACCACGTGTTCTGGTCGCCGCAGGGCCAGTTCGTGGTGCTGGCCAACTTCGGGCTCACGGGCGGCGCGCTCGAGTTCCTCGACACCAACGACTTCACCATCATGAACGTGGCCGACCACTACCAGGTAACTATTACTACTAATCATATACACAATGATAATGTTTCTATGAATTATTCTCTGACTCATAATTATAAATATTATAAAATTATATTTTAATTAAAATTAAAAAAAAAATTAATAATATTGTATTAATATTATAATATCACTATAATATAATATCAGGTTTAAAGGTGAATTAACATAAAATTTATATTTATATATTTATTTATATAGTTAAACAACTCTAGATAAATATTACAAAACAAAGCTCAATGTGCCTGTCTTTCTGTTTTTGATAAAATCAAAAACTACACCACTGGTTTTCACTTTTCACTATGTTTTTATCATTTACATTATATAGTACATAGTC
Source organism: Colias croceus (assembly GCF_905220415.1). Taxonomy (NCBI): domain Eukaryota; kingdom Metazoa; phylum Arthropoda; class Insecta; order Lepidoptera; family Pieridae; genus Colias; species Colias croceus. The sequence continues at coordinate 35,276 of NC_059547.1, forward strand.
GTTAGATATACATTTTGTTACATTTTGACTCCAAGTAACACCCGAAGATCGATCGAAAATTTCCACACTGATACATATACATAATATAATATGTATAAAAGAAAGTTGTGTTATTTTTCTGCTTGACTATGAGTTGCCCGAGGCTACGCTCGCGTAATCAGAATAAATAAACAGTTGCTATGTCACATTTTTAATACAGTGTCATCTATCGGAATTTCGATATTTATTTCGAAGCGATTGAAATGACATAATGTATCTTCTTATGGGAATCATGTTACTTTTTACTGCAGTAAAATCTATTGAAGCTGGCGCGCAACTAAAATGTCCAGTGATTGGTAGTCGGGGAATACCTGAGACAGCAACACTCAAGCACGATTCTTTAAAAAAATATTTAGCAATATAATACACTGGGTGACCTATGTCACCCGCGTGAGCGTTCTAGTGTTACGTCACTACCCCACCCTCCAAGCATAAAAATCATATTGTTATCTTAGTTATTCTATATAAAATAAATTTTCCATTTTTCGCTTAACAAACACAACTTTATTTTATATATTTTATTTTAACTTGAGGTTTGATGACATCGAGCGTTTTATTATTTGTTTATACAAGAGAGTATGATGTAAATGTAATGGAGAGAGTGCGACGGAATGTACTGCACTGTGTGGTGTCCGCAGATGTCGGGCATCGAGTGGGACCCGACGGGGCGCTACGTGGTGACCGGCGTGTCCTCGCTCAAGTGCAAGATGGACTGCGGCTACTACATCTGGTCCTTCCAGGGCAAGATCCTGCGCAGGTGCGTCCGCGTCTTTGTTAGCTTTATAGTATTTCAATGTGATCGGGCTTCATAGGGTGACGATGGTAGGGTGTAATATCTAACAGTAAATTATCAGTAATAATTAATACCTAATTCTGATTTTCTGCATACAAAGAATTAAAATAGAGGTCATATTATGTAACTTCTCGGGCCCGATCGCTTCTACTCGTTCGTATGTAACGTACCGTCGTTCGTGCGCTAACGGTCGCTCTCGCCCGCAGGGTGATGAAGGAAGGGTTCGCGCAGTTCCACTGGCGGCCGCGGCCGCCGACGCTGCTGTCGGAGAAGCAGCAGAAGGACATCAAGAAGAACCTGAAGAAGTACTACCCGCAGTTCGAGTCGAAGGACCGCATGCGCAGCACGAAGGCCAGCAAGGAGCTGGTGGCGAAGCGCACGGAGCAGATGAAGAAGTACCGCGAGTACCGGCAGGCGCGCGCCGCCGACTGGGCCGCGCAGAAGAGCCGGCGCCTGGCGCTGCGCGACTACGTGGACACGGACGCGCCGCCCGCCGGCCAGGCGCCCGACAGCGCCGCCGGCAACGCCGTCGAGGAGCTCGTCGAGTTCTTCGTCAAGGAGGAGACCACCGTCATCGACTAGCCGGCCCCTTCTAGCGCAATAAACGCCCACACGCGCGATGCTGTTTCATTTCCGTAACACCCCACCCCCTCCCCCCATACTGTACGAGTCCGTATCGATAGCCCAATAAAGTTGATCTTTAAACATCGTATATCCAGGAAAATATATTTTGATATAATACTTCCGTTTTTTATTAACTGCAATAAAGGCGAACTACGGAATTGTTTTTTTTTTGTATATGCACTTCTGCTTCAAAATGTTCCGTTCGCGTTAAGAAAATAGTGAGTCATCGTTGTCCGCCGGCCTGGCCACGCCCCAAATTAGAAAGTCGAGTTCACAGTGACCAGTTGAAATCTGACCTTCGAACAAAACGGTTGTGTATTATGTTGGTGCCAATAACTCCACGTTTAAAATGAGTGACGTAAAAAAATTATTATATGACGCAATAACATTAATAGACGCTAATCGTTGGAAGAAGTGCTGCGACCACGTGATACGAGAAGAATATACCATGTGGCATTTGGATGACGTCATGGAACACGCAGAACAAAATTCTTTCATAATAAATGTAACTGAAGAATCTAGCGATACTGAATAGTGATTTAAGTAATTTTAAGACATTTTTTTTCCATTAATAATAATTTAATGTTTAAAAAAATGTTTGTACTTTTTCTCCACTGTGAATACACCCTCATCCTGTAGTTGCACTGATGACTCACTATTTTCTTAACGCGAACGGACTTATATATTATTCTTATCTAAATTATTAGAGATCAATGAATTACGAGCCAGAATGTTTATGAGTCTATTGTATGTAATCTCACCTACCGAACATCTTTGTAAATCTACATTCTGCAAAAGGAAATTTGAATTTGAATCATGTGGAACACTATTCTCTTTCTCTTTTGTGAGCTTGATTTCATTAAACACATAGGTACACAATTTAAAGACCACCTGATCATTCTCACTTTCTTCATCATTTTCCCATTTTAATAATAAAATGAATGAATGATGAATTTTACCAATTAAAATAAAGCAAAATAAAATGAATATTAAAAAATAATAAGACATTGGGTTACGTTACTAATGCTGTAGGCAATTTAGTTTACGCCGTCAGTAAAATAAATTCATGTTAGTATTTACTTGTTAAATAAATTGATTTTTCAATTTATCTGCGCATGTTGTAACATCACCACTGCTCGAACGGTGAAGGAAAACATCGTGAGGAAACCGACATGTCGAAGAATTAAAAAGTTCGACGACATGTGTCATCCGCCAACCCGCACTTGGCCAGCGTGGTGGATTATGGCCTGTACCCTCATAGGAGGCCCGTGTCCCAGCAGTGGGAACGTATATGGGCTGATGATGATTTACTTGTTAATCGATGCGTATGGTGAATAGGTAAAAATAAATTTATATTTTGTACTCATAAAATATGTTAATTTTTGCATGGATGAGTGCTCAGGTGAGTTACCCATAAACTATTGAACGGATTTTGATGACAATTTCCAGTAATATAGGTGATAGTAGATAATCTAAGGAATCACCGAGATCCTAGCTATCCTCAGTTATTAATAATAATAATTAAAACTATGGATATATACACGTGGAGCACACTGAAGTTATGCGTAACTCATAAATAAAAGTTATAAAACAATATAGGTACATATTTGTATAATTTTAATATATTAAGTGCTTTTTAAAGTATTCTCCGTTATATTTTAAACAAATTTTCATCCGTTCCAACCATTTCTGGAAACATGAGGACCATTGGTCCGAGGATATGTTTTTTACGTGCTGTTTAAAAGCAATCACGGCATCTTCTGGCCACGTAAATGTCGAACCTCTGATTGAATCTTTGATTTTTGGGAAAACGAGAAAATCGCATGATGCTAGGTAGGGACTGCGTGCAGCATGGTTCACGTGCTCTGTTTTCAGAAGCCAAAAATGACTTTGTTTTGTTCGCACTATGTGCCGAAGCATTGTTATGGTGCAACAAGATGCGACTTCTAGGTCGATTTTCCCTCATTTCTTCTAAGACATTGAGCAAACAAATAGTGTACCTACCTCAGCATTAACAGTCTTTTGTCGCTCAAGTGGGATAGTGCAGAGTGCAGACAGAACCCGTCTTTGGGAAAAAAACGTAATCATTTGTTTGCCGTCCCTTCTCGCCTGCCTCAGTTTTGTTGGTTTGCTGTGACTTTCAAGCACCCACAACGAAGATTTATTTCTGCTTTCTTTCTGGAGTTTAACAATATATTAATGTTTCATCTCCTTTCACGATATTATACACAGCATTAGAATGTCCGTGATTGTACTTTACAATAGCATTTCTTTAAACCAATACTCGATATAGCTTTTGTTGTGGAATGAGTTCGTGAGGAATTAAACGACAACAAAGCTTCCTAACTTTGAAATGTTTATGTAAAATTTTCTAAATTTGGCTCATACCAATCCCCAAATGTCCTCGAAGCTCCTCATAAGTTATATGGCAATTGTCTTAAATTAGTCGTCTGATGGTAGCCATATTTTCCTCCGTGATCGCAGTTGAGGGTCGACCTTCACGAATTTCATCATGGAAAGAAACACGGCAGCGATGAAATTCAGCATATCAATGCCTTACAGTCCTCAAATGAGGTGCTTCCCTCCTGAAAGCATTTTGAAGGCAAGCCTTGCAATTTTTCGGTGAAAGCAAACTTTAAAAAACATAAAAAATCATCGGCCTAAAATTGTTTCGTCTGTTCCATTTTTGCTAGGGACAACGAACTTCAACTTTAGATAAAAAACAATTGACAAGCGCTTCCCGCCGAATATGTTTTCACTTATGAGACTTCATATCATTGAGATATATGGAGACGACACCGCCTACATCACTTATGTTCCGCTCAACATACGCCATATTATGGCGTAACTGCGCGCTCATTTTTTATTTGTTTTAAAGTGAAACGCATCAAATAAGCCTTCCGGTGTGTTACGATGTTATAATGACAAATAATACAATTAATAATACGGAAAAGTGCAAAGGAATAACAGCTTTCATCGGTAAGTACCTAAGGAGATAATAATTTTAAAACTTAGTTACAGCAAAAAAATGGCGCACAGATTTTGTTCGTGGTGTCTCCTCCATACGTAGTATCACAGACTAATAATAATATATCACGTATACAAGTAGTATTATTAGGTATCTCAATGCTTCATATTCAGTATTTATTTTATTTTTGCTTTTCATGGCAAGATGTTGCCATGAAAAGCAAAAATAAATAAATACTTTTTGCAAGAAACTTCATATTAAGTTAAAAAAAAAATATAACATTCGAAATTCAAACATTTATGGGTGGCCAGCAACACAAAACTTTTAGTGTGAACTGTGAACTAGGTAAGAAAGGTGAGAACGTATTGCAATAAATGGTCCTCCGTTGCGTTTGTCTGTCTGTTCACGATAAACTCCAAAAGAACCGGACCGATCTTCATTATGTTTTCTTCAATGGATAGCGTGGTTCTCGAGGTATTTACAGCAATTCGTTAAGCGGCTACGCGGATGGAAAGTTAGTATATTATAAGGAAAAAAAAATGTTTTCTCTTCTATATTAAGTATTTATTATTATTATTTATTTATTTGGAGATCCTACAGAAACAATTACACCCGTGTAAAATATAAATTAATGATATATACAATGGTAACATTAACAATTGATTCCTCTACGTCTCACAGTGAACATAAATAGAAAAGTAAAAGAAAAAAACTCACTTGTACAATTATTGATATCTGTTACAAGGAAGCCAAATACTTAAAACTAATACAGATTTCTGAAATATTAAACTAAGAGAAAAAGCATTAATTGAGCATGTACTCATCCAAAATTAGAAATATTATACACATAGGTAATTGGTTAATTGCACATTTGAAACTATATCGAGATCATGAAAACAGATCTATTTCATTTAGTTTGTCTTGTGTAAGACACACATTCTGTGAAGTGGCGCGCGTTGTCCTGCGTTGGTTCTGGTATGTTGTACATGGAAAAGACATTTCGAACGAGTTGGTCGCGAAAGGACAAGTCGGCTAGTAAGTTCGAAGAATTAATTTCACCCACACAAATGCTTCTTAAAGTGACATCATCAGTTACTGAACGTCTGTTGGTCAAGGACATCATGTTATATTTTTCTAAGAGTTGGTTGTATGAGCATCTGGGAGAGCATAAGCAATAGTTAAGTGTGCGCAGAAACTTATTCTGTATCATTTCCAATTTATTTATACCTATAGCAATTATAAATGGATTCCATATAGGAGATATATAATCGAGGTGTGATCTAACTAATGATTGGTAGAGGCAAATAAATGTATCCTTTCGTCTGAAATTCTTTGTCATTCGAGTGATGAAACCTAACATACGGTAAGCTTTCTTTAATATGTAGTCAATATGTACGTCCATTGTGAGTTTAGCATCAAGGTAGACGCCTAACAGTGCTCAAAACAGAATAGGTTCGGTTTCACTTGCTTTAAGCCTTAAGGACTAAGGTATACTTATTTTTTAAATAGGTACGTAACTAAGAACTGTGAATTAAATATGTAAGTGATGAACAGAAATATAAATTTTAGACATAAAATTGGTAGGTGTTGCATAATAATAAATCATAGAACCGCTCTACAATTATTGCACAGACGAAAGGTGCTTTATCTTAGCATATGTAAGAGTGGGGATTGTTCATCCATCGGAATGTGTTCACTGTTCGGGCCTGTACTGTCTAAGTCGATCAAACAATAATAATTGTAAACATCATTTGAATAAGTTTGGGTTGGTGGAAAACAGATTTAGTTACCAAATAAAGCACGGTAGAAAGTTGTTGGCGCATGGGCGTGCGTCGCCGGCAGCGGCTGCGGCCGGAGCGGGCGGCGGCGGCAGTCCCGCGCCGCTCCGCAGCGCGCCGCCCGCCCCAGCCGCTAGCGCCCGAGCGCCCGCACTCGCCGCGAACGAGCTCAACTTTAGCGCGATCCTTCCGCCTCACTTTTATTGTTACTTCGATCCAAAGTTTGCTCGTGATTTTAAGTTCTTTACTGGTGAATTTCATCGTTAATATTAAGGAGAGGTAAGTTTATTTGTTGATTTGTTCAATTATTTGTATTGAAAGCTTACTTTTGAACAAAGTTTTAATCATCTTTATAGCGCTATCATCAAATAATTATTAAGTAAATGGTAAGTAACTATTGCAATGTTTATATTTATAATAAAAATAACAAGTTTTAATCGAATCGTTTTACAAAAAAAAAAATTGTTAATAGTGAAAAAATAATACATAAATCGCAAAACAAGTAAAGCAAGGTGAAGAAAATTCCATTTTCTTGTCTTTCGTTCTATTCCTTTATTTGGAGCATGCAATAGTATCATCTGCCTTCAAAATTATCACGCGGTGTTCCGTGAGTAGGTATCGGTGAGACAGAAAACTATCTAATTAACTGTTTTTTTTTTTAATAATTAAATATTATTTTTGGCATAAGTACCTACTGGTAGCTTTTAAGTAATATGTATTCAATGTAACTAATAGAAATTAGGTTTAGTTTTTCGAGCAATGTTACCCAATTCATATTTCATAGCTCGTTTTTCATAGTTATGTCATATGTGTATAACTAGTGTGTAGTCCAGCTGGTGTAGTCAGTATAGTGTGCTGTGTGTAGGTACACCAGACGACGCACGAGCGCTGCGACAGCTCCAGGAGCTCGGTGATTTATTTCCATTAGAACCCGAAAAGCCGGCTTATCTACTTTACATGGAAAATACTTACAGTCGTGTTACTATCGAACAATTCCGCTCAAAAAGAAAATTATTTTCTTGAGCAGATAAAATTATAGACACAGACACACTATGATTTTTATATCTTCTAAGATCTTTCCTCTAGCTAAGAACAGTAGATATTTTCTCAAGCTTATTTCAATGGTGGAAACTAAAAACCAGGATGTATTGCCGGTTTGATGAGGAAGGGTTGGGGACGTGCGGCTGTTTACCCCGGTGTGCCCCGGTGCGGTACACGAGGTCTCGCCTGACGCCTCCAACGCGCTTCTCTCATTACTCGCCGACGCGCCTCTAATACATCTTCATTAACTCGGAATGAACGAAGTGAGGATTTTTTTTGTAATTCCTGCGTTTTCTTTTAAACGTTCCCGCGATTAAATTAATGAGAGCGTAGAATTCACACTCTCTGTACAAATTCATTTTATTTTTTTTTTCACTAAGTTGTACTTAGTAAGTTTTGTTTACTTCACACTAATATTCTTTATATACGAATAATTGTATTTCTCACCAAATGACAAATCACCAAAAAGATCAAATATGGAGGTACTTGTCGAGGACGCATCACCATTATCTTGTTTTGCTTTCCTTAACCACCGGCGATCCCCTGACGTATCGTATATATGCGACGTAATCCCTTTTTATTGTATTCTGGTAGAGGCACCTGTATTTCCTCGAGAGCTCTACGTTACGCGATATTACGGTTGTAATGACATTCTGTGGCCGAAAGTTTTTGGGTCAAGCTGCAATAACGTTTAGCGTTCTAAGAAGTATCTCCGATGTGAATGACGCACATATGCTTTTACAACGCTGAGCTTTCTGAATATGTACTTTAAACATAAATAACATTCTAACCGAAACAATCGACTGGACTCGAACGCTTATATATATTTGAATGTATAAGTAGTTACATACTCATTGTCAATGAAATGAAATGAATTGAAATGAAATGAATTTATTCGCAAGAAAAGTGGTAATACAATGGTGTTATGAGAGAACTTGTTCTACACAATTCGCCAGTCACAGCTGGCATGCGAACAGTTACATTAATTTGTGCTTGTTAATTTTTAAATTAATATAAATTATAAATATTAATTTATTGATATTATAATAAATTATTACATATTTGTATCAGAAAGTTAATTGACAAATGCCATTGCATTTGTCAATTAACCAGTTTGTAAGTTTAAATTTAAAACTATTTAACGGTAGCTCTCTTATATTTTTAGGTAAGGCGTTAAATATATTTAATATTTATGGCCATGACATATGCATTTTTTTACATAATGTTGTTCTGTGCTTTGGTATTATCAACCTGGTCGGGTCTCTCCGGCCAAGTTGACAGCTCTTCCCTGCACTATTGAAGATCTTGTAATGTTTTTTCACGAAAAGGGCAGCCTCCAACAGATAAATTCCAGTTAACGTCAATATTCTACATCTCCTAAACAATGGTCTGCAGGAATCCAGAGGAAATGCGTTACAATGTCCATCCATTTTAAACCATTTATGTATATTTTGTAGACATTCGAAATTTTCACAGGTTCGGTTATTTGGTTGTATAATGTATATTATGGTAGAGCCACGGGTCACGCGCTGCGGGCAGACGGTCGGTCGCGGTCATCTCATGGAAATTAGTGTACTTTTTCTCTTAAACTTTACAGACAATGCTTATAATAACAACTCTCCGCGAGTTCAGTGTTGTTGATAGTTTTTGTCTCTCTAAGCTTTTACCAAAAAAGTTTTATATCAAAACTATAATTGAATTGCACACTCGAGGCTGTGTTCGAGGTTAAAGACGTTAAGTAGATACGTACATGTAATTCGGATCCACTACGTCAATGAAGTCTCTTGTAGGTATGTATGTATTAATATAGATGCATTTCATACAACTCTTTCTCTGATCAATTGCACGCCTCGCGCGTTTAAGCGTTTGGGTGTGCTTTACTCTCAATACACCGCTCTGTGTCGAATTTGCAAGACAAAAATCTTTTATTTTATTTATTTTTTACACATTAATAAATAAAGAGGCAAGTACCTAAAGCCTTAATAATAACTTACCTCGAACAGTGTTTAATTCCTGCAAGCCAAATTTATTTAATTATGATAATAATCCATCAGCAACTGTTTCCAGACTGTCGCAATCTTGTTTCCAGTGATTGAGCGCGTGATTAGCTCTATATGCAAATGAAATGGTACAGGTGGAAATATTAAGTTATTTATAGCACAGAATACATAATAGTAGTTAAACGCTATCTATAGTCAAAATAATAAAGGTATTTTCTCTCGTAAGCACATTCGACACCTTAGGGCTTAGAAGTATAGTTCCGACGTAGGTATATATACGTGAGGTAGTGGCCACTGGGTTCCAACGTGCAATTTATTTGCGTCAGTTAGAATTGACGAGGGACTCCAATAAAGCTCGTATAGTGTTACTGTATACTGTTAGATTTGGGTTTCCGTGTAATAAAAACTAGAACACGACGTTTCGTAATATTCATTTATTGTGTAACGCGGAACGTGTTGTATATAAAATATAAAACTAATAATAATGTAATAAACATTAAACATAGTGGATGATTCTTCTGATTTGACTGTTGACCAAAGGTTTTTATTGGTTACGTTATAAGATCATAAAATAAGATTTAAAATCACGGGGCACGCAGTTCTTAGCAACATGTCTGTAGAGCACACGAAGGCGGAGAGACGCGGGATGAATATGAATCGACAGGCTCCGGGGGAAGCAGCAAGCGAGCCTCTCAGATATCGCGCTAACTTCGATGAGTCTTTGATCTCAAGTTTGTGCTGCGATGTCATGTGGCCGGAGTTTATTCACCCACATCACATAAACATATCATATTTTTATAATAAACAAAATTACTCCTTCTTATAATAAAGTTACAAATGTAACTAACTATATGTATGTGTATAGGTGTTAACAAAAATTACCATAAGCTCATATTATTATAACCGAATAGAACTCTAATAAGAAATTTCATTTATATTTACATTTTCCCCGTTAGTATCAGATAAATTGTAATTTAACGCTGATAACTTTCATCGTCTCGGTATTGTTCCCTTATTATTTTTAAAGGCTCAACACTTTGATCGGCTCTCGTGTAATTCTGACATAAAGTAGCTTCTAACATTTTCCTTTCACCTCTCGAGTTAATAACCTTGTTCTCGTAACTTCAAAAGAAGTATTCATTCTGATTCTCGCTTCACCGCGGGATTCGTATTTCGTGTCAAAAATGTAAACATTTAAACGTGAAGGTGTTCATTATCACGCTCGCGCTACCTATATGCCGCCGCCCACGGGCTGTCTGCTCGCATTAGAGCTTATTGTTCTGCGCTCGTCATATAACAGGTTTGTTAGCCTCAGCTATAACAGTAAATGTATTGTTATGAAGATGTTTCTGAACAAAAGTGAAGCAAAAAGTAACTGGATACCGTTGACACCGCTCGCTCTCCGCGGCTGGAGATTGGGATCGTATCGCGTTTGTTTCTTCGTTACTTTTTAACGAATATAATAGCTGTAAGAAGATATGCAGGAAACACATTTTTAATATTTTAAAATGTTTACGGCTTGGCGTGTACAATTCTTATATAAATTGTAACTTTTATAATAATTACTCATGTATGAAAAATATTATAATATCATACAGCAGCAATTCGTATTTTTTCTGAACAGTTATAGATAAAATGTATATAAATAATAAATAAATAAAGATAGTTTAGTACCTACATACCATTTGCTTTGTTCATATAAGAGTATCGTAGCTTCGCGGCGTAGCACGTAGCCCGTAGCCCGTGGCCGTGCCAGCAGCTGCAGTGTTCGAATTTCGACAATACTGTGATGTACCGCGTGGGCGTGGCACACACGTTGTATAGTGATGAATATATTATTAATTTTTGACTGATAATAACATAATATTATCATGAGAACAAGGAAAAAAGAAATAATGGTGAGACGGATTATTCAGAAGACATAATTTGATATCTATACATATAATAAATCTGTAGAAGGGTCAATTCTGTACATTGAAAATATTGAAAAAATAAATAGCAGGGGGTGTTACTGGATCGATACCAAGCCCAAATATGTGATTAAAAAAAATTTTGTCTGTCTGTCTGTCTGTCTGTCTGTATGTTCAGGCATCACGTGAAAACTAACGGTTCGATTTCGATGAAACTTGGTATAATTATACCTTATTATCCTGGGCATAAAATAGGATACTTTTTATCCTGGAAAAATACGTAGAAAAAAAAATTAATTTTTCTTAATTTTTCCGCGCGGACGGAGTCGCGGGTGGAAGCTAGTTGTCAATAAATTTTGAAAAAAATAAATAAAAACAATACCTACTCACTATTAAGAATAGAAAATTTATTGGTATCGAAGAAACAAGAATTTATTTCGGAATACAGCTAGATAAGCTAAAAGTTTATTTTCAATAAAAGCCTACAAAGTATTTTAAACATTTGACGCACAAGCACAAGTCATTAGCAATGCACAAATGGACACAGACACTGCCGGGCGGCGTGATTAGTCATATCGAAATACGTGAACTTAATTTTTATGAATATTCAGGTTATTTAAATGATGTTCCAAAAGAAAGTTCAGTGGGCAGAGAATTGCGGGAATCATAGTTTCGTCGAGGAACCGACTGCATCTCGCGAATATAAATATAGAATATGCAATGGAGAGGGAATGCGAAAATATATGCTACCTACATATTATTTTCAATTCCATGTCGCGGTCGTGTGGGTTGTGCAACAATAAAATATTATATTATTTAAATATTGTATTGTGGGTATAAATAATAATATAATATAATAATAAATAAAAAGGCGTAGGGATGTGACGACCCCATCGCCCCCGGTTGGCATATCTACAATAGATATCCCAGCCGTGCAGTCAGTTACCCCGCAGGGCACCTTGTGGCGAGGTGTCGGAGAGTAGCGACCCCGCGGGAACCGAGCGCTCCCGGGGGAGGTCCCTGTCCTCACCTCTGGGCTGTCCCGGTGGCAGTTCGGAGTGAACAATGACGAGGTTCAGGATCCCCCACCTCTGGCTTGCCTTTATTGGCCGTCCAGAGTGGAGCCGCCAGAGCTACATGCTCGGGGGTGGAAGTGTCTAATGGCGTAATAGCGGGGAAACCCGCTCCGGGGCCGCGGGCTCGCGATGGTGAAACCGGTGCCGCACCTCTCTACACCCCCAGCCGCTCAGCTGATGTTGCCCCCTTGTTGCCATTTTCGGTAACCTTTTTGGGAGCCCATCGACCGAGCTGGCGAGTCACCGTCTGCCATCACTTTCAATTTTTAATATTGAAAAGGCAGACGTCCATAGTCCCCATAGACCCAACCTACCGATCCACTGAACACCTCCTTCCATAACCCAGATTTTTAATTCCCATATTTTACAATATTCCTGCATCGGCCGCGGACTGCCCAGGGCTGTATCTCTATAGTGCAGTCATGGGTAGGCTGCGACTGGTGTCCCACAACATATTAAAATTCTCTAAAGGGCCTCTGCGTGTTGGACCTGTGTCCCCACGTAAGCCTCCCAAAAGACCGGGTACCTTCCTTCTGGTGGTACCCGTGTATTATGGAGAGAAACATAATAATATATTGCCTGTTGTGTCTGTCTATCGCGAATTGAATATCATATTAGTAATTGTAGTATCAGCGATACTAAATTCAAACTCAAACATGTTTCAACGTTCAATAAGACTTCTTCTAGAAATAAACGATTTTTATTTATTTTAATTTAACATATTTTTAATATTTACCACCGCTTCGGAAAGCAGTATTTATGGAGAACAACTGACAAAAAACTCCATAATACGACGACTATCTGTTGCAGTTGTGCAAACATATCAGTATCTATATCTGAAGGTTTTTAATAAAAACTACTCCTGCGTCCCTATGATAGGTTATATTCAAATAGTACTTCCTACGTTAAAAGAGATTGCTTGTGTAGTGCGGCTGGAGCTTGGACGCGGTCGGCAACTCGTGCGTTTTCATTTATACGAAAGGAAAGGTCAAAAATAAATTGAGCCCGATACGAACCACTCTCCTTTATAAATTACTTCTATCTTGGATAATGTTTGTAGAAATTTTCAGCGAGCATTCTCGGCCTGACACCGCTATTGTATCTTATTTATTAGATAATGTAACGAGCAGCGAGGACACGATCTAATAATAAATCTAACGAAAACTTTATTATACTTTGTTACAGAAGATTCCATTCTCGAATCATAGAAGAGAGAGACGGGATATTGTAACGTTTTTCTTGTTTCATTAGAGCAAAAATGGAATCGTCTTGGTTTGAAATACATGTAATTGGCTCAAATATGTCTATATTTCCGTGGCTCAAATAGCCATAACTACAGCCACTGTCAGTAGGTACCTATTCATAGGACTAGTTCAGTTGTAATTATTGTAAAAGTACAAAATATTTTACTTTAACAGTGATTATATGTAGAGCAACTTAAACAAAATATTGAAACAAACACTAAAATTCTGTATTCCATTCAATTTCAAGAGCGTTTTTGACTAATCGAGAATTATTGGCAGGAGAATGATCAATTCAAGAAGTAGTTTGCTTCCAGCTTACGGCAGTTAGAAGATTACAAATATCGTTGAGGAATGAGGATGTTAATTTCGCAACTTGATAATTGGGTATGATCGGATATTAGAATTGTTCTCCAATGATGCCAGTCGCTTATTTCACAACAATACAACTCGCACCGTATTCACTCTGGTAAATCGCCATATAATTCTGCGCTCGGCATATTTAGTTAGTACCTAGGTATGTGACATGATTCACTCCGAGTCCGAATCGTTACAGCAAAGAAATCTTCAAGAGAAGCGCGCGCAAATATCTCATTTAAAGGCCATTACTTTGCTGCTATTGGCAGTGAGAGGTGATTTTTTTGAGGTACTAAGTACCTTTTTATATTTAGGTATATATCTCCTCCTCTCTTTATCCGAACCGCGAGGGATTGGAACATACTTCCTGAATTTGTATACGGTCTTTACGCGTAGAGTGAACAGGTACCGTCTAGGGAAGCGCGTTAGATCACATCTCGGCGGGGAAATTGTGGTCAAGCGCTTCCCTATTCCCAATAAAAAAAGGTACCTAATATTATATAAATCTGCAATATTTGTGCAAAAGATTTTTTAAAGTAACGCGCGTCGTGCGTCGTGCGGTGTGGCGTGTGGCCGGGAGGTGGGACATAAATCCCCTCTATGAGCTAATTGCGGCCACGAGCGCGCGATCAATCCTTGTTTATGACTCTTGTGTTTATTTTCTAGATTTCTTTTTAAGTTGTCACCTTTATTGCTCTTGCTTTTAATTGTATGAAAAATATTTCACACGTTTTGTGTGTAGATATTTCTGTAAAAATACTTTTATTCAAGGGGATTAAACAGTCTTTCCTATGCGGGCTTGTAGTCTATCTCTCAATAATTAGGATATAATGTTCGGTTGATCGAAAAAATCGTTCATTGTATTTCTTATGCCTCAATGTGAACTCATATTCGTGTACGGTGAAAGGTAGGCCGGAGCAATAACTTTTAAAAATCCGTATGCTGGTGGCGACGCGGCATGAGGGGGATGGGAACGAATTGTGCTTGTGTGACCTAACCAATGCGAATCAACTGTATAATGTTACGAAAAATAGAATATTACTATTCAGTTGAAGTATCATTTTGATGCTCTACATGTTTTAGACGAGAGATTTTTAGTTATGTTTAGATAGTTGATTTTGTCTGAATTTAAGAAGTTTGGAAATCGGCGCGGCCAATTCAATATACCTACCTACATACAATAATTACATATCTAAGTAAAATTTTTTTTTTACCTACCTACTACCTACTTTTTACCTACTTGACCCTTAGAGCATTAAACCATAATGCTCTAAGACTTGAGCATATAATACGTCAAATTTCTATTTTAAAGCTTACTTTTGATCATCTCTTTTATTTCTTGGAGGTAAAACTATGATGAAATGAAATTTATTTCCCTTATTCAACGTGCATCTGTTTAGAATAAAAAAAAGATTCAATTAGGTATATTTCGCTAAGCGCATTAAATTTTATAACGTAACAGACAAACAGATTAGCTTGTACATGTATCAATATAATATTATCGATTGCTATGGCTTATGTAATATTTGTCTCAATTGTACAGTTTCGATTGTAAGATGTAAACTGCGAATCCATACCCGGAGATGTCGACCAATTCCATCTTAGTTCAGTGTAAGTTTGACATTAGAAACTCCGAGTTACCTTAAACTTTATCTTCGTCAGCAAACATTTGTGCTTTTTTGCGTACAATTGTCAATAACAAAATCAAAAAACAAAACATTTAAAATTGTTCAATGTCAAGCGTTATTTTTGTCGAAGGTATCTACGTGCACGGTGCAGCAATAAGCGCTCTATGGCGATGTGAATATCAATAAAATTCTATGTAGGTATCAAATTAAATGTGTACTTTTGTATGTAATTTCAAAAATAATGATAATCTTTCCTTCAAGTTCTACGCGCGTACTACCAGCCTCGTAGGTACCTCGTAGTTTTTCTTTCTTCTTCTTCATTGCAAATATTTTTTTCGACTTATTTTATAAAGATAAAAAAGCATGTCCATCGTGTCATGGTAAACCGATTCGTTGGGCTAAAAGGTGTTCAGAATGCGTTGGCATAACTCAAATAACAATTTCAGTAAAAGGGAGAATTCTTTTTTTATATTGTAAACCTACCTACTTAATTCTAATACGGCCATTGAATGTAGAGAAATAGGCAGCACTCTTCGCTTGAAAAGACAATAATTGTGCACGGATAAGGTGGAAAATAAACCGGAGACGAGGCATTGTGCCCAGCTGCGTACAACGAAGTTAGCCCCAATTAGGCCTCCCTGAACGATTGGAGTCGATTAGCGACCTTCCCCCCCCCCCACCGCTGTCTTACTTCCCGATAATTATTGAATTTCATTCATAGTTTTACAAAGTTTCATTCATAGTGAATAATCGAATTACACATTTCTTGTATCGCTAGAAATCTGATAGACTGTATTGACACCCTTAATGTGAGAGGTATTATCTGTTTCGGAAAAATATGCATACCTTTATCATTCATATAATAATAGGTATTAAAATATCTTAGTTTTAATGCTATTTTCAAAATAGGATTTAATCGTTGAATTAATGGCCTTTCCTGTAGGTATAGTTCCAACATTTGTGAAAATTCAATTAAAATATTACATTACATAAGATATAAAACTCATTACTTAAAGCATTAATTGTGTGCTTGAGTTAACACAATTTTTTCTTGGAATAAGTTCACGCTTCTTAATTTCACATTCAGATTCAAAGTAACTCAGTTGTTTCGAGCTTTTCTCATTATTCGAGTGTTCTTAACGACAGCAATTTCATCGTCTTCATTACCTAACGACACTTATACTTATATCGTATCGTATCTCGAGCAATTAAACTTACAATTATAATTTCGTCTTTGTTTTTATTATACAGTTTTTGGAGGAGTTTTACTAGGTCGATCGAGGACTCGACAAGGTCAGCGATTCAGGAGCTTACTGGAAATAAAGCTTCGGTGAAATTAATAGACAATTAGGGCGATAAAGCGGCGATTATGGAGATCCCGCAGATTAGCGCCATCCGGCCCTTCAGCGAGCGATCAGCAAACAGACCGCGATAACGCGCTGACGTAGCTGCTGCACGAGCTCATACATGACACTTCTGCAAGACACACACATGCACACATCTAACACGTAATATCAGGTGCACGCCGGATATCAGAACAACCTTATGACGAATTCTTGCGATTTTGCAATATTCACTAATATTCAAGAAAGTACCGGCGAAAACTGAACTTTAAACCAACAATGTAGTTAATAAACCTATTCAAATATTAACGAAGCGTAAAACTTTGGCGGAAAACAGTTAAAATCAAAACGATTGAATAGTTTCCAATCTGAGTTTCCAATTCAAAAGTCATTATTATTCATCGTGTGGCATGTTCGCATGTGTAGCGCACGTTGTTTAAATTATCCTGGAATTGGGCAAATCTTTCGGTCCTTTTAGATCTAAACATTGAAATGGAATAATTACTTAAATATAAATGAAATAATTGCGCTTAGTTTTATTCCATTTTGATGTATCTAATAATAGTTTTGGGAGATTATTTTGGAAGAATAAATCTAGCAGAAGAATAATTTAGCAGAAAAAATAAATCAAATATTGTGAGCGATTAATAATGACGTTTATATTCTAACGGTTTGCTATGAAGTTAAGGTAAATAAACACAGATTATAATTGTAGAGCTTATGAGAGAGCGGTTGCAATGTGCGATAAGATGTCAGAGGATCTATGATGGTAAACATAATAATTATCGCTTCACACGCACACGGCCGCAGCGGGCTGGTTTTCGTCCTGTGATTATAATTCAATATCACCGTGTGTCCCCCCCCCCTCCCTCCCTCCCCCCGCCCCGCGCCCTCCCTCCCGCCGCTTCAGATTACACATGAATCATTACACACGCCACGCTTTATATTACGGCTAAATCCATTGTTTGCGGAACTTTGAAGGGTATTCAACCAATATATCGCATATTACATTGTTATCTCACTGCAAACATTTCACTGTTTTCACCTCTGATATCCTTGCAATTTTCAATTCTTCGAAATGGCAGTTAACTAACTTTAAATTCATAAACTGAAATATACAATGTGAACGGGAACGAGCTTATTTTGGAAATAGGATTATTATTTAGTTTTTAAAGCTCAACGCTCTCTTTTCTTTCCGTCGCGGTCGTTTTAAATAGAACTACTATATGTTTGTTCACATATTATTTTATAAATAGTAACACATAAAAATATATTATGTAAACATAAATCACGGAACATCATGTGTAGGTATCACGTAAATAAATCATTCAAGAATTTATGCACAAGAAAATTGAAATTTAAAATCAAATCGGACTGTTCTTGAATTTAAAGTGGTAAAATGTCCAAGTGATTTTCGCATAATACCTCCACCGTATAAATTTTTTGCGTTATTTGCAGTAGGTGAGGTAGAAATGTGAGGTAAAGTCACTAGGATAGAGTTGCGTAGCCCGTAGCAGTCAGCTGTGCATCGCTATCAGGAGACCTCAGCGCGCAGCGGTCAGACGCCCTTTATCCCTTTATTTGTGAAAAAATCCACTTCATTCAGTCCATTAATGCTGAGGGTAATTCTGTATATTATTTTAGGGCCAACACTTTATACAAGATTTTTATTTAGAACATAAAATTATCGAGGTTCTGACATCTAATTCTATGAAGATCCTGAAAAAAGCTCGGGTAGAGGGTCTAATTACCGTGTAATTACCCCGGAGTAGGTACGGTCTGAGGAGAGGGGCGGGGAGAGGAGGGGGGCGAGGAGCAGGCTGGCGACTGCCGATGCCGTGATATCTTAATCTCTCAGCTTAGTACTAATTCTAGCTCGCCTTAATTGAAATTATGTTTAAGCATAGATAGTTACTTAGGAATACATGTCTAATTTTAAAAGGCATTAAGGCTGTGTAATCAAAGTTACCTTGTAAAGTGAAAGGTTATGAAGTCTCTCCGATCACGAACACGAGCGACGGATCCCTTTAGTAATATTTAATTGATTGATTGATTCATTGTGTATAACAGTTCAATGACATTCCTTCATTCATTATTCATTTGATGTTATAAATTAGTGTACTGATTGAATTAATCGACCGAGAGAAGGATATTTTTAAATAATGTGATAGTTTTCTAAACGTGGAAATACATTTGACTGCCTAAAATTAACGCGTTAATATGATTTGGAATAGTCTCAACTTGCAGTACGAGCCCTTTAAAGTTGTGTAGTTAAGGCGCTTACAGGGCGACAGTGTCGCGATGAGCTCGCCGAAAGCCCTTAATTGCTTAAAAGCTTCCTTTTGCCAAATATAATTTAATAGCTTAGGTACTTCGCAACCCAACAAAATGTGTACAATTATTATTACAATGCGATACAGTCTACAGCTATCTAAAGCTACAAGTATTACAATTCATATTTAAAAATTAAATAATTTTATATTAGATAGTAAAGGAAACATTGCGTTTCTCATGGTTTATTTTTAAAAAGTCTCTTGGCATATTGATATCAAACAGGTACATTCGTAGAAGTAAACAGTATGTTAACACAGTTCAGTTGGTACGTCGTCAACATCCCGCGTGTGGTGCCGGCAGCCGGCCGCGGCGGCGCGGTGCCGGCGCGGTGCCGGCGCGGTGCCGGCGCGGGCCGCAGGTAGCACGCGGGTCGCCGACCTGCGCCTATTAACTCTAACTTATGAGGGTATTCATCACGCGCCTTTCAGCCGCACGTATAAGTCGGAAAATTACTCGAACATATTTATATTACCTATTAATTATTATTCTTACTCGTTGAGGCCTGAACTGCCGTCCACGTTCATAATTTTAATGAGGTAAGCTCTAATTTATGATTTTAATTGCTAGGAACGAGGCCGTCGAGCCGTGCTTTTGCCGTCGATTTTTAAAACGTTTGAAGTGGAAATAGATCGTACTTCAATTGAGAGAAACGCAATTGATTCACTGTGGCTAAGAGCACTTTAGTTATTTTAATTGAAAAAGCTTCGAATCCAGCCGCGGTAATACAATTGCTACCGAATTGTGACCGCCCGCTTGCATATTTAATGTTCTTCTGCTTCAAATAATTTCCAAATCAGATAATTATATGCAATATTTTCTAAACTATCATATAAAAAACAATTGTATTTTGTATAAACGTGTGTATACACACTGATACTAATTATGGCATTTGCATCACAGAATCAAAAGTTTTCTATCAAAAATATTCATTCATTGCTTTTATCACAATATTATATAATAATTAATCATAAATATAATTAAATAGTTACTTATGTCCCTCTTTTGATACAATAAAACCATAAATAGTGTTCAGTAGAGTCTGTGGTAGAGTAAGCGACATTAATTGTGTAAGTTAACTGACAATAAATATTATTTTTACTTGAAAGAGAACATTTACGTTGAAGATTTCCGAGGACAAGGAGTAATTAAGGACATTTGCAGAACACTCACAGCTTGTTTGAACGAGCTGACCCCTAATTGTTAACAATTTGTTTTTCCTCTTCAAAGGATGTGAATATATTTATTCAAAAGAAATTATTAACTAAATTTATGCTGAAAAATATCACGGATACTTACATAAAATTTCCCTTTCGTATGAAGTAATACACCTATGGTAACGTATTTTATTGCATTTATCTAACTACGTATCTAAAAGGCACTCGTTTTCCGCAATCTAAACCTAGGTACCAGTCATTGTCATCTCTTCTTCAAAAAAACAGTAAGTAATTGAATCACTGATTAAACATTTTATATTCATAAAAAAAATCTAACTGTTAGTATTTTACTTATTTGTATGAAATAAATAATGTTTAAACAGTGGAGATGATCCGTCGGTCGGCGGCTTTCCAAACTTTGTCGAGTGCTGCGGCCACGAGCTGCTCATTGCACAAACTGCAACTGCCTCTAAACTACTTCGACACTCGAGTACTTTTTATACCTGGTTATTAATAAAAATTATTGAAAAAAATTCACAGTTCATTCGAACGTTATATTTTAGTTATCAATTATTCTGTACATGACAATAAATAGCATAAAAATAACTAACCACTGCGTGCCACTACGCCAAACGCGTGCGAATAACTTGTAAGTTGCATAATATGAATAACTTTTATAAATTAAAACCTTAAATTAAATGGAAAGCAATGTAAAATATACAAGAAAACACTTAACTACACAGAGCATAATATTATATTATAATGAAAAAAATGTGTATAAACATTAATTTTATTACGAAGCAAAGTTTTAAAGTAATTGCTGTAGTTTCATTTAATTAAAAGTAAACCATAGGGTTTGAGTGGAACGAAATGTAAGCCGGGATGAAATAAAACGTCGGCTGCAGCCATCGGGATGCAAAGCAACAGTTAACTGCAGCTAAACTCATTTCTCGCTAAACGGTTCAACAAATTATTGCCGAGTGCATTTCCTGCACCCTCTCCCCTTTCGCCTTCTAACCCTCACCTGCACCCTCATACCTGTATGTATTGTATATTATATAATACGCGAGTGTCACGTAACATGCTATGAACGGCATGTGTGTAAGTGTTGCTTACCACTTTATTATAAAATTTTAAGTAATCAGTCGCTAGATTTTGGAAATGAAAACGAGTTTTATTACGTTTTAAGTCTACGCATCGCTAACTAAAACGCCAAAATCAATTCACTAAATGTTCAATTCGGATAAAAAACTCGTTAAATTCGTTCCTTGTTATTTCGTTATATTGACGACGATTGGATGCAGTGGCGCTGTACGCGTACAATGCATGTCGAGGACTATTGTAAGGAAAATCGAAAAAGATTGCAAAGATTGGCGATGCGAACCGACGCTCTACTACCAAATGAACATTTCATGGATTACGTTTAAAATTCATCAAGAAAACAATGGCAAAATTTATGGCTTCAAATAAGTTCCTGCTAACAATAAAAATAAATAAGAGGAGCATATACGAGAAATCTTTATCGTGTATGCCCATGTCAATCCATCGTGCACTATTTTAATCAATCTGAAGCGAAACGAGCAAGTCAATCCTATTTCAGTCCCTCTTGCATTCGAGAGAGCTCGAAATAACGCTCAACTTTATCAATAAGGGATATCCCAAAGTTTCCAGTTTCTTGATGTCCAACTATTCTCGTGTGCCTTTCGTCACGTGCCCCTCCCCTCCCCCCCCCAGCCCCCGTGCCTCCCGCCACGCACTCCGTCCGAGAGGAAACAGCCCAGTTAGCCCAGAGCTGCGTTTACTGAATTTTAATTACTTTAACAATTCTTTGATTTAACAATTTGACGCATCAAAGATTAGGAAGTCTTGAAAATGCCAAATGTATATTCTGATCATTCTGATTTATTTTTCGAAAATGACAAGATTACGATTGCAATAGATTTATATTTTCTTGATTATATGCTTGATTATATGATATCCTGATGTCATGCCAAACAGATAAGTCATAAGGTTTGTTAAATAAATAACTTCCTGCAACGATTGAGCAGATCGTTAATAAACGTTTGGATTGAAAACACAAGAAAGAGGTTTCCATTTATGTCTGTTGTATAAAGAGCTTTCAGACGGTCGGACAGGATTGTAAAGTCCACAAATACGGGAACACGGTTGTCCGTAAGTAGCACTCTAGCTGTTTCCCGGCTCGGGGCGGGCGGGTGACGTCTTACTTCAGGCTGACCGACAGACGGCCAATGGCTGCCACTAGCCGGAATAAGCCGCCCACACGGCACACACACGGTACAGTGGTCACAGAGTACCTATATCTTCTCTATATTTCGTTTTCATA
Source organism: Colias croceus (assembly GCF_905220415.1). Lineage (NCBI taxonomy): Eukaryota > Metazoa > Arthropoda > Insecta > Lepidoptera > Pieridae > Colias > Colias croceus. The sequence continues at coordinate 57,906 of NC_059547.1, forward strand.
CAGAAACATCGATAAAATATTTTAAATTGCTTTGATGCCATTGAATTTCTTGATATTTGAGCTAGAATCAGCGCCGTGGCCATTTGGGAAAACTTGTTTGTACCTTCCCATCATATTTGCAATAATAATACCTACTTCAAAGAAAACATTATGTACTTAAAAATCATGGGGCTCAATTACGTTAACAACTTTTGCTGATGATGGATGATAATGCTCTACATAATAGTAAAGCATCAGAATAAGAAATTGTTCATGATAGAAATAACAGAATATAGAGAAAAAGCTTTACACACAAGACATTCTGAGCAATCTACAAAAGGAAGTTAAGCCGTAAATATCTTTGGGAGCGGTTAGCAACTGTTTCAGTTCGCGCACGGCGTACGTATCATGGAGCCAATTTACCGTTGCTCGATTGTGCATTCAAACTTCGCTGTATGTTCTGAACGTTTCATTTCATTTAATGCTACAGAGCAAGAAATAGAGGGTTGGAAATGTTGGAATTGCATAAGTAATTTTAAACTAAACTAAATACGGTCGTATATTTAACCATCTTTATGATGATGATCAATGATCTGTCGCACTGCTACTGTAGTTATCGTAAAGAGAACCAGTATTTTATAGTTTTAAGATAAAAGTGAAACTACTAGTCATATTGTAAATACACTATTAAATACACTATAAAGTAAAACATTCTTGTTATTGTGACCTCTCAAGCTGATGCCTGAAATAATAAACAGGCTATGGTCGTCCCCATTGATGCACACGTCTTATTATGTAGCTTAATATGTCTTTCTTATCAATCATTATCATTGTGTGCTGCGAGCTCTTAGCCGCTGGAGCGCTGCGTGGGCGGAGAACAAAACACACGCTTTTAGCGAACAAGAGAAACCTGTAATGTGTGTTGTTTCTCAGCTATTATAATTTCCTAGTAGAAAAGTAGGCAATGTAGCGCAGGAAATAAAATATATCATACTTTCCATGTAAAATAATAATTATAAATACTGTAGAATAAACGTTAGGAAATTTAAAATTGTTAGAAAATATAGAGTACGCACTATATTTGGTTCCAGTAGGCCAGACTACTTATTATTGCTATGTGAAAGTGTACATAAATAACAGTGTTAACAGTCTTAGTTAAGTTTTTCGTTATTGACATTAATTCAACACTGACTACGAGCGTGTTAAAATCAATATAGAAGAAAGGTGACTAAAATAATTCGATTAAAGAGATGCACATGAAGTATGAACTCACACAAGACATTTAAATAAAATGGATATTAAACTTAATATCAAATATCGGTATTAAAATAATTTTAGAACTGGTGTTATTTGCGGATAATCCGAGCTCTTAATATAATTAAATAACCGTAATCACTCGGTTTGCGGCAGATTATAATAATAATCATTTGCTAATTTAACACAATTCATTATCGGATAACACAAATGGACAATTCTCTAAGGATAAGTTTATTTTTGTGGTTAAGTATTTTGGTAACGTATTTTTTATTTAGTAAAAGTACGTAGTACTTAATTATATTTTTTGTGGTAAGGGCATGATGCGATTTTTTTTAGATTATTACGCTGCAGCTGTAGAAGTTGAGCAGAAGTAATGTTGTCTCTGTGTCCCTCGGGAGCTGTCAGCGACGTCGGTTCAAGCTGGCTTTAAAATATTTACATTAAGCACGTATATTTTACGTATTAGGTATTTAAATAGATTCAGTTTTATTACTTAGTTTTGTAATTTTCGTAGTTATTCAATGCGAAATAGATGAAATCACAAAGTCAAATTCAAATTAAAATTAGAAAAGTAAAATTATAAATATACCTACTTACATAAAAAATAAAAATATTAGAAAATTCATATAATTCATTCTTAATAAAATGCAATTCGTAAACAATCATAATAAACAATTTCATTTTCGGTGATCTTTCTTTTAGTTTTTAATCTTCGTTAAACTCATAATCCAAAGATAATTGCTCTTTCTCATATTCGAGGAATTTCGCGACAAATGGCGCTGCGTCTGCAGAACATTTAATTCGACGATGATTGTTTGATATTCATTTAAATTAAATTCGAGATTTTTATCATGTCGTTTCAATTTCCGCTTAAAATCTGAAAAGATTACACCGAAACGATGAGGAAGAAAATGAAATCATAAATACAAGCAAATAAGAAACATTTACATTCTTTAATGTTATGCTATGGTTATTTGAAACTAGCTGCTCCGCGCGGTTTCACCCCCGTGGCTCCACTCCTGTTGCCCGTAGCGTGATGAAATATAACCTTCCTCAATAAATAGGCTATCTAACACCGAAAGAATTTTTCAAATCGGACCAGTAGTTCCCGAGATTAGTGCGTTCAGACAAACAAACAAACAAACAAACTCTTCAGCTTTATAATATTAGTATAGATAAAAGGACATTTGAGTGATTAGTACAAAAACTAGTAAATCTAATGCAATGGTAAATAGGTAATCTAATGCATTAAGCTAGTTAATTGACGAAACTCCTGTAGAATATTATAATTATTCAGTATCCGGGCAGCGTCAGTAGGAACGTTCTCGAATATTCTATTGAAACGAAGCAGTTCACTCTATTGGAATTATTGTGGCTCATTGGCGACCACAAAATAGTACTATATAGTATATACTAATGCAGGAATGTAAATTGTTAGAAATGTTGCTGAAACATGAAAATATGTTGTTTATAAAGAGATTATTTTTCTTTAAGTAGTACTAGTAGGCACATTAAAAGAAGTTGATTACAAAATTTGTTCAATAGTTATACTTTCTTGGCATCCGTTTATATTTTATTTTGACGATATTATTTGCTTCCGAGTATTATAACAAGAAAGTAATGCTCTTCACGGATTGTCAAGATATGAATATTTATCATCATATAAAAAGGGAATAGGCACGTTCTGAAGAACATGACTTTGAAGGGCGCTTTCAAAAGCCTCGGGCGGAATTTGTATTCCAGAAATATCATCTACCTGTACAGTGTACTCGTCGCTAAAAATCAATGAAGTAATTGATGTTCGGGGCACGTGCGGCGGAAACGCACATAACGGGACTTGTATTGAATCTCATGCTGTCTGTCTGTGCCCTGACATTGTGTATATACTATACATATTATGGTAAATCTGCAATATGAGAAACCTTTGGGCTTGGAGCGCGTGTGGTAATCTGAGTGTTAGGGGAAAGGAATTTCAGTTTGAGATATTTTTGTTTTGTCTTAAAGTCTTTGGTTTGAGGCGATTGATTTCCGTTCGTTGGCTCAAAACAAGAAAAAAAGTATGGTATTTTGTTACAATTGTTTGGCTACAAATAAATTTAAAAAAATCCTAGTATTTTTCCTAGTTCATTTATAATAAGAAGTTTTTCACATAGCGACTAAGTAAGCCACTATATTATGTGACCTGTAAGTGATCTCGTCAATAAACTGAAAGCTGTATTAATTGGCATGCACATAAAAGTCACATCAACATTATCTCGCGACGCGTCTCGCGAGACTCCGCTGGCACCCGTGAACATATTTTACATTTTTAAATTTTAATATTTTACACCAGTGCTTGCTAAAAATTGAATTTAAATGACAGCAATTTTATAATATATAGAAGTTATTTTTGATATGTTTAAATAAATGTATGCACATTTTGCATCGTGTATAATTCTTAAGTGTAGGTAGTTTAAATTGTCAGAAAAACAAGCTGTTTAGCAAATTGATGAAAGATTAAAATTTTTTTTATTTTATTTTCAATTTAAAAAATCCACACTACAATTATTTCGAAATAACTCGTTAATGAAAAAGTAGGTTTAGTTATCACGCTCGAATTACAATGGCTACTGAAACAAGCACGAAGGTGTAGAGATAAGATAGTGGTCATTCATCACTGGACGCGGGCGCGGGGCCGCGGACGGTCGCAATGTGCAGCCATTTGGACTTCCGTCAGCTGCGCTCAATGTGACGCTATTGATGTATCTATAAATTTTGTAATATATAATAAATTTCACTTTTAAATCTATAAAGTAATAAAATAGCTTCTTACGGTCCATTTACATCAAATGAACATAGACCTAGATCTAGAGCAAGAGCATTCTTTCGTGATCTTTTAGTGTAAATGAAAATTCGATTTCAACTTAATAGTAGTAAGAACGTTGCACCGAATCTTTTCGAATGTGCTAAATATAATATACAGGGTTACTTGTAAAACACCAGCTATCTCGCAGGACAAGATAGCTAACATCATATTAACGGCTTTTGATAATTTGTTAGATTTTATTTTCATACAAAAATAAATATTCATTTAATTTTCCGTTTGAATATGCGCATTCCAAAAATTACGTAAACAAGAAGCGAACGGGAGGGGAAAGGGGGCGTCGCGTCGTCATTTTGATAATGAATAGAACATAGACTTACAAATGTTAGGAGAGTTCAATAAAAGCTTAAAAATAATTTATTGCGTTATGCCAAAAGTCGTAGATCAAATGTTGTTACTTATGATGTTAGCTATCTTGTCCTGCGAGGTTGCCGGTGTTACAAATAACCCTGTATAGTGGGGTTAGAATGAACATTCGCTCGTTTGATGTAAATCCACCGTTATGCAGCTTAATTGTATTTATACATTTTATGTAGGAAATAGAGATAGGTGTTTAATGAAATATTAATTATCATCTAGTTATTTATATAAAAACTAGCTTATCGCCCGCGGCTTCGCCCGCTTTCTCTAAAACGACTTGAAATTTAAACTATCCTATCTCTCAAGTTGGATCGAACTGCACATGGTGTGCGAATTTTATTATAATCGGTTAAGTGGTTTAGGAGTCCATTGAAGACAAACATTGTGACACGAGATTTATATATATTAAGATTGAACTGATAGAGAAATAATTATGATTAAAGAGATGATGAAAAATTAGTAAAGCTTTTGCATATAAAAAGTATTAAATGCTTAAAATTAAACCTTATGATATACCTATTTGTTCTAATACCCCGTCATGTCTATTATACATTTTTCTGTATCTTATATTATCATTTGTTTGAGTACGACGATAAAAGCAAATTGTCTTAAGTAAAAACTTCCGTTTAGATGAATTTCATTCGGAGTGCTGTAACAGAACGAATCTAAAAGATTATGAACATTAAGAGCGGCTGTCATTCTGTCAAACACTTTACGGGCGGTTTCTCCAAGATTGAGTGGAAATTCGGCGGCTCCATGGAGATTGTTTAATAACATTCATTATTTTCTAATTTGTTCAATACTTTCAATACAATATTTTAGAAGACTGTAAAGTTATTGGTTGGTATGGACTATGGAGCAAACCGTATTATGCTCGTTCACGTTTTGATAATACATTCACCTCGTTAACATAACTTAAATAACATAGATACATACTAATTCAGTTATCTCTATTTTTACAGGTGTTACGTGTACAACATTAGTGAAGTGTTAGTGTTATATCGGTTACAAACAGTGTATTCGCGTTAACAGTTGATATGCGTCAGGCTTGAGGGCGCAAGTCACCACGCGCACGGCGACGAAGCAGCGATGGCTTGGCCTGAAGTTATGCGATGAGGCGGGCGACGAGGAGGACGCCATGGACGAGCCCAGCGCCGCCAAGCGGCCCTCCGTGCTGACCATCGACCGCGCCGCCTTCCTGCTGCTGCGCGTCAAGCGAGCCTTCAAGAAAAAGAGGCAGCAGAGGAAAGAGAAACAGTGAGTGTGTTTAAAGCTAAATTTAGATCATTTAGAACGAAATTGCAATTGCTAGAGCACAAACGAAACACAAACATGCTTTTTAATTATTTTCGAATGAACCACAAAACATGTGTAATTCAGAGCATACTCTAGCTTCGCATATAATTGGATTAGGTTAAGATGTGTGCGCAATGTTTCGTCGCGATTTCGTTCGCTGGATGGAGAGAAACGATGGAGTGGCTCGGCGTGAAGCAGTATTACAGGGAAGGGAGCGACGCAATCTGCGGCGGTATGGAGATGAGTGCTTACCGTTCACCTCACGTACGCGACCTAATCTTTTGCAGAGCTCGCAAATTAAGTAGCTTTGCTGTATTACAATCCTTTATTCTAACATTACCATTTGAGATTTCAAGCAAATAAGGTAAATGCTGCTAAAAGGGTTTAGGTGAGTTTGTAAAATATTATGTTCTTCAAACAAGACGTAGTTTTTATTGGATTATTCAGTATTTTATACGTGGCATTCAGGTTTGTATTTGGTACAAACAAGCAATGTTTAAAAAAAAAAACACAAAATAATTTATTTTACTCGTTTTATTCATTAAGATTTAATAAACAATCTGACAGAGCTGCTTAAACAACATTAGCCTTGCTAGTGTTAGCGTTGGCTTCGTCCTGTTTGTTGATGTCTATCTTATTTTTATTCTCTTGAACCGTTAAATCCTTCTTAACGGAAGCCGACAGAGGCGGTATGAATTTCATTGTTTTGAAGTCATTTCGAATTTCCTTGTCTCCAACTATTTTTATAGTACCTTCTTTATGGATATCTTTCTTTTTCATTATTTTTCCCAAATCCAATGCGATTTCCTTTTTCTGTGGAAACAGGAGTAGTTCGACAAACTTATGTTTCGTCGGCGAAGTCTGAGTGTTGAATGGTTTATTGGCAATCAGGTTGTCAATGAGGAAGGGTATCGGGAAGCGGCTCGACGGCGCGGGGTTGGCAATCATTTGACTCTGTTTTGGCCCAAATTCGAATACAATTGAATCTTCTCGCACCTGAAAAAAAGTTGAATTTAAAGATACAGGATACAGCTAGAATATTTTGTAAAATACAAGAGTATGTACATAAAACGATTGATAATCATTCATGGTTCAATAATGTTCGTATTGTTTGTATACGTTGTACTTTCTTAAAAGGTATTTGTGATTTAATGAAGCTGCGATATAATTATTATTAAATGATTATTATTATTTAGGTACCTACTTCATTATTTATTTAAGTAGCATAGTTTATTTGGTAAAATTTAATTTAATCTTCATTCTTCAACGGATGTATAATTTTATTAGATTCAATAGTCAATTAAGGTAAATTATTGAAATATGCCTACCTGTTCATGAGAGTCACAGCATAGAGTGGACATGCTGGGTTCGCGGAAGGAGAAGAGGTCGTTGTTGGTGAGGATCCTGCTGAGGATGTCGGAGGGCTGGCTGCGGGACGCGTCCTTGAAGTACTTCAGGCTCGAGCAGGGACACGGCTCGTCAGCTGCCTCCGAGGGGGTCAGGAATGTGTTTGTATGTGCCACGTCCGACTTGAGATCTGAAATCATAAAAAAATATATTAAGCTAATCCGATGTTTTTGTGACTCTATGGTTTTTTAACACACTTCATATATATAAATAAATATTAAATACATCATAATAAGATATATTGTAACATAGGCAAAACACATTGCATTTATGACTAAACTTTCTAACGATAATTTCCAAAATGCCAATGTCGCACAAAGTTATTTAACAATATCTAGGCTTAGATCTAGGCATATCAGAACAACTTCTAAATACAATTTAGCTTAATCTATAACTTTAAAAATAATATTTGTGACATTAATGTATAAAATATTTATTACCTTGCGGTTTCGCGTTGATATAGAAGGCGATATCCATCTTGCCAAGATTGACCAGCGAGTTGGTGACTGTCGGCAGCGTCTTGAAGAATCTGGCGTCCCGGCCCCGCGCCAGCGACAAGCAGACGAGCAGCAGCAAGCGATACATTGTCACCTACTTCTAGTTAATAAATGTACTTACTATAGAACGGTGGATTATTATTGGGATTAAAATTATTCATTTTTTGTCAATTTTAATTGTTTAGAATTTCTTTAAATTATACATAACTTAGAAATTCTAGTCTGCTAGAATTCTTTCTAGTCAGAAAGTTTCTAGTCTTTCTATTTATAGTCAGAAATAAAATAAAAGGTTATGATAAATATAACCTCAATTAAACTTTCATTAAACTGAAAGATATTATCGAGATCGATTCTTATCATAATTGAAATTAGGTAAAAGGCAATTTTATTGAAAAAGCAAATAAAGCGAAACTTCGGACACAATTAGCGTTCAGAAATAGAATTTTCCAGCGATTGTTTTAAAGAGCTAACAGTTCCTTTCGATAGGGGCGCGTTAACGAAAAAAACTTTATAATACCGTTCTCCAGGAGTTGGGAATTTGTAAAATTCTGCGACGAGACCAGAACGAATAACCATTTGTTTGAAATTCAGGGCAAATCGAATTCCGACGATTTCGCAACATCGATTTGATCGTTTATTGGATTCGGGTTTTATGGACATGATTGCGTAATCATTTTCATTTAATTGTGTTGTTTACTTTTCGCACAATTTTAAAATACTTGCCGAAGTAGCGCTCTACACGTTATGTATATCTTGATATTATTCAGTCTTATCTAGAATCAATAACGAATTATCTTAATATACTATATACCGAGAGAAATTGCATTTTTAATACCACTAACACACTGATCACTAATGCGATACAAAAATAAAACATCTTAATTTATTGTGACTCAATATAGAGCATCACAGTCTCTACATGGAAGAATATTAAAGCGACATTCTAAAAGAGACAACACTTTATATTTAAAATCATCTAATTTCGTACAGCGAACCTGTAACATCTAATCAACGTAACTTAAGTATTCAGGGGAATAAGACACGACGTGGATTACCTAATGAATAAATGTGAAATGCATATTAATAGGTATATTATTTGTGAAACCATTTAACTTAAATTATAATCTGGAGCTCTGGATAATGAAAATATAATATTATAAATTATAATTATGATAATAAAAAACAATGTAGAAACATTAAAACTTATATAATATATATATATATATATATATATATATATATATATATATATATATAAATACCAACTTGGGCACTAAGTTGATCCAGCCCGACTGCCGTGCATTGCCGATTCCACCTTTTCCCCCATATTACTCGAATCCGGTTGCATAGATCTTGCCCGGAGTGGCAACGGCGCAAATTTTTGGGCGACGTTGCCAAACGTATTCATGGAGAAATTGATATACTCAACATTTTTATTGCTAAGATCTTGAACTGAATCGACTCCGTAACGGCCGAAATTCAGAAACCCATAAACACTTGTTGGCTCCGTTTTATATACCAAATCCAAAGTCGTATGTTGATCAGATCCTTTTATATTATCAAAATTACAGCTTTATTTGATCCGACAGAACGAAACTGTATATTAAGTAACGTAGATTAATTTTTCGTAAACACTACAGTATTTGTTGGCTCCGTACACAAACATATTATAGTTAGGTAATGTTCCATACATTGCTAAATCCGCCTAGACTAGACGAACTCGACTCAGTAACGGTTCAAATTTTGAAATGCTCAAACACTTCTTGACTCCGTTTTATATACCAAATCATAAGTCGTATGTTGATCTGTTCCATTTATATGCACTTGCATGATATTGACATGGGGATATGAAATTAGGGCTAGCAAAAAATCTCCTGAGTTTTATGCAAGTTGAAGAAGTTGACCGTAATTCAATTGAAACTTATAGAAAATGTTGTGAAACTAAAAATACGGAACCCTAAAAAGATAGATATTTACGAACCTTTCGTCATACAGTGACGGTGATAATTCTCAAGTAGTATGCATCCTACAAATAACAACCTACCTCTTGAATCATCAGTAAATATCAAGATAATTATCATAATATTTATTGACATGTAGCGTTCGCCTTTGCCCTGATTCTGATATCAATCTGATAAAATAATTAAAATGATAGATTTAGGTCAAACAAATGACGACTCATATTCCTGCACAAATTATCTATTGCGGAGTAAATATGAGTGTACGCAGATCGCCAACACGTTTAACCAGCAGTGGTGCAGTGGGTACTACCGGTGGATCGCATCCCGATCTATCGAAGCTAAGTTCGTTTTCTACGAGTTCTACGCCAACTGATACTCAAATTACTTACAGAAAACGGAAACAACCGCTAGAACAAGATTGCAGATTTAGTGATGATATGAAGGATATTCGGTCGGAGTTGAGCCGTATTAGTACATTACTTGAAAAATATGTATGCTCAAATGAACAAATAGTAAACAAAATTCATGAAAACATTTCTGAGGTAAAAACACAAATTACCGAAATTAAATCGTCCAACGAACAATCTTTGAATTTAATTCGCCAAAATACGAATCAAATCAATGAAATTAAGTCATGAGCATGTATGATAATTACTGAACAAAACATATTATTGAAGAGTACTATTTCTCAATTAGAATCCCAGATAAACCAGGGTGAGAGTAAAATAAAATTACTGAAATTAAATCTTCAATCAATAAATCAGTCAGTCATGAGCCAACTCATCGGGTTTTACGTCTAAAAATCAACTTCATATAAATAAAAACTTAATCAAGGAACTACGGGACAGAAAGAGCCGCGAAAAAAATGTAATTTTTGCTGGTTTCCCAGAATTGACATCTTATAACTCAGAGGAGAGGAAATCTAAAGACAACTACGAAATTTTAAAAATTACCTCACTAATAAGTTCAGACCTACCGAAGCCAGTAAAAATATATAATTATAAATAAGCTTAAAAACTTACTTCAAACTGTAGTACAGGTCTTGATGGTATTACTACAAAAGCAATTAAATGCATCAAAGAAAAATTAAATCATACCTTAAGCGACTGTTTTAACCAAGCCATAATTCAAAGACGTTTTCCGGACTCGTTAAAAATAGCGAAGGTAACTCCTATCTATAAGAGTGGCTCAAAATTTGAACCTGGTGACTATAGGCCAATTTCGGTTTTGCCAGTATTGTCAAAAATATTGGAGAAGATTTTACACACGAGATTAGAAAAATATTTAGACTCATTTAATTTTATTTCAGTGCGTCAATACGGATTTAAGCCAAAAAGTAACACTCTGTCAGCGACTATGGACCTAACTATTTAAATGAAACAGAACATTGACACAAACAATATAGTTTTGGGAGTGTTTATTGACCTACAAAAGGCCTTCGATACCGTTTCTCACGAACTTTTAATAAAGAAATTAACATCCATTAACATTAATGGTAAAGCACTAGATATGCTGAAATCATATTTAAAAAATCGATAAATATTTCACAAATAGTTAAAATAGATACCCACGATAGCATTCCCTTACCAATTACATGTGGCATACATGGTTCGATTCTAGGCCCATTGCTTTTTTTAATTTATATTAATAATTTACAAGATTTAAAGCTAAATGGTCACCCACTTTATGCGGATGACACTTGTCTGTTTTATTTTGTTCCCTCTATACATGACATGATAGCGCAAGCACAAAATGAATTAAATAAATGGTTTCAATGCAATCTCCTAAAAATATAACAAAATTATTCCGCCATACGCTCCATTTAAAATTAACGGTGTTGTATTAGAACATAAAACCCACGAGAAATAACCTAGATTTGCGAATCGGCAGCTCTCTGAAATGTAATTATCACATCGACCATCTAAAAAATAAATTATCAGCACTTCTTAGATCTCTGCGTAATATTACTTCATGCATACCCCATAAATTACGCCACACCATCTACAACACGTTAGTAATAGAAGCCTGGGGGAGTGCTTACAAAAATAAATTAGCGCCACTCCAAATTTTACAAAATAAAATCATTAAATCATCTTAAACTATCCTTTTTTAACTTCTACAAATAAAATCTACGACGACACTAAAATAATGAATTTAAAACAATTATACTTTTATAATACGTGTATGTTCATCCGCAAAGCGCTACATAAAAACATAAATACAAATATTATAATCTCAACATCAAATCGCCACTATCCTAATAGACGAGCTAGCTATCTTGCCCTCCCGAAGATCCGAACAAATTATGTAAGGCGAACGGCAACATACGTTTCTATAACGGGAATAAATGTCTTTAAACCTTCAAATGGCTAAGGCCGCAAGCGACCAATGGCTGAGCTCGGTGGGCTGTGATTGGCTCATTTGAATCGGATCAACAAGAGCTAAAACGCAAAAAAGGTGGATTTGTATAAAAAGCACGTAATTATTATTATTACTGATCGTGACACTTGTGGCTCCGTTCGGATCCACATACGGACGGTGGTGTGGCAATGGATCCACAAATACCAACCGGATCAACAAGTGAAAACGGATCAAATAATTACTAACTATATGGCACGTTTGATCAACATAGTGCCCGTGGAGATATCTATATATATATATATATATATATATATATATATATATATATATAAATACCAACTTGGGCACTAAGTTGATCCAGCCCGACTGCCGTGCATTCCTGACTCCACCTTTTCCCCGATATTACTCGACTCCGGTTGCATAGATCTTGCCCGGAGTGACAACGGCGCAAATTTTTGGGCGACGTTGCCAAACGTATTCATGGAGAAATTGATATACTCAACATTTTTATTGCTAAGATCTCGAACTGAATCGACTCCGTAACGGCCGAATTTCAGAAACCCATAAACACTTGTTGGGTCCGTTTTATATACCAAATCCAAAGTCGTATGTTGATCAGATCCATTTATATTATCAAAATTACAGCTTTATTTGATCCGACAAAACGAAACTGTATATTAAGTAACGTAGATTAATTTTTCGTAAACTCTACAGTATTTGTTGGCTCCGTACACAAACATATTATAGTTAGTTAATGTTCCATACATTGCTAAATCCGCCTAGACTAGACGAACTCGACTCCGTAACGGTTCAAATTTTGAAATGCTCAAACACTTCTTGACTCCGTTTTATATACCAAATCATAAGTCGTATGTTGATCTGTTCCATTTATATGCACTTGCATGACATTGACATGGGGATATGAAATTAGGGCTAGCAAAAAATCTCCTGAGTTTTATGGAAGTTGAACAAGTCGATCGTAATTTAATTGAAACTTATAGAAAACGTTGTGAAACTAAAAATTCGGAACCCTAAAAAGATAGATATTTGGACGAAGCTTTCGTCATACAGCGACGGTGATAATTCTCAAGTAGTATGCATCCTACAAATAACAACCTACCTCTTGAATCATCAGTAAATATCAAGATAATTATCATAATATTTATTGACGTGTAGCGTTCGCCTTTGCCCTGATTCTGATATCTATCTGATAAAATATTTAAAATGTTAGATTTAGGTCAAACAAATGACGACTCATATTCCTGCACAAATTATCCATTACGGAGTAAATATGAGTGTACGCAGATCGCCAACACGTTTAACCAGCAGTGGTGCAGTGGGTACTGCCGGTGGATCGCATCCCGATCTATCGAAGCTAAGTTCGTTTTCTACGAGTTCTACGCCAACTGATACTCAAATTACTTACGGAAAACGGAAACAACCGCTAGAACAAGATTGCAGATTTAGTGATGATATGAAGGATATTCGATCGGAGTTGAGCCGTATTAGTACATTACTTGAAAAATATGTATGCTCAAATGAACAAATAGTAAACAAAATTCATGAAAACATTTCTGAGGTAAAAACACCAATTACCGAAATTCAATCGTCCAACGAACAATCCTTGAATTTAATTCGCCAAAATACGAATCAAATCAATGAAATTAAGTCATCAGCATGTATGATAATTACTGAACAAAACATATTGAAGAGTAGGTACTATTTCTAAATTAGAATCCCAGATAAACTAGGGTGAGAGTAAAATAAAATCACTGGAATTAAATCTTTAATCAATAAATCAGTCAGCCAATCCATCGGGTTTTACGTCTAAAAATCAACTTCATATAATTTAAAACTTAATCAAGGAACTACGGGACAGAAAGAGCCGCGAAAAAAATGTAATTTTACTCGTTTCCCAGAATCGACATCTTATAACTCAAAGGAGAGGAAATCTAAAGACAACTACGAAATTTTAAAAAATTACCTCACTAATAAGTTCAGACCTACCGAAGCCAGTAAAAAATATATAATTATAAATAACCTTAATTCAAACTGTAGTACAGGTCTTGATGGTATTACTACAAAAACAATTAAATGCATCAAAGAACAAGTAGATAACTGCGTTAAAAACAACCGACTTCAAACTTGCACTTGCAACATTTACAAATACAGACAAAAATGCCCATAAAATAAAAACTGCTGGGCCTATCCGAATAAAATTTTTATGGGACCAATTCGACACCATCCCGCATCAAACAAAAAAGAATCACGTAAATCGGTTCAGAAACCTCGGAGTAATCGGTGTACATACATAAAAAAAATCATACCGGCCGAATTGATAACCTCCTCCTTTTTTTTGAAGTCGGTTAAAAATTAAATCATACCTTAAGCGACTGTTTTAACTAAGCCATAAGTCAAAGACGTTTTCCGGACTCGTTAAAAATAGCGAAGGTAACTCCTATCTATAAGAGTGGCTCAAAATTTGAACCTTATAACTATAGGCCAAATTCGGTTTTGCCAGTATTGTCAAAAATATTGGAGAAGATTTTACACGCGAGATTAGGAAAATATTTAGACTCATTTAATTTTATTTCAGAGCGTCAATACGGATTTAAGCCAAAAAGTAACACTCTGTCAGCGACTATGGACCTAACTATTAAAATAAAACAGAACATTGACGCAAACAATATAGTTTTGGGAGTGTTTATTGACCTACAAAAGGCCTTTGATACCGTTTCTCACGAACTTTTAATAAAGAAATTAGCATCCATTAACATTAATGGTAAAGCACTAGATATGCTGAAATCATATTTAAAAAATCGATCACGAATAGTTAAAATAGATAACCATGATAGCATTCCCTTACGAATTACATGTGGCATACCACAAGGTTCGATTCTAGGCCCATTGCTTTTTTTAATTTATATTAATAATTTCCAAGATTTAAAGCTAAATGGTCACCTAACACTTTATGCGGATGACACCTGTCTGTTTTATTTTGATCCCTCTATACATGACATGATAGCGCAAGCACAAAATGATTCAAATAAATTAAATAAATAAATGCAATCTACTAAAAATAAATATATCTAAATTCAAAGCTCATAACAAAATTATTCCACCACACGCTCCACTTAAAATTAACGGTGTTGTATTAGAACATAAAACCCACGAGAAATGCCTAGGTTTGTGAATCGACAGCTCTCTGAAATGGAATTATCACATCGACCACCTAAAAATAAATTATCAGCACTTCCTAGATCTCTGCATAATATTACTTCTTGCATTCCTCATAAATTACGCCACACCATCCACGCCACGTTAGTAAAGCCGCACCTAATGTATTTAATAGAAGTCTGGGGGAGTGCTTACAAAAATAAATTAGCGCCACTCCAAATTTTACAAAATAAAATCATTAAAACTATCTTTAACCATCCTTTTTAACTTCTACAAATAAAATCTACGACGACACTAAAATAATGAATTTAAAACAATTATACTTTTATAATACGTGTATGTTCATCCGCAAAGCGCTACATAAAAACATAAATTCAAATATCATAATCTCAACATAAAATCGCCACTATCCTAATAGACGAGCTAGCTATCTTGCCCTCCCGAAGATCCGAACAAATTATGTAAGGCGAACGGCAACATACGTTTCTATAACGGGAATAAATGTCTTTAAACCTTCAAATGGCTAAGGCCGCAAGCGACCAATGGCTGAGCTCGGTGGGCTCTGATTGGCTCATTTGAATCGGATCAACAAGAGCTAAAACGCAAAAAAGGTGGATTTGTATAAAAAGCACGTAATTATTATTATTACTGATGGTGACACTTGTGGCTCCGTTCGGATCCACATACGGACGGTGGTTTGGCAATGGATCCACAAATACCAACCGGATCAACAAGTGAAAACGGATCAAATAATTACTAACTATATGGCACGTTTGATCAACATAGTGCCCATGGAGATATCTATATATATATATATATATAATAAAATATAATAAAAATATAATAAAAATTCGACTCTGCCATTTCTACACGTTTTCTAGATTATCTACAACTCAGATAATAAAACAAAAGGTTTTTTTTTAATCTGTGGTGAGAGATCTAGAAGTAGGCATGAAGTTTTATTTCAATCTCAGTTTTGGAGTTCCGATTCAGAATTTGCAATCACTTATTAAAATATCGGGTCTGTATGAATGAATTTAATCAATCCATTGTCAAAATAATATATCCAATATCGAAATCATTTTCGTTGTTCAAATATGAAGTTTATGTGAGCAAGTTACTGTAGCGAACCCGTGGCCCCAAGTGACTCTTGCAGACCTTTACCAAATTGCCAATTTGAAAATAACGAGTCAGTTATTTGTTTTAACGCCAATAGGATAATGAGAAAAAAAAATAACACAAAATTAATGTTAGAGGACTTTATATTTTACATGCAATCATCTCAATGCACAAAAAACTCTTAAAATCTAACTTTTACTCCAATACATCGAAACGGCTATTAAGAGCACCAACCCCATTGACCAAATGTTTCTTTTCCAAACGTTTTCAAAATTTTATGTTCCCATACTTGTTTAACAAATTCAGTAAACTTGTTAACTTCCGGCAATACACATTACTCAATATTAAATCTAAATTGATAAGCATTCTAGTGTCCAAAGACTATAAGCAGACAGAACAGATTCTAAGAATACTTTAACTGTACAATTGTGTAAATAAGCATATAACTTTTATTATGTATTATTAGTATTATTTTAAGTGACCATACCGTACTGATGTTCAAAGTTGCATTGTATTAATGTATTATACGTGTTGGACCCTATGTGAACCTCAATTTTTATTGTATAATCGTTTTATGGCCCCGCGAGACAGGCTGTGCCTAGTGCGGGGTCCGCTGTCGTAATCTGTACTCATTTTAATAACCCTCTTTTGGCAAATAAATATAATTTTATTTTTTTATTATTTATTTTTTTTTTTTAATCTAAGATATTATTAAGATACCTTCAATATAAAACTGCTACTACTTTAAATATAATTTAAGATTTTATTCAACCAAGAGATTATTAATAAGTCTAACAGCCAATAACCGATTTAGTTTATATTAACATTGTCTGCGGTTTACAGAAACAGGCAAAGCCAATTTATTCCTTTACAGTGCGTTTTCCATCGGCGAAAGTAATAAAATGCATTTAAATTGTATTTATTTATGAACATTGATTTGAGTCGTAAACATTCGCAAAGCGCGTCCACTCGCCGCCCGCCGCCCGCCGCCCGCCGCCCGCCGCCCGTCGCCCGCAGCCCGCAGATTGCCGCTCGCAGCCCGCTCATGGAGCCCACGTCTTTCGCTATTCTGGTAGGTTATTGCCGATAGGTAACTCATTTGAGCCGCTTTTGTGATTTATACTCGTCCAAATATCGGTAATAATAATTTTACTGTAGTTCTGTACGCTCCAAATACTTTTACAAGTTACCTTAAAAAATTTAATTATGATATCAAGAGCAGGTTATTTTCAGATCACTTTCTACGATATAGCTCCTGATATACCTACGACTCTCTTAGCAGCTCGTACCTATCCAAACGATATGCCACTGTTTTGTCCAAATTCCAAAGAGAATTATTTCCGTGTCTCAACAAAGTTCGTCTTATTGTCGGCAAACATGCGATGGTCCCAGCAAGTTGTGTATTGACATTAATGTTGATTGTATCGTCTCTGTCAATACGCCGAAGTTAACAGCTCGAGTGAGACGCAGACACTCGTTTTAAATGTAAATCAGTCGAGCTGTTGTGTTTCAGAAGTACGCGCCAAATATTGTGTTAAGATAAACTTAGACTAATATTATTAGTTAGGAGTTGGGGCACAACGAGCTTTATGTTCATTATACAAGAAGTAATGGAATCGAGCTAGTTAGCTAATTTCGATTTGTCAGTTTAATTATTAGTGAATACTGAATCACCTTTTTGTTCTTCTAGATTCATGTTTTTATTGGTGAAATAAAAAATAAAAGTAAATAAAAAATTTGGAAAGGAACTATGCTACATATTTTGATAAAATTTTATAACTTTTCACTTTTCAGACTTCATTATTAATCATTGCGCATTGCGCTTCACAAATTGAAACTGTAATTTCTGATTTTGTAAATTTAATGAAATAAAACTAGATGTTTCATAGTAATGAAAGTATTTTGATTTTTAATAAATATTAAATATTCAAAGGCGCTATCGTGGAGCATATTTGCTGAGCATGTAACGGCAGCTTCCACCACGAAGCCAGCACTCGATCCCAAACGAAGAAATGACATCGTTGACGAAGCCTTCCTAGAACAAAAGGACATTCTCCTAGAAATGGTATTAATCGTGCTTTAAAAGGAATAGTTTGTAAAGTTTTATGGGCTATAAATAAGGAGCTCAAGACAGTTTCGTGCCTCTTCCTCATTAAGTATACATTTTCTTTGTGATTTAGACTTTAATGGGAACTTTTTCTATAAATATGCTTTTTTAAGTAAATAAACAATTCGCTTGCACTATGTAATGTCCAGTTGCACAATAAACATCTTTTATTAGATATTTATATCGCTAAATTTAATTGTAAATTTTATGTACTTTATGATTGTATTTTAAAAATAATTCTACAGCTAGAAGCGAAGTTAAAAGAAGTCCGTGACAAGCGAAAGCGCAAACAAGATCCTTCATCAGATGGGATTAAATGCGAGAATCTCCCAAAAAACATTGATTTGAAGTTGAAAGCGCAGGGTTTAAGTGCTGTTGGGGACACGGAAGCTTTTCTCAAATTCGGTGAAAGTGGTAAAGACAATTAACAGTTTATCTATAACCCTGATTCAATAATGATATCTATACCTATTCTATGCCAACGAATAGTAAGGTCTCAATGTTGAATACGTTATTAATCCAAGTACAATACAATTTCCATTGTATTTGAATAGAATGCTCAAATAGACCAAACGCTCCGCACGCTAAACTGTGCACATCAATTGGCCATTTCCAGAATTACCCGGTGCACATAGTATCGAGAACGTGACATGTAATAGATTCTATTTTGGCCATCCGTGCGGCACTCCGGGGCCTGTTAGCTGTAATGTATGGAGTGAGTGCGGTTTGGAGCAGCGACAAGCGTGGGTATCGGAGGTCGCAGTAATTGCCTTGCGGTCGATTTCTGATTAATCTTTACCTATATCACGCGCTCGTGACACATCCGCCAATAAGACGATTACGTCGCCGTACAACTTAAGCCTGATTATAGTTATATTATTATTACAGATATGCCTTCCGAACATCAGTATCATTACTGTAGAGTAATAATAGTCGATAATCTCAATCCAGAAATGGAATGAAATACATATCTATATATATAAAACTCAAAGATGACTGATATAGTGATCTATCAACGCACAGCCAAACCACTGGACGTATCGGGCTGAAATTTGGCATGCAGGTAGATGTTAGGACGTAGGCATCTGCTAAGAAAGAATTTCCCGAAATTCTTGCGGGAACGGGGAAAAACGGGGATGCACGTACAAAGTCGTGGGCGGAAGCTAGTAATATATATTTTTATTAATTACACAGCAATGAAGCAGTATTCGTGAATGTAATTAACACACATTCCAGGGAATAGTTCGCTGGTGCTGGAGTCCACAGGAATCTCAAACGTGGGGCGCGCTCACGTCCAACTTGATGTGGGGGATGGCGCTGTACATATTCCGGGACTTCATTATCTGTTTTC
The DNA here is from genome assembly GCF_905220415.1 of Colias croceus. Taxonomy (NCBI): domain Eukaryota; kingdom Metazoa; phylum Arthropoda; class Insecta; order Lepidoptera; family Pieridae; genus Colias; species Colias croceus. The sequence continues at coordinate 77,641 of NC_059547.1, forward strand.
GGGTAAATAATATACAGCATAACTCATAAATTAGGGGCTAAAATTTAAAAACGTGATTCAGTAAATATTCCTCAAGAGACAGGCTTCATTTAAGTAGAATATAAATTTAGGTAAAGTTTAGTTGCATTTTTTACAGCAATATATGTTTCTGCTTACATTCACAATTTTATTTGTCTGTACTTTCAAGGCTACATACAGGGTGTAATCGTTAAGTGTGCACAAGCGATTATTCCGTAACTATTGCAGATACCAAAAAACTTTAAACTGATATCGAAAGTACTTAACCTAATGAGTAAAATGGCCATAATAAATTTTTAAAAATAAAACGAGAAATATCCAAAAATGTTACATTAAACGCTCCCATACATTTTATTTCCCATACATTTTGTATTCATAGCAGATTTTCGAAGTGATGTCCTCAGTGTGTAATACAATGAGGAGCTCTATTTACACTTTCTAGATGAACTTCCCTTCAAATTTGCGAAGTAATTAAAGCAGAAAACCAAAAAAAGAAAGAAAAAGCTAAAATCTTTCATATTAAATGTACTAGGTTGATCCAAAAGTAATGATAATTGGGTATTTCGTGTGCACATAAAAATATGAAATAAATTTTTTTTGCTTGGGTATTCACTAAGTAATCACAAAAAAATCATATCAACAGGCCACGTTTCCAAGTATTTACATTAATTTGAATGTGAACCGTGCGTGCCAGAATGTTTCCCGACGAAAAGAAGAAACAACGATTCGACATGTAGAGGGTAAATTTCTAAATTTTTAATGATATCAGGATAATTTTTTGTCACGTTTTGTGATCATGGACGTTACCCGAGTTCACCATGTTTATGCTGAAACCAAAAAACAATCAATGTCCTGGATGCGAGCTTCCAAAGTGACGATGAAGAAATTCAAAGTGAAAATCAGTAGGTTAGTTTAAAGCGGTAGTTTTTTGGGACGCTGAGGGAATGGTGGAATATTTTAAAAAGGTAGCCACTTTATTGGGCTCTTACTAAACAGACCAAATTAAAAGATTGCGGTAGGTTAGTAAGGAAAAGAGACATGGCAAACTGCGGACCTGAACGCTGTTTCACCAAGCAAAGCACCAGATCACAAAGCGTCAGTTGCGATGGCTGCCATTCAAAAATCGGCATTCCAAATGCTTGAACACCTACCCTATTTTTTAGATCTAGCTCCTATTTACTTTTATCTCTTTCCTCGGCACAAGAAACACTTTCTTAGCAATAAATTATTTTAAGACGATAGCGAAGTGATGGCCGCGTGGAGGGGTTTTTGTGGATGATATCAAAGTTTTTTTTTTAAGTTTAGGAAAAAAAAATTGAAGTACATTTTCTAGTTAGAAGACTATCTAGAGAACTACATAATTAATATAACTGTAATGACCTTGTTTAATATTGACTATCATTACTTTTGGATCAACCCATGTACATGGGATATTCGTATCTCATACAAAATGTATGGGAGGCTTTCAAGTTAATTTTTTAGATATTTCTCGTTTTATTTTTAAAAATGTATTATGGCCATTTTACTCATTAGGTTAAATAGTTTCGATATCAGTTTTAAGTTTTTTGATATCTGTAATAGTTACGGAATAATCGCCTGTGCACACTTAACGATTACACCCTGTATACGCATCTATTGCATTATCGTTGGTAAACATAATACACAATGTCGACTGTAATATCTCTGTTCATTTATTTAGTGCACGCTTTTAGTAACAAAACGGAGCCGCTACTGCCACGCTATTTTGTAATAAATAAATTCCTTTGCTGTTCCAACTAGAATTTAGAACTGTTATATTAAACTTACAGGTACTGCAGTTAGAAGTGTGTGTGAGACACAAAATAATATTAGAAACGAAATGCAAAATAAACAACAAGAGATCGTAGATGATGACTTAGAATCTCGAAGACAAGGCTCTAACGCGACTGATAGTAAAACCATAAAGAGTAAATCAACTAAAGAGTCAAATAAATCAGCGGCTAAGGTCACTGCTGTGAAGACTACAAAGACGACGACCACTACAGAAGTTACAACTGTTGAGAATACAAGTCCGATCGAAAGAGACGCTGACTAAGTTAATGGTTTATTATTAAAGGCGTTGTATAAGAAATGTGTTTTATTTTATAATTTATAATATATCTCTTTTTCATGTACAGAAATCAACAGTGATTTTATAAGTATCTTATAAAATTTTGCAGGTTGTTTAGTCTTAAAATTGTCAGTACTTAAGTTTGCTTAATAAAAACGAATCTAGAGATTCGTTACGTTACAAGAAAAGTAAAACATGTTTTGTGGTTCATTTCGTGTTCAGACATTAAGGATATAGATAAGGAACGACGTGCGAAGATCGACAGTCTCCAGATGATATATTACGATACATTTGGTCGTAATGGTTTACTTCTATAGTAATCATTTTTATTAAGCTGAGCTTTTTGAATCGATTTCGAGAATTGTAACATTGTCATATTATAAATACATTACGTCGGCAGCAGTGAACATAAGTATACTTATATAAACATAATTTATTGCTGAAATAAATTATGTAACGAGAAGTTATAAATGTTATTGATATACCTAACAATAATTATAGCCATGAAAAGGTTCAATGTATTAATGCTAACTAAAGTAGTCTAGTTTACCTATAATAGTATTTATTTTTTTTAATTTTGAATACTGAAGCTCTGAGAAAAATACAAATCAGAAACAGATAATATCCAATTTATGGAGATTTTGACATATCTATTTTACATACTAGCAAAAATTCCTAAACCTAACAATGCATGGTATTGACGAACAGGAACTAAAATATATTTTAGTTGATATTCACACAAGCTAGTTTACGCTCACATACAAGAAAATTGTTTCTAGTTTGCTAATCAACTATATATAATCGGTAACTATTTGTTGTTGCACAGTGCTGCGGCGGCGGCGGCAGCAGCGGCGGAGGCGCTGGGCGGGAGGCGCGCGCCGCCGCCCCTGCTGCGCTCCCGCACGCTGCCCGCCATCGTCGCGCCCATCTCCATCCTGCACGCGCAGATCGATCCGCGGCATGCCGGTCAGTGATCACTATGACATGTTTATAGTAACCTAAAACTAAGAGTAGTTTTAGGTAGGTATGTGTTTTTTCCATCGAAAAAGAACGGATACTCTCAACTCTACATGACACTCTACATAATACGGTCGGCTTTGTTACGATAACCTTTAACAGTGTCGCTAAAAACCTATAGAAACAATTAGTTTTTTTTTTAATCTATACATATAATAAATCTGTAGAAGGGTCAATTCTGTACATTGAAAATATTGAAAAAATAAATAGCAGGGGGTGTTACTGGATCGATACCAAACCCAAATATGTGATTAAAAAAATTTTTGTCTGTCTGTCTGTCTGTCTGTCTGTCTGTCTGTCTGTCTGTCTGTCTGTCTGTCTGTCTGTCTGTATTTGAAGGCATCACGTGAAAACTAGCGGTTCGATTTCGATGAAACTTGGTATAATTATACCTTATTATCCTGGGCGTAAATTAGGATACTTTTTATCCTGGAAAAATACGTAGAAAAAAATTAATCTTAATTTTTCAGTTTTATCCATAGACGTTGTTCCGTAGAACCGCGAACACACGTTGCGTATTATTATAGGCCTAGCCGTATTTGGGAATTGGGTCCAATAGATATTTATAAGATGTTATTGACAGAGGTACTCAAAATGGAGAAATAACCATCCACGCGAAGACCGACATCCGCGCGGACGGAGTCGCGGGCGGAAGCTAGTTTGTAATATATTATGAGCTACTTGGTCATGTATTTTTTGTGACTAACATAGTATAAATTTTGGTAAGTTCAGAAAAATAAAACTTGTACTATGCAATGCAAATACAAATTGTTTTTAATGAGGTAATTTATATACTAAATTCCAATTTAGATACTATTACGGAACACGAAGGACTTCTTATCAGGAGATAGTTAACCCCTACTTTAAATAGGATGCTATGTGTCGTGCTGCCGGCGCGTTTATCTACACGTTCCCGTTTAGTGCTGCTCACGCTCGCACGCGACGTCTGCCTGGCATCGTACCTTCAAACTTAGGGTATATCCTTATCTATAATTACGTAGTTAATGTATCTGTCAGTATGGTCAGTCTTTACAACGATTGAACTTCTGATAAAGGGTTTTTGTTAGAACGGGCAACTGAGCTGGTGGGTCACCTGATAGAAAGCGATATACATAGCGCCTCTGTAAATGCGTTGTGCAGTGCTACGTGCAACGACGTCATGCTACGTGTGAGCGTTTGTCTTATTTCCGTACAATAGAAATTTATCTATATTGACAGATGCTATTCATATATCATGGCTTCTGTTTCATGTTAGGCTTTATATAATTATTGATAAGCGTCCACGGATGGAATGTCACGATTCATGTAACTGTGCAATATGTTAGCCAGTAAACAATTTTAAATTCAAACATGAATTTTGTTTAAATTTAATTGAAGGTATTTGTTGCTCTTTCACGCAAAATCTAATGAATCTATTTCATTTGCAATAAGGCTAAATATGAACTTATTCGTATCGAGGATGAACTTATCAGTTTTTACCAATGTATCGTAGGTATCTAAAGACAATTTTATTAATAAAATCAATAAGCAACTACAAACTAACTTATTAATAATAAAAAATAATGAATGGAAGAAAACTTTGTTTTACCACTCCAAATTAAAGAAATAACATATAATAACTGCGTTAAAAACAACCGACTTCAAACTTGCACTTGCAACATTTACAAATACAGACAAAAATGCTCATAAAAATAAAAACAACTGGGCCTATCCGAATAAAATTTTTGTGGGACCAATTTCCACATAACCATCCCGCATCGAACAAAAAAAGAATCACGTAAATCGGTTCAGAAACCTCTGAGTACCTCTTAATTGTTCGCTGTTCGCACGGTGTTCTAAGAAATAATAAGAAACAAGCGGCGTATATTCCCGAAATTTCCACTCGTCTTAAAAATCAGTAAGACGAAAGTAGGGCGCAAGTAGTCAGCCTACAGGTGCGTAGGCTGCGGCGGCGTGCGTCGGGCGGCGTGAGGCGGCGCGGCGTGAGGCGGCCGGGCGCGGCCGAGCGGCGCCGCAAACAGTCGATATCTAATATCTTGATTAGCATAATTATTACACTTCTGCACTCTCATTGCCACTTCTAAGTTATGGCAGAACATAACAAAACTGGTGCATTTATTGTCTTTCAAGTACGATTGTGTGGACATTAATATGGTAATGGTTCTGAGGAACTGTTATCTTCTAAGGAATTATTGTTTTCATTAGGTCTTCTTGGCTATTGGATTTCAAACCTTATTGCCGATATTTTTCTTGACTTGATGATAATGTTTGTCAACTTTTATAAAACGTGACCATTTTCCCTGGCGTTTAATATTACGAGCGTGATAAAATGATTGCTAACTGTAATTCATATGCCTTGGCTTGACTGTTGAAATTTCAGTCCAAATGAATAAATGCACTGATGTTTAATGAGATTAAAATTATCCAGCACATTCACAAGTTTCTGCAAGTGAGCGAGTAGGAGTGAAATAAAATTAATTTCTAGTAGCGAGTCGTTATGGAGATAAACTTAAACAAGTATTAATTAGCCGAGGAGTGAATAATGGCACTTCACAACTGCCGCTGCTTCGTTTCGTACACTTTATTGTAATTTATTTAAATTGAGCATTTGCATGTACTCGCTCTAAAGTTTGAACCCACCTTAAGTGACATTAGATAGTTAGTTTTAGAACGCCACGGTATCTCTACTTTAGAGAGGTAGTTTAGAAACTCGGAAACTATCTATCTAATTGACTGATAAGATTAAGGTATAGAATAAGAAAGGTTGGAAAGTTTGGCAAAAAAATAGTAATGACTACTTTGTAGACTTTGTTAAAAACAGTATTATTTTTTTTTAGTTTCTGGAAATTAAAATTGTAATTTATTGTTAACATTATATTAACATTATATTTAAAATTTTACTCTTCTAGGCATTTAACATTGTGTTACTATTTTAATTACTTTCAATTTCATATTCGTAAGCTATCACCACCCTGAGTAACCACCACACGAAGAATATTCGTTATATGACATCAGTTCCGCAATACCGCATAAATAAAACGAAAATGCAAAATAAAATTGTGAAGGTCAAACTATTTTCGCGAACTCCACCTAAACCTCAATTAAAGTGAACTAGAAAATTAAGTAACATACGGCAATGCGGCAGGAAAACCGGCGTCATATCATGAGTGATGTTCGGTGCGATAATCTGAACCCCCCCCCCCTCCTAGCAGCTCCCCCCCCCGGGCTAGCCCGCGATTAGCACGTCCGTCGGCTTTAAAGTGTTTAAACTTATCGTCGGAGGCATCGCAGAAACTCAAGTGGGCTTTGTTCAATTTCAATGAAACTTTCTGGAAGTTTCGAGTACCGTTGTCTGTTATTTTTTCGTGTTAGTTTGGCATGGTTAACTATGTTATTATTACAATTAAAGTAGTTATTGAATGGTAGAGACCACAGATCACAGAAACTAAAGGGTAGAGACGGATATCACATTTCACAATAAAGAGCACAAATACTCGTATAAGTCACTTTAATGTTTTCTAATCAACTATTTCATTCCATTACAATTTACATTATTATTTAAATTTACCATTGTAACTCTCGCTAGACTCTTGTTTGAGAAAGATTTAAGTGGAGAGGTACACTTGAGATAATATTGTTTTTTCCCGTGCAACTAAGAAAGATTTCATAAAAATCTAGACACGCGGCAGCGTGTCAAGCCGAGTTCAAGCGAAGATACATATTACAATATACATATAATAATAATAATAAATCATCATTTAATAAATCATCATTTATTTGCACCATTTTGAGTTACGTAGATTTATATAAGTAGATTAAAAAAAAAAAAAAAACAAAATGATTTTATGTATTTCGATAAATTATGAATAATTATGGATTGCACTAGAAATAAAGGGCCACATAATATCATTTTCATGACTTGGTTTGAGACAAATGGTACGTTTTATTTATCGAAGTCCTACCTGTGCGAGACTCCGCTCAAAGTTTAATAATTTTACAAGTCTTTCTATTTTATGCAAACGTTTTAAAATATATTCCCTGACATTTTCCCAAAGGTACATTGTTCAGCTCACTTGTTACAACTTAATTTAACTATTGAGACAGCTGGTTAAATAAATAAATTTTCCTATTATACATACATACGAGTATGTATGAAAATTAATAACCCTTAAACGTTACGCCATAGTACCAATGACTCCATAGTAAAAACTATATATTCAGCTGGTTTGACGCATTTCAAGGCGCCCCGCAAAACTAAAAACCAAAAGATCTCGGAAGCAACTCTAAAACTCATGGAAGAACGTCGCCAAATGAGGTTACAAACGTCGACGGACAAAGAACATTACTCACAACTTAACAAGCAGATCTCTAAGTCACTGAGATATGATATTAGGAAAGCTAACACGATCCACATACAAGATACAATTGAGCGAAATAAAGGCTCCAAAGTATTTGCAAGGGATCTCCGCATCGGACATAGCCAGATGACTCAGCTGAAGACCGAAAGCAATGTTCTTGTCTCGTCCAAGTCAGAGATGCTAGGAGTAATCGAAAGGTATTACAGCAATCTATATGCTTCACAGGTCCAGCCGCCAACGAATGAAAAAGATAAAAGAGCCAAGCTTACTCGCCATCATACCGATGATATCCCAGATGTTAGCTTGTATGAAATTAGATCAGCTCTCAAACAAATGAAAAACAACAAAGCCCCAGGGGAAGACGGTATTACAACTGAACTACTTAAAGCTGGTGGAAAACCAATACTACAAGTCCTACAAAGGTTATTCAATTCCGTTATCCTGAACGCTACCCCACCAGAGTCGTGGAGCAAAAGCGTAGTGGTTTTGTTTTTCAAGAAGGGTGATAAGACACTCCTAAAAAATTATAGACCTATCTCACTTTTGAGCCACATATACAAGCTTTTTTCCAGAATTTTGACAAACCGCATAACACGAAAATTGGATGACTCCCAGCCTCCCGAGCAAGCTGGTTTCCGCAAATCATTTAGTACCATGGATCATATCCACACGCTGCGGCAGATTATACAGAAGTACGAAGAGTATAATCTGCCGCTCTGTTTAGCATTCGTGGACTACGAGAAAGCGTTTGATTCGGTGGAAACCTGGGCTGTACTTCAGGCTCTTCAACGATGCAGAATAGATAGTAGGTATATCGAAGTGCTGAGAGGATTATATAACAAGGCCAATATGACAGTCCGTCTCCAAGACCAGAACACAAAATCAATCCCTATACGAAAAGGCGTACGACAAGGAGACGTGATCTCTCCCAAGCTCTTCACTGCCACCTTAGAAGACATCTTCAAGCTTCTGGATTGGAAAGAATCAGGGATAAACATCAATGGGCGATATCTCTCTCATCTTCGGTTTGCAGACGATATAGTTCTCATGGCGGAATCTCTTGATGACCTGAAGAAAATGCTAGAAGACCTCCATAAAGTATCTCAACAGGTAGGCCTAAAGATGAATATGGATAAAACAAAGATTATGTTCAATGCCCACATCGAAGCTAAATCTGTCTCTCTGGGATGCTGTGAACTCGAAATTGTCAAGGAATATATATACCTGGGACAAACGATCCAGCTAGGTAAATCCAATTTCGAGAAGGAGATAAACCGCCGAATCCAACTAGGATGGGCAGCTTACGGGAAGCTACGCACGATCTTCTCGTCAAACATACCGCAATGCCTAAAAACAAAAGTATACAACCAGTGTGTGTTGCCAGTTATAACATATGGCGCAGAGACATGGTCGTTTACAAAGGGCCTGATAAATAAATTAAGAGTGACCCAACGAGCTATGGAGAGAGCAATGCTCGGAATTTCGCTGCGCGACAAGATCCGCAATACGGAAATTCGCAGACGAACGAAGGTAACTGACATTGCTCTCAGAATCTCCAAAGTAAAATGGCAGTGGGCAGGCCACATAGCCCGCAGGACCGATGCTCGTTGGGGAATACAGGTCCTATAATGGCGACCAAGAACCGGACGGCGCACTGTTGGACGCCCTCCCACTAGATGGACGGATGATATAGTTAAGACAGCTGGGCGCAGATGGTTAAGCAAAGCCAAAGATCGGCAACTGTGGCACAGTATGGGCGAGGCCTACGTCCAACAGTGGACTTATCCGGGCTGAATGGATGGATGGATGATGGATGAAACGTTACGCTCCTCTTTAGTCGTGTAAGAGGAAAAGTTGAGTTCACATATAATTAATGAATGTCCGAAAGGGTCCAATAATGAATATAATTAAGTCGGAAGCAGCTGTTAGCCAATTACTGGGTTGTGAAATTAGAATCCTGCGTAGCGTCCGCAAGACTCACGAGCTTCTAGGTTAATGCATGAATTTACATGAACTCATTATAATAATACTCAATTTATAGAGATCGATCGAACCTAGAGTTGGAGGTGAGATCACTACATTTGATCGTCGTATATTTCAGTTTAAGGTCAAGTGCAGTTAACAATTATATGTCCAGTGGACACATTAAAAGTAAACAGGTCTATTTATATTTCTATTTAAAGGATGAGAAGAATTTTTAAGCATGCGAAGAAGTTGATGGTGTTTACGATCCCATACATAGGTACCTACCTTAAAATAGAAGATCGAAGACCGAAAACTTAACATCTGCTTTCTACTTATTTTCGTGATGTTGACGCATCTGAAACTTATCTTCCGGCAACATTAACAGCATGGAAGCAAGATAATTATAAAATAGAATATCAGGTTCTAATATGAAAATGGATCATGTATCGAAATATGACACTAAGCAAAGCCGCCTCCCGATGGGCGTCACTGGCAGCGCGCCAGAAACCGTTAGACCTTTGCCACTTGCGGTGGTCCTCTGGGCATGGATAATGTCCTCTATCGCCAGCTTTATGAAATTATTATGCTATCCTACTCGCTTTATCATTAGAAAATGTACAATAGTTGAACATAGTACACTTTTATCGTTTTAAAACTTGTAGTAAATTTTAGAGGATTGTATGATTTTTCTTTACGTTTTACATTACATTTACTTTTTCTGTTCAATTTTACAAAAATATCGTTATTTTCCGAACCGTATTTGTTGTTTTTTTTACCTAAATGTAAATTGTATAATATGGTAGCATTTGCGTGGTCTGTGGAGACAATGCAACATCCCATTAGCCGCAAGTGCGCTCTCCTTTGTATCGGATTGTTTGTGGGATAAACACACAGATAAACATTTGCTGATAAACACTGGAGCGCTCTGCTGGCCGCTGGATAACTTTACTGTTATTTCTATTTCTTATTTTTATGAATGGAACCATTATAGGACGATTTGTGTGCGAATTCTGTTTGTGTTGTAGAGATTCTGATTATTTTTATTGCCATTATTTTCAATAATTTTGATGTTTGTTTCTATAAGCATTAAAAATAACTTAATTTAAATTATGATAATTTCAAGAAGAACGCAATCTGGGTCGTGTGAACGCATGTAGAAACTATTTGTGAAATAAACTGGAGGGCAAGAATGTTGTAGAGTGTAGACATTTGTGGAATTACGGTTTTGTAGGAATCTGGTGTTACTTTCGAAAACGTCATTATAGTTTTAATCTCATCTCATTCTACAACTATTTTCATTTTCATGACGAAATTAAAAATGTATTATTTATTGTTATTCTGAAAATATATCAAAAATATAGTAACGATGGAACCTCGTAATTAAAATAAAACAAACTTTCGTGTTAAAGTCTTTAATTAGAATGAAACATAACTAATATGTTTTATTACACTTTCATTATGACAATGCTAGAGAACCTAACTACATATCGTACAATATGTTTTGAAATTGCAACCATTTTCCCTTCTTCATTTTGCCACAGTATTGCGTGATTATACAAAGGTTTAGTAAGGAGTTATGAATTTTATATTCTCGTTGTACAAAATTACATTTACAGATGTAATTACCGTATCAATAGTTTAATAAGTACCACATTTCAGTATTAGATAGGAACACGTAATCTCCAAGCATCATTATTGAATTAATTGGTATCACGGAAGCATATTGTGGATAATTGCAGTAAGCTGTAGCTTGTAACAATGGCGCAGTACAATGCGACGGAAAAGCTTTCTGCTTTTCTTACACTATGCAGCAACTTGTAACCGCTCGCTGTAGGAATTAGGAAACACACAGTTCAATTAAAGTTGAGAAAATAGTTGCGATCATTAATTTATAATCTTTCAACGAATGCGATTACCAAGTTAGTGCTTTTCTGGTGATGAATTTATAGGAGACGGACTGGTCTAAGTCAAGATAAAATTAAGATGTTCAAGAAATGTATTGATCCTCTTCTTATAAAAAAAAAATTAGTTACCAATGTTTTAAAATACTAATAGTAGATAGACATTTCTGAACTTTACACAAAAGTAACATTAACCTATTGAATTTCTATCCCGACTATAAAATGGAATGTGTTAATTCGTTAGAATTGTCCAATTTATCTATTTAATGAGAGGCTTTCCCAAAACACTTAAACGTAGTAATATTCCATCAGTAATGCTGTAATTAGAAACTGACAAGGTCTAACTGCTAACAGGCGTAGAACCCTTCTACATTTGGTCAACGAGGATAGCTATATAATTATTTATTCATGATAATAATCATAATAGCCTTTCGAATGGATTACTTTATGAACCCGCTAGAAATAAGGACAGAAAATTTCAAGGAGAAGTATTCAACAACTTATTCGACAAATTGAAACAATCATAAATGTGAAAGTCAACATGAAACCCACACAATGTGGGAAAGTTAAAATAATTAGATAACATTAGGAGCTAATGCAGCGAAGTTAATTTTAACAGGGAGTTGAGAGTAGGCCTGTTTCGTAAATTTATGCTGTGCGGGTGACAGCACACCCCCCTCCTCCCCACCGCCCGCGTAACCCCCCGGGCATCCCCACGGAGGGTCAAGAGTTGAGATTTACGAATTATTCTGAAATTAGATTCGTTATGCTAACTCGAATTTATTGTATTTATCTTGTTCCTTTGTTACGAGCAAGCGTTTAACGTCTGTTGTAAATTTATATGTACATATCTTATTAATTCAGCAATTCTTATTCCATAATGAATGTGTCCAGGCTTGACATTATTGGATCAATCAGGCCAAAACGATTTTTGTAAACTATTACGATTTACTTCCCCAAGTTATACTTAAACGTAGGTATTAAAAGTGAGGAGGCAGTCAGTGATGGTCGTTCTGGAAATCTTTAGAGGAAGTTTATATCCAGCTCTTAATATCTTCTGACTAAAGAAAATAAAATAAATTAGTAAACAAGTTTGGCTGTCAAAACAAAGTTTTAATCTTACAGAACATTGCTGTATACATGCTAACTTTTTAATGAAAATTGGTGTACAGATACACACTGACTTAGATTAAAACAAACGATATTTTACCCCAGTTTTAATTTTGATTCGATAATGTCGTCTGTATTGGTCTAAGATCCGAACATAAGGCGAAATTCAACGGCGTGATAATAGAATGAGATCAATTTTATAATAAATTTAGTCTATTAAAAAAAGTATTAAAAATGGGTTGACTGGGAAAATCCTGGACAGGACATTTTTGATGAATTAAAAAGAAACATTTTTTTTTAATTAATTGCAATATAATATTTATTGCAATATAATTTAAAATATAATAGACTTAAAGTATGAAACCTACAGAATGTGCAGTCATAGTCGTTTTCTAATATTTACCTGGACAAACGGCTAGGTTGGCAGGTATAAACAGGTATGTCGGTACCAGTTATTTTCACTTGATAGGATGATAAAAAAAATTATGTCAGCACTGTTTTATTACAAAATTGTTTTATTATCTCGAAACTGCAATTAATAAAAAATTAAAATAAATGTTTTTTTTTTTAATTCATTAAAAGTGTCCTGTCCAGGATTTTCCAAGTCAACCCATTTTTAATTCATTTTTTAATAGACTAAATTAAATATAAATAAAATAATAAATAAATAAAATAAATCTTTATTTCACCTTTAAAATATACAATATTGATTATGAGGCTCTGGCTCTCTCGCTAGGCATAGCCTGTGTTAAGAAAGCCAGTCCCTTCCCTTAATACATTGTGGTCTAGATAAAGGTTAAAACAAAAAGAAAATTTATACAAAGGCAAAAATTAAAAATAAAAGGGGGATAGCCAACCCAAATTAATTATAAATTTGGTCTCATTCTATTATCACGCCGTTGAATTTCGCCTTATGTTCGGATCTTAGACCATATCTTATTTTATACGGTAAAACGTGGATATTGTATCACAATAGAATTTTAGAATGAAGAAGACAAGAAAATGTTATAATAACAAACACGTTTACTGAATTGAAAGAAAACGCGAACAGACGACAGCGCTGTTTACACACTCACTCCGTCGACAGGAGCTCTATTTGCATTTATATTGCAAATATAAACAAACAAACAATTCGTAACAAAAGGTTGCGATTTAGCAAGCTCTGAATTTACTTTCTAGTTTCGAATTCATTCACGCAGTGGACCACTATTTTGGATAAGTATCTGATTCAGAATCCAAAAGGACTAAATTCTCAATTATTATTATTACTAGCTGCGCTCCGCGGTTTCACCCGCGTGGCTCCGCTTCTGTTGGTCTTAGCGTGATATAGCCTTTCTCGATAAATGGGCTATCCATCACCGAAAGAATTTTTCAAATCGGACCAGTAGTTCTTGAGATTAGCGCATTCAAACAAACAAACTATTATTATTACTATTACTAACAGTCCGCCCCGGCTTCGCCTGTGGTACATATTTACGTTTTCTCTACATAAGAACCATCCTCGTACTTCAAGGTAATAAAAAAGAATTAACGAAATCAGTTCAGCCGTTCTCAAGTTATGCGCTTACCAACACATTTTGGGATTCATTTTTATATTTATAGATATAAGTTAAGATTATAAAAATACTAAATTTGCACTATAATTCTTGATCACGTACTTCGTAAAAAGCGTAATACAATAAAATATTATAGAATTAAAAGTGAGACCAACTTAAATGCTCGTCAATATTTAGCTCTATTGCTGTGCCAATTTTCATGAATTCGAATAGAATGATAAAAAGTTAATGTAATCCGGAATCAAATTTTCCTTCGCTTTGCATACCGTTGTAAAACTTTCTCACAACTCACAAAGTGCCTGCCTGTGAATGCCTTTCGGATTTCAATTCAGCTTTTCGTAATAAAATAATCCTTTTTTCTGAGGAAACTTTTCTTTCAATCACACCCTGTCAAGTGTAGTGATTCCTGGATCGTTGATTTATTTTTGTCACTGGTGTTTAAGTAAGATTGATGGGGTAAAATATTTATTGAACTTATGCATGCATTTAACTTTAACTTGGTAGATTAGAATTCCATAAAAATATGTAGGGATAGCTGCAGTTAAGCTTAAATCAAACTGTAAGTATTTAAAGATATGATGTGGAAAAATTAGAGAAATCTGTAAAATATTATAAAAAGGAAAAAATCTGTTCTACAATATCATGATACTGATAGGTTTGTGTGGCAGCTTACATAAGAGTCTTAGAAAAAGTTAGAGCGATCGCTTCCATAGATCAAGTTATACGGTAGCCCGGGGCTTGCGTGCGTCAGACACACAACTACTGACCTTTTTCTTAACAAATGTTCTCTTTGTATAACGCATTAATACTTTTGTTTGCTGGCATTCGTTTCCGCAATCAAACAAATATATTCGCAATGAATTCAATCAACGTACTCTGTGCACTCCATGAAAGTATTTGATATATATTTTGGAATAAAACCAAAGGTCTGTTAAATAATTCAGGGGAATTTCTATAAATACCATTCGCGTCTATCCGCGAATTTATAATGAATAAATTTACAAAATTTAATCCATTGCCATTCCGAGACTAAATTTATTTTAGTTACAGGTTATTTATAGTATTTGAGTATTTTAGTTAGCTTTCTCGTAATTTATAAAATAAATTCTTCACATTCCAAATATTTTCATAGCTCACTTTAGCATTGAAAAGGTTATAAAACCTGTTACCTTTTCTACGAGCAGCTTTATTAATCGTTATAGTGTGTGGAACAAAATATCTGACATTAAACCGTGTTTGTAGAAGCGAAGTTATCGCTCCATTAGCAGGCAGCCGCGCGGCAAATCGGCTTGATGAAGCAGCAAGCCGCACCGCCGCCGCGCCAACGGGTACGCCTGTGGGGACGCTTGCTTGACCTGTGTATTGGAATCAAACGGCTTCTTATTTACTTGGCCAAAAATTATGTTACTCTTCATTCGAACATTATCAGTTGTAAATAAAACAATTTGTAGAGTTTTTGTTTTCTAACCATACCCACAGTTAACAAATGAATATCCCTTGATGTTTATCATTACTTATAATATCGCGAATTCTATAATTGAAATGGAACTTCCGATATATTTACATCTGTAAAATGTATACATAAAAGATTAGCCTAATATAATGTTAAACGCACAATAATTTAGAATCTCTCGCAAAATAAATACAATTGCGTCATTTTCTTCTTTGTAAGTTTTCTATTATCGGCGGTAATGCACAGGGCTAAATAGAAATAAGCGGTAGAGCTATCAAACCCTGTATTACTTGCACATTAAACTACAAAGAACAAACACAACTACTACTCGTTTAAAGTCGGGTAAAGTAGAACATTCTTTCTCCTCTCCGAGGAATAAATCTTCGTCCGCGAGACAGCGGCGAGCAAACACACGAGGCAACAAAACAAACAAACTAATTCGATTAACCGTGCTTTTCCATAATATTAATATGAACATGAAAATAATTTTGTATTTTCAAGGATTGTGTATGTGCGAGCTTAGTTTACTTATATGTATCTTAACGACTGCTCTATGGAACTTTGGAATAAACGTCGGCAACATATTTTCTGATTGATCATTGATTCCTAGTGAGGTGGACATTAAAACAAATACGCATTATTTAATGATAATGAAATTAGGAGTTTAAAACTTCAAGTGTCTAGTAAATGTCAACAACAACAGCCTGTAAGGCTTATTCCAAACATAGGTATATTTTCCTGGCATATTCACCTAAAATCTTCTACGTACAACAGGGTCGAATTCTGGTGAATGTTCAACTAGTACTATTCAACAGAAAATCTATGACGTATCCAAATACGATATTGGGCATCGGATATATGTATCAATGATGAAACTACAAGTTGTAGCAGCATTATAACGAGGTCTCCAATCGCCAGCAAACTCGTTGTTATCATTCCGACTCCTTGAACTGCGTTAGATTAATTAACATTGCTTTTAATTTGAATTCGGAAACAAGTTTTAGCAGTTTCGAAAATTTTTAGTTGTTTTCGCTATGTTTTTGTTATTTATTAGTATTTATTACATTTTACGAATAAAACTTGTTGAATAAAATAATATTGTTTGTTTGCTGTCGTCACTGATCAATCTCAAATTAGTCTGCACTTAAAAATCCGGGTGATACAATTTGAAATATTGTTTCTTAAATAAACACGTATAAGAGCCAGGAACATGAATTTAACATAGAACGTAATGTTATTATGTAACGTGAAAACTTCGACTATCCTACCCAACCTACTATATCTACACTTGTTTACTATAACTGCCAAAGCACATGTTTATGCGCAAACATCAACTTCGCTTATTCATCACAAACTTTCAATTAAGATTTTCTCAAAGTTAAGCTCTAACTTCAAATGTAAATTAAACGGTCTTTTTTGTCCTCAAATTAACGTCAGCAGTTTCAACGGGACCATCGCGTCTTCAAGAGACTATTTGAACCAAATTTCGGTCAGTCAATGTAGAATGATCTCAATTCTCGTCTACATAATTATTCCCAGCTTACATTCTCGAACATTCTAGATAGTTATACAGACGTTTATGCTAAGATTGCAGTATATTGTCTAGATATAGGATATCGCTCGTCAGCTCACGTTGTGGTCGCATCGTCCTTAGTGTGAGTGTTAATGACGTCACTTATGTCACAGCTTTAGCACTATGTGGAGTGCAGGCCAGACACCTCTATACGCACAATGTGAAATAACCATTCACCATTGAGAACTTCCTATATTAGTTTTTCTAGTGTTTGATTTTAAGCGAGCGTGGTCACGAGGAGATGTCTCCCCGTGACCACGCTCGCTGTAGTGTTCGAAACGTCGGAAAATAATAGAATGAATAAATCGCGTTTAAAATCCGTTAAAAAGTCTTTAATTTCTAAACTTCTTATATTATAAGGTCTTATAAATTTATAGGTAAGGTCTTTATAAGGTCTTATTCATTATTCTATCTTATCTTCTTATATTATGTATATAAAAATGAATCGCAAAATGTGTTGGTAAGCGATACCGATTTCGATAATTCTTTTTTTATTATATTCCTTGGAGTACGAGGATGGATCTTATGTAGAGAAAACGTAAATATGTACCGCGGGCGAAGCCGGGGCGGATCGCTAGTTTAACATAAATATTTTTAAAAACTCTGCAATCAAATCAAGTACATATTGAACGATTCGCAATGTAAACTCCGTGCAATTCCATTAATGTCAGCAAAATTCCACTAATAGAAGTGATTTTAAGAAAGATTTTCTGTGCCGTATTTATAAAGGTTCCGTATAAAGTGCTCGTTGATTTGTTGGACGACTCTCAAAGCTCCGTGCAGTTACTGAGACGGCGTTATTTCTGTTCAGAAAATCTTAACAAAATGAAAATACATACCTACAATGTAATTCTGATTAGGCTCATTTGTAACTTTTAGGTCAAGGTATCTTATTTGTAGATATGAAATTACATTCAATTCAAATAATTTCAAATGTATTAAAACTTGTAAAGCTTTTATAACGAATATGGTCTCATACGAGTGAGTTGCTTCAGCCCAGAGGCCAGGGGCAACAATGCTACAATTAGCACCATTATTAAATTATTACAATTAGCACCATATGCAGAGTGCAAAAATACGTGCGAAATATTTTAATTTCAGACAACAATATGCATTGTTGTACTTTAATTACTGCATGAATATTGAAACTGCATATCGGAGTTTCTGGAGGATAAGTTTTCTCGCAGTATAAGTTTTGCTTAAGTATGTAAAATTAAATTGGAAAAGCAAAAGTTGTGCGGTTATTTAGCGCAGCGAGTAGCGACGGAAGATCGTGTTGACTCTTTAGCGACCTAATTCCCGAATCGCAAATAAAGTGCTCTGACAAACAACATATTGTATAGACTCGTACAACTTCCTTACAACTCAACTAAGTGCCATTGGAACTTACTGCCAGCCAGTCTGTTAGATTGGTCGTAAATCCACCCTTTTCGCTGGAGGATTTTTCTTAATATTATCTAAATGTATAGAAAAAGTTTATAGTAAATTGGATTTATTAAATTTTTATATACAGATTGAAATTAGTGTCATTTTTTTCATCTGTAACAGTAGAGTGCAAGAATTGGTCATAATCCTGGATGCGCGTGATCGCTCGACTCATAATGATATAGAGAAATTGTAGAACTATAAAAAATGATTAAGTTTGAGTTTAAGATAAAAAAAAGACGTGTGGCACTCGGGGACTGCCGTGGTAAAGCTATTGCATAGCATGCCTTCAAGCGGTGAGGTTTTTCGTTACGGAATTTCTCGATTCGGTCCCCGCGCTCAAGGCCCGCGATAGAAGCTATGCAATAGCTTAAAAGTTTATATTTGTTTATTTTCCATTCGATATCTACCACCTCTACGAAAATAATCGAGTCAAAATCTATATTAATCCGTCTTTAACTAGTATAATGTTATACAAGTGTTGAAAGTGGCAGCACACGTGACGTCGCAGTATAAAGTTAGCAGAGTCCTCAGAGAAATCACTGGGAACGTGACACTAGTAACTAAGCATAGTTTCTTACTTGTTTCAAATAGTTGCCCGTAACAACGGAGCTACATACTTCTGTGGTTTTGTTCAATTTGAATAAATTGTTTATTTACATACGCTTTTGTCGGCGAGGTTGTTACACCCAAAGAGGATAACTGGAAAAGAATATTGCGTTCATGATGATTTTTATAAACATAATATAATTTTAAGGAATAGGATAGATTAAGTACATTATATATAATCATTGGTTTCCTTTTTTTTGTACTTCACTAATTGTTTTGTGTAATTGGATACCTACTTTAAAACTTATTTTTCGCATGCTGTGTTTACCCATAAGTGTTTTTTTTACATTGATCTTATAATTGTGTATGTGAATTTTGATATTTTATATTATGTAATGTAAACAAACGTTGGTAGACCAAAATAAATAAATAAATGATGATTTTGTCAGTCGCGTGAGAGTCGTACTCGTTTGAATACTACAAGGAATAATAGTAAAATACTGTGGTAGAAATAGGATTTTCATTTATTAATTTTTTAATTTAGCATTTTTCGACTAACAATTTATTTCCATAACGTTTAATATTTAAAATCAATTTGAACATAAAATATACTACAATCAAATAAATCTGCCAAATTATTACCATTTAAGGAGATACTGCGTCCTGTTCTTTATATATACCATTTTCTTGGAAGTATCTAATAAAATTATTTAATGTACATTCAATTCATAATATTATGTGTATGCTCCTTAGTATATTCTATTGAAACAATAGTATTTTCGATTCCTTATACATTAAACTAGCTTCCACTCTGAGTAAAAATATCTACAGTACTTGCGATGCGGTTTCTTACTTCTTAGTTCTCGTTTGTATGAATATATATTAGAAGATGGATAGTCGCAAAGATCGACTTTAAAATATACATTCGCATTTTTATTCTATGAAATATTTCGTTGAAATAAAATATGGCATTTTTCCTATATTTGTACTCGAAGAAACTATTGCAAATACCTACACAAATATAAATACAATAATGCCAATAATATACGAATCGTGATAAAACTATAACTCCATTCTTGACTTTTTTCCAGTTAAATTATAAAATTATCAGTACGTCACGCACAGTAAAAAACACAGTAAGTATAGAAAACCAACGAACGGTTCATTATAATATCGTGCCTCCCTTCCATTTAGCACACAATATTATTCTAACATAAAATGCAGAAGAACACAAAAATTTGCCGATAAAACGTTATTAGGATTACAAAGACGAGGTGTTGTCGAGACGACAAATATTTGTGGAAGGGTTCGAGCGAGAGGAATTTTTATTGCTCTCCTTTATTGAAATTTACCGACGTCTCTATATGCGCACCTTTTATATCCAATACTACACATTTATTTCCGAAGAATTCTGTTTGTGCGACCAATTTTATTCCTTAAGGCCTCAGCGCACTGCACGTTACAAACAATACCTCCGAGCATTCTAAAAGTTGCGTTTTATCAAAAGCCTTTTGAATATTTAGATTTACTGGCTTTCGCTGTGATTTCATAAAGTTTTGTGATGTAACAAAGTCGATTTTTTCTTTTACTAGCTGACCCGGCGAACTTCGTACCGCCTTAACCTATGAGCTGAACCAATTTAGGCTTTTATGAACGTATTACGAAATCTATACATATAACTAGCGGTCCGCCCCGGCTTCGCCCGTGGTACATATTAACGTTTTCTCTACATAAGAACCATCCTCGTACTTCAAGGAATATAATAAAAAAAGAATTATCGAAATCGGTTCAGCCGTTCTCGAGTTATGGAATTACAACGAAAAGTGGCATTGATTTTTATATATTACTAGCGGTCCGCCCCGGCTTCGCCCGTGGTACATATTAACGTTTTCTCTACATAAGAACCATCCTCGTACTTCAAGGAATATAATAAAAAAAGAATTATCGAAATCGGTTCAGCCGTTCTCGAGTTATGGAATTACAACGAAAAGTGGCATTGATTTTTATATATTAGACTAGCGGTCCGCCCCGGCTTCGCCCGTGGTACATATTGACGTTTTCTCTACATAAGAACCATCCTCGAACTTCAAGGAATATTATAAAAAAAGAATTATCGAAATCGGTTCAGCCGTTCTCGAGTTATGGAATTACAACGAAAAGTGGCATTGATTTTTATATATTAGACTAGCGGTCCGCCCCGGCTTCGCCCGTGGTACATATTAACGTTTTCTCTACATAAGAACCATCCTCGTACTTCAAGGAATATAATAAAAAAAGAATTATCGAAATCGGTTCAGCCGTTCTCGAGTTATGGAATTACAACGAAAAGTGGCATTGATTTTTATATATTAGACTAGCGGTCCGCCCCGGCTTCGCCCGTGGTACATATTAACGTTTTCTCTACATAAGAACCATCCTCGTACTTCAAGGAATATAATAAAAAAAGAATTATCGAAATCGGTTCAGCCGTTCTCGAGTTATGGAATTACAACGAAAAGTGGCATTGATTTTTATATATTAGATTAGATTAGAAGAATAGATAAATCTGTAGAAGGGTCAATTCTGTACATTGAAAATATTGAAAAAATAAATAGCAGGGGGTGTTACTGGATCGATACCAAACCCAAATATGTGATTAAAAAATTTTTTGTCTGTCTGTCTGTCTGTCTGTCTGTATGTTCAGGCATCACGTGAAAACTAACGGTTCGATTTCGATGAAACTTGGTATAATTATACCTTATTATACTGGGCATGAAATAGGATACTTTTTATCCCGGAAAAATACGTAGAAAAAAATAAATCTTAATTTTTCCGCGCGGACGGCGTCGCGGGCGGAAGCTAGTACATAATATTAATACAGATAAATATATGAAAATATCATTAAAATAATAGAACTTATGAAACTCGATCACATTTATTGTAAAGCTTAATCTACATTACCGCCCTTACATTTTACTATCGACTATAGTATGTAAATCACAATTTTTTTAACACAATTAAAACGAATTTTTAACACAATTAAAATTATCGAAAAGAACAATATTTTAATTATATGACCCACCAATATCTAATATTGTACAATCAAAGGTTTATTTCAATATAGATTTATTTATGTTTTTTACCATGTTTATCTGTATATGTCGGTCCGCAGAGCTAACCCAGAGCCAGATGCTGTGCCGCGGTGTGTCGCACAAGGTGAGCGGGCTGCGTGCGGCGGCGCCTCGCATCTCGTTCGCGCGCGAGGACGAGGACGGCCGCCGCAAGAGCGCCTTCAGCCGCCTCGGCGCCTCGCCGCGCTCCAGCCTCGCGGACGACCGCGACGGCTTCGTACTCAGGTGAATACTAATATACGCTTCTGCTAGCTAAATTAATTCACTTCCTAGTGAAAGTAGGATGTTTATGGTAGAGCCACGTTAGAAAGATAATATTGTAGTGAAACTGCGAATGTATTAATGTAGAAAGTGGATATGGGATGGCTTCATAGTTCATACTCAGGTAGAACTGTGAATTTACCTAGGAAGTTGATACGGGAAGGGTAAGTTATCAGGTAGAGCTGCGAATACAAATTAAATGGAGGAACGTTTTAAGGTATTTATTTATTTATTTATTTATTCACACTTATCAAATACCATTACAGGATTTCCTAATGCGGTACTGACTTAAAACTATAGATGTTATACATATATATATTAAACTAATACTACTAATTACTACTAACTACTAACAACTTAAACTAATAACTTACAACCTACTAAAAGAACATACAATTAACACAAAACAATAATAACAATATAATTAATAACAAATGACATAAAGAAGAACCTTTGTTAATTCACCCAACTTGCATGCAAATATATCCACTCTCCCATGGAGGTTATTAAGAACCCGGAGCGCCCGAACAAGAGAAGACTTCGCGAGCAGCTTGGTTCGTGCTTGAGGCACGCAGAATAGCGGGGGTCTGTGGCGCTTCTCAATGTACTTCATATAATTGTCCGGCACACATAAAGAGAGGGATTGGAGTACGCCAGGGTTATGCGCATATCCCCTCAATAACTTTATTAAATATAGCGCCATGGAGAACTCCCGTCGTACCCTCAGTTCATTAATAGAGAAGAAGAATAGTGTAGGATACATTAACGTATTATCCGAGGCAATATCTATACTGTAATTTATAAAGACTACATTTGTCACAAAAATAGATGGTATTTATAGGTAGTGGTTAGTCTTTTGTATCTTACCTTTTTTATTCAATTTCATCAACCGAAAAAAAATTTTAATAAATTTCCTATTTTGTGTGACGTAAACATGTTGTATGTACCTACACAACACAAAACGATACAGATGTTCAAAGAGATGATCAACATTGTGAAGTCTACATATTACAAATTAGTTATATATGTATTGAACAAAGTGATATGGGTTGAACTTGGGTTGAACAGTTAAACTAAAATATTTATAAAGATGACACAAACTAACGTAATATTCACAAGTTCTCTTATTTATTTCGCACCTACTTTCTTTTTTGATTTTAATATTTATTACGTATATTTATGATTTTATTTACTCAATTTTTAACCAAGGAAAAGAAACACTGGTTTTGAAGTATCCTTTAATTATATTTTGTTTGTAAATAAGCTAGTAGAGTAGGAGCCTTCCTGGAACCTCGAAATCTTTCCTCTTTTATCCAAACGAAATTTATTGCTTGGAAATAATTTAAATATTCAAAAGGTTAAATTTTATTTCTCTTTATATTGGTGATTCCTTGAAGTTCCTTCTTTATTCATTTAGATTTAAAAAAAAATTTAACGGTGAATAAAAAAATGTAGGTACCTATTTATAAAATTATTTGTACCAATTGTCTCATCTTATCTCGATAACTTTGTGTGACATTATAAAATTGGTTTTGATACTTTGAATACATATTTCCAGAATAATTTATTAGCTTATAGCTTCAGACAAATTTGAGTTACTTAAATATTATAATCATTTTTATTAATTGTTTACGTAATATATTATAAGAGCCAAGGAAATAGTAAAAAGAATAGCTATTTCGATTCTAATTTCTGGAGGAGGAGGGAGGAGGTTTCAAATATTTTTTGATATGTGACAGCTAGTAGTCTAGTACCTACCTATCTATAAATATACTGGAAGGTTAAATCGTTATTCATGCTTCTATTTCAAAAGTCAGGGTTTATTACCTTATACATAATATTTATTCTTGATGATATTCAAGATTTAAAAAATAAATTTGTTGTCAATGATCTACATTAATTACTTTTTCAAACCGAATTTTTTTCAGAGCAAAAGTGTAATTATCAGAAAATTTCGCACCACTAATCCTTCAAAAGACCTGTCTATCCATCATTATGTCTTAGTTTTTGCTAAATACTTAAAAGCCTTTTTATACGCAATCGTTATTTTTTAGATCTGAAAGTACGCGTTCGGAAAAGGATACCTAACAAAGCTATAACTTTCCACGTAAAATATCTTATGAAATAAGTTATAAAAGAAGAAAGTAATAATACGGAATATTTTAGACAATACTACGACCTTTAAAGATTTCGCAAAACTTTAGCAAACCGAAGATATTCTATAAATCACAATATCAATATGAACATTCACTTATAATTTTATGGTGGCATAATTGTTGATATATAAAAATGAAACCGTTTCGTGTTGTCACGGCATCACGTGTGAACGGCTGAACCGATTTCGATAAATCTTTTTTTATTATATTCCTTGAAGTACGAGGATAGTTCTTATGTATAGAAAACGTAAATATGTACCACGGGCGAAGCCGGGGCGGACCGCTAGTTGTTGATATTTTGACACAGCATGTACTTAAACATTCTATGAATGGAGATCAAACATCCCACGACAAATAAGGAACGAAAATGTTGTTTGGTATATCGCAGAGTTACAAAATATAACAAAGTATATAATGTGTGTATCCCGGAGGTTCAGGGCTGGAGTTAATCCAGGTCGAGTTGGGGATTATTGAGCCTTACCGGTAAGGTATCGGGTTAATTCCTATTGAGGCAGCTGCAACCTCAGCTATACTTCTGTAATGACTGCTGTATTTATGAGGGATTATGATTTCTTTGATTAAAGATGTGATTCGTTTTCAAATTATTATTATTGAGAACTTTTGAAGTTATTAGCGAAATAAGATTATTCAGTTTCCTAATTAGTCTAGATTACACTTTTAACTTGTATGTGTACATTATAAGCAGATTTTAAACTTGACTTTGCCTACTCAGCATGTTTGCCACTGAACAGTGAACACATATTCACGAGGAATGTGGAAAAGCGCGTGTGAAGTGACTGGAGCGTGATGCGTGACGCGTGACGCGTTTGGGAGATGCCGTGGAATTCAGATTATCATATATTTTACCTAATTGTGTTAAGTGTTGCCAGCTGCTAATATGTGGAGGACATGCAATGCGGTTTTAGTTATTTTCACTGTATTTTGTTTGCGCGATGAGTACTTTTTCGTAAGAATGCTTCCGGTTCTTGTGTCAGTTGAGTGTGTTCAATTCTAATTAGATAATGTGAATATAATAAAACTAATTATTTATCACCTTAGATCAAAAGTCTCGTAATTTTGTGTCACGTCACATAATTAAATGTTAATAAACACGCATCATTATCATATAGATATAAATAGCCAAATGTTAACAAGCATTTAATCAATAACTAGATATTTAATGAATATTTTGAGCAAACACAACAGGACAGGTCCCATGGTAACAATCCCATAATTTCAGGTAAAAGATTCAACATACATAAACCACCATTATTTGACCACTTTCAAATTACAACTTATTGACAACAAAGATATAGGTAATTGATTTGACGGTTCACTGACTTGTAATAACAACGTAATAACATTCATGTCGGTTCTTATCATTAACATCCGTTGATAAAGGTGCTTTCAGTACGTATTAGAAGAAATGAAAATTATCTCATTAAGCATAAAGATGTAAGGAAATAAAAGCTCCTGCAGATACTTATTGTAAGTGTACACAAAAATATATTTGATGTCAGTAAAGTTCAAATTCAGCTTCGTACTATCGAAAGCTTTATAACTATATAAACAAGCATACAAGTTTGAAAACAACAAAGAAAATCACATCTTCTTTACAAACCGACGTGGGTTGGCTGCTGGTATAACAACTATGCAAGTATTCACTATAAAGGAAAGCGTAATAAATACTTTATTAAAAACTAACGAGTTGTAACTCTATAATCTTCGAGCACAAAGCTTTTAAGACGAACTATGAAACTTATAAATTTTAAACCCCGCCCATTAAACGAGGAAGAGTTTTTCATTTCCTACCGTGTTGCAGTTAAGTTGTAATGAAGCTTGAGGGAATTCTATCTCGTTATGTAGACTGCATGCAGCGAGCGCAGGGGACTTAATGCACTATATTGTACACATTTTAGCTTTAATAAACTCAAGAACCAAATTGCTAAGTTCTACTTCTTTTGTGTAATTTGTTGTGAAGGTCAAATTTTGATCTTCATTGGTATTAGTATCGTTTACTGCAGCTTTTGAAAAATATGTATTTTCTGCCAAGAAATCATAATGGTGTACGTGAAAGGGCTATCAAGCGTACTCATATATTTGCTGCTGTTCTTTGATATCTCGTGTTATTTTCTATTGAGAATTCAACAATTTCCACATGAGCGATTTTCCAGATAAATTTAATTTCGGAACAAACGATGACAAAGGCATTGATCCTATACATTGGATATGATAGTTACGCCTTTAAAAATAAAGGAGCTTTTACCTCAAATATTTGAACGCATTTAAACGAATAAATTCGTATTTCTCATCATAAGTGTTTGCAAGTGCATTAGGTGTCTCTGAATCAGTATGTATTGGCCATCACTCGGCACGTTCGCGCGAGGCAAGTATAGAGAGGGCCATAAAGAGGGGCCAGTGACCGTGAGGGCTGGTGAGTGCCGAGTGCCCGCGTCAGCTCGATGAGAGACATGGCTGCCACTAGCCAACTTTTTCTGATGTATGATTGATGTAGTATTAGCGAAATTATTACACGCTTTTGATTTATAAATAAATTGATTTGTAAATCAGTAATTTTGTATTCATTTTAGAATAATATATTTTTTACTGCTCTAATTAATTATCATAATTTTTTAAAGCATGAAATACGTATATTAGGCAGAATTAGTCAGAGACACCAAAACATGTGAAATGTGTGTCTATGATCAGATGAAATTTTACCAACCCTTCTTAAAAAGGAAGTCGTAAGAATGCAATTGCAGCCGGGTGTATTCTCAGCTTTTCATGTACAAAACAGTAAAGATTCCATAAAGTTTGATGTATCAGAGCCCAGAGGCCATCGGCCGTCGGTTTATTGCAGCAAATACGATTATGTAATATCGATATATCGAGTACAAATAACAAGACGATACGTTTTATGGCTGAGAGGATTTGTTGCGCCTCGCTCCCGATAAATGAGGAAAGCTGAACCGAACTGACCGGACCGTGATAAATAAAATATTTACCTGCGTTTAACTCGATCTTGAAATTCGTATTTCAGAGGCTGCTAAGTTAAGCTTCGTAAACGTTTATAAAGAATAAATTTAATAAAAGGGAAAAAAACGTTTTATTGAGATGGAGCCAATTTGCATAGATAATGTTATGTTTAATGGATCGGCTTTTTGAACTAGACTAGATTTTGTATTAGACGAGATGACTTTATATAGGACCTAATACTATTTATAAAACAAAATTACACTTGAATAAAAAATATACATTTTACAAACACAAATGTTGTGAATTATATTCCAAAAATCCTCTCAAGTCTGACGATTATTTATTTCTTTTGCATATTCGTCTGGAACGTGATTCGATTCCGCCCTTACACCCATAAACTCAATTTAGTTTCGTTCCTTTCGTTTATACGTAAATTATATTACTTGTGTTTTAAGGTTAATTTATTCAATTCAGGATCAGGATAATTTTAGGAAATCATTTTTCGCGGAAATTATTTTGGCAGAATTATGTCTTAAAGTTAAAGAGACGTTTATGTAAATTAAGTTGAATGTCATTTACTCATTATTATCATTTCTAATCATAGCGCAAATTTACTCCATAAATAAAGTTATCGTTCCCAATGACCCACAATACCCAGTAGTACTAACGTACAAATGCTACCAGAAGGCAATTTAGAATGTAGGCCATAATCCACAATCGTTCAAGAGACTTCAGATGTTGTCTAGAGCAATTAATAAGCAATTAATTAATACGGTATTTTCGTATTTCGCGTACATTTTCAATATCAAAGATAATCCCGTAACCTAATATTTTATAATCTCGCTTTTATCCCGCAATAGGAAATTATTTTCAAAATATTATGACAACAAAAGAAATGAAAAGAAAAACGTCGCTTGTTATTCGAAGAAGAGTTATTATAAAAGAAAATATTTTCCGCGCAAATCCGAGCCAATTACGGGAAAGCTTTCCGGGAACCGGGATACTTCTCAACTACTTAATATCAATTGAACTTCTCTAGACCATATTTCGGGCATTAAGTGAATATTCACGTGGGGGACTCTCTTCATTGGAACTGACATTCGAAGCTCCTTCGTGAATACATATTATTTCCTTTCAAACTATTTGTATTGTTCCCGCATTTTCATAATAATTGACCGTAGATAAACTATTCAGACGAATTGCTTCCAGATATAATATATTCAGAATACAATATCCACTTAAAAAAACTTTAAGATTTGGGTTTAACTTATCATAAACTTAGACTGAAACAATTAATCATTTCACTTCGGAGACGAGGTTCCTCAAACTCTTTGCTACTTAGATTAATGATAGATTTAACAATATTATCTATTCACTCAGACGACAATGCTAACAACTATGAACACAACAGGTTGATTGAAAATCAAAATTAAAATGCAACTGAAATATTTTAATTATTCATTCATCTGTGAAAAGAAATATCATAAAGTTAATATCATAAGACATCTATAATATATAATATATAATATATAGTATAGTGAAGAAACATTTGATTGTTTGTTTGCATTGAATAGGCCCCGATCGATATAATATAATATTACTTAACTATATTTAAAGAAAATATCCGCCCGAAACCGGGGCGAACAGCTAGTATTATAAACTCCAAAAATGTTGCTATAAAAAATCACCGAAACGTTGAAAGGTAATATTATAACATTTATCCCCAGTTGGGCGAGCCTGATAAATGGCTACATCGGAATCACGTAGCGAGCGGAGCCTGGAACTCAAACAGAATCTACACTTGCTCGAAGTGTATTAAATTTATCGAATTACCTATTTTCAGTTGAAGCTCCATTTTTATTTAAAAAGCATTCTCCAAGCATTGTCGTACTGAAATCATAATAGAGAAGACAATACTTATTCTATTGCTAAGTATTTTGTTATATTTGTGCTTATATTTTTTTTCGTTGAAATTCCGTAATATGTTTATTTTCTATCACATTTATTCCATAATATCATTAAGGTACTTTATAACGCGGCATTTTCGGCTTTTGTGTAAAATTTAATATCGCGTTCGGACGGACAAAGGACAAATTTGCAATTTACAGCATTGTGTGGGTATTTAATGAATAAATTTATTACATGAATATTTTTTACATAAATAGTAATGCGTTTTGTATTGTCGTCATAAGAGCCTTTAAATATTATTAATGCGAGGCTTTATTTGTTGACAATTTGTCAATTATTCACTCTACTTTTCGTGGTTTTTTTAACAAAACCAATTCTACAAGCTGAACTTACTACTCAGTCTCAATTTTTAAAAATAAATGAAGAAAACATAATAAACTCTACAATTTTGGCGCTTTGTAGACATTGTTGCATTGATATTATCCTAGACTTAAATAATTTGGAAAATCCAAAAGTGCACGCCTCATAATCTCATCCTTTACAATAAAATTGATTATTTATAAAGAGTACGTGACTATAAATATAAAAATGAAATAAAATAAAACATTTGGAAAAGTAAAGAAAGCGGTACCGTAATAATTGAGCTATTTTTCTTGTGGCCCCACCTAGATGTGAAACTGCGCAGGTTTAAGGGACTGACTACCAACTTATTTTTTTAAACCTTGGCTTATAGTATAAAGAATCGAGTTTATAATGGTGAATTTTGAGTACACTATAAAAAAAAAAAAAAGTCGATATTTTTTTTGTTTATTATAACAATTAAACCACATCGAATCAGACCCTGAAAAATGAAAGGGTTCTATTCCTGAGCATACTCAAGCGTAAGAGAAAAAAAAAGACTCGATTAGTAAAGTATTTCGGTCGCTATCGTGTTAACAAGAAAAAGGATCCGCACATACAGACACACGGACGTCCAAGACAGAACTTTTTTAAACTGTTTTTTAACTAGTTTAAATAACAAAAATGACATCAAAAATATCATGAACGTTAAAAATAGTGTTTTTTCTTAATATGTGTGTGTATGTATTATCTTACAAGTGCAATGTATGATACATAAAGACATTTTAAGTTTGAAAAATCAGATGTTTTGCGCGAAGTGACAGTAGTACCCACCTCAACGCTTCGCTTATGAGGCGTGCAAAATGCTTGAATAAAGTGGAATTATTAAAATAATGACAAGAAACATTTGACGGAGAGTGGTCCCGCGTGGGCCCGTAATCCCGGCGGGATGGTGTCGTTAAATATTGTATAAGTAGCCGCAGCCGGCTCACCGCGCCAACCGAGTTAACCTCGCTTATTGACGATTAATTATAAAGACAAATTGCTTATTATAGGGTAGATTATCTGAGGGTTATCGTTTTAATACTAACTGTGCCCCACGGTTTTACCCGCATTTCTCCGCTCGTATTGGTCTTAGCTTGATGACATGTAGCATAGAGCCTTCCTCGATAAATGGACGATCTAACAGTGAAATAATTTTTCAAATCGGACCCGTGATTCCTGAGATTAGCGCGTTCAAGCAAACAAACAAACCCTTCAGGTTTATGATATTATAATAGATTACAGTCGAGAAGAAGTAAAAAATTATCTTTACGGTTTGACTCGTGATTGCCATGAGAAATTCTCATTTCTCATTGAGAATGATATAAATTATAACCAATTCCTTAAAGAATGACCACACATAACAATTAACACATTCAATAAACATATAAATTATAATCTTAAATAATCTTATCCTGTTCAAGCATTGTAATTTATAAGTAATCTTCAAACATGTAATATTCTTAATACTTACTTTCATTGAAACTTCAATTAAACTGTGTTAATTTACCTTTTCCCCGATGTTGTGTCCTGTATGCGGGCTAAGGGCTTAGTGGAACTCATCTCGTCTGAGACCGGTCTTAGTTCTGTCTGAGACGACCTTACACGACCACTACATATTATGTATCTTATGAACTAACATGTCTTATATAAACTGAAACACTATTTCTTACCGCTTTTCAGAAGAAAGTGTATGATCTTTTTATATTCGAGTGAAATTTTTAATTGTATAAATGAAAATCTAAATGAAGGGATACTTATTGCCTTCCATAACAGATATTATATTTTAAAATATTAAAATATTCATTGAGTTAATAAAATGCCAAATAGTAATTCACTATAATAATACAATTGAATCGTACATTATTTCATTAAATAGCCAAATTACCCGGTGGTGCCGCTTGCCGGGTAAAATTGAAATGAAGCAATTAATTTCGTTTGATGTGAACAAAGCGGGGTAAATACTTTGCTGTTTCAACAAGTTATATTTAAACTTCAGTTTAATCACCAATTAATATGTGGGAGTAAATAATTATTCCAATTGTAGATCGTTTATTATAAGAACGTTTAATCTGCGGCATGATATTAATTGGTAATTATATTATAATTAAATTAATTAATGGTGTTGGAAAATAATTATTATTTAAATTTCTATTGTAAAAAATTAAATATACGTATTTTATGATCATAATTTTATTAGTTATTACTAATTAGAATTTATATCTCTTATTCAATCAGTAACGGATAATATTATATTATGATAAATAAAAGATTCTTCAGAGATATAATTATAAATAGCACTTTTGATCATTACCATAACCAGGTAAAAATATATTAGCGATATGTTTCTCATAGAGTGTCACGCATTTGTCCCTCGCTCCTCTGGCGCAGTAACTATATCAGCACGTTTGGAAGTTA
Organism: Colias croceus; assembly: GCF_905220415.1. NCBI lineage: Eukaryota > Metazoa > Arthropoda > Insecta > Lepidoptera > Pieridae > Colias > Colias croceus. The sequence goes on from NC_059547.1 coordinate 109,865, forward strand.
TTCGGAAGCGCCGTAAAAACCTCATATCCTTTGGTGTCTTTACGAGCCCATTCCCAAAGCTTTACGACACACCTATTTATTGGCCTTTGAAAGCTCCATATATGGCTAGTTTGATATGTTTTCATTAACAGGGGAAACAACTTTGGGGGTTTTAATGACCGCTCGTAGTAGTCGATATAGCTCCTTGACATATAGAGTCAGAGCCATTTATTAATTACTCGTCTAGACAGTTAAACATTAACTGTGAAGTTCGAGGGCAAATATGAACCAACTCTTGACTGATATATTACAGTTCACAGTTATTTTCATGGACAGTGAAATAATGCAGTCGATCTTGCTTCTTACAGCTTGAAATGTTTATCAGACGCCGTATCTATCGATACATAATATATATTCCATACAATATAATGTTCTAACTGTACAGTGCAGTAATAAGCAGTATGATGATCTACAGGTTTTTAATACAGATGTTTTGACGCGAATCGTGTAGAGCAACATAATATAGGTAAGGCTAGTTTATCAAGAGTAGAAACCACTTCATAAAATATACTGTAAATGTTTCCTCTTCACGCTTAAATTTACGAATTAATTTCTTCATTCGTATACACACAAAATGTTGGACGGCATAAACAAAGAAGAACCAACGGAACTAGGATAGCTAATTACGCGTCCGTCAAATTTGTTGTATACAGAACTCGCTTCGTGTTTAATACCATATTCACTAGTTTGCCAGATGAAGGAAAACATAATTAACACTATGTATAATGTGTATGTACTTATATTATATAGCTTTCAACTGATGAATGAGATTATCAATTAAAATGTACAATTGTAGGTATTCATATATTATGTACATCATATATGAATACACTTTAAAATATTTGTTTCAATATTTTCTTTTATCGAAGACGTAAAGCAATAATATGCAATTTAAATCAAAGTTTCAGTAAGCACATGATTCCTTCGTAACAATTGTGATACTAATATAGGTATGCTAGGATTGGAATGTGATATTTCCAAACATTTATTCCGCTCAGAAATGGTATAAATCCCGAACGGATATCAAAAAGCGGTCGTAAATGCAAAAGTTTAGTGATTCCTATATTTACTACTCCCACAGGACAGATAAAGCGTTTATTTAAATTTATGTCCTTTCAGCAAATATTCCATCGCTTGTGTATAATTTTACTGCAAATAATATTTGATTTACAACATTCTACTAATCAGTGATCATGATTTTAAAATAACATTTATTGAATGTTGTAGTAGTAAGAAAAAAAAAATATTATGTTATGACATATTATTTTATATTCCATTCTAAATATTCTAGAATATGTCTGTCCAGTCCACGTCCAGTCAAATAGCAACAAGGCCCAATGGACTGCTTCAATAGGATCTAATTAAACCGCAGCTAAACCACTAACGAACTTATTATTCGACGCAAAATTATAAATTCTAACTCAAAGGACCATATTATGAGTATCGTATCCTAGATAAGTTGTGGTACTCGAGAGAGTCAGCGGGATATATAATAATGTATTCACAATATAGCCAATAATTAGATTAAGTTTAATTCAAAGTAACAGAAGTTTTGACGTACTTTGAACGATGAAGCCTTGCTGAAGCCTAAACTCAGTTACGTTTTAGTCCTTTCGATGAAAGTTTTCCAATTTGTAGAGCAACTCCTCGCAAGGGTATAATTTGAATTACGGAAAGCGAAGTATCAATTGGCATTTACTCTGAGATGTTTTAATATAAGATACTTTCAAATATTTCTGTAAATGCCCATTTAGTTTATTTATTTATCAATAAAAAAGTACACGATAGCACATGATATATTGTATTAATATTTTTAGTTTCGATAGTTATTCAAAATAAAATATTAAAACAAGTTTCAGGCTTCAAAACTCGATTCACATTCATTAGGTATATATGAATATTTAAAGATTTTTTTGCATCATTTTAAGGTGCCTATAGAAATTACTGATAAACTTCATTGTCCCAGGGTGCCAACCCCCCGAGGGTCCGTCTCGAGCACGGGCAGCAGCACCACGTCGCGGATCGCGCGGCTGCTGACGCAGGTGCGCGCCGCGGTCGACGACGCGCCCGGGGACGCCACGCCGCGACGCCTCAGCTGGGAACGGTCAGTCAAACTCAAACATTTATTTGTTTTAATTAGACTTCTTTTAGAAGCACTTTTGACATTGATCAACATAACATAGTTTTACCACAGCATCGGAAATCAATTTATACGGAGAAGAACCGGCAAGAAACTTCATAGTTGGATTTCGTGAGGTTATGCCACAGAAAATGGGATACGAAAAGAAGATTTTTTTCAATAAAATTATAATCTAAACACAATTGAAGTAATACGGTTGTTACTTTGAAAATCTTCACTTGTTATTACGATTTTCGATGTCAGCTTTACACGAAATGCCGTGACGTAGAGCTTGTTTCAAGTTTGTGAGTGAAACAGTCGAATGTTTTGTAGGGAGTTGCCGTACTGTTCGTATCCCGTTTACTGTGATTTTGTCAAGTCTGTTGACATTTAATAATAAAATCCCCTCAAGAAAAAAGTAAAGTAGGTACAGCATACAAAAAGTACAGAAGGTGGACTTGTCGATTGGCAAATTCAAACACAGAAAAGGTATGAACGGAAAGAACAGGGTATAAATGAAAATCATGACGTTTACATAATGAAAGAAATACTTATAGACTCGTGCAAATCTGAAGAAAACGTGTGTATAAATTACATATGAATTATTAGTTGAGATGGCGCGTGGGAGGCGCTGAAACGCGGATTTTCCCGCAAATTTCATATTATTTCCGTTGATGTGCTTCTATTGCTCGTAATATTATATTATAATTTATATGTATAGACCTTGCTACATAAAAAAATGAATAGCAATTCAACTCTTAGTCAATGTTGGAAAATCAACGCACTATTTCTGAATACAGGTCACTAGTTAATACTACCAAAAAAGATTCATTTTATTATATTAGTAAAATTGCGTAGAGAATTATATTTTTTAAAACTCTACATTAAAATAATTAATGTTAGGCTAAGTATGGTTTATTTTTTCTCTGCTTGCTTAGCCGTTTGATGTGATTTCCCCGGGGATGGAAACTTAGAGATTGAGATGAAAATGTTCTGTGCTTAAACAAGATGAGTCTGTATAGTATAATAACGCGTATAAAAATAGACTTTTTTTAATCATTTAGAACTTTATCTCCTTTCAATGAGTGCCAAAAATAATTAAAACATTCAATTTGAAACACTGACTCCCAATAATTGAATTTAATACCTACCTATGTGCTTTTTGTTTCTTTTATGTTTGTTATGTTTCTAGACATTTGACAGTGAACGTTCAACGTGGCTGCGGCTAGAGTCTAGACAGACCGATGGGCGATTGTCGACAAACTAACAGTTGCAGATAAATTATTAAATGATGGATAATTCGCGTGTTAACAAAACAAAACTGTTATTGTTTAAAATCCTATTACATTCTGGAAGGCTTGTTATTCAATATTCTAATTTCTCTTTCAAAATATTATAAGCATAAACAATTTATGAAAATAATAGGCAGTAATAAAAACATAAGTGCTAAACATGAATATTTAATGTAATAATCAAAAGGCAAGTATCATATTTTGGGTTACGAGTTAAATAAACAACTTATTTCAATATTATACGTACTTAAAACTAAAACGTATTTTAATATGGCATATAACAATTAATACATACACACCTAACTATATTATGTTGTCGCTAAGTAACCGTTAAAGTCGTTTCATAATTTGTTATTTACATTCTATTACGAGGTAGTTAGTCCGTTAAATCTAGGAACTAGAGGTGCAGCTTTAATTAAAACGTGTTTCAATTTAAAGCGACCTTCGTGCTCCGTGACGTCACTCGAAGGGTCACCGGTCACCGCTGCACTGAATTTATTATGTTTCACCGCAAACGAACGATGTCAATTACTTACTCGAAACAAACGTGCAGTTAGAAATTAATAAGCGCGTATTAAAAACGAACCCAACAAATAAGTATTGCGCAAACAAATTTCACGCTGTCAAAAGCGTGCAGTGCCAGAAGCAATCTATTAAATGAAATTTAAAAATGAAGTACTTTTTAAATTTGTACGTTTGAATGGTTTTCATAAGAGAGGGAGTTCAGTGTGTTGTACATGACACAGCGAGCACCTCTGAGGTAGTCTGATGGAGAGGGGGCACGATCAAAGGAGGGACGTCGGAGGGCAGGTGTCTGAGAGCGACGGGAGGCACAGGTTGAATGGATGCTGGAAACATCATTGTCTAGAATTTACCTATTGGAATATGTGTTGACGTACTGACAGTTAATTGCACTATTTTCTGAACTAACATGTTGTTAGCAATACTTCGCAGTTTGTATAAACTATGTCTTATTCGAGCAATAACATAATATTATAATCTATAAACCCGTTGACACCGTCACAAATAACCGTTTCCCGACAAATAACATAACAATATATCCCGATAATGGTCAGTGTCGCGCAAGAGAGCCGTAGCAATGAAATGTAATGTATTAGCTACGGTTGCGGTGCTACGACACCGCTACGAGCGCCTAATGCCCTGTACACGCTCTATCGGCTACGCAGACAGAGCGGTCTACGACGTGGTCCAATTTGAAATGGTCTAAGTTTAACAATACTCCTGTTTGAGAAATAGTACACTAAATGTGTTGACCTGTTTGGGAATTTGTGATGTTGTAATAGAAAAGCTAGATTTCGTACTCAAAAATAGAATAATATATTATAAATGTCGGACTTAAACTCTTTATAAGTACTTACCTATATGTTTATTATTTATCAATTTTGAAAACAATAATTAGTTCTTAATTCAATCTATTGGAAAATTCTGTAAAGTTGTTATTCGACATTTATCCCATATTTTCTCAGAATATTACAAACAGATTTTGATCAAGGAATGGCAAGGGAGTAGTGGAAAACAAACAAAGTTGTTTATAACAGATCTAGTACATATAACATATTTACAAGAACATAAACTCGCAAACTAAAAGTTTAAAGTTGGTTTTTATATTGACTAGTTCTGTGGAACAACTTTCAACTTTGGAAAATTCGTTCATGCATGATGCAACTGAACTAGAACAGTCAATTTTATGTAAACTATTGTAAGATACATTTTGTGATATTCTTATTTCATTTTATAGTGTTTTCGTGACGATGTACATTGTACAAAGGATATTTTTATTTGATTCCTTTACTAGGGGGATATTCGTAACTTTTTTAAATTGAAATAATTGCGATATCACTAAAGGTTCAGAAATACAAAAATATAAAACAACGAGATCGTCTCTACATTAGCCTGTCAACCAAATTGTACTAACGAGTGACATGGAAAGGTTTAGGGCAAAAAAAATTGAATAAATCAAAAATCTATTGAATAAATTCAAGATGGTAATCGGATAACGAAAAGTGACGCCATCTTTATTATAATGTGAGCCGTTGTGACGCGACAGCTGTGGGTATGATAGTTGTGTCTTTAATAGCCTTTTATAAGTACTTGATATTTTTTGATAAGTTTATTTGGATTAAAATCAAAATCAAAAAAAAATCAAATCATTTATTTGCAATCAAACATGGTTACAACACAACAGACAACTTACATAATGTAATAACTATAATATGTGGTACATTTATTGTGACATTTTGAACAATGTCTCCTATGCTAGGAAAAAAACCTGTGTTATAGGAGACATTCATCCGTCCTTTGTTACAATTTACGTAAGGATTTATTACTAGGACTATGCAAGTTTTCTAAAATTTATAACGGTATCAAAAACATGGTAAATATTCAATAACTAAAATAAAAATATATATATAAGTAAGAAAACATTGTAAATATCGTTGATAGAAGATGGATAGAGGTATAAATATTAAAGAAAGGAAGTGTATTGATTGTGTGTGTGTGTGTGAGTGTGAGTGTGTGTGTGTGTGTGTTTGTGTGTTGTGTGATTTATGTAAGTTTTAAGTTACCTAAATAAGTTTATGGTCTATCAGGTGTTCGCATTCATCGTAATTGAGAGTAAGAAGGAAGTTGTTTATTTTAGACTTTAGTTGCATTGTATTCATATTGTGAATATTAAGTGATTTGTGTAGTTTATTATATAAGAGCGTACTTAGATAGTCGTAATGTCTCTTAGCAAACGCAGTCCTTGTATATACGACTGGGCATATTGGCGGGGGCCGCCTCTTACTCGTATCTGACATATTACTTTTATTTGCAGGAAGAGTTTTGTGCTTGCTCATTATTGTCCGAAATATGTACATTTTGCGCACTGTGAATACATTAAAATCAGTGTAAAGTTGTATCGTTGGGTACCTGAATGGTTTGTTAAGGAGTGCTTTGATCACAGCTCTTTGTGCTCGTTCCGCTTGTAAAATAGTGTTTTTTGAGGCACCACCCCAGGCCGTGATACAGTAACTAATAATTGATTCACACAGTGCGGAGTATACTATTTTTAAAACACCTTTATTTGCGGCAATACGTAATTTTTTGAAGACAAAGATTAATTTCCTTATGCGCGAGGAGATTGCATCAAGGTGTTGTTTCCACGATAGGCAAGCATCTAACCAGATTCCCAAATATTTTACTGTGTTGGCCCTATCTATTGAAAGGCACTTGCAGGTGTTTACTGTATCGCACGAGTGGGCAACAATTTTAAAAGAGTGTTCAGGAGGTATGGCTGATATTCTACAACCAAAGGTAATAAATTTTGATTTTTTTATATTAAGGGTCAGGTAGTTTGACGTAAGCCACATATGAACAATACTCAGGGCACCTTCTGCTATTTTCTTGGCCTCATCCCAGTCACGCCCACTAACCAACAGCACGGTATCATCAGCGTATGCAATAATACGAGTAGATGGATAGGCAAGTTGGCAAAGCTCATTGACATATATTTGAAAGAGGAGAGGAGAGAGAAGACTACCTTGGGGTAAGCCGAAATCCAAACGTTCTTCGGTACTGATATGACCATTAACTTTAACGGATTGGGTTCTATTTGAGAGGAAGTCTTCCAATAATTTATAAGCCGTTCCCCGTATACCAATTCGCTCAAGCTTTTTTAGTAGGATAGGGATAGAGATAGTATCGAAAGCTTTGGACAAGTCGAGGAAAATACCGATACACTTCAGTTTGTTGTCGATGTTTTTTACTAAGAAATCAAGGAGCTCGGAGACCGCATTTTCTGTCGACATGCCTTTTCGAAAACCAAACTGGTTGTCAGCGATGATTTTATATTTTTCAAGATAACTAAGTATGTTTTTGTAAATTACTCTTTCTAAAATTTTGGAGATAACTGGCAGTACTGAAATTGGCCTGTAATTGTTCATACTATCTCTATCCCCAGCCTTATAAACCGGGTGTACGATAGCCTTTTTGAGAGCTGTAGGGAAAATTCCCGTACTTAAAGCGAGATTACAGATGTGCGTAATGGGAGGTACTAATTTAGATCTAGTAGCTTTAAGTAACTTGGGGGTTATGCCATCCCACCCGGGGGCGCTATCAATGCGGAGATCACTTACTATAGCATCAACTACTTTTTCATCGATCTCCAAGAAAACAATTGAATTACGCATTGAGCAGTTTAAGCTAAAACTATGAGTAGATCGAGGTTGAGTAGATAACAAAATAGAGTAGCGTCTATTTTGTTTGCCATATTTTTTCCGATGCTAGCGAAGAAACTGTTTACGGCATTTACTGATTCTAAAGGGTTACTATGTGTGTTGAGGAGTTCGGAGCATGATGAAGTGCCTGTATGTTTATCTAACACGTTACGGACGGCTCCCCACATTTTTTTAGTGTCCTTACCGGCGTCGACAAATAATTTTTCTTCGAACTCTCGTCTCACTTTTTTGAGTAGGTTGTTACAGAAGTTACGATAACGTAAATACGTGATTTTCAGTATGGTATTTTTTGGGTTTTTATTAGATTTGTGGTGCATTCTATCTCTATTGCGGATACACCTAAGAAGACCAATGGTCATCCACGGTTTTATGAGTCTATGTTTGGAAGGAATAGGTCTAAGTATAGTATTCTTTGACAAAATGGGCGAGAGCAGATGGAGTAGACTATACATAGCTCCGTTAGCATCCGTACATCTGAAAATGCTTGAAAAATCGCATCTTTCAATATCGTTAACAGTTTGCCTAAAGTCTAAGCGGGAACGATTTAAGGGAATGATCTTAGTAGTTGATTTTAATTCTAAATTCAATAGTAAAGCCGAATGATCGGTTATTGATGTTTTGAGTATGAGTGATAATGAAGTGTAAGTTGTTTTTAAAAGTATATGATCTAGACAATTATCTAATCGAGTTGCGAGATGGTGGGCTGGGAGAAACCCATGCGAGGCCATAAAATTTAAGTAATAGTTTGATCGAAGATCGTTGTTATTTTGAGCTATATTAATGTTCATATCGCCAATTATCGTAATATTGCGAGATTCATTATAATTCGATAAAATGCATTCTAGGATATCCAGAAAGCTATCTATGTTTTTATGGCATGGGGATCTATATATAGCGATTAATATTATTTTATTGTATATGTTGCATACCAAACCACTTGCATTAACAAGGTTCGGTTCATAAATATTAAAACTTAAAGAGTTTTTGATATAGAGGACGACTCCGTCATTTTGATTTATAACTTTTGATGTGTGAAATGAGCTGTATCCATTGAATTGTGGTATAATAGGGGAGTTTTGCAGCCAACATTCTGTTAAGATTATGACATCTAAATCGATTTTTATCTCTACGAGTAGGCACAGTAGCTCGTTGAAATTTTTGTTAATGCTTCTAATATTAATATGCAATACATTAAGTGAATTTTCGGAGGGGTTTATATATTTTGAACAAAGTTGTGGAGAGCATGCATATGAGGAGCAGACCGTGAAACTGTCTAACTCATCATTTAAATTATTTATAGTTGCCATTGGTAATAGACGTAAAAGACACTAGTGATTCGCTATAGAGATTGTTATTGTCGCGGAATACAGAAAAAAATTGGACTGGGTATGCAAGAGTTAAATTATTATGTATAGAGATTTGTGTGCTGAGAAAAATGATTGTTGGAATGTTAATCTTATTGTTTAAATTATTGTGAGAGTAACGATAAATGCTATGAAATTTTAGGAATAGTATAGTGTAATTTGATGGATGGTGTAGTATAATTGTATGTGTTTTATTGTTTGTTATTGTATTAATACGTGAGTTTGAGTCTGATGAGGTAGTATAATATTCTAAAATAATGTAATGTAATCTACGTTCTTCTATATTGTTTATGTGTGTAATCCTTTCTATAATATACATAATAACATTAATTGCGTTTTTAAGAAGTTTATATACAGAGATCATGCTGCATATACTAATACAGGATACAATATTTACGATTAATCTGGCACAAACTAAGTGATATAGTCATTGGTTAGTATTATTAAGGAATTGTAACTCACGCAATGTTTGTTCAGATTTTACAAGAATTTGTTTCGAACCTGATATTTTCCTTAAAAATATATTACCATTTGTGGTCCAACAGTAATCGTAATTATTGTTTTTAGCGAATTCCTTTGCAGTAAGAAACAGCTTTCTTGAACTAGCGAGAAGGTGTTCTGATACATAAATGGGACGATCTTCTCCAGGCAAGCCGATACTTTTCGTGGTAAGGCGGTGGTCCCTTGAATGTTTTTTATTGAAGGTTCTTAAAGACGTAACAATTTTGTTTTTTAATTGAACGTTACTAAGCTCGGCTACGATGGGTCGTATGGATCCTGTTTTGCCTGGTAGTCGATATACATCCCGGATATTCGATTCCCCCAGCGTCACGTCCACTGCGGAGCACACTTTTGTAACTATGTTTGATAATTGTGATATGGATTCGTTATTCTCTGGTGGAATATTTCGTATCTCGATGGTAGAAACCCTGGATGAGCGCTGTAGGTCCTGTATTTTTGTCTCAAGGGACTTAATGCTTTCTCTGTATGTTTGTTTTTCTTTTTGTAGTATTTCAATTTGTTTAAGCATGTCATCATACTGTTTATTAATAAAGGTGATAGTTTTTTCAATTTCAAGGTTTGATTTTTGGATAGCAGTGTTTTGAAGTTTTATCTCAGCCATTTCGGACGACAATTTGTTTAAGGCTGAGCTTTGTTCGTCACAGAATTTCTTAAGGTACGATTCCTGTTCGTCTTTCCATGTTTTTAGTATTTTATGAATATCGATATTAGTATCCTTATTTTCCGAGTCCGGTGAAAAGCAAGGGCGAGGACGTTTTTGGCGCATTGTGGTGTTTACATTTGCACTAGGACTGCTCGATATCAGTTGGGGAATGTCCGATTCTGACATTGTTTGAGTAATATTACCGGAGGTAGTCGGAGGCGAGCGTTGAACGCGCGGCATCATTCCAGAGTCGACGCGACGTAAACTAGATCTTAACACTTACTGACGTAGATTCGCTTATGCGGTGAAAACAGCGTAGATGAACTTCAACCAGCAGAGCTCGTGACGTCGTGGACTAGTAGTACGGGACAGCAATAATTATGGCCACTGTCTTTTTCTCGCGGAGGTGAAAGGTGGGCGGCGGAGGAAGACTTGTACGCTATTGCCGTAGCGGAGTCATGGAGCGATGGACTCAAGATTGGTCACTTTAGCACTAATTTATAAGCGTTAGAGTCGCGCACGAGATCTTATTAGATTTATGAGTAAAAACTTTAACACGTCTGCTTGCAGTCACAGTTTCGGACGGAATGTCTAAATGATGGCTGATATATTTAAAAACGCGAATAGACCGACAGCACTTCAATTTTCTAAAGGAATGATTTTTTAATGTACCTACAAAATTTCACTTGTTATATTCCTTAAATTTCATCGAGAATTTCTTTGAAAATATATTAATTAATAATGATATCTATAACATAGTGTAACAATAGCTAGAGGAATATATCAATGTGGGCGACAGCGTTGATTTTATCAACAAACAGTAATTCTGTCTTCTAAAAATTTACATTTTTTTCCTTCCTTTTTCTTCACTAACGATGCGAAAATTGTCCAATAACAGTGAAACGTATGTGAGTACTGTGGTCACTCAGCTGAGTCATTTAAATCGACAGCTTTTACGCATTTTGTCACAGTCACCAACTTTGTGGATATTATCCAGAAATCTATTTTGTGAGACTAGCAGCTATTGTTAGCTACATAATACGAAATTGGTAGTTTTATTTATGTAACCTACTTCATTTCTACGCAGTTTTGTCAGCTCATTCTTCCCCACAAGGAAAATAATTTAGGGAAATTCTTTCGCGTGGCTTTAAATTATAACGACTAAAACTGCGGGCGGTAATCATTTTAATCCCAATGCTTTCGGATGGGCTGAAATTCCTTGAAAGTTTGGAAGGAATTTTAAATAAAGAAAAGGATTGTACAATTGTACATTCAATATACTTTTCATTTCTATATATTCAGTGCAATGCCAATATTTCTTCACGTTTCCCAAAAGGTTGTGCCGAATGTTAGTTTTTTTTAATCTTCTCGATAAAAACAAAGTTACAACTACTTAATAGTACATCCTTTTGTTTATGATATAAATTAAAAAATGCTGTATAACTTCTTTATATGTTTCTTACGCTCCAGTATATGGTTAGTATACTTTTGCGTTCCCGCCAGTAGTTTTCTTCCGCATCTACTTAATAATAAATTTGTAACATTCTTATAATTTCCACAAGGCATATCGGTTACCAAATAAATCACTTTAAAGGGCAATCACAGCCAAAATAAATAGGGCTTGAAGAATAATGATGAAATGGGAAGTAAATCAGCCGGTGCCAGTGACGCTATCTTGACGTTTAATTACTGACTGCGCGAGCCCTTCGACAGATATTGTGTTTCGTTAAATGGGATTGTGCTCTTTCTGCCTTTTTAACATCACAAAGAAGTGCAATTAAAAGCATTCTCTCTGGTTGTCTATCCATGAATTTATAAAAATGGATAGTTGTGCGTGTAATAAATATGTGTGTGGAGAGCATAATTCGAAACTTTTATATCAGTAGGTAAATGTAATATAAGTTGTTTCTAAGTTTAATGAATTAAAAATATACCTATATCTATAGATATTATATGCGTACAATAGTGATCCAAATTTTCGGTCGTTTATTTAGTTTTATCCATAAGATCTCGGCGTGAAACTGAAAAAAAATAACGTACAGACGACGTCAACGGCGACGACAATCTTTTTTGTAAAAACTTATTTAATACATTCACACCGAATCCTCGCGAGTTTACCTCCGACACTCGGGATTCTTTTGAGCAGAACTTCGCATCGAATAATAGGAACATTGTTATTCCAACAGGGAGGAAATTCCTCTCATTATTCACCAAGTTGCTAAGAGGTAAACTTATCTACGAATAAACGCCTATAATATATCTTGTCAGTGACAGTCGTTTGCTTTATGGACGCTGGACTTCCTTATTATGTTGATGGCAGATGTGCTGAAATAAATTGTGATTAATTTTAAAAAATTAACTCAATTATGTTGAATTTATCGCTCTGAACTTTTTCTAATCATAACATTAACAATAATTCATGATTAATACCTTCAGAAGTATAAAGTTATATTTCTTTAGATTTTTAAAGGAACAGTGTACCTTTTAAAAAAAACAACAACAATAATATACTAAATAAATAAAATATGACTGTATTTATAAACGGAAAAGTTATCTGTTTTCCTTGTTCTTAGAGCAAGCTTTCTTATTTTTGAGACTACATATCGATACATTTACAACAGCATGCAAGTAGGCCATGGCCTATGACAATCAATTAATTAAACCTAATTACCATTACCAATTACCTAGCACCCCTTGCATTGATACAGACTCTATATTACAAAGTACTGAGTAGCGAATACTACAGGGTCGATATCTGAAGATTTGCATCGAAGAATTATTACCGAAGCTTTCTGTGTCAAGGTTGGAAGTTGGAACAATGCACACTTTGCCACTAACTTTTTCTCCATACAAAGAGACGAATTTGAATGGAAACACATCGCCTACCTTTGATGAGGAATATGTAACGATAAATATTTGACGGTGTTCGTTTTCCACTCGTTTTCCTGCTCAATATTATACTATGGAGTTTATCCTAGACAGTAACATTTTTAATTTCGAAGTCCTGATTGCCTTGCTGTACTTGAGCGTAGTAAGTAATAGGTATTTATTATCTATATAAATAATAGATTTGACATGATATACAAATATCATTGAAATATTCATTAATTTATTATATATGTAAAATACTAGATCATAATTAAATTTAAATAAATTATATTTTGGTAACTAATTTATTTAAGACGCCCTTAACCGCAGCAACGTGTTATAATTAAAGTTACCCTACATACATTGCCTTACTATTACCGTTGCGCAGTGTAATATCAGTTAATTAACTGCTAAATTAATCATGAGTGACAACTAATGAAAAGATTGTCACTGTTAACTCGTCTTATATTATTATAAATGCTAAAATCTCTATATCTACTATGGATTTTTTGCTTCGATGTCTAAAATCGAAATAGAGGGTGATAGTTTTTACCCCTGCTTTTGCTTGTGGGTTAAACCGCGCGGAAAAGCTAGTTCTGATACAAAATATAATCGATAATGATAATATTTTAGTTTAACGAGTGTTTTGATTAAATTGTTAACAAAGAACCTTGAAATAAAACGCTCTACCATATTCGGAAGTTTTAAAAATGTCAAATAGTAACAGAACTCTATTTCCCTTTGAGATTTGCGTTAAAACAAAAAGTAATAAAATCCCGTTTGTTTCTTAACGTTGTTTGTTCGAGACACAATTGTTGCAGTCGTCGAACCAATAAACTAGTTGTTTTCAATCCTCTAGCTTTCCTGTTCGACTTCATTTGCTTTCAAAACATATTATAATATCTTTAGAAACTTAATTTATCCTTTAGCGGTTGCAATGCGCAGTAATGCTCGAATTTATTTGTGAATGCAGATAATTTTATACGAAAAGCAAATATCTTTTCGTATAGATTACAAAAAGTCAGGCTACAACTGCAAAATCTATTAAAACTCCATATTTAGGTACGTGACGTAGAATTCCTAGAATTCCTAATAGAGTTATTGACGTAAATAGTATAATAATATATTATAATATCAATAACAATAAAATGGAAATTCAGTTCCATGTACGAATAACTATAAATAAAATTCGTGAAACATTTTTCTCTCTTTTCTAAATGTATTATGGTTTAAATCTCGTGTAAGATTTACATCCTTCTGCATTTCTCTTTCGTGTCTTGAAAACGACTTTAAGGATTTCCATGTAGTTTGTTGAACTTAAATCCAACATACAGGACTGCAGTAGGTAATTTTATCATTTGGATTAGATATTTTTAAATCTACCATGAATACCGGAGGATAGGTCGAATACGTAAGATAATTTTCATCTAGATACTAATATCTAATATTATAAAGCTGAAGAGTTTGTTTGTTTGAACGCGCTAGTCTCGGGAACTACTGGTCCGATTTGAAAAACTATTTCAGTGTTAGATAGCTCATTTGTCGAGAAAGGCTATAAGCTATATTATATCATCACGCTACGATCAACGGGGGCGAAACCGCGCGGAGCACCTAGCAAGATAATATTCACAACAGATCATCTTACTGTGACATGCCCATTAAAAATACTTTTTTTTAAAACTATTTTTAAATTTTTTTTCTTTTCTTTGTAGTTTCAAATGAATTCAATAACTCTAATAAAATAAAAATTAGAAGATTAAAAGCAATTATGAAATAACAATTACAAATGAACTGTATTAATCCCTTCGTCCCGATGATCGTCCCTTGAACTCAAAACAATGAACTTGTTCCATTACTTACTGCTCTCTTTATTATCTTCATGAGCTCACGATTCTATACTTTAAATGATATTGCTTTAGCTAATTGCGTAATTAAACAGTATTTGATTACAGTTATTATACTGCAGTAATTTTGAGATGGAAAATTGTTTGTTTTCCTTTATGACTTTCATAACTTCATAAGATAAGGGAACTTAACAATAACGTCAATCAAACGGATAACAGACATATCTCCCACACAAGCCAATTCGAACGCGGATAAATAAGGTAAATGTTTCGACCCTTTTCATTTTTACCAAAAAATATGCTAGCCTCGGGCATTTTTGTGGTATTAATGTATTTTTGACTGCAAAATTCTGTACTCTTATACAACCCAACTTGTAGGATTGACCCATTTACTATCTGATTGTACAAGCATATTATAAAAAATCATTGAGTGCGAGTCGGACTCGCGACACTTAGGGTTCTGTAAAAATAAGCTATTTATTTTCGCTAAATTACCCGTTGAAATCGCAATATTACGATATTTTAAAAAACATCTTGTTTTATTATAATTGTTTTGATAATATGAACTCGAATATAAATTTATTGCTATTAAAGTTTTTGAAAATAAATTTCGCTGTAACAAATCGAGCAGAACCTTTAAAAAGTGACATTTATGTATCTTAAATATTTGTCTTATTTTCATTATAGGTAATATTATTTTTTGTTTTTTAAAGTAAATATTTTTAAGATTATTTGAATATTTCAATCGTCTTATCCTAACGTTATCAATATCGAACAAAATAAATATTTAAAACGGTTAAATATTTATTATAGCCGTAATATTAAGTCGTAAATTTTAAGTATTTTTTCTTATTTATTATACATATTAATTTTATTATCCTTTAAATGTGTAATATTGTCTGCAGGCGGGAGGGCACCGAGCAGCTGCCGCGCTCGACGAGCATCGACTCTGTGGTGGAGGCCGCGCTGTCGGCGCGCCGCTCCGAGCCCGCGCCCGCGCTGCAGCTGCCGCTCTCGCTCGTCTCGCCGCGCGCCAAGACGCAGCGCGGACAGACCGGTTAGTGGAACTCACATCAATGATACCATTCTATACTATAAGCACGATAAAGGATGCCGTGAATCTGCACGGAAATGTATGACAATGACTAATATTCAGGATCAAAGTGATACGCGACCAAGGTTAAGGTCGCCAACATATTTGTGCGACTTTAGCAGCACGGCAGCTGCATGGCAGTTGCGCGACTATGGAGTTGTGAAATTTCATAGTTTCAGGTTTAAACAGAAGAGCACGGCCGCGGCAGCCGCGATGCTGTTCTTAATGTATCTTAATGGATATCGCTTCCACCGCGTTGTTCACGTCATAATTTGAATGAAGCTTCAAATTGTAGTAACTATAGTAGAGCCATTTTAATAGGCAACATTTGACAGTTTAACAAAATTCAACAACGTAACCTAGTAACGACGACATAGAATAACATGATATTTCGTTTTGTTAGAACTGCACATTTGCTTAACTTTTTTCAATTACGACTACATATTTATAATAATAATGACCGATACAAGTAATTTAAAGATTTCATTTTACTGATAAACCATTCTAAACATAATAAACAATTTCTGAATTGAAAAACTCTGACGTCGCCACAATTTTGTGTCAATTAACCTTTTTTCTTTTTAAATACCAGAGATGTTACTCTAAAAATCGAAATCTGACATCTAGAATCGAATGCATTGATTACTTGTGAATAAAAATCATCATAAATTAATAAATTCGATTGACAAATGTTTCATCCTTATCGATTAATTCACTTTAATCGATGTTTTTAAGCAGGTTACCTCTCTTCGAAGATAAAATTGATAGACGTCAAATGTTGCCTATTAAATTGGCTCGACTATAATTGTAAACATTGTAGGTACCTAGTTACGCATCCACCCCAACCCTCTGTGTTAGGTTGAGCAATAGCCTTCCGCTGGCCTCAGCAAGACCACCGGAGAGTTCTTGCAATTTAACATAAGCATTCCACATAATGGAAAACATTTGTTTCGCAATAAGGTATCGCTTGTATCATTGCATGTAATTCTGGCATTAACATTTGTGACTCCAAATCGTCCACTTGTTATAGTTAAATAATTAAATAAGTTTAATTTTAATTTTATTTTATTTCTTTTTTTAAAAAAGTCAAATCGCTCCCGCAAAGTTTAACTGGCGCAGCCGGTAGGATAGCCATATAAGGTCTGCATGTCTAGAGGTCTTCAAAATTAGCCCTAGAACATTGCTATAAAGACCGTGCTATCCTAAAAGAACCGAAATATAAATTTGTTAAACGACCACGACGAGGACATATTGGGATCGACGATCGGTTGGTGAGTAAAACTTTTTGCCATCCTTTCTCATATATTCCCATATCCTTTTCACGAGAGTGTAATTTGACTTTTGATTATTATTTTTTTTTACTGTTATTTTGGGATTGAACGTCTCTCACTATAACGGATCTGGTTTTAATATGAAATTCTATTAAATCAGCAATTAGTTATAACTTATACAATAAGGAATATCGTATTTAATTCTAAGAATTGTCTTGCATAAAACTCTGCACAGACTAATTAGCTATAGAGTGTAACTTAAATAAAAGTTTTACATAAGAAAAGTAAATGAATTTTTGCATAAAGAAATATTAATATTAATTGATTTAAATGATCTCAAAATTGATCGTAATTCAATTAATAAATTTTATATTTTATATGTGATTCACTTTACTTCAAGTTTTAATTTTTATAGTAATTGATAACATATAATTTTTTTATTCTGCTATATTTTAATAATTTTTATTATATTGTGTTTTAAATTGATTTCTGTGTGTGTGATTTTTATAATTCGAAATTATTGTAATTGGTTAAAGACTTCAGAACTTTAATTACTCTGTACTTATTTAACATGGAAAGCGTAAACGTAATAACAATTCCGAGTGATATGTTAAAGCTTATTCCTCTTTTTGGTGGAGACAAAAGAATTTTGAATTTATTCTTTCGAAAATGTGAATATATAATTAATAAATTTAGAGGGCATGAAGAACAGAATATTTACGTTTTACATGCCATAACTAGTAGATTAATAGGCGATGCCGCCGCGTTATTATCGGAGCGCGAAGACATTAATACTTGGCCCGCTTTAAAGGAATTACTAGAACAGCATTTTGGTGATCCGCGTAGTGAGGATTGCATAAAAATCTCTCTCGAGTCCTGTAAAATTAAATCCGGCGAAAGTTACCTTGAATTTTGTAATAGGATACAGAATATTCGATCATTATTAATATCGAAGGTAAATTTATCGGTAGATATGGAAATTAAACGCGCGAAAATTGCGATTTATAATCATACAGCCCTCAACGTTTTCTTGTATAATTTGCCCGAAAGCATGGTGCGTATTGTTAGACTAAAATCACCTAGTACATTAGAACAGGCTTTAGAAATCGTTTTAGAAGAAGTTAATTTTCACGAGCAATACCAATCGCGCAATCGTATCCACAATAATACAACGCTGCCGAAGCAAACGCCTAACGTTACGGTGCCCCAATTTTTACAAAATAATCCTCAACAAAGATTTAATTTTGGGATACCAAATGTACCTCAAAATGCACAGCAGGCAAAATTTGGTTTTAAATTTACACCTCAACAACCATTTAATAATAACCCACAGTTCGGGTATAGGCCTTCATTCAATCAAAATCCACAATTTGGTTATAGGCCTCCTCAAACTTTTGGTATAACGCCACAGAATTTTGGTCAAAGACCTCCTCAAAATAACCACTTTGAGACTACTGACGTTTCCATGAGGACAGCACCCCCTCGACCACAAAATATAACTCAGCCAGGTTTTAGAGTGAACGAAACCGACTTACTGTATAATGACAATTATTACTATGACTACAATCCTTACGACTATACGAATTACTATAGCTATAATCCTTACGACTATACGAATTACTATGGCTGTAATCCTTATGATACGAATTACGAATACGATGAGAATGAGATTTATACACCCACTGACGATACCCAAGACATTAATGTGCTTCCGTCTGATAAAAAAAATTTTCAAACGAAAGCCTCTACCAAGAAAAAGTCGTAGAATCAAATTGCGATCCAAATCTGAAATTGCCACATATTTATATTTCTGAAATTAATTCCAAATTTGTGATTGATAATGGGAAGCAAAATTTAAACGCGGATGCTTTATCTAAAATTAGGGTTAACGCTACGCATTCCGATAACGAAAACGAATCTATGGTTGTTAATATAGGCGATAGAGACAATAGGCAAAGAACGCGTAACGACTCTAGTCCAATTACTATATCAGAACGCGATTCTAGTGAAACGATATCTATTCCCGACTCTGAAACTCTATCGGCGATGAGTTCTCCTAGAACATGTGACTACCCAGTCAGGTCACCATCTGTAACGTCGAAATCGGATACAGTTCATTCAGCTAATATTGTAGAATCGTCCGGTATACCTATATTACATGAAGCAATAGACACAAAACCAAATCAAATTTTAGTATATACGTGGTTTAAGAACGAAATACAAGTTCACGACCTTTCACGTGAAAAACAAAAGGTTTTAGAAGTTTTCTTGCCTACTAATAACCCGGATCTAGTAAAACAATTTTTAAAAGAGTATATTAAACCGAAAGTTAAGTATTTCATTTATTTCGAAGATGATGAACATCGCAAACAGTTTACTAGCATTGTCATAGAATTATTTAGAAAGGATACAGTACTGTTATTTGAATGTACGGAGCGTGTAGTTTTTATAGAAGATGAGAAGGAACAAAAGGCTATTATAATAAAACACCATCAAGGTAAAACGTGTCACCGCGGTATTAAAGAGACTCTAGCAAGTATACGTAGAAATTATTTTTGGCACAATATGCAGGAAACTATTTCAGCCCTTATTAATGCTTGTGAAACGTGTTCTAAAATGAAGTATGATCGTAATCCCTTTAAACCCATTTTACAGTTAACTCAAACACAAGACGCGCCGCTCCAAGAAATATTTATTGATATTTTTCAGATAGAAGGAAATTATTACTTAACTGTTATCGACGCATTTAGTAAGTTAGGTCAAGCCATTCCAATAGACAATAGATCAACGGCAGAAGTAGTGCGTGCACTCATGAAGTATTTTTCGTTTTACGGCACTCCTAGAAAGATTAGTTCAGATCCCGGTAGTGAATTTAATAATGAGCTAATGAAAGAATTTTTGAATTTACATAAAATTGAGCTTCATATCGGCTCACCTAATAATCCTAATTCAATGGGATTAATTGAGCGTTTACATTCGACCATTAGTGAAATTTATAGATGTGCGAAATACGAAGAGAAATGCACGGATGCAGCATCAGTAATGATGTATTCAATTATTGCCTATAATAGTTCAATTCATTCAGTTACGGGCTTAACCCCTTTTGAAGTCGTATTTGGTCACACGGATTCAGGTAGCTTATTTAACGCAGATTTCGAGAAGCATTATGTACAGCAATTGGTTAAGGACCATGCAAAATGTTTAAAGGTTCTATATAAACATTTAGCAGATAAAATGATCGAAACTAAGCAAAAAGTAAAGGATAGGAGAGGTGGTGAAGATCAAATCAGTCTCCCATCAGGAAAAATTATATTTGCGAAAGACGTTAATAAGCGAAAAAGCAAGGATAAGCCGCGATTCCATAAAGCTAAGGTTATAGGTTCAAGGAACGTTATACCGATAGAGATTGGTAAAAGGAAGACTAAGGTCCCTATTAAAAATGTAAAACGCCCTCCGCGTTGTGGTGTTGGCTGATAGTGATGAGGTCCGCGCTGGCTCTTCAACTACAACCTCTTAAACATAACCGGAAATTTAGACTATAGTGACGGAATGAGATACGATAAACTTACACCTAAACTTGAAAACGATCAAACTATCATTAGAAATAAAATTACTTTAATATCTAAAATCCTAATTCTACTGAAGTCTTAAATCAAAATTCTAATATTAGATAAGCGTTTAAAAATTGTAGAATCTATGATTAAGGAATTAGCATCTAAGGATAATCATTGGGTTTATACTACTTATGTTGTAAGCCTTTTAAATTTATTTGTAAGTAACTTTCGTACTATTTTTATAAAATTAGGGGAAGTAGAGACTGCTCTAGCATTTAGTAAAGTATCCATACTACATCAAAGCATTATTAATTCTACAGAGTTGTTGCAACATTTAGTTCTTATATCTCAAACTGAAAGTTTAGTGTTTAAAGCGAGTGAGGCAAATTTAGTAAAACTAGAAGAAACTATTAATGTTAAATCATATATTAAACAAAACCAGATTACGTTCATAATGGAGGTTTCAATTACAGATAATTATACTTATAACTATTACAAATTATACTCTATACCTATGTACCGTGCTTCCGATAGTAAAACCCTTTCCATTTTTCCTAAATATCCTTACCTGTTGGCAAAGGGGATGCAATACTTACCGATCGTAAAACCGTGCCGATCGCTCGCTGCTGGAGAACAATTTCTATGCGATGAACGAAATCAAACGCCTTATCCTGAAAATACTTGCATAGAACAACTGCTTAAATTTGAAGGAAACCCAATGCACTGCGAACAACAGCTAATCAATATAGAGAATGTAAGAATTCAAAGAATCACATCTATAAGTTGGATACTTTTCTCACAATACAGAAATACTCTGACTCAAATTTGCAATTGTGATGGCAGCAAATATCCTGTCGTGGGCACATACATAATGACCATCGACGAACCATGTAGCATCGAGATCCAGAATATAACGATTCGCCCTCACCAAGTAATCACTGAGAATGATCCTGTAGAACGAACAAAAATTATAGTTTTGCCGCAATTACCTGTGAATAGAACTCCAACATTATCCAGTACTCGTGTACTCAATATGCGAGGAATCAACTTGAACGAAGTTAAATATATGTCAACGATATAAAAGCAATCAGTGTTCAGTGATAGTGAAATGGTTAACAGTGAAAGAAACTTTAGATTCAGTGCTACTTTAGGCTATACGTCTCTATTTTTAATCTTTGTACTTGTAATTCTTTTTTTACTTTACTTACTTCGTTATAAGATATTAAATGTAATGTGTCTGCGAAATCATCGGATAGTTATTAAAAATGAACAAACCGATAATTTCGCACTTAAGGAGGGAGGAGTTACGCATCCACCCCAACCCTCTGTGTTAGGTTGAGCAATAGCCTTCCGCTGGCCTCAGCAAGACCACCGGAGAGTTCTTGCAATTTAACATAAGCATTCCACATAATGGAAAACATTTGTTTCGCAATAAGGTATCGCTTGTATCATTGCATGTAATTCTGGCATTAACATTTGTGACTCCAAATCGTCCACTTGTTATAGTTAAATAATTAAATAAGTTTAATTTTAATTTTATTTTATTTCTTTTTTTAAAAAAGTCAAATCGCTCCCGCAAAGTTTAACTACCTATTACTATTTTTGAAAACATTTTTGACCAAGTGTGCCGGTCAAAATCGTTTTTGACTGATTGCAACGTAAACAAATACACGAAAATATAATAATCACGTGTAAGTGATAAAAATATAATTGTTTTTATTCGCCTTGTTTCATTCGTGTTCTGATTATGGATCAGAAATTTATACTGTTATTCAAACATACCATAAATACCATGGAATATCAATTTTTGTGTAGCTACACAAAAATTGATATTCCATTCAAGCAAAATTTAACAAGGGTCTATCCTTGTTTATCCGAATCCTTTGGGAAAGTATCCTCATCCGAGTATACGCCAAAACCGGATCATATCACTCGCATCCACATGAGATTCATCTCCCGCGACTTAGATAAGGGCACAAATGAGAAACTGTACTTTCCGTATTGTTTTCTACAAAACATTTTACATTTTCCATTCGTCTTTCTTTTATCTAGCATTCCAGAACGACTAAAAGCTTCGGGTTTTCGTTGTTTTCAACATTTTGCAGCATTCCTAGATGCACTTTCTATTCAGGTGCTAAGCTATTTCCTATTTTTCATTCTGGAACGCAAATGCTAAATTGCAATATTTTAACAAAATGCAAGTAAATTATTGTACGATTATATTCTTGAAGTCGTTTTGTGAAGCATATTAATATGCAGTAAAGTAAAGTAAATACAATTTCGTGTATGAGTGTGTAATAATATATCGGTATTGCAATTCTGAAATTTGCAAAACATTTAGGTAGTAAGTACTGTAGTAGTAGTAAGTATTGTAGTAAAAATTTCATCAGTTTTTTGAACAAGATTTGAATTATTATTATTTTATATTATTTATTTGGTATGGAATACCTACGTTCTTATTTAAGTTTACTCAAAATATAGAGTCTTAACTCTTTACGAAAATACTTACGTATTTATTGTCAACAATTATATGGAAGGTGAAATTTAAAGGAACTATAATCCAATGTGGTTTAAAGCTGAGGAAGAGTCAAGAGATATAGGTTTCCGGACCGCCCATTCATGCACAACAAATTCTATAAAATAGGACGCAAATTTGCTAACATTTTTACTCCTAGAGTACAGCGTCCATTCTTTAAGAGATTGGTTATTTTTTTATTCAATTTAATACTTATTAAATGATTAAATAAAAAATAAAATAGATATAATGAAAAGAAAATTCTTTGATAATATGGAAATGCAAATAAAGCCCCTGCCACTTCTTTGCGACAAAAACGCGCCAACGAGAAACCGCGGGAATAGTTTTAATATTTTATTTTTTTGTCTCTTCGTTCTTTTCTTTATTACAATGCTAATTTATTCTTTGTCTTAGTTCTCGTTTATATTTTATGGTTAACAAAGTTACAACTTTACCAACACTTTCTTAAAATATTTTAGAAAAATCTAACACATTTACAAAATTTTTTTTTTTTTTTTTTTTTTAACCTAAAATAATGAACCTAAGGTATCATTATTGAAAATTACGATCTAGCCTTTTACTATAGGCTAATGAGTAATATAAATCTAACTTAATTTGCTAGGTATAGTATGTCTAAGAATGTGTCCATTAACACTTTTCTTAATGTCTCTATTTAAGGCGAAGACACTTTGTTCATGTGTTCTTTATGAATAGCACTCACTATATTACACTGACACTTCACTAAACTAACTCAAAAGGTTTTGTCCTTTTCAGTCTTCTCACTATGTCCGTGTTGTCAAGGAGCTGGATAGCCTCGACGTTCACATGATGGTGAAGTCTGCGTTCGTGAGCTTCGGCGTTCTTTTTAATTATGTCCGTGACGAGATCTACTTTAAGGTCCCGATGTAGGTCGTCATTTCTAATGTACCAAGGAGCATTCACGATCTCTCTCAGTACTTTATTTTGGAATCGTTGTATGATAGTGATATTGCTTTGTTTGGTACAGCCCCAAAGCTGACTACCATAAGTCCACAAAGGCATAAGGACTTGTTTATACAAGAGTAACTTGTTTTGCTTTGAGAGTGAAGAATGCTTGCCAATTAGCCAGTACATAGCTTTATAGCGAAGCTCTAGCTCCTCGCGTTTCTTTTTGACATGAGCCTTCCAGCGAAGCTTTGCGTCTAGAGTCATACCCAGATATTTAGCTGTATTTTGATAAGGTATTACATGATTATTTATGTATACCGGATGATAATTTGGCTTTTTGTTTGTGAAGTCTATGTGAATAGATTTAGACTCATTGAGTTTTACTCTCCATTTTTTCGTCCAGTCAAAGATCGTATTAACAGCTGTCTGAACTTTTTCTACTGCTTCTTCATGAGTGTCACCTGTAGCCATTATAGCTGTGTCATCCGCAAATGTTGCAATGGTGTTGTTTTCTAACTCAGGAATATCGCAAGTGTACAACAAGTACAAAATAGGACCCAGGACACTTCCTTGCGGTACTCCAGCTTTTATAGGCTTAAGCTCTGAATATGCATCATCTTGCCTTACTCTAAACATACGTTGTGATAAGTAAGACTCTAGGATGTCAGCAAACTGTTTTGGGAGCATATTTCTTAGTTTGTATATAAGCCCTTCGTGCCATACTTTATCAAATGCTTGCGCCACATCCAAAAATACCGTGGAGCAAACTTTTCTTTCTTCTAGAGCCTTTTCAATTATATTGGTTATCCTATGTACTTGGTCTATTGTAGAATGGCGTTCTCTGAATCCAAATTGGTACTCAGGAATTAAGTTTCTTTCCTCGATTATGGGTTTTAACCGTTTCAAGAATAGTTTTTCAAATAATTTTGACATGATCGGCAGCAGAGAGATCGGCCGGTATGAAGTAGTCTCATGTGGCGGTTTACCAGGTTTTGGTATCATAATTACTTCGGCTATTTTCCACACATCAGGCACACACTTAAGCCTAAAGGTAGCATTAATGATTGTAGTTAGTTTGACAATAGCCTTCCGCGGAAGGTTTCTAAGGATTTCTCCAGTAATGAGATCATAGCCAGGTGTTTTCTTTCGGCTAAGTCGTTTAATTTCACTGGATACTTCTCTTGGAGTGACTAGTCTTATTTCTAGCTCATCATTTACTGTTTCTTCTACTAAAGCGAAGTGTTCATTCTCTTCATTGGGTTTGAAAATTTGCTCCAGATGTTGTGCAAATCTTGCTGCTTTTTGCTCGTTGCTGATTGCCCACTTCCCATTCACATCTTTAATTGGTGGGATATGCGTCATTGGTTTTTTTGAACTTTTTGTGGTTTTCCAAAGGGAGTAATCTGTTGTACGATCACTAGTTAGATGACTAAGGAAGATATCCATTGATTCATCTTGAAACTTTTGAATTGTTCTTTTCAGTCTTTTAGTAAGATTATTAAGGACTGTTTTATCATGTGGAAATCTCGTTTGATGCCATATCTGTCTTTGTTGTCTTTTTTTGGCTATAAGATTTGTTATTTCTGGCGGATAATTATTGGATCTTTTGCTTTTTCTAACAGTAGGTGTATTATTCCAAGCGCTTTTCTGTATATCGACAATAAATTTTCTGATTTCATGCTCCAGATCTTCTTGGCATTTTAAAGGAATTTGTAATTCTATCACAGATTCCAAGTCCTTTTTGAAGCTTTCCCAATTAGTATATTTATTTACTAAAGTAGGATGGCTTTCCCTCATTATTATGCTCTCACTTATAGTTAGTATGATAGGCGAGTGGTCTGAGCTCATGTCATAACCTTCCTCAATGTGAAGAAAATTTTGTGATATATTTTTATAAATAAAAAAGTCAATTAAGTCTGGTTTTTTCTGTCGGTCGGTTGGCCAATAGGTTGGTTTCCCCGTCGATAAAGTTTTACACTGTGTATCTCTAATAGCACATAGTAACTCTCTTCCTTTGGTTGTGGTCAGTCTTGAACCCCAGTATACATTTTTAGCATTAAAATCACCTCCTAATATAAATCTGTTTCCAAGATCGTGTAGAAGGCTTTTGTAATGATCTGCTTTCAAGGAATACCTTGGTGGACAGTAAATGGATGAAATGGTTATAGGACAATGCTTAGTTTTTACACTGACCGCCACTGCTTGTATTTCTTCTTTTTCGTATTTATTTACTTGATAATGGTAGATGTTCTCCTTTATAATGACAGCACTTCCTCCTCTTGATGTATTATGGGGATGTAGCGCGTGATAAACTTTGTAGCCTTTGATTTCTACGTGGGATTCTTTGTTGAAGTGTGTCTCTGAGATGAGACATACATCAATGTTTTCTATGTCTAGGACTGCTGTTAGTTCGTTCTGATGTTTTAGCAGTCCATTTGCATTCCATGCCATAATTTTTAATGTGTTCGACATTTTTATTGTTTATATTTGGAAGCTCCTTTATTGCTTTCCTCAAGTTTTTTAAGCCTCTCATCAAACGAGGTTAAAAGCTTTAAGATGGTATTCATTTTTTCATCCATAAGTTGGTTTAGTGGCTTATTGTGTGACTGTGAGGATGTTTGTGGCTGCGCTCCTCGTGTCACGGATGCATACGAAAGTTCTTTTGTTGTAGTAAGTTTGCTGACTTTAGTTACTTTTTCTTTGTTTGGAATTTGAAGATTTGGCTGCGCATTCCTTTTTATGCTTTTGTTTTTAATAATTTGAAGTTCTTTAGCCACTGTGCATCCCCTATAGTTAGCCGGATGAGGCTCTCCACAGTGAACACATTTTGGCTTCATTGTAGTTGGTTTATTGCAATCCTTTGTTAAATGCTTGCCTGTACACTTAACACATCTGGGTTCTTTTGAACAGTATTTTTGTGTGTGGCCATACGCTTGACACCTTTTGCATTGTGGTATCAGCTTAGATGTTTTCAGGGGCTGTATGTCCACCTTACAGCCTAATATAGAGTTAATTCCATATATTTTTTTTATGTCCTCATCCTTATCGAAAGAGAGCATAAACATGTTTAAGGGTTCCTTGTTCTTCCAGCTCAGTTTGTTGACCGCGTCCTGGATTTTGTATCCCTTAGATGTCAGGTCTTCAAGTATTCTAGCTGGCACATATGAGGAGTGCAGGTTTTTTGCCATTACCCTAATCGGCCTTTCTTGTTTATTTTCATAAGAATACCAAAGGCAGTTGTTCTGTAACAAATGCTTGGTAATAGCGCGATATGAGTCACCGTCGTTAGAATTTATTTTAACTTTTTCTCCATTCATCATTTTCATGATGAACGAATCTTTCATTAGATTTTCCGAAAGAAGATCATAAAACTGTTGATAGTTTTTTACGTTTTCGACAATTATGGGTGGTGGTGAAGGTTGTTTCTTAGGTTTCACATTTTCTTTGTTTGCAGTAGTTTCGTCTGCTTGATGAGATGGTGGGGACAGTGATGTGTTCAATTTCCTTTTTTTTCTACTCTTCTGTCGTACCCATTCTGTTTCCTTTGCAAGCTCTTCTTCATCCGTCTCGTACTGGACCTGCATTGGCTTCCCGTTATTATCTTTTTTGTCTGGGTCTGTACTTTTTTGCCCCTGGATATAACTCAACTCTTGCTGAAGTTTTTCTATTTGACCTTTGAGGTCATGTACTAAATTCTGGAGATGTTCTCGTTGTATTTTTTCTTCACTGTAGTGTTTATATAACAGGTGTTCTGTTTCAGTTTTTAGTTTGATTGGAGATGTCGAAGCCATAATTAATTAAAAGTTAGGTATAGCTTCGCCTTAACACTTTGTTTACACAAATATGTGAGTTACTTTCGGTAACTGGGTCATCGCGGCGACCGCACGCGGCCAGACGTGACGATTTGTAGGTTGCTGCGTCAGCGCAATACCCGAGCACTAACTAGCGCCCAAACGTGAGCGACGCGACGCGACCTTTCTTAGCGGAAGTCGAAAGATCACTGACACATTTACAAAATGACATTCTTTATCGAAATCTCTGATCAATATTACAAACGAATCCAAATATGCTTAACGAAAAGGATCTCTACATTCGCCAAATAAATAGCATACGTTCACATAATTTAAGAATACTTCGCGTGAAATTCGCGTGTGGTGTGAATGTCGTTTAGAGTCACATTTGGCGGAAACAGCGAAACGAGCCCGTGATGTGCTGACGGTAGGAGCTCTAATGGAATCTCTTATGTATTTTCTGTTGCAGAACGAACTGAAGACGTTAGATATTTTCGTAGTTTCTTCGTGAAATTATAAAAATATTTCTGACTCTACATCAAAATTTGTAAAAATGTTTAACAGATTTGACGCTTAAGTGTATGGCTGTTACTAATCACTATAAATCAAAGCCTTTATTACACTAAATATGTAGATCTAAATGAGTTTTGACAAGGAGATAGATTAAAATCTGGAATAGGGTTAAGGCCTCAATTATCCGGATACTATGCGATACAGCTGTCTAACGCTCGTTTACAATTTTATTATTATTGACGAACGATAAATACGTCCCGATAAATAACACAAACTTATTAATAAGATTATGAAAGTTTAATCTTTGGATGAATTTTCCTTTCATATACAACTAATTAGATACTTATATTTCTTCATTCACAACTTTTAAGCGCTAAGTACCTACATATTGTTGTACACAGAATCTTCAACTAGAAGTTACAATCCGTCTTTCATGTACTTCTAAGTTCTAACAAGTTTATGTAATACAAACTCCTGACTATAATAACAACACATTTAACACGTAGAAAGGGTAACAAACTGACAAGAATCAAGAAAGCGTCAACTCTAAAAATAATAGAAATAAACATAATATATTATGTGAATATATTATGCAGAAATATTTCACTCGCTAGCAATATAAGAAGGAATATTGTGACTTTATCTATTTTTTATTTGCATAATATGAAAACGTGCTGAATTCAAACGATACAATACAACAAAAATGAAATATAGATAAAACAGAGGTAGAACTTTTTAGGTCTAGTGGTAACAACTTAGTTATAAGGTTCGTTAGTGAGGATAGTGATTCGAATAAAAACAGTCTGACAGAAAATACATACACTGCATGAAAAATAAGAAGCAAAAGTAAAATATCTCCTTGTTAAAATTATTATACAAACATACAAACAGTAATAACAATGCAATCACTTAACCTGAAAAAATATTTTGTTTGTTATAAAGGAGAGATTTTAATGATTGCACATTATCAATTTTATTTTCATTCAATGCCGAGCTCTAGCTTTTTCTCTAAGAAAATAAAAAATAGTTATTAAATAGACAGCAATGTAGACCGGACTATATTGTCCGTAGTAGTTGTTAGATGCCCCTTAATCCTCAAGTTGAAGTGAACGTAAACATTTCAATAAAAATATTAAATGTGCTCTAAGAAAATATCAAAAGTACACTCTACGATAACATTTTTATATTATGTGTGTTTGAGACACAAAATATATTTACATTTTCGTTAGCTTTCACGAGGTATCGCACTTTGCAGAACATTAAGATTGATAGAACATAGCAGGGCGCCTGAAAGTGGATAATATCGCCTGACGCTCCCTTGTGCTGCCTTGCCTGCGTCTAATGTGCCCTAAAATAAAGTGCGTAAAGAGTACCTATATTTTTTACAATTTTACTCTAAATGAAATGAATGGCAAGGTAAGAACATAATTTGACTGCGGCCATATATTACTAGGTGTGCTCCGTGGTTTTACTCGCAGTGCTCCGCTCCTGTTGGTTTTAGCGAGATGATATTCATATATTGCCTTCCTCGATAAATGGGCTATCTAACACCGAAATATTTTTTCAAACCCGAGATTAGCTCGTTCAAACAAACAAACTTTTCAGCTTTGTAATATTAGTATAGATTTGTTTGCATGTACCTACGTACATCATATTTGTAGTAACTATAGAGCCTCTTGCTCTTGAATACCGGATCATTGCTTTAGTAATTTATATAGATTCTACAGACAATTATTTTAGAAAAATTAGAACAAATCGTAAATAACAGCCATTTTATAAATCTTGCTCATGGTAAAACGTACAGCCTTCAAGGCGCAGTTAGGCATCACGTCAGCAGGTGGCCCGTGATGGATGGCGTCTGGAACTTGCCGACTCACTGTAAATGATGCATCACTTCACCTCGCTGCCTTCGATACATCCATCCACACAACCATACAGCTGTATCATTTACTAACATACATATTACTTACCTACATATTATAATATTAACACTAATAATATACGTCCCACTTTCGAAGTGTAAGAGCAGAACTTTCAGCAAATATTTTTAGATTTAATAGGTATCGAAGGTTGTATTATTTTTTTTTTTTTTTTTTTTTTTATTGGTAATAGGGAAGCGCTTGACCACAATCTCGCCTGATGTTAAGCTGAGATGCGGTCTAAGATGGAACGCGCTTCCCTAGAAGGTACCTGTTCACTCTACGCTTGAAGACCCCCATATTGTACTCGTCGGGGAACACAGACTCAGGAAGCATGTTCCAGTCCCTCGCGGTTCGGATAAAGAATGTGGAACCGAACCGCTTAGTCCGGGTACATGGAACGTCCACCATATGGCGATGCCTAGAATCTGTGCGCCTCGACGATCGATGGAAGAACGGGGATGGCGGAACGAGATCGTGCAGTTCCGCAGCGCACTCTCCAAAGTGTATCCGATAGAAGACCGATAAGCTGGCCACTCTGCGGCGGTGACCGAGGCTCTGGAGCTTTTTGCCTACTAGGTCATTGTCGTTTATGAGCCTCTTGGCACGCCTCTCTATCGCCTCAAGCGCCTCCAGCTGGTACTTGGCGGAACCGTCCCAGAGGTGAGAACAGTATTCCATGCACGATCGGACTTGTGCTTGATAAAGGTTGAGCAACTGTCCCGGGCTGAAATACTGTCTCACCTTCGCCAGAATTCCAAGCTTTTTTGAGGCTACTTGGGCTTTAGATTCAATGAAGGAACCAAAGTTCAGAGTAGGCGTTAAGGTGATACCAAGAAGCTCGAGGTGGTTAGTTATCGGCACGGACACACCTTGGAAATTCGGAGTCAGGTGGAATGGACTCCGTTTAGCGGAGAACAGACACGCCTGGGTCTTAGACGCATTGAACTTGACCAGATTGGCATCGCCCCAGTCGGAGACCGCCTGTAAGGACAAGTTCATGCGATCGACCATCGCCTCCCGTAGAGACTGAATTTGTGCCGTACTGGCTCGCGCGCTGGATACATATCTCTCCACAACAGTGCTATCGTCTGCGTACCCATAGATACCGGGTTTCAGCAGATCGTTGATGTGTAGCAGGAAGAGTGTTGCGGAGAGAACTGATCCCTGAGGGACTCCGGCATTTATAGCCATTTGGTCGGACGAGCAGCCGTCGACGACTACCCGAAGCGACCGGTCTCTCAGAAAATCTGAGATCCAGGCGCAGAGACCAGCAGGCAGACCGTAGGATGGAAGCTTGCCAATAAGACTATCATGCCAGACCCTATCGAAGGCCTTCGAGATATCAAGGGAGACAGCAAGTGCTTCACCATGATTCTCGATGGCCTCGCTCCAGATGTAGGTGGCGTACGCTAGAAGATCCCCAGTGGACCGGTTTCGGCGGAACCCGTATTGTCGGTCACTGAG
Source organism: Colias croceus (assembly GCF_905220415.1). Taxonomy (NCBI): domain Eukaryota; kingdom Metazoa; phylum Arthropoda; class Insecta; order Lepidoptera; family Pieridae; genus Colias; species Colias croceus. The sequence goes on from NC_059547.1 coordinate 141,844, forward strand.
GAGGTCGTTCGCTTCTAGGTGTGCCAGGAGCCGGCTGTTCAGTACACGTTCCATAGTCTTACAGAGTATGGACGTGACTGATATTGGCCTGTAGTTGGAAGGATCGGCACGACTGCCTTTTTTGGGCACAGGCTGCACGTTGGCAAGTTTCCAAGATTTCGGTACTATTCCAGTCGTCAGCGAAAGGCGAAAGAGGCGTGTCAAAACAGGAGCAAGTTCAGGCGCACAGGTTTTAAGAACTATGGCTGGAATTCCATCAGGGCCACTGGCTTTATTCACGTCAAGATTCCGCAGCGTTTTAAGAACCTCCGTCTGACGGATGCGAATTTCCGGCATTTTCGCCTCGCATCCAGGTAGACTGGGAGGTTTTGCGCTTGCGGGATCCAGACGAGAATTTTCCGCAAATAGAGTAGCAAATAGGTTCGCTTTCTCTACGGCGGTGTGAGCCAGCGTCCCGTCAGGTTTCAGCAGTGGAGGAAGTGAGGGGCGGCAGAAATTCGATTCAACCGACTTTGCCAGGGACCAAAACGCTTTACTACCGGAGGGGTAAGAAGCCAGTTTGTTCCCTATACGGCTAACGTGGTCAAATCGAGCTTTCCGTAGAGCCTTCTTGCAGGACTTGGCAGCCCGGTTAAAGGCTTTCTTCTTTTCAGATACATCCCTCGCCTTGCGGTGTCGAGCGTCAACCCAAGCCAGATACGCCTCTTGCTTTAGCGCTTCAGCGCGTCTGCAATCGGCTCTGAACCAGGGCTGAGCTTTGCCGGACATGGCTACGTCGGAGAATGGAATAAAGTACTCCATTCCCTGTCGCAACACATCAGTCACAGCATCCGCGCAGGTCGAAGGGTCTTCAGAAGAAAAGCAGACAGGCCGCCAAGGATATGATGCAAAAAAGGAACGCATCTCATCCCAATCTGCTGACTTGTATTGCCACACGCGCCGAGAGCCCTTAGGACTGGGATCGGGCGGCGAGTAGACAGATACAGATTTCACCAGACAGTGATCGGAGCTGCCAAGCGGCGAGGAAATCGCTACCGAGTAACGGTCTGGATCTGTTGTCAGCAGAAGGTCCAAGCAATTGGCTGTATGGCTCTCAACATCAGGAACCCGCGTCGCTCTTTGAACCAGCTGGGTGAGATTCAATGCTATAGCAAGTTTACGCATCTCTCTCCCAGCGAGGTCAGTGCACTGGTATGGGTATAGCCACTCCTGGTGGTGGGCATTAAAATCCCCCAGTAACACAAGCTGAGCGGAAGGGTATTTGTGCTGAGCAGCGTCCGCCGCCTCACTTAGGTACTCTGTGAGCCTGATCGTCTCCTGGTCTCCGCTGTGCGCTCGGTAGACACATGCATAGAGAAGTTTCTCTGGGCCTGTGTCCACCAGCATCCATAGTACGGAAAAATGGGGGTCTTCAAGATACCGGAGACGCCGACAACAGATGTCGTCTCGGACGTACGCGCACACACCTGACCGAGCTTTAAAATTGTGCTCCAGGGTGTAGCCGGGATAGGATAGGTACGCCAAGTCAGACGGACATCTTATCTGCGTCTCCGTGAGGAACAAGATACAGGGTTTATGAGTCTCTAGGTGGAAGTGGACTGCAGCGAGATTTGAGTGGAGACCTCTGATATTGGTGAGGTCCACTTTCAGCGAGAGGGAGTGCTGCCGCTGTGCAACGTTACTTCTGTATCTTGCCTTTTTCATGTGTTTTTAGAGGAGAGTGAAGAAGGTGAGAAGACGGTAGTGAATCGAGGCGCTTTACAATTGGACCTGAGACACACACTTAGAAGCCGCAATGACGGGGACTAGTCTGGAGACTGCGGGGACGCCCGAGCCCCCCCAAGTTGTCCATAGGGCCCTCTCATCCGGTCGCCAACCGGCACTATGGCGCAACTTGGGATTTTTCGCTGGTTGGCGGGGCAGCCTTTCACATGTGGCTAGCACGCTACTTGGGCCCCCTACTGACCAGCGGTCGGCCAGCGGTGCACCGTGCCTCGGATCCCGCTACCCTCCATGACTAGCCACCGGAAGCAGCAACGACAGTGTGCGTCAAATCGTCTTGATTGTAAGAGCGCAACTGATTCGACCCGTCTTCACTAAGGCTACATCAGCTTCTTCGTGCCGGAACACGGACGCTTGGCGACACGTCTTCAGCTGATGGGTGGTCATTTTAGCCGCGACAAATGTCTCCCACCATGTCACCTGTTTAGCACCACCCAGGGGCCACGTGTAGGGATTCAGAGTTCTGGGTATACTCCTACGGACGGAGGTGACTCGGCCCCCAAAAATTACCAAGTTTCGAACGTTATTCAGCGTCTATATTTTTCTTGTAAGAAATAATTTCTCGATGTTTGTCAGACGTAAATATTTGGAATCGAATATGTATAAGTTCTTTATTGAACCGAAATTTAATAAAATTTTCTCATAATATGTCTACAATAGATCGAATAATTATAATTAGTAAGTCGTAAGAATTATTAATTAGGCGGTTCCACACAGAAACTTCGCGCAGCATTTGCTTCACTGCTGCTCTGTGTGGACGCACCTAATAAGGAATCATAATATACCAACTTGACCTACTAAATCCCGTTACATTAATATGTTAATTTATGCTACAATTACACATGTATATTCTTAGGCTGTATGGTACGAATATCCTAAAATAGAAGAGTATTCTCGTACCAAATATGCTGACATATAGGTACACTCAAGTGTTGAAATGACTCGCACGGCAGAGAGTGCTAATTCAATTCGTTGCATTAATGTTCTGCGAGCTCGTACTTTCTTTTCATTATTAATTATATCACGCCCTCACGAGTTATCATTTAAGGATCACTTTCTAATAGCAAAATGGATAACAAAGTATTGATAGCTGTACAATTTATTGATACATTGTACAGCTTTCAATACTTTGTTATTTTTTTGAAACCTTATGGTTTCAATGATTGATTTGGCAAGTATAAATACATTAATGATTAACTTTTTTATTAGGTAGTATCCTTTAGTATATGTAGTTAAATTTGTAAGACTATAAAATGAATAAAAAGTAAATATAAAATAGCTAGAGCAACTTCATCCAGTTGCAGTAATCGAATATTATTAAAATGACACATTTTTTAATCCAATGACAATGACGATACAATAATTTATGAAATTGTTCCCAACTCTCATTATTTTCATCAGCATCACTGAGATGTTAAGAGTAATGTCATTGCAATTGTCACAATATAAAATTCATTTTGTTAATGTTGCGACTTTTTAGCAGAAATTTAATAAATTAAAAATAAAGAATATTTTCATTTTACAGGCTATAAAGGAAGGAACGTAAATTAAAATTTATTCTTGATTGCATTCACCGAGAAGATGAGGAAGATAATAATTATCTTAGAGATTTAAAACATTCAAACGTAATATTTATGTAGAATAGAATAACAATAATATGAATTTTTAAACCAATTGAGCCCCATCTATTGTGTCTTTGGTTCCGGGGCCTGAGTTATTAATTAGTGTAAAACAAGGTATAAATTGTTAACGATAACTTTTAAATTGGATTCACTTGCAATATAATAAAATGAATAATATAATATTACGCTCAATGTTACGTTAACACGTTTTCACACGTTTTGACGTAAATAGCACATAACGGGTGATCGTGCACAAAATATTAGAAATACTTGTAATCTATGGTAAAAAATTTAGGTAAACGGAGCGATAGGTATTTACTGTTCCATATAAATCACAATTCGGTCATTTCAGGTGTCGTAACTCGTAATATTATAGTACATAATATGTATATGCAATTATTAATTTATTGGATGTAAAAATCCTTATAGTGCTCTATCATGGTTTTCGTTTAAAATACTTAATTTAAAGACTAACGGGAAAAGCAGGAGTTGCAAAATTTATAAGAATTTATCTATACATTCAGGGATTCCCTATTAGGTATAACTCGTGATCACACCCGCATATTTTTCCTTAAAAATGAATTACTGTCATTAATCGATATTCACAATTTGGTGGACAGAACGCGTAATTTATGTAACGAGAGTCGTATAGAGGACACATTAGCATAACCGGTCTGTCTGGGTTAGATGGTCATTGCCTCATTGGCCACTCAGCAGCCGCACTCTGCACTCACACTTCGCCAAACGACACAATCGTGTGGTCCAGCTCTGCTTGATTTAATTGGTATAAAGCCTCTCTTGATAACCAGCTTGCCGTTATATATGATAAGGTATAAAATTTATTTCATTCTTAATATTTTGAACACAAAACAGTTCGACTTTGATCTCCTCTTTTAAACGATACGTATGTAAGTAGATGAAAAGCAAATAAATTAAACGAACCAAAATAAATAACGTCTACACGTACACAAGTAAAAAGTCAGCTACACAATATAAAGTAAAAATAAAAGTCTATCATCGTACCTTAAAAGGGTCGTCGTAATTTGGGGCCAGAAGCGTACCTCAAGTGTCATTGATAGAAATCGACATTTGCCCCTTTGGCCCGACCCTGAGTCCCGGTGAGTGACTTACAACCTCCGGATATCAATTACGATTCATTGCTTTCTATTCATCCGAAATATTTTTATTCATAAATAATAAATAGGTTCTATTTTCAGTAAACGAGATAGAAAATTTTAGTTTTATGAAGCATAATAAAAACGTGATTATGTGCGTATTTTCTTCCGCTACTCTACATTTAGAGTACACTTAACGTGATAATTCACTTATGTACGTACTACGTAGTATGTGCGTTCGTATTAAAGTAATCATAAAAGTTATAATGAGGACTGTAAAAAATCCAAGGACATGATGACATCAGAAATTTGCCCGATATCCAGTATAGCCAGTATGCCTTTAACTAAGTTAATTTTCCATAAGTATAATCTAATTATATGAAATCTTAGAGTTTAACGTTGCTTCATATTTATTAAGCGGCTCCATATTTTACCTAGACATTTTATAAAAAAAAATATTATAAACACAGAGCCGCTCTATCATAATATTATAATATGAAAGAGATCATCAGAATGCCTCCAAAATTCATCGCATTTATTTATTATGTACTCGTCTTTGAACCTAATTTTTAATACCATCACACAAACTACGACCATTAATTGTCAACAAATTATTTCTAAAACAAAAGTGTTTATATCGATCACAGTCGGCAGGTTATTAACGTCGCTATAGAGCCTCATAGAGCGCCTGACTCACGGTCAACTCATGTTATAGCCGTAATGTCAGCCGAATGCATAATAAGCGACAAAAACAACCACGCGAGCATTAATATAATAAACAAAAGATTGAACCTACATACTGCTTACAATGCTGAGCTTTCAAAGCCTCTACTATCGCTGTCTCTATCGCTCTCATTGTTAAACTATGTCCATCTCTGTCGGGTCGACGCGAGCGGCAGCTAGCGGTCGGTGGCAGAACTATGTGACAGTTGCCTGCGCGCATGTTCATTGTATTGTGGTATTGTAAGCGAACACTTAATTCGGGAATGAATTATAAGTGTTAACGAAAAATTAATGGTTTTATGGGGAGGTGTGTGAACGGGAGCGGTTGTGTGTGTGACGTCACGATGTGTTTGTGTCAGTAAATGAGTGTCAAAGGCATTGTTGACATATCGGGCCTCTTGACCTGGAGTCCTAAGAACACTCTCAAGATAAAGCTTAAACGTATGTATTATTTTATTTTTTTTGGCAAAATTACATTTTTACTTTTCCGTATTTATGATAATCAACATGCATATACTAAGGATAAATAATAATAACAGAGATAATCCAACTAAACCACTTTATTGTACTTATTAGAGAGATGATTTAAATAATTATATTATATTTAAAATATTCATTAACACGTAGAGCCGACACTCCATTTAGTTATTTCGCAATTTTATTAAGTGGAGTTTGTTGAGGTCAAAAAGCTGTGGTCTAGACCTTGAAATTAAATTATGAATCCTTACAAATAAAACCTTTATTTTACCGTCGTTAATCTTCGCAATAGAGCTTATAGTTTATTTGTAAATCAGACAGTGACATGGGTTTAGCTAGAGATAATGTAGACGTACCTATTTAAAATTTACTGATTTAAAGCCATTTTTTAAAATCATCGACTAAAGTAATTTCATATTGGAAATATTATTCTTCGATAAAATATTTACACGTATATCATAATATAACAAAAACAAATTGGAATAATTATAATATTATGTATAACTTTTATTACAAAATACAGTGGGCGTGAATTGATGGAAGATATTTATTAACTTCCATCAATTTAAGGATTTGTTTTTACGGCGAGGCTTTACCGAATACTATGATCGACATTTGTTAAATTGGATAAATAAGTAATTTATCAACAATTAATTTTCATAATCTCGGCCGACTTTGTGAATAATTTGCGAAACGTTACACATAAATGTTAACGTTTCGCTAAATGTGTGAACCAAATCGTTATGTATTGCGAAAAACGTGAAATGATGAATTGCAATGCGCCTGCGTTTTAAAATGCTTACAGCGATGTGTAATTTATTACAGAAATCATATAAAAATTGCATAAACTGTAAAAATGAAGGTTTTTGATAATGTAGACCACTTATGCATTAGGATATCGGCTCTACATTCTACACATATTACCAAACATTATTTGTCAATTAACATTACATGACTGCATACAAAACGTTATACAGAGATGAGAGACGTAAGAGTATAAGTTTTATATAAAATGCAAAAAAAAAATGAATATTTAACGGTGGATTTAAAACGTGACCTCTTTATTCTGTTAGGTAGGTATTATTATTGTGCCCGTCACCATACATTGCAAAATTATGAACGCAGTGAATGAATTAAAGTAATTAATAAATTAAGTTATTAATCCCTCGCTTCTAATCTCTTAATGTACACTCGCATAAAAACACAAGAAATAACTATTAACAGTAATTAATATATCCGTTTGCATTCCAATGTGCGCTCGTAGACTGTGAGCTAGGAAAGGTAAATTCACTAGACAGTATAATGCGGTATCAATAAACATAATGATCCTTAATTGCTATGAACTCCAATAACCTCGATACTGATGGAGCCTCGAGAATTCTTTAATGAATACTAATAATAGTGTCGTTTAGACGTGGCGATGCAGCGGATCCGACACTCGGCGTGGAGTGCGATCGATGGCGCTCCAATTTAATAAGAGCCCACGCTGGAGGTCAAGAGGTGTCGCTAACTGATCTAATATACGACAAATTGATTTGATGGAGCCAAATCGTGTCCGTTCCGGATCGTTACGTGTAAAACTTTTCATTGTTTACGCGGTCAATGTTGCCGATTAGTTAAATTAGCAAAAACCTTACTTCTATGACGTAGGTTCTATAGGTATGATGATGTATTAAAAGTATTTTTGACGAGTTTCTCAACTGAATAAATGCTTGAGTTTTATTTTCAATTCGAGAGGACTTTTTAAATTAATCATAAACGCTGTATAAATATTGAAACACGAGCTTCCGCCCACGACTTTGTACGTGCATCCCCGTTTTTCCCCGTTCCCGCAAGAATTTCGGGAAATCCTTTCTTAGGGGACGCCTACGTTATGACATCTACCTGCATGCCAAATTTCAGCCCGATACGTCCAGTGGTTTGGGCTGTGCATTGATAGATCACTATATCAGTCACCTTTGAGTTTTATATATTATATAGATGAATGTAATTAAAAATTAAGCAAGGTACAAGTTCTTTGAAATAGTGAATTAATTTGTTATTTACGAAACATAATACATTGACTGCAAAGTAGCTTTTCCTATACATAGAGTTCTAACCAATTGGTAATTAATTTCTTTAGTGAAAAGCCAGCAAACGTTTTGCTATGGAAAAATACATAATGAGATCTAGCTCTGTCAGCAATTTAGGTCTCGTTGTTAAGAGTTAAGACGCCAGTATACAACCTTAATTCTACAGATTTTGATGCATGATTCCCGGATAAAGAAACTGTATCTTTTTCTTTTGTAAAATCTACACAGACAGACACTACAATTTTGTACCTACACACGACACGTGTAGTTGATAAATGATAATAATTATAACTTTATGGATACGCTAATTAAAATAGAGTATCAATCACCATGTAAATATTACTCGTCATTCTTTCGAGCAGCGAACTTGATTAGTACAATTATAAAATCAATTAGTTTCTACGTACAGTCAGTTTGTCTAGTAGCGAGAATTTATAATTAGCTTGTATTAATATGCAAGCCTTATATCGTCTACTGCGAATCAATGCACGATGCATAATGCAACAGTAATGCACGGTATTGTTTAGTGATTGTAAAAGTTATAACTGCACTGATAAAGGTTAATTTAATTGATATTAAAGAATAAACATTAATCAATCAATGAAAATCAATGAAAAAGTTGTGTAAATATTTCAAACTGTGATTTATAGCCAATACGTTTCTGAGGCTAGTTTGTTGTTCGTTTTATTCTTTGTTCTTGGTTGTTCTGTTCATCCTATACACTTTTCATATTATTTATATTGAAATGATGTTATACTTACGCTCGTTAAATCATCAAAACACAAGACAGACAAGTTTATATTGCTAATTACATACGCTCGCTCGTATATCAATAAAATCATGCCAACTTTCATTCCACTAATTACGGTTATAAATAATGATGAATTTGCTAACAAGTAATCTAACCGCATTTCATAATTTACATAGACGCACATTAATGACATAATAATAAATGATTGTCAACAAAATTAATTTATTAAATACATCGTATCAGGTACAATATATGGGCATTAATATCTCCATTGTTCTGGTTATTTAACATCAATGTGTCCAGTCGACTGGGCAGATCAATAACTTGGTAATATAATGTAAATATAATTTAAATTGCAAATTCTATATTGCATTACGTAAGTCTCTAGCGTATGTATCACGTATGTATGGAGATCACAATATGGTAATGCATTATGGTCGTTGACCAACATGTTATTTTTAGACTCTTCTCCATTGAGTTAATATGTACTCGTATATATTTTACAACGAATCTAAGCAGTAAAGGGCTTCTAAGTAATTCAAAGGGACTTAAAGTTTTCTTTCGTAAATCCTGTGATGACCTAAATGATACTTCTAGGAACCTTTTTTCGTTCAAGTCTTTTGAACTTCGTATTTTCGTAGAATGTATAAATCTCAGTGAAATTTCTTAATCTTAACAAAATATAGGAACTAAACATAGAATCTCGAAGCCAAAGTGTTAATAAGTGGGTAATTAATGAACACTTTAGAACCGCTGCGACGCTCCGGCCCTCGGAGCGGTTTATAAGACGATACCTCATTTGCATAGTTATCGACAACTATTGCATTTTATCAAGTTTTCAATAATCTGACTCTTTTATATTTTATCGCTATTAATATTAAAGTGACGTCCACTTAGACTGGCCGGTTGGAGTGGTTGGTAGTGAGTGCTGCCTTCCAAGCCACTGGTCGTGCGTTCGATTCCCATCCGGGGCAAATATTTCTGTGATGAACATAGATGTTTGCTCTGTGTCTAGGTGTTAATTATCTATATAAGTACATATTTATTTAAAATTATATATGTATGTTTATCAGCCATCTGGTTTCCATAACACAAGCGAAAGCTTTTAGTATGGGATCAGATCGTGCCGTGTGTGAAAATTGTCCAGAAATAAAATATTAAAAAAATATATTATATTACTTTTACCGTGTTGTACAGGAAACGGCTCATCTTTAGAGTTATTAATATATAAATTTAGTTCATTAAATAATAGAAGGTTCGTTAATAATACGTTCGTTGCTGAGTAAAAAGATGGTATAAAAAGAGACATTACCGTAAAAGCTCTTTCCCTAAAGCCAACAAAGCGTGCGCACGACTGTATCCGACGTCATTACTTTCTGCTGAAATATTCATTCAGGAAACTGACTTCAGGTATATCCTAATGTAATATTATAAACGCGAAAATACATATATATATATACTTTCTGTCTGTCACTTCTTCACAGTTTAACCACTAAACCGATTTAAATGAAATTTAGTACAAAGATTTTTTGAGACTTAAGAAAGGACGTAGGATAAGATTTATCCTGGAAATCCTACGGGGACGGGAACTATATAATTCGTTCGGAAATCTAGTTATCTATCAATTGATTTTCTGGAGTAACTACCTACCAAAAAGTTTTAATAACTTTTTGTTTGTTGTAAACTAACCATACCACTACAGATATAATCTAGCAATAATGGAAAAGTTATACACGAAGGAAGAAATATATTTTTGTTTTATATAAGTATGTAGGTAATTAATAAGTAAGTTTTCTATAATAAAATGTGACTGTCGCATATATAGCCTCAAAGGTGAATTTATCTCTGCACCTGAAAAAGATATAATTTTGAGATTATTGATCAAGCTCATTTGCTTCGATATTCTTTGATCATTGACTAGCGCAAGTAAGACTTATTTTTACTAGCTTTTCCCCGCGGTTTCATCTCCATTGTTCCACTCCTGTTGGTCTTAGCGTGATGATTAGCCTATGACCTTCCTCGATAAATGGGCTATCTAACACCGAAAGAAATTTTCAAATCGCACCAGTAGTTCCTGAGATTAGCGCTTTCAAACAAACAAACTCTTCAGCTTTATAATATTAGTATAGATTGAAAGCAACAAATCGATCTACGTTTCTTAATCCTTTAAGATAAAGATTACACAAAACATTTAAAACGTACAACACCCGTATCATTCAACACATATAAACCTACATCGTCTAAACCTTTTTATTGTGAAAGAAGTGAGCAATAATCTTGGTCTCGTGTAAATTGGCACAAAGCCCCAAAAGAAATATTCGCAGGCTTTCTGTCAGCCTAAGGGAAATCCTGACGAGCCCTACTGTGTTATTTGAGGCCAAAGCAAACACGTTTTTTTATTGCCGGTTGTAAAACATTCATTTTGAAAAGAAAACTTACTTTTCTGGTTGTAAAATTTTACTTTGTGAACTTTTAAATCTTTCATTTTTTAAACCTGATGCCGGAGATTTGTTACAAACTTTTAAAATTTATTTTTATATATCTACGTAGCTTAATTTTATTCTTAGTAGGTATTGCAACAATATTTTAGTATAATAACGATATATTCAAATTATCCACTTACTAATTGCGGTTTTAGATACCTACTAGTTACATAAAATACAAGTCTTATAATATTATGTACATTTGAAATTATCTCCTTTATCAGACAGACGTGTTAAAACTTCACTTGCCCCAAAATGTGAATATAACATTATTCTAATAGATTAAAAAAAAACATGAAATAACGCAATAAACATTAAAATAAGTTCGAAAATGACACACTCAATAAAAGTTTAAGTGCTCGTTAATCCCTTGAAACGCGAATAGTAAACTGCTTCGACTCACTACCATCATACTATGACACTACTGCAAAATCAGACGAACAGTTTTGCATACATTTACATCTCATCTTTACGCTACACGCCCTTAAACTTGTGAAATAAGCGAAAAGCAAAACAAATTGTTATCTTTATGACCCTATCTGAGGTTTAACGACGATCCGTAATCTGTACGGATAATTTAACTGACTTTATATCTTTCATTTTCGTTAAATTACAGCATCTAAAGATAATTAATGAGCTAACTGTAAACTGAAAGTGAGAAAATTTAAAAATAAACTTTAAAACATGACTATTGTTTTATATTAAAGTGGGAAACGTGCAATCGTTTGTCATAAACTACATGAAAATAATAATTTATTATTACTACATAATATTAATAATATTGTACTTTGTGATCAATGGAAAAGAACAATTTTTCAAATTAAATGAAAAAAACGTTTAGCTAAATAGGAACAAATTATTTAGGTAAGTCTACCTTTGTTATTTTTTTTTGTAATTATATTTCATTCGATATAAACAACAATGCGATTGTTTATTATTTATATTCACAACTGAATTAATTTTAATTAGTTTATCAAAAACATGGCGCGTTTGTTATTGTTATAAATAGCACGCGATAATTGAAAGAAAAACTAATGTTTTGACATGTTTTATTTATATAAACAATTATCATAATTGTTTGATCGATTTGCTATTTTTACTTTTACTTTCCTCGCTATTCTCGTAGTTATAAATAGTTTAATTTATAAGGTGTGTTTAATTATCATGTTACATATTTTAATCCATACTAATATTATAAATGTGAGAGTAACTCTGTCTGTCTGTCTGTTACTCAATCACGCCTTAACTACTGAACCAATTTTCATGAAATTTGGTATGGAGATATTTTGATACCCGAGTAATTTTTTTGGGAAATTGAAAAATTTGATAGGCTACTTTTTATCCCGGGAAAATGATGCAATCCCGGAAATCCCACGGGAACGGGAACTATGCGGGTTTTTCTTTGACTGCGCGGGCGAAGCCGCGGGCGGAAACCTAGTTACATATATAAATGTACATGTTATGTAATTTAAAGTGAAATATTACATGATTTCAAAATATGACTATGTCATGACGATTCAAAAGGGCTTCTAGAAGAATTATAATCAAAAAAATAAATGTTTGAGTTTGAAAATTCATATAACTCATACAGCGAATAAATTTAATTCTATTTTAACATATTATGTATAATTCTTACGTTATGGCATACACGAAATGTGTCTTCTAAAATAATATAACAGTGAATATGGTGCACTTTCAATTCGAGGTCACGTAGCGGTCACCAAAACTGTTACATGCGTGTCCCTGTCACGCGTCACGCGCCATACCTCTGCACTCGTATCCTCACGCTATATTGTGTGAAATTATAACCGTCTTTTTTGATTTGGTACTAACATTCAATATCTGTCTAATACGACGTAGTGAGTACAAAAATAGAGTTAAAAATCCAATTTCGTTTTCTTCATAAAAATGTTTATAAGCTAATTTATATGGTAATTCCCCCTTCCCTCCGCACCGTTGTGCAGTATAGACGTGTTTTGTGCTAAATCCGAATATTAAATTTGATTCCAAAAATTAATTATTTCAAATTAAATATTTTTTAAAATACTAGGATAACATAAATCACCAGAATACACGTGAGTGAATAATTGATTTTATTAAACACAGACTCAAGAAATACAAAAATAAGACATCTTTATCCACACGCAAAGTGCGAAAGAAACATCATCGGAGGTCAACTTATACTGGACGGAAAGCAACTTTGTATGAATTTATCGATCGCGACAAATTTAACTTGATCTCCATCGTTTTTTATTTACTTGCACTGTACAATCTCCCAGTGGTTGCTGCTTGCGCTTGCCTAGTAACATTACCTCGTACTTTTACTACAAAATAACATGCCCCTCAAGCGCACACCCCCCTCCACCCCCGCTGCGGCTGTTCATTCCGATGTTGTTGATCAAGCTTATGCTTCTACTAGCGTACTAACTGTTCCGATTATGCAACAAACGTTACACCATTGTTCCTCCGAACCTAGTTTAACTAAAAAAACTAATGTCACCTTCCGTAAAAGGAAGCATACTGAATGTGATGAAGATAAGCTAGAAAGTTTTATGCTCGAAATAAAGCAAATGTTTATGCATTTTAAAGAAGAGCAAAATAAAAGCTTCGAAAAATTGTGCGAAACGGTTGAGAATATGCGGACATCGTTTGAGTTTTTAGCAGAAAAATGTGATTCCTTGTCAACTAGAGTAAATAAATTGGAATTGGCGCGGGGTGAAGATGCCAAATACATCAAAACCTTGGAAGAGAAGCTAGAAATTACCGAGCGCGCATCTAGGTCAACGTGCCTTGAAATAAGAAATATTCCAAACAGTTCCTCAGAATCAAAAAATTATCTTTTAGATACATTTTTAAAAACAACAAATGTATTAAAAATTGATGTGCAGCCTCATGAAGTTAAGGATATTTATAGAATTAAATCTAAGGACCCTAACTCTAGAACAATTATTGTAGACCTAACAAGCTGTTTACTAAAGGAAAAAATTATTAATTTGTACCGAAATTTTAATAAAGGACATTCTAAACTCACTACCGAACACCTGCATCTTAAGGGCCCAACAAAAAATATTTTCATCTCGGAAAATTTAACTGCAAAAATGAAAAGATTGTTTTTCTTATCACGTGATCTTGCAAACACTCATAATTTTAAGTTCTGTTGGGTGTCACACGGAAAGATCTTTCTTCGTAAAAAGGAAAATGGCCCTCTAATTAGAATACATACGGAATTGGATATTGCAAAAGTGAAACAAGACATAATATGACTATTGGCAGATATTTTCGCAGTGTTAGTTGTTAAGAATTTATGCAGATTATTATTGTATTACTTTAGTTATTTTAAAAAAAAATCTGTAAATGATATTGTAGTTTACGTGACATCTTTTCCTACCACTTACATGACATACACATTACACACTCCACACATACGCCAATACACACACAATAAATCTTTTTCATTCATTATGAATTCAAAATTTATTTTCAGTTTCAATCAAGGTTTCAATACCCGTGTTATTTACTGTCAAAAACATGACTGATTTTAACTCTATTAATGACGACATCGAAAACATTTCTGTGTCTGAATCCCACATTTGTCAACCTGAGGACAGCATTTCTTACGTAAAAAATATTGCTACAGACTTTAAAATCTTACATGTCAATATACGAAGCATAAACTGCAATTTTACCCTTCTTCAAACTCTCTTGTATAGACTTGGATATCAGCTGGATATCCTCGTTCTGTCAGAGTGCTGGTTAAGTAAAGCTCCATTTATTCCACATCTTCCAGGTTACGATTTCCACCAATCCAACTTTACTAACCAAAACGAGGGTGTAGTCACTTATGTTCGAGTTGGACTAAAATGCAAAGTAACATTACCTACGCTCAATGATGCAAACTGTGTTATTCTTGAATTTCCTGATTCTCTGGCTGTAGTCGCGTTATATCGATCGCCATCTTTCAAGAACCTTGAACCGTTCCTTTCTAGCTTAGAAAGCGTACTTCTTTCTATTAAGTTAAACAAGAGTGTTGTGGTTATAGGAGATCTCAATATCAATATAATCTCAAACAACACAAATTCTTCAACCGATGACTATCTTAATCTGTTAGCATCACATGCATTGCTACCTGCTCATCTTTTTCCAACACGTGAAGACAATTGTCTTGATCATGTGATGCTTCGCACACTTTTCAAAGCCACTACGTTGGTACTCGATACGATGTTTACTGACCATAACCCCGTCCTATGTTTTATTCATACTAAAATTGCACAACCGAATGAAAATGCTATTTTAAATTCTCGTATTGACATTCCCTCAGTTGTAAATGCCCTTGAAAATACCGATTTTTCCTCTGTTCTAGTTTCCTCAGATCCAGAAGAGTCTGCATCCCAGTTAGTAAACATCCTATCCTCCACAATAAGCTCTCATAGACGTACTGTGCATGTCCCCTCTAGAAAACGTATTATAAAGCCTTGGATTACACCTGGTCTTCTGAAATGTATTCGCCATAGAGATAAACTGTACCGTAAACATAAGAAAAACCCAGAAGATAATCAGGACAAATTAATCTTCCAACGCTACAGAACCTTCTGTAATAAGCTCTTAAAGAGAACTAAACGGGAATACGAACATACCAAATTTCAGAAGATCAGGAATAATCCAAGGGCCGCGTGGAATGTTATCAAGGAGCTGTCAGGAATTAAAACAAGGGAGTCTTATGCAAGTAATTTACTGAATCGGTTCACCTGTAAAAAGTCATCTGTCAATGCCGTCAATAATTATTTTGCTAATGTGGGTAAAGATATGGCTTATAAAATTATTCACAGTACTCGGAGTGCTTCCTCAAATTATTGTAATACCCCTGAGGCTTTTCCACACAACTCTTCTCAATCTTCTATAAATTCGATGGTACTACTGAGTATCGACAATGATGAAATCCATAAAATTATTTGCAATCTTAAAGACAAATGTGCTGTTGGCTGGGATGGGATACCCACGTCTGTCCTTAAATCGGCGAGGCATATACTCGTTCCTATTCTCTGTTACGTTTTTAACCTTTCCATCTCAAAAGGCATTTTTCCTACTGTATTTAAGAGAGCTGTTGTCCACCCGATCTTCAAGAGTGGAGATAGAGATGGTGTCTCTAATTACCGCCCAATATCTGTGCTTTCAGCTATTTCTAAAATCTTCGAAAAAGTCTTAAATAATAGGCTCCTTACTTTTCTTAACACCAATAATTTACTATCAAAAAATCAATTCGGTTTTAGACGTGGCCTATCCACGGAAGATGCTCTGTTGTCTTTGACCAATAGCATAATAAATAATTTTGAAGAACAAACGAAATCTGTTACTCTTTTTTTAGACCTCTCTAAAGCATTCGACACTGTCTCTATCTCTATTCTTATATCTAAATTGGAACGCTGTGGTATTCGTGGCTCTGTTCTGGATATTTTTGGTAGTTATCTTTCTGAACGTACGCAGTGTGTAGTTATTGATGATATTGTTAGTGAGCTTGAACCAGTTACTTTTGGCGTACCACAGGGCAGCGTCTTAGGACCTACCCTGTTTCTAATTTACATAAATGATCTGTGTAATTTGTCTCTTAACAACTGTAAAATAATTTCTTATGCCGATGATACTGCTTTGATTATCCATGCCCGAACTTGGGAGGAGGTTCGTAATGTTGCTGAAAATGCTCTAAAGATTGTTCAAGACTGGCTTCGACAAAACCTCCTCACGCTTAATATTGTTAAAAGTAAATACATAACTTTTGCCCCCAAACTTTCTTCCCTGCCTCCCTCAAGTTTTAACATATCCGTACATGATTGTCTCAAGAGCGACCCTAGTGATCAATGCAATTGTATAAGTCTTGAAAGAGCCACTAGCTTGAGATATCTGGGCGTCACAATCGATCAAATGTTCTCGTGGAAGCAGCAGATCGATACTGTATGCTCTAAAATCAGAAAATTAACATTTGTGTTTAAACGCCTCAGAGGAGTCCTTGATATCTGTTACCTAAAAACTGTTTACTATGCATTGATTCAGTCTGTTACCTCTTACTGTATAACATCCTGGGGAGGCTGTGTCAAATCTTTGATGATAAGACTGGAACGAGCCCAACGGGCTGTCCTCAAAGTTCTCGTTAACAAACCTCTCCGCTATCCGACCAGCGAATTATATGCTCTTTGCCAAGTTCCCACCGTAAGACAATTGTTTATTCTCAAAGTTGTTCTGAGGAAGCACTCAGACACTGTGTATGACTTGGACTTTATAAATACTAGGCGCAGAAACGACAGAGTATGCGTTATTAAATATCGCAGAACAGCAATAGCTAGTCGCCACTATCTTTTCATAAGTTCGTTAATCTACAATAAAATTAATCAAGTCCTCAATATTTACCCACTCTGTCATTATAAGCTAAAAACCATACTCCTAAATTGGCTTCTATCCCTCTCGTATGATGAAACTGAACTAATTATTAAAACCACCATCTAAACTTCTACATTTCTCACTCAACCTCACAAACTCACATAATCTCACTCTCGCATACTCACACACATAACATTCACACACTCTCTCACAAACACATACCTGCACATTTTTGTCTTTTTAATTTTGTATAAGTAAATCGTCTTACTTACTTTTATAATTACTTTGTGTTTCTGTTTTGGAGATATGAATGTTAAAATTTGATTAGTGGAACTACTAATGTTTGGAGGCGGGCGTTGGCACCTGTGCCGCAGCTTATTTAAGCTTTTATGGGTGCCATCGTGCATAAAGTTTTTGTAATGCGTTGTTGTGTTCCAAATAAACAATTTTGATTTTTGATTTGATTTTTTTGAATTTTTGCTATTCAGTATTGTGAAAGACCTGCGTTTGAAATAGGTCACAAAATATCAGGTACCAGTCATTAGATCCTCCTACGTAGAGACATAAATACAAGTCCCATAACTTCAGCACGGAAAGCAATAAATTTAGTTTCATTGTACAAATAAAATGAGGAACGTAAGATTAAAAGAACCAATGATCTTAGAATTTATTTAATTCAACGCAAGAATCCAAATTAGGCAATACAAAGAAAAAAAGCACAAGCTTCAAATACACAGCTTTTCTATGAAAAATCCACGAAATATTCTACACACCCAGAATAGTTCCATAATTTACCAAATGAAACGTTGCGCAAACAAAGCAAAATCCAAATTTAAATTTCAAATATTCCGAAATACAAAATACATACAATTTATTGCTACATTATATAGTATATAATATAATGTATAGCAATAAATGGTCAAGAAAGTCTGCTAAAGTATGCAGAAAGTTTACTTGGTTTGCTCAAAGCTCGGCATTTATTATCCTGCTCCTTGTAATTCCATTGGACGAGCAAATCGATGCTTCAACGGTTTTATTTCTGTTCCTTTAGTATTCTTTGAGATATAATTGAAGCTATTGACATATTTTGGTTGATTGTGTATTCTATATGATTAATACACATAGTAGGTACTTCTGATAATAATTCTGAAAAGTTATAAGGCAACTAACAATATGAAATGGTATTTCATGCTTACGTTCAACATTAAACGGCTACCTGAATAAACATGTATTATGATCTTATAGACTATAGTAGATATTCACGGGCACAAAAATTAATTCTAAAATTAAACATTAACCCCTCATTCTCGTTATCAAAAAGTGCAACCGTATCGCGGTTTAATCCACATTCCCACATAAATTAGAAGATGCATATCCGATAAGCGATACAGGAATGGGACAAGCACATCCCACTAGCAATATGTACCACATGGGAACCCATAAGGCGCCGCTTCTCATCAGCACAGCCAACTGTCGCGTCACGCGTCACGCTCGGCGGCACGCAGCAGATGGTGCATTTTAGGGTCTATGGACATTTCTACTAATAATAGGTTATTTAAAATGCAAGTGTTATTATTTAAAAAAAGACAGGTGTGTTAATCAACATTTGTGAAGCATCTACAACTGAAGCAGTTACATATTCCAAATATCTAAATCTTAAAAAGAAATAACGGTAAACAAAATAAACTTACATATTGTATATAACGTAACTATTTTATTTTGATAAAATATAAATGTTTAGGTAATGCCGTTAAAAAGTAAGCTGTATAGTGTATACATTTTACGTGCATGTAGGTAGATAACAGTAAAAAAAAGATCTTTATTCATGCAAAGATAATAATCTTATTGTTATAATAAATAAATATAAGCAACCAGCAACAGTAATGACTCGGGCTTATTGAAAAATGACGCGAATAGAATTTTCTTGTTAGGCTTGTGCTTGATTTATAAGATTTTGGGGTACAACGTCTCATCGGTTCTTATTTTCCGAATTCCGTTACATTGATTCTGTATTAGATACCCGTTCTTAGATTGGCACGGATCAACTGGGATCAGAATATCTTATATTATGTTTATCCAGATTAAAAGCTACATGTCACAAATATATTCATTCAATATTTTCTCCTAAATCCTTACCTTTAAGTATATAAAAGCAGTAAGATTGCAATAAAGGCAGTTGTGATAGTCAAAATTTGGGTTAATGAAGAAGATATTACACACGTCCCTACAACAAAGGGCTGGATAATAAAACTTGTTGTATAGAGCTGTTGTCGGGTTGTTTAATCCGTGTTGCGAACTAATAAGGCCGGGCTAAGTCCTGCAACGAGCTGATAATCCCTCAACTACCTGACCTTCGTGGAACTAGCTCATTGAAGATTTTTACTTGGACCTTTTTAATCGTTAAAAAGTCGATCTCTTATTCATTTCACATAACAGAAATAACCTCTATCTAACAAAGTCTTGTTAACACTTACTTTTATATTCGAGAGTTTATGGAATTCAATATTGTAGTGTTTGAGTAAAGTATAGGTACTATATCCCCGGATGTCTCGGGTTCGCGGGTAGTGGGGAACACAGTCACGCAGCAGCCTCGGGCGTGAGCGGACGTGTGTTTACCCTAGCTACTGGCGACGTAACGAGCCATTCCCATCCACTGCGTATACGAGTGTGAACTCGTATCTACATTTGGCGACGAGGATAAAGGTCAGACTTATAATTTTAAATAATTATTCTCAGAATTTATAAAAATAAGGGAGGTAGATTACTAATGTTAATTACGTTACGTTTTGCTTTTGTTCAAGTCGTAAGCGATAAACATGATTTAGGCTTTGAGTTTGACACATAGGATGCGTACGTACGCGACGTCAAGGCACATAACTAAAACGTAACACTATACTGACGCCGCGCTAATATGTCAAATGTGTTGTACCAGAATATTTTCTATGGTTGTAATGCGCAGTAACTATACTGCTAAACAGATTACCAAGCGCCAGCGCTGGGTGTACCTACTCAGACGCTTGACGTCTAAAGTTATAATTTTCATAAAATTTATATTAGTGTCCGACAAAATATTTGCGTTCTAATGTATTTGAGTAAGTATATAATTATTGTAAAACGGATATTATTAGTTAGGAAAAAACCTAGCGTGTACAAAATTATTGTATTATGATAATTCTTACTTATATACCTACTCATGACACAAACAATGATATTCTGCTAAATGATTTCTCTTTATAACATGCTCTTAATAGCTTCACCTACTTGTATTAAGTTAGTCCTTCAGACTAGATTTTAACCCATTTTGAACGGGCAGATTTGGTTCGCATACTTATCAGGGATCGGTGGTAATGCAATAGTTTCTTAAGTTAATGGTTTGCGAGTTTTTAGGCTACGCGTTGGTGTATAGGGCTTTGCTTAGCGAGGCACTAGTCAATCTGTGTGACATGAGCAGAGCGTGACACTAAAGCTACGCGGTGCTAAGTACGTGTACTGTCTGCCAAAGTTATTATATTATGTAGTTACCAACATGAGGTTAAATAAGCCAAACAAAGCGGCCAATGATTTTGTATCATAAATTTTGTAGATTGTATTAAATATTATGATTGAATTATGTAATTGCTGCGCTCTGTTTTATAATAGTAAATAATATGTACATTTATAGGGCTGTAACTACTTATTATAAATAATAATTATATTTTATAATATAGTCGGTATCAGAGCAATTAATAAATATGACATGATGATTTGTTTCGAAATAGAAAACTTTATGTGCCACCATAAAGAAAAAATGAAATTCTTAATAATCAAATAAAATTAAAAAGAAGAAAATATAGCAATAGCATGTCGAAGAATTAAAAAAAAAAAAAAAAAAAAAAAAAAAAAAAAAAAAAAAAAAAAAAGTTCGACGACATGTGTCATCCGCCAACCCGCACTTGGCCAGCGTGGTGGATTATGGCCTGTACCCTCATAGGAGGCCCGTGTCCCAGCAGTGGGAACGTATATGGGCTGATGATGATGATAGCAATAGCGGCAAAAAGGATTACCGCAAAGCAGCAACCATTAATTGAAGGGTATGGCTGCTCAGAGGAGACCACGTGACTATACGGATGCAATACTTTTCTAATAAATATTACCTATATGACACTGTGTTTTTCTAGCAGAGATAGAGACAGACATATATTTGTTTATATAATATGTTGTCGTAAAAAGTAAATGAAGACATAACTAATTCCTCTTCTACGTATAAGTTGTTCAAATATTATACTTAATTCATATAATATCCGCCTACTGTACCATAACCTATTTTGCTGTTATTTATTGTCTTTCTGTCAACTTCATCTGTGTGTACAATAAAGTATTTTTATTATTTATTATTATAACACTCTTTACGCGTGCACACTGCACAGTACCCGCTGTACACATTTGTATGGCCATAAAACTATTTAGAGTATTTAGTCGGAAGTTTTATGTAGGTACTACAACTTATACTTACTGAATACAAAATCTATTAACTGTACTGTAGTATCTTATAGCTATATAATTGTGTACCGACTAAATGAAATAAAATAATATTATGTAAGTAGTTTCCAAAAGAAAGATATAACTTTACCTATAATTGATCTACGCTTGATCTACGTATTTCGCTTAATATTAAGCATGCAATTGTAAATATTAATTTTATATTCGATAAATATATACATTATACATACTGGTTGACCCGACAGACGTTGTCTTAATTATGAATATGAACGGTCAAACGCGTAGTCTTCTAATTATTAAATAGCGCCATCTATTGAATACTTACTCAATCCAGTCAATAGATGCCGCCATATTATGTAAGTATCGATTGGAGTTAACAGATACACAGAGAACTGACTGTCAAATAATTAAAAAAAAAATAAATATATATATATATGTATATTTTTGCGACTATAAACTGAAATGTAACCCTATCTTCAAGTTAGACGAGACTGCACACTGGGTGCAAATCAAATTTAAAATAATAATAATGAATAAAATTATTGTATAAGCAAGATGTATAGGCAGTACGAGCCTTCATTAAATGTAAATCGTGCGTGTTTGGTTGTATAGGCAGTACGAGCCTTCATTAAATGTAAATCGTGCGTGATTGGTTGTATAGGCAGTACGAGCCTTCATTAAATGTAAATCGTGCGTGATTGGTTGTATAGGCAGTACGAGCCTTCATTAAATGTAAATCGTGCGTGATTGGTTGTATAGGCAGTACGAGCCTTCATTAAATGTAAATCGTGCGTGATTGGTGACAGAGGCAGTACGAGCCTTCATTAAATGAAAATCGTGCGTGATTGGTGACATAGGCAGTACGAGCCTTCATTAAATGTAAATCGTGCGTGATTGGTGACATAGGCAGTACGAGCCTTCATTAAATGAAAATCGTGCGTGATTGGTTGTATAGGCAGTACGAGCCTTCATTAAATGTAAATCGTGCGTGATTGGTTGTATAGGCAGTACGAGCCTTCATTAAATGTAAATCGTGCGTGATTGGTTGTATAGGCAGTACGAGCCTTCATTAAATGTAAATCGTGCGTGATTGGTTGTATAGGCAGTACGAGCCTTCATTAAATGTAAATCGTGCGTGATTGGTGACATAGGCAGTACGAGCCTTCATTAAATGAAAATCGTGCGTGATTGGTGACATAGGCAGTACGAGCCTTCATTAAATGTAAATCGTGCGTGATTGGTGACATAGGCTGTACGAGCCTTCATTAAATGTAAATCGTGCGTGATTGGTGACATAGGCTGTACGAGCCTTCATAAATTGTAAATCGTGCGTTATTTGTTATATAGGCTATATAAATGGCCTTCATAAATGGTAAATTGTACGTAATTGTTAGCTGTAGGCAGTATGAGCCTTCATTATATTAATGTAAAGCATACGTACCGGTGTTATCACATGAAATCAAACCTGATTTTAGGTTGTGCCTATTGGACTAAAGAATGACTAACTTACTTTCCCTCCTGGTATACTCGACCTAGAAGATGACAATACAACACTTGCTTTTTGTTGGAAAAGATGGAAAGGGTGTTCTTGGATTTTCTTGGATGCGCGAAAGGCGCCGAAAAGAATAGGGCCACTTTGTTATTGTTAAATGGATCTGAGTTACAGGAGACTATTTACAGTCTACCTGAAATATATGTAACTGATTCTGAAAGAGTCGGTGTAGTTATTTGCCGCTATAGGAAAATAAGACGAGAAGCTACAATGGGGAGTCTATGTTAGCACTGCCGCTGCTAGGACACCAGCTCAGCTGCGTACAGTTCGGAACATGAGGCATCATTTCACGGATGAAGATACGACTAGATTGGTTTATTAACTACTTTCATGGCATAAGGTTACTATGGGGCTGGCTTGGCTTGGCAGCAGATATTGAAACTGTTTTAATATTACACAAATGGTCCATACGCATTTATATAAATTACGTGCTCGGGACTCACTAAGAGATACTGGCATCCTTACTGTACCTTCACAGTATATAATTAAATTTTAATAACGTTTTAAATATACGCAATAATACTGACTTATACTCAAGAGAAGGAGATGGACATTGTTATCACATAAGGAACAAAAATAAAATTGACATGCTATTTTTCCGGCTATCTAATGGGTCAAGATATAATATATATAACTCTTTTGGAATAGAACTCCTGATAGAATTAAAGAGTTTAATATTGGTAATTTTAAAACTTAAATATAAAACTTATTAGTTCAGTGAGCCTAGTACAGCATTAAGGAATATAATATGTATTATGGAGAATGAAAAGCCATGGAGGCTTGTCGCGTGGGATCCACGGGACAGTTCTTTGGCATCATCATTATGTTATATTTACATACCCTACTGTTATGTTAAATTAAAATTTTATATTGTCATGATGTTAGAGGAGCAGCTAAAGAGTTTCTTGCCGGTCCCATTCATGGATGCTGCTTTCCGAATTGGTGGTAAAGTGTGAAATTATGTTACGACGGTTCAAAAGAGCTTCTAGAAGAAGTCTTATTGAATGAATAAATGTTGGGTTTGTGTTTTTAATTATCGAAAGGTATATGTTCAACAAACATAACATAACATAACAGGAAGAAGGAGAGATATTCGAGAAGTTGTAGGAAAACTGCGGAACCAAGCTGGAAAGTTGAATATACAAACAAGCTCGGAAGAACAACTGATGAAATGAAATTCTTTTGGAAAACAAGGACATTCTCTGGAAGACAGAAAATAAAGAAAAAAAAATAAAGATAAAATTTCCTCTCGGTTGTATAACGAACAAGAATTTGACAATTCCGATGTTAGGGACAGGAATTAAAAAACAATAGAAAATAACATACAGATAGAAAGAGGTGATTTTGAGGTCAATAACAGGTGATAAAGTATATGTAGAGGAGATGTAGAATCAACAAAGCTAAAAACAGTGTAATATTTATGGCTATTAAAATATATAATAAAATACCGGACAATTTCAAGGAACTACCAGTAAATCTTTTCAAAAATAAACTGACGAACTGGCTAATGTTAAAACAATTTTATGACATTGAAGAATTTATGACTTTGAAGTGAGAAGATTGTGTGATAAGAGTGTGATTTAATCGTGTAAATCGTAGTGCGTTCGTGTAATTGTGAAAATTGAATTGTGTGTATATTTAAATAATAATTAGACTAATCAACTTTCTGTTTAATATTTGCACACCCAATCAATGGGTATTGGGTAGAATGTGTTAGCCACATAATATTGTAATTTAAAGATCTATAATTTGTACTACATTCTTGCAAATAAATATAATTTGAATTTTGAATTTGAATTTGATGAAGAAGCGTAACAAACTGACAGCAAACTTTAAATCAACTCGAAACAGTGTAGAACGATTAGAAGGTGGATACGTACTTGTCAGAAATGTGGATACTAGCCAAAAGCATAGGAGTAATGTGACTTAATAAAAACAGAGGGGGAATGGAATGGAAGCGGTCCAGAAAGTTCAGGATAGAGGTGGAGACAACGGTGATGTAAATGAAAGCGAAGAATACCGCTAATGAAATATCTAACTAAATCAGTCTGATAGCTTTCTATAATGTATGTTTGTTGTAAACAATTATATTTAAATAAAAGAAAAAATAGAATAAGGAAGGGATGTAGTGTTTGAGTAAAGTATAGGTACTATATCCCCGGATGTCTCGGGTTCGCGGGTAGTGGGGAACACAGTCACGCAGCAGCCTCGGGCGTGAGCGGACGTGTGTTTACCCTAGCTACTGGCGACGTAACGAGCCATTCCCATCCACTGCGTATACGAGTGTGAACTCGTATCTACAAATATGATATTGTTAGACGTAACTTTTGATTTAATATTTTTGTGGATGAATAGTTGTCAACATAGTTGTCATTATTTCAAGTCTGAACATGCTTAGCTGTCGAATACTATAAAAAGCCGCTTTCCTTTGTCTCGTGGCGCATTCGTACGAATCGTGCCTAGGGGCTCGGACGTTGTTTATACGACGTTCGACCCAACTACCTTCACTTTGCTAATAGTCGTTGACTTGCTGCGATTTGTTATCAACTACCTACATCAATTAGGTAGCTGTGTAGAATCGCAGTACATTTTTATTACATTCAAACTAATATTTAACCCGGCCTCGCGTGTTATTTCTTAGAATATAATATACAATACCCTTTTATTTTTTTAATGTTTATCTTTTGTTTTAACTTCAAAGGTTTGATTGTATCAAGATGCGGGAACACACGTTTAGAAAACTTTGAGATCGGACAACAAAAGAGAACTTCGTTGATTATGTTGGAACCACGCTGGAACGGCCTCCTGAATTGCCAAAATTCGCAAAAAAGAAAAGCATTCATTGTAAAAATCTATTTTAAATATTTGATGAGTGTATTGTATCGCAACAACGCAAATATTGTGTATACCAACGAGCATCATCACTTTTATTTAATTTCGCTACACAACAATAATTCATTCTGATTTTTGCATAACTAAAGTTGAAAGTAACAAAATTGGTAAAATGGTTTGTTTTACAATTACAACAAAGAAACCCGACAATAATAATCAGCAAAAGCTTCACACATTTATCCTTTATTAAGGGCACTTACCTAACTGTATTTTAACTCATGTTAAATACGTAATAAAAAGGCTAGTAGCAGGTTTCGAATCAATAATTAACAGACGGTCAGGTAACTATGATAAAAGGAATGAATGAGGTACCAATAACGGTGAAAGAAGTATATTATATGAGCAATGCAATTCAAAGGAGATAGTGAAGTCGGAGTCTTAAGCCGCGTATAAATTAAGCGCGGCAAACCATCGAACATAGGCGCGCGCGGCGGCCGCGCACTATGTAGACGGGATCGGCGCGCGCGGCGACGCGAACATTGCCGCGCTCGAACGTGCCGCGGGGCGATCCGCTCTCTGTCGGTTTTTGAGACCGCATCAAAGGAGCTTCAGGCGTTCGCTCGCGCGCCGTGTGGACGGTTTGTAGTTTTGGTGATTCGGCTCGCGCGGCATATACGTAAAAATGGACAACGAAAAGTGCCGTTTACTAATACAATTGTATGGCGCTAATGAATTTTTGTGGAACAACAAATCCTCCCAATACCACAATAAATCGCTGAGGAATGATGCGTGGGTAGAAATCAGTAAGAAAATAGATATACCTATTCCTGACTTGAAATAGAAAATTCTACACTTTTGGCGTCCTACA
The DNA here is from genome assembly GCF_905220415.1 of Colias croceus. Lineage (NCBI taxonomy): Eukaryota > Metazoa > Arthropoda > Insecta > Lepidoptera > Pieridae > Colias > Colias croceus. Next base: position 168,969 of record NC_059547.1, read on the forward strand.
GAAGAGATGTTCGTGATGGATCGCCTGCCGCGCGCGGCAACTACGTTCAACTTAAAATATATCTACATATTGGCTCGCGCAGCAAATGAACGTCAACTCTGGTCGAACATTGGTGCGCGCGGCTGCCGCGCTTAATTTATACGCACCTTTAGCTGACCTCATGATACACAGCAGTTTCACATGATTATAAAGTAATATATTTTCGATTACATGTGGAAGCAATGGTGCGATAATAATTCTTATTTGCTTGTTTCATCTTCCATAATATATTAATTCATGCCATAGTTAGTTCTCTCCACAAATGGGTAAATTTTTAACAAATGTTTTAAATTTACCAATTACACTACTAACTAAATTCAAAAATTCATATTAAGAGGAATAATACTTGACCAATAATATTATTTTCCCTAGCAAGCTAAAAAATGCATTTCTATTCGAACTAAAATATTTAATACTTTACATCTTAAATTTAAATATCAATTAGTTTCAGTAAAAATGGCACCGTATTTCCAAGAAAACTTAATAACGTGAAGGAAGCTGAATTGTATCGATTGTTTGATCAAGCTGTGTTAGGAAGTAATAAGTTATTACCCCGGTAATTAGATATTTGTGTGCTCAACGTGACGGGACCCCGGGCGTCCCGGATGACTGGGGTCCTGTGGGGTCCCCTCTAACGGTTACCATTGAGCTGTGACGTCACGCTTTGTGATGGGATAAGCTTTGTCAGTAAAAATTAATATCCTGCTTTTGGGTGCCTTCGAAAAACAAGGCATTATTAAAAGGAAAAAAAAAGTTTAAAAGGATCGCCTTTGCATGATTAAAGTATATGAATAACTTAAGATTTAATTTATTTTTCATAAATAACATACATACTTACACTTATTTGATAATTATATTTTTTATATTACCTTAACGATTTAATTAGGTAGTTCTAAAGCAATACTGAACCTTAAATTATTTACTTTATTGAAAATTTCCAAATTAAGAACATAAAATATAATACGTTCAGTAGCTTAATTAAAATTACGATTAAGGGACAATAAATACTAATAACCAGAACTTAATAGTAATTGGCTTTCGGTTCAGAATTGTGCTCATAGCTAAAGATTACCAAACAGCTCCAACTACAATTATAAAAATAATTACAATCCGTTATAATTGAAACTAAACTCACGTCAATTTGCGGCTCATTGACGGTTATTTGATCTCTATAATGATTATTAATAACTTAATTAACTGTAACCGTAGCGATTTAAGAACATAATATCACGGATAATATTGACTTGACTGATCGGTTGGCTTGGTTGGTAGTGGCCCTGCCTTCCAAGCCAGAGGTCGTGGGTTCGATTCCCACCCGGGCCAAATGTTTGTGTGATGAACATAGATGTTTGCTCTGTGCCTGGATGTTAATTATCTATAATAAGCATTTATTTAAAATTATATATGTATGTTTATCAGCCATCTGGTTTCCATAACACAAGCGAAAGCGTGCCGTGTGTGAAAATTGTCCCGAAATATTTATTAATTTATTTATTATTTATACAAGGTAATATTAATTTGTAATGGTTGCTTCAAGCGTCCCGGTAATTTGTCTCAATTAATCAGCTGAATAAAGTATAAGCTGTAAACTACACGTTCCTTAAAAGCGCAAAAGATCCCACTTTGTATTCCCAGTAACAGCTTCGCCGGAGTGAAAAACGCAAGCTCTGAATTATTCAGTATGTTGTTGCGTTCATCAAAAAACTCACAGTTACCGCATAGAACATCTGTGTCTAAGGGAATTACTTCACAGTTTACATCTGGTTACTGAGCAGGTGAAAAAATTCTTGATTTTTTTTTATTATGTACCTACGGTATAATTTCAATCTTTATTTTTTCAACATTTCTTTGTTGGTGTATTATCAGAAGATTCTTAAAATATATTTGAAAAGATAATAGCTGTGTTTTCATCAATTGAGTCTCCTATTTATTGAATTTGTAAGACTTCTATATTATTTTTATTTTATTCTATTGCGTTTCTATTCACGATTTAGTAGTTCACTTTCGTCTTGACATAAATTTAGTTGTGTACAACGAATGGAGTCAATAACCTGGATAACATTTGAATGGCTTATACTAGTCGAAATAAGTGGAAATTAGTAGTAGATAATAAATCGAATCCACAATAGATCTAAGAGATAGTGCAGCAAATTTGGTGCACACAACGCAAGCAATGCAGGTTCACGTTATTACCAAACTTTGCGCTATCGACAATAGAGCACTTTAGATAACTGCTCTGTGGGACTTTTATCTCTATTATGTATTTCACATATTTCCTTTAAACGTCCATTTTCGTATGGAAATTGGCAATTGCGTTCTTTAGAATTAAATCGTTAGACCAAATAAACAACTCTTAAACGTTGCATATTAGATAGATAGATAGATAGAATATATATTATATATAATATATATTATATATATTATGTATATTATATATACATATTGCGAAATAAACTATTTAAAACCAGCGCCAGGTCGTTTGCGGCTTTCCTATCTCATTCAATTAATAGATGTTTTTCAATTTGAATTTGAATTTAAATTTGATTATTAATCATTAAATAGTTCAGAAGTTTCAGTTGTTATTACGCTTATAATTTATACAGCTGAACGGTACGAATGCTTAAAAAATAAAGCAGAATTTGTTTGCGGATAACACAGGTAGTTTTAAATTCCTTATACCTACGTGTAAATTATCTAATTGTTATGATTTCAGTTAAACGTAATGAATGAATTGGAACACTATATTATATTTACTACCTACATTGTGGAAATTATGTTATTATTGCACAATTAGATAACCTTAATAAGAGATTTCTCTCTAATTAAATATCAACGTTGTATGACGTATTCGGTGTGGTTATGACAACAAACCATGTTTTTTTACAGGTAACTGCTAACTACTGAAAAAATACTTTACTTTTTAGAGGCAGCTAGATCTTATGAAATTTTTTATATTATAATAAGCCGTGATTATTGTTGTGAATCAATAAATAATTAATCATTAAAGACCTGAATTATTTTTTAATTTTTACTGGATTTTCTACACAACACAAATTATGTAGTGATTTGAATTTAAAGTGCATAATTAAACGTCATCTACTCTTGCAAATACACTCGAACCTCGAAATGCATAGCAGTGGAAGAGAGAACTGAGGAATGCTATTTCCTCCGGGAGGACATCGACATATTGTGTCGACTGTCCGGTGCCGAATACAACCAAACTTGTTTCAGTAAACCCGGTTATAGTGCTAATGTTGGCAGACGTGTGCTAATATACTGGGTCACAGAGCTGAATCAACCTTTTGTATTTCCTTTTGGAATATTGCTCAATATTTAGAATTATTGTGACTGTTGTTACGATGATTTAAGCATAATATGTATGCTCGTAGTATAAAACAAAGTCGCTTTCTCTGTCCCTATGTCTCTATGTATGCTTGAATCTTTAAAACTACGCAACGGAACATCCGAATCAGTTTTTTGTAATAGATAGAGTGATTCAAGAGGAAGGGTTATGATATTATAATTTATTACGTTTAAGACAAAGCGGCCGAAATCGCGGGCGGAAAGCTTGTTTATTATAATTATGATTTTCAAGTTTATCGTTTAAGAACCCATCGTAATATTTTTGTTGCCTTAACATTAAATAAGAAATGGTATAAGAAGAAAAAAGCACTCAAACCACAGTAAAATAGTGAAAACAAGAGCTGTAGCCGAGCTTTCAGTCCAATACATCTTAACTCTTTGTTTTACGACGCTTCCGCGACATTTACTTCGATTTATTTAGACATTTAAAGATACTTTATATCAAGTATATTATAAAAGTTATTTAACGATTTATTTGATCGTGACCTTCATTACATTAAGGTACTGGCTATAAAATGTAGTAATTAAATTGTTTTGTTAAATTAACTGCAGAAGGTAGGCACATCTATTAAAGGAAATTAAATAAGTTTTAAACATGACTGACTACGGTAAGGTTATGGGAATTGAGTTAATTATTATCATTGTCTTTACTGAGAACAATCTATAAACATCATCTTTGACCGTGCACTCAAACGGCTAGCATACGTTAGTTTTTGCTCTGTGAAGAATTACTATTTCTTAAAGTTATTTACGTTTAAATTGCAACAAGTACTTTCATAACTTGACAATAAACCAGTGCTGCAGTGAATTACATCAAAAATATCAATAAACAGTGTGTATTTTAAGCGAACTAATATCATTCCGTTCAAAAGTTATATTACAATCGATGTACTGACGTCTGCATGACTTGTGATTTCTACGCGTAGTGCGTGCAATTTGCACGGTTCCGCTCCACGCATAAGCATCAGAACTGCTTGCCTGCCGCGTTGAAGCATAGTCCCCGCCCATTGCGTCAAAGAATAAGCGACGGAACGTAAGTTACTTAGTGCCTTGCCCTTGTGTGCCGCTGTGAGAATCTTTATATAGGGAAAATTCGGAAATATAAGTTAAAGTTTTTGGATTACACTTTTTAAATATATACTATGGCTACTGTATCCGCATTATGGGGATGTTGCACAAATGACGATGATACTGGTGGAAACCAAAAGTGCATTATATGTTCATCGTGTGGAAAGTCATTTCATTATGCCTGCTTATCTATGAAGGTTTCCCCCTACAAATCTAAGGAGGAAAAATCCTGGAACTGCCCTATATGCCTAAGCAAGAACCCAAAAACTTTGAAGAAGGATTCGACTCCTATCCGTAATGTAACCTTGAATAGAGGCAATAAAAGGCAAGCCTCAGGATCCCCACCACCAACTTCTCCGATATCTAATAATGAAGATTTACGTTTAATGATACAGAATATTATAAAAACGGAATTTAGCGAGATGTTAGGTCAATTTAATGTTAGTATTGTCTCCACTATCAATAAAGAACTAATACCAGTCCGTGAGGAAATGAAGGAGCTCGTAAGATCGATGCAGTTTATGAATGCAAGATTTGATGAAATTGAGAAATTACAGCAATCGGCCACTGAAATAACAAAAAAATTAGAAAAAGAAAATACCGAACTTAGAAATTCAATTGATGATTTACTTTTACGAATTAATAACCTGGAGCAACATTCTCGTTCGAATAATCTGGAAATACAATGCATGCCTGAAAAAAGAAATGAGAATCTATACAACATCGTTACTCAACTAGGCAACGTTGTTAATTGCAACATCGGAGAAAAAGATATTTTGCATTGTACTCGCGTTGCTAAGTCCAATAAATCGAATTCTCGCCCACGGTCTATAGTGGTTCAGTTAACGTCAACAAAGATGCGCGATCAGCTGCTTGCCTCGATTCTGAAGTATAACCAAAACAACCCTCACGATAAACTAAACTCTACTCATCTGGGCTGTGAGACACAGAGGTCTCCTGTTTACATAATGGAACACCTTTCGCCAGCCAACAAGGCTCTTCATGCAGCGACCAGAATTAAAGCTAAAGAAATGGGTTACAAATACGTCTGGGTTAGAAATGGTAAAATATTTGTACGTAAAACTGATGGTGCTGAATATATATTGATCAAGAATAGTGTTAGTCTTAGCAAATTAATTTAGCTGAACCTAGATCGTAAGTTTTTCTTTTATTATAACCATGATTGAGACTTAACCTCTACAAAATTCAATAATTTAAAAATCTATTACCAAAATTGCAGGGGCCTTAGAACTAAAACCAACACTTTTTACAATAATATTTCCTGTACCGATTATGATATAATAATCCTAACCGAAACCTGGCTAAATAGCAATATACTTAGTTCTGAACTGGTTGATGATAGGTACGTGATCTATAGGCGGGATAGGGAGACGTCAGGTTTTCACCCAAATAAAGATGGCGGTGGAGTCTTAATTGCTGTTCTAAGGAAATTTAACTCCTACCGTATCGATAGATGGGAAAGTAGATGTGAGGATCTCTGGGTGACTGTTGATGTGCCTTCTAATCACGTCTCAAATCAAGTTATCTTCTGTGCAGTGTACCATCCTCCACCTGTTTCTCTGTCCTCCATCGAACATTTTATTGAGCACTGCAATATAGTCATTGAGTCGACAAAAATGCCAATATGCATAATAGGAGATTTCAATCTAGGTAAAATAAACTGGACCTCTAGATCCCTTAATATATCTCTTCCTAATGTGTGCAAAACATTTCTGGAATTTGTTGATGTTAGTAAACTGTCCCAATTCAACTGTGTAAAAAATATTTCTGGTCGAACTTTGGATCTTGTCCTTTCTTCCTTATCTTCATGCTCAGTAAGTGAACCCTTATTCACTTTGACATCCATTGACGTACTTCACCCTCCGCTTGACATTACACTTATATTTTTAAAGGAACTAAATCTACCTTACAACAAACACAACTTGAAACGTAATTTCTACAAAGCAAATTATAAGAAAATTATAGAGTACCTGAATAGTCTTAATTGGAGTGAAGTTCTTGGTGGGTCTAATGATGTTGATAGCATGGTTCAAATTCTATATGATTTGCTAAATGAGATCATAGCTAAGCATGTTCCAACCAGTAAAACCTCATCGACTCGTTATCCACCATGGTTTAATAAAGGAATGATACGTTCATTAAAAGAAAAGAATAAGTTGAGATTGCGTTATAAGATGTACAAAAATCCAATGGATGAAATTGAATTCAAATTAATAACAAAGAGATGTCAATTACTAGCAAAGGACTTATACAAAAAATATATGGACTCATTAGAATCTAATCTATTGAAGAATCCAAAGCTCTTATGGTCTTATATCAAGTTAAAGCGCGGTGGAACCAGTTCCTATCCCCTGACTATGAGCGATAGCGAGACTTCTTCATCAGATGCTACAACAATATGTAATCTTTTTGCTTCGTATTTTTTATCATCATACACAACTGCTCATGACAGTGTCTCTCGTGTTCCTTATCATCTAGATGCAATTGAAACTAATAGCCAATGCTTAATAATACCGTCACTTGATAGGGACTGCATTCTTAAAAAGTTACAGTCGCTGAATGTCGAAAAAGGTGCTGGTCCTGATGGGATTCCGCCTATTTTTATATCTACTTGTGCGACAGCCCTCGTTGACCCCCTGGTAATAATTTTTAATAAGTCGCTGAAGTCTGGAACTTTCCCGATTCAATGGAAGAAAGCTAAAGTCGTCCCCGTACATAAGTCCGAGAAGAAGGATATAGTCTCAAATTATAGGCCTATTTCAATTATCTCAACATTTGCGAAAGTCTTCGAGTCATTAATTTGTCCTTACATCCAACAACATTTCAAGCTCTATGTAAGTGATCACCAGCATGGTTTCATTCCATCAAGATCAACAACCACAAACTTGGTGACGTTTACAGAGTCTCTTATCCGAAATATTGACGCAAATAAACAATTTGACGTCATCTATACAGATTTTAGCAAAGCCTTTGATAGAATCTCTCATCCTATACTAGTCTATAAACTTTCTGCATATGGCATCACAGGGTCACTATTAAATTGGATCCAGTCTTATGTTACGAACCGCGAGTTCTTTGTCGTCATGAATGGGTACAGATCCAATAGTCACCACATTTCATCGGGTGCTCCCCAGGGTTCGCACTTAGCACCCGTCCTTTTCAACATCTATATCAACGACCTGCCCCGATGTTTTCAATTTTCTGAATGTTTTATGTATGCCGATGACTTAAAATTTGCTAGAGCTATTGATGAACCGAATGACATTGCGCTACTTCAGGACGATTTAAATAGGCTTACTCAATGGTGTTATCAAAACAAAATGCAACTAAATCCAAAAAAATGCTACCATGTAAGTTTTTCCCGTAAAAATTTAACCTTTCGATCGCAGTATCTAATTGGTAATGAACTAATTCAAAATGTTGACACAATCCGAGATTTGGGAGTAATTTTTGATAAGAAAGTAACCTTTGTACCTCATATTGATCATGTCATTAAGAAGTCATCCCGAATGTTAGGCTTCCTAATCCGAAACACTAAGGACTTTATCCGTGAGCGTACAAAAATTATGCTATACAATAGCTTAGTACGAAGTATTATGGAATACTGTAGTATCGTTTGGAGGCCGCACTTTGCCACTCACATGTTGAGATTGGAAAGGGTCCAGAAACGTTTTTTATGGCACTTAGCTTTTTTTAAAGGGAAAGCTAAGCAGCTGTCCTCTTATAAGGAGCGTCTCGGCTTTTTCGGAATGATCTCTCTATCGACCCGCTATAATGTCAGCGATGTGTTGTTTCTCTTTAAAATTCTTAGAAATAAAATTAACTGTCCAGGCATATTGCATCTGATAAATTTTCGCGTTCCATCCAAGTACCCACGTAAACGTATTACTCCGTTGTGTCCGCCACTACGAAGAACGGTTCTAGGGGCAAATTCCCCCATCGGCAGATTAACTAAATCTCTAAACGAATACAGTGATCTAATAGATATAAATGCAGACAGTGTGGTTAAGTTTTATAATGCTTCTCTCAAATATTTCAAGGAAAAATAATTGTACCAAATAATGTATTTATTTAATTGTAGCTTTTTTATTGTTATTGTTATTTTAATTTTTTTTCTTTAATTTTTAATATTGTTATGTAATTAATTGAATGACGATTTTATCTTAATATTAATATGAATGTTTAAATTATTTATAAATGGATATTTTTCTTATGTTTGTTCAAACTATATTTTTGTGTAGATATTATAAAAAAAAATTGAATTTTTGTGTTGGTTTTTTTTAAGCTTTTTAATATTATATTTGAAAATTGTAAATTAAATGCCGATTTTATCTTAACTTGAATATTTACATTGTTTAAATAGATATTTTGTCTGTCGAACTTTATTTTTATGTAGATATTATATTATATTATTAATATTATAAAAAATGAATTTTTATGTTGGTTTATAACTTTTTATGTACTTTAATTTAATATTTTAAAATTGTAATTTTTGTATGCCGATTTTATTTTAATATGACTTACATTAGTTTTTAAATAGATATTCTGTTGATAATTTGTTAAACGTTATCTTGTGTATTTATCAGTTTTTTTTTTTTTTAATGTTCATAAGTCATAACCGTTTTCAAAAGCATGTAGTGTTAGCCTGTAAGTAATTGTTACACTTGATACGTTAAATTGTATTTTTCCTTTTATGCCATATATAGTGTAAACAATTGTTGGCTATCCTTGGTAAATAAATAAATAAATAAACAGCAGAAAATACAAGTTGAATGTATGATTATAGTATCAGATATCACAATTATGGTGTTATCTCCGTCGTGTAAAGCTTGCGCTTCTCGGAATATGTTTTTCAAAATAGTTTTACAGCCCATTAAAATTCTAGACTGCGCTAATGAACTCTTTAACGACGACACAATTAACAGCAATAAATAATTATTTAATCGAGAGCTTCATATACGGACACTACATCCAGTAACTAATTGTAATTCAAAAACTTGTTCATAGGCGGTCTAATCACGAGTGTCTGAAAGCACGAGTCTACACAATTAAAATGTAATAAGTTAATTTTGTGTATGTTAGTATCTGATACTAAAAATAAGACTACAAACCTTCGTAAAAGAACTGAATATTAAAGGGCAATTCGTTGTCTCTGTATTCCTAAATTATCAAATTAACGTCTTTCGAATAATATACAGCAAACATTGAATAAACTCCGGGATTTTTAGTTATTCTGACTAGTCAAGTTCTTTACAGAGTACCGAAACACAAAAAGGAAAAAATGGTATCCTTGTAGGATCACTTTCTTGTTTGTCCGTCTGTCTATCTGTCAAGTTCGTTTCTTCCAAATACTCAGGTGTATTGTCCCTTGCAGCTGTAAAAAAAACAAACTTCTAAGCAAACACCATCAAGAGATAATATAGTAGTTTATGCTGCAAATTTTTAATATGACATTCGCAAAGGTATGTATCGTACGAAGCAACGTCATAAAGCACAGATATAGGAAAAATTGTGAAAAACATAAATTTAAAGTTACAAGTTATAAATTATAACAATCGTTACGTGTTGGCCTTTCGTGTATAATCTGCCTTCGCATGCAAGTTGTTCAAGACAGGTTTAATGCCGAGTTTTTGCAGCGTGTAATGAATTGCCGCGCGATGCCCTCAAGCGCGGATCCAGGGGGGGGGTCATGGGGTCATGACCCCCCCCTGGGCTAGGTCCACGACCTAAGTGAACCAATTTAATATTAACTTTTTAAATTAACAAATTAATACATAATTTTAAACATAAAAGTAATATAGAACAATGAAATCAAATACAAACAGAAGAGAATATACCTAACAAAAATTTTAGGAAAAGTTAATTTCAGTCGATTTGGGGTCGGAATTTAAGGACAAAAAACAGGTTTTTCGATTATCGAAAAAACCTATAGGCTATAACTGCGGAATAAATTGTAATGGTAAAGTTGTAGGTAACTAATTAAAATATTTTCTACAACTTTTGCTGTTACACTTTTCTCACAAAACCTCAAATATCGAAATATCCCAGTTCGTGGATAAGACATAAAATAGCAAAACATTTTTAACTAAACAAGGCCAAATTTTATAATATAATTATCAGGTCAATAAATGAATAAATGGTAAATCACAATAGAAAATACAGTAAAATTAGGACAAAAATACGGCCAAGTGGGAGTCGGACTCGCGCACCGAGAGCTCCGAGCAAACCTATTTTTTTGTTGTAACTTGTATCTTAAAATTTTTTTCAAACATTTTTTTTCATTATCTGTGCTTTAAGACGTTGCTTTTAATTTGCTTTTAATCAAATTTCATGACTCGATGTTCATAGGAAGTACCTTGTAGGTTTTGATTCCCTTGCAAGTAGTTGCGAGTTTCAGAATTGGTGGCTTTAATTGCTATTTCTTCTGATTGCGTTGACATAGAAGTGGAATTAAATAACAGCTTAAAGTTATTATAGACCTGAGTTCTGATGTGAATATCAATTTAATACTGAGTGAAGGGGTTGTAAGTCAAAAATTATTAAAAATATATATTTTTTAATGTAATTAAAAAATCAGGGTTTTCACAATTATTCCTATATCTGTGCTATAAGAAGATACTTTTAACTAAATTTCAAGAGTATGTGTTTACGGGAAGTACCCTGCAGGTTTTGATGACCTTGCGAATGTCTGTCTGTCTGTTAACACCCTTTTAATCAGGAACGCGTGGAGGTATCAAGCTGAAATTTATATGGAATAATAAAGTTTACGGTCTCTTGATGCTGTGAAAAAATCAAATGTGTAAGCCAACGCAATCAAAAGATACAGCCGTAAATTTTGAAAATTTCGACATTCGCAAGGAAATCAAATCCTACAGGTGCTTCCCAAGAACACAGAGCCTCGAAATTTGGTACAAAGTAACATCTTATAACACAGTTATAGGAGTAATTACGAAAAATACGAATTTTTAATGACATTATGTTAAAAAAAAATAATTTAAAACTTATAACCTTTTAACTATGAACGCTTAAATTTATTAAATTGATATTCACATATTATAATATGTACTCATATCTTTAAGCTGAATTTCCATGTCAACGCTGATTACGAAGATACAGCCGTAAATCTATACTAATATTATAAAGCTGAAGAGTTTGTTTGTTTGTATGTTTGTTTGTTTGTTTGTTTGTTTGAACGCGCTAATCTCGGGAACTACTGGTCCGATTTGAAAAATTCTTTCGCTGTTATATAGCCCATTTATCGAGGAAGGTTATAGGCTATGTGTCATCACGCTACGACCAACAGGGGTGGAGCCACGGGGGTGAAACCGCGCGCAGCAGCTAGTGCTGAATATTTTCGCATTCGACATTCGCAAGGTTATCAAAATTCAAAGCTTACAGGGTACTTCCTGTGAATTAACAATCTTGAAATTCGATACAAAGCAGCATCTTGTAGCACAGATAAAGAAATAATTGCAAAAAAAATAATGACTAGAATGTAAAACAAAATATCTTTAGGTATTAACTTTAAAGTTTGTCTGTCTGTTAAGACCCTTTTTCTCAGGAACACGTAGATACCTCTACGCTGAAATTAATATCGAATAGGTACTTAAATCTACGGTCCCTTCAAGTGGGGAAAAATCAAACTTATAACCCAATGTAATCAAAAGATAGAGCCGTTTATGCTGCAAATTATCGTTTCGACATTTGCAAGTGTCATGTCGCCAGGAATCAAAACCTACAGAGTACTTCCCGTAAACACAGAATCTTGAAATTTTATAAAAAAAATTGAAAGTTACGTCTTATAGCACTGATAAAGGAAAAATTGCAAAAAAGCAAAAATTTAAAGTTAAAACATGTTTGTACGGAACTCTTGGTGCGCGAATCCGACTCACACTTGGCCGTTTTTTTAAATCTACTATCTACTCATCAATTAAATTTATCAAAATATAGCTTTTGTAACTCGACCTCGACTATGTGACCCCCCCCTGGCACTAAAGCTGGATCCGCCCTTGGATGCCCTCCGGCCCGGAGCTTCCTCTACGGAATTTAAACCTGTGTTTAATATTCAATCTCTCTGTATTACAATACCAGACTTTTGTTGCGTAATGAAAGCGGCTGCAGTTATGGTTTGGCAACTATTGAACTTGAAACATCTGTAATTCATGTAGATATAGCCTATAGGTAATTTAAATATTAACCGGTGTTAAATCGGGTGAGGGCTGTGGTATCGAATCAAAATATATTTCAGATATGAAATATATAAATATCGAGGTGTGAATGAAAACGTGAAATTATAATTTAATTTAGTGTTTTATTAAACACTTTAGCTTTTCCACCTGGCTATTCCGCCCAGACTGACCATTTTATTAGTTTTACCACACAAAATAAATAATACTAAACTAGGTTCACTTATTATTACCTATCTACTTATATATTTTAAAATATATGATCTCATTTCATTTGGTATTAAGTTTTTCCGAGTTTAAAGCGTGTCGTCCGCAGACTAATAATTAAATTAAAAAAACTTTATAAATGCAAAATGAAGTTTTAATGATCCAAATACAACTTGAATTTATCTTAGCTTCGTACTTTATTGGAATTCGCTGTGCCAATATAAGCAGTAGTTTTTTTTATAATACCTACCTAAGTAAATACATACTTACTTACACATAATGTATCGATATACATTATTTTAGTTTTTACTTAGGTACACATAATATACTTACATATATTATGTAAAAATATTTTTTTAACTTAAATCTTTAAGCATCCGTATATACTTCAAAATATTAAGTGATAGGTCTCTATATACTCTATCCACCAAAAAAACAATGTTTATATCGCCTGCTGAATCAAACGCAATATAAAAATGAACAAAGATAATAATTAGTTAGTTCATGTACCTATTTCTCACTAACTTCGCTCTCAGTAATATTCAATTTAGTTTCAATATGAAGGAACAAACTTCCACTGCCAATACTCAATACTCGGATAATGAGAAATACAGTGGCCTTTCCCAGTAATTACGTACTATGTCTGGTTTCTTGCTACGCCATTGTGGTACGATGGATGCGTTTCATAGCAAAGCTATTTCGATGCTTTGCTAAATGATTTACGACGAGATAATTGCTGGCTTGTTGAGTTTATCGAAATAATTAGACGTGTAGTTGAGTTTACGTCTAGATTGTAGACTAAGTAATTATGAAGTGGTTCTATCCGTTCTATAATATTATTTCTCGTTTATTAGCTGCGCTCCGCAGTTTCACCCGCGTGACTCCGCTCCTGCTGGTCTTAGCGTGATGATAAATAGCCTTCTAGGGCTTAGTGTGATGATACATAGCCTTCGGGCTACTTAACGCCGAAATAATTTTTCAAATCGGACCAGTAGTTCCTGAGATTAGCGCGTTCAAACAAACAAACTCTTCAGCTTTATAATATTATAGTATCTATATTATGTGAAGTGAAATAAAAAACTGATCTTTGACTCTTAAATGTGGCTATGACTTTTGTTAACATCATCATGTTAATGACCATCCATTAAATCCCTGTCAGAAAATTGAAAATTATCTGCTTGGTGAAGAGCAATTTATCTTTTAGAAGAAAAATCTCTCACAGCATCATTAATAATCCAAAGGAGGAGTATTTTAAAAAGAGATAAATTTGGTGGTTTTCGTTTAAGCTACTATTCGTTAGGAAAAACTGTTAAAACAATCCCCTGATCATAAATTTTAATAAGTCACGAATAATTATTAATAATTAACATTTTCTAATATATATCACAAAGGAAATTATGTAATATAGATTACATTGGTTCATTAATTTTAATAAAATATTAATTTAGACGTGGGTATACTTCTCAGTGGTATCAAGACTGTCAGTCTATAACATTGTAACAGTAATTTGCGTCTAGAGAGCAGTTAGCGAATAAATTAAAGTCTACAAGGTACACGTATGAAGTATAGATATAACATGACATACCCTCGTCGACCTACATCACCTAAATGAGGGAGAACTAGGCTTTCTATTCCACTATTGATTACACTTTATTTATCGTTATATTATAGTATTTTTAGTACCTACTTAAGGTAAGATGATTTTTAAGAACTTTACTCGTACTTAATATAGGTATTAATGAATTTATAATATATAAAGCTGAAGAGTTTCTTTTAGCTAGTCTCAGGTCCTACTGGTCCAATTTGAAAAATTCTTTCGGTGTTAGATCGCTCATTTATCGAGGAAGGGCAAAGGCAACAGGAGCGGAACCACGCGGATAAAACCGCGAAACGCAGCTGGTTCAGTATAATATTATTATGATTTAACCCGACCTTGTGGTCACGGGCAGATAGTATATAACTTTATTGAATCCCGCAGCCCTAAACCCTAACTAAAACTTTAACAAGCGCTCGTGAATAATAATTTTTGCTCCATACGAAGTTTGTTATTTCATAATACCTACATATTATTGTAGCAAACAGGGTGTCCCAGCAACGGTATACTAAGCCCCAAGGAGGTTATAGTTTTGCATACGCTGATTACGAAAAAAGTACAAAATATTTATAAAATTCCAGACGAAGTTTTTGACGAATACTTAGATGAATTCTTAAAACTATATGTGTACCTACACCCCTAAGAAGCAACTCGCTCAACTTTGCCACCCGCACGTGAGCTATCGTTTATTATGTTTTCATAGACGAAATGCTCACATTAGCGAAGCGGTATATGCCGGCTGTGCGAAGCTAAGACGAAAACATGGATTTTAAGGAAAAATTAAGCAAAAGTTTTTTGGCGTAATTTTATTATTATTAAGTATTTTTTACATGATCAGTGTATGCAAAACTAGAAGTCTCTTCGCGCATAGTATACCAATAGTGGGAAACCCTGTACATAAAAACTATTACAACAAAACCTGTTACTTGCTTTATCCGAGATGTGTACCAATAATCAAACTAATGTAGTTTGTTAGGCAATACAAGAAACTTGTGAACTCGGAGCCATTCGCGTCATTGCTTGACAAAGGCAGATTCGAAGTTACTAACATGTGACTAACATAAATGGTAACTCCAATTATTGCAATTTCAACTTGTTTGTATGTTGTATTTCGCTGTAATGAAGGCAAATAATGCGATGTACGGATGCCACAACAGTTCAATTATAAACAATCAAACCTTTATTTCATTTATGTTTATGGATAGAATTAAAAGTAAATTAATTAATTAAACATGAAACTTACCTCTACTTTTTCGGGCTTTTTTTCAGTTTTGTATTTTTTGTAATAAGTACTTATTTCATAATATCACGCTTTGATAGCAATTCGATTGAAACTTTGAAAAATACAAAGGTAACCGGACAAGCGTTAGCGTGATGAACATTTTGGGAACTTCCAATTAATATCCACAATATGTCGGTGTGAAATATAATAATTAATGAACTATACCCACTACTTATATCTCATGAATAGGCGCTCAAAGCTCACGCGAACTCAATTATATACACGTTTAGATCATATTGTATGAAATAATATATAATACAATATTGTTCCAATATTCTGGGAATATAATAATTTTCTGATACCTAATCGCTAGACCCGGCTCGCGTTACGATATCTGTTGAGGTGAAAATTCAACTAACTTGTGAGCTTGATAAGAATTAAGAGCCGTAATTACAAAAAGAAACAACCATTTTCTTACATTGAGCAATGACATTGAGCTATTATTATTAATTATTATCTTCCTTTCATTTTGAAAATCGAATTAAATGACGACATAGTGTGGACATAGACATATAAATTTATCTATTGTTTTTCTAATTAACAGAAACTCTTGAACAAGATTTACAAAACGAATAAATAACTTCCTTTCTTTGAAGTTGGTTGAAAAAACTTGTAAATAATTTGAATATTTATAAAAAAAGTAGGATAAAGAACGATAACAGCAAATTATTCGAAATCTATTTCTATCAATCAGAAAATCAGAAGTCTCGATTTTTTTGTTTATTATTCACGATATAAATCCGCTGCTTTATGAATAATATTTAATACAATAACCTCAATAAATACTTATTCGTCGTCGTTTCAGCCGTGGGACGTCCACTGCTGGACAAAGGCCTCCCTCAGGGTTTTCCACCACGACCGGTCACCGGCGGCCTGCATCCAGCGGCTCCCTGCCACTCGGACCAGGTCGTCTGTCCATCTTGTGGGTGGTCGTCCCACGCTTCGTCGTCCAGTACGTGGTCTCCATTCGAGAACCTTTCTGCCCCAACGGCCATCGGTTCTGCGGGCTATGTGCCCAGCCCATTGCCACTTCAGCGTGCTAATCCGGCGAGCTATGTCAGTGACACCGGTTCTCCTACGGATCTCCTCATTTCTGATTCAATCTCGTAGGGAAACTCCGAGCATAGCCCTTTCCATAGCACGTTGAGCGACGCTGAGTTTGTGCACAAGGCCCAGGGTTAGAGACCACGTTTCTGTACCGTATGTCATCACCGGCAACACACATTGCTCGAAGACTTTTGTCTTCAGGCACTGAGGGATTTTGGACGAAAAGATGTTATGTAACTTCCCGAACGCTGCCCATCCGAGTCGGATTCGACGATTGACCTCTTTCCCGAAGTTGGACCTGCCTAATTGGATGGTTTGTCCGAGGTAGACATATTCGTCAACAACTTCGAGAATAGAGTTTCCAACAGAGACCGGAGTGGGCACAACATGGACATTTGACATGATTTTCGTCTTGTCCATGTTCATGCTAAGGCCCACTTGTTGTGAAACTCTGTAGAGGTCATCGAGCATTGTATTAAGGTCTTCCAGGGATTCTGCCATGACTACGATGTCGTCGGCAAATCGAAGATGAGAGATGTACTCGCCATTAATATTGATGCCAAGTCCTTTCCATTCTAACAGTTTGAAGGCATCTTCCAAAGCAGCGGTAAAAAGTTTGGGCGAGATCACGTCGCCTTGTCTAACACCGCGCTGCAATGGGATTGCCTTTGTACACTGATCTTGTACTCCGACTGACATGGTGGCGTTTTCGTACAAGCTTCTCAATACTTCGATGTACCGATAGTCAATACGGCACCGCTGGAGAGACCTCAACACGGCCCAGGTCTCGATCGAATCGAAGGCTTTTTCATAGTCCACGAACGCTAAGCATAGTGGCAAATCTCTTCGGTTTTCTGTATAATTTGCCGCAGCGTGTGGATGTGATCTATGGTGCTAAAGCCTTTACGGAAACCGGCTTTTTCGGGAGGCTGGAAGTCATCTAACCTGCGTTCGAGACGATTCGTAATAACCCTTGAAAACAGCTTATAAACATGACTCAAGAGTGATATCGGTCTGTAGTTCTTCAATAGCGTCTTATCTCCCTTTTTGAAGAATAGAACAACCACACTCCTGCTCCATGCTTCAGGCGTTGTGCCCTCGAGCAAGGCGGAATTGAATAGCCTCTGGAGCATCCTGAGGATTGGTTTTCCACCCGCTCTCAGAAGCTCAGAGGTGATTCCATCCTCACCCGGCGCCTTGTTGTTCTTAAGCTGTTTCAGAGCTATCCTAATCTCGTACAGGCTGATGTCCGGGATATCCTCGGTGAAATGTCGGGTTAGTCGGGCTCTTGGGTCTTTATAGCCGGACTATTAACAGGCTTGGCAACTGAGGTGTAAAGCTGCCGGTAGAACCTCTCGACCTCTCCTAATACCTCTGACTTGGCCGACACTACTACGCCACGGTCTGTCTTCAGCTTCGTCAGCCGGCTCTGCCCAATAGACATATCTCTTGCAAACACTTTCGAGCCTTGGTTTCGCTTAATCGCTTCCTCAATGCTTGAAGCATTAAAGGAGCGAATGTCGTGTCGCAGAGATTTAGATATCAGTCTATTGAGCTGCCTTAAATACTTATTAATGAATGAAAAAGTAAACAATTAGTATCACGTAACATAACACAGCGACGCTCACTTTCACCGGCGGCCGGCAGTGACGACTGACGTACTATCGTTGTAAATTGTAATTACTAGCAATTTGCACTTATGTTTGTTTACGTTACAGATTATAAGATTATTTACATTTATTGTGTATGTTTACAATAATTGATGCCTAGATTCCGAGTTATTTCCGAATAAATTGATGCCTACATTGGGGCTATGGGGAAATTCAAATTAATTTCGGTTACGCAGTAACATAATATATCTAACGAGATTAAAATACTTAAAGCTTTAAGTAGGTACCTATTTCAATGAAAATATTTTACGATTACTACTTCCTTTCATTGATATTTTTTTTTTTTTAGAAAAAAACACCGAAGTCTTGTAATTGGATGCTACAAAATGTTTGTTGCCTGAAAATCTCAATATTAAGGTTATGTACAGAATTGAATTAAAATCTTGTTAATAATAACGATGAAGCAATAAATCTTATTTAGACTTGAGATATTCGGTCAAGGAACTTAATCACGAGTTTGAAACAATAATTACGCTTAATTGGCTCAGAATGCTGAAGAAATTTGATTCACGAACGAGAAATGCCATATTATTACGTGAATTATAAATTAAAATAAATTATCCGTCACAAATTAGTTAGTGATATCGCTTTCAGGTATTGATATTATTTATTAGTTCTGATTTTTTTTTAGTAAGAAATGCATATTTTGACTTAAACAATAATTTCAAAATTATAGTTACGTAATACACAAAATTTGGTAAATAATTCACAAAAAAATAATTAAGTTTCTTTATTAAATAACTATACTCTAAGAAGGTACGTCTTAAACTGATAGATACCTAATACTTTTATTAACAAAAACATTTCTATCTTAGATCATTAAGTATTTCTATCTAATAAATTATTATTATCTAATAAATTAATAATAAATATTGTAGATTACTACGATAGTTATTATTTCACCCAAAAAATTATTTTTAATGGTAGGCCAAGGCATGTAGCTAAAAGAAATAATAATCGATCTCTGTAATGGGACGTAGTACATAAAGTTGCGCAAGAGCAAGTGCATCAATCACATCACCCTGAAGTCAGGTTCGTCAGACCCATTCATTAATTCACAAAGGCCGTTGACTGAGCGACGAGCGTGCGTTGCCGCCATGTTGGCTGCCCTGCCGCCTGCAAGCGTCGCGTCGATTGGTGCCCTTGGCTTGACGTACGAACTTCACACTCAAACAGTTGTTTATACTTTATAGTGAACGTTACATGTTTTTAAATGGTTTTCGATTAAAACTTTTTATAATTGGTGTAAACTTATCAATAAATAGCACAAAGTGCCTAAAACATAATAAATACGGTATACACCCTTTGTTATATATTGGTTGTGTCATAAATGGTGTTTTATAAGACAATGCGGTGTATTTACAGTGAAAGTGTGGTTATGTCGAAACTAATAATAAATTGTGTATTGTTATAATTTAAATTTGTACAAATTAATATCGTTTTACAGTAAATTGTGTCGTTGATATCTTATATATTGTAATAATCGTTAATTAATAATGGACACGTCTGTTGTGTTTAGTGATTGATGAAAATGAAAAACGAGCGGTTTTCGAAGGTAAAAAAAAGTTTTTAATTAAATAGCGTGACTTGTACGACCCGTACGACCCTGGTCTTTGTCTAGTAATCTAGTAGACCTCGGAGAAGGCCCTTTTTAGTAGATAATCGGCAAAATTGCTCTTCAAGACCAACCATGAATTGTATTTGTTCTAAACAAGTTCCCTTTAATTTTTATAACATACCTAGCTACGTTGGGTACACAGGATGAAAGTTTTATTAATTATAGTTTTTTTTTTAAATGGATGCATTCGGTTTGGTAATTGGTAGGTATTCGTATTTCTTAATATTGTTCGATACGTACAAATAAAAGCATCGTAGACCTAATCTATGATGCTTTTATTTTTAAATAACGCGCCAAATTGTGTCGTGTTATTTTATTAACCGACTTCAAAAAAAGGTGGAGGTTATCAATTCGGCTGGTATGTTTTTTTTATGTAGGTAGGTATGTACAGTTGTACACCGATTACTCCGAGGTTTCTAAACCGATTTAAGTAACTACCTACGTGATTCTTTTTTTGTTCGATACGGGATGGTGTCGAATTGGTCCCATAAAAATTTTATTCGGATAGGCCCAGTAGTTTTTATTTTATGAGCATTTTTGTCTGTAATTATTGTAAATGTTGCAAGTGCAAGTTTGAAGTCGGTTGTTTTTAACGCAGTTATCACTTGTCCTAATGAGATTCACCAGTATAATAATATATAACATGTTTAACCCGTTTTAACGACTGTCTTAAATCCAAAATAACAAATATCAAATAGGTACGTACCTACCTACACGCAAGATATTCATCAGATTCAGTGGCGCCAATATTAAGGATCGCTTCACATACCTATGTAGGTATGAGATCCTTTTGAAGTCGGTTGAAACTTCGGCGGAGATAACGTTCGTAAACACCAAAGTTATCGGTTACCTACGTAACAACAGATTCCTCCCGTTCGGTAACTGTCGATATTCATTAAGGTAATTACCAACTAATTTGACATGCTATGAACACGCTCCTATCGTAGGGAATGTTGTGAACTAGGTAGGTAATACCTACAACTTGCTACCGATCTGTAACAAAAGTATAGTAAATTAAAACTTAGGTAGGTAGGTACGTAGCCCCAAGCGTTTGGTAGGTAGGTATCTAGTGGCAAAACTTTTGGGTTGAACATTGGAATGTGTTACAGGTTTGTAGATAAAAAACAGGCCTTATTATATTAATATTGAAATTATTGTTCCACATCAAGTATAAATTAGGCACAATAATGCAGCGAACATACAGATTAAAATGCGGAAATAAATTAGCCCGAGGATAATTTATCATAAATATGACCTTATTTGCTGACGGTCAACAGAAACGTTATCAGCCCACACTGGTCATGTTTACCGGCTAACTAATGATAATAAATATAATGCGTTTTATAGTGAACCGGACAAATTGATAACAGATAGACACATCACACATCCATGGTAAAGTACAAGGAAAAATCAGCTCAAATTTCGATTTGCTTGAATAAATTTGAAATTTGAATAAACTCAAATATTTATTTATTAAATTATTAGACTTCTTCTAGAAGCACTTTGAATCTTCATAACATACCTACCTACCTACCTTCAAAATTTACCATCGATTCGGAAAACAAAGTGTAGCAGCAAGATACTCCGTAGTTGCTCTTTTAAAAGCATGTCAATATTTATTACATTTTAATGATACCTCTGCACCATACCTATTTCCAATTTCTAATTTGTAAGGGTAGACGATATTTTTAATCTGTCTTTGACGTTAAGAGCACAGTAACAGACAGGTATTCTGATAACACACTCAGAATTTCGTTCGCATCTCATAGGTGTAAACTAAATTGCACAATGTATATTGCATATTGGAAAATAACTTTATATAAGAAACGACAAAAAATAGCTGTACCCCATCGGTATACAAGGTAGTAGGTAGTTACTGAAATCAATTATTTAAATTGATTTTCTCATGCTTTCACATAATATTCTAATGTGTTTAGTGTTAACGTGTTACGTAAATACTTAATAACTATTGCTTTTAAATATAAATATTATATCCGTAAATTTACGCGAAGCAGCTGTTCATTTTCATCACAATTCAATTTTTCTACGAGACCAAATCACTATGCTAATGCAAATCAAGAAAACGGAACTTTGGAAACCAATATTGCATTTACCTTTGGGGTTTATATCGCAGTAGACATTTTAATCATAAGGATAACGACTACAGAACATAATTTTAATTCTGATGATAGCTAAATTTCAATATAATCTTGGTCTGAATCGAAACCTTCCTCCTTTAGTAATTCCTCGGGAAGTTAAAGTTTAAAAATCAATGTACCGTAAAATGGCCATCGGCCTCACAAGGAAACAGGTTTATCTGCTGACGAGAAGCGTAAGAACAAAGAAATTAACTCCATCCTGACCTCATTGATACAGCAATCAATAATAATAAAGTGCATGTTTATTCACAAATAAGTACTATTCCGACACATTGTCCGTCATTGGCCTCAAAAGTTTAATCATTACCAATTTACATAGAATAGACCAATAGAGTTGAGTACTTGGTATATGCGTGAGCGCAGGAAAATCATTCGTAATTGATGCGTCCGCAGATTCTATGATTATAATATTATGTCTGTCTGCTTGGTACTATGAATACATTAGGATATTTGATAATTACTTTATTCCGACCAAAAGTATTTTATTTATTGTTTCCTTTTATACAATCTTTACTCATTTTCTGGAAAAAATGTTAGTAGTTTCAGGGCTGGATACTGTTAGTTTGAATTGTTTATATTGCTTTGAGCTAGGTATACATTTGACAATTTTTTCCTGTTTAAACATAGCAAAATCCTGTCTGTTATTAACTAGTACATTAACTTCCATGTTAACTACAATGTCCTGCGTCCATGTAATTCAATTAACGTAATGATTGGCCAACACTACAGTTGCACAGCTAAACTTCAGTGCCGGTTTATATTTCAGAGCTTAAAGCCCGAAATAAACAGGACACTTCGTTAGCGAGCCCCAATCCAAGCGGGATTTAGTAAATAAAACTGAAAAGTAGCTGCCACGGAATAGACATGCGCTTTTGGAAAAGCTGCGAATTACATCGATGGTCCTTCAATTTTAAGTTACATTTTAGATAATTTAAGAGAGGAACTAATCTTATTACATAAACATCACTTTGTCTTAATGAGTCGTTAAATATAATTTATTACACATTACAAATGCCAATTACATAACTAGTTTCTGGTGTATTTTTAAACGTAAAAGAGGTAAAAATACAAGTTAAAAATAAACTTGAAAATCTGCATAATTTGCTTTATAATTACGTGTTTAAAAATAAAACAACGTTCAAATATCTAAATCAATCGAGCACTTAGCGCAGAGTAGCGAGGTACTGTAATATCTAGGCACAGAGACGGTATCGCGTGTCCCGGCGCAGTACAGGACAATGGGAAATTAAAAGCTTACATCACGGCTGTATTATGTGACGATCGACACGAACCCATTACGCTATTTTGGTCAAGTTATCTATGCGTTTTTGTGAGAAATGCGATTATACAACGATGTCAATATATTTGGAATGGTGAAAGGGGCAGATGCATTAAAATTTAATATCTATTTCAACATGATTTCAACTTATTTTTTTTTTTTTACTGAAAATTATGTTTGTAGAGATGTCTCTATATTGTACAATATGTATTTTTTTAATGTCTAATGAATATAAATATTAAATATCTACACTTTATTGACGATTTTCATTAAACTAGGTATATTGTTAAAATAGTGACAAACCATTATCAAACCAAATAGTAGTCATATTTTTACGATTTATAATCCGTCAAAAACTTAAAAGCAATAGGTATATACTAATTGAAATCCTTCGTGCACCTGTCCCGTTTCCTGCCCGTTAGGAAGGGCTACTCGAATACACGCAGGTAGGTACACAGATTCGTAGAAATAAATGCGATCATCTTTTGCGCTCTTGTATTTGAGATTTGTATATTTAAACATATAGGTTTGTAGTAACTATTTGGTATTGTGAGAGTTCAGTATAGTGGTAGCAAAAGCTATTTTTGCTATGTCTAATGTCTATATCTGATAGATAAATTATATAACTAGACAAAAATTTAGATTCTTAACTAATATTATTACTTTCGGTATTTCGCATATTAAATTTCGACAAATTTTAGCACTTCTATGTCAAAACTTGATAAACACAAGCGAAACATTCTAGAAGTAAATTACGTCGGAAAATATCTTAGACGAAATAACTTGAAAAGTGCTTTGAGCGAAACCCCCCCCCCCCTCCACCCCGTCGGCTAAACATTCCTCGTGCTACCCCTGACATACTTCGAATTAATGGCTTTTATGGAAACCAGGTAAATGGTCAGGGTAAAAATAGTACGATGCTCCGCGGCAGCCACGCACTCCACACTTTGCTGAGAGAGATTTATACACCTGTGTGCATTTATTAATTTAAATGTTTTAATTTGTTTTCAAGTATCGCGAAATATGTGTATGGTATTTTGCCTTTAAATAAGGCATTTTATAACTGAAAATATTAAAATATTTTCAGTTCGTCTTTTCTTATATATTTAGTTCGTTATGTAATACAACTTGTATTCAACTATGTATCTCAAAAAGAAACATTATCATAAATTAAGCCAGAAAGTGTATGTCACACCTGATAACGTATTTTTATTGGTGTATAGGCAGTCGTCTACTTAATTATTATTAGTCGTTTAGAGATTTAATAATTAATTACCTACTTATTACAAAATCATTACCATTATTATAATCTTAGTTTCTAAACCACTTTCTATTTTATCACTACTCGCTAGAAACCATAAAATTTTGAGAATATTTTAAAAGTGGAAAAACGAGATGTAAAATTGTAGAGCACGATATTATGAAACTTTGACATAACGATAGCGTAATAAAATTATTTTTAATTTTATATTAACTACTGCTCTAAAGTGTTTTTTTTCTAATTTTTGTTTTGTTTTGATAATAATTTTAGAAATTATTTCTTCAACTTCAAAAAAAGTCTGTCTAGTGTACGGAAGGTCTTAACGATTTTTACGTGAAACGAGCGCTAGAGATGATATTATTTTGGAAAATATCGACGCAGTGTACCAATAACTGCTTTTCACATAATTATGTAATCATTAGCTTAGAGTCTAAGCTGTCACACTGCACCGCCTAAGCCTTAGACGGAGCAGTGTGATCGCGGATTAAATGCAATTTCCTAAAGACCATCATACAAATTTTCTATTAAAAAAAATACCTAAATTAACTGAATCATCTGGTCGATAGACCATACTAAAAAGTCCAGACATACATGATACAACTACAGATGTTAAACTTAAACTACCCAGTTTTACTTGTTTAAAAGATATCTTCCCCAGAGTTCGCAATCAACGTGTTACACTTCATGGAGGGTCCATGAAGTGGTTGTTAACAAGTAACTAAATTAGTTCAAAGAAGTTAACTTGTTCCACATGCTGCCTTTACTTCACATTCTATCTACTTGGCCAACTCCTCGCGAATACGGACTTATCTTTTAACTTCATACAACTTGTCTGTAATTTTTTAATCCAATTATCTACCAAACTACATCGAGCTTTAAGTAATCCATCAAGTATTTTCTTGGTAATGCAATTCCTGTTTCATGAAAGCGATAAGTGTTAAGTATGTCATGTTAAGATCCATTGTTATTTTAAGGAAAATGATGCATTTTCGGAAATACAATAATGTAAATTTATACCAATAATAATGTGTGTTTCTGGAAACTTGTTAACTGAGTAATATTATGGAAATTCATAATCGTATAGTTATTGCATTTGTTAATATAAATTTATAAAGAATAGAAAAAATTCGATCACGAGGCGGGACTTGAACCCGCATCCTTCGCGCCATTCCGGGGCGGATACCTAACCAACTCAGCCACTCGTGACCCGCCTGAGCAATCGAATTTATTCTATCCTTTCAGTTTTATGTGTCTTAAGGGACACACCGCGCGCCATCTATTGAGATGATTTAACAACCATCTCAACCAATATGAAGCACTTTTCAGTGAATACAATATTGTAACGATGGAACACGACCTTTTCTTGAATTTATATTTTTTGGTTTTTATGGCATTCAAATGCTTTATAAATATAAATTTATAAAGAATAGAAAAAATTCGATCACGAGGCGGGACTTGAACCCGCATCCTTCGCGCCATTCCGGGGCGGATACCTAACCAACTCAGCCACTCGTGACCCGCCTGAGCAATCGAATTTATTCTATCCTTTCAGTTTTATGTGTCTTAAGGGACACACCGCGCGCCATCTATTGAGATGATTTAACAACCATCTCAACCAATATGAAGCACTTTTCAGTGAATACAATATTGTAACGATGGAACACGACCTTTTCTTGAATTTATATTTTTTGGTTTTTATGGCATTCAAATGCTTTATAAATATAAATTTATAAAGAATAGAAAAAATTCGATCACGAGGCGGGACTTGAACCCGCATCCTTCGCGCCATTCCGGGGCGGATACCTAACCAACTCAGCCACTCGTGACCCGCCTGAGCAATCGAATTTATTCTATCCTTTCAGTTTTATGTGTCTTAAGGGACACACCGCGCGCCATCTATTGAGATGATTTAACAACCATCTCAACCAATATGAAGCACTTTTCAGTGAATACAATATTGTAACGATGGAACACGACCTTTTCTTGAATTTATATTTTTTGGTTTTTATGGCATTCAAATGCTTTATAAATATAAATTTATAAAGAATAGAAAAAATTCGATCACGAGGCGGGACTTGAACCCGCATCCTTCGCGCCATTCCGGGGCGGATACCTAACCAACTCAGCCACTCGTGACCCGCCTGAGCAATCGAATTTATTCTATCCTTTCAGTTTTATGTGTCTTAAGGGACACACCGCGCGCCATCTATGGTCCTGATCCATCCTCGTGATCGAATTTTTTCTATTCTTTATAAATTTATATTTATAAAGCATTTGAATGCCATAAAAACCAAAAAATATAAATTCAAGAAAAGGTCGTGTTCCATCGTTACAATATTGTATTCACTGAAAAGTGCTTCATATTGGTTGAGATGGTTGTTAAATCATCTCAATAGATGGCGCGCGGTGTGTCCCTTAAGACACATAAAACTGAAAGGATAGAATAAATTCGATTGCTCAGGCGGGTCACGAGTGGCTGAGTTGGTTAGGTATCCGCCCCGGAATGGCGCGAAGGATGCGGGTTCAAGTCCCGCCTCGTGATCGAATTTTTTCTATTCTTTATAAATTTATATTTATAAAGCATTTGAATGCCATAAAAACCAAAAAATATAAATTCAAGAAAAGGTCGTGTTCCATCGTTACAATATTGTATTCACTGAAAAGTGCTTCATATTGGTTGAGATGGTTGTTAAATCATCTCAATAGATGGCGCGCGGTGTGTCCCTTAAGACACATAAAACTGAAAGGATAGAATAAATTCGATTGCTCAGGCGGGTCACGAGTGGCTGAGTTGGTTAGGTATCCGCCCCGGAATGGCGCGAAGGATGCGGGTTCAAGTCCCGCCTCGTGATCGAATTTTTTCTATTCTTTATAAATTTATATTTATAAAGCATTTGAATGCCATAAAAACCAAAAAATATAAATATTGCATTTGTTATTGCATTAAAAGCACCCGTCTTGAATAAGACGATAATTATGTAACTATTTATGCATCGTTAATTCAATTAATTCGTTATTTACTAAATTCAAATTCCTTTTTTAAATGTAATTCCCTCACGACATGTTCTCTCAAAACATAAAAATAAACGCGGACATAATCGCATGGCTGGCTCCAGATTTGATTTTACATCGCAGCGATTTCTGAATTCGTCAAAGTAAATATGCTCTAAGCAAAGACAAAACTGTGCAGCGGCGTGCGCCGTGCAGCCGGCGCTGAAACACATTCCCTGGATGCTCCAGCTACCTTTTTCATTTCAATTTTCTCTATTCATTAGAATATGCCATCTATGGATGTGGCGTTTATTTCTAAAGCGGATTTCTCAGGATTAACTTTTTTCATCGCGATAAATAGTTCTGCTTTTCTAAAGCTTATGTTAATTAAGGCGTCGCGCGTCGTTCAAACCGTCGGGGAATTATATACGGACGTATAGAGCTCTACGATTTATGTGAATAACTTACGGAATACGATTTCAGAGATAAATTTAAAAATACACATTCGCAATGCACCCAATTAAATATCAAAAACGTTTTCACGTAAAATAAAATCCCTGTGTAAACTACGGCGCAAATAAAAAATATTTCAAACTAGACACTGCAGCATGTTACAGTTGACATTAATCAAACGAGTACGGACGCATTCAATTTCAAAGCGAACCGATATGAAACTCAATATCCACCAAACCGATGCATTCATTTATTCACAAATAAAACGCTATCGCCTTATTTTTATCTCATTAAACATGCGTCACGAAATCTCGCCGGTGACAAGTGTATCCAAATAGTGAGGTATCTTATCTATCAGATTGTGCAAATTAGAGCAGTTTATCAAAAGAGCTCGCCGTGCACGGAGCCGCTTCCGAGCTCCGGGGTCGTACCGGTAGACGGTACTACAAGAAGTGTTGTTCGGTTGTAGCATTCCGCCGCCCGACGCCGCTGCGAGTGAACGTCGGAAGCAGAACGACTTACGTAACTATCGAGTGAATAGCGTGCG
Source organism: Colias croceus (assembly GCF_905220415.1). NCBI lineage: Eukaryota > Metazoa > Arthropoda > Insecta > Lepidoptera > Pieridae > Colias > Colias croceus. The sequence goes on from NC_059547.1 coordinate 197,754, forward strand.
CGTAGTCGACAAGCGTGCCATGCCCGGCGGCCCGCGCTCCCCCCTCGCAGGGCGATGGAGACCCTCCTCGACAAGTTCAAGCGGGAGCAGGGAGGCCTGCGCCGCTCGCGCTCCGTGCGCGCCTCCCTGCGCCTGATCGGCAACCGCTGGCGCTCCAAGGACGAGGAGCCCGACCTCAAGCGCGACCAGGTGCTGTTCCCCTTCGGCGACAAGGAGTACGGCGTGGCCTACGCGGGCGTCGACGGCACGTACCGCGCCAAGACCCCGGTCATGGCCAAACGCAAGCAGGAGCCGCCCCGGGTGCGCAAGAAGAGCGGGGACGTCGACCTGATGCTGAAGCCCCAGCGGCCCAAGAAAACGGAGAAGAAGTTTAGTGATCTGTTCAATAAGAAACAGAAGAGTGTTTCTGCGAAGGACCTTTTAGTGCCCGAAAAGATTCCGCCGAAAGCGGCGGCAATCCTGCACATACACTCCCCGGATAAGGGGAAGAAAAAGTTAAAAGTGTTGGGCAAATCGGAGACTGCGCTGGTGCCCGAAGCGCGGCGGCGGACGCGCCGGGGCTCCGATGGCGACATGTGCGCGCAGGCACGGGGCTGCGTCAACCACGCCTTTGTGTATAGCACTCCGCCCAAGGACAGGAAGCACCCCCTCTCACCTTCTGCCTTTATAAGTACGTATACTCTATTTATAAACATAAACAATTAGGATATATCGATGAATTAATCGTATTGCCATTAACATATTTTAGTAATCTGTGGTATTATAGTTACTATACATCAAAATACGTTAAAAGTTTCATCAATGTTAACAAAATCGTTAATCGATCTAGAGCTATTAAATAGCTATATTTTGCGACCGATACATTATTTTGTTTGATAATCGAACATCGTAAACTCGGTTTCATGTCAGAAAGCAGTAAACTCTGTTATCATAGAAACATCGACGTTTAAGCCTTGGCCAGTAGCCTAGTTATTACATGTCTTCATACGACTAGCACGCGTATATCATGTTAACTTCAAGGAATAAGAGCACTTAGCGAAATCGTCGTTATTACAAATGACAATTACATGTATTGGCAATATAATTTGGCTATATCTGAGTGACACAAAATAGAGGCAAGTGGCACAGAAAACAACAATGATAATACAGGGAAGTTACACTCGCACGGAGTAGCGGTGAGCGTACACTAGGCGCACACAATACGTAGCAGTTGGTTAATTCATAATTGGTGCAAAAACAGCGAGTAACGCTCCGATTGAGGAACCGATTAGCATAACTGGTGTGTCAATACACGCCCGACGGCTCCATCACACGCACTCGAGATTACAGACCTGCGCTATCCCATTTTAGTGGTATAAACTTTGAATGTACAATTTACACGCCACATTGCTGTATCAATGTTAACGGAAATGTGTGAAATAAATTATTTTATACATGTATAATGTGTATAAAATAATTTATTTCACACATTTCCTAGGAAATCTTTAATCTATACATTTTCTAAACAGCAATCGGAAATGTAAAACATCTAAGATATTGGAAGGTACGTGGTACGAGGGGTGTGTATGTCGCAGTCGGATTGTATATGTATAATAATCCTCCGTATTACAAACGGCCTGCATTTTGTAAACATTTCCGGTAACATCAATAATATATCAAATCTAATTTAACAATTTTTACTGGTAGGTTTCGAACTGTACCTAGCATAAATGCAGATTAATATTATACAACATAAAATATTTTTATATTTTCATAAAGTAAACCTTCGCGAGTAAATTCGCAATATGCACCATATAAATACACAATGTATTTAAAGTTAATCGTAGTTTGTATAGAAGCAGTAAAACACGTCAAATATCTTATTGTTGTGTGATAAGATTGTATCAAGCCTTATTAATTGCCTTTGTTGATTGACACCATTTTAATGGATACCGAACGAATACTTCGACTTCGAACAATGATGAATTGACTCAGCCACAAATTTACCAAGAATATAATAAATAGGTTATAATATGTTCAATTCATTGTTATTTTGTTATTACAATTACATTATTTAGGTATTCAAATACACTAATATCGGAGTAATTACATTTATTTACGTAAAGGCACATCAATGAGAAAAGTTTTCAGACGACTAATTGAATTTCATTAACCGACTTCAAAAAAAAAGGAGGAGGTTATCAATTCGGCCGGTATGTTTTTTTTTATGTATGTACACCGATTACTCCGAGGTTTCTGAACCGATTTACGTGATTCTTTTTTTGTTCGATGCGGGATGGTGTCGAATTGGTCCCATAAAAATTTTATTCGGATAGGCCCAGTAGTTTTTATTTTATGAGCATTTTTGTCTGTAGGTATTTGTGAATTTTGCAAGTGCAAGTTTGAAGTCGGTTGTTTTTAACGCAGTTATTACTTGTTTTGAGTCATCAATACACGCCTTAGCAAACATATTATGTAATCAATAAATAAACAACAAGCATTAACAAAAGCTCAATGCACTGGTCAAATTACTGGTTGATCGGGCACTACCAAATATGGTCATGGTCAGCCAACGTGGTGGATCTCACTTGCCCCTAACCGTACAGAAAATTAATAATTTTAATATGTAGTATTTGTGTTTGACCCCGTATAACGTAAAATTGTTACACCCATATTGATAAGTTATATTCGTGAAAATTGCCCCAAATATAGTTCAGCTAACCCCCATTGACATTTGTAATTCGTAGATAGCGGTACACAGTTAAACAATACATATAGAGGTAATTAACATTGTTTTATTTCGTAATGCAGTCGAAAATTAGGCTAGTTAATCAACTAGTAACACTCATAACATAGGTATGCGTTATAACTATTAAGGGCATCTGCGCTTAACAAATTAACAATACTTTAATAGTTATAAGTGAAGACTACTTAAATCAGGGCTCGGAAACCGGTTTAAATTCTTAACCGGTTTCGGTCATTGACCCCAAACCGAAATTGATTTAGGTTAAAGGTTGCACTTTACCGGTTTTTACCGGTTTATGCGAAATACCGGTTTTTCATTAATATTGGTTTTGGTGGTGAAAATTAACCGGTTAAAACCAAGTTACATAAGGATCCTCGGCCCCCGCTACCCTCGCTCGACGGGCCTGGACGTTGCGAAGTCATTTAGTTACAAAATTCTTAATCGCACTCAAGTTCGCAATTTTAGTTTATATTTGAAACTAGCTTCCGCCCGCGACTCCGTCCGCGCGGATGTCGGTCTTTGCGTGGATGGTTTATTTCTCCATTTTGAGTAACTCGGACAATGACATCTTATAAATATCTATTGGACCCAAATACGGCTAGGTCTATAATAATACGCAACGTGTGTTCGCGGTACCTACTACAGAACAACGTCTATGGATAACTGAAAAATTGAGATTAATTTTTTTTCTACGTATTTTTCCAGGATAAAAAGTATCCTATTTTACGCCCAGGATAATAAGGTATAATTATACCAAGTTTCATCGAAATCGAACCGGTAGTTTTCATGTGATGTCTTCACATACAGACAGACAGACAGACAGACAAAAATTTTTTTAATCACATATTTGGGTTTGGTGTCGATCCAGTTACACCCCCTGCTAGTTATTTTTTCAATATTTTCAATGTACAGAATTGACCCTTCTACAGATTTATTATATGTATAGATTTGAATTTGATAACTAGATTTCCGCCCGCGGCTTCGCTCGCGTTTGCAAAGGAAAACCCGCATAGTTCCCGTTCCCGTGGGATTTCCGGGATAAAAACTATCCTATGTGTTAATCCAAGTTACCCTCTATATGTGTTAAACATCCATACATCCATACATCTATACTTACAAACTATATTTTAGAATAGAATATATTAGATATATTAGATACTAGCTTCCGCCCGCGACTCCGTCCGCGCGGAAAAATTAAGATTTATTTTTTTCTACGTATTTTTCCGGGATAAAAAGTATCCTATTTTATGCCCAGGATAATAAGGTATAATTATTATACCAAGTTTCATCGAAATCGAACCGTTAGTTTTCACGTGATGCCTGAACATACAGACAGACAAAAATTTTTTTAATCACATATTTGGGTTTGGTATCGATCCAGTAACACCCCCTGGTATTTATTTTTTCAATATTTTCAATGTACAGAATTGACCCTTCTACAGATTTATTATATGTATAGATATTAGATTCACTATATCTTGTGGCAAGTTAAAAAATGAGGCAAAAATAATAAAGGAATTAACCGGTTAATTTGGGTGTCAAAACCGTTTGTGCAGAAGTAACCGGTAACCTTAATCATTTGGGTTACTTATAAACAGTTCACTTGTTTAACCGGTAAATGAAGGAACGATATATTTACCGGTATATAATCTAAATTAACCGCTCTTTTCAAACCGGTTCCGAGCCCTGACTTAAATAATAACATTTTTACGCTCGAAGTGGCAAGTTGAAGGTAACATAATATTAACTCACCTTAATTGCTTTCACGTTTATAATTTTCTTGAAGCTGCGATATAATATGAAGCTCGTTCTGGGATAAATGTACATGAATTTTAATCTGAAACCCATGTGAAACCTAAAACCAATTATTCTGGTCATTATATGGACGTATTTTGTATTTTTAAAATTCGTCAAAAAGCAACTTTTTAATTGGAGCGTTTCTCGTTATCACAGTATGAATATCTAACTTTTGTTTTCATTTTCACCACTTCTCCAAACGCAAATATTCATTCTGCAGAGAACAATGTCCGACATGTTTGTGAATACAAAAAATCTAACCGTATCAGTGTCTGGCGGCTAAAAAATACGATAAGCTCCGCACTTCTAATCCACTTCGCTTTCAAAGCCAGGCTTTTGGGAAAACTCGATGAAAACACCCTTTTTAACAAAAAGCGAAAGGCGGTTGAGAAATATTGTGACGACCAATTATTGACCACTTCGTCGAAATACTGGTTTATACGAACTTGTCGTTTAGCAGTGGACCGAAAAAGTTAGCACATAATATCCCACGATAGCTAAACAAAGTTACGCGTTAAGTAGACTATAGAGCAATTAACGCATGTTTCGTAATGTCGGTGTAATTTCCTTAATTTAAGATTATACCGCGCTGGTTTACTCGCGCCGTGCATGCTTCGCTGGCGCCTTATCGAATCAGCTTGTGTAAAGCCGAGACGTCTCGAGGGATGAGTTTCATCTCGACTGAGGGTTTACGCGTCAACTTATGTTAATCTTTTTATTATTTCTTTAGATGTACAAGAAATTTTCGTTTTATTATGTGGTTAAATATATCATGATAAAGGCGTTAAACTACAGTGTAGATAAAATATAGAGACTTGAAAGATCAAAACAAAATTTCGAATATTTTTTACCGTTTTTTTTACCGTTGTTTACCGTTTTTTTCATAAGAACCATCCTCGTACTTCAAGGGATATTATAAATAAATAATTAACGAAATCGTTTCACCCGTTCCCGAGTTATGCGCTTACCAACACATTTTGCGATTCATTTTTATAATATGTATAAGATAATCAAATGAAATCGAAATATTACTTTGTATCAGCGGTGAAAAAAACAAATGATACGTAGATATATCAAACCTACTGAACCATTGCAATCTGATTTATTATATCGAAGCAAAAAAAATAATACATAATAGACCACGAGATAGTTGTAATTATAGGCTGTTTCATTATTTACAAGCAGTTGGTAATTATGCGAGCAACATTAACCGATTGTTCTGACAAGTGGCAGGTCGTTCCTCCGCACTCCGCAGACAAAAGTTCCCACAGTCAACGGTGAAACTCACATTTTCTTACTTTTGATTTCGTGTTTTCCACTCGCGTTATTTATTAGTGGGAGAAAGTTACGCCTTGATGGCGTGGAACTTCGATAAGCGGGCTTTGGTGTGTGATTGTTTCCGTCATTTTCGTTTCAATAGAAAGGCTAATGGGCTCGCAAATAACTGGTCATGTGCATTAATGTCTGTTATAATGTAGGAGCAATTATAGGTTCAGATTTTGTCTAGCCACATTCCTTCAGCATAATAGATTCCACGTCAATATATGTGATAGAGAATGTTTAATAACTTGATTAAGCACGAAAAATATTCAGTAAATCAGGAAGGAATTTATGAAGCTGCACATTTGAATTATACAGTATAGTTATATACATTGTTATTCCTACATATTTCCTTCCTTTCTTCCTCGTCTTTCTTCACATTACGCGTGAACTTGAGACAAAAATCTCAACATGAAATAAAGAAGCTCGGTGCCAAGCCATCGCACTTCCAATCGAGCGGAAACATCAATGACTTGTCAAATCAGTCAGTTAATGACGAATAGCACAAATCTCAGCCGATAGCATTATCTTCCAGACAGCCGCCTATCAGCCAAGCACGATAACCTTAAACTTGGGAAATTCTTACAATACGTGTAACAATGGGGAAACACAAAAAAAAACGATCAATCAACCTAGCATGACCGTATGTATTGATCCAACTATGAACGTCGTAAAATACTCATAAAACAACTAGTTAAATCCCAAACCTATATATAAACGCACATGAGGAAAAAAGCACCTCTCCACCTAATAGTTATCCCTATTATTTTGAAATTTTCTGATGGGAGACACAAATTCACGTCATGTTGGCCAATACTCGGTTCGTCTTAATTAAGCTTCAATCATTATATCATCGTGGCAGCGTAATTGCGTTTCATATATTATTTAATGCTGGCAAAGATTTCACGATTGCATTAATTGTATCTCACATTATATCTCATTTATTCAGAATATCAAAACATCGAGTCACTAACAAATCAGCGTAAGGCATGTTTCTTGTATCGGTACAAGTGTCGGCAATTGAATAGATTGTGCAATCTCGTCATCGATTGGGATCAATTGAAAACACCGATTACGGTGAATTCTACCGCCATGCTGATTTCGTTTCGACACACAGTCATCAATTTAAATATGTGATAAGACACAGCTTCATTTTTCACGACATTGGCCGTATAGTTTCTTCATCTAGTATTAAAGAGAGGAATTAATAAACTAACATATACGCTAGCAAAATATTTAATCTGACGTTTATGCATATTGAGCATTTGTTGAGAAATCTTTCCGTTGTTTGTATGAATATTGCTCAAAGCAATCCTGGCAAATGTGAAAGCAATTTAAAAGGTAATTTCTATTTCATAATAAGTTAGATGCTCTTGATGATGAGTTTTGATGTCTTTTTGTTAACTGTAGCGTAATCTGAAGTCCATTATACCATTGTTTTAGTGGAGTTATGAATGAAATGTAACAAGGTAATGATAAAAAGCTACGATTAAATGATGACATCACAAGAGAAAACACGAGCCGCATCTCGGCAAACAGAGGGATTCGTGTTGATCTCTGTCAATTTGGACACAGCAATCAGTATACGCATTCATCGTCATATCGACTTTATCATAAACACCTTCGTACTCTTATTGCCTCACGTACCTATTGCAGTTTCTAGATGTTTCAGTTTTGTGAAATAGTATTTTTGGTAGGAAATTCAGTTTCTGCAGTTTATAAAGTATGTTGAACCATTTCCTTATGTTTTCATCCAAAAATTAATTACCAAGAAATCCATCTGAATGAGGTCTGTAATACCGATACACATTTAACACAATAATACTTGATATGCTCGAACATAATCTTGCCTAGACTTAAAAATCTGGATATTTTTACTGATTACGCCATCTAATTTACCAGTTTTGATACAGGTGCAAATATTAACATAAACAATCAAAATTTACCAATTATGTACAATAAGTGTACAATTATAACATTCCCCCGAACTACTTGTGACACGGATACGGCTAAGTTATTATCATACACAATGTCCTACCTTAATTTAAAACAATATAACACAATTTCAAATGAAAATAATAAAATACTCGACCTTATCCTAAGTAACATTATAGGAACTTCTGTTTGTGTTGCAGATGACCCGTTGCTTAACGTAGTTCCCCACCATCCTCCCCTAGATACCATACTGGAAATAGATACTCAACTCGACCTTATGTGTAGCGCTCCCAAAACGAAACGAAACTTTTTTAAAGCTAACTATGATTTAATTAACCAAGATCTCTCGAATATAGACTGGATATCGGAACTTAGTAGCCTCACTCCTGATGATGCGGTTGATCTTTTCTATGAATATATGTATAAAATTATTGAGGAACAGGTACCCTTAGTAAAAACGAAATCTAAACGTTATCCAGTGTGGTTTTCTAAAGGTTTAATTTCTACTCTAAGAAAGAAAGTTAAAGTTTGGACGCGTTGGAAAGTCTATAAATCACTAAGAGACTATCAGGAATTCAATCTGCTTAGAAAGCGAGTAAAATTACTTATTAGGAATTGTTACACCAAATATATAGCTAACGTGGAATCATCACTTAAGGAGAACATCAATTATTTCTGGAAATACACGTCTGACTTAAAAGAAACCAACTCAGGTTATCCTAAAATCATGAAATTAGCAACCTCTTCATCTTGCGATCCCAGCGTAATTTGCGAAATGTTCTCCAATTACTTTCAATCTGTATTTGAACCTATTACCCCTGGAGCTTACAATACCATTGAACTCTTAGACAATAAAAGTATACTAAATTTGCATCATATAAACTTAACTAATAATGAAATATACAAAGCATTAAAGGATATCGATCCTAATAAAGGCTCAGGACCTGATAATATTAGTCCCATATTTTTAAGAAATGTAAGTGGAAGTATATCTTTGCCATTACAAATAATATTTAATAATTGTTTAAAAACAGGAACTTTTCCGAATAGGTGGAAGACAGTTTTTATAACCCCTATTTTTAAATCTGGATCCAAAAATGATATTGCAAATTATCGTCCAATATCTATACTATCAGTAATTCCAAAAGTATTTGAAAGATTGGTTCACGGTCGAATATCCTCTAGCCTTAAACATTTTATTATTGCAGAACAACATGGCTTTGTTAAAGGCAGGTCCACTTTGTCAAATCTGCTTGAATTCACCAACTATATTTTTAAAGGTCTGGATAAAAAGTGTCAAATAGAAACCATCTACACTGATTTTAAAAAAGCATTTGACAAGGTGGATCACATGTTGCTCTTAAAAAAATTGTCCTTCAATGGCATAAAAGGCAATCTTTTCCGCTGGTTTTCTTCATATTTACAAAATCGTGTCCAGGTGGTAGTAATGAACGGTTTTAAATCTTCTCCAGTAGTTGTAACATCTGGTATTCCGCAAGGATCTATTCTCGGCCCTTTGCTCTTCACTATATTTATTAATGATATCTCCAGTTGCTTTAAACACTCAAAATTTCTATTATATGCCGACGACTTAAAAATATATTCATCCATATCAAATAAAAATGACATTCGTCTTATACAAGATGACCTTGATAGGTTTAGCGAATACTGCAAACACAATAAGCTATACCTATCTTACAATAAATGCAAACATGTCCGTTTTACTAAAAATATAAATATTATTCCATCAAAATTTAAACTAGGAGAACACATTCTTGATACCGATTCTACTATTCGTGATTTAGGCGTCTATCTTGATGCTAAACTCACAATGGACGTACATATTGACTACATATTAAAGAAAGCTTACCGTATGTTAGGTTTCATCACTCGAATTACTAAGAATTTCAGACGAAAGGACACATTTATTTGCCTCTACCAATCATTAGTTAGATCACACCTCGATTATGTATCTCCTATATGGAATCCATTTTATAATTGCTATGTAAATAAATTGGAAATGATACAGAAGAAGTTTCTGCGCACACTTAACTATCGCTTATGCTCTCCCAAATGCTCATACAACCAACTCTTAGAAAAATATAACATGATGTCCTTGACCAACAGACGTTCAGTAACTGATGCTGTCACTTTAAGAAGCATTTGCGTGGGTGAAATTGATTCTTCGAACTTACTAGCCGACTTGTCCTTTCGTGTGCCTTCGCGACCAACTCGTTCGAAATGTCTTTTCCATTTACAACATACCAGAACCAACGCAGGACAACGCGCGCCACTTCACAGAATGTGTGTCTTACACAATGACAAACTGAATGAAATAGATATGTTTTCATGCTCCCGATATAGTTTCAAATGTACAATTAGCCAATTATATGTATAATTTTTCTAACGTTGGATAATGTACATGCTTAGTTAATGCTTTCCCTTAGTTTAATATTTCAGAAATCTGTGTTAGTTTTAAGTATTTGGCTCCCTTGCAACAGATACCTATCAATTATTGTACAAGTGAGTTTTTTTTTTCTTTTATTTTTTCTATTTATGTTCACTGTGAGACGTAGAGGAAACAATTGTTAATGTTACCATTGTATGTCATTAATTTATATATTACACGGGTTTAATTGTTTCTGTAAGATCTCCAAATAAATAAATAAATAAATAAATAAATAAATACTTGGCGGCAAGTATGAATAATGCAAGAGTTACATAAGGCCCGAGTGGGATCGCTTTGGACAATGTGGCCTGTGGGCTTCCGTTGCGAAATAACAATTATCTCGAAAGCTGAAACATTGACCTTTCCGTTCTCGTTAGTAACCTGACGATCGTTTGATGGCTCAGCAACTCGTAACGATTCATAATTACCCGCTATTTGAGAATTGGCCTTCACCTTTATTCTATCTTGGATAATTTATTCTATTCCATCTTAAATATCTATGTCTATACTTTTGTAAACAAATACATTTTTTTTTTCAAATTTATATTTGGTTTTAACGGTTATCCGTTACATAATACGATTGAAGTCTTTGTAGTGCGCAATGACCCAAGATCTAGTTGTCTCTAATTTTTGATGCAGCGGTCTGGTTCCATTAATTGCTCCACAAACCGTGTTTGTGCACTTGTGTTAGCGCCTTAGGGTCTAATTTGAGTAAACACTCGACCCAGTTAACGAGACTTTCGCAAAACGGGAGGCGATGACGACACACATCTTCATCTAAACAATGGTCCATCAAAGCGTGCGACCGCATCAGTTGCAACAATGATACTGCAATGGAGTGACATGGTAGACTTCTTGACATGCGGTCAGTTCTATTTTCAAATTTAACTTTTTTGTACGTCTCTTGTGAGCTGCCAGTGTTCCAAATTTAAATAGACGAAAAAGGCTACATAACTGTTTCGTTTAACAATTTTGGTATCGTGTGTATGATGTGATTGTTTTTTAACTGTTAAGTGAGACCTGAAATATGAAGTTGGATTTTTTCAAATGTGGTTGGTACTTTTATTTCATTTGTTGATAGTACATGTTTTAATAGTTAGCCTATTTGCTTACTTTATTTTTCTTAAATAAGAGTAAATAAAGGTAACACGCGCTACAAAATTATTTTTTTAAGACGTAGATATCCTTTGTCCAATCTGTGTCTTTCCCTGTGCGCTAGTTAGACTAACGCATAGGATAATTTCAGCCATACAATCAACTCAAAGGCGAGGCCAGCTAGCTTGTAACATTTAGAAGCAGCGACTTCCTGGGAACAATGTCGTGTCGTGCGTCGGAGCCTGTGTTCCGGGCCGCTTCCGGCCCACTGTTACTTTCAAACTTTTTGCCGTAATTGAGTTGCGCGCCCACGCAATGTTACTGCGTTATGTATTATTCACGCGTGTCTCCAAGCCATCTTGGTTTCAATTGAATTTGGAAGTGCGTCTAATGATTTCATAGAATTACATCGGATATTTTAACTATGGTGTGACCCAGTTCGGTCGGAATGAGCCGGGATAAATACAAAAAAAAAATAGTTGTGTCTCAGAAATATAACTTTTTATAGTAACTACATAGTTATTTGAAAAGCAGACAAATAAAGTCTTTAATATTGTTGTAACAGTTGTAAGTATACAGATTAAACTCATTAAACAATAAAACTAAGTAACTAACTACAAAGGATTACACAAAATTTAAGCATTGTGGAAAATGAGAGACATTTCCATAAAGTGCTATTATTTTAAGTTCCAAACATTCAAGTTGTTTGCCAGATCGCAAAGTTGGATGTTAAATATTGACTACAATTTAAATATTTAACCAAATTCAAGTTTCTGTGTCCCAACTAACTTTAAGTTGGCTCTATTTGCGTCCAAGAGAAGTATTGTCTAATTTAGTAACAAAACAACGTAGAAATATTCAATTTACAAACGATTATTTAATTCTTAATAATTTAATGTAAATCTTTAAGCTTGTTATACATTTTAGTTGTGACGAATTTGCTATCGTCAACTAGACAATACACGTTAACGAAAATACATTGCCTAACTTATTGTATTTTAGAAAAATATTCTCCGTGTCCGTTTATTAGTATCAAGGCTAGACAAGGAACTTAAAAGTTATATTATACTCGTAGCTACAACGAAGAAAGAACGCAAAATATATCTCTAACGTACCAACCACCGTGTTTAGGAGTCATGAATAAATAAATATTTTAATTGGATTTATACCAACAATGTGATAATTAACTTTATAGAGGTAAGAGGTAACAATAGAAAACGTCGAAATAATAAAATATTTTGCAAACTAACATATCATAAATGCCTACGAACTGGGTAAGGTTGTTGGAATTAAATAATTTCTACATTAGTTGCGTTGGATTCGTTATTTGGTGAGAAGTGTTGAACAATGGTGGGATAGCTTGACTACTTGACTTGAATCGATTGCGTATTGCTCTGCTTATGGTGTATGTGTTCATTTCACTCATTTTCCCTTTTCATAGCCTAGAAAAATACATATGGTATACATTGGCATTGTTCAGCTTGGAAACTAGGTTTTTACCAAGCCTTTTGGATATTTTGAAACAGAAATTTATGTACACCTATAACAGGATAGCTATTTGAGTATGTTGTGTAATGATTTTTAATTTTAAAGATTGTTTCTTTAGTTATTTAATAGCGAACATTTTTTATGTTTATTATTAGATATTATGTTTGAGTAAATTGAAATAGAATTTCAATAAATGGATATTTTAAAATAAACGCTAATTGAATTAATAACGATGTAGTTATTTATAAAAAGTTAGTATCGAATTAATAAATTATACAATTTACATACTTAGATGTTTTTCTTGTCGGTTCTGATCACGTGAAGTCGCTCGTGACGTCACAGTGGACCAAATCTAGTTTCTTTGCATTATGTTAATTCTATTGTCGCCTTTTTCGTCACAACTACGTGGCATTCTAACCGTTTTTAACGTAACATAATAGGACGCTATTCTTTTTTATTTACATCTTCATTGTATCTTTTGCTAAAGAAAATTCTTAGAAAACTTACTTCAAAAACAAGTCTAGTGTTGTTTGTTTGTTGTTTCAGATTTTAAAACCAAAAACTAACAGTTTTGAATCGTTATTATTTATTGAGAACACAAGGAAATTTAAACATACGAAAAAATAATGTGAAGGATTATTGTTATAGCATTAACTACTGTGTGTTGTTGTATACAAACATGGGACAATATGAAGGCATGGAGACTGTAGAATATAAGCGTTAATAGTAGTTTAGTTATCAGTAGAAAGTGCAACAAGATACTCAGTGTAACCATTAATTTAACAAAGCTTCAGCGTTGCGTTGAGGTCTAATCTTCTCAAGAGAATATCAAATGTAGCAAGCACCTTGCAGTGCTCTCAAACTTAAACATTTGATCAACCAGGCGTTAAAATCATGGTATAAATACTAATCACTTGTCTAATAGAAATAAAAATTAATCCTATTTTAAATGGTAATGTTAAATCTTTTTACTGGTAAAAAATCCATCGATTAGCTTTTGAATTAAACGAGAAATAAAATGAATTTAAATTGAGTGAGAGAACTTTCATTAAATTTCAAAGTAGGTAGTGTCCACGGAGAAAATATAAGCTACAATCTCTTCTATTTCTATGGATTAAAATCAATAAATAATTCAGTTATACCATATCGATTACTATTATTAGTTTAAATAAACAAGGGACCAAAAGCCGTTCATTTATTCATCAGATGTGATCACTTATTCAGCTTGAAACTGAGTTTAAAATTATGTCCGAAAACTTTTAAGGAGTTATAAGTTTGACCCTCTGCAGGTTCTTGTAAACTTAACTACTGTTAATGTGTAATCAATACTGTTTTAGAGCATCAAATTAATCAATACTGAATATTGTTTGATTTGGTATAAATTGTATATTGCCTTCAATTTTATTTTCCAATAAAATTAAACCCACCTCCAAAAAAAGTATCGGTAAAAAATGAGACCGAATTAAATGAAATAACTATTAAATTATATGGCTTATCCTGAAACTAGAAGCTTCTATTTGAATCGTATTGTATTCCCAAGTATTAACTTAATAGACATAACATATGTTTAAGCGTGACTTAACCTTGATTCGGATGTAATGTATCATGTGCCAAATAAGGCTTTTGATCTTAAAGGTCGAAGCCTTCGCAGCTGATAGGCAATATTAAACCTTACTATTTTGACATAGGATATAATTTCCTCTGACAAATGTGCGGTCAAATTTTTTCACCCCGCTCACGTTAAAGACAATGTAACTTGTCGAACATTCAATGCCATTAGATGATGATGATAAATCAATGGTCACGTCAATATTTCCTAGGTGTTTTCGGTGTACGACTGAATTAAGTATTAATAATAAATAATAATAAATATTCCCGGACAATTTTCACACACGGCACGATCTGATTCCATACTAAGCTTTCGCTTGTGTTAGTGCTGATTTACACAGGGTCAGTAACTGACTACAAATTCGAGGCAAATCAGTGCTGACCAGAAAAAAAACCCTGTGTAAACAGATTTGAAGTCAGTACAGAGGCTTGAAGTCTATGTAAACAGTCGCGGCGCCGAATTTCGGCGCCGCGACTGACTTGTCTACTGACCCTGTGTAAATCAGCACTTATGGCAACCAGATGGCTGATAAACATAGATATATAAATTTTAAATAAATACTTATATAAATAAATAATTAACACCCAGACACAAAGCAATCGTCTACGTTCATCACACAAATATTTGCCTCGGGTGGGAATCGAACCCACGACCTCTGGCAGGGCCACTACCAACCAGGCCAACCGGTGAACCGGTCATTAAGAATAAGTGTACCTAACAAAATTATCATGTTGGACATACGTACCAGTATATTATATTTTGTAGTATGTTAAATGTATATTAAAGGTATAGTAAGCAGCTATAAAATCGATCGTCTGAATTTGAAGTCACTATTTGTCATTATTTGCAAAAATAAACACCAATGTAGTTTCTTGCCTCGAGAAGAAGATACTCCGTCCAGAATAAACCAAAGCTATAGTTAATAGAAGATAAACTTCAACATTTTTGTTGTATTGCAATAAAGAATAAATAGGTTATATATATTTTTTATCGATTTTCATAAAAAGGTAATTTACTTAGACGCCATGTCGGAATGTATTAAAAGGAAATAGAGAGAAGTGTGGAAACGAAGCACGTATTTGGTCGTGAATTACCATACAATGCGACATTGAAGCAGGACAGCTCAGGACAGGTTATAGCCGATACATTTTTACTGATTTCACCATATGTGGCGTTAATGGTAGAAATTTTATTTTATCTAAGCGCGCAGTTCCTGTCCGCTAAGTCCGTTGGTTATGTCTGTTTGAACGATTTACACGCGGTAAAAGATCAAGAATTATCGTTAAAGCAAAAGCTACAACATTTGTCACTGTTTGGTAGTCGTCCTCCCAATTTATTTTAGCATGAAAATTACAGATTTCAATTATTATTTTTACTGGATACGGTATAACGTGGTTTTTGTCCTTGATCATTTCCTTAAATAATTTCAACGGACATCTTTAACACATTTTCATTACATATTTAAACAAAACAGTATTGCCAAAAATTTAAACGGGTATATAATCAATCAGTAAGACCGATAAGATGGAAACTATAATCAGTACACTTATGTTAATTGGGTAGATTAAAGGGTCACTAGATCTCAATCTACTCATGAAGCGTTGATAATAGATCAATCATCCAGTTGGACTGTTTCTAATAAGGCTTAATTATGTATTATTTAGGTATTTAGGTACATAGTAATATAAGTAATTGTTATAATTCGGTGTACAATGCGCATTATGTTAATGTTAAAGGCCACACTTATTTGGTTTCTAAACTTGAAGATTGTTTACTACGGAGTACTTTGGTTGTTTTGGCGAATTCTATAGTTTATTAATTTTACTTAAATAATATGTTCAAGGTTGGAATTGACGTCAATGCAATTTTCCTTTAAGAATGTATTATCCCTATTAATTTAATTATATATAACACCGATTTTAGTTAGCAGGATATCGTTAACTATATTAATTTTATTGGAATTACATATGTAATTAAAATGTACTTTACAAATTACCAGAATTGGTTTTCACTATCAATTTGTTAAATATTTTCAATTATATAAATTTCAATTATATACCTACGTGTAATTTCAATCGTTTTCTTCCTTATGATCATTTTTAAGCCATAATGTCATGTGTTTTTTTTGTTATTAAGTAGGTATAATTACCTATGTCTAAAATTTACGATGTTCAAAAAATTGCTTTAGATATTGTAATAGGTTTTCATCACATTCAAATTTCATTTTTTATTTTTTTTTTTATATATTTTGTTGTTTTTATTTAGTTAATACTTATTTCCCCACGTTCACATAGAGCTCCAGTACGGCGCGCTGCTGGAGGGGTGCGGGGGCGAGTTGCCGTCGCTGAGCGCGTGCGCGCCGCACCCGCACCTCGACAAGCGCAAGAAGGAGCGACCTGCTGACAAGATCGCCGCTGTTAATATACACCTGCAGGGTATTTTTTGTTTTTTTTTTCTTTAATTTTTGTGATTTATTTTTTTACGTTTTTATAAGTTAATTTAATTTTTTTAACCTTCACACTGACACATACTTTTTTAAACTTTTGTTGGGAAGTGTTTCGCGCGTGGCGGTCGGATGTAGACTGACAATTTTGTCATCTGTCCGTATAGTATAAGTACCGTCATTAAAAATATGAAAGTACAATTTAAAGTATTATTTTCTCGTTTTCAGCTCTATTCGCAGCGGTAGAACATGGCTACCTCGACAAAGCTAGAAACATCTTGGAGTCCACAGACGTCGATGTCAATAGGTATTTTCCATTAAATTGTTTTAAACTTTTTAATAATAAGAAGATGTAGTTATTACTTAACAAAGGCTGCAATTGAAAGTAATCCCCATTATTTTTAATACCCAAATTATATGAATTTGGTTATTTAAAAGATGACGCAGAAGATACTTACTTTTTATTTGAGATCCCGCGCTTACTGTATGTTTTAATATTATATTGGTAGTCATAACTTTTTAAATCTTTTACAACTGTTTTAAATGTCTGCTGTGTTTTATTATACTTATTTTGATGATAAAATCTCGTTATCTTAACGATGCCTTATGCCAGAGACGGCTATTCGAAGTCATTAGCTGGGAGATCCCACAAATCTATCGTTTGTGCAAGTCATCATTATAAAAAATAATAATATTCGTTAATTTATGAACAATACTAAAATGATTTTTTTCTGTAACCTCCAAATATCCTATAAACCTAACCTCGCATCAAATTCAGCTCATTCTAAGAAACAGTTAAACTAATAACAATAATTTTAATAGGAATACAGTGACAGGAAAAAACCCCTTTGAGCGTCAAAAAAAGGAACTTAAAACATTCCTTAGTAGTATATTTGGACACTATCCTTAGGTTTCTCACCAAAATCTGTTATATTTCCAGCGTTAACACAGATGGGTTGTCACCGCTCGACGTGGCGGTGTTGACGGGCAACCGGCCGCTCGCTAAGATGCTCATGGAGTTCGGCGCCAAGGAGGGCAACCAGTGTGAGTTGGATTGTAGTTTTGTGGCAATGGTGTGGCCTTATCAGTCATTCTTTTGCTTGGAGATAGAAAAGTAGTATTGATTTTGACCTCAGTACAACGGATCCAGCCTCAGCAAAATGTGGAGAGATGAGGTTTTTATTGTCTTCAAAATATGGAAATTTTTATTGCAAACCAAAATGACCATGGAAAAAAAATCCAGCTCACTTCCTAAAACACAGCTGTATCACAAAATGTTAGGTGTGATCATACCTTTTGAACAAGTCATGTATCTACAGAAAATTGAAACAATACTTTAGATTTCAATATAATAATAATCAGAAGAAGCAGTTACGTATTAAACTGCATTCAAACACCAACAAGCATAAACTAAACCATTCTGAACTTACAATGAGTTCCCTTAGTGTGTAAGTAACTCGGGGCTGATCGCCTCAACAAACATGACGAGGGCAAGGGCTAAACCAACACTATCGATCCACTTTACTGTCTTATTGGCTTTACCTGATTGAACCTTTTTCTGGGTTTATTTTTACACACTTGGACGATATGTTAAGAAAGTTTGGTTGGGTATTTTTGTATAAGTACATGAAAAAATTATGAAAAAAATGAAACGCATGTTGCTAATTGATTCCTATTTTTTTTTTATTGGGAATTAAGTGACATTTAAAAAAAATTGTAATTTTTATCTGTTTCATACCAACAGATAAAAATTACATGCCTGTTATCGTAAAAAATATAGCATGTTTTTTAACAGAGAATGTTAAAATGATTAATTTGTATAACGTATTGATACAGTCAAGAGCCCCGAGGCGTTGGGCGCGCACCTGCGGCGGCTGTGTCGCGAGGCGGAGGCGCGCCTGCACGACGCCACGCCCGACCGCACCGCGCACCTAGCTACACGGTCAGTCAACACACACACACAGAGCTAAAAAATAAATAAGTTTTTTTTTTTGTTCACAACTTGGAATTGACACAAACAGGCTTAAAAACTATTTACTAAAAAAAACATTTGCGGTGTAATTACTAAATTAGTGAGCACATCATGCATAGTGAAACTAGTAATTATATTAGATAGACAAAATACCCTCATATAAATTCTAAATAATATTACTACAGATCATCAGCGAGCGGCCAGGCGGGGACGACAGGTTGCGCGGGAAGCGCGTCGGAGAAAGACAAGCAGGCGCAGCACTGGGACCGACGGCATCGGACACTTAAGTGAGCACTTACACATACACTTTACACTAACACTTAGCTGAAGATCAAATTTTGCTGGTTTTTTTTTTTTTCATTTTGTATAATCTGTGTTTTGATTGTTGTTTGAAATATTTGTTTTGTTATGTTTGCAGGCGGCTGGTATCCGGGTGGGGCAGCGCGCGGGTGGCGGGGTGCGGGGCGGGCCCGACGCTGGAGGTGGAGGGGGGGCACGCCGTCACCGTGCGCCTCGCCGACGTGCCCGCCGCACACAGTGCTGTCGTCACCAAGTATCGAGGTATGGGGCGGACACACAGAGATGGACCTACCACGTTTACCAATCATTCATAACGCAAGAAGCGTTACTAGTCAGTGAAAAAATAATACACATGCACATAAAAATTTGTAAAACATACACAATATACATGCACGTCAACCAACACGCACACAAAACCATATACATATACCATATACTTCATCCTGTACACGACGTTTTATATTATAATACGTCGCAACCGCCATCTTCCCTACTCACTAAGTAGAATGGTAAAAGACACACAAACAAGAAGTGTGTGTGATCGTCGTTCTAAATTCATATTTTCTCAAATATTACATCCTCATGAAAATATCTCATTTTGTGTCATTCAATTTCCACATTCAATTAAATTTATAATTTACCTTTAAACTGAAATGCGTTAACATTATAATAATCTTTAAATTAAATCATGTACAATTTATATCAGAGTGCAATAATGAGTAAACAATCAAACTAAGGTTTACGTGTGTAACGAATAAATTGGTTTCCCAGTGGAGTGGTCGTCCCGCGCGGACTTCTCGAACGTGTGCGGCACCCGCGAGGTCCCGGCGTGTTCCCTCACGGGGAAGGGGGGGACTGGGGGCCGGGTAGTGGTGTCCGGGCTGACCCGGGGCCGCCGGTACTTCTTCCGCGTGTCCGCTGGCAACCTGAAGGGCTGGGGACCGAGCGCTGTGTCCGTGCCGCGGAGCGTCGTGCCGAGCAGTGAGTATTGCTAGTAATGAAGTTAGTTGACAATATGCAAACTAAACTCTTCGATATGGAAACTATCGTAGTAAATCACTTCTTATTAATCGACTTCATTTTGTGTATTATGAATGTTGTTAAAATGTATAGAGTGTATTCTGCATAAA
This sequence comes from Colias croceus, assembly GCF_905220415.1. Lineage (NCBI taxonomy): Eukaryota > Metazoa > Arthropoda > Insecta > Lepidoptera > Pieridae > Colias > Colias croceus. The sequence continues at coordinate 218,017 of NC_059547.1, forward strand.
AAATAATAATTTAGTTAAGTACGGAAATTGATTACATGTAATATTACGAATTAGGGCCGATTTTTCAATCCTTAGTTAAAACTTATTCATCGAATATTGTATTAAACAACCATTTTAAAAATGTGTTACTTGCCCACTTTTTGACAGTTTTAGGTGACATTTGTATATTATTGTGTAATACTTTATTGGGCGGATAAGATTTAACCAAGGATTGAAAAATCAGCCCTTAAATAAGTAAATTAATGATGAGCAATAATTTTTTTTTTTATCTTTATTTCATTGTCAATGATATGGTCGCAACGTTTTCATATAAATACAGCTTATGTATAAAAAGTAACTAATCACGTGTTACCCAGGTTGGCGCGACGTATCGACCCGCCCCCCGCGCCCCTCCCCCTCCACCGCGGCGGAACGTCTGGACGCGCTCGCCGCAGCAGCAGCCACCGCTCGCTGCAGACCCACACCACCACCACCGGCACGACCACCACGGAAAACTGCTGCGACGATACGACAGTTGTTTACTGCTAATACTAAGTTCCAGAAGAATTTGCGACGGTGAGTACATGCGTATACAACATAGATATACGTGCAATCGCACATGGAGGCGCACTACACTTGCATATATAGACTAGATGGTACGTAGTGCGCGCTACTAAGACAAAAAAAATAACCCTTGTATTTAAACTTGGTGTGAAAGTTAGGCTTGAATTTATATTTTTTGGTTTTTATGGCATTCAAATGCTTTATAAATATAAATTTATAAAGAATAGAAAAACTTCGATCACGAGGCGGGACTCGAACCCGCATCCTTCGCGCCATTCCGGGGCGGATGCCTAACCAATTACTCAGCCACTCGTGACCCGCCCGAGTAATCGAATTTATTCTATCCTTTCAGTTTTATGTGTCTTAAGAGACACACCGCGCGCCATCTATTGAGATGATTTAACAACCATCTCAACCAAGTATTTGTTTACTAAAATTAATCGATCGTATTTTTCTAATGCTACTTGACATGAAATTCACACATTGACATCATTGTTTTCCCTATTCTTAGTTTAATTTCATAGTACAGATATTAATTTTGACCGACCTAATCGCTTTACAAACACTGAATATTTACATTATTAGTTAGTTTGAGAAAAAATTTAACATGACGTTAACTTTTTTACGTTCATTTTTTGTTCGTTTATTCATTCAAATTCAATTATTTTTTTATTAATTGGCTATTAAACAAACTGGACAATCAAAACCAATAAATTGTCTCGGACACTTTTTAAATATTGAATAAACACATTGTTACTAATTTAGTTTTCTTAAACCAGCTCCTAAAGAATTACAGAAACAAGTCAAAATCACTCTAAAATCGATACGGTCTCTTAACAATCCACATAATTATTTCCAATTTCAGCGGTGTATACCTGGCGTGCGTGCTGTACCACGAGGACAAGGTGCTGATGACGGGCGAGGACTTCCTGCCCGTCGTGGAGGTGGACGAGACCTATCCCGCCTGCATCTATACCGACTTCCACTGGCTCATGAAGGTGTGTAGACACTACACATGTTAATATCGTAAAAAAATTATCATAAAAACGAATGTGAATGTTCACTTTATCGAATTCATCTCTTACATTAATAAAAATGTCCTAATATATTTTCAATATGATGAAAATAAAGAAGGATTATATTCAGTTGAGTTTATGTTATATTTTAGAAATTTGATGCATTGTGCATGTTTTAGAAGTTGTCCAAACCAAAATTGAATCTATCATAAATTACTTTTCATTCTTTGAGCCGGATCTGAAATTTTACCAATAGCAAATATCGATATAATGACATTGTTCCTGATATTTCGAGCTTCAAGTGATGTGTCTGTGTTTATATTTCATACACACACTTCACGTATATGTGTGTGCAAAAAATTGGTAGATATCATTACACGTCGCCGAGGGGTTCCGAACAATGGTACTGATAGATAAGCAGCAAGCTATGATAGAATGTAAGATTTAAAAAAATGTGCGCGTGTGTACACACGTAAGAAGTGAAACTTCTTTATGACCTTATTTTTCAAAAAATAATTTACTATATGCAACACTACAGAAATACGTCGAATCACGCGTGATAGGGATAAGAAAAAGATGGCGCGTAACGGAAAAATGTCACGCGTTACGAAAAAATGTTACACTAAATTTTTTTCCAGCCCCGATGAAGAAGTTTCACTTCAAAAATATAAGAAATTAAAACTTTTGAAGTTAAAAAAATAGTGTAATTTTTGTATGTATAATAGCTATAAGTATGTAAACTACTCGTATCAAAACTTTTCTTGTGGATCGGAAATAAACGGGCTTTTTATTATTTATTTTATTACACATTGCGTCTGGTCCTTCGAGCCGGATGTGTGACGCGTCTGTGTGTGAATGTACTCATATTATACTGTGGGGCGTGTGTGACGCGTCTGTGTGTGAATGTACTCACATTATACTGTGGGGCGTGTGTGACGTGTCTGTGTGTGAATGTACACATATTATACTGTAGGGCGTGTGTGACGCGTTTGTGTGTGAATGTACTCACATTATACTGTGGGGCGTGTGTGACGTGTCTGTGTGTGAATGTACACATATTATACTGTAGGGCGTGTGTGACGCGTTTGTGTGTGAATGTACTCACATTATACTGTGGGGCGTGTGTGACGTGTCTGTGTGTGAATGTACACATATTATACTGTAGGGCGTGTGTGACGCGTTTGTGTGTGAATGTACTCATATTATACTGTGGGGTGTGTGCAGGTGTCGTGCGCGTGGGAGGAGGTGAAGGCGCTGCGTGGGGAGATGGAGCGGCACTCGGGCCCGTCCGCGCACTTCCGCCTCAAGCTGCTGGCCGCCGCCGCGCAGCTGCAGTCTGCGCTCGCGCTGCACGACCTCGGTACTAACCACTTATACACTGCAAGAGATTGCTTTTAAGCAATAAGGCTGCCTATGCACTTTTCAATTTTATGTTTTTGTATTGTATTGTATTTATTTAAATTTCTCTTACATGTACAATAAAGTGTCATTAATAAATACACTGCTTCTTATGACGTTAGTTTAATGTTATTCAGTTATATCTTGAATTTATGCGATGGGTGGGATAATCGTTCAAGATGTTATATTGGTGGGTCAAATTTATTTGCCATTTCATAAATTTTTATTTTCCTTTTAAAATTGTTGATAGTTTACATGTCAAATACAGGTTCAATTCGAGTTTCTGACAGTTATTTCCTAAAATTTTAAAATGGGATATTGTAAGTTGAGAAATTACTCTACAATTATAGTTTTTGAAGTGAAACTTCTTTAAACCCGTCGAGAGTAAAATTTCAAGGTCGCGTCGTGGCAATACCGTGACATCATGGAGTAAGACGATGATTTTGGTATTATTGAGTCTTGTCAAAAAAGTTTCACTTCTGTCACTTTTTCTTGGTACACACGCTCTTCGTTTCGCATTAGTTGTCGTGCAATGTTGTCTAACGTGTGCGGGGTGTGCGGGGTGTGCAGGGCAGGTGTACCCGTGGGCGCTGCGCGACGCGCACGGCACGCTGGTGCTGTCGCTGGTGGGGCGCGCGCGCGGGCCCAAGCTGCCGGCGCTGAACGCGCGCTGGGCGCCCGCCGCCCGCCTGCGGCGCCGCCCGCTCAGCGACGACGACTCGCTGGCGGAGCGCCTGCTGGCGTCCGTGCGCGCGCAGCTGGCCTTCAGCCGCGCGGCCGGCGCGGGGCTGGCGCGCGGCCTGTACGCCGGCTACCTCAAGCTGCAGTCGTCGGTGGACGCCGTGCGGCTCGTGGCGCCCGCCCACGCGCCCGCCGCGCCGCCGCACCAGCGCGTCAGGGACAACCCGCACGTCTCCGCGTTAGTGCACACTTTACGTTCAATCTATAATATAAAAATGAACCGCAAAATGTGTTGGTAAGCGCATAACTCGAGAACAACTGAACCGATTTCGTTAATTCTTTTTTTATTACATTTCTTGAAGTACGAGGATGGTTCTTATGGAGAGAAAACGTAAAAATGTACCATCAGTGACGGACCGCTAGTATACTAATTAATAAATAAATTAGACAGAACATAGTAGATAGCTGTGAAACGGTTAAATTCTTAACATATATTAATTACTTAATTAATTAATTGTTATTTTATACATCAAAGCCAAAAATATTTATTATATTATGTTTAAAATTTTATCAGTCATTAAAACATCCTTTTAAGCATTTAAATGCTTGTGTTAGAACGAACTCTTCCAACATTACACAGATACTTACTTTTTTGTGTGTTTGCAATACTTTTTTATATTTAACCATATTAAAATAATGTTAAATATCACTTTTTATTATATTAAGCGAACGTCGAGTACTATATTTTGATATTGATTAAGTATTTATGAGAGTTACTGTTTATATTTTAAATTGTAATCTGTAATTGTGCCAGAAATAAAATAAATCAATTATAATACTCATTTGTCCCAAACTAGATTTATTCAACTCTTAAACAATTAAACTAAATAAAAAATAACATAACTTAAAAACTAATAAAAGTTTCTTTATTACAGAGAAGAATGGGAGTACCTCAGATCACAGTCCGGCAGAACGGAGGACAACCAAGCGATAAGTAATCTATCGATAAACAGCAACGATAAGCCTTCAGAATCTCAACAAATATTCCTAGAACAGATAGCCACCGCGTGTCGCAAATTACTTCGTGACATGGACGTGTCGGCCGACAACGCGCTTGCACACCGGATATACGACCTTGAGGTCATCGAGCTGAACAGTGACGTCACCTTCATCATGATCTGCCCCCCGGCGGAGCAGGCCTGCTCTGTTCCCGGACAGAAGGAGATGCTCCTCCAGCGGGGCGACCTCTTGAGTCTGCCGATACAAGCCTTCGAAATGATCCACATGCAGACCTACCATCCGGACATCCTGCACAAATACTGCAAACTGAGCTGCATCCTGGAACTCGACATCGCAATGGCCGCGCACTCACACAGAGAAGCCTTTTCGTGTACCGAACTACAGACTACGAAGGAGAAGCTTACGAAGCTCGAAGAGTTGCAGAACAGTCTGAACCTGGTGTGGAAGTCGGAGCGGTGGCTCATGGACTTGATCAGTTTCGCGCGGGACAAAGACAAAGCGGGCCCTAATTCAGGAATTTTGCTCAAATATATACTCGAAAAGACGCCGTCCCAGATTTGCTCAGACACGGGAAGTTGTGATAAGGATGTTAATTTGAAGATAGATCTCCTACAGATACCTTGCCGAGATGGAAAAATAACTAAAACGTCGCCGGGAAGGGGCTCGTGGCCGGGCCCGGCGGGGAATGGTAACCACGCAAACTTGCACCCAGAATTTAGTAAATCGGAACAACAGCTCAGTATAGCTCCCCGACAAGCTTCAGTATCGACGCTCAACTTGAGTAGCTCTCAATACCTCACCGACAGCAAATTCGCGCGGAAAGGTAGCGCCGACTCACAATACACGCAATCTAGTGCAATGAGCAACAACTTTATGAGCAGTAACTCACAGTTCGACGTGAAATCCACTGGAACCCACACGAGTAATAACAGCAACCGTTTACCGCCGTCTCGAAGCGAGGACACTTTGGTTCTGCAGAACGAGAACATAGAACCGAAACCGCGGCCACACAGCATTAACACGACCATGTCGACAACTTCGAGTCCTCTACTAACTGTGAAACACAATATGTATTCAGGCAGTATGATTAGTGTTAGAACGGGAAATGAATCAGCGCAAAGTTTATCTTCTGATTCAGAAAGCCAGAGCTGTCCCAAACTACGCCCACCGAATTACAGAACCGTAATGCCGTCTAAAAGCATGACTAATGTGAAATCACCCGAAATAGACTTCACAGATACTGGGCAAGAGGTAAAGAGTCATAGTGTGAAGCGTCAGCCATTATTGGAGACACAGGAAGAAGATTTGAACAAGAAGGTGCCGAAGACTGAGGAGAAGCAAGACTCGGAGGAGCGGACCGACCCCACCTCGGAGAGACGGATCGTCGACCAGCCGGGAATATTGCAAGTAAGATTCGAATATAATTTAGTTACAGAGTCGATTTTTCTAAAAACTTGAATGAATCAGCAGCGTTTAGACGTATCTTATTCATAAATTGATACAAAAAAAGCTAATAACATAATAGTAAAATTATAATCATTTATAAATTTTCATACACAATTCATAACATTAGCAAAGCATAAATATTTTATGCTAGTCCAATTGAAAAATTTTCAACTTTAAGTTTGTTAGCTCTTTAATTATATCCAATTTAAAGTTTGATTTAATGTTAAAAAGTTTTGAGAAACAAATAAAAATTAATTATTTTTCGTAACTTGCAGGTATTCGCAGCATACGAGACAGGTCTAGCGGCGGGCACATCTCTCAAGCTCCACGTGACTCCACGAACAACCGCACGTGAGGTCATCGACCTGGTCGTGAAACAACTCAACATGGCCGCCGTGCTCAAGGGCAAACCCGGCCCTGTGTACCCGCCAGAGAGATTGCAGGATTTCTGCCTTGTAGCGGTTATTGGAGCAAGGGAAAGGTGTCTCAGGGATGACTTCAGACCCCTACAGTTGCAGAACCCTTGGCGTCGAGGTCGCCTGTACGTGCGGCTGAAGCATGACGTGCTCGCCGCGATACAGCACTCCGCCAAACAGCCCGCCTACATATAGATCTGTTTCTCCCTATATAATATGCGATCCAACTGAGAATATAAAGTTAACATTTTATAAATAGGATTTATTTAGATATCCTTTTTGCATATCGATAACGGTTTATATTATTTCTCTGATACTTAAATTTAAATACGAACGTTATTTATGTATTTTGAATTAATAGGATCGACGTCACAATATATATGGCGGCAAGTCGTTCCTATTCTCAGTTGGATCGCATATCTCCATTTATTCCAAACGTGAAAGAGCTATCAAAATTTGGGTACAGAAAACTAGATTAATTTAGCAGTGACATCGAATGGAGCAGAAGGTTGTGTTAATATAGATTATCGCAATAATCCGGAAAGTCGCTCGGCCGCGTTTATAGTTTATGTGAAGTTCCATACAATATAATGCTCAATTTCTGAAAGAAATATTCTTTTGAAGTGAAACTTTTTTATCGGGGTTGGAAAAAAATTTAGTGTAACTGTTCGGTCACTAAGGTTCAATTTAGATTGCGATAAACGGAATGGTGATTAGTAAAGAAAAATACGTCTTGCTTGTATGATGCTTTAATTACGACTGATTATGACAATTCAATCCGACATACCGCCCACCAAAACATATTGTTTTCAACTTAAATTCATTAACAAAAAATAAACGATAGCTTTGAAGTAACAAAATCTTAACTTAACAATAATTGAGTACAGTGGACTGTATAACTGTAAAACTATAATGATTAATTAGCTTTATGTTTTGGCAGGAATACATTAAGTTTTATGCAAAATCTTACATTAACTTTAGGTACCTAAATAAACATTCTTACTTCAGATACACATTAGATCTTCAAACAAGTAAAATTTAAACAATTCTCAACGTAACTTTCAAATATTTTGTAAAGTAATACAAACAAATAACTTCAAAATTAATGTGTTTACAATTTCTTATCTTCTTCTAATTTTTATATAAAGTAATTTAGTTTCAATAACAATCAATACATATTAATTTAGCTTGTAAATGTGTAATACATAACTCATTTCTTTTATTAATTTTATTTGGAAGTAAAACTAACTTTGATAACGGTCTCTTTAACTCTTTACTGCCCTTACATCTTACTGTTACTATTCGTACTAAACCATCTGAGCCGGGATGGACTTCTTTCACGCAACCTAATAACCATTTAGTAGGTGGTAAGTCCTCTTCCTTAATTACAACGACATCTCCAATATTTGGCGACTGAATGTTGGTGTACCATTTACTTCGTTGTTGTAATGTGTTTAAATACTCAGATCTCCAGCGGTGCCAAAAATCCTGAGTCATCTTTTGTATACATCGCCATCTTGTGAGTAGGCCAGCATCAGCTTGCTTATAATGAATATCGGGAACACCAATCAATGGTTCGCCAATAAGAAAATGTCCAGGTGTGAGTGGTGTTAGTGTGTCGATAGTCTCGTCTAGTTGGCAAAGTGGACGAGAATTAAGACACGCTTCTACTTGGGCCAATAGTGTAGACATTTCTTCATATGTTAGTTTTGTGTCTTTATTTACTCTTATCAAGTGCCTCTTAGTTGATTGTACACCAGCTTCCCATAAACCGCCATAATTTGGCATCCTCGGTGGAATAAAATGCCATGTAGTTCCATCATTTGCCAATATAGCTGCTACTTCACTTGTAATGTTAGCCTGTCCTTTATCAAATAATTCTCTAAGCTCTTTAGCGGCACCAACAAAATTGGTGCCGTTATCACTCCATAAATTTTCACAGTGACCCCTTCTAGCCACGAATCTACGAAATGCTGCAATGAATGCTTGTGCAGTTAAATCTGTAACGGCTTCAAGGTGTATTGCTCTTGTCGACATACAAACAAACAAACAGATGTAGCCTTTCGTGCAATGGTGACCTCGCCCTCTTGATGTTTTTAAATAAATAGGGCCTGCGTAGTCGACACCTGAATTCAAAAAGGCTCTATTTTGATTGACTCTCATAGCAGGAAGTTCTCCCATTTTCTGAGTTCTAATCTTCGCCTTATCAATTATGCAGGTTTTGCAAGTTCGAATGCATTGCCTTACAGCAGCCTTAAGGTTAACAATCCAAAATCTGGTACGTATAAATGACATCATTAACTGTATACCACCGTGTAACGTTCTAACATGAGCATCTTGTATTATTAATTTAGCTAAATGCACCTTCTGCGGTATGATTATGGGATGTTTTGTAGATTCCTCTATATTTGCTTTTTGTAATCTTCCGCCAACCTTCATGATCCCATTTTTATCTAAAAATGGAGAAAGTTTGACTAGTGTACTTCTGGGTTTAACTCTTCCTTCCTTCTCTATATCATCCAAATCTTTTTTATAAATAAGTCCTTGATAATATTTAATACACATCTTTAATACTTCTTCCATTTCTTCTACTTGTATGTATCTTTCTTTCTGACATTCTTCCTTAGGTCTCAAAAATCTTCTGCAATATGACAAAACTCTTTTCATCCGAGATAAACTCGAAAATCTTTCCCAAATTGGTATTTCAAAATCGTCTTCCTTTGTGTTGTGTAAACTCTTCAATTCTAAATCTGTTTCTGGAATATCTGTTTTTGTTGTGTTAGCGTTACTTTTATCTTTCAGCCATTCTGGTCCATTCCACCAAAGGTTCGCACTTTTCAATTCGCAAGCTTTAATTCCTCTTGACGCGATATCTGCTGGGTTCTCAGCGGATCGTATATGATTCCATCTGCAGCAGTCTACAACTCTCAAAACATCTGCCACACGATTAGCGACAAAAGTCTTCCACTTACTTGGGTGAGACTGCAGCCACGACAAAACTACCATTGAATCTGTATAAGCGTATATCTGCGTGTTCGCCAGTTTAAGTAGATTTGATGTTTCTTCAATGACTTCTGCCAAAAGCGCTGCTGCACATAACTCCAGTCTAGGTACGGTAAGCTGTTTCAACGGAGCAACTCTTGTGCGAGATGCTATCATGGTAACATAGACATCATCTCTTTCATCGACGACTCTAAGGTAAACGACAGCTGCGTATGATTTCGTTGAAGCGTCTGCGAAACCATGTATCTCCACCACTTTACTTCTGGGAGCTGTGTGAAACCATCGTGGGACTTCAAGCGATTGTAGTTCAAGTAAGTTATCTCTATAGCATTTCCATTCTTCTATTATGTTGCAGGGTAACTCATCATCCCATCCCTTGTTACAAAGCCAAAGTTTTTGCATCATGACCTTTGCTACTATTACTACAGGAGATAACCACCCAAAAGGGTCAAACAAACGTGCAACATCTGAGAGAATAGACCTTTTTGTCACAGGAAGTATTAATTCAGGTAAGTCTATAGTTATTTTAAATGTATCACTTCTTCTATCCCATGTTAAGCCTAATATTTTTATTATTTTATCTAGTTTGATTTCTAAATTTTCTCTCATTATATTATCATCTTCTTTTATGTATTGTATGACTTCTTCAGCATTACTAGACCACTTTTGCATGTTAAATCCTCCTCTTTTTAATACAATCTTTATTTCTTCACAGAGCTTCTTTGCATTTTCTACATCTTCATGACCCCCCATTAGATCATCAACGTAAAATGATGTTTGAATCGCATTAGCAGCTTCAGGATATTCTAGCATTTCATCATTTGCTAATTGTTTCAGTGTTCTGACGGCAAGGAATGGTGCTGCGGCCGTTCCGAACGTAACCGTTAAAAGTTTATAACTTCTTAATTCCTCGTCTGGATTGTCTCTCCAAACAATGCATTGTAATTTTGAGTGGTCTTCAGACATCTTAACCATTCTGTACATCTTTGTTATGTCTCCAACGAAGCAAATCTTATTAATTCTCCATAAAGTAATAAGACTGCGAAGATCTCTTTGTAGAACAGGACCTACTCGCATTAAATCATTCAGTGATAAACCGTTGGAGCCCTTAGCTGAAGCATCGAAGACTACACGGACCTTTGTAGTCTCCTTGTCTTGTCGAATGACAGCATGATGAGGTAAGTATATAGTGTTCTTATCATCATCATCTTCTAACTTCTTCATGTGACCCATACTTATATACTCTTTTATAACCTTTGCGTATTCTTCTTTTAGTGATTTGTCTTTAGCAAATTTTCTTTCTAATTAAAATAAATAAATAAAAATAAAAACTTTATTTATTTGCCTTCACAACTTATACTATTACAATAGAACAAAATATGTAAACGTGTAGCATTTACGTTGTGAAGGACTAGTGTCTGAAATAGGTCTGTGAAAGACCTGTAGTACAGATCACTAGCCCCCCTCGCGGATGATACTACTTAAATACATTTATAACTTAACATAATAAACAAATGGCAAGAAGAGAAAAAACAAAACAATAGACTGAACTTAATATCTACTTCTACTTAAAATAATATAGACCTATTAATACGTGACCAGTGTATGTGTAATTGTGTAGTGAGTGTTTGTCTGCATGTATGTGTGCGCGTGTAATATGTATGTTTGTATGTGTGGGTGTGTGAATGTGTTAGTTTGTGTGTGCGTCTGCGTGTATGTGTGAGTGCGTCTATGCGTGCGTTTTTGCGTTTGTGCGTGTGTGTGTCATATATAGAAAGATGTATAAACAGTGCGGAATAAACATTAAGTTTTTATGTTTAAAAGATTTTCAGTTTGTTGGTAGTCTAGGGTTTTCAAATAATTACTTACGGCTGATTTACAATTATATTTATTTTTAGGATATATGTTTAACGTTTTATTTATTAGGTTATAAAGAAAAGGTCCCATGAAGCAGAAAAAATTGTGTGAATGAAAGCTTTTGAATTGTAAGGTCGGGCATATCTTATCTTTGCGACGTTGGCTAAATTGTAGGTTTTTGTCAAAAACTAGTTGAGAATGCTGTTTTAAGATTGTTTGTAGTATAAACGATTGTCTAACCGTCAGCAAGTCCCACTTTTTGTATAGTTCGGTGGTAGGGAAACGGTAAGGGAGACCAGCACCAACTTTGAGGATCGAGCGCTGGGCTCGCTCAACTTCTATGAGGTAACTCTTTGCACTACCGCCCCAAGATGTTATACAATAATTTATCAAAGAGCTACCTAGGGCAAAGTAAACCATTTTAATGACTTGGTGATCACCTATATGTCTTAAGCCCTTAAATATGTAAATTAATTTACGCAGTCTTGTTACAAGTACATTTATATGTGGTTTGAAAGATAGGAGCTGATCAATGGTTATGCCCAGATATTTAATAGTTTCAGTCCTCTCGAGTATTGGACATTGGCAATTCGGAAGAATGGATGAACAAGAGTGAGCTGCAATAGCAAAAGATGAAGATGGAAGCATTTTATTTCTATGTGCAAAAACCATATATTTTGTTTTCATTACGTTTAACGTTAGGATGTTGCGTTGGAGCCAGTTACAGACAGTATTAAATCCCTGTTGAGCGTAATTGAATACCTCCTCCCATGAATTACCAACAAAGAAAAGGGCAGTGTCATCGGCAAAAGTGATGACTTTACCATGTGGGAGATTGAGGTTGCACAAGCCATTGATATAAATCAAGAAGAGCGTTGGTCCGAGTATACTTCCTTGAGGAATTCCATATTTAACTGATAATTCATCACTAGTTGCATCACTATTTAGCCTGACACGTTGTCTTCTATCAGTCAAATAGTCACTGATTAGTTTTAATGGGATGTCACGTACACCGATACTTTCTAGTTTATCTAATAGGTGAGGGATAGAGACCGTGTCGAATGCTTTTGCCAAATCAAGTAATTGTTTGAACCTCTTTATTGCAGTATCCTTAGTATTTCCTATTTGTTCAATTGTTTCTTCTAAACTTTGCTTTAAAGGTAGTTGTACTATATATCTTCCTTCGTGATCTCTTTGGGTTGTTTTTGTATATATATCTTCACATTCTTCTTCTTCTTTTGTAAATATCTTCTTCTTGTTGTATAAGAACGTGTCTATTTCCCAAAAAGATTTAAGTAAGTCATTGTCTTCTCTGATGAACATACTTCTTATTGTTTTCGTGTTGTTACGGTCAGCATGTGTAGTCTGGCCAGACAAGATCCAACCCAGACTAGTCTTTTGGGTTACTAAACCGTTGTGTAGGCGTATGATGCCATCTTCAATAATTCTTGTAAAAACTTCTACACCTAGTAAAAGGTCAATGCTGCCAGGTGTTCCGTAAGTAGGGTCAGCTAAATCTATAGTTTCTATTTCCATCTGCAGTGAGATCTTCTTGGCAGGCAGAATAGATGATATAGTTTTCATCACGTAAGCTTCCATTTCAATAGGCGACGATTTAGTGTGTAATGACAATTGGACCTTATACTTCAAATCTTGTTTTTCTTCACCTATACCCGATACTGTACCATGTACTCTTTTCTTCTTTAGGTTTAATAAATCGACAACTCTTGACGTGATGAAAGACGCTTCTGATCCCTGGTCTACAAGTGCACGAAAACGATGAAGTTCACCTGACTTGCCTTTTATGTAGACTATCGCCGTAGCAAGTAGAACCCTTTTACTAGATTGTGCTTCGCTTGAGTAATGCGCTGTGACTTGTGCTTCTGATGTTGATGCGCTTGTTGGAGTCGTTGTGTTTGTGTAATCAATCCCTTGCTTCTTGTCTAAGTGTAATAGGGAATGATGTCTTCTTCTACAAATTCTGCAAGACGTTTGTTGTTTACAATGTGGAACGGTGTGATTGGGAACTAAACAATTAAAACATAGCTTATTCTTGAGTGCAAATTGATGTCTGTCTTCAATAGTTTGTTTAGAAAATTCGTTGCAGTGATAAATATAATGACTTTGTTGACAAAAGATACACATCGGCTGATTGTTACTTATTAAATGTGAATTCTTAATATTCTTAGCGGCATGGAATGATCTTTGTGTTGACGGTCTATCTTTATTTGTCGTTTGTTGACTGTTCGATGTTATCATTTCCAAGGTGCGATACTTTAACTCAAGAAATTTATTTAAATCTTTCCAACTAGGCAACTCTTCCGATTCTTGTTGATAAATATATTCTTCCCATGATTTGTGTGTCTCCTGGTCTAATTTTTGTAGAATAATATAAATTAAAATTGGACCCCATGTATCGGTAGAAATGTGCATATTTTGTAGACTATTTAAACATTCATTAGTTGTGTCCAAAATGAATTTAATTTGTATCGATGTTTGTGTATTTACCTTACGTATGCCAAAAAATCTTTTAAATATGGAGTTTATAATAATCCTTTTATTACCATAACGCTTCTTTAAAGTGTCCCAAGCTTGTTCATAATTATTTTCGGTTACATTAATATGTTTCAATAAAGATGCGGCTTCACCGGTAACACTTAACTTAAGATAATGTAACTTCTGTACCTTTGATAATGACGAATTATTATGCACAAGTGTAGTAAACAAATCTTGATATGATAAAAATTCATCGTATCTTCCTGAGAAAGTAGGTAACTCGATGTGTGGAAGTTTCACCCCCGAAATACACGGTTCGACCACTGAAACACCCATTTCACCTTGCTGCATCACGTTTTTATTCGCACCCAATAAATCTATCATGTCCGCTTTAAAGTTGATATACACATCTTCGTATTTATAATATTCTTCGTTTAAAAAATAAGGAATCACGCCGCGCTGATCTCTCGTCGTACGTTTTGATAATTGCAAATGTGCTTCATTAAATAACTTCCAATAGTCTTCTATACACTCCAAACGTGCTTTAATATAGCCCTCCGTTAATCTGACTTTAGGTGACTTTTTAAAATTAATTTGTGTCTTTTGTAACTTCGATGCTAAATCTTCTAACATGTTAATATAACTTTCTTGTTCGGACGTAATAGTAGTAGCCATTATGTTTCATTAAATTCTTAAATATTATCTTCTTATAAATGCAACGATTCACTTCAAAATCTTGACTTTTAAATAAAAAATTATAACTTCTTTTGTCTTGACATCAATTGTAACGAAACTTCGCTAACTCGTAACTCGTAAACAACTTTTTCTGTATAGGATTGCTCGCCGGCCGATGCACTATTGTTCTCGTTATCGCAAAACTATCCGGCTCGTTATAGGCCATATGTTCGGTCACTAAGGTTCAATTTAGATTGCGATAAACGGAATGGTGATTAGTAAAGAAAAATACGTCTTGCTTGTATGATGCTTTAATTACGACTGATTATGACAATTCAATCCGACAGTAACATTTTTTCGTTACGCGTGACATTTTTCCGTTACGCGCCATCTTTTTCTTATCCCTACCACGCGTGATTCGACGTATCTCTATAAAGTTGCATATAGTAAATTATTTTTTTGAAAAATAAGGTCATAAAGAAGTTTCACTTCTTACGTAGTACATTTTTTTATGAAAATAATACACATTAATAATTGTACGACCAAAATTAAGTTAATAGTAAATCGTTATCGTACTCCCAAAGAGACAGATTGCTAGACGGAATCCTTCCTAATAAATATCATACTTTGTAAACTAGTACCTTTCGTACTGTACGTAACCGTGTTTAAATTGTTAGTTATATATAATAAATGTATACAATACATTTGATAAATGAGATCGACTCCGCTAATATATCTGTTAAACAACAATATACTTGTACATAATATCTAATTTATCAAATTGTAATGAATTGTAAATCGAATAAATATGCGGTAGAGTACAGTTATTTTAGTTAATAAAGTATTAATTATAGACATAGAGTGAGAGAAAAACACCATTTTATTGTAATGAAAGTGTCCATGTATGTCATACGTCGCTCGTCCGCGTCCAACGCAAGGTGTAACAACACTTATCTCTTTAGTTAAGGGCTGATTTTTCAATCCTTGGTTAAAACTTATTCATCGAATAACGTATTAAACTACCATTTCAAAAATGTATGCTAATTGTCCGTATATGACAGTTTTCACATACATTTTAAAATAAACTTTATTGGACGGATAAATTTTAACCAAGGATTTAAAAATCGACCCTAAATAGTCCATCGAGGCTAACAGTAGTTTAATTTCGGTGCCAATCCTTATTTGTTGATGCTTTAATAGTATATATATATAAAGTTAGGGAACGAACACAATTTATGGTGCTTAAATAATGCTTTTAAACCATAACTTTGAATTCTTATGACCAAAACGAATAATATTATGTTGATGAAAATACAAAATACATTTGCAGCGATAGTTCATTGACTAGTCCCTACAGTATTGTATATGTTTTATGTGTTGTTTAGTTGAATTCATATCTTTGTATGTTGAGCTTCAAAATATTGATAATATATTTTATATACAATCTCAAAATGTAAAGTATTTTATTATTTAACAAAAATATTGTTTAAGCAGAAGTATTGTACGCGCGGCGAGAGTTTGGCTTTGACCTTCGGGTGGAGGGGGTTACTGCGCAACGCACACAATACTTTTCCCCGCCCCGCACCCCGTTGATACCCAATTTCTGATTTCTGCGCAATAACGGTCAAAGCCAAACTTTCGCCGCGCGATCTGTACCTTTTGTTATTGTTTTTAATAAAAGTATTATTATTAATCTAAATATTTTTATATAATTGAATAGCCATATTACAAACGACAGTCAAAAGAGTTATTCTCTTCATATGTAAAACCAAACTTATTGTAAAGACAAATTCCATTAAAATACTCAAGTTCTCATTACAACCAAATCGAATTGTACAGTAAATGTAGTCAAATGAAATATTATGTATTTAGATGTAGAAAATAAAATTGTATCAACGATTCGAGCCATACTTAGATCGCAATTAATTATAAAGCCTAATAGTACGGGAGCTAGCAACGTTTAAAAAAAAGTCATTTTAGTATAGTTGGGTTTTTGATATACTGTTTCTCTTGCTATTTCGGTTAGAGTCCGGGCTGTCTGGCTGGCCGCAGTGGTTGCGTTTATTAGTGCGCATCTTATCTGCACAGGAAAATATCCTTAATTTAAAGTCATTTTTTAACGCGTAATTTTTAATCTTTTGCCTTTAGATAGATCCATCAGACATAATTTTTTTATTGCAAGACGTTTTTTTCGTTGTACTAAAATAGGTGCCATACGCAATTTTTATTTAAAAATAACTAAAATGTCATCGAAATAAGTGAAATTACATCAACATGAGTCCGCTTAAAAGGTAAGTAATAACTTTATTATTTATATTATATTATCCTTTTTTAATACTTATATTGAATAATTAGTAAACTAATATTTTTAATAGATGGTTTCATATTTATTACACTTTTGGGTATAAATATGAATTTGATGATATTTGTATTTTCTAGTGTTTGATTTTAAGCGAGTATTATACATTTTGAAATTAAAGACTTGGGAAAATAATACAATGAATAAATCGCGTTTAAAATCCGTTAATCTTTAATTTCTTGATGATATTTGGTTTTTATCAAGTTTACATTAACGTCCTATTTGAGGTTCGTTGGGAAAAAGGAGGTGATATGGTAGATTGTTGCAAAAAACTGTAAATAGTAAAATGAATATTGTATATAGTATAAGTAACACAGTGATTACTTATCCTTCACTGGGACTCATGTTGATGGAATTTCACTTATTTCGATGATATTTTAATTATTTTGAAATAAAAATTGCGTCTGGCACCTATTTAACAACGAAAAAAACGTCTTGCAATAAAAAATGTATGTCTAATGGATCTATCTAAAGGCAAACGATTAAAAATTACGCGTTAAAAAATGACTTTAAATTAAGGATATTTTCCTGTGCAGATAAGATGCGCACTAATAAACGCAACCACTGCGGCCAGCCAGACAGCCCGGACTGTAATCGAAATAGCAAGAGGAACAGCATATCAAAGAACCAACTATACTAAAATGCTCACTTGTCAACGTTGCTACCTCCTAGAATATAAGTAAATGTCTTATGAATTTAAATGTTAATATAAATGTGTTTTATTTTATTATTATTGGTATTCACCCCAGTCGCGGTGTTGTATATTAGACATTAGAAGAGTGGATGAAATATTGCACAAAAATAAATGTATTTCAAATCTTATATTTGTTTTCTTTCTTTCTTTTGCATAAAAAAATCAATAAACTTAATTATGTGTCAGCCCAAAGGATATTGAGCCTCCTATAGTATAGGAGGTAGCAACGTTTTCGAGAGATGATTTTAGAACAGGTGGTATTTTGATATCTCTTTCTCTTTCCGTTCAGAGTCCGGACTGTCTGCCTGGCGGCAGTGGTTGCGTTTTAATAAACGCACTAATGTGCGCATCTTATCTGCAGAGGAAAATATTTTTAACTGTATAGTACAGTTTACTTTTACCTTTAGATAGACCAATGAGGTACTAAGTACTAAAGAGGACATCGCCACTACACTATTTGTAACACGAGTTGAGCCAAGCGTCTCAAACTCATTTAGTCTGTACCGGACTGAACCACCCGCTTGCAACACGTGCTATTAGATTGCTTTTATTAGTGCGCATCTTATGTGCTGTGCAGATAAGATGCGCACTATTAAACGCTACCACTACCGCCAGGCAGACAGCCCGGACTAACCGAAATAGCAAGAGAAACAGTATATCAAAAAACCAACTATTCTAAAATTCTTTTTTTTTTTCAAACGTTGCTATGCTAGCTCCCGTACCATTTAGAGCTAGCAATTATTTATGATTATGCCTAAAGTTGACTTTTGTTAGGGAGTGAACTTCTGTGCGTAGTACTATTATAATAATTATATTAAGTGGTAGAGTGATTTTAAAACCTTAATAATCAAACTTTCTCCATTATTAGTACAAAATTGCATAATCTATATCCATACATACAAATATTATTAAGCTGAAGAGTTTGTTTGTTTGTACGCGCTAATCTCAGTAACTAACTGGTCCGATTAGAAAAATTCTTTCGGTGTTAGATTTCCCATATTTTATCGAGGAAGGTTAAAGGCTAAAATATTATATCATCACGCTAAGAACAACAAGAGCGGAGCAATGCGGGTGAAACCGCGGGGCACAGCTTGTAATAATATAAAATTATAATTTTTAAGACTATACGTAGTCGAGGACTAGTTAATACATAAATAATAATTAAATCAAAATCTGTAGGTACAGTAGTTTTTGCGAAAGCCGGAGTCAGTATCTAAAGTAATTTATATTCCTCTCCTCCTTATTATATAAAATTTATATACTAATAGGATTTATTTATATAATAATTATATAATAGGATTTATTTATATAATTATTATTAATAACACGAAAGATTCTGTGTCGTGTATAAAATCAGTTTCAGATAGGTTAGTAGGTAATAATCCTACACAAAATTCTAATATCGCAATGTCTAACCAATGTTATTCAAATTATTTTATATCTATTCATTAGTTAGGTCCAAAATATATTACTCAGATACATATTTGTGTTGAAGCTGCTAAGGGCTAAGGCAGAACAATAACTTTTGCCGATCCAACTTCTTTCTACGTTGGTAATAACAACGGGTCACCATGGACTTTGATTGCAAAGCATTAAATTTCGGTAGGTATTTAGGTCGTAATTAGACGGAAAAAAATATATGGCATGAAAAACTTTGCTTTTGTGCTTAGAAGACTGATTGAACGAAATTTTTAAAAATCTCGGATATTAATTTTTGACTGAAAATAAAACTATTGAAATAAAAATGTTTATTATTTTTATTAAGTTTTACTATCAAATTAGCTTACAGAAAAGTGGAAAATAACTTAAAAGTGCACACTTTTACTTTTTCTTTTATGTTCATAGCTACTTTCTCTCAATAAACCCCAAATATAGTCGCCCATCATGTTTTCATTGTATTGGCCTTGATAGCGTTGTTCAAAATTCATGATGTCCTGATGGAAACGTTCTCCTTGCTCTTCGGAATAGGCTCCCATATTGTTTTTAAATTTATCCAAATGAGCATGCAGCATAATATGTACTTTTAATGACATCCTGCAGCCCATGGCCTTAAAATTTGTAAGCATATCCTCAACCAACTTTTCGTAGTTTTCAGCTTTATTATTTCCTAAAAATTCAGAAACTACTTACTGCTTTAAAACTGTTCCAAGTTGCTTTTTGAGTACGATTCAGCAACGTTGGAAATTTTTCATCGGCGAAAATCTGTCTTATTTGCGGACCAACAAAAACCCCAGCTTTAACCTTTGCTTCCGATAACTTCGGAAAAAAAATTTTTAAGTATCACAAAAGCAAACTTTATACTGAAAAAAAAGTATTTTCTTTTCGTTTTTTTGCATAACTAACTGGAAAATAATAGTATAAACTTTAGGACAAAGAACGAAAATTTTTTTGTCGAGTCGTGTAATAGATCGGCTTCAAGGGATTAATAAAACCACAATGTAATTTTAATTTATTAATTACATAAAGTTAAGTAATATTATCATTTTGATTATAGTTAACAATGATATAACAGGATATAACAAAATAAGGCTGATTACAATGGGATCATCTTTATTATTGTTTGAAGTGTCGTCTTTGAAGTGTCGTGCGTGAGGTGTCGTGTGTGATGTGTCGTATGTGAAGTGTCGTGTTGAAGTGTCGTGTTTGAAGTGTCGTGTGTGAAGTGTCGTGTTTGAAGTGTCGTCTTTGAAGTGCCGTGTGTGAAGTGTCGTGTGTGAAGTGTCGTGTTTGAAGTGTCGTGTGTGATGTGTCGTGTGTGAAGTGTCGTGTATGAAGTGTCGAATTTGAAGTGTCAGGTGTTATGTATCGTATTCGTAGTGTCTGTGTGTAGTGTCGGGTATTAGGTGTCGAGTTTTAAGTGTCGTGTATGAAGTGTCGAGTTTGAAGTGTCGTGTATGAAGTGTCGATTTTGTAGTGTCGTGTAAGAAGTGTCGAGTTTGAAGTGTCAGGTGTTATGTATCGTATTCGTAGTGTCTGTGTGTAGTGTCGGGTATTAAGTGTCAAGTTTGAAGTGTCGTGTATGAAGTGTCGAGTTTGAAGTGTCGTGTATGAAGTGTCGATTTTGAAGTGTCAGGTGTTGAGTATCGTATTCGTAGTGTCTGTGTGTAGTGTCGGGTATTAAGTGCGAGTTTGAAGTGTCGTGTATGAAGTGTCGAGTTTGAAGTGTCGTGTATGAAGTGTCGAGTGTTTGAAGTGTCGTGTATGAAGTGTCGAGTTTGCTTTGTGTATGTACTGCAACTGATGATGACGATGTAGATAATAAAAGTTTCACTTTAAAAATAAAATAAAACGTCCACACTGGGTTTATCGACTCGGTTACAGAAGATTGCATGATAGCCAATTTCACATGATAGAATAATATGTTAAACCTAAATTCCTTGCAATTATTAATATTATTTTTCATTTTTTTTGGGACCGAATCGAGAAATTCCGTAACGAAAAAACCTCACGCTCCCCACTCCGACGGGCTCGGAGGTGTGGCTTGATTACTTTTTGGCTGCGAAATTTGTCTTCCTTATATAAAATGTTCTAAACTATCAGATAAAAAAAATCATGCATATTCCCTATTCTTGAAAGAGAGAACAATTGGATCAAGGTCGACCTGTGATTTTAACACAGGATTTTAACCCAAGGGCGGATCCAGCTTTAGTGCCAGGGGGGGGTCACATAGTCGTGGTCAATTTACAAAAGCTATGTTTTGATAATTTAATTGATACGTAGATTTAAAAAAAAAACGGTCAAGTGCGAGTCGGATTCGCGAACCAAGAGTTCCGTACAAACATTTTTAATTTTAAATTTATGCTTTTTGCAAATTTTCCTTTATCTGTGTTATAAGACGTAACTTTCTACAAAATATCAAGATTCTGTGTTCACGGGAAGTACCCTGTAGGTTTTGATTCCTGGCGACACTTGAGAATGTTGATAAGCATGGTTCAGTAGTTGTACGTTGTTGTCATAAATGTATGTTTTAGCAATTTTTCATCCATCTGTGCTGACATTGCTTTTAACCAAATTTCAAGACTCGTGTTCACGGGAAGTAGTACAATACAGGTTTTGATTCCCTTGCCGATAAGGTCGAAATTTGCGATAATTTTCAGCATAAACGGCTACATCTTTTGATTGCGTTGGCTTATAAGTTTGATTTTTTCACAGCTTTAAGGAACCGTAGATTTGATTATTCGGTATAAATTTCAGATTGATACCTCCACGCGATCCTGAGAAAAAGGGTCTTGACAGGCAGACAAACTTAAAAATTGTTCAAGATATATTTAATTAAAAAATATATAGATTTTGCAATTATTCGTGTATCTGTACTATAAGATGTTACTTCGTACCGAATTTCAAGATTCTGAGTTTACGGAAAGTACCCTGTAGGTTTTGAGTTTTGATACCCTTGTGAATGTCGAAATTTGTGAAATTTTGCGGCATTTACGGCTGTATCTTCTGATTCGTTGACATAGAAGTTTGATTTTATTATAGCTTAAAGCTATCATAGACTTGAGTTTTTGGCATGAATATCAATTTAATACTTGTAAGCGTTCATGAGTAACAGGGTTGTAAGTTTAAATTTTTTTTTAATATTTTTTTTATAATATTCTAAGTAAAAATTCATTTTTTTCGCAATTAGTAAACAAAGTCGTTTTCTCTGTGCATATGTCCCTTTGTATGATTAAATCTTTAAAACTACGCAACGAATTTTTATGCGGTTTTTTTAAAGATAGAGTGATTCAAGAGGAATAGTATATAATTTATAAGTGTTTAGACAAAGCGGGCGAAGCCGCGGGCTAGCTAGTCTGCGTTATAAGATGTTACATTGTACTACATTTCATGACTCTGTGTACTCGGGAACTACCCTGTAGGCTTTGATTTCCTAGGGAGTGTCGAATTTTGCGAAAAATTTCAGCATTTACAGCTGCATCTTTTGATTGCATTGGCTTATACGTTTGAATTTTTCACAGCATCAAGGGACCGTAGACCGTAGGATTTCGACATTAGCAAAGGAATCAATACCTGCAGGGAGCACCCTGTCCCGTAAACACAAAGTCTTGAAATTGAGTTAAAAAGTATCGTCTTATAGCACAGATGTAGGAATAACTGCAAAAACCCTAATTATTTAATTAAATTAAATAAAAATATATTTTTTTAAATAATTTTAAACTTACAATCCCTACTCATGAACGTCTACATGTATTAAATTGATATTCACATCAGAACTCAGGTCTATAATAACTTAAATCTGTTATTTAATTCAAATTCTATGTCAACGCAATCTGAAGAAAAAGCAAATAGATCCTCATATTCTGTAACTCGCAACTACTTGTAAGGGAATCAACCTACAGGTACTTCCCGTGAACACAGTCTTGAAATTTGGATAAAAGCAACGACTAAAAGATAAAGAAAATAAAAGATAAGCACAAGATAAAGAAAATATTCCTTTAAATAAAATTGTAAGATACAACCTATTAAAAAAATAGGTTTGCTCGGAGCCCTCGGTGCGCGAGTCCGACTCACACTTGGCCAATTTTTTGTCGTAATTTTCTATTGTTTATTAAAAAAAAATTTTTATTTTATGTCTTTAATCCACGAACTGGGATATTTCGATATTTGAGGTTTTGTGTGAAAAGTGTGCAAAAGTTGTAGTAAAAAAATTAATAACCTAGGTACTACCTTTATTCCGCAGTTATAGGTTTTTTAAAAAATCGATAAACCTGTTTTTTGCCCTTGAATCACGACCACAGGTCGACCCTAATTAAGTTTTCCTCTAATTTTTGTTATATTCTCTTCCGTTTGTAATTGATTTACCTACTTAATTGTTTTAAATTACTTTTATGTCTCAAAAGTCAATAAAAACATCATGTTGTATGTTGTAAATTTAAAAAAGATAATATTACAATTTGTAAATTAGTGGTCCACTTAGGTCGTGGACCTAGCCCAGGGGGGGGGTCATGACCCCATGACCCCCCCCCTGGATCCGCGCTTGTTTTAACTTAACTTTCATAAAAAAAATCAAACTACCTTGTATCCAAGAAAACTCACGTCATTTAACAAGTTTGAAGTTTACGGGAAGTGAGTTGTCTGCAATGTCTGTCTTGTCAATTGTCACTTGTGACATTTATGTGATAACTGTTATGTACATAAATCGTACATAACCAGTGGAGTTCAAAGTTTCACTGATAATTATTACCAATACACATTTTTTTAAATCATCGTTGGTTTGGTTGATTTTTAAAAACTTTTAGTTTTAAATTCGGTAAATAATTTGATCAACATGAGTTTAGTTGCCAACACAGGGTAAGTGGCTAAACTAATAAAGAGAAAGTGTTTGTGTTCCACATTTGGCTACGGAATTTAATTTAACGCTTTTTTAGGAAGCTCGCAGGCCGTACCCTGTTCATAACCGGTGCCTCGCGTGGCATCGGCAAGGCTATTGCCCTGAAAGCCGCTAAGGATGGAGCGAACGTGGTTATCGCCGCTAAAACAGCGGAACCTCATCCAAAACTTCCGGGAACTATATATACTGCCGCCGAAGAAAGTTAGTTCCCTTTTCTCTACATTCTAAATATATCTACATTTGTGTATTGGCCTTAACCTTCGTTTATAAACAGTATCTTGAACTTTGGACTTGTACACAGGTGTCTTGACCTTTGGTCTGTCAACTTTTTTATCTCTTTTCAGTTTTTTAAGCTGTCACAACAAATATAAATACACTGATTAATGTACAATACTGTATTGTATTTTTATTCTGAAAATAAGATTACCTATATTTTATAATAACGTCTTTTCAAAATTTGATGATTTCAGTTGAAGCTCTCGGTGGAAAGGCTCTCCCATGTATAGTAGATGTGCGAGATGAGAAACAGGTTCAGAAAGCCATTGATGAAGCTGTCAAAAAGGTTATTTTTAAAACTAATTTTTAATTTACAATCTATTATACTTTATCATGTTGTAATATTGCAGAGTCATTAAAGATAGTAACTGATATGTGAAAAAAATTCATAGTAACAAATATATTTAACTAGCTTTTCGCCCGCGTCTTCGCCCGCGTTTTCAAAGGAAAACCCGCATAGTTCCCATTCCCGTGGGATTTCCGGGATAAAACCTATCCTATGTGTTAATCCAAGTTACCCTCTATATGTGTGCCAAATTTCATTGTAATTGGTTTAGTAGTTTATGCGTGAAAACTATACATGCATACAAACCTTTCCTCTTTATAATATTAATATAGAAGTATAAATAACTAAATTGAAAGATTATACTTGATTAGGACATGTGCTACTTTTTATTATGTGCTAAATATTTTATAGTGTCCTTGGCTAAAGAAAAGGCAATTATTTCTACAATTATATTATATCACAGTTTTAAAATATCGTGTTACAGAAATATATATAAAAAAAGTAGTCGGAAGTTAGTTTATAAATCTATACTAATATTATAAAGCTGAAGAGTTTGTTTGTTTGTTTGAACGCGCTAATCTCGGGAACTACTGGTCTGATTTGTAAAATTCTTTGGTGTTTGATTTATCGAGGAAGGTTATAGGCTATATATCATCACGCTACCACTAACAGGAGTGGAGCCACGGGGGTGAAACCCCGCGGAGCAGCTAGTAAAATATATAAAGCATACAACACACCTTGCCATACAAGGCAAAAACTACCAAGTTTAGGTAATATTTATTACCCGACTTCTTGTTGGTATTCATTTAAGTCAAACAGAAACCTTTTAAGGCAGTACAAAATTTAAAGTTAGCAGTACAATTTAAATAACTATCAACTAATAGACCAGAAGATACTATTTATTTATTCAAAGCAATAACGGTGGTCTATCAGGGATGCTGCCCAAATCATTACAATTTTTTATTTCTATGTTTTTAATTTTATTTTTACACTAGCAAATTAGAATGTACTAGATTTCCGCCTGCGGCTTCGCCCGCGTTTTCATAGGAAAACTCACATAGTTCCTAAACCTATCCTATGTGTTAATCCAAGCTACCCTTTATATGTGTGCTAAATTTCATTGTAATCGGTTCAGTAGTTTATGCATGAAAACCATACATGCATACATACACACAAACCTTTTCTCTTTATAATATTAGTATAGTTTTAACTGACGTAAAGACGCAACATTTGAAACACTTTCTTTTGTGAAAGACATCTAAACTTGATTACAGTTCAACGGTATAGACATTCTGGTGAACAACGCGTCGGCGATCTCTCTCACGGGCACTGCAGAGACGGACATGAAGAGATATGACCTCATGCACAATATCAACACACGGGGCACTTTCCTTGCGTGAGATTTTGGTTTATTCTCTCTCTATCACTCTTGTGATATAAGTAATCAATGCTTCTTTCTTTGCTCTGATGCCATGAAGATAACTATTGGATAATATTAGATGATTAATAAATGAAAAATAGTGAAAAAGAAGGTTATTACAGCTTACACAGTATGAAAATGGTATTTTATTTAGTTTGTGTATCTGTAAATAGTTACGTTAATAAAAATTTGTTATTGTTAAACACAAAAAATAGACTTTTTTGTTCTGAGCAGAAATTAATGAAAACCTTTCGCTCTCGGATTTAAATATTAGCCAACATTTCAAATGTTTTAAATACAATAATTAATTTTAAACGTTTATTACAAAGTATTTCTGTCATAAAAATAGATATTTTAATTTTATTTTTGGTTTTTACATATTTACAGGTTTAATTTTAATTTTCCAGATCAAAGCTATGTCTGCCCTTGTTGAAGAACAGCGACCATGCGCACATCTTGAACTTGTCCCCACCACTCAATATGAGTCCGTACTGGTATGGAGCTTTCGTTTAACTCAATTCCATATTCTTCATCTTAATAATAACCATTTTATTATGACAATATTCATACTATGTTTGAAATGCATTTGAATGTCTTATCTACCATCTACTGTGTAGTGTGACGTGATAGGTTTATAAAACATACAACTTAGCTAATGCCTCCTGTACGAAATTAAAATTCAATAGAGTAAAAGAAGAGATTCAGCTATGTTTACATATTATAATATATTTTTTATGTATTATCGTCAGGTTCTCAATCCACGTGGCGTACACGATGGCGAAGTACGGCATGTCGATGTGTGTGCTCGGCATGAGCGAGGAGTTCAAGCCTTACAATATTGGTGTTAACGCGCTCTGGCCCAGGACCGGTATGATATCTTAAACCTTTACTTTAAAAATTAGAGATTTATATGTAAGCTTAAATTTAGACCCACTTAGAAATTATATTGTGATATTTTTGATCATCAGTATTGTGACATTTTTGATCAGAAAGAATTTGAACTACTTTTACAAGTTGAGTTTCTAGATCTTGTATGCAATTCTTGTGATCAAATTATTGTGAAACAAAAGATTGGATTGTACAATTCCTCTACCAATGACCACCAGTATTATTAAAATAAATTGTTAAATATATTATTTCAATAATATTAGTATTTAAACAACAAACAATGTTTTCGAAACAAAAAACCTAAACATATTTATATTTTCCTTGTCAGCGATCGCGACAGCAGCTATCGAGATGCTAACAGGCGACACGTCGACCAGCCGCAAGCCCGACATCGTCTCTGACGCCGCTTACGCTATGCTCTGCAAGTAAGTGTATAATATGACACTACAATTCACCCTATATAGAATAAACCATACAGCTTCACTTTACACCACATACTTGCACCTTGCACAACACACTTTACACTTTACACAACACTTATCACTACACTGCTCGCTGCTTTTGAGGTTATATACTCCATGAACTAACGTTGAAGTATATGCTACAAATATACATTCTTACCTTTTACATGTGACATGCTTATTACAAACTTCAAGGTATAACAGTTCAATATAAATGCATATTACACGCTACAAACTGCACACCACACACTCTCTGTTATATTCTAAATTCTAATATTAATCGCTTACAACATATATATCTATACCTACACAATATATGTTTCATATATTTATTTGACCTCCATATACATAATATAATATATACTTATTCCACAGAGACCCACGCACGTACACGGGCAACTTCGCGATCGACGAAGATGTGGTACGAGACGCCGGTGTTACTGACCTCAAGCCCTATGCTTGTGATCCCGGTGAGATATTATTATTTATAGGAATATGTATTATTATGAACTTAATTATAGAAATAATGTATTATGTTAATGGTAAGTGTTTGTTAGTGATGGCAAAACTGCTGAATCGATTATGATTTTTTTTCGTGGTATAGGAATATAATATGTTTATTAATTACATTTTTATAACATGTAATGTAAATATTAGAGCAGGCATTTTAATTACATTTATTTCTACAGATATCTATGAAACCGTTAACCGAACACTGTTATTTAATAATGTATATTTTTTATTTTATGTAAATAATATTGTCTCTTGGCCCATATTTATTATTTTCCATTTCCATTAATATTGCAACAGAATCAACCTACGGCATTTACTTCTAAAATTATACAACTAAATTAGCATAATAATTTCTTATTTCTCAACATTCAAATATTTACTAACAGCTCTAATAAAATTATTCTCAAATAAATCATAGTAACATTACACTAAATAAATTTGTGAATTCATTTAATGTGGAGATGTTTGTTATACTCATAAACTATTGAATTATTTGCTTCATTTTTCATAAAATTATGCACAAAACCTCAAGGCAAATTTTCTCTTTTGATTGCTTCGTATTCATGAGTTCTTTACATATTATAAATAGAAAAAGTGTATATAAAAATATATTTGTATGTACTTCAATTTTAAAATGTGACTTTTTGCGTTGTTCAATCACAAGACCGATTACAATAATTTAAATAAAGATATGGGTTATTTTTGGTCAGAATTGTCATTAGTCACACGAGTAACACATTGGTCACACGAGTGCAGGGCCGGACCGTGAACTTGTGGGGCCCTGGGCTGAAACTACCCAGGGGCCTTTTTTTTTGGAAATGTTTATATTTTCTTAATACTTACTTTCGCAATTTTGTTATTTTAACATATTCAAATTTGATTTTAAATCGTTTTATTAATTCAGGAGTCTATTGCGGACAAACAAAGTACCACACGTAATTTTTTTATACATATTTAGATAATAAAAAAATAATAAAATAATGTTATTCATCCATACTAACATTATAAATGCGAAAGTAACTCTGTCTGTCTGTCTGTTACTCAATCACGCCTAAACTACAGAACCAATTTGCATGAAATTTGGTATAGAGATATTTTGATACCCGAGAAAGGACAAAGGCTACCTTTTATTGCAAAATATGTACCACGGGCGAAGCCGGGGCAGACCACTAGTTTATTATAAATTAGTAAAAGAATCTGACAGTTATGTTATTTAAATAATAATTTAGAAAATGGAGAAAGGTTTCATCCTTTTCCATCATGGACCTTTCTCCATTTTTGTGCTGCAAATTCTTTTATTGGTCATCACATTGCAAGTCTTTTGTTAGATCACAATGTAAATAAATATGTAAATAGTAGTAAAACGTAAATAGTTATATATTGACACCCTAAAAGTTGTCTCAAAACCTACATATGGTATGGTCTAAGCAACTATTTAGTTTCAAGGTCAAATGAAAATTCAAAATGAAAATTCCCGGAAAATGTCTGGAAAATATCCGGAAAATGCCTGGGAAATATCCGGAAAATGCCTGGGAAATGCCCGGAAAATGCGTGAAAATGTCCGGGAAAAGTGTGGAAAACGCCTGGAAAATCCTCGGAAAATGCCTGGAAAATCCTCGGAAAATGCCAGGGAAAAGCCTGGAAAATGCCTGGGAAATGCCCGGAAAATTCCCGGAAAATATCTGGAAAATGCGTGAAAATGTCCGGGAAAAGTGTGGAAAACGCCTGGAAAATCCTCGGAAAAGGCCTGGAAAATCCTCGGAAAATGCCAGGGAAAAGCCTGGAAAATATCCGGAAAATGCCTGGGAAATATCCGGAAAATGCCTAGGAAATGCCCGGAAAATTCCTGGGAAATATCCGGAAAATGCCTGGGAATTTCCCGGAAAATGCCTGGAAAATCCTCGGAAAATGCCAGGGAAAAGCCTGGAAAATAACCGGAAAATGCCTGGGAAATGCCCGGAAAATTCCCGGAAAATATCTGGAAAATGCGTGAAAATGTCCGGGAAAAGTGAGGAAAACGCCTGGAAAATCCTCGGACAAGGCCTGGAAAATCCTCGGAAAATGCCAGGGAAAAGCCTGGAAAATATTCGGAAAATGCCTGGGAAATGCCCGGAAAATTCCCGGAAAATATCCGGAAAATGCGTGAAAATGTCCGGGAAAAGTGAGGAAAACGCCTGGAAAATCCTCGGACAAGGCCTGGAAAATCCTCGGAAAATGCCAGGGAAAAGCCTGGAAAATATTCGGAAAATGCCTGGGAAATGCCCGGAAAATTCCCGGAAAATATCCGGAAAATGCCTGGGAAATGCCCGGAAAATGCCCGGAAATAATATCCGGAAAATGCGTGAAAATGTCCGGAAAAAGTGTGGAAAACGCCTGGAAAATCCTCGGAAAATGTCAGGGAAAAGCCTGGAAAATCCTCGGAAAATGCCTGGAAATCCCCGGAATACAGGGGAAGTCTACTTATTACTTTACAGGTATTTCCCGGAAAATGAAAATTCCCGGAAAATGTCTGGAATATATCCGGAAAATGCCCGGAATATGCGTGAAAATGTCCGAGAAAAGTGAGGAAAACGCCTGGAAAATCCTCGGAAAAGGCCTGGAAAATATCCGGAAAATGCCAGGGAAAAGCCTGGAAAATAACCGGAAAATGCCTGGGAAATGCCCGGAAAATTCCCGGAAAATATCCGGAAAATGCCTGGGAAATATCCGGAAAATGCCTGGGAAATGCCCGGAAAATGCCCGGAAAATATCCGGAAAATGCGTGAAAATGTCCGGGAAAAGTGTGGAAAACGCCTGGAAAATCCTCGGAAAATGTCAGGGAAAAGCCTGGAAAATAACCGGAACATGCCTGGGAAATTCCCGGAAAATTCCCGGAAAATGCCTGGAAAAATCCTTGGAAAAGGCCAGGAAAATCCTCGGAAAATGCCTGGAAATCCCCGGAATACAGGGGAGGTGTACTTATTACTTTACAGGTATTTCCCGGAAAATGAAAATTCCCGGAAAATGTCTGGAATATATCCGGAAAATGCCCGGAATATGCGTGAAAATGTCCGGGAAAAGTGTGGAAAACGCCTGGAAAATCCTCGGAAAATGCCTGGAAAATCCTCGGAAAATGCAAGGGAAAAGCCTGGAAAATATCCGGAAAATGCCTGGGAAATGCGTGAAAATTCCCGGAAAATGCCTGGAAAATATCCGGAAAATGCCTGGGAAATATCCGGAAAATGCCCGGAAAATATCCGGAAAATGCGTGAAAATGTCCGGGAAAAGTGTGGAAAACGCCTGGAAAATCCTCGGAAAAGGCCTGGAAAATCCTCGGAAAATGCCAGGGAAACGCCTGGAAAATATCCGGAAAATGCCTGGGAAATGCGTGAAAATGTCCGGAAAATGCGTGAAAATGTCCGGGAAATGCAAGGGAAAAGCCTGGAAAATATCCGGAAAATGCCTGGGAAATGCCCGGATAATTCCTGGGAAATATCCGGAAAATTCCTGGGAATTTCCCGGAAAATGTCTGGAAAATCCTCGGAAAATGCCAGGGAAAAGCCAGGCAGGGATTTTCCGGATATTTTCCAGGCTTTTCCCTGGCATTTTTCGAGGATTTTCCAGGCATTTTCCGAGGATTTTCCAGGCGTTTTCCACACTTTTCCCGGACATTTTCACGCATTTTCCGGATATTTTCCGGGAGTTTTCCGGGCATTTCCCAGACATTTTCCGGGAAATTCCCAGGCATTTTCCGGGGTTTTTCCAGGTATGTTCCACTTTTTCCCCGGACATTTTCACGCAGGCATTTTCCGGAGTGTCTCCGGAAAATGCCTGGCAATGCCTGGATAATTCCCGGAATATGCCTGTAAAAGTCCCGGAAAATGCGTGAAAATGTCTGGAAAAAGCGTGGAAAATGCCACTTCAAATTTGCGAAGTAATTAAAGCAGAAAACCAAAAAAACTTTCATATTAAATGTATATGGGATATTCATATTTCATACTTAATGTATGGGAGGGTTTAAAGATAATTTTTTTGATATTTCTCGATTTATTTTTAAAAATTTATTACGGCCATTTTACTCATAAGGTTAAGTACTTTCGATATAAGTTTAAAGTTTTTTGTTATCTGTAATACTTACGGAAAAATCGCCTGTGCACACTTAACGATTACACCCTGTATAAGTATTTACAGACTTACAGCTGGGTATCTCGAATTCCGAGATTCTTACCTAATTTAACCTTACATGACTTGGCCATAACTCGTTCGGGCTCGTACATAAGAGTTAAAACGCATTCAATAACGCATTTCGTTAAAAAATGACAAATGTTTATAAGTATATAAATTTTTAATTGTACGTTGATAGTTATAAAAAAATTATTTCGGTGTTAGATAGCCCATTTATAGTGGAAGGCTATTATATCATCAGGCTAAGACCAACAGGATCTGAGCCACGTGAGTGAAATCGCGGGGCGCAGCTAGTTTATATAGTTTATTATTATTATACTACCTATATAAAATAACCAAATAGTTTCAATGAGATTTATTTTCTATAAGTTGAAAATCAACATGCAAACATCCTTTTAGGTACATGTTAGCAAAAGTTATTGAAGTAGGTAGTTATGCGATTTTCATCAATTTTTTTTTTCGAAAACCGACTACAGATTTTTTTTCAAATTATCGCCCATTGTTTTTATCGGGGTATGGGGGCCCTTTTAACCTCGGGGCCCTGGGCTGCAGCCCATAAAGCCCATGGGTAGATCCGGCCCTGCACGAGTGACCCGGTCACTCGATTGACCTGGTCAATGGTCAAATGGCCACTGACAATCATTGATCACACGAATGAACGAACAGCTAGTCGTATGGTCATGTGTTACTGACCAGCCCAGTGAATAACCTGGTCAGAGGTCATTCGAATGACCTGGTCAATGGTCAAATGACCACTGAATCTGGTCACTGGTCCACCTTAACTGACGGGTCCACCTGCCCAGCCAACGCGGACCGGCTGCTGCTGGACGGGTTCCTGGATGATGAAGAGGCTCGTCTGCAGCACTCCGCCACGGTCAGCTCGGCCGCCACACAGCGACGCGCCTATCATACTACGGCTGCACAGTTTAAACAGGTGCCTGCTTGATGGAGCTGGTTGTCCACCACCACTAGAATACACTAATAAATTTTTGGACTAAACATAACATGGGTATATGTAGCTATAAAACTGAATTTGTGGTTTTACAGCATTAAAATGTGTGAATTTATTATAAATTTTCAAATGTTACGTAATATACATGTAGTTTAGAGGCGTAAATAAAGAACTACTTTGATTAGTATTTCTGTAATAAATAAAAATTTTGGCAATATATACATAACTGCTCATTCAAAAGATTATGAATTATAATTGTACAGGTTTGATAAAGAAAAATTGTGGTAATTTTGACTACTGTGGTGGTGGACAAACGGCTTTAGAACATTATTAATTATGTTGTGATTAGTCTTTTACAAGATAAGTAATCTTGGCTAAGTTTAAGTAACGTTGATATTACTTTCCTTTGTTTTCCTTGTCAAATCATCCCATTCCTTTACCATACAAATATTTGTTTAAAAGCTTACCGCCCGCGGCTTCGCCCGCTTTGTCTAAAACCGAATAAATTATATACTAAAACCTTCCTCTTGAATCACTCTATCTATTAAAAAAAACCGCATGTATTAAAGTTGTTACAAATGTTGCGTAGTTTTAAAGATTTAAGCATACAAAGGGACATAGGGATAGAGAAAGCGACTTTGTTTTATACTATCTAGTGATTGAGAAACAAACATCTCCACCACATCATTCATTAGTACTAATATACTGTAGTGTAGAAAAACTAATCGTCAATCATTTAATTTGAACAAACAAGCAAAATTCTAAAAAATATTTATTGTTTATGGCCATAGACATTTATTAAATTGATCTGTATTTTAATACCGTGTAATATAGAACTTATTTTTCAGATGTTAGTGTCAAAATGGACTTTAATTATAAAATGTATTGTGATGTATTTGTTGCAGATAACATAGACAATCTGTTACCTGACTTCTTTTTGGAGGCGCCCGGACAAACTGAGAAGGCTCCCAAAAAGGTGTGAAGTGACTCTAGTTGACGAAAATTATAAAAAAAGAATAGTTGATAATACATAAAGTATATTATTGTATATTTTGTAATGTATGTATGTCTATGGCCATAATGGGTCTGACAAACGTTTTTTAATTTTTATACTGCATGCCAAATAAATCTACCAAAAAATTATGAGAAAACTTGTGCATTTACTTTATTCATAACTTTACAAGTGTTTGTGACGTCACAACCTTATTAATTCGACAGTTAAAACACTTGATAAACTAAATACCTACTAAGATTTATCATTTGCCAGCGGTCCGCCCCGGCTTCGCCCGTGGTACATATTTTGCAATAAAAAGTAGCCGGTAAAGTAGTCCTTTCTCGGGTATCAAATATCTCCATACTAAATTTCATGCAAATTGGTTCAGTAGTTTAGGCGTGATTGAGTAACAGACAGACAGAGTTACCGTAGGATAGTAGGAGTTACAGTAGGATTTGTAACTACCTACCTCAATAGAGTATAGATGAAAATACATAATTACATTTTCTGTACGTTTAAAATAAAAAAAATCAACGATAACTTGAAAATGATTGCGCGATATTATTTTTTATCTTTACTTAGGTACATCAAGGTACTAAATGAAACACGCTCGCTTCAAAGTTTTAATAAATA
This sequence comes from Colias croceus, assembly GCF_905220415.1. NCBI lineage: Eukaryota > Metazoa > Arthropoda > Insecta > Lepidoptera > Pieridae > Colias > Colias croceus. Next base: position 252,539 of record NC_059547.1, read on the forward strand.
CCTTCCCGATAGTAGGAAATGCTTACATAGAACATAGTTCATTTTTATTCCTTTTCGTATTATTTCACGATTTGTTTAGCGCCATGTACCTACTAGTTCTTAACGAATTTTAATCCACCTTTGCGCACTGTAATCAATAATCATTTTACATATGTAATATATCAATAACAATACTGTTGGATCATGGATGTCCAACGAAGTGGGCACAATTCAGTTTCTCAGATATATAACGAATTATTTACATTATTTCCTTGAAATACAAGCACACTGTAACAGTAAAAACATGTATTTTTTTAAATTGGTAGACTGTAGAGTCAACGTTAACAGTCTTATCCAAGTGCCGATTTTAACACTCCTGTAACGGCATAGCGCGTTTATCTCGCAAATCGCTAAAGGCTAATCAGGCCTAATCATATCATAATATACATATTATCGTTACCATATCGATCAAAGTCATCACACTAATCACACTAGTTACCCTCTATAGTTACCCTCTAATCACACTAGCACTATCCTTTCCTTATTTGTTACCTTTATCCTTACTATTTGATTTTGATTAAAAAAATATCCCAAAGCCCTGTATTTAGCAAAAAGGATTAAAGTATAATTTAAACAATTCCTATTTCTTATTAGTTGATAAATTATTAAATTATGTTAACTAATAAAATGTGTAATATAAAAATTTAATTTGCAGGCGGAGCAATCTGGTGGCCAGATCCCAGCCCTGTTCGATGCCATCAGCAAAACTATATCACCTGAACTGGTGCAGAAGACACAAGCGGTGTACCAGTTTAATGTTAAAGGTAAACATTTTATTTTTAGAAATTTAATTCTATGGAAACTGATCTGGTTGTTGATCGTGGATGTGTTTTGCATAGACAAAATTCCACTCAAAAAATTTTATCCGATTCGTCATTTCGCCCTACAGGGATGACGCCTTAACGCTCTCCTAGCCATGATCCACATAATAAATATCTTTTATTCGGGTTTATGTACCAACCGGGTACTTTGAATAAGTTTGTGATCGAATTTTACCTATATTTTTAAGCTATTGCATAGCTTCTATCGCGGGCCTTGAGCGCGGGGACCGAATCGAGAAATTCCGTAACGAAGAACCTCACGCTCCCCACTCCGACGGGCGGAGGTGTGGCTTGAAGGCATAGAATGCAATAGCTTTACCGCGGCAGTCTCCGAGTGCCACACGTCTTTTTTTTCTTCCAATTTAATATCTGTCAAATGTATGGTATATTATAATGTATTATGTGTACAGGCAAGGAGGAAGGCATTTGGCACTTGGACCTGAAGAACGGCGACGGAGCGTGCGGCGCCGGCGAGCCCAAAGCGGCGCCCGACGCGACGCTCACTATGGACGGCAACCACTTCGCGGAGATGTTCGCCGGTGAGCATACACACAAACACACACACACATACATGCACACGCACACAGACACACATAGATATATACACACAGATACACATTACAAATGCAGAGATGCAAACACGCACGCAAACATACGAAATATAGAAATTCATAGTGACACAAAGAAAAAACAGACAGACGCGTACTCACGCGTAGCCATGTTTGTGCCCGTTAAAAAAAATTAATTTACTTTTACAATTAAAATGTACATTGCTTCAATAATATTTAATAAATAAGTACCTACATCCATACTAATATTATAAATGCGAAAGTAACTCTGTCTGTCTGTCCCGGAAATCTCACGGGAACGGGAACTATAAGGGTTTTTCTTTGACTGCGCGAGTGGAAAGCTAGCACTAAATAATAATACAAGAATTATATTTTATGAAGAATATTTATCGAAATATTTAATCAAAATTATTTTTTATGAAATTCATGAGTTATGGAGACAAATGCAAATCATAAACAAATTCCGCAACTTTTAAAAGCAGTTTTTTACATATTATTATATTTTATTTTGCTATGTAGTTTCAATAATTTATATACGTGTTGCAGGTAAACTGAAGCCCACCACAGCATTCATGATGGGAAAACTGAAGATCAAAGGAGATCTGCAGAAAGCCATGAAGTTAGAGAAAATGATGAAGTCTCTCAAAAATAAGATGTAAATTATCTAGTACATAAATATTATATTGTTTGTGAAATCAGTCAATTTAAGGAAGGAACTGTATATGTATAGAATGGAAATATATTTATTTTTTATAAAGTTAAGATTTATCCTTTTTATGAAGCCAGTATGAACTTATATAGAACTGTATAATAATTGTAAAAAAAAGCATAATAATTTGGCAGCAGAGGCTATTTTTGTATCGAAATGTAGAATCTGTTTTACGTATGTTACCTCTTCTATGTGAATCAAACAGTTAACTGATAACAACTTTTTGTATTTTGTACATAAATATATTTTTGTACCTACTGACAATACAATAAAACCTTATGAATGTATTATTTTTTTTAATTTTGTATTAAGGATGATCAAGAGGATGATACAATAAATTTTATGACAAATTGGTGTTTTATTTATTTGGATTAATCCCTCCTCATAGATAATAACAAAAATAAAATGATGTTGGTGGTGACCGCTACAAAAATTGTTTTTAATTATTATTGGCAATTTATTTGAAATCTATCTCATCACTATTCACTATTCAAATTTGCCTTTAAAAACTATTAATTCCTTTCTGCTTAAATTATTATCTGATTTTAGAATAGGTAAAAAGTATTCTGTATAGGTACAAAATTTAACGAAAAGCTAATATTTACAACAAAACGAAAACCTAAGTTTTATAGACGAAAATGAATTTAACTACCTACTATTTGATTGCAAACTGCAAAGTAACAACAGAACACGTAAAAATAATAACAAATTGCGATAAATTTCATAAGAGCAATCACAATGTTATAGTCAATAATGAAGTTACATCAGATATTTTCGATAACCTCGTTATCAGAATTGAATTCTCCCGCGTCTTGGTCGGCCTTGGGCTCGTGTTTACTGCCCAATACATAGATTTCAATTCAACTAGGCTCACAGTCAGACGGTCTGACGGATGTAAATACTTTGCGGCAGCGATATTCAATTTTATTGTAACAATTTCAAATAAACACTATGTTTGCTATTGACGCTCCGGTAGAAATTCAAAATTCAGAATTTTGTAATTATCGTTCCCCGCTAAGCACTCGCTATGCTTCCAAAGAAATGCAATATAACTTTAGTGATCAAAAGAAGTTTTCGACATGGAGAAAACTATGGATTTATTTGGCAAAGGCGGAAAAGGTAAGAAGCGATATATTTTATTTTATACAATATCGTTGTTTTTTTTTACTTTATTGGGATAAATAACTTACGCAAGTAGGTATGTAAGTACATAATTCATTCTAGGTTATTTTTTACGCTTTCTGCTATCGACACCCAGTGTTGCAACCATCCTATTATTCTATTACCCTAAATTTTGCTGTTTGGCGTTTGCATATTATTCATAATTTATATTTTTAAGTGTATTGAACGAAAATGTAATAAAAAAAACAATTTAAATAAACAAATTATTATTACTTCGAGAGAATAATACTTGATATTCAATTTATGAAACAACTTAATGTTTCTATGGTTATTCTTATTATTCATTGCAACAGAAGGATAATTTCTTCATTCATTTATATAATTATTGTAAATCAATATGGTATCGATAATCACACCTCTACCCTGCAGATCTGGTGAAAATTTTAAATGGCAACATTTTGTTGATTGTCAGTGTCATTATTGAAAGAACATTCGGATAGTCGTACTATAATTTTTATAACCTTCTTCTTTTATATACATTTAATTTATTCAATAAAAAAGTGTAGAGGTGTACTCGTTTTAATATGTTATCTTTCACCTTTTATTGTAACTGAATCTTACTAGAAAATATTATAACTTGTCTTTAACAATAAATTTACACGTGATCCTAGTAAGTTTTTCTGTGTAATTTTACCTAGATACCTACGTCAGTTCTCAAAGAAAACTTGAAGAAAACACAAATTACGACTATTCCACTTGTTTATTATTCCTAATGTTCAGGTAACTCATAATGTTTAATAATCGATAAGTAATTATTAAAAACGTCGATTAGGAATGCTTGAGTGGTTTCAATAAAAACCTCTGCTTGTATAAATACCTATATTAGTAGTATTAGTACCTACAGCAATAATTAACTAGTCAATAGTTCTTAAAGAGCACCAATACGACCACAGAATAGTTTATAGTACAGACACGACGTAGCTACGTAAGTAGGTCCTAGTACCCACCTACTGAGTTAACTCAATTAAATCTCAAGTCTCAACGAGAAAAATAAATGTTTATGTTATTTTAATATGCAGATAAATTATAAATTATTTACATGATGAATTTACATGATTTTTAAAAAGTATAAAGCTATTGATATTTGATAGGTTAATTATTGCATATTAGTGCTCCAGAAGTGGCACGTTGAAATGTGGCTAATTAATCACATTTTACTTGTGGTGTCTCTTTTTCTCACGATAGCTTTCTTACATCTCACTTTGACGTTCCATCAGGTGCTGTTTACAATTTACATAAGTACATAATCGCAAAAATTGGTCCAAAATTCTTCTTCTAAAACAAAACTAGCAATGTTAAAACAGGTATAAATAAAACAATAATTGCGATGTAGGTAGTATTTATTAATAAAAATTCAACGAATACATGTCTTAAATCATATCAATACAATATATAACAGTATCTTTACATAATACATTATAGAACCGAAGTTCTGTGTATAATAAGTAATTAATAAATAATTATGTCTATGTTACGCGAGTACCTTCCGTATATTACTGCAGATAAGGTAACATTAGCGCCGAATATATTAAAATATGTTACATCAATCGCAAAAGCATAACTTATCATTGCTATAATAAACTTACTCTATAATTAAAATAAAATCTCGTTATATTAATAAAATGTTAGTCGAAAAAATAAATGTTAATAAAAAGCGCGGGAATTTGCAACAATTAAATCTATAAGATCTTTCATAGAGAACAGAAGGGCAATAGATAAGGAACCAAAACATTTAATTAGGTACTTCTTTATTAAATTCAATTTTTTATATTTTAAATAATATGTTTTATTTGTTTCTAATAATTTTATCACCAAAATTCGCATAAACTTAGAAGGTTCTTAATTTCTTTTTTTCCTTCGTTAAATGTTTTAGGAGGATAGATGATAGGCATATAAATGAAACTTATCTACCACTGGACGGATACTGATTACTGCTTTGGTTTCCCTATTTTCATTTATAAACTTAAATAAAGCTTTAACTAATTAAAATATAAACATGTTTTACGATATCTTAAAACTAATCTTATCGTGCATTTACTATATTAAAAGTAAAAAGAATTGGCGGTGGTTTTATTCGTAAGGGCTAAAAATAAAGACTAACACTAGAGTATAGTACACGGGAATGTTCCAGTAATTGAAAATTAAACCTAAAATAATGAGTGCATTAATATCTAAGATTCTTGCACTTCGGCCGTAAAATGTAGCTGCTCTTGGGACAATATTTATGTATAATACTTACTATGTTCTATACAAAGCTACTCTCCAGGACAACATTATAACTTATTTACATACATTATAGCTATCTTATTCATAATACAAATATAACGTTTACAATTCATACTTTGGAGTAAACAAAAAGTGATAAATGTTCTAACTTAATAAATCTTAATGTAAATAATGCCTATGTATAATCTGTGCAAATTTTATGACGTGACGATAAATATTGTATTATCTGTGACATTGACGTGGGTTTAATAATCTGCTTCCTTCCTAAAGGTGAGAAAAGCGTGTACGAGGAATACCGCTGCGTCGATGATGGCAAACACGCCTGACGATATGAGCAGGTCGTATGAAGCCTTGTTTGGTCGGACATTGGCGTAGTATGACCTGTGCCAATCTGTAACAAATAGGCAATAAACTTTTTTTTAATCTAGCTTTCAAGTGAAAATATTAATAGTATCTGTCCTAATCCAAGATCAGACAAATTCAAAATCCTTGAAATGCATGCAGCTGCTATGACTTATAAAACTCGCTGTATACTAACAGCTAGCGACATAAATCTTAATTTGGATAATGCTTCTCCAGCTATGAAAAGTAATGCAATGATAATGCAGAATAATAAAAGGTATTCCAGTCTAAAGTTTGCCTAGACTAGAACTAGGCACTAAAACTTTAATCTAGAATTGTTAAGGCGTTGAGTATTGAATGAATATCTTTCTACCCAAGCTAATTCGCATGATAATACTGTATTGCGTTGCTATAAAATATATTTTTCGTCTTCACAAACTAATATAGTTATGAATAACAAAATTAATATTCATAACAGCAACACAATCGCATTGAAACACAATTCATGCAACATGTAACGTTACAACTCAATGGCCCATTAAGATTTTATAAATAGGAGGATTATTATCCGTATGGTAAAGAATCTTTAAATGGCGTTGTGGAGGTTAAACCTGTAATTAAAATTTAGTGCGTTGTATTGAAGCTAGAGCATCAAAAATACAAAGATTCATTATTAATGGCAACTTTATTGACCCAGGATGTCAGTACGTAAAGTAAAAAATTGGATAAACGATATGATAAACTAAATATATGATGGATATGGATAAACTTCATGACTTACATCTACACTATTTACGTACATGGTTTCGTTGTTGCCTAATTCCCGTGGACACGCCAAGAAAATTGCTTGTTATTTCATTTTTATATATAATGTTTTTCAATCGTTTAACGAAGACAAAAAAAATTACGAAGTAAATCAAAAGAAAATTTAAAACAACTGCGGCTGATGTCTTAACTTAAGAAATAGCAAAGAATATAATATTACTACAATAATCTTACCATAGAAAATGACAGCCGCGGCGGCGGTGAACATGATGACTCCGATGATGGAGAAGGCCAGCGAGGTCCGCCAGCCAGCCGACTCGCCGAACAGGCGCGCGATTATCAACACCCCTGTTATTATTATGAAACCTGCAAACAAATATCATTTGAATTAATAGAAGTAGATATTAGCTAGAGAATTGTGAATTGGAAATTGTGATTAACTGAAAATTTATTTGGCCAATGTTTCAAAATAATGTTTAAACAATATCATCATCAAGCTTAATAATTTCATCATTTAACATTTTTTTCATATGGTTATCAAACAATTTAAAAATAGTTGATAAAAGATTGAATAAAAACGTAACTCTGAGTATAGCTGAAGCAATAATTTCAACACAAATTTTCCGAAATTCCTCGTGCACATTAAATTATCATTTGTCTTTTTCTAAATGCATTAATTCAAGTAGAATTACTGTAAGAGAAAAAAAATAGAACGAAAAACAAATTACATGTACCTATCAAATGACCAATTATTTTCAGAAGGCCTAAGTGCATATTTGGCTGAAAATAATCGATATAAATCACTAGTAATCAACTTTCACAAGATCGAAATCGATTTTCCAGTGAAGTGAAACTGATCGCAGTTGCATAATGCATTATGATAATAATGTTATTGATTTCCACTCGTTTAACATTATTCGCAAAACTGAATTATCATTTGAAATGTTTTGTCAAATCTCAACGAGATTGCATGAGGGATTCGCATTCATTTTCTAAATATAATAAATTCATTTTCTAAATATAAGAAATATTAAAAAGAGCAACTAAGTATGGAGTTTCTTGCTGGTTCTTCTCCATAGATAGGTATGCTGCTTTCCGAATCGGTGGTAAATGTTAAAAATATGTAAAAATATGACGTTTCAAAAGTGCTTCTCGAAGAAGTCTAATTGAATAAATAAATGTTTGAGTTTGAGTTTGAAATAAGTAAAATGGGGGACTTGGGCCAAGTGAGTAAGGTGTTGTAACTTGTAAGGCTGCTAGGAACGTAAAGATGAAAGTTGGCTATAAAGATTCCGTACGTAAAATCGCGATTTAATCAATTATTGTCATGTCTTCTGTTTGTAGTAATTAAAATAATTTATCACCAAATTATCCTAATAGCTTTTAAAAAGCATCATGAACTCCCCATGAAAAACCCAACTCGTTAAAACAAGAGGTTATGTTTCGCTTCTTTTGAATTCAGTCGACTGTCGACCTCGGTTCCAAGTCAGGGACAATCATCGCCTGATTGAGAACTTAATTAACTTTGACGTTACTAATCTGCTCTTAATTGCTTGCCTCATACAAGTGTCAATGCCTCAACAACTTTAATAATAAGCTATTCAATTACACAGTTAAATTGAATACAATGATCCTTGCTTGTCTCATAAATCCTTTGTTTTAGTTGACATAAGAATATGCTTTGATTCTAATGCACAAACAAATTAAATATTTTGAGTTTATCTCTCTTCTGTTTGTCTATGCCACATCCTGCTTCTTAGCCTTACGAAATGAGTCTTATTTTCCATTGTTCCAGTCTCCAAGGCGTCGTCTCATCATACCACTTCTAAGACCAATATAGTTAGGGTTCGTTCTACCTATATATTTATCTACATTCATATTATCTCAAGCTGGCCTAGTTACATAATACTCTTATTTATTAAAGATTTCATTATTCCTTCTCACAAGCCCCTAGGAACAATTACTAGTTACGTCACAACTTTTCTACAAAGTAAAAATACGTAATTTTGGGGTAATTTAGTTAAAATTTGCGAACAACATTGAAAAAACTCTAACTAGAGTTCACACATTTCGTTCAGTATTGAGTTTCAAGAATGCTCTCATTAGTTCCGACCTCACAATCAGTAATTTGTTAAATTGAAAGATTACAACAAAATCCACTGTCGCAATCAGGTCACGGTTTACTCAATTGTTTAAATATACTCTAGCTTCGCGATTTTCTTGCAATTCCTTTGAAACGGACAAAAACAGTAAAAAAGACGTCAACAAAAGATTTTGTTGGCTTTTATCATAAATGCAGCAAGGATAAGGCAAACAGCTAAAACTAATCAGTAATTTTAGCACGGTTACTATTAAGGAGAAAGTTTATCTTATAAATGTAGATATTAGTTAGTCCCAGGTTCATTGTTAGAAATACTGATATTATGAGCAAAAAGGTGTGGATATGTTATTCGGAGGTGGCACGTCGAAATATAGCTAAGTAGCCACATTTTACTTCAGTTGTTTCTTTTTCTCTCACGATTTTTGATTCATGCCTTCTCGGGGGAGCCTCAACCCCTAGAGAACGCGTCCCCAGGTGGCGGATAGGGGAATGCCCTTCGGGTACCATAACAAGTATTTGAAGGGTAGGAGTTAAGATACAACTCCCGCGGACCAAGAGGCCGGAGATGAACACTTCGTTACCAAATCCCTACTGCGAGCTACTTTGGCATAATCGAAGGACAGGTCGTAGTAGTGCTGTGTACTTGGGTTGGAGTATACAGTAGAGATGGCGGCGGAAGAGCCCTATACTGGGCCAACGGCGGCGCTCACATCTTGATATAGATGACAACCTTGGTGTCAGGTGGCAACCGGCCGTAAAATTCAAGCCAATCATTTTCTCCTCGAATCATGAAAAGTAAAAAATCAAGAAAGGGCACTTCTGCTAGGGCGTTCCCCCGAAGCGACGATAGAGTGAGTTTATGTGATATGGATGCGAATAAAGAAGAATATACTAGGGGGTCCCCCGGAAGCGACAAGCAAGTAGAATTAAAAACAGACAATAAACCGACAACCCAATGTAAAATAAGATTGGCTACATGGAATCTAGGTTCCCTTACTGGAAGATGTCAAGAACTGGCTAAGGTTTTGCAAAGAAGAGATATAAATGCATGCTGTATACAAGAGACGAAATGGAAAGGCTCCAAGTCCAGAGATATTGGGTTAGGTTACCAACTGATTTATCATGGCATTAAGAACTCCCAGAATGGTGTGGGTATAGTCCTAGACTGCAATCTAAAGCAACGAATAATAAAAGTGGATAGAAAAAGCGACCGTCTAATTGCTGTAAAACTCGCCATGGACAATCAAACACCTCTAAATATAATTTCCGCATATGCACCCCAATCCGGATGTACAGAATTAGATAAATCTCTCTTCTGGGAAGATTTCGATGATCTCATGAGCTTAATACCAGATCATGAATCAAAGTACATAGGCGGAGATCTAAATGGGCACATTGGTGAAAAGGCCGTAGATTATCGAGATGTTCATGGTGGCTATGGTTATGGCTCTGTAAACAGAGAAGGAACATCTATTCTGGATTTCTGCTCTAGGCATGGTTTAGCTATTGTTAACACTTGGTTTAAAAAGAAAGATGAACATCTAATAACTTATAAAAGCTCTGGAAATAACACCCAAATTGATTACATTCTCTGTCAAAAGTCTTCTCTAAAAAGCTTTAAAGATTGCAAAGTAATCCCGGGAGAGGCACTGACTTCACAACATCGACTTCTGGTATCTAAATTTATATTGCCCAAAAATATTAAGATCAATTATGATAGAACACCTAGAATCAAATGGGGCCAACTATACTCTGATAAAGGTAAACAGCTCATTACATCTATTATTGAATACTTAGAAAACGATCTGGCTTTAAATTACAACAATAGTACAAACGCAATGTGGGCAAATTTCGAAAAGTTTTGCAAGGAAGAAGCCTCAAAGCATTTGGGAATATCGAAAGGTGGAATTAGTACCAATAAAGATCCTACGTGGTGGAATGACAATGTCAAGGAGGCAATAAGAGATAAAAGAGAACTTTTTAAGCTTTGGCAACTGACAAAACTGGAAGAAGACCACAGAGAATACAAAAAAGCTAAAAAAGCTGCGAAGCAGGCTGTTGCTCAGTCAAGGACAAACGCTAATGAGGTACTCTATCAAAGATTGGAAGACGCAAAAACTGATGTCGAGGTTTTCAAAATAGCAAAACAACGACACAAGGCGACGTTAGACATTAAAGTAAATAAATACATCCAAAACGAAGAGGGACAGTTGTTAACATCTAACGAAGACATCAGTAATAGATGGAAGCAATACTTTGAAAACCTTTTAAACGAAGAATTCCCTAGTGAACCCTTACCGGAAATCATCCCAACTGTCGGACCTGTTCACGAAGTAACGCTAGAGGAAGTCAAGCAGGTTGTTACAAAAATGAAAAACCACAAAGCCGTTGGCCCAGACGAGATACCTGCAGACCTCTGGAAGAAAATTGGACCCCTAGGCTATGAATGGCTAGCACGCCTTTTTAACACCATATTGTATACGCATACTATCCCTGAATCATGGCGACAAAGTTTCCTGGTACCTATCTACAAAAATAAAGGTGACATCAGAGTATGCAATAATTATAGGGCCATTAAACTCACCTCACATACTTTAAAAATATGGGAAAGAATTTTAAATTACCGTCTTTTAGCATTAATTAATATATCCGAAAATCAATTTGGTTTCACTGCAGCAAAATCAACAAATGACCCTATTCAAACTGTTCGAATTCTCATGGAAAAATATCGATCTAACCGAGAAGACTTACACCTTATCTTCATCGACCTGGAAAAAGCGTTTGATCGTGTTCCTAGAAAATTAGTATGGCAAGCCATGAGAGCGCAAGGAGTACCAGAGATGTTTGTAAAAGTCATTCAGGATATGTATAATGGCGTAAGTACAAAAATAAAAAGTGCAGCTGGGTTCAGTAAACCTTTTAAGGTAAACGTTGGAGTCCATCAGGGATCGGCCCTAAGCCCACTTCTGTTTAACCTAATAATGGATCTGCTAACCAAAGATATTCAGCCACCTTTGCCCTGGTGCCTTATGTATGCGGACGATATTGTACTGCTCGATCATTGTGCACAAAATCTGCAAATAACATTGGAATCGTGGAGGCATGCTCTAGAAGCTAATGGATTGCGCATAAGCAGAAATAAAACAGAGTACATGGAATGCATCTATAACCCTAACACTAGACATCTTAGCACTATAAGTCTTCAAGGAAAACCGCTTAACAAGGTATCACAATTTAAATATCTGGGGTCCATGATATCATCGGATGCCAATATTGATGCTGACGTTACACATCGAATCAATGTGGCTTGGCAGAAATGGAGGAGTCTGACGGGAGTATTATGTGATCCAAAGATGCCAATAAAGACCAAAGGAAAAGTCTACAAGACCGCAGTTAGACCAGCTCTAATGTATGGCTCTGAGTGCTGGGCAATCAAAAAAGCTCAAGAGCAAAGAGTTCATGTAAATGAAATGAAAATGCTTAGATGGGCGGCCGGCGTAACTAGACTTGATAAAGTGCGCAATGAGTACATCAGAGGAAGTTTCAAGGTCGCTCCCATCTCAGAGAAACTCACTGAACAGCGTCTAAGATGGTATGGACACGTAATGAGGCGTGAAGAAAACCACGTAGTAAGGAGGGCACTAAACTTGCCAAATAGAAGACGGGGTCTGGGACGTCCCCCCGCCACCTGGTGGTCTACCATATCAAAAGACATGGAGAGAGCCCAATTGAATAAACAGACAACCCAGGATAGACCATCCTGGCGCATGAGAACGAGGAGAGCCGACCCCAAATAAAGGGATAAGGCAAAGGAAGAAGAAGAAGAAGAAGATTTTTGATTCATGCCATCCTTGACGTGATCGTGTGGCTAGTGTGCCCTTTTTGAAGAGCGAACGGTTGGTAACTTACACCTTTTTACTTGTGATATACAATAATTGGTTAGAACCAACGCTATAACATAATAATTTACTCACTGGAATATGTGGAGTAGATGAGTGCGATGTGTCGGTGGTCGCTGCTGACCACCTGAGGCCAGTACAGCGCGCTGATGATTAGCCCGATCGCGATCACTGCTAATACCTAAAACAAACGAAATTGAGCTTTTAACGTGCGTTTGTTTTAATTCCAAACTATGTTTTAAGAATGGTTTGGAATTTTCCCAAAAATATTAGACACTAGCTTTTCGCCCGCAGCTGCGCCTGCGTAGTCAAAGGAAAACCCACCCAACCCACATAGTTCCCATTCTCGTGGGTTTTTTTGCTATAAAAACTATCCTATGTATTAATCCAAGTTACCCTCTATGTTTGTGCCAAATTTCAAGAAAATCGGTTCAGTAAAATTTCACATTTTATAATATTATAGTAGGATTTATTTGATAAGCTTTTAATCTTGCAATAAGCTGCATTAATATTGTTTAATCGTACCTAATTGTTAATCAGAAATAATGAGCCAATAGACATTTGCCGCTGAAAGAATTTTCCAAAAGCTATAAGTACAATATACTTATATAGTTTTTTACCATTACACACATTTAGGTAATGTTAAAAACATTAGCTATGTAAACAAAAGTGTGTCAACAAAACATTCTTTATGCGTTAAAGCATTAGACGCCTAAGTGGGGCAGATATTACGGTCATCCTAAACCTAAGCCCAAGTCGGTACGAAGGGCAGAATAGTATGTCATTCGCATGTCAACCACGTACCTGCCACAGATTATAAGTAACAGCTATTTGTATGCGTGATCTTGTTTAAATCATTGAGTAAAATTGGGGACATAATGGTTGGCAGCCATTTTGTTTTTATTACAGATAATAATAACTATTTTCCTCTGAGATGACAGTGAATTGCGTTTTTTTCCTCACTTTAAGTAGACGTTATAGTATATTAAGCATAGTGAAAAGTGATACAAAACTATGTGACGCAGTGATTCATTTTATAGCATCTAGAGACTAGAGCCAAAATAACAAAGCTTTTTAATATGGAAATTTCGGCAAAGGATATACCATAGAGTAATATAATATATACGGTCTACGTTACAGCGTACGTACATCAACTTTATAAGATTTGAATGAATATTTTTATAGTGAAAAAATGGTAACAACTCTAAAAATAAGTTACATAAACTAAAAGACACTTTTTAGTTTTTACTTTTTGTGAATGAATTCATAACGGAGAGAAAGTTAAATTTTCTGCATTATCTGTGACCTGTATGTGCTGCTTCAATGAAGATGCTCAATGAAAAATGCTTTCACTCTTATAATAATAACATTTAAATTACTTTCAGTTTTTAAATTTAGGCATAATACTCATTTTAAAATGTCATTAAAACACAAACTACGAAATACAGGCAGACATTGGGCAGACCTTGGGCAGTTGGGCAGACATAATTAGAGCAATTATTGACCACACCTTGTGGGTACTGAAAAAGGTTCATAAAAAGAGTCACAACTCACAGCATCTACTCATTAACTATATAAATAGATATATACCACAATTACCTGCGCATGAGTCACATACGACAATTATGTTTGTTTACACGTGACACCAAGGACGCGGAAAATATAACATGCTTCAGGTAATTTTATAATTAACGAAGTGACATTTATGTTTATTTATAAGTCGATGTTATATGAAAACTAAATGAAATAATTTTTTTATAGAGCTTTAGCAGGTACTAGGAGAACATACATTCATGATAATATTATTATCTTAAAATGATCATATTATTTCGGGAAAATATTTTTATTAAATATTTTTTCGGGAAAAGTTTTTCGCGGGATAATGTTATGAAGTGTAGGCGAGCAGCCTCAGGCGTAAAGCTAGTTATTTTATGACTGTTCCCTTGAAGTTCTTGACATAATAATTAATATGTATCACAATATCAAATTTGACAGTATGTTGATTCCCACGGTGGCCACCAACTGTGCATTTCCTTGTAATTATTGCGATCGATCTGCAATTTTATTTAACCTTGTGTGGTATGCATTACAAGTTACAACGTAGTATCTTAAGTTTAATTGTTACTTATTTGGTCCTAGTGGGATCCAACCGCGCCTTATAGGACGTTAGTTAGGACGTATTTTTATATTTTTAGTCCTTCACGGACTCAATAAATTTTCATTTTCATTTGAAAAATAGGGAGATTTTCTTTCTTATAATGTCATTAATTGGCATATTTTCTATTTCTTAGTTATTTTTTGTGAAAGGATAGGATTCACGATATTCAGCACAAGCAATAGGATACTAAAAAATATCCAAGTTTAAATCATAATCTAGCCTGGCTTTTAGCATCATTTCTAAACAAAATTATGATCTTATGAAAACCATGACGAAATTGAGCGGAGCCTCAATGGCATTTTTATATTTATTTTTAGTTTCATATTATTCTAATACTACTAGTTGACTCTGTTCTCTCTGTACGTAAAATGCGAATAGCGTACACCACCATTATTAATTACTAGCTGTTCCGCGCGGTTTCACCCGCGTTGCTCCGCTCCTGTTGGTCTTAGCGTGATGATATAAGTATAGCCTATAGCCTTCCTCCATAAATGGGCTATCTGACACCGAAAGATTTTTTCAAATCGGACCAGTAGTTCCTGAGATTAGCGCGTTCAAACAAACAAACAAACTCTTCAGCTTTATAATATTAGTATAGATTTAATTTTCATCAAAACTCTATAATCAAAGAGCACTTTTATCCGTTATTAATTATCAGCTAACACTCTACAAATTACTTCCTCTGTTTCATAGGAAATAGTTTTTCTTCCGCTCTAGATTTTAATTTAATTGTTAGATTAATTTAAAGAAAGCTATCGGTCTATTTCATATCTTTTCTTTGTAAAAGACGGATGTACCTATTTAATACTTTCTTGTAAAAGCGGGACTAATGAACATTTTATTTCTTACCGCCCAGGATATAGAGATATATTTCCAGGGATACAGGGACAGATAAAGTTACTTTACTTTAAATACTATGTAGTGAAGTTAAAGAATTCAATGTTTTGATAGAAATTATGTCCTATTTAATAATGACGTATATAAACGAATTAATTGGAATATGCATAGATTAGGTACTTATGTAATAAAAAATGCGAACATGTGTCACATTTTAACCAAGTAAATAAACGGCAAATAGGTAACAATCTGTCCTGTGTCTTTCTTTCACGCTCGGGTCGAAACGAAGTGATTTGATCTTTTCGTCAGGAATCTGGATATAGTTTAAGGAGGTTAGATGAATATATGACATAGGGTACTTTTAACCGCGTTGAAACATCTCGTTTCCATGGAAATTTACGTCTTAGCAGTAATAATATAGTCCTGTAGGTAGACTCACCAGCTCGACAGCCCGCAGGCCCACGCACCAGTTGCGCTTGAGCGCGGCTGCGGCGCGCGTGTCCCGCTCGCTGCCGGAGCCCTCGTCCTTCTTGGCCTGCGCCTCCGCCTCCCGGTCGCCCGACATGGCCCACACTACGCGCGCTCCGCCCCCGTACTCCGATA
Organism: Colias croceus; assembly: GCF_905220415.1. Taxonomy (NCBI): domain Eukaryota; kingdom Metazoa; phylum Arthropoda; class Insecta; order Lepidoptera; family Pieridae; genus Colias; species Colias croceus. The sequence goes on from NC_059547.1 coordinate 268,790, forward strand.
CCTTGAAGAATAAATAATACTGATATAGATATACCTACATCTGTGATTTAGATATACCTACATCACAGATGACTAACTAGTTACTACCTTTTGACAGTAAATAAAAAAAATTGAGAACTTCCTTCGCTTATTCATTATTTGGCTCATAGGCTGTTTGTATGATTTCGTATGTTTGACAAAGGGCTAGGACCTCAGATACTCTATTATAATAATTTTAATATTATTAGATATGTATTTCAATATTATCGTTTAAGGTTACTACTTACTGGTATAGCTTCTAATTTGTAAAATGCCCGTTCTTATTAATTTATTTTATTTAAGCTTATGTATTAATTTATAATAAATAATAAAAAACAAATGTGCGTATGATGAGTAGGTAAGTACCAGGCGCGCATAAGCAGGCGGTGGTCCCGCGGCCGCTGGATGCCAACCGGTGGCGCGGAACGCATACGTGCGCACTTTCCAATGCTGCTCTAACGCGGATTTTTTGAATTATCGCATGTCCACGACTTTCCAACCGCGCAGTGAAACTGTCTCATTAATTAATTAATGTATAAGAGTTTGCTCTGCGTCGCTTTGATGGACTGTTTACTTTTTTAATGGTATTATTATTTTTTTACTAACGTGCTGCACTGTCACGTTGTTGATTAAAATATAAAGATATATTCATCGTTAAAATTTATGGTTTGCCTACTGAATAATTCTACTTAGTAATTAATTATATTTTGAATTTTCTCAATCTTTTCATGTTTATACAATGTAAATTTTTATCTTCTACCTACGTGACTATCTTTCGTAATATAAGATACATGCTATATTATAATAAACATTAACTATTTTATAATTCGTAAAAAAAATGCAATTATTTATTTTTGCAATTTAAAAGCGTTTCTGAAGGAAACTAGTAGAATGAATAAATGTTTGGAGTTTGCGTTTATAAATAATTCTTCAAATAAAATATAAAATAAATGACTATTCATTAAAAGAACTTAAATATGTATAAAATAAATAAGTACTTAGGTACTAGATTAGCCAGTTATAAGTACCTTACCAGGTTTTATTGATTTCATAGTAACGAAAACAACATGTTTACAACGCATAATTAATGTTTACAGCTTTCAGCAATCAAAGCTCACAGCCGTGCGTCGATGCTCGAGCTCAATTGATTTCGAAACAAAACAAAAAACTTACGTAGTATGTCGCGTCTTACACCTTAAACATATCTTAAGCTTAAATTAGTCCATGGCTTTATAAGTACTCAATGCTCTTTATAATACTTTTAATTAATTACAGTTTTCTTAATACTTAACGCTCTATTTAAACCACACAGCATCGTATGTTTTTTTTCTTCGTATTATTTATTGTGATTATTCCGTTATATCTATACGATACTTGTAAGTTGTCTGTGGTACGGAAAAAAGGATTTTTTTTTCAACGTATTCTCACATGTTGTAGATTATTCTCATAATCTACAACATTGAATTACAAGAATAAAATTCAATCAAAATATTATAAATAAATACAGGAAAATTTAATCCTTACCAAAAAGTTCGAATATAAACAGTCCGCTGGCTGATCAAAAAACACCAATCGTATCACTGGCCGAATAAAAAAAACAAATCACTGAAAAATTCGAAATTTGAAAAGCGCGGGAGCGGAGTTTCCCAATGCACTACGGGACTGTAGCTACGGGCGCTCTGTGTGCTCGTTGCGAGTCGACTACAGCGTATCCTACTATACTGCACCTCTACACTTCATCGCCCGTGATTATCAAGAACTATGGCAGCTACCAGAATTTTCCCATAGAGACCCCGGTATTAACCTTTGTAGAGAGGAGCGGGGGATCAACTTACGCTGGTCTACTTTAAGGCGAGTGCACAATCTTCCATTCATTATAAAGCAGTTATGTACACTAATTCTCAAACACAATCGCACGTGTGATAATAGTTTACGGTATTACTCGCCAGTTAACTTTGCACAGCGTTGCGCGAGCTTAATGTTCTGTGAAGTTACCATTAAATACAACTTACAAAAACGTAAAATATTTTTGCGACGCTTTTTGAAAACAGATTATCTAGTTTTAGCAATTACTGAAAAAAATGGCATAATATTTAACCATTTATCAATTTATAATCAACGATTGATATTTGCTCTATATTACAAGATACTTTCTAAATATGCACTAATAACCATTAGATTGAAATAAAATGGCTGGAATAGTTTCGTAACGTTTATTGTAGTCTGGTTTCTCTCAAGTGCGCCCTTAGAGTACATCAAAAGTATATTTTTGGAGCTGATTTATTGACAAAATTCGATTAAAATTTTCCGTGTTAGCTATTGCTTCGTCTAAAAGTGTTTACGCAATAGTTCTTAATATACATAATGAATTTTTTACATTAAGTTTTCGTTCATTATTGATACGATGAATTCCTACTTGTAATCGGGTCAAAAACTAGGCTCTACAAGACGTTGAATTAAACAATTGTGATTTTTGTATAAGTAGGTATTCAAAGAAACTTGCACATTGTAGCTATTTTTTAAGTTTTTAACATGTTTTTTTCTTCTTTTCTATCATTTTATTAGCATTGGATATAAAGTAGATAATTTGTAGACATTTATTAGTAGGTTTTCGTCGTTTACATCTAGGTTCGCACCATTGAAATTATGTTTTACAAAACAAATATGACTATGTCCACTTCTAACAACTTCCTGTAAAAAATTGCTTGATAATAAACATTTAAACGTTCGCATTTTAAAACACTTTTATTATATTATATTACTAGCTTCACCTGTATGTCTGTATGAAGTCGGTTTTCTTTAACTCTATTTTAAACCACTTTAAACGGACAGATTTAATTCAACTTGTACATTTATCAGTGACCGGTAACCCGTAACATACAATAATTTCATCTTATTAAAGCGTGTTTTTTTTAATTTATTCAAAGCATATAGCACTACATAGTATAAAACAAAGTCATTTTCTCTGTCCCTATGTCCTTTGTATGCTTAAATCTTTAAAACTTCGCAACGGATTTTGATGCGGTTTTTTTTAATAGATAGAGTGATTCAAGAGGAAGGTGTTAGTATATCATTTATTAGGTTTTAGACAAAGCGGGTGAAGCCGCGGGCGGTAAGCTAGTTTATTAATAATAATAGACTACAGCTACGTTTCAATCACACTTAGGTACAGAAAGGAGCAAGTAAATTCGACTTAACTTAAAAATTGTATAGCATCTAGATGTTATTCTAAGACTAGATCATAATCCCCATTTTGTTTGTTTAATACAGTAGATATTTTGTATATTTAGAGGACAATGTTTTGCGTGTTATATTACAAGCCGACGTCACTCGTGCGTTAAGGTTACTTCTTTTGTCAAGTCCTTTGTCTCAAGGCTCTTACTGACTTACTTTGGTGAGATACATATTAGGGAGGAAGTGATTATAGTATGAGAAAATAAAGATATTTTTTTCTCATATCGTTTATATTATTACAGTTTATATTATAACATATATAATAAATCATGCCTGACGATGAAGTATCTCTAGTGCAAACTTAAAAAAAGTACTAGCAAGGTTATTTCAAAGTACAGTACCTTTCTAGTGTAACTTGATGTCTATTTTGAAAATGAAATTTCAGTTTTTTTATATTAAACGCTCGTACCTATGCTATATCAGACTATCATCTTAACTTTTGCGATGTAGAGCGAAGTTTTATTTCTCCCAATATTCCAACAGTATCATATGAGCCACTGAAATAGCATTGAAAAAACTAAGATGACCAAGCCGTGTGTAATATTATGTAGCTATTTGTGAATTGAAAAGCCACTTTCTAGCGCTTTCCGGTCTAGAAGGCGTGCATAGCTGCATACTGCGCGCGCGCACGATCACGACCACGAAAACATTATTGGAATATTATTATGATATGCCATAACTGTTTAGTGGACAATTTTCTGATTAAATATATTTTGTTTTTAGACCCACCAATTTCTTATTAGAAATTGCTGTAGCCTGTAGGACTCTACAGCACTACCTAGTTTCACGATTTTTCAATAGTTACCTATACTAAATCTCTACACTTTAGTATTGTTATGTACGTAATCTTTCATTTTGAAGAATTATTTATTAACTAGCTTTCCGCCCGCGGCTTCGCCCGCTTTGTCTAAAACATAGTAAATTATATATACTAAAACCTTCCTCTTGAATCACTCTATCTATTAAAAAAACCGCATCAAAATCCGTTGCGTAGTTTTAAAGATTTAAGCATACAAAGGGACATAGGGACAGAGAAAGCGACTTTGTTTTATACTATGTAGTGAAGATACTATCATTTCCTTAGATTCCTAATGTACGATGTAGAGCTCAACTTCACAATACAATGATTAACTGAAAACTTGCCCTAATTCAGTGATCTAATTCACACTTGAGTCATGTTTAATTAGAAACTGTAATAATTACAAGTAAACCGCGACTTCTTTGAAAACGTCATGAAATTCAGTTTTCCTCCCGTTGATAGCGTTTGCTCCAACATTAAAATGAAATATTGTATGTGTCATATATGTTATATTACTCATATTATTGTTCAGTATTAAAGTACATTTAATTGTAAATTTTCAAAATATTATGCTGTTTTAATTGTATATTGTAAAATATTATTCATTGGTATTTTATAATTGTACTAAACTATTGTTAAATTTGTACGATTATAAAAATTTATATAGATTATAGTATAGAGCTATCTGAGTTTTTAAGTATCTTTAGGTATCTGTAGGTATCCAGTTCAAAGTTAAAAGTTAATCGCAGCATTAATCGGTCGTCTTATTCATAAAATATGCATTTACGAGATTATGCACATATTACAGCTAGGCTAGGGTAAATTTAGAAATACATGTCGGGGAAAACAAGAATTAAATTATTTCATACAATTAATGTAGAGCCTATTTTCGTCTGCCCTCATAAAAACAATAAAAATAAATTCATAGGTACTTAAATAAAAATAAATAATTTATTTCCGAGGTACCCCAACATATTATTTCTTTTGAGTCTAGTCTTGTCCGTTTGTCCAAATATAAATATGATGGTCGTTATTAGAACAGCAGTGTGGTGTGTGCAGCTAACGGCACCTCACCAAATGAGAGACACACGAAGGGACATAATATTTGCATATATTAAATTTGTAGGTTTGCTGGCGTTTGCTTAACACATTCTTTGGTGTTATAAGTTAATATAAATTGCCTTTAGACTTAGCTACCAAGAGGAAATATTGAGAAAGATGAGAAATTCTCTATTATTAAAAAAAAATCTCATTTATAATGCATTTGAATGCTCTAAAACTAAGGATTAAAATTGCTAATGATTAACTTTTATCCTACTTATCAACAGGTCAAATTATTTTCAAAATCAGAAGAGTTAACTTATTTGAAACGAAGAAACAAAATATAATTTCCTTATACTAAGTAAATGAAGCTTGAAAGTCTTGGAAATCGCTTGTAAAATAACATAATAATTGACGTCATAGTCAGGGTCAATGTAATGATTCGATTTTTCACCAGCAAAAAGTCAATTAGAAAATTTATTGCAGAATGCGTTAATCTGGCAGCCTATTTCATAACCTATTGCTAATTGGTACGAAATTGATTCAAAAAATATAACAACGGGAAATCATTATATTATGTCAAAGTAAATTCGAAAAACAAATTTTGTGCTTGTTGTTTCAGTTTGTTGAAAATGAATAGAAGAAAATTTACAAAATAAAAAAAAACGACAAATTAAAAATATGTGTGCAAAATGTTACTAGAACAATAAACAGCAAATCTAAGTCAATGTTGCCATAACACAAGGGGACAAGGATTGCAAAGCGGGTCACCTTCACGAACGCACCCCGCCGCGGCCGGGAATTTTGGCGCCAATTCGGCGACAAGATGGCGGCCTGGCGGGAGAGGGCGATCGATTAGGGATACGAGTATATTGCCTGCTAGAATTATTTTAATGTTTACATGAAATTAATAGGTAATATATTTTTAATAATATATAAACCTGGATAAGATTGATTTTTAAGAATTTATGTTAAAGGGGTAGTAGGTACATACCTACTATTTAGTATTTAAGTTCACTACTCGTCATCGACGGATAAAATATTACGTTCGTATTTTCCACAGGTATTTTCATAATACAATGATTCTCTTTAATTAAATTAATTTAACAAACCATTCTACTAGATTGAAATATATTCCGAATCATATGGACCAAGTACCAACCTTATTAGGTACGTGGAAACCATAGAAATAAACGCGAGAATATAATGTAAATGAAGTTGTAACTACACATTATTTAAAAATTTACTATTAAAATATGTATAGTTAATTTTCCATAAAAAATAAATTCGTCGTTAGACCTGTAAAATTTTATGACAACAAAATTCTCAAAACAAATGTAACGTAAGTTTAATAATAACTAGCGGTCCGCCCCGGCTTCGCCCGTGGTACATATTCACGTTTTCTCTACATAAGAACCATACAAAAAAAAATTCACGAAATCGGTTAAGCCGTTCTCAAGTTATGCGCTTACCAACACATTTTGGGATTCATTTTTATATTATAAGATTATAACTTTAGTTATCAGAAAGCGAATTATTTTTACGATCCAGCAGCGAAATCAAACAAAATCAACAAAATTATTCACATATGCGTATTCAACACATATGTGAAGGCTTAATTTAAAATAAAATCATATCCACAAAGAAATTACCCCATGTTTATTAACTCCACGATTTACATCAGTTTTTGACCTCAAAATCGGTGCAGCACGGCGACGGCAACAATAGCTCATAAGCAATAACGCGTCGTGAGCGCAGCATTGTTCGCCAGCACGCCTCGCTTATACATGTCTATTATATATGTATATACACTGCTACTGTGGATATACATGATTCATTAGTTTATTGTAATTTGTAACGACCGATTGAAATTTGACGATGTGACTGAACGATTTTTATTTGTTTTTGTTAAAAATAAAATCACTGGTCTAGGTGCCCAATTATTAAATAAGAAATAGAGAGAGTTGTTTTATAGCATAAAAACTTAAAACAAGATTTTTTTAATGAATATAAGACATGTCTTCTCTATATATCCTGAACTCTATATTATTTCACTCTAAATGAATTGATGCGTATTTTTTCAGTGTTTGAATATTATATTTGTGTAAATTATATGCCATAGTGTTGATCGGTGTTATTTATTATATTTTTTTTTTCATAGACTAAATGTTATTAAAATTCTCATACATGCAAGTTTTAAAATTAAATTCATTTCCATGCACGCAAAATATATTTGCATACTCATTAAATACGCTATACATATTTATTATAGACTCGTTGCCATCACGCCATAGTGGAAAAAATATTTTTCTTTATATAATTGAGAAAGTAATTTATGTTTCCATAATATTCGTAGTATAATAAAACTGCATTTTGATTATGTATTTAGTAACGATCAATATATTATTCAAATCCAAGTTAAATTGAAATTGGTACGTTTGTAAAAAAAAACTAAATTTCTATAAAACCTAGTTGTAACTCACAGTTACAATCGAAACAAAGTCTATTCACTACCTTATTGTCTAGCTACACAAGTATTGACTTTATATACCTAATGTATGGATGAACTGAATCCCATAATATAATTGCACCTCAGTCCCCGCTCGCTGGGCCGTGTAATGCGATACATGTTCCCAATACCTTGTGCATCGGTTTAATGTTTATTTTAAAATACTCATAGGTACTATTTATTAGTTACACTTTGTTACAAAAAGTCTGTTTAAATGTGTACATTAAATTGTGAACATAAATTCGATTTTTTTCAAAAACGTATAACGTAACGTATTAAATTTGCAACCAATCTAAGTGTACGGAACATTGTTAAAATTGCAATTAAATTATTTTTTGCTGTATGGTCGTGAAAAAAATTCCAAAAGTTCTGCAAACTTGAATTACTTGGAAATATAATATTACAAAACTTTTGTAATTATTCAGAGACCACCCACTCGAAAAAATGACCACGAATTAAAAATAATTATAAATAAACATGTTCCGGTCAACGAAAAAGGTTGCAAATTTATACAACCGTTCGGTATATATATCCGATATCTGTGTCGAGTTTGCAGAACTTTTGGAATTTTTTTTCACGACCATTCAGCAAAAAATAATTTAATTGCAATTTTAACAATGTTCCGGACTGCGGACAATGTTGCAAAATGAGATTTAATGTCGTCCCAGTGTAACATTCACTTGACCGAAGTTTGAAAACTTTTGGAATTATTGTGAATTGATTGTTTTGAAACAATTATTAGAACATTTTTTAATGTCTTATTTAAAATATTTAATTAGTAAGACATTACTTAACTACAAAGAAATAAATTGCGAACATTTTTCGATACAATAGGTTTATACAAGGCATTTCCTTTAAATATCAATTATAATACAATTTTATAATATTCTGAATATTTTTCATTCATCACTTAAAAATTAAATATACATATTCATTACTCGTATATAATTAATAACTTACGTTTTCCGTGAGAGGCGCAATTTTGACGGCGTACAGATCGACGCAAAGGAACTCCTTGGAGCCGGGCGAGATGGTGACCAAGCTGCCGGAGTATATGAACTCCAGTTTTTACACAATTCACTTTTACTGTCGCACTATTACAACGCAAAAGGTCTTTTTCAAAATAATTTTGATTGAAAATAACTTTAATTTCAACAGCAAAGACAATATAACCGCAGAATGGGCGATGTTTAAGAATTTTCTTGCCTAATTCAACCAAAAATTAGGTTACAATTTTTAATTTACTTATAATAAGTTCGCAAAATGTTCGTCAAGTCTAGTAGATGTGGCAGAACTGAACCTAACACAACAGTGTCTGACCTCACGTAGGATATGCTACTTGACCCCTGATCCTCATAATTTGACACTCATATTGACCTCTAGTTTCTCAGCTTTATTAGCGTTATTAATTAATTTTTGTCAAGTGTTCCCAGGGGTAATTTAATAGTTGCCATTATTGAAAAGAAGATGAATTATAATACATAAAAGTTAATTGCAAGAATTGAGAGATTCCATGATTCGTTGTGCATGGTAATTGGTATCTATATATGAACTTTTTCAAATAAAAACCCGCATAGTTCCCGTTCCCGTGGGATTACCGGGATAAAACCTATCCTATGTGTTAATCCAAGTTACTCTCAATATGTGTGCTAAATTTCATTGTAATCGGTTCAGTAGCATTTACGTGAAGGAGTTACAGTCCATCCATCCTAACAAACTTTCGCATTTATAATAATAAAATGTATATTAAAACCCAACTAAATTTCATTTTTCAGTCACTAAAAATTAAGTAAACTTTGTAAATTATGTGATAAATGAATAATGAATTTGTGGATGATAAGATTTGAAAAAATAACACAAATAAAAAAACATTAAAATTATTTATTTAATCATATCGTTATAAAACATTTAAACTGTCATTTTACAAACTGCACTAATTAAATAAAAAATAATTAAGGTGGGACACACTGAAGACCAAAGGAAGACGTGAGTTCATAAAGATTTTGATGAAGAATAATTTAAATAATTTATATTATTGTCTTCAAATTATTTCAAATAGAAATATAAATTTTATAAGTAAATTATATTTAAGTAAAATATTTTTATTCTATCGATTTATTTTCGTTGTGTCTGTGACAATATTTTGGAAATATATAATTGTAATAATTCCCAAAATATTGGTCTCATTTATATCGTTTATTCCTGTCACTCATGTCTTCAACTGAGAGCTGGTGAAACATAACTGTTACTTAACTTACTAACTAAGGCTTAAGTTACATTTCTTTGGAGAAGTGTATGACGGATAGCGCCGTGTCCAGGAGGTAGACTGCTCCCTGGATCACACATAGAGCTCCAACCGCTAAACCGACCTGAAAAGAATTGGTATTATGTTAAAATTGTTCCTTCAATAAGTTTTTTTCTTTTTGAGTACATACCAATCAAGTATTTTTTTTTTTTGCTTCAAAAAAGTAGTACGTAACTTAGATCGTGAAATTAATGTTCAGTTAGGTTTCTAAATTTCTCAATTGCAGTTATTATATGTGAATTCGTCAGCATTTAGAGCTTTTTTAAATAATGGTCTCTATATTTTTTTTCGTTTTTGTCAATCCCTCCATATTGATGAATAATAAGTACTAGCCCCGCGATTTAACACGCTCAGCTGCGCTCTTTTTGGACTGACATTATGGACTATCTAACACTGAAATAATGAACCATTAGTTTCTGAGATACTCGCATGCAAACAAACTCTTCAGCTTAATAATATTCGTAAAGATGGTTTTTGAAACAATCGCTACATACTTGTTTCTCTACGAAGACGAATTGGAACTGGTGCTCCCCCTGGTAGCCACCCCAGTAGTGCAGCGCCACGGCGCCCACGGCCAGCCACAGGAACACGCCCACGAAGTTCATCACTATCTCAGAGAGGGCCCTGGAATGTGCACATTCATTATATAGTGATGAGTTTACAAACTAAAATATTATAATAGTGCTGTTAAGATATTTCGTGTCGGCATGTTTTAACTTTTAAGGAACTGTTAAACCTCAATATTCACAAATGATTTTATAATTGTAGTTCTATTATTTCTAATTTTTGTTCTAGATTGAAATAAGAAAACTTAATGAAATTATTATACGGCAAAAATTGTTTTTAAAGTTTGTCTTTAACTTTACTATAAAAGCCTTAAAGTTTATTCGCGAAAATTAAATTCTGAAAATTGCTTGAAAAAAAAAAATGATTGGTTGAACAGTGAACTAATGAATACGATTGTGACCTTACTAATTTTATTTAATTAATCCGTAGTACATGTTTATTCACCAGCATTGTATAAAAACTTTAAAGACGTAGAAAACAGCTTTTTACTCTCGGGTGATAAAAGAAAAATGTGAACCAGCATATTTAACCATAAACAGGGTAAAGTAACGCAACCGGTGTCTAGAGGCGGGAAGAAATCAATCATATATAAATATCTTCCGTCATACACTTTTACATTTTACACGTTTAGAGGAAGTGTAGATTCTACATATAGATAGAATTTCAACAATATTGATAATAAATACAAATAGAAAAAAAACCCATAGGAAATGAGATATTTCCAAAGAAGCGCATAAAACCGGTTTTTGTGACCTTTGACCTTGAAATTTAATAGTTGCTTACACTTTTACTTAAACCCTACCATATGTATGTTTTGAGACCACTTTTAGGGTGTCAATATACAAGTAGTTACAGACCTACAGCTGGGTATCTCGAATTCCGAGATTCTTACATATTTAACCTTAAATGACTGGACCAATTATTGATATTGTCTAATTACAGATTGAATACGTATCCGTCAATATTTTGCTACATGATAATTTGTGAAATCGGAAATATATATATCATATTTGGAAAATAATTTAATTTGGTATCCATTGAATATTTTAATAGATTAAGGATAGCAGTAGATATTATTATGAATAATAATAGTTATACAATAAACATATTTTTTGATAGAATCTCGATTTACATTTTCCGTTTCACTAAGGTATAGTACCAATATAGTGCGTAGTATATTCATAACTCATTTGCTTTCAAAAGAGCACTCACCTCTTATGCTCAGTAGTACCAAACAGATACGTGACGACCTGCACCAGGGTATATATGAGGTACCCCACAATCACACCCGAAGCCACGATCTCAGCATCCGGGTTCTTCTCCTCGTTGAGGTTCCACGTCCCCCCCACTCCCAGGAACTCGCCATTGTACCCCGTACGGTATAACACTAAAATGACTATATTTAAAACCTGAAAATTGAATTAAGTTTGTTAAAGTTTGAGTAAGGAATAGATCTTTGTAAGAAATTTCATTTATACATTTAATTCAATTAGACTTCTTCTAGAAGCACTTCTCGTTATAAATTAGTTTTACTGTTTAGGTAAAAATCATTCATCAAGTGTTGAATGTATTTTATAAACTACTAGCGGTCCGCCCCGGCTTCGCCCGTGGTGCATATTTACGTTTTCTCTACATAAGAACCATGCTCGTACTTCAAGGAATATAATAAAAAAAGAATTATCGAAATCGGTTCAGCCGTTCACACTTGATGCCGTGACAACGCGAAACGGGTTTCATTTTTTTATATATAGATGAGAAAGTATGAGTTGATATTAGGTCTATACTACTACAGCATACTTACTTAATTTTGTTTATCTTAAATTATATTATCTACCTGTTTACGCGGAAGGAGTGCTGATAAAATTTTCTCTACATTACCTAGCTAGTTGAATAACTTCACGTTGACTCATAATTTACCGGATGTTAGATATATAGTACCTATTTGTAAAATGACGAATTATTAGCTTTTAATTAATGTGAAGTACAGTGCATTACTATTATAATATATAGATTTGTATATTATTGCTCTATCTATACAACATTTTATTGTATCTATTGCTGTGCATTCGTAAATTACAATAACATAATACATAATAGTTATGTATTATATTAATTATTTTATATTTTACTAGCTTACCGCCCGCGGCTTCGCCCGCTTTGTCTAAAACCTAATAAATTATATACTAAAACCTTCCTCTTGAATCACTCTATCTATTTAAAAAAACCGCATCAAAATCCGTTGCGTAGTTTTAAAGATTTAAGCATACAAAGGGACATAGGGACAGAGAAAGCGACTTTGTTTTATACTATGTAGTGATAGTTAACTCTATATTATAGTGAGCAATAAAGATCTGGTATTCACATTAACGCTAGTATTTATTTTCATAAAATTATTGTCTATTTCATCATACACAATGACTTCTATTTTCATACCTTGTTGAGGAAAGCCGTGACAAACGAAAGGAAAATTAACACTTATTTACAAGACACAACTATTTACTCATCAGTTGTATAAATTCATTACAATTTATATATATAAAAATGATCGAAAAAGTATCGCTTTGTCACGGCATTACGTGTGAACGGCTGAACCGATTTCGATAATTCTTTTTTTATTATATTCCTTGAAGTACGAGGATGGTTCTTGTGTAGAGAAAACGTAAATATGTATACCACAGGCGAAGCCGAGACGGACTGCAAGTTTATTATATAAATATAAAAATGAATCGCAAAATGTGTTGGTAAGCGCATAACTCGAGAACGGCTGAACCGATTTCGATAATTCTTTTTTTATTATATTTCTTGAAGTACGAGGATGGATCTTATGTAGAGAAAACGTAAACATGTATTCTATACTTCTATTCTAGTTATAAATATAGTTACATAGGTCCTATGAACTTATGACATATAACAGAACAATAAATCAAAAGCTATAGTCATTTGGCCGTTTCACAGTCGTTGGTGACGTTTGATTGATTTGTGAGATTTGGAAGATCATATTATAGACGAATGTGTTACTAACTGTTAACTATGATAAACTAACTTATAAATGTTTATAATACAGCATTGAAAATTTGTGAAATTCAGATGTTACACGTAAATTTTAGATATGAATTAAATCCGTTGTTATATTAACGCAAAAAGCTATTATGAGTTCGTTATCCGCACTTTAATAATGTGCATGAAAAAATTTCATATAAAACACTAGCGGTCCGCCCCGGCTTCGCCCGTGGTACATATTTCGCAATAAAAGGTAGCCTATGTAACCCGTTCTTTCGGGTTATTGTAAATTTGCCACAAAGTTAATTCGTCACGTTTTTAAAACTCCATACATTGAAAGTAAATTCGTCACATGCCTAAAAAAGTATGTGTAAGTTCGTCACAGGTATATTCGGGTTATTGTAAATTTGCCACAAGTAGTAAAGTACCGCCAGCAAGCAAGGCAAGTGAATTATACCTTTCAGCCTGCGATGAAACCAGCAATATAATGATTTACATTTTAATATTACAGTCATCATTCACATAAGGTAAATTCATCAATAACATAAGGTAAATTCATTATTGAGTCAAATTGATTTGCGCTTTTTAAAAGTAGTAGAATTTTTATTGTGTTATTAGAATTTTATTATAAAGTTTTTTTTCTTAAATCTCGTAAATACTGGTGCCATCAATGGATTTATGTTCATGGCTGGATCTTTCACCATAAACATTTCATAAACTGCCAGATTATAGGATATGACTTAAACTAAAGAGCAATGTCTTTACTTGTTAAAATAAAAGAAAAATATTTCATCCTTATTTTTATGAGATTGTTATAAATATTGTAGAGCCGCTCTTAATTCATTGCATTTTAAAAATATTAATACAGAGAACTGTGATTTTTACGATTACCTATGTAGAATAATATACAGTGTGTAAGTAAACTAACTAAAGGCAATCGTTTTAATCTGGCAGAGTATAGACGATGCAGGACGGGCCCTGGCCATTTGTTCCTGTGGGAGCCAGAGAGGTAAGACATCAAATTTGCAGCTTATTTTCTCATTAATCTTTAGTGAGTCTTTGTTTACCTTGAGTTGTTTTATTTATTTTTTTGGTACACAAATCATAAAAAAAAACAAATCTTATTTTTCATAGTACACAAAATACAGCATGGTAATTTTATTTTAAGCTAAATGATCTCAAGTGAATTTTCATAACAATTAAAATTAGTTTACTTATAAGAAAAATACGTTACCATCTGGATAGAGGAGCTCTTCATAAACACTGATTAAAAGGGTTGCCTTTAGTTAGTTTACATACGGTAGATGTTAAGTAGTATTTTTTATAACTGTTGTATATTTTTAGAACATTCAGGGTGTAAGGGACGGGTTATTGTAAACTGATTAAGAAATAAACATTTTAAATTAATTTATTGTTTAATTTTTTTGCTATCTGTACTTAAATTATCGATGTGACGAATTTACAATACTTGATATTAAATCGTGACGAATTAACTTTAAAAAAATAAAAGTGTGGCAAATTTACACATACTTTTTTAGGTGACGAATTAACTTTGTGGCAAATTTACAATAACCCGTTCTTTCTCAGGGTCTAAAGATTGTCTGTGCCAAATTTCATAAAAATCGGTTAAGAGGTTTATTTAAGCGGGAAAGCGTAACAGACAGACAGACAGAGCTACTTTCGCATTTATAATATTAGTATGTATTAGTATGGATTAACAAACAACACCTTCTAATATTATAAAAAGTAAGCTTAATAAGTATATGTAGGTATCTAAATTGAATCATAGTAATTATGATTATTTTCAGACTATTAATGACTTTATAATCATTTAAGTTAATTGACTAAGACACGTATGAATGTAATAAGTACGTCTTTAAAACAATTGACCGACTGCGACTCATCCGCCACTCGCAAGCTCCAGAGTCAAAAGTCAATATTCCTCGCCCCTGGGTGAGCCACAGATTATGTACGAACAGACACTTGTGACAGTCATAAACATTTATAATTAGTTAATAATAATAAATACACGTAGCAAAAGCGTAAATAAAATATGAGCTTTTGTTTAAATCAAGAGTTTTTAATATCATTACGTATGTATATATGAACGTACACAATTTCATTTACAATTTCAATTATAAGAACGAATGATAATATTATTTACAGTATCTTCAGTGTCTTAAACTGTTTTTAAAATAACTTGATTTGTTTAAAATCTCACGTTTTTGTTATAACCGTCTGAAACTCTTTTTCAGCGGCAATTTATACAACTAAAAAAATGGTATCCTTTTGAATTTTTGTAAAGCTTTAACATAAAAAAACATTACATTCCGTTGTCTACTCTATGGTCGAAAATGGACAGCTGACAATAATTATCTGTGCAGTAATAATCGAGTTAATTAGCATCTCGCAGGAAGGCAAGATTGTAACAATTACGGGCGAGCACTTCCGTGCGGATCACGTGTGATGCATTTAGACATATTTGTTTATGTTAGTTCTATTGTTAATAGTTTAAAATGCCGCTGTAAAGGCACAAGGACGTTATTCGCACAATCATGTAGATGAGAAAATTAATCAAAGTCATACATTAATATTTTTCTTTTTTGATGACACTTGAAAATAACACTGAAAATAAAATAGCTGCGTGATTGGAATTGTTTCAGTTATATCGCACATAAACGTATGATTAATTCTTATAAGTGAAGAATTAACAGTTTTGATTATCAATTACATCTGCAGGTCTAAACCTCCAATTATAACACTTATACAGGTACAAGAAATTTATATTCAGATATTGCATTTATAAGAATTACAATTGCATACGAATTATGATTCATTTAATTATATCCTTTGTGCAAGGCATTCGGATAGCAAAACAATGGGTCAAGAGTCAGGGTGTTTCATTCATGTTGATGTTGAGTCTGTTTACTCAAACGTTCTTACAGAAATCAGCGCAAAATAACAAAAAAACACGTTGCATATTTAATTATAAATAAATACAGCTACAATAAAAATTGTGTGTGAGATTGAAATAAAATATAATCACGATAGCGTCTTGAAACTGTTTGCTACTATGAATCTCAATGAAAATAATACGTACGCAAATATTAGCTCTAGTGTCGTAAGCCTCACAGTGAACTCATTACTTGTAATTACTCACGGTTCTGGCCCACTCGTATCTGATAAGTTATCAGCTTTGTTTTGCAATAATGAGCACTATACATACCTACTTTATTGTTAAGAATTTGTAAAAATCTTCGTAAAGTGAGTTTTAACTGCAAAATCCGTTCTGGATACTTAATTATCACTGATATGACTAAACTGGTCGTACAGTTTAACAATTTGTTAATTAAACTTTAAACTGAGATTTAAAAAAACGCTCTACACGACTCTACGATGACTTGTAACTAACCGATCTTATTTTTTAAAACAATGGCTAATTACATGCATCAATAGTTTAGATGACTTATAACATCAAAAGCAGGTAACATGTTTTTGCGACTTGTTAATTACCTATATATACTTCGAGTCTTTTCAATATAGATAATAATAGCTCTTTATTCTAGTGAAAATTTTATGAAAATAAAGCCCTATATGAGAGGAGTGGCGTTATCAGTTGATAGTGATTGAGGCCGCGATAGCAACCTTCGTCGTAGGAAAACAAAAAAATGGGACGCCGTGTGTCATTGAAACCAATAAAAATATTATCCTTGGTACAGATGGTTATAATTTTTTTAATTAGTAGCTAAATGTAATTGTAATTCTCAACTATTTGTTGCCAATAAGTGAAGTATTTTTGTTCTGTAATTTTATGTATTGTTAAGTTAGACGACGTTGAAGAAACCATGAACCTATTTGTCCAAAATGACTGTATTCCTTTATTAAACCTCGTAAATTAATTAGTCATGAATTATGACAAACAGAGGAATGTTAGCTCATCATGGAGCTAATTATATTAATCAATAATAATTGATTAGAACTGTTAGCGCTGGTTCACCGCAATCCATTCAACACTATCCTATATGGCCTATATTAGATGAATCATGTCATTAGTCATCGTTATGCTATGTATCATACTATTAAATGCTAGTGGACCACCTAGAGGCAACGTTTGTGATGTTAATTTTAATATTAATTGAATATTACCATCATTCATTTAATTAAGATATTCTAAAACTGCATAATGCTAAAAGCATCAGTGAAATAAGCTGTTTTAAGAGTATTATTATCCAATGCTCTTTTAGGGAATCATTTTTATTTTGAAAATTCTTTGTACCTTTTTCTTTCATTTTTACTTTTATTATAAATCAATATTTGTAATTACCTAGTCAATGTATTGATAGTAAATGCCAATACAGCACAGTGATTCTTATCTTAATTCCTAACCTAGGTATTCTTTTACTTTTGTGTTATAATGTTTAAATTTATCAACATTCCGTTATTATCTTTGAACAACATTTTACCTAAATATAACCTATTCTTGAAGATTTTCTGAAATATGTCGTATCAGTTTTTACTCACAATTTTAAATACTTTCACCACGATAGTGGCGATCGTCTGAACGGAGACCATTGTCACTGAATCACTTTATTCCTTAAAAACACTTTACTTATCTATTTCGGTTTCACTGACAATGTTTTTGTCCGTTTTTGTTAACAGGTGGGTCGTCACTGGTTCGTTTGCTTTATCACTTGCTGTTATCAGCGGTACTGTTGTAATCTTATCAGCTTCGGCGAATTAGTAGGGCAGCTTGCATTGTCCTTTGAGTTTTTCGTTCGCAATTAGAGTCTGTTAAGGTATTTTATCTTCACAATGTTAGCTATCAGCTACACGTTTAGAGTTACATTCATTCGCGATGATACAAGAAATCGTCATGAAATTTCGACGAATTTATATTTATTTCAATATAAAAATAAAATAGCAACATGACGTAGCTGGGTCAAACGTGTCACAAAAATGATAATATAGAGCTCTCTAATAGATTCTGGGCAGAAATACAAATTGAAGCAGGTGCACAACATAAAAGTATTACTTTTATGTTTTACTTTTACGCCAGTTATAAACAAATCTTCGTCACTTATACCTATATACGTTGTCTAACTTAACAATATACATTTACCTCATCATTATCACTATTTTTTTAAGAATTAAGCCCCCTTAATAATTTTCAAGAACAACATTGAGCTAGTCATCGTTGAAATTCCAATAACAATAGAATTTATTTCTACGCTATCAATAAGCTCTTTTTTTGTTTGCACCGTAAAAGCTCTATATTGGATATACAATATTATTGTAGTTATCCGTAAATAGATAACGTAGCAAATGTAACTGTGTGTATATTTAAATACCTCTATAATGTAAAGTAAAAAAAACATATTTACTAATTCTTACCAATTCTAACAAGATACATGAATAGTGTCTTTTTTGACCATTAACATACAAAATATTATAGTTATATGTGTAAACGAGATTTCGTGAAGTCGTTAGTTAAAAAAATGTTTTATTTTCTTCACTTTCACACCCACATTATATGCGTAGTTATTTCACGACGTTAGTAATAAAATATTCTAAATAGTTGTAAAGTACCATACACACGTAGTTTACTTAATGATGTTTTACGACTTTGCTTCCGTGTGGTCTCATAAAATATTTCCGATACTAATGCAATAGAAACTAATTTTATAGTCTTTGAATTAATTTATGTAATGATTAATGAATGTGAAATTAAAGGAAGTTTGGTGTCATGGAGACTCAATAGCTGATAAGATTTTACGGTTATTTGTAACGGCTTTATTTTCAAAAAACTAAGAGTTTGTAAAGCTAGTTTATTAGCCCAGTTCGATATACTTTTATAAAATATAGAGGTACTTGGAAAAACATCTTAATTATTATAATAGCGGGAGCTTGTTGCTCTCTATAATTTATGTGATCAAAATATTTTGTATAACCATTTGCAGGGCACAGGCCCGATTCATTGCACGATTTTGACACATTACAACCAAAATATACATAATATCGTATTAACTTCCAGGAGCTCGGTCTAGACATCACCGACGAGCAGATCGCCGAGCTAGAATCAGCGATACACGACATAGACTTCGTATCCGCCGCGCAACATGAAAAGCAGGTCCGTCATGACGTCATGGCTCACGTGCACACGCTAGCGGAGCGCTGCCCAAAAGCAGCTCCTATTATCCACCTGGGAGCTACCTCGTGCTATGTGGGAGATAATACTGATCTGATTGTACTGCGACATGGTCTGGATCTGCTGCTGCCGAGGTTAGCTGCTGTGATCAGCCGCTTGGCGCAGTTTGCTGATGAATATAAGTGAGTATTTTGATCCATGATTTTTTTATCCTGCTGAGGCATGTTATAGTATTGTGCCTGATTTATTATCTAAATAATTGTTTCCTAGTTCCTACGCGCTATTTTCCTTCTAGTTTAAGGATTTGTATGTACATAATATTGCCTTTTTTATTACATTGTTATTGAGCATTACAGTCCTGGGTTCAAGTAAGTAAGAGAAATAATCTAAAAGGACATAGAGTAATATTCAATTACCTAATTACTCACCAAGAAAATGAAATGTGAAAAGTATGTAATTCAAATCGTAATATATGTTTAGGTACTTTAAAAAATAAGTACTACTGTACGGTACCTACATAAAGTTTAACGTGTTTTATTTTGGTATATTTATCTTTAAAGCTTGCTTTCCTATTGAAAACAATGTATCTATTTAGCAAATGAAGTTGGAATGAATGCGTACTAATTAAATATTAAATATTTCCAGGTCGCAACCCATCCTTGGGTTCACGCATCTGCAACCCGCACAATTGACCACAGTCGGCAAGAGAGCATCTCTCTGGCTGAGCGACCTGCTGATGGACGAGCGTGCTCTCTCACGCGCAAGAGATGACCTCAGATTCAGAGGAGTTAAAGGCACTACCGGCACTCAAGCCTCTTTCCTACAACTTTTCAAAGGAGACGGCGCAAAAGTACGCGCCCTAGATAAAAGAGTCGCCGAACTTGCCGGCTTCGACAAGAGATATATCGTCACCGGACAAACTTATTCGAGAAAAGTCGATTTAGAAGTTATTTCTGCTCTTTCTGGACTTGGAGCTACGGTGCATAAAATGTGTTCTGACATTCGTATTTTGGCTTCCCGCAAGGAATTGGAAGAGCCATTTGAAGCCTCACAAATCGGATCTAGCGCTATGCCCTACAAACGTAACCCTATGAGGTCTGAGCGTTGCTGCGCTTTGGCTCGTCACCTCATCACCTTACACGCGAATGCTGCTAATACTCATGCGGTTCAATGGTTGGAGCGTACCCTGGACGACTCAGCGAACCGTCGTATAACTCTTGCCGAAGCTTTCCTGACTGCAGATGCTACTCTATTGACACTGCTTAACGTTACTCAAGGATTGGTTGTATATCCTAAAGTGATCGCCCGCCATATTGCGCAAGAGCTGCCGTTCATGGCAACTGAAAACATCATCATGGCTATGGTACAGGCTGGAGGTGATCGTCAAGTGTGCCACGAGAAGATAAGAGTATTGTCTCATCAGGCCGGAGCCGTGGTCAAACAAGAGGGCAAGGACAATGACTTGATCGAGCGCGTCAAGAACGACGGTTACTTCAAGCCGATCATACCGCAATTGGATAAAATTTTGGACGCTTCTACGTTTATCGGCAGAGCTCCGGAACAAGTCACCGAGTTCATAGAGGAGGAGGTCGATCCTATCATCTTTAAATACAAGGATTCTTTGGCCGACGTTGCGAAGCCGGTAGCTTTAAGCATTTAATTACTGTTTTCCATCATTGTTAACTCGAATCGTGTAATCGTGTTATAAATAAAAATAAGTTTTTATGAATAAAATGATTTATTTACATTACAGCGCTTTTATAAACATACAAGATATGACTTCCTTAATATAAAATATACATCTAAATGAACTAGACAAAGGTAACTAGAATTGACAATACCGAAACGTGATTTAAAAAAGCTTAAAAAGACCATGAGTAATAAATAAACATGAATTAACATTAACACAATAAAACAAATAAATAAGCCTAAAGGTAAACAGGGGAGAGAGACTCGATTCGACTTAAACAATATTTCTTTACAATTAGATCGTTTTTCGTTTCGCGGACACGTTGTGACGATGTCGATGGCACGTGGAGAGCAATGTTCGTGGGACATTAGAGCGTGTTGGTGAGCAGCGTGTCGTGC
The DNA here is from genome assembly GCF_905220415.1 of Colias croceus. NCBI lineage: Eukaryota > Metazoa > Arthropoda > Insecta > Lepidoptera > Pieridae > Colias > Colias croceus. The sequence goes on from NC_059547.1 coordinate 290,496, forward strand.
TGGCAGGCGGGCCCCTGGCTGGGCCAGTTGCAGGCGCCCAGCGACGGGTCGAAGCTGAGCTGCACGGGGCAGTTGAACACGTGCAGGGTGAAGCGCTGCTTCGTGCAGTCCCAGCGACACGCGTAGAACTTGTTGCACTGCCGCGGGTGCCGGAACAGACCCGCCTTCTTGCAGTCTATCGACCCTTGCAGTGTTTCGTCTCTGCTTCTCAAGCCGCCCGGCCCGTAGCGGTCGAACGTTTGCGTCTCCACGTTTACGGTCTCTAGGCTTTCCGCTGCTGGCGCCACTTCTTGGTTCAGAATGACGGTTTTGTAGGTGGGAGCGATTGTGACGGATTTAACTCGCGGTCTAATTCTAGTGACGCGCTCCGTCGTCGACGCGACTGGTGTGCTCGATACGTAGTTTTCTGAGCGGCCTCTGCTCGTTTGGGAGATCACGATGTTGTCGTTGCTCGCCTCCGGGTAGTCTTGGTAGTACGAGTCCTCGGGCACTATGATCGGGTTGAACGTGGACGACGCGACTGGCGTGGCCGTCGTGACCGTGTTGATTCCTGGCGTAGTAGATCTGTAGGATGTTCTCTGTGTATATCCTTCGTCGATATCTACGTTCGCGTCGTCGTCACTATAATCGTCGATGATCTGCGATTGCACGTTGGGCCTTCTGCCTCTAAGAACTAAAACGGGTGACTGGCAACTGCACACGGCTCCCAACTTTCTGACAAGAAGCGGGTTGAAATCGTTAATCTTGGTCACGACCGCTACTTTCGGTTTCGTTCTGCGCTGAGGGGCGCGGGCTGATGTAACTTCGATGAGTTCTTGTCTAATTGGTACGTATGTGGATGTGACGCCGGCCGTGCTCGATACATCAATAGGTGCAGATGTAGAGTATGTAGCGGGCGAAATCAATCCAGCGTCAGGTCCGACCGTACCGAAACCTAATAGATTAGACTTTGCGGTTTCTACTACGATGTTTTGCTTTCTACCGTATGAGGGCGTCGACGATACGGTTACGGTGTTTTCTGTGCTTTGGTATGGGTTGTATTTAATTTGTGAGGACTCAGAATTGTAGTTGAAAATATTTTGTTTTTGACCTTCGTCTGGAGGCAAGTATTCCGGTGCTTGATATGAAGTGCTCTCTACATATACTGGCGCTTCGGTTGTCGTTGTCACCGGTCTAAAGTATTTCGGCCGTGATCTTCTAGGTGCTGGAGTCACTTCGACGACCTTAGGAGTAGCAGTTGACGATACTTCATTGCGCACGAAATAAGTTCCCTCGGTGGAGACGGTCGGTCGCGCGGTGCTGAAGGTAGTAACAAGCCCGGCATCCGGTCCGACTGCGCCGAAACCTAATAATTGAGACTTTGCAGTCTCTACGACAATATTTTGTTTTCTTGTTACGGGTGCGGCTGTTGTCGAAACCGGTACTTCTGATGAAACCGAATAGCTCTGCTGGTAATCGAAACCTTCTGATTGTGATCCGGTGTTATAGTTGTAATTATTGTAAGTTACGCGAGATTGTTGCGTAGGAGGTAAGTATTCTAATGTAGCGACCTTTTCAGTGCGTGGTGGTAAGTATTCAGGCGCAGTGTATCCTTCAGTAGACGGCGGCAAGTATTCCCTAACGGTGGTGGAGTATGTACGCGGTCTGTACGTCGAAGTAACCACTGGAGCAGATGTTGAAACTACAGGTGGCAGATACTCCTCAGCTTTGTATGCGACTTGTATTTCAGGTGATTCATATCTAGTTTGTTTGAACTGTGTATTTGGTACGGATGAGAAATGTACTGATTCTACTCTATTGGGTATGTCAACGGAGGCTTGGCTCACTGTTTGTCTTTGTTCATGCAGAGGAGCAGCGGTAGACGAAACTCTGTAGTATTCTTGACCTCTTTGGTCGTTATAATCTGATTTAAACGTGGAGATTTGTTTAGGTACTTCGTATTCTGAGTAATGAGCTTCATACACGAGGTTGGCTGGAGTCGTCGAAACGAAAACTGCTCTATTACCATTGTTTTCGGAATTAGCAGATCCTTGTGAAAGGTGGAATACTTGATGAGATACGAGACTTGCGTCAGAGTAAGCGGGAGCATTGGATACTTCCACATTCCGCTGTATCTCCGGCTGGTCATATGAATATCCTTGATTGTATCGCACATTTTGTGTGAATGATTGTTGTCCTGTTTGATATTCAATCGGTTGTTTTACTTCTTCTTTAATATTTTGCGTGTATTTTAAAAGGGGATTTTCGAATACAGTTACTGCAGGTTTTTGGTAACTCAATTCAACTCGGGGTTGTTCTACTCTGTGTACAGTCTGTTGACCGAACGACTGTGGTCGTTCAGTGGACAAAACGACAGGAGCAACTGTTGACACTGGTCTCGTCTCTTTGAAAGTTATCGAAGGTTGTGAGTACTCATATCCTGATTCATAGTTTGCTTGGCCGTTCTGTTCGTATGCCTGTGTTTGATAAGTCGAAGCGGTTGTTTGAGCTGTCGATTGATACTGGTAGTTGTTTCGGGAAGAACCTCTATTGATAGTTTGTTGGCTGTAGGCTTGAGGTCTTTCGGTAGATACGACGATCGGTGCCGCTGTTGATACAGTTTCTGTGAAAACAACAGCCGGTTGTGAATATTCATATCCAGATTCACTCTGTTGATTATATTCCTGTGCTTGGTATGCGTCATCAGGTTGAACGGCGACTACTTGTTGCGCTGGAGATTTGTACTCGTATCCCGAACCAAAGTTAGTTCTGTGAATGGTTTGTTGGCTGTAGGCTTGCGGCCTTTCAGTTGAGACGACAACGGGCGCGACAGTTGAAACTGTACCGGTAACTGAGGGCTGAGAGTATTCATAACCAGATTCGTAATTTCCTTGCGAATTCTGTGTATTGTATACTTGATAAGTCGATGCAGTGGGTTGCACTGATACAATAGGCTGAGCGGTGGATTGGTAGCGATATCCAGTTCCTCTATTAAGATTGTGTTGTCTGAAAACTTGTGGGACATATGTTTGTTGGAATGTAATCGGCGTGGCTTTAACTGTGTATTTCAATAATGGATTTTCGTAAACAGTTTTCGCCGTTGAGACAGATGGAGCGGCGGTAGTCGAATAAGTGTATGTAGATGGAGTTGAGTACTGAACTACTCTCTGTGTTTCGTACTGAACGCTCGGTTGTCTGTATTCGTATCCGCTTGATTGAGACACGCTAACACTTGGGCGTGTGTACTCGTAGCCTGACTGACTTTGTAAATTATTTACGTTATTCGCATCTACTGTGTGTATGGTTTTCTGTCCAAATTGGGATTGGGTTTCTACAGATGCACTTGATTGAGGTGTAGAAGTTTCATAAACGGCTGTATTGGTATACCTTTCACCGTTATCTGCAGATTGCGTGTAAACATTACCAGATTCGACTTTATGAATTGTTTGTTGACTAAACGATTGAGCTGTCGGCTGTTCATAAGAAACTGGTTCTCCCGTTGTGTACGCTACTATTTTCTTAAATGGCTCTTCAGTAACTGGAGTAGCGGAAGAGTAATCAAAGCTAGATTGATCGTGGAATGTTTGTTGGTTGTGTGAAAAGCTTTGTGGCCTCTGTTTTGTGACTGTAACTGTCGCGGGTGTAGAATAGGAAATGCCGTCTTCAAAACTGACGCTGGGTCTCGAATAATCGTATCCAGTTGATGCCGATTTTGTTGTACCAGTGTTAAATGTGGAATAACCTGTATTTTGATAGCTGCTTTCTTTGTAACCATTAACGGTAACACTAGGTGTAACAGAAACAACTGTTGGCTGAACGTAAGTAACGGCGGGTTGTGTGTATCCGAATATCTGTTTGATGCTAGTTCTTGGAGCTTCAGGGACATACGTAGTTTTGTAAGTAGGGGGTAAAGAGGTTGTGACCGCATAAGAAGTAGCCGTTGTTGGTACACCGGAAGATGTAGGAGTGGTTAGATATGAGAAACCGTCAAGATTTTGATTGTTAGTACCCACGTGGGTAACAGTCACACCAGATTGAGATATACCAGCTTGTTGATTCGAACCCTGGCTGTATTGGTATCCGTAATTAGATTCATCGACAAGGGTAGTCTTTCCAACTAGATCGACATTAACTGCTCCTGCAGTGAGAGTATGAGCGGCTCCTGGATAAACTTTGTCATCACTAACGTAATTAGCTTCACCACCTCCATAAGAACCGTGGAAAGTACTTGTGGATTGAGCACTAGTAGTTCCCGCATCATTGGTATATGCGTTATTTTGGTAAAGACCTTCACTAAATTGCACACTTGGTCTGGGATAGTCATAACCAGTTGTCTTTGTCACGTCCTGGCTATAAGACCCAGTATCGTAAGTTCCCGAATAAGTTCCTCTATCGAAGTTATTGTTAACTGTGTATTGTGCGACTGTATGTTTGTATGGAACGGGAGGAACCTCAGTATGCTCGTAGGGTTTAGCTCTATCTCCGATGGGATTGTGGACGTAAGCGCCTGAAAAGTCTTTGCGATAGACCCCACTTTGGAATCTCTGTCCGCTGTTAGCTGTTCCCTGGTACTTGGCTTTCACTTGATACTTTCCGGGGTCATATTTTCCAGAGTTTCCAACTGGAACGTATTTGCCGGTAGCCTTAACTTTACTGGGCAGTCTGTATTCATCAAGAATGAGAGAACCACTCGTGTATTTGTCTTCGTCCTGGTAGTTTGTGGCTTGAACTAGTCCTCTGTTGATAGCATCAGCTGCGACGACCTTGTATGAAAGTCCACTGTATTCTCCTTGACTTCCAAGAGCTGAATAGTCGTCAAAGTTGGCGTTTTCTAATTCCTGTGATGCAATGAAGTTGTTGTCAAGTGCGTCGTTTTGTGAAAGGGATCCGGTCTGTAAGCCCACGAGGTTGTCAAGAGAAGCTCCAGATAGGAGACTCTGGTGAGCCGCGATGTTCACTGAATCTGCTGTTCTTCCTTGGAAACCTGTTGCACCTGAAAAATGACAAGATAATCTGTTAATAAACAGTTTTTCTTATTATTTTTGATATATAACGAACTAATATGCGTACTTTTATTTCAAAAACTTGTCTGATTAATTTATTTTGAATATCTTATAAGTCTATCTCTTAGAATATCTTAAACTAAGCTTAGTTTAAATAAACATAATTGTTTGACAACGATAGTAAATAAGTATTATTTATTTCTTGATCTACCATGTAGGTACGTAGTTAAACTTTAGAATACAATTTCACAATTTCTAAAGAAAAATGGATTTTGTGTAATTAATGTAAGTAAATCGCAGCAAAGATTGACTTTAAATTAAAAAAAAATCTAGACAGATACTATATCTGTGAAAATTTTCACAGTTCCTAGTTAAAAGTAATTTAGTGCATAAATTATTTCATTTAATTATTTACATGCAAAAACAAAGCGTAACTCAAAAGGGAGAGTTGTTATGGTCCATAAACATAGAAACCAACTATAAAAATGCCATATACACCACTATTCCTTGTTCCTAACTACAAACTTACCACTCAACACAGCATTAGAGAACCCAAAGGCCTCCGCCTCATATCTGCCCAAGTTCCTACAAGCGGGCACGAGCCAGGGCCAGTCACATTTGCGTCGCTGAGCATCGAACCCGAGACCGAAGGGACAGCGGAACTCGTAGGCCACGAGCGGGGAAGTGCCGTGGTCCAAACACGCGAAGAACCAGCGGCAGTTCTCGGGGTCCGCGTAGAAACCTGGATACAATCATTTTTGGTCATAAGATTAATGATAGGTTTGGTAGTATTTTCTTAAAGAGTATTGCAATTTGAAAAGGTTAAGTATTATAAGAAACGCTTGCGTTTATATAATTAGAAATACTTAAAAAATTTATACAACACCATATGAAAATATAACTTGCTAAAACCTAAGTACATATAAAATAATACATCAGTCATCAATATATTTTCAATACTTTCGATTTCATTCATGACATCTAAGAAAAAAAATGTGTCAACACAACTGACTATGATAGATATATTACAATATACTAACACATGTTAAATAGGCAGCCTTATCGCTTTCAAGCGATCTCTGCCAGGCAACCTTTGGATAGGATTAGTTTTATGCAATAGAATGAGATAGGTGGTAATTAAATAAAATGTCAAGACTATTCAACGGTGAATTAATTTCATCACATTTCATCAACATTAGAACAACAACGCCTAGTACACATCTTCATCTTCAAAATCACAGAACATCTATCTCAAATACACCTTCAACATAACTTACAACACCTAACCCCCATACACAAACACACAACACCTAACCCCCATACACAAACTCACAACACCTAACCCCCAAACACAAACTCACAAAACACACACACCAACCAATACAAACCTTCAACATTGGGGCAAACGAAGCGACTCGAGGGTACAGGTGCGATCTCCGCAGACCCAGCACAAGCTCCAGCCCCGGCTCTGGACCCGGGCCACACACAGACCTCCACCCGGGGGTCGAACTCCAGACCCGCGGGACAGTCGAACTCGAACACCTGTGCCAAGGAAAGCAGTTATTGTGTGATCTGAACTAAATTGTACCGTATAATAATAGTAAATAGTTATCGTTATCTTTAACTCATGTCTACAGAATGACATAATATAGTGGTATTTGTAGTAATGTCGTATTATTGAAAAACTGTTCCAAAAACTATTTTGCTTAAGTACCTAATTTTCAAATTAAACTAATAATGAAAAATGTCTAAAAACTAAGAAGTTTCTTAAATAACTTTTAAAATTTTTTTAACGGTAATAATTAATCATACAAATAAAATTTAACGAAATATAAATGTGTTCGTGTACTAGTGTACACACGTAAGAAGTCAAACTTCTTTACAACCATATTTTTCAAAAAATAATTAACTATATGCAACTTTACAGAAATACGTCGAATCACGCGTGATAGGGATAAAAAAAAGATGGCGCGTAACGGAAAAATGTCACGCGTAACGAAGAAATGTTACAGTACTTACATTTTTTCCAACCCCGATAAAGAAGTTTAAAAATGAACAGGAATACAATTTATTACATATCATATTAGTTATTTACAAAAAAAAAACTCACAACTGACAACCAATCAACTCACACCCACTCACAAACTCACAAGCTCACACTCAACTCACAGTATAGTCGGGCGAGTACTGGTCGAACTTGACGCAGCGGTAGAAGCGCGCACACGAGCGCGGGTGCACGAAGTAGCCCTGGCGGGAGCACGAGAACTCCGTGCGGGTGTCCTGGAATAACACAATGTTTTATTTTCTGTCCCTATGTCCCTTTGTATGCTTATCTTTAAAACTACGCAACGGATTTTGATGCGGTTTTTTTTAAAGATAGAATGATTCAAGAGGAAGGTTTTAGTATATATAATTTATTAGGTTTTAGACAAAGCAGGCAAAGAAGCGGGCGTTAAACTAGTTATTAATAAACTAAAGTAGAAATAAGTAAATATACAAGATTTATTATGTTCAATTAGAATTTAGTAAAATAAAGTATTTTTTTTAATATACATGTTATTTTTTAATGTATATGTAATTATGTAGTTAGTTAAAAGGTTTTTATAATAGAAAAAATAGATCATCGATTTTTGGTGGTGGCATTCGAACCCACGTCTCATGATCGAAGTTTTTTTCGGTGGTGGGATTGGAACCCACGTCTATTCTAAAAATATAGTAGGTATATTTGTTAAGCATTTGCATGCTATGAAACACTAAAGTATGAAATATTAGGTTTCCCAAATTTAAGCATTATTTTCAAAATTGGTCATAATTAGAGAATAAATTGTAGGCGTCTCTTCCGTTTTCTTATTACGTGTTACCAAAGTGTTAGTATTTACTATTTCAAGTTTAATGAACCAATGTATTTAAAAAATATTGATAAAATTATTACTTAAATGTTTTTCAAATTTCAAAATTCCAAATTTTTATTTGTCCAGTACATAACCTATCATCATCTTTTTTTTCAAAATCCAACTATTTATCAAATAACATTTTAACAACACGTACCTCTCTGATATTATGTATTACACCATCTGCGTCCACAACTTGCGTTATCCTGTAGGGAGACACTTGCAGAGCATCTAACGCTCGACCAGCTATTGGCTGGAGGATCTCGTTCTCGAGGGACCTACAAGCGAAATATTTTTTTAAAACGATTCTTTATTATTATATATTTCTCAATTAATAAAGAAAAACACATAATTTTTCTCTTAGTAAAAAAATAAAGGTAAACTTTTTACTAAGAGAAAAATAATGTGTTTATTCATTTAATTTCCACACTTTTTACCTTTTCCCTCTATGCGAGAAGCATGACAGAATGTGTTTGGACAGACATTGAAGAACAACCAGCTTCTTTTAAGTTTTTTTATTGTACTTATAGATCTAAAGCTATTTCCTAGTTGAAATATTATGAAAACAAAAACAGATGACTAATTTATGTAGCCTACACTTATAATCACACTTTTTAAGTTAAAATCCATCTAGCGATTTATACTCGAAAAACATGACCTTCCTTCTTTCCACAAAACCCTTTGTCCTATAAACTTACCTCAAGACAGCAGCCCTCGGAGCCCTGCTCTGCTGATTCAGCACTTTATTGAGCGCATATCTCAGCGTGTTCCCACAAGGCGAGTCCAAGTCCTTATCAGCGGCAAACAGCGCAAGTCCCGCCAACCCTCGCACTCGAGCGTACTTGCCCTTCACGTCCACGGAGGATGAGTCCTCGAAGGATATCCAGGTGGAATTTCTGGAATAAAAAAATATTTATTTGCTAAAACATGGTACAGCAAGATGTCAAAAAAACATAAAAGTCCATAATGTTTCGCTTAGTATTAAGCATGTAAATGTGTTAGATGAATGAATGAAAATAGAAAATTAACAAAAAAACTTAACATAAAACAGCAAAAGACCTTATAGCTAGATAGCGGTCTCTACCAGGCTACTAATAAGAAGATCTAGTAGGAGAGCAAAAATAGGACAAATGAATTTGACATTACTATGACAATATTATTTGACTAATAATATTATATGTATAGGGCCAATCTTAGGCCAATAATATTATTTTATCTTAGGCCGATTGCTTATTATTCATTATTAGTCTTTTACTAAGAAACTATGTAGTAGGTAGATAGCTATAACGATAAACGAATGTCGTTATAGAAAATTTTATATCATCTCATAATTTTCTTATTAAAAAAATCAAAATTATAACATTAAGCCAATTAATTTAGTTTCTACTATGGTTTCCTATACATATCAAGTTACAGAGAATTTACAATTTTTGAGTTCAATGTCTAGGCATCCTTATGCAACTAGGTAAATTCTACAAGATGCACGCAAAAGGTTGCAAAAACTGGTTTCACAGAAATCGAATTCTTAGGAATTTTCACAGGTTTTCCTTTATCACTTCCATATATAAATAATGTAATAACTAAAATAAACCAAGTATATATTTCTAAATTATTTTTTCACAGGTTACCTAATAATGCATTCCTTTTTATTTATAATATCTCGACGATAAACTACAAAACAAACGAAACCAATTATTTGGTAATTTTTTTTTTACAAAAAGCTAGTCATTTTATAAGGGCTGGATGTCTTTAACATTAAAAAAACTTTAAAATGCATAGGCATAATGAATCACAACTACTTCGTCAATAATTAACTCTACCATGTAACCCAAAAAACTTACTTAAAGGCATAAGGCGCGGACAGATCCTGGTCCCTCTCTAGGGTCCACCTTCCCTTCTGCAGTTGCCTGCACAGTTCCCCCTGGTCTATCTCCTTAGGCTGTTCCTCCAGGGTCGGACTTCCCGGAGTACTGAGGGTTTCGTTTTGTAGGGTGAACTGGCGGGCGGTCGCTGGTAAAGATATTACGATCTTGGAGGGTGGCACTCCGAGACCTATGACTAGGTCTACTACGGAATCCTGGAATTTTGGAAAGGATATGTTAACAATGAAGGTATTATGGTTTCTGTTTGAAGGTTTATTTTTTGGAAGTAATTCCTGCTGGTACTGTATCAGAATTTCTTTCAATAGTACAAATAAATCTACTTTATATTTTCTGACTTTTTAATTAATCCTGTCGGAACCCAGATGCGCTTGTAATTTACGATATAAGATATTCCATTTCTTGATTCGGCAAATTAAAAAACGCTCCATCTTTAAATATTACAGTAAAACAATCACTAAAAATGGACCCCTGTAGTTTTTACATTAGCAATGACATCAAACCATCACTTTTCTTTATAAATAACACCGCAAAGGCTTTCATACATAACTTATTGCAAAATAACTTATATTATAAGACATAAACCTGACATGGATTACAAATAGCAGATGCACCTGTTATGTGTGGCCTAGATATCCTAAAACGCAGACATATAACCAACATAACATTTGCAACCCTTTTAAATCTTATCTCATTAGCAATAAGATCTATTTTCCCACAAATAGAGAGCAAAAGCTAATTTAATTTTTCTTAAAAGCCGTTTACCTTCTCGACGTTCGAGCTGCAGGACTGCACGTAAATTATGATGTACAAAATAAATTACGTTATGCTTTAACTATAAGAAAACTTGTTTATTATATTATTGTGAGTAAATAATTACATATGCATTTATTGTAAACATAATTATTTAACAGAAGGCACGCAAAGGATGATTATCAGGGGCCGTATTATGATCTCATATTCCCAGTCATTTTACGCCGTGAATTGAAGTGACTGGCAAATTCATATAATACCATAATCTGGCATAGTATGAATTTGCCGGTCAGTTCAATTCACGGCGTAATCTCTCTGCAAGTAAGGGGTCAAAACGGCTCCTGATATTATATAGTTATCAAATCCAATGATAAGGGTGTTACATTTTATAAATGCTACGTCAATAAAATCTTTGATATTTATAGGAAAATAGAACATAGGAATAACGAAGTTGTCCGTTTTACGGTATGTTTGTTAGACATGATTTATATATCACCTCTATAATTAAAACAAAAACATACTAATCGAAACAAATGAGCAAATCTATATTTTATCGGATCATTTTAAAAGTCAAGGAAACATCTATATATGGCCAGATGGAATCCGGGTGCCGGCTTCCTATGCTCGTAAAATTCGATACATTAAGTGTATCGTTTATTATAAAACATATTATATTATATAGTTATCAAAATCCAATGTTAATGATGTTACATTTAATAAATGCTATATCAATAAAATCTTTGATTCAACCGACTTTTTTACAATAAAAGTTATTTCAAATTCAAAACATTAAAACAGCAGAAGTTCAAAATAAATAGAAGAAATATAAAATAATTTCCACTACATTATTAATTCACTGCATAATTTAATAACTATTAAATTTGTATGTACTTTTCTACAAAAATCATCACAATTTTTTTTAATCATATCAATAATAATCTTAATATGTTTGTCAATCTTCCGTGCGTTCTTTACGTTTTAAAAGTCTCCACTAGGAATCGAATCCGGAACAACTCGGTTCTCCGCTTTTACCTTACGTTCTACTGTACCAAAAACCATTTCACTTACCGTGTTCATCATATCCCACAAGCCGCTCAGCCTACTGGGGTGATACGTCATCTTCTTCACCATTCCCAAAGCATGGGTCTGCACCATCATCAGATCTGCCTTCTTGATCAGCGTCCTCAGGTCGTAGTATTTAGCCAATAGCTCTGGATGAGCAGGCAAAGCCAGTAGAAGCGGACCCTTGTTAGCTGATGATACAGCGGACCTCGCTTCCCCGACCAACTCGGAGACTTTCGTCCTATTGAAAGTCCGGTGGGCATCGTGGATCTCGAGACCTTGGATGTACTTCGATTTCAAGATTTCCTTGAAGTCCTGTAAATAAATATTTAGATTAAAATCTGTTTATAAAAAGTAGAGTCTTTGATAAAGGCCACATATTTTTTCTTAATTAATCAATTGTAGTATTGGAATTTGTTACAGTTTTAAACCAGTTTATACAATGTTATATGGAATCAATTCCAATTATAAAATACAAAAAAAAAAATGTATTGTATCAATTATCAGATTGTAAACGGCCTTATCTTTAACAGATGTGTCATTCGAGCTTTTGCTAGTTTTCCTTTTTGATGTTATGTTATAGCCAATTATATAATAATCTTACAAAGTATTTAACTGTATTTCAAACTGTTTTTCAATTAATATAGTGTAAGTGGCTCTAATGCAACAAAATAGATAAGACCAACAACAGAAATTAAAGACTTTTCAACGAATTTTTAACGCGATTTATTCATTATATTACTTATTTTCCCTTGACGTGGTCAGTCTCCCCGTGACCACGCTCGCTGTAAAGTGTTCGAAACGTCGGGAAAATAATATAATGAATAAATCGCGTTTAAGCGTATAAATCCGTTAAAAAGTCTCTAATTTCTAAATGTATAACACTCGCGTAAAATCAAACACTAGAAAATACGAAGACCAACAACAGCTCCTTGAGGCACTCCTAGGCGCAATCTACACTTTCAACTCTAATTCTTCGCAACGCTGAACCTCTTATCTCATTACCATATAAGAAATTTGTCACCTAACCCCACTGACCTTGCCAACTGATAGATATGTATCGCAACAAATCCGATTAAGCATTAGAGACAGTTTCGCAAGCTTCACAAGGTTGCGTCTTATCTAAAACCTTACATCATGTTACTGTTACATATTGACACTGGTACAGTTATAATGGACATATTTATGGAGCTGGTTTTTGATAAACATTGGGTAAACTATCGTGGAGTCAAATTAAATAGTTGATGAGCTGCTGAATTATGATAAAGTTATGGAAATAAGACTATTTGACCGCCTTCTTGGTACAGTGGTTGACGCGTGAGCGTAGAGCCGAGGGGTCCTGGGTTCGATTCCCGGTGGAGACGAAGAAAAAAAAATGTCTCGGTCTGGCAGGACACAGAAGGCTGATCACCTACTTGTCCCTAAAGAAAATCGATCAGTGAAACAGATGTATGCATAATGCATCTGCCCCTTACCGTGGGGACATGGGACTTCACTTATGGAAATAAGACGCAAAGCTTGAAGTTAAAGCTCGCCTAATAAAATAGTCCTTCTTTTATGCACTTTAAAATATAACCAAGACAAACTTATGTATTCTGGCTTTTGTGTAAGTACTTAGTTGATTTTTTGCTGTTTGGTTAAATATTTTTTTTTTGTTTTTTGTTTTAGAAAAAAAATAAAGATTCAATTTTAAAAAATACAAACGTGGTTTCATGATTCCAAATCATGCTTCATGGTCGATTTATTAATATTCTTTAAAAATTTATCATAAACATAAAACGAATTTTGGTGTTTTTCTTAAAATCACTACATAGTTTGTAACAAAGTCGCTTTCTCTGTCCCTATGTCCCTTTGTATGCTTAAATCTTTAAAACTAGGCAACGGATTTTGATGCGGTTTTTTTTAATAGATAGCGTGATTCAAGAGGAAGGTTTTAGTATATAATTTATTAGGTTTTAAACAAAGCGGGCGAAGCCGCGGGGGGTAAGTTAGTTTGATATAAATTAAAAATTCAAAAACGTATTTCAAATCGCTACATATAAATTAATAACGAAATATGTATTTCAAAACAGAATTTCTGCCACATTGCGTTAGAACAAAAATCATGGATCGCAACGATACATCTAATTTTACGACTACGTTATTCAAATTATGCCCATTTCGACACCTTAAATGTAATAAATATGTGTAAAATATATGGCATTTATTTTAATGTCCATTTTATTTCAATATTAAGATGAATGTACTTCATTATATTTTATGTTTTGACTGATTAATAGGTTGGATATTAGAATTATGAATGATATAAATTAGCGCAAATGGCGAATGAAAATTAAAAAGTAATTCAAATCGGGACTGTTTTATTTTAATTCATAACACAAAGCGTAATCAATTGACTTTCTTATCTGTATTTTTTTTAATATTACGTTTGTTGTTGTTTTTGTACCTTTTTACTTTCGCTTAAAATTATTAACACGGTTTCAAACTCAAACTCAAATATTTATTTATTCAATTAGATTTCATATAGAAGTACTTTTGAAACGTCATTACATATTTTCAACATTTACCACCGATTCGGAAAGCGGTATCTACGGAGAAAAAAAGAGAGTTTAAATGATTTTCCTTTTTTCCTTAAAATAATTATTATCCATTCAAGTTTCATATATGATACGATGTATCTTATTAAGTAGGCTTATAATTAATCATAATTTCTATTTATGAATTAAATACCTAGGTACTATACATTTTAATTTACTTGTTTACATTATAAAATGAACATGACATGCTTATGCCTATGTAGCTATGTACTTGTCTCCAGTCTCAACTATAGGACGTCTGCTGGACATAAATAGGTTGGTAATAGATATGTATGTAAAACATAAGAATTCTAAAGCATCTTCGTCGTAAGTAAGAACCTTTATATTTAGATAATGATCATCAACTATCTACAGTACTGTAGTTGTGTCCAAAAAGACATAAAGCCATGACATCCAGTTAGATGACGTGGTCAAACTAAATAGTTCCAGGATAACCAGACTAGCGAGAAGACACCATTTGATATTGATCTTGGATATTAAACGCAAATAACTTGAAAAGAAAAGCGCTATAAGAAAGAATACAACCTCTCATTATAAGTACTAGTAAATACATAATATTATACACTAGCTTCCGCCCGCGACTCCGTCCGCGCGGATGTCGGTCTTCGCGTGGATGGTTATTTCTCCATTTTGAGTACCTCTGTCAATAACATCTTATAAATATCTATTGGACCCAATTCCCAAATACGGCTAGGCCTATAATAATACGCAACGTGTGTTCGCGGTTCTACGGAACAACGTCTATGGATAAAACTGAAAAATTAAGATTAATTTTTTTCTACGTATTTTTCCAGGATAAAAAGTATCCTATTTTACGCCCAGGATAATAAGGTATAATTATACCAAGTTTCATCGAAATCGAACCGCTAGTTTTCACGTGATGCCTTCACAGACAGACAGACAGACAGACAGACAAAAATTTTTTTAATCACATATTTGGGTTTGGTATCGATCCAGTAACACCCCCTGCTATTTATTTTTTCAATATTTTCAATGTACAGAATTGACCCTTCTACAGATTTATTAAATGTATAGATAAGACACAAAAACAAACAAACACGCACCGCCATACGCGACCTCTTTATCATAATTTATTACGTTTCTTGTGCAACAGATCCAAAGATATATTATAAATTAACAAACTGAATGAAATACAGGACATCCTGTCGAAAAAAACGATTCGGCTTCATTAAATTGCCTTTTCGGTTGCACTTGATTAGACAATTTATAGCTTGCGGTAAAGCTCAAGAGGAAAATGTGGGTTTTACTTTGAAATAACATACTAGGTTTCCTGTTAACTATAATAATAATCTATTGAGATAAATCAATCACATTTTTTTTTGTGTAATAAGCAATATATTATATGCAGCAAAGTGTTTATTTTTTGTTGTTTTGTTTATTTTTTGATATAATAAGTTTGTTACCTCAAATTTCAGAAAATGAGACAACTTTCACTTGATATTGTGAAATAAATGCACGTGATGAATAAAATCATTTAAGTGATAGGTGATGATATACTAAATACCACCGCTAAAATTTTACCTATCCAACAAAAAACAATCGAAATCGATCGAAATTTGTCACATATTCTATTGAAAACACGCAAGTTACTAATCATCTTGAAGTTAAAATAAAACAATGCACCATAAAAAACAGCAGAATGAAATCAACACACACTTTTTGCTCGCAAAAACCCGTCGTGTCACAGATCTCACATGTCGCCTAGTCGTATTTATTACACTAAAAAACTGACCACACTCAATTAGAAGTACGGCAATTTATTCCATAGTCTATAGCGACAGTGATTGAAGTGACCCATTTGTTTTGTTAATTTTGCAATGTGTTTTTCCCAGTATATAACTATTGAGTAATTAGAATGAATGAAAAATACTTTATTGCATTGAAAATACATATAACAAAGACAAGACTACAGAAACAGCAAAGGGCGGCCTTATCGTTAGGTAGAAATCTCTACCAGGCAACCCAACAATCAGAGGAAATATAACAATATGATGTTAGACCTGATAATATCACGATTCCCGATAATCGCCAATTTGTAGCTAATAATAAGTCCTACAATTTTTGTTCACAAATTCCATTGCCTATCCTTATGAATTAACACTAATTTCAGTTATTTATAAATATAATCTTTGCTACACTTCCTCGCTATCGTAATTTGAAACCTTCAAACAAATTAATGTATCTCTATATCTCACAACTTCTTAAATCATTGAGCGTATTACGAAAGCAAATAAGTTCGGTTCGATTATCCGCTATCAATCATGTCTTTAACTTGTTTTGATTTCGATTAACTATATATGTATAATATTATGTGGGTAGTAGTCTAAATTAAAGTAGGTACTCTAATTTTCTTTTATTTTTATTTATAATATAAAAGTGTTAATATTTAAGTCCTGGGTTATCATATCAATTCCGTTATCCGTATTTTCATACAAAGGTATAAATGAAAAAAAATGGTCCAGTTGAAAAAAATATTCCGATGTGGTATTTTTTACACACGTGGCAAATATTCTTCTTTTTCTAAAATGGCAATTCCCGATCCCAATGGGAAATATTAGAAGTACTTAACAACATTCATAAAAATCTGTTGAAATCTCAAAATATCAAAACAAATAATACCTAATTATTGGTGGCCTTTCATTAGTAATCGAACATTAACCTATAAATTCAATTAAAAAGATTTCTTATAGCAATACATTTTACATCACACCATAATTGGTAATTAGACCGAATGGTAATGACTGACTCATACACAAGTTTTAAAATTTAAATTGATAACATTGACGTTGGGATTACCTATTTCGTTTAAGATTAAATTAAAAATCTACACATCATTAAAATTATTAACTTTAACAAGAAATAAAAAAAAGACGTGTGGCACTCGGAGAATGCCGCGGTAAAGCTATTGCATAGCATTAGCATGCCTTCAAGCCACACCTCCGAGCCCGTCGGAGTGGGGAGCGTGAGGTTTTTTCGTTACGGAATTTCTCGATTCGGTCCCCGCGCTCAAGGCCCGCGATAGAAGTTAAGCAATAGCTTAAAAAAATATACATCGTGACATACAAAGTATGGATTCGAAAGTAAGTACGTAAGTATGTATTAAATAAAGATTAAACTTACAAAATAATAATTTGTTCTTATTATTACTCCTTGCAATAAGTGTGCAGTTGCGGTTTTAATTATTTATGCGCATATTTAATTAGTTCTCACGTACGGGTCCGTGGGTTACGCCCCCGGTGTGTTTTGCCCCCGTGGTGGAAGCCCCCGATTTTAAATTAAGTTATTATAGTTGATTTCGCCATTTATGTGACATTCCTATAAAAAGTACCTAACAATTTATTAAGACTGATCGATATTTTTTTTAATTTACTTAAAAGCGCGCCAAAGCCGACAATTTTATAAATTTTCTTTTATAAATGGCATTCATTATTCTTAATTTAAATTTAAACAATTAGTACTACTTACAGGTTCCATATATTGTGACCAGAGATAATTTATAGTCAGCCTGTTTAGCTTTGTATCGATAAAATCGTTTTGCGAAATTTGCGCACGTGCGGCTACATACAGATAATAAAATGTGTATAGGTAATATAGGGCAACATTGATTAAATACACGCATGACAATTGACATTTAATTATTATACTAGGTATTATACGAACTGGTTAGTTAGCAGTTATTATCGTTCGGACTATACAATTAAGATGTTTCTAAAAATTATTTATATAGGTAATGGGATCGATGTTAATTATTACATACTTCTTTTATTTGTTAGCTATGTACATATTCAAATGATTCACAATAAAAAATAATTAAAAAAAGAAAACAAAATGCATGTCTTATCTGTAATTGTCGAACGTGACCTGTGTCATGCGAATTGCGATGATAATTAAAAAAAAAAAAACGAAAGCGCGCGAAACCCGAAACGAGCTGGCGTGCGTGATGCGTCAGTTTTTCAGTGCATTAAATTACTTGACCTTTGGAATTACGTACTTAAAATATTGCAAATATCTTAAATATGGATATTTGAACTTTTAAAATTTGCCATACCTTTACATATTAAAATTTAATTCACAGTGCATCAAAGTTAACGATGGCGTAGGGTTACTGTCAAAGTTTGCGAAATTACTTTTAATTTTAATGAAGATATTCTAAATGAAGATTTATAGCCAGGTATGTTATTAGCATTTTTATAAATCATAGATCATAATTTTGTATAATGAATGTTGTTTTAAGTTATACCTAAAGGTAATATTTTCGAGTTCGAGAGGCATAAGATTAGTGTAAACTGCAATAGATACTATTTGTGTTTATAATCATAATTAAAGAACGCTGAATTCAACATAATTCGATATTGAGCTTTTATAATTTGAAATATCTTGCTAGTGAAGAAATTTTACCGTGAAGTTTATAACAACGGAAAAATAACGCTAGTTAGCACTACACATATAAAAAGATATACCTACAACAAAAAAGCTAGACCGACCGTTCGACACTAGCCAAATCACCTAGGTCTCACCGCCCTTGATGGTATCTAGGCCATTCAGCAGGTTTGTCAGGCACATGTTACCATTGTAAGAAAACATTTAAAAATGCTTGACCAACTTGACCTTAATATAGATGTTTTATTTAAAGGACTTTCATCAGATATTTGCTTATATAATGAGAAACATTAACGGCTGACCTCTGTATGGGTATAATGTTACATATGACGGTTTGAATTTTATTTCCGATTTTTTATTAAATGTGCACTGTTGCGTAATATTTTTTATGTGTTTTATGTGACCCTGTTTAAATTCAATGTTAATTTTTGAAATATGCAGAGCATTTGGGTTTATCGCGTCTGTTTCGTTTTAAAATTTATGTGTCAGGTATCTGTGTGATATATTGTAACTTAATAATAAAATCAATAAATAAATAAAACTTATTTAATGTTTTTAGTCTAATAGCTTAATTAATTTAAAAATAACTTCATTCATTAAACTCTTTATCATTTATAATGCAAACAAGTTCTGATAAACGCATAAAATTATTGGATAAAAATAACAAAAACGAAAAGAAGCGTTGTTTTTACCGCCGGCCGTAATATTTTTTCCATTTATCTATACTAATAGATATTATAAAGAGGAAAGGTTTGTATATTGTATGTATGGTTTTCACGCATAAACTACTGGACCGATTTTGATGAAATTTGGCACAGACAATCTTTAGACCCTGAGAAAGAACATAGGCTACATTTTATTGCGAAATATGTAACACGGGCGAAGCCGGGGCGGACCGCTAGTTTCTTAATATTACAATATTATTATTCCATTTCTAACTTACGCATCTGAAATAATTTTATCAATATCAAGTTCCCACTAGATACTTTCTTATTTTCAAATGTTTAAGAATCCCACTACATTTTTTATTTATTTCAAAGACATTGGAAAAACCAAACACTATTTGCAATCGGAAGAAAAGCGATAACCAAATCAACATTTCGATCATATAACCTTGACCCAAGGGCAAAGCACCTTGGCTTGACATGCCATACATTACATATGAGTATGTCACGTCAGACATCGTTGATCCAGATACATGTATATATTTATATCAGCCACACCTGTACTAGTGCCCTTTAAACATATTAACTTATGTACTAAGGCGTAATAGTTGTTCTATATAATTTTGTAATTATATACAAGAACTTATTTATAGGTAAATATGTAAACTATATGTGACGATGACTTAACATAGCCTGGGAAATAAATGCAGTTGTTAAGTGTACTTCGTAAATAATCTTATCACTAGAGTAATTTATAGGTTATATTATATACTAGCTTCCGCCCGCGACTCCGTCCGCGCGGATGTCGGTCTTCGCGTGGATGGTTTATTTATCCATTTTGAGAACCTCTGACAATAACATCTTATAAATATCTATTGGACCCAATTCCCAAATACGGCTAGGCCTATAATAATACGCAACGTGTGTTCGCGGTTCTACGGAACAACGTCTATGGATAAAACTGAAAAATTAAGATTATTTTCTTTCTACGTATTTTTCCAGGATAAAAAGTATCCTATTTTACGCCCAGGATAATAAGGTATAATTATACCAAGTTTCATCGAAATCGAACCGCTAGTTTTCACGTGATGCCTTCACATACAGACAGACAGACAGACAGACAGACAGACAGACAGACATACAAAAATTTTTTTAATCACATATTTGGGTTTGGTATCGATCCAGTAACACCCCCTGCTATTTATTTTTTCAATATTTTCAATGTACAGAATTGACCCTTCTACAGATTTATTATATGTATAGATAACAGAAAAATGAAAGTTCAAATTAAATATGAAAAAACATTTATTTCCAAAGCACAGAAATTACGATATTTTAGCTTTTTAACGCAATATTACCTAACTGTCCTTAACTTTCTTTTTTACAGCATTTAAATTTTTCTCAAATACTTCGATTACATATTTTGTAATGCTTATTTACGTGACATTTAAATCAAATATTACTGCTTCCATAGATCTTTATTGCGAAATCTATATCTAATTTCTAATCTTGTTCGCTATAATTAGCCAGAAATAATAAAAGATTAATACTTCTACAATACTCGAAAAAAAGTAATATTAACAAAGACTATCCTACTATCCTACTTATAATATTATAAAGGCGAAAGTTTGTGAGGATGGATGTGTGTGTGTGTTTCTTAATCTTACACGCAAATACTACTGAACTGATTACAATTATTAACACACATAGGGTAACTTGCAATTAGCCCATAGAATAGTTTTTATCCCGGATATCCCACGGGAACGGGAACTATGCGGGTTTTTCTTTGAAAACGAAGCGTGCGAAGCCGCGGGCGGAAAGCTAGTAAATAATAATTGAGACGCCGCGCCCCTTTTATTTGACGCATCACGCAAGTATTGTTTGATAAATCGCGTTTAAAATCCGTTAAACGCCTTACCACAAAAAGCTTTAGACAGGGTTTAACTTTAAGCGCGGGTTCTCTTTAATCTGGTTTTGTCGTATTTCACATAGACAGTGACAGATCCGGGGTTTAAAGTTAGACTGTGTTTAAATTGTTTTGTGGTAAGACCATTTCATTTCTAAGCGACAGACAGCAAACCTGATACATCTGACGGCATTGTAAGGTATACCCGTAACACGGAAACCGTCTCACGTCGCAGTAACTAATTGCCTTTTATTGCGCTAATTACTGGACTGGATCAATGGCATCTAACGCCACTTGTGTTTGTGTTCATTTATGTATCTAGTTGCTATCGGTGTCTAAGAAGTTTATTGTAGGTACTGTGGCTAAAATATGATTAAGGAAAAGATGAAAAAAAAGAGAGAAATTTCTTCGTTTTTAGAAAAGCTATTGATTAAATAGATAATATGAGTATACTATTGAAGAACAGGAGGCAAACCTTTTACTTCTAAATTCTTAGCCTCTTTAAAATGCTGCACTATATTACATTGATCTTCCTTAAGTAAGCTATTAAAAAACTGTCACATCTGTATCAAGTTGTCTATAAGATTAATTTGCCATCGTTACTCCAACTCACCTTGGCAATTTGGAAGCTGGGTCAAGATCACGCCTATTTATTATCTGTAGCAGTAGAATTGGACTGTCAAAGATTCTATCTGTCATTCTTTAAAATTGATCTGCTTATTAAATCTTTAGACAATAAGATTATGGACGACTTGAAATTAGCATGTGCAAATTGCTAAGATTTTATTTCAAAAAAAATCTGAATTTTACATTATTGAGTTATCTATTGATTTACTTATTTATTTCTACGTGAAATAAGGTGTTCTTTATCATTAAGAGAGTAGGTACTTTGAATTGTATGTTACCGAGAAGGTTTTCGAATTTCGTAAATGTTTATTAGAATTTGCGTCTAAATATTCTATTAAATATCAATTTAATAAGAAACACCTACTTACTAATAAATTTTGGCCGCAATTTGTTGATGTTAAAAAAAATTCTTACATTCAAAATCTAGGCTTTTTTTATAAACTTTATGTACATAGCGAAAACTCGTGTTATAAAAGACAAGGTAATCCTTACTTCACGTTGAAAACTATTTAACTTGAAATATTTCGAAATGTATCGTATATTTTAAACAAGTCATTTCCACTCCCAGATACGTGTTGATACGGTAAATATGAACCTTGATATAAAATATGTTTTAATATTAAATGTTAAACTTGTTTTAATACTATTTTGCTATAAAGCGGGAATCTGATTTAGATCAAAATTAAAGATGAACTAGATGCTTACTCCGACTTCTCTCAGATCATCATCATCATCATCAGCCCATATTATACGTTCCCACTGCTGGGACACGGGCCTCCTATGAGGGTACAGGCCATAATCCACCACGCTGGCCAAGTGCGTGTTAGCGGATGACACATGTCGTCGAACTTTTTAATTCTTCGACATGTCGGTTTCCTCACGATGTTTTCCTTCATCGTTCGAGCAGTGGTGATGTTACAACATGCGCAGATAAATTGAAAAATCAATTTATTTCCTGCACGCTCGCCTGGTCTCGAAACCCGGACTTATCGATTCGAAGTCCGAGGTCTCACCACTGAGCCACCACTGCTCTCTCAGATAGAACGTCTTATTTAGTTGTAATGTTTGTTTTTAAATTAAAATACAGAGTATTATTTTGAGTTTCTAAGTAGTATCTCTGTCTCGACTTTCTATTGTAATAATAGATGTGGGAGTAGGTTGTTAATCAAATTAATTATATCAAGATTAGTGTACAAGAATAGTCACAAACAAATAATTAAATGGATTACATAATAATTGCGTAAGTGATACATTCCCAAAGCTATTGTTAATTCACCATAGAGCGAAATGAGAAAGTTTAACATTGATAATTATCGTACACAATATTTCAAGAAGTACGATAAAAGATCTGTTATTTTGCAACTAAAACTTATTGAGGTACAAATACACCATTAAAAATCTGGGTTAAAAAAATCCAGAGATAATAACTTTAAGCACGTTGTTCACAATCATAACCAAGTCCAGTTCAAATATTATGTTTACCTATTTTTAGATCGCTAAAGCCAAAACTAACTAACATAAACTGAAAAAATAAAACGTAAATTCAAAACTACCAAAACATTTGTCACTACTATGTCTATGAAAAGAATCACTACATAGTATAAAACAAAGTCGCTTTCTCTGTCCCTATGTCCATTTGTATGCTTAAATTTTTAAAACTACGCAACGGATTTTGATGCGGTTTTTTTAATAGATAGAGTGTTTCAAGAGGAAGGTTTTAGTATATTTATTAGGTTTTAGACAAAGCGGGCGAAGCCGCGGGCGGTTAGCTAGTAAGAAATAAACGTTATTTATTATATTTTATTTAAATCTGCGCATATGTGATACAGCACACATAATATGTGTCTATTTCAAATTAAAAGAGTCCTCTAGACTGAATCAACCACAACTGTAAACCTTTATTTTAACTCCGATGTACCGAAGAAGCAAGTTGCGAAACGGAGAGAGTCCAAAATTAAGGAGCAAAGCAATACTTAAAGCTGTCAGCTTAAGATATAAGCTTAAGATGTAATCGTTAAGTCCTTCGTTATAAAAGTCGCAATGTAAAGGAATATTGAAAAAAAATGTGTGCGTGTACTAGTGTACACACGTAAGAAGTGAAACTTCTTTATGACCTTACTTTTCAAAAAAATAATTTACTTTATGCAACTTTACAGAAATAAGTCGAATCACACGTGGTAGGGATAAGAAAAAGATGGCCCGTAACGGAAAAATGTCACGCGTAACGAAAAAATGTTACACTAAATTTTTTTCTAACCCCGATAAAGAAGTTTCACTTCAATAACTTCGATGAATAATTTTTCTATAGACATTGAAGTTCAACTTTGTTCAAATGAGCTGAATCTTTACTACATATTAACAAAAAGTACTATTACCAAACTTACGAAACTTATAAACTACGCAAAAAATTACCGCCAAGTTAAACCTGTAGAAAAACATTCAGTTTTCGAGATATCAATAAAATTACAACAGTACATAAATCAGATCATAGCAATTAAAAAAATGTCAATACAATCCGAAACGGATATCCAGTATGAACAAAAACCAAACAATATTATAGCTACATTCCTTAAATGTTCATGAATCGATTGGCTTGTTTTGGCAATCTTATGTTTTGCCTGGTTCTACTTATAGTTCACTATCTCGCTAACCCTACTGAAAAACATGAAACTCAGCAAAACACATGTTTATGTTTTTACCGATTCACCGATTAAAATGTTTTCTTCTATTTACGAGCACGCAAGAAAAGAGAAAAAGCAAAAATCGCTGTGCTGACTTGAAAAAGAACTCTGTAAGCTGAATCTGATTTCCATCAATTGTCTCTGACAGGATTCAGAAGTCTTGAAAGTCACATTAAGGGAGTGAGTGCGTTATTTTGAATTGCTTCAGAAGTAATTCGTCCTATTTCAAAATTTAGAGGACTATTAATAAACAATATAATCACTAGATAACAAATAATGTGGAACTTATATAATAATAAATGTACCTATATTCTTCCATTTGAAACACCAACCAGAGAAAAATCGAAGAAGTAACCTGGTAAAGGTTGAAAGAAAGGAATGTCACATCTGTTTTATGAGCAGGTAGGTAGGTACATATAGTAGTCGATCTATGTTCATTGTTCGCTACCTGAGATTTTCTTATATACCGCAGAGATAAATTGGAATAACGTTTGACGCGATAAATATACTAGCTGAACTACAACCGATTTTAATTATTTACGAGATTTATGGTACTGAAAAAGCGTTGACACATATTTATGGATCAATAATTTATCATCAGATTAACTTAATTATATGAGTGGCGTCACAATCGCATACCAAATATGTGACCTCGAACACCAGGTGGAGCTGTCAAAATTGCAGTCAGAAAGTGGCTTTAACATTATGTGTTGATTCATCAGTTACTTGTACAAGTGACACATAAGAATTTTACTTGCATAAGTAAACAATTAAAGAAACATGTTGTAAAGGAGTACTCGTTGTGAGAAATTTAAGAACCACTTCAACAACTGATCGTCTGTAAGATTATTATAAAGAGTGTCAAAATTTAATGGAAATAAAAAAAAATGTTCGTCAACGAGACATGATAAATGAAAAATGTCCAGATAAGGATCCGATTAAGGATAAGGATCGAGAATCCGGACCATAAGGTTTGAAATCTGTATAATTTGGAGGCTTTTGTCCGAGTGTCATATCGCTGGAACGTTAACAATAATTTAAAAATACCAAAGAAGAAATATGATTTTTCAAAACAAAAAAAAAATATACAAATGAATTCTTCCATTTTAAGTACCCTATCTGTATTTTCTCTGATAGTCCTACTAGATTTAACTTGATAAGACATAAGTCTCCATGAAAATTATTCGGGTCTGAATTTTTCTTTCTCGGTTTTTCATCCTTAAATTTTATTGGCGCAAGTACCTACTATAACAATTACAGAGATGCTCTTGTTTGCTGAAAAAACGTTTCTTAACAAGATGTTACGCCAATCGCACCTTGTAACTAATTAACATATCAATGGAAACAATGAGTTCATTAGTCCCGGGTTTGTCTGAACTTTCTTCACTACTCAATACACGAATTTGGATGCTAACAATAGGTAATAAAGACTGGTTTACAGTAACTGCTAGTTAAGAATTATGGACCACCGACCTGTCATTTTAAAAGAGATTAGGTGTAAGTAAATATTACATAATTTAAAATGGCTGTTAACCTTAATAGCTCTGAGAGCAAGTACCCATTATCCGGTTGTGATTATCTATTATTGGTATCTGGGCAATCTGTTGGCGATCTTAGTCGAAATTGATTTTATACATAAGCATAACTTTTAGCCGCTCTATTTAAGGATTTATAAATAAGTAGATTAACTATAACATTTAACTTAATACCACGCACTTCCATTCTTAATCATGATGGTGTAGATCAGGTGATAATACAATAAGAAATGTGGTACAATCGAGCTGACGATAGGTAGATGGCGAAACCCTGGATACATAGTAGTAAACACATAAAGTTTGGGCTCGTTAGATTGGTCTTAATTATTACTGTTTATTTCTCATAGTAGAAACCATGCCAAGCTTTCCCAAAGAGGACTTTGTTTAGTTTCGATGAGAGAATATTATGAATTAAAAAAAATATTCTGATATTTATGTTGGAATTAAACTGAAATTTCAGCTTTTCCAAGCTGAATTTTTATTTGAAAGAAGAAATTTTAGGATTTTCAATTTTCAAATTCATTATCAACATATTCCTTAACGCTCACGCTAATAAACGTTTTAAATGCAATTTTTGAGCAGTAAAAAGTGCAGTATATAACCAATATCTCTGGAATATCTCAAAAAGCTTACCTTATCCTCGTTCGTGACGCGCACAATAATTTTCAATTTGGGATTATGTTTTCTGTAGTCCTTCAGAAGAGCGTCGAGTTTGTCTCCTCTGGCCGTTCCCGCGTAAACGAGGTGTGTGCACTCCGTAAAGTCAGAATTTCGCGCGCTTTCTACGTAGCAGGCGAGCCGCGCGGCGCCCGCGCCTGCGGCGTCCGCCGACCACACCGCGGCGAAACCCAACAAGAACCATAGCCACATGTTTAAAAAAATCAATCTGTCATTCCGGACGCGAATTCTATATTTTGATTTTGGAAGCGCGTTGGTTGTTTGAACAGCGCAGTACGAGTGGCGGGTTGGCCGCGGCCGGTCACACTCATAGGCGCCCCCGCCCTCACGGTGGTGGCCGCTGAAGGCCGCGCGCTCACCGTAACTCGTAACTGGAGCTTGCATGCTTTCATGTCACTCTTACGCATATGTCGTAATCCTTTGACGTTATTTTTTTCTGACAGCGAACTTTTTGCACGCAATAAATCTCGACTTGGACATTTAAAAAATTTACTCTGAAAATCAATTAACGTTTGCGAAATGCAATGGTATTTATTGCCGTTTCAGAATTTGACAAAACAAGCTACTTTTAAGAGAAAATAAATGTATTTCGCACCGCAAGCGTTAATTGCAAACTTCAATTAAAAAACATACTTAAACTAGTTTCTTGGATATTTTTACATTTCTTAACACAAGTTGGCCATAGAACTTCCATCGCAATGGAGACCTATTCATAAGGATTATAGACCCCCAGTGGCCGGTGTGTCTATCAAAAATAATCAAACGTCACTAGCACTATCAAAGAAAATTCTTATTTGCTTAGGTAAAATGCATACCAAAGATGCGAACGCGCATAAAAAGTGAAAACTTATTTTAGATAAAAACTGTAATCTATCTCTACCATCAGCTTTCAATACGATATTGAGCCAAACTTTCTGGTTTATAATAAAGTGAATTCCCATATCCCCTAGTGCAGCAGATAAGCAGATGCATTAAACATCTGTTTCACTGATCGGGACAAGTATGTAATCAACCTTCTGTGTCCTACCAGACTGAGACATTTTTTTTTCTTCGTCTCCACCGGGAATCGAATTCAGAGCCCCTCGGTGCTACGATCACGCGTCAACCACTGTACCAAGGAGGCGGCGGATTTATAATATTAATAGGATATTAGGATTCGTCATATGCACCAACTTTATCTACTTAGTTCTATCGATACCCACCAGGTTATCAGTTACGTCTTACATCATACGCTAATAGATCAAGTTATGAATAAGATCCGGAATATAATATCGACGATTGTAATGAATCACGCCTTACGCACTGCTTCCGCCGATGGATAAACGTGTATTTAAGATCATGTCTCAATTTGTAGGGTAATGGGGTAAAGTTTGTTTGTATGAAGTAACCTCTGGAAGTAATGAATCGATTGCAAAAAAAATTCATTGGTAGAAAGGTGTTTTGCTAACGCTTACTCTATGAAAAAATGTTATTGTTTTGATTGTTACATTAGGTTTAAATTTCAGTCCTTTTTAACTTTGGTGTACCTAGGATTAGTGAAAAGGCTAAAAAAATACGATAATTTTTAAAAAATTTAAGTCTATTTCAGGTCAACTTGTATATGCTGTATATTGATTTGTTTGTGTCAGGGATGGGAATGATTGGTGAAGAATGTAAGAGGTACCTAGAACTAAGGACATAGTGATAAGTTTAGAATTAAGTTTATTATATGTATGGTTTGGCGTATGCCGTAAATAAATAAATAAATAAATAATGCTTTCAGCAGGATATAGGTACATACCTGTCTTTATCTATAATCTATATTCATATTTTCTCCAGGGATAAAATCATGGATTATTATTTATAATACTCACATAGACTTGCTATTACTATCTTTTATTCTTAATTCCTCATAATACTATTATGCAAGAAGGTATCACCTCGATATCATTCACACCGGCGCGGTTGAGTAAGGCACACGCGGCTTAAGTTTCACAGTACAATATGTAATATTTTAATGTGATTTATTATTATTAAAAAATATATATCAATACAATGGAATAAAAATATGAATATGACCTTATTTCGATGATAGATCTATTCCTCGAAGGCTTGCCACTAAGAAATATGAATTAGGGGAATGCAAAACTACCTATGCAAAAAAGTTCCCTAAATGTCATAGTCGAATAAGATGAAATACGGCGCCAACAACTTCCTATTAATATTTTCAATATTGTATTATTAAAAATCATAAATATCCTATTAATGAGCAGTAAGGACTTTGGACTTAAAATCGATAAATCGGAGGTTCGGAACCATTTGACGACCATGCAGAGAATAATTTAATTCTTCGATTAGTCTGCGCATGTGGATAACATTACCATTGCTTCAAATGATGAATGAGAACATGAAAACGTGAGGCATGTCAAAGAATCAAAAGTTCGGCGACATGTAACATCTGCCTGCATTTGGCCACCGTGGTCGATAATGGCCTAAACTTTTATAGGATCACTCTGTATCTGCAGTGGGAACATGGGCTGATGATGATTATTATTATTATTATTTTAAACATCTGCAGTGTAATAACCAATAGACGATACAGGTAATCTATGGATAAGAGTCACGCTTTCAAGCTATATAAACGTATAATCAAATGTATACAAGATAAAATTAATCTGGAGCGGAAGGCGTCGATCGTCTCTAGCACAGGTATGTTCCTAGATGAGGCGATCGTCGCGTCTAATTTGTTTTGTATCATGTAAAAAAAATTGATAACACACTGTTTTATTCACATAAAATATATATTTCGAATTTGTTTTTAATTAAAGCCACATCACTTTGAGGAAAACGATACGACTGTATTGTAACTATTTTTAATCTTCACATACTTAAGTCCAGTGCACACGCTTTTTCCTGCATACTGATATACCTAAGCATCTCGCTCCAACTTCACGGCAAAGTGAATAACGGAGTCCTTATCAGATAGCGAGAGGTAGCATGCAAGAGGCCCAACTCCGATAATCAAAAGGAAGATATTGATGAAAATAGATAAAATACTAGTATTAAAAACGTGCCGACTCATTGTGTTAATAAGGTGACGGTGCTATTCTGTAATCTTATTAAACACACAATATGATTGGTATTGCGCGACCTGCGCTCGACCACGCAGCAATTGTTGTTGCTGAAAATGTCGTTTTCCGGCAAAAAATATAAACGTACGCGATGTGAAAACATAGAAGAGCTAGTGAAGGAATCTAGTGAGTGATTTTTGTTTTGAATTTGTACATTTGTGATTGGAAATTTTTCGCGTACCTGCTTACATTTGACAAATTCAGACGTTGTATAAACATAAAAAATAAGGATGCAAAAATTCTTTAATTGGAACAAACTTGTGAATTTTTTATTTTCATAACTGATCAAAGTTCTAATCTAATATTTACTTATGACTTAAAAGTTGTAAATTGTTTCATATGCAATGCCTAAAATTTACAGGGTTCCAATATTGGTAATATATTTTTTGTTGATATAGATATTGATTCATATGATATCTATTGATTTATAAAATATGCAAGCTTATTGACTCTACATGATTCATACAAAAACACAATAGGTATAACTTATGTAATTAATAAATAAATATAAACATCCGTATAATATACTATAATATTATTAATACTTTTAATTTCTGAACTAATTTAAATATTTACGTTTATTGATAACAATAAAAATGGACATTGAGTTGAAAACAAAAACAAAACACAAGACTAACTCTACAAAAGCCATAATTTTCTTGTTTCGTAAGATAGTTAACTTGAAATGATTCATTTGTTTAACAACGCGTGACTAGAATCACCTATAATATTGAGGAAAAAATTCAAACCACGTCAGACTATAAAATAAACAAAGCAGACGTTTCAGTGTTAAGAATAAAAATAAATAATGATGACTGTTCAAATAATATTTTGGACGTTTTTATGTGTATAAGTTACGTAGTTACTATTTAGTAATAGTCACTATTCAGTAGTCATATGTGGTATAAAGGGGCATTCAAAATATCAAATATGATATGAAAGGGATAGGTTCTAGTTCTCTTTCTAAGATAAATAAATAAATTAAATTAAATTTTTTAAACTAAATAAAGAGTCTGACTCCTGAGCTAGTTTTAACTGTGACTCAGGAGTTTTATCTCCATAATTTAGATTTGACTTAGTATGTTGTATCGGATTTAGAATGATTTTATATGACCACAAAAAGTAAAATAATGAAGAAAAAAAAGTACATGTAGCGACACCTCGCTCTGAATCGCGCAAGCGATATGTTTTCGCTACAGAGCATATATACAACTTTCCGACATCATCCATCGGGGCCTTAACGGCCGGCCAGTTGAGTAGACTGGTCGAGGATGCTCCCTTTTTCGATGGAGGAATTCCACCTTTCTTTCTCCACAGTACATAGGTAAGTAAAAGTTGTGACAAGCCCTCAAATTTAAGACAGCGAAAGACATGCATTTGCAATTTACATGGCATTCGCCTCTCTAGTAAAAACATTATTCATATTCAGGTACTTACTATTAATAACTAAACCCCAGTTGTTTACAGGTACCAAAGAGATCATAACCATGTTCGAGAAGTACGCACCAACCGTGTGCTTCACCCGGCTGGACGAGCACACGTTCCAGGTGGACCTGCGGATAGAGGCGCGCCATCTCTCGCACAGCTTCAAGCTGGGCGAGGAGCAGGAGTGGGAGAGGAGGGACGGCAGCAAGGTGAGGATGGAATAATATAATATATTAGAGGTAGACTGGAAAAACTGTATCATAGAGCCTTAAGAGCTAACAAAAGAGCCGTTTTTCCATACAAACGCAGTCCCCTGTTTCCTCCCTGGATTGTGCCACTAGAGCAATATATTTTTTACTTTTAATCTTGGTATGGTACCTTTAGGAAATTATTAAAAAAGATATTATGCATCTTTCAAAACGTAAGAAATAGGACAGATTTTTCGTTATGTTCCGTCTTCCATAAAACTAATTTTTGAACATAATATAAAAAAAAAAAACAAAACGTAGGAACTAACTTTTCTGTACTAAATCATGAAAAAAGTAAATAAATCTGTCCAGTATTGAAGGAGGAAACAGGGAACTACAGAACGTCGAATTTGCGTAATTGTCCTAGGTATTTTCGGCCCGAGCTGCAGTTGTCCCTGTCGCGCTCTCTCGACGGGTAGCGCAACAGCCATAGATAATAGGAAAACTAATTTTGAAGTCTCTCACTCGTTTTGTTGGCCCTTAAGTGGACTTTAAAATCTTGTTAAAGTTGTTAAATGGATATGTAGATTCTTGCCCGGGCCCGGTGAGATTATGTCATAACCATATAACGTATCTATTACTTCACTAACTAAGTAGACGATTGTAAGTACTTACCGATAGTTAACTTAATAATGTATGCACTTGTGGTTGAGTCGAAAATACATCATTTTAATAGACGGTTTTGTCTTAGCTTTCAATATTTCTATAATTATAGACTAACTAGGTTTCTGCCCGCGGCTTCGCCCGCGCAGTCAAAGAAAAACCCGCATAGTTACCGTTCCCGTGGGATTTCCGGGATTGCGTCATTTTCCCGGGATAAAAAAGTAGCCTATGTCCTTTCTCGGGTATCAAAATATCTCCATACCAAATTTCATGAAAATTGGTTCAGTAGTTTAGGCGTGATTGAGTAACAGACAGACAGAGTTTAGTTACTTTCGCATTTATAATATTAGTATGGATTATGTTATTTCTGAATAATAATACCTTTTA
Source organism: Colias croceus (assembly GCF_905220415.1). Lineage (NCBI taxonomy): Eukaryota > Metazoa > Arthropoda > Insecta > Lepidoptera > Pieridae > Colias > Colias croceus. The sequence continues at coordinate 322,927 of NC_059547.1, forward strand.
ACGTATATAATAATGGAAAACAATTTTGACTAAACTAACTTTAATATATTTTCTTTAATTTTCGGATTAGCGAAAACATTTCCCAGTCGAGATAATCGAATTTCACCGTCATCATGAACTGGTGCAAAATGTTACCTAACGTAGTACATAGTAACTCAATTTACCTAACTGATAAATGATAATATAATATTACATGGAATAAATTTAGATTGTGTGTTTTAATGCAATTAAAATTACACATACTTGCCGATAAATAAAAAGTAATGCATGCAAAAGGATTCATGTAGAATTTTCATACAAAAACAAAAACCAAAAATATGGATTCTTTGTCTCTTTGTCTTCCTGTGTGCTTTCGACTTTTATACGAAAACTACATAACGAATTTTGATGTAACTGATTTTCGCATTAAAATAAACAATATAAATAACATATTTCATAGCGTAAGTAATGTTTGGAAAAAGTAGTTAAGTGTGATGAGCACTTTCTGACGATCTATGAAAATTTATAATCTAGAACACCAGATGCGCAATGCCAAGACCTTGTGTGTAATTATTATTATGTGCCTTTACAACTGTTTACGCGGCTGCTCTAACAAAAATACTGATGTCTAAGATTTAAAAAATGCTAATATAAACCTGTTAGTACTGATATAAATTATTGCAGATATTTCTAAATTTTTTGAAAGTACAATATTACTTAAAAGATGCGCAAGAGTACGTGGGAACTTGCTCCATATACATAATGTAAAACAATTACCAAATTAGTAATTAACACTAAAATAATGAGAATAATTTGCAAAACATACGAGTTATAACAAAATATTTGAGAGTCCTCCACATCTGCGGCGAATTTTGAAACTCAAACTCAAACTCAAACATTCATTTATTCAATTAGACTACTATTTAGTAGCACTTTCGAATCGTCATTACATAAGTATTTTTAACATTTACCACCGATTCGGAAAGCAGTATCTTTGGAGAAGAATCGGCAAGAAACTCCATAGTTGCTCTTTTAAAATCATGTCAATATTACATAATATGTAACTTATATTTAACTTATACATAATATATCAAAACAGTCAACTACTGTTAAAATATCCCGTAATTATTATATTGAAGCTTCAGCTCCTATTTCTATTGTTTTCAAACCACACTAACCTAACCTAACCCATCATGTCGAATGCCCATTTCAAAATTTAATGTTTTCACATCGATAGATTACAATATACCGAATATTTTTCGGTATTGAAAACAGTATGTTCACAAATTTTCAACGGACTACAATTTTCAAAATTTTAACATATTTCTATTTTACGATAACATAATATTATATATGTTACCGGAAATGTATGAAATCAAGGAATTGTATACAATTCCTAGGAAATGTGTACAATTCCGATACCATTTAGGAAATGTATAAAATATTGTTTAAAAAACTATTTAATGCATGCATATCCTAGGAAATGTATAATCTTCCTAGGAATTGTATACAATTCCTATATCGTATTAGGAAATGTGTAAAGTAAATGCTTTCTGTAATAAAACACGTTGTTATTTTTTTTATTATAGCTCTTATTGATACAATCGGGTAACAGTCATACCGAAAAATTGTAATAATATTATGTTCATATTATTATCTTCGATCGTTCGATCTTCGTCGACGGAGCCCCGCTTCGCGGGGCTCCTATTTCTGTGTAGTTTTTTTTTTAACAAACCTAACCTAACCTAACCTAACGGCTAACCTAACCTAACTTTGAGGGCGAATATCTCGGCTATTTTTGATTTTAGAGAAAAGTTGTTCCTGTAAAACATGCTGTAAGCGTAATCTTTACGATAAAACAATAATAAATAGGTGTTATAATGACACCAACTCCATCAAAAATTTTTTAAGTCCTGCGCCCCCTTTGCTTTAGTCCAACCCTTGCCTGCGACATATCAATATCTTAAATGTTTTACATTTTCGATAGCTATTTAGGAAATGTATAGATTTCCTAGGAAATGTGTATAAAATAATTTATTTCACACATTTCCGTACGATTTTAGGAATTGTATACATTTCCTAGGAATTGTATACAATGACGGATTACATACATTTCCTGTAACATATACATTTATCACAGCAGCCTCTCCGGTGAGGAAGTGAAATCTCAAAAAATCGGGGTAAAATGTTGAACTGAAAAGTAACTCTTAATTGCAATTTAATGTATAGTTTTGGTATATACGAATAAAGTACATTATCATAAATAAAAACAAATGTTGAAATGCATGCGCGATGAAGTAGCGGGCTTGTTTTCGTTGAAATATATCCAAAAAAGTACACTTAACATGATTCTTCAAAATTTTGATAAGCACCGTACCTACACTTTTATTTTATTTTTTATTACGATAAGATATAACAAAGGTTAATTAATCCCAAATAACATTAGAAAGAAAGTCAATGTCCTGAGAATGTTAATGACATTATATATTGTATATGACTAGCTGTGCCCTGCGGCAATGCTCCACTCCTGTTGGTCTTAGCTTGATGATATATGTATATCCTTCCTCGATAAATGGGCTATCTAACACTGAAATAATTTTTCAAATAGGACCAGTAGCTCCTGAGATTAGCGCGTTCAAACAAAAAAACAAACTCTTCAGCTTTATAATATTAGTATAGATTATATTGAAGTGAATCCTACGCACACGAACATAATATAATAATTTATGCATAGCAAGTGCTACTTTGCGACATACGTCTTTGTTTTACTGTGTGTATTACTCCCACTAATAAAACCTTTTATAATGAAGTGGTTAGTTTTCAAAACAATTCCACGCCCACGTGCTGTTAATTCATAGTGTTGAAAGACGAACAATTTCTTCCAAACTGTACATATTTTATTTTAATTATAACTATTTTCCTGTGGCTTTACTGAAATTACCTACAAGCTGTGCAATGTGCATCCACATGTCTCCGCTTGGCCTTAACGTGATGATTATGGCATTCTGAAATAATTTTTCAAATCGGACCAGTACCAGTAGTTCCCGAGATTAGCGCGTTGAAGCAAACATTATATACGAATAAACGGTACCGAATGATAATCGCAAAGCATAAATATAAAATTGAAATAAAAAATGCATACTATTTTATTTATATTTATTATAAGTAAAAACCTCGTATAAATAAAACGCCGACCACCGCCATACATTACGCTGACCCAAAACGAATAATCCGCATCATTGTATTTTAAATATGTATACGTATATATATTGTTCAATTAATTATGGAGCCTGTCGTAAACAGTTCTTAACGACAGGTGATGTTATGTAACATAATGTTTATTACAACATGTGTCGTCGTGTGGATTTTCGACTGAGAAACGAAATCCTTAATTCCCACGGACTGACGTTACTGTTTATAAAAAGCTTTCCGCCGCTGGAAACTGCTATGGAAATGATGACTGTCGTAAAAAATTAGCCTAGGTATCACTTTTTACCGTCCTTTCAATAAAATCGCCCCGTTTCTACATCAAAACGGCCATCGAAAACCCTTTTTTGTGACAGTCGAGCAAGCAAAGGGGCAGATTAATTATTTTTACATGTGATAAACTCTGGGCGACTAATCTAATGAATATAATATCGTTTAGGTACTAAATCTATACATATAATAAATCTGTAGAAGGGTCAATTCTGTACATTGAAAATATTGAAAAAATAAATACCAGGGGGTGTTACTGGATCGATACCAAACCCAAATATGTGTTTAAAAAAATTTTTGTCTGTCTGTCTGTCTGTCTGTATGTTCAGGCATCACGTGAAAACTAACGGTTCGATTTCGATGAAACTTGGTATAATTATACCTTATTATACTGGGCGTAAAATAGGATACTTTTTATCCTGTAAGAATACGTAGAAAAAATTAATCTTAGTTTTTCAGTTTTATCCATAGACGTTGTTCTGTAGAACCGCGAACACACGTTGCGTATTATTATAGGCCTAGCCGTATTTGGGTCCAATAGATATTTATAAGATATCATTGTCAGAGTTACTCAAAATGAAGAAATAAACCATCCACGCGAAGACCGACATCCGCGCGGACGGAGTCGCGGGCGGAAGCTAGTATCTAATAACGAAATAACTGGGTTGTATGTAATCACGATATTTTGTGAACGATTTGAGATTTAATGAATTTTGTATATTTCCCTTACGAAAATTGATTTTTTATCAAACATCTAAAACTGAATGTCATTGTTACACAGAATAATGAAAAATTCGATACGATAAACCTGCAATTTGAACTATCAAATTATATAATCGGATAACAATAAAAAACTGAAAACCTAATCCTTTTTATTTATTTTAAGCTCTTTCAATATATTATATAGATATGATTTTCATCACCTATAGGCTATAATTACAATGATCCAGTATCAAGCTATTTAATCCGCTTGAGAAATAATAAGAATTTTTTAAAACTTTTACATTCATTTACTATATACCAATACCGATACGAGATAAACTATAGTAATAATTTATTACTTATTAATTCTTCTCATAGTCTGAATCTCGAAAACTATCTATTTTCCTAAAAATAAATATACAAATTTCGAGGGCAAATTGACCTACGTATTTTCTAATGATTCTAAGTTCTTTAAAAATGACTCTTTACCAGTTACTAATAATTTTAATCCCAAAGTATTTTTTTCTATTTTACAGTTACGAATAACATACCAACTGGAAGGCGACAACGTGTTACATCAGATAATCAAGCTACCTGACGGCAAGATGGCTTACTTCAGGCGACTTTTCATTGATAGAGAATGTATTATGGTAAATATCACATAAATATTTATATTTGTTTTTAAATTTTAACAATTTAATAATTTACTTATTTCTGTGAAGCAAATTTTTATGTAACAATTTTTTGTGATAAAAATTTCTCAAAATATGTGTATTTATGCCGAATCAGCGAATCTTATATTGTAATTACATTTTAATACTACAATTTATTACGAAATAAAATATAATTAAGAAGTATGAAAAATCAATAAAAATATGTATCAACTTAAATCACTACATAGTATAAAACAAAGTCGCTTTCTCTGTCCCTATTTCCCTATGTCCCTTTATATTATGCTTAAAAACTACGCAACGGATTGTGATGCGAATTTTAATGCGGAATTTGATGTTTTTTTTAATAGATTTAGATTCAAGAGGAAGGTTTTAGTAGGTATATAATTTATTAGGTTTTAGACAAAGCGGGCGATGCCGCGGGCGGTAATCTAGTATTATCTATACTCATAATACGAAATAATGAAAGACGTAACAAAATCGATTACATACCTAATAAATTACTACCATTACATTAATTATAGTAAATACATACCAAAGTTTACATAACTAGGTACGTAAAAGTATTCAAAAAACCTTTATTAGCCATTTTTCCTGTTGACATTATTTCTAAAACATAACCTTGACTCAGTAACACTATTTACTACAATTTTGCAGATTTTTTGCAAAATAAACGAGTTCACTTTCCGTTATACGCGTACTTTATATATTATTTAACATAGATTTTAGACTTAGATTATGAAAACAAAATATTTGTCGTCATTAGAATCTTAAATGGCTGTACCTGAGGTTATATTTACTTAGAAAAAAAAAACAAATTACGGCAACCTCTAAATAAGATTTTTTTTGTCTATCCCGCAGGAAAAACCGTGGGCACAACTAGTATTATAAAGCTGAAGAGTTTGTTTGTTTGTTTGAACGCGCTAATCTCAGGAACTACTGGTCCGATTTGAAAAATTATTTCGGTGTTAGATAGAATAAACGTGTTCGGTGTGAACCGCGGAGCACAGCTAGTTTTATACATCACTAGCTGCTCCGCGCGGCTTTCACCCCCGTGGCTCCACCCCTGTTGGTCTTAGCGTGATGATATATAGTCTATAACCTTCCTCGATCTATCTAACACCGAAAGAATTTTTCAAATCGGACCAGTAGTTCCCGAGATTAGCGCGTTCAAACAAACAAACAAACAAACTCTTCAGCTTTATAATATCAGTATAGATAAAATTTACTTTATGATCCGTTAATTTTAATTATGGGAGGTTATTTTGAACAAATATTTTTGTTGTAAGGTTTTTACATTTTATTCAATTAAAATAAATTAAAATATTGAACGAAAAAAGACAACCCTAACGCTTATTTATAAGATAAAGATGATATGACTTCTACTGCTTTAAATAAAGTTTTTTTCTTTTATAATAAAACATTTTCTTCAATTCCAGACTGTAACATTAGACGACACGCCTCACACCGCAACTATATACTACGAGCAAGTTCCGTGATCTTCTGTGATAAAAGACTTATATTTTGGGATTTTAACCCGCTTTAAATTCAAATTAATATTTTACTGTGTACATTAAAATCACGCAAAATTTTAGTTTGGTAAATGTATTATAAATTATTATAAGACTGTGTTGTAAGTTATCGAGTATTGCTAAAATGTATGGAATAAAATATATTTTTTAATTTATGTAACTAGATGTTGTTTCATTTCGTTGATATAATATAATCCTTAAATATAGAGTCATGATAATCTGAGATGATACTAAAAATGTGTTTTTTTGTTATGGTTTTTGAAGTGAAAACTTCTTTAGCGGCGTTGGGTATAAAATCTTAAACTCGCGTCAGGACACGTGGCCTGATCGAAAAAGCGTAAGACGGATGTTTTTTTTTTAAGCCCTTATAATTATATTCCATGCGTAAGACGGATACCATTCCAAAATATCAAACATGCTGAACGTTAATAATCAAGTTTTCTCTTCTGCCGGCACTCCCGGAGTGCAACCCGTCTTTTTTTTTTTAAACTGAATTATTTTCAAAGTTTTCAAATTATTTAAAAAGTAGAGCTACTATTTTTTTCAATTAGCGCATGCTTAAAAATAATAAAATTTTATTTATATTACTTAAAAGCTAAGAAGTGAATAGTTTTTATATTTATGACGTGTGACATTTAATTCATGTATCAAAGATAGATCGAGTTTATTAATAATTCGAAAGTGTTACAAAATATAAATTTAACTTATTTAGTGCAACAGGATTATCCACATTGGCAACACTGAGTGGGATTGCTCAATCCGTTGACATTGTATTATTTCCATATGATTAGTGTAATATAGATCATTTGTATGTATATTTATGTTTATGCTAATAATAATAAAAAGTGCCACTCATATATTTGGCGGGGTTTTGATGTATATTTTATTACTTCGATGGATATGGTTTTAATTTAATTATAACATATTTAAGTGGATTCTTGAATAAATTAACATTCCACGCATCCTCCCGCAGTTTTATATGCTATAAAATTATTTATATTCTCCTTGTTGATGCTACTGTTTTAAAAAAACAAGTAGCACCAGCATCCCATCCAATCCTTCTGCATGTTTTCATCAATGGGTTGCTGAGTTGGTCAGGCATCCCAGGATTGGCGTGAAAGGATGCGGGTTCGAATCCCGCCTCGTGATCGAATTTTTAATTCCTTTTTGTTTAAAAACTACTTTTCAAATATTTAAATAAAATTTTTAATACTTTATATTATATCATCTGTTTTCATGAAATTCATGAAAAATAAAGACATTTCAATCACTACATAGTATAAAATACAGTCGTCTATCTGTCTGTCCATATTCAGTTTTTATATAAGATAGAGTGATTCAAGCGTAGGTAATTTGATAAGTTTTAGACACAACTATCAAAGTTGCGAGCGGAAAGCTTGTATAGCAGAATATAAAAAATCCCAATGTGAATTAACTAACAATAGTTTACAATTTAGTTTATCTGCAATATAGCCAGTATTTAGCCTCCTCTTGTATTAGATAACAAACATGTAAGACCAAGATTAATTTGAAATCGATAACTACTGACTTTAAACTATAAGCATATAAGCAGATTATTATCAAGTATTAAATTTGGAGTAACCGCGGGCGTCGCACTCAAACTCGATTAGATCATAGGTACTCAGTGACGTAAGTTTTACTCAACCAGCCCTTAGGTGACATGTGGCGGTATTAATCTGAGATTTAGCATAATAATAGTGTACCTTATAATATGAGCTGTGCATTCATTGATTTTGATAAGGTAATGACATCATGCCTTTGTTGGTTAGAATTCGTATGCAATTTTTAGTCATGGCAAGTGCTAGTGACTCTTAATAAATTAATGTTTACATGTTTCGTGTTTCCTTGTTTCACTAACCCTTAGCAGGCACCTGAAAATAGTTATTTTTAGGTGCCTGCTCTAGCCTCTATATTAATGAGTACCTAAACATGTAGTGCTTTTTGTGTAACTGAGCGATGTTTTTTATATAATTTGCTATGTAGTATTTTCTTATGTTAGATTCTACGCGAGGTTTATACATTTAGAACGATTTATTCATTATAATCACGCTCTCTGCAAAGTAGCGAAATTGGCAAAAAATGGCGTTTAAAATCCGTTAAAATCTTTAATTTCTTTTGCTGTCTAGATACACTTTTTAAATAAATACCTTGTGTATTTGTATATATATCTTTAAAACGGGAAAATAGCATTGACTTTAGATAATTAGTATTTTAGATATGCAAGAGAGTATATAAGCTTAATGCAAATGAAAACGGATTATAATTAAACTATACACATATCCTTGGATATAACACTTTCAATTACCATACGCACCTCCTTCTATTGTCTTCGAGTTATATTAAAATCAACATCGATATGTACAAAGGAGGTCATATAGGTGATAAAATATAACTTGTATTCAGAGCTTGAGCAGGGTGTGTACAAAACATGGTTTGGAATTAGATATTCGTGATTTTCAAGCAATATTAGGTGGCTTTAATCGAATGAGGTGACTTTAATATTATGTAGAATAACATACGTTTATAATAAACTAGAACTGCTGGTGTTTTCTCTCGCGTACGTCGATAATACGATACAGGTGTTCTATAAATATATAAATACTAGCTGCTCCGCGCGGTTTCACCCCCGTGGCTCCACTCCTGTTGGTCGTAGCGTAATGATATATAGCCTATAGCCTTCCTCGATAAATGAGCTATATAAAACCGAAAGAATTTTTCAAATCGGACCAGTAGTTCCCGAGATTAGCGCGTTCAAACAAACAAACAAACTCTTCAGCTTTATAATATTAGTATAGATATAGACGTATACCAACCTTTTACAATTACATTAATAGGTCCTGCTTTGGTAGACCTTGATAACCTGGTAAAAGAGCTTTTTAAAAGTTAAAAATCTTTTAACTTTAAGCTTAATTGGGTACCAACATACAAAAAATAATTTCGTCTTATTAATTTTATTGATCGGTAAATAGTAAAATCCATATACCTGCATGGTATATGGATGATTCTACATACATATCTATGTTTGTGTAGACATTTCATTGAGGATATAGATCTTAGATTGAGGTGGTCACAACCATACAAACGATCACAACCTTACAAATTGAATGTGACAATGGCAAAGGTTTTGCAAGTAAACAGTTAATTGTAGAGTTCCTGCCTAAGGTTAGGAATGCATAGCTCAAAAAGGGCTTTTGCCCTACTTTTAGATGGTTCGGTAAATTAATAAAATTGTAAGAATAGGCAGAAGTTTCTTATAATGGTTATAAATCTCTTAATTATAAAAGATGAATTTAGATAATCGAGAGCGGTCGTGTGCGATAAATTACAATATATAAAGTAATATAAACAATACATAAATAGAATCGAATAAATCTGCGAGTAATTTTTTTTTCGAAAAGATCTCTCATGAGTTAGGACACTGACCTGAAAATGGTTTTATTCGTGTAAATATTAAGTAAATAAAACATTTAATAAATAATAATTTTCTTTTTATTTGCTATAATTAAAATGCCGATTATCCGAAGAAATCTAGATACATGAACATACATTGCATTACATTGCAACTTTGTCATAGTTCCAATAATGCTTACCAAATAGAACATTGTGTAATTCAATATTGACTTAACCTACGGAAGTTATTTGAGTCTAGATTAATTTTGATGATTCACATAATGGGCATTTTGTGCAAATTATATTTGCATAAGTTTCGAGTGATTCATTCGAACTGAATGTCGAAAATGTATGTTTTATTCATGTGCGTAAATAATTTTAATTTATTCTAACGCATCAAACAGAGGTGAAGCAACAGCCTTAGGAGATTGTAATAAAAATATCTAATAATTAATTAAAATGTTTGTTTAACTTTTTACCCGATTATGCCGATTATATTTTAATTATAATCCCGTAATATCAATCCGGATCGTTTATAAGGTTTATATACAATATGTAATGATACCTAACTATTACCAATTAGCAATAGAGAATACTACATAGGTAGGTGAAAGTACACACGCGAGCAAATCCACGGGAAAAAATATAGATCATTCTACTAATATTATAAATGCGAAAGTTTGTGAGGATGTGTGTGTTTGTTACTCTTTCACGCAAATAGGTACTACTGAACCGATTATAACGAAATTTAGCACACATATAGAGGGTAACTTGGATTAACACATAGGACAGGTTTCATTCCGTAAATCCCACGGGAACGGGAACTGTGCGGGTTTTTCTTTCAAAACGCGGGCGAAGCCGCGGGCGGAAAGCTAGTGTTCTATATTTTGTATAAATTTTTCGTTATGCCAATTCATAGCATAATTCACGCGCTAGTTTATGTTTATGTATATAGTTGTATAACTGTTTGTCATAAGTAAACAACTTACGCGTTTAGTTTATATTTAGGTAGTTGTATGTTCATGTTTGTTAATAAGTAAAATATCTATTAAAATAAAAATGTTAATAAAACTTACCTCGTCTTTATTTTATAAAGATTATTTAATATATTTAGTTAAATTATCTAGGCTGTATAGCATCATTTTGCAACGTATCCATCTACAACGCACTCAGCAATTATATTCCTACAAAATGTTATTTATTACAATTAATATCATGTTTATTGCGTAATATAGTATCGAGTTAATAACACTTCAAAGCAGTTAGTTTACTTCGATAATTATAGGCTTAAAAAGCTTACAGATTGACCTCTACAGGCTGCTATAGTAGTTCAGTGGCTAAGGCTTCTTAAATAAAGATGTCGCGGGTTCGAAACTAGACTATCTATTATTTATGAATGAACAACATATCAGAAATAAAATTAAATAACATATACTAAAAAAATACTACTACTATAAAGTTGAAGAAGTCAGAAATAAAATTAAAGTTTGTTTGTTTGAAAGCACTAATCTCAGGAACTACTGGTCCGATTTGAAAAATTATTTCGATGTTAGATAGCTCATTTATCGAGGAAGGTTATAGGCTATATATCATCACGCTAAGACCAACAGGAGCGGAGCACTGCGGGTAAAACCGCGGAGCACAGCTAGTATTGAATAAAATGGAGCTGTGGTTTACATTACCTATAACCTCACTTTACAAGACCCAACCATTGTAGGAAGGAACGTTGTAGAAAATAAACGCTTTGCCTGAATAATATGAGCACAAGCTGACCCAGATCTTTATTTATTCCTCTATTAAATCAATTTAATATTTATCTCAACGCCAGTACCAGCTACCAGATAATTTATCACACAAAATGTAAATTAAAAGGAAATCATAATATTTTATATGTATATGCTGTATCTTGAGTAATGATATATCATACACGGTGAGGTGTTAATTGCTTAACCACATAATTTGTAAAGTAATTTAATAACAAATAATTAAAATGGCATTAGAGAAGGACTAACTGACCTACTACTAAGTACCTACGTTTAAAGTAGAGTCGACGTGCTTGGAGACTCTACGTTAATATTAGGTAGGTAATTATTCTGATGTGGTTTTGAAATAAGTAAGATTAGTAGTCAACTATATAAAAATAAGTCGGGTTTTCCTTCCTGACGCTATAACTTCAGAGTGCACCAACCGATTTCCACGGTTTTGCATTCGTTGGAAAGGTCTCGGGCTCCGTGAGGTTTATGGCAAAGAAAAGGTGTATCTGGCGAAACGGAGCTCGCCCGGTTTGATAGTACATAATATTTTTAGACTTATGACAATTATTATCCAAAACAGCTTGATCGAATCTCATCAAATTTTGTAATTTGTACCTATGCATATCGGATAGGTTTGAGAATCGAAAGACATATTTTGTATAGGTACACAAATGATGAGAATTTGGTAGAAAAACGTTTTCAGGCTTCATTCATTCATTCATTTCATTCATTCATTTCAGGCTCATAAAAACGTATGAAATTAAATTGAACATATTGTACAGGCAAAAATAATGAAAGCGATGTCAAGAATTTTATTATAAATTGGATAACCGAATATAATAGTGTTAAGAAACAATATATCCACATTCCGCGAAAAAAGACATGGCCACATGTTAGTGACAACTGACTTGTTATAGACAAGGTAGACGTCGGCTGCAAGTAGTTGGTTCTGTACAAGTTATGTATGAAAATTTAATGTTAAATATTGACTATTAAACAATACACTTTATTAATAATCAATATGAAGGTATATTTCATTGATACTAAAACTATTACTAACTGTATACTGAGTAACTCTTGGGCAGAATTTAGAGATCCCCTGTAAACGATTGGGCTTGTAAACATGCTTCCTGTAATAAGACAAGTACATCCATACCAATATTATAAATGCGAAAGTAACTCTGTTTGTCTGTCTGTTACTCAATCACGCCTACACTACTGAACCAATTAGCATGTTTGGTATGGATATATTTTGATACCCGACAAAGGACATAGGCTACCTTTTATTGCGAAATATGTACCACGGGCGAAGCCGGGCCGGACCACTAGTAGTATATGTATATATTTAAAAGATCAAAAAACAATTTTTCTTTGATACTTAAATGAAAGCACATATTCGCTTTATCCTAGCCTGTGTTTTAAAGTCAAATTTGGAATAGAAATATGAATGTCTTTTCGACGATACTATTAGCAATAAGTAAGTATATTAAGATGTTATTTTATTATAAACCATTGCTTAGAAATTAAACCAACAATAGCATATAAATAATAATTCTGCTCTATTGTATCATGTATTTATGTCATATTTGCGGAACCCCATAAAAATAAAAAACACACACGTGAGCCCGTGACTCGCGCCTTAAGCTGTCTCCGACCTTAAATGACGCGGAATCTCGATGGACTACTTTCAAAATAATAAATTGACCCAATATATCGCATATACTTGCAAAACTTATGTTAAACTGATCCCAGTGTGCGGTGACCTTATCAATCAACCAATTAAGGGTCTAATGATTAAAACTTGATTGTTAATTGAGATTTGTTTAATGGGGCATTTAACGGCTAAGGAGGTGTTTTTTATTGGTTGATATTTTGATAAGAAAACGACTAGTTTAGGGATGTGCTAGTCTCGAAACATAGAAGTATTTTAAAGTAGGTGTTATTAAATAGCAGTAGAAGGTTAAGTAGGAGAATTTTTTAATGATCATTAATCATTATTTAGATTCACCATCTGTATAAATATCAATTCAATAATAATTTTAATAAGATGGGTTGTTAATTTAAATATCTTTATTAGCAGATCTCCATCAAAATGGAGAATCGTAAAAATTAATTTCTAACAAAAAGTTAGCATTATCTGTGGCATATAATGATCTAGTTTATGTTAATAATATGTAATCGTGATCTGTATTTCGCAATACACCAACCGCTGACCGCTGATACACGAATGCTATACAAATAATTATTTACGATACGTAAAGAACCCATTTATTATGTGTTGCAATTTTCAATGATATCCACGCTAATTTAATAAAGAGATTTAGAAACTGTGTTTATAAATGAAACCTCATTATAAGTAAAAAAAATATAAGTATTTCATAATTCAGCATAATCACAGCATAATCATTTTAGGATTTTTAATTTGACTTTTTTTAACTTTTTATAAAAAATCAATAGAACTCAGAGCAAATGTAGCTATATACTTATACAATTTTAAACACGCAAAGTAGTACATATTATAATTGTCATTAACATAGTTTTGAATACAATTTTTCAAGCGTAGAGTGAACAGGTACCTTCTAGGGAAGCGCGTTCCATCGACCACACCTCAGCTTAATATCGGGCGAGATTGTGGTCAAGCGCTTCCCCATTGACAACAAAAAAAAAATGCATAGCACTCAATAATCTATTCTCTATTTTTCATCCTACAGAGAGCAGAAAATAACATTAATTGTACACTCGTCTCCTTAAAGTACAGAATCAGAAGAAATAAGAATATTACAGAGAAATAAATTATAATAACCAACACACCATATCTGCTGACAGCAACACAGCTTTCATCCTAAAAGTGCAATCAATCACTTCGCATTACGAAATAATCTTTTTATTATCGCCTTACAAGCAGCAAAGTTCACTGCATCCCTTGTAAATGTCATGGCATATATTTGACTAGCTTTGTCCCGCGAGTTTACCCGCATTGATCCGCTCCTGTTGGTCTTAGCGCAGTGTGGTGATATAATAATTGGCTTCTTCGACGAATGGCCTAACTAACATCGAAATAATTTTTCAAATCGGACCAACGTAGTTCCTGAGATTAGTGCGTTCAAACAAACAAAACAAACTCTTCAGCTTTATCATGTTACTTAGTATAGAAATATGTACTTTAAAAGATAATAAGTATCCTCCATATATTTATTCAGGATATGTCGTATCATAGGGTAGAGTTTTCTATCAACTTCAAAAAAGCAGGTTGTCAATTTAACTGTATTTTTTGGGTTTGTTACCTCAGAACCTTCCATTGGATCGATTTTGATAATACTTTTTTATTTGAAAGTGGTCGCCTTCCGGTTGATCCCATGTAATCTTTTTCCAGTTTTGAAAAATTTGAAGGCGGTTTTTGTTAAAAAATAATTATTTTTCGACTATATAAAATCTTGCTTTTACTTTGTAGAGATAATATAAATAATGATGAGTTATTTTGTACACATGTACAGTCGATGTGCACCTCCAGGCTAATAATAAATAAATATATATTAAAATGATATTTCGTTTGGAATCCATTAACTATACGAGTGCTGTCAAAATATGAGAAGCGGTTAGTAGCATTGCATATGTGATATAATTTTCTCGTATGTTGGGCTCTAAGTGGAGCAAGACTGGCAGGTGTGCTTTGAAAATGTAGCATGGTACAAAGGATTACATTTAAATATCGTTAAAAGTAATAAATCCTACTAATATTATAAATGCGAAAGTTTGTATGGATGTATGGATGTTTGTTACTCTTTCACGTAAAAACTACTGAACCGATTACAATGAAATTTAGCACACATATAGAGGGAGGATAGTTTTTATCCCCGAAATCCCACGGGAACGGGAACTATGCTGGTTTTCCTTTGCAAACGCGGGCGAAGCCGCGGGCGGAAATCTAGTGTTCTATATTAAGAACAACTGGATGAAAATTTCACAGGATAGGATTACATGGAAGAGGAGAGAGGAGGCTTTTACCCAATAAGGGGTCCGTGGAAATAAGAAAAAATTAAACTAACATTAGATACTAAAATAGATTAAGTTAAACTAACAACTAACAAAACATTTGAAATGTAAATTTTGATTTATTACACGGAATAAATGAGCTTTATTATTATATTTAGAACAATTATTAACATTTAGGTAGACACATTCACGATAGTGTTTCATAGTTTTTCGTATGTAATATATTATCTATAACCGTCGTTCTCTTCTTATTTTTTATGGCAACCCTAGCTATAGAGCAACGACTCACTTGGTGGTAGGTGATAGTCGCCACCCATGACGATCACAGTATTGGGAACACTGCAATAGAAGAGTGGAAGTAGGTTTTGATGACTAAGAAGACCTGCTCTCTGGAAAGGAAGCTGTCTTCATAAAACAGGATATCTCTAGCAGATATCTATAAGATAGAGTCGCACTTTGAAATTGCCGGTAATATCTAAGAGCTCAATAATTTATTTTATTGTAATTTCAAGAGACATTAAACAATTTTTTCTCCTACCAGTTTAAACATTTTTGGCAAAAAAAATCAGATTTTTATTAAGTTAAGGCTGTTTCCTTGTGTACATTTTAATTTTTAGTTTGTTCAAAGATTAAGTTTTTTTTTAAGGTGACCTACATATTTAAGACGTAAATAAAAAAAAACTTGCTCTGACATTATTAATAAAATTAATTATTAATATTGTAGTCGAACTACGTGTGGGTGGAATTTTAAACGTTTATTCAACACAAAATATTGTGTAAAAATATGATACAATATTCTAATTTATGACGTCGGAAATGCGCTTCATATGCATATTATGGTCATAATTTATTAATTCGAAATGGAGCACTTATCAATAATTAACATAAATACCATTTTTTGTGACCTACTTAAATTTATTGTTATATTATACGGGGACTATAAATAGGTTAATAAATAATAATTATTCATTGAAATAATATTACTACGTATGGAGGAGACACCACGAACAAAATCTGTGCGCCATGTTTTTGCTCTAAGTTTTAAAAATTATTATCTCCTTAGGTACTTACCGATGGAAGTTATTCCTTTGCACTTTTCCGTATTATTTGTGCAATATCGTAACACACACGAAGGCATATTTGATGCGTTTCACTTTAAAACAAATAAAAAATGAGCGTGCAGTTACGCCATATGGCGTATGTTGAGCGGAACATAAGTGATGTAGGCGGTGTCGTCTCCATATTTATATCTCAATGTAATTATTTTTATATTATCTGTAATCTGTTCTTTTTTCATTGAAGATGGCGTCGTGTAGAGCTAACTTATCATATTTTTTTTTATTATATATTATTATATTCCTAATAGTAAACATTAGAAGCTTATAAATTGTACCAATGTTGCTTCTCGTGCTTTTAATATGTAACAGCAATTACATAAATTAGAGTAACTTATTTATAATCAACATGTTTAAAAGATACGTTATAAATTATATCTTTATGATTATCATAGCTTCAGTTACAGTATATTTGTTATTGAGCTAAGTATACATACATCAGTTAACTAGACAATGTGCCCGGCTTCTCTCGAAATGTATATAATATCCATTTTCAATTACCACATTAAAAAGTAACGTTATAAAATAATGCAGGCCCTCATTCTGAATTTATAAAGATACCTACATTGATTTTATATTAATAAAAAAATACATGGAACAAAGTTTTATATCTATTATAAATATAAACAAATTATATTACATGAAACGAACTACCAACTAAAGACATAATAAAACTGTAACATAAATAATTGTAAATAGTTCACAGTTCGTCTAGACTCGTTTAAAACACAATTTAAAAAGCTAAACCCATGCTGGTTCTTTTTTTTATTTTAAAACGAAAAGTTCACCTTCATTACCCGATTATAGAATATATTTTGTTAATTCGACGCCTACAAAACGAGTTTTAATTAATATTAAACATATCCAGAGTCTTTCAGTCTTAATTGATTTATTTTACGGTTTTTTCTTGAATTTCCTTTTGAAGAGCGATGATTATCAGTTGAAAAAACGAATTTTAATTGATTTAAAACTGATATGTCTCAATAAAAATAATATATGCATGAACAAAATATGGTTATTTTCATTGAAATGTAAGAATAAAATATATTGTGTCATTTAAAAAAAAAAAGCAGAAATCTCTCTGATAAATACCAGCCGCTACTAGAATTATTTTTATTAATAAGTATCATATTCTGCTTGTTTCCAAACTGATATCGATAACAAGTGAGAACTAACAAAAAAAATAGTCTTCTAACTTACTAACCAACAACTAAATTCCTTTTAAAGCAATAATTACTACTCTACTAATCTAGAGTAGTCAATTTAATTCAATAAAATAAAATTATTCAAAAAATAAAGTCTATTTTGGTCATCACTATTAATCGAATAAGTATGTCTTTAAAAAGAAGCTGTGCCTGAATTATCAATATTATACAACTTTTAAAAGTTACGCTATATTTTGCGTTAATGTTGATTATAATCATAATTTATCTTAAATTCGATATTTATTTACATGTTATCCTTAGCACACCAGATCACCTCATAACTTGGTAAATATACTGCATAGTGCATATACTTTGTAAAGCAACTACGTATTTTATTTTATGTTCTGCTATTTTAAATTCAGGTTAATGTTTTCGACAAATCGATAATTGATCTATTTCAAACGTTTATCTACTTGCTTTTTGACGAATATATATACTCAAGTCAAAATAAGACTTCTTCTAGAAACACTTTTGAATCGTCATAACATATTTTTAACATTTGCCACCTATATGTAGTATGTACATAGTATTTCACTTATCTTATATATATGCAAATAAAAGCTCAAATTAAAAACGTAGTAAGTTGTTCAATTAAATGAACTACAAGACAAATTCTCCATTGTTTAAATATATACTCAAACAATATTCGATCAATAACAAAAACAATGTCATTCTCACGGATGTGGGCACCTTGGCAGACCTATCTTATAAGTAAATGTTTTTTTTTAATGTATACTGCAACATTCTTCTTCGACTATTTCTATTGTTATGGTGTTGAGCAAGGTCTCATATGGTTTAATATTCCCTTTGAAGCCGTTACAAGTTTTGATTAATAGATATTATAATTGTATCCTTATTGCGAAAGTAAATTACTGTTTTTGGGAACACCTATGTTTATTTTTAAATAACTTATGTACACATGAAATGGTAATTTGAATTGAAAATCGAATATTTTCCTAAATATTCCAAAATTAAAACTCTACATTTCGTTTTTATTTGATAACCACAGGTTACAATATCTCACATAGGAACCCTAAAAACCTTTACTATTACAAATCAATAGCTTAAATCTTATCTAGACTTAATGTCCCATTATAACGAACACATACTTTAGTAGGTCACATGCCCACGACGCTTTTGACAAATGGAGTCTGTCCGGCCTCTGTGTGTCGTGAGATTGAAATTAAAAAAATTGCAACCGATTTGTGCTACTTGCGATATGAAATAGAATATTTGTGACCTGTAAAATAGTAGCAAACTTATGCAGGACAGAAAAGAATTTGTATAAGACAATAATTGATGTAGAGCAGTTTTTTAGCTGCGGATATAATGCAGTATGCAAGGAGTGTGCTATGCTTTTTCTAATAAACAACACAATATAATATTATGTGCACTATATATGTCCGTGCACTTGGAAAAATAAACGGATGCTGATAATGAAGTAAGTATTAGATTTAGTAGAGATTCAATTTAGTTGTGAGACAGGACTAAGTTTATGTCTTCTAATGGAATATATAATTTCCTACCTTCCTTTTAATCTTCATAATAAATCTAACCGTATCAATTTCCTAATTACAGAGGTGTAAATAAAATTACTTATTCGTCAATTAGCAGTCAAATCAATAACAAAACACACTTCGATTAATCAAACATTAAATATAATTCACATTACGACATATCCAGTTAGCCCACACGGTAACCTATAGACCTATGTGTTACGATTTCGTTAAGGTCATACATTAATCCTATCTATTTATAAGTTATACAAATTTTGCTAGGAAAGCGTAAATGTGTAGCAAGGTTAATGATGAGAGTGCGGGAATATATTATACATATGTATATCTCATGCAGAACTCATGAATTAGAATAAAAATATGTATAAAAAAATTGTAATAATTGAAAAATTATTATCTGTCCTTAGAAAATGAAAACGTTCTACTAGTATTTTCAACTATGTGTTTACATTATATACAAATACAGTATATAGGTTTACCTGATTAAAAAAATACCGGTTACAATATATGTAGGTACATAAACTTAAGATGACATTATTAATAGTATAATTATGTGAAATTTTAACACCAATGGCTCTTAGACTACATTCACTTATATGCGAAACGGCTTAAACATGTGCAATGCTTAATATTCTATACAAATCCTATTTATCTTGCCTATTTCTATCTCGGACTTAAATGGGGCTTGGTTGGGCAATACATGATTATCTAAATGCTTAGTGCTTGACTGTGCCTACGTTTTACGCAATAGTTTAAATAAAAATAAATGCTAAGTATATGAAAATGAAAAACATAAAGAAGTTATATGAAATGGTAGCTTAAACAACACATCCTTAAAATTAAGTGGCTGCTTAGTTGATAGTGTTAATTTCTTTTTATTAGATTAATAATTAATTATATAATTAAGTCAAACAATATAAGGCCGTAGTTATTTGCAATGATCTATTTAAACAGCTACTTTCTAAGCTAATCCATAAAAATTTGCGTCAAGTCAATAATTATAACCAATCGCTACCTCTTATTAACTTGTCATTCTTTTCTTATTTAAATATTTTAACAGATAAAATAGATTAGAATCTCGTAGTTTAAATTTAATCATTTATTAAAAAAACAGGATATTATATTATAAATCACATAAGCTTAATGTTTAACCTTTAAGCTCAGTAAAAACTCGACCAAGTTCGATTGTGACTCACTCGTCACTGACTTTGACACAATTAACGTATTATGCTTTTTAATCACATATAGATAATAACTGAAATCGAAACTTTTATTCCACTGGTTAGAGCTCTTTACAATTATAAATAGGTATCGATTTAATTAACGGTTAATTGGCAATTCTATTGAATTCAAACGTGTAAGTGGTGTAACTGTGATAATTATAGGTACACCAGCTTTGAAAGCTTATGTGCAATCCGTGTAAATAAGAAATCAAATGCATTTAGTTCAAAATAAATAGTTTAACAACGTATTATATTTGACCAAAAAATGAAGAAGCTTTTGTAGGCGTTTACAAAAGCTTACTAATATACTCTCTATTATCTCTTATTTACAATTTGTTAACTCAAAGAAACAATGTTTAACTTGAAATGGGGTTCAAACATGATGACAATAATTGAAATAGGCTCGCATTTACCGCACCCTCACAGGGGATATGAGAGAAACGTGAAGTGTAAGTCACAAGACAAATCTATCTACCTATTCTATATATTTATTTATTATACCTACCCTACACTTCTTTCCATATAAAATCTTTGTTTTCAGTATTTACATTAACACATCTGTACTAATCATATAAATCTAAATAACAAGGTACATACTTATAATATTATAAAGCTGAAGAGTCTAAGATCTATACTTTATACTAATATTTTTGTTTGTTTGAACGCGCTCAAATCTCAGGAACTACTCTGGTCCGATTGGAAAAATTCTTTCGGTGTTAGATAGCCCATTTATCGAGGAAGGCTATATATTATCATCCCGCTAAGACCAAGAGGAGCGGGGCACAGCTAGTTTTAACGTGTTTATTCTATTCGAAAGAATGCGTTATAATATTTACTGAGCTGAGGATGCGGATTGTTAATGATGTATTCAGTAGGTATTACAAGCGCTTATTCAAGAAGTTTAAAACTAAATAAATGAGTTTGAAAACATCAACCTATACCTTTTCCTTCCTGCATTTATCCAACCTAGGAAACAGCCCCGAGCCGTCATCGTCCAGCTCAAAAATATCCGAACGTGACATTATAAAAAAAATTACATTATAAAATAATATCCAATCGTGAGTCCATCTAATTAGACAAAAATCAATTACAGCCTTTAATAGTGGTTTCATGTGGTGTTTTAATGCAAAAAAATCGACGTTTATTAGCCTTCATTAAATGCAATATACCTATATACTTTCAAAATAAATATGAAATTAGATTACTCGTCGTTTGCAGTTTGACGGCAGAGGTCAGCTGTGAGCGACCTCGCCAACACTCACGACTAGGGTTTAGGGACAGGAGTGCCTCGAACCTAGCGGCTCTTAGTAACTATATTAAAATAGCTTTCCGCCCTCGACTTCGCCCGCGTTTTCAAAGAAAAACTAGCATAGTTCCCGTTCCCGTGGGATTTCCGGGATAAAACCTATCCTATGTGTTAATCCAAGTTACCTTCTATATGTGTGCTTAATTTCATTGTAATCGGTTCAGTAGTATTTGCGTGAAAGAGTAACAAACATACACATACATATCCTCACAAACTTGCGCATTTATAATATTAGTATGATTGTGACTCATTGCGTTTGTAGTATTACCATGTATTACTCTTTATAGTGAATTTATGGAAATTTAAAGAAATAAGCTATAATTTGTTTAATATAAACGCTATAACAAGCACTAAACTAGCTTACTTTAATACTGCATAGCGTGACGACATTGCGAAATAATAGAATTAAATGATTTTAATAAAAACAAAAACAAAAATCTGAATATGTGCTCTTCTTGTGCTCTTTATGTTTGCCTTAATGTTTTCACAGTAGTATTTTTTCCTGTCATTTTAAAAATAAGATTCAATTGGCATTACAAACAGTTTACAGTTATAGATTCCTACAAGTTAAATTCCAGGAAAAATTTGGGAGAGCAGAGCTTGCACTTCGATTAAACATTTCCACTCCTTTTTGAGGGCTTCGTTGTAGCATTTTTTATACATATCTATCAATAATTAAAATATAATTTTATTGCCACAAAAAAATGCAAGTTTTTCAATTTCGTCAGCAAACTTCCGGGACACATAAAACACCGTTTTTTGTCAGTAAAATAAGGTACCATTGTGCAGTTTCTACAGGCATAGTGTACCATTTCCTATAAATGGAACATTTTAATGTTCACACTAACAAGCTACGTTCAAATCGCTCGTGTTAAACCCGCCTTGCTAGATATCATAACTGGTATCTAGATTAGTGCAATGTCATTATTTCATGATTGGACTGGGTCAGGTCACATTTCTTTGTGACATTTTCGACAGCAAGCAATATGTTTAGCGAATATTTTGTTTCGAACTTGTCCCGCATTTCCACTGTCGTACATTGATTGTAAAACATAAAATGGACAAATAAATTTATTTAATTTCATTTTATAATTATTTTAAAGTACCTATGAATAATTACGTTTGAATGTAAAGAAATAAATTAGAAACGATTACTTAATTGATTTCCTCGAAAAAAAATTTGATATATTTTTTACCACTTTTAATATATTTAATTTATTATTTCAACATTTTAATTTTATTGATACTGAAATATATTTCCGTTCTTAATTTTTTCTATAATAAACGCATATAACTTTCTTTGTCACCTTTCACTGTCGTACTTGAAAACTAGTTGCCCTCTAATTTATGTTATCTGTATTTCATATTAAAAAATTGTGATTATGAAATTTTATATAATTTGGTTTGTAAATAATGCAAATACGAAAATGTTGACCAAGTTATGATGGAAAATGTTGTGGCAATATTACGAAATAATAATTGTAATCACTACATAATATAAAAGAAAGTCGCTTTCGCATACAAAGGGACATAGAGACAGCTCTATGTCCCTTTGTATGCTTTAATCTTTAAAACTACATAACGGATTTTGATGCGGTTTTTTTTAGTAGATAGAGTGATTCAAGAGAAAGGTTTTAGTATACAATTTATTATGTTTTAGACAAAGCGGACGAAGCCGCGGGCGAAAAGCTAGTCTAATTCAGTGCGTCGCTTTTCCAGAGGCTCTAAAAAAATCGATAGTAAAGCCGTTATTTAAGAAAGGAAACAAACATGACGTAAATAACTATCGTCCTATTACCTTGGTACCCATTCTATCAAAAATATTTGAAAAGTGTATGCATAAAAGGTTGATTAATTTTTGCAATAGATTCAATATTATTGTTAAGGATCAGAATGCGTTTCAGAAAAATAAATCAACCACTTTGGCTATATACTCCCTGATGGATGAAGTTTTAGGTAGCGTAAATCAAAACAAACTAACTACAGCTCTTTTCCTTGACCTTTCCAAAGCGTTCGACTTCGTGTCACACTTTAAACTATTAAAAAAATTAGAATTGTATGGTATAAGGGGGCAAACGCTACACTGGATTGTTATCCAAGGTAAGATGTTTCTTACCTTCAAAATAGGCAGCAGTGTGTAGTAGTTTCTAAAGTAAATAAAGACGATGAAATAACGCATTATTTTTCAAACTATGAAATAATAAAATATGGCGTACCACAAGGCAGTGTGTCCTTGGTCCCATTCTTTTTGTATTATACGTAAATGACATAGTAAATGTAACAAATCACAAGTGCATTTTATTTGCTGACGACATTTCTTTAATTGTAACTTCTGACAAAAATAATATTCATGACCACATAAATGACATTATTTATAGTATTGACAACATAATAAAATGGCTTGACAGTAATGATTTAAAAATAAATCTGGACAAATCAAAATATTTACAATTTAATAAATTAAACTTTGACATTCCTAAAATTGAATCAAACAATGATAATATAAAGTTTCTAGGTGTAACAATAGATACTACTTAATATAGACTGGAAATTACACATAGAAAATGTTTGTAGTCGATTAAATAAATTTGTTTTTGCATTAAGGCAAGTGAAGTGTTACAAACGTAAAAACCGCACTTATTTCTTATCATGCTTATGTGGAATCTGTTTTACGTTATGGACTTGTTATTTGGGGTAATAGTACTGATATAAAAAGAGCATTTCTGGCTCAAAAGAGATGTATACGGGCTTTATATGGTATGAGGTCGGACCAGTCATGCAAACCGATATTTAAAAAACTTTGTCTGCTGCCTTTACCATCCCTTTATATTTATGAGATGTGCATGTTTGTGACTAAACAAATGTACCTATACAAAAAAGCAAGTGATTTAAATAGCCGTAGTCGCAGAGATCCAAATAAATTAATTTTAAAAGATAATCCTCGACTAAAAAAATATAATAAAAATTGTCTTTGTATGAGTGTAATAATATATAATAAGGTACAAACTAAATTAAAAAACTTAGACTCTAAATTATTTCTAAAAAAACTTAACGAATGGCTTCAACAGTGTTTTTATAGTGTTAAGGAATTTTTGGACTCATGAAATGGGATTGTATATTTGTTTCTTGATTTTATGATGTATGTTATAATAAATTTTGTAATTTTTATTGTTTAATGAATAATGTGAATGAATGACAAATTAATTGGATACTTTGAATATAGATATTATGTAATAAAATAATTTTGCACGCTGTTAAATAACGGCTAAATATGCTGTAACATTATATTGTAAGTTATAACACCTTAAAATACCATGTTTCAATGCAAATAAAGGATTTATTATATATATTATATTATTATAGAGACGTCCATAATATAAGTTATGGATGTTGCCTACCATAGAGCGGAATGGGATGGGATAAAATCGAACTCAAAAATGCGAGTATTACAGCGAGCTACGCGATACTTTAAAAAATACTTTAACATAACTTAGATACTTCTTTCAAATTTAACTTGTAATGTTAACAGGGGAAAAATAAAAAAACATATAGTATACAAAAAATAATTTATTACAGTTTAAACATAATACATTTAAAATTGCTTAACAATTAACAATAAATCAAGCGCTTCCCTATCTTAAATCTTAAATTAAATTAATTAAATTAAATAAATAATCGCCATCAACCATCTTGATTCTGCAATTGTTTCAGTTGCTTCAAGACCGTGTCCAACAACTTTCTTCTATCCCTCTCATTCTTCTTAAGCACGGAGAAGACAGAAGACTTCTGTTCTGCTTCCTTCAGCTTCTCCAGAAGTGTAGCTGCATCCCGGGGGGTGACAAGGGCATACTTCCCCCCCTCCATGCCGATGTCGTGGAGGTAGGAGGACCAGTCCCACCCGGTTATGAGGTCGAGCAGTTGTCTGCGGATAAATACAGAATTTTAGTAAATAGATAAATATTTGTTTGTCAGTAAGAAAAAAAAATATTTTTCTCTAGCTAATGAATATTTTACAATATGTTGTTGTACACGAGTCTATTATAATTAAAATTGTACGCGGTCATTTATTTCTCTACAATTCTGGGTATCAAATTTGATATACACCACTATTTTTAAATCAGTACAAAAACTTTAAGGACATGTTAGCGAATACTTTATTATCGTGATCATGATGTTAGAATTACATAATATCGATAGATAGCAAAGATATAATCATTTGTTTATTTAAGAAAGTCTCACTAAAATCATAGACACATTGCAGAGTTCATTCACTTATTCATTGATAGTATTACCTAACCTTGGGCAATAAAATGAAACAAGAGATGTAGTTACTAACTTTATTTATTTTAATTTCCTAAATTCAAATCTCCCCTTCATACATCATCCGGGCTTAGAACCGGAATAATTACTTTTTTACAATAAATTAAATAGGTACGTAGGTATGCAATTACAAAACAAACAATATCAAAATCGAATTTTGACGTATAAATTAAGAAGTTAGAATCAGCTGTTTTTTACAATACCTAATCTGTATTGAACGAAAAAACGATTTTGGCGTGTTTAAGAAGTTAGAACCAGCTGTTTTTTACAATACCTACTCTGTATTGAAAGAAAAAACGATTTTGGCGTGTTTAAGAAATTAGAATCAGCTGTTTTTACAATACCTAATCTGTATTGAAAGAAAAAACGATTTTGGCGTGTGAAGTTAGAATCAGCTGGTATTTACAATTATCTTAACTAACCTTACAAGTATTTCAATAATAAAATTGTCCTTCAAAATGTCCACCACCGTTATCAATACACAGACGTGCACGTTTTATTAAATTGTTTTTTAACGAGAGAAGTAAGTAGGTATGTTTTTTTGTCTTTTCACTTCATCCAATATGCGCTGTTTTAATTATTGTTCGACACTAACCGGCTCACTTTTGTTCACTTAATTTCACTCCACAAAAAGAGGTCCAAGGGTGTGAGATCAGGTGAGCGAGGAGGCCAAGCAGCAGGCCCGCCTCGACCGATCCACTGACTTCCAAACTCCGCTGTGAGAAATTCATGAACCGCAGCGTTATTCGACATTCGTACTACGTCGAGGATCCTCTTAAAAATACGCTAGTACATTACTAACACGTTAGCATTTTGTGACAACGCCTGCTGGTAAGCATTTACCACGACGGTTCGTACATTTGGCGATCGAGCGTTCGGGACTCGGGTACTATTATCTGTACATACGTACTGCTGCACTCGCATTTTCTCCACTCAAAAAGAACGCACGAAGCATAAGTACATAATCCCGTGATATGAATTGATATGATATTGTACCAGGAAAAAAGTAAACAAACGCGACGAAAAAAAGCAAGTTTTCACTTCCGCTAACAATTAGGCACTGTTTGTCCGTTGTCGCAACGCGTTCGGCGTTGGGGTGCGAACTGCGAACTGCGAACTGCGACGCGGGCGCAGGCCACAGAGGGAAAGGGGGTGGCGGGGTGAAGGATGGCGAGCTTCGACGCGAGTTTGCCGGAATTTATCAATGGAGCTGTCCAGCGGACCTATTCGAAATCGTACGCTAGAAAATTACAACACAATACCTAGTGTGGGTCATTGACTAAGAATAGGTTTAACAATTTTTACATATTTATGTGGACAATTTTGGGACATTTCTGTTTGTTAGTGTTTTTAATTATTTCTTACACAAATATGATTGGTTAAAGGTACTTAACACCCTGTCAAATTTTATGTACTGATTAAAAAATAGTGGTGTATACCGATAGATTCTGTCGATAAAAATCTTTATATTCTTCTTTGATATGGCAAACAATCTAAAAACTGCGATTAGTTATATTTGCCTGAAATTAAAGGAACGTTCCGTCGTTCGTAAAAAATGGCAATCGCAGAATGTTGTCACCCAACACTTGTCCCTTGTCACCTTGTATCTTACACCTGGATTAGAATCTGCTCCTATATCCACTTGCGGTTCACGAAATGCTCCAGCAATTCCACTGTCCCCAATACCTAGAACTGGACGTGTTCCCATACTCAACAAAGACCCACGTTTTCCAGCAGTTCTTGTATCTCCTAAACCTGCAACTGCAACTGCTCTCACTTTCCTCAAGACTCGCGTTATCCAGTAGTTCCTTTGTCCCCTAAACCAGTATCTACGCACCCCACATACCTAAGTCTAGCGAAGTGGTCCAGCAGCTCACCCTGTCCACTACACCTGGAACTGCAACTGCTCCCACTTCCCTAAAGTCTGTCTACTCCACCTGTATCCACCCCACATACCTGTGGCTAGCAAAGTGGTTCAGCAGTTCACTCTGTCCACTACACCTGGATCTTCCCACTCCATCTACCTTAGTCACACATTTTCCAGCAGTTCCCCACCCCTTTTTTTATGCAATAGGAGGCAACAGAGCAGACGCGTCACCTGGTGGTAAGTGCTCCACGTCGCCCATATGTACCCACAGTGCCAGAAACATTGTGAGTATGCTGGCCTTTGAAGTAGGAATTTGCTGTTTTCTTGAAGGTCCCCAGTTCATAGCTGTTTGGAAAAGCCGCCAAACGGAAAAGCCGCGCACGGAAAAGCCCTACACCTGTATCTGCCCACGCACCTGAGGCTAGCGAAGTGCTCGAGCAGCTCGCCCTCCCTGAGGCCGGGCACGGGCTCGCTGGCCGCGAACTGCTCGCACTGGATGACGTCCAGGTCCAGCTGGTGCAGCGCGCCCGCCGACACCTGCCGCACTGCTGGCTCCAGCAGTAGCGCGCGCAGCCGGAACGCGATGCGGGAAGTCGCCGCGCGGACTGCTGCCACACTGAAGGGGATGGATGAGATCTATTAAAACTAGCTGGCCCGAGATTTTGTCCTGCCTGTCCTGTTAAATCCGTTAATTTCATAGGGCCAATATGTTTTTGCTTTTTCTTAATTTTTTGGCCCTAATTTGAAAAAAAGAAGGAAAAGAAATTAATCCCCAAAAAATAAAACAGTCAAAAACATTACAACATTTATCTTAAAATTAGGCAAACGAATACAGCCTCAGCAAAATGCTGCACAAAAGCAGCGCTGATTTTCAGGCTGTACCGGCGATTTCGGTTTGCCTTAATATTAAAATTTCTGACAATGAAGATCCTTCTCCTGACAATCACGAACACATTAAAATAAAAATTATCGAAATCGGTTCAGCCGTTCACGCGTGATGCTGTGACTAAGTGAAATCGGAACTCATTTTTAAATATAACATTGCCAAGAACATGACAGAAAAAGATGGGTTAAATTACACTAATGGCCTTTCAACACAACAACAACAAGGACAAGTGCCAAATATAAATCCAACAAAAAATAAGATAAGGTAAGGTAACCTACAACTTCATCCAAATAAGCATTTAACAAAATGTAGCTCGTAAGATACCCGCAAAATGCACCATTTCATCCAAATAAGCAATTATCAAAATGTGGGTAGTCATAAATATGTTACCGAGCGCGTTCGGGCAGCAGTTCCAGCGAGCAGAGCACGCCGGTGAGGTAGCTGAGCATGTCCGTCACGAACGACGACGCCTGCCCACGTGGCTCCACTGCACAAATACAAATTTCAATTCAGTTTGATGTTTTTGATTTTTATGTTTTATCTAATATATGTATAAAATATAAAATTCCCCTGTCACAATCTTAGTTACCATACTCCTCCAAAACGGCTGGACCGATTCTCATGAAATTTTATGTGCATATCGGGTAGGTCTGAGAATCGGCTTACATCTATTTTTAATACCCCTAAGTGATGAAGAGTAAGGCAAAACAACGTTTGCCGGGACAACTAGTAAATTTATATTTATGAAGCATTTCCAATGCCATAAAACCAAAAATATCAAATTCAATAAAAATGACAAAAAGGGTTTTTGATACAATATTGTTATCACTGAAATTATTTATTTTATTTTAGCATCAAAAATTCGGATATCGCAGATCCATTTGTTAGTAAAAAATAAAAAACCTAAGTATTAATGTTAATAAATACATCTAACACTACAACTAGTAATAATAATGATGATTCGTATTGGTTGAGATAATTGTTTATTATTTCAATCAAAAATAAATTTATTTCAAACTCACCAAGCAGCCAGTCGTAATTTTCCAAATCCAAAAACTCGTCGACCTTGTTCTGCAAGTTTTCACAAATCTGTTTTTCGGCATCGTCCCGAGCCGCTTGGAACATGCTTCCTGCCGACTGGCAAAAAATAAAATGTCATATTTAAACTGTAAAATAAAGTAAATTTCAGAAAAAAAACAGTCATTTATAAACCTACAAGACATGGTATACATAGAAATAGTTCTAAATTTTTACACAGAACCTCTATTGATCATGAAAATTATGATTTACATCAACATTGATCAACAAAGTACATCATTTCGAAGGAACATTAGATGATCCTTCGAGCCGGATTTTAAGTTTGAACGCATGCATCAAATTAAATAAATACAATTCTCTTGAATAGAGTATTCTTCCTTCCCATTTTTATCATAAATTTTTAAATTTAATAAAAACGTGTGTGTGCCGAGCACACGTGTCAGAAGTGAAACTTCTTTAACAAGATTCAAATATACCAAAATCGTCGCGTTACTCCATGACGTGACGGTAATGCCCTCACGAAATCTTCAAAATTTACTCTCCACTCACCTAAAGTTTCACTTTAACGTAAGTAAAGTTTAAAGTGTCACAAAAACAACCCTTAATATGTATACGATTCTTGGATAGATTGGGAGGTATAAAATATAAATTATAATATAAATAAATAGATAATATGAATTTACCTGTGTGGTGACCAGGTCAGAACCAGTGATGTTACTGATAAACTCGTAGAGGTAAGGCGTCGCACTTTCTAAATACTGTGTGTCTACTATTATCTGTAACAAACAACGCAATTTAATTTAAAAACTTAATTGTATTTCCTGAGAAACAACTATTACTGTTGTAATTTTTTTATCCTTATCACTCCAACAAGCAATTCGTACACGCATAATCAACACATCATCAAAAAAATGTGTGCGTGTACTAGTGTACACACGTAAGAAGTGAAACTTCTTTAAGACCTTATTTTTCAAAAAATAATTTACTATATGCAACTTTACAGAAATACGTCGAATAACGCGTGGTAGGGATAAGAAAAAGATGGCGCGTAACAGAAAAATGTCACGCGTAACGAAAAAATGTTACACTAAATTTTTTTCCAACACCGATAAAGAAGTTTCACTTCAATTATAGAAATGTGTTCGCTCACAATGAATTTGTGTTGCGAGTATAAGAAGAATCCGGCTCGAAGGACCACCAAATTATTGGTCTTTCGAGCCGGATACTTCTAAGTTCACTGATGATTGTACGAATACGACTTGCACGAACAGACAAGTGAAATTTTGTGAGGCTGAATTTCTTATATACAAAGCCGCAAAACGGATTTTGATGATACTTACGGTACTGTAACTTATATACCTAGCAAAAACACATGAGCTATAGAAATTTTCGCTTTTGTCTGTAGAGGTATGGTCCGGGGGCGATAGCTAGTTCAAACTGCAAATGTTTTTCACGTAAACAGGCTTTCGTCGATTTGTGGAAACATTCCCGTATTATTATTATCAGTTTTTTTTATTAAGCTATTGCATAGCTTCTATCGCGGGCCTTGAGCGCGGGGACCGAATCGAGAAATTCCGTAACGAAAAAACCTCACGCTCCCCACTCCGACGGGCGGAGGTGTGGCTTGAAGGCATAGCATGCAATAGCTTTACCGCGGCAGTCCCCGAGTGTGACACGTCGTTTTTGACGTGATAATGTCTTTAAAATCGTTTTAGTCGGGTGATATGTTCAGAAACTTGTATCACACCAAAACCACACGAGCGCGATCGCAGGTTAGTGTTTTACTAACTAATTAGCATCATGTTATATAACATTTGAAATACCTGTAGAATTTTAATACTTTGCAATGTTCATTTCATTTGTTTCCAATTTCCAATCATTATATTGTTCGAGTTTACATCTCTTCTTAGAATTTCACGTATGCATTTAACTTATTTACGCTAGAGTAAATTCAATAATTCAATAATTTTATTATCCAAAATAATATGATACATACAATATAAGAACCCTTGTTCCCACACTAGGATTCCCTGTGTCGTGGGAACAAGTTTCTTCCATTTGCATAAAATTTTTACAAAAAAACAAATTTTTTAATAATTATACAATACAAATTATATAAATCACTGTTAAACATGCGTGTGTATGTGTGTTTGTGTGTGTGGGTGTGCGCGTGTGTGTATGTGTGTGTGTGTGTGTGTGTGTGTGTGTGTATGTGTGTATGTTTGGGTGTGTGTGAGTAATTTAGATAGGTCTCTATACTTCCAACTTCAAAATCTCTTCCGTCTGAATATAATCAAGGCCTTGCATCCATACTTTTAGTGACTTTTTTAGTTTACATCTAGTCATTTTAAAAATATTTAATGTATTGTTAATTTTAGTATATAAGTAAGGACCTAAGAAAGAGAAAGATTTCTGAGCAAAAGAGGTATGAGTGGCTGGAGTTTGCCATATAAGACGTCTACTTTCTGGATTTGTTAAAGTTCTATTAGCTGACTTATGAAATTTTAAAATGAGTGCCATTAAAAATAACTTCCGTACACTAAGAAAGCCGGTTTCTAGATACAGTTGCGTTGTTGAGAATCGTAAGTGTTTTTTATACGCCACTTTTATTACTGCCCTTTGTGCCCTTTCCACCCTCAGTAGTGTGCTTTTACAAGCTGCACCCCATGCACATATTCCGTAACACAGAAGCGACTGACACAGCGCTGTGTATATAATACGCATCGTTTCTGTATCAGCCACATTTCTTAATAGTCTGAATATGTACATGAGTTTACGAACTCTGGAGCTTAGAGCACGTGCTTGGGTCTCCCATGTTAGTTTCTTGTCAATTATGACACCAAGATATTTAGTTTCATCTACTATTTGGAGGTTAGGGCACGAGCATAGTGGTGTACCATCTTTGCAGTGATGGATGGTAAACCTCATATCTACCCCAGGTGCCGTTTTTAGTGTTGTGTGAAAACAAACAACTTTTGTTTTGTCGGTGTTTAGGGTAAGTAGATTACTTTGCAGCCAACTTGCCATTATTTGAAGACCTGCTTGGGCTACACCAACGACTCCAGCCCAGTCGCGCTCGTAGAATATAACAGCAGTATCATCTGCGAAGGCAAAAACTTGAGCCTGAAGCATGTTCAATGAGCAGAAGTCGTTGATGTAGACCAAGAAAAGGGTAGGACCTAAAACACTACCCTGAGGAACGCCGAAATTTATAGATTTAATATATCGGTATAACGAGAGAGAGACGGACCGATCACCCGTCTCATCTCGAGCGTCTCATCTCATCATAAGACGTTATCACGTAAACTTCTCGATCGTAAACCTACTTTACAAACAACCAATTTTTTATTTATTTATGTTCAAATGCAGACCTGCAGCAGCTGCATCAGCGGCAGCGGGCGGCGGAACAGCGCGGACAGGCAGCCCGCGAACGAGCGGCTGAGCAGCAGCGAGGCGGAGTGCCGGGCTGCTGCTGCACGCCGCGCGCCGCCCAGCCCTAACCCCGACGAGTACTTCAGCCACGCGTAGATGAACTCCTTCACCTGCACGTACACCGCCGGCACTATCGACGAGAACGGGAACCTGAAACGGCAAAAAGTATAGCTTTTAATAAAAAATATAATCGCAGTTTGAAAAAAAATGGTGTGCCGAGCACACGTGTCAGACGTGAAACAACTTTGGCAACATTCAAATATACCAAAATCTTTGCCTTACTCAATGACGTGACCGTATTACCATGACGCGACCTTGAAATTTTACTTTCAACGGACTAAAGAAGTTTCACTTCAATAAATTCGAAATATTTTTTAAATTTTCTTCTTTTTACCCGACTGCCAAAGAAGGAGGGTAATGTTTTTCGAGTGTATGTAAGTATGTATGTATGTCTTTTCCTTTGTGACCACCTGTAGCCTAAACGGCTTGATGGATTTTGATGTATGAGGTATCGTTAGATTTGTCTTGATTACGGGAGTGTCATAGGATACATTTTATCCTAAAAGTCCCACGGGATAAAGACATAATAATATTTTTTCTAAATTTCCCTTTAAAAAAATATGTATGCGGTATCATTAGATTCATTTCAATCACGGGAGTAATTAATATAGGATTTTTACTCTTTTTTTAGTGTGCAGTCGGGTATTTTGTTTTTTTAATAATTATCAACACTTGTTTAAAAATGTTTTCTTTCATCAAATACCTTCTCGGGAAAGGCTGCGTCTCCAGCTCATCTCCGTCATAGGGGAACGTGTCCATGACGCCATCATATTGCTCTTGTGATTCCACCTAAAAGACATCTTACTTTTATCCATTTGCCTATCGAGAACATGCATTTGTTTTTCTAAGTTGACCAATCTTTTTAGTGTTTGGTTTGAGTTGAAATTTTCCGATTATAACCTCCTTAAAATCTTCCATTCTGTTTTTAAAGATGGTCATAACAAAACAATTCAATAAAATATCCACATTAAATCTGAAAACTCTTTTTAATTGTTCAGGAAAAGAATTGAAAGCCACTACATCCAGCCCAAACACAAGAAGGCTAAATAATCTAATTCTTTCTTCTCTACCTACCTCAATAGGCAAGAACGACGCGTTGTCCAATATGTCCCTAAACACGACCACCCACCGCTGCATCAACACTTCTGTGTAATGTTCCGCCATTTCTTGCAAGAGTTGCGGCAGAGGGTCCGTCGGTAGACCGTAGCACCTATATGACAGTAATATAATGTTTTGGAAAATAAAAAATCTTGTGTATTCATTATAATTGTAAAAAATCTAAAATTGACTTTCTTCCAACATCTGTGACAATTTACAATTTTACATAATTCATAATTAAAATATGTACATAAGTGGCATTTCACGCGAAGCGGACACAGATTTCAGGGATATTTTAGTATGTTACACCTCTATACAGGGTGTGTATACAAAGCGCGAAGAGACTTGTAGTTTTGCATACACTGATCACGTAAAAAATACTTAAACAAAAAAATTACGCTAAAATGATTTTGCTACATTTTTCCTTAAAATTCATGTTTTCTTCTCTAGCTTCGCGCGGCCGGCATATACCCGCTAATGTGAGCATTTTGTCTATGGAAACATAATCTTAAACACTCACGTGCGGGTTCTCACACAAAGAGTTTTAAGAATTCATCTATTTGAAAAAAAAATCATCTACAATTTTATAGGTATTTTTTACGTACTCAGCGTATGCAAAACTGTAACCTCCATTGAGTTGGAATACCGACGTTGGGACACTCTGTATATCCTCGGTATGAATACGAAATATTTTTGCATTTAGAAGCTAAGTTTACAAATACAGGTATTTGAAGACGTCAGTCAGATGGGATAGAAAACACATCCCAAAAATTTGAATTAAATGAGGTGTCAACGTGAAATGCTACATAAAATCTATAAAATTTATTAATACTAAACAAAAAAAATTACACTTAAAATCTAAAATTACATTAAAGAACAATCAATAAAAGCAATGTTCCCTGAAAAGGTCTTGGCTCAGTAATGACACCTTTTTAACCGACTTCAAAAAAAAAAAGGTTATCAATTCGGCCGGTGTTTTTTTTTATGCATGTACACCGATTACTCCGAGGTTTCTGAACCGATTTACGTGATTCTTTTTTTGTTCGATGCGGGATGGCGTCGAATTGGTCCCATAAAAATTTTATTCTGATAGGCCCAATAGTTTTTATTTTATGAGCATTTTTGTCTGTATTTGTCAATGTTGCAAGTGTAAGTTTGAAGTCGGTTGTTTTTAACGCAGTTATCACTTGTTACACATAATATTATGCATAGTATTATGATCAAGCTGGTATAACGCAGTTCAATAAAGAAACGAATCTTCAATGGCGGCGCTTATCATTCCCTTTCGCTTACACACGGCCGTACGGCATGCAAAAAAAAGGGAAAAATAAAATCACTAAAATGTATTTGGTTTTCCCTATAATAGTTTTTATCATAAATTTACAATGACAATTATGCATTTGCGAAAGTAAATAATGTTTTATTGGAATTTGACAAAATATGTTCTTTGGGAAAAGTTGTTCAGTTTTATGGGCTTATTACAAGTATTACGGGGATTTTATTACATTATGTATACGTAAATATGATAATTCATATAAATACACAAATACAATAACAAAAAAGTTTGTCAACAAACAATTTGAAATAATTAATAAAATAATTATCCATTTACGTTATTTTTATTTTCTTTTTTGCCTACCCTACTATACGTCAGTGTCAGCTTTGGCCGCCATTGAAGATTCGATTTTATTGAACTGCGTTATAGCGAGTGCACTAACTTGAGCGCGTGTATGGCCCGCACGAGCGCGTGCTTGAGCGCGAGCACGCGCGTGGGGTCTGTGCTGAGCGCGGTGAGCGCACGCAGCGCCGCGTCCGCGCCCCGCGCCGCGCCGCCCCACAGCTCCACCACCCACTCCTTGCTCACCAGCCCGCCGCCAATAATACAACAATATACATCAACTAGATTCCCGCCCGCGGCTTCGCCCGCGTTTGCAAAGGAAAACCCGCATAGTTCCCGTCCCCGTGGGATTTCCGGGATAAAACCTATCCTATGTGTTAATCCGAGTTACCCTCTATGTGTGTGCTAATTTTCAAGGTAATCGATTCAGTAGTATTTGCGTGAAAGAGTAACAAACACACACACATACACACATCCTCACAAACTTTCGAATTTATAATATTAATAAGATATTATTTCTAGATCCGAATTAAAAAATACCGCACAATCGTTTTAATAGAACATAGTACATATTAGACACTTATCTCAATGCTCAAAGGGACGCCGCACGGAAAGTTAACGATCAGGTGTCTCGTCTACTATTTTACATTGAGATAATACTAATATGGAGCAGACACCACGAACAAAATCTGTGCGCCAAGCGCGGCGGCGCGGGGCGCGCGAATGACGGCTAGACAGTCATAGATTATGCGATGTCACTGACTCACCGCTATAGAGGCGACACTTGGTTTCATTCTGTCTATTTTATTGGGTGCCACTCCTTACATGCACGTTGACTTGAAATTTTCTTTGTACTTACTTAATATTTATTTTAGGTATAAACTGACTTTACTACGCGGGGCTAACAATATCTGGCATATAATATAGGATGATGTAAATAGTGACGTCATATTATGGAATAATTTAATTTTTTTCGTGTTTTAGGTTCAGTCAGGGCTATGGGAAGTTTTATTCCTTACAAATTGAGCCTTTTTTAGAAAAAAATAAATAATTTTTCCCTTTCTTCACGGCCCAGACATGGAAACCTTGAATAGAAAAAATATTAATTACTTATCTCTGAACTAGCGGTCCGCCCCGGCTTCGCCCGTGGCACATATTTCGCAATAAAAAGTAGCCTATGTTCTTTCTCAGGGTCTTAAGATTGTCTGTGCCAAAGGAGAATGCCCATGAAAGTATGGACCACAGTACAGTGTTGCGTCAATGCCAGAGTGGTTTTGGAGGGTTCTTCGATATTCAAAAGATTTTTACCAATTGATTTTTTTGTGATAAAAACAGGGGTTTTCAAGATATTGAGAAAAATGTGAAATAACCTCAAAACTTAAATAACCCCGATTTAGTTAGGTTTATGTGTGATTTAGGTAACATTTTATCGTCCAAAGGTTATTTTTCGATTAACATATTTAGTCTATGCGTAGAGCTTATGCTTTCAGACAAAGTCTATCTGTTCATCGGCTACTGTAGGTAGGCACCAGAAATCTTCCGGGACGGATTTCAAGAAAACCTAAATATATACTTAAAAAATGCCAATTGAGTTTTTATTCGGTTTACATGTTGTTGTTGTTGTTGTTGTTTGAATCATTTTTTCACTACATATTCGAAGAAAGAAACAAATAAGAAATAACTGGTTACCTACCAAGCTATGTCATAATAATATTTTTTTTATATACTATACATATTTATATTATTTTACTTCACTATCTTTGTTAAAACAACCTACAGTGTATAAACAATACCTTAAAGAGTGATTTTATGTTAATTGATTTTTTTTGTAATTCAATGAAAACAATAATCGATATTAATACATTTAGCTATTTACCATAGTAAATGTAATAAGTTACCGCTTGGTTACCATGGTAACCGGTAATGGACACTAAATCTATAATAACGGATCTAAACAATTACATGTCTTATTAGATTTTACAAAACATTCCCTGTTCAAAATGTATTTTCCGATGGTAAGAAGGCCTCTAAATTGCCGAGATTTTTTTTAATAGTATTGTTGTCTTGATGCATGAGAAAAACCAGTACCAAAAATGGGCATTCTCCTTTCATCAAAATCGGTCCAGTAGTTTATGAGCCTATTAATTACAATCAAACAAACAAACAAAGTTTTCCTCTTTATAATATTAGTGCAGATAAATAAATAATAATTCAATTATACGTTCAAGTCAGTAGCTTATACAATATCAATTAAAAACTTGATTAAAATCAATTAACAAAAAAAAATTGGTGATTGAGTAATTGATTTTCATATTTCATGATTTCACCTTTTTTCAATTAACAACCAGTCTATGCTTTTCTAAATATGTAAAATTATTATTTTATACTATAAAAATATACGCCAGCAAATATTACTAACAACACTTATTTCATGCCCAATGTCATATCTTAAATTTTTAATCTATGAGAAAATGTCGCCGCCAAAAATTTTGCTCTTACTAAGTTTTAAAAATTATTATCTAGTTACTTACTGATGAAAAGTTATTCCTTTGCACTTTTCCGTATTCTTTGTATTATTTGTGCAATATCGTAACACACACGTAGGCATATTTGATGCGTTTCACTTTAAAACAAATAAAAAATGAGCGTGACGTTCGCGCCAATGAGCGAGCAAGCGACTGAGTGCAGTTACGCCACATGACGTATGTTGAGTGGAACATATGTGATGTAGGCGGTATCGTCTCCATATTAATATTATCTCAATGCTATTTTACTTGCTTTTATACAAAAATCAGGAAAAAATATTTCTCTTGGATACTTATATTATAAAGCTGAAGAGTTTGTTTGTTTGAACGCGCTAATCTCGGGAACTACTGGTCCGATTTGAAAAATTCTTTCGGTGTTAGATAGCTCATTTATCGAGGAAGGCTATATAAATCATCACGCTACGACCAACAGGAGCGGAGCCACGGGGGTGAAACATAATATGAATAAAAAACGACTATACCAAAAATTAAAATAATTTCACACTGAGTTGTTAACCCTATTTATACTGTACAGCAACTCACCAGTTTTAAGAAGATGCTCCTCCAGTATGAAGAAGCCGAGCACAGCGTTGAGGTAGTTCTTCATGCCCTGGGTGGAGTCGTGGAGATTCCCTTGCGGTATTACCACCAGACTAGCTTGTTGTTTGCGTTGAGCCCTATGAGGGAAGACAGACATAATTATTATCATCCTTATGTTATAGATAAGATTTACTACAAGTTTGAGAAAAACTACAATTCTAAGGGCTGATTCTTCAATCCTGGGTTAAAACTTATTCATTGAATAACGTATTAAACTACCATTTCAAAAATGTATTCTAATTGTCCGCGTTTGACAGTTTACAGGTGACATTTTAATATGTTCGTGTAATACTTTATTGGACGGATAAATTTTAACCAAGGATTGAAAAATCGGCTCTAAATTAAATTTCAATTAAAATATTTCTTAAGAAACATCAATTTTTCGGTGAAATGAAATTAATTTATTCGCAAGAAAAGTGGTAATACATTGGTGTTATGAGAGAACATGTTCTACACAATTCGCCAGTCACAGCTGGCATGCGAATGGTTACATTAAGTTTGCTGGTTAAATTTCAATATAAATTATAAACATTTTATTAACGATGATGACAAAGATTCAAATCAAATTAAAATAAATTATTACATATTTGCATCAAAAAGTTAATTGACAAATGCCATTGCATTTGTCAATTAACCAGTTTTTAAGTTTAAATTTAAAACTATTTAACGGTAGCTCTCTTATATTTTTAGGTAAGGCGTTAAATATATTTATGGCCATGATATTATATGCATTTTTTTACACAACGTTGTTCTGTGCTTTGGTATTATCAACCTGGCTAGCAAGTAATCAAATCATACACGAACACTGATCAATAATTAGATTTTTTTTTTAATTCAAGTAAGTTTCGTAAAAACAATCCTCCTAATTATTATAAATGCAAAAGTTTGTATGTTTGTTTATTTGTTACTACTTCACGCAAAAACTGCTGAACCAATTTTCATGAAATTTGGCACACACATATTTGGTAACTTAGATTAACTCTAACTAAAGGATAGGTTTTATATCGGAATCCTACAAGAACGAGAGCTACGCGGGTATTTCTTTTAAAACGCGGGCGATACCGCGGGCGGAAAGCTAGTAACAAATATTTATGTAAGTTAGCATCCATCAAGTTATAATATTCAAGACTAGCTTTCCGCCTGCGGCCTCGCCCGCGTTTTCAAAGAAATACCCGCATAGTTCCCCCTCCCGTGGATTCATTTCCTGGATAAAACCTAGCATATGTTGCTCAGTGAAGATGCAGCTTTCTAATGGTGAAAGAATTTTTGAAATCGGTCCAGTAGTTTATGCGTGAAAACCATACATACATACATACATAATTACAAACCTTTCCTCTTTATAATATTAGTATAGAAGTATAGATAGTACAGATATTCACCAATTTAGGGACATTTATGTAGCCAATAAATATAAATCTTACCTATAATACTGCACAAACTCCGCGCTAGCGCCGAGTACAGTGTGTATGTGCATACATCGGTACAGCGGACTGAAATCCACGAGCTCGTGCGGGCACTGTGCTGTAGTCTCAGCATTTACTGAACCCGGTGATGCCATTTCTGGAAACATTCATATATGTCACTTTACGAAGCAACGATAGATTGTAAATATTGTATGATACGATTCACAGGCTTTCGGCGTTTTGCAAACTCGCGAGTTACATTATAAGCTAACGGTATTTACAAATCTACGGCGACATAAAATACTCTCATAGACTCATAGACGTACTATAAATAACTAGTGACAATCGCCTTTTAAAAAGTCGTGAAAATATTATGTCCAAGCAGCGTTGTGTAACATTCATTGTAATTCGGGCCTGAGGGGGTCCGCGTTTAGTATGGAATCAACGTGCTCGAAACTAAAAATCGTAAGCGCCATTCACATTTTTATCAAAAAGGCAATGAAAATATTTAGTATTTTCTAAATCTAAAACAGTCACGAAATCGAGAAGGTAAATACCTAAGTATTTGTGATTTTATACGAATTATTATCGTAAAATACGGTTGTAATGAGCATTTATATGATATTTTAGAGGTAACTTCAGGATTTTTTTTATCGAGCAAAATTTTTCCAATCGTGTTTTGGAAACAGTCATCCCATCACACATACGTTCTGTAATACATATTAGAAATTTCAGTGCGAAAAAACTCAATATTTTCAATTATAGCTCATAAATAAGTCCATTTTGCCGTTTTCACCTACTAAGGGACCTTAACACCTTTTTACGTGGCAGTAATGTTTAGAGTATAGCTCTTTAGAAAACTCAGTCTAATACATGCGTAGGCAGAGTGTTTCTTCGGACACTATTGATTGATTGCAAGTCTAGGCTCTAAAGTACCCGTC
The DNA here is from genome assembly GCF_905220415.1 of Colias croceus. NCBI lineage: Eukaryota > Metazoa > Arthropoda > Insecta > Lepidoptera > Pieridae > Colias > Colias croceus. The sequence goes on from NC_059547.1 coordinate 364,597, forward strand.
ACGAGAAGCTATAAATTATGTAAACAAACATCTTTTACTAAGTAAACATTTTATACTGCGAGATAATAATAAATTGACCATATTCAATCGACATGAAATATAGACGGGTTATATGAAAGTAACAACCTATTTAATTTAGTCGGATCATATTTTAACGACGCAAAGCGCTATCGTTTGTGTTTCTTGGTACCGGAACGCGTCCGTCGCAGGGATTGTGAACTATCGGGACGCCATTTTGAAATAAACGCATCATTCGAGTTTCGAATGCGTACGAGTTTGTTTCATTGCTTTGCATATATCGCGGATCTGGTTGTTATTGTTAATTTTGTTATTGTTTCGTTATCACTTTTTTATTGTTGTTACTTTAATTGTTGCGTTAATTTTATTTGTTATTACGTATAATGGAGCCAGTAGCCAGTACATCTAAGGAAATAAATTCGCCACGAAAAAAACGTCAAAAGGTGCGTAATACAATTTATCTAAAATATATAATAAGTAAAAAGAAAGAGTTGTTTGTTCAAACGCGCTAATCTTTGGAAACTTAAGGTTAATATTAGAAGTAGGTTTTAAATTGTGAAGTAATTGGTTAGGTTAATTGGTATACCTGGAGATATAGCTTGAGCTTCGTGTGACAAGTGACTACCGGTGATTTTTACAGGTGACGAGCTTTACGGTTAATGAGAAAAATATGGTGATCAACGTATATAAGTACGTGAAAGAAAATTGGCCATCGAATGAATATCCCTACAAAACCGAAATAAATAAAAAAACAGCATCGATTTTGGGAATTGGCATAGCATCTGTGTATAATATATTAAAAGAATATAAATCAGAAGAGGGAATAAAATCACCTATCAAGTCTAAAGACAGGCCTAAATTTTATCAGAAAGTAGACGATTTTGATAAATCCGTAATTAGGAAAAAAATTCACAGTTTCTTTTTAAATGGCCAATTACCAACAATTCCCAAGATTCTTCAGGCAGTCAATGACGATGAAGATATGCCAAATTTTAGCGAAACAACTCTCAGGCGGCTAATAAAGCATTTAAACTTTAAATATATAAAACGACAGCGAAATAACGCACTTATTGATAGAGATGACATAACAATATGGCGGCGAAAATATTTGAAATCTATTAAATACTATAGACAACAAAATCGCCAGATATTTTACATGGATGAGACATGGGTGAATGCAGGTTAGTGTGTTTTTTTTTATTGCAGTGAAACGGCAGACTACCATACGGTTCGCCTGATTGTAAGCAAATACCGTCGCCTTTACCGTGAAGTGATGTGTATGATACTGCAAATCTATTTGCAAAATAAATATAACCCACGCGCCGCCGACCTTGAGACATTAGTTCTTAAGGGCTATCACAAGTGTGTATTAATAATAATGTACTTCAACTCTTTTACTGCGCAAGACGCTAATTAACAAATGTTTAATTGTTTTTACAGGACATACCGTAAATAAAACTTGGGTAGACAAACAAGTTAAAAGTAAGAAGCAGGCTTTCCTAGAAGGACTTAGCATTGGTGCACGTAACCCAACGTCAAAAGGTAAACGATTAATAATTACCCATATCGGCAATGAGAACGGTTTTGTAGAGGGCGGTGAAAATATATTTGAATGCAAGAAGACGGGAGATTACCATGAATCAATGGATGCAACACATTTTGAACAATGGTTCGAAAACGTTCTCCCAAAACTTGGAGAAAATGCAGTAGTGGTAATGGACAATGCACCATACCACTCAAGGCGTCTTGAAAGAATTCCTACTACTGCCTGGAAAAAAAATGATATACAAAATTGGCTTGTAAGTAAGAATATTTCTTACGACGACAATGAAATTAAGACTGAATTACTGCTAAAAGTAAAAAATGTTAAAGACAATTTTAAAACTTATGTAGTGGACGAGCTTGCAAAAAAATATAAGGTGGAAGTATTGAGACTCCCGCCATATCATTGTGAGCTTAATCCAATTGAGCTAATTTGGGCCAACGTAAAAGGATATGTTGCTCGCAAAAATACAAATTTTAAATTTGACGAGGTAAAACAATTATTACAAGAGGGACTGCAGCAGATTACTTCGGAAAATTGGAAGCGTTGTGTGGAGCATGTTATCAAGGAAGAAGATAATTTTTAATCCAAAATCGATGAGATGATTGATAAAACTGTAGACAGCTTCGTGATACATGTCACTGATTCTGACACAGAAATGGAAACATCTGAATCTGACGAATAATTATTCTTAAATAATATTTATGTTAATTAATATTTGTTACTTAATAATTTATTAAATCTTAAACAAATTCATTTTTTTTGTTGGTCCAAATGTTGTGAACTCCTGAACACTTGTTTACAAAATTTATAGCTTCTCATGACGGTTACTTTAGACTATGTTGAATACTCTGTTTTTGACTAGTTTTAAATAAGATGCAATGAAAAACGATAGAAATGACAGCACCAATAACGAAAACACATTGAATATTAAAAAAATATATATACATTTATAATTGCGATAAAAACTACACTTTCATTAAGTTTACTAAATAAGATTACTCACCCTTTTTGTTTTTAACGATATTCTCCAAGCTTCTTCCGAGCATTTCTTGTGTTTGTTTTAAAGCCATCGCTCCAACCTAAAAGTTAATTCATCACATAAATACATGTAAACACTAAATTATGAATAATAGTAATTAAAAAATAATGCAGCAATTAATAATTTATACTCTTTGCTGCACATTAAGATAAAATCGGAACGTACAATAACAACAGCGCTATAAGCGAACATTGCTCCTGATGGTTGTAGGTGGTTGTAGTGTCTAAAATATGTAAATGAATTAGCGCGCGCATCATATTCACGCATCACTTGTGGCATACAATAATACCGACTGTTTATCATGACTGAATATTATTTCTCCCCTTTTCCCATCCTTATAAGCACACACTTACCTGTGGACTCATCCGTCTAACAGTTTCGAGGAAATCCCTCAAGTCCGCCATAGACGCATCTTTAACAGCGCTCCGCAACTGCGGCACGTGGGCCGCGATGCGCGCGCACCACGCGTACGCGCCTGCTCGAGGGAGTTGGAGGTGTTCGAGTTGTTCTAGCGTTTTTAATGCGGGGTAGTACCTATAAGTTGTATGGTTTCATTGTATTTGAGATCATTTTCAAGAAAACAGTTTTTTAACTGTACCTAAATAAATGAATGCATGAATATTCTTTATTGTACCACCACAATATAGGACACATTTTATAAACTTAACAATATATAATACTAGCTGTTCCCCGCAGTTTCACCCGCATTGCTCCGCTCCTGATGGTCTTAGCGTGATGATATATAGCCTATAACCTTCCTCGATAAATGAGCTAACTAACACCGAAAGAATTTTTCAAATCGGACCCGTAGTTTCTGAGATTAGCGCGTTCAAACATACAAACAAACAAACTCTTTAGCTTTATAATATTAGTATAGATTATATTAGTAAAGAAAACAGAAACCTAAATTTTCACTGCTGAAATAAATAAAAATATCTTTATAATAAAAATTATTCACTAGTTAAATGTATTGCTTAGCGTAAATTCGAGAAGAACTCAATTGATTCAACAATTTTAAGTAAGATTTTTATAGGGAGATAACACGAAAAAGGGGCAATAGGGCAGAACAATGTCTGCTGGGGCAACTTGATGATATAAACTAATTTACTACATAATCACAAACCTTTTAGCCTCAACCTGTGCCTTCAGCTTGGAGTAAGTGGTGAGCAGCGGCAGACACAGCTCCATCTTCTCAATTGTGGCCGCAATGTTCAGCTCCACTCGCCGAGCCCTAATCAACTCTTCGGCACGGGTGCATAGACCTGGAAAGAAGATTTAAATAGCTGTAAAATTAATATGTTACCTAGATATTACTTTATTTCCAATATTTGTTTGTGTTTGCACGCCAAATATATTTTACAGAAATTTAGTTCTAATTCAATTCTAACCCTTATTTGGTTCTAATTTTTCAAGCTTTAAAACACAATACAATTGTTATTCCAACCATATAAAAACTGGCTCACTAGTAACGATCCCATGATATGATTTTTAAGTGTAAATTTAGATGTTGGAAGATATACTAAATTTTCAATTATTTCACATATTTTCCATATTCTTATATCATGAAATACAAATAACATCACAAAATTCAATGAGTGAATGTAGAAATTTAAATAGAAGCACAACACTCCCAGAAGATTTTAACTTTATAAGACTCAATGAACCTTATTTATTAGATTTAAATTACATATTCTGGATGAGAGTAGCAAGGGACAGGATACATTGGAAAGAATTGGAGGAGGCCTATGCCAAAAGGACCTCTTGTAACCCTATGTTTAGGAATAAAAGGCTATATTATTATTACATATTCTATGGAACTTACTATCGGCAGTTTCTTTAACATTGGCATCTACATTTGATATCTCTGTGTGCAGCTTCTCAGCATGCGTCCGCACCTGCAGCAGCTCATGGATAGCATCTATGAACCCCTGGAAATTACATAATATGATGTAATATTAACAATAATCCTACTAATATTATAAATGCGAAAGTTTGTATGGATGTATGGATGTTTGTTACTCATTCACGTAAAAACTACTGAACCGATTACAATGAAATTTAGCACACATATAGAGGGTAACTTGGATTAACACGTAGGATAGTTTTTATCCCGGAAATCCCACGGGAACGGGAACGATGAGGGTTTTCCTTTGCAAACGTGGGCGAAGCCACGGGCAGAAATCTAGTTCTTTCATAAAAAACAGTTTATCAAACTGTATGAAATTCTAATTCTAGAGTTGATTCTTCTCGAGTCTTATTTAACCCACAAACATAAATTTAACCTGGATAGCATGTAAGTAAAGCTGCAGAATGCAATTAGCAATAGTTTATCTTATTCTTATAATTTTTTTTAATTACCACTAACTTTATACTATCAGAGAATGTCATAAAATTAATCATTGTGGTGCTAATGTATTATGTATCCTATATTTTATATGCTTGCAGACTTTCTTCTATTCAATGCGTAAGTTAATAAGGTATAGTAAAGAACTCACTTGATAATAGAAATTGCACAGTTTCTCAATTTCCTTGTCATGCTGCTTGATCCTCTCGTCCAGCTGCTGAACAAATGCTTCATGGCCTCCCTCTCCTTCATACACGGACCTGAATGCTGGACCCCAGTAGTCATCTATCCCTTCTATTTCCTACAATGAAAAACGAAACTTACGTCATGACACGTAAAAAAAATTTAGAGTAACCATGTAATCGGGAGTATTATTTAATCTGCATTGTATTGTGTAGGTTCTTAAAAACTACTGCTACAGATACTTTGAACTGATATTAAAATTTCTAATGTAGGAGGCGTATATGCATACGACAAACATATACCTGGATTGTTGCGTTAGTCATAGCGTTATGCTAAAGTATTAGCAACACCCAAATATTCAATCTTTTTTACTGTTGGGGTAATTTTCTGTTATCTTCTTCTATTTATTTATTAAAATACAAAATAAATAAATAAAATTTCACTTCAAAATAAAATCAAAATAATATCTGACTTCTGACAAGTGACAATTGTAAAGTTTGACGTAGTGATGATGTCTGATATATAAAATGTTACCAACCTACTATCGAGCTATCTACTCTTTATGGGCATCGATTATATTTTTGTACTTTTGTATTACACCGAGCTTCTGTGCCGAGCTTGGTTTAATTTTAAGTACTTTATGAGTCTTTAAATGCCTAGTTATTTTTTCATAAAGTTAAAACGAAATAATTAGAATACTATACTAAACATCTGACAAACCACACAAACCTAAATTACTAGCCCCACGTATCATAAAAAATTTATATGAATCTATCCCAGGTGATAATCATAAAATTAACATACAACCAATTAATTGTTTTAAACTAGTCTTCATATTAATTGATTTCATAAACACGTGATAAAATGTGAACCATGCATTGGAACCAATGAATAAGGAATCAAACCTGAGAGCGTTTTCACATTGTCCGGTCCGATATCGGATATCGGGCGCCGATAGCCGATATCCGATATCGGAGGCTAAGTAAAATGTATGATTTAGGTACCTGTCTTTCACATTGTCCGGTCCGATATCGGATATCGGAGCCAACACCGATATTCCCGTGAACTATCGGACGATAATGTTCAGTGTTACCAACTCAATTTTCGAAAAGGTAGTATACCAACAGCAAAAAAAGCACTAGTTTGTGTATTTTCAGTCATTTCTAGGCGCTAAATGTAAAAAAAAATCCTTTCATTTACTTTAAACCTTTTTATTAAGAAAACATTCATTTAAGTATTTAAAGGCATTAAAAATACTATTTTTACGGGAGCTATTTTAATACCGTCCTATAATATACCTACGGCAATTGGCTGAACTGAAGTAAACAAAAATATATTGCGTTCTTAAATTCAACCGTATCTTCGAAATATTAGTGTCTTTTATCTTTATTTACTCATTCTGCCTCGCTCCTCCTCCTACTTGGACTACTGTTGTGCTGTAAGCTGTTTATTGTATTGTTGCCATTGAGTCACAGATTTAGTGCTTTGTTTTAGCGCCGATATCAAACCTGTATAATAAATAGCACATCTAAATAATATTAAGTAATTAATAATATCAAATCTTTTTTTATATTTTACTTTTCCAGCTGTTTTTGAAGTCGGTTTCTTTTTTGTAGTTATTTTTACTGTATGTACAACTATAGGTCAATTAAGGAAAGCTGGCATGTTCACAGTACTCACACTTATGCAATTTCACTTACAGTATGTTCAAAAATAAATGCGACTCTAGTTTCATTTTAGACTTGAATTGTAAAATGGGTGCGTTGTAGATAAATATATGCAAATATAATTATGAAAGCTCTCATAATTTACCTGTAAAATTATAATTTAAAAGTAAATCAATTGATGAACTTAATTATTTATTCTAAAAATAATCAATTGGATAAAAGTATTAATAATCATTCAATTATCAAATAATAATTAAATTTCAGGTCATAAAAACAATACAAATAAGACGTGCGCTCACTCCCAAGTCCCAACACACGGATGGTTGTTTTGATAATGATTTAAATAACGGACGTCTTCTGCAGTTGCGGAGCAGTCTTGTCCTGACTTTGGTCGAGTAAAAATATCTAAGAAATATTATTGTAGCGACACCTCGCTCTGAATCGCGCAAGCGAAATGTTTTCGCTACAGAGATATATATACAACTTTCCGACATCATCCATCGGGGCCTTTACGGCCGGCCAGTCGAGTTGACTGGTCGAGGATCCTCCCTTTTTCGATGGAGGAATTCCACCTTCCTTCCTCCACATTATATATTTTGTAGTAAGTACGTAATACCTACCAATACGCGCTAACAAATATATGTTACATGTTTATTGTATAATTTTCACACTATTGGTTTTAAACTCAAACTCAAACATTTATACTATTAGACTTCTTCTAGAAGCACTTTTGAATCGTCATAACAGTTTAACAGTTTTAACATTTACCACCATATATCTATAGAGAAGAAGAAGAATCTATTTAATCATAATCGTAATCTTCTACTTCACTGAAACTTTCATCGCTCGAAGAACTCGATGTTTCGCCGTCGGAATTTCTTAATGTTATTATAAATGAGTCAGTGTAATTATATACTTTTGGTTCTAATTGGTGAGAAAATTTCCACCTTGGTGAGAAAAATTGACATTTCTAATGAAAATGAACAAAAAATTAAATGATTTTATTAAATACTGTAAAATAGTAATATATAATTCTTCCATTTACTGTATCACAAAATTCTTCATAGATTTTTAGATATTCGTACTACACCAATTACATCACCCTGTATTTATAAACAATTGCAAAATATGACACATACATAGGCCGGGAGATACTGACACAAAATTTCGGGTCATTTGTAACAGAATGGCGGTTCTACAGAGGTCTTATTACGCAATGACAAAAAGAAAAATGATGGTCAGAACGCTGGTACCGGCGGACTAGTCGCGTGGGCGTAAGTCACACTCGTCGGATAAGTAAGACCCCTCTAGACCGCCATCCTGTTACAAATGACCCGAAATTTTGTGTCAGTATCTCCCGGCCTAACATGTGCAATGTGTAAATGTGTTGACGTTCCAGCTCTTCTTAATATACTTATACGATCTATCAGTTGATTTTTTTTTAAATCAAACTCTTTTTATTGAAAAGAAAATTTACAATACGGCAATTTTGTTTAGTTTTCTCTAAAATTTCAGAATTAGAATGCGGCGACCTTACATTTTGTCAAGAACGCGCGGCGACTTTTGAGCTTGTTTGGCTTGTTTACTATTTTGGTTGTCATGGCTCGTATGCTTAGATAATATATGGCTATATTATTATTAGTCTGTGGTACTACGTAGATAATTTACTGTTCTGTGGTAGATAACAGCACCTACATTTTTGTAAATGTAATTTGAATTTATATTTGCCAGTTTCTTCGCTTTAATACTGAGTTGAATTTTATTTTATTTTATTTGTATAAGAACATAACAGTCGTACATGATTTAATATAAAAAAGTTCTAAAATTCACTACGACCACACAACATGTTCTATTATTAAAAAAAGAAAAACAGCATATAAAAAAAATAAGCCTCACAATGAAATTGAATATTGAAACTAGATTCTGACTCTGCAGAGGGTACAAATCCAAACTCCGCAGTCAGCAGATTAAACCGGTTTGAAAAACATAGTTTATTTATTACTATTTATTTTATTTAAAATAAAGTTTATTTTTTGTAACATAAATGCATCCACTGTTTTTTTTAATTCTCCATATATCTACTTTTCCAGTTTCTGGCAACACTCATGATATCGGGACGATATTATCGGATAATGTGAAAGGGCAAATTGTGTCCGATATCGGATATCGGCTATCGGCTTCCGATATCCGATATCGGACCGGACAATGTGAAAACGCTCTCAGTCATTGATTGGAACCAAGAAGCTTTTATCTAATACACTGGAGATTGCACTATGACCATTAACTTGTAACAAGAAAATATGACGTTGAATGACGCCTGTATGTTTTTTATCCCTTTCACACATAACTTGGCAAATTGGTGTGAAAGGGATAAAAAACATACAGGCGTCATTCAACGTCATATTTTCTTGTTACAAGTTATTGGTCATAATGCAATCTCCAGTGTATTAGATATAAGCTTCTTGATTGGAACCTTAGATTATACACCTATAGATGTAACCACTAAAATGACTTTCCTTGAAAGAGCGAGATCGTTAATTGTCAAACCCATGCAAAGAAACAGGACAGAATATATAGTTTTTGTCTTTGTCGACATGGCCGGTTTTATTGTTTGGCAAGATCTGAGTTGTGACAAACAAACTTGGCGTCTTTTGGATTTTTCTGTGATTGTGTGAATTTACAGTGTTTATTGCGTATAAAAATTGGATAATACAGAATATTTAGTGTACGTGCGATGGTGGGTTGCAGTGTTTTGGGTTGTAAAAGCCGGAGTGAGCGAAAAATTGAAGGAATAACATTTCACACGTAAGTAGGCGAAATTATCATTTCTTTCGTTATTACAACGCCAGATGATCATCGATTATGATGTTTTGTGATGAATTCAGTGCTGTGATGCCAAGAATATTGAGTTGTGATACGTGTTTTCACTATCTTAAAATAAAATAACGATTAACGATGAACAGTTCAGGGTTGCCATAATGGCTACTTTAATTTACCCAAATAAATCATATTTCTTTATTGTTAGTACATACATACGATTCGAGGTCTTGTTTTGTGAAGAGAAAATAAAGATTATGATTATAATTAAAGATTATGATTGTTGGGTTTGCTTATCATGGTAGGTACTCATCCTACTTATATTATAAATTCGATGGTTTGGATGTTTGTTTGTTACTCAATCACACAATAACGTCTGGATGGATTTCAATGATATTTTGCACATGAGTAGTTTATTACCTGGATTAACACGCGTATGAAGTCGCGGGTAAAAGCTAGTAGTATAATATTTTTATTGAGAGGAAATTAATTCTTCTGTACGTAAATTTTAATTTTAGTTACATTTATTTAAGGGCTTTATTGTAGTTTATTTAACTTATTACTCAATAAAGATAAACTTTCGTAACATGCGAATAAAATCTTCTTTTTTCAGGTTTCCATCCAATATTGATAAGAGAAATGGCTGGATGCCACTGGACGAGAAAATTGGCTGCCAACAAAATATTCAAAAATTTGTTCCATTCATTTTGATGATGATTCATTACTGTATAAAAATAAACAAGTACAATTAAAACCTCACTCAAGCCTGCCAAGCTGTACTTATTTCATTATGTATATAGTAATAAATAATAAACATGTTTATGTTATAGACTGGTTTTATTTCATCATTGAACGTGTCGTGTGTGTTTTATGTCGTGTCGGTCGATAGATGTCCATCATTGAGGTATTATTATAGAGAGGACACCACGAACAAAAACGAATTTTCCTTACTGTATATATCTGTATATTGTGATACAATTCTCCTTACCTACCTTACGGAGGTTTTATTAAAGTATTTCGTACGACTACGACATAAGAGTTACATTATTGAAGCTAGCATTTAAAATATGCAAATTCAGAATTTTTAGTTTGCGAAGTACTTACAGGTATTTATAAAGTCTGTTCGCGATCAAGTAAGATTCATAATATTTTTTACCTAATATGTGGGAATTGCCAACTTATTAGGCAACACCACAAAATTCTATTTCTGTTTCAAGTGCGGCCACGCCATGGTTACATCTATAGGTGTATAATCTAAGATTGGAACCATGCCGAAGTTCAATACTGGCAGCTGTCATAACGCCAACAGCTGCCAAGTGCCAATTGCCATTTGCCATAGCCCATAGACACTATACTTTGCTCCGCCAAATATATTCCGCTCGGTGGATGGTCGTGCGCGCGGCCAATTAATTATTAATTTATTTAATAGTATTTAAATTGTACAGTGTACAAGTTTAACAAAAATAGATGCTGCCTAAATTTAATTGATTCTAAAATTAAGCCTTAATATTTTTATCGGTATCATATTTGGGGTCCGGCAACCATGGCTCACTGTATGAGAGTTTTGCATGGCCAGGTAAGATATACCTTTTATATCCACGTTCCACGAGTAACAAATTTATTATTATAATGAACTCGTTCAATAGTCATAATTTATTTTATCTTAGTTTGTTTACTATTTTATCATCGGAGACACCATTAGTGATAACTATTGAATGAGAGGTCACATATTTGAGGTCAGTTTTGGTTACCTCTGCTGTAATTGCTATCGTTTTCTCATTAATTCGCGTTTGTTATCCAGTTCGCACTGGATAGCAGGCGCGAGGATGTTCAGTTTGTTGTTTTTTCAGGGTGGCAGGACGAGAACCGTTCTCTTGGAGATCCAGCAAAGATGCTTCAGCGTCTCCCCGCTCACCGCCGCAGCGGCCCAGGTACTTCCACCCCCGAAAAATGTGTTTTTGTACAAGTTTTCTGTGATACAGTGACGTTGTTATGTAATCGATGCAAGTGCGAAAAATACGATATGCGACGATTATATTGTGTTCTAAGTGTGCAAATATGTTTTTTAGGTCGCTATGTCGAAGTTCGACAAGGCTCCTTTGCCCTACGAGAAGTTGACGAAGAATTTAGAGGTGGTTAAGAAAAGGTTAGGTCGGGATATGACCTTGTCTGAAAAAGTTCTATACTCTCATCTCGATGACCCTAAAGGACAGGTAAGGAAAACTTGATAAATGACTTTGACACACTTGCTTTTGATAATAAGGATAAATTTTGGAGAGCACTTGAGATTTTTGAATTTTAACGTGTTTACATTTGGTACTTTTTTTTTAAAGTAATTTTTGTGTGTCTCTGAAATACAAACATATTACATTTATTTAAAAAAACATTTACATTGTTTTAATGACTTGTTGCAAGTAGTAGATGTTTGCTTATTTAAATTACCATGTACAGTTGTAATAGGATTGATAAAAATCCAATTTGATTGCAATGAAACGATAACATTTTTATTTTTGATTGAACATGACAATTTAAAAAAGTATTCGAAATATGACTATATAGACCGGGAGATACTGACACAAAATTTCGAGTCATTTGTAACAGGATGGCGGTTCTACAGGGGTCTCAAATCGTTTGACTTTCGCTATTTTTACGACGAGTTCGACTAACGCCCACGCGACTAAGCCGCCGGTAATAGAGTTCACACCATCGTTTTTCTTTTTGTCATTGCGTACTAAGACCCCTGTAGAACCGCCATCCTGTTACAAATGACTCGAAATTTTGTGTCAGTATCTCCCGGTCTAATAATATGCTAAAAATATGCTAAATGATGTTACAATTCTGTTGAGTATAAGAATAAACAAATAGATTTGTACAAGAAGATAAATAAATATAGTGGGTAGTGTGAAAAAATGATAAATCTTGTGTAGAAAATTTTAATAATATTTAAATAACCTGGAGCTTTAAATCATAATTTACTTTGGAAATAAAAGCAAAGGTTGGGATATAAAAAAAAATGTGTGCGTGTACACACGTAAGAAATGAAACTTCTTTATGACCTTATTTTTCAAAAAATAATTAACTTTACATAAATACGTCGAATCACGCGTGGTAGGGATAAGAAAAAGATGGCTCGTAACGGAAAATGTCATGTGCAACGAAAAAATGTTACACTAAATTTTTTTCCAACCCCGATAAAGAAGTTTCACTTCAATAATATAAAATGGCACATATTTCTTTATGACGGATTATATTTGATAAACAATATTGTATGTGATTTGTCATTATTTCTGTAATTCACTGATAAATCAAGTGTAAGATTATTGGATTAAATAAATATGAATTTTTTCCATTCCAATTAAATTCCAATTTCATACATTCTATGCAGTTATACAACAAGAAGTTGCATATCTCATTTCATTACCTGTATTTGTCAGATTTGTCTGTTCCTTTGTAAAAACAAACAAGCAGACAACTCCACAATAAAATAAATTATTTTCTACACTACTCTATGATGAGCCTCTTATCAATAATAACAGCATGTTTCATTAATTTTATTTCATTAAAATTTTAATAAACATCCCAATTTTTGGTTTGTATCAACCATTTTTCATTCCTTATCAAATAACAGGAGATTGAGCGAGGCACCAGCTACCTCCGCCTGCGCCCCGACCGCGTGGCCATGCAGGATGCGACCGCACAGATGGCCATGTTGCAGTTCATCTCATCTGGTCTGCCGAGGGTGGCCGTACCTTCCACCATTCATTGCGACCACTTGATTGAAGCGCAGATTGGCGGTGAAAAGGATCTGGCCAGAGCTAAGGTATGTATTACATTAATTTTTGAAAAGTTGCATTTTGTGTAGTTTTGAGCTACAAAAAATTGTCTTTAAAAATATTCTTGTTGTTAAAAAAATCAAGAAAAGTATATGGATTCATTTTTAATTAATTTTTATCAACTAATTCCACAATAGTTTCACAAAAACGACACAATAATACCTATTTATATACAGAATATACAAAAAATATATAATATATAAAAAATGTTTTAATCATGATACATATTAGAAAAATGGCATATTGTAATGGTATATTTACTCATTAGAAAAGCTTCTATATACCTCACATAACTTAAACTATAACAACTATTAATCTATCCCTAGGACATCAACAAGGAGGTATACAAGTTCCTGGAAACCGCAGGTGCCAAGTACGGAGTGGGTTTCTGGAAGCCAGGCTCTGGCATCATCCATCAGATCATCCTGGAGAACTACGCCTTCCCCGGTCTGCTTATGATCGGTACCGACTCGCACACACCCAATGGTGGTGGTCTTGGAGGACTGTGTATTGGTTAGTGTTTTTTTTTATAATGTTGTATTAATTATTGTTTTTATTTGATTTATATGTTAATTTGGGTAGTGTGAAGATCGCTGATAAGCAATAAGGCCCTTTTAATAATTTTCATACGGAACTGATCAGCTGTTTTTTGTGAAAGAGTACCAAATACACATTTATATATTCTTATAAACACTCGCGTTTATAATATACTAGCTTAACGCCAACGGCTGCGCCTGCTTTGTCTAAAATAAATTATATACTAAAACTTTCCTCTTGAATCACTCTATCTGTTGAAGTAGGAGTTGTGTTACAACTACCTGCATTCTTTTGCAAGAAAACTCATAGGTTATGTCAAATCGAATCAATAATTTTATGTCAATTTTAAAATTTCCAAATATTTGTTTTTCTAGAAAATTATAAAAAAAGGATATGTGTGCTGAGCACACGTGTCAGAAGTAAAACTTTTTATCCAAATATACCAAAATCGTCGCCTCACTTCATGACGTGACGGTGTTACCGTGACGCGACCTTAAAATTTTACCAAAGAAGTTTCACTTCAAAAAAATCTAGTAACTGTTAAATGCTTCATAATTTAATATTTACGCAGGTGTGGGCGGTGCTGATGCTGTAGATGTGATGGCCGACATCCCATGGGAGCTGAAGTGCCCTAAGGTTATTGGAGTCAAGCTTACTGGTAAGTCCGCTTATTTTATTAATTTTCCATCAATATAGAAGTGAACTTTTGAAAGTGGAAAGAAATTGTATCGCTAAATTATGTATGTGTGAGACAGACTATTCTGGTTGTGTTCTTGTTTTTTCTTGGTAGTCAAGATAACTGGAATTGTGTCAATTTAGTGTATTTTATTAAATGCTATGTAGCCAGAGGCTTAAAAATAGCACTAGTATGCATTTAAGATTTGTTCTCGCCTCAATTTCACAAATTAGCATTGTATAGTTGAGAGCCCTTACAATCGTTAAAATATTGTTACTTGAAGTCCTGACTTCCATCGTGGTAGAAAAAGAATAAAAATAAATCCCTTCAAATTATCATTTCCCGCGTATTTCAACATTTCGCTTCAATTGTTTTTGCTTAATCGAGGAACAAACAACACTACCCTTTATGAAAAAAACTAGATTTCCGATTTTCAAAGAAAAAAAAAATTGTCACTAAATCCTCAGACTAACTAAATCAAAATAGAAAAAAAATAAGTTGTTCTAATTGTGTTCTAATTTCAAATCGTGAAAGTGAACGTGACATTCTAAATTCAAACAAATAAATATGCAATAACATTCCATTCATAGAACTTTTGCTTATTGAATCAACATCTTCAAACGAGAAAGTAAAATAAACCTTATTTTCATAGGAATAAGGGCCAAGGTAGCATCCAAAATTGATTTTATAGAAATTGTAGACGAAAATAAATGCAATGTTGTGTGGCGAAGTGCCAATTTGTCAATGCTATATGTTTTATATTTTTTATATCTATAAATTAATCGTGTTTATTATCATACAATGTTAATCCATACTAATATTATAAATGCGAAAATAACTCTGTCTGTCTGTCTGTTACTCAATCACGCCGAAACTACTGGACAATTTTCATGAAATTTGGTATGGAGATATTTTGATACCCAAGAAAGGACAATTATCCCGGAAAATGACGCAGTCCCGGAAATCCCACGGGAACGGGAACTATACGGGTTTTACGTTGACTGCGCGGGCGAAGCCACGGGCGGAAACCTAGTATGAAATAAAACGTTTCTGAAATACGCATCTTAGATACAAATACAGATAAATCTAGTATTTTAGATCATACTACATATTCTAAATGTTGTGTACATATCTATTATCAAGGATATAACTTATAAAATGTCACACTTCATTTAAATCTGTTTAGCAGTTTTATGTAATTGAAAACTCACGTTTGCAATAATACTGAGTTAGATTGAAAAATAAAATTGAAGATAAAGAGGTGAATGACCTTTTGTATATGAAATTTGAATGTACTCAAAATTTAAGTTGGTCTTGTATGTATCGAAAAGTAAAAACTTTTTTATAATTGAGTATTCATTGTAACATTGTTATCGGTTAATAAAAATGTGTCTTTATAATATTTATAAGATTTTCATAAGTTATTAGCTTTATAGTAAAAACCGTATCGATATATTTATATTTGTAGTCTACCTGTGCCCCGAGGTTTTACCCGCGTGGCTCCGCTACTGTTGGTCTTAGCGTGATGGTATATAGCCTACAGCCTTCCTCGATAAATAGGCTATCTAATACCCAAACAATTTTTCAAATTAGATTCAGTAGTTCCCGAGATTAGCGCATTCAAACAAACAATCTCTTCAGCATTATAATGTTAGTATATAATATGAGTCAATATGTTTTACACGTTTCCTAGTGAACCTACGACCTATGATCACTAGATATTATGCATTATCCACTGCACTATTATGATGTCTGGTTTGATATGATAATATTCATTAATGGGTTAATTAACTATAATGTATTAAGTGATTATAATTAATTTTATTAATGAGACATTTGTTATGGAAATTTATTCATACAGAAACTGAGTTTAACGTTATAATAATTCATAGTTAGACTAAAGTTGTTAGTCGGTACATATTTACGATAAGAAAAAAAAACAGTTTTCCGTTTTATGGTAGCTCCTAAGCTGAGGGGATATAACGAGGGAATTTTATATAAAAAAAAATATACCGGCCGAATTGATAACCTCCACCTTTTTTTGAAGTCGGTTAAATATTGACTTTTTCAGTAATTTATCTTCATCTCAATTATAATCTAGGTCCATAACGCAGGAATAAATAAGATAAACAGATAAAAGAACAATTTCGAAAGCCAAATTAAATAGAATTTTTAATATGAGTAGAAATATGCCTAACTTCTTTTTAAATTTTTAATTGTGTCAAATTGAGATTATACATTTGTTTCGCAGGGCCGTCCTATCGACATTTGATCTTTGCGTAGACAGACGTAGTGCTGTATATAAATATAACTTATATTTTATTATATACGAGTATTGTAATACGCAGTTCGTTATCAATAGGTACTTACTCGTGCCGTGTGTCAATTGAAACATGCATTTATAAATGTACTTGAGAAACGGGAATTTTTCTTATTCCCGAAATTCATTTTTGAAGTGTAACTTCTTTTGGCGCGTTGAGAGTAAAATTTCAAGGTCGCGTCATGGCAATGCCGCACGTCATGGAGTAAGGTGACGATTTTGGTGTTTTTGCATCTTAAGATGTTTCACTTTTGACACGTGTGCTCGGCACACACGATGTTTTTTTATTTTTATTATTCTAAGCTGTATGTTGTCTTTCAATAAGGTAATTATTATTATAATCTGTATATAAATGTCTGTTCAAAATCTACTTACGGTAAAAAAATTGGTAGTTCTCTTTATGACTATAGTCACCTTGATAACCCTAACGTATTTTCAAGATAAGCGCATTTCTATAAAAAAATGAGTTGAGTTCAAATTTTTTACATTGTTCCAAATCTAATAATTCCAAATGAGTCGACCGATAAAACGCATACCTAGTTGATTTTAATAATAAAAAAAGAAACTTGATTTTAATAAAAAAACATATATAAACATATATAAATACTTAATTATAGATAACACTAATAAAAAATAAAATATTTATATTGTTATGTAATTAATTATCTGTTATGTTCATAAATAATTCTATTTAATTTCGGGAACTATTTTAAATGCTGTGTACACCTTTTATTGATAAGTACATAATATTAATTAATTAATAATGTTAATTATATCAATGTCAAATGTATTTATTGTTGGTGTGCCTAATTAAAATAAATAAATAAGAAAATGTTTAAAGATATTTATGACCAATTTTTTACTGACAATTTATCGTTAGCAAACTCCCTCAACATTCATTTAAAATTAATATTATTAACAAAACAATATTATAGAGCAGTAAAATCTTATGCTTTTTCTATCTATAGATATTTGATAAAACTTTTAGTAGCCCTAGATTCTATTGGCGCTTAATTTAAGCAATAAATATTGACATGATACTACTGCAGTGTACTAAACAATAATTTCTTAAAATACTCGTATCGCTAGAACAAACATTGGAAAAAAGGTGCTCAATGTTTCCGTAGGTTTGCGCAGACGTTTACGTAAAACAAACAACATGATAACAAGGTATTGTTCAATGATATGCGCTATCGTGTGTCCTCTTAATAAGCGCAATTGGTTATAAGTGTAGGTTTTATATTAATTGAGAGATGCTTTGAGTTTACCAACTTTAAAGAAGGATGAAGTAATTTTTTTTTATTTTTATCATAATTATGTCGTAATTAAATACTAATTGTACTCGAGAAATTATTTAGTCAACCATTTTATTTCTACAGACTAAAAAAAATGATTAGAACTTCCATTATTATATGAACATAATTACAAATTCTGAAGTGCAATAGAGAAATATAAACTTAAAGATTTTTTTTCATAATTTATAAATATAGATACATATACCTAAGTTGGTATAATCCTATGTCCGGATAAAATATTATTAATTTATCAAAAAAATCCATTATATCAAGAAAAATAGTGTTTGTCATCATTCTTGATATATCACATTCGTTTTGTAATCTACACATCAACACATTACGATAAAAGAATGATTTACATGACGTAAATATTAAGATATTGTACAACAAGCCATTATCATTGTGCAAGCAATATGAAAATGAAGATACAATTGGGATAAATAATGTAAAACTAACTTTATATTTATTACGCTTGACTCCGCTCCTGTTGGTCTTAGCGTGATGATGTATAGCGTATACCGTTCCTCGATAAATGGGCTATCTAACACAGAAAGATTTTTAAATCGGACCAGGGGCCGTAGACAAAGTAACAATTACAAAACGATAACGAAGTTAGAAATCGCAAAAATGTATGGGATTGACATACGCCGCGTTAGATCACGTGGTCTATCTAATGTCAATCCCATACATTTTTGCGATTTCTAACTTCGTTATCGTTTTGTAATTGTTACTTTGTCTAAGGCCCCAGTAGTTCCTGAGATTCAAAAAACGAACTAACTCTTCAGTTTTATTATTAGTATAGATAAATCACTATAGTCAGTAAATTACATATAAACATAATAAATAGGAACGTTTCATACCTTGAAACGGAACAGATTGAGTAAGAAATACAGAAAAAGTAATGTATTTAATAATACTAAATGTTACACATTACTGCAAATGGGATTTTTCTGAGAAAATAATTGTTTCTCAAGAACGTTTAAACGTGTTTTTAAAAATTAAAACTTATAAAAAATAACACTAAACACCATCGACAAGCGTATAATGACGTAGAACCTAATAACCTCCTCCTTTTTTGAAGTCGGTTAAAAATGGAATTAAATTAAAAAAAAAATTATTATCCAGGTAAACTTTCCGGCTGGACGAGCCCCAAAGACGTGATCCTCAAGGTAGCCGGTATCCTCACAGTCAAGGGTGGTACTGGCGCCATAGTGGAGTACCACGGGCCTGGAGTCGACTCCATCTCATGTACCGGCATGGCCACCATCTGTAACATGGGAGCGGAGATCGGTGCTACCACTAGTGTGAGATTTTTTTACATTTTTTACGATTTTTTTGTCGTTTTTTGGTCTTGGAAGTTAGGTATAGGAAGGCATTGGCGACAAAGTGCAGTCGTAGATTTTTCAAGAAAGTTTTTTTTTGAATATTCCAAAAATGTGAACGTGTAATTATGTAAATAATAAATTTAGATAATTCAACACTTGCACTTCTTCGGAACTGTTATTTGATCTGTTAATTCAAATATTTTTGTAAACTATAAATCTAATAAATATTGTAATGTTGAAAAGCTAATAATATTTGATATTTAACCAGGTGTTCCCATACAACTCGCGCATGGAGGCCTACCTCAAGTCGACCGGACGCCAGGGAGTGGCTTCAGCCGCTAACTCATACAAACACCTGCTCACACCCGACCCTAAGGCGCCGTATGATCAGGTAATGTGGAATTTTTATTCATTAAAATAAAGAAAATATTATTGTAGTTGCAGTTTCTAAAATAATTTATCATAGAGTATAATGCTGTTAATTCATAAACTTATTACATACATAATATAATGTAAACACTCGAAAACATATGCAATTTCAAATAGAATAAAGACTAATTCATTAATTAATTCAAATAGAATAAAGACTAATTTTAAATAAAGAATATATTTTTTCTAATAATTAAAAATGAAAAAAGTTACCCTTGTTTCTAAAAGACCAAATTGTAGCTAAACTCTTAAGTAACTTAATTTTATTGTTACCGTACCGTTGTTGTACCATAAACAGTAATTTTTTGAAAAATTACTGTTTATGGTAAAACAAATTTCCAATTCTTACATACAGAGACACAGTGCACTGTCTAAAAAATAATTATATTCCAAATAATTACACTAACCAATTCCAAAACTTACAGCTGATCGAAATCGACCTATCAACCCTGGAGCCGCACGTGAACGGACCTTTCACCCCCGACCTCGCGAACCCCATCTCCAAGCTGGGTGAAGCAGCCAAAAAGAACGACTGGCCCGTGGATATCCGCGTGGGTCTTATCGGCTCCTGCACTAACTCCTCGTATGAGGATATGGGCAGGTGCGCCAGTATTGTGAAAGAGGTGAGTTTGGAATAATAAGATAAGAAGTGAGTTAAAAAATGAGTTTAAAAAAAAGTGGAAATGGTCCTTCGAGTCGGATTTGTGGTAAGAACTTAGATTAAAGTGTTATTTGTAAATGTGAACATAGAAATGTCTCTTTCAATTTGTCAAATTGTTAAATCAATAATGCTTGTTAGACTTTCTCTCGTCGGTTTTTGTTATTTTTTTATCAATTTATGTTCCGTAAAAGTTAAATTAAATTGACTTATTTATTTTGATTCTGTTGGAAAAATTTAACGAATTCAAACCCAAAACATAGAAAAACACTCCATTTTTAATAAATTATAATGTACTTATTCCATTTAATATTACTAAATATTAAAAAAATACATTTTTAAACATTAAATATGACTCATTATTATGATAATCTTAACCCCTATCCTCCTATTACAGGCGCTCAGTCACGGACTCAAGTCCAAGATCCCGTTCAACGTGACGCCCGGCTCCGAACAAGTGCGCGCTACCATCGAGCGGGATGGTATTGCACAAACGCTCAGGGACTTTGGAGGCACTGTGAGTATAAATTATATCAAATTTCAAGGTCGCGTCATGGCAATACCGTCACGTCACGTGGAGTAAGACGACGATTTTGGTATCCTTGAATCGTACTAAAGAAATTTCACTTCTGACACGTGACGCTCTTTTTTTGTTTTTAGTAGGTGGTAGAGGCGGTTAGTTCGCGAAAACAAATGTATTAGCGCCATCTGTAGGATGGCATTTAGAGTGTTTAAAATACACATCAGGATTATCATGTAAAAAAGATTAAAAACAAAGTGAAATTAGTATTTTAATGTGTCAAATTTTATTGCTCATTTTGATTGATCATTAACTGTCACACTAGAAATTTACTAATTTTACCGTCATTCATTTTTTTCAATAACAGTTACATTATGCGATAAATACAAACATTATAACCATGTTTCTAATATTTTATTTACACAACCAGGTGCTAGCGAACGCGTGTGGCCCCTGCATCGGGCAATGGGACCGCAAGGACGTGAAGAAAGGCGAGAAGAACACAATAGTGACGTCATACAACCGCAACTTCACCGGCCGCAACGACGCCAACCCGGCCACGCACTGCTTCGTCACCAGCCCGGAGCTCGTCACCGCGCTGTCTATTGCCGGTTGGTATATACAGACTGACAGACAGACAGACACAAGCACACAAACACGCAGCTATACACAAGAAACTTTACACACGCAGCTAACTAAACACACACAGCTACGCACACGCAGCTACACACACATGCACGTACGGTTTGAATAGATTGTATACACGTGTTATTGAACACATACACGCAAAAAAATAAAATAAATAGTCTCCTAAACTTGAAGAATTTAAAAATTACAGAACAACATCTGAAATTTGTAAGCAATAGCTCAAGCCGTTTCATAACATACCATTCACATTATAATATAACACTCCATAACCCTACTTATTTTATTTATGCAGGTCGCCTTGACTTCAACCCCGTGACAGACGAGCTGCAAGGGTCTGACGGCAAGAAGTTCAAGCTATCAGACCCGTTCGGCGACGAGCTGCCCACCAAGGGCTTCGACCCCGGCCAGGACACGTACGAGCACCCGCCCGCTGATGGCAGCAGTTAGTATTTGTATAATATTTAGTAGAATATGGTAGAGGTACATTTTTTGTAAGAAATGGTAAAAGAAGTCAATTTTCACGAGGTAAGGGTCAGACGGCAAAAGTTCATGATGCCAGACCCTTTCGGCGAGTAAAATTTGTAAGGCGTAAGTTAAGGCTGTTGTAGTAATTATTTTTTTTTTTTTGTTTTACACGAGTATTTATAATATACTAGAATTCCGCCCGCGGCTTCGCCCGCGTTATCAAAGGAAAACCCGCATAGTTACTACTATGTGTTAATCGAAGTTACCATCTATACGTGTGCTAAATTTCATTGAAATCGGTTCAGTAGTATTCGCGTGAAAGAGAAACACACACATCCACACAAACTTTCGCATTTATAATATTAGTAGGATTTAGAAATTCAAGATTTACGGGATGTCAAACGTGGCTTATAACAACCGATATACAGTCGATTACAAAGTAATTGAGCGACGGGATAAATAATAAATTGCGTTTAAATACGCAAAAAAAAATGGCTCAATACCTATCATATCATATCGCAGTATGACAAATTCGTACCAAAAACTCTATAGCGTCTGCTTATAACTATTGCCTTTGCATAACATTGTGGTCATAAATCTAAAATTAATTTTACTTAACCTAATCACTAATTTGCAACCCCCAGAGGTGAAAGTAGACGTGTCCCCCACATCCGACCGCCTCCAGCTCTTGGAGCCCTTCGACAAGTGGAACGGCAAGGACCTCACGGACCTCACCATCCTCATCAAGGTGAAGGGCAAGTGCACAACGGACCACATCTCCGCTGCCGGACCTTGGCTGAAGTACAGAGGGCATCTGGACAACATCTCCAATAATATGTTTATCACGTGAGTTGAGAATTTGCATAAGTAGTTACTATAATGTGTTAAATGTAGTTATGACGATTCAAAAGTGCTTCTAGAAGAAGTTTTATGGAATACGTATTTTTTGTTATATATTCAAATTCTTATACATAATAATATGTAATCCCACTAACGATAGGCGTGTTGATGACAATATGTATCTAATATCTTTTGCTAAAATACGATTATGCATCATATCAATACCATTTTGTATTTGTTTGCCTCTTTCATCTAATATAGGCGAAAGTTTGTAAGTATGGATGTATGGATGTTTGTTACTCTTTCACTTAAAAACTACTGAACCGATTACAATGAAATTTAGTACACATATAGAGGGTAACTTGGATTAACACATAGGATAGTTTTTATCCCGGATATCCCACGGGAACGGGAACTATGCGGATTTTTCTTTGAAAACGCGGGTGAAGCCGCGGGCGGAAAGCTAGTAAAATTATAAAAAAAAATATGAGTTCCTGCTACATCTTAATGTCATATTCATTTAATCTTTATACTGATTATATCGTAATCGTCTTTTTATCGTAATATATTGAACACCCTACTACGTAATATGCATATTATTTTCACGCCTATATTAATTTATTGAAAAAGTCTCTCGTAACATACTTATTTTTTACCAACAGCGCAACAAACGCTGAAAACGGCGAACTGAACAAGGTCCGAAACCAACTGTCAGGCGAATGGGGCCCCGTGCCCGCCACAGCGCGCGCATACAAGGCGGCCGGCACCCCGTGGTGTGTGGTCGGCGATGAGAACTACGGAGAGGGATCTTCCCGGGAACATGCTGCGTTGGAGCCGAGGCATTTGGGAGGCAGAGCCATCATTGTCAAGTCTTTCGCGCGGTAAGTGACATGCTACACACAAAAAGATACAAATGGCACGCTATACATAACAAGTTATAAGTGACACGCTACACACATGTTACAAATGACACGCTACACACATGTTACAAATGACACGCTACACATAACACGTTACAAATGACACGCTACACACATCACTTTACAAATGACACGCTGCACATAACACGTTACAAATGACACGCTGCACATAACACGTTATAAATGACACGCTACATATAACACTTTACAAATGACACGCTACACACATCACTTTACAAATGACACGCTACACATATCACTTTACAAATGACACGCTGCACATAACACGTTACAAATGACACGCTACACACATCACTTTACAAATGACACGCTGAACATAACACGTTACAAATGACACGCTACACACGTCACTATACAAATGACACGCTGCACATAACACGTTACAAATGACACGCTGCACATAACACGTTACAAATGACACGCTACACTAGAAATGATACCCTAATAATAATGATAATAGGGCGTAGGGATGTGACGACCCCATCGCCCACGGTTGGAATATCTGTTGTCTACATGACAACAGATATTCCACCCGTGCAATCAGTCAACCCGCAGGACACCTTGTGGCGGGGTGTCGGGGAGTAGCGACCCCGCGGGAACCGAGTGCTCCCGGGGGAGGCCCCTGTCTTCATCTCCGGCTTGCCTTCACCGGCCGGTCGGAGTGAAGCCTGACGAGGACAGGACCCCCACCTCTGGCTTGCCTTAACCGGCCGGCCAGAGTGGAGTCGCGAGAGCTTTTAGCTCGAAGGGTGGATGCGAAGCGTAAGTGGCGAGTGGGCACGTGATGCTGGACCCTCAGGGAGCGCGTGATCGGAGTTTAAAGTCCAGGGACGCCTCTCCACCCTTAGCTGCTCACAATATGTTGCCCCCTTGTCGCACTATTGCAGCGACTTATTTCGGGGGCCCATACAGTGAGAGGGCGAGTCACCACCTGCCAACATATTTTTACTTTCTTTTAGTAGAAAGGCAGGTGCTATAGTTTCCAATAGTCCCCAAATACCGGCCCATTTAACATCCCACTCCATAGCCCAGTTTATTTTGTTTTCCATATCTTGAAATAGTCCTACATCGGCCGCGGACTGCCTAGGACTGTATCTCTATAGTGCAGTCATGGGCAGGCTGCGGCTGATGTCCCACAACACATTAAAGTTCTCTAAAGGGCCTCTGCGTGTTGGATCCGTGTCCCCACGTAAGCCTTCCAAAAGACCGGGTACCTTCCTTATGATGGTACCCGAGTATTATGGATGAGATACACATGATAATAATAATAATGAATCCTTTATTTGCATTTAAACATGGTATTTTAAGGTGTTATAACTTACAATATAATGTTACAGCATGTTTAGCCGTTATTTAACAGCGTGCAAAAATTATTTTATTACATAATATCTATATTCAAAGTATCCAATTAATTTGTCATTCATTCACATTATTCATTATACAATAAAAATTTCAAAATTTATTATACCTAACATACATCATAAAAATCAAGAAACAAATATACAATCCCATTTCATGAGTCCAAAAATTCCTTAACACTATAAAAACATTTCTGTTGAAGCCATTCGTTAAGTTTTTTTAGAAATAATTTAGAGTCTAAGTTTTTTAATTTAGTTTGTACCTTATTATATATTATTACACTCATACAAAGACAATTTTTATTATATTTTTTTAGTCGAGGATTATCTTTTAAAATTAATTTATTTGCATCTCTGCGACTACGGCTATTTAAATCACTTGCTTTTTTGTATAGGTACATATGTTTAGTCACAAACACGCACATCTCATAAATGTAAAGAGATGGTAAAGGCAGCAGACAATGTTTTTTAAATATCGGTTTGCATGACTGGTCCGACCTCATACCATATAAAGCCCGTATACATCTCTTTTGAGCCAGAAATGCTCTTATTAAATCAGTACTATTACCCCAAATAACAAGTCCATAACGTAAAACAGATTCCACATAAGCATGATAAGAAATAAGTGCGGTTTTTACGTTTGTAACACTTCTTACTTGCCTTAATGCAAAAACAAATTTATTTAATCGACTACAAACATTTTCTATGTGTAATTTCCAGTCTATATTAGTATCTATTGTTACACCTAGAAACTTTATATCATTGTTTGATTCAATTTTAGGAATGTCAAAGTTTAATTTATTAAATTGTAAATATTTTGATTTGTCCAGATTTATTTTTAAATCATTACTGTCAAGCCATTTTATTATGTTGTCAATACTATAATTAATGTCATTTATGTGGTCATGAATATTATTTTTGTCAGAAGTTACAATTAAAGAAATGTCGTCAGCAAATAAAATGCACTTGTGATTTGTTACATTTACTATGTCATTTACGTATAATACAAAAAGAATGGGGCCAAGGACACTGCCTTGTGGTACGCCATATTTTATTATTTCATAGTTTGAAAAATAATGCGTTATTTCATCGTCTTTATTTACTTTAGAAACTACTACACACTGCTGCCTATTTTGAAGGTAAGATGTTATCCAGTGTAGCGTTTGCCCCCTTATACCATACAATTCTAATTTTTTTAATAGTTTAAAGTGTGACACGAAGTCGAACGCTTTGGATAGGTCAAGGAAAAGAGCTGTAGTTAGTTTGTTTTGATTTACGCTACCTAAAACTTCATCCATCAGGGAGTATATAGCCAAAGTGGTTGATTTATTTTTCTGAAACGCATTCTGATCCTAAATGTTATTTCGTGTATTCCATAATAAAAAGTTTAGTTTCCAAAATAAACATTGTGAATATGTAAAATTAACTCAATGAAATCTTTACTGTACTATAATTTACTCTTTCTAATAATACTTTAATTAATAATTAATTTAATTATACATAATAATAACACATAGGCACAATATTGTTTTCTACACTTCTTTTTTAGCAACAAATTCATAATTAAACACTTCCATCATTGCAGTATTCACGAGACGAACCTCAAGAAGCAAGGTCTATTACCGCTGACGTTCGCGAACCCGGCCGACTACGACAAGATCCAGCCCACGGACAAGATCTCCCTGTTGGGGCTCAACGGACTGGCGCCTGGCAAGGTATTCAATTAATAAAAACTACAGAAAAATACATCAACATCACCTATTTTAAAATAAAATTAAAATTGATTTGATTCCTAGTGATTTTTTAAAATAATGATTTTTAAATTTAAATGATCACCGCTCAAAAAGTATTATGTAACGTAATATTTTATTTTTTTATGCAAACCAAATGATATGAATACTTTAATTAAAAATAATGATAACCGTTTATTATTACTATTTCCTATTTTGCAGTTCAATACTCATTTAATAAAAATATTAAAGACATTTGTGCGATTTGTACATAAAAACTTAATTTGTGCTCTTAGAAATATTTAAAATTATTATAATATTTTGTCTGTTTGCAGCCTGTGGAGTGCGAGATCAAGCACAAGGACGGCAGCTCTGAGCGCATCAAGCTGAACCACTCGCTCAACGAGCAGCAGATCGCCTGGTTCCGCGCGGGCTCCGCCCTCAACCGCATGAAGGAGCTCGCCAAGTGAGCGGAGCCCTAGCCCTCCGCCCCACCAGGCAGCAACGTAGCATTAAAAAAATCGCCTTCACTTCGAATTTCACCTGTCACTTTTTGCCGCGAAATGAAATGTCAAACTTAGACAATACAGATAATTAATTATTCTAGTTCTAAAATAATGATGTTGAAGCATGTTAAATTGTTACCGATTTTAGTACAATTTTCTATGGTAGCGCATTTTTTATATTGTCGCGGCGTCTGAATCTTACCTAGAGATGTAGTATAGATGCGTATAGAGTTAAGTTCGAACGTTTATTCGATGTATTATTATAAATCAGTAATTATGTAAGCGAAACTATTTTATTTATGTACATAATTGTTAAAAAATAAAATTACGTATGTAACATGGTTGTTTTTATTCCTGTCACTCCTTGTGCCTGTACTCAATTATTTCAATCTATAAATCACTTGATTTTGTGCTTGTTTGTGGGAAACGTTTAGAATTTCTCTGAATACAAAGTCAAACTGAAGTAAATACAGTACAGTCAATTAAGGGTCAACTCACACCAAAAGAGCGTCGAAGCGCGGCGAAGCGGAGCGCAGTTTCCGTGTCATATGAATTTTAACTTTATCTTCATTACTATAATACTTATTATCGCATGACAAGCTCGAACGAGTCGCGCGGATGGCCGCGGCGCCGCTGGAATTCCGTGGAATTCCATTAATGGAGCCGTGCGACTGCGCGAGAAGTCGCGGGAATTCCCGAGAATGCTCGAGCATTCTTTTGGTGTGAGTTGACCCTAAGGGTCAACTCACACCAAAAGAGCGGCGAAGCGCGGAGTAGCGGAGACCCGCGACTTCTCGAGCATTCCAGCGACTTCTCGAGCAGTCGCGGGAATCCGCGCGCCTTCCCGCGATGAATTCACGGGTCGCTCTTTGCGCTGTTCGAATACTCGCGCGCACAGACGCGTGCGGGGAGCGGGCGCGAGGGGCGGGATATTGCCAGCGGCCGCTCGCGAATGCTCGAGCATTCTCGGGAATTCCCGCGACTTCTCGCGCAGTCGCACGGCTCCGTTAATGGAATTCCAGCGGCGCCGCGGGCATCCGCGCGACTCGTTCGAGCTTGTCATGCGATAATAAGTATTATAGTAATGAAGATAAAGTTAAAATTCATATGACACGGAAACTGCGCTCCGCTTCGCCGCGCTTCGACGCTCTTTTGGTGTGAGTTGACCCTTACTCACTTAGTAATAAATCAGCTCATTCGTTATTGTGCACTGCGACCATGAAGCTTATATACTGCGACCGACTCCGAGAGACGTCTTTAAATGAAAAAATTCTGTATATTGATTTTGTTCTCGAATAATTTTTATTAAATGGAACAATGGAAAAGTTTGATTATGCTTTGTAGATTCAAATACAAGTAAAAAAAAATTCCGAATCGGTGGTAACTGGTAAAAGTTTAAAAATGTAATGACGATTTAAAAGTGCCTTTAAAAGAAGTCAAATTGAATAAATAAATGTTTGAGTTTGAATCTTAAAATAAATTATAGCCTATTCATATCTGTTGCCGATAACTAGCTGTTGATAGTTAGGTACCTATATAACAGAAACAAAAAATCATCAAAATTATAATGATTTGTGTCACAAAAATTTCAATTTTTATTATTTTTAATACCTACTTTATGAAAATAGATGTCTAATTATATTTTTATTTGAACCTAGCGGTCCGCCCCGGCTTCGCCCGCGGTACATGTTTAAATTTTCTCTACATAAGAACCATCCTCATACTTCAAGGAATATTAAAAAAAAGGATTAACGAAATTAGTTCAGCCGTTCTCGAGTTATGCGCTTACCAACACATTTTGCGATTCATTTTTATATTGTAGACAACATATTCTCTACTTGTACCTGAAGAAAGTTTTTGATTGAATGGGTTTATCTTTTGATAGGTAACTGAAGGAAATTGACTTTACAGAAATGTTTCTACCTACTGCCAGACTCAAAATAGTATTTCCTAATTCAGATTTAGTGAATAAATTGTAGGTAAACAAATTTTTAATTTTACTGTTAAAATTTAATAACCACTTAATCTTAATATATATATAAATCTCGTGTCACAATGTTTGTCCTCAATGGACTCCTAAACCACTTAACCAATTATAATAAAATTCGCACACCATGTGCAGTTCGATCCAACTTGAGAGATAGAATAGTTTAAATCTCAAATCGTTTTAGAGAAAGCGGGCGAAGCCGCGGGCGGTAAGCTAGTAATATTATGATTGCAATTTGTAAAGGATATAAATGAAAATTGTAGGTGCAACAAGTAGGGTACAGAATAAAATTTATTAGATCAGAATAATTTTACACTGAATTCTGGTACTCTACAAATAAGATATAATTTAAAGCAGCTTAGTATTTTTCATTCCAAAATTTTATATTTTTAGAATCAATGGCATAATCTCAATGAAGATCTTATTATCTACCACCAATCCCTACTAATATCATGGACGAATATACTAGATATTTATTGGGTCCATGCTAATATTAAAAATGCGAAAGTAACTCTGTCTGTCTGTCTGTTACGCTTTCCCGCAACAACCTCAACCTCAACCGATTTTGACGAAATTTGGCACAGACAATCTTTAGACCCTTGTATTGCGAAATATGTACCACGGGCGAAGCCAGGGCGGACCGCTAATTTCTAATAAGGTTAAAAATTTACCAACGATTATTGGAAAAAAATGTATCAGTACTGTCATACTGTTGGATTTTCAAAAACGGGGGAAATAAATAAAAAGCAAGTTAGTGTAAAACTATATAATTAGCAACAGGTTAATCCTCGTTATCCTCATTGTCGCTGTCAGCGTTGATGTTGAAGTAGCGCAGCTCATACGAGTCATGTGTGGAGGCGACCACTCGCAGCCAGTCACGCAGGTTGTTCTTTTTGAGGTAGCGCTTTGTCAAGTATTTGAGGTACCTCTTTGAGAAGGGAATGTCTGGAACAGAGAATAAATAATTGTTAATTAAGTAGAGTTACATGTTACAATAAAGGGTTTTATAAATTAAAACTATGGGAAAAACATAAGCAATCTCATATTTTTAAGATTTGTTTCATATAAAATGATTAGTTTGCTATGTACTGTTTGTATATATTGTTTTTTTATTGAGACCTCATGTGAGAAATATAAAAAATATGATGTCATAATAATTTTTGAGATATATTGATCTAAACAGTAAATAATTTGGAGATAGATTGTGTGTTTATCTAAAAGTGCATAGATTTATTTAATATATTTGAAATATAGTAATTGGATTCAGTTTTGTTTCAAGTGTTTTAATTAGATATTTATATAGAAGATTTAATTACTTAATTCTATACATAAAACAGAAAAATATTTAGCATTAATTAAAGGTTATGATATGATGGTGGTAATATTAATGTTGAATGTTTGTTTTTGTGATGGTCAGTTGACTGAATAACTTTTATTATTATTATACCATCATGTATAAAATAACCTCTTTGAAATAATATTGATGATAACAAAAGTAAAAAAGCTGAACATATAAAGAGAAAAAATGATAATTAACATCTTTTTTTTAATGTATTATTACTATAAATGTAAATTCTAATTGACACCAACTATTCTACATGGATGAAAATGCTACCAACCTGCACTGATGGCTACTTTTGTCTTGTCGCGGGCGATGACAACGTGATTGCCTAGGTTATTTGTTTTACCTTCCACCTTTACACGTTCCTTCAAGTACTTTTCGAAGTTGGCTACATCAAGGATGCTGTCTTCGGCGGGGTGTGTGCAGTCAATGGTAAACTTCAGGCTAATCTTTCTCCTCTGGCCCTTGCCACGGATTTTACCGCCTTTGACACCTTTTTTACCAGTTTTCTGGTGCAACTGAGCTTTTTTAGCTACTGGTTTCTTAGCTACTGCCATTGTGGCAACCTGGAACAGATTATTCTCTATTGTACACAAAATTTACAGGGTTTTAGTAACTATTTTTCACAAAATTCAATGAGTAACCTACAGAACACGTGTTACAGTCGCCGAAAAACCTGCAAAATGGCCGATCGCTACAGACAATATTTCTGACAGCGTCTAATTTTATTTTTCAATGTAGTAACATTACACACAAAATTTTCGTTGAAAAACTATTTCTAGTGATTTAGCGAAATTGAAAATAATAAAATATTGTTATTAAGAATAAACTGTTCTGTGGAAATAAAACATTTTCTTTAAACACATCCCTTATAAAAAAATAGATTCAACGACTCGACCGAATTCAAAAACTAAAAAATAATTTATTGATTAGATGTGCTATTTGCTTAAAAAAAGAGCGTGTGTGCCTAGCACACGTGCCAGAAGTCTTCTTTGTAAGATTTGAAGATACAAAACTATAGGTACAAAATCGACAATCGTCGCCACTCAATGACGTGACGGTATTGCCATGACGCGATCTTGAAATTTTACTCTCAACGCGCAGAAGTTTCACTTCAAAAGATTTGAAGTTGGTACAAGGCCTAAAATCAGAGTATATATACTATCTATAGAGTGCGAACAACCAAGTGGGAACAGTAGGCACAGGTGGGAACAACACGACGCTCCCGCCGCGAGCGCTCGCAGTCGTGGTTGAGTGCTCACGAAGTGCGTTGCTCTGGATTTTTTTCATATTTACGAATAAACATGGTGAAATGTGCAGTTCTATCTTGCAAAAACGATACTAAAAAATACACAAAATTGAAATCCACTATCACATTTCATCAGTAAGTCGATAGTTATACTTATTTTTATGAAAATAAATCTAGCATCGCGGGGGTGAAGGGTAGGTGGGAGGCGGACACGCGCAGGCTCGCTCGCGCGCCTCACTTCCGCCACGTGATCGTAGTGATGTGACCTGACCAACGCTGTACTCGATATAAAGTTTACTACAAGAACTATATTTGAACAAATTATTTATTTATGTTTAAAATTAAAACTTTTAAAAATGTATTATAAATAAATTTGTGGTGTGTTTTGTATGATACACTTTCTTATATTATGAATGCGAATGTATTATAGTGTAAATGTAAAGTATGTAATGTTACGATATATTTTCAGAACCGCTAAATTGATTTTGAAGATTTTGATAGTAGAATGGATAAAATTAAATAAAAAATTGTTAATATTGTTTATTATATTACCATTTTAAGTTATTTTAAGTTATTCCTTAATATTTTTTATCATTTTTAAAACATTATTATTATTGTTTGATTTATTATTAAAGAAATAGCACTAAACCCGATCTTTTATTTTATTAACTTTATTATTTAAAAAGTACTCACGTTTTTCTGATATTCCAATTAAACATATTTTTTAAAGTACTTTTATTTAATACAAGAAAATTTCTTATATAATATTTAATATTCTAATGGAATTAACAAACTTTATTCAGTTGGTAAACAATTTTAAAATTACATATTTATACTTTATTCATATATTTTTCCTTTAATAACTTATTGAACATAAAATTTACTTATGATACATATTTATTTACATAACTTATCGATAGTTCAACACTCAATTGATACCTATCCCTACCCATCCCTATTTGTCACACACACATATATATAGTATCTATAGCTCATCTGCCTACGATGCGCACTATGCAATTTGTGCAATACACTCGCTCTATACTATTGTAATATATATATACTCTAAGCCTTAAATAATAATAATCTCCTATCAGAATAAAATAAGAATAATCTCCTTTTAGAATCTTTTTTAAAGTCGGTTAATTAAGCACAGAATAGCATAAAATAATTTAAGAAATACAGCACTAATCCTTATCCTATTAAGTAATTTAATACATTTTTCGTTTTATCTATATCAAAATGGTCCGATACAACATGTAATTTGTATGCAGAATATTTCTGAAGATATAACATATTTAAAATGCAGGGGAAACGCGCGGAGCCGCGGCCGAGGCCGGTTCGGGTCAATAATACTTAATAATCAACATTATTTACATTTTTAAAACGTTCTATATTTTATTAAACAAAAAGAAATATTTAAAAAAATGTGTGCGTGTACTAGTGTACACACGTAAGAAGTAAAACTTCTTTATAACCTTATTTTTCAAAAAATAATTTACTATATAGCAACTTCACAGAAATACGTCGAATCACGCGTGGTAGGGATAAAAAAAGATGGCGCGTAACGGAAAATGTCACGCGTAACGAAAAAATGTTACACTAAATTTTTTTCCAACCCCGATAAAGAAGTTTCACTTCAATAAATAGTATATGTTGCACAGATATGTTGGTGCATTATTTGTTACTCTCAAGTCTCAATGTAAGTATAATATGTATTATAATTATTATGTACAAATTAAACATTAGAAATCAGATAAATTTTGAAGTACTTAATAAAACTCAGACCAATCAAGTACTTTTTATTGGTCTGAATCAGTCTGAATCAGAATCATTGATATAACATGAAATATGAATATCGGCTAAATCAGAATTGATTGTGTAGGTCAATTATGTAGGTCACAAAAAATGATTGCAATGATGATCTGACATCAGCGAAAATTCTCTAGCTTTCATTTTATTTGCATGCAACTTGCAACTTGTATAGTGTATAGCAATATTACTTGCTCCTCTTGTGCTTGTATCGTAAGCATTGATCGTAAGTTCTGTACTGTCAGTTGTCATTTGTCAAGTTGTCAGCAATGAACATTGTCCATCTGTGTGTGTTGACCAAGTGTTGACCAATGACCACAGGCAATCCGCAATGGCCAAAGCCAAGAAGCTTATATCCTCTAATACACTGGAGATTGCACTATGACCATTAACTTGAAACAAGAAACTATGACATTCAATGACGTCAGTCATGTTATTTGTCTCTTTCTGTCGAGTGACCACGCTGGTTTGTAAATTCAGGATTTTTCAAAATAGAAAAAACTAAAAATCATGGTCTATAAATAATAACGACATATATTTTTAACAGTATTTATATTATAATATTATGGTCATACTTTATAGGTACATACAATTTTAATTGGTATAGAATGATAGTTTTAAATAACTTTTGGCTACAAAGCTTGGATATGAACCGATATATAGCTTAACATCCTTTGTAAATAGAGGAAAGTTGTGTTTTGCATCAGATGCTGTTTACCAAATTGTTAGCTACTCAGATCTTCTTTTTAAACGCGTTGCTTCGACGGGTCAATTTCAAGCCAGAATCATCAAAGAAAAACTGTTTATAGCAGCCTTGCACAAATTTCAGCTAACTTTACAAAGTTTATTTTTCAAAAGGTATTTTTTTCTGGGTCGTAATCCTCAGTAACCTTGATGGGCACATATATTTCTTTTTATTTTACTTTTTGGAAAGCTGAAATACGTAAAACAAAAAAATATGAGGTAAGTTAAAAAAGTATAAATTTCAATGAAAAACGAACAATCTTATAACTACATGTGAGTGCAATACCGATGTCGAGTGTTGTTTCATTACTAGTAACAATCTTTAAAATGGTGTTCTAAATTTTCATCATAATATTGTTATTACAATATATTCTCTTCGCTATCCATAAAAACTCGTCATCATGGTTACCTTACTTGTTAAATCTGTTTATTGAAAACTTGTTGAAAAATGATAAAGTATTAGGGAAATAACAAATTTAACATGACTGCTTACTAAAATGATGCTAAATTAGACAATTTTTGCCATTGAAATGATTCTAAACAGGTAAATGCAGGAGTATTGAGGAATATTGTAAATAACGTAAATATACACTTGCCTGTGAAATTCTATGCCAGAATTTGGTGTCCAAATACTTCTGCAATTTTGCACAATACAATGCATTCTTTATATTCGGAAAATATTCATTAAATAAGCAACAATATTAACTTAAATATTCGAAGCGACGCAATTTTTTTGACACACATGCCATATTGACAAAGTGAGAGTTGCTACAATTTTATTATGGTGACTACCCATAATCAGGGAGTATCGCTTTTTAATAATTGGTTCAGATACTTAGTTTATTTAGCATAAATAATAATTGTCTCATCCAACAATGCTTCTGAATGACGTTGTTGGCAATTTATCAACAAAATCATGTACAAAAACTAACCTTTTGCACAGAATATTACAGCATACATAGTAGCCTTGGGAAAACTTCGTATTAACAGTGGCAATACCAAGTTAGGTGTGAAAGTGATAAAAAACATGAACTGGGCAATATTTTCTTGTTACACGTCAATGTTCATACCGAAATCTCCAGTGTATTAGATATAAGCTTCTTGGCCAAAGCCAAAGCCAATGACCATCAATGACAAATGAGCAATCAGCAATCAGCTGTGTAGGTACCAACTACCAACTGTGTACACCAACACCAACCAACACCGAATACCGATTCTCATTTATTGATTATTGACATGCTTATTTTGGTTATTTATTTACCTATGTAATAATCTATGAATGATCCAAGTATATAGTCGTGTGCCCCATGTGTGCCCAATGCACACAACATAATATTTATCACATTAACAAAGTACCTTTGTACTTTTCCAAGTTCTATTGTTTTATAGTTCCCATGAATGATACATTTATCGAGGTCACGACTGTTTTTTTCACCTGGCGTGATGTAATGCCTCAAAATGTAACATACAACATAGGCACAAAGATTTGTAATCTATCTTTATTTATTGTACAGGTAGCCCGTACTTAATAATTCCATTTGTAAACTGCGCATGCGCGTTTTACCTAGGTACTTTTCGAGGATTCTAATTTAGGAAATTAGGAGTGAATAACAGTGTTATAAGTCTACGTGAATTGCGAGAAAGCAGAAATATTATCGGAAGATCGTGATTTTGTCACCGTGAACTTTATCATGACTACACATAGGTACCTACCTACTTAACTATTTTGGTTGAACCTGAGTTAACCTCAATTGTATATTTGAATCTCAGACCAATAAAATTCGATCAGTCCGAGTTGACCGTCTCGAGATTTGAACTGTGAAAAAAGTGTACATTAAATATACAAGGTAAAGTGTATGTAAAACAAAATATGGTATATTTCAAGTGATTAAATATGCATGAAGTTATTGAAATATGTTATTAAAATATGAGTCATATAGTTAATAAAATCGATAATTCACGGTGAACAAATGATAATAAAATGGATAAATGTTTTGCCGTCTGCGGCTGTGATGATCTCGAAGGAATAACAAATTCGGACCTAGATCGGTTCACGGATAACATTGAGAATGTGTTAAATGATGAGAAAGGGAGAAGGTTGTTTAGAAACTTCATGATTACTTGTAAAATGAAGCACGGGCGACGAGCTTTGGATTTATGGGAACATAATGAAAGACTTTTAAATTATTCCGAAGACGCTGAGAGTGCATCGTTTCGCAGTTACCTACGTGATGTAGAACGATTATTGGAGGAATCTGAAAATGTAGAAGAGTTAGATTTTGCAACCATAGAAAGGTTGGCCAGTGCGCGCGATGCGGAAAACAAAGACGAAATAGTGGAAGCACTGAAAACTATTAAACTTGAATCAACCAAAGCACTTAGAAGGGAATATAATGCATTTAGACATCGTTTTATACCTCCTAAACATTAAATATATTTTGTACCTGGAGCACATTTGAATTTCGCGCCACGCGCCTAATATACCTAATGCTTCAATTTTTCAGTAAAGCTTGAAAGTTAAAACATTTTAATAAATGTTACTGGGTTTGTAGTATTAAGAAATTTATTGTTTCGTGATATGTGCAGTCACAAATACCTATATTTGACAATTTTTTTATCTGTTTATATAAGTACAAACGTCCAATAAATGCAAGGAATAAATTATTTGTATATATTTGTTTTTGTATTAATGAGCCCTTTTTAAAAATTATTTAGAATTTATATCATATCAAATTGCCTGGGTATTTTGATATAATATCTTCTTTAGTGTAGGTGTATGCTTCTTTGAAATATTGAATGATAAGAAAACAAACAAAAAAAAATTGAATTCCATTTATTTGCACATTAATATACATTAATTATAATTAATAAAATTATTACATTAGAGTAAAAGTATGTTCAATGATAAAACATTAATACAGTTTACAATAATTATTATAAATCATATGTATTTAAAAAATGAATTTCATTATTTACATTATACAGACTATCGAAGAATCATTTGAAAATTTAAAACTTAAAAATATGAGATAATACAAATTTACAGTATTGTATTGAGAAGATTCATAAAATAATTAAAATTTATATCAGCATAAATTCATAAAATTAAAATAACATTAAATTGAATTCATAAAATAAAAATTCCATTAATTACACTTATTTCTATGATATACATTATCACATAGAGTCCATGTCTCGCATAAAAGTTATATTTTAGGTATATTCTTAACTATTGTACCACTTTAGCTGCAACTTGCAAGTTGCAACTAACAAGTTACTCCTAGGTTTTCTTCCAGGAGTAATACATTTCCAGGGGCTTGTTTACCTGTAACAGTAATAAAAGTAAATAATTAGTATAATATAAAAAATATCCATTTTCTTTTCAAATATTAATAAGAGTCTAATAAATTTGAGTTGATTTCAATCTTGAAGTTAGATCGCTACATAGCGACAAGGCCATTTGTATATATTATTTTATTTTCTCTAGCAATAAAGAACTAAATAAATAAGTAAGTTGGTGGTGTTGCAAAACTGTTTGGTTCAGAAAGTATATAGAATCAAGGATACTAATTTTTGTTTCTTTAGCGAAAAGTAATATGTTTTTATGAACTGTGGAAATAATGGAATAATGAAGCTTTTTAATAGGAGTTGCATATAGACATTTATTAAAATTTGTTATGGTGACAATCCATCTCAATATAATAATATATAATATAATATAGCCTTTTATTCCTAAACATAGGGTTACAAGAGGTCCCTAAGTTCGGTGTGCCTTTTGGCATAGGCCTCCTCCAATTCTTTCCAATGTAACCTGTCCCTTGCTACTCTCATCCAAAATGGTCCTGCAGTCTGTTTCAAGTCATCTTCCCATCTTCTAACTTGGCGACCCCTGCTTCTTTTGCCGTCTCTTGGTAGCCAGAGGGTGACTTGCTTGCTCCATTTATTAATAGGATGGCGTAGCAAATGACCTGTCCATCTCCATTTTTGGGTGTCTATCCGGGTAAGTATGTCTGTGAGCTTTGTTCTTTTCCTTATGTCTGCGTTCCTGACTCTGTCTTTAATTTTCAGCCCTAGCATGCTTCGTTCCATGGCACGTTGACATTTTATAAGCTTCTCTCTGTGGTAGTGTGTTGTCGACCAGGTTTCGCAGCCATAAGAGAGAACTGGGAGAATACAAGTGTCGAACGTTTTCTTTTTTATACGATTGTCCAGCACCCTACTTTTCATTATTTCCTTCAACGACCAGTATTTCCTCCATCCTTGAGCTATTCGTCTGTTAATTTCTTTTGTCATGACATCTGAAGGGGAAATTATCTGTCCTAAGTAAATATATTCTTTGACATATTCGATCTTTTTGCCATCTACCATAACATCTAGTTCCCTAGAGTTTGACATCAATTTTGTTTTACTGGCATTGATTTCCAGGCCAACTTCTCTGCTTGCATCTGCAAGGCTCTGCATCATTAGTTGTATTGCTGCAGGATCTTCTTCTATAAGCACCAGATCATCGGCGAATCTTAGGTGATTTAGGTGAGCTCCATTAATGTTCACACCTAAGTGGTCCCAGTTAAGCTGTCTGAAGATGTGCTCGAGTACAGCGTTAAATAACGTAGGAGAGAGAGGGTCGCCTTGGCGCACGCCCTTTTCAACAGGAAATGGCTCTCCTGTTGATTCCAGTTTAATGCAGGCTTTGTTAGATGCGTACAAACTGTTAAGCAATTCTATATAACTACTGTGGACGCCTTGTTGTTCAAGGCTCCGCCAAATGTAGTGGTGCCTGAGGCTGTCGAACGCCTTTGAGTAGTCTATAAATGCCAAGTATAATTGTTTGTTATATTCGTTATACTTTTGTATCAGCTGCTTTAGTGTGTGTATGTGATCCAATGTGCTGAAGTTCCCCCTAAATCCCGCCTGCTCCACGGGTTGGCTCTCGTTCAGCGTTGGTGATATCCTTTCCAGGATGACTTTAGCAAACACCTTATATATACTGGAAATAAGAGAGATTGGCCTGTAATTCTCAATCTCATCTCTAGGGCCTTTTTTATGTATTAGAATTATGTGAGACTTGGTCCATTCTTCCGGGATTTGCCTTGTTTGTAGTATTTCATTAAAAAGTTTTGCCAGCGCAGGACTAATTTCCTCTAAAGTTCCCTTGAGCAATTCGTTAGGTATCCTGTCCGGCCCTGGGGCTTTCTCGAGTTTTTGGGAATTTATTGCCTTGGTTACCTCTGAGGCGAGTATTTCGGGTACTTCGTCAACTCTATTTCCGTTTGTCTCTTTTACTTCTGGTATTGGATCTATCCCTGGAACGTATTTATCAGTATACAGTCGGCGGTAATAGTCCGAAGCTAATTTCTGTATTGAGAGTCGATTAGTTAAATAAGATTCGCGTTGCTTTAGTTTCGGTATCCATTCTTTGCCGTGTTCACTTAGTTGTTTCATAGCCTTTTTTGCTCCTCCTGTTCTTTTTATATTTTCTTCCAAGACTCTATTTCTTTGTTTCTTGCGGTCATTCCTCATATTTTCCTTTATTTCCTTGCTAAGATTCGAAATTTTTTGGCGTCTATCCTTGTCCCCTTTGTTTGATATTAGTGCTCTTCTTTCGTCTAACAGTTCCATTGTTTCTTTGCTTAAATAACTTTCCTTGCTCCTTCGCCTGCTGGTTAGCATCTCTTTCAGTTTGTTTTGCAATCTCTTGTATTTAATCCCAGTTTCTGCGTCAGAGGTAATGATTTCATTGAATGATTCTGTTTCTGTTGTGCGGGGATTGCTAGGATGACTGAGTTCAGATATTTGGAGCGGCTTATTATTAGCGAGGTTTTTCCTGGATCTTTTGGGTTGGTTTGAACTTAGGCAGCTCCTAACCATACGATGGTCTGTGTTGAAGTTAAGGTTTTTGACTATGTTGGTATCTGAGAACGCATTTGCTTTGTTTGTTAAAATGAAGTCAATTTCAGTTCTGAATTTTGCACCTGGAGAGCACCACGTCCATTTGCTTTTAGGTTTTTTGAGGTAGCGTGAGTTCATTAGAAAAAGGTTGTTTTCCATCATGAATTCTACTAGTTTCTGTCCATTTTGGCTTCTTTTTCCATGACCATACCTCCCGATTACAAATTCTTCTCCAATTTGCCTTTCACCAACCTGCGCGTTAAAGTCGCCCATGATAATTATATTGTTGTTGTAGTGCGGCTTTATTGCTTCTGCTAAACAGTCATAGAAGTGGTCTATGTCTGATTTCCCCGAATGTTCTGTTGGGGCATATATTTGAAAAATGGCCCAGTTCTTCCTGTAACCCGGAAATTTTAAATGCACTGCCGCAATCCTGTCTGAAACTCCTTCGAATCCCAAAATGTTCTTCTTCACTGTAGACTTTATAAGGAAACCTACGCCTTTTTGGCCGGTGTGTTCTCCTTTATGAAACAATATATAGTCATCCTTTTCTTCTATCCCTTCTCCTGGCCTTCTCATCTCGCTGATGCCCAGTATGTCCCATTTTATATTAGAGATGGCTATTTCCAGTTCTTTCAGGCTCTCTTCTGTTCTTAGTGTCCGAGTATTCAGTGTACAGACATGTATATGTTTAGTTGTCTTTGGATTATAATGTCTTGATTTGTATGGAGGGTGTTTGTCATCTTCCCCCACGGTGACAAGCCGGCTTGGGGTGCAATTTATTTTTGTTATGTTGGATGGTGTGGTTGTTGTGGTTATTTGGGTCCGGTTGTCGTATATTAGTTTTTTGAGATATTTGAAAATGAGGCTGATCTCCCGCGCTCTACATAGTTCAGTATATTTGGTCTGATAATTTCTTTTGTTGCAGTTTTAGAGGTAGAGTTGTTCGAGGTGGTTAATGTACTTTCCATATCGCCTGCATTGACTTTTTTTTGTAGTGGTGTTTTCGGTGATCTTGAAGTCTCTCTTTTCCTCTTTTCTCTGTTGCTTTCATGTGTCTTCTTTATAATCAGCTTATCATACTTTATAAACGCTATATTCCCTTTTTTCTTTTCCTCTTCGATTCATCTCAATAGAAACTTATAATTCTTCAACATTTTAGAAAGTTACAAAAATATACTTTACAATTAAATAATATCTCGAATAAATAAAAAAACACAACATCTTAATTTTCGGAAATAAAATACATTACATTATATACCTTCCAATATTTATCATTAATCTGTCTCAACGTCTGCGAGCCAGCGAGCGGCACAAACTGTCCAGGTGACGGAGCCACATAGATGCAGAAGTTGAGCAGCCGGTAAGCTTCCGGCAGCTCTGCATCCAGGTCCAGAGTCAGACGCAT
Source organism: Colias croceus (assembly GCF_905220415.1). NCBI lineage: Eukaryota > Metazoa > Arthropoda > Insecta > Lepidoptera > Pieridae > Colias > Colias croceus. Next base: position 406,723 of record NC_059547.1, read on the forward strand.
GGCTAGGTATTTGCTGAGATGATCCACTGTGAAAATATATGAATATTAGAATATTACTTACTTACATAGTATACATCAAAGTTGCTTTACGCCATCTGTGTGTCTATATGCTTAAATTTTTAATATGATGACATGACAACAGATTTTGATGGAGTTTTTTAATAGATAGAGTGATTCAAGAGGAAGGTATCAGTACAATATTATAATTTATTAGGTTATAGTCAAAGGAGGCGAAGCCGCGGACGAAAAGCTAGTATATTAAGTTTTTTAATGTATGGATCTTTTATGTAAACAGATTTTAAGGATATTTGGTAGTGGTGTAGCTTATGTATTAAAATAACACATAAGTTATCAAAATACTAGTTTTTGCCTGTGGTTTTAACTGCACAGCATAACAGCTAGAGTCACTGGTGGTCAAAGTGTCTTTATAATATAGTAGGAACTAGTGGTTCACCCCGGCTTCGCCCGTAGTACATATTTACGTTTTCTCTACATAAGAACCATCCTCGTACTTCAAGGAATATAATAAAAAAATAATTATCGAAATTGGTTATGCCGTTCACATGTGATGCCGTGACAACCCGAAACGGGTTTCATTTTTATATAATATTTATATAGATTATAAACTTTTGCTTGTGTATATTCACATCATCATATTGTAGCTTAACCTTAGTAATTGTTGTCCTTTTAAAGATAGTAAACAATAGGATATTTCGTGAATAAGTTAGTTTGATCTCTTATCTGAATCGTAATTAATATGACTCCATTGTGCATTTAACAAGTTTTTTAATTACTGTATTCTATCCTACTAATATTATAAATGCAAAAGTTTGTGAGGATGTGTGTGTGTGTGTGTGTGTAATTGTTACTATTTCACGCAAATACTACTGAACCGATTACAATGAAATTTAGCACACATATAGAGGGTAACTTGGATTAACACATAGGATAGTTTTTATCCCGGAAATCCCGCAGGAACGGAAACTATGTGGGTTTATCTTTGAAAACGCGGGAGGAAAGCTAGTTTTCTTATAAAAGAAAATATGTCACTGCTTGATCTCTTATTAAATACAACTACTAACAAAATTGTACATGCTGTTGACATTTAACAGATTATTTCTACTGTATAATTTTTTAATAACCAACATGTAAATTCATGCAATCACTATGTACTCACCAGAGGCATTAGCGGTAGTCTTCAAGTATCGCACTGAGCTGTCCCTCAGAGCCCTCATGAGCTGGTTGTCCCCGGTCATCTCAGTGGGGTGCGGCTTGAACACCAGCTCTATTTCATTGGGATTCAGTACCTCACCTTCACCTTCTGTATCCATTGAGTTCTCGCCTTCAGTTCTACAATAATATAAAGTCATGGAAATTAAAAAATACACCTCTTAATTTTGATTTTATTTATTAAACAACTAACCAGTTTTTAACATAGTCTCTGTGAACTGAAGGTAAAAAAATGATCTAACTGGACTTTAATTAGAATTTAATTGCTTTTACAGTGTTATTAACTAAAATAATTAACTACTACCAGTTAATATCTAACTTTCTAACTATAGGGCAAATATAGTAAAAAAAAGCAAGTGGAAATAGTTACAAACCTGCCATCACTCGATTCACTTTCCTCACTTCGTTCTGAAGTCAAAATTGACTTTGCCCGCTTAGTTGTGCTTGTGTTTTTTGACACAGAACTGATATTGGATGGCACAGGGGATGGTGTGCTTCTTACAGACGCGGGGTTTGAAGTTGACTGCCCAGGAGGAGTCGGGTTCCCAGTAGACGCTGAGCCCTCCCTGTTGTTTGATGTGCTACTACCATTTTGAGCAGCATCAGCATTGCCATTTGAATTTGATGCATTGCTATTATTGTTACTATTCTCCTCTTGATTCTTTCTTGACCTTTGAGGCCTATTCTGCGATTGCAATTTTATGCCCTCAGTAATAGAATTTACCAAGGAGGCTTGTGAGTGAGACATATTTATTTTCGCAAGCACACGCTCTTGATGAGCCTCATATTCATCTCTGCTAGGATAAATTTTAGATATGAGCAGATCGAAGTTTGGATCTGGTCTAAGGGAACGCTTCGATACCAATTTCTTTCGACAAGTCGGACATTCTTTATTGCCAGACCGCAGGGCGGTTATGATACAATCAGAACAAAACCTGTGAAGACATTCTTTTGTGGTCATCGTCTTTTTCAGCATATCCAAACAAATTGGACACATCAATTCGCTATGCAAACTTCGCGGGGATACTGCGATCTCTGTTGCGTCCGTGATTACTTCCTGCGGCGTTCGGTGCAGTTCGTAAAGGGAAAGTTCCCATGTTTTGTTCTGTGAGGGCTCCGTTGAAGACATTTCTACCCCCTATTTGTGTCAATAAACATTAAAAACAATGATTCTAAATATTGATTAATATGACAACTCAGGCAAATACCGCTTCCGCCATTTTATTTTGTTGAGCTTTGGTGAATGTCAAATGTCACAGAACAGTCATCAAAATATATATAAATACAATTTAATGATGTTAAGGTACAAGGCTTTTAGATAAAGATGTATTGCCATAACCAAGAAAAAATTTATGTCTCGAGATCTGCAGAAAAGGTCCTAAGATTGTCCTAAAGTCAACGATGATTTATTGAATGGTGATTGAATGTATTTGTTTATTCATTACATTATTACAAGAGGGATTGTTAGGGGTGAAAAAATGTAAGAAATATTGATTAACAGTAATTTATTTTAGTTCATTATAATGCATGATGATCATTGATCATGTATTTTAAATTGTTTTACTTCCCAGTATTAATTGTGTATACAGGACTGGATCCTTGTTGAACAGGGACTAAAATTTGATTACTGCTCTGATTGGGTTGATTTTGAGGCATTAGGTAAACACTTCCTTGATTACCCTGCTGTGAGGGTTGTGCGATCAGAATCGTTCGTCCATTTTGCTGTGGTTGGTTTGACTGTTGTGGCACAAGGATTGTTTGTTGATTTGACTGTATCTGCTGAGAAGGTTGCTGAACAAGAATTGTTTGACCATTGGGTTGAACTTGTTGCATATAAACCGTTTGCGGTTGTGATTGTTGGCCCTGAATGATTTCAGGACGGTTTGGCTGTTGTCCAACTACGATCTGTTGTTGACCTGACTGTTGAGGGACCAACACTGTCTGCTGGTTTGGTTGCTGTGCCACTAGAACAGACTGTTGGTTGGGTTGAGATGGTTGTTGTACTAGCACTTGATTCGGCTGTTGTTGGATAAGCACTTGCTGACCGTTGGGCTGAGTTGTCAGGATCATGGTTGGCTGAGACGACGGCCGTTGAATTAAGATTTGTTGCGGTTGGTTCGGTTGAGATACAATGAATGTTTGTTGTTGACCTGGACGGTTGACTAAGATTGGCTGTCCAGATTGGCTTACATACTGAATGGGCTGTTGGTTCGGCTGACTGACGTATATCGGTTGTTGATTTTGTTGATTAACATATGAAGGCTGTTGATTTTGCTGGCTTGCATATGAAGGTTGTTGTGTTTGCTGGCTTACGTAGACTTGTTGCTGGTTAGGTTGGTTCCCATAAGACGATTGTTGAGACGGCTGACTTACGTAAGTTTGTTGGCTAGGTTGGTTGATAAAAGCTTGTTGTTGAGGTTGGTTTTGACCCTGATTTTGACTCTGTTGGTTTTGTCCATTCTGTTGATTTGGCTGCTGGTTCACGATGACATTTTGTTGAGCAGTGTTTTGTCCCTGATTTGGGTTGTTGTTTCCGTTATTTTGCCCCGCTGGAGTGGGCCCAGTGTCGGTGCTTCGCTGTTCTAATAAGGCTGGACCTTGCCCATTAGACTTGACACCTTTCTGTGAGTTTTGGAGGTTCTTAAACGTATCAGCTGGGATGAATACTCCGGATACAATGTCCTTGCCTTGTCCATCGATTACAGGTGCAGATGTAGCTGCAGCTACAAGCAACGCCAAAGATACTGCTATCTGTAAGGTGGAAAACAGAAGAGTAAAGCAACAATTTTTTCAGTAAAAAAGTAATTCTAATATCGCACTTACGAAGTGGTCAAATTTTAATAAAAGTACCTAGTTCATGATATGCAGGAGATTCTGCGCTTTAAATTTATATTTTACAAGTTAATAATTATGAAAGAATCTTACCAAAATTGCTCTAGCCATGTTGTCGTTGTCAAATCACTTTGTGTTATGAAAACTTATCAATAACCACATCAATATATAGTAAATGATTTTGTTCATCATGCCATCAGTTAATTGCAAATGGATTTGGTAAACTATCATTATTAATTTATTTTTGTGGTTTCATAGAAAACACTCATTTTTTAATTATCGGTCGATTAAGGGTTAGGTATCGTTATCAACTTAAAATATAAGAATATTAGGAAACCCCCCGGGTTTTGGTTATGGGAACATCATTAGAAATGTGTTAGGTCTTTATTGAATCTTCATATTTTAGACGTCATTAATTAGGAGCATAATTTACATCCGTGTTATATTTTATATGTTATTATGCTATCTGTTTAATTTGGTTATGAATATATGCTGATTTATTAGGAGGACTTGGGAAAACATCTAAATATCCTCCATTTAAATTTTAAACCTAACAAAAAATCCGTAGGTTCAAATATTTACCTAAATCAAAATCAAGTATCTTTTTCTAAAGTCAAAAAATTAGGAATAATCATGAAAATACGTTTCATTAAAACAATGAAAATTAATGTTTTTTAAAATTTCTGTGTCTACTTAGGGTATGTGTAATTATAATAAGTAATGTACTGTGTAACTAGTTTACTCTGCGTATTTGTAATTAGTTAACGGCAATATATGGCATTATTACGATTCATAATATTTTTTCATTTTATCCGTCAACCTCAACGGTGGCAACTGAAAGGAGGTGTGAAGTGTAAGTAAGTAAGTATTCAGGAATAAAAAATTTGAATCAATGAAAATAATATACCCTGATGTTATTTGTTTAGCAAAAACGTGTTGTACAAAATTTACAAAATTTCGTCCAGATCGAACCAGCCATTCATTAATCCAAAAAAACAATCATTCTCGTTTACATCTACTAGGTACTACTAGTACTTGTATACATAATATTATATACCTACCAACTAAGCCTACCAACTTCCTACCAATAAAATCAGTTTTAGTTGAATCTAAGTTAAGGGGTCTAGTAAAACATCGCAACATAGGTACTAGGTAGGTAGTTAAACGTATTCTGAATTCCCCTCTAATAGCACAATCTAATAGCGTCGTTTTTATTATAGTTATAGCCAATTATAGCTATTTTTGTAAACACAGACTATGATCATTTTTTACTTGTGTTTACCACTATTTAAACGCAAATGAATATTTATGATCAATCACTGTAAAGAGTTGATGCCTGCGGCAAATTTGCTACATAGTTTTGAATTTTAAATAGCTTTCCCCCTCATTTTTATTTCTTGAGAACTTAGACATATGGTGTTATTATAGATGCACCCTAACATATTTTACACGAGAAATTTCTAAGATTTGAGTAAAAACTTTACAAGGTTATATAAGCACTAAGCTGCAAATTACACGCGTTTAATTATAGAATGTATGGTGGGAAATCGCGATTTTTATTACCGTATGTTACTCTAATTATAACATAAGGTATATAATATTTAATTATAGGTATGCAATTTCTCACATAACAAATAAAAACGGTAAAAAAATACAGAAAGCGTGGTAAGTTTATTAAATTCTTAGATTAAATTTGATGCAAAAGTTCGCTTTAAGTTTCATATTTACCATGTGGTAGTGAGTCATTATTAATCAATGTCTATTACAAATAAAGTCTAATATATAACAAATAAATGACAGACTAGAATGGAGAAAACAGGAGGAGGCCTTTACTCTTAAGAGGTCCCTAATAAAGATTAATTAGTTAAGCATTTCAACAAGAATTTAATAATAATATAAAAAACTATGTATTTACTGTTTAACTTAAAATAATTTACTTGAACACTATAAATGTAAAACTTTTGTAAAACTATATATTTAATTAAGGAAATAAAAAAGCTTTTTTATTTTTTATTTTTATTTTTATTTTATTTATTTTTTTATTTATATAACAAATAAAATAAAATAAAAAATAAAAATCATTCAGAGAGTACCAATACATTGAGCGGAAACTATGCGGGTTTTTGAAAACGCGTGCGAAGCTGCGGGCGAAAAGCTAGTATTATATAAATTAAATAGGCTTCACTCAAAATATACACAACAAAGTTATACAGTTCAAGTTCACATACCAAAGTTGATTGGTTACACTAATCACTGGCTGGTATTTGGTTCATAAACTGTGGGCTATTAACATCTTCCTGCTTACAGATCAGTCATTTATAATCTCGTTGGGCATCTAGTTCAGAAAACAGAGTAGAGTTTTGAACAAAGGTTTGAGTAAGCAGGTTTAATTCATACTGATGTAATAAATGGGAAAATTTGAATATTTTTCGTCTTAAATATAGGTATACTTATACATATAAGAATATATTTACATTAGGTAGGTATCCAGTCAATCTAATCAATCCCCGACTGAATCCACGTAAATTATGCTATGATCTTTGATGGTTGGAGTCTTGTAAATAATAATCAAAAACTATGATTTATACGCTGAATCTAAGCGCTGAATATAGTTATGTTATCTAAAAAAATATATTTTTTGTCACGCTTTTCTTGCTTCGAAATCTGGACACAATGCATTTTTTGTTTCCGTCATTTATATAATTAAAAAAGTATTTATTAAAATAAAAGACCAAAATGTAATTTTTACTTAAATTTATTAAAATTACTAAAATTGTGAAGAAAGTAATAATTTCACCGATTACATTTCGTTTCGCCAAAACGTATGAAAGTGAGATGCTATTACATCGCGATTTGACGCGTTACTAAAAATTATCTTAATTTAGATTTTAAATTGAATTACACTGCATTCAGAATTAATTGGATTTGTCATTAAAATCCGGCATACATTTGATTATCTGATGAGATCGAAAGATTGTTGTTTTGAGCCTCATCACTATCACTACATATCTAGTATAAAACAAAGTCGCTTTCTCTGTCCCTATGTCCCTTTGTATGCTTAAATCTTTAAAACTACGCAAGGGATTTTGATGCGGTTTTTTTAATATATAGAGTGGTTCTCAAGGAAGGTTTTTGTATATAATTTATTAGGTTTTAGGCAAAGTGGGTGAAGCCGCGGACGGAAAGCTAGTACTTCATAATCACGTAAAATATATATACCTAACTGTTATTATACAGAACGCAAACAAACAAGAGTAGAGTGGTAGAGTTGATGCATAGAGTAATTTATATAGAGTCGATGTCAGAAAGTGTTTCATATAGGGATATACATCCTATCATCCATTCATCAAATGTGTATTATGCTATAGATAAATTTATTAGATACTCATAATGTAGGTATACGTATATTTTTACTGATGGCGGTTCGGAAAAATCTTTATTATTTTACGTATTTACCGACAAAAACAAAAAAACGAGCATAGCTGATAATGTAGTATGTAGTTAGTTATCGATAACAAAAATGAAGTGATACAACTAAAAATATATATAGAGATGCCTTTAATTTTCAAATTAAACTTGTACAAATAAATCTCAAGCAAGTGCGTGGATCGTACTCGTATTTATGTGTTTGTCTGTTGTACCCCCTTACCTGTTAGTACACAGTGATCAGCGGTCAAACTAATTTCTGGGCTAATGATAAACACTGAACTATCTGTTTAGTGCTTTCGCATCTATGAATTTTAATCCTGCTAATAAATAAGAGATTCATGGTTTCTTGGGAACGATAAAACAATTTGTGAAGATGTAAGTGTAGAGATTAATTTATTTTTCTTTTAAAATATGTGGTTTTGTATGTGTCTTTTCAAAATTTTCTTTGCTCCTTAATCTATAGGTACTTGTGTAAAAGGGTAAATTTTAAGGTCTAGGTACTTATTTAATTTCAGTTGAAATAGTAGGTTTTTTGTACTAGAAAGCTACAATCTAATGTAACAAAAAAATGTACTAGAATTTACTCTTGTAAGGCCTATAGGTTTTAACGGTTTTAGTATTGATTCTTTTCTCAGAATATGTTTATATCTTATGTGTCTGATCTTCCAAACAAAATAATATTAAATAAAGACGAGCCATTGACGGCTTAAATTCAAAATCATAAGTGTTAGGCGAGACATTAACTTTCACTGCTAACTCATTTTAGTTAATTACTTCATTAGCTAGAAGCCGTTCAAATTAATTAACTTATAATATAATGAACCCTTTTATTGAACTAAAGATGTACATATAATATGTATTTTGATTAATATTTTGGATGTTTGAGCGGAAATTGCTTTAAATTCCTGCAATATGGTTGTAAAAAGAGTCCGACGAAACACAGAGATCGACATAGTAGTTATATTCGATTTACATTTTTTTTACTTTTTTTAGTGTTAAAAACTTATGAATATATTTCAAATAGACACCAGTTGACTACATTTTCACTATTCTTATTAGAGAGTAGAAAATAGTACAGTATCTCAGTTAAGTTGTAGATCTAGAAAGCTATTAGCAACGGAAGGTGTAGGATTTATTAGTTTATACTACATATATTTTATTTATACAGGTTGATAATAATAATAAATAACTTTTCTTTCTCACAGAACTTTACCTACTTTTTCTTATTTGCGCAGAACATTACCAAAGAACAAAACAACGAATTGACTGTACAATACAAAAATTAATACAAATGTTTTATCCAGTAGTCATGAAATATAAATAAACACAAAGAAAATCTAACACAAGCAAAGCAGAAGAATAGCCATGCAATGGATAATCCGTTTAGGTTCACGGCAGGTGTCTGAGCGGTAATCGATGTTGTAGGTAATTAGAACTGGATGTTATATGTTTTGACCACTTTGACTAAATTCACATGCGACATATTTTAAACAATCTAGTTTCCATGTCATGCGTAGATGTGGTTTTAGAAGCCTGGTAAAGTAAAGTATTATTTTTAAATAGATTTGCATTACAGAATTCATTGGATAAAGTTATTACGTTTGTCGCCATAAAAAAGTTTATTGCAAATCTCATGAATGTGTACCTACCTATGGAAAGGGCACGTCAAATCAACATATTATGTACAATAAGAACTTGAACATTATTTATATCTTCTAACACAATATGAATATGCTAGCATTCCGCCCGCGGCTTCACCCGCGTTTTCAAAGAAAAACCCGCATAGTTTCCGCTCCCGTGGGATTTCCGGGATAAAACGTATCCTATGTGTTAATCCAAATTACCCTCTATATGTGTGCATAATTTCATTGTAATCAGTTCAGTAGTATTTGCGAGTGACAAACAAACACATACACATCCATCATCACAAACTTTCGCATTTTAATATTAGTAGGAATAATAAAAATTATAATAATTTTTTGGTGAACCTGCCTTTAGTTTAAAAGTCGACTTTTCTGTAATACCTACAACATTCTGCCCACATAACTCATAAGCACTTAATACATAGGGTCCAGCGCCTCCCGCCGCGCAACTTCCAAGTTCCAAACTAGATATAATACATCTTCCTATTACTTCACATTTATACATTTACTTTGAAACACGTAGCACAGAGGTGGTAAAGGAAATTACATGTAAATTGTTTTAATGTATTTATTCGGACATAGAACAGTTAAAGGAATTGATTATGTATAGTAAACCTAGGGTTTGAAAACGGTAAATTTAGCGACCTGGATATTATGTTGTTGACGGTGTAATGTCTCAATCTTCATGCTAAATACATCGAAATACGTTAAGTAGTTTAGCAGTGAAGTTAATGATAGTTCTATTCGTAATTTATACTATGTAAGTACGTTGAACTATCTTTTCGCTAACATAGTACAATTCACGTTGATTGTCGACCATACCAATATTTTGATCCCCTATTTTACTCACATTAAGTTTTGTTTTCTTGAAAGTTGTTAAAGAATTTAAAATCAAAAGTACATTAACTAAATTATCAATAGATTTAATACAAGTTGTCAAGTTATCTATATTTTCCTAAGATGATTAACTATATCAATTTTTAGGTGAACGCTTTAGACTTGTAAACTTAGCAGCTATCTTTACTTTTGATTTTCAATATAGTGGTATGAATGAGTACACTAAAGGCGTTAGGGCGAAATTCTGAGGGTAAAGACTTATCTCTCACACTTTAGCAATTAGCAATGTCAATACTGGAATATCGTAAAATCAGCGCTTTGTTGTTCTAATGGTGTTATGTAACATTTTTATACACATGCTATTTCTCTAACACGCAATTTTATTACAAGTACTCGTATCTATACTATATTGAAGCTATGTTTAAACAAGCTTTTACATTTGTATAAATGTGTGAACTGTTATATTAAAAGATGTTGATTTTAAAAGAGCAACTATGGAGTTTCTTGCCGATTCTTCTCCATAGATCACTGCTTTCCGAATCGGTGGTAAATGTTAAAATAATTATGTAGGTAATGACGATTCGAAAGTGCTACTAAATAGTAGTCTAATTGAATAAATGAATGTTTGAGTTTGAGTTTGAGTTATGGTTTTATGTTTTACTAACTATGTAGGATGGAACTTTGTAATGCTACGAAGATGCTACCCATAAATTTCATTATTTTTGAAAAGAAAGAAAAACAGCTTTCAAAGCTTTTGTAAACTAGTTTGCTAAAAGCTCATTCAAAAAACAACGATACAATAAGTCTAGATTTACCATTCTAGATCCGTTTAATTCCATTAATTTTAATTCTAGGTGCAGACAGAACTAAATTATCAATACATTTAAATACAAGTTATCTATATTTATTAGAACATGCAAGTTAGACCCACTCCCTATTTTCCAGTATCTAAAACCATAACTTATAGTATTTTCTATTTCCCAGAATAGAAAGCTCTAATTAAATTTATAAGGAACATGAAACAGTAAGATAAATATCACGACACCTTGGTAATTAATTATTCATAAATCATAATCATGCAATAATTTGATTTAATTAGAATTTATTAAACTGCACTTAAACTCAACATGACAGTCATCATATAATTGTGTTCGTAAAAACGTACTTGCGTATACAATGAATTATTATGTGTTAAATGGGCAGACAGACAGTATAATTTCCATTTTCCACATATTTGCCCATATTATTTACTTCACTACATACTATAAAACAAAGTCGCTTTCTCTGTCCCTATATCCCTTTGTATATTATGCTTAAATTTTTAAAACTACGCAACGGATTTAGATGCGGTTTTTTTTAATAGGTAGATAGAATGATTCAACAGGAAGGTTTTAGTATATAATTTATTAGGTTTTAGCCAAAGCGGGCGAAGCCGCGGATGGTAAGCTAGTAACTCATAAAAGATTCAACTAAAATAAATATAGAAGTACAGCGTGTCCCACTATCGAATAAAAGCGCGAAGGGACTTGTAGTTTTGCATACACTGATAACGTAAAAAATACAAATACAACAAAATTACCCCAATAACTTTTTCTTCTCTAGCTTTGCGCATCCTGCATATACTTAACGCTTCGCTATAATGGGAGCATTTTGTCTATGAAAACACACATCGTGCTGGTGGCAAAGTTGGGCGGTTTGCTGGTTAGGGTTGTGTTGTACACATAATTTTAAGAATTCATCTATTCGAAAAAAATGCATCTGGAATTTTATAAGTATTTTTTACGTACTCAGCGTAAGCAAAACTATAACCTCCATTGAGCTTAGAATACCGACGGTGGGACACCTGTATTAACCCCACCCTGTAACTTAAAAGCTTTTCTTTCTAAATACACCAAATACAATAACAATGAAGACCATATTTTTGTAATTGATTTTATTGTCTTATGCAATTTTAGAATAAAGAGTTTTCAAACTAGGTATACTTTGTGGAAAATCTATACATATAATAAATCTGTAGAAGGGTCAATTCTGTACATTGAAAATATTGAAAAAATAAATAGCAGGGGGTGTTACTGGATCGATACCAAACCCAAATATGTGATTAAAAAAATTTTTGTCTGTCTGTCTGTCTGTCTGTATGTTCAGGCATCACGTGAAAACTAACGGTTCGATTTCGATGAAACATGGTATAATTATACTTTATTATCCTGGGCATAAAATAGGATACTTTTTATCCCGGAAAAATACGTAGAATAATAAATCTTAATTTTTCCGCGCGGACGGAGTCGCGGGCGGAAGCTAGTAAAAAATAAAAAAAAATAAAATGAATCCGGAAATCCTCATAGCTAGTCAAACCATTTACGTAACCACCATACCTGCCTACGGCAAGTTTCCTTATTTATTTTCTACCAAAGCTTTCAATTTGGGCGGTCGTCCAACACGCTGACAACTTAGTCATGTTGTTGACCTACTGTAAAATGGCTTTATGAAGTAGTCATTTGTGTATATTATTACTCACATAAATTATAAGATAAACGTACAAGAGCCGAAAAATTAATAATATTATTGGGCAATGTTCTAATTTGATTCATCTTTCTACATTTTTGAAATTGCATAGAGTTTGTCAATTCGGTTTATGTGATACCGAGTACCTAACAAACCTGTATTAATCTAAAAAACCAAAAATATCACACAATTAAGCTATAATAATGGATAAGACGAAGGCGTAGCTGATAGCGCAACACTGACTCCCTTTTTTAGAACCGCCATAATGACAGCTGTCAGATAATCTATATTTGGCGCCAAAAAAAAAAAGAACGGCTTCATACCAGCTGCTGTTAAAAATAAAAATAATATGATTGATTCTAGTTTACACATTATAGATAATGGGCTGAACGTGGTCCGTGATTTTTTAATGGCTATTGAAAGTAATCTGTATGCAAATCCGGTAACGGTAGATTGACAGGAATGTGTGGGTGCGTCGGGACACTAATAACTACATTGAAATGTGCTTAGTGCCAGTCGAATTGTGTAAAGTGTAAACAGATAATACAGACGAGCTCGTTCCATTTATCATATATTGTGTCTATGAATTAAAAAAAAAATACTAGATTTGATGGCGTAGCGTTAAGGCATTTAAGATTATTTATTTTTTAAAATAAGTATAAAATTATTTACGTTTCTTGTTTTGTTCTTGTGTCTATAATGTTTATAAATAAAAAAATTAGTAATAATAGCTCAATGAATAAAATAGGATTAGAACAGGAATAGGAAAAATGGTGAAATAAATAATATTGCACAGTGGTACTGTATCAATCAACGATTTTGTCGATTCAGGATTGCCCGCATGGAATTCTCTTTTCAGACAGACGGTCGCGTGCTTAAAAATAATTTCAACAACGAATATGTATGCACTTTCCCAAGTGTAAACTGTGTTAATGGTTAAATAATAGTACTTATTAAATAAAATAAAACGAGTTCATTTTATATGCACGAGCATTCGTTACTCTTCTAAATAACTGTCATTAGTACAACATACCTAGTAAGTATGTAATTATTTCCACACCTCAACAGCGGAATTGAATGAATGTGAAATAAATATAAATATAGGTATCTTTTTTTTTTGGTTTAGCGTGAATGTTAAATATGTAGAATTTACGATACAGATTTATTGTACAATAGAAGGTGGTGTCCATTCGTATCAGAGGCGGCAGAGCTTGATATCGAAAAAGCTCGAAATGATAAAATAATTAGTAATTTTTAATCTGTTTGTGTATCATGCTGTTGTCGGAAAAAATTGGATAAAAATTACGATTATAACATTACAACTAGACACATAAATTATATTTATTTGTAAGCAAGTAATAGTGTCTTTTTTACAGTGAATTTTTTGACGAGCACGAATTGTTTTTACTTTATTTAATACTTGCTGAAGGCTGAATGCCGCATTTTCGACCAAGACAAGAGATGTCACATAAATCATGCTTCACAATTTTCTCTGTCAGCCCGTGAAAATTACATTAAAATTAGTACAGCTTATAATAGATACTTATTTATATAAAAATATACACTGAGGATACATCCTATATACTTAAGTAGAAAATCTTCAAAAATGTATGTTTGGATGTGAAAGGAAAGTTCCTATTCCAGGAAAAAGCAAAACCTCTGACTAATAGGTTTATCAATGAGTCATACAAGCTCTTGATATATTATAAAAGCGTATTATTACTTTCTCCATAAGATTTTTGTGGTGTCTCTTTGTACATTTTCCTTGTCACCTTATACATAGTATAAAACAAAAGTCGCTTTCTCTGTCCCTATGTCCCTTTGTATGCTTAAATCTTTAAAACTACGCAACGGATTTTGATGCGATTTTTTTAATAGATAGAGTGATTTAAGAAGGTTTAAATATATAATTTATTAGGTTTTAGACAAAGCGGGCGAAGCCGCGGACGGTTCGCTAGTAATTTCATAATATAAAGCCGTGTGATAGAGAATCCATAGATACTGCTTTCCGAATCGATGGTATCTGGTAAATTTAAAAAAATATGTATTGACGATTCAAAAGTGCTTCAAGAAGAAGTCTAATTGAATGAATAAATGTTTGAGTTTGAGTTTGACTTACCTTCCGATTTCATTGAAGTAGGTAGATATTTTGACTAGAGACAAGAATGTGATTTGTGAAGAACTTGCAATTTTCAATTGATATGCTGCATTGAAATAAACGGTATGGCTTGGCCCTCATAGAAAAGAGTCGTTTTTTTTTTATAGTGGGGAAATCTTCCAAAAATACCCACGACCCCCGGGGAAGGAGCCATAGAGGAATTCTTCCGCGACATAGAAGAGTGTCCTGCAGTTGGAATAAAATAAAAAGATTATTATTTGTTGTTTTCTAAAAAACAATTGAAATAAGTTGAAGCGAGCGCTTGCTTAACGATTTAAGTAATAATTATATAATAAATAAATAAATAATTGCGATTATTTTTAGTAGTGTAGGTACATACCTACAAAAATGCTAATAATTATACTTATTTTTTTTAATCATTTGATTTGAAGAAAACTTTACCTTAATATTTTTGAAACGAAAGATGAAAATATTATTAGCGTTTAGCTACTATTATGTATTCTGTGATATTATCTTTGCGGCCTCTGCCGAATATTACGTAACCAATATTCGTATATAATTATGTACTTATGTGTTTAAGTAAATTTATTTATTCTCTTTAAAGTAATAAAAACTTTAGATAAATAGAGAAATCTGCTAATCATAATCGATTTAGCCAGTCTTCAAATTAGCCTAGACTGTAATTTATATAATTATTATTTTGTAACAGATATAGTTGAGATTGGTTATCGATCGGCATTTAATTTAATATGCTTAGTGAAAGTGGTTATTTTGATGTTATAAATATATACACTTCAGTTATGTACTTATATTTATCTAAGTTATGCATTCAAAAAGTATCGTATGTAATTGTTGTTCAAAATTCTCTTACCCATGGTAGGTATAGCGCCAAGATAACTCCATTGTCCGTGTTATTAGATTCCAAGAGGTGAAATTACGTTCAACAATTACGCTGGCCAACGAAAATGCAGTGCAACTGTGCTGTGCAATGAAACCTGTCAAGTTTCAAGTCACAAGTTCAAGAACGCTGGCCGGCAGAAACGTTGCGGCCATAGCGAGCGATACACGCGGGCGCGGGAAATACGTGTTCGTTATTTGAAATTGTGTGTTTTTTTTTAATTTTCTTCTACGCTTAGGTTGACGGACATTCAACGATGCAGAACCTCATAAGGTGAGTCCATAGACAAACTTTTTTGTGATTTAGTTTTTTTTTTGTGTTCTGTATTTTTTGCAGATTAGGTAAATCGTGAAAACATACTTATGTAAAGGTTACTTTGATGGCTATTATGTTTTTCAATTTTAAGTTTTTATGGTGATTCAATGTGAGCATTGTATAAAAAATAACAAGACGTTGTTAAGACCAGAAAAAGTTATACTTACAAAAAATATATTAATTCGTCTTAAAATTACTTAAATAAAATTCAGCCTAATTTTTTAACCTACGATCTTATATTTTTTTAAGAATAATAAAATTAATTTTAAAACAAACTATGGTGTGTCTATAAATATTAATATGTACGAATAGACCATCCATTCTCGATTTATGTGTACTCTTAGCAATAAATATTTTATTAATTATTAATTTCACTGTTAACTTATTTTATCTTTAAGCCGCATTCTCACTAGGTGTCAAAACAATGGTGCATGGCTTCACGGACTCAATTCGCATATTTATCGCAAGACGTGATGTGGGAACTCCTAGACCGTTAAGTTTAATGTCCTTATCTATAAATAACGTTAAAAATTACATATATAATAGCAGTTCTTTTGAACCTTTGTTTAATAAGAAATTCTATCCATAAAGTCGTGTTTTTATAACTGCTATAGTACAGTTAAAATTCTTTTGAATGCGAGACTATCAAATAATGCCAGTAAAGGTGTATAAAAATATTAATTTTATTATATTTTTTTCTAGTATACAGTCTATGTAATATGTAATTAAATACATCGCTTGAAATACGTATTTTCATGTAAGTATCAGTAGATAAAAAGTTCAATTATAGTTAAACAAAAGTTTAATAGCGCAATTTCTTTAAAACGACCGTAGTCAGTAATGATAAACAATAATCTTGACCAACATAGTAATAAAATAAATAGGACAGACGGACCTACAACACACTCTGTAATATATTATCTTATATGTGGTGATCAAGTTTTTTCGCCGGAAATCGAAGCCGAGACTCTGATGGACGCCGAGCGGAAATAATGCGATGAATCTTTCTAATACTAGGAAATTAAGTCTTTTCAATTATTATAACAGATATCGTTATAAGAATAATTATATTATTAAATGATTTATGATATTAGAGGGATGGTAATGGTAAATTTTCTATTATAGTATGGAAATTTGATAAAAATATTTATATTATGATTAGAGTTTCATTATGGAATTTATTAAACGTTTGTTACTTATCACTACAGTAATTGTGGAAAAAATAGGCAGATCTATTTGCCACATTTTGTGATGTACAAGAACTCTATTGATGTTAATGCGCAATTGTTATTTTGAACTTATATTGAATTTTATCGAAATCTAAACAATTTTGAAAAGTTTTTTTTTTGTAACTTTGCGATAGAATTACAATGAAATTTGGCACACACATAGAGGGTAACTTGGATTAACATCCCGGAATCTCACAGGAACGGGAACGGAACGGGAACTGCAGGGTATTCTTTGAAAACGCGGGTGAAGCCGCGGGCGGAAAGCTAGTAGAAGATAAATTAGAACTTAGGTCTAGGAAAGTAATTAGACTTAGACATAGAAGCCAAGACGTAGGCACATAGATTCCAGTAATTGCACGTCAGCGTGATATATTGTGGTTTCTCGACCTTGTTTGTTTTTGGTTAATATAAGAAATTATATTTAAAGGCACATTAATAACATTTTGAAAATTTGCATTTATAGTTGAACTATAGATTTCCGCCCGCGGCTTCGCCCGCGTTTGCAAAGGAAAACCCGCATAGTTCCCGTTCCCGTGGGATTTCCGGGATAAAAACTATCCTATGTGTTAATCCAATCTAAAGTGCTTATTTAAAAATTTCAGTTTCATGGTACGTTCTGTATACACAGAACTAGAAAAAATGTTAAAAAAAATTGTTATTTCTATGGCCAAATAATTTATATATTTTATTGGATGGAATTTTATTTTATTTTCGTATAGGTAATTAATTTATTAAATATTTATAAATAAGTATGCGACATATTATTACTTTGATAATAAGCATTATTTCGGTAGCATTAATCTAAACAATTTTTACAAATTTCATAGAATTAATTATATTGAACAAATTTAAAATGTACCCTTCCAGACGATCTAATATAATTGAGATTGTCATCTCAGTCTCTCAAAGGCATTAATGTGATACTTTATCTAATTATAATTGTCTGATCGAGCGAGCAAAGTAGGGTGCAATGTTACTCTTTAATGTTACGATTAAATTTTAATTACGTATTGTAATAAAGGAACAAGATGAACAAGCAATATGTGTTGTTTTGTTTCGGTATTTTATTAAAAGTTACCGTTTACTTTTAAATTTAGGATGTACCTTATCTGTAAAAATTACAAAGTCTCTAATTGCCTAAAACTTTGTTTGTAATAAAATTGGGCTTATTTCTATTCTAATAATTAAATTCATACTTATTTTGTTATTCAATTGTTATAGACACTTGAGCTATCAATGCGTCGCAGTAAATACTGTGTGAAGTGTGACAGCGCTGATTATCAGCCGCTTAACTTATTACACCTCTCTCCATATTCACAGCCGTGTCGAGATATTATGCTGGTAAAGGCGGGACGGCGCGGCGGGCATTTGTTAGCTTTTGAGTTTTTGACACATCAACTTATTTAACTTTTATTCTCAATTGTCAACATATTTCACATCATTTCAATATCATTCTGTAAAAGGTATTTAAAATTAATAAATAATAAATACCATTTATTTCGCTTCCAATGTGAAATTTTATTGACCGGGTCCACACAAAGCGAGCAGCTTCGCCAAGCAATTGCTGCGCGAGCCGCGAAGCAGCTCGATCAGTTGACGTGCCTCAGCCGAGGAAAAACTGCCGTCATTTTCCCGCGCGGAAAATAATTCTTGTGGCCGCTCGCTTGGTGTGAACCGCCCTAATACATATTGCATGTATAGTAGGTACCCCTATAATGCACCAACTAGTAATTACCATGCCTAGCTTAAATATAAGAACGCTAAACATGCCAAGATAGTCTAGCGAATGATGTAGTTTAAAATTGCATAATGGTAACTGAATGGCGGCCAAGCGCAGAGCTCTGAATACGAACCACTTAATTTCTCGTAACTGCTTCACTAGGCTTTGGAAGTTCATAATTTAGCAAAGGATAGTTTTTAGTTCGTAACTTTGTGTGGAAATGAGGGCTTTAGTGGGCAATACTTATTCCGTTTTTGGAATTTAAAGTAGCATATTTAAAGTTGGTAACATTGTTTAATATTTCTTGGTTATGTACCTATGATAGCAAAAAAAGTTCTCGTCATTCACGCTAAAAGTTATTTTATGGCCCAAATATGAATTGCGCAATATTTGTGATTTATAATCTTACGAGATTCAGATATTAATATTATAAAAACGGTTTGTTTTGGTACCGGTTTTTTTATATGCATATTTAAATAAAGGAGAATTTGAAGATCGGAAGATAATCGGTGAATTTAACTAATTACATACATATTTTTTTTTAATTTACTTTGAAAAGTTTTGATAGATTAACCGATGGGATTCATAAATAAATTTAAAGTATAAACTAATAAGGCCCATCGTTTGATATTATGTAGCGCAATCTGGCAAAACCAGGTGAAAAAGCTTGTGTACATACAAGTAAAATAGTCTAGTATTATAGGTATTATCTGTGGTAAAATAATAGAAGTAGTAAATTAAATGAAATAGTCATTTAATAATCTCTGAAATTGTTAGGCTATATATCAATTTTTAATCTAGGTTACCTACATTCTTTAAATAGTCAAGAAGACTCATATTTTGATAAATTATTATGAATTGTTTTAATCAAAAAACATGGAGGTCAATTCGATTTTTTGTATCTTTTTTCGCCGAATATCTTCGGCACTGAACAAGTTTATATATCTGTTTTATTTACATAATATATCGATAGTTACTTAGTAAATAATTTTTACTTTCAAGTGTTTGTTAAGTCAACGACCTATTTTTTGGAGTGCAATTGTAAATTTAAAAATCATAAAATTGCAACAATAAAAATGTATTATCGAGAGTATGTATAGTGACTATTGTAATGATAACAAAAAATGTCAACAGTTATTCTGTTAAAGAGTTCGCAAAAAATAGCAATACCAACATTATGTGTATGTCGGAAGCTTATTAAAATTCCTTCACTTCATACTTTTTTTAGAAATGGAAGAGTTCTATCTATTGGCACAATATAAAGGTTATTGACCTTCGATAGTCAAATTGGTAAGATAGAAAAATTCAAAATTCTTCTGTTTTTCCATGACACAATACGTTGTTTTTTTAATTGTTTATTTTTCTTAAAATCTAAGAAATAGTATATAGCTTTTGCATGGTGCGGATACTTAGGTAATTATTTTTATAATCGTATTGCCAAAATTATGATTTATTTACATATTTTGAAATTTGTTTGTAAAATGATGTCACAATTAGATGCACCGATTTCAATATATAAACATAATCTATATTTTTAATTTTTTTTTTATTTTAAAAATAAAGTTAAAAAAGAACGAAATTTCTACAAGACATTAAAATCACAATACAATTAAATTGTGTATGTACGCGGTGTTTTTATCAATCAAAAGGTTCATTATTTAAGTGTCGCGGCGTGTGGTGTTCCCAGAATTGAGATTAAAAAATTAAAAGAACATCGTCTCATGTCAGTGATTGCATGCAACTGTGTCGCCTTTTGAGATGTCAATTGGACATTTTAGTATGAGGTTAGTTCTTAATATTTAGGCTAAATGATTACTAGTTATAATGCTTGTAATAGAGTAAATAATGATTACTGCTCTCAGAGTATGTTTTAGCAATGTACTGCTATTGAAGTCTGCACTAAGCAATGTTAATAATATTTTTTAAAAAGCTGAGCTTCAATACATAGGTACTAGTAATTTATTTAAGTAAATAGTCAATATCGTAATTCATGAAATTTCAGAGTAATGGCATTGATTTCACCAATCACTGATATTTTGATTTACTTTCTCAATACAAATATTTAATCCAATCGCTATTAAACGAAATAAATAATAAGACAACCAATTGGTTAAAACAAGACAGCTTATCCAAATAGTTTTTGCAACAAAAAATAAAAATATAAGTAAACGTAACCAATCTTTAAATACTTTTACTGATGTCCATGTAATTGCTCGGAATAAGAATCGCTACTCAACCTAAATTGTGATGGTTTTTGCACAGATACGAAATTTGCAAGTTAAAGTTTAATTTTGCCCGTTTTAGACCATTTATACTTCATTCAAGCAACGGGACCGAGATCATTTATATTTTTTATCACAAATTATTTAACAGTTGCTTTTTATTAGAACTTTTTAGAATCTATGATAAAATTCTAGCGTCATCGACATTGATTGTATTAAGTAATTTTATGTGTATCTGTTATCTATTTGATATTCCATTAAAATTCATATTAAATTAATCATTTATTATGTCATTACAATTACTATAATATTCACATGACCAGAAATAATATTGTAATACTGTGACCAGAGAGTATAGACAATAAGTTGTAATATATTATGTAGAGGGAATTAACCATAGCCTATAGAGCGCAGACACGACGGTAATAATTACCCCTTGAAATTGTTTTGTCTTTACACTCTATAGTTTATAGCTTCACGTGAATGCTTTATAGTTTATACATAACCTATAAAATGTAAACCAACCTGTCTCAGGCACATAAAATGTCTGACTTGTGGCCGGCCGCGGCACAGCAGTAAAACAATTCGCACAATGGGTAATTATTAGACACACTGCAATGGGTTTTGAGGTTATAATTTAGAAAAACATATAATTAACCGCTTGGCGTTATTGTTGTCTATTTGTTTCGTATGGGGTCGTTTGTTTAATGGAATTCTTGTGAGCGGTAGCGAATTGCAATGATGCAAGTTGTAGGTACCTAGTTAGTTTCCAAATTTCTTGCTAAGCTATGAGTGCAAGAACTCTGTTAGATAAGCATACGCAAACGATCAAATCCATAAACGCATTGATATCTTTTGTTAGATTTAATGTGACTATTAAAATTAAGGATTTAACTTAACTTATAAAATAGATCGATAGTGTCCTATAAAAGCGTACGGACAAAGCCTTAACTATTGGGAAATATAAATTATTTATTCACAAAGTTGTAACTTTCACGTTAACTTTCAAACTATATCGTCTCAAGAGGCAATTAGACGTAGTTTTAAAGTATAGTGTAATCGATATAAGTGGGGTGTGGGGGGTTGAGAAGTCTTGTGGGGGGAGTAGGCCGAGAGCTGGCGGAGGAGGTGGCTTCGCTATCTATGATGGATTATTAAGCAAATAAACTGTGCAATAATTATAGTCTAGGAGACAAGTTAAGTTCATTTTTGACACTTTAAGAGTTGGGAGCATATTATCACCTTTAAAAAAATACGTAGATTTTGTAATATCATCTTAGCGGAAGAGGTAGGTAGCATAATGTTACAAAGATTGCATATAATTAACTTGGTGGCATTGAATAAACAAAAACAGAGAATACAATACAGCACTCAAAATGGAAACAAAAAATAATTGTAATGTATCATTCTAATGATGATGACGAATTTAAGACGCATTTTCATAGATTAAGTGAGTGAACAGTGTAAATGACATAATAATATTATGAAGAGAAATTAAACGATTTGCGTTGCAAAAGCATTGGAATTAATTGCCTCGTTTTGAATTACATCGCGTCTCCCTTTGTCTATGGATTACTTACACTTGGATAAAAAGTATTGCTGGCAGAATCCGTCCTCACAGGGATCGGGAGTTGCCATTTGCTATAAAGAAGAAGAAGTATTGCTGTTTACTTTCGACATTATGTTATATCTATATTCTATACTAATATTATAAAGCTGAAGAGTTTGTTTGTTTGTTTGTTTGAAAGCGTCCGCGTCGAGAACTACTGGTACGATTTGAAAAATTCTTTCGGTGTTAGATAGTCCATTTATCGAGGAAGGCTATAGGCTACATATCATCACGCTAAGACCAACAGTAGTGGAGCACTGCAGGTAAAACCGCAGGATACAGCTAGTGTAGTTAATAGATTCACATAATTTAAGAATTACTTTTTTTATTATCCCTATGAGTTAGTATATTTTGTTTGAGTTTTTAATATAATTTACCTTTACTGCACAAAGCCTTTAATTTTATTATCAAATTTAGCTGATATTCATTTCCACTGCAGAGACTTATTAAGCCTCCTAACCACTTCACATTACGTAGGTATTTACTTTAGTTAACTATATATAATATGTTTTTCTTCTAAAGCTCCTAATTCTCTGTCATATGTTAATTTTATTACTTAACCCATTAAAATGTTTCTTCATACCGTAACCTCCAGTTTCTGTTATGCCGTTGCGAATTCAAGAATCGTTAAAAAATAATTACGAATTGTTTTCACATAAATAGGATTAGTCATGTTGATTTTAATCTAGGTCATAGAGACAAAAGAAACTATGACATTAGCGGTAAATGTTGAGACACTAGATCGGAAATACCCTGGGAATATATTCAGATAGTATTTTTTGAGTTAATTGTCTGTTTAAAATAACTGACCGTTATTCTTGCGATACGATTTTTCGTTAATTAAAGTAAATTTTTAAAATTTCAGTTTAACGATGCTCTACAATAGCAATATTAAAATAGTAACAATAGCTGAAAACTGAAGACCAATTTATAAATATGTAGTTACTAGCTCCGCTCCGCGGTTTCACCCGCGTGGCTCCGCTCCTGTTAGTCTTAGCGTAATGATATACATATACGACATACGTATAGCCTATAGGCTATAGGCCTTCCTCGATAAATGGGCTATATAACACCGAAAGAATTTTTCAAATCGGACCAGTAGTTCCTGAGATAAGCGCGTTCAAACAAACAAACTCTTCAGCTTTATAATATTAAGTATAGATTAGGAAGATAGTAGGAAGAACTTGAACACTATAGAAAGATCCGAAGTAAGTAATAATTTTTTTTTAATTTAACCATGACTGGTTATTGCGATCATAATATGAATTTGCGAGTCAGTTCAATTCACGGCGTAAACTGAATGGAAATAAGAGGTCATTAGTACGGCCTCACGCTTTTGGCTACTTCAATTACATACTACTTTGGCGCCAATTTACGATAATCATCAGGTGATAAGTTTTTGTCTGTAGACATAAATAGATCAATACCAAATAACTGCTGTTTACTAATGAATTCGCCACATTGTGTATAAAAACATGGGTGTTAAGGCTTTAGTCATACATCATTTGAATGCTCGTCTACTGTTAGGTTGGCCTTAAACTCTATGGTCACACAAAATTTAACTTTATCTTCAATAAATAGAGGTGATTTTTGATTGAATGTATGTTGGTGAATTATAGATATATCATACCATTGTCTTATTTTTTTTTTTTTTTTTTTTTATATAAGCGGAGGCAACAGAGCAGACGCGTCACCTGATGGAAAGTGTACTGCGTCGCCCATACGCACCAGCAATGCTAGGGACATTATCAGTGCGTTGCCGGCCTTTAAGATAGGAGTACGCTCTTTTCTTGAAGGTCCCTAAGTCGTAACCGTTTGGAAACACCGCATGAGGAAGTTCATTCCATAAGTTTGTTGTGCGTGGAAAGAAGCTTCTTTTGAAGCGCGCAGTCGTCGACCGCCAAGAATCAAGGTGGTGTGGGTGGTATTTGAGTTTGTGACGTGCGGTACGATGATGGAACTCAGCGGCAGGTATTGTTCCAAACAGCTCCTCAGAGCACTCCCCATTGTAGATGCGATAGAAAACGCACAGTGAAGCGACGTCTCTTCGCAGCGCCAAAGTATCAAGCCGATCGGTAAGACTTGGCTCGTTAACGAGTCGTACTGCTCTCCTTTGTATACGGTCAAATGGAAGGAGGTGTTGTTGGGGTGCCCCGGCCCAGATGTGGGAGCAGTATTCCATGTGCGGCCTGACTTGCGCCTTATAAAGCATAAGGCGGTGGTGCGACGTGAAATACTGCCCCGCTCGACAGAGCACACCAAGTTTCTGTGAAGCCAATTTGGCTTTTCCTTCCAGATGACAGGAGAACTGTACGCTACTCGAGATTTCGAGACCAAGAATACCGATACTAGCTGTGGCAGAGAGAGGAATACCCTGAAAACGAGGAGTTACGACAAAGGGAAGTTTTTTTGCGGTGAACGCGCAGACCTGTGTCTTCTTAGGGTTGAATTGGACTAAATTACGTCGGCCCCAGTTAGATACCTCTTCTAAGGAGGTTTCTATTGAAGACACGAGGTTGTTCCGGCACTCAATGACGCGGTCCTGAGAAATATTGCTGTGGCCGGTGTATATTGCATCACCAGTACTGTCGTCTGCATAGCAATGAATGCTACCGTCTAGCAGCATATCATTGATATGCAGAAGAAACAGAGTGGGAGACAGAACGCAGCCTTGTGGGACGCCAGCATTCACAGGCTTAGGATCCGAGCATGAACCGTCGACAACGACACTCATGCTACGCTCTGTGAGAAAACTGGCAACCCACTGGCAAAATTTCTCAGGAAGCCCGTAGGAAGGAAGCTTCGCAAGAAGCGCTTTGTGCCATACCCGATCGAAAGCTTTCGCTATGTCCAAGCTGACAGCTAAGCCTTCCCCCTTGCTCTCAATCGCTGACGCCCACCGGTGAGTTAAATATACCAGAAGATCACCAGCTGACCGGCCTCGACGGAAACCGTACTGTCGGTCACTAATCAGCTGGCGCTCTTCCAGATATTTTAGCACCTGGCGATTGATAATGGTTTCCATTATCTTGGAGAGCAAGGAAGTGATGGCTATGGGTCGATAGTTGGACGGATCCGAGCGATCGCCTTTTTTCGGGATAGGATGCACTAAAGCTGTCTTCCATGTGTTCGGGACGACGCCTGTGGAATAGGAGTGCCGGAAAAGACGCGTGAGAACCGGCGCCAACTCAGGTGCACACATCTTCAACACAATAGGAGGAATACCGTCGGGACCACTCGACTTATGGATGTCTAGAGCGAAAAGTGCTTTACGCACAGCGCTCTGGGTGAACTTGATGTCCGGCATTGAGACCTTGTACCGTGGGATGGTAGGTGGTGCTTTCCCCATGTCATCCAAAGTCGAGTTAGCGGCAAAAAGGGAGCTAAGTAGGTCAGCTTTCTCTTTTGCCGTGTGGGCCAACAGGTCATTCTCCATGCGTAGAGATGGCAATGAAGGACGACAAAAGTTTCCTTGCACAGCTTTGGCGAGTGCCCAAAAGGCTCGTGTTCCCGAAGGAAGTCGGGCGAGTTTCTCGCCAAGCTTTGCGATATGCTCAGACTTAGCTCTTGCAATAGCTCTTTTGAAAGACCTAGAGGCCGAGTTTAGTTCTCTCTTAAGAGTACGGGCGTCTGGATCACTAGACACAAGGGCATTGGCCCAGGCTTGGTAACAATCCCGTTTTCGGCGTGATGCCGTTTTACAAGAGTGACCAAACCAGGGCTGGGACTTGCCACCGATGGGAACAACGGAGTTTGGAATGAACAATTCCATTCCCTGAAGTATCACATCAGCAACAGAGTCAGCACAGGTGCTAGGATCTTCTGCCGAGAAACAAACACGGCCCCAGGGATAAGATGAAAAGAAGGTGCGCATCTCATCCCAGTCTGCTGACTTGTAGTGCCAAACGCGACGGCGGCCACCACTCAGTAGCCGTGAAAAGCGCAAGAGTGGCACTTCGCTCCGTACGAGGCAGTGGTCAGACGAGCCTAAAGGGGCATCAACATTGACCTGATAGCCATCCGGATGGGAAGTCAGCAGTTATTTCAGTGTTGTGTATTGTTTTGTGAATTATATCGATTTGTGTGTCGTCATATTTTGTGATTTGTAAATAAAGTTTTCTTTGAACTAATTAATACTAGTTTCAGATTTTTTGCTACTTTAGGCATCGCATCGTGATCTAAAATCCGATATGGTGCCGTTTATGTATTTTTATGTGGCTTAATAATTTAATTTAAGTACTGTTATATCTTTATTTTACTATTTATTTTAACCCAACTAAGTCATAAAAACGAAAAAAGAAAATTTTAATTATGTTTTACTGTTCTTGCTCTAAGTGGTAGCGGTAATAGTTTTTTGCATCTTTCATAATGAGTACTATAAAATTAATACTAAGTATTTCTTTTATTACTGGTATAATTAAAATATTTTTTACGTATTAAATTAAACTTTTACGTATTTTTTTCTAAAACTGCAAATAAAATTTTATAAAATTTGGACCATCCATTTAAAAACTTAACGAAATAGCGGATACAAGCTATTACTCAAACATTTCTCTAACACAGTTAAAACCAATGTTAAAACATTTCAAGTTGATTACGTACTAAAAAGGGTAGCCATGTGAAGCTCGTCACACCGTACTTGGTTCGGTTTCTCTGCACGTTCCAGCTTCCGGCTGACGCTGAGTTATGGTTGTGTTTAGGATTCCTAGGTCTGAATGGTATGATTTCTTGTGGAATTGAACGTGAAGACGTGTGATATGCGCGCGCTGCTTGTTCATAAATTTAACGGAAACAAAAAAAAAAACAAGCTTAAAATTTTGAAAAAAAAACAAACTCATGTCACTTAACAAGCTGTTATCTACAAGATTAATGTCCGATTTCACCAATAACCCCTAAACAGTCTCCTAAGTAAGGGTTCCTTAGTTTAAGGGACCCTTCAAATCACTACCTAACCTAACGATTTAGGTGACACTTATCTGTCGGTGAAAGCAAATTTTACGTTAGGTATCCCCTAAATTGACTTAGGTGACACTTAAATTTTACGGGTTGTTGGTGAAAACGGGCATAAACCTCATGATGAACACCGAACTTTGTTAATTCAAGCGAAACTTTAAAAAATATCATATTTGCGAATTGGACTTATCAAATCATCAAACAAAAAAAGCTCTATATATGGATTAAACTTTTTTTTTCGTTACTTACTTAGTTATAGATTAACTACATACCTACTCCAAATTTTAATAATTTTACACTAAAAACAGGACAAAAAATCCTGCAATCCTTAACGGCGGATCTGACCAACATTTTTCCAGCAAGCACGCACCGACCTTGGGAAAAAGGTGAGAAATTGTGCCAGCTGTCAACTGGTTCTCATCCGATGATCTAACGGAACAACACCATATAGGCTCTTCCGAAGGGACGTGTTCTTGTATTGTAGAGGCTTGAGCTTTGTGTTCGTGAGACTTACACATTACTACTTAGTAATTAGTAATTACCTTAATTATTAACTACTTCTAACTTATTAGTTTAATACATATTAAATTATCTGCGCTACTACTAATTTTCGTCAGTTACTATGATAGTCACTAAAAACCGTAACTACATGTAAGGAAAAATAATTATAAGAAACGAGTAGTTTTCATTGATTAATTGATTGATTCAGACGGTATAAATTTCACCGGGAAGACCAGTTAAAATAATAATTATGAATAAGTACCTTAGATTTTAGAATATACATTTTATTAATTCTTCGAACAGTGCAAAAACGAATGTACTTAGTTTATATAAATTGTGTGAGTGATAAATCACAATTTTTCTTCGCCATCCCAAAAAAATTAGCCCAAATGAAATTGTATCCAACTTATTGCAAGAACCACGCCTAAACTATCGTAATCTCACCTAACAATGCAAGTGCAGTGAAGTGCACTAATGTCAAACTCGTTTATTATTTGTGGTAACGGGATACGAAGGGCCCCTGACTGTGATGTTAAACCATGTCAAAAATCTGACTAAAAAGTTATAGATTTTTCCCGTTTTTGTGTCAAACTCAAGATGGGTTTAGAATACGGATATCCTACAGAAAAACCAACAATTTTTAAACAAAATTAAGTTTTTGGAGTCGGTACGACAAATCTTCGACAGTATTATTCAGGCGAAGCCGGGGTATACAGCTAGTTGATTAGTTCATAATAAAATGTGCTCTCTTTTACCTTGTAGGCATAGCTTTTGAAAAAACTAGTCTATAACCTTAGGTCTCTAATTACTTCCATGACTAATTTCATGAAAATCGGTTCAGCGGTAGGTATAGCCGTGAAAGCGTAACAGATATACTTTCACTTTTTATAACATTAAGCACTTAAAAGTGTCAAAAATTTTAACTTTATAATCATGATACGCATGTAATGCTTAAAATTAAGTTTTATGTTATTCAAATAATCCTTTTTCTTAAAAACTAGCTTTCCGCCTGCGGCTTCGCCCGTGTTTTCAAAGAAAAACCCGCATAGTTCCCGTTTCAGTGGGATTTCCGGGATAAAACCTAGCCTATGTTGCTCAGTGAATATGCAGCTTTCTAATGGTGAAAGAATTTTTGAAATCGGTCCAATAGTTTATGCGTGAAAAGTGAAAACCATACATACATACATAATTACAAACCTTTCCTCTTTATAATATTAGTATAGACATGGACCAATATAGATAAGTAGCATAATTGATTAAGTATGATATAAAAATTATTTTCGTTCAAATCCTATAAACTATAAAGGAACACCATTAATCTATTGCAACAAGCTAATAGCGTACTGCTATATTTTACGATTTATTACAAACCATTAAATATCAAAGAATTTAGAGCAAAATAAACATTTATCATTCTAACGACCGCCCTACGATTCTAATGTAATATTTTTTACTAATGCAAGCGCCATGCGCGCGCAGTCATGCGGTTTGGCGCCAAAGCCGTCTGAAATGTCAGTTACCTCTGTCACCGAACTGTCATCAATCACCACAGATAACATAATTTAATCTTGATTGACTCGTAATTATAGCTAGATTGATTTGGAGCGATATTGATTCAAAGTATTGGATTAATAACACCACCCAAATTCATTTATATCGGTCAGTTTAGAGGTGACATAGAGATGAGGAAAAGTTAATAAATATTGTTTTTATTTCATTAATATTTTAATCAACAGCTTATATTCATATATTATTATCAATAGTACAAGTTGTTTATGGTGAATGGCTATCATAAGACTGTGAGACAACATAAAGTGTAGCCGCAGGCAGAATGCTAATGTGCTTATTTGAAGCAACATTGCCTTTTAAAATATAGTATATTATAACCTTAAGATACCCCGTAGGTAAATTTATGAAATAGATTTTTCTTACACAATACATTTAAAGAAACTAGTGAAATAATATTATAATTAAATAAATATTATATGACATTATTACACAAATCGACCTAGTCCCACAGTAAGCTCAATTAAGGCTTGTGTTGTGGGTACTAGGCGACGATAAATTTAATATTTAATAAATACATATATAGATAATAACACCCAGACCCAAGAACAAATAATTGAGTTCATCACACAAATATTTGCCCTGACCGGGGATCGAACCCGGGACCGTCGGCTCAGTAGGCAGTTACTTTACCACTGCGCCAACTGCGTCGTCAAAATACGTCTATATTATTAACAAAATGGATGCAAATCCGCGAAATATTGCTCTATAAAGTTACACATTTTTTTTTTATTGTTGTCTACAAGGCGTCATATTACCTTATGTTCTGTCCACATTTTAAAATTTGAACACAATATGAACGTAGACACACACAAGTTAATTAATAAGCCTCATTAAGTATAATCGATAGAAAATCAATCGTTCTGCTAAACCAATGGATTAATAATTTAGTAGAATCTGCTTTCCCACATGCTCCATGCTTTCTTGTTACTCAATGACAAGCAGAGTTCCAACAAATCATTATAAATGCGACAAACGTGATGCCTGATTGCATTTCCGTTTTCTAGTGTTGTAATTATTATTACATGTTACGCATGCTTCGTAATTATTGTCATAAGCACAAAACGTTTAATTCCAACCTAAAAAGTTTAGTTATTTATGTATATAACAATTTAATGTATCACATCATGTTAAAAAAAATCACAAGTATACAAAAACGGACTTACGGAGAAAATAATGTTAAAAGTGTTAACATTATTATTATTAACATTATGCAGGTTTTGGGCGCCATTTTGAATTTAGATGACGTAACGAAACCGTCGTTCAAAATTCTAGCATCTATGGTTTAACGATATATGCAGTATGCTTTTACTTGTTAATTTTAAATGTATGTTTTTAGTTTATAAGTTAATGCTGGAATAGGCTAAAAAAAGAGAGCGAACTAAGTATTTAAAATATACAAAGTTGCAATAAATGAGTTGATGAAGAGTTATAGCATAGTCATTCAGTTATAATTTATTACGGTCAATTAAATATGGAGGAATTGGCGGCCTTTTACAAGTATTCATACATAATTCAATAAAAGAAGCGTCTGTAACCATGCTATGTGATAATTGTAAAAACTAAGTTGACTGACCATATTATGAAGGGACCATGTTGTAGTCGACTTTCTCGATATTGTAGTAAGCTGTCACGATTTTTTTCTATGGAAATGTCCAAGGAAAATAATATTAAACTTAAAGGAAACGTTCTGCACAAATGCTGAAGGGTGGTTGTAGGCAATAATAGATCGTATTTAAACGGATTATATTCTTAAATTATAAACTCAATATTTTAAATTTTCTTCGTATACATTTTCAGAAGACTACACAATATAAGGAAACCCTTGCTCCACTGTGGATACTAATAATATATTGTAGTTGTATAAAATGCTATAAATATATTTAATAGAGTTCTCGACAAAACTCTGAATATGTATTATGAAAATAAATTAATAACTCAAGATTTTTTATAAGCATTTAGTTAGGTACTGGAACATAATGATTTTTGTGTAGACATTTTTGAGACTAAATCTAAACCAGGTCCATTAAATAAAAAAAAGTCATGTGTTAAACGAAGTAATTGCTTTTTACAAACTGAAAGATTCAATCGAATGAAAGCAGTTTAATAAAATTATTGTAATTGAATAAGTTAGAAATCTAGATAGTCAAATCGCACTGTGATGTGAATTGTTAGAAATAAAAAATACAACTTTCCCCAGTGAAAGTTGCATTTGATTCATTTATCTAATTAATAGTTTTATTTTCAGGTCGAACATATAATTGTCACTATGTGTAACACTTTCAGGCCGTGGATTGTGTTTTAATGATGTATTTCTGTTCCAAATTCTGCCCCAATTCAATGAGTCATTCTGGGCTTATCATATAGGTCTTTCCTAGTATTAATGACGATCTAACCCGGAAAATTATATTGTAACTATATATTATAATTTATAACAATTAAAGCCGGAATAAGCAGTTTAGTTAGCAAATTGACAATTCCCAATAACCGCCATAACCCTATGAATCCCAAGTTATTTTAAACCCTATAGAAACCGGTTGCGGTCGGCACTATGCGACTTCTATTAAACAGTTGCATAAAATATAGTATACTAGCGGTCCGCCCCGGCTTCGCCCGTGGTACATATTCACGTTTTCTCTACATAAGAACCATCCTCGAACTTCAAGGAATATTATAAAAAAAGAATTAACGAAATCGATTAAGCCGTTCTCAAGTTATGCGCTTACCAACACATTTTGGTATTCATTTTTATATTATAGATGTAGTTATATTATATTTTTTTTATTTAAGTATATATCTATAAAAATACTTTGAAACCTTGTTACAATATTTTTTGCTAAGCTTTGCTATTTATTCATGTTATAATTGAATGTATTTTATTTGTTGGTTCATAATCCGCTTCCGCTGAACGAATGTAGACATTTACGCTATGAATTGATAGGAACAGAATTAAAGACACAATATAGACTAACCATCCGTCGTTTTTGGAA
This sequence comes from Colias croceus, assembly GCF_905220415.1. NCBI lineage: Eukaryota > Metazoa > Arthropoda > Insecta > Lepidoptera > Pieridae > Colias > Colias croceus. Next base: position 439,321 of record NC_059547.1, read on the forward strand.
CGTGGGTTACATTTTTGTGGCGAAAACAAACCTTCAAGAGGAATATATGACATACAGTGAACTTGCAGTGAATAGTGTCATGCGCAGACAGAGAGCCAATAAAATTATTAAATGGCTTTTCAATTCCGTTAAAAGCCATAATACTCGCGTAAAATCAAACAAGAAATCCCTAGGAAATATTTGTTCATATTGAAAATCCGTTATCAAAATATTACCCAAGGGAAATAGGCAAAGTCTATAAAAGTTAGTTGAGTATAATAATCTCTTCGTTGGTGGTGTTAACCATTTCTCTAAGATGAAATAGCATTTTAAGAATAATTAATGAATTCAGAACTTATTTTTGAAGTGTAACTTATTTAGGCGCGTTGAGAGTAAAATTTCAAGGTCGCGTCATGGAGTAAGGCGACCTTTGCATCTTGTCAAAGAAGTTTCACTTGTGACACGTATGCTTGGCACGCACGCTCTTTTTTATGGGATTTATAATTAAATGTGAACTTAATGTTCTGCATTAGGATATCTCTGTTGTAGTTTCCTGAAACTTTTTATTTGTATCTACGGCATTATAATCAATTAATGATCAAAATGAAACATGAAGAACAATTATATTGCCATATATTTGTAAGAACTTTTAAATAAGTATATTACTTAAACTGCAGTAAGCAGTTGTACAAAGAGTATATACAGTGTAATATAACCTCTTCTTTGAGTTCATTGTAAAAGAAAATGCTGTACATTTTCGCGTTATCACCCCGTTTGGTCCACCGTCCGCTATCTGGGCAGACATCTCGAAACCAGACGGCAATTTTATCAGATTCCCTTTTAAAAGTATTGTCAAAGCATGTAACTCAAATGTACTTACAATAGAGTCGTTTTTAAGACTCTGAAATGTCGTTTGTATATTAAATCTTAAAAATCACATTTGGTTTGGTAAAGGGGAAATTTAGAAAAATATAAGAGCTTTCAGAAATTTCAAAGTTTTGTTGGAGAATTAATATTAATAGTAGTAGATTATTAAATGAAAGAAACTTTGTAAAGATAGATTGGAGCTCTTTCTGTATAAAATTGAGACATATGTAGATTACATCACATGCAAGTGAAGCCGCATGTTACAGTTTACATTAATTTAAAAAAACTGCATCCGAATGATCAAGATAAAAATATTCTAGGATAGTCTTTTTCTAAATAAATTATGAATCACTTAAAGACCTTAACAGTCTTTCTTTTTTGTTGAAAAGACTTTGCTTATTTTACGTATGTTAGCAATTCTTTGAATAATGTTTGAGTCATGTAAAGAATTTTAACTCTCATTATGCTACTAATTTTATAAATATTTTTATCATGTTTCTACGCGAAATATTTGAAGTAATGTAGAGATTCTGGGATATATCATATATCATAGAAAAAGGGTTTCAACGTTCTTATTAGCACAAATAAAAGAACTTGCTAATTGAAATACATTATTCAATTTAATTGACCGTATTAGGTGTGATAGATTAACAAGCCTCGGTTGTTTCATTTTCTCTATTCTATCTATTCTATTGTATTTTTTTATTTATTTTTAGATTTATTTGTATGTGTGAATGTTTACGTATGTAATAAGCTTTAAAAAGTATGTAAGTATTAGTTCCAAGTACTAGTCCATTTACTTCGTCTAAGATTTAAATTTAAACTCACGTAGGTACATTGAATATTTTCACCCGGAATACATTACCGAAAATCTGTATTCTTGTGCGTTTCAAGTTTAAATTTTCTAACTTTCATGGATTCCCACGATTTTATTTAAATCTTGAATCCGCTTCTTTAATTTAATGTCATTTGTTTAAATGTATGAATAAACTAATAGTTTGCCTTATACTAGGGTTCAGTATAATACAATTTTAAAAAGAAATGAATTTTAGGAACGAAACAAAACAATTAATTAATGTGAAAAATATTGTTGTTTTATTATAATATTTTTATGGGAACCTTATTTAATATCTCCAAAGTCTATGTATCTTCACAGTGACACAAGAAAAATCTAACGTCACCGATCAAGCTAAATTTAAGCAAACCATTAATTATACTCTACCAAAAACACGTTCTAAAAACAGATCCCTTCTTGGCACAGTTGAGTAAAACTGCGAGAAAATGGCTTATTAAAAAGCAAACAGGCAAATGGTTAGCCAAACAGAACTATGTAGGTAAGTGTTTATGTGACAGTGGTATTGGTCATAGGTATCCCGCTAAGGTCAGTGACCTGGGCCACTTAGCGTCACCAAAATAGAAGACTTTGAACACGAATATATGGTTATTACTTATTACCTATGTGACGTTTTAAAGGGTCTTATTAAATACTATCTACTTGGAGACGATGGCTCCGTTTAGAAGGTCCCGTGTCCCCAAGTGGGGTATAAGGGCTAGTATCTATTTTGTGGTAAGGGGCAGATGCATTATATGCTATCTGTTTCACTGATCGATTTTCTTTAGGGACAAGTAGATGATCAGCCTTCTGTGTCCTGCCAGATAGAGACATTTTTTTTTCGTCTCCACCGGGAATCGAACCCAGGAGCACTCGGTGCTACGTTCACGCGTTTATCACTGTATCAATGAGGCGGTCAAGTAAGCAAAGTTGGCTAAAAATTATGTAAATTTTATTCATTAATAACTGATGCTGATGATATCGACCGTGTAAAAGTGATACCGTCACGATTATATAATTATGTTAATCAATGAAACACAAACAAGCACAAACATACCTAACTCAAATAAAACATTTATTTCGTCTATGGTTGAAAACAAAAAAAAACTGTAAAATAATACCTAAGTATTAAAAAAAAATTCGGCCGAAATAATGCGCGGCTGTCAACTAGTTAAGTAGGTAGTGTTTTTTTGACATGTCAACACCTTTGACATAAATGAACAAACAGTTAAACGCATAAATTAACCATTTTAACAAGGCGACAGGATTTTAATTTAAAATGTTGACCCCCTTTTTAAATAAAACTGACAGTAAAATATAGGCAACCTAAGTGAATTTATCTGTAAGTTGTCAACGTTATCCTACCACAAAATGTTTTCAATATTACCTATGCAAAAATCTAAAATGCTGCCAAATTTCGACTGGAAATCTAATCGATGTATGTATATATTCTCCTAATTATAAATATACATAAAATTTTGGTTTCATAAAAAAAAAAACTATAAACGAAGTAATCCTGCACTGGGATCTTAGACTAATAATAATTGGATACCTTACATCTAACTTAACTGAAGTATGTAATCACTACATAGTATAAAACAAAGTCACTTTCTCTGTCCCCATGTACCTTTGTACGCTTAAATTTTACGCCTTACAACGCAACGGATTTTGATGCGGTTTTTGAAGTGAAACTTCTATAACGGGGTTGGAAAAAAATTTTGTGTAACATTTTTTCGTTACGCGTGACATTTTTCCGTTACGCGCCATCTTTTCTTATCCCTACCACGCGTGATTCGACGTGTTTCTGTAAAGTTGCGTAACTATAGTAAATTATTTTTTGAAAAATAAGGTCATAAAGAAGTTTCACTTCTTATACGTGTGTACACTAGTACGCGCGCTCAGATTTTTTTTTAATAGATAGAGTGATTCAAGAGGAAGGTTCTAGTAAGTATATAATTTATTAGGTTTAAGTCAAAGCGGGTGAAGCCGCGGGCGGTAAGCTAGTATTATTACAAATCTAAAAATAACAAATAGGAAAGTTGTAAAACATAATGACAACTACAAAAACTCAGCATCTATTACAACATATTTAAGTATTGACTTTCACTTATCTTTCACTCCATATAGGAATCCAGGAATTATCTAGTACCTAGATAAAAGCTAGGCAATAGATAAAATCATTAGCACAAGCCACTTGGAAAAATATTACTTCTGGTCGTGAGTATCCTGTTTCTTGCTACTGGTTTTAGAGCAAGCTTTTGTTGCAAATGCTATCATTATTAATGTTATTAATAAAAGTACTTTAATAAAATCCTCTGCTTTTCTTTTTGGTTATCGGACAAGTTTGTTATTTCAGATATTAACCTGACACTTTACATTATTTACATTATCATTTTCAACGCGTCAGTTTAGTGTGAAAGAATTAGCAACAAAACATCAATGAAAACAATTAATCGTTTTATTATTTACTAAAAAAAAACTTGAAACAAAAGAGTAAAAATACGCTATTTTACTTATCGCATTAATTAACCCGCCATTGGTGACGTGAATTTGACTTACACCGTTGGTGACCCCGGTCTCACGCACCGGGGTTTTTGACTACGATTTTTTCTGTAATTTACAGTTCATGCTGCTTTTTATTGGGATAGATAAAAATTTTGATGTTTTGTTGTCAATAAAACATAGGTATTTCATAAATCAAATATCTTTTATTAGCATAAGACAATATCTTTGAAATAACTAAAATTTTCAAGTATTTTAACAAAGGTTTTTTAAAACTCAAAAATAAAGCAACAATCTTTATTATTTAACAATAAAATTAGTTTTAGTCAGTCTTATGACATTGAAAACATAAAATGAAGTAACATAAATGGTAATACTTCGACCAAAAAAATAAATATACAATAATAAAATCACTCATCTTCAACAGCCAAACAACTAGAGCAAGTTGGTACCTACTACGTGCGATCTGGTTCGAAATTATCTGGTTCGAAGTCACTTCCAAATTCAATTTCCAATGACGTTTGTAATCTATCCTCATCAGATACTGCTTCTTGCAAAAGAGCCTCGAGACGACGCTGATTTCTTTCGTAAGACATGCTGAGACAATGTTCACAATTTGAACAAAAAACACAGAATTTCTTGTAAAATATCGATCAAATCTAGCAAAACGTTTACTAATAATAGAATTATATGATTAAACTATAAATTACAACAACAGCTTTATCAAAATGAGTAAAATAAAAAAATACACAATAACCATTTGACTTACTTAGTTGGTGACGCCGGTCTCACGCACCGGGTTGGGGCCAAAACTCTGTAACCTGCGCCTGCGTCGCTCTCGCGGGATAGACTAGCGGTAGGGGGCGCAAAATTAGGCAGCTACTCGAAACCACAGTGTAATTCGATAAACGGTGACAAAAATATTTGGGTTTCTTTAACTGCCCGGTCTCACAGACATATAAGGTCACCAATGGCGGGTTAATATTAAAATTATTTATACAAGTACATAACAGGTGACAGTTTGTAACACGAACGCTTGATTTAAGTGTTCCTGCAGGCTCGTTATAAAATTATCTGACATTTACAAGACAGTTACAATAAAGGATAATAGTTTCTCAATCATATATATTTATTGATGCGATGAGAACATTGCGTGTGCACGATGCATTCATTCATGCTAAATTCTTGTTAACCTGTGGTTTTTCGTGTTTGCCGCCAAAACGATGACATAGAAATTGGCGCCAAGTTGTTAACATGGCGATGGATTAATAATTATTGTCAACACACAGAGTAAAAATATTTTCTAAAACGCAAACGTTGTCGGATATCCACTGTTATCACGCATATCATGTTTTTAATAAAACTGCAATTTTCTCAGCACAATATTTCTGTTTTAATCCAAAGGATAGTGTAGTGTGTACATTTTTCTGACAGCTAATTTTAGATACAGCTTTGTTTTCGTATATCCCCTTTTCAAGTGGAAAAAACTTTTTGTGTGCTTTGTTAAAAACTGAATATAGCCTGTGAAGAAAATTCATTATAATTGGCTGAATGTCTAGTCGTTGTATAGATAATCGTAATTCGAGATAAAAAATACATGAGGCAATTAGTAGGACTTGTTAGTGTCAGTTGACTGCATACATATAGGCCTGAATTTAATAAAGTCGGTAATGAACAAGCTGGTGTCCGCAACATTATCAAAGTTTTCGTTTAAGACTGTTTTAGACGACTAGGACTGTCTGAAGTAGGGTGTCATTTGCGATTTTTTTCGATTGCACATGTGATTTTCTTAATTCCATCTTTTTTTTTGGTGAACAAATTTTGATGTAGGATACATCTCGAATAGCTGTAGAAATAATAAAATAGGGTAGACTGTTAAAGATACTGTTTTATTGAGTTGCTTAATTAATATTTAATGATTTTGGTAACATTAATTTGAACGGTTATTACATTATAATAAAATCGATTGCATTAGACCAAACCCTATGTTATAACGCAAAGTGTTGCCAGCATATTTTAAGCTTTAAATAATCTATATCTATCGTTTGTGGATGATTGATGAAGTTTAATATACCTATCTTATAAGAGTGCAAAAGAAAAATACGGATTCTTTGATCGATGGACTATAAAGTATTTATGTGGAGATAAATGGACATACTATAAGAATATAAATAAGCGTGTCTGTTTTTCATTCGCTTTGTATGTGCGTGAAATGGCAGTTTTATTCATTTATTTTATATGTTTCATTGGCTAAGAATTTTTTCAAATGCAGTGTTGTTCTTTTTAAAGAAATGGGAATTATAATAATTTATATTTTGTAAAGAAAGAAATTAGTTTTATTATTGTTCTTTCGCTTATAGCTGAATATTTTCAAGATCATTTCCTAATTTTTTGCCAACCGAGAAAAAGCCTCGATTAGGGATTTATACGTATAATCAAAATCAGATAATCTGTTAGTCAGCAACTATCAATCACTAAGAAAATATTGAGGTCCATCTGAATTACTATTTTGGTCTAGAGCATCTCATTCCAAGATGAAAACTGCATATTCGTAATTAATTATACGCCGTTTAAAGTCAATACACCCTAAACACATTCTCCGCAAGATTTCCCACGTCTCAGTGCATTATTTATTAAGACTTCAAGTAGACGTTAAATAAAACAGCAAAACTCCGGAATCCTCGATACAAACCTTTGTGACATACGTGACTGCGTTCAGTTTCTTTTTTAAATTCTCGTCGCGTCACAACAAGGTATTCACGTAAAATTGCCAGCGTTAAAAATTCTAGACATTGGCGGCGTGTGTAGCAATTTTTATTTGCCTCCATAAAGAAATTCTATTTTTAAACCCGCGCTTTTCTATAAAGTGCTGTTGTCTTTTTTTGTCTCCTTCGATCTTTCTATAAATACAGTACGAAAGAGGTTGTTTAATTTTTATTTTATTTTTATTAGAAACCCATGAGAATGCGACTTTTACATTCAATTAAAGGTATCCATGAGTCTTTAAGTTTGTGTTGTCTAGAATTCGTTTTAAACATATCTTTAAAACATTTTAAATACAATTTTAAACATTATTCGTTTTTACGTTGTTCATGGTTTTTATCCTATATCCAAAGAAATTACTACTTTCATCCGTACTGCAGTACGAAATTAATTTTAAAATTAATTTTTGCGCAGTAATCTCGGATGCGGTTGCACTGTGCAAATTAATAGGCTGTCTTGCCCGCAATTTATAAATCGTCGACAGAATAAGTTTACATGGCCTACGATTTATGGACTATATCTTAGTAGCGTGCTAGTGCAACACTGAAATGTTATATTATAATTTTGTATAGTATTATAATATGTAATAATTTATTAGATAGCTTTACTTGGATCTTTAGCAGTCAGCTGCAGGTTTATAAGAGTTATGATATTATTATTAAGGTACCTATGTATGAAATTTGCCAGTAGATCAAAAAAAAATAGGTAAATAGGTACTTGATTTTCTTTTTCTAAGTGGACTATGTCCATGTATTTTGACCCTAAATTAATAAATTCGTAAAAAGTTATCGCAAGAAGGTTTTTGTGAAATGTGTTATTTTAACGGTACACCATTAAATAATTAGATAGCAATGAATATTTGACACATTCTGAACGCGTAAACGTGCGCGCACGCTCCAAATATCGAAGTAATTCAGTAATTAGTAATTATTATTATTAACGACGACAAAATGGCGTGTCGTTTGTCGCGTGTCGCAAATGTTAACGAGCGTTTTTGTTTGGAGAAAAGCATTTTAGCGGCTTGCTGACTGCTTTAAACGACTGTTAATCTGGGAGTTCGCTGTATATTTTGGGTTGATTTTTTGCTAGTTTTAGTACGTAGCGTTTGGTCATGGTTTGGTTAGAAAGTAGCGTATTTGATAATCCAGATTCCAGACTATAATCTTACTAAACAGAGACTGTCTGTCAAACATTATAAAAAAATTGTTTACCGTATGTGCTAAAAAGAAGCAATTATCAACCCATCCATCCCCACTAATTTTCGTATTTTGTTTAGCGTAAGAAAATACACTAATATATATAATAATACTGAGCTGTCCAGTTAAAATATTAAATATAATTGTATAATAGCTTTAATTCTTATTTATCTTCCGATGGAGACTGGCAACACAGGCTCTATGTTAAAAAAAAGAAAAAAAAATTAAACCCTCGTATCTAAAAATATCGTAATAAAAATAAAATAAGGTAATAATCATAGATTAAAATGTCGTGACGACTTCTCATAAACGTATGCGTGTGCAATAACTGTTATTTACTTTACTCAATACGTATGTAATTTATTTATTATCTGTGACATGAAACCATTAGCGAGATTTGTTTTTTGACAATTATTTTTACAGACTTGTTATTTGGAAATGAACATTAAAGTGATAATTAATTGCTTACTGTTTTCACTTTTATGTTACAAAGAATCTGTATATCTAGAGAAATAAGCAAATTAGATTAGTATTCTTTTTAGTTTTACAGACTTAAATTTCCCTATCTTCCATTTCTTTATCTACCATCACAATTCACACTTTTACTGAACTTAAAGTAACACATTAAATAAATTAGAATTTTCCCCACCCCACATTTGCCTACTCCTATAAGTAATTGTATCTTACCACAAAAAATCTATATATATAAAACTCAAAGGTGACTGATATAGTGATCTATCAACGCACAGTCCAAACCACTGGACGTATCGGGCTGAAATTTGGCATGCAGGTAGATGTCATAACGTAGGCGTCCCCTAAGAAAGGATTTCCCGAAATTCTTGCGGGAACGGGGAAAAACGGGGATGCACGTACAAAGTCGTGGGCGGAAGCTAGTAACCTAAAATGCAAAACAAAATGTCTCTAGAGTTGTTTACATTTAATATAATACCACAGAGAAGAGAGCAGGCGCCATGATTAAATCGCAATTGGCAACACTCGCCTGCGGTTGCGGCGGCAAAAGTGCGAGCACAATAATATAATGAACTAGTATTACTATTAATAATTATTGATGAATTATAGGCACATTGTGTATAATTTTTATCGACTATGAATTTTTTTTAAATGCACAGTTGAGATAAGCCGTCTAGATGTGCTTTGAAAAATTAAATTAATCACATTGTATTATGAAGATGGATTCAACAATATTTAGAGAGAAATAGAGTAAAATAATTTTTTGGAAGTGAAAGGATCATAGTTTAAATAAAATAAGTATCTACATAAAATTTATTTACTTTAAATTCAATAATATAAAATATGTAGCAATTATTATATGTATAGGCATAGGAAACATTAGAAAAAGAGCGTGCCTTATAAGTAATGAAATCACTGGCGGGAAAACTGCAGGGAAAAAAAGATAAAAAGAAAGAGAAGGAAGGTGAATTTGGGGAAGGAAAAAGGACAGTTTTTGTGTGCTATTTAGAATCGAAATCTATACTAATATTATAAAGCTGAAGAGTTTGTTTGTTTGTTTGTTTGTTTGAACGCACTAATCTCGGGAACTACTGGTCCGATTTGAAAAATTATTTCGGTGTTAGATAGCCCATTTATCGAGGAAGGTTATAGGCTATATTTCATCACGATACGGGCAACAGGAGTGGAGCCATGGGGGTGAAACCGCGCGGAGCAGCTAGTAATAGATAAATTGCAAAAAATAGGTCTGACGAAGTCGGTGACACTAGGTAATCGTTAAAAAGCAAGTGTTTGGAAAATATAATTATTAAAAGCTAAAGTATCGTGGCTTTACTGTTTATCGAGTCCAACAGAAGCATAAAAAATCTGCTTTGCCTAAATAAAATTTGGCAGGTACCTACCAAATATTTCATCTTCTTACTTTTAAACTTTTTGCAATAGCAGAAAATAATATACGATAGACATAAATTATTATTAAAACCGCGCATTGCAACTAAGGCCGGATGTAATTTATATGTAAGTATAATCTATTGGTTGCTGCACAATAAAAATTCTCTAGGCTACACGATAGAAAATGAAACTATCTATTTTTTGTATGTACGCAACATCCTTCCCTGAGAAAATCTTACAAAGTAACAAACATCTTCATGATAAACTATCTTGTTAAATAGTCAAGTTATTTTAATAAACTAGTACATGTACATTCTAATTATATCCGACAATGTTGCGTCCATTGCTTTTGAATTAAAAAAAAAAGTTATTGTATCTATGGTAGCGCGGGAAAAAAGTTCAAAATGGCGGGTGCATGTCAAAGCGCACGTTTACGAAACTGCATGCGACATTGCATAGCGCGCTGGGTGCGTTGACCCCGAGTTTTGACCCACGACTCGAGGTCATGCGGTCACCGATGTAAGGGCCCGCCTACACTGTCCTTAGGCCTAATTGACTGGTGAAAAATTTATGAACTTGTCTTTAGGATCCTTTCTATTACACTATTGAAATAACCGTACAGTGTATACGATGCGGAGAGGGTATATTTATTTATGAAGTAATGGTTTAATTTTTAATTGTGAGTTATTTATATATCTTTCCATGCGTCTTGTTTATAAATTTTAAAGTAAAATAAGCGTTTTTTAATAACCTATCATGGTACTCGATAACTTAAATGGTGCACGCAAGAGCAGCCTCAGGCTCCGACCATTATGTTATAATTCTCACAATAAAATCAACTTCACCGTGTAACGGTTACAAAAAAGCATAGATAAATTATGAGAAAATTGCCTGTACATTTATCACTCACTAGTTTTCATATATGGTAACATAGGTATGTAAAATAGGCCCCTATTATCGAGCACGATTAGTGATTACTGATTACATCTCTGCGTAGTTTATCTTGAAGGATTTATCCGTCGCTTTACAAATAGAGAAAATGTGCGGATAATAATCATTAACTGTGGGCTAGAAATATAATTAATTGATAAAGCGCACTTCCTGTGACAGAGAATGCAAATAATAACAGCTGTTATGTTATTTTTATCACGGGTCTGAAAAAAAACTGCGGTTATTTCTACATAGGCTAGATAGAGCTAATGATTTTACACTCAGTTCATTAGACTTCTTTTAGAAGCACTTTCAAAATGTTTATGTTACATATTTTTAACAATTTCTTTTTCTAATTACCACCGATTCGGAAAGCAGTATCTATGGAGAAGAACCGGCAAGAAACTCCATAGTTGCTCTTTTTCTCCATATTTGTTCTTACTATTATAGTAATTTATTATTTAATACCAATAATATCTAATAATTTAACACATATTATTGTTTTACCGTAGAATCTGATCATCTAATACATATTTAAAATAAAGACTGTAATTTAGACGCTCAATTGAAATGTATTTGTTAATAATTATTTTAGACTAAATGAACTGTATTATGCGTAATACATAATATGTTAAAAATAATCTAAAAACAGAACAGACAGCTTTAAATAGAATTTAAGTGTAATAACATGAAATTATTTAAAGCTAAAGTGTTTTATAGATAGCTCGATGCTCACAATTAACTTTTTATTGTTATTAAGGCAATTTGTGGAAGCCATTCCGGAGTAATCGAGGTACAATTATATTAACATGTGTTAACCTGTTGACGTTGCTGAGAATGTGAAGAATGTTGATATGCTAGCAGCTAGTTTGTTCTAAAAATAAATGAATATTTAGAAATTAAACGATTTTAAGACAAAGAACTCCTAATTCTGAACAATGTTCTCCTAATTAGTACTTTCGTATTTTCGTTCATAAGGCTCCTTACCTTATTAATTTTCATTTTCTTCCATATGTTTAAAACATCAATTCTATCCGTATTATTACTTTTGTTACATGCATTTTATGTATTGAACATACAAGAAGTGATATCTATATTTATTGCGCCTGACTAGAACATATCAGAGGCGAGTAAATCCGACATAGCCTAGATATACAGACTTACGAGTTTAGATTAAGTTATATAGGTTTAAGTTACAACAGTTGGTGATAACCTTTAGAGCTTTCGTCTCAAACGTTACTCAAACTCAAACATTTATTTATTCAATTAGACTTCGTCTAGAAGCACTTTTGAATCGACATTACATATTGTTAACATTTACCACCGATTCGGAAAGCAATATCTATTGCTCTATAAATTATAAAGTGTATAAATGTTTAATTAGACATAATGAAATCCTTGTTATCTAAAAATTGATCCTTATTTCAGAAAAAAAGTCCATCAACTATGGCAGTTACTTATAGTTAAGTTCAATGATTACCTAACTCACTTATAGGCAAAAATTGTTATGTTATATTGATTTACTAGCTTTCCGCCCGCGCTTTGTCTAAAACATAATAAATTATATACTATTCCTCTTGAATCCCTCTATCTATTAAAAAAAACCGCATCAAAATCCGTTGCGTAGTTTTAAAGATTTAAGCATACATAGGGACATAGGGACAGAGAAAGCGACTTTGTTTTATACTATGTATAGTGAAGTCACATTATACATGGTTATAATAAAAGTAAATACAACTGCATCATTGTATATAACCAAGTAATTACAACGTGCAAAACAAAAGTTGTCAACAGTAGCTTTGAAAACAATTACATAATATGTGTATGAATATGTAATTGAAAATCAAATCTTATTTTCATAGAGGTTAAATAAAAACTCATACCATCTTGGGACACAGACAATGGCGTATTGTATGGATTTCTGGAATCTTCTGACTTCTCTACATCTCACGACTGCTGACTAATACCAAAGAAGACATAGATAGTAATACTGCTAATAAACTTTACTTTGTTATTTTCCTTTGTCACAGTTAAAATAAAACTATACTAGAAGCTTTTTGTGCGTTGGCAGGCTTAAAAATTATGTTCTTTTGTTTTATTTTTTTATATATAAAAATAAGGTTTAAAAACTTAAACCCTAGACTAATAAAATACGCTCGTAAAATTAAGAAACAAGAAAAAAGTCTCCGCTGATAGCGATTTGTTTAAAGTCGGCACCAAGTTTTCTATGTTATAATAATAAAGAATCTTAAAATTCTTAAAACCTTCAGTCCTTTACTTTGTAGTTTCTAAACCATTTACCAACCAACGTAAAGTCGAAACAACTTCATAGCTTGCTAATTGCTCGCAAGACATTAAACACAAGGCCCCATTTGTTCCCAGAGGTTGTACAGCCAAACAAACAGACTGTCAATGGAACCCCCCGTCGAAACCTGTTAGAGTTGTGCAAATGTTTACATTTTCATAGCCAAGATGTCATGGAGAATGCAATAATTGTGTGGAATTTCGTATCGCTTACACTGTATTTCTGTTATGTGAATACAATGTTTATGACGATGTTAAAAACTATATACCTAAGCGTAAAAATCAATTGTGTTTATTAGTGTAACTTATTTTGCTGGGCTGTAAAGCTTTGCCAGTATTATTAATTTACCCAGATTTATTGTATTCATGGCAATTTTATGTTTTACATGTAGATTATTAGAGGTACAATAAATTATTACAATTTTATAGTATTCGGTTTCTAAGTACAGAATTTTGTACTCAGGTATTTTTAATTTCACTAACAATATATAATATTTCTTTGAATAGCGAGTAAGTGCGGGCGTGTTTGTATGCCCGTTTGAGTATCGTTGACCTGATCTTCATATCACTCCGTTGGTTATCCATGAGAAAAAAATTTCATTATTTAGTACAGTTCTTCTTACTCATTTTAAATTTTGATTGAACAAAGGACAATAAAAATAGTAAAGATCGTACTCATATAAGTAATACGTCATAGTTAATTAATTGAAAAAAAAAATTTAAATATAGTCTAGAGCGCAACATCTCTATACATAATATTATAATCACCTACCAATCAACAACAAATGAACCTTTGAACACTTACACTTTTAAACATAACTAACCTCAACCTTATTGTTACAGATCAGCAATCCTGCTACTCGCAGTAGCAGCTACATGTGCTGCGCCAGCATCCAACAACAACCTGACAGAGGACAAAAAGGAGCCGACCACGCACGAGCTCCTCAGTTCCCTGGGGCTCAAGAAGCTAAGAGTACCCGCTGCTCACCACAGGAAGAGACTAGCAGAACAGGGCAGGCGACATGGAACAGGCGACTCCAGGATGTACGTCATCAAATTACCCCCAAACATGAACTATTATAGTAACATAGACCCCGCGCCAGCCGCAGCCAGGACTCTGCCGCTACAAATGACAAGCAATGGTAAACCAGCCAGGGTCTACCACTGGAACCTACCAGTTCTCCATAAGCTTGCGAAGAACAGACCACAAGCAAGGCTCAATGATGATAATATTGTAGACGTGGAGAGCACACCCACCTGGCCGAAAAGACACCCGAATTCAATAGAAGCAATGGCGTATTACGTTCCCGCGAAGAAACCGTCTTTCAGGAAGTATTATTCGGGGAATGGAAAACCTAAATCTTTCTACGTTCTGGAGAAGAACAAGAGTGCCGTGGAGTATCACAAGCTATTGCCGTAATTTCATATGTAAATGTCAAACTTGTATTGGATCGCTTATATATTGCTAATATTTGTAATTTAGGACGTTTGGCTAAATCGAAATATTCCAAAAATTCATCGAAAAGCTTATCGTGTTTTGAAAGATCAAAATTTCATTTTTATTGTTTATTAATATTTACAAAATATGTATGACATGAAAATTAAAATATCATAACCATCGCTTTAATCGTTTATAATTAAAGTGTTAAACTGTATCTGATCGTAACTGCATTTATTTTAATTTTTCTGTTATCCTAATTTAAATCTCTTAGGTTTTTAAAACATTCAGTGAATAACGTATTCGCCAAAAGATAGGGCAGATGCTAATTGCCATTCAGCCTTGTTTCATTTGAGTTAAGACGTTGGGACATGCATTTATATGTGTCACAGATTATTATACAAGTGATAACTGCGTTAAAAACAACCGACTTCAAACTTGCACTTGCAAAATTTACAAATACCTACATACAAAAATGCTCATAAAATAAAAACTACTAGGCCTATCCGAATAAAATTTTTATGGGACCAATTCGACACCATCCCGCATCGAACAAAAAAAGAATCACGTAAATCGGTTCAGAAACCTCGGAGTAATCGGTGTACATACATAAAAAAAAAAAAAAAAAATATACCGGCCGAATTGATAACCTCCTCCTTTTTTTTGAAGTCGGTTAAAAACCGGCGACTCACTTACTTGTAGCAGGGGCAATATTGGAATTGCACCCTTAATGGCTCCTTAATTTTGATGTGTATAGGCAAGCATGGGCAATTTAGAGAACTGAAATTGCTTCTACCGCCTTCCTGAGATTGTTCCAATATTGCCCCATGCGGCAGTTGAGTAGCCGGCTTAACTTGACTTTATAAAGCTAGTTTCCTGACAATTTGTACATAATCGCTAACATAGATTTAGGTAACATAGGTGCTTCAAAATAATTAATGAAGACTGCGATACGAATTTAAATTATTATCAATTACTTAGCATAAGAAATAACTCGACATCTATCATTATTAAGTTCGCATGCATCATGTGCTTAAGACGCCTATTTACTTATATAAACAATGTACTTTTAAATGTAACCAAATAGGACGAATCATTTTATTATTTTTACTAATTTTGGAAAGTGTATAAACACTATTATTGAAATATATTCATTTAATTGTATTGGCTTAAGCTCAAGTATTTGCATTTAAATGTTATAATGTAATGGGGGGAGTCCTTTCAGCGAAGCGGAGTAAAATTGGTTTGCAAGATCAAATTTTTCATGTATTTGCAATTATATGACGCTTCTAGAAAAAATAATCAATACACTTCAAGATATTTCCTAAAAAGTGTGCTAATTTGTTACACAACCACGTGTATTTTGTTCGATCATATAAAATCATAAAAATAGGCTAAAATAAAGATCGAAAACGAATTATTTATTAATGAAATTTCTGATTTTGGAAATAATTTTTATATAAGGATATGTATTTTGATGTACTGCAGAAAACGTGCTAAATTTTGGTTTTCTACTGAAGCCCTGTAATTATTAAATACATATTATATCTCAGAACTTAACGTTGCCCAGCGTTTTCTTTACAAACCGCGCTGCCCGCTACCCCGCCAGTCCTGATCAGGCGCTTGCTAACGTAGGACCTGTGTCAAATTATCTCCGCTCGATTTTAAGTTTTGAGTAAAGATAAATTATTGAAAATGGGTAACAAAACAAACAAAATTCGGAAGAAAGCAGTGTCAGTATCACAAAAAAGGACAGGAAAAGAGAACTAGTATGTAAATTGAGTAATATGATAAAAACGTAGTTACTTGATGCCACAGAATAAAAATATCAGTTGGTCATAAAGTTTCACCTCGTATGCTTTTATTTCAAAACGATAAAAGCTGCGTTACTGTGAAATAAGAGTTTAGTTTATAATAATTTGTTTTATATATATAATACTAGTGGTCCGCCCCGGCTTCGCCCGTGGTACATATTTCGCAATAAAAGGTAGCCTATGCCTTTTCTCGGGTATCAAAATATCTCTATACCAAATTTCATGCAAATTGGTTCAGTAGTTTAGGCGTGATTGAGTAACAGACAGACAGACAGAGTTACGTTCGCATTTATAATATTAGTATGGATTATTATTACGTAATTGGTGTATTATTTGCATAATTTTGGGGTATAATTATTAATTACAGTTGTTTATTTTAAGGAAAAAAACAATAATGATTATTTGTTAAAAAATAATTGATAATAGTCAAATAATAATGATTATTGACTAATAATAATTATTAATCACTACAGTAAAAGTTCCTTATTGGCGGGGTATATGTTCCATAAAATATATGCCTCGAATACAGAAACCGTGAATACGGAATGGTAATTATTATATGGGATTATAGGTTCTACGTTATACGTTCCTAGGTGACGATTGAGATTTTTTTCGTGTCTCATTTTTTTTAGTTGACATTATAAATTTATAAACTAGGAAGAGTGCAGTAGACGTTACTCGATCACAATTATTTTTGTAACGAATGTGAAAGACGAAACCTATAAAACACGCAAAGCGGCTTTTACTATAAACGGAACTACATTTAAAAATATACTTTATTTATTGAGTTATAAGATTGCTTCCATTCTGTTTATTTACATTCTCAAAAACATCAATCGCGGCAAAGGCGGCTTGCGACAAAGGCGGCTTGGGTCAAAGGCCTCGGCGATATCATTAATTAACAACATAATATTATGTACTTTAGGCTAACTTGTAATAAGATCTATTTTACTTTCTTATTAGTCCATTTGACAAGGATATTGTGTTAGATACCTATTGGAATAATTTTATTATTATGTATGTACTTATTAAATCCGCGAATAAAAAAATTTTTAGTCGCGAATATAGAAATTGGGTCGCATTTTTTTAATTCCCGAATAGTGAAAACGCGAATAAAGGAAGCGCGAATAAGGAACTTTTACTGTATAATAGATGATAATAGTTAGTTCATAATCATTGTTATTATAGTTCATTGAAAAGTTACATTTGGGGTTGCGTTTTTTAGGAGGACGCATTTTATTTTTTTGATGTGTAGGGGGGGTTAGTGTGAAGCTATCACCAAGTTTGTGGGGTCGCCACCCTTGTCCCACGGCCGCCATCTTAAAAATAGCGCTTAATATGGTTTTTATGATATATCTCTTAAACTATTAATCTGATAAAAAAAAATTGTCAACATTATTTGTTGCAAATTAAATTTTCTACAATTTTGGTCCAGTAACTTTTTGTCATAGAACTATAAATAAAAATGTTATGAGTGAAAATGTTCAGAAATTAGCGATATTTATATTTTTCAATAAAACTTTTTTTTTTTATAATTTTACGAAGAAATAATATCAGACCATTTTTGTAGATTGTTGTAGTATTGTAGTTATATTGTAATACACGCGCTCTATACTATTCTAATATAATACTCTAAGCTTCTACTGGTAGCAGCAAGTAATATTTATTAGTTACACCAAGTACTTCCATAATTATGTTGTGCTAATTAATAAATTCCTAGTACCTACTTATCTCAGTTTATAAAGTTGTAAATGATTTCTTTATTTACTTTTATATTTACAATCTGACACAAACACTTTTACATTGCTTACATAATAAAAATTGATCACAATTTACTTTTGATATAAGTATTTTACACTGTGGCATAGCGCTAACGTTACGAAAAACAAACGACGCGAGGAGCGCGAGGAGCGCGTGTCACGCGAACGGCCCCGCACACCTCACCTCCAATCTTGCCTCGCGTTGAAATACCTCGCGTTAAGAGCGTAACTTTTACATAATAAGTAACGTATACAGGGTGTCCCATTATTGGTATAATAAGCTCAAAGGAGTTTATAGTTTTGCATACGCTGAGTACGTAAAATTCCAGATGCATTTTTTTTTCAAATAGATGAATTCTTAAAACTATCTGTACAGTGTACACCCCTAACAAGCAATCCGCCAAACTTTGCCACCCGCACGTGAGCTATCGCTTAAGATTCAGTTTTTATAGACAAAATGCTCACATTAGCGAAGCGTTATATGCCGGCTACGCGAAGCTAGAGAAGGAAACATGAATTTCAAGGAAAAATTTAGCAAAAAATTTTTGGCGTAATTTTGTTGTTTAAGTATTTTTTTCGTGGTTTGTGTATGCAACGCGCTTAGTATACCGATAGTGGGACACCTGTATAATGACTTTTAAATATGTAATCAGTAAGTGAACAATGGTCACAAATCAAGAGAGCTAGGAGTAGGCTAGTACTTATATTTTAAGTATTAATTTATAACCAATATCCTATTTAGGGTCGAACAACTTTATGAATGCTTTAGACATATAAATGTAGACATTATAATTAGCTTATGTGTAATTATATTTTGTACAACATTTAAATGTAGATAATAAATTATCAAAATTATACAATTTATTTTATTTCAATCCACAACCCTCTATATGTTATATTTTCGAATATGCCACATATTATATAACATACTTTACTTATAAACACAAAAGTTAGCTTCTTTCCTGTATGATAGAGTTTTAGCAAAAAGCTCTACTGGGGAAATAATGTAGGTAATCCTTATTCCTTGATAAATGAGAAACTTAATAGATACTTTTTTCTCTACATAAGCACCATCCTCGTACTTCAAGGAATATAATAAAAAAAGAATTATCGAAATCGGTCCACCCGTTCTCGAATTATGCGCTTACCAACACATTTTGCGATTCATTTTTATATAAAAGAAGAAGATTAAAAAGTAACTGTCCAAAAGAATTTTTTTTTGTCTTACCAGTAATATTAAAGGGCTCTCCGTAATAGTAAAGGTAAGATAATGCATTTGTGCATCTTATACACATGTACATCAAAAACTCTGAACCTATAATATTTCGAAATACTTACTTACACAAACTTCTTGGAGAATTAGAAAGAAATAGAAAGAATAGAGATACATTATTTATAAAATGGATAAAAGATCCTAATAACCTAATATTAAAGCAAAATTATAACAAATCGAGAAATTACGCTAATAAATTAATTAATAGAACTAAAAATAATTATTACAAATCAGAAATAATTGCAAACGGGAATAATAGTAGACAATTATGGCAAATATTAAATCGAATCACTGGTAGAATTAAGAGGTCGATTGATGATACTATTAATAATGCATTTCAAAAAACTAACGTGTCTTATAAACAGATCGCAAACAACTTTGCACAATTTTCTAAAAATAGCACAAAAAATATTACTCCTAACTGCTCAATGCCATTACTTAATAAATCACAATACAAAACTTCGGCCCAGGTCACTATGCGACTAAAACCCGCGAAGCCTGATGCAGTCAAAAATATAATCATGAGCTTAGACAATAATAAAGCCCCAGGGGTAGATGGTATTAGAGCCTGTGACTTAAAAAAAATATGTACAAGAATTCAAACAGTCATCACAAATTTAATTAATTTATGTATAAAAACCTGTACCTACCCATCAGTGCTTAAAACCGGCATTGTCCGACCGATTTATAAAAAGGGATCAAAAACAGATTATACCAACTATAGACCGATAACAATATTGCCTACTATTGATAAGATTATTGAAAAATATATTGCCAAACATATATATGAATTCTATGAAAATAATAAAATTTTAACCAACCATCAATATGGATTTAGGCCAAACAAGAACACAACACAACTTCTGTCAGCGTTTACCGATAGCGTCCATTCACATTTAAATAACAAAAAACATGTACTAGCAGTATTTATAGACTATAGTAAGGCGTTTGATACGCTTTGTCACGAGAGACTATTAGAGTGCCTGCATGACAGCGGTATTAGAGGCAACCTATTGGACTGGTGTTCGGACTACCTCAACGATAGAAGATACACTGTTAGAGTCTGTAATGCGACTAGTGACATAGTTATTGCTACGGAGGGCACTGCGCAGGGCTCGGTCATCGGTCCATTGCACTATCTGACGTACGTAAATAGCCTTACAAATGTGATTAAACACAGTGAGACTTATCAATTTGCCGACGACACTTGTCTTGTTGCTGCTGGTAACAACGTAAGCGAAGCACTCGAGAAGTTACAAGAGGATTTTAACTCATTGTTACGATGGTCACATGACGCAGGTCTAGTTGTTAACGAGAATAAGACAAAATTAATGTACATAAGCTCTAGTCAGAACAGAAGCTCCCATATACCCAGACTAATAGCTCACGAACACCAATGCTTGCACGGAAATCAGAATTTTAATAACTCACCACATTGTAACTGTAACGCTATAGATATTGTAGATTATCAAACATACTTGGGTGTTACTATTGATAGCAGACTGAACTGGCAAGAACATATTAACGGAGTGTGTGATAGATTGAGGTGTATCCTGGCTAAATTTTCGATAATTAAACACAAAATTCCCTACAAAACTTTATTATTGCTTTACAAATCACTAGCCGAATCAATTATCTCATATGGATTGTCTAGCTACGGACGGACTTGTAAGACCAATCTTGACAAAATATACACACTCCAATTAAGACTACTAAAAACGATCGTTCCATATAACATTAAGGCTAAATATAAAAATGACTATCGTAAATTATTTGAACTGTGTAAAATCATACCGATACATGAAAAAATTAATCTAACACTTTTAAAAGAGGAATTCTTTAATATTGACATAAATAAAATTAAAAAAACGCCTCATAATAATATAATAACTCGTAGCGTCACAAACGCTACGCTAAAACTTCCATCTTTTAGAAACCTTCACGGGAAGAGAACGTTAAATTATATGGTACCCTGTCTCATCAACAAACTACCTATATCTTTAAGAGATTCAATAACTCACAAAAATCTAAAATTCAAACTAAAGCAATACTTTTTAGTAAATATAAATAAACTATTATAAAAAAAAACCTTCTAATAACTCTAAAATATTAAGAACTTATAACTAATTTTATCTAAATATAAATACAAATAATACAAAATTATAGATTCACGAAAGGAGCATACTGTATGTTTACACGGCCAGCAAGATTACCGATGTCGCTCGTCACTAAAAAATTTCTAAGTACCCTCATTAGGATTAAGAACTAATAATAAGTATTAAAACATTTATGTAGCGGTTTGTGGGCTTATGGTGCACAGAAAAACTCGAATGAGTTTATGATTGCATCAATGTAAATTAAAAAATAAATAAATAAATAAATTAAAAAAAAAAAAAAAAAAAATTTATTATGACTCGATTTTGTATACCATAGATGGATAAAAAACGTGTGTCGTATAGCTTGAGGATTGAGAGGGTTTTTCTTATTATCAATGGACATTCAATATGTTTTTCAGATTAATATGAAGATACACAATATTAAAGAATCATCATTATTTGTAATTTTACATACCGCTCTACCTAGCTCCACCACCTAGCTAAAAATTAAAAAAGCAACCAATATAATTCTATGATTCTGAACTTAAAATAATTTTCAATAATTTACACTTAATTTACAGTTGTTGAGCTAAATCGAATGTCCAAATTTCATGACGAATATTCATAAATTCTCGTCATAAGATTGCTTGTCTAGATAAAGAATGACTTTCGAATTACAAAAGTAACAAGCTAAATGGACTACAATAATTTCAGTTTTAATTCTGAGGTTTTAATAAATATAATATCATGTCTGCTTCATTCAGTGTAGGCCTTTAATTTGCATATTTTAGTGCAGTATGAATTTGCACTCTAGTAAAATTTAATGGTTGCATGTAAATTGACACAATCACGCAAATGAGCGTTTATTACATAATATCTTCATTTGCTCCAAAAATAAAGCTGATTTATATGCAGGCGATGTGCAGGCGTATGAATTTCGAAATACTTATAAAAAAAAAGAACCTGCAAAGAAATTTTATTTATCCCGGATTAACCTGAGTGAAACCGGTGTAACCGTTTAGTATATACTATATATACGTGTTATATTAAATTCAAAGCTCAGAACAAAATTATTCCACCACACGCTCCACTTAAAATTAACGGTGTTGTATTAGAACATAAAACCCACGAGAAATACCTAGGTTTGCGAATCGACAGCTCTCTAAAATGGAATTATCACATCGACCACCTAAAAAATAAATTATCAGCACTTGTTAGATCTCTGCGTAATATCACTTCTTGCATTCCTCATAAATTACGCCACACCATCTACAACACGTTAGTCAAACCTCACCTAATGTATATTTAATAGAAGTATGGGGTAGCGCTTACAAAAATAAATTAGCGCCACTACACATTTTACAAAATAAAATTATTAAAACCATTTTTAAATATCCTTTTTTAACTTCTACAAATAAAATCTACGACGATACTAAAATAATGAATTTAAAACAATTATACTTTTATAATACATGTATGTTCATCCACAAAGCGCTACATAAAAACATAAATACAAATATAATATTCTCAACATCAAATCGCCACTATCCTAATAGACGAGCTAGCTATCTTGCCCTCCCGAAGATCCGAACGAATTATGGAAGGCGAACGGCAACATACGAGGGAGCACGTTTCTATAACGGATTGCCAAGCAAATTAAAAAGTGTAAACTCATTCATTGTATTCAAAAAACAATTAGCGAAACACATACTGGAAGACCACACGCTCAAACTTTGAATGCAATGGATGAGTACCTAACCTAAACTTATGTTTATAGTATGTAACTTAGGTACTCTAAATTTTTAACTAACGAATGATATTTTTTATAAATACCTATGTTTAAAATTTAAGTTTCTCATGTAAGTGACTTAATGTCTTAATGGGAATAAATGTCTTTAAACCTTATATTATATAACAAAAATAATTTAAATGTATTAGGTTAAATTTAGAAATTGGTTCCTATCCAATTTTTAAATCTCAAAGCAATGCAAGCTTTACGTTACGATTAGGTGTAAAAACGAGCACCTAATTAGTAGACACTTTCGAGTTTTTGAGATCAGAGTTTTATAAATAACTAGCCAACCGGACGAACTCCGTTTCGCCACCAGACACCTTTTCTTTGCTATAAACCTCACGGAGCCCGACACCTTTCCAACGAATGAAAAACCGTGGAAATCAGTTCGTGCATTCTGGGGTTATAGCGTCAGGAAGAAAAACCCGACTTATTTTTATATCTTATAATATACAAGTGATAACTGCGTTAAAAACAACCGACTTCAAACTTGCACTTGCAAAATTTACAAATACCTACAGACAAAAATGCTCATAAAATAAAAACTACTGGGCCTATCCGAATAAAATTTTTATGGGACCAATTCGACACCATCCCGCATCGAACAAAAAAAGAATCACGTAAATCGGTTCAGAAACCTCGGAGTAATCGGTGTACATACATAAAAAAAAAAAAAAAAAAAATATACCGGCCGAATTGATAACCTCCTCCTTTTTTTTGAAGTCGGTTAAAAAATGAATCGCAAAATGTGTTGGTAAGCGCATAACTCGAGAACGGCTGAACCGATTTCGATAATTCTTTTTTTATTATATTCCTTGAAGTACGAGTATGGTTCTTATGTATAGAAAACGTAAATATGTACCACGGGCGAAGCCGGGGCGGACCGCTGGTAGTAGATAAATTTCATTACATACATAGCCAAAGCTTTCTCTACACTGCCATCTGTTAAACCATTTCCGTAGGTATGTATTACTCTACTCTTTGTGTTAAACATCTCTTAAAACATGACAATGAAAGCTTTGTGCATTTTATTTCAACCTTTTATCAATAGATGTCACTATTATCAAAGCAATAGCTTTCCACCACTAGATGGCGCTAAAATAAATTCGTTCGCGTTATCGACGTAGAGCCGCACATGCGCGGCGGACTGCGCGATTTACAAAATTCAGTCCAAATGTTATCCGACTCAAATCTATAATCGTCGTGTTTTGTGATAATGTCAGATGTGCACGAAACAAATAAAAATATGTCTGAAAATGTGCGTTTCATGAGGACAACAACAGAAGTGAGTGATAAAAACAAGAGTGCGTCTAAAAATGATAGCGATAAGAGGAACACTTATGAGACCGCTATTAAAGTAAAGAGTGTTATTCCCAGGAAAAGGTAAGAGGATCCAGGTGTGAAAATATTTAAATTCGCACTGAATAATGGCACAGTTATGTCATTTCGCACAGAATTAGGAAGTAGGCGTCAATTAATTACAAGCCAGCGGCCGGTGTCCCGCTCCAGTTTTCTGGATATAATTAACGAGGCGTGCAACTAAAAATATCCACAATATAATAGAAGCATAACATCCATCAATACTTAAAGGGAAACAATTAACGAATCAATGTAAGAACCTCTTCCTTTAATACAAGAAAATTAAAGAGCGTTCATATTTAATATTTACTTACAAATATGTTTGTCTGTACTGAACTCAAAAACTACTGTATCAATTTTAATGCTATTTTACTTAATGAGCATAATAAATTAAGGCTCATTTGACATGTAAAATAGAGTGATAGAGTCTTCTCTACCATATTATTGTAAGGTAATAAAGGGTGGTTGAAAAATAAAAGGCAATAAAAAATTTATAATTTATTTATTCATCCATAGAACAGAATAAAATATTACACCAATACATTATACACATACACATATATATTTTATAAAGTTTACGTACGAGAGTTTTCGATCGGTAGCGTCTCTAGCAACCCCATGTAAACTCGACATTTTCTAGAGCTGATTATCGATTTTCAAGCAAGTTTATTAAATTTTAATAATTCACATTCGTACGACATAATTCTTATTAGCAATGAAACTCAATATTCTGCTTAATACTCACATCAAAGCTTTTTAACGTAGAATTGTTGTGTAAAACCGCGAATAAATTATTTGTTTCTAATTATTTAAAATCGCAGCGTTCAGGAATAGTCAGAGGGTAAACCCTCCTTTCAAAACATAATGATAGCTATCTGAAAAAAAGGTCTACTTATATCGAATCTAAACTACGTTTATAGAACCGTGGTTTAAAAGTCTACTGTATGCAAACCGAGATTAAACCTATATTAAATTTATTTTATTTTCTAAAAGTAGAATAGTAAAGTAGAAATAGATCCGTGATTGTTCTATATCAATAAAATGTATCTCTCATCAGTTTGTTTGTGCGCACACCGGCGTTTATTTTAATTCTAAATAATGGTGACTACGTCAATAGAACAATGTTTGTAAATATTTATAAAATATTATTAGCTATATGCATCTGCGACTAACTAATCTTCCATTTTCAATTGTGTATAACTAGCTTCATCTCGCGGCTTTGTCCATGTACCTGTATGAGTACATAAATGGCGATATATGAGATTCTGTATAACCCGTATTTGATATTTTAACTCTGGATTTGGAACGAAGTTCCTTATGTTGTTTGACGGAAAAAATTAAGACTAAAAGATGTAACGACATTTTTTGCTATAATATTATACGTAGTTGTAAGCCGTGCGGTCTCTCTCTTGAACTTTTAACACCTCTCAAGATGTTATAGCAAGACAGATTCATCAACTATTATTAAATAAAACATACAAATCTGTGCATTAGTTTATCCATCAAAAAATATGTTATAGATATTCCATTCGCATATATGGACAAAATTAAAATGTTGAAATTGAAATAGCACAGAACAAATTTAAACCGGTAGTTCTTCTATTCGTCAATCGTACTCCATTCTACTAAACATTCTGTAACACACAAAAATTCTACTTTTTTTAACATAATCACTACATAGTATAAAACAAATTCGCTTTCTCTGTCCCTATGCCCATTTGTATGCTTAAATCTTTAAAACTACGCAACGGATTTTGATGCGGTTTTTTTTAATAGATAGCGTGATTCAAGAGGAAGGTTTTAGTATATATAATTTATAAGGTTTTAGACAAAGCGGGCGAAGCCGCGGGCGGTAAGCTAGTAAACAATAATTTATTTCACTTTAATTTAAATTAAATGTTTATCACAAAGGCGGGGTAAATAAAATAAACATTCCCAAAATTATGCATTGGCGTCTACGTTATCGGTCGATTATCTTATCGTTTAGTCACCTATTTTATAAAACTTGCACACTCATAGTATTATCTTTTTAGGAAATATTTGTAATACGCACACACCTTTTTATTGAATTATCTATAATTTGTATCATTATAATTGAATAAATAAATATTTTAGGACAATTTTCACACACGGCACGATCTGATCCCATACTAAGCTTTCGCTTGTGTTATGCAAACCAGATGGCTGATAAACATACATATATTATAATTTTAAATAAATACTTATATAGATAATTAACACCCAGACACAGGGCGAACATCTTGTTCATCACACATAATATATTTGCCCCGAGTGGGAATCGAACCCCTCTGACCTCTGGCTTGGAAGGCAGGGCCACTACCAACCAAGCCAACCGGTCAGTTAAAATCAGTCAGTATAAATTAAAAATGTGGAGCGGTTGTGGCCGAATGACTACAAAGTCCGATTGCAATTGAAAAGGCCCGGGTTAAGAGCTAGCGCGCAAGAGCAACTTTTGTCTCCGCAACTATTTTGTCTCTCCCATCAACTCTATGGGCTAGTAAGAAAGTGCGCGCACGTAGCGACGCAACTCTCCATAGAGTTGATGGGAGAGACAAAATAGTTGCGGAGACAAAAGTTGCTCTTGCGCGCTAGCTCTAAAACGAATTTCACTGGAACTTAATATGATCTAGTTTTTAGCGCCTATTTTTTTGAATAAAAACTTTTCATGCTTTTTCATATTTTCAGACAAGATCTTCTAAAATGGTACGGATGGGGCTACAAGGACTCCAAATTTCAGCTGGTCGACAATGTGGCTACATTTACTGGGAATCGGTGAGCTTAAAAGTTTTCTGTGTAATCATGTAAAAAGTGCAAACATACAAGCCTCTCCCTCTTGCTTCGTGCGGTTGAAAATTGAAATGAAGGTTAATTTATTACATCAGAAAGATAGTGACAAACATACAAACTTTCATATTTATTTGCATATAAGTGCGATTGTTGAGCACGTGTTCTCGAAACGGATGCGCCAATTGAGAGCAGCCCACGGCTCAGCTCTCTGGATCCAGCCGGCTAGAACTGAAAGGAATCTGGACTTTCCTATTTAAGTACTTAGTGATTTGAGGTTCAAAAATGTAAAAACGACCCTATAATACGAGTAGTTTGGTCTAGTACTACTACTTAGTAGAGATTGGTCTGCCCGTGAATTATTTATTCTTCGACAGCATCAGTTGAAAAGGTATTTCTTATATTAAAAAATTGTATTAAGTATATTGCTAATTAAACATAAAAACTTGAAATTATACACGATAATATATATGTATGTTATTGTTTCACATGAACATCTAATGTTTGAATTTAATAAACTTATCAATAATCACACCAATGCTCTATACTAGTATAATTCACGTTTAACCGTCCAGGTATACTATATACTTTATATTTGATAAACCTCCACGACGACGACGACAGTGAAACACCTCAGCTATTATTATAATAAAATAATTTGATTGCACCGGCTTAAAGGATATACCTCTACTCTTATCGATTACATTTTAATTTAGGTCGAAGTTAGATATCAGACAGAAAATTGCTTGATGATTATTTGAATTTTGATTGACAGAAACAAGGTAAAGGAAATTCTTGCAAAAAGCTTGTAAATATGACCATAATTAGTGTAAAACAAAGTCTATAATTATTCATAAATGAACATTTTTCAGGCTTGATACATTTGATAAGATTCAGTACCTAATCATCATCATCATCAGCCCATATACGTTCCCACTGCTGGGACACGGGCCTCCTATGAGGGTACAGGCCATAATCCACCACGCTGGCCAAGTGCGTGTTGGCGGATGACACATGTCGTCGAACTTTTTAATTCTTCGACATGTCGGTTTCCTCACGATGTTTTCCTTCACCGTTCGAGCAGTGGTGATGTTACAACATGCGCAGATAAATTGAAAAATCAATTTAATTCCTGCGCGCTCGCCTGGTCTCGAACCCCGGACTTATCGATTCGAAATCCGAGGTCTCACCACTGAGCCACCACTGCTCTACCAGTACCTAATACGATAGATTAATTATTTTCTGGAAACAATTTGAATACAGACAGATTGCAGATATTTATATACATACCCTTTACATACCTGTATATACAGGGTTACTTGTAAAACACCAGCAACCTCGCAGGACAAGATAGCTAACATCATAAGTAACAACATTTGTTCTACGACTTTTGATAATTTGTTACATTTTATTTTTATACAAAAATAAATATTCATTTAATTTTCTGTTTGAATATTATAAACTCTACGCGCATCTAAAAGTTACGTAAACAAGAAGCGAACGAGAGGGGGACGACAAACGCCCCCTGCGTTTGTCGTCCTTTCGATAATGAATAGAACATAGACTTACAAATGTTAGGAGAGTACAACAAAAGCTTAAAAAATCATTTAAAAATAATTTATTGCGTTATGCCAAAAGTCGTAAAACAAATGTTGTTACTTATGATGTTAGCTATCTTGTCCTGCGAGGTTGCTGGTGTTTTACAAGTAACCCTGTATAATATAGATAATAATATGTAATACAATTTATTCATCATGGCTGGTTGCGTTTAGTAAAGCACGTAAAACAGTCTAGTTTTTGTTTTTCCTTGTATTTTTTCACAAAAGACGTCATGTTTAGGCTATTTAAAATAATTTGTAAAAACACCAGAATAAACTAGATTTTATTTAATATTATGATCATAATAATTTGTATATTTTCTGTGAAGGTTATGAGCTAGCGCGCAAGAGCGACTTTTGTCTCCGCAACTATTTTGTCTCTCCCATCAACTCTATGGGCTAGTAAGAAAGTGCGCGCACGTAGCGACGCAACTTCCCATAGAGATGATGGGAGAGACAAAATACTTGCGCGCTAGCTCTTATGTACTTAGTTGAATTTTAGATTTGCAGATCTTATAATGTTGCTTTTTTTTTTCACCCAAACATTGGTGATTTGGTAAAAAGTAAGCCCCTAGTCAAATTATGTAAAAATTGAATTTCAAAACTTGCCTTTCGGCTATTTCTTTATTTTTGTTTAATTTGAATAAAATAAGTTTCTCTACATTCCTGTAAAATTATTTTTTTAAATCAATAACTGCATCCCACTTTAAACTTATCTCCATACCCTAGTCCACGTGTACTACGCCCTTGAACAATGATTAAAACGCATAAAGCACTTGTAAAAACAACACAGGTAACGCAGAGTGAACATGTTTCGTAGGTAAGCTAATATCTAGGAATCACAGAGCCTTCGTCAATAGCTAATACAAATAGTGTCGAGTGTCTGTATGTTTGACTTTTGAGATCGAAGGTTTTACCTTTGAGTGTCTAAGTAGGTATAAAGTTCGCGAAGTGCATTGTAACATTGATTTAATGTGACTTAGAGGAATTTTCGTTAATTCTATTGTGTAAACACAGAGTGCTTACATGTATTATTTATATGGTAATAGATAACAATAAAAGATGTCTAGGCATAGAATAACACGCAACGCCTAAACAATCGCAGTCACTACCACATAGTATAAAACAAAGTCGCTTTTTCTGTCCCTATGTCCCTTTGTATGCTTAAATCTTTAAAACTACGGAACGGATTTTGATGCGGTTTTTTAATAGATAGAGTGATTAAAGAGGAAGGTTTAAGTATATAAATTATATAATTAATTAGGTTTTAGACAAAGCGGGCGATAAGCTAGTACCTAACATTATAAAAGTAATATTATTTTAGCTTCCTGACCGACTTTTTATCGAACTTCAAAGTTCAAATACGAAACTTCTCCATGTTTTGCTCACAACTACACTATAACAAAGTCTGTCAATTTC
This sequence comes from Colias croceus, assembly GCF_905220415.1. NCBI lineage: Eukaryota > Metazoa > Arthropoda > Insecta > Lepidoptera > Pieridae > Colias > Colias croceus. The sequence goes on from NC_059547.1 coordinate 469,908, forward strand.
CAGATACCTAATCGGCGGCAAAACCCTCCCACACTTCGTGTCATGGGTGAAAGAGAAGTTTGATGTAGATATATCGAAGCCACCCAAAATACCACCTGTACCCACTGCGTACCCCCCGAGTAGATTACCAGCTGCCATACGCGAGGAGTTGGAAGCCATAACTCTGGTTAGCGTTGAGGGACTGGATAGGCTGATCCGTGCTCATGGACAGACGCTAAACGACATGACGAAGCTAAGAGCCAACTCGTTCAAGAGGATACCTGATGCTGTGATATGGCCGCAGAATCATGAACAGGTAAGTAACTAGCATTTGCCCTGAAAAACTACTCTATTTATTTATTTGTTTGTGGTCTCTAGGTCTTTGTTACTTATAATAGAAATAAGTAAGTAAAAATATATTACTAAAAATTGTAATTGAATGCATTAAACAGTAATAAAAAATAGCTATGCTATAGCTTGTCATCCGTCTTTCGTAAACATATCGGTCACATAACTTTTCAGGTGATGCCCATTTTTTCAAATAATCACACACTTGCACTTTGCAGGTAGTGCAAATCGTACAGTGTGCGAACAAGCACAAGTTCGTGCTGATCCCGTACGGGGGCGGCACGTCCGTGTCGGGTTCGGTCACGTGCCCGCAGCACGAGCTGCGCCCCATAGTGGCGCTCGACACGTGCGACATGAACGCGATCCTGTGGCTTGATAGCGAGCAGCTAGTTGCCAGGGTGCAGGTGAGGGACTGTGGTGACGGCTAACTAGCAGTACAGGCGATCCAGAATGCCTAATACCAATTTTTTATGATGTGTGATTTTAGATACTTTTGCTATTTTTGAATTGGGAATTTGACGTTTTTAAAATACATTTAAATCATTGAAGGAGCTCTACTCTTGTCAAAAGGCTTGGTCTTAATTGAACCAGAATATTATGTAGAGAGATATTACTGATGACAATAATGATATAAATTATAAATGATCGCTTGCTTTAAATTGCAATGACATGCAAAACCCAGTTTACTTCCTCACAAGTACTTCGAAAAGAACTCCATCCAAATAAAAAGCACTTGAGCTTATGTCATTAACAATCACGATTTGTTGCAGGCGGGCATAGTAGGCCAGGATCTCGAGCGGGAGATGCGTGCCCGCGGCTACACGGTGGGCCACGAGCCAGACTCGTACGAGTTCTCGACGCTGGGCGGCTGGGTGGCCACGCGGGCGAGTGGCATGAAGAAGAACACGTACGGCAATATTGAGGATCTGGTCGTGCAGACTAAGGTACGTGGTAGTGGTGCAAATGAGTTGCTTGTGTTTAAGGATTTTCGCTATTTTTTTGTGTTTAAAGATTTCGCTGATTGTAATAGGTAAGTACAGTGCTGCAGTTGTGGAAAATATGTCTAATAAAAGCTCAATAAAAGGTTATTGAATTTTGATGTTTCAAACATTTAAATGACTTAATAAATTGCCAGTATTCTATGTAGAGTGCTTGGTAGGTTTTACAATGAAACAACGTTAGTTTCGTATATTAGTTTTTGCTCTACTATTTTCTCAACATACATAGAGATATGAAAAATATTCCATTTGATTTGCTCAGCCTGATATATATCATATATTTAAATAAATAGATAAAAAATCTACATTTAGATGGTAACCCCGAGCGGCGTGCTCGAGAAGAGTTGTTGCGTGCCGCGGATATCGTGCGGTCCGGAGTGGGAACATGTTGTACTCGGCTCAGAGGGTTGCTTGGGGGTCGTCACTGAGGTAAGCGAATACAAATTAAATATCAATAAAAAAATGTTTTTTCCGTTGTTCTTTTATTGTTGTGATATGGGACTAGTTTACACAAAAAGTTAACCATTGAAAATAATATGAATGTTTGTCCAGTACTTTTCTATGTACCCGTATGCCGTACAGTGAGTACATCTTAGATATTTCTAATGCAAATCTGAGTAAAATTTGTATTTTGTGTACTGTATATGCAATGATTAACAAATAATAGCGAACGTGAATGTTATGTAAGTATGCGAATGTGCTGTTAATTTTGAAAATAATTTTTATTGAATATAAAATAAATTTGCGTAAAAGTCATATTTTGTGATGTTAATAAAGAGGTAATAGTTAATGATATCCACATTATAATAAATAAGCAACAATCTAATAATATACACATATATAATTATAGGTGACATTAAAAATCCGCCCCCTCCCCCCCGTGGTGCGCTACGGCTCCCTCGTGTTCCCGGGCTGGGAGGAGGGATTCCACTTCGAGCGGGAGGTCGCGAGGAGACGCCTGCAACCCTCCAGCATACGGCTCATGGATAATGAACAGGTATGATCGAACTCAAAATAATTTAACGTCATAACTCTAATTGTTACTCTTAAAATCTTACGAAAAATCGAAAATAAATTTTATGTTTTACTATTAATATTATGTTAACATTATTATTCTAACGAAAACTCTCAAATTAACGTCTTATTATTGTTACTCTAACTCTAATTCAATTTAAAACAATTCAATATTAGCAATTTAATATTCAATTTACTATTAGCAAAATTGATTAAAATTGTAATTAAAATTTATGTTGAACTAACTACTAAAATTTTTAAATAAAAAAATACCACCAAAAAATTACCTATACATATTTTTTTTTATTCACGTTGATGAAAAAAAGATTACTTTTAAATTAAAATAAAATATGCATCTTTATGTATTAACGTTAAAATATTCTGCACAAAAATAATAATATTAAAAACAATAATTGAAATCGAAATTATTTATATGAAAGTAGGTAGTAGCTCTGGGCCTTGCGGTTCCAGTCGCGGACAAAACCGCCTGTCATGCAATATTTTACACCGAGAACATTTTTTTTTAATTTTTCAAATTACTGACTTACATGGATCGAATGGAAAATCAGTTTATTGAAATGTTTATGGAACAGCTTCCTGTCAGTTATAAACAAAAAAATGTGTTCGTGTACTATAGTGTACACACGTAAGAAGTGAAACTTATCTATGACCTTATTTTTAAAAAATAGTTTACTAAGTATATGCAACTTTACAGAAATACGTCGAATCACGCGTGGTAGGGAAAAAATGTTACACTAAATTTTTTCCCAACCCCGATAAAGAAGTTTCACTTCAAAAAAAGAAAAAAACATTGTTTTTTTAAAACAAAATTTAGTTTACTTTAATTATCTTCCGTTTAGAAGGCACGCAATTGCTCGGAACAAGTAATTACAAACAATAAAAAAACAGATTTTTTTTTAAAAGGCCTATTTTTTCATTTTGACCTAAATAACGAAATGACGCGTGTTCTGTTCTCGATGTTTTTGGCTGACTAGTAAAAAATAATGATATTTTTTACTAGTCAGCCAGCAGGGTTCGTTCACACAAAAGTAATTTTGCTAAAGTTACATATTTGTTTGAAAATTTTAAAGAATATTTTATTATGTATTTTAAATTTTTATTCCAAATAAAAGCGATTGCCCGTAATTAATTAAAAAAGTTGGCACAAAACACTTTTCCAATTAATATTTAACAATTAAAAAAATCACTTATTCGCTCTTAGCAAGAAATACTTAATCGAAGATATTACCAAAAAAGTTTAAACAATAAATCTATACTAATATTATAAAGCTGAAGAGTATTTTTATTTGTACGCGCTAATATCAGGAACTACTGGTCCGATTTGAAAAATTTTTTCGGTGTTAGATAGCCCATTTATCGAGGAGGCTATATATCATATCTTACGCTAAGACCAACAAGTTTCACAATTTCAATTTCAAGATCATAATGAACCTGTGTATCAAAATTTTTAGCATGTATTAAATAAAAACACAACGATAACATAGTTCTTGTTGTTAGATTTTTTTGATAAAAGTTTTAATTTATTTGGTGGATGCATAATTAAATCATCGGAGCGTTTCTTAGTAACATATGTTACATGATGTAATCATGTAATGTTTCCTATACCTAACTAATAAATTGCCCTTCAATTTTTTTATATTTTTGACCTCTTTTATAGACCGTATAGACGTCATCATTTATGAATTATTACTAGGTGTGCCGCGCGGTTTCACACGCGCTCATCAAGCTCATGTGTTATTCTTATGTATAACACATATTTTTGGAAAGTTTCATCCAAATCCATCCAGTAGTTTTAACGTGAAAAAGTAACAAATATCCATTTAACTATATATACAATATTTTTATGTTGTAACTTGCATGCATGGTGGCAAATAAATGATTCTAATTCTGATTTTGTTTCCATATCTATTACAAAAGTGCATTGGCGATTAAGTATTGTTGTTTACTTACAAATGAATAAATTATTATTATTATTCATTTGATGATTTGAACAACATCAAAAATACCATTTCAGTTTAGATTCGGGCACGCGTTAAAAACGGAACAGTCCTGGGGCGGAGTGCTCCTCGAAGGGCTCAAGAAGCTGTACATCACAAAGATCAAGGGTTTCGACCCCCTCAAGCTTTGCGTAGTGACGCTGCTCCTGGAGGGCGCTGCTGAGGAGGTGGCTGAACGGGAGGCTGTGCTGAACAGCATAGCAGCGAAGTATGGGGGCATCCCGGGGGGTGCGAAGAACGGCGAGATTGGGTACACGTTCACGTTTGTGATCGCGTACATTCGGGTGAGTTTGGTGTTTATAGTTATAAAATTGGTATTACATTGGTGTTTTAAGTTCAATGGTATTGGGTTGTAGAATAAAAACGCTTTCGTCACAATTAATATTTTATTATTCCTTCACTTGGTACATTCAGTAGGTAGGTAGTTTTCTTAAAAAAATCACAAGGCACGACTACGGCACTTATTGACCGCACTGGTCGGCTATTGGCTCGCTGATCGTCTCTTCAAAAAATGTAAGCGATCGACTGACAATTAACCGACTGAAGGGGAGGTTAAGTTGTCAGGCGGTAGATTATAAATAACAGACAACCTTGTCTATGGAAATCTACTAATGATTTTAAAAATTTTAACACTTAGGTATATTGTAGTAACTCGTCGTGTACTACTTAGAGCATTAAACCACTATTTATGGCTTGAAGCAAATTAAAAAAAAATACGTGTGGCACTCGGGGACTGCCGCGGTAAAGCTATTGCATAGCATGCCTTCAAGCCACACCTCCGTGCCTGTCGGAGTGGGGACCGTGAGGTTTTTCGTTACGCAATTTCTGGATTCGGTCCCCGCGCTCGCGGCCCGCGATAGAAGCTATGCAATAGCTTAAAAAAAACAAATATTTCCTATATTAATTTGCAGGACCTAGCGCTCGAGTACGACATAGTGGCGGAGTCGTTCGAGACGTCCGTCCCGTGGGAGCGAGCGCTCGCCCTGTGCGCGGCGACCAAGCGGCGCGTCGCGGCCGAGTGCCGCCGGCACCGGGTACAGCGCTACCTGATCTCGTGCCGGCTGACGCAGACGTGAGTGTCACACATACACACACACACACACACATGCATAGACACAACAAACGCATACACACATAATAGACACTCACCTACGTAGTACGTAGTATATTCCTACACACACACGTCTACACGCGCTAGCAAATGCACGCACGCCAAACGCAAGCACAGTGCATAAATGTGACTGAAAAAATGCTGCACTCACATGCACAAGCGTCACATACACACAGACATTTGTCCACAAATATATCACACAGTTCACAAAGATTCCATTCAATTGAATATCATTCTAATTCTATTTTTTCTTGTACTCTCTATTTAATTCCATTATCTAATTCCAGGTACGATGCCGGGTGCTGTATATACTTCTACTTCGGGTTCCGTAGCGCAGGCTGCGTGGACCCGCTGCGCACGTACGAGGAGATTGAGGATGCTGCGCGGGACGAGATCATTGCGAATGGGGGTGAGTGCACACACACATACAAACAGACACACGATTGATACAGACACAGAAAGAGGCAAACGCAAACGCACCCATACACACGCATATTATGTACACACACGTTCACTCGCATGAAAAAAGGCACACACAAAAGCTAATAAAATATCTTCCAAAATTATTAATATCTAAACAAGTGCAACTGACGAAATATTTTCCTCTTATGACTATTGGCTTTTGTATGACTATTGTATACTTAGAGCATTAAACCAACAATGCTCTAAGATTGTATACGTAGTATATTATTATTAGTCTGTGTGTTAAATTATTTATTGAAGTGAAAGTAAATTGTGTAATTTTACGTATTTAATATATATTTTTATCAATTGAAATATATTCCTTATTTCCAGGTTCAATATCCCATCACCACGGCGTGGGCAAGTTACGTCAGCGCTGGTACGAGCCGACAGTCAGCGAGCCAGGCGCGAGGTTATTAAAGGCGGCCAAGCGCGAGCTGGACCCCAACAATGTGTTCGCGCTTGGCAATATGGCTCTTGGAGTTGCTAGCAAGCTATAGGGCGCTATCAAACCTAAATAATTTTTAAAGAGAAACTTCTTTATCGGGGTTGGAAAAAAAATTTTAAGTGAAACTTCTTTAACGGGGTTGGAAAAAAAATTTAGTGTATCATTTTATCGTTGCGCGTGACATTTTTCCGTTACGCGCCATCTTTTTCTTATCCCTACTACACGTGATTCGACGTAGGTATTTCTATAAAGTTGAATATAATAAATTATTTTTTGAAAAGTAAGGTCATAAAGGAGTTTCACTTCTTACGTGTGTACACTAGTACACGCACACAATTTTTTTGTTGGTCCCTTGATGTAAATTTCGTTTGTAATATTTCCTAGATAAACAGCGATTGTTTTTGAAATACATTTTTTTTGTAACTAAGGTAAAACAAAATTGTAGTGCCTTTAGAATATGTGAATTTGCGAATTGTGACTGTACTGCACTGCTTTACATTGTATAAATCTGTAGGCGTATCATTTTATAACGTTTTAAATAAATACCGTATTCGCAATTTTGGTTGAGGAAATTTGGTGATGTGTCTTGCAGGTTTTAGGATTCATTCTGGGTTGAAGTAAATTGGTATTTATGGACATAAGGTTATAATTATTCAACCAGTAATAGTAAATGTTTAATACTTACATAATTACATTATTTTTAAGTTTTTCGTTTGTTTAAGCATTAAAATACCCATAATATTATTACTGACGAAATTTTAACATTGATATTATGATGCATTTTAATACCAAAAAAAAGCAATTGCTCAAAGGCAAATTAACAATTTTGATAATAAAACATTCCATTTCCTATGGAAATATTAGCAATAATTTGTAAATAACGATGTAGTTTTAAGTGTATGTCAATAAAATTTGTTTAAAGTTCTTACACTGAGTTTTTATTTACAAGTTTCAGTTATTAGTACTTATAGGTAAACGTTATTGTTCTCTATATCATTGATTTTGGCGATTTAGTATCTAACTTGAAATTATGAATATAGATCTATTGCTTACGATTGCTTACTATAATTTCAACATCAATTTCAAATTAGCCCGCTTTAATTCGAATCGAATACAAAAACAGTCTGCGAATTTGCGAACATTTTGGAATTGGGATAATCCGTTTATTTATTTCAAACGATGTGTAAAATAAAATTTGAATTTTTAGGAAGCCTTGAAATTTAAAACCAATCTATAAATCATGGGGATCACAATATGAATGGGTGCAAAGAAAATACAAACCCTAATATCCGTTTCCGCTTTCCCGCGTGTTCATACTTCATGTCAATTGTCAAAAATTATCAAAATAACGCCATTATCAATTTAGCTTTTCCTAATTCATTTGAACTAAGATTTATTAATTTTGATAAGTTTTACACATTGAAACTTGAGTAAATAGGTGAATAACCATTCTATTTATCACATACAGATTCGAAAAATATAAGTTCACTGCGGGTATTAAGAAAACAGTCTTCTACAACCTCCATAATCCATATCGTTGTACAACTCCCGACTCCGACATTCCGTGAATTAAAATCTCAAAATGATAGACCTGTTTATGCCCATTCGTTCGTTTTTAAAATTCGGCAATGTGTGTACAGACAACAATGTTTTCCGCATGCATTATAAGGCAACAGTGATAATGTTACTAGTTTTCACATTGTTGGTGACTTCGAAGCAGTTTTTTGGCGAACCTATCCATTGTATGACTCAAGATAAGGCGGATAATAACAAGGAGGCAATTAACAGCTACTGCTGGATTTATGGAACATATACATTGCGGAGTAGATTTCTGGGTAAGTTCTTATTATTCAAAAGAAACTAAAAACCCGATATACTTGTAACCAAAATGTATTCCTGAATGACTATCATTTCGAAATTGATCAGATGAAAAATCGAAATATCATGAATAAAGCTATGAATTATGAAATCGCTTTTAGTAATAATGTCCTAAGCATCAAGTTTCAATGAATTAAGATATTGTTAAAATTAGTTAACTGAAAATTTATCAAATTCTTAGGTGAGGAAGGGAAGCACATGGCCTATTTAGGTATTGGTCCCGACAGAGGGGTGCCCAATGAACAACTGAAGCACACATACTACCAGTGGGTCTGTTTCGTTCTGCTCGGCCAGGCCATGATGTTCTACACCCCTCGCTACCTGTGGAAGATCTGGGAAGGCGGTCGGTTGAAGGTGCTGGCGTCTGATTTGGGTAAGTTTACATTTTGAGATATAAATATTTAATCTAGGTTTGATGCATGTTTGTAAATAAGTAATACTTTAGGTTTGGGATCATTATTTTCTAAAAATGGAGTAAAACTTTGCTTTGTATAGAATATTTCAATTATAGGTACTTTAGTTTTAATTTTTTTATTGATTATTATCATGAAAAAAAACATTAATATTATATTTGTTTACAGCCAGCCCAATGGTGACGAAGGATTGGTCAGAGTATCGTCGAGGAGAGCTGATATCATACCTCAGTTACACAAACGTATACACACATAATATGTATGCACTGCGGTATACCTTCTGTGAGATGCTGAACTTAGCTAATGTGGTGAGTTATATTTTTTAACCCATTGAGCCCCCAGCGGCCCGATCGGTCCACAACACAATAGATTTTCTATTGTGCCTGTGATTCCGGAGGCTGAGTTATTACCAGATATTATATTTCACCAAAGTTTATTATATTTTCTAAAGTACTTTGAATGTTACAATTAATTAAAATTTGTTTTTGCTTTTTTCCCTTATAAATAAACATTAGATTATTGCGTTTGATACTACAACAAAATGTTTTCTAAAAAGATTTCCAAATCATAAATTCTAGTTTACACAATACACAGAGACTTTATAAAAATTTCATTATTTGCAGGTGGGTCAGATATTCCTGCTGGACTTATTTCTCGGTGGAGCCTTCCGGAACTACGGCACAGCTGTAGCAGCGTTCAGCCATGTGCACCAAGTGCCTAACAACTTTATCGACTTTTCATCTGTCAATCCCATGGATGAGTTCTTTCCTAAACTAACAAAATGCTTCTATCGAATGTACGGCCCATCGGGAACTATTGAAGTCAAAGATAGACTGTGCGTCCTACCGTTAAACATTGTTAACGAGAAGATCTTCGTCATTTTGTGGTTTTGGCTAATTTTCCTCGCGTTGTTGACGACAATTGCAGTGCTTTTTAGGATTTTAGTGCTCTCTTTACCACCACTACGTACATATTTAATCATGGGTCAAGTAAGATATGTGAAACGGAGGGTAGTTTCGAAAATAGTGAAGCGCTTCAGTTTCGGCGACTGGTTCATATTGTATTTGCTGGGCAAGAATATGAATCCCATTATATATAAGGACTTGATCATAGAACTTTCTAAAGAGTTAGAAAGTAAGCCTCAAATGGTTTAGTTAAGATGGGAAGCAATAAGCTTTGTACATATTACATTGTTAAGTTTTTTCACATATTTTTTTTTTAAATTAAACTCAGAATGGTTATTTTAGTTATTTGATTGTAGTTTCAATAATAAATTAATATTGTTCTGAGTTTCATAAGAATTGTTATTTCTGTTTTTGATATTATTTTCTTGATCTCGTAATGTCTAAATTAGTTCAAAAGTTTATGTTGTATAAGAATTAGCATAACTTAATGTTAAGCATTAATGGTTGTGATTTTGAGACTGATTTAAGGCATACTTAATATGTTAAGAAAAAGACTTATTTTTCAGTGATTGTTTTTTCATCCAAAAATATTATCCTTTATTTGTTAAATTGTAAGATTACCTTTTGTTAACTTTTTATTAAAATTCTTAAGATCCAAATGAGTGGTTTTATTTCTAATAAGTGGAAAACTACAAAAATATATTCCCAAGACAAAGTTAAAACCATAAATCTCCCAGACATAATGTTACATAGACAGAATTTTAATCAAATGAATTGTTACGTAAATAACAATTATTACATAAATATAAAATATCTTAATTACACTGCAGTGCACATTTTAACAAATAGTAGTAACTTGGAGTGTCAGCCATATTTAATGGGACACATTGTCAGTACAGAATACAGATTATAATAACAAAATAAATTACAGCTTAAAAAAAATCTTTACTAATATTATAAAGCTAAAGAGTTTGTTAGTTTGTTTGAACGCGCTAATCTCGGAAACTACAGGTCCGCTTTGAAAAATTATTTCAGTGTTAGATAGCTCATTTATCAAGGAAGGCTATATATTATCATCACGCCTACAGGAGTGGAGCAACGGGGGTTAAAAATCGCGCGGAGCAGCTAGTAACTAATAAGGTAAAAAATTAATGTCCCTTGCCAACCTTGCCAGTTGTTACTTTTCAATGAACAATAATCCAATAAAAACCAATCACAATACTAATTAATCAAGTATTTATTTAATTTATATGAGACAGTAATTACGAACTAGATTAAATCTACCCTGAACAGCCTCTGCAGCCACAATGCACGCATTCAACTATCCTCCCTTCCTCTAACTTACTTTTAGGCACCCTGCATATACAATTAGTGGCGAAATTTGTGTCTCTCGTCTGTATACATCGCAGACAACATAGATTTTCATACCCCGTCTTCTTCCATTTGGCTATTAGATTCGCGTCCGCTATTTTCTCGTTCAAACAGTACTGGTATAGTTCTCGGCTGATTGCTTTGCGTCGATAGAACAGGTCGTAGATATATCGCGATTTCTGGTGGTGAATTTTGAATATCGGCCACAGTGACTCTTGTTTTCTCTTGCCTTCGTGTGGCTCTGTTTCGGCTGAAATTGATAATGGAAGACTATAGTGTAAAATGCTAAATTAAAAATGATTAAGTGATTCTATTGTTTATGTATGCAAAAACTCAAGTCAAAAGCATTTTCATAGGAATGAGATATTTAACTGTGGTTAATAGTAAGTAGCCTAAAACAATCTGTAGCCTCTCAACTGTATCACAGTATACAGAAAAATCATATAACAAAATTTTTCTGTATGGAGAGACATACTTTTGCATGAATTACATTAGTGGGGATGGTGCGACCAAAACTCCTGCATCATTGTCACTCGTACCATAAATACAATGCTACGACTATGCAACAATGGAATCAGTGAAGTCACAGTGAGACTTAAGCATTTAAATTGTATAAAGAAAGTAGTATACAGTTTAAATAACATTTTTTGTAATCATAAATAATATCATTTTGATGTCTACTGCCCATCCCAACACAATTTCAAAAGAATTATTAAAGTAAATCGGGTTGCTTGGAAGAAATTGCTTGAAGCAATAAAGCCGCCCTTTGCATCAAATGTCCTGTCTGTGTGTGAAATTTGTATTTATGTTTTGTATGCAATAAAGATTATAAATAAATAAATCTCTTCTATTTAGAGTGGGTATAAAATTTTCAAATTAAGAAATGTAAAAATAATATGAATCAAACAATTTGTGTATGCAATTTTATACAAACTTCTGATTCAATTATTTATATAAATATACATTAAAAATCCTTACAACGGGATTTAGATTAATAAATTAGTAGGCCTTTTTTGTGACCACTTTCCCAGTTCCTTGTATTTAATTAATTTAGACATCAGAATTCAGATCCTTGGCTCGCTCCATGAACTTATAAGCCATCTGGACAAACTTGTTCACAATACAGGAACGTCAAGGATGGTATGAAGGATTAATAAAATAAAAAATTACACATACCTTCTCGCATTTTTTGTTCTAGCTCTTCGAGGGTGGGTTCAATCAACTCCCATCCTTCTGGAGGAGGTTTACGACTACGGCGTACTTTAGGCATATTCTACAATACCTGCAAACGATTACATACATACATCAATATGTATATGAATGATAAATGCACAAAATTTGAGTAAAATGTTTAAGTATCTTACGAGGTATTGAAAGTCGTAGAATAGTATTGTTGTAATATAAAAAACCGTTTTAAATGCACCCGATTTTATAACTATTGCCTGAAATATATAAAAAAATATGTAATAAATTAATATTTTGTAAAGAAATAAGCACAACGCACGTTTACAAACAACCACCAAACAACGATTTGACAAGAGACAATTGCTTTGCTTCACTCGTCATCAAGCGTCAAGTCAATTACTTGGAACTGTCAGTGTCACAGTCACTACAAACAGATTATGTTTAAAACAAAACAGAACAGATAAAACAAAATCACAACGAGAATTTAAAATCCTGTGGCTCTTAGAGCATTAAGCTGTGGCTATAACTGTGCTATATATAATAATAACCTTAGGCTATAACAATAACACAGATATAATCAGTTACGTGGCAACCAAGTAGCAACATTTAAAATTTTTCCTTAAATTTTGGCAACGCAGCACTGTCATACTTACTTCTAAAACTTGAAGAATGAAGTTTAGATTAATCCATAGGATTATTCATTTAAATCCACAAAATAAATGGTACGCGTATTCTGCCCCAGTTGCGTGGAAAACATCACTACTAAGTGATAAGGCTGGGCGCCGGGCGGCCTTCAGTCTATACTGAAGTTGTTGTTGTAATCTTCTTATTATATACTAGCTTCCGCCCGCGACTCCGCCCGTGGATGGTTTATTTCTCCATTTTGAGTAGGTACTGACAATAAAATCTTATAAATATCTATTGGACCCAATTCCCAAATACGGCTAGTTATCTAATATATAAAAATCAATGCCACTTTTCGTTGTAATTCCATAACTCGAGAACGGCTGAACCGATTTCGATAATTCTTTTTTTATTATATTCCTTGAAGTACGAGGATGGTTCTTATGTAGAGAAAACGTTAATATGTACCACGGGCGAAGCCGGGGCGGACCGCTAGTATACTATAAAAATGAATCGCAAAATGTGTTGGTAAGCGCATAACTCGAGAACGGCTGAACCGATTTCTATAATTCTTTTTTTATTATATTCCTTGAAGTACGAGGATGGTTCTTATGGAGAGAAAACGTAAACATGTACCACGGGCGAAGCCGGGGCGGACCGCTAGTTAATAATAAGCTAAGGTTTATACTCCAGTCAGTCAAGACAATCAATTCACAATAATTCCAAAAGTTTTTAAACTTCGGTCAAGTGATTGGTTTTTAATACGTGATATGAAAAATTATATCGAAAACTTTCCCAAGTTTGCAGAACTTTTGGAATTTTTTCACGATCATACAGCAAAAAAATAATTTAATTGCAATTTTAACAATGTTCGGACAAGGTTGCAAAATGAGATTTGTCGTCCCAATGTACCGTCACAATGTATTCACTTCACCGAAGTTTGAAAACTTTTGGAATTATTGTTAAATTTTCGATTTCGGATGTCGATCCTGACTTTTGTATTATGTCTAGTATTAAATAGTTCTAAATAAAGAAATGTTAAATTTGTAAGTGGCCAATTGATATTAGCCACCTCTCCTTTTAAATCTTTAAGAATTAAGTTCATCATAAACGCACAAATTGTCTGGAACTGTGAAACACTGACTTATGACTATATTATGCACGTGTGCATATGCACTGATTATATTATGCCCGTGTGCATATATTAATTTATTCAATAAGTAGCTACAAATTAATTGTTATAACCAAATCTACTAAGTAGGTACTATTATTAATATTATATAGATAAAAGAGGAAAAGATGTGATTGTTTGTTTGAATTGAATAGAATCCGAAGCTGTAGCCAATATACATTAAAACATTTCGAACACTGCGAACACTTCATGAAATTAACGAACCTCGTTCAACACGGTAAGTATCGTGTAGGAGGACATTATAATAAATAATAATTAACTATAAATAATAAAGCATTTGTTAACCGCGAATCCACCCTTGGGATCAAAGGGAATTAACAATGATTTGTTTACATAATATTATGTACAGTACTAAAAATAAAAATGTAAAAGGGTTGTCAATCGACAACCCTTTTATGTTTACTTTCCTAGCTAGTAGGAAATAATAGATCCTACATACCTTATATTATACTAGATCTCCAAATAAATATATAATGCACAGGAACTGGGAAGTATAAAAAAAATGCGATTTTAATAATTCAAACATACCTACCAATTTTGAGCGGTCAATTTCAAACTCAACGATTAGGGTAGTCTATAAAAATAATGTAGCCTAGAAGGCAGGAGCATTTATAATTTAGGTACCTACAACTACCTACTACCTACCTCTGTGCTACAACTTACTATACTACCTTTGTAACGTTTTTCTGTTGTTTTTCTGCATTATGACTTCATCATGTAGAAAACACGCAGCGGCAGCACTAGCACATGACTGGCACCTATATTTTTCTTTTCGTTTCGGGGTCACAAAAGGTCAAACGATAAGATTCTTATTTCTTAGTCACTTCGAGGTGAATACACTTTCATAATAGACGATTATTCGGGATCGTCGGCAAATGAAAAAGCATAGGAAGTTGTCGTTAATCTTAATTAACTTTTACTTCAAAACGCTTATATAAATCGAGGTGTGCTTTGACCTTATGACCCCAATACTCGACCCGAGGCTAAAGTGTTTGAATTGAATTATCCAACATTACAATCTTACATAAAAGCAATAACCAAAGCATGAATTCAATAATTTAATAATTTCCGTCCAATCGATTGGCGAATAACTTTTTAGTTTTCAATGACCGTCACATAGTTTACCTGTGTGCATAACGGGCCTACCCATACAGGTTTATTCGCGCCCGTCTCTTTTCAGCAAGAGATGGATCTGTAGGTTCGAGCGAGAGACGTATAGTTTACGTGTGGCAGTGGAATGCAGAGCGCGCGTTCGCGCAACCTCCCGAGTAGTCGGAGGTTTCATTTTGCCGCGGCTGCGCTGTACGCAGTAAAACCTTATTACGAAAATATGTGTGAAATTTAGATATCAAAGTGTTGATAGTGTAATACAGTGACGATAGTGCAGTGCTGTGTTATGATATAGTTGACGGAGCGCAGGCGCAAATCTATTTACCTGTAAGTACAAAACTCGTGGTGACGTGTTCCCAGGAACGGGTCCTAGGCTCGCGAAGAAATATTACAATTATAATATGAATTTCTTCGCAATAAATATAACCGTTAAGTTTGGTAACAATAGCGACAGTAAATTAACAATTATTCTAGTTTCGGCTAACTGTTTAACCGTGTATTATTGTAGATAACGTGTAACTTTATAAGTAGAATAGATTAAAAATAACAAAGTACCTATGTAGGTATTGAGCATGTATGAAAACTTTACGACATAATTGATTACACGACACGACATAGTACAAACTACCTTAATTGTTAATTTTAACATAAATAAAAACTATGAATGTAAAGGACTTTATTATGTTGGCCCTTCTAGCGCTTATCTAAAAGCCTTGCTAGGCGAAAGTTCATTCAAATCCAGTACCTAACAGCTGTTTCTGAATACAACTGCATCATATACCTACGGATAATAATATAGTTATTCCTTCACATATTGATACCATAATATTATTCAACTTTTAGCGGTAGCACTGGTTTCATCTTCATATTTATCTGACAACAGTAAAAAATAAATAAACCCCCTGATTCAAGTTACATATTTAGGTCACAAAGTTATCAGTCGAAATATCTTACGAAGGTTTATCTAAATTCTGTCTTCCAGTATGCAGGTCATGCGAATGATTCTAATACCTACTATAGAAGCCCGAAACTCAAGAAGTAGGTCTCCTGTATCCAAGACGCTTTATCAAAAATCAGCAACAAATTAGGTGCCTAAACTATGAAATAGGCCCTTATACCCTACCTATTCTTATTTACCTATAGAAAAAGAAAGTACTAAAAATCTTCGACTCTTATGTAGGTACCTACCTACTTCATTAAAACTTGGCCTGCATATTAGGTACCTACCTATAACCTAGAAATACATCAGACGGACCTTGGAGGCTTTAGTTTAAAACCGCAAACTGCGAACATAACTAGGTACCTAGTACGGGTGCAATACAAAAACTTACGGGATTAAAAATTAGGCAAAATACGCAGATTATTTAAAATCACCAAATAGGTAGGTAGGTCATTTTACCTATTTAGAAATTTTGACAGGACCTTAGGACAGGACCGAAAGCCAAGTCAAATGCTGCCTTAGACTGGCCGTAAAAAAGTGATTATCGAACTACCTAGATACACTTACCTGAATAATAAAGAAAGAATTTAGAATATTACCAAACAAAAATTACATCAATTTACCTACGTGATATAGTTGCATTGTTTATGTAAAACACTTGATTATATTTATCTTACCATTATATCGCAATGTGACGAAATATTGGAAATATACCTTTCTCTTTCATAACTCGTAGATACTTGTTAATTTGCTGAATACGAACTAAGTTTTGGTTACTAAAGAAATATTACGCCACGCAGTTAGACACTAAAAATTTAAAAAATATAACTAGGTAGGTAGGTATGTGCGAAAATAACTTAGATTTGTAAGTTTTATTGTCGCGTTCGAAATTAGAACGAATATGGATAAAATAAGTAATACCAAGTTATGCAGAAGACATAGGTATGCTGTGAATCAGTAGGTACCTACCTACCTTAATAAGAAAGAGGACTGGAAACCTACCTTACCTAAATAAGAAAGAAAACGGGGATGAAGTAGAGGCTGTGGTCTAACTTAGGGCTATCACCACTGTCACTGACATCTACTCATATAGGACTTGTGAAAGCTAGTTTAAATTTAATTTATAAATTGTCTATTTTAATAGCAAATCTACAATAAGACAATGATTACATAGTACATTTGATATTTAATAAATGTATGGAATGCCGATAAACATCGTAGGATTAGGGTCGTTACTCACTGTGACTTATTCTTCGAATTGCAGCATCGAGTTTATTAAAACAAACCAATGTAAACCAGCCTTTATAAAAATTATTTTAATAATCATGTCTAGTATGTTTAGGTACGAATTCTACATAGATGCATCACGTTTCCTTATGCACCAAGAAATGACGTAACTAAATTATTAGCACGTTTGCAATAAATAAAAATAGTACTTATCTGCTTGTACCTATTTGTGCATTTGTGAAAAACAAAATGCGTAGTTTGTTGCTTCGTTTGCGAAAAAAATAAGAAATGAACACGTTTTATTGGTTTTATTTGAAACTAGCGGTCCGCCCCGGCTTCGCCCGTGGTACATGTTTACGTTTTCTCTCCATAAGAACCATCCTCGTACTTCAAGGAATATTATAAAAAAAGAATTAACGAAATCGGTTCAGCCGTTCTCGAGTTATGCGCTTACCAACACATTTTGCGATTCATTTTTATAGTATAGATACCTAGAGAGATAGATGATGCAAGATTTTACATTTTACAAATGAGAATAAAACTGGATTGGAAACTTAGGTATTATCCGTATGTACTATGCATAACTATAATATAACAATCAGCTCTACAAGGTACAAACAAATACCGTACATACAACACCTTAAATTTCGTATACCTATTACATATTATATGAAAAAACGAAGTACTTAGTAAGAATATAAATTAATTTAATATACAAAAAATCATGCAATTAACACCGCCAAAGCAATTTGCTTCAGATGCAATTTGCACCAGAAAAGGAAACCAAACATATGAACCTTCCTCCGATCTTTCAGCCTCTAATCCTCTCAATAAATCATGTACTAGAAACGGTACAAAACACGCCTACAATAAGTAGCAATTAAGTAATCTCTAACAATTACTGGCAGCCGGAAGCTTCGCACGCACAGGATACCTAAGTCACGATATAGTTCTTACTTCTTATGATATAAGCACTGAAAATTGCATTGTGCTGCAACATAGAACCATTGACCATACCCTATAGGTATGCACACCTATAGGTAATTATTAATTAAAACAATTTATAAATATAAAATTTATAAAATTCTATCTGTTACCAAAACGATTCTTATCCTAATTTTAAGCTATTGCATAGCTTCTATCGCGGGCCTTGAGCGCGGGGACCGATCACCGAATCCATAAATTCCATAACGAAAAAAAACCTCACGCTTCCCACGGGGACGCGCACGGCGCAAGGCATGCTATGCAATAGCTTTACCGTTTTATCTTATTTTTAAAGGTTAAAAAGTTAGCACCTGTTTCTTCTTTACGACATCAAAAAAGGAGGTTCCATGTTCGACTACAATATCGTTTTTGTACTTACTTGCTCACGACAATTTCTTCGCCAATTGTAGATCAATTCACAATTATAATTAAATAATTTTTTATAACATTACACCTTGAATATTGTCATTCAGATCTCATAGAAATCAAGTGCAAAGATTTATGTAATCATTTATCACTAAGTTGTTTGAATAAATTAGTCTATTTCACAGTTGTATACGTGTCAGTTTGTCTGTATGTATTACAAAATATCTCCAACACAAGGTATGATTACGTACATACATAGCATGTACCGTCGACACTATCGAGGTGCCGCTCGGATCCACTTTCTAAGCAATCAACACGAGATGTTGTTTTGACTGATTTCCAATGAACATATTCTAAACGATTTGTAGAAATTTCGATATGTTTTTGCACTATAAACGGAACATGAAGCGGTAAATGTAAGACCCAAATGCATGCAAAGCAAAATGTCTTGCTTAGTTTTTGGAATTAATCATAAACAATTTGCGAATATTTTTATCAACTTACGATTCCTATATTACTATGCACAATATTAAGTGGGCATAGAAAGTGTTGGTCGGTACCTAATACTTAGATATAATTACAAACACAAGCTGTCTATCGATCTATCTACTATGAAATTTATTTTGAGAATAAATGGTGCAATGTCGACGGTCATATAATGAATGTACATAGCATTAATTTTATACTAGCAAAGATTTGCCTGATGCGCGTGTGTGGAATGCGTAAACAATATGAAAAACCTAATGATGCAGCGACATCAAAATAATAGTGACACTACCTTATGTTGCATTAGAACACGCATACTTTATTATATTAATTATATAGGTATACAATATACATACTTATACGTTATTTTATATTTAAAGTGTAATTGTAAATCAATCAAAGTAGTTTAGAGCCAGAGTTAGAACACTGGAACGTCTTTCCACGAATTTAGTTTAAACTATTTCTCTAGATAATACAGAAAATTGCTGGAAAAAAAATCAAATACGTAGCGTCGTTTTTAAGAAACTAACAGTTTAAAGTTAATGAATATTTAATACGAACGTTTTAAGGATAAGGTCATAGATGATGACACTGGAAGACAATAATCACTATAATTTCGACAATTTGAAATGAAAATAATAAACTTTAAAATAACTAATGTTTGTTCTGTGTGTATGATTCATATGATAAGCCATCATACAAATCTCACATTACATCAATAATCATACTACCTTCTTTTTTTTTTAAGTGGAGAAATCTTGCTTAGATACCCACATATGTCGGATTCCTACCGACCAAAACCCCACTGTTCCGTCGACGACGACGACGACGGTGCTACGGGTATATACTACCAGCTTACCTGCATTATATTATTATTTATTACGTATTCTTAATCTATGCTACTTACTATGTACGTAGATAAGAACGGTCCCTACTAATATTATAAATGCGAAAGTAACTCTGTCTGTCTGTCTGTTACGCTTTCCCAGAGGTTTAAGCCTCTCAACCGATTTAGATAAAATTTGGCACAGACCATCTTTAGACCCTGAGAAAGAACATAGGCTACCTTTTATTGCGAAATATGTACCACGGGCGAAGCCGGGGCGGACCGCTAGTTTTTTTTATGTCTAACATATCACAACACTTGCCCGTTTCAATTACTTTTTTATTAAAATTCAGATATCTGACCTTGGTGTTGCAAAAAGTTACATAAAAATCGAATCAACGCTTATTTTTGTATCTTTTGTTGCGTTGATGTCTTTTTCTTCTTATGTTTTACAGCACGTTCTCTTATTTTAAACGCTTGTAAATTTGCTATGGATTCTTGTGAAATATTTATTTAAAAACTTATATATGACTTTTTAGTTGTTTTTAGAATCGAATATGTATATAAAAATGAAACCCGTTTCGCGTTGTCACGGCATCACGTGTGAACGGCTGAACCGATTTCGATAATTCTCTTTTTATTATACTCCATGAAGTACGAGGATGGTTTTTATGTGAAGAAAACGTAAATATGTACCATGGGCGAAGCCGGGGCGGTCCGCTAGTTAAATATAAAGTATAATAAATACAGACAAAATGCGAAAAAAATCAAGAATCAATATAAAAAAAATTCCTGATAAAAGGCCTCAATGTGTTTCTTAAAATAAATTTCCAAAATAAAATGTTACGTAACACTATTCGTATATTGTTAACGAACTAGAAAATGACCCGCGACCTTTGAAGCAGCTATTAATTGCTGATAATAAATACGGAATACATTAGCATTTATTTTCTAGAAACGTCCAATATTAAACGTCAAAGCGGTCTCTTGAAGGGTAGGTCACGTATCTATCAATAAATTATTAATCTACACTAATATTATAAAGAGGAAAACTTTGTTTGTTTGATTGTAATGAATAGGCTCATAAACTACTGGACCGATATTAAAAATTCTTTCACCATTCGAAAGCTACATAATCCACGAGTAATGTAGGCTAGGTTTTATCCCGGAAATCCCACGGGAACGGGAACTATGCGGGTTCTTCTTTGAAAACGCGGGCGAAGCCGCAGGCGGGAAGCTTGTGTTAGAATAATTTAAAGTCTCATGGTAGATAAAAAAGTGGAAAAGCCTTGACAATGTTAATTAACCTGTATTAATACGTTGTTTTTAATTCGTATTTAATTTGATTTTAATGCATAACACTTGCCTATTGTTATATATATAATGTACCTACAGTACCTGTTAGAAAATTCAAATGTATTATTTTTAAAGGTTTTCATAAAATTATATTCCTCCCTTTAAAAATTGCAGGTCAAAAATACGATGTAGAAAGTTAACTACCTAGGATGTAACAATTTTCCACGTAACATAAAAACCGTGGAAATGTTTACATTCCTTACGTTTTCCATTCGCTATACGGGAAGTTATGGCGCCGTTAAATAGGAATATGGACAGATTAACTATGACGAGTTATAGTTACTTTAACGAGTGTATTTAGTTATTTACTAAACGACAAGAAACTAGAATCTAGATAGCTACTCTTTACAGATAATCATCTTAGACGTTGTCTTTGGTAACAAACATATATTTGCGAATTCTAAAACTTAAGAAATGATATCTTAAAACCTGACTCAAGGAATAAACTATCCATTGGTGGAAACATGAAAATCGGTATAGTAGATTTTGAGTTTACAGATTTATAACAAACAGACCGACACGGTGGCGGACTTTGTTTTATAACACGTAGTGACTACATACAATATTTTCTCATAAAAATGCAACTATTACACGACCGACTTTGATCTACAAAGTAAATTATGTACATCGTAATTATTTTATGATCTTTATCTAAGTTATTTAACAGTTAAGTAATAATGCGTACCACTAAATAAAAATATGTTAGGAGGTTATCATTATAAAATTTTGAAAAGTAGCGCTAGGCGTGATGTTAGGTTTGAAAACTGTAGAGCAAAATATATCTACACTAATATTATAAAGAGGAAAACTTTGTTTGTTTGTTTGATTGTAATGAATAGGCTAAAAAACTACTGGACCGATTTTGATGAAATTTGGCACACAATCTTTAGACCCTGAGAAAGAACATAGGCTGCTATTTATTGCGAAATATGTACCACGGGCGAAGCCGGGGCGGACCGCTAGTTAATTTATAAAAGAACACTGTCGAATTAGGCTAGAATCCTGTAATGATAGTAAGTTCTATGTGATGTAAATAAATAAATAAAATATTGATAGTTTATTTAATTTTCCGACGTATGTGTTTTTAGATTTAGAGGATGCCGTTCGCAAAATATGTGATACGTTTTTGTAAGATATTTTAACACATTGGTATGATTACGTAGTCGTGAGATTTTTTAAAGAAATTCTTTAACCTTAGATGTACACTTATCTAATTATTTTATATTAATGAACACCCCTCCCATGGATGCTCTTTGCATGTCTCACTGACACATAATATTCATTCACCAAATTCGTTGACACACATACCATATAAGAACTACACAGCATAAAATCATCACGCCACACCCATCTGGTCGAAGTGCGCTTTCCCATCTCGTGGAGGGTCGTGCTACATTCACACTATTGTAGTATTTTTTGTTTGTGTAACTGCTTGTACGAGCTGTGTAAAGAAATCGCGGAAATGTCATGTTTGATACGCGTTCAAATGTTTTGGTACTGTATCGTTGCGAGAATGGAAAAGTCGAAGAATTCAATAGTTAGGTACATCAAGCCATTTTTTTGTAATTTTATTGTCTACAGGAAAGTGTCACTTTTTTTAATGATCCATATTTTTAGAGATACGAAATATCGTCTTCGTTTGCGTTTGTTACTTTACCTTCTTACTAGAAATTAAACTGATGTGTTGTAGTAAAGTTACTATTTACCCAGAATCAATCATAACACTCTGTATATAATACCTTTTATTCTGCATAATATACATACTTCGACACACTGCGTTTCTTTTGCTTTCCTTAATTAAGACATCATCTGCATGTCCTACTTGTTCCCTCACAACCCAACACCTCAACGTATTACCTATTACTAGTATATAATATTATCTGTGCCTATTACCAATGCCACTGGATCATGGGATTCAGATATCCGATTCGCAAAGCCTGCTAATGAAGACACGTTGACATGATATGATAATCTGTGGTCGCCTTGACCGCTCACCTGTGTCTTGGTTACGTGGGAACTAACTGACCTGTGGGTTAGAAATTTTAATATGATTTGATGAATGATGCGGTGTGTAGAAAGGGTATGTGTGAGTTCCTACTTATTCTCGTATATTGAAGTAATGTTGTATGGAAGCGCGATATTTAAATATGTACATATATCATTGATATTTGATAGGTGTTAGGAAGCTTATGGATTACTAGCTGCTCCGCGCGGTTTCACCCCCGTGGCTCCACTCCTGTTGCCCGTAGTGTGATGAAATATAGCCTATAACCTTCCTCGATAAATGGGCTATCTAACACTGAAAGATTTTTTCAAATCGGACCAGTAGTTCCCGAGATTAGTGCGTTCAAACAAACAAACAAACAAACTCTTCAGCTTTATAATATTAGTATAGATTAGACAATGAAATAGATAAGACAGTTAAATATGCATGTACCTAATAAAGTATTTATCGTACAGTATAATAATACCATCCTAAAATTAGGTATAGACAAGACAAAGAAGTTTTTGCAGAAACGACAATTAGAACGATTACTTCGATCAGTCTTTGGAAAAATATATCTTAAAACGTGATGTTTATTCAAGTTAGACTCAGTTGATGTAAGAACAAGAAAATCAAGTAGTCCAGTCCACTCGTAACATGTCTGTGCCTTAACAAAAAATATTTGCACTGCGTACAGATGTTAGAAAGTTATTTTCTATTCTGACCGAGTTGTAGGTGCGTAGTAAACTTTGAGTACCTTAGTGTGTAGATAGTTATGAATGGATGTATAATAGTTATTATTTTTATGATAACAAAAACTTTTTGGATGTTTTTGTGTAGATTTCATTAACCCATTGAGCCCCAAGCGGCCCGGTCCCAGACACAATAGATTTTCTATTGTGTCTGTGGTTCCGGGGCCTGAGTTATTACGTATACAGATGACTAGCTGTTCCCCGCGGTTTCACCCGCATTGCTCCGCTCCTGTTGGTCTTAACGTGATTATATATAGCCTATAGCCTTCCTCGATAAATGGGCTATCTAACACCGAAAGAATTTTTCAAATCGGACCAGTAGTTCTCGAGATTAGCGCGTTCAAACAAACAAACTCTTCAGCTCTATAATATTAGTATAGATTAGTTCTGAAATGTGTGAAGATAGCAAGGAAATAAAACATTTCATCATATCAGCATGTTGTGTGTATTGTATTAACGATAATTAATTTAAATTTAAACCTTATACACTTTAAATAAAGTATAAAATTGAATAATCAACAATACAGTATACCCATTAAGAGTAAATACTTTTGATGAGTCGTTGTAATGAGAGTTGTATAAATCCATCATGTAAACATGGTGCGACGTGCTTTTCACGTTTCAACACAAACCGAGGAAATTCTTAGATAGAATTGTATATGATAGCACAGATAATCTATACTTATTCTATACTAAAAGTTTGTTTGCTTGAACGCGCTTATGTCAGGAACTACTGGAACGATTAGAAAAATTATGTCGTGTATATAGACTTTTTATCCAAGAAGGCTATATTTTATCACGCAAGTCCAATTGAAGAGGAGCAATGCGGGTAAAACCGTGGGGCATACCTGGTATGATAATGTAGAATGTAGATAATCGGATCCGTGTTGCTATATCTGTTCTTAAGCGTTTTTACAAATTCCGATCGGTTTCTATGTAATTTGCGATTTTGATGACTTGGCGGTTCGCTTGTGGTTAGTGACCCTGACTTCGGTAGACTGCGTGGGTTTGTTGTAAGGTAATTAATGGTGTAGTTTTCTATAATGTGTTGTTATATGTAGGTTTATAATTGTTTGTTGATCTATGTAAAATGGTTAATATATCTATGGCTATAAATCTTATTTTGTTTTAATTAGCAAATTCAAGTGTAAGTGGAACGTCAAGTTTAACAATTGTCTTATTCCCAATTCCTATTGTAAGTCCTTGGTTACCAATCATTTCTAAGTACTTGAATAAATACCAAGTCGTTACAGATAAGCTCGTATATTTATTTAGGTATTTAATTCAGTAAGTGATTGTACTTCTGAAGCAAATTCAAATGAAGGAATGTACACAAAGGAACACCGCAGTTGCAAGCCCTTTGTGAATCAGCTTTACATAAGCGCTGTCTATTGTCCAATGAAAGTGACAAGAAAGTACCTACACCTCTTTGTCAAGTTTTCTCCTCATAGCGGATATCATCTCATAGTAGGAGAGCCCGTGGGAGATCGTCCTTCACCGATCTGATAACCAGATGAGACGTATTTTTTATTAAATATTTTTTATAAACAAATCCATACTAATATTATAAATGCGAAAGTAACTCTGTCTGTCTGTCTGTCTGTTACTCAATCACGCCTTAACTACTGAACCAATTTGCATAAAATTTGGTAAGGTGGTACTATTATACCCGAGAAAGGACATAGGCTACTTTTTATCCCGGGAAAATGACGCAATCCCAGAAATCCCACGGGAACGGGAACTATGCTGGTTTTTCTTAGACTGCGCGGGCGAAGCCGTGGGCGGGAACCTAGTATGCCTATAATTGCTTGCCCATCGAAAAGTGGTCATGGCTATTTTTAATTAAATTAACTTTTATCGATTTTGTTTTCATCACCTTCATACTTTTGATAACCAAATGACTAAAAACTAAACTGAAATTTATTTGACTGATAGTTTTTGATACACAGAATATGCCTAGGTATGCTTTTTTTTCACCTATTTTGACTTACCTGTTTACACCTGCTTACCAGGTAGTTATACACTGAAATGAGTAGGCAAGCATACCTAGGACGTGAAGGACGATCTCTCACGGGCTCTTAGACCATCAATACATGTTCAAAATAAAAATAAATCTTTCCCTAACTAGAGATAACTAGGGACTTCCCTACAGGGGCCGTATTATGATCTCTTATTTCTAGACAGTTTACGTCGTGAATTGAACTGACTCGCAAATTCATATAATACCATAATCAAACATGGCTGGTTATTGCGATCATGATATTAATTTGCCAGTAGCCAGTAGGGAATAAGAGGTCATAATACGGCCCCAGGTCATATTTCATAAAGATTCATTCACTCTTTACCGAATTTCATAAAGATCCGATCAGATATTTTTGCATGAAAGTATTTTATAATAAGGTTGACGCAATATATGTATATCTCCGCAAATTCTGTATCTACGTTAACGAAGTAATAAATAAAATCTAGGAATTGCCTTTGTACTCAATACAACTCGCAGTCAATTATATAATTTACATAGTGAATAGTGTTTTAACTTCGAAAACAATCATTTTATAGGACAGGGTCAGACTGAACACTAATGACGATCTGTTAAGGCAACACCTCTGTTTCAATCAAGTCTTGTTCGTATTATTAAGGCGAAGCACCTCGATAGATATGTAAAGTGCAATTTTTAATTAGCATAATATTACTATGAACTAACTAACTATGAAGTGTGAATGTGTGTGGAACAGTGTATGTTGAGTTTTTATATTGAAATGGATGAATTGATTATGATTACTAATTGTAAGTAGAAGTATACGGGAATAGTTTATTTGGTGAATAAAATATTGAAAATACTGTAGTGTGAAAAATATAGCTAGCGTGCTTTAAACAGTGCAGGGCTTTTTGTGACAGTATTTAGTATTTTGGTCAGTTGTGACAAGTGTTTTCAAATCGTGAATATATTACACACGATTGGACACGCTTAAGGCAATGTCTTATATAGTCAGCTTTTTTTTAGTTATCCAAATATGTTCAAGTGTTTTAGATACAAGTTAACTGTATAAAAATTGTTTAAACTAAGTTAACTGCATGATTATTGTACAATAATTGACTAAATAAATTGAGAAATAACAATAGTTTGGTGTTATACTACCACAGAATAAGTGGGTTATAGCTACTTTAATACATATTTTACAGTTACCTACTGCTTTTTCAAAGCTCATTGTATCGGCTTAAATATAGAAGAACTTTTATGATGCGGGCAGGTAAACGAGTACTTGACGAGTTTTAAAAGTTTAAAACCTTGTAACTTATTTCATATCTGCTTTTGAATTAGTCGTAATTCACAGAAGCGATTTAACAATGTTTCTACCTTTGGTAATCATTCATATGAAACCCGCGAAACAAAAGATATATTATTAAAGATATATCAGCACAACCTACCTTAATTTTCGTCGTGACCCCAGTCGGCGTGGCAATTGAGCACACTCATCATGCTATTTTGACCTTAGCTGTCAATCAAGCAGCTATAATTGCTCGAAGGTTCTCCGGGGGAATGCGAATGAAATACGGCTCATTTTCGTTTGTCAATTGCAATGCATTGTTTGAATGATCCGTCCCACGTACATTGTTCCAGCTGTGATCAAATTTAGCAATGTCACTTGGGACCGGAGAAAAGCCATTGTTTTATTATACTAATCAATGAGCTAAGTGTTTTTGGTTCGTTCCACGATTGTTTCGCAAAATATGTAATCGTTAATAAGGTTAAATGTTTTTTCTGAGACGTTTGAACACAGAAGAAATGTGTAATTTTGTAAGTTTTATTCGAATATTTTTTAATTTATATCCGATAGGTACGAAGAGGTATTTCCTGATATTCCTAGAAATATATAAAAACTATATAACTTTTGCAAAATGACAATCAACTATAAATCTTAGTACAGACTGTCTGACAAATCTTATCTGAGCAAGTTAGTAGTTAGAATACCAAACTATTAATTTTCTATCGAATACAACGACAATTGTATACCGAAATCACTTTAACTAGCAATATAAATTATAAAGGGACCAATCACTAGACCAGTGGCATGCCTTGCCGAGTTTCATAGATAATGACTCAGCATTTCGTAACCTACCATTGACATTACTCGAGCTTATGAAATACGACTACGTGCTTATTTGATTACGTTTTATACGTTTAATTACATGAAATTATAAACAATTTGTTCACTTTAATAAACCACATCGAATCTGGTAGATTTTATGTAATTTCAAAAAATATTTCACTGAAAATTTTTACTGGTTAATTTTACCATTATATTTGTTACTAGCTTCCGCCCGCGACTCCGTCCGCGCGGATGTCGGTCTTCGCGTGGATGGTTTATTTCTCCATTTTGAGTACCTCTGACAATAACATCTTATAAATATCTATTGGACCCAATTCCCAAATACGGCTAGGCCTATAATAATACGCAACGTGTGTTCGCGGTTCTGCGGAACAACGTCTATGGATAAAACTGAAAAATTAAGATTAATTTTTTCTATGTATTTTTCCAGGATAAAAAGTATCCTATTTTACGCCCAGGATAATAAGGTATAATTATACCAAGTTTCATCGAAATCGAACCGCTAGTTTTCACGTGATGCCTTCACATACAGACAGACAGACAGACAGACAAAATTTTTTTTAATCACATATTTGGGCTTGGTATCGATCCAGTAACACCCCCTCGTATTTATTTTTTCAATATTTTCAATGTACAGAATTGACCCTTCTACAGATTTATTATATACGTATAGATTTATTATATGATATATTTAGAAGGATATTATATTTTTTAAAAAGCGTAAAATCATATGTTTTCGAATTCGTAGCGTACTACGTAATTATTGCACATATATATAATTATTAATTACTTTGTGTTTTTATGCATTCCTACCTACTTCATTAGTCTATTAATATTTAATACTAATATTATAAAGCTGAAGAGTTTGTTTGTTTGTTTGTTTGTTTGAACGCGCTAATCTAACGACTGGGAACTACTGGTCCGATTTGAAAAATTATTTCGGTGTTAGATAGGCCATTTAACGAGGAAGGTTATAAGGCTGTATAACATCACGCTACGGCCAACAGGAATGGAGCCACGCGGGTGAAACCGCGGAGCGCAACTAGTAGGCAGATAAAGTTGTACTTTGTAGACTCTCGTGAATTTTTTTAATAACAAAAGGAGAATGACCACGGGTGGTATCGGTAAAATTTTAGTTGTGCCACGTATTCGTGATATTGTTAATTCCTATTTGTATTTATAATGGTCATATGTATCAATATTAAGTCTTAATTATACCGGATAAATTGAAATAATAGTAAAAGTTATTCTTTTGAAACATGTATGACCACGTATGGAATCGGTAAAATACTAGTTGTGTCACGTGTTCGTGATATTGTTAATTCCTATTTGTATTTATAATGATCATATTTATCACTATTAAGTCGTAATTATATACCGAATAAATAGAAATAAAAGTAAAAGTTTTTGTTTTGACACATATATCTATCTCTCTTGCAAGCGTCCTGCGTCATATGTCATAGTTGAATGAATGTGTTCGACGCATTAGTCGACGTTATTTATTTTGAAATAATGTTTATTACGATTTACTTTTCACATTTATCTTGTAAATTAAAATATTACCTATGTAATAAATGTAAAACTTAACGTTCATCGTTAGTTTAAACTCGATAAAGTATTTTTTTGAAGCGTTGAATAAAACTTTTGTTTTATTTTTATTGTCGTGAACTGCGGCTTATTTACATAAAAACTTTAATCGTTTCTAAAAGTACTAACATCAAGCTTCAAATTGAGCTATATTTCATCTTGACACAATAAGTTTGATTGCGATACCAAGTGCCATAGTCACTTGGGCAATCTCCTTTCACAAGGAAAAGGGACGACCACATATTATGAGCTAACATTAGATAATGAATTATAAATTCATAACTAATGCTTGCAAGCAGAGCGGAACCCACCACTTTCGTCTAAAATTGTTCACGCTACACAATTTTACGCCGTTTACAGCGCCATTGTGAACAATTGCTATATTAATTCGATTTATATACACATCATATGAAAGTCGTAAATAAAAACGTCGTTAACCGCCAATTATGCTCTATAAATGAGATAGTTTTGAAAGTTTTACTTTCGTTTTTATGTAACGCATGACTTTTTGCGATATCTTTTTTAGACCTCAAATGTGTGATCTTGTTAGACTTTAGAGTAATTAATAATAACAATTAATATGATCATTATTAAATTATTAAAATACATACCTACAAAAGAAGAACGAAATAAGCACTCTTTTTTGTGAAATGCATCGAGCTGTGAAATGTTATGGGTACCATTCACAGGCGCACCCATTCGCTGGATTTGTAGCTGGCGACAAGTCCGCGGACCAATCTGCGTGTGTATGTGTAGTTGTGCGCGGCTCGTGGCTCGGCGCGGGCTCACCGCCTGGAGACGCGAGCGCCGCGCCGCGCCGCACCCGAGCCGCGCCGGACAAATCCGTACGTGTGTGTGCGCGCGCGGATTTGTCGGTGAACTTGTCAGTCATTCGCCATATCTATACATATAATAAATCTGTAGAAGGGTCAATTCTGTACATTGAAAATATTGAAAAAATAAATAGCAGGGGGTGTTACTGGATCGATACCAAACCCAAATATGTGATTAAAAAAATTTTTGTCTGTCTGTCTGTCTGTCTGTATGTGAAGGCATCACGTGAAAACTAACGGTTCGATTTCGATGAAACTTGGTATAATTATACCTTATTATCCTGGGCGTAAAATAGGATACTTTTTATCCTGGAAAAATACGTAGAAAAAAATTAATCTTAATTTTTCAGTTTTATCCATAGACGTTGTTCCGTAGAACCGCGAACACACGTTGCGTATTATTATAGGCCTAGCCGTATTTGGGTCCAAATTCCAATAGATATTTATAAGATGTCATTGTCAGAGTTACTCAAAATGGAGAAATAAACCATCCACGTGAAGACCGACATCCGCGCGGACGGAGTCGCGGGCGGAAGCTAGTACATAATTAATTTTATAAATAACTAGCTTTCCACCCGCAGCTTCGCCCGCTCAGTCAAAGAAAAACCCGCATAGTTCCCGTTCCCGTGGGATTGCCGGGATAAAACCTATCCTATTTCCCGGGGTAAAAAGTAGCCTGTCCTTTAACGGGTATCAAAATATCTCTATACCAAATTTCATGCAAATTGCTTCAGTAGTTAAGGCGTGATTGAGTAACAGACAGACAGACAGAGTTATTTTCGCATTTATAATATTAGTATGGATTAAAAGAATTCATAAATCACAACTCATTTATTTATTTATGGTGGATAACAGATTTCGATTTTTAGAGTAACGTCTCTAGTAATTATTTAAAAAGAAAAAAAGGTTCAGTTCTTTAAATCAGAAAATGTTTATTATGTTAAGAATAGTTTATTAGTAAAATCAAATATAAAAATTACTCGTATCGGTCATTATTATTATAAACATATTATTTTAATTGAAAAAAGTTAAACAAATGTGCAGTTCTAGTTCGTTCGTTCTTTTTTTCTTCGTTGTTTCAGCTATTCCTTTGCGCACACGAGCTTTTTTTTCTGCGTTAAAAATATTGCACCGACTACTAGAGCCAGAGAGCTTTTTTTCGTGGTAGGGTAGATACGTGCGAGGCTCACCAAAGTTCACAGTCAACTGGACTTCAACTCGGCGCTCGTGTAGTGTGTGGGCGATGACGGATTTGTCCACGGATTGGTACGGCTCGGGGATCGGCTCGCGGTGCGTGTAGTGAATGCCGGGCTTTATTATGAAGAAGTCAAAGTGTCACTTTGACAGCCAGAACAATAAAAAAAAAAAAAATTGTATTCTTATTTCTTATCTGTGTACCGATTAAAAAAAAAGTGAATGTACTATTTTCGATTTGCTGATCACGAATGATGTTGTCTTTTTTGGTTATGTGTTCGAAATTCGAAATAATTTAACAAATTTATCTGAAAAAAACATATTAATATTCCGTTTATTATCAAACATTAGCACTTTATTGATTCTCCAAAGCAACGCTAAAACAATATGCATAAAAAATTAATCCGAAAATAGCTCTGTACATTTATTTAATTAAAATACAGATAAATAAGATTTCCAATAGTTTAGAGGAAATACGAATTATCAGATTTAGTAAATGGAAGGATGTGGCTTAGGATGTTACGTAAGACGAGGTTATATGATTTCTCACTAACTCACTTGACACATTTAAATTGGTAATGATTCATTGAGATTTTTATTTATTTATAAACGAATCTTTATGAAATGTAAATAAAAATAGATTGGGAATTTTGATTATTAGAGCTTTGGTTCAGTTCCAAATATGTATTCACAAATTACATACATAGGTACAATATAATTTTTCGAATTTAATTTTCATAAATAAGAATAAAAAGTTAGTTTGCGATTTAATATTTATATTTCCATTTACGATAAGATGGCGTATCTGAATTTTCTTAGGTCGGGCAGCATCTTAAGCTTTGCCGAAGCGTTTTTTCTTATCGCTGGACAGTGGACTACTAATTGTGTAGAGTTTAGTGTTTACCTAGAAATAAAATAAAAATTGAAGCGAAATATCTCACATTGGCTAAATTAGATTGTCGCAACTATCGTCGCAACGCACAATCGGGGCAGTTTTTACAAACAAGTAGCTATAATAAAACATGATCAGTTTTCTGTGCATTGTTCCGTGGCACAGATGCTTCGACACCAATCCCACACGCTTGCGCAATGCGCAGGAGTCGATCGTGGTGTAATTAACTTATTAACCAAGAATTGGCATTATATTAATAGTTGCAAATAAATGGGTAATCTATACTTTAATATTATAAAGCTGAAGAGTTTGTTTGTTTGTTTGTTTGTTTGAACGCGCTTATCTCAGGAACAACTGGTCCGATTTGTATAATTCTTTCGGTGTTTGATAGCCCATGTATTGAGAAAGGCTATATGCTATATATAATCTCGCTTAGACCAACAGGAACAGAGTACTGCGGGTAAATCCGCGGCGCACAGCTAGTGTAATATATTACGTTTAAAAATTAGAAATAGTTTAAAAATTAACGGATGTAGGTAGGTAGGTATTAACTTTAATAAATAGTTCTAGATATTGGTACCTATAGCTTCAAGTAGGTTTTATAAAATATATTATCAAAAAAGTGATTTAGGTTTAGTACCGATTGTATTGTTAATTTTATTTATCAGTTGAAAAATTGGAAAGGATATCCGCAAGTATAGAAAGAAATCTTAGGTTTCCTTATTGAAGTCTAGACTGTCCGTCTTGGGAGCATCGCTCGCTGCATACCAATAGGTATGTGATCTAGAAAGTAAGTGCATGCGTATGGAAATCTATTATGTATGTTCTAAAAATATAATCATTATTTGATGACATAACAAGAATATCACCAAAAGATGCAAAACATAGGATACACGTTTTAAGATTACTATGCCAAAAATTTGAGAATCTTGTTCAAAATATAAACTTTTATAAATTCTGAAAATTGTGTCAGTTATCAAAAATACAAGGCCAAACGAATAAAAATAACCGCGAAATGCAAAGGAAAAGTTATGGAGAGAAGAACGTAAAACAAAAAGGCGTACCCAGAGCGAGCAATCATTTCTTTTATTTTAATTACATCACCATTTAACATTAAAACAAAAGATGTTTACGCAAATGTTGATTGGTCGTATTCCGCGAGCAGTGTGACGGATCAATGATGGCTAATTATCGTGAGAAATTATTCATTTCATTGATTTCACTTGTTCTATAGATGCCCGCGACTTCGCCCGCTTTGTCTAAAACCGAATAAATTATATACTAAAACCTTCCTCTTGAATCATTCTATCTATTAAAAAAAACCGCATCAAAATCCGTTGCGTAGTTTTAAAGATTTAAGCATACAATGGGACATAGGGACAGAGAAAGCGACTATGTTTTATACTTTTTAACCCGTAATAATAATGAATAAATATACACCAGGTGTTTTTTTTAACACAATACTTTTAAAATGAATATACAACTTGATGTTGAGAGTGAAACAATTAAAAGTAATTTATCATCGCAAATATTTGACGCGTAACTAATGATCGAGATTTGCAATTAAATAATGAGCAGTATAAAAATAGAAGAGAGGAATTCGTTAAAAAACTGCACTGCACTTAGATATAACATTTACTGCTTTTAATGGACATACGAAGCAGATAATAATTTAGAAACCTTATCATTATGAAGCTAATCAAAAATTTATTTATGCACTATGATATTGAACGAAACGAAACGTTTCACATAATTACCTATTTTTTCAATTTTCTTAACCGAATTTCACCTATATCAAATGTTTACATACACTTTACTTATTTTTTTTCAATATCACTTGATCTGTTTCACAGATCGATTTCTTTACCTACACATACCTAAGTAAGTAGTATACCTAGTTTGATTTTTTGTGCATAGGTAGATGAAGATGATTCGTATTCTATGACCTATTAAATATATCTATGCCCTGTAAATTTCATTATTTCTCCACCGAGAATCAAACTATGCACTTTACACTTCTAAAACTGCATTAACCACTCCACTTATTAACACAAAAACATTGTGACCAACGTGATTACTGCGCTAGCGACGCGTGACCGTAGCTAGTGATCCAATGCTTCACTTGCTTTTAATTTATGACTGTTTTTATAATGTATCGTTTAATTTTTTAATTGTATGCCGATTATATTTTTTAAATATTTTTTTTAATTATGGGTCGTTACGTATATAAATTACCTACTAGCTCCGCTCTTGTTGGTCTTAGCGTAATGATATATAACTTATAGTCTTCCTCGATAAATGGGCTATCTAATACTGAAATAATTATTCAAATCGGACAAGTAGTTTCCGAGATTAACGCGTTTACATATATTATTTTAGTACAGATAAACGCGCTGGTTTGAACACTAGATACCTTTTTTAAATTTCTGTAGGTACCAGTAATCTATGTACAATACATTTAATGCTAAAGTCAAAGTATTAGTAAATACCAGGGAATTATTTAATTTCAATGCCATATAAATATGTACTATGGATCGGTGGGTGGAAACTTGACCTTCTCAATCTGACGACTCTCACCCGCATTCCACTGCACGTATCGCGATGAAACATACATTCGAGAAATTTGCATTTTAGTACAAAAACAACGATATATGTGAATCGATTTTAATAACAATTAATTTATATGGGAACATATAGTCCACAGAAACTGTGCTACAGATGACTTTTTTGCAGTCTTCTAATATTGTAACAGTTTCTGTCTTGTTTATTTCAGATAGTCGGAACGCCTTTTAGTGTAGCTGTGTGTAGGGAGATGAAATTAAAGATAGCGGCCAATTAAATTTTATATTTCTTCTAAATTACACAAAAATATATTATTTATATTCACTAACTACAAAACGTGGGTCGGTGGCGCGAGCTATGGGACAACTGCGGGGCGACGCTATGTGACTGTGCGACGCGGCCGAAAATCCTGCGTCAGCACAGCACCTACAATATTCCCCCCTTTTCAAAAAAAATGTGGAACATTTTTAAACAAAATCAAATTAAATTATCTTTATTTAGATTACTAACTCGCACAACGAACCCTAACAATTCTGCTGACAGACAAAAAATAACAATGTGAAACATAATACAAGATTAGTTCAGGAGTCGGTGAAACATTTTTATAAACACACGAACATTTATTTTGAAAAAGATACTTAACATATAAAAATTACTAGTCTGCAGCCATGGTGTTTGATATAACGTTATGATGTCCTCTCTTGGCATCATTGCGGCCATTTGCCAGCAATACAATCTAATAAAGTCCTACGATCGAACAACATAACATTACATACACACAAACATTATAATGTAAAGTAACATTATTAATAAAAAAAAATACGCAATGTATAATATTAAGGTATCATGCACCTTGTACATTAACATGCAAATAAAATCATTCACAATTAATACGAAAATATAATTAAAATTGTTCCCGTCTCTTATACTATGACGATAGATACAATAACAATGCAATATATGAAACGTCATGACATTAAAATTTTAATAACACACAAAGAAATATAACTTACACGTTTGTTAATACACAACTTTATTTAATTCTCGTGTTCTTTCCACCTTGATTTCAGGAACAGATAAGCTAGTAGTACTCATAACTTCTTTTTTAAACCAATTACTAGCAACTTTAATACACTGTTGTTTCAAAACACAACAAACAAAAATAGTTAATATAACTGCAATGAAAATTAATATGATTCCAAATATATTAATTTTATTTTCCAGCTTTGAAACATTGGAAATACTTTCGTTAATGACAACACTTTCCTTGGTTTGATTTAATCCCATAGTAAAATTGTAAAATATTGTATATAGAAAAATAATTGTATAAAATGTATATATTTAGTTGTATATAGTTTGAAAATAAAAAATGTTGAATAAAATATTTAAATATAACCATTCTTTAAATTCAAAGAATTACGTGACCTAAAACAACAACATACAATTTGCAACTTTGCATGGTTGCAATAACAATGGCTATGTACATGATTAAAACATAAATTTACTTGGCGTTTTTCGTATTCGCCCTGATCGTGTAACATAATTTTTACAGCTGGATTTGTCTGTCTCAAACGTTACCTTTTTAATTACCTTTTTTGTATGTAGCGAATCATTAATTTTACTATCACTCATATTAACAGACTTACCTGTGAACTTAGTTACAATATTATTATCATCAGGTAAAACGTATGCAGGTTTTAACCTATCTACTGAAACGTTAAGTTGTCTGTCCATTAATTGAATTTTAAAAGTTTTATCCTTTCTACTAATGACACGATATGGCCCATCATACGGCGGCTGTAATGGTTTCCGTACGGTGTCATTTCTTAAAAATACATATTCGCAATCAATTAAATCTTTATGAATGAACATTTTACACGGTAATTTATTAATTCTAGGTACCGGTTTCATACTGTGTATAATCGACCTCAATTTATCAACATAACTATGTTCGTCACACGGTTTTATATTACTTGTGTCATAAAAATCACCAGGCAGCCTTATATTACTGCCATAAATCATTTGAGCTGAAGTTACGCCTGTGTCTAATTTAACAGTTGTGCGTAACCCTAACAATACTGTTGCTAGTTCATCAACCCATGAATTACAATTTAAACGAGCCATAAGCGCTGCTTTTAAAGATCTATGCCAACGCTCTACTGCACCGTTGCTCTGTGGATGATATGGGGTGGTCCGCAACTTTTGTATTCCCATTAATAACATAAGCTGCTTAAATAAATTACTTTCGAATTGTCGACCTTGGTCACTTGTAAGCCTAAGGGGACAACCGAACCTACAAATCCAACCCTCATACAACACCTTTGCCACAGTCTCCGCAGTAATTTCTTTTAAAGGAAAAGCCTCGGGCCACTTGGTGTACCTATCTATGATTGTTAGACAATATCTAAACCCTTCTGATGAAATTGGCAATGGCCCTACAAGATCAATATGTATATGCTCAAAACGGCTCGAGCCTTGAAAACTTCCTAAATCGGATACAGTATGTTTTGAGACTTTAGCTCTTTGGCACTTAATACATGTTTTAGACCAAATTCCTATATCCTTATTCATTTCTGGCCAAAAATATCTATCTGTTACTAATTTTTTTGTGGCTCTAATACCCGGGTGACTTAAATTATGCACAGCATCAAAAGCTAAACGTCGAAATTGTTTAGGTAAATATGGTCGAATTCTATCTGTGGATGTTTCACAATAAATTTGTTTATTACAATCGAACATTGCAACACGCTTAAGTGTAAATTGACTGTTTACGTTTGACCGGTGTCGCATTTCTGCAAGTTGTTCATCCGTTTCCTGCGCTCGGGCGAGTTCTGCGAAATCTAACACGGTGGGACATGTTATTGTTTCAATTCTCGATAACGTGTCAGCGACTATATTTTCCCTACCTGTTACATGACGAATATCTGTACAAAACTCACTAATAAACATAATTTGCCTAGTTCTTCGAGCAGTTTCCCTATTTGTACCTATTTTACTAAATGCAAAACAAAGCGGTTTATGATCTGTATAAACTATTAATTCGCGCCCTTCAACCATGTTGCGAAAATGAATAATTGATAAATATATCGCTAACAATTCTCTATCATAGGTACTATATTTACGCTGAGCTTCCGTAAGTTTACGTGAAAAATATCCTAAAGGTTGCCAAATATTGTTAATTTTTTGTTGTAAAACTGCACCTATACACGTATCTGAAGCGTCAGTCATAAGAGACAATGGAGAATCTAAGGAAGGATATGTCAACAAAACTGCATTTTTCAAATCGATCTTACATTGTTCAAAATTTTGCTCTGCTAATTTATTCCAATTAATTTTACTTTTGTCTTTCCGTTTCGCACTACCAAGATATTTATTTAACTCTGACTGATGTTCAGCCGAGTGAGGAATATGAGATCTATAAAAATTTAACATGCCTAAAAATCTTCTAAGTTCTTCTATAGTACTAGGCTTAGGAAAATCTAAAATTGCTTTAACCTTGTCTTCGAGCGGCTTAATGCCCTCGGTAGAAACTTCATAACCTAAAAACTCTAATTTTTGCTGACCAAAACTACATTTTGAAAAATTGATAGTTATACCGAATTGATTAAAACGATCAAAAACTTGCTCTAAATGTTCTCTATGCTGACTTTCTGATTCTGAACTGATAATGACGTCATCGATATAAATAAATAAGAAATCTAAACCTTTTAAAACTGTTTCTTGCATGAAACGTCGGAAAGTTTGCGCAGCATTTCGCAAACCAAATGGCATACGCATAAATTCAAATAAACCAAAAGGTGTAATAACTGCTGTCTTTTTTATGTCATTTTCTGCAACAGGCACAGAATTATAGGCTCTATTAATATCTAATTTAGAGAAAATTTTCTTATTACCCAAAATATATGTAAAATCATGTAAACGTGGTACTGGATAACGATCTGGTTTCGTAATTGCATTTAAACGTCTATAATCACCGCAAGGCCTAATATTACCATCTTTTTTGGGAACTATATGTAGTGGACTTGCCCAAGGACTACTACTCGGTCTACAAATCCCTAACTCTTGCATAACAATAAATTCATTTTTAGCCTTTACGTACCTGTCAGGAGGAAGCTGCCTCGCTCTCGCATGCACCGGCGGTCCTGTCGTCTCGATATAGTGACAAACATCGTGTTTTGGCGTCTCTTTGTAAGAAATAGGTTTAGTTAAATCAGGGAATTTATTCAATAAATCGGAATATGGACATTCCATAATTGTTTTTAAAGTGGGCACAGTAGAATTTGAGATATTTCCCTTAGTACTCAAATTAGTTACTTGATCAATCAATCTACGTCCGTTTAAATCAATTAATAATTTATGATTAGCTAAGAAATCCGCACCAATAATTGATTGCTTTACATCCGCTAATATAAAAATCCAACGGAACGGTCGTCTCAGACCCAAATCTAGAGACAAAAAATGAATACCATATGTTTTAATTTCCGTTCCATTAGCAGCAAATAATTTATATTTATTACCTTCTGCATAAACCTTACCATACACCACACTACGCGGGATGACGGACACATTTGCACCACTATCAACTAAAAAGTTTAGTCCTGAATTTCTGTCCAAAACACTGAGACGGTTATTTCTGTAGACTCGGTCGCAGGCACCCGTCGCTGGCTGCACCGATGCTAGTTTTCCGCTGGTTTCTCACGCTGACTAGGTTTCCAGTTGCACGGTTTCACACATTTCGTCGCTTTGTTTTTATATTTGTAATGGTATTTACAAAGCCAATTGGGATTATGCCTTTGATTATGTTGAAATCTACCTCTTGACCTGGATTGTGACCTCGTTCTAAAATTTGATGTATTATTTCTTGTTTCCAATCTTCTCAGTCGATTATTTAATTTTTCTATCTCACCAATCAAATTATTTTCTGGACTGTTGCTTAAACTGGACTGTTGAACTGCTGATACCGAGTTTAAGGGTGTCATGCTCTCCATAACTTTATCTGCTATTGATGCTAAAATATCTTCACTTTTACTCTCGGATACGGCTAACACAGCTCTTATTGCCGGCGGTAATAAATTTTGCCATAAAACTAGAAGTGTTTCTGTTGTTACTCGTCCACGCGCCAAATCTTGCATTTTCCTCATTAATTGTGACGGTTTTTGATCACCCAATTCCATTTCGCCAATTAATTTTTTTATTTGTCGATCTTCCGATTCTTCAAAAATTTGTAATAATCTTCTTTTTAATTTTTCATATTTTCCTGTCTCCG
The DNA here is from genome assembly GCF_905220415.1 of Colias croceus. NCBI lineage: Eukaryota > Metazoa > Arthropoda > Insecta > Lepidoptera > Pieridae > Colias > Colias croceus. Next base: position 510,331 of record NC_059547.1, read on the forward strand.
GCGGGCTAATTAAAATGTCCGTGACTTGCTCGATGACTTCTGGCGTTAATTTAGAAATTACTATTTGGTATTTCGCTTCATCTGACATTTTCTGTGGCGATAAAACTGCTTCCGTTTGTATAAACCATATTTTCGGCGATTTCTTCCAAAAATCTGGGATGCGGGACGTAATGGAGATTGACGATAAACTTGCAAATTCTTCTTTAACCGGTTCCATGGTGATATTTAATTTTTATATGTACTTTTATGTGTTATTAAATTTTATTTAGTTATTTAAATTTTACCGCTGCCACCGCCCTGTAGTTTCTTCTTGAGTTGTCCGTATATATATATTTATATATTAATTTTGAATATTTATTCTCCCTACTACACACTCACGTCGATATATCACGCCGGTCGAGATCACGTCGGGGTCACCAATTTAGTGTAGCTGTGTGTAGGGAGATGAAATTAAAGATAGCGGCCAATTAAATTTTATATTTCTTCTAAATTACACAAAAATATATTATTTATATTCACTAACTACAAAACGTGGGTCGGTGGCGCGAGCTATGGGACAACTGCGGGGCGACGCTATGTGACTGTGCGACGCGGCCGAAAATCCTGCGTCAGCACAGCACCTACAGCCTGAACCGATTTTAATAAGACTTTCACTGGTTTTTAGATTAATTCAAAGAGCATTACACATGAATTTTCATTTCATACACGAATCAAAAACCATCGTTTATTTTATATATTTAGCGATATAATAAATAGATTACCTACATAGTGCATTGGCCGGTACTTCCGTTGAAGTTGACGTGTGGGGCTGGACACCACTCGCATACTAAGTACCACCTTCTTTGGTGGAAAGCTATACCGGGTCACGCTTGAATTTTAATATTACGTTTTATTGTAGAAGAACAAATTATTTTAATGTTCAATTGTCGTCTATAGTTCTGTATTTTAGTTAATTTGATAAAATTGCTCGTAAATGCGACTTGATTGGTATTTTGCGTAGAAAATGCTTTCTGACTGTAACTAGGTCATTATAAATGTCACAGAATTACTTATTTTACGTGCTGTTATATTATAATAAATATTTTATAGATAACTAGCTTTCCGCCTGCGGCCTCGCCCGCGTTTTCAAAGAAAAACCCGCATAGTTCCCGTTCCCGTAGTATTTCCGGGATAAAACCTAGCCTATGTTGCTCAGCGAAGATGCAGCTTTCTAATGGTGAAAGAATTTTTGAAATTGGTCCAGTAGTTTATGCATGAAAACCATACATACATACATAATTACAAACCTCTTTATAATATTATAAGTAATAAGTATAGATTAATCATCGTAGTGAGAGATGTTCCTATTTTGACTTACATAATAAAACATACGAAAACGATCGAGATGGGAAGTAAATAGTAATAAATTATCGTTAATTTATATTTATTATTTATAACTACAGTTGCGATGTGACATTTGCGGATACGCTATTAGTTACTGCTGACATTTTATTAATAGTCAACAATTAAAAATATTCACAGAGACTGATTTGTAACGGCGATCACGTAGGTACCTACCATTAAAGCCTATGGAGCCTTATTTATTTGAAGTTATCTAGGTATGTCTAATCTTTAATATTATAAAGCTGAACAGTTTGTTTGTTTAAACGCGCTTATCTCAGGAACTACTGGTCCGATTTGAAAAATTCTTTCGGTGTTAGATAGCCCATTTATCGAGGAAGCCTACCTATATATTATCATTATGTTTGTTACTTTCACAACTACATTATTCCGTGGTGGTGCAAAATTATATTTACAAGACACAAATAAAAAGCCTCTAATTACACGTATCGCAATTTTTAATTCTTAACCATTCACACGAGAACAAGCTGGCCTATTAAATAATATTGTAATTTGACTAGAATCCGGTAAGCTTCCGCTAAAGATGCCGAACACACAGTGAATACGAAATGATAACCTTGATAATTGGAAAGTACCTCTCTCCAGTGTCGCTTAATGCTGTGGAGTAGCGATTGACTTTGGCCGGGTTGTCAAGGTATTCGTATGCACGACCTTAACAGCTTTCTAAATGGCACTAGGCTTGGTGAGGGCATAAGAGTTTTATATGCATGTGAACTACAGGAAGGCAAACTCCCTGATATTGATATGATATTTTATAACAAAGCTGAAATAGGTATACCACTTACCAGATACCTTCGTTCTATGTATGAAACTTCGAAATAATTATTTATCTTATTATTTTGATCAGGACAGTAGGTAGATATGTGTGTGTATGTATGTAATTATCATGACAATTCTGAATTTTACAAAGATTGCTTTAAAAAGTTCACAACGGAAGTTTATTTATGTTTATTTTTTTCATTTAGTTACGCAGTTTTCGGCAACACCAACACGTGGTATACTTATAATATTTTTAAAATAAATAATTTAATTTATTACATGCGTACTGACCAAGCAATGTCTTGTTCACCTTTCTTTAAATTTATGAATACAAAGCTTAGATATTTATGTTCATTTCATTATTTAATACTCGTTTATAACACTTGATTAACTTGTTTCGAGTTATAAAAGCGAACAGTTAACAATGCAATCATTTGAATTATAAGAATTGCTTTCAATACATTATACAAGGAATTATCTTTAGGATATCATTTTGGTTACTCGTAAAAGGCTTATAGGTAAGTGGAAATGAGTACTTACTTTTCATATTATAATATCGTCTATGCGAAGATTAGGTGTTTGTGCACTTTAGTTTGCTGCCTTTTGTACATAACTAGCAAACCGGGTGAACTCCGTTTCGCCACCAGCGACACCTTATCTTTCCTATAAACCTCACGGAGCCCGAGACCTTTCCAACGAATGCAAAACCGTGGAAATCGGTTGATGCATTCTGGAGTTATAGCGTCAGGAAGGAAAACCCGACTTATTTTTTTAAAGTAGATATTAGATTTATAATAAACATACTCGCTTTATGTGTTTCAACGCGAACAGTCTGTAATACCTACCAGGCCTACGCTTATCGTCGCACTATAGACCGATAAAACAATAACTAAACAAATCATATTTCTAAATCTTATTGATTGCATGCAATTATGTCACATACGTGCTTTATCTTCCATAATTGCAATAACGATATTCCGATAATGTTTGTCAATCGTTTCTCGATATATAATACAGGTGAGGTGATGGGAGGGCAAGTGTCTCCGCGGTCACTGGCAAGGTGACTGCTACCATGATCCTTCTGTTTATAGCCTGTTTATTATATGTAAGTATGGTTCATGAGTTTTAATGTACAGTTATAGTAAAAGCTCTAGATAAGGTTTTATCGTTACAGAAATATGTTTTTCCTTTTTTGTTATACTTTTGACGTAATTAACAGAAACATTTATTAAATTCGCATTATGTGTCGTGCAAATATGGAAAAGAAAATAGACAATATCTTAAACAACAAGTTTGATTTCTGCAAGTCAACGTAACTTGCTTATATACTCGTTTTATACTCATTATAAATTACCTATTTCAGGCACAAGCAAATGGGCAGTACTACGCCTCGCCGTACCCTGCGCCACCAGCTTCGTACTGCGGATGCTGTTCACCACCAATCCCGCTGCAGGCGCCTGCACCAGCTCCCATCTACGTCACCCTCCCCGCGCCCCCGCCTTTAACCGTCACCCCCCCGCCCTTACCACCTATGATCATCGAGTTACCCCTCCCTCCACCACTAACTGTGACCCCTCCAGCGTCTCCGCCCATGTGTATAACGCCACCAGCTCCTCCACCGATCACGATCACGCCGCCCGCGTCCCCGCCAATCACGGTCAACCCGCCCCCGCTTCCTCCCATGTGTGTCACACCCCCGCAGCAACCACCTATGTTCGTTAGCCCGCCAATCCCGCCACCGATCTTTCTAGAACTTCCTTTGCCGCCACCGATTGTGATAGAGCTGCCAGCGCCGCCTCCGATCGTTGTGCAACCTCCGCCTCTGCCGCCTGTGATGGTACAGCCGCCGCCGCTGCCGCCGATGCCCGTGCAGCCGCCGCCTCCGCCTCCTATGATGATCAATCCTCCTCTACCACCACCGCTGTGCATTCAGCCGCCTCCACCAAGTCCGATCACAGTGCAGCCGCCGTGTCCGGAGCCAATGTACGTGCAGCCGCCGCCACCGTGTCCGATTAACGTGCAGCCGCCAGCATTGCCGCCGATCCGCGTGCAGCCCCCGCAGCCACCCCCAATGTGCATCCAACCACCACCTCTCGAACCCTTCTGCCTGCAGCCTCCTCCCCCGGCGCCTATCTGCTTCCAATCCTCATGCCCTTGTGGGATGCCGTCGTCGGCGCAACCAACGCCGATCTATCTATGATATTTAACTTTATAAAATAAATGTTATTTATGAAATAGAAATAAAAGTACTTATTCGAAACTATGTTATGGTTTTATTTCACTTCTTTTGTAAAACAATACACCCACTCGAATGAGTTTAGTAGAAAATCGTTATTCATTAGTAAATGCACTCTATATAATTTACAAACTTCCATGAATATTAAATGATTAATCAATAATTAGTCCATACATAATTTGGTAATTGATATTTAGTTGTTAGCGACATTTTAATATTGAAGATACAGCATTTGGAACAGTACATCAATATAAACAACTCGTGGAAATCTTATAAATTGCGTAAGAGTTAAAAAGTGTTTCCTACTAGTAATTAATAACAAATAAAAGTTCAGTGTAGTTGTATAATTATTAAAGTGAAAAATGAATTCAGTGTGTGTAAATGTGTTATAAACTTAAAAATACACACAGAACCTAGGTCTATTTCTATGGCAAAAAGCAAGTGAAACAGAAATAAACCTTCAATATAGTGAGAATTTTTTTTACCATATATTGCAGAGTAGACAAATATGTACATACTTACAACAATTCATATCAATTAATTTTATGCACATATATAATTCGATAATGGTGCAGAATTGCTGTTATGTAGGTACCGTTGAAGTAAATAAGTTTAGTAACTAGTAAATAATCAAACATAACATCGTATTAGCATTAGTAAATTTTAAACAGATCTTATCAGCTTATTTTGCGAAAGAATAACAAACATCGATACATTCTTACAAACGCATTTACAATATTTTACAAGCTATTGACCCCACCTTCGCCTGCGTGGAAACGATAAATTTTCATGGTACAAATTTTCATCCCCTATTTTAAACCCTTTGGGGTAGAATTGATCAAAATCTTTTCTTAGCAGATGCCTATGTCCTAACATCTACCTGCATGACAAATTTCAGCACGATCCTTTCAGTGGTTTGGGTTGCGCGTTGATAGATCACTATGTCATTCAGTCAGTCACCTTTGAGTTTTATTTAGATGTCTATGATTACTAGTAATTGGTGAAACCTTGGGTTAAACCATAAGTACACTCTATCGTCTATACTCCTTTTATAAAACTTTACCTTCTTGTTCGCAGCATGGCGGGGTCAGGAGGCACGGAGTGGAGCGAAGGCGCGGCGGTGTGGTTCCAGCCGGCCGGCGCCTCCGCCCCGCTGCCCGGCGAGCTGGTTGAGGTGCACCGCGCCGCGAGGGTCCTGTTGGTCAGCGCTTCTGTTAACGGACAGGTTGGTATTTAATTCAAACTTTTATTTATTCAATTGGACTTCTTCTAGAAGCACTTTAGAATCGTCATTACATATTTATTTACATTTGCCACCGATTGGAAAAGCAGTATCTATGGAGAAGAACCGGCAAGAAACTCTATAGTTGCTCTTTTAATTAAGTGCGTGACTAGTACCTAAGCGTAAAAGAGGCTCGTATCATGTTCAGAGGTTAGGGAGAGGTGCACACTTCAATATTTAGCTAGCATTGCGTGGAATTAAAAAAAATGTGGCATAGCTAGAAAAAAGAAATACCTCTAATACTAATGTTTCGGAAATGTCGATTAAATGGAATGTTGCTATAGGAGACTGCTAAAAGTCAACATCCAATATTCAGATCTAGACTCCTTATTAACCACATCTGATAGCCAATCACTTAAAGAAAAGGTAACAGAAGTTTACACAAACGCCACTATGGCATAATTATGCGTATGTGTGATCTATCAAATACGTACGAATTACGATGACACAATTTATATTGAAAAAGCTTACTTACGTAGGTAGGTACGTTTTAAATCTGCAAAAAGTTTTTTGACCACGGCTCAAAATTCCATCCATTCCTCGCTTCCACGTAAAAACTATAACGGTACATACTAAAGTAGATCTTATGCAATGTGTCATATTATATGCGTGTTCGAAGAAACACTAGGTTACAAGTATATCATAAATTACTTTAATTTGTTTCTACCGTTATGCCCAGTTGCTCATTTGAAAGCGAGAACTCGTGTTATATTTTTTATAATGTCCACGACTGCGGCTCGATTATTATCAATAAAAATTAAAAAGGTTATATTAAAAAAGGTAACAAGATTATGAATACGTAAAATGTAATAATTTAGATGTAAGTCGCATTTGATAAAAATTCATTGGACGTTTTATTTTATTATTGTTTTCTGAAATATCAAATTACTCCCAATACTCCCATACATTTTAATATTATATTGTATAGGTCTGCATAGACCTAGTTAAAATAAAATGCATTTGAAAAATTACATAATTATAAATAGCAACTTGGCTGTTTTTTATCACATTTCATCATGCTTCATGCAATATTATTGTGCAAATAAAATTATATTAAGTATATCTCTCGCATTTTGTTTATGATCTAAGATTTTGAGTAATTAATTCAAATGTGAAAATCGGAAGAAAAAAATACACTGTTCAAATAAATTATGTGCCATAATTATTTTTATTTATGTTAGTTCAGATTTATTTTTAACAATTGGTAAAATTAATTAAGGCGATTTTAAGAAAGTTAAAGAAGTCTCACAATTGTCAAGTACCAGGCAGCCATAAATACATAGAGGTAGGTCGTTAGCGAAGAAAGGGCGTGGACGCAAGGTCACCGTCGGAATGTCGATAGAGAGTCGTCAGTACCTAGTTTATGTTCCCCTGGTACTTGCATGCTGCACGCCGTATGGTGTTGATTAGCTGTTTTATATTTATTTATTCAGACGTGAGTTTACGAGCCATCTTGACCCTTAATCTATTTGACATAAAACAGGTTTGATCACGAATAAAATCTAGTCATTTGGTATTTGGAATCTTAATGGCATATTTGGTGATAGATTCTAATTTAGCTCGTGTTCGAAAATCTGCAAAGATGATTATCATAACAGGTTTTTGATTCATGGCATGAATTCCTGGATACATTACAACGCCGTTTACTTCTAAACTAAGACACATTTTGATCACATTTTTCCCATTTAAGAAAATACGTTTTCTAGATGTGGAAAATGGTCGAATATGTTATTCGTAACTAAAACCTCAAGTCTATCATACAGTGTTTGTTTTTACGCTTGTCACTGCTATATAAACTGTTGTTTTTATTGCCCCACTTTGCAAATGGCCACTAAACAACATCCCAGTATCTAAGTCCGTTAATCCTAACAGTTCTAGCATTTCAGTCTATGTCTTTAATCAGGTATGTGTAGTGCATTTGTGACTAACAAGTGAAAAACGTATGTGCAAATTAGTGCAGATTTCTAACAATTGAAGTAATTACATAAGTGTCAGTGATAGTAAGAGAAAACGAAGAGACGAACGATGTTTTACGTTACGTGATTCTGTGTGCAAGTGGTGCAAGTGATTCGACTGTCATATTACTTTTAAGTGAATAAGAAAAGGAATATTATAAGACAAAATTAATTGAAAAGTGGGAATGCATATTATGGAAATGTTAGATTACATTCCAAGGAATAATAATGTCCATTTATATGATTTAGTGTACTGTTGTATTCAGACGATAACTACCTACAATGCAATCGACTGAACAACTATTGTAATTTACTAAACATTACTTTAACAAACTAGCTCACCTATATTTCGTCTACAATAACACTGGGACAAAATTCCTCACGACTACGTGCTCATATTCACGCACTTAATATCAGCTAAGTATCCAAGAATTCCCGCCAGCATCGATTAGCATTCCTCTCCACCACATGCGCGTGCGATTCGCGCCAACTCCGCCAAGTTCCTTGGATTCCATACATGACGTACAGAGGTACAGGCGGAGGCAGGTGACGGAAATGGTATCGATATTGAAGACACCTTCTAGAACGTTCAGGAAAAGGCGGCAAATGAAGATGTTGAAGGATCTTTGCTTGAAGGTTTTGATGGATAATGTAAATACCATTTAATTTTGTTTTTAGGGTGTTTTGCTGATTCAAAATATTAGATGAAGTACATGCTGACTCTTTTAAGTCTTAAATTACATTATGGTCAACAATATTTAATCTTTACCTTCGGGATATTTTAAATATTCGATATTACCCCAATTTAACTGCCATTGTTAGTATGGAATGAATGGAATCGTGTCTAGATTTCAGGGCGTAGAAAATAAGATTCGGACATTTATCGTCATAAATTAATAAAAATCAATATTCATTAAAATTTATTTAGTTATATGTTTCATCATGTTTAATCAGAATTATTTTTAATACGAAAAGATTTACCAATGCTTATAAATAGTCATTATGTTACTGATCTACGACACATGATGTTAATTAGGTAACAGGTCATTAATAGTCCATTTGGATAACGATTTAACATCGATACGATTGGATTTCTATTAAAGATTAATTACTAATTATAAATCGAATATTAACTAATCTATACAATCGAAACATAAATATATCTTACAGAAAATTATTTAACCATGTTTTATCTTCACGCATAACAGGGAAATGAAAATTTTCGCTTATTTTACATTAATAAACCATCGCGCCAAGTTTCTCTATGTGTTAAATAATAAGCTTGATCGTATAAAACAAAATTGCCTATCTATTAACATTAAATTCCGAAATAAACACCATCGCTATCTAGGCACCGAAATTCCTTCACGCAAACGTAACAAACAAGCCCAAAACGCCTATACTTCCAAGCTGTCACAAACAGCATATATCTATACGTATGCTATAATGTATGTATGTGTCTGTATGTATTAAAATGAGGGTCACTTAACAGTATCGACGTAATCGCCGGTCGAGTCTGGTTTGCAAATTATCTGGTTGAGCGGGTGTGTGGTATCTGCTGTTTTGGTATGGCTCGATGCTCTGGTGACTTGCAACGTTATGTTAACGACTGTTGTAAAGGAGTTTTTGTTAGCTATTTGGTCGCGTAGTAGATAATAGTATCGTGACAAACGGAACCTTTAAAGTTTATCGTCAATCAAAATCCGGAAAATCTTCATCAAATTCTATGCAGTCAAATTTATTATTATTATTGTACAGACACTTTTTTTTTAAATAATGGTTTTCATTTCTGTATCTATATCAGACGCATTTCACATAATTATCAAGGACCAATATAAATATAATGGTTGTGTATATTTCGTCGTCAGCATTTCCTAGCTTAGTGAAGTTTAAATGTTAAATCCAGACACACTCCTGACCAGAATTCGTAATAATTCTCATACACAGAAAGTACCTAATCTTCTCAAATTCAAAATCCATAGGTATATTTGCAATAATGCAATCTCTGTCCATTCATTACAGTTATTGATTACTTTTTATTCCCATCCGGGTTAAAAACTGTCCCTTCTCAATCTGTAGCTAACCGCATGACACAAGACATTAATATTTACTAAAACCACACACATGAACCCGACAGCGAAATGCTAAGATGGTGAGATACTTGGTGAGATATCATTGTGATGAGTTATGTCATTAATGTCCTCATTTCTCACTTGGCTGCTTAAGTAGAACTTTTGGATAATGAAAGTGTTAATTTTATAATAACATCGATCTTTGGTTTTAGCGGTATGAGCTTTTAATACGTAATATGTTATGATTTAACATTTATGATGGTGGTTAAGTAAATCAGGTTTTTTTACGTTATTATTTTTATCAGTATAAAATGTGGTTGGCGGTTTTCCTTACTTCCTCATCCCATTGAATAGTTCGCACACGCTAGTCTTTTTCTTCCTTGTATTGTTTAGTAACCTTATCTATATTAAAAATTGTTTTATCAAATACTAAAAGATTTGGAATCCAAGATTTGCGAACGAAAAAAAAATAACACTAAATAATAAAATTTACATATATTACATTAATATTCACTAAACTGAATTAATGTGAGTTTAAATGATCAGAGTTATTGGAATTCTAACATAAACAACACAGTAACAGAAAAGCGTCCATTTATTAAAATTTCACGATAAGCATTTCACTTAGTGGCTGTTAGAATGATAATTTGTCTCAAACTATCACCATTTAGATTAGAAAGCGCTAAAAGCGTATTTATAATTTTGTTTCTCTAATCATTTCAGCCACAAACATTCGCTTTACAAATGGGTAACGGTGAAGAAGAAGGTGATCCAGTATGGCCCAGAGAAGAGCTCGGTCCGACAGGAGTGGACGACATGACCAGGCTACACGACCTCCATGAAGCTGCACTCCTTTGGAACTTGAAACTCAGATACGAACAAGGCCTGATATACACATATGCCGGATCCATCCTGGTGGCTGTGAACCCATACCGACCAGTTGACGCGCTATACGGACTACAAACGGCCAGACGGTAAGACAGACGAACCCGTCTCTACACTAATTAGTGTTGATTCCATAGAATCATTAATTTTAAGTTGTAGTCGAACAAAAAGTCTAAATAATTGAGTCTTCGTAACCATTGCGTGACTATACGTAACACTCATAACAGTAATTATGCGATGAGGTAACGTTTTCCAATTAGTTATAATTGCAATGTCAAATTTCAATGTGTAACTGGTGCATTACTTTGAAAATTATGTGAAGATTTATGCAATTTTACTACGGTTTTCAGGTACCACGCAGCAGAAGCACTGGGAGATTTACCGCCCCATCTTTTTGCCATAGCTGCCGCGGCCCGCGCTGCATTACCCCAACCACAAGCCATATTAATATCTGGGGAATCTGGCGCAGGCAAAACAGAATCAACGAAATTAGCTGTACAATTTCTAGCCGCGGTCGCTCCGGCGCCCCTAGGAAGGGCTCCCGTCTCTGAACAGATATTAGAAGCCGCGCCATTGTTAGAAGCGTTCGGCAACGCTCGGACACCAAAAAATCACAACTCTAGTCGCTTCGGAAAATTGCTTGAATTATACTTTAAGGAAGGCGCCTTAGCTGGCGCCAGAGTTGCTCATTATTTATTAGAGAAATCTCGTATAGTCACCCAATCGCCTGGAGAAAGAAATTATCACGTATTTTATGAATTGCTAGCTGGTTTGGACGAGGAACAGAGAAAAGCGAGAGGTCTGTTAACAGCTGAGCATTACTTCTACTTGAATCAAGGAGGAGATTCTAACGGGGCCGGAGCGGGCGCTGATTGGTCAGCACTATGCGGTGCTATGCAAGTGCTGGGTATCGGCGACGCGGAACGCGAAGACATAATAAAAGTACTGGCAGCCGTGCTACATTTAGGGAATGTTTACTTCCATCGAAGACAGCTCCGTCACGGACAAGAGGGAGTTCAGCTAGGTGGTGGCGCAGAAGTACGTTGGGCAGCGCATTTGTTGAAACTACCTGCTGAGGAATTGGCTAGAGCTTTAACTACAAGAGTAACGGCTGCAAGAGCTGAAAGAATGCGATCTCCGCTACCGATAGACCAGGCGCTAGACGCAAGAGACGCGTTTGCTAAAGCGTTGTACTCATCGCTATTTAACTGGCTAGTACTGCGAATAAACTCGATAGTCCATCGCGGTGGCTTGCACGACGCGCACAGAATATCTCTCCTGGACATCTTCGGGTTCGAAGACTTGGAAGAGAATTCGTTCGAGCAGCTGTGTATAAACTACGCGAACGAAACGCTGCAGCATTATTTCAATAAGCATATATTTAAGTTGGAGCAACAGGAGTATCAGAAGGAGAGACTGGAATGGTCACAGCTCACTTGGAATGATAATTCACCGGGTAAGTTTTTATATCTCAGTAAAAAATATAATTTGTAAACAAATATCTCTTCTCCAATCCAAATGACTTTTAGCAGCATAGTTAAGCAATCACATAATTTAAAATGATATTTCGCTATAAATAATAAAAACTAACCTTAAATTAACAAGTAAATATAAATTCCAGTAATCCAACTGTTAAGCAAGAAGCCGGTAGGCATTCTACACCTACTGGACGACGAGAGCAACTTCCCCCGAGCGTCAGACGCGTCTTTCTTGGAGAAGTGCCACTATAACCATGCGCTAAATGAATTGTACTCCAGACCTCGGTTGGGTGCTAATGAGTTTGGGGTAAGGTTCTACTTACATTTAGAACATTGTTTAATTTAACTGTCACTACATACTATAAAACAAAGTCGCTTTCCGCGGCATGTGTGTCTGATTAGATCTTTAAAATTACGCAACATATTTTGATGATGTTCTTTAATAGTTAGATCTTGAAGAAGGGTCTAGTAAATATTTTTTTTTTTAATTTTGTACAAAGCGGAAATGAGCGCCGAAGGCTCGTTAGATTGTAAATATAAAATTTTAATTTCACTAGTTCCATGTGCAAGTGAAGTGCGCGCATTTTAAATGAAGTTCTATCAAGAAGTGATAGGTAATAACGAATATATTTTTAAATTTGTGTACATATTATTTCTGTATTTAGTATACAAAAAACTCTAAAAAATGCCTTATCAATACAGTTGTTACATTTTCATTAACACAGAAACGTTTTTCTGAAGACTATAGTTTAAATATACAAAATTATGATTAGATATTAATCATAGCACTAACCATCTTAACTTTAATACCCTCCAGGTGAAACACTACGCCGGCCAAGTATGGTACAACGTAGAAGGTTTCCTGGACAAGAACAGGGACGCGCTCCGAGGTGATGTCCTGGAACTGCTGTGTAGTAGCGAAGTACCGTTAGTTGCTGAAATGTCTGCGCAGTTGAGAGCTCATCATGATGCCAATAAAACTCTGCCCAGGGGTGCCAATGGTCGCTTTGTTACTATGAAGCCGAGGACGCCTACTGTTGCTGCTAGGTAAGATATTATTTGTTATTTATAATGTACACTAATATTATGAAGATGAAGAGTTTGTTTGTTTGTTTGTTTGAACGCGCTAATAATCAGAAACTACGTGTCCGATTTGAAAAATTCTTTCGGTATTAGATAGCCCATTTATTGAGGAAGGCTATAAGATATAATATATCATCACGCTAAGACCAACAGGAGCGGAGTAATGCGGGTAAAACCGCAGGTATCAGCATGGACCCAATAAATATCTAGAGGACTTATCATAGCCATAGAAAACAGCGTAATTCGTTTCTCAGTTCCCAATTTAGTCGATAGATGTCACTCGCAGTATCATTTGGCATTTTTTTATAATTGAATGGTTCTTGTCTCAACTAGATGTCGCTTCTAAAAAAAATCAATGTGCCAAATAGTATCTTGACGTAAAATATAATACGCAAAAAACGTAAACTATAACGTTAAATATAAAACGTAAAATATTATAAAGGCAAGAGGCGGCTCGTGACAAAATTGTACGGGTGTTCAATTATTGAACTAAAACAAAGAAAATACAGTAGCGTAGTAAATTCATAACAAAAAAAATGAGCACCACATTATAAATGTCCATTTAAACACTAAAAATTATAAAGTACAGGCCATTTCAAAACGAATTCAATGATCATCAATTAATAATTAGAAAATCCCCGAATTTGCTTTCGCGAGCGTATTTTTATTGTTTGTTTATAATATAGGAGTGGCAACTGGCAACGTCGCGCGCTTGTCGCGCGCAATTGCTGCTGTCATGCGATGCGGCAACATCGCGGTTTCGCGCAGGACCTCCGCAGGACTGTCGCAAAATTTCTCTTTCACTCTTATTGGATTCCGTATTTAGGCATTTGATATTCGATTGGAGTTTAGGTATACGATAAATTTAATTTTAAATTAAAGATATATTAATTGTTAAATGAATGAGCACAAGTTTATTATAATAATTATTTATGAGAGTTCACTGCCCTAGCGCTCCTTAGGATGAACCGCCTATTTTTTCAGTTTTCACTTCGATCATCGCTGTTCGAGAGTGACTTCGTGACCACCATCATGGACCACGCTGCTATGAACTGTTTTTATCTAAGAATTACTCGAACAATTAGAGCATAAATTTCAACGTAAGACGTATAAGTGTCTGTAGCTGTATTGACTCAGTCTCGTACTTATAAACTGATGGACGCTGGTTCAAATCATCGCCGTACATCTAGATTTTTTTTCTTTTCCCGTATTTTTTGCTCATATAAATATGTAATACTGTTTACAAGGGAATAATTAAGAAGAAAAAAGATATAGACATTTTTTTTTAACAAAAAATAAAGAATATATATACACTACTCTGATCACTATGTCGAATGTTTGTAGTGGGTGTCGAAACCTTATTAAAGGTACTCACTTCCTTAGATGCTCCCTATGTTCTTTAGCGTATGACTTGCAGTGCGCTGGAACCAACGATAAGAGATTTTATGCCATGTTACCTGAAAAGAAGTCTTCTTGGAAATGTCCAGCATGTCTTAGCCAGCGACCCAAACTTGATAACACCAACACAGTCAGTCGCTTACGTCAGTGTGAAGCGTACGTGTTTGATCAAGCGGGTTACAAATTAAATTCAAATCTAATTGAAATAGTATATCTTGTTGGAAGTTTTTATTAGTGGTGCTTAAGTTATCAAAAACAATCTGATTTGTGGACGAATACGCGTTATACATCATGATTTATTATTGAAATTAACATTGGAAACTTTATGCGTAAAAGTGATAAAAGTGGTTGACGGTATATTAAAAACAAAAGTTACAAATTAACATTGTCATCTATCGTGACGATTTACCAGATACAATAAGAAACATAATTTCGTTGAATATTACAAGACACTCGTAGCTCTGTACAAAGTGAACTGGACTTAAAACAGTTAGTAGGAAGATCGATCCTGACAGGGGTCATATTATCAGATATTTATTACTATATTTTTTTTTTCTTAATTACTTAAATTTTCCAATCATTATGAAGTTTGCCTGTTGCAAAGCTACAACAGAAGGCAGCGCTGGGATTTTATCTTGCCCTCATTGTAAACGAAATTATCATATTGCATGTTTGTTCCCAACTGACAAAAAGAAACAATTGACAAGCGAATTTAAAAAAAAATGGTTTTGCCCTGAATGTTCCACTCATCAGTCAAGATCTCTGAATACTGAAAATACCCCAGTACGCTCATGCGCTCAATTGTTACAACGAAGTCCTGATAACATTACAACACGTAGAGGTGGCACATCTTTTAAATCCCCTATCGCTGTGAATAATAATGCATTATCAGCTGACTCTATTCGAGAGATTATATCCGAAGAGATGGAAAAGCTGCGGCGCTCACTGGAATCATCAATTATGAATAGGATTTCGTCAGATTTAAATTGTATAAAGCAAGAAATTATTAGTTTAAAAGACAGTATCACATTTATAAACAGCAGATATGATGATTTCAGCAAAACTATTTCAACGCTTGAAAAAATTAATAATAATTCTAATTCGTAATTCTGCACTAAGCCCTGTGAGGAGCATGAACGCTCTTAACTAAAAACTAAAATAATTCAAAAACACCGGAGTTTTTAAAACAACGCCCTCTAGATGTAATAATTGAAAATCGATAGTTTGCTGTTTCCATAGTTCTAAAATTGGTCACTAGTGGTGCTTTTAAAGCTGCAAATTAAATAATAAGCTCAAATCAGAGCGCCATCTAGTAATAGTCTGAAATTACGGGGTACGATCTCTAGTATGACCATTACCAGTCCACTAGATTATATTCGTCCATGGTATCAGTTAAAAGAAAATGTTTTTCAGGATGCTATTTCCTAAGACAAGCGATATTAAAAGTTTTATCCTGTTTTACAAAACTATGGAAGTAATATTGTATCCAAAACCAATATAAAATATTGTTTTAGAAATAAATGCCTTATAAAAAAATCTTAACGACCAGTTTCATAATTATAGAGTTTTTAATTTTTTATATAACAAATAAAGCTTTTATTTACTGCAATACACAATGCCAAAACAAAAATGTGTTACAGTTTCTTTTAGTTATTTCCCAAAAAACAATCTGGTCTAAACTAAAGTCCATTGGTATATTTTTGTCCAACTATTTATATTTATATCGATTGTTATACATATATTATCGCTCCCCAGGTTCTCAGACAGTCTACAACAGCTGGTAGAATCGATGTCACGTTGCAACCCCTGGTTCGTCCGCTGCATCAAACCCAACACTGACAAATCTATGCGCTTTGACATGCCGTGTGTGCTCACACAATTAAAATATACCGGGATGCTGGATACTATCAAGATGCGGCAAATGGGATATCCCGTTAGGATCCCGTTCCAGGCGTTCGTGGAGAGATATAGGTTAGTAGGATCCAGCCCAACACCGACGACTGGCTTAGTCACATACAGGAAAAGGTGTGATTTTAATTTTAATAAAAATTCACACAAAAAAAGGCATGATGTAGTTCAATTATTTACTCTACACCACTTAGTATCAAAATTTTAATCATAAAAATAAAAATTTTAATCTGGTTAGTAAATATGTTAGTAAGTAAGAGTTTATGACACTAAAAATTGTAAAAAACACAAAATTAATGGGATAAATTTAACAAATCCAGGTACCTTCTGAAATCGATGCCGGCTCGCTCAACGCCGTACCGCGAGATTTGCAACTCAATCCTCGTTGAAATGCCACCTACAGGAGCTGGTATGTATATTTTATATATGTTACCGGAAATGTATGAAATCATTTTATTTTATTGGAATTACATACATTTTATTGGAATTACATACATTTCCTAGGAAATCTGTACATTTCCTAAATAGCGATCGGAAATGTAAAACATTTAAGATATTGTATATGACGCAGGCAAACATATACATATATTTTGTGTTTAATATAAAAAAAAAAATACTTTTTCACTTTTTTATTATAGAAAACTTTGTGTGTTTAAACATTAGCCGAGATGCAAAGAAAATGCAAATGACGTTAAGTTTTGAATTATAATTAAAGCATTATTTTAACTAAGCACGTGCGAAAGGGTATATTTTTAAAATACATACAAAAATATTGGAACACCTATCGATATCAATGATTCATTAAAATATGACAAAACCGAAAACGAAATAACCGCTATTTCCAGAGATGATAAGCCACAACCATAATCTAAGATCTCCGTTACTCTTTATCAAACTCTAAATGCAATATAACGACAATATAATTACCATTATAATTAAGACATGCCAACTTCTGATAAGCCGTCTATCACATTATCATTGGAACTTGAATAGTTTGTGAAAACCCGCGTCCAAAAATGGACGAAAATTATAGCATAGTTTCGGGAGAAATTGATGATAATTTTAGTTTAGTCTCTGAAGAATTTGACGACAATTATAGTACACTGTCGAAAGAATTCGGTGACAACTGTAGTATTTTATCGAATGATCTAGATGATTATAGTACAGTTACGAAAGTATTGGATGAAAGTTATAGTTCAGTTTCAAAAGTTGTAAACGAAAATGATAGTACAGGATCTAATAATTTGGAGGAAGATGACGTGTCAAAAAGGATTGAGGAAAAGGAAAAAAAAGTGGATGAAAAAGAGACGAAAGTGAAAAGGTTTAGTTGGAAAAGATTTAAAAAGAAAACTTATAATTACAAAGCGATGTTTCTGAGTAAGTGATAGAAAATGTGTATAAATTAATTAACATAAGGATAAAATATTTACTTCGATACCGGTTACACGTGCCAATCTCAAGAAAAAAATAATACAGTAGGATAGTCTTTAGTTCTTTACCAAAGAAACCATATTATTAACTTATCATTATAAAAACTAAAGAAATATGTTTATATTTTTTACAAATTAAAGTCCAAAGTAAAAGTGAAATTGCCAAAACGAGCTTACCCGTATCACAGATTACCTACATAATAGAAGCTAAACGCTGTGCCCGTATTTTCCTAACATAATGCATTTTATCTCATCTAGTGGGGGCAGACTTCCAACTAGGCGCAGCCCGTGTGTTCATTCGCGAAGCCCTACACAGAGCGCTAGAAAGGGCTCGAGCTGATAAGCTCAGAGCCGCTGCTACCACATTACAGGCGCATGTGAGGGGATATTTGGCCAGGTATGTTCTGGCCAGGTTCTACTGGAGATTTTTGTATTGTGCATTTAGTATCATGATTTCGTTACATAATATTACCAAATTAAAGAACCAAATTATTAACTATCGTCACCTACTTTCTACTGTATAGTTCATTTTTACTGCAACACAATAACAATATTATGATGTACGACTGCAAACGACTTTATTCTTCAGCGTATTATAAAATGTCAATTTTAATGTTATTTACCTGAAGAATATTTTTGTCACGTTTGCGTTTGTTTTAGTCACTAAAATTTAACAGGCTGTTCACCTGTTCACATAGAAATTCAACTCAGTAGAACTGATTGCTCATCCTAACCTAACTAACACAAATATACCATTCCAGAAAGCGCTACAACCAAATGCGCCACTCGGCAATCCGGATCCAATCCTGGTGGAAAGGATCCCGGGACCGAGCGACCTTCCTCACAGCAAGGCGTGGTGTGGTCCGGGTCCAGGCGCTAGTGAGGGGACGACAGGCGAGGAAACGGGTTGCGGCTATGAAGCAGCAGATGAAGAGGAGATTGGAGGCTCAGCAGGCTGCTGCTAAGTGAGTGATATTATATTATAGACTAGCTTACCGCCCGCGGCTTCGCCCGCTTTGTCTAAAACCTAATAATTTATATACTAAAACCTTCCTCTTGAATCACTCTATCTATTAATAAAAACCGCATCAAAATCCGTTGCGTAGTTTTAAAGATTTAAGCATACGAAGGGACATAGGGACAGAGAAAGCGACTTTGGTTGGACGACAACATAGGTTATACATCATGGTGTTAATGGTTGGGATCCTGAATTGATGTAGAAAAATTAATTATAAACTAAATTGATTAATTGTGATTTGCTTATTTTCTCTGTGTGTACTTCAAGTACCTATTCATGAAATTATAAATAACTGAAAATGATATTGTTCCTCTCGGTTTTCAAAGCTTTATCGGATTTGTTTCTTAGTAGAAGCTTTCGAACAAGAAATAACTGTCTTTAAAACATTACAGACGCCGCGCAGCAGAACAAAAAGCAAAGGCAGAAAGTCTGCAAGTGCTGGAAGTACCAGCTGAACTGGCCTTCATTCTGTCCAAGATTGACGAGTGGCAACCGCCGCATACTGAAAGGAATATTACTAAGGTAATTTTATAATATCCAAAATTTCCTAATGCAAAAAACCCTACACAACAGTATACAACGAAAATTTTAGTGACGATAACATTTTTAAGCTACTGAAAAACCCGATACTTTAAAATTACATATAAGTACACAACATGTATGTAATCTACTGATAGTATGTACATAAGTCATCATTAATATTTAAAATAAAAAATGTTGAAAAAAAATCCTTTAAATTTCATTGAAAATATAGTCTGGTTCCATAAAATAAAAATACTTAGTACATAGTTGTATTTTTATTTTATGGAACCGAAAAAAATAAAATAAAATAAAATAAAATAAAAATCATTTATTGATCAATTTGTGGGTTAGGTACAAACATGTAACAATTGGACCCCAAACTAGGACAGCCTGTATTTTGGGGTCCACCTTCCTTAATGACACAATAATAACAAAACTATAGCATAATATTAACTTAAATAATGATTTAGGTAATTTAGCTATTTTTTATACAAAACTATACAAAATAAAATTTAAATTATACATTTTAACTCAAGTTTAGTAGATATACTCATATGTTGTGCGTGTGTGTTTGAATGAGTGTGCGCGTTTGCATGGCAAATGCAAAGGCAAAGGCAAATGGCAAAAGGAAGTGAACATCCTGTATTACAAACATTTTTATCTCCCCAGATAACAGACGTCTACTCAGAAGACGAACGCATCCAGCTGCCAAAAGACCTGCACCAGTTCGCGTTCTCCAAGTTCAGCTCGGTCTACTTCGCTGATGGTGGACAGCTTTCGCCAAGAAAACATCCAATTACCAAGCCTATTTTGTCTAAAGCTGCTGTTAGGTTAGTATTTTACCAGAAATGGTGAAAATTAACATTTTCATTTCAAATAAGAATCACGTGACCAGATATATGTAAAAAAAACTAAAACTGAAAAATAAGTTCTTTTTGCGCAAAATATTTTGTCATACTTTAATTAGGTAACAAAACCGAGAAGTGTATTAAAAAAAGTGCGTGTGTACAGAGGCGGCTCGTGACAAAATTTTATGGGTGTTCACTTGAAATAAAGCACTGAAAATACATGGTTGTAAAGCAGTACCTACAATTTTAAAATATAACTTATAAATTAAATGGTACCGAGATTGTGAATGTTTTTTCATCTTGATTGAAAGATGAGCGAAGTCGTCAACGCCTGTTTCAGTCCAAGCACTCTCACCTCCGCCGGCCGCGCCCGCTTCAAATAAAAGACACGGAAAAAAAAATAGTTTGTTGCTTTCATCACAACCACACAACCACGGTGTTTTCAGTTTTCACATATTGTTCGGATTTAAACATATGTATTTCGTTTTTGTCGTACATTTTTGCGTAAGTTCAAGTTCAGGCCGTGGCGGTCCCTTAGCTTTCAATTCAAGCCGAATTTGTAACGTTTTAACACACTTTTTAATGAACGCCACATTATAATTGTCCATTTTAACACTCACAAGTAATAGGTACTGATAACTACAGGCTATTTTAACAGTCAACACGTATCATATGATTTTAATTATATTAGAAAATTCCCGAATTTATATTCGCACGCGTGCAGTCAAGTTGACTCGAGTGTTTAGCGCGCAATCCAATGACTCTATTATACTAGCGCAATCGCTGTCCTGTGTGCCCGGGCGCGCGGTAAAAACGAACCGGCAACGTTTGCGGGAGCGGCGCTCCGAATTTTGCTATGTTTTCATAGAAAATCTTCTGTTTCACGCGCAGGACTCACTGGCAAACTTTCTCTTTCACTCCTATTGGATTTCGTATTAGGAAATGTACTAAATATTTTTTCATTGGAGCGCAATCGTGAGCGCTCCGCTACGCGCGTTATATATAATACAGATACAGTATTAACCTACAGGTGTATGGGATGATGGAATGATGAATATATTCATTGGTATTGCCAGTAGTTTTTTACGATTACGATTGATTTTAAATAGTAATAATTAATATTAATAATGAAATTTAGGAGTATGATTTTATTATAATTATTTATGGGAGTTCACTGCACCAGCGCTCCTTAGGGCGAGCCGCCTCTGCGTGTGTACCGAGCATACGTGTCAGAAGTGAAACTTCTTTGGCAAGATTGAAATATACCAAAATCGTTGTCTTCCATGACGTGACGGTATTGCCATCACGAACCTTGAAATTTTACTCTCAATGCGCCTAAAGAAGCTTCAGTTCAAAAGTATCGAAAAATCAACAAACTATAATATAATTTATATACTTGTTGTATTTTATTTCCTTAAAAAACAATTATATGTATTTATTATATTTGTTTCAGGGATCAAGACTTCAACGATGCTGTAGCGGTGTTCAAGTTGATATTGAGATGGTGCGATGAATCCGCGTCCGGGAAGGAAACTAGACAAAAGGTATGCAGTATTTTCTAAACCTTTTTATATTTGACTTTTTATGCAGATGGCTCCTTAAAAATTGCAATATCAATTGTGATACAAACTTTTCCTTAGAAAAGTTTATTTTTAGCTAACATTAGTTAGCTACGCAATTATTCCGTGAACATAATTAATTTGCTTAAGTTTTAAGGATTACACATGATATTTTGATTAGTGCAAGTTATATTGTATTTCAATTCCTATTTCACAACAGTATAATATAGACAATGGAAAACTATTTTTAACTAATTTATAATGTTTTCAGCTAATAGCCGACTACATAGCATCGAAAGGCATGAACTCCCGCGGCCTCCGGGATGAGGTACTCGTACAATTGTGTAGTCAAGATACAAGGGCAACACCGCTGCTGGCGCACTGCTTAGCTGCTTTTCCACCTGGAGCTGCTCTGCATAAGTAAGATATTAACTTACTTTAGTCAAGTACTAAATTAGGTAATTGGTTCGGGCAGTTTGACGGGAAAAAGTTTTCAGGGCTCTTGATTTTTGAGTTATTGCGTTAGATAGAGGAAGTTTCTAGGGTATCTTGGTCTTTTATTAAAACTGCTAAGGAAATTTAACATGAAAAGGCAAGAATTCATGTGGCCTGAGAGACGAAGTGCTGGTACCGTCGCGTTCTCAAAAAATAATCAGACTATGGATAAAAACATAATGCAACTAAAATAACTAACAAATTATTACAAGTGTCTGATTCTTTACTGTTATATTTAATTAATTAAACACTTATTATTATTTACGCACTATCATGACTAAAAATAACATTATATTTTTTAAACAGGTACCTAGTACGCCTTATATCCGAGCGCTACGAAGGCTCCGAAAGGGAACGCATGCTACGCCTCGTGTGCGGAAGCGAAGCGAATGCCGCGCGAGCGCACGGCGTCGCGAGGCGAACTCCGCCCACGTTACTGGAGTGGAGGGCTAATAAGGAACAGGCTAGACCCGCTCTGGCATTACATTTGCCTACAGGTGGGTGATAAATAATAGATTTTGGTCCTTCGAGTCGGATCTGTGAATATTGGCTTATTAAGTATAAAAAAATTGTACTGCTAATTTCAGAACTTTATGAAATAGCGGATGTTAATGTTTATATTTTATTCATGAAATACAATATTAGCACGACTGTGACTTTAATTCTTACCTACCGTTTAATTAAATTCGTAAATACAGAAATTGTTCATTTACTAACGTAAAATATTTGAATTGTTGATTGGCGATTCCATAGTCACATCATATTTTATTTCTACAAATGACATTATAATTTGAACGTTATTGCTATGAAATAAGGTACTGATTTAACTATTTTTATTGGTTAATTTCCAACATGTATATTTACAAGTAATTATCTCTAGATCGCGTGGAAAAAGTATGTGTAGACTCATGGACAACGTGTGAAAAAGCCGCATCTGCAGCTCTAGCCGCTGCCGGCATCGCGCGTGATGCTGCGGGCTGGTCTGTAACTTTGGAACATAATGGACAGCTTACTGGTGAGTTTTGTTTTATTGTAATACTAGCATTGGGTAAAGGGACAAACAATCACACTTTGCATTTATCATACCTACTAGATTTCCGCCCGCGGCTTCGCCCGCGTTTTCAAAGGAAAACCCGCATAGTTCCCTTTCCCGTGGGATTTCCGGGATAAAACCTACCCTATGTGTTAATCCAAGTTACCTTATATATGTGAGCTAAATTTCATTGTAATCGGTTCAGTAGTATTTGCGTGAAAGAGTAACAAACACACACACGCACATCCTCATAAACTTTCGCATTTATAATATAAGTAGGATTAAAACTGCTTTTTACATTATCTCTTTGATTATTTTTTTTTATTTTTCTATGAAATTAAATACTTAATTAAATAAATAATAATATTACCTTCACAATCGCCTAACAACGGTTTAGAGCAATCTTCCGTATCCTCTCCCATCTCACGGAACCGTGGTATTAAGTTCTCTTCTGAATTATTTCTGAGAAACACGAAATATAAGGTTATTTATTCTGCTCATGTTTAAATATAAATTTATGGTTTAATCGTTTCTATCGCCTTAAATACGTATTTTATCAAAGTTTATCTATAATATTATTTTTATTGACTTATCGAAATTTTCCTGACTTATAGAAATTTTCCCCACAAAGAGAAATTTTCCTGACTTATAGAAATTTTTGCGGCAAAGAGAAATTTTCCTCACGTATAGAAATTTTCCTGGCTTATAGTATTTTTCCTGACTTATACAAATTTTCCTGACGAATAGAAATTTTCCTTTCTTATAGAAACTTTCCCGACTTATGGCATTTTTCCTGACGTATAGAAATTTTCCGGACTTATGGAGATTTTCCTTTCTTATAGAAATTTTCCCGACTTATGGAAATTTTCCTGACTTAAAGAAATTTTTCCTGACTTATCGTAATTTTCCTGACTTATGGAATTTTCTTAGCGTATATAAATTTTCCTGGTGTATAAAAATTTTCCTGGTTTATAGAATTTTTCCTAGAAATTTTCCGGACTTATGGAAATTTTCCTTTCTTATAGAAATTTTCCCGACTTATGGAAATTTTCCTGACTTATCGTAATTTTCCCGACTTATAGATTTCTATACGACAGGAAAATTTCTATACGCCAAGAAAAATCCATAAGTCGGGAAAATTACGATAAGTCAGGAAAATTTCCATAAGTCCGGAAAATTTCTATACGCCAAGAAAAATCCATAAGTCGGGAAAATTACGATAAGTCAGGAAAATTTCCATAAGTCGGGAAAATTTCTATGAGAAAGGAAAATTTCTACAAGTCGGGAAAATTTCTATAAGAAAGGAAAATTTCCATAAGTCCGGAAAATTTCTATACGCCAGGAAAATTTCTATACGTCAGGAAAATTTCTATATGCCAGGAAAATTTCTATACGTCAGGAAAATTTCTATACGCCAGGAAAAATCCATAAGTCGGGAAAACTTCTATAAGCTGGAAAATTTCCATAAGAAAGGAAAATTTCTATAAACAAGGAAAATTTCTATACGTGAGGAAAATTTCTATCCGTGGAAAATTACTATAAACAAGGAAAATTTCTATACGACAGGAAAATTCTATACGTCAGGAAAATTTCTATAAGCCAGGAAAATTTCTATACGTCAGGAAAATTTCTATAAGCCAGGAAAATTTCTATACGCCAGGAAAATTTCTATACGCCAAGAAAAATCCATAAGTCGGGAAAATTACGATAAGTCAGGAAAATTTCCATAAGACGGGAAAATTACGATACGTCAGGAAAATTTCTACAAGTCGGGAAAATTTCTATATGCCAGGAAAATTTCTATACGTCAGGAAAATTTCTATACGCCAGGAAAAATCCATAAGACGGAAAATTACGATAAGTCAGGAAAATTTCTACAAGTCGGGAAAATTTCTATAAGAAAGGAAAATTTCCATAAGTCCGGAAAATTTCTATACGTCAGGAAAATTTCTATACGTCAGGAAAATTTCTATACGCCAGGAAAATTTCTATACGTCAGGAAAATTTCTATATGCCAGGAAAATTTCTATACGTCAGGAAAATTTCTATACGCCAGGAAAAATCCATAAGTCGGGAAAACTTCTATAAGCTGGAAAATTTCCATAAGAAAGGAAAATTTCTATAAACAAGGAAAATTTCTATACGTGAGGAAAATTTCTATCCGTGGAAAATTACTATAAACAAGGAAAATTTCTATCAGCCAGGAAAATTTCTATACGTCAGGAAAATTTCTATACGCCAGGAAAATTTCTATACGCCAAGAAAAATCCATAAGTCGGGAAAATTACGATAAGTCAGGAAAATTTCCATAAGTCCGGAAAATTTCTATACGTCAGGAAAATTTCTATACGCCAAGAAAAATCCGTAAGTCGGGAAAATTACGATAAGTCAGGAAAATTTCCATAAGTCGGGAAAATTTCTATAAGCCAGGAAAATTTCTATACGCCAGGAAAATTTCTATACGCCAAGAAAAATCCATAAGTCGGGAAAATTACGATAAGTCAGGAAAATTTCCATAAGTCCGGAAAATTACTATACGTCAGGAAAATTTCTATACACCAAGAAAAATCCATAAGTCGGGAAAATTACGATAAGTCAGGAAAATTTCCATAAGTCGGGAAAATTTCTATAAGAAAGGAAAATTTGAAATGACGTATAGAATTTTCCTGTCGTATAGAAATTTTCCTTGTTTATAGTAATTTTCCACGGATAGAAATTTTCCTCACGTATAGAAATTTTCCTTGTTTATAGAAATTTTCCTTTCTTATGGAAATTTTCCAGCTTATAGAAGTTTTCCCGACTTATGGATTTTTCCTGGCGTATAGAAATTTTCCTGACGTATAGAAATTTTCCTGGCATATAGAAATTTTCCTGACGTATAGAAATTTTCCTGGCGTATAGAAATTTTCCTGTCGTATAGAAATTTTCCTGGCGTATCGAAATTTTCCTGGATTATAAACATTTTCGTGGCTTATACAAATTTTCCTTGTCTATATAAATTTTCCTGGCGTATAGAAAATTTTCTTGTTTATAGTAATTTTCCTGGCGTATATATTAAACTCATCCTTTCGCAGAATATTATTTGAATTTATTTCTTACTGAAACAATAAGTACAAAGTTTTTGCTTCATAAGTAGATTATTATTTAATATAATAATATGTCCTCATAATGTAAATCTTTACAGAATGGGCCGGCTGCGACTACATCCTAGACACAGTGGGCGAAATGGAAACAGTCCCAGCGCTATGCGGGCGAAGCGCCCTCCGAGCCGCATCCCCTTCCAACAGCCCCTCCCCCTCCCCCACACCTGTGTCACCAAACCATTCGACACATTTGACACATTCACATTCGACAAATTTGACAAATTCGACACATACACCTCCTGCGGCGCCGGTTCGACACACTCCGCCCGCACCGCCGCCTAGAGCGTCGTCGATAGATAGCGAGAGAACTTTGCGACCACAGGTTCGTTTAAATAATAACAAGTATTTGTGGAATGCATTAAAATGCTTATAAAAATTATTGAAATTTAACATTTGAAAAAATAATTCGAAACCTTGTCATTTAACTTTTTGAGGATATTCTTAACAATCATGTAGATTAACAAAAATTACAGTAAACAGCAAATAAAGAATACAGACCTGAATGTATCTTTCATAAAAAATCTAGGTTGAAATTGCTCCACAATTTTTAAATATAATTAACAAATAACCATCACGTAATTATTTCCTAGGTACCACCACCAGAACCACCAAAATCCAGATCACCAAGCATCCAACGGATATTACAAGATTCCATCGAAGAGAACTCTGAATACAACTGGAAAATGGAAACCAAGAACGAATATTCCAGAAAAGTGTCCCATGACATCCTTTCCCGCGAATCAGCGCTCAACGAGAGATATTTCGAGCAACAGAGCGACAAAGTTCGCAGTCGTTCACTAGATAACTTGTTGGGTGACAACCCTGTGCCGCAACCTTCGAAGTTATCAGACCTAGGGTTGTCGCAGTCGCGTTTGAACGATAGATACCACTCTGTGGAACGATTGGCGCCCAGTGTGGGGAGCAGCAAGGGAGAGGAGTACTCCCGTGTACTTCCTCCAAGATATATAAAGTCGCAGTATGCTGGGAAACGCGCGCCCGCTGGCTCGCAGTCCAGTCGTGCGTATATTGAGAAGAGTTCCGAGTTTGGAGGAGTTAGGTAAGCATGACGTACTGATATTTTTTATTTGTAAAAATTTTATTATGAAGGTGGTATTTTATTTTTAAAATTACATTTTACTTAAAACAGAATAATCTGAGTTAAATTATGAGATTCTATGTGGGTACTTATAAACTATTTATTGTAATATTGAAGTTTATTGAACTTATGACAAACGTATTATTTAATATTCCTCTTCAGAATATTGCACACTATTTTTTTCCCATTCATTCCACATTTTCAAACGTGTAATAACAAATTTTATAAAACAGTCCATTAAAATATTCTCCAAATATTTCCCTTTAGATCGTCAGCAATGTCAGACACGTCAGAAGCCCCATCGCTCGCGTCTCACGTGCGTCGTGTGCGCGTGCCGAGCCAGGCCTCCGACGTGGACCAGTTCCTGGATGATTTGTTCTCGCCCGTATTGGACCCCAATATCGATGAGCTGTCCGATGCTAGGTAAGTGTTGGGCTAGCTCTAACTATATACGACGCATAATACTTGTGCGTCATGACTTTTGCAAGATACCTTACAATTTTAGTAAGCTCTGAAAAGGATCCGCAGATTTATTTGCAAACTTGATTAGAAAACAGTTTATCATATTATGATGATTTTAACTATGGCTGTGACTTCAAATAAATTTTATAATTTGGACCTGATTATACTTATACAGAATTATCAACATTTGTTTCGCAATATTGTTTTTATTATTTTTATTATGTATTTACTGTTTAACTTAAAATAATCTACTTGAACACTATAAATGTAAAACTTTTGTAAAACTACATATTTAATTAAGGAAATAAAAAGGCTTTTTTTTTATTTTATTTTATTTTTTTATTTTTTTTTTTTTATTTATTGTTTTTATTAAAAAAAATTGTTGTTAATCGAACCTAAATACGACTTAAAAATGTATATTGTTTTATTTATATTTTACAATTCCTATACAGATCTCTGGCAGCTAGCATCAAAGGGGGAAGAGATTACGACAAATTCATTGACAACATCCTCACTTGTTCGTACAGCGAACAGCTCGATATCTTGAATTCTGAAGAACTTGAATATAACATTAAAGGAGGTGGAAAGGAAGAGAAACAACCTAGTCGTAAAGAATCGAATGTTGATTCCGTAGACGATTATATTACCAATCTATTTGATCCGATATTTTTAAACGATAGCCTCAAAAGATTGACGGATGGAGAAAGTTTGTCAGGTGCTATTAAAGGCGGGGGTGCTACACCAAGAGCTGCTTCAGCGAATACTTCTCTAAGTTACGGAGCAATGTCCATACCACCGTCGATGCCAGCCATGCCTGCTACACCAGAAGCTTTGGCCGCAGCTTTAGGCTTGCATCTCCCGCCTCCAGGCACAGTGGACATCAACGCATACCACCAGAACTTACAACGCGCCTTCCTACAAAACGCAATGGCGCAAAACTTGCAAATACAACAGCAATTACTCGCTCAAAATCAAGCTTTACAAACGTTGCTCGCTGGTCAAGTTGTGGAACCGGAATCAGCGCCCACATCGCCAGTTCGATCCTCGACTGTAGTACACGCTCAAGTACACTCCCCACCTAGAAATACACCGAAAGCGAGACGGGAATCTAATGAAAGCACTTCTACAGGTGCTCCGCCACCTCCACCCCCACCTATGCCTCCTCCACTGCATGATATGGACCCATCAGAAGCCAGACCTTTCTTAGATCCATACGGCCGTGCAAAAACAGTCCGTATTGGAAAGTGGAGGTGGCCCCCACCAAAAGATTCGGTGCCACAAGACACTACGCAAGATTTTACTAAATTCAAACTGCGACAAATACAAAGGAGACACACGCCGCAAGCGCAAACTAATGGTGAACATGAACCGCGTGGCAGATCGCGTTCTGAAGTGTCTCCTGGAATTGATTGGGAAGAATTCGAGGTCGATGGCCAACCGTCACAGAGAGAACCGCCTTCACAGAGAACTGCTCGGCGCAGCTTTGAAATCGGCGCACAACGACCTTCCCCAGGCAGTGTTGGCAAATTAAAACTCAGTTCTGAAATGCGACAACGCTTAGAACGCGTGACAGCTAACCATTCTGTAAGAAGTTCATCTTCAAACGCGGAAACGCCGCGTACTATAAACAAATTGGAAGATACAAGAAAATTAATGCTAGAAAGACAATTAGGTGGAGGACCGAGGTGGGATGCACCTCCTCCCCCTCTACCTCCCGCACCTCCCGGCCCAGCACCTCCACCACCACTTTCCCCTCCGTCTCCACCTGACAAGCCTGCCCCACCCCCTCCCTCTGATACATCTACTTTTGCTCAACTCAGACGTGACAGAGACACATTCGGAGTTCATCAAAACAGAGAAGCGGACGATCGTCACAACTTCCTAGCCAATTGGAATTCACGGCGTAAAGAAGACAACGAATCACAAGCTGACGATTTAGCAGCACGCTTCTTAACTTCTGATCGTCGAGACAAACAACATCGCAGAGATGATTGGGGCGATGAATCAGAAACTAGAAGCTATGACGATAAAGGTCGTGACGAATGGGACTCGGAAATAGGTAGAAGGGACCAGGACAATTTCTCTGGACGTGAAGCGTCAGAGATTTATGAAATATCTCCAATGCGTACTGAAAGGAAAGAAGAGTTTGATAGGAACATGTTTGTTGACGACTTCGAGCGTTACGACGGTAGGAAAAATTCCCGGGATATGTTGATGGGAAGGACCAGGGAAAGTCCGCGGTCAGATGTAGTATTTCCCCCGAATAATGAGGACTCATTGAAAAGGAATGATCGTCCTACGTTTAAAACGCACATGGCGCAAAAGGAAAGAGATAGAAAGATGGAGGCGGAAAGAAGACAGTCTGTGTCCACACACGTCACAGATAAAACAGAACATCTTGAACGTAAGTTATTTTTTTTAATTAACTATGTTTTCATAAGTAAGTTGAAAGTAAAATATTATGCAATACTATGCATGGTTCTATAAAATGAAGCAAATAAAGTTAAAGTTTTCGTTACGATTTATAAACATAATTTTGTACCATTCATTCATGTAAAAAAAAAAAAAGAAAATGATAATTTTTGTAAAAAAATACAATATAATTTCTCTCCTCGTGTATCACCTCATGGTTTTTAAAGAAAACCTCTTGCATTGAAGCAAGAAAATTTTTTCGAATGTGAAAACAATTTACCATGCAACTTTACACAATTATCAATACATAAAATATTTATTTTTATTACACGCAGGCGACGCCCCCGCGCCCGCCGCGTTCCTCCCCCTGGAGCGCACGCCGCACGTGACGTACGGCCGCGTGCCGTGGAAGCTGCGCGTGCGCAAGGAGGTGTTCGCGCCGCTTGACAACTACTCCGATCCGGCGCTGCTCGATCTGTTGTATGCACAGGTACAGGCACATACATACAATTATACATTGGTGATAAACATGGACGAACAGTTTTTTTTTATTTGAAACCTAGTTCTGGTTGGTGTCATTTAAAAATTTTTCTAGATTTGTATAATTTTTAAGCTATTGCATAGCTTCTATCGCGGGCCTTGAGCGTGGGGACCGAATCGAGTAATTCCGTAACGAAAAAACCTCACGTTCCCCACTCCGACGGGCGGAGGTGTGGCTTGAAGGCATAGCATGCATTAGCTTTACCGCGGCAGTCCCTGAGTGCCACACGTCGTTTTTTTTGTTTTGATAAAGTATAAATATAGAGTTATTTGACACAAAATATAATTAGTCAAGCAATAAATTACTCATAAAATTTCCAGTCAAAAAAAACTGTAAATTTCTGTAAAGTTTTTTTTCACTTCAGTCACTTGCGCAATTAACCGCAAATTTTATTGCTAGTGAACTTTCCGCTAACATTATAATACTTGTCGCAGATCGTAAGCGACATAACATCCCCTTTGCCATCATTACGCATCTCGTCCGCCGAGCGGCGCGCGGGCACAGCGTGGCTGCGGCAGCAAGCTGGCCCAGCTCGCGCGCTGACCAAGCGGCGCTGCGTGGAGCTGGCCCGCGCGTGGCCGTTCTACTTCGCGCGGCTGTACGCGGCGCGCCTGCCGCCCGGCGACAGCGCCGTGCTGGCGGTGTCGCACGCTGCGGTCACCGTGGGCGTTAGGGGTGAGTGGGCGGGGTGCGGCGAGATCACGGCATGACACATTCAACGAACAACGTTGTAGTTTACAACAAGACAAGTGATAACTGCGTTAAAAACAACCGACTTCAAACTTGCACTTGCAACATTTACAAATACAGACAAAAATGCTCATAAATAAAAACTACTGGGCCTATCCGAATTAAATTTTTATGGGACCAATTCGACACCATTCCGCATCGAACAAAAAAAGAATCACGTAAATCGGTTCAGAAACCTCAGAGTAATCGGTGTACATACATAAAAAAAAAACATACAGGCCGAATTGATAACCTCCTCCTTTTTTTTGAAGTCGGTTAAAAATACTTCCCTTACATGTTAAAATACATCAAAAAATTCAATTTTAATGTGATTAAAAATCACAAAAGCATCCCCATTCCCAGCCTTTTGCGTAACAACACACATTCATTTTCAGACGCGAGCAGAACTACTAAAGTTCTATCTACTACTATTTACTGGACCCACAAATCC
Organism: Colias croceus; assembly: GCF_905220415.1. Taxonomy (NCBI): domain Eukaryota; kingdom Metazoa; phylum Arthropoda; class Insecta; order Lepidoptera; family Pieridae; genus Colias; species Colias croceus. The sequence continues at coordinate 542,527 of NC_059547.1, forward strand.
AATCCATACATTATTTATGTGTAATTAAAGAAAACATGACTTGACATGTTGAAACAAAAAATGTGTGCGTGTACTAGTGTACACACGTAAGAAGTGAAACTTCTTTATGACCTTATTTTTCAAAAATATAATTTACTATATGCAACTATACAGAAATACGTCGAATCGCGCGTGGTAGGGATAAGAAAAAAATGGCGCGTAACGGAAAAATGTTACGCGTAACAAAAAAAAGTAAATTTTTTTCCAACCCCGATAAATAAATTTCACTTCAACAAAAAAAACCGGCCGAATTGATAATCTCGTCCTGAATTTATATTTTTTGCTTCAAATGCGTTATAAATATAAATTTATAAAGAATAGAAAAAATTCGATTCGAAACACGAGTGGCTGAGTTGGTTAGGCATCCGGCCCGGAATGGCGCGAAGGATGCGGGTTCAAGTCCCGCCTCGTGATCGAATTTTTTCTATTCTTTATAAATTTAAATTTATAATCTCGTCCTTTTTTTGAAGTCGGTTAAAAATAACTAAACAAATATACAATGTTTATTTTATTCTCTCTTCCCTCAGGTCCCGGCGGTCTCGTAGTAAAGCGGTCACTCCCGCTCACGGGTCTCCGCGCAGCCCTGCCCGCAGCGGGCACGCTACAACTGAGCGCTGGAGCGACTTCGCTCACGCTGCACACACACAACGCGCACAATGCACACTCACTTATCACTGAGTTTGTGTTGCAGCACTCACAGGTATGTGCACACACACATTTATCTAGATTTTAAGCTATTGCATAGCTTCTATCGCGGGCCTTGAGCGCGGGGACCGAATCGAGAAATTCCGTAACGAAAAACCTCACGCTCCCCACTCCGACGGGCGGAGGTGTGGCTTGAAGGCATAGCATGCAATAGCTTTACCGCGGCAGTCCCAGAGTGACACACGTCGTTTTTTTTTAAGACACACACATGTAAGAACGTCGCACGTCGTGTCAGAAGTGAAACTTCTTAGGCAAAATTCAAATACACCAAAATCGCCGCCTTACTCCATGACACGACCTTGAAATTTTACGTGAATGTTACTCAACGCGCCTTAATAAGTATTACTTGAAAAAAACACGAATACCTCACACTTAGATATCCAATTTATCGACACACGTAACCCACAAAAATGCTCTTCCTTCTTGCCTCATGTACGGCTGACACCAAGGTAAATGTTTAAAAAAATGAAGATTGAAAAATTTTACAGGAAAGACTACTTGACTACTACGAAAAATACTACGTTTTTGAATCATAACCAAAACATCAAAAACAAGTTCATAAAAATGTATTCTATTTCCTATAACATAACTTTGTGATTCGACTTTGATTATAGTATTTTAACGTAAAATAATTTTACGAATAAAATTAATACATTGCCGATTTCTTCATAGTTCACGTCAATGACTAGACAAAATGTGACTTTAGTTAATTTCCTACTTCCTAATGTTACATAATATCGGCGACCTCCTTATGTATTGAAGATGATTAATAGTCATATTTTATTACTTAATAATCTTTAACGTATTCTATTTCTCTGACGTTGCGAAAAAATAACTACACAAAACTATAGTTAGTGTTTAAGTGTCCTAAATTGGTCAGAGTTAATTTCATTTTCAAAATAAATGTCTAACTTATATCACAGCTTATACGCAGGTTATATTGTTTTGTTTTGTAAAAGTAGCAAGAATCATGGCTTGACATTAAAAAAAAAAACGTTGAAAAAAAATTTAATTTATTCATCCTATCCTACTAATATTATAAATTGCGAAAGTTTGTGAGGATGTGTGTGTGTGTTTGTTACTCTTTCACGCAAATTACAATGAAATTTAGCACACATACGATACATATTATATAGGATAGGTTTTATCCTACAAGAACGGAAACTATGCGGGGTGAAGCCGCGGGCGGAAAGCTAGTTACTTAATAATCTATAAAGTATTCTATTTTACTGACGTGAAAAAATAACTACACACAACTAAAGTTAGTGTTTAAGTGTCCTAAATTGGTCAGAGATAATTTCATTTTCTTATACTATATATTTTAAGCTATTATTGTTATGTGTAAAAGTAGGAAGAACCAGAAGCTTCACATTTATAAAAAAAGTATTTTTTTTATTGAGAATAATATGTTACAATTTATTTTGGGATCAACATTTTTATTATATTAAGTAGTTAGTTTGGGAACTTCTTTTAAAAAATTATGACCTCAATAACTACCAAAATTAGGAGCAAAAACATAGTAATTTAAAGAAAATGAAACAAAAATAAGAACCGTATCTAAAATGTCTAAAAATCATCAATACATTTAATTTATGCACCCATCAAAGCAAATTACAAACTAAATCTAATTATATAGTGTACGTAAACCTGTAATCCAACGATCCGAAACAATTATATCGTAATTAGTACAGTTATAACTACGGGTAGCTGCCGTGACGGCTTGCTTGGACTTAGTGATGAACCTTCGAGAGCTTTCTACGAAATAATATTTGTGGGAAAGTAAAGCTAATTGAGAAAGTTTCGGGAATTTTAATTATTAGGTTTGCCGTTTGATGAGAAATTATCTAATATTATGAAAATGCATATGTAAATTTTATTATTTTTCTTACAAAGCTTGTTTAAAAGTTTGTTTGTTTGAACGCGTGATACCAATGTAATTGAAAAAGAAAAAGTTATTTCAATAATTATTGTATTCATAATAAATTATTTAAAATACGGATATATGCAACTCCACAAATTACCTATTGAATACCGATTCGATAAACTAAATAAACGATTTAAATCTATAATCATTTATTATAAGTATGCTTATGCGGATGTGCAACGGTAAATATAATAATATTATATTATTATAAGTAATGTTATCTTAAAGAAAATAAAAGTAGCATAGAAAAAAAGTATTTCAATTTTATTTTAATAAATTGTTATTACGTTTAGAATGTTTTAATTCGCGCCTAAAAATAGATTTGACACGTCAAAAATGTCCGTTATTTTGCCGCGTTTTGAGTGAACAATTGCACAAAGTGGAATTATCTTTACGGAATAATATTAACACAATATGCACTAAGCAGTTGGTCTAAACTCTAAACTGTACATATCATGTGGGATATATTACAGTGCCCGTTAGGTACTGCCCGTTAGCGGCCATCTTAGTTTGTACAAATCACGATCGCTTGTGATGAAAATTATGTATTATTTTTTATGGAAATGTAATGATTATTTTTGTTATGACACAGAGTCTTTGTAGAGCAGATGCAATGTTTTTTAATTAAAATGATTTTCTACATAGGAATTTTAGGAAATTAGTTACCTCTATCTACTTGTAACTGTGGTATTACGTAGTGTAGAGCAGAATTACTTCAACCAAAATTTTATCGTACAAGTACGTGAAAAAGGAATCGAATTTTATATCCTGGTTATTCCTGCATTATTATAAAATACATTTTCTGATGAGATAGAGCGCTAAAATATGTTGAGCCAGATTTAACGTCCATTAGGTATTTGTACATTTAGTTAGCAGTTTGATTAAATTCCTTACTCATTGTATTATTTATGAACGTGTCCTCAAATAATTCTCAATAAATAACATCTGCACTTTAAGCACGTAGGTATCCATAATTATTTACGTAACATTTAAGGTAGAGTTGCGTAACCGAATTATGTACCTATATTTCTATTATTCATATTTATTCGAGTATTAAATATTTTATAAGATAAATCCATCCATCATCAACCGGTCAGCGAGCTACATTGAATGAACTATAGCTTCCGCCCCTGATCTTATTGTCGCGTAAAGTTCTTTTCTTATGTACATTTCCATGCCCAATTTGATATCTTAAAATGTTGAAATTTAAAATTAGTATCGATTTAAAACGCTCTAACAAGATCATCTTTAAACGTTCGTTAACCTAAGGTTTGTTAGATGCATTCAGCCAAAAATTCCGCAAAGTATCTGAAAAAAATTTCTTCAACACTTTACCCTACGTTCCATCAACCTGAAAACAACATCATGTATACAATAGTTAAATTACCAATACATGATCCCATATCGGAACACAGTATACACCATAGCGCGGCGCCAGTCACCTCGCGACCGCGCACGCGCGCGCACTATGCAACGGCCGAGACTCGACACCGCGATGCGCGACAACTGGCGGAACTTACAACGCACCTTCGACACTGACGAGCTCAGACGAGCCCCGAGCCTGGACTCCTTGATCAACTCCTCTGACGGATCCAGTCTTGACGTTTCCGCTGACGATTCTGACTCCGGGGCAGACACCCGCGAAGAACCCAGACGAAAGAAATGCCCTCAAAGCTACTCGTCCTCCTCCAGTGGACACATGGAGACGATCCACGAAGAAACCACGGAACGATCTGAACCTAAAGTGTCTGTGAAGGAGATTTTGGCGCGCTTCGAAAATTTGACAGAGAAAACGGACTTTATACAGGTTGGGTCTAGATTTAGGATATAGGTCAATTGATAAGTGCATCGGTTAAAGATACGGTGTTTTCTCATCCTATAAGCGATATAAGAAACCTGTTTTACGATTTTATAGCTGTGTAAAAGAGGCACTTTTACATTTGATAATAAATTATATATAAAGTTTTATGTTTATAAAATGACATGTGTTTTAACAGCGTTTTCTTAACAATATGGCAAAACAATTGAGAGGCCAGTCAACTCTCATTGTTTATGCTACAATGGTTTCGCAAACACATCACAATTTTAACGTTGACATTTGTCACCTTTACAGATCGCAACTTGTTTTATTTTATTTATTTATAACATTGTACAAAACAATGTAGGAAATGTAATACAAACTAATAAGGTACAACAATTTTGCACAATAGGCGGCCTTATTGCTACACAGCAATCTCTGCCAGGCAAGCTAGTAGGAAAGAAAGTGTGAGAAGAATAAGGATAGCGCAAAAAGGAAATAAAAGAAAGAATATGAGAAAATAAAAATGCCTACATACTACACTAGTACTACATAAACTACACGTACCTATGTTATGTTTTCAATTTTTTGTTTTATCTGTGCTATGAAACGCGTTGAATATAAAGACTTTTCTTTCTCAGTTATACGTAGGTAATATTAAATGACAATATAATAAATAACTAATACTACTCGGTAATGCAATAAAACTTACTAAAAGTATTAACATACTATCAACTTATAAGTCATAAATAACAAACTATCAACTTATAGGTAAGTCATTTAAGACAATTAGCGTCTGGTGAAAAACGTGAATTCGCAAAAATTGTACTCAAATATAAATTTCAGTTTTTCGTTTCACTCACAGCATAAATGTAATTTTAACTCCATGCTGTTATAAGTGAAAGTTGGAATGATTTATTAGTTAGAATAATATAATTTGGTTAAATAATTTAACTGCATATTTTCCACGTTATTTAAGAAAAACATTCGAGAAACCGGCGTAACGGTAACTCTTCAATCGAAGCCTGATTTCCTGAATATTAATGAATAATTTAATTGCACGTTACGTATCCCAATTATTTATAAAACAACGGTTATCGCTTTCAGTGGATAAGAATTTACCGGTACCTATCTGTTTATTTTTATTTATTTTTTTGTATAATGTGTCACAAGGAGGTCAATCTGAAACCAGTTTGAAAAAAAAATATTCAGAATTTTAGTGAACTTCTAATTTAGTATATAGTTACTTAGCGCACAAGAGCATGTTTGGTTTGTTTCTAATTTAAATATATTTACCGGAATAACTTACGAACACTTTCTATACACCACACTAGATAACAATGTTTATAATTCAGTTCACAAAAACATACAACAAATAACTTACAAAGTATAATTTTTCAGTCTCATTATGTTATCAAAGATGAAATATCCCCATCCCTGAATTTCCTTTGTGATCTTTTTCGTATCGCTATGAGAAAGACTTTCCAATCCGTTCGTATAACGTTTGTTATTGTTTTATTGACCTAACCTACTGGCCTGAGTTACTAAATATAGATTTATATATAAGAATTCATGTAAATAATTTATGAGCCAATAAAAAATGGTAACAATCCTGTTTATCATTTCGGCAAAATTCGCAAACATTAACAAACTTTAGTCTGTATTTATCAATATCATTTTCGTACGTATATGATAACAACCTATAACAACCCTTTTCAAAATCGGTTACAACTTACAACTCTAGGTCATTCATGGATAATAATTTATAATTTATATTTTTACACACTTTTCTTTTACATTGACAAAACCTACACAACGTACAATTTTCCATTTCAATAATTTAAATTTATTAATTAAACGCTTTAAGCTACGAAAGAATAGTCTATCTTTCTTTACGTATAGAGTTTAAGCAAGAAAATACTATATTAATCTGTTGCTTTGTGAATTCCTTTAGATAACTTTTTTGTAAGCCATCAGCCGTCCACCTTGACTTGTGAAAGGTCAGCAAATGATATAAAGACGTTAGAATGCAAACCGATAATGTCTCACAATAAAATAGAGTGACAGGTAGATAATCAAAATAAAACAATGTTAAATAATTTATGGAGAACTCAAAATAATAATTCTAATAAATTAGCAAATGCTTTCGATCAAGCTGTTTTGGAAAACAGGACTTAATATTATATCAACACTGTCTCTTCAATAAGAATTCCTATTTTGCTATACACCGTTGTGTACCATGATAATTTAATTTAAAACAATTGAAAATTAATATTAATATCAGTTATAAATAGCTCTATAAATAAATAGTGCCTTAATTTCCGCTACAACAAAAATCCTAATGTAATAAAAATACTGTAAAATAAATATTAACATAGTGTACCAAATAGTGTATCTTTTGAGCAAATAAAACTCATGAAAGGTTCTGTTCTAACTATACCTACCATGACAGATTTATAGCAAACAAATGAAACAAACATAATAAGTTAAGCGCAAAACACGTGCCATTTCCTAATTCCCCATATCGAGTTCCAAGACACCAACAATGAAGGAGGAAGACATTTCGCAACAAAAACACATAGCAAATGAAACAACGCACAATGCAGAGAAAGCGCATGGCGTTTTAATATTCATTATGTATTTATTACCTACATTTTGAGCAAGATAATTAATTTTAGTAATACATAACGCTCGGCTTTCTCGGATGTGATTGGCTTTTTTGGATCCGGTACAGGATATATAAAACGGAAACATTGATTGAACATAAAATCTCGATTGCACAAACAATTATTTGCCTTATAACCCTATACTGACAGGGAGTAAGTTACAAGAAGTAAATTGAAAAGAGGTTTCCGAACAGAATAAAAACTGGCTATAGCTACTGCCAAGTTCATTTAAAATGCGCTCCAATGTCTGTAATCTCTGAAAGAAAATATCTGGTAGGTATTGAAGTTGCCTAAATGCAGGAGATAACTAAACAGATTCTGGGACCAATCCAGTTACAATAAATTACTAAAATGGTATAAACTATGAAACTATTGACAATTTTGTTGTTGACCACTAGAAAATTCCGTAAATCGATTTAATGTGATACACGGATCGTATGCACATCTAACACAATTAGCTAGAGGCCGCGCGACAATTGCGCGCCAAGCCGAGCGTGCTTCCCTTTCCGGTGACGTCATAGCGTGTGAATTTAGAACATAGATTAAAAAATAAAAATTATGGACGGTTAAAAATTAAAGGATAGGAGAGAACTGGTAACGAAACCTATAACATTCTGCTTGAAATGTGGGTACGAAAAGGCAAGTTTAAAAATATTTTGCGGCAGACAATTATTATGCTAAACTCTTTATATAAATTAAAATTGGTATTGATAGTTATTTTATATGTTATTTACAATAGAGGCAACATACAGAGTCAAATAAAAATATCTATTACAACCAATTTTTTAGTATGTCTTATAGGAATAGTTATAAACATACCCACATTTAAATTACTCAATTTAAAGATAAGAGATTTCATATGTTAAAGTAAGAAAGTTTTTCAAACATTTATCAACATTTAATTATATGACACAATTAACATAAAGATGAAAACAAAGTGTTATCACATTACATCTTCGCCTGCTAACAAAAACCATGTATGTATGGCCATGGCCAGCTTTACAAAGTCAATTTTTAAACGTAATATCACAGATAATCCAATATGTCTAAATCTAACGATTCAGCATGAATGGCAGCTTTATTTGTTATCTGCGCACAATCCCGCGCGCGCTCGACTGTGCATCCTGTCACCTTTGTGTTCGACATGCTAATTACAGAAATACGTAAAAAAATAAACGGGGATATTTTTCTGTTAGGTAGTAAAATGTCCAAGTTATTAATGGCTTCCTATTCAAATCCATACCAATATTATAAATGCGAAAGTGTCTGTTACTAAACTGTCTGTTACTCAATCACGCCTAAACTACCTACTGAACCAATTTTCATGAAATTTGGTATGGAGATATTTTGATACCCGAGAAAGGACATAGGCTACTTTTTATCCCGGGAAAATGACGCAATCCTGGAAATCCCACGGGAACGGGAACTATGCGGGTTTTTCTTAGACTGCGCGGGCGAAGCCGCTAGACGCTAGTTTTAAATAAAATAAGGTATCTTGATCATTATCATTAAAATCGGGCTTGTGAAAATACTGTTTATAATATTTTTTATGTTAAATTTAATTTTCTGTTATTCATAAGCAGGTCTTTCTTTGAGTCTAACTTAAAACAAAGTTACTAACTATCAAAGAAAGTGATAGAGTTATTTACCATGGAAAACCATTAATAGTATTATTTTCGCAACTCAGCAGCTGCTCAAGCAAATGTAGAAAACACACATCAAATCAAACTCTCCCCTAACCACACAAAGATATAAATCATTGAATTATTGTCATTATTTTAATAGTAAATAATTCCATTAAATCGTATGTTTATTACACCCGTAATGATAACGGTGCTACTTCGAGTGAAGCGGAGAGAGATGCGTTAGCGGTTTGAAGTTTATGGCATGAGCGAAAGCGATTTTAAATTGAAAAACGGGCTAGTGCGGTAGTATTGTTAATATTGTCGTTTATTCTTAGATATTGTAACTGACTTTGGCAGAATAATATTTATTCATTATATTACAATATTTTACAGTCTAAAACAGTGTCTCCTTTAGGATATTACGTCTTTTTTCATTTTTTTGTATTTATTTTAATGAGATTTTTGAACCAATATATTATAATATGACTTATAACTACAAAAACAACCTCCAACATTATAAATTAAATTGTGAATTGAAACTACCCTTATCTGAGCCTTAGCAGTACTACACAATTTTTTTAATCACATCTGCACATTTTACGAAATTATGTTATCTTTTCAATCACATTGAATTGATACAATTCATAAGCTAAAAAACCTATCGCTCACGTTTTAAACTAAAATATATTTCGCCATTTGCTAATATTATCCGTCTATTTTTCCGTTGTTTTATGCATTCGATTTGTCAATGATCTATATGCAACAAAAGTTAGAAAGGCTTTTGTTTGTGTCCACCCAGAACAATAGGCACAAATTCATCCTACATAATATATTTATTTTCAAAAGGTGTCAATTATAATAAAAATAATCGATCTTCAGTACATAGCTTACCTGCCTATAAACTTCTATACGCTTCCGCTCGTGCCTACAACCTCAGCCTATGAAAGTCCCATGCGAGCCATCGCCCATCGCTACACCAACCAGACCGTGACCACTTTCCACCTGGACCAATTATGCACTTTCATACGCTTGTTATGCCCTTTCCTATGATATAGTGTGGATACGTGTATTGTAATAATTAAGTAGTAATTGTGCAGATTTAATATTTGTTGAAAGATACTTCCTGCATCGTAGACTGTAGGGCAGAAGACCATAATAATCTGTATCTCTCCCCAAAGCTATTATAGACAGATTTTTTTGCATACTTTTTTATTGTGAAAAACAAAAATTAAATACAGTAAAAGTAGGCTGTCGACTCTATGACAAAAATAATGTTGCTGAAAGGGTTTAAACTTTAAAGTAATGAGTTATGCTATGTGAAGGATTGGTACCTATCACAAATTAAAAACATTTTAAAACTGATAACGGGCAGAATCAAAGATAATAAAGAGGCACAGATAATAAAGACCATAGATAATAGAGATGTCGCAAGTCGCAAAAGATAAAGATAAATGTAGCGTGTATAATTTTTAACAGTAACAAGCATTCCACACAGTTACATCATTGCGGTCCATCATTATCTGGAGACAACTGTATACGAAGATATATAGCTTTTAATATTATTTTTTATTTACCCTAAAATAGTTAAACCTTATGGGATGCCTGTGTCACACAATTAATATGACCCTATACTAAACGAAGCATGCATGGATGTATCGTATTTAACGAACTTACAAGTTTTTCGAAGAACATAGAAATAGACTAAGCCACTAAGGCTATGTTTAATTATCAAAATAAAATGATTGTAAACTAGCTGCTCCGCGCGGTTTCACCCCCGTGGCTCCACTCCTGTTGGTCGTAGCGTGGTGATATATAGCCTATAACCTTCCTCGATAAATGGGTTATCTAACACTGAAATAATTTTTCAAATCGGACTAGTAGTTCCCGAGATTAGCGCGTTCAATCAAACTCTTCAGCTTTATAATATTATAGTTTATAGTATAGATTTATATAATTTCAGAAAACTTTGACGCGGTAACGTGAAGATTTATTATTGTGCTCATAAATATTAGAAAACATAAAAAACACGCACGTAAAATAGTCAATTTTGCATGTAATCTCTTCAGTTTGATTTCCCTCGTGTTATTTGTGTTTGTACGTGCACCTATATTTGCAAACAATTTGAGCTCTGTTACAAGTCGACTAGTCTATGTTATGATTTGTAGTACCTACGTTCCAATGCGGCATAATGATTTAGTACTGTGTTCTAGGACTTGTAAGACAAAGAAGATGAATAATTTAGAATTGAAATAATATCAAATGATGATAAATTATTATAAAAGACAAATTTTTAAGAAAATTATATTTAGAAACCAAATATTTCATTATGCACTAGTTGTGCTCCGCGGTTTTACCCGCAGTGCTCTCTATTGGTCTTAGCGAGATTATATGTTATAGTCTATATAGCCTTCCTCGATGAATGGGCTATTTAACACCGAAAGAATTTTTCAAATCGGACCAGTAGCTCCCGAGATTAGCGCGTTCAAACAAACAAACTCTTCAGCTTTATAATATTAGTATAGATGAAGTAAGAAGGTAGCGAAATCTGTATGTTTGTATGTTTTTGGTATCACTACATAGTATAAAATAAGTCGCTTTCTCTGCCCTATGTCCCTTTATATGCTTATCTCTAAAGTCTAAAACTACGCAACGGATTTTGATGCGGTTTTTTTAATAGATAGAGTGATTCAAGAGGAAGGTTTTAGTACATAATTTATTAGGTTTTAGACAAAGCGGGCGAAGCCGCGGGTGGTAAGCTAGTGCTCTACAATTTAAACGTCATAATAGAGATTAGCTTAGTAACGGCGCTCTCTTGTACGAAGTATTGATGAAATTTTTGTTTAAACAAGAAAATAAACAAACAAAAAAAATATTACAAAATCAAGTTTATCACGTTTAATCATTAAATTCACTAGGTTACATTAGACATACATAACGGTACGTGAAAGTGTATCAATAAGCGTAATGATAGGAAACGCTCACGACTCACGCTTGACCGATTGTATGCTATTAAGTGTGCACCGTAATGTGTGTGTTTGTCTGCTAATATGTGAAACTGATGTACTTGTACCAGATTTTGCTTCGCCGAGCCACTCGTCGTAAAAACTCAATAAAATTGAACTTCAGCAAAAACGTAGCTTTACGTGAATTTTTGAACGCGGTGTAAGGTGGTGCCTCGGGAGAGGATTGAAACTCTAGGACTGCTGGATGAATACTGTTTTTTTGAAATGAAACATGCCTTATTTAATAGATATAAAACTAGGTTACACGTGTATTATACTTCAAATGATATTATTATAGTTAGTACTTATAGCTAAATTTATTCACTAGGTACATCTCATCTCCACCGCAATAAAAAAAATAAAATAAATATGAACAATTTATTTTATTTTAGCTTACATACTACCACTTATCACTTATGTTAATACAATACAATGTCATAATATTATCATAATTATTTCCATTACAAAATAAATAGAACATAATATTATAAACTCTTAACAAAATTATTAGGTAATTGGTTCAAAATACATTTTTGTTCTGTTTTTATGAATAACATAGTTTTTACTATCTTTAATTATTTCTACATTGGGTGAACATTCCCTTACTACTTTATATGGACCTAAATATATGTTTTGAAACTTATTACCTGTTTCATTTTTTATTAAAATTAAATCATTCGGTTTATAAGTAACCGGATTAATATTACGATCATACTTTTCTTTTCTTTTCAATTTACTAGATATAAGATTTTCTCTCGCCTCTTTTTGTGACGTCTGTATTCTAAATTTGAGTTCTAAAGGATAATTATCAAAATTGTACAAAGGCTCAACTTGTGCAGATTGCAAATTTGATGGTAAATTACATTTTTTACCGAATACCAACTCATAGGGAGTAAACTTGGTCTCTGTATGTACCGCAGTGTTATAGGAAAAACACCAAAATGGAAGCCACGTGCTCCACGCTTCTGGGTGATTTCCTGTCTGTATTCGCAAGTAGTTACCCAAATGTTTGTGCGAATTCTCTAAGGCACCGATACTCTGATGGTGATATGCGGTTGACTGCAGCTTTTTAATATGCAAAAGTTTACAAACCTCTTTCATTGTGTCCGATAAAAACTCCGTACCTCTGTCTGTAGCAATTTCCTTCGGGATTCCATACCTGAGAATCCAATTGTTAACAAAGTTCCTAGCTACTTCACTCGACCTTTTTGACGTTAATGGATAAGCCTCGGTATACTTACTCAACTCACATTGTATAGTTAAAATGTATACGTAATTATCGTAATCCCTATCTAACGGCCCTACAATATCTAAATATATTTTTTCCAACGCCGAACTTGCCGTTGAACTTATCGTCATAGGCTCCTTAGTATAGTGTGAGGAATGTTTTTGTTTTTGACATTTGTCACACCTTTTTATAAATTCTACAACATCAGCTTCTAATCTTGGCCAAAAATAATATTTCTTAATGTTATTTACCATTCGTCTTATGCCAGCATGTCCACTTGTAGGTAATATGTGAAAATCATTTAAAATTACACGCTGATCGTCTTTATTACTTATTCTCTTTGTTCCCCTTAAAATACATATACGTGGTCCGGACCAATTACTTATGTTATCTATCTCATTTATTAACTTTTCCACGAATATATTATTTTTCTCAGTTTTAATGAAGTATACTTCTTTAATATTTATTTTCTTACAAAATATATCTAGCTCTCTCACAAATTCGTCTGGCGATAGTTGCGATCGAGAAGCTAAATTAATAAAAATAGTATTCATTGGGGGTACATAACTCAAACATCCCTTCTCATGCGTTATCTCTTTCATTTTACGATATCGATTTAATTCATAAGCGCTTATGAAACGTAACTCTGTGAAATATTTCGGTTTACTATGTATTTCTACAACTTTTGGTTGATCAGGCCAATCGTTCTTAGAAATAATAGCATCCCGTTGTTGTCTAGCCAACTGACCACGTGTCATTACATTCATCACCGTTTGATTCATCTCTTTCAATTCCTCTGAAGTTAAATGCAAACGCGAAAGTGCATCCGCGGCGGAATTATTCTTCCCTTTCAAATATTCAATTATAAAATCGTACTCCTCTAACGTTAATCTAAATTTAATTAAACGACTAGATGGATCACGCATTCCAAATAAATACATTAGTGGCTTATGATCAGTCTGAATTTTGAATGTCCTTCCATACAAATATGGACGAAAATGCTTTACAGCCCATACGATCGCAAGCAATTCCTTTTCAATAGTCGGATACCTTTTTTCTGCTTTATTAAGACTACGACTAGCATACGCTACAGGTCTACCGTCGCTATTACACAAAACTGCACCTACGCCGTATCCTGATGCATCTGTTTGTAGGATAAATTGATTAGACTCTGAAAAATCAGGATATTGTAATACGGGATGGGATATTAAATTTTGTTTCAATAATTCAAAAGATTTTTGGCATTCTTTATCCCATTTGAAGGTTACATTTTTCCGACACAAACTATTTAACGCATATGCTTTTGTTGCAAAATTAGGAATAAATTTTCTGTAATAGTTCACAAAGGCAACGAATCTTTTGACTTCATCGACTTTAGTAGGAACCGGGTAGTTTTTAACAACCTCTATTTTATCTGAATCTGGTATAACACCCTCTGCTGATACAATATGACCCAAGTAAAGCAGTTCCTTCTGTAAGAAAATACACTTCTGCGGATTTAACTTTAGATTGACTTTTCGTAATCTTTCAAAAATCGACTGTAAATTTTTGATATGACTAGACAAATCCCTACTAAAACAGACTAGATCGTCCTGATACACCAAGCATTTCTCATATGTTAACCCTGTCATCGCCATAGTCATCATGCGCGAAAATGAACTAGGGCTGGTCTTTAAGCCCATAGGCATTCTAGTCATCTGAAACTGTCCGGAACAAAAAGCAGTATACTTGCGACTGTCTGGGTCTAAGCTCACATTATAATAGCCTTGATGTAAATCTAAATGAGAAAAATACATGCAACCGGATAAAGAATCTAAAATTTCCGTTATATTTGGAAGAGGAAATTTATCATCATGTATACTGTTATTAAGTTTTCTGTAATCTATAACCAAACGCCACTTTTTGTTTCCACTTTGGTCACATTTCTTTGGCACTAACAAAATTGGACTGGACCATTCACTTTGACATGGTTCAATAATATTTTCTTTTAACATTTGATCAATTTGGTTATTAATTTCATTTTTCAATGCATGAGGCAATCGATAAGGTTTTGAAAAAATTGGCTGAATATCTGGTTTTACTTTAATTGAGTGTTGATAAATATCAGTGGTTGATAATTTGTCTCCTTCCAAATAAAATATATCGGGATACTTAGCACATAAACTTTCTATATTAATTTTTTCTTCTTTATTTAAGTTACTTAAATTCAACTTGGAAAATAACGTTTTAACTCGCGATGCATTTTTCTCAATTTTACCAAAGCTACAAAGATTATATTCCTTCAAGTTTTGTATATCAAGTTTAATTTCAGACAAAGTTATATCTTTCGAGGTCGAATTCAAAATTCGGACTGGTATTTTACCATCAATCGGATGTACTATCATACTCGCAATAAATACGCCCTCACACAACTCTTTCGTACATACCAAACATTCCTCTGTTAAACTAGTATTAATAAAATGAATCGATTCTGACCTAGCAGGTAACGATAATAAATTACTACACGAGTCTAATAATTGCAAAGATATTTGTTTAGATTCACTAATCCATAGTGACAGATTATTATGTTTCATATCAATGACCGCTCCATACTTTCCTAAAAAGTCCTGCCCTAGAATACCGTGCGACTTACAAGGCAAGGTGTCAAATACATAAAACTTATGACTAATACACTGCCCGTGTATCGTCAACTGTAAACATACATATCCGATAGCCTGTACCTTTCCACCTATCCCATTTATTGTAATATTTTCTTTGTTAATTGGAATGTCAAAATCTAAAACATGTTTATATTTAATAGCTGAAATTGAGGCTCCCGTATCTATAAGCCAATTAAATACGTGACTGTTTTTATAAAATAACTCTATGTAATAACTACTATCGCTAGCTAAAATACTATATGTCATAGGCACGAAAAAACTCATTTTCAGGTTCTAAATTCTGAGTGGATGAACTCGATTGAGGCTGTGACTCGTCAGTCGCTGCTGTACGAATCTGTCCTCTGAATGGTCTACGACCCCTAAAATAATTATTATTAAAAGTTCTACCTCGATATGGCGCTCTGCCCCGGGGCGCTCCCCGTGGCTGCGATTGAGGCTGCTGGAACCATTGTTTGGTGCTGGTAGGCGGCTGTCGCCAGTTGTTGTTGTTGTTAACGTTGCCTCGCCAACGATTATTATTGTTGTACGCACCTCTTGGAGTGTTCTGATGAGAAGGCGGCCTGGAAGTGTTTTTAAAGAAACGATTATTATTATGTCTTAGTGTTAACACTTCGGCGGTTGAACTTGAACCTGAAACATCCTCGTCGATCGCGGCTTGAATCGCATCTTTCAATTTTTCAAATCTCTGAGCCGTAATAATGGTGCCAATCCTACGGTTTCTCAATCCGTCGCTAAACTGCCTAATTGCCTGTTTTTCATTTATTGATTTTAAAATATTGAACTTTTCCTCATTGCCTTCGGATTGGGAAATTGTAAGTTCAACGAATAATTCGGATAAGGTTTTTCCGAACGCATCAATAGACGCATCGTTTTGCTTACAATTTAAAAATTGTTTTTGTAAAGCACTCGTAGACTTTTTAGGTAAAAGTAGCATTTTCATATCATTTAAGAGATTGTGAACGCTATCGTATTTTGTCTGTAATTTTAGCCTAGCCGATTGTGACAAACGGCTTTTCAAAACAAAAGATATCAAATGCGACTGTGACTCATCATTTAGAACCGAACTATAGTATTCAATACCATCGATAAGTTGTCGTAAATTAGACAATTCATCATTCATTACTGGCAATAAGCTCAAAGCTACTTTTAGGTCAAATTTATCCATTGTTGAAAAACTATTACAATTCTCTGAAATTTGACACAATTCAGTAATATCCGCAAAAAATTTCTTTAAATCCTCGCAATATTTTTTAAAAACAATAAGCTCGTCCTCTCCTAAGCTTTGCTTATCCAAACTATCTATGTAATTGTTATACTTTGCAATGACACATTTAGCTTCGCCTAGTTTTGTTTGTAATATTTTACCCTGTCGTCTAGAAGGTCCTATTTTAATTAAATATGTTCTAATAGCTAGCAAATCATCACATAATTTCTTTAAAAATATTGCCATAGAGTTTAACAGTACATAATATAATTAATGAAAAAAAAATATATATTTAACATACCTGAATAGAATTGAAGGCCTCGATTCTCAGCATATTTTAACAATAACTGTAAAATTTATTATAGAATACAAGTATACACATTACTTATACTAAGTTAGAATAATATTTTTAATTAGATTATCATTTTCTTTTATATTTAGGTTACATGTTAAGTTACATTTTTAATAGCTTTTCGATAACATACACATTTTTTTTTATTATTTATATATAGTAACTGTAATAAATTATACTATGCGCTTAAAGTCCGCTAAATAATATAATGTCCATCAATTCTGCTGAATTTTCACGAAAACACTTAAGTACACGCTCACATTACACTTATTATTGGCTTTTTTTTTTTTTTTTTTTTTTTTATCACTCACATCACTACACTTCGTTCTCGTTCTCGCCGATTTTCAAGTCGGGGTACGCCTGCACCTGGCGCCGTCGGAACGAAAACCGACGCTCCCTGCTGCTATTCGCGACCTCCTGTCGTATCCACCTTAAGTGGCATTTTCTGTATATTTTGAATACCCCATACAGAATACCCAAAGTCAAGCATATTACGATAATGCATAATAATATATTTGACGTCTTCAAATTATCTTGAATCTGGTCCACTGGCGCACTATTCGTGCCCCCTGCAGAATTTTGGGCTATAACTACGTATTCTTCCTTGGACTGCTGCTTTCCCATTTTTTATTGTTCACACTTGCGTTGCCTCCAAAAGATTTTACGAAACTCATTTTTAATAATTTAATTTACTCGGGCCGAGAACACATAGTTTACCTTATATGTAAATCGGCGACGCGGCGGCCGGTGTCAAAATACACGCGCGCGTGCACCAACTTTAGGCAGGGTCGCCATGTAAGGTGGTGCCTCGGGAGAGGATTGAAACTCTAGGACTGCTGGATGAATACTGTTTTTTTGAAATGAAACATGCCTTATTTAATAGATATAAAACTAGGTTACACGTGTATTATACTTCAAATGATATTATTATAGTTAGTACTTATAGCTAAATTTATTCACTAGGTACATCTCAGCGGTCCAACAGTTTTTGTGTGAAAACATTACAAACATACATACAAAAATCAATTTTTTCGTCTTTATAATTACTATGTATATAAATTTAGATTTTATAATAAAAGGCATGTAAAAGGACAAGAGACAATAAATTTTCTTTACAAGTATAAAAATCTTACCTATATTGTAAATGAATTCTCAACCTAAAATATATAACAGTTCTATGTAAATGGTATTTATATGGCCAAAAGTAATGTATTTGTGTATTGACCGGTTGTTTTAAAGAAATATTAAATCATAAAATTGCAATAATTATATTGTTTGTGTATTGATCGGTCAATAATTGTGATCCAAAAGAGGCAAACAGTTTCTATTGCCTCGTGTTATCTGTTTTTGATGAAATTGATTAATTGTTTGTTGAACTTTAATTTTAACATGTTTATTATTGAATTAATGAATGAATTTACGTTTTTGCCTTTTAAAATATGAACAACTTTTTGTTAGATAAAGTTTTATTTATTAAGTATACTGGCATAGGTTTCGGAGAATAACGTTGGTTTAAAATATAGGAATATTTATAGAAAAAAGGCTAAAATGTTACATAGAATAGGTAATTAATTGGCAAGTATTTAGAGCTGTGATGTACTTATAAGCTCGTTTAGTAAAGTTCGATACTAGTTCTAGATTATAGTCTTTTATGTATTGCCTAGATATGTCTTATTTGGCGATAACTAAGAACGTAAAAAATCGATAGGTTTTTAAATTTGCAGTAAGTGGAACAAACGGTGCATTCGATTGTTTAACAAACAACACGAAACCTACTAAACTGTTTTACAAACATACACAAGTGCCATAAACATAACAATATTTTCTAATTACAATACTTTTTATACGAGTTGATATTTCCATATTATTCTCTATCTTTAGATTACCTATGCACTTAATTTTGTTCAATCAAGGCCATCTAAAAAATTAAGGATTAAAATTATTTAAGTTTCAGCCACTCTTAAACTTCCTTTTCCCGCGTTCCAAACCTTGACGGAACGATTTTTTTATTACCATAGACATTGACATTTCCGCACAGACTATACAAATGTCTCAATCGTGTACCGCGATGATTGCACAGATAAAAAATGGATTCCGCCGCCATGTAGTGAACCAGAGACAACTGTAAACATTATTACTATTTCCCGGACTTGTCTGTGTGTTTCTTGGATTTAACAACCGGTCGGCACGTCCGTGCTACTGAACTGTATAATGTCATTGATTTGCTTGTCTATTAGCACATTTACAGATGGTAATATAACTAGATTTACTCGTAATTTCTCGATGGAATATTATTCGGGTCGTATATTACAGTTTTCAGAGTTCTTTTGCTTATTTTGATAATATTATCCTCTACGGTTTTTATTCTTTTAAAACTTTAAGTTTGTCCTGTCTATAGATTTATGATTTGGATCGAAGCTCCCATAAAAATTATTGTTCAATTTGAATTGTTAAACAAAAAAACCACAAACTAGGATATAAACCCGCCTAATCCGATCCCATGGCATTTCCGAAATAAAACCGGATAAATTTCATTGTAATCGGTTCAGTAGTATTTGCGTGAAAGAGTAACAAACATACATACACATACATATACATCCATCCTCACAAACTTTCGCATTTACGATATTAGTAGGATAGGATAATATTATTAGGAAGGATAGGATGGGATTGTTACTACTGTAGCATTAACGTGGGAGTCCAAACAAAGTAAGAACGAATAGAGGTCGTTATCACCACGGTCACCATGGTTACACCCGATGCAGCAAGTAACCGTTATTATAAAAACGAGGATTTATCGGAGCGACGAAATGAGAATGCATTAATATTTATCGAAATGTAAAAATTACGATGCGCATCGAACGCGCGCACAACAGCGCTGCAACCCGCCAATAGCGCGCGAATACAGATTTTTAATCTGTGATTTTTTTTTTAATAATCTGTGCATTTAAAAATAGAACTTTGAGGAAGTGATGTTTGGTTCGAATTAGTGGACATGGAAAATATATATGGTGTTATTAGGACGTTAAGCAGGAAAGCGCTTAAGAAAAAACCGCAGGTAGATAGGTATTGAAATTTTAAGGCACAAAGAAAATAGAACTTTCACAGCATTGCATTTTCGTATGGGACTTCTAAAATAATTTCTGTAAATATTTTTGTCTTCTCTTCCTTCTATATCGATAAAAAATTATTTAATTAAATACGGGAAAAACCACAGGAAAAACAAATAATGCCTAAATAAATATATTTGTGATGAGTAGTAATGTAGTATACAAACCGCTTTTATACATTGATATAATAAATTTACTAATTAATTATTACAGAAGCCCTTACATAATTGAAGTTACAACTAGTTTGCGATATAACAAGTGGGAATGAAAACAGGGCCGGATTGTTATTATACAAAGGCTCCTAGAGCCTCTAGCTAGAGTAAATATTTATTATTTAGTTGATTTAGAATAGTGCGCAGATATCAATTAATATTTAAGAAATTCAAATGTTATTGGATTTCAAAATCATGATCATCAGTCTTAAAATATAATACGTTTCTTCAAAATTAATTTAAAGTGTCATAATATAACTTTACTACTTATAACAAAACTACTTTTGTAAATGAAACTATCAGTGTGGCTAGTGTGAGTTTTCATCGAGTAAAAAACGTTACTATCGCGTCTGCGTCACAGCGAAATTTGTATGGGGAATCAAAGCTTCCCCATACGTCCGCTTGGGGCGCTGTTCGATTTCCCATACTAATTCGGCTGTGAGTGTGACGCAGACGTGATAGTAACGTTTCGTACTCGATCAAACTCACACTAGGGGTACTGAGAGCTTTAAAATGTACTGTTATTATTAAGGTTTAAACCTACAAAATATTTGAAGATTCATTCTATATTTCTTAATTATCAACAGTCGTATCAAATTGAACGCACTTATCACAAAAAACTGCTCACAATTAAAATCGTTCGTGGCGAAAAAGGATTTTTACAATTACTTACATATTTTCATTTATCTGAAAATAAAATAGCATGTTTCTGATTTTGCTCGTCTTGCAAGTTATTATAACATATGTACTTCGCAATTATAACTTGCTATAGTGATAATATGAATATTATATGATAATATAATACGATATTATGAACCGATTTTTTTTTACATACATACGACTAATAAGAGCAAAGCTGCATAAAAATATAGTAAAAGAGGAAAGAAATATTCCCTTCGATAGCATACAATAATGCTATGTATGTATTAATTGTTGGGGCCCCAACAATTAATACCAGCAGGGCTCCAAAAGTATCAAATCCGGTCTCACTACACTAATATCGCGTGCGCATAGTTCGTTAATTACACGCGCTCACTGTGATGAATTCCTTAAGCCGTATACGCACTATTTGCTCAAATATTTTCTTATTAAACTGATATTCTCGCAATTTTAAAAATTCTACGGAAGCTGCTCTTGTTTACTTGTTTTTAAGTCTTCTTTTGACCTACTTTTTCATTTACAACGTTATTTATGATGGACGATAAATAAAAGTTCAAATATTTATTATATGAATTTTTATTTAACCGCTCATTTGCATTACACAACCTTTCATAGAAATGTAAGAAAGTACAATAACTATGTATGTAAATAATGTCTTAAATAGGCTAGTTACAATCTAGATATTTAAAGTAAATCATCATGTTTATTGCTTTACTATAAACACAAAATCTTGCCTAAAATATAGATACCTAATTTTTATTATTCTTTAATATCTCATCTTTACCAAGTACCCAATGAGAATCGGTCTTAATATTAGCATCACTTGTTGCAATAAGAGAGTTACAATGTATTGCAATTTGCAGCATTCACGCTTTCCCGCTCTACGAACCATTTTAAACATATACTTATACACTAATTTATTAACCCTGATTTGCCTATAAAATTGTAATATTTAAGAATTAAGGTGCTCTATACAATATAATTGATTTAATGAATCTTGAATGAGTTTATGATTGCATCATTGATGTAAATTATGTAAGAAATATGTTTAATAAAAAATAAAAAATAAATCACCTGTTGGTTCCATATTGTTATAGAAATATAGAAAAATTACAATTATTACATTGGAACAGCTGATAGTTCGTCTAATTTTGTTTAAATTGATTTGAAAAACAAGTATTATAAACCTTTATTTAGATTATACATTTTATATCAATTCTCTACATAATCGCCGGAGAACATCAGAAAATTTTGTTACATTTTATAATCTCACCGCAGTAGTCTATAATTAAATGAGTACTATAAGACTAAATGGTTAATTCTCTTGTTACAGATACAACCAAAACCAACGTCGAACGGCACCACAAACACAAAAGAGAGAATACCGGAGAGAGAAACACGCGAAAGAGAAATTCGGGAAACCAGAGAAGCGAGAGAGTCCAGAGAATCGAGAGAATCTCGCGAATCAAGAGATTCTAGGGATTCTAGAGAAATAAAAGAAACAAGAGAAATAAGAGAGAGTAGAGAGGAATCTGAGATAGAAAGACGCGCGAGCCCACCGCGGGAGAGAGAGAGGGAGAGGGATAGAGATAGGGAACTGCGGGAGGAGAGAAGAGAGCAGCAGCATGATGGACGACACCCGTTGCTACAGTTTGCAGTTGATCACTTCAGACAGAGTCCTGAGTGAGTATTCTTTATGTTTTATCTGTAAATATAATAAATATTTGATGTTTAGTTTTTTCGCATTTAATAAACACACAAACAAAAAAAAAACAAACAAAAAATACAAACAAAGTAATATAGAGCAGTACAAATAGGCGGCCTTATCGCTAAGAAGCGATATCTTCCATTTAAATGGTTTATAAATAAGAAAATTTAAAATAATAGAAAAAGTCGACCACGAGGTGAGATTCGAACTTCTCGTCTTTATGGCAAAAACTAAAACCTTCTAGAAATTAGCGTGAACAAACTCATAGACACAAATTCTAATTCACAATTTACAAGTATTGTGTATATTCGTGATAGGGTCAACACACAATCAATTGTTTTTTTTTTGCTCGCACTGTAGCGTAAAAGGCCTTGATAGATTGTAAAGAGGGGTCAATTGATTCGTATAAATCTCAAGAATGACAATCAGAATAAAATAAAATTAAAAAGATTATAAATATAACTTAAGTTATAATTAAGTGTTAAGTAAGAATCCTACTAACTATTGCTGGAATATGTAGAGCGTAGACGTATGTTTCCTTAGTTCTGAACTAGATGGCGCTGTGACAAATTTCGTATGTTTTTCACTTATAAATGTTTCTATCCTTTCAAATACGGTTATTTTTTGCAAAAAGCAATAAGTAGCGGTTGTAAAGATTTTTTTTTGATAAACCATATCGTTCAAATGCAGATTGGGGAAAATTTATTATAGTTTCCCATGTTTTAAACGGTTACAGATATAAGGTTGAGTTCGATTTTCAGCATAATTTTATAACAAACTAGCTGTGCGCCGCAGTTTCACCCGCATTGATCCGCTCCTCTTGGCCTTAGATTGGTGATATATAGCCTATAACCTTCTTCGATAAATGGGCTATCTAACACCGAAAGAATTTTGCAAATCGGACCAGTAGTTCCTGAGATTACCGCGTTCATAAAAACAAACAAACTATTCAGTTTTATAATATTAGTATGGATATGGTATACATTATTTTTGAAGAATTATGGATATGGATATCAATGTCTATGCTCTAAAATAACATCTCAGAACACACTCCCCCCTACATTTCGCTCACTCCATTATCTAGGCCGGTACACACATTGTTTGCGTAAAACCGTGGGTTCCGCACATTTGCATTGAATGTGCAATTACAACTTTTATTGTAGACATCGCTAGGGTTGCCCTGATTTCCCGGATTCTTTGTGTAAACTTTGTTGACTGGTGATTTTAAGGGTCAACTTAATATTAGATTTTAGAGACTAGATGACTTTTCTGTCTATAATTCTTTTATTTGCGTTATTTTCGTTAGTTATTTTAATACCTAGTGATGCTTTTTTATATCGATACTTATATCACAGAATACATAATAGTAGCTAAACGCTACAGAACGGACACTCTCCGCCTCCCGCCAAAATTAAACACTAAGAGCCAGCGCGCACGAGCAACTTTGTCTCCGCAACTATTTTGTCTCTCCCGTCAATTTGTATGGGGAGTTGCGTCGCTACGTGCGCGCACTTTCATACTAGCCCATGGGAGGGAGAGACAAAATAGTTGCGGAGACAAAATAGTTGCGGAGACAAAGTTGCTCGTGCGCGCTAGCTCTTACCTCACCCCGCACGATCAGACATGTTATGGTACCCATTTCCCCGCAAGGACGATACCAACGACGTCTTTAGACGAAACGCAACGAAGATTGACAACATTAATCAAATTGACTTAAAGCAATTTTATTATTTTGGATTTGTGATTATCGTTTTTCGTAGAAAATGGTTAGATATTGTGCTGTTTACGGATGTATTTCATCAGAAAAACGCGAATTTTTTTTTTACGCTAGTCACAAATGTGCCAACCATAAAGAGTTTACACACACATTTGCAGTCTCTACAGTGTGACTGTCAAAACTATAATTTTGTATGGAGTGTCCGGGGTGTGCTTATATATTAATTTTGCCATAGACAATTTTGTAAATTAGGTAATTAATTTTTCATTATATGGATCAACAACAAACCACACAACAAACAAAACTACTCCGATTTAGCAGTTTTCAGGCTGTCGCATTTTAAATATTGTACATATAGCTATCGGGTTCTCATGCTGATTATACATAATCATCATTCAGCAAGATCCACCATAATGCTAATTTGACAAAATGCTTTGACAGACAAATTATGTCCCAATTTCCACGGCACAATGGTGTGTGTCATCCATTGTTGTGTACAAATCGATGAGTTGTGTAATTACAATTCAATTAAATACAAAATAACAATTATGTTAGTGTTGGCAATTAGCGGTGTAGGTCAAAAGTGTTGTCAAATCAGCAAAGACTGCTCTTATTTATTTTTTATTTTTTTTATATATTCAGTAAGATATATGGGTACATAACAATTATTACAAATAAACATAAGGCATATAGGTACATAACAATTATTACAAACAAACATACTTCCCTCCGTGCTAGTCGCTGACGCCACTGTGTTACAGCAGGGATTTTGTATTATGTCTATTCGCTGAATAGCTCGAATCCTAGACTTTTTACTGAGACTTATAGAGCATTTATATTGCGGCTAAAATTCACAAGTTCATTCGCTGATATCCGAATTACTTTTACCTTTCCTGAAGAATAATTTCATCTTTAGTACGTTAGTATTCTTATCATGGAATCAAAGGTAATTTCGTGGAAAAGATGACATGGGCTGCCCCCAAATGCAATTAAATGCCTTATAATTGCAATATTTTGAAAAAAAAAAGTACATCTTATTAATAAGAAACTTTCTGGGACCCGACAGAATCGACAAAAGAATGAATGAGATGAAATAGCCTAGATTACCAACAATTATGAATTGCAAATAGCTTAAAGAAATAAGTGCATCAGCTGCAGCGCTGATAAAGTGACTGTCTTAATTCTGTGCTTTTGTTTCCAACGAATTTAGATTTAAATCCAAACATAATTGTTCCACTTTTTACATAATACGATTCGGTAACAGCGGCCAAGGCCGGAAGACAATGATCCGTAACTCTTGGGAAAAACTGAGCCCTAGTTAGCAGTTAGTTAGTACCTACTTAGTAGTGAGATGGTCCCCGTTCGCGCGTCACGCGTTGACAGTTGACGTGCAGCCATGCCGTGCGTCGCGTTGGCGCGCTTACTGCATCGAATGCAAGTATCCGACGCTGTCAAAGTGACAGTTTCTTTTCTTTTTTTACTTTTTTGCGTCGAGGCGAAGGATGTGTGAGCGTTTTTATGTAAACTTCTGTGGCTTTCGGAAAGTGGGTAGAGTATAAAGTTTGAAAATCAGGTGTTGTTTTTGTCTGAGTTTATGGACTCCAATTTATGGACTGATGTCTTTCCAAAAGTTTTGGAAGTTCATCACTTAGTACAGCTACAACTTACTACACATTCTTATTCGTATTTTTATGTTAATGTAATTAACAACATAAAATGGCAAAAACGATAACTTACAATGTTGTAATTTATAAATAAAGAATGTAATGAAAGTTTAAAAAAATGCGTGCGTAAATAACTTAACATCCATATTCATGATGTAATTACCCATCTTCCAATAAGCGGGCAAGAACATTGAATATCGCCATGTGAAATTACTTCCTAGTACATAATTACAGTTGTTAAGAATAGGTTCAGGGCTGCCAACGAATTTTTTAAAACTATACTTTTAAATTTTAAATTCATTACATGGGCTTTACATGGGCATAATAACGATTATTAAAAAAATATACTTATTAAAATCTTGTTTCACATTTTGTCGGTACTTTTTGCTAATCGCGGCATCCATGCCTTTTAGACTGATGACCCTGCATTTATAGTTACCTACCTACCTAGGAGATGTTATAATCATATAATTATGAATAAGGAAGAGTTTTTCTCTGTTTAATGTGTCAGGAAAACCTATTAAGTAACTCTGAATTGACATGAGAATATTAAATTCGAACCAAAATATTATCAACACGTTAATTCGAGTAACAAACATACAATATGTAAATTACTTCGGAAACTGTTACAAAAATAAAACAAAACAAAAACAGTAGAAACTGTATAAAACAAATACAAGATTAAAAGAAAATTTTAGTTTCAGTAACGGTCACGTAAAAAACTTAGTGCAGGTCACGTAACATCTTTTTGGTTTTATTTAGTAAGTTATCGATAGAACTTTTATGTAATTTACGTTACTTTGAAAGTATTGGTATCCAGTTGTGCCAAGTCTGTAAAACTACGGGTAAAACTTAAACCCAGTTTATTAACCCTTTAGGGATTAATTTTGAATAAAAGATAGTCTATGTTTAGCCCTGGATCTTCTCCTATTCTAATTCCAGTATATTTGCGTTGAAAGCGTAACTTAATAGACAGAACTTTTCGTTGGATGGATGGTATAAGTTTCTTTCAACTTATGAGAATTTTACTAACTAAGTCTATTAACTTTTCCAAAAAATCTGAATTCACATATCATATTATGGATATTGTCTAAAATTAGATGGTGTCTTATTTTAATTAAAGACGCCTATTTTATGCGTCTATGATTATAATTAATTAAAAAGAGTGAAGCATCACTTCAAAAACTTTTATTTTCTGATTATAATGATGGACTTTCGTAACACATTAATTAAAATCTTCTATTTTATGTCAAATTGAGATATCTGTACCAGTGTCTTGTATAGCATTAACTAATAGTTTTTTAAGTCTTTTCGCATCCCTAAACCGCCAAATAATTGTTGTTTCATGTATAAACAAAGATCGAAACAAATTAAATGTAAATATATAATTGATTACGCTTTACTTTCGCTGTCCACGACCAGCGCGTTCAGTTACCGGTCATCGGTCGGACGCGACGGTTTACGTCCGATACCGATTCGAAAATCGATAATCGCTTGTTATTTAATCTGTGGAGTAACGGTATTGCGGTCATAGATTATCTGTAACAGTTGAAAGTTCACAAGGCTATGTGCCAGTCGCTTAAATTGTGATTTTGTGTGTAAACAATAAGCGTCTCTATGTTTGTTTGTTTACGGTTTAATTCGGTCTAATGAGTGGTTACGCAATCTAGTTTCAAAGGATTAAGGCTTGATTTGATACTAGTTATAATTAACTAACCTTGTAATGACGGAGGAATGTCGAAATATATTATTTATATCAATTCCCTTTCGTTCTGTTTATGATTGAGTTTATTATTAACTAAGATTAAGTACGTTTCAGACGTTGCCATATCAAAAAATACTTTTTCGTTAATCCCGCCAAAACATTTCAGAATAAGAAACAATAATCTCTTATTTTATTTTTGTAGAATTTCTTTAACCACGTAGTTAATTAAAACTTTTAAAAATAAATTGCAGTGAATAGTGAGTTACACGTAAGAACGTACATTAAAATCAACAAATGCATTTATAGCAGTGTATACTGTATAGTGTTGTCCCATATCAATAATTCAGACGCTAGTGAAGTGAACAATGTCGATAAAACAGGAACAAATGGATGTGGCTGAAATGTCAGGAGACAGTTTATCTTGCGATGCAGACCCTGATGGGGATGATGAGGAAGTTAATTCCCTACTGTAAGAATCTGACATTTAGTACCTATAGATATAGTAGAGTGAAGTGAGAAGTCTTCGTTTAAGAAATAAAACAAGCGCCAAATGCTCACGCAAACATACAAAAAAACTGTAGACGTTTGTTGTTTTTGAATTCGAATATAATATTACCATTGATCAGCTTAATACACAGGCTTTTACTGCTAAATTGAAATTATTTAACGTATGAATTAATATACATGACGGCAACAATCAAATTCCTCCAATCCAAAGTCCGACAATAATGCAAGAACATTATTATGTATCTTAGTCAATAATGAAACAATATCTTATATGAAACTGTAATACTATTCATCACACTCCTTCACTTTCCGATCGTAAATCATAAGCCGTCGCCCTAAAACGGTCTTAATTCATTACCGCTGAGTCAAGAACAATTTCTCTCGCTTTCAAACGTTATGCTAATACGGTTTCTAGTACTTCGACCATACTTCGACACTTCGCGTTGTAAAGCTCAGCTGTTATTGTACACTGTTCTAATAAAATAAACATAAATTCTGACAACCAGAAAAAAATTTAGAATATACCGATGGTGTTTCGCATCAATTTTTTTTTTTATTATCGAAGTAGGTACATATAACTTTTGTTACATTTTCCACTTACCAAAAGTGTTTTTGTGTTTTTTTTGTTCGTTGGTAACTAAATCATATCAGGATAGTAGAGCTAGATTTTAGAACTAATCAAAACTAGTTGTAGCTGATAGTGATTAAGCAGAACCAATAATTAATTTTCTTAAATATTTATATAGTTTATAAGTTAGTCTAATAGAACCTAACTAATCTAGAAGCTAGATAGTGGTGGTCCTCAAATCTCAATCCGTCAATAGCTCTTGATTAATTATAAGTGACCCACACACATACATAGACTTATATGTATGTAGAGGCATTACATCAATGCAACTTCGATAATGAGTTCAGGAAAAATATTATTTATTAAGAAAATTACCAGTTATACTTATACATTTTCCTCTGTTCTTATTTGAAGTAATATTATTAAGTAAATAGATTTAATAACTTTTCCAGAGGCAGAGTTCATTTTGAGTAACTTTTTAGTTACTCCAAATAGTTATAGAGTTATTTCACTAAAAGTTAAAACTTAAAAAAAAAAAATCAAATCATTCAGTGTCCTATTATTAGGAGTTCGACCGGCTTTTTTCCTAGAGGTCCCTGATTTATTAATGCCTACAAATATTTATTAAGAAGGTATTTATTATATAATTTTAACGTGCGATGTCAGCGAGGCAAAAAGCGCATAAATTGGATTGGTTACGCTAAATAAACGTCGTGTTTATTGTTATATTACGCATTTCCTGAATTCCGGAATGCGGATACTTTCTATTGCTAAGGTTTTATTTGTTCTTTGTGTTTCGGGAAATGAATGAATGGATGAATGAAAAATTATTTATTGTACACCAAAAAGGATACATTTTTAATGTACAGAAGGTGGCCTTATCGCTGACAGCGATCTCTACCAGGCAACCCAAAAAAGACGAGGAAAATAATTGGAAATGTAAATGCAGGAAATGTTAACAAACAAACCTTTTGAACCAAAATATGTGGGTTGTGTACTTTTGTTTTGTGATAATACAAAAAAATGTTTCGTTAAGTGTGATTGTAATGCATGCAGTTTTTGAGGCAGATTCGCATTGTGAATTTAGGTCGTCTGTCGATTCCAGATTATCTGCGAAGAGTAATTGTTATTGTTACTTATTTCTACGACTGCAGTCTTCTGCTCTATTTTAATCAGTTTGTTTTTTTTTTTTTTGAGAAGGCAATTCGTTATTTAGTTCAGGATACATCGACCATTTTTGCAAGTGACTACTATCAAGCTGATTTTCCGTTTGTAGCTTTATTTTGATGACACACCGAATAATTTCGTGTACGAAACTCTCGATTGTGGTAGCTAACAGAGATAACAAGGATAAAATTTTTTGATTTGATGGTTCTCAAATATTTATTACGCAATTTGTAGGACAATATGTCTGTTGAATTATATAAACAATAAACATTAACTAAGTGAAAACAAAAAAATCAGCTTGTTAGTAATCATTTATGATGACCTGGTTATCGATACACTTTGGAAAGGGGGACTCTTTGAACAAACCATAGATTTTGTAGGACAAATATTTTTTCGAATAATCTAGGTAATTATCATGAGATTGAACAAAAAAAAAATTCAGTTAGTAATAAATATTTGAGAACCATCAAATCAAAATTTTTTATCCTTGTTATCTCTGTTACCACAATCGAGACTTTCGTACACGAAATTATTGGGCGTCACATAAAAATAAAGATACAAACGGAAAATTAGCTTGATAGTAGTCACTTGCAAAAATGGGCGATGTATCCTGAACTAATTGAATTCAGTTAACTAGAAGCTCTTTTAGAAGCGCTTTTGCAAAGTGGTTAAAAGGGAAATACTATAGGGATATTCTTTACAACATAAATTGCAAGTACATATTTTATCTTAAATTATGTAATTACATTACAAAACGGTCTACATAGGGTAAAAAAACACGATGTAACAGCGTTTATATTGATTGAAGTTAGATCATGGACTGATTTCAATAAAATTATAGGATAGCGCACACCATAGGCTGACAAATTATAGGCCTAGTGTACACTGAAAGGCCAGTGGCTGAGTGTAACCTAACCACTATAATTTGATAACCTCAGTGTTAAGTTAACAACAGATCAAGTTAGAAATTGATGTATTACAGCCTCTATACTTAAACTTTACGCAATGTTAAGCGATTTAAGTTTTATGCTGATAACTGTTAGAAAATTTTACTTTTCCTCGTTATTTCTGGCATTTCTAACGTATAATTTACATTTTCTTTTCATATGAAACTTTTTTCATAGTATGGTAAAGTCGTTTATTGACCTCTATTTTCGGAATGATTTCAAACTATTTTGTCTAATATACAAAAGATACATATTAAATTAAATAAACTACTTACACAATTGTATAGAATTTTACAAATGAGCATATGCCACACTTAACGATTTCTAATAATCCTACTAATATAATAAATGCGAATGTTTGTGAGGATGTGTGTTTGTTACTCTTTCACGCAAATACTACTAAACCGATTACAAAGAAATTTAGCACACATATAGAGGGTAACTTGGATGAACACATATGATAAGTTTTATCCCGGAAATCCCACGGGAACGGGAACTATGCGGGTTTTCCTTTGAAAACGCAGGCGAAGCCGCGGGCGGAAATCTAGTTATTATATAAATAGAAAAGTTACAAATGTAGAGCCACTTATCAAAGCATCAATTTTACTGTTTCTTGTTATTATTTGTCAATTAAAGAAAGATATTATGTAAACAACGAAAATACACAGTAATTTGTGTCGTTAAACTGTCATACGAGTATGATTTCTAAAAATATGCGTATTAATTTTCATACGTTTCACTTTCTATCAATTTATTCATATTTTTAATAAAACGTTGTATATCTTAACATTTATGTAATAATTTATTATGCATAACGCCATGCTTTCATGGTTTCTGTGACAGTAATATATTCTAATAAATATATGGGTGATATTTGCATATTTGATTTTGGTTAGTTTATTAAAGTCGGTTAGGTGCGGGCTTTTGTGAAAACTAGATGCTATAGTAGTAAAAGTTTTCTTTACGGTGTTAATGTCGCAGGCAAATTGTATTATTTCGCCGTTTACAAAAGCTCGGCATTTTTAACCGACTTCAAAAAAAAGGAGGAGGTTATCAATTCGGCCGGTATATTTTTTTTTTTTTTTTTTTATGTATGTACACCGATTACTCCGAGGTTTCTGAACCGATTTACGTGATTCTTTTTTTGTTCGATGCGGGATGGTGTCGAATTGGTCCCATAAAAATTTAATTCGGATAGGCCCAGTAGTTTTTATTTTATGAGCATTTTTGTCTGTAGGTATTTGTAAATTTTGCAAGTGCAAGTTTGAAGTCGGTTGTTTTTAACGCAGTTATCACTTGTGTAATATGTCGAGAATTCGTAATCAGAAATTTTTCGTTTGGATAAGGGTTAGGTTAGGTTCGTGTTTTTAAAACTACACAGAAAAAGGCGAACCACGAAGTGAGGCTACATCGGCTCGCGGTCGTCTTTTTGTAGAATTTTGGATAAAGTAAATCCTCAGCATATTACAAAATGCCGAGCATTTGTAAACGGCGAGGTTATACAATTTGCCTGCGACATTAATACGACATTTTAACAATTTTATCTGTTTCTTTTCTGTAAGTCTGGTAGTCAGTTACCTACTGTTTATTTTTTAATTATTAGGATATAGTTATAATATAGAGGATTTTATTAGGTCTATATTTATATATTATACTAGCGGTCCGCCCCGGCTTCGCCCGTGGTACATATTCACGTTTTCTCTACATAAGAACCATCCTCGAACTTCAAGGAATATTATAGAAAAAGAATTAACGAAATCGGTTAAGCCGTTCTCAAGTTATGCGCTTACCAACACATTTTGGGATTCATTTTTATATTATAGATAATGTCTCCAATTACACTTATTTCATAAATAATTTAAAAGCTTAAGATGTGAAAGGGAAATATTAACTTGCATTTAATGCTAAAGAGAGAAAGAAATCATCTGAGTACAGAAAAATACTTTTATTCTTATTAAGTATAATGGTGAAAGCTTATCAACCTGTCTGTATTTTTATGTGTCAATTACACCGAAATTAATAAGGAGAACATATTATGTTATTTGTATAATAATTATGTTTTAATATACATATACCTAAGTAATTAAAATTAAAGCAATCAGTTGTTACGAAATATGAAAGTATTGTATACTATTACTAGTTTCAAAGTCTTATGAGGAAAATAATGAAATTAGAAAGTGTAAAATTCAAAGAATTATTTATATAAATTATAAATATTATATAAAGTAATGCTAAAGTGTTATCACTGGATTATTCAGCTAAACTGATTAAAAGATTTGAGGTCGAGACGAGGATGATACTGCAGAACAGTGCTTTCTAATTTAACAGCGTAATACTGTTAATTGCACTTGTAACATGTGTATCGAGTTTTTATAACAACTTATTTAATATAATGAATCAAATAAATAAAATCTTTTAAAATGCAATTTTAAATTATGTATTGGGTAATAAGGAAAGCTATTATTTTATAAGACTGAACATTATTTTTGTAGGAATAATGGTAACAGCACAAAATTCGGTTAAAAAGATGTTATTTTTTTAAGTCCATATAAAGATATATTTTGTGTATGTAAGGCGATAAACCCATATTATAGGGCCCGGCTACGTTAGGTATTAGTATCCTACTAATTAGTAATTACATACTAGAATTTACACCAAAGCATTGCTATTTTACGGTTACTATTACACTGTCAGCTATATATGTAAAATATTGTTCAATCATTCGCCTCGACTTTTAAAGCTCTTGAATTAACTGACTCACTTAGAAACCTATTACATATAATATGTAGAGGTATATTTGGTGGTCTTTGCACCGTCTATGATTTACTTTATTCCAGCAGCCAGCATACCAATAGATTAAGATTTTCACTGGGTTATTTTTAAGAAAAACCTTACATTTCTTTATTTTTACGGATTTATCTTTAAGTGAAATTTCGAATTTATCATAGACTCGTGAATCTTGATCTCTCGATGAAAATTCGAATAATCCAGAAAAACTCACTAAAGCTAAGCCTACACTTACAGATTAGAAGTCCTAAAAGCGGACTCCTCGCTCAAAAGCAAAGCGAAACGCAACGAATGGACATGGAAAGCCCAAACAGACGTGGTCAAGTGGCAGGCGACACCCCTCAGAGCTCCACTACTGCGTCTCCCCGCAGCGCTCGCCCCACCAGCGTTGGAGTGCTTTACTTGTATACGGGCATATTGTGGGGACCTGCAGCCGCCTGAGAGGGCCCTGCATCAGGACCTGACTGAAGTGAAATGCGTGTATACTGTGCTTATGGTAAGTGATATTGTTTAGAAGTAATATGTAGTGACATTGTTATGAAGTATATTTCTTATATTTTAACGAATTCAGACAATATATTCTATGTTTTTAACTTCTCTATTGTGTATTTTTTTCAATTGACAACATTAAGTTGAGTTCGACAACCGAGAAACCTTTAACATAATAACACATATAGAAAATATAGTTATATTATCGGTACATATATTTTAGATCACAACGTTTTTTGCCTATTTCAAAAATTCATTCTAACTTGTTACTAATCTATATATAAATGACTTCATATTCCACAGCACTGCCACTCGGTACCTGAACTCCGCGACGAGGTATACTGCCAGCTGATGAAGCAGACGACCTCAAACAGATCGCAGACACCAGACTCGTGCCAACGCGCCTGGAGACTCATGTCCATACTCGCTGCGTACTTCACTTGCTCTGATACACTCAGGTAAAAATAGATAAGCGTTTGATACAGTTGGTTTTGAATAGAGTAGAGAAAGAGTTTCTTATTGGGTGTTCTAGATTTATATAATGGTCTTAAAGATCGTAGTTTATTGAAAATACCAGTGGTTATTGTTATTATAATTCGTTAATGTGTAAAAAAAATAAATTTAAGAGTTTATATTTAATAGGTGTTGTGCAAGGGTGTGTATTGGAACCATAGTTAATGCTATAAATAAAAAAGTTTTTATCGCAGTATATTTTAATTAACACCAATTAAATAATGCAAGAATACAAAATGTCTTTAGTCAATAGAGATTTCAACTTTTTAAATATAACTTATTTATTTTACTATCTACTGATAATTTAACAAATTAAAAAGCAAAAATAAAAACGTTATAGATTTTATATCTATGTCAAAATTAATATTTAATTGAACTGAAACACAGCGAAAGCTATATTGGGAGTCTGGGGTCTATTTTATGATGTAAGGAACCTTGTTCAATAAATGATTTTTATTTTTTTTTTTATATTGACCATCTATATTCCAGGCCGTTCCTAGTAGAATACCTGTCAGCAGCAGCAGCAGACCGGCGCCGGCCGTGCCAGGGCACTGCGGCCGTCTGTCTCGCTAACTTCCGCAAGACCATACGGTGTGGGGGACGGAAGAACGTGCCTAGTATTGAGGAGGTGAGTTATAAAAGATTAATTGTGGATATATTGTACAATTCACGTTGAAAAAATGTTAATAATAAACAAGTTCCCGACTCCAAAAGGGTTCTCTGTTGATCTGTGAGTCAACTATGACTCTGATAATAATCAGCACGTGTTAAATAAAATATAAAAAATTGAAGTTTTTTAAGTCAAAATAAAGAACGACAGGTCATCCCGGCAAGGCGAAACAACAAGTTATGAATTCCAGATTCCTTCATACATTATTTGCATTACTCTTTTCTTGGTGCATTTAACTAAGGAAGCACCTTTTCAGGTGTTTACGATGTGACAATACTTTTCCTTTAATTTCTTTAATAGAAATTAGTATAACACCAAAATGACGTACAGTTAACGGTATTATATAATCTATAATTAATTCCTTTAAGGTTTTTTTTTTTAATTAAGTGTAATATTTGTAGGTGACAGCAGTATCAGCAGGTCGTTCAGCTCGTCGACAACTATATCGGTTGCCAGGTGGCGCTGAGCGCGTTGTTAACACACGTTGCGCCACCACAGTACAGGATATCGTTGATGAGCTTTGTGATCTGGTAAGTGACATACATACACATCTAAAATAACACAGGTATACACTGAAACATACAGTCATACAATAACAACTTACATAAGCAGATGAACACTTTCACTTGCTTGTGTGACACAAGCAACCATGAACTTAGCAATACATAAATATTACATGCACTCACTATTAACACAGGGGCATATACTCACCACTAATATGCTACTAACATAAGCTGAAATACACTTGATAAAAACTTACACAGTTACAAATTGACATTTAAACAGACGAGCACTCACTACAAACTCAGACACTTATACACTCACATTTCAATTGCGGGCTGATATTTGCCATGAATAACGTAGCTTGTTGACATTTGACTACAAATATTTAAATTTATGGGATTGGGAAGACATATTGTCCTATCTTTTTATATAGATCCACTGTCAGTGGTTAACATACTACATTTCTAATCGGTGTTTAAGTTATT
Source organism: Colias croceus (assembly GCF_905220415.1). Classification (NCBI taxonomy): domain Eukaryota; kingdom Metazoa; phylum Arthropoda; class Insecta; order Lepidoptera; family Pieridae; genus Colias; species Colias croceus. Next base: position 579,143 of record NC_059547.1, read on the forward strand.
TTGCCTCTTTAATCAGCTCACTCTCAACTCTCAATACAAGTAGTTTTCACTTTTCTAGAGTTATGATCTAGTAATTGTTCCCAGATCGGCGTACGCACAGCGGGCGAGCGAGGCGAGTTCTCGCTATACTGCATCGTATCAGGCGATGCTCTGACCATGCCGCTAGCGGGAGACGAGTACGTGCTGGATGTGACCACGGAGCTGCAGCGAGCACATCATCCCTTCTACCTCATCTTCTGCCGATCTGTGTGGCATCACCCGCTACGACCGGACGCCCCGCCGTTGTACACAGAAGTGCTGTTTAATCAGGTAATTATATAGTGTCATTAATATCATTAGTATAATCAAAAATAGTAACTATCATATCATTAGTATCATCATGATCATCTACAACTTCATCGTTATTATCACAATCATTTAATAATATTGTATCAACACCTTCGTAAGTATCATAATTATGATCATAAACAAGTTCGTAATAATCAACACCATACATCTCATTTATAGATCTCATCACTCCCCATTGAATGTTAGCGGCTGGGTACATTATTTATTATGTAATTGTATGTTTAAATTTGTTTATTTTCCATCACTTTTTCTACCTTTTTATCAACAGATATAAAAGTAATCTTTATGAAATTAACAACACAATCATTGCAATCATTTCATCTAGATGATTTAATATTTCGATACAATTTTAAACCATTTCACGTTTCCAATTTATCTAAGGTGGCGCCAGACTACCTAGAAGGTCTGCTGCTAGTTCTCCCCGGGGGCGGTCCCCCCGCAGCCAACGTCCTCCGCGACGCAGCTACCGTCGCAGCCCTACTCCATCGAGCCGCAGCCCTAGCGGAGCCCCCGCACCCGCGCGACCTCAAGTTCCTGCTGCCGAAGCCGCTGCTGGCGCTGCGGGACCCCAGACCCAACAAGTGGGCCTCCTGGGTGGCTGCCGAGTGGCCGCAGGCGAGGGCCTTGTCCCCGCAAGCTGCTAAATCTAAAGTGCTACAGGTGAGATCTTAGTTTATAGAACTAATTTCAGTATAACCAAGACAAAAAGAACAGACCCTTCACCTTTTAAGATAGAAATTTATTATATGTATTATGAAACAACACGCTAAAACACATATAATCAGTAATAATAAAATTACAAAATGTACATACAAAAATCAGCAAGAGGACTCAGCTGATAGGTAGGCCTTACACAACATTGATTTTCAGCAACTCATAAAATTTAGATGGCTATAAATATATATGTTATTAATATTTGTACGATAATTAGTAAAAATATCGCTAATGAGACCTGCGTGTAAGAAAAAATTAAAGTGCATTAACTTCCTTCACGCGTTTGACAGAGTTAATTATACAATTAAACGAAATGTTATTTATTATACGTTAATTTATTTGTTTGCATTCAATTAAGGATATAGTCATGTAACTTTAACTCCACTTTCATGCAGCAATATCTATTGTTTCTATGCTAAAAATTAAATTCTAGGGTATGGCATCCCTCAAGGTACGTGTTTGGAGCCCAACCTATTAATAACAGTCGTTGTTAATTGGTTGGGCAAAATCAATAATTATTCTTGTTTTAAAACAGAAAATACATGTTTGTGTATTTTCATATTATATTTATTTGTAATATTGACTATTGACATCGATTTACAATTTTTAGATGTATTTTAAGCTAAATGTCGTAATTTCCAGGTGCTATCCCGCTGGCCGCTGTTCGGCTCGTCGTTCTTCGCGGTGCGGCGTGTGAGCGGCGCGGGCGAGTGGCGCGAGCTCGTGCTGGCGCTCAACCGGCGCGGCGTGCACCTGCTGCTGCCGCACTCGCACGACACCGACACGCACTGGCCGCACGCCGACCTCATCTCCACTAGGAAGGTGAGCTGATGCTGCTGCCGCACTCGCACGACACCGACACGCACTGGCCGCACGCCGACCTCATCTCCACTAGGAAGGTGAGCTGATGCTGCTGCCGCACTCGCACGACACCGACACGCACTGGCCGCACGCCGACCTCATCTCCACTAGGAAGGTGAGCTGATGCTGCTGCCGCACTCGCACGACACCGACACGCACTGGCCGCACGCCGACCTCATCTCCACTAGGAAGGTGAGCTGGTGCTGCTTCCAAACGGCGTGGCTGAAACTGAAGTATTTTCAGATCTTCAAGTTTTTCTACTACTTCGTCATTATCATCAACATCGTCATCTACATTCCCATCATCTATTGCTGCCTACTGCAATTTCTTCTAATTTAATTTGTTACACGCTATCTGATCGAACGTTAACACTAATTGCACACAATTCCTCGTCCAGGTGCGCTCCGAAGACGGCACGCTGTTCCTGGACATCAAGTGCGGTTCGCTGCTGCAGCAGCGCGTGACGCGGCTGCAGGCGGAGCAGGCGCACGAGATCGCGCGTCTCATCCGCCAGTACATCGCGCTGCAGCGGGAGCAGCGACATGATGGTAAGCAGAATGCTGCTCCGGAATCTTTCTTATACTTAAAATAAATAAATAAAAAGACGTGTGTCACTCGGGGACTGCCGCGGTAAAGCTATTGCATGCTATACCTTCAAGCCACACCTCCGCCCGTCGGAGTGGGGAGCGTAAGGTTTTTTCGTTACGGAATTTCTGGATTCGGTCCCCGCGCTCAAGGCCCGCGATAGAAGCTATGCAATAGCTTAAAAATAAAAATAATTTATTTAGTACCAAAACATTGACATAACACAATTTAAACTCGACGACAACTTAAACACGAGATAAATAAAACGAGCTGATTAAATCACAAATAAGAATATCAGAAATCTTTTATTTAGGGCAGATTTTTCAATACTTGGATAAAACTTATCCGTCCAATAAAGTATTACACGATAATATGAAAATGTCACGTAAACTGTCAAATACGGGCAATTAGAATACGTTTTTAAAATGGTTGTTTTATACATTATTCGACGAATAAGTTTTATCCAAGCATTGAAAAATCGGCCCTTAGTTAAACATATTAAGTATAAAAAAATATCATTATTAAAATAACCGATAAAACGTACCATTCATTTTCTCTCTTTCCTTCAAAAGTAAAAATATTTACCCGTCAAGTCATTCATTAACATAGATAAGAAACAACGTTGGTCCTTATGATCTTCCTTGTGGAACACCTAATACAATTTGTTAATGTAATTGTAATATTAAAATCTTTCCACAAACATTTTGACCTAAAATTGTAGTAAATACATGATAATAAATCCTAAATAATATTTTTTAATATTACATTAGCAAATCTTATTTATTATATCTAATTTATTTCTTTATGCTTACAGATATGAACAGCCAGTAAGAAGGGACGAGCAATCAAACGCACAACGATACCTCAACATTCCGTCCTTATAGAGTAAAATGATAATAGGATTTTTGATGCGATTTTCCAGATTGTGTAGCTCACTTCTATTTTCATTTTAGTCATTATATATATAGTTTAGTTAAGCGATGTAATATATTCGATAATTTATCTTATATTTAACCAAAAACATGTCACAATTTCTTTTATCAATTCTTTCTTTTTCTATCTTAAACTTTTAAATCTTCCTTTCTTTCCAGAAGTAATAATGTATGGAATTCGTATTATTATAGTATAATATTGTTATTTCCATAACAAATATATTTTGTATGAAATATTTATGCATGCCCTCCGTCTATAAAAGGTGCTATTTACGAAAATATGCGAATAAATAAATATATAACATGTCCATGTAACCCAGGCCTTATTTATAGTCTAGATAAAATCCAAAGACCAAATAGGTCGGAGTCATGTTTATTGTTAATTAAATATAATAATTTACGATGTAATTATTATGATACGAAATGTTTTGTAGATATCAATAAAGGTATACAGTTTTATATTGCATTTTATTTCCTATCCCTTAAAAATAAGTTACTCCTCAAAACGTAGAGTTTGAATGGGTGTAACGGGTTCGATTCCCGTTGGGGACTAATATAAAAAAAGTCGAAAAATAAATTCGATCAGTGAAACAGATGTATATGATCTGAGTAAAACTTACAAGCTGACACGGGACGTGGTTGAGCTTATATATCTTAATATATATGAATCTCGTGTCACAATGTTTGTCCTCAATGGACTCCTAAACCACTTAACCGATTATAATAAAATTCACACACCATGTGCAGTTCGATCCAACTTGAGAGATAGGATAGGTTTTATCCCGGAAATCCCTCGGGAACGGGAACTATGCGGGTTTTTCTTTGAAAACGCGGGCGGAAAGCTAGTAGGTATATAAGCTTGTGGTGGTTAGGACCAATCTGTAACTAAACTTCACAGACATAAAATCTACGGTACATCGGGATTTAAAATTAGGTAATCCTTATGTGGGATTGATATGTCTTTACGTTTTTAAATACGTATTGAATTCAATAATGTCGATATATCGATTTGAAAAAGGGCTAAAAATGATAAAACCTTATCACACCTATATTTACGCTTACTTGAATAAATACTTTTTTTCGGCTACTTTTTTTTAATTATGGTATTTTGGGAAAGTAAAAAAGCACTACTTATATCCTCGTATCACTATCCTCACACATTTAATACTCGTCATTATATTTTTATACATAAACAAAGGACAAAGACAAACTGAAACACACATTTACATTCATCATAATATGCAATTTAAAATACAGGGTGTCCCACTATTGGTATACTAAGCGCGAAGGGACTTGTAGTTTTGCTTACACTGATCACGTAAAAAATATTTATACGACAAAATTACGTCAAAAATTTTTGCTAAATTTTTCCTGAAAATCCATGTTTTCTTCTCTGGCTTCGCGCAGCCGGCATATACCGTATTCTATTTGTAAAAAAAAATACGTCTGGAATTTTATAAATATTTTTACGTACCTACTCGGCGTATGCAAAACTATAACCTCCTCTGAGCTTAGTATACCAGCAGTGGGACACCCTGTATATGTATATGAAAAAGGAAACAAAATTGGTCAAGTGCGAGTCGGACTAGTGACACTAAAGATTTCATACAAATGACTAATAAGCTACTCAGGTTTAAAAAAGTGTCACCCATCCGATTTATGACTGTGCCAACCTTCATGTTATAATATACTTATCTTAAATTTTTAAAAATTAATTAGTAAAAATAAGTATAATGTTTAACTCCAATGCAGCTTCAAAAATATCACTAGGTACGTAAAGATATGCACTAGCTATGCAATAACACATAAAGGATAAGCTGATGTCTGAGATTTTGCCCACGGGAAATTATTTGCCTTACATGAGAATTTTTGAGTTATTAAAAAACACATCATAACGTATCTTCTCAAAGAAATGAATTCTTTCCTCACGATTTCAAAGCAGCCTCCTAGCAAAAATCATACCATAAAATTTCTCTGTTGACACAATATGAGAGAAAGACAAACAAAAAGGTACGCTTTCTTGTTTATAATATGTATCAGTAAAAGACTAGTAAGGACATTATAAATTCTACACATCACACATTTTTTTGGATTATGTAATCCAAAAAAAAAATTGTTCTCGTAATATTGTCGTCTCATAATATTAAAGGCCTTAGTTTAAAAGCCTTCGTATGCTAATAGAAATAGCAAGCAAACTCCACATCTAGTCTAGTTCGCATACAGAGATTGCCTGAAATTTAAATTTATTCACACTAAATAAGGTCGTCACAAATAGACATACGTTTACATACAACCCTATAAAAGGAAGCGCTGTAGTGCGATGCGCGAAGGCTGGCCAATTCTCACGCAGTAGTAAAAAATGTCCTTTGTTTTCATCAAGGCAATCTCACCACTGGCTTGTGTATGTTGAATCTGTCTTTGCTGAATGGAAGATTTTGTTGGAGATAGGGAAAATATCCGATGAAGGTATTTAAGGTGGACAATGGAAAAACATCAGCATTTACTATACAAGTTCTATAAAGTATGTTGACGTAATAAAATACCTCCGATCTTTCACATTATGGTAGACTCACTAAAAATAGATGTAAACCGATTTTCAGACCTACCGAATACGCACACAATTTATTTACATGAAAATCGGTCTGGACTTTGGTAGTTTCCAATCACTGCGACATCTACAAATAAGTATGTGGTGTACCTATCATTTATTCGTGTACCTATAAACTATACTCCCAAATGCTGATACCTAGTTACTTCCGGGGTTTTTTTCGTTTCATTTAATTCTATTTTTCCTAATTCAATTACACGGTGGTGACTGGTGACGGTCACAGCTCCCGCAGTCGTTTTTAGTAGGTACGTTACATTAAGGTACCTTTTTATTATATCTAGATCTGACCCAATTACTGCTAAATCGTTCAAAATTATGTTTGTATGTTATTTATGTAGTAAATATTGCACACATTATAAGAATTAAACATAAGTAAACCTTGATACTAGATATATAACAATTAGTTTAAATGCATACAAAATGACGGTAACGATCGTATACGTAACACGATCGTATACGACAATTTTATTTGCGGTCAATAAACAAATAGTTGTTATTAAGTATTTTATAAGAATAATTAAGTCGTCCAAGAACAAGGCCCCGGCGTGAGAATCAGTCGCAGTCACACACGTCAAATGTGTCGTATCATTTTATTATTTGCATTTTATTGTGAACAATGACTGTGATTCATGGGCTTAACTACAAATTACTGTGTATTTCATTTTAGTTATTATACATATGACGTCATTTTGATGTGATTTTATGAGACATATAATAGGACACGAAGGTATCGACATTGAATATAATATTAATTGGAATGGTACATAGAAATGGTTTACTTGTTACTACCAATAATAATTATAAGTAGTACTTAAGTATGTATGTATATAGGTAGTTATCTACTTACTATATTGGACAATAAATGATGTAAGTTTACAACAGCTGCAGCTGTGGCACCAATATTGAATTTTACTAAAAAAAGCGTTCTGTACATATAATAAAATGAGGTCGTAAATTTATTGTTAACTAGATTTCCGCCCGCGGCTTCGCCCGCATTTGCAAAGGAAAACCCGCATAGTTCCCGTTCCCGTGGGATTTCCGGGATAAAAACTATCTTATGTGTTAATCCAAGTTACCCTCTATAAGTGTGCTAAATTTCATTGTAATCGGTTCAGTAGTTTTTACGTGAAAGAGTAACAAACATCCATACATCCATACATCCATACTTACAAACTTTCGCCTATATAATATATATTAAAATATTAGAAGTCATCATTACTGAAACTTACTTAACTAACACAGTACTTAAATGTTTTTTTCTTCAGGTACTTATGGTAGACCACAGTACAGTACAGTAGTGGTTAAACTTGCATAATTCGTACCTGCGCTTAAATCGTACCTCGTCTATATCTCGGCTTGGGTAATAGTTACCAGCGCCTCTGGTGGCATAAAATGTCAATAATAGTCGGCCATATTGCCATGTGACAAATAAATACCTGTTACGTTGCTCCCGACTAAAATATTTATCAAGTAAGTTTTTTCTTACTTTTTGAGTAATTTTTTCGCACACTTCACAAGAACTGTCTTCCAAGTATACCGTTCATAAGTTGTTTAACTGTTTATTTTATATTTATGCGTATATTTGTGAATATATTTCACATAGTAAAGCCGGCTTGTTCGTTGACAGTTTTTTTTGCGGCAAATTTGAAATTCTTTTGATACTTGTGCCTATTTCGTACTCGCAGCAACTTCTTAAAACGTACCTGTACGAACGAACGAAAACACCTCAAAAAGGAAACAAGAAAAAGAAACAAGAACAAGATGAAAATGACAGTTGGTATTGCAAAATATGTCAAGAAGACGTTAAAGAAAACATGATTAAATGCGGTAATTGTGAAGTATGGGTACCTACCCATACTTCACAATTACCTACATGAGCTATGTGCAGGGACAACTAAAAAAACAAAATGTTATTACTGCGATGACTGTCAGGATTTGGCAAAGACCATCCGCTGTATTAATAAGAATTAATCTAGGTACATTAAAATTAAGAAAAAGAGGAGAAGATTATTAAGATTGTGATTTTTAAGACTGTAAACCAATGATAGGATCTCAAAGTACGATTTAAGAATATACTAGTACGATTTAAGATGAATGGTCTGAAATCGTACTTTTTTAAGTTTTTGAAAATTGTTTATTTCTCAGAAGTTTAAAAGATATATGTTATTTTTTGTTGAAATACTAATAGAACATTAGTGAAATTATAATTACTTAATATAAATAACTGTGTATCATTGTTCATTTCCAAAATTTTTGAGGTTCTCCTTAAGTGGTACGAATTAGGCAAGTTTCCCCTATGTAGGTTAACATTGGTTCTAGGTTCGATTCCCGGTGAAGAACTTAAACTACTGACAGGGCCTGGACAGGGCAATGGAGACTGATCACTCACTTTTTTCCCCAATATAATATCAATAAATGAAATAGACTGAGAATTTATTTGAATTGCATTTTGGGGTAAGAGCTACTGCAGCAACCATTACTTACCTTATTAAAACTATAAAATAATAAGTGTGTGTTTATTGATTCGATCATTTAGGTATTTTCTAAGGAACAGCGATAGTGTCCTCGTAATCTATACTAATATTATGGTAATACCATGGTAATACTGTGCTAATATTATAAAGCTGAAGAGTTTTTTGTTTGTTTATTTGAACGCGCTAATCTCGGGAACTACTGGTCCGATATGAAAAATTCTTTCAGTGTTAAATAGCCCATTTATCGAGGAAGGTATAGGATGATATATAGCCTTATATATATAAGGCTATATATCATCACGCTACGGCCAACAGGAGTGGAGTCACGGGGGTGAAACCGCGCGGAGCAGCTAGTATTATACGTATATTACCGGAATCTGTAAACCTCTTGGATAATCAAAACATTCACACCGTAAACTAATTCAATGAAAAATCTACAACCATTACTTATTCGTGACGTAGTTGTGTTCTTGAACCAACAAAGAGTTTGCTTTAAAGTTTAAATGAGTTTCAGCCATTGATTCGCTGACGGACCATTTGGTTAGCGAGGAATGTTTTAGCGTTGCTCTAATTATTGCGAAATATTCTCTGAAGTTTACCGTGGGTGGTTACTTAACATATAAAAGTAAACACAAGTCAATTGAATTTATTGGAAAAGTATCGCATATGTTCTGTATAGCTACTGATGTAAATTGTTCTACGCCCACTTTTTTCGGTCGTAGTATGCATATAAATAAATAGTTATATTTTTTTTACTTCTTACAGCAAAATTACTGGAAATACTGGATATCATAAGAGCTAGCGTGCAAGAGCAACTTTTGTCTCCGCAACTAATTTGTCTCACCCATCAACTCTATGGGGAGTTGCGTCGCTACAGGAGAGACAAATCACAAAATAGTTGCGGAGACAAAGTTGCTCTTGCGCGCTAGCTCTAAATTTTTTAATTAATTCTCTCAAAAACAATAGAAACTACATGTAGAGCAAGTTTTTTTTTATATTTAAATCAAAACTATATTACTTATGTTGTTCAGGGTGAAATTATTCGTTATTTTAAATCGGTTTAGTAATTTTATAAATAACAATTTACCACTTTATTGTTAAATGAGTACGTGCTTAGCTAAAAGTTAAATCTCTCACGCTATTTAACCTCTATTCATGTGTTTTCTTGACGTCGTAATGGCGACCATGCAGCGATGTCCTCAAACGTTGTCGTTACATAATTATGGCTAAATTAACTCTAATCGCTTATTTAATCTATAGAGCATTGAACTTCTGTGATTTCCCATTCTTCGACGAAATAAAACAGAATATACATAATTAAAAATCTCGTTTATTATTCGTTTACACACACACAAAAACTTCCTCATTTCAATTGTAATCTTAATTTACGCAGAAATAATTTTTCGTGTGAAACTCACATCGACATCACAATCAAAAACATCCTTAAGTTTATTAATTGTAAAAATACTGAACATTTATGAGTAATGAACACATACATTGCAAATATATAATATTATGTTCCTATAATTTTATTTTAAGCACCACTTAAAATCACAACTATTTTTCCTAGATAACATTATATTATGAGTTTTTCCAAGAATATTTTATTAGGTATAAGGAAATCGAGACAACTGCATTTCTGAATATCGAAGTCTAGTCTTAGGTATATAGAAATAATAAATTGTGCTATATACTTTGTCAAGCTGTATTATCGTGTCATTAAAAAGTAAAATATAAAAAATACATCATATACCTATCTACTTCTCCAGAGATATCCAGGATGAATCGTCATAAAAAGTCATTTTGTTTGGGTTTTATACAACATTGGTTTTATTTAATATTAATTAACATCCAGTTAAAAATATACTGTATTTCTAAACTTATTTCCTAATTACGTGTTACTCTTAATGACGGCATACACATATCACATTTATAAAAACACTTCTAACCTACAATGTCATAACCGCACGTACATAATATATAACATCCACGATAATTATCACACGAGGTAATCAATCACATAAAATAAATCACTGTGTCGGACTGTGTCGCGGTGTTCTTAATTCTCGTTTGTCCGGCCATTTTTTCGCTGTATATTGTACGTAACCAGGGTCAGTGGGAGTTCCTGAAGCTCTTCCATCTCCTTCATTCCCTTCCTTTTCCTCTATCGGTTCCATAGGAAACATGGCGGGAGTATCTCCTCTCCTTGACCTCCCAGAACTCTTCAAATAATCCTCTAACTGTTGTAATGTTGGAGTTGCCACTGTTTTCGCTCTTGTAGGAGATTTAGACTGCATCTTCTTCTCATAAGTCGGTGACACATCGTCGTAAAGACTCCGCATTCGACCTGTTTTCACTTTAGCGAACACTGGTGTTTGCAATTCCGGTAAATATTGTTCTTTTACAGGTAACCCTTTGCCTTTACCATCGAGGCTATCTGCGTATTCAAGGTAATCTCTGAAGTATTTCTCATTGAATTTGGCAAGTTCTTGCTCATAGTGCATTCTATCTGGGATGGCCAGAGGATCAGAGAGACGCACATAATTCCCTCCCTCTATGTTCCTGAGTGACCCGAATTTTGACTTTTCCAAGTCTTTTTCAATGCCAAGCGCCTCGAGTTGTGATAGCGTGCTTTTTGGAGAATCGAATAGCGTTGATTTGTCTTCCGTCTTTTTAATTTCTGTTTTATCGAGCGGTAAGTCTTTCGGTCTTTCTGGAACGTGGCCGTTAGTCTTCTCGCCTGGTAGATGGCCGTTGGTGTTCGTGGTGTTCGATTGTGTTAAGATGGATACTTTTTTATCGCTTTTCGGTGATGTCACTGTGTCGGTTTGGGAGGGTCTAGTGGCTGTATAGACCCTGGGGCCCATCAGGTCGAGGAGGAATAGTGCTGCGACAGTGAGCGATAGCGCGCCGAGTACACACGCGTTGACTGTCAGAGATTCTGGTACTGCGTCTAGAGATGCTAACTCTAGACCACCTGGGGAATAAAATTAATTATTAAATAAATATTTCTATGGTCTTATCTTACTAATGTTATAAACGTGAAAATTTGTTAGAATGGATTTGTTAGTGTGTTTGTTACCCTTTCACGGGAAAACCACTGAACGGATTTTGATAATACTTGGCATAAACATACATAAACTATGGATTCACCCGCGACTAATTATTTTTAATAAAAGTTGCTGTAATTTTGTATTTCGTTAATCCAGTTATACGGATAAGGGATTGGCGCTCTAAATAATTATAAGATACCAATTACCATTTTATATCATGAGTCAACTTATTTGCGATGACCTGGAACTTGCCGTGAATGTAAACACGTAGTTTACATAATATTATGAGACGACTGACGGTGGTATTTACTGAACGGACGTTTTATTTATTTTAACTTACAACATAACATAATAATTAATTGAATTAATTTTAATAAATAGATATAAATAGAAGCCTTCTTAGCCACTTTGTGTTGCAACAAAACTAGAATATTTAACTTTATGGGGACTATATTATTGGGGCTGAATTTGTATAATACGATAAATAGGTAGTTATGTAAAAGTCTTTACGCACAATAAGTTAGTACAATATAAATGACTACCCATATCATTATGACTTACCCAAAACAATAAATAGCAGTAATCCAACGCCAAGTAGTATGCCCTCTAATATTCGTCTTCCTTTCGGTATCTCTTGGAAAGCTCGCGCGAATATCAGACTGAAGGTGATGATCACGTAACCTGGTTAAAAAAATGTTATTTATAGAACAAGTTTATTGTTACTGCATTTAAGTAGGTAATAGTAATAAATATTGGTTAAGAACATAAGGCAGGCAGAATGAAAAACGTTAGGAGTACTAAGATATCAGTGGAAACTGGAAACTTTTGAAGAGGAAAATGAAGTAAGTACAAAGATTTAAATGTTACAATATTCTTAAGTTGATTGCTTATGTGTTTCCCTTTCACCTAGCCAAAAACAATTGCGAATTCACAATGTTTATGGCCACAGCCATAACCAACAACCAACAATAAACCTGTGACGATTCGTTCTTTCATTATGAGGTGGCTATGACAGCAAACTTTTTAGATATCCCTTCCCAACTGTAGTTCCTAATAACATTAACTACTCATCCCTACAAATCCTATCTATACATTACCTCCATACGTAGCATCAGCGAATGAGCTCCCAGCGGAGTCCCAAGTGATCGAGTTGAGCAGAGACCACTCCCTCGAGAGCTTTTGCAGCAGCAACGCAAGCCGCGCCTCATCGTCGCTCGACACGCGCTTCGCCACCAAGCAGGCTACGCAAAAGAGCTGTTGACAATATGAGGTGTAGAGTCGGCCAATTTCTTAGAAACACAACTATATATTCTGTCCATATAAGCTTCTAAATAAATTAAATATCAATTTTATGACAACTAATAAATCAGTATTTTTAAGTAAAATTCTTTAGGATGGAATAGATGTTAATTTTATACAGACACCATGTATTATCTGTCTTTCAATCAAGGAAATTGGTGTTATTTATAATTAATTTATTTACTAGACGATTTTTTGTTTTCATTACTGAAATATCTGTACCTAGGTAAAAAAAAAAACAACAAAACTATTATGAACCAGCGCGGTAAAGATCGTTAACTTATCGCCAGTTATCTAATTATACCCAATTAGGATAATACGACACATTAATAAGAGATAAGCTCAAGAAATAAAGAAAAATAGATAGCTAATTGCATATTATAAGCCGAAGGAAATGCCACATCGTTTTGTTAAAAGACAATAGAGTTGCATACAATGGTCGAATCGTCACTTGATTGCTATGAACGTTGTCTAGCCCCGAGTGACCGTTGGTAAACTTTAGGGAACCAGTCATAACAATAGACCTTCAATATATACTATTATAAATGCGAAAATAACTATCTGTTTGCAATGTTAGCGCATATAGCGCCAATTTGAAGAAAACGTAGGTAGGTGCGTAGCGCTATGATTGACCCTGTGTAGTGCCCTCATTACTAATATAATCAACAGTCAGAACAGATTTTCACATAATATTGGTATAGAGTCACTGCAGCCTCTATTCCATCAAATGCCTTCATTATTTTCAAATTGAACCCAAAACTTTATTGGTCCGTAAACTTTGCAACTTTGGAATAGGTATTTTTTCTGTTACCACCGATTCAAAATATCGTTTGTACCAAAAAAACGTCCAAAAATTCGACACTAACTTTTTTAATTTAAAAACTATTCAAAATAAGTTCTAATTGACGCATCACTTTCACGTATCCATCCCACGTGTTACGACAGAGCGACATTGGACAAACATGTAAAACGGCGTTACATAACACATATGACATACTCTGCTAACAGACGTGGTATAAGGTGTTTAGGCTCGTTTTATAGTTTAACACGTACCTACCTAGTGCAATATTAAAGTATGTGTTCATGATAACCGATAGTAAAAAGGAACGTAGAAATATTTACACTTGTGCCATTTTCCTAACCTACAAGCTTTCCTACAGGATTTTTCTTGAGGTTAATTGCGAAATTTTAATATATATCTGTCTTTAAAATGCGCAGCACAGAAACAGCATAACACTATAAAGTATAAACAACTAAAAAAGCATAAGTGAAAACAATTTTACTTGTACTCTTGTATACAAGAAGGTAACTATTTGAGCAGGTACCTCCAAGGCTCTAAGTGCTTTCTTTTTTCTTCATATCTAGTAAACTGCATACTTATCGTAAATTGTTTAATAATGAGGTATCATTACGTGCGGCTTGGTCTATCGTTGGTTATTCCGTGAGCTTATATCACAGAATAATAAATACCTACCTATCCCTATATACCCATTTTGTAACTTCAAATAAAATATGGCACCCTATAACTGCCTTAATTTCAAAATAATTTTAATATTGAGCGCAAGTATATATTTTCATTATTCATCAGTCGGGATTTGTCTGTGGGTTTTGTCCTACTATAGCCAATAAGTCCTACTATCCATACTAATATTATCTATAAATGCGAAAGTAACTCTGTCTGTCTATCTGTTACTCAATCACGCCTAAACTACTGAACCAATTTTCATGAAATTTGGTATGGAGATATTTTGATACCCGAGAAAGGACATAGGCTACTTTTTACCCCGGGAAATAGGTTAGGTTTTATCCCGGAAATCCCACGAGAACGGGAACTATTTCTTTGACTACGCGGGCGAAGCTGCGGGTGGAAACCTAGTATTGCAATAAATCAAAACTTGACTTACACAATAGCGTAACCTAATATATAGTTCAAATTAATTGAAACATTTAGCTATGGATGCGTTAATTTGTGTCACAGTTCAAAGGTAATTTGACCAATCAACAGCTTATGAAATGTCGGCAACTAAACTGGTGTTAAGACTGGTTATTCATTCATTCACATAGGTAAGACTAGGATGGATAGGTGAGGTAAATTAAATAGGTAATACATACCTACGTGTCATTGCCTAAACCTAAATCAAAACACTTTAAAAATATCAGCAGTTTCTCGGGTTTTCTCGCTGACCACAACGATTATAACATTAGATACATACCTAAATATTTAAAAAAGGACCTTTGGTTTCTTAATTTTACAACTTTAACTTAACAATAATTTGTGGCGAATATTATATGTTTATTATAGATATATATTTTTTTTTTTATTGATTCGAACTGTTTTTTCAGCACCTAGGTACCTAATTATATTAAGAGGACGTAGGTAGGTACAATCAATGACTATTATACTATATATACTATTATACTATATTATTATGCTTTTTTATATATCATAGGGTACAATAATTATAATAAATAAAATAATGTAGTACATACTTAGAATCTAAGATACTTAGTTATTCAATTTGTTTCAATTACTTTTGATATTGTTTAGCGTCATTACCAAATTGCTGAGAGCTATAGGTAATTTGATATTAATGAACCCTGAGAACAATTCGAACGATAACGCTTTTGAGTTATTTAATAATTTGAAAACAAACCTATTACCTAGGTACCAACTACATATTCTTATAATATTACACTAATATTTTTTAATATACATTTAACATTCGTAATTAAAATATAATACGTATTTTCCACATTTTTTGCGGTTAGTTTCCACGGGCTAGACTAATTACGACCGCTTTTTTTATCAGGCTTTAAATTCATAGAAGTTTTTCTTGTTATCACACAATTATTGAGGTAGCGAACTTCCCATTTTAATTCACGAGTCATTTCCGAAAATTATCTATACTTAGGTTTAAAAAAAACTCATTGGCGAAAAATCTTGGATGATTCACCCTGCAATATTTAAAATGCTGTATTTTTTTGTCTGGGAAGATTGTTCGAATAAAAACACGATAAAAACAATTATTAAGCATATTAATAATTAATAAGGTAAAATTTATTTACAGTTCCAGATAGATAGATTTTATGAATCTTGTTAATCACTCTTGAAAATATACCTGAAACCGTAGAACAATTAATAGTGTTACAAATGGTTACAACACTTCCTGTCGAAAAAACTAAACTTGGATATAAAATTTTGGCGGGAACGGATATCGAAAAGCGCGCAAAAATAAACTTTCTACTTTAAAGTGTAGTAATATTAAGTATATTATTCAATAATTTATTGAAATTTGGAGTATATTAAATTTTCTTTTTCACCAACAACCCGTTAAATCTAAGTGTCACCTAAGTCAATTTAGGGGATACCTAAGCTAACGTAAAATTTGCTTTCACCGACAGATAAGTGTCACCTAAATCGTTAGGTTCGGTAGTGATTTGAAGGGTCCCTTAAACTAAGGAACCCTTACTTAGGAGACTGTTTAGGGGTTATTGGTGAAATCGGGCATAAAAGGTGCAAAAACACCTCTGTCAAGAAATATTTGAATATATACACATTACCAAATTTTTACGTTATGTACAGACATGTTTTTAAAACTATCATATAAACGACTTCTAGTGCAACAAAGTGCATCGTCGTAAAACTATTTACTATAGTAGGTAGCAGGTGAATAATTACGAATAGATAAGAGACGTGACTATAGTACGTTAAGCTTTGGTTTTACATTATCTTTTAAGAACTGCCGTACCATATAAATTAATCTTATCCATACTAATATTATAAATGCGAAAGTAACTGTGTCTGTCTGTCTGTTACTTAATCACGCCTAACCTACTGAACCAATTTGCATGAAATTTGGTATGGAGATATTTTGATAACCGAGAAAGGACATACTTTTTACTTTTTACTTATATAGGCTACTTTTTACCCCGGGACATAGGATAGGTTTTATCCCGGAAATCCCACAGGAACGGGAATTATGCGGGTTTTTCTTTGACTGCGCGGGCGAAGCCGCGGATGGAAAGATGGAAAGCCGCGGATGGTAATAAATAAATCTTTATAATATATAGGAGGTGAACCAACTTTTTAGACTTCATAAAAATCAGCTAAAACTTATTTGAATAAAATCTACATCCGTTTACTTTCCCGCCATTTATATAAAATTAATATTATTTTAATAATACTTAGGTAGGTAATTTATCGTGCGGTTAGATATACCTACATATTACTTAGTGTGGTAACTGGTAATATTCCAATAATATAAAATTAATGATCATTCATCATCCCTTGTTGCGGTATTCTTGGCAAATAAAGACGAAGGTGTATGTCGTAAGCGCAAAAAATAGCTGATATAAAATTATTGTTTATTTTGTTTATTATTTATATTGTTACAATAAACCATTAAATAATAATATTGCTTGTAATCTAAGAATATAACAAACCTAAATATATACATTTTATTTCAAAATAGACGCGCATTCCACAGCTCACTTAAAAGTTAAATCAAATTAAGAATACCCAAAAAAAAATTGCAACAGCGCCCAATCAAAATAAACAAACACGTTTCGAATTACGCAACCCACTATCAATGGATACTTACAAACTCGATAATCTTGAGCGCGACCCACTTATCGAAGACCGCCATAGCCACACACTACACAGACCATAGACCACTTCACACACGGCCACACCGTGCAAGCGCGCGCGCCACACAGCGCATTTCCCGCGCTATGACATTGAATGTGTGTCCTCTAAATCCTCTAATGCGCTATGGCTATGGCCAATTATTATCAATAGTATCGGTAAATCATCAAGCTGGTTCGCATTTCCACTTGTTTATAAAACCTTGATGTACACTTTCGTGTGTATAAACAAACGTATAAACAAGCTTCTTGGTATAAACCCTCTCAACACGACATGTTCCCTCTAGGACAGTAGAATACTGTTGAATAGTTTTGATTTTAATTAATTCTGCTTAATCACCATTAACGACATTGTTCATTTGTTTCAACTTTCGGTTGAATTACTCAAGTAATTACTAAACTGGTTTATGTTTAAATTTGTAAGAGAATTTTGATTGTTATTAAATTTGAATCTATCTTTAAAAAAGCGAAAAGCTGTGTACTGTCATTTGATGGGGATGTATCATAGGGATGTATCCCCGTCTATTAAAAGTAAGCAATGGATTGCAACATAGGTCCCCGTGCAGATAGACTAGGTGTTAATATTTTAGGTACCAAGCAGTCAAAGGGAACATAATTTTAATTTACAAACAGCAAAAATGTCATAAAAGCTTTGGCCTGGCTGAAAATTACAATTGACAAGTGTTAATAAGCAGCCATGCAATTCGCGAATCAAAACACTAGCTTTAAAGGACCTGTTACAACTGAGGCAGAAAAGCGAAAAATAAAACACCATTCACAAATCATTATACTTAAATTTATTAATCAATTAATCAATACTGGCGTGCAAACCAAATAAGCAATAACCGACAGCAAGACAAACTGTATTTCTTCAAAAACCAGATTTATCTAACTTCATAATGCTGCATCTATACGCTGAGAAAAGTTTCCAAATTGATTGCAGTTAAACCCTGATTTTAATACTTATAGTAAACTATAATATCATGAATATTACCGTTGAAAAAAATATCAAAAAATTTGCAGATTGTTGCAAAAATTCTAGACATTCGTCCGCTGTTCTTAATTCATATTCTAAAACATGTCTTAAAATATATATTGATGCATTACAAAAGCTTGCAATTTAATTCAATAAATTAATTGAGATTCCTAAGATTTAATTCAAATTATTAATTTAATGAATACCTAAATAGCTTAAAATACGCGGGGTGTGAGAGATGTAGTGCAAAATAATATTAAACATAAAACATGAATGTTTTTTAATTATTAAAATTAATTATAATATAAGACGTGAAGTCCCATGTCCCCAAGTAGGGTAAGGGGCAGATGCATTAAACATCTGTTTCACTGATCGATTTTCTTTATGGACAAGTAGGTGATCAGCCTCTGTGTCCTGCCAGACCGAGACATTTTTTTTCTTCGTCTCACCGAAATTTATTATAATATAAGCCTCTAAATTTTCTTAAAATCTCGAATGCACAATAATTGCAAAAAACGAGATTTTACCATGCATATGTCACAGTTATTGTTTAAAATATATTGCTCAAAGCCTTGTTATTTTCCTTATAAGTACAAGAACCAATAAATATTAAACATGCCCAGCGCAAACATTGCTACGCGATATACATATTAATTACCAATCAAATCCTAGATTATAAAAGGACGAAGTTAGTGCAGACAAGCAAAACAATAAAATTTTAAATTAGTGTATCATAATATTCAAGTAATAAATTACATAACATGCGACAAATAAAATGTACAAATACTCTATAGACAAACAAATACAAATATTATTGATATTATTCGTAATTTACGATCGAAATCACAAAAACTGTTTACAATATAATTGAATAGAGTAAAATTTTACGTAAAAATCGTGCAAGAAATTTATTTATCTGATGATAATTTCCAACTCAATTGTTAATAAGAAGTGACGTAACAAGAGAAGACTCGCGGAAATTCCCTGCCAATAAAAATATTTACTGAAGTTTTTTTTTTTAAAGACGTGACAAGCAAAATACATGTTAGTGATTTAATAACAAAGAGTCCGGTGTTTTACAACAAGTTCGCTCTTTATGTAGATATAAAGATTCACGTTACTACTGTCCAATACTTTTTATGCGAAAATATTGTCTTAGAACTTGATTACCTACAATATGGAATCGAGAAACTGGGGCCTTAGACAAAGTAACAATTACAAAACGATAACGAAGTTAGAAGTCGCAAAAATGTATGGGATTGACATACGCCGCGTTAGATCACGTGGTCTATCTATGTCAATCCCATACATTTTTGCGACTTCTAACTTCGTTATCGTTTTGTAATTGTTACTTTGTCTAAGGCCCCAGTTTCTCGATTCCATATTGTAGGTAATCTCGCAAAAATAACACATTGTTTTAGAGCAAACTTGTAGTTCTAACACTAGCATATATTTTATTAATATAGCCATCTCTCACACCGCCAAAACCTAATCTAATTCAATCCATACACGATTGAAGCCATGAATTAATGTTCCCAACATGCACAGCCCAAGTACACACGACTACAAACTTGACAAACATATTTTAATTATAATAAACTATTTCATGCTTATTTTATGTCATTAATGAGTTAATTTTAGGATGTAAATGGTTAATTTATAATTATTAAAAAAAACAACATTTATTGAACAATTTGTGGGTTAGGTACAAATATGTCACATTTGGACCCCTAGGACAGCCTGTATTGGGGTCCAAATGTGACACGTTTATACCTAATTATTATTGTTTAATATAAATAAACTAAGCTAAAAAGAGAAATTTAACCACCTTTTTGATAATTATTATTGAAAAAGATTCTCTATGCATGTCAAGCTTGCAGTATGTGCAAAAGTCCCATAAAATCCAATAAATAATAGCCCATAATAATAAACGTTTATCATTGATTCATGCCTCCAACGACAGCAAGTGCATGGATACTTACATCTAGCACAAACAAACAGATAATAATGCATAATTCATGCGATAAAGAAAAAAGTGTTAGGGTAACTGTGTAATACAATACTATTAATTATTATTAATTATTCTCCAATGATTGATAAAACCTTCACAAAAACATCAAAATTGAATTATTAAAACGAAAATTTCATATTTGATTTACAATAATATGGCGTGTTAAATTGATAAAATATTAAGATTATTAGATAAAATCGCGATATATATTGACATGCGTAAAAATTGTGGTATCAAAACTTCTTTTTTTTCAAAAATAATATTCCTGAATTTTATTCAATTAAAAATAAATCGAAATAATAATATTTTAGCATCAATTGATTGTAAATTTGTCATCAACGTGATATTTACCCTTTTTCGTGAAAAATGCATTTCATTTCAAATGTTTACATCTTGCTATCAATGTTGAGTGAAAATCTAAAACACAAAGCATTAAGAAAAAAGAATCATTACATATTTTGTATTAGATAGATTTAAAACGCGATTTGTTCACAATATTATTTCTCTTAGCGTTTCAAAGGTTTTCCACCAAAAGCTTGTTATCAAGCATCCCAAATGTAAAGAACAATGCATAAATCGCACTTTAAATCCAGTTCAATATCAAACCGCAAACAGAAAACACCAAGTACATACATATATAGGAAGAAAAAGCACATACAAGACATTAAAACAAGTTAGTTACAATTAATACACCAAAAGCTTCTTAGCGTTACACAGTTACCCTGTTGGGGCGAAGGCTCACTCCTGCTTGTCCATAAACTCGTGCAGCGGGTGCGGGGCCGTCCACGGGTTGTACGGCGGCGCGTCGGGCGCTTCGCCCTCGCTGGCGGAGCCCCACGGGCCCCACGTGCCCCAGGTCGAACTGGCGCTGGATAATGGGCTTGCGCTCATGCTTGAACGGGCCCAGCTATTGGAAAAATTATTATTTTCACTGACACGTCGTTTATTGTGATTATACATTATTTTTGAACTAATTTTCGACTCCTAGCAATGTGGGATTTCACAACATAGTCATTTCGTTATTTTATCATATAATGATTCATAGATGATAGAACATTCATTTAAACATATTTTATTACATTAGAAATACCATTAAAAGCATGTTAAATACTAAGTATTTCTACACAAAGTTCTTTGTGTTAATTTTAAAAGTTAATCTTTTTGCCAAGTGCCAATCAGTAAATATCAAATTATCAACTTACTCATTAGCCGCAGCGTTCTGCAGCTGCCCCTGCTGCAAGAGCGACAGCGACTGCGCTTGCGACTGCAGTTGCTGCTGCTGTGGCATTTGCTGCGCTGCTTGCAGCTGCGCCTGCGCCGCCTGCAGCTGCGCAGCCACCTGCGCGTGTGACGTCACTTGCGCACGTGGTAGCTGCGCGTGAGGTTGGTGCGCCTGTGCGTGCGCGCGGTGCGCCTCGTGTATCATGCGCAAGCGGCGCGCCTGCGACCAGCGCTCGAGCGAGTAGGACGCGGCGGTGCTGCCGGCCGGCTCCTCGGGCAAGCGGTAGATCTCCACGCCGCGCTCCGGCGTCCAGCGGCCCACCTGCGTTCAGATAAGTAACATTAACGTTATAGGCATTTTTGTCGTGAAAAAGATACGTTATATTTTGACTGACCGGTTGGCTTGTTTGGCAGGGGCCTAGTGGCCCTGCCTTCCAAGCAAGAGGTTGTGGGTTCGATTCCCACCCGAGGAAAATATTTGTGTGATGAACATAGATGTTTGCTCTGTGTCTGGGTGTTAATTAATTAACTATATAAGTATTTATTTAAAATTATATATGTATGTTTATCAGCCATCTGGTTTCCATAACACAAGCGAAAGCTTAGTATGGGATCAGATCGTGCCGTGTGTGAAATTAGTTCTGAAATTTGAAAGAAAATGTGTTGGGTGTGCGTTTGAATTCACCGCTACGTCTGTCTGTTCGTGACAAATTAAAAAACAGCTTCACCGATTTTCATTGTGTTTTCACCAATGGATAGCATAGCTTTCAAAGAGCTTTTAATATGTTATTAAGTTTTAACAACGCTGAAGAAGACGGAAAGCTAATCTATACTAATATTATAAAGCTGAAGAGTTTGTTTGTTTGTTTGTTTGTTTGTTTGAACGCGCTAATCTCGGGAACTACTGGTCCGATTTGAAAAATTCTTTCGGTTTAAGATAGCCCATCTATCGAGGAAGGTTATAGGCTATAATATACCATCACGCTACAACCAACAGGAGTGGAGCCACGGGGGTGAAACCACGCGGAGCAGCTTATATCTTAATATATATCTTAATATATATTATATATATTTATATATATTATATTATATATTATATTATAAAGGCGAAAGTTTGTAAGGATGAATGGATGTATGGATGTTTGTTACTCTTTCACGTTAAAACTACTGAACCGATTACAATGAAATTTAGCACACATATAGAGGGTAACTTGGATTAACACATAGGATAGGCTTTATCCCGGCAATCCCACGGGAACGGGAACTATATCTAGTATCTTATATCGAGTGGGGACAGAGAGCGGGCGCACCTCGCGGTACTGGCGCAGCAGGTGCGCGCTCTGCGGCAGCGACCAGTCGACGGCGGGGCGCGCGCCGGCGCCCCAGGCCGCCGCGGCCGCCGCCACCAGCGCCTTGCGCGCCATGGCCGCCCCGCGGTGCGAGCGGTACTCCGCGATGGCCGCGCAGCCGCCGCCCGACCGCCGCACGCGCACCTCCACCGCCTCCTCCGTCAGCGCGTACACGAGCCGCACGATCTCCGCCGACGGCGTGCCCGCCGGGATGCGCGATATGAATATGCGGCAGTTGTTGATCGACGGGCACACGCCTGCGCACAGACACGGATATTAGCCAAGCCTCACAAACTTTACAGCAATACTCTATCCATGATAAACAGTTGACAGCTCCAGAACATGTATATCTCTATCTATACATGTATAACATCTGGTGACCCGTACCACAGGTTCTACAGAACCCACTTCGGGCACCAGCTCTCATAAGGTTGCCTAATATATTATGTGTATTTTTCATTAATTGTCATTTTTAACCCTTGTGAGAGAGACAAATAAAGGTTTTATTTATTTATTTATATTTCATTATTCAACTTTGTTGGTTAATAAATGTTTTCCAAACAAGCTTTTAGCTTTAAAAAATATGATATGCTACTTATTTAATTATGTAGCATTTAAATTATTAGCAAAATGGTTATTAATAAAAATCTTACATTGAACATTTTCAGTATTTCTTAAAAAAAAAAGACGACAATTAAAAGTAAACTTACCCAATTGCCACGAAGGGCGAATCATGTAGTTGTTGAACATACGTATAGCATTGCTTGCCTCGACTTCAGTCGTGTACATAGCGAAAGCGTACCTATAGAGATAAAAAATAATGTTAAACGTTTCAAATGTTGTTTATGTGTAATCCTACTCCTTTTTAGTACAGCCGCCGCGCCGTCCGTTAAAACGTTACGGACGTGTTATCGTTATGGACTGATTACCTACATGTAGTTGTTAAAAGTAGTATTTTCGTATCGATTGAACAATTATTGTCAATACAAAAAATGTACATAGCGCTATTACGTGCTTTCTATAAAAAATTAAAAAAAAACGAGTATTTCCGCGACAGAAACATTTTTTTTTGACACATATTTAGAAGATATTTTTTTTTTAATAATGAGATCAATTATATGTACCTAGATGTTTTTTGCGTAAATCACGCAACATCTAAAAAACTAGGACGAATTTATCGTTCATTTCTTTTTTACCCAGTAACTAATTCTAATCGAAATATAGAAAATGTAGTATCGATACAGTATCTGTAGTCTGTAGATTTTAGGTTCCAAACAAAACAATATTAGATATAACACGAATCACGATCTGCTTTATATCGCACAACTATTAATACATTTCGCTGACGGCCTTTCCGCCTATTGTAGGAATAAACAATGCCAATATCACGTATTTATTTACTTTACGTGACGACTGCCTGGATGTTGTAGAGTAAATTATGTACCATTTATTTATTCCTAAAAAGCGTTGATTTTTATTCATTCAAGAACCCGTTTATAATAACGAAAGTTCGTTCGTCGGACATCGATCGAAATATTTTTGTGTAGCCAAATACCTACCTAGGCTATCGAGGCACGATACGACACAGATGGAGCAACAATTAAAAAATGTGAATTAAATTTCAGCAGATTAAATTATTTGGAAATTAAGACATTTCTATTGCCAATATAGGTACTAAAAAAACACGACTACAATTTATACAATGAAAAATATGTACAGTTTGTCCTAATAAAACTTGTTTCCTTCTCATGACTATAAAACTCATTAGGACAATCATCTTACCCTCTATTCCATCCCGAAAAGTTGATCATGAGACGAAATTCGAACAGCTCCCCGGCCTGGCGGAACAGGGGCACCAGGGTGTCCTCGAAGCAATCGTGGGGGATGCGCCCAATAAACACCTGTAGAGATAAAAAAAAAACTGATGTATAAATTGTGAACTGGGAACCTTAATTGAGCTGAGAAATTAGCATTTTTTTAGTATGGAAAAATTCGATCACGAAACGGGATGCGAACAGGCTCTCGGCCACCCGTTCCTGGCCGAGTAAATAAATTGCTCTAACCGAGATATAGAACCAAACATTTATGAAAGGAGAGATTGAGGGATTTGAGCTTTCAGCTGATCAGCTCTATACAGCAGATTCGCTCGCGACGCTCGCGTGCTCTCAAGAGGATATAGCGCGAAAGGCTTTACCCAAAACAAAACAAGTTATTTTGCTTTTAACCCTTCCCCTATTAGCCAAATTTCATACTTAACTATTTTTGTAACTCAAAATACTTAGGTACCTACGTCTGTAAGGATAGCATCTATTTTTGCAGCTATAAAATTGGCGCCAAACAGACCAAATTAATAATCCGACGCAACACGAATACAATAATCCGAGGTATGAAACCTGGGTATAAACTGGTTGTACGAAAATTATGTGACTCGAAATAGTAGGTGTAATGGGATTCTACTACCTAGTACAAATAGAGACTTAGGTACCTAAAAAGGTTTGAACCTTGAGGTGAAACTAGGTTGGTAGGTACAAACATATAGAATTTTTTATTTTCAATGTTCAAACAAACAAGAGTGCCCTTGGTTCTAATGTAAAGGTGAACGTATTATGAAGAAACTACATAGTGCAAATCTCTTCCCAAAAATAAATATCCCCCATCTATTTTACTATGCAGGGCTACAAATCTGATATGCGGTTAATTCAAGTGGATCTTACCTCACAATTTCTAGATGGTTCTGGTCCGTTCCATGCATGGGGTGCTTTTCTATAAATCCTTTGTCCATTGATTTGAGTCAACGTATAAGATGTATTGTTCTCGGTTAAAGTTAATAATCTAGACGATAATTCATACTGATTTACTTCACTAGAAGGGTAATTCTTAACAGACGGCATTATAATGCAAAAAATATTTTTAATTAATTTATTCTTAAAATAAATATTTTTCTATACGTACGCGCTCTCCAAAAGAGCTAAAAAGAAAAATGCAATCAGCACAAAAAATGGCGCTATCGCTGCTTGTACATAAACAAAATGGTGGAAATAGAACCATATTGACCTAGACAGAAAAAAAAATCAAAACAAATACTCATTTAAAAAAATAGTGCATTGGAACTAATTAAATCATATTGCTATAAAATAATTACCTAGTTGAATATTTTACTTAATAGTAATATTCTCTCCTCACGTATTATAAAGATATATTGAATATCACAATTAATAATAAATTGTTAAAAAATATAATACGGAAATTGAACATATTCAATTCAAATTTCGAATAACAGCATTTTTATTACAAATAAATAAATAGTGATAGAAACGCATAGTCAATGCATAGTAGTACAAACTATTAATATTAGGATATTTTTAGTATTCATATTCTTTTGTCCTTAAACTTGTAATTATATTGAATAATAATTGGAGCTATAAATACTCGCAATTGACTTCGAAAGTCATTAGTACTTTTTTTAAAATTCTTTAATAACATTTCTAAAGATATTTATACCATCTTATTGTAAATGAATATCAAAAACTAATTTAAATACATTCGCAAGCAGTTTTATGAAAACAATTAGGGTTTAACGAAAGATTTTAAGCGTAAAAACTAAAAATCACATAGAACATTTTGGCGCTAAAAATAAAATTCATTTATTGTTTAAGTATTTCCGGTTGTACTTCTTTGTATTTTTAAATTTATTGACAGAAGACATTTTTAAAATTGTGTTCTTTTAAAAAAATATTTTACGCTGTGATTTTACGAAACTTTATCGCAAAATATTAAACCGCACAGGCTTCACACATTTTCCTATTAAATTAATAAAATATCAAAAATACTGCTAGAATTATTTATTTTTTAGGAATATTTTTTATAACTTTCATTTAACTGAGAAACAAGAGTGACCATAATATTCAGTTTTAATGCTACATGAGAAATACTAATTATAATTCCTCGTTTTTTCGCTATTTTGCTTGTATCTAGACTATTTCTTAGTTGCATTCTTAGAATATAAATGCGTCGAGTTTTTGGATTCATCCTATAAATCTGCTGCTTTGTAAAATACTCTAATTTCTTCTGGTTCATTTGTTTTATTACAGCAGGAGTAATGGCTGTTATTGCTTCTAGCGTAATAGAACTAATTTGCTGCTTCGGTATGCCTATAAAAATAAATACACCAATAAATACAATGTTATCTAACATCTCAAGGTATCAGCGAATCCGCGGGCGGTAAGCTAGTAATATATAAATTATACTAACAAATAAAAAGAGTGCTCAATCTCCCTAGTTCATGTGACGACCATTTATACGGTTCTCCATATGCCTCTGCATGAGTAGCGATTCCGTATAAAGTCTATACGATAAAAACAAATAATAAGTGCTTTTAATATATCAAAAGATAAGCCATTTTAAATAGATTTTTCAAGCTTGCCTTAGTTTGATCAACACTGCACCTTCGCAATTTACCCAGAACATCATCGGTTAAATCTTTGAATATTGTCGGAGATATCTTTGCTAAGTCGAATACGGGAAAACCACACAGTAAATATCCCAGTTCATTAATATATGATGCATTTGTATACCATGTATTTCCAAAATATCTTCTGTACGCAGCTACGAGGATACCGAACTAAAATATTAAATTAAATTTTTGAAATTATTTACCTACTTACAACTCTATTTTTATTCTTATTGGAATCAATATAACCTTTCGATTACTAATATCGACGTGATGTTTTGAAAAATATTTAAAGACAGAGGGATCTCCAAAATTTGCGTAGTACAAATCTTCCTCTGGCACAACATTTAACAATTTACCGAAAGCCAAAAATTCACGCCCCTGTAAATAAGCTGCAGTTTTTCCATCTGTAATATTAATGTACGAATAAAATGAAATTTTACGCATGATTTAATATAATCAAAAGTTTTACTGTTGCTTTGTTTGCTCCTACACAACCACCGCGCTGCAGCTGCACTGGTCAGTAATACATACTTTCTATACCTACTAATATCACAGTATTACAATATTATTTCCTACAGTAAGGAAACGCCTTTGATGTCGCGCGATGCCGCCGCCAGCGTAGGTACTTACGCTGCCACACGAAAATACGCTAGGGTTGCAACAAATGGGAAATAAAACAATTGTGATTATTAATATTATGATGAAATTATTCATATGTACATTCAAAATAATTGCGATTATTAAATCTGATGTAATTATTTGTTCATAAATATATAATTACAGATATTGCACTGCTAAATATTATTTACGTGGACACTTTATTTTTGGATGTTCTTAATTGTATTTTTTATCATCATCATCAGCCCATATACGTTCCCACTGCTGGGACACGGGCCTCCTATGAGGGTACAGGCCATAATCCACCACGCTGGCCAAGTGCGTGTTGGCGGATGACACAATATGTCGTCGAACTTTTTAATTCTTCGACATGTCGGTTTCCTCACGATGTTTTCCTTCACCGTTCGAGCAGTGGTGATGTTACAACATGCGCAGATAAATTGAAAAATCAATTTATTTCCTGCGCGCTCGCCTGGTCTCGAACCCCGGACTTATCGATTCAAAGTCCGAGGTCTCACCACTGAGCCACCACTGCTCTTATATATGTATATTTTATCATTTAACTAAATAATGCATTCGCATTGGGAATTGGGATGTACATTGTACAATCTGATTAGAAAATAATGAGGACAACATATGCATAGCTTTGATTTTAATTCAACAGATACAATTAATACAATCTTTCTGAAATATTGTTTCCTTCTGGGATTTCAATGTAGATTTACATCCGTAAACGGAATAGTTTGTGCGCGCCATAATAGAATATGTAAGTACCTATGTATAATAAAATTATTACACAAAAAATACGACTGCGTCGTCCTTTCGCGATAGGTAAAGCAATCTCAGCGTGATTGCTTTACGCGGCCCGCGTCGCCAGACCCCCGCCAGTTCCCCTCCGTTTCTCTGCACAAGTACATTCGTCGCACTACTGTAGGAAATATTTATTTATTTATTTAATTAAGGTCAGCCAACAGTTGTTTACATCAACACATACATACAGAAACAATAACACAAAATAACTTATATAAATGCAACAGCTACTTAAAGGCTAACACCACATGCAAGATAATAAAAACAAAACGGTTATGAAAACAAACAAGGCAGTTACTTAGTACTTACAATACAGTTAGTTTACATTTTAAGTTTAAACAAAAAAAAAAAAGATTTCAAAAATAATTTTCTTAATAATCTAAATTGGATTAACATTATGACATTATGAATGAAATTATATTATAAGCTCAATGATTTTAAATTAAATTAATAAAGTGTTCATAGATTTTATTCAGGAACAATCTATGGCTATCAAAATTAATATCTGTTACATCACTACACTCATTCAAAATTTTAAACATTCTTAGAAGTGGCGAATTAGTACCAAGAACAGTTCTTCGTAATGGAGGGTAAAAAGGTGTAATACAGCTACGGGGATACCTATATGGCACGCGAAATCTAATTTGACTCAACAAACCGGGACAGTCAATTTTATTTCTTACAAGTTTGAATAAGAAAGATGCATCAATAATGTTGTATCTAACATGCAAAGCACGCATTTTAAAATAGTTAAGACGCGACTTATATGAAGGTAGTTGTCTAAGCTTCCCAACAGAAAATGCTAAGTGCCATAGAAATCTTTTTTGTACTCTTTCTAGTCTTAGCATGTGAGTAGAATAGTGGGGTCTCCATACGGAACTACAATATTCCAGGCTGCTTCGTACCAAGCAGTTGTATAAAATAATTTTTGTTCGGCCCATACTAAAATTTTTCGTATTACGTAATACGAACCCAAGCATTTGGGACGCTTTTTTCGTTACGTTCTCAATATGTGGTACAAAAGTTACTGATTTATCAAACAGGACACCGAGGTCCTTTATTGTGTCTACTTCCTGCACTACATGGCTTCCAATATAATATTTTGACTGCACTACAGAGTTCTTTCTAGAAAATTTTAGATGGTAACATTTTTTTGGGTTCAACTGCATATTATTGAGTGCACACCATTGAATAAGCCGATTTAGATCTTCCTGTAGGAGACCGGTATCACTTGGTTTATCGATTTTTATGGCAAATTTAAGATCATCTGCATACAGAAAAGCCTCTGAGAAAGAAAAACAGCATGGCAAATCATTAACATAAATGTTGAAAAGGATTGGCGCTAAATGGGATCCTTGCGGAGCACCAGACGTAACATGATGGACATCGGATGCAAAGCCATTTACGACAACGACAAATTCTCGGTTTGTTAAGTACGATTGTAGCCAATGTAAAAACGAGCCAGTAACTCCATAAGCCGAAAGTTTCTGTAATAGGGTAAACGCAGGTATTAACGACCCCTCTAAGGCAATTTCAAAATCAACCATATTTTTTAAGTATACTGGTTCTTCTAAAGATTTATAATTTCATTTTATATGCTAGTGTTATGTATAAAAAATGTATTTATTGAAGCAAATACATTCTAATAAAGGATTATCTTGTAAAAAATAATTTACAATGTGACTTAGTCGATTGTTGCTATTACCGACCCATAAAAACGGCTGTGAAGCTATTAACGATTTTTATGCAGCTATTCCCGATCGTATGTGAGAGGAAGCCTTTTTCCAGCAATGGAATGTATAGAAGCTAGTGATGATGATGATTACCGATCTTAATAAAATGAAATAAAAATGCAAATATATTCGTATTTTTTTATTGTAGTTATTTTTAATAAAACAAATGAGTACTTTTTAGTAATGAACTAAATAATTACAAACTTTTAAATTAATCAACATAATACTATTAATATATGTACATATATTAAATTAAGGATTTCAAACTCTAGGATATTTCGTTATGCTATTTGATTGATTGCTTCGGCGAGTTGTGTTTTACTGAATACTTTTCGCCGCTTTCGTGGCTCCATATTTCTGGAAAAAATATACCTAATTATATGTTTTATGTTAATTGAACCTAAAAAAAATATAATTTTTAATAGGCACCTATTATGTCATAAAAGTAATAAAAATATATTTGCACGCTCAATTACGAGCGGAATGTTTAAGGATCAATATTATCTGTATATACAAACATCTTTATTCTACATTCTGCAAATAAAGCAATTTGAATTTGAATTTGTAGATGAGAAACTAAACAATCTATATTCGATCGGTAATAGCTTCCTATAGTTGCTATTGCCGACCCACATGGGTCGGTATTAAAGTATGTAAGTATAAACCTAAATTGTATTACCGACCCATAAAAAAATGGTTATTTTAATTCATTTGACCATCAGACTATAAAATAGATTATAATTGATTAATGTCATACAAAATATGAACAAATGCATATTGTTTAAACAAAAAAAAACAATGATTTACTACTGTAACTATTCGATAGGGATCCTCGAAAATATCATAACTTTGTATAAATTGACAACGCTAAAAGACACAACACTAGACAAAAAAGTTTAGTCGCTAATAGATTTTTATGAAGACTCATAGCTTAGATTTAAACTGGTCCATAAGACCACTTGTGTTAGTGTGATATAATAACATAAAAGAAAATAAAACAAAAAGTTACGTTGCTGCCATTGCCGACTTACGGGTCGTTGATACCTG
Organism: Colias croceus; assembly: GCF_905220415.1. Taxonomy (NCBI): domain Eukaryota; kingdom Metazoa; phylum Arthropoda; class Insecta; order Lepidoptera; family Pieridae; genus Colias; species Colias croceus. The sequence goes on from NC_059547.1 coordinate 610,879, forward strand.
CCACGACTTAAACTGGTGAAGCTAACACCGTCCCATTTTAATTTTAAGTTTTATCGTTTCAAATTACTTTTTATTAATAAAATGTTGTAAGAAATGAAAAGTTGACACTTAAATGCATTGACATTTAGTAATATAAATTAAAGTATAGATGTCATTTGTTTGTAAATGTCTTAAAAAGATACTCACAGTACTTACCCGAAGGAACAACGGAACAGTACGACACGTCCTGCTTCCACGCTACCCCGCAGCAACTTACGCATTTTAACTCTTTTTTGCTCAGTTACTCACTCTAACGTTAAAGTATACGATGCTCAATTAATACATTCGTGTATAACTTTGCCTACCTATAGCTAGAATAGTTCTGGAAACGTTTAAATTTCGAATTACTTTTATAGGTCGGTAATACCTTCAGATTTTCGATGGGTCGTTGATAGCTGCGTTTACCTTAGTATGGAATGGGAAATTTTGTCAAAAGCTTTACTAAAATCTGTGTAGATCACATCGAACTGCTTATTCTCATCAACACATTGCACTAGCGATTCAGTAAAGGACAATAAATTTGTTGTTGTAGATCTTGAACGAATAAAGCCATGTTGTTGATCACTCAGATATTGCCTGAAGTGTCGTTGAATAAAAGGACAGATTAAAGATTCAAAAACCTTGGCAAATGTAGAGAGGATCGAAATCGGTCTATAATTTGAGATAAAAAAATTTTTATCAGATTTGTGAACAGGCACAACATTGGCTTTTTTCCATTCCTGTGGAAAGGAACCTGAAATTAGAGATTTGTTATAAATCATTACTAATGGAGCAGCCAAAGCCGAAGCAGTAGAAGAAATAAATAGAGGAGGGATACCATCAGGACCCGCTCCCTTATTAACGTTCAAAGATTTTAAAGTTTTCAAAACACAATCCTTATCCAATGTTGGACCTGTAAGACACTGACCACCTACATTGATAAAGCTGAGAGAGGACAAATCATTGCTCGAGGAATCCTCGCCTTTGGGTGTGTATACAGAAGAAAAATAAGACGCAAACAGGTTACATATAGTTGAACCATCGGATGAGGTAGTATCTCCGTCAGTCATAGTTATGGGATATGCGCTAGATCCACCACGCTTGGCCTTGATGTGTGTCCAAAATATTTTTGGATTTTTGGTTATTTCCGCTTCAATATATAGATCCTTTGCCAGGTTTTGACATCTTTTAGATATCAAATTCAATTCGATTTTATCCATAGGATTTTTATAAGATTTATATCGTAGTCTTAATTTGTTTTTTTCTTTTAATGATCGTATTAGTGCTTTATTAAACCAAGGTGGATACTGGCTGGCTAATGATTTACGGTACGGTACAAATTGATTTGGTAATACTGTGCTAATATTATAAAGCTGAAGAGTTTGTTTGTTTGAACGCGCTAATCTCAGGAACTACTGGTCTGATTTGAAAAATTCTTGCGGTGTTACAGCCCATTTATCGAGGAAGGCTATATATTATCTCATTAAGACCAACAGCAGCGGAGCACTGTGGGTAAAACCGCGAAGCACTGCTAGTATTATGTCGAATTTGTTAATTAAATTAAATTAAATTGTAATTACTTCCATTTTCAATGTAACACATGTACATAATATTCACTGTAGTAACTATAATTCGAATCGTATTTTTTTTTTTGCAAAAAATGTGAAATATTATCGTTTTTTGCAAGGTATTTAAAGTTTATGTGTATGTATAAAATATAACAATATAACCTGTAACTATATCCCAAGCTAAGAGTGCCCTGGATATAGGAATAAAATGTTTTTTCGTATGAGATAAAAGGTGTAAAATTGTTTCTGGGTCCAATCGTAAAAATGAACTAGGAGGTCCAAAGAATATCATATCCATAGAATTTTCAATTTTCATTCGATTGTCCATTTCTTCATAAAAATCTTCGTAAACGTTTATTTCTACAAACATTTATTTATGAATGGTTATTTCATGGAATTTTACAAACAAACATAAAAACTTCCTTCTTATTGGAATTATATTTTTATATGCATTCTAACTAGGAAACTTTGGCCTTTATGATTGTTTACCTGACTCTGTAATTGCTATCATGGAATTTCTTTCATCTTCGTATTGCAAGTCTAATTCTTCAATAGATTTAGTATTATGATCAAAACCTAGAACGCTGAAATATATAGTTTAGAATGGTGTTTTTAATGACTTAAATATTTAATCTTTATGACGCTCAATGTTTAACCGTTCAAAGCTTATAACTTTGGTTCAATAATCATATTATGCGTATGAATTACAAATGTTTAGGTAATTACATACTTTCCTACACTAGTTGCTGTAATACAATATCTAGTTAAGGTTTAAAGAAGGGTTAAACAACATTATTAGTAAAATCAATGAGGTGAGATATGAATATAAAATGCTCTTCCATTGTGTAATGTAATACCTGCGTATAAGTAACGTATCAATTATCATTTTAAAAATCATTCTGAAATACGGAGGGACGATGTTGGCAGTATGATTTCTATGGCATTTAAATCTCGTAGGTCCTGTAGGTATTATTATGCGTTTATGGATGTTTTCATAATAATATCCTCACACCTGTGCACACTGTGTGTGCACACAAAATATAAATACCACAATAATTCTCAGAAAAACAAAATTTATGGTCATAATTTGAAGTGAGATAATTGTTTAATTATTCGATTTTTTTTTTCAATAAAATACTATATTATAGTGTTCATTAATTCAGTAGACTTTTAATATTTCCTTCTTCTGTATTTTTATTTACAAAGATAATAATAAATTTTGCTCTGAGCTGCAACTTGGCTGCAACGATGAGCTGTCATATTATTACACTAAGCTTTATGTCATCAATGATCTGTCAAAAATGACAATGGTTACCTATCTGTTGACAATGCAAATGTCAGCGAAAGCTGATAACCTATTTGCCGTTTTCGCTAAAAATCTAAAAAAAATAATTAATTACTCGCCTTTGCTGTAATCTTATGCCTTAATCCGCAATGGTTCTTGCAATTTAGTACAACAAGTGAACGATATAGCTTTGTAGTAATAGAAATTAATATTCACGTTTTATAAGTTTGTTGACTGTTGTTAAGTTTGTAAGAAAATGGGTATCTTAGAAAAGATATCTGAAATTGAAAAGGAAATTGCTAGGACACAAAAGAATAAAGGTAAAGTAATACACAAGTACTTATGAATCCACAAAACGCCAAAATTGCAAGTAGTTTTATGGTTGTAAAGGTTATGACTTAGAGAGTATTGAGAGATTAAATATAGACAACAACATTGATTAACCTAATGTGTATTTAATACAAGCGATATTATTACTGAGTAAATGTTGTATATATCGAACAATTAATTTATAAACACTCATAAATGGATAACCATATAATATTAATTCACAATTTAATTTTTTATTTATTTACAGCAACTGAATATCATTTGGGGTTATTGAAAGCCAAGCTAGCGAAGTACAGGTCTCAACTTTTAGAACCATCTAAAAAGGGAGGTGATAAAGGGGAGGGTTTTGATGTTTTAAAGTCAGGTGATGCAAGAGTTGCTCTTATAGGTTTTCCATCAGTTGGTAAGGTGAGTTTTTACACATATTTTGTTAATAGAAACTATCTATTATATACAAGATATGCCTTAAAATATTTCTAAGATGTATGTTATTATATTATTTTATTCTTTTAGACGTGAAAACTTCTTTATCATGTAGGTATATGTATTTTAAAAATTTTCTAAAGTTTGGCTAAAAGTGCTATAATATGTGACTGGCCAGTACTATAATAATGTTATATTATTTTACATTCATTTTTACAATTTAATGATTAATCATAATTGCAAGGTCTATATACAAATATTTACTTATAATTAACACCAATTCCAGTCAACCCTGCTCTCTACACTAACGCACACACACTCTGAGGCAGCGAGCTATGAGTTCACGACTCTCACGTGTATTCCTGGTGTTATTGAGTACCGAGGTGCTAATATACAGCTACTGGATCTGCCGGGAATCATTGAAGGCGCCGCCCAGGGCAAAGGAAGAGGGAGACAGGTAATAATTAATGATAACAATAATAGGTAATGGTTAAGCATGTGATTTTTTATGGTTAAATTAAATTTGGATATGATATTCTTTTTATTTTTTTATAGCCAGGCATTCTTCAATCAGATATCCGGTGTATTTATCGACTGTTATCAATATCAATCACACTCTCTGTAAAGTGTTTAAAAATTGGGTTAATAATCTATAAGATAAATCAGGCTTAAAATCCGTTAACCCATTGAGCCCCGAGCGGCCCGATCAGACCCTGACACAATAGATATTCTATTGTGTCTGTTATTCCGGGGGCTGAGTTATTACAAAGTCTTTAATTTCTAAATGTATAATATAATACTTGCCAGTCCAAACTCAAACATTTATTTATTCAATAACATATTTTTAACATTATTTATAATACAATAAAAACCAAAAAACTAATTTCATCATAACCAAAATTTCAGGTGATAGCAGTAGCGCGTACAGCAGACCTGGTGCTCATGATGTTAGATGCCACAAAGCCGTACGTGCACCGCCAGCTGCTTGAGAAGGAGTTGGAGAGTGTCGGCATCAGGCTGAATAAGAACAAACCTAATATTTATTTTAAGGTGAGGATTTACAATGACAGAAACAATAGATGTAATGCTTATTTTTGAGGTAGAGATTTGGGATTTAAAATCTAGGCATGATGCAACATCATTTCGTAATTATTGAAGAATATCTTTCCTCCCGCAGCTTCACCCGCGTCTTCAAAGAAAAACCCGCATCGTTCCCTTGCCCGTGGGATTTCCGGGATAAAACCTATGTGTTAATCCAAGTTACCTCCTATATGTGTGCTTAATTTCATTGTAATTGGTTCAGTAGTATTTGCGTGAAAGAGTAACAAACACACACATACACATCCAACCTCACAAACTTTCGCATCACTACATAGTATAAACCAAAGTCACTTTCTCTGTCCCTATGTCCCTTTGTATGCTTAAATCTTTCAAACTACGCAACGGATTTTGATGCGGTTTTTTTTAATAGATAGAGTGATTTAAGAGGAAGGTTTTAGTACATATATAATTTATTAGGTTTAAGACAAGGCGGGCGAAGCCGCGGGCGGTAAGCTAGTTAATAATATTAGTAGGATTAATAGGAAGTAGGATATGGCCCAAACAGTTGTTTCATCTAATTATGGAAGTGAAAAACTTTCTGTGATAGAAATGTAACATATTGTTATTTTCATATTGGTTAAATCAACACCACTAACTTTTACTGGTTTAATAAGTGGCATTATTCTATATTATTATTTTATTTATACTCAAATTATGTAAAACATAGTCCTTATGCATATTTTTTTACAATAATCTTAAATGAATCATAAAATAATTATTGCAGGTTAAAAAAGGCGGCGGTTTGTCGTTCAACTCCACGTGTCAGCTGACTAAAGTGGACGAAAAAATGGTGCAGATGATTCTACATGAATATAAAATATTTAATGCTGAGGTAATTACTTATTTAGTTTTCTAGTTTCTTTCTACCTATGATATTTTTTTTGGGTGATTGTAACTATAATTAGCAATTTCAATAGTGATTTGTAACCAATCATATTATTGAAGTGAAACTTTCGTAGGCGGTCATGGCAATATCATGGCACGGTCACGTCATATCGTCATTGAGTAAGGTGACGATTTTGGTATCTTTGAATCTTGCCAATGAAGTTTCACTTCTGACACGTAATTTCAATTGTTATTTTGTGATCGCAGGTGCTATTCCGCGAGGACTGTACAGCGGACGAGCTGATCGACGTGATCCTAGCGAACCGCGTGTACCTGCCGTGCCTGTATGTGTACAACAAGATCGATCAGATCTCGCTGCAGGAGGTCGACCGCATCGCGAGACAGCCGCACTCTATCGTCGTCAGGTAATATTAAATATTAACCTATCAAAATATATTAAAACTAGCTTTCCACCTGCGGCTTCGCCCGCGTTTTCAAAGAAAAACCCGCATAGTTCCCGTTCCCGTGGGATTTCCGAGATAAAACCTAGCCTATGTTACTCGTGGATAATGTAGCTTTCGAATGGTGAAAGAATTTTTAAAATCGGCCCAGTAGTTTATGAGCCTATTCATTACAATCAAACAAACAAACAAAGTTTTCCTCTTTATAATATTAGTTTAGATTAACCTATCAAAATTTAAATTAAATAAAACCGGCCAAGTGCGAGTCGGGCTCACGCACCGAGGGCTCCGAACAAACCTATTTTTTAATGAATAAAGAGAAAAAGGTGTTAACTGTCAGACAGACGGACAACAAAGTGATCCTATAAGGGTTCCGTTTTTTCTTTTGATGTTTGGAACCCTAAAAAGGAATTAAAAAAACATGTGAATCTCATTATTTTTTTTATTACATATTCTTACCGATAAGTAATTCAAATTCAAACATTTATTTCATCAAACAGAGTTATTTTAGTAGTGCTTTCGAATCGCAAAAATAATAATTAAAATTCGATAATAAATCGGTCCGAAAATCTTTTTCTGCAGAGGAAAGAAGAGAAGAGAAGAAACTAGTTAAATAATGGCGCTAGTTTGTAAAAAATTCAAACTTTTTTTTTTATTAAATACATAATTACAATCTTTCAGTTGTAACATGAAGCTCAACCTGGACTACTTGCTGGAGACGCTGTGGGAGTACCTCTCCCTCATCAGGGTGTACACGAAGAAGCCTGGTCAGCCACCGGACTTCGATGATGGACTTATTTTGAGAAAGGTATGTTATTAAGTAATACATAAAATAATTATGAATCATTCTTGTATTAGGTCTATGCGTGATCCAATTGCCTAGATACATTATAATTTAGCTATCTACCTGCCCCCATGGACGATGTTCTGCTTTTTCCTCTATTTCGTGTCTTCCTTGCGCATTAACAGAAGCGTAAAGAACACATTTGACCAATCATTTTTATTATTAATCTATGGATTTATAATCTATACTAATATTATAAACCTGAAGAGTTTGTCTGTTTGAACGCGCGAATCTCAGGAACTACTGATCCACTTGAAAAATTATTTCCGTGTTAGATAGCCCATTTATCGAGGAAGGCTATAGGCTATTATACATTATCACGCAAGACCAACAGGAGCGGAGCAACGCGGGTAAAACCGCGGGGCACAGTTAGTAAAGGATAAAAAATTGGTTGTCTGTAAAGTCGGTTTACTGACGATAGTAGAATGTGACAACGCGCTCTCGCTTGCACTTCATATGGAACGCCTCAGAGCGAGGTAACGCCGCATGAGTCATGTTTTTTCGTGCGTGCAGCCGGCTCTATCGAATCATAAGACGTTGTCACAAAAGTATTTAGATATAAATTATTTATTTATTTTACAGGGTGTAACAGTAGAACACGTGTGTCACTCGATTCACCGCACGCTCGCGGCGCAACTCAAGTACGCGCTGGTGTGGGGCACCAGCACCAAGTACAGTCCGCAGCGCGTGGGGCTGCACCACACTGTGCAGGATGAGGACGTGGTGCAACTTATCAAGAAGTAGCACTGGCTGATATTTAATATAGAGTTTGAAGACGTTATTTATCCTATACCCTCCCCTCAAAGACACACCTTGCAAATTTTACCCCTCAAACATACATAAGTTCTGCCCCCTCCCCCCTCCAACACACACACTGAAAACCTACCTAAACCATTCTCCCTCTTACACACACACAGTTATCACACATGAATGTTGTTAACATTCAATAAGCCATTTCTCCTTATAAACACACCACATTCACATGTTAATTTTACAAACTTTACAGCCCATCCCCCCACTTTACATCCAAAAGTTTGGTAATATAAGAAGAAGGATAAAATATTTGAATTTCTCCCTAAATTGATTATGGTTGTAAAAATTGAAAAACTTAAAAAAAATATATAATCTTCTGAGTTCTATTGACTCATTCCTCTTCTTTTTATAAACTTAGCAAAATAATTACTTTAAAACCCAAGTGTTAAGTTATATCTACTCCTAGTATAGACAGGAAATAATATGATATAACGGACTAAATTAAATAAGCAGTAATATATATTTTTTTATTTACTCCAAATACCATAATCAATATGCAGGCCTAAAACATTTTCATGCTTTGAGTTCCCATGAACCATTAACATTAAATTTTATGGGACTGTACTATACTTAACCACTAATATTTTTTAAATGTAAATTATATGATTTAAATATTGTAATGCAATGTTTTATTTGAGTTTAACCCATTTATTATCTGCCCTGTGAGAACCTGCATGTAAAGTTCTTGTTAAAGTAAGCAATGATTTGTATAAAATATTCTAATATCCACTGCAGGGATTATTAAATTGGACAATAGAAAATATATCCCATGCAATGTTAATATGACGTTTCCGTGAAATGATAGCTTAATAATTTTGCTTTTATATTAAAAATACCTAATATAAGGAAGAAATTTTCATTTTTTCACAAGTACAGTTTATTATACAGTTCTGCTAATGTATGATACTCATGTGAAATGTGTTTGAAAAGTATATCGAGCAATATTATATTACATAGTTATATTAAAATTTTTCTATATATTTTTTATCTATTATGTTGAGTGGTAGAGTAGGTATTTATTGAAACAATGGTTGGGTAAAGATTGAAAGAAAAATAATTGAAAATTGGCATGAACAAAGCAATAACTTTTAGCATTGTAGGTAATTCTTGTAGGTAGGTAGCTCTTTTGTCACAATATTAAAAAAAATGGCTCATTAATCTAAGCCAAATAATTATTAAAATAATATATCGATTGATTATTATTTTTTTGTATCTAAATATATTGATGACCTGACATAGATTGCTGTTTCTTTTTTTTATATAGCTATATGCATTTGTATATATATTTCCATTAAAATAAACATTTATAAAAAGATTGTCTATATTTTATTTCCTCTGCCAATATTGTAATTATTTCAATTCTTTTCACACTGCATAATGTAATATGTGCAAGTTCCACTTCCAATCTCACACAAAATTTTTGTGTCATGGTTTTTTTTTTCCCAGTAATTACCTTATCATAAATAATTTATCAGAGTTCTGATTATCTATCTTTATAATGTAGAGAAACTTGCCAGAAAACATTGATAGCTCAATGCCCTCAATGCCATAAAATAATTTTTTCCACAAATAAAACCACTTAATAAATACCATTATTTAATGTCCTTATAAAATACATTTAACTACGACAAATAAATAACCTTCACAGATTTCAACTTCAAAACAGTATGTATACAAGAAAAGTAAAATATTATTTTAAAATAATTTAACACCAGTGAAACAGAGTAGCATATTTAACCTTCATTTAGATTTACTATAAGGGTCAACTCACACCAAAAGAGCGGCGAAGGGCAGCGAAGCGGAGCGCAGTTTCCGTGTCATATGAATTTTTACTTTATTGTGATAACTATAAAACTTATTATCGCCTGAGAAACTCGAGCAGCAGGAATTCCGTGGAATTCCTGCGGCGCCGCGGGCATCCCCACGACTCGTTCGAGTTTCTCAGGCGATAATAAGTTTTATAGTTATCACAATAAAGTAAAAATTCATATGACACGGAAACTGCGCTCCGCTTCGCTGCCCTTCGCCGCTCTTTTGGTGTGAGTTGACCCTAAATACCCTTGATAATTAAAGATACAGTGCTTTCATCCTTTCGTTTCAATTTTAATGAACAGAATATACAGAAAAAATTATTGACTATTTTATTTCAAAATCACACACACATCATTATTCATTTTCGAGTTTTGACCCCTGATGCGAGCGAACAAGGTGGTAATTTATATTATTTTTACATCTTACAAGAACTAAGACATGAATATACTGTAAAATAGACAATTTTTATCCTTATATTCGTTACTTTCAGTAGACAAAACTATTGCACTGTTTCTTCAGCCTTAGCCAGCAGGTCACTCTCTGCATTAGCAAGTGCCCATCGGTGTTCTGTGATCTCCAGAGCCTCCCACTCAGCTTTGAAAGCGGCTTTCGGGTCTGGGGGCATGGCCATAGCTGCTCCTGACATCTGTTCTTGCATCACTTTAGATTGATCAGCAGCTAGAATAGAGGAGAGAATAGTATTACTTTTTTTCTATAACTTCTGAAAAATTTGGCTATTATAAAAGTCATAGACATTATGTTATGGAAAAAAATTGTATGTTTTGATAATCATAAATCATAATCAGTTTATAAGTTAATTTATTCGAGCAATAGAGAAAAGAATTAGTTATGATGTCTAAGTATCATGATATAAATTAATTACAACTCACCATTATTCTCTCCAAGCACCAGAGCATAAATAGTCCTCAAACCGAACACATTTAAGAAGTACCATGACGCGGATGACACCCAGGATGCATCAAGATACGCTAGTTCTACACCTCGCTGCAACATGGGCTTGAATCGGAGAGTCAAGGGGAATGGTACCTTGGCTGGAATAAACAATATGTTCATGTTATTAAAAAAATTTATGAGTAGTGCTTTGTAATAGTGCTTCAATATTGTAATAAAATGTTTAATATAAAAGTCATATATGTATCTATTTTTTTCATGATTAGTAATAATTATCTAGGTATAAGAAATTTTAGATCAGTTGTCTTAAAAGAAGCTATGCCAGAGGTTCCTTTAGAATAAGCAATAACTTCTTGTATAATAACTTTTTTATTTATTTATTTTGTTTCACCCGCGAGGTTCCACTCCTGTTGGTCTTAGTGTGATGTTATATAGCCTATAGCCTTCCTCGATAAATGAGCAATCTAACACCGAAAGAATTTTTCAAACCTGAGATTAGCGCGTTCAAACACACAAACAAACTCTTCAGCTTTATTATATTAGTAATAGATATAAGTTATAAATATATCTTACTGGTAAGGAAACCACTGAACATCCAATTAATCCAGCCTCCAATAACAATCATGGGCAGTACATTTGTCACATTGCCTTTCAACATGTCTGTCATCATGCCTGGGTCGGTCATGGGATTCTGAAATATAATACAAAAATGAACTTGTATACAATATGATATAGAACTTTACAACTATGAGAAAACGTGTTTAATAAAAATTTTGGGGCATTTTTTTAAATATTCCACTTCCCCCCCGCGCTCCGGCACGTAAACATCAGCTCTGACAAGTTTTAATGTTAAAAATAGTAATAGTGAAAGTAAACCAGTAATTTTGTTATAAATAAACTGTTAAAGTATAATTAGTGGATTTATGCACATAAAAGTCGTTTTTTACAAGGAACAAATCAGTGATAACAAGTGATTCTGAGTGATTCAGTGGAACTAAGAATATTGTTATAAGTGAAGGTAGATGTAATTAAAAAATAACGCACATTGAGGTCGTTGACTTATCTTGAAACAACAATTATTTAATTAAGATCAATAATTTCAACGTCAACGAGTAAGTCTAGACGGCACTGGCAGTTACTCCTCTAGCTATTTCGGAAGCGTCTCGAGTTGACTCAAGATCGAATCCAAGCCGACCCAAGTTGTTATATAACTTTTCTTTTTTTTTTTTTTTTTTTTTTTTCTAATAAATTCTCAAACCATGCCTCTTAAAAGAACCCCTCCTTCTTCTGGGTCTACTTTGGAACCCCTGGAAATTTTACCGCATGGAGGTTCAGCACCCAACATTTCTACGTGCAGAGATGACAATAATATTCGTGATTTCACTACCAACATTACTACACGCGGGAATAAACGGAAACATGATCAAGACATGAGAGATGAATTACAGGCTTTTAAGGCAGAATTACTTAGTAGTTTAAACAGCTGGAAAGAATCTCAAGATAACAAGATTGAGGCTATACTCACGAACATTAATGAACTTCGTAGCGAATATAAAGATTTGCATTCAAGTGTAAAATTTGTTAGTGACAAATATGATGATGTGATGCAATCTATCTCTGTTCTACAAAAAGAAAATCAAGAAAAACTGAAGCACATTAATGACCTTGAAATTAAATTGGAATCATTGGAGAGACATGTGAAAAGTTCTTCAGTTGAGATACGAAATATACCCAAACAAAAAAAGTCTGAGACTACGGGTGACCTTATAAATATAGTGCAGAATATCGGCACACTATTAAAAATTGATATGCATGAACAGGGTATTAGAGATATCTACAGAATAAATACTAAGACTGATAGCTACAAACCTATAATTATCGATTTCACCAGCAAAATAACTAAAGATAAATTTATCTCAGCTACAAAAACTTTTAATAGAAAAAATTTAAATAATAAATTAAACACATCGAATCTTAAAATTGACGATACTAAAACACCGGTATATATAACAGAAACGCTAACATCAAGTGCTAGGAAGCTATTTTACAAATGTAGGGAGTTTGCCAAGGTATATAATTATACTTATTGTTGGATTTCCTATGGGCGTATATATTTAAGAAAATCTGAGGGGTCCAAACAGTTTCGAATCGACTGCGAAGGCGATCTTCAAAAACTAAGTGATAAATGACTTTTTGTTCTTACTAATAGTATTATAAGTTTAGTATTTAACGTAGTTTTTATGATATATTCAAAGATATGTATATTTCTTAGGATATTATGGCATTGGATAGATATTAAATGTAATCACAACAAACTAACATACATAAATCACCACACATACAAAACACTACTTCACATCCAACACCGCTCACAAAAACGTAAAGCATTTGAATGTATAATTCCTTTAAAAAAGTGTTTCTTAAAATATGAACAACTTCAGCTTTTTGTATTGAGGATTAAGCATCGGAAAAAAAAATTGGTTATGATAATATGAAACTTATGTACTACATCTAAAACAAATTCGACTCGTTTAACACTATAATATCCGATTTGGATGCAGATTCAGTGAATTGCATCCAAGTAGACGAAATATACAAGAACAAACAACTATTACGGAATGGTTCTAATTTCTTAAATGTAATTACTATAAACATACGAAGCATACATCACAACTTCGATCTATTGACGGCTTTTCTTACATCGCTTCCCATACAAATGGAGGTCATTGTTCTTACTGAGTGCTGGTCAAAAGAGGGTGTTCCTCCACCAAATTTAATCGACTACAATGTGTACTATACTAATAAATATTTGAATCAGAATGATGGAGTGGTAGTATATGTTAAGAAATCATTAGCAGCTATTTCCGCCGAACCTGAAATGGTGGATGGTAATTGCTTGATTCTTAATATTGATAAATACTCCATTGTCTGTTCATATCGACCACCTTGTTATACAAATCCACGACCGTACTTAGAACGATTGGATACAATTCTTAAAGAAATAAAACAGCAGCACGTAATTTTTACAGGTGATATAAATATTAATACCATCTGTAACGACAGTCAAAGCGCTCATTTAAACGAATACTTGTGTATTTTAGCTTCTCATGGTCTGGAATTGGGTGTAACATGTCCGACAAGATTAAACAATTGTCTTGACCACTTTATGGTTAAAACGACTGATGAATGGCAAACTGTGGTGTTTCCACCCTTAACAGATCACAGTCCTATTCTACTACAAATAAGAAACAACAAGATCGCAAGATTGAAAACCGATCTTTCAATACAAGTAATAGATTACCCATTAGCATTGGAAAAGATTAGTTTAATAGACTGGACCCAGTATTTTTCTTTGCGTGACGTTAATCATTGTGCTGAGTGTCTTGTAAACATTATTAGTGGAATTATTAAGGAGTGCACTACGGTCAAGTATTTGTCTAAAAAGAAGGCGCCTCTTAAACCATGGATAACAACAGGAGTAGTAAGATCAATCCGTAAGAGAGACAAATTGCATAAAAAAGCCAAGTTAAGACCTAGCGACATGGAAACAGTAAGCGCATATATAAAGTATAGAAACACTTGTAATAAAATAATCAAATCTTTAAAACAAAAATACTATCAAATGCAATTACAATACAGTGAGAAAGATATTAAGAAAACATGGAATATTATAAAGGATGTATGTAACATGAAAGTGAAGAATGACCTACCCACGGAGCTACTTACGATTGGTAGTAACACTAAAGAGTCTTTAAACAAAATTAATAATTTTTTCACAACTGTCGGTGGGAGTTTGGCTGAAGAGATATTGAAAATATTACATAAGACGGAAAACGATCTCGCGAATCAAATTAAATCGTCAACTTCTAAGATTAATTCAATGTCTTTTGTACCTACAGATTCCTACGAAATTGGTAAAATTATCAATGAATTAAAGGCTTCTAGTGCTCCTGGGCTTGATGGTATATCAAGTAGGCTTGTTAAAGAAGCAAAAGAATTTCTAATTGGTCCAATGGAATACCTGTGTAATTTGAGTTTAGAACAAGGCCAATTTCCAGACATTTTTAAAAAAGCCATCGTGTCGCCTATTTATAAATCAGAGGACAAAAAAGATGTGACCAACTACAGACCTGTTTCGTTACTTCCAACTCTATCGAAAGTTCTGGAAAGACTAGTAAATTATCGGCTAACAAGTTTTCTAGAAAAGAATAAATTACTAACAAATTCTCAATATGGATTTCGGAAAGGAAAATCCACAGAAGAAGCTATATTGAGATTAACGACATTAGTATATGAATACCTCGATAAAGGGGACAAAGTTATTGGTGTATTTCTTGATTTTAAAAAAGCTTTCGATACAATTTCTATTCCGATACTATTATCAAAGTTGGAAAGCTTAGGTGTCCGCGGTCACGCTCATCAATGGTTTCAGAGTTATCTGTCTTGCAGAGAGCAGTACGTGAGGGTTAAAAACGATATAAGTGATGCCTCATCATGTAGATTTGGTATTCCACAAGGCAGCACGTTAGGACCTACTCTCTTCTTAATCTATATTAACAGTCTCCCTGAAGTAATTTCTACCGATACAGACATACAGATGTTTGCCGATGACACTGTTTTGTTATTTCGCGGTCACAATTGGGAAGAAGCCCACAGAAACGCTGAGACAGGCTTGCAAAATGTCACAGCCTGGCTTGAAGATAATTTGCTTACACTTAATATCTCTAAAACGAAATACCTATGTTTCACAAAGACAAAGACCTACGGCCCATCCACAAATTTATCTATAAAACTTCACACATTTCCATGTAATAGGAGGTATTTGAGCAAATGTAATTGTAAAATACTCACAAGAGCTTCATGTATACGATACTTGGGTGTTCTTCTGGATGATACATTGAGTTGGAAAGACCAGATCACCAATGTTTGCAATAGAGTTAGAAAGCTAATTTACATTTTCAAGCAACTGAGATCAGTAGCTAATAAGAAACTGCTTATTCAAACATACAAAGCACTGTGTGAGAGCTTAATAAATTACTGTGTGACGTCATGGGGCGGGGCCCCTAAAACAATAATGCTTGAACTTGAACGTGCACAGCGGGCAGTGTTAAAAGTTCTAATGCACCTACCATACAGGCACTCTACAGCGGATGTTTATACACAAACTGGTGTTCTCTCAGTTCGTAAGATTTATGTTCTGAAGGCTCTGCTAAGATATCACCGTCTAATAGCTCACAAACTGCCCCGAATGAGAAAACGAAAACTAAGGTGCCCTGTACCTCTAACTAAAACTAGTTTTGCAAGACGACAGCTAAATTGTATTGCTCCAAGAATATATAATAAAATCCCGACTAATAACATAAACGCAATAATAAATATGACTACTAATCGGTTTAAAAAATTCATTATCAACTGGCTCAAAAATCTGGATTATCTCCAAACTGAAAGTCTCTTCACTTTCATTAAATAGGTGTCAAAATCAAATCACATATTCATAATATTCCACTCACTGACACTTACACACACACGCGCACACTCACACACACATACACACATACACACAAACACACACACACACACACACACATACTCACGCTTGTCCACCTGTCCAATTCATGTATCGTCATATATATTATATAAATTATAATTAACTAGTAATTTTTATTCTTTAATTGCTTTAATTGTTATTAATCTGTAACTATAATATTCTGTTTACGTATTTAATAATACTTGTATGAACTCTTAAGGGAAGGCACTGTTTTCTGAGACACAGGTAATAACCTAGTTCAGAAGGCAGAGCAAAATTGTGAACTGAATATGTAAAATTTGCTAATAAATATTATTTTATTTTATTTTATTTTATATTAATATGTCAGTAGTCCTAATCTAAGGCAAATATTCTGTGTAAATGAGGTAGCTGATAGGCAGATAGCAGCTGTACAAATATAACATGTATGAAACCAATAGAACAATAAACAATAGTGTTTAGCCTATATCATTTAATTAAAAGCACTTCATGACAATTAAATCTGTCTTTTCAGGTTTAAATTTAATTTTACCTGAGCATTAGATGTCCGCTTCTGAACTTTGAAATAACCAGTATCTTCATTATTGAACCAGTGCCGGCGCATCGCGAACGACTGCTTTGGTAGATACTTCCCATTCTCACGCAACAAACGGGCTCGAATCATTACTTGACTGAAAAAATTACATGGAATAGGTTATAATTGCCTTTAGGAAAAAAGTGCTTATAAACTTTTGAGGTAATCATTTCATACCTGTCCTGCACTTGCAATAGCTCTATTTTCTTTTGCGATGAAAGAATAATAGATACATAATGCCTAACAATACCAACCAAGAAAGTAATTACTACGATGGGTAGAAACACCCATAGCCTAATTTTTGGATCTAATAACAATTCTGCCATTGTGTCTCAAATTTTCGATATATTCTTTGGATAAAACTTTTAATTCCTAATAAATGCGATCTACAACTTGAACAATATTATTTTATAAATTTAAATTTCACTGCAATAAATATTGCAGATTCGACAACTTGTTAATTGTTAATTGACAGTCTGTTGTCAATTAGAATTGACATTTGGCACCCACTGCACTGACAAATGACAAACACAGAGTAAGTAATATAGTATGGCAAATGATATAACAGATAACTACAAATAACTAAGTCAAAGAGTAGCACTTCCAAAAATTTAATTATATCAATATAAGTTGTATAGTAAATCTCAAAATAATAATATAATCAGACCTTACAGATTTTTCTAGTTTCGCCATTCCTATTCTAATTTTATTGCTGCTTCACGAATCACGATCTCGGATCTAAACTTTCAACACTTTCAAAGCCCATCACTAATTTGAAGTGAAGTCATTTCTGTTGCAATTTGAAAAACACAAAAACTTCAATTCAATTGTAAACACAAATAAATACTGATTTACCAAATAAATTTAATAAAATTCATAATAATTTTAACTCGCTTCATTAAATTTACTTTAAAAATGCCCCGAAAAAAGGCAGCTTCAACGAAAGTCATTCAAGAAGGCATCCTTAAACAAGAAAAAGATATAAAACTTGAACAAGAAATCAAACCTGAAAATGATGAAAATTCCGATAAAAAACAAGGTCTCAATTTAGATAAATTTAAGTTTGAAAAGAAGCCTCATGTAAAAATTGAATTCGAAAAAGATTCCCCGACAAAAGAGGTAAACTTACAAAAGATAAATAAATTTTGCTTACACATAAACTTGCTTTTAAAATAGTAGTAAGAACCTATTTAAATAGTAATTATACGTAATTACGAACTTATAGAACTTAAAAAGAATGTCAAATTATCAAAACGAACATATTGTGCAACTAAAGTTATAATTAAACGTACAAAAGGAAACGTACGAGAGAGATATAAATGAAGCAGTTAAAAATATTGTAAAATGGTTAGAAGACAACAATCTTAAAATTAACTTATTAAAAACAAAAATAATTCAATTTTATACTAAGAATTGCTCCAAAATAAACCTAAATATAAAGTGTGATAACCAAGTAATAGAACAAGTAGATCATCATAAATTCTTGGGTGTTTTGTTGGATGAAGGTCTAAAATGGAACAAACACATTGATTACGTTTGTGACAGAATTAATCGTTTCGTTTACGTATTACGGCGTCTAAGAGATACTGTTTCTATGAATGCAGCAATAAATGCTTATCATGCCTACGTTTCCTCTGTACTTTCATATGGAATCATTCTTTGGGGACAATCTTGTGATGTGCGGAAGGTATTTGTCTCACAAAAAAAATGTATCAGAGCTCTGTGCGGTTTGAACCAAAGAGACAGTTGTAGACCTCTGTTTAGTAAATTACGGATCCTTACTTTAACTTGCATGTACATAAGAGAAGTATGTTTATTTGTAAAATATCACCCGGAATACTTTAAGAAGAAAGGAGAAGTAAATTCGCATATGTTGACAAGATACCAAAACAAATTACATTTCCCAACGTGTAGAATCAACAAAGCTAAAAACAGTGTAACATTTATGGCTATTAAAATATATAATAAAATACCGGACAATTTCAAGGAACTACCAGTAAATCTTTTCAAAAATAAACTGACGAACTGGTTAATGGTAAAACAATTTTATGACATTGAAGAATTTATGACTTTGAAGTAGTGTAAACTGAATTGTGTGTGATAGTGAAGTGTGTAGTGATATAATCGTGTAAATCGTAGTGCGTTCGCGTAATTGTGAAAATTGAATTGTGTGTACATTTAAATAATTAAACTAATCAACTTTCTTTTTTAATATTTGCACACCCAATAAATGGGTAGAATGTATTAGCCACATAATATTGTAATGAAAACATCTATAATTTGTAACTACATTCTTGCAAATAAATATAATTTGAATTTGAATTTGAATTTGAATTTAATTTATTTAGGAGAAAGGCTTATGGGAGCCTCCTCATTGGAAAGAGTTTCTTGTTAATCTACGCAACATGAGAGCCAATAACGATGCTCCTGTGGACTCCATGGGTTGCCATATGTGTATGGATGAAGAGGCTCCACCTAAGGTACCAGTTTATTTATTAAAATTAATATTAAACCCATAGCTATGCCACTAGAGCCACAGTTTTAATTTATCTTCTTCAGATCACATAAACTTGAAAAATTAAGATTTTATCTGTAAGATATGCTCACAAAAGCTTCTTTACTTGTAGTTTTAAGCAAAATTAATTAACAATAATTTCAATAAAGATTCTTTTTAACACTTTAAGATATTAATATAATTTTCAGGTGATAAGGTACCAATCACTTATATCTTTAATGCTATCAAGTCAAACTAAGGATCAAGTAACATTTGCAGCCATGGAACGGCTCCGCAAGAGGGGATTGACTGTGGACAGTGTACTCGTTATGAGCGATGAGGAGTTGGGAAAGTTAATATATCCTGTTGGGTTCTGGAAGGTGAATATGATTTAAAAATTTAACTAAGTACATAAAAGATCTTTTATACCTCATGAGTCTATAGTTTTTTTTCTTGATTCTATGTGATGTAGGTAAATAGGCTGAAAATTACTGTATTAAAAGTGAATTATTTTGCTCTTAGAATAGGACTTCTGTTTATACACATACAGACCTTGTATAAAAAATGTACCTTGTTTTGTTCTATATTTCATAAAATTACATTTCTTTTCCTACAGACAAAAGTAAAATACATTAAGAAAACAACACAAACTCTCAAAGAGCAGTATGACGGGGATATACCTGACTCAGTAGATAAGCTTTGCAAGTTGACTGGTGTTGGACCAAAAATGGCACACATTTGCATGAAGGTTGCTTGGGACAAAATTACTGGCATTGGTAAGTTTGAAAAATACACAAGAATATACTGTTTGATATTTCTACACTCAAAGTTTAAAAAAAAGACGTGTGGCACTCGGGGACTGCCGCGGTAAAGCTATTGCATAGCATGCCTTCAAGCCACACCTCCGAGCCCGTCGGGGTGGGGAGCGTTAGGTTTTCGTTACGGAATTTTTCGATTCGGTCCCCGCGCTCAAGGCCCGTGATAGAAGCTATGCAATAGCTTAAAAAAACCTTTGAGTGTAGAAATATCAAAGAGTGCAAAATTACATTGGTTCAGTGGTTTAAACAAGAAAAACGAAACATTTCATCTTAATAATTTTTTGTTTAAAACATCTATTTTTTTGTATTATAAGAACATAAACATCTCCAAGTAATTGTACCATAAACAAATGACTAATATATACAAAAAATTTAACAGGTGTAGACACTCATGTACACAGGATAAGTAACAGAATAGGATGGGTGAAGAAACCCACACCTACTCCTGAAGACACTAGAAAGGCCTTACAGTCCTGGCTGCCGTTCGAACTATGGAGTGAAGTCAACCATTTAATGGTAGGCTTTGGCCAAACAATATGCCTCCCCATTGGTCCCAATTGTGAGGAATGCTTAAACAATGATATCTGCCCCTCCAAGCATCTTGCCAGGAAGTCTCCTAAGAAAACTCCAACTAAAGTTAAAGATGAAGATGTTATAAAAGATGAACCAATATCAGACAGTGAGGAAATAACAAATACAAAGTTAAGTGTAGAAAATACTGTGCCAAAAGTTTCACCGAATAAATTAACTGTGAAAACTGAAGCTAAGTCACCTCTTAAAAGGAAAGCTGTTAAAAATTTAAAAGAAGACTTAAAAGAGATGGATAAAGTGACTACAACAAAACAGAGAAAGGTGAAAAATGAAAATAAAAACGTTGGATTAGACATAAACGTGGATGATAAAAAACCAGTAACTAAAAGGAAGTCACCTAGAATTAAGAATTCTAAAGAATCATAGGATTGGTTAAAAAAAAATTAAATTATGTCACAACCAGTGATTTTGTTAATTTTAATTTGCATGTTAGGTTTAGGTATAGAAACTGAAAATTCAGGCTTCTCAGTTTTTTCACAACAATGTTATAGCGGTCGAAAATGGCCTGAATTGCTTTGAGAAAAGGATGGTTGGCCATGCCGCTTTTTTGCTTGACTTGGCAGATCAATCAACAATAAATGTATTGATTTAATGATTTGATGAGAAAAACTTCTCATCTCAAATTATCTACTCTGCATTTGATTTGGTTAAAGATATTATGCTATCCATTGATTGATTTTTGTTTATTGGTAAACTGTTTAAATTTTGATGGTTGTGGCAAAGACAAGTACAATAAAGTATTTTTGTATTGTTTGTATTTAATGATTAAGTCATTTGTAGTTTGTTATTTGATATGATCAAAATACCTCATTTGTTATAAGTGGATTTGTAAGAGATACAATATTTGGAATAAAAGATTTTAATGTTTTCTCTTGTGGTTTTTCTTTTTCGACTTATCCTTTTTCTGTTCAACTTTAGCTTTCTTCTTGTGAGTCTTTTTATTCTGTATTCTATCTAATTTAGTTTTCATTTGGAATACTTTGCTTTTCTGTAATTTTTTAGTTGCTTGTTGTTTGAGTAATTTCTTTACTTCCTTTTTCGTTTTCATCGTTTTATCATCTTCCTCTGGTTCTGGCTCCTCTTCACTTTCTACTTCCGAAGCCATTCCGGGAACATCTTGTAAATTTGTAGTTTCTTTTTTAACTTTAACCTTTTTTTCTACCGCTACTTGAGGCCTGTTCTCACCAATGACAATATCCCTCTTTTGGAGCGTATCTGATGACAGTTCCACTATCTTAACATTAACATCATCATCTTCATATTCCTCTTGAAGTATTTGTTCTAAATCTGGGATTGGACGAGACGATACAATGAGTTTCTTGTATGATTCTTTGTTCTGTAATACAAAAAATAGCAGTTACCAGTAATATTTAATTATTGCAATATTAAAATAATGTGTATATTTTAAAAACTTCTATTACCTACATAGAAAATACATATTACATAGTGCCATTCAAATTAAAAGAAGTTATGCAGTGCAAAAATTTAGGAAATGCATTTTGCACGCGATACAATAAAGGCTATCACAAAACTTTAAAAACCAAGAAATAACGGAATGTGGACAATTTATTTACCTCCTGTTTGATCCGCCTTTTCTCTTCCTTCAACATTCTTTGTATTTCTTCTTGTGCTTTCTTTTTACGTTCTAATTTTCGTTTGCGGAACCCACATAAAAAGTCTCTGAAATTCACAAAAAATAAAACAAATGATAAGGCAAAAATATATCATGCTGAACAAGACACGATTTAAAAATTAAGTAAATATAGGATATTTACTTTCTTTTAGCTTCATCAAATACTACGGCTACTTTCTTTTTCTTATCATTTTTCTTATTTCTCTTCTTTGCCATTTTTGTGTGTTATTTTTATAAAGTCCGATTACAGATGTAAACAAAACACATGCAGATATAACCTCAAATGACAATGCGAAATGACAATTGACAGATTCATACACAAGACATCAATCAAAAACAGCTGATGCTAGGCTCGTAATTTAATTAGGTAACCGGTACTTATCGGTTGGAAAATCATTGGGATATTTAAAAATATGGTAGGTATTACCTAATTATTTAAAATACCACGGTCAGAACTTAATAAAACGTTTAAGAAAATCTTTAGATCTATAACCTACAGCCTTAAAATGAAACATAAAATAATGATTTTATGTTTAATTTTAATTGAGGATTTTTAACCAGTGCAAACTTAGCACCCCATCAATGGAATTTTGGGTCGAAAATGACCTTGATCGTTAGGTCCCCGTTAGGTCCTTTAAGGTCCCACAATTTTTTCGTTAGGTCCCCTTTAGTTTTTTTTTAAATAATTTTTTAAATTTTAGGTATAAAAAAATGCAACTTTAGCACCCCATCCATAGAATTTTGGGTCAAAAATGACCTTAATCGATAGGTCTCCGTTAGGTCCTATAAGGTCCCACAATTTTTTCGTTAGGTCCCCTTTAGTTTTTTTTTAATAATTTTTTTTTTAATTTTAGGTATAAAAAAGTTACACTTTAGCACCCCATCCATAGCAAAATTGGCAAATTTTATCAAAATCGTATTCTTTACCGTTAGGTCCGTATAGGCTCATTATTGAAATTGTTGAATTATTTATTTTATTAAAATTATATAATAATAAAAACCTGCGCATGCACCTTAGAGCATTAAGGCATGCGCACATCATACATAAACAATGCGAAATTTAAATTGGTATCGTTTCATTTATTAAATTTAAATCAATAAATAAATCTATACTAGTCACGTCCGAAAGATGAAACTGGCTTTTTATTTCGAAAATTTATTTGGCAACACTTGACAGTTACCTGCAATGACTAAGAGCAATTAACCTATAGAGTTCTTATATTAAGACAGAACAAAATACATATTTTCTAATCTACTTACTCTTAGTCAATAACAGCATAAGCCAGATTGAGATAGCGATAGAGTATCTGCACTGTCTTCAAACGTAGCGCGCCGGCAGTCAGTTTGTTTTCCAACCAGCTGGTGGGCTCAGTGCGTCAAGTGTTTTTAACGAAATATTTAGAAAATATAAAGTGTACAGTGTTTCTTTTTATTTGTCAGTGTGCTAAAATAACTATTGTATGTTTAGCAACCGGCTATCACTAGTCGAATGGGAGTTTTGGATAAAAACAATGTAAAAATATCTTTCCATCGGTAAGTGATTTTCAGCAAATTGATAAATATTTATGTTTTAAACCTATTTGAAGGTTTTATCAAGCACTTTTTTGTAATTTTATGTTGTAACTGTAACATTTACCCACTTTATGGGGTTGTGGAATATAAAATAATGAAATAATTTTTAAAAAACGTCACAATAATATCACGTTTGGCATTTTGTTTACCACCGTAGTGTTGTAACACATCTAGCGTATATTATCGATTTATGACAAAAAATCTATTTCATATTAACGTTGATTTATTTATTTTGTTTCATAAATCAGATTTATATGTAGTTGTTGTTGCAAATAATAGATGTAAATTTTTTACCGCAGGAAAATAAAACATACCACGTGGTTGTTTTATTTGCACTATGTGTTTTAGTTTTCGTTTGTTAATTATTAATTTCTCTTTCAGATTATTAATAAATTCATTTTGTTTTAGATTTCCAGAGCTAAATAAAAAATGGGTATAAAACGTGAGACATGAGTTGATTGGACGCCGCCACAATTTGCAATATTGTGTTCACTGCATTTCGAGCCTACGTGTTATCAAGATGGATACTCTAGAAGAATTGTGCAATCTTACGCTTACGTTTTTTTTTTGTTCCTGTAGATAATAAATACATTTGATTAAAGAGAGTGAATTTTTATTTTGAAATTTTTTACACATAAGTTACCTACTTTAAATGTGTAACTATGTGAAAATTAAACGGTTGATTAAATGACAGTTCTCATAGATGAGAAACTACTATTGAAATACATACTTAATATACAAGCGTTTTCAAAGAAAAACCCGCATAGTTCCCATTCCTGTTGGATTTACGGGATCAAAAGTAATTTTTCCAAATTTCATTGTAATCGGTTTAGTAGTATTCGCGTGAAAGAGTAACAAACATCCATCCATCCTCACAAACTTTCGATTTATTAGTAGGATGTTAGGAAAATGTTTTCATTAAGACTGTCCTTTTATTAACTTGTTAAAATGCTGCATGATTCCTTCATGCTGACTGTGCCTTTCTCCTCACTCCTTTAACTTTATCATCATTTCCTTCTTTATTTTAAATTACATTTCAAGTTTTAAAATTTCTTTTATAATGTACTAACTTTCCGCCCGCGTTTTTAAAGAAAATCCTGCACAGTTCCCGTTCACGTGGGATTTCCGGGATAAAACCTAACCTATGTGTGTATGTACAAAATTTCATTGTAATTGGTTCCGCAGTGAAAGAGTAACATCCCTTCTCACATAATTTCGCATTTATTATATACGTAGGATTAAACAAATAATGTATTCAACTGAAATTAATTATAAGTTTTGTTTTTTTATTATTTATTATTTCACGAAACCGTAAATGCAAAATACATTCACGATTTTATCGATTGAAGCACATCCCATCACTATCACCTACTATCTATCTAAATACGTACCTATAGTAAAAATGGTGCCATGACTATGTTGAAACGTAGCTTGTTGTCTATAGCTGTCTCATTCTTTCATACGACGTTTTCTTTAGATAGAGAGAAACAAATATATGTAAATTGTATACGCTCGATACAAGTACTCTATAGGTTAATTGCTCTTAGTGCAATGACTATTGGTTAACTGTCATTAAAACCTGAGTTGTTGATGTGTCAAAGCTTGTCAAAGTGATTTTTTTTTCTGCGATTTTAGCTTAGGATTTTAGTGATTTCTAAAAAAAATTAAAAAAAAAATATTTTTGAAAACTGAGTTGAAAACATGACGAAAACTTTAAACTATGATTAATAAATTTAAAATGAAACAATTTGAAAGAGATGTAGTTTTCAAGGAAAAACAAGAGTGTTTACGAGAAATATCTCAATGTATTGTTAAGTGTGACTTGATATTTTGATGCTTTTCATCTTGATTGCATTGCACATTATTATAAGTAGGTATGATTTGTTTAATATTATTATTTTGCATGGATGATACCAGTAATCAAGTTAAAAACTATTCAAGCAACAATATAAAATTGAACGATCTGGTCCGTTCAAAATGTTTAAAGACACAAAATCAGTATCTCGACGAGATTTATTCTTTGACCGAACCATGTTATTCATGTTGAAGAGCAGTACAAAAAAAAAACAAGATGGAATAACTGCAGACATGGAAGAGTTAATGATGTCAGAGATAATGATAGTGATTCTTATTCTTTATTCGCGGCTGAACGCGGCTTTTAGATTTAATATGATTATATTGATTAAACAAAATTTAATTGTATTTTATTATGTTTTTTCTTACTTTCACTAGCTGTTCTTTTTTTTATCTGTATCAGATAACAGTACCAGATTACATATATTTAATATTATATAGACGAAGAGGTTGTTAATCTCTCAAAAAAACAAAGCTCGTAATAATAAATTAAAGTATCAAAACTTTATTTCCAACTATAACCTAAGCATAATAATTATGATGATTGACCCTACGCAGAAACGCCGCGATGACATTCCAGATAGTGTGGCCCTGTGGCCGCTACAAAAAATATATATACACCATAGATTGACACTAATACACTAATAGTTATTTTAAGTCTAGGTTGAAAAGTAGGTTTTTAATAAATAAGCACTCTCAGAACAATAGATTTATTTAATAAATGAAACGATACGATTTTAAATTTCGCGCTGTTTATGTATGATGTGCGCATACCTTAATGCTCTAAGGCGCATGCGCAGGTTTTTATTATTATAATATAATTTTAATAAAATAAATAATTCAACAATTTCAATGATGAGCCTATACGGACCTAACGGTAAAGAATACGATTTTGATAAAATTTGCCAATTTTGCTATGGATGGGGTGCTAAAGTGTAACTTTTTTATACCTAAAATTAAAAAAAAAATTATTAAAAAAAAACTAAAGGGGACCTAACGAAAAAATTGTGGGACCTTATAGGACCTAACGGAGACCTATCGATTAAGGTCATTTTTGACCCAAAATTCTATGGATGGGGTGCTAAAGTTGCATTTTTTTATACCTAAAATTTAAAAAATTATTTAAAAAAAAACTAAAGGGGACCTAACGAAAAAATTGTGGGACCTTAAAGGACCTAACGGGGACCTAACGATCAAGGTCATTTTCGACCCAAAATTCCATAGATGGGGTGCTAAGTTTGCACTGGTGGATTTTTACCAAATTAAACACAAGATAAAGATCGACTCGATATAAGATCGAGTATATTCACAGATCTATGTTAATAATCTAAAAAATTAAAAACAGCACTAAATATTATAGACTGATATCTTTAATACACACACAGAACAGGAAAACACACAATACAAAATAGGAGAACTAAAAGAGACGAAGGAAAGTCACGATGTATATATTAGGAAATTTATTGCTTTAATTGTATTTATAATACGGTTTCTGCCTGATTTAATATAATTTTTAAAAATAATAAATTGCAATCGTAATAATCAATATATCTTTACGTTGTTGTGACGTATACCAAAAATATGTACCGATTTTGGCATTTTACCAACTTTTTTTATAAAACCCTGCAACTTGATTGGTGGAACGTTGCGATTATTATTTTTTATGTACCGATTCTAGTCCAATCAGCGCTCAAGTGCACAATAAAGACGGCATGTACGGAGTCATGGCTGTCAGTATATATTTGAAGCTTGAACGATGCGCTTCCTTTCGTCACGTTGGTTTTTTTTATTTGTGCATTTTGTCGAATATGTTATCGTGTGTGATTTTGAGTGTGTTCAAATATGGAATGCTTTGGATGCAGTGACGTGAAATATACCTTGACACGCAAGGTGAGTGGTGGAAAAATATGTAGTATTAAATTGATGGGTACAAACAAATTGATTTATATTGAAAAATTGCGTGCATAATAAAAATTGGAATTTTATTACGTGTAAGCATGAATATTCGCCCGTGTTAATTAACGGATACAAGGTCGTATGAAGGGATATAAATGTATTGATAATTTAATTGCAATAGTTTAATGCTAGCATAACAAGTGCGAAACACACGGCCATATGTTAACATGCGGGAAAGGATAGTATTACATGTTACCGTTACTATTTTATTACATTCTATTGCTCTAAATCTAGCATATGAGATTTGTAGAATATATGCGTATAGAAAAAGAAAACGTAGGACATTAATTTTAAATTTTAAACGTCGTAAAAATCGAATGATGATGTAGTGCAAATTTACGAAGCTCAGATCGATTGGATTTTAAACATAGGCACAATGTCAACGCACGAATGTCATTACGATTTTCTTCAATAATAAGAGCGTCAATCTATTTTTATTTCCAACTGTATCAGAAAATTGGATAAAGTTCACATTCACTGCTTTTAATTTGTTTGGAATTTAGATAATAGGTAGGTTACATACCTAGTTGATCTACCTGCTACCAAAATGTTATTTTCGTGACAACATTTCAAATACTACCGTATGGTATGTACCACAGGTATGTACGTAAAATCTTTTATTAGGTAATAATTAGTCTCATTCATTTTTCTAGATATTTTGCTAATATCTTTAATTTTTTGCCCTAGAACATAAATGTTTTCAGAGGTTTTATAAAGCATACTGATAAATAGCCTAACATTATATTGTCAAAGAGGTTGTATAATGTGTTTGTTTATCATTAATAAATTAATAATATGTTTTTGTATACATATAGGTACTATACTTACCTAGTTTAAAAGAAGTTAGATTTTAAAACAAACAGAATATTCAATGCATTCTAATACGATGAAATATGATAATACTATTATTTATCACTTAAATAATATACAAAATTGAACAGGTATATTAAGAAATCTTTCCATGCTAATCTATACTAATATTATAAAGCTGAAGAGTGTGTTTGTTTGAACGGGCTAATCTCAGGAAGTTCTGGTCTGATTTGAAAAATTATTTCGGTGTTCTAGCCCATTTATCGAGAAAGCCTATAGGCTTTATATTATTACGCTAAGACCAATAGGAGCGGAGCCATGTGGGTGAAACCGCAAAGCACAGCTAGTCATTAATAAGTTAGAATATGGAACTATAGAGAGAAGTTTATTGACACTTCACTTAGCTGATAGTACTACTTATATAAGTAATGTAATTAAAACATTAAAATAATAATCTTTTGCATATATATATATGGTATTAATGTCCCTAAATGTGAATACTAATCTGTTTTTGTAACAGAGAATATTGAGTCTACTTATATTTTATTGGTCATGAAATACAGCTCTTAAATGAAGCTATGAAAAAGAAATAACATAATGAAAAATTGTTCAAGTTTGGCTATGTGTGTGTGCCAAGCTCACATCTGAAGATTCAAAGCTAAAAAAATCGTAGCCTTAATCCATGGTGTGACAGTTTTGCCATGATGTAACCTTGTAATTTTCTCTCTCAACGCGTCTTAAGAAGTTTCACTACAATAAAAATGAATTTGTTAATAGTTACTGTATCAAAATTGACTGACATTAATTTTATCTATACTGATAAATAGAGTATTATTTAATTTTGCATTTATAAACAAATCAGCTGATATGGCTAGGTGTTGTCTAATATTAGCGGTGTTGATAATTTTTTGATTAGGTATTTGTTGTTTTACAATTAATAGCAAAGTAAAGTAATAGAAATTTAACTTTGAAGAAGGCTAGTTGCACAATTTGAGTTTGAGTTTGAAATTCAGTGAAACAGCCTTAAAAAAACGATTATACATTTCTTTATTCATGCTGTGTGTGAATTTGTCCAGAAATATTTATATATATTTATTATACAGTAGGTATAATGATGTACACAACGCAGCATGGAAAAATAACCAGACCATAATTATGACAAAAAAATTCTCAATAAATATCCCGTCTATAGGTTGGAAACTCGCAGAGATATTCAGTAAAAACAAATAAAAGACAAATTAGACGTACATCGTTTTTAGGAATACTTCAAAATTTAAAACAAGTAGTTAGAGTACATATCAAAGCAGATTATAGATATTACTAACTAGCTTTCCGCCTGCGGCTTCGCCGCGTTTTCAAAGAAAAACCCGCATAGTTCCCGTTCCCGTGGGATTTCCGCGATAAAACCTAGCCTATGTTACTCGTGAATAACGTAGCTTTCGAATGGTGAAAGAATTTTTAAAATCGGTCCAGTAGTTTATGAGCCTATTCGTTACAATCAAACAAACAAACAAACAAAGTTTTCCTCTTTATAATATTAGTGTAGATAAGGCAAAGGCACCCTTGATGATGTTCACAAGAGAATTGAGAATTGATACTGTATATCAATAGTTTCAAATTTTTTATTAGTAATACAAAAGAGAGGTGGATGTCAAAAAGCTCTAATGGGATTTTAGCTCTTATGAGAAAACAACTATTGCATTTGAAACTTTCACATTTATTATCTTCTAAGCTTAAAACTTACACCTTACATAAATTCTTAAGCATTCGGAACAAACGATTTAACAATTTAACACTTGAGTTAAAATTGAGAAACATGTTCTGTCTACCGACAATCAATACGCAAACATCTGTTGTGATAATCCGTGTAACAAACAATACATCACTTACGTTATTTGTGAATTACCAATTTAACATACTACAGACTTGCTACAGACAGAGAAACAGACAGAGAGAGCTACGCAGAGAGTATATCTAACTAAGCTTTCCACTCGCGGCTTTGTCCGCGTTTTCAAAGAAAAACCCGCATAGTTCCCGTTTCCGTGGGATTTCCGGGATAAAACCTATCCTATGTGTTAATCCAAGTTACCCTCTATATGTGTGCTAAATTTCATTGTAATCGGTCCAGTAGTATTTGCGTGAAAGAGTAACAAACACACACATCCTCACAAACTTTCGCATTTATAATATTAAGTAGGATGTTAGTAGGGATTAGTTACAGATACTCCATCAGAATACGAAGCTTCTATTAGTGAGTAGATAGCAATCAACTATTGTCACAGGTTAAGTGGGATCAATGGTAAATTTAATTTGATCAGATTGAAGCACGACTTAAAGATCGCCGAATTCAGCAGTGCCTATGTATATAGTGCAGGAATATACCTAATTGCATAGAAACTTCGCAGAGCGAATCGAAAAAGGGTCTGAAAAAGATTGTGCCCTATGATACTATGTCCAATGAAACCAAGAATAGTAGAATAGTTAGATCGAAACCTAAGAGTCAAAATTATTTCTGAACTAGCGGGAAAGCTTTCGAACTTCCAGTTAAAAATAAAAATAATGAATCTGTTTTAAAATTGTTACCGACGAGACTTAATTAAGGATTACGATGAGCATTGTACGGATTACCATATAAAGTGGCTGATACTGTGCAGTTATTCTATTATATACTTATTCAGTCGTGATTATTTATTCAGCCTGCGTCCGTACTTGACTGTCTCTCGAGCATTATAAGAATCGCATTCCATAGCGTTGCATCTGCTGCTTATACCACATTTGGTAATGTCCACAGCAGCAGTGCTCCTAGCACTTCCTCTCCTTCCCGTATTTAAATTCTGTCTTTCCTCTGTATCAAGTTAGCTTCGATGTGCACAAATAAAATACTGGTTAATACTGGTGCTGTTTTTTAACCTAAATATTGATAAGTTGCTTTATAAATAAAAATAGGTGCAAAATCATCACGGTATGATTCGACCGTAAGTGGCAAAACTTCTGATCAAAGGATTATGGTATTTTGTTTACGTTTTATTCAGAATTTTACAAATGTTAATGTCTTCTCGATATTGTAGCTTTCGAGTAAGCTAGTTTTCGAGTTTATCCATTACAGAGATACCTCTGTTCTGTAAACTTTTCTCTTATAAAAATTTTGGATAGAGATATACCTACACATCAGTACACAATAGCTACAGAGCTGGTTGTTTGGGCATGTTTATAAATAGTATCGATCAATGTAAAGCCGCGAGTAGTCGGGCTACACTTGAAATGTATAGACTTCGAACCAGCGTGTTTGGCCACGTATGCCATAAGCAGCTCCAATGGTATCCAAACAGCTCTATCGTTCTGAAGTTTGCGCAAATAACGTCGCAATCGATTCGTAAAAATTCCATTGAATAGAGCTGGTGGACAATCACACTTTAAATCGTTGCCGCGTATGGTGATACCGTTTTTGGTATCGTTTTCGTGGAATTGAAAGGAGATGGCTATCGATATCCAGATCTGATGGTTGTTACAAATGGTTGGAAGATATAGTAATAGCAGGTGCATATGCTTTTCTAAAAACCCAACTTGGAAGAGAAAAAGTTTTGTATTTCGATTTCGAAAACTAGAGCATAACTATTACTTACATTAATTTAGTTATTTTGTGTTTTGAAATAAAAAAAGTATATCGAAGTAAATCAAATCAATGAATGAATTCAATGCTCTTCAATAAAATTGAAGTAAGAACCTTCCCAATATTATTTTCATTCAGTTAGATTTCAAGTAAGATCTTTACAGTTCTATAGAAAGTGAAGACGGTTTACGTATTGTGAATTTCTGAACTAAATTTAAATAGTGAATTATAGTATACAATATGCAGACAAGGGCTAATTACGGAACCAATAACGATTGTATTTGAAAAGGAATACACAGGACAAAAAAATATTTATACCGGCTGAATTGAGAACCTCCTCCTTTATTTGAAGTCGGTTAAAAATGTCACATATATCAAGACAAAGATCGGAGTGAATCAGAGACTATCAATCCGCACTTGGCACGCATTTGAAGGTCTTAGCTCTTTACCGAATAGGTAGTAACTACATAACTTTTCTTATCTAGATCAAAATAATTGAATTAACTCATCTAGGTATATCAATTGATTCGAATATGCATGTCGGAATACTTTGTAGAGCCGTCATGTATACGCCGAAGAAATTATTGTTGATTGTGAGGGTAGATATCATTTTTTTTATCTATAATTATCTATCTGTTTGCCTCATAACACCCTTGACCGTGGCACGTGCCACTGCTGAAAATTTACATATTTTTAATAGGAAAACAATCAATCTTTTATTACGATTCTGTTCATTTAAGAATCCTATTTTTTTGCACCACTATTATTACCAAACTCCAATAAAGCATCAAGTCCAAGTGCAGTTATTTTTTCATGATTCCATACTATCCATTCCATTGCACTAGAGTTATTTTAGAAGATGTAGATAGAATACAGATGTCTATAGGTAGGTACCTAATAGTCGTACATTAGACAGGTAAGACAGGTACAAGTATGTACATACATTAATCATAAAACACTCAACAACATTCAAATCACGTTATTTATATGAAAGTTAACAAACAACGTACAATACGCGAGATGCAGAGATTGGCGGCAATAAAATAGCAAAGAAAGTGTGTCAATCGCTATCAGACCCTGGCTCAGCGAAATGTGCAAATACAGTATCCCTACTAATGATGTTATAAATGTGAAAGTCTGTTTGGATGATCTTTGTTCGTGCCAAAATGCCTGCACATTAATGAATTTTAGTATGGAGATAAAGGACGTGACTGCTTTGGTCACTTCTTCATCGGAGTGAGCCGAGGTCGGTGCGTAAACCTGTATGACCTTCAGCGAATATCTTTGAGATATTCTGAGTATAAGGTACGCTACCCTGCTCGACGCACTCTCAATGCTTACGATGTTGTTGACGAGAGATTTGTGGACGATAAACCCGATTCCACCTTGGGACTGTTGGTCGCCCTCCCGGTAGAAGAACAAATTACCGGACGTCAACGTTACCGTGTCCTCCCCCTCTCTTCGGACTTCAGATAACCCTATGACATCCCAGAAGGGGTGTAATTTATATAAATTTATAAAGAATAGAAAAAATTCGATCACGAAGCGGGACTCGAACCCGCATCCTTTCGCGCCAGTCCGGTGCGGCCGGCGGATGCCTGACTAACTCAGCCACTCGTGACCCGCCAGAGCAATCGAATTTATTCTATTCTTTCAGTTTTGATAAATTAGGAAAGGATAGTGAGCCCAATCATAGTTGGAACGCTATTTGGATTTATATAAATCGTTATCTTGATATAGTACGAGATCCGGCTGCAGGATTAGTGCGTTCATCGGTTTTTTGCTGAAAACCGAATTTTTATGTATATTTATAATTAGGAGAATATATATCGACTAGGTTGCCAGTCAAAATTTGGCCGCAAGCATGTTTAATTAAAATTTTTCTAATCGATTTTTGGGAAAAAAATTCGTTCACTTGTTTTTTGAATAAAATGTAGTCTACATCACGGCAAATGATATAAAGATTCAAAAAAATCACGGTTGCCGTTTTTCACCTGGCCGCAACATCTTGGCAGCCTGGTGCAAACAGGTATGATTTCGATTCATTTTTACGTTCATAACGTACATTTATGAATCATATATCAAATTAAAGCTAATTTTTTTCTATTTATTATCATATATGGTTGCCTAATTAAATCCGGCCGCAAATAAGGGTTGCCGGCTGTTAAAAATTATACACCGACGCATTCGCGTGCGGAAGCGAAACAACGAGAAAAAGAGAGGATCGGCTGTTAATTATATTAAATCAATATTACTTTTTAAATTTGTCATTTTGAAAAGGACGACATATTTTCTTTCACTCAACCTTAAATATTCAACATCTTTAACAGCCGGCAACCCTTATTTGCGGCCGGATTTAATTAGGCAACCGTATATGATAATAAATAGAAAAAAATTAGCTTTAATTTGATATATGATTCATAAATATACGTTATGAACGTAAAAATGAATCGAAATCATACCTGTTTGCACCAGGCTGCCAAGATGTTGCGGCCAGGTGAAAAACGGCAACCGTGATTTTTTTGAATCTTTATATCATTTGCCGTGATGTAGACTACATTTTATTCAAAAAACAAGTGAACGAATTTTTTTCCCAAAAATCGATTAGAAAAATTTTAATTAAACATGCTTGCGGCCAAATTTTGACTGGCAACCTAGTCGATATATATTCTCCTAATTATAAATATACATAAAAATTCGGTTTTCAGCAAAAAACCGATGAACGCACTAATCCTGCAGCCGGATCTTAGACTAATATTTTTCTGTAAAGTTACAGTTACACCATTCTTTTAGTTTGAGGCATTTACTAAATCTATGTTGACTTCTCCGTGATATCTTGACTTGTATTATCTTTTCGTCCTTTGCTCCCAGCTCCTCTATTATTTATTACCTACTTGTTTGTCGATCTAGCCTACGATATGTCACCATATTTATTTACGTTGCGTACAATGTTCAACGCATAGAAATCTAAATGTGTCTTGTTATTTAGATTTCTATGGTTCCACGTTATTGGTATTGACCTGTGAGAGCGTAGTATGACATGTTTTTGCGTTTCAAATGTGGTTATAATATTAATAGGTATTATGTGAGAGAAATGGCGCAATATCAAAAGATAATTTGCATTTACATGCCATGTCATGATGAAATACTACAACTTACTTTTACTGACGGATTCCGCGTTTTCAAGACTAATTTAGCTTAAAATTTAAGCCTATATCCCCAATAACATGTATGTTTCCCAATAAAAAAATAGGTTCGTGTGAATTTACTCCAATATTTATGAAAAAAGACTTGTTAATATGTAGTTATGTAAAAAGGTATTATAAAATGACGATGCATATATTTTTTTGGCCTGATCTCCGAGTTAAAATGCTGAAAATATTTATTTGGATTATGTTGTTTCAGGGAGAACAATAGAAGAGTTGCGCAAAACACCAGAATGACGTCCAGGTATTAAATCATCTTAATATGAATATAATTAAATGCGTATCGAGATCTCGGAAACTTGTACATCGTCGACAAGAACCGGTTCTGGCTGTTATTTATTGTTAACTAAATATTTTACGTTGTTTTGTTTGGACAAAAATGGACTACAACTTTCTCTCTGGTTCTTCTTTATTTTAAATAATTTCTTGCAAATTTTGTATCTCTGGAGGGGCTTTATTTTTATATAACTAATGTTGGTTTAAAATCGAAAGTGTTATGTTTTTAATTAATTTTATATAATAATTAAACTCATCAGTACATTGTTTATTGGCAATAAAAGTACAATGCATTAGTCATTCTGCGTAATTGGATTCAATTTGTCCTATTGATTGATTAAGAGAAATGGTTCTATCTAGTCCATAATTGATGCAATCGTTGATCATTTGTCATTATCATGAATATGTCGTAGCATTATTGTTTTAAAAATCATGTACATATTTATCACAACAAAACCCTCGACCTGTAAATGAAGATTATTTATATACCTACTTCTTATTTTTAGAATCTCTTATGTATCAATGACAGGTATATTTTATCCAACATAAAATTAGAAGTACTTATTGTCCTTAGGTATATTCGTTCATATATAGAGGAAATTGTTTATTGTGATTAATTAATTCGTAGCATTTTAACCACTAATTACTGCATTGTTTGTATTTCTTACTACTAATTATAATACTATAATGACATCGTATATAGTAAAAACTAATATGGTTAATTAAAATTAGGTTAGACCGTCTGTTCGTGTTGCTGGAGGCGGGTTCCGGGCCGGCGACCCGCCGCGCGGCGGCGCGACAACTCGGCGAGGTCCAAAAGGCGCACCCTGAGGAACTCCACAGGTTGCTGGCCCGCCTGATGAAACACCTGCGCTCCCCGGCCTGGGAGACGAGAATAGCGGCCACACAAGTAAGGAAAAGGATAATTTTTTTGATGTTTTGGTTTGTATTTGTTGCAGAAATACGTGGTGATTTAATAGGTACCTTGTTAATCGCTTTGAGGAGTTCGACATCTTACAAATTGCGATGTGTTTTTTTTTAATTGATAAGTGGTTTGATCTATTTATAGGTTACTCTCGCTTCGTAAACTGTTTAAGATATCAAATAAGATATCTATACATATAATAAATCTGTAGAAGGGTCAATTCTGTACATTGAAAATATTGAAAAAATAAATAGCAGGGGTTGTTACTGGATCGATACCAAACTCAAATATGTGATTAAAAAAATTTTTGTCTGTCTGTCTGTCTGTCTGTCTGTCTGTCTGTCTGTCTGTATGTGAAGGCATCACGTGAAAACTAGCGGTTCGATTTCGATGAAACTTGGTATAATAATACCTTATTATCCTGGGCGTAAAATAGGATACTTTTTATCCTGGAAAAATACGTAGAAAAAAAATAATCTTAATTTTTTAGTTTTATCCATACGTTGTTCCGTAGAACCGCGAACACACGTTGCGTATTATTATAGGCCTAGCCGTATTTGGGAATTGGGTCCAATAGATATTTATAAGATGTTATTGACAGAGGTACTCAAAATGGAGAAATAACCATCCACGCGAAGACCGACATCCGCGCGGACGGAGTCGCGGGCGGAAGCTAGTCAATAATATAGTTCGAACATAAATTTAATGGCGCCCGACGATTTACGATTGTTGTATACCAAACATCTTTATAATGATGTTATTAGTTATTACATAACTATAATTCAGCATAATCTCGACTATTATCTATCAGATAGTGTTATGTATAATCAAAACTTTCAACGAAGATAATTGCTGTAAATATAAATAAACAAAGGTCATAATGACCAATTTACGTATTTTTTAATATTTAGGAGGAAAGTGTTTTATGCGGATGATTAAAATACGTAATCTCGCTGATCATCAATGGCACAGTGCCCGTAATAAATAAAATTTACGAGTTTAAAATTTATTTAAAGTATGCAGTGAGATTATTTATATCATGTCATGATGAGATTGTTGATAATAATGTCTTGCAAAAAATTGTCTATCTTTAAATACTCTCTAGTTTTACTTGGTTCCAAAATATATTGTTCAATGTATGTAATGCTTTTCGCTGCAGCTTCACCCGCGTAGTTAAAGTAAAGATAAAAACTATCCTAAGTTAATCCAACTTACCCTCTCTGTGTATGCCAAATTTCATAAAAATCGGTTGAACAGTTTTTGCTTGAAGGAGAAACAAACAAAAATACATAATTTCGCATTATATTTTATGTGACAATTGTGGCTCGTATCTGACCTCTGGATTCGCCACCTAGGTAACATAGTCACTATATTCGTCTCTATAGATGTAGTAATCGAGTTGAGATTCAATTTGTGTGCAGCGAAGGATGAAACGCAGTTGTACGGTGCTTAAATGTCGATTTATAAATAGGTACATCGACATAATGCAGTTGCTTAACTAGGAGATAAACTCTGACGCTATCATGCCACCAAATAAACGGGGTACCTGATCTTATCGTGGACTGGGTTATCTCTCTGACCTGATTACTACAGAACGTACGTTGATTACTCTATATGCACTTAAATGATATCGAAATATGCGGAGTTTAATGGTCTTGGAGTCTTATGAAGCTGGAAATGCTATCTATATGTTTAGTAATAAATTTAACCAATTTAAGTATACTTTTTCCAGCTATTTTTAGGTTTTGTGCAAAATTGATCTGGTTTATTTTATAATGACTTGGCTCCACCCAATAGACAGGGACTCTGCCAATGTCCTGTATATATGACTACAATTTACAATTGAAGTGTTTCAGATTGTCAAATCAGTTACTTACACATTTTATTGTTGCTTATCATTTGCTTTTACTTTATCATCAAGTAGGTCATAACTTTAATAATGCCCAATGTTATGATGTCATGGGGATGTCCCATTTTGTATTATACCCGGTGCTTTTCAGGATTGACCTTATTTTATAGTTTGAAACAATTTCTTGTTTTTGCTATTAGTGTTAGTTTATTAGTCGGAATGTTTGCTAGCAATTACCTTCAAACTGGAAATATCTTCTAAAGCTACTCCGATATTATTATCAAATAATTTTAAGTTGAAATCATAACAGCTATCCACTTGTCTTTATGGCGAGCATATAATGTGGCAATCCGTTGCTATTGCGTCTTCCAGTATCGAGACTTATTTAGTTTTTAATATACAGTAAAAACAGTATATTAAATCCATACTAATATTATAAATGCGAAAGTAACTCTGTCTGTCTGTCTGTTACTCAATCACGCTTAAACTACTGATCCAATTTTCATGAAATTTGGTATGGAGATATTTTGATACCCAAGAAAGGACATAGGCTACTTTTTACCCCGGGAAATAGGATAGGTTTTATCCCGGAAATCCCACGAGAACGGGAACTATTTCTTTGACTACGCGGGCGAAGCTGCGTGTGGAAAGCTAGTACTAAATAAATCTGTTTCTTGATAATAGTAAAAGGTACTTCCTATTATAAATAGATCATGTTATTTTTGTATTTCAATGTCAATTAGTTTGCGATCACCGCTCCCATTGGGGTGTGGCTCAGAATGTAAATAGTTTTATCTAATTATGCTGACCTTAGATTGTTTTAGAGTTTAATTGTAGGTTGAGTTAATGAACGTGGTTTATGTTCATGTCAACTTCTATTTATTACGTTTATACTAGCTTTCCGCCCGCGGCTTCGTCCGCGTTACAAAGAAAAACCCGCATGGTTCCCGTTCCCGTGGGATTTCCGGGATAAAACCTATCCTATATGTTAATCCAAGTTACCCTCTAATGTGTGCTAAATTTTATTGTAATCGGTGCAGTAGTATTTTCGTGAAAGAGTAAGAAACACACACACACACATCATCACAAACTTTCGCATTTATAATATTAGTAGGATAGGATAGGTTTCGTCAAATGCGTAATGTTATTCATAATATGTAAGAGACGTTGTAGGTACATATATCAAAGGTTACTTTTATCTCCAGACAGAATTTTATGACTTAGCTTAGGTCTAATAGTAGATAAAATTCTTAAATCATAACGATTGACGATGAGGCGGGTCGCTCATACAAAATTCAAGTACGATTATAGACTAAAATGCAATTTTTTGCAACAATAATATCAAAACTCAAAGGGACAAAATAAGAATCGAAGAGTGAACACGTTAGAGCTAGCGCGCAAGAGCAACTTTTGTCTCCGCAACTATTTTGTCTCTCCCATCAACTCTATGGGGAGTTGCGTCGCTACGTGCGCGCACTTTCTTACTAGCCCATAGAGTTGATGGGAGAGACAAAATAGTTGCGGAGGCAAAAGTTGCTCTTGCGCGCTAGCTCTTAGAGCCAGCGCGCACGAGCAACTTTGTCTCCGCAACTTTTTTGTCTCCGCAACTTTTTTCTCTCTCCACCCATGGGCTAGTATGAAAGTGCGCGCACGTAGCGACGCAACTCCCCATACAAATTGATGGGAGAGACAAAATAGTTGCGGAGACAAAGTTGCTCGTGCGCGCTGGCTCTTAAAATCTATTTGAATACGAATAAAACAAATGAAATATGAATTCCACGATAAATAAAAAAAATAAAAAATGTAGTTTTTTTAAATATAACAGTAATATTTTTTTAACAGGCAGTGGAGGCAATTCTATCGAACGTTCCGGAGTGGTGCCCCTCCTTCACCGGCACGGAAATCAAAGGTTGGTTTTTTCTTAATAATTAAAGTATCATGTAAAAATTAACATAAAGACATTTTTAGGATAATAAGTGCGTAGAATTAAAGAATAAAAATATATTCTTCTAATATATAAAAATCAATGCCACTTTTCGTTGTAATTCCATAACTCGAGAACGGCTGAACCGATTTCGATAATTCTTTTTTTATTATATTCCTTGAAGTACGAGGATGGTTCTTATGTAGAGAAAACGTTAATATGTACCACGGGCGAAGCCGGGGCGGACCGCTAGTTATGTATATATTGTATGTTTGACATTGTATGTGTGTGTAATGTGTATACAGTTATTAGTAAGAATGGTAATCAGTTTATTTTTTATTCGAAAGTCACGTTAATCCAAGGTTATCCTACGAATTAGTAATATTACCTAAACATGGTTTTACATTAGTGATAAAATATCGTGAGATCAAACAGTACTGTTTGCTCAAAGATTATAGGAGGAAAAACTGTATAAGATAAGCAAACTAGAAACAATGTATTTAACCAATAACGGTATACTCCAAAATCTCGATTTTTTCCAACCCTTTTTTTCTTTTCGTCAATACTGAAAAAAAAAAAAACGACATGTGGCACTCGGGGACTGCCGCGGTAAAGCTATTGCATGCTATGCCTTTGTAGCGACACCTCGCTCTGAATCGCGCAAGCGAAATTTTTTCGGTACAGAGCTATATATAACTTTCCGACATCATCCATTGGGGCCATAACGGCCGGCCAGCCGAGTAGACTGGTCGAGAAATCTCCTTTTCGATGGAGGAATTCCACCTTCCTTCCTCCACACTTTCAAGTCACACCTCCGCCCGTCGGAGTGGGTGAGCGTGAGGTTTTTCGTTACGGAATTTCTCGATTCTGTCCCCGCGCTCAAGGCCCGCGATAGAAGCTATGCAATAGCTTAAAATCAATTCAGATTTTTTTTAACAGAAAAAGGAAAACTACTGAAATTGCATTTTCTGTGGAATTTGCCTTTCCATTAGAACTGTTTCTCGTTTTTAGGTACTATGTTACAGTTGATTACGCAAGAAAATATACTTTTCAATTCGTTTTTCATAACATGTAATTTCCTAGCCAATGTAGTGTTGCTAGAAATAAACTATGACCTTATTATCTATGAGGTCACTGCTCCCGCTGCGTCAGGTTGCAGGGAAGTGCATATCCTATGTCGGAATAGATTGACCTATATATTATGATGTTGTATCAGGTCGATTTGACCTTGCCACAATATGAAACGGGAATGTGGATATTTTATTGATGTAAGTCGCGCTTGTCTAGTAGGTGTGGAGAATAAAAGTGTTATTATATAGGACCTGAAATTTAGTTTTAATGCGTTCAAATGCTTTATAAATGAGAAATTTTTATTGTAGTTGAAAGAGTAGAATACGTTCGTTTACCATGGCAGGATCACAGTGCAGTGGCCGAGAGATCAGGCGTTGCTCCGGCAAGGCTAAAGACGCTTATTCATTGAATAATAATAGTTACATAATAATTTTTAGAAGTATTTTGTACTACTTTCTATGGAGGAAATGCTCCGAGGAAAATGTAGACAAGGATAGAAATATAACCTCTCTCTGTCATGCAACACTATGGATCAGCTACGGAAGCGGAAGTTCATTGTATATCAAATCAAATTACATATAATAATATATTTCTCTATAAACTAAATATGTCGAGGGTAAATTGCCACTTACTTTTAAATTGGGATACAGATAAAAAATAAGTAAATGACAATATAATTGTATTGTGTTAACATTAACAATGCTGATTAAGCCGGATTTCCTCTCCCGTTGATGAAATGATATTGTATAGCGTCTGGCTAGCTAGTATTTTACGAGTTACGATTGTAATAGACTAGCTTTCCGCCTGCGGCTTTGTTCACGAATCTATAGTTTGCGTGAAAGTTGTTGTGTAGATCTCCATCATATATTTCACTTCCTGAGATTCATGAATATTCATAATAAATACTTATTTTTAATATTTTGGTATATTGGTGGACTAAAATATAATGGAAGTTGAATTGAATTTAAAAGAAGTATGACCTCAGTTGTTCAATAATCTTAACGTATAATTTCATCGATTTCAGAAATTACATAAAATCAAACACAAACCATTAAAAATGTTCTTTGTCTCTATTCGCATCCTATGTGATGCTTATGTAAAGTCATACTTTTTTGTCTTTAACAGAAATGTTATTGATTATTGCGATAGGCTAATGCCACAGTCATAAAACGTAAAAGGTAACATATAATAGAGGTATTATCCCCATTGCAGAAGAAGAAGACAGCAAAGAGACAGAAGACAGTAACCTCTTAAAATGTG
Source organism: Colias croceus (assembly GCF_905220415.1). Lineage (NCBI taxonomy): Eukaryota > Metazoa > Arthropoda > Insecta > Lepidoptera > Pieridae > Colias > Colias croceus. The sequence goes on from NC_059547.1 coordinate 653,221, forward strand.
AGACGTTCGACATCGAGCGGGTGCTGGAGCACGGCGCGCACCTCATGGGCTCGGAGGGACACGAGTACGATGTGGAGGAAGAGGCTAATAATGCAGGTAGGGTTTTAGATAAGAGGGAAGGGCAATATGGTAATGTATACTTTAAAGAGGAGAAAAAGAAGGTTAACTTTAAAAGAACATCTGGCGAGCGATTTGTGCTCTTCTTGCTATTTGGGCAATAAGTGCTTCTTTTAAATCGGCGAAAGAAGAGGCGCAGTCTAATGCATTGCTACTGCATAGCAATGCAGGAAACATGAAGTAGAGATTTTATATTCTGTTGGTTAGTTTTATGACAAGTAATTTATGTAGCAGTGTAAAATAATTTGCTTAAAATTCTTTTGGCAATCTTTAAAAAATATATTTTAGTAACAACTCCATAGATTTTGTAGGAAAAAAATAATACTTTTTATTTGATGCGAAATTGTATAGTTTCTTGTTGATTCTCGTCATTAGTTCAATATTAGAAATAGTTCCAATCAGCAATCATCTGAGTTTCTCATAAATCATAACAGTTAATGCGTAATGCACTTGTTACGTAAATTACGCTTGCATTGCGCAGGTGTTTGGTAAAACTGTACGATTGGAGCAATCAGTCTAGTCGACAGTTATTGAAACATACTATTAATTACGTAATCGATGTGTGAATTGTTTTATATGTTTACTTGATTAGATGATAAGGTTTAATCACCGTAGGTAGTATGCAAAATGGTTTAAATTATTAGTAGTAACATAGATTATTGATTAAAAAAAGAAATGATTACCAACTTTTTTGTTGGTATTATGAATTTAGGTCTATAATACCCCAAGTAAAAGAGAAAGGAGGAAAAGCAAATGAGAGGATAAAATCGTAAATTATTTCAACATTACAGACTTGAAAGAACATAGCGAAATCATTCCAGATGCAAATAGATATTGAGTCAAATCACAGTATTACCAATTATTCCGAACCTGATGATATGATGATGGTTGATGTACCTGTAAGAGAGTTACGTTATAAATTATTTCAGACATGAAGGAACGTCTAGCGAAACAGCGGCAGCAGTTGAACGCCCGGTTAGGACTCGACATGGCGGCGACACTGGGAGTAGACCTCACTTCCATGTGCACTAATGAGGATTTGTGCCCTGTGAAGATTGAAGTCAAGCCGATTAAGAACGAGGTTGTTAGGGTGAGTTTAGAGGGATAATATTGACTGGATTTTAGTAGCCTATGTGTGTATAGCTTAACGGTATTTCACGGACAATTAGTAGGGTGAAAGAAAAAGGCATCCAAATGTCAAATGTGGATTATTTGTCCCAATTAAAGTAGAATTTTGACATGTTCCTTCCATGAATAATGTTTAAACTTCTTTATAGCATTTTTACTTCCTGTATTTAGAAACATTTTCTCCATCAAAATATTTGAAAATAAACAAGCATTACTCAATTTTCCAGAGACCGATCCAAGAGCTGATGCCGCTCTCTGGCAAGCCGCTGTCCTCCCGCGAGATGAACGTAGCGAAACGCAAAGCCCGAGCGGCGTTCAGCAAGCAGAAGTCGCGTGAGTCCGAGGACGGGCCCTCCGCCCCCAGCGCGCCGCCGGAGCCCGACAGGAAGAAGGTCAAGCTGGAGCCCGAGGATTGCGTGTGTGAGTTGGGGACGTATAGGGATGAACATAGCGGAACACAAACAAATTTAATTGAAGTTTCTAGCAGCGGAAAGTGTGAACTTTATTTTTAAACAAGTTTTTAAAAAAGAGGACCAAGTTTTATATTTCACTGAGTTTTTGCACAATATTTGATAGGGTAAATCGATTTTGATGATTTTTATGATGCACTTATTAGATCCATATGCAACAAAATTTCTTTTAGTTATTCCTAAGGGAACTATATTTTCTATCACCAAAATTTATATTTGTCATCAAGTTGTATCACCTAATAAATAGATCTATCACCACGAAATATTTTCGTTCTCAGATAAACAAAAATTGTTCCCAGGTGTAAATTATCAAATTAATGTTAATATGTGTGTAAAATAAGAGATCGATAACCAATAAAATAATATTGCATTACATGAATATAAACCTCGTTCTTATAATAACAGTTTTATTACTTAAATAATAGCTCTGTGCTCAGAATGGTAGATCTGTCACAAAATAAATCGATTATCGATCCCTGACTGCGACTCCTTTTTATTTGATATTTTGTCACAAATACAGTAGTAACATTTTATTTCGTTCAGATATTAAATTAATAGTATACGTTACCAATTTAATAGATCAATTTATAATTTAATGAAAAAATGATCCAAGGGGCGGAGACAAATTGGCGTTCTTTAAAAATTGACATATTATCGGATTAGCCATACAGCTTAAAGCTGACCAACCCCCCACCAGAAGCAAAAAATGTGCTTATCGGCCAGAAAAGAAAAAGGGGGCGCCCTTTGAAATCCAAACCAGCGCTGATTATTCAGTGATTATTGTTTTTTAACAATAAATATTGATTATTTTAACTTTAATTAAGTGTTTTATATACAATTATGCTAACCATTAGCCAGCTATTAAACCAGAGCTGATTATTTAGTGGTTATTATTTTTAAGAATAAATATTGATTATTTTAACTTTTAGTAACATAATATGATTTATTGGTGATCTCTTTAAATTAGTTTGCTTAAATACTTATTAGGACACACCTATTATAATACATACAAAAACATTTATTTGGTACTAGACCTTATATCTCAGGATTTTAAGTGATTTAATGTGGAACTGATTTTGCATTGTTTGGTGACTACATTTTGGTGACAGATCTACTATTTTGAGGACAAACCTTATTATTTAAGAAACACAAAACTAATTAGATTGGTGATAGCTTAAATGATACCCTATTCCTAACAACAGTTAATCAACCTTTCTGTGCAAATTTCGTTTTGCCACACTAAAATACTTTGTACACTTTGTACTTTATAAAACTACCCTATACAACAAGTGCTATAATAAAACTCTCTCCAGTCGACATAGGCTCCAGCGCACCGTCCCGGGGTGGGGGCTGGTCGTCCCCGGACACATCCCGCTGGCCGCTCGAAGGCTGGTGCAGTGCGCTCCAAACCCAGCTGTTCAGTGGCGCCTGGGAAGCGAGACACGGGGCTGCGTCAGCGCTGAGGGAGCTGCTGCGCTCGCGCATAGCGGCTTCCGCGTACGCGTCCAAGAGGGATATAGCGCCGGCTACTGAGCAGCAGGTATGTTTGGTTGTGGATAGATGATTTTTGTAGCATTTTTTGGTATTAAAAAAAAAGAAAATTCGTCTTCAAATCTCAAATGTATACGATTTTTGCTGCTAGTGTGCTGTAATAATAGTTAAGATTATTCACAAGTTATAATGGTACACACAGTATTATAAATAATCATTTTTAACAGACGATTAGTTTGCTCGAAAAAATTAAAAGAGTAAAAATTATCGGACGAATATTATTAATTGTATAAAAAAGCGGAGTTTTTAAAGTTGTTGCGAATAAGTCAATTTTACCTTAATGTTAAACCTAAAAAAATATTTTTTTACATTACAATTTTATACGTTAACATTACTTTGCAGCTAGAAGACTGGCACCAAGAATGGTTAGAAGACATGGCGCTGCGTCTGCTGTGTGTGCTGGCGTTGGACAGATTCGGGGATTTTGTGTCCGATCAGGTAATAGTTGTTATTTATTTAATTGCGAATTATTTAACTTTTGTAAATTATTTATTGCATTTGTCTTGAATTTTGAAAAAAATGCACGTAAACGCACATGTACACTTACGCGCACGTGCACGCATCACATAACTTAAAATAATGCCACTTAAGTATAAATTTCCACAAAAAAATATTAAAATGTTGAAATACTTAGGAATAACTCGCTGCAGGGCCAATCTCAAGCTTCAAAATCGAAATAAATATTTGTTTAACAGTGCAGCTATCAACACGAGCGATTACATTGAAAAAAATAACTCCGTTAAAAACAACCGACTTCAAAAACGCAAAAGTGTAAAATAAAATAGATTTGATATTATTAATTACTACATATTATTTAGATGTGCTATTTACTAAAAAGGTTTGATGTCGGTGCACGGGCTTAATACTGAGTGCTTAGTGTTTGGCAAAGAATCACGTAAATCGGTCCAGAAACCTCGGAGTAATCGGTGTATATTGTACATACATAAAAAAAGAGTGTGTGTACTTATGTACACGCGGTAGAAGTTATACTTCTTTGGCATACGGAAAAAAATACTAGAATATACAACTTGAACATAGTTACATAGCACCTAGATCTAACTTCATGCTGTTAAATTTAGGTGTCGGTGTGCGCGCGCATCGTAAAAATTCACTCTCATCATTTTTCTCCATCGCGCCAAAAGAAGTATAACTTCAAAAATATACCGGCCGAATTGATAGCCTCCTTTTTTAACCGACTTCAAAAAAAAGGAGGAGGTTATCAATTCGGCCGGTATATTTTTTTTTTTTTTTATGTATGTACACCGATTACTCCGAGGTTTCTGAACCGATTTACGTGATTCTTTTTTTGTTCTATGCGGGATGGTGTCGAATTGGTCCCATAAAAATTTTATTCGGATAGGCCCAGTAGTTTTTATTTTATAAGCATTTTTGTTTGTAGGTATTTGTAAATTTTGCAAGTGCAAGTTTGAAGTCGGTTGTTTTTAACGCAGTTATCACTTGTTTTGAAGTCGGTTAATGTAATGTGTGACAGGTGGTGGCGCCCGTGCGCGAGACGTGCGCGCAGACGCTGGGCGTGGCGCTGGCCCGGCTCCGCGCCGCGCGGGTGCGGGCGGTGGCCGCGCGGGTGGCCGCGCTGGCCCGCCAGCCGCAGTGGGAGGCAAGGCACGGCGCGCTGCTGGCCTTCAAGTACCTGCTCGCCGCGAGACAGGTGCGTGGGACATTTTTTTTTTCACGGAAATACCATACTGATGTTTAACCCATTGAGCCCCAAGCGGCCCGATCGGTCCAAGACACAATAGAATTTCTATTGTGTCTGTGGTTCCGGGACCTGCCCCTTTAGTCAAACGTCAAAACGCAAAGGAATAGAATCCGCTAGCGATAACAATTGTCAAAAGCGTACGATATTTCGCTAAGGATTTGTTCACCCTACTAACGACGAAGACGACCACAAACAAAATGTTCATCCAGTCGCAATTAAATAAAATTGCTCAAAACACAATTAAAAATGAATTTCCTGTCGTATTGGTGTTTGGAAAAAAATTTTTTGAGATCAATGGATAAAAAAATAGGTTTTTCATAGAAACGTTGGCTCCTAGAAAAAAATGTATTTAACCTTTTTTATAGATAATTTTATGATCTACAATTTTGATCCAGGTGATTTGTATGATAAACTTACCGTCTCGGCGAAAATCGCAATAAAACCTATTTTTTTATTTATTGACCTCAAAAATTTTTATTTCCGAGTACCAGAATTGACGGGAGATTTTAATATTTATTTTGAACAAATTTCGGCAAGATTGGAATTTTGGTCGTGGTCGTCTTCGTCGTTGGTAGTGTGACCGAACCATTACCAAGATGTCATGAGCTTATGTCAATAATTAGCGTTAGCAGTTTCTATTCCATGGCGTTACGTACGTTTGTCTAAAGGCCCTGAGTTATTAAAGTTGCGTTGTATTAAACGCGTTGGAAATGTGAACCTCCGTTTTCATTGTATAACCGCTTTATGATCATGCGAGACAGGCTGAGCCTAGTGCAGGATCCTGTGAATGGGAATATGTCATTGTACATATTTTTAATAACCTTCTTTTGGCAAATAAATCTAATTTTATTTTTTTATTTTAAATACAAAAGTTGTAGATCTCTTTATTACGTACAACTTTGCCATTTAACTTTTTTCCATAGGACTTGTAGTTTTGTCGGAAATCGAAATAAACCATTTTTTTATCCTCAAAAACTAACCTGTGGGAGGTTAGTTAAAACTAACCTCCCACTTCCCGAACTCGGATCGACTGTAATTTATTTTTCCTTTCATTTTTATCGTATACCTTCCTTTTCTGATTGATTTCATCCTACTGTAATTTATTTTTGTTTCAAAAATTACCGAATCCTGGTCTAATTGTAAATTATGAAACGTAGTAATTATAATTTTATGTTAATCCAGGAAGTGGCAATCGAGAGCGGTGCGCTGGAACACCTGATCGCGGGGCTGGACGATACAGCTGAAGACGTATCTGCTGTCGCAGCAGGTGCATTAGTACCAGCTGCAGGTGCACTTGCTTCTCGACGAGCTGCTGCTGTACCGCATCTTGCTGCAAGGCTGTGGACACTTCTAAGGGACCAGGATGAACTGGCTGCTCCAGCGAACTGCTATATGGCACTACTAGCTGCGTTGATAAGACTACCAACCGCGGCTACGTTGCTACAGTAAGTTAAGTTTGGTCCTTCGAGCCGGATCCTCTAGTCCAATAGTATCAGCTGCTTGTCTATTGGTGTCATAACGAGCTGCTGCTGTACCGCATCTTGCTACGAGGCTGTGGACGCTTCTAATATGGCACTACTAGCTGCGTTGATACGCCTGCCCACAGCGGCGACGTTGCTACAGTAAGTTATGAGTTTGGTCCTTCGAGCCGGATCCTTTAATCCACTAGTAAAAGCTGCTAGTGCATTGGTGTATGGACGAGCTGCTGCTGTACCGCATCTTGCTACGAGGCTGTGGACGCTTCTAAGGGATCAGGATGAGCTGGCTGCACCAGCGAACTGCTATATGGCACTACTAGCTGCGTTGATACGCCTGCCCACAGCGGCGACGTTGCTACAGTAAGTTAAGTTTGGTCTTTCGAGCCGGATGTATACACGATGATCTGATGAATTGATAACATGAACTATTACTATATAAGATTTTTGATTTTTTTATTTGTCACATATAGTACTTAATGCAAAGTTTACCATATGATTTTAAGTTTTTTAATTATTAATTTGCAATTTTTTGCTAACTTATTTCTTAAAATATAATCCCAAAATACATTTTGGCACTTCAAGTGAACTAAAAACTAATAATATATTACTTATATTTATTTTCAGTCCCATTGACCTGGTCGACGTACTACCACGTCTCTTCCCCTACCTCGATCACTCGACCAGTTCAGTTCGTAAAGCCACACTCCAGACCCTTCGAACCCTCACCAAGCCTCTAGTCACAGAAAACGGCCATGACGGCACCAATACCAATACCGAAAAGAACAACGAAACCGATACTGATAATAATACCGATGCCGATAATGATACCAGTACTGATAAAGCGAGCGGTGAAAACGCTGTGGCGAGTATGAATGGAGATAATCTGTATCTGAATTGGACTCCAGAGTTATTGCAAGCCACAATGCGGCATATCTATCAGAGGATATTGTTTGAGCATGTACATGAGATACAGGAAATTGCTATTGATGTAAGTATTATGTTTTGTGTAATGTGTATTCCGCTGTTAATTTGTACTCACCAAATTTGAAATAATTATTATATTCCAATAATATTTTTAAATCATATCATGTTAAATTCGTCTATTAAATTTTTGATAAAGCTTCTAAAAATGTGAGTGATTGATTTGAAACAACAACTATACTCACAAACATGTTTAAAACTGTCCGAAGCAAAACTCTGCCTACATGTGTAAATAGGCAGAGTTTTCTAATAAATTTCAATGTACGATTGTCTTATATACAACGCCGCCTTTTAAAAAGCTATTTTGCGTCTACAAATAAAAATTTACAACTCAATCAAGCACATCACACAATTTCCCCACTTGTACTACTATTGTGCCCCAGATCTGGGAGAACCTGCTCCGACACGCATCTTTGGGGGCAATCCTAGTGGCGGCCTGCCCCATGCTGGCCACGTGGATGTGCCTCGCGATGCAGCCCGCGCGTTTGCCTGTAGATCCTGATCTGCTGTTGCACACGCCGCCTAAGGTATATTATCTGAAATATTTTTTGTTTTTCTTTCGTCCTTCAATTCCGCTTTAGAGTTCTGGTTGATTCTTTTTGTGATTAGTACTTTTATTTTCTGCTATAACTCCTTTGAGAGCAGCAGCATAGCAACTTCACCATTTTTTTAATATTTTATCAATAATTATTTTGAGCTAAATACCTACAATTATGTGGACCGCGGGCGCAGCCTTGTCCTATATTTATTGTAATAACATCACTTCCTCTGAATTTTTCATGTCAGTGTTCACAGAGATTCGTAAAAGATAGTGAAATAAAAAAAAAACTTCTTTTGTAATTTAGATGTTAATAAATCTAGAATTATTTGTCATTTTAAAACGATCAGTAAAATTTTAATTATCTACATTGCAGGAGCGGCGCCCGCGCAGCACATCTCAAACGGAAATGGACGCGAGCGGGGAGGGGAACATGAACGTGGGGGATAGTGAAGGAGAGGGGCGTCCACAACAAAAGTGGGTGGTGGGGGGCAGCGACACGCAGCCCGCCGCCACGCGTGACGCGAACGTGACGCGCGCACGCGTGCTCGCTGCGAACGTGCTGGGTGAGGGGGGGGGGGGTCCATAAATCAAACATTAAATAATAACTTACTAGAGGGTGAAACGTTACGTGTTACGGTCTATCTGGCTTACCTTTCTCTCATAACATGTTTGACCATTAATAACAGGTTAGCAAAGCAGTTTCTACTAAAAAGGGCACGTAAAAAACGTATTTAACTTTTGTCTTTTCTCGTCGTTATAATATGTACATCAAAGGATAAATAAATAAAAAATAAATAATTTCAATGTAATCAAATTGCCCTAAGCATATTCCAAATGTAAAAAGTTGGTCGATCAAGTCATGGCAGGGAATTGCAAAAGGGGGTTGAATCAACGGCAATTTTAACCGTCATTTTCTTTTCAAAAATCAAGTCAGGGAAATTAAACAATATGTTTTCTGATTGCAGGATATTTGTCGTGTTATCTAGTCCAGCCGGCGCCCGGCATCGAATATAAGGCTGAAGACGAGAGTCCTATAGATTGCTATACAAAGGTGCCTACTCTTATAAGTGTTTAGCAAATATTTCATTGAAAATGAAACAGGTCCATAAGCATTTATGAAATGAAATGATTATCGGCTATTATTAGCTTTGATGATAGAATAAAGTGCCAAATTACAAAATTAGATCTCTTTTAAAGAATTATTTTTCTACATTACTTTTTATCTTACATGTAGTGACTATTGTAGGAATGTGACGTCATAACCAAAAATTTTTTTTGTTCATCTTCATTTAGTGTCAATACGCTATGTGACAATTCACAATCATTAAATATAGTATAGCCGATAGCACATTTTAACAATTGTAAAGTGTAGTATAGCGTATTGTAACAATTATAAAGTGTAGTATAGCGTATTGTAACAATTATAAAGTGTAGTATAGCGTATTGTAACAATTATAAAGTGTAGTATAACGTTTTGTAACAATTATAAAGTGTAGTATAGCGTATTGTAACAATTATAAAGTGTAGTATAGCGTATTGTAACAATTATAAAGTGTAGTATAATTTAAAATAATGTTAAGTATAACTTATTTAAACATTATTATGATCAGGTGATGGTAGTATACCTGCGTTCGGGCAGCGCCCTCCAGCGGCTAGTAGCGGGATTAGTGATATCGTCGTGGGCGACGCACACGGTCAAGCACGATCTGTTCCCGCCTGGCATTGCGTCGCATCAGCTGGTGAGTTCAACTCAAACGTACACTTAAACTCAATAATGCAATGTACTTAATATTTTCAGTTTCGATTTGATTGGACAGTAAAAAAAAAAAAAAAACCATTTAACTTAAAAAAAAAAAAACGTTGAAGATACTTTTGTACATTTTACCAAGTCCGTTTTATATTTTTTCTAATATTATTCTATTCTTGATAGGATTCCAACAAAGAGAAAGATGTATCGAAACTGGCGCCTCCGCTACTAGTTACCACATTGCATACTGCGTTGAATCAAGTCCTGTATTATGATGAGGTCGCATTGAATTGCAACAGGTAGGTACTTATCATTATATTTTATATACCTAATTCTAGTTAAGTACTTGCAATTTTATTAAGTCTAACGTAGTAACATATTAAACTTACTTGACCTTAATAATTACTGTCACTGTAACAGATGTATAATGCATCTGCCCCTTACCCCACTTTGGGACATGGGACTTCACTTTATCTGGTTATTTAGATGCATTCAAAATTTTCAGACAAATGTATTTTGTATGAAGGGGCAACATAATATATCAACAAAGTGACAGTATTTTAAATATTTAACCACAAACATGATTTGTAACTATTTTTGTGTTAAATTAAACGAATTCAACAAATTATTTTGAGAAATTATCTTTTTCAGGATATTGCAAGAAGCTCGTGATCTTTTGGCTATGATGAAACACTACAAGTTGCCCGTGGACGGCGAGGAGTATAATAATATATTGAGGCTGGAACAGGTTGGTATTTTTTAATGCTGGATAATTTTATTCAATAATTTCATGAAGATAAGCCGTTTGAATCTTATCCAGTTACTTGTATATCTTTATTTTCATTATAATCCAGAAATTTTGATATTTAATTTATTTTTGAGCAATAACTAAAACGATGTGCATATAATTATTTAACAAATACAGCTTTATGCGTATAACAAGCAGGCAAAGTCACAGGCAAAATATAGTACTGCCATTTAGATAAAGTTAACAAAATAAAAGCTCAAATTTTATCGTAAATAAAAATCACAATATTAACCAAACACTACCACCAGGTGGCATCAATGACAGCGGCAACTGCGCCCCTAGTAGCAAGTATGAAGGCGAAACGCGTAGCACAGAACCTCGAGCAACGCCGGGCGGCACTACATGCAGCTGTTGCGCAGTGTTCTCTCGACCAGGGGGAGCTTAATGTGTCGTGAGTATATAACACCACATTAATAAAAATAACTGCGTTAAAAACAACCGACTTCAAAAACGGAAAAGTAAGAAATAAAAACGATTTGATATTATTAATTACTACATATTATTTTTATGTGCTATTTACTAAAAAGGTTTGATGTCGGTGCATGGGCTTAATACTAAAGTGCTTAGTGTTTGGCACCGACTTCAAACCTATTTAATAAATAGCACATAAAAATAATATGTAGTAATTAATAATATCAAATCTTTTTTATTTCTTACTTTTCCGTTTTTGAAGTCGGTTGTTTTTAACGCAGTTATTTTTATTTAATACTTTTTAGTGTATTTTTCAACACGAATCAAACGAGCCCAAACTCGATAAAGTTGAGTCAATATATTACTGAGTTCCTATGGCCACCTTCCGATTCCATCATCAGATCAGCTCCATGTCATGATAATGTTTCATCGCTATCCAATTTACATTCGTATACAAAATTTCAGCTCAATCGGTTACCGGGAAGTGAATCAAAGTTACTTGCTACATTGAAATTAAGTCATCGAGTACAGACAAAAATGCTCATAAAATAAAAACTACTGGGCCTATCCGAATAAAATTTTTATGGGACCAATTCGACACCATCCCGCATCGAACAAAAAAAGAATCACGTAAATCGGTTCAGAAACCTCGGAGTAATCGGTGTACATACATAAAAAAAAAAAAAAATATACCGGCCGAATTGATAACCTCCTCTTTTTTTTTTGAAGTCGGTTAAAAAACATTAAAATACACTACAATACACTAGAGTGCACGACAAAACATTATAGTTTACTTTAATACACTTTTTCACATAAAAGTGCGCTACACACTATAACAGTGCACTATACAGTATAACAGTGCACTATACACTATAACAGTGCACTATACACTTTTAAAGTGCACACCACACTAGGACACATTTATACAAACGCAAATTACATCATATGACAGTCTACTACAGAACAATATAATATGATTTCATGCGCATTTCGATACACTAAATCTCACAGCTACACTACTGAGCTATTCAAGTACAGATAAAAAGATTTTTTTTCATCAAAAGTACCTATGTACATTCACATAAAGGTTTACCTTTCGTTACATTTCTCATCACAAGACTACTATTACACTTTGTACACCAATTAACTCTCTAATCATTGTACTTTATCCACCAGAGTTCAAGCAGCAGTCAGCGGCGCCGTAGCCTGCCTCCGAGTGTTGCCAGACAAACTAAACCCAGTAATACGGCCCCTCATGGACAGCATCAAACGAGAGTCTAGCGAGAAACTACAAGCTGCAGCGGCTGATACACTCGCGCATTTGCTGGCCACACTGCACGGGAGGGAGTCGAGTCCGAATAACAAAGTGCTGGTTAATCTGAAGGCTTTCTTGCGGTATGTGAATTTTTATAAAAAAGAGCGTGTCAGAAGTGAAACTTTTTTGGCGAGATTCGGAGATACCAAAATCGTCGCTTTACTCTATGACGTGACGGTATTACCCTGACGCAACCTTGAAGTTTTACTCTCAATGCGCCTAAAAAAGTTTCACTACAAAAACGTTTAAAAATTACAAGTATTTGTAAATAATCATTATTTTAAACTAAAACCGATTGTTACTGCACTTACGACTTGTTAATATGGCATTAACAAGTCGTAAGTGCAGTAACAACAAGCTGTTATTTAAAAAAATGTTTTTAAGTCAAGAAAAAATAAATAAAAAAAATGGTCTTGCATAAACAATAGGCAAGGCAATACAAATTTTGCAGTAACATAATTTGTATGAAGTTTCTAAATTATATTTCTATTATTTCAGTTGCGACCCAGAGTTCACGCCGCGCATATCGCTAGAGACGGGCGAAGAGAAGGCGGAGCGAAGCGAACGCGGACCGGACTCGGGGAGCGGTGATAGCGGCAGTGAGGCGAAACCGGACACCAATACGGGTCCTGCGTGTGAGTGTTGTTAATTATTGTGTCACTAACTAGATACTTGGTTTATTTATATATATTTTATCTATATTAGTGTTGTTTCTTGTATTAGTCCTTTATTTTGAATATGGGAGTGTTCAAGTATACGTATATTACGTGAAGCAATTTTTGAAGATTTTTGAGCCCCTTCCTCCCCCCCCCCCCCCCCCCCGTGTATCGGACTTTTCTGTACCACAGTAACGAATCGTAACGTTTTACGAGTCTCTCAGTCTTTTGTTGTGTCCCTCGCTCAACGTCAATCTCAAATGTTGTACAGTGGACAAATACAACGGTATACTAACTCTCCGCGAGCAACAACGCAGCGCGGAACGAGTGGTGCCGCGCCGGGGCCGGCCGCCCGCACTCGCCGCGCACGACGCGATAGACCACGTGCTGGCGCATGAGGATCAGGTATATGCGGGACTCAATATATAAAAATAGGGAAAGAATCAGGTATAATACCGCTAAAATTATTAAAATTAGGAAAGAGTCAGGTATAATACCGCTAAAATAATTGAAATTAGGAAAGAATCAGGTATAATACCACTAAAATTATTAAATTGATGCAAGAATCAGGTGTAATACCACTAAAATTATTAAAATTAGGAAATAAATGCGAAAAAACTTGAGAGGTGTCAAAGGTATAATAATTAAACTTAGGAAAGAAATGTGACAAAAAAACTCAAGAAAAAGAAAAAAAAACTCTCGTTTCAAAAAACAAGAGACAAAAAATAATGTTCAATTTCAAATAAATAATAACGGATAGAATATAAAGATAATATGGAAGTTTCGAACTATAAAAATGTAAAAAATGTGAGAGCGACAGTTCGTTCTGAAAAACTGATAGGAATTAACTTTTTCTACTTTATAACTTACCCTACCTTACCAAGGCCACAATAAAAGTTTACCGTTTGCAACATAAATAACAGTGAGTTTTTTTGTTTCTAGACCCGAAAGATGTTAAGAATACAGAGGCGAGGCGCGACAATGGCATTAACTAGTCTAGCGAAGTATTTTGGCGATGAATTACCTGAAAAATTACCGAAGTTGTGGGAGTTTATCACGGAACCCTTTGAGAAAATTCTCACGGATAGCGGTAAGTTAAAATTTATTCGTTCTGTAATTATTTGTTATTTTTGGCTCATCCAATATTAGTGTATTTTTAATCTTAAAATATTTTTAAAGATCCTTACATAAATTTTCAAACAAAATTAAAAACAATGGTCCCAAGTGAGATCCTTGGGGAACTCCTCATTGGTATAGCATTTTCCCAAGAAATTTTACAGTGTATCTTGACGAGTTGAATACGATTGAGATGATATAATACGCACCATGAATTCAATGACATGATGCTACTCATTTCAGAGATCATTCTTAGTAAAATTTCATGGTCAAATAAATCAAACGCCTTGTTGAAATCTATATACATAACGACGACTTCATTATCCAACGTACTACTAATACCTTTTCAAAACTGATCAAATTATTTGTGTCATCAGTTAGTTAGGCAAAGAATGCTTTATTTTTAAACTAGCTGTGCCCCGTGTGGCTCCTCTTCTGTTGGTCTTACCGTAATAAATGGGCTATCTAACACCTAATTAATTTTTCAATTCGGACTAGTAGTTCTTTAGATTAGCGCATTCAAACAAACAAACAAGCTAACACTTAAGTTTTATTATATTAGTATAGATTTGTTCCTAATGCGTGTATTGTGTAACTATTTATTTGATATTATTTGTAGAATTAGAAACACTAGAAGCAGATGCCGCCGAAGAGCTGATCTCTCGTCTGCAAGTAGTAGAAGCTGTATGTGCTCACCTCGGCCCTGCTGTATGGCAGAAGGTATCGTCAGGTGCCCGAGCATGTGCAGCGCTGTGTCGGGCACAATACACTGCGCTAAGGCACATGGCTGCGCGTGCGCTTGCCGCTATGGCTGCAAGGGAACCGCATAGGATGATGGACGCGCTGGTGCAAGAGGTTAGTAGAAAAAAAAAATAGTAGTGAAGCGTGTGCGGACAAGTGTCAAAGGTGAAACTTGTTTGGTTCAAAGTACGAAAAATCGTCGCTGTATGATGTGATGGTATTGCGATGACAAGACCTTTAAGTTTTACTCTCGACGCGAAAAAAGAAGTTTCACTTCAAAAATAATAATAGTTGTTTTATTGGAGTTGAATATTCGAATTTTTTTATTCTTTTCATAGGTTGTTTGTGTTGTTGCGAAATTTGTTTTACAGCTTTAATTCCTCCACAAAATAGTTCTATTTATCGGCTATTTGTATTTATTAAAGTTTGTTTTATCGCTAAATTTTCCTCACTATTTTTATTTGGGGAACCAGGTGTTCATTTTTTTTTAAATTGCAGCTAATCGAAGCACTGAGTGAAGGCAGTGCGTGCGTGCGGTGCGGTGCTGCGGAAGCGCTCGCGCGGCTCGTGGACACGCTGCAGCTGCAGCTCGTGCCGTATATCGTGCTGCTGCTCGTGCCGCTGCTCGGTGAGTGAACACACATACACACACACACACACACGCATATATTTGCGTATGTACGTACGTTTGCACGCATTCACATACGCACATGTGTACGCACATCAATATTAGATAATATTTATCTATTTATTTTATTCGCTAACAAATGTACATCTTATACATAATATACTTTGAGTATTTGACATAATTAGCATGCATATCAAGATGTAGATCCAATTACAGAAAATTTAACACTAGTTTTCTACGATATTTTTTATCGTTCAATCGACGTAGATTCTGTTATATTTGCTTTGAAAAAATACCTTTAAAAAAATTAAGGTTCACAAGAGTATGATTTAGATTTTCAACATTTTAAGTGCCTTATTATTTTTGATTAACATTTTATTCTGTACAATTATAAGTTAATGTTTCGTCTATCTACAGGGCGTATGAGCGACCATAACGAGTCGGTCCGCGTGATGGCGACGCGCAGTTTCGCCACACTGATCCAGCTGATGCCGCTGGACGGCGCCGCGGCCGAGCCCACAGCTCTGTCACCCGAGCTGCGTGCGCGCCGGGCAGCTGACCGCGCGTTTGTGGACCAGCTGTTCAACCCGAAGGCGATCAAAGATTACCGCGTGCCCGTGCCCGTGGCTGCGGAGTTGCGGAGCTACCAGCAGGTGTGTGTATGTGCGTGTGTGTGTGTATGTGTGCGTGCGTGTTAGCGTGCGTGCGTGCGTGCGTGCATGCATGCATAAATTGAATTAAATTGTGTTAAATTTGAATAATTTGATAACTAAACTCATGAAAACTGAAATTTTCTTCAATCTAATGGTTGTTATGTATCGTTGCATAGGCGGGCGTGAACTGGCTGCGTTTCCTGTACGAGTACAAGCTGCACGGCGTGCTGTGCGACGACATGGGGCTCGGCAAGACACTGCAGTCGATCGTGGCGGTCGCCGCGTCGCACCACGAGCGCGCGCAGGCCCGCGCGCCCGCACTGCCCTCGCTCGTCGTGTGCCCGCCCACACTCACCGGTGCGTGCCCGCCCGCCTAGCATACCTGCCCTTGCACCGCAGCACGAAGTGGACTACCGTGTGCACCTGCCCCTGTACGGCATCACGAACGTGGTCCACCGTGCCCACCTGCCCCTGTACCTCAGCACGAGATGGTCTACCGTGTGTACACGCCCTTATGCTTCGACACGAGGTGGTCTACCGTGTGTACCTGCCCTTAAATACGACACGAGATGGTCTACAGTGTGTACCTGCCCTTAAATACGACACGAGATGGTCTACCGTGTGTACCTGCCCTTAAATACGACATGAGATGGTCTACAGTGTGTACCTGCCCTTATATACGACACGAGATGGTCTACCGTGTGTACCTGCCCTTATGTACGACACGAGATGGTCCACCGTGTGTACCCGCCCTTATGCCTCGACACGAAGCGGTCTCCAGTGTGTACACGCCCTCATATCTGAACTCTAGTTCGCCGCAGGCGGTTAATACGCTGCGGTCATGTAACGCATTTACAACGCTCACTTTCACACGACGTTTCATCGTGTACAACCGCCCTTACATCCATCAAACATCCATTCAAACACACCCAAAATTTATAAAATAACAAATAAAACACCAAAATACATAAAACAAGTTTTATTAAAAATATCTCTTCTACATTACAATAATTCATCATTTTGTAACAGGTCACTGGGTGTTCGAAGTGAACAAGTTCATACAGACGAAATATCTGAAACCGCTGCAATACGTCGGACCGCCGGTCGAAAGAGAGCGGTTACGGTCACACGTGCGACGATACAACCTTATCGTCGCGTCGTACGATATCGTGCGGAAAGATATCGACTTCTTCAGCTCTATCAAGTGGAACTACTGCATATTGGATGAGGGACACGTGATCAAGAACGGGAAGACGAAAGCGTTTAAAGCTATTAAACAGCTAGTCGCAAATCATAGGCTGATTCTGTCGGGGACGCCGATACAGGTAAGATTTAGAATATTTTAAATTATATTTATTATCATTATTTATTTGTACCTCATTTGATCATGTGATTTTATATTTCAAATTGCATTATTATGATGAAAATTGATTGTTTTTATGCGTAACAATAAACGCCTTAAACTAGTGTAGAACTGTTATAATAACGGCATGTGCGTAGCAAGTCAATAAAATAGTTTTAACAAAAAATCCGGTTCGAAGGACCAAATCATAAAAGACAGACAATTTGGTTCTTTAAGCCGGAAACTTTATATAATATCAATTGTTTTAATTGTGACCATCGCGCTAAAGAGCGAGCAAGCGACCGAGAGCAGGGCCGGCCGACCGCAGTCGAGCGGATCATTAGGGACGGGGGCGGGGTCTTCGCGTAGTAATAATATCTAGTTACGTTTGGTTCATTGGTCCGAGCCGGATATTTTAACAAGCACGTGTGTTTTTGTTATCTTTGTACTTACACATTATGCAAATAAAGAAATTTATTTATTTGCCGTAGAACAACGTGCTCGAACTGTGGTCGCTGTTCGACTTCCTCATGCCGGGGCTGCTGGGCACGGAGCGGCAGTTCACGGCGCGCTACTCGCGGCCGATCCTCGCCGCGCGCGACCCCCGCGCCGCGCCGCACCACCTGCAGGCCGGCGCGCTCGCCTGCGAGGCGCTGCACCGCCAGGTGATACCCACAGACACACACAGAAACACTTGTACACACACACCACACACACAGAAACACTTGTACACACACACACACACACACACACACACACACATAGAGACACTTGTACACACACACCACACACATAGAAACACTTGTACACACACACCACACACTTACGACCTTCTCCACTGAAGCGACAGCCCAGCCGAGGTTCGAGATCCCCGTCCAGGGGGGACGCCCTTCCGCATGTCGATTGTCGATACCAGTCCGTCCGCGTTAAGATTTAGAAGCCCCTCTGGCTAACATGCAAAACACACTTAAAACACATTAATACGTTAACACGCATGCATGATACACGATAGATACAAACAAATGCTAAAACTTATGCACATACATAAGCACACACATATACGAAAAACATGCAAACTTAACATAATATAGATAAACACACAGAAACACTAACACGCCAATAAGCAAACACTAAAATGTTAAGCCACTCAAATACATACTCAACACACACAAAAATGTATACAAACACACACACACACACAGATATTTTCTTTAAACGCCGCATATCCTATACGTACACATATGGTTCACATCTTTTACATATATGCACATTTAGCTCAAACTCAGTATCACTCACACACATGCGCCAATTAACTCACAAGTGGCTTGTCATTTTCAGGTGTTGCCGTTCCTTCTGCGGCGCGTGAAAGAAGACGTACTCCGGGAACTGCCACCGAAGATAACGCAGGACTACTACTGCGAGCTCAGCCCGCTGCAGCGCTCGCTGTACGAGCACTTCTCCAAGCGGCACATGAGTCAAGACGTGCCGCACTCCAGGACGCACGTCTTCCAGGTGCGTAGTGCGCAGATCCTGCTGATGCATAGAAAAATCACGAGAATTGTCATCCAGACCTTACGTCGCTCAGCCTTGTTTCACCCTATTCCTCCCTTGTCTCCTAAACTTTCATAAAAACTGCAAGTGAAACAATGTTCAAGTTAATCCTGTCAATATGACATGTTCTTACGTGTTGTATAGCAACACCTGACAATATAACATGTTATCACGACGTGTTGTATAGCAAGACCTGTCAATATAACATGTTCTTTCGTGTTTTATAGCAACACCTGTCAATATAACATGTTCTTACGTGTTGTATAGCAACACCTGTCAATATAACATGTTCTTATGTGTTGTATAGCAACACCTGTCAATATTACATGTTCTTACGTGTTGTATAGCAACACCTATCAATATTACATGTTCTTACGTGTTGTATAGCAACACCTATCAATATTACATGTTCTTACGTGTTGTATAGCAACACCTATCAATATTACATGTTCTTACGTGTTGTATAGCAACACCTGCCAATATTACATGTTCTTACGTGTTGTATA
Organism: Colias croceus; assembly: GCF_905220415.1. Taxonomy (NCBI): domain Eukaryota; kingdom Metazoa; phylum Arthropoda; class Insecta; order Lepidoptera; family Pieridae; genus Colias; species Colias croceus. The sequence goes on from NC_059547.1 coordinate 672,681, forward strand.
GCAACACCTGTCAATATTACATGTTATTACGTGGTGTATAGCAAATACTGCCAATATTTCACATTCCTTATCTCTATTTCTCGTTGTTATGTAATCTACAACAAGACCTGCCAGAATCACACGTTCTTCTAACGTGGTTTACTGCGAATACAACATATTTTGTCGTGTAAATCCAGCTGCATGAACTTCCCCCCTTTTTTAAATCCTGCCACTATTTCCTTGTTATTTATTATCCTATTGTGTTCATCCCCAGGCGCTCCACTACCTGCAGAACGTGTGCAACCACCCGAAGCTGGTGCTGAGCGCGGAGCACCCCGAGCTCGCGCGCGTGCAGCGACAGCTCGCCGCGCAGAACTCCTCGCTCGATGATATACACCATAGCGCTAAACTACCCGCACTTAAGTATGTTTTTGGGTCTTTTATGGGTGTAAATTAGATGAGTCATTGATTTTTTACTTTTGGTAATGAAGATGAAGGTCAGGGACCATTAATTGTTTTTTTTTTATTGATTTACTCTTTATTGTACAATAGACTAAAATAAAACTTTCAAAAAGTACAAATGGCGGCCTTATGGCTCAAAGCCATCTCTATCAAGCAATTATTACGCTGGCATTATTGTTATGATTGTCTAGTGTTTTTTTAATATTCCTTTGCGCATTTGGAATGTCTAATCATTAGCAAGTTTCTAATGAAGTTATTTATTTCATAACATAACGAGAACCTTGCTTGGTTGAGAGAAGATGAAGTATATTAATTATCAATTTGTATTTTATGCGTGTTATTTTTACGTGCCACTATTTTTTTCAGGCAACTCCTCCTCGACTGCGGTATCGGCGTGTCCTCCAGCGAGGGGGGCGAAGGCTCCGGAGACGCGACGGGCGAAGTGGGCTCCGTCGTGTCCCAGCACAGAGCCCTAATATTCTGCCAGCTCAAGAGCATGCTTGATATAGTCGAGCGTGATTTGCTAAGGGCACATTTGCCTGGAGTCACGTATTTGCGGTTAGATGGTTCGGTGCCAGCGGCCATGCGCCATTCGATTGTGACCAGGTTCAATACGGATGTGTCGATTGATCTACTGCTGTTGACTACTAGTGTAAGTATCATATGTTGTGGTAGGGCGTAGCTTTGTGTTATGTACTCTGTATATACTCTCTTATGTCATTTGGAATGTTGTTTTTCATAATTGTATTTGCATTCAATTATTTCCAAAAAATTGCTTTGTTCATTAAAATTTGGAATAGAATCGACTAGAACCTGTTAAAAACACACCCCTTTTTCCTAATTACTTTCAATCCGTATTACTTATAAAAATGTCTAATGTCGCAATACAAGATTGAGAGATGAAAACAGTGCGTCGCTCGATGCGGCCTGAGCTCGAATAGGATGCGGCATAAGCTCGTAGCTGTGGGGATCGCACACAAACGCGCAGTAATAATAATAATAATTTATTTAAGCAACCAGGACTCATTTTGTTGTCACTGACGAATTTTACCTATACCCGTGGCCCCGTCGTTTATGTGGCTTGACGGAACACAGTGGGGTTTTGGTCGGTAGGAATCCGACATAACCCGCGGCCCTTTCCCCGGAGGCCGTGGGTATCTATGCAAGATTTCCCCGCTTAAAAAAAAGGACTCATTTTGTTAGTAACAATTAATAACTTAAAAATTATTTAAGTAAAAATAACATTTTGTTTGTTCTATCAGGTTGGTGGGCTTGGACTGAACCTGACGGGCGCGGACACGGTGGTGTTCGTGGAGCACGACTGGAACCCGATGCGCGACCTGCAGGCCATGGACCGGGCACATCGCATCGGGCAGCGGCGGGTCGTCAACGTCTACCGCCTCGTCACACGCAACACGCTCGAGGAGAAGATCATGGGGTCAGACTACATCTCTAGCTCAATCTTTAACTCACTCACACTCACACTCAAACTCGAAAGTCATCATGGGGTCAGACTACATCTCTAACTCAATCTTTAACTCACTCACACTCACACTCAAACTCGAAAGTCATCATGGGGTCAGACTACATCTCTAACTGAATCTTTAACTCTTAACTCACACTCACACTCAAACTCGAAAGTCATCATGGGGTCAGATTATATCTCTAACTGAATCTTTAACTCTTAACTCACACTCACACTCAAACTCGAAAGTCGTCATGGGGTCAGACAACATCTCTAACTCAATCTTTAACTCTTAACTCACACTCACACTCATACTCGAAAGTCATCATGGGTTCAGACTACATCTCTAACTCAATCTTTAACTCTTAACTCACACTCACACTCAAACTCGAAAGTCATGGGGTCAGACTATATCTCTAGCTCAATCTTTAACTCTTAACTCACACTCAAACTCAACTCGAAAGTCAACATTGGGTCAGACTACATCTCTAACTCAATCTTTAACTCTTACCTCACACTCAAACTCGAAAGTCTAATTCAAACATTTATATATTTAATGGGTTGAGACTGTTATATCTCAAACTCAATTTAAAACTTAACATTTATTTATTCGACTATACTACGTTTGGGGTGCTGTTATAGTTGTTGTGTTTCTCTATACCTTAGTAACAATAAAACTTTTTATCGTGCTTAATTAATTATCCAAAACGGTTATTATAATCGAAACAAAATAATAAATCCGACTCGAAGGACCATAAGATTCGTACGCTCTGTTTGCACCGTAAACGAAAATATCGTAAAAATGATTAAAACTGATCCAGAAAAAAAATCACGTTTTATGCTGAATGGATATTTTTTATTATAATTTATTTCTAACAATAATTAATAATTTCTGCCCTCTTCCACAGGTTACAAAAGTTCAAACTGAAAACGGCGAACACGGTTATAAGCAGCGAGAACGCAGCAATGGAGACGATGGGCACGGACCAACTGCTCGACCTGTTCCAACTCAGCTCGGGAACCGAACCCGCGACCGGCGAGGAGAAGCTGCCGGAGCTCTGGGATGACGCACAGTACCATGAGGAGTATGATATGACCAGCTTCATACGGAGTCTGAGGGATGTGAGGGATCCCGGGGAGGGGGTCGTGTGGAAGGAGTAGGGTATTTGACGTATGAAGTAATATGGCAGTTTTAAAACAAAATTAGACTATTAACAAATTTACAAGACTACCTAAAGCTTTTACGGCATTTGCCCCTAAAAATAAAAAAGATCGAAGCAGATGGCAGAAGGCAGACAAGTATAATAAACGTGAGGAAGTTTGAAAACAACATTGTCAAACTACATTACTCTTTCTTAAAAATTACAATAATTCGAAAAAAAAATCTGCTCTACTATTTCATTTTTTTGACACGCAAGTAGCGCATCTGTGTTCTTAAATCTCTATCAAGTATGTGGTATCAAGAACCAAATTCAGGGCATATTATTACTGAAAAAAAAAGTAAACAACTACATAAAATATAACAAAACTTTTCATTAGTATCGGATACATACTTCTCCTACTTGATAAATAATATTAATAAATGAACTATCTTTTTGTTACTGAACTTTTGGAACTGAACTTCATAGACCTTCATATACCTAAATATTAATTTTAAATCATATGACAAGTATTACAATATCGGATAAATGTATATGTAACACTATATAATAACACAGTCAATTAAAATCATACAGTCATGTGGCATGACATGCATTACAACAAAAAAATTACTAAAACTAATGGTCAGTTTTTCAATCATGCACGCTTGAGCAATTTGCATGTCATGCAATATGACAGTGTATCATCAGAACAGATGGTGACACGAATTCAAAGAAAAAATGTTTCTATTTACAATATTAGTTATAGATACACTTCTCTCAGAATAATTCTGTGCTTTTTCAATATCCTCACTATATACAGGGTGTCCCAGCAACGGTATACTAAGCCCCAAGGAGGTTATAGTTTTGCATACGCTGAGTACGTAAAAAATACTGATAAAATTCCAGACGAATTTTTTTGACAAACAGATGAATTAAAACTCTATGTGTGTACCCATAACAAGCAACCCGCTCAACTTTGCCACCAGCACGTGAGCTATCGTTTAAGATTATGTTTTCATGGACAAAATGCTCACATTAGCGAAGCGGTATATGCCGGCTGCGCGAAACTAGAGAAGAATACTTGAATTTTAAGGAAAAATTAAGCAAAAAATATTGTTTAAGTATTTTTTACGTGATCAGTGTATGCAAAACTACAAGTCCCTTCGCGCTTAGTATACCAATAGTGGGACACCCTGTATAGTTGAATATTAGCAATTGTCAGGGCACCAATATATTATTATAGTATAACGCAATTTCATATTATAATATGTAGATGAAACTGTTCTTGATATTATTATACTCTGAACATGAATATTTTATAGTGTTACATTTGAAATAAATTTTATTTTTTTGGTGGAGAAACCAATTTACTTTAGTGTAACTGTGAACTAAAAAAAAGTCAATTCAACCAAGAGGTTTTCCTATAAATTATACATAATATACAGTGATTTCAAATAATTATATCAATAACTTTAAAAGTATGTCCGTTCGTGCCGATATAATATATAACACATATCTAAATGACAATAATATGTATATTATAATATATTATACACTTTATTCCGAGTAGTTTTCATGTTTTAACGCCGTTAGTACACCGACGCATTCGCGTGCGGCAGCGAAACAACGAAAAATCTGTCAGTAGTGTGGCAGGTTTTCGCATATGATATGTCTCACTCTAGCACATAGATAGATGAAATAGTTGCGTCCTTGTCAGTATTGTTTCGCAAGGAACTGCGAAATGGCCATTACACAGACGCATTGCGAAACAGTTGCGAACACATTGCTGTTTACTAACGTTCCGCAGATATTTCGCTACGCAGTAGTTTCGCAGAGATTCGCTGCCGCACGCGAATGCGTCGGTGTACTAACGGCGTAACTATCTTACTATTAATATTAAATTCTATTTAAAGTTAAAGAAAATTGACAGTTTCCTCGTAACAAATTAGAACACTACATTATATTTTTTGGAAAACTGCAAAATCTAAAAGAACTTTATTTTATAGTGCAAACTCAATGTTTTGTCAACGTTTGGTCCTTCTAAAAATAATCTAAACTAGATAATTGAATGAAGTTATACCACTTGATTATAAGTTCTATATCTAAGTTCTATTTAATTTTCGACCGCCTCCTTGGTAGTGGTTGACGCGTGAGCGTAGCACCAAGGGTTCCTGGGTTTGATTCCCGGTGGAGACGAAGAAAAAAAAATGTCTCGGTCTGGTAGGCTGATCACCTACTTGTCCCTAAAAAGAAAATCGATCAGTGAAACAGATGTATAATGCATCTGCCCCTTACCCCACTAGGGGGACACGGGACTTCACTTTTTCTGTTTAATTTGATGTCTTGAATATATTAGTTATTTAGCGTAGTTGTAACCAAACCAAAATACAAGAGTTCTAAAATATATATTAATCCTTATATTATTTATTTCTAAGGCTTACACGTATTTTAAAATAATATAATTAAATAACATGCGGTCACTAAGAGACGTACGCTCGAGCACGTACATTTTCATTTTCCAGAATTGCGTTTTTTCATGTTAACAAAGTAATAACTACGATTTTTTCATATAAAATCTAAAGAAGGATTTAAATATGGCGGTTTTATAATTATAAACGGAAACTAAAACTGTCTACTGTTACTGTACTGTTATTAAAACCTAGCAAAAAATGAGCTATATAGATATATGTCTCTTTATCATGTAATGTTTGTGTTTGTTCGTTTTATTGATGTAAGTTCCTCAGTAAGAAATACCTCAAGTTCTTACGGCTATTTATTTGTATTGTAAGTTTGTAGTCATACCGCTTAGTCATTTTTGTAGTGTAGAGAGTTGTGCTTCGGCACCCATTTTTGATTTTGCTATGTTGTACCTGCTCAATTAAAAACGACGAAGTAATTTTTAGTTGACAACAAGCTGTGTAGTGTCGATAGTTTTATTTGAAATTTGTCCATGAAATAAAATAGGTTGGCTTAGAAATTAAATGGCTTGTGTCGCTACTAATTTCTACATTTCAGTAAAATCAATAAAAGTCGCTAAAATCTCAGTATATTTTTTTCGTGGACAAATACTAAATACAAGCAAAATTGTTTATTTTAATGTATGTTAATAATTAATTTTAAGCGACGCATGCAGACGTAACTTTTGTTATATCTTTAATAGATGGAGCTTTCTTTCTAGATGTATTAACGCTCATTGTGTAAAACTGATTTGTGTGTTGTTATTTTGTGTTTTATTACTATCTGAAGCACGCCACTGGCGTTGTGTTTTGTATTTCATAAACGATTCTTTTAAGAAATAAACGATTTGGTGAGAATTATGTTTTTTATTTCTATTCTTTCCCACATATACCTTTAGTTTTAAAGTACACGTAAGATGGCTAAAAACAAAACATATTAATAATAAAAGTTTTAATATGTGCCCTAACATCACACTGCGCAGCAACACAAAGAACACTGCCAAAAAATCACTATTAATGCAAAAACAACATCACTACAATATTCATCATCATCTTATACTGAAAAAAATATTTTAAATCATATCCTATTACTGAAGTATCTGAGTAGATACACTGTACATTCTATTTACTTATGTGACTGAACTGAGTACAATCAAAAATACTTTTTGTGACACTCAAAGTTATTGGCAAACTTTAGGTTATGTTAGTTACTTTATAGCCTAGAAATCGCATCTTCGATCACTTCAAAACTCATCCGAGAATATTTTAACGTAAAGTTTTTACTTGCATATATAGATGCAAAAAAATTGTATTGAATTTGTTCTCCAGAACCTCCTGTGTTCAATTCTGGTAGGGTAGGACAGCAGATTATCATAATAAAAAAATAAATTTGCAATGGTTATATTTTTCTGATTTTTACAATTAGTAAAAATTAAGTAGATAGTAAGTAGGTATTTGAATAGGTAACCAAGGTAAACATTGACTTTTCTCCACATTGGTGGCAAATGAATTACGAGATTATTAAAAAGCACTTTTACAGAAGTCTAGTTGCTTAAAATGTGTTTATTATGCGACAAATAGGATAATTTTTTGTTTTTTAAACGACGCGGACGGCTTTGATTCCTTGAAACTTTAACGTAATTTAGTTGAATGTTTCGAGTGAAACATTCAACTAAATTACTCATTCTCATTGGTATGATAAAGATGCGTGATGATAAATTATTATACGCGTTTTTGGAGTGTAATTACGGATAGACATAAGAAATTCTGGTAGTGATTAAAATCATTAATAGCTCCAAAAATTCCGATAGATGGCGCTTTTACTGTTACGCGATCGCGGGCACATGCTAGAGACGGACCAAAAAACTATAGACACATAATACTGAATCATGGTTAATTAGTAAACTAGAGATTTTACACACTGATATATTATATACCTATATCAATTAAACATTATGAATGCATTAGAGGCATGGTCCATGCTTTTATATTATGCTCATAGGCCTATATCTTAGGCTAACCTTGATATTAGTTCATGAGAAATATAGCCATGTCTTTTTAAGATCTCGTCTGTCACTTTTACAAAGTTCTATCAAAATGGGTTCAGTGAGGTTTTAAAGCGTAGAAATATGTAAATATTTTCGGATATTTTGATATTCGTTACGTGGCATAACTAACTTGTGTTATGTATGAATTTTACATCATTTCCACAAAGATTTTTATTATACATTTTTAAAGAATAGAAAAAATCCGATCACGATGCGGAATTCGAACCCGCGTCTTTCACCATACGCCAGTGCAATCATATTCGAATGTAATAAAGCATTTGAATGCTATTAAACTAAATATAAAGTTCTAAACTGGTTTTAACTACACAGTAGTCAGATGAAGAGTACACATAATTATTGATTAGCTAAGAATGAAGAAGGAATAAATAAAACTTCAAAAGTATGGCACAGTTCCAGTTTTATTTTTTATTGTTACATGTGCTAGATAAAAAAATAATACAGTCCGATTAGTGATACTCTTGCGATACGCCAACGTAATACTAGTCACTTACAAAACGAATATAAACCACATTCTCTCTAAAATTGGAAAACATTTTACAATTTCAACAAGAAATTTTAACTTTCACATATTTGTGCCCGAGGGCGGAAGGTACTTCAATCTACGTTACCGAAAGTGCCTTATGTAACTTTAAAAAAATGTTATAGTTCATCTATTTATACACATTTGCTTGTCCCACGACAATTAACGATTCACGACATTTACACAAGCGAATCTGTATAATAATAATAATATATTTTACACTTTCGAAGCGCTAATTGAGGTGAAAACAAAAAGGATCGTCAGACGCAACCGCAGTGAGCGACAGTCGCTTGCGCAAACGCCGCGAGCGACAACACAACTCGAACGCGGACCGTAAATCTGTTAAATTAAAAAAGCTACGTCTCTCTACAGATAGAAAAGATTGAAGCTAAGAGACAGGCAAGGAAGACATCGGAACCGGAGAAGCGAGCCCGCATCCGCGACACGCGCTCGCTGTGATCTTAGGCAATAAATTAAAGTACAATTAAATAATAAAAATAAAGTGTTCGTTAGCGCTAATCTATATGTACAACTTATGTCTAATTAGAAGCATCAACTATGAAAAATTTTATTAACATTGAAGGCACATGTTTACGCACCCTATATCGCCACGCGGCTCGTGCACGACACTTCGCTGGGCCGGACTCGAGCTAGCCTAACTACTATACACTATACACTAGCGTACTGTGCCGGTTCGTGCCGTACGGCGCGTACTGTACGTGCGGTACGTACAGTGCGTACGGTACGTACAGTGCGTACGGTACGGCACGACGCAGCAGAGTACATGGACACTGGACGCGGCCGCGCTGTATCGACCAGATCTTTTACGAGAATGATAATAAAGATGTTTTATGGTTGATGGAACTTTTATTAATTTTGCATGTATTTACACAATTCATCGATTTTCCTACGAAAAAGTAATTAACATTAGAATAGATCTATTATACAGATACAGATTCAATGTCTCAATCTTAGCGATTATGCACTTTAAAAACAAAGTTTCTCAATTTGAAAATTACAAAGGATTGAATAAACTTTTTCGTGGTAAAATCAATGAAAAGTTTTACTGAATCTCTATGTTCAAACGAATAAGTATAGATCAGTTAGTTATCAAAAAAAATAGTAAGTGAAATCTCGGCCGATACACCGCGCTGTGGACTAGATGTCGCTAGCAGTTACGACGGAAACAATAAACGCAAGACCCAAATCTTTTACGATATTAAAGACAAAATCAAGTTACAATCCCGCGTTTCTAGATTAATCTTGATTTATCTCGTCACAACCACAAGCGACTGTGAAATTATATCAAAATTCAGTCTGATATTCGATAAAATAAATTAGTTCGGATGTATGCGACGTAGACGCCATTTTCATTTATCTACACGTGAAATTATGGTGGAAAAAATCACAAAAATAGTTTTTTATTGTATTTTTTAATTGAACAACCTTTTAATATTCATTCAGGCTAAAGAAAACAAAACAATATTTAGACTTAGACTTCGAATGGCGCATAAATCTAATGTATTAAATATATCAGAAGTAAAAAATCGTATCCAAAAACCTGAACATACAATAAAGGTGTCAGAACGGAAACTAAAGGTAACAAAAATCGATTGTACTGTGTAGATAAAAACAAAATGGCGTCCGCGCCGCTTCGAAGGTAACCCTTAATCTATTATCATGTACTATTCACAGCAGCAGAACGGAAAACTGTCCACTTAACAATATTAATATACTTTAACATTACATTGACATTTGAGATCCCGTCGCCAAATATTGTACAAAATCGGGTCCAAAACGTCGTACGCGGGAGATATTGCTCGTATATACTATTTTTTACCACAAAAAGACATTTTCCATAGAAATCCAAAGAAAAATAATCATAAAAAAACACCAAGCATTATCTCCCACGCGCGGTTAAATAGAATTTAGAAAAACCAACGTCCACGCAACGATGAACAAACAGAACTTTTTATTTAGTAATAAATTTAATACGCGTACAAACTAAGCAGTCATTCAGTAAACGCTAGGAATTAAAGAAACTCGCGTAATTTGATAAAAATATTATAATATAGTACAGTAGTAAGCGTAACTAGAGGATACGAGTGGAAATCAAATGTCGCCGGCCTCCGTTTCGTGCCGAACTGTGTTGTTGAAAAAAAAATAGTACTTAATTATTGGTAATATACGATATATAGTAGTAAACCACCGGTAATATACGTAATATAGTACTAAACCACCGGTAATATACGTAATATAGTACTAAACCACCGGTAATATACGTAATATAGTACTAAATGAACATAGTACTGACGTAAAATAATACAAACTTGACGTAATATGGCTACATAGTACTAACATGTAGCAAATGTAACGTGATGTAGAATTAATAGGCGAACAATATTAGTACTAATGTAGCGTAATATTAACGTTAAATAGTGTTGATGAAAAATAGAACTTAAATATTTGCAATAACAATAATAATGTAACGACATATCAACACAATAATGCAATACCGAAATATAAAAAGTACGTCATGGTTAAAAAATAAAACAAACATTGCGTTTCTAAAAATATACACATTGGATCCATTAAAAATATAATAAAAATATATATTTTCAAAAATAAATCTAAAAATATAATTGTGCGGCAACGGAACGGAGACCCGAGGAACCGAATTTACAATTTCATAACCATTTGATTACAATAAACCTAACATTTTAATTATCAATTTACACTTGGCGCTTTGTCTGTTATGGGGAACGGATATAAAATTATAATTATTCTTCATCAATAAACGACATTTGAAATAAAATATAATATGTAGATTAAGCGTAACACAATAAAATATATTTTCAATTGTAACATAATGATAATTTTATATTTTTATTAAAATAGAAATGCGCGATTCCTCGAGTTATCTCCTTTAAAAAGTATATATTGGGCTAGAATACATATAATGTTATAGGAAAATGTACTTAAAGGGCTTAATTTTAAAGAACATTATTATTAGAAACACAAAAACATGGCGGACCGATGCGTGAAATGTCATTATGACAGGTCATAAGCCACTGCTTGAACTGTTTCGATACATTTTTATTATTTTTAAGATCTTCTATTAAAAATAGCAAGCAAAACGCTGTTTTTTTCTAGATTTGTTTTCTGACTTTTATATCTTCTAGCCCAATAAGAAACAGCTCGGAACCACGCAATAACAGACAAAACGACACTCATATATATACCTATACTTACATGACTCTGGCCACATTCAGCACTGGCAGTATTAACTACTTACATCTATACAATACAGGACAGTATTTATGTACATTGTCATATTTTTTATCTGTACTATTTGATAACAGATAATTTATTTTTTATTTAATCTATATTCACCGTCTAGTTGCATATATGCTATAGAATAGCTTTTTTTGTCACTGGGTCTTTTAGTGATTAAAATGAATTAAAATATTTTGACGCTCCCAACAAGAAAATGAAAAAAAAAATGTTTGTTTTTTTTTCGAAAAAAAATAAAAACAATGTTTAAGTTTTTTGTAACTACATATTTCCTTAGGATAGTAAATTTTAGTAGCAATTCTCTTATTGGGATCGACAAGATATTAAAACAATAATGAATATTCGTTGCCTTAGTAGAAATAAAAAATACCAAAATAAAACTTCGTTTTAGTCATGCCCACGTACAGATGTACAAACGAACAATCGTCAAGTTATTCCAAGTTACAAATTTATTTTTGTCAATTTTTTTATTTGCAATAAATACATTTTTAAGTTCATTCATGATCATTCGTCTTAATACACCAAATTTTATTTTTAGTATCGTACAAGCTACCAGGTTAAGCTTTCGTCACTTTGCCCTTCATAAAAAACAATTATCATAATATCTTGATACACAATTTTATTGTACCTTCATTTAGTAATTTATTAATTAGTGTACCTCACTTGTCATCAAAAACAACAGTGATACTAATAGTGTAAAACCTGGATACATTTGTATCTTTGACAACAAAACCATTTCTTAAAGTCAAGTATCATCTTTAAAATGTCCATATTTTCTTCTTTCTTCTTTTCATACAAGTTGTAATTACACCCTTATCTCGATACACATAAGGTCCAAATTCAGTCAATGCTCTTGACCCTAGCCATGACCTTCCCTTCGAACATGGGCAGCGTGTCGCTGTCGCTGCTCACCTCCTCTTGTATCACCGTGTTGTCCAAATCTGCACACTCCGTTTTGAAGAAATATCTGTAAATATGAGAAAATTGAAGTGATTTTGAGTTAAATCAAATTAAGAAAATAAAGATGTAGAAGACAATAAATTTAATTAGGCTTTGTATTCATTAACGTAGCAAACAATTTGAAAATGGAAAAGAAAAGTCAATTATATTGCAAAGTAATGCTATTAAACATGATCCTTAATGGGTATTAAATATATCAACGGACCTAGATGAGTTCCCTGTGGAACACCTTGAAGTAACATCCATTATTTAATAAAATCTTTATTATATAAAAAAATACATCTATTCAATTTAGTGATATGTAGCAAACTATTCCAATACCTAACATTATTTTTTTCAGTTGTTAAGTTTTATCAACAAATGTCTATTTGCAACATGATCAAACGCCTCCATAAAGTCACCACCTTACAAAACACTACGAAACTTAATCAAACGCTTCTTCCAATTCACTTTCTCTAACCACGATTATCAAACCCAACGCTCACCGGTAGTTCCCCTTCCTGGGCAGGTACTCCTTGAAGGTGCGCAGCGTGAGCGGGCTGGCGGGCACCTTGAAGCGGTACGGCACGCTCTCGTCCAGGAAGTGGGCCACCACCACCGTGTGCTCCCCCCCACTCCCAGCACCACCACCCCCACCGCTCGTGCTGCTCGACTTGCTGCCACCACCACTGGAAAAAATATATTATATTAGTTGTTGTATAGTATATTAGTTGTTTTTGTTTTTGTGCTTAATGATACATGGAAGGTGGAATTCCTCCATCGAAAAAAGGTGGATCCTCAGTCTACTGGACTAGTCAACCAGTAAAAACCCGATGAATGAAAACATTTCGCTTGCATGAATCCGAGCGAGGCGTCGCTACAGTACTCATTTTAAATTTTATTTTAGAGCACTTTTGGGGCAACACACACACACATTCTTTTGTCTTAAAAGGTACCTTTTATTATGACACGTGTAGTGGATCGCAGTAGATATTCATCTGATGACTCTGACCAACTGTTAACATCGATTTATCAGGATAGTAACATTTAGCTACATATTTAATGCAAAAAATTTCACATTTGTAATTTTAAGCTATTGGATAGCTTCTTTCTGTTGGTGAAAAGAGTTTGTATAAACAAATGTGTATGTCAAATACCTATGTGTCATCTTATAATTTCTCTCTTCCGTCTTTACCCTTCGTACTACGCGCATCGTCTAATAAAGAATCTTAAGTTTATTTAACAATCTTTGCTTTTTCCTGCCCAAAACCCATCAGGTTATGGGCCCAGAACGTTATCTTTGCTCTGTATATAATTATTTTTGAGTTTTGGCAGAATAAAAGTAATTTTATAAATAAACTAAAACGCCCGTCCATACATGTAAAAATGGCGACATCAACATCGGTTTCGACTTTAACTCCTGTGGAGAAGTTGAGCGGCATAGAAAACTACAGTAATTGGAAGTTCCAACTGAAAATGCTACTCATTCACGAGGACTTATGGGACGTCGTTTCGGAAGATAAAACTGAAGATGTCAAAGATGCGGCTCATATGAAGAGATCTCACAAAGCTCTTGCTAAGATCTGTTTGTCAGTAAAGCCCTCGGTTTTTACGCATGTAAGGAACGCAGAGACGGCGCGGGATGCATGGATTAATTTGCAAAAGGCGTACGAAGACAAGGGGTTGTCAAGGAGACTGAGTTTGCTTCGTCTTTTGTTTGCAACAAAATTATGCGAATGTGAAAGCATGGAAGCTTACGTTGCGAAGATTAGCGACCTAAGTCAACAGCTGAACGATATTGGTTCACCTCTGGAAGATGATTTCGTTGCAGTTCTCTTACTGAGTGGCTTGTCTCAAGACTTTGATCCACTCATAATGGCACTTGAAAATTCTAATATCAAGTTGTCGAGTGAAGTGGTCAAAGCGAAGCTCATGCAGGAGAAGCAACGACGTGATGAAAAAGGTGACACGAGTTCAACAGCTTTGGTGGCGGCACGTAAGAAAATCAAATGCTTTAAGTGCAAGAAGCTTGGTCACTTCTCGAGGAACTGTAAATCTGTGAAACCAGTTAAGGCGGAGAGCTCAACAAACCAGTTACTATTGACAGCATTATCAGCTTGTGTGCAGAATGATATATGGTTAATAGACTCTGGTGCGAGTAGTCATATGTGTCATGACAGGAATATACTAAATAACTTTGTTCCTGGTATGTGTCTGAAGTCAAGGTGGCTAATGGTGAAAAACTATTTACTGCTGGTCGTGGTGATGTAAAAGTAAATTTGAAATTAGGCATCAAAACAATCAGTGAAGTTTATCATGTACCGAATTTAGCTACAAACTTGTTGTCAGTCAGTGCGTTAACTAGGAAGGGTTTTAGAGTTATTTTTAATGAAAAATGTTGTAATATATTCTATGGTAAAAAGCTAGCAGCTACAGCTGTACATAAAAATGGTGTTTATCAATTAGAAACTGCAGAATCTGTTAGAGAGCGTGATCTGTGTGTGGTAGGATGTGGTGGCTGTTCTATGTTTTCAGGGAATAGTGTAGAATCTGCGACTACCAAGGTAAATACAGAAGCTCAAGATTTAGTGCAGAAGAAAGCATCTGAGAGCTGTAAGAAAGAAACTGAGCTGAGTTTCCAGGCGGCTGCTAACTCTGTTACGCAGGAGACATGGCACAGGAGACTAGGACATCTCAATATGAGGAGTATGCATTTGTTAATGAAAGGTATGGCTAGTGGTATTACTTATGATAAATCACAGTTCAGTCAATGTGAAGCTTGTGTTAAGGGGAAGCTTAGCAAATTACCTTTTCCTAAGAAGGCACAAAGTAGGTCAAATGAACTGTTAGGTGTTGTACACAGTGATTTATGCGGGCCTATGCCAGTGAAATCTTTCGGTGGTGCTAGTTACTTCCTCACGTTTATTGATGATTGTAGTAGGAAAACATGGATTTATTTTCTGAAAAATAAGAGTGAAGTTTTCGATAACTTCAAACATTTCAAGGCAATGGTGGAGAACCAAACCAATAGAAAAATAAAATTGTTGAGGACGGATAATGGAGGCGAATATGTCAATTCTATATTCCAGGAATATTTGAAGGATAACGGCATCATTCACCAGACTACCATACCGCACTCGCCTCAGCAGAACGGTGTTGCTGAGCGGGCCAACAGGACAATCGTCGAGAAGGCTCGTAGCATGTTACGAGACGCAGGCTTAGATGGGCAGTTCTGGGCAGAAGCGGTCAATACCGCTGTTTATTTGAAGAACCGGTCCCCTACAAAAGCAGTCTACGGTAGCACGCCAGAGGAAAAATGGACTAATGAGAAGGTGAATCTTAGCCATTTACGTATATTTGGTTGTGTGGTTTATGCCTTGACACAGAATCGTAAGAAATTAGATTCAAAATGTAAACCTTACATTTTTGTAGGATATTGTGAAAATAGTAAGGGTTATAGATTGATTGATCCAGAGAATCTCAGCAAAATTATTAAATCAAGGGATGTTGCTTTCTTTGAAAACAAATTCTATACAAAAAACACTGAAAAATGTGAAAATGGTGATTTTTTCATGATGATAAATAATTTACAGACTGAGAATTTAAACTCAAATGATTCTCATGTTGAAGTGGCACAGTCTGAAAATTCACTATCACCAGAAAAAGGGGAAGAAAATGAGATTGTAACTAATCCCAGAAGACAGTGTATTTTTGAGTTAGATGACTCTGACAGCAGTAGTTTTGTTGATCCTTCCGATGTCACTTACATTCCAGGTGAATCGACACTTGAAGATGCGATGGATACATCGGAATATGACAGTGCGTGTACTGCAATGCTGACCTGCATTGGAGATGAACCAGAGACAGTTCAAGAAGCTCTAGGAGGGGCTGAAGCTGTTCACTGGAAGAAAGCAATGGCTGATGAGTATCAATCATTTATTAAAAATAAATGTTGGACATTAACTGATCCACCTAAAGATCAAAAACCGATTAAGTGCAAGTGGGTTTTTAAGAAAAAGAAAGATCTTGATGGAAATCTATAAAGCAGTATAAAGCCAGATTGGTAGCTAAAGGTTTTACACAGCGCTATGGAATTGATTACGAGGAAACTTTTTCTCCAGTGGTTCGATATTCCACTATTCGCATATTATTGGCTTTAGCAGCTGAAAAGCAGATGGATATCGATCATTTGGATGTAAGAACTGCTTTTCTAAATGGAGATTTGCAAGAAAAAGTTTTCATGGAACAACCGGAAGATTGAAACTTGTAAAGGCTGATAAAAAGGAGGAGAATTTGGAATATAGAAATTTAATTGGTTGTTTAAATTATATTTCAGTTAGCTCCAGGCCAGACATCGCGCACGCGGTAAGCATGCTGAGCCAGTATAATGATTGTTATGATCAGCGTCATTGGAAGGCCGCGAAACGCGTACTACGGTATTTTAAGGGTACTGTAAACTACAAACTTGTTTTTAGTAGAAGTGGTCTAGACATCAATGGGTATATTGATGCTGTCTGGGCTTCGTGTGAGGTCGATCGTAGGTCGTACATTGGGTTTGTGTTTCAAATTGGGAACTGTTCTGTATCGTGGGAAAGTAGAAAACAGCGAACAGTCGCTCTTTCTAGCACAGAAGCAGAATATATGGCTCTATCAGATTCTTGTAAAGAAGCGTTATTCATAAGAACTCTGTTGTATGAATTGTTAGGTAGGCATTGTTCTGTTACGATTTTTAATGATAACCAATCAGCACAAAAATTGTGTAAGAATCCTATGTATCATGCTCGTACGAAACATATAGATGTGCGGCATCATTTTATAAGAGAAGTTGTAAAAGATAATATTGTTAATTTGAATTATTTGTGTACTTCTGAAATGACTGCCGATATTTTAACAAAACCACTTACTAAAGAAAAGCATTATAAGTTTGTAACGTGTTTAGGTTTACAATAAATTTGTTAAATTCTTAAATTGTAAAAACTAAACTTGTTTAATGTTGTACAATAATTATGTACCTACACATTTGTTTAAGGGCCAGTGTTGGTGAAAAGAGTTTGTATAAACAAATGTGTATGTCAAATACCTATGTGTCATCTTATAATTTCTCTCTTCCGTCTTTACCCTTCGTACTACGCGCATCGTCTAATAAAGAATCTTAAGTTTATTTAACAATCTTTGCTTTTTCCTGCCCAAAACCCATCACTTTCGCGGGCCTTGAGCGCGGGGACCGAATCGAGAAATTCCGTAACGAAAAACCTCACGCTCCCCACTCCGACGGGCACGGAGGTGTTCGTGACCGTGAGGGAGGACGCGGCAGTCCCCGAGTGCCACACGTCTTTTTTTATAAATTTTTTTGTACAATACCGTGCGGGCCTGCGGTCGCGGCGGTCGGCGGAGGTCGCGCGGCGCTCGAGGCGCTCGCCCTCCGCGATCCACAGCAGGATGCGCGGCTCGCTGGCGGCGCTCAGCCCGCTCGCCGTGCCCTCGCTCACCACCGACACGCCGCTGTCCGTCAGCTCCGTCGCCGCCTTCTTGCTTATTGATCTGCCAATCAAATAATGTTATTTATTTATTTAACATTTTATTATTTTTATAAAATTTAAAAGTAAATATTAAATGTCATAGTTACAGTTTTAATATGAGTAACGGAGCGGCCTTATCACTTCAGACTGATCTCTACCGGGCGACCCCTTATGTTATTAATGCGCAAAATATATATTATATAATTCGGTCGAACTAGGTGGTAAATATTTTTTTAATTCTTAATTTCATATCGTCACATTGACAACAAGTACGTCAGAGCGTGAAATGTGTAATTAAAACGTGCAGAGCAAAAATAGGTAGCTGGATTGTTATGCGCGGACGCACGCACGCACACGTACGCACACGTTACACTGCACGCAAAGAGCAACAGCCCTCACAGCAGTATGGCGGGGTGCGGGTGACAGGGGAGGGGGAGGGAGTATACCTGCGCGATCCAATACGTATGTACTCATTTTATGTGCGTACGCGCACGTTAGTGCACGCAAAGAGCGTGTGCGTGTAAGCGACTGGCACGGTGCGGGTGGCAGCGGGTGGCAGGGGGAGGGGGGAGTATACCTGCGCGCGGCGGGCGGCTCGTCGCAGTGTCCCGAGTCGGCGGAGAGGCAGGAGGGCGCGCGGCGCGGGGCGCGGCGGCGGCGCCCGCCCGGCGGGGACGCGCCCGGCGTGCGCTCCGACCACACGCGCGACACGTGCTGGTCTGCAACACACACACACATAATATATACATACTAGCTTACCGCCCGCTTTCTCTAAAACGATTTGAGATTTAAACTATCCTATCTCTCAAGTTGGATCGAACTGCACATGGTGTGCGAATTTTATTATAATCGGTTGAGTGGTTTAGGAGTCCATTGAGGACAAACATTGTGACACGAGATTTATATATATTAAGATTTAAGACATCGTCAATAAGGGCGGCCGTACACGCTTCAAGCAGTTGAGACCGACGGCTTGACGCTGCGACCGGACAACTATAGACTATCATTCACGGACTGCTCGAGCAGTCGCAACTGCTTCAAGCCGTCAACTGCGCAGTTTGCAGCAACAGCTCGAGCAGTCAACGACCGACCACTCGAGCAGTCCGTGTACGTCGCTGAAACGTTAACTGCTCGAGCAGTCCGTGTACGCACTTAGCCCGTGTTTTGTAATATAATGTAATTTCAATGTCACAATGTATGCAAAGTAAAGCATACTTTTGAAGAAAGATGTACCAACTTTAAAGTGAAAAGTACAAAAATAAGGTTAAAAAAAAAGTATTATTCCTTCAAAAAGTAACTTATAATATAACTTATAATTACCTAAAATATCCTGATCGTTGTCGTCGTCGGGCTGCAGTTTCTCCCGTATGGCGGCCGCCACCAGCTGCGGCGGCAACACCTGGCTCGATGTCTCGTCGCATTCACCCTGTAACATTCAAAAAGACTTTATTTAGTCTATTTAGAATTTAAAATTTTTCATTAATCTGCATTATTACAGAATTGCACATGAAATATTTAGTAAATATATCTTTGCTCTACTAAACTGTTTCGATCGCACCTTTTGCCTGCGTAGTATCATCGAAAAGATCTAAAGTCTCCCCCATCCAATGATTATTATAAGCTAAGCGCTCCGTCATGGAGAAAAGCGACGACTTTGGTACCTTCGAATCTTGTCAAAGTAGTTTCATTTCTGGTTCGGCTATTTTTTCACATGTTGAATTGTACTGGTAACCTATTTTCTATTGATTTATAATGACCATCCCTCACCTCAGCGAGTCGTCTCTCCAACCGCTCCTTGTTCTCCCGGTCGCGGCGCACACGCTCCAACTTCTCGATCAGTAGCGGCGCAAACTCGCTAGGCGGCAGCACGCGGAGTTGCTCGGATTGTACGCGTTGCGTGCGTGGTATCATCTGTAATATAAATTAGAAAACTCTATACATCTATTTTTACGATAAGACTTTTTTTTAAACTTTGAATCGTAGAATTATATGTATACCTACAGACATTTCAGAGATTTGACCATAATAGTAATTTTGTAGTATAATTTCGCTCAATTAAACTAAAAATTACTCTAATCAAGTTAACGAAAGAGATAACTTTTTAGACCCAAATTATTTTTTTAAATTCTGTGCATTCAACCCAATTTTTAAACAAAATTTAGTTCCACCCACATATTTTTTTTGTTCTTTCGTCACATTTTTTTATATACCCTCATTTTTTGTTTTGTTCAGAAGTACCAAATTTTTCTTCCACCCTAATTTCCAACTTACCATAGCGGTATCCTGCTCCTTGTTGATAACAGCTTGCCGATCGAGCCCGTACAGTCGCTGGCGATGCCGCGACTCCCGACTGTCACGAGGGCCTCGTATTGACATCCCATCCCTATGTATTAAGGGTATGTAAGTTATTGGGACAATGAACCTTATTATCATTCATATGAGTCTTTTTAAAGTGAAACTTCTTTATCGGGGTTGGGTTGTTAAACTTTGTTATTTTTTTTTTGTAGTAACACTGTTTATTGAGTAGAAACGATCAATTTTCATGTTCAGGACAATTTTGTTTAACAAAACTTTTTAAGATTAAATATTGAAGTGTCAGTGTGTAGTTTCTCTTTCTTTTTTCATTTATCTTTAAAAAAAAATTCACACTTTCTTTCAGTGCGCAAACCTTCATGTATAATGTAGGAATGATGTGCTTAGCTGATCATTGTGTGAGCAAATTAGTGAAAAAAGCAAAGGGTGCAGCCTACTGCAAATTATAATGTAAAAACAACTGCACTAGGGTTCTAATAAAACATTTTTCATACTTACCTACGAAACCTAGTGTTTATAAATTAACTTACCATCTCATATCAGTAGTGACTCACCACAGAAGATTCTGAAGAAATTATTGAAGACCACCATCTTTACCAAGTCCAATACCTTCTCTGTTATGTTTTATCAACTACATGTCCAGTCCGTTACTAAACTCTGCCTACCTTCACTGCACACACTGCTAATTTGCCAGTATCTTACCACCGCATCTTCGACCATGTTTGTTGCGACTGATGCGGTTACTTGCCCCATCACCAACGAACCAAAACCACCATATTGTCCCACGTGACCGGATACTCACACGCTACTGCCGGACAGCGAGACCGCGTCGCTGTCCGTGCGGCCGCTGCTGAGGCTGGCGCGCTCCGAGTCCTGCCGCGAGGTGGGCGTGTACCCCGCGTACGACACGTGCGCGCTGTACACCGACCGCTTGTGCAGCCGTCTGTTACCGGGGACCGGTGTACGGGGGGCAGTGTACGGGGATGTGGTACACGGGATTGGGGCGGAAGTCGTGTCGTGGTACAGAGGATAGGTGAAGTGGTGTCGTGGTACAGAGGATAGATGTATTCGGAGATATTGAGATGTGAATGCGAGATTTAAAAATATATGGAGGGGGGATACATAAATAGAAGATTATGTATTTGAAAAAATGAATAGTGTCGTTGCGTGTTCATGGAAAAATTGTGAGGATAAAAATGGCGTAGGACAGTTGTAGGAGTAAAATACGTTTGGTATGATGAAAATATATATGAATTTTTAGTTATAAAACAATGAGGGAAGGATTATGAAGGAATATTGTAAAACAAGGATAATTCAAGGAATTTAAAGGATCGTAAAGGGAAGGAGTGTGGTAACAGTAACAGGTAGCAGCGTTCGTGTAAATTGCGTCGGAACAGCGAACATGCAGGCACGGGGGCAAACATGGGG
Organism: Colias croceus; assembly: GCF_905220415.1. Lineage (NCBI taxonomy): Eukaryota > Metazoa > Arthropoda > Insecta > Lepidoptera > Pieridae > Colias > Colias croceus. Next base: position 694,267 of record NC_059547.1, read on the forward strand.
GGAAAAACAATACAAAAATCAATCAAGCTGCGGGGACAAATTAAAATAATTAGGCGTTGTGAACGCATGCGCTTGGGGGACTAACGAAACATAGCCGTACTAGTGGAGTGGGGATTATAGAATATTAGACATCCATATGGAATGAAAAACTCAACATTTATGCAATACTGTATTAGTACTGCACAATATTAAAAAATATATATTTTTAGAGTTTTTTTTTTGTTATAACATAGAAATAAGAATTTTTAAACGATTTTTCTCTCAAAATTCGGTATTGAATTTAAAATAACGATATTCAAATATTCTATAATCTATGCTAATAAAATCGCTTTGAGCGTTAAGTAATTGTGACGTCAATATGGTCGTCTACATAGACAACAATTTTTTTTTCCAAAAAATAATAACTAGGCCAAATATATATTGACGCAGAGCTAAGCTTAATTAACAGGACAAAACTAGGAAAATGCCAAATCAATTCAGATAAAGTGTCAATATATTGCTAAAAAAAATATATGGACACACGGATGAATATCATTCATCAGTTCTTGAAAATTACGTGCTTACATTTCTTAGACTATAATGTTTAAAACTCTTTCTTAATAGATACTATTAAAAATTCCCAAAAAAAATACAATATATTTACAATATTAAAAAAGATATATTACATAGTAATAAAATGTAAGCACATAAGATTAGATAACACAAAACTATAGCTAAAGATATGGAAAAGCGATCTAAAAATTGGGGGTAAAAAAAATTAACACTATTGATAACAAAACGGAAAATAAAGCATATTTCATTTATTTGTAGTGCTATATCAACACTCGTTGTTTATGACGTCTTGGTTTGTGTATGTTAGTGTACATGAAAGTGTTTAATTAAAGTGTATTTCCAAAATTGTACGATAAATTTAAAGTGACTAAGTGGTCTGAAAATTAACATGTTTTCTAGTACTAAAAAGTAAGTGTAAGTAAATTAAAAGTGCCTGTGATTATAGTGTAAAAACGACAGCAAATACAGACGCAAAGTGTAATGACAGCGGAAAGTGTAAGCTTGTTGATAAATCCAAAGTTTAATGTCAGTTGAAAGTGTCAGCACTATCTTTTTAAGTACACTATCATTAACCAAAGTGTTTGTGACGCAAAAGTGTAATCAAATTATCAGTTTACAACCCTAATCTAGAACAAGTGTAAACACCAAAGTACTAGTGCAATAGTGTATACAAGAAAGTCACATGGTACGCAATAATATACACATAAATACATATCACACAACAAATGTATATACGTACGGTGCGACATCCGAGTGCAATCTCCTCGACTGCGTGGCTAATAACGCGTCGTGAGTAAGTCGGGCAGCACCACTGCCTCCGCTTAATTCCTGCCCTTCGTGTAGTGTTGCTAGTTGACCGCACACTGATATCTAAGGATTGATAAAAAAAAATAATTAAACGTCTTATTTTCACATTTTGTGAAGTAATACTTCTTTAGGCGCGTTGAGAGTAAAATTTCAATGGCGCGTCATAGGAAAAGGCGACGATTGGTATCTTTTGCCAAGGTTTAAAATCCTGTAGTAAACTACAGATCTACTTGGTGTAAAAATCTTGATGCGTATGAGTTTTTACGTGTGCTAATCAGGGTTATTTGACTTTGTTACCCGCATAGCGCAGAAAGTTCTCATGAAAAGACGCTCGAAAAGTATGGGTATACGTTTCGACACAATTTGTTTTGAGATGTATAATGATAAATAAATAAATAAATAATAGATGTCCTAATACTTTACGATCCTGCAAGTCTATTACGGAGCACTTCACGATGTTTTATTGTCACCGATCCATCCTAGTAAAGTATATTTCAACTTTCAACACGTTTGACATGTCAAAACATGTACGACGTTCCGATCGAACCTACAAAAGTACGTTTCAACTTTCAACACGTTTGACATGTCAAAACATGTACGACGTGTATACACGTACGTCTCTGTGCGGCGGCGACGCGTCGGGCGAGGAGAGCGGCTGCGTGGCCGCGCTCACGTACGACACGTAGGCCTCCGAGCGCAGGAACGCCTGGTACGTGGTTTCCGTGATCGCACGCGTCACCTGCAATGCGAAATAATATATTTTATTAGCATTCCAAAATATATGTTATATTTTGGAAAAAAATCCCGAGAATTTTGAGCAAAATGGATTTTGTTTTCGACTATAAAAACACATTTTTTTTTACAAATTTCACACACGGCACGATCTGATCCCATACTACGCTTTCGCTCGTGTTATTGAAACCAGATGGCTGATAAACATACATATATGTTAAATGGTGTCTACGATATCTATAAATTAACAACGATAAATAAATGTTTAAAATATATATTTTTTGGTTTTTATGGCATTCAAATGCTTTATAAATATAAATTTATAAAGAATAGAAAAAATTCGATCACGAGGCGGGACTCGAACCCGCATCCTTCGCGCCATTCCGGGGCGGATGCCTCACCAACTCAGCCACTCGTGACCCGCCTGAGCAATCGAATTTATTCTATCCCTTCAGTTTTATGTGTCTTAAGGGACACACCGCGCGCCATCTATTGAGATGATTTAACAAACATCTCTGAGGCATCCGCCCCGGAATGGCGCGAAGGATGCGGGTTCGAGTCCCGCCTCGTGATCGAATTTTTTCTATTCTTTATAAATTTATGTTTAAAATATGTTGATCTGCAATGACAAATTCAAATCCCACTGTGTAATATTTCAATCACAACATACAAGAGGTTAAAAGTCAAATTTTCATGTCATTAGCAAATCTACTATACTATACTATCCTGACGCTATAACTACAGAATGCACCAACCGATTTCCACGGTTTTGCATTCGTTGGAAAGGTCTCGGGCTCCGTGAGGTTTATAGCAAAGAATAAGTGTCTCTGCCAAACGGAGTTCGACCGGTTTGCTAGTACATTATACAAATCCATATCTAACCTCTTGTTCCATCTCATCGAAGATGGTCCTCTCGATGTTGGCGCCGTCCTTGAGCGCCTGCTTCACCTGCGTCTTCAGCGCTTCCGGCATCGTTAGCTGAGACTTGCGCAGGAATCTAAGTGAAAGTTCATTTTATTTAAAAAGTTATATTATTACATAACCGAAAAATAACGAGTTCTTTAAAATTAAAAATTACAGGTAGGAGAATTTAAAAATTGCAGCAAGAGTGACAATTTTTTGCAATTAATTATGGCGCATGACCACACAGCCGATGTATGCTGAAACACCTGAATATTCAACTCCAACTGAGGTGCCAATTATTTCCGGCACTTTTTCTCTTTTGTAGTCTGTCTGTCCACCCGAAGCTGCAGACTGGCCACTCACTTGTATATAGCGGAGACGACTTGGCGTATCTTGGACGGCTCGGTCTCCTGGCGCAGGCCGTGCACCGCGAAGTAGAAGTTGAGCCGGTCCACGTGCAGCCCGCCCGCGCCGCACACGAACTTGCGGAACAGCCGCACGCCCTCCGCGTCCTGTATACGTAATAGGACAAAAACGGTGCAATTTTCGGAGATAACAATGTAATTTCGATGTATTTTTAAAGAAAACTAAAAATTTCGCAGTTCTAAAAGCTAATTCGCGCTGTTTGGGTAAATTATAGGTCTACCAGAATCTGATGGCATATTTATATTATTTAAGAAATAAAAGATTTTCATGTGGCAACTTATTTGACAACTATCAAATTGGTTGTCAAATTATTTGTCTTTTTTGCAGTTGATAAATAATTTTTAGGATTTTGTCTAAAAAATCTTCGAAAATGTCGAAAAAGCCGCTGTGATCACAAGCAAGAGGTGTTGTTTATAATGTGTATAGAAAAATATTTGATGAAGAAGGGTCAAACACATCACAATTTTCAATTTAGAAGATTTTATTGGTAAATTGGACTTACCCGCTTTGATACTTTCAATTAAAAAATATTATATGTAGGTTAGTAGTTTAACTATAATATTGTTTGTTGATTGGAATATAATTTTATGAGAACTTATTACAGGAGTTTCCAATACGGCTATTCATCAAGTCCAAGCTGTCCAAGTCAATTTTATAATGTGTGTATCTGTTAATACTTACGAAAATAAACATAGTTTTATTTTATTTTATAAAAAATTATAATCAGTCTAGTTTTCTATCGATATAACATCGATATTTTTACATGGCATAATGATAATGAATATACAAATATAGGTATGTGTAAATAATAATATGTATTACCTGTATAAAAGTAATAATTATGTATAATATTATACGTACATGTAAGTATGTACCTACATAATATTAAGTGGATATCTCATTATTAAGTACAGTATTGTCCACTTATGTAATGTGACTAATGATATTGAGAACAAACTAAAAAATAAGCAGTATCAAGATTGTTCAGTCCATTTTCCCTAGGGTTGCACACTCAAAATTTTGATTTCCCTAATTGCCATCAGATTCTGGTTTACCTATATTAATGCGATTAAATATGTTATAGTTGCCAACATAATGGACTAGAGATGATACAATTAGTGAAATAATTATAGTAATTACACAAAATTAGGTAAGTGATAGCACGATTAGATAAAATTAGACAAGAGGAGGATTACCAATTTCATTAGGATAGTGTAAAGTGTATGTAGTGTGTGTATAATATCTCTCCTCGAGCAGGTAGTATCACGTGGTACGTATGGTATTAGGGATTGCTAATGTATTTTAGTGAATTAGTATTGCTAGAATAGTGTAGTGTGTGTACCTCGAACAGGTAGTGTTATGACATACCATACCATTGATCCATACTATAATTATATTAATATTATAAATGCGAAAGTAACTCTGTCTGTCTGTCTGTTACTCAATCACGCCTTAACTGCTGAACCAATTTGCATGAAATTTGGTATAGAGATATTTTGATACCCGAGAAAGGACAGGCTACTTTTTACCCCGGGAAATAGGATAGGTTTAATCCCGGAACTATGCGGGTTTTTTTTTGAATGCGCGGGCGAAGCTGAGGGTGGAAAGCTAGTAGTTCATAAACAATGCAGAAGCTAGTATCAGGGATTGCTAGTGTATAGTAGTGTATTAGTATTGCAAGAATAGTGTGTGTAGTGTATATCTCACCTCGAGCAGAAAGTGCAGCGCGCGCGCCCACCGCACGTAGGGCGGCGAGGCGGGCGAGCGCGCCGAGCTGCCCGACGAGCCTTCCGTCTCTTCGCGCCACCACATAGCGCCCGCCCTATGTCACGAGCGGAATATAACCTTTATTTTTCGAACTGTACGTGCTTTTTTACATATTTATGTATGAAAAAGTATGTTTTTATCACAAACCAAACAAAAGTGGCACGTTAGGTGGACATTTATCCTGGATCTTTTGGACTTTTTATCAAGCAGAACACTGAGCGTACGAATCGGTGAAACACTATCAATAGCCCGTCGAATAATGAATGGTGTTCCTCAAGGATCAGAACTAGGACCTTTTTTCGGCTCATTTTTAGTAGAAATTATAAAAAAAGACATAGTGCCAATGTTAGCCAATAAATGAGACAAAATATTTACGTTAGTTCTGTGTATACTGTTATTTTATAAATTTCAAAGTACATAGATCTTTCAGTACCACTATGAAAAACGAAATGACATGGCTATATTATACTGAACGAGTTTCTAGTGAGACAAAATTTAATTGTCATATTTGTTGCTAACTTTCGACCTCAAAACCGTTATACTTATTCAATTCAAATAGAGTGGTCTCTCTAGGAAGATTTTTATAGTTTTTTTTTATAGATTTGTATCAAAAATAAATGTTGATATGTATTGTTATGTAGTTATCAGTTCAAAATCAACAAATTCCCTTTAAATTATACTCACTTAGCGAGATGAGGCTGTGTGAACACATGTTTGGACTGAGATTTGCCCTTCTCCTCCCCGGGGGCTGGCGGCAGCGACGACCTGTCTGCAAGCTTGTGCTCCCAACCTGTATGTGTTGCTTAGTTTATTACCTAAATATGTAGACGTTAGTTATGCTTACTACAACGAGGTTCTATACTGGTTTGAGTTATCATCTGTCGTGAAAAAAGTAAATGAATATCATGAAGCTCAATTATAATGACTTGTCTAGGCAAATAATTAATTGAATCGACATAATTTGCCTAGCTGTTTGATCAACTCTGAATATCATTACGATAGTTAGCATCGTAAACAAATTTGCTGACTAATCCCATAATGAAACTTTTTATTGACCTACTCGGTTGTGACATTAGCCCCCAAATTTAAAACAAAAGTTTTTTAAATTGAAAATGAAACAAACAATCGTATATTTTCACGTTACCTTGCGGATGGCCGCCTCCAGGAGTGTGGCTCATGGCGCACAGGCCCTGCTCCCACCCGCGCGCTGCATGGCGAGACACCACCTGCAAATAATTGTATTTTATATTAGTTTAAGTTAGTTTAGTTTGAAGTTATATAAGTTACTTCTATTAGTTTAAACGAAATTAGTTATTTGGAAAATAATAAATAAATTTAAGACAAACTTTATTACACAGACATGAATCATAGGAAATTTCTCGAATTTTGATATCACTCCCATATAAAAAACATCAATTGAAATAAACTAATAAAGAACACTATCACATTCATCCCTTAAGTACTCAATTTTATTTAACCTTATGATTTTCTATTAAATATGTGTGCTTCAACATTAATGATTAAAAACATTTACAAAATAGTTTACTTCATATTTAAGAAAGCACAAAAAATGAGAGCTTTCATTAGCTGGTTTAGAACTGAATATTTCAACACCTCATCTAATAAAACCATAAAATGAAACAATCCATTACACAAATCAATTTCAAACCCAATTATAATGCTAAAAATTATACTTGTACATAATATTATAACGGTTAAACAACAATCACCATATCAACGTTACACAAAAAAACTTCATTCACCGCTACAAACACCATGATCCTGCTCAAAAACCACAAGCAAACGGTGTTCCTCGCAAAGTCTCCACAAAAAATCAATAGAGATCATAGCATTACACTTGATTTGTGTACGTAGGAAAGGGATGGAGAATAAAATGGAGCAGCGGGTAAAAGTCAAGAGTCACCACCATCGATCCGACTCGACCAAACATTACAATAAAAATTATTTCTACGCACACCTTTTCATATCTACTTATTATAAACACACTTTTTCTCTATAGAACAGAATTATTACAAAACTTCCTTACATGCAATTATCAAATTTCATAAAATTAGATTTATAAAATCAATGTGCGTCGCTTGCATAATTTTTTATGCAGCAACAAAAGCCGTTGCAGTAATATATCCGTGAAGGGATAATTCATAATAAGATCCTGTCATAACAAATTATAATCATAACTTCACGGTTCAATAAACATCTTGTAAAAAATTAACAAAGCAACAAAAAAATCATAATGCCCTCACCATACTCATTGTGTTCACAAACAATACACCAGAGGTACTACACCGGTTAATAGAATTATAGCTGAATAATATAAAAAGCTTTATTAATAATTTTTTCAAAATATGATTTGAGAGCGGAACGACTGCGCAATGCAATGCCAAACTCCGAGTGAAGGAAACTGATTCGGATGCTCTCCGAGACACACAATGGGGCCTGATCCAATACTCAGGACCCTTACTTATTATACTTATGAATATGTTTATGATAGGGTTCATTAATATGAAATCAATATCTGACTTACTGACGTGTTTGGGGTTCCATCTTATTTCTATTTTGAAATATTGAATTTAAAAATACATTTTAAATATTTATGCTTATCTGTGGTAAGAATAGAAGCTGTACATTTATTATTCATGTGTATGTATAACTTGTGGTATTTTATTTTTAGCAGGTACCTATGAAACATGTGCTACTCATTAAATATTTGTAAAAAAGAGTTGTACCCTTCAGTGAAACAATAGATTGTAAAACCCACACGTTGATGAAGCAATAAATCGGCCGTGAGCGGCGGATCCGATACATTTTCATTGAGGATGACGGGCATAAAACGGGAAGCAAGTTGTAAACAATGACAAAAACTCATAAAACCGTGGCGCACCTATCTTCGAGGTGTGAAATTTCTACAATAGGACTTCCATACGATAAGACGCCGCGAGCTCACCTCGAAAGCATAGCGATTGGTCTCACTTTTACACTTTTAAACATTCAAATGTTCCCCAACCCGGAAGGGATGTTTATACAAACTATACTGAGTGAAACATATTACGAAAACGTGCTCACTTACATGTGAATTATACGTGCACTTAACTCCGGGTTACTGAGGATTAATAGAGGGCAGGTTAAATCGAAAAGTTTCTCGGAAATAAATAATAAATTAGCTTGGTCTGGGACGGTTTTGTATACAACAGCGACACGGGTTTGACGTTTCGCATCCGTCGCGCCTTGGGCAGCTTGACAGTTGACAGCTAAAGAGTTGGATGCGCGCCATCTAGTGACACTGTTGTGAGGCGTATGGAAAACAGTATGAATGGCAGACACGATTTGCATCTTGCACAGTTGTTGATATTCACCTCGAGATGTCAGTGCACTTGTTGTAACCACGTTGTACAACAGGTAAACTGTATTGTTGTGGTATCGTGTACCTCGTTATACCGTGTTTTATATGTATTATCATAGTGTTCACTAAAATCATTATTTTTTATTATATATTTTTAAACGGCAATGTGAAGATATTATGAACTTTTATATAATTAGTTTTGTACCTAACGTTATTTCAGTACATAGGTATTATCAGTTCCTTAAACTTCAAAACAATTTGTAATTAGCTAGGTACTACAATAGAAACATGGTGTAAAATAATAAATTACAATCTTATGGATTTCTTTAAAGACGATCAGATTTTTTTTTACAATTTGCGCTTTAAAAGTTCAAACTTTTTACTTTGGGAATTTTTGTTCTAGAAGGTAGGTAGAGAGATTAGAAACTAATACCACAAACGATTTTACCTTTGCCAGACATTGAGATATACATATGGAGACGACACCGTCTACATCAATTATGTTCCGCTCAACATATGCCATATGGCGTAAGTCGTAACTGCACGCTCATTTTTTATTTGTTTTAAAGTGAAACGCATCAAATATGCCTTCGTGTGTGTTACGATATTGCACAAATAATACAAATAATACGGAAAAGTGCAAAGGAATTACTTTCATCGGTAAGTACCTAACTAGATAATAATTTTTAAAACTTAGATAGAGCAAAAAAATGGCGCACAGATTTTGTTCGTGGTGCCTCCTCCATACGAAGTAATATTATCTCAATGTTGCCAGATCAAGACTTTAGAAGTTTATCCTTGACCGTAAAGGATCTAACACGGAATCTTCCGCATCAAATATTGGACAAGACAAAAGTCAGTCCCTACTCCCAATAAAAAAAAAACAAGTCCTATTTTTAAACTACATATTAGTAAAGTCATATAGCGGCTACCACTAAAACTTCGACCAATCATTTCGTGTTAGCTTCACAAAACGTATCAAAGGAAAGGGTGCTATTTGATTAGCGATAATGAAACAATTGTTTGACATCGTGCGAACAGCAATAGATATAGTGGGGTCTTAATTAAAACACGTTCATTACAGTCGCTCGTGCCTTGTTGATACATATTCCGAATTATCTCTTTGGTTATGGAGATGATATAGTACTAGATGGAGCACCTAGCAGGTAAATTGATTAATTAAGTTGGTACACATTTCAAGATCGTTTTTCTGAAGTTTTGAACCAACGGAGGGGTTGGTTTGGTTATTGATAATAATAATTGCGGTCAGGATTTGGGTTTCAAGTTTCGAGATATACCTACGTGGTATGTTTTGACATGATATGATTTAATGATCTAAGTATGATTTATATAATCAATTCAATTCATAGTTAAGAAAGAATATTCTTAACAGAAAAGTTTCTTACTTTGCATTCGTGTGTGATATCATCATCATCATCATCATCATCAGCCCATATACGTTCCCACTGCTGGGACACGGGCCTCCTATGAGGGTACAGGCCATAATCCACCGCGCTGGCCAAGTGCGTGTTGGCGGATGACACATGTCGTCGAACTTTTTTTTTTTTTTTAATTCTTCGACATGTCGGTTTCCTCACGATGTTTTCCTTCACCGTTCGAGCAGTGGTGATGTTACAACATGCGCAGATAAATTGAAAAATCAATTTATTTCCTGCGCGCTCGCCTGGTCTCGAACCCCGGACTTATCGATTCGAAGTCCGAGGTCTCACCACTGAGCCACCACTGCTCCGTGTGTGATATAAATTTGAATATTTAATAATTTTTTACAATACAAATCAAATCATCGGATTGCACACGCTTTTCTAAACACATTTATCTCAATCCAAAACTAGAAGAGACACTTAACACAATACATGGCTAATACATGGCTCTTGAGTGTTGACATATCCAGTTCTCTAAGGTCGATGGTTCAAAGACTTGCACTGTTTACTGTGGCGCAAAGCTTTGGCATGCAAATAGACAAAATATCGGAACCTTGTCGCACACACATGCACGTCCTAGTTGAGATAGCACTTGGGAAATGATTGTGGTATTCGAGAAGTTTCGATTCTTGCCGCCTTAGGAACACGCGTTGTCGAAAGGTGGAAGTTGAAACAGTTATTATTTACTAGCGGTCCGCCCCGGCTTCGCCCTTTGTACATATTTCGCAATAAAAGCCTATGTTCTTTCTCAGGGTCTAAAGATTGTCTGTAGGTGCCAAATTTCATCAAAATCGGTTGAGCGGTTTAAGCGGGGAAGCGTCAAGGACAGACAGACAGACAGACAGACAGAGTTACTTTCGCATTTATAATATTAGTAGGGATTAATTAGACATTGTGGGTATAGTTAGCTTAAAATGTAGAAAATAACGAAATTAAAGGATAATTCTACTTAAAATTAGTCGAGCTAAGATAAAGATTAGCCAATAGCCAAGCTAGTGCAGCCAGGTATTATTTTATATTTTTTTATTTTATTTTATTATCCTAATAAAATTATAAAAGTATCGTAAGTAGTAAATAGTTCGCAAATTACGCCTACAAGAGTTAGTAACTTATAAAAGAATATATAAGTTAATATATCCTAGGATATAGGATAATTCTGTATGATAAATAAACTTATGAAAATGGAATGGAACCAGACATCATTCCCACATAATCCCAGCATTCCACATGTACCAGATTAGCTACGAATCTACGATAATCAAATTGAAACTGAGCTATCAAACAAGTGATAACTGCGTTAAAAACAACCGACTTCAAACTTGCACTTGCAACATTTACAAATATAGACAAAAATGCTCATAAAATAAAAACTACTGGGCCTATCCGAATAAAATTTTTATGGGACCAATTCGACACCATCCCGCATGGAACAAAAAAAGAATCACGTAAATCGGTTCAGAAACCTCGGAGTAATCGGTGTACATACATAAAAAAAAACATACCGGCCGAATTGATAACCTCCTCCTTTTTTTTGAAGTCGGTTAATAAATCCCTATTTGCATCTCCCACAAATTAAAATCTGCATATATCACTGCCGCAAGGTCACCAACAAATCAACTACGAGTACAGTCTCTTACCACCACCCCCCAGTCTCGCCCCTCGCACACCTTCGATTGCAATAATGGACCCGCTGTTATTACACTAATTGAATTTCCCTTGCATTATCCCGGATTCGGACGTTCCTTTTAATACCTGTCGTGTATCACCTCCTCCCCCCTCTTCTCTACTGGTACCTCCCCTCCTCCCGCGCGTTCAATCACTCGATTAAAATATCGATTGCTTTTCAATCATTGGCCTGTTGCAAGGAAATAGTGTTTCAATTTGCATTCCCGGTGCGCTGTTGGGCTTTATCGATAATTCGTATTGCGTTTGTTTTTCAGAGTTCCGTTGGCGCTCCGCTTGCGAACCTTTATTTTATCTTTGACATCTATTTAACATTTTGTTACAGACGATTATCTATCTATCTATAATATAAAAATGAATCCCAAAATGTGTTGGTAAGCGCATAACTCGAGAATGGCTAAACCGATTTCGATAATTCTTTTTTTATTATATTCCTTGAAGTACGAGGATGGTTATTATGTAGAGAAAAGGTTAATATGTACCACGGGCGAAGCCGGGGCGGACCGCTAGTTATAAATATATCTAGTGCTTGTATGTGGCTAACACGCTTTAAATTACATAGATACGTTATTCAAATATTTATACATATAAAGTACTTTCAGGCGAAGCCATGCTCGAAATTCGGAAATGTTAACCTAAACATAAAACTTCCGATAGTAAATCTTACTTATCTCATTCAATCGCTTATTATAATAACAGTGTCTGAAACCTTAGTTACACCTTTAAATTAAATAGATATCAATCGGACTTGTAAGTCGTAACTCGTAATCATGGTCGTAATTATAATATGTACTCCGTCTGGCAGGCTTCTCGGCAAATATAATTTTAGGTTAGGTAATAGGTTACTATGGGTAATTAGACCTGTAAGTTCATTATAATCAATACAATACAATATCTTTTTCATTAATTTCACGTTCGTTTAATTCTAGGTACTTAAATTATAAAAACGAAAGTTTGTAAGAATCTTTTTATGTTCGTTACTCATTCACGCAAAATCATCGGATCCGAATGAAATTTAATAAATACAGAGAAAGATACAGAGATAAATTTTGGTCTGGATTAGCAAATAGACATATATGTATATAACAAATTAATGATAATTTTTAAAATTAAAATTAAGTAAATAAGTCACATTTATTTCCATAAATATACAAATCTGAAGCAATTTAATGCCACCAGTTACCTATAAATAAGAACACCATTAATTTGCCCGTAAAACTGTATCACAAGCGAACAATCACGCTTAATCTACTGACAGAGGGTCGGAGGCCGGAGCCCTCACGGCCAAGAGAGCACTTTGATCGGCGCTTCCTCGAAATGCCTCCTTCTGCTAATCAATCGTACGTAAGGTATAAAAGCCAATAGTTTCTGCGGTGAACTGTTTGCGAGGGCGCGGTGCGGGAGGGGGGAGTAGGGTCCCGGTCGGTGCGTTTGAAAATAGTCACTTATTGGTTTTATTGGAAAAATCCTTCATGTACGGGTCTCGCGAATGGTCTATAGATAAGGATTATAAATTCGTTTTAAAATTCAATTTCTAATACCTAGTAAAATTCAATTTCTAATAGTAAAGAAACAAAAACAGATTTGCATATTTCAGATTTTGCTTGTAGGATATTTAATTACAATTTTCATGTATATTTTTGAAGGACGTTGGAATATTTAAGCAACGTAACCTACTGTAAGTTTTCATAAAGCGACCATGGTTTTAATTTTTTACGTTCTAAAATATAACGAGAGCCGGTGCGATTTGCAACATTTCATAATTAAAACACATTAGTGGCAGCCCTATCGGCGGCACATCAAAGGCGCGCCGAGACAAAGCTCGAGGAGCCTTTTAACTTTATTTAGCGGAGTGGTAAGTTTAGCCGGTCGCGAATCGCTCAGGTTAAAGAGTAACACACTCACTTTGAGCTGGGGGTGGCTGTAGGGCTGGCGGGTACACGATTCGATTCATTAAAAATTTCGATTCAAATGCTAAACGATGCTTAAGAGTGGGCATAAAGGCAGAGAATTTCTAAAGTTATGGGCCCCGCCCTAGCGCGCCATGCCGCGCGCAATCTTTCTTCCATCATACACTCCGCACCCGGCTCATCGTACTTACGTAAAGTTCATCGGACGCTAAATTAAACACAATATTCTTCGCTCGTTCTACGCGTATTTTCGGTAGTTAGTATATTAATGAAATAATTATATAAAACAGTGAAGTTGAAATCATGGCAAATTATGTAATATGATAATTTATTATTATTTTTTATTTATAATTATTGATGATAATCTATACGTATATAATAAAACAGTAAAAAAGTGTAAGTATGTATGTAATATATTCAAAAAAACAATATTAGGGAAACAGTATAGAGCACGAATCCGTAAAAAAATTCTGCCTGTGTGTTTATGTCTGTTTGTTTGTATGATTTGAATGAATGTTATATTGTTGTGTTTATATTATATTTATTATACAGGGTTACTTGTAAAACACCAGCAACCTCGCAGGACAAGATAGCTAACATCATAAGTAACTACATTTGTTCTACAACTATTGGCATAACGCAATAAATTATTTTTAAATGATTTTTTAAGCTAATGCTGTACTCTCCTAACATTTGTAAGTCTATGTTCTATTCATTATCGAAAGGACGACGCGACGCCCGCGCACGCTTCTTCCCCCTCTCGTTCGCTTCTTGTTTACGTAATTTTTGGGATGCGCGTAGAGTTTATAATATTCAAACGGAAAAATAATGGATATTTATTTTTGTATGAAAATAAAATCTAACAAATTATCAAAAGTCGTAGAACAAATGTTGTTACTTATGATGTTAGCTATCTAGTCCTGCGAGGTTGCTGGTGTTTTACAAGTAACCCTGTATACTAGCTTTCCGCCCGCGGCATCGTCCGCGCAGTCAAAGAAAAACCCGCATAATTCCCGTTCCCGTGGGATTTCCGGGATAAAACCTATCCTATGTCCTTTCTCGGGTATCAAAATATCTCTATACCAAATTACATGCAAATTGGTTCAGTAGGAGTGATTGAGTAACAGACAGACAGACAGAGTTACTTTCACATTTACAATATTAGTACAACATTAGTATAATATTAGTACAAGGTAAATTAGCTTGGAGAAATATTTGCATATCTAGTGGTGTGTATGTCGTGGTCATATTGTAGATTTGCTCATTTCATGAAATGGCCAACATAGTTTGGTCAGATCGTTAAATCGTCAACGTTTCACGATTTGGTCATCGACATTTGGCCAGAACGTATAAAATATAGGTTAGGTTAGACTTTAATAAACAACGCACGAGCCGAGCGAGCAAAGCGAGCGTGCCGCGGCAGCGGCCGGCGAGTGCCAGAAGCGAATCGCTTTAACAAAAATGGTCGAATTTCGTGAAATGGCCATCCACGTTTGGCCAGATCGACGATCTGGCCAAATGTGGATGACCAAATCGTGAAACGTTGGCAATTTAACGATCTGGCCAAACTAAATTGGCCATTTCATGAAATGAGCAAATCTACGATATGGCCACGACATGTATATTACTCAGATCTTAGAGCGCGTTTCCACTATAACGTTCAGGCCTATACAAAAATGTTTCGATATCCTAACATTACTATTTAATGTTATACTTATTCCTAGCAACACTCTGATTTTTGTTTTCAATAAAAACAAGTTTTTATTTGAAAGAAAATGGTTTTGACTTTATAAAAAAAAATAATTATCATTCAATTTCACGTTCTTGAGCAAACGACAAGACGACTACCGTGAAACAATAAAATATCGAGTCCATAATAATTTGTTTCGTTATTAATATTTGACCATAATAATTACGAAACAAAACAAATAAATAAATCGTCACTTGATAGTTGAAAGTGGAAACACGCACAAAACCAGAATTTGCATTCGCGAGTGTATTCATACTTAGGGTTGCCAAACAGTATTCTACTGTTTTTCACTAAATTATACTTTTTACTGTTTAACAAAAAAAAAGTACTTATACAAAAGACTGTTTTCAGCATCAAAGTGCAGACACATTATTATGTGTTACATTTAGACGCTCACAATTTTTTTTATTTAGTCAGAGGGCACACACTACAATAAATAATGTTTGTTTTGCTAAAATACTGTTTAATAATCTTCATAGACCTGAATAATGAATTATGAATATACGTACTTTATTTCTTGTAAAAAAAGTTGGCAACCCTATTCATAGTGTTTGTCTACACTAATCTACACTAATATTATAAAGAGGAAAACTTTGTTTGTTTGTTTGTTTGATTGTAATGAATAGGCTCATAAACTACTAGACCGATTTTAAAAATTCTTTCACCATTCGAAAGCTACATTATCCACGAGTAACATAGGCTAGGTTTTATCCCGGAAATCCCACGGGAACGGGAACTATGCGGGTTTTTCTTTGAAAACGCGGGCGAAGCCGCAGGCGGAAAGCTAGTGAATGATATGAATTTTATTTGTAATTAGCGGTCCGCCCCGGCTTCGCCCGTACATATTTACGTTTTCTCTACATGAGAACCATCCTTGTACTTCAAGGGATACAATAAAAAAAGAATTGAAAAAACACGTGATAACGTGACAACGCGAAACACGAAATTTTATTGACACTAATTTTACGATAGATTTCAAATAATGAGCAGGTATAACTTTATAATTTACTAGAGGTCCGCCCCGGCTTCGCCCGTGGTACATATTTCGCAATAAAAGGTAGCCTATGTCCTTTCTCGGGTATCAAAATATCTCCATACTAAATTTCATGCAAATTGGTTCAGTAGTTTAGGCGTGATTGAGTAACAGACAGACAGACAGAGTTACTTTCGCATTTATAATATAAGTATGGATTATAATAATTATTTATGGGAGTTCACTCATCACTGCACCAGTGATTAGTAATACAGATTGTGAATATCTATATATATAAAAATCAATGCCACTTTTCGTTGTAATTCCATAACTCGAGAACGGCTGAACCGATTTCGATAATTCTTTTTTTATTATATTCCTTGAAGTACGAGGATGGTTCTTATGTAGAGAAAACGTTAATATGTACCACGGGCGAAGCCGGGGCGGACCGCTAGTATTATATTATATATACCTACTATTCACAACCTATTTACGTTATTTACTGGAACAACCATAGGAATCTACAAATAGGTAGTAGGTTATCATAGTAGTAATGGTAATAAGTAATAATATAATAATTCATAAAAAAATATACCATAAATCTTTCTTGATTTTATTGATGTAACACTATGAATGAAATATTTGTATCCATATAATATATATATATATATATATATATATATATAGATATCTCCACGGGCACTATGTTGATCAAACGTGCCATATAGTTAGTAATTATTTGATCCGTTTTCACTTGTTGATCCGGTTGGTATTTGTGGATCCATTGCCACACCACCGTCCGTATGTGGATCCGAACGGAGCCACAAGTGTCACGATCAGTAATAATAATAATTACGTGCTTTTTATACAAATCCACCTTTTTTGCATTTTAGCTCTTGTTGATCCGATTCAAATGAGCCAATCAGAGCCCACCGAGCTCAGCCATTGGTCGCTTGCGGCCTTGGCCATTTGAAGGTTTAAAGACATTTATTCCCGTTTTAGAAACGTATGTTGCCGTTCGCCTTCCATAATTTGTTCGTATCTTCCGGAGGGCAAGATAGCTAGCTCGTCTATTAGGATAGTGGCGATTTGATGTTGAGAATATAATATTTGTATTTATGTTTTTATGTAGCGCTTTGCGGATGAACATACACGTATTATAAAAGTATAATTGTTTTAAATTCATTATTTTAGTGTCGTCGTAGATTTTTTTTAGTTAAAAGAGGATAGTAAAAGATAGTTTTAATGATTTTATTTTGTAAAATTTGGAGTGGCGCTAATTTATTTTTGTAAGCACTCCCCCATACTTCTATTAAATACATTAGGTGCGGCTTTACTAACGTGTTGTAGATGGTGTGGCGTAATTTATGAGGAATGCAAGAAGTAATATTACGCAGAGATCTAAGAAGTGCTGATAATTTATTTTTTAGGTGGTCGATGTGATGATTCCATTTTAGAGAGCTGTCGATTCGCAAACCTAGTAGATCGGGAGTCATTGACACAAAATTTCGAGTCATTTGTAACAGGATGGCGGTTCTACAGGGGTGTATTGATGTACGCAATAACAGAAAGAAAAATGATGGTGTGAACGCTGGTACCGGCGGCTTAGTCGCGTGGGCGTTAGTCAAACTCGTCGGAAAAATAGCGAAAGTCAAACGATTTGTAACACAAAAATTTTAGAATTTACCGATAGCCCATAAAAAAGATGTAGACGGTAGTGTCATGCCATACTTTTCCGGTGTGACATAAATCCCGCCATACCGACGCGAATGCGTTGATTTAAAAAAAAAACAATTCAACCATTGTATTGTGCAATTCAAATCGTATACTTTTATTTTCTTAATCATTTACTTTGTATCCTTTATCATTAGTCACTAAAATTTATTTTGTTAACTTGCCAAATATAATGTAACATGGAATTTGCAAGGGAAGGCACTGCCTTCTGAGATATAGGAATTACCTAGTTCAGAAGGCAGAGCAATATTGTAATGTTATATTTGAAGTTACTAATAAATTTTATTTTATTTATTATTTTATTGGTACCAGGCTAACTTTTGCACAGGTAACCATCGTCGTGCAGCCATTTACGAAAATCGCCATGCATCGCCATACTTTTCAGACGATTCTAAATGGTCGCCATACCGCCGAAATGATTTTGTTTAATTGAATGAAATGTTGAAATGAATGTTTAATTGAATGAATTTTGTTTACTATATGTTCATTTGAGCATACATATTTTTCAAATAATGTACTAATACGGCTCAACTCCGACCGAATATCCTTCATATCATCATTACATCTGCAATCTTGTTCTAGCGGTTGTTTCCGTTTTCTGTAAGTAATTTAAGTATCAGTTGGCGTAGAACTCGTAGAAAACGAACTTAGCTTCGATAGATCGGGATGCGATCCACCGGCAGTACCCACTGCACCACTGCTAGTTAAACGTTTTGGCGATCTGCGTACACTCATATTTACTCCGCAATGGATAATTTGTGCAAGAATATGAGTCGTCATTTGTTTTTGACCTAAATCTAACATTTTAATTATTTTATCAGATTGATATCAGAATCAGGGCAAAGGCGAACGCTACACGTCAATAAATATTATGATAATTATCTTGATATTTACTGATGTATCTTGGGAGGGATCACAGCACACCCTACACCATCAATACGTATCGCGTCAGTACTGAAACGTTCTTTGTATGAGCCAGACGTGATGACGGCAAGATAAATATTGCGATGTAGGTCCTGGGATCAGATCACAAGGAGTTCCAGAAATCCAGCGATATACAGGGTTAGTTCTCAATGACCGGCCAAATTTTCAGAAATGGTTCAGAATCGATAACATTTTAGAACTAATGAAAAAAAAACTTTTTTTTTTAAATTAGATTTCATTCCTGTCCACCACTAAAAAGCGAACGTGTGGACATTACAAAAGCAACAATTCAGTTCAACAACCTAGATAGGTAGAAGTTAGCACACACATAAATTTGGCAATGCGCGCACGCACACAAGTGCATTGATTCTGGGGGTGTTTACGATTTAGGAAATTTTTAAGACATTTTCAAATGAATGCTATTATTTTTATTTAATTTTATTCGACAATAATGTTTCAAATGCACCTTTGGTTTAATATCTAGATCTTAATTTTAAGTTTTGGCTGGTCATTGAAAACTAACCCTGTATTGTGATCCGTCAATACACTACCCTACAGTCAATAAATATCGTAATCCGATAGTAAATATTGACGGATCACAATATGGATCTTACGTGTAGCTTTCGCCAAAGAGTTGCCCTGATTCAAGTGGTAGGTTGTTATTTGTAGGCTGCATACTACTGGAGAATTATCACCGTCACTGTATGACGAAAGGTTCGTCCAAATTAGTTTCACAACGTTTTCTATAAGTTTCAATTGAATTACGGTCGACTTCTTCAACTTCCATAAAACTCAGGAGATTTTTTGGTAGCCCTAATTTCATATCCCCATGTCAATGTCATGCAAGTGCATATAAATGGAACAGATCAACATACGACTTATGATTTGGTATATAAAACGGAGTCAAGAAGTATTTGAGCATTTCAAAATTTGAACCGTTACGAAGTCGAGTTCGTCTAGTCTAGGCGGATTTAGCAATGTATGGAACATTAACTAACTATAATATGTTTGTGTAAGGAGCCAACAAATACTGTAGAGTTTACGAAAAATTAATCTACGTTACTTAATATACAGTTTCGTTTTGTCGGATCAAATAAAGCTGTAATTTTGATAATATAAATGATAATGATCAACATACGACTTTGGATTTGGTATATAAAACGGAGCCAACAAGTGTTTATGGGTTTCTGAATTTCGGCCGTTACGGAGTCGATTCAGTTCGAGATCTTAGCAATAAAAATGTTGAGTATATCAATTTCTCCACGAATACGTTTGGCAACATCGCCCAAAACTTTGCGCCGTTGCCACTCCGGGCAAGATCTATGCAACCGGAGTCGAGTAATATCGGGGAAAAGGTGGAGTCAGGAATGCACGGCAGTCGGGCTGGATCAACTTAGTGCCCAAGTTGGTATTTATATATATGTTTGTATACCTAAGATCGTCGCGTCAATACTCAGCCCACGGAAACGAATTTATGCATAAATTCGTGTGAGTGTGATTAGATATTACATATTTATGTAATATCTAAACTCACCTGCATAAAGTTTCTGAAATGAATCGAAAGTCGTATTTTTTATTAATACATATTAATAAATAATAATTTATTATTTATTATAAATAACTAATAATTATTTATTAATAATATGATTACAATACTATATTAACTTATCTTCGAAAATTAGTTAGATATCATTTAAATATGAATCTCTTTTAGTTCTCGTTTCTGAAGTTTCAATGTTCTTTTGTTGTGTACCATTTTCAAAAAAACAATATTGAAACAATATTATTAAAAAATCGGCGCGCGGCACAGCAATTTGAGCATGGTCTACTCGTCTCAACGGAGCGATAGCGTCTGATGTATGAAATAGAATTATGTTTTTAGCTCCCGGAACGTGCGATGCAAGATGATTTCTTGCGTAATTAAAAATATAGTAAGCGCCAAAAGTGTTTTATCGTGATTAAACCAAAACTATAAGTAATTACAAAAAAGTGGTCGGACAAAGTTCTCACAAATGTTTCAATATAATTGTTTATGAAAAAAAGAACATAATAGGCATTACCATGTCAAGTAAAAAACGTAAAAGTGTGAAATTTAGAGGTAACTTCGTGAATTTTTTCTATCGAGTCAATTTCAATATTTTATGTTTTTGATCTGACAGTATAATCGAAAATATCATCAAGTTTTACATATATTTTATTTTTTATATTTGGTCTTGAATATTACACGTATCAACTAAATGTTGATTGGTGATTTGACTTTATTCGCGTTCTTAAATGGTGTAAAGCTCGGAAAGTTGCAGATTTATTTATAAAACTTGATAATAACTCGACGTAAACAATAAATGAGTCGTGTACCTTAATAGACAACATAGTCTAGACTTGTAGTTGGTAAATTATGTGGGCGGAAAAAATATTGTATTCAAATTTTTTATTAAAATATGCAGGGACCACATTTCTCATTTTAATGAGAAAACCATACTTAGATCTCGTAAGACTCACGCCTACATTGCTTCAATACCGGCTGTTTGTTTCGGCAAGTACATATAACTTGAGAGAAATAATTAAATGAAAACTCCCCAAGTGTCACCCCTATCCAGGGGTGGCAGTGGGCCGCTAACTCGTCCGCGCGGCCGGCGGCGCGCTGCTTTGTCGGCGCCCTTTGAGCACTGATACCGTAGCTTTGGACAATGCTCAAGATATACTTTTATTTGATGAATTATTTATTGAGCAAATAGTAACCATTAAGGTTTACTTTTTAAAGGAAATCAATTGAAGGTACCGTTATATGATAAATCCTTTATCCTAGAAGAGTCGCAAGTTTATCGCGAACTTACCTATTTCCACTGAGAACGTTTCGATGGAAACTGGAAAATTTTCAGCCTTGATAATCCACCCTTGTACTGTAGCGTGAATCATCACTAAAGCTTTAAAACTTCCAGAGATATTTTAACAAGTGAAAATCCTGAAGCGAACGTTCGACTTCCTAGCAAACAATCCTGCATATATTTATATTATTTATATTTAGCAGTTAAAGAACACATAGTAGCTCCCACTCATTTCTATTCCTCCACACTTTCCACTTTTCCATCTTACTTCACGCGTTTAAAACTACCCCAGAGGCTCGGCAGCCGGCAACCCTGCGAGGGGGTGGCGCGGCAACGGGCCACTAATACCGGCCGAGCTGCGGCACCGCTTTGTCGGCGTCCTTTGAGCGCTGATAGCTTTGGACAATACCGCCCGTACGTGTCGCGACATCGCGCGATTGTGTATCGATCGTATGCAGCGAGAATAATGCTCGCACTTTTGCCGTGTTTCTGTCATCATTACATAATGCACAGAGTTATATATTATGATGCACAATGACCCATTGGATGACAATTTGACAGCAAACATTGCAATACGCCTACAGGCTACAACGTCTTATTGGGTGGCTCAAGATATAGGATCAGTAAGCATGAATGTCAATACTTGGATCAAGAATGGTAAAATAGGTTTTGCCTTAGATTTCTTTATAATCACTAAAATGATAATCTCTAGAGACAGATAAAGAGCAAATACAAAGTCACAAACTCACAACATCACTAAAGTAAAAATGTATTGTTATGTAACTATGGCCCAAATCTCAATGGCCAGAGGATCTTGTAAATACGATTTCGATTATGACCAAAAAAATTCATATAAAAACATTAAAAAGGCCCAATTATTTCCACGATATCATATTTTGTCACAGTAAAGGGTGGAAACAAAAATATTATAGTCGTTAAAAATGTATCATCCATAAAGATGGATACTCCTTGGAACAATGAAATTAATGTTCCGTTTTTACCAAACCAAATGTGTGAAAGAATAACAATATAAGTAACAAGAAGCTTTCAAAAAAATAAACTATATGAAACATTTCAATATCAGTAGATCGATGTGATAAATGTCATGAGGTAATAGGTACATTTCTTGTTTTCTACCAATCAGTCAAACATGAACTAACCCAAAATCACAAAGCCAAATAATCTAACACATATATAACACATCAAACTAGATCATAAACCTAATTTTACATGTCAATTAGAACCAATGACCTACTCCGCTCACGCCTTTGTAACAAAGGAAGATTATCAATCGAATCCGATCACAGACAGAACTCAGCAAGGCTACAACGCCATATCTTAATCCTTACCAATAAGTACAAATACCTCATCATCCTCTAATCACGCGGCTGGCGCTAAAGGTGGAATGAGCCGGGAAGTAATTCTGACCATTAAACTGCGCTGATTAGCGAGCCGGCACAAAGGGCGCGCGTTCTTTGACGAATTAGCATCACTGACACAACCTCGGCCGGAGCGATGGAGCCGGCTTAGCGTTGTATTATTGTAAGTCCAGCCACAGCCCGCGACTTTGCTCACACTATGTAATATGAAATATCTAATAACTAGCACAAAAGCAGATGAGCAACACGTTTTCACCTGGTTGTTTAAGTAAGTACTAATTTCTAAATGAGTGAACTCGGAAATAAGTCAGGTCAGAATCATAGGTAGGTAGATTGTTTATAGCATAAATATTATCATAGCCCTCATATTATGTTTTACTAAAGAAGATTTTATGAAATAAATATCATTTTAGCACATTTGTTAATTTAAGATAGTTTAAAAAAAAATGCAAAATAATACCAGAATTATTTCACAAAGGATTCATTTCCGTCATCACCGTCATCGTCATCACAAAAGTTGACAATTAAAATGTTAGTTCACTTTTAAGTTTTAATAAACTTGCAAGTAATGAAACAGAGCCAAAACAAAGTACTGTAGAGACGAATTGAAGACGCTTGGCACGCCGCGATGATTAGCAAGTCCACACAAAGAGAGGGAACCTTTGACGAATTAGCATTAAACATAAAAGTATTCAGCGTGCAGAGTGAAGCAGAATTGTAAAAGATCGCACGAGAGCAAAAGGATTAGAGCGTGGGAGTAACAATAACTAATGATATCGGTATCACATGTCTTTGGGTCAAAGTAGTCGAGACGATATCAAAACATCTAACAAGCAGAAGGTACAATACCTTCGAGGTTCCAAATATATACAAAAATCATTAATGAAAGCAACCGACACTTGTTAACGTATAAAGAAATGCTTATAAAAGGAATAACTGTTGTATATAAACGACAAAGGAAAACACAAAAATATAAAAACAAACTTTTCACAGGTGACATTAACAAAACGAAATTAAAATGAGCACTATTCTAATAATATTACAAACAAGGTTGACATGATCTCTATAATCTAGCCTAACTAAACTCACATACAGATATGGTCTGATAAATACCATTGGAACATTTATACGAAGCTCTCGCATTTAGAGCATTACTAGTGATTAGTATAATGCTAGGTACTAATTATAATTTCTCCAAATGGCAGCCGTCATTAGCGCCCGTGTAGCGGCGGCCTTAGATAATATTCAAGTTTGTTTGACATGCTCTCCGCCTCAAAGGGAATATTAACCAACACAATGATATGTGTGCCGAGCCTGTCAACAGATGGTCAACACCCATTATACGCGTATATGTCAATATTAACCTGATTATATAAGTTTTCGGCCTGTTTATTAACATTTTGAAAATATCTACCTTCAAATTTCATTAAAATATGCACAATAAACATTGGGAAAACACACAAAGTGTCATTAAATTTAAAGGAAGTCACGTTGTTTCAACCCGCTATCAAAAGGTTAAGTCACCCCTTTAAACTAATCTGACATTTATTTGACATAAAATTTGTTTAATCATTAAATTTTCCCCCTAGTCAAACGGCACAACATTCAAATACTACCCCAAGATGCAATTATAAAATCTACAAGATGCAAATATATGACTGGATACTGAAATTAATCCACTGTCTAGATTAAGATTCACCACTAGACCGGACAATTAAGATACCATACTCAAAGTAAACACTACAAAACGATAACCACAAACAGGAACGAGTAATAAAATTGTCGATTTAAATATCACTTAAACGAAGCGCCTAATAGTAGAACGAAATTGATTTGGCGATGATCAAAGAAGCCGTCTCTCAAAGGGAGGTAATTTATTTGAATTGCCGCCCGCAGATCGGTGACCGTTGCGATTATTATATGCTGTAGTATATGCTGTACCAGTATTGATGAATGGGTAGAGAATTATGGAATTAATTGATCTTTTACGATTAATTTATAAATATTGTAGGTCTTAAAAACTATTAAGATGGCTTCTTAAATTAAATTTTGAATGAAAGAATTTTTCCTTATTTCCAAAGATTAATATTATATTAAACCACAAGTTAACGTTTAAGAATGGAATAACCAGAAATAACTAGAATATAATCGATAATTAGACAAAAAATTGACTTTATCAAGGACCACTAGACTGGAATAGTTCAAAAATTTAATATAAATAAAGCGACACTATTTCTTAAAGAGAGCGCGTTATTACATCATTAAGTGTGGGTGTATGTAATACTGATTGTACACACACACATGCGACCTCACCAAAGCAATCTAGTAACATCGTAAGTAACAAAATTACGATAGGCACAGAACTATTTTGCGTACGCTCCGCACATGCTCACCTAATTACCAGCTAATTGTCTTCGTTAGGGATAATAATATTAATGTCATGGTTCTTGAATATCAATAGCATTATTATGATATACTTGGAAACTATTTGAAGAGAGGAAATCTGGGGGCACGGTAGTGCCCCCGCCAAGACGAGCCAAGCGAACAAGCGAAGCGCACGGGCACTACCTACCTTTTCTCGAAGCGCTTCGACGTTTTTTTGAACCCTCATAACTTGGGTTTGGATTATGCTAGATCAACAAAATTTTCGGGATATATTGTCAATAGCGGACTTATTGAACTTATTAAGTTTTAATTACATTAGCTTTTATACTTCAGATTTTATTTATATCTAAAAAACGCCAACTTCGTCACTGACTCACTGATGATCATCAAAATTCTTAAGGTATTTCCTAATGTCCTAGAAAGCTGAAATTTTGTATGTAAGCTAGTATTAGCACACAAACAACAAAAAAATTATAAAACTTGTAACTTTCATCCCCCAACCCCTTAAACTAGGGGATGGGAGTTGGTATGAGACCTGTAATTTTAAATTAAATTTTCATGACGCTAGAGGTCTAATCTAATAATCTAAAACTTGGTTCCCCTAGATATATATATGTATAGGTACTCCTTGTTAAAAAAAATTAAAAATTTAATCGACATATAAAATTTTGTTACAAACAACTTACAAAAAGAAATGAAATCCATCCAAAAACATTTTCATGTAAAATGTTGCCAAGACGAGCCCATATGACTCGCACTGTCAAAAAGTTATCAGATCTCATGTAGAGCCAAGCTTCTAACACTACACGTCCTAACTCTACAAGGCCTAACTTCACAAACTCTACACCTTAGTCAAAATATGTGGCTTGGCCGTTCGTTACTACAAGAACTATTGTATAACACAAAAGTAATGAACAGTGAATTAATTTTTCACCTTACGCCGATGTGAATGTAGCGAAATGGCCAAGCCACATATTTTGACTAAGGTGTAGAGTTTGTGAAGTTAGGCCTTGTAGAGTTAGGGCGTGTAGTGTTAGAAGCTTGGCTCTACATGAGATCTGATAACTTTTTGACAGTGCGAGTCATATGGGCTCGTCTTGGCAACATTTTACATGAAAATGTTTTTGGATGGATAGACTTTACGCGGTTAAGATTTTCTCCTGTTGTTCTAGGAGGAAATAATTATAAAGTTCCATGAATGAAATACCTTACCTGCAATCAAGTGATCATCTTTATATTTTAATACTAAATACTCGATTGCAGCTACTTTATGCAAATACGTCTGGAATTTTAGGGTTCGGAAGAAACTATAAGCCATAAGAAATATTTTAATTTCATATTCCTGTTCACGCTCACCGTCAGTAATTAATAAAATGTTAAAATTTAAGTCTCTCCGATTAACAGTGCTGAATTATATTAATATCTAACCATTAAATAATTGTTATGGCATATAATAAAAAGGAAATATACAAGTAACATTGTAAAATAAATACAAATTCTATTGAAGCAGAATGAAATCCGCCAATAATTCAGCTTCCCGGCGACATATCCGAAATGCTTTCGCGCGTAAAATGCTCTTATGCAGAATATTTTCACCGCGAGTGGACACCGCATATCTTGACCGTACGATATTAAATTTTCACGGAATCCTCGACAGTTGCTACTTTGGATTTGATATCGGAAAATATCCAAATTTGTGCATTCCAGAGATTTGTCTAGTTTTGGGTTGGTCAGGTGAATGTTTTAGATATTTCATCTAACATAACACTTAACTTGTAACGTTGTAGTTTATTTACAGAAATAACAAGTTTAAAGTAAATCATGAGAAAAGCTACGTTCCAGAAAAAAAATGTGTAAGTCTAACAAAAATAAAATAACTCCTTCACAAAACTTGATCGTTACCAAATGGCAAGTCCATACAAAATCCTTAACAGAGAACACAATACAAAAGATGGCCAACAACGTGCGAAACGTGAATATAAAAGCAGAAATTCAGAATAAAACAGAAGCCAATAAAATAGCCGTGGACAATAGTGTCACGTGTCGAGACCCCGGCGGGACGGGGGTGGCCATGCGCGCACGAGAGCCGATTTGTCACGACGCTAATAGGCCAACAGACGTGTACGAAAGCTCACGTTATATCTAAATGGCGATGCAAGGAATGACGTGCGATTTAAATGGTATATTAATGTATACTCATTAGGTTAGTATAAATATTTGAACAAGATTAAGTATGAAATATGAGACAAGAAACTTAATTTACAGCGGAGAAATGAGAAGCTTGAATGGTTTGGAGATGAATTACTTGAAAATAATAGTTAGAAATGCATTTAAATTAAAACGTTTTAATGTTTGTATCACTGGGATGAAAAAAAAAGCATTAAAAAGCGCAAAAAGCCTTCCATTAAGGTTGTCTGATGTAGTAATGTACGGAGGTAATCACGGCATCGCAATACCCCAAAAGACGTCGCAAACTCAACCGCAGGCAATCATTCAATCCGGCATTGTTTTTTCAATTGCAGGCCTGATTAAACCTGTCCGCTCGTCTCCAGGTAATCGCAATCAGCCGTGGAACGGGATGGAAATGGAATACGGAATCCAGCCCCGGGCCAAGGTATAAAGGAACCCAGGCATAATGGAATCCCAGCTTCATCTTGAGGAACAATGACGTCTGCAAGAGACATTTGCATACAATGACCTGTCGCGGCATACGAAAGGAAAATACGTTTTTTACATTTTACAGTACAGATGTTCCTGAATGAAATGCACACGATTTCGGACTCGCCTTTGATCACTCATAATTTATATACCTACTATAGCTAAAAATATAGGTTTGTACTTTTCCGTACGCTTTGATGTTTCATAGACATTGTCTCTACATATTCGTCGATTCATATTTAGCTTGGCTTATGATCTCTAACCACTTACACTACACTACAAAGAGAGATCGTATAAATTATTATTAGAGTATGCGCTTTAAAACTACTGTTGCAAATCCATTTTTACACTTCACCAGTTTTTATGGTTAGAATTTTTAACAGACTCGAGCATTAGTTATTCAATCACAGCTCAAAGTAAATAGTAAATGGTACATAAAGTATTGAAATACGGTACTCACAGGGCATTATGAATTCATATGGTATTAATGTTACCAAAGCGTGTAATGCATTAGCGCTATTCTTGCTTTATAGTCCATTTATTTTTTTACCGTTACGTCAGGCAGTATGAAAGAGCTGACCGCAACTGTCAAAACGTCAAACAACAAGCAAAACGTTGCGGTGGAAACGTATTTCAGTTCGTCAACTTTCAATAAATCGAATGGATCGACGGATCCGTACCGCACTCCGAATAACAATATGGGAAACGAATTAATTTGAGAACATGTAACATGGCAAAACTATTCGTCGAAACTGTCATTTATGATCGATCTCTTGCATATGGATGGAGTAAAAATAAATTGTGAATTTCTAACATCTATTGCGTAACATTTTGGACATTCATCAAAAATTAAACAATACCAAAAATTAATAAAACTCCTAAAAAATTTCAACCAAAAAATGTAACAACATAATCTCATTTGGAGAACATTAAAATCGGCAATAAAATACAATTGATACAAACATAAGATAAACAAAGACCTAACTACGCCAATAACGTCAGCATAATTGCTGGTACGGCTAACGAGGAACAATAGAATAACGACGATTTGTCTGTTTACATATTTACTGACGCCTCTGGACACTCAGCGGTTCAGATGATTGGAGCCGATGAATAAAAGATGGCTCAATTTAAAGATAGCGGACACTTATGCAACCCCCAATTATAATAACCGGAGATACGGTATAACATTAATTTGATGGTGAATTTGGAAATCTGTAGCAATTTAACCACACTTGTGGTATTTGGATTAGAATAAATCTTAATCATTACCGAAGAAAATAATGGTAATAAGGTATATTAAAATGTTTAACAGAGGAATATTTTGTATTTTATCAGTATCTGTAGAAATTAACTATCATTAAACAAAATAATCCTGTTTTCTTTGCGGGTCAGGATCGAAACAAACATTGTTTTTTATGATTATTCGTACTATTTTTTATACAAAGACGCGACAAATACCAAACATGTGCCACTATTCAACCGACCAAGAACAAAAAAATGCAAAGCTTTCAAAAGCACAATTGATACGGTAAACTAGCGTAACATTCCCTACTCCAATAAACAAGACATTACGCCTAATGCGAACGACAAGCGTGTAATTATGTACGGATTTTCAATACGTTTGCCCGGTCGGCGGTCGCTCGTGACGCCGCGCCCGTGCGTCTGATGCGTTACGCGAAGGGTTGAAGTGCGCAATCCACGTCACATTTTATTACAAATATCATTATGGTTACGTATTTATCACGAGTGTATCAGATACTATAAAATATCTCTGAAAGATAATCCGTGCACACATTCCAGGTAGAAGGTAATTAACGCGCGACGCATTATATTTTTCAACGAATATGTACATTGACCATAATAAAATATCTTCGTCAAATTCGTCGAACGGAGTAACTTCTTTTAAAATTTCCGTGTAACTATAAAATAAATTATAAAAAAAAAATATGGAAAGAAACCATAAACAAATATCGGCACTTCAATGAAAAAACAACAATAGCGGACATAAAATAGCACCCTGCGGTACGCCTGTCTGTAGAAAACAAAAACGGGCCTCGCGTCTGCTGCTGACGTCTATGATAAACCTAATATTGAGCATTTAATTTTATTCAAACAACTGGTTATTGGTTTGAACATTAAATTTCATTCGTGCTATTATATTTTATCATTTAATTTATCCATTCATTAATTACAGAACGCAAATTACTTTTGTTTGTTGCGTGTTTATTTGGAGCTATAAATATTAATGAGTGTAATGGATTTATTATCGACAAAATGAGCTTCAAAATTAGATGACCATAAAACACTACTGTATATATCTTATCCGCCATCAGTCTAACGTTTTTGTTTATCCAGGCTATAAACATGCGTGCCAAATTTAATCAAAAACCAACCAGATGTTTTAGCGAGACGAAATAATAAATATACATTGAAACACACATCCATAATATCAGTGAGATGAACGACAACGTCGATACCGGAATTCGATTCTCATAAAAGCACGAGTCACAATTTAAATATACGTAGAGTACCTACATTATGAGGAACATTCAAATAACATAGTAGAGTTGATTTAGATGTGAACTGCGGAGTAAAGTTCAAGGGTTATGAGCAGATCTCATTTGTAGCGTAGATTTCATGTCGAAGAGGTATGGTCGTAATCAGATTTCCGAGATATATGGGAGTGCACAATTCTTCGAATGTGCGATACGCTTGCAGCGGTAATAAAACTGTAAATAATAAATTAAGGCTGTCACTATATGGAGATTTTTCTGGATAATAATATTGTACCGTCGCGTCGTCATTTTTACATTCAGCATTTTTATGATTTTAATTATTTTTCGGAATATTTTAGGTTTAGTTATTTTTTACCTTTTAGACAATAGTTAGTTAGTAGGCAAATTGTAATACTGTGATTTTAAATAAGCTGCAGATACACCATTTCATACACTGTTTAAATCTACGCATTTGATATTTAATTATAAACCAAAAGGACATTTATACACGAGTTCACAAAGTAGCAAACAAAAAGCTAACTCCATTCAAAGAAAAGAAACACATGCTACAATAAGCTAGAAAGTTATTATCTTAATATAAAGGCCCGTCCACTTAGCCCAGTCAGCGACACAATGATTTAATCTGCTGCCTTTGAGAACATAATGCATTGGCTATTGTTGCGACGTAATTTGCTACGGCGAAATATGAGGGCCGCCGGACTGCCGCGACGACAATAAAAGATGTCGCGAGCGCGGAAATGATAGGATTGTTACATTCGCAACTACATATATTATCCACCAACAAAACCCGTATAACGTCATCAAGCGTTGTAAGACTTAAAAAGCTATATAATTCAACGAATTACCTATCCGAGGCATCCAATCGAATGATGCAATGAGAAAAACAATTTCATTCCTACTTTTAAAATTTCTAAGAGCTGGGCAAATTAGATAACAATCCATTTGCATCCGAACAGCTGTTTCTTATTCTGAAATTGTATTTTTCCATAATAAAATTGAAGGTCTCGAGCTTGTTTAGTCGCAGACACAATGTGCATTGAAAGGCGCACTATGAAAAAGCACACGCTGAACGGAAATAAAGAGTCTAAAATGAGCCTCATAAAACCTGTAAGCATGAGAACTGCGCGATTTTCATAAATGCTTTCAGCCTATTCGCGAACAAAAAACTCTAGTGTTTCAACTATTCACACAACTACACTTTATATTAGTTAAACGCACTTCTAGTCCGAACAAAGCGGGTTTTGACTGCAGCCTCACTCGACGCAATATTCACCGTGAAGCAGGACCAGCGCTACGGCAACTACGGTTCCGTGGCGTTTTACATTGCACCAATTAGATGTCGTCGAAGAAATCTTGACGGAGTATTTTATGCGCTAAGTGCTTGTAACAACGACAGAAATCCCTCGCTAGTTTTATAAGAACACGGTGAAATACGCGGTGGTCTGTCACTCACTCGGCTTCAGGTCTCCCTCGACCGGCATTATACCTCTAATGTCACTTAATTTGCCGTCTAGAGCCTCCTCAGGTGAATGCGGCTTACGAGAGCCGGTTTAATATAAAAATTCGCTCGTTTTTTTCTCTCGTGACGTGGGATTTAACGTTATACTGTTGCCTCTTTTGAGAGTAAACGCGTAGAAGTAATGAGATTATGAGATCGGTAGTTTTGGTTTTCGCTAGGGAGGGTTTGAAGGGAAATTAAATTATATTATGAGGCTAAATTGCAATCAAAATTCACAGGCTTGGTGGCAAAGTAACTTATTAATTATTGTAGAAATAAAAAGAAATACAAACACGAATCGAATACGAATTAAAATATAAAAACATTTTGCATTCCTGCAATTAAAAATCTAATCAGCCATTAATTTGTATCGAAATTCGTTACTACCATTTATAACAACAAAACTATTTCATGACTTCACCACGCATATCTAATTTTGAATAGTCACTGAAAATATCCAACTAAGCAACCAGCTACCTAACTACATCCTAATAACGTTTGTCCTCAAAAAATCCACGGAAAGGCTCTGTAACACGAGCGGTAAACTATTAAGCAACCAGCTACCTTACTCATACCTAAATCTAATAACGCTTCTCAAAAAATCCAAGGGAAAGCTCCAGAACACGAGCGTTAAACTGTTGACGCATCACACAGCTAGTGGCAGTGATTAGGGCAGTAATAACGACACATACCAATGTTCCGCTGCGAACGCTGAC
The DNA here is from genome assembly GCF_905220415.1 of Colias croceus. Classification (NCBI taxonomy): domain Eukaryota; kingdom Metazoa; phylum Arthropoda; class Insecta; order Lepidoptera; family Pieridae; genus Colias; species Colias croceus. The sequence continues at coordinate 727,211 of NC_059547.1, forward strand.
GTAGCGGATTAGAACTAAGGAGCCAAATTGGAAAACCGTGCGGGTAATAAAGCAATTGCTTCAACGTTAGCGGATTGAAACGTGGACGTAACCTATTACGTAAAATGTAAATAAAATATAAGGTCGTAATTTCGGGTTTGGTCATTTATTTTTTCGAATATACTTTTCTGGTGAGTGTCTAGAAGTGTATCTATTAATTGACGCGTGCCAAAAGAAAAATAAAAACTTAAAATTGAACAAAAACAAATGACGTAATAATTATTGTAAATTGTAATCATTTTGCAAATGAATTGTTTGAATAGGAAGGGCGGGGCTATTTTGTCGGCGGGGCAATCTTGTCAGAAGACTTTGTAGCCTACAGTTTAATAGATTTCTAGTAACGAAATCTTTCGGCAGGTATAAAATTTTATTAGCTACGCGATAAGCTAACATATGTCGCTGTAGGATGCATGGTTTTGGAATTACAGCTATTCTTCTACAGTCGTTATTTTGAATGGACACAACATAGACGACGCTCCGCAAATTTTATTTCGTTTTACGTGTAAAAAGTGATTGTTGTGAAAATAATAAAAAATAAATAATAATAAATCTTTATTAGCAAGCAGGCCAGTTACATTAAAAATTAACAATCTATGTACTTACAAACTAATTAATAAAACCTACTAGCTAAAAGGAATGCCGCTCAGCATTTTACAGTGAAAGCATAGACTTTCACTGCAGTGCTGATTTTCAGCGACACCTTATTTATACTTATGTCTAATTACCTACTTATAAAAAGATTTACTTAATGTTAATATTCAATATAAGTAATAAATAAATAATTAATATAAATATAATAAAAAAAAAAAAAATAAAAAAAACATAATAAATAAAATCATAAATGGTAGTACTTATAAATAAACAATTTATATTTTGTTAAGTGAATAAATACAATACATTACATACAATTATATACATTACAATACAAGCCAAAACCAGACAAGTGCGTAGAATTACAAACGAGCAATGAAATGTTTAAACATGTTTCTGTTTGATTAAAAGGTACGCTGTTAAATGTTTATTAAATGAGAATTTTGATTTCTTATCCCTAATAGGAGGAGGTAAATCATTCCAACAATGGGTTGCTGCCCATTTGTAACTACCTCGAAAAGCGCTTGTACGATACTTAGGAACTATAAGAGGATTCGTTGTTGTTCTTGTAGGATACATATTTGATTGCTCTCTCCATTCAATCTTATCATAAAGATATTTCGGTGATTCCTTTTTGATTATTGAAAATATCATATTAGCCAGATGCAATCTCCTTCTTGCAGCCATTTTTAAAATATTATTTTTATTGAGATAAGGAGTGATGTGACTTCTTTTAGGTATTCCAAAGCAGTATCGTGCACATGCGTTTTGAACTCTCTGAATCATTCGCTCCGTTCTGACCAACAAGCATGGACCATAAACTACATCACAATAATTTAGTTTGGAGAGGATTAAGCTATCAACTAATTTTTTACGGAGTGATATGGATATGAAATTTCGAAACGAATATAATATTTTTAGTCTATAGAAACAGTTTCTCACAACATTATTTAAATGAAATTCGAACCGGAGCTGTGGGTCAATTGTAAGACCTAAGTTGCATGCGACTTTGACACTTTCAATTACACTATTGTTAATAATAATTTGAGGTTTAGCGTTATTGATTGATTTTACTTGTTTCCTACTTCCAAGAATAATATATTTAGACTTCTGAGGGTTCAACATAAGAGAATTTTCCTCAGACCATTCTACAATCCTCTGTAACTCTTCGTTTATTTTTTCTACTGCTAACGATGTGCAACTTGGTTTACAGGATATATAAAGCTGGATATCATCCGCGTACATATGATATCGACAGTAACGGAAACACTTGGTTATGTCAGCACTATAGAGGATGTAAAGCAGGGGGCCTAAAATGGATCCCTGTGGCACACCTCTAAAAATAGCTCGCGGGGAGGATTTTAGCAATGATCCATTTTCAGTACGTATCTCAACAATCTGTGATCTCATAGATAAATAACTTTTGAACCACTTGTGAGAGTTACCCGAAAAGCCATAGTACCCCAATTTTGATAAGAGCAAGTTTATGTTAAGTGCATCAAACGCACGCGTATAATCTAGTAGAACAAGCATCGTACCTTCCCCCTCATCACGGGCTTCCAATATGTAGGTAACATACACACGGTAAGACACGGTAAGATACTGATGGGTCTCAAATCCTTTGAGCTTGTTGGATTAGATGATTTGGGAATAGGTCGAACTACCGCACGACGCCATAGCTCAGGGAATATACCAGAAGTTATTGAAGTATTCACTATATCAGTAATGGCTTTGAGTGAATTTGGTAAAGTTAGTTTAATCATGTCTATATTTATGTTATCTATTCCTTGAGCGTTTGTTTTAATATTGTTGATAATTTTAATAACTGTATCCTCACTTACTGGTTTTATTTTAAATTCAGCTACACTATATTTATTTTCCTTATAGAATTTCAATTGTGAAGCACAAGCACTATCGTCAATGGAGCCTGGTACTTTTAAAAAATCTTCATTTAATTTATCAGGGTTATCAAAACAATCTGGGATACAGCTACTAGTATGAGAGGGTAATACTTGGGATTTCAGGTTTCTCCACAAAGACTTAGCATTATTTATGTTATCATTTATATGTTTCTGAAAGTATGCCGTTTTATCGTTTTGCAATACAACATTAGCTTGATGTTTTAAATCCAAATAATATTTCTTGTCAATATCAGATTTAGATTTGCGGAATTTTTTTGTAGCGTTATTTCTTAATCTGAATAACAATTTTACGTTATCAGTAATCCAAGGTGTTGGGGGTGATTTAAATTTTTTAACCTTCAGGGGGGCGTGAACATCAAAAAGCGTTGTAATGTATGTTTGTAGTAAATGAACTTTTGCATCAACATCAGAGCAATTATTAATTATCTTATACCACGTGAAAACTGCCCAAGGTAAGTAATAACTTTGAATGTTGGAGATTCTTTCTAAACTATTTATTTTATCCTACGCTTTAAATAAAAAGTGTTATTAAGTCCGATGTCATAACCACAAAAAATATTTTGGCTATATTGTCAATTTTTAAGACGAAATAGCCCCGTCGATTTTGTATGAATTTGCAAAAAGCTAGTGACGTGCTACGATTGGCTTTCTTATCGACATAAGCATAAATGTTGAGGCAACTGACATTGTAGTAGGGATAGAAATTTGATCTCAATAGTTATTAATACGATTCCTTGTCTTTTTGTTTGTTGCAATTTTATTAACTAAGAGTCATCTTGTTTTGTTTTGTAGCAATTTTATGTGTGTTTTGAATACTTATGTTGACACAATTTTATCATTTTGTTCCTTAATAAAGTTTACTACTTACTTAAATGTGTTTTTTTAATACCTGGGTCAAAAAAATTGGAATCAAATTGAATTATATTTGGAAGTTTAGAATGTATTGCTTCTTTCGTAAGAAAAATTGTTCTACCTTATGGGGCCCTAACGCTATGTGGCACCCTCAACACTTATAAATTAATTACTTGATGAAAACATAATTTATCCAAAATCTATTTTGGGTGAATTGAAGTGGTATTACAATTTACACTTATATTAAGTATACCATATTAGTAATAAATATTTCACTGTAATAATAAATAGAAAATTTGCGAAAAACGGCCTCTTTTAGCAATTTGCTATCTGTAACTACAGTGAAATATTTATTAATAAATAATAAAGGTATGCTTAAAATAAGTGTAAGTAACTACACTTCGGTTCACCCATAATAGATTTTGGATAAATTATGTTTACATCAAGTAATAATAAATTTTTAAGTGAAGAGAGCGCCAAATAGCGTCAAGAAGCCACTTAACTTTTCTTATTCAAATTGATTCCACACAAAAAGTTATCGATATTTCAAAAAAGTTATATCGATATTGTGTGCGCGTCACTATCTTGTATGGACGCTAGACGGAATAGCCCCTCCAAAAATTTAGAATGATTTTTCTCGAAAATGAACCTTATGTCTGCGTAACTAAATACAAATTCAAATAGGCAGCGTCATCAGTATTGTATATTTCTGGGTAAAATGGAAATTGCTCCACAGATGTCGTTCTATTAAACTCTTGACGAAATAACCCCGCGCGGGGCTATTTTGCACAAAGTCAACTCCTATTAGAATATAGCTATTTTCTTAGCTACTGCAATCGTTTTTCACGTTCTAAATATGATGAATAGAATAAGAAATAACGGCTTGCTTTGATGTAATTGACAAATTTTCCGTAGCTATTATTTAAGAAAAAATACAGACGTGTTCTTTTTTGAGTGTTATTTTTCGGACGGAATAGCCCCGCCCTTCCTTAAATGCATTTATAACATGTTTTCTCACTAAATTCAAATTGTTAAATAATTTACCATTAATTGTATTTCATTTATTAAGTACATAAAGCTTATGAAATGCAATCAAAACTAATACCCGTCTAGGTCTATATTTTTTGCTAATTTCAAAATCGTCTACTTCTCGTCTAATACCCCAATTATTTAAACGTAGGTATAATAAATTGTAAATTACCTTCAAACTTCAGCTGAACGGTGCCGTATATGAGGAGAATAACATCCTGAAAAGAAAAAAAATAAATCGTTAGGAAAACCAGCCTTGAAATTCTTAACGCAAAACCTCTCATTAGCAGAAAAGCCTTTACAGCCTATTTAGAAACCCAGACACAAAACACACGTGTTTCAATTCTGTTTTCAAATAATTTCATATAAGTTTCATAAAATAAATGCTACAAGGGAAAAACTTTTAATATATACGACAAGTGGAAGTCGTGTCACACCGTAGACCCTTTCTGACGTCCCGCAGGAGACAAAGGTAAAAAAAAAGGATTTAATGACTGTCTCGTCCCTCACAATGCGAGCTTTTGTTTCAATTGAAGACTTAACCTCGTATTGATATAACAGTTTCTATCAAACACTGGAATAAATCATGTGTTTTATGAAATAAATACGGTCGGATATTTAAATATGAAAGACGGGATGTCGCAAGTTAAAAGTAAATAAGTCGACAGCATGAAGGAGACACAATAAGCTAATGGGGATGATCTCAGTTTGTTTACAGTGCTGTTCAGCGCAGACGAGCCAGCTGCTTCAGGCCACTGTGTATAAATCTAGCTATTTCACACGGCTTCACGGTTATTTTTCACCGAGTTGAATGGGCAAGATAGTACGAACCAACTAGCGGCGCGTCCGGGAAACGTACAAATAATATAAGGCATCCGTTTGGTGCAACGTGTTAATTAAATCAAAAGATACTAACATTTCGCTTCATAAATTATAAGAAATAATTTATTTAAATCCTATCGTAGTAAAAAATACAGATTTTATGCGTCAGAAAATAAAATTGCCATATTTGGTATGAAATTTAATAATACTTGGACACCTATAAATATTTTCGTTTAAAGGCCAACCATTAAAGCGAAAAAGCGTATTTAAAACCACATCGACCGTTAAATTACGTTATCATAGGTTCCCATCAACAAAAACGCATCAAAATATCAAATTACATTTATATTTGCAACGTGTCCTTTATCATGCAAGGGAGCGGCGCTGGCGCCGGCGGGCCGAGGGACCGCGTGGGCAGCACTACCAAAGCAAAAAGCCGCTCGCACTGCGGCATTCCTGTACAAACCGGTACCCGCTCAATGGAAGCCGATGCCGGGCCCGACACCCCTCGCCGCCGACCCAAACGCGACCTTGACGGTAAACAAAATAAAGAACAAATTCAAACATACGATACGACATCTGGTCACTGACGAGAAAATTATAATCATATTACGGCGGCAATAAGGGACAAAAAGTTGATAGATGGCAGCGATGCAGAATATCAAATGCACGCCACGGCTCCAGGTAACCATATATGGCATGTGATTGATGAATTGATAATGAAAGTGAAACGGGAGATCGAACTTTGATTGACAACATCTTTAGCGTTATATGTTTATTTAAAAAGCAATCTTGTACTGAGATAAAAAAATCATATGACAAAAACACTGACGTAATGGTATCTATGGGTCAAGAGCTATGGAATGTTAAGATAATGTTGAGTCAGTCACTCAAGATGAAGCTACTCGGGTGGTCTGGGAGCAACATTTTTCCTATCAATTATAAGTTGAATGGCGCTTGACTGTAATCCCGTCAATTGACTAAGCTTGTATATAAAACGTCTAATCTTTCTAAACACAAATACAAAATGAAATATAAGTTATGCAAGAGTCAAGACTAAACTAGCTTTGTACACATATATGTCTAGCTAACCATATTCTATATCGAATACCACCTAAGTAGCACCTAATGACGCGATAATCTACTTAACACGCATTTCCGTGTGATTCAGCCGAAATCCTTAGAAATGACGAGAGCCAACATAATCTTTAAACACGAGCTAAACAGATCAAATAACGTCGACCAACATTGAGCCAGCGGAGTTCAATTAGACGAAGAAACCGGGCCCATGACGTCACAAAGGATGCCGTGGGAAGGGTTGCCATCCGAAAGGTACAGTCCCTAATTTTGACTTGATAGAAATACTTATACACGATACATTAGCACATAGCACAATAGATATCAAAATTTTAAAATTATCATGTTCAAATGATATAAGCAAAAATTAAACAAATATATGAGTCACGACTCAAATGGACAGGCTACAAACTCAACGCCGTTCAACACCCACACGGGTATAAACATGATTGAACTTGGTTGGTCCTTTAGACCTTGTATGTCCTTACCTAACTAACATTAAATTTCACATCAGTAGTTACATTGATTATTTTGAACAGTTTCACATATATCTGTACCAAGCTTTCCATCTCCGCTGCCTTATCGTCAGACCAGTGCCATTTAAGAACACAAAAATGCCAGCCAAAAAAACCGTGACAACCCTGACCGTAGGTAGGACCGTGGTGTTCCTGGAAACGACCGCCGAACTGTAGTGAACCGCGGGCACAATGCAACCTCAACGCAACAACCGATATGGGATGCTTGGCGTGTTTCTTTCTCGAGACCGTTGCGCGTTGGTAAATGAAATCTTTAAATGAACAGAAGCTGTTCGATTATAAAATACGGGGTAAGCGTACGAAAGCTTTATTGCAAACTTGATTAAAATTTTGAAAATGAAAAAAATCTACTTTCAGTAGTGATGACTAACTTATTGTTTTTGTCACAGTTTTTCGTTTTGATAAAACAGACAGTACGAGAAAACTATTCAAATAAAAATATAAATGTCCTATTTTTTTTTTCATAAAAGCGGAAAAACTATACAAAAGAATTAGAAACTCATTTTTTAAAGTCGTTTAATATTAATAGATAGAAGAATATCCTCAAAAATAACAGCAGCTCTGGAGCTGCTGGGAAAGGGAATATACATTTATCTGGATAAACGTATATTCCCTTGTCTATACAAGTAAAAATTTAGTTCACCGCATTCAAACGAGCGATAGGTTTGGTGTAGAAATGTTTACAGATAAACACAGGTAGGAGCGAATAAAAGGGATTCAAACGAAATATTTTCTTTGAACGGTTTGAAAGAATATTTATGTTTGATTAATTTTTAAATTAGGGATTTTATTGGGATGACTGTATATATGTAGCGATAATAGTAACTATAACTGTATTAAAAATGAAAAGGAGGTAATTTTTTTAATAAATTGTTCAGATTTTATAAATGCTTTTATCTACTTTAATTTTAACAAAGACGGTACCATCTTTGTTTAATTTCATTTTGAACAAAGCGTAAAAATATAGTATAGTTCACTATTATTACCGCAAAGGCGGCTATTAGCTTACAAATTAATTCATTAATGTATAATTTTTGCAAAAATCGCTTTTTATTTAGTTACCTAACCAAATTTACGAATTCATCATAAGACAAAAGAAAAATAATTAATTTTACCCAAATAGCCACAATTGCCGTTTGTTATAATTGCGAATTTGAAACTTGTTTTTAAGGCTTCAGAACTTCGGGAAACCTGAAGAGATCTTTTCGTAATTACATTTACAACCTTAATAATTATATTTACAAATACAATTATTAAAATTGAGAGATCAATTCTGTTCGTATAGAAGACAATACAAACGCTTCATTCAAGCACGCTACTTATGACGCAAGGAGCGCCGCTGGAATATGTTCATTAAGTTTCACATAGAATGTAACGTCAAAGCAAAGTCCATCAATGTTGGGATCTAATTAAAGACATCGACATCGTGGGACACGGCCGCACGATTAAAGTTTCCACACAGCTAAGCCGTGTAAGTGTATATCAACCTCGCGGGAGTCGCAACTTGATAGGGCATTCCGTATTAATTAACTAAATAAGTCTGGCAAAGGCTTCGGAGCGAGCTTCTGAAACAGACGACGCTGGCGACTTGCAAGTCGTCAGTCGCGTGTCAATAAGACAGCAGAGACACGGCGGATTTAAGTATGGGTCGGGCCGGGGGGACGGGCGCACCACCCCGGTGTGTGGTTTCCTTTTGATGTCATCTTCGCGCAAACTTTGCTCCGGATCGGCTTTGAGATAGAGAGACGGAGAGTGACTAATTTGGCCCAGCATTTGATCTCGGGCGCGCCTCTGTCGGCGTCTCGCTCGCACCCGCCTCTCGGCCCGCCGCCGCCGGGAAGCTCTTTGCAAAATTTCGCTTTGATCGCAAAGTTAAATTATATAGGAATCGAGCATTAAATGGATACACATGCGAGCTCGCGCGAATGGGCCTCCTCCGCTCGGACCGAACGGGTGATATTGTCAAAAATAAGGCTCGGGGGAGCGTTTCGCGATAAACTTGACTTACATAAATAATGAGCGAGGAGTCACTTTTAAAGTTATATATTTGTGAGAGCGGCGCTCGTATTTAACTCCGCCTAATTTGCCGCGAGTACGCAGTACCTTTGAGAGCTTCGTTTTTACTAGTTTACGAAACAGATATTTGCGCCCGCCGTTCCCTTTGATACAGCACTTTGTGGAGCGTTTTACACGAGTTTCTTTTGAGGCCATTCAGACGGTGAATAACGAAAGGCTGTCTTTGATAAACACGTGCGAGGACTCTTCAGTACTTATTAGGGGTGCTCTCTTTGAAAGTGCTTCTTGTAAAATCTATTTGAAACGTTCAAACTCAAAGCGGCTCCGATGAAAGCTGCGCTAATTAAACTGTCACTAATATAATTATGAGAAAAAATCGAAGCCGTCTCTTGCTCTTAAAACGTAGTATTAAAGTAGTGAAGCTTAATTACTTATGTAGAAGGAACAAATAAAACGTTGAAAAGGAATAGAATAATGAGTCTTTCTTTGAAAATTAATATCGTAAAAGGCTTCCTCTTTATATGTATTATGAGTAGACGTATGCGAAACGTGAACAAGAGAAGCTATTAGTAGGTTATTAATGTTAGGTCACACACTCTCGAGACTCAAAGTCAAAGACGACTCCGCAAAGTGGCGCCTTTGTGCGCGCCGCCGCGGGAGCCTCTGCACGTCTCGCGACAACTCGCCCGACACCGCCAACACAAAGAGCACGCAACAGCACTCATTGCCCGACCCGACTACACAAAAATCATCTAATATTGCGTTAATGCTCACATCAAATACACATCTACACGGGGACCGACTTAGATTCCATTTAGTAAATTAATTACATATATTAGATTCACAGTACAACGACTTTCTGTTTATATAACCGTCGAGCTTTGATGTCGTATCTACAATAATTAATGTCAGTATACGATATTGCGTATTAGTGAGGTCGGCTCTATCGATGTACATCAAAGGCCCAAGGTACACTTTGATGTTTAATTCTAAAAAGACTGACTGATGTCTTTGTCGTCAAAATTCGTGGTACGGGTTGAGTTTTAAATGTGAAAACTTTGTGCTGGCTGAAACTTTGTAACGTATGAATATTAAGACCGGGAGCAGATTTTAATACTTTCTTTCGACGCTTTGTACTTAGCGTTATAGAATATTAATATTATGGAGAAAATTAATGTTGAAGAGCGTGGTGTTTTGCTTAGTTACGTCTTTTGTTTTAACAATTCGTTTTTGTGAGTAATTAACGATTGTTAATAACTTCAAGTACCTACTTTAAGATGAAATAGTACTTGTATAACAATAAATTTAACAATCATTAAATAATAAAAATTGATTAAAATATGCACTATAGCGTCTCCTTTTATATTTAAGAACCACAAACATCGAAAGCTTATAATAACTAGAAGCACACCTACGATTTGCACCAAACCGTAACGCTATTAATTAAAATAAAAAAAATAAAAAACAAATGCCAATGAGTTAATTTTTGAAATATTTAACATCACTGCGAACAAAGGAGCATGCATAGGACCAGACGGCTGGTACACTAACGAGTGCACTCGCATTATAGAGTGGCTCATTGCGAAAATTAGCTCATAGCTGCCGTGTTTCTGCTTACTGCTTACGTGTAAAACATATCTATAAGCTTATTTTTAAACAAACTTTGCAACGCTTTGAATGTTATTTTCAATTTCGTGTTCGCGCAACTGTTCCGCCGGAGAGCATAGTCGTAGAGCATTTAGTATTATTTATTTTACCTAACGTATGTAACATTTTTCAATATTTTATTAATTGTTCCAATTTGGTAATTATTATTTAATTCAAAAGCAATTAGTTATTCCCATGTTTTTACGAATCAAATTTCGAATTGAGTGAATCTTTAAAATCCCTAATTCGTACAAAGCAAGGCAGTTCACACAAATTACCCCAATATCCAAATTGCAATTACTCCGGTAGGTAGCGTCTTACGAGAAAAAGATAATATTAAAAAGACAGCTTACGAACACTAAATTTAATTACAAAACGAACGAACATAACAAATTGAGGAGGACAATCGCGACAAAGTAAAAGAGAAAACACAGTGGAAAAGGGAACGGCGCATCGGTATAAACGAAATTTAAATTAAGTACAAAGGGAAAGGAGATGAAAAAAATCCTTTCATTGAAAGCTCTCATCGCGGAGTCAGAGGGCCGGCACATCAAAGACACCTCCGCACCTTATCTGCGACTTAGGAAATTAGCGACTCGGCCTCAGAGCCCAAAGGCGCCTGCGCACCCTTTTAGCATTACGCTTTCAGGGGTTTTTTAATGCGACGGACAGTAATGCGATAATGTAGCTAATGACATATTTTATTCAAGCTTTAAAGCGAGCGCTGCAGAGGTACGCTAATGTGTCGGGATTATGCCGAGTGCTGTGCGAATGATTTTTCAACTTTACAGCGGCTTAATGAAATGTAGGTTTGCGTTGAGATGCCCATTTGTATGCTCCGTGTCGGATACGTTTCTACGAATTTAACTTTGTGAAATCTTTACTTTCTACATTATTAATTAAAAAAGTATGTACAGGAATACGCTCTTGGATACTACTTTCATAATTTAAGACTTAATAATTTAAATGGAGGATGGAGGCAGTAGACAGTTAATATAGGTTATGAGTTTTTATTAATTGATTATGTAGGATAAATATAGAAAGTATAACGGCTTAATTTAGAACTTTTAACTTTCATAATTTAATTATTTAATCAAAAAACAATAATTTCAGTTTGTTGTGAAGTAGTTTAGTTGATCTTTTAAGCTAAGGAATCAGAATAACACATGAGTTACTGAATAAAAAGAGTGGTGACAAAGACGTGAGACAGAAAGGATAAGATTTAACTAAACGTAAGTAATTAGTTAAATCACTGAACTTGGCAGAACTTATTAATTTTTAGTTCACGGCTTTACACGGTTGTGCTTGGGATTGTGTTAATTATAATCTACCTTAAAAATTAGTGCTAAATTAAATCCAAATCTGTTTAGTCGTTCCAGAATGATTGAATAAGGTCCGTCCATCCTAATTTTAAAAAAGTAGTAGGTAGGTATGTTAAGTATCGTATTAGCGGAATATAAACTTTACATTATTTGACTTAAATGATATTCCAAAGATCTATGCAATTTTGAAAGTTTATGAATATTGATTGCCAATTGAGTTATATTTGACTGGCCGGTTGGCTTGGTTGGTAGTGGCCCTGCCTTTCAAGGTACTGGTCGTGGGTTCGGTTCCCACCGGGGCAAATATATGTGTGATGAACATAGATGTTTGTTCTGTGTCTGGGTGTCAATTGTCTATATAAGTATTTATTTAAAATTATATATATATATATATATATGTATGTTTATCAGCCATCTGGTTAGTATGGGATCAGATCGTGCTGTGTGTGAAAATTGTCCCTAAATATTTATTATTTATTATCATCATGTATACGACATTCATTACACCGGAAAATATCCGATAACAAATTAACGTTTGGCCACCTCCTTAAACGGAAAGCGCCTTACGCTTTTATTTATGTTTGTTTAAGTTATATCTTGGGTTTATTTAAGCCGCTTTCCTTGATGCACTAGTTTCAAGTAAACTGTTATGAATACGGCTAATTTGGAAGGCTCTATAATTATGAAAAGTGGTTTTTACTTGCTACACGTTTTGGTGTATTTAACTTATGGATACTTTTTTCATATGTGTAATAACAGTTAAACAGTCGAATGTCATAAAGATATTCAGAAAACTTACAAATTTTAATTGTACGATTTTTTTATCAATGTAATAATGAAACGTGTTAGATAATAAGCGCTTTGACAAAATTAAAAACAAAAAAGGGACATTTAAAACAAATCCAAATAAAATGAAAAATACATGCATGAAACGAATCAATCGAGTTTTATTTTAAACATGATAAGCTTTGATATCGGACACCATCAGGGCTAATTCGCTCGTCAACTCAAACTAAACAAAGCACTTAAGAGACGCGTTGAAGTCTTTTCTTTGAAAGCAAATCGAATACGAACAAAAGACTGAACGTTCTTAGCTTATTTACTACCCTATTAAACTACACACTTCATATAAAAGCAGCACAAAATACACATTAGCCAATCAAAGCCTAACAGCTATTTAATATTAACAAAAACTAAAACAACACAGACAAGGGGCAAGAGCCATTAAAAGTTTGAAACAATATATTCACAGCAAGCAAACAAACATACAACAATAGGCGACAAGTTACCAGCGAAAACATAAAGGGGCGACTCTAATAAACATTTGACACGAGGGCCCTACAGGCCTTAAACAATGCCTCATACCGTCGATACCCTCGCAGTTAACTCGGCAAAAACTCTTCAAAAGTTTAAACCGAAATTTTAAAGTTCAGATTTTTAATACCTGCCGGCGATAACTCCGAACGCGTACAATCCAAGATAATCAATTATAAATACACATGAAACACACAAACACTCGATACACAACAATAATTGAACCGGGAACGATCGATTTACCCTATGATTTTAAACACGGAAAAGTTTACGATACTCGCGCGAAGTTTGCGTTTCGTAAAATTCTTGGAATCATACGACAACGACGTCAACCTCTAAGCATAGCTGAGGACTAACTGGCGAGATTTGCCTAGAAGCATGCGCGCGACGCACGTGGCCTTAAAAAGGGGCGGGGCATAACGCTTTCAATCTGCCCCATTGGTCGAACACTCTCTTTGATCGTCCGTCAACTAACTACTTCGGCCTGTGCCTTAATCTCAGTAGTATCGTCCTTTCAAAACAGGTAATTTTATTACAAAAACGTGGATATTTTTATGGTAACCCGAGTTACGACCGATAAAGGTTCGGCTCAGGTACTTTCACATTCAACTTTCAAGTGACAGATGCACTATGGTGCGGCCCATACTCGACTTACATTTCCCTGAATGTGGGCCCAGCACTATTCCTTGTTGTTATTTAAATAAAAGTGGGTAAAGATTCAATCAAGCAGCACTAAAACAGAAGATAGAGCAATCTTTACAGAGCAAAAACATATCAGATCGACAGAATTCCACCACTACTATGCATACTCCATCGATAGCAACGAGATCTCGTGCAAAACGAAGTCCAGCCCGTCACAGAGCATTATCAAGCACCGTTTCACCGGCCGCAAGTCGAGTATGTCCGTTTCGCGGTCACAGTCAAAGGATAAAGCTTGAATATTTTTTAGTCGCGTCAAACAGTTGCACGACTCTTTGATACATCAAAGACACTTTGTGAAGGTGAAGCGTGCTCGCGATGAGCGCAGTTTATATTATGTCTATTGCGAATGGAGAGATCATTTCCTTTAAAAATATGATACAAACTATGTCTTATAGAATATGTCCTATTGTGGAATTGGTTCTGCTAAAGAGAAGTGATTTGTTTGAAATTGAAAGGTCCCGTGTTCTCTTGTGGGCAGATGTATTTTACATTCCTTTGACTGATCTATTTTCGCTTCCAGAACGTGACCAGCCTTCTGTGCCCTGCCAGACCATTTGTGCCCCGTAAGGACATTAAATCAAGAGCCTCGCGATAGTATATACCTACATAATATGCAGTTTTTCTAAGGTGGCAAGCAGAGCAGGCAAAAATATTTTTTAGGTTAATTACAAATAACAAACCTTCCTATTACATATTTGGATGACAATTTAGAAAAATACATAATTCATTATTTATCATTAATACTCAATCAGTCAGTAAGTTTCAAAAAAAACATCTCCACATGAATAATTTAGTACCTTTCTTTATTTTTTTTCTTATACACAACTAGGTATGTTGATGTAGGTACAACCGTAAACCGTAAGTAAATTGGCCCCTGACATTCAACGACAAGAAACGCTTGTAACATCAGGAATAAAGAAACAGATTTGTCTTATTTAGCTTGTGTATCTTTTTCAATAAAGATTTTTCATTTTCATTTTCATTTTCATTTGCTTTTGATATGTTCTAAACGATGTTTTAAATACATTAATAATTTGATTATTACTAGTTTCCTCATAGTTCAGTTTGAGTCCAAATGTATAATCAGACAACTATTACCAGACTTGTAGCTTAGCATAATTTCTAATACCTTGGTAGTTATAAGTACCTAATTTGATTTGTATTTGATTTGACTTGATCTGATTGGTATTCGATTAGATTTGATTCCAATACATTTTTTTCATTTTTATTACTTTAACAACACTAATCTACTTTAGCAGTGTGCTTTGTGTTATATACATGTTCGTTGTTATACCCAATTGATGAGGTATGATTTACATGAGTATAAAATAGCTACATTAAATTAAAATATACCTGAAAATTCCTTATTATTCCAGATACCCAAATATTATTAAATACGACCTTACACGACTTACATAATACTGTAATGCACACATACACTCGGCTCTATCACACACACACACACACACACTGCACACACTTGTAAAGTGCACTCGTCGCACATTCCACATTCATTAAGCCGTATCTTACGAAGCTTCATAACGTACAAGCTCCCGCATGCGGAAACACAAATACGAAACGTAATATATTCGGAACGAAACAAGTTTTCCAATAAAGTATCGGTTGCATGCGGTATGAAATGATCACCCGCCGGCGGCGCTCGCTGCAGCCTCGGTCGTAACCAACTCCTGCTACTGTAACCCGCTCCGCGAACGGGCAAAGGGCAAAGCAAATGTCGCTTTACTATCATCTAACTTAGGTATATAAGTGTCTGATTACAGATATAATTTTTAAGTTTAAGTTTCTTTCAGGCAAAGATCAATCTTCACACACAATAATCTGAAACGTAATATGACCCAAATTTTTACAAACAAAGGTTCATTTGATTTATAATATACAATAATAGGATAAACAAAAAGCTTATAAATAGACAATACATGTTCTATTAACCTATCCCTAAATTTATTCAATTAAACAAACCCTACATACAAAAGAGAAACGTGTGACAATCTTAAGATTCGCAAGCTATCGTCCGTCGGCGCCAAACCGTCTCGTCCTGCATTATTACTGTGTGTCGCACACACGCACACACGCGCGGCCGTGGCGACACACCCACACACGCGCCGTGTCAAAGGGTGAGCGCGCCGCCTCACAAAGCGTAAGTGCAACCACTAAAAGCCAATCCTAAGTTTTATTGATACACATTGTATTGCGACAAAGTCTCCGTCGGCGGCGGCCCGCCCCACCCCACGCGCCGCACAAAGACAATATCACGACGTCAAAGGAGAGGCGCCCCGCGCTCGCCTCCCCCCCGCCTCGAGGAAATGAAAAATTAAATTGTCAACACATTTAATATCTGCGAAAACGTGTACGCCGTTCCCTTTGAACGCGCCTCCTTTGGGGCGACGCGGCCACGGCTTTGCGTATTAAAATTTCAGTCGTAAAATTGAAATTCTGTTTAAGTTTAATTAGACGTCGCGGCGGTTCGAAGTTGCATTAGATCGGCGCTAATGAGAGCCGCGGTGAGCACACGTCACAGGTGCGGGGCGCGGTGGGCGGGGGTGGCCGCCCAGCGTTTGATCGGCGCCGCCGCTTTGACAATTATTAAAATTTGCCTCGTACCTCTCGGGTCTCATCTTTTTCCGTCGCCTCGATTACGCGACGGGTTTGTCTCATTAGGGCTTTTGTATGGTATCGCGAGCTCCCCTTTGACGCGACTCCTCGCCCGCGCGGGGCCGGTCCACCTGCAGTCATATTGTTCCCTCGACCTCGAATTTGCACGCTTCACTTTGAGATGTCTCTTTGAGATTAGCGAGCGCGCTCTGCTCCCTGCCCTCTGACCACCGAGACGTTAACGGCCAGCGCGTGCTCGGCCGCGGAACGACAATTCGTTCTTTATCCAATTCGGGTGGTTATGTAAATACATTGTTGATATTACTTTGACGGGGTGTCCATTCAGGCAGGCAGTCACGCAGTTTGCAGTCGCGTTGTTTGCGCACAGCGATGGGCGATACGAGATAAACACTCCACACCGTTTTATTACTCCGCTTCCCTTTGACGCACTATTATTATCGAGCACACGAGCCAAATTAAAACTTTGCACGGCGATTTGTCAAAGATCGCGTTTATTGCTGCCTCACGTGGTGCGAAAAGGGTGAAAATTTATTAGTTCCGGCAATTACTTTATAAATAGCATACCTTTTATCAAACATCTATATGAAAAACATGTAGGAATACCAAACCAAAAAATGTACACGTCATCACGTTGATTGTATTGTGTTTTTTAACAAAGTAAATGTTATGAGCAATTAATAAAACTAGTAATTATGTGATCTCTAAACGATAGAACCCAAAATTCATATGATCTTTCACCGAAATCTAGAAAAGCTATTTTACCTAAACATATTCACCAAATTCCAGCAGTGCGCTACTTAATTCATGTAAATGATGCACCTCTATAAACAATGGCCGACAATAACTAAATCCAATTACGTGGCAAGCTATCGGCAGCGCTTCAAAGCGTTTGTTATGCAACAAATGTAAGTGCCATTAGTTGCTAAGCAAAGTGTTTGTGCTCAAAGGGGCCATAGCGATTCTAGTCGAGTTATCACAGGCTCCGTGTAATAAGAACAGTCTTCGTTTTTAAATAAAGCTTAGAACCTCTGTGGGGAAACGGAGCTTAAATAAACGTATGCACGTATTTGTAGTCTGCATTCGTTGAAAAGCAATAGCAGTTCTCATTTATTTGAAAATATTATGCGGGTATATTGGATTTTGTAAAAAAAATAACGAGAGCTAGTCAATTTTCAGTTTTGTGTTGGTACCTATTTAAAATTTAATACTGAAGTCTTATGACTTTATATTTCAATAAAAATAAGGATACCTTAATTAAACTCTGACAAACTTTTCATGTAGAAGATATTGAAAATTATAAAAAGCTTTTAGATTGCTCACCTTCGACATTTATTTTTTGTTAAGAAAATAGAATTTACACTTTCATAGTAAAACATCATTTATAAGAATTGTTAACTTCAACAACTAACTATTTACATATTTGCATTTTTAGTTTCAGACTGTTCACTGATAAAGATCATCGTAATTTAAATACATTTATTTGATCAAAAACTACCCTCATATATTTCTCTTTCAAATTATCCTTGAATTAAGTTAGATACAAACTAAATAACACGAGTCCACTGCCGAGTGCCGGCTACATTGCGTGTTCTGAGAAATTCTTTCAATTCCATGATCTGCCACCAATTAAGGCAACAGAAGGTTCTGGAACAGATTGTCCCGCGTCGGAATTGGGCTCGATAAGGACTCAGATTGAAATAGTAATTTGGGCGGGAACGCGCACTCGATGCTAAGTAAATTCTCTGAGCGATCGCGCCGATCGCGATGGAGCGAGTCGGAGGTGGATGCAACTGAAAAATTGGTTACGAATTACGATCTATTACAAGTTACAAAAAGTTATGAAACTTGCTTGATTTTTACTAATGGAGTTATTTATCATAAAATTACAAAATCATTATTCACTCATAAACTCCGTATACTTTGCCATTTATAGATATTATGTAGTTGAAACTAAGGTTTAAAGATCCGTAATGTTCGATGAAAACTTTTACCGTTTTACAAAGAAATTTTCCCACAGTATTAATTATAAATAAGATACTTTTTAGAATTGACACTTACGCACGCGTACTTTACATACAATTTTACGAATCAGATCAAATAATTACATCCAACAGGAACAAACTCAAACTCAAACTCAAACATTTATTTATTCAATTAGACTTCTTCGAGAAGCACTTTTGAAACGTCAATACATATTTTTAACATTTACCACCGATTCGGAAAGCAGTATCTAGAACAAAGCCAGAAAGATGAAAATAATTATTTTTTGTTATATCAAAACACTAACTATGCTTTTAGCAAAGATGCGATTAGAGCGCCTAAAACTTCAGCACGGCGTTATCCCCACCGGGCGTATTCACATTTTTCCATTCCAACGTCGGCAGGCAGATGTTACCGCGGAGTGAATAGCGAATGCGATAAATTCGGTTTGGCGCAGGCTCGCTCCGATACCTCCGCAATCTACATAATGCATCCACGGAATAATATATATCCACCGGCCGTATTCTTCACATTACGACATTTTAAAGTTAAATTGCTGGAAACATTCAATCTCCCGGCAATTTCTGCGGAATCAAATGCGATTTAGATATAAATATTTAAAATCGTCGTTGTGATTTCAATTTGACGGTATATTGCTTCAATTTTCACAGTTATTTCCAAAACTAACACAATTAGAAAAAAAAGTTCGTTTATTGTTTTATTCTATGAAATTTACTTGACACGTAATACCTAAATAAACTTTGCTATTTGTTTTGTCTGTTTATAAAACTAGACATGGTGTTGTACTGCTTCCCCACAAACAAGTTTCGTTTGGCAAATTTTATCAATCTTTAAATTTTGCATATTGTTCACGTGGAACTTGGTTAGAGTCAATATAAAGCGCAAATAAATAAGCAAGCACAAAAAAGTTTGAATCAATCTTAATTAAACCAAAAATTGACACACAAAATACGAGAACCATAAGATTTGGGAGCTAATACAATCATCGCAAAGGAAATCGAAGCGTGTCTTCAAAGGTAACACAATATGCAGGTAATTTGCAGACGCTGTGAGTGATCATATAAGAGCAACTCGACACCTCAGTACCTCACCTCACTTCATAGAAGCAAGTCAAAAGGCTCACTTAACCTTAGCGAAACTCAATAACTTTCGCTTTAAATAATAAATTCTCCTTTGAGGCGGATAGAACAACAGCGCCAGGGTTGTGACTTGTGACCGAGCTGTTAATAAACTTGAGCGACAATAATTAATGATTTTATGTGCACCGTGTTTACTATGAAACATTATAATATTATGCTGATATCGGTCAAGTATAAAAACACTGGAGCTCGGGAAATATATTTTTTCGAAAAAGTATAAAATATTTTCATAAGTGATATTGTGACCTTAATTATGCGGTCTGTAGCCTGTAGGTAATCTACACGTGTAGCAAGTTTCAATTCGCACGTCATTTTATATTGTGATATAGGTGAGAAAAGAAACCAATGTAATAGGTAAACATAATACCCGATGTTTACAAAAAGTACCCCTCGTATACAATTACCCGCAATGATTTGTAGGCACGTGCTGATGGCACAGAGTATCATGTACCACACAGACCCTGGCCGTAGACCAATTTTCGATTTTAATTCCATTCAATGACAACCCTACACCCCGCGAAAATTGGTGATATCGGAGATCTAACGGAATCTCAACACAAAGAACTGATTGTGGAACATAGACAAAAGACTCATCGCTTTTATTAATTTTCTTTTACTCGATACCCGTTTCAAGTTACTGCAGCTCGGGGACGAATATAGAACAAACATTTCTAGGTCTAAATTATAATTAAATTCTTGGTAAAAGTCATTACTGGCACAAATAAAGCCATACGAATATTCAGTCCTTTTGTCTTTATAATTACTTTGTTCGATTCTGTACAATCCAATACATTAATGGAATTGTTTATAAAATAACTACTTACTATACCAATAGAGCAAGAAAAATCAATATAAAAACCACGTTGATCCAGATGTAACACAAAGTCTAATAGAAGTTATTCTCGTAATTATAACTCCTGTCTGAATTTTCCAGGATTATAAAATGGGATTTTAGTCAATTGGCGAACAATACTACAAAACGATTGGACTTTGGAGTTGGGTAGAAACAGAACTGGTAATTACTTATGGAATTATACATATGGTATCAGTAGAAGCATTCTGTGGAGTTTGGAAGTATAGCAATTGGAAAAGTTTTAGAACTTTTCACAAATATTGTAAGAAATACTAAAATTGTAAATCTTATAATTTATCTTCTACAGTGTTCATAATTCTGTAGATTTTGTTTGTAATTTAATGCTTATTTATCAATTTATTTATTTATGTAAGTGTTTATTATATCTAGTGGACAATGGTTATATTAGTGACCGGTTGCAATTATTCAGAGAAATTTTCTAGTGAATATTGCTTTGAATTGACACCGACCTATAGGGCAAATGAAGCAGTCGGGTCTCAATAAACTGACAATATAGATCAACAGCTAAACGCAGATAATGCAGTGGGTCGAACGCCGCTTGTTTATGGTTCTTGTTCACAATGGTCCGCGGTGGGCGAGCAGAGTCAATCACGATATTGTATAGAGCCTAAATGTCTATGATAGGTCGTCGTGGTTGATGTTTATTCGTAATCAACGGGATGGCAAACATCGACGATTATTTGTTGGGCCAACGCTGCCCATTGTGAAGAGGGCCCATTATAATTGCTCTAATTGTTGTCACTCGGCGCTCGACCGAATTAACTTTATTGAATCTCCGGTGCCGAATAAGCTTGCGTTACTTCAATTGAAAAATACTTTTTTTATATAATTGATCGTTTTCTTCTTTTCGAGTTAAGCCAATCTTGCAATTAAACGTGCTTTTGGGTTCTCCCTGGGATTCATATACTCTAATATAGAGTTTAATACAAAAATGAATTATTCAAATTTTTGCAATAATTTTCCATTATTTCTGCACAGATTAATTATGTATTTTATACATCTAACCATTCATGTAGCACAAACGGTACAATCGTGAAGTAATCACGTCGATATCTGCGCAGTAAAATAGCAAATTACTCAATGAATAAATTATAAAAAGGACGATCTCATTCAAGTAGAAACCTTCAGATCCTGCGTCAAACTATCGCCCCAGTACCAGGACAAAGCGAAGCCACTCAGGTAACAATATCAAGAGGGGGATAGTTCGTGACGCAGTTCGCCGTTCGCTTCGGTTTGTTTATAATTGCTTTAATAATCGCCGTCACTCGTCGCTCAGCTGAATTAACTTAATTGCATTGTCAACGGACCACGAACTCACGGTGCCTCGCTAATGCACTCAACCGCTAACTTCTATCGTGGCCCGATAAGTGTTTTGGGTGGATGAGAAGTCTCATAATGCGATGGGAATATCCACTTATCAACGAAACGGTAAAATTAAATGTACCCACCTCTAATCTATAAGCAAATGTTTCAATTATTCCTGTACAACATCAGAAATGATATTTGAGTACATTCTTTGGCAAATCTGTCAAGCTTACTGCTAGGCAATTGCTGTGCCAACCGGTTCCACAGATCGTTATCACTTTGTACAAGTATCAAGCGACAAGACGACCCAATGCGTATAAATAAATCAATAAATCAGTAGATATAATTCAAAAATGAATTGTCAAGTTTAAAGTACTCGAATACTCAAATTTAAACCAAACGAACACTTCGGAGAACAATAATTTTTTCATCGAATATAGAATGAAGGGTAAAGACTATATCAGAAACCTGGTCAAGTATCATAAGAGCTCTAGTCTAGTCAAGATCATCTTCGACACCAATAGACGCATAAAGATTGTTATCTCAAAGTCGGAACCTTGTTGAGACTAACGCCAAGATGTCTAGATTGAGACTATTCTGGGAAGGGCTACTCTATTTTATTAAACACAAGCTTCAGCCCTTATCTTTACTAGTGTATATAGTAAAAATATAGTATTTAATCCGAATTCCGATTAATGTTTTCACATTCACATTACTTTTCTAATTTTGAGACGGCATAAATCCATATCTAATATATAAAAATCAATGCCACTTTTCGTTGTAATTCCATAACTCGAGAACGGCTGAACCGATTTCGATAATTCTTTTTTTATTATATTCCTTGAAGTACGAGGATGGTTCTTATGTAGAGAAAACGTTAATATGTACCACGGGCGAAGCCGGGGCGGACCGCTAGTATGTTATAATATTTCCTCACCGCAGGTCTTTAAAAATGCAAAAGTATCAAATTTTATTAAAGACTCACATACTAACTGACTTAAGTCATTAAATTATTTATTATAACAGTTCTAAAATCAAATGCATTATAACAAACACAGTTGTCGATAGGGGAAGGGAGTATCGATTGTAACAACACTGTCGGAGATTCACCTCATCCTATATCTCGGCAAACAGCTCGCGTCAAAGAATACGGAAAGAAATCTGGTGATAGAGCCAGTCAACAATGGGCAGACTGTAGGTGCGAGTCACGAGAGATGGCAGACGATTAGATAAACTTAGTGGTGGATCGCTTGGAAATTGGAATATTGCTTCAAAAGAAGAGAATAAAAGAGTGTTGCCCAAATGCAAGAACAAGACGAGACTTAGCCAGTCTTGGTCTTGGTCTTGCGCCAATACACCTGGTCTTGCGCTCTCAGTCTTGGTCTTGGTCTTGGTCTTGCAGCAAGAGTCTTGCAAGTCTTGCAATTACCTATTAGTCTATTACTATTTATTAAAGTTTACTTTAAATCTTAGAAAAACGTATTAGAATTGGAACATTGTGAGCTTGAATTAACATAGCCATAGTAAAGATTAATAAATAACTGAAGATTTGATAAGAAATTCGAAAAATCAACTGACCTATATGTCGTTTTCCATCGAAGGAACTGTTTCTTAATAAACATTTATGATTTATAAGCTTACATTTGCTAAAACATGTAAAGAAAACAAATTAATTACAATTATAATATATGCTTACTTACTAGAATGAATTAATATGACATCTACTACCTATCCTTACCATTTTATCCTAATCATAATACCTACTACTTGCGTGATCAGTTTAATGTATTCATTTTCATTCTAAGCACTCTGAAACTTATTTATTCTTTGGAACACCTGTAGGTACCTACTCTTAAAAAAATTCGAAATTATTTTGCATGAGTATACCTACGCCCTATGGCGGCAATCAAATAGTGTCAAATGTTATGATTTCGGCTTGGCGGCAACGATTGTTTTAGATTTCAAAAGAAGCCGCCGGCGCGTGTATCATAACCATGTACTTCCGAAAAGCGGCAAATTTCTTTGAGAAGTAAGTACAAAACCTTTGATGCCGCATTATCAAAGTGCCGATGGTTAAAACATAACTATGCATGCACTCAGTTTGATTTTAATAGATATTTTTTTATTCGCTATGTTTATGGTATTAGTCGTAATGCGCATAGGTCCAGTTTTTCATATTCTTTGATACAGTTTCTTGCGTCTCATAGAATTCCTAAGCGTAGGTACCTACCTATACAAGTATACACTGAACTGATAGACCTAACTACTCAGTGAAATAGCGCTAAGTCCTAGCTGCAAGACGCAAGAGTCTTGCAGGCTATGTCTTGTTCTTGCTCAAGTCTTGCACGGTCAGTCTTGGTCTTGGTCTTGCTAAAAATACGCGGTCTTGTTCTTGGTCTTGGTCTTGCAAGAACGCAAGAACAAGACCAAGACTGAATTTGGGCAACACTAGAATAAAACTTGAATTCATTTACTGTAGTGGATACAATCTACGAAGCATTGATGAATTAGTTGTAATAATTCGGTGTACAAATTTAGATGGGATAAAGCTACGTCAAATATAAACAACAATAGTTAAAGTAATCACTTCATTTAAAAAAAAAAAAAACGAAGTTACGTAAAGAGGCATTATATGGATTATCACCATTTTCATACACAATAGTCATGTTATTCACGCCAACAAAGTCTAAATAAAATAGATAACGCTTCAGCTCTCATCCTGGACCACATTCAAGTGTTTCCCGAGTCGCTTTGTAGCGGCGATTCCGCCGATAAATATTGTGGTGCGATTTGACAGCGACGACGCGACTGACATCATATGTTACTGTTTGTTGAATTTATTACATGCCCCTATTTCGCCTGGTTAATCATGGTTTGAACTTTAGTTAATACTGATGATGATGTACTGTATATGTTCTTTAAATGATGTACATTTCTAACAGTTAAATAATCTTTTAAATAGGTACAGTGATTCTGCCAGTAACTTTGCTTACACACGTGAAAAAGGGTAATTTTGGCCAAACCCTAAAATCGAATTCATAGACGAAATCTTGAAGGTTCAAACATTTTTTTTCCCTGAAAGTTATTAGGATTTGACTAAAATACAGAAAATCTATTGAAAAGTGATTGAAAATGCTGTTACGCAAGAATGAAAAAATAGAAAACGTGTATCTAGTACATAATTCTTTCTGACTAATTACTATAAATGTTGACATATAAATCGATGTTACTTCCTCCATCACGTATTTAATACCTCACACCATTGAGGCTCCTAGTCGCACAGCACCAAGTCAGTCGACGCAAATCGCGAACACCCACAATCGTTATGATCTCCGCGAGCCTTTGACGCCGCCGACGCGGACGCTCGAGAGCTGCTTAAAGTTTCTTCACTTCTGTGTGACGATGTACAATTGATATAGTTATGCAGTTCGTTTGACGAGAACTTTTAAGTATACCTTCATTTTATAGTAATAATTACTTCACTACATTATCAAAAAAGTAAAGTCTGACTACTTTGTAAATCTAAGCTTTCTTTGTATTTGGAACAGCATTTCAATTGCATTCATCTATTCAAAATTACAAAGCTAACAATATTTGATCACTATCCCTGGTGGGAGGTCATATTGAAGTCAAAAATGAAACGAATTAAATAAACAAATGATGAAAACATCTAGCTTAGTCGTCACACTTTAATAAATTTGCCGAAATTTCTCCTTAAAGCCAAAATGTTAGTTGCAATTCTCATTTTAAATTTAACAAATTCCTTCATTCTGTCTGTTTCTTTTTGGATTATATCTGATGCTTGAATTCCCCTACGTTAAAATGACGCTAACTTTACTAGCAGCGTCTCCTGGCTCATATCGTCAGTACCGATTCCTCTGTGATTGTTGTCTTTGACGAGACAAAAATTTACATTTAAAAGACTTTAGGTCAAGTCGCTCACTGTACTGCGCTATTCTACTGTGACGTTGCGGGATCGTATTGTTTTGCAGTTTGTTTACTCATTTCGTAATTCTAACATAGACGCTAGGCTCGATAGGTTAGTCTATGATTTCATCTATGTAAAGAAAAAAGAATCAGCAAAATTGATGTTTACCACAAGTGAACAATTTCGCATAAATTAGTACAAATAGGCAATGGCTTATTAAATTGGAAAATATTTTGTGAAAATATTCAATTAGATAATTAGATAAAAATACACACTCAAATCACACCAGTAATATCGGTTCTAGATAGTAAAAAAAGATAAAACACAGCACCCCCTCCCAGTGCCACAGTCAGCGTAATCTTGAACCTCTCTAAATGTCATGTAACACCAATTATACGGAGGTGTTCAAAAGCACCGAAAGTAACCCCTCCAGGACCATAAGAGTGGTGGCACAGCCCTGCAAACTTTATATTTTTATTGTCTAAACACCATGTCGGCGTGATAGAGCCATTACACTTTGCATACGTGCCAAAGTGCGATTTCAATGACACCGCCTACACTTGTTGTTAGGGCTGTCGGTAAGTTAATTTTAGATTCGATAGTTTACAATGAACGTTGTCAATCGAATCGTCTGTATTGTCTATTCATATGAAAAGAGAGTTCATGCTAATAGTATTAAATTTTCAATACATATTGTGTCACTATCACATTTTTAAAATCTATACTTTTAATTTCAAATTCAATTAGTTAGAATAGGTATACGAATACTAAAAACTTCAAAGCTGGGACAATAGACGCATGGGTGATAGTACGAAAACAACTATCTGCATACACGATTCCGCATTGCTCGATCTTTTCTTCGATATTGATGTCATGTTGTCAATCATTCCAATTTAATTTTATTCATGGTATATAATCCATTAAAAAAAAAAATATTTTCCGTTGTTGTGCCTATTTTTTATAAAACATCCATAGCACATAAAAGCGGCACACGTCACAATATTTATGCCAGCCAGTGCCAGCCCTAAGTAGGTGCGGCGAGTCTCCGAGCGCCTTTGATCCCAACGAGACGCTTCACGCCTTTCGCGAGCTCTCATTGATCTCCCTTTGTTCATTCACCGTTTGTATCGCGACAAATTAAATATATGTTTCAGCGATATTCACCAAATTAAATCTCCGTTCTATCGACGCGCGGTCGCGCAAATATTACCTTTGGGTTAAAAGGTACAAATACATTTTTGACTTGAATTTCAAGAGCTATAGGGTCAACATTTTTGATATCAAACGAAGTAATTATACAGACTTCACAACTCAGAAACGTAATTATGATCATCTGTTTCACAAACTGGTTTTATTACGTTTACCTGAAAAACAATGGGCTCAGGTAAAGTTACAACTGGTTAAGTAAATTATACCTTCTCGGTTCTTCTCGGCATAATTATCCACATTGCCACATTTAACTTCTTCGTAGTAAATAGTAAACGAGCCAAAGGAAACAGTTGCTAACAAACCTCGTTACGGATTTTAAAGCTATTCAAAAGCACCGCTGCGAATTAATTGAATACGAATCCCATTCATAAGTCAACGTATTACTGTGGCCGTAGCTGGCGGGAGGACGTCTAAAGCTGACGGCAAGGTGCGAACGTTTCTGGCGTGAAATTGTACAAATAAATAGCGGTAAAGATAACAAATTATGGGGAAATTGCTAATGATGAGCGGAGCGGGACCGCGGGCGGTGCATTAAGCCGGCGGCAAACATCAAAGGACTCTTTGACCGTGCCGACTCCCACACCCCCCGTAAGCCGGCGTTCACAGATACGTTTCAATTTCGCCACTTCATTATGACTTCATTATATTTAATGTGAACATTTCATTTTATTAGTATTGTCTTTGATTTTGTTTCTATTTTGAGATACAGACGACACGTGACGAGATGTTATGTGATGTCGTATTACATTAATAGAAATGTTCGCTTTGTGCAATAACTGGTACATATTAAACCAACTTATTTGATATCATAAATGGGGCTGTTCTTGTCTTCAGACTTCTTGTTTGACTGGTCTATCACGCAAAATGGTAACGACCGAATTGAGTGGCAAGAATTTATAACTTGGCTTATAAACATAAAACTGGTAATGGTAAAATTGTTGAACAAATCCTTCAATTGAAATGGATTATAGGTTCCATTTCAATTGAAGGATTTGTTCATTGATTTTGATTTACCAGAATAAAATCGTAAACACAACCACGCAAACTATTAATCTAGAACTCTAGAGAATTTCATTAACGAAAAAATCAAATACACTATAACAGTTTATATCATCCTCCACATGGCAAAACATCAATACGCTTAACATTTTTCCAATTAATGAGTACTATCAATATTTATACTGTACATATTTCTATGTGGGTATTTTATCTGAAGCCGATTAAAACTTGTTTGTATGTAGATATTGTGAATCATTGAAAACCATTGGACGTATGTGACTTGGTCTTATTTAAATAATTTTTATTTTGCTACGAATCCCAATTGTATTTTCAAATCAAAACATCCTATGTTACTACTTTTAATCTCCTATCTTTAAGTGAAGAATTCTTCAAATTCAGTTCAGCTGTAGGCTGTAGCGTACGCGTAGACTAATAGCGTAGACTAGCAGACAGTCACTTTTTAAATAATTCTGTTCCATTTTTTTTCTAAATCATTATTCAAAATCTTATTTTATTTATTCAACTAGATTTTGAATCGCTGTATTCGTATTTTCATAGACCCACAACCAAAATTACCCTCTCTATAACATCAGCATCAACTCCATAAACACCGGGACCGCATCGTAGCTGAGCCTTAATAGCTATAAAGGCAATTAATCAATGGATCTACATTAGGGCTACACCGCGGCTTCCGGGCGCAGAGGTTTTTGTGACTACCGTCAAAGGTGGATAGATTTGTTTTGACGTTTTCCTAGATAATCGCTCCTATCTGCTGATTAATGAGCCTGCGTAGTGAGGGTCAGGTAATGAAATTTGTCGGTATTTGTAGATGGCATTTTGGTATCAATATTGATATTAAAACATTTTTCTATTTCGCTAATAAATTCTAATAAAATCGCTTCTCACGATGCAGTTTATAAATAATTTGTAAATTAAAATGAAATATCAATTTCGTTTCTTTAACTTATTCTGTTTTTTATCAGCCACATTTTATTTTTAAATTTGAACTATGTAGCATAACAATATTTCTAAAGTTTCCTTCACACGTATTTGAAAGTATACTAATATTATAAAGCTGAAGAGTTTGTTTGTTTGTTTGAACGCGCTAATCTCGGGAACAACTGGTCCGATTTGAAAAATTCTTTCGGTGTTAGATAGCCCATTTATCGAGGAAGGTTATAGGCTATATATCATCACGCTACGACCAACAGGAGTGGAGCCACGGGGGTGAAACCGCGCGGAGCAGCTAGTCTTAAATAATCATACTTTTTACCAGCATGAAAGCCCAGAAGTATTTCAACAATTAATACACCAGTTGAAAGGTCAATTAATTGTTAACACTATTCGCAGTTAGTACGATATATCATTATACATGTACACTAGTGTCGATATAAAGAGGTAGCTGTAGGGGCTCGTTACGGCGCTCTCTGACACCTAACGACACACTCCACACGTCCGCACGTCTCTATTGATGTTGCGATATTGTAATAACATTGCGGTTTCCACATTTTTCAATTGCTTTCACAGATTTAGTATGTGATCTTAGAGTTTGTTGATTTAGATATCATGTTTGGGTTGTTGCTTACATCTTGGTGTAACAGCTTGGTGTACAATCTCGTTAACATAATGTTAGCTAAATGTGAAAACCATCACGGCAAAACGTAACCAAATAACTGTGATTGCAAACTCATACAAATATATTCATAATATTGAAGTACATTTAATTTCAGAAGCGCTTTTTTATCATCATATTATCTTTAATAACGAAATAATTAATTCTTCTCTTTCACTGCACTTACTTATTTTGAATCAGAAATAAATGGAATCGAATCGAGGTTTCATTCAACTTCGACGAGTTTATAGATCTTCAATTTTCAAGAAGAAATTCAATCACACACCGTTATCGTTTTCCTTGGTACGGTAACCAAGCAAGTATCCAAGCAAATTAATTCCGAGTCGTTCAAAAGCAATACATAGCGTGCACTCGTCTTACAATTCGATATTTCGATTGAATCAGCAATGTAGGTGGACGTGGAATGCAGCCGTACGCCTCGAGTGTCACTAGACATCGTCCTCAAAGGCGTCTGTTTGCCCCTTTGTCTTACCGGCCAATTAGTGCGGGCCGTTCATTTAATTCTATCGGTCGATTAGCAACGGCCCAGGTGGTTGGTAATTGTTGTAGCAATTCGCCCCTCGTCGGACGCCATTGTTGCGATGCACTCGGTGCAATCAACGATATGATTTCATTTGAACGGTTCATTATATACATTGCTTGTTGAGAAGCTGGAGAGACGTCTGTATCGAGATTCGATTGTTGCATTTCCGCATCGTGGAGTTTAAAGTAATCAGCCTTTACACCAAATTTTCCTAAAACTTATGAAATAGTGACCCCGTTTCTTATAAAAAGACACTTTCTTAACATTCGTTTTCAAGCAGCTTATACGACAAAAGAAAAGATTGAATACAGTTTCAAGGTGTTATGAAGGCATAACTAGCATACCCGTCTATTGTCATATAGAGTTTTTTTATAATTTTAGGCTAAAAGGAAACGAAAAAATATTCCGATTTCATTTTAACTTTCAAGTTTAAATCCGAAATGATATAAAATACTGAAATTAAATTACATAAAATCGTTGAAAGAAAAATACTCATGAAATATTTTTTGATCTCCTAAAGGCCCGCATTTCGCAGAAACTTCTCGAAGCAATACATTAGGTACATCATCCACTACTGGTCTAAAAGATATTAAGATTTTTTTAACCTATAACCCAATGTATACCTTAAACTGATAGTCCATAAGGTTCAAAATAAAATTGGTCTTTACGGAGTATCAAGTTGAGCAAATTGGGACTCTGTGGTAATGTCTTATAAGGTATACAATTGCTTGAGTATTCTACAATGTCTGTAAGGCGGTTTCTAGTAAGAGGTACGTGTCACTGATAGCTAAGATATGGATAAACTTTGTGTTTATCTTCTTAGAAAGAGTTGAAGATGAATTAGGCGGACGAGCCCGCATAGGACACAAGTTTAGTAAAAGCTGATTGGATTGATATCGACGGAAAATCATACGTTGAAGGCAGAGTAAATAATATTGCAATCCGGATAAAGTTACGATATTAGTCCATGTTTTGGTTAAAAACCAATTTTGATAATACTTTACAGACTACACAGATGCAACTTGAACTTTGGACTTTACAAGAAGTCTCGGGGCAAGATACAAACTAACTTCAGTCAATACTAAAGACTATAAATTACAATTACTTTTTGATATAACGACATGTTCAGTGAAAATACATATGTCGTGAGATATTAAATTAAACAAGCATCATTACCCCTGCTTTCCGAAGGGAACAAATTTACGGGAAAATGGCGAAAAATACCCTATTGATCTTGTCGTTAAATTAACGTGTACGCTTTGCCCTCAATTATACCTCACACCATGAACGTGAGGTGAAAAAGGGACAAGGGGACACTGAGAAAAATTTTCTTTAGCAAAGTACCAATTTAGCTCGGTTAAAAATTATTCTGCTGCATTCAATTAAGACATATTTAAAATATGCATTAAAGCTTTGCTAGTATTATACAAGCAAGTATTGCTAA
The DNA here is from genome assembly GCF_905220415.1 of Colias croceus. NCBI lineage: Eukaryota > Metazoa > Arthropoda > Insecta > Lepidoptera > Pieridae > Colias > Colias croceus. Next base: position 758,769 of record NC_059547.1, read on the forward strand.
ATATTCTTGGCTATTATTAAAAAAGTACTTATTTATTTCAAAATTACCGACTCGGTCAATATTACCTTTACCGAATTAGGTTCAAAATAGACAAGCTTACGTTATTATTTAATGATAAGCAAGTTATTTAATTTTAGACTTAACCATAGTTGGCTACTATTTACACAGAGTTCGGTTAAAAATAAACAAGCTTACATAATGATTGAATGACAAGTAAATCATTTAAATTTAGACATAATATTATTTGGCTAAAATTAAATAACTTTCTATGATGCATATAACCGTGTTTCTTACTTAAAAACAAACAAGTAACTTATCTATTGGGAGATAAGCACAGCTCGGCAATTAACAATGGAGCGAATACTATTTTTGACCGAGTAACTTGATAAAAATGAAACAAGGAATTGGCTGCGTAGCCCGCAAAGTCAGCCATTTCTATCAAATCATAGTCGAGTGACGAACGTGTCTGTTGAAGCGCCGCCTCAGCACCTACAAGGCAGATTCAAATTTACATTAAAAACTTTTCATCATCATTTTAATTCAAACTATTATAGAAGAGCAAGATGCAGAAGACAAACTATTAGGGCTCAAAAACAGCCATGGACAGCCGTAGAACTAAGGTGGCAAGACTCTACAGAGACGAAGCTAATTGCTGCAAAATAGTTAACTATAGCTCCAATACCTCAATACAATGAATATGCGGCTCTTAAAAAACCCAAAGGATATCTTCTGGTGAGTTCAATTTTTTTGAATTTTTTGTCTGCTTTAGTTTAATTACTTTTGTATAATATTTACTTAGGTTTTTTTTTATTTTTTACAGCTAGAAAAAGATTGTGAAAACCAAAGGACAATATATCACTGAAAGCTTCCCCACAATCAAGCCAAAAATATTTGAATTAGTAAGTTACTTCTGATCAAGCCAGATATTGTCATATACTTATTACTTTATTAAATACCTATTACTTTAGTAAATTACATTAGGTAGGATATAGTTCCCATATAATATGTAAAGAGCTTATTGTACTTTAATTTTTTTTTTTGGTGCAAAAAATGTTTAAGTTTTAGCATTTATGATCATTTTCCCGACGACGAATGTGAATTATGTTTCAATGAGAATAAATTCAAATGTTTAAAATAACGGTTTTACTTGTTGGGTTGTAATAAAATTATTAGATCAAAAAGATTACTTATTCTCCTAACTTATTCTATAGTTTTTGCCTAAACTTTTGACTTATCAAATACATATAAGTACAATATTTAGATGTAGTAACTTGCTTACATTACCATAATGGTTGTTTGTTTCTATGTAAACAAACCTAAACCACTTTCATTATAGAACAAACTCCAACATCGCGAAATAAAACCAGCTGTTCCGTAGATTATGGCAGAGTAGATAATTCCACTTTTGTATATGAAACAGCTGATATTTCTTTTACGATGTTGGATTTGGCTTTGGATTAGGTATAGACCTAATTAAAGTTGTTCAGGTTCGTAGTGTGAGTCATTCCTTAAAAGTTTACTCATGATTTATATTTAACCCTGTTATTGTGAAAATTAAAACACAAAATAGTTATTGTTTCTTGACATTGTGAATTGTGTACTATTTTTAAAAGTAGTAGTATCTAAGTGTAAGTAGTATGTTACCTACTTGAAATGATTGTATCGTGTACTGAATAAAGCTAATTTCATTAATGTGCATAATTTTCTTTCAGTTTCTTATATAAGTTTTTGGTGTGTCGGTAAAATGAGTGTTATTTTCCTACATGAACGTTTCATTGGCTTTTTTTCCGACATGCCAAAATTTTGCCCCCTGCACTAATGACAAATGACAACATATCGAACTAGGTAAATATTTTCAGTATGAGCTGACTTCACATTGCATACAGGGTGTAACAGAAAGGGGTCACACATCTAAGCAGGGCGTGATGTACCTACTGATGAAACTGAACAATTTTCCCAAAGAACATTATGTCAAAAGATGAAAATAATGGAGAGGTTTAATTTTTTTTTTCATCTTTCGACCCATTTTCCTTGGGAAACGTTGTTCAGTTTCATCAGTGCATCACGCCCTGTTCGGATGTGTATATCCCCTTTCTGTTACACCTTGTATAGGTTTTACAAACATTCACAGGTCAGCTTATACTGAAAATATATAGCTTAATATGTGTCGTTTGAATTAGTACTTGCAACAAAGTATTTTAGCTATGGTTACCTAATAAACCCGCCTAAGAATACAAAGTAACTTGGCTAAATATACCAATCTTAATTGACTAGAAAGAACAGAGTATATTTAGTTATAGTTAACCAATGAACACGATTGACAGTACCCAGTAACTTGGCTACGTATACAAATTTTCAATTGAGTAGAAGTAACAAAGTAGATTGGCTGTCCCTACCCAATAAATATGATTAACATTATCGTGTTACTTAGCTAGTTTTACGCAACAACTTTGCTAAAAACAACAGAGCACGTTGGGTATTGTTAACAGAGTAACGCGATTCACTATAGTAAGTAGGTAAGTTATATTTACTGAGTGAATAGGTTAAAAGCAACAAACCTTTAATACGTATTTTTTGACCAGCTTAGTGGGTTTATATTACCAACATACGTTAACAAAGTTGACTTGTATAATTTTAGCAACAAACTTTGCAGGCTCCCTCCGAAGCAAGTTACTCGGTTGTAAATAGCAGCAACTTGTTTATTTATAGCCGTCACGTTTTTTCAGTGGAATAACTGGGATAGTTCAACTGACTGACTGACAGGTATAAGAATTGTGGTCGAATTAGCACAGATCGTAAAGGGAGCGCAATAATAGCCCAGATAAAATAAAAAAAATAAGATAGACTACCGCAACTCACGTCGTCCACGTCCCAGACCTCTCTATATGCCATAAACGTGCAGATATTTGTATCATCGATGACATAGCAACTAATCTCCACTTCTTACGAATGTCCTTTGTGCCAAGGCTCGACCAGTAAGCTGCACTTGCGACAAAGCGTGACTTGTGCTTTGTGATCGTCCCTTTTGTAATACGACTCCTTCAGCATTATTGAAACGTCGTAACCTCCGTGTTGTATTTGCTTTTTTGTTACTAGACATTATGCTCTCCCCTTTTTATTTGTACATGGTGTTGTGAATGATGAGTGTTTTCCCAATTAAACAACAATTTTGTACAGTTTTCTAAGTCGATCGATAAGTTAATAACTGAATTAGTTTTGTTACAAAATGTATTCAAAGATCAAAGCTTATGAGAATAATTTAACAAGTTATCAGCATTGAAATACAATTTAGTTACAAAAGCCGAATGGATCTTTAGAATAAAACATTTTTTTTTCTTATATAATCATTAGGAGATGAAAATTTAGGTCCTAAATTGTGTGTCTGAGGCTGAATTGTCAGCCACACTAGTGTATAATAAATACAAAGAATAAAATAAAACTAGAGGTACTCAAAATTCGTCATTTTCACACATCTAACTTTAATTTCGACATAGGCAAAACGTCTCCAAAACCTCAGCGAAAAATGGGGCGCAGTGTTCCGTTTGTAAATAACGTATGAAGTATGATATCATATCTATTTGTATTTTAAGCATGCGGGAGCTTACGGCGTTGTTCACTGGGCGGGCGGCATTAGCGCACTGTCGCATCTTCAGAGGGCGGCGAGATCAAAGGATAGGTACACAGACCGCTTCCATTGATGTCGCGCACAAAGGGAATTGATTGTTGCAAACCTCTTTTTAAAAAAAAGATACCTATAAAGAGGGATTGATGGCAAATCCCTCTCTTTGTTGGAAATATTCATTTGTTATTTTGTTTTGGCCCGCTTATTTCATTCGAACATAATTATGTTTTGATAACATTGTATTGCCTTTGTGTGGTCCTGACTTGTTCCGAGTGAATTTTATTTTTTTAACGCAGAACTCTTCACTCTTTGCGGCGGTCTCATTATGAAAAATTACTGTGTACATGCAAATGTTTATACTGATTTTGATTAGAAACAGAAAAGTGACTGGTTTTTCTGTTGCTTTGTATTTAAATGAACTTTAGTTACATCATTTTTTTAAAGTTTACTTTATCTGAACATGTTGTAATCATCGCAAATGTACCTAGGTTAGAATAATTAATATCTCAACAGTTTATAAAGTATAAAAGAAACCAATCATTTTTCTAATAAGTTGTTAGGAAAATTTATATCTTTGCCCTTAAAATTAAATACATATATATAATTCATATTGTTCATACTTGATTTTGTGAAAATAACATAAATTAGAAATTAAATAGAGAAGTGTAAACAAAACCGCTTTTATTATGACACTTGAGTGAAATAAAAAAAAAAATAAACAAGAGGATGGGGAGGCTCTCAAACGGTATTAACTATTTTTAATTGTGCAGTGAATATTTTCCAGACCAACCATGAGCAAGTTTAGTCCACATCTGTAGTAGTTCTAAAAAGAAATTACTATCTACTATATCAAACTACTCGTACTACTATCACAGACTCTACTATCAAAGTGATGAACACTTTGATGTTATGATCAAACCAAGGTAAATTTTGTTACAAACTTATGATGGAAGTATGTATAATTCTGTGAACATTCCATCAAAAGATTTGTCCAATTATTTGTATGATACATAAAAATACATAGTTTTGTGTCATCCTCCTGTATCCAGAATAATATTATTTTTAGATGATTTTCTGTTTGATAAGAGCCAAATATTTTTTTAACTTCTAAATCTCTTGAAAACCATCTCTTCATGTTGTTATCTTGTTGCATATTTACAGGATAAAAGGATTCAATGAGCGACAAAGACAACAATTTTTAAAATCTTTATGAGGTTAATGTTGTCAAAGGGGGATAATATTTTGTATTTGAGTAAGTCTGGGTAGTTCAAAATGAAGTAAAAATTATTATTAAAAAAACAAAATACCCGACTGCACACTAAAAAAAGAGTGATTGAAATGAATCTAATGATACCGCATACATATTTTTTTAAAGGGAAATTTAGAAAAAATATTATTATGTCTTTATCCCGTGGGACTTTTAGGATAAAATGTATCCTATGACACTCCCGTAATCAAGACAAATCTAACGATACCTCATACATCAAAATCCATCAAGCCGTTTAGGCTACAGGTGGTCACAAAGGAAAAGACATACATACATACTTACATACACTCGAAAAACATTACCCTCCTTCTTTGGCAGTCGGGTAATTAAGAGGTAATATCAATAAATAATCACTCTAATGTTCATGTAAATTTTGAGTTTAAGTTTAATACATATTGTATTACTATGTAGGTACTCTTTGAATACATTATCAAAATGATAGATCATAGTCCGGGACCAATTCAATGTCACAATTCTGTGTATCAATTTTTTACAACATTGTGATATTGTTTAATTCCACCAAATATTTTAAAAATTGTTTTTAAAATATTTCTTATTAATTTGCCTTCATAAAGTTCTAAATAAAAGAAAAAAATGCAATCAATAAGCCTTATGAAATTTAAACACATTTTTAATTAATAAAGATACCAACTTTTATGTAAGATTGTAGATAAAGTGTATATGAATGCAGATATTTAACTAAAACCAATTATATTTTAATAAAATTAGTGCCTTAATCTGAAGAAAATAAAAAACAACGCATACTATAATAGACATACAGATTACAAGTACAAGGATGAATATTATTCAGATGCTTCTAGTAAAAACCTGAGCATCATCGAAAGTATAAATTTAAAAAAACAACAACATTTTTCTCATAAATAAAACAACATAATAAATAGTCTCAAAGGCGGGAAATTTTAATTTCAAGAAATATCGTTTATTGATTACAAGCGTTTTTATACTATAAACTGGAAGTCATGAAAAAACTTCGAACCGATATTTCTTAAAATATTTCACTCAAGAACATAACCTTTTAACGTTATGATAATAATAGTTAACACAAAAACTTTGCATTTTCCATACAGAAAGATATGGAAGCTAATAATTGTCTTGAATAGCGTTAAAACATGCTTCAGCGCAAAAAGTGTTAATTTTAGAAGTCGTAATCTTGAAATAAGCATCAGTTTCTTACCTCGTTGACACCTGAATTCTCGAGTGACTTTTACAACTTTGCACACAAAACTTCTAACTTTCTGGCAAGAACTTGAACACTTAAATATACGCTTACACTCAAGGTAACTTAACAAAGAGCATTTTCACTTAAAAACAAACACGAAACAGTTCTTTTTAATCGAAAACAAAATTTTATTCGAACAAAGTTGACGTCGCTTTCGCCATGGTGTTGAATGTTGACGCTCTAATGCGCCACCTGACGGCGGTCTATCGAACTTATGTAATCCTATTTTATCTGTTGCCAAAACCTCTAAGGCCAAAACAATACTAATTATTTTTAATAATTATAGATATCTTTTATATAAATATAAATTTGTGTTTTTTTCATTAATTATTTTAACTTTAAAAACTATTTAATATTTTGTAATGAATGCATACCAAGAAGCTTAAAATGCATCAGCTTTAGCTCCATCTTTATTTTAAAAAATATGAACGAGTCTTTATGTCCTTGTCTATACTCTATAACGGATTGTTGTGTACCGGAAAATGTAGGTGGCGTTAAAATAAGAAATACAATTATGTATAAAATAAGTGGAGGTAGTTCACAAATAACAATTTTAGTTTGGTTTATTGTAGACAGAGAAGAGTCCATCTATGCATTTTTGTATCACCACAAAGACAAACGCCTAGCGGCCTGGCTACATCAGTCTTCCTATGACGACGCGGACGCGACGCTCGCTGTGAAGTTTTCGAAGCGCATAAATTGCATTTCGTCCATGAAAAGGGGCCGTGACATTTCTAACTTCGTTATCGTTTTGTTTATTACTTTGTCTAAGGCCCAAGTTCATAAATTTTTCGAATCTACAGGTGATTTTATTTTATTTTATAATGTAGGGAAATACTTAACGTTGTATTGTTGAGATAAGGATTTGATTTTTTTTAAGTGAAACTTCTAATCGGGGTTGGAAAAAAATTTAGTGTAACATTTTATCGTTACGCGTGACATTTTTCCGTTACGCGCCATCTTTTTCTTATCCCTACGCGTGATTCGACGTATTTCTGTAAAGTTGCATAATATAGTAAATTATGTTTTGAAAAATAAGGTCATAAAGAAGTTTCACTCCTTATGCCGGGTCCAGACTGGTGAAACGTAACATGAAATGTAACATGCAATGAAAGAATTCACCGTCCACATTGCTGCAATGTATCATGAAAGGTAACAAACACACTTTGTAACAATTTCTCATAGTTTGGACGTCTTGCGCGCGCGAAATGTGCATAAGTGCTGATTTACACAGGGTCAGTAGACAAGTCAGTCGCGGCGCCGAATTTCGGCGCCGCGACTGACTTTAACTGTTTACATAGACTTCAAGCCTCTGTACTGACTTCAAATCTGTTTACACGGGGTTTTTTTTCGGGTCAGCACTGATTTGCCTCGAATTTGTAGTCAGTTACTGACCCTGTGTAAATCAGCACTTACACGCGCATGCTACGAGCATTACAAGCCGCGCGCGGAGCAATCCGTGATTTGTCGGTTTTTCGACGAACACAAAGGGGCAAGGAACACGACTACGGGAGGTTCGTAGTGAATGCGCGATATGAGCGCTCTATGCGTCCACGCTTGCAGCGAACATGCAATGAAAGGCAGAATGCATTTCATGTTACGTTTCACCAGTCTGGACCCCACAGAGCAAGTAATATAGGCTGGACCCGGCATCATGGGCGTAGCTAGCCATGGGCTCAAGGTGGGGCAACAATAAAAAAATAATATGTAACTAGCAACTGTATGTACCTACCCAAAGTCATATCCAGGTCTTCGAACCTCAAATGCCGGTGGCACGGCCGGCGGCTGTGCGCCGGCATTTGCGAAGGCATTTGCGAAGGCATTTGCGAAGGCATTTGCGAAGGCATTTGCGAAGGCATTTGCGAAGGCATTTGCGAAGGCATTTGCGAACGCATTTGCGAACGCGCTTGCGAACGCGACTGCGAACGCGCCTGCGAACGCGCCTGCGAACGCGCCTGCGAACGCGCCTGCGAACGCGCCTGCGAACGCGCCTGCGAAAGCGCCTGCGAACGCGCCTGCGAACGCGCCTGCGAACGCGCCTGCGAACGCGCCTGCGAACGCGCCTGCGAACGCGCCTGCGAACGCGCCTGCGAACGCGCCTGCGAACGCGCCTGCGAACGCGCCTGCGAACGCGCCTGCGAACGCGCCTGCGAACGCGCCTGCGAACGCGCCTGCGAACGCGCCTGCGAACGCGCCTGCGAACGCGCCTGCGAACGCGCCTGCGAACGCGCCTGCGAACGCGCCTGCGAACGCGCCTGCGAACGCGCCTGCGAACGCGCCTGCGAACGCGCCTGCGAACGCTCTTGCGAACGCGCTTGCGAACGCGCTTGCGAACGCATTTGCGATGGCATTTGCGATGGCATCTTCTTTACCTTGAAAACTTTTTTATAACACTCACTTTATTCTGTGTAATATTTTCTGAAAGTTTTTTTTTCTAAGGCCCATATTTTTTTGAGTTGTAACTCACGTGATACGTTCTTTAGAACGTGAAACTTAAAACAAAATTGAAATTGGATAAAATAGTGGGGTAACTAACTGTACTACACTCATTTTTCTTACAGTTTATGTAACATAGAAGCCTCAGCTATTTTCTTTTTTCGTGTGTAATTCGTTATTCAAATTATTCTTATTCAAAACACCTTATTGTTCACCTACCACATCACGAAATAGATCCAAAATGTGTCCCTATCTTCAGCCGTTTGGTCGGTGGGCGTATGACAATTATTTGTTAATCAGTCATTGTAGAGGTAAATAATACTTACTAATGTTTTGGTCTCATTTTCTGTGTCGACTGTCGACTTTCGAGAATCGAGTGTGAATTTTCTTACGGATATTAAGCTTAGTAGTTAGTACCTGGATAATTCAATTTTTAGATTTGGTTAGGTACCTTCCAGGTCAAAGCCTGGGTGGGGCAAGCGCCCCACCCTGCCCCACCGTGGCTACGCCCATGCCCGGCATTACGTGTACACTAGTCCAGGCACACATTTTTTTATTCTATTTGCATTTGATTCAATTCAAACATTTTACAATTTTTTGCATGTTACCTACATAATATTTATTAATATTACTAGATTCAGTCTGTGATTTTAACCAGCAGTAATAAACTTCTTTTTGAAAAAATATCTTTCTCCTAATGTCTATCCTTTAAAAACATAAAAACAAGTAAGATAGAAGCTGTAATTTATCACCACAGAATAGTAAAACAAACTACTCTGTTTTTAGTTTTTACCAAGAAGCTTATATCCTCTAATTTTTACTGTTCTGTTTGTATCACCGCTGCAGCTGGCTGTATAGCATTTTGTCACGTAGTAGTTAGCAGACGGAGGTTGATGTCAAAATGATTCGTTTAAAAAAAAGACCAAATGGTTTCCTCATTTTTATTCTATAATTAAAACATGTTTTCACAACAGTGAATTAAATACTGACATAAGAACTGTATTAAGAAACATTAAATTAACTTTACAAAATATTTACAAACAAATTTATATTATATAAATAAATACAATATTCCAAAGTAACTTAGAGACATTTTGTCCAGCCCTAATAACATAATTATTCATATCCTTTTTTAAGAAAGGATTAAGGAAAAAACTAAAACGTTTTACAAGAAACTTAAAGGATCAAAAAAACTACTAAATGTTTGAGGTATGTAATATCACACACAAAAAAGAAAAATAATAAATTATGAACTAAATAATTATTTTACTTGAGTGAATAAGAAAATAAAAATATAAGAAAGCGCAAAAGATTTGTACACTAGGCACTTATAAAACAAACAAAAACAATATTTTTTTATAAAAATGTCACAGATAAAGATTATTATAAAAATGTGTTTACATTTTATATTATTGTCGCAAGACTTCAGAGTGGTCAAGATAAGCACGATTAACCACGGTTTTTGCGGTTATGTTATGCTAATCATGGCGTGAAATATAGTCTTTATAATCTTGAATAACAAGAATTCGATTACTAACGTGAATTACAAGTCAAAACCAGCGTTATACAGGGTTAGTTTTCAATGACCGGCCAAATTTTCAGAAATGGTTCAGAATCGATAACATTTTAGATCTAATGAAAAAAAAAACTTTTTTTTTTTCATTAGATTTCATTCCTCTCCGCCACTAAAAAGCGAAACTCGAAAGTATGGACATTACAAAAGCACAATTCAGTTCAACAACCTAGATAGGTAGAAGTTAGCACACACATAAATTTGGTGATGCGCGCACGCACACAAGTGCATTGATTCTGGCGGTGTTTACGATTTAGGATTATTTTTTTTTTATTTTATTCGACATTAATGTTTCAAATGTACCTTTGGTTTAATATCTAGATCTTAATTTTAAATTTTGGCTGGACAATGAAAACTAACCCTGTATTATTTATAATTTTAATTAAAAATATTGAGAATTACAACATTTTTCTCTATAAAAAAATTCTATAAGCAAAGAACTTGAGTATGTTATGTAAATTATCTAAATATATCCCGCACGCCTCGTATAAGTTGTTTCACGACCGGATCGTCTGTCTCGTAGCCAGCTTGCCGCATATTACGGGATACACTCCAAATGCACTGTAATAGAAAATGTATATAATTTTATTTATTATGTTTAAACAAGTAACCTAAAGTTAGGAAAATATCTGACAGTATTACTATTTTATTTAGAGTGTATCAGTTAGTACGAGTAAATTTTTTATTGCTCTAACAAAAAGATCTTTGACTCTATATCTGTAAATTTATCAAATTAAAATGGAATTAAAAACATAAAAATTTAAACTTTTCTTTCAAATTCAAACATTTATTTCTTAAACAGACTTTTTTGAATGAATTCAAATGTTAGAAGTGAATTGTAAAATGATTTGAAACTAGGTTTCCACCCGCGGCTTCGCACACACAGTCAAAGAAAACCCACATAGTTCCCGTACTCGTGGGATTTCCGGGATTGCATTATTTTCCCGGGATAAAAAGTAGCCTATCTCCTTTCTCGGGTATCAAAATATCTCCATAGCAAATTTCATGAAAATTGGTTCAGTAGTTTAGGCGTGATTGAGTCACAGACTTTTTTTGACATTACTGTCGCATTTATAGTATGGATAAATGTCTCTAAACCTAATCGTCCGAACACCAAAAATGACTTCACCACCGGTATCGAACCTTGTCCAAGTAGCAGACCCCGGTGTGGGGACACACATCTCGCTTCATGTCCACACTGTGTCCCGTGCGCTCCACCAGCTGGAGCAGCTCGTGCAGCCCACGCACGTATTGGGTTACATTCTGTGCTGTGATGTCCGGTATCAGTTGCAAGTCCACTTGGTAGCCTGTTGGTGTGGGGTCGTCTGGCGTTTCCTCTACGCGGAAACAACTGCAATTGGAGCGGAGCGTTAAATGACAAAGTATGTATGTGTTTTTGCATTTTTTTTGTGTTGATGATGAGGCTATTGTCTGATGTGTCATGTGTTATGTGCGATGGCACATATGCGACATCATGTCTTATGTGCGTTGATTCATATAATGACATATTATGATAATAATATGTGCTATTACATGTGATGTCGTGACGGTAGTGCGGTGAGGTGTGTGTGTGGTGCGTGTATGTATGTATGTGTGTGGTGCGTGTATGTGTGTATGTATGTGTGTGTGTGTGTGTGTGTGTGTGCGCACCTGTAGTGCGGCGCCGGGGGCCGCTGCGAGGTGAGCAGCGCGAGGAAGGGCAGCCGCCACTCGAGCGCCGCCTGCAGCTCGCGCTGCGTGGCGAGGTCGCGGGGGGAGGGCGCGGCGGGGAAGTGCGGGTGCGAGTGGTGCCAGCCGCACACCGACAGCCCCAGGGACGTCAGGTAGTCGCCCGCGGACGCTTGCGACACTGGGAAACCCACATCATATAGATAAAAAAGTTACAAATATAGGAGACGGGCACAAAAATAAAAAATTCAGACGGGAAAACATTAAACCAGAGGAAAAGAACAAAGGAAAGTTCACAAAGTCCGTGCACGTACTAAGTACTGATACATACTGGCCCATGAACTATCGGACAATTTTAATTCTACCAAATCCCACACGTCTCCAACTCACCAGGGTCCATATCGCAGTGCACGCTGTTGGCCGCAGCGCGAGCTGGTCGGTACGCGGACAGCAGCACGCCGCCGGTCACCTGCCGCCCCCCCACCAGCCCCATCACTTCCGCCCTGGAGGTGTGCGCGTGGACGTCCATGCTGATTAGCACGGAGACGTGCAGGTGGACTTCGCATGGTGCCTAGAAAAAAATTACAATATTTTGAATGTTGTAAGGAGGCCTTATTTATTTTTAGGAAAATTTGAAAACTAATGCTAATGCAACAAAAACCACTTTCACACTCTGTACCCCTGCGAACGGCGTCTTCGGCAGTTTTCGATGAATGCGAGGCCGTAATACGCTCAAAGTACCTATTTATTTTAACGTCAAAAAAAAAGTAGTTAAAAAAGTTAGTTACTCACTGGTCGCTCAGGCCCGTACTCCTTGCAGCGTATAAGCTGCACGGGTTGTTTCCGAGCCTGTCGCTCTTTTCGCGGCTCCGAGCTTACCTCGTACACGTCACCTGCTTCTGTGTGGAGGATGCGGTAACCACCACCACCGTCCTGGAAAAAAAACTTGTCATATTAAAAAAATATATTATTTATTTGCTAAAAATGTGCTGTGCAAAGTTTAAGTTCGTCTTGTATTAAGTTCCAGATAAACTCTGAAACAACTGATTTATTAACCATAAAACTAAATTTAATGAACTTGCACAATGCACATATAGAGAAGCAAGGGGTAATAATTATTTGTTTGTTTAATATTAATTACATGAACCTTACCAAATTAATTTTTCTCCGTCTTCTAGGCATTTCTAATCTCCTCAAAGGAACGGCTATTGGTGCACTATCAGAGTTTTCCTTAACCGGTGATTTGCTCTCCTGCGCTAAGTTGTCTTTCTTCTTTGGAGTATCACCTTCTGTTTCACTATCTACATCTATCTCTATATCACTGTCTTCTTCTGAGTCTTTCTTCTTTTCTATTTTTATCTATAAATGTTTAATTAATGTAAGGATGAGTAATTTTACAATATAATTAGCGATATAATTGTTTAAAAAACTTTTAGTTTATACAATGAAAGATTCAATTTAGTTTTTCATAACAAGACTGATTATTAAAACTATCTCTTTGTTAAGAGAAATAGCAAATATAATATAATATAATATAATAGCAAAAGAAATAGCAATTGTTATTTCGTTTTATTGCTAGTAATATATTTATTATGCACTTTGTTAATAAAACAGAAAATATGTTAACTAATTACAATTTCATTTGTTTAGCAAACCTTTGCTAGTATCTCACGGATTGTAGCATTTTGAAATAGTTTTCAATGTTTATTATAAAATATTGTATACTTGCCACTTGTTCCCCCTCAGAAACAGGCAGCGCTTGTCCAGAGCCCAACACAATTTGCATTTTAGGACTCTTAACACTGTCTTCCGATAAACTTGAGTCAGTCTTCCTCCCCTGTGGCGATTTCATATCCTTACTCTTAACTCTACTCTTATCATAGTTCCTGGACACTTTCCTCCTATGATTACCAAGTTTTTTCACAGTTTTCATTTTCTCTTTTTGTTTGACGAAATTATTTGTCATTTTACTCAATTCTTCCTTTGAATCTTTTGAACTTAAGTTATGATCATTTACAACTATTTTGTTGACATTTATAGCATTCTTAACAGAATTTATAGACGGGGGCACTTTACTGTTCTTTCTAAACACTTTCTTTGGCAATGTTATAGTCGGGGAGCCAGTTGTCACCATGCTTATAACATCCGACATGCTCATGATCTCATCAGCTATTATTTCCTCCTGGGCCACATGGGGTATGTTGTCCTGGTCATCATGTTTCTCCCACACCAGTGTGTCAAGGTGTATACCATGCTCAGCTTCTATTAAAGCTTGAATTTCAGCCTCCGATTTGGTTGTTAGTGTTTGCGATATTTTCTTCACATTCCTCCCATATTTTTCCTGCAATGTAAATTTTTGTTTGAATTTTATTAATGTTAGAGTTAAAAGTGTGAATTGTTTTGTTATTTTAGTTTACATATTTGAAAATATATTCATTTAAAACAATTTTAAACAATGTAAATGGTTTTTTGACACAATAATACTTTTAAAACCACTAAATATTTACCATTTCCAATTTAAGAGTATCCCTTTCTTCTTGTGTCCAGGCTATATGAAATACTTCATTTTGATTCTGGTTAGAATTGTTTCCAGATAGCTTCCTTGATGGTCCCTCTTTTGACCTGTTACAAATAATAAAACATTTTTAAAACAAATTTAAATGTATTTTGCTAACATTTAATTTAGGTGTAAAATAGTGTATGATTATATAGCAAATGGTTCTTTAATTATGATGAGTTATAGCACGGTTACACTATCACAATGGTATGATAAATGATTTTGCTTTATTTAATGATTAAAAGTTTTTGTTACAAACAATGCAATGAAGCTTAATGAATTATGCTATTTCTCTCATTCTGTAAGTAACATTTATTCACTTGTATTGTAGACCTATCAACCTTTACCTTAACTTACAACTTAACTCCTCTAATTCATGCTATTTATATATATTTTATTTATATATTTATTTAAATTAAATACACATAGCAGGCCACGATCTTACCGGGTCCATAGGCGCCACATCAATTTCACGAGCAGATCGCAACCCAACAAAATGTGTACAATTACTACTACAATGGGATACAGCTTACAGTTATCTAAAGCGTATTACAATAAATTCATATTTAAAAATTCGATAATTTAATATTAAATATAAAAGCTATTGATTCATCTTTTTGATTAAAATATTATGTTTGTTACTCTTCTATAAAATGGATATAATTAAATTGTTATCAAAGAATACAAATAAATGCATGTTGAAGCTAGTTTACACTAAAATAACATCACAATCAAGTGACTCGTCTGCTCTTTATTCTAGCCCTCTTCCTTCCTACATTCATACAACTTCAATCTTACCTATTATTAATCTTGATATCATACCAATTAGCTGGTGGGGAATCTAAGAGCCATTGAGGATGTACTGTGTCTTCTCGATCGGAACACGATGGTCTGAAGATTAGAAAAATGCCATATTGATGTCCACTCAATTAAGTAATGGTTTTCGAAGGAATTTTTATAAAACTTTACCAAAAGTGGAGCCTTTACATAATATTTTAACGGTAAACTTTTTTATTATAAAGCAAGAAACTAATCGTAAAATAACTACTTTGTTTATAAAATGTATGTCAACAAAACATCATTGAATTATGTAAACATTGTGAGGAGAGTGGAATCTAATCGAATTGAGGTTTGTAATAAAATTACTAATAAAGTTATGATGCCAGAAATCAATTGATACTTACATTCCTTGATTGTTTTGAGCTAGGCAAGAATTAAATGAAAAATCTCCTAAAATATCTATTTCGTCGTCATCCGCCATTTTATAAATTTGATTTGATTGAAATTTGAAAATTTTATGGAAACATCAACATCAAATTGAAATAATAATTTGACATTTGACAAATGACAACTAGGTAACATTCTAATTCAAAAATTTTTTTAATAACATTTAATTACAACTTTATTTTAAACTAGCGGTCCGCCCCGGCTTCGCCCGTGGTACACATTTTGCAATAAAAAGTAGCCTATGTTCTTTCTCAGGGTCTAAAGATTGTCTGTGCAAAATTTCATCAAAATCGGTCCAGTAGTTTTATGCGTGAAAACCATACATACATACAAACCTTTCCTCTTTATAATATTAGTATATAGATAAGTACGCCTTTACGTATGCTATATAATATGATTTTAATTAATAGATTAGGAAAAAATAAAATAGGTAGGTAGGTCTAGGTACCCATCTTTGCAAAACATCATTCAGCTGTGTTCAGTGAACAGATGTGTGCACAGCGAACACTAGCTTATTACCTACTTGCGCGTACTTGCTCTGTGGCGTGTCAGGAGTCTGACTGCTGACAGCTGCACAAAAACCCAAAAAAACCACATCAAAAAATCAAAAATTCAAAATATGTCATTGTCAGATGATTGAGATTGAGATTTGAGAAAATATTTATCAATCGAATGATCAATACGAAACGAAGAATAAACAATGCTATTGTAATAATAAAATATACCTAGTGGCTAGTGCTTGACCATTCGGAGCGGTATCTGGACATATGTAATCAGGAGATAATTAATTTATCAGTCGCGTAACAACACCGCACCTATATTGTGTTCCGGCTATTAAATAATTGTTATTTATTATAAGATTAAACGCAAAGATGATGAACGCGCTGTGTAGAGTTCGTCCCTGTTCAAAATCTATAATTATAAGAAATTTGTCGGTGACCAGTGCTTGTCTGCAAGACCAGTCGTAAGTTTAATATAAATTTCAAGTTTTTACATAATATTTTGACATGAACATATAATATAATATGTGAAATCTCTACCTACCTGATTTTTTGTAAATAGTTTTAAGCTTATTTATTTTGGTATTTTATATTTTCAAATGCTTGGAAATTCATTTGACTCATTACCTAACTAATAATAAATAATAAAAAATTCTTGTTAGTTATTTCCAATCACCCCTGTTCACAATTGTCTGGATTGACTATACTTATTCAATTTTATGATATACTAGGTTACCGCCCGCGGCTTCGCCCGCATTTACTTAAACCTAATAAATGATTTACTAAAAGTCTAAAACCTTCCTCTTGAATCACTCTATCTATTAAAAAAATGCATCAAAATCCGTTGCATAGTTTGAAAGATTTAAGCATACAAAGGTACATAGGGACAGAGAAAGTGACTTTATTTTATACAATGTAGTGATGCTGCATGCAATTTACAAGGTCAATTTGCACTAATAATTTACAAGTTATCCATAACTTAATTTTTAAATTTAATTTTAACATTTAGTATGGTAGAATATGTTATTGTAAATAGCCATAACATTTATATAACAAACTCAATTTACACCATTTTCAAGTAAAATTTTAATTGAAATAAAAATGTACTACAAGTATATAATATGATGATTTAATCTATACTAATATTATAAAGCTAAACAGTTTGTTTGTTTGTACGCGCTAATTTGGGAACTACTGGTCCAATTTGAAAAATTCTTTTGGTGTTAGATAGCCCATTTATCGAGAAAGGCTATAGGCTATATATCATCACGCTAAGACCAACGGGAGCGGAGCAATGCGGGTGAAACTGCGGGAACAGCTAGTTTATAGTATAAATATAAAGATTACTAATTACTATATTATTACAGATGTAAATTGCTTGTGATTGGCGGTGGGACTGGTGGATGCACTATGGCGGCTAAGTTCGCTAAACGAATGAAGAAAGGATCTGTGATCGTTCTAGAACCTAGTTCTGTGAGTATTGATTATTATTCATAGTTTTCTGCTCATTAGGTTTTTCAAGTTACTTACCATTTTTTTTTTTTGTTTAATTGTAATATAATAATTCTTTTATTTATAGGAGCCACTAAAATTCAATTAAAATCATAAAATATCACTTAAAATACTCACTTAAACTGTATAAGTTTACACTTAACTGTTTTCACTTAGAATTTTTACATTTTTAAAACATGAATATAACCTTGTCCTTGACTTTGAATATGGCGAAATCAATTGGTCATGTACAATGTGCATGCATCACACATTTTATATTTACAATTTGTATACTACATTACTTTTCTATGATGTTCATAGGAAAGTAAGGTAGTATTATTATATTAAGACAGAGGCTGACCACTAAATATTCTTTGCATGGCCATTGTAATGCTTTTTTGAGCAAGTATTCATACTCATAACCCTTCCAGGACCACTACTACCAACCGCTGTTCACGCTAGTTGGCTCCGGAGTGACCACGGTCGAAGCGACCCGCCGCGACGCTAAAAGCGTTCTACCCTCCAACGCTATATGGTTACAAGATTCAGCGGAACACATAGATCCAGATAAAAGTGTGGTCAAAACAGCCAAAGGAGACGAAATAAAATATGAGTATGTGGTTATTGCGGCTGGACTGAAGTATGATTATGATAGGGTGAGTTATCTTGATTTTCGTATATATAAAAAAATTTCATGAGTAAGTTAAATATGCTTGTTGGGGAACAGGAAAACTAGCTAGTTAGGGACCATAAGACGTTCTGATATCTTGCTGAACAACGTAAACTAATTATGTGAATAATAAAAGAGCATCTTTTATAATAAAATTTTAATATAAAATAACAAATAAATCTCAATGTGAAAACTCTCAATAAATTCATTAATACTTCAAATATTCAATGAGAGGCAAGAAATATCGTCGTCGTCGTCGTTGGCCTGTACGTCTATTACAGACGGTTTATGGTGCTATGCCTGAGCAATGCTTTCGGTGTCCGAACAATCCAATGCGGGATCGACATACTTTTCCGCAGGATGGACAGGGGAAGTTTGCTGGAGAAGGTTCAGTGACGCCTTGGTGACGTTTCATCCTCTTGCTTGCGAGTACTCTGAACCACGCTTCGTCACAGAATCTGCGGCCCTCGGCAATGAGTTATTTTTATTTTTTAACTTGACAAACTTATTTTTTAACTTAAATGAAAATGTAATAGATAGGGAGGCGAGGTAGCTAAATGGCGTAATTCAACGGCGTCGTCGAGACTTATCAAAATCGAAAGATAAAATAATTTCGAAAAGAAAAGCTTCTATGGTGAAAACCATTTTAGCGGTGGGTTTGGCGTGTACGGATTTTCAAAAATGTAAAAAAAAAACAGTTACTTGGGCATTCTCGAGCGCGTCAGATATTCATACTACGTATGCCCCAAGTACCTCTGATAACAACGGTATACTAATCTGCCGGTTTGCGTGGTGGGGTTAGGCATATAAATTCGACAAAAATGCACAAAAAAAAAAACTTACTCGAGCGCGTCAGATTTTCGGAAGGGGTGTTAAATAGGCCCCAAGGAAGCTCCCCTTAAAAAAACTGACGATTACGGCGTGACGATAAGTTACGATGAATTTTTGAAAATGCAGAAAAAAAAAGTCCTTTTGAAATACTCGAGCGCGTCAGATTTTCATAGGGGAGGTGTATCTCGGTATCCTGAAAGCATATTTTCTTAGTCTGACAAAAATGTTGGTGGGTTCTCTTAATCTGACCGAAAAAGGTTTGTGGGTTTCTTTTTTTTAATCATCGTTATTTCATATCAATCTTTCTTAACACCCTCAGTTTTCGAGATATACTTACTCAAAAAACCGGGAATTTGAGTTTTCATGATGCTTCAAGTAAAAAAAGTTTTAACTTTGGACAAAAATGAAAAGAAACCTTTTTTTGTAAAATAAAATTACCTTTTTTGTTTATTTAAACTTTTTTTTTGGAAAAAGTAAAGTTCGCGACTTATATTCTGCAACGCGTTTTTCGGAAGACGAAATGGCTCCTCCAGACTTCCGGTCATGCGGAAACCGGCAGATTTTGTATTTTTAGTAAGTTTTAGATTATATTCTTCAAAATAAAAATAAAAACAATCGCGCTCGAGAATGCCGGATTAACGTTTTTTTTTTACAAGTTCGCGACCCTATAACTCGGCGGCGTCAAGGACTTATGATCAGATTAGTTAAATTTAGTCTTAAAACACTAAAATCAACCCCCAATATCTTAATCTGACGCGCTCGAGTATTTCAGACTATCGATTTTTTTTACTAATCTGATCGTCTATCCTAGGCGCGCGTCACTACATATAGAGCTAAATAGTTAACAAGGTTGTTCTATTAGGTCTAAGGTATCTCTCATATCTTAAACTGCCACGCTCGAGTATTACAGAAAATTCCCCTATTCGCCTCCCTATCTATAAGTAATAAGTAGTTCGTGTATCGGAGACAACCGAAAACAGTTTAGTGATTGAAATAAAAGGTTGCCCAGGTTTGACCTTACACCTCCGATATTTTTTCAACTTATCTGCTTTCATCCTTATCGTTGTTGTGGTTTACCTCTGAAACGTAATAAACAGACAGAATTTTGAATTAATTAACAAAATAAGTATAGGCTTTTTATACTAATACCATTCCCATCTTTGCAGACGGCGAGTCCATTTTGTCGTAATTGTAATTTTTGTTAAGTTTTAGATTCAATAGGATAAGTTATAGTTTTGTCAAAAAGTATTTCTATATCATTCCATCAACGCCGTTAGTACACCAACGCATTCGCGTGCGGCTGCGAATCTCTGCGAAACTACTGCGTAGCGAAATATCTGCGGAACGTTAGTAAACAGCAATGTTTTCACAACTTTTCGCAATGCGTCTGTGTAATGGCCATTTCGCAGTTCCTTGCGAAACAATACTGACAAGGACGCAACTATTTCATCTATCTATGTGCTAGAGTGAGACATATCACATGCGAAATCCTGCCACACTACTGACAGATTTTCGTTGTTTCGCTGCCGCTCGCGAATGCGTCGGTGTACTAAAGGCGTTTGACCACAATAACTACAGAGCTTAATACACATTATTCCCCCACCAGGAGACCACCCTCCCCTACGACTTGCTACACGTGACCCCGCCCATGTCGACCCCACAATTCCTCAATAGCTCCCCTCTAGCTGATAGCACCGGTTATTTGGACGTGGACAAGTTCACCCTACAGCACAAGAAGTATACCAATGTGTACGGTCTGGGGGACTGTACGACCACGCCGAATAGTAAAACTGCCGCTGCTATTGGTATGTGGATTTAAAACTCTAAACTAAAACATTTTATTAGCTTCCCCTGTATGTTTGTATGCTTTAGACTCGATTTTGATCGACTTTAAACGGACAGATTTAATTCAAACTTTGCTTATCAAGGATCGGTGATAATACAATAATATCGCTTGTTTTAAGCTATTGCATAGCTTCTATCGCGGGCCTTGAGCGCGGGGACCGAATCGAGAAATTCCGTAACGAAAAAACCTCACGCTCCCCACTCCGACGGGCGGAGGTGTGGCTTGAAGGCATAGCATGCAATAGCTTTACCGCGGCAGTCCCCGAGTGACACACGTCGTTTTTTTATGAATTTTTTAATTACTTTCCAAAAAACTCTTTACAAAGAACTGAAATAAGTGATATATTCCATTGTTTTCTTCCAGCAAAACAAGCCTACGTGCTAGAACAGAACCTACTCAGCACGATGTCGGGTAACAAGCCACAACACAAGTATAACGGCTACGGCGCGTGCCCGATCGTCACGGCATATGGCAAGTGCATACTCGCAGAGTTCCTGTACGACGGCGTGCCGTACGAGACCATGCCCGTCAACCAGGTAACACTACACGACATTACACTACACTACACCATAATACACGATATTACACTACTACCACAGAATACATAATAGTAGCTAAACGCTGCAGCCCCCCTAGCCAAGTGGTTTTCTGTTAGCGTAGCGTTCAATAGAATAGACTACGAATGTATGAGATTGACGTAAGTTGTAGATAAACGTATCTACAGCTTACGTCAATCCCATACATTCGTAGTCTATTCTATTGAACGCTACGCTAACAGAAAGCCACTTGGCTAGGGGGGCAGAACGGACGCTCTCCACCTCCCGCCAAAATTAAACACTTACCTCACCCCGCACGATCACGCTATAAATGGCCCGCATTTTTCCGCAAGGACGATACGCAACGATGATTGACAACATTAATCAAATTGACTTAAAGTAATTTTATTATTTTGGATTTGTGATTATCGTTTTTCGTAGAAAATGGTTAGATATTGTGCTGTTTACGGATGTATTTCATCAGAAAATCGCGAATTTCTTTACGCTAGTCACAAATGTGCCAACCCTAAAGCGTTAACACACACATTTGCAGTCTCTACAGTGTGACTGTCAAAACGATAATTTTGTATGGAGTGTCCGAGGTGTGATACAACACTAAATTTTATATTCTTTATAAATTTATAAAATATTCCCTTTCAATACTTTAACTAAAACAAAATACACATTTGATAGATTTTAAATTGTTTTTTATTCTAATTTGCAGGCCCGTGAAAGTACGCTAGCGTACTACATGAAGAGAGATCTTTTCCCGTTCCTGTATTGGCAGTTTATGTTAAAGGGTAACTACCACGGTCCAGAATTTGTGAGGAAAATTATCAACCCCTTCGCTAAATAATATTTTATTTGTATTTAATTCGTCAATATATTGTAAATGACTGTTTTCGTTAATATTTGACGGTAGTTTGATATTACGTTACGGGATTTACGAAAATGAGGGCAGATGGAAGAAAAAAAATTATAGATTTATTTTTCAAAATGTTACTCGTTTACTTGATTATTGATAAAAATATAATTATATCAAGAAAAATTTGTAAGCTGTCATTTTTTGAATTATAAAAATTAATGAAAAATATTGAGTTCTGTACTACGTACGTAGTAATAATACCTCAATGATGAAAAATCATCTTCCTTCTAAACTCTATGGTTCTTTTATATTGAAAAAAAAAACAATTATTTTTACTTATGGTCATTAGAGTATTTATCCGTACAGATCAAACAAAAAATTTTCTAAGTTGGTTAAAGAGATACGGAAAAACAAACATGTTAAAAATATGAACAAATTTTTTTTTTTTATAAAAGAACATGCGTAAATCCTGATTAATGTCATTATTTCCGTTTTTTCTATAAATATTGTAAAAATAATGTAAAATACTTATAAAAGATGTTAAAAAAACAAAAGCTCGTTTTTGAAATATTTATTTTTAAAGTTCTAATTGATAGGCTTAGTCATCTAAGTTTAACTCAATTTTGAGTGCCACAATAACCTTATCACTATTCTGACATCTACTGAATATGCACAAATAATTTCATCAAAATCGGTCGAGCCGTTTCGGAGGAATTGGTTATAAAGACTTACGTGTGAATTTTATATGTATATAGGTAGTAATGTATTGAGAAATTGTAATAAAACTAACGACAAATTGTCTCTCAGTGACTGATGTTTTGTAAAAATGATTGTAAATATTGTTTATATGAGGAAATAAATATTTTATATATAAATATTTTGTATATTATGTTTATTGTTGTATAATTAAAATACATATATTCTTGTTACTTGGTGTTTTATTTATAGTCCCTAAAAATGTGACTCTTGTAGTATTTTCTTGTTTGATTTTACTCCAATATTAAACATTTAGTAATTAAAGAATTTACCGGATTTTAAACGCGATTTTTCATTACTAGCTGTGCCCCGCAGCTTTACCCGCGTTGCCCGCTCCTGTTGGTCTTAGCGTGATGATATTTAGCTTTCCTCAATAAATGGGCTATCTAAAACTGAAATAATTTTTCAAATCGGACCAGTAGTTCCTGACATTAGCGCGTTCAAACAAACAAATAAACTCTTCAGCTTTATAATATTATATAGTATAGATTCGAAATAGCACACTTTGCAGTATGCGTGGTCACGGGCAGATAATATTATAATGAATAAACCGAGTTTAAAATCTATTAAAATCTTTAATCTTTAATTTTCTGCGTATGAAATTTTCATACTTTTTTTAAAATTGTAATTTGAAAATATACTACAACAAAATAGCAATTTATATGGTAAAATTATGGCAGGCCTCTCAGGCCAGCTTAATCACAGAAAAAACATGGCAGTTGTCCAAAATCCATGGATAGGTTTAGAAACGTATTTCTTCATAGTTAGATCATGTTAATTTAAAAGCCACCTAGATTTAATACTTAGCATATACATACATGATGCCGATGTCATAATCTTTATATTAAAAATGTAAAAAAATGTTAAAGCCTAGTTTTTTTCTCAAAAATATTAGAGTATCGAATACATTAATCCGACACTATTATTATGCTTGTAAGAATGAGTTTAGGTAAGCTTTCATTATTACTAATAAATTAATAATTATTCATATTATTATATTTTTATGAAATACATGTTCTTATTATAATTTGCTATTTGAAAAACATACACAGATGTCGCAGGATTGTTTCATATTACAGCGTATTTACATCAAAAGAGCGAATGCTCTTTGAAATCCCACCATGTCAAACTCTTTAGTGTAAACAGGCGTAGAACATTCTTTCGTTGTTCTTGCGTTCGAAAAGATTCTATGCAATGTTCTAATACTGAACAACGCTGAATACGAGTTTTCGTTTACACTAAAAGATCACGAAAGAATGCTCTTGCTCTAGCTTCAGCTCTATTACTTATATTCTTATATTATATATCTTATATTCGTTTGATTAAAAATTTAAATACACCGTTAAAATATCATTGATAGGATTTGAAAAGTGCGAGTACAGATTATAGAATTTCATGTACATTCTTAGAAAGAGCATTTAGAAGCGGTAGTTAATAATTTCTGTTTATTATGATGATTCAAAAGTGATCCAAAGGAAGTCTAGTCTATATATAAATTACTATGAGTTTGAGTTTAAATTTGATTTTGGATTTTTTTAAATAATTTCTTGTTGATACATACTTCTTGTGTATAGTTTAATACCGAGTACCTCTGCAGTCTTCTACATGTGCGATATATTTATTAACAATCCTTATAAGACCGTGTTATAGATGTAAGGTATTGGTGGTTGGAGGAGGAACCGGTGGCTGCAGCGTGGCTTGGAGACTGCATAAGAAACTCGGTGACAAGGATATCATATTGATAGAGCCTTCGACGGTAAGGGGATAAAATGATTGTTTTCTATTATAGCATCATACACAATACACGACTGCACTTTAGATGGTATTTGAGTGCAAAAGTAGAGAATGGATTGGGTTTAATTATTCTTCATCATCATCATCATCATCAGCCCATATACGTTCCCACTGCTGGGACACGGGCCTCCTATGAGGGTACAGGCCATAATCCACCACGCTGGCCAAGTGCGTGTTGGCGGATGACACATGTCGTCGAACTTTTTAATTCTTCGACATGTCGGTTTCCTCACGATGTTTTCCTTCACCGTTCGAGCAGTGGTGATGTTACAACATGCGCAGATAAATTGAAAAATCAATTTTATTCCAATTTTTATTTTTATTAATTATTCTTATTTGTATACAAATGCAGTCTATGTATGTGTCTAGTCTATTTCTCTTCAAAGTTTCATCAAACACGACGATGAGAAGAAAGCGTAACAAACAGACACAATTATATTATATGTAGCTAAATAGAATGTATACGAATTCTTTCTGAAACATTGAACAACAAATTTTAAGGTACATTACTACCAGCCCCTTTTCACGCTAATTGGTGCAGGGATAAAGCCCTTTTCACAAAGCCACCGACCCTTCAAATCCCTAGTGCCACCAAGGGTCATGTGGCTGAAAGATCAAGTGGATGAATTCGATCCAAGTAATAATATTGTCCATACAAAATGCGGGTACAGGGTTCGGTATGAAGTCATGGTTATCGGAGTTGGCTTGAAGAATGATTATGACAAGGTAAATTTCTGTGTTAAAATATTATAAACTAGCTGTGCTCCGCAGTTTTACCAGCAGTGCTCTGCTCCTGTTGGTCTCAGCGAGATGAATATGTGATATGATGAATAGCCTTCCTCGATAAATGGGCTATCAAACACCGAAAGGATTTTTCAAGTCCAACCAGTAGTTCCCGAGATTAGCGCGTTCAAACAAACAATACATACAATAAATACATAAATACATTCTACAATTCCATGTAACATTTTGCATTGTCAGTCTACACAGACATTCTATGAATGAATTACGACTTTATGCTATTTCAGAATGCCTATAACCTATTAGCAACAGCTCTATTTGCTTTCCTCCTTGCTCTATTCGAAGTTTATATTGAGAATCTACTGACTATACTGATTTAGTAAGCAGTTTATGATTTAAACAAAGTTTACTAATAAATAGGTAGTTACAGATTCCCATGAGTATCTAATTGACAACCTTCTAGATCCCAGGTCTAACTCGTTTCCTCAACGACCCTCTATCACCCGTGTCCACCATATATTCCCCACAACACTGTACCAAGTGCTGGTGCTGCATCCAGCAGTTCGAAGGTGGTCACGCTGTGTTCACGTTCCCGAAGGAAGTCGGCAAGTGCTCTGGTGCAGCACAGAAGATTATGTACTTGGCGCATGATTATTGGTCACAGGTTTAGAGCTTTCAATATATTTTACATTATTAGTAATCTTGATCAGGCACATAAATATTTATAATGAAAGTGTGTAGGTACAAGTCTTAACAAACACATTACCATTTCGTAAATAATTTATTTTCTCGCTAAACGACAATGTTGTGAATTGATAAGTTTTTTCAAATTAACATTAGTTCATACGAAGAACGTTCAATTAAATAGTTACCTACCAAAATTTCTGAAGAAAATTGAAACAGTTTAATTTGAATTTCGTAGAAAGAAAATGAACTTATACTTAGTTAAGTACATCACTAGTTTTCTCGTATATTTGCAGCGTAAAATTCGTCCGCGAACGAATATAACCTATGTAACAACAAAAACCGCTCTCTTTGGTATCCCCAAGTACGCAGCAGCTTTGAACAAGATCGCCCAAAACAGGAATATGGCTGTTAATTACCATTTAGAGCTGGTCGAAGTGAAATCTCGTGCTGCTGTTTTTAGAGGATCCAATGGCCAGGTGTGGCATATCGCTAATTATTATGTAGAGTAATAAATTAGGTAATATCTAAACACATTTTTTGGAATTTTGAGCAACTGTTAAAAAAAATACAGGTTACTTTTCTCCAAACTTTTCCACATCCAGTGAAAATATTTCTTAATTTTAGAAAGGAAGCATTTATTTTATATATTTATTTTTTAAGAAAATATCTTACCTTAGCACCCAACCTACACATGAAAAAAAACTCAGATACCTAGTGGTTTAAGTAGTAAAAATTATATCATCCCTAATAGACTGTAACCCTCCCATACAACTTCCTTCACGTGACTCCTCCCATGTCTCCACCGGCTTGTCTTACCAAATGTTCCGAATTAGTTGATAAAGGGTATTTAGATGTGGACAAGTACACCCTGCAACACAAGTGCTACCCTAATGTGTATGGGATTGGGGACTGCTTGAACACACCGAATAGCAAGACTGCTGCTGCTGTAGGTAAGTGGTATAAAAAGATGGAGTTCATATTATGATAACCAAACGACAGAGCATTCATTATATTATAGACATTTTGAAACGATTTGTCTTCCATAGCATGATGTTTTGTGTCTTTTTGTATTTGAAATAATTAAAAAAGTTAAGGTCGTCTAAAACACTCGACTGGGTTCACCGTTGAAGCTAGATTAAAATCATCGTCTTATCTAAGCAGAAAATTTAAATCAAATTGCTAGAGCCATTTTGTATATGTGATTGAGTTGTTCGTAATAATTTTAATTATGGAGATTCAAACTCTTCTAACCGAGAGATGCTTTCTGAATTTATAAAACACTAGTGGTTCGCCCCGGCTTCGCCCGTGGTACCTACATGTTTAAACTATTCTATCTCTCAAGTTGGATCGAACTGCACACGGTGTGCGAATTTTATTATAATCGGTTAAGTGGTTTAGGAGTCCATTGAGGACAAACATTGTGACACGAGATTTATATATATTAGAAAGATGATTACACCGAACTACTAGATATTATAAACCACAATGATATCTCGTTCGCGGAAATTATGTAAATATGTACAGGCAAGTTTATATGAACATTTTAAAAATATATCGATGACTTTTTCTATAAATTTTCAGCACAACAAAGCGGTATAGTAGCCCAAAACGTCTGGGACACATTATATGGTAAACCACCAATAGCTAAATACGATGGATATGGAGCATGTCCCATTCTTACATCTTATAAAGGCGGTATTATTGCTGAGTTTAAATACGGAGGGACGGTTTGTGAGACTCTACCAGTTGATCAGGTAAATTCTTTATAGCAACGGAAATCGTACCTACTCTCCTAGCTAATCATTTTATTAATTACTAGCTTCCGCCCGCGTCTCCGTCCGCGCGGATGTCGGTCTTCGCGTGGATTGTTTATTTCTCCATTTTGAGTAACTCTGTCATAGTTCAGGATACATCGCCCATTTTTGCAATTGACTACTATCAAGCTAATTTTCCGTTTGTAGCTTTATTTTGATGAGACGCCCAATAATTTCGTGTACGAAAGTCTCGATTGTGGTAGCTAACAGAGATAACAAGGATAAAAATTTTTGATTTGATGGTTCTCAAATATTTATTACTAACTGAATGATTTTTTTTTGTTCAATCTCAAGATAATTACCTAAATTTTTCGAAAAAATATTTGTCCTACAAAATCTATGGTTTGTTCAAAGAGTCCCCCTTTCCAAAGTGTATCGATAACGAGGTCATCATAAATGATTACTAACAAGCTGATTTTTTTGTTTTCACTTAGTTAATGTCTATATAATTCAACAGACATATTGTCCTACAAATTGCGTAATAAATATTTGAGAACCATCAAATCAAAAAATTTATCCTTCTTATCTCTGTTAGCTACCACAATCGAGAGTTTCGTACACGAAATTATTCGGTGTCTCATCAAAATAAAGCTACAAACGGAAAATCAGCTTGATAGTAGTCACTTGCAAAAATGGGCGATGTATCCTGAACTATCAATGATATCTTATAAAAAAAAAAGAATCCACTGCGGGTAACGCAACGTGTGTTAGCGGTTCTACAGAACAACGTCTATGGATACTCAAACTCAAACTCAAACTCAAACATTTATTTATTCAATTAGACTTCTTCGAGAAGCACTTTTGAAACGTCAATACATATTTTTATCATTTACCACCGATTCGGAAAGCAGTATCTATGGAGAAGAATCGGCAAGAAACTCCATAGTTGCTCTTTTAAATCATTTCAGTATTACAATTTAATTTTACAAAATATGTAAGTAACCGTACGTATATATTATCATAATATGCCAAAGAACTGTCCTGCGGTTCTCACGCGACAACCCTCCATGGGTTTTTATCTTCCATATATTCCTTAATGCTGTAATAGGCTCTCTGAACTAAGACGTTTTTTACATAATTCTTAAATTTAGCACTACTAAACTCTTTAATACTATGAGGAATTTTGTTGTAAAAAAGTATACCTTGACCCATAAATGAATTTTTAACTTTAGCTAACCGGTAAAATGGCATTTCAATTTTATTTCTGTTCCTTGTGCCATAACAGTGTCTATCTCCTACTCTTGTGTGTAAGTCTGCGTTTTTGTGTACATATAAAATATTATTAAATATATACTGTGATGGTACAGTGAGGATACCAGTATTCTTAAAGAGATCTCTTAGTGAGTCCCTAGCACGTAAATTATATATAGAGCGTATGGCTCTTTTCTGTAATATAAATATAGTTTCAATATCTGCAGCCCTGCCCCATAGAAGAATTCCATAGGACATAATGCTATGAAAGTAGCTAAAATAAACCAATCTAGCCGTGTCTACATCGGTGAGATGCCTTATTCTTCGAACTGCATATGCAGCTGAACTAAGCTTAGCAGCGGTGGCGGCAACATGGGCCCCCCATTGTAACTTCTCATCTAGTGTCAATCCAAGAAAAACAGTAGAATCCACAGGGTATAATACCTCCCCGTTTAAAATAATATCCCTTTTTACCTTTTTTACATTTGGAAGGATAAATTCTACACAATTTGTTTTTTTTGCATTTAATAATAAATTATTAGCAGTGAACCAATTGGATATGCGTAAAAGAGCAGAGTTTACTTCGTCAACGTTTGAGTCATGTCTATCCACATTAAATATTAATGAGGTATCATCTGCAAACAGTACTATTTCACACATATCCTGCAAATAATAAGGTAGGTCATTAATATATACTAAGAACAAAAACGGTCCTAAGATAGATCCCTGCGGAACACCTATGTTAATCGGCGCACCGCGAGATTTCTCTCCATTAACAACAACGGTTTGTACCCTGTTCTGAAGATATGAAGCTATGAGGTCCTGAGATAAACCTTTAATACCATAAAAATTTAGTTTCCGTAATAGAGTGGTATGTTCTACACAGTCAAAAGCCTTAGAAAGGTCACAGAATATCCCTAAAGCATTCTTTGAATTTTCCCATGCTTTATATATATGTGACAAAAGAGCTATTCCAGCATCAGTAGTAGAGCGCCCCTTTGTGAAACCAAACTGTTTGGCGTGCAGTAAACCATTTGATACAAAATGACTACATAATTGGTTTAAAATTAATTTCTCGAAGACTTTGCTCAAAGTTGGTAAAATGGAAATTGGCCTATAGTTATTACAGTCTTCCTGGTCACCACTTTTAAATAAAGGAATTACTTTACTTAACTTTAATAAATCAGGGAATATACCACAGTCACAACATTGATTAAATATAAACGCTAAGTGGTTGGCAATGTTTTCTATAATATTATTTACTAAATTTACAGACATTCCCCAGAGATCACATGTTTTTTTTAAGTTTAATGTTTTAAAAGTTTTAACAATTTCCTCTGCAGTCACATGTCGCAATTCAAATAATACATTACACTCAGCAACATGGTCCCTCAAGTAGGACTCCGCAAGCGCTGATGACGAATTTAATTTTTCGGTAATACTAACAGGGACACTACTAAAAAAATCTTCAAAAGCAAGCGCAACATCAGCACTTTTGTCAATGACCCTACCAGCATTAACAAGTTTTATGGTACTATTTGATTGGCTTTTGCCCATTTCACCATTAATAATTGACCAAACCGTTTTAACTTTGTTATCAGAGTTGCGTATTTTATCTCTGACATACAAGCACTTGGCAGTGAAACAAACTTTTTTAAAAGTTTTTGAATAATTTCTAACATAACTAAGAAATGACATGTCTTTGTTATATTGCTTCATGCCATATAACTCATATAAAACATTCCTGCATCTGTGTATACTAGGTGTTGCCCATTGGCTAAATGGTAAATCCTTGGTAATACTTAAAGATTTAACTTTAAAGATTTTTTCAAACTCATTATGAATTAAATTAAAAAGATTTGTAAACATTTCACAAGGATTATTATGAGAGGATTGATCATTCAGGCCAGGCAATTTATTATTAATATTATCTCTAAATTTATGAATGCCTTTTTTAGTTATAGGCCTAACATTAATTCTTTTAAATGTAGGTATGCAATCCCATTCAAAAACTACTTTCTGGCCACAGTGATCCGAAGTCAGTGTATTGAGAATATTTTTTTCTAAAAAGTTACAATCACAGTAAACATTATCAATACAAGTTGCAGAACTAGGTGTAATTCGTGTGGGTTCATCAAAAAGTTTATGTAAATTAAATGATTGAAATAAATTAACTATTCGTGTTGCCGTTTGTGTGTGTGAAAGTAAATCAATATTAAAGTCTCCACATACTATAACCTTCTTTTCACTTCTGCTCAAACGCTTTAATATTTCTTCCATGACTGTCTCAAACATATTATAGTCACTGGAAGGAGGCCTATAAACGCAAACAATAATGTAACGCTCAAGTTCAACACAGGACAGTTCAATGGTGCGTTCTACAGATAGACTAACAATGTCAGTTCGTTCTTTGCATTTTACACTATTGTGTACAAAAATAAGAGAACCTCCATGAATAGCATGTTTCCTAAAGTATATACTTTTTAACTCATAATTATCAACATTTATTAACAACTGACATTGTTTAAGCCAATGTTCTGTTACACAAAAAACTTTAATACTATAATGATTTAAGAATAATTCTATTTCTAATAATTTGCTAGCCAAGCCTTGAATATTTTGATGTACAATGGAAAAAGGCTGCTTAGCTGTTGTCTTACATACTAGTTTAAATCTAGCTTAGGGCTAAATTTTCTGTCAACACTTAACCTAGGTTGGTGTATATAGTTACTACTACATAAAATTATAGTAGATCGATGGTCTGATACAGAACATGTACCAGACTGGTTAATAATTTTATATGCTATTAACATAGCAAGTTCTTTCTTATATCTAAATGGCAGATACACTGTATTCTTTGTCATACAAAAAGATTTTATACAGGAATTTAAGTCAAAATATATAAATGCATCACTAGGGTAAACGCAGGTATTAACGACCCCTCTAAGGCAATTTCAAAATCAACCATATTTTTTAAGTATACTGGTTCTTCTAAAGATTTATAATTTCATTTTATATGCTAGTGTTATGTATAAAAAATGTATTTATTGAAGCAAATACATTCTAATAAAGGATTATCTTGTAAAAAATAATTTACAATGTGACTTAGTCGATTGTTGCTATTACCGACCCATAAAAACGGCTGTGAAGCTATTAACGATTTTTATGCAGCTATTCCCGATCGTATGTGAGAGGAAGCCTTTTTCCAGCAATGGAATGTATAGAAGCTAGTGATGATGATGATTACCGATCTTAATAAAATGAAATAAAAATGCAAATATATTCGTATTTTTTTATTGTAGTTATTTTTAATAAAACAAATGAGTACTTTTTAGTAATGAACTAAATAATTACAAACTTTTAAATTAATCAACATAATACTATTAATATATGTACATATATTAAATTAAGGATTTCAAACTCTAGGATATTTCGTTATGCTATTTGATTGATTGCTTCGGCGAGTTGTGTTTTACTGAATACTTTTCGCCGCTTTCGTGGCTCCATATTTCTGGAAAAAATATACCTAATTATATGTTTTATGTTAATTGAACCTAAAAAAAATATAATTTTTAATAGGCACCTATTATGTCATAAAAGTAATAAAAATATATTTGCACGCTCAATTACGAGCGGAATGTTTAAGGATCAATATTATCTGTATATACAAACATCTTTATTCTACATTCTGCAAATAAAGCAATTTGAATTTGAATTTGTAGATGAGAAACTAAACAATCTATATTCGATCGGTAATAGCTTCCTATAGTTGCTATTGCCGACCCACATGGGTCGGTATTAAAGTATGTAAGTATAAACCTAAATTGTATTACCGACCCATAAAAAAATGGTTATTTTAATTCATTTGACCATCAGACTATAAAATAGATTATAATTGATTAATGTCATACAAAATATGAACAAATGCATATTGTTTAAACAAAAAAAAACAATGATTTACTACTGTAACTATTCGATAGGGATCCTCGAAAATATCATAACTTTGTATAAATTGACAACGCTAAAAGACACAACACTAGACAAAAAAGTTTAGTCGCTAATAGATTTTTATGAAGACTCATAGCTTAGATTTAAACTGGTCCATAAGACCACTTGTGTTAGTGTGATATAATAACATAAAAGAAAATAAAACAAAAAGTTACGTTGCTGCCATTGCCGACTTACGGGTCGTTGATACCTGCCACGACTTAAACTGGTGAAGCTAACACCGTCCCATTTTAATTTTAAGTTTTATCGTTTCAAATTACGTTTTATTAATAAAATGTTGTAAGAAATGAAAAGTTGACACTTAAATGCATTGACATTTAGTAATATAAATTAAAGTATAGATGTCATTTGTTTGTAAATGTCTTAAAAAGATACTCACAGTACTTACCCGAAGGAACAACGGAACAGTACGACACGTCCTGCTTCCACGCTACCCCGCAGCAACTTACGCATTTTAACTCTTTTTTGCTCAGTTACTCACTCTAACGTTAAAGTATACGATGCTCAATTAATACATTCGTGTATAACTTTGCCTACCTATAGCTAGAATAGTTCTGGAAACGTTTAAATTTCGAATTACTTTTATAGGTCGGTAATACCTTCAGATTTTCGATGGGTCGTTGATAGCTGCGTTTACCTTATGATGATTTGTTAAATTATACAATTTCAAGTTAATATTATAGATAAACCTATATTGATTTTGTGTCAAACCAGGCAAATACGGTAATGTACACAACATAAATTTACATTTTGTCTCACCACTAATTTTTAACATTTTTTGAAATCCTATATCAATGTCATGTTTTTTTAAATTAAAACTATCTCCGTATAATATAATAACAATACTATTTTCATTAAAACTAAAATTATCTAATGAATTCATGATATATGTAAATGAACTATTAGGAGTGCAAAAATTAGTAACTTTATGCCCTAAGTTGTTAAGCAAAGCGCCGATAAAACTGAAAATTAAGATTTATTTTTTTCCACGTATTTCTCCAGAATAAAAAGTATCCTATTTTATGCCCAGGATAATAAAGTATAATTATACCTACCAAAAGTCATCGAAATCGAACCGTTAGTTTTCACGTGATGTCAGCATATATGTATACAGACAGACAGACGGATAGACAATTTTTTTTTAATCACATATTTGGGTTTGGTATCGATCCAGTAGTTAACACTATTTTCTTTTTCAATATTTTCAATGTACAAAATTGACCCTTCTACAGATTTATTATACATATATGTATTTATTAATTATAGAAATCTGAAAAAATTATAGAAATTTTCTACAAATAATTATAAAAAATCACGTCAAAAAAATTAATAATTAGTTCGTGTTTTCAGGCTAAGGAACGTCGCATATGTTTTTATTTACAAAACAATATATTTCCCTATTTGTATTGGAATCGATTGTTAAAAGGAAAATGGAGTGGACCGAGCACTATCCGGAAAATTATTAACCCGTTTGGCAAAAGAAACACACAGTAACATAAAAAAAATATTTATTATAACATAACATAAAAAATGGTAATTTAAAAACACAGTCCTTAGTTGTAAATGATCAGTTTTATGTATAGTAGAGATTTTACTTCAATATTTGGTATCGCTCATATTTTTCACTATATTGTATTATAAATAAATATTTATCAATCAATTTTTATTTTTATTTACAAATTAAACAGTCTAAAAAATAATTTGATCGAAAATAATATTGTGTTTTCAAGTACGTCTCTCGAAAAAGGAATACACAGGCTATGGATTAAATTGGTAAACATTAGTTACGCACATAATACAAAATTAAATAAAAATGTTGTCGGTAGGTACATAACTTCATCTATTTACAATGAATAAGTTACTATAAAAAAACTGTAGATTGAATTATAATACAAAAGTAATGATTTACAATAATTGTAACAATTAAATCCATTCAAAAAGCATATCCATATTTCGCAAATTTTAAATTTCGAACCAATTACATCATAAATTACAAACAAGGAAGAAATAAAGCTTCCCACTCACATCTCTGTGAGATTCTAGATTCAAGAACAATACACATGCAGCATGTCACGCTTTATTTAAAGCGGCGAATTGTTCATGTCCATTCGTATCTCTTATGTCTAAAGCGCTTTGTCGCTTGCGGTTCAAGGCGGCCTGCCTCACCTTGTACCTTCGCCTACTTCTTATCAAATACACGGTTAGCGCTACAGCGATTAGCAGCGCTGCGATGATGCAACCCGTCAGGATCAGTGTCAGCGAGCTAATTTGAGACGATTTTATCGTTGACTGTTCAATCTGGAAAATTGTTAGTGATGTAATTTTTCTATATATCATAATGTCGTTAAGAATATTGTGATTGAGAGACAATTCCTTCTTGGATTAGAATAAATTAACTACTATACCAGGATATACTTTGTAGGAGGCAGGGGCAATATTTTAATCCACATTCCACACAAATAGGTAATAACGCTCGGTTATTATAACGCTCAATGTGTTCAGTTGTGAAAAATGGAATGATTATGTTACCAGATAAAAAAATATTATCATTTATTTTACCTTAAAAGCATTCTTTTGTTCGGGACTGTAGTGTTGTATAAAATGTTCCGAAATCATATCAAATTCGACAAAACTATTGGGTACTCATATGAAACTAGCAGTAACTTACCATATAAGTGCCTGATTTATACATAACATCGCTGCACATGGCCTGCTCCGTCCAGTTGTACCAATGGACCAGCCGTAAGCCTTCATACGCACGGGGGGAGCCGCATCTGTCAAACGAATTCGTAATATAATTAGGTCTCTCGTGTTTAATATTTGTTCATGTGTCACGCGGTTTCACGTAAACACAAAATCAAATATTTCTATAGCTTATGTGCATTTCACGAACTACATATTTACTATAGTTTCATTTAAATCAGCACAGTATTTTTTGCGAAAGAGTAACAAACATACATATGGATGTGTTTATACCCACAATCTATCGCAATGATTTTATTAGTAGGGATATGACAGAAACTTAGGCCTATTTCTGAAATATGGAATTAATTTAAATGTCCCTAAAAAAATCCTACAAAGAGCGCACTTTTCGACATAACCTCACGTTTTACTTTACTCCATATCAATAGAAATGACATTGCAAGTTGCGACTCTACCTTACATTATTTATCCTTGTCATCAACATTACCCATAAAATGAGTGAAAAAACGTTATTCATACCTAAATTCACTCAACAGCAGTGAGTTACTCTTGTACATCTGTGGCAGCAGGTCATCGAGCACCCACTGCAGGTCACAGGAGCAATGCCACGGGTTGAATTGTAGGTTGGCCCCCTCGGTCAGGGACCGCCAGTCTAGCAGGGTCTTTGAGAGGGACGTCAGGTTGTTCTTGCTTATGTCCAACTGAAAATAAAGGGGTCAAATCAAAGATTAATGTTGTAAGGTCATCATCAGGTATGTTTAATGATGATGATAATGTCCAACGGATCAATACGGGGGTCAAAATTCAATGTTTTTTTGAAAATGGTCTGAACACCAAAAGCTAAAAGTAGTTGTTATTGTAGTTGAAGTGAATGCATTTCTTCTCTTTTTTGTAATTCTTAATCTGTGTTTCCTGTTTTTTGAAGTGAAACTTCTTTATCGGGGTTGGAAAAAAATTTGTGTAATATTTTTTCGTTACGCGTGACATTTTTCCCTTACGCACCATATTTTCTTATCCCTACCACGCGTGATTCGACGACGTATTTCTGTAAAGTTATATAGTCGGTATAGTAAATTATTTTTTGAAAAATAAGGTCATAAAGAAGTTTCACTTCTTACGTGTGTACACTAAGTACACGCACACATTTTTTTTTTATTTACGTCAAGTGAAATCTAATGTTTGCATCTAACATGACCGGACTAAAAGCTAACAAAAAGTTTTAGGTCCATGGAAAAATAATTCTTTGTAATATTTTCAAATAAAGTTTGCATTTACCATACATAATGTTGTCCCATCAAATGCCCCTTCCTGTATTTCATGAAGAGACGCACAATTCGATAGATAGAGAGAGAAACATATCTTCTCATATGCTATCTCATCTCCTGCTCGACCAATCACGTTGCTAAACGCTTTATCTTCTACCACAGATAATTTATGCATATCATTCATGTATAAATTTTTCAAAGCGATGATATTTTTGAAATAAATGCTCTGTATTGGGTTGCCATCTAATCGCAACTCCTCTAAATTAGGGAAAATTTGAGTATTAATACACTTTGGCACTTCGATTATTGAGTTATAGGACAAATCCAAACTGAAAAGCTTTGGTAATTTCTTTTGTAAGTCAAAATCTTTGATCTGATTTCCGCCGATGTTTAGAACCTGAAAAAAATAATATTGTAGTAGGATATTCAAAACAACATTTTTCAACTGTTAATTTTAATTAAATAAACTGCTCTACAATTAGCAAGGTAAGGCTTCGCTTGATATTAGTAAAATTCTATATCTCAAAAGTGGGAAATTACGTACTCTCCCGATATAGGCATGTATAATTTTCTTTATTCATCATAGTTATAGACAAAAGTACAAATTATTATCTACAGCCACACCTACCTCCAAATTATCAAATTCCACGTTGTTTTCATCATAGAGTGCTGATAAGCGATTGTATGATAAATCAATATAAGTGATACCACTTGGAAACATTGGCCAATGGTACAATGTATTTATTTTCAATATGGCAATCTGTAGCGTAGGAGGAATCGCGAAAGGGAACGTTATGTTGTTCTGCCCAAGGTTCAATTCCCTTAAATTCGTACAGGTTAGGAAAGCTTCGGTTTCAACTACTTCGATTATGTTGTTTGATAGATCCAGGAACTCTCTGGAATTGGGAAATAATAATATCATTTGATAGTGGCTAGTGTTAAAACATAAAATATGCTATTATTTGAGAAAGAAATGGCATCGTTCTAAAGTTGCAAAACATACTCACATACTATTATTATCCGGGAACGAATCCTTAACAATCGATCGTATTCTGTTTCCATTAAGGCTTAATCTCTTAACACCTTTCAATGCTTCGTTCTTAAACCTCCTCAACAAGACATCAAAAATGCTGTTTTTCCCCAAATCCAAATCTTCCAAAACGGTCATCGACTGCAGCGCCTCTAGCGGAAACTTTTTTAACAAATTATTTTGCAGATTCAGTCTTTTAATTTGTCGAACATATTTGAAATCTAATGAGTTAACGCTGGCCAACTTGTTGTAAGATAAATCTAGATCTTCTAGATTCTCTATGTTTGTGAAAAGATCTGGAGTTAATTCTGCCAGGTCATTTTGGGAGAAAGATAATATCTTCAAGTTAGGAAGGTCGCTGAAAGGATCGGGCCAGTAGGTTTTAATCAAATTGTTGCTGAAACGAAGGGTCTCCACTTGAGAGTTCGGTGGCAATCTGTAATTAAAATAATTTTCCGGTTTTTACATTATGCCTTAGTTAATCAATATTCTACGGTCTACCCTTAGCTTAAATTTGGCCAGTTTGCTAAGACTTAATAAAGAAAGGGACAAAGAATCGATTAATCAACCCTATCATATTATATCGTAATTAGGAGCTAGTAAAAACAATAAGATAATAATTACGAATTTATATTCGAAAATTTTAGATACAAAAATTTTATAGGTACGATCGATGCTTCCCTTCTGATTGCTTAATAGCGTGTTTCCAAGAAATACAGGAAACAACAGTTGCATTCCTAAAAAGCGATTGTTACAAAAAAATTACTAAAGAAAGAATTAAAGCCTTTGTCGAATTATTTATAGATTTTAAGTTCATTGATTGTATGAACCACAAAGAAAACCTTAAAAAATGTTTTGTGGATACATCAATAAACATAATTATATTCAGTTGGTGCAGATGTGTTAATAAAATATTAGACGGAAAATTAGCTTATGATGGGGAGGATGAAATAAAGAAATCTGCTCAATTATACTATAATAAATATAAAACCCAAAAAAAATAATTTATATAATAAGCCATGCTGTGCCCTAGCTCAGTGTTCCGCCAACTTTTTCCATGCACGGTCCTATGAAATCAGGATATTTTAGAGGTGTACCGTAAATTCAATTCATTTTTTTTTTCAAATAGTTATTGCTTATTGTTAAATTTAAAGTGATCATGGAAAGGGCTACTCTCATTTCTTCCCACTTGGAAATAGATGCATTCTATTCCATTTAATGAGAAGTATTGCTTTTCCCGCGGCAAGCCAAATAATGACCACGCACGGCACAATAGTGTGCCGCGGAACACTGAGCTAAATCTGCTAAAACCAAAAGCTTTAGTTTTTTCAGTGACTGCACTGAAATAACTAAAGCTTTTGGTTTTAGCAGATTTTAGAGGTTTTAGCTATTGTATAGTATATAAATCTCAATTTCAGTTTAATAAACGTGAATACCGCTAAAGAAATTGTTTTTTATTCTCACCCCTGGTTGCCCTCATTACTTATTTATTATTTACTCAACTTACAAGGCAACTTATGGAGTGAGAGTATGTTTACAAAAATATTACTAACGCCACAAAAAGAGTGTTGTCACGAAAACGACGCTTTTCTTGGTGTTAGTAATATTTTTGTAAATATACTTTCGCTCCTTATCTGGTGCTAAATGTCGATATGCATTTTTTTTTGTAAGGTGTTTCTCAATGTTAGCCAGAAGGGCTATTACATTTTAACGCGGACGCGGGGGTGAACTGAAGGTTCACCCTGGTAGCGACATGCACAAGGGCGTCCCCCCTTGACGGGGATCTCGAACCTCGGCTTGGGCTGTCGCTTGAGTGGAGGAGGCCAGAAGGGCCCTAATCGGACGGGATCGTCGATATGCATACCTACTGCATAGCTATATATATATACCCCTATAAAGCATTAGTTATCCTACAAAGTTGCAGATGGCAGCACGTTCCATACATTCACTTATTACCACAGAGTAGCCACTCTATTTCAGTTATACATTCTTCCTCTATGGGTACGATTAGTTCATTGTGATAGATTGAATGCACATGTTCTTCCTTTGCGGAAATTTATATATTGTTTACAATTATTATCAGATAATATAATTTACAATTTGATAAATATTCGCAAACAGAGCGGGTCCGGTACTGCATTGCAATGTTTACCTAATTATTAATAACTACTTTTATCAAATACAATTAGTGTAAAAAGTTATGATGTATTTAAGGTTATCTGTAATTTCAATCAATTTAAAATTCTGTAAAGTTATGCCATTCAAATTTATTGAACGATGCCCATGAATGATGAAAATTGCATGATTCAATATCTTAGTTGCGATAATCCGAATACGTTATGTTAGGTCCTTGGGTTCGGTCATATCCTTTAGTTGTGCTTATAATGCTACAAGAAAAGGGCAGAAAACAGAGTACTTTTTAACGACTACGCATTACGTAAGTATGTAGTTAGGGAACTATTTTATAAATAAAAACAATACATACCTAAATTACTTTATTGTTGTATGTTGCTACCGCAAAACCTAGATTTTGTTAGACTGAGAAACG
This sequence comes from Colias croceus, assembly GCF_905220415.1. Lineage (NCBI taxonomy): Eukaryota > Metazoa > Arthropoda > Insecta > Lepidoptera > Pieridae > Colias > Colias croceus. Next base: position 799,635 of record NC_059547.1, read on the forward strand.
ATCAATCACGTAAATATGTGGAACATGTTTGTGTTGCGAATCACTAGGCTTATCAGTTTTGTGAAAAACTATGAGTCTATCATTTATTCAGAGCATTATGAGTATGAGTATATGTGGTGGTGGTGGACAAAGGGACAGGTAGAGTTCCGATATAATATGTAGGTATGAATTATAGTAAATTTTATAAATAATCAAATACGACTGAAGCTAATGGCGACATAAATAAATTATCACTACATAGTATAAAACAAAGTCACTTTCTCTGTACCTATATGTCCCTTTGTATGCTTAAATTTTTAAAACTACGCAACGGATTTTGCTGCGGTTTTTTTTAATAGATAGAGTAATTCAAGAGGAAGGTTTTTTTAGTATATAATTTATTAGGTTGTAGACTAAGCGGGCGAAGCCGCGGGCGGTAAGCTAGTTTGTAAATAAATTATTTTTTGTAGCTTACACAAATGAAATAACTCCTGACTCCTACAATTAGTACCTTTTTCCGATTTCATCATTGCATTTCATTTCAAAATATTTTTTTTTTGGAAAATGAAATTTAAAATTTTAAAATTTCATTTAGTAAATCGAAACTCCAACTAATGGAAGTTGTCGAAAAGATTGATATATCATTTAATTTTAATACTGACAGACAAACCTAATTGATGGTTAAGTGCTAACTGACATGGTTCTAGGAATTGTTTAACTACTTTAATGAAATAACGAGTCGTGGCGAATCAAGACTTTATTGATCTCCTTTCTAGGGCCACATCTTCTGTATGTTATTTCTTAATTAATTTAACGTGTATCTACTACTAGCTGTACTCCGCGGTTTCACCCGAATTGTTCCTCCCCCGTTGGTCTTAGCGTGATATACATACCTATAGCCTATACCTATAGCCTTCCTCGATAAATGGGCTAACTTATATCTAACACCGAAATAATTATTCAAATCGGACCAGTAGTTCCTGAGATTTGAGCGTTCAAACGAACAAACAAAGTCTCTCAGTTTTATAATATTAGTATAGATTAATCATAAATACTTGATCGATAGAGTTCTAAATGTAAATCCTCACAAATGTCCATTCTCACACATTGATAAACAACTGATAAGGAACTGCTGGTAAATATTAAGCAATAAAGGAGTGTATTGACTGTAATTGTATTTAACATAACTAGATAATACTCATGAAAAATCAGATATGTATGCTTATAAACACCTTGATGGTTAATAAACGGCTAGATTAGTATGTTGTATCTGTCGCAGGAAAATTGTATTATTTCGCCGTTTACAAAAGCACGGCATTTTGTAATATGTCGAGAATTCGTAATCAGAAATTTTTCGTTTGGATAAGGGGGTGGGTTACGTTAGGTTCGTGTTTTTTGAACTACACAGAAATAGCTCAGCTCGCAAGTCAAGTCAAGCTCGCAACCGTCTTTTTAGATCGTTGAATTTTGGATCAAGTAAATCCTCAGCATTTGTAAACGGCGAAATAATACAATAATTTGCCTGCGACATATCCAACTCATCTAAAACGCCGTTTCATTAAAAGCCTAGTCTATTTACTTACTGAAAGAGCTGAATTCATTCATCAAAAAGAAATTACTTCCTATTACCTAGTAAATGTTACTAAGTACCTCGTAGGTGGCTAGGTAGCTAGCTATAATTGGTAGGTACCAATTATAGCTAGCTACTCTTTTTCGGAGGTTGAAATATTTTTTTTAAGAAAATATTACCACAATGTAAGTAGGTACATCATTTAGGTAGTTAGATAATAGATATCACATAACCTTGTTAAACATATACCAAGGGCTTTTTTGTAGAACAAACAAACTAATCTCGCTCAGCTGAGGCCTATTTACTTGAGATAAAACAATTGAGGCAATTTAGACCATTTTTACTTTAGGATATTAAGATTTATTGCCTGAAAGCCCACGGCTTAGTCATCGTTATAAATTTAATCTCTTTTTGATAAGGAAATAGACCAAATAGTTATGGTGGCGTTTCTAGTTTTTACGTTATTACACAAATACTTAAAATTTACAAAAATAAATTAAAAGGCGATAAATAGAGTTTTACTTTTATGGTATGATGGTTATTTTATTCCAACAAAGCAAAATTTATTGATATACTTAAATTTGAATTTTAAATAAAAAGAAATCTCTGTAAACACTGGATATTGGAGTAGGTATGCATAAACTTTTTACTTAAAAAGTCAAGAAATCTGAGCAAACTATTTTTGAACTGAAAAAGGCAAATTTTATAACTTTATCATTTAAGAATAACATTAGTTATAATGCGTAGTAGAATATCAACTTACTTGCCAAGTGTGGTAAGCCCAAGACCTTCGAATGTAGCTGATATTTTCAATCCATTTGGGTTATCCGGCCACTGTATTTTATCCAAATCGGCGAGGTCCTCGACCCTATCCAATTCTGAACACAATATATTCAGCACCAAGTGTGTCCCATCCACATCAGGTATTTCACTACACGTACAATGCGAACACAGCTTTATTAACCGCAAAACTTCCTCATCTTGGCCACTCGCGTTGAAAATTAAAAAATAAAACGTCAAAAATTTTAGCGCGCGCATTTTAAAAATGTCTTCCAATTGCACATCTGTGTTAGACTTTCAATCGAAGTGAAGTGATAAGATATGTTTTATCGTAACGTTATCAACATGATGCGTATCGTTTACATTGCTGAAAGTGACGCAGAGATAGTGTGACTGCGGTGCTTTCGGGCTGGGAAGAGCGGCCATACTTAACTTATTAACACCTACTTAGATAAACAGTAAACAATCTCATTAAACAACAATTAGGAATTGAATACAATATAAACATAAAATGCTCTTAATTACAATAAAAAAATTGTTTATACATTTTAAAACAATACATTAATTTTCGTTTTAAGTTCTGACTCAGACTCCGATAATAATCGTAGTGATTAAATAAAATAAATCTTGTAAACATAAGAGCAACTTTCACATCTAGTATCCTAAAAAAAGACTGTCGAAAAAAATCTTTTATTTTTTTAAGACACAAGTTATTATGGATCTAAAATGACTCGAGTGTATCGTTAACCGTGCTAAACTGAGCAAGGTGTGGGCTGTAGTCTAGTTAACTATATTGGCTATAATATTTGAAACCGCGACGTTCGTATTACATGACAGTTCATTTAATGTAGCTTTTGTGTGTGTTACGAGTTAAATGCCTCTGGATGATTTGCTAGTTTTTACGTTCAATGGGTAGCTTAATGGTTGTTCGCAAATCCGATGGGGAATTAAGAAGTATCGATACCTATTGCATGATTTGCATGCCGGACAAATCTGTGTGGTTTTTGGCATGTCAATTTATGTTACATGTATTTTTAAGCTATTGCATAGCTTCTATCGCGGGCCTTGAGCGCGGGGACCGAATCCAGAAATTGCGTAACGAAAAACCTCACGCTCCCCACTGCGACGGGCGGAGGTGTGGCTTGAAGGCATGCTATGCAATAGCTTTACCGCGGCAGTCCCCGAGTGCCACACGTCTTTTTATTTTTTTGATAAATAAATAAATAAAAATATGGTACAGTGAAACTTAAAAGAATAATAAGCTAAACCTTAATAATTGCGGAATGCTTTATATAACGAAATTAGTATGGTGATTACGAGTAAGATCCGTTTTCATCCCATTTTCCCATCCAATCTAACATGATGGAGGATTAATAATATTTAAAATTTGTAATAATATACATTGAAATGAACAATTGGTCAAGGTTCAACATAGTTCTGTACATGTAATCGGATACTAATAATTACATATAGGTTAAAAGGTATCATTAGGATTTGAAAGAAAGAAAGAAAGAAAATACATTTAATCCAACACACAAAAATACAAAGCAAAAACAACAAAGTAACTAACTTGCAATGAACAAAAACAATTAAATAAAATTACAATTTATAAAAGAAGTAGGTGTATGGTCTCGTTTGTACAAGTAAAAAAATAAAAATAAAAAAAAACATAGGTATTATATTATGTGGTTGACTATAGTATGTGTGTTGGACAGGGATACCACTCAGGAAATCTGTGGCTTAATAGCCGCAGCACTGATTTTCAGTGGTTCCCATATCGCAACTGACGTTTGCAGTGATATTTACAAATTATAAAATAATAAAGTTCCAAATAATACATATCTTACATATAATATTTTAATATATTACACATCCATTACATAAATATGGAATAACAGATACTATATCCATGCAAAAATGCTACATATATGCGTACTATATCTACTATAATACAAGATACTCATATTAATATTATACCATTAAATATATACAAATATTATTATAAATACGATAAAACATTGAATAAACTGGCAAAAATAAAAAAAAACTGATTAGATAAAATAGACTAAAATTTTTTAAAAGACCAACTAAGGTTGGCTGATTTGTCGTTGAATTATTAGTTTTTTTAATTCATTACGAAAGCTCGGCACGCTGCTTTTATTGCGTAATGGTGGGGGCAAATTGTTCCAACACTTAGTTGATCGGTATTTAAAAGCACCTCTGAATGCCATGGTGTGGTGTCGAGGCATAGCCAGACTAAACAAAGACGCCCTTGTTCTGTATACCGTGTCCGAATTTCCCAACCAAGATAGTTTTTCGGAGAGGTATGAAGGTACATTGGACCGTATAACTGCAAACAGTAGAACAGCAAAATGCAGCCTTCGCCGATTTTCCATATTTAAAATCCTGGCATTGTTTAGGTATGGCGATATATGGGATCGGGGGGGCACATCCCAGCAAAAGCGAGCACACGCATTTTGTACTCGTTGTATAGCTTTCTTTGAGCGCGCGAGTATTCGATCACCATATAACGCGTCACCGTAGTTGAATTTGGACAACACTAATGCATCACACAATCTAATTCTGAGCTTGGTTGACAGATGGCTTCTGATACGGTAGAGTACTTTTAACCGGTAGTAACAATTGGAAATTGTTTGGTTAATGTGCTTTTCAAACCGCAGCGACTCGTCGAAGACGATACCGAGATTACGAGCCTCCTTCACCCGCTCTATTGCCTCTCCATTTATGTATATTGGTGGAATCGATTGCTCAAAAGTTTTGATGTGGTGATGAGAACCCAGGATCATGAATTTAGTTTTAGAGGGATTTAAAACTAAGGCATTTTGTTCAGACCATGTAGCTATGCGGGCGAGATCAGCATTTAGTTTTTCGATGGCTGCTAGCTTTTCCTGAGGCGTAAATGAGATTAATACAGCTGAATATCATCTGCGTAGAGGTGGTATTTACAATGGTGTATATTTTTAATTATATCAGCGGTGTAAATGATAAAAAGTAAAGGGCCCAATATCGTACCTTGAGGAATTCCTCTCATGAGATCTACGGGTTGCGAATAGCAAGTCTTACCATCATCGTCTTCTACGGCCACAGTTTGGCATCGCTTACTGAGATAACTCCTGAACCAGCGAACAACTGGGTCGCTTAAACCGTAGTAGGTTAATTTGGCTAAAAGGAGATCAATATTTATGCTGTCAAATGCTCTAGAATAGTCCAGCAAGACCAAAATGCTGCACTTACCATCATCCTGAGCTTCCAATATATTGTCTACAACGTCCAATAGAGCGGTAGTAGTGCTCCTACCTTTTCTAAAACCTGATTGTCGATGTGGAAGAATGTTTTTAGATTCAAGGAAACCAGAGAGTTGTGAGTGAACAATTTTTTCAATAACCTTGGAAAAACAAGGTAAAATGCTAATGGGGCGGAGATCTTTGATTCCCTGTGGATTAGGTATTTTTTTTATCGGTCTTACTATAGCCTCCTGCCAAAGGTCCGGAAAAATACTGGTGACAAAAGACTTGTTCACCAAATGAGTCAGGGCTGGTACTATGAGCGATTGAGCAAGCTTAATCATCTCTAAGGATAATCCATCCACTCCAATGGCATTGGACTCGAGAGTTTTAAGGGCTTTAATAATGTCAGATTTACGGATAGGACTAAAATTAAACACATTACAACTAAAACGTTCCGTTTCGTAGTAATTAATCAGGTGTTGTGATACATTGTTATTTCCTGGTACGTTGATGAAATGTGCATTAATTAGATCAGGATTGTTAATGTGCGCAGGTAACGCCATTTCTTTTTCAGGCTTAATATGTACTTGATTCTTAATGTGTTTCCATAATATTTTAGGTTTATCGATGTTGCAGTTAACGTATTTATTAAAATAGGCATCCTTTTCTCGCAGTATTGCAGATTTAACGTACCTTTTTAGATCATTATAGTAAGGTTTATACCGAGCATGTCTCTTCGCCTTAACCTGAGCTTCATTTCGGCGCGCCATCATAAGTTTTATATTATAAGTGATCCAAGGATAATTCTTTTCCTTAATTTTTATTGTCTTAAGTGGGGCATAATTGTCGAAAAGTACTATTAAAAAGTTTGTCATATATTTTACCATTTCATTAATGTCGTCCAAATTAAATATAAAATCTAAATTTATACTAGATAGGCAATCATTGAATTCATCCAAATCAATGTCTTTAATCGGTCTGTAGGTAACCCATCTTGAAACAAATTTTTGCTTTCGAATATTCACGTCGCAAACAATAAAGGCGTGGTTGCTAAGAGGTTCTACGTGATCTACTTGTATGTGCGAGATTGGAGCGTTAGTGCAAACTAAATCTATCAATGTTTCACTATCATTAACAAAATGAGTTGCCTCAGTAACGTGCTGGGTAAGATTCGCGGCCTGAATAAATTGTTTGAATTTATTTGAATTTATTGAATTTTGTTTTAAATTGATGTTAAAGTCTCCTAATAGGACTATGTAATCGCACCACACAAGTGCGCTGAGCGAGTCTGAAACTGCGTCTAAAAATATGCCACAGTCCAACCAGGGCGGGCGATATGCAGTACCAATGGCGATAGACTTACCTCGTATTGTTAATTTAATCCACATTTGTTCTACTTGTGGGTGTGGAGGGTACGACAGTATGCTAAACGACAACCCGCGCACCACATAAAAGCCTACCCCACCACCTCGATTACGAATACTGGGCGGGCGCGGGACATGCTTGAGGCGATAGCCGGGTATGCGAGGAGCACGTCCCTCTTCTCCCTCTCGTAGCCAGGTTTCGTTGAGAGCCAAAACGTCCACGGCGTGACGTTCCACCGCTGCAATCAACTCATCGTGTTTCGTTCCTAACGAACCCGGATTAAGCAAACCAATTTTTAAAAATTTGTTTCTAATCATTTGGATATAAGATTAAAAATTTTTGGTATATATACATTAACCTTATATTTGAAATAATCATATAATAAAAAATAAACTTAAACAATAAATCAAGTAATTTTAAATAATATAATAAGGGTATATTATAACAATTTATGGGATATATAAGTATAATATATTGTATTAAAACGTCGAGCCACCCAACCACACATATACACTCCACAATAATATATTCTATATAATTATAACACAATACATACCGAACGTGACAAGTATTATTTGTGTTAAGCATTACAGATATAATTGCCTTAACAATTGCAATTGAAATAAAATTATATAATATTAGGTGAAAAAGTCTTACACCAATCTTATGTTCCTTAAATAATGGTTTCAAAGTAATAATTTTAATATCTGCAATATTAGCCCCTATGTCTTTAGAAGAATGATTTAAAATTCTACGGTACGATAAATTATTATACGTTGTTTTAATAAACTTAAGAAAAATATGTAACAATTTTAGGTTTGAAAGTAGTATACATATGTTCATATAGCATGGATGTTTCATAATAATTTCGGATATGATATAGCATACAACAATAATTGCTAAATGGTTCAGCAACCAAAAACCTGACGCAGATCCGCTTCTGAGCGTATCCAATGAGAGGATGACTTAGCGTCACGTCTGGCAAAGATACGTCCACCGCGGGTCCATACGAAGCGCCACTTTTTTGCAGTCGCTTCCTCTCTTGCTAGATAAAATAGGTGACGATTCAATGGCGTAAGGCGTTCGTTAACATAAAATCTGCGCGGCTGTTCCGGTATATCCATGCCTGACGTATCGGCCCCGCGTCGCACGCGCGCCGACTGCAGCAGCTGATCGCGCACACTGCGACGCACGAGACGTATCACAATAGGGCGCGGGCGCGCGCGCGAAGCGCTCGCGCTAGTGCCAGGCGGGCTGTCCATACTCGATGCGCGGTCACGTTTCACGCCTACACGGTAAGCACACATGACATCCCGTTCTTCGAGATTTACACCCAGCTTTTGCGCAAGTGTAACAACGGTGTGCATAGTGTTTTCACCAGTAATATCGGGAACTCCCGAAATTTCCAGATCATTTAAAAGATGCGCTTGCTCATTTTCATTAATTTGTCTTTTTAGGTTTTCTAATTCCTCAGTCGCATCTTTTTTCGCTGTGTTGCAATCCTCCAGCATTCTCACCCTCTCCTCCACTCCGTCCAACCGTGAGCTAAAATCGCCAACAACTTTAGTAAGGCGGCTCATTTCCTCCCGAAATGCAGACAATTCCGCGCGCAAAAGTTGAATCTCGCGCGCAAGTGTGGGTGTTTCGTTTCCCAAGTCTGCGTTACACACATCCACAAATACGTCGGCATCCGTATCTTGCGTTATTTTAGATATCTTGTTTAAGCATGATTTGCATTGCCAATTAGAATTGAGTTTTGTTTGTGGACTTATATTATGACATTGCCTATGGTATACTGTATTACATTTCATACATTTGGCGCCATCTGTTGCCGCGTAGAATTTACCACAAGTGATTTCAGCCTAGCCTAGGTTAACCGCAGTCTTATAAAACTAACCCTGTATTGGTTACCAAGCATTCTATTAAAAAAAATGTGTGCGTGTACTAGTGTACACGCGAAAGAAGTGAAACTTCTTTATGACCTTATTTTTCAAAAAATAATTTACTATATGCAACTTTACAGAAATACGTCGAATCACGCGTGGTAGGGATAAGAAAAAGATGGCGTGTAACGGAAAAATGTCACGCGTAACGAAAAAATGTTACACTAAATTTTTTCCAACCCCGATAAAGAAGTATCACTTAAAAAAAAATATTCTAACAAAACTACGACCATATCTTAAAGTCTAAATAAAATCTCACAGTCGTTAGCATTAATGCGAAATAAAATTATATAAAATTAGCGGTAATTTCGTGCCCTTATCACGTCCATTAACTAAACCAAACAATGATAAGGCACGGGACTGGAGTTACGCAATAACTGAGACGTTTTTAATTTTAATCAAAACTAATGTGAAAACTTCGTAAGGTTCTTGAATTTTATTTTTTTAAATATTTCTTCAAAGCCGCTATAATCAGCTAAGTAACAAAAAATAGGTCATAGGCGTTTAAAATGCTAATGTTTAAGCACCAACAACAAGTATTTATTGAAAGATTTATGTTGAATATTTAGTAGTTTTCTTAATATAAATTGCTATATATTTTCAATGGATGTATATGTATTAATAGAAAAATATGTGAAAATCACATAGACGTATAAATAGATTTTGTCTCTCGTTTTCAAAAATTGCGTCCAATTTACTTACGTTATAGTTAATTATGTTACACGAATAACCAATAAGAAGTCTAATACAATAATTTGATTTTCGTTGATCCAATTGAGTTTTTATTATTAATTTACTGTGGAATAAATAAATAAATAAAATACAAATTTCAAAAAATAACTTTTAATAACATCAACACTTATATATTATAAACAATTAAAAGAGTATGGATTTACACTGATAATAATACATAGTTAGATAAAATGCAAGCTGAATATTTATAAATCTTAAATTATAAAAAAGTACATTGCAAAATTGGCAATTTAAAACGCAGGAAATGCTAAACCGATTTTCATGAGGTTCGATTCGTTGTATCTATCCCACTCGTAAAAGAATAACTAAAAAATATTATAACCCTGTAATGAACAAAAAAATGTATTTTTTTTTTGTTCCCAATATTTTTTATTTATTTATCTTGCATTTTCTCTTAGCTATAATAAATAGGCTAGTTCAAATACTGTTTATATGAAATTTGTTCAACTATTAAAAAATCAATGATAAACGACTTAAAAATCGTATTTTTATTTGTTTTCTGCTTTTTGATATATTGATAATTATTAAAAAATGAAATGATACAATAGGTAATTTTTAACGAATTATTTGTTCATTGCTATTATTTCGAGAAATTTAAAATAATAAAGGAAAATATGATTTTTTTTTTTAATAAATATCATTTGATGAATTTTAAAAAGCATTGGAATGCTATAAGTACACTTGCACTTATTCTAGAAAATGCATGTGAGCCTTCATATAATAACAGAAAACTGAAAAAATCGAGTAGACTGAAAAAATATTTTTTAACAAAAAATGGTAATATGAGCACCATATTTTTAAGAGCACCAAAAAATAACAACAAAATGCTCAAAATCACAGGAAATTTTTAATTTTCAGTGATCTTTTTTAAATTCTGCAAAATGCCAAAACCATTTAAATTTAAAAGTTAATAACTGCCTTTGAAATGACGTTAAAATAATTCATAAATTCGTGTACGCAAAATCATCTATATTCATATATTTTTTCCACATTCACTTTACATTTTGAACTGATCATGCTAAAATATTATTTTTACGTATATTTGATTATGTACAATTCGAAAAAAGCACTAAAAATATCCGTATCACAGTGCATCATGTTCTTTGAGCAGGAAATGTCCAACTAGACGCTTCTGTATGTCCGTCACACCGCCGTAGATTTGTGTGCCTCGAGCATCTCTGTAATATAAAAAACCAGTAATGTAGTTTCTGATGAATGCTCTTCTTTATTTTTATAGGTCTTTGTCGTGTTTAAGGGTATTTGTATATTTATATTTCGGTGGTAAATGTTAAAAATATGTATTGACGTTTCAAAAGTGCTTCTCGAAGAAGTCTAATTGAATAAATAAATGTTTGAGTTTTGAGTTTGAGTTTGCCGTAGTCAGTAGTAGAAATATTGTATAGTTAGTGGTGAACTAGTATTTTGTCAAAAAAAAAAAAAAAAACGTTTTGAGAGGTGAGTATGCACTGTTAAATTTGCAAACTATTTTTACTGTATTTATTTATGAAATATGTATACAGGCTGTTAGTATAAACACCGTTATCCTTCAAAACCAGGAAAACCACTATTTTGTGACAATTCAAAAATACTTCTAGAAGAAGTCTAATGTGTAAATAAATGTTTCAGATCAAGCGCGGTTTCCCTCACTCCGTCTACTTTGTCCTTGCGTGCACTTGTAGTTGTGAAATAATTTTTAGGAAAAATTGACTTTTTTTCATTGAATTTACCTGCTATAAGTGAAACCAAACCACTGTTTTCAAAGATAAGGGTGTTTATACTAACATGCGGTATGAATATGTATAAAAATAATATTTCTCCTTATGAACGCACCTGTAATGCCGCTCAGCATCATACTTAGTGGACAGCCCCCTACCGCCCAGTATCTGCACGCAATGATCAGCAACAGCCGCCGCGTTTCTTCCCGCCATGTATTTCGCCATTGCGCTGTTTTTAGTACATACGTCTGTTGCCGCTCGGTATGTTAATAGACGGGCTGTTTCAACTTTTATACACATGTCTGTTAGTCTGTCCTGGAAAAATGGGAAATAGTTTAGTAGTAAGGGGTGTAAGTATCGAGTAAAATCTCATCTAAACTTCATAAAATAAAATAAAAACACCTAACGTAATTTATGGCGCTCCCTAAACAATTATGTAGGTAAGTAATACGTTGTTATTTATGGTACAAACTAAAAAGCAAATTGATTTTCATCTAGTGAACACTGTTGAATAAAAATGAATTAGACTGATTGAAATCCGGCTCGAAGGACCAATGTGAGATTATTACTATGAATGTTAATAGAAACGAGTCCTGTTAGCTGAAATTCTATAATAGAACAGATTTGTATATTAGAAAGCTCACTCATTTAAATTCTAATAAAATGTATATGACATGGGTCAGAATGACCTAATTTTTGAATAGTAAAGAATACTATACTTAATACTAGCTGTGCTCCACGGTTTTACCCACAGCGCTTCGCTCCTGTTGGTCTTAGCGAGATGATATATAACCACAGTATATAACCTTCCTCGATAAATCGGCTATCTAACACCGAAAGAATTTTTCAAATCGGACCAGTAGTTCCCGAGATTAGCGCGTTATATAGGCAATGTCATCACGCTAATACCAACAGGAGCGGAGCAATGTGGGTAAAACTGCGGGGCATAACTAGTTAGAAAATAAGAATTTAAATTCCTAAATGGGTATGATAGTATTGTAAAATATTATTGAAAATTACTCACTTTAACAGACGGTAACCTGGTCAAATTCTTGCCAAAGGCGACTCTTTCCTTCGCATAGTTGATGGCAGTATCGAGCGCCGCTTGAGCGATTCCTTGAAATTATTTCAATAAAAAATTTAACCTGATGCAATTTTTGGAGATTAAATAATTTACCTCCTCCTTTGTAAAATGTTACAATTGCTCGTTTATTATTGACCGACATATTATTTTCATTAAAAATGTGTCCAGAATTTTTTCATTTTCATTTCCCGTAAGATTTTATTATTTTTGTCTAGTACCCTCAAATCTATCCATAACATTCTTCTCTCAAGGCTTACCCAAATTCATAAAGGCATAAAAGCAAAATATCAAATTAAAAATCAATTTTTTACTATCACAATCCCAATGACTCGACCTTGAACCCTTTTCAAATTTTTTCCACAATCTTACTCGATTTATTAAAAAAGAAAATATATTCTTTGTTCGTCTGTGTGTTGTTTTTGTGTTTCTTTTCTCACTATTACAGCATGTGAGGCGATCCTGCCCTGGTCAAGTTGCCCCATGGCTATCTTGAATCCTGCCCCCTGTTGCCCCACCACATAGAAGCTTTGTCACAACACCGATGTCTATTTGCCCCTTCAACTTACCTACAGCATGTGCCGCGATGCCAATCCTGCCCTGATCCAGTTGCCCCATAGCGATCTTGAACCCTGCCCCCGGCTGCCCCACCATGTAACTAGCCGGTATCCTCACTTCCTCTAACGTGAGGTCACACGCTGTAGCGGCTCTGTCACAGACACTGATGTGTATTTTATTTGCCCCTTTTGATTTGTGGCTTGGTATGATTGGTATGGCATGCGGAAAAGTGTTGAGAAACTTCTACTTGTTGAGAATATATGATTGTACTTTTTTTACATGTTTGAAAAGTTGATATACGAATTCGGAATGAGAAAGTGAAATAGTCATCTTTAAAATAATGAAAATCAGTCCAGTCGTTAAAAGTAACAAATTGTATGGCTAAATTTTACTTTAAAAATTTTTGTAGGGTAAAAATATATGACAGCAATGTAAATTCCTAGATTAAAAGCAGATAACTATATAGTATCATTTTTATTTCTATGCAGAACTTAATTACTATATTCTTCCAAATAATGAATTTCAAATAAGATTTTAGGAATAAATGTGCTCAGCCATGCCTTAAATAAATAAAGCTGTCACTTTTATAGTTTTTAAAAGAAATCTGTTAATGTCCAATAAATAGTGTAGATATGCCAACCCAAATAATTAGCCCATATTAATTAAGTCAGTCATCAACTTGTTCTAAGATTTTTATTTTATTCGACCCTCTTCGAGCTGTGTTAATTGTTTTGCGATGAAAGAATTAAGAAGACAACAGAGCAAGTAAGCAGCTAGGGTACATGTCAAATATCTTTACGAAAACTTGATCTTAATGATTACAGATTGAGAATTATCTATACTAATTACTATCTAGAATTTGTAACTACATTCTTGCAAATAAATATAATTTGAATTTGAATTTAATATTGAGTCTGTGGTTGTTCATGGGCGGCGCCAATCATCGCTTTCTGTACGGTACGCTTTCTGTATGGTTAAGCTCGTTTGCCAGCTTATACATAAAAAAGTACTAATATTATAAAGCTGAAAAGTTTGTTTGTTAGAACGCGCTAATCTCCGGAACTACTGGTCCGACTTGAAAAATTCTTTCGGTGTTAGATAGCCCATTTCAAGGAAGGCTATAGGCTATATATGTATTATCATCACGCTAAGACCAACAGAATACTGCGGGGCACAGCTAGTTAATAATACAAGATTTATTGGGAAATTATTTTAAATGTTGAAACATATTTGGCATAAATATTATAAATGAAAGTAATCATACCGATGAAATAGATAGATCAAGAGAGTCAGGCCTGAAGGTTTTACGGTGTTACTATAATTTGAAAGTGACATGAATAAAAATGTTAAAAATAGGTAGTGGAATCGAGTAAATTTCTAGAAAATATTGTTTTCTCGTAAAGATATTTGTCATGTAATATTTCAAGAGCAAATAAAATCTCACCTGACACCCATAATTGGCTCTTTCTTGCCGCGGAATACACCTTCATAGTCTAATGGCACCAAAAAACCTGAAAAAAAAAAATATATTAAAATATAAATTTATACCCATTTATCGTGCACAACCAAAACTAACTCCCCTCACTGCTTTTCGCTCAATTTCATTATTTTCAAATTTAATTTTATTGACATACAGGAGTATCAAAACAGTCTTCTAAAACCCGTCCAATTAGGGCCCTTCTGGCCTCTTCCACTCAAGCGACAGCCCAAGCCGAGGTTCGAGATCCCCGTGGCGGGGGGACGCCCTTGTGCATGTCGCTACCAGGGTGAACCTTCAGTTCACCCCCGCGTCCGCGTTAAAATGTAGAAGCCCTTCTGGCTAACATTGAGAGACACCACACAAAAAAAAGTCTTCTAAAAACCTTCACTTTTCTAAAAATAAAACTTATTCCTCAGAACCGATGTATGGTAGATAACTATTTGTATTTTTATTATTGTTAACAATTCATAAAACCAAATTGGAGTGAAGTGGTCCATTTCCTACTCTAAAATGCGTATCCATCATGAAACAACAACATCAACCCACATAACTATTTCCCATTTCCCATTACTAAACTACCAAAAAAGAACAATTACTCACAAACAATCCCCTTATGTTTCAACTCCGGATCAAAAGTCGCGAACACAACAGTAGCAGATCCTTCAACGGCAGATGTGACCCAACTCTTCTTTCCATTGAGAATCCAATGGTCGCCATCTTGTTTCGCTGTCGTTCTTATGTTCGCTACGTCACTTCCTGCATCTGGAGTTGGAAAAAGATAAATAAATATTTGGGGAGGGTTTTGGCAGAAAATAATATCTTAGGGCGGCCGTACACGTACCGCTTCAAGCAGTTAAGAACGACGGCTTGAAGCCGCGAACTATGGACGTTCATTCATTGCCGAGCAGTCCGTGTACGTCGCTCTAAGAGTATCAATTGTTATTTGGTAGTACGACTTGTATAAGTCTAATAGACGATGTAGATTTATGGATTTTTCGAATGTTTTAACAGTTATGTTAATCCAGGCAACAAAATAAATCCATACTAATATTATAAGTGCGAAAGTAACTCTGTCTGTCTGTTCCTCAATCACGCCTAAACTACCTACTGAACCAATTTTCATGAATTTTGGTATGGAGATATTTTGATACCCGAGAAAAGACATAGGCTACTTTTTATCCCGGGAAAATGACGCAATCCCGGAAATCCCAAGGGAACGGGAACTATGCGAGTTTTTCTTTGACTGCGCGGGCGAAGCCGCGGGCGGAAACCTAGTAAACAAATAAAAAGCACGAAAAACAGTCCTGCTATGTTTGGATTGATCAATGGGGTAACTAAATTTTTGTATAATTTTAGATTACAAACTCGTTCGTTAAATATACCAACAATTTCTATACATTTAAATGCAATTAATAACACTTTACCTGGCTCGCTCAGAGCGAAGCATCCAATGGATCCTTTCGTAAAGTCCCTCAAAAAGGCTTCCTTTTGCTCCGGAGTGCCTCTCTCATTAACCAAGTTCGCGAAAAGGAAGTTATGTATCGACAGCAACATCCCAGTACTTGCACAACCTCGGGATATCTCTTCTACAGCTACCGCTAGAGAGAGATAGTCATGGCCGAGACCGCCGTACTCTGGATCGACGCAAGCGCCCATGAAACCGAGGTCCGTAAGCCTTTTTATCTGTAAATGTATGCTTTTGTTGAATGTATGCGGGTTTTGTGCTATTTGTTTAGTTGAAATAGACGTTTATAAACATTGCGGTACAGAAAATAAAGTTACAAGCAACATAATATCTTATATATCTATCACGTAATGTGTGCGAATTGATAGATATCGCGTGGTCTACAAAGTTGTTATTGCATGTGCATTAACAATAAACATGTTACTGTATAGGCATTATAGGCATATGTCGAACTAACTTAAACGCTCATGGTTTTAACAATAAGTGGAATATTAACTGCAAATCCTGCGTTTTCTACAGGATGAAATTTTGTACCGCCACAATTTTTGTTATATTAGGTAGAAGTACATTGTTGCAACAAAATTCCACCATGTATATATTGTACAACCAATATAAAACCAACCAATATAACAATAGGAAGAGGTTAGAATAGTACTTGTTAATATATTTGAAGACAATAATCCTCTTGTCAGCCTTCTTATCGGCGCGACATTATGGACTAAAACAAAGGATATTTGAATTGTTCCCTTCATTATCTAGACACGCGGCAGCGTGTCAAGCCGAGTTCAAGCGAAGAGAACTGGCGAGCAGCAGCCGTGTGTATATTTACACGAACCATTTCGAGCCACTTTTCACCCCCTTATAACTCGAAAACTATTTAAGTTAAATAAACCAAATTTGGTACATATCAAGAGGACCTCAAGATAAACAAGAACCTTAAATTTCATAAATACAGATTAAACAGTTGCGTAGATATTAATATCCAAAAATCGCAATTTTTAAGACTGACTGACTTATAGACATATACAAAACCTAACCCACTTCCAGATGACCTAGAAAGTTCAAATTTTGTAATCAACTAGGTAATAGTGAGTATACAAAGGAAAAAATCAGAAAATACTGAATTTATTTGTATTTAATTTTTTTTTCAATGACATTAATTTTGTTTGTATGGAAAAATGGAAAAGTTTAAAAAAATAGAAAATAGTATATTCACCTTACTAGTCTTAAAAAATAGATCAAAACTAGTCAGTGGCCGAAAAAAATTTTGAAATCCATCAATAAATGACTGAGATATATATTATTGAAGTTTACATATTTTAGCGCGAAACATCTGTAGATTCGATGCGCCTCTGACATCACACTCACTCGCGCTAGTATCGCTAGGGCGGATTACTTCGATTGCATGATTTCTTTATTCAAAACTGTTATTAAACGTAAAATAAAAGAAAATTGTAATAAAAATATTGCTCATACAGTTATAAATAATATTATATAATTTTACATATTCACATTTATTTATTCTTTATTTATGAGTGTTCAGTTTAGTTTTAATTTCAGTGTACCTAATGGAAAAGGCTTCGTCGAGGGTCGAAATGATTTAATTTGCGTAATATTAATATAAGTGAAACATCTTTAGGCGCGTTTAGAGTAAAATTTCAAGATCGCGTCATGGCAATACCGTAACATCATGGAGTAAGGCGACGATTCTTCTACAACGATCTTTTTGCATCTTGGTAATAGTGGTAGGTAATAGTGTATGTACAAATTCACACTGGATGTTTAGAAAATCATGTAATCTTTTAAACAGAAAACGAGTTTAAAAAATTGCAGATAATGACGGGGCAATGTGCGCTGACATTCATAACATACAAGAAAACTAGCTTACCGCCCGCGGCTTCGCCCGCTTTCTCTAAAACGATTTGAGATTTAAACTATCCTATCTCTCAAGTTGGATCGAACTGCACATGGTGTGCGAATTTTATTATAATCGGTTAAGTGGTTTAGGAGACCATTGAGGACAAGCATTGTAACACGAGATTTATATATATTAAGATATAGAAAATAATACTAAACAAACCATACAGAGAAACCGCAAGAAAAAAAAAATCGTATATAAAAAGTATTATATTCATAAAGTAAATCAAATTTGCAGAGTAATTTTCTGTACAAAAAGTAATGATATCCCACCAAAAACATAAATGTAAAAATTGGAGCCGAGTTCAATCGTTGACTTAATTTGCCAAAAAAAGGAATGAGATCTAAATGTGTGCCAAGTTCTGCAGACAGTCCAGAAATTTATTTACAAAGATGTATTAAGTTCTTAGGTTGACTGAAAACTCAATTGTTTTATTTTCCCTTAGAGAACAAAGTTTATTCCAAAATATAACTCTTTTAATTTGAATAATTTAATTATTTTCACAAAGCAAACAACTAATGACCTATTGAACCCCATAATTTGATGAGGCTAGTTTTTAGAACCTCACAAAATATAAACAGTAGGTATGTAAAACTAGCCTCATCAAATTTATGGGGTTCAATAGGTCATTAGTTGTTTGCTTTGTGAAAATAATTATATTATTCAAGTTAAAAAAGTTATATTTTGGAATAAACATTGTTCTCTAAGGGAAAATAAAACTATTGAGTTTTCAGTCAACCTAAGAACTTAATACATCTTTGTAAATAAATTTCTGGACTGTCTGCAGAACTTGGCACACATTTAGATCTCATTCCTTTTTTTGGCAAATTAAGTCAACGATTGAACTCGGCTCCAATTTTTACATTTATGTTTTTGGTGGGATATTATTATACTTGATATATAAAGACTGTCCTCATTTTAATCAATCCCATATATTTTATTGGTCAGTTAACAGAGTTACAGTAAACATCTTTGCAAGATCCCTATCTTATCGATATATGTATATCAATCTCACGATTAAATGCAGGGCATTTCTTTTGTTAGTTTAAAA
The DNA here is from genome assembly GCF_905220415.1 of Colias croceus. Taxonomy (NCBI): domain Eukaryota; kingdom Metazoa; phylum Arthropoda; class Insecta; order Lepidoptera; family Pieridae; genus Colias; species Colias croceus. The sequence continues at coordinate 818,541 of NC_059547.1, forward strand.
AGCATCACAATTAAGAGATTTTCAGTTGTGTCTTCAACACATGTTATTAAGGAAAATTAGTCGTAGCGATAATACTTTTTATTCCCATGAGTAGCATAATGGCTGCCACATACCTTACGGTACACCTGACAGAGCCTGACAGGTCCGCCTGTACAGGTATACCTGAGCATAGTCCTATGCGGTATATTTCCAAATACGTTACGGTCTATCTGCTGTGCAGTTTTTGAGCCTACCTTTGACCGGATGATCTGCGCAGGTATACCTATACGGTAGACCGTAACGTATGGCTTGCATACTCATTTCGCTACAAAGTCATTGACCACAAAAGGGTCAAGCGTCAACTATATTTTAGTACCAACTTCAGTGAAGGTCACCTCCTAATTTTAACGCAAGTGACATTATCTTAACAATATTATCAGCGCGCGTATCAAACTTGCGAGAAATGATAGAAAATTGTTTTTCTGACGATTTTGTTCTTAGTTTGGTTAAATATGCACATGATCTATTGATAACGCTCTGAAGTAAAAAAAGTTACATAAATAATGTAAACCAGATTTATACATCACTAGGTGCTCCGAACGGTTAGCCTTCCTCGATAAATGGGCTATCTAACAATGAAATAATTTTCAAATCGGACCAGTAGTTCCCGAGATTAGCGCGTTCAAATAAACAAACAAACAAATTCTTCAGCTTTATAATATTATAGTATAGATTGTTTTGGAAACCTATTGGAATCTTTTGTACTAAGCAGACTTTTGCATTTATAATAATACTACAGAATATGTAATAGTAGCTAACGCTAATAATACTTAGCTATGCCGCGCAGTTTTACCCGCGGACAAAATCAAGTAGGTATTTCTATACCTAGATTATTTATTATCTACTGTAAAGTTTCATCCAAATCAGACCAGCAGTTTTTTCGTGTAACAAACATACATCAATCATCACGAACTTGTATTAATTATATTAGTAGAAGTAGAAGTAAGACTAGTAGGATAAGATATTCGGAAAAAATCGATATTCATCACATAACAGTTTTCGTAATGCGGATCGAACCCGCGATATCTAGATAGTATCATTAACCACTGCGTCAAGCATCAATTTTATCTTTTTACAGCATTGTCAATATTACTTCAGACACTCGAGTGTTATCAAAGAATTAAATTGATACTTTATCAATGAAAAATATATTTTATAGACGTAGGTATTATTCTTAACATAGATACATTACGTATAAGCGAAGTTCTACGTAAATAACTTTTTTAGTTGTTTGGGTAATTAACTTTTACAAAAATTTTGAGATATAAGAAATAGAAAATTAATTCAAATTAATAATATCACTAATTTATTAGATGGTTTTTTTTATATTTGTACTAAGTATGAAAGTTTATTAAGAGAAACAGGCACAAAAAGAGATCAAGGCAATGCAGTTTCCTTGTTGCAATTTTTACCTCAAGCCTTGATTTTAAGGTCTGAGAGAGTTTATGATTACAAGTATTAAGTATTGCTCGTCGCCGAATATACATGTATGTACCTACGTAAATAATAAAAAATACAATGGGCAATTTATAAAACAAAATTGAGGAAAAAGTAAAAATGTCTCACTAATAAAACTAATTAAGTATATTTGTTAAACTAGAAATGTATCGTAATACTAACTTGTTTGGGTATAACTACTAGTTAACCGACTTCAAAAAAAGGAGGAGGTTATCAATTCGGCCGGTATGTTTTTTTTTATGTATGTACACCGATTACTCCGATTTTTCTGAACCGATTTACGTGATTCTTTTTTTGTTCGATGCGGGATGGTTTCGAATTGGTCCCATAAAAATTTTATTCGGATAGGCCCAGTAGTTTTTATTTTATGAGCATTTTTGTCTGTATTTGTAAATGTTGCAAGTGCAAGTTTGAAGTCGGTTGTTTTTAAGTTTTAACGCAGTTATATTATTTTATTTTAACTTATACCCGCGTCTTTCGCCATACAGGGGTTACACCTAACTATAGCTCACGTGCTGGCAGCAAAGTTGGGCGGGTTGTTTGTTATGGGTGTACACATTGAGTTTTAAGAATCCATCTACATATTTGAAAAAAAATGCGTCTGGAATTTTATAAGTATTTTTTACGTACTCAGCGTATGCAAACTATAACCTCCTTTGAGCTTAGTATACCAACAGAGGGACACCCTGTATATCTAACTTACATAACATAACCAATATGTTATATAATCACCACCAATATCTTAATATAGTTAAAATAATGACCTGTTCAAACGGGAACCTTCCCTGCCGGTCGAGCTGTGCAGCATGTGGCTTTAGGTGCTCCTTGCTGAACTTTCTCACCAGCTCCTGCACTTCTCTCTGCTGATCGTTCAGCTGAGTTGTGAATGTACGACATGCTAGCTTCTTTGTGCATTGTAGAAGGTTCGCTAAAAATGTTAGGGGTATTGTTAATAGTGTATATAAAATCTCATTCGCTCTTAATTGATTATTGTATAACAAAGTGTTAAATATAAAATAAATTGATCTGTTGTTAATGTAAATGAAAAGTTAATCTTGCAATTAACAAATACAGTGGTGCGGAACTTTCAGATAAGCAAAATTTGAGATGAAACAAATTCCTCTATTTTCACTACTGAAATATTCTCGATTGTGTACAATAATATACTTCGATTATATAACATTCATGGATAAAGTCCTATTAGTTATTAATGTGAAGAAACCTGTATTGTGTAGAAATTATGTTAAAAGGAGTATTAAAGATGTGACCAAATTTCAATTTAAAATGAAAAATACTAGGTTTTAAATGCTGAATAATAAAAAAAAAGTTTCTTATAGATAAAATTCGCCACATGACAGCAGTAAAAACAGGTTTTTTTAAATCTGATTTCCTAATTTTTTTTAAAAAAAGGGCAGATTTTAGATAAACTTGATTAATAGGATAAACATGAGTTTACAGGTATCATGATAAAAATTATTAGAATGCATCATAAGTAGCCAATTTAAAACCAGTTTACTTGTAAATGACTATGTGTATCAAGTTTGATCATTATCTATCAGATTATGTAATATGTATGGACTACTGGAATATATACTGCATGGCATTATAAGCTTGAAATATAATAAAAACCAACATAAAAGCCAATGCATTAATTATAACAGTTTGAAGCTAAATTATTCCCTCAGCCCCCGGAATCATAGACACAATAGAAAATCTATTGTGTTGTGGTATCATTGGGTTATTTGTGATATTGGATAATCCCTAAAATATGTATCCAGTTTGTTACAAGATTAATTTAAATATGAAGACAGGAAAAAGCAAAAAAAGCCTTTGGAAACTATCATACATGATTATTACTAAAGCAATTAGACATAATGACCAATTAAATAAAAAGTTAAGAAAACTATGTCTTTATCTAATGTTGGGTTATATAGATCCTTAGATATAAGCATTATTTGTAAAGGAAAACATATGAACTACTTTCTGTACAAATGATCCGTTATTTAAGTAGGAAATTAGATAATACATACCTGTAGTTTTTGTTGTTTTACTTAATGCACTAGCTGCCATTGCGTTTCTTTAAAATTAAAATACACAACGAAACCGTTTGACGAACACGCACGGAATGGTTAACAATGTATAATGATAATGATAATTCTCAAGGTCAGAACGAATTTTAATGTTTTACCAAACTTTTGGTGATACGTAATGATATGAAATATGAATAAAAGATTAGAGAAGTAAATATACTTAGTAGCTTTTAAAATATTGTTTGCGCTTTAAATTATTAAACTATATAAACGATAATCTGTAAAAGCATTCCGTACACTTAGAAAAGCATAAAAATTATAGTAGTTATGCGAAAATTGAAACCGCAAAATTACCGACACTTGTTGAATGTTTATATTATTCGAAAATTGAATGTCAACATGATGTCAACAGTCAAATGCCACTTGCCAGTGTGATTCAATTCAATTCAATTTTTCGAACTTATTCATTGAGTTGCCTCTTGTCAATGTCATCATATTAGCTATAGACAGTGGATATTTTATTATTTATTTCTTTCTTTACATTTTTATTGATTTAGGACGGATTTAGGATTATAGGATAGGACCTTAGATAGGACCACACTAGGACCATCATTGTGTAAACTATATATATATATATATATATATATATATATATATATATATATATATATATACATTATGCTCACAATAATTAAACTACTGTATATATTATACGATTAAAAGCTATAACCAAGCTATAACACGCTTTATCTGCTGTTATTTTGGTCACTGTATGGTATTATAATATCTGTGCAATAGAAAAACTAATAACTATTGACATTTGTGATTTGATTGACATATTATTTTGATTGTGATTTTGATTACTCCCTTCTTACTTCTTGCCTTATTATTTTTCGGGAATGAGTTTTCTTACATTTAAATAAAAATTGTACGGTGTTAATTTAAAGAAGAATAACTTTTGGGCATTTAAGAGTGTGTTTTGTAAAAAGAAGAGAGTCCTTCATCCTATATGTTGAGTTAATAAGGATTTTCACTCCGGGTTCAGAAAATAAACAAAATGACATCGATATTCGACCAGTACGAGCAGGCTTCGCAGGTTTCTCAGCGGCCTGTAACAGTATCAGATCAAATGACCTCTTCTGGATACATAAACATGCAATTAGAAGATAACACGCCGTTGTTTTCTAAACAGAAAATGAATTTTAACCCATCGGATTTGATCACTCATGTCGCAGTTTCTAGCGACTATTTAGTATTGGCGATGGCGAATGGGAAGCTATTTAGATTGGATTTAAAGATGCCAGATCAACATGAAGGTATGTAATCTATGTCTTATTACTACAGTTGTAGTAATAAAGTAACATAAGAAAAACAATTACCATAATCATTATCTATTGAATGGCTAGTTTCCAAAGTGTTTTGATGATCAATTGCACATCTTTGTCATTGTCTTTTGTCTTACAGATTGAATTCTATTAACTCTTTAAATTAATTTTAATTTCACCATTGTTATTATGAGCCACTAGTTTCCAGGGTAATTTTCTTCAATAGACAACAAACATGATATAAATCCAATTGTGTTGCTGAAATTACAAATTGATTACAGAAATCCAGTACACAAAAAGTGTGCAACCAAATTCGAAACTAACATCAATATTCCTCGATCCACTCGGACACCACTTGCTTCTGGCATTCGCGGCTAGAAACAAAGACGGGAGTCCGGAACTAGTGTATCTACATCGTAAGAGTAATAAACTGAAGTCTGTGAGTAAATCACGGAACTATGAGGTGACAGAAGTCGGGTGGAATTATGAGAATAAGTCGACAACTACCACTGGTCCGATATTGTTGGGAACCTCGCAGGGGCATATTCTTGAAATGGAGTTGGAGGCAGAGAGCGACAAGATGTTTACTGCCAGCCAGCAGTATTGGAGACAGGTATGATATTGTGTGCACAAGTTATTATATTAAGCAATTATTAAAAGCTGTATGCTTTTGATGAATATAAAATTTATGTTTTTATCACAAGGTAATGTTAAACTATTATAAGCATTAAAATTTTTAAATCAATGAATTGTTACAACTAAAACAGATTGAAATAAATAGCAAAATGTCTGTCTCTGTTAATTTTCTTTACAGACAAGTACAACAGATGTTTTTTTTTTCCATTTTATCATTTTCATTTCAATAACTTGCATATATTATAATAATGTGAAAAAAAAATTACTGCATAGCTAAAAATTTCATTATCAACAGTATTTATTTTTATATCACATATTTTATACATTATGTTTAACATAATTGATCATTACTTGCAAGCTGCCTAATTATTTACCCATTTATGGAGGGAAGGAAGTTGATGGATTGGTAATTAAAATTTATTTATATTTGTTAAAATAATGTTAAATGTACATGGATACCATACTTATGAATTTGCTATAACACAATTTGTTCCTGCTCTTGTACTAGATCCATACTTTAATATTATACATAAATGCGAAAGTAACTTTGTCTGTCTGTCTGTTACTCAATCACGCCTTAACTACTGAACCAATTTGCATGAAATTTGGTATAGAGATATTTTGATACCCGAGAAAGGACATAGGCTACTTTTTACCCCGGGACATGGGATAGGTTTTATCCCGGAAATCCCACTGGAACGGGAACTATGCGGGTTTTTCTTTGACTGCGCGGGCGAAGCCGCGGGTAGTAAGCTAGTATTTATGTAAATGCAACTGTTTTAATTTAACATGTAACTTTAGTCTCTTGATAATGCAATTATCATGTTTTTATTACTATATTAGCTATGCCGCGCGGTTTTGCGCGTTGGTCGAAAGTATTTCTTTTGCTATTAGCTTATATATGTTTTTTGGTACATTTGGTACAACCTACACCACCACCAATTATTATTATTCAGTTAATTTTACATTAAAGAGTAACAATTACACATTCATACAAAAAATCGCGTTTACATTAGTTACTACTTTATCAAGAAACAAATAATTGTTTTAAGTTAATTAATACATCTATGCAGATTTTCGACATCGGTAAAGGCGCGGACACACCGATCACGGGCATCCAGTTCCACAGAGTAAACAATACAAGCAAATTCTTTATATTTGTCACTACGCCGACTCGTCTCTACCAGTTCATAGGACATGCGATGTATTCGGACGAGAAGCCGTCTCTACAGTCTATATTCCATTCGTATCTCACAACACCAGAGACGGGGTTTCAGGAAATACCATCTACGCTGAAATATTCCAAATTGCAGTTCTATTTTGATAAGAATAGCAACCCCAAAACGTTTGCTTGGCTCACCGAACCTGGGATTTTTTATGGACAGGTAAAATAATATTACTTTATCTATAAAAAGTTAAAATTACACAAATTTAAGTTTTAACGGTAAAGCGTTAAATGGTAAATTTGGTTAGTAAACTGTTTTACTTAAAGTAAATTTTAGGCATAATCATTAGGCATTTGTGATAAACTAAACCTAAAAAGGCTGTAACATTGAACATGAACCACATAACATCAACGAAGTTATAATGTATTATATTCATTATAATTACACAGAAAAATATTATTTTAACATACTTTAATACTTTTTACAGTTGGATCCAACTTCACAACAAAATTCCAACTCTCTATTTACGCAAAGCGAATTAATCAACTATCCATCTCACAAAGACGGCAAAGAGAATACACCTCTCTCCTTTGTGTTAACCGAATTCCACGCTTTACTCATGTATTCCGACAGAGTAAAAGCTGTATCACTTCTGAACCAAGAATTGGTTTACGAAGACAGATATTCCGAAATCCACGGCAAATTGAAAAACATTGTAAAAGATCCAGCAAGACGAACCATTTGGGCCGTCACAGACAAAGCAGTATTTCGCTACAAAGTTAATAAGGAAGAAAGGAATGTGTGGAGGATATATTCTGATAAAGAACAGTTCGATCTGGCGAAAGAATATTGCCAGAATAACCCCGCATTCATCGATATTATTAACGTAAAACAAGCTGATTTGCTATTCGCTAAGGGAGATTACGATAAAAGCGCAGAGGTATTCGCGGAAACACAGAGCAGTTTCGAGACCATCTGTCTCAAATTTCTCGAAGTAGATCAAGTAAATGCGCTAAAAGTGTACTTGGGCAAGCGATTAGAAGCCTTAAACGATGATGATAAGACTCTAATTTCTATGATTGTGATCTGGATGACTGAGCTGTACTTATCTCAGCTCGGATCGTTAAGGCGGTCAGGGAAAGAAGATTCCCAGGAATATCATCAGCTGCAGAGCGATTTTGAGGTGTTCCTCCTTCAACCGAAAGTTGTGCAATGTATGCAGCACGTGAAATCAGTTGTTTACGACTTGATGTCGTCTCACGGGGACAAACAGAACTTAATAAAATTGACAGTGATAAATGAGGACTATGAAAATGTGGTAGCTCAGCATGTGTACAAGAAATCATTCTTGGAAGCGCTAAATATGCTTCAATCGTTGAAAAAGCCGGAACTTTTCTACCAATTCGCGCCAGTTTTGATGGAGGAGACGCCGAAGAATACGGTAGATGCGCTAATAGCTCAAGGGCCAAGATTAAGCCCTTCGAAATTATTACCTGCGTTTTTATCCTGTGAGAACGATGATAAACATGCAGCAGAGATAACTAGATACTTGGAGTTTATGGTGCAGAACTATAATGTGAAAGATAAAGCGATACATAACTACCTTTTGACGTTGTACGTGGAAAGTGATAAGCCGGCATTGAAGAGGTACCTGGCGAGGCAGGGGCAAGATGTTACTATGGTGAACTATGATGTGCATTATGCTTTGAGGTAGGTTCTTTTTTATGTCAGATCAAGCAAAAGGGCCATCTGATACTTAGTCTCTAATATTATCATGCTATTTATCATACAAATTTTTGCGAAAGTTTAGTTTATAAATAGTTCAAAATCCATAATATAATTTGGCAAAATTCAAGCAATTGATATTTATACATAAACTTATACATATAATGAACAATTTGATATAATTTTTATGATATTCGTGTATACAATAAATGACTACCTCATGTCTGCCCATTGCGTATATTTTTTTTATGAAGAGACTTATTCATAAGACTTTGCTTAGCATAGACTAAATAACAACACTTTTACATTACACTAGCTGCTCCGCGCGGTTTCACAATCGTGGCTCCACTCCTGTTGGTCGTAGACCTTCCTCGATAAATGGGCTATCTAACACTGAAAGAATTTTTCAAATCGGACCAGTAGTTCCTGAGATTAGCGCGTTCAAACAAACAAACAAACTCTTCAGCTTTATAATATTAGTATATAGATTACATTTTATTATCTTGTAAAATTTTTCAGATTATGTCGCGAGAACGGTCTCTCCGAAGCCTGTGTGACCCTCTCAGCACTACTAGGGCTGTGGGAAGCTGCGCTAGAACTAGCTCTAGATGTTGATGTAGCGCTGGCTAAGAGTGTGGCCGCTATGCCTGACGATGTTAGCACTCAGAAACGATTGTGGCTTGGTGTTGGTATGTTTGTTTATTGAATTAAATGTGCATAAGATATGCGATAACAATTTACATCGCATATACAATAAATTGAATTTAAAATTCCATGTGTTTTGTCAAACTCAAACTCTAAACTCAAACATTTATATTCTATTAGACTTCTAGAAGCACTTGAATCGTCATTACATATTTTTAACATTTACCACCGCTTCGGGAAGCAGTATCTATGAAGAAGAAGATTGTCTTCTTCATAGACGACTGTCTGCTTTTGTATTGATATAGATAATTATTAAATCCAATTTAAACATTTCATTCACTCAATTCACGAGCAGAAAACAATGTATTATGTACCTACCATCTATGATACTGAAATTGATTTGTATTTGAATTTTAAGACTTTAAAAAAAATAGCCAATTTACTGTGAATTCGCTATAAAATAATTATGATTATTATTGAGTAATTTTTTAACTGTGATTATTTCTACCTGTTTAGTGAATAGTTTTGAAAGAAAGAAAAGAAACATTTATTCAACGTTTTACTGTGGTTTTACTATAATTTTCACTGTCTGTACGTTTATTATATTTTATCATTTTATCCATTTAAAAAGTGAACATAACAATTTCATTGAAAAATCTTTTTAAACTCATAATGAATATTTCAGCGGAACACATAATAACAAAGAACCAAGATATAAAGGAAGCGATGGCTCTCCTAGAGGAATGTTCGCTCATCAAGATCGAAGACATCCTGCCGTTCTTTAGTGATCTCACGACTATAGACCATTTTAGTGAACCGATCTGTCAGAGTTTAGAGGTAAGCGTAAATATTTGTATAATTTGTATGAACTATTAAAATTTAATTTGTTGTTTCCTTTTTTTATTGACGATGTATTTCGTTCAGCTTAAAATAATTAAAAAATTCTAATTCAGTATTACTTAATTAAAAAAAAAAAACTGTATGGTGTTATTCTTAAATCACTGACTAAAGAGCTAAACATTTCTTCTGGTTTTAAATATTAAAAATGTGCTTAACTTTATTAATTTAAATGTCATTACTTTCAGGAATACAACAATCAGATAGAAGAATTAAAAGTGGAAATGGAGGATGCGACAAAATCTGCGGAATGCGTAAGTACATTTTTCTACACTAATATTATAAAGAGGAAAACTTTGTTTGTTTGATTGTAATGAATAGGCTCATAAACAACTGGACCGATTTTAAAAATTCTTTCACCATTCGAAAGCTACATTATCCACTAGTAATGTAGGCTATATTATATTATCACGCTAAGACCAACAGGAGCGGAGCTATATTATAAATAAATTTAAAGCTTTATTGTAAACTAGCTTTCGCCCGCGACTCCGTCCGCGCGGAAAAATTAAGAAAAATTAAGATTAATTTTTTTTTCTACGTATTTTTCCGGGATAAAAAGTATCCTATTTTACGCCCAGGATAATAAGTTATAATTATACCAAGTTTCATCGAAATCGAACCGTTAGTTTTCACGTGATGCCTGAACATACATACAGACAGACAGACAGACAAAAATTTTTTTAATCACATATTTAGGCTTGGTATCGATCCAGTAACACCCCCTGCTATTTATTTTTTCAATATTTTCAGTGTACAGAATTGACCCTTCTACAGATTTATTATATGTATAGATAAATATGAGCGGACTTGGCGCGTCATTGCGCGCATTATGAGCGTCTCAGCGACGCGGACGTTGATATTGAGTTTGATTGTGCACACATAACTTGCGTATTCCATTCCATTTATTAGGCTGTAGGTTTTTCAAATTATGCTGTTTTTTTTTTTATTTTGAATTTACATAGTATTAAATAGTCGCTTTCTATGTCTATGTATGCTTAAATCTTTGAAACTACGCAACGGATTTTGATGCGTTTTTTTTAATAGATAGAGTGATTCACGGGGAAGGTTTCAGTATATAATCTATTAGGTTTGAAACAAAACGGGCGTAGCCGCGGGCGGAAAGCCCATAAGTTACCTATAAAATTTCACATGTACCTTTAGGTTATATTGAAGAAGAATAGTATTGTAATTTGTAAGTAACAGTATTATACTGTATGTATATTGTACGTAGTAACTCAGGTCCCGGAACCACAGACACAATAGAAAATCTATTGTGTCTGGGACCGATCGGGCCGCTTGGGGCTTAATGGGTTAAATATTTTTATGACCACATTCAAAATGTTCTAGTAAACTCGGAAAATAATTCATATCTCTCACAATTTGCAGGTGCGCAACGAGATCCAGTCGTTCCGCAACCGCTCCGTGCTCGTGTCGGTGACGGACGTGTGCCGCGTGTGCGACATCGCCCTGTTACTGCGGCCCTTCTACCTGTTCCCCTGCGCGCACCGCTTCCACACCGACTGCCTGCTCGCGCACATGCTGCCCGCCCTGCGTGAGTGTGCACACACACACACACACACACACAACTAGTTCACACACACACACACATCAAGAAAATACCACACACACACACGCACACACACACATCCAGAACATACCACACACACGCACACACATACCACGCACATACGTACGTATGCTAATAAATAAAAAATACGCTACGCCCACACACAATCACACAACACGTAAACACATACACACAAACACGCACGCACGCACACAGACACCCAACACACGTAAACACACACCACACACACATAAACAAACAAATGATAAATTCGCCCCGCCCTATTTCCAGGCACATGAATACAAACATAATTTCAACTACACACACACACAACCACCAGTGTTTTAAAATTTAGTTTCAACCTCCAGAGTAAACAATTATTAAGGTGCTTTTCCACCAAAAATGTGCTTCAAAACGCTACACACTTCAAACTTCAAACTAAATGAAGCAAATCAAATAAAGTCAAATTCAAAATTTATTTGTTTTTTCACAATTTTTTTTTCATAATTTCACATAAGTTTCAAATCCCTGGTTAACCTACTAGAATAATAATAGTTTAAAAAAACTAAAAAACACGCTTTTTATAGAAAACCGAACCAAAAAATAGAAAATTTTATCAAATTAGTGTATTGTCATCGGTCCTCAATAAATCTACAAAGTTTGAACGAAATCTGGCCGTTTAAAGTGGGTCAAAATCGCGCCCAAAGAAGTCGGTTACAAACATACCAAGTGAAGCTAATATAAAGCGTGTAAAAACCTGTGCCGGGTCAACCAGTGAAGCGATATTATGATTGGTTATTTACAAACTCATTGGTGTAAGAGGTAGCAACTGCAACGTTGACAAGAAAGAATAATTTTAGTATAGTTGGTTCTTTGATATACTGGTTCCTCTTGATATTTCGGTTAGAGTCCGGGCTGTCTGGCTGGCGGTAGTGGTTGCGTTTATTAGTGCGCACAGGAAAATATACTTAACTTTAAAGTCATTTATTAACGCGTAATTTTTAATCTTTTGCCTTTACATAGATCCATTAGACATAAGTTGTTTTCGTTGTTAAATAGGTGCCATACGCAATTTTTTATTAACCCAACTATACTAAAATTACTTTTTTTAAAACGTTGCTAGCTCCCGTACCACATTCTTCGAACATTATTGGAAGAAAAGCACCCTTATCGAAGTTATACAAAAATTTAATAATCAAATTCTCCACAGCTCCAGCGCGTAGAAACAAACTGACAGACCTACAGCGCCAACTCGCAGTACTATCGAACATTGAGCTATCTACAGTGACATCTAGCGGGCTACCGTTACGGGAAGTGTTGAGAAACGAAATAGACGACATAGTGGCCAGTGAGTGTGTGCTGTGCGGGGAATATATGATATCGTGTATCGATAAACCGTTCATAGCTGATGAGGACTGGGATCGCGTTATGAAGGAGTGGGAGTGAGTGTAGTGAAGGTGGTATGGTGTTATGCTACAGGAAAAGTGATTTGGCTTTGATGACCCGAATGGCGCCAGAATGTACTAGTTAAAATATAAAACCTTGTTACGTATATGAACATTGTTTGTCTACTGTATCATCACGTATTATGTATAAATGTTTGCGTAATCTGTAACTAGATGGCGTTATATCAAATATAAAGGAAAATTGCCCCAAAATAAATAAAAAAATGTGTGCGTGTACTAGTGTACGCACGTAAGAAGTGAAACTTCTTTATGACCTTATTTTTCAAAAAATAATTTACTATATGCAACTTTACAGAAATACGTCGAATCACGCATGGTAGGGATAAGAAAAAGATGGCGCGTAACGGAAAAATGTCACGCGTAACGAAAAAATGTTACACTAAATTTTTTTCCAACCCCGATAAAGATGTTTCACTTCAAAAACTTTTCATAGTACAGTACGATTCAAAATTGATGGCGGCTCGGTACATCGTACGATCCGATGCGCAGAAAATAATTTTAGATATTACCGGAACATTATAATATTAATTATTATATTTTATGGATACCTGCGCGCTCCTGCATTCGCAGCTAACTTCCGAACCGCCATTATGTTTGAATCGAACTGTACATATTACAATTGTAAAAAAGGTCACAGCAAAAATTGGAATATAGAGCCTGTATGTAAAATGGGATGACTGGTGAATAATGTGTTAGTTAGTGGCTTATAAAAAAAAAGTTCATATAAACTGTAATATCACAAAAAGCCGCCACAAATTGACCAAATCATCAAAAAACGCGCTTTCGCAAGCACTTTTTGCCCACATGTAACTAGATTTCATTAAATTATGAACATAGAATATAGATGAACTGTTCGTTTGTGTATGCTTATAATGTTCTAAGGCTAAGACTGATAAAATTAATGTATAATCATAATCATAGTGTAGTCGTGTGATTTTACGCGAGTATTATACATTGTAATTAAAGATTTTAACGGTTTTTAAATGCGATTTATTTAATATATTATTTACCTATCGAATAGATCGCGTTTAAAATCAGATTTAATTTAATTTCTAATCATTTGTCTCATAAATGTAAAACTGTTTTCTTTCTTCTATAAAATTCATTTATGGTATAATTTGATTTGAAAATGATTTAAAATCATAAAATATATAAAATGTGTTATTATTTTATTTTTTTGTTTTTAAGCTAATGATTATATTACATACTTTTATATTTGTATAGATAGAACAATTGTTATAAGCTGTGATTTAGTTTTGTTTCGCATATAATCTTTAATATATTATATTATAAAAAATAACTGTGTTTTATTTCTTAATCAATCTGATCCCTATTTTGTAAGCAAGGCGCAGTTTACATCTTAGTTCAGGATCCATCGCCCATTTTTGCAAGTGAATATCAAGCTGATTTTCCGTGAGTAGCTTTATTTTGATGAGACGCCCAATAATTTCGTGTACGAAACTCTCGATTGTGGTAGCTAACAGAGATAACAAGGATAAATTTTTTTGATTTGATGGCTCTCAAATATTTATCACGCAAAAACAAAAAAATCAGCTTGTTAGTAATCATTTATGATGACCTCGTTATCGATACACTTTGGAAAGGGGGACTCTTTGAACAAACCATAGATTTTGTAGAACAAATATTTTTTCGAATAATTTAGATAATTATCTTGAGATTGAACAAAAAAAAATCAGTTATATAGTAGGTAATAAATATTTGAGAACCATCAAATCAAAAAATTGTTTCCTTGTTATCTCTGTTAGCTACTAACTATCGAGAGTTTCCTATACGAAATTATTGGGCGTCTCATCAAAATAAAGCTACAAACGGAAAATTAGCTTGATAGTAGTCACTTGCAAAAATGGGCGATGGATCCTGAACTATATCGATAACCATCTCGATTTTTTAGCAGTCCTTTTTAAATTTGAATGTTTGCTATGTAGATTTCTGAAGCTCACTTAACTTTACTGAGAAACTATCATACTAATACCTATATTTAATATTACATTTATTCATGTCTTGATGTGTTATCAATCAAAAAATAATATTTCATCCACATTAAAACTCTGAATATGGCGCTATCAGACTATTCCGAAACCATTTTATCCAAATGTATACAATAAAATCATTAATGATAAAACTACAGAACAAAGAATTAGAATCTAACTTTGCATAGGTATTTATAGAGATATATAGATAGATATATTTATAGGAAAACGTGTGAAACACCTATTCTATGTGTTAATCCAAGTTAGCATCTATATGTGTGCTAAATTTCATTGTAATCGGTTCAGTAGATTTTGCGTGAAAGGGTAACAAACACACAGACGCATCCTCACAAACTTTCGCATTTATAATATTAGTAGGATAGTCTTCAGCAGAATAGTTATGTAAATTCAAAATTCCATTTACAAGTTTACTTTTTTTTAAACATTACATATTTTATGAATTTCATCGCCTGGATACAGACTAACTTTAGAATTAAATATATGAAAAACCTAATTTTTGAATCAATGCGGGACTTTCACTCTGTTGTTTGCAATGTTTGTAATGATAACGAACATAAGATTTTTGAAAAAAAAGTATCATGACACAAAATCAGTGTTTCTAACACATAGTGCGGCGCCACAAGTGAGACATTTTATGACATTTTTTATGGTTTTAGTAGCGTCAGCTACCATTAAGTATTATATGGTTTTAGTGAGTTCTATTTATTTTCTAGTAATAAATAAAACCTATACATATTATGTTGAAATGAAATTAATTTATTCGCAAGAAAAGCGCAAATACATTGTTTTTTACATTACTCAATGATAATGCAGCTTTCCAGAGGCATTTTTGAAATAGATACAGTAGTTTTTCGAGACAATGTATATGTCCTAATTATTGTGTTTAATACGATTTTGAATCAATAGTTCATCGTAGATAGATATTTACTAGTTATTTCTACTTGTTAATTGTTTTTGATCAATAATTATTTGCTTTATGTATTCTAATTAAGCACTGTTGCTAGCAGTATGTTAAAGAAGAGATTTTACATCTTGAAACTGATTTTGTAATAGTAATTAGTAATATTTCAAGGGATTATAAATAAAAGCCGTTATGCAAATTTATAGTTTATTGAGAAAATGTTGTTATCACGTACGATAAACAATAAATTATTAAATATAAGGATTTAAATAACAGGAGACCATCGAATCCTAGCGGACAGCATCTGCGTCACAATAATAAAAACTTATAATTTACAAACATAAAGTTGCAACACTTGTGTCAAGCGACGGCAGACGGTGAATAGATGGACCGTGCGCGTATTCTTGTATCTACACAAATTCTCTAACGCAAACTAATTTTATTGACTAGCAGCACCGTCGACTTCCATCGTTTCCTTGTCCCCCTTAGCGTCCACTTGCATCGTCTCTATTTTATCTACATTTTCTTGCTTATTGCTATCTTTTTCGATATCTACGTTAATTTTCTCCGTTTCTTTGTTATCTTTCGCCGTTTCCTGGTTCGCCGTCTCTTTGGCGTCTTTGACGTTCTTGTCTTTGCTCTTGTCGCGTTTCTTCACGACTTTCGTGACCTTTTTGGGACTTTTCTTTTCAGCTTCCTTCTGTTCAGTCGGCTTTGTTTCGGGTTCGGGAGTTTTGGTGTCCTTCGGCCGTGTGTCCGCCACTTGAGGTTGTGTTGTTTCATTTTTAACCGATTCAGCGTCAACTTTAGCTGGTTCTTGTTTATTATCAGTCGCAGCAGGTTCCGCTGAAGGCTCAGATTTATCAGCATCTGGCTTGTTTTCAGCTTCTAAAGGTTTTGCAGCCTCAGTATTGGCCGTTTCTGTATTTTCCGGCATTTCCTGTGCTGGCTGTTCTACTTTAGCTTCCTCTTTGACTTCTTTGTTCTCCTCTTTCATTTCTACGTCACCATTTTGTACAGATTCTTGTTCAGCCGCCTTTTCATCTGCAGCTTGCATTTCTACGTCTTGCGGCTGTGGAGTCGCGTTACCCTTTTCGGCTTTGGCTTCTAACACAGCTATACATTTTTGGATACACTTGATCGCCTCCTTCCTCGCCTGCCGAATGTTCTCCTTGCCGTCCGTTTCTATGTTGTCTAATTTAATGAGATTCCTGGTCAGCATCTCATCTAGGTATATGTACTTTTTGTCTTTTTTGGTGCCAGTAAAGTTTTCGACCTCAGTCATGAGGTTGAGGACGTCGGTTTGAATACTGAGGATCATAGTGATGGGGTCGTTGGCGGCAGGTTTTGGCGGCGCCTGTGGAGGGGCCTGGGGCGGAGTCTTCGGCGGCGCGGGGTGCTGCGGCGGGGACTGCGTGGCTCTTTGGGGCGAGGGCTGCTTCGGTTGGGGCGAGGGCTGTTTCGGCTGGGGCTTGGACGGAGGTGCCGCCTGGTCGTGATACACGGGCACTTTAACGAAATGCTCCTCGGGATGCATCTGCGGTTTGGGAGATTGCGACCTCTGCGGCGACGCGCCTCGAGCGAACGCGTTCTGTGGGTACATCTTCTGTTGAGAGAACGGCTGCGGTCCCTGCCTGAAGCCTTTGTTGAACGGCGTGGCGAAGGATCTGGAGAAATTTGGCGGGTGGTGGAAGCCGTGCGGAGTGTCATCGGCGAAATACTGTTCTCTATCTACGTGAGGTTTCGGGGGAGGTGGCACGTAGGTCTGCTTTGTCTCACCGAAGTGAGTTCCATGATCGACGTTCTTATTTATCACTGGCTCGTCTCTGCCTTCCACGAAAATCGGTATGTGTCTAACGTTAGAGGATTGCTCCTGCTGGGGCGAGTGTTCCTGCGGGTGTCCGCTCATTCTGCTGTTCGCTGATCTGTTGTCGGGCGGCGCTGACATCGACCTGTGTGTTCTGTCTTCACCATCAACCAGACTGGGATCAGCTGGGCTCTTTTGGCCGAGATCGACCGTGTTCCTTAATCCGTATTGTGGTAGCTGCTGCTCTTCTTCTGTCTGTGAGGGTCCGGGGTTCTGTTCAGTCTGGGTGGCGGCGGTCTGCTGCGGGGGCGACTGCGGTTGTGGCGGTGAAGGCGGTTGTTCCTCCCGGGAACCGAACCTCCTGTTCCAATGTGACGGGAAGTGCTCTCTGAACTCTGGCGGGATGTCGTCGAAGGGGAATCTGTCGAAGCCGCCGAAACTGTCTCCGAAATCTGCAATAATGAAACGCTTTGTTGAAACACCTGTAAAACAGGATTTGACCGTTTAATAACAGCCAAATAGTGAATCTTAAATAATATGTAATACTAACTACTAGAAAAGAAATGCTACAAGTTTTCCTTTTAATAAAACAATAACAAAGAATTATGCACACTTTATCTCGATATATGTTAATATGTTTAATGCTATGCGCATCTGTGTAGTGTGTGCTATGTGCAAATAAATTTTGATACTAGAAAACCGATAATTTTATAACTATTTTATACTAGCTGTGCCCCGCGGTTTCAGCCGCATTGTTCCGCTCCTGTTGGTCTTAGAGTGATAATATATTATAGTTTATAATCTTCCTCGATAGCGGGCACCGAAAGAATTTTTAAAATCGATACAGTAGTTCCAGAGATTAGCTCGTTCAAATAACCAAACTCTTCAGCTTTATAATATTAGTGTATAATATAGGTAAATTTCTCAAAAAATATTTTTTCCAAAAATCTAGTCACATAGACATAGCAACACACGTACCGTCAGTCGCGTCCTGGCTGGAGGGCCTGCGCTTCCTGGCCCACGTGGCGGGCCGCTGCCGGAGCCGCGCCGCAATGTCCGGGTGCCGCGCCGCTAGCTCGCTCCACGCGCCGCTGCCCTCCTCCTCATCAAATGGGAAGCCGCGCTGCAATTGAATAGGAACCGTTAGACGTGTGTGAAACTTAATTATTATGATATCGGATCGTGATAATTTTGAGAATAATTTGCTTGTGATAGAAGTAAAACGTTTGAATGATTATCATTTCAGTCCACAATCAGCCATTTATAATTGGTGCTTGAAAAAGTACGTTTAAGATATTAGAAGACCCGTTTTTTTAGCTCTATTCATATAATATGATCAATTTTGTATATATGTAACAGTATCAAGCTCATAAGCATTCTTAATGATACATGTTTATTTTTCATATAATATTTGCTTATCTTTATTAATATAATTTATATCTTTGATAAAATGCCAAATACTATCAGTCCGACTTCATAAGCGAATTTCAATAACGTACATTTTCTGCGGAAATCAAGCAGAAATACTTATTCGATAAATGACAACCTTTATTAATTAAAAGAATGTATCAATTACATGCAACATTGTAAGCAAAATCTACATGACAAAACAGTTGCCCAATCGAACTTGTACCAACAAAAATAAATTAAAAATCAACCAAATATGATATTTTGTCGCAATTAACCATTTCGAAAAAGTAAACGTTCGGGAAGTATAAATCACCAATATTATGTTGATACGTTCAAATTATACGTTCGGTGCATAATAATTATACGCCATTATGACTTTTATTGTCCACTTATAAGGTCTAAAATTATTAATATTGGATTGAAGCAATGAACTTGTAATCGTGAAGAGTTACCCAAATAGGGCGAGCGAGGCCGAGGGGCGGCCTTAGTCAGAGCTTTCGTATCTCGTTGAATAAAGATGTAGGAGAATATTAATTGTGACATACCTAACTTGGGTGACGATCATCGAGAGACATTGTAAAAGAGGCATCGATTTTAATTATAGCTATAACTTAATTGCATAAAGCGCTTTCAGTTATAGCGAATGAGTGTATAGAAAAAAACATACCCTTACTAAGAAAAAAAAAAAATGAATTTTATTAAACCTACGTATTTCAATGTGCAAACCTTTCGAGCGACTTAGTTCAGACTAAATTTCTAAAATGACATAAAAAAGCGAAAAAAATTACTCAACCCAAACGCTTTCTAATTAAACGGCATATCGAAACTGATCAATATCAAGAACAGAATATATTAAAGCTTCCGGATGTACATATAACAAATGCGAAACTTTCTTAAATTCTTTCTCATAAAATCAATGATGTCACACGACACCACATAAGTTGCATAACACAAAAAAAAAAGAATCATCACTCACTTGCACAATGCACATACAAAAACATTAATTACGATGCAGAATAAAAAAGAATTCTCTAGAACACGATTCAAACAACAAACAATATGTATTCTGAGAAATTCTCACTTATTAACAAAACATCGTGGGCGGTATTAGCAATACAAATGCAAGGATATAATAATAATGTGTCAATTAACAATTCACGACTTCTGTTTAATTGATCGTGTAATACGCGTCACCAACACTACATAAAACTATAACAAGTTACTATTGGAACTCGACTTCTCGATTATTATAAATGAACGTTAAACGATATTATTAAATGCGCAGTTAATTCGAAAAAAAAAAATTCTCCAAATTTCTCGGTTGCTTGTCGATCTGTCATCATCATGAGTAAACACTGATTTATGCCCAAAACTTAAAGGCACTAACGATATTTTTATTTTGTTATCTTGATTTCTCAAGTACCTACTACCTAAAAATGGTATGCTTAAAAGTTAAAACTCAAACACCAAACTTAGAAAAAAAAACATCTGATTATAATTTAAATTAAAAGTTATGGAACGTACTAATTATCTACCCTCGAACCATTTATAAATTCTACAATCAAAACTAGAAAACATATTATTATTAGGAAACTACGAGATTTCAAAAGATAAGGATTTGTTGAACACTTATCGATGTTCAACAGCGTCATTTATCGAGCCAGTTTGCACTTACTGTTTACTTGTACATTTAGCATTATTTGCGATGTTACGTGATATGCTTTTTACGATATACTATTAATCAGTTCATAAATATCTATTAACTATTGTATTCTATATCATAACGTTCGAGATGAAAAGAAAGTGAATTTTCAAGACCCACAAATGACAAAACTAATTGTCTTTACATCCGAAAATTATAACACGGCAACCATAGCTTCAATAATATCAAGTCAACCATACCATACTTGGTCGTCTAGTTACAAAAAAAGGATCAACAATGCAACCTCCATCGTACATCGTAATTTGACTACGCAAAGATCCACCGAGAACTCATCACTCCGCGTCCAAAAATAAATGTCCATATAGAAGCACAAACAATACCTTCCACGACATTGCTCGAACGTTCAAGTTTTTGCTGTGCCGTTGATTCACGAGTATTATTTAATCTGTTGCCGATTGTGGCCGGTGACATCACCCCGTGTGGGACACGGCGTGACGCGGCGAGACAACGCAAACAATAATAGAAGCCGCACGTGTCTCGTCTCGTGATATGGGCCACGTATTGGAATGTTTTAATTGTCAATAATGTCGAAAATCACCACCATGACCTATAGGGGGAGTAAAACTGGGTGAGAGGCTTACGTGCGTGCTTTAAAACTGTCCGAGTAACGACTCTGATAATCTAGAACACAATTTGTATATACCACGACCACGTACCACAAACACTACGCAAAAGTTGACTTAGGATTTAATAACGAGATTTATAATTAGCACCTTAGCTAAATGCAAAATATATTCCTATACCGTTAAACAGCCATGAAACAGCATTATACCTTGATCAGAAATGGTAAATCTTCAACATGTTCCTTACTTAGAACTTATTAATCCGATATATCATGTAAACGACACACACCGTACGTATATTATTATCCAACCTGAGTAACAGCTAATTAGTATACAGGTCGAATATTCGCCAAACACATGTGAACACTGAACAGAGTCAATGACCGAACCCAGTAAATCATCTCCGACGGACTTCGATACGATGTAATGAAGAAACGGCCAAAGAAAATAAAAATATACTAAAAAACCTCGAAAGACGGTTGAGCGAGTGAATCATGTAATGCAAAAAACCGGGTAATGGAACAAAAACACATTACTTCAATCAGAACACAATACATCATAAACAATGTCACAAGGACGATAATGCATCTAAGGAAACTGGAAATATCGCTGGCGGATATGAAATAATTCATCTATCATCGGACCATTTATCTTAATCAACACGAGTAATGATCTGAATATATCATTACTGTGCATATCCGGTGGGTGGGAATCAACTAATGGTCAGATGGTTTCGTCACTTATGTTATTAGAGCAGGATTTTACGTGACAGGACAACCAAGATATTGACTAACCAAACAAGGAAAAAAAAAACAAAATAAAAAACAACCAAGCAGCTTTTAATTTAGATTATTAATGCATTTTGCGGCACTTACACGTCTATTAAATTATCGTGATCGAGCAAATTAAAAGAAATTATGATTTGGACGGTGAGTAAATAATTCAATCCTGGATAAATTTAAGTTACAGTACAAACACACAGCCTTCATCTACGTGGAATAAATGCTGTGGATGAACTCCCGAAATATTATCCAGACTTAGGACGCAATAAGCAGTTAATTTATTAATTTATTGAAATCTGCCTCACACATCCGGTGATTTAGATTAACAAATGGCCAGATTTCTCGTCTCCATATTAGCGCTTATCAAGTAGGCGGCATGTGACGCATGTGCACTGCTAAAACCGTTTATGTATCGCCGATATTTTTCCTTACAAGCGGAATGACATCATCGAGATAACTTAAAACGATAATGTTTTCGAAATCGACAAACTTGTTTCTTTTCGTGTTATGACATTATGAGTGTAATTTTTTAGATAAAGATCATCAGAGTGCAAACACCGCGATCGTGTCTCGATGAATGCTTAATTTGTTATTTTATCAACATTCCTATCTTTGTTGGTATGTTTAATGAGACAAAAATGTAATGTTTTCGCTACGAGAAATAATATTTTAATGAAGAGCTATGTTTTTTATCGCTTTTAAAGTACGACAGGCGTTGTTGTTAATCCATTCAGCTGTCGCAGGCTTGATGACTTTATACGATATTTATATGATAATTTATAAACTACTAGCGGTCCGCCCCGGCTTCGCCCGTGGTAGATATTTCACAATAAAAAGTAGCCTATGTCCTTTCTCGGGTATCAAAATATCTCCATACCAAAATTCATGCAAATTGGTTCAGTAGATTAGGCGTGATTGAGTAACAGACAGACAGACAGAGTTACTTTCGAATCTATAATATTAGTATGGAAGTATGGACACTTCAGAAGCCTAAGTTAATACCACAATCGATATAATCATAAAAAAGAAAATGCCAAGGTGGACCCGTCTGGAGAGTATAAACTGAAGACTCAATTCTAATGTTAACACTGGCGCCTCTTTAATGTAAACATACGATGCAATAAAACTAAACTAAAGAAATTTGCTTTTAACATTAATGAAATCGACTATTTCTCACCTATTTTCTGCTATGTAAATCATATCATCTTGAAAGTGTGTAGTAATTCTATAAAAAAATCTTGTTCTCATCGAATTAACTGAGTTCACTTTACAAACAAACAATTTAAATGAAGGCAATCTGACCCAAAGGCCAATTGTTCCAAGCATTCCGACGTGTCCAAATCTTTACAACTATTGGGTACCAAAAGCACATTCCTGCCTAGTGATTAAACATCACCAAAACGAAGATCATAACCGCTATCTAATCGGGCTATTAAAACTGATGTAACCAGTCTGTTCCGTAATATTAAACCCGTGCTGGCAATAATTGTGCCATATTTAGAACATCCACAGTGATAAATAACGCAGACGCGGAATCATAAGCCGAATTATCTTGCAGAGAGCCTGTGGGTTATGTCTTTGAATCCCGGGTTATCGGGCATTTCATTTTAGTATGGGATGTGCTTATTTTAGCTTGGTTCAAAGATCTATTATGGATGTAAATAGTATCTGTTTTGCACCATTTCTGACGTTCTTCGTGATGCAATTTATCATACGGGGTTCATTGCTCTTAAGAATACATGTAACTATATTTCCTTCGCTAAGGATATCCAGTCTTTTATTATTTTACAGTATAACAGAATGTCCGCGAAAAAGTAAACTTTCTAGCATTTCTAGGAGAATAGAGAAAGTATGCAAGCTTTTTTGCCGTGAGGAATAATCGATAAGGTTAGCCTAGACGTGCAAATATGTCCATATGTGTTCATGTGGTAATAGTTTTCTAAGGAAGCGAAATCGATTAACCTATTTTACCTTGTATTTTTTAAATAAAACTTCTCTATTTGCTCAAACATGCTGTATCAGATTTATGTTTTTTTTTTCATTTTCACAAACAATACACTCTTTTTAATTATCGACATACATATTATATATTATATGCATAGATACTACTGAATTATAATATATTTTTGCATTACAAATATTATTTGTTCAAGATTTAGCACAATACGAATCTATCGTATTATGCTTGAACAAAGAAAGAGAATCCTCTGTTAAATTCATAATTCATTTCATAAAGTTCAAACAAAAAATACATCCACAGAATATTAAAATTCACTCATCGGCTTAACGTCTACATAATCGAATTTCATTTCCGCATTCATTTACTGCTAAATTTATTTCGCAAGTACCTACATAAATGCCAACAGAAATTGACTAGGTATGTTTTTTTCGTTTTCACATCAATAAATTCGACATTGCATTTCCAATATATCGAATCGACTTCCGCGAGACCTTCGTGTGCTTTCTATATTTTATCTATGGCCTCTGCAAAGGCCACGTTAGTGAAATACTGTTGTGGCACATCTATAAATGGTGTTTCGATAACAGCTGCGCGTGCGACGGTGACTCAGTACGGGGCGTCGAATTATTTACAACAATTTGATGTCCTCCTTAACATGTGGTAAATAAACAGAAGCTTGAGTGTGAGCAAACAATTGCAACAGTGAGAATTTAATATGAAAGTGAAATTCAAAGTATTAAATTTTCTAATGCCCTATTTAGAGTTCTCAAAAATCTTTCAATTTGGGATAATAATATAAAGTACATTTTCAATTTCAATGCCAGGTCGTGTATTTTGAATTTAGTCAATCATGACACACAAATTTTGGCAAAACACCAATTTTAGAAGTGGGGAATATTAAAAATGTAAACAACAAAAGCAAATGTGTATGAATGACGAGAGCGCAATATTCGTCGACAGGTGGACGCGGATTTTGGCTAAATTGGTAATCTTATTATATTTAGAATCCCTTACTCACTTTTTAAATATAAAAAGTGCAGCAGAGAAACATACTGCCTTCAAAACAGAATTGGTCTTAATCGGACGCGTGTTAAGTCAATTTGATATCCTTGCCTTGTTATAAATAATTAATGTTGCGATAACTTAACCGAAATATAGATTATTAGATTATATAGATTTGCCGTAATCTACTACTATTGCTTCAGATGAAGTCATCAGATGAGAAAGTAATGGAACGCAGGTCAATAACTTAACAACTATAATATAGGATGGCTTCAATAAAAAATAAACTATAAATCTTAAACAAAATAATGGAAATTAATGAATTGATAAATGGATTTCAATCGACGTGAAATATTTGTACATCTTGATCCTTCGAGGCTTAAGTAAAGAGTGGGTGTTGCAGGCTTTTAAATGCCAATGACTTTAAGTTAACGTTAATTTGGCGAGATCAAAACTTGTTTCGTGTTAACACCTTCAATTTAATTCATAATTCCTAATTAAACAATCTGCGAGAAATACGTAAATTCGCCGACAATAGATTTCCATGCAAACATGATTAATTAAAAACCGATTTGCTTATAATCTCCAAATATAGAACCTACCTCATTCGCGCTCCCATGATACTCTGGCGGTTTATCAACAACAACTGGAGATTCCATATTTAAACAATAAACACAACTGTTACACAAATAATCACTTCACTGCTATGTATATGGGATTGAAATGTCACGCACGTATGTCTCTCGTGTCTCGACAATAACTAAGCATGGCGGCGTCCCGCGAACACTTTTATATAAACGCGATGGTTTCTAGAACCGTCTCGCTGCTTCGAGAGGTGCGTGGTTGTAGAGACTACGGCGAGCAATCGATTCACCGCGCCTGCCCGTCGTACATAGCTGCGGTGTGAGGGGAGCAGATGTTGAATGTACACGGACGCAGCAATGTATTACAAATGTGCAACAGTTTTGTTTTTTATCGACGCGTGCAATGTAGTATAGGAGCTAGTAAACATTTTCTCCACTGCATATAATTTATATGTCATGAAAAAGATCGCGATTTTAATTTTATAGTAAACAACAATAGTCATTCTAGTGCTTCCACGAAACTAGAAAGTAAGTTAAAATAAGATTGTTACAATATAATGAAACAAGAAAAAAATGTTATTGCTACTACTGTATTCATAATATTTCAGTTTTCTGAAAAGAAAAATTTAGCAGAAAATATATATAACATAGCATGTATATGTATAAGTTAGATATAAGTTACATATTATGTAATATTGACATGATTTTAAAAGAGCAACTATGGAGTTTCTTGCCGATTCTTCTCCATAGATACTGCTTTCCGAATCGGTGGTAAATGTTAAAAATACTTATGTAATGACGATTCGAAAGTGCTACTAAATAGTAGTCTAATTGAATAAATAAATGTTTGAGTTTGAGTTTGAACAAAAATATTAATACTTAGTGCATAAATGGTCATATATCTCTATTTATACGTTCCGTATTTGTTCTGGACCTTTTTTTATTAATTATAATTTATAAATAGATCATTATCATAATAATGACGTTTGTTAATCTAAGACGATAATACATTTTGTCTTTTATCGTTTTCCTCAGCAATACAACCTTGTTTAATCACTAACACGATAGCCCACGCACACCTCACGGTCGCTTCCCGAACTTTGAATGAATCAAATCACCTTTGCCAATCGTTTGTTATTCATTAGGCAACAATCACGCTTACTTTGTGCAACATTTTAATATTATTTAACTACATTATATTTTAAAAACAAAAGTAACTAAATAATAATAGTAGCATTTAATTCAGCAGCTCTTACACCTGCGCAGCGAACCGTCGAATATTCGAGCAAATCTTCTATAATCGGATTT
Organism: Colias croceus; assembly: GCF_905220415.1. Lineage (NCBI taxonomy): Eukaryota > Metazoa > Arthropoda > Insecta > Lepidoptera > Pieridae > Colias > Colias croceus. Next base: position 845,547 of record NC_059547.1, read on the forward strand.
CTGCTAACAAAAGCACGTAAACCGGCGTTATTATATGGTACTTTTATAAATGCGCTTTATCATTATGCTATTTCGTAACGTTAGTCACGTGTTAATTATGCAAGGGTAGAAATAATGGAGGAAACACGAACAAGTACTGAAAATTAAATTTTATCGAGTAAATATTTGTGATGGTAAACATTTTCATCAGTGTGAATATACGAAGATGTAAACAAGGGATTTTTGAGATTTGTGTAAAGTGATTTGACGGAAGGATATTTTTATATACAAAATATTGTTTTTATGAAAAGAGAAAATAATGTAGAAGAATGAAGAAGAATTAGAACAAATTGCCACAGAAGAATCGATATAAAATCAAAAAGAAGAAGAATTAACGATTCATTGTACCAAACAAAGAGATTAATGAACCAAAACATTGCCAGCAATTATCCACATTTGTATCCCAAAACAAAAAGACTGGACATTCAATATTTATTACGAAGATCCAAATAAGACGGAGTCCAACTGAGTCGTCTCTGACAAGCATTATACAAATTTCATTGCGGTGTTTTCAACATTTTCGTTCAGGAAGTGGAATAACTTACATACGAGGCATGCTGTAAGTTGTAACGGAATAGTGTTTTTTGTCGCATATATTATCAACATTGTAAAAGGCTTGATGTATATATTGCCGATAATGACCTCTGAAGGTCCCCGTCCATCTTCAAAAGGATTAAGCCTCTCCGTAAATAACAGATTATAGTGAAAATGGATGCATTCAACATTGTGAGCAATGGTGTCGATGAAATTTATTTATCAGTTTACAATTTAATCCCAGAATAAATTGAACTGAATACTTAATTCAGAAGTGTAGAAAAGCAAAGGTAAACTCATTAATTTCAAGCTGAACCCAATCATTTTGTTTCCAAAAAGTTTCCATTTTTTCTGGAATACTTCAATATTCTGAAATACTTTTCAATTACCTTCGAATTAATCAAACATTCAAGTTTCAATCAGCCAATTTCAAGTATTGAATATTACTAGCTGATCCAAAAGTTCTTCTTTAATTGGCGCAAATTATTAAACACACGAATTTTCAAATAAGCGAATTGAATGAAAATTCCCCATTTTTTCCAATCGATAGCAGGACCGTAGAATAATTCCACTCTCTTGAAGACACAGTATTCATTCTTCTCAAATCTTGCAAAATAGACAGCAAATTTGTCACATTTTCATATTCTCTGTAAGCAGCAGACGATACGTTCACTTCAACAAAGGGCTATGATAACCCTACAGGTGCACATATACGATCATATTTTGGCAGCCACCAGCGCTGTGAGGCCGTTGACCCGCGCTACCTTTCGATCGTTCCCGAAATAATCCTATGAACTTAATTGTTTTATTCTCAGTGGATGCTTCATTCCTGCTTCTGGTTTCAGATGATGTCATTGTTCGATAACTGAAGTTAATTTTATAGAGAATAAATATTGGTGACCCAGAATAGGGTCTGGATGATTTTATGTATTCTTGACTTGCGTCAAACATGGTTTGATATTGATAGTATATGATGATATGTTTCGCCATAGCAAACACAGCATATAATTCGAAATTACGCATAGAAATAAATAACCATACGATAAGTTCATAATTTTCAATGTCAAAGAACAGTGTACATTTTTATTGCAAATTATATTTGGGACATTTCTCGCGCATGATGATGAAGATCAAAATAGTTGGGTAGCGGTCCACGTCTTTTTTGTGCAGTCAGCAGTCGAAACAATGTGCATGTTGTAATTAATCAGGTTTAACGCATAATTGTGCTGGACACGTGTGTTTTGTAAGAAATAGAATGCATGCATGCTTGCACAAACGTAAGCGCCGCTTGTTATTATTATGTGCACCAGTTTTTATAATATTTTGCACTCATATTAAAACAGGGCATTTATTAAATGTCGGAGAATCTATCAACGATGCGGAATCGCTTGTACTAAGAATTATCTAAATAACCTAATAAGTTTCTTATTAAAGTAAACATTTGAATAAATGTTTCCTTCTTTCATTTTTTTTAAATATAGTCGACTATAAGATTAGTTCACAAACTCCCTGCATTCATTTTAAAATATTCCTTGCAATTAGCAAACAAAATATCATCGACGCAACCAAAACATTCGCAAATCTACGCCGTCCTCGAAAATCTAAATACTTCACTGATCGTCGGCTATAAACACTCAAACTGGGCCGAGCACGTAGGAGGACCCGACTGGAGACCCACATACCGACTTTCTGTTACAGTTGTTACACAATGTATATGCGATGTTGTAACACCCTGTGTTTTAAAGTGCTTGAAAACTATTATGTAAAATTATTCAGAAAATATTATCTTCATCCTTTCTTAATTAAAACAGTAACCGAAACAGAATAGACCGGACCGTGTAGGACACTTTATCTACACTGTAGAGATACTGTATGATAACGTTAATTTTGTAAAATATGAGAAAATAACCATAAATTAAATTATAAATTTAATGATAATCATGACTATATTTCCCGAGCGTCAAACAAATTCCCTACATAATAAAATACAATTTCAGCCAACATTCCTAAACCAAGTGCGCATATTGCCAAACCCACAACGACTGTCAAACAGAATCACCACGACAAAAAGAACCTCGCATCGGCAATTGTCTATCGATGTGCAATGTTGGTACCGCTGCCAACAGAACAAAACAAAAGGGATACTCACGTTTCGCTTCATCTCAAACTGTCATTATATTTGGTGCAAATCGACCACTCTCCCTCCAGAGCAGCGCGGACTCTGGTCAGAGCGCGCGGCGGGAGGGCGCCGCGGCCAGGAATAGATCTTTTGGAATAATCCGCGTCAGCGGTGACGAAGATCAAGATCGCCGTCGTCACTGTGTGGCTTATGTACGATATGCCAAATATAATGCAAATTCACGCACACTTATCGCAGCAATTGGATCTGTATAGTTTAGAAGAACTGAGACGAGAAGAACAGGCATGATAATTCATATGCTGATCGGATAATAATTAATTACCACAGGTAATAACAAATAGAAAAAGTAACAGGCGATGGATAAGTTGTAACATAGGTACACCAACGATCAGATTCCTGAATTGATAGTCATGATTCCTGAAATGTATAGTCTAGTGGTCAAGAATAGCAAAAATTGCGGGTATATAGAGAAATAATTGAACCAAAAACCTGGTAAAGAAAGAAATACAAATCCACATCGAAGAAATGTAACATCAACAATAAACTAGAAACAAGAAGAGACCTTGCACAAATAGGAAGTTAACAAAATGAAACAATTAAAAACCGAACTTGAATTTAAATTGTTACAAAAACCGCGACGCAATGTTAATTGTAAACTGTGCTAAATGAGCTGTCTGAAAAATAAATGGAACCGTACAGATAATGTGCATTTAAAAATAAATTAGTAAAATGATTTTTATATTACAAAACGTGAAACACTCGCAATTTGTTTAAGAACAAACACTTTGCATCAAGTGGGTTGACTTTTGCAACTATTAAAAACTAGTTTAACGCCCGCGGCTTTGTCTAAAACCTAATAAATTATATACTAAAACCTTTCTTTTGGATCACTCTGTCTATTAAAAAACCGCATCAAAACCCGTTGCGTAGTTTTAAAAAATTAAGCATACAAAAGGGACATAGGGACAGAAAAAGCGACTTTGTTTTATACTATGTAGTGACGAGTTTTTAAACTATTTACCGTTTTAAGTTTTCAAATTGAATGTAATATGTGAAATGTTGATATGATTTTGCAATTGCATTTTTGTTGATAAAGGGCTTATTGATGAGTACTAAGAAATAAAAATAAAGAAGTGACGCACGTACCAGAATGATTATACACCTATAATAAAAACGGAGTTTCAAGAAACGGTTCCATTGATGTCCCATCTACAATCTAAAAACAGTTCATTAACAATGTTTATTATCTGCTTTTTCCCCTCATTAACCAAGCCAAAGAATGTATTCTTTAATTACAAATTAATAAAGAAATAGACATATTTATACAACATACAAGGAAAAATAAACCTTAATACGTTGAGAATAGGTACCATCTACTGAAGCGTGAACTATCTATATCTATAAGTATAATACCTATAGTAATTTACATCCTTTGTCTCACCATTTCAAATCGCTTGAAAATGTCAAGGACACAATATTAACTAGAGATGCACCGAATATTCGGTTCCTATCCGGTATCCGGCTTATCCGGCCCTTTTTTACTATCCGGCCGGATACCGGATGGTATTGTACTATCAGGCCGGATACCGGATAGTAAAATTGGTAGATTTTATAAATAGAATCGAAATAAAGACAGTTGTAATTGAAGCTTATTATTATTTTTAACGAAATTTTTTTTCACTGACACGATAAAAGTGTCTCTACCAAGAACTGTGACCGCGCGAACGTTCACTACGAAACAAGTCAAAACCTGCACTGCACAGGCGGCGTGCCGGTGCGCGACACGCACCTACGAAACTCAAAATGCCGTCGGCCGAATATTCGGCGGCCGGATACCGAACATTCGGCTGGTGGTCAGGCCGAACATCCGGTATCCGGTATCCGGCCAAACAACTATTCGTTGCATCTCTAATATTAACATTTCCACGGATAATATACTGGCACTTTTGGACACATATAAATCAATCATTTTTACGCGAAAATAGCAAATGTGGAGACATTTATGAAGGCTCGGCTAGATTTATGAGAGTGTTGCATGTAAATAGACAATCTGAGTTTACACGTACGTTTGGTGCTTTCGTTCTACCATTATTATTATGGGGAATATATTTTCCCTGAAGGAAGCACTATGCATGTTTATAATAAAACATAATGTGACTGTACGAACACCAAGAAATGAGAAAAACAATCACGCCGGCATCATAACTAACATTCATAAAAACCACTCCATAGGTTATCACTAAACATTGTGAATATCAAGTCATCATCAAAAAGTAATTGATTAGGTACAGGCTACAGCATACTAAACTAGCCTCTAGTAGTCAAGTACTAACAAATACTTAGAGCTAGCGCGCAAGAGCAACTTTTGTCTCCGCAACTATTTTGTCTCTCCCATCAACTCTATGGGAAGTTACGTCGCTACGTGCGCGCACTTTCTTACTGCCCATAGAGTTGATGGGAGAGACATATTATAGTTCCGAAGACAAAAGTTGCTCTTGCGCGCTAGCTCTTAAACGGCTTGCTAAACGGACATTCATAATTCATAACAAATTGGAATCCAATCAAAGATGCCATCAAATGATTGAGAAATAATTACAATAATATGCATTACAATGCAGGGTCCTTGGAAGATTTTATTAAATCTCAACTGCGCCCACGCCAATCACTGACTGCCGCCACCTGCCCCTTAAATGCAGCACCAGTAGGGTTGTCAACAACAAATTATATTATTTTATGAATGGATACCAAGAGCAAGTTTTACCTCATACGTTTTGTTTAGTTCGTCTGTATGCATCATGTCAAAATTTACATCAAAAAGTGTCAAATAACCATCATCAGTAAGGGGTGCAACCGGCCATAAAATATAAGATGTATAATATCACGGTTGCCCTGTGTAAATAAAATAATAGAACTTACGTTCTGTCTAAATTATTGTTTACTAGGTATCCGCCCGCGGCTTCGCCCGCGCAGTCAAGGAAAACCCGCTAAGTTCCCGTTCCCGTGGGATTTCCGGGATGACGTCATTTTCCCGGGATAAAAAGTAGCCTATGTCCTTTCTCGGGTATCAAAATATCTCCATACAAAATTTCATGAAAATTGATTCAGTAGTTTAGGCGTGATTGAGTAACAGACAGACAGACAGAGTTACTTTCGCATTTATAATATTATAGTATGGATTAACAGATAGATAAGTCTTAAAGCTATAATGTCAAATGGAATATCTTATAAAACTAATGACTATATCTGTTTATCGTTTCTTTAGTAAATATTTTCAAAGACTTCAAAATAATTATTTTTCCTGTTTTGTTTTACCTTGACCCAATTTTATATTTACGCAAAATACGTTCATCCTTTCTTAAACTGCAGTGAATCAAGCATGTTTGTTTATATACGGTGATTTCTCACCACCAAATGACGTTTATTAAACGCCTAATATATGCAGGGTTGCCCAACGCAAGTTTTGTAAATCACCGCACTGTTATTTATTTTCGTTCAGGGAACTCTCCTTTCTCTAAAGTTCGCTCAAATTGACAGATTAGTGAAATTGGGACCTTACTTATTTAGATATTTCTCGTTTTATTTTTAAAAATTTATTATGGCCATTTTACTCATTAGGTTAAGTACTTTCGATATCAGTAGAAAGTTTTTTGATGTCTGCAATAGACATTCAAACAATCTGACGATTTGTTTGAATATGTTAATATTTACCATTGTGGGCTCCCCTATTACAGTTAGGGTTGTCACAAGTGTTTTATAGCCGCGCGAGAAGTAAAAGCCGCGGTCCTTGAGCTGAATCATTGGCGCCCACGAACACCTGAATGAGTGGCCCACGCCAACGTCGCAGGAGTGCAACGGCGTAATTAAATAGGGCTAGCTAGATTGCCTCATAGATAATAATTAATATTTAATAGATATGTCAATAGAAAGCCAAAACTCATCTGATTTCGATCTATAATAAAGCAAATGACAAAATTAATTTTATAGTTACCTGTAATCTCATTAGAAATATGGCGCAGATGATGAATATAGAATATTATACGATCAACGGCCCTTTTTCACTCGCGATGCAGTAATCAATCAAACTCAAAGGCATGTTACATCAAATAGCATTTCCAAGTTAGTTCAAAACCGGTTTCGGTACCACCATCCTTGTATGTAATTGTTCCAACTGTTATTACTAACTACGTTCTACGAGGTTACGTATAGGATGATCGCATTACATATAGGGTTGCCACTCAAACAAAAAAAGAAGCAAAAAAGTGATATAGTTACATTAATTTTTTTTTGGTTAATTTATAAATTATGTCCCATGCTATATTTTGAAAAATTGACTATAATAGCAAGCCTTTATATTTAAATAGAATATGTATTTTTAGTCCGAAGAACTCTATGGAAAAACAACATAAAAGAAACTTCAAATCTATCGCCCTTTTGCAGAATACTTAGACCTATCCTCAACAAAATTACAAAAACATACATTTGATTTTAACAAACGGCTACTGGCAGCCCTAACGTGATATACTGTACTGTACGTATGACCTTGAAACACTGAGATCTGATCTGTACATCGAATTGACAAACGATCGCGCACGTAATGCTGTAATTATGGAATAATGTGCATATTTGCAGAATAATAGGAAATTCATTAGACTGCAGAACGTTCAGACACATAGTTATTATCATACCGTGCGATTTCATCCGCGGAAGAACCGACGGGCTATATGGCTTTATTTCAATAAATTACGTTTTGAAACACAAACATATTTTATTTATTCAATTAGACTTCTTCTAGACGCACTTTTGAATCATCATAGCATATTTTTAGCATTTACCACCGATTCTGAAAGCAGTATGTATAGAAGGAACCTACAAGAAACTCCATACATGTTTGTCTGGTATCTACAGTTACATCTCTGCCAAATAATATTAAAAACTGCTCAGTGGTTTTCCCGTGAAAGAGTCACAATCCTACATACATTCATCCTGTAGGTTAGGATGACCCCGTTGTTGCACATTCAAATGCAATTCTCTTCTTGCATGTATTTTACGACGACGTATGTGACGATACATATTATATCGCTATTTTCAGATTTGTCGTAATGTAATGCAGATATTATATCGAATATACTTTTTAATTTTTATCACGATACGAGCAGTGGAAACCGGGTGATTGAAAATGTTTGTTTCGACCCTTAGGCCATTTTAATATCTAAATAAATAATGTCGGTGTCTGATAAAAGATAGTTATATTGAATGATATTTAATTTAATAATGATAATTAGAGGAATATATCTATACTAGATTTCCGCCCGCGGCTTCGCCCGCGTTTTCAAAGAAAAAGCCGCATAGTTCCCGTTCCCGTGGGTTTTCTGGGATAAAACCTATCCTATGTGTTAATTCAAGTTACCCTCTGTATGTGTGCTTAATTTCATTGTAATGGGTTCAGTAGTATTTGCGTGAAAGAGTAACAAACACACATACATCCTCACAAACTTTCGCATTTATAATACAGTAGGACAGTAGAATAGCAAGCCAAACATTTATATGTGGATGAATTAACATTTTCAAAGGGAAATTAGCTTTTAAATATGAAAGGGTCTTTGTACATAATATACATTCATTTCTTATTGTCGGATGTTCAGCAAATTGGTATTTGGGTTATTTCCAAACGTTGCAAATTAGGGCATTCATACCGGACACTTCGACTTCGACTTTATATTTTTAAGTAAGTTTACAAATTTCCTACAGCTGCAGCGCAGAGTTTAATCACATCTTTTCATATAATATTTATTAGGTACTGCTCAGCTGTGCTCCGCGCTTTTACCCGCAGTGCCCCGCTCCTGTTGGTCTTAGCGAGATGATAATTATATAGCCTATAGCCTTCCTCGTTAAAATATGGACTATCTAACACCGAAATAATTTTTCAAATCGGACCAGTAGTTCTTGAGATTAGCGCGTGCAAACAAACAAACTCTTCAGCTTTACAATATTATGTATAGATTATAGATTTATTTATATACAACAAAGTATATGTGACTAATTCAATTACGTACAATCGTGAAAGAAATGAGAGCGTTTTATTGCGGTCATAATATTTTATTGAACTGAAACTGTGTCGCTCTATCACGAATAACCACAGACAGAATAAACTAAACTATCCTACTAATATTATAAATACGAAAGTGTATGCTGATGGATGGACGGATGTTAGCTGTTCTTTCACGTAAAAATTGGTATGCAGGTAGCTGAAGAACCAGAATAAGACATAGCCTTACCGGAAATCTTTTAGGAACGGGAACTACGCGGGTTTTTCTTTGAAAACGTAGGCGATGACACGGGCGGAAATCTAGTGTACAATAAAGGTGTTATCTATACTAATATTATAAAGCTGAAAAGTTTGTTTGTTTGTTTGAACGCGCTAATCTCGGAAACTACTGTTCCAGTTTGAAAAATTCTTTCGGTATTAGATAGCCCATTTATCAAGGAAGTTTATAATATATCATCACGCTAAGACCAACAGGAGCGGAGCCACGCGGGTGAAACCGCGGAGCACAGCTAGTCAAATAATATAATTTAATATCTATTCAAATAATGAGCATTTACTTTCAACGCGACGTAGCGGTTTCTACATAGATCCGGTATGAAACTCGTCAAGTTGAACTTTTGAAATGTCAAACTTTTGCATAGACAAGTGCAGTGTTTATAACGCGGAATTTTAGAATCTATACATATAATAAATCTGTAGAAGGGTCAATTCTGTACATTGAAAATATTGAAAAAATAAATAGCATGGGGTGTTACTGGATCGATACCATCTTTACATATAATAAATCTGTAGAAGGGTCAATTCTGTACATTGAAAATATTGAAAAAATAAATAGCATGGGGTGTTACTGGATCGATACCTAACCCAAATATGTGATTAAAAAAATTTTTGTCTGTCTGTCTGTCTGTATGTGAAGGCATCACGTGAAAACTAAAGGTTCGATTTCGATGAAACTTGGTATAATTATACCTTATTATCCTGGGCGTAAAATAGAATACTTTTTATCCTGGAAAAATACTTAGAAAAAAATTAATCTTAATTTTTCAGTTTTATCCATAGACGTTGTTCTGTAGAACCGCGAACACACGTGGCGTATTATTATAGACCTAGCCGTATTTGGGTCCAATAGATATTTAGAAGATGTCATTGTTAGAGTTACTCAAAATGGAGAAATAAACCATCCACGCGAAGACCGACATCCGCGCGGACGGAGTCGCGGGCGGAAGCTAGTCTATAATATAAAAATGAATCCCAAAATGTGTTGGTAAGCGCATAACTTTAGAACAGCTGAACCGATTTCTTTAATTCTTTTTTTATTATATTTATACATTTCTTTTTTTATATAATTATAATATGTACCACAGGCGAAGCCGGGGCGGACCGCTAGTTTTTAATAAAAACGTAGGAACATAATACTTTGTAAACATAGTATATAAGGTATGTCTGTCTGTCATCTGGTCCTCTTGATATTACCATAAAAGCGAGAAACACGTGTTGAACTATATTATGCTTTGTCGATTGCATTCCGAGATTATTGCATTATTAATACTGATTACTGAAATACCTACTTAAAAATAACTACAAATTCTTGCACATACATATTATTATATGTATAGGTAAATAAAATATACTTAGTTGTCTGCAGATAGAAATTCCAAATAACGACTTAAAACATAGGAAAGCACATTTTGTATCATTAAAATACCTACATTTTTTACATTTTTCCATTTCACATTGAGTTATTTGAGTGTGCTGAAATTTATAGCTTTTAAATGTAATGCATTGATTTTATTGTTTATTCCACATTCATGCATTATATTACCTATATTTTATTTAATTGTAGTTTATACGTGAAAAAAATCTTAATTATTTGCAATGCGTTTTTCTCTTGGCAATGTTATTTTAAGTTCGTTAAAGGAAGACACGAACTCAAAATATGTATGTACCAAATTGGTATGTATATAAAAAGAAAACAACTATGTAACGCCTCGAAATCCGATTTCTGTTTCGCCTTCGGCTAAGTGCATGTATAAGTTCCAAGATGAAATTACTAATGCAAATGCATAGAGGATGCACGCTTGATTAAATAAAAAATAAGAATGGACGCGCCTGCTTCGTATATAATATTATGTAGGTATGTACTTTAATATAACTTATGATAACAGGATAAAATGTAACATAAATATTATGATGATCGTTATGAGTTTATTACAAACAGGGGAAAAGTAAAGTTCAATAGTTTTTGCTTGAAAGAAAACTTAATGTTAAGAGGCCTACACCACCGAAACTAGCGCCACCGAACATTTTATTTTTTTACTCCTTAACCAGATCAAATTTAAAAAATCTAGCTCGGTACTTTGCTAGTATATTACTTGTAGTATTTTTGGTATTACTTTTCACTATTCTAACTGTTCATTATTCTAGAGAACTTTTGATTACCGCCAAAAGTGGCCACTTTTGGCGGTAATCAAAAGTTCTCCTAATTTACCGAATGCAAAATAATGAAAAGTTATACCAAAAATACTACAAGTAATATACTAGCAAAGTACCGAGCTAGATTTTTTAAATTTGATCTGGCTTAGGAGTAAAAAAATAAAATGTTGGGGGGGCGCTAGTTTCGGTGGTGTAGTCGCCTTAAGAGATTGGAGATTGAAAGTAATTTTCCATTCTAATTATGCTTGATTTTATGATTACAACATTAATAAACAATAGTGGAGGGTATCCTCATTCGAAAATACATTATTCTTCAATTAATTAATCCATACTTATATTATAAATGCGAATTATTTTATCCCGGAAATCCCACGGGAACGGTAACTATGCGGGTTTTTCTTTGACTGTGCGGGCGATGCCGCGGTTGCGGAGCTACAAGAGCGGAGCCACGCGGGTAAAACCGCGCGGCACAGCTAGTATAATATAAATAGATAATAACATGGCTACCAAGGCGGATGCTGCTAGTACATAAAAATATAATTTCATTCACATAATTACTTGTAGCTATTTTGGTAAGATCGCTTGGATATAAGACGTGATAGATATCATTTATAACAACAGCTTTGTTATAGGTACTGTACGTATTTTTATACGTTTCAAATCATGGCTTGGTTTAAAAATATTCAATTAAAAATTGAGTTTTTTTTTTCGACATTTACATAAATTACACTTTTCAGATCTATTAACTCTGTACTTGTTTTTGATCGAAAGCATAGTTTAAAATTTAAATGCACTTACATTGTTTCCTTCCTAAATTTACATATTTTAGAATCGCATCTTGAGAGACATATTTATTCTCATTTTAATCGTCCACCAAAACATCTCAAAGTATTATATTTAACAATAGTTTATATACCTCTAAACAGAACATTACAAAATAATTTCTATGACATAATAACGTCTAATAAAACTATTAAGTCGTGTATGAAATCGATCCAACACGGTAATTAATTCCGCCAAGCCTTGTTATACCGGTCAGACCTTCACCTTGTGAACTGGTGACAATGAATTCTTATACACACCCTGAACTAGGTATCTTATTAGTACATAGTACTATTATAACCTATGTACTTAGGTAGGTAGTTCATCTGGCACATGTTAAGCCAGTTATGCTTATCGTTTAGGTCTAAGGGGGTTTAAAAGAAGTTTGCAACTTTGGCTTTGGTAAATAGAATATTGACAAAAATCGGTCAAAAGCCAACTTAACAGTTTACAATCATTGTCACAACAATACCTCATGCTATGAGACATCCCTGTAACATCGGTGTTGAAATCTAACCTCACTCTGACGACTCTCACCCGTGTTCCACCGCACTGCACTGCACAGTGCACGTATTGGGATGATACACAACACATACATTCGACAAATCTGCATTGTAACGCGAATACAACGATATATCTCTCATCGCCATACCTGAAGGGAGCAACAAATAAATGAGATGTCTCACTGTGTATTAATATATCGAATATCGATCGTTACGTGTAGGATATTAGCGGATTTTCATAGACTGCTCATGTAATATTTTTAATCATTTTCGTTTATATGGTTCAGCGTCTACATACACATATTATTATTGATTTAAAACTTCATTACTCTATAAACTATAGGTCCCTACCATATACTGAGTTGACGCTGAGTTTTTTGAAATGCTAAAATTGTTTAGGTAATTTACACACGACACATTAACAAGATAAGGCCAGCTCTAAACGCTCGACAAAAGGACTCATTGAGTCACAAAAAGCGATTGCTCCAAGACTCCAATATTTGGATTCATCCTTCGTCCACAGAATTTTCGTAAAAAAAATTACAAGGCATCTTGTACAAAGTTTTAGCTGCACGTATGCATATAAATACCTAGTCACATTTAAGAAAACCAATTAGGATAACCCACAACTAATTTTCATTTAACTCTAAGCTCATGAGCGTCAGCCATACAAAATTAATGACCTGCCTCATTTCCTTTGGTATACATCTAAGAGTCTAGACCATTCGATCAATCAACGGGCATTCAAATGACAATTGCTATTCGCTGCATCACAATATCCTCAGACATGCTTCACGGTCTGGCGACTGGTTATTATTTACTGTATAACATAACAATCATATTATATAGTCACAGACAGATTACCTACTAAATACTGTATGTATTTAGCTAGCAGAATACCTTGGAACGTAATGCGGTATTACAATATTGATCTCGATTGTTTGTTTCGATGGTTATTTTATTTCAGGTTAGCGTGTGGTTAAAAAAGAGCGTGTGTGCCGAGCAAACTTGTCAGAAGTGAAACTTCTTTGGCAAGATTCAAAGATACCGAAATCCGCCTTATTCCATGACGTAACGGTATTGCCATGACGCGACCTTGAAATTTAACTCTCAACACGCCTATAGAAGTTTAACTTCAAAAATATGGAGAAAACTCGGGTGTTCTTATGAGTATGAGTTTCTTATGGTAATATTTAAACACTGTAAATAAAGGGAAATGTGAAAATTTGGAGTCGACAACGAAACGAAAAGGAGACTTTTTGAACTGATGTTTTACGTTTTTGTTGTAGGTAACCTATGCTTATGTATTTTTTAACTACCTACTAATATCTGAACTATATTTTATCATAATTTGATACGGTAAGAAATGATTTATCGCTGGATTTAGTTTATTCAATTATAATAATGTCACAGTAAAAAAACATGGCGCCATCTTAGGACATAATTTCATACTTTGCGAATGCGGTTAAGGACCAGATTTGTTGAATTAATTTAATATTATATTTTTAGAGAGACTAAATCTTTTGGTGTTTCATTTCGCAACCAATAAAAGTCTTTTCAAACTTTCCAAACAACCAACCTGTTAAAAAAAACATTCCCCGACAACCATACAATAAAAACAATATAAACTTTTCCTGCCTCCGTTGGCTTTTTTATTGTGAAAATTTTAAGGAAAAATTTCGAAATAGTCATTAATTTTAATTTCCTCGTGAATTATTTCGTTACACTCACAAACACACACACATAGTCACGTTTCGGCAATCGCAGATTTAAATCAATTTCGTTCAATGAACAATGCCCTGCTTTTAACAATTCTTGGAAAGCATAGTAAACATGGCCGATGTGGATGTTATGAATACACAAGCTTCGTGTTTGACGATTACTATATGTATTACTAGCTGCTCCGCGCGGTTTCACCCCCGTGGCTCCACTCCTGTTGCCCGTAGCGTGATGAAATATAGCCTATAACCTTCCTCTATAAATGGGCTATCTAACACCGAAAGAATTTTTCAAATCGGACCAGTAGTTCCCGAGATTAGTGCGTTCAAACAAACGAACAAACAAACTCTTCAGCTTTATAATATTAGTATAGATAATAATACAGGGTATGTAGCTAGCTATTTATTCTAGATCGATACTAAAGTTTCAAATGCTTGAGTCATTTTGTATGTCTGCGGTGAGACTTTCGTTTCTGAATAAGTAATTTTGAACAGATTAATCGGATGAATGATCTATTCAACTCAGGTGCTACTGTCATAGTTTACATGGATTGAAAAATGAAAAATGAAAAAATATTTATTTGGACCCACATTATAAAAGTTTACATAAATGAGACACGACAATCGACTAAACAAGGTACTAGACCTGTGCTATAGGCGATCGACGCTTTCCACTCCATAAGACACAGTGCCATTATAACGCAACGTGAGTAAAAGCGAGTGTGTGTGTGTGTGTGTGAGTGTGTATTTGAGTGTGTTTGTGTGTGTGTGTGTGTGTGTGTGTGTGTGTGTGAGTATAAGAGTGTGTACGAGGTTGCGTGCATAATACTTACCTATAGTAATAGATAAAACTTAAATTCTCTAAAAAATGGTCACATAAGAAATTCTATAATATTAAAAAGCGTACGATCAGTTAAGGACTACGAATAATGATAATACCTTAAACCCTTCATCCTATGCACTTTAACATACTCCAGTCAATACCAAAATAACCAAATACAGTAGTCGTTTAACCACAACTTATTTAATCTGGGAATACCATCCTTATTGCACTCACTTAAAATTCACAATTGCACGAACACAATGATTAATTCTTCCATAAACATTTCCAATCATCCCGGAATAACCATCCTTACTGCACATGTCTATAAATGTCACAATGGTATGAACTCAATGATTTATGGGGCAGTCCTCTTCCATTGTGGGTCTCGAGACGTGGCGACAGCTCTGTGACACCTGCCAATCAGTGTGGTACGTGAATTGAGACGCAATGCGCTGTATGGTAACCTGCCCATGATACGTCGTGGACATGTTAATAGGATCCTCGAGACAATGCTAGACGAGGAACAATTACAAAATGTAAAGCTGATGTTGTTTGTTTTCCAGATGCATTTCTCATCTTTTGAACTGACGTTCCCGAGAACGACGTAGATCAATTTGCAGAGCTTTTGTCATTACAAATAAAAAATGATGATTTTGCAGTTTTTTCATCTGATTGAATGTGTACTATCAGATTTATGTATTTTAAAGTCTCAACTAAAATAAGACCCAGGATCCGTCAAAATAAAGAAAATACGAGTTCCTATTTCCACAGACAAACGTAAAGTCACTTAGGTTCAATCTGAACAAACTAGTATTACGATACTGCTCAACATTATATTCATCTAGACTTCATATATATAAGCGATTGAATTACAACAATTAGTTCGGAGAACAGATTTCAAACTAAAACATTCAAACCAAACATTTTTGAAAGAAACTACAGCATTTAAAACTAAAAACAAATACAATACTCTGTACAAAATGCGATGGCGTTTGTTTGTAATTACATTTTCTACATGAGTCGGCGAGAGGAATTGATGATGACGAAACTCTTGTTTGACGAGCACTGTACGTACGTACCTACGTACCGGATATTTATTGTTAACCATTATAACACCTATAAGGTAAAGAAAACTAGCGTGAAATGAAATGTAATATGTTTCATTTTGAAACTATGGCCACGTATCCGATATTCCGTTTGTACATTACTAGCTTTCCGCACGCAGCTTCGCCCGCTTTGCCTAAAACATAATAAATTATATACTAAAACCTTCCTTGAGAACTACTCGTCTCTATTTATAAAAACAAACCGCATCAAAATCCATTGCGTAGTTTTAAAGATTTAAGCATACATAGGGACAGAGAAAGCGACTTTGTTTTATACTATGTAGTGATGGGTTCGATTGTCTTTACGGGTAAGTTGCTGATCAGAGTCCAAGGCCCTACAAATGTAAGACGATATTAAAGTCTACATACTTTCGGTTCGAAGGTTATTCGAGAAATTTGGAAAAAAAGGTAGTGATTTATCACCAATAATATAATATGTAATACAATAAATAAGACATACCTCCATTATTACAATTATCTATATACGTATTTATTTAAAATTATATATTTATGTTTTTCAGCCATCTGGTTTCCATAACACAAGCAAAAGCTTAGGTAGTATGGGATCAGGTCGTGCCGTGTGTGAAAATTGTCCTGAAATATTTATTTATATTTTTATTTTACAAAGAGAAAACCTAACCCTCTTTTCACAACCAAAACGGGAACCGTTCAACAAAAGCTCCATTTCACAGAAAGCACACTTCGTGCGCCATTAAAAGCATTACAGCTGATACGTCGGCCACTTATCGTTAATTAACTGGCGCCAATGATTCCGCTCAATATTTCCGAACGATTACACTTCGTATAATCATTTAAATGATTATTGCGGTGCCGTAATACATCACTTTATCGCAATTGTCGCTTTTAAAGCTTTCATTTATCTTAATATTGTTTTTTCTGTACAAAAGTTTCTGTCTTCATTGTTAATTTAATTTAATATTAAAGTAGATCGCCGATTATCCGAATTAATTGAGACAGGGGCCGATTCGGATAATAAAAAATTCGGATAATCAGACATAAACTGTTAGTAAAAATGAGCCGTCTCACATAGAATATCGGCATTATAGTATGAGGCTTTAGCCTAGGAAAAGAACATAGAAAACTAACCTAAGTTGTTGTAATTAGTCCACTATAATTGCTAGGACCCTGTTTTTTTTAAATACAATGTGATTTTAGTAAACTTTTCACATTTTCTTTCATAAATATTCCCCATAAAATGTGTTTACCCCGAAAATTATTATATGTACCGAATTTTAAACCTGAGAGTTCCTGAAATGTATGTACCACAAATAGACATATACATACACATTACACACATATAAAACACATAATTAACAAATTTTGTTTATTTTTGCATTTATACATCAAAAGACTTTATGATTTGAATTTGGATATATAGTTCAACATAATTATTAATTAGTAATTAGCAACCGTTTATATTTTACTTCTTGAAAAAACAAAAAAAATTGTAAAATTGCAAAATATATTTGTCCAAAACTATATTATACTGCAACTTCCAATGTAATAATGTAAATCAAATCAGTAGTTCTCAAGCTCTATCTCCCAAAAAACATTGTTACAAAATTAAAATAACATAAATTAAAACATGAATCTTCAAAGAGGAATGTATTGAGCAAACGAAAAATCCTTTTGAATAATAACAGCTCATGTAATGACACGATTCTAAGAAAAATAACACAAGGTCGCTACGATAAACACAAAACACGGCAAAATTAGATTATTATAGAGGTTGAACATTCAAGATAATGACAATTGTCTCGTAAGATTAATAGCATGTAGTTACGTAGGGAACAATACAAATGTATGTTTTATTATTTACGACATTTATCATAGTTCAGATACTGAGGCGAGATCATAAAAAAAAATTTAAATTGTCTCTGATTTGAGTGTGGTACATATTTGCTTCTTAAATTTAATTTTATCAGGGTCATATAGCTAGAGCTGATTTTCAATTGAATAGTTAATTCATAATTTAAGAGTTGTTTTAAATTTAGTGTTGTGTAATTAAATTTTAACATAATTTGGTTTAAAACAAAATAATGTTAAAAGAGTATCACTTTTGAGCACTTAAATGCAATTATGCCTTTATAATAAAATTTACAAGTAGAAATACATGAGTTTTATGCACACTTTCTAAAATATACTTATATGAATATCTATATTATTCATGATATAATTCAGCGGCATGAGTTGCAAATCATAGAATCACAGATAACTCATGGACTTAAAACTATTACACTTTAAACCTCAAATACTATAATGACATCTCATGAATTAATTACATAATACAATCATAGTGGAAACAAAGAATACCCGTAAAATAATGGTCAATTTGCCCGAATTATTGTATTGATATATCTTGTATTCACAGTCAAATAATAAATATGTCAATTTTCAAACTAACCTCACAAACAGGCTGTTAGAACGCACGCAGGAGCACTTGTTATAGGCACGCATCAACCCTCCTGAAAACCATATCAGATTCTTGCAATATAACGTCAAATATTTCCCACATTAGTTTTAACAATTAATTGCCCAACATTAGCACACAGTCAAGGATACTATGCTTGGATATCGGCCAAAGATGCTGCACTAAGCGAACGAAAATGAAAATCATGCATCCTACATCTGGATGACATGAAATGAGAGCGATGCGAGATTAGTAAACAAAACTACATGATCACATGAATTAATTACATAATAATGCATGTAAACAATTAGGGTTAGAACGTGCGGTGATTATATGAAAGGAAAAAAAGCATAAGATTATGAAATAAGTGATAAAATACTTACGAATCTAGAACCTCTAAAGGGCATTTCAAACATAAATAATGAAACTCAAATGAAGCACTCTTGTAAGACCCACTAATTGAATATCACTTATTCCACTGCACTTATAGTCGATTTTGTAAAGTTTTCCGTCGTATTTTTTACGCCCGCGGTAATGTGGTGATATTCTGCACTAAAAAATGACACTGAACATCAGCAAAGATTGCAGTGCGGATAAAATTTGACAGCTACTGACAAGGTAGACAATTTCTATTCTAGAACAATCACACACCAAATAATCCATTGTACGCAGAATAAATAAATTTAAGTAAACAAAATAATTTTACTTAATATTATTTGCAAGTTAATAAATGCAAGACAAGATAGTTAAAACGTATTTATAATGTAAAGAAATGTAGATTTTTCGGCATCGACTGTTGAACAAATGTTATTACCAAGTTATTTTGCTTAGTATTTTACCGTCTCACTATTACATAATTAGAAACATTTTTTTACAATGTTCAACATACAAATTTACTTTTTCTTACCTACCTATTTATTTTTTCTTTATGCCAATAAAATGTACCACGACAAAACAAAATTCCTTGTCTCCATTTAAATCAGAATTAAATGTCAAGATGTGAGATATCAGCACAGAATACATATTATAGTAGCTAAACATTAGATATAAGCTTCTTGAGCTAAACGCTACAGAACGGACACTTTCCGCCTCCCGCCAAAAAAACACCCTCAACCTCACCCCGCACGATCAGCCTTCAAATGGTCCGCATTTTTCTGCAACTTCTGCAAGGACCAAGGCAAGGACGATACGCAACGAAGCTCAGAGCAATAAACCTATAGAGTACTTGTATCGAGCGTATACAATTTACATATATTTGTTTCTCTCTATCTAAAGAAAACGTCGTATGAAAGAATGAGATAGCTATAGACTACAAGCTACGTTTCAACATAGTCATGGCACCATTTTTACTATAGGTACGTATTTATATAGATAGAAGGTGATAGTGATGGGATGTGATTCAATCGATAAAATCGTGGATGCATTTTGCATTTACGGTTTCGTGAAATAATAAATAATAAAAAAAAACAAAATTAATAATTAATTTCAGTTCAATACATTATTTGTTTAATCCTACGAATATAATTAATGCGAAATTATGCGAGAATGGATAACTTTCTCTTTCACTGCTGAACCGATTACAATGAAATTTGGAAAAATTACTTTTGATCCCGTAAATCCCACAGGAATGGGAACTATGCGGGTTTTTCTTTGAAAACGCATGTATATCAAGTATGTAGTAGTTTCTCATCTATGAGAACTGTCATTTAATCAACCGTTCAATTTTCACATAGTTACACAAGTAACATAAGTGTAAAAAAATTCCAAATAAAAATTCACCTTCTTTATTCAAATGTATTTATTATGTACAGGAACAAAAAAAACGTAAGCGTAAGATTGCACAATTCTTCTATAGTTCGAAATGCAGTGAACACAATCTAGCAAATTTCGACGGCGTCCAATCTACTCGTCTCATGTTTTATACCCATTTTTTATTTAGCTCTGGAAATCTTAAACAAAATGAATTTATTAATAATCTAAAAGAGAAAATAATAAACAACAAACTAAACACATAAGTCAAATAAAACAACCACGTGGTATTTTTTATTTTTCTGCTGTAGAAAATTTACATCTTATTTGTAACAGCAACTACATATAAATCTGATATAAGAAACAAAATAAATAAATCAACGTTAATGTGAAATAGATTTTATGTCATAAATCGATAATATACGCTGGATGTGTTACATCACTACGGTGGTAAACAAAATGCCAAAATGCCAAATATTGTAACATTTTTTAAAATTATTTAATTATTTTGTATTCCACAACCCCATAAAGTGGGTAAATGTTACAGTTACAACATATAATTATAAAAAAGCGCTTGATAAAACTTTCAAATAGGGTTAAAACATAAATATTTATCAATTTGCTGAAAATCACTTACCGATGGAAAGATATTTTTTCATTGTTTTCATCCAAAACTCCCATTCGACTAGTGATAGCCGGTAGCTAAACATACAATAGTCATTTTAGCACACTGACAAATAAAAAGAAACACTATACACTTTATATTTTCTAAATATTTCGTTAAAAACACTTGATGCACCGAGACCTCCAGCTGGAAGGCAAACAAAATATAGCCGGCGCGCTACGTTTGAAGACAGTGCAGATACTCTATCGCTATCTCAATCTGGCTTATGCTGTTATTGACTAAGAGTAAGTAGATTAGAAAATATGTATTTTGTTCTGTCTCAATATAAGAACTCTATAGGTTTATTGCTCTGAGCAACGAAGATTCATTTGACAACATTAATCAAATTGACATAAAGTAATTTCATTATTTTGGATTTGTAATTATCGTTTTTCGTAGGTAATATTGTGCTGTTTACGGATGTATTTCATCAGAAAAACGCGAATTTTTTTTACGCTAGTCACAAAATGTGCCAACCATAAAGCGTAAACATTTGCAGTCTCTACAGTGTGACTGTCAAAACTCAAAACGATAATTTTGTATGGAGTGTCCGGGACACAGTATTACAATATTTCCTACAGTATGGCGACGAATTTACTTGCACAGAGAAACGGAGGGGAACTGGCGGGGGGTCGGGTGACGCGGACGCGGGCCGCGTAAGGCAATCACGCTTAGTTTGCCTTACCTAGCGCGAATGGACGACGCATTCGTATTTTTTGTGTAATAATTTTATTATATATGTACTACACATTCTCCAATGGCGCGCACAAACTGTTCTGTGTATTGATGTAAATCTACATCGAAATCCCAGAAGTTTTTAGATATTTTAGATAGATTGTATTTGTATCTATAGAATTTTAATCAAAGCTGTGTATATGTTGTTCTCATTCTTGTCTTATCAGATTGTACATTCCAATACGAATGCATGCACTTAGTAAAATGTTATAATAGACAATTAAGTACAATAAAGTGTCCACATAAATATTTAGCAGTGCAATATATGTAATTATATATTTATGCACAAATAATTACATCAGATTTAATAATCGCAATTATTTTGAATGTACATATGAATAAATGATTTCATCATAATATTAATAATCACAATTGTTTTATTACCCATTTTTTGCAACCCTAGCATATTTTCGTGTGACAGCAGTAGGGCCTTTTAAAGGCCCTACTCACGGTTCAACACAACCCACAATCTGCTGACACAATTTGTTGCAGTCGCGATTGAGCGTTCTCTACTCACGATTCATCCAACCCTCAATCTGATGACACAATTTCATTCCGCGATTGCTTGCCACAACGTGTGCACGTCACGTTGATGCCTGGCCTGATGCTAAACCTCAACGCAATAATATGCATTATTAATGGATATACTAATTTATGAAATATAAGATAATTATCTTTGTAAAGCTTGTATTTTTTCCAATTTTATTGATAGATTTCAAGGGCTATAAAGTATAAACGGCTATAAAATATAAACATCTTCCTCAAATATGTAAATATGTCTTTCCCGCGTTTATCTCAAAACCGCCATTTTGCGATTACTGCATTCTTCGAGATTGGAGCAATCACAATACTCACGTTTCAACACGCACACAATCTGCTGAGACAATTTGTCTGGTTGCTTCCGCGCCGATCCAATACGCAACATGTTGGGTTACGCCCCCAACGTGCCCTCAACTATACTATTCACGACACAATCTGTCAGCTCACTGCAGATTGTGTCAACAGATTGTTACTGAAATTGAATCGTGAGTAGCCTGCTTTATGTCATGTGTCAAAAATCAAATTCAGTAGGTATAATTCACATTTCACGCTCAACTCAACCTTGCTCTGTGTTATCAACTTGTCAAGTGGGGGAATAGTACTCTTTAATCGTGTCTTGTGAGGATTTAATATTTTTCAATGAAATAAGTTTTATTTTGAACTATAGTGACAAAAGTTTTAAAGTAATTGTAACAAGTTTGTGTTCACTTAAGGCGACGTAGAGCGTTTATAAAATATTTCATTTTAAACGATAAGTAAACAAACACAATCATGGAGAATGCAATTATAGTGAACAAAGTTAAACTTTTATTTGAGAAAATAATTGAACCAGGTTACATTATGGACAAATACTACGCGGATAACTTTTTTACTAAAATAAACAGTAATGACCCAGGTAAGTTCTAATAATTTCTTGGTAATTATGATGTAAGGATAGGAATCATGTCAAAACTTAATATGAATTTATATTTAGGCATAATTATATGTATGTATATGTATTTCACTATCAATTACTTATTCATGGTATTATTAAAGTAAATAAATAACATTTTGTACATACTAGACTGAGTGGTATAACGATTTCTAGCAAAAGATGTATTTCAAATAGTCAAAATTTGTTTTAGAATAACCATATTTATCATATAACTAAAAATAACTATAAGAATAGAGTCTAGATTAGATTGTATTCTCATTTTATATTAAGAAAATCAAAATCAAAACTAGTTAAAGTTAACACTTAACATTACATGGATTTTTTTTATTGTAAACTAGCTTCCGCCCGCGACTCCGTCCGCGCGGATCTCGGTCTTCGCGTGGATGGTTTATATTTTCTCCATTTTGAGTAACTCTGAAAATGATATCTTATAAATATCTATTGGACCCAAATACGGCTAGGCCTATAATAATACGCAACGTGTGTTCGCGGTTCTACGGAACAACGTCTATGGATAAAACTGAAAAATTAAGATTATTTTTTTTCTACGTATTTTTCCAGGATAAAAAGTATCCTATTTTACGCCCAGGATAATAAGGTATAATTATACCAAGTTTCATCGAAATCGAACCGGTAGTTTTCACGTGATGTCTTCACATACAGACAGACAGACAGACAGACAGACAGACAAAAATTTTTTTAATCACATATTTGGGTTTGGTATCGATCCAGTAACGCCCCCTGCTATTTATTTTTTTAATATTTTCAATGTACAGAATTGACCCTTCTACAGATTTATTATATGTATAGATGTAAAATGATTACTGACCCATGACAGGTTTGAATTTGATTTGATCGTTCATGAATAAAAAATAAAAAAAAAAGATAAAAGAGAGACACATTTGATAATGTGTCTCTCTTTTATCTTTTTTTTTTATTGTCGATAGGGAAGCGCTTGACCACAATCAGAATACAAAATTACCATATTATCACATTACACAATGATTATAACTGTGTAAACAAATCAGAATAAATGAGCCTGTTAGTTATCTAATTTTAAGATATGAAAAGAAATTTATTAATAAGTTAGACAGAACAAAAAAAAATTCTCTTTATAAATAGATTGGTTATCATACACTGGTTTCATATCAAATTATCTATATAAACATTCAATCAATATTTACAATATATTTTGTCTATACAAATATTATAAAGAGGAAAGGTTTGATTTTTTGTTTGTTTGTTTGTATGAATTGAATAGGCTCCGAAACTACTTGGCAGATTTGAAAAATTCTTTCACCATTCGAAAGCTACATTATCCACGAGTAACATAGGCTAGGTTTTATCCCTGAAATCCCACGGGAACGGGAACTATGCGGGTTTTTCTTTGAAAACGCGGGCGAAGCCGCGGGCGGAAAGCTAGTCATTAATATTTTTATAAATGCTGTTACATAATAAAACACACACACTAACATAGATTAAAATAATAATAATAATTATCAGATCCTATATGATTGAGTTTCTTTCTTGCTCTTCTTGGCATTTTTTGAAGCAAAATCAGTCATAATTTTAACATAAAATATTGTGCCGAGCACACATGTCAGAAGTAAAAATTCTTTGGCAAGATTAAAAGATACCAAAATCATAGCCTTACTCCATGACGGTGCGGTATTGCCATGATGCGACATTAAAATTTTACAAAATGACTATTCATAAGAATGAAAAATTGTTTATTTCGAGGCTTGAAGTTATTTATTTATGTTAAATTAAAAAAAAGTTTTATTATATATCTTAAATTGTATTAATTATTATAATAGTATTTAAAATTTCATACAGGCTTGTTATCTGAACATTGTTAGTTAGAAGTCTAATTTTTAATAACTCAGCCCCCGGGATCACAAACACAAAAGAAAATCTATTGTGTCGTGGCCCAATAGGGCCGCTGCCCGCTGGGGGCTCAATGGGTTAACCCATTGATCCCGGAGCTGCCCGATTGGTCCACGACACAATAGATTTTCTATTGTGTCTGTGATTCCGGGGGCTGAGTTATTAAAAAAAATTAATTTTATGTTTCATTGACGTGACTTAAAACTTATTACACAGTGAAGATAAATAAATATCTTGATTATAAAAATATTTCATTGTTTAGGTGATATTACATCAACATTATTTCACTAGTTGGCATACAGTTCATAATTCATTATTATTTATTTGTACAAACAGGTAAAGGTAGTATTAAATGTTATACAAGGTGTTTTCAACATGTTTCACCATGACATACATGGTGAAACATGTTGAAAACACTTGGTAATCATGCAAATAGTAAACATCAATAAAAATACAAAATATAATTTAAAAATTTGAGCTATTATTACTACGTACAGAGGAAACACCACTAACAAAATCTGTGCTGCAAGCGCGGCGGCGCGGGGAGGCTAGTGAGTCATAGATTAAGCGATGTCATCGACTCACCGCTATAGAGGCGACAAATTTGTAAATATGCTGCCTATTACTTATCAATTTAAAACAATCAATTTAACAAAAAGAAAAATAACTGTATAATTAATCTTATAAAGGAATAAATAATAAAATTATCAATTAAAACCAATCAATGTTACAAAAAAAATTGATACGTAGGTAGGAATTCGTTTCGCCTAAATGTAGTATGCGAAAAACTAATCGCTTACCGCCATCTATTTTCAAATAGATACTGTTATTGATATATTGGGTAGTATCCTGGAGATGAGTTTCAATGAGTTTCTTTCATATCGAAAGAAACATCGCGGTGCGCGTATACGGATCATGTTTATTGTTTTTATGATAACTTCGATATTAAATTTTTTAATCTTAAATGATAACAGCTCAAGAAATTTAAGTTTTAATATTGAACAAAAATTATCTTATCGAATTTATTTTGATGATGGAATGGGTACTTTAATTTAAGTTAAATTTAATATGGATTATTTTTGTTCTTATTTAAAAAAATGGTAATTTATGTTTCAGATGTCCTCTACTTAAAGTCATTGCCCATTCTCGCAAATCTTTTAATAGAAGTTGTTGAAGGTTCGCATGATTACCACGTAACGGTAAAAGTATTCCTGATAAGACTCTTTGCCGTTTTATCAGAAAGCGAAGTTAACTTCGCAAAACTTATTGCTAAAAAAGGGCAGGATCTGTCTGCAGTCCTTAACAATATTAATTCACCAGATTTACACACAAGTATAAGAGTAGCCTACATGGAGGTAGCGTTGGCTCTGTTAAATCATAATTCTGGCATTCATTGGTTACTTGAGAGCAAAGTTTGGCAAGAGATTCTGAAGCTGTGCCACGAAAAGAGGACGGTATTCATTGTACGTCAAACTTACAAATTCGTTTCTACTTTCCTTTGGAAATTAAAAGACTTGGGAGACGATGGTAATGTAAAACTGGTTCTACAGCATATATTGCAACCCACATTTGAAGTTGATCTTATACGAAAAAGATCAATTACCAGTGAGGAGGAACAAGAATTGTGTAAGAAATTTGAGCCCATGTGGCAGATGCTTCTTGCAATTGTAAGTAATGAAAAGCAAATAAAAACACAGAATTGTATTATTCATTTCCTATTGAGGGAGTTCAAAGTTACTACATACTGCTACATAATGTTAGATAGATTTCGAAGTGAGGATATTTGGTTGCTCATCAATAAGTTCCTATTCTGGACCGCGATAGGAAGGATAACTCTGTTTAAGCCGATCATGCCCGATATGGTTTACGAACGAGAAGATTTCTTGGAATTAGCAGTTACATATTTCAATACTATACATAGTTTGATCCAAAGACGTGTTCCTGCTTTGGTGTTCGACTATTGCAACGCTTGCAATTTAATATGGGGAAGGGTTTGGAACGATTATGCGCCCTTGAGGAATACAGAAGATGGTAGAACCGCAAATGTTCAGAATCAGTTATTGACAATATGTATTATTCCTTCGTTAGTTTATGTTACTTTGGGTAAAAATAGCAAGGACGATGAACAGGATAAAGTAAACGAATATATAGTTAAGATAATGCAATTGACGTGTGAGCATACTGCGAGAGCTGGATATGCCCTGCGTGATCTGATGATGCAATTGGATGTGCAGCAAGTGACGTTACAAAGTGTGAAACGTTTGTCGTTCCTGAAGAATCATTTGAACGACGCACAAGCTAACTTGGTGTTCCAAGCGTTGTTTTATGTGATCAAAGAGTTCGAGCCGTTTGATGAGGAGGGACAAGTGAAAGCGACGAAGTGTTATGAGGACGATCAAGAAACTATCGCGGTTATGGGCTATGTACTGGATACAGTACTGTTTCTTGTCAAGAATTATAATATAAATTGGCATGAGAGTTTGGAGGTTGTGTGCTTGAATTCGGTTGTGTATAACATACTGAGGAGGCCCAATTTGTGTACTAAGGTAATAAGAAATAAAAAAGTTATCGTAAAAATATTTTTATGTTATATATTTTGTTATCGAATCATCTAAAAGCTTCGGCTACAGGCTTCGATTCACTTATTACCTTTAAATAACAGTTTTACTCATTCAAAATTATTTGGGTTCCTTATATTTTCGTTAATTACGACCAAAATTTATTTACAGTTCATAGTGACAGCATTGAACGTTATCTCAACAACAGTAAAGAAGTTCCTTCCTCCGAACCTGTCGTTGCTTCTCGATACGAAGCCAGGGTCCAGTATGCATGAGATTGGAAAACTGATATATTTGAAGATGCATGACATCAACTGGGAGGTCAGGGACACGGCTTTGGAGCTGCTGCTAGTATGCACGGAGATATCTTTTATTAGTGAGTATTTCTTTATTCGACAGATTACGGAACTAATGCTAAAATAAATGTATGGTAAAAAGTTAAAACAGACTCCTTTAATATTACTCCTCCTATAATAGTATTCAACATATCAATCCACAATTGTAATTTAAAAGAAAAAGAAAACAAGACTGTACAAAAACAATTTTTGTATAATAAATAACAAAGGACCAAAAGATGCACCTTGTAGCACACCTCTACGAACTATATTACGTAATTAAGACAGCGTACATTTAATGTCTATGCTATCGCCAATATTATTATTTACAGTTTATTATATTATTATGTGTGCCTTATCTAAGAATTTAACAAAAAACCTCGCTCCACAGAGTTTCCACCGTTCCAAAAGCAAATCATGGCCAACAAACTGATAAACGTGGCAATGACGATGGCGCTGAACGATTATGAGTTCTATGTTAGAGTGTCTGCGCTCAAGTGTGTGGGGGCCGCGAGCAAGGTCAGCGTGCTGTGGGAGGGACTGAAAACGGAGTACCCTAATGTTTTGGTAAGGGATATTGATAAACTCATACAGACGCACAGAGCACTTTTTGTCAGTCAAATGTTGATAGATATGTAAATTTATAACTGAAGTTTATTTACTTAATATTTCGGTGAAAGAAAACTAGATTTTACACCATACAAGGCATATATTTAAAACTACTCAAAAAAAAAAAAAACAATTGCAAACTTGAACAATAAAAAAAAAGTAGCTGGACGTGACGCCGATTTTGGATATGACGCAAACCTATTACAATTTTCTCTACCAAAAAGCGTGGCTTAAATAATTTTCACATTAGAAAAAAAGTTAGACGTAATTGCAGCCTGCAGGTAGCGCGTCAGTGTTGCTCGAATTTCAACTTTTTGAACTTTTATATGCAAAAAAAGCAAAATCACTGGATTGAATAAGTACTACGACTAAATTTCATGTTAATTAGAATGGGAAAGATATAAAAAGGGTTTCTCTATTAATTTATTTTGGACCGATTATCTTATAGATTTGGTAAATAAAAATTATCTTATTGTAATTAAATGTCATCGCCTTATAAGATTGTAGCAATCGTATGATGATATGAATATTTCGTATATATGGAATCAGCACCTGAATAATTTGAATTGATAATGGGGTCACATTCTCCCAACTGCAAAGATAATTTCTTTCAACGGTCAGAATGACGAGACAGTTTTATAGTAAGCGATAAGACCACTACCTGATGAACCGGGATCTTATTGTTGGTATATTTTGATAAAGTAGTAACTCGTAAGTCGTAACCCATGGTTATTTGGCACTTTTTACCTGTTTAAATACCGTTCTCGTTAAAAATGATTCGTCATATCTTATCTTTTCCTTGATTCAATATTTGTGATGTTCCATGATCACTTTTTTTTTCAGGACCTCCTCATATCTATATTGTGTAATAATCCTGAGGGAATCGTACGGAAGGAAGCCTGTAATGTTCTATGTGAGATCTATCAGAATATAAAGTTATCACAGGAAACTAAAGTACTTCTTTATGAACAATTAGTTAACGCGTCACTTAACGATTTCCACTGGGAAGTTCAAATGAGTGCCTTAAAATTCTGGCGGGTTGTGATCCAGTCGTTCCTAAGAGATCAAGGAATGTTGGATGGCACATTCCCACCGGTCACATTCTCTATAGAATCCAGGAAAATCGTCACACTAAATGAAAGGGAAATTCAAAAGAGATTATCGAAAATATTAGACGATCTTGCGGCAGTAGGCTGCTTATCCATACTTGTTAAACTTCTATACGACGACACAGAAGTTGTCGTAATGGACTTAGCACTACAAATTTCAACCGAATTAATAGAAATTCTGGACAAGTACAAAGTACAAGAACGTTTAACGGCAAAGAGCGATGATCCCAGGATAGATGAAATCTTAAAGAATTGTGATGAAAATGATGTGGTGGAAAGTGATACGCAACCACAAAATGCAGAAGTATTATCAGACAATGTTATTGAAGGTATTATAAAGGCTGATGACATGAATCTATTAGCACATATATATGAAGAACAAATGAGTATTAAATGTGATAAAGTGGAAATTAAGCATTTAAAATTAACAAAACTAGCGACGCCATATCTTTTTGTTACATATTTGAAAAGTAAAAACTTCAATGCTGCCATTGAGCAGAAAAGAAATTGGAATGATGGTATTCGAAGTCTGTCATCACTGTTAGATGATGTTTTAGGAATTTACGAGGTGCAAAGTGAAGTAAATGATTTAGATTGTTATTGAGATTATACATTGTTATATGAGAAATAAATATATTTTTACATCTATATTGTTTTTAAATAAATTTGTGACCCGCCAGGCCGTCACGCAAGTGCTGTAATCCACTCATATTTAAAAAATAATTGCTTTTGCTACATACCTATGTTTTTTTCCAAAACTACCGTTAAAAAACTTATGTATTATTTTTTGTGCATGGATACTAAACTTTAATATACTCACTTACATAAGTAATATCTGCGATTTTAAAAATTCGAAATATTTTTTCTAAACTGAAAACTGTTATGCATATATAACATACCCTGTTTGGAAATTGTCCATGTATAATTAATTATCTTTTTTAACATATTTTTACTGTTGAAATAATTGAAATTAAGTGAAATTTAATTTTCTGAGCATCAAGATGTCATACACTTAAAAATTAAAATAATACCTACTAAAAGCCTACTAAATTGACTTGACCTACTTTTCATTGGTGGAGGATTAGTTAAGGTTTATTTTATTTGAAAACTAGATAAGTGAACTTGCTCATGCCTGAAGTTTGTGAAAAGTATCTTCACAGCATAATGAAATATTGACACTACAGCCAACATAACTAGTGCCGCCATTTGTAAATAGAGAAATCAGTATACTAACAAATTGCCTGAAACATATTTATCTTGGTCATTATACCTTATTTCTATATGTGAGATAAGGTATAATGACCAAGATAAATATTTCTTTTCATCTAAATAACTATCAATGAACAATTTCAATTCAAATAAAAGATAAGTCCATTTTCCATAATTTTATTGACTACTTAACTAATTAACAAACTATTGCATATAAATCTAATTAATCTATTTCTATCTCCGCTCCAACTTTTGTGAGTGCCTCCTTTAATTTCTCAGCTTCGTCTTTGGAAATATCAGCTTTTACCACCGTCGGTGCACTCTCTACAAACTTCTTAGCTTGCACTAAGTTGAAACCTTCCAGTAGACTCTTGACTTCTTTGATTAGTGCAACTTTCTGTTTCTCATCAAATTTGGTCAATTTCACCTGTAATAAGAAAAGATATGAAATAGATTTGTTTTGTTGTCAACTCTAGATTTTTAAAGTACTATAATATTGAGGTTACAGGAACAGAACAGGTTATGTTGTTAAACACCAAGTATATGTAAATAATTATCTATAGTAAAAAGTGAACTTGGAACATAAAATATATCAAATCAATTTTCATTAAAATCTTACCGTAAAGCTAGTCTTAACAGCCTTAGGGGCAGCTTCTTCCTCTTCCGCAGCAGGCGCAGCCATAGCAAAACCTCCCATGGGCATAACAGGAGCGTCAGGCAAGTTCAACCTTTTCTTCAATACCTGACTCAATTCCGATACTTCGAGTAAACTGAGGTTTGTGATGTCCGTAACAATTTTCTCAAGTTTTGCTGAAACTGGTTTATCTACACCTTCTGGAGGTGGAACGGTCAAAGGTGAGATCGCCTCTGTTACTTCTTGATGTAATGAAGCACTAAAATTATACAAAACAAGTGGAATTATTAATCTTTGCAACTATTATGTAGACATAACCTATATGTAAAAAATGTAATATTAATTATGATATACCATCGTGATATAGATCGCCACTGGCGGAAAGGGATTCTGTGCATGATTCTGATACTATTCATATTGATTTATTATGTAAAATATTGTTTTTATCACTCCACACTTCAAAAGCTCCTTCAGGAAGATTTATAACTTTTTAATTTTTGAGATTGGTATTTGGTATCCACAGATTACGTAGAATTTGGATCTGTTGGCATTTTATTTTTTATCTGTATGTGTATGTATTTTAATGTTTTTTTTTTACATTTTTAATAATAATTAATTAATTAATACAAAAAATACATTATATCTTCAAAAATAAATGGATTACAAAGAAAAAGGGGATTTGGGGAGAAAATTAATAAATTAGGTAACTAGATTTTTAAACGTATTTTGTGACAGTTGTCCGAATCTCAGCTGTTGCCTGTTGTCATACAATTGTCAATGTCAAAATCAGTTGATATTTGTTGAAATTGTTGATCGAATGTTATGATCTAAACTCTTAAGTTTTTAATTTCAATTTTCTTTCTCCAAATAATATTTTGCTAATTGATTGCTATATAAATATGTGCCTGAATGAATGATTAAAAAAATTTTGTTATATCAAAAAATTTATATATTTTGTAATATCAATTAATTAGGTATTTTTTTGTGTCATAAAAATACTAATTTTTCATAAAATAATTCTCTTCTCATATCGAAATAATGCAGAATAAATAATAAGTGTAATTTTTTAAGTGCGTTTCACAAGAACAATTCTACAAAGGATCATATTCAGGGTCTTATTGGTAAGTCATCTCATTATTTTATAATCTATGTTCTTTTATTTATGTAACATCATATTTTCTCTGAATTAAAAAATATCCAAGAGGTTAGTGCTAAAAACTTGAATATTTGTTGCAAGACATAAATCTAATAATGTATAATATATACCTACAAGGAATTATTTTCACAAGTATGAAGTCCCCGGTCATCTACGTTGACATATTGTTAATTTTGTTGTACATTTAATAATGAATTGTAATAAAATCCACAGCCAGTATGCATAATTTCAGTTGATTCAAAGAATTAAAGAATAAGCTGACAAAAAAAAAATATATTTACTTGTTTTATCTTCAACAGTTATTTAAGCTCACAGTGTTGGAAAAGATTATTATAATCTATAGTTTACTATAGTTATAAAATATAGTAGTGTTTTTATAAGTCAAACTAAGAGGCTTTGTGTTTCTGACATGTTACTTTCTAAAGCCCTTAGTATAATTAATAATTTATTCTAAATCCGGTAACAAATTTTCTTTCTTCTTAACAGTCAAGTCACCAATTGTATCTATCAACTTCTATGGAAGTTATGACAATATAGCGAGTAATTAATATTTTTTAACCGACTTAAAAAAAAGGAGGAGGTTATCAATTTGGTCGGTATGTTTTTTTTTTATGTATGTACACCGATTACTCCGAGGTTTCTGAACCGATTTACGTGATTCTTTTTTTGTTCGATGCGGGATGGTGTCGAATTGGTCCCATAAAAATTTTATTCGGATAGGCCCAGTAGTTTTTATTTTATGAGCATTTTTGTCTGTATTTGTAAATGTTGCAAGTGCAAGTTTGAAGTCGATTGTTTTAACGCAGTTATCACTTGTTTACTATAAAAAAATTGTATGCGTCAGCTAATTCAAAATTATTTATTGTCAGTGTCTATTCCACATAGCTGTAGCTATATACAGATAATCTTCAGATAATCAACAAAAAATGTTTCAAAAATTCGAATAAGTACAACAATGTACAGGCGACAAAGCTGCATAACCAAGTTATAGATGTATTAACTACATGCTCTACAAACACGTGCGTCACGTGTTTCAGTATAACGTTGCAATCATTGTATTGTATATAATAGCGTTGCGAAGGGTGACTTGAATGCAATTTCAAATTATTATTGTCAGGTGTTGACGGTGATATTATATGTACCGTAAAATGCTGTAACATTGCCTTTATAGCTCAACATTGCCTAAATTCAAAAAAGTTAAATTATTCCCGCTGCGAAATGTTTTTTATTGTCTATGGTATTACTAAAAGCAAGTCGGCAATCTGTATGGCAACATTCAATCACACGTCACTCCAAATTTTAGTTAACAAACTGTCAGAGTCCTTTTCATTGTCGGTGCGGATACTCGCTTTTTACCGGCTCTCAGGAAAATTTCATTTTGTGAATATTTATGCTTTATTTCCTAGCGTAATATGTTATATAGCAAAGAAAATATGCTCTTTTATGTATTTTAACTGTTTTTTCTGTATTATATCTTAATTTAAACCGTTAAATCATGGTCGGCAAAGTTGTGTCAGATTTTCGCAACTTTTTACTCAACATTATCTAGGGTTAGGGCTGCCCCTTTTAATTTTTTCAACAAACTCTTAATCGACCGTGGTTTTGCTTGTATAATTTTTTTTTTTGTAATTGATCTAACAACGTTTTATAGAAGCTAGAACTATTGTTTCTTTATTTATCATCATCAGAAATTAAGGATGTCGAATTTAATTTTCTTTAAGTCATTTATAGTACTTATGATTACATGAGCAACCCACCCAAGAGTAGATGCTGAATGTGGCGGTAGATTTAGTCACATGTAAGAAAATATCTTCATACGAGGCGGAGAAGCAATTCGGTATTCCTAGGCGTACAAAACAAAATATGTAAGAATCTTCATGTAAAATCTGTGGGCCATCCTACAAAATTATTTGCAGAAGAAGAAAAGCATATTGCTGAAGTTGTTAATTTATCAGCAGAGTTCGGTTGTCAATTGAGTAAAGATTGAGTATGATTGACTTGCGTATTGTTCTGCACGATTATTTAGAAAAAAATGACCGATTGCAGGTTTTTAATGGAAAATGTTGGAAAACTATTTGTTGATCTCACTAATGTAAAACTCTTTGTTGATTTTATGTAAAACTATTTGTTTATCTCACTGCAGGCTGCTGTTGTAATCTTTATTACTTATACGTAATAGATACCAACATTATTTTTTTTAATGTTATTACAGAATATTAACCTAATATTATTACATAATATTTGTTTTCCTATGAAAAAATGTGATTAAAATTTAAGTACAACAATTTGATTTATTAAAAATATATTTGAATATTAAGAAAAATTGTTGCATTTCCTTTGGGGCAGCCCTACACCAAACTCACTTTTGTATGGGAGTTTTAGAGAAACATGCACAACTTTGCCTAGCACTGTAAAAAAAAATTTCTTGTGCTATTCAAGATTCAGTGAAGTCTGACGTGGAAAAGAACTTCATGGCAATATGGGTGTCAAATCCGTTACCAAAATACCTATTCATTTAAAAAGATATTATGACAGGCAATGTTGTAGTTTTTACCTCAACTTTGCCTACGTTTTCAAAGCAATTTTTTGGTGCTTTATAGGTGTTTTTTTTACTAATAGCAAATGTATTTCTATAGCTTAAAGTCCAATATTGGACAGTAATTGAAAAAACATACGACTTTCTTAACGATTAAAGATTTATCGAAGAAAAACGTCAAAATCCGTGCAAAGTTGCAGCATTTTACGGTATGTATATACAGCAAATACAGACTGGCAGTGTATATATATACGAAAAATGTGGACCATAGATCTTTGTCCCCTTTTCGTCGTCAATACTAAATTTATAATAAGAGGTTTATTAAATTTCAGATATAATTTTTGACGCTAAGAAGTTTTTCTCTCGAAAATATGCCCCCTTGGGGTCTAGCCCCTAGGTTCAATCCGCAGTTTCATACCGATTTTTTCCACCAGTCTTTTCTTCCTTTATCAATAATATCGTGATTAGAAAAAAAGTGAAAGCTGTAAGCTTTTGAGCCTATAAAAATTTTTAAGACTTGAAACAAAAAAAATCTGTTTCATTTATCAAAAAATCTGTAATTTTATGTATTAAATAGTATGTAAGTAGTTGTAATACAATTACAATCTTTATTGTTTCAATTTTTTATATTGCTGAACCACAGCCTCTTTTTATAAAAAAAAAAAATGTTAAGTACGCTTAAATTGTAGAAGTAATTGATATTTAAAATTTTAATAAGTTTTCAGTAGAGAAGTTATCACTGATTACGGTGGTTTTTGAAAATCCTGCACAAACAAACTATCTATGAAATTGGAGCAGATACGCGAATATTAATTAACCCCAGATTAGTACGTTAATACGGGCTTAGTTATTGTTTGTTTAAACGTGTTGTATAACATGCAGTCTTGTTGGGTTTCATGCGATTTCAATACAGTTAATATTGACCTGATTTAATACCTCATTGCTTGTTAATAATTGTAGATAGCTGAAGGGATAAATCTACTTCTGTGTATGGAAATACCTGTGGCTTCTTATGCACTCTGTGTTGTTACATGACAGACATTATCATTCTTGCATATTTCCATTTTTTACTTCACATGCATAAATTTTTTTTGACAAAAAATGTCACTTTTCAAAGTATTTTCTATCTCTGTGTCGAATTTATCAAAATCGGTTGAGTCCTCACGTAGAAACTTTGAAAACTGAGATAAATAAATGTATGATATTAAAGGACAATGGGAATTAAACCATTACTCATTGTCCTTTGTATCAATCATGTCCATCAAGGGATTTGAATGAATATTCATTTAATTTAAATATGAAAAATGAACATCCTTATTACGTGGAAAATGCCGCAGGTAAATTTTGTATTAGGCATATTATGCATGCATTTGTAAAAAGTAATTTGAAATCCAAAATGCAAACATAACGTTAATTAATGCTTTGCGTAATCATAGTTTTATGAGCAATTTCAACAAATATTAATTCTATAATATCATGTAACAATGAACATAATAATATGATAATTTATACACAGAGTTAGTTTATAATAGTCAATCCGTTTTTTTCATCTCGCGAAATCGAGGTACTTACCTAAATAATGATTACAATTTTTTTTGTAAATTCATAAAATTATTAGTATTATCTCACATAATAATTATGAAATAAACAACCGAGTCGAATCGTATACCTACGTACCTATAAACTTTATTATTAATTTATAATTTATATTAGAAAGAAAGAAAGAAAGAAAAAAAGCTTTATTGCCAACAAAAACTTAGACTATCCTATCTTAAAAGTAAACACAATATATTAGGCAATCGGAACAGACTCAGCCATGCTGTGGGCTAACACCCGAACAGCGCTGATTTTCAGTCTGCCCGCGTATTTTACGAGGTCCTACCTTTATATAAATACTAATAATAAAATTACATTTAAAACTGTTTCTATCAATATAAATAAAAATTTATAAATACATCTACATATTGTGTACATTTATGCATATAAATACCTATTATAAAATAAACAATATTAATATACTAACAAACTATTAAAGACTAGCAAACCGAGCGAACTCCGTTTTGCCACCAGAGACACCTTTTTTTTGCTATAAACCGAGCCCGAGACCTTTCCAACGAATGCAGAACCGTGGAAATCGGTTGGTGCGTTCTGGAGTTTTAGCGTCAGGAAGGAAAACCCGACTTATTATTTTTATATAGTAGAAGATGTAACATTTATTATTTTTCCTACGGTAAAGGTACGGTAACAACTTTAATAAAGAGTAACATAACTTAGTGTGAACACAGGCTTTTGAAAAAACAGTTTATAACTATTTTAGGAGCCTGGGTCATGAAATGTACCTATGTAGCAAATAATGGTTTGAAAATAAACGATTATTTATTTATTTAAAAGCCAGGATCATGGTACTTTAACACATTTAAATCTACACCGCATTTACAGCTAGTACCTACTTACTAAAGTAAATACAATAACTTGTAAGGCAATCGATTTGTATGTATCGTTCACTATCGTATAATAATATTACGTAACTGTTGTATAATTATGTTGATAAACATACATACTGCATTGAGGAAATGATAAGAATAGGCTCGTTTTCGAAAACATAAGATTAATAATGTTTTTTCTTGCAAAAAGGGCTATTAAAATAACTCTACCTTTATCGTGTAATGGTTAAATAGCGAACCATATATAGAAAAATACTTTCCCAGCAACTACAAATTTATTAAAAAAAAAAAAGTGTAATTTTTGTTTAAATATAATTTAATTTTAATTTTCTATGCAATGCGTTAAAAATTAACAAATAAAAAAACATAGTAGTTGCCTCCATTTATGCTCTCAAACAGAATCTATTTCCTGAAAAAAATTAAAAATATATGGAAACTCTCTCTAGTATTTTTAATCTGTGGTTGAGCAAAACGCTCTCCTACTTCTTGGGTCTGAGGGCAGAGGGAAAGATAACAGTTGTGTTTCGGATGCCGTGCTGAAGTGACCTCTTTTTTGTGAGTAATTTAATTATTTTGCGAAAATCGGGCTGTAGATTTTTTGTTTTGGATTTTATAGGTATTAAATATTAAATAATCATTTGTAAATGGTTTTCAAAAACGAAATGTTTTTATTGAATTAAATATAAAATATATGTAGTGCAGGGAATTTGAGCTAATTTTTTTAGTTGTTTATACAGCTTCTACTTGGCTTCTACGCTTGTAGTTATATCTATGATATTATATGGGATTTTATTCAGATACAAATAATTTTTTAGTCAATCTAATAGAATGTTGATAAAATTAAAAACAAAAATAAAATGACTAAGTACTTGAGATATAAATAAAATAATTCTTAAATTAACGTTTATAAAAATTAAAAAAAAAATAGTAAAAAAACTTGTTAATTGAAACAATAAGCGGCTAAATCGTTAGGTAGGTACCTAAAAAGTCCTTTCGCTTTTTGTATTTTTTCTATAATAGTAAGTATTAATAAGCCGAAAGTTTCTTCAACCAGATATGACAGAATAACATAGGTACAAGGTATGTTCAGGTAGTATACGAAGCGAAGAAAGGAAGAAATCAGCTATAAATCAGTCGCAATCTCGGTAATGCTGAGCTATTAGTGAAATTTAAATAATTCCATATTCAGGTATAATTTTTCCAATAACTAAAGAAGAAACTAAAAAAATAATTTTTCAAATCGGACCAGTAGTTCCTGACTTTAGTGCGCTCTACCAACCAAACTCTTCAGCTTTATAATTTAGCATAGATACGAAATTTTAGTGTATTCACGCTTATCTATACTAATACATATTATAAAGCTGAAGAGTTTGTTTGTTTGTTTGTTTGAACGCGCTAATCTCGGGAACTACTGGTCCGATTTGAAAAATTCTTTCGGTGTTAGATAGCCCATTTATCGAGAAAGGTTATAGGCTATATATCATCGCGCTACGACCAACAGGGGTGGAGCCACGGGGGTGACACCGCGCGGAGCAGCTAGTTTTTTTTACAAAACGGCAAATTTTTCGTCCGTGTCAAAATTTATCAAAAAGAAAAAACGAATTCTTAAAATATAGGTACAAATAAAAAATGTACCTTTGGAAGTTCTCCGGTGTTGTAGTCTGGAAAGTTCGAAAAGTATTTTTTGCGGGAACATTTTGGCTTCCGCTTGACAATGGAAACTCCTTGATGTTTATTAAAGTATATTCATGGAGTCACAATGTCCATTGATCTTTTACTGTATAACAAATGTTTGAAATTTATGGCTTTTGAGGGACAGAAAGTTATCAGTTAGTTAAACATTTGGCACAGTTTTTGATGATCCGGCAGAGATTTGCTTGCTACATATTACATATTTGATATTTTTTGTTCTCACCACCTCTATGGCGTAGAAACGTTACAGACTGACGGGCGGATAAACATATAGTTTTTCTTTTTACTTAAATCCATTGACTATCAACAGTTTCCATATAGATATGAAAGCTCAGGGACGAAATAGAATGAACACATTTATTTATGTTGTAGGTATGAACTGTCTCCTGTGGTTCTGTATTCATATTTCAATGCAGAATTGTAATAAATGCATTCCTAGTGCCGTTATATTTCCATGATGACGTCAGCAGTGCAATCGACACGACTTGTTGTGCATTAGTTATTTCCGCAGTGAAGCTTTGGCCTTGTCTAATATTGTTCAATTATAGAAGGGGGGATCGATCCTTTGAAAAGTTGA
Organism: Colias croceus; assembly: GCF_905220415.1. Lineage (NCBI taxonomy): Eukaryota > Metazoa > Arthropoda > Insecta > Lepidoptera > Pieridae > Colias > Colias croceus. The sequence goes on from NC_059547.1 coordinate 885,510, forward strand.
GAATAAAATTGCCAAAAATAAATATGTAAGTAAGTAGGTATATGAAGGTTTTATGAAAAACGCGATTAAATATTTAAATTGAAAAACAATGTCTTAAAAGCAATCCTATCTATCTTCAGACTTTTACGCATATATGACAATATTTCTAGAAAAAAAAAACTGATAAGCAAGCCATTCATATCTTTCAGTCTGTCAGTCTAGGTAATATTACCAATCCATTAACAAGTAATCACTTCCAGACTCATCATGCTGGGCGGCAGTGTACTCTGGTTCCGACATGGTCTGCGTCTCCACGACAATCCGGCTCTGCGGGATGCCCTCGAGGACACAAGCATCCCCTTCTTCCCAATCTTCGTGTTTGATGGCGAGACTGCTGGTAAGGAGATATTACTTGAAATAGAAATAGAAACCGTTTATTTGCCACCATGTAAAAAAATCTTGATAATCTAACACAGAACAGAAAAAAAAATATATATACTTATAGCAATGGCGGCAAAAAGGACTCCCCGTCAGCAAAGCAGCAACCATTAATTAAAATGTATTGCTGCACTGATTTTCAGAGGAGACCACGTGACAGTACAAATACTGGGTCAACCATTTGCTTTTTCTGTAAACACATGACTTAGCCTTATAAAGAAAAGACATGAAAACGTCATGCAATGCCCTTTATTTATTTCCACATCGCGTCAATTGCATAGAAATGGAAAGACTGATAGAAAGAAGAACCAAAGGACCACATAGCGAAATTCTCGTCGTATGTGATCTTTCTATGATTATAATAAAGCGTAGTGAGCGTTTTGTGTAACAATTTAAACTAATTTCGCGTTGTCAATCTTTTACTGTGATATTTTTTCGGTACATGAATGATCTGTTTCTTTTTTGAATATAACTTAAATATCATATTATATACAGGTACAAAGTCGGTAGGGTACAATCGTATGCGCTACCTCCTCGAAGCACTAGATGACCTGGACCGCCAGTTCAGGATGCATGGAGGCAGGCTTCTCATGATTAAGGGGAAACCATCGCACGTGATCAGGAGACTTTGGGAAGAATTTGGTATGTAGAACTTACACTTGAAGTAGGTAGTGTGTAAACTTTTAAATTCCTGTAAGTAATTTTAGTCACTAAATATGAGAATTTTAAGAGTTACAGAAGTTAGAGAATATAAAAATGGGTAATTTTTCGCATTTCTATCTCAATTTATGAGTAAGACGTGTTTAAAGGGTTTAATGCAATTTACAAGCCGTCAATATAAATGTTTTAAACATTTTGTGTATCAATTTATTGTTTGAAACAGTACGTGAATTGTTTGTTCAAATACTATATTGTTTCGACTCTTATCCGGCCACCTCAAACGTTTATTATTAGGTCGTCAATTGTTTTGCGTGTTTTGTTCACGCGCCACGTGACCGGGGCACGTTTGTCACGTTGCTGTCAGGAACAGGTAATTAGGTGAGCTGGACCTAGAAAGTTCTGTGGATGATGTTATGTAATGCTTTGAAACTTTCTTTCTTTCTTTCTTTCTAATAGAGTTGAGCATTTGTAGCGGTTTTGTTTTGAGGGATTGAGGAAATACGTTGTGCTATGAAAGCTTACGACATTTTTATTTCTTTTTTGTGAGTTTTGAGCAGTTTTCCTCGCTGTTTATTAAGGTTAGGGTGATTCGAATAACGATTCGTTTATAAGTCAAAATTTATCTTTGTGAAATGGTAAAGTCACTGCTAGGTAGGCCTGATGAAATTTTATGTTCTGGAGGTGTATTTGTTTTTCTTTAAAATACATTTATGCAATGAAAGATTTAAGTAGGTAATAAAAATATATGTATTAGCTTTTGCGATTGCGAAATAAATTTGTTACTATGTGAACTATGTGGACGTCCATAAATTAAGTGAAGCCTTTTTCGTAGTATAATATATGAAGCACTAGGTTTCCGCCCGCGGCTTCGCCCGCACAGTCTAAGAAAAACCCGCATAATTCCCGTTCCCGGGATTGCGTCATTTTCCCGGGATAAAAAGTAGCCTATGTCCTTTCTGGGGTATCAAAATATCTCCATACCAAATTTCATGAAAATTGGTTCAGTAGTTTAGGCGTGATTGAGTAACAGACAGACAGACAGAGTTACTTTCGCATTTATAATATTAATATGGATGACAGATTAGTAAATAGTAACTGGCAGTTTGCAGCCAGATTTATATGATACTAACTACCCCGACGAACGTTGTTTTGTCCTATTACCTTTTTTGTGTTTACTCTACTTATTTATTTATTACAGACGAACATTCTGAATATATTATTCAATTTTATATTTGTCGATTAATTTTTATTATACAGATCGAATATACATACATATTTTTTTTTAAAGACTACATTAAATCACTTATTTACTCACTCTTCACCCATTTACTTACTCACTCGTTCATCCATTCCCTTACTTGATCACTCATTATTCATTCACTAATGCAATTACACGCTCCAGGCCTTAGTAAATAAGGTTCTACCTAGACTGCGGCCTGATCTGGCGTGCCCGTGACGGGAATGTGCCACCATCCTCATTCACTCATTCACTTACACACACATTTATCTATTATATTTTTTGAAGTGAAACTTCTCTATCGGAGTTGGAAAAATATTTAGTGTAACCATAGAGATAATATGTACTACGTAGTACATATTATATCAATGAGTGTAACATATTTTCGTTACGCGTGACATATTTCCGTTACGCGCCATCTTTTTCTTATCCCTACCACGCGTGATTCGACGTATTTCTGTAAAGTTGCATATAGTACCTACCTAAATTATTTTTTGAAAAATAATGTCATAAAGAAGTTTCACTTCTTACGTGTGTACGCACACATTTTTTTATGCTCTAGGAATAAGCAAGCTTTGCTTCGAGCAAGACTGCGAGCCGATCTGGCGGGCTCGTGACGAAAGCGTGCGCTCTGTGTGCAGAGAGATCGGCGTAACGTGCCGCGAGCGAGTGTCGCACACGCTATGGGAACCCGATACCATCATACGCGTGAATGGAGGAATACCGCCGCTTACTTATCAGATGTTTTTGGTGAGTCCTATCATAGTGTAAGGTTTAAAGGTTATAGGTTCTTACTTCTTTTGTGTCCAATAACATATTAAAACTAACAATTTCAAATACAAAAAAAAAACAAAAACATACGACATTTTCAAAAATCAGAATCAATATAATACTAGGTTTCCGCCCGCGGCTTCCCCCGAGCAGTAAAAAAAACCCGCATAGTTCCCGTTCCCGTGGAATTTCCGGGATTGCGTCATTTTCCCTCTTCCTATGTCCTTTCTCGGGTATCAAAATATCTCTTTACCAAATTTAATGAAAATTGGTTCTGTAGTTTAGGTGTGATTGAGTAACAGACAGACAGACAGAGTTACTTTCGCATTTATAATATTAGTATGGATGTATCTTCATCTAAAATTGTAAAACTTTTACTGAGGTAATTTTTGTATACCTATTACATATATTGGTGGTTTGCTCATATTTCTCCTCTTTCAATTTACTACTATTTTCTTATTACCGAACACTTGTATTAATGTTATAATTATATGAAGAGTTTGAAAGTGTTCTTATCGAATGAAAATTATTCTACATCATAAGTGATGTTTCGGAGTTACAATTCACATTGCATTACACCTTCCCTAAAACTTTAATTTGAATTTGTTTTATTTCAGCACACGGTAGCCATTATCGGCGATCCGCCGAGACCCGTAGACGACGTGGACCTGCGCAAGGTCAACTTTGGTGTACTCCCTGATTCGTTTTACAGTGAATTTGTGGTTTTTGATAAGGTAAATATATTTGGCACAAACCCTTTTTTTTTTAGTGGGGAACTCTTCGAAATATACCCACGGCCCCCGGGGAAGGAGCTGTGGGTTATGTCGGATTATTACCGACTAAAACCCCACTGTGTTCCGTCGAGCCGCTTTAATGGTGGGGCTGCGGGTATTGGTTAGAATTCTTCCGCGACCCCCTCGGCGGCAGCCCATCTCCAGGCCAGGCGCAAGCCAAGAGCAGGAAAGATGGTTTGCCTGCTCTTCCCTCCCGTTGGCGGCGTGAGCGGAACACGTCTCAAGTCGCCTCACCACACCGGACGATGGATTACATTCCCCGTTCCACCGCCCGGTTGGCACAAACCCTCACTTAACAATGTAATTTAACATACCAAGATTTACCACCTGATCTATTTTTTCCAGTCATCTAACCTTCCAACATTTCAGAAGATAAAAAAAACGATGTATGGCACTCGGGGACTGCCGCGGTAAAGCTATTGCATGCTATGCCTTCAAGCCACACCTCCGCCCGTCGGAGTGGGAAGCGTGAGGTTTTTTTTGTTACGGAATTTCTGTTTTCGGTCCCCGCGCTCAAAGCCCGCGATAGAAGCTATGCAATAGCTTAATAAGCCAATTATTTCCAGACCCCAAAACCGGAAGACCTAGGCGTGTTTCTGGAGAAGGAAGACATTCGCATGATACGTTGGGTCGGCGGTGAGACAGCGGCATTGCAGCAGGCTGATCAGCGGCTGGCGGTCGAACATGAGACGTTTCGGAAGTTAGTTGTTGCTTTAAGGAAAATTTAATTTAATGAATGATTGAATGAATTGAGTGAATGAAATATCTATACCTACGTAATATTATAAAGCTGAAGAGTTGGTTTGTTTGTTTGAACGCACTAATCTCAGGAACCGGTCCGATTTGAAAAATTCTTTCGGTGTTAGATAGCCAATGTATCGAGGAAGGCTATAGGCTATATATCATCACGCTAAGACTAACAAGAGCGGACCCACACGAGTGAAACCGCGGGGCGCAGCTAGTAATTGATATTTTAAAACTGTTTATTTCTGAATTATAAAAAAAAACATATTATTTTGTTCTAATCCCGCCTTTTATCATTTTGAATGTCACTTTCCCTACTTATAATAAGTACAAGCTGTTAAAAAAAATTTGTGCGTGTACTAGTGTACACACGTAAGAAGTGAAACTTCTTTATGACCTTATTTTTCAAAAAATAATTTTTATATGCAACTTTACAGAAATACGCCAATCATGCGTGGTAGGGATAAGAAAAAGATGGCGCGTAAGGAAAAAATGTTACACTAAATTTTTTTCCAACCCCGACAAAGAAGTTTCACTTCAAAAATTGTTTAAATCTGGTAGAGTTAAATAAAGAGCTATTTGGCCTTTAAAACCTTTTAATCAGTGTAAAATTTCAAATGCATTTACTACATACTCAATGGATATACGTATATATATACGAATTTTATATTTTTTGAACGTATTTAGCCTTAACAAAAACACTTATTTCAGGGGTTCGTATCTACCAACACACGGCAGTCCCGACTTGCTGGGACCTCCCATATCACTGAGTCCAGCTTTACGATTTGGATGCTTATCTGTGAGGAGGTAAGGATCATTTCTGTTTGTAGGTCAATATTTATCTATACATACTTAATATTATAAAGCTGAAGAGTTTGTTTTTTTTTGTTTGAACGCGCTAATCTCGGGAAGTACTGGTCCGATTTGAAAAATTCTTTCGGTGTTCGATAGCCCATTTATCGAGGCTATAGGCTATATAATATTATCTTGCTTTGACCAACAGGAGCAGAACACTGCGGGCAAAACTGCGGAGCACAGCTAGTAGTCACATAAAAATAAATTAAGAATTCACGTTATATTCACGGGCAAAAATGCTAAATACTTTCGTCTTTTTCAGATTTTACTGGGCAGTACAAGATCTATTTCAGAAAGTACACCAGGGTCGCATATCTTCAACTCATTTTATTACGGGTAAGAATACTAATTTGCGTGAAAGTATGCGGGTTCTAGTCCCGCCTCGTGATAGATTTTTTTCTATTCACTATTAGTTCGTCCTTTTTCAAATTTATCGAGTGTCGTTTGTATTTTAAGGTGTTTTTTCAATCTGACACATCTACCTACCTAATGTAAAGAGGTAAATTTTGTATATTTGTGACGATTTAACTCGAAACTACTGTCTCACTGCAAAATTCTTCCACCAGCAGAAATCTTACGCTATTACAGGTTATATTTTATTAAATTTTTTTGTCTGGTCAACCCAGGCTGGTTCTAAATAAGTATACTTCATCAGGTCAGCTAATTTGGCGCGAATATTTCTACACGATGAGCGTTAACAACCCGCGCTATGGGCAGATGGAAGGTAATCCGATTTGCCTCGATATACCCTGGAAACAACCGCAAGGAGACCACCTTCAAAGGTAAATACTTTTTTTCTAATCCCTTTTTTTGGTAGGTATATAAATAATATACCTACCAAAATATATAAATAAGCAAGAGAATTGTTATAAGTCTAGCTTTAGACGGTTTATTTAATGTTTACAAAAGTAAAAAGGTCAATTTTTAAACTTCTAGTGCATCCTCATCTTTTTGACGATTGCCTCTTGGACTATAATTTCAATTGACGATCTTAATTAACATTAACGCATTGATTTTTGATGTCTGTATTATTGGAATTTTTCTTCTTGTGAAATTTAACGATTAACGTAGTGTGATGAGGAGTTAAGCTATTTTTAAAATTGATCCTTCGAGTTCAAATTTGAATTTGAATTCGAGTTAGATATGCTTTAACTGACTTGCCTAAATGGCCTTGCCTTAATGCAGGTTGAATAATGAACATCATAGATTTCCTCTTCCGAGAAACGTTATCTTTATTCCCATTATTTATGAAACTACAGTTTTTTAAACTGTTAATCATAGATTTCCTCTTCCGAGAAACGTTATCTTTATTCCCATTATTTATGAAACTACAGTTTTTTAAACTGTTAATAAAGTTTTGGTCCTTCGAGCCGGATTTGAACAAATAACATAATAAAAAAGGTTTTATTGGTGGTGGTGATGGTGATGTAGAACATTCCCTTTTGTCGTGTCTGCCTTGTATAACTGAATTTATTCGACTTTAATGTATTTCAAAGTATATTAAAAAATTGGTCCTTCGAGTCGGATATAACTTTAAAAATGACAATATTTTATCCAAAAACATTTTGAATTATCCAAAAACATTTTGAATGAATTGAATAATGATAAAATAAGGATATAAAGTAATGGATGGACTTACCTGATAATATTACAAGTACCCGTAAACGACAATTGATCCTTCGAGCCGGATCTTACTCATTAATCCTAATTGTAGGTGGAAGGAAGGTCGAACAGGGTTTCCCTTCATTGACGCAGCCATGCGGCAACTACTAGCTGAGGGTTGGTTACATCACGCACTCCGTAATACCGTCGCGTCATTCCTTACGCGCGGTACTCTGTGGCTCTCTTGGGAACACGGCTTGAAGCACTTCTTGAAGTACCTGCTGGATGCTGATTGGTATGTAACTTAGTTATTTAGTTGTAGGGCGCGTAATTGTTTGTTTTGACTTTCTTTTATAATATTTCTTTTTGATATTTTTAGTTAATTGATGTTTGAATGAAGTCGAATATTTTTATTTGCGAGTTTTATGGTTATCCTTGTGCATATTATGTGACCATTATGATAATATTTTTGTAGGTTCAGTGTCTGTTTGAAAGGTTTCCCTTCCAATTTTTCAACCTTATTCCTACTGTTGGCTGTTTTGGCTGATGATTGATGTTATTTCACAGGTCGGTGTGCGCGGGCAACTGGATGTGGGTATCTTCCAGCGCGTTTGAAGCATTGCTGGACTCTGGCGAGTGCGCGTGTCCGGTGCGGCTCGGCCTGCGCCTCGAGCCCAGCGGCCGCTACGTGCGCCGCTACGTGCCCGAGCTGACGCACATGCCGGACGCCTACATGTGAGCGTGTGTCTGTGTCTGTGTCTGTGCCTGCGCCTCGAGCCCAGCGGCCGCTACGTGCGCCGCTACGTGCCCGAGCTGACGCACATGCCGGACGCCTACATGTGAGCGTGTGTCTGTGTCTGTGTCTGTGCCTGCGCCTCGAGCCCAGCGGCCGCTACGTGCGCCGCTACGTGCCCGAGCTGACGCACATGCCGGACGCCTACATGTGAGCGTGTGTCTGTGTCTGTGTCTGTGCCTGCGCCTCGAGCCCAGCGGCCGCTACGTGCGCCGCTACGTGCCCGAGCTGACGCACATGCCGGACGCCTACATGTGAGCGTGTGTCTGTGTCTGTGTCTGTGCCTGCGCCTCGAGCCCAGCGGCCGCTACGTGCGCCGCTACGTGCCCGAGCTGACGCACATGCCGGACGCCTACATGTGAGCGTGTGTCTGTGTCTGTGTCTGTGCCTGCGCCTCGAGCCCAGCGGCCGCTACGTGCGCCGCTACGTGCCCGAGCTGACGCACATGCCGGACGCCTACATGTGAGCGTGTGTCTGTGTCTGTGTCTGTGCCTGCGCCTCGAGCCCAGCGGCCGCTACGTGCGCCGCTACGTGCCCGAGCTGACGCACATGCCGGACGCCTACATGTGAGCGTGTGTCTGTGTCTGTGTCTGTGCCTGCGCCTTGAGCCCAGCGGCCGCTGCGTGTGTAGCAAGAATTACAAAAAATTGCAAATAAAGTTATTTTTTGTGATTTTTTTTAACATCAGTGATATTATGTTATGTTACTCAATCACTTAGCTGAGTGCCTACAGATGCACTTATTCCACGAAAGACTTTATCTTCCATTAATCCATAACTTTTAACGAAAAATACACAAATTACAGCTACGAGCCATGGAAGGCCCCACTAGACGTGCAGCAGCGTGCAAACTGCGTGATCGGACGCGACTACCCGCCACCCATACTCGATCATTTGGAGGCAGCTGAGAGAAACCGCGCCGCTATGCAGGTATGGGATTATTGACTAGTTATAATGTACTAGAGAAACTTATTGAAAAACAATTTTTTGACAAAAAAAACCTGTGTGATACTTACAAATTTTGTCAAAAAAAATGAATTTTTATAAAAAAATGTGGTATCTTACATTTATTGACACAAAAATCTGTACTAAAAAATGTACTGACCTCAATATGTATCGAACTATTTTTTTAAACCATACGCAAGGTATTGCTCAAGCTTTTTAAAAAAAAATAAGTAAGAAAAAAATATTAACGCAATAACAGTAAAAATGTCCTCAAAATCCTTATTTTTACGTATTTACAGGAGTTACGTCGCATCTTGGACAAAGCTCAGCCGCACTGCTGTCCGTCTTCAGAGGATGAAATCCGACAGTTTATGTGGCTTCATGAAGACCCGCAGTTGGAACAAATCGCTAATACTAATTAAATAAAATAAATATTAAATAAAAATAAAACTTTAACCCGGCTTTTACTGGGTCGAAACGAAAAAAAAATAGCCAAATTATATGTTAAATTGTATGTTACTGCTTTCCGCCAGCGGCTTCGCCCGCGGTTTCAAAGAAAAACCCGCATAGTTCCCGTTCCCGTTCCCCTAGCCTATGTTGCTCAGTGAAAATGCGGCTTTCTAATGGTGAAAGATGGTGTTTGAAAAGATATTGATGAATTGACGATCTCATAAATTTTTGTGACAAGTAAAAAAAAATGTAATTTAAGTTGACAAAAAAATGTAATTGACATAATGTTATGTCAATGGGTTTTATTTTCCCAAATTTGAAATTCCTGTAAATCACTACAGTGACATTATTTTCTATGTAATATTAAAAATGTAATATGCATTTATTAAGATTTTTTGTTATTTTTTTTACCGAATTATAAATGAGGTCTCAGTATGCGTGATATTATTAATTATAGATTTTTTTTAAATATTAAGTTTAGAAAATGTTATTAGATTTAACTGTTTCTTTTTTCAATTCAGTGTTTATTGATGTTAGAAAATATTACTTTTTATTGTTCATAGTTTTAAGTATTAATTTAATAGTATTACATAGTAGGTAATTATAGCCAAAGAAAATACACTTCTTTAGGTAATTTTTTTTTGGTACAATAAAAAAACGTTGTACAATATGTAGACTCAAAAAAAAAAAAATCAATCAGAAATATAGATTTTTAATGTTTATTCTCATAGGGATAGTATATTTTATTTTTAGAAATAATTATTATGAGGCATGCCGATTCTCATTTAGGGTGTAAGAAAAAAACAGAACAGAACTGTCGATATTTTGTATCGAAGTTGATCTTTTGGTACCAGTTTTATCGAATATTAGTTTTTAATGTGGCTTAGAAAATAAGTAAGATCTATATTGTATACAAAATTTTGATAATATTTATATGTAGAAAACCGTTATTATGAAGTATTTTATATAAATTCATATTTTATAATATGGTTAAACGTATTTGTATAAAATGTTTACTTTGTGATATCACCTATATGTATATTTAGTTAAATTGGGCACATTCATTTTATGTTTTTCGAATTTATAGATATACTAAACTAGCTGCTCCGCGCGGTTTCACCCCCGTGGCTCCACTCCTGCTGCCCGTAGCGTGATGAAATATAGCCTATAACCTTCCTCGAGAAATGGGCTATCTAACACCGAAAGAATTTTTCAAATCGGACCAGTAGTTCCCGAGATTAGTGCGTTCAAACAAACAAACAAACAAACAAACTCTTCAGCTTTATAATATTAGTATAGATTAACAAAGGATGTTTATTGTGGGCCAATGTAAGAGAATATTTTGAAATATAATATTTAAAAGATGTTTGTTCTAATTATATAATATTTAGAATTTAAATTATGGATGTTGTCAAATATTTTCAGTGTACCTATTTGAAATAAATAAATAAAGCTTATTTAAAATTTGTTTTATTTTACAATATTAACACTTTGACATGTTTACTAAATAATAGACGGGGATACCTAGAGCACCTTTTTAAAATCATGACAAATTGTGCTGCTTTTTGGTAAGCTTAGGTACGTATTTGGTAACAATTTTTTTTCAAATAAGTATCTAAGTAGTTAGTTATTTGATAAAATTTTCAAAAATTAACGCTAGCCTACTCTGACCATTGTAGTACTTTTCAAAGTGATTTTCTATTCGAAACAAATAAAATGCCTCTCAGTATAAATAAAACGTTATATCAATTAATATTGAAAAAAAAAATGCGTTCAAAATCTTTCAAATATTATGAAGGCCGGTGCTCGTTCACTTAGGATTGGTGGCACCTAATTTTTAGTTACTTATAGTTAAGCCTAATATCAAATTTAAAAATAATAGTACTTAATGGTGGCTTTAGCAGAGGCATTGAAATGGGTTGCACGTTGCACCAGCGTATTTTTTAGCATAGTATTTTTCAAAGTCTTAAGTTAAATAACATCTTATTTTTTATTTGACGCCTCTGACAGTTATTAACGTTAACAATAGCCATAACCGGTGAAACATGAGTGGTTAAATTATTATGACATGCTCTATAAAATTGAAAAAAGTGATGAATGTATGAAAGTATGGGTCTCACATAAATTAATTTTCATTGAAATCCTTATTAATTAAAATTATAAATACGAAAGAGTTTATCTATTAGCCATCTACGTCGCAACGGAACGATAGTATGGTCAGATTTTTACTTTTTACAACAGTAAATAATATGTAGATTACATTACAGTAGTTCCGAAATTTATAAATTCCGATAGATGGCGCTATATTAAAAATGTGACAATATTATAGATCTGTTAATTTTGAAGTAGGTAGGTAGCTTTTTATATGAATTTTAAAGTAGATTTTGCCCACGGCTTCACTATCGTGATAGTTACAATGAATATTTTAAGTAGGCACACATTTTTCATCAAAGCCGTTTAGGGCTAGTTTCACAGCTTTTATCCGACAGATGAAGACTTTAAAAATTGCGTAAAATTTGTCAAAAAGTCTATCAAGGACGTTATAACCTGGCAGGCAGGGCAATTAATAAGGGAAGGGAAGCTGGGAAGGGATATCAGAAATAAATAAATAAAAGTCTCATATTTAAAACATGTTTTATTTCACAATATTTACAATTTGGAATGATGATAGATGATACATTACATATAGTTATTTCCTTGGAACGTAAAGTAATAAGTTAGTTTAACACAATATTCAAAACTCAATCTCGTATTCAGTATTCACATGATACAACAACTAGACACACAGTCACACAAAATTATTGTCTGAAGTAAAACTGTGCCTACGCGCAGGGCCGGACCGTGAACTTGTGGGGCCCTGGGCTGAAACTACCCAGGGGCCTTTTTTTTTGGAAATGTTCATATTTTCTTAATACTTACTTTCGCAATTTTGTTATTTTAACATATTCAAATTTGATTTTAAATCGTTTTATTAATTCAGGAGTCTATCGCGGACAAACAAAGTACCTAACACGTAATTTTTTTATACATATTTAGATAATAAAAAAATAATAAAATAATGTTATTCATCCATACTAATATTATAAATGCGAAAGTAACTCTGTCTGTCTGTCTGTTACTCAATCACGCCTAAACTACAGATATTTGGTATAGAGATATTTTGATACCCGAGAAAGGACAAAGGCTACCTTTTATTGCAAAATATGTACCACGGGCGAAGCCGGGGCAGACCACTAGTTTATTATAAATTAGTAAAAGAATCTGAAAGTTATGTTATTTAAATAATAATTTAGAAATTAACCTTTCTCCATTTTTGTGCTGCAAATTCTTTTATTGGTCATCACATTGCAAGTCTTTTGTTAGATCACAATGTAAATAAATATGTAAATAGTAGTAAAACGTAAATAGTTATATATATTGACACCCTAAAAGTTGTCTCAAAACCTACATATGGTAGGGTCTAAGCAACTATTTAATTTCAAGGTCAAATGAAAATTCAAAATGAAAATTCCCGGAAAATGTCTGGAAAATATCCGGAAAATGCCTGGGAAATATCCGGAAAATGCCTGGGAAATGCCCGGAAAATATCCGGAAAATGCGTGAAAATGTCCGGGAAAAGTGTGGAAAACGCCTGGTTAATCCTCGGAAAATGCCTGGAAAATCCTCGGAAAATGCCAGGGAAAAGCCTGGAAAATATCCGGAAAATGCCTGGAAAATTCCCGGAAAATATCTGGAAAATGCGTGAAAATGTCCGGGAAAAGTGTGGAAAACGCCTGGAAAATCCTCGGAAAAGGCCTGGAAAATCCTCGGAAAATGCCAGGGAAAAGCCTGGAAAATATCCGGAAAATGCCTGGGAAATATCCGGAAAATACCTGGGAAATATCCGGAAAATTCCTGGGAAATATCCGGAAAATGCCTGGGAATTTCCCGGAAAATGCCTGGAAAATCCTCGGAAAATGCCAGGGAAAAGCCTGGAAAATATCCGGAAAATGCCTGGGAAATGCCCGGAAAATTCCCGGAAAACACCTGGAAAATGTCCGGAAAATGCCTGGGAAATATCCGGAAAATGCCTGGGAAATGCCCTGAAAATATCCGGAAATTGCGTGAAAATGTCCGGGAAAAGTGTGGAAAACGCCTGGAAAATCCTCGGAAAAGGCCTGGAAAATCCTCGGAAAATGCCAGGGAAAAGCCTGGAAAATATCCGGAAAATGCCTGGGAAATGCCCGGAAAATATCTGGAAAATGCGTGAAAATGTCCGGGAAAAGTGTGGAAACGCCTGGAAAATCCTCGGAAAATGCCAGGGAAAAGCCTGGAAAATATCCGGAAAATGCCTGGGAAATGCCTGGAAAATTCCCGGAAAATATCTGTAAAATGCGTGAAAATGTCCGGGAAAAGTGTGGAAAACGCCTGGAAAATCCTCGGAAAAGGCCTGGAAAATCCTCGGAAAATGCCAGGGAAAAGCCTGGGAAATATCCTGAAAATGCCTGGGAAATATCCGGAAAATGCCTGGGAAATATCCGAAAAATGCCTGGGAAATATCCGGAAAATTCCTGGGAAATATCCGGAAAAGGAGGAGGGAGCCGCCTGGGAGGATTTTCCCTGACATTCCCGGACATTTTCACGCATTTCCCAGGCATTTTCCGGATATTTTCCAGGCTTTTCCCTGGCATTTTCCGAGGATTTTCCAGGCCTTTTCCGAGGATTTTCCAGGCGTTTTCCACACTTTTCCCGGACATTTTCACGCAATTTCCGGATATTTTCAGGGCATTTCCCAGGCATTTTCCGGATATTTCCCAGACATTTTCCGGATATTTTACAGGTATTTTCCGGGCATTTCCCAGGCATTTTCCGGATATTTTCCAGGCTTTTCCCTGGTATTTTCCGAGGATTTTCCAGGCGTTTTCCACACTTTTCCCGGACATTTTCACGCATTTTCCAGATATTTTCCGGGAATTTTCCGGGCATTTCCCAGGCATTTTCCGGATATTTTCCAGGCTTTTCCCTGGCATTTTCCGAGGATTTTCCAGGCATTACTTTACAGGTATTTTCCGAGGATTGTCCGGATATTTTCCGGGAATTTTCCGGGCATTTCCCAGGCATTTTCCGGATATTTCCCAGGCATTTTCCGGATATATTCCAGACATTTTCCGGGAAATACCTGTAAAGTAATAAGTTCACCTCCCCTGTATTCCGGGGATTTTCCGGGAATTTTCCGGGCATTTCCCAGGCATTTTCCGGATATTTCCCAGGCATTTTCCGGATATTTTCCAGCCTTTTCCCTGACATTTTCCGAGGATATTCCAGGCATTTTCCGAGGATTTTCCAGGCGTTTTCCACACTTTTCCCGGACATTTTCACGCATTTTCCGGACATTTTCACGCATTTCCCAGGCATTTTCCGGATATTTTCCGGGCATTTCCCAGGCATTTTCCGGGAAATTCCCAGGCATTTTCCGGGGTTTTTCCAGGTATGTTCCACTTTTTCTCCGGACATTTTCACGCAGGCATTTTCCGGGGACATCCGGAAAATGCCTGGCAATGCCTGGATAATTCCCGGAAAATGCCTGTAAAAGTCCCGGAAAATGCGTGAAAATGTCCGGAAAAAGCGTGGAAAATGCCACTTCAAATTTGCGAAGTAATTAAAGCAGAAAACCAAAAAAAGAAAAAGAAAGCTAAAATCTTTCATATTAAATATATATGGGATATTCATATTTCATACTTAATGTATGGGAGGGTTTAAAGATAATTTTTTTGATATTTCTCGATTTATTTTTAAAAATTTATTACGGCCATTTTACTCATAAGGTTAAGTACTTTCGATATCAGTTTAAAGTTTTTTGTTATCTGTAATACTTACGGAAAAATCGCCTGTGCACACTTAACGATTACACCCTGTATAAGTATTTACAGACTTACAGCTGGGTATCTCGAATTCCGAGATTCTTACCTAATTTAACCTTACATGACTTGGCCATAACTCGTACATAAGAGTTAAAACGCATTCAATAACGCATTTCGTTAAAAAATGACAAATGTTTATAAGTATATAAATTTTTAATAGTACGTTGATAGTTATAAAAAAATTATTTCGGTGTTAGATAGCCCATTTATAGTGGAAGGCTATTATATCATCAGGCTAAGACCAACAGGATCTGAGCCACGTGAGTGAAATCGCGGGGCGCAGCTAGTTATTATTATGTATAACTACCTATATAAAATAACCAAATAGTTTCAATAAATGAGATTTATTTTCTATAAGTTGAAAATCAACATGCAAACATCCTTTTAGGTACATGTTAGCAAAAGTTATTGAAGTAGGTAGTTATGCGATTTTCATCAATTTTTTTTTCGAAAACCGACTACAGATTTTTTTTCAAATTATCGCCCATTGTTTTTATCGGGGTATGGGGGCCCTTTTAACCTCGGGGCCCTGGGCTGCAGCCCATAAAGCCCATGGGTAGATCCGGCCCTGCCTACGCGTCAATCAGGCAGAGCTTTCAAATTAGCAATACAATTGACTTTTATAAATAATGCCATGATATTAATCAAAGGTGTTAATTTAAATAAACGTTCTATACAACATTTTCGGACATTTTTTTGACGTTTTTTTTTTATAGGCGAAAGAGTGTAGTTGTAACTATGCCATTACATTAAAATTGAATTTTGTCAACAAAATAGGCTCTAATAAATGAAAATAATATATTTAAATTATTAATAGAATCTTTATATGATTGGATTATAAGCAATATTGCATAAATGGATATTTAAAAATTACAACATAAGGTATTAAATTCAAATTATTTGTGCAAGATAGGCCTCAAATTATAGAAACTATTTTACAAACAAGAATTATTGCCCTCTTTGGTTACAAAAATAGCGAAATCTAATGGGTTGGATGTACAAATATTTTTTTTGAATATATTTATTATTTATATATAACTTGGTTTACATAAAATAAAGACAAGATTATAATAGGAATTGCACGAATTGTACTTAATACAAATCAATTAAAATGAGATGCAACCAAATTACTATACATAATATGTACATAGAACATTTTACTTAAGTCGATAAGAACATATTATTAGCCATAATTTTTATTGTTTTTACAATTTTATTAAAATACACACATCAACTAAGTCTAGGAATATTTTAATTCTTCATAATATAATAATTATTCCATTATCATAATTCTTCATAGATTTTTAGATATTTGTAAAATACAAAATATCCCTAGACTGTTGATGTGTATTACATATTACCCTTATCTTAAACTTATACAACGCAAAATCACGCGCCATTTCGCATTAAACTGCCTAGTTGATCTACTAGAGTACTAAAAACTTTGCAAGTACTGGATTCAGGCAATTCTGTAACTGCAGCTAGGCCCTTCCCAGCGAGTTGCCCCACCCGGGGGTCAATGGGTAATGTCCCCAGGAAGGGAATCTTTGCTAACTCGGCTAGAGATTGCCCCCCGCCGCTGGAGAAAATGTTCGTACAGTGACTGCATGTGGGGCATTCGTAGCTGCAAATAATTTCATGTTATTATCTTCTTAATATATATAAATCTCGTGTCACAATGTTTGTCCTCAATGGACTCCTAAACCACTTAACCGATTATAATAAAATTCGCACACCATGTGCAGTTCGATCCAACTTGAGAGATAGGATAGTTTAAATCTCAAATCGTTTTAGAGAAAGCGGGCGAAGCCGCGGGCGCTTAGGTAGTTATTAGTATATTTATAATTTATCCAATAGTAAATTAAGTTTTCTTGCAATCTATACTTATATTTTAAAGCTGAAGAGTTTTGTTTGAACGCGCTAATCTCAGGAACTACTTGTCCGATTTGAATAATTCTTTCGGTGTTAGATAGCCCATTTAGCGCGTTAAAATTAACAAACAAAGTCTTCAGCTTTCTACATAATTCTACCATATATTATGATAGCTTGTATTTTTGAAGTGAATCTTCTGTATCGGGGTTGGAAAAAAATTTGGTGTAACATTTTTTCGTTACACGCATCTTTTTCTTATTCCTACCACGCGTGTTTCGACGTATTTCTGTAAAGTTGCATATAATAAATTATTTTTTGAAAAATAAGGTCATAAAGAAGTTTCACTTCTTACGTGTGTACACTAGTACACCCAAACATTTTTTTTTATAAAAATCTAGCTTTCCGCCTGCGGCTTCGTCCGCTGTGTCTAATAAAAAATAATCTACACTAATATTATAAATAGGAAAACTTTGTTTGATTGTAATGAATAGGCTCATAAACTTAATACTGGACCGATTTTAAAATTTCTTTCACCATTCGAAAGCTACATTATCCATGAGTAATATAGGATAGGTTTTATCCCGCAAATTCCACGGGAACGAGAACTATGCGAGTTTAAACCGCGGGCGGAGCCGCCGGCGGAAAGCTAGTAAATTATATACTAAAACCTCCCTCTTGAGACAGTATCTATTAAAAAAACCGCATCAAAATCCGTTGCATAGTTTAAGCATACATAGGGACGAAAAAGCGACTTTGTTTTATACTATGTAGTGATGATAATTAATTTTAATTTAACACTTACCCGCTCATATTCTCAATAATACCCATTATTGGTATACCAGTCTTTCTACAGAACGTGATTTCCTTCCTCACATCCTCGATGGCTACTTCCTGCGGTGTGGTCACCAGGATAGCGGAGCTGTGCTGCACTTGACGAAGGTTCTCCATTACTGTGATGTGCTCGTCTGATGTACCTGATTAATAAGTTTTTATGTTATGTTTATGTCCGTAGTAGTATTTTAAATCTATACTTAATATTAAAAAAGCTGAGGAGTGTGTTTGTTTGTTTGAACACGCTAATCTCAAGAAGTACTGGTCCGATTTGAAAAATCTTAATATATATAAATCTCGTGTCACAATGTTTGTCCTCAATGGACTCCTAAACCACTTAACCGATTATAATAAAATTTACACACCATGTGCAGTTCGATCCAACTTGAGAGATAGGATAGTTTTTATGAAAAAAAACGTAAACATGTAGGTACCACGGGCGAAGCCGGGGCGAACCACTAGTTCTTTATAAATACCGATTTATGGCACAAAGATGGCACAAGGATGGTACTATATTTAAATTGTAACAATATGTATGTCAATTATTACTGTTATTTTTTTAACAAGTCAAATTTACTCGCTAAATCTAAATTTAATTAAAAAATCAACTTTAACACCTATGTCTTCACAATGCAGATCGAAGTTCTAGATTAACAATAATTAAAAATTATAATAACGAAAACTTAAATTCTAACTCAGAAAAGCCCCATCCACATTCCAATGTGCCTGTGCAACCGACCTCCAACCCTTTTTCATGAAGGTAGAACCATAACATGCACATTTTTTAAATATTTATTTATTTATTAAAAAAAAATACATGTTACAATAAAATTAACATGCTAAGAACCACACAGATTTGTCCAGCATGCAATACAATGTAACCACGACAACTTCAATACACAGTGTGCTCATGTGCTTGTGTTAAATTAAAGACGATTATAATGTGTACACATACAGGTAACAGGTTGTTTAAAAAATACAACCAACCACAACTTAAACAGTAGCTATAAATAAATAATTCAGAACTTTACCTGGTGGAGTATCAATAACAAGAAAATCTAATTCTTGCCAGCAGACATCTTCTAGAAACTGTTTAATCATAGATGTCTTCTTCGGTCCTCTCCACACAACAGCATCATTCCTTGAGTTCAATAGAAACCCAATAGACATGACACCAAGCCTCTGTTCCTTATCCAGGTATACTGGGATCCAGCCTTCAGGTCCTTGATGGATATTATGGTCTTCCAGGTTTAAGATATAGGGAATACTGGGACCACATAAGTCTATGTCTAGGAGACCGACCTGGAATGTAGATTTCAAAATGAATGTGTTTATTTAAGATAAATATGTATTTATTACTAGCCGCTCGTCCTGGCTGAGCCAGACTGAGCATAATATATGACTCAGCAAAATTGTAGCTATCTGCTGGTGAAAGAATTTTTAAAATCGGAACATTAATTTTTGTGTAAAACATTACAAACATATACCTATTCAAAAAATACTAAAACGTTTCCTGTTTCCTAATACTAGTTTAGACTAGTGGTACAAAAAAAATATATTTTAAATCGTAAACGTACAAGCGTAGTAGCGGGATATAATATAGAATCAAATGAGATAAGAATATGAATAAGCTAACCTTAAATCCCTTTTCTTTAAGTGTTAGTGCCAATTGTGTACTAACTGTAGATTTACCAACACCACCTTTGCCCGATAACACTAAAATTACTTGCTTCACTTGTTCCAACATTTTGTTTTATTACACTAAATTAGAATTTAGATTCAAATTTATCAAGTCAAAAACAAAAAACAAATGACAAAAAAATAAAAATTTGTATTCTACTTTTGAAAGTTACGACAAGGGTTACCATATACGGTTTTAAAATTAACCAAGTATTTTTTTAGTTAAAAGATGTAAATAAAATTTCAAAATTCGAATTGTTGGAAAGTTTTAATTATAAGTAAATTGGCGTTTAATTTTCAGAGGAGGATCTGATTTTTAAAGCAAGTTATTTATAGTTTATTTTGTTATTGAAATTATTATAGTAAAGTAAATTACCGAAAGTGGGTGAACATTAAAAACTGGCAAGCTTTGGGAATGACATTGACATTCTCAATTTAAATAACTAATTGTTGCTATCATTAAAAAATATTAAGTCACCGCAATGGTTTTAATTAATTTAACTTTTAAAATATGTTATAGAAGAAATAAAAAAATATTAAGAAGTAAAATTTAGAGTCAATATAATTAGAATTTAACCTAATTGATAGCTAATTTGTAGAAATAACATTCGTATAGGAAAATATGACAGCGCTTGCGCTAAATACAAGACACTAGAGTTCAGCGTGAGTGGCGCCGTCTTGTTATTTTTTCAGTTTTCTATAGATTTCTTGAGTCGTGGTTGTATGTTGTGTGCCGGTTCCGTTGTATAGAGATGCTATTTTTTCTGCATTTTATAAAGGATTATAGGACGTTTTGTGACATAAAAAGTTTGTGATACTGTTAATTTGTTATTATTTCATTTAAAAATAGTGATTTGCGTGTGTTGGTGTATTTATTTGCGTAAATCTTGAGTGGTTGTGCAAGGTTTCGTCCCCTTCGAGATTTTGTGTAATATAACTAGCGAAGTCTGTCGAGGTAATTCTTTTTTTATTTAATTGTGGATTTATGTAATAATACGAGTTAATAAAGCTTATGTGTTTATTTAAAATATAAATGATTCTACCATGCGGGCGTGTTGCCGAGTCGCTCGGCCCACCCCTCGCAAGACGAATGTATATTAAATGGGATTAGGCAATTGTGAATTAGAAAGCACACGGAATCAATAACAGCCTTAATTTTCTCATTCCTAAATTAAAAAGGTTTATTTTAAACAAAATTACTTTGAAATAAAATGAACCGAAATAATTGGTGTCGACGATATTTTCGATTTAAAAATGGAAGGTTCAGGAGTATTTATATATATTAATTATTTATTAAATATTAAGTGCATTTTATTTTAGTTTTAATATAATTAATTAAATAAATTTAAAAAATAATTTATGGCTTAAGTTAAACCTACATAGGTAATAGAATATAGATTTTGTACAAACATAATGATGCTTTTTCTATTAGGTATAGATAAAACAAAATAATCTATGTATTGATAAATATGAGGGAACAATCAATTTATAAGAATGATTAAATGTAGATAAGATTTTAGTGTTTAAGTTCCCATTAAAATCTACTACATACCTGCTAAATTTTTAAAATAATAAACAGTAATTACCTATAAATTGTCTGGTGCATTATATTTAAAAATTATTCAGTAATATACCTACCTATTTCTTTTGGTATGGTTAATAAACATCTGCCCCCCTAGCCAAGTGGCTTTCTGTTAGCGTAGTGTTCAATAGAATAGACTACGAATGTATGAGATTGAAGTAAGCTGTAGATAAACGTATCTACAGCTTACGTCAATCTCATACATTCGTTATCTACAGCTTACTTCAATCTCATACATTCGTTATCTACAGCTTACTTCAATCTCATACATTCGTTATCTACAGCTTACGTCAATCTCATACATTCGTTATCTACAGCTTACTTCAATCTCATACATTCGTAGTCTATTCTATTAAACGCTACGCTAACAGAAAGCCACTTGGCTAGGGGGGCTGATGCCACATGGTCACTAACTTCATTTATTCAAGTACTTTTTCTAATTCCTATTCCTCAGTAGATAAGTTTAATCTTCTAAATTACATGGAAATATCTATACTTAATATTATAAAGAGGAAAGGTTTGTAATTATGTATGTACGGTTTGAAATACGAGAATGGTTTTTACTTTTTATGTAAACGTAAATGTAAAAAAACGTAAACATGTAGGTACCACGGGCGAAGCTAAAAAAAATAAAAGTAAAAAATAAAAAATAATAAAAAAAAAAATAATGTAATGGTCCACTAGTAAAATATATTTATGATTATATTTTTATCAAGATGAGTTCACATTCATATTTGACCTTCCAAAGTTAAATGCATAGAAAAACAAGTTGATTATAATGATATTGTATGCAAAGATAATTTATATAAAGTTACAGTTTATTTAAATAAATTGAAGTAATGGACATTGGCTAGGTCACAAAAAATGATTTTTCGTATTATTAAAATATTATCATTTAAAAATAAGAAAGCAAGTAGTTCTATTAAAATAGTGTTTTACTCTAAATGTAAATGAGATGGTATCAGCATGGGGGTTACATTATTTATAGAGGCTCATGTTACTGCATGTGGGGTGCGTAGATCTATTTATTTTTTTAATTTATTTGTTAATGTATGAAAATCTGATGAAGTCATCATAGTATTCATTTTGTTAATAAAAACAATTTTTGACTAACAATTGTGTAGATTTTTTGAAAAAAATTATGATAATTTAAGACATTTTCACATAAATTTTATGGAATGATGATATAGAACATTCTTGCAGTGTAAATATTTTTTTATAAGCTGCTGTTTAAAATATTTTTTGCATAACTATGTTAATAAGACTGTTTTTGGTAAGTAAACATACATTCTACGCACAATATATTATGTTAAGGATGACTATAGATTATGACTTTTTTATATTTAACTTTTCTTGTGAATGTGTCATATAGTTACATGCACCATTAAAACATATTGTCAATCTGGTATCAATACATTTTAATTTCTGTATGCAATAAAAGTAGGTCATTTTTTGCTGAAAAATGTTCAATTAATCATTTTTATAATTATGTTTAGGTATGTGAATTAAATATTAAATATGTTTTTCAAGTATATTTTTTATAATGAAAAAAATCTCATTTTTTTTTCAAAAAATTTTTTCGTCGAAAAATAACTAGTCAAATAAGTCCATACCTTAGATTACAAAATAAAGTATACAAGCTTACATTAGAAATCGAATCCCGTTCCCTAGAGGCATAAATCACGGCGGTGGTATACCTATTATTGGATGCGTCCAGCTGTTGAACACGCGGTCAATTCGAATATCATTACTATTAATTACCTATATATTTTGTAGTTTATTTATTGCGTCTCTGTGGTATGAATTATGATGAAGCATTGATTTTGTACTTGGAAGGTGAATTGATATAGGGAATTATTCGGCCAGTAGTTACTTATCGTATTAATCGAAAAAAAAATCGCATTCAAAAAGTGAGAGTATTTCACCTATGTGAAGTTGGCAACTAACTGAATAAAAATGAGTGTTTCTCAATTCTATTCGATTGTACTAGGTTTGTACCAGAACGTACCGCTTTTTATTTCGTTTGTACCCCAAAGAGGTGGGGGGAAACATAGGGTCGTAGTTATACATATAATTCTGATAACGGTTCAATCCGGTACAAACGAAATGCTCTGAGTTAGCATTTAAAAAAATGCTGTATTTCTAGGTCGGCAGCGAACTATATAACTACGACCCTATGTTTCTCCCCACTTTTTTGGGGTACAAACGAAATAAAAAGCGGTACAATCCGATACAAACCTAGTACAATCGAATAGAATTGAGAAACACTCATTTTTATTCAGTTAGTCGAATTTTCTTTAGTATCTTCATGTATATTTATATAAACGAGAATATTAGTTTTTTAATATATTTTTTTTCGGTTCTGATAACGGTACAATCTGGTACAAACGAAATGCTTTGAGCATCGACCACACAACCACTTTGAGTTAGCATTTAAAAAAATCTGTATTTATAGGTCGGCAGCGAACTATATAACTACGACCCTATGTTTCCCCCCACCTCTTTGGGGTACAAACGAAATAAAAAGCGGTACAATCCGGTACAAACCTAGTACAATCGAATAGAATTGAGAAACACTCATTTTTATTCAGTTAGCAGCGAACTATATAACTACGACCCTATGTTTCTCCCCACCTCTTTGGGGTACAAACGAAATAAAAAGCGGTACAATCCGGTACAAACCTAGTACAATCGTATAGAATTGAGAAACACTCATTTTTATTCAGTTAGTTGCCAACTTCACATAGGTGAGTATTTCTAGGACATTTATATTTCGATAATATTTCAAAAACTAAATTAGTCAGTAATTCGATTAATTTCCTGGCCAGATCATAAAAATACCTATTTAATACTGAAAATTGAAATCGTGAAATTCGTTCAATTTGTACTAAAATATTTTTTAATACTATATTTTTCGTTTGTCCACTATTGGTATTTAAGGGGATTCTCTGCGTCCCTATTTGCTGTAACCCCTAATATTTCTATCGCTCCCCCGTCGAAATTTCCCCGAAAGAGCAATTGAGGATAATTATAGTTTTATCATTATCAACGCCCCATGTTACATTAAAATTTTAATTAAAGAAGTACCTAGTTGTCTACGTTTTTATAACCCGTGTAAAATTCAATGTTCAACAAGTCGATGATGATAATAATTTCTATTATTATGTTTTAGCTGGTTTTACGCATGAATTTAAATTATACGTGTACATATAAACATTTAGATTATTCATTCAACAAATCGTTGACCAATTTTGTAATAAGAAACTATAATCTGGATTCTAGGACACCTATTATTTATATCGTATTAGGCAATTCGTTTCCTCGTCACCTAAACGTGTTAATCTGAAAATACTCCTGGATTATCATTTGCTTTTAATCCAATTGATAGACTTACAGAGCAAGCGAATCTAGCTACACCACGTGAAATGGAAAATGCTAGAAGTATTGCAGAAAAAGAAATGGCTAGTATATAATTGCACAGGGATAAATATACAACAGTCCCCGACGTAATATAAAGTAGCTCTCCCAATGCACCCCTTGCCCCAATGCAGTTATGCCCCCGCCCAGCAGCGGCCTAATGGTGCTTGCAATTTGCACCGCGTCTTAACAACTCTTGACCCATTCTGGAAAATACTGGAAACAATTTGGCAGCCTATTTTGTGTAGCATGCGGCTTTTAGAATAAAAACACTCATAAGGTAATACCCATTCCTCCAGTTACAGAACAGTTCGATTTCCCCAATTTTATGACTATGAGAACGTTATATTATCCTAAAATTTAGAATTTACTGATTTGACTTTAAGATGAAATTTAATATCCAAGTTCACAAGCAGAGCAAAATGCGTTTCAGTTTATTTTTTTATAGAAGATATAATGTAGCTGTATATGCACAGAATTTATAGCGTCATTGTAATTTGTAAGTAACTTCATTAAGTGCCATAAACAATTGTTTATTATCTAAATTGCAAACATTATAAGACAAATATGATATTTTCCTAACGTAAGCTTAAGTTTATGCTCGATAGGTACTTTACGGATTAAAATAGTCCAATCCTGGAAAACAATTCAACGAATTTCATTCCAGGTAGGTACTTCCCGTATCGTATTTCCTATAATACAGGCTAGTGACGTAATACAAATCGAAATCATTGGATTGCGTTTACGTAAGATCTCATCGGAATTACTTCGGCTCAATTCTGGTGTTTATACCGAATGGAATCCAATCAAAGCCCCTCGCAATTGTGACTGATTTGTCACTACAAAGCTTCGCGAGATTGCGACGAGAAAAAGACAGACTTGAGGGGGAAGTCCCTGGTTTGTAATTATGTTTTTTTGGATATTGGAAAGTCAAGTTATTTCATTTTAACCAATTAATATAGAGAGTCGGTTTACCTCAATATTCCCTTAAAAATGTGGAATTTTTTAGTCTGTGTTTCAAAGTACACTCAGTTGCCGTTTGCAATGAGAAAGTAGTAAGATAGAACAATTTACGAAATTGATAACTTATTTATGTTTTGTGGGTTTGCTTCAAATCAAATTCCAATAGGAAAGTGAATCAAAGATTGTCTTTATTTATTACAAAATAATACTGTAGAATTTAATTTATTTGAACGAGCTGAATAACTGTACCAAATACATTTGTGTTTTTCTGAAACGTATTAATTATCGTTTGATAGTAAATTAATTTCAAGAAATTGAATTTTTATTTTTATACCAGAATGTGATAAATAGCAATTGGCATAAAAAATAATTAAACATTACCTAAAGTAGGTTACACCTTGAATTATTATGTGAATGCACTGGTCTGACCTTATCTTTGAAATTAATAGTTTTTTGTTTTCTCGAGAGACGAAGTTATGCGCCTTAACTAGTTGTATAATGTAGCGACATTTGCAATTGCACAATTTCAATTGATAATAAGTGGCACTTGAATAAAAATATAATTATATTGTTTTATATAACTAGCAGTAGTATGCGGATTCACCTGCGGTTGCAATTACTAGTACATATTTCGCAATAAAAAGTAGCCTATGTTCTTCTTAAGGGTCTAAATATTGTCTGTGCCAAATTTCATCAAAATCGGTTGAGAGATTTAGGCGGGAAAGCGTAATAGACAGACAGACAGAGTTACTTTCGCATTTATAATATTACTAGCTTTCCGCCCGCGGCTTCGCCCGCGTTTTCAAAGAAAAACCCGCATAGTTCCCGTTCCCGTGGGATTTCAGGGATAAAACCTAGCCTATGTTACTCGTGGATAATGTAGCTTTCGAATGGTGAAAGAATTTTTCAAATCTGCCAAGTAGTTTCGGAGCCTATTCAATTCATACAAACAAACAAACAAACAAAAAATCAAACCTTTCCTCTTTATAATATTTGTATAGATATAGTAGGGATTTTTTATTCTGTAGGAAAATAACTTTTAACAATGTCAAGAATTGATTAGTATATAAAAATTAGGTTAATAGTTTGGTAGATTACCGCGTTGAAAGAACAAACTCTATGTTGGCTAACAATTAAACTATTTTAATTAACGAGTAGCGCATAGGGGACTATTGCATTTATATTTTAATTGGCTGTTAAAATAATTAATTAACAGAGCATTATAATCAGAGGTATTAAGTTTAGCTGCATTGTTTAGGTCTAGATTCTAAGTTACAAATATTGAAATTTATCTAAGTACTAAAACATACTTCCTTTTCTGTTCAAATTGGACGCATATTATCGAAAATGCATACATTTGTTTTTGAGATTTTCGGATCCGACAGACAAACGCGACAAAAGCTTAATTATTATGTTGTGATCGTGGTTGTGATGAAAGTTCCAAATGCGTCAAAGTTACGATTGAAATAACTACTTTATCTTTGTATAAATCAATTTATTTTTCAAATTTCATATTGCAACATTCTTCCTTTCATCTTCCGAAAGATTAAAGAATAAAGATCGGTCTTTGATCTTACTTTATTGATTGGTCTCCATTTTTTTTTGTCTGATTTTTAATTTTCTTTCGCAAAATTATACAATGAACGCGTGATTGTATAGTTGCAATACAATGTTCATAATGCACTTGCATTTGTATATCTCTTATCGGCGATGTGGGCGGAATGCGTCCCGTTCCATGCGATAGTGTGTACAAAGTATTGTCTGTGCGTTTGTTTAGGTATACCTATGTGAATGTGACTATTGGCAACTTCAGCGTGATGGCTAATAGTTTTATGAAAATTTCCTTTTTAATATCGAGCGTTGTGTTTGTTTGTATTTGTTTGTAAAGTATTACCTTGCTAATACTAGTTAATTTTGTTCAGTGTTTTATGGATGTATAGATAGGTAGTTAGTACCAATAAATACCTACGAAAATGTCTTAGGTAATATAAAACGTCTTAATTCTTTTTCGTAAACAACTAAACGAACTGTTTTGGAGTCGATCATTAACGAGTCCGTAAATAACATTTTAAATTTAATACTCTGTTAGCAACAGAACAATCAAGATGTCCGCCGGCCGTCTAAAATTACCGGCCATATTTATTCCGGCCGCCATTACATCTGTCACTTTGCGCGCCATAAACGCACGGGAAGCACAACGAAATCATAGACAATAATCCGACCGGACGCTGGGTGCAACGTCGCTTCCGCGTGATAGCACCAAATACGTCGACACGTGGTTATTGGTAGTTACTTGTTAGGGCTACCTCACACACGAAGATTTCCAATCCCGACCAATACCCCGCCCCGTCATTAAAGCTCGACGGAACACATTGGAGTTTTGCCGTCTCCTTCCTCGGGTGTCGTGCCTATCTATGCAAGATTTCAGCACTTAAAAAGAGAGACGCCTCGCACAGGATGCTTGAAGCTGAAGGATTGGTGCATAGTGACTGCAGTCTTCTACGATAAGCTGCAAATGCAAGTGTATTACAGTCTTCAACGTAATGAACAAGTTACACTGCGACTGATTTGCGGTCGTTGCAAGCTGTTGACTATCGCCTTAAATAATAATTAATCCTAATCCAAAAACCGCAAACAGATTTCTAGCATTATACTTATTATGAGAAAAGCTTGTCAGTAAACAATCGAAGGATTCGAAGATTGATGCTAATTAATAATTATCATCATAAATAAAGAAACGGGCTATGACTGTATAGAGCGGTCCGTCTCTATTGATTGATTGCTGTCTGAGAGGTCCGTGTGAGTCGGCCCTTAGTTGAGTTAGGAAGTTTTGGCCGCGTATAAGGAATGGAAATTATGGATAATTCTTTTGACGGGTTTGGGCTGGTTAATGAATAATTTAACGACATGTCGCATGTCGGAGTATCGGAGTATAAAAGTGAAAACCTAATGTGGGTGTAGTTCTTATTGTTTTATTTATTATGACTTGCAGGCAAAGTTGGTTGAACCTCGAAACGACATATCTACGATCTTTCTTATTTGACAAATTTTCTATAAGTTATCCTGCTATTCGATTGTGACAAATTGAATAAATTAAAGATCATTGTCCACCCGTAGTTACTTGAGTTTTAAACGAATAAAACAAGAATCAATAATTTATATAGGTACAGATGTTTTCAATGTAGTTATGCCATTAAACGCATCTTTAATTAAATGGTATAATAGATACATACACAGGTTTCTATTCAATGAAAAACAAATGTGTTATGCATTACGACATCTGTCTAATTACTGGCATTTAAAGATAACTTATAATAAAACTAGCGGTTCGCCCCGGCTTCGCTCGTGGTACCTACATGTTTACGTTTTTTTTTCATAAAAACTATCCTATCTCTCAAGTTGGATCGAACTGCACATGGTGTGCGAATTTTATTATAATCGGTTAAGTGGTTTAGGAGTCTATTGAGGACAAACATTGTGACACGAGATTTATATATATTAAAGAATTACATCAGAAGTTGCTCACAATAATTTTAATTAATGCCTTTATAAAGTATCCTTGAATCACATATAATTTGTTGGTAATAAGCGTGAATTAAATGAGTTATTGGCTTGATAATGGTGAGTAATGTTCGCGTCAATAAATGATGATAGGAAATTAACAGTGTATAGAATTTGTATTTATTTTTGAGGTTTTCCTTAAGCTGTCGTTTAATTAATTGGTTCATAATAATTAGCAGTGATAGCGGTGGTATTTGGTGTCGCATATGAATCTCCTAATGACGGGGTATGTTCTTTCTGGGGAATTCCTTCGTTGTGGAACTTATTTGTTATATTTGTATGGATATGCGAGTATGTTTGTTTATTACATGTTGTCTTATACCTACATTGTTGCTATTTTATTCTAACTGTTCTGCCTTATTTCAATTAGTTTTTCGTTAATAGGAAAGTGCGCAGTAAAGAGAGTATGGAAAACTCGATACGCCCATAAGCGCTAAAATGAATCATGCTCCAATGCTGATATTTTGATAACGCTGAACTTTTGTTGTATCGCGAAAAATGTAATTCCCCAAACGATAAAATTCCATATACCTACTTGTTTCAATCAGTAGCCAATAACTATAACTGTATCATTTGAAATATATCACATGATTTCACCACCAGAGTATACAGGTTCAGATCCGAATATAAGCTTTTACTCGTTCTGTACACCTGTTTACCAGGCTTCCTGAAATCCTCCCAAAACTTAGCGCTCAAGAGAAACTTTCTCATTCACGATTCAGTACAGAATGAACCATTGGCACAATAGCTATGAGTCAGCTTGATTAGCTCAAATAAGTATCCTTTTTCACATTGCCGCATTGAAACGCGTCCAACAATGCTGTGGTTGAGCCAATTGATTTATTGCACTGGTTTTGGTATACATGACTTCTCTATATAATCTACTGGCAGAGATATCTACTGGCCTGATTTAGAAAAGTGGTTTAGAGCGTTGATGCCATGCTGCATTTCAACAGAATTACCGCTTACCTATTTTTAAATAACAATATGCTATATTGTTTTCTACAAAGTTTTTTTGACCTATGTATCCTACTGAATATGAAATTCTAAAATTGTTTCAGTAAAATTTAATAATAAGACCTAGAAATTATTATGAAAGGCCCGACGGAAACGCTCTTAACATTTTGCGATACAAATTGTCAGCGTCTTTTAACATCTAAGGATTTTCAAGAAGCCAACTTAAGGAGTTTAGGAAAAGGAAATTTCGTGAAGACAGTTGGAGTGGTGTTAAACAATGAGCCAGTTAACAAAGTAGTCAATCTAGACAGCTAGGCAATTAGTCCTTTTCAATTCCTTTTATCTGTTTTTACTCTGCTCGACGATTGGACAAGGGCTTTCATTTATTTTGTTTCCCAATCCTAATTATTGCCTAATTCCCTTACAGATTTATTTTTGTTAAGGATTCCAATTTTGGTAAAAAGTATTGTATATTAGGTGTATTGTTTCTGAATTATATACAGTATATTGCAGAGGGAAATAGACAAGCTTAATTTATAATCTTAGATATAATTTATTTAACTTTTTAATCAAAAAAGTGTTAACCAACGGAAAAATACCGCGTTAAGATGGGGCTTGCTCAATCAATACACAAATTGGCTAGCAAAAAAACTAGATCTATAAAAATAACAATAAAGATGGCTTCCTTGTGCCGGATCTAAGGCCCAATTGTTTTCCAGCGGAGCGGAGACTATTCGAGTGTTTACGGTACATTAGTTTTCTTGTATAATAAATAATGGTTCCAAGTTCGGATTCAATTATACAGCTGAAGCAGGGTCGATTGTAGTGGATGAAGGAGAATATTTATAAGTGACTTAAGAGAATTTAGATTTGAGTTCGTTTTTGTTTGGAAACCTGTGACTTTGGTAGACTCGGGGTGAAATGAAAAAAATGTGTAACTTAGAAATACTTGAGCTTTCTGTTGATATGTGAGTTTTCGAAATAAGGTTAGGTTTGAGTTAGTCCAATATGCTTTCAAACATACAAGTAATAAACTGTTATTTTAAACAAAAGTGTGTGCTTTTTGTTATTAATGGCGTCACCTAATTAAATGATTCGGTCAATGCCCAGTATTTATGGATTGTATAAATTGGTTAAACACTCGTCGCTACGGCATGTGTTGGCTTCCTGGGATATGAAATGCCTTTATAGTCGGTATAACATACCTAATTTAAAAAATCGATAGAGTAGGTTTTTGTTTAAATTATTACAAAAAAAAAGATACCTATATTTTCTCCATAACTAGGTACATATTATTTGAGTTTAGAAAATCGCGTGGAAATTGAAAAATACTGATGATACTCGTAGTGCAACAAAATTGGTAGGTATCATTTAAAAATGCCAGTATTATTAACTAAATAATATTTCTATTGACAATGCTTTGTGTGGGTACTTCCCATTATTATTATTTTTATCATGTATCTAAATGCATTATGTATGACGCATTGAACTCTGTACTAACTACTAGCCACATTATACCAATAATAATGGATGAATATATGTACCACACGTATTTGGGAGAAAAAAATAAAAATAAAAAGAGTTTTTTTCATTAGGTAGGTACGTACCTACCCACATTGGTTTTATCGTGAAGTTCGATATTTTAAATACTTTGTTCTATAAAGTATGTGTACTTGCTCCTTGGTTTTCATATCATATTTTGGCATTTGGCTAAACCAATTTTGATTAATTTTATGTACGAAATAGATTTCACGCGTCGATCGACAAAGCACGGAAGCAAAGCCAGCAAAGAAAATAGATCCACAACAGATGTCAAATCCATTTGTCTGAAACCCAAAGGGAACTAGGAATTCCTAAAAAGAAAACCTATACTAGATTCAAATTAGATTGGATCTAGGTATCTTACACTTAGGGTTGCCAGGCCATAAAATGCAAAGGCCGGACTGCGCACTATATAAGGCCGGACATTTTAGCCTAAAAGCCGGACATGTTTTTTTTATTGCCAAACATAATGTTTTTACAGCTGGGCTGTTGAAAAAAGTATTTATACGTGGTGAAAAGTGAGGATATTCGATATTTATTAAAAGATGGACATAATATTTATAATAAAAAAACTCGTTTACGAATTTGAAATGTTTATTAAGTTACACTATTACAGTTTTACTTACAAATGGATCATCAGTCTTTTGTAGATAATTAAATATTATTAAAACTAAAAAACAAATGAATATAGCTCTCTTTTGGCATTCTTAATACTATAAACTAAAAAATATAATAAAACAAATAAAAATAATCATTCTTCTGGAAAGTAACAAAAAGATAATATTAATTTTACGGCTAGGTAAGAATTTACTTTATAGTAGGTATTTATAGAACAATTTAAAATCTTTAAAAAATATCAAAATCTAGTTATATTTGCCGGCCGGAAGATAGTTTGCTCTCCGCTCGCCCTTGTCCGTTCGGGTCGGGCGCTCGTCCGCCCATCGTCGTACGAATCGCCACTCTGACAAAAAGCCTGACAAAAGCCGGACAGGCCAAACACGTACATATTTGGCCGGACGCGACTGCAAAAAGCCTAACATGTCCGGCTAAAGCCGGACACCTGGCAAGCCTACTTACACTCGATGATGCGTTGCGTAACACACTGACACACATTTTTTGGCGCAATAGAGTTGTGGTGATGACATCATACCTACGTGATGCAAAAGTGCAACTTAATTGAAAAAAAAATGTTGCATTTACGCGAGAATACAGAAATCTCAATGCAATAAGAATTATGAATTGAAAGCTGTTAATTTTATTTTTTTTTGATAAAATTGTTATTTATTTTGCTGCTCTAGCTTCCAACTGTTTTATAAACGTAGAATAAAAACTGCATACACTTATTAATAAAAAATAAAAATTGAAGGAGTCTCAAATAAGGATGCAAATTGAACGTACGTAAAGTGCAAGCAAAGCCGGAAAAGGCCACTATGTTATTAATTGCAGTATACAGTGCAATCGTAAGGATTAATTACTACAAGATACCGTCTTATGTAACTAAAGAGAATTAGGTTAGGGGGACATTTTGTAATGTTTCTTATCTCTATTTGCTAGGTGGCGCTTACGTCGTTATCAAAAGGAAGATTTAGATTCTAAAGGAAGAATTTTTGCGAGTAACAATATTTTCTTAATACTTTGTCGATGGCAATCGCTTCCTGTAATATTGGCTAGTGAAGGTCAGGGCAAAGTTGGTTCAGCTGTTCCGGAGATTTGCCGGAACAAATAAACGGACAACATAGATATAGAGATAAAAATATTGTATGCTAAAATTTATCAAAATGGTTTCATCTGTTTTTGCTCGATAATAGAAAATAGAACATAGGAACACCTCGCTTTTTTGCAAGTACATAATAATATAACTATTTATTCACAAGTGATAACTGCGTTAAAAACAACCGACTTCAAACTTGCACTTGCAAAATTTACAAATACCTACAGACAAAAATGCTCATAAAATAAAAACTACTGGGCCTATCCGAATAAAATTTTTATGGGACCAATTCGACACTATCCCGCATCGAACAAAACGTAAAGAATCACGTTAATCGGTTCAGAAACCTCGGAGTAATCGGTGTACATACATAAAAAAAAAAACATACCGGCCGAATTGATAACCTCCTCCTTTTTTTTGAAGTCGGTTAAAAAGCAATTCAATTCTAGAACTAATAACAATAACATAAAGCTACCGACTCTGTCTTCATTTTAAAATGATTTATTTTTATGTATAAATATCCAAAATTTCTGCTAACATTTTTTATAAAAGTTTTCTACTTCTATTATCTACTAACTACTGAGTTATGACGGATATTGAACCTGTATACTCCAACTTCCCGATCACTACATTTCTAATTGAATATTCCGCCAGCGTGTTTCGTACGTATCAATCAGTATCAATTGCTATTTGTTGTATGTGGTTGTGTAGTATATGTTTGTGTGTGTGTTGTTATGAAGATTTATCGTCATCCCGTGAGAACAGTGGAAGTTGGAACTCATGGAAGTGTAAATACAATAAAATATATGATGTTTTATAGATGTCTGTTACAGAACTGAAACAGAACTTTTGAAATGAGATAATTTTATGTGTTGTTGTTTGATATTTGATATTTGGTGGAAAATTAGGAGAAGTATTTAATGTAAATTTTAGCAATGAAGGAAAAAAACACGTGAAGGACATAAAAGTCTAATTGTAAATGTCTTTAATTTAAAACTTATAACACAAAACAACCGTTAGCTCCTACCAGAAATTTCTCGTTTTATTTCTAAGAATTAGGTGTCGCACCTTTTCCTGTTCACATTCACGCGATTTTATTACATTTTTAACCTTTAAATGTGTAACTAGTCGTATAATAGAGCTTGAGCATAATAAAATGCACATTATATTTCCAATAAATAAATCATCGTATAGATAAACTAATAAGGCTTTTTTAACGTATGTATATTAATCGTAATGTAGAGTAAAATTTAAAGCTAGAAGAATTTTGTTACGTGCATACACTTCAACTTTAAACACAGGGACATATTTTAAGCGTAAGGTATGCTAGCAACTTTGAGTACTACCAGCATTGAGTACTGAGTATTGGAGTACTACAAACATTTTTACAACAAACACATTAGAAATAGGAAGAGATGAAATGTAAAACGGAATACTTGATGCGGCGTGTCGTGAGCGGAACATGTGGGCGGGCGCGGTCGTTCGATACCGCGGAGGCTGCGCGATGCTGCCGGGTGTGACTAGCCAGGGTTGACCTCCCGGTGCTAAAGAAAGTAAAGCAGCAAGAGCTCATGCTACGCTGGTCAATGGTCGACTGGTCGGCATTTCTTTAATCACAATAGTATTAACATACTGGCTGAATATGTTTTCAATTTCAAATTTGAATGTTTTTAAACATAGTGTACTGTAATAATTAGAGCCTGCAGCAGGTACGACCAGCCGGGGTTGACCCCCCGGTGCCGAGGAGAATAGGACAACAAGAGCTCACGGTACGCTGGTCCTTGGACTTCTCCATAGATATTAACGTACTTACATGTTATTTGTTTTTTGAATTTCGAATTCGAATGTTTTTAAATGTAAGGGCGCCAGGGATTGGAATTTGAAATGCTTCTTGAATAGTTTTATGGTACCTAATTAGAGTTCGGGATTAATTGGTTGTTTGTGCAGTTAAAAATAAAATATAGCCTGTGTTTAAAAATTATTTGTATTTACAATTTTTGTATGACACATTGTGAGACAGATGTCTTGTATTCTAAATAACAACATATTCAAAAACATGTTTTCCCGCTGTTTTTATGTTTAGAATGTACGGAGAGAGATTCGTAGATTGACCAATCTCAATTGACCTCTACGCTTAAGGTCAATAGTATTAGCCTCATAGCATTTTTGAGCTCTTGAATGTCTGTCTAGTGTCTCTGTAAACTAAGAATTCACTTACTTGTGAGTAAATGTCTACGATAATATAAGATTTTTATTAATGTTAAACATAAAGTGTGTTAAAGAAATATTTCTGTAAGTAACCTAAGTACATATTGTGTTATTGAAATAATAACTTTATAATGCATTTTTATTATTTAGAACGAGACTGGCTGATGTAGTTATCATTTTTAGAAAAATATATACGTAGGGCTATTTTCAATTATATTTGAATCAATAATGTATTTGGAATATTAATAAATAAAAAAAAAAAATTGATTTATTTCAGGAGTATTTCCCATACATTCAACTTCAAATAAAAATCAATATATAAACATTATATTAATTTATATTATGTGCTATAAATTACTCAATTATTAATATTGCTTTCGATTTTCGACCTACGACACGTAATAATTTGTCAGATAACACGTGACACGAATTTGCATGTATCGACAATATTTCTAAAATATACCGTATGATATATAAAATAGAGTTTTAAATTCTTTAACACATAGAATGTAATCAAGTCTAGATATTCCAATAAATCCTAGGTCATCCAATTTGTGACCTAGAAAACCGGCAGGCCGCACATATTGCGAACAGAGTCTATTCAATTTCTAAAAAGATTTTTATGCTATGTTTTTGTTATTTTTTTGGTACCGAAACTGAAATAAAATCAGAAGATTGTCAAAGGTACAACAAAGTCAAAATAAATGAATTTGGAAATAATTACCTTTAAAATTGAGGTAAATTGTAAGTGAACAAAAAATTAATTTGGGTTTAAAAATAACGTTTAATAAATCTTCGGGTAATTATGATTTGTAACGCATCAGGGTGGAAAATTGCGAAGTCAGTAAACTAGAAAAAGCATAGTTAACTAGTTTTTTTGAAATACCTATAAAATATATAGGAATCCTATATCCTATCCTTCCTATCCTATCATAATTTCGCTTGATAGTACTTATTAAGCGAAATTATGATAGGTTAAGTTTATCATTTAGTTTGGCTACCTTTTTGTATTCTATTAATCCGGGATGAAAAATGTAAAGTAGAAATATGCAGCTTTCTAAGTCTAATATTTATTATATCGTTTAAGTTATCGTTGATTTAATGGCGATCAAATCTCTCTAAAATAATTAGTAGCCAGCTGCATGTACCTATAATAAATCTAACATTTTAACAGTCATCATCTTAGAGTTATTAACTAAGTGCTCTTAAATCTTACTACAAGAGATACAACCTTCGAAGTTCGAACAATTAAAGAATAAAAAAAAAAAAAAAACCTTCGAACAAACTAAACCCGATTTATTGACCAATGAACTTTGACACACATAGTTTTACTTGTAACAAGAGCCTAACTTGATTGAAATTTTATTTGTAAGGAAATATTCTTTATGGGTTCAATGACCGCTTATCTGCAGCCCCTTTCAATCGATAGATCCGTCTGCAAGGAAAAATGAACCGTATTGTCAGTTGTTAGAGTTGATTTTTGTGTACACAAGCTTGGATATTAAGTTCTTAGTAGGCGTTTTTGAGGTGTATTCCGTTATTTGCAAGGTATGAGCATTTGCAATGTATCGGACGTATTTGTACTGATAAGATACTTTAACACTGATTTTTTTTTGCGTAATAAACGATACTTTGCAATGTGTATTCTAAATTGCTGTGTGTGTCGTTTTATGCAATAAAATAGCATTAAAATTTTATGTCTGAATTACAATTTTTTGCTCTAACTTTATTTTTCGACGAATAATTAAAATCCAATAATTGATTAGAATTAATTGTTTCATTTTCCTTTTGATAATAACCCTGATTTTGTAAATGGTTCATTGCTCCCTTGACTAATATCGATAATAATGTCAACAAACACAAATCCATATTTAACCTAGGTACTTTCCCAATAAACTTTATCTCTTTTAAAAGAGTAGATTCCAAAACTTTTATTTGATCACTACAGATACAATTGCAAGCGCTTTATAAGTAAGTAAGTAAGTGATCGGCCATTAATGCGGAGGTCACTTATAAATAGACACTATTTGCTATAAGTAATAAATAGCTTTGGTTTACCCTCGTAAAAGTTAAGACGGATGTGAGCCATAAAGTTGTTCGCTATGATAAGGGTGATTTCCGATTCGATGTAATCGCAGATTTATTTACATAATTGTAATGTAGATTATGAATAAGAGCTAGTGCGCAAGAGCAACTTTTGTATCCGCAACTATTTTGTCCCTCCCATGTCTCTTCCATCAACTCTATAGGCTAGTAAGAAAGTGCGCGCACGTAGCGACGCAAGTCAACTTCCTATAGAGTTGATGGAAGAGACAAAATAGTTGCGGAGACAAAAGTTGCTCTTGCGCGCTAGCTCTAAGAAAGATTATTGTACTGTTCGTTTGTAATCTCGCGAGTTGTATATTTGTCGAATGTGAAGTGTGCCAAATGATTTACAATTCAAGTACAAAAAAAAAATTTTGATACGTAGTTAACCTGTTAAAACTTAGTCTACAATGTATAGACAAAATTCACAATCTGTCCGATTTTAATTACCCGTAAAATTGTCAATCGAATTTTATTTGGTATTTTGCAAATTTCAACACCAGAGGTCACTTTTTGTCTATAAAATGATTTAAAAGAAAAATAATCGTCGTATCGTGATAGAAACCTAAAAATACAAGTGCAGTACATAGTATTAATTCATAAATTGAATAATACGAAATTAATTATTACTTCAACAAGGTGTGTCATAAAAGCCCGGTGCGTGATCGGAGGCCATTATTTCGAGGCTTTTTCATTTTTCACGAATCATGAATCGGGTCAGGCTAGCTTAGTCTAATCGTAGCACACTATACCTAAATTACGTATTTACCATTATTATGTGGGTGGATGTTATAGGCAGGGATAGCGAGCAATCTATATGTAATTACTTCTAGACATTTATAAATTACTTTTAAATTGGACTCTGTTCTTTCTTGTTTCGGTTCAGGATTCATTCAGGATATATTGTTTATAAACGTTTAATAATTCGTCATCTAAAAATAGAAGAATAAAAGTTATTATGTCAGAATGTTTTTTATACGAAAATCTTTATCACAGGCCATGGAAGAAACGGCGCTGTATTCAAAATTGAAACGTACTCTTAAAACATTAGTTCCATAATACAATGGCAGTTTTCACTTGTTTGTTTTGAACTTTGACCCCATTGAGCTGTTGTATTTAATATGAACCTAATGTTTTGGAGTTAGGGTCTAGTTTTGTATGACGTAGTGGAGTTCACGTACGTTCGTGCTTGCGCGACTCCATATTATATTTTGTCAATACAATGTTTTCTTTAGCAGGATTTTATTTAAATTGTTCTAGAATTCTGCATTCTACCGACTTCTGTATTGTTATTGAGTTTTTAACTATGACGATAATATCTGTGTGTAATATTTTGAATGCTTATGAAATACTCACTAATTGTATAAATTAAATATAATTAATATAATGTACAATTGGAATGTATATTGTATAGAGATATGTAACTAATATGGCTTGTTATGAGGGCGTTAATACGTGTGGTTGTTTGTAAAAGTGCAAATGTGTTCCGTTGAATGTTCCGTTAAACATTTAAATGATTGAATTCATTTAAATAAATCGAATAAATTGTTTCCAAGATCATGGGTTTGCAAATAAATTAGGGTCTCGTTATTATTTAAGAAAGAAAGGATATCCGGAAAAGCCTATGCCTAATCCGTAAAGACTTGACGTGTTATTCTTCTTAGCTCTACTAGGTTTCCGCGTTATAATATAATAATAATAAAACCTTTATTTGCGTTTAAACATGGTATTTTAAAGTGTTATAACTTACAATATAATGTTACAGCATGTTTAGCCGTTATTTAACAGCGTGCAAAATTATTTTATTACATAATATCTATATTCAAAGTATCCAATTAATTTGTCATTCATTCACATTAGGTATTCATTAAACAATAAAAATTTCAAAATTTATTCTAACATACATCATAAAATCAAGAAACAAATATACAATCCCATTTCATGAGTCCAAAAATTCCTTAACACTATAAAAACATTTCTGTTGAAGCCATTCGTTAAGTTTTTTTAGAAATAATTTAGAGTCTAAGTTTTTTAATTTAGTTTGTAGGTACCTTATTATACACTCACCGGCACGGAATCTTGGCCACTTACAAATTTGCCGATAAAAAAAGTTTGAAGTGTTTTTCACGATTTTTTTGTATGCAGATATGTTAACATATTATTTGTTTAATTTTATGGTAAGAAATCATTGAGTTTGAGAATAATCTTTTACCACTTTTGAAGAGTTATTCGAAATTTGTGATTTGTGCGGTTAAGCCGAAGTTACGAATTGTTCGTTTTAAACTTTTTTCGATATCTTTTATGCCGTTTTAAGATATTGTTATTGTTGTACTGTAGTCAATGATCATAACAAACAATTAAAAATGCCATTAACATCTGAACAACCTACTCAGGCCATCACAATGTTAGACCAATGACTGCCGCAACGTAAAGTACCTAATGTACAGTACGTACCTCGTTCAGCGATGCACTATGCATGGAGAAGATACCAGGAGACTCCACATGTGCAGACCAGGATATGAAGGTGTGAGGTGCACATCAGCTCGAGAAGACCCGTTTATTGTTCGAGAGATACTCAGAAATGGCTTTCTGACAGTTTTTAGGATACGCCACCGGCTCTAAAACACCAGGATAATAAATGTGAGTGAGCAATCGGTGAGAAGACTAATGAAAGAAGTTAATTTGAAGGTTTTCAGACCAGCACGCCGTCCAGAACTCCTCAGACATCACAGAGAAGCACGTCTTCGTTTTGCACGAGAACATGAAAACTGGACCCACAGCCAGTGCGCTCGTGAGGTGTTCACAGATGGCTGCTAAGGCACTTTACGAGCTTCTGATAGCCAACAGTCAGTATAGAGGAGACGAGAAGAGAGGTTTTCACACATCACCACACTCAAAATGCGATTTTTCATGGAGGGTCAATAATGGTATGGGGAGGTATAAGTTCCGATGCTCGCACGGAGTTATTTATCGTAGATAATGGCTTAAATTTGATCAGGTACATCGAGGAAATTCTCCAGGAACATTTTCAGCCCTATTACAGGTTTATCAGTGAAGAAAATTTGCTACTTATACACTATAACGCACGTCCGCGTGTCGTACGATACGTATAAGAGTACCTTCAAGAGGTTATTATTGAAAAATTGGAGTGGCCAGCTCGTAGCCCGGATCTTAATCCAATAGAACACATCTGGGACATGCTTAAAAGAAACATAAAGTTCGATTCCAACCCAGCACTAATGTTAGATGAGCTTAGAAATACAGCTGGGGCCGTTTGGTACACTATAGCTCAAGTGGTCTCCAAAAATGTCTTCTAGAGTATGCCAGACTGGATGCAAACAGTGTTTAAGGCAAGAGAAGGAAACACCCTTTATTAAAAGGTTCAATTTTTTTTATGGAAACGTTCTTTCTAATTTTTTAGCATTTTTTAAGAAATCATTTAAATTTCACAGGAAAAGCGTAAATTCTTGTTTAATTCATATCTACTCGGTAGTACTTCTTATTAACTTCCAATTATTACTAAAAGTTAGTAAAAACATTAAAGTAACTAGTTTTGATTAAATTTTTATTGAATTTTGTAGTAGAAAAGAAATAGTGTTATTTTACGCAAAAATTTGCAGTGGCCAAGATTCCGTGCCGGTGAGTGTATATTATTACACTCATACAAAGACAATTTTTATTATATTTTTTTTAGTCGAGGATTATCTTTTAAAATTAATTTATTTGGATCTCTGCGACTACGGCTATTTAAATCGCTTGCTTTAAATAGTTCCCGCGGTTTCGCCCGCGTTTTCAAAGGAAAACACGCATAGTTCTCGTTCCCGTGGGATTTCCGAGATAAAACCTATCCTATGTGTTAATCCAAGTTACCCTCTATATGTGTGATAAATTTAATTGTAATCGGTTCAGTAGAATTTGCGTGTAAGAGTAACAAACACACACGCACACACATCCTCACAAACTTTCGCAAGTATAATATTAACTACCCAGTACCTAGGATTTCATAATTTAAATATGTACCTACATTTAAAATTGTCTTGAATCGACTTTTTAATTTTAATATTGAACACTTTAAATAACTGAAATACCAATATCTACATTATTTTTAAGTCTAAAAACTTTAAACATTTGCAACAAAACACTAGTTGCACTTAATATATGCATCGGAAGAGACTGCTTGATCCACGTACAAATTACCAAATAACAAGTTTTCATATACACATTCTAATTTGCTTAATACTATAGTACCTGTATTAGCCGCAAACTTAATTGCATATCTATAGGTTCTCGCAGTATTGTATTAGCGTAGAACAATAAAAAAGCCAGGTTCAATAACCGACACACTTACAGGCGATTGAAAGATTTCACGGATACCTTAACAATGGGCAGCTGTTCTAAGGAAATTAGGTTTTTGTGGGTTTTCTTTGGAAGTGAAAAAAGTTGGTATTGCAATCGTGAATGATTTTAGAGGTAGATTGCGGTGTATCGAGGTTTTTTGGAAAGTTTCATTTTCTGTTTTTATAGATGCAAGGTAGATTGTAGATAGGTAACTATATAAAAAGGTTGCTTTCTATAAATTGAAAACTCTGCTTTTCTTTTATTACATTTACCTATACTTAGATATTAAAAGCTTACATTTTTGTTGAATAAAATCGTCTATTTCATTAATTCTAAAGTTATTTGTGAGTCGTTATATTACATCTATTCAAGTCAGAAAAACGAACTAGGTACTCGGTGAAGAAAAATTATACTAGTGTAGTATATTATAGACTTTGATTATCCCTACATGAAAGAGAATAATTATCTATACTAATATTATAAAGCTGAAGAGTTTGTTTGTTTGTTTGAACGCACTAATCTCGGGAACTACTGGTCCGATTTGAAAAATTCTTTCGGTATTAGACTATGATATATAAAAGAGCTAGATACGTTACCCGCTCTCTATTTTGGCAAGAAAAAACTCAGGTAAG
Organism: Colias croceus; assembly: GCF_905220415.1. Lineage (NCBI taxonomy): Eukaryota > Metazoa > Arthropoda > Insecta > Lepidoptera > Pieridae > Colias > Colias croceus. The sequence goes on from NC_059547.1 coordinate 928,056, forward strand.
TGCCCGAGTTTCACTTAGTCACGCACCATTCAGCGTCGTGGCTGGACGTTCTTTTTGTATTTTAATCGGCAGTTGTTATTACGAAGTACATGAGTGAGACATGTATTATGTCTCGTGCGTGAGAGTGAAAGAGAGAACAACTGTATTGGTGATAATGCGTTAGTAAGTAGGTATGTATTAATTACGCTGTTTTTTAGTGCAATGATGTTGGCGTATGCCGCGTCTACTAGTATAATAGGTCATTGGTATTAGATAGCCCATTTATCGAGGAAGGTTATAGGCTATATTTCATCACGCTACGGGTAACAGGAGTGGAGCCACGGGGGTGAAACCGCGCGGAGCAGCTAGTTGATTATAAAGTATGTACTTACATGGCTAATCAGCAACAAGAAGAAGTATGAACCAAGAATAAGGTTCAATTACGTCCTTGGCAGGAATTGACCGCAGTGTAATCGATATGCAATCGAGTTGTTGTGCTCTTGTATATGTAAAGTATGTTGGCAAATGTATCGAAATTGTTTTATTGGGTAGGTGTCTAAAGTTGCCTGGTAAGGGTAGTACGGGTAGTGATTTTTTCTTATATTTTGAATCGTAAAAGCACAATTGAAAATATCGATAAATAGGAAATGTTCTGTTACATCCATTCAAATTTAAAATTAAGATGAACACATAATCGTGATGTGAAATTATGAACGCGCGTTCAATTTTACACACACAAAAAGTGACCTTTTTAAAAAGAATATGAAGGTTTTGAAATAGACGCAAGAGTATTATGCAAGGTACTTTTGTACTTGGTTTTAGTTCAAGGTTTACACTAGATCATAGATGTTATTTTCACGGGTACGGTACGGCCTATACCAAAACTATCACAGTCGCTGTAGTGGAAACTAGATATACTTGTCATAATAGCACAAAGAAAAAACTTCAAGCTATGTAACTTAGGGCCGATTTTTCAATGGTTGGATAAAACTTATTCGTCGAATAATGTATAAAACTACCATTTTAAAAACGTATTCTAATTGCCCGTATTTGACAGTTTACGTGACATTTTAATATTATCGTGTAATACTTTATTGGGCGGATAAGTTTTATCCAAGCATTGAAAAATCGGACCTTATTGATACAAGTTAAGAGAATATTTTTTTTAACTATCTTCGATTTAAAATGTCACTTCTAGAATAACCGTCAAGAAACTCTATAGTTATTAGTTACTCTATAATACCAGATTAAAAACTCATAAAATAACACGTATTTTTTTGTTTCAGGAATTTGTGATGTATGCTGTTGATATTACGGTGAGTTTCGAATGGCTATTAATTACAATATGGTTTTAATGGTACTCGGCTGTTAACTTTATTAATTCGGTAGATGATATCTGATGTCGATACTTTCTGTAGGTCTGTACTTGTGAATCGGTCATTGGATAAGTTACAAGTAAATTGAATACGACAATTTTTATTTTGTCTGTTCATTGCGCATGCGATGCCAATTATAAAGCTAAATAAGCCTCGATTCAATCGAGCCAATTAATTTTCTTTCCTTTAAATTGTTTTATGGATGCTGTTTTATATTCGTTTACAGTACCCAGTTCTGAATTTTGATAATCTACAAACATCGCTGTTGCAAATTTGGTTAAAGGCTTCAAAATATAATTAAGGACCAATTAATTTATCCTCCTGTTTGGTATATCTAGCACTGTTATTTAGGTTCTAAATACATACAATGCAAAAAGATTTATGAAATACTCCACGGTACAATTCCTTTTGGATTCCTTCAGTAGGGCTAGTGAACATTTAATACGTAATCAGAATGCTGTCCCTTTGCCAATAAAAAATACCCAACAAAAACTCAAGGACCTTAGATGTACGATAGCAGATAACTGTGCCAAAACTATTTATAGATGTGCGAATGTGTGGTGTATTTAACAAGTCGTTGTTTTGGTAATATATTATCGATTGCATTTAATTTATTGCACTGTGCCAGGAGAGGTGAATTTGATGTTAAAAAAAAGGAGAAGGAATAAAGGAGATCTTAAAAGTTCCGTATACAAGTTATACCTATTAAAACAGTTATGGGAATTGTATTTAGCTAGGAAAGAAAAGCTGCTGTGTCTCAAGATTGAAAAGTAAGTGGATCAATATTGTAAATTTTCGAGCAAAAATAATGCGAAAATAAATGCATATTCTGCATGCCCTATCTTTAGTACCCAATAGTACCTTGTATCCATACAAATTAAAAAAGAAAATAAGTCCTTTGGCAGTTGCTTGGATTAGTAGGTTGCTTCAAGGCCCTTAGATTACCTTTACTTATGTCTCTGCTCTTAAGAAAACTCCTTCGTTACTTCACATTTCTTTAAAAGAAACTTTACAATTTATACGCTCAACGCTGGTAACACAGTTCGCTAGTACCATTAAAGGAGTCATGTAACCCGACACAACGTGACATTGGTACGCATTACCGTGTTTCAGTGGCTAATGTGTTTTGATTGCTGACGGACGTGCGGGGAGCTGCTAAACGAGCGGTGCGATTATAGGGAATGTCTGCTAGTTATTGTTATTTGTTACAGAAGTGAAAAAAAGGTTGAAGTAATGAAGTAGGAATGTAATCAAAGCAAAAAAGATGAATTTCACTTTATTTGTTACAGATTTCCTTTCGCAAATAGTTTACACTAATCTATTTGTTGAAAATACGTGGGTAAAAGTTGTTCCCTGCTGCAATAGTTATAAAACAAAAGAATGCAACACAAACTTCCTCGTCAAGGGAAGGATATTGAAATGAAGGGAACGCACTTTATTATTTTCGAAGGCCACCCATATTAAGTTAATCAATACATCCTGGATCACTGTGAGAGCTTTGAACTTGGAAACCATGACCCCATTGAACTTGTGATAAGGGTGACAAGTAGTTATTAATAAAAAGTGCTGCAATGGTTTTGATAGTAAGCCATTAAAAATACTGAAGAGGAATTTTAGCATTTTAAGGCATTTGATTTGATTATTGAAATTAAGCAAAGCTTGTACCATGATAAGCAGTGCCAAATATTATTAAGACTTTTCTTGTAAACATCCACTTTAACCATTAAAAAAAACTTATGCAATGTTTTTCGGATATATATCGTTACAGTTCTTTGCATACCTTAAGTTCTTTCAAGAATTCTCTTGAAGCTAAAGAAGTTACTGTTATTTTGTAATTTTATTTAATATCTCGTTTAGTGGCCAAACCACATCAAACTCACGCATTTACGGCGAAATTAACACCTCGACGCGAACTCTTCGCTGATAGCCTTAATTGATATTTTGATGGAATAATGTGAGGGGCGATTATAATATTCCCGTTGATAGTTTTTTGTAATGTGGCCTTTGTTTTATAGACGTCTATGAATAGAGGAATTATTTAGTTGGAGATAGGGTGGTTATTTTAATGGTTGAAGACAGGGCGAACATCTTGTATGATACGCCGAAATATGTTATCAATGTTAAAATTGACTGACTAAATAATGAATGAATATGTAAATAGTTGAAATAATAAATCTTTAATCTAGTTTTCAATCAAAGTTGTAAACGTACCTAATGCCTATGCAATTATCAACATGCACATTATAATTAATTATGACGATGGAAACGTATGTTGAAACATGTTTTGTAATTAATAATTTCTTTTCCTCTGCCATCTCCAGTAGAAAACACGGGAATTCACTTAGTAATAAAATGCGAATTGCATGCTTTAATTTATCACAGCCCTGTGACATCGATCGTGAATAGGGTATACACAGAGCGAGCAGCCTCGCGAAGCTACTGCTGCGCTGCGCTTGTCTGCACATAGCGACATACGCACTTTCTAGCTCTCCTAATGAGAGTGAAAGATAGACACTGTTGTGTTTTAGTACTTTTAGTACGTAGGGCTTCATGCGAGTCCCACAAACCATATTACACAGTATCTCAAAATGTGGAGGAGGATGCGAAAATGCATTTTCAAACGATGCAAAAAAGGGACGCGCGCTTTCCTCGGCTAAGTCACGTCCATACAGACTGGGCAGCTTGGCGCAGTAATTTATTCGCGAGGCTGCTCGCTCTGTGTGTTCCGCCTAATTTCTCTTCACGTGGAAAGCTTTAAGATTGTATAAATGCGATATTAATTTATCAAAACGGGTTGTATCTGGTCGTATGTGCTTTCAACGTTATCTTTAATTAGTTATAAGTGTTTGTCATACACATAACGTTGGTTGAGCAGCAAGAGATTACAGTAAATTAGTAATGTTTTTACATTATTATTATCCTTTTGGATATAATGTTAATTAAATGTTTTTATGGGCATAACTAAGTGTAATCTTTAGAAGTTGTAGAAAAGTAAACTGGACAAATATAGACGATTTTAATCATGATCATTCCTTTTCGAATTATTTCCTTCGCCTCTTCATAAATTGCTCATTGCTCAATCAAATGTGGAGTACATGAAGGACAATCAATTAGTAATGGAATTCCGTATCATGCTGTCGATCAATTTTTGTGTCATGGACTAAAAATATTGTTAATGTTCTCATACACGCCTTCTATGTTTTATTTTTCATTTATAATAGTAAGCCGCGTTAAGTTTGAAAAAAGATAGCTTTGCAAGATATATTCGAAAATATCCTTAAATTTGTCAATAGGTAACTAGTTATAAAAAATCAACTCGCCGCTAATGAAGAAGAAAATTGAAACATACTACAACTTATTATCATATTATGGCTGTAATACGTACTGGACAAACTATACATTACCGTCGCATCTTTTGTTTAATTTTCCATCAATTCGTCTTTGTTAGCTATCCTCTCGGTATTTTAATGGATTGGCTATTTATTTCGAAATTCCCTCAGCGCTGGAGCACTCAGACAAGCACTCAAGCACGGCAACCAGTAGTGGCTAGATACTGGTAATTTTGAAAATACTTGACAATACGTAGGCTTTGTAACATTCATGTTGAAGGAGAAAGGAGTGGAGAAAATTTATGGTAACTATTGTTGGTGTTATATTCAATAATAATACTTATAGATACTTAATTATTGTTTAAAAATCCAACGACAACGAAATGTGAAATGTATTAAAGCACATACGAAGTTTATACAACACAATTCAAATACTCGGAAGTAAAATTCACGAAGTGCATAGATAATATGATGCATATCTACCATATAATTACTATGCCGTTCATTTCATGAACCTATTGCCTTATTTCAGCAAGCTATAAACTGATAGAATGATGTCATTCTGTGAAATCAAATATCTTCAGCCCACTCTGCAGCTAGAATTATCTAAATTGACGGCCTACTTTCAAAACAAATGGTCAATTTGTGTGTCATATTTCATAGAGGGTCAGCTGTGAGGTGGTTATGCCCAATACGTTTTGAGTGCCAACATCCAGGGCACGGATATTATAGGCATAGATTTGCAATCGGACCATAAAATTGAACTAGGATATCGAGAGCGCAGTAAAACGTTAATACCTTGACTAAATTAGGATATAAAATGTGCTTCCATTCATATTCGACGACTTACTTGGCTAAGTAGGTCTCCAAAAACTAGCAACGTTAGCTCTGAAGTAATTAGGACAAACGTGTAGTGCAGAATTAAAATGTCACAAGTAGGTCGAGACTCGAGACTCGAGAAAATCCATTATCCGTAGTGGTTATGTGTTAGATGCGAGGTGATGGACAAAGCAGGCTCTCAAGAGATCAGGATAAAGGTTTGTAGACCGGGTGACTGGCCGAACGAATTTACGCGCTATTATGCTTTATATTGAAGAAGGCTTGTTTTGTAGACGAGAAAGCTTTCGAACTATGCGAGTAATCGATGATCAAGAAGGAAAAATTGTAAACGTAGATTTTAAAACGCGTTAAAATTGTAAACGTAGAATACTGAAGGGAACTATGCAACAGTTTATTTATGAGCAAAACCATATATTATGTGGCTGTGAAGTGACAAAATGCGTGGCTAATTGCTGAATATGTTTTCGGCTCAAAAGGTACTTAAACCCATATTCCGGTCAGTTCTCTAGCCATATGTCGAACATATGAAAAGGAATGTGTCTATTTTTTGTAGCAAGATCGTTCATCAACCTGCATTTGCTTTGAAATTGGACTATGAGATGAGTGATAGGCATTTATTATTTAAGAATTATTTTTCTTTTGTAAAAAAATCAAGTCATGTGATTGTGTGATTTACTTTTTGTAAAAATGTTTGTGCAATTATTTATTGAGAGAGGTATTTTTTCTCCGTTAATCGCGTGGAGCTGTAAGGGGGTCGAATAAAATACGGAGAGACGATAAATAAAAAACAAATTCAAATTATCTTAATTGCAATCCCAGAAATACGGTCACAAACTTAGTATACTTTCTCTTTTCGTTTTGTGTGTAATCCGTGCATAATTATGTTTTGAATTAAACGGGAATTGCGAATTTGACCCCGATTCTGGAGGACAAAGGACACAGCATAGTAGAAGTACAAAAGAGTGCAAATAGTAGCCTGCCAGTGTCACGAGCATATTTTACGTGTCAATTACTGTGTCGTTGGTCGTAATGGAGAGAAATTAAAATTGCATGCCGTGAACTAGGCCAAACTTTGAGCTGGACTGTCATTGTGATTTTCGGACACAGATTTATGAAACTGCTGCTGTTGAGTGACTGATTAAATGAAAAAACCTCTGTACTGAACCCTGTTTAAACTGCTCTAAATAAATTGGATGTTTCTGAACGCTTTTCACAATATAATATCTTTGTTACTGCAGCTTGTGTAAATATTAGTCTTTTGGATAATTAAAAGGGGGATTGTGTTATTTTCCTACTTTTTCTAGTTCTCTTCAACAAAACGTTTATTTACTTTGAATTAGTTATATAATTATGTGTATTTGTTAGCGCTTCGGATAGTTTCATAAACTAGGAGTAGTTACTCCAGGGTAGAGTTTTCGTCCTTATATAACTTGAGCATATAACACTTTTTCCACCCTTTTGTAACTTACTGTTTACACATAATAATCGAAATGTATGCGCATTATTAAAGGTCAGGTTCCCGTGTGAATACTGAGTCATAAAATGAGTCAGATTTGGCCTCAGCGATGTGTTCCAATTTATTGCCTTTGAGCCTTTTACTGGTATCTTTTCGATATTGCATTTTTATTTATTATTGGATTCCAGTTTGTTAAAAAAAATCAGATTTATTACATCCTTGTTTAACTCGAAAGTACATGTCTTAATGAGTTGGGTAGATTAAGGTGATATTTAACAGGCAATTTTAAAATTGAATGAAACATAAGACGTAAGTAACTATAGCACCAGAATGGTATTGTGTAGTAGCTTTTAATATTGAGTGGTTTATAGAATTTACATCAAAGCTATTCTTTAAAAATGCAAAAAGCGCCAGCACTATATTGCATAACAGAACTTATCTAGTCTACTTAGTACTTACTACGCGAGGCAAGCATCCGAACCATTTTTTCGCTCAATATTTTCCCCATCTTTTTCATAATCCTTTAAATCTTCAATCGGAAATTTATTTCCTTTATTATCAAATACTGCGACGTGTTCCCGATATCTCGATGGAGTCACGTTCCGCCATGGCCTACTTGATTTCAGCGGTTGATTGCCAACTCTGGCATTCATTTTATGTTGACTTTATCGGAGATGTAATAAACGAACTTGAGAAATTCATATTTATTGCTTTTGATTTCGGCGCTTGTTATGTGTTCCTGTTGGAAGTTAAACGCGATTTTAATTAATTTTCTTTGGTGTATAGTATCGATTGTTTTAAAGGTAGTTGAAATGTATCTTTTTGTTGTAACATTTCACTATTTGGTTTGCTATTAATAATAATTTTATTGTGTACATAATCATCCCTAGTACTTTTAACTATGTCTCTGATCGAATGGGTTGCTTGGAAGAAATTGCTTGTAGCAATAAAGCCGCCTTTTGACTAATTATGTCCTATTAAGTAAAATTTGTATTTTCTGTCTGTGTGCAATAAAGCTTATAAATAAATAAATAAATAAGTTTTATTGTCAATATTAAAGCAGTCCAATTATCAAAATGTAATGGACATCACTTTCATCCGAATTGCCTATTATTTAAAATGGAATGTTTATTTAAACGTTTTAACGTATACAAATAAATGCACACAACAATACAGTTTGTTCACCATCCGTTAAATAACTCTACAAAAATGTTTAAAAACCAGCCCTTTGATAAACACAGCCCAGATAAACTATTCAGATTGTCAGTGCCAGTAAATCCTCAATTCGCCAAAAGTAACACAAAACAAAATGCGAGCAAACACGGGTAAACAGGGAAAGTGTGCCAACTGGATCCGTAGCACAATGGATAATGCTTTTATTGTGTTGGTGCTCTGGAATCTGGCGAATTGAGGGAATTGGGTTGCAGAATATGGGGAGAATAGGAGAGGTAAAAATGCGTCGGGTCGCGTGAGGAAAATGTACAGAGTTCTTCAGTACGCAGTAGTTTAATTAATTGATGAAAATATGCTTGTTGTCTCAAAAAGTATGCCTACACTAATTATGTTAAGCTGAAGAGTATTTAGTTGTAGTTTATAACTTTATAGCACTCAGGTTCTCATAATATGTACCAACTACCACGGGAGAAGCCGAGGCGGACTGTTATTTTAATAATAGTCGCAACTGAATGTAAGTTGTGGTTTATTGAAAGTTTATGTGATGACTACTGACTGAAGAATAAAGTTTTTTTTTCTATAAGTACGCTTCTTTAAATATAGAGTACAATTCGTTTCTGATTAGCCTCGATGGGTAGATAATTTTGTAAGGATAACAATAGATTCATTGAAATTTAGTTTTAATGAGGGACTGTAGTGTGAAGATAATAGTGATTTCCCAAAACTTGAAAACAACAAACGATGTTGTATGTTTTATTCATCAATTGGATAATATTTATTTTAATCTAAGCGCTTTAGTTACAATGTAAACAAGACATTTGTATTCACATTATCTCCAACTGTTATAACATATACTTAGAATTGTAATAAATAGAAATAAAATTTATGGTGTAGATAAAATCACCATATAAAACCGATTCTGCGAAGTTGTGATGTTAAAATGTAACACGCTGTATTTGTGTAACAAATATACGTATGTGAATAAAAAGATGTTTTGCGGTAGTAGAGTATTGACTATTTATTTTTACTAAAAATTTCAAAACAGCTTTACCCATAGAAACTTTTTAATGAAAGAAAGATATTTAGGGAAATAAGAACAACTTATTCGGCGGTCTTATCACTTACAAGTGATCTCTTCTAGACAACCAGAGCAAACGGTAACAAGCATATTAAAAAACTATTGGCGGGTCGAGAACAGATAGGAATATAAAATCTGCTATCTCAAAATGTAATTCGTTAAATCCAATACTATTTTAATTTGATAAAAAATAAGAACTCAAGAATCTGTTGTTGTTTATTTAAGATGCTGTGTCGATACTATCAGGTAATACAATCACTGAACAAAAGAATAATAAAATATTAAAAGCAAAGGAACGAAGTCCATAAAATCCGTCGTTAAAGTCGAGTAATCTTAATTCCTATAAAATAGATCTAACCCAGTTTCTTGTCACAGTAACGGTGTTTGTAGTTTAGGACATAAAAATCTGGTTCCACTTGAATATGTGATTTGAGTTGACGTGTGTGTGTGTGATGGGTGGCCTTTTGGATTTTATATTTTATGCTAAACTTCAGATATCTGTGTAGAATGTTGTGAGGTAGTTACCTATGTTTTTACATTTTAGTCGTATTTTTTTACGTATTGCGTATGTAGGTATATATTGTATTCACTTGAGTTTTGCTTGAGAATATTAGGCTATGGAAGTGAACTTAAGTAACTTTTTGTTGCGTTATGATTATAAAAATGGTCAATATGGTGGATACTATAGGCGATACCATCCCCACAATATCATAAATTGCATGCGAATCAAAACTAAGCTCTTATAAATATATTTTCCTTCTTATTAAAACTGTTACACACTACGAGGAATTGTTCAGTATCGAATTGGGTTAATTTGTTTCCTGGAAAATTCTGGAATCCATGTAATCCGTCTACTACCTAACTCCGGTTGTTTTAAACTTCTTTACGTCGCAAAGTAACTTTACGTGCCACTATACTTACGTACACATTTGATCACAGTAATTAACTCAAACTCAAATATTTATTCTTGCAACTAGACGAAGTTAAAAGCTTTTAAATGGAGATTGCTTAATTGAAGGAGAACATGAATTATTTACTATTACAATGAGGACTGTCTGGTAGTCTAAAGACTACGGTAAACCGTCCTTTTACTGACGTTAAACTTACAAAGTATGATACAAAAACAACGATATAAATACCATTTTCATAGATATGTAAAGATTCTAAATTAAGTACGAAACCACCATATTTTTATAAATCAGTTTCTATTCAAAACAAAATTCAGCATTTGATTATGAATAAACACTAAAGTGGTCGGTCTCTAAACAGCATTTGAGCTGACATAATACATTAGTTCGTGTGAAATGGGTCGTATTCCTCAGAAATGTGTATATTGTAATCTATTTGCTATGTAGAGGAATTGTCCCTGTAGCAGTTGTTTCAGATAATTCCAATAAAAAAGTACTAGACTATTTAAAAATGTTTGTCTATATACGATTTTGCTTCATCATTGTTAATGCGTTTGATCTTTGAAATTCTGTTGTTATAACGTGAATGTTTATAGGTAGATGATGGACGGATGTTTGTTACTCTATCCAAAAATGGTTTATAGGAAAGACTTTTATGTAACTACAGAGATTTTAGCATGTAGGTTACTTTGTAACCATCACCATCAACGCAAGTGAAGGTAGACTACCAACAATGATTTTTGTAGTGAAACTTCTTTAGGCGCGTTGAGAGAAAGATTTCCAGGTCGTGTCAAGGCAATACCGTCACGTCATGGAGTAAGGTATCTTTGAATCTTGCCTAAGTTTCACTTTTGAGTTTTGACTCGTGTGTTTCGCATACACGCTTATTTTTTAATAAGAAATGTGTCAGTATTAAGGAGCCAAAGATACCCAACTTTCCTGTAGAATTTTCTGTGACGTCGTAGCTTATAAAGAAGGTTTAACAATGATCAGATGGGATAGCTTTCCCTGAGCTCCTGTTAAGACCAGAAAATAGAATATTGGACGCGAAGTAGGCTTAGCGTGTTTCGTTAGATTACTAGAGGTTTTTGTTTCTTTACGTTATTTCGTGTTATTTGTATATCACTTGTTTAGTATTTTCTACAAATTGCAGTTATTTCAATACATTACTATAAAATAAATGTTATAGTATTTACTAACTCCTACGACTAACATTTATAGTATAAATGTATTTACTAACTCCTACGACGCTAAAAAATCCAAATTAATTGTTATAATCATCCTGAAAATAACAGCAAATAACAGTTGCTGCTTAAATTGTGTTTGTAAGTTTGTATGTCTATTTATACAGATGTTTGAATCATGATGTAATAGTACATAATAGTATATATGTATAGTGGTATGTGCTTTTGTAGTTAACAGTTCAGATTTGAGTTTGATTTATTATGTAGGATGGACGAATATTATGATCCGGAAGGATAAAATACACATTTGTATATGAATAAGATCTATACTTTTAGAAATTAAAGACTTTAAACGTGATTTATTCATTACTAGCTTTCCGCCTGCGGCTTCGCCCGCTTTGTCTGTAACCTAATCATATATACTAAAACCTTCCTCGAGAATCACTATCTGTTAAAAACGAATAAAAATCCGTTGCGTAGTATTAAACATTTAAATTTTTAATTTACCATTAGGGACATACTATGTAGTGATATTATTATGTGGATTCGAATACTTTACAGCGACACATAAAAAATCTAAATATAATGTAATGCGAGTTTTTTTTCTCGCATAAAATCAAACACAAAATTCGTTTTGAAACTCACTGATTGTTTTCGTATTTGTCAATATTTATTGTGAAATTGGTGTTACGATACATTTTACAAGTGTTCATCTCGAATGTTCAAGTGACGATAAATTAAATGTTACGATGAGTTTCGAGTTTCAAGTGCGATGTTATACAACGTTTGGGGCAATTATTTTAATTATATTTATAGCTGTGTTAGTTACATTGTTTTCGTTATCTTCTTAACAAGTCATAACTTTATCATTACTTAGTATAAAATTCCCTTTCCGCTGGCTGTCTTCTGTGTTGTGCAGTATGCTTTGATCTAAAAAATTACGCAACGGATTATGATATAGTTCTATTAAAATGTATAGATTAGAGCTGTATAATGATTCCAGAGGAAAGTTCATAACCGCGGCAATTCGCTCGTCGGCTCCGTTTATATCAGCATCCGTTAAAATAATTAAATGATTCGTAGGCAAGTCATCGTTTTTTATCACAATTGAAATGAAAATTACTTTCTAAGTCCAAATAGATATCTAAAGATTTCTCGGTGAAGGGTTACTTTAAAAATTAAATTCTAGTGGATACATGGTTGCGGTGGTTTTGTAACGGAAAAGTGTCTGGATTAGTTGCAATAGCACTGAGCAATTTAATCAGTGGTGCAACTAGCTCTTGCAATTCTTTTCATTTCATTACTTAGACATTCTTGGTTTTCTAATAACAGAGAGACGCTAAGGATGTCCTTTTACAAATTAGTTTTCTTATTGACACTGCAAGCATAAATTCATCTTGAAATAAAGTTATTTTACAGGTAGATATTATTTTATTTTGCACTCATATCAAATATGTTAAAAATACCTGCAAGGATAATAATTGCAGATATAAAAACACCTAACGTCGTGTAGCGGTTGGCGAATAAAAAATATTAGAATTTGAATATCGTCCCCATCTCACTATTTATGTCGCAAGTCAGCAATGCTGTGACGCGGCCATAAACAACGTGCTTTATTGGACGGCTTCGTACATGTTCCAGCTTTGCTCTTTTTGCCACCGCGATCAGATTAACTCGAGATTCTTGTGTTTGTTACATTTAGACTGACGAGCATAATTGATGCGCTGAGACGCTTTACAGATATTTGTTTGGAGAGCTATGCAATTGGTCGTTCGCTGCAGCGCTTTATGCTGACTGAATATTGAATAGCCGTTTGTTTGAGCAGTTTTATTACATTTTTATAATGCTGGTTTATTAAGAAGAGCTTTCAAGTCTTGAGGTTGAGGTTACATTTCCCGATCCATTAAAATTTGCAATTCATAGATTAGAGAGTAGGTACTGTGGTACAGGAAGAGTAATGTAGCTTTACGTTTATTCCGCTTACAGCGCTTATGATTTATCGTTTGTTTATGAGCGTTGAATACATCTACTTGTTATTTCTTTATCGTCTCCCCGTCACGACGTGATGGATGCCGACGTTAGCTGGTATCTGTTAAATCCGTCATATTTATATATCACCGGGGCTTGAGTATCGTAATTTGTATCTGTGCATAAACGTTGCTTATCCACTTTGCTTGAGCTCCGGGCTTTTAAGTAGTGCTCGAATGTTTCATTAGATATGAGAGCGCGGGGGGTCAACTGTGATTGGCCGTTAGTAGGGTTGCGCATGTGGTTAATTGGTCTAGTCGGCTAAATGATTCGAAGTTGTTTCTAAGGGTGCATAGACAATCCAAAGCTGCTTTAATAGTTTTCAATTGAGTTGTTACATGGAAATAGTCTCAGACAAAGCTTTATAAGACTAAAGTTTTATTTTGATGATTTGAAAGAAAAATTAAAATTCAGAGCAGACAAAATATCCACAATGCAACGAAATACTAATTCAATATCTACTAGATTATTCACGATATAAACGATACTCCTACTATATATCAGAATACGACGCAACTTTAAAATTTCACAATAAAAAGTTTAAAGTGACAGCCCTAACAAACAAGACGCCGGGCGACCCAGCGCGCAGCCTCCGCTCTATCGAGCGGCCGCACCCCACGTGCTTCATTCACCACGTGGGAGCATAGTGGCTATCGGATAGTACGATGCACTATCGATTGGCTTGCAGCTGTGAGATTTGTCATTGAAAGTTAGGCGATGGTTGTGGTACAGGGAATACAGAAGATGTAGGTACAGACGTAGAGATATTCAAAGGTACATGCGAGCTCTTTACCTACGCGTAATGCGTTTATCAAAGAATGTACGGTTATTTTTTTTTCAGATTTGAGATATAATTAAGGCGGTATGTACGTTCATACATGGTAATGTTGCGTAGATAAAAGCTCAAAGGTGCACATAATATAGGTAAATAGCTCATAGAATATATTTGGTAACAGATATGAGATACAATTAAGGAATCTTGGCTATTTTAGTAGAGTAGGTGGCTTATTCTACTCTAAGTTGTCTGCGTCTCTCGACAAGCGTTCCACTTCAGGGATTAAGAAGCCGTGGAGATTTCCAGGATAGCGAGAACATAATAAAAACTTCGCTCTTGTTGGCTTAAGTGCTGTAATTCTGCTTTAATAAGATGAAGAATTCTGATAATTGAGTCCCACTTTTGATGTCATAATTTCGTTTTCAGAATCATTATTCAGATCACTTCACTTTAGATCTCTTTTGACTCGATATTATCTCTGCATTGAAAACAACTGTTACGTGATTTGGAGCTATACGAGGAAATTGTGAAATAGGTTTCGTTTGCTTTTTAATTGCGTACTATTGTAGAAATTAGGTCATGCAAAACAGCCTGAATTAATTCCTATCGATCATATTTCCACTGCGAATAATTTGAATGGTATTGTATGAATTCTTTGTATATAATTATTCCTGCATAGTCGTGTCCGCATTAAACTATGATAGCTTGAATTGTTTGCATTCTCTTTCTTTCTGTCGAATTTTTAAGTAATCCACAGTCAGTTTGTACGCGTACAATCAGAATGCTTTTGACGCCTCGTAATTGATGTCCTAGTATGGCGGAAAAGGATAAAATAATATCCATTTTGACTACCACACACCCAGGATTGGCCATTTAATTTGACCACACACGCTAGTCCATTTGGTGGCTACATCTTAATCCTTTAATTCTATTCAGCACTCGACGCTTACGATTTACGTGTAGCTGCACATTTAAACGTTCATAAATTTAAGCCCTGTTTGACATAGTTCCTTTGCTGGAGTACGCATGCGTCGGACAGGAAAACCCGTGAGCTATTAATGCTGAAATATAGTACTGTTTTAATTAAAGACGGGCTCGGTTTTAACGTCGTTGTTCGTTTTGGTTGTTTGTTAGGATCGGTTTGAATTTATGTGGAATGTATAGTTTTAGATGGTGTAAACTTAAGTTGGAAGTTTAACATGATCTTTATTATAAACAGCCTATAAGAATCTCAAACTTTTGAATGTATACTTCTGCGAGTATTGTTCTCATCCTTATTTTGTGATGTAATTAACCTAATGTACTGTAAATTAGCTCAGATACATGAATAATGAATATAAGAAATGAGAAACATTTAAAGAAGTGAACATATAGACGTAAAATATAGAATGAAAATTTGTATGGAAAATGACTGGCGCGCGATAACGTAAAGTACGTGAGCTAAGCCGGGGGCGGAAGGCTAGTTCCTTCCATAAAAGATTATGGCGGGCTCTACGCACTGGGAATATATCGGGAAGCTTAAGCGAGTTAAAATTTATTTTACTCTCAAAGTAAATACTGTTAACATTTATGCTGAAATATTTCAATAAAGTTTAATTAGTGTAGCTTTAACATCTTCATCCGAAATCGGCTCAAGGCCAGGTTATCCGATAGGGGAGATATTCTAGAATAATTGGACGTCTAGTATGCAGATTATTCAATTAGCCAAGTGTGCCGGTATGATTGGGCGCATCCTCAGGAACCAAGGCATGGATTTGTTTCACGCAATGTTCCCGCGTGAACCGGTCGAGAATCTGGTCTTATGTGAGGGTTCGGAGGAAGTCCTATTCCCGGTTCCCTAATGCCTGCTTAATGCTATAGGCTGCTAAGCGGTGTGCGCTTGTGCGTACTGTTTTTTATATTAAGTTTTCGAGGTGTTTCGTTGGTATGTACCAATTTGAGATATAGAGGAGCTTGTTATCATATAGTTTGCTGATCGATTCATGATGTTTATTCTATCTTATTTATTGAAAAAGAAGGTGATCAGCGTCTTGACAAATGGTTTTTTATTAGATTTGAAGGTGGATCATACCCAGTACCTCCTGGTTGTAACAAGTGCGAACCACTTCCCAAGACAACATAATTTATAGCCCTATATAATAGACAAGCACACGCCACACACCGGTTAATATTTTAGTAGGATAAATTGAAAAGGCGTTCCATTTTCATATGTGCACGTTGAAATGTACAGTCGAGTAATTAAATATTATAAAATGAATACAAGCGGGCGGGCCGGCGACGCGTCGTGCCGGAAAAATTGATATCGAAATAAATGGAAGCGAATTAAAATGGCGGAGCACTCGTGGGATTCTTCATTACGTACATTTGAGTGAATGGGAAGTTGCATAATGTAAATGATATTGGGTTATCAGTGTGCGAATTTTGTGGAGTAGGTAGATATGTGGTTCTGCTGATAGCTGCGTTTGGTTTGGGTTGATAGTAATAGGTAATTATATTATGAGGAATCAAATGAAAAGGTGATCTATATCATATTATGCATCTTTATTTCGTCACTATACTTACTAAACTTCTTTACACTACGACAATCTATACATTATTGGTATCTGCAGCTCATTAAATTATATTTCAATAGCCTTGTTACTTGACTCTTTGTCCGTTTTCATATAAACGGAACGGAGCATATTATGCAAACAATCATTTGCAGGATATCAGAGATAACCAATAGTCTAAAATCGCGAAAAGAACAGAGAAGTTCCGTACAAAGACAAAAAAGGATCATAATATTAAAGAGCGCACCAACATTGCACCTATAAATGATTATTACAGTAACACATCCATTGTCACCAGAAGCGTGTCAACACCAAACGGGTGACAATAGCGGCAGGACGTGTAACAAAACATTTGACAAGCTATTGTGGTCAATTCAAATATTTGTATGACTTGCTGATTTGGATCTAGCCGCTATAGCGTATGCCTAATTTGGTGGATGTATTTAATGGGTCAGAAGGTACCTAGTCTTCGTTTGAAAAGTTTTTAAATGAAATAAAATTATAAATATTAAGCACGATCCAGGGTTACAAAAATCTGTTTTGATTCCATTGGTAGATTCATCTTAAGAATTCTATAATTTTGTATGCATAAAGATGAAAACAGACACACATATTACATATTAGTTCGAATTGAATAATGTAATACAAGATAAACTTGTGTTGTTTGTATTTTAATGTTCTCTGCCCGCATAATGATACCCCAAAAACAAAATATGTATAAGGTTGTTTGCACAAAGTATTGATGTCGTTATTTTATAAACTCGAAGTTATTTAACCTACTTTGAGGTTATATGAGAAAAAGGCGAAAATAATTTTATAGACTGGAGATTATAGACACATTGACTTTGCTTTAGGAATCCGGAAGAGTATTATGCTGAGTGCACATTATACCAGCGTAAAGATGTTCGATGAATATTCATGCACTTGATGTGTACAGTCTTTATTTTAAAACTCCTTAAGTGTTGTGTGCTTTAATTTAAAATATAATATAACGTTATGAAAACTAAGTATTTTTGTGATAAATTTATTTCAAACATATTATCTGTAACGCATTATTAGGTGCAGAGCTAGACATCTACGAAACAATATTTTATATTTGTTGTTGCAGTAATAATACAGGCTTAAAACGTTTTGTTCTCCAAGTGTATTCAAATACACTGTCATTGGAACCATCCTTATTTCGCACCAAAAAAAAAACTTGTTATAGTTTTTAAAATCTAGTTTGAAACATTTAAGTTCGAATATCGAATTATCCTATATTATTATAGTTCGTCTAGTCCATAATCTGCGCGCAGCATTAGATGATTCATAAATATAGATTTATCTGTTCCAGATCAAAGAGTCGAGAACAGATGATCGTTTGTTTTTATAACCTCTCCATTTTATATTCGAACGGGTTATTATCGATTCTATATACGATATATGCAGATATAATCGATTTGGATATAATGCAATTTAGTTGTGAAGTAGGTAGTAATATTCATTTTGTATTTGTTTACCGTTATTTTGTATTGGTAATTACATTATGTTAACAAATGAGTTTTAAATATGTCTTGTTTAACTTCCCATTAATGTAGTAATAACAATATGTAGAAACGAAATGGTATGTTAAGAAGTTTGATACTAAATAATTAGGACGCATACCATGGAACAGATGAAGCGATTTTCATATGAGCATTGAAAGTTTCGAAAGTAATACCGTTTATTATTCATTATAGATGATATATTTTATATTTGATATCAAAAACAGAAATTACAGTGATAATAAGCCTTTAAAAGTATTAACATTCGAATCTGGTTAATAAGTGCAGTGACCCAAACCTTGTTTACAAGAAGCAAACCTCTACTTTCGGTAAGTGTGACGTAAACAAAAACAAACAGTATTTACACGTGCGTATTACATAAATGGAGTTGTGGGTTTTCAAAATGGCGAATTGTGTCCATAAGGCGGGTCCATACAGAGCGAGTAGCCTCGCGAAGCATTTTTCCATGGCTAGGCAGATGAAAGCGAGTTTGTCGCCGCTTTCTTCGGTCATATCCATACTGATCGAGCTACTTCGTGCAGCAATGGCTTCACGAGGATGTTCGCACTGTGTGGACTCGCCTAAAGGTGCTTTTCGAACAGAGATGTGCGAGGTTGCGTAGCGAGGAATGTGTTTGTACAAACTAATCATACCATCATTTAGCGTTTGAAGCGATACTATTTTCCTCGGTCGAGTAAAGGATGATTAAACGTCACGGTGCAGCGTGGTGACGAGTTTCACGAGGCTGCTCGTTCTGTGTGACCCTGCCTAATGAATAATGGGAAATGTCTGGTAAACTGTCTTATTTTTTAGGGGCCGTAAGTACTAATAATTATAAAAATAATAAAATAGCCTCACATAGTACTGTAAAACTTCCTTTTTAAAATAGAAAAGCAATGTTGATTCAGAGGTCAAGAGATTTGATTAAAATTAAAAAGCACAGAATAAAAATAAACAAGACGAGCATGCAAAATATTTATAGAAATTCAAAACAAACTTATTGTTCACATAAACACTATTGAAGGAAACATTGCGCTAAAAAGTATCAGATCATAAGAATTAGACGGGTTCCAGAGCTTCACCGACCATCAGTGCGTACGTCAGTCGCGCTTGTCATATGTATGGAAATTCATAAAACCGTTCATAGCTAGACCGAACACACGCACGCGAATTTCCATACATATGACAAGCGCGGCTGACGTACGCACTGATGGTCGGTGAAGCTCTGCAACCGGCCTTAATCAAACGAGTTTAGGATTCGCGTATCAACATAGAAATTGATTACATGCTTTCTATGTCTAGGAATAGAGAACGGGATGCACCGGTGTGAGTCAGTGATGATCGCACCTAGATTCTAGGTACAGATTCTAGGCTAGGAATTGTAAGCTGGTTTTGTGTGGGTGTTTATTAAATTAGGTTTTTTATGGATTTAGACGGCTGATTGTAATTTGTAAGATTTATTACTTGTACCAATTTTTATAGTAAATAGTATCTGGGACCTAGATTCTAGATAAAGATATGTACTAGGCTACTAGGGACTTTAATAATCATAGATCGATATAAGTGAAAAAAGTATAAGTGTAAATGTTTTGATAAAAAAATTGAGGTTGAATTAAGACAACACAATATAACTACAGTAGTTATATATTTGTTGTCAATACTTTTTTTGCTATTATGTGTACCTCGGGGGATGATGTTACTTGCGTCCGTGGGATATACCATCTAATCCTAGACCCACCCCACACGTGTCCCCTGGGTGGTGCCAATCAAGTAACAACGCCGAGTCTCAGGCGGCGGTTAACTATCCTGACGAGCGAAAGCTTGCAAGATGATGATAGGAAATGATCATCAGCCCGTAAACCCTTGGTCATGTCTCGGGGGAACGGTGGTCTTGGCTTAATCGCCTGGGCCAAGAGGTAGTCCTCCTCTATAAAAAAACCCCAATTCTAAGGTGGGATACGCGCCGATAGAATGAATGGCTGATGGGTTATCAGCTCCTAGCGCCAACCTCAATGGACCCGGCTAACATTGTTGTACAGTGCCTTCACACGGGAATGGGCGTTACCCTGTGTGTGACTTTCTAATCGACCCTACTCGTGGGAACAGAAATGGAATTGTCTCAAAAAAATACAAAAGCTACTGAATCCAATAAACCGCAAAATAAAACACTAACACAACAATTATTTCACCCAGCCTTGTTCAACAGGACTAGAACTCAATCTTTAACGAACCTAGACATCACCTCTCCATCCCAAACACAAGCACCTACTTGTGAAACCGAAAATGATGTATGGACGGAAGTCCCTATCAGAAAAAGACAGCGTGATAGTCCCGAAAACAATCCAACACAAAAACAAAAAAAACTTGACACCTACTGGCTAAGTCAAACTACTCCAACTTCTAACAGCTTCTCAGAATTGGATAAGGACATCCAAGAACCAACAAATAGTAAAGATATTGAAAAACCTGTCAAACCACCTCCGATATTTGTGGACAGAGTTAGCAATATAAAACCACTGCTTAAAATGTTAGATGACGTAGCAGAAAACAATTACGAGGTGAAAATCCTCCGGAATGGACAAGTCAGAATACAACCCAAAACTGCTGAATTATATACCAAAATAGTTAAGGAACTAAATGGAAAAAACACAGAATTTTACACATATTAACCTAAACAAGACAGATGTTTTAAAGTAGTGATTAAAAAACTTCACCCATCCACTGACCTGGAGGAAATAAAAACTGAACTGGAAGCATATGGGCACAGAGTACAAAATATCTGGAATGTCAAACAAAGAATTACCAAAAAGGCCTTGCCAATATTTTTCATAGAAATAGAAGCCAACAGCAATAATAAAAACATTTATGACCTAAAGAGCCTACTACATTGCCGGATCAAAATAGAACCACCTAGACCAAAGCGAGACATACCACAGTGCGCAAACTGCCAGCAATATGGACACACTAGGAAATATTGCTTCAGAAAACCAAAATGCATTAAATGTGCTGGCGATCATGCATCAAGTAACTGTGAACGCAAAGGAAGGTCGGACTCAGTTAAATGTATACTTTGTGAAGGAAACCATCCTGCAAACTACAAAGGATGCTCTGTTTACAAAGAACTTCAAAAAATAAGATACCCCCCGGAACCAATTAAACAAAGACACGTAGATAAGCGTAAAAGTAATCTGAACAAAGAAACGACAAACCATATTAAAGAATTTTCTGACAAGCTTACATATAGCCAAGCACTAACATCCAAAAATGAGGGTTCTCATTCACAACAAAATAATGAAAAGCAAATGACATCAGAGAAAACCACAGACATGAAGGAAATGATGAATACTATGACACAGCTCATGCAGCAATTGACTTCTATGACACACCTTCTAATGGAAATTATGACAAAATTATCACATTCAATGCCCTAAAAATTGCGATATGGAACGCTAATGGGCTCCCACACCACATCCTCGAAGTTGAGATGTTTCTAAAAATAAACAAAATTGATATCTTCCTATTATCTGAGACACACTTCACTAATAAAAACTACATTAATATACCAAACTATATTTACTACCAAACAATGCACCCAGATGGCACAGCTCATGGTGGTTCCGCAATCCTAATAAAAAATAACATCAGACACTACGAGACACATAAATATAGCACTCCTGAAATACAAGGGACAAGTGTAGTTGTTGAAGACTGGCGTGGTAATCTCACTGTCACTGCACTGTACTCTCCACCAAAACATAATTTAAAAAAAGAAGATTATATCCGCTTCTTCAGATCATTAGGACCCAGATTCATTGCAGGTGGGGACTACAACTCCAAGAATACTCTCTGGGGATCACGCTTAACCACTCCGAAAGGAAGACAGCTCCAGGCAGCCTTAAATGACCTTCAATTAGAAACGGTGTCTACCGGTGAACCAACTTACTGGCCAACAGACCCAAGAAAAATTCCAGATCTGGTAGACTTCTGTGTTATAAAGGGCATCCCATTAAATAACTGTAAATGCAAATCCTCTCTAGATCTGTCATCAGACCACAGTGTAGTACTAGTAGAAATATCTGAAAAAATTATTAGAACTGAACCTGCGACACGTCTGCATGGTAAAAATACTGATTGGGATATGTTTCGCAGAAGTGTAGAGTCCTGCATAAACCTCAAGCTATCGCTGAAAACCCAAGAAGACATAGAACAAGGTGTAGAACATTTTAATTACTGTGTTCAGAATGCAGCCTGGAGCAGCACTCCTGCTTCCAAAAGGTGTGACAAAGTGGACTGTCCAATGCCCATTCGCGAGCTGTTAGCGGAGAAGCGAAGAGCGCGTAAACTGTGGCAGCAAACCAGATACCCAAATGACAAAACACGTCTTAATAACATATCAGCCAAGCTCAAAAAACTTCTTCAAACTGCACGAGACGACGATATCGAAAGCCGCTTGCGTAATCTGGACGCCAAGGCTTCAAGTGACTATTCGCTCTGGAAAACCGTAAAGAAGATAAAAAGACCCATCAGTCACAAGCACCCTATTCGGAAAAAAGACGGCACATGGGCAAAGAGTGATCCAGAGAAGGGAGAAACCTTTGCGTCTCATCTAAAGGAAGTCTTTGTTCCAAATCCTTGCCAAAAAATTATGTCAACCGATATGAAGAATCGCTTTAAAAGCATTGATGATCCCTACCAGCTTGATCTCCCATTAAAGAAAATAAAAAAAGGTGAACTTATAGCGGTTATAAAAACTCTGAAACAGAATAAAGCTCCTGGATATGACCTTATTACTGTAAAAATGCTGAAAGAACTACCAGACTCAGCTTTAATATTTTTGACTCAGTTGTTCAACTGTATAATATCGAGAGGCATTTTCCCACGGCAATGGAAAGTGGCACAGGTCATAATGATCCTGAAACCTGGTAAGGCCCCAGAAGAAGTGTCTTCTTACAGGCCGATAAGCTTGCTTCCTATTCTTTCCAAAGTAATCGAGATTCTTTACTTGAAAAGGTTGAACTTCGTAATAGAAGAAAACAAAATCATACCGGACCACCAATTCGGATTCAGACAAAAACATGGAACCACAGAACAAATCCACCGACTGGTAGAAAAAATTCACAAAGCTTACGAGGCCAAAAAATACTGCAGTGCAGTGTTTCTTGATATATCACAGGCTTTTGATAGAGTTTGGCATCAGGGCCTGCTATATAAAATAAAAACTAAATTACCAACTAATCACTTCATATTTCTCAAGTCCTATCTAGAGGACAGACACTTCCAAGTAAGGCAAGGAGAATACGTAACGACCCTTCACAAAGCTCATGCCGGAGTTCCCCAAGGAAGTGTACTCGGTCCTACACTGTACCTGCTATTTACAGCTGACTTGCCCATGACAGATGGCGTGGTAATTGGAACTTTTGCTGACGACACTGCAGCCCTAGCAATCCACGAAAATCCAGTACAAGCTAGTGCAAACCTCCAAGTCTGTCTTGATAAAATTACTGAATGGTTATCAACGTGGCGAATTAAAGCCAATGAAAAGAAGTCTGTACAGGTAACATTTGCGACTCGTTACGGCTCGTGCTCACAAGTGTCTCTCAATGGAGTACCTATTCCTCAGGCTGATGGCGCGAAATACCTTGGCGTCTATCTGGATCGCAGACTCACATGGAGAACACATATTTTTACTAAACGTAAAGCCCTTGGCATTCAACTGAGAAAAATGTACTGGCTCCTCAACAAAAAATCCAAACTCTCGTTGGAAAATAAATTACTTTTGTACAAAAGCATCATTAAACCAATCTGAACCTATGGAATCCAGTTATGGGGAACTGCTTCCAACTCCAATATCGAAATCCTGCAAAGATTTCAATCGAAAATGCTTAGACTAGTCACAAACGCTCCTTGGTATGTTACAAACCAACAGTTACACCACGATCTTAAAATTCGAACAGTGAAAGACGAAATCAAGCACTCTATGAGCTCCTACAGAAAAAGACTTGATGAACATCCGAATTCTTTGGCCATGGATTTAATGAAAAACGACACAAAATTCCAAAGACTAAAAAGAAAAGCTCCCATAGATTTATAAAAAAAAAAAAAAAACAAAAAAACAAAAAAAAAAAATAATAATAATACGGCTGGCATCACTGGATCGCCTGCCCTACAAGTCTCAATCCATTCATAACCAAGTGCTGAATGTTCTTGAACAGATTGCATTTATACATACAAAAAAAAAAAAAAAAAAAAATGTGTACCTATTTGTTACACAATTTCAAAATTCAAATAAATACTTGTCTTCAATTCCTTATTTATTCTTACTAGTTAACAGTGAGGTAATCTTCTATAATAAATATTGTTACAGATGTTTTTCACAGCAATCCACTTAACGACCATTTAATTGTTACAGATGCGTTCCCGATAGAGATATGACTCCAGCTGCGTAACGGGTTATGGCGTAAAGCGCGGGAAGTGACATTTTTCCGGTAAGTTTTGAGAAAAAAAAAAGTTTGACGTTTGGTGCACAGATAATGTAGAAAATAATGTAGATTAAAAAGTTAGGTGACGTTTGTTTTTGTTTAGACATACTAGCAAGTAATTCTACACGAAATATTAAATCAGGAATAAGTTTAAAAGGAAATTTATGCATGACTAGATTTCCGCCCGCGGCTTTACCCGCGTTTTCAAAGGAAAACCCGCATAGTTCCCGTTCCCGTTGTATTTCCGGGATAAAACCTATTCTATGTGTTAATCCAAGTTTCCCTCTATAACTATGTGTGCTAAATTTCATTGTAATCGGTTCAGTAGAATTTGTGTGAAAGAGTAACAAACACACACACACACACACATCCTCACAAACTTTCGCATTTATAATATTAGTAGGATAGTTAAATTAACAACTGGATTGCATATTTCATTCACTCATTGATTATATGTTTGAGCGTTGACTGCTTGTGTTTGTATTTGTAAAATATTATTATTTATGACTTTATTAATAGGAACTCAAGTTACATATTTTTCATATGTGCACAATGTGTGACAAGTTTAAGACACGTGTTGCGATGAATATTTGCGTATAAATTAAATGTTATTTTGTTGAATGTAAATAAGATGTTATTTGTAATAGTAACCAATAATTTGAAATATGTATTAGTTGGGCCAATGGCCGAGAGGGACTAGTACACTGTTCATAATCTTAATTTAGTCATTTTAATTTAAATGATTTGCCTTTTATCCAAGTCTTAAATTACTGATCTCAAAGCTTGTAGTATATGACTATTGATTTTAAATAGTTTTGCCCCGTATTCCTATAATAATAGACGACATCATCCGCTATACAGAGATGTAGCGTGATAAGCGAAGATTCGTATAATTGACATGAAATAGTTGTGCATCATAACTTATTCCTTTCAAAAAAGGGATGAAATCGTACAGAAGTGAGATAAAGAAAGATTTGTGTAACCCGCAGGTGTGAGCTTGAACAGCTGGCATGGGCGCGTCGGGCGGGTCAGACGAGTTCGTGCCGCCGCGGCTGTCGCGGCTGCTGCACGCGCTGCCGCACATCAACGTCACGCTGCACCGCGTCAACGACACCTTCGCGCCCAACTCGCCGATATACCTTGAGGTGAGTGTCTACAAGAGTTGTCTCTTGAAAACATCACTCTAGTAGTAAATAACATCATATCAAACTACGAAACTTTCAAACTCTACCCTCGAATGATAATGGATATGAGCTGACTTAGATCAGTTGCTTGTAGGATAAGTTGAAAAGACACATTGAAAAACTTACCCTGAGAATTGAAATAGCACAAGGGAATATGAGCTGGCTTCTTTTTTAGATCTGACTACATAGAAAATCATACAATGATTTAAAACATTTTAAGTCGCCTTGCTAATGCATGTTTATAGAGTATAATAACCTGGTATCTCTCTTAAATGGCTATAGGCCATTAGGGATATTGAAATGATGTAAAATGATACGTAAAACTCATACTCATCGATACCTATTTAAATGAGGTGGATGGATAAAAGAAAAGATACAATGTCATACACAAGAGGTCCTTCGAGATTGTACCTAAAGGTTAAGTATTCAATGTCACGAGGCGCATAATCGCCTTGATGTCCCTCATTACCAATACGTTAACCTAAATCACCAAGTTATATATAAGTAATAAGAATAAAAGATAGGCTCGAAGTATATTTCCAAAAGTGACTCATATTATTGTTACACTCTCAAAAAATTACATTTGTTAGTCAAGTAGTGGAGAGAGCGGTTTTACCAAGATACAGGTTTGATCCGTGGTAATGATTCACTAGGAAGAGAATTTAGAGATTTCCGGGTACAAGAAACGGTTAGAATCTTAAGTTCTTAGTTAAAGTTGTTATTTAGTTGAAAAATAGTGTAGGTATACTAGGCCACATCGTTGTAGAAAGAACTACAAAATATATGGGTTTTATGTTTTATGTTAAAAAATAAATATTTATGTTAAAAAATAGCCTATATTAAAATCATATTAACCCAGATGTTCTAGGAAGTTGGCCTAGTTCAACAACTGCTGACACGATGCGAATTTTCATCATGGCCGAGTGTTAAACTGAATAGCATTAAAATAATAGACTACGTGTCCATGATTAAATGGTTGAGCTTTTATGATTAGCAGGAAGTAAAAACGTAATTCAGAGCACGTTACCAGCTATGAACATCTATTTAAAGAAGAATAGTATAAATAGGTACATTGTATGCATATAATTAGTATTGTACTTCTTATTGAAAGATTGCTTTATTTAGCTTCTGAAACAAAGATTTTATTCCATCAATTAATTACAATATGGAATTTCCTTTTACCTAAGTAACCGCCTTCCTGAGAACAGAGATTTTCTAAGTTCAACGTTCCTGATGACCTAATTGCCGGAAGGAAAATTAATAATTGAAACAGACGTGATACATTTCACATCTGTTTTAATTACTGCTACCCTTTACTCTGGTATAGCTGATTAGTCAGCTAAAATTATTGACGACCATGTCTATTATCCTTAAAAGTTCAACGACTGTTATTGTTAAGAGGCCTACACCACCGAAACTAGCGCCACCGAACATTTTATTTTTTTTACTCCTTAACCAGATCAAATTTAAAAAATCTAGCTCGGTACTTTGCTAGTATATTACTTGTAGTATTTTTGGTATTACTTTTCACTATTCTAACTGTTCATTATTCTAGAGAACTTTTGATTACCGCCAAAAGTGGCCACTTTTGGCGGTAATCAAAAGTTCTCCTAATTTACCGAATGCAAAATAATGAAAAGTAATACCAAAAATACTACAAGTAATATACTAGCAAAGTACCGAGCTAGATTTTTTAAATTTGATCTGGTTTAGGAGTAAAAAAATAAAATGTTGGGGGGGCGCTAGTTTCGGTGGTGTAGTCGCCTTAAGACGACACAGGACTTTTATAACTTTTATCCTCTAAAATTCCAGAGCCTCGGAATCCTCGGTTCGATCCCTGGCGCCTGGCTGATCCTCACACTGACCGTGCTGCTCATATACCTGCTCACGAGATGCTGCGACAGGAAGCAACGCCCGCCCAAGAGTATCACTGCGCTCAAGGTAAGATTAGACCTATTCTAAAGTTCTTCTGTAGGTTTAGGGACTGTAGAAGTATAAGCAGGTTAACGTACTTACATTTTCACAACATTCGTGCAAAGTTTTTAAGGGGAGTACTGTGTATTGATTATATTAATGTAAGTCGAGCCACTAACTTGCGTGCACATTTTTGTAAAATGTATTAATGTTCACCCTCTTGGTGAAAAAAAATATTTGTGAGCATATTCGTGCGAATGTGAGTGACCGGCATGTGACATATTCACCTTAAAAAATAAAAATACTAACTATATGACATGCAGGCTAGGCTGAACATGCTGGAACTCAATTGTTAACATCTATGTCTACCATGTTTTTTGGCAAATAAATTAATTTGAATTTGAATTTGAATTTATAAATCATTTTATGTAAAATGTTTTTATGGAAACAATATCGTGGCAAATACATTTTCTACCGTCTTTACTATAATTAATGTTGTTATGCTTTTTCATTACCGCTCCACTTTGTTTGTTCCTTTTGTTCCTATGACAAAGAGAAATAGCTATAATTCACTACTTCCGAGTAAATACAATTAATTTACGAAAAGGAATTTTCTAAAAACGTAAGAAGCCGTTATTTAAGCGTTGCACGCAATAATAAAATTAAGCAATATGTCAGCATGGAATTTAGATTGAGTGCACTTCGCCTTTAAAACAATACTAAATAGTGGGATATTTTTAGTTCCATTGGTTTGTATATTAGCTAGGGCTGCTTCTATATATTTTTATTGAGAGTATTAGCAAGTTAATTATATACACGTTTACCGACACATATTTATAGTTAAAAAAAACATTTTAATATTAATATATTGTCGTTTCGTCAAAAGCCATATAAAATTATCTGTGATATTATTACAATAAGTATTTTGAAAAGTTATATTAATTAACATTAAAACATAAGAATAAGACATTCAATATCTGTTAAGAACATTATATTATTTAAAGTGAAAATATTAGAAGATCTATATTCTATACTGTCTGTTAAAATCATTATGTTGTTGATAACCCTACAGTAGCTGGTAGGATCATCAAACGGTTCCCACAGTGAAGTAACCCCACATGTGTGAGCTGTTAGTCGCGATATTAAACTATATACGATTTATTGAATTCACAACCAATATAACTGAGGAGTTATTGTTTTATTTCGATTTTTATTACTCTTTATTGATTGGATCGTTTGGAAACGTATTAAAATTTATAGTTTGGTAAATTATGGATTGATAGTTATTTTTGATATCATTGTGATTTGTTTTGATATTTCTTGACGAAACTGTAGGTTAAAATTATGCTGAAAACGAGTGTAATTTTTTTCATATTTTTATATGAATAAAATTAAGCGGAACTAGTGGAGCAAAGAAGGTGGATTTAAATGTTCAGTTTCAGATTTATTTATTACGGGTTTATATGTATTATATATATTTCAGAAAATATAAATCTAAATATTAAAAAACAGAAAAAATCCTAAGGGACAATTCACGCCATCTACTAAGAGTCGCTAGAATATCTCGTCTTGACCCATATACCTACAACTTAGCCTACATGTTTTTCTAGGTCATCCTTCTGCATATTAAATTGCTGCAAATCGATTTAGTTTTTTAATAAAAGATTACTTTGCACAAGCAAGCAGCGAGGAACTTTTGCATTGATGTAAATTGAAAAAGTTCAACATTACGTTGGAACTTTTGCATTTATAATGTTTTTTATTGATTGAACTTGAAAATAAAGTATGTATTTAGACATTGCCTTTTAAGAATTGTTTCATCCACGATGTAATTTCTAAACTGAGAAAATTCACAAAATGAAAAATGTAATTATTAAATAATTAATATTTATTCATTACATTTTTTAAAGAAAAACTTGGTAAAAAAATATTAAAATTCATATAAACTTATTTTATCCATTATAAGCTACCATTTACCAACATTACTGTAAGGAAAAAGTTGGGCGTCTATAGTCAAAAGCTACTTACGAAAAATCTGCTTCTAAGTAATAATTTATGAGAAGTGTACCAGGGATCCTGTACTACTATCTTGGTATCAATTATATAAATTAATTAATAATTTTCAGATAACACTTATGATACTGTCGGTGCTCTGTTGCGGCGCGATCGGTGTCGGTCTCTTTGGCAATGACGACCTTCACAACGCCATGCTGCAGAGCATCCAGGCTGGTAACCAGCTCGCTGCACTGGTTAACACTGTTAAGAATCAGGTGATTATAATTATAGGATAGATGTAGAACTAGAATGAGGTATGGTCGAATTTTAATGATAAATCTTTGTAATATGATTTGTTCTTTCAATAACATAGTGCCTACTTGTGCCTAATTTTCAAATTGTGAATGATAAAAATAATCTAGTTTCTAGCCTTTATTAGACACCAATTTACAGGAATTCACAAAGTACACAATTTGGGAACTAATCAGTTTATCCAGATTCCAGCAGTTGACAGACTGTCCAAAATTACAAATATCATATTTGCAATAATTGCAATACGATATTTTGCAAAAAAAAAAAAGAAACAAGTTATGATCCTGACAAAAAAGAAATGTAAATAATGCGTGGTAACTTTCGTTCAGTCAAGCATACTAGAAGAAGCGATGGGTTCCCGCGCACGGGCACCTCTAGCTCGACTCGCTGATGCACTAGACGCGCCCGTCGCGAACCAGACAGCGCTGGGCACGCTACTGCGAGCGCTGTCAGCACTGCGCAACAACGCAAGTGCAGCAGCTTCAGCCGCTGACAACTTGCGGCGTCCGCTGGCAGCGCTGAACCTGGATGCATTCATGAAGGTAAGCGCTGCTGGTGTTGAGAAACGTCAGTTGCTCTGCAGCTTTTAACGACGATAGGATAATCTCCCAGCGTCTATTTCACATCATCTTCTACACTTAGTATTACTCTTTGTGGTCCTTCGAGCCGGATATTATCGATTCTTTCTATTTGTGTCGCGAAATAAACGTTAAAATTTTATTTAACAATTTTTGCTATTAAATTCCACATATTTTTATTGTAGTTTTTACATTTTACACCATTTTCAATTTGTTCAATAATTATTACTGGTCCTTCGAGCCGGATTTTTCCAATTCTTCTTTGAAAACATTACCATATTTTTATAAATAATCATAAAGCTAATGAAAAGTGTTGCGTTTCCAGCGGCTTTGGATCTGGGAGGCAGCTCGGTGGGCGGGCGGCATGGCGGGCTGGTGCTGCGGCGGCGCCGTGTGCGTGGCGCTGCTGGCCGCCGCCGCCAGGCGCTCGCGGCGCGCGCTGCTGCTGCTGTGTGTGAGTGTTGTTGGCCGTGCTGTGGGAGCGGGCAGTGCTGCGGGGCGGCATGCCATTTGGGCGTTTTTTAAGTTTAAAATGACGATTTTAGACTTTTTTGAAGTGTTTATTTAGGCGCGCTGAGAGTAAAATTTCGCGTCATGGCAATACCGTCACGTCATGGAGTAAGTAGGTAATGGTATCTTTGAATCGTCTAAAGAAGTTCCACTTCTGACACATGCACTCAGCTCACACTCTATTTTATACCCAACTAAGATTTATATTACTTTATTTGAACGTTCTCTCGACCTCTAAGACCATTTACATCTACCCACATTTTGATTTAAAATTAAAACTTGACATTTACCTTATTTTCAGTATAAATCGCGATTTTTTTATTTTTTATTTCTATATTCACATAATATGTGTACAGGTGTGTGCGCTAGGTGCGCTAGTGGCATGCTGGGCGGCAAGCGCGGCGCTGGTTGCGGGCTCGGTGGCGGCGGCGGACGCGTGCCAGGACCCCGCGCGGGCCATCGCACTGTACGCACCGCATAGATTGCCGCTCGATGTATGTATATAATGGGGGGATTCGAAAAAGGGTTTATAAAGTTTCAATAATAATATGCCCATGTTTTGTTTTCTCTAACCCGTCTATCATTTAATAACTCAGCCCCCGGAATCACAGACACAATAGAAAATCTATTGTGTCGTGGACCGATCGGGCCGCTTGGGGCTCAATGGGTAAACTACGAATGCCACAGACGGAATTTATTTCCAAACATCAGGTAGTCTTGACAATATATCCAGACTTCTAAAATCTATGAGAAAAGTTCTATAATAAAATAAATAATAAATAGTATAGATATACACACAGACATAAACATTCATTTGTTTGGTACCAAATTTGGTCGATACTTAGCAACACAGAAATTCGACAAACTAAACACCAACATATCTGTAGGGGTTTTGCTAACCTACAAAATGTACAACGTGAGACGCAATGTGCAACTTGATATTGATATCGCCGGACGTATACCGAGCGCAATAAATATGTATGCCTCATAAGTGAGCCTTTTTAACCGACTTCAAAAAAAAGGAGGAGGTTATCAATTCGGCCGGTATGTTTTATTTTTATGTATGTACACCGATTACTCCGAGGTTTCTCGACCGATTTACGTGATTCTTTTTTTGTTCGATGCGGGATGGTGTCGAATTGGTCCCATAAAAATTTTTATTTTATGAGCATTTTTGTCTGTATTTCGGATAGGCCCAATGGTTTTTATTTTATGAGCATTTTTGTCTGTATTTGTAAATGTTGAAAGTGCAAGTTTGAAGTCGGTTGTTTTTAACGCAGTTATCACTTGTAAATTAGTACACCTAAACACCTAAATATCTATTTCAGATGGTCCACTACTACCTGTCCTGCAAGGTGTCCCGCGAAAACGTGCTGACAGCTGAGCTGCGCAACGCACAGCGCGCGGTGGTAGCTGTGCGGCAGGCGCTGGCCGTGCTGTCTCGTGGCGCTCCACAGCTGTTCAACGATCCCGGTCAGTTTGTGTGTTTGTGTGTATATAGACCCTGATAGCATGTTTGACATATAGGTAATACACATAGCTGATAGATAAGCTAAACAGAACATAAAAATAAATTTAGTGTAATTCGTGCGATAGTTGTGAATCCGGCTCTAAGGATCAAACTATAGATCCTTCGAACCGGATATGAATTTAAATTATGTGAAGTAAAATTTCAAGGTCGCATCATGGCAGTGCACGTCATGGATTAAGGCGATGATTTTGTTAATATGTTTTAAATTTTAGTTTTAATTATTGTTTCAAGTGTAGGTTTATAATTGTTTGCATGTTGTGTTCGCTCCTAGAAGGCCGTCCAACTAAATGTCACAAAGATAAGATTATGATTGTATTTTCACAAAATGTTGGAACGTCCAGTTAGCGGACCGAATAAAGTAAAAAAAAAAAAAAAATTTACTTATTTTATGATTTCCAGGTCTGCAGCCGGCCCTGGGCGCGCTGGGCGCGGGCACGGGCGAGGCAGAGCGCGCGCTCGTGTCGCTGAGCAGCGCGCTCGAGTGCCGCATGGCAAGGGCCTACTTCGTGACCGCGGCACGGGCTGCGTGCGACGCGGGGCTACAGGTGCGTACTTGACCAACATAATTATAAATCCATACTAATCCATACTAATATTATAAATGCGAAAGTAACTCTGTCTGTCTGTCTGTCTGTTACTCAATCACGCCTAAACTACTGAACCAATTTTTATGAAATTTGGTATGGAGATATTTTGATACCCGAGAATGGACATAGGCTACCCTTTATCCCGGGAAAATGACGCAGTCCCGGAAATCCTACGGGAACGGGAACTATGCGGGTTTTTCTTTGACTGCGCGGGCGAAGCCGCGGGCGGAAACCTAGTAATAAATAAATAAATAAATATTTCAGGACAATTTTCACACACGGCGCGATCTGATCCCATACTATGCTTTCGCTTGTGTTATGGAAACTAGAAGGCTGATAAACATACATATATAATTTTTAAATAAATACTTATATAGATAATTAACACCCAGACACAGAGCAATCATCTATGTTCATCACACAAATATTTGCCCCGGGTGGGAATCGAACCCACGACCTCTGGCTTGGAAGGCAGGGCCACTACCAACCAAGCCAACCGGTCAGTGAAGTCAATTGGGGCGTTAATGTATGATATCATTGTCCTTGTCCAGCAATGGATGTCCCACGGGTGAAACGATCGACGACGAATGTACAATATGAAATGTATCGCTTATAAACTCTGCCTAGTACGCGTAGGCAGAGTTATGCTTTGGACAATTTTTGAGGATAATTCTAGACATTTATTCAACGTCAAAAAATGGTGTTAACCAACATAATAATAGAAATTAAGGGTGCTGTGCTTCAGTTAGGGCGCCAAATGAAAATATATTTGTTTTTTTGACGTGACAACGTCTTATAATTCGATAGAGCCGGCTGCACGCACGAAAAAACATGACTCATGCGGCGTTACCTCGCTCTGAGGCGTTCCGTAAGGCCTTGAAGTGCAAGCGAGAGCGCGGAACGAGCGACAAAGAAGCACAATCGGACGTTGTCACGTTCAACTATCGGCAGTAAACCAACTTTACAGACAACCATCGAGATATATGTACTACGTACTAGAGAGGCGATCGCTACTACACTCTCTTTAACACGAGCTAGAGGCAAGAATCACAAGTCTCTTTAGTCTGTGCCGGACGCTTGCCGCGTCAACACGTGTTATTGCTCTGTTCAAAATGCCTTCGTGTGTGCTAAGATATTGTTTTAACAGTTCCCATAATACAAACAAATCCCGAGGAGTGACTTTTCACCAGTAAGTTTCCTTATTATGAGTAAGTCATGCATTTTACTAATATTGTTATCATTTTGCGAAAAATCACCACGCGTTCTGCGTTTCGCGCCATTTTTCATAGACTAACAGCACAGACGTGACACTATCGATGAGTGTTAAAAAAATTTAACTGGATTTTTTAACTATGAATATACAATATATACTAGGAAAGATTACCGTGGTGTAGTACCTAAATATTTATACTTTTACCCGACTACGCAAAGTAAAACAGTAGGTTATATTAATTAATATTTATTTATTTACCTATTTTTATTTATTAAAAAAAGGTTCATCAACAGTTGTTCCAATAGGATTTATAAATTATTATGCACAACAATTACAAATAAACACAACATTCACAGAAACTAATACAGTAAAAGTTCCTTAATCGCGCTTCCTTTATTCGCGTTTTCACTATTCGCGGATTAAAAAAATGCGACCCAATTTCTATATTCGAATGTAAAATTTTTTTTTATTCGCGGATTTAATAAGTACATACATAATAATAAAATTATTCCAATAGGTATCTTACCCAATATCCTTGTCAAATGGACTAATAAGAAAGTAAAATAGATCTTATTACAAGTTTGCCTAAAGTACATAATATTATGTTCTTAAATGATATCGCCCTGAGATTTTATTCAACCCCCTCCCCCATCCTCGAATCTCACGTGAGCTTTTTCAAAATGTGAGTTTCTTATACGTAAACGCCATCAACATTGAATCATCGTATCCATTTAATTAGGGCTATTATAAACCAATACTCCAAAATTCGATTACATCATGAAGCAAAAACTGATAAAACTATTGATTACTACACAAAACGACAAAAGCTTACTAAATTGATATTATTTAAAGGAAATTAAAATACATAGTTTAATATAAAATCCTCTTTTTATTAATTCCCTAGTATCAGTACCACCAGATAGTACCGAGTAAACAGATTGCACAATGTGTCGCATCTGCGCGCATTGCTTAATCTTTGAACTTGAAGCCACGCCTCGCTCGTTCCACACGTACCCCACCACATCGGCCGCGCGCAATGTTTTTGTTTGGAATAACCTCTCTAGTACGTAGTACATATATCTCGATGCAGACAACCAATTTTTTTTTGTATTTTTGTACATTTAAATGTCATATTTTTTTTGTAATGTGTCCTTGTCAATCGTTATTTATGTGTGAAAGATATTGAAATGTCATTTTTTGCAGGCTTTAAGCCTTCAGCTGCTGGCAGCTGTGGTGGCCGGGTTTCTCTTCACAGCCATCGTGTTGGTCGATTCGCATGCTTGGATTTATATCAACACTAAGTAAGTTTATTATCAAACTAGCTGAGCCCCGCGGTTTTACCCGCATTGCTCCGCTTCTTTTGGTCTTTGCCATACTGAACATAGCCTATTAAAAATAAACTCTTCCTTCGATAAATGGGCTATCTAAAACTGAAATAATTTTTCAAATAGGACCAGTATTTCCTGAGATTGGCGCGTCCAAACAAACATATTCTTCAGCTTTATAATATCAAGTTATGCTACCCACGTAGGTAGCATAACTACCCTCATAATCTATACTCGATTAAGATAAAATTACTTTATTTTATTGCTTTTACTTATTGTAAGGAGATTTTTTTTTGCCTTATATGTGAAGTTTTCAGCGTTCTTCGTTGTTAAGATTACAAGGTATTTGTAATTTTCTGGTGTTGTAATTATATTTTTCTAGCCAAAATGACTTTGAAATTCAATTTTCAGCAACTTTTGTTATCTAACACCGTATTTATCCCCAGACGCGCGTCCCCAGCTGAAGAACAAGCGCCGTTCCTAGCGGGTGCTGCGTGCGGGCCGGCTGCAGCCCGCACGCTGCCCCGCCCCGCCCCGTTCCCCAACGGCAAGCCGCCGTCCTACAGCGCGGCTGTGCAGCTCATGGACCTGAGTGAAAGGGAACGGGAACGGCCCAGGTAGGAAATAACTCGGATAAAACGGGGGAATGGTGGAAAAAAACATGGAAAACATTAAAAAAAAGGAAAATTTTTTTAAATGGAAAAGAAATCGAATAAAACTTGACTTTGAGAGAAGATTTACCGCTCTTTCACAAGGGGGTAAGGGAAAGTGTCTATATACAGACCCGTGACACTCTGTGTATAACCCGAGCAGATAGAGAATTGATCTGAAGATGGTTAGATGGATGGACGTTCTCGCTCACTCTCTATCGCTATTTTTACTCACACAGTGAAGTACGCGTTGCAAAAAAAAGAGTTATGTACACGCGTCAGAAGTTATACTTCTTTGGCGTATGGAAAAATACTAGAATATACAACTTGAACGTAGTTATCAATTTTCATACCACCTAGAACTAACTGTTAAATTTAGGTGTCGGTGTGCGTGCGCATCGTAAAATTTAAATTTCACTCTCATCATTTTTCTCCATCGCGCCAAAAGAAGTATAACTTCAAAAAATTGTGGCGGGATTCACCGCTTTATTTGATCATTTTTGGCGTAAAATTTCATGCATTACTTATCGTTTGAAATGATAAATAAGTAAACGTACGTATCAGAATAAGCTGTGAACATTCTTGTTTTGTTTTGTCATGTAACTTCTGAGTCAAACATTCTGTTATTAATTATGTTTGACTCAGAATATATACATATATTTATATTGTCAAACAGTTGTGTAGTTATTTACTCCATTTTGTATATGTACGTATTGGCACACGTCACAATATCTGTACCTACGCAGATCTCGCGTATCGGGCAGCGCGACGCTCGGCCGCAACAGTGGCGGAGCCCTAGGCGGCGCGCTGGGCGGAGCCCTAGGTGGCTCGCACACGCTGGGCCGGGCTCCGCACAACGGCAAGTACGCGACGCTCAGCAAGCAGTGCAAGACGCTCGAGAGCAACGACTTCTACTGAGAACGGCCTGGCGGCGCGCCCGAGCCTGCTGGTGCGTTTGTATTTATTTATTTATTTATTTATTTTGATTTGCCAACAGATGTACATCTTATATTTAAAATATATTTATTTATTTATTATTTAATTTATTTTATTTATTATTTAAAATATATTTTGAGTATGTGACATAATTAGCATGCATAGCAAGATGTAGATCCAATTACAGGCAAATACAACATGCGTTTTTGAATTGTATCAAATTATAGCTTCTAATCGTAGTATAAATTTTAATCAGAAA
This sequence comes from Colias croceus, assembly GCF_905220415.1. NCBI lineage: Eukaryota > Metazoa > Arthropoda > Insecta > Lepidoptera > Pieridae > Colias > Colias croceus. The sequence continues at coordinate 965,727 of NC_059547.1, forward strand.
ACATTATTCTTATATAATTGTAAGTATAACATCATATAGCCAATCACATTTTAATTTGTTCGCCCGCACGCATTTACTTAGTCGCACATGTAAAATAACTACTCAAACTCAAACTCAAACATTCATTTATTCAATTAGACTACTATTTAGTAGCACTTTCGAATCGTCATTACATAATTATTTTAACATTTACCACCGATTCGGAAAGCAGTGATCTATGGAGAAGAATCGGCAAGAAACTCCATAGTTGCTCTTTTAAAATCATGTAAATATTACAATATATGAAACTTATATCTAACTAAGTACATAATATGCCAATGAACTGTCTTGTGGTTTTTACGCGACAACCCTCCATGGGTTTTTATCGTCCATATATTCCTGAATACTGTAGTACGCTCTCTGAACTAATACATTTTTTATATAAGTTTTAAATTTAGAACTACTAAACTCTTTAATATTGTGAGGAATTCTATTGTAAAAGCGTATACCTTGACCCATAAATGAATTTTTAACTTTAGCTAATCGGAAAAATGGCATTTCAATTCTATTCCTGTTCCTTGTGCCATAATCGTGTCTATCTCCTACTCTTGTGTGTAAGTCGGAGCTTTTGTGTACATGCAAAATATTATTAAATATATACTGTGATGGTACAGTAAGGATACCAGTATTCTTAAAATGATCTCTTAGTGAATCCCGAGCACGTAAATTATATATAGAGCGAATGGCTCTTTTCTGTAAGATAAATATAGTTTCTATATCTGCAGCCCTGCCCCACAGTAGAATTCCATAGGACATAATGCTATGAAAGTAGCTGAAATAAACCAGTCTAGCCGTATCTTCATCGGTGAGTTGCCTTATTTTTCGGACTGCATATGCAGCTGAACTGAGCTTACCTGCAGCGGTGTTGACATGGGCTCCCCACTGTAGTTTCTCGTCCAATGTTAACCCTAGAAATACAGTAGACTCAGTAGGATGCAATACCTCCCCGTTCAAGGTAATATCTCTGTTCAACTTTTTTACGTTAGGAAGTAAAAATTCAACACAAGTGGTTTTTTTGGCATTTAATAATAAATTATTGGCATTAAACCATTCAGATACTTACACGCTAACTCATTCGCTAATCCACTTACACGCTAACTCATTTGCTAATTTAGTCTTACACGATAAATCATTCGTTCATCAATGTACTAATTTAACTTTAATACGCTAACTCTTAAACTCTAATTCTCTGATCCACTTACATGCTAACTTACTTGATCACGGCAAATAAATGTTTTAAGTTGGTGTTTGATTATTTTTAACGTGTACGATGGCACATTGCCGATAATTATCGTATTTTTCAGTTATTTTTTTACTTCCCTTAACTCATTCATTGATTTCTTATTTCAAACATTTACAACGAGACATGAAATACCTCACCATTTAACTCATAATTTCAAACACGTTTAACATAAAATGTACCACTACTTAATTAATTATTTTAATCATTTTGAACATGAATTAAATTTAAATACATTATGCATGACATATACATCACGTTGCAGGTCAAGCGGGGCGCACGGCCAGCCTGAACCGGTTCGACCCGAAGTACGCGTCGTTCGGCCCCCGCGCCCCCCGCCCCCGCCCGCCCGCGCCGCCCCCCCTCGCCACCTTCTCCCCCCCAAGGGACAAGTACGCGACCGTCCGGCCCCAGAGACGGGACCCGCAGCCCCTCTCCGCGGCCGCGTTGGACTACCGCAGCCTGCAGCGGCCCCGGCGAGAGCGGGACAGAGATAGGCCCGAGCGGCAGGAGCGACAAGGACAAGAGAGACCCGACCGACCCGACCGACCTGAACGACCCGAAAGACCAGATAGGGTTGAGAGACAAGATAGGGTTGAGAGGCAATTGCGTCGCCCGAGACCGGAGCGACATGATGCAAGGGATCTGTACGCGGTGACGGAGTTGTAGTGCCGGCTCAGGATGTGCAAGCAAAGCTGCCGCCATGATGTTGTGTGATGTGAAGTGTTAAGTGAATTTGATTAGAAAGTGATTACAAATAAAAGTGAAATAGCGAAAAAGTTGTGTTGTGACTGAAAAGGGAGTTTGAAGAAATGTTGTGACCGCCTCCTTGGTTCGTATGAACGTAGAACGGTGGTCCTGGGTTTGATTCCATGTTGGGACGAAATATAATGTCCCCGTCTAGCAGGACACAGAAGGCTCATCATCTATTTTTCCTTAAGATAGGATTAGGTGCATGCAGCATCAAATAATGTTAACCCGAGACAAAAGTGGATGCAATTTTTGTTGTGTCAATAAATGATCTGTTTAAATGGTTATCAATTACGTGCTTATTACATGTATTTAAGAAAGTCATTCAATAGAAACAATAATTATCGTAAGTATAATCTGTGCAATATAATAATCAAAACTAAAATTCAGCAAAAAAACTAAAAAAGTTTTTTCATATGTATTCTTCCCCTATTCTATGCAACGAAATAGTTATAATGTGACAACACGTAAATGGAAACTGTATTTATAAATTTAATACATAAATTGTATCCGGAAAAGTTTAATAAATATATCAATCTCTGAAAATAACGGTAACCATACAACTCTATATAATATAATATAAAGGACAATTCAAGTGAAGTATTTAATTTAGTTTGTCACTCTGTAACTCTGTACCAACGAAAGTGATGTGACATTTTTTTATGAAAATATAAAATTCGCTCGATGGTTCGATAACGAACATGGAGCGCTAAAAGACGAAAATGCCTATAATTTGCATTTTAACAGTTAAACATTCGAAGTGGTACTTTAAATCGACTTCGTGCGTACAAATTAAATTAAAAACTATGGCCTAGGAACTTTTGTATATATTTTTAATCTCTCTACTCTATATTCGAAAAATTCTAGAACATTCGAAACGAAAACGGCGGGAATTATTTTCAATGAGCTTCTGTCTACGGCTGTGGAAACTGAATAATGACTGAAGAATAAACATTGATTTTCTCGTCTTATTTATTGAATAGCTCAATCGAAATTCGACCTTACTCCTTTCTATACAAGATACAATTTAGTAAAATTTACACCAGTATAGGAGGACGAAAGCGTTTTGAGTTTTGTACAAAATTTAGACGAAATTTTTCGACGTTTCGAATATAATGCGACCTATTTAAATAGTGTGGTAACTTTGCCAAAATGTAGTCTGGCGAGTAGGGGCTCCGAGCCTAACGTAGATAATGTATATAAATATATTAGATATCTCATAATAGGCTCGTTTGTGTGAATTTTAATCTTTTGAGCATTTATTGACGAACGGAACTTTTCAATTTCGATACAAGTTGTGAATGCACCGATTTTTTATATTACATATTAATTCGGCTCAAGGCATTTTTTTATCTAGATAATATAGCGTGGACCTAATTGTAAAAATAATCTTGTTAAGTGTATTAAGTGTAAGCATTCCATCATTTGTAGTGAATCGGGAATTGGTAGATCTAAAACTGACTTACTGGTATTAAGGTGCAAAAACAATACTGCCATTTGAAATGCTAGATTAGGGCTAGCGCGCAAGAGCAACTTTTGTCTCCGCAACTATTTTGTCTCTCCCATCAACTCTATGGGGAGTTGCGTCGCTACGTGCGCGCACTTTCTTACCAGCCCATAGAGTTGATGGGAGAGACAAAAGTTGCTCTTGCGCACTAGCTCTTAGGTGTTCAGAGTGTAGCCACTCTTAATAACACCATCTATTGTAAGGAAAGTGATTGCGAAAGACAAGAATCTTGGCTGTATGTATGCTACAGCCATTCAACTGAAAAGAAAAAAAAAATATATGACAATAGTTTCGTTATCTGTTGATAGAAGCGCGGCAAAATATACTTTTTTTTAACTGGCATTTTTTTATTAAATGTCGCAATGAGAAAGTACTTTTTTCCAGTGACCAGAAAAAAAACTGGAAATTCATTTTCAATATTTATACGATTGGATTTTTCGCGATCATTTTTTTGGAATAATTCTCGTATAGGCTAGTAGTTAATAAGCGACGTGGTACCAGTTTTTATTCAGTATTAAAAATAGTGAACTTTGTGAGAATTTACAACGACGTTTCGTACGTTTTTAATGGAGATAATTTTAGTTAACTTCAAGGTACCGTAAGCAGTGTATTCGCCAAAGATATGCATAATGTATAAGTACATACGTATATAACTAGTATATTATTATCGATAGTTTAAGATATTTAACGGCTGCTACATGCCAATCGGTTAATTTGTACAAATCTCATTTCTTATTTATTTTAAGTGAATATTTATGATAATGTCGCCTATTTTATATTGTATATGTATTTATATTGTCGACTACATATTGCTCAATTTTGTAACTTATGTAAATTATTTTTGAGCAGGTAACTTAAGCTGTTATGGCTTTTGATTTATGCATTTGCGATTTATTAATTGAAAATTCAGGAAATAGATTTTTTATTTCCTTCAAGAATTGGTAATAGTTTTGGGACAAAAGGACATTAATTATTAAGTAAATCAAAAGCTCAAATACAGCTGGATAATGAATCACAATTTTTTGTCTAAATTATTAAGCTTTGTTGTAAAATAATGTACAATTTTCTATTGATATGGTCTGGCGTTTATGGAATGAATTATAGTATAAATAAATAATCTGAACGAATATGCAATATCTTGTACTGGTTTAGAAGCTTGGGTGAAAAAGTAAACAAAAATTAACCAACCGCATTTGATAACCCATTTATTCCAAAAAAATGAGAACTTGGAATATTGTATTGAAATTAATATAATGTCAATAATGTTGTTATGGGTTATTTTTCTTAAGCACACGATGATATGAATTTGGAAACAAACAACTATGCTATTATAAAGAAATCGTTTTATTTCATTGACGTACACAATCAATGGTAATGTTAACTTAAAGCAAGAACTACATGCACTTATTACAAAAAATTAAAAAAACGGTTAGACTTAACCACAGGATAATAATTAAGTGGTAAGTAGTAACTAACTAGCTTATTTTAACAAAACTTATATCTAAGTAATCTTAGCAAATTAATGAGGGCGCCAGGAAGATTTTATTCATAAACGGGATCCTTCCAATCCCTGCCTTTAGTTAGCTCCGGTAGTAATAAATAGTGGTATGGATATCGAATGCGTATAATTTTGATCGTGAGATCGAAGGCGTTTCATATAGGCTACAAACAAAACACAATTTTATTTACTTTTGAGTTTCAATAATTTTAACATTATAGTACTAAAACTACGACTTACCCCTTCTCGCACGAAAATAATAGCACAAACTTAGGATAATAACACTTATATATATTATTATTTCAAACAAATTAAACCAACAACCAGTGTACCGAGATCCACTGCTCAACGGCCACTGACCTTTCAATGACAATCCGATAAGGATTTCCAGACGTTTCTAAAAATATTAAAAATTATAAAAATGCATTCAGGTTTGTGTGGATTTGAACTCACGACCCGCGGATCGATGCTCCACGTTAGTTCCACTGAGCCACTCGTACGATAGCTCAAGTTGTGAAACTGCGTTACAATTCTTGTTAGTTTACCAAACATAACATTCCCCCAACCAACACAAGAAATGAGATGTCATAGTCTATGCATCTCATTTCTTTCATGCGTTATGTTCACGCCAGAGTGGCTTTAAATCCTTAGCATGCCAAATACCTATTGACTTACCATGACAATTATTAAGACGATAGATGTTATCTGATAACTTAGCTACTATTATGGCTTTTTCAAATTTAGGTGCTAACTTTGCCATAAATTTATTACTAGCATTAGAAAGCAACTTAGTTCTTTTCCAAACTACATCACCTATGTTAAAATTTGCCCGCCTACGTTTAATATTGTATAATTTTGAACTTTTATAATGCGAGGTCTTAATTTTATGCTCAACATCGCGAAAAAGTTGGCTTCTTCTCTTTAAATCCATCAAATAATCATCGGTCTTAATGACGATAGAGTCAACATCTATTATTTGCGAATCCCTCGAATTTAAGATTTTTGGAGGTACAGCAGTCTCCCTACCAAGAAATAAGTATGATGGTGTAAAACCTGTTGTTTCATGAATCGATGTTCTAATGGCATGACCAAAATTGTGTAAATGTACATCCCATTCATTATGTTTTTTTTTATTTATATATGTTGAGATCATAGTGCCAACAACTCTATTGACGCGTTCTGTTGGGTTACTTTGGGGATGGTAACTGGGCGTATACCAGATACTGGTATTGTATTTTGTCATCAAATCCTTAAATAAATGGGATTCAAATTGTTTCCCATTATCTGAAATAATCGCTTGAGGCACTCCAAACAGTAAAAACTGTTTTTCAATGATGTCACAAATCTTATCGGCTTTTCCCGTTCGTAGGGGAAATAGAAGAACAAATTTACTAAATAAACATGTAATGACAAGTAACATGGTGTTACAGTTTTTACTTTTAGGAAATGGTCCCATGAGATCCAATGAAATCACTTGCCACGGTCTAGTGACTGTTCGATGACTACCCATATGCCCTAAGGGTAATTGTTGCGACACTTTTGCTCTTGCACACACTTCACACTTCCCAACATACACCTTAACATCATTTAATATGTCAGGCCAGTAATAATGTTGTTTTACTCTAAATAAAGTTTTCCGTACTCCCAAATGACCTGCCGTGACATTATCATGGCAACGTTTCAAAACATCACCTCTGAGTGCATGCGGAATGTACAATTTCCAGTCGTTAACTTTATCTGGATATTGCTTCAGATGAATTTTCTTATATAATAACCCATTTCTCACTTGCCAATTAGGAACCTGTCTGCCACTAGTAATTTTTAATACTTTATTTCTATACCATTCGTCCTTATGTTTCTCTAAAATGCTGAAAAAGTTACTTTCTATACAGTCTCCAAGGGCATCAATGGATCGTGATAAAACATCAGGAACAACGTTAGATTTACCGGGCCTATGGATTATATCGAAACTGAACTGCTGTAATTTCATGGCCCATCTCGCAAGTCTACCATGAGGGTCTTTCATTTTATGAAGCATTTTTAGTGCACTGTGATCAGTGACGACTGCGAAATGCGATCCATCTATGTAGGGTCTGAATTTTTCTATAGCATAAACAATGCTCAAAAGTTCTCTTTCTGATGTCGTGTATAATTGTTCTCGCTCATTAAGTTTTCTACTAAGAAACGCTATAGGTTTCTCGACGTTGTCAACCTTTTGAGATAGGACTGCTCCTATACCTTTACTTGAAGCGTCGCATTGAATAATGAAAGGTTTATTAAAATCAGGACAGCAAATAACTGGCGTGGTGGTTAAGAGTGTCTTTACCTTAACAAATGCGTTATCTGCCTCATCAGTCCACTTAAATGTTTTTGATTTTCTCCCTTTTGTCAACTGATGGAGGGGTGCTGCTATAAGTGCAAAATTTTTAACAAACCTTCGATACCAACTTGCAATTCCAATAAATCTTTTTAAATCTCTTAAATTTTTAGGTCTTGGGAAATTTATAATAGCTGACACTTTTTCAGGATCAGTACGCAATCCATCTTTATCTACAATGTATCCCAGAAAACGCATACTTGAACGCGCAAATTTGCATTTTTCAATATTTATTGTTAAACCAGCATCTTTTAATATGCTACACACTTGTTTTAGAATGTTCAGGTGTTCCTCTAACGTTTCGGAACAAATAACAATGTCATCCAGATAAGCCCAAACTTTGCCCTCTAAGGCATGAAATAAAATATCCATAAGTCTTTGTTGTGTTTGTGATGCATTTACAAGACCAAAAGGCATTACTTTAAAATGATACAACCCTCGACCAGGCACTGCAAACGCTGTCTTCTCTCTACTACACTTATCCAGTTCAATTTGCCAAAAAGCCGTTTTAAGATCCAGAGTACTAAGAAATTTTGAGTGTCGCAAGTTGTCTAATATAGAAGCCACTCTAGGCAAGGGGTATGTGTCTCTTTTAGTGACCTTATTCAACTGCCTACTATCTAAACAAAGTCTATTGGAGCCATTTGGTTTTTTAACTAGTACTATTGGAGAACACCAAGGACTGTAAGATGGCTCCACTACATCCATGGCTAACATTTCATCTAGTTCACGTTCAATAATTTTCTTAATAACTGGAGAAAAATTGTATTGCTTTTGGTATATCGGTTTACTATCACCGGTATCTATTGTATGCTTCAGAATCTTTGTTCTACCTAACCCTGACCCAATTTCTTCCTTAATATAATTAATAACCTCATATAAAGACTTTTTTGGCTTTCATTTAAATTTTCTTCACTTATAATTGCTGGTTCTTCATCTGATACCGTATTAATATGTAGCCCTTCTTTTATATCATAACTTTTAAATGTAAACCCTATATCAAATAATTCAAAGAAGTCCTTGCCTAAAATCAGGTCTTGAGACAAATTAGGCATTACCAATATCGACATGACGTGAAATTTATTATTAAATTTAATGGGTACATCAACAATTTCAGAAAGAGTGTGATTAGTTCCATCTGCAGTAGAAATGTAAACGGGTTCTCGTTTCTGCGTCTTCAAGTTTACAACCTTTATATATTCTATAAACCTTAAGTTACCCACGGATCTAGTAGCTCCCGAGTCCAATAAGCCATTGACTCTTCTACCAAGGATGTCAATACATACGTATGACCTATTATCACACTCCTTCCGAAAGGTGAGAGGAGAAATTACTTCTTGTGACATGAATAGCCGAACGTAATTTAACCAGTTCTGCCACTCAATACTATCTCGACCACGGGGAAAGGTTAGTTGGCAGTGTCTTGCCCTTCCCCTTTCTCGTTTCCCATACAATTACATTCTTTAGATGTAATGCCAAATCGACCACATCTATAACAAAAAAGTCGTTGCTTGGGTGCTGCACAAGATCGAAATAAGTGTCCAGATTCACGACAATTCCAACATCTTTGTTTATTGCTGTATGTCTTTGGAACTGAAGCTTTTACTTCATGTATCTCATGATTATTTTCAATACTAGACTTATAGGCTAAATCCGGTTCCATAGATTTATTAGAAGATTTAGGTTCTTTGAAGTTATCACAATTAATTTTGGTTCTTTCCAAAATTCTCAAAACATTAACCAAATCGGAGATAGAAGAAAATACGTCCCTACATACTGCTCTTTGATAGTACGGTTGAAGATTTTTTATAATTATCATAATTTTCTCCATTTCCGAAATTTTGTTTGGAAGTCTATTAAATAAATTTTGCATGACAGATACATAAATAACCACAGATTCATGAGAACCCTGTGTTCTAGATTTCGCTTCAGTAAGCAATTCTTCTTGATAGTACGGCGACTGAAAATTACGTTTTAATAAGATGACTAGTTCATTCCAGTTTTCTTTCTCTATTAGCGCGAAACCAAATTAAAGCATCTCCCTTAAAAAAATCAATAGCGTGTCTCCAAAGATCTTCATCCGTTGCATTTCTAGCGTATTTCAATTCATTCACTCGCTCAATAAAAGCGTTAACACTAATACTAGTGTCGCCAGAGAACTGAACACCCCATTGGCTAATAGGCACCAACTTGTGTCTTAATATTTGAGTCACTTGAGCATCATTTACTGACGTCGAGTTAAAAACGTTCGCCGGTAATTTATCATGAAAATATTGAATGCCTAAATCATCATGAGCAAAGCTAACTCGCTTCTGTTCTAAATCTACTTTCGAAGTGCATTCTTTGTCTAAGTACTTTTCGTAGGGGACTTTAGATGTCGATGGCCCAATGACGTCAACATCCAATTCATTAAGTATCTTATGACTATCTTCACCCAATGATTTTTGTAGAATTTCTTTCATTTCCTTAGTAATTTTATCATCATCCTCCATATCATCCTTAGCCTCTAAATCACTAAGTAATATTACAGCCTTATCCGACAAAGCTTTGTGCTTCTCCTTATCTAATGTTTCAGCTGCTTCAATGAATTTTAACCTATTCATCACATGAAATAAACGAGAGACTAAACGTTTATAAAGCTGCTTATCGGGTTTTTCCTTTAATTCGGACACGTAACGTAAAATGCAATCTAGTTTATCTGAGCATATATCTAATTCCTTACTAGGATTTTCACTACATTGGCTGGGTGCTTTTAATTCATATGTAACCAGTTTTAAATTTTCAACATGTAACATTTTTTTTAAAACAAGTTTTAATGCTGAGGCTAAGCCCCCTGGATGCACGTATCCACGGCACGCGAGTTCAAACTCCACCTCATCCTTCAACAAATACTGTGGATCCATAATTAAACGGTAGGTATACTATAAGAATTTATAAGAATTTATGCGCTTGTAAAAACCGTGCAAGAAAGGATAAGTTGTCATATCCTCAATTAAATATGTATAAAAAATCACAATCCATGAAACACTTTAATCTTATATTCTAGCATTCCACAAAATATACATATAACAACAAATCCACAAGACTAATAAAATACAAATATTATGTTGAAGTATTAAAGCAACTTAAGTAGGTACATGAATTCCTAAAAACAATGTATTTAAACAAGCTGCAATGCTGAATTAAAACTAAAAGAATTAATAAGAATAAAGCAGGCTATCTATTATGATACTCAAGTACTATTAACTCGCTAGCGAATGATACAAATTCATTTATCTCGGTGTAGGTAATTAAAAATATCAAGCATAATATGTTTTTGTTAAATTAGAATAATTAGAGTATAAATAAAATAATCCCATTGTTTTAACGTTGGGCGCCATTATGTTATGGGTTATTTTTCTTAAGCACACGATGATATGAATTTGGAAACAAACAACTATGCTATTATAAAGAAATCGTTTTATTTCATTGACGTACACAATCAATGGTAATGTTAACTTAAAGCAAGAACTACATGCACTTATTACAAAAAATTAAAAAAACGGTTAGACTTAACCACAGGATAATAATTAAGTGGTAAGTAGTAACTAACTAGCTTATTTTAACAAAACTTATATCTAAGTAATCTTAGCAAATTAATGAGGGCGCCAGGAAGATTTTATTCATAAACGGGATCCTTCCAATCCCTGCCTTTAGTTAGCTCCGGTAGTAATAAATAGTGGTATGGATATCGAATGCGTATAATTTTGATCGTGAGATCGAAGGCGTTTCATATAGGCTACAAACAAAACACAATTTTATTTACTTTTGAGTTTCAATAATTTTAACATTATAGTACTAAAACTACGACTTACCCCTTCTCGCACGAAAATAATAGCACAAACTTAGGATAATAACACTTATATATATTATTATTTCAAACAAATTAAACCAACAACCAGTGTACCGAGATCCACTGCTCAACGGCCACTGACCTTTCAATGACAATCCGATAAGGATTTCCAGACGTTTCTAAAAATATTAAAAATTATAAAAATGCATTCAGGTTTGTGTGGATTTGAACTCACGACCCGCGGATCGATGCTCCACGTTAGTTCCACTGAGCCACTCGTACGATAGCTCAAGTTGTGAAACTGCGTTACAATTCTTGTTAGTTTACCAAACATAACAATGTAATTATTTCCAGAATCATTTCATAAATACACAAAGACACAGCGACTTATTTAAAATCGGTTGAGTTAAATCTGGTCTAAGAGAAGTTATGTCACAATATAAATACCTCGAAATAAGACTTATTGAAGCGTTATATTTAGGCATTGATTGATGAATTTCATGAGTATTTATTTAAGGTAGAAATGGTCTCACTCAAGTTTCTAAATCGGTACCTATTTATGAGATAAATACACGGTTTTCAATGTAAGTAATGCACACTATTTATTATCATTATAAATAATTAATTAGGCAGTTATAATGTTTTAGACTATTACGAGATATACTTCTTTGCTAGCCTCGATTTGCTTTACAATTACGTTAATTTTGTACCCATTTTAATAATCTGCACAATCATGGTTACCAAGGCGGGAAATTGTTTGACGAAGCATTCAGTGTTGCCAGTGTGAAATTATGTATCTGTCATTTGTCAATGTCAAAATTGATTATTTTGAGTCTGTGGCTGTTTTTTTTATTTTTAATTATTATTATTACTGGTATTATGTGCCATATTATGATTAAATTGTGTTTCGGATTCGGTATATTTGTAATTTATTTGTGTTTTGATGAAATAAAGCTATGCAATACTTTATGCTTTTTCGAGTCAATTATGGTGCGTATGTTACATTTATATACACTGTGGTCCTCTTTACATTGTAATATAAATTTATTTTTATTTAGCAGCTACAAAAGTCTGTAAAAAAATTGTGTTAGAATGTTTTTTATTAATTTATTGGCAGCATAAATATAATTTTAATGTTTTTATTTGTTTTTTTTTTGTTATATCGGAATGTAAAGAGGCTCATTGAATTCTGAAGCACGACCGTGCGAATATAAACGATTGATAATTAGATCAAGTGTATGAGTTTACAATGAGTAAATAAATGGATAATAATAAAACCTGTTTTTTATTTATCACTACGAATATCATTTCCTATTTCCCATCCTTAAAATTACTATACCTAGTGTGTTATCATACAAAATGAGAATATTTTTAGAGATAACTTACTAAATCGAAGTATGTAAGCATATTCATATTCATTTTAATTGCTGATCTCGTTTTCCTCTCAACTCACTCAGCCGATTTTCCTCTCTGACTGGCAAACAATGATACTTACTTTTAACATCAAAACTTTCATACTTTATAATATTATATACATTTATAGCATAATTTAGTCTGTAATCGCTTTACAGTCACTCGACTCTTTATTTTAAGGTGCTGACAGAATAACAGCGTTACAGCCTCAGCTGTAATATTTATGCTGAGTCAGTAATCCCTTTCCCTGAGGTGATACAGATATAATATAATATTATTACGTCTACATTGTTATGTTACATACCTACCTTTTTTTGAAGTTATAAGTGTTGTCTGTAATTTAATGTACTGTATCATTTTTTGGGAATAAATGTGTTTCTATTCTATTCTATTCTATTCATACACAATACATACGAATTTTTGCAGCAATCCAAGCCTGACGACCGTAACGTAGGTACATACAGAAATACACGAGGTTCTTACACAAAAATATCTAAGCAAAAAATCTCCACGTAAGGACGATTCGATTCGAATCCATATACCTATTATAAATGCGAAAGTAACTCTGTCTGTCTGTCTGTTACTCAATCACGCCTTAACTACTGAACCAATTCGCATGAAATTTGGTATAGAGATATTTTGATACCCGAGAAAGGACATAGGATAGGTTTTATCCCGGAAATCCTACGGGAACGGGTTTTTTCTTTGAAAACGCGGGCGGAAAGCTAGTTTGATATAAAATTAAATTCTATAAATTTTATTTAGAAATGGAACATTAATAAAAATCGGTTCATTGCAAATGGTGTAAGTCGTCAAAATAAAAATAAATATCCCTCATATTCAAGTTAGACTAGACCGTAACTATAATAAAGGTACACCGAACCTCTTGTAACCCAATCAGTTGATTTGGTGTCATCTTGGGAGTGGAAAAAAAATGAAAATCCAAGTCGCTACAATCACTAGTTCACAATATCATCGCAAAGATATACTATTTATAGCATTAATAATAATTAATTTCTGCCATCGCCTCCGCACGCAAAAATAGATAATTCATGAAAAATCGTGTTTTTAAATTTTTAATTATCATAAAGTATTTTTTAATCACACTGTAGAAATATTTCGTCTTTATTGGCTTTATTATTCTTGAACATGGCGGTTATTACACGATGTCATCATGAATCGTTTTGAATTTGGTATTGGTGATATGGAATATCACTACATATTCAGTATCTAAATTCAGTATTAAACGAAATCGCTTCTCGCTGATTGTCGGTCTGGTCCTAGCTTAGATTAAACGCTACGGATTGTGATGTGCTTTTTTCTAATGCATGGATAGATTAGAAGACTAGTGTACGACTAGTGTAGTGACTAGTTGGGCAACGCCGCCGCAGGCAGAAAGCTAGTATCGTGATACAAAAAAAAACTAAATTGTTTGTGCGCTCCAAGTATGCTCCTCAAAGGCTGTAGTACCTTTCTTTAGTTTAAATAATTATAAAAGACGTTAACCTCCTTGTATCTATCACATATTTTTATAATATTCCAGAAACATTCCACATACGCTAATGTAATTCAAACAAATAACAAAAAGAAAAGCAAAAGCTCATTGTGAAACAGCGACATCGCGGCAGTAAGGGTTAATCGGATCAGTTATAAATTCATGATGTTTGCTGACCTTACATTGTTGAAATTGCGTTATTCCAACGCTTGCATGTTTTATGAAGTTTCTGTGTACGGAGATTTATTGGTTTATTGACGGACTTTGAATATGCTAGTCTCTCGATTTACTTTTTAGAATGTATAGTTTTGTAGCGTTCGTTTTATGTGTAACTAGCTTTCCGTCCGCGGCTTCCCCCGCTTTTTGTAAACCTTATAAATTATATACAAAAACCTTCCCCTTGAATCACTCTATCTTTTAAAAAAAACACATCAAAATCCGTTGCGTGGTTTTAAAGATTTAAGCATACAAAGGGACATAGGGACAGAAAAAGCGACTTTGTTTTATAGTATATGTAGTGTATTCTAAGTAGTGTATTATAGTATAGACTATGTAGGGCATTCGAATATATTAAACTGGGGATTATTAAGAGGTTTATGAAAAGAACTTGAGTTTTCTGTAGGAATATTTGTGTGTACGGGGATTTTTTGAAATGGGTGATGTTTTCAAATGGATGACTGCCATTTTGACGTGATTGTAAAATGTAAATGAGCTGAATAATCTAACATAAGTACCTAGATAATTTAGAAATTAAAGTCTTTTTAACGGATTTTAAACGCGATTTAATCATCAACGGTTTAAAATCCGTTAAAAAGTCTTTAATTTCTAAATGTATAATACTCGCGTAAAATCAAACCCTAGAAAATACTACCTAGATAATTATTACCTACTCTATAGATATATACTTACTCTATAAGTATAATGAAATGAAAGGTAGGTATTTATAATGTTTATTGTTATAAATTAAAAACGCCATAACGATAAAAACGATAACTTTATTATTCCAAAAATTATGACAAAACTAGGTATTTAAAACTACTTATTTCAATCAATAACTGGAAACTGCATGTCAGTTTTCTTGAGGTTTTCCTTCATGTATTCCTCGGCTTCTTTTCTCAACTCTTCTGTGTTGAAGTAATTCACCCAGTTACCGGATTTTCCTGTAAAAATTAATATTTTAATGCATATTCGGTTTTAATTAAAATCTATATTCTTTTAGGTAAATTAGTTGGCATAATATTATGATTGGTATGAGATGTCTAGGATTCGATCTGGGTACTTAAAAAAAAGTAAGTATTAAATTTTCGATCATCTTTTAGTCAAAAATAAAATCGATTAAGTGAACCAATTGTGAAATACATAAGTCCAATATACACATCTCACTTATTTTTAATGTTTTACTACCTACTTTATAATGCGATTAAAGTCATTATTTTATATTTAATTGTCAGGCCATAATATATTCACGAAAACTTGTACATAGAATAATATATTGTATGTTGAATATCCTAGTGGATAAAAATAATAAGCAAATAAATACATACCCTTTCTCATGAATTTCATTTCTGAGTCTTTATCGTCGTCATCCGTTTTTAAAGAATGTTTTTTCATATTATCAAAGGTCAAATGTTCCGCAAGTTTGTCCTTCTGTTCGTCTGTGTAGACCTTGCCAAGAAATGTGCAGACTCGGTCAATCACTTTTCGTAAATCCTGTGTTAGAGAAAATAGTTTTTAACGAATCTCTCCAAAACTATTATATTCTACAATAGATTTTTTTTACCAATAGACAAGACGCGGGTTCGAATCCCGTCTCGTGATCGATTTTTATGTGCTTAATAAAATATGTATTATTATCATTGTATGGTTTTTGTATCGAACTAAGTATCTCATTTATAAAAGAGCGTGTATGCCGAACATACGTGTCAAAAGTGAAACTTCTTTGACAAGATTTCAAAGATACCAAAATCGTCGCCATACTCCATGACGTGACCTTGAAAGTATACTCTCAACGCGCCTAAAGAAGTTTCACTTCAAAAAACATATTTAATCCCTTTGTAAATAATTACCTTTTGCATTTCTTCATAGAACAAGAACATCATGTTTGGACTGTCACGTTTCTGCCACGCTTCTTCGATGTGAGGGAATATTGGCATGTGGAGAACTGAAAGTGGAAAATAAGTATTTGTAGCTGAAGATTTTTTCTTAAAAAACTATTTATTTCAGATACCTAAGATAATCTACTAATTTATAAATAATACAACAGTATTAGTACCTAAGTACCTATACGTAAATTTAAGATTTCCCAAATCAGTGAAGATTTCACATAATATTATTTACTTAGTGAACATAAATATTTTAGTGAATTACGTTAGGTTTTAGAATATTATTATTAGATATTATTGTCTGAATTTTGTTCGCTGCATTACAGAGCTCTAAAAGGTGGTCAAAACATATCACAGTTTAGCATTTATTTAACAAAAAATCTATGATTTTATAAACACTGCAATACAATCGTAGATATAAAAAACCGTACAAAAAGGGCACATATTTATGATAACTTACTCAAATTCCGTTTAAAAAGATCCCAAAACTCCGTGAATTCCACGCCTTGTTCGAAATAACGGAACAGTTTGTGCATGAAGAAGAAAGACACGGCCACGTCTAGAGGATTGCGAGCTATGTAGAATACCTGAAGAAATTAAAAAAGGATTAAAAGAAATTAATAGAATATTATATTTTTACGTGTTTTATTTAAAACTAGCGGTCCGCCCCGGCTTCGCCCGTGGTACATATTTCGCATATGCAAATTGGTTCAGTAGTTTACGCGTGATTGAGTAACAGACAGACAGACAGAGTTACTTTCGCATTTATAATATTAAATAATTAGTATAAGTATGGATTAAAAAATATTTCTTTGAATGGTCAGAATTTTTTACTTTAATATCTGACTCTAAGTTTTATTTGTATGGACCTTTGGAGTTTTGGACCTCCATTTTAGAGTATTACGTTTTGATGGAATTGCATTCTGAAACACAAATAATTCTGAAAATGATGTATCCAAAGTCAAACCGATTGCAGCCTTTATTCTTAATTTACAAATTGAATAAAAGCAGAGCTTTGAATTTATTTGAAAAAACTATCTGACTCTAAATACAAGTTATTGGAACTGAAAAATATTTGGATTTGGTAATCGAGTAGATTTCACACACTAACACAAAGCTCTTCAGAGAGTTTATTAGAATTGGCAAAATATTCTGATACCTACAGTTTTCATCTATGTAATATAATATGTACATTATGAGCCGACTCTACATTTTAACATGGTGAATCAATTATAATTTTGTATATTTATAACAAAAATTTATTTATTTATATACCAGATATAAGAAAAATATTTAAACAAAGGGTGTAAATAATAAAGAACTTTTGATATCATTGTAAAATTAGAGAGAAATACATATAACATAATATTTTTCTTGTACTGCAAAAAAAAAAAATTAAAAAAAAAACTTTAATTTTTAAAATTTAATGGTCTTACCACAAAACATTACACAGTCTAACTTTAGACCAGGGATCTGTTACTATAGTACTACTAGCTTACCGCCCGCGGCTTCGCCCGCTTTCTCTAAAACGATTTGAGATTTAAACTATCCTATCTCTCAAGTTGGATCGAACTGCACATGGTGTGCGAATTTTATTATAATCGGTTAAGTGGTTTAGGAGTCCATTGAGGACAAACATTGTGACACGAGATTTATATATATTAAGATAGTTGTCTATGTGAAATACGACAAAACCAGATTAAAGAGAACCCGCGCTTAAAGTTAAACTCTGTCTAAATTTTTTTACCGACAAAAAAAAGGAGGAGGTTATCAATTCAGCCGGTATATTTTTTTTATGTATGTACACCGATTACTCCAAGGTTTCTTAACCGATTTACGTGATTCCTTTTTTTGTTCGATGCGGGATGTCGAATTGTAACTAAGCACTTAGTATTAATCCCGTGCACCGACATCAAACCTTTTTAGTAAAATATACCACATCTAAATAGTAATATGTGGTAATTAATAATATCAAATCTTTTATATTTTTTACTTTTCCGTTTTTGAAGTCGCTTGTTTTTAACGCAGTTATTTTTATTGTGGTAAGACAATATTACTTTATAAATTTATAAAGAATAGAAAAAATTCGATCACGAGGCGGGACTCGAACCCGCATCCTTTCCACATAAATTCAAATTCAAATTGCTTTATAAAACCGAAAGAATAGAATAAATTCGATTGCTCAGGCGGGTCACGAGTGGCTGAGTTGGTTAGGCATCCGCCCCGGAATGGCGCGAAGGATGCGGGTTCGAGTCCCGCCTCGTGATCGAATTTTTTATAAATTTATATTTATAAAGCATTTGAATGCCATAAAACCAAAAATATCAATTTCAATATTACTTTACCTTAGCAGTATCAACCAGCTTGGGTGGCAGAAACTGCATATTAAGGTGTGTCTTCACAAACCGTGGTGATGGTAGTGTGTGTAAATCTCGATAATCGTGGTATGTAGCGCGGTGGCTAGTGGTGGGGGGTGGCTTTGATACTTCTGAACTTTGGGTTGGGTATCTGTGTAGAACAGATATTTATTTATTTATAAATACTTTATTGCACTTAAAACAAGAAAATAAAAAATACAAACACTTTACGACAGCTTACACTAAGTCTTATCGCTTAGTGCGATTTCTTCCAGACAACCTTTGGTACAATAGAGGAGTAAATACATAAATAGATATATATTAGGTTAACAAAAAATATTACTCTTTATAAAAACAAAAAATGCAAATTTTGCTATTTATTTTATTCTCAGGCCTTCATTTTAGACTCGACTGAACCAATTTTTATTAAATTTATTAGTTTTGATATCTTATCTTATATAATAAAAATGAATAAGTTGGTAAGAGTAAAACCGATTCTATTTTATGTACGAGGATGGTTCTCATGGAGAGAAAACGTCAACAATTACCACGGGCGAAGCCGAGGAGGACCGCTAGTCATTTATAAAAATCTAGTACAGAACATTTTCGATACCGTCGAATTTGCTAATAAAATTATTTTTCTAAAGTAATATATTTTTTTTAATATTATTTCAAAATAAGACTTTTTGTATACGCAAACATAAAATTTCTATAACTAGGAGAAAAAAATAGTGAATAAGCTTACTCTATGAAAGCAAATCGTTCGTTGAGTGATGTAGCGGCAGCTTCTGCATAATTGAGATCGTTGGACACCAACCAAACTAGTTCTTGAAGCCATGTTGTACCTGATAGGAAAAAAATAGTTAATATAATTATTTTAAAACTGATTTTTTTGGAAAAGAAAAATGTATGCCTTGAATGTAAAGAATCGCGATATTTGTTTAAGGCCTATTCGGAGTAGAGCGGTATACGCAACCGTCGTGGGTAGCGGGATCCCAAAATTAAATTTATTATTAAACTAGCTTACCGCCCGCGGCTTCGCCCGCTTTGTCTAAAACCTAATAAATTATATACTCAAACCTTCCTCTTGAATCACTCTATCTATTAAAAAAAACTGCTTTAAAATCCGTTGCGTGGTTTTAAAGATTTAAGCATACAAAGGGACAGAGAAAGTGACTTTGTTTTATACTATGTATGTAGTGATTTCTTACACAGATATTATAGAGATTCGAATGGGTAATCTGAATAGGCAATAATTTTTCAATATTATGTAGGCTGGGTAATCCTTGCATTTTTATATAAATAAGTATTACGATTACAGTACTCCAAAGGTGTGCAAATGCGCAATGCGCATAGAAATCTTCGTCACTGTTCGGCAACTGTCATATTCTCGGAGCGTCCGAAGATGATATCTATATAGAGCAGTTAAAAATGCATTTTCTTCATGCATAATTTAGTCAAATTATATGTTTTGTGCTAAAAGAGATTAATATGTATTTGTAGGTAAGTAACGATTTTGTTTCGATAATTCCTTGTAAGTAAATAGCAAGTATAACCCCACGATTGCGAATATATTATATTTGTTGGATTGATTTACTTGGAAAATTTTATAGTACTTTTAAAGTGTCTTACTGAAGCTGGTGTAATGATGGAAGAAAAGAAGGTTAAAATAACACAAAATTTATATTGTATAAAGTATGGTTTTCAAACACAGGTTTATAATATTTAAACCATAATATATGTAAATCTTATCATTAAAATCTCAGTTCAAAAGTATTTACAGTACTGATCATTCTTCAATATTATGACAATTACAAAAAAAATAAAAACAATCAAAATCAGGGATTATCTTTATTTCTGACATTTTAGATACATCGGAACCCTTCTTCATTTTCACTTTCCCTACTGCCATCACCTGTGTAAATCATTTCATCGATTAATTCAATTCACCTTTAAAAACAAAACCAAGAAGGGTACGTAATAGCAGCTCTATATAATTCCACACAGAGAGAACACGTGCAGTCACCACCAATATTTAAAGACAACTGACGGATTTTTGAGTTTTTTGACTGACAGGCTACCGTCACCTACCGCCCGATTTGTTTTTGATTGTGTATGACCGTGAATTGACTTCTATTTCTTTTGAACAAGGTGTAAAATGCAAGTTCGTTGTTTAGGGCTCTTACGATTCAATGATTCGAGTGTCTTCGGAAATACGACAATTAGCGAAGATTTGCATGCGCATTATTAATTTTGGATTACTGTACTATACTTTGGGGAAATCAGAAAAGCATAGTCAAACTTTTATGTTTATATGTTGTTTGAAGGATTGAAACCGAAATGTTTCACATAATGAACTGCAATATACTTTATTTCTCAAAACTCTATTACAATTTTAACCGACTTTCCCATCAGCAACACTTATTAATTCGTTGCACATTTTTTACGCACTTGTATGTACATACTCTGATTCATCTGACTTACCAGATCTTGAGAAAGAGACTACCCATATATCATCAGGTCTAACTTGAAGATTATATATTTCTTCTGCTTTGTCCCCAAACCCCGCCATCCAGAAGTACCCCTGTGGCCCCACTCGGATGAAGGGACGAATGTAATCTACGAACAAGAAATCTATACATATAATAAAATCGTAGGAAAGTCAAAACTGTACATTGAATATTTTTTTAAAAGAATACATAATCCATGATCTATAATCGATATAGAAGCCAAAAACATAGTTTTTAGAATTTTTTGTCTGTTTGTCTGTTTGTCGGTTTGTCTGTTTGTCTGTTTGTCTGTATATTTGTCCGAGCTAATCTCGAAAAGTACCGCATAGATTGACTTCAAATTTTGCATGAATATTACTAACAGGTCGGGTGAGGCTTTTATATACACATTATCCGGGGGAGGAGCTGTGAACCTATATTTTTCTAACGTATTCCATGTATTACACAGCGTACAATCTAAAGACTCATGTTTAAATGTTGTTTTTGGGTAAGCCACGCTATTATCTAGCTTAACACTATAAAAACTACGTCATTTACGTAATTTTGGCAGAGAAACAGTTTAATGAATCTTAGTAGTATAAAGACAAATTTGAAACAGCGCCATCTATGAGATTTCATTAAAATCAAATCAATTTACATGTTTAACGCTTCTTGCAAATTTATAATTAAAAATTAAATAATATGATGTTGGTGGGGTTTTTAATTGTACTTATTTATTTAACTTTTTAACCCATGTCTTCCCAGAGTCCACTTCAGGTGCTTATATTTTATGTGAATATACTAAATAAAATTTTACAAGTGAGGGTAGATGTTTATTATTTGATGTCAAACAAGACACTATTAACAGTTAATTGTGACATTTTAAAAAATCCTTCTTGCGTTCCCACAAAAGGTAAGTTGTAGCTTTTATATTTATTCTTTATTAATTAATTATATAGTTAGACTCATGTTTTTAATTAGAATTGAAGTTACGACAAAATAAGAAAATGA
Organism: Colias croceus; assembly: GCF_905220415.1. Lineage (NCBI taxonomy): Eukaryota > Metazoa > Arthropoda > Insecta > Lepidoptera > Pieridae > Colias > Colias croceus. Next base: position 987,837 of record NC_059547.1, read on the forward strand.
TGAAATTTTATTTTTATGTATAACTTTTACAAGACTATATTAAACGCCCAAAGAAGGTCACTTTAGTTCTTGATAGAATTTTATTTGTTAGTAGCTTTTTAATAAAATTAGGTAAAGTAATCTTTTCATTTTTTTATTTACAGATTCAATGTTCATAAAAATTAACGATTTGCATGAGGATGTAGTAGAAATAAGTATCCTGGCGCGTGGTCAATTGTTGACTAAAGTTAATTTCCAACGTATGGTACAATCATTGGAAGAATCTTGGGTAATTTTAAAGGATATTTTTCGGGAATGAGAAAAGGGGCAGCCAACCACGTATCAGCGTGCGTGCGTGAGAATCTACCTACGTTTTATTACCAAAAAAAATGTTATTTTGAAACGTAAATATTGCACTCACAACTACTGTACAAGTATGATTTTTAATCGTGCTTTACTGTCATCTGATTGTTTTATTATCGTTATGGCTATCGCGGTACAGATCGTACTGGGATCAGAGTACATATTATTTATCAATTGGTGTGGTAATATACGTCCAACACCAAGTAAAATATTTACAATCATACCAAATGGATTAACACGGTATGTACATAAGGCAGTCTTATCGCTTACTAGCGATCTCTTCCAGACTGCCCAAGGTAAGAGATAAAGAATTATACTCATGATCCAGCAATTTTCAACCGAAAAAGAAGTTTTTCTGTAATTGGTAGTTGTTTCATTTATTTATTTTAAATACCTAATTTTACTTTTATATTTGTAATGCAAATGGCATTACATTCAGCTTCCATAAAACTTATAAAAATTTTATGTTTATTTCTGTCTTATATAAATACTCTTTTTTAGATATAAATAACAAAAACAACTTTTTTATTAAAATTTAGTACCTTGGGAAGATATTATCTATGTGTTAATAGAACAATACATAAAGGAAATTTTGTTACGATTTTATACAATGAAAATATGTAAAAAAATATTAGCAGGTGTAATTATTAAATTGATCCCGAACCCAAAACTGTAATTAATTTTTTTGTCATTTAGTGTTTAATTCATGTCAATTGGTTCATTAATAAAAAAAATTATGATCATTTAAATAATCACGGCGAACATTTGCTAAGGCATTCATGTACAAGGTGTAATCGTTCAGTGTGCACAGGCGATTTTTTTTTGTAAGTATTACAGGTAACAAAAATCTTTAAACTGATATCGAAAGTACTTAACCTAATAATGGCCGTAATCATTTTTTTTAAATAAATCGAGAAATATTAAAAAAATATCTTTAAACCCTCCCATACATTAAGTACATAATATGAAATATGAATATCCCATATACATTTAATATGAAAGATTTTAGCTTTCTTTTTCTTTTTTGGTTGTCTGCTTTAAATACTTCGCAAATTTGAAGTGGCATTTTCCACGCTTTTTCCGGACATTTTCACGCATTTTCCGGATATTTTCCGGGCATTTTCCGGGCAATTCCTCACGCATTTTCCGGGGATTTTCCAGGCATTTTCCACGCCTTTTCCGGACCATTTCACGCATTTTCCGGATATTTTCCAGATATTTTCCAGGCATTTCCCAGGCATTTCCCAGACATTTCCCTGACATTTTCCGGAGATTATCCAGGCATTTTCCACGCTTTTCCGGACATTTTCACGCGTTTTCCAGATATTTTCCGGGAATTTTCTGGGTAATTCCCAGGAAATTTCCGGGGATTTTGCAGGCATTTTCCACGCATTTTCCGGATATTTTCTAGATATTTTCCAGGCATTTTCCAGGCATTTTCCAGGCATTTTCCAGACATTTTCCTGACATTTTCCGGGAATTTTCCAGGCATTTTCCACGCCTTTTCCGGACATTTTCACGCATTTTTTGAATATTTTCCGGGCATTTCTGGGCATCTCTCATGCATTTTCCGGGGATTTTCCAGGCATTTTTCACGCTTTTTCCGGATATTTTCCAGACATTTCCCTGGCATTTTCCGGAGATTTTTCAGGCATTTTCCACGCTTTTCCCGAACATTTTCACGCATTTTCCGGATATTTTCCGGGTATTTCCCGGACATTTTCACACATTTTCCGGGGGATTTTCCAGATAATTACAGGCATTTTCCGGATATCCCCGGAAAATGCCCCGGATTTCCGGAAAGTACGTAAGTTTTTTAGCTTAGATTAGTATCTAATAAATTCTATTAACAATTCTATGAATTGTTTATGGTAGTACGTGTTTACTAAATAATTGTATGTAAAGTAGTAACTACTATGCAGTCGCTATTCCACGCGGACGAAGTCGCGGGCACAGCTAGTTAAAAATAAAAGTGTGTGTTCATAATAACAAACATATTTTTATTTAAAAGTAAAGAATCACATCCATTTTTTAAAGATCTGTTAAAATTGTATGAGGATTCCTTTATATACAATATCTACAAATAAGTTTTTTTTTTAAATTACCTTTGTAACATTTTTTAGCTAATTTGTCTTCTTCTTCAGTAACGTTGCGTATTTCAAATGGAAACTTCAACCTTTCCGCCATGATGACCTGTAATTAAATGACATTAAATCAACACATAACTATTACAGCTTTAAAAATATGGAGGGAAGTCGGTTAACTTGTCTTATTTCTAGAAAAAAAGATATTATGAATATTCATTCTGTTAATAAAAAACATACCTAAGTATATCTATTTATTTTCGTATATATACCTGGTATAAATTTCGTTTTAGTTGTTCACCTTGTTAAATCTGATTAAGAATTGTATACGTCTACATATTATTTTAATGGAATGGTAAAGATTAACATTATTCTACTCAGGCGTATTTTTTATCTCAAGAGAAATTTATTTACACTTATGTATAAACAGAATAGATAATAGTTCAGATAAAAATATCCATAATTTTACGCTATTATGATAAGAAAGAAAATATTATTTTGTAACTAGGTTTTTTTATTTTTTTATATCAGTAGGCAAAGGAGCTAAAAAAATAATGTTAATCTCCTAAATAAGAGGAATGTAACAACATCTGAAATAAAAATGCGTAAAATCATAACGGAACTTAGAGGAAGGATTACCTTTTGGCGCCATATCGCAAAAAAAAAACAAAACATTTTACAACTACATAGTTTAAATTTTTATCAAATCCATGAAACAATTCATGCTGCAGAAAGAAAAAAAAGCATGTAACATTTTGGCGTCATATGATAAAACTTGAAAAACATGTGAAAAAATCTAAGTGAAAAACATACTAGAAAAAAAAACCTATTCTAATTTTAAATTTCTGTTCCAATATACCGCGATTAAAAGGTGAATGAACTCTCAAACCAAACAATATACGTAAGGAGGTTAGCATAAAAAAGGTTTTCATTTTCGTGGCAGGTAGCGTGGCAGATAAGGGATATTTTATCTGAACGTGCTTGCAATATTTTGGCCCAATTGGAGAGGGGCCAACGTATAGGCCACACCGGTTAGCACCTGCTTGTACTTTGGTGTAACTCCATGTTTATATTGACGTTTTAGATGGATATTTTTAAGACAGTACTTACGATATAGTAACTTATTACTTATTAGTAATAAAACTCTTCAATACGTATAAATAAAATAAAAATCATTAATTATTGACCCTAGTTAATTAGGTTTCTTGGTCACGGCCGCATCACGCGTGAACGGGTGGACCGATTTCAATAATTATAATTATTTTTTTATTATATTCCTTGAAGTACGAGAATGGTATGTAGACTACCACGGGCGAAGCCGGGGCGGACCGCTAGTTATAGTTAAATAGGAAAATTCTGTTAATTTATTGACTACAGATAGCCATTTATTTTAATACATAAAGTAACACGAGAAATTAACTAAAATCATTTAAAGCTTTGTGAAAACGATATCAAAATACATAATAAATATACATTAATAACTCAATAGTCCTCAAAACTCAACAATTTTAATTAAATCAAGAAACGTTATTCACGGTGCAAAGATCAAACAGACAAGGTGGGAATTTCTTTGAAACGTCTTCAGATCTAATAAAGAGAAGCGTCGTGAAAGCTTGAACATGTGTACAGCAATTTCGACCTAATTGTCGTTTGTTAATTGTCTTAGTTACTTGGAAATTAGGCTTTGAGTGTATGTAGATGTGTATGACATTGCTTCATGTACGTACAAAGTGTTTTTTGGGTTGGATGAGCTTGGCTTGCTTTAATTGCAAGCTTTTAACTGACTGAAAATTGGAGGGTGTTCTGTATGTTTTCAGATGACATTACACATTATTGTAATGTAACAAATTTACGATTTTACGTAATAATTATAGTCATATAGTTCTACATTTAAATCTATGTGAAGCTAGTTTTATTATTGTTTTATATTTTGTAATAAAAGTACGATATAATATGGATTACGAAACCTACAACTATACAGCGACAATTTCGCTACATAGTATAAAACAATCGCTTTCTCTGTCCCTTTGTATGCTTTGATTTTTTAATAGATAGAGGAAGGTAGTATATAATTTATTAGGTTTTAGACAACGGGCGAAGTCGCGGGCGGTAAGCTAGTTATATTGTAATCTCTATAAATATAAAATTCGTGCAACAATGTTAGTTACCCTGAAACGACTGACTGGACCGATTCTCATGAAATGTGTGCCTTATTGACTAGATTTAATAATCGATCAACATCTATTTTTCATACCCCTAAGTTATAATAGTAAAGCAGAACAACGTTTGCTTGGACAGCTAGTTATATTATGTAAATAACAAACGAAAAAACACTGCCAAAATAAAGATTAAATCATGAGAGTTTCACCACGAACTTACCGAAGTTACAGTTAACTCCGCTTAATAACTTGGTATAAACTAAAAGTTAGTTGAATCTTACAGAAACTTAAATATCCAACTACACGTTATGAGAAGGTATTCGCGACTGGCAAATATACAGGTTTCCTGTATTTTGACCTTTTGTTTGGGAAATAAACTTGCGACTTTATACGTCTGACCATTTAATTTGCAATTATTGATATTAAGCTACTCACTGAGACGAGACAAACAAAAATATAACCTATATAAATCTGGAATGCAATCGTTTTTTTTATCCAATAAGTACAAAGTAACAATTTTTTATTTTAATAACATAAGAAGTAAGCACATACAATATGAAAGAATGATTTACAAAGGGATTAAATACATAACATTATTTGTATTAATATTGATTGACCGTCGATCATGAAATACGGTTGAAATTATAGTTAACTAGATTTCCGCCCGCGGAACGCCCGCACTTTATCTAAAAGTTAAAACCTAATGAATAAGTAAATAAAATCTAAATCTAAATCTTCCTCTTGAATAACTCTATTTATAAAAAAACCGCATCAAAATCCGCTGCGAAATTTTAAAGATTTAAGCAGACATAGGGACAGAGAAAGCGACTTTGTTTTATACTATGTAGTGATGCGTTATTTACCAAATTTACTTCAGGCTGTGAATCCTCAGTTGAATAAATCGTGACGAAATTTAAAATGGAGACAAGTTCTGGATCTGGAACAACACACTATTTCCAAAGCACGGTAAAACACAAAATGCAATATCTTTTTTTTTTTTTTTTTATGAATTTATTCGCAAGAAAAGTGGTAATACATTGGTGTTATGAGAGAACATGTTCTACACAATTCGCCAGTCTCAGCTGGCATGCGAATAGTTACATTAACTAAATTTTACAGTGCTTGTTAAATTGTAAATTTTAATATAAATTATAAACATTTTATTAGCGATGATGACAGAGATTCAAATCAAATTAAAATAAATTAGAATAAATTATTACATATTTGCATCAAAAAATTCATTTAAATTATAATAGCATTTGTCAATTAACCAGTTTTTAAGCTTAAACTTAAATCTATTTAACGGTAGCTCTCTTATATTTTTAGGTAAGGCGTTAAATATATTTATGCATTTTTTTTACATAAAGTTGTTCTGTGCTTTGGTATTATCAACCTGGTCGGGTCTCTCTGTCCAAGTTGACAGTTCTCCCCTGCACTATTGAAGATCTTGTAATGTTTTTTCACGAAAAGAGCAGCCTCTAATAGATAAATTCCAGTTAACGTCAATATTCTACATCTCCTAAACAATGGTCTGCAGGAATCCAGAGGAAATGCGTTACAAAGTGCTCTTATGCATTTTTTTTGACCAATAAATACTTTAATGGCGTCTGTCGAGTTACCCCAAAAAATAATGCTATATCTTAAGACAGAGCCAACATAAGCATGATAAGCAGTTAAAGCAGCTTCGTATGAAATAGTTCTTCTTAATTTTCTTATAGCAAAAACAAACTTATTTATTTTAGAGCACATTGCGTCGCATTGAAGTTTCCAATTTAAGTTTTCGTCCAATCGTAGTCCTAGAAATTGTATACTATTTACTTGTTGTATCTGTTCGTCATTATATTTAATATTAATAGGAAATCTCTGCGTTTTATAATTTACAAATTGCATGCATTTTGTTTTTGTTAAATTTGGAGTCAATCCATTACATTTTAACCAGCTTATTATATTATGAATAGAATTATTTAAAGTCACGTTATAATTAGTCTCTTTCAGATCGTCAGGAATTGTTAAACAAATGTCATCAGCGAATAAAATACAGTCATATCTCGTTATTTTTGGCAAGTCATTAATATATATTAAAAATAGTAACGGTCCAAGTAGACTCCCTTGGGGTACTCCATATCTATTATGTTGATATGCTGATTTGTAAGTCATCATTTCCTGATTGTCATCTTTATTTAATATTTCCACATATTGTTTCCTATTTGCCAGATAGCTTTTTATCAAATCATAGGCTGGGCCCCTAATTTCATATTTCTCACATTTATATGTTAAAATATTGTGGTTTACGAAATCAAAAGCTTTTGATAAGTCAAAGAAGATAGATGTTACAGGTAGTTTCTTATCAATACTCTCAGTAATTGTTTTTATCACTGAGAAGATAGCTAGCGTAGTTGATTTATTCTTTTGAAAACCGTTTTGTTGAGTATTGATGACATTATTTTTACTGAAGAAATTATAAAATCTCTTATAGATTGCTTTTTCAAAGATTTTAGAGAAAATTGAAATCAGGGTAATAGGCCGATAGTTGCCCATTTCGGTTTTATTTCCTTTTTTATGTAGAGGTTTTACAACTGATAATTTAAGTGCTTCAGGGAATACGCCTTGGTTAAAGCATTCATTTATAATATGCTCTAAGACATGCGCAATATTATTTTTACATTGCTTAAGCACCAATGTACACACAGAATCATAGCCAACAGCTTTTGTATTTTTGAGTGATTGTATTATGTTTATAATTTCGGATATATCAGTTGGTATTAAAAATATACTATTGTTTACTGTGTCAATATTATATCTATAGTCAGAATAATTATTAATAGCTGCATTTTTGTCATCATTAGTCAAGTTTATGAAATAGTTGTTAAATTTATTTGCAATAGTCAAAGATTCAATAATGTCCATGTTATCAATTCTCAATTTGTTAATGCAGTTTGGTGTCAAATATTTTTCGGAATGGCAATTTTTTATCAAATCCCAAGTCGCTCTTATTTTATTATTAGAGCGTTTTATGTATTTTTCACTTAAAATTCTTTTCGAACAATCAATACAGCTTCTTAATGTCTTTGAGTAAAATTTAAAATTATATTTCATGTCCATTCTTTTTGTTTTGTAATACTGATACCGAAATTGCCTTTTTTTTGCACTAGCTATTTTAATTCCTTTAGTTGCCCATTTTATTCTTGTAGCACGACATTTGACGATTTTTTTGTAGATCGGAAAACATAAGTTGTACAAAAGACAAAAGAATGTATGAAAATTATTAAAGGCTTTGTTAGGATCGTTTTCACTAAAAACATCATTCCAGGAGAGGCAATTTAAGTATCGTTTGAATTTATTAATATTATCTATTGAGTAATCACGTGATTTGACGAAGTAGTAATTATTATTTTTTTCTAATGTGTTCAGTCCAAAATGTAATATTTGACAGGTATCATGGTCTGATAAAAATAGTTGCATAGTTGTACCCTCAGCATTTTCGCATGTACTGGCTATGATATCAATACACGAATTCTGTCGTGTAGGATTGTTTATATTTATGCGAATATTATAGTTTTTAAGTATGTTTTTAAGTTGGTTGCTATTATAATTACTTTTTAGAATATCAATATTAAAATCACCCGTTAGTATTATGTTTTTCTTGTCTTTTAGATTTAAATTTATTTTATGTAGCAATAGTTCAAGCTTTTTTAAGAATTGTACTATAGTAGAATTCGGTGTTCGATAAATGCATATAATATAGCACCTATATATAGGTATATCAACTCCACAACATTCGAATATTTTCTCTTCTGAGTATTGATTACATATGTCAAGGACCTTAAATTGTATGGATTTTTCCACGAGAATACAAGATCCACCACGTTTTTCATTTTTTCTGCAAAAAGATGTTGCCAATGTGTAGTTTTGTATCCTAACATTTGATTCTTCTCCGCTCTTAATAAATGTTTCTGTTAGGCAGATAATGTTTATTTTGTTTTCTTGTTTTTCTTCCAATTCTAGTACTGCGAGTTCAATTACTTCTAATTTATTTAAGAGACCTGCTATGTTCTGATGTATTAAAGTTTGTATTCTGTTGTTTTTAAGTCCGAAAAAACTTTTCCTGTTCATTTTCTGTTATGTTATCGTGAGGTTTAGAAGTCTTTGGTTTCCTTATGAGATAATAAAGAATTGAGCTTTTTTTGGGCAATTCACATATGTTTCCGTTGTTTGCTAGATGATTTATATAAGGTTTTTTAGAATATGTTATTTTTTTGGAATCTTTTAGTTTATTAAGCCATGATTTTTCTACCAAGAATTCCTTTTTGTAATAATAGGAGTCAATATACCTATATATTTATTTTGTTGCATATTTGTTTGAGATAATTTTTATAAATAGTTCTTTTGTTATATTCGGGTAAGACTAGGTAATTACACTTTCACGATTTATATAAACATAGAACGAGTAACAGTATTATCACCTTTTGATAACAGTCTAGAAATAACTAATTTGTTTGGACATTTAATTATATCTCCAATTTCATGAAAATATATTAATTTAAAACGTAACATACTCACCAGACGTGGATTGTGACAAAACTGTGGAAAACTTATAAATGCACTTTCCGTTTAGATTGATTTATCATTATAAAGAGATTATTATACAATTTAGAGCATGTCATGACATAGTACAGGATAGGGCTGCCAACTTTTTTTTTTTCAGTTTCGAGGTTTGAAGTCCCGTGTCCCCTAGTGGGGTAAGGGGCAGATGTATTAAGCAAACATCTGTTTCGCTGAACGATTTTTTTTAGGGACAAGTAAGTGATCAGCCTTCTGTGTGCCAGACCAAGACATTTTTTTTCTTCGTCTCCACCGGTAATCGAACCCAGGACCCCTCGGTTCTAAGCTCACGCGTCAACCACTGTAGCAAGGAGGCGGTCAGGAAATTTCAAATAAATTATCAAATAGGTGAAAGGAAAATGAATCATGTACTTGTATAAAAAGTGGTAGTATCTGCGATCTCACCCCTTAGAGGTTAGAGCGGAGGTTGGTTATAGTCGGTAGAAATGGTAAACAATATTAAATGTAAATATGTAATGTTAATAATGTAAATAATAATTATTATGGCTGTATCCGTTTGCCTAATTGTAAGATAAATTTTATAATGTGTTTGGCTTTTTTTTTTTTTGGCAATAAATTTCTTTTCTTTCTTTCTTTCTTTCAATTAAACATTATTGATTAATTTTGGTGAAAATGGTGTACCTATAAACTGAATAGTAGTGCTTTTTTATTTTAATAATATGACAGGCATATTTGTACTATGTATAATGAAGAGTGGTGCTGCGTACACATTTATTTGTTTGATACTTATCTTTTGGCAGCCCTATTAAGTATTGAATAGAATAATGCTATCTCCTTCCCGCTTACACTAATTGTATTGTGATAAAAAGAGATTTAAGTGTAGGTTCCCTTAGGCATTCGCGTGATTGAAATACATACATATTTAATGTTATAAACAAAAACTAATTATACAATCAAAACAATGTAATTGTTAAGTAATCCATACTAAACTTATAAATGCGAAAGTAACTCTGTCTGTCTCAATCTCGTACTCAATCACGCCTAAACGAATTTTCATGAAATTTGTTATGGAGATATTTTGATACTCGAGAAAGGACATAGGCTACTTTTTATCCCTTGAAAATGACGCAATCTCAGAAATCCCACGGGAACGGGAACTATGCGAGTTCTTCTTTGACTGCGCGGACGAAGCCGCGGGCGCAAACCTAGTATTATATTACAATAATTAATTATTTAACTACATTGTATAAAAAAACCTACTTCAGTAGCTATGTCGGTCAAAGTTGTTTAAAAAAAAAACCATGTAAATGTCTTGTAATTTAAATAATTTAAGAGTTAAATAAATTGATGGTCAAACCAGTTTTTGTCTGGAAAGTTTGAGAGCATCTGTTATAGACAGACAAACTCTGAAATGTATGCAATAATTAAAAGTTTCGCAGAGCCCTTGAGAATTAAATATTTGCCAAATGACCAGTGGTTAACTTTAACGAGAGATTTTTAACTGTTTAAAAAAAGGTTTAAATAAATAGTTGTTTTTAAGCTATTGCATAGATTTTATCTCAGACTTTGAGCGCGGCGACCGAATGTTAAAATACCGTAACGATAAAACCTAACACTCCAACCAGCACAGCGCAGCGCAGCGATGCGATGTTATGCTATGCTGCGGCGGCAGTCCTCGAGTGCTACACGTATTTTTTACGTGTTTTATGGTTCTTAAGCACCTGATGTTTATATATAGTTCTGGATGAAACTAACAGTCTCAATCAACTAAAATATAATGAGCCATTACATGGGATATAAACAAACAAACATACAATTAATTCTTTTATCTATACCTACATGGAGTTAAATTAAGTAACATAGTAATTATTCCACAAGAAAATCCTTTGCCAAGCTCCTTTCTAAGACACAAGGAAATACCAAAAGTTTTCATTAGACGCAGATATGACAATAAAATGAAATGAAAATTCCGACAAACGTGCCCTGAAGTATTTTAATTAAATGCTAACTTCGCAAATCTGTCGGATACAGACCTTAGAGCTAGCTCAAACTATTTTCTTCATTAAAGAGCTATGAGCTATTTTATTAAGATTCAATTAAGTGCCTTTTTTTTAAGTGGGAAAATCTTCCAAAGATACTCACGACCCCCGGGGAAGGAGCCGTGGGTTATGTCGGATTCTTACCGACTAAAACCCCACTGTGTTCTGTCGAGCCGCTTTAATGATGGGGCCGCGGGTATTGGTTGGAATTCTTCTCAATTAAGTACCTACTGTCTTGTTACTTTGTCTTCTTTGTGTGTCCCTTTATGGGGTAAGATTATATCAGCTGTTTCATTGATCGATTTTATTCATATCTTTCTGCATTTTCTCTTTACTTTTTGTGACTTAAAAAAAGAAGGTTCTCAATTTGCCTGTATTTATTTGGTTTTGTTACCTCACAACCACCAGTATTTTTTTGAAGTGAAACTTCTTTATCGGGGTTGGAAAAAAATTTAGTGTAACATTTTTTCGTTATACGCGTGATATTTTTCCGTTACGCGCCATCTTTTTTTTGTCCCTGCCACGCCTGATTCGACGTACTTCTGTAAAGTTGCATATATTAAATTATTTTTTAAAAAATAATGTCATAAAGAAGTTTCACTTCTTATGTGTGTACTCTAGTACACGCACACATTTTTTTATTTTAAAGCTAGTATTTACCATGGGATCACATTTAAATTTTCCATAATGAATCTAACATGCTACTTCAAAATTATAACATGGTATCTTGCTTTTGCAGAAAAAACGAAAAACGTGGTGGATCATGCATCTTTGTCGAAAGATCACTAGAATATAAGGTTCTCGATGTTTGTAAAGATATTTCGGAAGAAAAGTTATTTGAATGTTGTGGAGTAGAGCTACCTTTATTTAAGTGTAACATACTATGTATCTATAGAATACCGAATTCTAATATTACAAAATTCTTCAAAAAGTTAGAAACTCTTCTTCACACAATAAAACGCAAAGATAAGAGAGAAATCATTCTAGCAGGGGATCTTAACATAGATATTTCTAAAAATAATAATAGATCCTTTGAACTCAAAAATTTACTAAACAATTATAACATTAAAATACACATAAACGAACCGACAAGACAAAATTCATGTATTGACATTATAGCAAGTACAATAAATAGTGCAGAAGGCAAAACGTTAAAGCTATTTTTATCCGACCACGACACATGTCAAATTATGCAATTTAAAACTAACAACTGTACAAAAACAAAAGAATACTTTTTCATAAAAAATCGTGACTATTCACATGAAAATATTAAAAAATTCAACAAATATCTAAGCTGTTTAAAATGGAGCGATGTTTTTACTGAACCTAACGCCTAAGCGTTCAATAACTTCCATCAATGGTTCTGCCTTTTATACGACCTTTGCTTCCCTGTAAGTAAAAAAATTATAAAATGCGGTTCAACAAAAGTAAAATGGGCAACTAAAGGTATCAAAACAGCTAGTTCTACAAAAAGACAACTTAGATTTCAATATTATAAAAACAAAGCTCAGGAAATTAAAATGAAGTATAGGAAATACTGCAAGATTTTAAAAAACTGTATAGACTATTCTAAAAGAACATTGAATGAGAAATATATTAAACTTTCGAATAATAAAATAAAAGCTACCTGGGATGTAATAAAAAATAATAGTAATAATAATATACTGAAAACATGCATTGACAAACTTAATATAGATAATATTGACATGAATGAACCTATGATTATTACTAATAAATTTAATGACTATTTTATAAATATTACTAAAAATAAAATCAACTCAAGTACAGGACCTATGAATAAAAATTATAAAAATAATATCAACTCAGTCAGTAAAAGTATCTTTATTGCTCCTACTTCCATAACAGAAATCTTAAATATTATTCAGTCACTCAAAAATACAAGAGCTGTTGGCTATGACTCTATCTGTACTACTATACTCAAGGAATGTAAAGAGTATATAGCACATGTTCTGGAAAATATTTTAAATAAATGTTTCGATCAAGGTATATTTCCAGAAATGCTGAAGCTATCAGTGATAAGACCCTTACACAAAAGAGGAAATCGGAGCGAGATTAACAATTATCGCCCCATTACTTTAATTTCTATATTTGCAAAAATCTTTGAAAAGGCTATATACAAAAGATTATCAACGTTCTTTCTAAAAAATAATGTTATAAGTTCACAACAAAGTGGTTTCCAAAAAAACAAATCCACAGAGATGTCTATATTTTCCGTGTTAAAAAGTATAACTGAGAGCATTGATAAAAAGACGTCTGTAATATCAATATTTTTTGATTTGACAAAGGCATTCGATGTGGTTAACCATGACATATTATTGAATAAGTGCGAACAATATGGAATCAGAGGCATTGCCTATGACTTAATCAAGAGTTACTTATCCGGAAGAAAACAGTGTGTAGAAATCTCAAATTTAAATCAAAAACATGAAATGACGCAGTATAAATCAGCTTATGAGTATAATACGTGTGGTGTACCACAAGGAAGCATGTTAGGACCTTTACTATTTCTAATTTATATTAATGATTTACCAAACGTGACGAATTATAATTGTGCATTATTTGCTGATGACATATGTTTGACAATTCCTGACAATCAAAAAGATTCTGACTTTAACATGACATTGAACAATACATTAAATTCTATTATGACATGGCTTGAGAGTAATGATTTGACACCCAATATGACGAAAACAAAATTTATACAATTTTCTAATTATCAGACAAATAAAATTAGCATAAATCTAGAATACAATGACAAACAAATAAAGCAAGTAGATAGTACAAAGTTTCTCGGGGTACTAATTGACAAGCATTTAAACTGGAAGTTACACTGTGAAATAATCTGTACTAAAATTAACCAGTTCGTATTTGCCCTAAGAAAACTAAGAAAAACGATTTCGTATGAAGCTGCCCTGACAGCATATCATGCTTACGTTGCGTCCGTGCTAAGATATGGTATACTGTTTTGGGGAAACTCAACGAATGTAAAGGGTGTCTTTATTGGACAAAAGAAATGTGTTAGGGCTCTCTGTAATGCGTCCCCAATGGACTCTTGCCGACCACTCTTCAAAAAATGCAAACTATTAACATTAACTGGTTTGTACATCCTAGAATCTTGTATTTTTGCTAAGAAGCATAAGGATTTGTTTAGATCTGCAAAAGAAGGATATCAACTTGGCAATAGAGACCCTACAAGGCTGCTGATGCCTAAATGCCGTACGGCCTTATACCAAAAAAATGCATCTGTTATATTGTGTATTCATATATTCAACGAAATTCCCAAATCTTTGAGGGACTTGCCATTTAATATTTTTAAAAAGCGTTTAAAAGCCTGGCTAATTGAAAAATGTTATTATGACTTAAAAGAATTTTTTCAAAAATCAAAATAATGACATAATATTGTAATTATTTGTATAAATTTAATTGATTTGTAGTAAAATAATAATAATAATATTGTGATATTGCTATACTAGGTATAATTTAAAATGATCTAATGAACTAATGTAAATAATATATTGTTTAAATAATAATTTACGTTAATTAGTTTAATTATAAAATTAAATAAGCATAATATAAATATTTGTATGCCAATTTCTTGGCGAATTGTGCGGACATGAAATTTATTGTAAGGACTTTGTAACCACAATTCAAACAAATAAATTTTCATTTCATTTCATTTTCATTTCATTTCATTTCATTTCATTTCATTTCATTTCATTTCATTTCATTTCATTTCATTAAGTTCTTCTTTCTTTTCTTCGTTGTTATTAACTAATTATTTTGGAAGTAAGTACATAATATTAAAAATGAAATCACATATTCTTCTTCTTCTGCTTGTTGCGTATAGCAGTTTCAATCTCCTAAATGTAATGAGAAAAATAAAAAAAGACGTGTGGCACTCGGGGACTGCCGCCGCGGTAAAGCTATTGCATAGCATTCCTTCAAGCATGTACATCCTGGAATCTTGTATTTTTGCTAAGAAACATAAGGATTTGTTTAGATCTGCAAAAGAGGGATATCAACTTGGCAATAGAGACCCTACAAGGCTGCTGATGCCTAAATGTCGTACGGCCTTACACCAAAAAAATGCATCTGATAAGTGTATAAATATATTCAATGAAATTCCCAAATCTTTGAGGGAATTGCCATTTAATATTTTTAAAAAGCGTTTAAAAGCCTGGCTAATTGAAAAATGTTATTATGACTTAAAATAATTTTTTCAAAAATCAAAATAATGACATAAGTAATATTATAATATTGTAATTACTTATTTATATAAATTAAATTGTATTTGTAGTAATGGACATATAATTGTAAAAAGGGTAATAATTGACATAAATTAAATAATTGTAAGTGAAAAAGGGTACATAAAAATTTCTTTTCTTCGTTGTTATTAACTAATTATTTTGGAAGTAAGTACATAATATTAAAAATGAAATCACATATGAACTTCTACTAAATAACTACAGACTTTCATTATCTTAATTAAAAAAATAACACTAAAATTCTTGGGTTTCCTACATGTTTCCTAGCAGCTGTTAATAAACAATGACTACCACAAACATCTATAACCTAACGCAAAAAACCTAGGCCTATAAAAAAAGAGCCTTTACGTCCCTAAAAGGTTGGAAAAGTGCCTGCAATGTTACTATTGTAGCGAGCGAGCACTTAACATGAGGTGACCTATATGCTCTGAGCCTCTGAAAAGGAAATAGATCAGTGAAACAGGCGCAAATTAGCCAAGTGGGGATTAGGGAATGAATTCCGATGCTATTTTTAAAGGGCTTTTAGTAATTTTGTATGCCATGAACCTCTAATGACTAATATAACGTTTCGTCCTGTTTTTAAGTTTACGAAATAAAGTCATATGTAGTCCTTAGCTGTTGTATTTTATATATTGTAGCTGTTGTATAAGCTATTCTTTTTTTCCGGGATAAAATGGCGAATCGGAAGTGATTTTATTGCCTTTAAGTTATAACAGTAACCCTAATAATACCTATTATGAATTTGAATGTTTATACAGTAAGATGTATTCTCTCAAAACTAACTCGATTGATTTGAATTTGGTAGCTAAACGAATAGATTACTGTCAGTAATTTAGGCTTTTCTCCCATTGAGATAATAATACTACGTACGGAGGAGACACCACGAACAAAATCTGTGCGCCATTTTTTTGCTCTATTTAAGTTTTAAAAATTATTATCTAGTTAGGTACTTACTGACGAAAGTTATTCCTTTGCACTTTTCCGTATTATTTGTGCAATATCGTAACACACACGAAGGCTTATTTGATGCGTTTCACTTTAAAACAAATAAAAAATGAGCGTGCAGTTACGCCAAATGGCGTATGTTGAGCGGAACATAAGTGATGTAGGCGGTGTCGTCTCCATATGTATATCTCAATGTTTTCTCCAAATACCTACCACACAAAACGAGCTGACGTGAATATCTAGATGTAAGATAACGTTTATTATTTTGTGACGATAATAAATAGGCTTTAGATATTGTTAATATTTAGTTAGACAAACAAATCTGCGTGTGAATGTTTTGGTTCTCAGTGGTCCACGGTTTGGCTCGACGCTTGGCTCGCAACATATTTATATAAGAACATATTTATATAAGCATTAGGAACTAGGATGCCAACAGGACAAATGGTATAACAATTGAACTTAATTACTCATGTAATTAATTTGCTTGTATTGTCCAATGTTGGTGACATCGGTAACACGTGTCATTATAACTGTATTGAAGATATGTATCTTCTAGTAATTATGCTGATGCGTTGGTCTGGCTAACCGAGCTGTGATAAATAATTAGCTGATTATTGTCTTGAGTGATTAGGTCAGGTGATTAGGTACTTAACACTGTGTTGTTTCTAAGTGTTTATTGCAAAATGCTGTCGGTAAAAATTGCCTACTGTTTAATGTCTCTTATTTTTATGAGTCTTGATTTTTTTGTGAAACGTGTTTAAGTGGCAAAGATATTTTATTCATTAAAATTGTTAAAATTTTTATAAAAGTCTCTAATCTCTATCATACGGTTAATATAACTTCTCATTAACACGTCATCACCATTAAAGATAATACGAGAACATTAATTATCAAAATATATTTTTTAACAATAAACTAATCCGCCTTCTAATTGTTAACTACACAAAAATTTAAATCGGTCTAATCGGAGGGCACCAGCTCTTAAATAAAAACGAAATAAAGAAATTCCTCGGGCCACAAGCAAAAAAAAATACACTAAAATTCAGAACCTCTTTTTTTGAAATCGGTTGATAAGAGACAATCACATTTCGCAATATATTGTATCCAATACATACCTAATGTATAATATTAAATCGTTGACCTAACCCCTAACCCATAAACTTCTATTTAGCAGACTTGAGTTATCCCGGAGCACGCTCGTAAGATGGCGGCAGGCCAACGCCAGTGTTTGAACTTCAATAAATATACAATCTTAGATGACATGGCCGTATTAGATACCTACGTCCTACATGCAGTTCGATATATTGTTTTCATAATTTTATTTACAATAGCTGCCTCCCGCGGTTTTAAACAGGTTTAAATCTCGTGAAAATGCAAGGAGCTTTCCGCTGTATTCAATATTCTAAGGAATGTTTTTCAATTTAGTTGAAACATTTTTAGTTACGATTTCATTGCATGTTTCAGTGATGGTTCGCTCATATTAGTCGCGTAGCGTAGTAGCGGCACCCTTCTTTGGTCAATTGACTAGATACAACACTACAATTAGTATTTTAATTCAAATCAGTAGCATCAAATGTTAGCTCTCATAACAAACAATCACACAAACTCTCCAGTTTTATAATATAGAGTGTAGATACTTGTCATCTATATCTATACAGAGAGTTACTTGAACACTTTAAAACAAAAGTGAGTACTTTAGATCCAGATTGCATTTATATGGCGCCTATCTCAACATAAAATGCCTGTGACAAGGGTTTTGTTTTTCCCTTAGGATCTGTAATAAAACGCGATATTTTGTGATAGCGGATCAAATATTAAAACTCCTGTTTTATACGAGGTGTCATCATTCAGTTTTGTACGCTTTTACTTCACTTATTATCTGTTTCAGTGGTGTATTTCAAATTGTAGTAGATTGCTTTAAACAAATTACATTAGTCACGTTATTGTGTTCAATTATATTGAGAGATAGAGCATTTTTATGTGACTTGGTATACCTTATAATTGAATGAGTACAAAGTCCATAAAATGGTAAACTTTTTCTAGCCAAAGATGTTCTTTGACTGCAGTACATTAAAGATCAGCGGTGCCTATTCTTAAAAAATACAAAATAAGATTTAAATAAGTCTTCTATAATAATTGATGTATCTTTTACCGCTCTCCCCAACAAGCAAAACAAAGGCAAAAGTCTTAACCATTACGTATTCCGTTGCAAAGCGTTGAAGTGCTAGTAATTAGATGAACTTCTAGAAGATACTGAGTGCGCAGGATCGCTTGCCATCCACAAATCTAATTCTACCGCAAACTGTTTCAAAAGGACTCAATTACAAGCAAATAAAGCTCATAATAATCGTGAACTGGGGTCTAGATAATGTTGTCAAAGAATCTCAAGTTAAGAGTGGTTTCAGTTCGGAAATCAGATGAGTAGGAACGCACGTAAATTAGTTTGTGAGATTGGCCATCTCAAGTGGATATATGGCGCCTGTCCAGTAAAGTTGGGGAAGTTTTCATGGGACGGTATATAAATTGCTTTAGCAATATAAAGTTGAAAGTTTAAAGTCGATCGTAGATTTTATTGGCGAAGTGTTTTGAGGATTGAATATTGGATTTGAATTCATAATTTGTCGTTTGTATAATGTTGGAGTACGCAGAGAATGTGTTTTAAATAAATATTTATAAATATTTCAGGACAATTTTCACACACGGCACGACCTGATCCCATACTAAGCTTTCGCTTGTGTTATGGAAACCAGATGGCTGATAAGCATACATATATAATTTTAAATAAATACTTATATAGATAATTAACACCCAGACACAGAGCAAACATCTGTGTTCATCACACAAATATTTGCCCCTGGTGGGAATCGAACCCACGACCTCTGGCTTGGAAGGTAGGGCCACTACCAACCAAGCCAACCGGCCAGTCGTTATAGAGTTGTTGTTATAAAGAACTTGGGTCTGAGACATATTCCGAAAGTAAAATTTACAATACATATGTTGAACAAGAAACACTAATACTGATACAATTTATTGTTGACCGAGAATCTGACTATTTCCAAATAATGGTCATATTATTAAACTATGTCGTCAAAATATACGCAGGAATTTATGTCACAAGCAATTTGTGAACATTTCCAAGAAATTTCGTCAGACAAATCACGGCAAAGATCTTGCCTTAAATATAAAAGATACATTCGTAATAATTTATCATTAGTAAAAGGTCCATTAGAAATAGAACAATATTTATGGCTAGGAATTGTCCAGCGTTGTTCCAAGCCTTGATTTCTCTGACTTCTGTAAATAAAGTATCTCAAATGATACATTGATATTGGCCAGTTGCCATAACATTCTTGTAGTGTCTTTTAACCAACTTCAAAAAGATAGTTTATGAATGAAATATAGCAAAGGTCGTTCATATCAAATGACCTTTGGAATTGTTCTTTGTAAATGGACGTCGCGTGAATGTAACAAAAGCTACATTTGAGCTTTTGGACACATATTTTGATGGAAGTTATCGCATATTGGCGAACATGATATAGAACTACTAGCTGTCCCGCCAATCGTTATTTTGTTACTCTTATTGCTTAGGGGTATGAAAAATAGATGATATCCGTTTCCTGATCTACCCAATAGGCACACAAAATTTCATAAGAATCGTCAAATCGTTTCGAAGGAGTTTAACATGAGTTTAATTAACTTCAACAAACACCGCGATACTAAAAGTGTATAATATGTATATTAAAGACGTTAAGTGTTTAAAATTCTCATAAATTATTCTGAACATGAAACAAATTAATAGGTAGATAAATTATTACGAAATAATATACGAACTAAGGTATATTGGAAATGATACCTAAATTGTATATCTATTACAGTTACAACTACAATACATGTCGAATTCTGGGAATATCAATACGAATGATATATTCAGAATATATCAAACACTGGATTATAATCACTGCTCCGTCTGACGAAGGTGCCTGTCTAAATGAAGAGAGGAAGCGGGAAGGGTGTCAAAGATTTTTTCATGCTCACCACTTAGATCTTTGGCGTACGAGTACAGTGCGTTTTTCTCGTAACTTTATACCTCGCACTACCAAATTAAGCGTTCCTTCCGACATTTCCCAATGGCCACAACTTGAGTGTCTTCAAGTCCATCCATCCATCTAAAAATTCGGCAACGCAACTGCAGTCGCCCCTGTAGTTGAATATGGGAGGTGGACTCGCTTACGATCAGGCGCTCCACAATCCCGTTTGCCCACTCTAATATAAAAAAAAAGATTCCTTGTTAGAGTACTGGTTGAATATAGTCTGTGGTACATAATTTAGTAAAAGTGCTGCTTTCTTCTCTTATTCTTTAATTTTATTTCAAACATACATTAATTAATCTAAATGTAAATTTGTGGCCTTATACGAAATACACTCAGGGGCATCATTTCGAGCTAACACTATATCTTCTGAAATATCAATTAAAAAAGTTCAATTGTTAAGTTTTCTGTATGTTAGTATGCAATATAATACTTATAAGAAGTATTAGAAGAAATAAAACGGACTGATGAAATCGTCAAAGTTATTGAACTAAAGGAAACAGACAAATTTGTTCATTACATGCATTGTTTTATTTTTTACTAGCGGTCCGCCCCGGCTTTGCCCGTGGTATATATTTACGTTTTCTCTCCATAAGAACCATCCTCGTACTTCAAGGAATATAATAAAAAAATAATTATGGAAATCGGTCCACCCGTTCACGCGTGAGGCCGTGACCAAGGAAAACGGGTTTCATTTTTATATATATAGACTAGCTTACCACCCGCGGCTTCGCCCGCTTTGTCTAAAACCTAATAAATTATATACTAAAACCTTCCTCTTGAATCACTCTATCTATTAAAAAAACCGCATCAACATCCGTTGCGTAGTTTTAAAGATTTAAGCATACAAAGGGACATAGGGACAGAGAAAGCGACTTTGTTTTATACTATGTACTTAGTGATATATTATATAGATTAACCGGCTACTTAATTCGTGGCCACCCTATGATAATATAGTTTAATAATAGTGATAAAATAGACGCCAGCGTTAAATCAGTACACCATTTTGAGAATTTGCAATGACTGTATATCAAAATAACTAATTTGTCATAACTCTATCGATAAGGCCTCTTCAAAATTATCACTGATTCATGTGTGAATCATTGATTTTTTCAGTCGTATTATGTATGTCGGAGTGGCTTTGTACTGATACTAAAATAAGAAGGTTACTTCTTGTGAAAAATTTCTCGTATTTCTAAAATCCAGGTTAGGAATACGAGAAATTTTGGGTTAAAAGGAACATAAGTTTTGATTATCTTTTGGGAATATTATATAGGTCTTCATACGAACCGAGGCAATTGAAAAATAAAGCTTTTGTATATATCTTCTATCTATCTTATTCTGTAATATCTTTTAGAAACGTTATTGAACAAACTTACTGTCTTACCTCAAAAATACTTTAGACAGGGTTTAACTTTAACCGCGGGTTCTCTTTAAACTGGTTTTGTCGTTTTTCATATAGACATTAGACAACTATAGTGACAGATCCCTGGTTTAAAGTTTGACTGTGTTTAAATTTTTTGTGGTAAGACCAAATATGTTTTAGACAAATAATGGATGCGGCATACATCATACCTGTTCGTCTATTCATTTTAATTTCACGTAATGGTCAATAGCTACTTATGTTTTCAACTAATAAATGTACATGCATGGCTTTCGACAGTCTCAATACACAGTGATTTACACAGGGTCAGTAACTGACTACAAATTCGAGGCAAATCAGTGCTGACCCGAAAAAAAACCCTGTGTACAGTGCGACACAAAAGAGATGACAAAAAATGAGGGCGCCACCGTCGCTCATATAGCAACACTGATACTGCGACGCAAGCAATCTTGATACTATAGAATAAAAATCAAAAAAATAAAAAGTAATAAATACCGCGATTTAAAGTTGTTCCATTCATCATCGTGTAAATTTAAGCCAAAAATACATTAGTATTTTAAATGACCTACCTAGGTCAAATTTTACTTAAATGTATTTGGAATTAGTTTATAGAAATCGGTCAAGCCATTTAGACAGCAGAGGCGCACATAGAATCAAACATACGAACATACAAACATACATACATACAGCTCAAACCTAAGGCTCAAACACATTACGCTCCTTCTGGGTCCGTCAGGTAAAAAAAACAAGGTGATTTGAAAACTACATATTTTTATTTATTTTTTTTAGATATTCTCCTTCATTTTTACTCCCTTGCTCCACTATCCTGCGTACTGTGCTTTCAGAAACCCCTATAACAAACGAATTAAGATGAATAAAATCAAATAGTACATTTAACATATTTATTTAGTAGCTTAAAACTATTTTTTTTTATGTCGGAGGCCAAGACTCACTCTCTTTGGATCCCTGCGTCCACTCTAGTAAGTAGCAAGTAAGGATTCATAGATAGCTGTATGAAAATAGTTATCACTATACTATTTAAGGCTGGTTTGATTGGATATAACTTCTTGACTCAAATTGTGCTGGTCGCACTATAAAAACTAGTTTTTGTTTACATACAAATAACCTCAAATTAAATTTCAAAAACGTAATAATCGCCATAGATACGTACATTAAACACTCGTCACTAATGGAATATTCTATTTTACGTAGTACTGAGCAAAAATAAATGGAATCTCACCGGTATAATCTGCTGTACGTCTGTAAACGTTTTCCAAATATTTTTCTCGTTTTTCAGCTTGAAATTATGAGAAACACCGAATGAAAACTTTATATATGGCATCACGGACACCGCTACGTTTAACCTTTTTCATGATTTCTCCTTTTTTGAGTAAATTTCTTGTTTAAAATAACAATTTTATCTCAACTTCACCAAATAAACAACAAATTTTTATTCAACTTGACAGGTGCATTGATAATTCAGGGTTGCCAGATAATGAAAAAAAAATTAGTTCCAAATTAATTAATTTCATCTCTTTTATGTCGCACTGTAAACAGATTTGAAGTCAGTACAGAGGCTATGTAAACAGTTAAAGTCAGTCGCGGCGCCGAATTTCGGCGCCACGACTGACTTGTCTACTGACCCTGTGTAAATCAGCACTTAAGTCAAAAGTCAGTAATTGATGAGACCCTTAGAACTGGAGCCTGGAGGAATATCATTTCATTATCCAATTTAAAAAATTATCCAAAAATGAATGAAACTTAGTATGTGTAACTATGAAGAAAATTATGTGTTTGAGTTAGAATAAGGACATCTTGTATTTAAAAACACTCTTTAATACTCTATAACTCATAAAATTATTGTTATTTAATAAGTATACAAATTTTGAATAAGATATCTCCCTTTAAAGTGAGTCATCAGTCAATCCAGTCAAGGAGTCGGTTACAAACACGTAACTTTATAT
The DNA here is from genome assembly GCF_905220415.1 of Colias croceus. Lineage (NCBI taxonomy): Eukaryota > Metazoa > Arthropoda > Insecta > Lepidoptera > Pieridae > Colias > Colias croceus. The sequence goes on from NC_059547.1 coordinate 1,011,691, forward strand.
ATTTTATATGCTGAATATGAAGCTAAAAAAAGCATGATAATAAATATTATTTTTGGTCAGTAGCGACATCAAACACAAACAAATATGTGAGCTAAATATTTCTTTATTTTAATGGGAAATAGTCCAACTATAATAGAAACACGTAAATTCATGCCATTATCTATTTGAAATTAATTAAATTAGCTGAGTCTGTATTTAGCACATTGATAATACTAAGTTTATGTATATTTAATGAATATGTTATTGTGGAGAGGGACTTGGATTTAATTGGAACAGTTTTGATAAAATAGTGCGAATAATTTCATTTAGATCTGAAATGTTATGTGAAATATAGATATTTGTATTTATTTGTTGCATTTTTATTATTAAAAAAAAACGACGTGTGGCACTCGGGGACTGCCGCGGTAAAGCTATTGCATGCTATGCCTTCAAGCCACACCTCCGCCCGTCGGAGTGGGGAGCGTGAGGTTTTTTCCTTACTGAATTTCTCGATTCGGTCCCCGCGCTATGCAATAGCTTAAAAATATATTTTTGCGATCAATTTTCAAGCTAGTTTATTAAATCTACGTCCATATTAGTCGAGACACATTTATTTAAGTGAGTTTTGTTGTAACATTTTTGGATCTAATTAATTTAAACTTAAAATGTGACTGAACAAATTATTATCAGCATTTTATGTCCATTCGACCTCAAGTCCCTCAAAAAAAAAATGTCTTTTTCCTTTGCTTTGTAGTTATTTAACGTTATACAGTTAAATTAGTAGTAAAAGTATTATTTCTGTGTTTTATGTGCTAATTATTGTTATGTGAAATATTCAAAGTGAGGTTAATTCTTGTGTTTAAATTAATTAATTATTTGTTGTTCTTGTGTTATGTATTAAACTATTAAGATGGTATAGCTAAATGATGTCAGGATAAAATATAATGTGTAAAATGTAATCTTTATGAAGTACTTAGTCCATCGTACATATTGTAATTCAGTATCTCTAAAATGTTTCTTATGACGAAATAACGGATAAACTGTTTTCATATATAATATTAAGTATTATATAAAGCTGAAAATTTACTTACTTATTTCCTGTGTCCCTTAGATTGGACAGAGGGCATTTTTCGCTAGCTTCCCTTTTTAATGTCGCTCTAAAGTTTCTCAATTTTATTGGTCTCCATGACTGCCACCGTTCCAACAAATATTTAGGTACCCCGTCATTAAAGCGGCTTGACGGAACACAATAAGATTTTAGGCGGTAAGAATCCGACATGAGTCATGACCCACGGCTCCTTCCGCGAGGGCCGTGGGTCTTGCAAGAGTTCCCCATAAAAAAAGGTGTCTGTAGGTGGTTACGTTTGCGCTTTCCTTGGGTACCTATAGGCTAAAGCTTAAAGATAAATAGATAAATAATGCCTCTCTCCTTTACCCACAAGGGGACACAGGACTTCAGTTTGTTTTTTTTAACTCGATACGGGTAAATTGTATCTGATTTTGGCGCGAACTTTTATCTGTTATTATATTTTCGTAGGATGTACAAAAAGGATTAACAGATAAGAAGATAAAATAACGTTTGAATTGATATATAAAAGGATTTAAAAGGACGATAAGTATAGTAGTAATATGTATAAGTGCATGAACAAGTTATAATATCCAATTTAAAGTCATATTTCTATCACTGATCAAACCGGAATTAAAAAAATAAGAAAGTTGCATAAAATAAAAGTAATTTAAATTTCAATTGGTTTAACATGTAAGTAACAAATTTACTATAAAATAATTTATGTAGGTGTATAATTTATAGGACCAAATTGTGAAAATATATAAAAAAAGACGTGTGGCACTCGGGGACTGCCGCGGAAGCTATTGCATAGCATGCCTTCAAGCCACACCTCCGAGCCCGTCGGAGTGGGGAGCGTGAGGTTTTTTCGTTACGGAATTTCTCGATTCGGTCCCCGCGCTCAAGGCCCGCGATAGAAGCTATGCAATAGCTTAATAATATTGACGTAAAGCAGTTTCTACAAAGAACAGAAGAGACAGCAAGAAACTCTGTGGTTGTTGTTTTAAAATAATTTCAAATTCACATTTTAATTTTCATAAACATGTCGTCATAATCAATGATGATGCCAAAGAATCTTCATTCTTCATGTCTATCAATAATCAATTCAAAATAAGGGTCTCGGCACACATATGGGATCGGAAAGGGATCGTAACCGTATCGCCTCGAGCCGTTCAGAATGGTTTGTATTAAACTCCCTACTGCAACGCACACTAATCGGAATAGTAACGTAATCGCCTCCCCTCGGGACAGGCTCCGAACTTGCAATTCAAGCGCTAACGGCTCATCGTCCCCGCGCTTACGTCTCTCCGTCCCCGCGCTTACGTCTCTCCGTCCACGCGCTTACGTGTCTGCCTGCTAAGACTTGCCGTACTTACCGTTTTTAGGCGTAACGCCGGTGTCGCCTAGCCGTAGCCGAGTTGACGTACAGGCGCTGCTGATACGCTTTCGTCACGTGCATACGGTAGGTTGACGCCTGGTTGACAGCGAGGCGAAAGGCGTTACGGTTACGATCCCTTTCCGATCCCATATGTGTGCTGAGACCTTAATATGGAACTGAAATTCAAAGCATGTGCGATGAAACAAATGATTCTAATTTCCACGATAAAAGTTCTAAGTACAAATTCTGCGTTAAACAATTTTATTATACAAATTATAGGTACTAATAAAAAAAGAGCATGTATGCCGAGCTCACGTGTGAAATTTCTTTGGCAAGATTCAAGATACCAAAATCGTCGCCTTAATCCATGACATGACGATATTGCCATGACGCGATCTTGAAATTTTACTCACAACGTGCCATATAAGAAGTTTCACTTCAAAAAAATGTTCCAAAATCGTTGATATGAACCTTATATGAACACACACTGTGAACACACAATTTGTCTTATAAAGTCATAGTCCTAACGGGAGCAAGGAAATCAAGCGCGGTTGTAAAAAACGTGATTCATTCATTATCTTGATTAACACGAAAAATAAAAAATAGTACTACTTAGTCATAGGCAGATTTTTCTTGTGTAGTCTCTAATTTCAAATTGTTATAGCTGATGCGTGAGCTTTTCTTGCTTAAAATCTATATAATTTATTAAAATAAGGCTAAATAATCTATTTAAAAAGTTTTAATACATTTAATAAAATAAATAAAAGTCACAAATACCTACCTTAATGCTTCACAAAACTATTATCACATCTATATAAACTAGGATTATTATTATTATTTCCTTAAAAATTTAGTTTAAAGTCGCGTAAAGTCTAACACAAATAACACTACCATTTATCACGCAATAATTCCCGGTCTTTCAAAGTATTGTTATAATCCAGTGTTATAATCCAGACGATGCATGACTGAGTAAATAATAATTATTATTGTTCTTTTCCTTCTGTTGAATTTGATTGTTTATCCTCTACAAATTCATAGACGCTCTGTGGTCGTGTGATTTGGTCGGGTTTTTGAACTAATTTCATATTTGCGTAAAAAATCCAAAACTATTATAAAAACAGTAACGTATTAATAAGATAATAAAAACTTAATTAAACAAAAATAAAAATTTAATTACTAGAAGCGGTCAAAAATATGAATAAAAACTCCTGGTGAAATAAAAAGAAACAAATTCAGATTCCCGCGCTTTTATGTAGTGCTGGCGGTAAATAAAAAGAAAATTCGAAAATAGAAGTCGGTGTTCGAAAAAAAGTAATTACATTTACATTCGAATTATGGATAGTGTTATGTTTTCTGTGCGATTTTTTGAATTAAATGTTTAATTATTAAATCATAATATGTAAATGTTGTGTTTATTTTAGTGAGCATAGTGAGAGCCTTTTTACAATGGTGTTACAGCTTATAGTGTTAAAAGTGTTTCTTTGAATAATTAGCTCTTGCAATTATCAGGTAGGTAAATGTGATTTCTTTTATTTCATAATATTCTGTGTTATTATTAACTACGTATTTTGGTTGATTTTTACAAATATTATAGATTTTTTAACCTTGTTGAGTTTCTTCAATTTTTTTCATAAATTTTATAAAAAAGGATATTGATGTATAGCTACGATTTTAAAGACGGGTTTAGGGCTATATTATGATTAATATATTTATTATGTATCTATTTATTGAATTTAGGTCAAGTAAAATGAGTCATTCACTAATTTTGTCCTTGAGACCTGATAGCGATTAGGACATAGGCACAGAATATATAATAGTACTATAACATAGGTTTAAAGACCGAATATGACATGGCCTATTGAAATAAAGAACTAGCCGTGTAACCTGGATACGCGTACACTAATAATAATTGGTAGTACCAAATCGAAAACTTTCGTGGTCAAAACACTGACTTGATTTATAGTGAAAAAATGCTGTTTCATAATTTAATTTGTGAAGTTAATTTTTGCGTATTTCTAACTATCAGGTTAGTGTTTATCGTTTTAGTATGTTACCTACATGATTATGTACTATGAAGGATCTTTATAGAAGTATATTTCTGTTATCATTTATCATATTATACTGTTTATAATGGAATGTAGATATGTAATTATTTCGGAATATTTTTATTAGTTTATTGAAAAAATTGAAAATAATGGTGTGTTTATAAAATTATTATAAAGTATGTTTATTTATTTTTATTTATAACACTTTACTTTGCTAGTTAATAATACAAATTACTTAAAACTAAAACTTATAGCTAAACTAGCACAGAGGGCGGCCTTATCACTAAAGAGTGATCTCTTCCAGATAGTTTTTTTATTTGTTATGTGTAGAAATAAAAATTTTTTTCCTACAAAGAAGAATTTGTCCTAAATATTATCATTATTAGTCACAAGTTATATAATTGATAAAAACAGTGGTTATTACAATACACATTACAGTTCAAAATAATACCGATTTTACTATCGGTAACCGATTTATCTAAGTAGATCCGTATCGATTCCAGATAAGATTGCCGCGGCCGTGGAGTTCAGTGTTACCAGTGCTTGGTGTTCAGTGAGGTTTGGACGTCGAAATGGCACCGTTGTTGGAATTGCCCTATGATATACGTAATGTTACGCCCGAGGAGGATAAAATTATAAAGAAGTGCTTGATTGGTTCGTATTTTAATTTATTATTTATTTAAGTTGTATAGAGAAAATACTTTAAAATAATCGAAAAATTGTGTGATTTGTTACACCTTATTTTTGGGGTTAAAACACGTTGTTTTTAATATAATTAGATGAGGTAATAATTTGTGACATATCTTAATAATATTTTAGTTAGTAAAAGTGTAAGACCGACTCACGTACCTACATGCAGCAGGGGCAATATTGGAATTCGACCCTTCATTGGTTCCTTAATTGTGATGTGTATAGGCAAGCAGGAAATTTAGAGAACAACTGAAATTAGCTGGCATAATTTTAATTTACGTAACTATAAGCATCCGAAATGTGTTATTCAGAACATCAATTTAATTCAGCATTTTTCTTAAATGCTTATATTCATTACCTATAGTTTATGATAACGAAAAACTATTAATGCATATAGTTTACGATATTATTCCATGTGTGTGTTGTAGGGATAAGTAATAGACAAAATTAATTATTATTTGGGCTCAGTAACGAGTATGTCCTTAGAAACAAGAAGAGAAAAAATTACAATTTACATTCGTTGTTTAACCGACACAAATTTAACGACATTTCAGTTATCTATAAACTTGTTCAATTAAAACTATAGGTACTGGATATTGGATACAATATATTATCATACTAGCTTCCGCCCACGACTTTGTACGTGCATCCCCGTTTGTCCCCGTTCCCGCATGAATTTCGGGAAATACTTTCTTAGGGGACGCCTACGGTATGACATCTACCTGCATGCCAAATTTCAGCCCGATACGTCCAGTGGTTTGGGCTGTGCGTTGATAGATCACTATATCAGTCACCTTTGAGTTTTATATATAGATAGGTATAGATATATTTTCTATAATATATCTATTGGTATTTGGGACTAGCTTGCTATATGAGAAAAGAAGGGTATTAGCGCAATTAATTCTATCCTACTAATATTATAAATGCGAAAGATTGTAAGGATGTGTGTGTCAAGAGTAACACTCTTTCACGAAAAAACTACTGAACCGATTAAAATGTAGCTTAGCACACATATAGAGGGTAACTTGGATTAACATTTAAGAGAAAGTTTTATCCCGAAAATTCCACGGGAACAGGAACTTTGCCGGTTTTTCTTTGAAAATGCGGGCGAAGGGGCGGGTGGAAAGCTAGTCAATACATATAATAAAATTCTAGAAAAGTCGTGTCTGTACAATCAAAATATATAAAAAAAAATTAGCAGGTGCTATTATTAAATCGATCCCAAACCCAAAACTGTAGTTAAAAAAATTTTTGTCTGTTTGTCTGTTTGTCTGTATGTTCGTGCACGCTAATCTCAGAAACGGCTTATCCGATTAAGATGCGGTTTTCACTAATATATTGTGGTAATCTTCATTTAACATTTAGTGTTTATTTCATGTCAATCGGTTCGTAAATAAAAAAGTTATGACCATTTAAGTATTCACGGCGAACATTTGCTAAGGCATTCTATACACTGTACGATAAAACGTAAGTTATCTGTTACAATTATTATTCCTGTAAATGTCCAAGTGATCATATCGAAAGTGCCCAAGGGTGGGGGGGGGTTGGTCAAATTAGAATTATTCTTACTTCTAGGTAAATTTTATACATAAAATGTCCTTTAAATTATGTCGTATTATATTTTTAACCCCCGACGCAAAAATATGGGTGATAAGTGTTTGACCGCTATGTGTGTCTGTGTGTGTGTCTGTTTGTGCCACCGTAGCTCGCTAACAGGTAATCCGAATTAGATGCGGTTTGTTTAGTTAGGCCGCATATTTTCCGACGCTGGTTCTTAGATAAAGTGTATCAAAATCGGTTCATCCATTTATTATACCTAGGTATATTATTATAGGGGTAAATGTGGGAATGAAAAAAACGAAAGTTGTCAAATATAAGTACCTAAGTGATATATTAAATGAAAGTGAACGACCTATCAGTAACAAATCGGTTCATCCATTTATTTAATATAGGTATAAAAGTGGTAATAAAAAAATGAATTTGTCAAAAATATACTCAAGTGACATATCATATGAAAGGGCATGACGTGTAAAGTTTAATTAGACATGTTTTATCAAAATCGGTTCATCCATTTATTATACCTTTTTATGGGTAAAAGTGGGAATGAAAAAAAACGAATGTTGTCAAATATACCCAAGTGACATATCAAATAAAAGTGCATAACGGGTGAAGTACACTTAGTTATATTTTTATCCAATTCGGTTTATCCATTTATTAGATTACAGCGGTAAAAGTGGGAATGAATAATGTGGTCAAATAATATACTCAAGCGGCATATCAAAATATGAAAGGGCAACGTGTGAATTACAATTAGTCATATTTTATCGAAATCGGTTCATCCGTTTATTACATTTAGGGCTTTTTAGGGGTGACAGTGGGGATAAATAAACCAAATGGAGCATCAAACTACAGGATATGACGTGTACATATAGGTACAATTAGATATGGTTTACATCAAAATCGGTTCTGCCATTTACTAGGGATGGAAAGGGAAGGGTTGAAAGTCTGTGAAAGAAGAGGGGATATGGGAGCGAGAGGATAGCCACACCCTGGAAATTTTGAACTCTACTCAAAGCTACATAGGCCTGGCCCTTGGCAATATTTTTTCCTAAGTATACCACTTCTTTTGCCACTGTGGTCCATTACAATTTGTGCACGGTTACGGCCCAACTTAAAAGATGTCAAGGAGCAACAAACTTATAGATATCAATATGATGTAGGAATGTAATATGGAGGTAGAGGTAGGTCTCGCTCACTTGAAAATATTACGTGAAAATAAGAAACCGAAAGGAATAAATAATTATTTTACAAACTTCCCGACGATCTTTAAAATTAAGTACCATATATGTATTTTGATAATGAGGTATATTATGATGATGTTGGCATGGCAGCCCCGACGACTTTTTTTTTTTTTATAAATATTTAAAATGGTATTTATTTTTAAAAATCTTCGGGAAGTTTGTGAAATTATTTATTCCTTTTTCTATGTATGCACTTTTCTTCGTAGCGCTGTTTTTTTTTATTTAATTTTTATTGCACGGTCTAAACGGTTTAGTTACTACCTACAGGCGTGAGACAGGATTCAGGAAAGATCTGATTTGGATTTTGTGCTGGATTTGATAAAAACTGAGTATCGATTAAGCTGATCAGTTGCTGCACGATACATAGTTAAAAACATCCATACAAGGAAGGAAGGAAAAGAAATTTGCTCCCCTCCCCCCTGGTGCCTAAAAATAATATGACATAATTTAAAAGAAATTTTACGTAGAAAATTAAAAAGGCATTGTTTTTTGTATTGTTTAGGTCAGTTTAGTAATAAATTTTACTTACAGCTCTTTTAATTATTTATGGTAGTCTGTGTTTACTCAATAATTTAAGATAAGTAGTAACTACTATGCAGTCACTATTCCACGCGGACGAAGTCGCGGGCACAGCTAGTAATGTAATAAATGCGAAAGTTTGTGAGCATGTGTTGATGTGTATGTGTGTGTTTGTTACTCTTTCACGCAAATACTACTGAACCAATTACAAAGAAGTTAAGCACACACATAGAGGGTAACTAGGATAGGTTTTATCCCGGAAATCCGGGAACGGGAACTATGCGGGTTCTTCTTTGAAAACGCGGGCGAAGCCGCGGGTGGAAAGCTAGTAATATATAGCTGTTGTGTGTAAAATTAATTTCATTTTTAAAGTGAAACTTTTATTACATCGTCTCAAACTTTTTGGTCTGTGTAGCGCATGTGTATCGCGGCTGCCGAGTAGGTAGACCGACACGCGACATGCGCTACACAAAGCAGTGTTCGGAACCGTTCGAACAGTTTCACTTTTACCGTGGTTTCATAAAACCACACAACATTTTTTTTTAATACTCATGACACAAGCTTTTTTATAAGTATTTTTAATATCTTATTGTTTACAAGAATAGAAGAGCTGTACAAACGCCTGCCTAAATTTAATGTTTATTAAGAAGCACGTCAAAGGAAGTCAAGCTGAATTAAATGTTTGATCTTGTTTGAGTTCTCTGCTCAATAATATATTAAAGAAAACAGTAGACACGTGATAAGTGAGGCTTAAATAAATAGCCCTCATTTTTATTCCTTTTACGTCATACCTTAATGTCCCGGAATGAAATGTGTCTAAATTATTATCTCAATTTTGGTTCAATTTATTAGATACCAGATGTCGAATTGCGTAAAAAATTGTCTTCGTAAATCCATGATGATTTATGGAATTATTTGAATGATTTTAAATATGTTTTAATAATTTAGTAAATACTCAATAGTAAATAGACCGTATTGTGTTTATAGACGCGCCAGATTTGTTATACTGAAATGAGCAGTTGCCAGTTACAGGGATTTTTATGCTTCTAGATAATTTTTATTTAATTTATTTAATCAAGTTGATGATGTTTTATAATAAACTGTTAAATAACAATTATCAGTTAACATAACATAATACGTCAAAAGCTGTTATATTTTAAAAATTAACATTTGTTAATTTTGCTTTCTTGCGTGCTCGTAAAGTAAGTGCGCTGAAAATCTCTGAAACGAATGATTCTTTATTTGCCCCATGCCCTGCTACAGGACACGCTAGGTACTTTACCATACTTCACTCTACTATGAACGTACATAAGTACTTAAAAGTTAACAATTGTTTTAAAGTTATTTTTACAGTACAGCTAGATATCGATTAGATAGCTGATAATCGGCTTATGTCACCTCATTCCGTAATCCAATGATTAAATTCCGTTTGTTCTCGTTCGCTATTGAACTTTAAATGTCATTCTGATAATTGATAAGTATAGGCTTAATGAAAGGCTGTTATACAAAAATTTTATTAGTACATAGTACTAAATTAAATAATTATACTAGGTACACGCGTAATTTAATAAAAATGAATTAAATCTATATAGCATGAAAACATTGCATTTATTGCATTGTACTTTAGAATAAATAAATAAATATTATAGGACATTATTACACAAATTGACCTAGTCCCACAGTAAGCTCAATTAAGGCTTGTGTTGTGGGTACTAGGCGACGATAAATATTAAATATAATATAATATTTAATAAATACATACATATATAGATAATAACACCCAGACCCAAGAACAAATAATTGAGTTCATAACACAAATATTTTCCCTGACCGGGGATCGAACCCGGGACCGTCGGCTCAGTAGGCAGTTACTTTACCACTGCGCCAACCGCGTCGTCAACTTAAGAATGAAGTGATATCGCGTACCTACTCTTAAAATATGTAAAATAATAATAGAATATATACATCTTATATATAAAAATGAATCGCAAAATGTGTTGGTAAGCGCATAACTCGAGAACGGCTGAACCGATTTCGATAATTCTTTTTTTACTATATTCCTTGAAGTACGAGGATGGATCTTATGTAGAGAAAACGTGAATATGTACCACGGGCGAAGCCGGGGCGGACCGCTAGTATTATATAAAAATGAAACCCGTTTCGCGTTGTCACAGCATCACGCGTGAAACGGTGGACCGATTTCGATAATTCTTTTTTTATTATATTCATTGAAGTACGAGGATGGTTCTTATGTAGATAAAACGTAAATATGTACCACGGGCGAAGCCGGGGCGGACCGCTAGTAATAGAATAAATTTGTTAAAAGACTGCCGACCGCGACTTTTTTCAAATCCAATTTGATTTAAAAATTTCATACTAAATTATGCATTTATTCTTAAGGGCCAGATCGAGTCTAATTATTAGATCTGATTTTTTTTCCATAATGCCTAGGTATAAATTTATTATATAGGATTTGTAAGTGAATATAAAAAAAGATTAGGATGAGTTTTTTTATGATAAACAGTAGACATTTAATACTTAGATAAGCGGACAGACAGTAAAAAATTATCATGCAAATATTCACTATTTCTCAGAATTGAACGTCTTTATACACGAACATACGTTCAATACAATCAAAATAATCATCGCATTGTAATATAAATCTATACTAATACTAGCGGTCCGCCCCGGCTTCGCCTGTGGTACATATTAACGTTTTCTCTACATAAGAACCATCCTCGTACTTCAAGGAATATAATAAAAAAAGAATTATCGAAATCGGTTCAGCCGTTCTCGAGTTATGGAATTACAACGAAAAGTGGCATTGATTTTTATATATTAGATTATAAAGCTGAAGAGTTTGTTTATTTGTTTGTTTGAACGCGCTAATCTCAGGAACTACTGGTCCGATTTGAAAAATTCTTTGGGTGTTGGTATATGTATTCATCGAGGAAGACGCATTCGTTCGGTTTCACCCGCATTGATGCATTCATCAATGCGGGTGAAAGCGCAGAGCATAGCTAGCAAGAAATAATAATGCCTACTGTTATTATTGTAGGGCAAAATTGACAAACCTGTGTCTATAATTGTATAATCGTTATGCGTAACTATTTAGGACCTAAATAAATAAATCTGTGTCTGTATTCTTATAATCACTATATTATAGTCTAACAATGTATCTGTCGTTGTCTTTGAGTCTCTATATTGTATGCTCAAAATTTAAAACTACGTAGCAGATTTTGATGTGTTTCTTTTTAATAAGTGGAGTCATTCTGGAGGATGGTTTTAGTATATAGTTAGTTTAGGTCTAGAAAAAGCGAACGAAATCGCATGCAGAAAGCTACTAGTAGTTATTATCCATTTATATACATAATGGATAATGTTGGTACATAATATTATTTATGTATCTATTATTCCTGCTTCGCCTCATGTATAGGTAAACCTACTCGTTAAACAATAAATAAAAAACGCTCTAATGGGTACCTAGGTAAAATATTTTTGATAACTCGGTACCGTATCAGTCGTCGTCGTCGTCGTCGTTTCAGCCGTGGGACGTTCACTGCTGGACATAGGCCTCCCTCAAGGATTTCCAGTACGACCGGTCACCGGCGGCCTGCATCCAGCGGCTCCCTGCCACTCGGACCAGGTCGTCCGTCCATCTTGTGGGAGGTCGTCCCACGCTTCGTCCCCATCTCCTCCCGTGGGTGTCGTAAAAGGCGACTAAGGGATACATCATACCGGAACGGGCAGCAGCGTTCCGCGATCCATTACCTACCACCAACTGCGCTCGCCAACCCGCCTGCCAAGCGTGGCGAGTACTGGCATTATCCCCTCATGGATAGCACACCACCAACTGGACCGTATCAGTAGTTGCGTTAAATCCTAATAAACGTTAAATATGATGTAATACGATCATACCTTACAAGAGGACTATAATCTTATAAAAAAAAGAAAATAGAAAAATTTTATCTTAGAAAATAGAATCTTATCGGTAGGTAGGCGTCTCGCTGTTTGTGCGTCACTTTTGTGATATTATGTCTGTTGGAAATTCTACTATAACATTGATCAAGCGTACTAACTTTTGTATTTATTTCAATTACTTGTTTCGTATTTACCAATTTTAAATATTTTTCGCAACAACAAGTAAACCTAACGTCCATCAAGATTCACTTTTTCTATACCTTCTTCAAAATTTATCTTAAATTCTTGGGCGGGTAAAAATTTATTACACAAGACACTTTCTTCTAAATAATGAGCTGAAATTACAACTTAATAATATTTTGAATTTGAAAGTATCTCTATTCTCTGTCTCTCTGTATAGATATTCAAAAGTAAACTACTGAACCAATTATTATTACTGACGCGATTGACATGTTTTCAGGACGCGGCGCTGGATTTTCGCAAAAATTTTACGCTCATACGACAAATGATTGATTTCGATGTGAGTCAATACTATTTGGTTTATCACACGTAGTGATAAAGTTCAAAAGTAACCGATATGACACGTTCCTTTCCACGGTCGCAGAAAAGTGTTTTCCATAAATAAATAAATAAATCGTTTATTTGCAAGTAAACATGGTATACATAGGTGTTAATAATAAGATACATTATTTCAGCATGTTTAGACGTTATTCAACGGCATGCAAATTACTAAAATACATTTTTCATTAGATATACATTTTATATTATGTCATCTTAAGTTTATTTTATTAAAATCAATTCATTCGTTATTCATTCACATTATTATAATTAATTCACATTATTACATTGAATTGTAATCGATACGAATATTATAGGGCTGAAGAGTTTGTTTGTTTGTTTGAACGCGTTAATCTCAGGAACTACTGGTCCGATTTGAAAAATTCTTTCGGTGTTAGATAGCACATTTATCGAGGAAGGCTATGTTATATTATCATCCCGCTTAACGATACACTGATAGTGAATCATATACGTAAATGAAAATGGACTAACTCCAATAAAATAAGTAATTTATAATTTGTTTCTACTTTCTGTTTTTCCATACATATGGCTATAACATAGCTAAATGGGTATTCAAACACTGAAATAATCGCTTTCAAGAAATATTTTAATACTTACTTATAGCTTATAACAAAATCAACATTTGAATCACCTTCTAGGCTTCTAGTATAATATAATACTACCTAGCTTTTCGCCGGATAGTCAAAGGAAAAACTAAAACTATCCTATGTGTTAATCCAAATTGCCCTATAACATTACTTATTTCATGAAAATCGGTTCAACAGTTTTTACGTCCAAGAGTAACAAACAAACATAAAAACTTTCGCATTTATAATATTAGTAGGATACCGATCGATATAAATTTTACTGATGAGTCCTACGATAAATGTATTTACAGAAACACGGAAGTCCTCTTTATTTGTTAGAAAATACATGTCAAAAATCCCCTGAAGCCAAACGCCTATTACATAAAATTATCACGAGTTGTTCAATATCAGTAGATAGCAGAGAGATATGATGATATTCGGATCAGGATGGACCTTGAGCTAAATTCATCAACAATAAAATATGTTACTGTGCAGATACTAAATTTGCCGTATTTATATTGATGTCGACTTAAGTTCAAACTCAATTGGGTACTTAATCGAGAGTAAACTTAAGATATCACCACTTAACAAGACGTAGTATTTAAAGAATCAGTATTTTTTACTGTCATATTATTTACAATTTCTTCATAGCATTTGGCTAAAATCTTTTTGGAAAGCAGTTTCAGGTAGTTTTATGTTTAGAAATTAAAATTATAAAACCTTCTCCGATATTTTTTAACTTCTAAATTTAACACGAAACTTACTAACACTAAGAAAATATTATTAACTAGCTTTCCACCCGCAACATCGCCCGCGCAGTCATAGAAAAACCCGCATAGTTCCCGTTCCCGTGGGATTTCCGGGATAAAACCTATCCTTTGTCCCGGGGTAAAAAGTAGCCTATGTCCTTTCTCGGGTATCAAAATATCTAATTACCAAATTTCATGCAAATTGGTTCAGTAGTTAAGGCGTGATTGAGTAATGCCGGCACTACACATAGGCCAACGCGTTGGCGAGCGCGTTGGCACATGCACTTGTCCAATGTGTAGAACGGGCGTTCGCGCGCTGGTGGTAGGTATTTGAACGTTGGCCAGCGCGCTTGCGAGCTTGCCGCGCGGTGTCGGAACCATCAAAGGACACTTGTCGCAAGCTTGGCGCACCATCCACACATTGGCCGCGCGATCAGTTTGACTGTAGCAGCGATCAGGAGTGCACGTTTTTTTCTTGCGGCGAATTAACACCTAACTTGACAAAATGGCGAACAATATGAGTAACGAGGAAACATTTAAATTTATTGAGCTCTATCAGAGTTAAAACTGCCTGTGGAACCCAAAAAATAAGTACCATAAAAATAAAAATGTTGTATGTATTAAAAGTGCCAAATAAATAAGGTTCTTGGACATGCCGTTTTCCTCACAATGTTTTACTTCACAAAGAGCATCCTACTTTAATATTATTTTAATATTATAAATGTGAAAGTGTGTTTATTTCTTTGTTTGTTACATCCATTTTGAATCCGTCCGCACATTGGCTCGAACCAAACCATACTGAACGACCTTCCAATGTGTGGATTACTCACAAGCGCGTTTGCAAGCGCACCGCCACCAGCGCGCTGGCGAATGCGCTGGCCTATGTGTAGAGGCGACATAACAGACAGACAGAGTTACTTTCGCATTTATAATATTAGTATGGATTAATAGTTACATTAACTGAAGAAATGACTTCAGCAAGGTTACACCGGAACCGTAAACGAATTCGTATGAAGTAAAGTATCTTAGATATATTTTTTTTCTGTTTACCAATGTTTGTTATGTGATCAAAATTATTACAGACGTACTAAGACTATCTCCGAACATAATGCCTAAAATTTTAACGTACCGATAATAATGATAATCAGATAATCCACTAATAAAAAGCATTTAAATTAAGATAAAATCTAAGAACGTTTGCACTCGGTTCTTTGAGATCTGTATATCGATTATCAGGTTGTCTTACGTAGTATTTACGTCACTGATTAGTTTTATTGGAAATATAACAGGATATTTATTTTTAATGTTGCATCAGGGTCAGTTATGTTCCTGATTTGGTTAAGGTGAAATAAAAAGGGGCTCGGTCTGTATGTTTGCGCAAAATGCTTTCTTCTTTCCTTCAATGATTCATATCAAAAAGGATACCGCTAGTTCACAATATTTGTGACAATTATGTAAAATGCGTTTTTCTTTAAAAACGCGGGCGAAGCTGCGGGCGGAAAGCTAGTGTTTTTATGTGTATATAATATACAGAGGCGTAGAGTTTATGGAATCGTATTTTCAGCTAGATACGGAATTAATTGAAGTATGGCTTTAGATAATGTGATTAATTATTATTTTTCTGGCGTCATATACGATCGATTTTATTAATAGTACAAAATGCGTGCATAAGACCTTTAAACAATAGAAGAAGTTCAGTTTCGTAAAGAATATGTATTTTTATTTATTTACTAATAGATTTATATGTATCTTGTTAGATTTGTGTATATTTTGTTTTGTGTACAAAAATTAAATCAACTCAAAATTCACGATTTTGTAAAAAAAAAAAAATTATCACTGGAATATTAGAATCTATACCAAAGGGGTTTCACTTTTCGTGTTAGATAGCCCATTCATCGAGGAAGGCTATAGGCTATAATTTATAATAATATAATCTCGCTAAGACCAACAGGAGAAGAGCACTGCGGGTAAAATCGCGGAGCACAGCTGCTAGTTTCAAATAAAACAAATACCTAAAAAAAACACAAACAAACCGTAAAAATAAACAAAATGTAACAGAAAAACATCAGAAAAGGTAGGATATTAGGATTCTCGGGTCGCGTGTACTCACTATCGATAATAATTATTGGATTTTCTATATAACACTGATAAGTTATCAATGATTTATAATTATAAAAACATGCGTTTTCATGCCTTCGTAATAAGAACAGTTGAGTTCATAAGCACTTCAATTACCTGGATAGGTATTAGTCATTGTATGAATCCGAATAATTATTATCAGTTAATAGGAACTTCCTATTAGGAAGTTAATTGCAAAGGACCTTATCGCCGACTTTCTAATCTTGGAATGTTGGAAAACCCAATCACTACAGAACGGACACTCTCCGCCTCTCGTCAATAAAAATTAAACACTTACCAAACCCCGCACGATCGCGCTATATAATAGTTGGCCCACATTTTTCCGTAAGGACGATATGCAACGAAGATCAAATTGACTTCAAGTAATTTTATTATTTTGGATTATCGTTTTTCGTAGAAAATGGTTAGATATTGTGCTGTTTACGGATGTATTTCATCATGCGAATTTCTTTACGCTAGTCACAAATGTGCCAACCCACATACATTTGCACTCTCTACAGTGTGACTGTCAAAACGATAATAATTTTGTATGGAGTGTCCGGGGTGTGCTACTGTACTAAATGTATACTTGTCAAATGTATCACGTTATAGAATATTGCTACGGAAATCATAGATACTTTGGGACAGGTTTCAGTTTGTTATAATAGACAGATATCCAGAGATTAGTTACAATAATAGTTGAATACTAAATATTCAATCTATTGGATGTAAGTATTTCATCTATCCATAAGAACACAATTTCTCGTAGATGAGCTTCAAAAAATAAATGGACAACGCTTTGGAAATCTACAAAATGTTGCAAGAAATATACCGCCTGGATTTTATATTTAATTGATAATTATTTGATTACTAATTTAAATACTACTTTGATTACAGGATACACAAAACCCTTCGTAAAATGCGGCAAAGCAGGCTACGTACTACCCGGCGCTTTCAAGAAGCAAGCAGAAGTGATTTACAATTTCCAAGTTAGGCCTGATGATATTTGGGTCATTACGTATCCTAGATCAGGTAATATTCAGTTATCTTATTCAATAACTAGCTTCCGCCCGCGACTCCGTCCGCGCGGATGTCGGTCTTCGCGTGGATGGTTTATTTCTCCATTTTGAGTAGGTACCTCTGACAATAAAATCTTATAAATATCTATTGGACCCAATTCCCAAATACGGCTAGGCCTATAATAATACGCAACGTGTGTTCGCGGTTCTACGGAACAACGTCTATGGATAAAACTGAAAAATTAAGATTAATTTTTTTCTACGTATTTTTTCAGGATAAAAAGTATCCTATTTTACGCCCAGGATAATAAGGTATAATTATACCAAGTTTCATCGAAATCGAACCGCTAGTTTTCACGTGATGCCTTCACATACAGACAGACAGACAGACAGACAGACAGACAGACAAAAATTTTTTTAATCACATATTTGGGTTTGGTATCGATCCAGTAACACCCCCTGCTATTTATTTTTTCAATATTTTCAATGTACAGAATTGACCCTTCTACAGATTTATTATATGTATAGATAAGTCATTTTCTTCAATTAAATGTTATAGTTTATATTAAATGGGAACCCTTTCAAATAAATTGTACTGCGGAAAGGAAAAACCAAATTCAAATCTTACCTTTAAATTTGGAGAAAGAGAAATAGTGTAGAGATATTATTATTATTGTTATTACCTATATTACTTATTGTTATTACCTTTTTATCCGGTTGCCTTTTTCGTTCTCATATCTGATTCCAAAAATCTTTAATTAGAATAAATAAAACGTAAATGGACCAAAGCACAAGGCGATAGAGTAATAAATGTAGCATATTGTAGAAGATTACTCACTACTCGCATTTAGTGTAAAAGATAAAGTGATATTGACGTTTGTCAGTTTGGTCAAAAATTATGGAATTATTAAAAAAATAGACTTACAACCAACCACTTGGAAAGTAGCGTATCAATAATTGACCAGAGACCTTCCAAGTGTTATGAAATGAAGTTCAAACATTTATTATCTCTTAAAAATCCATAGTTGCCTTTTTAAACCATGTAAATTAAGTTGATGGTGGTTCTCTGTAACTTTTTCTTATGTATGAAAAGAGGTGTAACTGATGTTTTTGTACCTTAAAGTACTGAACTTCCATTATCCTTGTCACCTATCACTACGAGCGTTTACTATTTTGCTGGTATTCGATAAGATATCTACTCTGCATTATCACCTATATTGTTACTACAGTTTTCATGTCACGGTTCGCTATCAGCTTGTAATGGAAATATTCCGTACGTGTTTTGCTGAAAGCTTTTGTAGTAGTCGGGTTTTTTCAGCACTGATTTTATAAGAAATCCGTTTAATTAGCGTATCAATATAAAAAAAGCGTGTCTGCAAAGCACATGTGTCAGAAGTGGAACTTCTATGGTAAGATTCAATACCAAAATCGTCGTCTTAGTCCATGACGTGACGGTATTGCCATTAATGCAACCTTGAAATTTTAATCTCAACGCGCCTAAAGAAGTTTCACTTCAAAAATCGTTAGGTCAAAAATTTGTTAAATGTATATGATGGGTATTACTCGGGATTTAACGTAGGAAGATATATTAAAAAAATACGAAGTAAACCCAGTCATGATGACTAGGTTTTTTTCTGTTATCAAAGCAATGAGTCAGTTGTGTAGAATCACAGGTTTATTTATTTAACCAATGTTCATCCCAGAATATTTTTGAACTTAATTTTGAGATTGTGTATTTTATTATGTTTTATGTAATACTAGGTTTCCGCCCGCGGCTTCGCCCGCGCAGTCAAAGAAAAAACCGTCCATACGAAATGTCATGAAAATAGTTTAGGCATGATTGAGTAACAGACAGACAGACAGAGTTACTTTTGCATTTATAATACTAAGTATGGATGGTAAAGATTTTAGGAAACTAGGATAAGGCCTTGTTAGTCTTAATATCGTTATAATACTTTGTAAATAACAGAAGAAAATAGGGAAGTCTAAAAGTAATATAAAGATAAGATTGAAGATAAAAATATCTTATATTCCAGGAACAACCTGGACACAAGAAATGGTTTGGTTACTGGAAAACGATCTCGACTTCGAGTCAGCGAAGAGAACGCCTTTGTACGAGAGATTTCCTATGTTGGAGTAAGTTATATTTTACAATAGAATTACATTTTTAACAACACAAACATAAGCTTTCTTAAATTCATATAAAAGATCCTGGATTATATTTTTAGAATTAATCATTAAGGAGCTTACTTCATCCATACTCGATTAAGTAATAAATTGCTTAATTTTTATAATCATTTAAGTAGTTATTTAAAATGTGTTCAATATAATGTGTCAATAAACTTCTCGTGCAGATTTTTCATAAACCAATTTTTGAAAGAGAGAAAACGTTTATCTAATGGCACATAGCCTCACAAGTACATAATGAAAACACTTTATACTTATATGGTATTAAAAATACACATTGAAGTGAGTACTCTGTGAAGCATGATGCCATTAAAAAGGGAAATCACTCGGTGAACATCTGTGACGTAAAAAACGTCACAGCACCGATTTTCAGTGAGTCCCGAGAGCAATAATTCGTTATAATATACTTTTAATTGAAGAAAAGAAAATAAATACAATTTACATTACAATTTTCGAATTCATTGCTTTTTTTGGTAGAAATTTATGAAAAAATATTACTCACTCACATGTATTCCCCACAGATTGACGACCCAAATCCCAGAAGTGGCGTTTGAGCTAATAAAAATAAACTTCTTGAACCTAGCGCACTTTCAAGGGCTTAATCACGGGGTCAAATGCCCAAGTTGGAAATCTCTAGAAAAAGCCCCATCCCCACGGTTAATAAAAACCCATTTACCCCTTTCACTTCTACCCCCAAATTTGTTAAAAACAGCCAAAGTGATATATGTGGCCAGAGATCCAAGGGATTGTATGGTCTCAGTGTATTATTTACACAAAATGGTGGCTAAGAGTTTGATGAGAGGAACCTTTTCGCAGTTCTGGGAGGCGTTTAGACGCGATTTGTGTGAGTTTCCCTGTTTATTCTAAGTGTTTGTCTTGTTTGTTTGTTTGTGTGTTGCTGTTTGAAGTATGGTCTTAAAATGGTAAGAGTGAAAGTGAAATAAATGAAATAAATAAATATTTCAGAACAATTTTCACACACGGCACGATCTGATCCCATACTTTCGCTTGTGTTATGGAAACCAGATGGCTGATAAACATACGTATATAATTTTTAAAGAAATACTTATATAGATAATTAACATCCAGACACAGAGCAAACATACGTTCATCACACAAATATTTGCCCCGGGTGGGAATCGAACCCACGACCTCTGGCTTAGAAGGCAGGGTCACTACCAACCAAGCCAACCAGTCAGTCAAGAGATATGTGTGGCTAGAGATCCACGGGATTGTATGGTCTCAGTGTATTACTTATTTAGTTTTTTAGGTTTTTCTGATTCAGTCTGATTCCGTGTGTGGATCGTAAATGTTTGTTTTTGTATTATTTTTAATTTTTACTCGAGATAGAGTTCAGTTTTCTACTATACAATTTTATAATATTCATATGATTTTGCTAGTTTAATGTTGATTTACAAATAGAGTGACCTTGTTTTTGAGAAAATTGTCCTTATTTAATTTAGTAGTTGTTTATAGTATTTAATTTAATTATTCAATCATTATTTTTGATTTTATTTCGTCTTTTCTAAAACAATATGACGAATCTCCCATATAATCTATACTAATATTATAAAGAGGAAAGGTTTGTAATTATGTATGTATATGTATGGTTTTCACGCATAAACTACTGGACCAATTTCAAAAATTCTTTCACCATTAGAAAGCTTCTATCTATTAATATTAATCTTCACTGAGCAACATAGGCTAGGTTTTATCCCGGAAATCCCACGGGAACGGGAAATATGCGGGTTTTTCATTGAAAACGCGGGCGAGGCCACAGGCGAGAAGCTAGTAAATTATATTCGAATATCTATATTTTTGTATAATATCTATATTGTGTAATATTTATAATTCTATCCGCAGTACCATGGATGCCAATAATATCTCACGCGAACGAGGCGTGGGAACAGCGGAACCATCCGAACTTACACTTTATGTTCTATGAAGATATGTTACAGGTATGTTATCACAAACTTCATCATTAATAACATAGACATAATAATCATCATTAAAATTTGCACTAATTACTTCAACATCACCATTATCACCAATAACAATAGCATCATCATCATTATCGTCACCAATAACAACACCATCATCATCAGTATCATCAACAACAACAATATTAAAAATTTGGATGTATGTTGAAACTAATTCTACATCAATTGGTGGAACCAATAAAAGATTTTCGGTATAAAGACATATGTATATAAATATTAAAGAACATAATGTGATATCGTAATTCTTATATTCTTTGCACCAGTGTAGTGTACGAAAGTAATGAGTCACAATTTTTTTCAATATCTAATTTTCTTGGAAAATCTTCGGATGATCATATTTTTTGAAAACTTGCATTTTATAACTCATACGACAATTATTTTTCATTATATTTTGCAAAATTTATTAACTTTCTTTCAAGGATCTACCAAAAATGATACACGGTGTGAGCGCGTTCCTCAATCGCGACTATACAGACGAACAGATAAACAAACTCGCGGAACATTTGACGTTTAGTAACTTGAAGAAGAACAAGAATGTGAATAACACAACTGGTGATAGCGAAGTGCAGTTTATTCGGAAAGGTGAGTTTTTCATAATGATATCAATATAGATTTTTTTATATATATATACAGGATGTCCCACTATTGGTATACTAAGCGCGAAGTGCCTTGTGGTTTTGAATACACAGATCACGTAAAAAATACTTAAAAACAAAATTATTTAAATTTTTGCTGAAAATCCATGTTTTCTTCTCTAGCTTGCCGCAGCAGCATATACCGCTTCGCTAATATGAGCATTTTGTCTATGAAAACATAATCTTAAACGATAGCTCACATGCTGGTGGCAAAGTTGGGCGGGTTGCTTGTTATGGGTGTACACTGTACAAATAGAGTTTTAAGAATTCATCTATTTGAAAAAAAAATGTGTCTGGAATTTTATAAGTATTTTCTACGTACTCTGCGTATGCAAAACTATAACGTCCTCTGAGCTTAGTATACCAACAGTGGGACACCCTGTATGACTCATTAAATTAGATATTACTTTTTGCTACTTGAAATGACTTATTCTTCTTTTATTTTCTTCTGAAATATTTGTTTATAATTTAATCTCAAATGTGTTCAAACCATTCAAATGTCATTGTTAAAACCATTCCAAATGATTCAACTGTACGTCTTTTTAGCCTTTTAAAATAATCCAAGTCATGCCATTTTTATAACATAGGCTTAAATTTTAAACGTAAGAGCTTTTCCGTAGTACCTTGTAGAAATTAAACGTTTATCCAGGGGTTTTCTTACAACTTTTACACCATTGTACAACACTGAAAGAAAAATGAGGTGCTTTATCATTTTAATCCTCTTGAATGATTTGATAATTTGATTTTCTAAAGATTGATTTTTTACTGGAGATCGTTATTATGGCTTTAAATATGGGAGAGAGAAACAGTAATTTACAGTTATGCAGCGAGCGAGCGACATGATCGCAAAAATATTCAATCTAAGAATTTGTCTTTTTATAGATGATGTCTTTGAGATAGCCTTTTCACTCATGAATTTAATGTTCGTTCTCTTTTCTGTTTCTTAATTGAAATACATTAAATTTGAAATATATTATGTATACCGTACATTAAATAAATTTGTAAAGTTTCTGATCATCTAAAAATATCAAACAATATCCTAATTTAACAGCAACGCAAAGCATCTTTGAGCATAAATTCGGAGCACAATTTTTCACCCGCCATGACAGCGCTCTCACTATTTCTAATTTCACTTGCCTTTCGTGTCGACACGTATTCCGTATTCTTTGAATATAAATATTCTTGTCTGCTGTTTTGAAAAATTTATAGCGAAATTGTGAATTTTGCTTTGGACATTTAAAATGTCTTACTCGAATTCTGGGTAGTTGGAGTCAGGTTAATTAAAGAGGCTGCGTAAATTTATGTCATGCTTATTTTTGGTAGATTTTTCGTATTATGGTTAGCTTTTGTTTGTTAAAAACTTTATATAAAAATCATTTTTCGAAATAGTGTTTTCATAGCTCACACAAAATACACACAACAAACTTAGTATGTTATCTATTTTTAATTTAGTACAGCATTTTTTCATTTAGGATTTTTATCTGTTTCAGGGACAGAAAAATTTAATAAAAAGTTTATAAAACAAATGTGTGCGTGTAGGTACTAGTGTACACACGTAAGAAGTGAAACTTCTTTATGACCTTATTTTTCAAAAAATAATTTACTATATGCAACTTTACAGAAATACGTCGAATCTCGCGTGGTAGGGATAAGAAAAAGATGGCGCGTAATGGAAAAATGTCACGCGTAACGAAAAAATGTTACACTAAATTTTTTTCCAACCCCGATAAAGAAGTTTCACTTCAATTATTATCAAGCTTTAGCCCGCTGTTTTACTAGAGGTCGCTTACCTCTAGTAAAACAGCGGCGTATAGATTCGATATATTTCTGTAAAGTTGCATATAGTAAATTATTTTTACTTTTAGTTTCACTTCTTACGTGTGTACACTAGTACACGCACACATTTTTTTTATAAACTTTTTATTAAATTTTTCTGTCCCTGAAACAGATAAAAATCCTACAATATAGAATTTGAATATGATAATTATTTGAACATTTAATTAACAGGAGAAGCTGGCGGCTGGCGAACACACTTCGACGCGAAAATGGAATTACAAGCAGAAGAATATCTAAACGATAGGTTAAGAGGTCTTACACTCAGGTACCCCACTTTCGATACAGACGAAGAGTGGTCTAGACTGTAAGTTATACTTAAGTTATTAAGTAAGTAGCTTAGTAATGTATTATTAGATTAAGTAGGTTTAGTAATTTATTTTAGACGAAATGTAGTTTTGTAGGATAATATTGAAGTAACAAATTATGGTGTGTACAATATTTTTGTTAAAAATAATGTATTTTTTTTTGTGGAGATATTTTTAAATTTCTCATTTATAAATCATTAAATATAAATGCTATAAATAGTTAATATCTAATTCATTGTTCATTGTTTTAAAATTCCGTAAAATGTTTTGTTTAAAAAATGAGCTGTCTAAGCATTTATAACTCTGCATTTTTATGTAACTGTCTGTGTATGCGTTTGCATGAATATATTCGTATTGTGATTGTGTGCCATGGTGTACGAATAATTAGACAGGACAATTTAAAGTTAAATATAATATCTACACTTTTTCATGTTTTGTATTTTTAATAGCATATATTGTAATGTATTTATTTTAGTTAAGTAGAAAATAATGTACATTGTAGATAATGTTTGACTAATAAATTTTTTACTTTGATAAGTAAGCATATTAGACCTGTTTGAAATAAAACATGATAATACTATTTTGTTTGAATATGAAATGCATATGAGTGGATAAAAAAAATGGGAGTTTATTGCAATATTAATAATTATGCTCTCTCCTTAAAATACAGTTAAACTGTTAAAAAAATATATACAGAGACGTGATTAATAAAAGCATTAAGAGGAGACTCCCTAACATAGTTTCTAGGACTGAGAGACCGGTTAGCCGTTAGACCCACATTGGACCGCAAAAGCGTGAATCGAGCAAAAATGTTACAATTACTTAACTGTCTTGTACATGGAAAGAAAAAGACCCAATAAATCATATAATACTAAAGTTCCATTTTGACTGTATGTGTGACTGTTTCAGTATATTAATGCAAATTCACATAAAATTTAGGGAGCCTCCCCTTAAGATTATTCTAAGTTTTTACATTTATTATACTTAAGTGTCAGTTCCTTAATACCTTTAATAAGACTGATCTTTAAGGTTTCAGCTGAGTATATTTTTAGAGAATTATGTAATTTAAATTGTACCTATTTCATTTCATAAAATATTTATTAAACAATGATTTCCTCACATAACACTTAAAACAAGTCGTAACACTTAACACAAAATATGTCGAAATGAAAAATTAAAATATTTATAATATTATATTATTTTCTTTACTGTAGTTAAATTAGTCTATATATAATTTAAATTAGAGGTAATAAAATAATAATCTTTACTTATAATATTATAAAGCCGACGAGTTTGTTTGTTTGAACGCGCTAATTTCGGGAACTACTGGTCCTATTTGAAAAAAATTTTTCGGTCTTAGATAGCCCATTTATAATATATATCATTTCGCTAAGACCAACAGGAGCGCAGTAATGCGGGTTAAACCTAGTAACAAATAAGTAAAATAATGTCGCATTTATTACATTATGTAAGTATGTACAAGATTTTATATTAGTTTCACATCAGAACGTTACGAACTTGCATCAGATATCATAGATATATAAAGATATCATAAAAATGTTATACAAGACCTTAGGGTCCTTTTTAAGTTTTAACCCATGTACAAAAGAACCATATCATTAATTAGTGTATTGTTTATTTTATATATAATGTATAATTTAAATTATAATAAATAATTGTTTTGTAAAGCACTTTATGTAAGATATTTGTGAATATTGTTACGTTTTTAATATTAAAAGATAGAAGACTTATACCTACATTTATTTATTTTTAATTTATTATTTTGTTCTGACCTTTCATAGCCCACCCCCTTAGCAAATTTTCATTACAAGCAAGCTTTTAAAATCAAACTTATTAGATTTTAGTCAGGTTCAAGGTACAGAGGCACTATTTAGATTATTTTTATTAGTCTGTACACCCAGAACCAGAAATATCTAAGGCCTCATTGTTGTAACACAATAACAAAAAAAATTACCACCAAAAAATTAATCACAATTTTAAAAGTACCCTCTCGCGTCTTCAAGTTTTGATAAACGACGCACATCTGTGTCTAACAAACGATGCAGTAATGATTATCGAGCGATAGCCCGAACATTTGAGGCGTAAATCTCGTAATAAATGGTTATTTATCATCTCAAATCTTCAGGGATACGCTTTATTAATACCACTACACGTCAGAGCCGGGTGTTGGGAATGGGTCGTATTGAAGCGTGGGGTTTGGGGCCACGAATAAAGCACAATATAGAAGACAGCCTAGAAAGCCTATTTATCCCGTTACGATTAATTATTTCCATCCCTTATTTTATTCACATGAAGCCTATTGATTGACCGAAAGCAGCATGTGTCCAGGAATAGACTGTCTTGAATATATGCTAAATATTATCATCAATGTTGGTTCAGTGGTAGAAATATTAAAATGAAACAGATAGGCTGCGGGTTTATTAGCTTGGTAAACCTTAAAAAAAAGTAAGTTGATTATCTTATTAAGTGTTATCAGAGAGTTATTTGCCAGCAATAGATTTCGTTTAATTTTTAGAGACAAGAGGCGTTCTATGGCTAAGAATCAGGTGGTTGTTTTCCTTATGTCTTATTATTTAACTTTAGCTTAATTTTTTACAGTTCATATATTACCATTTACCATACTACACTTACTAATTACTACACTTAAACATTACAAACATGACATTGTATAGCAAATATAAGATAGTACATTCAATGACCTATTTAATTATACTAGTAGACGCGGCATACGCCAACATCATTGCACAAAAAAACAGCGTAATTAATACATACCTACTTACTAACGCATTATCACCAATACAGTTGTTCTCTCTTTCACTCTCACGCACTAGACATAATACATGTCTCACTCATGTACTTCGTAATAACAACTGCCAAAGAACGTCCAGCCACGACGCTGAATGGTGCGTGACTAAGTGAAACTCGGGCACTTAGCTGAGTTTTTTCTTGCCAAAATAGAGAGCGGGTAACGTATCTAGCTTTTTTATATATCATAGAGTACATTATTTGGGGCCTCTCATACAACGAATCCGGTCTCGTCTCACGGATGCTATAAATCAAAACTTGTAATAATCTTGACTATAAATCTGCTATGTAAGGATGCTACATCTCTATGCTTATATAATGAATTGTACAATATAAATAGTTATTTAATTAAATGATACATTGCGGTCGTAATTTGGAAATTAATTTGATCAACTATGACATTCGAATTAAAACCCACGGTTTGTGGAATTTGTATCTATTATGTTATTTAATGGTTGGAAATATTTTGTGGTAGAAGTATAACAATGTTAAATAAATAAAAATATGGCACGTCTATTTTAAGTACGTTTGGCATTCCATTAATTACATACACATTACATAAATTTACAGAAAATTAAGTGAAGTCCCGTCACCCGTGTCTCCAAGTGGGGTAAGGGGCAGGTGCATTATCTATACAACTGTTTCACTGATCGATTTTCTTTAGGGACAAGTAGGTGATCAGCTTTCTATGTCCTGCCAGACCGAGACATTTTTTTTTCTTCGTCTCCACCGGAAATCGAACCCAGGACTCCTCCTTTACATAGTTTAATAGTAAGCAGATAAAATACACAATCTCGTAATGTTACTCCAAATGTTAGCATTAATCTTATCAAATGTCTCGGTTTAGCTTCTAGACAACCGCATTTGGTCTGTCTTAGAATATAGTGTCTTTGAGATTATTATGTACTAGTTTTCCGCCCGCGGCTTCGCCCGCGTTTTACAAGAAAAACCCGCATAGTTCCCGTTCCCGTGGGATTTCCGTTATAAAACCTATCCTATGTGTTAATCCAAGTTACCCTCTATATGTGTGCTTAATTTCATTATAATCGGTTGAGTAGTATTTGCGTGAAAGAGTAACAAACATACACACATCCTCACAAACTTTCGCATTTATAATATTAGTAGGACTAGTAGGATAGGATAGTGGATAGAGGGTACTTAGAGTATGGGGATTCTCTTCATAATTGAAAATAATAACTTTTATATGCCTATGCATAATTATTTCTTACGATCTTAAAATTGCTACGCTATGTTATACTAAATTAGCGATATGTTGTATTGTCGATAATAGCAAAATTAATAGCACCACTATTTAATATAATTTGTAAGCATAATTGTATATTAGTTTGAACATATTACCATAATTATGATATAAATTAGGTAAATTGCAAAATACAGTATAATAAAGGCTTCATTAATTACTTATCACACTCATTATCAAGAACTTACAAACGAGAACATTAATTCTAAAATAAAACGCCTGTAACTAAATGAAAGCAAATTTATCAATCATCAAATTTGCTAAAACAAAGTGTAAAATTGAAATTTACGTGACAAAGCCCGTATTCCCACATTCCCATTGTAGCAGGTAAGTTAAAAGGTAACAATGGTTACTTTTGTTTCGTATTATTACGAAATCCATCGGCCCGTTAATTATTACATTAATCAAGCGGTAAACGATGGCAGAGTCTAAACTGGCTGTTGTGTTCCGCTTGGGATCCCAATTAATTTACGTTTTAAAGTATGGAGATGAAATAGATGTTCACTATTAATATTGTACGGGAAAATTCTTTGTTCGATTCACGAAAATTTGGAAATAGGACTTGTGGTGTTTCAATGCTGCTCCTATTTACTATAAGAAGAACCCGTGTCTTTTTCAAACTCAAAAAAAGAAAATTAGCGGAATTAATCCATAAGTATATACACCATAATTAAGATATACCGGCTATAAATTTGTTACATAAAGCATAGATGTAGATTTTATCGAAAATGAAAATGACGAAGAGAGAGATAGCCTTAAAATCACAGAAGTTTTCCCTCATAACATGTGCCACATATTTAAAGTGACACCAGAGGTATTTGGTAAATAGTTTAAGGTGAGTATCGACTTCGCGCTCCAAGAGATCGAACATTGGCGCGCGCTCCAGCCGCGTGAAATGGATACCAGTTTGGAACGCGCGCCAAAATGTTCGTTGGAGCGGTCGAACGCGGAGCGGTCCGTTCCGTCGGGTGTCGGTTTTTTACCGCGCATCAATCGTGGCGCGCGCGCCAATGGAGACGGGTTTGTCGTATTTTTTGTGTTTGTTGCGCTCCGAGTAATAATTATTATGGATAACCAAAGTGAAGTGAAGTTTTTTATTGTGTCTTCTATCACTTCGAACTGCATATCTCTTATAAGTGTCACTCGATACTGCATTCTTTTTCGGTACAGCTCTTTTATCCACCAACGCACTTTTCGTTTCTGTTTTTTCTTTCTTATTATGCTGTGTATAATTACAAAAGCTGCTGCTGCTCGTACACGACTAGCTTCCTAATGAACGGTCAAACACTGGAACGGTTGCCACGCGCGCCAGGCGCGCTTAGTTGATATACTTCAATTATTTGGAACGCGCTCAGCGGAACGCACTCTCGGCGCGGTCATTCATGGCGCGCGCGCCAGGAGCGCGAAGTCGATACCCAGCTTAAGTAATGACTAAGATCGCTGCTTTGTACTACTTAGAACATCAATATGAAAATTCCTTCATTTTGCATTATAAAATCTCCTACACGTACACAGCGCAAAGTGGAACCAACCACCAACCCCGCTATCCATAATGGCTGACTAGGAGCCAGTTCATTGTTAAAACACAAAGAAGGCATAATTAAGATAAAACCTACACAATTGTGCTTTACGCATACCGCGAGATCGCTTGCATTATTGTGAGTTTAATGAGATTACTCCACCTAGTGGGTCAAATGATTATATGCGTTTATTTTTTGTGGCAAACTATTTCAAATTAATTAATGATGTTCCATTATCTTTTGGACAATTGTCTATTTACCTAAGTACATATTTTATTTTTGAAAATTCGAAAAATTATAATATAAGTAATTAGAAAAAATACCAGAACTTTTTAAACACTTCACAACCTTTACGTTGAAAAGTGGTAAATGTGAAAAGTGTACCTACTGGTAAATTATAAAATATATTTTATTTAAAAAACGAATCAGTAATAAAATTACACCAATCTCTTGTATTGTTGATTTATCTAGACTTTTCAATTAAATCAAATCTATTTTTCTTGGATCTACCAAGAAAAATAGATTTGATTTAATTGAAAAGGCCTGAAGATATCAACGGTAATGGAAGCTTATTTTTTTAATCCAATATTATATTATCTATATTCATTACATAACTGTATTTTTTGTGTTTTAAATTATCTCCTCTTAAAATGATGTAAAAATCAAACTGCTGGTAGTAGACCGTACCTATTTATGTAATCTTTTTGATAGTCAGATATGAGTTAATTTATTTATGTGTTAAATCTAAAATCTGTATTTTATTATGTATTGTCCGAATACTATCGCGTTGAATTACACAGATTTTCTTAAAATTAAAGATTTCAATTTCTATAAAGTTTCAAAAGAAAGCACCATTTTATTATTTTAACCCAACGTGTCGCACATTTTAAGCGACGCACGTGTTCATATCTATTATTTGCGGACACAGAATCTTGGAAGTTAAATACCTTTTTTGATTTTCTATTTCTACGTGACTCTCTTTTATACTAGATTCTTTTTTATTTGATTTTTAATATTAGTTGAATCACGCAACTACATATTTTCTTTAATTTTTATTCATTTTTGCACAAATTCTCGCTGTTGTCCTACTCGTAAGTCGTAGCATGAAATTCGAACTTTCCTCGATAAATCTGTTCCTATATTTAACATAACACATTTTTAAATCGAGCCAGTAGTTTTTGAGATTAGCACGTTCAACCAAGCAAACTCTTTAGCGTTAAAATATTGGTATAGTCACCATTCAGAACACTTATATCTATCAATAAATTAAAAACTATATCATTGAATCAAACTTGGTCATAGCTGGGCTGTGTTGCAACTTTTATTTATTTATTAAAAAGTATGCATAGGGCTACGGTTTTATATCTGCTATGGTCTTTAATTCTGGAATCTATTTTATCATAGTCTGGATTGTATTTTAACCCAACTTCTCTAGTGTTTGATTTTACGCCAGTAATCGAAAATAAATCGCGTTTAAAATCCGCTCAAAAGTCTTTAATTAATTATTAATATATCCTGGATCAGCAACTATTAAATATATTATAAACGTTTTTGCAAAGGAATATACCTATTCGCTATAACACTGCGTCAATTCAAATATCATAGAGCAGTATTATAGCGGCCTTGACTCCGAAAATATACTAATTTCAATAAATATGTCGGATTTGTTTAGCGATACCGGTTATCAGTACGTAATATTAAACTAGTTCTTAGAGCTAGCACGCAAGAGCAACTTTTGTCTCCGCAACTATTTTGTCTCTCCCATCAACTCTATGGGGAGTTGCGTCGCTACGTGCGCGCACTTTCTTACTAGCCCATAGAGTTGATGGGAGAGACAAAATAGTTGCGGAGACAAAAGTTGTTCTTGCGCGCTAGCCCTTACTATTCATCGATTTATTTATATCTTAATATATATAAATCTCGTGTCACAATGTTTGTCCTCAATGGACTCCTAAACCACTTAACCGATTATAATAAAATTCGCACACCGTGTGCAGTTCGATCTAACTTGAGAGATAGGATAGTTTAAACATGTAGGTACCACGGGCGAAGCCGGGGCGGACCACTAGTATTAATATAATAAATACATAGCTTTAAATAACTGAGAAACATGTGTTACAAACTCATGAAAATTGTCACCGATGAAAACGTTTAAATTAGGGTCAAAATCAAGGCTAATGTCTAAAGGAGTCGGTTACATTAAAAAAAAAATACAAACATTTTAAACAAACGTTGTGAACAAATTTAATTTGTAAGTTATTATCAAAGATTCAGTACCTAAGATACGTATGCAACGTTGCACGTTAATCTTACGCCTATTTTCCTCAAAAATTTAACACCATAGATAAACATTAAATATTTTTAAATTGAATAAATCCATTATTACATCCAAGCCTCAAGTAAGATATTACCTAGAAATTGCTTTGTAAATCTAGACCTCATTTCCAGGTGAATTCAACCTTCTGATTATATAATAAACCTCAGGAAATTATTGTACAAAGTAGAGTATCTTGTACAGACTATGTAAATATAGTAGAGTATCCTGTTTCTTAAGTTTGTATTATGTCCTATAGTTTTCTAAGAATGAAAATAAATTTTTTTATAGTGTAATTTTTAAAATTGATTAAATTTAATTTAATAGATTAGACACCTAAGTATTGTAAATATATTATATTTCAATAATATGTAACGCAATATATATTTTATAATATTCCTGAAGATTTTATATAGAGCGTGACAGACTCTACAAAACAGACCAAATTGAATGAATATGCGCTAGTTTTATTATTATAAAAATAAAATATTGTAAGTTTTAAAAAACAACGGAGGAGGTCACAAAATGTCATATTAGGTAGGTAGGTATATGAGCTGTATTAAATCGACCTATGCCGTAATCAATAAAATACGTAAGTACATATTACCATAAACTTTAATAATTGGGTCGTCCTATTTTATAGCACATTGATAAGTGACAAAATATCCATGCTCGGTTATA
Organism: Colias croceus; assembly: GCF_905220415.1. Classification (NCBI taxonomy): domain Eukaryota; kingdom Metazoa; phylum Arthropoda; class Insecta; order Lepidoptera; family Pieridae; genus Colias; species Colias croceus. Next base: position 1,044,686 of record NC_059547.1, read on the forward strand.
ACTTATAAGCTAAACTAGCGGCCCGCCCCGGCTTTGCCCGTGGTACATATTATTATAACATAGTAGGTACTTAAACAACGGTGAAGCAATATCAGAAATCAGTAGTTCCTCCAAACATTATACCCGGCGCGGCCTAAGATGATCCCTATGACAGTTCGTCTTAGTGATTGCTCGTATGATGGATCGTGTCGATACTTTACTATTTTATAGGCAAAGGCGTGGTTTGTATTCAGCCACGTCGGTAAACATGTTTTTTACAAATATTATAAAATGAATTTTTAACGTCTAATAAGTAAACGAAACGGTAAGTAAAACGAAAGTTTTCCAAAACATAAAAATGCACCTTATCATTTTCTCGTAATTTTTAACCCGTTTAACACAGTGTATAATATTATCATGAAAATGGAATCCGCCATTTAATTTTTCTAAAAAACTTATATTATCATAGGTAAGTAAATTAACGTGAACGGTAATTAATTAATTAATTATGCTGCGATCTTCTGTTCCATTAAATAGTGAATGAACTATAGCTTAAGCATGGAAAAAATGTGAACTCGTTTCCATTATGGAAATTTGTTTATCGATACTTTCCGCACTAGTCGATAAATGCCAACGATGTAAGTTTTGAAGGACGTAAACGTAAAGTCAGATTGATATAATTTCTCTTTAATGATAAGAATTGTTATAATTCCAACGGAATATCATTGTAATGGCATAAAGCTACGTAAAAATTAATAAATGCCATTTTTAGACGCCTCCAATACGTTTCTAATTTAATGGTGACGCCATTACAAGTTTGTCTCTTGAGAATAACTGTCAGTGTCATAGGGATCATCTTAGGCCGCGCCGGGTATAATAAGGATGGCGTAGGCAAATACGTAAACGTATCTCTACATGACCACACCTAAAATATTATATATCTTAAAATATTATATTATGAATTAAACCAACAATTTTCTTTGATAGAGTTAATTTTAGTTGTATCTGCCAATCCTGTTTATATTTAAAAAATCACCACGTGTAAAATACACTTGCTTACAAAAATAGTTTGGTCTGTATTAAATATTCAATTTACAAAATAGGTAAATTATAAGATAAAAGTAAGTACCTACTCACTATCCATCCGTATCGAAATGAAAAAAAAAATCTTTTTAATTTTTAGACCGAATAGTTCAATATGTTCAACTAGTGGGTGTGGCGTCCTAACCTCAAACCTGTTATCAAATTAACATTGAAACGAAATCGAGAATGATAATTCACGTCATTTGAATAACAACAAGAACCAATTCTCACATTTTATTCAGTCTCAGTGCGTACGCGCCGCGGCCGGTTGTGTTATTAATAAAATCAAAATGGCGGCCCGCGTCAGCCGGTCTTTCCTCACAACAAGCAGGTCTTACAGCTCGAAAAGTGACAAAAATGTGGCTTTCCTTGGCCTTGGAAACATGGGGGGATTTATGGCGGCAAATCTCGTGAAAAAGGTAGTATAGGTGTTGCTATGCGTAAAAGAAAGTACATGTTTAGAATTTGAAATTGTGGCCTCAATAACCTCGGTAATTATTGTATTTTATAGTAGCTGTTTAATAGTTTATGTACTTGCTTTAAACATTGTAGGAAGATGCATCATTGTACTACTACCTATCACTATAATCTTGAACATTTAAATGGCATAAACATGTTGTTTATCTACCGGTTCGGTAACTACAGCTTTTGCCCAGTTGTTTATGAAAATGTCTGATGTCTATCTTGTGCCTAATCTTGCTCAGTTCTTGTCGAATTATCCGTATCATGGGACTAAGAGTGATAGGATAACCAATAAACATGCAAGATGTATGTGTGCATAGGGCTCTTATTGTGAGCGTTATATATCAGAGGTTCTAAAGAATTAGGTACATAGTGTTAGTAAGCCCTATGCTTTATGTGACACAGAACCCTCGCGTTCCCCTTAAAGATTTTCCAATTTTCCTTTACGGATATCCGTATGTAATTCTTCCAAGTAATGCAAAAAAGTTTGATCACCTTTATATTAAGGTGATTTACTTGATTGCCTTACTTGGTCATAAACCTAGGACCTAACATATACGAACGAGTTTAGGACTTGACTCTACAAATTACAATTCGTAAATTAAAAGTATATTGAATAATTCTAATTTAGTTGTTGTTGAAGTTACTATTATATTCTAAGTTTTAAAGCTTCAGTCAAAGCTTCCGGAAGACAGGGCTTTGCATAGCTGCATTATTTTTGCAAATTTTATCTTAAAAAGAAAGCAGACAACTTATCTATTTAAAGGGTCTGTAAATGAGATTTCTTTTCAGGGTATAACTTAAATTAATGTAAAGAAAAATTTGTGATGCATGATTAAAATAACCAGATGCAGATTTACTTTCTTACTTCATTAAATAGGTACATGGATGCGAAAATTCTAAAATTCGAGTGGATAAAATATGGGGAGTTTGATTTTACAAGAGAAATCTAATCACTACAGACATGATATGGCTCTGGTTTTTCTATATAATATCAATGTATATTAGAGTAAATAAAATTAATCAGCAAATGCATCAGGATAAGGGATACCAGCTTTCGTGAGCTCAGAAATATCCTAATTGTTAAAGAAAGAAAGAAAGAAAAAAAAGCTTTATTGCCAACAAAAACTTAGACTATCCTATCTTAAAAGTAAACACATATTAGGCAATCGGAACAGACTCAGCCATGCTGTGGGCTAACACCCGAACAGCGCTGATTTTCAGTCTGCCCGCGTATTTTACGAGGTCCTACCTTTATATAAATACTTATAATAAAATTACATTTAAAATTGTTCCTATCAATATAAATAAAAATTTATAACATATTTTTTGATACATTATTTACATTAATATAAGCTCATTTGATATGCAAAATTAAAATTCAATGTCAATCGACTCACGAGTCCACAAACATCTTATATAATCACTAGCTGATTTGCTTAAAGTGGTTCTGATAGGACCCCCTCATTATTTAGGGATTTAAAAATAGTTTAAAATCTATTCTTGGATCTAACGAATATACACAGAAAACTTCATAAAAATCCGTAGAGACGATGATTTGGTTACATAAGTATTTATTATGTAACTATAAGTGTAACTAGTTAAATACATTCTTCAATAACATTTTTTTATAAAAATCATGCTTTCGGCATTTTCCTAAGCTTTTCTTTTGCTGATAGAGAACTTTTATTTGCGTAATTTTAAGGATATAAACAGAGCGGGATTTTTTATACAATGTAAAAAAAATGTAGTGATAATTTTAAGTTACATAATTTATTAACATAATTTACATGCATGTGTCTCTGTTGCTAAGCAAAATTAGGACAAATAAATGTGGCGAGATACGTTGTAAGTATTCCTTATCTGTTAACTGCTATAAACGAGATAAAAAAATAATTAGGTATATTATTTGTTTACGTATAAAGCAAATGTGTTTTTATAACAAATATAATTTATGAGATTTTAGTCGCTTACTTTTCAAGGAGAAAAGTTAAATCTCTTAGGTATTATGAAATACCGTTATGTGAAAATTAAAAATAATTAAAAAATAACATGTATCTTGGAAAACTTTGTTTGTTTGATTGTAATGAATAGGCTCATTAACTACTGGACCGATTTTAAAAATTCTTTCACAATTCGAAAGCTACATTATCCACAAGTAATATAGGCTAGGTTTTATTCAGGAAATCTCACAGGAACGGGAACTATGCGGGTTTTTCTTTGAAAACGTGGGCGAAGCCGCAGGCGGAAAACTAGTCATCAATATAATGGCGAAAAAAACTTCTATATATAGTCCGAATGAACAGTCTTGTCCTGATTTATAAATTAGCACTGTATGTGTGTCACACACCACTGCAACAATTAGATCCAAATTTTAACAGTTTTTTTTTCATTTATAAAATAGTTCAAATATTATCAATTCACAAGCTCTGCTCCACGTTTTACCCACAGTGCTCCGCTCCTGTTGGTCTTAGCGAGATGATAATATATAGCCTTTCTCGATAAATGGGCTATCTAAAACCGAAAGAATTTTTCAAATCGGACCAGTAGTTCCCGAGATTAGCGCGTTCCAAACAAACAAACGAACTCTTAAGCTTTATAATATTAGGTATAAGATAGTCAGGGACATTTATAAAAGTTTACCATATTGCCGTCATTTGTAAGATTTCATTACTTCCAGACCCGCATGTTACTTTATAACTTTTTCCCTAAAGGTACAACTTAGAACATTAATCTATACATATAATAAATCTGTAGAAGGGTCAATTCTGTACATTGAAAATATTGAAAAAATAACTAGCAGCGGGTGTTACTGGATCGATACCAAACCCAAATATGTAATTAAAAAAATTTTTGTCTGTCTGTCTGTCTGTCTGTCTGTCTGTCTGTATGTGCAGGCATCACGAGAAAACTAACGGTTCGATTTCGATGAAACTTGGTATAATTATACCTTATTATCCTGGGCGTAAAATAGGATACTTTTTATCCTGGAAAAATACGCAGAAAAAAATTAATCTTAATTTTTTAGTTTTATCCATAGACGTTGTTCTGTAGAACCGCGAACACGTATTATTATAGGCCTAGCCGTATTTGGGTCCAATAGATATTTATAAGATGTCATTGTCAGAGTTACTCAAAATGGAGAAATAAACCATCCACGCGAAGACCGACATCCGCGCGGACGGAGTCGCGGGCGGAAGCTAGTATTATATAAATCTATACTATAAAAATGAATCGCAAAATGTGTTGGTAAGCGCATCACTCGAGAACGGCTGAACCGATTTCGTTAATTCTTTTTTTATTATATTCCTTGAAGAACGAGGATGGTTCTTATGTAGAGAAAACGTGAATATGTAGCACGGGCGAAGCCGGGGCGGACCGCTAGTTTATTATAATTTATGTCAATAATAAAATCCAAAACGAAACCGCCAGCATACTAACGTTCCATTTTAATAAACAAAGCCTTAATTCATAATGAAATCAGATCTTGTGGGAGATGAAAATGTTTAAAGGGCGAAGCTCATAAAATACATTGAATTAAAAATAAAAATCCGAGAAGCCAATTTAACGCTGCTTTCACGGATATTTAAAATTAAAATCTTTTCAATTTATGCAAAGATTATGTTAAATAATGCAGATGGTGCTTTTTGCGTTATATCAAGGTTAGTTATAGATTCGCTTTACGCATATATTGTAATGAATCCGAGGGGACTTGATAAGATTCGATTTCGTTCTGCTTTTCTTGGAAACATTGACAATTGAGAAGCTTTTCGAGCTTACTGTTATTAATTTATTAGTGATGTGATGTGTGAATAAATTGGAAATAGTGGTCTTTAAATGTTTACAATACAGAATGTTTTTGGATTAGAACGTTTATTTTGCCATAGTCTTCTTCTTAGTTCTCATAATACATTGCATCGATGCTCATAATTCGGTCAGTAAGATTATCAAATTATTATAGAGGTAAAGCTGACACTGAATGACCAAAGTTGTATAATAGCTGTTATGTCTCTGATAAAAAAGTCTGACCTCATGATATGGATGCATGCATGATAAGTTCGTGATTTATTCATATTTTTTGTGACTTATGAGAAGATGGTAAAATCCGAAAAGATGGAAATGTCGATGACTTTTTTGTAGAATTTAGTTGTTTAGACTTTAGATGCCGCTTACTTATTGAATATTGGGTAGGTTAGGTTAACAATTAAAAAACATTGATACGTTAACATTTTAAATTGATCAAATGAAAATAATCTATTCTCCTTATCATTTGTAAAGTTAGCTAAACACACATTCGCTTTATGTTTAAGTAGTAATAAAATAATGTCAAGAATTAATTTTCAGTTATACCTCGAAGATTATTGACTCCAAGTTGCCGTAAATATCTTCTATTTAGCTTATCTATCATTCAAATAACTACGTATGAAAATAAAAAAAAAACAACTATAGTATTGAACTTCAGCTAGTCAAGGCTTATAAGGATGGGCTATGACATCATCAAGCCTTGAAACTGGCTCTTAACATAAATTCCTATCATGTATTCCAGGGTTTCAATGTCCGCGGCTACGATCCATCAAAAGAAGCGCTGAATTCAGCAGCTAAGAACGGAGTATCAAGCGCCAGTTCGATCGCTGCAGCGGTTGACGGGGTCGATGTTGTGGTGTCCATCCTGCCCAGTAATAAGGTCGTGCTTGACGCGTATCTGGGAAAAGATGGTGTTGTTGATCATGTAAGTTTTGATATTAGATTAGGCATTTAGTTAATATATAGATTATATCGAATAAGTAGATATGTAGGTACATGCTGAACTTAAGATATAGATATTATTAGATGGTACACGTTGAATGAGAGATATCTAAGTACTTTTAATTCTTTATCTTGAAACCTATGTCTTTACCTATCGGTTCAAAAGTATCCTAAGCAAATAGCCGAGACTGTAAACAACACTCGTGGCAAATTTCAAAAAACATCGTTGAAAAAGTTCATCTTTTCTCACAAACTTTCACATCTAACTTCAGAAGATTAATAGAATCTATAGTTACAGAATGAGAAAATAAGATAGGTTTCTTTAATTAGAATAGAAATTTTTGCTCACGTGTGTTTTCTATTCTATTGCATAATCTAATTGGATTGATAATATCTCATTACCTCTACATGACTACATGATTAGAAAGATTTATACTAATAAGAGGATTAGAAGGATATACCAACAGGAGACATTAGCCAATATATCTTTAATCTAGATATTACTACTTCCAGGTGCCCAAAGGATCTCTTCTCATTGACTCCAGTACAGTGGACCCCAACGTGCCCAAACAGATATTCCCTGTTGCGATTGAGAAAGGGAAGGGCTTTATCGATGCTCCGGTTTCAGGAGGTCAGTATAGTTTTATTTTTATGTTTTGTGTTAACTTCTTGAATATTTTTTTTAGGTTTCGCATTGAGTGATATCATTTTTTTGTTTTATGGTACACTTTCTAGTCATCAACTTATCAATGTGTGCGTTTCCTACATATATATTTATCTGCATGTATGTATAAAATACGAAGTTTATTTACAAAGTGAAACAAATCATTCAGTTTTAGGAATATTTCCGTCATAGCAACTTACTTTTTATTCAATTTTTGCTTACAAATAATTATGCAACAAATACTTATTCTCTCCTCAAATATATGCCATAGGAACACAAATATAAAATGTATGTCTATTCGCGTGTGGTTTTACTGATAGTATTATATTATCTGTACTGATAACATTGTTTACACAAATTTGAGATAATTTCCAATGACTCCGATAAGCATGTAATTACTTATCAAAAACTGTCGCTTTTTGTATTTGCTCTGTCAATAAATGCTTGGAATAATATATTAACAGATGAAACTACTTGTAATAAAATAGTACTTGTTTGAAGGGTAGTTATAAGGGTTAGGTCTAATTATTTATAGGCTTACATATTTTACAAGCTATTTTTACTCGATTGTTAGTCTCGGGTCTTGGTTCGATTGGCCTCTCGGGATTTGTTACACGTACTTTAATAGACATACTTACAATAATTTATTTTTACTATTATTTGTATTGAATTTAAATTTGATTGTATTTTGAAGAGTTTATAACATTAAGTATGGGAACGTGATATTTATTTAGGAAGTATAATTATTTCGTTTGAAATTTCAATAGTACCTACATATGTGAAGTATGTTATGTTACATTTTTTTTTCATGAAAATACTTAAAACAATTCTAATATTAAAAAATCAAATAACAAAAAAATCAGAATTTCAATTCTGTTGAAGAGAGGAAGGCTTATTATTTATTAAATACTGATATTTATTTACCAATAGTTATATAATGCAATGTTAATCAGCTTTTGCAATTGTTATTCTCTGTAATGTTATTATGTAGAAAACAAATTGTTATTTATCTTTAATACCTACATTGATGTAAAATGCACTATAGGAAATCACGTGATGTGATTAAACTTTAAGCACATAATATTACTTAATTATTACGACTTACGAATAACTTTAAACCGTTTTTTATATTATATTGTAACTAATTTGACGCATATATAGGTTTCAGTGATTTAATAATTTCTAAGTTACCTAGCTTCAGCTAAAAACCTAAAAAGAGTTGGCACAACATTTATAAGGGAAACAGAAATGAGAAATATAAAAAAGAGGTGTGGCACTCGGGGACTGCCGTGGTAAAGCTATTGCATTCTATGCCTTCAAGCCACACCTCCGCCCGTCGAGTGGGGAGCGTGAGGTTTTTCGTTACGCAATTTCTGGATTCGGTCCCCGCGCTCAAGGCCCGCGATAGAAGCTTATGCAATAGCTTGTTTTATTAAGCATTTTGTGTGAGCCTTTTATGTCACATAATAATATAATATTACATGATGAAATTGAAAAACAAGGGCTTAACTGATAAAATGTGTTTGCATAAGTTGTTGTTTATACTTTTGCATGTAAATTCTTGATATGGCAAAACAAATAAACGACGTAATGTTTACTTCATAATTATGTTATTACATAATTAAGGTGACTAGTAGAGCTAAACGCGAGTTTGCTGCTAAATTATAATGCTTTAATAGATATACTTGCTAGATAGTGTGTTGAAAACACAATACAACTTATTTTACTCGATAGAAAAAAATCACAAAGGTACCTCTAAAAAAATCTTTTGATGCTTAAAAAATATACTAAACTACATGCAAACATACTGTTTTTTCGGCAAATAATTCTACAAGCAGCATACTAGAATAATAGTGTTTTATTTTTTTAGTCCAATCAATAGATTTCCTGTAAATCGCAAATTCTTATTCCCAAACCAAAAACGTACGCATGTGTGCGTGAACGCCTGTGTACCGACACTACCGGCCGAGGCCTGTTCGAAATGATGCGCGTAAGGCGGCCGCGGCGGGCTGCAGCTGTGGCGCGACGTGTGTGTATGAGTGCTCAAGGTCCCTTACTCAGGGCAGCGCCTTAATAATAATAATGGCTAATGTTATATTTTATGAATTTATATTTATTAATTAAAAAATATTTACAAATAATTAATGTCAATATATCTACATTTTGAATTAAATCTTTAAAAATGTCACCCTCTATGGCAATGCAAAAGTAGGTATTAAGACTGGGATGTAGATTATTCCTTATTTTTTATGTATTCCCTATATGTCATAAAGTACCTACAAGCTTTGCTATTTTTCGGAAAAAGCTTTGTGTGTTTGTTAGATTTTTTATGTATGTACTACGTAACTTTTATTAAATCTTTAATTTTCTAACAATACTCTTTTAAAATTTTTATAGATTTCTATAAATTAATCTGAAACGACTTTAATAATCCGAGAATATCCCTTATATATTATTTTTATTCTATTTTCTAACATATTCCAGGTGTAATGGGCGCTCAAAACGCGACCCTCGCCTTCATGGCGGGCGGCAGGAAGCAGGACTTCGACAGATCCCTACCTCTGCTAGAAGCGATGGGAGCAAAGCAGTTCCACTGTGGAGATATCGGTTCTGGTCAAGTGGCCAAATTGGCCAATAACATGCTCATGGGCATTACTGGCATGGCCACTGCTGAGTGCATGAATATGGGCATTAAGTAAGTATAAGTTAAGGACTGATGTATAGGAAAGTGTTATATTCCTGGCAAGGATGTTTTGGTAGGGAAATTTTATATTTCATTTATAGGGTATGGAACAGATGTAGGCGAAAGTGATGTCTTCCTGTATAAGACACTATTGGTAGGAATATTATTTGTGGTGTAATAGCTAGAGAGCTAGACATCAAAGGCATTGCCTAAACTAGGAAATACGTCAAATTTATAAATTTTATTCCTTAATATTATTAAGATTTTTTAGGCTATTATAGCGTAGTAATTTTCACTTTTGCATGAAAGTGATACTGAAAACATCTGGCAATAACTGTTTGAGTGGGACACGAAAAGAGCCCTCTCTATAAACCCTAGACTATTTGAATGCTACTTAACTATATAAAATAAAAATACTATAGGCTAGAGTGAGAATAATAGTGATATATAGGGAAAAAAGATAGCTACAGAGATAGTATATGCATAGATCTGACCATGTAGTAGCTCTAAGTTTTGTTGTCTGCTGAAGTCTGTACGCAATGAAAATGTCTGCCGTTTCGAAAATGAGTTTTTAAGACCCTAATAAATAAAATATATGAATGGCAGATCTGGTCAATTACTTTCAAAATTGTATTTTTTTCAGCACTTTCATAAGTGTCTGCCAGAATGTTATCGGCGTGATAATGGTCTGCCATTGTTATTTTCCGATAATAATAATAATCTATTTTCATATATCAAAATGGCAGACGTGGTCAAATGGTTTCAAAGTTTGCCAAAAATTTCCACCTGTCTTACCTGAGCGCCCGCCCCGTCCACCACTCTGGGCTTAGTGACTCCTCATCTCATGTATAGTAGGTATAGGGGAATCAACACACAAAAATCCAGGTCTGGTCAAATACATACAGGTAGCTTTGCGCTAGCTCTCTAGCTATAAGGTTATATGAAAGTCCCATAAAGCTGACAAAGCAATGACCAGCCATAGTTTCACATAGTTTACTTTTCAATGAGTATTTTTAAAGGGTATTTTGTACGAATGTAGTACCGTTGCGTTAGTGAGCCTTGGACAATCGATGTATGTTATATGACAGCTTTTATTAATTTTAACTGAGCGCCATTGTGTAAAAATTGTTTATAATATGTAATCTAGTCAGAACTATTGACCTATATAGAACCAGGGTGAAAATTTTGTGGTACATAGAAAAGCTCTTTGTTATCTTTCTCACTGTTTTTATATCTCTACTAGCGGTCCACCCCGGCTTCGCCCGTGGTACATATTTCACAATAAAAGGTAGTCTATGTTCTTTCTCAGGGTCTAAAGATTGTCTGTGCCAAATTTCATCTAAATCGGTAGAGAGGTTTATGCGTGAAAACCATGCATACATAATTACAAACCTTTCCTCTTTATAATATTAGTATAGATGTTAGTTGTCAATATATTAATGACTGAGGCTCACACTAGTACTATTAGGAATTAGAAACATTTACAATATTCCCCAAGCAAAAGCAAATAAACACATCCGTTCATTTCCCAACCGTTAGCATCAACGAAATAAATAATATCGCTGAACAAATTCCGTACATTCGTCACGTCAAAACAAACGAAGGTCGGGGGGAAGTTTGTAATTTGCAAGTGTCCAAGTCACTGCCTCATTATTGTTAATTTGCTCAGCTTTACAATGAAATGTCGGCTTCGTCACGTACTAATGTTAGGCGGGTTGGGGACTGGCGTGTGTAGCTTTTTAGGGGCTTTTTTGTTTTGGATTCATTTTTTGATTCTATAGTTGGGAATTTTTGTAGGGAGGCATCACATCACGATAGGCGGTTTGGCGAATGGCATATGGAGCTTTTTTTGATCTCATTGCTCTTTTTTTGTTTTTGATTATTTAGTTGGGGAGTTTTATATAAAATCATCACGAACGGTTAGTTGGTTGAGGGCCTGGCGTGCTTAGAATTCTATACAGGGTGCTTGTACTTATGTTCTGCTATAGTTAGGAGTTTTTTCAAAAATAGATGTTGTCCATCTCATTGTTATTTAATTTTTCATTGAAAAACATGATTACATAACGGATACGGACCTACATACAAATTTTGCTTAAATTAAAAATTAAATATCATCACTCAATCTGTGTATAGTTCAGCTATTTCTAAGTTAATTGTAATGTCTAATATTTCTGTTACACACGAAATCATATCAGAGTATGGTTCAGTTAATTCAATGTTTATTGTAATAACTAATATTCCTGGAACTTCAAACGAAATCATTAGTTTTCAACTGAGCAAATCTTGTGGAATCACATTCATTAGGAGTAAAATAATAATATTATGTATTTATACATCCAGTTTCTTCGAAATTGTATGTTGACATGATTTTAAAAGAGCAACTATGGAGTTTCTTGCCGGTTCTTCTCCATAGATACTGCTTTCCGAATCGGAGGTAAATGTTAAAAATATGTAATGACGATTCAAAAGTGCTTCTAGAAGAAGTCTAATTGAATAAATAAATGTTTGAGGTTTTGAGTTTTATAGGTAGTTCTATGATACTTTTTATATTATCTTTTACATTATCATGAACATTCTTAGCGTCATTTCTTTCCATAAACCTTACCTTTAAAGTCGTTTTTATAAAATAGTCACGTCCGGAAAATGAAATTTAAGGTTGTGACCGTTTTCTATTTCAACCCAGCATTTTGTAAAATATCGGTTCACCTTACAATAATTGGTTTTATTGTTAGTTATCAAATATATATCCAATCCAAAGAATATTCTGAATGTAAAAAATAGCTTGTATGTCGAGCACACGTGTCAGAAGTGAAACTTCTTTGGCAAGATTCAAAGATACCAAAATCGTCGCCTTTCTCCATGACGTACAATTAAACGTACGTTAAAAATACACTCCATATTATAGTCGTTGAAGGTAATTTATCAGTCTATAAAATACTAGCTTTCCACCCGCAGCTTCGCCCGCTCAGTCAAAGAAAAACCCGTATAGTTCCCGCTCCCGGGGGATTTCCGTTATAAAACCTATCCTATTTCCCGGGGTAAAAATAGCCTATGTCCTCGGGTATCAAAATCTCTATACCAAATTTCATGCAAATTGGTTCAATAGTTATGGCGTGATTGAGTAACAGACAGACAGACAGAGTTACGTTCGCATTTATAATATTAGTACCTATGGATAACACAAAGATTTTTCTTTACTTCAACTAAAAAATGCTTTATCAGAAAATATACTCCAGCGGTAGACAGCTGTCAATTAGGTTTTATTTAAGAACTTTCAAAGGCTAAAAACGCTAAGTTACACACAGCTGAAATATTTAGACAGGGTTTTCGTCGTTTGATGGAAACAAAAATAATTTCCTCTCTTGTTTAAAAGCAATTTTCGATGTGACGTTGGCGTGATTGATAAAAATTTGGCATAAACTTGGAGTAATTTTATCGGAGGCATGTCTGGAATGAATAATTTTAAATATTCTTTCCTGACGGTAAAATTATAGTTATGTGGATATGTTTAATATCCCAGTAATGTTCTTAACCGATTTACCAAAAAAAAAAATTATCTAGTTCTCTTTAGGACATTTAAACATAAATAATCTTTGAAACTCAGGGGAAACCTATTCAAAAATTCGCTCGTTTGAAGTAAACCTGAACAAATACTTCAAAAATAAACTAAATAAAAGAAATTTAATCGGCTTATTAAAACTTTTGTACGATATTTAAGTTGCCCATTTTATGTAAACGATGAAATATTATAATCAGGTCGTCCAAAGTCAGTCATAACTTATCGATTTCTTACTTTTATCTGTGAAAGGAGTTTGAGCCAGGCTAGACCCAACATTGCCATCGGCATTTTCTTCAATATTGTACCGTAATTTGTTAATAATAAGGTTCAACTTCCAATGAATTATGGATAATTCCCTGATCATAGAGATAGGACAGTGGTAAATGAATTTCGACCCTATTGGAAGTTATTAGGGTGTATTAAAGTTTGCATTTGTTCTAAGTTCAGTCGGCAAGGCTCAGAGTATCTTCGAAAGCCCAATCATATTTATATGTAAATCAAAGGGTTGAGGGTTTTTATTAAAGGCGTCGGGGTTTGCGTCATTTCGGTTAAGATTTGCGTAAATCAGAGATTATTTGACTGTTAATCAAAGTTATATTAAGTTACTTGGAAGTTTTAATCTGGGTTCAGTTAAGTTAGAGTACCTACTCCTTGAATGACTTACCTACATAGAGATTCAAACTTCATAAGTTTATTTCTTTGACCTGCTGTGTCTTGTTAATAAAATGTATTAAATTTCATTTATACAGATTATTAAAAGTCATTAAATGTATTAGTCGTCTCTTTTAAAATAATTAACCTTTAAGTTTTAGTTAATTTATTAGAGAATAAGAATTGCTCGTTAAGAGATTAATATCAGAGACAGCTTTCACAAACCTACTTTTCACCACCCAGAATGGATTTAGACACCAAAAATATGACCTCGAACTTAGGGACTAACCAATCAATAACTCAAGCAATTCTAGTGCTTCTTTTATTTAAAATTCAAAATTTTCACAAACTACGCCTTCTATCTGGAACTATGATATAAGAACAAGCCCTTACATGAGCAATTCTAATGATTCTTCTGTGCAAGAATTGTCCTTTTGAAAGTCTTTCTCAAGATTTAGATAGAGTACTTTATAATTGAACTTTTTCTCTCACTCAGAATGGGTTTAGACCCAAAAGTGCTGTTAGATGTGCTAAACAATTCGTCAGCTCGCTCCTGGTCTACAGAGGTGTACTGTCCCGTTCCCGGACTCGTTCCAACTGCGCCTTCTAGCAGGAACTATGATGGTGGCTTCAAGAATGAATTAATGGTTAAGGTGAGTGGTTAAAACAAAGTAATTAATCATTTTCATGTTTTGTAGCGATGAATTGATAAATGTTTGAAAAATTAAGAAAAGAGCCGAAGTTCATTCACGAGACAGGAATTCGAATCAGCATCTCAAGGTAACTAATATTTTGATGATAGGTTTGATCAATTTCAAGTGTTATTCTTTTTAAATTCATATCCACTTTATTTAATGCAGAACACATAATATTATTCAGATTCCAGAGCAAGTTGTGTATCAGGATATTTTGTGTCAGCTTATACTTAATATTACATTAAACGCATATTCAGTAGATTTTTGCCCAATTCTCATAAACCATAATACCTATTAATTCGCTGCAAAATTGATGACGGAAATGTTTCCACAAGAAATACGTTCATGATATATTATGACGTAAGGCCCAGTGGGACTGACGTGTTCTTACTTCTAACTATATTAACGTCTTTACGATATTCTCATTTTTACTTCATTCTTGTAAGTTTTAGTAAAATATACTCGTACCAAGATACATTTCTGGCACATTTCTGTTTTATTTTGCCCGGTTTGAGTTTTGATTGATTGACTTTAGTCTCCTTAACTATGATTTTATATAAAACTAGCTTTCCACCCGCGGCATCGCCCGCGCAGTCATAGAAAAACCCGCATAGTTCCCGTTCCCGTGGTATTTCCGGGATAAAACCTATCCTGTGTCCCGGGTAAAAAGTAGCCTTTCTCGGGTATCAAAATATCTCTATACCAAATTTCATGCAAATTGGTTTAGTAGTTAAGGCGTGATTGAGTAACAGACAGACAGACAGAGTTACTTTCGCATTTATAATATTAGTATGGATTCACTATTTTTTGTTCTGATTTTAAATTATAAAATGGCGATCGCATTTTTTCTTTAGTCTTGTTTCCCTTTAGTTTTCTTCAATTTGGGCAATTTGGCATCGAATCAAAAGCTTTCAACCAAAGACTTTAAAAAGAAACAATGAGCAGAGTATATTATAGTTTAGAGAAATGCAGTAGAAAGGTATATTATGATATAGCTAAGATATTATTGATCTATGAGGGTGGTAACTACCCTGTTAATAGAGACAGTTCGCGTCCAAGCACGTTCGATTCCTGTGAAATATAACTTTCAATAATACGAGTATTTCAAAGACTTAGTGCTTAGAATTGTATTAGATATTTTTTGCCTGAACAATTTTTTTGGTCTAAAGATTAAGATAACAAAAATTAAATTTTAGACTGAACTAAACACATAAATCTTACATCTCGATCAGCTAGCTATACAAATTTTAATCTCTCCAATTTTTAACCGACTTCAAAAAAATATTTTTCATAAATTGTATAAAATGTTTACAGGCATTTGCTCTGCATTTGCTCAGTAATTTCCGTCGTAAGAGGCTACTCGCTCTCTAAAGACCTTCCTTATTAAATAAATTACCTATAACCGTTCAACACATCGATTCCTTTGTTAGGCTAATTTTAATTATTTTAGGTTAGCTTTTAAGCACAAATCTCATATTCCAGGACTTAGAGCTAGCAAGTGGCATGGCGCTCGGCATCCGCTCGCCCATTCCCCTGGGTGCTGTCGCAACTCAACTATACCGCATTGTGCAATCTCGTGGCTACGGGGAAAAAGACTTTTCCTATGTATACCAGTTGCTTAAAGAAGAGACCAAGAAGTAGAATAATAAATTGTTGACTGTTCATTGTGTTTTATTTCCCCATATCCCTCAAAGAGGAGACCAAGAAGTGGAATAAATTGTTGACTATTTATTGTGTTTTATTGCCCCATATCCCTTAAAGGTACAATTCCGAGACGGGCCGCAGACTGCAACCGCAGGCGACACTGGCTACCGGCTGCGGTTACCGCAATGCTGCCTGCGGTCGCTATTCCAACTGCGGCTGCATGCCGTGGCTGCACAATGCACAGAACCGTGTCTAAATGATATAAACAAAAAAGACAAAGATAGTTTGTCACTTCCGCGCAGGTGGCATTTGCATACTGCAGTCTGCGGTCGCTGCGCGCCGCGGCCGCACGCTGCGCGTTGCGTCTGCAGGCAGCAGTGTTGCCGCGCTTGGAATCAATTTTATAGATGTTCATAGAAATAAGTGCTGTCGCTTGCAGTTTGCGGTCTGCGGCCCGTTTCGGACTTGTACCTTAAGTCTAGTGTACATCGTGAAGTCGCACGGCTACGGGGAAAAGGACTTCTCCTATGTATACCAGTTGCTTAAAGAAGAGACTAAAAAGTAGAATAAATTGTTAACTGTTTATTGTGTTTTATTGCCCCATATCCCTTAGCAATTTGGCCTACATCGTGCAGTTACGCGGCTGCAGACAGAAGGACTTCTCCTATGTGTACCAGTTGCTCAAAGAGGAGACCAAGAAGTAGAATAAATAACTGATAATTGTGTTTTATTGCCCCTTATCTACGTACTTTTTGTATCTACGAATCTGAACTAATAAATTGAAGAGAAGAGATTTTATTTTATGTGTGTTTGTCCAGGAAACTGCTCAACCGTTTCTAGAAATTCTTTAAACATCAGAAAGCTACTACAAGATAAAGCACTATAAAATCTAGTTTTAAAAATTAATCATGAGGAAGCTGAAAAGGATGATAGGTATTATTTCGAGTAATATAGCGACCAGTTTACAATTATTTTCAGAGTTTTATATTTTGTCCGTTGAAACAACCATAAATATACTATTCATTTGATTTCCTGTATTTCCATTGTTATTGATACAACAGCCTTTTTTGTTTAGATATAAATTTTATTGAAATATTTGATTGCTTCTTATTATAATCGTAATAATTGTTTGTACTTTTTCTTTCATTTCTTAACTTTTACCTCCCGGGCATATAAAATGCTAGGATTTTTAATTAGAAATATAAAAGTATTTCGGGATAATAACTTAAAAATTTCGCTATACAACTCATTAGTACGAAGCATTTTGGAATACGGATCGGTGGTTTGGAGACCTCACTATGCGACACACATGTTAAGAATAGAGCGAATTCAAAAAAGATTTGTTTGGCATTTAATTTATTCAAACGGACTATCAAGAAATAGTTTGCGTTCCTATACTAATAGACTGGAATTTTTCAAAATGACTTCTTTAGAGGAACGACAAATTTTAATCGATCTTATTTTTGCATTAAAATTGTTAAATAATAAAATTGATTGCCCTCAACTTTTGAATAAAGTAAATTTTCGTGTCCCTAGTAGGTATCCCCGAAAGCAAATTGATCCACTTGTTCCACCAGTCCGTAGGTGTAAGTTCGGAGCCAACTCTCCTATTCCAAGACTGTGCAAGATGGTAAATAAATATGGTGATATCATTGATATTAATAATACCTCTCTCCGAACTGTTCGTAAATTGTTTGTATGTAAGCTTAATGTATAGCATGTAGTCATAGTTATTAAAAATTATATTATGTTCTTAGCCTTATGTTCTAACACCAAAATAGTAATTTATTACAGTTATGTGTTAGTATTGAGACGCAACTACATATTTATTGTTTTTATTATATACATTTTCCTTTGTTCTCTTTATAATGTAATGTTGTTTTTTCTCTTCTCGCTGTTGAGTTTACAATTAAAAATTGTCAGTTTGTGTAATTTATATTTGCATGTTGTGAATACCTATAATTGTTTGTTACATTTAGAAGAATACAATAAGTCTGTAATTAATAATTAATGAAACAATGTAAACAAACGTTGGTATTTCTAATAAATAAATAAATAAACCTAGTTTCACCTCAGGAATTCAATATCTAGGTACTAACAATAGGAACTAAAAACAATATTTCACAAGATAGAACAGAAATAGGAGTAAAAGTGTATATCCCAGATTCACAAGACGGGCCTTTTTCAAACGTCAACATATTTCCACAAATAAAAAAGCGGTGACCGTTGAATTGCGACATTTTTAATTTCCCGCCAGAGCTTAGAATGGCGGCCATATTGGATTTTTTGTGGAAAAAAATCGAAAGGACAATAGCACGGCCGGCTCGTTCCGACATAATCATATTTCTGCCGTACCAAAGAGTTCTTATAATAATGTGGTGGAATTATGAAAGTCAAGCGGTCGCAGATTTCGGCCCTTCGGGTTTTGCGCGGTAATGTGGGGAATAATTCTCTTCCGCTGTCTTAGTTAATGCTGATTAATGATGTGCTATTGTTTATATTTTTTTGAGCTTGATGAATTGTGTGATGTATGTACTTGGTTTACATTTAGAGAATAAAAATAACTAAATATTTTTGATCCAACACTTCTTCAGTAATTAGTTAAGTGATTTAAAACTTGTATATTTTACATAATTAAATCATTTTTTATACTATTAAAGTAAAGAAAAATTCTCATCATCATTATCATTTATTTTATCATGTTGTTTTACATATATTGCATGTTATTTTTAATTGGTATTTTCAAATTAACAGAAATAGTAACTATATTGTAATCTGTGTTATTATAGCATTTCACTATAAGTATCAATATAGGTACGTAGGTACATAGGTAGGATTCCCATAAAAGCTTGCCAAAATGTCGGCTCAACGTCAAAAGCACAGATTTCCTAATGTTTTATTTGTAAAACACTGCAGACGGTAAAGTTTTACGGTTCGTAAAAAGTTAGTAAAACGGACGATATTCAGCCACGCTTGCTCTTTATTATTGTGCTGTTTTGGGATTAAAAACGCTTAGAATTATGAAAGAGAGGTGCCTAATTAAAAGTATTGTTTAACAATAACTACGAGATTTATATATATTATAGTTGCTGTTGTTTGACGACTTCAGAAAAATCTTGAACATGTCATGTTAAACCTATGTTATGTTTAGTAAATATATAAATTTAATTGAAAAACGAATCCTAGAGTACTAGAGGTACTACCAGGTACTACATATAAAACGAATTGGAATATATAGATAGAACTAGTTCCAAACTAATCAACAAACAATTTAAACATTCTACAGAAACATACACAATATTATATTATTGATTAGTTACATTATATTATGAAATACCACGCTAGATAACCCTGTGTCAATCGGGTTAACTAATCAAATATTGATTTATCGAAACATAACTTTATTATAACCGTCTAGTCTAATGTTCTAGAGATTTCCTAAACCTATTACAGCAGTTTGAATATACGACTGACTGGTTGGCTTGGTTGGTAATGGCCCTGCCTTCCAAGCCAGAGGTCGTGGGTGCGATTCCCACCCGGAGCAAATATATTTTGTGTGATGAACATAGATGTTTGCTCTGTGTCTGGGTGTTAATTATCTATATAAGTATTTATTTAAAATTATATATATTATGTATGTATATCAGTCATCTAGTTTCCATAACACAAGCGAAAGCTTATAGGATCAGATCATGCCGTGTGTGAAAATTGTCCTGATATATTTATTTATTAATTTTTATTATTTTGATACCACTTCAATAAATTTCGTAAATCTACTACAAATACAAATACTAGGCAATAATTTACACATGAAAAGATTTTTCACCATGGCGGACACAATTCCTGAACAATTACTCTAAAATCTAATCTCTAGCTAATATTCGAGTCACGTAAGCTATCTCACAAAGGAAAATTAAGGGAGTTTGTGCAAAAATGTTCAACCTTCTACGGGGAGCACGTTTCATATAGATTGTGTATTGTAAACTGGTATGCAGGATTGGAATCGGTGTATGAAAATGGAGTTTTGAAACAACTGAAGAAGCTTGTGTCATACGAAATTCTTTCCTATTAGCGGAGGGCGGAGGACAACTTTAACAGAAATTGTTAATCAAACTTATAATTAATACTAGCTGCTCCACGCGGTTTCACCCCCGTGGCTCCACTCCTATAGGTCGTAGCACTCGTAGCGTTATGATAGCCTATAGCCTTCCTCGATAAATGAGCTATCTAACACCGTTTTCAAATTGGACCAGTAGTTCCCGAGATTAGCGCGTTCAAACAAACAAACTCTTCAGCTTTATAATATAAGTATAGATTTCTGGTGCTGTTGCTGTTACTTGTAAATATTCTGGTAGTCATTGACCAAACGAATTTCTAGCCTCTATTTTATGCACTCGATTTTTTATTAACAAACGAATCTATCAACTATCAGGACAAACTGTTATCTTTATTTTACACCATAATCATTGTAATCTATTTTGATGTAAAAATAGAATTCCGGTCTTCAGCGACCTAAAGTTCTCGAAAGGCTCATGACGTCATACGGCCAGTTTCCTCACGTGTACCCACCCCATTATTATTCCCCACAGCTCCGAACTCATATATTATTTCAGATCCAGTCAGTATGAACGAGCCTAATGTACTAAGTAAAGTGTATTGGCAAAATTTAAATCGCATTCCGCTCACGATCAGCCATTACTCGCTGACAGTGACTTCCAATTTCCCGCCAAATTGTATTAAAAAGAAACAAAAAACATCTAATTACAATACGAAATGCTTGCTTAATGACCGGGTATAAGGTTCAAATTCCAGATATAAGTTTGGTGTATAGGTCCTTTTGGGAGTAAGTGGAGGGAGTTTTAAAATTTCGTGTTTAAGTGAAATTTTATTTGTAATACGTACTTACTTTTATTGGGCGGCATCCAAATCGTCGTAATGCCGCTTTCTGATGCGCCGGTTATGAATATTTAGTACGTATTCAGTATTGTTCTTTTTGTTTTAATTATCATGTTACGTGTGCTCTACATAGAGGAGAGATAGAGGAGTGTAAAAAATATTGAAAAAAAAATAAGTAGGTAAAAATGTATTTATAACATTCTTATGAGAAAACAAACTTCTTCCTCCTAATTTAAGCCTTTGCACTATAGCTTAGAAAATACACTTCTAACAAAAACTTTATTATTAAATCATGCCACAAGTTTTACATAACATTATATAAATTGACCTTTGATCCACATCACATTATAAAAAGAATTCTTACAACTTTCTGATAATTGAATAATGATCATTTATGCATATTTAATGATAAACATTGCATTTCTGATGTAACGAAATTCAGCCTTAAATAATACCAAATACATGCGTCAGTAATGCATTCTAATCATATTTCTGCAAGCTTAAACGGATAGTGTTCAGTGCGAGGTTTGTGAAATTTTGATCAGTTCTGATATGCCCTGAGCTGAGCTTAACTTTGTGGATTCGCGCCAAATCCTGAGCCCAGTCCGAACCCTGTTATGTGGTTTACATATTTCAATATGTAGATGCAATCCCTCAAATTATGTTTAGGTTAAAGAGAATGTAGGTTTTTATAAAGTAGGATTGCTAGTTTTAAGATGTTCGTGGTGTTAGGTGTAAAGGTGTTTTTATAATTGGTGCAGTTTTTTTTTATTGTAGGTACAATAGAGGAGCGCTTGGCCACAATCTCGCCTGATGGTAAGCTGAGATGTGGCCTAAGTTCATGGCGCTTCCCTAGAATGTACCTGTTCACACTTGCTTTAATTGTTCTTTTTTTTAAGCTACAAGCTATCAAATTACAAGCTATAAAATCATTTACTCTCTAACAAGATCGGGATCTTTCGTACCCATTGTTGATGCATAAATATTATTTCATTATACTTGTCTTGCGTTTCATTCTATATCGGTATTTTAATTTTAAACGTATTTTAAAAGCGATTTAACATCCATTTATAAGTCTTTTTGGTGATCATTTCTTTCCCCACACATTTATACACACATTTCCAAGCTAAACTGTTCACGACAAAAGGAATGCTAACACCGTCCCCTCGCGGCAGAAATCTGAAAATTTGGAATCTTGTAACCACGTCACGCGCGATCTCTTGTCGCCTCTAACGTGTTTTGGTATTTCATATTTTATACCGCACAATTTAGTATTGTAAGACAAAGACGTGCATATTGCATGTGTTCAAGGCTGAACTATATTACAAGATATTAGACGCCAAGTTGTATTTTTAGACGATTTTATCTTCACATATTTTGTGTGATAGACGATATTATATCATAGGTACTTATGTTTGAATAAATATAATGATAGTTAACCACTATTATTTTCTTGAATGCGATTTAATTCATAGTACCTAACATCTATAACAGGGGATGAACAGAAACCCAATACAATAAACGTGTCATTAAAATCAATCAAGCGCTCTTTTTCTTAATCGTCATCATTATCAAATGTGTAAAGATGTTTCCCTTTCTGTACCTACATCAACATATTGTATCTCAATGTATAAGAATAAAAAATATTCACGTCTAACAAGCAACACAACAAAATTTCATTCCTCCCAAAGAATTGTAACTTCAGTAATCTCGTTGCAAAAAATTTGATTAACAAAAAGAACTCTTAACTAAATTTTCAGTTTCCAAACTCGCGAAATGATGTATTTAAAAAGTTCTCACGGATATTATTTTAAGTTATTTCATATTCCGTGTGGCTTCAGCTACTTATATTTCTTGGTTCCTACTAAGGAATACGCCTTGAATATTTTTAGTTATTTCTATTGAAGGTGAGTTTGTTGAGTTAGTGAAACGCTTGACTCTATATGAGATCTAATAACTTTTTTAGTAAGCCCTACAGAAAAATTTTACTCGGAAATATTGTGTTGTATAAATATGCCATGTGCAGTTATTGGATCTGAATTAATTATGTGTAACAAAAATTGATACGTAAAAAAATCTATGTGTAGTTCTACAACTATTAAAATAGTCAATTCACCTCTAGAATCGATCTTGTCGATGGAATAGAGATTAGATTGTTTCAGATAGTGCTCTGCTTCACGTTATTTAATTTCGAGTTCGAGTCGAGAGTCTTTCGAGTTCGAGTACACGTAGTAGGGGTTATGATTCGCGTTATTTCAGTCACGGATTTACGGCTCCTTTGGAATAAGACAAACGATTGTTCGCGGACAAGCAAATTTCGTAGGTAACAAAAAATTATCCGCCTGTACCATCTAACGCCCAATTTGTCGAATTTAGGAGCAATTTTTGCTTGAATTTTTCAATTCAGTAAAGAGATTTTACTGTTAAACGCCTTCTGGAAATTTTGTATGGAGCTTTTTTATATAATTAAAATATAAGGTAATTGTAATTGCTAAATTTCATAAATCCATACTAATATTATAATAATTGATTCAATGTTAAACGAATACCAAAATATGTGCCAAAATACAATAAAAGTAAAAATACAAAGAACAAAGCAAAGTATTTAGACAGAAACACAAAGTTACCTTAGAAAGTTACTAACTCATTTGACGCAATATGATAACGACGTTTGAGAGACATTCAATTTATTTCTAACCTCAGACCATTATGTATTCATAAGATGACATTTACGTATCTTTGGAGCGTTGTTTGTATCTTGTATCTATCTCTAAAGATAGAAATGAATTATAAGTATTTGTGCTAGTAAAAATTGGTTCATTCTTTTGTGGTTGAGTTCTATTAAGAAGGTTTATGTATTATTGTTGAACTAGCTTTCCGTCCGCGGCTTCGCCCGCGTTTTCAACGAAAAACCCGCATAGTTCCCGTTCCCGTGGGATTTCCGGGATAAAACCTATCCTATGTGTTAATCCAAGTTACCCTCTATATGTGTGCTTAATTACATTGTAATCGGTTCAGTAGTATCTGCGTGAAAGAGTAACGAACACACTCACATCCTCACAAACTTTCGCATTTATAATATTAGTAGGATAGTTATAGAATAGTAGCTTTGTTAATAGTAATTGTTAGCTAATATTATTTAAACATCACTTTATTTATACACACATATTATGTAGGTTATGTAGAGAAGGCTAGGTATACTGGTTATATACGACTCCACCAATTAGCATAATAACGAATACGAGTTGCTTGTAAGAAAGCTCACGAGCGATAAAGTCGCTCTTTGTACATCTCTATTATAGGCTATCTAACTATGTAAAAAACTTTATTTCTGTGTATGTACAATAAAGAGTATTTAATTCATTCATTAATAATGACTATTAAAAATGAGAAAAATAAAAATGCACATACTTAGGATATGTAAGGTTATTTATTTAAAAATTTAATGAAAAACACCAAGTTAAAAATGTTCACAAGTTTACAAAAAACTAATTGAAATGTTACGACTGTGAAAACCGAAGATAGACATAGGTTATGAACTGACAACATTTTGATATAGGAACAAGATTTTTTTCTTTGTATGGTTATACTAATAAAAGTAACTTCTTCGTCCAGTTTTTAACAAACAAAAATACTTTATTGTGTACGTCTGAACCGCTTACCAGATTTGAACATTTTTTTTAGCGGAAAAGATAAGCAAATGTTTTCATGCGTGTAACAATATGTGAAGGGGAATTGAAATAGGGGATAGAAATTGGTGCGGGGAAATCAAGTGAAGCCGCAGGCCGAAAGGTTGACTATGTCCCAGGTCCCTGTAATTGCAATTATGTAAAAAAAACGAGAAATATGTATGTATGTACCACGTAAAAAAGCTGGTGAATGGTCTGATGATCCCATTTGAATAATTGTTTCTTATATAGTTATAATTTTCTCCACAGACCAAACAAACAACATCAACCATGCACACGGAAATAGACCATAGATAACTAGCTTACCGCCCGCGGCTTCGCCCGCTTTGTCTAAAACCTAATAAATTATATACTAAAACATTCCTCTTGAATTACTCTATCTATTAAAAAAACCGCATCAAAATCCGTTGCGTAGTTTAAAAGATCTACAAGCATACAAAGGGACATAGGGACAGAGAAAACGACTTTGTTTTATACTATGTAGTGATACTATAGACCATAACCAAAGATAATATAATAGTGTAGATAGACCACTCACTCAACAGGGCAAGTCAAATGGCCCCTGAATTAAACCCGTGTCATACATACGGAGACATCCAATTTGTTTGGGATGGAAGAATTGAAAACGAATTGATCCCGTTACTCGAGCGTGGATGCTTAGGCTTCGTGAGAATAACATGGATAATTGAATAAAGAGATGTTATAAAGTTATTAGATAAAAATATGTTTAATTAAAAAATATATATATGATAAAATGATTGATATCAGAGTAAAAAAAAAGTGTGTGTACTTATGTACACGCCTTAGAAGTTATACTTCTTTGGCGTATGGAAAAAAAATACTAGAATATACAACTTGAACATAGTTATCAATTTTCATACCACCTAGAACTAATTTCATGCTGGTAAATTTTGGTGTCGGTTTGCGCGCGCATCGTAAAATTTCACTCTCATCATTTTTCTCCATCGCGCCAAAAGAAGTATAACTTCAAAAATGGAGCTATAAGAATTAAGAAGTCATTATGTGATGACAGAAATTACCAAAGTCCAGAAGCTATTTTCGTGGAGAATAAAAGGCATGAGTTTCGTTAAGAACTATTTTTATTTATTTATTTATATTAATTATCTAACTATTTTAAATATGTGGAAAATATATTTTGTGACATAAATGGGGTTAAGTGTTTTCAGATCTCACAATCGCTTACATCAATCAATGAACATCACGTTCGCATTAAAAAATCTGATCGATCTATGTACAATTATTGTATACTTTATTGTGGCACATGAATTATCAAATAATTTTCGTTCTTACCTTCTAGTGAACTTAATCTGGAATAAATGAATTTATACAAATAAAAAATATTAATGTTATAACTTGCACATTACAAAATATAATATCTACTGAAATAGTACAGACACACACAATTTTATTAATCAACGAATTTATACTTATAAAAATCTACAAAATCGTTTATAGATTAAACGCGTTCCAACTCCCAAACTTTGTCGAAGAATTGAAAATACACATTAACGATCGAGTTTTCCGAACTCCCAAAGTGAATAATCGATTTTCAGTGCAAATATGTTGGAAAGAGTCGAAAAAATGTTGAAAAAAAAGCGGTTGTCGACACGTGCGCCCTCCATAATGAGCAATTAGTCGACAAGTGACGTTTCACGTTAGGTTGCGTTCACATGCGCGACTTTATTTTATAAAGGGGTTGATACATTATATTTTTGAGTATGATTTATTTGTTGTTTATGCATCTAAATTACGATACGAATGTGTGTCTTGAAATGTTCATTTGAGGTGCTTAATGCCTGAAATTTGGTATGTATACTGAACTAATTCTACTAATATCCTACTAACATTACAAATGTAAATCGTTTGTGACGATGTATGTATGTATGTTTGTTCCTCTTTCACGCAAATTCTAGTGAATCGATTACAATGAGATTTAGCACACATAAAGAGGATAACTTGGATTAACACATAGGATAGGTTTTATCCTGGAAATCCTACGGGAACGGGAACTATGCGGGTTTTCCTTTGAAAACGCGGGCAAAGCCGCGGGCGGAAATCTAGTTATTTATAAAATATTGTCAGGATTAGCCACCACTGAGTCACTACGTCTGACAATATTTTAAAGAAGTTGTGTTGTATTAACCTCACATGTAGGAGAACCCATTAAAGTTGCTACCTATTTATCGAGCGGAAATAACATAGCATATAAAAATTCATGGTTCTTACAAAAAAGGAGTGATTATAGATAAAAGTAGATAAAAAAGTTGGATAACTATGAACACAGTACAGACAGTAAATATAATGTTTATTCTCGTAATTGCAGTAGAGAGCCTTTGAGCAGCTCTGATGTAGTTATAACCGCTTCCCTTGTAACTGGGCCACTACAGTGATGAAACTAAATACTTGGCTTTGTAGAGCTTTTAGGAATAAAATGTTACGGATTTTTTTGAACAACCAAGTGGATGTTGTATTACAAGCGTACTTTATATTTAAAATAAATTGTCTATCAACAAAATAAATATGCACATTTTAGAATTTAAGTTACTGAAAAGAAAAAAATCAGGATCACAAATCGCAAAAAGTTCAAAATTTAATTAATAGTTAGGTAAAATACATATTTAAATACACGGCACACTACCAAAGTACCTATATCCAGTTTTTATCTGAGTTCAAATCAAGATACACGTTATTTCCATAATGTGAAATTTAGAACTCCCCATGGTGAAAAACGAGAATGCAAACCGCGCGGCTAATTCTCGATCTGACGCCATGTTGGAAAAATGTGACGCGCTGATTGGTCAATTTAAATTGCGTTCGAGAACGTGGAACGAAATTGCAATTATTTTTTTATCTGGTCACATTCGTATTGAATTTTTAAAATGGCAATACTTTCACGGACTTTAGTGTTCTGATTAAAAAAGAGCAATGTATTTTGATCAGAATAACGTTTTCGTGTTATGTGTTTTTAATGTGTGATGGAGAAACATGAATTTGTAATTTGATTTGTATCAATTTGACAAATATTTCAGAAACAGGATGATTCAAGCAGATGATATTTTTATATATTTAGTAAGTTGTATTCAAAGTAAGGTGGTAAATGTTAAAAATATGTAATGACGATTTAAAAGTGTTTTTTTTTTATTATAAATAGGTAGACGTTTGACCGCTATCCTGCCTGATGTAAAGCAGTGATGCGATCTATTTAGGAGCACGTCTAGTGTCTACCCAGAAAGAGTGAATAGGCACTCTGGACTTGAAGAGCTGGATATTGTAGTCCACGGGGAACACCGACGATGGAAGAGAATTCCATTCCTTCGCAGTTCGGATGAAAAAAGAATTTGCATAACGCTGCGTGCGTACATGAGGAATGTCGACTGTGAAGGGATGGAATCCCATTCCCCGTCTAGATGTGCGGTGAAGAAATGGGGAAGATGGAACCAGGTGGTGGAGTTCATTCGCACATTCACCAAAATGAATTCTGTAGAAAACCGATAGGTATGCTACTTGCCGGCGATGGTCAAGACTTTGGAGGCCACGAAGAATTAATGAGGGATCGCCAATGATTCTACAAGCACGTCTCTCCATTGATTCCAAAGCACCAAGGTGGGTTTTGGCGGAACCCGCCCAAAGATGACTACAATACTCCACACACGACCGAATTTGAGCTTGGTAGAGTTGAAGGAGCTGTGCCGGTGTGAAGAAATGTCTCACTTTTGCTAATATGCCAATCTTTTTGGCAGCTACTTGGGCTTTGGCTTCAATGAATTGACGAAAGTTTAGATTTGCAGAAATCGACATACCAAGTAATTCGAGGTTGGGGGTTAATGCTATCGGTATATCATGAAAAATGGTTTATCATGGTTCTAGAAGTCTTATTGATTAAATAATTAATGTTTGAGTTTGAAACAAATAAATAAACAAACAAACAAAAATACTTTATTGTGCACCAGGACATAAAAATTACAAAATCAAATATATAAAAGAAAGAGACACAGTTGAGCACAACATGCGGTCTTATCGCTAAGACAGCGATCTATTCCAGACAACCTGGTGGTCAAGGAAAAAAAAGTGGAAGTAAAATATATAGTAGTAGCAGCAGGATTTCAAAAGCCCAAAAATAAAAATACATAAGTCCTTCAAAAAGCCTGCTTGATTAAAAAGTGCGTGATTAAAAAGAGTGTTTGTTAAATCCGCTGCAGCTTCCAATTAAATAATCTTACAATCAAATGGAAAAAGCGTGTAAGCCGCAAATTGTCGGCTTCCGTGGTAGTTAAAAAATCTCAGTAATTCGGAAGCTTGGAGAAAAACCACAAAGTCGGGGAAAAACTTTACAATTATGTTAATTGAGTCAAAAATCCCCAAACATCCTGGCGGTGTTCCAGCGGGTTCATTAATAAGGATTAATTGAATCTTGTCGACTTTTAGCGGGAATCGAGTCGTCGATTTTTACTTCGCGGTTTTTACGTTGTTTTGTGGTCTTTGGTACTTATTAGGAGTGTAGAAAGTTGCTGCCTATGGTTCTATGTACTTTTATTATAATAATTTTTTTTGTCGTATGGCAACAGGCTATGGCTAAAAACAGCGGTGAAAGAACTGGAAACTAACTCAATATCTTACTATTTAGACATAAGCATTATCTCTAACACTTTCATTATTCTGTATGAATAAATCTCAAATGTCTTCCACAGCCAATTTTAGCAAACAAATCGATGACCATCAGACTAAACCTAAGTTTTAAATGCATGTCGATTCACTAGTAACCTAAGCCTATCAATCGTATTACTGGCGCATGGGCGACCACTTAAATTAGAACTGGAACGAATTATCGTTTAAATCGATTCTGACCGCAGAATCGCTTTTATTACTAGTTACCATAGTATAGAGAGAGCAAGTAAGTTATCCTCGAAAAAAGGTACATCGCGCCGTTTGTATGTACGCAGAACGCTTGGCCACGCCCCCTGTTCATGTACGTACGCAAGCTTTACGCACGCACACAACAAGCTCGGTTCCTTCTCATGGACCGTTCTCGTTAGGGGCGCGCCATTGCTGTGAGCGGTCGATGTTTGTTTACCTATACTTTATACAATTATTTAAAATATCATGTTGCTATAACCGTTGATTATACCGAGGACACCTAATTTTTTTTTGTATAATCGTCTCAGTGCCCACGATACAGGCTTGCCTAGTGCGGGTACTAATAAGGTAATCCTTTGTAATAAACCTAGATTAAGCCAAATGCGTGTAAAACGTGCAACTGTAAACGTGAAAACGTGTAAATCCAAATATATCAACACACATTGTATGTGTACAAACATATTATGGTTTTTAAATAAATATATTTTCATTTTTTTTTCAACGTGACAAGTGACAACCCTGCGCCTCGCGAGTATAGGTACCGTGCGTTTATACTATGTAGTTACTGTAGGCGCATATTGATTGTAGATTAAACCTACTGTGATTAGGATTCCATTTGTATTAGGTTCGTGACAGTTTGCGCTGCGTTTTTAGATTAACTAGCGATATCGGATTATTATGGAAGTTTATAATATTATTATGCTTATCTTTCTCTGTCTGTATCATAAGTAAAGAAAGAAATATTAGAGTGTGAGTTCTTGTAATCGAAAGTTTTGACTAACTATTTTAGTTAAAATTTATTGGCATGACCATGAATTATATTGTTGACTAGCTGTTGCCCGCAGCTTCCCTTGCGTGGAAAAGATAAATTTCCATGGTATAAGTTTTCATCCCCTATTTTACCCCTTTATGGGATGAATTTTCTAAAATCCTTTCTTAGGGGACGCCTACGTTATGACATCTACCTGCATGCCAAATTTCAGCCCGATACGTCCAGTGGTTTGAGCTGTGCGTTGATAGATCACTATATCAGTCACCTTTGAGTTTTATATATATAGATTATATTGTAGTAGTGTCTAAGTATTTGTTATCTTTCATAAAAAAAACTAATTTGTTTCTATCGCTTTGAAATACAGCAGATCCTATCCTAATTTATAAATGCGAAAGTACTTAAGTATTATTTTTTCTTTTCTTTACGATTCAATCTATTAACTTATTTAAATGAATTATAGTACAGACATAGCTTGATACCTGAGAAAGGACATAGGATACTTTCATTGCGAAAATCCCACGTGAACGGAAACTATGCCGGTTTTTCTTTCACTAGGCGGGCGAAGCCGCGGCATAGTAGCTTGTATTTCAAAAATAACCTATAATCCATAAATTTATAAATTTATAACCTATAATAATTAACTATGCGGTACAATAGCTTTATTAGATTTTGTTTATACAAACCCTGACCGCGTTAGTACAGTGCTATAAATGTGGCTATAAATTTCACGATCACCTCGTACACGTATAAAGTCTACATGTAAAGTATACATGATGGGATTTAATTAGAATATGGATTATGAATGCTTTCCAAATAGTATGGTTTAATTAATGTTAAAGCTATTTGGCGCGAAATACGTTAGTAATGGCGGATGGCTGTTCGAATTTTATAAGTAGAAATTAATGATGCAGTTATATCATCCACTAGCTGTGCTCCGCGGTTTTACCCGCACCCGCTCCTGATCGTCTCAGAGAGATGATATAATAGCCTATAGCCTTCCTCGATAAATAGGCTATCTAACACCGAAAGAATTTTTCAAATCGGACCAGTAGTTCCCGAGATTAGCGCGTTCAAACAAACAAACTCTTCAGCTTTGTAATATTAGTATAGATTCAAATACTTAACTAAGTGACATCTCATTTATTATAATGGATGAAATAACTAACGAGGTACTACTATTTACACAACAACTTTATATGTAAGCTTACATACACAAAATTATATCTTATGTACACAGCTGTGTATCGGTCTCTTTGTATATCTGTGTTTTATATGTTTATCAGTGACAAATTGTAGCAGGATAAAATTTACACTATCAATAATAACTTATTGTAATTAAATACAAGCAGTGAATGAGATTGAATTTTAGGTTTGAACCAAATTTTAGACTAGATTTAAGTGCGTGCTGTATCCGAGAATAAAATAACATTTGAATGATCATAAATATATAGTATCCTGGTGAAAAAATATTAAAGAAAATGTGCGCGTGTCCTAGTGTACACACGTAAGAAGTGAAACTTCTTTATGACCTTTTCAAAAAATAATTTACTATGTGCAACTTTACAGAAATACGTCGAATCACGCGTGGTAGGGATAAGAAAAAGATGGCGCGTAACGTTAAAATGTCACGCGTAACGAAAAAATGTTACACTAAATTTTTTTTCAACCCCGATAAAGAAGTTTCACTCAATAAATTCAGTCAGAAATTTATATTTTTTGGTTTTTATGGCATTCAAATGCTTTATAAATATAAATTTATAAAGAATAGAAAAAAATTATAAATTAATATTCAGTCAGAAATTCAAAAGGCACTTCAGTCTAATAAAAGATGGATGAAATTCATCAAGCGAATTTTAAAAGCTATTAAAATTAATAAATAAAAACGGTTGACACTACCCTCGTCAAATCATATTTTACAAGCCGTTGTTTCGTATTATCCCTTATCCCTAAACGATGTACATAGATGTTGACAAGATATTTTTTGTCTAGTCATTGTAATTATTATGGCATGAGGAAGACATAAAGGAGCTTACAGTTATAGTTCGGTAAAGTACACGTTAAGTGGTTTAAAGTTGAAATTAATACAGGTAGGTACGTTTCAAGAGATAAGAAGTTGGTTCCTTTCTGGCGGCAAGAAACCAACAATGGGGCTAAGTGGCGTGCCATGGGTGAGACGTCCAACAGTGGACGAACACAGGTTGAAAGAGAGAGAGAGAGAGAGAGAGGTACGTTTCAAATTATGGGAATAGGGAAAATATTGTTTGTTCAATGCGATGTTCAATTTTTGATAGGTTGTTTAAAGAATGTAAAAGTAAGTGAAGCGTCTGTAGTGTGATAATGAATTAAAAAGAATAAGATATAATACATCGTCGAGTATTAGTTGCTTGGCAGACGTTGTTGTGTCCTATTGCGTTTTTTCTCCCGATATCCCCTTCGAATCCTTAGAGTCCTTGTAGCTTAAGTAATTAAGTATGTTAAAAATTTCCGAATTGGTAGAGCCGTTCTCCAGTTTTACGATCAACAATATATTTGGAGATTCATTTTTATTTAGATAGATACGGCCAATCTCTTTACAAGTGCAAGTCACTATTTCTTCCCAATGAAAAAGTAGCGCACAATAAAATTTATTACGCGATAGGAATTCAACAATTAGTGAGTAATTAATGCGCAAAAGTTTAGCGAAGAAAGGAAGACAAATAACTGAAGTTGTGTAAACTCGATAATTTGCTACTTCGACTTGAAAACTTTTGATTTATTCCAAATTGCCGTTTCTTAATGGCTGAGCAAAAACTACTACTGAGAAAAACATGTTTTTATGAATTATAGAGAGAGAGATAATTTATAATTTTTTGCTGTATAAGATAGAGATTTTCTAGAAGATTTTTTGAGATAGAGATTGATCTTTATTAATTATAAGTGTACAATTTGTATATTATACTAGCGGTCCGCCCCGGCTTCGCCCGTGGTACATTTTTACGTTTTCTCTCCATAAGAACCATCCTCGTACTTCAAGAAATGTAATAAAAAAAGAATTAACGAAATCGGTTCAGTTGTTCTCGAGTTATGCGCGTACCAGCACATTTTGCGATTCATTTTTACCCGACTACGGCAAAGCAAAAGGAGGGTTATGATTTTGACAGGCTATGTATGTATGTATGTATGTATGTATGTTCATCTGTTCCCTCGTAACGTCTAAACTACTTATCAGAATTTGACAAATGACATATCATTAGAAGCGTCTTAATTGTCCGCTGGTTATCACAAAATCTAATGTGGCGTCCTCTATCGGACAAAACATACAAAGTAAAAAAATAAAGTTAAGATAAATATCCCGTGTTTATTATCATTTGAAAGGCGTAGTCACACGTTGTTGAAGAGCTACGGTAGATAGGTATATTATGTAACGTGTGACTACGCCTTTCCAAACATGAAAATTTATCTTTACATAGTGGAATATTGTATACTTCAGAATAGTATTGTATGACATTATTGTCAATTTACAACGAAGGCATCTTGGTAGAGTCTACTGTGTCCTTTTACTTGAAACTACATTAGCAACTTTGTTCAGTTCAGTATTCTGAAATCTTGTTTTATACTTTTTCAGCGCCGGTTATTGTCGTAGTTGGGTTTTAGTTTTTTCACTTTATATTATTATATTATAGATTTTAGGAGATACATATTCCTTTAAATTACTATGCATGAAAATAAAGAAAAAATAATCTGTTAAATATCAAACTCAAACTCAAACATTTATTTATTCAATTAGACTTTTTCTAGAAGCACTTTTGAATCGTCATAACACATTTTTAAAATTTACCACCGATTCGTAAAGCAGTCAACACACGAACCAACCCGTGGGAAACAACTAGTATCCAATAGTTCCCTATAACACTATTCTTATTTGAATGTTACAATGTAACATCTGTTCAAAAAACTTTGCTGCAATAACAAGTTAAGAAAACAGAGGCAGACTTAAATATTTTCTCTAACGACAACTACTGTAGCTTTGTACGAAATGTAAATGGCCCTACTATTGGTCTAGCAGCACTTTCAAATCGAGTAATAAATGAGTTAATTTTCTTCGAGCTTTGTTGTTGACCTATATATAATTTAGCTATAATAATGTTTAATATTTTATAAATTATTATAGTTAAAAAGATTATTTTTTTCTTTAGAATATAATATACAGCGTATATTATATAGAGTAAAAAGATAAAAGGCACAAATATAATTTATTATATAAATCGTAATTTATAGCAATCGGTCTGAATACCTTAACAAGTACATTCTTCGTTCAATAAACATGTTAGCAGCGGACTTTTCTATGTAAAATATTAACATAAATGCTTGATAGATGTAGTATTTGGATATTTTTGTGTCTGTAGCTTGTAAATGTAGCTAGGGAAATGCAAAATGTTTTCGAATCTAACTGAATTACTTCCTCAGTGCCGATGGCTAAGATCGCTGTATACTTAATTTTTGTGTTCCTAAGCTCATTATATGGCTAATAGATAAGATCAATTTATTGTTAGAATTGTTTTAGTATAAAGAGACACAATTTTGAGAGTTTTTGTACGCAGAACATTAATTTATATTACATACATAACGCTAACAATAAAAGAGATTTCAAGCAAATGGTAGGGGCTAGATAGTTTGCGCAGTATCGAAAATAAAAGGCATCGCAGAAGACGAAGCATTCGTACACATTTTACTTTACTCTCGTCTCGTCTTTGTCCAATAAAAGATAGTTTGTATCGCATTCTTTGGATCTTTGTCACTTGCGACTTGTATTTCACCGGCGAATAGCTTGTTATTATTTATTTTATGGTCTCTGTTCTGAGGAAATGATTTATTAACAAGCTGTTGTTCTGGCTGCAATGTCTGTTTGTGTTCCTTTCTCTTTTAATTATATTATATTTCTTCTTATTCACATTTTGTATTAGAAAATGTTTATTCTTTGACGTGTAATCAGCTAGAAGTTATAATGCCGATGTATGCCGATGCTTAACAATTAAGACGCTATGTTAATTACATGTATTGATAAAATTTGTATTATATGAATTAAAAGGAAAGTATTACAATGTTTATTAGCTATGTTTTTCTATATTTAGGTACGATACTTATTTCATGAACATTACTTTTGCCCTATATACATAACTATTATAATTTCATATTTCACCACTGTTAGTTCAATAGCATCTCACAACATATCCATTCTTCTAACCGCACATAAAAACGTCACATTTAAGCGGTTTAAATTTAAAATCCTGCCAAAATCCCCAGTAACCATTCTACCAGAGGAATTCTTAAAAAATTAAAGTGAACAATAATTCAAGAGCTGAATAATGTGCTGATAGTGCCAGAAGAAAATTGCATTCCAGTATTTCTTTCGAGCCGGCTCCGAATGAATGGAAAAACAGAGGGAGAACTGGTGGACGGGACTTGCTACATCTGTACGCAATAAAACGCAACGAACGCATTTGATCGTTGTACGTATGATTCTTGAATATCAGTTTGATACATCGTATACAATGTTAAAGTACACGTTTTCATATAGTCTTGGTATGTATTATATTATTTTAATATGCAGTTTATAAGTTGACAGTGAAAATAAAGGCAAGATATTGGAGACCTCATTCTTTTGGAAGCTAGAAAATATACTTATGTCTTCGTTATATATAGGTAATTACATAATTAGTTTAGTCATACTATGTGAAATGTATTAGAAGAGTTTGAACACGTCATTGGACTAGACGAGGTCGGTTTCTTAGTAAATATAAGAATTGTATGCCCATTCGGGCTATGGATTCAAAAAAATTAGCATTGATAATTTATTTTAGATATCTGTCCAAATAAACTTAACTAACCTCAAGAAATATTGTATATTCGTAAAAAATAATTAATGCTTATTTCCATTTTTATTTTTTTCAATATTTATTACATAATTTACGTACCCAATGATAAAAAATAAAGATAAACAAATATGCACACAGCCTGTCTCATACCACTAAAATATGGGCATTGTAAATTTATTACCGAATAAATAAATATTGATACAAGATAATGAAACATTTTAATGAGGTACAAAATAATTACAATAAATAATAATTTATTATACTCGTCATATAAACAACTTTGTGTGTGAATTAAATGTTATTAACTGTTAATAATATTTCGCGAACGATATCATTATTTCAGTATCGTGATTGTTAATTAAAATTCACTCTAGTACGTGTTTGTTGGAGTGTAGGTTTTATCAATAATTTTCTTTATTCTTAACTAGCGGTCCGCCCCGGCTTCGCCCGTGGTACATATTTCGCAATAAAAAGTAGCCTATATCCTTTCTCGGGTACATATCTCCATACCAAATTTCATGCAAATTGGTTCAGTAGTTTAGGCGTGATTGAGTAACAGACAGACAGACAGAGTTACTTTCGCATTTATAATATTAGTATGGATTAACAGATTTTCATGTTGATCTAAGGATAATAATTGTTTTTCATATTATTCTTGTAAGAGTAATGTTTTTTTGATATAATTGGTACCTATTTACTTTATACGTATGTTATGTATTCTAAGGACGAATGTAGTAATAAATTTAAATCACATGAAATTACCATATTCAATGGTGGACTAACGTTGCGGTTTCTGATAACTCACATTGAAGGTTTGTGAATGAAAGATACTGTGGATAGAATCTACAGGTCAAATTTTAACATTAATTTGTTATTATTTTTATTTTTAATTTACACTTAATTTGCAAATATCACTTAAAATTTCAGCCATGTCGAGAATACGATGTATTACACTTTTTACTACGCTACTATTACGCTTCACACAATTCTCAACCTTTTTCTATACAAATCCGTTCAAATGTATCTAGTCCCTAAGTCCGGGTCTCATATTTACAATTCGAAAAAGCTGAAACTTCTCTAATTGATTGTTTCAAGCCTCTGAGCGGCTTACGTAAAATGTAAAAGGGAACTTTTTCAATCAAATGCGTAGGCTGAGAATTTGTAGATCGTATTATGGCTCTTATTTACTGTAAGCGCTAGATTGATAATTAAGTACTTATTTTGATACTAGAGTTAGACCTTTTTTGTAGAATGGTGGACGTTATGGAATATAGAAAAAATGGTTTAGATAAAATTATTTTTCGTAGATGGTGAAAATTAAGTATTTTTTGATCAGATAGTTTAATTTAAACTTTGGTTTATATTTATCTTTATTGTGGTTATAGTAGTAAGTATATTAATGACAGTTAAAGGATATTCTGGAGTGAATTTATTAAACAAATTGTATAAGAATAAGATACTCAGACTTATTCTGTTTAAATAAATAAATAAATATTGTAGAAATATTTTGGTTATGAAGCTTCTTTATGTGTAACAAGGGTTTTATCTCAAGGGAATTAGGTACAGAGTAAGGGAGAAAGGCTAGCGTGAAATAATAATAGAATATGCTTATTGAATTATATTATTATTATGTTAACAAACTTTAAGTATATAACAAACTTTATCCGAACCGCGAGGGACTGGAACATGCTTCCTGAGTCTGTGTTCCCCGACGAGTACAATATGGGGGTCTTCAAGCGTAGAGTGAACAGGTACCTTCTAGGGAAGCGCGCTCCATCTTAGACCACATCTCAGCTTAACATCAGGCGAGATTGTGGTCAAGCGCTTCCCTATAACCA
The DNA here is from genome assembly GCF_905220415.1 of Colias croceus. Taxonomy (NCBI): domain Eukaryota; kingdom Metazoa; phylum Arthropoda; class Insecta; order Lepidoptera; family Pieridae; genus Colias; species Colias croceus. The sequence goes on from NC_059547.1 coordinate 1,082,777, forward strand.
ATAAAAAAAAAAAAGTAACATTAAACCTTCATAAACCTGCATCTTAACTTATATTGTAAAGGGAAAGATCTGTTATATTATGTTTGTAACGAAACAACTGAAGTGCTGGGCCGATATTAATAAACTATTGCATGCTATGCCTTCAAGCCACACCACCCGTAGGAGTGGGCAGCGTGAGGTTTTTTCGTTACGGAATTTTCGGATTCGGTCCCCGCGCTCAAGGCTCGCGATAGAAGCTATGCAATAGCTTAATATTTTACGAGTACATATTTATACACTCATACTAAACTTCTAATAGCAATAATTTCATATTATTTTGAAAGCAATATTAGAAATGGATCTACCGTTAGCAATTCATAATCTTCTATATATAATAAAAATGATTCTCAAAATGTGTTGGTAAGCGCATAACTCGAGAACGGCTAAACCGATTTCGATAATTCTTTTTTCATTATATTCCTTGAAGTACGAGGATGGTTCTTATGGAGAGAAAACGTAAACATGTACCACGGGCGAAGCCGGGGCGGACCGCTAGTTTCCTATAAATAAAACAGAAAACACAAGCTATCCTTTGTCTCTTATAATTATGCAGCAAAAAGCACCAATTAGTGAGTAAAAGATCGCAATTCTGATGTTTCTACTGGAGCTGAAACTGCATCTTTGCTTTATTTGAATTGTAATGTATTCGTTTTATCAGCAACTAAAATCTTGTTTATTTCGATCCTATCATAAATTCTTTTTAAAATTATGACTATTGAATCTCTCTCTCTTGTCGGTCCCTCATGTCTGAGGATCGTGGTCAGCATCAGGGTTGCATCTGGAGCGGATGATTTGCCTCCACCGGTCTCTGTCCATGGCGTCTCTTACGACCGTGTAAAAATTAGTGGACTATTGAATAAGATAGGGAAAAACAAACACAGGCAAATTGACATCAATTAGACTTCGAGACAAGATCAACAAAAATCCATACTAATATTATAAATGCGAAAGTAACTCTGTCTGTTTGTATGTTACTCAATCACGCCTAAACTATTGAACCAATTTGCATGAAATTTGGTATGGAGATATTTTGATACCCGAGAAAGGACATAGGCTATACTTTTTACCCCGGGATATAGGATAGGTTTTATCCCGGAAACGGGAACTATGCGGGCTAGTTATAAATATTACAAAAATAATAAATATTACTACAAGATTGTAACGGACGGATCAAAAATAATTTTCATCCCAAGAGATATGATTTTTCATTTGAAATGAAGGCAATGGAACTAAAAAATTGCAATCTAGTGAATGCATTGAAAAATTGAAAAACTGGAATATTACATTTATTTTTGTGAATAAACAGTAATTGAATTTACGAAGCTTATATTTTTACATAGATGTCATATGTATGTACATAGACATCTATGTAACTACATATAATATTATATACATACATATATATGTATGTATATAATATTATATGTAGTTTTACGAAATATTAGTACCTACCTACATATTTGAAATAAGTAATGTAGGTAACTGGTAACATAGTCCAAGTACCTATAAATGTATCATCTCGGTAGAGCCTTGTCTAATCACATAGTACATAATGTAAAACTGTACTGTACTGTGTACTGTGTACTTGTATGTATTAAAACTTTTTCTTCAATAAATGCACAAATGAAACATTTTTTACTATCAAGGAAAACCACACTAAAATTATATAGCTGAAGATATATAATTTATTTGTTTGCTTGAACGCACTCATCTCAGGAACCACGGGTTAAGTCAAAATTTAATCATCCGTAAGAAAATTGTACTAATGTACAAAGTTCTCATTTCAACAGTTTTGCAATTATAAAGCTTTTCAACTAGTTATTGCCATATAAACCCGGTTACCTAGCTTTTTAACCTTGGAGCTAGTTGTTCATATACCTTTTTAATGCAGCAAAAAGGTATAAAAAGAGAGCATTGTAAGTTGTGAATGATCATGTTCTGTTTGTTATTTCCAAGGTCTCATTATAGTAATGATAGTGAATGGTTGCTTAACGCCCGCGGCTTCGCCCGCTCTGTGTCAAACCTTATAAATTATACACTAAAACCTTCCTATTGAATCACTCTATGTATTAAAAAAATCCGTTCCATAGTTTTAAAGATTTAAGCATACAAAGGACATAGGGACAGAAAAAGCGACTTTGTTTTATACTATGTAGTGATAGTTAAGTAAATAAAGTGTAAAGATTAACAAATACACCATTTTTCAAATTTACGTATGATTCTTGGCAGATGTGATTAAAATCCTACTAATGTTATAAATGTGAAATTTTGTGTGTGGATGGATGGATGTTTGTTACTCTTTCACGCAAATACTACTGAATCGATGACAGTGAAATTTATCATATAGGTAGTTGAAGACCCAAAATAAGACATAGGCCAGTGTTTATCCAGGAAATCCCACAGGAACGGGAATTATGCGGGTTTTTCTTTGAAAACGCGGGCGAAGCTGCGGGCGGATATCTCTAATGTTGTAGAAATATATCTGTTTATTCATCTTCTACATCATCATAAACCGCTAAACGAATTTGCATGAGTTTTGTGTCGCATTATATGAAATGCATAAGAGCGTAGGAAAATTGTAGCACTTGTAGCTAGTCCACTCAAACTCTACTCAAAACTATTTTATTAAATTTCCTAAGTCCTTCTGAATTGCTCAAAAGTAAACATAAATGTGAATTTTTTTTTTTTTTTTTTTTTATTGGTAATAGCGAAGCGCTTGACCACAATCTCGCCTGATGTTAAGCTGAGATGTGGTCTAAGATGGAACGCGCTTCCCTAGAAGGTACCTGTTCACTCTACGCTTGAAGACCCCCATATTGTACTCGTCGGGGAACACAGACTCAGGAAGCATGTTCCAGTCCCTCGCGGTTCGGATAAAGAATGTGGAACCGAACCGCTTAGTCCGGGTACATGGAACGTCCACCATATGGCGATGCCTAGAATCTGTGCGCCTCGACGATCGATGGAAGAACGGGGATGGCGGAACGAGATCGTGCAGTTCCGCAGCGCACTCTCCAAAGTGTATCCGATAGAAGACCGATAAGCTGGCCACTCTGCGGCGGTGACCGAGGCTCTGGAGCTTTTTGCCTACTAGGTTATCGTCGTTTATGAGCCTCTTGGCACGCCTCTCTATCGCCTCAAGCGCCTCCAACTGGTACTTGGCGGAACCGTCCCAGAGGTGAGAGCAGTATTCCATGCACGATCGGACTTGTGCTTGATAAAGGTTGAGCAACTGTCCCGGGCTGAAATACTGTCTCACCTTCGCCAGAATTCCAAGCTTTTTTGAGGCTACTTGGGCTTTAGATTCAATGAAGGAACCAAAGTTCAGAGTGGGCGTTAAGGTGATACCAAGAAGCTCGAGGTGGTTAGTTATCGGCACGGACACACCTTGGAAATTCGGAGTCAGGTGGAATGGACTCCGTTTAGCGGAGAATAGACACGCCTGGGTCTTAGACGCATTGAACTTGACCAGATTGGCATCGCCCCAGTCGGAGACCGCCTGTAAGGACAAGTTCATGCGATCAACCATCGCCTCCCGTAGAGACTGAATTTGTGCCGTACTGGCTCGCGCGCTGGATACATATCTCTCCACAACAGTGCTATCGTCTGCGTACCCATATATACCGGGTTTCAGCAGATCGTTGATGTGTAGCAGGAAGAGTGTTGCGGAAAGAACTGATCCCTGAGGGACTCCGGCATTTATAGCCATTTGGTCGGACGAGCAGCCGTCGACGACTACCCGAAGCGACCGGTCTCTCAGAAAATCTGAGATCCAGGCGCAGAGACCAGCAGGCAGACCGTAGGATGGAAGCTTGCCAATAAGACTATCATGCCAGACCCTATCGAAGGCCTTTGAGATATCAAGGGAGACAGCAAGTGCTTCACCATGATTCTCGATGGCCTCGCTCCAGATGTAGGTGGCGTACGCTAGAAGATCCCCAGTAGACCGGTTTCGGCGGAACCCGTATTGTCGGTCACTGAGGAGGTCGTTCGCTTCTAGGTGTGCCAGGAGCCGGCTGTTCAGTACACGTTCCATAGTCTTACAGAGTATGGACGTGACTGAAATGGGCCTGTAGTTGGAAGGATCGGCACGACTGCCTTTTTTGGGCACAGGCTGCACGTTGGCAAGTTTCCATGATTTCGGTACTATTCCAGTCGTCAACGAAAGGCGAAAGAGGCGTGTCAAAACAGGAGCAAGTTCAGGCGCACAGGTTTTAAGAACTATGGCTGGAATTCCATCAGGGCCACTGGCTTTATTCACGTCAAGATTCCGCAGCGTTTTAAGAACCTCCGTCTGACGAATGCGAATTTCCGGCATTTTCGCCTCGCATCCAGGTAGACTGGGAGGTTTTTCGCTTGCAGGATCCAGACGAGAATTTTCCGCAAATAGAGTAGCAAATAGGTTCGCTTTCTCTACGGCGGTGTGAGCCAGCGTCCCGTCAGGTTTCAGCAGTGGTGGAAGTGAGGGGCGGCAGAAATTCGATTCAACCGACTTTGCCAGGGACCAAAAATAAATTGAATATACAGTTTTAAAACAACATTTATCATTTTATATGTAAAAGTTTTACCTTCTGAAATATTTGTTAAACAACTTTAACGCGACAAAAATAAACAGATAAATTTCGAAGCGGGAAAAACGAGAAAATTAAAAAATTCAAATTGAAAGTTTCGACTTTTGTAAACAAAATATGATATGTGGTTTTAAAATTTTACCCGTTTTTATTTTTTACCTACTTTTGGCGGGAAAGTTGTTACGTTATTGGGTCTTGTTTAAAATTAATTAATACGTCATATTTTCATGATTTATTATTTAGTTCTTTTAAGTGTTAATATTGTGTTCATTTATATACACGTCTTTAATATAATATATAATCCTTATTTTAAAACAATAAATTGATGTGTAAACCGTTGATAAATAAATACCTTAAAAATGTGTTGATATTCCTACAACCGGGAGTTACCGTAAATCCACTATATAAAAACAAAGTTTCAGTTTTACCATCACAATCGGATCTTTTACTTTATTAGTTGGATACTGAGTAAAAATAATACATTAAGTTCATCCCATTTCACAAATTGAGATAAGTAAAAAAAAATCGTTACAAAATATTTTTCTACTATCTAAAAATTCACACTCTATAAACAATTGAATCATCATTAGCTACTTCATTGAAGGTTTCATTCAGATATCTCTAAATAAACAAAGAAATTCCTTAAATAAAGCCATTCACGCCTCGATTTCAGTCCTCTCTCGTAATCCAGTCGTTCAATGTGACATTATGAACTTTTTATCGCCTTCCATTAGATAAGAAATAGGCTTTTAAATTTCAAATACGCATTTTCATATAACCTTAGCATAACGGCAGGATAATCCAATCTCAGGGGAGCTTCACTGAAATCATTCCGGAGAATATGTTTTTCTGTTATTTTGTAAATGTGTGAGAGGAATTTAGGTGATTCCGTACATACAAAGGCAATAGGAATAAATTGGGGAGCTTTAATTTTGTCATGGTAAAGAGCTATTCAGGAATGTATGACTCGAAATGTTATATCCAGAAGGTTAATGAGATTTTGTTGTAATAAGAAAGAGGTTTGCCATCCATGGATACGTTTATTCTTAATTCTATAGCTGATGAACCTTATGGAGCCTTACGTTCCTGCGCATTTTGCTTGTTTTTGAATTAAAGACCATTGGGAAATTATGACATGTTTATTGAAGTGAAACTTCTTCAGGCGCGTTGAGAGTAAAATTTCAATGTCGCGTCATGGCAATACCGTTACGTCATGGAATTAGGCGATTTTAGTATCTTTGAATCTTGCCAAAGCAGTTTCACTTCTGACACGTGTGTTCGGCACTCACGCTCTTTTTTATTAAATAAATATTTAGTTTATTTAACAAGGAACTCTAAAATCATCCACGTGTAACCAGAGTAACGCTTCAGTGATATGGAAAACTATATTTTGGTTAAACTATTTTGCTTTTTTGTTGACATCGCGTTATTTATTATGTGAATGATAGATTTTGTATGTTTTCTATTCCGTTCAATGTATAAGTGAATAATTTATTTTATTTTTTGTATATAAGGTAAAGTAAATAGGTGTGTGTGTTAGTTACGAGACGAGAGAAGAAAAAAAGATGTCTCTTTTCATTCGATTATAAACTGAATTAGTTGAAGAATTTTATTTCAAAATAAGTTGCAACTAATCTGTTATATGTATGTTCAAAACTCCCAACAAAAATATATTGCAAAATAAGTATGTGGATAAATAACATCCAGAGATTAAAATACGATCTTTCAGTATTTATGTTACATTTCAATATTTTAAATTTAAATAACGAGTACTTTGATACAAATACAAAAATCTTAAAAAAAAAACTTAATATACTTACAGTTCTTTAGTATGTAAATAAAATAAGAGAAATGTAAGTCGATAATAAACTAAATAATGGTTGATTTCATTAGTTCAGTTATTCGTCTTAGCACTTTGGAAGTTGGACGATAAATAACCGCTCGGGAAGTGCATTCTAAAGTACGTTGTCGCGAATTTATGTGAGCGAGGAAACACACGGGATATTTGGGGAATAGGTTTATAGGAAAAATAAAGAATACAATAAAAAATACGAATTATAATTATATTTAATAATATGTTTATTGCCACAAAATAAAATTGAACAAAACTTTTATAATTTGGTGTAATATAGAATTAAGATTAACCTGATACCAGCTTAGCCCCTATTATAAGACAAAGAAAATAAATTTATTGCCACAAAACAAATTGAACATAATAAAATAACATTTATAATAATACACGTACCTTACCTACAACATATTATACTACTACACAGTAACTATACCGCTAAACAGACTGTCAGCGCTAGGCGTACGTAATGCTTCGACGTCGCGTCAAGATGCTTTGACGTCTTAAGAGTCCTTATCAATTTTAGAGTGATTTTTACTTGTTTCTGTAATTCTTTAGACGCTCGTTTAACAAAACTAAATTAGTAACAATGTGTGATGATATCTTAAATTAAAGATTCATTCAATATCTAAAATACGTTCGAGACAATTTATTGATATTCATTGTCCAGTTTGTTTAATAGCCAATAACCTAAGGCGTGTTTCAATTTTTTCCATTCGGGACGTTCGTGTCTTTGTATTTTACACGGAATTTAATAGAAGAAGTTTTTTTATAAAATATACTACAGTAAAGACACTGAGACATCCTAAAATATGTTCGAGGCAATTTATGTACTTTTATTGAAAAATTCAAAGAACATCTAAGTTAAAATAGCCTTACTTTGATGAAATTTTATGCGTATATGGCGTCGAATTTCTAGTTCTTACAACAGAGTTAAAAAAAATAAAAAATACACACTAAATGATAGGTTAATGCTTAAAAATTTGCAATAAAAAAATACATATTATATATTTTATGAAAGAAATGGAATAATTTAGAGTTCTCTAGAATTTTAGATTATATACGGGAGCGCAAACGTTGTTACGGCAGATCTATATAATCGAATATTCTAGAGAATTTTAAATTATACCATTACTTTCATATAACATAGTAGTTAGTTTTTTTAAACGAGCTCCTAAAGGAATAAAGAAACAAGTCAAAATCACTCTTAAAATCGATACGGCCTCTTAATTTGTCAGGGTCGTACACACTATTGTCCCGTATGTTCCGCACTACACTTGAAGTCACGCTGCATGCACTTACAATGTCACGGTGTTTCACATTTCTGTTACATGCACTTTTTGTTCGTGTTGGACACAGTGTTTAATATATCAGATGTTTTCATTATTATTTTAACTTATATTATTTCAATCATGTAATTTTAATTAAATTAGGTACGTATCAAATATTGCCTTTATTCACAAGTCATTTGAGTAATTTTAACTTGGTCGTAAAAAGGAAATCATCCTTTATTTATTTTACGTGCCTACGTAAAGTTTTCTTTGTAATTGTTATAAATGTAAGTTCTTTTTAACCGACTTCAAAAAAAGGAGGAGGTTATCAATTCGGCCGGTATATTTTTTTTTTTTTTATGTATGTACACCGATTACTCCGAGGTTTCTGAACCGATTTACGTGATTCTTTTTTTGTTCGATGCGGGATGGTGTCGAATTGGTCCCATAAAAATTTTATTCGGATAGGCCCAGTAGTTTTTATTTTATGAGCATTTTTGTCTGTAGGTATTTGTAAATTTTGCAAGTGCAAGTTTGAAGTCGGTTGTTTTTAACGCAGTTATCACTTGTCCTTCCTCCTTGTTTCTTATACTGAGTTATATTTTATGTTTTTTCATAGGTTTTTATATGCCACTGGGACACATCTTTGTTACTAGAAAACAATTGAACAATTTTAATCTACATAGAAACTATAAAAAGTGTGGAAACACTCAAAATTTTCTGTATATTCTGAGTACATACTATTGTGTTTGCATAGAACATACAAGAAATCTATAATAATTAACTTAAAAATAAAGATTAAGGTAAGTAAATATTATACTTCAGTATGCATTCTGCTCATAAATGAGGTATGTTTAAACTGAATTATTGTAAGGCACAATAAAGCATTTAAAATGCACAAAATATTTCGTGCCGGAGTGATGCCCAGTAGACATTTTCATGATACTCCGACACTGGATGTACGAAAGAAATATAACGACATTTTTATTTGATAATCCTATCCTACTAATATTATAAATGCGAAAGTTTTTGAGGATCGATGTATGTGTATGTATGTTTGTTACTCTTTCACGCAAATACTTCTGAACCGAAACAATGAAATTTAGCACACATAGTTTTATTCCGGAAATTCCACGGGAACGAGAACTATGCGGGATTTTCTTTAAAAATGCGGGCGAAGCCGCGGGCGGAAAGCTAGAAACACAATGTTAGCTTAAAACATATTAAATCTGACCGTTTTAAAATCGAGTCTTAGGCCCTTCTCCCATTACGATACTTCTAGAATACGATACTCGAGTAGAATACTAGTTAGATATTTGCTCGCTGCCCGATGCTCGCATATTAAGCGACTGAAAAATGACTAAATTCATCATTATTGTCGGACGCTATGTCGAGCGATTCCAGTGACAGTGACGACGTAAGAGTAGGAAGTACTGGATTCATTCATATATTGAAAGAAACATAAATTGTAGAGTTTTTATAGCCGCACGAGAACTACAACATGATGATAAGAAATTTTTATCTTTCTACCGAAGAGATACGCGCGAGACGCGACGCAAAAGCGACCAACACGGTGAGTCGTGCGATACTAGTCGCGGACGTGTAGGATACCGGTAGCGTAGTGTGCGAGCCTACATACAAATGTATGTAAGATACTCTGCGGCGACTAGTCTCCGAGACTTGCAGGATACTTGAATCGCCTATGCGTATCGTAATGGGAGAAGGGCCATAAGGAGTTGTCGGTTACATGATACAAATTACAAACATACAGGTGAAGCTATTTCGAGCATGTTAGTTAACATGATCACATGCTTCGAAAATTAACTTTATTATGTAATAGTTTATGCTAATTCATGATTATAATCGATAGAGCTTCCCAAAAAAGCGTGAACTAGTGAGCACTCTCTAGTCTGTTAGTCTGGCTTTTACCACAGATATCTAGGTCATATCAAATATACTTTGTGATTAATAATATAAGGGTAAATTGTGCTTTTCTGGTTTCACTGTATAGCTTCATAATATTATACAGTGCACATTCTAGGTGTAAACAAAGAAACTTAAGGATTATTTCATTTAAAATACTCTATATAGAACCATCTAGAAGTAAATAATCTTTGTAATATTATGGCATCTGCAGTCAGAATGCCTTTTATACTAGAGCCAGTGCTGGGAATTCGTCTGGCTAGTCACTGGAGCTAATAACTGGAAAATATTAACTCGCTACTCATTGTTTCGCAATCTTTCACGTTTCTTTAGAATTTGAATGTAATGAGTAGTTTCATTCATTGTTATGATGCGCTCTAATATCTTTCAATATGCGATGCGGTTTATTATATATCTATTTATAAGTGCGGTATTTAAAATGATTCAACTAAGTATGGACCAATTTTGTGCTTTTTGGAAATAAAAACCTAAGTTAAGAACTAAAGAATAAATGAGGCAAAATAAAATAAACTGTTACTGATATGCAAAAATGTCATGGACCTATTCAGTTAACACATAAAATTCATAGTTTCCTATTATAAATAGAGTCGCAAAGATGACCCTTTGGAAGTTGGAACATGTGTTTATAAGTAGACTATTGTTTACATCCAATAAATTAGAATTTTATCGAAAATTACACTATTTATTACGCTCAATTGAAAGCAGAATTTCATCACTAATAACAATCTGCAGCTATTGTCCCTATAATTAGTTCCGCTATTTCATCTAAAATAATGAACAAATAATTAATTTCATTGCTTATATACTACATATCTCTATACACAAGCATTTATAATATATATTTCTATATATAAGATTCTCCTGTCACAATGTTAGTTAGCATGCTCCTCCGAAACGGCTGCACCGATTCTCAAGAAAATTTGTATGCGAGAGAATCGGCCAACATCTATTTCATGCCTCTAAGTGACAAGAGTAGGGCAGAACAACGATTGCAGGTACAGCTAGTAGTGGCATAAGTTTTTTCTTAGGGATTGTGTATCTTGTTATTATTTCTCATTGAATCTCATCGAGTTTCATACATAAATAAAGTCTATATCTATTATAGCATATACTAGCTATCCCGGCAAACGTTGTTCTATCTTTCTCTTAGAGGTATTTAAAATATTTAGATGTTATTTGATTCTTGGATCTACCCGATACGCACACAAAATTTCATGACAATCGGTCAAGCCGTTTCGGAGTTTAACTTCATATATTAGATTAATTAACTTTACAAAATAAACAGTTGACGAAAGTTTTAGCTTCTTAAATGAATTTTACATTAAATTCCGCACAGTAAGTTTGTAGTTTCTTGTCTCGGCTTTAACTGGACGAGTTAATCCGAATTAAACCTAGCACGGAACTATATTAAGATATATAGGAAATTTTGGCGCAGAGAGAATTGGCTATTTGCACTTTGCTTTATATTAAAGAAATGGCTTGTTTAACTTTAAAGTAACTAAGGAAGTTTTATGGGAAAGGTCAACGAAGCACGAACAAATATTATTAAGATGAATAAAAACACACATAGGTACTCTGAACTCAATAATATGCTTATTCTTCTTATGAAAGGGATAAAGAACAAGAATTATACCTACAATTAGTAGTTCACTTAAAAAGTTACTGGCGCAATCGAGTCATCTTTATTACGAAGGTCTAAGAATAGGTCAGTCAAGAGTCATTTTCTTGTAATACAACCCTTTAATAATCCGATTTTAGCCGTAATTTTACAAGATCCTAGAAGCCTAATTCGTTTTACAGTTTATTTCCTACACTTAGTTAGTTATAAATTAAAAACAACGTGTGGCATTCGGGGACTGCCGCGGTAAAGCTATTGCATAGCATGCCTTCAAGCCACACCTCCGCCCGTCGGAGTTGGGAGCGTGAGGCTTTTTCGTTACGGAATTTCTCGATTCAGTCCCCGCGCTCAAGGCCCGCGATAGAAGCTATGCAATAGCTTAAAAATTAAAAGTTAATTTTGTTATGCATAGATTATCACGTATTTACACTGTCAGCAAACGTCTCATAGATGCGTAAAGTTAAACTGTGGATCCCAAACAAAAGGAGTATTGGAAAGAAATAATCTATCGGGCAAGTTGAGTCGTTACCAGCTCGACGGCGATGTGCAAACTTGTGTTCGGGCTTTGTTTATTTTGCAAGTAATTTTGGAGTTTGGGCCGTAAAAAGGAGACTATCAAATAGGAAGTTGGGGCGTTAAGAGTGTTTTTATCATTTTTAAGACTCTGATATTTGTTTGGGAGGCGTGTGTGTGAGTATAGGATGAGATGTTTTTTGTAGAAGGCTTATGAACATAATATACAGTTATCATACGCTTTTAAATATACCTACTTATTCCAGCTAGACGTGGGATGGTTGGATAGTTATATACAGAAAGGTGCTTGTATAAGTTCAGATTACTCAATATTTTCGTTAACATCTTATAACGCAACTGCTTATGTATAAACATAAATGAGTCTCGAGCAACTTCTACAGATTCTTCATTCGCAAAATCCTATAAAACTTCCTTATTAAGAATCGATTAAAAACGATTTAGAATCCCAAAATATCATCATCATCAGGTCATATACGTTCCCACTGAAATACGGGACTCCTATGAAGGTACAGGCCATAATCCACCAAACTATAATAACCCGCAACCGCCCAACAGCTGTACGATAAAATATCAAAATCACAACACCATACAAACTGCAATAATTCACGAGTTTACAAAACCGCAAACTAAACTCATTAATTTTGTTTCTAATTTAGAAGCGCATCCGGGGACGGAGCGAATACAAAATTACTGAGATAAAACTAAATACGTAAATTAATTTGGAACTTTCGGAACAGGATCGGTGTTGTGTGAGATCTGTGTGGCTGTAATTTTATTGCTGTCGTGTTGTTTCAGATGATTTTGAGATAAATACGGTTTTTTATTGTTGAAATATTTGTGGCCATAAATATTTTAATTTAATTTTTAATTCTAACTAACTACCCCAACAGACTTTGGTCTGCCTTATATGACTTAAAATCTGTATAAAATATTGGAATTGGTCGAGTCGTTCTCGAGTTTTCTTAGCAACACATTTTGCGATTTATTTTTGTAATATAGATTGTACAAATAAAGTGGAATAAATATCTATGACATGAATAAAAAAAATATAGTGGTCAATATTTATTCAAGTACAGAAGTTTATTAATAACAATGCATGTTTATAATGTTATTTTCATCCTACTAATATTATAAATTGCGAAAGTTTAGGAGGGTGTATGTTACTCTTTCACGCAAATTCTATTGAACCGATTATAATGAAATTTAGCACATATATAGAGGGTAACTTGGATTAACACAGAGGATAGGTTTTATCCCGGAAATCTCACGGGAACGGGAACTATGCCGGTTTTCCTTTGAAAACGCGGGCGAAGCCGCGAGCGCAAATCTAGCTAGACATAAATAAAAATATAGTATATAAGTATAGTATTGTATTATCTGTGATTTATATAAGTACAGAATTTTATTCAAGTATATTAGTTTATGTGTAACAATGCACGTTATTCTTTAAAATGTTACTTATATTTTATTATACACTCGTCACTCAATCCTATATCAAACTTTCCCTTAATTTATTTCATTAATAAACTTTAAATGAAAAACGTATAGAAAAAAGCCATAGAGTTGAAATTCCCAGCTCGTTCTAACTAAGCTATAACAAGTAATCTCAACTCAATATAAAGTTGAGCTCGCATCGGCTCATAGGAACAATATTAGCGTCTTGAGCTATTTTAGAGATAGCTTATGTTCTAAATATTGAAGCTGTGTTAAAGTGGAGTTTTAAAGACTATATGAAAACAAGTATTTTTGAGGAAACTACTGATTATTATGAAACTTGCACTGTTTTAAGTAAATATTATAAAGCCAAAGAGACAAAATTACACATGGTTTATATCCTGTTAATTAAATTTAAACTATCAAAATACAAAACAAATTTTTGATTCAGTTGTATAACCGTTGTGTCCTCGGTTCGATTCCCGATAGAGTATTACTAAAATAACGTAGAATCTCTATATGGCAGGAAGATTGATTACTTATTCGTAAATAAAATCGATTAGTAAAAAAATTCACCTGCCCCCCAAGGGAGAACCGAGCTTCTCTAACCATTCAAACACTTTTAATAGGTACTAATTTTAAGAAAAAACAAAAAAAAAAAAGACGTGTGGCACTCGGGGACTGCCGCGGTAAAGCTATTGCATAGCATGCCTTCAAGCCACACCTCCGAGCCTGTCGGAGTGGGGAGCGTGAGGTTTTTTCGTTACGGAATTTCTGGATTCGGTCCCCGCGCTCAAGACCCGCGATAGAAGCTATGCAATAGCTTAACAAAAAAAAAAAAAACTAACATTCACGTGTATTTCCCATTCACGACTATATTCTAATAAAGTGGCAGTTTTCCATTGAAATTGGTGCTGCGTTTCCGATGGAGCGAAAAAAAAAATCAAACAATTTGTAGCAACGATCCGGTCCGGCAAATTCAATCAACACGCTGACGTGGCGTTTCATATTTTGTCACTGCCGGGGGAATTGTTTCATTATATGCGAGGTGGCGCCACATAGGACTGGAATGGATATGTACTTTTTATAGTTTATATTGTTACTAGGTGCGCTTAGCGTAATGATATTTAGCCTATAGCCTTCCTCGATAAATGGGCTATCTAACAACGAAACAATTTTTCAAATCGGACCAGTAGTTCCTGAGATTAGCGCGTTTAAACAAACAAACAAACTCTTCTAAATAGTTTTAACATTTTTGTTTCATAATATATTATAAGTAAAAAAAATTAAAAATATTATATATTATGCATTATGCATACATTGCAGTGGGACAATGAAAGCCTTATTTTATCGATAATTACTCAGAATATTATATTTTCATATGAATTTGCAAAACATCATCATCAAATTCAAATTTGAACATTTATTTATTCAACTAAACTTCTATCGAATTCTCTTATTATTTAGCATTTCAGTATTGATCTAGTTTATCTCAGATTTGCAAGTTGTTGTACAGTTATCACAGATACAGTTTGCAATAGATGTATAGATTTGTTCAATTTCCTAGATTTTGGCAAGTTTCCGGAGCATTCAGAAGTTCTATTTCAACTCAAAATGTACTATGATTTGATATAACCTCAAAATGTTTTCATTAATGAAATTGATAATTTCTATTATTATTTAGTTAAGTACTTGATAAGTGAAACTAATACTATATCATTGTTAATAATATATAGCAAGTATCGATATACTAAGGTATTAAAAAAATGTGTGCGTGTACTAGTGTACACAAGTAAGAAGTGAAACTTCTTTATGACCTTATTTTTCAAAAAATAATTTAATATATGCAACTTTACAGAATTACGTCGAATCACGCATGGTAGGGATAAGAAAAAGATGGCGCGTAACGGAAAAAATGTCACGCGTAACGAAAAAATGTTACACTAAATTTTTTTTCAACCCCGATAAAGAAGTTTCACTTCAAAAAACTTTTATTCCTACTTTTTGTAGTAATTTACATTCATTTGCCCATGAGCGTATCCAATGAAGATGATAATTACGGATCAGTATCCATGAAGGAAGATGCAGATTTTCGTCTTGTTCCTAGCTATAAAGAATTATAAGTTTTTACTCTATTTTTATAGAGCCATGTTAAATTCATGAATGTGATGGTATTTTTTTTATTAAAAAACATCTCTAATTTGTTAAAAGAACAAACCCGTTAATTTTCCCTATCTACATTCAATATATCAACCCCAAAAACCTGCACAATTTACGTACCTATTTGAATAGGACACAAAAATAACGAGCGAGGGCTGATAAATTCAATTTTGGAATCAATTACACTTCGATCGGCGGCAACCCTAACGGAATGCAAATGAAAAATTCTCCAAACCTGCAACCCTTGAAGGGGAGGGTGGCCTGTCATATGTGACGGAGCACAGTGCGTGAAAGCATAATATGAAAGTTTTTTGTACTATGAATGTAGGTACAATCAATAAATGCAAAACTTTAAGTCCTGTTGCGCTTAGTACACCGACGCGGACGTTAAGACAACCTAGGGCCTTAGACAAAGTAACAATTACAAAACGATAACGAAGTTATAAATCGCAAAAATGTATGGGATTGACATTAGATCAGTCAGGAAGCAATAATATCTGACACAATTTTATATTTCTGTATTTTTACACAGAAACTATGTACATAGTTTCTGTGTAAAAGTGTAGTATAAATAAATGCTTGATTTTGCAATTCTTGATATTATTATTGATTGGTGATGATACGAAAAATAATTGAATGTAAATAAAGTTGAAATAAATGTTATTTTTGTGAATAAATGTTTGGTTATATACATATATGACTATGTTAAAATGATTAAAAGGGTAGCATATTAAAAGTGAGGTAGTATTTAAATATTATGGTGATTTGATTTGAAACTATAAGAAGCGTACCAGTTCGTCCGCGTTAAATGAAAATATTGGACAACCCTAATCCAACAAAAAATTGGTTTGGACAACCCTGACTATTATAAAGGTCTTTCTGTTTATCTATTTATTTGTTTCATTTTTTTCAATAGAACATTGCCTTCATCAATAATATTGTTTGGCTGTGGTAAACTGATGCAATGGTTTCGCCTGCCTCTATAAAATATTATTTTTGGATGTGGTAATCTTTATACATTCTAATACATAGTTAGAACTTACCAGATATCTCTCAGATAATATAGAGACGAATAGAGAATATAATTCTAGAGATTCACACAGCGTTTATCGATCTAATTATCTTTGTATGATATATTGTGCTATGCGATCGTATTACTAAGCAATTAACATGTTAATTATTATAGAACAATGGAGCTGATTAAATGTGGGTTGTTTAGTTTAATTTTATTAGTCGTATTACAAATTATAAATTAATTATACACAAAAAGCGATAGTTCAAAATACTACATTTATTAGTACAGGAAATAAACCCATGCATAAAATGTGAATTATATAAAGAACAAACAATTAATAATATAATTTCTAGGTTTCTATAATATAAGTTCGAAAAAAAAATAACTTGACAAAAGTATGTATTTAAGTAGGTTCACTTTCTCTTAATTATTTTACTTATTAGATATTAATATCATCTATTGAGAACTTAGGTTGTGAATTAATTAATAGTCATGTGGTCTATGCCTATCTGTAGAATAGTCCCTAACAAGAAGCTTATCAAATACACTGGAGATTGCACTATGAACATTAACTTGTCACAAGAAAATATGACCTTGAATGACGCCTGTATGTTTTTTTATCCCTTTCACACCTAACTTGGCAAAGGTCATATTTTCTTGTGACAAGTTAATGTTCATAGTGCAATCTCCAGTGTATTAGATATAAGCTTCTTGGTCCCTAATAATTATGCTGACAACGACACATAAACAAAGAGAAATTCATTTCTACGCACTTCAAATGAGAATGTCAGATCAGCCTTTTCTTATAAAGGATACAAATGATACACAAACATTATATCACCAAGCAAACGAATTTCTACACAGAAGAGCCAGTAAGAAACTCTGTAGATACATAAGTTATACTTTTGTATTTTTACATCATCTCTAGAGATAAGAGGTAAAAATAATATTTAGAGAGTTTTATTGCACTTACGACTATTAGTTCGTAATCTAATAGTATGTAAGTATGTATAACAATATCATCACATTATGATCATTAAGTGTTTTTCCTCTAAAAACCTCCAATAGGAAGATAACACTAAAACAAAGGATGTAGTTTCACAAATACCTCTACGAATCTCCAGCATAATCTGTGACGTCACGTCTTCCAACACAAAGACACAAGCGGGGTAATTCTTGTATTTGTTGTGTGGGGCAAAATAATAGAAATAATCAAAGTGTCTCGAACTGTTGTACCCACTCTGTATGTAAATAAGCAATCCGCCGCGAGCGGGGAGCTGTGTCTAATTTCCAGAAAACAACACTGGTGGTCATAGATTAGTTATTGTAGATGCGGCAAGTTGGAAATTTGATTATTTTGTGAAGTGTAAATTTTACGATGAATTGCTTATTTCTCACTCTCCGATATATATACAACCTATTTCAATGTATGACGGCAAAAGCTTATCTAATTTACGATAAACTTTCTCCAATTTTCATTTCAAAACTATACTACCAATGCACTTAGTTATTGAAAAGAAGGCTAAAAATTAACGAGTATCAACGCGTGACTTTCATTATCTTTGTTTTAAAAGATAATTTTAATCTAAGTACACGTCTAGATCGAGTTTGTCGTATCTACATTCTAATCTATGCCGGATACTAACGGGGTGGCCGCGTAACTCCAACGACTTCCAATCTCGAGGTGAGCATCGCCATGTGATTATTTTTGTTATATAAAACATAAATGGTCTACGTGCATCCAACATCATAAGGACTCCAATGATTATTTTTTTTTTGCTTATCTATAATATTAGTATTTTTCTGGACTTAGTTAGCATTATTTTTGTGTCTTTTGCATATTGTAATCTTCCTCCTTTATTTACTTTGGGCATGTCGCAAAAAAGTGTATGAATCCAGTATTCAAGTAATTTTTATAACAGTCTACAATTAGCTGACATCTAATATGTGAAAAAGGAATTATTGAAATGAAAGCGAAAAGGTTTAAATTTTTGTATGTTTCATATAGATTAATGGGCAGTTGAGCTGGTAGCTAATGTGGTCAGCGAACAGTATAAATGTAAAATTTTCTCTTTGGTCCTAGATTTCCCTGAAGAAATCTTGAGTTCAAGGTCTCACTCGACAAGGTGCCACTATAATATAAGCTCACGAATAAAAACTTTTTGGATATGAACAATGATATGAGATATCGTTGCACACCCACACAAATACAGTCGAAAATAGTGTCTTCCTTCGTCCTTTTTTATTTTATTTAAAAATACCAATAAGACACTATTGCTAAGCCTTCTAAATAGCAAGCAATATCATTGGCCATAGTCATTGATAGCTCCTAGCTTAGTGAGGCAGTTAGCTCGTGTATTTAACAAGTTGCTGGGCTTATCTGCTTACAAGCCATTAGCTTCAACTATCAGGTATACCTGCGTATTTGGATATTGAGCGAAATACATCTTGTATACTTGCTCCGGCTTCAGATAGGGATAAATTAGTAATAATAATTTAACTTAGGAAGAATGTTTTATTTAAGGCCACATCTTCACTTAACAGTATCGCGGTCGAGCGTTTATTTATTGTTCATTAAAAAACTGTTTTCAAAATGGTTGAAAATAATTCAGTTGTTTTTGACTTTATCCAGTACAAAAAAGCAAGCTTTTTTTATAATATCGTGTATAGTGTATACGTATCGTGTATCGTGTATGTTTTTAGACCTTTTTACTCAATAATGCAAAACCACTTTAGGTGAGTTATGGCGCATAAATAGATAACGACCTAGATTTATTTTTAAGTGGTACTTAAAAAGGAAAAATATTTTGACCTGTTATATCGTTTATTGTGTCTAGTTTACATTGTAGGTACTTTGATGCAGGTCTACGTGATGTCGGGTAAAAAGCCCAGGAATATAATTATTTACTCCAAAATGGCCAATATTAGCGGCATTAGTACCATAAATACCATTAAAACAATGGCCTCTACCACGAAAGCTTTGCCCTGTACCAAGTTTATGGCAATTGTGCGAATGCCTTAACGTTTTTGCTGAAACGTTTCACTTTATTGGTACCATAAAAATGCTTCGTTATTGCTAATGACGTTTGAGTGGTAAGACGTAATTTTGTTTACAATTCCGTTTATGGATGTTGATTGTATGGCTAATGGAATGTTTATGGTAAACTAGGGTAAGCGAATTTCGCATTAAATGGAGATTTTTGCAAGCTACTTAAATTTTGCTAACAACTTAATTGGATAAAAAATACCAGCTAAAAAGGTCTATAATTATTCTTAAATGCTTCTCAATTTTTGTATTGCAAAGAGATTATTAAAGATTTTAAATGGATTAATGAAAAGAACACTTTAATAATTTAAACTCTTTAACTCAAACTATAATTAGTAGAATACAGACCAACCGAAACATAACAAGAGAAAGATGTTGTTCATTTTATTTCAAAACACACGAACCAATACAATATGTTCTTAGAATACTTGCAGAATATTTTACTAACATTATTTTATAATCAACAAGATGGAAGTTTAAACCCAACAAACCTTTTCAATTTATAAAATCAGACATCAGGAATACCGGGCCACCGCAGAAATTAACAATGTCCCCCGGAATTCGCTACAAATTGGACGATTTAAACCCTACGAATTACCAGAATTCGTAAAATGTAGAATGTCTGTCCATTTAGTTAGAGGTCTCTAATTTACTTCGGTTAAAGCGAAATATGTTAATTTTGGTATTTTACTACAGTGCCAGTGTAGTGAGAATTGGAAGGATTAGTTTGGGTCATCCCTGATTCGGTTGAAATCAATTATATTAAAAAAAAACTGAACCGCCTTCAATGGTCAGAACTGGACAAAATTTAAATGGGACCAACCGGAAGGTCTAGGTACTTTTTTGATTAAATAAAGAATCATATAGATTACCCAGGTTACCCACTTTACCCAGTCAAAAGTTCTGATGTAAAAAAACACAAAAATAAATACAGTTGTCTTGAGAACTGCCTCTTTTTTGAAGTCGGTTAAAAACAGTATTTTTAAACACTTTAAAAATGTTGTCCCTTTAGTTACATTACGTTCTTGTCCTGGTTTCTTTACAGTGTTTGTAACCAAACTCTCCCGAAATGGCTAAGCCGATTATTATGGTAGGTATATTTAGTGGATATCTAGAACGTCGACGTAAATTACTATCCATACACACTAAAATGATAAGATCCTGGCATAACAACGTCGACTGGGTCACATAGAGCTTCTATATATTTGTTTGCACTGACATATCGACCAAATAAATCTTAAACTACCGTCCACCCAATATTACTAAATCGACTAAGGAACCGACCATATTTAGGCTATTTACACTATGATAAAAGATACGTGGCATTTCTTACAAAGGATTACTGCAGCCGTAAGTGCGAACGGAGCCTATTACTTAGAATTACGTGACGTCATCATCGGGATTAGGCTCCGAGCACACGCGCGACTAATCCCTCATCGGTCTTGAAGCGAATGAGCCTGAAAAATTACCTTGTGTGGATTATCTTTATTATCTCACACTGTTTCCCTTCTGGAATAATGGCTGGTGATCGTGGAACATCGTGATATTAAGTATGAAAAGATTATGCTTCATATTGCTTTTGCTTCTTGAGTAATGTAGACTTTAAAAGGTTTTTTAGTGAAGGGTACTTTTGTTGAAGTGTAGATATCCCTTTTATTTTTATAGTGGGGAAATCTTGCATAGATACCTACGGCCTCCGGGGAAGGGGCCGTGGGTTATATCGGATTCCTACCGACCAAAATCCCACTGTGTTCCGTCAAGCCGCATCAACGACGGGGCCACGGGTATGGGTACAATTTGTCCGTGACCCCATCATTGAAGTGTATCCCTGGAAATTTAGTTTTAGCATTGAAATTATTACTAGCCAATTAATTTCGCATATCTGCTATGGTAGTAAAAACTATGTATGTTTGTTATAAATACAAATAATTCATCAATATTTTTTTATCCAGAAGATGTCTTATAAAATCAACAAACTACGTATATAAATAACTAGCTTTCCGCCTGTGTCCTCGCCCGCGTTTTCATAGAAAAACCGCATAGTTCCCGTTCCCGTGGGATTTCCGGGATAAAACCTAGCCTATGTTGCTCAGTGAAGATGCAGCTTTCTAATGGTGAAAGAATTTTTGAAGTCGGTCCAGTAGTTTATGCGTTAAAACCATACATACATACATAATTACAAACTCTTTATAATATTAGTATAGATTACCATACCATTAGATTCTTTTAGTAATTTCAAATGCATATAATTCTGTTGCTGATATACGAGACAGCCTCTCACTGCGCCATAAATTTCCACATCTCTAGGTATGGCTATAAAGTGTCGGATAAGATTGTAGCTAGAGAGAATTCGATCCGTGATTTAGGCGTAATATTCGATCGTACCTTAAGTTTTAATGACCACATAATTGATTTATGCCAGAATGCATATAAAGCCCTTGGATTTATTTTTAGGCAGACTGCTCGTTTTAATGACAAAACTGTTATCATTAGCCTTTATTATGCATTTGTACGTAGTAAGCTCGAATATAACGCTATCGTGTGGAGCCCACATGAAAAAATTTACACGTTAATGATTGAGAAAATTCAACGCAAGTTCTCAAGATGTCTTTTCCGGAAGATGTATGGATATTATCCCTACTTATATCCATCCTTGTACGTTACGGGGATGGTTGGAATGGATACACTCGAGCTACGACGCGAGCGCGCGCTTATGGTTCATTATTATCTGCTGTTAAATAACAAAATTGACAATCCCGTGGCACTGGGGGCCTGTGGTGTGTGGGCACCGAGCTGCTCCGTACAGTGGCGCTCGCGGCCGCTGTTCGCGGAGAGCCTGCTCCGGACGTGAGCCGCTTGGAGTGCACCCACCCATCATGCACTCAATTTGTTTAATAAATTTTTACGTGCTAAATCTGAAGTTGACCTATTTAATGTTAATATTGTATCGTTTGTCTCTAATTGTACCTTATTTTTAAGTCAAACTTTGTAATAATTGTTATGATGTAATTTTATTATTAGTATTTATACAGTGTGTCCGGACATGACATACCGATATTTGAAGGGGCTATTCTCCAGGTATTTTTATCAACAATTCAACCCCTCTACAGTCCCCTACCTCACCGGAATTTTTCATGTTTTTTTGCGGTTTTCGTATTTTTTAAAGTATGTTTCATCACTCTTATCAATTAAATTTGTTTAGTGGTCCCTAGAATAACTTGTTATTGTTCAAATAAAACCAAATTTAGTATTTTGTGACACTCACTTTCGAAGTTATTACAATTTTCAATTCACTATCCGAATTGATAGGTAAAGATTAAAATGGCGGCCATTTTGAGGGGGGTGAGGTAGGGGACTGTAGAGGGGTTGAATTGTCGATAAAAATACCTGGAGAATAGCCCCTTCAAATATCGGTATGTCATGTCCGGACACACTGTATAAATGTAGGACCCCGGAAAATACGCGGGCAGACTGAAAATCAGCGCTGTTCGGGTGCTAGCCCACAGCATGGCTGAGTCTGTTCCGATTGCCTAATATATTATGTTTACTTTTTAAGTTAAGTTAATCTAAGTTTTTGTTGGCAATAAAGCTTTTTTTCTTTCTTTTCTTTCTTTCTTCTTCTTCTTCTTATCTTTGTGCGTTTTGGTATGTTTTGTACTGTAAGTCAAAGATGTATAAATAAATAGATAAAATAAAATAAAATAAGGTCAATATCCTATTCCGAGGTTTCCTTACCTATTTATATTAAAACTCAAACAAAAGATCCGCATCAACGTCCAAACAAAAACTTTAAACTACATTTAACAGTGAAATAATCCCGCCAGTTCACTTCAACGAACCGTCGACAAAAACTAACACACGTCCGAACCGGTTTTTACCGGATTTAACCGGCAGATATGCAAATTGCACGAAAATATACAGCTCCTATGTGGTTGTTCGAGAATAATTTTCGCATGTTTTATAGAGACAAGGCAAAGCTGTATCTAGGATAGAGGATTCAAATGTAACTGCCTTGCATAGTTTAGTTTTATAAGCAACTGCGACTGTAATGTTGTATAGAACTTTGTATTTATGGACGGAGTAGGTAGTAGTAGAGTAGTCACAAAATAAATGAGGATATGTATACTTAATATTATAAAGCTGAAGAGTTTGTTTGTTTGAACGCGCTAATCTCAGGAACTACTGGTCCGACTTGAAAAATTCTTTCGGTGTTAGATAGTCCATTCATTGAGGAAAGCTATAGGCAATCCTCATCATGGCATCCACAGGTGCTGAGCCACGCGGGTGAAACCGCGGAGTAAAATTGTGTAAGTATATCAGATTGCGTTTTTGTATGAGCGTGTGTTGTATGGTGATACACTAATTAACGTAAACTAATTGTATCTCGTTTTACCCATCCACTAAAACTGACAAACAAGGTAAAGAAAATTGCTAGTAATAGTTAAACGCCTTAGCTACATTCGCTATGTTTACCCTCGCTTAACAAAAAAGATCAAATTACTAATAATATGTTTATTTCATAATCATCACGAATTTTGTACTTAAGCGAAGAATAAACCGTCTCTTTGTAGATATATTAGGCACCTTTCATAAAACTCATTAAAAAAGCTACAGTTCAAATTCAAATTCACAATAGTAAAATATACACCGAATCACAATAAATTTCTTCGACCACAATCGAAGCACCAACGAAAAAGTTTAAACTAAATTTTAACATTGAATTCATAATCTCCTAACAAACGCAACACGGAACGTTAACAAAAACTGCACAGAACCGGTTTTTACCGGATTTAGCCAGCGCGAAGCGGATATGTAAATAAGTGTATGAGAATGTGGGTTATTTATTAAAGTTTCAAGGGTTTAGTTTGTCTTCATACAGAATAAACATTATGGTTGCATGGAGATTTAGCGGGAAAAAACGTTATTTACTTATTTTGTGTAATTTGTTATTGTTATTTAATAAATTACGAGCTCTAAAGCTGGAAGGCCAAATAAAAAAAAAAAATAAAAAAAAAATAAAAAAAATTGTTTATTTCTTTTAAACAAGTTTTCATCTCGGGTTGGAGGTAAGTGCCTTCATTTAAGTGACAAATTTCACTTGTGTTAGAAGGCGCTTCTCTTCCATAACAATTA
The DNA here is from genome assembly GCF_905220415.1 of Colias croceus. Lineage (NCBI taxonomy): Eukaryota > Metazoa > Arthropoda > Insecta > Lepidoptera > Pieridae > Colias > Colias croceus. The sequence continues at coordinate 1,107,391 of NC_059547.1, forward strand.
CTAGGCATTAACAAATTAAAAGAAAGCTTAAAAAATAAGGTAATACATAAAAATAAAAATACTCTAAAAATTGGTAGAATGGATGTGTGTGTGTGTGTGTGTGTGAGTGTGTGTGTGAGTGCGTGTGTGAGTGTGTGTGGGTGTATGTGTGTTCGCATGTTATTGTTTGTGTAATGTACGTAAGAAATTAAGAAATGTGATTTTTTTTTTTATTTTATTTAACATCTTCATTTTACTCCCTACTATTTACATGTTTTTAAAATGTCTTCTGCTTCTGTTTATCTAATTTCTTTAAGCCATTTTAAGGTATGTTTTTTACATTCGTTATATCGATTTCCATATATATTTAAAATTTTATTTACATTTTTGTATAAAATTTCTGACTGTCTATTGTACTGACGCTTACTAAATGATGTGTTCGTTTTATGAAATAGTGGAATAATGTCTCTTCTTCTACGATTCGTTATGTTAGGGTCATATGTTAGTAGCCTTATGTTTTTTTAGGATAGTTGCAAGAATATATAATTTGCGTACAGATAGTAGGCCCGTTGTGGAGTAAAGGAGTTCAGTAGAATATTTGTATGGTTTAAAATGCATAACCTTTATTAAAGCACGTTGTGCACGTTCTACTTCCAAAAGTTTTGTTTTTGTGGCTCCGCCCCAGACCGGTATACAATAGGTTAAAATTGATTGCGCTAGTGTCACATATATTTTGTTTAGCAAATCCTTATCAGCAACATGGCGAAGTGTTTTAAAAGTCCATGTTATCTTCCTAATTCTGGATGTTATTAAATCTATTTGCGGATGCCAGGACAATCTTTCGTCAATTTGTATTCCCAGATATTTCGCTGAGGTGACTCTATTTATGTAAGGACAATGGCATGTAGTAAGATTACATTGGTTGTGGATTTGAATACTAAAGTTGTTAGAAGGTTGAGTTTTTTTAGTTATTGAAAAGCAAATGTAGTTTGATTTGGTTGCGTTTAATGTGAGAAGATTAGATTGTAACCACGTAGCAATTTTTGATAGACCTACTTCAGCTTTCTGTCGAACGGCATCCCATGATTTCTCCGAAAATACTACTGCGGTGTAATCAGCGTATGAGTAAATTTTTGCATCATCTAATTTTAGTTTACAGAGGCTGTTTATGTATACTAAAAAGAGAGTAGGGCCCAAAACACTTCCCTGGGGAACTCCAGTTGTTATATCTGTGTCATCGCTGTAGTATTGTCCAATTTTAGTCTTTTGTGAACGATTTTGTAGGTAGTCTTTAAATAATTTTAGTGGAGTTCCTCTAATACCTATCTTTTCTAATTTATTTATAAGTAAATGAACCAAATAAATAAAAATGTTCTATTAAAAGCTTGGTTATAAATTTATCACTGATTTTACAATGAATATAGATAAGTGTCTCTACTGTTTTCAATCTTTGTGCATGTTTAGATGTCAAATGGGTATCTATTAACAAGATACATGCTGAACTATTCTGTTTTCCATAAATTCTAGCTATAATTGAAGGATATATAAATCTAGAGACTTGGAAGTAATAGCTTCAGAATTTAACATTACAATAAGCCCAAAATATACAGTAACATTTTTTTATTAATATTAAATCCACTAAGTAGATCAGTGAAACAAGCATCGTTTCACATATGAAGATAAAATAAAACATTTTCTATTTATTTTAAAATAAAATTAAGAATTATTGTTCAGAACGATCTTATTTCGTTTATTTTCAGCCGACCGGCAAATTTAACGTTCGCAAAAAGATTTTCTGAGAACATTTTATATAATTGTAACAAGCGATTTTTCCAATTATGAAACTTATCGGAATATTTCTGGAAATATTTCAATTAATTGTATGGAATTCGTATTAACGATGTATTAATATCGTTTAAATTTTAAATATTTTGCTTTGCTTTCAATAATATTACATCGTATCGTTAAAATATTTTTATTTGTGAAATTTGAGATTAAGTGTTGTGAAATAATAATAACTCAGACTCAAATTCAAATATTTATTTATTCAATTAGACTTCTAGAAGTACTTTTTAATCGTCATAATATATTTTAACATATTTTATCATCTACAGACCGCCATTTTAAATTTAGTGCAACGAGCATACAAAAAGTTTCAATTATATGTATCTAATTTGTCAAAGTAATTTTGAACATTATTTTATACAGATTGGCAAACATTATTGTACAAAGGCATAATTGCTCTAAGCGAAAAAGAAATGTGTTGTCTATTTAAATTCTTCAATTTTAATCCAACTTTGATACATTCATCAATATTACACAGCTTCAATCAATCTTTATCTAACGAAACAGACATTCGACTTAATCCAAACCAAAACCCCTTTAAAATTAAAACAACAATATTCCGAAATTATCCACCTCTAACATTTTAACTCGGGAAGTTATTTTGGCATTATAAATTTAATAAACTCCGACTCTAGGGAGTCTTTTGAATGTAAATTAGATTAGACGCTGACAGAGTATTCATATTGTTTGACAGTTTCGTAAAGGATTTAAAGTTGCGGACATTGGATGGATACTTGGGGCACACCAATGTTTGTTAATCGTTGTTACTTAATAAAACACTTTATATATATTGTTCTACTTATTATTGGGATTAGATTATTTGTTTCCTGAATGATGCAAATCTAACTGTTTTATGTAATATGATTGTGATCATTTTATTCTCTTGGGTATACTTCATTTTTATGAAAAAGAAAGGCCTTATTTACTTGTGAACAGTATGACGAATGTTATTTAATCTGTTCGTTTTACAGTTGGATTCGAAAGTTTTTTTAGGAGAGGCTAAATTCAATCAATACCTAGATGTTTTTCGAAAGATAGAAATGTTGTAACATGGTTCAAAACTTTAATTTCAGAGAAACTACAGTCCATATTCAATAATATTATTGCTAACTAGCGGTTCGCCCCGGCTTCGCCCGTGGTACATATTTCGCAATAAAAGGTAGCCTATGTTCTTTCTCAGGGTCTAAAGATTGTCTGTGCCAAATTTCATCAAAATCGGTCCAGTATTTTATGCGTGAAAACCATACATACATACATACCTTTCCTCTTTATAATATTAGTCAGCACAGCTCTGTTTCAACGGTTTCGCAAACACTAGCGACGGATATTGTCAACAAGCGATCGGATCGAACTATTTTATTGAAATTAATATAGCAAATAAAGAGAGAAGAACAGCTTTAAACTAAAGTAATGTTGATTAATATTTTCTTGTTAATAAAGTCTAATTTACTTTGGCATCATTATCAGTTAGGGGTTGATACGACTTAAAACAAAAGCGGAGGAATTCAATACGACAGTATAATTTTTTAGTTAGCTTTCGATTGGGTAAATCGATTTTGCTGTTTCTTTTTTTATTTAAAAGCTAGTGCATTCCGGTTGATCCCATTTAAATAACGTCTAGATCTCATCATTATAAGGCTGTTTTTTTATTTTAAAAATATTTATGGTGTATTTTAAAAATATATATGATTTGAGCATACAGGACTGGCTCTTCACTGTAGAAACTGCTTTCCAAACCGGTGTTAAAATAATGTTCTATGGTGATGTCAAAGGAAAGGGGTATAGTTGAATAAATAAATGTTTGAGTTTCAGTTTTGTTTGTTTGTTTATTTATTTATATAGTGAGTAGTGGGTACAAACGGCAGGGCCCTTGCCAAGAATAATATTATTATCACTTTGAATTAGATTTTTTATAGATGAATGTGTATATTGTTACCATCCTTGTATATTATATAACTCGTAATGAGACTCTTTGTACGTAATGATATAACTCACTTTTCTAGTTTTTTACGTAATTCAAATGACTTAGGGAGAAGCTGGTGGCTTATGAACTTAGCCTAAAACGGGAGCCATTTATACTTTTTTATTGTTAATTAGCCTATAATGTAAAGCCTATTTAAAAAATGATAGGAAATAAACGATATTAGGTATCATATCGCTCTTATTTTGCTCTTTTTTGTTTACGTAACAGTACTGTAAAATATTTTCTAAAGCCTGAGCTTTATAAAAATTTTAGATTGGATTTTATAGAGTTTATTAACCAGAGAAGAAGTAATAAATAGCTAGACATTTTTCATAATGACAAGCTACTAAGAGTAAAATAAATAATAGCGGGGCGGTGTATTTAGGTTAAGTTCGACATTTACAACGTGGACCGTCGGTTTGTCCCTAGACCGACAGATTGAGGATAATTAGGTTCAACATTTTAATCTTCATAGATAGTATTATATACTGTTCTGTGTCTGTAGGATAGAGTGGTTCTGTAGGATTTATTTTGAAAAAAATGTCGATATTATACGTCGTCCATAAATTTGTCTAATGTGATTTGTGAACCGCATATATGTAAATGTTTAAAGTGTCCCATGTCCCATGGTGGGGTAAGAGGCTGATGCTTTATACATCTGTTTCACTGATCGATTTTCTTTAGGGACAAGTAGGTGATCAGCCTTCTGTGCCCTGCCAGCCCGAGACTTTTTTTTTCTTCGTCTCTACCGGGAATCGAACCCAGGACCCTTCAACCATTGTACAAAGGAGGCGGTCAGGTCATATAAATGTGGAAATTCAAAGTAAAATTTCAAGGTCGCGTCATAGCAATATTCTCACGTCATGGAGTAAGGCGACGATTTTTTTATCTTTTAATCTTGCCAAAGAAGTTTCACTTGGGACATGTATGCTCGGCATACACGCTCTTTTTTACTACAGTACGGTACTCTGCCCTAAAGAATCATGAAATTAAACTCCACAAACAAGACAATTATTTCACTACCGCGACTGAGTGTGATACGAATCCATTTCACGCGACAACTCAGCACTATTGTAATACGTTAGAATGTCGCGTTAATTCCACTGCTGGCCCTTAATTTGTGTGTCTAATTAATTTTGCGTCACGGCTTGTATACCGTGACAGGATCTGGTGTCACGCGCGTGACGGAGTTATACGTCTGTCAAAATATACAAATATATGATAGGCCGCCCGCGGCTTCACCCGCGTTTTGAAAGAAAAACCCGCATAGTTCCCGTTCCCGTGGGATTTCCGGGATGAAACCTATCCTATGCGTTAATCCAAGTTACCCTCTATATGTGTGCTAAATTTCATTGTAATCGGTTCAGTAGTATTTGCGTGAAAGAGTAACACACACACACATACATACACATCCTCACAAACTTTCGCATTTATAATATTAGTAGGACTTAAATGTGTAAACTACTAACTGTTCATTTTTAAGTATATTTGTATTCTAGTAGCCCCAATTTTGTTAGAAAGAATAGCTATGGACTATTTCCCAACTTAATCCTAAAAGCAGATTTAATTCAGCCACTTTTCCAAATTAGAAATAGAGGTCACGCTAAACCTTTGAAAACGTTAGACGTCTGTTTTAAAATAAGTCTATGTGTTGCAATAATATAACCCTAACCCCTCCTTCTCTCAAGAGTCGTATTAAATAGATTCAGTAATTGAGAAATTTTCAAAACTCCATAACTTCTTTCACCCGCATGTACCTACCATATTATACATTCACTACGTATTGCAGGGATGGAATATCTATTTCTGTACTAATATTCATTAAAATAGGTAATAGCACAGACTAGTAATAGAGTTATAAAAAATTCAATCTATATAATTTACTAGCTTACCGCCCGCGGCTTTGCCCGCTTTGTCTTAAACCTAATAAATTATATACCTTCCTCTTGAATCACTCTATCTATTAAAAAAAAAACGCATCAAAATCCGTTGCGTAGTTTTAAAGATTTAAGCATACAAAGGGACATAGGGACAGAGAAAGCGACTTTGTTTTATACTACCTATGTAGTGATACTTCTGGTGTCAAATAATGAACATAAAACTAGTTTAGATAAAGTTTTAAAATTGTAGAGGTAAGAAGAACTTAAACCTTCCATGTTTAATTTCACCAGGTGCTATGCGATAAAACGAATGGGACAGGCATCACATGTCAGTGTTACAAAGGCTGATGTATGACCGGCGATTGTCACTTTTAAATTACGCTTTTATTGAAGCCCGTAGTTTACTAGATAGCGAATATTGACAAATTTTTAGTTTATGACTGAAATATGGGTTCCTACGTGAAAAGGTGTTATGGAAAAAAGTAAAATCCAAAATAAGATTATAAAATGAGGAGATGTGATAAAAAGTAAGCCTAAGGCAGATAAGGGGTTAAGTGTTGTAAAAAAACGATTCAGTGCTTTGGGAGTGAAACCAAAGAAATATGCAGAACTTTTTGCCATCATATTATTAGGAGAATAGTAAAATATACATTATGAGAAATGACTATATTAATTTTTTTGATTGAAACTAAGAATTTGGTTTCACAAATAAAGCCCAGCTACTTTTCCCAGCAACTGCAAGTAACCCATATTAGTTACAGCAATTACGTGCATGCCATACCCTCGTCAGAAAGTCATCAGCCACCGTTTAGCGGAATGTTGCGTTTTTCCCTTATAGATGTGAGTTTAATAATGTTTTGGTTCGGTTTGTTTTTAAATGAAATTGTTTTGTTTTAGAGTTATTTATTTTTCTGTACTAGTCTATTTGCTAGTAGTGCTATAGTCATCTGTGGAAAAAATCACAAGCAAAAGCTTTGGGGATGATTTTTGAAAAAATAGTCTGTTTGAATCTGCGTTTGCTGTGAACTTAGAAGGCGTGAAAGAGAGGCCGAGAGACAATCGCATTTTTAATATTTGTATCGATAGAGTAGATATATATACGCATCTGATGAAAGATGTTCTTCAAGATATTTATATTTCTTTTCTAATAGAGAAAGTTAAAATAAATAATTACCATGAAATTTAATTTACACATAATTAAAAAATCATAAGCACATACTTCATCCCGTTAGGTAAAAGGTTAGTCAGATTTTTAAATAAAAATTATAATCAAATTATTTCTGAACCCCGAGTAAAAAAGCGAAAAATTTCTCCAGATCTCTTGTAAAAATGAAAAATACATAAAGCGAATACGAAAGGGAATATTAAATTTAGATTAAAATTTCATAATTATCATTGAATGGAATATTGGGCAAAGGAACACGTGTGTGGAACTGCTTTCTCGTGTGTGGTGCAAAATTAAAACACTAGTTATATCCCACAGCTTTGTTCGTATTTTACCTTTTACATTAAACGAACATAGAGCTAGAGCAAGAGCATTCTTTCGTTATCTTTTAGTGTAAACGAAAACTCGTATTTAGTGTTATTCAGTATTAGAACATTGTATAGAATCTTTTCAAACGCACTAAGAGCAACGAAAGCATGCTCTACGCCTGTCTACAGTAAAAGAATTTGACATGATGGGTTTAGAATGAGCATTCGCTGATGTAAATGCACCGTAAATCGCTAATCTCTCATACATTAAATAATATCAATTAAACATTACTTAAACAATAATAACCTCATTAATTTTAACAAATACAGCTTATGTTTCGCTTTCAGCAGGTGTTAATTGATTATTAAACAATAGATTTAATGTTGGTTTAATTATTTATTAATAGGTTATAATTAAAGCCATTATGTTCTGTTATTACAAACGTGTAATTTCCAAGTCCTACTAATATTATAAATGCGAAGTTTATGAGGATGTGTATGTGTGTGTTTGTTACTCTTTCACGCAAATACTACTGAACCGATTACAATGAAATTAAGCACACATATAGAGGGTAGATTTGTACATAGGATAGGTTTTTACCCGGATCCCACGGGAATGGGAAACCATGCGAGTTTTTCTTTGAAAACGCGGTTGAAGCCGCAGACGGAAAGCTAATAAGTATATAATTCATTTTTCATTTTTTTGTCAAAAATATGAGCACAATCGATACAGAGTTTCTTGCTGTTTTGAAGGATACTATTAACCTGATTCGAGAAGTTGAATTAAGAAGAAATTGAATAGATAGATAACTCTATCTGTATATAAGTATATGTAGAGTTATTACTTATTATGGAATATAATAAAAAGTTCCCATTGTTAGCTGTGTTATCTATTGTTTTTCATGTCCTACCCACGATACGAAAAGTAGAAAAATGTGTGCGTGTGTAGTGTACACACGTAAGTAGTGAAACTTCTTTATGACCTTATTTAAAAAAAAAATAATTTACTAATATGCAACTTTACAGAAATACGTCGAATGAACGACCGCGAAATAACGCGAGGAAATGATGGCGCGTACGGCGTAACGGAAAAATGTCACGCGTAACGAAAAAATGTTACACTATAACGCGTGGTAGGGATAAGAAAAAGATGGCGCGTAACGGAAAAATGTTACACTACATTTTTTCCAACCCGAATAAAGAAGTTTCACTTCAATAAAAATCGAAAAACATTAAAAAATAACGTGCTTTAAGAAACGTTACGATCTCTGAAGTAGTCCCCTTGATTATTATTTCATATAACTTCGCACAAAGGTCCCAAAATGTTAATTACAGTTACAATTATCAGATTTCAATGGCGTCCATTGTTTGCTAAATCACCAGATTATCACTAATAGATTGTAACTAAATGATTTTAGTAAAGTAAATATTAATTATCGAAAAGCAATATTGTTAATGGATTCTATGTATCATGCAATTAGTGTGATTAACGTGGTCGTGTGTTTGTTTGCACAGTGACCGTGTGTTCGATTCCCAGCGCTTGTAATAAAGAGCTAAAGAGTTTATTGTTTGCATGGACAAACTAATATCAGAAAATGCTAAGGTAGGTATTATTTTTAAGCTATTGCATAGCTTCTATCGCGGGCCTTGAGCGCGGGGACCGAATCTAGAAATTCCGTAACGAAAAAACCTCACGCTCCCCACTCTGACGGGCGGAGGTGTGGCTTGAAGGCATAGCATGCAATAGCTTTACCGCGGCAGTCGCCGAGTGCCACACATCGTTTTTTTTAAGCTATTGCATAGCTTCTATCGCGGGCCTTGAGCGCGGGGACCGAATCGAGAAATTTCGTAACGAAAAACCTCACGCTCCCCCACTCCGACGGGCGGAGGTGTGGCTTGAAGGTGTGGAGGAAGGAAGGTGGAATTCCTCCATCGAAAAAGGAAGAATTCTCAACCAGTCTACTCGACTGGCCGGCCGTTAAGAGTGTTCGTTTGTTTGAATGCGCCAATCTCGGGAACTACTGCTCAAATTTAAAAAAAATTGTTTCGGTATTAGAAAACTCATTTATCGAGGAAGGCTATAGGCTACATATCATCACGCTAAGACCTACAGAAGCGGAGCCATGTGGGTGCAACCGCGGAGCGCAGCTAGTCAATAATAAAGGGTAAAAACCAGAAGAAGAATACTTTTAACATAGTTCATAAGATCACACAAAAAGCTGTACTCTTTCAACAAAATGTATCATACGTTAACAAAATATTAATCGTAAAACAAGTTTGTCAAGGGCTCAGAATTATACTGATTCTGTATTTATATAGAAATAGGATACACGTGTAAGATTGTTTCTAAGAAATGAATACTATACGGGATATAGGGAATGCTTTCACACCTGTTTCAGTGGAACATTTACAAGATGGCATTATAAGTCTTCTTAGCGTTTTGTGTGAAATTCTTTTTGTTGATTAAGACCGTGGGTTAATTATGCTAAATATTGAGAAAACAATTAGAAAATAATACAAAATATAAGCAGACTAAATAAATACAAGTCATATAGTATTTTTCTGTTATAATGTTTATGTGAAAGTTTATGAAGAATTTTAAAGAAATCATCTATATATGAATTAATTTCTTGCATAATAAATATTTCCACCCTTTTTATTCTGTCTCTACAAGATAAAAATTATGCAACTATCTTACTAAAAATAATTGTTGTGATTGTAACACGATGTTTTATGAAATGTCATAAAAGTGCCTTCCGCTGTTTTAGAAAAAAAATATGATAATACGATATGAAAATACTGGCTCTTTTTCTTTTCCTTTTCCCTCTTTCATTCTCGATGTGTTCCGTAGAATATAATTAATTTTAACTCTCCATACACTATACAGTCAAATTAATTATCTCTGGTTTTCCTATTGTGATATATCTACGGTAACATATCAATACGGTAACATAATGTAGATCAAAATTGCAACTGGAAAGCACATTGTGACATGATTACTGGAAAAATAAATAAGTTCGTCTATGCATTAAGAAGACTACGAAAAACAGTGTCTTTTAATGCTGCGCTTACCGCATATTACGGATACGTTACATCTGTGATACGGTATGGAATTATATTCTGGGGCAACTCGACAGACGTGACAAATGTATTCTTGGCAAAGAAGAGGTGTATAAGGGCTATGTGCAATATTGGTCCCTTAGAATCTTGTCGACCATTATTCAAAAAGCACCATCTTTTAACACTCACGGGATTATACATTTTGGAAATTTGTATATTTGTCAAAAAACATGGTGAACTTTTTAAATACATGAAAGACCACTCTAGACTGGGACTAAGAGATCCAACACGTCTAATGATGCCTAACTGCCGTTCAGCACTCTACCAAAAGAATGCAAGTGTAATGTGTGTAAAGATTTTTAACCATATACCAAAACATATAAGGGAACTACCAAAAAATTTAATGCACAAAAAATTAAAAGCGTGGCTTATTAATCACTGTTTCTATTCCTTAAACGAATTTTTTAGATTATAATTACCGAAACGATAAATGTACCTAACTTGACAAAAAATGACGTAAGAAATCAATTATGTATATTGTAATAAAATGTAATAATCAAATTATCATATTGCTCTTAGATATTGCTATATTAATTTATAATGTGTATGTAGTAAATAAATGTAAAATGAACTAATGTAAATAATATATTGTTTAAATAATTAAATTATAAAATTAAAATATTTGTATGCCAATTGTTGGCGAATTGTGCGGACGAAAAATTTATTATAACTTTGTAACCACAATTCATACAAATAAATTTTCATTTCATTTCATTTCATTTCATAGTAAAGCAGTGAAACAATCACACGTGTATCACCGAACTACGAACTAAAGCTAAGGCTCATTTCGAGATTAGTGTTAGAGCGAGATGATTATTGTTCACTAGTGCTTAAACCCGAGTATTCTCGTCGTTTCCTGCTTCTATTATTCATTTCATTTAATTTCATGTATTTATTCATCTTCAAAGGTACAAAAACTTTTACTTGAAGCAAGTCAACATTAAACAAATTAATTACATTCCAATCAAACGTAAAAAAATAACTAGCTTCCATTATTTTACTTTTATGTGGAATAAGATTATCTACAATATAAGTTTTTGAGTTGGACTTAGGGCCGATCTTTCAATCCTTAGTTAAAACTTATTCATCGAATATCGTATTAAACAACCATTTTAAAAATGTGTTACTTGCCCACTTTTTGACAGTTTTTAGGTGACATCTTTAACCAAGGATTGAAAAATCAGCCCTTAATAAGTAATATGTATCACATGTACACGACTTTTGTTGTTACAATATAACCAATTGCAACGCGTGGTCACTCGCATTGTACCTATCCGGCTAAATATATCCGGCTAATATTATCTATGTATCTCTATACCAAATTTCATAGTTCATAGTGATCTGATCAGCTGTTTTGCGTGAACAAGTAGCAAATATACAATATACATCCATACATTCATACAAATTTTCGCGTTTATAATATTAGTAAAACGCATTCCATATTCCCTCTCCCTCAAATAACGAAGGGATCAGGTGCAAGATTAACAGCCTTACATGCTCTTTGTTGCAACGGGGTGTTCTAATGAAATTTTTAATTCCAATTGTATTAGAAATATAAACCTGTGGACATTATATCTATTATTCAACTTATTTATTTAGGTACTTATTTTATCTACTTATATTTAAAGTAGAACGAGCTATAGCTCTATAGAATCGACGGGTTGATTGGTGTTAAGTGAACACGACCGACCATAATCTTTTAAGAAAGCTTTATGCCGCTGCAAATCTAATGTTATTAAATACACTTATATGCTAAGGAAAGGATAGGATTGCTAAGTAAAGGACACGATAAGGAACATACAGTAAATAAACAACAAATCGCGTACAAATCCATTAAAACCAACATCTGTAACAACATTTTTTACTCAACAATTTGTAGAACGTCCGCTCCCGTTCCCGGCAAATCTGTCGAGTCCCAATTAGTGAGGCTTAACGCTAAGCCGTGTGGAACAAGCCGAAAATAACAGAACACCATGTGAATAAGCAAACGGGGTGAGGGCGAATTTATTTTAATTTACGTCAAAATAACTTTAGGTGAGCGGATAGTGAGGCAGAAACATGATTTAGGGTGCTTTTCCATTAATAATGTGCGAGGATGTGTAGAGAGGAATGTGTTTGTAAATAACCAATAGTATCGCCTCCAACGCTAAACGCTTCAAACTAATCTCCATGATTGGTTATTTAAAACACATTCCTTGCTGCACATAATTTACGCTACACCGTGCCGGGGAGGCGGGAAACGAAACATTTCAACGCCGTGCCCCGTCCGTGCACGACCGAGCCAGGTTCAGGCAAGAATCACTTCATACAAAAAGTATACAATAATGTGTGATCGAGCGCTGCACGGGGCACGGCCCGGTCACGATACGGTGTAGCGTAATTCGCGCCTGCCGCTGGGGCAATATTGGAAAAATCTCGATTGCACGACGGTCGGAGCAATTTCAGTTGTTCTCTAAATTGCCCCTGCTGCCTATACACATCACAATTAAGGAGCTAATTAAGCCAACATTGCCCCTGCTGCAGGTAGGTGAGTAGCCGGATTAAGAAAACGGTATGAGGGCAAATTTATTTTAATTTACGTCAAAATAACTTTAGGTAAGCGGATAGTGTGACAGTTTTATTGTAGTTATGCATCAAAGGAATGGATGTTTTTAATGGAATGCGGTTTTGATGGTTGTTTGTGGGTTTCAAGTGAATTTGTTGAATAATTGGTTTTTAAATTTTAATTTTTAATTTCGTAGTTTATTTTTACTTGATTAGCTTTGATGTTAAGATTTATTTTTTTGTCCAATTTACAAATGAAATTACTTATTATTTTTTATAAATTACTTATTATAAATTACTGTTAATTTAATGTTATAATTAGAAATATAACCATTTATAAATTTATTTCATAATTAAGCTTTGCCTTTTTAAATTTAAGAGAAGACATATATCAATATCACGTTCATATCACCGTATATGTATAACTAGCTTCCGCCCGCGACTCCGTCCGCGCGGATGTCGGTCTCCGCGTGGATGGTTATTTCTCCATTTTGAGTACCTCTGTCAATAACATCTTATAAATATCTATTGGACCCAATTCCCAAATACGGCTAGGCCTATAATAATACGCAACGTGTGTTCGCGGTTCTACGGAACAACGTCTATGGATAAAACTGAAAAATTAAGATTAATTTTTTTCTACGTATTTTTCCAGGATAAAAAGTATCCTATTTTACGCCCAGGATAATAAGGTATAATTATACCAAGTTTCATCGAAATCGAACCGCTAGTTTTCACGTGATGCCTTCACATACAGACAGACAGACAGACAGACAGACAGACAGACAGACAGACAAAAATTTTTTTAATCACATATTTGGGTTTGGTATCGATCCAGTAACACCCCCTGCTATTTATTTTTTCAATATTTTCAATGTACAGAATTGACCCTTCTACAGATTTATTATATGTATAGATGTATAAGTAGTAAATTCGTATCAAGGCATCAAGTTACCTAAAGGTGAATTAATTTTAATTAAATGACTTAATTATATTACGACTCTACCTGACCATATTAACCTGTGAAAGCGAATCGATGTATGACAAAGGCACCCAATTATGACTATCGTAGCGAAAAACATATCCAATTACCCCAGACCCATGATAAGACGATAGTTCCATATAACCCTAGGTCACTTTATATTGGTCACCCTTTTAGCAGGGTAAAACAAAATAGTAGTGTTTCCTTTCATTAGTTAATGGAGATGTCTGATGTAACACCTGTGTACAGCATTATTTATTTACGGTATATAGACATAAAATTGTATTTCGCTTAGCATTAAGATAGCGTAATGGGTTTATCATGGGACTACATTTTGATATTAAAATTAGTGGGGCAGTTTTGGATATTGATTGATCGGTTATAATTTGTATTATGCATGTATTATGTAGGTATGTTATTGGCAGTTATTTGGGTTATAAGACTTTGTTAAAGGTAAAATGGGTCACTAATAATTATAGTCGGGTCAATATTATAAAAAGAAAAAAAAGACGTGTGGCACTCGGGGACTGCCGCGGTAAAGCTATTGCATGCTATGCCTTCAAGCCACACCTCCGAGCCCGTCGGAGTGAGGAGCGTGAGGTTTTATCGTTACGGAATTTCTCGATTCAGTCCCCGCGCTCAAGGCCCGCGATAGAAGCTATGCAATAGCCTAAAAAAATAACAATAGAACTATAAAACTATAACTATATTAATATGCGAACATAAAACCCAATTACGTATTATAAGCGTTAATTTAACTTTGATTTAACGATCTCATTAAATAAACGTAAATTTAAACTAGTGTTTTATGATCAAATCATGTAAGATCACTTATTATCAAGTATATTTTAAGTATTTCCAAGTGACTTATAAACAGTAAAATTATATCGTTTGTTCAATCAAAGGCTGTTAGGTCAACTGAAAGATCAAAAAATGGCTTAAAACAACATTTTTTGTTGATTTAAGCCAAATCGCATGTATTTTATTTTATCTTTATTTTATCCATTACTAGCTGTGCCGGGTGCCCCACGGTTTTTCCCGCAGTGCTCTGCTCCTGTTGATCGTAGCGAGATGATAATATCCTTCCTCGATAAAATATGTCCTATCTAACACCGAAATAATTTTTCAAATCGGACCAATATCTCCTGAGATTAACGCGTTCACACAAATATACTCTTCAGCTTTATAATATTCGTATAGATGGCACCGAAACAAAACACACTAAGAAAGAGAAAATCTAATCCTCAATAGTCCTATTAGCACTTTTCCTAAGAAACCCTAAAAACTCGCATTTAGGACGTCCATAAACTTTCAATACTTTAATAACATCCAAGTGCTAACACTGCAAACAGTTAATTCCTTAGTTGACAATAAAAGCTCCATGAATATTTAGAAACACCTGAAGGGGCGCTTACAGACGACCATTTGCTATTCGACACGGATGTTTAGAGTATTTTTTACGAGCGAGCGAATTACTTGTATGGTACAAGGTATGGGCGATTGCGGGTGATGAATATTTTAATTATAAAAATTGTGGGTTTATTTAGAAACAAAACAGCTTAAATTTATCGTTATTTCAGGGATGTGAAATAAATTCAAACAAACACTTTATATTATATCGTAGATAAGATTAAGCTGGACTTTATTTTGTTAATAATTGAGTTCTTTTCTTCATTGCCATAGCGGGTAGTGGTCAAATAGCATGATAGCCACGACACGATTTCTTCGACTGTCACAACGACTTGTGAAATGTGAGCGCTTTGAATAGAGCCATGACACGAATTTCGTGATGTGGACCGCTTTCTTAAAGTGTTACGCGTTGTGAGCTTTTTTCCGCTTTTGGTCTTTGAGCCTAACATTTACAAGATATACATAAACACTACCTTTCTCAAATGCCTGTTTATTTATTTATTTATTTCATTAAGGGTCACCAACATGACATACACTGATAACATAGATAAAAGCATTAAAGTAGGTATCTACTATTTCCGTTAATTTTTCTCCAAGTCGGTTAAAAGTCCAAACAATCATACAAAACATACAGTTTGTGCCTTGTACCACACTAAGTTAACAGTCATTATAACGGGCTGAATCGGCGATATTAATTTTTACTGCCGCCATAAATTCCTACTGATTCCCTATCACCCTCACCTGAACAAAAGGTAACAGAACTAAATTTATTGTACCTATTTACATTAGTATTCTGACGAATCGTGATATTCTAGAAATTTCCGTATGTATTTTGGTTTGTGATTTTAATACTATTTTCTTTGGCACATTATATTATTTTAGGAGAGTTTTTGTTAGTGGATTTTTTCCCGATTTTCGTTTTGTTAGACGGCACTGACTGACTGACAACAACGTGAATACGCTTGAAGTGTTCAAAATGTGTTAAAATCAAGAAGCATATATCTAATACACTGGAGATTGCACTATGAACGTTGACTTGTCACGGGAAGGTATGACCTTGAATGACGCCTGGTTGTTCCTTCATCCCTTTCACACCAACTTGCCAAGTAAGGTGTGAAAGGGACAAAAAAAACAACCAGGCGTCATTCAAGGTCATACTTCCCGTGACAAGTCAACGTTCATAGTGCAATCTCCAGTGTATTAGATATAAGCTTCTTGGTTAAAATATGCAAATAATAGGCGCTCTATCAAATCTATTTTGTATTTTTTAAGAAGAAAATACTTTGATGCTAAATTCGTAAGGTATATCACTAATATTAGATTTCTTTTGAAAAAAGTAAATTCTGTACCAGGTCCAGAATATTTCTAAATCTCAATAGAACCAAGACTTTTAAATAATATCTATATTTTGCCATTTCTTGTGAAACATTAAATTCGATACAATTATTGTCGATATTAAAGCATGTAAACTTAATTTAATCATACCCCAGTTGACGAGGCGAAAACATAACTTCCAATAACAAAATAAGGAAACAGCGCATCCGGGAAAAGTCACTTCCGTATAAAGGACAGAACTTTGTAAAGTTCTCAGACTTCAAGTTTCGTGCAACATAAATAAAATTCGAATAAAACGCTCTTGTCTTCAGTTTTTGGTAGTTTTGTAACGTTCTAGTGACAACCCTAACTTGAAGTAATAGAAAACCCTAACTTGAAAATATTATAAATGCGAAAGAAACTCTCTCTGCGAAAGAAAGTAAGAACAGACAGAGAAAGGACTTATTATATAGAAAGACTTATTATATTATAGTAGAAAGTTTATCCCAGTAATCCCACGGGAACGGGAAATATGCAAGATTTTACTACGAAAAGCTAAATTATTTATTTCCATTTTTTCATTTGGGTTGAATTCTCGTCTACTCGGTTCAATGATATTATCGGTATATTATGATGCCAATAACATGATAATATTTCTTATAAATATACAGACCCTTTCAAGACAAAATAACTGTATTAATTTTGATGAAATATGGTATAAGGGCATGTAATTTTATTTAATCTGGACTCCGAAAGCAAAGCTAAATTACATAATAAGGTAATTATAAAGAAAGTACATACTTAAACAAATATATGAGTTATACAAACCTACAATCACTACATAGTATAAAAAAGTCGTTTCCTCTGTCCCTATGTCCCTTTGTATGCTTAAATCTTTAAAACTGCGAAACGGATTTTGATGCGGTTTTTTTTAATAGATGGAGTGATTCAAGAAGAAGGTTTTAGTATATAATTTATGAGGTTTTAGACAAAACGGTCAAAGCCGCGGGCGGAAAGCTAGTTTTATACAATTTAAAGATCACAAGTTGTTCTAACAAAGAGAATTTCGTCTGCAGGATAAGAAAATTATTTACCCATTTATTTCCAGTTTGAACCGGTTTGAGGCACTTAAGTTAATTTTAGGCATCCATTTTAATCGCTAAGCAATCCTCTTTGAATGTATTCAAGGGTTATATCCCTTTAAGACTTATATTTTAAGTGAGAATATTTTAAATTTTCATGCTCGTATAAGATAAAGTATCTTTTGAATGAACACGAAATGACATAAACTACTGGGGAAATTGAGATCAAAATAGGTCTTTTTTAACTAGCTATCCCGGCTAAATACTACTCTTATCACTTAGACTTTGACCGATAAAAGTAGAGTTTGACCAATTTTCAGATCTACCCAATAGGCACACAAAATTTCATGAGAATCGATTCAACCGTTTCGGAGCGTGGAGGAGTATGGTAACTAACATTTTGACACAAGAATCCATAATTTATAATATTATAAATGCGAAAGTAACTCTGTCTGTCTGTTACTCAATCACGCCTTAACTACTGAACCAATTTGCATGTTTATAGAGGTATTTTGATACCCGAGAAAGGACATAGGCTACTTTTTTTACTCCGGGACATAGGATAGGATAGGATAGGTTTTATTTCCTTTTATAAACGATACTACTTATCTCTCTCATCATCATTGTCATCCTATTTTGTACCCACTGCAAGGACACAGGCATCTTTAATCACCGACATGTTACGGTGCAATTACATCACACGAGCGAATGCTCATTCTAACCCCACTATGTCAATTTATTTTAGTGTGAACAGGCGTAGAGCATTCTTTCGTTGTTCTTATTGAGTTCAAAAAGATTCTATGCAATTCTCTAATACTGAACAACACTGAATTCGAGTTTTGGTTTGCATTAAAAGATCACGAAATAATGCGCTTGCTCTAGCTCTATGTTCATTAATTGATCTAAATGCACCGTTAAAACATTATAAAACAAAGTTCCTTTTTACATGAATAAAACAAATTCAATACATCGGTATTCATATTCGAGTTTTATTCGTTGTGAAATTTCGCTTCAAGCGATAGTCGGGGACTTATAAAATATCTTTTGATCGTTGACAAGAGTGCGTTTGTATGGAAAATTCCGTATCGGACTGGAAATAAGTTGGAATTCGGAATCAGATGGTAAAAGTGCATGATCTGGAATGTTCGAGAAATTTATTCAGCGTACTTTTATGTTGGAACATTATTTTGTACATTTTTAGGGGAGATGTATTTTATGTAATGATTTTTTATGTAGGAATGTGTATATTATATAGAAGTGTTAGTTTTTATACATTTAATATTATCTTATTTTATTAATTATAACAGAGTGTATTTATTTAAAGCTGTCACTAAGTGCTGATTTACACAGGGTCAGTAGACAAGTCAGTCGCTGACTGACTGACTGACTTTAACTGTTTACATAGACTTCAAGCGTCTGTACTGACTTCAAATCTGTTTACACAGGGTTTTTTTTCGGGTCAGCACTGATTTGCCTCGAATTTGTAGTCAGTTACTGACCCTGTGTAAATCAGCACTAACAATTAATTATATACAAGATGTTTCTGTTTTGTGTTTTTGCTCGCAAGTTTCTTTAAACTTTTAATCGGATTTTGGATTCGGATCCTTTCACTTTGGAAATAAACAATTAGAAGTTTTATCATAATCGCTACAATAGTTTTAAAGGACATACTCTAATGTAAATTTTTTAATTAGATTATGTTGCAGGCTACTTTTTATTGATTATATTTTAAGTTAATTTAATAAACTTTAAGACTGATAATGGATAGAATCTGTATTCAAATTCAATTTATGCATAACATTATCTGTAAGGAATATATGTATGTAAAATGTAAAAATAAATATATAAATAAAACCCTTTCATAAAACCGGCTTTCAAAATTTGTTCAGCTGTTTTCGAGATAGCAAAATTAACAAACAGACAAACACGTAGGTACTCAACAGTTTTTCTATGTATTTCGTCATAAGAATATTTTGATCGGTTCCTTGTTATTTATTTGTTTTGATGGTTTTTAAGAAATAAAAAACAAACATTATTTTGTATAAAATATATTTATCTCAACGTTTTAATTGATAATTTTAACACAATTGTTTTCACAACAATTTCGCTTAGTGATAAACAGGATATAACATAAGTATACATTTTTTAAAGGAAACATATAAAAATAAATAAATAATAGCTACTAATAATAACTATAGGATAGCTTGTTGCATTAATGCATCATGATTGTATGAAATAGGCTTAAATATATTTTTGAAGAAATACATTTTCATCAATCTGAAAAAAAATTGCGTCCGGAATTTTATAAGTATTTGTTATGTCCTCAGCGTATGCAAAACCTTTCTTTTAATATTATAGTTTGTAAAATTTGTAATGGTACATAAAAAAAAAAAAAACCTCCTTTAAGCTTAGTAAACCAACAGTGGGACACCCTGTATAATAACTAAAGTTGAATACAATAAAATCCACTTTCTTTAACACGTAAATTATTTTAAAATACACCAAGAAAAATTTAAACATAAGATTATGTAACTATTTCAAATCAACTTATGTATTGTTAAAAGGATTCCATAATAAAATTGTGCGTAAGAGAATAAATCACTAAGTAGGTACAATGTACATAGTATAAAACAAAATCGCTTTCTCTATCCCTATGTCCCTTTGTATGCTTAAATCTTTAAAACTACGCAACGGATTTTGATGCGGTTTTTTTAATAGACAGACTGATTCAAGAGGAAGGTTTTAGTATATAATTGATTAGGTTTTAGACAAAGTGGGCGAAGCCGTGGGCGGTAAGCTAGTTATTAGTATAAAAAATCTGGTAACAAATCAATTTTACTTTTATAAGAAACCATCTCACAGTTATTTATTCTAAACTGTCAGTTTACAAATTATTTTAATTATTTAACATAAAATTATCGACACACAAACATCGAATCTATAAAGGGAATAAATACGTACATAATATACATTATGAAATAAATTGCTTCAAAATTAATTTAACTTTATACATAGTACATTTAATAATAATACATTTTTTAATAACTTAATTTTATATTACACATACTCACTCAATAATTATTTCAAATTATAAGACAAAAACATAAACCTCCGAACACAGATACTCAATAATAGTTTTAATTTATAAGACAATAACATCAACCTCCCAGAGGAATGTCATTTCAAATTTAATGCGAAGCAAAAAATTCCGGGGAATGTCATAAAAATATTGAAATATGCCGAGATTCTCTTAGAAATTGCGGACTTATTGAATTCCACAATAACTGAATGAATTTCTCCGAAGTTTTTCTCAACGAAATGAGAAATAAAATGAATAACTTTGATCTACTTCGGGACAATAATTCGGTAGCCCTGGTGTTGAATAATACATTGAGAGAACCGAAAACAAAATGTTATTTTGACGCAGTTTGCGAATTTTAAACTAGTAAGAACGAGGGATCAAGTGTAGGTATCGGTGGTATGTGTTTAAAAGAATATTGTTTATTTTATCGCAAAATGGTATCCTATTTTTACTATTTTAAGTTTGATATTTTCGTCGTAATTATTCATAATAATTAGATAAATACAATTACAAAAAAGGGCAATACTTAATAATTATCAAAGCTAGACAAATAATAGCAAAATATTAGAAAAGTTACAATTTAAACAGAAAATAAATATAATTTATATACAGAACAGAACACAATATCATGCTTTACTATTCTTTTGTATCTATCTTCTCCCTTTATAATAAGCGATAGCATGCAGTTCAATTCAACCTTAAATAAAACACAAATATCTATCTAGTAATTCTAATGTGACTGAGTGACAAACATACAAAAAAAATCTTTTAGAAAAAACTATTGCTTAATTAACTTGAACGTTCAGAACCGCTTCTTATATGTAGGATTTTATGACTAACAATATTTACATTTTAATAATATCGTAGCCAGTTAAATTTAAAACTTTTACGTAATATGTACCTAATCCCATTATTATAAAGCTGAAGAGTTTGTTTGTTTGTTTGAACGCACTAATCTCGGGAACTACTGGTCTGATTTGAATAATTCTTTCGGTGTTAGATAGCCTATTTATCGAGGAAGGTTATAGGCTATCATCACGCTACGACCAACAGGAGCGGAGCAATGCGTGTGAAACCGCGGGGAGCAGCTAGTTAATAATAAAATTTTAAAAGCACTTACATTTTTTATACTACAATATAATAAAGCATAATAATATAGTGAACGAAAAACGCGTGCAAAAAAAAAAAGAGATTTTTTAATCACACCAGTTGAAGTTCTTCGAATAACCGATATAATGAATTTTTTCTCCAATGAGAAACATATTTTACTTGGCTATGTGTTAATAATCTTCGTAATTACATACTGGCTACTGTAGGTAATAATAGGTATTTTTGATAATTACTGGCTACGACATTATTAATACTATATTAGTAACAATTTTCTCGTAAATAGTGCGATTGAGTATTTTAATAGTATTTATAAATGAAAATGTAACTTTTAAACCAACTTGTAAAGCTATGAAACAACTGAACCTATTATCCGTACACGATATTTAACTGATTTAAAAGAGATGGTATAGGTTACAATTTTTTATGAATTAGGTATTCTTCTTGTATAAAAAAAATGTACCTAAGGTTTGCAAAAAAACACTGCAAAAAGAAAACTAATCCGTACTTAGACGCCTTACTGTTCAATTATTGTTCATTTAAAGTAATTCCTACAATAGACATTGTATTCAAATGAAACTACAATAAACATAATAATGTCTAAACTAATCTAAGAACAATACAGAATAAGGAACACAGTCACGTTATTATTTATCCAAGTTCATATGTTCATTATAAAATTTATGCTGCGATTTTGCATTCTTTAGCAGCTTTAAGATATCATGCACAGATAGTAGGTATTTTTATCATTTTAAATGAGCTACGAAACTTTAAATAAAAAAGTGCTATCAATATTCTTGTAATCAGTCGGCAGTATTGGTCTTATTTAATTTCAACAGATCTATACCACCAGAATTATCAACTATCAGAATGCTTCGATAGAGATGCCAGCTAGGCTATATGAGACTCAATATTTCAAGAGCTAGAAAGAACTAGAGAGAAGAAAAGAGAAGGAACTAGAAAGGATCTTTAAAATTAGGAAACAGGATCTTTAAAACAGGAAATAAAAGTTTAGGGTGTATTGATGAAACCAATGCAAAATATCTTCTTTTAATCACTTTAGGTATGAGTCCAGATGGTTGGGAAGTTTGAAATAAAGCATTCACTACCATTGAATATAAAGAAAATTAGTATACAAAAAAAAACGTGAAAATGTGTAAATCTATCGATAATATGTCTAGCTCACATCTCTTGTAGAACTACACCCTTAATACTTACTTAGATCACCAATCAATATGGCTACTATCACCGTTTACTAACCTATGATCTTCAAGCATCTTTCAATATCAGAGTAACTAGAGGGTATATACACTAATTACAACAAGGTTTGAGTGCCAGATCTAAACATTAATACGCAGATTAATGAACTTCTAATCGTATAAACAACTATAGGGTTACAAAAACACTGGAACCAATAAATCGCATAATCTAAACACAAACATACATGTACAGAAAATATGAAACTTTGTACAAATCTAAGAACCTCGTAACGTGATGTAAAGTTAATTTAATAATCAACAAACGATTCCGGCACTCAATATAGTGTCTGTCAATGTAAACTCCAGTCCAAGGGAAGATCCCTAGACGCTGAGCGAGAATGGAGCGTGGGCGGCGCGTGCGCACCGCGGGCCGCGTGTCAGTAATCCAGGGACTCTTCATCTGGGGACCGCTTGCGGCAGCACAACCTCCACGCTGCTCCCAGCGCACATACACATATAGCTATAGCCAGCCCTGCTCCTAAAGCAGGCGCCAGCCAATCACCACTACCATTCATTCGCGCTCCTGTACACAACTCTGGAGCCTCATCGTGCAACTTTCCCAACTGTAAACCACTTAACGCATCCAAGTAACCAAGTCTACGCAAACTGTCCTCTGAATACGCTTCCCTTGCTCGTTTTTCTTCGGCAGTCCAGAATCTTCTCTCCCCGCCGGTTATATTTGGACAATTGACAACCCCATTACATATTAAACTAGCTGGGATGCATAGCGCTTCTTCTCCAGGACATATGAAATCGCAGTTGTGTCCTTCAGGGCTACCTAAACCACTGTCGGTCAAACGTGACGTCATTAACGTACCGTCAGAGTTTTTCGGTAAATGGTATAACCCTGTCCAAGCAATTTTGAATGCTGCTCGCGCTGGCGACGCACTTCCAATAAACACAATTCTGATAGACCTCGTTTTTTCTTTTTCTATTATTAATGGATCATCCAAAGATTCAAATCCGAGTTCACCAGCTGATAGAATAGGCAGTTCCCGAGCAAAGGATACATTTTCGCCACACACTGATAAATATGGTTCTATACGACCTGGTAGATAAATTTGAATATTACCATCATCACAGTGTCGCGACGCAAATTTGATGCTATCAAAGTGCAGCCAAATATCTCTCTTCTCCTCTATTTCCAGGTCCCATATACATTGTATTCTCTTAGGTGGTTCTGTGTATCCCAGTGCTTCTAAATGCGGATATACTATTTCCCCATCAGACGCAGCGGCTAGAACTGCTGGTCCACAAAGCGGTCCATGCACGAATTCGTATCTAGCTTCAAAGAGCGGAGAAGGATTTTTAAAGTACGACGCCGCAGCATGAGCATTGTCAACAATTAATTGTAAGTTCAAAGTTTCACCAGACGAAACTACTCTATAAGGCCTTGCACGAGATACTGTATTTGCGTGCTTTGCGCAAAGACAAGATCCTACAGATCTCTGAACGGCTAAATGTAAAGGAAGAGGCGTTGTTGTCATTCCAAGGGATAAGTTTGCAGCCCTTCCTCCAGGGAAAGGCTCCCATATGATTAGTTTATCGGCTCTGTCTTCGTAGCAGTTTTGACAAGAAACTGGTGTGTAGGGGTGTTCCTGCAAAAAACAGATAATGAAAATATGTGTATTATTAAAAATGGTATTGACGTTATAATAATAGACGAAATAATGGTTATTGATGAAATAGTAAAGTTTCCATTCTGTTTAATTTCCCGTTCTCTTTTAAAATTCTGTTACATAAAAATTGAAGACAAAGTTTTATCGAGATATAAAATATTAGCAATTTAAATGTCCATTTCGAAATAAACAAAGCCAATAAAGTAAGTTAAATTTAAATCACTACTCGTCGCTATCAATTCTACGTTAAAAATAAATAAATCGTCTTCATTGGAAATCGAGAAGCGTGAATGAATCAATTTCATTGCGAGAAGTAAATAAAATTTCAACAAAACATCAGCTATTTATTAAATCGCCGTGAATATCGGAGTAAACAACTGTCTGATACTGATATTTCACTATTTAAATAAATACGTTCGGATTTTCATATATTAAAGGCACTCGTTACGCCTGTAATTATGAGTACAGATTCAGTTACGAATATTATTTATGTAGTGAAAATTATATTGAAACATTTTGTTTCATATGATTTAAAGTTATGGTAATGAACGATATATTACCGTGGTTATCATAAATTATTATTGGAACCGTTAACGTAATTGGTATTTCGATAATGTTTTTATGGGTAGATAAGCGATTATATAGTAGTCTTTAATAAACTACCCGCATGGCAATAGAATGATGTTTCAATCATATAATATTTCTATGATGTTTCAATTATTAAACTTGCTTATGAAAATAGTACATACACAACTTAATCTTTGCATTATGTGCAATGAACATTTCATAAATTATCATTTCCTTAATCATAAGTGTCTTATTTTAATATACAATTTACGCTGCCAAAATTGCATCATAAACTCACCTTAAAATTAACACTCATTATAGTCAATATGACCCTTGCATATATCCGCTTGTCCGTTACGAATCTGTACAAGCAATGCACGTCCTCTCCCGGCGGCGCCTGCTTGTAAACTAACGTGTTGAGCGGCGAACGCAGCCGACCTGCCCTCTGCTTCCATGACGCGATCACTTCGTCGCACGCGGTATTTGGTACGGGCTCGCCAAAGCGGGTATTATTGAAAAAGTCGTAGTGCGCCCAGTAGTAGAGGGATGAGCTGTAGAATATGTTCTTGTTAATACGTTTAGTTCTATATTTAATTATTGCATTTAGGTTGGGTTAGTAGTAGATAGAAATCTTTATTGAAAACTTTAAAATGATACAAATACATAGTATATTTGGAGAAACTAAAGCCTGTGTTAAAAAGTAGAGGGATGTGCTGTGGAATGTTATTTTTAGTTTATGTTTTGCATATAAGTGTAATGAGGAGTTGGAATCCTGGAGGAGGCTTAAAACTTTAAAGTGATAAGGTCGATATATAATTTTAACTGTATCAGTATGTGCTTGTAAACTTTAACCAACGTAATTTGATTTATGTTATGAAATATAATCAGATTTTTTTTATATGTTGCACCAATTTGTTTTAAAATAAACGTAATTGTATATTAACTAGCAAGTTAAGTTAGTTTTATACATTTTTCAATTAAAAAAAAAAAATTATGAATACATAATTGCTTTAATTTCCAAGCACCTCATAATATTATGTCATGTATTTTACTAAAATATTTAAATAATGTTCACATTACGAGTCGTAGTGACGACATGAAAGTGATGAAAGTAGAACAGTCTATTTGCCAAATTTGGACTGAATTGTAAGCGAGTTTGAACAAAACTAGAGAAGAACAACGACTAGTTTTAGTTTCTTATGTTTTTCTGTAGATACTGTCTCACAGATGCTGCGTAATATTTTTATATTTGAAGATCTTTTGTAAGAACTTGCAGAAATTAAGTTTTAGTTTGAGTTTAATGTTTATTAGAATTGGAAACTTCATTTAGTCTGTTTAACGGACTGGCAACTCTACAAAACACATCTTACTTAAAATATATATTTATTCATTTTATGTATTTTTAACACTTTTATAATGAAATTATACAACGGGCTCTCATGCAAATATATTTGTACGTGAAACGCTTAAAAAATCATGAAAAAAGTGCGCCAAATTCTATCTCTAATCTGTATTCCCGAACTTTTAATTCATCAACGAATTTGAAATAATGGAGCATATAAAAGAAGCCGTAAATAATATACCTCAAACCAAACGTACGTCCATTACTTGGAAATCACAATCCAATTAACGACCAAAAAACATCCGTATTACCGGGCAATATAACCTAAATAACCGAGCTTAAGATGTTATCGCTAACGTTGGAAATAATATGAGGGTAGTAACAAAAGCCAACGCTGTAATGGACGCCAATTACATGATTAGAAACGATATTGACCCATTCCGTAGTGAAGGCGGCACACAGAGCGAGCAGCCTCGCGAAGCGATTGTGCGCAAAGCAGCTTGGTCCAATGATGTAACAAGAAAAAAAGAGCGTGTGTGCGCACACGTGTCAGAAGTGAAACTTCTTTGGCAAGATTCAAAGATACCAAAATCGTCGCTTTACTCCATGATGTGGCGGTATTGCCATGGTGTAGATATGTTATTATAACGAATGGCATGTGAAAATTTGCTAATGCCATTTTTTCAGTCTCTTTTTTACTCACTTTGAATCATGCCATCTCACTTTGTTTAAATCGTGTGTGCATTTGTGTGCTGTTTTAGAAGATCGAACGTTGTATTGGTAACCTATCTAAATATTTTTAATCATAATATCATTAGCACATCATTAGCACACAGCTCGGTCAGTGAGAACGTGGCAGTTCGAGGAAAATGACGTCACATGCGCTTTCTCGGGCGTACTGCTTCGCGAGGATGCTCGCTCTGTATGGACCCGCCTATTGAACTGTTCCGTATTGATTGCTATGTTAGGAATGATGTATTGAATCTTGCATATTCTTGAGTTATTGTGCCTTGTGATTCGATACGTATTGGTAAGGTCTCGAGTATAATAGAGGGGATCTTATTGTGAAATACGTTGTTAATTTGTTATACTATTTGTTTGTAGTTATTTTCTTTGTAGCATTTTTTTGGTTTTTAAATGATTATAGGTATGTATTTAAATACATTAAGATAAGTATATCGTGATATAAATTAGATAAATGGAAAATAATTTTCTCCACGTGTGTGTATGTTTTGTGTATTTGGAAATTAATGTATTGTTTTCTACTAAATACACAATGAATGTGAATAATATGATAAATAATTTTAATAAGATTAACGATAAATATATTGTATACGTTGAAATAATATTATATCATGTGTATCCAAGCGTAGGCATCCTATAAATAGAAATATCGAACAAATTCAATCAATGACGAGGGTTCTTGAGTGACCTGACTGTCTAAGGCGTTGTTATTTAAGGAGAAAGACGGGGGGTTCTTATCCAGCCATGGTTGAAAATATTTAATTTTCTTGTACAGTTTTTAAAGCACATTTACTCGAAATATGATTAAACGAAAAAAATGAATATTTTAGACACATTATATTATATTTAAACAATAGATTATTAAATAAAATATTATCACAGACTTGCACAAGACTTGCAGAGTTAGCTTATAGATATAGACCCATCCGTGCATTGTCTAAAGTTTTTTTACTAATAAAAAGAGCGTGTGTGCCGAGCACACGTGTCAGAAGTAAAACTTCTTTGGAAAGATTCAAAGATTACGCCTTATCAATGACATGACGGTATCACCATGACGCGACATTTAATTTTTTCTCTCAATGTGCCTAAAGAAGTTTCACTTCAAAAATTTCAGGTAAATTATCAATAACAAATGATGAAATATCTAAAGTACTTACCCACTATAACTGCCAGTTTTGCTCTCAAATCTCACAAACATCGCGTTGCCAGTGGACACGAAGTCATGTTTCTCCATCGGTCTACTAAATGTGTCACAGAACGTCTTGATAATCTTAGCGTCGTCAGGTCGAGGCGCGTCATACAGCGTCAGGGACTCGCCACAGTCCCCTGTCCATGGCACTATGGGAGATTCTATCCGGTTGATTCGGAAGCTGTTGAGAAAATGAACTTTATGATTGGGGGTGAAAGTTCAAAGTTGCTAGTTTCAATTTTATATAGGTAGCAGATATCGTTATAAATGATGTTGAAGAAAATTAGATGCATTATAAAAATAAAATAGTTATACAATGTATTATTAGTATTAGTTTGTAATTAAAGTTATAAAGCTGAGGAATTTGTTTGTTTGTTTGAACGCGCTTATATCAGGAATAACTAGTTCGAACTGAAAGAAAAATGCGTTAGATTCTCGGGGGAGACTAGACTACATCGGGGAAGGAACGAAAAGGAACTACATTTCATTGCACTGCGACTAATATGAGCGGAGCAGAAAATATGATAAATGTTGCAAAAATAGTCCTTTTGACAACAGACGAAGTTGCGTGGGTCAGCTAGTGTGGTACCAATCAGGTTATCAGTCCTTATAAATATTTAAGTTAGATACAAGAACCACGCCACAGTTCACTGTCAAAAGAAAAACGATGAATTCTGTACGGCTGAAGTCTAACTTCCTCCTTTTGTTAATATTTTGTATCGAAGATAGTTTATTATAATAACTTTGTAATAAATAAGGTCTATATTGTGTATGTTAGTTTATGGACGTATATTGTAAGGACGTCAGTCCTCTGTTTGTGTTATGTGGTTAATATTTGCAATAACCTCAAGAATGTTCGGTTCAATGGACCCAGGATTTGAAACAGAGGAACAGGGAACTGACATTTCAATGTGGTGAAGCTTTCACGTGGAAAGTGATATTTGATATGACTTTAATTGAATATTATTATGACATAGTATTATACATTTAGAAATTAAAGACTTTTAACAGATTTTAAACGGGAACATACGCTCGCTGTATAGAGTTCGAAACCTCGAGTTGAAAAAAATTACATATCAATCGTGTTTCTAAATTATTAAATTCAGTTAATTTGCCTACTCACTAATAGTAGTTTTATAGAGCGAAAGAATCATTTATGGTGTTCATTTACATTAGATCCATCTAGAATAATTTCTTATTTAACCTAGTGAGTTTTAAAAGAAGCTTCTTACAGAACACTTATATTTTCTGGAATCAGGCTTTCATATTGTTCGATAAATAGTAGCATAACATCTTTGAAAATAAGATGTTATAGGTACCTATTATGTTACGTCAATAAACTTGTAAATATGAATTCTCAATGTTTATGAATTTAAAATGAGTATAATTTTAATGTTTTAATTTATGAAACAATTTAGTATGTTCATTATGAAACAATTTAGTGTGTACATTAGATGATTTTTATATGAAAAACAATAAATTTTTACACGAAAACGTTATCATAAAATGGCATTTTTATTACTAAACTTTTTAATATTAATTTTACGATGTCGGTCATTGTGATATTTTTCGTTCTTGTAGTAAAATGAAGATTTAATATTGATGCTACATTTTCAGTTGGAAATTTTAGCGCTCCATTTTGTTTTATTTTAGGGTTCCGCGGCCGAATACTGTGAAAATTTTATGAATGTCGTCCTTTTATAATATATTGGTGGCATGAAAAAGTTTTAGAAGTTTTTATTTTAGAATTAAATTTGTAGTTATATTGAGCTGTACGGTGAAAAAGTCACGCACTTTGAAAAGCAAACAAATGGCTTGTTCATTTTAGTATTTTGAGAATACACAATGAAAACAATAAAAAAAATCAAAAGGCAGGTTAATGAACTTTGAGTAGGTTTATTCATTTTTAAAGCTTAAGAAATACTTTTTTTCTATATAAATGTAAGTTATTTGTAGTTGAAAGAAATACCTCGCTTTCAATAACATCAGATTTTCTGAATGAAAAATGCAGGTAAATGTGGTGGGCGGGAAATTATTGGATATTCAAAGAAATGTGGCATTCAAAGTAATGGCATCGAATGCTTTTGATACGAAATATAGCTTGTAATGCTATGTTGAATTTTTGTTTTTAAAGTGAAACTTTTATTACATCGTCTCGAACTTTTTTGTCTGTGTAGCGCATGTCGCGTGACGCACGATACGTACGATAATTATCGTACAAATACGATAATTTTTAGTTAAATGTCTATAGTGTGAAAAAAAGGTTCACTTTTACCGTGGTTTCATAAAACCACACAACATTTTTTTTATTATTTATTAAGCTATTGCATAGCTTCTATCGCGGGCCTTGAGCGCGGGGACCGAATCGAGAAATTCCGTAACGAAAAACCTCACGCTCCCCACTCCGACGGGCTCGGAGGTGTGGCTGGAAGCATCCGATAGCTTTACCGTGGCAGTCCCCGAGTGAGAGTTTTATTTATTTATTTAATCTTTATTGTAAAATAAAAGAACAACATAACCATTCAAAATTTACAAATGGCGGCCTTATGGCTCTAAGCCATCTCTGCCAGGCAAACTTCAGGTAAAGGACAGAGCATAATATAGCAAAAGCTAGGAAGCCAAATAACTAATTAATTAAATATTTACAAATATTATTGTCCTATTTTAATAGAATCTTGTACTATTATGATGCCATATTTACCAAGGAATATAGGCTATGCATACTTATGTCATCTATATATCAGATCAAACCGAACGAAGTCGGGGCAGATTTTAAGTTGTATGTATGTTAATAAAATAGGTTATAAACAATTCAAGGATTTATCTTATTATATCTATATCAAAATATGTTTAGCCGTTTAATAGCAAACATTCAATCGCAAACTAAACTTCAGCAATCATAATAAAAGTATGGTTCTACTGAATATAATCGTCTATTATGGCAAGCAAACAAACATATAAAAATTTATAGGCATAGTATGTTTGTTGACGTAAACTCGCTATTATTGAAGATTGCTCTTTATATGCTCACATTTTCTTTTACTGAGGTAATCGTTCAAATTAAAAAGCAATACTATCAGGAGTTAAAAAGACACAAACCCAAAAAATCCTATTATGGCATTTGTTACATTGTGATATAGATATCTCTTAACCTAAAAATGCTTCTAATTCCTTAAACAAAACATAATATGACGACGCGGTTGGCGCAGTGGTAAAGTAACTCCCTACTGAGCCGACGGTCCCGGGTTCGATCCCCGGTCAGGGCAAATATTTGTGTGATGAACTCAATTATTTGTTCTTGGGTCTGGGTGTTATTATCTATATATATGTATTTATTAAATATTATATTTATCGTCGCCTAGTACCCACAACACAAGCCTTAATTGAGCTTACTGTGGGACTAGGTCGATTTGTGTAATAATGTCCTATAATATTTATTTATTTATATATTCTTTTCAGTCGGTTAAAATAGCTCAGTATAAGTCCCACGGTACGGGGTTTATGCATTTCACATCTGTGTCATCGATTTTCTGATTAGTCGTTTATTTCCTGAGGGACTGTTTATTTATATTACTGATGCATATATAGGTAGAAAGATTCTACGTGTCCGTTTGTAGAGCCTTTTACTTAATGAGATGTATTTTTAAAGGGACATCCATACTAATATTATAAATGCGAAAGTAACTCTGTCTGTCTGTTACTCAATCACGCCTTAACTACTGAACCAATTTGCATGAAATTTGGTATAGAGATATTTTGATACCCGAGAAAGAAGAAGGCTACTTTTTACCCCGGGACATAGGATAGGTTTTATCCCGGAAATCCCACGGGATCGGGAACTATGCGGGTTTTTCTTTGACTGCGCGGGCGAAGCTGCGGGTGGAAAGCTAGTTATTAATATGGAAGAACTACTGGATTCATTTTGAAGTTTCACTGGCAAATAGTTGATTTTACATTGAAAACAATTCAATAAATAAATATATTGAAAAAACTAAATTAATACGCTTTAATACGATAAACTTATGAAATTGATGATGATGATGACTGATGTTGGATAACCTAAATAAAAAAAAAAAAAAAATATTATGTTGTCATCGATCCTTGATAAGTATACAATTTTGAATTAAGTCTGTCCGTTTTATGTGAGTTAAAAAGGTCAAAAACGACTATAAGGAGACGGTGAAGCGAATATAAAAAGTAATGTACCATCAACGGACGTGAAAAGAATTTATATTAGGTCTCGAAAACTTGGAACTTGTTAATTAAAATAGAAAGTAAATTTATGAGAAGTAGACTCTTTTGATTTATGTACACTATAAAAATTTATATCATAAGTGTCTATGAAAAGTATGAACGCAGCTACATATTGTATGACGTAGGTACTAGGTAACATAATATAGGTAACCTATCGAGTCCTGTGTAACATGAAAGGCCACTAGCACACTCTTTGATGAGTTAAGTGGGAAAAATGGGTCTCCATTGATGTGAACTTTTTAAAAGGCTAGACTATAGTTATAGCTAGCAGTTTCAATACGAGTATATAAAAGACTAGCTGTGCCCCGCGGTTTTACCCGCATTGCTCCGCTCCTATTAGTCTTAGCATGATGATTATAATATGTCTTCATAAATAAATAGGCTATCAAACACTAAAGTTATTTTTCAAATCAAAAACTTAGTTCCTGAGATTAGCGCGATCAACCAAACAATCTCTTCAGCTTTATAAGATAAGGATAGATTTTATACAACGTTTTCGAATATGAGATAAATTTTTAATATTAAGAAAAAATTATGATTATACAAAAGGGATGATGGATCGTATGCCTGAATGAATCTGAATAAAATTTAGGACACCGATTTATTTATAACCTGGGATAGCAAAAATTCTTTTTCATTCAGGTGTCACGCGTAAATTCATTCAAGCTGTTTTTATGTGAGATCACGCGGATATTTTCGCGGTAATCATTACCGATTAGTTCTATATTTGACAAATGACAGTTATTTGACAAAATTCCCTCAAATATCGTCGAAAAGTGCCAGATATTGTGAATAATCACACAAGCACACAAACATTCAAAAATACAAACACGAAATTAAATTTATTTCTAACATCTAATTACAACTATTGGACATAATTTTATATTTTATTTTATTTTACAAATAACAAGCTTATTCACGCAACTTCTTTTCTCTGCACGCGATGAAAATGTTTCTCAATCGACTATCCAGCATAACAATAATTTATCTGTTGGTTAACTTTTTGAACCAACCACACAATAAAACTATTCATCTTTATAACACTACCATACATATTTATTTACCTTGGAAAATACAGCCTCACAACTTGACCCGGAAAGCCCTGCATCAGATACGTACAAGACGTGTGAGGTGGATACCAATGTGCCACAGACAGGAATATGCCCTCAGTGTCTCCAGACTTCTTCAGAGATTCCGCTGTGAGGAGCCAGTCGCAGTTACCGATCTTGGAGCCTGGAGCTTCCACGTGCCCTGGCCAGTTGCCGACGTTGAAGTGGAAACCCGTGTTCAGGAGAGGACCTGGTAAGATAATGGTGATAAGTAAATAATCTTTAATTTATTAGTCATTCACGTGTTTTTTGATGGGAATATCATTTTCCTACCAGTACCTGCCGTACCTTTATAAAACACTAGCTTTTCGCCCGCGTCTTCACCCGCGTTTTCAAAAGAAAACCCGCATAGTTCCCGTTCCCCTGGGATTTCCGGGATAACCTATCCTATGTGTTAATCCAATTTACCCTCTATATATGTGCTAATATAATCGGTTCAGTAGTTTATGCGTGAAAATCATACATACATACCTTTCCTCTTTATACTTGTTTTTTTTTTTTCAATAAATGAAATATTATTACCCTTACGTTTATCTACACCACTATAAGAAGAGGGATTCGATTTATCAATTCATCAACCAATATAAAACTACGAAATTTCACGTAACATAGATCACAATTTTTAGTTTTAATCCTATCCTAAAAACCTGTATCATAATGCCATTAATTCGTTATACTATTAATTCGAAAACGAAATAATCTCGAAACAAAATATCCAGCATAAATTCCCATTCTCCAAGTATAGCAGCGTTAATAAAATTGTAACTTCCAGAATAAACTTGTAAAGTCGAGATACGTGAGGATGTGATGAGCGGAGTAGTTCACTGGGCTAACTACGGGAACTTTCCATGATTAAATACTGAACTTTGTTCCGTCGCCATTTTTTATGGCGAGTCTCTGAACATTTTTGAAGCGAAACTTCTTCAGGCGCGTAGTAAAATTACTTGACAATACCGTGACGTCATGGAGTGGCGATTTTGGTATGTTTGATCTTATAAAAAAAGTTTCACTTATGACACGTATGCTCGGCACACACGCTCTTTTTGTGTTGTAAGAAATGTTTGGGACTGATTTTGTATACTAAAACTCTGGCTTGTGATGGATGGAAATTAAAACGGTATGACCTAGTTTTCTTAAGAATGTATAGTTGCTGTCGGTGTAAAATGCAAAATAGGTTAAGTACTTAATGAGTTCATCCATGACAGACAATCACGTCTTTTCTCTGAATTAGTACAGATACAATATATTACTGCATATAGATTTAGTATACCGTTAATTGAGATTAAAAAAAACTAGGGCAATGTTATTCGTCATTCTAATTACTGTTTCGGATGTATCATACATATTGAAAAACTTTCAAAACGTCGTTATTAATTCTAGAAAGAGCACAAAGAGGCATTCTCAAGGTCATTCTTCATAAACCTTTTAGATATCCAACTGACCAGCTGTATAGGGAAGCTAAAATTCTGAATGTAAGGCAGACATATATATTGCAAATAACACTTAGACAACATAAAATAACACCTCTTTGTGCTGTCTCTTCTGGTAAGAGAAGAAATGACCTTGTATGCTCTAACCTTATTCCGCGTACTGGTTTCCTTCGTCGCCAATCTTCATACATGAGTATATTTTTATATAAAAAGGTCAATAAAAGCCTTTCTATACACAATCTTACCTTAGTAAAATGTAAAAAGAAGGTTACAGAGTGGTTGCTGACCCAGAATTATTCAGATACTGAACAGTACATAGTTCAAATAAAAATTTAGCAAATGCAACCACTATAATGGCCACTACATCCACTCACGCGCTTACACACTCATTCACACATACATTCACACACACACACACACACACACGCACACTCATACATACACACAGGCTCACACATGCATGCAAACGCGCACACTCATTCAAACACACACGCACAACATATGAGTATATCTACAACTTGAGTTAAAATGTATAATTTAAATTTTATTTTGTATAGTTTTGTATAAAAAATAGCTAAATTACCTAAATCATTATTTAAGTTAATATTATGCTATAGTTTTGTTATTATTGTGTCATTAAGGAAGGTGGACCCCAAAATACAGGCTGTCCTAGTTTGGGGTCCAAATGTTACATGTTTGTACCTAACCCACAAATTGATCAATAAATGATTTTTATTTTTATTTTATTTTAAAAAGCAAGAACCCAAGCTTTTCTAATATTTTTAAATAAGTACAGAAAAGTTTTTAAAAAGATTAGAAAAACTACTAAAATAAAGAAAATAAAGATGAGACTAGAAAAACTACTAAAATTTCTGTTTTTAGTACCCCACATGCATCAAAGTAAACCTTATCTAACATTGAACATAAATCAATTCCTAAAGGCCGTTTAGAACAGAGACGTTACAGAAAGTTATGCAGATACCTGCGGGCGAACTGACGAACTCGACAAACAAGTCCTGCGAAGTGCCGATGATGGAGTATGGAAATTTGCCCATCCCGCAGAAAGTTCCGATCACGGCGGATGACTCGTCCTTCCCGTCGTAGATACGGATGTAGTCGTATGGACAGTTCTCTGAACCTGGGGGTATTGATTGTTAATATAATATCTAGTGAGTAGTAATTCTTGTTATGTTATGATAAAAGGCTAAAAGAAGATTAAAATATGATAGTAATTTACATAAATGATGTTGATGTCTGTTTAGTATCACCTGTATATTATTACTGGTCCCAGTTAAGTTTTATGTACTCTGACGTTTCAAAAGAACTTCTAAAGGAAGTCTAGTTGTACAAATAAATGTTTAAGTTAAAATTGTATATTATTTATCATTTGACCATCTAATTCCCTATCTAAAAAATTAACATTGTCGATAAGATACTCGGTGTAATTTTTTTCTATCAAAAAATATTATAATGTTGACATTAACAGCAACATTAGGAAAAAGCAAGAAGCTTATATACTCTAATACACTGGAGATTGCACTATGACCATTAACTTGAAACAAGAAACTATGACATTCAATGACGTCAGTCATGTTATTTGTCTCTTTCTGTCGAGTGACCACGCTGGTTTGTAAATTCAGGATTTTTCAAAATAGAAAAAACTAAAAATCATGGTCTATAAATAATAACGACATATATTTTTAACAGTATTTATATTATAATATTATGGTCATACTTTATAGGTAGGTACATACAATTTTAATTGGTATAGAATGATAGTTATAAATAACTTTTGGCTACAAAGCTTGGATATGAACCGATATATAGCATTAACATCCTTTGTAAATAGAGGAAAGTTGTGTTTTGCATCAGATGCTGTTTACCAAATTGTTAGCTACTCAGATCTTCTTTTTAAACGCGTTGCTTCGACGGGTCAATTTCAAGCCAGAATCATCAAAGAAAAACTGTTTATAGCAGCCTTGCACAAATTTCAGCTAACTTTACAAAGTTTATATTTTTTCAAAAGGTATTTTTTTCTGGGTCGTAATCCTCAGTTACCTTGATGGGCACATATCGCACGCTGAGAATGAAAGTGACCTAAAACGAAATTCTTGTTTTTTGGGAATCATCAAAAAAGTGTTCGTAATTTACAGAACTATTTACAAATCATGTCATAATTTGTTCGCATGCAAAGTTATATAGGATATTAAAGTCTGATATCATTTTAGAGGATATTGTCCAAACATACAACCCATAAAAAATAAATAAAATTAAATTTAAATATTTTTTATCTTTTTTTAAAAATTACCATTAGATATTGCGTCACTTTAGTACTGAAAACTTGTAAATCGTCTTTGACTAGTTTGGGAATGAGTCACTTTAGTATTTTTTTACTATGCATGCATTTGGACGTAACCTGAATTATGTCAACTTAGTATTAAAATATTAATGAGAAGTAGTCTAATGAAACCAAAATGTTAACTAAGAAATTATATTTATTGTTTGTTTCAAGACTTATTTTTACTATTTACTTAATACGTATGGGGCAAAAAACTCTAATATTGGTATTATTAGTTTAGTTTTTTTGTTTTTTTGTTTAATTTAATTGAAGTACTGAGTCAAATTCTTCTAACAGCTGCGAGTGAAGATCTAGGTAATGAGATACGATGCAGCAACAAGTGGTTTTACGACGAATGCCAAAAGGTTACTAACGAAAAGAATGAAGCATACCTATCGTTACAGCAGGCCTACACTTGCAGACGAGAGAGAGCATAAAGCGCGACGAAGGAAAAAAAAAACTACATAAGAGAAAGAAGAAGAAATGTTTTGATGTCAACCAGCTTGAAGAGATTGCAAAAAGTTACTCAAGGAAGGACTCGAGAAACTTAGCTCTATCCAAACTAATAGAGGTAGGAAAGATTTCAAACCTAGAACCTCAGCTTGTAAAAGTAAAGATGGCGAGCTACTAAATATGTAGTAAGAACGATATTATTAAAAGATGGAATTAGTACTTCCAAGAACTGCTAAATAGCACAGAAACTGCTGAAACATCATCTTCCATACAAAATTATACTAACATCCCAGATATCTCTCTGCCTACAAATAGACCAAGTTAAATTGGCCATTAGGAAACTCAAAAATCATAAGCCACCAGGAACTGATAACATCTCTGTGGAATTGTTAAAATATGCTGAAACTTGCTTTAAGGAGAAATTTTACGAGCTGATAGTCCAGGTGTGGAAGTCTGAAACGACGCCCTGTTAAGTTATGGGTTTTAATGATAACAACGATTATTTAGCACAATTTTCTTTATTCTTTCTAAAAGGACATTGCTTTACACATTGCATAGGTACAAGAACCACAGACTAAGTACAGGGTTGCCACAGTGACATAAGAAAAATTAAAGTTAAATTTTTGTAATATAATCTAATACGCCCGATGAGAGGAACACCGCTGTAATATAGGGTATATACAGCGGCGTGTACTGCACAAGAAAGGTGACATATTTGATTGCAGAATTATCACGGTTTATCTCTTTTAAACACGGCATATAAAATCTTCGCTTATGTCCTTTTCAATAGAATATCTCCATACACAGAAGACAAACTAGGCGACTACCAGTGCGCTTGGGGCCCTAACCGGTCGACTACTGATCAGATTTTCGCCTTGCGACAGATTCTTGAAAAAAACACTTGTGTTCAATCATGTCATATTATTTTCGTGGATTTCAAGGCTGCATACAACAATGTTCACCGAAATTTCCTGTACCAAGCGTTGACTGAGATCGGCATTCCACCACAATTGGTGTTACTTACAGCAATGATGTAAAAAAAAAATAACAAAGCGTCGTTCGGATCCATTCAGTATCTTGGAACCTTTTAGGGCAATGGAAGGCCTTAGGCAGGGTGATGCGCTCTCCAGCCTTCTGATTAACATAGCCTTAGAAAAATGCATCCGAGATTCCAGAAATTGAGACATCGGGCACTATTTTTCGAATAGATACAAATACTGGGATACGCGGATGACATAGACCTGGATCGCGAGGACGCTACCAGCAGTGATCCTCTACTGCTGTTAACGCATATCTTGCTATAGAACGAACTGCCCAAAAGCCCGGTCTACAAGTCAACACTGCCAAAACAGAATACCTGAAAGCTACTTACGAAACTTGGTAGGAATATTGTCATCGGCGACAAGGCATTCGTGGCTGTACGTGACTGTGTACCTGGCATAATTAATAACAAACCAGAACGAAATATCTGCAGAAATATGTAAACGAATTATGGCTGCTTCGGCCTTCTAAGATATTTTCGTTCGAAACTGCTATCCCGAAACATAAAGGTACTGCTATAAAAGACCCTACTAAGAACATACGGGTCCGAAAGTTGGGTCCTGAGCAAAAAAATGAGGATTGCCTGCTGGTGTTCGAGCGAAAAATCCTTAGACGGATTTTCGGTGCTGTGCTGGAAAATAGACATTGGAGAACGCGGTATAACCATGAGCTTTATGAAATGTACGAGGAGCCGAATGTCATAAAGACCATAAAACTAAGCCGTTTACGCTGGGCCGGACACGAGGCACGTATGGACGACAACAAGGCACCTCTGCGTCTTCTCTATGGAAAACCAGATGGGCCGAAACTCCGATGGTTGGATGGGATCGAACGATTGGTGTGAAAAGCTGGAGACAAAGGACCGAGAGATCTGGAAGAAAATACTGGACCAGGCCAAGGCCCACTAGCAGCTGTAGAGCCTCAGATGATGATGATCACTCAGCGAGGAAACTCTTGTATTTCATGATAACTTTTTGGGTATGAATTTTTCGTTTTCTTTTTCATTTTCTTGAACCATTTGTAATATAAAATCATCTTTAATCTCTTCATATAATGACCTAAACATAAATATTTAAACAAATTATTATTGAAACAACGACATAAACTTTAATACACCATAAAATTAGCTTATCAAAATATTATTAAAACGGCCTAATTATACATAATACACTTACACAAAGAAAGCATTTAATAAAGTACAGGCATAACATGAAATATGTCGTTACCTTTAGAATAGTTGATAATACAAAAATGACCTATTATGATTTAAGTCACAATTCAAAAACTGCATTTTAGTAAGAAGGTGACCTAATACGAAAAACGGTCTTTTTAAGATTAGAACATTGACAAAATATTTACTTACCTTTCGGTAAAAAAACGCCGCAATCAGGATTGAATCACTTTAAAACTAAGAAATGTAATCACTGTGCCGACATAATACTAAAACGGTCACTATTTTAGCGGAGGGACGTATAAAATACGCAAATTATAAAGAGACGCAACATACGTGTTTTTCTCTTTCTAGGTGACATAGGATAGTTTTTGATTTATTAAATGATAGAATACCTTATTTTGAGTCATTTTATGAGTATAACTCATTTTTGCAAAATTTTGAATTAGGTCACTTTCGTTCTCAGCGTGCGATATATTTCTTTTTATTTTACTTTTTGGAAAGCTGAAATACGTAAAACAAAAAAATATGAGGTAAGTTAAAAAAGTATAAATTTCAATGTAAAAACGAACAATCTTATAACTACATGTGAGTGCAATACCGATGTCATGTGTTGTTTCATTACTAGTAACAATCTTTAAAATGGTGTTCTAAATTTTCATCATA
Organism: Colias croceus; assembly: GCF_905220415.1. Lineage (NCBI taxonomy): Eukaryota > Metazoa > Arthropoda > Insecta > Lepidoptera > Pieridae > Colias > Colias croceus. The sequence continues at coordinate 1,148,354 of NC_059547.1, forward strand.
ATATTGTTATTACCTTAGATTACAAAATAAAGTACAGATGGAGCATGACAACCGCCCGTCGCCCTTGTCAAAGAAAATACGAAATCAAAAACAAATACGTCGCTGCACCAGTGCTATAGCGCATAAAGTGTCATGCAATACGTCAAAGAGGGTTTGTAATTTTGGTAAAAAAATGCCGTCTTGTGATAATAAAACGCTGTAAAATTTGTTCCCGAAAACAAAAAAAAGATAAAACATCGTTTCACAGGTTTTCTGTAGATTATTTGGCTGATTTATTTCTTTAATACGAATAATAATTTTACAGATATGAAGGAATACAAAACTTCAACGTATGTTGCCAGTATTTTGAAAATGAATTTGCCATTTTTATTGGTAAAACGGTAAAATGGTTAAAAGATCTTCAGGGTAATGCTGTTGGATTTTTCGATCGTGAATGTGATTATTTGTATAGTGCACTAAAGGTTCATGATAATTATTAGATTATTTTAATAAGCATAATACATTATTTTGTTACTTTTATAAAGCTTAAAAACGTCATAGTCGTTTTCGCTAGCGATTTAATTTATGTGAACTCCATGATGGATATGATGAAAATAAAATGTCCCGTATTCTCGACTAAAAACTACCGCTATTCGTATTCATATATTATGAAAAATAAAAAATAATATAATTATTATAGTTAATATTGAAACTTTTTTTATGTAATTTATTTAATAAAAAATTGAATACATTTACAATTTTTTCCATATATAACTTTAGTAGGCAGGTACTTTATGTAATAAAAGAATTTAAATAAAAATTAAAACTTGACTTCTCATTTATGTATATAGCCTACGTCACTACCGCCACTAACATAATAATTCAGATCATTGCAATGAAACCTCACAACTCAAAATCGGTCCAACGGTTTATACTGCAGGGCGTGTCAAAGAAATATTATACAAACATCCATAAACTCGAAAAACATAACCCTCTTTTTTCCGTAGTCGGGGAAAAATTTGGGAAATTTTTCAATATCTGGCAACATTACACGCACACAGAAGCACCGTGTACGTACAGTGCAGCGGCGAAATGACAGCACACATAGCTTTATTGAAAATGACGATAAATTATTCGGTTTAGTTCGGCAACGCTCCATCTGTCTTTTATTTTGTAATCTAAGGTTATTACAATATATTCTCTTCGCTATCCATAAAAACTCGTCATCATGGTTACCTTACTTGTTAAATCTGTTTATTGAAAACTTGTTGAAAAATGATAAAGTATTAGGGAAATAACAAATTTAACATGACTGCTTACTAAAATGATGCTAAATTAGACAATTTTTGCCATTGAAATGATTCTAAACAGGTAAATGCAGGAGTATTGAGGAATATTGTAAATAACGTAAATATACACTTGCCTGTGAAATTCTATGCCAGAATTTGGTGTCCAAACACTTCTGCAATTTTGCACAATACAATGCATTCTTTATATTCGGAACATATTCATTAAATAAGCAACAATATTAACTTAAATATTCGAAGCGACGCAATTTTTTTGACACACATGCCATATTGACAAAGTGAGAGTTGCTACAATTTTATTATGGTGATGGGTAGTCACTCAGGGAGTATCGCTTTTTAATAATTGGTTCAGATACTTAGTTTATTTAGCATAAATAATAATTGTCTCATCCAACAATGCTTCGAAATGACGTTGTTGGCAATTTATCAACAAACTCATGTACAAAAACTAACCTTTTGCACAGAATATTACAGTGATTACAGCATACATAGTAGCCTTGGGAAAACTTCGTATTAACAGTGGCAATACCAAGTTAGGTGTGAAAGTGATAAAAAACATGAACTGGGCAATATTTTCTTGTTACACGTCAATGTTCATACCGAAATCTCCAGTGTATTAGATATAAGCTTCTTGGGAAAAAGTAATGCTCAATTTTATTTTTAGTAGTGGCTCTCATGAAAGTGCCAATGAGTCGTCATATTGAAAAATTGATAGTTGGCAAGATTTACGAAGCGATTTCAGAATTGCACTTAGCTAGCTCATTAATTATACTAATCAGTGACCTTCGTATTAAAACACGAAGGAATTTTGTTAGAGTGGTTTCATTTGAATATATTAGTGCCATTTTGCAAGGCAAATAGTGGTAAAATAACAAGCCTCGAGACTTAGTCGTTGATTTTTTATCTATGTTTAATACAGTGTTTAATAATGGTGATGACTGCGATGATGATGATGATGATAATGGTAATGATGAAATTGATATTTTTGGTTTAATGGCATTCAAATGCTTTATAAATTTATAAAGAATACAAAAATTTGAATGAATGAATGAATGAATGAATGAAACATTTATTGACAACAAACGAAAAAGTATACAAGCCGCACAAATTTATAATGGTAATGATGATAATGATGAATTACTGATACTTATTCGTCATGAAAATCGATCAGCAAACAAAGCATACGCTAAATTTAATTCAGACATGGGATTACGACAGTCAATCAAATGTCTAGTTATATAAAAGTAGTTTCCATTTAATTTTTCATCTGTGACAAATATTTTAGCGCTATTGTTCGCAGAAATATTTACAGTAACAGCATTTCCGCGACACGCCACCGAACGACGCAATAAAATGCAACGACTAGGCGACGTTACGTAAAAAATAAACTTTCAAAATATAGTAATATGGTACGGTTTGACACAATTTTTCGGCATTTTTCTCATAAAACGTTATAATGGACAAATAACCTTTCATTGTCTTAATAATGAAGTATTCTTTCGGTTCATTAACTGGTTCTTAATGCCGTTGATAATAATGTTATTAATTCTCGACATAATAGAGTAGATACTAAATAAAGTTACTAATTAACTTATTTAGTATCTACTATTTTAGTATTATTGTCAATCAGTGTACTGAAATTTTAATAATATTCTGTTTAAAAGAAGACTTTAAATCACAATCATTAAAGAATTTAAATTGCACAAATGAATAAAAGAAGTTAGTTCTCTATATTTTCTGAAATACTAATAGACCTTTGCATACCTTAAAAACGTTGGATAAGCAGTCAAAAAAATAAATAAAATAAAATACGCAACACAACATACTCTGATCTGATCCCAATATCTAAAATTATATTTAAAATGCCGCGTATTTTTCAATCTGCGTTCCTTTATACCGTAATATCGAGATCATAAAGTATTTGCAGCACAGTTATGCCATAACAAATGGGATAGACAACTGGGCCAATATCGCCAATAGGCCTCCGAAGTATCCAATAATTTTTCTATCGCGAGGTGCGGTAATTTATCGCTATAATAAATAACGAATATCCCATAATGGACACGGATTCTTAGCGATTCTGGAAACTTCCACGCTCCCCGCTGTCAAAACTTTTCTGACACAGCGAGCCGCTTATTAGCCATCATTTTTCTGTATAGCTTTATATTTACAACTTTGAAGGTTCTGACCGATACTTTTTATGTTCCCGATAAATTTTTACTGAGTGAATGTAAATGCTTTTTATTGGGAATGAAGGAATGGTTACGTCAGAAAATATTTTTTATTAATATTATAAAAAATCTATACTCATCAATGTCCCTGCCAAAAAATGTATTAGTTACTATAAGAATCGAATTATAAAATAGCTGGGACCCCTTGCCATTCCATCGAAATAATATCAAATACCAAAAATGGCTTAACGGGCTCTTTACTGAGGGTCTTTTCTAATAAAATTACAGTATATTGACTTTACTGGTGAAATTGCCAATAACACGAATAACACTTGCATTTTATCTTCTTAAGAATGAAGCTATGAAGCTAATATAACATATTTTGTTTAAGTAATCCACCAAAACATATTCTTGTATAAAGTTGCCAAGACGCGACTGTTGACTGGCTTGAAAAAATTTTACAATGACCAATAATAATAATATGTGAATTTTATCTTGTTCAGAGTCAAACTAATATAACATAATTATTATCATATTTTAATAAAGAAGTATATCATTACAACAGCTCTTTTGATTTCAATTTCTAAAGGCTAAGGCCCTAATCCTAAGGCCCCTTAATAAAAACAGTTTCAGTGTTTTTATTAAGGGGCCTTAGGACAAGGTATAACTAGATCTAGGTATCAATGATCTTGTAAATACCATAATATTCACTAGAAACAATTATACATAGTTAGAAGGTACGATAGGAATGATCAAACGGCTTACCATATAATATGGCAGAGCAAACCATATTGCTCGTAAGTTCTGGATATAAGCCGATTATGAAGACTTAGAGCTTTGAGTCTTGGAAGCTATGGTTCTTGCGACATACTAATTAATGGGGATAATTTATCTACTGGTGTGTATTGGCAAGAGTGAGGCTGTATATGAAATTACGAAATATATAAAAGAAAGTGTAACTTGTGATAAAATAAATAAAATTTATATTCAATTCGATTCATAAACCGCATAATAACGCTTTCGTATTCATTGACCGTCGCGTTTCGTCGTCGCGACCGACTCGAATTTTATAGTTTATTTTTAAATCGTCTTACTCCTGTAGGTGTCGTTACAGAGAAATGATTCTTTCAGATAATTTTAAGGCTCAACCATAAATATATTAATACTTAATATTTTTCAAATTTAATACATCGAAATGAAGAAGATATTATTATTGAAGTGAAACTTCTTTATCGGGGTTGGAAAAAAATTTAGTGTAACGTTTTTTCGTTACGCGTGACATTTTTCCGTTACGCGCCATCTTTTTTTTATCCCTACCACGCGCGATTCGACGTATTTCTGTAAAGTTGCATATAGTAAATTATTTTTTGAAAAATAAGGTCATCAAGAAGTTTCACTTCTTACGTGTGTACACTAGTACACGCACACATTTTTTGATTATTATAATTACGTGTGTCTATCTCATCAGTTGGATATAACAGTACAACAAATAGGATTAGGTAGTAATGAAGCCTAAAAATCTTGTCTAGATGGCTTGATCGTTTAATCCAATTTTCCCAATCCAGGATTTGTATCATAGATATCAAGTCTCCAATTCATCCAGAGGGATAATAATAACGAAGCATTCACTCGAGATTCAAGAGTACAAATGAAATATGATTCCCTAGATTAGGTACGTCAATTAGCAAATCTCACCTGATGTGATAGGCCTCATGGGACAGGTCATAATGTTCTCGCAGCGCTGACCGTCTATATTAAATTCTTCGTTTTCTATGTACAGCTTTATGTATGGGAGCCTGGTGTTAAGGTGGTACCTGGGAGGAAGAATTAATTTTAGTAGACGAATAAAATATGATGTAATTAAAGTTGATAAGATTCCAGATGGAATTGTTTTAAGAGCCGAGTATGAACATTTTTGCAGTTTCGTGACGAGCTTAATTTTGTAGTGCAGGTAGCAATTTAATTGTATTTATGTGAAACTTTAATTTACTTTTATAGATATTAGAGCTTCTACTCTGTTGTCTGTTCAATGATACTAAACTTCCTTTCAAAAATATTACTAACAAAATATTAGGAAGGACATGCGATGACTCGACTACATACATCTGGACCACATTCCATAAGTAAGTAGCCCATACCATGTTCAATAATCCGACCCATAGATAACAAAGATGATGAAATTCTCCAATTTAATTAGACCCACCTGCAGTGCAGATTCCTCGGGTATACCCCAGGGTAGGCCGCGGACTGCACGTAGCAAGTCTGCAGCCGGCAGTCTCTGAACACTCTCTCGCAATATGATCTGTGAAGAAGATGTATTTGAAGACGTGTGTGTACTGCTTTATTAGGAAGAAATATTCTGTGTGAAGTTGTTCCAATATGATACATGTCGAGAAATAATAATTTTGATACATGTATATGGTAATGCTTATGTAAGTCATAGTGTTAGGTATTGTCATAGGTATATAGTCATAGGTATTGTATATGGTAATGCTTATGTAAGTCATAGTGCTGATTTTTTGTTAATTAATGATTTAACGCTGAGTAGTTTAGAATATTGAACTTGTTTAGCATGTTGTGTTGTGATGTTTTAATAATTTTAGAATTAACAGATAGAGTTTTGTCAGATGAAAAAAACATGTGTATTTTAGTATGAAGGGTTTGAAGATAATAGCTTAATTAAAATAGCCTTGGAACAATTCTAAATTGGTTTCAATGATTAATTCTAAAATTATTAATATTCGTGTTTTACCCAATGGTCACAAAAATAATTATAACTTCGTTCGTTTATCTTTTATTAATGAAATATATTTTATATTTTAAACGTATTTTAATTAACGAGTTCTTCAAGAGAGGCGCCATAATGTGGATATAATTTAAATCCCTCTTGCCTCATGAATTAATTTCTCAATTAGCTTTGAGCATAATGTATTATAATAAATATTTATTATCTGTATTTTGTGAAAAAGGAATAAAACTGGAAACCATTGTTAAATCTTTTTTTTATAAAAAAGGCAAGACTATTGTGCATCTACTGATAAAAAACATGAGTGTCCAGTACAGTATCATATTTCTAAGGGAACCCTTAAATGAAAGAAAGTAGATGGGTAAGGAAAGTGCTTGGTAAGTAATCTTTACTTGCTTGGTAATTGGCAAAATATTTGTTAATAGGTTTCCGCCCGCGGCTTCGCCCGTGCAGTCAAAGAAAAACCTACATAGTTCCCGTACCCGTGGGATTTCCGGGATTGCGTCATTTTCCCGGGATAAAAAGTAGCCTATGTCCTTTCTTGGGTATCAAAATATCTCCATACCAAATTTCATGAAAATTGGTTCAGTAGTTTAGGCGTGATTGAGTAACAGACAGACAGAGTTACTTTCGCATTTATAATGTTAGTATGGACAAGTATGGATATAATTATGTAGCATGTTGCGTGAAAAGCGTTATTGATAAAAAAATATAAGGACTATGTAAGAATGCGTATTGCTGAATCAGTTTCTGCTAGATAAACATATTGCGACGAATAAAATAAGCTGACAAAAAAAAATATTAATATGTTTTACAAAAACATTTGACATAACAGAAAGGTCTGTCTTAATTTCTTCAGACTGGACCAAAATAAAATCCTACATGGACTTAAATAAAATGAAGTCCCATGTCCCCTAGTGGGGTAAGAGGCAGATGCATTATACATCTGTGTCCCTGATCGATTTTCTTTAGGGAGCAGGGGCAAGTTGGCGATCAGCCTTCTGTGTCCTGCCAGACCGAGACATTTTTTTCTTCGTCTCCACCGGGAATCGAACCCAGGACCCCTCGGTTCTACGCTCACGCGTCTACCGCTGTACCAAGGAGGCGATCTCAAATAACAGAATACAAAACCTCAACCCAAGTATAATACAGTCAAGACATTATTCAAATACCAAAGTCACTTTGGAAATGAAAATCCCAAGAATACAGTCGACTTTGTAACGTCAGCTAATATTGATTCAGACCAATAGAACCCGATGTCAGCGTTCTTTCATTTGATTACAGACATAAATCTGTGCCCCTTCGATTGTAATATTTCATATGAAGGTATTCAAATTTTCGGCGTCTCTTGATATTGAAAGTCTGTATTTTTTAATTTTTTACCTATTTTGGACTAGTGATTTATGTTTTTAAACTGGAAATATAATATTTTAGTTTTATAGCATTCATATTATGCTTTATAAATAAGATTTTTTTAATGAATAGGTACCTAGCAAAATATTGATAGCAAAACTGTTGCCCGCCTCGGTATCGATTTTTTTTCTATAATATAAAAAATATCTCACTCATGAAAATATTCAAATTCCATGTCAAATAATTCTGTTTTGGTAATCTTCTACAAATAATAATAACTACCTGGTTTCAAACTACCTTTTTATATACATATTACAAAAAAGAGCAGCTCACTTTCTGGAAAGTTGTCGCTACCTATGAACCTTCAGTACCTTTAGGAATTTCGCTTCTTCCGAGAAGAATCAGCAAATTCACTATTATTTGTCTTTCATTCCTATTAACATATTATGGCTGATTTATTTCATCTATTTTTATCTTCCAACTGTTGTTAAATTGTGAATTGCGTAGGTACATAATATGTGGAATTATCGTGTCGAATAGAAAGAGAGAAAGAATAATTAGGTATTGATAATTATTCTTTAATATGAATAGTAATGTAATGCAACGAAACATGTGTTGGCTTTTTGGTTACTATTGCCATTATCCAGATACATACGTTTAATTTGGTATATCTTTTGGTTTAGGTTATTTAGTAGGTACTCTTTAGGTTTTTAATAGCTTCTCGCTTGCAGCTTGCGTAGCGTCATGTCATAGGATAACTTTTCAATCTTGCAAAGTTCCACACACTATATCCTGTTCATATAGGTGTATTGCGGCATAATGCATCAACAACCCATTTAAAAGCATTTTAATCCATAACAATAAAAAATAATAAAATACATTTACAATCACGGCATTGCAGTGAAACATGCATAAACATCCCCATTTTTCGACCACCAATCAAGCTTTATTGTAGCATAAATCGACCCAGCAATTACTAAGACCCTTAACTGAACTGTCAGTGTGGAATCATTTTCTGGCAGCCTCCAAATGGCTAGCACTTTGGTCGGTACGTGACCAAAATTGTGAATAAATCGCGTTGAATTGTCGACGTGCCACCCGGCCACCTATTATTGCAATCTCTGATTTATAACTTGTAATCAACTCGGATGTATTGGTGGAAAAACGCGATTTAAATATTCTTGCGAGTGATGTATTGGTGTGCTATTGTTGTTGGGTTTTAGTGGGAGGGTGTAAATTCTGTGAAGTTACTTAGTTGCGATGCGTCGCACTCAGTGGCGTAGCTATCGTATGGCTAGGTGGTGCAGTGCACCAGGGCCCTGGAGCTCAGGGGGCCCTCAAACCTCAGCTTTGAAAAAAAAAAATTTTATATATTTTTTTAAATAAAAAAAAATCTCGTGAGCAGGCTCGAGCCATTTTTTTGTTTTTTTTTAAACCAACAATTATAGAACTCCTTATTCAACATTTCCAACCTTGTTTCCAACACATGCGCCAGGCGTCCTCGATAGGCATGTGCTGTTTGTTATCGTTAGTTCGGTTATTTGGTAGTTTTGATGAGTACGCCCGTAGTACATTGGATCAGCGATAAGCTCACGTGCTTGACGGTAGTGAGACCAATTCGCCAATTCCACCCATCAACTTTTTAATGAAACTTTCATTCGCTCTTGCCTTGCATGAGTTCTCATTTATGATATTTGTGGCGATGTTTTCAACTTTCTGGGGTCTGGGACGTAGGTACTACAATAGTTGACGCTAGTTGTGTCGCTGACTGTTGTAATTCGTAATTCCCTACTACCAGCCTTATTTCATCAAGTATCACCACTAATGCTATGATTTATATTCCGCACATCCATCCATCTGGCACCAAATTCTGCTAGAACTCATTTTCGCTAAAAAAATTTCCGATGACAAAATATGTATTCGATACCGGTTGCAGCATAACGGTAACCGTATAATCACAGACTAATAATAATATACTACTTAAACAAGTATAATCTATGATAGCTCTCAACATGATCGACAACAAAAAATAAACAACGTTATTCTAAACTCAAATTCAAATTGACAAATGAGCTACTTCACGGAAAAAAAGAAACAGTAAATATCGCAGTGTAAACTGCTTAAACAACGGGGTACCCACTTCATTTTACAGTGGAACAGAGAATTTTCCTGTCCAAACTGATATTTACACTAGATTGTTTACAGTACGATACACTAAATTCATCAATGTTTCCAGTAAAACAGCATTCGACAAGATCGCCTCCGACATTTATCGTTAATTGCAATAGAAAATGAGGCGGCATCAAACTTGGATTTGAGTGAAATTATAGGCGAATTCGCAAAAATTAAAGCGCGCAAGAGAATGTGAATTGGGCGGGGAATTCTGTTAAAAATCGTTTTTTCCATTAATTAATCTCATTTGTATAATAAATATTCTATATTGTCATGTGCGTCGTTGTTTATTTATTCCCTTTTTCTTCTATTAAACACATGAAGAATCTAATAGAGACGACGTATGGATTTAGCCTAACTACTAGAGATAAGTTCTTGTCACTGTTTTCTATTCTTATTCTTATCAATAATTTTGAAGGCAAATATAAGTTCAAACTACGCGGAAAGAGGGGAGGAGGAGGGCCCGGTTCTTTCCCTATGCACCAGGGCCCTTGTCCCCCTAGCTACGCCACTGGTCGCACTTAGAATAGCAAAAACAAGATTAAAAAAATGTTAAGGTGTGCCTATGCATTATTTTGATATTTGATATTGGAAAGATTCGCAGAAAGATAGGAACTTTAGAAAATATTTTGAACCGCCTGTTACACTAGACAATAGCTGCCTTCAATATCGTTGTTCGATATTATGTTTAACTTAATCAATAACAATCAGAATAAATATAATTGCCAATGAAAAATCTACTTTATGCACCCTTAAATAAAAAAGAAACTTACCCAGCCACAACTTCTCCTCTTCTATTCGGGTATAGTTCTGGATGCTGTCCATATCTGAGGTACACTTCGAACTGCTGTTCTGCTCTGTAAAATTGTACCTTATGTTTAGAGTCTAAATTTGAATAAATGTAAGTACAATTTTTATAAAAACAATAATTAGAAACAAGAATACTATTTTCTCAAATGAAGGACTTATTTTGCTTTCTAGTCTTTATTCCAATCACAAACTAGTTTCAGACATAAGTCTGAAAAAATACGTTTTATTTATCATAAGGTAAAAACATTTTTTCTACATAGGCTCGAGAATTCTTTTAGAAACAGACCAAGAAATTATTTCAAACAACACAGCGTCAACTAACATAATTTTTTTTTGACTATTTCAACAGTTATTAATAAATTAACGATACTTCTCTTTCACTATTTCGAATTATATAATACCACTAGCTTACCACCCGTGGCTTCGCCCGCTTTCTCTAAAACGATTTGAGATTCAAACTATCCTATCTCTCAAGTTGGATCGAACTGCATATGTTACATTGTGGTTTAGGAGTCCATTGAGGACAAACATTGTGACACGAGATTTATATATATTAAGATGGTCTACATAATACACATACAAGCTGCTTTCCTTAACAAGTCTAGTTCATAATAACCTTGAGTCAAAGCTGAAGTAAGTTTGGTCGGTGAAGTTATCAGCGTGGAAGACAATTTTCACGAAGTTAGTCTCGGATATAAAGGTTTGCGGCTGCTCTATCTCCCCGCAGAATAGACCCGGCTCTTTTCTGTTTGATACGTCCGTTTTTGCGTTCCCATCGACTATCTGGAACAATATGTTTGTGTAGAATTATGGTGGTAGTGACGTCATAGTATGAGAATGTGTGTGTGCGCGTTGCTATGGCAACCGTGAATTAATTTTGTAGAGACTTAAAATAGAAATCTATTTGATGGAAAAAGTATATTTCCAAAGGCAAATTCAGAAATCGGTATATTATATATTTTTTATTACTTACTATAGAAGGTCATTTCTACTTATTATAGAAATGACCAAAACAATTTCCTTAATTGTTACCAGATTTAATAACATCATTGATAAATGTATGAAAGAAATCACCTTCCATGAATGAATAAAATGAAAAATATTGTGAAAAATATGAAACTTTAATGGATTTTGAAGTGCAAAATTGACCTAAATTGAAACAAAATAAATATTGACGTTAAACGTTGAAAAATGAAAAAGAGATAAATGTTCGGCACACAGCGCTTACATAGCCGTCAATATTTTGTCAGTTTTGTAATGTTAGTTTTAGTTGGGAGTTTATTTCAGATATGGAAGATTGAATTTTAATTCAAATTCAAATTATCTTCATTTGCTAGATCAAAATATTATTCATCCCAAAATTTGTTATCATGACGAATATATGGTAGTTGCCTTAAGGTAGTTAGTTGCCTATTGAAATGTCATAAAGTTACTTAGGGCTGATTTTTCAATCCTTGGTTAAACTTATTCATTGAACAACGTATTAAACTACCATTTCAAAAATGTATTCTAATTGTTCCTATTTGACAGTTTACAGGTGAACTTTTAAAATGTTCGTGTAATATTATATTGGACGGATTAATTTTAACCAAGGATTGAAAAACCTACAAACCCTAAAACGAACAAATTATCTATCAATACCAAAACCATTTTTCAGTACAAAACTTGATTCAAGATTCAGTATTTTAATAATCCCGTTAAATCCGAGCGAATCGAATCAAGAAATGTTAAGACAAAGGTCAAAATTTTTGAGCCGTGAAATTACGCTACGACTAGCGCAGTAAGGTGCGTTAGTTAATTTGGGTCGAATTTATTAATTAATTCTGAACTCAGTAAAAGTACGGAAGACCAATTTGCTCGGAGATTATTGGATCGTGATTTCTTATTGAAATTTGTGAGCTTTGAGCTTTTGGATTGGACTGGAGCAATTTCGTTTCTGTTCGTTTGCTTAAGCGTAACTTGTACTTAATATTATTATGATAATTTTGATGGCGTAGTGTTTGTTGAAAGAATACTGTGATTTAATATGGTCTACAGAAAAGCAAGAGCTCTATATGGCAATATAATTAGAATAATGACAATGTTGAAATATTATGATCGTCGATGAAAAAAGTAATGGATTTGAATAAAATAAAAAAATCTTTATTTGCTAAAAACACTAACTTTACAAAAATATGTACGCTGACTCCTTAACTAGAGGAACTCTGTGTCTTAGGAGCCAGCGTTCCTCCTTATAAAATGAAATGAAATGAAAATACGTTTATAATGGATACAAAAAATATACATTAATGAAATAAATAGGTATTTCTATAAAATATGTATGCCATAATTAGGCTTGCCACTCAGTGTATCATCACTGATTTTCATTGTTTGCTTTAGGATGCCTTATTGACAGTGGATGCATTTATTGTCAAACTAAAATATACAACGTATAACTATAACGAATCAAACCATCATTCTCTAAGAACTTTACACTTTTTGGATATATTTGAGTAGGATAGTCAATAGCAATAAGTGAATACAGTGTGCTCTCAACTGGGGCACTCCACATCTGTTTTATATCTTGTTTTCCGAAGTTATACCAAACCAAACATTTATATGAAGACCTCCGTTGGGGATTGAGTCTAGAACTGCGTCCTCTGTGTTTGGTCAGTCAGTTTGTGTTTGTATTAACTATCATGGAAAGTCGCATTTATTGGAAGTATCCACAAGTTCTTTTAATATATTATGTCTATAAATTACTTCTATACAAGTTCAATCATTTTACTTTCCATCCTTTGCTGCATACCTATCCTGCTATTGTGGCTTAGTCATTTTAAAGTTTCCTATCTCAAATAAATTGGCTTATCCACAACATGGTATCTTCAAAATGTTCTCTAATCGTAACAATGTTTTGTGAATAGCAACTACGTAACTTTGTGCAGTTCAGAGCTATTAGCTTTAATCTGACGCGGCACTTAACGTCTGCGAAGTTCCAGAACTCACCTGCATATATCCCTTGTGACAAGTGGTGCCATTTATTAAACTACCCACTTTGAACTTCTTGAAACGTATCCTTAAGATCCAGTCTTTTGGTGACCCGCGGAATGCTCTAAACCTGCGAAAAAAGCATTTTTAAATGTTTTTCCTTAATTGAAGTCGGACAGTATTTTTGCCTGGTCAGTCTTAAAATATATTTTTGGGAATTCGTACAAGGTTACAGACTTAGAAGAAAAACAATTCAGTAATATTAAGCTCGAAGATAAACTTAATCGGTAAAAAATACATAAAAATAGCGCAGCAATAAGTGATTGGTTTTAATTCATTAACTCAAGAACATACAATCTGTGTAACCAGTTATTCTATTGACTGATTTTCAATTAATTTTGCTTTATTATAATTGTTTTAATATTTAATTAAATATTAGGGATATAGGGATCTTGTCGAAAACCAGCGCCAGGCATATGCCTGGCACATGCTGAACTCGATCCTTTTTGGCGATACGGGGGCACTTTTATCTAACATTGTTTTATTTTTTGTTTTTGTATTGTTTATTCATTTCTTTTTTGTAATTTCTTTGGGGTGTCATGGCCATATAACACCTTTTGGCCAAAGCCAACCTCACCTGCTCGTGGTGCACCCTGCTGGTCTACAAACGAGGCTCTGGCGATTAGTTTAGAGTGGTAGAACTACAGCTGCATACAGTCTCTGTATGTAGCACGAACGGGCTGTAGTTCGTCCGGGGCAGGACCACTACCTCACAGGAAACCGGCGTGAAGCATAAATTTGCGTTTCGCATTAGGTAAGTGAGGCATCCGGAAGCCCATCCCCCCCCCTCCCTTTAAGCATCATGGCAGCGGTTTTAAACAGAAATTTACCCCAGGAGGGTACCAGCTCTTTTGATGCTGGAGAATCCCTCCCTGAGCAATCTTGTTCAGGCCGCCCTACGTATTCTGGGGAGGGCAAAATACCGCTCGTTACTTCCCTACCAGGCAAAAAGAGCAGAAAGACCTGCGCACCCCTTTCCACGCTCCGCGTTAACTTCTGCAATATCAGGGGTATTCACTCTAATATCAACGCCGTGCATTACCACCTCGAAACGGCGAAGCCGGCCTTACTGTTTCTAACCGAAACTCAGATATCTTCACCGTCTGATGCGTCATACCTTAGTTACCCTGGCTTCAGCCTGGAGCACAATTTTTTACCCCGCGCTGGTGTATGCGCATATATCCGGGAAGATATCTGCTTTCGTCGCCTTGGTCATCTTGAAGGTAGGGACCTTTCCATCCTTTGGCTACGTGTAGAATGCGACGACCACCCGCGCATCTATGCGTGCCTTTATAGGTCCCATAGCGGAAATGACGAATCGGACCGACTCTTTGAGCACATTCAGTCATCGGTTGACACCGTGCTTAATCAGACTCCTGCTGCAGAAATCGTTGTCCTTGGTGACTTCAATGCTCATCATACCGAATTTCTCAAGTCACGAACAACCGACCATGCGGGTAGATCTGTACACGACTTCGCTCTTGCCTATAACCTCACGCAATTGGTATCATCGCCCACGCGAATTCCAGACATTGAGGATCATACGCCTTCTTTGTTGGACCTTCTGCTGACTTCCCACCCGGAAGGCTACCAGGTAAATGTCGATGCCCCTATGGGCTCTTCCGACCACTGCCTAGTCCGGAGTTCAGTGCCAATCTTGCGCTTACCTCGGCCTCCACGTGCAGGCCACCGCCGCGTTTGGCACTATAAGTCGGCAGATTGGGATGGGATGCGTACTTTCTTCTCATCGTATCCCTGGAGCCGAGTTTGTTTCTCCGCGAATGATCCTAGTGCGTGTGCTGACTCTGTCGCCGATGTGGTGCTTCAGGGAATGGAGCTCTTTGTTCCAAACTCTGTTGTTCCCGTGGGTGGCAAGTCCCAGCCTTGGTTTGGTCGCTCTTGCAAATCGGCATCGCGCCGTAAACAAGATTGCTTCCAGGCCTGGGCCAATGCACTCGCATCTAGTGATCCAAACGCCCGTACATTGAAAAGAGAATTGAACTCGGCCTCTAGGTCCTTCAAGAAGGCTATTGCAAGAGCGAAAGCAGAGCACATTGCTAAGCTTGGCGAAAAACTTGCCCTACTTCCTTCTGGAACTCGAGCCTTTTGGGCCCTCGCTAAAGCTGTGCAAGGGAATTTTTGTCAGCCGTCCCTACCATCTCTGCGCATGGAGAATGACTCGTTGGCCCACACAGCAAAAGAGAAAGCCGACCTTCTTGGCTCTCTTTTTGCTGCTAATTCGACGTTGGACGACACAGGGTTCTTGCCACCTACCATCCCACGATGTGAAGCATCCATGCCTGACATTCGTTTTAGTCAGAGAGCAGTGCGTAAAGCACTCCTTTCCCTGGACGTCCATAAGTCAAGTGGCCCTGACGGTATTCCTCCTATTGTGCTTAAGATGTGCGCACCTGAGTTGGCTCCGGTTCTGACGCGACTTTTCCGGTACTCCTACTCTACAGGCGTTGTCCCGAACTCATGGAAGACGGCTTTAGTGCATCCGATCCCGAAAAAGGGCGATCGCTCGGACCCGTCCAATTATCGACCCATAGCTATCACTTCTTTGCTCTCCAAGATAATGGAAACCATTATCAATCGCCAGTTGCTGAAATATCTGGAGGAGCACCAGCTGATCTGTGACCGTCAGTATGGATTCCGTCACGGACGATCGGCTGGTGATCTTCTAGTATATTTAACACATCGTTGGGCGGAGGCGATAGAGAGCAAGGGTGAAGCATTGGCGGTCAGTTTGGACATAGCGAAAGCCTTTGATCGGGTCTGGCACAAAGCGCTTCTTTCGAAGCTTTCTTCCTATGGGCTTCCCGAGAACTTTTGCCGATGGGTCGCCAGTTTTCTCACTGAGCGTAGTATGAAAGTCGTGGTCGACGGTTCATGCTCCGAACCCAAGCTCGTGAACGCTGGTGTACCTCAAGGCTGCGTTCTGTCTCCCACACTGTTTCTTCTGCATATCAATGATTTGCTGCGCGTTAGCAGCATTCATTGCTATGCAGATGACAGTACGTGTGATGCAGTTTATGCCGGCCGAAGCAATATTTCTCGGGATCGCGTCATTGAGTGTCGGAACGATCTTGTGTCCGAAATCGAAACTTCCTTAGAAGAAGTCTCGAATTGGGGTCGAATTAACCTGGTCCAATTTAACCCCAATAAGACACAAGTCTGCGCATTTACCGCTAAGAAGAATCCCTTTATCGCGACTCCCATTTTTCAAAGTACTCCCCTAAAAGCCACAGCCAGTATCGGAATTCTTGGTCTCGAAATCACGAGTGATGTGCAGTTCTCTTGTCATCTGGAAGGAAAAGCTAAGTTAGCTTCCCAGAAATTAGGTGTACTCTGTAGAGCGGGGCAGTATTTCACTCCGAGCCATCGCCTTAACCTTTATAAGGCGCAAGTCAGGCCGCATATGGAATACTGCTCCCATCTCTGGGCCGGTGCACCTCAACAGTATCTCCTTCCATTTGACCGAATCCAACGGAGAGCTGTGCGCCTCGTTGGCGAGCCAAGTCTAACCGATCGGCTTGATTCTTTAGCACTGCGTAGAGAAGTCGCCTCCTTGTGCGTCTTCTACCGCATTTATCATGGGGAGTGCTCTGAAGAACTGTTTGGAACACTGCCTGCGGCTGAATTCCACCACCGTACAGCACGTCACAAGCTCAAATTCCATCCATACCATCTGGACAGCTGGCGATCAACAACAGTTCGCTTTAAAAGAAGCTTTTTGCCTCGTGCTACGGAAATTTGGAATCTGCTCCCGCCGGCAGTGTTTCCAATGAGTTACGATTTGGGGACCTTTAAGAAAAGAGCGTACACCCACCTTAAAGGCCGGCAACACACTCGCCATACCCCTGGTATTGTGGGTGCAAGTGGGCGACGATGTTCACTTAACATCAGGTGACCCGTCTGCTCGTTTGCCTGCTATTAACATAAAAAAAAAAAAAAAAAAAAAAAAAAAATTTATGCTTTTACTGTATTGTGTCTCACTATTTTGCCAAATAAACATTTTTTCTTTCTTTCTTTCTTTCTATTATACCTATATGTACAAGTGAGCGGTCGACCAAAGTTCTCGGCTGTGACGGGCGGAGACGACACATCTTCATATATCTCAACTGTCTTGTTGCAGTGATCTCGCTTTGAATCTGAAACAATGGAAATTATATTTAATAATGTAAAGATAAGTTGGCAAAAATGTTAGTGTATGTAAAAACAAGTGAATTAAGGATTTATTTTGTCACGCGAGTGAAAATTATTTTGGTACAAAAACAGATTGGTGCCTGAACAACGCACAAAATATATAAAAATGAAACCCGCTTCGCGTTGTCACGGCATCACGCGTGAACGGGTGGACCGATTTCGATAATTATTTTTTTATTAGATTCCTTGAAGTACGAAGATGGTTCTTATGTAGAGAAAACGTAAATATGTACCACGGGCGAAGCCGGGGCGGACCGCTAGTAACTATTAAAAATAAATTTATGAACCCGAAAAAGAGTCACCAGATGGACAGTCTTGATATGAATAATGTATCATATTGAGATTTAATTGGTGCACACGCATTTTCCAAATTCTTATTTTTTGCTCTTACTCAGTTCTTAGCTCACTTACCCTACAAGTTACAACATATTGTGTTAATAAACAAAAACATTTAAGGAAAATCTTACTAAGTGCAACATCACGTACACACTAAATTTGCTACGTGTGCACATGTGTGTATTTGTCGCTCTGTACTTTAATAGTCTTGAGGAAGGATTATATGAGCCATTTTATTGCTACCAGCTTGTTGTAATGAGATGATTATCTTGAGAACTTTATATGTGTGTAAAAAGATGAGTCTTTATCCTTGTGTTTGTGTTTGTGTTCATTAAAAGGAGTTAGTTCACTTCTTTGTTTGTAACTGTGTATAAATTTGGTTTAACAATTTCAATTATGATTGATAGATTATTAACTGCTGAACTACAAACGATGTTTTCATGATATAATATTTTGAGGCAACTTTTAACTGTATACAGTTATAGAAAAACATTTTTCGGAATGATTTTTTCATTTATTTTAGACTAGCAGTGCTCCGCGGTTTTACCAGTACGCAGTGCTACACTTCTGTTGGACTTAGCGAGATGATATATAGCCTATAGCCTTCCTCGATAATGGGCTATCTAACACCGAAAAAATTTTCCAAATCGGACCAGAAGTTCCCGAGATCAGCGCATTTCATTTATCAAGGAAAAAGATCCTTTTTAATCTAAAGCTTGAATAACCAATAACTGACAACACTATAAAAGCAACATAAAACTGTAAAGAACAAGCTTGTATTCATAGTGATAATATTGACGATCCATATTGCGAAACAAAATTATAAACTTCCATTTTCCAATCCATAATTTTAGCTCGACAATGGAGTTAATAATATAGAGAGATAGTTAAAAGAAAAGCGAAGCGTAATGGAAAATATAAAGCCATTGTATACTGTATACTGTATACTATGTTATAACTAGATTTTGTTATAAAGTAAACAATTGTGAGCAGCTTTTTCCTTTTAGCGAATCGTGTTAAAATTTATCGATTTTATGTTGAACCTGTTTATAAAAGGGTTGTTCTAGAGCGATGATTTAAAAATAGAATATAGGGCGATTGTATTTTATTAGCTGGTTTCTTATAGTGTATAATTTAAGCATGTGGTCTTCTGTGGTCTAATTTTATAACGTCATGTGCATTTTGGAAATTAAGTACCTATCTGTGAAGTCGTCTTTAATCATATATATTTGTAACTTATAGTAGATATTATATAAGTATAATAGAAAATTTTCGAATAATTGTAATCATGCTGTATAGCGAGTCGGCTCGACTGCTGCACTGCTTCAAACTGTCTACTTCATTGATAGTATTGTAACAGTGGAGTGCATTCCTAGTAGTCATAACAAATTGTACAGGGTGTCTCAAAAGAAAGTTTATATTTTGTGGATGAATAAAAAAAAAGTAAGCGGTGTATTGAAAAAATGTTTATTAATTATTAAAGTGCATACTATGGGAATTTATTTCTTAAAAATAATATTGTCCAAATGCAGTCCATTGCGTTCACGGCACTCATTTAATCGAACAGTGTATGCCAAAAAACCAACTTCTCTAGTGCATTTAAAAGAAAATATCCGGCACGAAATGGCAGCCATCACCGTTTCTACCTGCCGAGCTGTCATAAATAATTTTAGTGTTCGATTAAATGAGTGCCGTGAACGCAATGGACTGCATTTGGACGATATTATTTTTAAGAAATAAATTCCCATATTATGCACTTTAATAATTAATAAACATTTTTTCAATACACCGCTTACTTTTTTTTTATTCATCCACAAAATATAAACTTTCTTTTGAACCCTGTATATTTTTACTGACGTATTTTTTAAAGTTATTAATTGTTACTAACAAAATGAGTCCTGGTTGCTTGAATTTGAATTACGAAGATTTTTATCAAGATTAAAAGTATTACTTATCTAAATGACAGACATCCTTGTAAACTGAGCACAAAGCATTCCTCTCAAACTGATTGAATAAAATTTCAATGCCGAACGAACTACGACTTAGTTATTTATCGTATTTCTAAAATAGCAAAGAGAACCGTAAATATTTGTCCGTCTAGGATCCATTTACTGCTCTGTGAATATTTGAGACGTGATGAACAGTTTGAAACGCATTACATCTGCCCCCGTACCATGTGTTATAACATTACTATCTGTGCCCTGCGGTTTTACCTGTATTGTTCCGTTCCTATTGGTCTTAGCGTGATGATATATCTTCATTAATATTATAAAGAGGAAAACTTTGTTTGTTTGTTTGATTGTAATGAATAGGCTCATAAACTACCGGACTGATTTTAAAAATTCACCATTCGAAAGCTAGGTACATTATCCACGAGTAATAAAGGCTAGGTTTTATCCAGGAAATCCCACGGGAACGGGAACTATGCGGGGTTTTCTTTAAAAACGCGGGCGAAGCCGCGGACGGAAAGCTAGTAGCCTATATAGAGCCTATCTCGATAAATGGGCTATACACCACTATTTTTTAATCAGTACAAAAAAATTTACAGGGTGTTAAGTACCTTTAACCAATCATATTTGTGTAAGAAATAATTAAAAACACTAACAAACAGAAATGTCCCAAAATTGTCCACATAAATACGTAAAAATTGTTAAACCTATTCTTAGTCAATGACCCACACTAGGTATTGTGTTGTAATTTTCTAGCGTACGATTTCGAATAGGTCCGCTGCACAGCTCCATTGATAAATTCCGGCAAACTCGCGTCGAAGCTCGCCATCCTTCACCCCGCCACCCCCTTTCCCTCTGTGGCCTGCGCCCGCGTCGCAGTTCGCACTTCGCACCCCAACGCCGAAGGCCGAACGCGTTGCGACAAACACTAAACAGTGCCTAATTGTTAGCGGAAGTGAAAACTTGCTTTTTTTCGTCGCGTTTGTTTACGTTTTTCCCGGTACAATATCATATCACGGGATTATGTACTTATGCTTCGTGCGTTCTTTTTGAGTGGAGAAAATGCGAGTGCAGCAGTACGTATGTACAGTTAAAGAGTACCTGAGTCCCGAATGCTCGATCGCCAAATGTACGAACCGTGGTAAATGCTTACCAGCAGGCGTTGTCACAAAATGTTAACGTGTAATGTACTAGCGTATTTTGAAGAGGATCCTCGACTCGACGTAGTACGAATGTCAAATAACGCTGCGGATGGCGGTTCATGAATTTCTCACAGCGGAGTTTGGAAGTCAGTGGATCGGTCGAGGCGGGCCTGCTGCTTAGCCTCCTCGCTCACCTGATCTCACACCCTTGGACTTCTTTTTGTGGAGTGAAATTAAGTGAACAAAAGTGAGCCGGTTAGTGTCGAACAATTAAAACAGCGCATATTGGATGAAGTGAAAAGACAAAAAAACGTACCTACTTCTCTCGTTAAAAACAATTTAATAAAACGTGCACGTCTGTGTATTGATAATGGTGGTGGAAATTTTGAAGGACAATTATTGAAATACTTGTAAGGTTAGTTAAGATAATTGTAAATACCAGCTGATTCTAACTTCTTAAACACGCTAAAATCGTTTTTTCTTTCAATACAGGTTAGGTATTGTAAAAACAGCTGATTCTAACTTCTTAAACACGCCAAAATCGTTTTTTCTTTCAATACAGATTAGGTATTGTAAAAACAGCTGATTCTAACTTCGTAAACACGCCAAAATCGTTTTTTCTTTCAATACAGGTTAGGTATTGTAAAAACAGCTGATTCTAACTTCTTAAACACGCCACAATCGTTTTTTCTCTCATACAGACTAGTATTGTAAAAACAGCTGATTCTAACTTCTTAAATACGCCAAAATTCGATTTTGATATTGTTTGTTTTGTAATTAGGTACATACCTACGTACCTAATTTATTGTAAAAAAGTAATTATGCCGGTCCTAAGCCCGGATGAAGTATGAAGGGGAGATTTGAATTTAGGAAATTAAAATAAATAAAGTTAGTAACTACATCTCTTGTTTCATTCTATTGCCCAAGGTTAGGTAATACTATCAGTGAATAAGTGAATGAACTCTGCAATGTGTCTATGATTTTAGTGAGACTTTCTTAAATAAACAAATGATTATATCTTTGCTATTTATCGATATTATGTAATTCTTACATCATATATATGATAATAAAGTATTCGCTAACATGTCCTTAAAGTTTTTGTACTGATTAAAAAATAGTGGTGTATAACACGGAAAGAATTTTTCAAATCGGACCAGTAGTTCCCGAGATTAGCGCTTTCAAACAAACAAAATCTTCATAAATGTCACTTTAACAGTACAAAAATATGTTTACATGTCTGGATGTATGCCTACTATTATCAAAACTACCTCGTTATTGATATATGAAACTTCATTAGCGAATCGGCTGTAATTGAACTGTATTTGTTCAATGGATAATTTTACTCTATTATGGCTGTATAAACATAATGAAATGGTTTAATGGGATACAATTGAAGTTATAATTTGTTATGGATAGCTAAAGTTTGTGGGAGTAGGTTATTACTAATTATCCGCGCGTGGCTTCGCCAACAAATTATATGTATACTAAAAAAACCGCATCAAAATCTGTTAGGTAGTTTTAGGATTAAATTGTTGCTATCTGTCCGTCTCTATGAAGCATACAGAGACGGACAGATAGATTGTTTTATAATATTATGTTGTAAAGGAAAGGGTTACTGGTAATAGTGTTACTGACTCTATCCAATGTGATGATGTTTTATAATTGTAGTGCTTTTGTTTTTGTTTGAAAAATATTCGTAAATTCAAAAGTTCTGCCAGTTATTCTAGCTTTTAAAGCATATTTCTTAAATATAAATAATCTTTGATGTTTATTTTTAACGGGAAACATGACTAATATTATGTGCAATACCATTGAGCTCTATCTTTCTTTACTCTATCTACGTATCATATCAAAACTGCTAAACAACGTACCAAAGCAGTAATTGTATAGTCATTTCTGGTGTACGAGCATACATACTAATAAATCAGTCCAATGTTTATCACGTGTTTACTGTAGCGTTGTTGTAGCGACAGATTCGCTAAAAGGGGAATAATTTTCTGACTCCACGCGATAATATTGTCTTAAGTTATTCAAGAGAAGTTTCTAGAGAAGATCTTTATAAGGTGTAGAATTTTCATAGATCAATATACCCACATGCATTCTTCGTATTTACCACGTTAAAATATCTAATATAATTTAATAATTTGTTTAATTAATTGTATTCAATTGAAATTGTATACGTTATATTGGTGATAGAATAAAAAAAACGACGTGTGGCACTCGGGTACTGCCGCGGTAAAGGTATAATGCATGCTATGCCTTCAAGCCACACCTCCGCCCGTCGGAGTGGGGAGCGTCAGGTTTTTAAAGTGAAACTTTTATTACATCGTCTCAAACTTTTTGGTCTGTGTAGCGCATGTCGCGTGACGCACGATAAGTACGATAATTATCGTACAAATACGATAATTTTTAGTTAAATGTCTATAGTGTGAAAAAAGTTTCACTTTTACCGTGGTTTCATAAAACCACACAACATTTTTATTCGTTACGGAATTTCTGGATTCCGTCCCCTCGCTCGAGGCCCGCGATAGAATTCAAATTCAAATTCAAATTCAAATATTTTATTCCATGTACATGGGTACAATACAAGGTGTTATACAAATATGAGATCCAGCCATATTCTACCCGTCAAGACATATGGAATTACAATTAATAATTTTATCCTAAATTTCAATATTATTATTAAATTATCAAATTCATTAATAATAAAAAAAAAAATACACATCAATAAGTCAATAAGGTGCGTCGGGGTAACATCGTAAAAGGGTAAAGTACGAAAATTCTCATTTACCTGAGATTTCGGCAAATAGTTTTACTTATGACAACCTAGCGGTGAAGGACAACTCATGCCGTCCCCCATCTCACACTGCCTCGAGCGTTCTAACCGTGTGGTTGTGTGTGAAATGCATTTTTTGCCAACTGTCATTTTCGACGAAATTTTGAAGATTTTCGATCTTTACCCATCATCTGTAACTTTCCTCTCAGGTGAGATATTTATATGTTTTATACTTGTAATTGTTTATTATTACGTTATTAGTGATAACAAAGCAGTAGATAGATCATAAATAGTGCCATTTCGGACATTTTTGTATTTTCGATCTTTACCAATCGTTTTGATATGAGGTAAGTTCGGAATACTATTCATTCGAACTTGCCCCGTTTCAAACGCTCATATAAAAAAGCAGGGGTTCTCAACTTGGGTCATATTATATCGTTTTAAGTTTGGCATAACAAATTAAAATGATAAAACATTAATATCATTGAGATTATTTCTGTTTATGTAATTAAAAGGCTGTGGATATTTTAGGACGTAAATATTATAGAAAATCGCTTCGTGCCACCAATTACACTCAGGAAGATTTAAATGCTGCCTTAGAAAGCATAGCAAAAGGGGAAGAGGCCAATATGCTGCTGCAAAACATTACAGAATACCAGTATCGACACTCAATGACAGGATTAAACTCAAACTCAAACATTTATTTATTCAATTAGACTACTTTTAGTAGCACTTTCGAATCGTCATTACATAAGTATTTTTAACATTTACCACCGATTCGGAAAGCAGTATATGGAGAAGAACCGGCAAGAAACTCCATAGTTGCTTTTTTAAAATCATGTCAATATTACATAATCTGTAACTTATATCTAACTACATAATCTATACTAATATTATAAAGCTGAAGAGTTTGTTTGTTTGTTTGTTTGAACGCGCTAATCTCGGGAACTACTGGTCCGATTTGAAAAATTCTTTCGGTGTTAGATAGCCCATTTATCGAGGAAGGTTATAGGCAACACTAATTTAGGATAATATATTTCATCACGCTACGGGCAACAGGAGTGGAGCCACGGGGTTGAAACCGCGCGGAGCAGCTAGTATATCATAATATTATGCCAAAGAATTAAAGGTAAAACTAGAATAAAAAGCCAAACCCTGGGTAGACCAACCGCCATTCCTATCGAAATAGAATTCAGATTAGCCAATGCTCTAATAATACTGGAAAAATGGGGTTTTGGTCTCTCCAGGATCGAAATAATAAACCTCGTCGAAGAATTTATCAAACTGAATGGAATCGCTACACCGTTTAAGAATGGGAGGCCGGGATCGGACTGGCTGTATAATTTTCGCAAACGCCATGACCTTTCTATAAAAAAACCACAGCCTATAGAACATGTCAGACGCCAAATGACTGATCCTTTTATCATTGAAGAATATTTTAATTTACTAGAAAAGGTATTGCTGGACCTTGATTTAGTAAACAGACCTAGCCAAGTATGGAACCTAGATCCATCAAAGACTAAGGTAGTTGGAAAAATGGGAAAAGCTTCCTCACGCACCACATTTGGCACAGGAAAAGAAAATATAACAGTGTTGGCTGCAGTTAACGCTAATGGAGCAAAGTTAACGCCACTCATTGTTTTTAAAGGTAAATAATATGTTTGGAATCAGTGGATACCGGACGTAAAAAATGAATACGGTTTTGAATAAGCATATGCTGCTAGTAAAAAAGGGTATCTTTCTGTAAGTGTATTGTTCAATTATTGTTTGATTATTTATTAAAAATATAAATTGTATCCAAATTTTGTTTCCATTCATTTCCTAGTTATGATAACTACTATGTCAATATTTAGACGTAGATCATCGGCAAGGGACAATGGATAGTAATGTACTTGCACAACTACCTATTATGATATTAAAACGGTTGAGAACCTCTGTCTGAATTTGGTAGATGTGGGGAAAGACCGGATTATAAAATTCATTATTTTACAATATTTAATACTTTTTTTTACTTTAAAATACTTTGATAAAGAAACTCGTATACTTTTACATGCTTTACACAATTTGTCAGAGAATCCGAGGAGATAAAACGAAAATTTTAAAAAATACCACCAATTGCCGGTCTTCCCCCCTACATTACGATCTTTACCCGTTTTCATTATTTTCGTTTGTGTGTACATTTTTATTAATATTTATATTAATATATAAGAATAATGATTTTCAGTCTGGTGCAAAGTAAAGTACAATCTGTTGGTTCTATTGAAAGTTTTATAATTTTCTGCTACATTATGTGCTTCGGATCTATATAGATGCTTAAAAAAATATACCTCATCTCATCAAAATCTCGTTCGATGTTGCCCCGATCCACCTTAGTTATTATACATATTAAATGTCAAGTGATTTATCATTAATGTAGTCCCTTACACAATAATAACATTTCTGTACTAAAAGTTCTTTTAATTTAGATTTAAATAGAGCTGTATTTCCTATTTCTGCCATTGCCTTAGGCAATTTATAATACAATATTGGACCCATTCCAAAAATACTTTTAGAAAAGTGCCTTGTTTTACTAGTTAACATACATATTTTATGATTATTACGCTTACTTTGGTAGTGGTCATACATACTTAGATTAGATTTTACAAACATTATAACTTCATATATATATAAACATGGTAGAGTCAAAAGTACAAATTTTTTAAAATATGGAGCACAGCTGTCGGTTCGCTTTATACCAGATATGCAATAGCTTAAAAACTGATTTATGATTATGTAGATTAGATATGTAAACATAATAAACTAGCTTTACGCCCACGGCACTGACCGCGTTAAAGGAAATTCACATAAGAATGAGTTCAGAAAAAGTATAATCTTTGTCACTCCCTAGCCTCTGCACTCTTAACTATCTCCGAACACAAACATATTCTATCTATACTAATATTATAAAGCTGAAGAGTTTGTTTGTTTGTTTGAACGCGCTAATCTCAGGAACTACTGGTCAGATTAGAAAGATTCTATCGGTGTTAGATAGCCCATTTATCGAGGAAGGCTATAGCGCTATACATATAATACATCACGCTAATACTGATGGAAGCGGAGCAAAGCGGGTAAAACCGCGTGGCACAGCTTGTATTATCAAAAAACATTCTTCACGATGGGAATAAAAGACAAACAAACACACTTTTGCATAATTATACTTTTAGATTAAGTAAGAAAGTAAGGATTATGTCTGTATGACTAATTGCCATCACGTTAACCAAAGGTTTTTAAACTAAAAAATAGTACATCTTTTGAGTATAAAACGCCTTGTATTTTCACACGCGTGGCTCAGAAGAAAGCATAGCACTTGACACACGTTCCTCGAGTTAGACACGCTCGTGTTTTAGGTCATCTTAATGTCTGAAATCTAGATTTTTTTATCTTTTGAGTTTTGGTACTGTTTCTAGTTTAAATCATGTTTTGAAATAACTTTGTTTTGATAATATAATGGTAAAATTATTTGATTTGATTAAGGATTAAAAATATGTCGACTGATATATTTTCATCTGATAGCCTATCTGACACTTTGTGAATGTCGTCAATAACTCGTCTTCACATCACCATTATATATTGCTTATATTAAATTAAAAGAATGTTGTTTATTTCAGTTGTCATTTAAACAATAACAAATAACATTTTAAACCGACTTCAAAAAAAGGAGGAGGTTATCAATTCGGCCGAAAGTTTTTTTTTTTTTATGTATGTACACCGATTACTCCGAGGTTTCTGAACCGATTTACGTGATTCTTTTTTTGTTCGATGCGAGATGGTGTCGAATAATTGGTCCCATAAAAATTTTATTCGGATAAGCCCAGTAGTTTTTATTTTATGAGCATTTTTGTCTATATTTGTAAATGTTGCAAGTGCAAGTTTGAAGTCGGTTGTTTTTAACGCAGTTATATAGACTTGTGTTAAACAATGACAAATAAGCAACGCAAAAATGGAAAAGCTCACTTATTTAAAACAACAACATAATGATTCAGCAAATACGTAGAAATAACTACAATTCGTTATAAGTCCTTCAGTTTCTCGATACCTCATTAGGCACGTGCTAAGAGCAATTAACCTATAGAGTTCTTATATTAAGACAGAACAAAATACATATTTTCTAATCTACTTACTCTTAGTCAATAACAGCATAAGCCAGATTGAGATAGCGATAGAGTATCTGCACTGTCTTCAAACGTAGCGCGCCGGCAGTCAGTTTGTTTTCCAACCAGCTGGTGGGCTCAGTGCGTCAAGTGTTTTTAACGAAATATTTAGAAAATATAAAGTGTACAGTGTTTCTTTTTATTTGTCAGTGTGCTAAAATAACTATTGTATGTTTAGCAACCGGCTATCACTAGTCGAATGGGAGTTTTGGATAAAAACAATGTGCAAATATCTTTCCATCGGTAAGTGATTTTCAGCAAATTGATAAATATTTATGTTTTAAACCTATTTGAAGGTTTTATCAAGCGCTTTTTTGTAATTTTATGTTGTAACTGTAACATTTACCCACTTTATGGGGTTGTGGAATATAAAATAATGAAATAATTTTTAAAAAACGTCACAATAATATCACGTTTGGCATTTTGTTTACCACCGTAGTGTTGTAACACATCTAGCGTATATTATCGATTTATGACAAAAAATCTATTTCATATTAACGTTGATTTATTTATTTTGTTTCATAAATCAGATTTATATGTAGTTGTTGTTGCAAATAATAGATGTAAATTTTTTACCGCAGGAAAATAAAACATACCACGTGGTTGTTTTATTTGCACTATGTGTTTTAGTTTTCGTTTGTTGTTTATTAATTTCTCTTTCAGATTATTAATAAATTCATTTTGTTTTAGATTTCCAGAGCTAAATAAAAAATGGGTATAAAACGTGAGACATGAGTTGATTGGACGCCGCCACAATTTGCAATATTGTGTTCACTGCATTTCGAGCCTACGTGTTATCAAGATGGATACTCTAGAAGAATTGTGCAATCTTACGCTTACGTTTTTTTTTGTTCCTGTAGATAATAAATACATTTGATTAAAGAGAGTGAATTTTTATTTTGAAATTTTTTATACATAAGTTAGTTACCTACTTTAAATGTGTAACTATGTGAAAATTAAACGGTTGATTAAATGACAGTTCTCATAGATGAGAAACTACTATTGAAATACATACTTAATATACATGCGTTTTCAAAGAAAAACCCGCATAGTTCCCATTCCTGTTGGATTTACGGGATCAAAAGTAATTTTTCCAAATTTCATTGTAATCGGTTTAGTAGTATTCGCGTGAAAGAGTAACAAACATCCATCCTCACAAACTTTCGATTTATTAGTAGGATGTTAGGAAAATGTTTTCATTAAGACTGTCCTTTTATTAATTTGTTAAAATGCTGCATGATTCCTTCATGCTGACTGTGCCTTTCTCCTCACTCCTTTAACTTTATCATCATTTCCTTCTTTATTTTAAATTACATTTCAAGTTTTAAAATTTCTTTTATAATGTACTAACTTTCCGCCCGCGTTTTTAAAGAAAATCCTGCACAGTTCCCGTTCACGTGGGATTTCCGGGATAAAACCTAACCTATGTGTGTATGTACAAAATTTCATTGTAATCGGTTCCGCAGTGAAAGAGTAACATCCCTTCTCCCATAATTTCGCATTTATTATATACGTAGGATTAAACAAATAATGTATTCAACTGAAATTTATTATAAGTTTTGTTTTTTTATTATTTATTATTTCACGAAACCGTAAATGCAAAATACATTCACGATTTTATCGATTGAAGCACATCCCATCACTATCACCTTCTATCTATCTAAATACGTACCTATAGTAAAAATGGTGCCATGACTATGTTGAAACGTAGCTTGTTGTCTATAGCTGTCTCATTCTTTCATACGACGTTTTCTTTAGATAGAGAGAAACAAATATATGTAAATTGTATACGCTCGATACAAGTACTCTATAGGTTAATTGCTCTTAGGGCACGTGCGTTTCAGATTATTACTCAACATAAGGGTGTATGAAGGGGACAAATTGAATTGTCTCTCGATTTAAAATAAGTGGTTAATTTGTATAAGCATTTTAAAAGAGCCATTTGATTTCTGTTTTTTATTATATCCCAATTTATTTATAAGGGCATTTAAAAAATGTGAATATATTTACAATATTCTTTGGAATGTTTATCATACTTTCTAACGTGTAGTAAAAAAATCCCATTTTATGTGTCGAATGATGTAAGAGTTAGGGCCGATTTTTCAATTGTTGGTTAAAATTTATCCGTCCAATAAAGTATTACACGAACATTTTAAAATGTCACCTGTATAGTTGTATACTGTCAAATACGGACAAATATAATATATTTTTGAAATGGTAGTTTAATACGTTATTCGATGAATAAGTTTTAACCAAGGATTGAAAAATCAGCCCTTAGAGTGCAATGTATAGGTAAAAATCTTACCTATAGGTAAAATCTGTTTCACGCAGGAGCTTTTATTTTTTGTGATTGCTTATATATTTATAAAACATTGAACATACAACATAATATGATGCACATAATATTATAATAAGAAAAGAGGTGCATTTTTCGAAAAAGGGCAGCAGTTAACATTTTAATATTAAGCTCAAACGTGTCAACAATATTATGTACATCTTTGTCAGAGTAGATTTAAGGCCATTTCCATACACAAGTTTTACATAACCTGATAGCAAGAACATTATGCGTTAAGGAAACAAGAAGAAAGCCGTTGAAAGTATAGTTTTAAAGCTTTTTATCCGACAGAAAACTACATTCCCGGTGGAGTAATAAAAATAGTGCACGGAGAATATTTTGCGAACTTTTCCAATACTAACAGTATAGTGTAAATATACTTTTGTTCGAACTATTTTAGCACTTTTATACACAGGGTGTAATCGTTAAGTGTGCACAGGCCATTATTCCGTAACTATTGCAGATATCAAAAAACTTTAAACTGATATTAAAAGTACCTACTTAACGTAATGAGTAAAATGACAATCACTTTTTAAAAATAAAACGAGAAATATCCAAAAAAATTACATCAAAAGATTCCATACATTTAGTATGAAATATGACTATTCCAAACATTTAATATGAAAGATTTTACTTTTTTATATTGGATTTTGTGCTTTAATTATTTCGCAAAGTTTAATGAAAGTTTATTTAGAAACTGTAAATAGAGCTCTATGTGGAATAAATACAATGGTATTTCAAAACGAGGATGTCATTTCGAACATTTGCTTTGAACCATTTCGAACACAAAATGTATGGGAGCGTTTCATGTAACATTTTTGGGTATTTCTTGTTTTATTTTTAAAAAGTTATTATAATAATAATAAAATCTTTTATTGAACAATTTGTGGGTTAGGTACAAACATGTAACATTTGGACCCCAAACTAGGACAGCCTGTATTTTTATTTTCCTTAATGACAATAATAACAGAACTATAGCATAATATTAACTTAAATAATGATTTAGGTAATTTAGCTATTTTTTATACAAAATTATACAAAATAAAATTTAAATTATACATTTTAACTCAAGTTTAGTAGATATACTCATATGTTGTGCGTGCGTGTTTGAATGAGTGTGCGTGTTTGTATGCAATTATTGTCATTTTACTCATTAAGTATTAAGTACTTTCAATATTAGTTTAAAGTTTTTTGATATTTGTAATAGTTACGGAATAATCGCCTGTGCACACTTAACAATTACTTCCGGTATAGACTATAGGTATTATAGATATGTGTGGAATTTAATCGGTTTTACTATTTTATTAACTGACGCTTGGTGCATTAGTTTGTGCATTGGTAGATATTGGTCTGAAAGGCCGTGGGTTTGAATCCAAATGAAAATTATATAATTTTTTAAGAAGTGTAAGTAGTAAAAGAGTGATTGCCTATTTAGGAAGAAAGAAAGAAAGTCTATTGTCTTGATAATAGATAGTGGATGTGAAATGCATTTGCTACATGCCCCACAAAGGGACAAGGGTAGACCTTTGTCCTAACCTTATGAGAATTTAATTATCTACAACATAGGTATTACATGTGATATAGTTTTCATTGTTTACTTTTAGATTTAAATTAATAAACAAGCAATAAACAAACTCTTTTTTCATATTGTAACAATAGTTTTGGCTGAATATTTTTTAGTTACATAATAATAATAAATACATATTTCGGGACAATTTTCACACACGGCATGGTCAGATCCCATACTAAGCTTTTGCTTGTGTTATGGAAAACAGGTGGCTGATAAACATACATATATAATTTTAAATAAATACTTATATGGATAATTATTAACACCCAGACACTGAGCAAACACAACTATGTTCATCACACAAATATTTGGCCGGGGTGGGAGTCGAACCCACGACCAGTGGCTTCGAAGGTAGGGTCACTACCAACCAAGCCAACCGGCCAGGCTAATATTTTATATTGTATAATATGTTATCTATACATATAATAAATCTGTAGAAGGGTCAATTCTGTACATTGAAAATATTGAAAAAATAAATAGCAGGGGGTGTTACTGGATCGATACCAAACCCAAATATGTGATTAAAAAAATTTTTGTCTGTCTGTCTCACGTGAAAACTAACGGTTCGATTTCAATGAAACTTGGTATAATTATACCTTATTATCCTGGGCATAAAATAGGTACTTTTTATCCCGGAAAAATACGTAGAAAAAAATAAATCTTAATTTTTCCGCGCGGACGGAGTCGCGGGCGAAAGCTAGTTTAATATATTAGCTATAAGTAGTTACATGGGAAGCCGCAGGCGAAAGCTCTATTCTGTATTTCTAAGAGCAAAGTAATTTTCGAGTATAATCTTCTTAGGTTACCGTTTCCATGGCAACGTTATTTAATTCGCTATATTATGATTAAGTACTACTTAATAATTCACAGCTTGTTAATGTTAGAATTTTTGGGCTTAATTCCTGGTAGAGACAGACGATTTTAAGTCTAATTTTGATTTGGCATTTAATTATATCTATATTAAATTTATCAGAAATCCTTCTTTTGTGAAGTATATCTGAAACACTATACTTATCAAATGCTTGCTCTTTAGGATATTACTCTACATAACTACATAGTAGGAAAAATCAAAGTCACAATAAAATATTTAGATTTTGTTGCGTTGTTTTTGAGCGTTTTTTTAAAGATAGAGTTGTCTTTGACGAAGGTTCTAGTTTACAATTTGTTTAATTTTAGACAAAATGAGCAAAGCCGCGGATGGAAAGCTAGTTTACCTGAATAAAACCCTTCCAAACAATACACAGTATATGCAATAGGTTATTTATTTACCCCATAAGCCCACAAGGACACCAGGAACCTTGAAAGTTAGAACTATCACCGTGACAACTTTGTCCAGCAACTCTCAAGGGGTCACGATTCTAGTGACCCACACAACTTCTCTTAAAAGGAATGTTTTTGTGATGATATACAGCCTATAGCCTTCCGCAGATAATGGGCTATCTAACACCGAAATAATGTTTCGAATCGGACCAGTAGTTTATATTAGCGCGTTCAATCAATCAATCAAACAAACTCTTCAGCTTTATAATATTAAGTATAGGTAGATAAGTAGACTAACAGCAATAATTTTTCGATTCGAGACATAAATGAGTTCCTGAGATAAACATGTTCAATCAAATAAACTTTTCAGCTTTATGAAGTGAATATTATCTATGCAGTTTTAACTGCAATATAAAATAATAAGACCAAACACTTGTCCTACAAATCAAATAATAACTCATTTACATTAAATGATATTTTAAATAACCAAATCTAAATGAAACAAAACAAATTTGAAATATCAAGTCAGATATAATATTAACAGCTCTAAGAAGAAGCAACACAATTTATCGGTGTCTAGAAACTTCCACAGTTGGTGTAAAGTTACTATTTCTTTCCGCAGACCATATTCCCCGTGAGTCTTAGTTTTATATACTTGAGATACGGTATTCCCTTGACGGTTTATATCTGACCGTAAACTCTGTTGGATATATTATAAAAATTAATCGCTAAATGTAAAACTCGAGAACGGCTTGACCAATTCGGCTATTATTTTGACGTTTTTGTTAAGGCACTAAGCAAGGTTGTTATGAGTAGTCGAAAAAGGGGCATTAGGGCAGATCAACGTCTGTCGGGTAATTTATTTGTAAAAATATATATTTTTTTTAATTTTTATAGCGATATTAGATGAAACTCGATTTAAAAAGTTCGTAAAACAAGATGTGTTATAAAGTCTTATGCAGCATGAATTTTTATGTTAAAATATAAATCAGGGCACTCCATAAAACGGGTAGATAAAATGTATAATTTTATAGATAAGAAATGCTTTACAAAGACCTTACTATTTTAATAAAACAGTATTTCCTTGCAGAACGAAGAAACAGCAAAATAGATCGTGTCATTAGTAGTACAATAAAAGCTTAAAAAAAACATTTAAAAATAATTTATTGCGTTATGCCAATAGTCGCAGAACAAATGTTGTTACTTATGATGTTAGCTATCTTGTCCTGCGAGGTTGCTGGTGTTTTACAAGTAACCCTGTATAAATATTATGAGTAACTTATCAGTGTAATAATTAAAAATAAATCAAGTCAATCACATTGCAACAGTTTCCACAAACTAGCTTTCTTAGTGCGAAGGTGTCCAAAGCGTGAAAACTGAATAGAGCATGGAGTGAAAAATTAAATAATGAATTTTAAAGCTTTTGTTCAATTAAACCTTACTTCCATGTCTAGCTACTGGTGAGAAAAGGTTATGAAACTAATATATTGAGGAAAGAATTTACAGTTTTCCTTTTTATGATATTAAATTGCACATTTTTTAATTTTTATTGTACAGTTTTGAAGTTGGTTTTGAAAGACTCTACATCAACTATAACGATTAATAATACCTCAATCTACAAACACTATCTCAAACTACACATCAGTTTTATGGATTTACTTACAACAGACATGGTAAAATATATACTTACTTATTTAAAAACAATATCTCCATCCAGCGCATTCAAAAATAGTTTTTTTTTTATCATAACTAATCTTCTTATAATATAAAAATGAATCCCAAAATGTGTTGGTAAGCGCATAACTTTAGAACGGCTTAACCGATTTCATTAATTCTTTTTTTATAATATTCCTTGAAGTTCGAGGATGGTTCTTATTTAGAGAAAACGTGAATATATACCACGGGCGAAGCCGGGGCGGACCGCTAGTAGAAAATGAAATTGATTTTCGATTAGAGAAATGGAACTCGGTAACAGTTAACTTTTTAAACACGTTCAACTTAAACCAACAAAATAACAAAACCCATTAATATAATTCATTAAAATAATTCATAGCAATTACAAGCCCATACAAAACCAGGTCACTCGTACACGTGGCATTCACCTCCATATTTCTATCCCTCAATAAATCTCTTAAACCGTTTAATTCACATATTACGTCGGAAATTAGTTGAGAAACTTCTAATTTCAACTGAATTACCGCCTTTTATCTAATTTCGCAGCGCTCCCGTTAAAAGACTCCCCGTCAATCGAATGAGGACTCTAATCAGGCGTATTAGAGTACATTTTCAGTCGATAACGTTAGTTTAATCAGCTGATTGCAGGATACTTTTATTCTCTTGTAAAGAACACAATTCGTGCTCCATTGAACACGGACTTAATTCTGTGGATGTGGTATTTGAAAGAAAATGCTTCCGGGCCGTGGCTTTTATGATGTTATTATTATAAAAGTTACATTTATACGTGTTTCATTTACTGAGTGGTGATTATCCTTGATTCCAAGGATATGATATCAATTCAGTGCATTGTGAATGAAATTTAATGTGGGGTTTCTATTTAATGTTGGGGTTGTGATAATTTGTGCTTTTCAGATTTGGTTCAAATAAATGTGATGTTGTTTGTGTTCTGTTTGCGTGGCAAAACCATAGAAACGATTTTAATTGAATTTATTATCACTACATAATATAAAACAAAGCTATATCGCTGTCTCTGTTCTTTTGTATGCTTTAATCTTTAAAACTACGCAACAGTTTTTGAATCGGTTTTTTTTATAATATCTACCTAGATAGAGTGATTCAAAAGGAAGTTGTTAGTATATAATCTATTAGGTTTGAGACAAAGCGGGCGAAGCCGCGGGCGGTAAGCTAGTCTATGTATAAATGTTATCCATTTAGCATTGATGCATCAATGCTATATAGAAACTTTCTTTGCGATGAAATAAAACTTCAAGCGGTTGAAATAAAGGGTGGAATTTTGAACATCTGTCGCGTTGTGAAATGCAAGCGAAGCTAATGTATTGTTATAACAGCAGTTTAGCTTAAAAATATAATACCGTTAGATAAAATAAATATAATAGTATTTTATTTGCGAGTCGAATTGCCAATGCTAAGCAAATACCGATCTGTTTGAATAGTTATGTGATATTATATTTCCACCAACACGTGTTCATATTTGCAATTTTAAATAAACACGGTTCATTTTTTATTTGGTTTTATGTTACTATGGCTGTATAATATATGCAGAATGATAGTGGTAGTAATTTTAAAAATATGTAATTATGATTCAAAAGTGCTTCTAGAAGAAGTCTAATTGAATAAATAAATGTTTGAGTATTGAGTTTATTATCTTTGTATAAACTAGCAATATGGTCTAATTCTAGGGATTCTGGGTTTAGATTGTTTCTCACATTAAATTTGATGTGAATATTCTAACCGAGTAACAGCTATAACTGGCATTTACGCCACAAGCGTGGTAAAACCTGATCAAAAATTATTAAATTAATAAATCCCTTGTCTACGCAATCACCGTTTCAATTTTACAAATTACTACTTTTTCAAAATCAAACAAAATTCACACCAACATTACATTAATTATTGGCAGACATATTTTCAGTAATTGTACACCATTAGTTCCGAACCATTGTACTCGAACAAAATCAATACTAGCAAGCTCGAATTATGAAAATCAAAGGCATAACCAGCCGAAAATCTAAACGTGATCGAAACTACGAATTAAATTTCCAACAAGCAACGCAAACTTCGCCATTTTAACTTCTATTCGGTAACCAGTTGCGGCAGAATATTCTAGATGTTTCACAGAATCGGACTAACTGGATCCAACCGGTTATTTAAATTTCAAATGCTCGATTTTGTTTTAAACGTCCGCCCGCCTTCGGTTTTGGCGGGAAGTTGGAGGTTGGAGTGCTATATTGTTTTTTGTTTTTCGTTCTGTGTAAACAGTTGGCAAGCAATGCTCATTGGAAGAGTAACTAGGTACTCCTTAAAAATATGTAAAATGTCTATAAAGAGGGCTTTTCGTGGACATAACTTAACTAATTTCTAAATAAATAAATAAACGGCTAAAAAATACAACTAGTGTAATATTGTGTGTAATATTATATATTTTAAATACCCCTGAATTGCCATGAGTCAGTTTAATACTTATACAAACATAGAACCAAATAAATCACTAGATTATAATATATATACATTAATTATATGAAACTGATAATAAGCAAGGCAATCAAGAATTTTTTCAATAATAATAATATTTTGATCAACTGAAGAATTTTCGACATACTTAACAATATCCTTTTTATCAGCCAGAAAGTAATCCCGCACCAATCTTAAGATAAATGCCTCGACCATTGTTATATTTTTCATTAAGACATGGGTCTGATCGGATCACTACGAAGCGAAGGAAATGAATCCGTCTGTTTGTATGCCAAGGATAGATCTGGAGATTGTGCCTGGTACAAGTGTAATAATGTCTTTGTCAATGAGCATTGGCATTGTGATGTGTACTTTATTGGTAGAGGGATAGGGTTTAAGTTTAATTAAATGTGGAGGAATATGTTCAAGGTTCAATCTTTTAAAGTATTTAGTAATCTATGCTTTTATATTAAGTGGTTAGAAGTTATATATATAAAAGAACTGTGTAAATGCAACTGTTTCGTATCCTAATAATTTACAAAGATGCTGCCTTTATGATTTTTTTCATTTTATCAGCCCTTCCCTGTATTAATTTCTTTATCCTTTCCCTATTTATATTTCCTAATAGAAAATGAGGCCCGTGTCCCAGCAGTGGGCTGTGGGAACGTATATGAGCTGATGATGATGATGAATATAAAGTCGGAAAATCAGAAACGAAATGCATAATCACACCTAAAAGTGTTATAATTAGCGAGGTCATGTAAAATCGAAGTATTGAATGTAAAATGTTCCATATAACATTTAACATAGTTTAAAGTGTGAATAGGCGTAACTTTAAATTAAAATCACATACCTATAATTACAGTTTTTACTGCATTTTACTGCACCTTCGCGTGCGGAGTTGGCAATTTTCTTAGCATAATTAAAATTAAAACGTCCGCTGTACGTACCGGAAGGAAGTTAGCGCGGAAAGTTTTTTTTTTTAATTATTAATATTTCAAAAAATTGCTCCTTAAATGGTCCATCAGAATCAGTAATTGCTCCACTTCTATAATTATTAGTTTATTTATAATTAATTTTTAAAAAAATCCAAATACTGAAAACTTGATTTCCCTATAGAATGAAAAATATACACTTTTCATAAAAAATTTTTTTGCAAAAAAATTGCTCCTTAAATGCTCCATCAGAATCAGTAATTGCTCCACTTCTATAATTATTAGTTTATTTATAATTAATTTTTTAAAAAATCCGAATACTGAAAACTTGATTTCCCTATAGAATGAAAAATATTCACTTTTCATAAAAAATTTTTTGCAAAAAAATTGCTCCTTAAATGCTCCACCAGAATCAGTAGTTGCTCCACTTCTATAATTATTAGTTTATTTATAATTAATTTTTAAAAAAATCCAAATACTGAAAACTTGATTTCCCTATAGAATGAAAAATATTCACTTTTCATAAAAAATTTTTTTGCAAAAAAATTGCTCCTTAAATGCTCCATCAGAATCTGTAATTGCTCCACTTCTATAATTATTAGTTTATTTATAATTAATTTAAAAAAAAATCCAAATACTGAAAACTTGATTTCCCTATAGAATGAAAAATATTCACTTTTCATAAAAAATTTTTTTCCAAAAAAATTGCTCCCGATTTGCTCTATCAATTACAAAAAAAATTATTTAATTTTGATAATTTTTACAATAATTAACTGAAAAACTATGTTTGCATAGTAAACTACTGCGCTGTGACGTCATCAATTATTGTCGTTGCGACGCATAAGGGCCATATTTACATGTATCAGCACTGCAGCGATATGTATAGACCTTAATGTTTATGTTTTCTTATTTATATTATTCACTAGATTTCCGCCCGCGGCTTCGCCCGCGTTTTCAAAGGAAAACCCGCATAAGTAGTTCCCGCTAACGCAAACGATAGCAACTTGACACCGAAAGATGAAACAAACGACTGAAGCACAAATTAATTGATAATTACTTGAAGTTTTAATAATACGAATAAACGTACGAGTTTAGGGATGGGTAGGGAAATGTTTATAAAAATACCTATAATAAGAATGATTTAAATAGGTACATAATAATATCTGTTCCTTGAAATTTTGCTAGATGAAAACTCAATAATTAAAATATGGCGCCTAGATATTCTTAGAGTATAATTAATAGCAACATAAGGTAAGTACTAAGTATTAAATAATAATATTATTATTCCCAGCATAAAACTTATTAATGTCATTTTAATGTAATTAATCATATTAAATAGTTGCTCTTTTAAAATCATGTCAATATTACATAATCTGTAACTTATATCTAACTTCATAATATATCATTTTCATCTTCCATATATTCCTTAATGCTATAATAGGCTCTCTGAACCTATGATATATAAAAGAGCTAGATACGTTACCCGCTCTCTATTTTGGCAAGAAAAAACTCAGGTAAGTGCCCGAGTTTCACTTAGTCACGCACCATTCAGCGTCGTGGCTGGACGTTCTTTTTATATTTTAATCGGCAGTTGTTATTACGAAGTACATGAGTGAGACATGTATTATGTCTCGTGCGTGAGAGTGAAAGAGAGAACAACTGTATTGGTGATAATGCGTTAGTAAGTAGGTATGTATTAATTACGCTGTTTTTTAGTGCAATGATGTTGGCGTATGCCGCGTCTACTAGTATAATAGGTCATTGCTCTGAACTAATATATTTTTTACATGAGTTTTACCTGAATTTAGCACTACCAAACTCTTTAATACAATGTGGAATTCTGTTGTAAAAGCGTATACCTAGACCCATAAATGAATTTTTAACTTTGGCTAACCGGTAAAATGGCATTTCAATTTTATTTCTGTTCCTTGTGCCATAACAGTGTTTATCTCCTACTCTTGTGTGTAAGTCGGCGTTTTTGTGTACATGCAAAATATTATTAAATATATACTGTGATGGTACAGTAAGGATACCAGTATTCTTAAAGAGATCTCTTAGCGAGTCCCGAGCACGTAAATTATATATAGAGCGAATGGCTCTTTTCTGTAAGATAAATATAGTTTCTATATCTGCTGCCCTGCCCCATAGTAGAATTCCATAGGACATAATACTTTTTATACACCATTACAATTAATCTAATATTGATTGTGTTCATTGGTTACATTTTTAAAATCTTCGTGTTTTATAAATTTATAAAGAATAGAAAAAATTCGATCACGAGGCGGGACTCGAACCCGCATAATTTCGTGATCGAATGTTTATATTCTTTATATTTATAAATTTATATTTTTAAAGCATTTGAATGTCATAAAACCAAAAATATCAAATTCAATCTTCGTGTTTTGTGAATTATTTAATAAATCATTTACGTGATTCTTTTTTTGTTCGATGCGGGATGGTGTCGAATTGGTCCCATAAAAATTTTATTAGGATAGGCCCAGTATTTTATTTTATGAGCATTTTTGTCTGTATTTGTAAATGTTGCAAGTGCAAGTTTGAAGTCGGTTGTTTTTAACGCAGTTATGTCTTGTATGTAAAACCTTTTTTTATTTAATTTAATTAGCACATATTTTATTATTTATACTCTAGTGAAAAATTTTCAGGTGATTATATAAAAGTAGGGCTCAATTTTTTCGCGAACCCTACTTCTAAATAATTACCACTCTTCAATAATTTAAAACTCCTTGACTGAATCCCTTCACACCCTAAAATAAAAAGTGCCTATTAATTTTTCTTATAGTAAACAGAAATTCAAATTCAATTATAAAAATACTTATTACCGATTTAATACTTTGATGATAATTGATAGTAGAAATATTTATTGCTAACCTTGATATTGTTGTGGACATGATGAAATGTCTCCATATTATGTTATAATATGTAATATATACGATGGTATACAAAAATTATTATCATTCGAACCTGCAATCCTAACTTGAAGACTCAATAAAACAAAAATTATAATTATTTCTTATTATTCTTATCATCAGAACCCTTTAGTTTCTGTGATCTGTGATCAGAACCAAATAATTACATGATAATAATTAATAACCTTTTAAGTAATACCATCCTACTAATCTATACTTCTATACAAATATTATAAAGAGGAAAGGTTTGTATGTATGTATGCAGTGACGGATTAACCCTTAATCAAATTAAGCAATTGCTTAGGGCATCACGTCTGAGGGGGCACCAGAAGAAGCACAAAAAAAATCCGTCCTTAGGGCATCACGTCTCACTCTCACGTCATCAAAAACCACACCAAAAAAAAGTTTCTAGGACTAATTTGAAAATTCGCGCGTTTTAAGTTGACATAGAGTCCGACCTAGAGTCATAACCCCACTCCCGTTTGCCCACTCGCTGCTCGCTAGTGCATTCGACAATTCGAATGCCCCGGAATTGCGATCAGCCAATCACAAACCACTCCCTCCCCGCGGGCCCCAAGCCTGGCGCCTCCGCAAATCTGTTTCAATCAAATGTTTTGTTTTTTGAGTAATTGTGTTTTTTGAGTAAAAATATACAAAGAAACAGCAGACAACTTCTCATTCTTGATTTTTGTATACCCGATGCCGATAAAATTATGTGTCCCAATCAAACTGCAGAATACAGTCAGCACAGTACAAATCTAGTAAACACATATCCAGAAGACCTTAACACCGAATTAATAACAGAAATTCAACAGTTTCATACATATGTCATAAGTAAAATAAGTTTCAGACCCAGTGATTCGGCTCGCACAAGTTTACATCAAACTCACGCACATTGTATATAAAATAATACATGATGATAAGATTGAATCAGCTTTCCCTAATGTGGAAACAGCCCTGCGTAGTCCGGGCAATTTAAACATTCGAAGTTTTATTATGTGTAATGTCCCAACAGGCTGAATTTCTGTGAAGTTGTTGAAAACATAATTATAAACAATGTCTAAAAGTTCCCCATCATTCCCCTGTAAGGAAAAAAAATTATTCAAGGTCAAAGGAAAAAAAAAGAGTTTTTCGCGATTTTCAGCAAAACGGTAAGTTTTATCAGAAAAGTACCTCAGACAAAAATTATAGATCATAAAATTATCTATAAAAAATGTATTAATACTTTTTTTCTTACGAGCCACCGTTTCTGAGATATTTAACGATTCAAAAAGTTATAAAAGTTGTTAAAAAAACATCGTTAAAAAAACGCGTTAAGTACACTACGTACACACCACACACACACACACACACCACATAGGTGGCGTGGAAACGTGCATATTATGACGATAACAACTACCTATTACCGGTACCGTTCACAACATTACCGTTTTGCTGAAAATCGCGAAAAACTCATTTTTATGACCTTTAACCTTGAATAATTTTTTTTCCTTACAGGGGAATGATGGGGAACTTTTAGACATTGTTTATAATTATGTTTTGAACAACTTCACAGAAATTCAGCTTGTTGGGACGTTATGTAACTTCACCCTCATTTTTTGGTTTAAATTGACCGGGCTATGCGTATATTTTTATCGCTTAAGATTACAAATTGCTCAGCGGAACGTTCTTTTTCAAAATTAAAAATATTAAAAAATGAAAAAGGACAAAGATGATAAAAGAAAGGCTCGATAATTTATCGATATTGTACATAGAGTCCGATATGTTAAAAACGTTAGACGTTAATACTATCTTGCGTGAATTCAATGCTCGGAAAAGCCGCAAGGCGCATTTCAATAAATAAATAAATTATGCTTTGGTTTTTATTATTGTCGCACCTACTCCACTTCTAAAGTACGTTACATCTCATCATCTTATTTTACAAAAAACCTTAAAACTAATGTTTTTAGGCGGTAAAGGTTTAAAGACCGATTCTAGTTGACATACGGATAGGGGGGCCCACAGGCATGGATTGCTTAGGGCATCTAGTAGTCTTAATCCGTCACTGTATGTATGTATGGTTTTCACGCATAAACTACTATACCGATTTTGATGAAATTTGGCACAGACAATCTTTAGACCCTGAGAAAGAACATAGGATACCTTTTATTGCGAA
This sequence comes from Colias croceus, assembly GCF_905220415.1. Lineage (NCBI taxonomy): Eukaryota > Metazoa > Arthropoda > Insecta > Lepidoptera > Pieridae > Colias > Colias croceus. The sequence continues at coordinate 1,191,852 of NC_059547.1, forward strand.
ATATGTACCACGGGCGAAGCCGGGGCGGACCGCTAGTAATATAATAAATGCGAAAGTTTCTGAGGATGTGTGTGTGTTTGTTACTCATTCACGCAAATACTACTGAACCGATTACAATGAAATTTAGCACACATATAGACCGTAACTTGGATTAACACATAGGATAGGTTTTATCCCGGTAATCCCACGGGAACGGGAACTATGCGGGTTTTCCTATGAAAACGCGGGCGAAGCCGCGGGCGGAAATCTAGTGAATAATATAAATAAGAAAACATAAACATTAAGGTCTATACATATCGCTGCAGTGCTGATACATGTAAATATGGCCCTTATGCGTCGCAACGACAATAATTGATGACGTCACAGCGCAGTAGTTTACTATGCAAACATAGTTTTTCAGTTAATTATTGTAAAAATTATCAAAATTAAATAATTTTTTTTGTAATTGATAGAGCAAATCGGGAGCAATTTTTTTGGAAAAAATTTTTTTATGAAAAGTGAATATTTTTCATTCTATAGGGAAATCAAGTTTTCAGTATTTGGATTTTTTTTTAAATTAATTATAAATAAACTAATAATTATAGAAGTGGAGCAATTACAGATTCTGATGGAGCATTTAAGGAGCAATTTTTTGAGATATTAATAATCAGATTTTAATGATTGTCTATCTAGTATCTCATCACAGTGTTCGTTCAGTGATGATAGTTTTCATAGCGTTTCTGCAGAACCTTTGGACGTTACTCTCTCTGCTTATTTTTGCGACGTACCTAAACATTTAAATGTTATTCATATGAACGCTCAAAGCATCCCTGCTCATTTTCCGGATATGCTGGCGTCATTCGTGTCGAATAATATTCACGCAATACTTGTGTCTGAGACATGGCTTAAGCCATGTCTTCCTTCATCTTCCTACTCCCTTCCCGGATTTAACTTAATTCGTAATGACCGAATCGGGAAAGGTGGCGGTGGTGTGGCCATATACCTTCGCTCACACTTGCCTTATAAAATTGTAAGTACTTCTCCCCAGCCTCCACCTTTAAATACAGCAGAACATCTTCTCTTAGAACTGGATCTTTCTCCCTCAAAAATTTTACTTGGTGTATTTTACAGCCCTTCCCTTTTAGTAGACTACTTTGCATCTTTAGAAAATACGCTTGAATACTACTTACCGATTTACAAACATGTTATTTTTATGGGGGACTTTAATACGTGTCTTCTGAAACGTGACCACCGTTCCAACAAATTACTTGGCCTTGTTAACTCGTTTAACCTTCATGTTCTTTCCCAAAATGCTACTCACTTTATGCCTGGTTGCATCCCTTCTCTGTTAGATCTCATGATAGTCTCCTCTCCCGAATTTGTTGCGAAGTTTGATCAATGTCCTGCTGATGCATTTTCCTGTCATGAACTAATTTACTTGTCCTATAAATTACGTCCACCAAAACTTCGACCATCTGTCCTGTTGCTACGTAATTTTGGTGGAATTAATCAGGAGAACCTCTTGTCTGATGCCAGACAAATGAGCTGGTCAGATGTTTTTGAAGCTGAATCAATTGATGCTAAAGTGGGTATATTCAATAGCATCATTACTCATTTATACGATAAGCATGCACCGCTAAGGCGCGTTAAAAAGAAACATCTGCCTGCGCCGTGGCTCACCAAGGATATTGTTGCTATTATGAATCAGAAAAACCGAGCGAAGTCAAAACTGAAGTCCGCAAAAACTGATGCAGCCAAATTGAAGTATAAGAATATCAGGAATCGGTGTAACATGTTGTGTAGAGATGCACAACGACGCCATATCCATAAATCTATTGACAGTGGTGACACTGCAAAAACATGGAAATTTCTTAGAACCTTAGGTGTTGGAAAATCAGAAACCAATCTCCCGCATAATGTTAACATCGATTCTTTAAATCAACACTTCTCTTCTTCTTCTACCTCCTTCGATGACAAGTTAATTCATCGTACCTTAGCTTATCTTTCATCACTTCCAACACCTCAATTCCCATCATTCGTCTTTAATCAATTCACCGACTGTGATATTAAGAAGAACGTTCTGTCCATATCTTCTAATGCGGTCGGAAGTGATCTTATCTGTCGTAGTATGATCATTCCCATCCTTGATATTATTTCTCCTATCCTCACCCATATTTTAAATTATAGCGTAACTACGTGCAGTTTTCCTGACCTTTGGAAAGCTGCTCAAATTATACCTCTTCCAAAAAAAAATAATCCCAGTAATCCCACTGATTTCCGCCCTATTTCCATTTTACCCTTCCTCTCCAAAGTCCTAGAACGCTTGATACATCAACAACTTACCACCTTTCTGAACAAAAACAGCGTCCTTAGTCCTTTCCAATCCGGTTTCCGTCCTGGTCACAGTACTACGACAGCGTTGGTTAAGGTTACCGACGACATCAGATCAGGTATGGACAATAAGCAGCTAACCGTATTAACTCTTTTAGACTTTAGTAATGCTTTTAATAGTGTCAATCATAGAGTATTGTTAGGTCTGCTTCGTTCAATTAATATATCTCCAGAGGTGATTGATTGGTTTCAAAGTTACCTGCGTGGACGGCGACAGCGCATTATAGTTGATGATAAAATATCATCCTGGTCATCCATTACTGATGGTGTCCCGCAGGGTGGCGTGTTGTCTCCTCTTCTTTTTGCGATATTTATAAACTCTATCACAAGTAATTTAACTTCTCTCTACCACATTTACGCCGATGACTTGCAAATATACACTCAATCAAGCCTCGAAGATATATCACATGCTATAGCCTCAACTAATGCTGATTTAGCCAGGATTGTTGAATGGAGCACAAACTATGGCCTTACCATTAATCCATCTAAGAGTCAGGTCATCATCATTGGTAGCCCCCGTCTCATCTCAAGGCTTGACTGGGAGAACCTCACACCTATTTCTATTGATGGCATTGTTATACCTTTTAGCAAAACTGTTAAAAACCTTGGTGTGTACCTTGATACAACTTTATCTTGGCGTGATCACATAAAAGAGGTGAGTCGTAGGGTTTATGCTTCATCTTGCTCGCTAAGGCGTTTGCGTAACTTCTTGCCATTCTCCACGAAAATCATACTGGCACAATCCCTTCTTTTGCCTATTATCGATTACGCTGACGCTTGCTGTTCGGATCTTACGCAGGAGCTTTTAAATAAACTGGAGCGTCTGCAAAACTTTTGTATACGTTTCATTTTTGGGCTTCGGAAGTACGATCATGTTTCGTATTTTAGAAAAAAACTCAAGTGGCTGCCAATCCGATCTCGTCGTAATATACATTTTCTCCGTCTTTTGTATCAAGTACTTTTTGACCCTAAATCGCCTTCATACCTTAAGAATAACTTTGAATTCCTCCAGAATGAAACTTATACTCTACGGTCGAAAGAAAGACTCACACTGCGTGTGGCTACTCAAAAAACTGATTTCTTAAGTTATTCATTTGCTTCAACCGCTGTAAGATTGTGGAACTCTTTACCTGTGGATATAAGACGTGCACAATCTTTGACTTCTTTTAAACGTCTAATACATAAATATTATTTAGATCTGGAATATGGCTCTGAGTAGTGACCTTAATACTTTAAGTAATTAATAACTATTAACTATATTTTTATATGTGTATGTTTATCATTTAGTAGGTATATATTATTATGTAATTATTAAGTAATATGTATGTTTGTAAAATATTGTTTAGTTTTTAAAATAAGATTTTGATGCCTCCCTTTATACAGCAAACACTTGTCCTTTGCCTAAGGGGTCGCCTGGTAGAGATCACTCTGAAGTGATAAGGCCGCCCCGTTACACATATTAAGCTGTAACATTGTGACTTATTAGGTATATACTTTTATATTTTATAAAAACAATGTGTGTAATGAAGTGTCAAATAAATAAATAAATAATAAATAATCATAAAAAAAAAACTTTCCGCGCTAACTTCCTTCCGGTGCTGTACGTTGTTATGAAATAATAAATTTTCGAAAGCTGTATGTAAGTGAGGAGTTATAAATTATTTTATGAACTCAAATTAAACTTACTAATTTAAATTAGTTTAGTAATATTTGGGGTTCTGTATCGAATAGGTAGACGGGACCCTATTACTGAGGCTTCATTGTCTGCCTGTTCGTCGGACATCAGGCTGTAATTCATGATTAGGTAAGATATTTCAAAATTTTAGAGATTACACATTCTTGTCGCCATTAAAACAATTTGCTGTCCGAAAATAAAAATAAAATAAATATATGTAATGGGGCTCCGTTAAAAAAAACCTCGAACAAAAACTTTTTTCAATCTATTCCTTTATAGTAGATCAAAATCGAGTCTAAAAGCGACTTTTACATGCAAACAAAAAATAAAATAAAAATAAAACACACATACGTTTAAACATAGAGATGAAGTTAACAAAAGCGTGTTTCTAAACTTTCTAATAGGTAATAATTAGAACATTTCAATTCTAATTAAATACAATATGACATCATTAATACAATTCTCGATTAGTCCCCATCATCTTGTCAATCTCAAACCAGAACAGTAAAATAAAATCTTCGCTGATTCATCCTAACTCGAACCAATTTTCTTGAGTGTTCGATGCAATAAAATATTATCGCTAAGAACTCATACCGACCCGTATAGATTACGAATCGGTATTTTATACGTATCGCTTCTTGATATTCTGCTTAGGCGATTAACACACGGCACCGCGCACCGCGGCGGTTGGCAGTGAATCCCTACGAGGAACGGACTGTTCGACCGCGCGGTCGGGCGGTGTATGTGTGTTTGGTATCAACGGATTTAATAGAAGCCAATGCAACTTGAGAACCGCTTCACCGCCAACCGCGGCGGCACGCGGCACCGTGTGTTAATCGCCTTAGACGTTTTATTATTAGATAGACTGGTTATTTATGTAGTACCTACTCGCAACAGCATGAATTTATTTTTTTTAACTTGTAAATTCCTGAGTTGCATTGAAATTTAACTCGAATAAAAAACTGAAATTCAAAGTCAAACTATACCAACTCAACTTAAATGACACTGTGTTTGTGTGATTCGTTTAACATCAAATAAGTCGTGATGATCGATATGTATGAAATTATTTGGTGGTGTAATTAAATATTTCAGGACAATTATTATCACACACGGCACGATCTGATCTAAGTTTTCGCTTGTGTTATGGAAACCAAATGGCTGATAAACATACATATATAATTTTAAATAAATACTTATATAGATAATTAAAACCCAGACACAGATCAAACATATATGTTCAATGTTCATCACACAAATCGAAGCCACGACCTCTGCTTGGAAGGCAGCTGGTCACTACCAACTAAGCCAACTGGTCGGTCATCAATTAAAGCCAATAAAAGCCCTTTAACTACCAAAAATGATAAACCACGTTAATTTACAACCATGAGTTACCTAGTTTTAATCTTGTTTTAATTAGTATTTTAATTAAAATCGCAAGAATTCCGTCAATTCGCGGAATCAAATGAAGCGGTTGCTAGGCAACGGGATTAATTGATGTGCGCGCCATTTATTTTGATATTCATTTGATATTTACGTATGTTTTATTCACAGGTTTTATTGAAGTTATTTTATTTAAATGTTACCGCAGTAAACGTCAAACGAGTTTGCTTATTATTTGTAATATTTGTCTGTTTACAGCGACTGTTTAATAAATTTAATTGTTCAAACGGAAAACGAATAGGTTGATATAAGTAGCTTAACACACATGGACACAATATGGGTGTATTTTTAGTTTTAGTTGGTCTATTAAATTATAAAAAGAATATAATAAGATTAAATAAATACAAATTCGGTAGACCAACCCTCATTAACTTGACAGAATATTTCGGAAAATTCAAATTAACCGCATTGAATAAGTCATCACTTAAATTCACCATGTATTTGGGATCTACATCAGAACACTAGCTGTGCCCCGCGGTTTTACCCGCATTTTCCAGTCCTGTTGGTCTTAGCCTATAGCCTGCCTTGGTAAATGAGCTATCTATCACCGAAAGATTTTTTCAAATCGGACTAGTTGTTCCTGAGATTAGCGCGTTCAAACAAAAAAATAAACACTTCGGCTTTATTATACTAGTATAGCTATATAATATATTAAACTAATCACATCTTACATAAAATATAAGTAAATGGTTCTATTTATCTTTCTCGTAACTATCGTCTCAAGCCGCAGCCGTACTTTGGTATTAATTTGTAAGCAAGAAAGTCTGTCAGCGGCAGATGTCTTATTGTTTGACCGACTTTATTGAGTGGAAGAATTGATTGCTTATTTCATGCCACGTTAGCTATTTAGTTTGATAGAAGTATTAAATCGTTAATTGAATCCTACTAATCCTATCCTATCTTACTAATATCACAGACTAATAATAATTTACTACATATACAACTAATATTACAAATGCGAAAGTTTGTGAGGATGGATGTATGTGTGTAGGTGTGTATGTTTGTTACTATTTCACGCGAATACAAATGAACCGATTCCAATGAAATCTAGCAGACATATAGAAGGTAACTTGGATTAATACATAGTTTTATTCCGGAAATCCCACGGGAACGGGAACTCTTCGAGTTTTTCTTTGAAAATACGGGCAATGTCGCGGATGGAAAGCTAGTGTTCCGCGATAAATTCGCGATATCTATCACCGAAAGAATTTTTCAAATCGGACCATTAGTTCCTGAGATTGGCGCGATCATACAAACAAACGCTTTAGCTTTATAATATTAAGTATAGATAAAGTAAGATATGTATTCCTGGTATACATCTGTCACATGTCTGTCTGTAACAAGGAAGACCTCACGTAATTAATAAAAGTCCTTAGGCGTGTAATTTATTTTCCCTTTGTCACACGCTCGCTCAATTCAATGATGCTTTTCATTAATTATACTTTTACTCGGATTTCTTGAGAGCTTTTGTTAAAAGTCTTGTCCTGGATTTTTTCAAAATGAAACTTTGTTGTTTGTAAATTTGATGGGATTCATTTTGTGTATGAATTGTAATTGTGTTTGAAGTAACTAGAAGTACCTACAGAGTTTGATGGAATTAATTTTATTTATGAGTGAGAAAATATTTTAAGTAACGGAAAGTAGATGTATGTGAAACATTGTTTGATTTAATAGTTTTTATATGATTTTAAAATTGAATTCAATTTTCCGTTCTTTTTCTTGAAAAAAATTCAACACTAGCATAAGAATATAAATATAGGTACTCTAACAGCGATGTGTATAATTTTTTTGATTTTGTATGGCATGAACCACGAAATATAGATTCGAATGAAATCGATCCTGTCATTTTCACGTAAAACGAAACACACATAGTTATACTTCGATTTAGTTTGTGTTGAGTTGGGTAAAATTGAGTTTTAGATTTAATAGTTGATTTTAAATTTGAGTTTAGACGAAAATTGTTAGTGCACCAGGTTTAGTTTTATTTCGAGATTATGTCGAGTTTATTTTGCTTGAGTTTGAGTTATGGTTTCACTAGACCCCAATATCCTCAGTGAACCATAGTATAATTTCATTCGCACGTTAAATAACTACATCCGAGGGGGACGCGGCCCCAATCGATTTGATTGACTTCACCAATTGATTTTATTAGCTTGTTTTATTTTTGTTTGCAGATGCCAGACGATATAACAAGACAAGCTGGTTGACCCGACTTCGCTTGGTTCACTTGGGATGGAAAAAAAATAGTCTATGTTACTGGTGTAGGAATTCAAGTGACTTTTCAGTTACATCAAAAATATTAAAGTGTGAATAAATGTCATACATTAAAGCTTGCAAACTTTGCTACCTATTTAGCTGTCTAAATAGCGAAAGAATTGCGTATTTCATAATTTTTTAATTTCATTCAAGCACCTAAAATAAAAGAAAGTGTGTATGTGACAACGGTCAGATAGGTTGATATGTTTCCTCTTAAAATATATTTTATCGTAGTCCTGTTATATGTATTTAATAGTTATATTTTATATACTACATAAAAGCGAAATACCATGTCCCCTAGTGGGGTAAGGGGCAGATGCATACATCTGTTTCACTGGTCGATTTTCTTTAGGGACAAGTAGGTGATCATCCTTCTGTGTCCTATCAGACCGAGACATTTTATTTTCTTCGTCTCCAACTGGAATCGAACCCAGGCCCTCTCGATTCTACGCTCACGCGTCAACCACTATACCTAGGCGGCGGATATATACCACATACTGGTACCAAATAAAATATGATTACGTGCGTCTGTGCATAATATGAAAGCCGTTTCATTAGATCCAGAAACTAAATCCAAGATAACCTATTCATAAAGCTACACGCACAAAACTCTAGTTATAAACCACAATACTAATCCAAACAAAGGCACACAGAAGAAAACAAAAGAATACGAAACGAAACAAAGAGCACTTTGCGTATAGTTGACCACTTCTTCATAAAGGGGAATCCAAATATCCGAGCGTATGCATGTCTCGCTGAATGCTATTTGTGTAGCTGTGGTGCAAGTTATGAGCGATTCGACAACATCTATACTAATATTATAAACCTGAAGAGTTTGTTTGTTTGAGCGCACTAATCTCAGGAACTACTGGTCCGATTTGAAAAATTCTTTCAGTGTTAGATAGCCCATTTATTGAGGACTGCTAGTTGATAAATAAAATATTTCACGCCATCAGTTCGTCGTCCAGTGACACCATTTACAGGAATAAATAAAACTACCTGGCACTTATTACTTCATTGCATTACTTCAATTACAATACTTTACAAATTAGGGCTGAGTATTTAATTTATAATATTGATGAGTCAGGTATTAAAAAAAAAATCTCTTCCCTCATATTTGAACATTTTAGTACAAACAAACTGGAAAACAAGACAGCTATAAAAATAAGTTTAGAAACGAATTGCATATTAATTGATAACATTTTCTTACTTTTCAACATCTAAATGACGTTTGTTTTGCGAACTTTCGCAAGAACTTTTCGTAAATACCTACTGAATAACGTAATTGAATGAATATTTTAATAGCTCTATGCTTTCAAATTACGTATTATTTGCACATTTTTTTACCATACATAATATAATATTTAAGTTAAATAGTAAGTACGTAAGGTTTTTGAAGAAAAACCATAAATCATATTACAGCTGTTAATACTTCCAATTGTATTCGTTCATTTATTCCATAGCATAAAAGTACATTAATTTACTTTATTTTTAAATCTTTTTTATTCATGTGTTATTAAAGAAAGTGTTTAAAAAAAAAGCATCATATTTTTACCCAAAAAAATCTACATATTATTTAATAGAAATTTATATCGTCTAGACTCGTAACTTATACCACAAGCAGAACTGCAATTTTGTACGATCTCAGTCTTAAGTACGATCCATTGTTTGCAGAGATATCTAGTACACAACTATAGCTCTTATTTATATTAGTGTTTAGTTCTATATTAGTTTGCACATCCGTGATGTAATTTCCTTACAAGTGTATATACGAATTCATAGTGATAAGGGCAGGGTTAAGCACTTATGGAGTAATGAAATACTAGATAGTTCTAGATGGAATATAATTATATAGGGCAGGTGACCCGGTTTTGGCCATTTTAAGAAATTTGTAGACTTTGAGGCTATATAATTTTACAGTTTTTGTTATGACGGACATATTTCTTGTAAAACGTGATTAAATATGTATAAATCTAGCCTAAAGATATATTTTTTTTCATAAGGATTCAATGGAAAAATAATCCTCTAGGAAAGAAAAATAAATGGTAGTTTGTGCCATTTTTGGCCAGATTTACCCTATTTCTGGCCATGTCATGTGCCAGTTCTGGCCATCATCAAATTCATCAAAAATAAAAAGCAGATAATTCAAAGTAATGAAAAATTTATTCGAAAATCGCATATTTTACGACCAACAATAGATAAAATAGCTAACATAATATTGACGACATATATGAAATATAATATCTCAGCTTGAATTAAAATTACAATTATGGAGATCAACATTATATACGAGGTAGATATCTTTAATCTAACACAAGAGATCCTTTTGGAGCTAGAAAAAAAGCTGTTTCATCACAGTTCCAAACTCTCGCAGGGTTTTCTAGAATCTTTAAATTTTCATCACCGAGCAATGAAGAAATTTCTTGGAACCAGTTCCGAATTTTCTCTTCAGTTATTAAGGCACGAGCTTTATTAATATACTCGGCATGTTTTTTGGCTCAAATCAGGATGTCTCGCCATAAATCCATCGAACCAGGATCTTGAAGTCTATCGCATTTATAAAAGGTGTAGCAATTTTGCCCTTCACAACAATTTTCTTAACAGAATCCAGTAAACCTTCCTTGTTAATAGGAAATCCAGCGCGAGCGCAATCTTTGATCCATATGACAAGTTCGTTTTCTAGTTGTATTCCAAGAACTGACTGGGTCCCTACATGTCCAGAAGTTTCAGGTGCTTTTCCAGAAATTTTGTGACGCAATGTCGTTCGAGGTACATTAAAATCTCTACTAGCAGTGGCAACGGGCATTCCATTATTTATTGCGTTCAATAGTAATGATATTTTATGCGGTGAGTACTGGAACAATTTTCTTTTCACGACACCGATTTTTTTAGTATTTGGTTTCGATGGAGGCATTATAATTATTATAACTCTGAAAATGAATAGATTACTTATATCAAAATAGCTTAGTAATTAAGTTGAAAAATCACGATAAAAACTAAATGGCCAAAAGTGGGGTTCTACGTGCACCACTTTTGGCCAATCATGTGGCCAAAGATGGGAAAATTCATTCATTTTGGCTCCATTAGTGGCCACCTCTCATAACCTCACTTAATAAACAAATAGCGATAAAATAACATTAGTGTGTTATTAGACAGTGTATTCTTTATGAAGAATTAACATAAACATTAAAAAAATAAGAAGGATTTAAAAAATAATTATTGATTACTCACCCGCTCGCCTTACCCGTTTTGCTAAGACTTAGAACAATTGACGCTCTTCAAAAACTAACGACTTGTTGGATTGAAGTGAAGTTTGAAACATCAGAGCTTTCAACGCTATCAGTGCTGCCAATAATAGATCTTTTTAATCCCGTAAACAATAGAGTAAAATATTTGTCTTTGCCTTAGTTATAACGATTTGAAGTTCTAAATGGCCACAAAGGGGTCGGTGGCCACAACCGGGTCACTTGCCCTATATACCTTTACTTTATATATCTTGCAGTGTCATTTTAGTACTTCCTATACAAGAACGTCGGTTATAAAGAATCCTTTTGCGGTTTGATCACGCCATAACATCCATGTTATGGAAACAAAAATTAAGAAATGACTTATAAAAAACTAAGAGGATATTTCAACAAATATTCTCTCACATGGTACGCGAAAATATTGAACAAGCTCTTGCTTTTACAAGTGATAACTGCGTTAAAAACAACCGACTTCAAAGTTGCACTTGCAAAATTTACAAATACCTACAGACAAAAATGCTCATAAAATAAAAACTACTGGGCCTATCCGAATAAAATTTTTATGGGACCAATTCGACACCATCCCGCATCGAACAAAAAAAGAATCACGTAAATCGGTTCAGAAACCTCGGAGAAATCGGTGTACATACATAAAAAAAAAAAAAAAAAACATACCGGCCGAATTGATAACCTCCTCCTTTTTTTTGAAGTCGGTTAAAAATAATGTAAAGAGTCCAAGAATCATACTAGGAATTTAGGCCTGGATATCGCGTCTCAATACACGAAATAAATTCTTTTATTTCTGATAGAATTATGTAAGAATTAAAGAAGAAGGCCTTAAAATTACCATTATTAACACATCTATCAATTCTTTTATATATTTATATTATAAAAAATATTCTCATAGGAGTCTTTATTCTCGTTTCAAATAAATTCAACTGCATAGACGTGATGATAAGACTGCTTTTACGCCAATAAAATAAGTATAAAACTCAAACCTACATTATTAACTATATATTTTATATCTGTAACGTTAACCCAGTAACCTAGTTTTCATAAAATATATTAAATTCCTCGTAAAATACTGTAATTTTCAAACCAATTCCAATAATAACACTAATCTATGCTTTATAATATTATCTATATTTTATACTATAAATCTGAAGAGTTTGTTTATTTGAACGCGCAAATCACTTGGTCCGATTTGAAAAATTCTTTCGGTGTTAGATAGTCCATTTATCGAGGAAGGCTATATAACTTCACTCTAAGCTACAACAGAAGCGGAGTATTGCGGGTAAAACCGCGGGGCACAGCTAGTCTCTTATATCTGTAACTAGCTTTCCGCCCGTTACTTCACCAGCGTTTTCAAAAAAAACTCGCATAGTTCCCGTCCCAATGAGAATTCCGGGATAAAATCTATCCTATGTTTTAATCCAAGTTACCATCTATACGTGTGCTGTAATCGGTTCAGTAGTATTTGTGTGAAAGAGTAACAAACAAACACATACACATCCTCACAAACTTTCGCATTTACAATATTAGTGGGATAATTAGTAGGACGTTAACCCAGTAACCCAGTAGTCATAAATTATTTAAAATTCCTCGTAAAATACGTAACGTAAACCAATTTCAATAATAACACTCTAATAAGTAATATGCTTTAGCTGCGGCAAGCATAACTCGATTTTCCTTTTAATATAAGAGCTTTTTCAGTTGATGCTTTTCAATTTAACTCTGTGTGTGCTTCGATTTTTACGAGAAGATTATAGTACCGAATTGAAAAATTGTGTTTTATGTGAACTAGAGTCTTCGTATTTTACTGTAATAATTATACAATTTATACAGTATATTTTTTCGTTTGTAGTTCGTTGTAGATATTAACTGTATTAATTTATTTGCTAGCTCAAATGACACATCAATATTGAACTATTTCTAAGAAAATTTTATGTACTTACCAAAGAGTCGGAGCAAAATTAATACTTACTTACACAATTCGTAATTTAAAGACTATCTTTAACAAATCAAAGTATTTTTATACATAAATTTTAGTGTTGTACAGTCTTCGTACATTAGCTTCATTGCGCGCTGTCAGCATTTAACGCGGACACGCGGCATTTTAATACATTTCATTAGTTCGAGTTCGATCGCCACCGCTATCGCGCGTTCTCACGACCATAACCATTAACCATATTATAGAGTTAAGGCAATAAAGGCAATTATTGTACTTAATTCTTTTATTTACTCCGTACGGGACCTACAACCCCGTACAAGTGTCTATTGTTATAATTATAGCATAGTTAACAAGTAGGTTATATTATGTTCTCTTTCGCTAACTTACTTTAAACTAAAATATCCATCGTAAATTATTATCAATTGGACTCAAACACAACTCAAATCAAGCAGTTCCAAGTACTTTCATATCTATACTAATTACTAATAATATTATAAAGCTGAAGAGTTTGTTTGTTCGAACGCGCTAATCTCGGGAACTAGTGGTCCGATTCGAAAAATTCTTTCAGTGTTAGATAGTCCATTTATCGAGGAAGACTATAGGCTATATATTATATATATATATATATCATCACACTAAGACCAACAGGAGCGGAGCAATGCGGGTGAAACCGTGCGGTAGAGCTAGTAAACAATAATTACGTTTAATAACTCAAATCAAGCAGTTCCAAGTACCCTCATATCTAAAATAAAACCTCACTTCATCGAGCATCCACATGAAATTCAGTTTTAAACTCCGCAGCTCATGTTGTTCCTAACTTCCCAAACTTCCCAACTACCCATGCGACTAAACTTGAAATTTATAAAGTTCCTTCTCCAGTTTGAATATGAATTTTCTTTCAACTGTGTGTTTGTTTTCAGTTAGTTCGTTGATCGGCTTAAGTGTTTGTTTCTAGTTTTACGTTTGGTGGAATTAACATTTTTTTATCACTTTAAATATACACAAAAAAGGATTAAGTGGGTGTAGGTAAAAGTACCAACACTTGATGAAAACATAAGTTGCAATTTATCATTCCGCTCGTTGCTAAATTAATTTACGAAGAATTTGCAAAATAATGTTGTTACAGTGGTTGACGCGTGAGCGTAACACCGAGGGTCCTGGGTTCGATTCCCGGTGGAGACGAAGAAAAAAAATGTCTCGCTCTCGCAGGACACATACTTAAGGCTGATCACCTACTTGTGCCCTAAAGAAAAGCGATCAGTGAAACAGATGTATAATGCATTTGCCCCATATCCCACTAGGGGACATAGGACTTCACCCTTATACAATAGAAATAAATAGTCTGTCCTCTCACTAGAGATAAAAAATTTTACAAAAATATTTACCTAGTTGAACAAATTTTAAAGTCAATTACTTACAGTCGAAAAAATGAAACCACAAGTTTGCTAAATAAAGAAAATACTTTAATATAATCGAAACTAAAAGTTTAATCAGAGTAATCTATTTAAAACACTATTTAGAACAATAGAAACTGAATTGAAAAACGTAATTCTCAACTTTTCATATCTCGAGGCGTTAATAGAAAATTCTATAATAATGAGCTTATATGGAAAATATTAAATTTGAACCCAGCAAGTTGTAGGGCTAGTTTATAGGTTTTTTAAAAGTTACCACGTAATACAAACATTGTTCAGATGAAGTTAATTATACATTTTTTCTCACAACTAAAGAAAATTGCTGGTAGACTTATAAATTAGTTGCAAACTTGGATGTTAATTTTAACAAACTTATTAAAACTGTAGCTAGTTTTTAAAGTTTAGCCTCAGTGTTGGTTTTAAGTGAGATTTGTGGTATGGTGAAAAATGTCTTAATCTGAAAAGATGAAGAGGAATTTCGTAGTTTTAGGGGTAAAATTAGTTTATCGTAAACGGAATAAAATGCATTTGCATTTTGCAATCTCAAATGCATTGAAATTTTCATTACAGAATCTGTCTAATGTAGCATTTCTTTTTCATGTATATATGACCGTGTGTTACATATAAAAACTAGCTTAGCACCCGCGGCTTCGCACGCTTTGTCTAAAACCTAATAAATCTTAATATATATAAATCTCGTGTCACAATATTTGTCCTCAACCTAAACCACTTAACCGATTATAATAAAATTCGCACACCATGTGCAGTTCGATCCAACTTGAAAGATAGGATAGTTTTTATGAAAAAAAATGTGTATGCATGTAGGTTACGAACCGCTAGTTATATACTAAAACCTTCCTCTTGAATCACTCTATCTATTAAAAAAAATGCATCCAAATCCGTTGCGTAGTTTTAAAGATTTAAGCATACAATGGCACATAGGGACAAAGAAAGCAACTTTGTTTTATACTATGTAGTACCTAATAGTGATAATACTAATCTATTATATAATTTGCATCTATAGATATATTTCGAAAATAACATTTTTTTTTAATTCTCGTTTGTTTGACGTAAAGTAAAACTGTATTCATTTCTTAAAAATCTGAACAAACACAAGCCGCAGAGAAAAATCGACGGCCAAAAGCTTTCACAATATTGAATGTCATGAAATTCCGTGCCCGTAAAAATAATGTACTCTGTGATTCCGTGATACAAGTAATTATTCGCCACTCACAATGATTTGACGTTAGTTTTTAAGTTGATGAACACTTAAAGCAATGTATTTTATTTTGGTTTTATTGTGTACTCGATTTTCATAGTTTCAGAACTTTGTCGGATGTTTGTCGCGATACAAACAGAAGGAAGAATGAATATTATCAATATTGGCACGAAACTAATTGTAGAATTCAATAGGATACAACACAACAATACACAACACTACACAAAAATACTTAAGAAAGTAAATACGACGACTACAAACAAAGATGAACAAATGTTTAATATCACGACACTAAAAACAAGTTTGAAGCTAACTAACTAATGCTTATAATATAGATAAACGTAATATTTTGTCTAGAAGTCATCGAACCCACAACTATTGGCACATTCTTATCACCAACTACTCGACCAATTCAAATATAAATAAAAACAAAAAACCCGTAATACAAACACTTCCTACAATTAAAATCATTTCGAAATTGAATAAAATTCTTCAAAATGGAAGTACGAGCCGTATTTCAGTTTAACAATCCCCAATGAAGTCATAACTGAAGTTTATGACACATTAATAAAAGCGATGTTAATAATTTTGCGAATTTATGACCGTTCAGTCATAGCTTCGAATGTATCCGATTGTGCTTGTGTGTACGTTTCATTCACTTGGTTTTTAAATGATTTACAGATACATAAATATATGCATGTTTATACGCCTTAAGAACTATTTGAATATAATATTATATACTAGCTTTCCACCCGCGGCATCGCCCGCGCAGTCAAAGAAAAACCCGCATAGTTCCCGTTCCGGTGGTATTTCTGGGATTAAACCCTGTCCTTTCTCGGGTATCAAAATATCTCTACAAAGAAAAACCCGCATAGTTCCCGTTCCCGTGGGATTTCCGGGATAAAACCTATCCTATGTCCTTTCTCGGGTATCAAAATATCTCTATAGCAAATTTCATGCAAATTGGTACAGTAGGTTGTGCAGAAACACTCTGTGACTTTTGCTGACGTGGGGACCCTTTTGGCATCACTAATTATATTTATTTATTTTTTTAATTTTAATTGCACGCCTCATAAGCGAAGCGTTGAGGTGGGTACTACTGTCACTTCGCGCAAAACATCTGATTTTTCAAACTTAAAATGTCTTTATGTATCATACATTGCACTTGTAAGATAATACATACACACACATATTAAGAAAAAACACTATTTTTAACGTTCATGATATTTTTGATGTCATTTTTGTTATTTAAACTAGTTAAAAAACAGTTTAAAAAAGTTCTGTCTTGGACGTCCGTGTGTCTGTATGTGCGGATCCTTTTTCTTATTAACACGATAGCGACCGAAATACTTTACTAATCGAGTCTTTTTTTTTCTCTTACGCTTGAGTATGCTCAGGAATAGAACCCTTTCATTTTTCAGGGTCTGATTCGATGTGGTTTAATTGTTATTAAATAAACAAAAAAAATATCGACTTTTTTTTTTTTTTTTTATAGTGTACTCAAAATTCACCATTATAAACTCGATTCTTTATACTATAAGCCAAGGTTTAAAAAAATAAGTTGGTAGTCAGTCCCTTAAACCTGCGCAGTTTCACATCTAGGTGGGGCCACAAGAAAAATAGCTCAATTATTACGGTACCGCTTTCTTTACTTTTCCAAATGTTTTATTTTATTTCATTTTTATATTTATAGTCACGTACTCTTTATAAATAATCAATTTTATTGTAAAGGATGAGATTATGAGGCGTGCACTTTTGGATTTTTTTCTTCTTTTTGTTTGTTTTAATTAAGTACCTTATTTTTGTAAAATTGGTGCCAAATAAATGAGTTTGAGTTTGAGTTTGAGTTTGAGTAGGTAGTTAAGGCGTGATTGAGTAACAGACAGACAGAGTTACTTTCACATTTATATTATTATAGTATGGATGTCTATACTAATAATATAAAGCTGATTATAAATCTGAAGAGTTTGTTTGAACGCGCTAATCTCCGGAACCAGGGGTCCTATATGAAAAATTATTTCACTGTTACTTAGTCTTTATCAAAGAAGGCTATTATAGGCTACAGATACAATATAGGATAGGATAATATAGAGCAGAGCAATGTGGGTAAAACCGCGGGGTACAGCTAGTAATATTATAAAGCTGAAGGGTTTGTTTATTTACTTGAACGCTCTTATCTGAGGAACTACTGGACCGATTTCAAAAATTATTTCATGTACCTACGTCATTCCTAAGAGCGAAATAAAGTCTGTAGATATAGCCTACGGGCTAGTTTGTTATATGGATGTCGTGGCCATATCGTAGATTTGCTCATTTCATGAAATGGCCAATTTAGTTTGACCAAATCGTTAAATCGTCAACGTTTCACGATTTGGTCATCCACATTTGGCCAGATCGTCGATCTGGCCAAACGTGGATGGCCATTGCACGAAATGCGACCATTTTTGTTTCTTTTTTAAAAAGCGATTCGCTTCTGGCACTCGCCGGCCGCTGCCGCGGTACGCTCGCTTTGCTCGCTCGGCTCGTGCGTGGCTTATTAAAGTCTAAACTAACCTAACCTATATTTTATACGATCTGGCCAACTGTCGATGACCAAATCGTGAAACGTTGACGATTTAACGATCTGATCAAACTATGTTGGCCATTTCATGAAATGAGCAAATCTAAGATATGGCCACGACATGGACATGACTGTAATGTTAGTACTAGTGACTTATAACGGATTTTAAAGGCGATTTATTTATCAAATGGCTCATCTAATAAAATACCTTTCCGCTGTGCGTTACAGCGAGCGTAGTAACTGGCAGTCTGCGTTATTTTTATTTCTAATGAAACAGAAGAAAATACTTACTCTAAAACATTACATTTTATCACACTCACAGAGGTCAATGGTCTCTAGGATACGATTTTACCTAATATAGTACATAGCATTAAATCTATTTTTAAAAGAATTCCCACATCAAGGAAATGTTTTCTTAGAAAAACAGCTCGGAGCGCTAATCTTGGAAGTAATAAACCTCGACGCATCGACGTTGGAAAAACAATCCAAATAATATCGGTCTATTTTTTAAAGAAGTGCTAGTAATTATTGTTACGTAACTTGTATAATAAAATAACTTTATTTTAAATACTAAAGTTTCATTATGCTTGATATGATTTATTAAATGATTTTGTTGAAAAATACCTACTTTTTATTAACTGACCGGTTGGCTTGGTTGGTAGTGGTCCTTCCAACCCAGAGGTCGAGAGTTCGATTCCCACCCGGGGCAAATATTTGTGTGATGAACATAGATGTTTGCTCTGTGTCTGGGTGTTAATTATCTTTATAAGTATTTATTTAAAATTATGTATGTATGTTTATCAGCCATCTGGTTTCCATAACACAAGTGAAAGCTTAGTATGGGATCAGATCGTGCCGTATGTGAAAATTTTCCTGATATTTATTTATTTATTTTATTGTTATTTCAAATCCCGAAAATTACTTTTGCTTTCATACAATAGCAATTTCATATTAAAGTAGGTATACATATTATAGATTATATATTATGCTTAATAAAAATATATTTCTTAAACCATAGCTTTCAAAAATGGCTGACGTAGCACCACGTTGTTGCTACGATGCGTAGAAGCCGTAACCGTAGTTTTAAAACCACCAGTTTTCATCCATTTTTATGTTGATTTACCTGAAAGAAAGTAAATAAATATTATTATGTAAACATGGGTTTATACAAAAATGTAAAACGTCTGATCAAAATATGTTCAATTTAATTTTAAAAAATTGGTGAAACCATTTTTGATTTTATAAGCTAATCCAAACTATTATTATCTATCTCTTTACGTTTTATTCAGACTCATTAAACTTTTGCATGAAATAACAGAGCTTTAAAAATCATTTTTCTTACACCTAATATACATAGGTATGTACAAATCTTAAAAAGACGTGAATATTGTAAAAGCTATGTCCATATATCTAAACATTCATTCGTTGCCATTCATTGCCATTCGTTGCTATTCGTTGCCATTCCGTTCACTCATTCAATTCGGTCATTAGTGCATGCGCCAGTGTGTTTTTTACGAGAGTAAATTTGTTAGAGCCATTTAGAAAAATGTTGAAGGATTTAGAGCAGCTATTTTAACAGACGACAGTTTGTAATCTGTTTTTATATGTTTTTTATTCTGTTTTGTTTTTGTAGTTTTTTTTTATTAGTTTATCAATTTTTGAATGTACGTATTGTTATGTACGCTTTTGTTATTTAGGCAAGCTTTCGTCGGTGCAAACTTTGCGCATGGTCAAGTATAATAAACTCTAATTTATGATACCTAATAATATCTTTTATACTACTTGTTGCCTGCGACTTCGTCCAGGTGTCTATGAAGATATGAATAGTATGAAGATTAATGTGAAACTAGATCAATTTTTCGTTTGAATTTTATGAATTGTTACTCATTTTTATCGGCATTTGTAATAAGATACAATGATAATTTGGAAAGTCGAATAATATACTAAAACTAACAAGGAACGAACTAACACACATACATAATAAATATCACTATCTTATATACCACATAATACACACAACCATTTATGGCTGTCACACACCGGTATGAAACCGGTATCAAAACGTTATTAATATCGTTATAACGGTGCGAGTATCGTTTATTCGCTTCAGGTAATGCGGTGGGTGCTTCGCTGTTAAATATTCATGTTCGGGAAGATGGCAAATATGTCAAGTTATAGGCTTTTGCGATTAGGTATGTACCAAATAAAAATTACACTGATCGCTCCTATTGCAATAAAAAAATTGGTTGTCTGTAAAGTCGGTTCACTGACGATAGTAATTGAACGTGACAACGTCCGATTGTGCTTCTTTGTCGCTCGTTCCGCGCTCTCGCTTGCACATGCACATGGAATGCCTCAGAGCGAGGTAACGCCGCATGAGTCATGTTTTTTCGTGCGTGCAGCCGGCTCTATCGAATTATAAGACGTTGTCATGTCAATAAATTTAAAATATTCCAGGACAATTTTCACGACACGAACTGATCCCTTAGCTTTTGCTTGTGTTGTGCCAGCCATCTGGTATGGCTGATAAACATACGTATATAGATAATTTAAATAAATTCTTATACCTACCTATAAATAATTAACACTCAGACACAGAGCAAATATCTATGTTAATCATACAAATATTTTCCCTGAGTGGGAATCGAACCCACGACCTCTGGCTTGGAAGGCAGGATAACTACTAACTAACCGATCAGTTAATAAATAATAAAAAAAGACTTGTGACACTCGGGGACTGCCGCGGTAAAGCTATAGCATAGCATGCCTTCAAGCCACACCTCCATGCCCGTCGGAGTGGGGAGCGTGAGGTTTTTTCGTTACGGAATTTCTGGATTCGGTCCCCGCGCTCAAGGCCCGCGATAGAAGCTATGCAATAGCGTAAAAATTAAGACTTATTAGTATTGATCTAATTCTTTGCTTCAATATCTTATAACTTAGACCATTTGGGTGACAGTTGACCTTGACATGAAAGCCAGGTTAAGCCGATGCCTGGATTTAAAGGTAAAGGCACGTATTACCGGAGCTTTAGAAAAGTTTCCATTAGAAGAAATATATTTTATTGAATTATTAATAACTCGATCTATTGGAGACGGTGTTCACGGTGAAATCAGCTACGAAAATATTTTTTATTAACTCCTACCTTATTACGGTTTAAGACATTTATTTCTCAAAAAGATTACATTTGAATCACTTACAGAGAAATAATAATAAAATTTAATAAAACATGTTTGCTCGCTTAACGTTGTACGTAGTAAGTAGTTTGTTAACACAAATAGAATACAACAAGAAAACAAAAAAATGGGCGGTAATTTTTATAAACATAATTTCAGACTACCCCAACGACATTCTAAAGATATAATAATAATAAGGCTTGTGTTCTAGGTAAAGATATGCTATTTTCATGAGATATAAAATTAGTTTTATTTTTGCACTTTGTTTTTACTAAGTATATAAATTATGTATTTTAATTGTAAAAGTATAATTTATAGGTTTTATTTATGTTTATCTTTTATATTTATTTATAAATAATAGGTATATATGTTTTTTATTATAATATTTAGTTTAAAAGATGTTTCTTTAGCAATTTCTTGAAATTAGTTATCGATTTGGCTTCTTTAATATTTTTAGGCAATTTATTATACAGTTGAACTCCTTCGAATAAGATGATACTCTTTTTCCCGTAACTTGTCCTGGTACAGGGCAGGGCTATATTGTTTGCGCGCCGAGTCATACGGTTTGTGTGTTGTATATTGGTGGAAAAGTTAATTAGAGAATGAACATTTTTAGTCAAGATTTTTTTATTAACAGACATATATTAAATTTATAAGTTTGAGCCAGATTCATGAGCCGAGTTTTTTTGTATATGAGTGATGTGGGTGTTCGAGATTTATATTGAAATAAGGTTTTTATAATTTTATTTTGTGTTATTTGCAATTTTTTCAAATTTGTTGCTGATCCTGAACCCCAAACCTCGATTAGATAGTCAATATGCGACTTGACTAGGCTATTATAAATTGAATACCGCACTTTTTGTGGTAGACAACGCGCAATAGGTCGTAGCACGCCTATCAACGAAGTAAGTTTTTTGCGTACTTTTTCGATGTGTGCTTTCCACGTGAGTTGTTTATCGAGAAGGAGACCGAGATATTTTTCCTCGTTTACTTTTTTTATCGTTTCTCCGTTTATGGACAATGGATTGTAGGAGCCTATTTTCTTATTTTTTGCGGTAAAAATGATGTAATTAGTTTTGGAGGCGTTAATCGTAAGTAAATTTGATTGAAACCATCTGTTTAATATGTTAAGATCTTTTTGGGCTTGATTTACTACAATATCTATAGAATTACCATAGTAGAACAAGCAAGTGTCGTCAGCATATAAAGTAATATCTCCGGTTAATCCTATCTCGTGGATGTTGTTAATATAGATAAGGAAAAATAGAGGGCCCAAGAGGGAACCTTGAGGCACGCCACAGCTTATAGATCTTTTTTTGCTACAGTGATCATTAATTTTTACGACTTGATATCGATTGTTAAGGTATGATCTGAATATGTCATAAGCTACTCCAGTTATTCCCGCATTTCTTAATTTCAAGAGTAAAATTTCGTGGCTAACGGTATCGAAAGCTTTCTTAAGATCGACAAATACTCCAAGAGCTACCTTTCTTCGGTCTATGTTGAGTCTGACATTAGTGATAAGATCTACCGTTGCTGCAATAGTATTAGATTTTTCTCTGAATCCGTATTGTTTATTAAAGAAAAATTCAGTAGACGTAAGAAAACCGTTTAACCGAGTGTAAAATTTTTTCAAATATTTTTGACATAGCCGGTAGTACTGATATTGGTCGGTAATTGCTGGGATCTAGTTTCGAGCCAGATTTATGAATGGGAATTACTGAGGCTACTTTGAGGGAGTCCGGAAAACAACCTTTTTGGCATTATAAATCTATTTTGTGTATGTATTTATATCACGCAAGTTATGTTTAAAATCAGGCATATAAATTATACCTTTGAAAACAATGATTATTGAAGTTTTTATGTCTATGGTAATCTTATAATATAAAAATGAATCCTAAAATGTGTTGGTAAGCGCATAACTCGAGAACGGGTGTACCGATTTCGATAATTCTTTTTTTATTATATTCCTTGAAGTACGAGGATGGTTCTTATGTAGAGAAAAGGTAAATATGTACCACGGGCGAAGCCGGGGCGGACCGCTAGTTTTTAAAGTGAATCTTTTATTACATCGTCTCAAACTTTTTGGTCTGTGTAGCGCATGTCGCGTGACGCACGATACGTAGGATAATTATCGTACAAATACGATAATTTTTAGTTAAATGTCTATAGTGTGAAAAAAAGTTTCACTTTTACCGTGGTTTCATAAAACCACACAACATTTTTTTTGATAAGTATGTGAATTTAAAATTAGATAAAAGAAATGATAACAAAAATTCTCGACTTATTCTTCCGAAAAACTAATTAAGATCACATAAATAAATCTAAACACAGCCAAAAACCCTATTTGTACCATGTTAAAATCTAAAAAGTACACTCAATTTTTTTTCAAAATTTTCGCACATAAAACATAAAAAAAGCAATTTACAAAAGCATCCCCTAAATAACTTCAAGCGCTTATAAATCATGAACACGAAGCCTCGTGCATTTTACAGAAGCGCTAAGTGCGAGGTCAGGGTCGCTGGACCCTTTTAATGAAGCTATATAGAAAATTGCACGCTTTTTACGCAGGTGTCTTCAATTTGGGTAGCAATAAGGGTAATAGTAAAAAGCAAGAAAAGGATTAAGAGAGATTTGTTTTTACGTGGGTAGTTTTTTTTTTCTCCTGGTTGTCTGGTAGATATCGCTTGAAACGATAAGACTCATGTTTTGTGATTTAGTGTGTAATGAATAAATTTTCATTCGTTCATTTGTTCTATTGGCAGACAGGGTAAGAATAAACTATTAAGACTTCTCTGCATATGTAAGTACCTAGCCTACATTGATTATTAAACAAGGCCATAGCGAATAGTCTATCTAGATTCGCAATAAAATACATTCTATCTTAATAATTATACATATTATTATGAGAAAATATGTTTTAAAGTGAAACTTTTATTACATCGTCTCAAACTTTTTGGTCTGTGTAGCGCATGTCGCGTGACGCACGATACGTACGATAATTGTCGTACAAATACGATAATTTTTAGTTAAATGTCTATAGTGTGAAAAAAAGTTTCACTTTTACCGTGGTTTCATAAAACCACACAACATTTTTATTATTGCTAAACTGAACAAAGCTTTACATGATTATTGGAAATGTCGATTTAAAAGCAAATCACTCTATAATACAAAGAATTATTGGATTCAACAAATCTATATCACTTTCAAATTTTCGGAACTAAACCAAATTTAAATAAATACCAGCCTTTCAAATAAAAGAAATCATCAAAATCAATTCATCCAGTCGAAAGTTCTGAGGTAACAATCCCCAACAAATACCAGTTGAATTAAGAACCTTCTTCTTTTGAAATCGGTTGAAAACACAAATACACAAATCTTCCTCTAATTAAAAAAAATCATGATTAACGCAAAACGGTACCTATTCACTTCTAGCCTTGGCGGCTTACACGAAAACAGCACGTGTTTTTAAATCTCACAAACCGTAGTTAAATACGAAAACAGAAAATAATTGCATGCTAAGGGTTTACACATTGTGGGGCTAGACAAAAGTTGCGTCCGCCTCAGGGACTCATTAACAGGAATAACATACAGGGTGTTTGAGTGCGCTTTGTTGAATGTAAGAGTAAGAGGAAAGTGAAGGCTTAATTGTGTTCAATTGTATTTGATTAGATTTTTAAGCCATTGCATAGCTTTTATCTCAGACTTTGAGCGCGGCGACCGAATGTAAAAATTCCGTAACGAAAAAACCTAACACTCCCCACTCCAACCGGCACAGCGATGCGATGCTATGCTTTACCTCGGCAGTCCTCGAGTGCCACACGTATGTTTTTTTTGGTTCAGAATGTGGTGGTTAAGAGTTGTTGACGGAAAATATTCAAAAGTAATTATATACTGCGAGGTGCTATTTATATTATTACTAGCTTTGCGCTCGTGGCTTCACCCGCTTTGTCTAAAACCTAATAAATTGAATACAAAAACTCTCTTCTTGAATCACTCTATATATATAAAAAAACAACATTACAATCAGTTGTGCAGTTTTAAAGTTAAGCATACAAACAAACAGACGTAGAAAGCGTCTTTGCTTATACTATGTAGTGATTAGTATTTAATTTATTAGTGCGGTGTTGTTTTTCTAAACATCTGCATCGTTTTGATATTTCAAACTTAAGTTTAACAAACTAGCGATATAATATAGGAAATATTCTTATTTGTCTTAGGGCTGATTTTTCAATCCTTGGTTAAAACTTATTCATCGAATAACGTATTAAACTACCATTTCAAAAATGTATTCTAATTGTCCGTATATGACAGTTTACAGGTGACATTTTAAAATGTTCGTGTAATACTTTATTGGACGAATAAATTTTAACCAAGGATTGAAAAACCGGCCCTTAGGAGACTTTCAATCTTTGATTCGATTGTAAGTATCTCCTATGAGTGGAAATACATAGTGTGTTACATTGTCTAATTTACTTTCATGATAATTTTTTTCAGACTGCGTTATAAAATGTAGAGTTAAAGTCACTTGTACTTACTTAAATTACATGTTTCACACTTTACAAGTCACAAGGGACAAGGGACTTGATTTGAGATAATTATTATTATATTATACTAGCTTTCCACCCGCAGCTTCGCCCGCGCAGTCAAAGAAAAACCCGCATAGTTCCCGTTGCCGTGGGATTTCCGGGATAAAACCTATCCTATTTCCCAGGGTAAAAAGTAGCCTATGTCCTTTCTCGGGTATCAAAATATCTCTATACCAAATTTCATGCAAATTGGTTCAGTAGTTAAGGCGTGATTGAGTAACAGACAGACAGACAGAGTTACTTTCGCATTTATAATATTAGTATTATTAGTATTATTTACTACTATATTAGTGGATACAGAAGGAACATTAAATAATTAAAACATTTAATTATGAAATCAGACATAAAACACTTCACCTTCCTACCAGATTCTTTCTGGAAAGGTCTTTAGAAAATACACCCTGCATCATAATTTAACCGTTTGCTCAAAGAAGCAGCGGTTGAAGAGAGACAGTGTATACCAGGATTGTGTATGCTAGAGAGGGATAGAAGTGGTTTTAAATTCTAATGAAGGATTTCTTCGGGTACCAAGAAAGCTTACTTGGTTGGAACAAGTTGTATGATATTAGCGTGTACTGGAATACGTAGTGCTTTGTGAATCTCATTATTTACGCCTTTAATAAAGCGCTATGTAATTTTCGTTGGAAATGTTGTACAATATTAAGTTTGTTAAAATAAGGTTAAAATGATATACAAGTCTATGGTTTATGTTTAAGTCACAAAATACTGTAAGAACTATATGCAGTTGTTGCAAAGGAGGTTGTTGTGGTAATAAATTAAGAAAACTCATTAGTGTTTTGGCCTGGCTTACGATGTAAATCTAAAACTATTGAACGTTTTATGATATGTTTTATTACTGGATTGGGAAATTAAAATGTTGTGAAACCTTTATACATTTTATTTATTATCACGATTATGTAAATTTGTAAGATTAAGACAATACTGAGACAGTAAAATATCTAGGCAATTCCGTCATGTCATGGAGTAAGAGCCAGCGCGCACGAGCAACTTTGTCTCCGCAACTATTTTGTTGTTTTGCGGGGACAAAGTTGCTCGTGCGCGCTAGCTCTTAGTTGACGATTTTGGTATCTTTGAATCTTGCTAAAGAAGGTTCACTTCTGACACGTGTATTTAAAGCCTTGGTACTTAATTCAAAACTATTCTAATTAGTATTCATAGTTTCCTGGTAATAAATTATTTGACGATGAAGCGAGTATAAAGTTCAACCCTTCAACTATAAAACCTTTTAGTTAGAGTTTGAACCTGTTTGTATTTTTAGTACGATTGTTACAAGTGTGTTTAACTTTCGGAGAACGAGGTGAGTTTAAAATGTAGATATTTTGTCTATTCCCAAACATCTATCTGAGTAAGATCTGAGTACATCTTTACTTATCGATTTTAGTGTTTTGTGTTTTTTTTTTAGGAACTATTTGTTTTGTATTTGTAGAGACGATAATCTAAATAATATAAAATTATAAAGAAAATGAATTCGATCGCTCTGGCGGGTCACGAGTGGCTGAGTTGGTCAAGCATCCACCCCGGATTGGCGTGAAAGGATGCGGGTTCGAGTTCCGTCTCGTGATTGAATTTTTTCTATTCTTTATAAATTTAGATTTATAAAGCATTTGAATGCCGTAAAACCAAAAATATCAAATTCAATTAGTAATATTCATGGCTGAAAACTGGGCTCTACATTGTCAATTATAGATACCTAGTATTATTCTCTAGATTATTTGGTTTCTTATTGGAAACTAGGTTTCCGCCCGCGGCTTCGCCCGCGCAGTCAAAGAAAAACCCGCATTGTTCCCGTTCCCGTGGGATTTCGGGATTGCGTCATTTTCCCGGGATAAATTAGCCTATGTCCTTTCTCGTGTATCAAAATATCTCCATACCTCATGAAAATTGGATCAGTAGTTTAGGCGTGATTGAGTAACAGACAAACAGACAGAGTTACTTTCGCATTTATAATATTAGTATGGATTGTGTCAAGGACATGACAAATATTAAAGGTAAGATTTTAGTGTTATTTTTACATTCAGTAGCATTTCCATCAATTATATTATCTTTTGTCCCTCACTTCAATAAAATGAAACAATACTACTATTAATTACGTACGTTAAATTAACAAAATATATTGTTTTATCTATTTTTGACCTTTTATGAGTCTACAATAACGTTCCACTAAGCATACAGTTTCATGCCTTCCTTCGTTCATACGTATGAATGCTTTTTCATATTTAAACCGTATTTAACTGCGACAGAAATACAACTCAAGTGTTAACACATATTCTAGTGACGTCCTGGCGCGAAGCCAAGCGTCCCATTTTTTGTATACAGCCTCTTTGGAGATATCAAGCGGTGTAATGCGACAAGGCGATGACGGCCTATTGAATTCTGTGTGAGTTGCTACTAATCTTAGCTACTAATATGGTGAATTTTAATATTTTCTAGTATGAAATGAGGATAATTATTATAATAAGTTGCCGCTGTTCTGGAAACTAAAAACTGAAAATAGAATATTTATTTTTTATAACACGCTTTTAAGATTTATTCACGAAAGTAACCATCGCTGATTTATACTAATAATATAAAGCTGAAGAGTTTGTTTGTTTGTTTGAACGCGCAAATCTCAGGAACTACTAGTCCAATTTGAAAAATTATTACGGTGTTAGATAGCCCACTTATCGAGGAAGGCTATAGGCTATATTATATCATCATGATAAGACCAACAGGATTGGAGCACTGCGGGTAAACCGCAGGGCACAGCTAGCTGTTGATAAGTGTACAAATCTTTGAAATAAAAGTGGAAATAGTAAATTGTATGCTTCATTTATAAAATCTAAACTATTATATGACTTTTATTGTATAAACTATTTGTACCCAGCAATTTTGAATGTAAAGCGTTAAGCCCATACAATAAAAATAAATGTGACTATTAGAGTAAAATGAAAAATTACAGCTAGGTTATTGGACAACGTAGCGGATTGTTTTTTGTTATTACGTTAGTAGTATACAGCTTTTTTATATTTATTTCATACTAGCTTTCCGCCCGCAGCTTCGCCCGCGTTTCCAAAGAAAAACCCGCATAGTTCCCGTTCCCGTGGCATTTCCGGGATAAAACCTATCCTATGTGTTAATCCAAGTAACCCTCTATATGTGTACTAAATTTCATTGTAATAGGTTTAGTAGTATTTGCGTGAAAGAGTAACAAACACACACACACACATCCTCACAAACTTTCGCATTTATAATATTAGTAGGATAAAGTATAGCAACTCGGTTTTTATTCGAAACTATACATTTTCAGCATTCTTTTATACATGAAGTTATTGTTTTGTCACCGGTCGTTGATTACAACAAAAAGTTTGAATTGAATCTGCCTGTTTAAGTCGGTCAAAATTAGTTGTAATGAAGTCGATTGCATACATGCATACAGGTCGATTGCATGCTGGGCAAATCCGTGTGGTTTTTGGCATGTCAATTTGAAAGAAAGAAAGAAAATTTATTGCAAAAAACACAGCCAACAACATAACAAAATTTATCCAAACGGATACAGCCTCAGCAAAATGCTGCACAAAAACAGCGCAAAAAAAATATGTTACTACTATACACTTAATGATCTTAAGACTATACACTATACACATACAATAACACAGAAAAACTATTTTAAACTACACATTAAAACTGAACTAAAACTAAAATTTGTAAGAAACAGCGTATCATAAGCGAAAAATAAAATTGTTCTCAACTGTTGACAAGAAACTCAACCTCTTTACCGCGACCTACTTGTGTGTAGTTGTAATGCAAATAGCAAACATAATCACTTATTAAATACAATACAATTTCCTTCAAAATATAGAAAAGTTAAATGTATATTGATTATATTGAAAAGTATTTTTTTATATTTATTTATTTCAGGCAACAAAACAATGTAGTTACAGTTGTATAGTCAATGCAATTATAGTTATGTGGTTTCCCTTCTTCTTACAATTATTACCTATTTATTATTTAAAATTTATTGTGCTTGAGGACAAACATACAAAAAAGAAACAATATAATAAGAGTAAAAATGGGCGCCCATATCACTGTGCACTCATCTCTACCAGGCTTTTTTTGGGACGATAAATAATTCTAGATTGTAGTTTTAGCTACTATGGATAAGGCCCTTACTGAATTTTTGACGTGACTTATTATAGGTCATAATGCATAATTTATGAAGATGAAATTCATTTCTGTAGTTTTGTGATATCATATCAAAGGTCAGGTGTACAAGGTTCTTTAATACACATACAGTTTTAAGCTGTTGCATAGCTTCTATCGCGGGCCTTGAGCGCGGGGACTGAATCGAGAAATTCCTTAACGGAAAAACCTCACGCTGCCCACTCCGACGGGCGGAGGTGTGGCTTGAAGGCATACTATGCAATAGCTTTACCGCGGCAGTCCTTGAGTGCCACACGTCGTTTTTTTTCACACTAATGACTCATAGTAGTACAAAATTGACATATTCACATCTGAACCCTCATCCCGCGAAACATCAAAATTCAAGTACAACGCTGCAAAATTGAAAAGACGCTTCCACCTTATCAATTTACCTAACGAAGTGCACGCTCTAATTCGACAGGCTTGGCACATCTCCAAAACTGTAGCTTAGCTTTCAAATTATAAGTCGACCTACTTCGCTACGTGAATTTACTGATATTGTCGGCAAAATGTATTATGAAATATTTTCTCGGCCGTGCTAACCGTTCGTTATACAGGTTAGGTCATTTTAATTGTGCTGCTAGGCATCTTCTGTTCGAATATAATAGGTAAGTATTATGGAATATTACTAAATGCAGACGTTTAGAAATAATTTGAGTAATTCATTTGAGGAAAATAATAAATAATAACACAATGATAAAGAACTTTCAAACTAAGAGCAGTGGTGGCTCAGTGGTGAGACCTCGGACTTCGAATCGATAAGTCCGGGGTTCGAGACCAGACGAGCGCGCAGGAAATAAATTGATTTTAAAATTTATCTGCGCATGTTGTAACATCACCACTGCTCAAACGGTGAAGGAAAACATCGTGAGGAAACCGACATGTAGAAGAATTAAAAAGTTCGACGACATGTGTCATCCGCCAACACGCACTTGGCCAGCGTGGTGGATTATGGCCTGTACCCTCATAGGAGGCCCGTGTCCCAGCAGTGGGAACGTATAATATGGCTGATGATGATGATGATGATAAAGAACTTTATTTATGCAAAGGTTAATTTTAGAAATTAAAAAAATGATGCTGTTGGTGCAACATTGGTAAAATTAAACTATTTACTTAGAGATAGATATTATAATGCACTTTTATCGTGTATTTTAATTTTAATGTCCATTAGATTTTTTGGTTGCTTGTTAGTCTTTCAATAATTAATCACTACAAAGTATAAAACAAAGTCGCTTTCTCTTTCCCTATGTCCCTTTGTATGCTTAAATCTTTAAAACTACGCAACAGATTTTGATGCGGTTTTTTTAAATAGATAGAGTGATTCAAGAGGAAGGTTTTAGGCACAGCGAGCGAAGCCGCGGGCGGTAAGCTAGTGTTTTAAATAACTTACTTTAATCTAAAGATACACTACAGTACAAAACAATTCACATGTCTATCAATTAAAATATAATCCTATACTTCACTATACTAATGAAATTTCAATGCAAACCGCGTTACTTCACTAGTTTATCTAAGCCGCAAGGCACGTTCATTTATAATTTCCTCAAGCCAAGAGCAACGTTCGGTTGAATACAATTTATTAACATAAGACAATAATTATACCGCGGTTCTCGTTGCCTGTGTATTGTAGCTTAGTCCGAATTTACATTTACCGTTCATTTTGTTGCTATGCGGTGTATTTATAAATTTCAAGGGGTTGTTTGAGATAATAAGAGTTTTTGATTATTTATAGACCTTTGTTATAACAGACACAGAAGTGTAATATATAATAACCTAGATGTAACTATACCTAAGAAGATAAATTATATCGCTGATATCCTCAAACAACAATAACATGTTTTTTTTTATGAAAAAAGTTCATTCAACACAAGGTTTTCTTGTAGAAAATGCCAGTGTAAGCAATTCGGGACCATAATTCTATAGAGACCTTCGTAGTACTGACTTATAACTACCACAAAAGATCTGCTTCACATAATATAACACTTCTAATGACCTACTTTGTTCTGATTAATAATGGAACAAACCATAATTGCGTTCATTAGGTTTTTACCCCCTTACTTCGTTTGCATTCTTATAGTGTCTTTTCAGCGTGTGAAATTTTCATACAAATTATAATCAATTTAATGGAAATTATTTGATCTGTTAACGCGTCTGTTAATTTACCAGTCTTTGACGTAATAAAGAAAATACCAGCTGGAATTATCCCTCCCTGGGAGTCCTAAAGAGCTGACGTCATTAATAATTCAATGGTACAATACAATTTTAAACTGTATGCTGTGGACTTACGGTCTATTATCCTACCGATGACCCGGAAAACAAAATATAAGCCATTGGCGGGCCTCCAAATTAATAATTGAGTATTATGATCGTAATTCGATATTACATAGATAGTTGTTCTATTGTAATTTTGTTATTCCTTGGATGTCGCGACGTCCGTATCATTAGCATTTATTGTGGTTTGTCTTTAACGTTTTAGCTGAAGTTAAACTAAAACAGTTTTGCTAGCGATTTAAGACTGTAATGCATCGTGATGAATCAAGATAGTGTAGAGGGCCTAGATGTCTGTGATCGGTTGTCTTTGCAGATGTTTTTTAGATCGCCGTCATGACAGCAAACATCGAGGATCATTTATTGGGCCAACGCTGCCCATTGTGAAGAGGGCACATCAGTTTTGAAGTTTAATCAATAAAATATGGTTTTAACGCCGAGAAAATTGAGTAGTAGATGGTATTAGTAAGTAAGATTAGTTAGATAGATAATATGATTCATAATACCTTATACCACTTTGTAGTAAATACCACAAACATTTTCACTATTTATTGGTACGACTACAAAAACAAAGTCTGTTCTATATATTTTATTTATCATTGTTATTCAAGTCATGCGTGCGGAGATCGCGTTGAAAATACAAGTTGACGTAAAAACAGGGCAAATTTTATTTTAGAGATGTGTTTGTGGTTAAGGTATCAGGTATCTTTTATACTATTTGTGCCCCGCGGTTTTACCCGTATTATTATAGCCTTTCGCATTCCTCGATAAATAGAATTATCTAACACCGATATTTTTTTTTAATTGGGCCGCTTATAATATAGATTAAGTTATTGTTTGTATGTTTTATGTTTTTAGTACAAGGTAAATAGCTTGTTATTACATCTTGTACATACCTATATTATATACGTATTTAAATTAAGCTTCATTTAAATCATAAATCAGCCTTAAATGTCGTTACAGTAATATCAAATCCTTAATAATATTCTTCTAAGTAAATTAAAGGCGACTGTAATCCTAAAAGAAACTGGCATTCTAATAGTCTGCTTTAAATATTACTAAAGTCAATTTCATCTTTGACGCCAGTTTTATACATTTACTAGATTTCCGCCCGCGGCTTCACCCGCGTTTGCAAAGGAAAACCCGCATAGTTCCCGTTCCCGTGGGATTTCCGGGATAAAAACTATCATATGTGTTAATCCAAGTTACTTTCTATATGTGTGCTAAATTTCATTGTAATCGGTTCAGTAGTTTTTACGTGAAAGAGTAACAAACATCCATACATCCATACAAACTTTCGCATTTATATAATATTAGTAGGATAAAAAAATTCTTTTATTTTCTTAACAAACTGACTTCTATTACTTCAAATAGAAAGAAAGAAAGAAAGAAATTTATTGTCATATAACGATATGCCACACAATATAACAAAAACACATAAAAAAGCTAAAAAAAAGGAAGAACTTAAAAAGTAATTGACCCTTAAATTATATAATATTTTTTACAAATACACACATAAAAAAGAAGGGAAAATAAATATTGTCTCTTTCTATAATAAAACTTTAATGGTATCAGGTTTATCTTGTGATTTTTAGCGAGTTAAATATTATTTTAACGGATTAAAAGCGAGATTTATTTAATTATTTTAGTTTTTGTACACTTTACAGCTATATCAAAGACAGACTGAGACTTGGGGACACGGGATTTCACTTCTAATAAAACTAATATAAACAAGCTTCATACTTCTTTAATAGAGAAGATGAGTTTAATTATAACAAACAATAAAATATTCTTCCTCCACAGTATAAATATATCCACTGAACAGTCTGCGTTTCGATTAAAAATAATATAACTTTTAGCTGCGGAACTCTAAACATTCCCCGTAGTAGATTTAAGTGGTAGGGTTGGACTTGGCGCAGTAAATTTAGTTCCAACATTACACGTCATTTTCAACCTTACATCCCAGTAACAGAGTTGATATTTCCACAATCGACCAACAATATAGAGTGGTATAATATTATGAAATATTGTGAATATCGAATTACATTGTATTTTCCTTTATAAATGTCAATTGCTTTTAATATCAACGACGAATGTTCCTTTCAGGAAATCGAACCGTCAAATAAATAAGCAGATTTTTTTGTAATATCGCTTGATATGAATCTTTAATAAACAGGAAAATAATATTATTCAAGTACAGTTTGAATAAGAGAGAAATAAAATGGTGTTGACCTTTATTCATGGTTTCTTATAAAATTGCACTGTAATTTAAAGCAATAAAACATTTTTTTTATAAAATATTACACTCACTTAAATTATAACCTTCTTATATTATAGATGTAGATATAATATAACACAGTACTATAAGTAACTAAGAATCTAGCGAGAGCTAAAATGATCACTTCACGCCATTTGGGTTATAACAACAAAGACATGAAAATTGAAAAATGCTTCAGAATTGTTCTACAACAGTAACATGAGTAAAAAGATTAAATTCACGCAAAGCATAACGCCAAATGGAACTAAAATTTATATTCCCACATTGCTACGAATAGCTCCGTGCTACGAACGATCCTGTGTTACGAGTGACGTGCTACGAGCTTACCCTGTGCTACGCGCGAACTATGAGCGATTCTACGAGCGAAGCAGAGCTACGCTACTGACAGTTTGAGCTGCACTTTATGTTCATTTATCCATATTGTACATAAAAGAGTTAATTTTTATGAATTCAATGTTTCACACCATTTTCCAACGGTGTCATTTATCACTCCCTGGTTGGACAGCCGCTTGTTACATTTTACGTGTAATAAAAGTTTTTGCAACTCGGAACAGACAGAGTAAGTAGTTTCTAGAAAAACAATTTCCAGTTTATAAGTGGAATAACTAGAAGGCTCTTGCTTGATTCAGTGGATACCGAGCGTTAAAGCTAGGTTTCTGAGTTCAATTCCCGGTAGAAGATAAACATCGCGATCTGGCAAGATACAGAAGGCTTCGTATACTCACCTAACTTGTCCGTAAAAATTGATTAGTGAAACAGATATTTAATGCATCTACTTAACTCTTTACTAATTGACGCCCACGGCTGCCGCGTAACTACATCAAAGATAAATTCCAAAGTTTATTTTAGACGTCGCTATATCGTACATTCAATTTGTTAGAGCAGTATCTCACTAGGAAGTAAACAACATAAACCAATATCAGATTAATTAATTACTATATGTACGTGTGCACAAATAAATGTATTGAGTTCACAAATATTATGATAGACAGAGAGACGTGCGATATCTAATCCAAATACATAGATAGATATAAAAATACATGTGAAATACAATAGTTCGGTTATAAGTGTTTTCACAATGATTCAAGTTGTTTTTGCAATAAAAACATATGCAAAAATAAAATGAAAAATCTGATATGCGAACTAAAAATGTAGGTAGCTGCGAAAGTACCATCCAAATGATAACCTTTTATGGAGATAATTCTTACATAATATTATTTGGTGAGTAGTCCGTCCACTTATAATATCTTATTTAACTTTGTCGTACTACTTACCTCTCTTTATAGCACTCGCTACAAATATACTTCGTTGTTTGACTAAAACTCAGTATTGCTATTTTTCATTTATGTACTTGACTATTCACGAATATTGAAGATTTGTAATGATGTAAATTAATAATTTTCATACGGATGTAGAGACATTTTGACTTGATAAAATTTAAGTTATTAACCGACTTCAAAAAAAAGGAGGAGGTTATCAATTCGGCCGGTATATTTTTTTTTTTTTAATGTATGTACACCGATTACTCCGAGGTTTCTGAACCGATTTACGTGATTCTTTTTTTGTTCGATGCGGGATGGTGTCGAATTGGTCCCATAAAAATTTTATTCGGATAGGCCCAGTAGTTTTTATTTTATGAGCATTTTTGTCTGTAGGTATTTGTAAATTTTGCAAGTGCAAGTTTGAAGTCGGTTGTTTTTAACGCAGTTATCACTTGTATTAAGTTCTAATCGCAGTCGATAAAATATCGCACGCTTATATGGTAGCGTCTACTCGTTCTTTGGACTTTTAGTACTAAAACTTTAAATTGACTTTTCAATATGTTCAGGAATGACATTTTTATAGGTTAAATGTAATAAAAGAATTGGTATCTATGCTATTATTTTCTCAACAATCATCGTATTTTTAACAACCATGGAAGGGTGGGATAAGTTTATTATGTGGAGTTCACAAATGAGCCTATTTGGATTCCAGATTTTAATGAAATATTTTGTTGTTAAGTTGATTCATAGCTATGATTTGTGGAAATGTGACGTGAAAATATTATGAATATCTGTAAGTGTTTGTATCTCTAATATTGCAGTTTGTAACTTTTCACGTTTTTTAATTAAAATTGTACTAGTCTATTCCCTAACTTTTAATCGAACATGTATAAAAAAAAATCATGAAACAGGATAAAATACCTATGAAAAACAAATATGCAGGCTGAAAAGCATTCCATGCGAGTTATTCAATAAAAAATAACCATTGCAACTCGACTCACGAATCATACTAACAGTTCGCCATCGACTATTGAGGTATTGACCCGGCATTTCTCCAGAAGGACTACAAATCGGAGTCTCGACATTATCTCGATTTCCACTTAAACGGACGCGACGGAAAGCTCTCTATTTGTCAAAAGCTCGTAACTGAAACAAATCTTTGCTCGTTTTTATCCGTCGGTTTGTATTTTTCACGCGCCCCCGACTTACTCCACGCGTGCCGTGAATATTAGAGACTAGCTTTCTGCCCGCGGCCTCACCTGCGTTTTCAAAGAAAATCCCGCATAGTTCCCGTTCCCGTGGGATTTCCGGGATAATACCTATCATTTGTGTAAATCAAAGTTATCCTCTATATGTGTGCTAAATTTAATTGTAATCGGTTCAGTAGTATCAATATACTACTGAACCGATTACAATTAAATTGGTTCAATAAAATTATTCAATAATAAGAATAAAAAGCAAGGATTTAAAATTAAACTAATGAGGAAATGTGAAAATAGAGCAATAAACTTAAAACACACGCACGCACAACATATGAGTATATCTACTAAACTTGAGTTAAAATGTATAATTTAAATTTTATTTTGTATAATTTTGTATAAAAAATAGCTAAATTACCTAAATCATTATTTAAGTTAATATTATGCTATAGTTTTGTTATTATTGTGTCATTAAGGAAGGTGGACCCCAAAATACAGGCTGTCCTAGTTTGGGGTCCAAATGTTACATGTTTGTACCTAACCCACAAATTGATCAATAAATGATTTTTATTTTTTATTTTATTATTTATTAACTAACGTGTAACAGTGTGGTACAGATACCCCTCAGCGAGAAAAAATTGGTTGTCTGTAAAGTCGGTTTACTGACGATAATTGAACGTGACAACGTCCGATTGTGCTTCGTTGTCGCTCGTTCCGCGCTCTCGCTCGCACTTCAAGCCTTACACGGAACGCCTCAGATGAGTCAGAGCGAGGTAACGCCGCATGAGTCATGTTTTTTCGTGCGTGCAGCCGGCTTTATCGAATTATAAGACGTTGTCACGTCAAAAACACAAAGGGCGACTTTATCACTGTGCAGTGATTTCTGCCAGGCAAGCAAGGCACACAAGTGAATATTACAGCAGGAATATACTACATGTGTCACCTCTCTTCTGTAGAAATTGATTTCTAAACCGGTGTAACAGAACTTCTTTGTCTATTATAATAAACGGTACTCTAAAGAAGTCTTGTATAATAGATTTAAAATTAATATACGCTCTGTCACGACTATCGTATTTATCAATTTACACTAATCGTTTTTATGGTAAACAGTAATTAATGACACTCAGTTCAGTGATAAAAAATGTTTTGCCAAATATAAAATTTATTTCAATAGACTTTTGTGAAGTGATATAAATAATGAGTTTCCTAATAAAATACACAATTCAATACCGACTAACTAACATAACTATTTTTTTAGATACTAGCGGTCCGCCCTAGCTTCGCCTGTGGTACATGTTTACGTTTTCTCTCCCAAAGAAGCATCCTCTTACTTCAAGGAATAAAAAAGGATTTAATGAAATCGGTTCAGCCGTTCTCGAGTTTTGCGCTTACCAACACATTCAGTGATTCATTTTATTATATAGATTATATGGGAAATTATTTATTTATTTTTAAATAAAAAGAAATGGTCATACAATGCATTCGTTTTTCACTGCTAACCTTTAAAATAATTAGCTTACTACATTATAGACCGCTCTTGACCCTAATTCTGTGAGGATTTTGTTATTTTTTGTGTCTAGACTAGATGTGAGTAAGTCCAGTTTACGTTATCCCAATATATTGCCTGAAAAAAGTGTCGAAAAAGTATCGGGACTATAATCTATTTATTGCAAATTCATAGGTTTTTGCGTGATAGAGTCACTCGTACTATTTATTACATCCAGTTTAATCATCGTAGTAAAGTTTAGTAGATATTAGCAGAAAAACAGTGTAAACGTTACATGAAACTTGGTACCTTGTCTTATAATATACTATGTGTTACTCATGGCTTCACACGGCTGGCTATGAACGGAAATATGTTGACTATCGTCGTTGTTAAAAGTAACTTGTATCATTGCTCTTTTGCGTTTTTTACCCTCCAGAATAAAAATTATGCCATAGCATTGCTTCGTTGCAACGTGAAGAAAAGACAAACAAACAAATTTTCACTTCTTTTATAGTAAAAATAATTAATCCTGGGATTATAATAAAAAGCAAAAATTTCCAATTTTTAAATAATTATAGAAGCGTTATTAAAACTACATCATTGCTCTTAAAATATTTTATTCAAATATCTCAACGTCGATAAATATTGTTGGCGTTTATCTTAAATCATTTAATTGTTCTTACTTTGAAAAGCTTTTAGACGCTATAAATAAATACACAATAAAGTATGTGAATGATGGATATATTACGATGTGAAAAAACTTCATACCCTTAAGCGTATTCCGCGAAGGTATGAGATATGGTTATAGCCAAAGTTTATATTGGGTGTATATGTGTAAGTTTGTATACTTGAGAATAGTTTTATTCCTGTGGCTCTGTATGCGTTAAATGCGGCGTTTGTTAGTTTTTGTATGTTTGTGTCATGAATGTAATTAGTCAGTAGTAAATGCGCCTTTTCTATGTGTATTCATATTTTTAGTGTCATGAATGTAATTAATCAGTAAACAATAAGAAAAAAATAACAGTACAGAGTATTTTTTTCAGTGAGAAAGTTTTATGTTAACGGATTCTCATACACCTTACACTTCAAAAAGCTTCAAAATATAAATGTATTTTTTGTTGTTTTTTTTTAACCGGTAACAAAATCTCGATTATATTTATAACGTATTTTATAAGGTACCAATGTTTAATGTACACAATGTACTTTTAGATCTATCTGATCTATAACTTTTCTTACTTAATAGTAATAAAACTGAAATATACCGATTCAAAACATCTCACCCAATATTATACAAACGAAAGATATACAAAGCAGTAGTGAAACAAGTTCCATAAATAAGAAAGTCATTCAACGTTATACTGTCACATTTGCCATTCAGTAAGTAAAAGCCTCAAACAAAGGGGGACCAAGGAATAGCGTTTCTTTTCATTCCACGAATAAGACATCATCATGTCTATAAATCGTCACGCTGTATACGGAATAATGTCACGCGAACGTCATTAAGTGTCACGTTTTAAGCGTTTGAATGTGTTTGTTTGTGTGGCAACACATAAACAAATGAAAAGAATTTGATAATGTCTGTAATAAAATTCTGCTACGTAATAGGATATGAGTATAGGTATGTACTATGTACATTAATTGTATGTGTCGTGATTTTGATTTGATGGCGAGGAAATATTATTTTTCCCATAAAGAAGCCCCCTTTTACTAAGAAGCTTATCGTTCATTTCAATCAGCTTCTTCCATACTTTATTTCCAAGGGGACGCATTTTCCAGCATTCAGCATTTTTATGTAATTTACCGCAATACAACACAAACTGTAACTAAATATTCACCAAAGTATATTTACACTGAAAGTATGATATAATATGATAATAAAATGAAACCAAAATAATACGCTTTCGTAAATAAATTAACGTCATGTTGGCTTTATACTGTATTTAAATTATAATGATGAATCAGTTTCAATTATATTTATAATTTAATCCGTTATTTAATGAGGGACACACACGCACGAACGAGTCAAAAACCGCAACGTTCATATTAACATTATAACATCCATTTTGGTGGTGTATATAATATTTATAGATGTATTATTTATAAAAGCAATATCCATAAATCCTTTGTCCGTTGAAAAGTGCGAAATTCTTAACATAACTGACCTATTTTCGCTGGATTTCCAATAGCAGTTCCGCATATTAGAAGAAATATGCACGCACAAAGATACATTTTTACACTTAGCATAAATACACTCGTAGCATTTCGTTACGCGTTTCGTTGGTAGCGTAGACTCGTAGCGGGTTCGTAGCGTGTCGCGCGTGCACTCTACGCGAGATCGCGTCGAAGACTGAGCTTGCTACGGTACTCCAAATATTATTGATTCTTTAAATGTTATTTTTGGTTATTTAACATGTTATAATGTTGCGATTGATTTTGTTATTTTGATTTGGATT
The DNA here is from genome assembly GCF_905220415.1 of Colias croceus. Classification (NCBI taxonomy): domain Eukaryota; kingdom Metazoa; phylum Arthropoda; class Insecta; order Lepidoptera; family Pieridae; genus Colias; species Colias croceus. Next base: position 1,232,891 of record NC_059547.1, read on the forward strand.
GCGAGGGAATATTAGGAATTATATTTGAATATTTAAAATAGTGTGAATTAGAAATTAGATAGTGCTTTATAAGTTTAAAATCAATATAAATATAATAAGGCTAATGATAATTAGTACTTTTTACTTATTTTTTAAAAAATGTTAAAATGACTTAGGAATATCAATGTTTAAATGAAAAATACTTATAGACAAGCGAGGGAATCATAAAAGATGGATTTTAAATATTATTATGTAGGTTTAAGCTCAAAATTATATCATTTGTAACAATACTATGTAGAGCTCTTTAAACCGTATTTATTGATGTACTCTAAAATAGTTTATATTATGTACTAAAAATTTTAATTCATTTATTTTATTTGGTAAAGTACATAATATTATGTCTGGAACATGAAACATTATCTTAGATTAAAAACTAGGGATTATTTATATTATTTATAAAAACTTTCTTGTCATTATATTCATATAAATTTTGATATTTACGAATTTTTGACTTAAAACGCGTAGTTTTCTTCATATAAATTGTAGTATTTAAATGTAATAAATTGTAACTTATGTATCGATTGATATTATTATATACCTACACGTTTTGTATACATACTTTTATTAAACAACTTACTCTATAAAATTCTACTTCTATTTAGTTCACAAAAGCTAAAAAGTAATGTAAGCAAGACGTATTGACAAATCAAGAATAGATAGCTCGTTCCATTCAAAGGATTCAGAGCTATAAAAATAGGATTGGAAATATAAAGTAGGTATTTATATATGTGCAGAGGTCGTTGACCTTAGAGGTTACGCGACCAAATTGAAAATGTCCTTTATAAGGTTATTTCAAGAGCACCTTGATTATATGTAAATGTGATGGTTAATGTGTTGTTTGTAAGATCCTAATTGTAGTTGCTGGAAGAGATAGCGAGTGACGTGTATAGAGTCGTGTATGTGTGTGTGCTCACTATTGTTATAATATAACTAGCGGACTGCCCCGGCTTCACCCGTGGTACATGTTTATGTTTTCTTTACATAACAACCATCCACGTACTTCAAGGAATATTATAAAAAAATAATTATCGAAATCGGTCCACCGTCCACCCGTTCACGCGTGATGCCGTGACCTGGAAAAACGGGTTTATATATACATTTTTATACATATAATATATCTAAGATAGGTATATCATATTATTTTGAAGACATTTTTTCTGTGATTAAACACAGACGAAAAACAATATCATCTACTACTCGTAATTACACGATTACGTTCACAAATACATTATGAGAGCTATTTATTTTGAATATGAAACCAAATTTGAGCCACAGATAACATTATCGTAACAACAAGAAACTATGAAACTCTATATTTATTAAAAACACCCAAAATAATTAAATTAAAATAATAGACAAAGAGTCAACACTCAAGTGTTCTAAATTTAGTACAAAGATTTGTTTAGGACAAATTTTTGCGGTCAGTAAAATATTTTCCTTTTTTTCCATACGAGTAAAATAAATTTACAATCCTGCGGTGTATTTGACCTCTTTAGCTTATTTAGTACAACTCAGCGTCCTTTGTCTACATCGCGCCGTCTGATGCCTGATAGGGCTCGCACTCGTAATTATTATTGTTGAGATAAAAATACAATTTGTTAGTTATTGTATTGTATTTGTGACAACCCTAACGTGGAATTGAATCTTATTAAGTTTTGTAGTAAGGGTATTTTGACGACGTGTGTGTGTATATTGTAGCTCCCAAATGGATATTTTGATTTGGTTGTGGTTTGTAAAAAAAATACTATATCGTACCTATATATTTTAATGTAAATAGAAACAGACTTTGTTATTATTATGAAAATATTATTAACATTTCAGATGTAATTTATCGGTAGTGAATTAAAAAGATAAGACACAGTAGTTCTAATAACACGACTTTAATCCAGTTATAAACCGCTTTCCTCAATAAATTACACAGAACAATCGAAAAATAGGTAGATATCATAAAATAGGTCGCCACAAATATGACAAATCAAAGATAGTTTGAGTGTCGACTCCAAAAAGCGATATTTTCCCAATTCCCTTCTTATTTTTCCTCAAGAAATGATCATAATATCTTGAGCTCGAAAATAGCTCAATAATTTCGTCTTATTTGTTTGTAAGCGTTGGGAAATAGTTTTATTGTTGCATCGCTAATAATTGTATTGATTAAACTATCAATGTGAATTGTACTATAATATAAGAAAGTAATTAAAAAAAGGGCATTTTGACTAATGGTAAAGAATAGGAAATATATGATTTTTGATACAATTTAAATCAAAACAACTGAAATAATAAATTTTTCAAATTATTGCTCTAATAAATCTTAAGTATAATTAATCTAAATAGTTTAATGCAAACTGGCTTACCGCCCGCGGCTTCGCACTTATTCTGTAAAACCTAATAAATAATATACTATAACCTTCCTCTTGAATCACTCTATCTATTAAAAAAACCGCATTAAAATCCGTTGCGTAGTTTTAGGGCTGATTTTTCAATCGTCGGTTAAAACTTATTCGTCGAATAACGAATTGAACTACCATTTCAAAAATGTATTCTTCTTGCCTGTAATTGACAGTTTACAGGTGAAATTTTAATATTATCGTGTCATACTTTATTCGACGAATAAGTTTTAACCAACGATTGAAAAATCGGGCCTTAAAGATTTAAGCATACAAAGGGACATAGGGATAGAGAAAGCGACTTTGTTTTATATGTACTATGTAGAGTACCTAATGGATTCAATAAACCCTTGCTCAACCATTTTGAAGTATCTAACTTTGTTTAACTTGCGTTTGAATAAATACAAGTAAATACACACTCCCAGAACTAACGTCACTGTCCCTGTCTATTCCCAGTTAAAATGTCGAACAAATACAATAATGTTATTATTGTACACAGGTGCGTTTAGCCACAGCTGTTGAATTAAATTTATAGGATTAGAGAGTGGTATTAAATGTGGTACATTGTGTTAGCTGCGTCAATGTTTAGGAGTTTAAAATTTAAGGACATTTAATTAATACTTTGTTATGAAATAATTATTTCTTAACATAAAACTAAACCGTGTTCAGATGCTAGAGCTGTAAAAAATTTGAATGGCATTCAATAAAAAAAAAATACAGTAAATTTTAAAACGGGAGATCTTCTTTTTTAAGTTTTTTGATAGTTCTGCTTTTATCTATATTCTATACTAAGATTAAAAAGCTGAAGAGTTTGTTTGTTTGTACGTACTAACCTCAGGAACTACTGGTCCGATTTGAAAAATTCTTTCGGTGTTAGTTAGCCCATTTATTGAGGAAGGCTCACGCTAAGACCAACAGGAGCGGAGCAATGCGGGTGAAACCGGGTGGTACAGTCATATTACATAATTTTAATTATGATATCTGACGACTGTTTTGATCTTAGTTTTGATCGTAAAAATTACTATACATAAATGCTTGTAGAAGTTTACGTTATGGTAGTTCAGCCGCGTGGCAAGCAGCCTGGCAAGCAGTCCAGCAAGCAGCCCGTGCGCTTTCTAAACAAATAAACACAGGCGCATGCACAAACAACATGTTCACATGCGTGTGTCCGTGCTTGTGCTCGTTGAATGTCACTTTGAACGCAAGCGTCTGAACGCAGCATTAGGCCAGTTGCAGAGCTTCACCGATCGTCAATGCGTACGTCAGTCGCGCTTGTCATATGTATGGAAATACGCGTGCGTATGGTCGGTTTTATGAATATCCATACATATGACAAGCGCGACTGACGTACGCAATGACGATCGGTGAAGCTCTACAACCGGCCTTCAAATTGCTTAAATCCTTCACACATTCTAAACTAAGGCAACATGCACATGAGCTGTAAAAGTGTCGTCACACAACTCCACATGACAATGTTCGCAACTTCATAATCTTCTAAATCACACCCTTACAACACTGGAGAACAATATAACACGGATTATGTTGCTACGTGAGATATAAAGCCATTTTTAGGGGAATTCCGAGAGATTTAGTTTGTATTTTATTAAAGTTGACAAAATCTAAAAAATTAGATAGACGCGTGAACATGCGTCGATTTGTGTGAAATTTAATTGATGTGAGCGACATTTCCTAATGCTTATTTATACAGTAACTAGAAAATAATTAATTAAAATGTATCTTTAAAGAAGGCAAGAAGCCCAATTTCATGATTCAATGTTTAAATTTAAGCTTACTTGATTGGATCTGAACACTGAAGAAATTACACGGCGATCGAAGTATTTTTAAGCTATTGCATAGCTTCTATCGCGGGCCTTGAGCGCGGGGACCGAATCGAGAAATTCCGTAACGAAAACACCTCACGCTCCCCACTCCGACGGGCGGAGGTGTGGCTTGAAGGCATAGCATGCAATAGCTTTACCGCGGCAGTCCCCGAGTGCCACACGTCTTTTTTTAAATAATAGGATAAGATTGTGAACAATTTATCTTTACTTTCTTTATATACAAATGTTCTTTATTTGGCTATTAGAAAACGTATTTTTTAATTCAGTTCAGATGCCAACCATTATTTTAACCAAATTGGTATAATCATAAGAACAAGTCACAAATTTAACACACAACGTTAATTTTTTGAATGAATTACGTTACTATTAGTTATGAATTACGTTACTATTAAGAATAAGACACCTTTTTTTAGAATAACTATTATAGAACCTTAAAATTAAAACAAATATATCACTCGTATTTCTACGAAATTCCCTATTTTCTTGAAGACTCTTTTACTGCTACGAGTCTGATGTGAGGAACTTAAATTTTATGTAAGTTCATAATATTTGGTAAGATCTATTTTAGCGTGTTTGTTATTATAACTTTCTGAATTATTAGAAACGATAAGTCATAATATTATAATGAACATAATACTTATATAAGCGACTCTGTTAGAACTGTTTGAGGATAATTAAAAGTAATAAAACATGAATAAAACTGTGAATTAATATACCTACAGTGTTTATTGTTTGACTAGCTGCTCTGCGCGGTTTCACCCCCGTTGTTGGCCGTAGCGTGATGATAATATATAGCTTATAATTTATTTATTTATTTATTTATTTATGGAACACACAACAATAAATACACATTACATTATATATAAGAAGACATTATCTAATTAATTGTATCTGATGTATTTATCAATTATAGCTGTACACAACATTCGCATTAATAACACTTATACAATTAAACATAAATGAAAGAAAAACATAATCAATATACTACATTATTTTATACGCTGCTGGAAAAACTGTGAATAATTTTATGCTTATACTGTGCGAGAGATCCAAAAAATATGTCAAGATCTGGTAAGAGCATTATTTGTTGGTTATAAGTAGCACACATTCTGGATAATGGAGCATGTTTGCCTAGGTTAGTTTTACAAGCTGGAACACAAAAAAGGTTTTTTACCGGTTTTCTGGGAAAGCCATACGGTATCTGAAAAGCGATGTTAGAAATGATGTCCTCACAGACAACAGCACCGTTTACACATTTATGGAGAAATAGTAAATCGTGTAATTTGCGGCGGTCGCGTAACGAAATCATTTTAAAAAAATCTAAGCGTTCACTATATGGGCAGCGATGTGATATACCTCGAGAGGTAAAAGCCAAGTGTCTCGTGAAGGAACGCTGAATAGATTCAATACGCTGCGAATGTACTATAATGTATATATTATCATCACGCTTGTGCATGTGAGTTATATTTATCAATAAATTTCAAGAGCACATTATTACTTTCTATCCAAATAAATATAATTGAAGTGTATGAAACATGAGACTACTCGATACTATAATATATAAAATACTAGCTTTCCGACCGCGGCATCGCCCGCGCAGTCAAAGAAAAACCCGCATAGTTCCCGTTCCCGTGTAATTTCCGGGATAAAACCTATCCTATGTCCTTTCTCGGGTATCAAAATATCTCTATACCAAAATTCATGCAAATTGCTTCAGTAGTTAAGGTGTGATTGAGTAACAGACAGACAGACAGAGTTACTTTCGCATTTATAATATTAGTATGGATATTCCTGTTTTATGAATAATAAATGCTAAGCTACATGTCAAACTGTTGCTCTATTTTCAGTTAAACAAACAAACATTCACATTTATAATATAAGTAGTATTCTACTTCAGTTTCATAAGCTCTACTCATAGAGTATTCCATACAATATGTTATTTTTATTTCTACGTTTACAGTTTCAATTGCATAATGCACCACAATAATAAGCCATATGCTTAAATATTTCTGCGGTGGGACTGTTAGGCTTGTAAACCATATTCAAAGCTAAGATATAAATATTATTATATAAAAGAGCTTTTTTTTTAAATACCTATTTGTTCAACTCCTTGCTCACTAAGCTCTTCATCAGTGAACACGCTTTAAAAATTATGACTATACGACTGCAGAAAAAGCCATATATACTCGAATAACGATTAATTTAAGATACAATTATAATTCAACAGTTAACTTGCAGAATAAAACACGTCTCATACTACATATACTTACAAATACATATTAAAAAACGGAAGAGTTTGTTTCAACACGCTAATCGCAGGAACAACGGGTCCAATTTGAAAAATTATGACACTGTTAGATAGTTCATTTATTGATGAAGACTATTATAGGCTAAAATATATCATCACTCTCAGTCTAATAATCCGCGGAGCAATGCCGGTAAAACCGCGGGCCACAACTAGTTAATTATATAATCTACGTTTCAAAAAGTAACTTCTTTTTATTTCGTTATAACAGATATGGCAGTCATCCATAAAAATGATTTGTATGGAATTTAGATAAAACACGAGAACTGTAAATTACATTTTTATTCAAGTTACCATTGATTCCATTAATAAAAGCAGTCTAGACGAATTAATACACTACCGTCTGAAAACTAAAAAATGCTTGAACTTTTTTGTCTATGATAATAAAATGTTGAAGTGTTTGTTTAGTTGAGCGTTCTTATCTCAGGAACTACTTGAATTGAAAAGTTGTTTTATGGTGGATAGTTCATTTATCGAGGAAGGCTTATAATGCTTACTTATAATAATTTAAATCTTTATCTTGCTCTATCTGTTTACTTGTCTCTTCTTTACGCCTTTTTTTGGAAAGGTTTTATCACGGAAATCCCATGGAAACGGGAACTATGCGGTTTTTTCTTTAATTTCGCGGGCGCAGCCACTGGCGGAAAGCTAGTAAGGCTATATTATCACGGTATAATAGGAGTTGAGCAGAGAAAGAAAAACTTTACAAAAATATTCATGTTGAGAGAATGAATGTTTTTGATCTATATAATAAAAATTTATCGCCAAATGTGTTGTTAAGACCAATTCGATTTTTTATTAACTTAACTTATTTGTTAAGGCACAAGGATGGTTGGAGTGAAAACACGAAAAAGGGACAATAGGGCAGAACAACGGCGGTCGCTTCAACCAGTATATGTAGAACTAGATTTCCGCCCGCGGCTTCGCCCGCGTTTGCAAAGGAAAACCCGCATAGTTCCCGTTCCTATGGGATTTCCGGGATAAAAACTATCCTATGTGTTAATCCAAGTTACCCTCTATATGTGTGCTAAATTTCATTGTAATCGGTTCAGTAGTTTTTACGTGAAAGAGTAACAAACATCCATACATCAATACAAACTTTCGCAATTATAATATTAGTAGGATATTTTAAGTGAATCTTCTCTATGAAGTGGATTAGTAACCTAATCGTACATAGGTTTGAATTCGTTGTGTATTGGATTTACATTTTGCAATGTTGGCGTTAGTCCAGTATGATGAGTTATAGCTGCCTTTTTTACAACCTTTTTGGATATTGAGAATGTTATGCTTATTAGAGTATGCTTGTTTTAGAATGTATTCAATTCTATGTACCGTATAGTGAATTTTTATTTCATTTTTTCAATATATTTTTATATGATTTTCTAATCTATTATCTGTAGAAGGGTCAATTCTGTACATTGAAAATATTGAAAAAATAAATAGCAGGGGGTGTTACTGGATCGATACCAAACCCAAATATGTGATTAAAAAAATTTTTGTCTGTCTGTCTGTCTGTCTGTCTGTATGTGAAGGCATCACGTGAAAACTAGCGGTTCGATTTCGATGAAACTTGGTATAATTATACCTTATTATCCTGGGCGTAAAATAGGATACTTTTTATCCTGGAAAAATACGTAGAAAAAAAAAAATCTTAATTTTTCAGTTTTATCCATAGACGTTGTTCCGTAGAACCGCGAACACACGTTGCGTATTATTATAGGCCTAGCCGTATTTGGGAATTGGGTCCAATAGATATTTATAAGATGTTATTATCAGAGGTACTCAAAATGGATAAATAAACCATCCACGCGAAGACCGACATCCGCGCGGACGGAGTCGCGGGCGGAAGCTAGTAATAAATAATAAAAGAAATTTGAGAATTAATGAATGAAAATGTATTTTTCATAAATTAAGCTTAGAAGTGGATAAGTAAAGTTATATAGATAATTAAGGATTTATGGCTAATATACATATGTATAAATAACAGTACCATAACTATTTTTTCGCAGTCAAATATAAACTAATAAAAGCTTCTGGAATATTTTTTTTTTAACTAAAGATCAATAAATATTTTGAATATTACAACTTAATTTAATTCAAATTATTATTTACGACTCTTAAGTTAAAGACCAAGGCTTTATGATCTATTTACTTTAACGAATTAACAAAAACATTCTATATACAGATCCCTCAAGGTATAACGACAATAACTTAATTTTATTGTATACTTGCCTGTCCGGTTGGCGTGGTTGGTAGTGACCCTGCCTTCCAAGCCACTGGTCGTGGGTTCGATTCCAACTCGGGGCAAATGTTTGTGTGATGAACATTTGTTTGCTCTGTGTCTGGGTGTTAATTATCTGTATAAGTATTTATTTAAAATTATATTATATACAGTATGTTTATCAGCCATCTGGTTTCCATAACACAAGCGAAAGCTTAGTATGGGATCAGATCGTGCCGTGTGTGAAAATTGTCCCGAAATATTTATTTATTTATATCCTTAAGTAATAACTTACCATTCTTAAGCGGTATTCATAGCATAAATAAACACGATGCAAGATCATCTTTTTCCTCATATACTATGGAGTTTTAAGGGTCCAATTATGGCATTCAAAGTGACCCCGTCTTCAAAGTGTTGGTTCAAAGGAATCCACCCTCGTGATTTTAATATACTCCCTGTAGAGATCTAAATACATTCTTATATTCTTTTGGGGTCCAACTTCGAAAATGCACCATTAAATTTAATAAACTTCAAGCTACAAGGCGGTTTGTGTATTTTGGGGAAAATAATAATTATCAGCCCCTAGTGACAAAAACGATGGGGTGTAATTATAAAGTTTATCTCAATAAATACTGCCTGCTTGTTGCATATTATGTTCGTTTTTGTTATGTGTTAAAATATATAGGGAGTCCCACTATTGGTATACTAAGCGCGCAGGCACTTGTAGTTAAGCATACACTGATTAGGATATTATATTCCCCGATATTATATATATTGACGACGCGGTTGGCGCAGTGGTAAAGTAACTGCCTACTGAGCCGACGGTCCCGGGTTCGATCCCCGGTCAGGGCAAATATTTGTGTGATGAACTCAATTATTTGTTCTTGGGTCTGGGTGTTATTATCTATATATGTATTTATTAAATATTATATTTATCGTCGCCTAGTACCCACAACACAAGCCTTAATTGAGCTTACTGCGGGACTAGGTCGATTTGTGTAATAATGTCCTATAATATTTATTTATTTATTTATTTATTTATTTATTCACTTCTTCTCTACAATACGTAATAAATTACAGGAATGATGATTATTCACAGGAAATCAGTGTTTCAAGGAAATATTTCTCTGAATGTCATTTTCTTTCGTCCAAAATATCATAAATATCATAACTATTATTGACAAGTGCGATTCCTCCTCCTTTGATCCTGGCTAACCAAATATACATCTTCATTGACCCAAAAATATATTTGATTGATCCCGAATCATCCTGAAAAAGACCTTTTTCTTACTTACAAGTTTCTCTCTACGCGTTGAAAGTTTTAAAAGGAAGGATTTAGAATCAATAGGATGAAATTGTTTTCCTCGACTGTTTGTTTACTTTTGCTTGATAAATAAGCTGTAAAACGACCAAAAATCATTTAAAAAAAAGAGCGTGTGTGCCAAACACACGTGTCAGAAGTGAAATTTCTTTGGCAAGATTCAAAGATACCAAAATCGTCGCCTTACTCCATGACGTGACGGTATTGTCATGACGCAACCTTGAAATATTACTCTTAACGCGCCAAAATAAGTTTCACTTCAAAAAGAAACAAACATAGATAAATGTTTTAAATTACGTAATTGTACAGACATTCACAAATCAAAACACAAAGAATATTATAAAAATCGTATTAAACATTTTTAAAAACACTAATATAGAGTTGTTCCAAGAAGCAAAACTAAAATAATACCCAGATTGTGACCGGTCAAGCCCTTAATACCAAACTGTTGAATTTACCGTTAACATACGAACAAATACTAGGTTCTGTTTGTCGGTTTGCGTACAGGGTTACCGGTGATCCGGATTGTACAGCCGCGAAGGATTTGGAGGCATTTTTGTGGATGTTGAAGTATTGGCAATGGGCTTGGTATGCATGTTGTCGTTTAGATAGCAGTTGTTATTTCATGTACTTCTTGTTTGTTTATTTAGACGATGTGGGTGTAGGAATATTAAAATTAATTTTCCGGTTGGGATAAAAAACTGAAGATATACATTATACGTTCGTGAAGAGTGAATCAATTTGTGAAATTACCAGCCACAAAACAAGACAAAAGAAATATTTTTCAAATAACAGATTTGCTGAAAACTTCTTAAGATTTCGATTCCAATCTGAAAATATTTACTAGCTGTATCGTGCGGTTTTATCCGTCGCCTATAATCAAATATTTCCAAAGCTCATGTGCTATTCTGATGTATAAACCTATATAAGTATAAAGTTTCATCCGATTCCGTCCTGTAGTTTTCGTGAAAGAGTAACAAACGCACATACATAAACTTTCGCATTTATAATATTAATAACCATCACAACCCTATTTTCAAGCCTTGCCGGTACCAGACATTTCAGTCTTGCCAAACATCACACACACACACATCCATACTCATAAACTTTCGCATTTATAATATTAGTAACAATCACAATCCTATTCCAAACCTCCCTATACCCGAATTGTCACTCTTTACAGCAATTAACATTTTAAAGTTTCGATAACCCTAGGTGTATCCATGTTTAACCAAATACAATGGATCGATATGGCTCTGTTTGTGAGGAACAGCAAAATTCTCAAAGGCCTTTGAGGCAATGCGATAACGCCTATTCATTGAACAAGTTTTTGCATACGATTATGCGTAATTGATTTTACTGCGTAGGCTTAGAGATGTCTTTTCGTGAGTTGGTTTAAATGAATTTTCTGATAGATAACGATTGAATATTGATATATTACAATGTGAATGTACATAATATTTCAATGTAAAATTAAACATTAATTAGACGAAACGAAATAGTTAGACTAATGTTAAAATATTTTCTTTTAAGCTATTGCATAGCTTCTATCACGGGCCTTGAGAGCGGGGACCGAATCCAGAAATTGCGTAACGAAAAACCTCACGCTCCCCACTCCGACGGGCGGAGGTGTGGCTTGAAGGCATGCTATGCAATAGCTTTTCCGCGGCAGTCCCCGAGTGCCACACGTCGTTTTTTTGTTATGTATATTTCTGATACTTATTTTGAGGCTACTTACCAACATATTTGTTTTTGATTTAGTTTAACGAAAAACATCAGTGATCATGCTTGACTTCCGCAAAGTTATTATGAGTAATTGTATAATTAAATCAGTCAATTAGCCTAGATATTTTACCTTCTTATCGTTTTCTTTATTTACTGAAAACAATTAGTTGAATAAAATGAATAAAAAATACTTTATTGCATTGAAAATACATAAATAGTAAATACATATTATAACAAAGACAAGACTACATAGATCGCTACGTAGCGATCTCTACCAGGCTATTAGTTCATTAAAACACAAATTCTAAATATTATATCTGCGTTAGTTTATAAATTCAACCACAAATCGAAATACGTATTATAACCGAGTGGTGTTTAGCCTCCTTTATATTCATTCATTCGCTCAGTGATCCAGAATCCCGGCCACTTTATAGACATTTCAGTGCAAATCCTCTAAGAATACGAGTGTAAGAGATTGAATCATTTGAATAATGCGATATCACGTAGAGGGCTACTGTTTTAAGTGTTTTAAACAAATTAGATGTGATTTAAATAGTTTACTGAAATATAGAGATCAAATTTAAATTGAAATGTTGTTTAGTAAGCATGATTCAGCATTGTTTGGCTAAAGCTCGCAAAAATGACTAGCTACGTCCCGCGGTCTTACTGGTCTTTGTTTGATGATATAATATTATGTATAACCTATATAAGCCTTACTCGATAAATAGACTTAATAGTGAAATAATTTTTCAAATCGGACCCGTGGTTCCTTAGATTAGCGCGCTCAAGCAAAAAAAAACTTTCCAGCTTTATAGTATTCATCTTAAGTACAGATAGCAGTTAAAATAAATGTTTAAAATACCTAATAAATGATAAAAAAGCAGCACTGTTTTTGTTGTTAATTTAAAGAATGAACAATGAAATAGTATTCGTTTAATTTCTGTCAAATGAATTTAATACATACCTTATTGAACTCTATACAAATGTTTTGTTCAATTGATTGTAGCAAATATAAAAATACCTTCTAAATATTTATATTTGACGATCATTCCTTGACGGGTCACAGGTGGCCGTCATGTGCCGTCAAACATACCCTCATCATAATATGTGGCATGCAGACATTTGGTATGTTGAATTAATATTATATGTGTTTATATGTCTATGTACTTATATGTATGTGAAGGACGTATGTTTTTATACCTGGAGTTTGAATGGATTGGATGTTTCCTTATTGATTGTTTATGGGAAATTATGATTGGCTTTCTGGATGTATGTAGAGATCTTGTATTACTTTCCATTGTAGATCAAATTTTCGTTATATTAAAAAAAATATATTTAATATTTAAAAAAACAAGCACGTATCTAAAAGCAGGTCGTCTCAAATCGTTATAAAGCTAAATGTAAAGAAATTCGTTTCATTTTCAATTGTTTAATGTTCAAAAAAGTCATTATTTCATTCGTACTAGGTACCAAACAACTCCAAACAATTGGAAGAAAAACTAAGACTCGCATACTTAACATAAGATTAAGCTAGTAGTTAAAAACAAACAATATAAATTAAACAAGCAAAACTAAAAAATCGCACTTTATGTAAATCCGGAATAAAATTTGAATTTGAATTCATTATCCCGGCTACAGTTACACTAAGCCTCGTATTTCTTGGAATGCCGTTTACGCAAATAGTGGCATTTGCAAGGATTCCGACTCCCAAACATTTTGCTAACATTTACATAGGTTCCTGGATATTCCTTGAAACTATAGATAACATAATATTTTCGCCTTTGGTCACGGACATGCATGAACTGCTGGACTGATTTCGATAATTTTTTTTTTCGCTACTAAGTGTTCGTTAAAAGAAAAACTCAGAAATTAGCGCTAAAACCGGTCATTAAAACTTCACGGGTATTGATAATAATTATTTTGTGCGAAGATAGGATAGTCTGTGGTACATTAAATTGTTGAATAAATAAATATGTATCATGCATGGTTTATTGCTTTATTTTAAACTGGCGGCCCGCCCCGCTTTCGCCCGTGGTGTATGTTTACGTTTTTTCCATTAGAACCATCCTTCGAGGAATACTTCGAGGAATTGATAAAGAAATTATTAACGAAATCGGTCTAGCCGTTCTCCAGATTTGCGCTTAGCAAAAAATTTAGTGTTTCATTTTTGTATTATAGACATCTCCTTAGTGTAATGGCTGTAATGCACTTAGTCTATTATATAGTAGAGACATACAGAGATGCTATTTCCAAGTAATTTACGAGTAATATAGGTACGTACATTGTATGTTAATTACAAGTTAGCGTTTGCTCATTTGTCTTCTGTGGCTAAATAAATTTAGAGCACGTCATGCTGTTGAACTGGGAGGTTGTTAGCTTCTTACATCTAGATTTAATGACTTAATCAGTTATTTTTCTATGAAACTCCTGGCATCTTTTCCTTACATACGTTCTTTATTAGATTTTGTTTATCATGGTAATAACTAGTAGGTACCATGTACACAGTAATAACTACATCAGCTATCTTTTTTGGCGTTATTTTTATATAAATAATAATAATCAACACAGTAAAGTTCTCTAAAGGGCCTCTGCGTGTTGGATCCGTGTCCCCACGTAAGCCTTCCAAAGGACCGGGTACCTTCCTTATGATGGTACCCGAGTAGTATGGATTGAGATACACATAATAATAATAAAATAACTCTCTCTGTCTGACTGTTACTCAATCACGCCTTATCTACTGAACCAATTTGCATGAAATTTGGTATAGAGATATTTTGATACCCGAGTAGAGAACTATGCGGGTTTGTTTTTGACTGCGCGGGCGATGCCGCGGGCGGAAAGCTTGTATTGAATAAAGGTAGTAAAGGTAGTACATGATAAAACTGTGCTATGACGATTCAATAAGTGCTACTTCTAGGATAAGTCTAATTGGATAAATAAATGGTTGAGTTTCAGTTTAAACATGTACTTTAACTAATCAATAAAATTGTTAGCAATATATTTGTATTTTACGATTTCGGATGACAAGAATGTTAACATAAATGATTATTTTTACTCCTTTACACAATACATAACATCTCTCATCTCTTTAAACTACTATTTGTATACCCTAAAATCTAAATGAAAGAAAATTTTAAGACCTATTTTACTTTTCATCCATTTCAACTGGCTTAAAACTGCATTACTTCTTTAGCTTTACGTTATATACATACGCTGTAATTTAGAGGTTTAACTGAATGAATCTTTTAAAATTCCTTTTAGTATGGAGAATATACTCGGGAAGAAAATTTAGTTCGGAGCTAGAAGTGTTTTTAGTTTCTTTCCACCTGCGACTTCGTTCATGAATTTTACCTTTTACGACATTCATTAGAAATTTAAAGTCCTTATTTTGATTTTATTTATTATTGTCCCCATTCGCACTTTTTACGCACCAAAATATTTAAGCCCATTCTATAAGTATTTATTATTAGAATATACTAGCGGTCCGCCTCGGATTCTCCTGTGGTACATGTTTACGTTTTCTCTCCATAAGAACCATCTTCGTATTTCAAGGAATATTATAAAAAAATTAACGAAATCGGTTCAGCCGTTCTCGAGTTATGCGCTTACCAACACATTTTGCGATTCATTTTTGTATTATAGAGATAACAAATTCTTGTTTGTAGCCAAACTCTTCCGAAACAGCTTGACCGATTCTTATGAAATTGTGCGCTTATTAGGTAGGTCTGAGAATCCAACAGCATCTATATATGTATCCCCCTAACTAATAAAAGGCAGGACAACGTTTTCCGGGATAGATAGTTATATAAAAAAATGTGTGCGTGTACTACGTGCGTAGTGTACACACGTAAGAAGTGAAACTTCTTTATGACCTTATTTTTCAAAAAATAATTTACTATATGCAACTTTACAGAAATACGTCGAATCACGCGTGGTAGGAATAAGAAAAAGATAACGTAAAAATGTCACGCGTAACGAAAAAATGTTACACTAAATTTTTTTCCAACCCCGATAAAGAAGTTTCACTTCAAAAACAGGAACATCATTAACCATACATCAAAATACATAATTCCCATCCTTTGTGCGAAATCAATACAAATGTTTACATAAAATACACTTTATTTATAAAACTCTTATTACATGAGACTTAAACAAAGAAAAGATTCCCATAGTGCTGGCTATCGTCTTCAGATGCCTTGTTGATGTTGCTCGTTAGTTCACACGATGTGTAATTCTCGGGTTTCAGATCTGAAATATATAGTGTTTATTAATAGCTTTCTTTTGTGGGAAAGAGCTAAATGTTTTGGGTATAGATTTTGTATGTTTATACAGTGTAGAAATTTTCGATGGGCCCTTGAAATGCTGTATGGCAAATTTTGCTGAAAGGAAACATTCCTTTACTTTTAAAAGGAAATATACCTAAGTGCATTCAAAGATTTTCTAAAATTCACCTCCTCAACCGGGAATCGAACTAGCTAAAACATAAATTGTTCAAAACTTGATATTGGCAGAATCCGTCCTCACTGGAATCGAGAGTTGCCACTTAAGAAATAGAAGAAGAAAAGAAGAATTCATTTCTATCCTTAAGATTGTTGTTTTCATTTCCATCAGTCGTAAAGTAACCAAGCTATATTACTATACCCATTGAGCCCCAAGCGGCCCGATCGGTCCCAGACACAATAGATTTTCTATTGTGTCTGTGGTTCCGGGGCCTGAGTTATTAACTGATTTAAATGAAGACAAAAATACCTTTGCTCTTTTCAGACTTCATCATATCCTTTCCATTTCGCCAGTCAAACCTGACCCTCCAGTTTGGTTGTAAAAGTACTGGGATAACCAACTTCGTAAGGGTCTTGGTAGTGGTTGACGGTGTCGTGGTTTCCTGGAAGTGGAGGCGGGTCAGCTTTATGAGATACCGGGTTGATAGAGTGGAGACTGTAGTTCTGGGTGATTTGGTTCTACCTGGAAATAATTATTAAGATGATGATGATGATTAAATCTATCGGTCTGGTCTTAGCAGTGATTTAGAAGAAATTCGGAATTAAAAATGTTTAAAATGAATAGGGTCCACACAGAGCGAGCAGCCTCGCGAAGCGATTGCTGCGCGAACCAGCTCGGTCAGTGTGGACGTGTTTCAGCCAAGGAAAACAACATGTAATGTCATTTAAATTCAAATAAACTATTTTTCTTTCTCTCATTTTCCTCGGCTTGCTCACAAAGACGCGATTTATGTTCAACGGTTTTTTTTTAACAACGAAATTTCAATAAACACTTGAAATAGAGGATACAATTCCTACTTGCGGGAAAACAGTGGGATACACCTAGTATATTATGTAACAAAAATTTTGGTCTGTTATATCAGCTGGTAGGTCACTTGATGGCAAGCAATCACGAACCTTGTAAATTTATTATGAGCAAATGTATTTCTATCGTTCAAGGGGTAAGGGATAAGATAGGATTGATGACGGTGATAAAGGAAAGGTCTGGGAAGGGTGAGGAAGCGTATTTGTATACTAGTTACCGCAAAATCAAAATACTATTATTTAAAGTAATGTATTTACCGGCTTCCTTTTAGTGCAGTTTTGCGCTATATACTGAATATCTTAATGTCATAAAATATAAGCTTTATGATCGAATTAAAATGATGCTTTTATAATCAAATTCTTGATGGATTGAACGTCAAATAAAACATTTGTAAATAACTTTGTGATAGAATTTCACATCGTAAAATTAAATCATGCAGTGCGTTATCTAACAATAATAACATATAAGAGAAAGCAAAATGGAATGAAAATATTATACTTACATTAATGAAAGATCTAAATCTATTATATGACTTTCTTTACAAAATACAAAAAGTATCGAGTTATAATAAAGAGGAGTCATAAAAATAGAATCATCGGTATATTTATTCTTCAAACAAAAGGATATCGAAAACACATCGAAACGAAGGTATTGTATCATACAATTTAATTAAATATTGTTTATATTAAATTGTTAAGTCTGTAATGGTGCATTCACACAATCGCGCCAGGAGCGAAGCGAGCAGCGAACCGAATAACGAAGACGAATGAGTAAACTACACTCGCTATCCGCTAAGACTCGAATACATTGATGAGTCGCTACGCGAATAGTGAACTCAAATGTGTAAATGCACCATAAAAATATTATGCGGTAGATAAGGTCCGAAGCAATATTTTCCTAAGAGATGAATTTTAATTAGAATGTATTTATTCAGTCCGAGTATCTGATGTATGCTTTGATTACGGATGTTAAATAATAGTTGGAAATACCTTTGGATATGTTTTCATACCTTTATTAATTTTCTGTGTTGTATATAAACACAGGATAATAAGGTTGTATGCATAATATGAGGTTATTAAATATTGAAATGATAATATCTATAGAATAAGATAAAATTGAATTCTGTTTTATAATTGAGATTTTTTAGCATTACATTAAATTGAACATTAACCTTTAACATTAGATAACATTGTGTGAAAAGTGAAATCCCATGTCCTTTATTGTAAGTACCTACATATTATTTTTTAATAGGTTTCCGTTTGTTTCGTTCCTTTTTTTATTATAAAAAGCTTCGCCCGTGGTACATATTTAGCAATAAAAAGTAGCCTATGTTCTTTCTCAGGGTCTAAAGATCTGTCTGTCTGTGCCATTTCATCAAAATCGGTTGAGAAGTTTATGCGTGAAAACCATACATACATACATACATACATAATTACAAACCTTTCCTCACATATTCAAAGTTTCGGCACGTGCAAAATCTCAATAGTAACAGAGCCTTATGAACCGATATAATAATATTGAAGTTGATATTTATTTGTTATTTGTAATACGTATTCAGATATTAATTTTTGATATAATATGATATGTGAAAGAAATAATAAGCGAAATAAATAAAGACAGAAGAAAATTATGGAATGGAAAAATGTTATAGAATATTTACTTAGACCAATATTTTCATTACACAGCCATTTATATACATTTACAAATAAGTCTTTTTGACGGATTTTAAATGTGATTTACAATCAGAAGCGGAGCGTTTTTATATTTATACGCGAAATTTTTATACAGCGGGGGCCCCGTATAAAAATTTGTTTGGGGGCCCTTAGGAAGGGTAAAGATTTCTCACAAAAGCGCACGTTGGGGGCCCCCTTGGCGCGGTGGCCCTTTATAATTGATACGGCAGATACGGCGGTAGCTACGCCCCTGTTTACAATCTTTAACGCGAGATCGCTGTAGTGTTCGAAACGAAGAGTTAAATAATATAATGAATAAATCACGTTTAAAATCCGTTAAAAACATATTAAAATCGAAATCTATGGTTTAGACTCACCAGTTCGTCCCAATCTTCTTATTTTCACTGGTCGTTTTATTGCCTTTACTATGTTGTTCCAAGCGTTGTTTACTGAAGTCTGTAAAATACATATCCTTTAAATTTATAATATAAATGTGAATATAAACGTATTCTAATAAGGATTTTTCATCGAAGTAAATAAGAATTTAAATCAATGGATACTTTAATTAATCGTTCTTTGATATTCACATTATAATACATGGATCTGTAAGACAATTATTGTTGTACAATATTTGTTATAAACCTTCAAGTTAATATATAATATTATACATATCAAAATATTATTAATTTATCTATAGAATCAATCGTAACGTCGACTAGAAGCGTCACACTATAGTATGAGAAAATAAGTAAAATTAGCGGAAATAAATCGTGTGAAAATCGCTAAAGTTATACTTGACATGTCCAGATGATCATATTATCAAGTCCTCAAGATTGGGGGGGTGAGGTGACGGAATAGGGGGGGGTGGCAAATGACCTCTTTTTAGATTATTGCTCATAATTCTAAAACGATTTTCAAAACTACACTAATAATTATTATAATTTTTCCCGCAAATGGTCAATTTTCGGCTTAATTTTCTCTTGCTACTAAGAAATCGTCAACAAGAAAAGTGTCACTTGTCGATAAAATTAATCTGTTTATTACGTTTTAAGTTTAGTTTTTAACCGACTTCAAAAAAAAGGAGGAGGTTATCAATTCGGCCGGTATGTTTTTTTTTTTTTTTTTTATGTATGTACACCGATTACTCCGAGGTTTCTGAACCAATTTACGTGATTCTTTTTTTGTTCGATGCGGGATGGTGTCGAATTGGTCCCATAAAAATTTTATTCGGATAGGCCCAGTAGTTTTTATTTTATGAGCATTTTTGTCTGTAGGTATTTGTAAATTTTGCAAGTGCAAGTTTGAAGTCGGTTGTTTTTAACGCAGTTATTACTTGTTTCCCATGATAAATATGGTGTGCAAATTATAAAAAGTGCTATTAAACCTTTGGCAATAATATTAGAAACTATAAATGTAACAGTGCTCTACAAATATTGTGACTGAAATATTGCATCACGTTTTTTTTCTTATTGTAGAGGTCACGATGTGATAAGTGCATAAAGACTTATGAAAACATTTATAACTAGCCCTACCAACTAGGATAACGACATAAACAAAATATAAAAAAAAACTCTACATACTTATAAAATCACTGAAATAATGTCTCTTCTTATAAATTTTAATTATAGATATATATATATATATAGATATCTCCACGGGCACTATGTTGATCAAACGTGCCATATAGTTAGTAATTATTTGATCCGTTTTCACTTGTTGATCCGGTTGGTATTTGTGGATCCATTGCCACACCACCGTCCGTATGTGGAGCCACAAGTGTCACCATCAGTAATAATAATAATTACGTGCTTTTTATACAAATCCACCTTTTTTGCGTTTTAGCTCTTGTTGATCCGATTCAAATGAGCCAATCAGAGCCCACCGAGCTCAGCCATTGGTCGCTTGCGGCCTTAGCCATTTGAAGGTTTAAAGACATTTATTCCCGTTATAGAAACGTATGTTGCCGTTCGCCTTCCATAATTTGTTCGGATCTTCGGGAGGGCAAGATAGCTAGCTCGTCTATTAGGATAGTGGCGATTTGATGTTGAGATTATAATATTAATTGTATTTATGTTTTTATGTAGCGCTTTGCGGATGAACATACACGTATTATAAAAGTATAATTGTTTTAAATTCATTATTTTAGTGTCGTCGTAGATTTTATTTGTAGAAGTTAAAAAAGGATAGTTAAAGATAGTTTTAATGATTTTATATTACACAATATCACATACCCCAACATCAGACGGTATATTAGATATATACTCATGCATGTCACTGTTCACTGTATTTAGTATCACTAAAAATATTATGAACGTCACCACTCGTAGGAAGCTCATTTCTAACTCATTTCAATCGACAGTCGACTTAACAATAACATTCTTATATTAAATATTTATACTTAGCTTGTTTCATTTAGTGATTCATTGAATGATGATGTGATTTATTAGGAAAGTCTTTTACAGGTGGTATTTATTTTGGTTAAGATTTATTAGTAGATACCTGTATATGTAGAGTTTTTGTCTATTCCTTTAAACCATTTTACGGGTGCTGTATCCATATTAATATTATAAATGCGAAAGTAACTCTGTCTGTCTGTCTGTTACTCAATCACGCCTTAACTACTGATCAACCAAACCAATTTGCATGAAATTTGGTATAGAGATATTTTGATACCCGAGAAAGGACTACTTTTTACCCCGGGACATAGAATAGGTTTTATTCCGGAAATCCCACGGGAACGGGAACTATGTGGCCTGTGGGTTTCTCTTTGACTGCGCGGGCGATGCCACGGGTGGAAAGCTAGTAATAAATAAATAGTTAAATAAAAATGAATTTTTGATAACTGGGAATATCTGGTCGAGATTTTTGCACATACAAGAAATAAACGAGATCATTATAAATAAAACAAGTCCTTTTAGTTATATGCTCATAATATTATGTTATGCTAGGCATAAATGAAACTACAACAAATATTTACATTTTCGGTATTACATAGTATTTAATTCAAATCTATATTTTATATAGAACGGAATAAAATGACACTAAAAGTATATTTGTGAAAAATACGGCGACATAAACAGAATGTTAACAGAGCAATAAAACTATATTATCTTGATGTGTTTTGTTATATTTATTTGCTTTGAAATGAATAAAAACGCTTGCAGTTACAGGCTTATCTTAATTTGTGATATTTATATTATAAATAATAATAAACAAATCATTTATTTCACTTTATTTTTTTTTAAATAATACTTCTTTTGCCGCGATGGAGAAAAATGATGAGAGTGAATTTTTACGATGCGCGCACACCGACACCTAAATTTAACAGCATGAAGTTAGTTCTAGGTGGTATGAAAATTGATAACTATATTCAAGTTGTATGTTCTAGTATTTTTTCCATACACCAAAGAAGTATAACTTCTAACGCGTGTACATAAGTATGTACACACACTCTTTTTTTTACAAATAAGAGCGACCCAGGCTCCTAAGATAGTACCTAAGAACTGTTTTTTAGGAGCCTGTGTCTTTCATTTACAGTTACACGACATGAATAATGTGTGGTAGATTGTATTAAAATATGTAAGGGCAGTTTCATTCATTGATTCTACGACCCTATTTTAAGCTAAAGTAAGTATTTTCATATATTATTCCTTTTTTGAACAATGATACATGCTAAACAGAAAACTTTCTTAAGTGGAAAACTAGCTGCATAAAGTTATAATTAAATACTACTTATGTTTATAAAATGCTTGTGTTACACACGTTAATTGTCATTGAAACAGCTTGAACAATTTTCATGCAATTATTGTCAACTTTTATATTGTTATTACTGTGGGCTGTAGGTAGTAGTAGGTAGGTCAGTATTATTTAAATATTTCAGGAAAATTTTCACAAACGGCACGATCTGATCCCATACTAAGCTTTCGCTTATGTTATGGAAACCAGATGGCTGATAAGCGTTCATATATAATTTTTAATTAATACTTATATATAGATAATTAACACCCAGACACAGAGCAAACATCTATGTTCATCACACAAATATTTGACCCGGGTGGGAATCGAACCCATGACCTCTGGCTTGGAAGGCAGGGCCACAGCTACCATCAAGCCAACCGGTCAGTCGAATTTACTTTATATTTTTTTATTACTCGCCTCAAAAAAAGAACTTTCGACTTTCGAGTTTCGATTGTTGGCTATTACTTCACTAAATTTTAATTACTTTCCAATATCCATTCACATATAAACACATTACATAAACATTAAACATATATATAGTCATATTCCTAATGACACAGAATATCACAAAGTACGGTATACAATGACTGCTTCAAGCACTTAATGCTCAACATTATAGCGACATGATAAATATCTTTAGCTGTATTCACGACATTGTTGTGCACAGAGTAATGCGGATTCAGAGAATCGTAAATAAGATTAAAAATATAAGAGGTTTCTTGTATTGAAATGTACTAGTGCAGCCACCGTGGTTTCACTCGACGACAAAACAATGGTTAAGAATTTTCGTCTCCTATTTGTTACAAATATAAAGTTAATTTGTGAAATTTCGTATTTGTAATATGGATAGTGGTTTTAAAATGTAATGTTATTTTTATTTGTTAAAGGGGTTTTTTAAACGATTAATTAATATCATATTTAGTGAAGCTTACATATGGAATACGGATTATTTAGCAAAACTTGTTACAAGCAAATAAAATAAATTATATTGAACGGATTAAATGCATTTGACATATATTACATAAGCATATAATATCTTTTTTATGCAAATAAATAAATAAAAAATAAATTGATGGCTCTACATCCAAGGTAATCTTTATAAATCGCTACGAAAATGCCACTTTGACTAATGGCTTCTATATGTTCATGTGCCTTAAAGGAGATTAAATAATTCCGATATTGTGTCACAATAAAAACACATTTGATGAATTAATAAACAGATTTTATTTCATCCAAATATACCTTCGAGCTTTCCACCTACGACTTCGCGCGTGTATCAAAGGAAACCCCGTATAGTTCCCGTTTCAGTGCGATTTCCGGGATGATACCTATCCTATGTCCTTTCTCAAGTATCAGTCTATCATTGATAGAAATCATATTGTATCTGAATCGGTTCAGTTGTGTAGGCGTAAAGACGGGACAGACAGTTAATTTCGTATTTAAAATGTAGGATAGGATCATCATCATCATTTTAATTTCGTTTCATTCATGATTCATTTCGACATTCAATTCGATTACATCATAATTTTGTTCTATTTATTTTTTATTTTTTCATTTTACTCAAGCTGCATAAAGATTCATTACCATACTAGCCGAATACGGATTGATAAAAACTTTTTGGTTCTAGGACAAGTTATATCCACTTATCCCGGATAATATGAGTAGATACGGTTTTTTGAAGTAATTAAAATTACAGTAAAACATAAAATACAGTTAGATTATTCCCGAGAGAAGTTGCGAATTGCGGTTTACTGGACTTGATGTCATAATATTTTTTTCCACTAGAAGTTCGCCTCTTACATGTTTTAAAATTATGTAGGTATGGTTATTTTTGTTTAGCCTGTTTTAAATTCTTAATTAATACCTTAAAAAACATCAAATAAAACTAATGACACAGGTTATAAAGGCATAGGACAGATACATATTTGTTTCACTTATTTATTTTATTTACGGATAAGCCTTTTGTATCCTACCAGACCGAGATATATTTATTTCTAGCTAATAAACCTTAAAAATATTCAAAATACATGAAAATTAGGTTAAAAAATATGACCGTGCTAGTTTCACAAAGGCTTCACAAAGGTCACGGATGACTGACGAAAAGGATTGACTTTCTGGTACATTACATTGGTGGAACCGCCGGCTTTCCCTTCCATGAATAAAAGCTTTTCCGTTCAAGAGTCTCCTTCAAAAGTGAGAGTCACCTCCCTACTAGTTAGGGCCGACTTGATGTTAGGGTGGTGACATAATGAGATCTAGATACCAAGATTTTATTTTGTAATTATATTAGTATTTCTAATATCATAATTTGTATATCAGATTTTGTATACTTCCATTATACTATTGTAACTTCCCTATGGGAACACATGTCCTGAAATAAAACAATTTTATTTATTAAGCTATTGCATAGCTTCTATCGCGGGCCTTGAGCGCGGGGACCGAATCGAGAAATTACGTAACGAAAAACCTCACGCTGCCCCGCTCCGACGGGCTAGAAAGTGTGGAGAAAGGAAGGTGTAATTCCTCCATCGAAAAAGGAGGTTTCGCGACCAGTCTACTCGACTGGCCAGCCGTTATGTTATATTATTAAATCACCCAGTGTGCCACACACCCGTGACTCGGCAACATAACTTCGGCAACGACTTCTGAACTCAACCGCGTCACTAGTAAGTGCTTGATTTCAAACTCAGCGTGTGCGACTTTGCCTTTTAAAAACATTTGCATCGGTATCGAGTATGTTTTTTTTTAAGAGGAATTGAAAGGGAAATGTTCTTAATAATTAAAAGAGTTTCTGAAATGATATAGAATGAAGGAAAATACAATTAAAAAAGAAAATTAAGTTTACGCAACGGATTTTGATGCGGTTTTTTTAATATTATATAGTGTAAATGAAGAGGAATGTTTAAGTATATAATTTATTAGGTTTTAGACAAAACGGGCGAAGCCACGGGCGGTAAGCTAGTTCTTATTATTTAAAAAAATATACAAAAAACAAATCGCAAGACGCAAATTCCCCGTGTTTCTGCAAACTGTGACCTAAAAGGTTGTTTAAAGTTTGAAAGTTAGACGTTCAGCTTTAATTGGTTTCACTTGCAAGTTAATTGATTTTCTAGTTAGCGCTTAATAAGAAACTTTCAGACTAACGCGTAACCACGTCTTTAGTTTGGTTGTGAAATTAATTTAGTATTTGTTGTTGTTATCCTACTAATATTATAAATGCGAAAGTTTGTGAGGATGTGTGTGTGTGTGTGTTTGTTACTCTTTCACGCAAATACTACTGAACCGATTACAATGAAATTTAGCACACATATAGAGGGTAACTTGAATTAACACATAGGATAGGTTTCATTCCGGAAATCCTACGGGAACGGGAACTATGTGGGTTTTTCTTTCAAAACGCTGGCGAAGCCGCGGGAGAAATGCTAGTTTTTAATAAAATCGACGTGTGGCACTCGGGGACTGCCGCGGTAAAGCTACACCTCTGCCCGTCGGAGTGGGGAGCGTGAGGTTTTTTCGTTACTGAATTTCTCGATTCGGTCCCCGCGCTCAGGCCCCGCGATAGAAGCTTGCATAGCTTCTATCGCGGGGCTATAGCTTAAAAACAAAACGATTATCAACGCAAAATAGTTAAAAAAATAAACTTCAGTTTTAGAATCTCCGTTGTTTTTGTGTGCGTTATAAATAGCGGCCACTTTAATAATCTATGCTGTCAAAAACTTATTTCACTCCATTTAAAATGCATCTTTGCACTCAGAAGCCGAGGGGAAGTGTTCACTGTTTCAATATGTTCCACAATTAGTTAACAGACAGACAGATACACTGGAATCCACTCGCTTGTGTGAATATTTTATACAGCCCTTGGTCGGCAGTGGAGATATGTATCGATTGATTATTTTTAGCGTTAGTTTTGTTGGTAAGTTTGTGTGGAATCTAGGAGCTTATGATACGGTTATGTTATGGAAAAAATCTGTTTTATTCTTATTAATTAATTTATGAAATATTGTATCAATCTGTGTGTTAAAGTTTGTGATAATCTATGAGCTTTTCAGATTGTGCGATGGGAAAAAAGTTTCAGTTCTAGTCCTATTAATTGAAGAATTAATATTGTATCAATCTATATGTTTAAGTTTGTGTGTTGGAAATCTAGGAGCTTCTCAGGTGGTTATGTGACGAGAAAAAGTTCCAGGTTCAGTTCTATTATAATATAAGAAAAATTTTGTAAATATTTTCTATATTTTTCTACAAGAAATAAGAACAGTGTTGTTTAGAAAAAATAATTACTAAAAATAACGCCATGTATATTAAAAAAATCTCGTTTCTTTGTAAACAAGCAAACAACAAATAGCTAAACCGTAAACTATTAATCACAAAACTAACGTTTTCCTCATTCTTCTATACCCTATATCCATCTCTGTTTATTGCCTGTGTGCGAGAGGGACAGAAAACAGTGTCACTGACATCGACCATTGATTTATTATTACGATATAAGGTGGTTTGATAAAATGGACTCGATAACTGTTTATGGCATTTTGTTATTTTATATAACACTAGTTATTTTCCCCGGTTATAACCGGGGCAAATAACCCGGGTTATGAATATCCATACACATGAATATCCCTTATATAGGAATATAGTAAGTAATATTATCTACACTCTACACTTCTAAAAATTCTCTCACTTCTAAGAAAAGGTTAGAAATTCTTGCCGGTTCTTCTCCATATCCTGCTTTCTGAATCAGAAGTAAATGTTAAAAATGTTTTGACAATTCAAAAGTTTTTCTAGAAGAAGTCTAATTGAATAAATAAATGTTTGAGTTTGAGTATATTTAAGTGATGAATTAACTGAAATATACTAAGCGGTAAGCCGAATTTGATATCTTTATTAGCAGTGTGAAAGCGCTGGGTTATGTGTTAGCTGCTAAATCTGAGCAAAATATAATATGTTTTAAGCAAGAATATTGCTCTTTCAATCACTTCCAACATTTTATATTTGAAATATTGATATCCTTGTCATACTGACCTTATATTCATTTACCTACTCTGAGAATCGAACCCAGAAACTCTAGGTACATTATATTAACCACTGCACCGAAGACTATTGCCAAGGTGATACTAGGACATCTAGGACATAGTCAAGTGAAGCAATGACGTGTGACATTACGTTGTTAGATAGACTGTGGAATACACTTTCTTGACACTAATGTGGGGCCATTAAAATGGCGTTGTAAAGAAATTGTATCTTGCATTTAAGTACGTGGAAATGATTTTAAAAGTACGTCAAACGTACAAGTGTTGATAAAAACAGTAGGTATTTAAAACAATACTACTTAGAAATTCAACGCACGCAATGCCTTACCTATTGCTAAAAATATTTTTCTTATAAATAATAGAGCCTATATGGCACATGATTTGTCACACACAGGCAGATAATATTATGAATTACTACATATATGTGGGAATAGGATAAAATATTAAGATGTATTTCATTATTACCAGTTTTATTTTTAGTCTGTGTTTTTCTATTATTTAATCTGTGGATATGTTATCTGTAGACTGTAGATTTTTGGTTGTCTATGACTTGACTGTGTGTTTTTTTTGGTACGATGTAATTGTAATGGAGTATTGTTGAAATGTATTTTTGATATGTAACCGGTGTCTGGGAAATAAATCGATTGGGCGATTTTGGCTTTTTATTTACACCATCCCCACATATATTACCAGGGGGATTACCATTATTAAAGCAGTATTATTTCCAGTATCAAAATAATGGCACTAGGCAACCAATATACCTCTGTCATTTTCGTCACTAGACTTAATTCTGCGTTAAAACATCATGGTATCTACATTCTACCAGGTATCTATCACGCAAAAGGCACAGGATTCAGTTAGTAAACTGACGTCCATTGTCCCCTAGGTTCTATGCCCACGCATTAAACACTGTACGTGTTAGTTTGTCTGTTAATTTGTTACTCCTTCACGCAAAAACTGCCGAACCGATTTTCATGATATTTGGAACACATATAGGCGAATCAGGAGCTATGCGGGTTTTCCTTCGACCAGGCGGTCGTAGCTGCGGACGAAAAGTTTAGCTTTGTTGTTTTTGTGTATAATTACAATCATTTCTTATCGCTAGTTTCATAGCCACAGCTACATTTCAGCATGATTACGCATTAGCATGTCAAGCACATGTCGTGTGCAGGCAAACACGTTCGACACCGTAATCTTGCGTCTGATGGACTTGGGCCTGTGATAGATAATGTATTATTATATCTATATGGTACTAGCTTTCCGTCTTCTTGATTGGAACTGCTATACAAATCTGACAGACAACAATTTTCTTCTCCAATTTTAACTTTACCTGTGTTTGTATGCAACGGACCTCCCGATTTTGGCATACATTAAACGGACAGATTTAATTCAAACTTTTGCTACTTAGGATCGGTGACAAAACAATAACAAAATACAATAATTTTACGAGTTTAAGTGTAGCTTTTACTTTTTTTATTATACTAGCGATCCGCCCCGGCTTCGCCCGTGGTACATGTTTACGTTTTCTCTCCATAAGAACCATCCTCGTACTTCAAGAAATATAATAAAAAAAGAATTATCGAAATCGGTTCAGCCGTTCTCGAGTTATGCGCTTACCAACACATTTTGCGATTCATTTTTATATTATAAGATTAAATTATTATGGTGAATGTGAATGCGAATTTACAAAAATATTTTTGTCATTTACCTTCATCTGAAAACGAAGAATACTGCAAAAATGTCTCTTGAAATAAAATTTATTTATTTTATTTCAAGCATAATTTTAACGGCCCTAATATTAAAATAATTTAAACCAAAAGCTAAACCCAGAGCCAATCATTTCTTTTATTCACTTATCAACTCCTAAAGGACTGCAATAGAGAATGAAAATTCCGTCGCTTTCCCGAGTGAAACCGCAAAGCACAGTTAGTAAAAACAAATAAAAACATAATGGCTTCTATCGAAATCCCATTATCCATACAGACAACATAATTTCTGTCCTAAACACACAAACAATACAAACACAAGTTTAGTCAAAAGACACTAGATATTTGTTTATTCGATCGATTTTCGATTTGAACAAAGTGTATCGTCATTTGTGGCTTCTTTTTAATAATACTCAACTTGGAATAAACAGACATACAGACAATGGGATAAAGATATTTTATTTGGCAAGGATATTTCACTTCTGCGGTGAAAAGAAATGCTTATGTTAGTGTTTATGAATAACGAGATGTCACGGTAAACGTTATTTTGCATATTATCATGAAAGTTGTTAATATCTTCATGACTATTATCTTTTTCTATATTGTTAAACCTACCGAATATTAAGAAGAAAATTATAAAAGCCGTTTCGAAGAAGTTAAGCTACAATGTGGCGTCAGCGACTAGCACGGAGGGAAGTGATTTATGTTTATTTGTAATAATTAATATGTCTTACTGAAATAGATTAATAATTGATGTTTGATGTTTGATGTAAATTGTTTGGAGGTAAATATATAAATATAAATATACTAAATAATAAATTGTTGTGGATAGTTTTTAGAATTTTATAGTAGAGTGCTAGTTATGCATTTAATTAATTTATGGCATTTTTTTGTATGTAATTTCAGTATTTATACTCTAAGAACAAGCATAATATTTTGTATGTCACAAAGTTTATCTCGTGCCTTTTATATCTACGAATCTATGTTGATAATACTGTGATTTCAAAGACTAAAATTGTTACATTGTAATATTATATTGGTGGTGGTAAGGTGAAATAAATAAATAAATAAAATGTAAAATGAAAATTTTATGTACACATAGAAAATATGTTAGAAAAAGTTTAAATATAAATAAAGAATTTCTGTTATATTGTTAAACAAAACTCATAAAGTATTTTTATTCAACTAGTATTTTACTAAAAGATGGTTTAGAAAAGCTACAAATACCAAAGCTTACTTTGCAAATAGAGATACTCTATTTGATTAAGAAATCAGGTCAGTAAGTTTCCAGATAATCCACTACAAATAATATTTAGTTGTAATATTGGTACAGATGATAAATAAAATCAAGAAAAATTAATGATTTTACTACCTATATAGAGCAGTGGTGGCTCAGTGGTGAGACCTCGGACTTCGAATCGATAAGTCCGTGGTTCGAGACCAGGCGAGCGCGCAGGAAATAAATTGATTTTTCAATTTATCTGCGCATGTTGTAACATCACCACTGCTCGAACGGTGAAGGAAAACATCGTGAGGAAACCGACATGTCGAAGAATTAAAAAAAAAAAAAAAGTTCGACGACATGTGTCATCCGCCAACCCGCACTTGGCCAGCGTGGTGGATTATGGCCTGTACCCTCATAGGAGGCCCGTGTCCCAGCAGTGGGAACGTATATGGGCTGATGATGATGACTACCTATATTAAAATGCATATGTATGAAACAAAGTTCAAACATTTATATCTTAAGAAGCTGAATCCAAAATAATTTTTTACTTTTAATTTATTGAATAAAGCGAGACAGATTTGTTGAATGAATTAAAACAATAAAATCATCAATACTTGAATGAATAATTTGGCCATATACCCAAAGGCTTCTTGATAACATAAATTAAATACCTAGCAAAAATATTTATTCATTCGCTTATTCATCTAATATATACAATTCTAGTGTCATGGTGTTTGAAGGTAAGGTAGTTTTTGAAGGTAGGGTAGGTTTTGCCTACATCGATATATTAAACTTATACCTATTTAAAATGATTTATATTAGTTGATTCACAACAAACCAACCAAAAAATACAGTCCGAACACACACATGTAGATTGCATATTGTATAAACACAGAAACATTTTCAATTTCCCGTCCATCAGGAAAAAAAACGAAAAAATACCTAAAAAAGAGTCGCATAATCGGATGAAGTTTTAACAGGGGGTCCTAAACAAACGTGTGCTCATTCGATTCGCTAACAATGATTTATCCGGGTTTGTTTGTTTAATTTGAAGGATTATTTGCCCGGGAAAGATTAATTCGACATCTAAACAAGGACGGATTATGGTATGGAGTTTCTTTTTGGTAAGCGTGCTAGGCTAGAGTTTGTCGGATTGGATGTGTTGATCTCGGGAAATACTGACTTTGATTGCTTTTAGGTACCTACTGGTATGAGTAAGCAATGGTCGTTACATTTAAAATTTTCAAATACTTTTTGTTAAACCTCATAATTAATTATTTTGCAAAATTTAGCCAGTTTAAGATTCATGAAAATAATATCGCGCTACAATTATTAATGTAAGAACTTAGAACATAATAATATTTAGGCAGATGCAAAAAATCTTCTGATCCAAAGTATCTGCTCATAGTCAATTGACTGATCGCAGATGATTATAATTTAAAAAAAAAAAAAAAGATGCAAAAAATGCTTATTGCCTATGACCAAAATACATTAGTAATATTACTAGAATTCGAACCACCCAAAAGTACATAATATATCACAATAAATCTATTTTATTACTTAATTTATGTACCAAGTTGTCTACACAGAATTTCAATCATAATAATCCCAACCGTAATCAAGTACACAATAAAATTTACAACCGTACGAAATAAAATAAAATGGTCGTGAAAGCATTATCGTGTCATAAATGTTATTGAAACATCTTAGTTCGAGAAATTTCGAGAAGCTTCTAGAAGGTTCGAGAGCTACGTAGAAACGTGAGCTAATCTTTTAAAGCTGGATTTTACATTAGATTTAATGTTATTTAGAGACTATCTGTGCCGCGCGGTTTCACCCGCATTGTTCCGCTCCTGTTGGTCTTAGGGTGATGATATTATGTAGCCTATAACCTTCCTCGATAAATGGGCTATTTAACAATGAAGAAAGAATTTTTAAAATTGAACCAGTAGTTCCTGAGATTAGCGCGTTCAAACAAACAAACAAACTCTTCAACTTTATAATATTAGTATAGATTTACAATGTTACGTTAATAGAGTTATCCAGTTATCGTATATAGGCTATATAGGAACCTTTGAAATGTTTTACGGAGATTGATTCGATGATATGAATGTATTTTTATAATGGTATTAGGCCGGTTGCAGAGCTTCACCGACCATCAGTGCGTACGTCAGTCGCGCTTGTCATATCTATGGAAATTCATAAAACCGTTTGTAGGGACACACATATGCAATTCGCCGTTCATAGCTACACCGAAAATACTAATAATATAAATGCGAAAGTAACTCTGTCTGTCTGTTACTCAATCACGCCTAAACTACTGAACCAATTTTCATGAAATTTGGTATGGAGATATTTTGATACCCGAGAAAAAACATAGGATAGGTTTTATCCCGGAAATCCCATACTTTTCCGGCATACCGCGGGTGCCGCGGGTGGAAATTTAGTATTATATTATGTGAATTTATTAGAAAACAATTACAGATTTCACATAACGTGATTCATAAAAAACGAATAGAATATCCAATTTATGGCTTAGCAATTTTCGAAAAGAGATAAATGCCGGCTCAAGTCGTAAAAAGACTATAAAGAAAATTAAATTCGATCTGCGTACCTTTTTAATGTGAACCTTTGGACGGTGATAACATGGCGAAGTTAATTATTTGTGTTTTATGTAAGTTCTTGTTTTCTTGTCTGTATTTCAAGTAATTATTTTTGAAAAATTTATATAAATATTGGCACTCAGAGACAGATATTATGGACTTATAATAAAGTTGCAAGTTACGGATTATCATATCATACGTAAAGAAAACACAAGATATAAATTCATAGATACCAATTTGTGTCAACACCTATAAAGAATTTATAATAAAAATCCTTAAAAATATGTGCCCTGTTCCTATTATATCCGATTGCCCAATATTACAAATTATCAAAATCAAATTGCAAAGTATTTTGAAATGAATTAAAAAATACAATTGCAATACAATACAATGTTTGCTTTACAATTTCAGGTCTATTAGTCCTATCCAAAGCACTACCAACACCAGAAATACAAGTATATGAAATACATAAGAATGTAGATAGAAACTTCGCCGTGGATGATCAATACTTTGATCCAGATGGTCTAAGAGAAGATGATACATTAGACACACATATAGGAAATAATAATCTAGCAGTCAAATTGTTGTATCTATTAAATGCGTTGACTCACAATACACATTCGATGGTATATGAACATGATGATGGACATTCGAGAGATCATGAACATGAGGAACATGGTATTAGTGATCCCGGGGATTTGACGAGGAGTTTAGCAGTTGTGATTGTACCGATGAATTCAAAGTAAGTAGAGTTACATTGACATGTGAAGTTTCTATAATATATAGAGTACTGTATTGCAAATGATATGTACGATTAATAAACAAGCACAATAATAAATGTACGCTCAATTACATATAAACGAAAAATTTGATTCAAAATTATCCTGCTATTTATAGAGGTTACGACATAAGATTATTAAGAACATTTTGATGGAAAAAGATTTGATTTCACTTAGCACAATACAATAATATATGCCCAAAATAAGACACAATACACAAATCTATGAAATCCCTAAGTTAATATTAAAAATGCGAAACAAACTCTGTCTGTCTGTTACGCTTTCCCGCTTAAACCTCTCAACCGATTTTGATGAAATTTGGCACAGACAATCTTAAGACCCTGAGAAAGAAAATAGGCTACCTTTTATTGCAAAATATGTACCACAGGCAAAGCCGGGGCGGACCGCTAGTGAAGAATAAATTCCTTCTGTTGGTTAATTATCATTTCATCAAGTCAAATTCCATAAAACATTAAAAACTATCACATTTTTAATCTGCATAAAGATAGTAATAAGTATTCAAAGAACAAGGCAAAGGAAACACGGCACTTTATCATTTCTAAAGCAAGAAACGTATTATTAACATAATGTTACCTTTAATTAAAAGTACTTTCCTCATGCAGACCGCACACCGCACTGGGGAAGCTACTGCGTTCACCGCTACGAAGTCAATATGAGGGTATTTGTGTTTTTTTATTATTATTAGCTGTTTCTATTTTCGTGTAGTCTATAGCAATAACAGTAATCCTAGTAAGTAGTAACTATCCATACTAATATTATAAATGCGAAAGTAACTCTGCTGTCTGTCTGTTACTCAATCACTCCTAAACTACTGAACCAATTTTCATGAAATTTGGTATGGAGATATTTTGATACCCGAGAAAGGACATAGGCTACTTTTATCCCAGGAAAATGACGCAATCCCGGAAATCCCACGGGAACGGGAACTATGCGGGTTTTTCTTTGAATGCACGGGCGAAGCCGCGGGCGGATACCTAATAATCTATACACGAAAGAATGGAGTTTGAAGAAGGCAGTGGATTTTACGAATGATTTCAGATTGAGCAATAATATCATAATTGTGTAATAGACGTGATACATGTATGTACCTATGTGTAGTTGTAAAATTGAAGTGGTCATAAAATACAAACTGAACAAATAAAAAGAGTTGCAGGTAAATGAAGAAATAAAAGCTTATTTTCTTAACAATAGTATCATCGCAATACAAAGAATATATCAATACATAATTTTCGCCCACCGAAAGCACTATATTATAATATCAAATAATTATATTGTATTTTTCAGTGGAAGACAGAACAGCTCCGCCAAGGATACGACGACCTTATGATGATTACTAGTAGAAGAAACTATGACTTCTTGATTTAAATTCAGTGTTGTTGCATAAATAAATAATAATAGAAAATATACAATAATATGGAAAACATTATTTTTATTTTTGATTACTGTACCTATTTTAAAAATAGATTAACCCTTAAAAACATGATAAAACGCTACGAATTACACTCAATCAACGTTCAATATTTATCATATTTCTATTAATTTCGCTATTTTTCTGCTAGTAATTCAAGTACGTTTTCCGATACATTAATATTTTCTCTATTACTCTAAACAAAGAAGAAGTCAGTCCAAACCAAAAACAAACGAAAAATCAAAATCTCCTTCCAATCCGCAAAGCCAGGCCTGCCAAACTTGATCCATACGTAGCCGTAAAGACGCAATATATCCCGTGAAAATTCAATATTAAAGCAATGGCCAATGCGAATCCCGCCAACAAATAGACGAGACGGGATCACGCTGCCGCTTATTCAATTAGTCCGGTACGGGTTATGTGGTCCGCACGGGGCTTTTGGGTTATCCCTACAAGTTTTAAGTATGTTTTAAAATCACGTTCAGCTTTCGTATACCGATTTTTGTGACCTTTTTTTTAAAATGATAATTAATGTTCTGTACTAACATAGGTAGTAATTAAGAAATTACTAACAAGTGGACCTATGATGTTCTGTTAATAAATGAATTTGAATTTACTTAATAATATTGTAAAGCCAATCCTTACCTTTATGTAATGCAATATGCATAATACAATTATTATTACCGTTTATAATCGTTCACTTTAGTTTCACTGAGATACTAAAATCAAGTCAAGTTTCATAAAGTAACAAAATTAAACAGAATAAGTATAATATTTTTTGTACATAAAACAAATATTCATCACGAGATATAAAAAACGCACCGTCAATCATACATTACAAGCAATAAACTTCATTTTAAACAAAGCCTTTTAAATGACATGGCCAATTATAATAATTACTTTACATTTCATATATGCTCCTTATAATTTTTATCTAACTCCAT
This sequence comes from Colias croceus, assembly GCF_905220415.1. Classification (NCBI taxonomy): domain Eukaryota; kingdom Metazoa; phylum Arthropoda; class Insecta; order Lepidoptera; family Pieridae; genus Colias; species Colias croceus. The sequence goes on from NC_059547.1 coordinate 1,269,155, forward strand.
TAATCAGATTTATAATCAGCTTTACATAAGAACCCAATGAGCTGCAACGGCCCCCGCTCTATATGTGCAATTAACTGTTATTATGGGCAATTTCATGGACCTATGTTCATTTGTGCCTCATTAATTCGTCATAAATAGCCTGCTGGGGTGCAAGATCAATAGCTGTTAAAGCAAAATTAATAATATTAAATTAAAAATAGATAGTCGCTGAGAATTTGTTACGTGATGTGGAATTCATTACTTTAATAGTTAAAGATTACACTTTAATATAAGTTTTTTTGGTTACACCTAATCTTATTTAACAAAATGTTTGTGTTTATTTCTTGGTTTTCTCACTGTATAAGTGTAAAATAATACAAATGTATAATATACTCGAATACATTTTTTCATCTCCATTAACAATATATCTCACTCTAGAAATCAAAGCAATAAAAATCATATAAAATTTAAACAACAGGCATCAATAACTGGTATCAAAGAGAATAAATCTGCCTAGTATTGTTAGTTTATTTGCACAGAGTTTCGGGTAGATCGGAACGGACGCCATTGTTTAGAAACACATGTTAATACTTCTAACAATGCCATTCACCTTGTTAAAGGAACTTTAAAATTAAACGGGGTACAGACTGTACATACAAAATACCTTACTTATACAAACAAGAGTAAACAGATAAGACAAATTTACATTTTGTAGAATTTGATTAATCCATACTAATATTATAATGCTGAAGAGTTTGTTTCCTTGCCTGGACGCGCTAATTAAAGAACCACGGATAGGATTTTAAAAATTATTTCACTGTTAGATAATAATCCATTTATCAAGGAAGGATTATGCGGCGCAATGCAGGTAAAACCGAGGGGCCTTGTTCACTATATTTTTTTTTTCTAATAAAATAACATTTATTCTATTAAGTAAGCCCATTCAAACTCGATAACTGTATGAGCTTACGTATCAAAATGAATGTAACGCAGCTCTATTCATTTCTTTCCTCATGGCATATTCTTTCAATCACTATTAATCCTTTGGTAATAAGTTTCTGGAAGTTTCCTGAAGCAACTAATATTTGTAATATGCTATATGAAGTCACGATAAAACATTTCTAATAAGATTGAGACTTCTACTCGTTTCTTAATAAGTCCCAGATAGATACAATTCTTTAATCGTTAATTGCTTTATATTCTTCTGCTCTTATTGTTGGAAGATGACAATAAAGGTCAATTATCTCACTAGTTAAAAATCTTACTCATTTAAGACTGAAAAATTAATGAAGGTCTATTAGGATAAAGTTGATACGCAAATTTCGCCATAACCATCTGCAGTTTTCTAGCATTTACAGTACATAGCCATAATGGGTAAGTGTCATTTTCGCCTGCACGAGCCAATTTGCTGAGTGTAATGTTTGTGGACAGGACGTGTTCGGGCTAAATCAAGTTTGGATCGGTTCGTTAGGTCAGATTGGTGACGTCTACTTCACATGTGACTTGATTCGAAACGTGTCTTAGCATGCTGACAGGGGTACGCTATTGCAGTTTTGATGGTCTGTCTGGACTTTCTTTTTTTGATTATTTTGTAAGGTAGGAGCCAGGATCTGTGGGTATTTTGCAATCACTAGGAGTTTGGTATGTGGCAGTGCATTGATTTAGATTTTAGGCATAATATAGGTGAGTGTTTAATCAAAAAATATTTTCGATCTTGGCGCTTTAAAGATTGCTTGAATGAAAATCTGTCAATCTGCCGAATTATATATATACAAGGTGTAATCGTTAAGTGTACACAGGCCATTATTCCGTTAACTTATTGTTTTCATTTCACTCATTAGGTTAAGTACTTTCGATATCAATTTAAAGTTTTTTTGATATCTGCAATAGTTACGGAATAATTGCCTGCACACTTAACGATTACACCCTGGTTTAGAATCCTTTAAGACGTAATAATAATAAACATGCAGTCTTGATGCAACTTCAATCAAAGAAAGAAAAAGCAAATAATTTTTTAAGAGGCATTCCATATCCGATTGTATTGCTAGAATAATTAAATAAATAAATAAATAAATAAATTTCTTTATTTGCATAATGTGTGTACAAAGATATTACTTATACTTAGGTAGAATCAACACATTAGCCATAAATGGCGTGCAAATTCCGCAACATTATTTTATATAAAAAGTACATTATTTCATTGTCACATGATAAAATTTACACATTTTATATTATATTCATAAATAAAATTAAACCTAATATGTTACAAATTTAAATATTCAGATACATTATAGAAATTTTTGTTATTTAGCCACTCATATAGTTTTGTCTTAAAAGGACCGATATTTAACATTTTTATAGTTTCGGGAAGTTTATTAAATATACGAATACACATAGCATGACAATTTTTGGTATACAAAGTGGTCCTGGGTGTTTTATTGTAAACAAGTCTATCTGGATGACGGTGGTCGTGGCTGTATATTTCTTGGGCTGTGTTAAAGAGATATTTATGTCTTTTTACAAAAATACAAACTTCGTAAATATATAAGCACGGCAAAGTTAACAACTTGAGTTTAATAAATAGCGGTTTACACGTAGAATAGATATAGTTCAAATGTATTCAAGATAAAATTGGATTCCATTGGAGAATCAATCAGTTCGTCTACAATTTCAGTTCGTTAGTCGGTAATGAAATCGGATCCCGTGACTGCGAGCGGACCTTTTGTGTGGAAAAGTTTCAATGTCTGTTAGCACAATATATAGACCAGATTATGTGGCTTGTTAGCCGATTGGGTTTGTATGTGTGTGCGTGTGTGTGTGTTTGTGTATTTATTTATTTTTATTTATAACTCTTTATTGCACAAACTGAAATATGACAAAAATAGCATTAATACATAAGAAAGGCATAGTTTGTACAAGAGGCGGCCTTATTGCTAAGCAGCAATCTCTACCAGGCAACCTGATGGAAAGGAAATGTATGAAGTTAATGGGATAGTGCAAAAAGAAGAAAAAAAAAAATAATATTATAATAATAAATAAATAAAATTATGTAAGTATCATAGATACCTACTAGGTACATAAGTACATACTACTACAAAATAATACAAATAAATAAAATACATATATACATACATATGCATTGTAATAAACATATACATACATATTATTATATAAATAGAATACATATACATACACATACTATAGTACAAACGCAGAAAAATAAATATATAAAAAACAATAGTTGGTGACGTCAGCAAGCAAAACAAATCTATAGCAAGGAAAAGAAGTGGTCTTTAAGCAACACTTTAAAAGAGCTGAGCGTTTGAGCACGTCTAATACTTTCTGGTAAAGCATTCCATAGTTGAATAGCCCGGACAGTGAAAGAATTGTTAAAAAATTTAGAATGATGGAAAGGGGTGCTGAGCAATAACAAGTTGGAAGAGCGAAGAGAGAGAGAATTACAAGAGCTTAAATAATCGAAGTTATCTTTTAAGTAAGAAGGAGTCTTAGGGCTAAACAGAACACAGTACAGAAGATGCAGCAGATGAGTATCCCGGCGATAACGGATAGGAAGCCACTTTAGCCTTTTCCTGTATTCAGAGACATGGTCAAATTTACGAAGTCCGAATATGAATCTGATACAGAAATTTTGGAGCTTCTCAAGGGTGTTAAGTTGATATTCACGAATATCGGGATAGCAGGCGTCAGAAAAATCGAGGAGAGGAAGGAGAAGGGATTGAGCTAAGGTAATTTTGGTTGTAACGGGAAGAAAGTTGCACAAGCGCCGTAGGGAGAAGGCAGAAGAAAAAACCCTTTTTTGAACTTGCTTTATTTGTTCATCCCAGGAAAAAGTTTGATCCAGAGTTAGACCAAGATTTTTTACCTGAGCACTGTAAGGGATGAGAACACCATCAACGAGAACGTTCGGTAAATTGGTCCAGTCAATTTTTGAGACTAATTGCCTGCTTCCGAATATGATAACCTTGGTTTTGATTGGATTTACTGTTAAACCATGACTTTTGCTCCATCTGACTATTGCTGCAAGGTCAGCGTTAACTTGGAAAATCGCTTCAGGTAGTTCAAGAAGTGACGCATGTTTATATAATTGGAAATCGTCCGCATACATGTGGTAAGATGACACAATATCCTTGGAAATGGAGTTTATAAAAATGGAAAAAAGGAGGGGAGACAATACGCCACCTTGAGGAACACCAGCAGAAACATTGCACCAAGTAGAAGAAACTTCCTCAATTAGTACACGCTGCCGACGTCCCTCTAAGTAACTTTGCAACCAATCAGTAGCCGAGGAGGATAAGTTAAGAGAGCGCAGCACTGCCAGCAGTACGTCATGATCGACGCTATTAAACGCGTTACTTAAATCAATCAGCGTGAGTATGGTGAGCTTTTTGTTGTCGAAACCTCGTCGGATGTCATCAGTAATTTTAATTAAGGCCGTGGTCGTGCTGTGTCCTGGTCGAAAACCTGACTGGAAAGGATTTAGGAGCTGGTGATGATTTAGGAAAATGCTCAGTTGTTCTTGTACCAACCGTTCGAGAACCTTGGATAGGAAAGGAATGATAGCAATCGGGCGGAAATCGGACGGAGTCGAAGGATTTGGATTTTTAGGGAGAGGGAGAATATGGGCATTTTTCCAATCGCTAGGCAACTTTCCTGTAGAAATGGAAGAATTAAGGATATGGGTGATGACAGGATTAATGATGGGAAGGATTGGAATGATCATGCTTCGACCAATACAGTCACTACCAACAGCCTTCGAGGTAATTGACAACACGCTCTTCTTAACACTGCTCTCGGTGAACTGACGGATTACGAAAGAAGGAGAGCTAGGGAGAGGTAAGGTGTTAAGATAGCTTAGGGTACTAGATTTTAAGGTGGGAAGGAAATCAGAAGAGGGATTAGAAAAGTGAGAAATAAGGTCATTGACATGGACTGTACTAGGGATAGAAGTAAGGGGAGATTTACCAAGTCCAAGGGATCTGAGGAATTTCCACATTTTCGACGGGTCACCGTTGTCAATAGATTTGGCAAAGTGCTGACGTTGTGCATCCCTACATAGCGTATTGCAGCGATTTCGAATCATAATAAATTTTTCCCGATTTGTATCCGAATTTGACAATTTTAATTTAGACTTTGCCCGCGCCTTCTTTCTCAACAGTTTTTTAAGGTCGTCTGTCATCCAAGGGGCTGGCAAGTGTTTTAACTTAACAGGGCGAAGTGGGGCATGTGCATCGTAAAGTTGAATAACCAAGGAATTAAATAAAGACACTTTCTCATCGACACTATCGGCAGAAAAAACAACCGACCAGTCAGTGTTACTTGCGTCTTCACAAAGTAGCTCAGTATTCATTTTAGCAAAATTACGATGCATGGCAATTTTTGGTTTTAACTTAGGGGGTTTTATCTTATACGAAAGGAAAATAAGGTCATGTGAGGAAAACATATCGGCCGAACACTGTCCATGCTCGGTGACATGCTCAGGAGAGGAAACAATGTATGTATGTATTTATAAATCTTGGGCATGATAATATGGATGAACGAACTTCTGCCTCTGTATTCGCCTTAAATATAACACAATAAGGAGATATCCACCTTTTTCAGCTAGGTACTATATTAAATAAATAATATTATATCTCTATGATGGCATGGCATACTTAGAGCGCCACTATTTTTGTATCAACACCGGAAGATTATTTCGCCAATATTCAAAATTCATCGACAAGCAGAAATAAATGTTTCTTTCTTTCTTTCAAAGTACGGGTTCGTTTTCAAGTATGTAAATATTTACTAACGAAGGTATTTACGTATCAATTAATTTCAACGAACACTAGTAACCAATAATTTTGTTCATACAATATAATTCTCAGTATATTGTTGTATTTACTCAAATCTCACGGCAACAATCTCAGGCAATTGCTAGGTGGCTGGGTACGGACTAACGAACTGAAAACGTGACGTCATTATATTGTGGTATTTCGTGTGAAATGTTATGTATGGAAAATTTATGTGAAAATTATTTATTATTTTATAGTGTATAGTCTATACTCTATACCAAAAACACGTATTATTAATTATTATACTGATACAGTGTTCACTGTTTAGTGATTAGAAAGTTAAAAAAAAGAAAATGTTATCAAGCATATTAGTCACAACGGCAACGGAGAGATAACTCCACTGTCTGCGTGAAACTTTTTTCATCTGTGAAAGGTATATTTGCATAAATACAGGTAACTGGCGAAGTGACCAACTAACGAACTGAAAACAGACGGTGATTAAACTTGTGGCCTTTTTCTATATAAAAAAACTAATTTTTATTTAAGCTTCTATAATTAATAACTTTAATACCTTGATCAAGCAAAACTCAGGAATTACTGGATCTAGTTGATAAGTTATTTGTGTAGAATAGCCTATTTATCGAGGAAGGCTAAGTACTTACTATACAAGTGTATAGATAAGAATAGATAAGGTCTTGGTTGATAATGAATTCCAATGTGACTTGATGTTTACTTGATAAATAAAAAACCCCGTTTAGCATAAGGCGGGTCCACACATAGCAGTCATTTGCCGCGCAATGTGACTCGGTCTGTGTGGACGTGCCTCGACCGAAGGAAATGGCGAAAAACATTTATAACTAGTGGTATTTATTACTTATCTTACTTGGTGATTACTTACATTACCTAAGAGTTAAAGATAAATTGGACTCGAAACTTATACAACAAAAGTCGCAAAGCATTCATGAATATTCAACACTAGAGCGACATTCCTTTACAATCCTTTCCCCAAATTGCTCATCCCTCACAGTTGTAATAACCTTATATATCTCAGTTTCTACGTCATATCTTTCACTTTATTCTTAAAAGCATTATAAGAAGAAAGAATGGACGATATATCACCAAATCTCATGGTATATGAAGTTAATGCTGTTTCGACTGCAAAGCCTAAAAGGTTTCGTAATATTTATTTGTAGATGTGTCAATAGTGGTTAATGGTGATATTTTATATTATACAGTGTACAGAATAATTATTTTGGATTATGAAATCAGTGGGGTTTCAACGCTCTAGCTTCTTCTGTATGTTTGTATGCAACTGACTCCTTAACACTCAATTTTTACCCACTTTAAACGGACAGATTGAATTCAAACTTTTTACAGATATTAAAGTGAAACTTCTATGGCGCATTGAGTGTAAAATTTCAAGGTTGCGTCATGGCAATACCGTCACGATATAGTAAGGCGACGGTTTTGGTATCTTTGATTCTTGCAAAAGAAGTTTCACTTCTGACACGTGTGCTTAGCTATTTTTAATTATATTAATTGTTTTGAAGACGGTTCAATAACCGCAAATTTGCATGACACACGTGCAACAATAGGTAACAGTAACTGCGAAGTAAGGAATCAAGTCTCAAGCGATGCACTGCTATAGGAACCCACTCTATTGCGGTAGTTCATTTTGTGGTGCAAGCGATGAGCGGAGCGATTTCTTAAATCAAATATTTTTGTTATTAGGTGGGTACATACAGATCGGGCAGCCTCGTCAAGTAATTGCTGCTAGCAAACTGCTCCTTGCAAACTAGCTCGGACATTGTGGACGTAGTCTGTATCGATTTGTTACATTCCCATCCCTATGATGATGTCATCTCTATCTGCTAATGCTCCATATTATAAAATGCATATATATTAAGCAGTTGGTAGTGGTCGGTTATTAATAATACTTTACTTGTGAACGATCATGTGTTATTTTGTAATTTTTATCTAAAACTAGCGGTCCGCCCCGGTTTCGGTCGTGGTACATAATATAGTCGTGGTCAATGGGCTATCTAACACTAATTTTTCAAATCGGACCACTAGTTCCTGAGGTTAGTGCCTTCAAACAAACAAACAAAATCTTCAGTTTTATAATATTATAGTATAGATAATATTATTAGTATAGATTTCAGGCAATATAGATTATATTGGTCGTAATCTGACATACGAGATAAAATAAGCATTCAGCTTATAACTTACACCGCAGTAGTATAAAGGAGCCAACTAAGCTCGTACCTATATTGCTTACGTCACGACTCATTGTAACGTTCACCAATTAAAATGTAAATGCCGTATCAGGGAAACTACTGTCTAAGAAACTGCATTTGCATGTGGGTTTGATACAAATAGTATAGGGATTTAGTTTATTTCACGTTTATTTATTACAGTTTTGTTTTTTAATAGTATGCCTGGTTTATTCAAAATACAATATAATTAGCCTTTTAGACGATTATTTCTTATTTTTTTTAAAGAAAATACTTCAAGGAACAATCAAAATTTAATATTAAAATGTTAACAATTATATCTGTGCCTCCAGTGAATAAGGGAGTAAGACGAGTTATTCCCTTTGGTTTTTATTGCACCATTGGATTCAGCTCGTCAAAATACACAACATATCAAAAGGACATATCTCTAGCTGCATCCTAACCCATTTTTTCGAATGACCCAAACGGTATAAGTAGGGTGTGATTAACGGTATAAGTTACCTTATCCATCATTTTAGGCAATCGCAAAGGAACTATTCGTCTCGAGTCAAAATAACCCACGAACACAAGGACGTATGTGTAGTTATACTTTTTGAATAAAGACATAACTCATTTTGTTCCATCCGTGCTAACACTATTTTAGTATATAAACGCATTTGTGTCATTTTTCTAACATGAGCATAAAGGAACAACTCTTAGTGTCATTGGTTCAAGTGACGAAATGAGACAGTTTCGCATTAATGCCGTGTTGCTATTGGTCTATTTGAATACTGCACGGAAACAACAGACACTATTTCTTTTTGCTTTATAATATTTTTCAATCGTTTTTTCAATAAATATGCAACAATAAATCTTTATATTTAAAAAAAAGGTATTTATCAGTCAACTTGGGATACTAATAATATTTCTATGGAAATTAACTATTTTTTGCAATAGATAAAAATACAGTTTTAATTAAAACATTAAGTGCATTTAATGATATTATACTCTTTGTTTATATAAATACAGAACGATAATTGAATTATCTAAAAAAGCCAACAAAAATGTTAAACTTTTCTTCTTATAATTGGGTAAGTTTTATAAAAAAATTACTACTTAGTTTTTTTTAATTTAATCTAACCAATAATACTATAATTATAGACGCATAGAAAAAAAATTATAACCAGTCTTGACAATTATGAATATTGTGTTCTCTCTCATATAGCGTTTTAGCCACTTTAATTTGCCTTTTTTATAGGAAAAAATCCGCAATATCGATACTATTTTGGTCCTGACTCCTGCATAATCGTTAACTTATTATGGATACTCTGGTACCACATATTTTGAAAAAATTGGGATATTGTCACGTAGAGTCTCATCAAGTCGTATTTGCATCCAAGGCACCTTCAAATCTGTGCTTAATTTTTTCATAAAATCTCTGCGGCTCATTGTTTTTTCTTTATATTTATCTATATTATTTTGATATTATAAGATATAGAAATTGTTAAAATTCCATATCATGCCGTAAAATATCGCCACAGACCACCTATAACTTTCCCTGTAAGGTAACTGAACATACAGGAATATGGTTTTCGAGCTTCTCTTATCTCTTTATAGTGCTTGTATCCTCAATGTATAACCACCATGACATATTCGTTTATAACCACCAGACAACATCTCAGCCACCCAATCCTCTTTCTTGGAGTCCAAATCCAGCGGAGGACAACAGTCATTTACTAAAATTGAAGGTTTTTCGTCCTAGTGTTAAAGTTTTCTGGATCCTATTTTATACTCAATATATAGTATATAATACTATATCATGTAAAACGTGACTTGGAAAAAAAAAATATTCAAATAAATCACAAAATATTTTTTTTAAACAATTTTAAAAGTTACGAAAAGCCCAATTATACGTCAAAATGACGTACAACATCCTCTTTACTACAAAATGGCGGAATTTACCGGGAAGAGCCAACTATGTACTGCTAGGTCTCGACGGCTAATGAGTTGTTTCTGGATTTCGAAGTGATTCGATGGTAAATATAGAAAGACAAAGATATTTCGCCGCGGTGTACATCAAATTTACGTAGATTGGACTTCTAAGGTTAAATGCATAAACACCTAAATGTTGTTTTGTTTTTATTATATCTAATAACAATAAAAAATCCGTTGATTTCATTCGTTTTTCAAGCTACATGCATGGTTGTTCCACTAAAAGGCCTCAATTGAGTCATAAAGTACACAAATTTCAAGCATGATAAGTCGCATTATTTCTATAAAACCAAAACTGGCAATAATATAAGTCGTGTTATGCGACTATGAACATAGTGCATTAGGGCATAAGTCGTTATATTGCAAAGAGCAAAAAAAAAATTATGTGAATACATTGAGTTATTCCATGAAGTACTCGTTCATAAGGCCACAACTACAGAAAAACACGAAAAAAGTATATTTATGGGGTTGTTACAATATCTGTTTATATGTAAAACTAAAGTCTAACATCATATCTTACCCATACAAGCTTAAAAATTTGAAGTTACAAAGATTTAGTGTTGATATATAGTTTTTTGTCTCTCCTGAAAAGTGCTGTTTTTGAGTTATTCCCTTATTCACTGGAGGCACAGATATTTTCTAAACAAAATGGTGAACGTCCATCCGATCTGACGGTTCAAAAGCAAGAGAACGCGACGTCTGTCATCTGCCACCGTCTATTGCCTATTCCCTTGCCTATTCCACTAACTATATAATATTATTATAGGAGCTTTAATATATTTTTAATAATATTGTGAAACATATTTTTTATCGTATTGAGAATTGCTGTAAATGATATCTAATATCTACATTACGAGTACATTTCAATAAAAACAAATTACATTATAGTAATATGTTTTCCATGAAATTTATTACAAAATTCGACGTAATTAGTATTTCTAAATATTTAAAATAGGCTTACATATAAACTATTTATCAATTAATTCAAAATTGCCAATGTACTCACAAAAAACAAATCTCAAAACAACACAGTCTCAACAAAGCAACAGAAACGAAATTAGCGCGTCCCCAAAAACGATTTTAACAACTTAACGCCGTAACTCTGAATAATGCAGAACAGTTTCTTCCAAATGTCCCATCAGTCTTTGGGAATGGCTCCAATTTCCCTGATACTGCCTTGAAGCACGCATGACCAATGCCGCATGCATTTGAAAATGAACCTTAACTCTGTCACATAGAGTGCAATTTAGACTGTGCATGCGAATAAAAAAATTACAACAATCCCAAATAACACCCTGTAGGTGTCACGATAGGTGATCAATCTTATACAGGATGAAACCCATTTTAACATTTATTTATGTATGGGTTTCTCTGAAAATGAAAACGATAGGCCATTGTGAGTTGACAATTTGTACGGAAGCTATTGGTTGAAATTCGATTTGGAATTTATGAGGATAAATTATGGGTACCGTTAATGTTTTTACTGGGGTCGTGCTCAACAATGTTTGGGTTCAAACTTTAACTCAAACTCAAATTGGAATTCTTGATTTATATATTATTTACTTAATGCTTTGTAAAGCTAGTGTATTCCGTAAAAACTGAATCGTTAGTATTTCTAAATCATAATTAGGTATTTTATTATGAAAAATACAACAGAAGATACAGAAATTCTTACATATAAAATTATCAAACAAAGACTTAACAACTTACAATAAGTATTCTCCCATTTTCCTGTTTACTTGATCTACTAAAAATGTAACAAAAGAGTGATTATTTTAAACATAATTCTTATATTCACAGATTTTTTAAATTAAACTACTTTGATTTAATTTAATATGAAGCAAAAATTTTAAAAATAACATGATTTGGTGGAGTTCATTCACTGCATATAACATTAAAAAAAATGCTTCTCAATGTTCGAAATTCAAACGCAGAAACTCTTAATATGAGAAAAATCATTGCTGTCTATGGTAGAACACATTTTGTTAAACTATTCGAAATAACGTCTACTCAATATTCGAAATTCAAACGCGTAAACACATCATATTTAAACAAAAAAATTATATGTTGTCTATGGTAGAGGCCATAACCAAACGACATTTGTTAAACTATTCCAAATTTAATCGTAAACACATAGTTTAGCACTGGGTTGATTTGTGTGGGTCACAGTCATGCCCCATTTCACAGTGTACCCTCATTTAAAGTCGGATTTACGCTTATATGTTTGAGAATTATTTAATGGTCTATTTTTGTTGACCCGTTGGTTTAAAACCGCTAATAATTTTGTTTGTTTTTATTGGTTCTTCACTCGCACATAATTACAGTCATTTTATTCACATATTTAAGAAGTGATTAGGTACCAACAACTATATATATGTAACACACAATTAATAATTCTCTTAATTCCTAACTGGCCATTTTTCCATCTCGCAGTAAAACAAAAACTTTTTTAGAAATTTTTTTAACTACCCGTATAAATCTACCAAATCAGATTTAATTAATATCCCGTCCTAATTAGGGGCCGAACTTCAATTCGAAGGCCACTTGACCTAAATCGATCACGTCTTATCAGATCACGATTTCACATCCAATAAGACTTCCAATGTTCACATTCGTCTAAGAAATGGGATCAATTTTGTGGAGCCGATAGCATTTTTATATGTACGCATTTTGACGGAGAGATTGGCGTGATTGTTGGGAATTAAATAGACGGTTTGGACAAAATAGTAACTGGAAGCATTGCGTATATTGTGATTTGTCAATATACTCTAGGATTAGTCCATACTAATATTATAAATGCGAAAGTAACTCTGTCTGTCTGTTACTCAATCACGCCTTAACTACTGAACCAATTTGCATGAAATTTGGCATGGAGATATTTTGATACCCGAGAAAGGACATAGGCTACCTTTTATTGCGAAATATGTATCACGGGCGAAGCCGGTGCGGACTACTAGTACTTAATCTATATGATGTGCCAACATAGTAGCAATCTTTACGACAAATTGTAAATTAATAAAACGGACAACGAAAGTGACTATGTGGATTTTCTATACGTATGGTAGGGTGAGCATTACATTTGAGTTGTATTACGAACATCTAAATTGGTAATCTTTAGAGCAAAAATAAATAAAAGGAAATCAATTAAACACACAAAATGACATACATAAGTAACTAACACATACTTCATAACTTTTCATAGAAAGAGAAAAGTTAACATTAGTAGGTACTTGGTCATCTATCAGTTCACTATAATAAACTTCTAATAACACTGGTCTGCAAAGAAATCCTCCTTTGAATAAAAATATGATAAACATGGAGATCTTAACATGCTGAATCTAGATCTGCTTTCAGTTTTTTTGTATCACGTCTAATTTTTTTTTTTATTGTCGTTTTTAAATTCCTCAAAATTCAGTATTGTTTGGTAGTCTCTCTTTCAATAATGCTATTTTATTCGGTCTTTATGATATTTTTCATCACAAAATCGACTTGAATTTATAAAACTAGAACGAAATCTATTGAAGACATTATTTTTACACTAATTTGAAGGGAATTTATGGGCTTCCGTGGTTCTCATCATGATTCCGCTGCGCCCAGTTCAAAGTAAAGTTTTAACACAGTTTTAAGGTGACGGTTGATGATTTTATCCTAATAATTTGGTAAAATGTTTATATTGTACTGATATATTGATGAAAATTTGTATATAATTTCAACCATAAAGCAAAATTGAATCACGTGTTATGGATTTTTAAACGACGCAACATCGAAAGCGTGAGTCTTTAGTGTGGTCTCTAGGGACTGCAAATGCGGGAGCTTAGATAAGACTTAAATTATGAAATTAAGCAGACTAAAGCTGTAAAAAGAGTATCCGGTGACCACTATGAAACATTTCACCAGAAGTTTGAGAGGAGATACGGAAAAGCTAACTGAAAATATAGTAAAATATAGATAATAAGTTGGCAGCAAAGCTTGCTGATTTTACTTGATCGATTTGTCGCGAAACTCCTTATAAAATATTAAAAGAAAAGAGAACTACTAATTAAAACAATGTAAATAATGTGTAATTATATTATATTATAGTTTTTAATAGTTTTCTTGACATTATTTGTAATGTTTAAACCTAAATATTAAAAAATAACTAAATAATTCTTAGAACAAAAAATGGGTTTCTTTCAAATTAAACCACAAAAAATCTAGTCCTGATACAAATTTTTTAAAACTTAATTTCTGTTCAGAAGTATCACTTCTATAATAATCTTGTGCAAAAATAAGAAGGAGCGCGAAAAAAAATTTTTTTGCAGACCAGTGTAATCATCATACAAAATTATAATAAACTGAGAACGTAAAAAATACTCCATCCCCACCACATTTACCTAACATATACGAAACAATAATTAAGGGCGATCATAAACACGACGACAATAAGTCTAAACCTCTAAAACATTCACAGTTCATTTGCGTCAAGCAGACGCAGCTCGCTCACGTTCGAGCAAATCGTTCGGAAGTGAGTTTCGATTTAAGGTACATTACACACGAACGGCTGAAGCGCTAACTTGCCAGATAAATCACTGCACGCTACACTGATAGTGGAATAGTAACAGAAACAGAGAGGAATTAATTTGCTGTTTTTTTTTGATAGTTGAGTGAAAAATAAGTTAAGGTAGGCTCCTTCTTTTTTACAATAAATATCAAGGCCTCAAAAAAGATAACATGAAAATGAAAATAAACATGAACATGATCGTGAACGTGAACGTGAACGAACATGAACACGAACACGAAATGAAAATGGAAATGGAAATGAAATTACGTTTATGGACTATGAACAAAGAGAGATACAATTGAGTTGTGATATAAAAGAAATATCTAAGTACATACTTTTTTTCGAATTAATATTTATTATGCATTTAATTATTTCTTGTTAACATGCTTGCCTAATGCCTATAGATGTTAGTTATATTCTCAAAAACGCCGCGTTCCAAACGCTAGTAGCCCAACGCCTCTTCCTTGCAAGTAAGCTTGGATTTTATAGACCACGCGGTGAACTAAATCAGTTGGAAAACGCCACGAGTGCATGTGGGAGCATAAATATGTTTGTAGAGCCTACGGCGGCTTGTTCCGGGTTATTTCTATGCAAATGCAATCGCGTTCAAGATTTAAGGCTCGTTCCTTATTACGCGGTTAGACAGCGGTTTAGTTGCAGTTATGAATATCTTATTTGAATTAATTTTATATTGTTGTTTATAATGTGGTTTCGATATAGGTAGTTAGTCTGGTTAATTTTTTATCTATACTAATATTATAAAGCTGAAGAGTTTGTTTGTTTGAACGCGCTAATCTCGGGAACAACTGGTCCGATTTGAAAAATTATTTCGGTGTTAGATAGCCCATTTATTGAGGAAGGTTATAGGCTATATATCATCACGCTACGACCCACAGGAGTGAGGAGTGAAGCCACGGTGGTGAAACCGCGCGGAGCAGCTAGTAGAATATACTTTTGTCTTCTGTTTCTGATTTTTTGTATAAACATTGCAGTAAATTAGTTTAAACCTGTAGCATTAGAAGAAAATCAAGGTGTAAAAAATTGTATGCGCTGTTTTTTCACCCAGCATCTAATCTATACTAATATTATAAAGAGGAAAGGTTTGTAATTATGTATGTATGGTTTTCACGCATAAACTACTGGACCGATTTTGATGTAATTTAGTACAGACAATCTTTAGACCCTAAGAAAGAACATAGGCCTTTTATTGCGAAATATGTACCACGGGCGAAGCCGCGGCGGACCGCTAGTGATGCTATAAAATAGAAAATTATCATTACAATTAATATGATTATTTTCTATTTTACATCCTTTATTGTACACCATATAGGAAACAAAAAAGCTTTATAACACATTTAACAATGTGCAGAGGGCGGCCTTATCGCTAATTGCGATCTTTGCCAGGCAACCCTAACGACAAGGACAAATTATTCTGAGTATGATCGGAGGTGATTGATTTAACAAACAATTGATTTCGAACAAATTCTACACCAAAATGCGTACAGTCTGTCTGTTACTCAATCACGCCTAATCTACTGAACCAATTTGCATGGGTATGGAGATATTTTGATACCCGAGAAAGGACATAGGCCACTTTTTATTGCGAAATATGACGGACGAAGCCACGGGCGAAGCCGGGGCGGACCGCTAGTTAAAAATAAAAATACTTAAATACCAGTGGTTAAACATAGTGCCTAGTTCTTAAAAGTATGACGTCACGAACAAACACCACAAAAATAGCATCAGTCATTGTGGTGTAATTTCGCTCAGTAGGTACCTAACAACGCACTTGAAGCAAAGAAACAAAAGCACTATTTCACTTCAACAGTCCGAACTAAGCAGTGATTTATTGTGAAAACAATTAACATTTTACACCAGTGAATTATGTATTAAATACCATCAGACAAAAATCAATCCTAAGTGTTGTTATTACGGTTCAAAATCAGTTACGTGAACTCTAGTGAATTCTTGCTAAATTGTAAAATGGTAAACGAGGGACGTCCGCTGGGGACTCCGTGCTCAGCGGGAAATCAATTCAAAATGTATGACATTAATGTAAATTTTAGAAATACCTCCGCATAATGAGGTGTCACTATTTTTATTGTTAATATCTACTATATTATTTATGTTTTGTTTATGATCAAACATTATTGTATTTCGGGCCTCCGACTCTGTTAAAAAGTCAAGTTAAGAGAAGATGTAGGTTTTTTTTTCTATTTATATCATAATTATTGATTCGGTAGGTAACGAAAAACATCTTGAATAAACCAGCATATGGTAGCAGTAATAAGCGGTTTATTTGTTTATTGCACCAAGAAAGCATTACATGCTAAAATTATATGTGTGCATAGGCCTTTCGAAATTCAATCAGAAGATATCTGCCACACAATACGGATAAAGATTGTATTTAATTACATAATGCTCTATTATATAAAAACAAAACAGTAAAACATTTTCTAGTTCATTTGCTTTAAACCCGACGCATACAAAATACAATGAAATCTAGATAACACCCGACACTAATGAAA
Organism: Colias croceus; assembly: GCF_905220415.1. Lineage (NCBI taxonomy): Eukaryota > Metazoa > Arthropoda > Insecta > Lepidoptera > Pieridae > Colias > Colias croceus. Next base: position 1,286,199 of record NC_059547.1, read on the forward strand.
AACGTAACAATGTCCTACTTGAGTTTTCTACACTTCTATGCACGTGGCCTCTTCACACGGCCGCACTCAGCGAAGAGACACTTGTACCGGGCCACTCGTGTGAAGCCACCTTTATTTAATGAATTGTTCAAATTGAATGCACCTAAGCATTAATGGGGGCACGGTTTGCAGTAATCCTAAAGTGTTGTCGCTTAATTTGTTTAAACCTCTTTTTATTATGAGATTATGTTGGCATACATGTTATTATCATACGTTAAAATAATTAGTTATGTGTTTGTTAAATTGAGCTATTATAAAAACTACATGTTTATTTCTTTATACTTTTTTAATTGTTTGCAATATTAGCTATGAAGAATCATTTTTTTCACACAAAGATCTGAAAAATTAAATAACTATAAACTTGTACAAATAATTATCTATACTAATATTATAAAGCTGAAGAGTTTGTTTGTTTGAACGTGCTAATCTCAGGAACTACTTGTCCGATTTGAAAAATTCTTTCAGTGTTGGATAGCCCACTTATCGAGGAAGCCTTTAAGAAGGAAGGCTACATTAATAATATCATAACGCTAAGATCAACAGGAGCGGAGCACTGTGGGTAAAACCGCGCAGCACAGCTAGTAAACTATAATTGCTATAAACTAGACGAAAATGGCATTTTCTTTAACTATATAGAAAATTCCAGATCAATATAATATTACCAAAAAGTTATACGATAATTGTGATCAATGCTTTGGCCGGCCGCCAGGGCCATAGAAATCTTTTTTCCTATTACCATCTCAGATAATCATAACTTTGCTGAGCAATAGCATGAAATTAATTCATTGGAAACGAGATTTGCAATATGATATTTTTGTGTGAAATCTCAATACATTTTTATATTTCTATCTTGTCTTTGATGTTGTTTTACGCACGTATTGTAGGTGCCTCTAATCAAGACTTATACAAATGGTTCCAATCCCACATATACTGATTGTAATTGACATTTTGAAAAGACAAAATTAATGTTGTCTTTTCATAAGATTGCGACTTCCCCGTTGTGTATAAGTTAAAATCGGTCATAGTTTCCAAACATTAAAAACGATTGAAATTCGTAAACATTCTTTATTGTAATAATCTTAATCTAATATCCTAAATATATATTATAATAAATGCGAAAGTTTGTATGGATGTATGGATGTTTGACTCTTTCACGTAAAAACTACTGAACCGATTACAATGAAATTTAGCACACATATAGAGGGTAACTTGGATTAACACATAAGATTCGAGAAGTTTTTATCCCGGAAATCCCACGGGAACGGGAACTATGTGGGTTTTCCTTTGCAAACGCGGGCGAAGCAGCGGGCGGAAATCTAGTTTATCAAAAACGAAATTTCCAAGCTTCAAAGTTCTGGAAAAGTGTACCAAAAATAAGATTTTACAAAAATAATATTCTATCAAGAAAAATTTTATAAAGCACCCAGGAGTACCATAAAAAACAAGGGCATAAAATGTATATTTCCAGTAACATAATTCGCGGCATATTTTAATAAAGTCTCTCCCAAACTTGGGATTTATTTCACAAACACCTCCCTGAAAATCGTAGCACGTTAATATTATTATTACAACACCCAGAAGCTCTTTTATATATTTTATCTTTACTAGCCTTTATTAGAGTAGATATATTAAATAACAATCTGGAACATCATGACAAAGGACGGTTATAAATTAATAATAAAAAATGCAATTAATGTTGCTTGCTTTAAAGTCTATTAAAGTGTAACTTAACGAACTCTATGTGAGTTTTTAAGTACAATTTCAGTTATTCGTTATTTTCTGCATACAATATGTATAATACATTGTATATTTTACAAGAAGAAATGAAGTCCCTGACACTATTCATGTAAAAGATTAAACAGCATGAACTTGGCATCTTGGCATCATAACTTTTAAAGGCATACGGTAATCATATATTGTAAAAATAACACAGATTTGTATAGATTATTTCAATAGCAATCGATTACAGTCAATATATCTTTCGCTACAGACTCTTTAGCTTCATATAAAATATACCCAAAAGGCCTGTAAATTTCACATGCCTCAAATATAGTTCCTACCCAATTAGTCAGCTGAAGAAGTTTCTAAATATGTCCGAAGCGCTCAATCGTAAACGAGGTAAAGGGGAACGGGAAGGGGCTCCGCATTCCAGCGAGGTCCACAGATATTTTAACCGAGTTGTATAACGCTACCAAATTCAATAGTATCATAATTTGTTAAGGGTAGACCCGGCGGGACCCCGTATCGTTAGGTAATACACGCAACCGCTGATTCGAATCCATCTTGAACCCCCCGGGTATTTCATTATTCATCAGCTTGTAAGTGACCAAGACAAGCTAATAACGCGGCGTCGTCTGCGTTAGACATAACTTATTAATTATTATTAATAGGTTCAGATACGGATAATTAATGACATTAGTCTTTATAACGTAACAAACATTTTAAATTGTTCTAAATTTATTTTATCCGGTTATTTACTTCAATACAATATTATCTTACTGTTTAAAGAAACATATTAATAAAAATAGATGTGATTGTATAGCAAAAATATGGTTTCTGCAAAATAGTTTTCAAAAGGATACTTACGGATACGGGATACGGATACTTAAGAATGACAGACAAACCATTCCATTTCATTTTTTCAATCGAAAACTCAACCTCCTAAAAAATACGCACATTACAACAAAAATATGAAGAAAAACACCAAATTGATATTACGAAGATAATCTCAAGATCTTCTGACTGATTATTCCCTATGGGTATAATAATACGATTGGCATTCAAGACCAGACTGTAAGTAATACTTGCGTGTGCTCCACTGGGAATAAGCCATATTGTATCTTTGATGAACTTGCCCATAACCGACTGTGCAAAAGAAGTTTCTTACAATCTATCTTATTTTTGGTAATTGTATAACCTAAATACATAATTATTATAACGTGATGATTGTCATTTCATCTGTCGTTACATAGTTAAGTAAAGATGGAACGGGCTGCCCTAGAAGATATCATGCTGTCATATGTTGCAAATTCCATAAGGGTGGTTCGTGTCCCAGCAGGGGGAACGTAATGGGCTGTTGATGATGTTTAGCAAAATTACTGACTATGTGATGTTTATAAATATACAAATGTGTTGTATAAGAACTATATAAAAACCTATGGTATTTTAAATGTGATTATCAGAAAGATGGATAAATAGACAAACACATATAATATAATATTAGTAATAGATGAAGTAGGCATAGTAGTATCATCAACCGTCTGTTCCGAAAATTCTAGTGTGTCTGGAAAAGTATTTTTGAAAGTTATTAATTAGAAGTTGAGATTCAAAAGCGTAAGGCGCGCCGCACACCAGGCATACATTTGTATCTCGATAATTGTGGCGCCACATTTGAAACGCGACACATTTATCGCCCCCATATATTTGTACGCGAGCACGCACACCGAGGAAACATTTGTAGCGGACGCACTTTGTGGCGAGACGTTGTCCGCGCAACACGAATTCAAGATGGAACACGTTCGTTATTTGTGGCGCCACACCAAGAAATCGTCGTCATCAGACGATGATGTCGACATTCTCAAAGCGGTGCCACGCTACAACTGTGCTTCCGATGTGCGCTTATACAATACATTTGTAGCAAGCTGAATTGTAGTGCATTGATTGTGGCGACGTAAATGTTCGATGCATGTAGCATGTGGCGCTGGTGTGCGGCGCGCCTAACTAAATTATTACACGTCGACGGAACAGAGAGGTCCACTTTACTAATTTTTAAACCCTACATCTGTCAACTCTTCAACCCAATGTTTTTTACTCCAAATTTGAGCAATTCTATTCAATCCTAAACCATAAATATTGAATTGAGAATGAATATAAACGCTTTAATGATAGAAGACACACATAAAACAAAACAAAAATACACTCAAATTAATATATAACCGTATAATTAGTAATAAGTAAAAATATTTTTTTATCTAAATTAATTATTATTCAGGACAATAAGATACACTAAGGAAATTATTTTATTGTGGCCGGTTTTTGATAAGTGTAAGAATTTTAAAAAATGTGTGCGTGTACAAGTATACACACGTAAGAAGTGAAACTTCTTTATGACCTTATTTTTCAAAAAATAATTTACTTTAAGCAACTTTACAGAAATACGTCGAATCACGCGTGGTAGGGATAAGAAAAAGATGGCGCGTCACGGAAAAATGTCACGCGTAACGAAAAAATGTTACACTAAATTTTTTTCTAACCCTGATAAAGAAGTTTCACTACAATAAAATCTTTTCTTCAAAAGCGGGTCAAAATTGAGTCTAAATAATCGGTAACATACAAATATATAGGTGAAGCTTACAGCGTGTTTAAAAGAGCACAAGCGACTCGTAAAGTTACATTGAAGAATTGTAAATTGCAAAATCAATAACATCACATATTCAGGGAGAGATGGACATCTAACATTAATGACGTCATTTGAAGTCTGCGAGATGCCGAGTAATGTTTGATGGTCCATAGAAGATAGTGAGGGAGCCTCTAATGGGAAAATTATACACTTTCCACTTTTCATAAAGCCGAAACTCGGTTTTTTGCCAGAATATTTCTGAGATGTAAATCAGGATATTATGCTACATGACTGTTAGGATTTGCGGGTAGATCTATTTTTTGATATTACCTTTTCGTTTGAATAATATTGTGCGAAATGAATTGTCTTTGTGGAGGTGCATTTTTAAGTTTTGTGGAACGTGATACGGTTGATTATAGATTAAATTAAATGCGAATATAACTATCATTTAGTTTCTTTTGAAAGGCTTTCTCTTATCAATATGTGAATGTTAAAATATGGTCATAAAAATATAAGTATATTTGCTACGATGTGTCACAATGTGCTACGATGTGTCTACGCGCGTTTTTGTGCTACGGTGCTACGTGTGTGCTACAAATAATTATCTTGGAATCATAAACGGAATTTAATACAAACATACGTCATTTTTTCTTACCAGTCTTACTGACTATTCATCATTTAAATAAATTAATAATATCTTCAGGCTAACATAGTTCTTATAGTATTACAATAAATAATGTTATCTTTGCATTCTCTTACTATAATACTGTTAAAAATATTCGACTACGTAATTAAATTCATTAAAAATAAATTACAAACATCTGTCTTTTTATCAAAGAAACATTTACGCCATTAAAACCGCAGAATATAAAGCGCGCCGTTAAAGATGTTATCATGGACAAACAAACAGACTCATTTGCAAACCACTCCAGAGAATTTTCTTACATTAACGAAATAAATTAATTTTAATTCAAATTAGCAATTCTAAACTAAAATAAGTATAATTTTAAGTGTTTCTAATGTTCGCGTTCTTAATTGAAAAATTATCTTAATCTTCAGTTTGGAGATTTCTTTTTAAATTTTATGTTTATGTGTTTTTCACGCTTGAAAAGCTGTGTTATTTCTTTTAAGCGGGTGAAAATTGATTTGAATCAAAGAACTGAATAAAGTACGATTTAATATCGTTTTCTTCTATCTTAGCACTCAACAATTGAATAATTTTAGTGCCGAGGAAGATCAACGAGTTCATTAAAACTTCAAAATTTATTAATAAACCAAGTAACTTATAGATATAACGTAGTCACTTAGTAAAAGCATTATGTACGGAAAATACTTGAAAATTGAAATGTTAACAAATATATTGCTCCAGTAAAAAAAAGAGTGTGTACTTATGTACACGCGTTAGAAGTTATACTTCTTTGGCGTATGGAAAAAAATACTAGAATATACAACTTGAACATAGTTACATACCACCTAGAACTAACTTCATGCTGTTAAATTTAGAAAATTTCACTCTCATCATTTTTCTCCATCGCGCCAAAAGAAGTATAACTTCAAAAACCTAATTTCTTACCTTATCATAAACCCAAATCAAGCATAAGCAAATAAGCAATACTGTATAGCTATAGTTACTTCAATTTGTTGCCAAAGCACGCAAATCTAATCTCCAATCTTGCACAAAGGCCCGAGCCTATCCGAATTTTGGTTAAGTATAACATACGCCTGATATACATACATATATTTATTCGTAGTCAGTTAAATCGAGCGTAGTTTCCCGTATAACATAACACTAAAAGTTTGAAGGATATTTAGAAGTGACGACACGATATAGGGATTATATGTAGGTACGATATTTTGTCGTGTCGTGCTACATTTGGTTTTTTTTCACATTTGTTATCATACAAAGTGCTATAATTATCTATTTGAAGTCAATAAACTAATAATTTGTTTTCTTTGCCTCTCCGATGACACTCTTTTTAAATAATGGAACCAAAATAATGGAGAAATATTTTCTTTATATATTGTTAGAAATAAAGTCCATAAAAATAATATAGACCCACAATTTAAATTTAATCAAACCTTTCAAGTTATTTGAAATGGAACAAAAATTACTCTGCTCTATCCATATTAAATAAATAAATACTTACACATAAAAATATTATCGTTTCGACAAATCGTATCGTAACCTATAAACGCACTTCGCTTGAAGTCTGCGTAATGAGGTGTAAAACCCTTTGTTTAGTGAACTAGTTAGCGAGTCCATATCCGTACTGGCCCGTAATGTTCCCGGACGGTAACGCAGTTATGATGTGAACAAGCCTTTATAGATGTTTATCGGGATCTAGACTTGATTGAGTTTGGTTTTATCGAAGGTTTCCTTGTTAGGTACTGAATTAAAGTTTTTGGAATTTCAAATTGCTTTTTGTATGATGTTTATCTATTTAGAAAGGTGCTCTCATTGAGACCACGTTCAGGACGACGCAGTGTAGGACGACCGGTGCTGGTGATCGGCCTTTGTGATTCTTAGATTCAAGTCAGTTTCTTATCAAGCTCGAAGTAAAATAGGTACATTAAATATATATAGCTATCCGTCCAAGCCTTCATATAAAATATTCACTTATAATACCACAAGAGCTTCAAAATTATCGGGTATTTTCCGATAGGTTCGTTGCAAACAAATGAAGGAGTCAAGTTTTTAGTCAAGGTTAAAAAATCACGAGCGCGAAGCGCGAGTGATTTTTCCTGAAAAACTTGACGACTTTATTTGTTTGCAGGGAACCTTGAGGGAAATGCCAGATAATTTTGAAGCTCGTGTGGTATTCGGGAGATTATTTTTCCGTCCCAAATGTCGGCCAATATAATTTCACAATTGAATTCAACCTGTCAGTTTGACGTCAACGACCAGAGAAAATTTTCAAAAAATTATCAGTATAATACCATGTAGGTTGTACCACGTGACGTCGAATGGTGCAATTCTATTGGTCGATATTTGGGTCGGAAAAATAATCAAAATAAATCCAAATTTTACCCGGTATAAGGTGTTAATTTCTTAAACAAGAAACAGTATTCTGCAAACACTCTTCTCGAATGTCTTGCACTATAAATAAAAGCGTAAACAACCAAACTACCCAACCGTCAGAAACTTGACAAAACGCAAAGTACAAACCAATTTGTTCTACAAAATTGAACTCTAACTTTAACAAAATAAAGGTCACGACAATCGCATGCTGTAAATAAGTCGTGTTCAATATTTCATAGAAATGTCTTTGACTAAAGTTAGTTTCATCCAATAGTTTCGAAACACAGGCGAGAGTTCACAAGACCATTAAAATGGAACTTTTTTACGTCTTTCTAAGTTTATTTTAGTTGTATTGTTTCTATTGTTCTAGATGTTTCGCTCGGTTTATCTTTAGCATTATGATTGTTTGTAAGATTAAAAGTTAAATTTGTTCATGTTTGTTCCAAGGAAGTATATTGTTAAAGTTGATAATCAGCATTATATGTGTCCCACTAAACTGAATTTTTGTACTAAAAATCAAAACCAGAACCTATCGGAGATTTGCAATATGACCTAAAATTGATAAATAATTTATTCTTTCTTTTACGGTTTTTTCAAGATAACGAAAAAATCGTACTTAATATTAATTATAACCACATAATAAAAGTTTCATCATGATTCAACGAGCTACAGGACATTTTATTTTATAATAAATTATAGAAAATTCAATAAAAGATTTCACTAAAAATGTTTTATGTAATATTATTACCTTGTTCTAAGCAAGAACATTGACCTGACTCTAGCAAAGATATTATATTCACCTCTTCCACTGAATATCATGTTATGGAGAGTGCTTTAAAATGCACGTAAAACGAAATATCACCTTTCGTAACCATTTCGTTGGCAATATTTGATATTTGGTCCCTTTTAACAGGTGTAAAACAAATGAAAATGAAAGAAAATGAAGCATTGAGTTTCAAATTCGTAAGGGACATCAAAATGTTCATAATAGTGCTTATTACAAAGAATGTTAATAAATTTCACAATTATAAAATTTTGTAATACCTACTTAGTAAATTGAAGATAATATAACGTTCACCAAATCACACATGACTTACTAAATTCATCAAATATGTATGTTTTCCAATACACATACAGGACTAACAATATCATAACACCATAATATTATGTTCAACTAACTGTAACCCCGCGGTTTTATTCGTATTGCTCCGCTCCTATTGGTCTCAGCATGATGATAAATATAGCCTATAACCTTCCTCGATAAATGGACTATCGAACAGTGAAATAATTTTTCAAATCGGGCCCTTGGTTCCTTAGATCAACGCTTTCAAACAAACAAACTCAACAGCTTTTTAATATTAAGTACAGATTCAAAAAGTTTACAGTAAGAAACATATTTCTCAGTTCATCCCAACGTTATATCAAGCAACCATTCAAGAGTGTACCTCTACCGCTAAAGAAAAATACAAGCAAAGAAAAACATTTAAATATAACCGTGATGCTACGCGCAATAGAAAAATATATTCACACTGAAGTGACACCAAAGAGACAATACTTTGTGGCCGCCGCTGCATTAGTTCTTTGAAAATGCAAGGGAATTTAAAAATTTCTGCTCCAGAAATTTCCTACGCTTTATTTTGTGATGTGGAAATGTTTTAGTGTCGGGGCCTTGTAAACTGCGAGAAAATAATGCAGATGTAATATTTTATTCGAGAAAGTATTGATATTGGAAGGAGGTGAGGTTGATCTCAGCAACCCGCTGTTTGTTTGGTGAATAGAATAGAGTTTTCATTGTTTCAAGCAATTTGTAAGAACTTTATAGTCGTCGTAAATAATCATAGTTCAAGTCTTACTAGTTGTATTTTTCAATAAAAAGCTGAAGTAAAGTCATCATTTGTGCTAGTATACGTACAAATCAATTATAAACTAAAATAATTAAAAAATTAAACTTCTAAGATCCACATAGTTCCTTCTCCTGGATATTTCGATGCTAAAATCTTTCGTATGATCTTTCTCAGCTCACAAGCTATCTGTGTACCTACCAAATTTCATCTCAATCGGTTCAGTGGTTGAGACTTGAGGCGTGAAGAGGAGACAGAGTTACGTCACACAGAATTCGCATTTGTAATATACTAGCTTTCCGCCCGCGGCTTCGCCCGCGTTTTCAGAGAAAACCCCGCATAGTTCCCTTTCCCGTGGGATTTCCGGGATAAAACCTATCCTATCTCTCAAGTTGGATCAAACTGCACATGGTGTGCGAATTTTATTATAATCGGTTAAGTGGTTTAGGAGTTCATTGAGGACAAACATTGTGACACGAGATTTATATATATTAAGACTAGGATTACAGTATACATATGTATTATGATTATCTTTTCCTATAATAAAGCTTTTCATAATGCACTATTTTAATCCTAGGTTTTAATTAATAAATGGTGATTCGATATCGTTGTCAAAATATTAATTATCTGCACTCCTTTGAGAGCATCGCTAACTATAATTAAAGGTTCGTGATATTATACGAATACTAGCTTTCCGCCCGCGGCTTCTCTCGCGTTTTTAAAGAAAAACCCGCATAGTTCATATAGGATAAAACCTATCTTATGTGTTAATCCAAGTTACCCTCTATATGTGTGCTAAATTTCATTGTAATCGTTTCAGTAGTATTTGCGTGAAAGAGTAAAAAACACACACATACACATCCTCACAAACTTTCACATTTATAATATTATATTATATTATACTAGCTGTGCCGCGCGGTATCACCCGCATTGCTCCGCTCCTGTCGGTCTTACCGTGATGATATATAGCCTATAACCTTCCTCGATAAATGGGCTATCTAACACCGAAAGAATTTTTAAAATCGGACAAGTAGTTCCTGAGATTAGCGCGTTCAAACAAACAAACAAACAAAATCTTCAGCCTTATAATATTAGTATAGATTAAATAGAATTGTTATTGAAACTTTGATTCAACCATGGGAATACTAGTTGTAAGTAATTAAGTTGTTGTGATTATACTGGGTTTACAGATACCATAAACTTACATAGTTAATTTGATTACTTACTCTAATAAAAGCATAGTTACTTTAATATATATTTGATAGAAATATAATATCTATCTATAATCTTATAATATAAAAATGAATCCCAAAATGTGTTGGTAAGCGCATTACTTTAGAACAGCTGAACCGATTTCTTTAATTCTTTTTTTATTATATTCCTTGAAGTACGAGGATGGTTCTTATGTAGAGAAAACGTTAATATGTACCACGGGCGAAGCCGGGGCGGACCGCTAGTATTGTATATAAAAATGAAACCCGTTTCGCGTTGTCACGGCATCACGTGTGAACGGCTGAACCGATTTCGATAATTCTTTTTTTTAAATGTTTGTGGAAGTCCAAGGATGGTTCTTATGTAGAGAAAACGTAAATATGTACCACGGGCGAAGCCGGGGCGGACCGCTAGTATGTAATATATTATGTTCTACAGATATTTTTTCACTAATATAAACTTATTTTTGCAAATTTTATAAATAGCTACTGATTTGAAAATAATAAGGATTAAACACATGTTTTAAAGATAACTAGATTAATTTATTTGAACTAACCTTATTCTGTATAAATTATTATCTATTTAATGTGCCACGAATAAAAAAGTATTCTGTGAATATTTCAGTAGTTTCAGTAGTGAAAAAACAGATAAAAAACAGTACCTTTTGAGATAAAAAAACAGTATTGTTTTATTTGAATGCTATAAAACCAAAAATATCAAATTCAGTATTGCTTTATTTACGTAAAAATTGTTTGTCTTTTTTCTTCCAAAGTTGCTTCCAAGTAAATCGCCGTAGAACCTCTTAACCAAAACTATTCCTAGAAATTCAATTTTCTAGAATTTTCTTAACTTCGCAAGTTTCCGATCTACACATCCGAAACTAACTTTTCACTCCGACTGTACGTGGAAGTTTTCATCGGCGCCATTTTATTACAAACTAGTTGCGCTCCGCGGTTTTACCCGCATAACTCTGCTCCTATTGGTCGCGTGATGATATATAGCCTAGCCTTTCCTTGATAAATGGCCTATCTAACATTGAAAGAATTTTTCAAATCGGACCAATAGTTTCTGAGATTAGCGCGTTTAAACAAACAAACTCTTTAGCTTAATAATATTATAGTCTAAGATTATAGTATAGATTTGAGGTTAGGATAAACGGGAAATATGGATCGATTAACCCTTTTCTGAACTATTCCAATTAGTATATTATACGTGGGCCGTTTTCCAAGAATAGTTCAACCTTCCTTGTATGGAAAACCGCTAAATTTAAATTTGGTGTAATATGAAAGGAGATATTTATAGAAATCCATATTTAACACAGAATTCAAAGAATACAAGAGCTTATAAACAGATTGTTTATTAAAAATAAGTTCTTGAAATATATTATAATACTAGCGGTCCGCCCCGGCTTCGCCCGTGGTACATATTAACGTTTTCTCTACATAAGAACCATCCTCGTACTTCAAGGAATATAATAAAAAAAGAATTATCGAAATCGGTTCAGCCGTTCTCGAGTTATGGAATTACAACGAAAAGTGGCATTGATTTTTATATATTAGATTAGATTAGATGTATTCTATTCATAATCCAAAACAGCACGTAATAGGTACTTTACCATAGCCACTTTTATCGTTAGCTAAGTTAACGACATTTAACTATCTCTATTAAGAGTCTCTTTTTTTTTTCACAATACCTATATGATGTGTAACTAACGAGGTCATTTTATATTTTCGGGTCTGTTTTTATAATCTTTGCCCGATGATGACACCTTAATATTTGTTATTTTTATGTAAATATTGAATTTCTCCTCAATAATAGTTAATAGTAGTCGATAATAGTTTTTAATTTCGGCACCAATGTGCCATCTATGTTTTACAACGTTTTACCTAAATAATACGATAACAAAATAATAATTTATTTTATCATAGACTAACATTGAACAGTATCAAGTAAAAAGGTAATTTAATTAAATATCTCAATATTTAGGCGGGAAAGGAAGACGAATTTATTAGTTCATAAATGAAAATTCTTTTCGGGCCAGTCTTGTTAATAGAAAATGCTTGAGCTCGTAATTAAATTACTTACGTTTGTTACAAAATATATAATTTTTGGGGCTTTATAAAGATCACATTGTAAAATACATTTTTTCTACAAGTTATTTGAAGTTAAAATTATTAGATTTCTTAAAATTTCTTGAACAAAGAGTAATTTATAAGTCATTGAATTTAGAATATTAGAAATTTTCGCGAACGTTTCAAGTACCTACAAAAGGCGTCTTATGCCATTATTATTACAATATATTTTCATCATATTTCTTATGATGCCTTCATTCAATTTAAACCATTTATTATATTTTCATGTTAAAACAAATTTCAGTATAGTGAAATTTTTATTACATAAAATATGCTGCAATAGGCAATGACATCTCACTTTTTTAACCGACTTCAAAAAAAAGGAGGAGGTTATCAATTCGGCCGGTATATTTTTTTTTTTTTTTTTATGTATGTACACCGATTACTCCGAGGTTTCTGAACCGATTTACGTGATTCTTTTTTTGTTCGATGCGGGATGGTGTCGAATTGGTCCCATAAAAATTTTATTCGGATAGGCCCAGTAGTTTTTATTTTATGAGCATTTTTGTCTGTAGGTATTTGTAAATTTTGCAAGTGCAAGTTTGAAGTCGGTTGTTTTTAACGCAGTTATCACTTGTTATAGGTGACAGTTTGCAAATTAAATAAATATACTGAACCTAAATTGAGCCAAACAGATTGTTCCTTGACCCTTGTTTTTACTGTTTATTTTACGATTAGAAGATTAAGCTTTCGCTTGTTTTATGCAAAACCAAATGGCTGATAAACATATATTTCACGCGAAGCGGACACAGATTTCAGGGTCAGGTTTCAGATTTCGGTTATATTTTAGTATGTTACACCTGTATATATCCTCGGTATGTATACGAAAAATTTTTGCATTTAGAAGCTTAGTTTTCAAAATACAGGTCTTTGAAGATGTCAGTAAGCGCGAGGTATGGGGGACTTTATAATACATGTAGCTTCTAAACTTCTGCGATGACCACTCTAGAACTTTGCATGAAGTTTAAGCATAATATAAGCCATTTATTTAATGATCTTAAAAAAAATTAAAAATACGCAAAGTTTGTAAAAAATGACGAAGAAAAATATTTTTTTATTTTTCTAAGGAATTTAAATATAAATTCAAAATTCAAAATATGACGATAAAAGGTTTATTTAATGGGGTATATTATTCAGTCATCAATTTATTTAAAAATTACTTTTCTTGAACTGATAATTACATTCAAAGTCCCCCATACCTCGCGCTTACTGACATCTTCAAAGACCTGTATTTTGAAAACTAAGCTTCTAAATGCAAAATTTTTTCGTATACATACCGAGGATATATACAGGTGTAACATACTAAAATATAACCGAAATCTGAAACCTGCCCCTGTAGTCTGTACAAATTAGTCGGTAATTACCGATAACTTATTTATAGACCCGTCTTCAGCAATGAAAATGATGTCGCTTAATACCTCTCCCCAATTTGATGGAAGCATACAATGGATACATATTTGTTTATAATTTTTATTCTTCACAAAACTTTTCTTTATGCGTCAAAATATTTATATAATAATAGCCTTGTAGCAATGCATTTTTATCTAAATTAATAACATCATTATTTCAATTCCGTAGATATATGAAAAATAAATAAAATATAGATTTCATGGATTTGGAAAATCATTTCTTTGCAACACATTCGAATATTGTCAAAACAAATTATTCTTTGACATTGTCAATCGTTATGATACTGACGTTTGATCTCGACAAGATCTCAAAGGCCCTTCTCCCATTACGCTACCGGTATCCTACACGTCCGCGACTAGTATAGGTGGTCGTTTTTGCGTCGCGTTTCGCGCGTATCTCTTCGGAAGAAAGATAAAAAATTCTTATCATCATGTTGTAGTTCTCGTGCGGCTATAAAAACTCTACAATTTACTTATGTTTCTTTCAATATATGGATGAATCCAGTATATCCTACTTTTACATCGTCACTGGAATCGCTCGACATAGCGTCCGTCTACAAAAACGAGGCACAATAATGATGAATTTAGTCATTTTTCAGTCGCTTAATATGCGAGCATCGGGCAGCGAGCAAATAACTAACTAGTATTCTACTCGAGTATCGTATTCTAGAAGTATCGAAATGGGAGAAGGGCCTTACGGTTTGTGTGGATTTGTAGATACAGTTGATAATATCGGAAACATTGTATATTATTATAATTTTTAAATAATAAATAGAAGATATTTCACACTTCCGATGCTATATTATGATTTAACGCAATATTTTTTTCTCTTATTTAATGTTATTGCAATTAAAACAAAATTAACAAATAATGTTTTATTTTTAAGATGGTTTCAAAATCTTATTGAAAATGTTAAGAAGCATCTTATATTATATTAAATAAATATTAAAATAGTGTACTGCTGTCTGCATTTATTCAGCCTAAATTATTGCATTCATATTCGATTATTTTCTTTTTGAACTTCTAGGATAATAAAATTATACAGATGAATACAAATAAAATAAAACTATTCAATTACGAAATAAATTTATTAGAAAATTTTAATTTAACTGTTTATAATAGCGTAGTTGAAAATTTGGCTCAAAACCATCATCCCTCACCAACATAATAATTCTAATAACTTGTTCATCTGTAAAATATAAAATTTATAGATAAATATTTATATCTAACACATAAATAATATTAACCGTGAACCGCTAAATCAATTGCATTGCATCCTTTGCTTATTAACTGTAATAAAATATACAATGATGCACATAATATAATATAATAATACAAGCTAAAAATACAAGTGATACAAATTATCCATTCCGTCCTTAGTTTTAGTTTTGTCAGTTTCTATGATGTCTTAAAGATTTCTCAAAAGGATTCGAATTGAGAGCTTTTGGAGCCCTATCTTGTAGAGCTTTTGGAGTCTTTTGATTAGAATTTTATTGCACTTCACAAATAACAAAATATTACTAAACTAAAACTAATAGCTTTAACTATATAAAAACATAACGCAGATTGATATTTTCTTAGGATATTTGTTATCCAATAGATTTATAGGACTTTTAAGAACATAATTAAAAATTATCCTCTTGAAAACACACAATTTATATTTATTTTGATAGAAATATTATTTTCATGATTGATGATTGATGTCAAATGTCAAAAAAGTAAATAAAGAGGTTGCCATACATGGAATTTTGGATTCCATGAATATGTAATTAATAGAACATTAATTAAACGATTGATATAAAAAATATCGAATTTGATTAAAATTAAATTAACTGCCATGTTTTTTTGTGCATAAAATTTGCTTTTTTTATATGCAATTGCAATTGTAATAATGCGAAAATTAATATAACTAATTTTAATTTACTATCTATTCCCTAAAACTAAGCTAAATTTCTTGGAAAAAGAACACTAAATTTTTTAGGTCTATACTATAGTTACTGATTGGTTACTGATAATCGTTAGTTACCGACCGATTTCGGTCGATATCGATGTCGATTAGTGTCGAGACTACGCCTACAGACCCTGAAATCTGTGTCCGCTTCGCGTGAAATGCCCCATATATAATTTTAAAGAAATACTTACCTATACAGAAAATTAACACCCAGACACATAGCAAACATAATATATTATGTTCATCACAGAAATATTTGCCCCGGGTGGGAACCGAACCCACGACTTCTGGCTTGGAAGGCAGGGTCACTACCAACCAAGCCAACCGGTCAGTCAAAACTAATGCTTTAACAATTTTTTTTACTACTCATAAATCATGAAAAAGTTATTCTAGACATTATCAAGGTGATAGTAGAGACTAGAACAAAGCTCTGAAGATAACAAGCGTATAATTACAGCCCATAAACTATGATAATAGGAAACTAAATGAAGCTGATATGCATATTTTCTCGTGTTCATTGTGAAATATGATGCCCGGATTAGACGGTTTACCTTGGTAATGCTTCTGGGCATGGCTTTATCTAATAGTGTGTTTATGTTATGTATTTATTTATATATTAATAAGCTGGCCCGACACACGCTGTTCTGCCTTACTCATCTATGGGTATGCAAAATAGATGAAAGCCCATTCCGAGAAATTTTTTTCATGAAAATGGGCCTTTTCGGAGGAGTTTGGAAATAATCATGACACGGCAATTTTATTTATTAAATCTCGTTCTCTTCACACATCAAAAAAACGACACTATTTTATCGCACATAGCGTTAATAAATTACAATAGTAATACTAAAGAACCAGCTATTAATATTTTTAACAAGTAGATTGTAGGTATTATCTCCATTGTACAGTATCTAAGTATTAAGAAAGAAAGAAAGAAAACGTTTATTTAATGGCACACAGCTTCACAAGTACATTATGAAAACAATTTATACAATACTTATAAGTTATATGGTATTAAAAATACACATTGAAGTGTGTAGTCTGTGAAGCATGATGCCATTACGCCGTTAGTACACCGACGCATTCGTGAGCGGAAGCGAAACAACGAAAAATCTGTCAGTAGTATGGCAGGTTTTCGCATGTGATATGTCTCACTCTAGCACATAGATAGATGAAATAGTTGCGTCCTTGTCAGTATTGTTTCGCAAGGAACTGCGAAAAGGCCATTACACAGACGCATTGCGAAAAAGTTGCGAAAACATTGCTGTTTACTAACGTTCCGCAGATATTTCGCTACGCAGTAGTTTCGCAGAGATTCGCTGCCGCACGCGAATGCGTCGGTGTATTAACGGCGTTAAAAGGGGAAATCACGACCTTGAATTATGTTTAAATCAAAATTTAATGTGATTAATTCAATCACTAACACAATACTTTAAGCTCAAAACTAAACAAAACTTAATACTGATAGGTCCAATATCCATACTATCGATACAGAAGCATAACGTCTTGTACCCTGTACCATATAACTTATATACAGTATGCCTTTACCGGCCCCCGTTATAATAATTCATACTGAACCTATAAATTTAATGCTCCATGATTTATATCAAAATTATTACTCGAACTTCTGAAAATATTCTCGAATATTCTGTACTTCGTTTCTGTATATTTTACAGTACTTTACAATTCCATGTTTCTATTGAAATTTAAAACTGCTGTTTTTGAAATACAATACCGTTAATCTTGTGCGGAAAATGTTTTATTTATTTTTAAAGGTTGGAAGTTTGATGTAGTGTGAATAATAGCACTATTGGAATAATAAGGAACAATATTCGATATCGATTTTTTTATAAACATCTTTAATATGAATAATATTGAATTGAGCTGTGCTCTTATTAAGCCGCAAAAAATGGCGTGTGTGCCGAGCACACGTGACAGAAGTGAAACTTATTGCCGAAGATACCAAAATCGTCGCATTACTCCTTGACGTGACGGTATTGCCATGACGTGACCTTGCAATTTTACTCTCAATGCGCCTAAAGAAGTTTCGCTTCAAAACACACTCATTAGCAATTGCTTTGTTGGGACTTTAAGTACTACTGAAGATAGTATGAAAAATTCTTAAATATTCCTATCTAGCTTGTTTTAAATTATAATATACTAGTGGTCCGCCCCGGCTTCGCCCGTGGTACCTACATGTTTAAACTATCCTATCTCTCAAGTTGGATCGAACTGCACGTGGTGTGCGAATTTTATTATAATCGGTTAAGTGGTTTAGGAGTCCATTGAGGACAAACATTGTGACACGAGATTTATATATATTAAGATACATAAAATCTGATGCAAAACCGCGAAAATCTGATTTCTTTCAAAGGCTTTTTCCCATTCGCAATAAGTAAACTAAAACCAACTAATATATCATGTGACCAAAGAAAACTCATTTCACATTCAAAAACATTGATGACATTTTCAATAAAATCCGCCTTTGATATTTTTTGAAATTCAACTTGAAAATTATAAAATATCTCGAAAATACGACGTGTATTTGATGAAAAGCGTTTTAAAGATTTTTTAGCTTTCAAAATCAAAGGATGACGTTCTGCTATAAAATGTTTATGAATACAAAATATGTGGTTTTATTAAGCGCTCGGCAGTTGTGTAGTCCTCTTGAAAATATTAAAATGATTTCGTCATAAAATGAACGTTTTAATGGTTTTAATTACAGTGTCTAGGTCACGTGTGTTTTTTTATATAGATAAATAATATAATGTTCTTTTAATACCCGTATGAACTAGCTAGAACACGCGGATTTGCGTTTTTCCCCTATAAATAGAAGCGTATGTGCTAATCTAGACTATAGTTATTATTATACACCAGGAACCTATAATATCGATCAGCCTTTTTTCAATTTTCACAAATTTTCACGTTTAAAATATTACCTAGTTAGAACAAGATTTTTGTCGTGTAGAGTAGGACTATAAAGTTTTGCATTAAAATACTTTTATGAGAAATTTTTGAAGAATAGAAAAAAATTCAGACTCATACTTTCTTTTTATTTGTAAAATTATAGCGGTCGGATGATTTTTTTTTTTTGTACATACTAAATTCTAAGAAGGTTATTTCAAAATCTTTGTTCATAATATTATAGTATATAGCAGAGCAACAAAAAGGGGAAAAACGATTTTAAAAATAAATGGCACGTGGAACCTCCCTTCGCCAGACGGTGTTTTTGATCAGTTAAGCCTTCAAAGGTTTCTTCACACAATGTTTTTATATAAATATTATTTCTAACTGAATATATCACTGTGAATTATAATATATTACATATGTGATTTTGTAAAATTAAATTGTAAAACTGACATAATTAAAAAGAGCAAAGGAGTTTCTTGCCGGTTCTTCTCCATAGATACCTACTGCTTTCCAAATCGGTGGTAAATGTTAAAAATATATAATGACGTTTCAAAAGTGCTTCTAGAAGAAGTCTAATTGAATAAATAAATGTTTGAGTTTGAGTTTGAAGATATGAGCAAAAATATATTTCGAGATTTACCTGTTTTTGTGCCGCGTAGGTGAAGATTTTTAGATACTTAGATAAAGAAATCAAAATTTATTATAATATTAATTCCATATATGTATCTTAATAATTAACTGTATGTATTTAATTATATGGACTAAAACTGGATATTTTTGGCATGACGTGTTACTATCGCACGCAGAAAAGTTCATGATTAATTTCTAATTGACAGTGATTAAATTTTCAATTTAAAAATATTCTTAAAACCTCGTAGCAGCAGCCCTTAATCGGAAAAAAGAACAAATTATCAATTACCGTTTCAATTAGAAGCAAAAAAACACAGTTTAAAATCACCCCAAATATCATCCTAAATACGGGAGATTACGGGCCATTTATAAATCCCCTAATTCATGATTCCTGTGTCCGTTAGGGCTGACCACAGCATGATAAATGAAGGTACATTTGGACCCCTATTTCATTACCATTAATTATTTCTAATACATCTGTTGCTAAGTTATTTACATAAGAAATGCTCCTGTTTCACGGGTATTGAGTAATGGTGTTTTATCTTCAGTTAACTTTGTAAATATTTTTTTGGTATATTTTGTCAGCAATGTTTGATTTTTTCCGGCATTTTTGTGTCAAAAGAGACTGGTTAATTTGGATATTTGAGATTTCAACAAAATTAACAATAAAACATTGTTAATTTCTATATCTAGGGTAATTCAACACTTTAGGCATTTTAAATTCGTTCAAACGTCTTTCACAAAATAATATAGATTTCGTAATTCTTTAAACTATATCATTCGGTATCCCTAATTAGACATCTCAGCTTAGACCTTTATATTGGTCTATTAAGTAGACGTAATGCATAGTCCATATCCCAAATATTAAGCGCCAATACAGACAGAGATATTCTAAAAATAATAAGCAATGATTTCAGTGATTTTCTTCAGTTTCTCATTTCACTGAACAAACCGTGAAATAATGTCCCTGGCAGCCTGAGTCGTCTTCATCTGAGTCGATTGCTCAATTTATCAATAGAACTCTTGGCCAAAGAATATTAGATGATAAGGGTACAGATACTCAAAGTAAAAACTTGGAGGAGAATGAAGACAAAAAGTAAAAATGCTCGTTACCACGTAGTTACAAATTATACAGACTACAGTTATTTTTACAACCATAAAATAATTCACAACATGTTTTGTGCTTCAAGTTTTCCCGAATTTAGCCAACACTATTTAGTATATAGATATGAAGATTTCGTTCACTTAGAAATCTAAAATAATTTAAAATTTCAATTCATACTGTAAAATTCATTTTAACAAGAGATAACAAGATACATTGGTAATTTCGTCAAGCACTTTTCTCGATTTTGCTTTGCCTGAGATTCTCCATTACAGGTCTTCTACTAGCCACATAATAGAGGACATTACAAATATAACATTATGGGACATCTAAATCAATTAATCTATGACGCAACGCCGACCGTCAATTTATTTGAAGCGGATAGCAAGTGGCTGTATCACTTACGTAAGATTCGAGTTCGCGTGAATGTACCGCCCGGGGTCACGTTGTTAAGCCACCGTATAGAGATTACTAGAGACTACCAGTGTATGATGAGCTCTGTTACAAAATCATTCTGGAACAATCTAGAACGATTCATCTCGTGCCTTTGTTGAATTGACCGGTCTGACGAATTCTGTTTCAGAAAAGTATGGTCTGGTTGAGAGATTACAGCTGTAAAGATCTGTTTTTGGCACTAACTATCGTCAGCTAAGGTCTATGTGTAGGAATAATATTAATAAGATCCTGGTTTTCACAGCTAACTGACTCTGTTTAGCGTACATGTCAGTTTAAATAACGAATAGGGTAAGAACGATAAGGTGTAAAATAAGCTATCAGCAAGAACTGAAACCGTATATCAGCAACCACAAGTGTAAGAAGAGATCTAGATTTCATTAGAGATTAGAGATTCAACTCGTGCCTTGAACAAAAAGTATATGCAAAAATATATTGGTTACGTTACCAGGAACATTATCAGCAAGAGATGAAACGGGCTCTTAATCTTTCAATTAATAATAAAAGCTCTTTCATTCCATTCTCATGGGACTTGAAAAAGCATAGATTATGAGGTCTTGACCTAAATTCTGTAAAAAAATTTGTACAATAAAATTCTTCTCGAATATTTTTTATTACGCCGTCCAATAAAACGCAGACAAAAGAACCAGTGAAATATTTATTTGAACCGGAAAGACAAATGTATCACGTATAGCGTTGTCCGAAAAAAACAAGTAACTAGTTCTTTTAAAGTACATTGCTCATCCCGTACGACACTTCTTAATTCATAGTCTTACGAAACCAGCAATGTATGTCGAATAGTTTTAAAATACGCTTGGACAGTGGTCATTTCATTGTACGATATTGCCCTAGGTCACGTTGGCATGGATACTAGGTCTACACTTAGGTTTTTTATATCCTCGATATATTGCAGTTTAAAATTGCTCTCGATTCGTCTTAGTGTTCAAGTATTTATTCAGTGGACTGGGTTTATTGGAAGCTTGTGTTGGAAATGTACTTTTAGTGTGTTTTAGATGTTTTTAAATGAGCTCAATTTGATTTAGTAAGTAATATTGACTGGTTCTTTATATTTATGATGAAAGGAAAATTGTGTACCTATTTGTACTTACATTATTATATTTAAACTGAAAATCAAATATTAGGCATACATTGTCGTTTGATATATTATATTCTATTTGTTCCATTATCAATAAATGCAATAAAAAAAAATTCACAATACATTACCAGTTATTAATGTCTTTTGTACTGAGAATAAAATACAGTAGCATTAACTAATCCCTTACATTATCCACAACATCTACATCCCACATTCATATTTCTTACAAAGATTGACAAAGTATCCGCATAAACTTCCATTATTAATGTACATTGAAAAGATGTCCCATCGTAGAAAAACGTCAACAAAACTCCTTTGTAAGTAACAAAGTATTAAAAGTGAACGCTAGTCCCGGACAAAAGCCGGATAATCCGGGACACACATCCGCGCGTGGATGTGGAAATGATAATAATATGCGTCCTGTCCGTCCGGTGAAAAACGTTATGATATTGACCGGTTTGAAGCCACAAAGTGTACTTCTTTGTGCGTGGCGGTAGTTATAGCGATTCTCGTCGTGTCATAATAAATATGGTACTTTCTTCTTCACGTACGTTATTTAGATTCAATTGAGTGACCAGTCATCCGTAGTAAATATGTAGTCTTCTCAATATGACAAGACATTCAGTTCTATGCTACCGCACTAATTTCTTACGAATTTATAATCATCATCATCTACAATAAAAGCAAAATGATAAAAATATAAAAGCAAAATGATATATAATAAAATAATAATGATAAAACTAAATTGGTTGTGACTCTACGTCGCCTAACATCATATTTTCATATTAAATGAAAATTATCTATTTTACCACTAATTCACTTACACTAATTCATTGAAACAGTATCCGCAAGGCAAAAGTCGACGTTGAATCAATTCGTTGGTTGACCGAAACTTTAATACCTATTCAGATAATATTAAACCTAATATACTCAACTATATCCAACACAAACTTCATCAAAATATAAGAGCAGAAGTATATACGTGAAAACTATTTCCATTTGAAACTTCATCAAAATCAGTATAGGCGGGAAAACGCAACTAACAAACAGATTCACATTTTATATTTTAATTATTCTCGCTTACATAGGCCACGTTTGATATAACTAAAAACCATGTTCGGTGTAGGTACTCTGGATAACATAATACGCAGAATTGGAATGGGTTATTTTAAAATTCAGTTTTGTATATTTTTGAAGTTACTATTGCAAATGTAATTAATATACTTAGGTATATTTTCATTTAATGGATTTCAGTGATTTTATTGTTATCTTGGTTTTGGAAAGTTATTATTCAAGTTTAAGGTTAACGATTTCATAATAATAAGCTACATAAATATCCTCATAAATAAGTGTTAACTCTTTTGATTAAACAATTAAAAGATAACCTTTGTCGAAATAAAAAACAACACCAAAAATATACGATCGTTTCGTACCTTTAAAATAAATGTGTTTTCTTTCCCCTTTTCATTAAAAAACAGACAACGCTCCATTTTATTTATATTGTCGTTTCTTATTTATCGCATTTAACTTAAATCTCGGCAAAAGACAATCGCAAATGATCTGTGAAATTGGAAATCTTGCGAATTGATTTTTATCGAAACGTTGATTCTGAAAATCAAATCTGTTTCGTTCACTAGAATGTTCTATAAACATTATTTATTCATAGGAATTATATGAAGAGCGTATTGTTATTGTAGTTAAATCTACTAGAAAATAAAATAGATTAGATTATATAGGTAGTTTTTCATTTATCAAGATAATATTATTATCCAGAGTGACCCTCTACAGCTTAGTAAGTCTAAAAGGAGGACAGATCAAGCCTCAAGTCAAAAGACACAAAATTCTTACTTTACCAATTTTGATCAAACAGCGACGTCTTTCGACGTTTAATAATAATTCAATAATTCAATAATTTTTATTATCCAAAATAATATGATACATACAATATAAGAACCCTTGTTCCCACACTAGGATTCCCTGTGTCGTGGGAACAAGTTTCTTCCATTTGCATAAAATTTTTACAAAAAAACAAATTTTTTAATAATTAATAATTATACAATACAAATTATATAAATCACTGTTGAACATGCGTGTGTATGTGTGTTTGTGTGTGTGGGTGTGCGCGTGTGTATGTGTGTGTGTGTGTGTATGTGTGTGTGTTTGGGTGTGTGTGAGTAATTTAGATAGGTCTCTATACTTCCAACTTCAAAATCTCTTCCGTCTGAATATAATCAAGGCCTTGCATCCATACTTTTAGTGACTTTTTTAGTTTACATCTAGTCATTTTAAAAATATTTAATGTATTGTTAATTTTAGTATATAAGTAAGGACCTAAGAAAGAGAAAGATTTCTGAGCAAAAGAGGTATGAGTGGCTGGAGTTTGCCATATAAGACGTCTACTTTCTGGATTTGTTAAAGTTCTATTAGCTGACTTATGAAATTTTAAAATGAGTGCCATTAAAAATAACTTCCGTACACTAAGAAAGCCGGTTTCTAGATACAGTTGCGTTGTTGAGAATCGTAAGTGTTTTTTATACGCCACTTTTATTACTGCCCTTTGTGCCCTTTCCACCCTCAGTAGTGTGCTTTTACAAGCTGCACCCCATGCACATATTCCGTAACACAGAAGCGACTGACACAGCGCTGTGTATATAATACGCATCGTTTCTGTATCAGCCACATTTCTTAATAGTCTGAATATGTACATGAGTTTACGAACTCTGGAGCTTAGAGCACGTGCTTGGGTCTCCCATGTTAGTTTCTTGTCAATTATGACACCAAGATATTTAGTTTCATCTACTATTTGGAGGTTAGGGCACGAGCATAGTGGTGTACCATCTTTGCAGTGATGGATGGTAAACCTCATATCTACCCCAGGTGCCGTTTTTAGTGTTGTGTGAAAACAAACAACTTTTGTTTTGTCGGTGTTTAGGGTAAGTAGATTACTTTGCAGCCAACTTGCCATTATTTGAAGACCTGCTTGGGCTACACCAACGACTCCAGCCCAGTCGCGCTCGTAGAATATAACAGCAGTATCATCTGCGAAGGCAAAAACTTGAGCCTGAAGCATGTTCAGTGAGCAGAAGTCGTTGATGTAGACCAAGAAAAGGGTAGGACCTAAAACACTACCCTGAGGAACGCCGAAATTTATAGATTTAATATCACTACAGAAGCTTTCCAACTTTACCCGCTGTAACCGCTGAGATAGATATGAGGAAAACCATTCCAGAGGTAAACCTCTAATTCCCACACACTCAAGTTTCCTGAGAAGGATTTTTCGAGAAACAGTATCAAATGCTTTTGCCAGATCCAGGAAAACGCCAGCACATCTGTAGCCACCATCTAATTTAGTAACAATAAAGTCAACCAATGATGTGATGGCATCCTCCGTAGATCTGGCAGCTCGAAACCCGTATTGGTTAGGTGATAATATTTTTTCCTTCTCTAGAAAGCGCATCAGTCGGCTGTTTACTATTTTTTCTATAATTTTAGATAGTGAGCTAAGAAGAGAAATAGGCCTATAGTTGGATGGTGTATTAGGGTCACCTTGTTTAAAAATTGGACAGACATTAGCAAGTTTGCAACAGCTAGGAAATATACCGGAAGATAGACTCAAGTTAATTATAAAAGAAATTGGACGAGAAAGAGATAATTTGGCATATTTTAGAATTGCATTAGTAATGCCATCTATTCCCGGAGCGGAGTTTGCTTTCAAGCAATTAATGACTTTCACTACTTCAGAAGGATCGGTAGGTGTGAAAGCAAGTGAGTTCGATGGACTTTTTGGTAAATTAGGGTAAGTTCGAGCTAGTTCTGATTCGGATTTATCAAGATTATCTAGAATTTTAGTAGCCAATTTTTCACCTATTTCTGAAAAATAATCATTAACTGTATTAAGGGAATCTACAGGGCTGTTAGGTTTGATGTTCAGAAGTTCATTTCGATTATTTTTGGCATCATCAATTTTACATATCCTTTTGACAGTTCTCCAAAGTTTTTTACTATCTTTTCTTGTATCTTGAATAGCCTGTCTATCATATTCATCTTTTAAATTTTGAAATAAATTATTGCAGGTATTCCTATATTTTTTATACTCATTTTTAAGTGCTTCGGAGTCGGGGAACTTTTTTGTCGTAATATGTAAAGCATCGCGTTTTTTCAGACATTTTAATAAGTTTGGGGTTACCCATGGTTTTAAAGTTAATTTACGTTTACTTGTAATGATTTTTGTGGTATTTTGTGTAATGAGATCAGTGAGAGAGTCAATAAAAAGCTCTGCCGCCATGTCAACATTACTACAGTTATATAAAGTTGACCAGTCCATATTTTCTATTGACTCTAGCAATTTATTGTGATTAATTTTTGATTTAATTAATGTATCTGTACTATTTGAAAAACATTTATCCATTATTGTAAGGCTAATTGACAATAAGATAGTATCATGGTCAGTAATATCAGAGTGGCAAATAATAGCTTTGCACTGTGATCGTGACTTAATCATACAATGGTCAAGACAGCTCCCCGATCTCGTTGGTACATTATATGCAGGTATATAGCCATATTGGGTCACTAGGTTTAAATATTGCTCAGAATAGATAGACATGCCAATATCTGTTATATCCAGGTTCAGATCACCGGTTATCACTCTATTTCTACTCGTACATTTTTTTAATACAAGTTCTAAAGAGTTCAAAAAGTTATTTATATCTGTCATGGAAGTAAAAGAAGGAGATCTATAGATTGAAGTTATAGAAATAATAGAGTCTATTTCTAAGATTAAACATGTCCCATTACGAAAACTAGGTTCCACTATTTTCACCTTGCTAAGGCTAGCTTTATAAAAAATTACAATACCATCACTTTTGTTGTAGTATTTTTTTGAGTATGCACAGTAATAACCAGAAAGATTTATACCCCCGAATGTATCGTCAATCCAACATTCTGTTAACACAATAACATCCGGCTGGTAGCCAAGACGATCTAGAAATAATTCAAATGCGCTGATGTTTTTACGTATACTTCTTATGTTTTGTGTAATCATTGTGAACTGTCTATTAACGTCTCCAAAGTAATGGATGCAAGATTCGGGCTTAAAGGTTTGCCAGAACGGAATAATACATGTCTGATCTATATCATCAATTATTAAGTTTGTGTTAGCCATTGGAATTTATTATAATGATTATGTGGTGACCAATACGTATCTTTGATACGTTTATTGTTGTCCCATTTGAAGAAATAAAGATAGTGTCTGGCAGAGTTATAATATGTAAGTGGTGTAGGTGGATAAGGTGAATGTATTATATTATGGATATATATAAGGTTGAAATTAAATGTTTGTAATCGACACACACAAATTTCTGAGCAGTTGATATGTGCAAGAGTGAAAGCGTAAGAAATCAATAAAATATTTATACATTTTTGATGAGTTACAATTATAATTTTAGAACGTTTTAAATATTCGTTGTAAATAGTTAATTTCAAAAGTACAATTCCATTTTTTGTTATATTACTACATAACAAACATTTCATAAATAATATTATATTAGAATTAAGTACACGATCTTTTATAAAGCAATAATTGATAATACACTGTATAAGAATAAACTCATCAAAAAATAATATAATTTTAGTTGCACAAACATAAATAATATCTTCTAATATAACATTTTGCAAAAATATTATTTAGATACTTAAACGACGCTATTCTATTAAATAAAATATAATAAGCATAATTTGTAAGACTATTGTATTTAAAGCCTTGTATATTAATAAAATTTTTAACATAATTTAACTTAACACTAATCAATATTAAAATACATGCATAAAAAATACCAAAATATATTATTGTTATTAGTCATTGAGTAAGACTTTTTAATTGTTGTTCATCTCTTACGTGGATATGAGGAGAACCATCAGCTTTGCGCAGAAACACACGGCCGTTACTCGACCAGCAATATTTGTACTTTTCCGTATTAGCAAAGTCTCTCGCCAGGAAGAATAGCCGTTTTATTTTAGCAGTTAATAATTCTGACATATATATGGTTGATGTTGAATTTAATCCAAGATGGCTTGCATTTAGTTGCTTCTGTGTAGATTTGTACAGTTTCTTTGCAGTCTCCAAAACCTTGTGCTTAGTAAAGGTGGATGTAAACTCAATAATTATAGGAGGGGATGACGTTTTATTGTTTCGGTTAAATCGCCGATAGACGTCTCGAACATCCGACGTATGATAGTCTAATTTTAATGAGTTAAACAATGAGTGTACCATTTTATATAACCCTTCTTTTTGCTCTTCCTTTTGATGCGGAACCCCTCGTATTTCAATACAAGTTTTAATACAGAATTGGTTATAAACTTCACACTTTTCGTGGATTGAATGGATTTCTTTAGACAACTCTTTTTTAACTTCCTCCAGAGCTTCAATTTTACTCTGCAATGTTTCCAATTGCCCACTAATATATTCCAATGATTTTTCTATTTCTTTATTATGTTGGTCCATGCTCGTACAATGTTTTTTAATCTCTTTTATCTCAGAAATACTCTTTTCAATGAGTTCTAGACGTTTGTTTTGCTTAGATTCGAAGACTCCAAACATTTCTTTGATTTCATTTCGCAGTGATAGAATAGATTCATGAATTTCAACATTATCCCGGGTCAAACCCTTGCGTTTTAACATTCTGCTCAGAACAGTAATGACAGAATTTCCCTACAAACCCGGTTATTTCACCAATTTTCAACATAACACACATTGTTAATATTACAAATCTGTGAGAGTAAAGACATTAAATTTTAAATTAAAATTCCACTCGATCGACAAAGAAGGAACTAACAAAGAACAGAAAAATGAATAGAATCGCTGGCATCTTAGCTCGCTGAGGCACTTGATCTTATTAAATTTACTCGGAAACCATTGAGTCGGATATTCCTAGAATATTTGTACTAGATAAGGATAATAATCTTATATATAAAAATGAATCGCAAAATGTGTTGGTAAGCGCATAACTCGAGAACGGCTGAACCGATTTCGATAATTC
The DNA here is from genome assembly GCF_905220415.1 of Colias croceus. NCBI lineage: Eukaryota > Metazoa > Arthropoda > Insecta > Lepidoptera > Pieridae > Colias > Colias croceus. Next base: position 1,315,363 of record NC_059547.1, read on the forward strand.
TTTTTTTTATTATATTCCTTGAAGTACGAGGATGGTTCTTATGTAGAGAAAACGTAAACATGTACCACGGGCGTAGCCGGGGCGGACCGCTAGTAGATTATACAACTTATTTTAGGCTTGATAAATGTTGAATGTTATTTTTAGGGTGCTTATCCACCAATAATGTGCGAGGATGTGTATCGAGGAATGTGTTTGTAAAAAGTGGTAAAAAGAAAAACCTATCATATAGCTTCATTTAGTTTGAAGATCGAAGCGTTTAGCGTTTGAAGCGATACTATTGGTTATTTACAAACACATTCCTCGCGATACATCCTCGCACATTATCGGTAGAAAAGCACCCTTAGGCCGGATTAATGTAGGTACACTTTTTTTTCAAAAGATGTCGTAAATGGTCGCGGTCTTTTTGGTATATAATGTTTAAAATTACAAGTTAGTACCCTTTTTTAGAAGAATGCGTGAATGCTCTCTGATTTTGTGAGGTATGTTTAAAAGTTGTAAGTAAAATGTTATGAATAACATGTTTACAAGTTTACAAAGTAAATTTTGTAATGAAATGCAAAGTAGTAAATATGAATTTCAAAGCTATTCAGATTTTTTGTTATCTGTTAACATCGTTTTACACAAGCGTATTCAAATGTAACGCATAATAAAAACTTCAAAAGGTCATCCAATTATTTTAAGATTCTTTCAAACGAATACATAAATGAGATACAAATCATAATATCAAAGAAATTATGAACTAAATGAAAAGGTAAGCCTATTAGATATTATGTTATTTTTATGTTAAGTGTGAATACAATATAGATGAATAAAGTGCGTCATTTTTTACATTTAAGAGTTCATATTTTAATCAGTTGAAAAGTACTTCATATTGCCTCTTTTAATTCAGTTGTTTCATCTCTCGTTCAACTGTTTTTAAACACAAAATTGAGCTAAATTTCACTACTACTTTATAAATAAATAAAAATAAATAAATACTACCACCACCACTACTAATTGATTAATTATTTTAACGTCATGCAACTCATACATATTATAGTTGTCGGTATTATAATAATATGTTACTAGTGAGCTGAGGCTTACTACTAATACTTAATAGCAACGTAGATCAGTAATAAGTCTTGTCACTATATTATGAATGAGTTTAAAGCTAAAAGATAGTATCACAGATAATAAATTCTGTACATAAGAGGAAACTTAATTAAGTGGATCTACACAGAGCGAGCAGCCTCGCGAATCATTTTTCGCACGAAGCAGCTTGGTCAGTCTGGATGTGGCTCGGCTGAGAAAAGTGGCAGTATCCGGGTTTTCTAGTAGAAGATCCGAACTAAAATCGAGTTCACTGGGGTCTAATCGCCTAGAAATTGCTTCGCGAGGCTGCTCGCTCTGTGTGAACCCGGCATATCATACAACAATTTACCATATATAAAGCATTTTACAGTGAAGTCAATTCTACGGATTCTACCAGGGAAATGAAATAAAACAAAAGTTTATATAAACTCGCTAAACCTAAATATAATGGAAAACCAAACAGTAAGTTGAGCTCGTTCCATCAGACGCGTGCAAATATTTACTGGTACCGGTGTGTGCTGGGAGATGTAGCGATTTATTTGTTTTATTTATTTATTTATAAAAACAAAAAATTGTGTTTCATTAGTGTTGTTCCTATATTACAGAACTAAATAATTATTCTTATTGTGTGGTACTTAATTGTACAAGAAATAATAACAGGTATTTGATAACTTTTTCAGTAATTATCACAGGCTAATGCTAGAGACCTTTTTTGTAGATTATTTCCATAAAAACATTTTTGGACAGACATAACGCGAAAACATAAACTTTTCCGGATATAAGTTCGAATGTCGGAAATATCTTCTTCAACAAATAAAGCTGATAATAATCGCTTCAAGTAAGCGAACTTTCCAATAAAAAACACGCTTAATTGGTTACATTTAGAAGCCATCATATCAAAAACAAAGACACAAACCCACATGATGTTAAATTTATAACGGTATAATGAAAAATAAAAATGTAACTTTCTGCCACTCCAGGGGTTAAAAACATAACAAACAAACAAAAATAATTTATTGTGCATCACAGAGAAAAGTACAAGGACACAATACATTAATTAATAAAAGAGCACAACAAGCTGACCCGCTAAGTCCCGCTGACCAATATAAATCGCTATTGCTTGTAACTTGGGGTATTTCAAACGCAGGTTTTTCGTAAAAAAAGGGCTTTTCAACGACACGACAACGGAACGAGGTAACTTGTTCCATTACTTCTACTTACTAACTTTAATAACAAACATAAATACTAATCGTTTCTCTGATATACGGAAGATAAACTTGTATAAAGTTTGTGAAATAATTTATGCATATTATTTTCTAGGGTTTGATTTTACGCGAGTGTTATACATTTAGAAATTAAAGACTTTTTAACGGATTTTAAACGCGATTTATTCATTATAGTCAAGACGTACAACATCTCAGTCTCCCCGTGACCACGCTCGCTGTAAAGTGTTCGAAACGTGGGGAAAATAATATAATGAAATAATCGCGTTTAAAATCTGTTAAAAAGCCTTTAATTTCTAAATTTATGCATATTTTAAGACTTTTTGCTATATTATAAAATGTTACGTATTTATTTTATTTATTTATTATACTTCATTATACAAACATGAACTGACAAAGCAGAAAAAAAAGAACGATATCACAAAAAGACTTACAGTGAATTACGTAATGTAGAGATGAAATGAAAGATTTTTACAAATAATAATAAGACAAATTTACTTTTTATTTATTTTATTATATTTTTTTTCCAATTCTATATTTCACATGCAGAATAAATAGTTATATGCTCACACATTATTGCTCACAGCATTATTATTTTCATACATTCAACGCAATATTTATAATAAACACACAAACTTTACTTTAACTATATTAAAATTAATGAAAATATACGACGTAAAAACTGAAGTGATATACTCTAGATCCCATAGGAACCGACTGTGTTCGGGCAAAAAAAGTAGTAAAGGTAAACGTGGTTTAAAATACAAAATAACTTCGAAAAATATGAAAGGATATACATGCGATTACATAGAAATTACACCAGTAATATATCGATATTTTTGTTAACACTAGGTACATACTACATAGAAAAAGATGAAAGATTACACCAGTAATATAAATATGAATGTTTTTTAATCTAGTTAATTTTCCCCTATTAAAAGTGTAACGTAGAACATGTTACATGAGCTATCTGTTTCGTAGTTAGTGAGAAACGGACATACATTAAGTTTTACATTTTTTATTAATTGTCGATATTAAAATTTATTGTATAACATGAGCAATCTGTTTCGTAGATATAGGAAACAAACATGCATTCAGTAATTAAAATTTTCTCTCCAAAAAGTTTAGTTCACCAAACAACTACTTACATAATATCAATTATATACAGTCCAGTACAAAACTTCATAAATAATGTCTACAATAGCAATATAAACAATTACCAAAGTTAAAACAATAAAACAGCTCTTGTTCTTTCTTTTATTAACACCTCCAGAACTTGAAACAGTAATTCTAATTTAGCTCGTGAAAATAGCAATTTTAACTACATCCATTTATCTAGGCGGCCTAATTATACTTACGTAATTAGTGCCGGCTATCTAAATCGTTAAATAGCCAACGCAACATTTTAAAAGCCAATATTTAAAGATAAAATACTAATTTTATAAAGCTGAAGAGTGTTTCTTGCTGAGTTTGTTTCTTTGCTTTAACGTGCTAATCTCAAGAACCACGGGTCTGATTTGAAAAATTATTTCACTGTTAGATAGTCCATTTATCTATGAAGGATATGTGCTATATTATATCATCACGCTAAGAATAATAGGAGCAGAGCAATGCGAATAAAACCCAGGCACAGCTAGTAATAATATAAATGCGAAATTAATTCTTTTTGTTGTAAGCAAAACAAGTAAGACTAAACTATATCACCGATTTAGAAGAAATATGAAATGAAAATACTTGAAGACCAAGAGTCAAACATAAGCAACCTTTTATCAAACACAACAACCAATTTTTATTGACATAGGGGCTGAAAGTTTTTGGTCTACAGGCGAAACCGGGCAGCATACCATGTTTAACAAAAGTATAATCCTTATCTAATCAGCAATGGGCAGAATATTGTATACCAGTATTTAAATATGCCGTTTAACAACACACGAAATATTGTTAAAACTATGGTTAAAACATATTCAAATTCACAGAACCAATATAAACTGTTACTAAATTTACGTCATGCAAAACTCTATTTTCATTTTAGCAAAAAATCCTACGCAACAATTAAATAAACATCAGTTATTGATACATCAACGGTTATTTTTGACACCAGCAGATGAAATATCTATATTATTTTGCGCGGCATAATAAATTGTTTTTGTTGATTTTGGTGTAAGTTATAAGCGATTTGTTGCAGAAAAATAGATGTGAAAATCTATATTACTTACTTACACCATGAATGTTACCTGAGCAAATAAATCAAGTGAAGATACAGTAAAGCGTAATTTAAAGCTTATTGGTGAAGATAATTTGAAAAGTCTTGAAAAACTATGTTGCAGTGAAGCATAGTATAGTTGTAAACATGTTATTAATTTTGGAGATGCATTTCTCATTTTTTTACAAAGCTTTGAAGACAAAAGGTAATAAATTATGCAAGATCTGACATGATCAGACATTTCTCGACGCAATTATCCCAACCAGAGCTCTAACCTACATATCGAGCAGCTCATAACTTGAGCAATCATTAAATTTGAAGCAGAACGCACCCTCAACGGCCCAGGCAATAATCATTTATCATTTGGCCAACACACGGCTGTACCTTTATTTTTTCGTTAAACTCGGCTACGGAAACTATGCTTGAGGGAAAAACTACATTACCATTTGTACCTTTGATGGGAAAATTATTGTTTACAATCTTGTTACGAGCTATATTTCAGGTGTGTTTGAATGTGAAGTTAGTGAGAACTTTTATTTATGACTAGCTGCGCCCCGCGGTTTTATTCGTGTTGCTCCGCTCCTGTTGGTCTTAGCGTGATTATATAATATAGCTTACAGCCTTCCTCGATAAACGGGTTATCTAATACCGAAAGAACTTTTCAAATCGGACCAGTAGCTCCTGAGATTAGCGCGTTCAAACATATAAACAAACTCTTCAGCTTTATAATATATGTATAAAATTCGATTAAGATTCTGTAATAAAATTATAGTCCTTAGACTGATTACTTCTGCCACCATTTATGTAGAACGAACATTTAAAACTTTATTCGTAAGCACCATGAAATAACTTACGTTATAATAGCTAAATCGAAGCTGACAGAACAGCTTGAGCTGTTTTTGCAAAGCTTACTGTATTAGGAATTAATCTGGATCAAAACAATGTACCTATACGGAACGGCTATCGAGAACGACTTCTCAATTTCAACCGAAAATCAAATCAAGTCCACTATTCCTCTAACTGTCCATCAATACAGAGATATCTCCATCCAATTCTAACAATTCCATTACAATTCAAAGAAACACGATCAAAGCATCAATCACACGGACGGTAACAAAGTTCATATTAAATTCAAGAAGCAAGAATTACAATATTGAATGCGCGAAAGAGTATTTCGGCAAAAAGTGGAGGGCCCAGTGAATAATTCACCAGCAATCACTGGAAGACTCATTTATTCATAAAACAACGCTCCACGCGGCTCTATTTACATTTTTCGTACTTTTTATTTGATTAACGTTAGGTTTACTGTCTGGTATTGTTTCGTTTGCGTGTAATGATGTATTAGCATTGGATACTTGTGATAATTGGACAACGGTAACAATTTATTCTCTTGAATTTGTTTTAAGATATAATTTAATGTCGACATGAAGAATCGTTGTAAGATTATTGGCGTGAATTCTAATAACTTACAAGATTTATTTAATATACCTAAATAAATCTTGTACTTATGTTGTTAATTTAGGTACCAATGTGATTATGACTGTTTAGACTATACTAATATTATAAAGCTGAAGAGTTTGTTTATTTGTTTGAACGCGCTAATCTTAGAAACTACTTGAAAAATTTTTTCGGTGTTAGATAGCCCATTTATCGAGGAAGGCTAGGCTATATATCAACACTAAGATCAACAGGAGCAGAGCCACGCGGGTGAAACCGCGAAGCGCAGCTAGTAAGAAAATTAAACTTATGACTATTTATGTTGTATAATAAGTTAATACAAACATAATATGATGTCTTTTTGTTATGTGTTTTATTGCTCTCAAGATATTATTACCGGATTCCAACTGTCCACAGTTCTTTTGTTATTTTATTGTATCTTCACTTAGGAAACATATTGAGTTTCATGACTCTCGTCAACTTTATCGGATCAGGAAGATACTTATTTGATAAAATATAATTTTCTACCGGAAAGAAGATGAGTTGACATTACATGAGATATAATATATTAAGCCTGTATTCACTCCCATTATTTTGAACAGAAAAACTTATGCAGTTTACGAAGCACAAGAACTTAATTTTTTATATTTTTTGGTCGCAGTATGATGTTATATACAGCTTACAGCTTTCCTCCATATATCGACTATCCAACAAAGATTTTTACATTTGAATTAGTAGTTCCTGAGATTAGCCAAACAAACAAACTCTTTTATAATACTTGTAAAGATAATTTAGTGGTAAATATGTAAGTTATAACAGTAAAGTTTTCAAAGTTTATGTGTTAGTGGGTTGAGTGCGTAAAGTACGTGGGCCGTGGGGTTCGAATCCGGGTCAAGCACGTTCCGCACTAAATAGATGTTTAAACTTCGAACATTAAAAGCCCTCTGCTATTCGTATAAAATGTTTTATAATAATTTATTAATAATTTTAAAATTTCTTATTTTAATTTAATATTAAAGTTTGCAATATTACGCTACAACAATAATCTTTGCCCGTGCAGAAAATAAATATTTTTATGTACAGTCAAACTCAAAAATTTATTTATTCAATTAGTCTTCTTTTAGACGCGCTTTTGAATCGTTATTATAACATAACTAGCTTCCGCCTGCGACTCCGTCCGCGCGGAAAAATTAAGATTAATTTTTTTTCTAAGTATTTTTCCGGGATAAAAAGTATCCTATTTTATGCCCAGGATAATAAGGTATAATTATACCAAGTTTCATCGAAATCTAACCGTTAGTTTTCACGTGATGCCTTCACATACAGACAGACAGACAGACAGACAGACAGACGGACAGACAGACTGACAGACAAAAAATTTTTTAATCAAATATTTGGGTTTGGTATCGATCCAGGAACACCCCCTGCTATTTATTTTTTCAATATTTTCAATGTACAGAATTGACCCTTCTACAGATTTATTATATGTATAGATTTTAACATTTACCTACGATCGGTCCGGAAAGCATTTTCTACAGAGTTAGAATATTTCTGCATCTATTTTTTAAAACGATATAATAATAGTCATAGCTTAATTCCACTAGCCTGTAACTTTCTCTAATAATAGCTTCCTATAATAACAACCCCATTCAAAAAATATCTTTAACTAGCTTTCCGCCTGCGGCCTCGCCCGCGTTTTCAAAGAAAAACCCGCATAGTTCTCGTTCCCGTGGGATTTCAGTGAAGATGCAGCTTTCTAATGGTGAAAGAATTTTTGAAATCGGTCCAGTAGTTTATGCGTGAAAACCATACATACATACATACATAATTACAAACCTTTCCTCTTTATAATATTAGTATAGATGTTAGTAAATATTAGTAGGTACTTTTAATGCGTGTATGTAAATCCAACATCTTGCAAACACATAAACATAAGCAAATGCGAGATTGTATGTATATTAGCAGGCTTAGATGGTAATTGAATTAAATGATGTATGTATTCATTTAGGGGTCATTATAGCCAACTAGCTGACAAGACAGTTTTTGTAAGTATCCAATCCTACTAATATTATAAATGCGAAAGTTTGTGAGGATAGATGTATGTGTATTTGTAGGTATGTATGTTTGTTACTCTTTCACGCAAATACTATTGAACCGATTAGCATACATATATATAGGGTAACTTGGATTACAACGAAGGATAGGTTACCGGAAAACCCACGGGAACGGGAACTATGCGGGTTTTTCTTTGAAAATGTGGGCGAAGCCGCGGGCGCAAAGCTAGTTTATATATTAAAAATACCGAATATACGAATATAATAAATGTAACGGGGTGATTTTTAAAACATAGTAACAATAGAATTTTATCTATGTACATATTATATAGGTTGTATATTCACTAGTGCATTTTAAAATACCTTGGTCTGATAGAAAAATTAACATACCTACATTGCCAGAATGAAGATAGAGTTAACGAGCAATAACAACATTTTTTTTATTATTTGCATTTTAAATTAATTTATTAATACACTTCAAGGTAAAATGTACTAAGATAACTTCTAAATTTCAACCCATTAACTCATTAGAAGTACTTTTCAAGTCAATTTTGAAGCCATCTTGTTCAATTTAGCGGATCAAAGTGGATAAACGAAGACGTTTCAAATATTTTACGGAATAAGTTATACAAGTCTTTTATTTTTAATTTTATTCGATTTGGTTTTAAACTTTAATGCTTCAGTTCATCCGTGTTTCTCTTAAGCAGTTATGTTGCAGATAATAATTAATGTAGAGTTTTGAGTCTTTTTTATACATTTAAGGCTGATTTTTCAATACTTGGTTAAAACTTATTCATCGAATAACGTATTAAACTACCATTTAAAAAATGTATTCTAATTGTCCGTATATGACAGTTTACAGGTGACATTTTAAAATGTTCGTATAATACTTTATTGGACGGATAAATTTTAACCAAGGATTGAAAAATCGCCCCTTCAACTGGCTAAAATGTTTGAAATACTTCATTCTTCATTTTCCTCAGAGCGACCGTTACGGGCACTTCGAAGCCTGAAGCGGCTTGACGCGCTCCCGACGGCTCGAGCAGTCCGTGTACGGCGGTGAATGAATGTCTATAGTTCCCCGCGCGGTCGCGGCGTCAAGCCGTCGGTCTCAACTGCTTGAAGCTGTCCGTGTACGGCCGCCCTTAGTTGTAATACATGCATGTATTACTACCCATCTTTTTTGTATGAATAAACCTACATATCGCGATACACACCTATATCGTGGTTTTCGTATCATATTATAGCATCAAATTGTTGGTCTTCGTGGTAGAAGAGATATGAAAACATACTATGTAATGTACAAAAAAAACGACGTGTGGCACTCGGGGACTGCCGCGGTAAAGCTATTGCATGCTATGCCTTCAAGCCACACCTCCGCCCGTCGTAGTGGGGAGCGTGAGGATTTTTCGTTACGGAATTTCTCGATTCGGTCCCCGTGCTCAAAGTCTGCGATAGAAGCTATGCAATAGCTGAATATTTAGTGAAGTTGAAAATACAAACAAAATACAGGTTAAAATTATTCTGTAGGTGAAAATTTATTAACTTTTATAGTATAAACCCCATAGAACTTCCTGCAAATGAATAAAGCAAAATATAAGCTGCACTGTACTTTCCTTTCTCTGTGCGAATTTAATAATATTCGCTTGTTTATTATATTATACCTCGACATTTATGTAAGCATTAAACTGCCTGTTTAATAAGGCAAACCGTTGATTAAACTTCGTCGTAAGGGTCGTCGTTCATATGAACGGAATTTAATTCCAACCTCTGGAATTGGATTTGGTAACGTGATTTCTTGTAAATTGCATGGAATATATTTTGTAAAAGTGATATTTTCTGGGTTTCGTGCAAACAGCGGCTTGTTTTTTTTTTTTTTTTTTTTTGTTATAACTTATAAGATCTTTGTATTCCCATATTTAATAATAATAATTTGTTAAAAATTTTGTAGATTTATATTAATTTTTCTTAGACTTACATAAGTACGTACTATTTTAACTATATATTCATAATAACTAGTGGTTCGCCCCGGCTTCGCCCGTGGTACCTACATGTTTAAACTATCCTATCTCTCAAGTTGTATCGAACTGCACATGGTGTGCGAATTTTATTATAATCGGTTTAGTGGTTTAGGAGTCCATTGAGGACAAACATTGTGACACGAGATTTATATATATTAAGATAATTCTTAAGCATTGTTATTTAGATTTCTATGTCTTTAAGTTTAACAAACACACTACTAAATATGTATAATATTATGTAATGTGAATTTGACTTAAATAGTGATTTCGACCAGTATTATTCGAGGGATTTTCTCATTCGAAGCTTTTTTCTAAAAGCTGCTTTTAAATATAAAAAATAGTGTTACAATAATAATAATTTAAAACTGCATTTCCCAAAAAAAATAGTACTTCTCAATACTTTTGAGTAAGCATATATTTACGTCACAGTTTATATACCTCACCTTGACGCAGTGTGCGCTGACCATAAAACATAAGCGTAAACCCGGATAGCATTAAACACACTTTGGCGCCATTACTCGGTTACCGTTATCCGGGATTACCCGGATCAACTTGTGAGCCATGCTTATTGGTGTTACATATTAAAAATAGTGGTCAAATGGTCTTAATACTAAGTCTGTTTCTGCTTTAGAATTGTTAGATAAATTGTTGCTTAAAACTTTTCAGAGATATCATCATCACTACATAGTATAAAACAAAGTCGCTTTCTCTGTTTCTATGTCCCTTTGTATGTTTAAATCTTTAAAACTACGCAACGGATTTTGATGCGGTTTTTTTTTAATAGATAGAGTGATTGAAGAGGAAGGTTTTAGTATATAATTTATTAGGTTTTAGACAAAGCGGGCGAAGCCGCGGGCGGTAAGCTAGTATATTTTAAATAAATGAAGTTAAAATAGACTGAGCCATATTGCCTTGTTAAGACGTGATTAAAGTGAAGAGAGAAGCAAATACTTATTAATTTTCAAAGTAGGTAATTATATTATTCCTCTAGAGCGAAAACGCATCCCTATTAACATCATTTGAGATGGCAGGCATGGATGGCATGACTTCCTATTTTAAGAAAAAAATATTTAAATCCACATTATAATACACTAGCTGCGCCCCGCGGTTTCATCCTAGTGGCTCCGCTCATTTTGGTATTTGCGTGATCATACATATAGCCTTTCTCGATACATGGTCTATCTAACACTGAAAATATTTTTCAAATTTGACCAGTAGTTCCTGAGATAAGTGCGTTCAAACAAAAAAAAACAAACTCATCTTTATTATATTAGTCCTAGTAGTAAGTCCTAGTGATGGCCTAGTTGTATAATTTTAATCGATAGTACCTAATTGTCTTTAATTTTATCTGATTTTAAATCATATTAAATTTTTAAATATGAATTGTAATACCTTATACCTTTTGATAATTACTGTAAACTGTATCGCATTATTATAATAATTGTACACATTTTGTTGGGTTGCGATCTGCTCCTGAAATTAATGTTTCGCCTATAGGCCCAACAATATCGTGATCTGTTATGTGTATTCAATTTAAATAAATAAAAAAAAATACGTGTGGCACTCGAGGACTGCCGCGGGAAAGCTATTGCATGCTATGCCCTCAAGCCACACCTCCGTGCCTGTCGGAATAGGGAGCGTGAGGTTTTTCGTTACGCAATTTCTGGCCCGCGCTTTATTCTCAAGGCCCGCGATAGAAGCTATGCAATAGCTTAATAAATATCTTTAATGGTAGAGCTAAACGGTATTGTGAAATATTCAGGAGTAAAAGTTCGAAAAGCAAGCTTCGTAGAATTAGATGTCTTATTCCATAATAATCCATATTAGTTCAGGATACATCGCCCATTTTTGCAAGTGACTACTATCAAGCTAATTTTCCGTTTGTAGCTTTATTTTGATGAGACGCCCAATAATTTCGTGTACGAAAATCTCGATTGTGGTAGCTAACAGAGATAACAAGGATAAAAAATTTTGATTTGATGGTTCTCAAATATTTATTACTAACTGAATGAATTTTTTTTGTTCAATCTCAAGATAATTACCTAAATTATTCGAAAAAATATTTGTCCTACAAAATCTATGGTTTGTTCAAAGAGTCCCCCTTTCCAAAGTGTATCGATAACGAGGTCATCATAAATGATTACTAACAAGCTGATTTTTTTGTTTTCACTTAGTTAATGTTTATATAATTCAACAGACATATTGTCCTACAAATTGCGTAATAAATATTTGAGAACCATCAAATCAAAAAATTTTATCCTTGTTATCTCTGTTAGCTACCACAATCGAGAGTTTCGTACACGAAATTATTCGGTGTCTCATCAAAATAAAGCTACAAACGGAAAATCAGCTTGATAGTAGTCACTTGCAAAAATGGGCGATGTATCCTGAACTATATATACACCAAGACATGTAAGGCATAAACTGGTCATACTCATTTGTTACATGTAAGCATCACGTATGACATCCTAACATGATCGTGCAGAGAACAAGATCCAAATAGTTGAGCGTTAAGTTAACAAATGGGATTGGCCGTGCTTGCGCTGCATTTTGGATGCGAATGAATTCATGAGAGAATCGTTCGGATGTTTTATGATGCGTTTTTTTATTTTGCACATTATGTTCTATGGAAATGAAGGAAAGAGATTTTAGTTTGAGGGAAATTATTTGATTTATTCTTAATTAACGTGATTAGAAGTAATTTCCAGTACGGGTACTACGTACGTAGGAAGTCATGAAGCCTGTAGGTATATAAGGTAAAAGCTGCGAGAATATCGCCAATATTCGTTTAATTGTTCGATGCTCTAATTAAAAGGAAACCACATATGTAAAAAGATCTAGGAACTATGTATTAATCAATGGGCCCTAAAGTCCTCCCTATTTTATTGTTAGAGATAGATTGAATGGATAGATTAAGGAAGGGAGTATTTGCTATATTCACATAAGTATATTTAAATTTATTAATATTTTGTGTATCGATATAGTGCCACTATATCACAGCGACATAAACCATCAGCTCTTTGACTATATCCTCAAGATTCCAAACAAAAGTTGAACCAGCCCGCTCCCGTCTGCAACTTGTAAATTTAAAACAGACTCCGCTTTTCACGCACATTCAACAATTCAAGTGATTTATCCGAGCTGTAAACTAAACCGGAGCGTCGCTACGCCACCACACCGTTATTCCAAATGTGCTGGCTAAAGCATCGTTGACGTTGGCAAAGTATGCCCAATAAATGGGGACATTAACATATTGGAACGATAATTTTTCTTTTGTTGGCAAGTCCCGGGTTGCTACTGTAAATGTATGCATGTAAATAGTGGGCTAAGTTTATGGAAATTTTTAAAGTTTTAGATTAGATGTGACTGTGAGGCAGATGAGAGAGTTTATTAAAAAGTTGTTAGTGGTTGAGTGTTTTGGCGTTTGTTAGTGCACTGGGAAACTTAGCAATCATTGCTGACTTGACAAGACACGCATCGTAGACAAGTTTTGTTGAATAAATAAATGTTGAGTTTGAATGTTAATAAAATATTTTTTTATTGGAGTTACGAACATCGTGTGACGTCAGTCAAGTGATAGTCGCGTGGTCGCGTTCTCCCCTTTGACGTTTTATAAAATAAAACAAAGCACTTTTATCTAAAAACAAAACGTGCTAAACCAGTTTTTCATTGTAAATGTACATATAAATCAGGACGCCACTTTACCGGCTGTACTGGCAGATTGAAATACGAGATGCCCCTATTGAATTTTTACCTTTGCAATGTCGGCTGTTGAAATTGGTACAAGAGATATGGAAAGGAATCTATAATGTACGAATTCGTACGTGCCGTTGGTTGTATTGGAAATGGCGATTTTTGCTCGAGGAATAAGGAAACTAATCATTTTTGATAAAACGTGTTTTGATATAAACTGTCTCTGGGTTTCTGGGTCCTAAAAATTTTATTTTTGCAAAACTATATGCCTGTATGCATCTCAGGTATTATCGATCTCGCTTTATAAAATTATATAATATGTACAATTATAATATGAATACGGTGGTAATAATATCCAAGAAATTGACAGCAGGCATAATGAATTCAAGCTCGACAGTTGAGCAATAGTTAACAATGTCATACATCATACTAAAGTACAATGTAACAGAATTAAATGCAATATATATATATATGTCGATTCATAACGCGAACTACATGAATTTAGATCAACCTAAAAAACTAACAGGTCAGCTAAAACCCAGATAAAAAAGTAATTTCCAAGTATTGCAACCACGGATCGGAGGAGCCTAAAATATTCTGAAACTCGTTGACCCGAAAATGGAGTAACATGAATGTAAATAGTAAAAAGGAAATAAAACTGACGGCCGGCCTGAATCCAGAACGTTTTAATGTTTCAGAACAATAACCAAAAGTACTAGGTATTCATGACATGACGAGGTCAGCTCGCGAAGCTGGAAAAACGGTTGTAATTTCAGCTTGAGCGGAATAATTAATTAGAGTACAAATACTAAGGACTGCTGTTTCGTTCGATAAGAAAGTAAACTGTAACACGTAGGAAGGTTCTCGGTTCTCTTCGGTCTTTAATAGCGATCTGTCTGGTCACATTACGAAAGTGGTGGTATAGGAAGTGCACAGGCATATGCATTATATATAACTTATGCATTATAATAATATATTGCATAGACATAGACATCATATTATATGTAATAGATCATCTAGATTATCTGCTCGGTTGACTAGTCTTTATCGATCAAAAGCTTATCAGGATCAAAGCTGTCTTGGCTTTATCACGGGAAATTTAGTATAGTTTAATTATTAAGAAAACACTTTAAACCCAAATAAAAACGATCCATCCACTTCAATTAAATTTATGCGAACCCTCTCAGGTCGATAAATAATTTAGAAACTTCGACTTTAGTGTTGATAATAAAACCCTCACTTTAACGAGTGAAATAAAAAGCATTATAAAGCTCACTTAAGTAGTTTCAACAAAAATCGTCTAGTCCATCCCAGCATAACTAACATCGAATGAAGTCCGTCCAGTTTTCGTTGACCCGTAATACCGTCCGTTAATTTGGAGGGGCCTTAGAAATTACAAAGCGAGCGTCTGTCGTAGGGATCAAGATATGATGGTCGTTAGACCTTTGGGGCAGTGATATAAAACTAAGATTTTTCAGTGTTCAAAGTGAATGTAGGCCTTAGGGATTGAGTTGTGAGCTAAAACTACAGTGCTGTGATTTTATTCATGGATTGCTTGCTTTGTTTCGTCATTGCGGTTTCATTGTGGAAATACAGAGATGAAGTATTTTAGTAGTAACTAACTTTTGCGAATAAAATTGTGAATAAAACCTAGATTTGTAAACGTGGTTAACGAGTACTACTGTAAATCTATTTTTAAATTCCGGTCATTTCTCCACGTAATAGAATCAAATTGATCGTACTTTTATTCGTGAACTTTTGTATATTATATGTATTAAATGCAAGTATTTTTTAAGTTAAATTACAGTACTCCAAAAGTGATAATGCGCATAGAAATCTTCGTCACAGTTCGGCAACTGTCATCCTATTCCCGGAGCGTCCGAAGACGATATGTATATAGAGTGGTTAAATGCATTTTCTTTATGCATAATTTAGTAAAATTTGTTTAGTCAAATGAAATACATTTTGGAAATACGACAAATAGCGAAGTTTTGCATGCGCATTATTAATTTTGGAGTAGGTACTGTACCTACTGTAATAGCATAGGTTGATCACAATGAATACAATATGTGTTCATACTTTCTACAACTACATACACATGCACAGTTAAAAACCGTGATAAAAATAAAAAATAAATATGAAAAAATGTTTAGTTTCTCTATTTAATTAAAACTTAATACCCTTCATACTCTTGTCCGGTTTCATTTTACATCTTGTTAAGTTATCTAAAACTATGGTTAGCTCAACAATTAGTAGAAGATATGAAACTAACAATGTAGCAAGTTAACCCAAGACTTGAAACTTGTTTTACGATAGAGACAGCAAATTAAACATTTATATGAAGTACTGATAGACTGATATTATTTCGCATGTACTATATTTGTGTATATGTTTGTTAAAAAATCTATGTAAGTCAGCTAGATTTAAAATTTATTAGTAACAAAGAGATTTCTATGCAAAGTAACGGACGACACTATAACTATTAGTATCAAAAACAAATGGTTTTACATAATATCTCGAGGCAGACTTTATCAATAATTTACTTCTTTTGCACCAATCCAAAATCTTCAGTGGTATTTTGTTAATTTTATAGTATTTTTTTTTCTATGTACTATTAAATAATTAAAGAGAGCTTTTTTCCACTTATCTATGACGTTAACATGAGCTGACATGATTTTCACATTATCTATACTAATATTATAAAGCTGAAGAGTTTGTTTGTTTGTTTGTTTGAACGCGCTAATCTCGGGAACTCCTGGTCCGATTTGAAAAATTCTTTCGGTGTTCGATAGCTCATTTATCGAAAAAGGCTATATATATCATCACGCTACGATCAACAGAAGAGGAGCGACGGGGGTGAAATCGCTAGACATTCGTAATAACTTTATTTTCCATTCAATGTCCCCCACAACCACATCTACGCCAACTTAAATTATTAAAATACGTTATAACGAAAACGTACAAATATTTTTTCTGACGCTACAAGACTTATACAAGCATATTTTCAATTAAGGGCATCTAATTAAATCTCGAAAGGAGTTGTTTTCCCCTTGTACAACTTTAGTACATCGTAACATATCGTGTGACCAGTATAACAAGACCTCCCGCCCCTTCTAAAATGGTACTCAACTAGCAAATAATGCGAGCAATGAGAGATCAAATGTCTGGTTATGTAGCCCGTTTCGGAATACAAACGATCCTACTTAGAAGTTTGATGTGTTCAGAATAAATTTCATTAGCATTTTATGGTTTTACATTTTAAACAGATGTTTGGGAAATCTGCGGATCGAATTCGGTTATATGTTATGGACTTGATAACTGTGTGATTCTATTTGATAATTATTTGCTGAGGTTTTGTCAGTACACTGATAATGGTTACGCCGGAATATTTAGGTATTATAAGTATTATAAACTAAAAAAGTGGTTTGGAACTTGTAAAACATACTGATATGGTTGCATCTATATTATAGAATGTTCAGGCTTTGATTTAAAAATGATTTTGATACACAAATTTTTAACCTTTAACAAAAACAAAAGACGTTTTGAATGTGTAATTTGTATCTGCCTGTCTGTCGTGTTAAAGTAAAAAGCATTCGTCATACTAAAATAGTTCGAGTTTGAGTTTGGTTTTTGACTTATAGACTGGGACTGGGCCTTTAAAAATAATAAAAAGATAAAAAAATCGCATTTGGATGAAACCCATTAGAAAAGGAGGAGAATATGATGAAAATAAAAGGAAAAATAAATTACGGTCAATCCGAGTTCGGGAAGTGGGAGGGGGGAGCTTTTAAGAGAAAAAAATGGTTTCTCTCGATTTCCAACAAAACTACAAGTCCTACGGAAAAACGTTCAATGGCAAAGTTGTAGGTAATAAAAAGATCTACAACTTTTGTACTAACAATTTTATCACATAACCTCAAAATTTAGGTGAAAAATTCAAAAAACCATGTGTTTGGTTTTTTATTTTTATCTACTTTAAAATTTATTTTTTTTCTACGAAATTTGGTGCAAACTTACTTTATTATGTCCCAAATACACTGTAATTTTTTTATAGAAAATTTTTATTTTTGCGCCTTATTTTGAATTAATACCAAAAAAACAACCTAATTTTCAATCGAAAAGTCACCCGTCAAAATATCAGCTTTTTTCAAAAACTTGGGGAGCCATTTTGTTCATTGAAATCTCTACTTTCATATTGTGCAAAAAAAATAAAAATTACCCTAGTAAAAGTCCTCAGGAAATGCATACAAAGAGTGTGATAATGAGCTTTTACCAAATCAGGCACACTTCTCGAACTCTATATCTTCTCTTGTATCGGCTTTTCGGTAATATTTCAAAAAAAAAAATAATCTGTTCTAAGTATAATATTTACAGCATATTCAAAAGCAAAATGATGTCGATAAAAACATTTCAGGTAATTTCGAAACCATTTTTTTCTCTTAAAAGCTCCCCCCTCCCACTTCCCGAACTCGGATTGACCGTAATTTATTTTTCCTTTTATTTTCATCATATTCCCCTTCTTTTCTAATGGGTTTCATCCGACTGCGATTTTTTTTGTTTCAAAAATTATCTACTCTAGTCTATTAACCATAACTCAAATACGAAACCTCGTATCTGCACATTTATCCGCCTCTCTGCGTTATTAAAAAAAATGTGTGTGTGTACTATAGTACACACGTAAGAAGTGAAACTTAGGGATAAGAAAAAGTTGGCGCGTAACGCAAAAATGTCACGCCTACGGCGTAACGCAAAAATGTCACGCCTATGGCGTAACGCAAAAGTGTCACGCCTACGGCGTAACGCAAAAATGTTACACTAAATTTTTGTCCAACCCCGATAAAGAAGTTTCACTTCAAAAAATGTGTGCGTGTGTACACTAGACACGTAAGAAGTGAAACTTCTTAATGACCTTATTTTTCAAAAAACAATTTACTATATGCAACTTTACAGAAATACGTCGAATCACGCGTGGTAGGGATAAGAAAAAGATAGCGCGTAACTACAGTTGACAGATATATACTACGTACATACAGTTAGGAAACTAAGCCCCTGCGATGAAATTATGATGTATAGCTATAGGGCTGTTACCTTTTTGATATTTACCGACTTCAAAAATAAAGGAGGAGGTTATCAATTCGGCCTGTATATTTCTGTTTGCTTTTTTACAGTTGATTTGTGGTAATTTTGAGATTAAAATACAAAAATGGTGTAGCCTAAATATGAATTTACAAGAAGAAACAATCAACAATTCAAAATCTGTGGATGTGTCACCCGCTACTATCGATCCCCCTCAATACCCTCGTAAACACGCTTGATGGGGGGGGAGCCATTTCGAACATTTTGTATGAAGTTTCCTTACTGTATGTATCTGTATATTGTGGCGTAACGGAAAAATGTCACGCGTAACGAAAAAATGTTACACTACATTTTTTTCTAACCCCGATAAAGAAGTTTCACTTCAAAAAGAAATGAGTTTGACTAAGCTTTTCTCTCCTCTTAAGAGATTAAATAAAACCTTAATAAACTCGAGAATAAAACCTGCTAAGACGTTCCCGAACTCGCCAAGAGCGTTTTCGTGTTACAAGTTTTATCTCAAAGCAAACAAAACCACGTGTTTTGTTCACACGCTGTAAAAGCTTAAACTTTTTGCGAACTTTTTGTGTTTTTGTCGAATTTGAGAATGTCTCCATTTTGTTGTGGACAAGGATGCTTTGGATATTGATTTTTGAAGTGAAACTTCTTTAGGCGCGTTGAGAGCAAAGTCATAACAATACCGTCACATCATGGAGTAAGGCGATGATTTAAACTTGCGAAAGAAGTTTTACTTCAGACACGTGGGCACACACGTTTTCTCTTTTTTGTTTAAATGTAATTTTCAATCGACTTCAAAAAAGAGATTTCCAAGTCGACGGTATTTTTTTTTTGGGTTTGTTTCTTCAAAACTTTAGACTTTATGATGATTTTGAAAACTAGTGCCTCATTTATATTAGACTTACCTACTATACGATATTCTTAATGATAATTTTGTCCTTAAAGTAATATCAAACTCACGTGATAGTAAATATAATATCCTAAAATACCAATAATACTTACATTATTTAAAAACCATTATTACTAACAGAAAATAATACTATTTCGGATATAAAATTACAAATTGAATTAAAAATTCAACCACAAACTATTAGTATAGCAAATTATATTACAATATGAAATTGAAACTACAATATCACATGATTTAAATAGCAAAGTATGTTATTGGCTTTTAATTAATATGTTATTTGAACTATGTATGAATTTAAAACATATTTAGCCAATGTTTTGTAATAAATTCAACGTAGAACAATAAAACAGTGGAGCTGCTTGATATAACAAACAGGTAATTTATTTTTTATATGTTACAAGCTTTTTACACACGGCTTCGCCCACTGTATCTAAAATATATAAATTATACATATAAATCTTCTTCTTCAATCACTGTATCTATAAAAAAAACTTCAAAGTACGTTGTGTAACTTTTAAAGATTTAAACATACATAGGGACAGAAAAGGCGACTTTGTTTTATACTATGTAGTGATATTACAATATGTTTTAAGAACAATAAGTTTATGTCGATAATTTCCCATGTTTTAAAAACTATCCTTTAAAAAAACCTTTGAGACAAATAGCAAAAAGGGGGAAAACAGCATAAAATATATATATAAAACTAGTTGCTCCGCGCGGTTTCACCCCCGTGGCTCCACTCCTGTTGCCCGTAGCGTGATGAAATATAGCCTATAACCTTCCTGGATAATTGGGCTATCTAACACCGAAAGAATTTTTCAAATCGGACCAGTAGTTCCCGAGATTAGTGCGTTCAAACAAACAAACGCTTTATAATATTAGTATAGATGAAAAATTTTGCTTGTTTATTATGAAAAATATGCACAAGCAAACAGACATCAAAGCAATTGTTATTTATTCCTCGATCTTTTCTCAAAATCATATGTATTGTCTTCCATTGTTTGAATCAACAACAAACAATTCTTGATTCCATCTTACAGCGAACAATGTCATTTAAAACTTGCGAGCGATGGAGGGAACATATTGGCTCATTTCTTTCTTATTGTTAACTCCAATGATAGTGGTAAGTTTTTAATTTTTATTTAAATTTAATTTAAGGAAACGTCTTTTTATAGTATCCACGGTCTGTTTACGTTCAGTGGTTTGCGCGTGATTTTTAACCTATTCGAGAGATCGAAGAATTGATTTCAAATCTACCTAAATATTAAGATTATGAATTAATATTGTAGAAGCTTCTGTTTCTGATTAAATAGTCTTTATCACAACAGTTAGGAAGCTCTTTTTATTTATTTCATTTTTTCCCTATATATTGTACGTACTAAGTCTATAAAACCCGCTATTTATTTATTTATTGAAACATTCATTAAAGCATACGTTGAATTTAGTTATAATACGTTAAGTATACGTTATCTTTTATAGCTTCCTTGCCAAATTATCATTTATGTTGTTATTTATACTACTCATCCCTGTTCTACCTGGGTTGATTTCGGAATTAATTATTTTTGCTAGTAAAAATAATTATTGAAATCGATTCCGTCGTTTTTAGTGACATCGTTAACAAACAATCAAATCTCTCCTTTTTAAAATAATACAGTTTAGATTATTGTGTATATTTTCAGGAAGCCTGGCACACCCACGAGTACAGGCGGCACCCTCGAGGTCTGAAAAGCGATGTCCATTATCAGTCCAAACGTCACATGCTTCCCCGCGAGATTGAAGCACGGAAGCGGTTAAGTACTCAGACTCCGAAGGAAGGGAGGAAGAAGGTTAGTCTTTTTAAATTACTAAAAAGTAAAAACATATAAAATGAGTGGTTCCATTGTATGTAACATAACTTAGATACTAGCAGAATTTCTAATTCATCGATCTAGACGCACCCATAATCCATATATATCATCCCAGATAAAACTTATACCTAGCTTTCCCAACACGTTTTTTAGAATTTTGTAGTTTTTGGACGTAAATAAGTGCCCCGTTTTTGTTGTTCTACGTATACTTATATAAAAATTCTACTACATACCTACTACTATTTAATATTACCCTCACCTTTTATATTTATCATATAACTAATCTAGTCAATACGTTTTTCTAATCTTTCTCAATTGCAGCCTTCAGGCCACCTCAAACCATTGAACGAAGATGACATGGAAAACGATGAAGTAATATCAGTAGCTGTGGGCCCTCCAGCGATCCGACCCCAATACGAGAAAACAATAAAACACCCCAGAACAACCCCCTCACAGATCAATGCAGGAACGAACATAGTTAAAGATGTACTAACACAGCTAGGAAGAGAATTCCTAACCCATCAAGTTACAGAAGACTTCGTTTTCGGACAATATATAGGTAACTCTATGAAAAACCTAACCAGCGATTTGAAGCTCAAAATGCAACACGAGATTTTGGAACTTATTGTCAAATACCAGAAGGCTCAGAATGGCGAAACTGTACAAACAACAACTGTACAACCGGAAGAGAATATCACTAACAGCATTTTGAAGGAAATTAAAGATATTAGGGACAGGAGAAATGAGACTGACGAAGGGTGGCCCGATTTCAATAATTTGGCTAAGATCGTTGGTTAAATAAATTGTATGTTAAATTTTGTGTTGTCTTTTATTCGTTTCAACCCTCAGAAATATGATAATCGTATTATGCATCTGCAAAACAGTTTCTTTGTTTGTCTCTCTTTCGTCGCAACAGAGCTATTTTTAACCGACTTCAAAAAAAAAGGAGGAGGTTATCAATTCGGCCGGTATACTTATATTTTTTTATGTATGTACTTACACCGATTACTCCGAGGTTTCTGAACCGATTTACATGATTCTTTTTTTGTGAATGCGGGATGGTGTCGAATTGGTACCATAAAATTTTTTCGGATAGGCCCAGTAGTTTTTATGGTTTTTATGTCTGGAGATAAGATCTGGAGATAGGAGTGTCATTACTATTACTACTACTACTACTACTACTAAAGCTACTTTTTACAGCAGTGAAACAACTCCTTCCCGAGTAAAATTACTCTTTATACGTGGGTGAAGCACTATTGCTCACAAAGTGTCAGTATTGCTGTTATTATAAATACATACAAAAAAAGAAATGTACAAGAAATAAATAAATAAATACACTCTATTCTTACATAACATTATTCACAAACTTTTATAGCCAGTACAAACCTAACTCACAAACCGTTATCATTTGCTCAGTTTCACAAACCGAATACACTATTCATAGAATTCAAAGAACTATTTACGGGATAAATGCTACCGTCCCCTCATCCACAAATCTACTGAACCGATTAAACGTTCACAAACACTCCAATTTGTTAGAATTGGACCCTAAACCGTTTACTGCGTTCGGCGTTCCCGCTGCTAAAATGCGACCTTTTTAAGGTAAGTTTTGGGGCTGAAAAATGTACATAAGTTACTATACATAGAGTCGTAGGTACTAAAAATATCAGATAATCTATACTAATATTATAAAGCTGAAGAGTTTGTTTGTTTGAACGCGATAATCTCGGGAACTACTGGTCCGATTTGAAAAATAAAAAAGCGAGTACATTGACATAAACAAACTAAAACTACAATGAACTTAAACGACTTCTGAAAACTTTCAAAGGTAATGTACAATAAATTATTATTTACAAGAACTTTTTTAATGTTCATTAGCTGGAAGTTTTCCCTAAAACTGCTGAGTCAATTTTAAAAATACTTTAACCAATCGAAAACTATTACAATATTAAATATTTCTCAGACCTATTTCTTACCTAAACAACGCAATGGTAACCAACTTAATGGAAAAAAGCTATTTCTAAACAATATAAGATCCACAACGACAATTCAGTATTACTTGACAACGGTCAACGTTTACCATCGTTAGCGCAAATTGCGAAAATTGCAAGTGTGCACTTTTATGTTTGTCTCGCATCTTGGTTCATTACCGGGAACTGCTAATAAAGTGTTTATTCAGCAATTGTGGAAACGTCTAACCTCGTATTTGCGCTGGTTAATGAGGCTTTATCTCGCGTTTAATATTAAAGGAATTGGTTCTACATTACGAGGAAATTCGACGTCATGAATGTGTGCGTCGTGAATTTGAACGGTTTGTGTGACATTACACACTAGCTGTGCCCTGCGGTTTTACCCGCATTGCTCAGCTCCTGTTGGTCTTAGCGTGATGATACATAGCCTTCCTCGATAAATGGGCTATCTAACACCAAAAGAATTTTTCAATTCGGACCAGTAGTTCCTGAGATTAGCGCGTTCAAACAACCAAACAAACAAACTCTTCAGCTTTATAATATTAAAAGAGAAATATTTTTTTTAAAAATATTTTTATACAGTTTATGATGAACAACGTTTTTTAACATATTTTATTTTAATAGTAATTGAGATTTGAGACACGTTGATTGTCTAAAAAAAGAGTAAACTTATTTTATACAAGAAATTAGTTGAATGAATACATCATCTATGCTGTAATATTTAAAAATCAATATTACTAAGTGAAAAATAAGCCCCTATGATATTTTAATCTACCATGGTACCTTTAGCGAGTGTGAACCATCACAAACTTTATGTCAAACTTTTTCGCTCGAAAACGTACCTTAACAAGATTTTCCTTGAACGAATTGAGCAGCGAGCAGAGAATTGCAAAATCATAAAAATTTTGTACATCATGCCCTCTCCACACATTCGAAAAGAGCTGAATTAAATCACGTTTAAAACATAAAGAAATCCGAGTTGTAAGGATCTATTTAATTAAAAATTTCTTATGAGCCAGCGACATAATCACTCTTTTATGTAAGCCCCGCCATCTTTTTTCCGTTTCACTAATTTGAAAGCAATTACAGTGAAGTACCAACGTCTGAATATCAAGCATTTCTAATTAGGAGTAGCTCACAAAGTTTTTTAATTGGACTCCTGGTTTGACCCCAACCTCGTTAAAGTTGGGGACACATTGAACTTTTATCAACTTTTTTTTTATTGGCGCTTAACGCTTCGTCGGGACGGCAAATTTATGTACAAATTTCATTAATTTCGCGTATGAAAAAATTTTTTGTGAGGAAATGAGCACTGATTGATACGTATATATTATTCTATATTAATATTCATTTTTATTATCATTTAAATGATCTGACGTTATAACAAAATAATACATTCCTTAAAACTTAAAAAATGCGAGTAAATTGATATAAGGCATCAAACCTATAATAACTAAATTTTTATTTACAAAATTCTTTATTAAGACTAACAATAAAATCCATACTAATATTATAAATGCGAAAGTAACTCTGTCTGTCTGTCTGTCTGTTACTCAATTACGCCTTAACTACTGAACCAATTTGCATGAAATTTGATATAGAGATATTTTGATACCCGAGAAAGGATAGGTTTTATCCCGGAAATCCCACGGGAACGGGAACTATGCGGGTTTTCTTTGAAAACGCGGGCGAAGCCGCGGGCGGAAAGCTAGTTATTAATAAATAAAGAATCGGCCTATTGTATCTCAAGCCTACACAAAAAATCAGTATGAAATCTGATTTATTAAAATGAATTTCTTTCCTAATTGAAGTTTCACATTGTTTCAACATTCTTTTACTTAAGTTATTTGCAATTTGCTTAAACTGATTAATGTGCGAAGTTGCTAAGTATGATTGAATTCTTCTGAACAATATTTATTTTATAGCTTATACCATAAGGCCGCGATATTGTATATATTTTATTGTTCGCACCTCTATTGCAATTATCTATAATTGAAAATTGGTCTTCAAGCGTAGAGTGAACAGGTGCTTCAAGGGAAGCGCTAACCATCTTAGACCACATCTCAGCTTAACATTAGGCGAGATTTTGGGCGAGCGCTTCCCTATTCACATTCATAAAAAATAACTGATTCAAAAAAAATAATACGATAATTATTCCTCCTACCAAAAGTCTATTCAATTAAATTCAATTCTTTTCATTTTACTATATCCCAAGGTTGCCTGGAAGAAATCGCTTCAAAGCGATAAGGCCGATTTTATATTACTGTCACAGACATATTATATATGTCTGTGATTACTGTGCATCGTACAATAAAGTGTTTTTTTTTTATTACTAGTGGTCCGCCCCGGCTTCGCACGTGATACATATTTCACAATAAAAGGTAGCCTATGTCCTTTCTCGGGTATCAAAATATCTCCATACCAAATTTCATGCAAATTGGTTCAGTAGTTTAGGCGTGATTGAGTAACAGACAAACAGACAGAGTTACTTTCGCATTTATAATATTAGTATGGATTTAAATAATTATTACGTGTATACAACGGTGATGGTCTGGTAATAATTATTGAAAAAAAACAAGTTAGTTAAAACATTTAAGGATTCTATATACATTTTTTTTTTAATCTGTAAAAAAAACTAATATTCAGCCATCTATAATAATCGTTTTAAGCCCAATTCTTTCAAAGCATTTCTCCACTTGTTTACCAAAAGCCTTCTTTACCCCTTTATAGCCAAAGAAAAGTTACTCTACCTTTCAGAAGCTTTCAGTACATACTACACATTACTTCAAGCCCTTTAAAGCCTTCCGATTTCCCGTGAAGCCTACTAAGCTGGTATGGTAATTGCTGAGCCAGTAAGGCTAAAAGCAAACAACGATAAAAAGAAGAAAAACTTGGTTAGAAGTGCGAATTAGAGAGGTGGGGTGGTAGTGAGAGCGGTGTATAAGGCAACTTCTATTAGGGATAGAGTACTAAATAATTCTTAAGAGTACTAAATAATGTTTTTGTTCTTTAAGAAAAACTAAAAAGTGGTAAGTTTAGAAATTGCTCTTCAGTGTTTCGGCAGGGCTTAGATTTTATAACAAAAGTTATATGCTGTATGAATTTATTCTATTATTATTTAGAAAATTGCCATTATTTGAAATGGGTAAAATAAATCACGTATTATTTCCGTATGTTTAGATTAAAAAAAAATATCAGTATTTCGATCACTTTGGAACTAGATTCTATGTGAATCATCAAGAATTTTTTTACAGTTTTAATTATAATATAAACACTAGCAGAACTTTCCGCCTGCGTTTTCAAAGAAAAACCGGCATGGTTCCTGTTCCCGTGGGATTTCCAGGATAAAACCTATCCTATGTGTTAATCAACAAAGTTAACAAGTTACTCTCTAAATATAAATTTATAAAGAATAGAAAAAATAGAATAAATTCGATCACGAGGCGGGACTTGAACCCGCATCCTTCGCGCCATTCCGGGGCGGATGCCTAACCAACTCAGCCACTCGTGACCCGCCTGAGCAATCGAACTTATTCTATCCTTTCAGTTTTATGTGTCTTAAGAGACACACCGCGCGCCATCTATTGAGATGATTTAACAACCATTTCAACCAATATGAAGCACTTTTCAGTGAATACAATATTGTAACGATGGAACACGACCTTTTCTTGAATTTATATTTTTTTGGTTTTTATGGCATTCAAATGCTTTATAAATATAAATTTATAAATTTATATTCTATATTATATTTATTCTATTCTTTATAAATTTATATTTATAAAGCATTTGAATGCCATAAAAACCAAAAAAATATAAATTCAAGAAAAGGTCGTGTTCCATCGTTACAATATTGTATTCACTGAAAAGTGCTTCATATTGGTTGAAATGGTTGTTAAATCATCTCAATAGATGGCGCGCGGTGTGTCCCTTAAGACACATAAAACTGAAAGGATAGAATAAGTTCGATTGCTCAGGCGGGTCACGAGTGGCTGAGTTGGTTAGGCATCCGCCCCGGAATGGCGCGAAGGATGCGGGTTCAAGTCCCGCCTCGTGATCGAATTTATTCTATTTTTTCTATTCTTTATAAATTTATATTTATAAAGCATTTGAATGCCATAAAAACCAAAAAAATATAAATTCAAGTTACTCTCTACCTATACAATGAAATATAGCACACATATAGGTGTGCTAAATTTCATTGTAATCGGTGCAGTAGTATTTGCGAGAAAGACTAACAAGCATACATACACATACATCCATCCTCACAAACTCTCACATTTTGAATTATAGCAGGATAGGCAAATCGCGAAATACTTAAATAGGATTTATTCAAATCGCTTTATATCAAACCGAACCCGAGAGATAACCATGTAATGGTGCAACGGTAAATTAATTTTTACCCGCAGTAACCTCAACGGCATGAAAATCCACAATTTTCTTTTATTTGTTCGTTTGTTGAAAGTAAATTTTAATATAGAACGGCACAGTCAATTAGGCTTATACAACCCGCATCAAAAGTAATTGTTTTTATGTAAATTATAAATTAGTTTATACTAGCTATTGCCCGTGACATCGTCCGCTCAATATGGAATCTTGTTCAAGGTATGTGATTTGTTAATTTATGATGTCCCGTAAACACTGTTAGTATAATATCATCCCAAAAAGTGTTTTAATTATTCTTATTTATTCAAACACCCGTTTAAAATCGAACATTTTTGTTTAATAAATTATCTGGCATTAAAATAATCATTAATTTAGTTATAATAGGGTCGGTTGGTGTGATGAATAAATCGTCGAAATTTTGGCTTTAATTATGCCAAAATTCTGAATTTATCAAATCAAAATTCATATTTAGTAAAAAACATTTTAATAGCAATTCAAGGCAATTAAACCGCGTCTGCACTATCGACAGATTCGCTTTTGAAAGAGGAAGCAGCCAATATTGATGGCACAATGTTCCTGCTCCCTAACTAGATGCACTTAGGTTGTTTCCATTCAACGCCATTTAACATTGACCCCTCCCGATCCGTCACTCCCCTGTTTTGAGGAAACATGTTACAAATGCTGGGGTTCTAAACAAACTGGACGTGATGAACGCTCCCAACTTTAATCCTGCGTTTAACGTGAACCTTAAACGTAGGTAATAAGGTTGGTTTTGGCTTGTTTGTAGTACAGTTTGGTTTCCACGCTATTATTTCGTGAATGTAGAGAATAAGCTGTCGTAGGTGACGAATTGTAGGCTTTTCACTGTGCAGTACAAATTGCATGTTCTGAATACGGATTCGGAATCGGTGATTTTAGCTGGCTGCTGATATAAGCAATATTGAAACGCTTTTCAAATGTCAGGCAATGTGGTAGTGATGGTTTTGTATTTGTAAATGACAGCTAGTACAGTTTTTGAACGAAATAAGTCGTATCATGGTCGTATCGTATTGAATGCTATACGGATGCAATAATAAGGGATTACGGTTAGGTCGTTTTCAGGTATTTTCGATTTTAGGAATACGTTTGCCTTGTTGGACATTACCTATTGGTACTTTTTTTAAGGAATTAAGTGATTACCTTTCACACGTTGTTCACATATGTAAGTGCCCTTTTTACTTAAGCATTAGTAATAATTGATGTTAAAGAAACATTTCAAAATATCTCGTTTCTAAATGCACTTTTGATTTTTCACAAACAGTTATATTCTACACAACACGACTGAATAATTTTCTTTTTAACGTATCTGGTCTGCCTCTACAATCTATCCAAGATTGACACAGTACTAACACAAATATTATGTTTGACAAGTTGGCAAGTAAGATTACTCTGTAAAGCATAACAGTTCCGAGATGAAATACGATACTAATTAAAAGTTTCACGGGCCTGTCGGCAGCAATGGGTTTGACGTTGTTTTAGAGATAGACTGGTAGTGTAGTGTGGGTGGTAATCCCTACTATGACATGACATTATAAATTCGAAAGTAACTCTGTCTGTCTGTCTGTTATGCTTTCCCGCCGATTTTGATGAAATTTGGCACAGACAATCTTTAGACCCTGAGAAAGGACATAGGTTCTTTTATTGCGAAATATGTACCACGGGCGAAGCCGGGGTGGACCGCTAGTAATACATAATTAAACAGTAACCAATCAGAATACATTAGTAAAAGCCAACCAGCAAGGAAAGTATTATCAATTCTACAATCATAATAATCAGTGTTCTAATATTGTGAATGCAAAAGACTGTCTGTTTCGTTCCTTTTTTTTGTGTGGTGATTCTCAATGTTAGCCAGAAGTCTACTACATTTTAAAGCGGACTGCTTTTAAAAACCAAAGTGTTCAATCCTGAATGCAGGAAAAATGAAAACATTAGATGTTTTTTTTTTTATTATCTACAATGAACAATGTATGATATCGTAATTTACTTACCTCTTTATAAGAATGAATTTTTTTTCTTCGCAATAAACAAAAAATATTAATTCAAAATATCGATATCGCAATCGAACATCACTAGCAATAGTGTCGTCCACAGCTCTCAACGCAACCCGATAGTAGATCGTTATAACTCCGCAACTTATAACTTTATAGTAACTATCCTCAATCGACTTCAAAGGCTGTGTTAACGAACAAAATCTATGATAAAATTTTATCGATATCTCTTTATAGCATTTTCTCGAAGCGCCTCACTTGTAAACTTCTATTATAATGAATATTAATATCGTCTTCACTATTTTGTTTTTCTTTACTTAGAGCAAATAACTAAAATAATAAATTATTGAGTAAATACGTAAACTAAATTCTACAATTTTGTGTGTGTGTGTGTAGGCGTATGTATTCGTGTGAAAGACATAGCTCTATATATTTTTAAGTTATTCAATAGGTATATCTTTTTTATTAAAAGTGCCATTAGAAATCTAAGAACGGCAATGAAATTGTCAAAAGTCATAGCTGACTACTAAATTGGGGTTTTTCTTCAGTCTATCCTGCTTTATCTCATTAAAAAATTGTATTTGCATCTCATATCAGGCAAATTTAAATAATCTACATTATGTGACATTTCATTCAAAATACTTCCAATGTTCAGATTTCCCGCCAGTATTTGAGCGCTTTTAATTAAGAATGCAATTTACTTAATTGTTAAATAATTCATTAATAGTCACCAAATAAAGTCATTAATTAAAAACAGATGATCACTTGATTGCTCGTGAATCATTTACGAACAGACAAAAACCCAATTATGTCGCGCTGTTTACAGAGTAATTAATGGCCGCCATTTTGAGATGCACATTTGGCGCGAATTTGCGCTAGACATTTTGTAATCTGTATTTGCTTTGTGATATTATTAATTATTGTACATTGTTCGCTCTGTTTGAAAAGTGTGTATTTTTTTCCATTTTTATAGGTTTTTATTGTTACGGTTTAAAGTAATGTTTTAAGTTTTAATTATTTACTTAAGTATTTGTATTTATAATTTTTCGTTAATGTAGTAGTACATAGAAATATTATCTTAAATTTTCCATAAAGAAAAGCAACAATTTTATCTATGACTAGCTGTGCTCCACAGTTTTAACCGCAGTGCTCCGCTCCTTTTGGTCTCAGCGAGATCATAGATATCCTATACCTATAGCCATCCTCGATAGACAAGCTATCTAACTCCGAAATAATTTTTCAAGTTTTCAAGTAGTTCCCGAGATGAGCGCGTTCAAACAAACAAACTATTCAGCTTTCTAATATTAGTATAGATAAATATTTAAATCATATGTATTTAAGGCAGATTTTTGAATACATATATTTATATACCTACAATAAGTGTTAAATAACAACTCTATTACAATTTTTTGTTAGTATTTTTCAAACAAATCCTAAGCAAAATTGTTTACCAACTAATCCGTTGAAATATAAATTTTCTCACGCGAGGTCCTTGACCGTAACTCGCTATACGGATTTGTTATACATACTTTGAATGTATTAACCTAATTTTTCAAAATAACAATTCTAATTATTTCTTATTAGTAATTGTTTCCGTGTGAGTTGTTTCCTTATTTTTGCATTTTGAAGTGAAACTTCTTTAGGCGCGTTGAGAGTAAAATTTTAAAGATGACGATTTTGGTATCTTTGAATCCTGCCAAAAAGGTTTCACTTCTGAAACAATATGCACGGCACTCTCTCACACTCTCTTTTTTATTCTATTTTTTTTTTCTTTTATAAATAGTACCTATATAATACCAATGAATCCAACTATAAGGCATGTTATGTCGTCATTCGTCAATGTAGTATTAATTAGATTCTGCGGAGTAAGCTCTGAAAACTCTCCATTATAATTAAAACAAAGTGTAAATTACACTTATGATTATTTAATTTAAGAAACAGATAGAAGAACAAAATATAATATAGCCATAACAATTGCACTAGTAGTTACTTATGTTATCACTATAATTAGAAGCATGTACAAGCAATTACTGTTTGATCAAAAACGAAGCATCTCTACATAGAGCAAGAATACATGTGAAATTACGCAGATGGATAAATTAAATTATATTATTTGTACATAATATATAATTTAACGCCTATATATTCAACATCCATACTAATATTATAAATGCGAAAGTAACTCTGTCTGTCTGTCTGTTACTCAATCACGCCTTAACTACTGAATTAATTTGCATGAAATTTAAGAGATGTTTTGATACCCGAGAAAATACATAGGCTACTTTTTACCCGGGAAATAGGATAGGCTTTATCCCGGAAATCCCACGGGAACGGGAACTATGCGGGTTTTTCTTTGACTGCGCGGGCGAACCTGCGGGTGGAAAGCCATCCATCTATAATTGAGTATTTGAATAAAAATTTTTTTTGTGCTAAATGGAAATATTATATATTAGTTTTATAACAAAACTATTTTTTTAATTTTTTTTTTGCAATATTTCAAAAGTTATTTCAAAATAAAAATTAGTCTTTGAATCCAGTACCGAAAACACACCGACAACTCCCGAAGCGTCACCCGGACGCGTGTGACGTCATAATGTTAGATTTCACACATTGCAGTTGATAGAAAAACGTATACAACTAAAACATTTTGACGTCACATCTATAGTGACCAGTCATGGCGCGTTTGTAGTCACGTGATTTTAATTTAAATTTCATCAATTTTTAATTGCTTATAATTAATTGAAAAAAATTTTTTTGGAGTTTCTGGCATTAAATATCAATATTATTAATAATAAGGTTTTAAAATACATAAAAAAAATTATGATTTTTTTTTATTCAAATACTCAATTATAATGTTACTATCAGTATCACTTATGGGTGCTGTTCACGGGCAGAGTAAACGGTAGAGTGAACTAGCATACTACTCTACCAGTTTTAGTAGAGTAACTGTCATACTGCCACGGTGTTAGCCACAATGGTGTCTTCATTAGTATAGTAAGTAGGATAGTTAGTACTCTACCTCTCGACTTGACCTTTTTTTACTTTACTAAGTACAGCCGCCATTAGTGACACCTGTGAGTGACACTTATAACATACTAGCTGCGCTCCGCGGTTTCACTCGCGTGCCTCCTATCCTGTTGCTCTTAGCGTGATAATATATAGCCCACAGCCTTCCTCGATGAATGGGCTATCTAACATCGCAAGATTTTTTCAAATCGGATCAGTTAGTTCCTGAGATTAGCGCGTTCAAACAAACAAACTCTTCAGCTTTATAATATTACTATAGATTGAATAATCTGTGTACCATTTAATAAATCATCATTTTGACTTAAAGAAACAGACAAAACAAGTTAACAGCACTAGTACATAAACACAGTATCATCAGATACGACGTAATGATGATGACGTCACAGAGTACATACACCCAGTATGATTACAGCATCAATCAATCAACTTACAAAATTAACATTTGCGACGTGGCTACTCTATGTAACGAGTTTTGACCGAAATAACTAGTTATACGATGACTGACAACTTGCTGTATGGTATTAATAATGTATTTGATATTGTAGAATATGCATTTATGGATTTGAAAACGTGATTTATTCGTTGTTTTGTTGAATTCAATTGTATTATGCTGTGCTGACGTGTTTATATGTCTTAATGTTTTTGTTGAACTTTTATTATGTCTAAATGTTTATTATAAAATGACTCCTCTCTAATATAAGTACTTAAATTATATGATATTTCTTTATTTATGAAATACTAGCTTTCCTCCCGCAGCTTCGCCCGCGCAGTCAAAGAAAAACGTTCCCGTGGGATTTCCGGGATAAAACCTATCCTATTTCCCGAGGTAAAAAGTAGCCCATGTCCCTTCTCGGGTATCAAAATATCTCTATACCGAATTTCATGCAAATTGGTTCAGTAGTTAAGGCGTGATAGAGTAACAGACAGACAGACAGAGTTACTTTCGCATTTATAATATTAGTATGGATTGGACCACTGTTTGATATTAAACTGCTCTATATACAATGACGTTACTACTTTGTGACTTAATTTTTCCTCGTATCGGGGAGGTCCCAGGTTCTTTCCCGAAAGAAATTTGATCAAATATATATGTGAATGGCTCGTAAGATATCAATTATTTATTTATTTAATGAGGTTTCATTTAACTTTGTTTGTTAATATAGGAATACCCGTATACTTTTTAATTATAATTTAAGTAACTAACTACTATCTATCGTACCGCCATTAATATAGGGGTTTTCTTTACATCATTAAATTATCCATACTAATGCATATTGGAATTACATACAAAATTTGTTAAGGTAATATTGTATGAAAGTACAATTTACATCATATTTTATAAATCTTCAGTTTTTTCAGAGACTACTAATAATACCTATCTATTATAATATATTGAGTTTATCTACTATTATTTCAAAAAAGTTTATTTTGTCCTGCAAATGATTTTTTATATATAATTTATTTAATAAACATCATGTGTAGAGTTTTTAATGTTGGTAATCCTGGTGACATTTAAACTTTATTATTTTAAGGTATTAATTTTTAGCAAATCACACCATTTATCTTAACTTTGTATTATTATACATAAATAAAGAGCCTGTATCCGCTGAATACCTAAATTTATAATACCTAATTATAATACCTAAACAGAAAAGTTTACAATTGAAAAGTTAATTAAATAAGTACATATTAATATCAAAAGGAGTGCGTTTGATAGATCGTATCCCATACGCTAATGAACTCAGGTAAAGTATAGATAACACATAAAAGATTTAATTTCCTGCTCGAAGCACATGGCAATAATCTCGTGATCTCATGCCAGTATATATCTGACCTCCGTGGAGTGTAGTTGTGTAACAATGAAATTATTTATCTGTTTTTTGTTTTGTTTATTTACAAAATCACACGCTTGGGGACGCGGCGATTTGGAAAAGTATGGACCCTTCCAGATGGCGCTGCATTCGAATTTGATTAAATGTAAGTTGTATAAATGGTCTATAATTTTAATAAATAAAAGCTTTTAAAAAACATCTACGACTTTTGCATTGAAATTAGAATATGGGTAAATATTACATTTTTCTTTAGTAGTATGAATCAAGTAATAAAAGGTAAATAACTCATAACCTATGACAAATGCAATAAAATCTGAACAACAATGAACACATAAGATACAGTTAATTAACAAATAAATTTACCTTCTAGACGGGAAGCAAATTTGAAGTAATTTATTTGCGTAGGTAACCTACTATTTGTATTTCCTCATTCTATGTGTTTGTTTTTGTTTAATCGATATAGATTAATAATTTAAGCACGTATTCATTGTGTTTTTATTTTATTGTGTAAATAACAATGTGCCTAATATTTTTATGCCTGTGGTTTTCCTTAATCTATCTATATATATAAAACTCAAAGGTGACTGATATAGTGATCTATCAACGCACAGCCCAAACCACTGGACGTATCGGGCTGAAATTTGGCATGCAGGTAGATGTCATAACGTAGGCGTCCCCTAAGAAAGGATTTCCCGAAATTCTTGCGGGAACGGGGAAAAACGGGGATGCACGTACAAAGTCGTTGGCGGAAGCTAGTATACTATAGGTATAATACCAAATATCTAAATAACATATATACCTAGTTAAGTTATTTATAAATCTATAACAGTATCGATAGTAACCTTGTTTAAATCTCATTAACCTTGTCACACTAAGAGCCTTACAATATATTATTATATAAAAAAATAATTAAACCCATACAAAATTGTCTATGTTTATAAGTTTTACGTTTTTTAGTGGTAGTAGAAGAAGAAAGGTGCTTTTCTGGCATGATTTTTTGGGATCCCCAATATCTTAACTAAACTAACATCTAGGTATTAAATATTAATAAAGAGCGTGTGTGCCGAGCACACGAGTCAGAAATTAAACTTCTTAGGCAAGATTCAAATATACCAAAATCGTTGCCTTACTCCATGATGCCAGGTATGGCCATGACGCTACCTTGAAATTTTACTCTCAACGCACCTAAAGAAGTTTCATTTGAAAAATTAAACCTAATTCTGTAGCGATAGATTAGTTAACAATATGTACAGACCTATTACTTATAATGGTTCAAATACACCCAGGAACATCACTAACGCTTATAAATTTATCCATCCAAAATAAAAAAAGAGATAAAATTAAAATTATTCGTTCAAAGCACAGTTCAAAGTAATATTATTATAAATTATAGTAGACAAAATTGAGATTCTCTAAAGTTTTTTCAATACGATAAAATTTCTGCAGTGTGCGTTCGTTGTTTATTTTTATTTAAACCTGTTGAAATTATCAGATATCAGTCACTGATATTTCACTATTGCAAATGTAATAAGATAACAGGGCCTTTATAAGAAAACAATGACTCTTTTCTTATCAACAAATCAGCAATGACTCATCTATCACTTAGATAATTTAGATCAACAAACGGTAAAAATAAAGGTTTTAGGAAGAACTAGTTCTGAATATGTTGTTATTTAAAACAATTAACAATTATTAATGTTCTACCTTTTTTTATTATGGACCACAAACATCGATTATCAATATTAATATGTAGGTAATATGTATCTAAATGTAGGAGATACCAATATTTTATAGGTACGTAGTCTTTGAGCATGCTAAATTATTTTCTGGAACAAGAAAATTTCAAGACATATCATCTATACATAATATAATAAATCTGTAGAAGGGTCAATTCTGTACATTGAAAATATTGAAAAAATAAATAGCAGGGGGTGTTACTGGATCGATACCAAACCCAAATATGTGATTAAAAAAATTTTTGTCTGTCTGTCTGTCTGTCTGTCTGTCTGTCTGTCTGTATGTGAAGGCATCACGTGAAAACTAGCGGTTCGATTTCGATGAATTTTGGTATAATTATACCTTATTATCCTGGGCGTAAAATAGGATACTTTTTATCCTGGAAAAATACGTAGAAAAAAAATAATCTTAATTTTTCAGTTTTATCCATAGACGTTGTTCCGTAGAACCGCGAACACACGTTGCGTATTATTATAGGCCTAGCCGTATTTGGGAATTGGGTCCAATAGATATTTATAAGATGTTATTGTCAGAGGTACTCAAAATGGTACTCAAAATAAACCATCCACGCGAAGACCGACATCCGCGCGGACGGAGTCGCGGGCGGAAGCTAGTAACATAATAAATATGGTACTAAAATCTTTGTACATTTAATTATTAATTTATCGTGGAATACTGTAGCTCATTATAATTATAATAATAAATAAGAGTTGAACATGTCATGTAAAATTTTCGCAAAAATGAGAAAAATATCTTCCTTCTGAAAAGAGATGAAATTGCGTGTATCAGCCATTACCTACATATAATTAGACCTTGAATTCAGTATGTGCGTCAGTTCTTTTATTCAGTAATGTTACGCCTCAATAGTTCTACTATATTTTATAGCTACATAATAGTATATAGTTTCAGTCAATACCTATTACCTATACATATAAAAACTAGCTTACCGCCCGCGGCTTCGCCCGCTTTCTCTAAAACGATTTGAGATTTAAACTATCCTATCTCTCAAGTTCGATCGAACTGCACATGGTGTGCAAATTTTATTATAATCGGTTAAGTGGTTTAGGAGTCCATTGAGGACAAACATTGTGACACGAGATTTATATATGTATATTAAGATAATCATTTTTCTACAGATCTTTATGCGAATATCTTCAATTTGTGTCAATAAATAACAAACACATAAACATAAATACCTATATAGGTATAAAGTATATACTTTCTCTTTATTATCTAGATCTACCAGTTACCAATTTCCAAAATTTGTAAATAACAATCAGATGTTAATTTATGTAACTCTTGTATCCATTCACGCTTCTAAAAGAACACTAGTTGAATCAATAAATATCGCGTTTGAGTATAACCTACAAAGATGCAATATGACAAAGACCTTTATTAAATAGTGCATATTGCAATAATCGAAATAATGCATTGCAAATGATATAATTTCCATATTTAAATACTGTATCAGACAGGCTGGTGTCACGATTCATGACCTAAAACTTATATTATTATTATGCAGGTTATAAGTGGAATATCATTACATAGTATAAAACAAAGTCACTTTCTGTGTCCCTACTTCCATATGTAATTTAAGCAAACAACATATCTTATTGTTATATGCTTAAATCTTTAAAACTACGCAACGGATTTTGATGTGTTTTTTATAGATAGAGTGATTCAAGAGGAAGGTTTTAGTATTTAATTTATTAGGTTTTATACAAAGCAGGTGATGCCGCGGGCGCAAAGCTAGTCTATCTATACATATAATAAATCTGTAGAAGGGTCAATTCTGTACATTGAAAATATTGAAAAAATAAATAGCAGGGGGTGTTACTGGATCGATACCAAGCCCAAATATGTGATTAAAAATTTTTTGTCTGTCTGTCTGTCTGTCTGTCTGTATGTTCAGGCATCACGTGAAAACTAACGGTTCGATTTCGATGAAACTTGGTATAATTATACCTTATTATCCTGGGCGTAAAATAGGATACTTTTTATCCTGGAAAAATACGAAGAAAAAAATTTATCTTAATTTTTCAGTTTTATCCATAGACGTTGTTCTGTAGAACCGCGAACACACGTTGCATATTATTATAGGCCTAGCCGTATTTGGGTCCAATAGATATTTATAAGATGTCTTTGTCAGAGTGACTCAAAATGGAGAAATAAACCACCCACGCGAAGAACGACATCCGCGCGGACGGAGTCGCGGGCGGAAGCTAGTAATAAATAATGCAGTTCTTGTAATTATTGAAGCATAGCCACGGGCATAGCTTCTTGGAAAAATTCTCGTAGAAAATAGAAACATGGAAGGAATATTATGTTGAGATGAATATCAATTCAAGGATACTTTGATTTATATATATGTATTACATATTCATAGTATTTTTTATTTACTGTGGTTTATAGAAACAATAAAACGAACAACAAAAACAAATTTAAACAAAATTAAATCAATTACTACTATATCTATATATAAGTAGATACTTACATTAGAGAAATAAAAAATAGGAATCTAGGTAAATGTCTTTAACCATCAATTGATTAGCGTTGTTTTGTTAAACTTAAATCAGATAATGGATGAAAATTAAATAGAATGGATGTTTATCTTTCAAATATAACCTTGTTTCCTTAAAATATATTTTAAACTAGAAACTAATTGAAACATGATTTTCATCCCAAGTACCTATTGACCATTTTGTAATCAATGCCCTTACAATTATACGCCTTTGCATACTTATCGAAAACATCCCACCGTAACGAGACGCTCATTACCTCATTGTATCTCATTGAACTCAATTACCATTGTTACAGGTGACCACGACAGAACGCTCAACCTTGACGTCAGCGAAATTGACGTCTACTTCTACGACTTTCCTCGCAATGACGTCGAAACGTTCCACATCAATGACGCAGCGAAAGGCATCCTGGCCCTAAAGGAACTGGACAAAACAAGGAAATTCATCATCTTCGTAGCTGGTTACAAGTCGAACATAAACAAGAAGACAGAAGAGCGAATGAGAGATACGTTTAGAAACTATCCAAATAGCTATTTGATAATCCTGGACCATTCTCCATACACAAATAACAGGCAGGGCAACGTAAAGAGTTACGAAAGGTCTGTCAGATATATCCATTATATTGGCAAAGCGTTAGGGAACATGCTATCCGAATTAGCAAATGGAGGGATATCACCGAAAAATATGCATTGTATTGGCCACAGTTTGGGCTCACAAATGTTGGCGCATACTGGTGAAACTTTCTATGAAAACACGGGTAATAAGATTTCAAGAATCACAGCGTTAGATCCAGCTGGGCCTTGTTTCTCTAATAGTTTAATACAAGAACAGATTAGAGCCGGAGTGGCGGATTACGTCGAAGTGTACCATTGCAACGCTGGTGGTCTCGGAACAACGAGCGTTTTAGGAGACATAGACTTCTTTATAAATAAAAAAGGTGCGGCACAGCCCAAATGTGGGACACCATTAATCCCTGGTATATTCGATTCGTCCAAAGCGGCTAAATGCAATCATAGAGCCTGTATTGATATTTGGACGTCTACGGTCAGTAATCCAAATTGGTTCTTAGCGTGGAAATGCGACTCGTATAAATTGTTTAAGAACGGCGCGTGTGCTGCTAACGAAGTTACTATCGCTGGCTTCTGGAACCCTGGTAATGCGACCGGAGTTTTCTACTTCTCGACTGATGGTTATGATGTACAATAAATTATTTTTTATTTTTGTGTTGTTTTCTTTTGTTGTCAAAATAGAGCAAGTTTTATTACACCTGAATCCTTTTATAAATAACAGTACCTACGTGCCATGAAACAAGACCTCATAATGAGATCTTTAAGTGGGTTAGTAACACCAAACTTTTTGAAAAGCTTTTTTAATATTAACTTTATAAAATATTCGATGAAAAGGCGTTCTACAAAGGAATAAAAAATACGACAATATTACAAAACATAATATATCGTTTTATTTTTATAATATGCAATATTTTTTAGATAACTTTCATGATATTATGTATGTAAATAGCATAATATTGTGGTTGCAAGGTGGTTGCTATAGGAACTTTTTTGAATATATAACATAAGTAAATAGGATTTGGATTTCCTTTGTACTATATGAAGCATTAGGGAAAATATTATTTACATCCAAATAGGAATAAAAAGAAGTTATAAAAGAGTAAGACTCTTATATTTTTCCTTGTTTCTCGCGTTATTATACTCTTGAAGGAAAATCAAAGGAAAGAATTTGCTTCATATGAGTACAGGTAAATGTGGATTAAGTGGTGTAATTAAAAGATTAATTGTCATATCGATTTATGTTAAAAGCACATTTTATAATGTTTCAGCGAAGCTACATTCAAAATCTTTGCATTATATACTAGCCGTCCGCCCCGGCTTCGCCCGTGGTACATGTTTACGTTTTCTCTCCATAAGAACCATCCTCGTACTTCAAGGAATATTATTAAAAAAAGTATTATCGAAATCGGTCCACCCGTTAAAACGGGTTTCATTTTTATATATGTATATTTTATATGTATATAGATTCTAGTAAAGAATGTCTGTGACGATTTACGTAGATAATTTTTCCAAAGCTACTGGATAGCTATGAAGGACAATATGTAGATGTGAAAGGATTTCTATATTGTTAAGTGAATGATAAAGTTTTAAGTAACGATTCAATCTATACCTAGTTAAATTAAAATCTAAAAACTAAAGAATATTTTTTTTTGTACCTACATAATTGCTATTATACAGGGTGTCCCACCGTTGGTATTCTAAGCTCTATGGACGTTATAGTTTTGCATACGCTGAGTATGTAAAAAATACTTATAAAATTCCAGATGTATTTTTTTTCAAATAGATGAATTCTTATAACTCTTTGTGTACCTACACCCCTAACAAGCAACCCGCCCAGCTTTGCCACCCGCACGTGAGCTAACGTTTAAGATTATGTTTTCATAGACAAAATGCTCACATTAGCGAAGCGTTATATGCCGGCTCCTCGAAGCTAGAAAAGAAAACATGAATTTTAAGGAAAAATTTAGCAAAAAATTTTTGCCGTAATTTTGTTGTTAAAGTATTTTTTACGTGATCAGTGTATGCAAGACTAGGTACAAGTTCCTTCGCGCTTAGTATACCGATAGTGGGACACCCTGTATAACTATTCCCTTAGGGCGGCCGTACACGGACCGCTTCAAGCAGTTGAGACCGACCGCTTGAAGCCGCGACCGCGCGGTGAACTATAGGCATTCATTCACCGCCGTACACGTGACGGCTCGAGCCGTCGCGACCGCTTCAAGCCGTCAACTGCATGACGAAATTCCACCGTGCCGTTGACGGCTTGCGAGCGGTCGTGAGGCATACACTGACTGCTCGAGCCGTTAACTGCGCTAGAGCCGTCGTCGGCTCGCTCCTCCCCTGAAAATCAATGACTTGACTAGTCAAAAAAATCAACCGCTCGAGCGGTTAATAGCGACGGCTCGAGCGGTTAACAACCGACGGCTCGAGCAGTTGACGCCGACCGCTCGAGCCGTCCGTGTACGGCGCTCAGCCGTTAACTGCTTGAGCGGTCCGTGTACGGCCGCCCTTACACTTGCAAACAATAAGATTTTAGATTAACATTTCAATAAAGTATTCAAGGTATGGAATGAAACTTTCACCAATTTAAGTTGATTTACAGCTTCATTTGTCCACAAACATTTTAACAGGAGCGGAGCACTGCGGGAAAAACCGCGGAGCACAGCTAGTTTAAATATACATTTACAATGAGCACAAAACAAGGAATAGGTACGAAAAACATTACATAGAAAACATAAAATATTATATATTTTCTTAACGTTATTCCACAAACAAGCTAAATCATAATAATTGCGGTTTCAACGTGAGTCGGAAGCACAGCCTCTTTGAGGAAATTTAAGAAAATTTATGATCTTTGAAACACAAATGCTTGAGTGTATTTGTAAACAAAAATGTTTGGATATTTTTTGTATTTATTTCTCTTGGAGTTTAAATTAAAATTCATATTTTTATTTAGTAAGTTGCTTTTTATTAAGTGGATACCTACTGAATTTTTGTTGGCTTGGATAAAAGGGAAGTCTAAAAAACAATTATTAATTAAAATTACAACTTATCGTTTGCTTTTACGAAATTACTTTTTAAATATTCAGGAAATATTACCAACGTAATTTACAATATTGTTTTCATTGATAATGAACTATAATGGTTCCGCTTGAAAAGACTCAGGTAATATTATGAAATAATTCCCTTGGTTATTGTCGAACTACGAACTA
Source organism: Colias croceus (assembly GCF_905220415.1). Classification (NCBI taxonomy): domain Eukaryota; kingdom Metazoa; phylum Arthropoda; class Insecta; order Lepidoptera; family Pieridae; genus Colias; species Colias croceus. The sequence continues at coordinate 1,358,192 of NC_059547.1, forward strand.
CGAATAAAATTGAAGTGTTTGGAATATCAAAATATAAGTTTTTATCGAAATTGACCTTCTATCGATAATGTCAAAATTAAATGAACTTTAGTTTGAGTTTTTTTTTTTTAGGTTATTATGTACTAAATTCGACGAATTAAAATTTTATAACGGAGTACTTGTAATTATAAAATGAAATCACAAAAATTATAACGTAAGTACTTGATTTCCATTCGTTTTGATCCTTGAAGGACCAAATCGACATGAATTACCATAATTTAACATTTTTAAGATTTCCTAATAATGAATCAAAGGAATTGTGACGTCACTTTCTTGTCATCGGTTACAAGAGGTGGCAAAGGGAAAAAATGCAGGTTTCAGTGGATGAAGACCCACTTTGAGCATTACGTGATCAAGCGGTTGATGTTTGAAAATGTTTGCTGAGAGTGGTGTGAGGGAGGAGCGTTTGAGGGTAAAAGTATGGAAAATAAAAAAAATGTTTATATATTTATTTACATTTTTTTATTAATTTATATTATTGCTAAAATATGTGTTACCCTTATAAAGGCTGAAAATACTGGTGTAGCTAAGGCATAAAGTCATAAAGAAAAATAGAAAATTAACTTTTAGAATCTCGACTGAAAAGCCAATACCTAGTTATATTTTAAATTGAAAATATTCTTATTGAACAAACGAACAAACATTACTTATTTTTGTGACTTGCTAATACTACAAACCACTTTTCCTAATAGAACCGGATAAAAGAGCCTATGTTACTCAGTAAAGACGCATTTTAATTATAAAATAATTATTTAAGTTAATCGACCAGTTTTTTATTTAAATTGAGTATTTGAATAAATTTTTTTTTTGTGCTAAATGGAAAGATTATATATTAGTTTTATACCAAAACTATATTTTTTTTTTTGCAATAATTCAAAAGGTATTTCAAAATATAAATTAGTCTTTGAATCCAGTACCGAAAACACACCGACAACTCCCGAAGCGTCACCCGGACGCGTGTGACGTCATAATGTTAGTTTTCACACATTGCAGTTGATACAAAAACGTATACAACTAAAACATTTTGACGTCACATCTATGGTGACCAGTCATGGCGCGTTTATAGTCACGTGATTTTAATTTAAATTTTATCAATTTTTAATTGCTTATAATTAATAGAAACATTTTTTTTGAGTTTTTTGCATTAAATATCAATATTATGTAGGTGTGTATTATGTAATATCAATATTATTATGTATAAGGTTTTAAAATACCTACATTAAAAAAAATCAATATTTTTTTTTATTCAAATACTCAAATATAACAAACTAGCACACAAAAATTCTAATCTTTCCTCTACAGAATACTACTTTAGATTAAGCATATTATCAACTGAAACATAACTTAAACCACAACCAACTAGGTTACCGTCAAAAGCCACTTCAGCCACGACTTAGAGATTTTGGGAGCGCGTGATAAAAATTCTTATATCGCGACAGCGCAGCGTGCGGTAGTTTTGAAAATTTTTAAAATGCAAAAGCGTCGCGTTCACTACTTTTATAATACGTGCATTTTATGTTTTGAATATAATATTATGTTACGGTTTATGCACGTATATTCGTCACGTTGTTAGATTTTGAACACGAGCTTTTCAAATGAATCCGTATTATGCATTTTTAGGGTTCCGCAACCAAAGGGTAAAACGGGACCCTATTACTAAGACTTCGCTGTCTGTCTGTCTCCAGGCTGTATCTCATAAACCGTGATAGCTAGAAATCTGAAAAAGCGGCTTTACGTTGCCGTAAGGCGATTAACACACGGTGACGCGTGCCGCCGCGGTTGGCGGTGAAGCGGTTCTCAAGTTGCATTGGCTTCTATTAAATCCGTTGATACCAAACACACATACACCGCCCGACCGCGCGGTCGAACAGTCCGTTCCTCGTAGGGATTCACTGCCAACCGCCGCGGTGCGCGGTGCCGTGTGTTAATCGCCTTATAACAACGAATACTAAAAAAACGACGTGTGGCACTCGGGGACTGCCGCGGCCGCGGTAAAGCTATTATTGCATGCTATGCCTTCAAGCCACACCTCCGCCCGTCGGAGTGGGGAGCGTGAGGTTTTTTCATTACGGAATTTCTCGATTCGGTCCCCGCGCTCAAGGCCCGCGATAGAAGCTATGCAATAGCTTAATAAAAAATATTAAGTGGGGTCTTCATAGTACGGAATCGCATCGTGCGAGTCCGACTCACACTTGGCTTGTTTTTTATAACGCTGTAGAAATACACTTATTTCATACGTGAGCAATGCATGAATTATATAGGAATATAATTCATACAAATACTAAAACTGTAACAAGGTCGAATGCATTGAATTTGAGTTATGAAAGGCGATTTGATAAAAGATACGCCTTTTTAATTATGTCTTTTATAAGCCTACATTGAAGATCGCATAATTATTATTTTATTAAATAAAGTGAAAAAACATTATGCTTTGCTGTTTGTTTAGCATCGCGAAGTGAATGAAAATAATTATAGAAATGTTGGCGGATAGATTACAACAAGAAATAAATTAATTTGTTGTTGACCTATTAATTATTTATTTATTTAATTTATGGAACACACAACAATAAATACACATTACATTATATATAAGAAGACATTATCTAATTAATTGTATCTGATGTATTTATCAATTATAGGTGTACACAACATTCGCATTAATAACACTTATACAATTAAACATAAATGAAAGAAAAACATAATCAATATACTACATTATTTTATACGCTGCTGGAAAAACTGTGAATAATTTTATGCTTATACTGTGCGAGAGATCCAAAAAATATGTCAAGATCTGGTAAGAGCATTATTTGTTGGTTATAAGTAGCACACATTCTCGATAATGGAGCATGTTTGCCTAGGTTAGTTTTACAAGCTGGAACACAAAAAAGGTTTTTTACCGGTTTTCTGGGAAAGCCATACGGTATCTGAAAAGCGATGTTAGAAATGATGTCCTCACAGACAACAGCACCGTTTACACATTTATGGAGAAATAGTAAATCGTGTAATTTGCGGCGGTCGCGTAACGAAATCATTTTAAAAAAATCTAAGCGTTCACTATATGGGCAGCGATGTGATATACCTCGAGAGGTAAAAGCCAAGTGTCTCGTGAAGGAACGCTGAATAGATTCAATACGCTGCGAATGTACGGCATAGTAGGGATTCCATACCACACAAGCAAACTCGAGGTGACTGCGAACCAGAGAATTATAAAGAACTATTTTAGTTGATGTCTTGAAATGTGAGTCATGTCTTTTAATAAAGCCCAACATCCGTGCTGCATTTTTGATAATATTGTCTAAGTGGGATGTTAACCTAAGTCCGCTGTCTAAAGTGACGCCAAGATCTACAATTTGAGAATTTTCACTGAGTGCAACATTATCGATATTATATTTAGAATGCAGTAGTGATTTTTTTCGCGTAAATCTTATGTAAGAACATTTTTTAGAGTTGATGACCATATAGTTAGCTTTACACCAGATTGCTATGTTGTCCAAATCATCCTGAATAGCATTTACGTCCGATAAATTTTTTATTGATTTATAGATTTTTAAGTCGTCAGCAAAAAGAGCATAGTTGCAATGTTTGATACAGTCAGAAATATCATTTATATAAGTAAGAAATAGCAGTGGACCCAAGTGGGACCCCTGTGGGACTCCAGATGTTGCAGTAAACATAGACGACCTAAAACCCTTCACAACCACTTCCTGTGATCTATTGTAAAGGTAAGATGCGAACCATTTCAAAATGGAGCCTGATACACCATAATTCTTTAATTTTATGAGCAGCGTCTCATGATCAACCTTATCAAAAGCGCTACTGAAGTCCGTATAGATCGCGTCTACTTGGCCTCCGCTATCTAGTTCACTTGCTACGTCAGACAAGAATTTCACAAGATTTGTTTGGATAGAATGACCTTTACGAAAACCATGTTGATGTGGTGATATAAATTTATCCAAGTAACGAGTAACAACAGGACAAACAAGAGATTCAAAAACCTTTGATAAGGTTGATAAAATAGCGATAGGTCTATAATTACTAACAATGGTTTGGTCACCCTTTTTATATACTGGCACAATCCTGGAAAACTTCCAACGCTCGAGGAATATACCTTGCTGGAGAGACTCATTGAAAATATTAGCTAGAGGAGAAGCTAACGAGACGGCCGCACGTTTAAGAAAAATGGGTGGGATAAGATCCGGACCAGCACCTTTGTTAACATCAAGTTGTTTTAACTTGACAAGAACCTCTTTTTTAGTAACATTGATTTTGGAACAAGAATCATTATAGCAAGTCATTTTACTTGAACAAATTGGAAGCGCTTTTATTATTGAATCAGAATAAACGGATGAAAAATGAGAGGCAAAGAGGTTCGCAATGTCAGGACCGTTTACTGCGGTAAGATTGTCGAGGCACATAACAGACGGTATCGTTGATAGACAATTATTTCGCTTACTATTAACATATTTCCAAAATGCTTTACTATCTCTTTTGATGGCTTCTTCAATTTTTTGTTTGTAGTTTTGATGACAACGTGAAATTATTTTTTTGCATCTTTCTCGCAAAACATTAAACTCAAACAGATCGCGGGGGTTTTTGAACTGTTTATACTTACGCCTAATTTTATCCTTCTCTTTAATGATACGAACTAAAGCGGGAGAAAACCAGGGAGGATATTTGCTTTTTTTAATGTAACTTTTCGGTACATGGTGCTCAATTACGCCTCGCAAAACATCGTAAAACAGCTCCAACTTCTTATTGATATCATTAACAAGTAGAAATTTAGAGTCCCAATCAATATTTTCCAGCTCTCGCACAATATCATCATAATTAGCCTTAAAAAAGTTATAGCTAACAAAGTCATTACATCGCAAAGTAGAGGGTACGTTAGATTCGACACACAACAAAATACTAGGATGATGAGGATCTGGCTTAGTCAATATATCAATCGCCGAGGAAACATTACAACAAGAGATATTTGTCAGGGCTAAGTCTAACATTTTATCATTGTGATTAAGAACATTATTAATTTGATCAAGATTATTAATGTTTATAAAATCAACAAGAGCACATTCCACATTACCATGATACTCAATTGGAACCATTACTTCACGATTCGTACAGCTATTGACCCATTTTATATTACCCAAATTAAAATCTCCAAGAATTATAACATTTCCCATTTCCTCTACGACATTATTTGCATTTAAAATAAATCTCTGTAGAGCTTTGTGATTGGTTGGAGGTGGGAGGTAAATAGTACAGATAGGAACATTTTTTACAACACCGTCAATTTCGATTATAACATTTACCCAAAGATCCTCGTATTCGGTTTCGTATTTTAATAGTCTAGAAGACTGAAATTTTCGGGAAACTGCGATTAGAACTCCACCTCCATCCAACTTAGCATTCCTATTACAATTGCGATCTCTACGATATACAGTATACCGAGAATCAAATATCTCACTGCTAGAAATATTACATTTGAGCCACGTTTCACAAAAAACAATAATATCATATGAGTTTAATAATATATTCTTAAATACTTCGTTAGTTTTTGTCCTAAGTCCTCTAACATTTTGATAGTATATGTTAACCATTATGAAGATAATAAAAACCGTTACATTCATACATTAAACAATAATATTAAATATTAATACAATAATTAAACCATTTTCTTTAGACTATCTAAGCAACGGATTTGCAATGCCTGACTGGTTTCATTTTTGCGCACAAATATTTTGCCATTTCGGACCCAAACAAATTTATAGTTCAATTCTTTTGCCCTTAATCTTGCATTAGCATGAAGAATTTTGTTAGCAGGAGTTAAATGCTCAGCAACATAAACTGGCTTTTTAGTACCACCGATCCCCAGATGATTTGTACATAATTTATCATCACTATTATATTTATTATATTTTTGCACCGCAGCAAGTAGGATGTCGCGATGGCGGGGGCTTCTTAATTTGGCAACAACAGCGCGCGGCCGACCATCATCTTTATTTATTTTGACTATGCGAGTTACATGCATTATGTCATCGTCCTTAATATCGGCATTCACTACTTTAGCCAATTGGTTCAAGCAATTCAAAAGATTTTCACTACGGTTTTCAGGAATGCCATTAATTTCTAAATTACTTTCACGTAGATGTTGCTCAGTGTAGGCTAGACGACTTGTGAGATCTTTAACAGTAATCACCAAGGTAGCATTTTCTTTCGTTAGATTAGTCATTATGTTATCATTTTCCTGTACGCGCAGTTTAAGAGCTTCGTACTGGTCGCTTAAAAACGTAAGTGATTCATGAAAATCTGAAATTTGTTTTGTTAACGTACTAAACTTGTCACACACTGCTTTGGTGACAGCATTTTGTATCACTTCGGTCATGTCACTTTTAAATGAATCTAGTATTTTTTGCAAGCTCGCTTCAGTCACAGGGTTGGAATTATCACTAGCGTTAGGTCGCGACCAGCTTGAGCCCCCCATTTTATTTCTAAGCGTTATATTGCTATCAGCTACGTGAGAGCTCAAATCGTCGCAGACTGGCTCTTTTTGTATGTTTCGGATAGGCGTATTAGTATTGTCAAGCTTGGGTCGTAGATTAAGACACGCAGGACATTTCCACGAGGACTTTTTTTCTGGTAGCATAGCATTAAACCTAATTTTTAATATTTTACGTTAATTAAACAAAATCTACCTAATTCAATTCTAAACTAAGTGTTTTTATACAATTCTGAAAATAACTGTCTTGAATTACTGACTGTAACATATGTCCTACTAGCTTTCCGCCCGCGGCTTCGCCCACTTCCACTTGAATCACTCTATCTATTAAAAAAAACCACATCAAAATCCGTTGCGTAGTTTAAAAGATTTAAGCATACAAAGGGACATAGAGACATAGGGACGGAGAAAGCGACTTTGTTTTATACTATGTAGTGATTACTAAGTTTATGTCCTACTAGCTGCTCCGCGCGGTTTCACCCCCGTGGCTCCACTCGGGTTGGTCGTAGCGTGATGATATATATATAACCTTCCTCGATAAATGGGCTATCTAACACCGAAAGAATTTTTCAAATCGGACCATGATCGGACCCGGGATTAGGGTGTTCAAACAAACAAACAAACTCTTCAGCTTTATAATATTAGTATAGATTTAAGTAATGTGAAAGAATACTTAAATTAATATCAATACCTCTGTATTTTACTCATATTTAATGAAGTTATAATAAAAGAAAAGTAGGTTAAGTAGTACTTTGGCGACCACAATTTCGTGCGTGGGTATTTTCCATCATTAGACTTATGTTCATTGTTATAGGTACTTGTCCGGTAGTAAAGAAAATATACATAACTAGATGTGCTCCGCGGTTTTACCCGCAGTGCTCCGCTCGATGGTCTTAGCGAGATGATATAATATAGGTAACCTTATAGCCTTCCTCGATACGCGCGCTATCCAACACCGAAAGAATTTTTCTTATCGGACCAGTAGTTCCCGAGATTAGCAAGTTCGAACAAACAAACTTTCAGCTTTCGATTTTGATTTTGATGAATTAGTATACCTAAATTTAATTTTCAAAATTGGTCACGTATTTTCTGACTCGTGAACAAAAATGTAAAATTTTCTTTATTTCCTTCGGTCATGAATAAATTTTAAAATCACTATGATGATAAACTCTCATTTCGAATGATCACTAGAAATATTTTATCTTTTTTTCTTTTTTTTAGATTGATAAATCAATCATTTTTATTTGAATATCTAGTAAGTAACCATGACGAAAACATTTAAAATCGCTTTAAAACATAGGGAAGTTTTGGACAAAGATGTTAATTCCACGTAAAGGTAAAAACAATAAGTGTTCGCTATGGGGTTGGTTTTATCATTCAAATAAAGCTTTTTTATACTATTGCGACTAATGCTTTATTCTGTTGCGACTTGTCTTAACATTATAAACATGTTAAAAAAACCATCAACATCGTTAACGAGTAGCTGGCTATTTAATTACAATTTGCAATCCATGTGATAGCAGTAAATGTCAACGTGGTAGACGTACGTACTTGTTATACATACAGGAAATGTTGTACTTGATTTGTAGATAATAATGATAGTATTTTTTTAATTTTACCTTTATTCGCGGCTACATGTACATAAAGACTATGATTTAGATTTCGTTAGCGTCTATAAAATCTATCATTTATTTAGTGTGAAAGAGATGCATTAAAATCTGAACTTTTAGGAGCGCAATTTATCTGCGTTTCGAACACATCACATATTATGACAGAAAATTGACCAGATGATAAGTTAATACGTAAATTTCTTGATTCATAACTATTATTCATATAGCTTTATGTCTTACCACTGATCTGCTCCCTAAAGCTTATAGTCGTATATTCGTTAGTCGTTCGTGTATACCACGCCTTACCGGGTAGCATTTGCACACGCGTCGCTGGCAACGTTCAATTTACCGCTCCAGTGTCCGCCATCATAGCGTGGAAAATATTTCGCGCCGAATGAATTAAATCTACCGTGAGACGTTATGAAAAACGACGCTTCTGCGACCTTTTATCAGTGGCATATTTAGATTGAGTTAGGTGTTTGATTGATAATAATTGTGATTAATAGTTTGGTAATAGATGTTCCAATTTAGATTCAGTAGAGATAGAAGTAGGTGGGATGGTATTCGTAATGTACCTATGTAGTTCTTTCAGACTGCGTTGTTTATTTAGGTACATTTTTTTGCGCTACTACAATAATTGTTGCATCTGCTCTTAGTAATTGATTAGTGTATAAAACCTAGAAAAGGCTAAAGCTGAAGAATAATTCAATAAAAGTTTATAAAGAATCTATGTCTTTGAATTTAAGTTGGTGACAATCATTTGCATATTATATTCCAAAAGAAAAATTTTATACAAAAACTTTGCGTTTTTTGATGAACTGCTAAATATCATATCATTTTTAAGACGAACGCTGACACGAATGTTGTTGTTTATTAATACTTATAATCATTATTTCTATCAAACAAACAAAAAATCAACACACATGTACATCATATTAATTACTGATTGAAGCAAAATCAAGATTACTATAGCAAAGCCAACTTACACTGCAGTAAAAACCGCAGTCGTAGTCCGGGCCAGATAATGACCGAGGACCGCAAATCGATTAGTTGTGTCTGTTTGTTTATCGAGTGTGAGCCGATCTGTGGTTTACTCATTATGGCGGGAATTAAGGACAATCTACGTTTTCCTTTAAACTCAATTTTTGTTAAAATAATATGGCTCTATTGCGAAGATTTAGCAAGAATGTAAATATAATCAATATTTAAACGTTTCTTCGTCTTCGTCCATTGTACAATAATTATTGAATTGAATTTAAATTAATTGCCACATTTGCATCTCGTTTATTCAAAATTGCTATAAAAAGTTTCTTAAGGTGTAATAAATTCATATTATTTTATAAAATCCTTCAGCCCGCTGTTTCGACTTTCGCCCGCCTTACAGGAAAACCCTGCACTGAAAAAGAAACACACGGATCGACAGACAGATTTGGAGTAGAAATATTGTGGTTTTTTGTTCGTAGTACATATTTAAATATCTATGTATATTGATAAGTCACTAAACTTTTTTATTAAACGTTTTGCAATTTAACACAGCAAAACAATAGAACGTGTCGATTTGTCCTAGTCAATATGAATTAATGATAGTTTGTCGGTATGCAGCAATATATTATGATAATGTCAAACTCGACGTTCAAACTCATTTGTATTGAAAACTACATGAATGAGAACGCTTGAAACACAATTACTCAATACCGATAGATGGAATTTGCAAATGTAATGTGACGCGTTGTAGGAACTAGGTATATTTCTACATGATTTCTACATAATATTATAAATTGTATTAAGCTATTGCATAGCTTCTATCGCGGGCCTTGAGCGCGGGGATCGAATTGAGAAATTCCGTAACGGAAAAACCTCACGCTCCCCACTCCGACGGGCGGAGGTGTGGCTTGAAGGCATAACATGCAATAGCTTTACCGCGGCAGTCCCCGAGTGCCACACGTCGTTTTTCTATCATAATAATACAGTCAGATTCATGAAATTTATGAAAAAAAATATAGTGAAGAAAAATACGCGAATAAAAGTATTGTATTGTCACCGATTCTCAAAAAAAGTTTTAATTAAATCTGGCAATATAAAGTGGGCCAAAATCAAGCCTTCTGGAGTCGATTTCATACAAAGTTTCAGTTTATTTTGAAATGTATTCTACGTCTACATACTATTTGTAGATATATAAGTTGGTTTTCAACAGTTTAAAACAACATTACAAAAAGATTTCTCGCTGTCGTATTTTTTATCATACATAAACAACATAGCTTTACACACTTTTAGTAGAATTTCCGTCTTCATTAGAAGATACAGAATATTATACAATAAAGAGATAGAATGTAAAATGCATGAAAAAGTAAAAAATAGCAAATTACCCATTAGTGAACTTGTATCAGTAAAAATAGCAAAATACTTGTAAACTCGTAACATTTAACGAGTTTCCAGTTACAAAAACGCACTTAACAATGAGCAAAAGCATCAGTAGCTTCATATTAAGAAAGCCATTAAAGCACTCGTTAATTTTTAGTAGCACTAAGCGGGAACATTAATTGTTTAGCGGCAACACTAGGAGCTTGTGTCATTAGCGCTAGGCGTTCAAAACTGCACTCTGTTATTGCATAGACGTTAATAGCAAGGGATGTGTTTGTGTCGATTAAATACCTTTTATTTTTTACATACGCTATTTTATTGTAAATATTCCTTAAGCTTATAGTGGGCAAAGATATGTTTATTGTTTGTTATGGATGAGCTCGAAAACTACCAAACTTTTTCACCACCATTTTAAGAGTATTAAAAAGTTAAAGAGTCCGTTTTTTTGTTTTAACTGGTTACCCTGTGCGATTGCCTAGTTTTGTAATGTGGTATTTATCAATTAGAAGCTTAATTTAAAAAAAATATGCTTTCCGGGATGACTCAATAGTTCTAGATGATAATTTTTTTGTACTTTGACGCTTCAAAAGCGCTACAAGTCTAGTTTAATAAATAAATGCATGAGTTTGAATTTTCTATGAGTAATAAATCTGTGATGAGGATTACAACATGCTCAAGACAAAATAAAACGTAATAAAATGTCAATGACCTTTATCTGTCAACTGTCACATAAAAAGTGTTGGTTTTTTACAGAAAATATAGAAAGATTCGGCGACACGTGAAATCAATTTTTGCACGTGACGTCATCTATAATTTGGTTAGGCGCGGATTTCCAGAGGTTTAATTTTATTTCTGACTTTCATCATGTGGACGGTAGGTATATTAATTGTTTGTTTGTTTGTCTATCTTTCCCGTTGTAACGGAGCTATTTTATAAAATAACATTACTGTTGTGAAACATCTAATAAATGGGAATTTCCTTTAATTACGCGGCCGCGGGAGTAGCCGCGGGCGGATAAATAGTAGATTAAAAGCTGTATCAATTCTACCTAGGAAAGCTAGTTGTTTATAAGCTCTAACAATAGTTTTCAAATATTATAACAAAATTATTGACTACCAAATAAAACAATTTCCAACTAAAATGTTATAAGTAAAATTAAAACCTGGCCCATCCCTAGTTACACGATTTACAGCATGTCTCGTAGCGGGGGTGTGCACTGTGCACCCCTATCGAGGAAGCAATATCAACAAAATACACTCATTACGTCCTCGTGTGTGCAATTGAACAGCGATTAGTATGTACTGTACTTAAAGTAGGTACCTATACCTATTGTGTATGTGTGATCGTTTTTACTTTGGTTCGAAATTCGAATAGTGAGTCGTCGTTAATTATAAACGACGACTCTATTTTGAACTAAGGCTCTATTTTGATCTTTGCTCACGTTGACTAACAAACTGACAAAATTATTTAATTGGATACTAAAATCATTCTTAAGAACCATTATTACCACGCTATCCATTTGAGAAAACATAATAAAATCAGTAGAGTAGTTTTTGTTTTTATCGCGTACAAACAGACAGACACGACGGAGGACTTTGTTTTGTAATATTATTTATTTATATTTTATTTATTGAAACAGAATCATTCTTTGTACTAACAGTAATAATACCAAAGCATACATAGAATTTAGTAACAATATGTTAACAAAAATACAAACAAAATGGAAAACATACAATGTGCATCCAAGTACCTGTCGTGATATGTAGTTATATCAGTTCATCAGCTGTAAATTGCTACATTTACAATTCTGTGACTATATTTTTGTTTGGTTATGTAAATTTTATCCCTTATAAACTGTTGAACCGCTGAATTATTTTGTATGACTTAGGTTAAATATAAATAAATGCTCCAATTATCAATTGATTATGGCCAATTAATTATACTTTGGTTACATTTCCTATAACATTATATTAAACACAAATTAGCAGTATGTTTCAATATAATAATACTAAACATATCCGATGAATATTAGCCGAAACCATATCTAACTTAGTTCTGCCAATAAAGTCAATCATGATATCAATTTGCCAGTTCACTATTATATTACGAATACACAATGATCAAGCACAATGTAGATTGACAGGGACGGACTTAGGCGAATCGGAACAGGGCTCTCAGTGCCTCATAACATACTTTATCAAAAATTGGTTAGTTAGGTATGTAGTACCTACATTTATAACACGAATTTCAATTATTTTCGGTTAGCTGGATTATCTTCACTTGGATAATAAGGGCTTTTTATTTTTCAAAAATTACAACAAGGTAAGTATGGTAATGGTAAGGTACTGTAGTTGAGGCGAGCATAATTATAAGGTAAATAAAAAATGAACCTATAAAGAGAGTCAATTGACATCGACGAAATATGTGGATCTTTCGCACAAAATATACACACCGGCACAATTAGCGGAACAAAAAAAAAAGTGAGACTATGAGATAATAACGCATATATTTGACGAAAATGTAATTAGATACAAAGTAACAAGTTGATTAACATCTTTTAACAACGACTTTGAAAAGTCTTCGTTATTTTTTATTGAAAAATTAAGAAATTTGAAATAAGTGAAATTTTTAGATGATTATGAACCATCACAAAAAAATAAAAAAAGTAAGCATTAAATGATTTGACAATAAAATTAAAGCAAAATTAATAACGAGTGTTTCCCCCTCTTGGTCTGATTACGGTTTCCATTCGTCTGGGCTTGCTACAGATTATGTTATCGATGATTTCTTGAGGCAACCGCTCCCACTTCTCAAGTAATTCGTTTCCAAGTTCATTCAGATTGTTGGGGGGTGGCATTCTGGATTTAACCCTTCTTTTTAGCAAGTCCCAGACATGCTTTATCGGATTCATATCGGGGGAATTTGCTGGCCACTGCATCACCGGTATACCTACGTGGCTCAGATATGCCTGTACCGATTGTGCATTATGAGCACGAGCATTATCTTGCATTAGAATAAAGTAGTCACCAATAAATGGGGCAAATGGTACAACATGTTCTTCTTAAATGACTCTGATGTATCTATCTGCTGTCATGGTCCCTCCTGTGACTATCAATAACTCCGTGCGAGCTCTCAAACATATCCCTCCCCAAACCATAATCGAGCCGCCACCATAAGCCACTGTGTGTTCAAAATTAGACTATATTTGGCGTTCTCCTCTGTGTCTCCATATTTGCTGTCTCCCATTGATCTGTTTTAAAAGAACTCTGCACTCATCAGTAAAGAGAACCTGCTGCCATTCATTCAAATCCCAGACGATGTTCTCGCGTATCGGTTTCTGTTCCGCTAATTGTGCCGGTGTGTGTATATTGGTTAGAAGAAAACCTATAATATTGTACAACCAACAAATTGAATGAATGAATGAAATACTCTTTATTGTACATACACAGTAGTAAATTTTGTTACATAGATAAGATAGCTTATAATATAGATGAACAAAGAGCGGCTTTATCGCTCGTGAGCGATTTCTTCCAAGCAACTCTATGTATGTATAGATATAGTGAGCAAGAATTAAAGAGTAGAGTAAGACAAGGAAAGAAGAAAGAGTAAACATAGAAAAGTATTATACATAATGAAGGACACATAAGTTGATACATTAATATAATAAATTATGTTTGAAGAGCTTTCCATTTATTATAATAATATGTAAACGAAAATCAACAATATTTTTTTAAATAATTGATGTGTTTAAGGTTATGATATTATATTTGCATTGATAAATATCTCGGGGCCTATCAATATGCCCACTTCAAGCCGCGTCTGCTTTAAGTAACTGGAACAATTAAGTGAACATAAGCTATTTTACACATAATACAGTGCAGTACCATAAAGGATAGGTATAGGAAATTATCTGAAATCTGAAAATCTACATTGCTATTGAAACTATAGGTACATTGGTAGGTAGAAAAAGCAAAATTCAGAACGAAAATATTAACAAAGTGACATGTCCATCGTCGCACACAGCTTCAGTTTAATTTCTGGCAAACATAAATAAAAACTTTTCGACAAACCAAACTTTCAATTTATAAGAACTCATCTAAATCGGATTATTTATATACGAACGAACGAACAAGTTAAGCATTTCCTTCTTCAATTAATATTTCTTTCACAAAATAAAGATCATTTCGATTTTAATTCATGAAAATAATGTAAAATGTATCCTGCTATGAAAATACACACTATTAAGCTACAATTTACCTTACTATGATAAGTTTAAAGGGTTATTAAGCATGAATGTTACACTGTAACTGTAAGTTTAAATACAATTTCAGTATGTAACTAAAGTCCAGTATTAACTACCTACATGAATGACTTTAATCCAGTCCAGGTTAGCATTGTAATTAAATATATCAGTATCAACAGAATAACGAACTCGCCCCTACAGTTTGTGGTTTGAGGTCAGATTTTACAGTACTATTGGTTCTCGATTTTAAAGTTTAACGTCATTTTAATGTGTACTAAGAAACCACAAGTCACAAGAATCGTTAACATTGTTCAATGTATGATCTTTCTTAGCAAGTTTCTTATATAATATTAAGAGATGAGAAGAAGCAAAAGGCTCTCCATTATGGCTGTCCCATAAGAAAATAAATCAATATTCAATGTAGAAATTTCGTAGTGATAATATTGAACATTACATTTATTAACTACACAAATTATGTCGGAAATTTTAGAGCCAAATTGTAATTTTGTGGTAATTCAACTTTTCCTAAACATATCATGTGAGTTTCATGAAAATTTTAAGATACAATAAAATAACATCTTAAAATTTGAGTACATTTTAATATCATTTTTATTATAGACAGTGAACACCTAGTAGGGGCATCTTAATATCACATTCCTAGAGCAAGGAGCAACCTCATTAGGCAACGTCCGGAACTCAAATTGAATGAATAAATGACGTTTTGGAGGTACAAATATTTCAATGATCCCTCTTAATAGGACCAGGAGCAGGGATTGCGAAACTTTAAAGTGACCCACTAAATAACATGTTAAATTAGAATGGAAATTGCGAGCAAAATGTTTAAATAGTAAAAGGTGTTTAAACTTTAAGGTTTACGTGCGTGTTAAATGTTAGAATGAGTTGAATATTTGTTTGCATATTTTGTACAGAGAATTGAGATTAATAATTATTAAATACATACTTAGATAGATTATAGAGTAATCAAAATACACTGTAAACGGTACATACGTACAGCCTCTCAAACTCTACATATGCGGTAACTCATAAAAAATAATACATCTTCACTCAATTCTCTATCATTTCA
This sequence comes from Colias croceus, assembly GCF_905220415.1. Taxonomy (NCBI): domain Eukaryota; kingdom Metazoa; phylum Arthropoda; class Insecta; order Lepidoptera; family Pieridae; genus Colias; species Colias croceus. The sequence goes on from NC_059547.1 coordinate 1,374,028, forward strand.
TGTCCTTTCATTTCACTTTAATTTACACAAAACTTAAAATATGATTAAATTATAAAACACCGTAAGTCTCAGTGGACGCGTAAAACACACCAGACGTGTTGCCAGGATTCGTATACCCAGCTATCGCCACTTCATTCCCTGCACATTTACCACTAGCAAAGTCTCTATAAGAATCGCATCTCCACGCTAAAAACGACCCTGGGTTTTTTATGCTATAGGTCCAATATCGAACGCAAGCCTTGTGGCTGCATCTCGCTGCGTCCGACTCGCCATAACCCGGAATAATTCCAACATGGCAATGCGGTTGGACCTTTCCGTCGTTTAAAAAGAAGTCGATATCAGCCAGAACACTTGTAGTTCCTAAACCACCAGCGTTACAATGGAATACTTCGACGTAATCCGCAGCTCCTGACCGTAGCTGCTCTTCTATTAAACTATTGGAGAAACAAGGACCAGCTGGATCTATACCAGTGATTCTCCACACTTTTTCTGCTGTCAAATCGAAGTAAATGAAACCAGCGTATCCAAGAATTTGACTGCCCAAGCTGTGACCAATACAGTGGATATTTTGGGATGGGAATCCAACATTTTTGAAGTCAGCTAGTACTTTGGCTAGTGCTTTTGCTATGTAGTAGGAATAGAAGACTGATCGCTCATAGCTCTTCCTATTTCCTTCTCTGGATGACGTATATATAGAATGGTCTATTATAATGAGGTAGACGTTAGGAATTTGTTTAAAAGATTGTCTGATAAGTTCTGGTGCATTTCTATTGATATGCGACTTATAGCCCGGAACAAAGAACTTGATTTGTCTTGTTACGTCCAAGTTATAATATCTGGTAATTGAATCAACAGCATTGTTTATTTTGTAGCTAACGTTAAAGTCGTTTTGGAAATCATAGAAGTAGAGTTCTGTTTCGCTGACGTCCTGGTCAAGCTTCTTGCTGTGGTCACCTGAAAATATAGGTTTTATCTCGCTAATAAATTAATAACGAAATTCTTTCTTATTATCTACGTAGTAAAATGTAAATTTTATTGATGAAATAATTTATGAAACAGGAGCTATACCTACAATCTCAACTTCTGAAACTCAATACGAAATTTCCACCAAAAATTTTAACAAATTTAAAGTATATCTAAATATGTAAATATTACCTATAGAAGAAAAATATTGTGAACAATAAACACGATTTATTAGGTATATGAATTTTATTATCATCTCTGACGTTTCCGGTAAATGTAAACAAACAAAACAATTCCATTCTTATAACGCGATTGTTTCAACTGAAATCATTATTACAAGAATCGAATAAACTTTCAAAGAAGTCAGTAACATTTTTTGCATACTAAAAAAGCAAAGGACAATTACTTTAACAGTTTTCTTGAAAAAAACTATCTGTCTATAAAAGCTGTTATTTTATTAGAGACTAATACTTATATTGTGCTTACTACTCAATATTTTAAGGCTACTTACATGTAATCCACTTCGAATACAGGACGTTCTTGAACGGCCCATAATCGGATTGCCAATTTGCATTCACAATTACAGTAAAGGCACAAATTAAAAATATAAATAATGCCATTGATAGGCGTCCAGTCGTGTCAACGGTCAAGAGATAAATGAAATATGTTATATGCGCTTACGCATCTGTTTCGTAATAATATCCTAATTTTCTTCCTCTATCGATTTTATTGGTATATGAATATGTATGATCTACAAATACGACGTATTAGCTTAGTTCTTGAATATATGAGCCATGAGAGTAACGTAAGTTGAGTTCCTTCAACAGCCCAATTTGGAAGTAAAATATACAGAGTGATTCAGAGTTTAGTCATGTTTGTATTTTATAGTAAATAGTTTTTTCAAGAAGATAAATAAACTGGAAACGTTTTGGGTTTTTATTTGTTGTTACATTTAACAGATTCTTGATTATTGGATCGTAGTTTTTATACGTTGTTCTCCAAATATATCACCTCGGAGTATAAAAATAAGATGAATACCTACCAACTGTACAAAAGATTTCATTAAAATCGGTAGAGCAGTTTCAGCGGTTTATGGTTAAAAACTTTGTGATACGAGAATTTTACATTCATTAATCATTTAGGTTTATTTCTTAGATATTAGACTATACGTATTAAAATTAAGAATTACCGATCGATGTGTTCATTCATAATCTTTTATATTCATTTCAAGTTTATTATTGAGACATTCTCTCGTAAAATTGCCAGAAATAACATTGAGTTACATACACCCACATTTCCTTTTTACGTAATTCACTTAGCACTTGGACAAAAGAAAATAGTTCTCAGAAAGCTATTATCAGTTTGGGAATAGGGTTGCCCCTTTCGTATTTATAAAGTGGATAAGAGTACTATAAATAGATACTAATATATAATATTGTAAAACAGAAGAGTTTCTTTAAAATATATAGGTATAACTACAGTAGCGTATTAGAAATTTTAATTACTCATAAAAGACGACTTTAATTAATAGAAAATTATGTCATCTGGGTGTTCTTAGAATTGGTTCTTAGATAAACTTAAGATGCATGCTTCACTAAGAGAGACTTATTTAATTCCAAGGTCTTCAAATACAATCTGTAAAGTATGATAAATTCGAAAATAACTGTGTCAAGCCGTCTGCCTTATAACAGTTCATGCGTAGAACCGTGGTAGAACCACATACCTAATTCATGTCAACTATCTTCTTAGAACAAGATATAAGTTTAATAAAAAATAAACCTTCCAGATAAAATAGTTTGTAAAAATATTCCAGATTTTACGAAGTCAAAGCGATCTTGTTTGCAAGTCTGGAAAGTGTAAAATTCTTCACGAGCTTTTTACCTTTAGTTAGAAAATAACGGAATTTCCTAACCCTACTCAGATGAAGATTAACGAGAAAGGTGTCGGGGCGCGCGAAAAGTCAATTAAAAACTTTTATCGGCAGTCCGATTAAGCCAGTTAATTACTAGTTGGAAGGCCGATTATCGGACGTTCCTGTTTTATTCTGTTTATCTAAAAAAGGCAAGCGAAGCTTCTAGAACCGTTCCTCCCTTTATCTTCATCCTTGACGCTCTCTTTTATTGTTTTTGCTCTTTATTTGAGTGATTTCGTAATTTATCTTAATTGGGTAATTTATACGCTTAGGTTAGATTGGGTATTGTTTTTTGCGTATTATAGTATGTAGTGATTATGGGTGGGTAATGGGTATGTAGAGCCTTCTTTGGTCGAAATTTATTACCTTTTCAGTCTTACAAAGTTACAATTATTATTCTGTTTACTAAGGTGTCCTATAAGGTCGAAAAGACGACGCGACCCACGGTTAGGAAGGTAAGTTAAAAAAATAATCGTCACATTCACAACAGCTAAAGTACTATCATACAAATATTATAAACGCGGAAGTTTTTAATTGGATCGATGGGTGTATGGATGGATGTATGGATGTTTGTTACTCTTTCATGTAATAATAACTATTGGACGGATTTGGATGAAAATTAACATTGATCTTGCAAACGGGTTCGTGCGCGGTAAAACGTTCTAAATTCTAATTAGATAAACTATGGGTGAAATAAATGTGAAATTGATTTGCCCCATACGTCGTTAGGGGACAAGTCACAAGTGCTATATTTTTATATATACTAGCTGATTCCCGCGGCTGCATTCATGTATTAAAAATCCTTAAGTCTGTAAAACTTAACTTTAAGCTGTTGCTAAAATATGATATGTTAGTTTTGAAAATAAATGTTTCCGCGGTAAATAAAACAAATGGTTACTTATATGATTTCTTTAATTCAAAATAAAATATAATTCAATGAAGAATTACCACAAAAGGCTCATTTAATACAAAAACAAAATATGATTAGAACTTCCGATAACTCATTTATTCAGGCTTGCTTGCTTTTATATATCTTGTAAACAGTTTACAGATAGTTACAGATAGTTTTATTGAAAATAAAAAGCTGGTGTTGAACAAAAATGTAATTTCTAGTAACTTTTTTATAAAACAGCGCCATCTGGTGCCATCTAAGTGCTCACATAACATTTTATCCTACCTTGTGTAGTTCTACTGAGCAACTTTGTTATTGATCTAATTCAATATTATTACATAATATATATATATTGTTATCTATACTAATCTTATAAAGCTGTTTGTTTGAATGCGCTAATCTCGGGAACTACTGGTCCGATTTGAAAAAATCTTTCGGTGTTAGATAGCCCATTTACTGAGGAAGTTTATAGGATATATTATAATCACGCTACGGCAAGCAGGAGTGGAGCTAGGTGGGTGAAACCGCGCGAAGCAACTAGTGTTAAATATATTTCGAACTAAACATCAATTTAGAAAGTGCTTTAACTACATGTTATGTTGTGATAAAATGAATAAAATAAACTATTGTATTGTTTTATAATTTTATTGTTTATTCTTATTCACATTTGGTGCTTAAATTAAAGCTTTAATTTTAGTGCTCTGTTACATACAAAAAATTGATATTCGGTACTTTCTAAGTGAAGTCCTAAAACACTTTTAAAGAACATATTATTCTAATATTTTGCAACACAAATTTAAGATCTGTAAAATATTAGTATCAAGAGAATTCTATTACTATATATGATTGTATGTTTGTCTGTCTGTATAGAATTATTGTGAGAAGGTATATTGTAAGTAGGTAGTATTACAAAAAATATGTTTAGCTATTGAAACATTTTATATATGAGGCCGACTCGTACTTAGCCAGATTTTTTATTTTTATTAAAAAACTGCGGTAATCGTTCTTCATCTACTTAAGAATAAATATATACATACCTAGTAATTATTATAATACAAATTATTCTCTACTGAAATGCAATTTCACACTTGCGCCTATTTATGCAAGAAAATCAATAGATAATATATTTTCTTTAGTATTTTTACTAGTGCCAGTTCCTCTCCTGTATAATGCAGAATAAATTCATATGCTTTTGGATTTAACATTAAGGATGCAAACTATTCAGTCTGATGATATGAGCATATTATTGCTAGATTGATCTCTCACTAATACTACATCTAATACTATCCGAAGTTTTTAATAGCTTTCTTTTTCTATAATCTTATTTCTGATGCATCGATTTCATTGGGGCTTACAGTTGTAAGCCCCAATGAAATCGATTATCAGAATTACCCGAATAGATAGTTATCTATTCGGATAATTCTGATAGAATTCTGTGGAAACTTGCAAGTTTTAAAGTATACGCTAGTTACTGGCGCTAGTCACGCTTCCACTTGACTCTCACCCAATTCCCACTACGATATAGTCTCATACTGGGGGAAGTATGTTGCCCCATAGTAGGCAATATTCACACTTTTTATTATTTTACCAATTCTTATTTTTCTGGGGTCTTATCCATTTTCAACAGTCTTATACTGAACATTTCATAGTCTTTTTTATTTATTACTTCATCTTATTTCTACTTTCACACAAGCTACCTCGCCCGGCAGTCATCTTGAAAAGTCCCACAGCACTCGCGTCACAAAATTTTGTGCTAGCGCTAGTCACTATCTCAACTTTCACAATTCCCACTACAACGGTTTCACACTGGCGCTAGTATCTCGCCTCGCGGTAGCCACTCTGTTCAACTCTTCTACTTGTTTCAGTATTGTATCGAAGAAACTCCCCATCCACTCTTGCGAACTTCTCGGGCCAGTAACTAGCTCCAGTTGGCGTTTAGTCTCCGTGTGTAGGCCTTTTAAGTCTATGAGTAGGCTGTAAGAAAAAATGTTTGTATTTTAATATAATTTAATTTTTTTATGAATAATGCAGATCTAGTTTCAATATTGTAATAATCATTTGCGTGTTAATTTTATGTCGGATTTGGTACATTTAATTTATATTATGTTTTGTAACCTACGCATATAAGAATAAGAATAAGAATAAAATAAATTTTATTAGGCACACCAAATTACCACCACCAACACAAACAAAGAAACAAAAAACAAAATCAAAATACACTCTTAAAATTAAACAAACATAAAAATTAAAACTAATATAATTTGTGTGGCGACTGGCGACCTAAAGGGTAAGGCATATCTTAATATATATAAATCTCGTGTCACAATGTTTGTCCTCAATGGATTCATATACCATTAACCGATTATAACAAAATTCGCACACCATGTGCAGTTCGATCCAACTTGAGAGATAGGATAGTTTAAATCTCAAATCGTTTTAGAGAAAGCGGGCGAAGCCGCGGGCGGTAAGCTAGTAGATATATATATTTTAATTTTGATTATTATTCAACAAAACCTATATAAACTTAGCTTAAAAAAAACAAGCAATTGATAATTATTGTACTATACACTAGTTCCCATGCGTATAGCTTGAAATCTCACAATTTTAATGAAGGCACCTAAGGATATACTAAAAGTACTAAAGACATGACCTAAAGGCCTAAACTTTTATATTAATAAACACCCTTTATGTAAACAAAGCCACGGCTACAAGCTAGTGTATACAATATTGTTAAACGTAACTTTTGATTTAATATTTTTGCGGATGAATAGTTGTCAATGTAGTTGTCATTATTTCATGTCTGAACATGCTTAGCTGTCGAATACTATAAATTGCCGCTTTCCTTTGACTCGTGGCACATTCGTACGAATCGTGCCCGGGGGGGGGGGGGGGGGCTCGGACGTTGTTTATACGACGTTTGACCCAACTACCCTCACTTTATTAATAGTTGATGACTTGCTGTGATTTGTTATCAACTACCTACATCAATTAGGTAGCTGTGTAGAATTGCAGTACATTCTTATTACATTTCAAACTAATATTTTACCCGGCCTCGCGTGTTATTTCTTATAATATATACTTACGCATGCGAAGCGTTCGCTACACTCTCCACTTGTACCGGACTGGTGTAGCCGTTCTGTATCTGCCACGGGTTTAGCCATGTCGCTACTCTGTAACAACATATTAATTATTAAAATCTATGTAAATATGTACAGTTTACTAATATTAAAAAAACTGAACAGTTTGTTTGTTTGAACGCACTAATCTCAGGAACTACTGGTCTGATTTGAAAAATTATTTCGGTGTTAGATAGCCCATTTATCGAGGAAGGCTATAGGCTATATATGTACAACGAACGAAGCCGGGGCGAACCGCTAGTATTAAATATATGCTAGAACTATAAAGCTCGACTAAACTAGCCTAGCTTCGCAAGGCTGTTCGCTCTGTGTGGGCCCGCCTATTAATCAAAAGAACGACGATTAAATAGAAAAATCTATTTATAAACAATAATTCTATGTATTGTAAGGGAATCGATGAATCAATTAATAAATCAACAAATGAACAAACATATAAAATATAAACGCGTCTTGGTGCAACAGTTGCCCGCAGCGTTTCCAAAACATCACGAACAAATGAATGCAAGGAGCTAGTTGGATACTACTCAATTCATTCAATCAATCAAGCAACCAATCAATCATGATTATTTAACTCATGAATCAATAAATAAATTAAGGAATGAATCAATGCACAAATTAATAAATCAACAAATCAAATCTATACATATAATAAATCTGTAGAAGGGTCAATTCTGTACATTGAAAATATTGAAAAAATAAATAGCAGGGGGTGTTACTGGATCGATACCAAACCCAAATATGTGATTAAAAAAATTTTTGTCTGTCTGTCTGTCTGTCTGTCTATCTGTCTGTCTGTATGTGAAGACATCACGTGAAAACTACCGGTTCGATTTCGATGAAACTTGGTATAATTATTCCTTATTATCCTGGGCGTAAAATAGGATACTTTTTATCCTGAAAAAATACGTAGAAAAAAAATTAATCTCAATTTTTCAGTTATCCATAGACGTTGTTCTGTAGTAGGTACCGCGAACACACGTTGCGTATTATTATAGACCTAGCCGTATTTGGGTCCAATAGATATTTATAATATGTCATTGTCCGAGTTACTCAAAATGGAGAAATAAACCATCCACGCAAAGACCGACATCCGCGCGGACGGAGTCACGGGCGGAAGCTAGTATAAAATAAAATACTAACGCATCTCCGTGCAACAGTTGTCCGCAACGTTCCCGTAGCATCACGAACGAATGAATGCAACGAGCTAGTTCGATACCACTCCATTCATTTTCGGATAACACGTCGCTTACTGCTTCTGAAAATAATAGTATAAAAGTTTATTTTAAAGAAAACTTTCATTGCGTATATTTGTAAAGAGTCTTACAGCTTTGTTCAAATACGCTTCTAAAAGAAATCTAGTTCAATAAATATAAAAAAAATGTATAAATGGTTTGACATTGACAACATTGCATTGCAAATATAACATAGCGTAAATAATGAAAGAACACAGGCACAACTGAGAAAATTAGTCAAAAAAAACTTTATTTTTTGTATATCATTTACTTTGTATTCTTTCATCATTAGTCACTAAAATTTATTTTGTTAACTTGCCAAATATAATGTAATATGGAATTTGTAAGGGAAGGCACTGCCTTCTGAGATACAGGTAATTACCTAGTTCAGAAGGCAGAGCAATATTGTAATGTTATATTTGAAGTTGCTAATTTTTTTTTTTTTTTTTTTATATTACCAAATAGGCTTCACTCTGTTTTATTTTGATCCAATTTATCGGATTACCTATCCTAATAGGCTACGGTCATTCTACGGTTTATGCCGCAACATACTTTATGCCGCAAATTTAAATCTTTGTGTGAATTCATTCGTAAACAGTTTGTTGAATTTTAATTTATAATAATATTCTATATTTTACTTACCACTTTCAGTATCGTCTGGCCTCATCCACACTTTCAGGCAGCTGAACAAACTTGGCAAAGATACGGGCAGCAGTTCACATAATGTAGCGTAGTGGTCATATCTGTAATAAAAAATTAATTATTACTACCATAAGCCTTTCATTAATCTCACCATATCGTTTTTACATTTTAAATAGGAGTTAGCTGTGTTAGTATCCTATTTAATACGCTTTTATTTATTAGCTTTATTTCTATACTTATATGTACTTGTATGTATTTTGATTTTACTTTAAACCGGACAGATTTCATTCAAACGTTGTACACTTATCAAGGATTGTTACCAAAAAAAAATGTTTCTATTTCTTTTTGTGAAACGATTTTGTGGTATTGAGATAGTTAAGAGACCAGATAATGAATGATGAAGAAATGATGAAGGCGCGGCCGGAAACTTAGTATTAAATAAAATAAACAGTCATATTACCTCGACCACCCCGTTAATATAACACCAACAAATCTTATGCTATCTGGTTTTCGTGTAATCGCCCTCCGCCATGCTTCTTGATTGCTCACATATCGACTCACTGGCGATAGCACCTGAAAATATTATACAAACATTGTCATCAGAACAAATGAATCAATTCATAAATGCATCAGTGAATAAATGCATCATTAAATAAATTAATGCATCTGTCAAACAATAAAAAAAAATTACTACTATGTCTTTATTTACTTTCAGGTACTTCAGGTAAAAGGATTAGGTTACTTACTACATAATATTTATTTATTGAATTTTAGTAACTAAAGAATAATGTATATCCTGATACAAGAATGATGAAAAGTAGTACATAGTTTTCGAATGGTATTCAATTTTTTATTCAATCTTACATCCAGTAAATCTAATTACACTTTTACTAAATAAATAATAACAACTATTAAAAACAACACTGATTCCAGTCATACACATTCCTTGCTAATCCAAATTTCATTAAAATCAAATTACCTGTTTCTGACTGTTACAGGGACATACATACAAACATACCTGACTACTGCCATTAGCGCCTTTAAAAGAGGAACCAGCCCATACGTCCGTGAAAATAGGAACGTATTTGTCCCATAGAGGCTTCTCAATTTGGAAATGTTCCGTAGTATTATAGTTCCATAGTACTGGTTGTATTAAATTTCGGAGATTGTATGCTGTAAGTAGAGTGTTTGAGTGTGTGAGTGGTTGAAACTTCAGATTAAATAATATAGTAAGATAGTTGAAGAGAGTTGTGTAAAAAGACAATAATTAAGGGTTTTCGAGATATTTGTTTTTCACTACATAGTATAAAACAAAGTATCTTTTACTGTATACCCTATATCTCTATCTAATATTTAAACTATGCAACAGATTTTGATGCGTTTTTTAAGCTATTGCATAGCTTCTATCGCGGGCCTTGAGCGCGGGGACCGAGTCCAGAAATTGCGTAACGAAAAACCTTACGCTCCCCACTCCGACAGGTACGGAGGTGTGGCTTGAAGGCATAGCATGCAATAGCTTTACCGCGGCAGTCCCCGACTGCCACACATCTTTTTTTTTTAAATAAAGTGATTCAAGAGTATATAATTTATTTGGTTTTAGTCCGGCCGTACACGGACTGCTCGAGCAGTTAACAGCTGAGCGAAGTACACGGACTGCTCGAGCTGTCGCTACAAACCGCGCAGTTGACAGCTTGAAGCGGTCGCGACTGCTCGAGCGGTCCGTGTACGGCCGCCCTTATACAAAGCGGGCGAAGCCGCGGGGGTAAGCTAGTTGTAATAATAATTTCATACCTTGCAGAGTTTCTACGCTCATCTGCCGTAGCATATCATCCCACATCAGTATAGTTATATTCGGTCTAAGCCGTTTAACAAACAACGCCACTTCTCGTATATGGTCGAGATATAGAGCTGCCACTTTGTACTTATGTGTGGACGCTTTTCTTTGACAATCTGGACATACAGCTGAATGCCATACCTGGAACAAATGTAGATGATTATATACTTTGTTTCATAATCTATACTAATATTATAAAGCTGAAGAGTTCGTTTGTTTGAACGCGCTAATCTAGGGAACTACTGGTCCGATTTAAAAAATTATTTCGGTGTTAGATAGCATCATTTATCGAGGAAGGCTATAGGCTATATATAACGCTAAGACCAACAGGAGCGGAGCAATGCTGGTGAAACCGCAGAGCACAGCTTGTCTTATATATTTCTGTAACTAATAGTATACTTTGCTAAATTTACTATTCTGTTTGTTTGTTAACGGTGAGTAACCAAAAAATTACAATTTTTTCAACTGATGAAAACATACCATTAATAAATAAGGATTTGTTTTCACTTGTTGATCTGTGATTGTATTCAATATAAAACATATCAAAATAATATAATATATTATGCACACAGATTATTATTTCTAGCCTATACCTGATTCAAAAACCTTGATGACCCTATGAAAAAATAAAGTTTTACATCTAAATTCCAAGTCTATCATAAATTTGCACATTTTTCTATTCCAATATTGGATTGAATAATTTTAAGTATTATATGTTTAGAAATTTTGTTGTTATTATGTTATTAAGACAAAACTAACCTCATCTGCGCCAATATGTATATACTTAGCATCCGGCTGTGCTTCCAACGTCTGTTGCAGCAGGTTACACACGAGCCGTAGAGCCTCTGGCTTCGTGGGGCAGAGCACTGCTGGTGAGCGAGGGGACTCCCGAAGGTGGATACACTGCGGGTGCTTTAGTACAAACTCCATGTGACCGATTGTTTGGATCAGTTGTATCTGGACAATTGAATGTTTAATAGGATTTGTGATATGTTAATAAATACTTTTCTTTGTGAGTTTTGGTGTTTTATTTTCTATGAAATATGTATTTCTAAGTAATGTAAATGGTGATAAATTATTACAGACCCAGAATAAGTAGGGCTATCTAGATCACAAGGAATATAATGTTAAATTGTTAAATTCAATTCAAAATTTTCTTTGGAGTTACTCATTAGTCATTAATACAATGAAAACTAATATATGGTTGAAACTCTTTCACACAAACACTACTGAACCAATAACAATAACATTTGGCACACTTGAATTTTATTTTTTTATCCCAGAAATCCTTCAGGAATGGATATAGTTTTTTTATTTTTTAATGCGAGCAAGGCCGCTGGTGGTAAGCTAGTTCATATTTATTAAATCTATATACACACCACTTCCAGGCCATTTGCTTTAGCGCACATCAAGATATTTTGCACATCTTGTTGTGAATACATGCCGTCTCCTCCACAGCCCCTCACACTGCCGAAATCCTTCAAATCTTTTGTATATGGAAATGTGTCTTCCCATTCTATTAGAATTCCCGTACTACCCCATGATTTTATGTGATTAAATACCTGAAAATATATAACATAAAATTAATTAACTTAAACATAATATTCCAACTTAAAAATATGTCTTATCAAAACTAGCTTTAACCCATTGAGCCCCCAGCGGCCCGATCGGACCACGACACAATAGATTTTCTACTTTGTCTGTGATTCCGGGGCCTGAGTTATTACAGTAGTGATCAGTTATTGTTCATAAGTACTTTTCTTGTAAAGGAAATACAAGCACACCTTTTTCAAATAATAAAATATCATAAATATCATATATTTATTATTGTGAATTATTCTTATTGGTAGAAACTATTGCTAATTAAGCAGTAGGTAGTTTGCAAAAACAATGTACTTATTATTAAAATTCAAGTAAAAGTTATTCTAGTACAAAAGTTGTAAGATGGAGAATGTGAACTATCTAGTAGTATCACTACATAGTATAAAACAAAGTCGCTTTCTCTGTCCCTATGTCCCTTTGTATGCTTAAATCTTTAAAACTACGCAACGGATTTTGATGCGGTTTTTTTTGAATAGATAGAGTGATTCAAGAAGAATGTTTTAGCATATAATTTATTAAGTTTTAGACAAAGCGGGCGAAGCCGCGGGCGGAAAGCTAGTTAGTTATATAAAAGAAATGTATATAAAAACAAAATTAAACTGAAACTTACCTTTTCTAAATACGACACTTTCAAAGGTGCTCCTTTGAAGTCAAAATGCACTATTCTAAAACAAGTAGATTTATTTTTAAGTGTATTGAAATTGTTATTTAAATTTTAAAATAAGAGCAATACAAACCTCTCCATTGTTACTTAAAGATTAATTATTGAGGAATTGGATATGTTTATAAAAATACTTGATACCTATTAAAAATATTTTTTTTTTTACAATTGTGTCGTTCAGTGATATTAAAATCATAAGTGCTATTCAATAAATTTCAAACCATTCGTCTAATTTTAATGCATAATATTTTGCGCTTGATTATTTAAATGATAATTTTTTATTTATGCTTAAATTTAAATTATTATTAATTTAAATTGGCACTGGCTGTCGCCTGTCACTGTCATTTGCTAATTTTTGTCTATGGGCTAATGCTTGTGCTACACGTACTTTTAAAAAAGAAGAAAGAAGAAGAAGAAAAGAATAAAAAAGAAGAACGTTGAAGTTACAAACACGTCATACTTGATTTGTAGCGAAGAATGTGTTTGTCAAGAACTTAGGTTGAGAAATAATCATGCCACTTCATTTAGTTGGTGAAAAGCTTATAAGGTGAAAAATATTTCGAAAATGTATATTTTATAATTATTTGGTATGTAGCTGTAGTATCTATGTAATATTTTTATTTTACGATTTTGTTTCATGATTGAGCAACAAATATCTGGAAATTCATAATCATATTTGTAGGACATTTTCACATCAAATAGGTACCATAGCACCGTGTACTTCATATATTTTTAAATTATATTATAATTTAAAGTCTATACGGTATTTAAATAGAATGAACCCATTAAAATAGGAATGATGTTAAAATAAAACAAAGTAATTGTTCTGAATAAAATATTTAATAAAATATTCATAATCAATACCTATCGAAAATACTTGAATCTAAGAAGAATCAAAAACACAATCTCGCCTTATTATTCTAAAAAAGTAGTTATACGTGGGTATAGAAAATTTTGGCAGTTTATGCTTTAATCGTTTTTTTTTTAAATATAAGTATCAATCATACTAGTCTAGAACACGCAAATTGAAACGCTCAGTAAGTACATTTAATACCAAAATAAAACCACACTAATTGATTTATGGTAAGTATATCAGAATAATAATATAAATAGCTATTATAAAACTTGTACTGTCGATTACAAACATTCTAAACTAAAAAATATTTTGCTAGAAAACCCTCACAAATTACGTCCTGAATACCACACATCATATTCTAATCCTATCGAAAAACTTATTTAATATAACATAATAGTAATTAAAATATAATAGATACAGTAATATTTAACTTGTCAATTTTTCGTTATACTCATATTATGTTTAATCAAACGCTTTTACTAATAATCCAGAAACAATGCATAACTAATAATATTTTAATTTTTAACAAATTTGCATTTAAAATCATCAGTCATCTGTAGTCTATGACTTTTAACGTTTTTTTAATTATTGTCCGATTCTTGGCCTAATTTCTGTCAAAATTAAAAAAAAAACACATTCTTAGGCCGCGTTTCCACCTGCAAGAAAACTTCCGCGAGAAGTGTCCGACAGTCTGTCTGACAGCAACTTGCAAGTCTACTTGCAGGTGGAAACGCCGAGTTTACACATGCAAGCTGCTGTCAGACAGACTGTCGGACAGTTCTTGCAGAAGTTTACTTGCAGGTGGAAACGGGGCCTTATTTTAAAACAATTTCGTTGTTGCATTTTAATAACGTAAACGTAATTACTAATTAATGCGCAATTATAATTTTAACATTAGGGTCCGGTTCGCCAGCCACATCTTTCGCGAGCGGCGCGTTGCCGATGATTCGGAAGTTCTTGGTGTACGGTATCACGGCAACCAAGAAGCCAGAGACAACCACCCAGATGCCAGCTACGTAAAATGCCGCGTCCCAATATCCTGTTCTATCACGAAGTGCACCTGAAGAAAACAAAAAATGTAGTTGTGAAAGTAAGTATTTTTACGTTTATACACTACATTAAGTAGGTACATATTTTTTATAGTTGACGTTACATTAAGTAAGTACTTACCTACATGTTTTATATTGTGTTTTATATAGTATCTACCTAACATTACCTAACATTTAAAGTTGACGTTATTACGTTATGTTTTGTTACGTTTTTACGACAGACGAAGTTATTATTTTATGTTTTAAAAAGAGGATCTGAATTTTATGAAACGAAATTGCAATGTTCATATTTTTATAATTGGGTAGGTATGGATTCTCTACACAAGAAAATATTAATTGATATTAAACATAGTAGGTAGGTACCTAGTGCTCCTAGCAACCAAAGAAATGAACTTTTCAGCCTCATGCCGCATAGTAAATAATTTTAAATTTATAACAGACAGTAGGTAACTGCTAAGTGCGTAAGCGCAGATGCCAGACGAACGATTAAATTTTAATACCATTGAGGCCGCAACCTTGAATTGATGAAACCAAAACGTATCGTAAATAAATTATAATATGTTGCTGCCCCATAAACGTTTCCTAGTAAATTTCCTGAACAAACCATAGGAATATTTTCCTTACATAATATGCAGCGGTGATAAAAACCCATAGAAAGATAACTCATTATTGCAATACTATACGAAACTAACTCGTTACATACGTAAACTGCTCAATATAATAATCCTAGGTATTTATAAAAGCAACTAGCTTTCCGCCTGGCTTCGCCTGCGTAGTTAAAAGAAATTCCATTGTATCAGTGCGTTAAAAAGTATCTTATAATAATATCATTACCTAGCCTCCTAATTTATGACCAGTCAAAAAAATCATACGATGTATTATGAAATCGCTCAACTGCGACATAAAATAACGTACTTTCGCATTTATAAAATTAATAAAGATACCCACCAGCCATAGGCGGTCCTATAAGATGTCCCAAGCCTTGACTCAAGAGCACCAATCCATACGCCATAGTGAACCTCTCCAACGCAATCAATTCCACCAATATACTCGGCGTATACGAATACGAACTGGAGAAGGTTAGCCCGAATATCAGAGCATTGATAGTCAGTATATAGAAGCTGTAGTTTTCCTTGGGGTCCATGATGCGTATCAGCACTGGGAACAGACAGATCGTACCGCCGCATATTACGAGGCACAGCCCGTAGGTTTTGGTGATGTTCACCCAGGGTAGATCGCCCATCCAACCGAGACCGACCTGGATGTAAAGATTGACTAGTTATTGTAAGAAATAAACTATTGGGCAATTAATACATATGTTTCGTTTGACTTATTAGTTACGATTGTTATTTTCTTTATGCTCAGTTAAAATGATAGTAGGAATATGATAATTTGGCTGTTGTAGATATTATAAAGTATGTATACAATTTTTACATCGACGTATATTAGAAAGTTATAAGCTCGTTTTCAATAGAGAAATCAATTAGAAATCAAATATCCAACCTTCAGTCATAGATCAGGTGACCTACCTACGAAGTCTATGTTACGTTTCAGTATGCAAAGTAATCGTTTATCCTTATATGAACGAGACGTGACTATGATAACATCTCTGATGCATCAGCTTACATTGTGACAATTAGTAAGGAATCTTGTTGTATGTTTTAGTTTAAGGTTTAATGAATACAATTGTAACACTAACAAGAAACTATTTAGTGCTTATGTAACCCACATTAGAATAAATAATTTGCTGTGCTGTACTTGACGTTATTGGATAAGTCAAAGTGAACTGTGTGCAAGATTTCCAAAATGCACACACATCCGTAAAACAACTCAATTAGTGAATCTCAGAAAATGATAAAAAAAAAATCTTATTACATTATGAAAATTTTAAACACATTCACAGATGATAAACGTTTCCGTAATAAAATCTAAGTAAAGCTTTTACAATGCAACCTTGACACCTGAGAGTGAGAGCGTACATTAAATAGTACAAGCTACATCGTAACCATCTAATTGCACAGATAAGATATGAAAAACCTATCTCGAACTCTTTGTTTTCATAATGATATACAAATTCTTCGTACTAGTGTCATGTTAATCTGTCTTTAAGTTATCTGAATCCAAATTTAGTCTGCAGCCTTGAGATTTTTCACGCACAGAAATAATGAAATATATCGAAATTATCTCATTTTATATTACAAGAGTTTATTTTGAAGCATTCTACAAATAACGTTAAGATAACGTGTCTGAGTATACGTATATTTAAATTTTAAATAATTCTAATTGTAAAGATCTTTGTATACAAAGTTTTAGTCTGTATTAGAATTCAATCCATGATTGTTGATCGAATGACGAAATAAACTAAGCATTTTATAAAATATACTAAAAACTATGAATAATAGCATATCAAGATTCATAATAATACTGCAAAAAGCTGGGTTTAGTACAGAATTTGGACATATGCATGCCATTTAACCTAATCATTGTAAACACTGATCTGATGTATGAAGCAAGAAACAATATAAATGAAGTACAAAATATTTTAAATACTTACAATACCAATGATGGTAGCCACTCCAAAAGTACTGAGCATTAAAGATCCTTGAGTCTCCGTGTACCCGCTCTCCTCCATGAAGGTAGATATGTAGAAGTAAGGAACTATGAACCAAATAAACAGAACAATGGTAGACAGGTTCATCATGAGAAAGTGGAACTCAGTGAACATGTTGAAGTCGAACGTCTTGTTGATCATGTCCAGGAGACGTCTGCAGATGGTCTGTAAATGTAATATTACATTTTACTTTACAAACTGTATTATTATGTAACATCGAGAGATTATATTTGTAATAATGTGTATAAAACAAAGTATATGTAACATTTAAAATTTACCTTGTCTTCCTGATCTTTCACGGACCACATGGAGTTTCTATAAATATCGGGACACGAAGACGCTTTGAGTTTATACTTGGCAATATTCATCATAGCACCACGATGCATAATTGAGTTTCGGTGCACCCGGATATCCTTTAAATAATGGTGGTCCGTTTGAAGATGTTTCGTGAACCAATCTTGACGAGCCGTCTTCGGAGATGTGATATTATTTTCAGGTATCGGCTGGAGCAAATTATGTTTCACCGTCTCAAGTTTCTTATCAAATTCCTTTTTATCCTTTTTGCTTATTTTGCCTTTACCTTCCTTTTTAGATGACTCGATTGGCAACTTTGTCTCTGAAGATGTTCTTAAAGCCAGAAGTGAAGGGTAGTTCTGTAACACAATATTGTAGAGGCGTTCGTTTGTTTTCAACTGATCTAATACTTCGATTGGTACCTGAAAATATAAAAATATTTTAAGTTATTGTATTATTGTCTAAAATTTTTTATTGTTGTATTATTGTCTAAAATATATTGCTAATAGGTTTGTAAATAATATATACCTTCTCGTGTTGACGCAAAAATGTAGGTAGATTTATAACAGAGCTCCCCTTTTGAATTTGTGACAAATCAGCGTTTCTCTTTGTTATTTCTTCAACATTTTCTGCTTCAGCTATAGAAGCAACCAAAGCCATGAGAATATCCTCCGGCGTCTCACCACTTTTCATCATTGACTTTAATTCTTCAGCACCCGGGTAAATGGATTCTCCACCACCCGACCTAGCTGATCTTCCTGATATAGACGTAGAACTTGACGCTCTCTTAGATTTGCTTAGTTTCCTCTGTTTCTTCTGCTCCAAAATCAACCATTCGGGGTCTCTCATGACAGCTCCACAAACACATACATTAAGTACAGTGCCAGCTAGTAGCAATAACGTGCCTCTCCATCCATACTCGTCTAATAAATAAGTAGTCAGAGGCGAATACACAAACGTACCGAATCCAACACCGCATGATCCTAAACCGACGGCGAGATTGCGTCGCTTTTCGAACCAGTACGCTATAGACACAACAGCAGTTACATATAACAGACCCATACCCAATCCTGCAATAAGACCGTACGTAATGTACAGCGCTTCTACAGTATTACTGTATGAAGCAGCTACAAATCCAACCGTAGAGAACACGCCACCGACCATAGTCATTTTCTTGCATCCATATCTATCAACGAGCGCACTCATTATCGGCCCAGCTATAAGCGGCACCGATATAAAGAGACTTCCAATCAATGACGTTTTTGCTTCACTCGCTTCGAAGAAATCTACGAACTTGATCTGCAATAAGCCATATGAGAAAGCTAAGCCGTCAGCCACAGTGGCAATGAGAAAAGAGGCAACTACGACCACCCAGCCCCATCCCCCGTCCGGTATCTGTGGCTCTTGTTCGACTGAATGCTTGCTCGAACAAATACTGTCAGCGTCACCCAAACCCAAGAACTTGACTCTTTCATTCGTCGACTTCGCATCGTCATCATCTTTGCTATACGCTACTATCAGATTGTCCTTCTTAACATCATCCGTTTTAATCGAATTCACAGTGTTCAGATCGTTGGCCTTATCCGAATCTCTCACATCAAGCTTGCTGTCATGTACAGAGTCGATGAACTTGATATCGTTCTTGACTAAAAGCGGCGACGTAGTCGTCTCCTCTTCAGACGGAACTTTATGTTCATCGTGGAAACCTTTATCTTTACCTGGAATTCCATTTGCGTAGGATCTTTCCGTTTCCATCCCACGCGTTTTAAGTACGGTATTAAGTACGTACTTCAAATCCTGATCTTCCTTGGAAGATGCAAATTGCTTTCAATAAGGAAATGCCAGAGTCCGTTTAAGTAGAGGAGACGATTAGTTCTCTCGACCAATGTCTTAATCTAGGATCTCTTGCAGAATAGCGACAGGGGCTCTTCGATATACAAAGAGTTATTGTGCAGGGATTGTAAGTTGACGAGTTCATCAAGGACCGGCTAGTCCTCGATTTCAATCTATTAAAAAATACACTTTCAAAGTTATCGCGCGTTTTTTTATTAAACGACGTCTCTCTTTTTGACATTAAAGTCTTTCTGCTTCGTACATTTCAGGGCAGTAAAAACCTGAAACAAAAAAAACTATGTTTCAAAAAAACGGTAGTTAAACATGATATCAAACTGTTGTTACTGCTATAGATTAAAAAAATATAAACATTGCTAATAAACTATTTAGGTCGTGCCAAAGTTGAATAACTTTTATATTATACCTATCATTATTATCAGTAATGTAAAATCAACATTAGTTTTATCAGACACAATATTCTTGATAATCTCTAGACAAGGACAAACAAAGTTTTATCTTGAATTAATATGCCAATGACAAGGACGGATATATAGCTAATCTTATTAATTAGAAGAGGATGGTTAATTATAATAAATTATTAGAGTGGCGGTCAACGTACTCTAAATCTAAATTCAAGGGCATTAAAATTAGGCAAGATGTGTTTTTTCGTAGACTGAGGCGCCATATAAAAATAAATCAATGCCACGAGGAAACCTTTTAACAATAGCACCTAGATCTTATTTGTTTATTATCAGTGATCTTTATATCAAATTTGCATGATTGATTTTTCTGATAAAAAAATAATACTTGTAAGTTGTAATAAATCTAAAGATACTCATTAATTGTTTATACTCTAACGTCAACATTGGAAGATGTAAATATCTTGGAAATTTTACAATATTGTGCTGTCTCAATACCTATCCAATTTGATTAAATTTTATAAAATTTACCTGTAGGCAGCTCTTTAATATTCAAAATTAGGAAAACGAATTTAATCTTATTATGTAGGTATTGTGAACAAATAAATTATGTAAGACTATCATAATATCGCAAATTACAATACGTGCAAGAGAATGTATCAAAATATTTTTCACCGGAAATAACCTACAGGTAATTAATATCCAACTCCTAGGTATATTCTATCTCAATTTTCGAATATTACAGTTTATCATGAAGATATATGATAAACTATAATATTGCTCATTGCTCATGCTCATATTGATTATTGATAACCCTGTGATATCGATCCATATTATAATGTTGAGATAGAAAGTGGAGATTAATTAGTATTTAACTTTGTAGGTTTTCCTATAATTTTCTTAATACTAATAATGTGTACTTACATCTCAATTATATTGAAACACTTTCATACTTCCTATTAGGTGAATCTATATAATATTTTATAGTAGAATTTGATATTTTTGGTTTTATGGCATTCAAATGATTTATAATATTATAGGTAGATGTGTTACGCTCAAAAACCCGAAATATTTTATTGATCGAAAAATTACGCAAAATTCGTGTTATGGATCTAGCTACTAGTTATTATTCTGTGTGGTAATGAAGAAATTCCACGACGCAATCTGATCATTATAATATTATAAGATATAAATTTTATTATAAGATGTAAAAAGTTAAATTGTATCGCTAACCTTAATTGTATCGCTTGAACTATAACGTCATTATAGATAGGTCGTTTTCGTTTGTTCATTTTCATTTTAAAAGCAAAGAAGACTAAAATTAGACCACGTATCCACGTGTAACCGATATATTCGGATGTATCATAACCACAATCATATCATTTTAAATATGAATAGGTACGATTACACATCAAACGAGCGAATGCTCATTTAAGCCCACTAGGTATGTCAAATTCTTTTAGTGTAAACATGCGTAGAGCATTATTTCGTTGTTCTTTGTGCATTTATAAGATTTTATGCAATGTTCTAATACTGAACAATACTTAATACGAGTTTTCGTTTACACTGAAATCTAAATGATCACGAAAGAATGCCCTTGCTCTAGCTCTAACTCTATGTTCGTTTGATGCAAATGCACCGTTAAGGGATGATAATTATCAAGAAATATGTTTTCTTAATTCTGTCGAATTATTTATAATCCGACAAAATCAAGATGGCCAGTACAAATACCCGATTCATTTTATTCTATAACGGGAATCTATTTTCAAAAACCTTTACTGCTGTGTGTCGTTAAAACACCATAACAGAGACCGTAAAAATCTGTTCATAAAATGTTTCCAATGCAATGTAAGCACTAAGTTCCATGTATGATGTCATTATGAGTTTCCTGTTATTTATAGCATAGCACCGATATGAACAATTAACAAGTGAGTAAATCGTATATTTTTGGTATTGCATAGAGAACGTTGTAGAAGCCCTGAAGCATGAAATGTTATGACTTATGAGTTTTACAAACAATTAAAGGTTATGAACTTATGAGCCACCGGTTACCTATAGGTACATAAAATTATATTATTATTTGTTATCTGTGATAGTACGTTTACAATTAACATATAGAACGGCATAATATATTGTATAGGTACTCGATTACATTCTGTCTCAACAAATTCGTGAAAATCTGTACAGTGTACAGCCATACTACATGAGTGCAAAACGGTTGTAATGTACATACGAACATGTTATATTAAGTATATCTTTTAAAAGACTTTTTACTTTCTAAAATGTTTCAAAAGATACATGCCTTTAGCTTTCGTGCATAATTTCTTTACCAAGAACTCCCTGACCTTGCATAATTTAATAACGAACGAAAAATAGTTTCATCATTGATTTATGTACCGTATCCTTTTTATAGACATAATTATAGTGATACTAGGTGTGCCGGTAAACGTTGTTCTGCCTTACTCTTCATCATTTAGGGGTATGAAAAATAGATGTTAGCCGTTTCTCAGACCTATCCGATATGCACACAAAATTTCATGAGAATCGGTCCAGCCGTTTCGGAGGAGTAGTTACCTATGGCAACGAAAAATGTGACACGAGAATTTTATATATTAGATAAGATTATGCGTCTCATCAGTATCGGGCGCTCTCAAACCATAAAGATTAAATTAATTAAAGTAGCTTAAAAACAATTAAATGGATTATGTATATTAGTTGCAATATTTGAAGGGTCATAAATAAATATTTATTTTGTAAATAGGTCTGTTATTTTTCGTAAATAGTATCAAATAAAAAGGTAATTCACTTCAATTTATAGTCGCCATAAAAGATAAGATAAACTAAAAGTTAAATATAACGAATTTACGGCGATAGATATCTTTTATGAGATCTTCTTCATCATTTCCGAAAATAGAGCTCCTAAGATATAAGATAAGATGTATAATTTTAAATAATTATATATACCTATAGGGGAATTCCAAAATCATGGAATAGAATTCTTAGAAAAGTAAGACAGTATCTAGGTACCTACCTATAGGCACAAGGGAAAGCCAAAGAAATAGTCTGTACTCTATACCAAATTCAAATTCAAATCTGATCTGTCTTGGTTTGAATAAATAAATAAATAAATAAATCATTTATTTCACTTAAAACATTACAAAATATTGCTATACACTCGGTAATGTCATAAATAACATCCATCTGTAAAACTTTGGATGGCCAAAATAAATCTTGCTTCGATATCGAAATAGATAGGTAAGGAATTTATGTAGAGGCTTTCAGGTAGTCAATTTCATCCAAAATATTTCCATAATTTTGCTCAATGCCACTCAATCCGATTGGCCTTGATTGCAATTAATATATTATAGGATATATTTCTAAAATGTTTAATGTTTTTGACAACCCTAGTTACTCACTCATTGAATAAATTGGTTTATATATTGACGCGAGGCATTCAAATACCGCGAAATTATTATGTGAGCGCCAACTGCAATATACCAGGAAACTACTGCTTTATAAAATTATAACTCTACGTACATTATGTGTACAAGTAGTACCTACAATATAGTAGTATTTAAACAAAAATTATTTATATTTATTTATTTATTTATTTACGGCATACGCCAAACCATACATATAAAACTTAATTCTAAACTTATCACTACGTCCTTAGTTCTAGGTACCTCTTACATTCTTCACCAATCATTCCCATCCCTGATAAAAACAAATCATATACCTACTGGTGCAGAATAATAATTAAGGATTGAGTTCAGCAGTGAAGCATATACTGTGAACTAACGCACTACAATGCTTGATTTAGCTTTAATATTTATTTCTTGTTAGTAATGTGAGTGATCAAAATAGACTTTGTTACAATATGTACGTTCTTGAAATAAAATTTCAAAGTCAACGATTTCTACATAATCTAATTAAAACACAAAACGGCTTATTCATCAACATTAACCTTAATTATGTTAAATAATATCTAGGTTAAACTTTTTCATTGTCACCCGTTTTATCTGAATCAATAATAAATAATGGTCACCCGTATGTGTCATGAAAAATGAAACATAATTGTTTACAATTAAACAGCAATGAAAGTAGGTATTCAATCATTCCCACAGAAGGCATCCGATTGATTTTTTATTAATGGAACTTATAACAAACCGGTTTAATCGAGAACAATCTAGCTAGTGTGAATTAGGATTAAAAATATTTCTCTAACAATCTGTACATACCTTAATCGTGTCGGTTCAATGACCGAGTTCCAATTTCAAATTCGGGAATGGCGCACAACGTTGACGGAAACTTTAAATTGCGAACTTTCGATTCGTAATTTGGAACTATCACAGATAAGTAACAACAATCGACAACAGATGTCTGATAACTGAACGGCCGAGCGTCGTTCAATTAAATATATTATGGAGTATGGACGGATGCGTGGATGACGTCACGCTGCGTGGCGAGCACAAAACACGGCCGCCGCTGGCCGATGTTAATAACTTATTAATACGTAAGCGAACCCACGCGTTTGCGTATGTAGTATTCTTATCGGCTAGGAGATAACATTTGACTAGTCGTGGATGGAAACCTAGATTGTATCGAGTCCTAGCATCGAGTAATAATAGCCTACAATATAGTGCAAGGTCATCAGAAACTAGACTTTTTGGAGGTCTAACGTTTCCTGATTGTAATGCATCTAGCAATTTGTCGATTACTGATGGTATGACGTCATTTGAACCATACAAGTACTAGGTTTTATAGTTTCTATGGTAAACTCTGATTATTAACATACAATGCAGTCTCTTCAATTTGTATAGGGTTGATACTTTTAATTTACTATTCCAATACAGAAACGATGGTGTAATATATTTATTTATATTGTACAGTTTATAAGACAGATGGATAGAATTAAACTGCGGTAGTAAATTCTATCGAAATTAGATTTCATTTCATTTTGATGTAAGCGGTGACCCTGAAAATTGACCCACTGATCTTATTTATTTAATAATCGCCGTCAACTAGGTATTCGTATTGGATTACCATAATAATTATTAAAAATTATTTAGTTTACGGCAGTAATAAACAGTAAACACCATAACAAACACATACAATCTTAATTTACCAACAAGTTTAACCTCAATATCTGTTTATATACAAATCTAAAAAACAAATATATACCTATACATATATATAATTAACCTCGCAAAACGTCTCATTTCAAGTAAAACGAGACATTGGACATTGGCCAGAATATTTCTGACGTAATGCCGATGTTTTATAGATAACACCTTTTTGGTAGCCCTCCAGTTTATTTCATACGCGTGATTTTTGCTATTGGCAACAAACTCAAATATTTTTTAACGGAAACGGTCATCACTTTATTTATCTAATCGTCTTTGTCTATGAGCATTTTCAAAGATACGGTTGTTTAATTGTTCTGTGGTTGTTTATATATTGCCTTTCCATAAGAAAAGAAAAAGGAAGATATATAAAGGAGTATAAGTTCTCTTTATAATAAGGAAGAGTCTGGGATAAGTAAATATAGTATAGTCAGTTAGTATCTATTTAGTTATCAGCTGTATTATAGTATTAATAATATTAATATTATATTAGTAAAGGTAAAAGGATAAGAACAACAGAGTTTCGTTCTCTGAAACTGAAAACGCAAAAATTAGTTTTTATGTAGATCAAAACCAACAATACGTAGGTATTATGTAGTCTTCATTGTGTCTTCTGATTGATCTGATTCATCTTCAACACCACGTATCTTTATATCTATCATAATACAAAAGATGTTAATCATATAATGTTTATTAATATTCGGTAATATCTATAAATTAAAACACAATAATTACTATCACCAGCAAAAATCTAATTATCTTATCTCCATGAACAGTATTCTACTTTTTCAGTAATATTATACTGTCACTCATAAATCATAGTCAGACAGACAATCACTGAAATTATTTAAACCGGGATTATTTCAATGCAAAGTTATGTAAGCAAAACATATAATGCAGAATCTTTTAAAATACATTATAGTTATAATAAATTAAGTAGTTATTTAGTTTTAGTTATTACCTTAGCAGTTATAGTATTATATGTAGTTTTAGTTTAAGGCCTAGTAAGCCCGCGGCTTCACCCGCTTTGTCTATAACCTAATAAATTCTATGTATACTACAACCTTCCTCCTGAATCACTCTATCTATTAAAAAACCCCATTAAAATTAGTTGCGTAGTTTTAAGATATCATACAAAGGGATAAGTAGGTATATAGGTATTAGGGACAGAGAAAGTAACTTTGTTTTATACTATGTAGTGATGATTTTAATATTGAGCTTTTTAGTACAGTAGAGTTTTATTTAATACTAGCTTCCGCCCGCGACTCCGTCCGCGCGGATGACGGTCTTTGCGTGGATGGTTTATTTCTCCATTTTGAGTAACTCGGACAATGACATCTTATAAATATCTATTGGACCCAATTCCCAAATACGGCTAGGCCTATAATAATACGCAACGTGTGTTCGCGGTTCTACGGAACAACGTCTATGGATAAAACTGAAAAATTAAGATTAATTTTTTTCTACGTATTTTTCCAGGATAAAAAGTATCCTATTTTACGCCCAGGATAATAAGGTATAATTATACCAAGTTTCATCGAAATCGAACCGCTAGTTTTCACGTGATGCCTTCACATACAGACAGACAGACAGACAGACAGACAGACAGACAAAAATTTTTTTAATCACATATTTGGGTTTGGTATCGATCCAGTAACACCCCCTGCTATTTATTTTTTCAATATTTTCAATGTACAGAATTGACCCTTCTACAGATTTATTATATGTATAGACTAGCTTCCGCCCGCGACTCCGTCCGCGCGGATGTCGGTCTTTGCGTGGATGGTTTATTTCTCCATTTTGAGTAACTCGGACAATGACATCTTATAAATATCTATTGGACCCAAATACGGCTAGGTCTATAATAATACGCAACGTGTGTTCGCGGTACCTACTACAGAACAACGTCTATGGATAACTGAAAAATTGAGATTAATTTTTTTTCTTCGTATTTTTCCAGGATAAAAAGTATCCTATTTTACGCCCAGGATAATAAGGTATAATTATACCAAGTTTCATCGAAATCGAACCGGTAGTTTTCACGTGATGTCTTCACATACAGACAGACAGACAGACAGACAGACAAAAATTTTTTTAATCACATATTTGGGTTTGGTATCGATCCAGTAACACCCCCTGCTAGTTATTTTTTCAATATTTTCAATGTACAGAATTGACCCTTCTACAGATTTATTATATGTATAGAAGATAATCTCTGGTACGACGACTATTAAAACTAGAATACTAATCTTACATAGAAACAGCCTATATTTGAATCCACGAACATTTGCAATATCCATTTGAAATCAACGATTTAACATAATTTATTCAAAGGCTGAACAGCTTCCAAACAAGTAACGTTATTTGCAAGTAAAATATAACGAAACAATGGTGAATGAAGATCATTGTTCGACAGTCGACTGAGCTATTCATAACAAGATCAAAATAATATAACCAAATAACTCGGAATTTACAATTTATCCATGCTGATACAAACGCGCGGGCTCTTGCTCACAGCAACAATTTTACATAGGCGTGATATAGTATGTATAGTGTGTGTGTAGTGATCTTTTAATTTAATGAATCTATTCAGAAGATGATGTTCATCAAACACAGCTCAGAATATTCTCGACTAATGCAGCATTCCAAAAGAGAAATAATCAAAATTGGTTCATCCTCATACCACAGACAGCTGACACACACGTCACAAACTAGAGGAATTATTTCTAGAGAACTTACACTTCTTTAAAAAAAATATAAGTCTATATTAATCTACCGTACTTATACATAATATTATTTCTGAAGTTTATTCATAAGATGCCCCTATAGGATTTACTTATGGTAAGTATTAACATCTCATATTTCATAATTATTTACCTCTAATATAAACATCCCAAAAACTAATCTAAAGGAGGATTTTCATTGAATCACTTCTCGATAAATATTTAACTTTACTTATCACCTCTCATATAAGGTAGAATTGTACAAATTGCTAGAATCTATCATTTAATTTACATACACTGTGTAAATAATACACACAGAAATCATTATTTTATTTTGACTTATCTACGTCTCCATATATACATTTTCATATCATGTCACCCCCTTCGAATTTTGTTACATATATGCTACATTTTAAAGAACTTCATTCATTTCGGATAAGCGGTTCAGTAGTATAACATGGTATAACGTAACAGACTTACAATTTACTTTCGTTTGTACCTATCCAAAAACCACTTTACTGATGATGTCTCTCATAGCCTATAATAATACGACTCTTTCTGACAGAAAAGCTAAACCGAACCAATACCTGAAGTTGTAAAACCGACTATAAATATAGATTATAATCTAAATAATTATTTATACAGTCAATTTAATGTAGACGGGTGTGAAAAACATGATAAAATAAATATTTAATTCATGGAAATCAAGTCAATGATAATATATTTGATTGGTATAATGTTAGTGCAGAACTGTTTGAACAACATAACAACACATTTTACATAAAAATGATAATTCATTAAACAAATAATAAGATATTACCTACCCATAAAAATGAGGTAATTAAAAACATTTTTATTTGTCCAGCCTGTAATTAAACTACATTCTCAATTTTTTTAGGAACAATCACTTTAGCTGGTATGCATCCAATGATGCACACCTTTAGTTTAGCCTTTACAATGAGACTATATT
Source organism: Colias croceus (assembly GCF_905220415.1). Taxonomy (NCBI): domain Eukaryota; kingdom Metazoa; phylum Arthropoda; class Insecta; order Lepidoptera; family Pieridae; genus Colias; species Colias croceus. Next base: position 1,402,781 of record NC_059547.1, read on the forward strand.
AATATCTCATGAACCTCTAAAGAGCTCTTCTTCCTTTCTAAAGCCAATAAAAATACTACCTACAAGCACTTAATTATTATTATTATCGGCTGGCGACTACACCACCGAAACTAGCGCCCTCCCAACATTTTATTTTTTTACTCCTAAACCAGATCAAATTTAAAAAATCTAGCTCGGTACTTTGCTAGTATATTACTTGTAGTATTTTTGGTATTACTTTTCATTATTTTGCATTCGGTAAATTAGGAGAACTTTTGATTACCGCCAAAAGTGGCCACTTTTGGCGGTAATCAAAAGTTCTCTAGAATAATGAACAGATAGAATAGTGAAAAGTAATACCAAAAATACTACAAGTAATATACTAGCAAAGTACCGAGCTAGATTTTTTAAATTTGATCTGGTTAAGGAGTAAAAAAATAAAATGTTCGGTGGCGCTAGTTTCGGTGGTGTAGGCCTCTTAAGAGACCCACTGTTCTTGAAGTCCTTTTAATCTATAAGTGGATCGAATGCATTGGACATACATTCATAATGAGCTTTTGAGTGATCACCTCCAGTTTCAACCAGTTCTAATCCTGACACTGTTGATCACTCATTATTTCGTTCTGCTTGTTTTTACCTGGCGGTAATGCCTGTCTGTGGCGTCATTAAGCAGTGACCAAATCCCTTTTGTTTCAATCCGCGTATTGTTTTAGTCTATAAGTTTTAAAACAAGGTGAACCCAACAAATAACCTGTATGTATACTGCAAGCCTTCTCGGATAAAAGTTCTGAAACTAGTTCTAAAGGGTATATTCAATTTGAATCATGCCTCGATCGAATTCTGTACCTATTCCTTAAAAAAGCTACTTTGGAAACTTAGTTATGTTTATTTTCAAACCTACAGAGAGAAATAACAAAATAGTAATGCCTTATGTCTTCTTTACTTCTCACGGTGGATAGAATTCCTAGAATTCCTTGTACCTATGTGTAGAATAGCATTGCCAGTTGGTCTGATTCGAACAGTAATCAATTGATACATACCTACAAGTGCAATGTACCTAAACTTGTGTGTGCAATGAATATAATTCATTATTTAAGTAGGAGTAAAATAATAATATAAGTAGTAGTTTTTGAAAAAAGTGAAAACAAGAATTGGCTTAAATTTAATTTTAATACTACAAGTAAGTATTGCTTTTGTTTTAGTATTTTTGTCATATATCATTTACAAGTTGAAGTTAAAAAACGTCTATTCAAACTAGCGGAAGAAATCTTACAACCGCATTAGTGACTTATGGAAGGTCGTACACTCGTTGAGGCTTATTGTATGTTTGTACAACAACACAACAACGATTTAGTAACTAGAGCGAGTAAACAAAATCATTTACAGTGTTCCATTCTCTAACATTCTGTATATTTTTATATAGTTTTAATATTATTATAAGTAGTTCACTTAATTGTTATTTCATTAATGGCTCCATTAAATAGATTGGATCCATCAATGTCAAGTCGATGTGGGTATAAATTGATAATAAACCAGCATGAATGGGAGAGTCACGTAAAGTGCAACTGGAAAAAACACTGTCGAGATAAAAGATTAGATAATCTAGGTACTTAATTATTATTTATTTATTCAACATTCTTTGCCATTAAATCCTGTGCCTAACTTGAATGTTATGCATAATTAGTAAAATTGTGACAAGTCTAATAACACGTCGAAACAGATACATATTCACCCAAGTGTTCGAAAAAATTGAGTACCTTTCTGCTACCGGAGTAATATGGAAATAGAAACAACAATTCATTAATTCAAGCTAGCACTAGCGCCAGTAACAATACCGCCAATACTTAGCTATCCATAGTGCCTTGAACGGCGCTCAATATCCGCTCTGAACCAGTTCAAACGAACCGAAGCAACAGATCCAACCTGATTGCAACGGCCTTTGCTGACTGGAAGTTACCGCATTGCAAAGAAAGGTTGGAGATGTTTGCTTCCTTTGTATGCACTTTTATTTGTGCTTGGAGTAATGCAATTCGATGTTTTTATGCGTATGCATTGTGCATTTATACGTATGTTGTAGAGTATTAGTGTGACAGATAATAATATAATTAGCACTGTCTTAAACAGTAAACGACTTTCAAATTTTTTGAAAGAATGCGATAACGGTAGGCATGAAGTATAGGGCTGCCAAAATTAACCTTTCAGCGGTCGCACCCTTGCGCCGAACACAAGCAGTCGCGCGCGGTCTGTGATTCCGCAATTTTAAGTGTCTCGTTTGGGAAAACAAATGAATATTTCGACTTCTTGTATAGCACATGATTAAAAAGAGGTCTTAAACATGTGAAATAAAATAAAAACAATTTAATTACTCATTACTTCTTTTATTTGTACTTAATAGAACAAAGGTCTATAAAACTCAAAATTTTTGACTCTGGGTGGAAATCACCGTTATAAATCAACATTAAACAAAACAAAATGAAATTTTCTTTTTTACAATTAACAATTATAAACTTGACTATAAATAGCTTAGAAATAAATCACATTCATCATCAATTGGCACTGTGTAATAGGAACGCTAAAATGACACCTATTTTTGAGATCATTTTACGTAAAGTTCTGGAATAATCTAAATTGTATCTAATAAAATGAAATAAAGAAAACATCCCTAAAAACTACTAATTTTTGTTTAGAATAACTATAATAAACTATTCGTCATTAGTGTCCATAATATCTACTGGAAATGAACATTCTCGGCATATAACAATCACATGTTCTAGGCACATGTGTTTTTCACATTTGAAACAACTATACTTTGTTTTGCGGTTCTTTTTCACTAAGCTCAGCGTCTGATTGAACACACTCATCCTGTGCTGGTGAAATTTCTATTGGGTCGTCTTCTTGGTCCGAAACGTCATCGAAGACCTCATCTTCTGATTCCACCTCCTCTAACGTGCGAGATATTCGACATTCTAAGTCTTCGTAATTCATTGTCTACAACAAAAATACATTGTTAAAACTATACTTTTATATTATTATAGTCTAAAGCATAAAAAGTAATAATAAGATACAAAAAATATTAAAATATTTACCTCATAAATCATATAATCAAGCAATTATATCTAATCTCAAACAATTTATTCACCAATAGAGCATTATACCTGATTAACTCTACACTATTGAAATAAATAACGGCCGCAGTACATCAGAGATACATCAACCTCACAATCCGAATATCCCGAGCCAAATAAACAGGCGGGGTTATATTTAACCCGCTATACACACAAAATCCGGTAAATTCATATTTACAAGGTCGCGAATGTCACCCACGACGTCTAGACTGCACGTGCACCAAAAAATGGGTTAAACTGAGTTATAATATTCTATATTTATAAAAGAAAGTCGTGGTAGTTATGTCGTGGTCATATCGTAGATTTGATCATTTCATGATATGAGTGGCCATTTCACGAAATGGTCGCATATCGTGAAATGGCCAATTTAGTTTGGCCACATCATGATGTGGTTTGGGCAGATCAATGATAAGAAATCGTTTCACGATATGGCCAATTAACGCACGGTTTTTTCATGAAATGACCAAAATTATTTGATCATATATCGTAAAATAGTTACATTAATCGTTGGTAGAGGCGCTGCAAGCTCTGTGTTTATGTGTTAAGCCGGCCGCTGCCGCGTCACGCTCGCTTTGCTCGCTCGGCTCGTGCGTTGTTTATCAAAGTGTAACCTAACCTAACCTAAATGTTTTCTATTGCAAAAACGATTCGCTTCTGGCATTCGCCGGCCGCTGCCGCGGCACTAACTTAAATGACATTAAACAAGTTTTTAGAATATAGTTATTCTGAAATTTTTTAATATTTTATGGACTCTTTATATTTTATACGATCTGGCCAAATGTGGATGACCAAATCGTGAAACGTTGACGATTTAACGATCTGATCAAATTATGTTGGCCATTTCACGAAATGCGACCATTTCGTGAAATGGCCACTCATATCATGAAATGATCAAATCTACGATATGACCACGACAGTTACACAACTTCTAACTCAAGAGCAGCTGAACGGAATTTTATGATTTTCGGAATCTGGGATTTGTCTCTGATTGGGGATAGTAGGTACCTAGCTATTAAATTTTTGGAAAATTTTCCAAAAACGTATATATCTGGATGGAGCTAGTGTCCTATAGATATTACATAGGTTAACGACTATTCTGAAGGGAAAAGATAGTCATAATTTAAATAAATTATGAGTAAGAATTTTTTGTTTATTTCCTAATTTAACAAATGAGGTTTTGTCACGTAATGAAAAATTCAATATCTATGGCGTCATGTAGACGGTAAAGTTGCCCAAAAGGATGTTTTGGGCATTTAAAATTGAAATGTATAGTTATATGTTTATTAATTTAATTGATGTCTTAGAAAAAAGAAAACGCAGTGGCTCAAAGTCAATCAACCATAGATAACCGCACGGATAGAATCTTAGTAAAAACGAGCCAAATAGTAATAATCAGCCATAAAACATTTTTCGGAAGTTTTATTTCCGTACGCAATGACAGAACCTTTGCCTCCCATTGAGGGCTCAAGGCTGTTCCAAAATAGAAGGGAAGTACAACAACGCACTCCGCAGACATCTGACGTCATTTGGCAGACTCCAGTATTCCGTGAGTGTCGCTGAATTAGATCAAATTACGGTTTTACAGTGTTGATGGGAACGCCTGAAGCGACACATTGTCGCCGATTCTACTCGAAGCTTCTGGAAGTTTCCATAAGATGTTTCGAAAGGGAGCAAGCAAGAAATCAGGCCAAACTATTAATTATAGAGTTAGAAAGGATAAAACAGTAAAAATGGTGCTTTGAAAAAGTATGGAACCTAAATTGATAAAAATTAGCTATTTTCATAAGATAGAGCACGAGTGTAGTCTGAATTTGTAACGCACGCAACCTTATAAAACCTAACCTATTACTAAAAGTGTAATAACATGACAACTATAAGCATAATATCATGGAAAAGCCGAATTATCCATTTGGTACATGCCTTTAATTAAAGTATTTATCCGCAATGGAGCATGTATTACCGCTCCTCACGAAATTACAGTGACAAAAGTCAAGGGCAATATAAAATAGTCATTATCTCATCAAACTCAGCGTGCAATAAAATGTTATTACACTTATACTAATTAAAAAGTTATCTGGCTAGCAATAAAAGTAAAAAACCCAGCTCCTAAGAACTAGAAAAACGTAATCACCTCACACAATTTTTCTGGCTCATTAAAATTGGACTCATTAACCAATTTGACTTTTAGGTTGATAGTAGGTATTTAAGTTTCAGTACCTTATGAAATACAGCAGTCACTGTAGGTAATTTGATCATAATATTTAAACGGCTGCAGACTCGATAAAATCTCTATTCCTATAAAATACTATTATAAATCCAGATTTTCCTCTAACATACCATTCACATATGGAAACAGATTTTGATTGCTAGTGTTTTGTATCTCCATACAATATCAAAACGGTATGATCTAAAAGTCTTTGCATGGTTCTGTAAACTAACAAGCTAAGAGCATACAAAACTGGCGGTATTAACCAACAATGTATTCATAACTGTGGCCTTACTAATTATCTTCTGGAGCACAAACCAATAACGCATGTCAGTCCAGGGCCCAGGCACATGACGGCCATTTTTAGATTTATAGTCTGAATGTTGAACTAGACAAGTCAATTGATCAATTAGAGCAATACATTTGCGCTGCACAGACCACTTCAATAGGGCTGTCAAATTTAAATAACAAATAAATTTATAACTAATATTATAAAGGTAAGATTTTTAGACGAAGAATGATCAAAGATAGCATAAATATTCAAATTACTTGAAGGTATTTAAAGCCCATGTGGTATTACTTAAAAAAACTGACTAATTTGCTCCAGTAGCTTAAGATCTATATCTAAGGATCACGTTAAAAAATATAAAAGATTTAATGTTATAACAAATTTAGGTTCTCATATCCGAAAGTGCAAAATATTTGTAACGTCTTTACTAAAATCAAAGAAGAACTCATTTGTTACATTGTAATCGTGACCTCTAATGCTACATTTATACATAACTAGCGGTCCGCCCCGGCTTCGCCCGTGGTACATATTAACGTTTTCTCTACATAAGAACCATCCTCGTACTTCAAGGAATATAATAAAAAAAGAATTATCGAAATCGGTTCAGCCGTTCTCGAGTTATGGAATTACAACGAAAAGTGGCATTGATTTTTATATATTAGAAGATATCAGCAGCCTCCTGCAGACTAACGCAAAAAACATCTGATAAATTCTGCCATATTATAATACAACCACTCCCTATAATAATGAGTAGCAGCCCTAAAGAAGGGGGCTATTACAATCAAATCGTTTGTATGTAGGCTGATGATAAAATAGAGTGAAAATTGATGTAATCTTACTTATTTAGAGAATAGTAATTACATAAAGCAATTTGGGACGTCGTTTTAGGATGGAAATGTACTACCTTCTAACAGTTTGTTTTTATGATCTTTCATTAACATACCAGAACTGCAGTGGTCATTATTTTTAGGGTCGCCCTTATAGAAAAAGAATATGTGCGAACAATTCTTCTATTGTATTATGGCTAGTACTGAGATAGTAATTCATGTATAAACTTATTGTCTGAGACATGTAAAAATTGAATTGTAATTTAAGTCGTATCGTTTAGAAAACAACTTTAGTAAAATGAAAAAACATATGAACCTACTGCAAATAGTTCGTATAAGAACCACCACTTATTGATATATCTATTGACAACATATCCATTACTAAACACTTTCTACCATAGACCACAAGGAAAGCTAGGTGTACAATAATAATTATTGTAGAGTAATTATTATTCTAGAGACGACGCTACCTGCCCCCGGTCAATCACCCCTTGCATACTTGAGGTCACACACACATTGGCATAATGCAAAATGCAAGCTGTTATTACACACATACACCCATGTGTATGTGTGCGTGTGTGCGTATTCAAATGTTTACAAATATTTCAGTATTTCTGGATGCTGTTAAAATTCCACTGAATTATATTAGTGTCTTGTCTTTGGTTTTTATCATACTGAAATAATGTCGAAATGTTTCATTTAATCCATACTAATATTATAAATGCGAAAGTAACTCTGTCTGTCTGTCTGTCTGTTACTCAATCACGCCTTAACTACTGAACCAATTTGCATGAAATTTGGTATAGAGATATTTTGATACCCGAGAAAGGACATAGGATAGGTTTTATCCCGGAAATCCCACGGGAACGGGAACTATGCGGGTTTTTCTTTGACTGCGCGGGCGACGCCGCGGGTGGAAAGCTAGTTAAATATAAATATTCACTATTGATTTTTCCATAGAAATTAATTGAATAAGTTAAGCTTAAATCTTAATATTCGATTACGATTCACAATAATTTATTACAATGTTAATTAATTCAGAATTATTATTAAAAACGGCTATCGGTTAAAATAAAAGACTATAAAAGTCTAAAAATTATATCGTAAAAGATATTGCATCCTGATAATTGCATATTGTATAATTATATTAAGTACCTACTTGTAGTATTGTGTCAAAAATGCATTTAAAACAATGCAAGTACTAATTACTGATAACATTTGCAATCATTCAAGGGCATGCAGTTAGACCTTATCAAAAAGGCAATTATAACAATATGTATTGAATAAAAAACATCGCTTGATACTTTCCACTGTGAAGAATTTTATTTGCTTTATGTATTATTTTAATATTAGAATAGAATAGAATAGAATAGAATAGAATAAGTATTTATTCGCAGTAAAAATCAAACACATAAACAAAAAAAATACACAAGAAAAAATAACAGTTTACAACGAAAAGGCTATGAACTCAGCATATGGTGGAAACAATGACTAAAAGGCCAGTGCTTTCACCGCTGTTTTTCAGCCATAGCCTGCAGTTGTAGCCACAAATGTCACACGAGCTGATACAACAAAAATTGTGTAATTATAATTAAAGTATACAAACTAACAGCATTTCTTATAAAACAAACATGCAAAAATACATTATAAGAAAACAGGTAAAACAATAAAAAATAAACAACCTTAAAAGGACAAGTGATAACTGCGTTAAAAACAACCGACTTCAAACTTGCACTTGCAAAATTTACAAATACCTACAGACAAAAATGCTCATAAAATAAAAACTACTGGGCCTATCCGAATAAAATTTTTATGGGACCAATTCGACACCATCCCGCATCGAACAAAAAAAGAATCACGTAAATCGGTTCAGAAACCTCGGAGTAATCGGTGTACATACATAAAAAAATATATATATATACCGGCCGAATTGATAACCTCCTCCTTTTTTTTGAAGTCGGTTAAAAATGGTGGGATACATCGATACATCTTATATTAATAATAATCAGCTACACAATTATATCAATAGCCAGTTCTTTCATACACCGGGTGAAATAATTACCTACTATTTAAGTATTTAAATATGTAAAAACACAATATATAATATATAAAAAAATTAACCATTAATCAACTAATTCACTGGGCACTGCTCCTTTTGTTTTATTAATAAATAGTTCTTTAGTTTTGCTTTGAAAGTACCAAGACACCTTGATTCGCGTATAGGAGGAGGCAGGTCGTTCCAGCATTTACTAGCCCGATATTTAAAACTACCTCTAAATGCAGCTGTTTTATACTTAGGTATTCGAAAAACACAAGAGAAAGGCCTTGATTTGTTGAGCTTTTGGCTTCATGACCAAGTTAATTTCTCATAGAGGTAATTAATCTCATAAAGGTATTACTTATGGCTATTTTTATCGTCTAGAATCTAGTGGTCTTACCACCAAATAATTTAAACAGTCTAACTTTAAACCAGGGAAATGTCACTTTAATAGATAGTTGTCTGTGTAAAATACAACAAAACCAGATTAAACAAAACCCGCGATTAAAGTTAAACCCTGTCCTTAAGTTTTTTGTGGTAAGACAGTTGATGTACCCGACAAAATCACAGGCTAAAATTTTAGATGCTTCAATATAAAAAAGCCTGATCACAGTAATAGTATCCCGTTACGTCTAACTATTTTCATTTGAAATGTTATCTACCAAAATCAGTGCTGTAATTTATGCGTAAAAAAGAAACACAAAAACAGGCAGATTTGGCCGAGAATTATGTGTAATGTCCAGTATTACTATTTTTCCTGTAATAAAGTAATTTATGTTCATACCAACTTAACTGATTGTTGCCAGACGTAACCAGTTTCAGATAACCCTGAACGAAGGTAAACTGTAGGTAATCGGGGTTTAACCAGTATTATTGGTAAGAATGATGAAGGTGCGACAAGGATTCCTTTCCGTACACCTAGGTACTACCACAGATAATATAATACTGTACTACGGTCTACGATACATAAATATGTGTTATTTTGTGTCTAGCTGTGTAACATAATAAAAATTAGTTAATATTTTTTTAAAGAATAGAAAAAATCGATCACGAGGCGATTTCGAACCCGCGTCTTCAGCCATGAACGTGTCGTCCATTGTCGTGGTATAGTATTTCTATTCCTTACTTGCTGTGCCCCTGTTGATCTTAGCGTGATGATATATAACCTATAGCCTTCCCCGATAAATGGGCTATCTAACACCGAAATAATTTTTCAAACCGGACCAGTAGTTCCTGAGATTAGCGCGTTCAAACAATCAAACTCTTCAGCTTTATAATATCAAGTATAGATACGCCATAATAACATACACTACTTGAACTTATTTGTCACTTTCACTGGTAGACCACTCGTTAACACAACACTTTGCATATTATCTTCAAGTTTCCGCATTTCTCTTATACATATTACCTACATCTATCCCATTTCTAAAAAATATTTCTTATTTATTGTCACTTAGCTTTTTGCCTTTTTATCACAAAAATATTTTTATTGCTTTTGTATCAAGGGAATCCTGGAATGTACGCCTGGAGCGTACATTCCACACTCATAATATTTTATAGACAAAAACCCATACTAAATTAAAATATATGTAACACATTTCATACGACTGCAAAAAGAACACGAGAAAAATATGTATCAATTTCAAGGATTTTTTGTACAAAAACGTTAAACCACGTTTAAAAATAAACGATTGATGAGGATAAACGAAAAATAAATCAGCCAAGTTTTAATTATACCGTATATTTCTTAGTACCTACCTACGTTTAAGTGTGTTCTACTCATTTATATTGTAAGGAACGCACTATCTAATCATGTCGCACTCTACCACTAAACTGTTAATATAATGCAAATAATTCAATAAAACGTGAAGCATTTAAATATAATACTCTAATATTTACTATTTAGATAAAATATAGGCCTGCTTTTTGCATTATGAAAAAGTACGTTTAAATGGTTATCATTTAGCAATGCATTATTATCTTTTAGGTATAATACTCTGTGAAGAAAATAAATTTTCTTTATATTACAGGCTTTGAAGTGTACTTTCCGATCGAGGAGCTTACCATGATATCTTATAGCAGTGATATTTCAGAGAGGGAAAGTGATGGCGCTAGACGACCTATATATAACCACAGTTGACAGATATGTACTACGTACATACAGTTAGGAAACTAAGCCCCTGCGATGAAATTATGACGTATTTAACCGACTTGAAAAATAAAGGAGAAGGTTATCAATTCGGCCTGTATATTTCTGTTTGCTTTTTTTCACAGTTGATTTTGTGGTAATTTGGAGATTAAAACCCGTTAAAATACAAAAATGGTGTAGCCTAAATATGAATTTACAAGAAGAAACAATCCGAATTAATACAGCTTGTAAAAGTAAATACGTTTTTATCAGTGCTATATTTCGAAATCTTGTTTTGTTATGGACGCCGAAGGCTATTTAATGTACCTAAATTATTTATAATGCTTGATATTTGTATTATACATAATATATTCAATAATTATTTTAAACCAGAATTTACAATACTTGTACATATATAGGTATACCTACTAAATTATTTTTAAAACGATAAATTAAATTAAATTAAAAAACACAAAATATGCAAAAATAAATTAAAATTATTATTATACGAGCATAGAACCTCTACCTTTTTGTTTTAGGAAGAAAAAGAAAATAGTTTGACAGGCTTAGTGCTTGACAAAGTGGAGACGCCACGTATCGATAAAAATACAATAATTATAATATCTATCTTTTTCTTCCCTAATATTTACGTAATTATGCACATAAATTTAAACAAGATTTTTTTATATTTTCGTGCTCTTCTAGATTGCGTAAAAATAGATGCGACCTTTAAACAGACTGGACTCCTAATAGTGACTATTTGTAGCTATCATTTTGGTAGAAAATATGTCAACTTAATTTAAAACTCATGCTGCCATATCTATAGAAATTAAAAAATAGTCTCTTAACTTGTAGTCAGATACGGTATTTACAAATAAATTTATTGAAAGGGCTACAAACTGAAACAATCGATATTTATTTAATGTGAATTGACATCACTTTAAACTTTTTTCCATACTATATTCAAAATCTATGGATGTGTCACCCGCTACTATCGATCCCCCTCAATACCCTCGAAAACACGCTTGATGGGGGGGGGAGCCATTTCGAACATTTTGTATGAAGTTTCCTTACTGTATGTATCTGTATATTGTGATATAACGCTGTCATTTTTCTACACTGGAAGTAATATTGCTATAAGACATCATGGCACGGGGGCCAGTGTTACCTAAAATTTCATTCATAAGTTTTTAAAAACAAGTTTGGAAAGAGTTAAGAGGTCTGAGGTAGACAAGAAGTGTTTTTTTTTTCATGAAAATAATGGTGGTTAGTAAAATTGTTAAGTATTTATCCTAATATATAAAAATCAATGCCACTTTTCGTTGTAATTCCATAACTCGAGAACGGCTGAACCGATTTCGATAATTCTTTTTTTATTATATTCCTTGAAGTACGAGGATGGTTCTTATGTAGAGAAAACGTTAATATGTACCACGGGCGAAGCCGGGGCGGACCGCTAGTAATTTATATGATTCTTACGCATAAAACTTTTCTGGTTATTGTAACCGTCACAAAAGAACTGGTAGCTAGTGACTAAGTGACGGAGATTCTAAATTTGATCCTTGTGACTGCTGAAATTAGACTTATTCATATGGAATTTGTTAGTCACAGCCCGATATTTGATACTGAGCTCAGGGCTCGTCCATTAATCACGTTAAGCCCAAAAATGGACAGAAGAAGTATGAAAAAAAAAAACCAACAAAAAAGCCAAAGGACATGGAAAATTTAGTCTACATATTTAAAATGGACGCATTTTTTTTAATTTATGAAGGGCATTCAACTTTACTGAAAACGTAACATAACATTGGTTTTATTTTTTTTAATTAATACATTTCTATACTATGCTTGATTACCTGATAAAATTTTTAATCAATACCTATGTTGTAATTAAGTAAGTACGCTTTATTGGTAGTAATTTTCTACAAAACCTGGATATTGATGTTTAGAACACCATTAGAAGTAATACAAGTGCCTGTCCTTTCAGGAGCATACATACATATTACAAACATGTCCTATGGTTTTTCTTGGTATTTTGCGAATAAAAAACAAAAAAAAGGTATAAAAGAATATGCTTTTGTTACCTGCGTAAACCGCTACACGGTACCGGATTTTTGTATTCATAAAAACGCTTTGTTTACGTAGACGTTAGGGTTGCCATTCAATTGAAAAAATCAGGACAATATTTAACTGAATTTATGACTTTTATTAATCTTTTATAATTAACCGTTGGAGTAATTTTGCGAATTGTCATAGTAAAAATATTTTATTGAGAAGAAGGAATTTGTTATTTTATTTTTTGAATTGAAACTTTATGTATCTTTGAATCTTGCCAAAGAAATTTCACTTCTGACACGTGTGCTCGGCATACACGCTCTTTTTTAAATTATAATATAAACAATGAACGGACATGGACAGAAAAACGAATGAACGCATTGATTTAAAAATGTAAATGTAATATTTTCTCCGAAGTTATTGACCTATCTGGTAAATAACACGATCGTTAATTAAAACTTTAAAAGTAATAAAAAAACTTATCATCAGAGTTGGGATAACATAAATGATAAATTATATCCACTTTTTTAAATATTTACGCAAGTATAACACATTCATACAATGTGAAATTTACAAATTCGCACTTGCTAAAAAATTCGGACACGGCTGTTAATTTGGGATAAAAAAATATTATAGAACCTCTTTATTGTCAATATTATAAAAATGTGGATTATGATCAGATTGTTTTTAATGCTTTTAAAATATTGCTAGTTAATTATGTTATTATATTCTATCGTGGGGTTTTAAAAAATCACCTATGTTTTAGGATGATACTGCTGAACACAAGAAAAATAATTTTTCAAATGTATGTTACCAAATAACATGTCTTTTGTACCTTATGAACAAAAAAATATCAAGCTTGTCAGAACAGTACGAACAATACAGGGTCTAAAATCACAGACAATACCTAGACGATACGCGTGTAATATATTATGCAAAAACAATAAATCTTATCAATACCGGCAAACACAATAAATAGCGACTATTTTACATAATACACACCGTTGAAGCAGTCAACACCGGTAATAAATAACTTTACTTTTGCTGCTCGATTGTGATCTTTTTTTGTAACGAGATAAAGGTCATTGTTGCTTCAAGGTCCACAACCGATTCATGGTCACTGGGGACCTTGTAAATAACCGTATTTTTGTGCGACTGTAGCGATTCCTCTAAGAATAACATTAAAAAATTACTGTTATGTCTACTCTACTTACATAATTAGGGGCTGAAAATATTAGATTCGTGGTCTCTTTTAAATGGTATTTGTTGCGTATAGAATTTCATTTAATTTAACTGAAGCTCATTTAATTAAACTGAAGCTTTAAAAAAATTGTGATGTTCACATAATTAAGGTAATAGCAAAATTATCGTCATCCTTGTATTTTTCTTAAAATGCGATAAATTTCATACATATACATTTTTTTCCAAAAAACAAACGTATGGTCATACTACAAGGCTCCCATAACTTAATAACAGGCTTCTTGGAAGCAACGATAACTCGGATTTCTTCTAGACAATACCTTATACTAACAATAATAAACATGAGTAAAGAAGGTGTTCAAGGGAACATTTATAATATACCTACTCAAAGTTTAATAAATATAAGAGTCATTTACAAGTTTATGAAAGATAGTGAAAGTCTTTAAAATACTAAAAGTTTTAGGACTAACTAAAAACTCATACCTATGAAACATTGTGAGACAACAATAAATTAAGATATTGGAATAATATGTAAATCGATTTCTTTCATATCAGCATTTATTTTTATACAGTGTGATAAAACCAGTTTGAATAGCTATTTAATTGCTTTTTACGTGAAACTCTACCGAGCCTGGACTAATTTTGAAACGGTTATTAGACAATCATTTTACACCTTGTTGCACGGTTAAAGTTCATATTTCATAAATCAAAAGTTACTTCATCCCATCTTATAAAGAACAAAAATAACACAAAATACATCAAAATATAGCTATTTATATGCAAAAATCTTTGCAATTCTAAGGATAAGCAAATCGCTATGTAGAGCCACATATCCTCCTAACACTAACACAATAACTTTTATAAAGTACGAAATAGCACAAAAACATACCTGGATGTATTGAATTCTCACGAAAAACTCGTCGCAAATTCACGAATACCACAAGACGTGCGTTTGCGAAACCAACATCAGCGAACTAGCTTGTTAGGAGGCGTGACAAGGAACGTCGCGCCTCGTAGTGCAAGTTCCCATTTTTTGTATCCACAATACGTCCGTTACACAGAAATTCCTCACGACAAATGTCGGTTTTAATTATTATCAAACGATAACATTATTTACTCTAGATAGCTGGGTTGTTTTATTTGTTTTTGTAATCCTCATCTCATCAGGGAATCAGCGGAATTTTACTATTCAACCGTGAAGGTCACGTGCGATGCAATTTTTTGTCGTTTTTTGCAATTTTTTTTTTACGTTTAATTAAAATAAAATACATAGTTCCAAATAAAATAATTGTTTTAAAACAATTTGTATGATAAGTTTGAAGCGCTATCATTTATTGACATTTCAATAATAATTTAAATAAAAAATGTAATGTTTATTTGCAAAGGTTGAGGTTAGACATAATAATTGTCGATTGGATAAACTCTATGACCTCTGTATATTTTTTATGCATCTAACATGTATACCAGCTAACGATTCCAGCTGAGCTGAACGAGACCTTATATCACCGAGGCGCTATAATTTTATTTTAATTTTTTATCGCCTTTTTATAACCATGTTAACTACTATTAGTTGTATTGTTGTATACCTAAATGTATTTATCTCTAAGGTTAGGTTAAGTTTGATTGAATAAACGAATTTGAATTTTTAATTAATGCTTTTAATTCATGGCGTTTTAGAAGCGTAGAGAGATGGTTAAAATAAAACTCCGTATTAGAATTAAATATTGTAATTTATTAATTTCCTTACATAATAAGTAATAACATGTCATAAAGCGATAACAATAGTAATTTGTTTATTTAATAATACTATAATTTGACTAGAAATGCATTAAGTACCTATATAATTCTAATAATTAATAGGTAATAATAATTGTGCGTAATAAATTGTAATAAATTTTATAAAATACGTTTTATTAATTTGTTCTTTTAGTGAACATTTAAGAATAAATTTACGAAAAATGAGAGGCGAATACTATATTCACAATAGTTTATTTTGGTGTTTTATTGAGAGGCTGTATTGAATTTTATTATAACTATAAACCTGCACTTTTATATAGTTACCATTTACCAATATTTCTAGAAGGAATAAATCTTTAGTACCAATATTATACCTTAAAAATATCATTGAGGTTAATAATGTTTTAAAATTTAATTATTTATTCCAAATAAGTACATGATTAAAAAGTATATAATTCACATATATATTTGTGTTTCCACAGCGGAAGGTCATAATATCAAATTAAAAACTTATCAAAAATTTACACATTAAAATATAATGAATCGTTTGTTTTATTCATATTATCTCTGATTTCGTCTTTTGTTTAAAATTTAGCACAAAAACTTAGTAGAATTTTTTCACTATATTTTAAGCCGAATTACTAGTGAATTACTATTTCAATTTCTATCAAATTGATTTGTCTAAAGATATACTAAGTCATAAAAGTGCATTCGTGATTGGAGTAATTGCGAATGTAGGGTACTTACCTACATAGTTTCGAAAATTTATCTCTGACATCTTTTGAGAGAATAATTTGATTTTAAATGTGTCGAGCCCAAGAAGCTTATATCTAATACACTGGAGATTTCGGTATGAACATTGACGTGTAACAAGAAAATATTGCCCAGTTCATGTTTTTTATCACTTTCACACCTAACTTGGTATTGCCACTGTTAATACGAAGTTTTCCCAAGGCTACTATGTATGCTGTAATATTCTGTGCAAAAGGTTAGTTTTTGTACATGAGTTTGTTGATAAATTGCCAACAACGTCATTCAGAAGCATTATTGGATGAGACAATTATTATTTATGCTAAATAAACTAAGTATCTGAACCAATTATTAAAAAGCGATACTCCCTGATTATGGGTAGTCACCATAATAAAATTGTAGCAACTCTCACTTTGTCAATATGGCATGTGTGTCAAAAAAATTGCGTCGCTTCGAATATTTAAGTTAATATTGTTGCTTATTTAATGAATATTTTCCGAATATAAAGAATGCATTGTATTGTGCAAAATTGCAGAAGTGTTTGGACACCAAATTCTGGCATAGAATTTCACAGGCAAGTGTATATTTACGTTATTTACAATATTCCTCAATACTCCTGCATTTACCTGTTTAGAATCATTTCAATGGCAAAAATTGTCTAATTTAGCATCATTTTAGTAAGCAGTCATGTTAAATTTGTTATTTCCCTAATACTTTATCATTTTTCAACAAGTTTTCAATAAACAGATTTAACATGTGTAAGGTAACCATGATGACGAGTTTTTATGGATAGCGAAGAGAATATATTGTAATAACAATATTATGATGAAAATTTAGAACACCATTTTAAAGATTGTTACTAGTAATGAAACAACACAATATGACATCGGTATTGCACTCACATGTAGTTATAAGATTGTTCGTTTTTACATTGAAATTTATACTTTTTTAACTTACCTCATATTTTTTTGTTTTACGTATTTCAGCTTTCCAAAAAGTAAAATAAAAAGAAATATATGTGCCCATCAAGGTTACTGAGGATTACGACCCAGAAAAAAATACCTTTTTAAAAATAAACTTTGTAAAGTTAGCTGAAATTTGTGCAAGGCTGCTATAAACAGTTTTTCTTTGATGATTCTGGCTTGAAATTGACCCGTCGAAGCAACGCGTTTAAAAAGAAGATCTGAGTAGCTAACAATTTGGTAAACAGCATCTGATGCAAAACACAACTTTCCTCTATTTACAAAGGATGTTAATGCTATATATCGGTTCATATCCAAGCTTTGTAGCCAAAAGTTATTTATAACTATCATTCTATACCAATTAAAATTGTATGTACCTACCTATATAGTATGACCATAATATTATAATATAAATACTGTTAAAAATATATGTCGTTATTATTTATAGACCATGATTTTTAGTTTTTTCTATTTTGAAAAATCCTAAATTTACAAACCAGCGTGGTCACTCGACAGAAAGAGACAAAAAACATGACTGACGTCATTGAATGTCATAGTTTCTTGTTTCAAGTTAATGGTCATAGTGCAATCTCCAGTGTATTAGAGGATATAAGCTTCTTGGTCGAGCCGTTTCGAAGGAGATTAGTTAAAAACACTGATGTATCAAAAGAGTATACATATGTACTAATAATACACTCATAATATTGTATTTTAAAATGGCAACATAAAAAATATTATTTCTCGCTCGCTCAGGAGTCAGGCAATTACCCGACTCGTACTGTCATTCTGGAAAGTATCTATAACTTTTAGATTGGAATAAGCCTTGCAATTACCCCAATCCCACTTAACAAAAAATTATATAATTTCACTATTTTGCTCCGTTTCCCGTCTCTGCTGGTAAGACCTGATCGGTTGTATAAAGGCTGTAAGTACTCCGGCCATGACAATCCACCCCCCGCCGAGGTAAAAGGATAACTCCCAGGATAATGTTAGGTCGTATATGAGTCCTGGGAACGATAGAATTCTGTTAGATCTAGATGTCATTCTTTTATACCTAGATAGTCTGTGCGTATCGTAAAAGAAGTTAGAGTAAGAATATACAAAGATGAGATTAAGTATCTTCATGATAATCTGTTTTTTACGAATTATAATATTTTTTTCTAGCTTCTGCCCTTCGCGCTTCTGAATTCATACACTTAATACTTATGATGATACGTAGTCATCTAGAAATATATCGGATAAAACTACATAAAACGCACCCACATTCAGTAGTTTTTGAGTTCAATGAGAGACTGACAAACAGACATATTGCTGTTGTTCTTATAAAAATTTCCCAAACAGTTACAATTTTATAATTTCACTATTATTTAGTCATCATACACATTCTGTCTTAAGCATATTTTACACCCCCAAATGTCATTATCAAATTCACAATATTACATTACATTACAGAAAACAACTCACCAGATAGCGGTGGGCCAATCAGATGGCCAATCCCCTCCGCCAACAGCACCAACCCGTACGCGGAAGTGAAGTCATCCAACGACACCAATTTGACCAACAAGCTTGGTACAAAAGTGAAAGACGCGGCGAACATCAAGCCAAACGTTCCACAAACGAAGGCCAATAGCCAATAGTTCTTGACCACTAAGGGTATAGCGGCTACAGAGGCCCCACAGAATAAAAGACAAGCGGCGTATAGATTGCCGATGGATACACTAGGGAAATCCCCTATCCAGCCTAAGCCTACCTGTGGGAGGAAAATGAGAATTAATGTTTAGGAGTTATTCTTACTACGTAATAAAATTGTTTATTTTACAAGGTAAAGCAGAAGTTTTTTTACGAGAATGGTAAAGATAGCTTCGTTAGGATTTGGATTTGACTACTAACTTAAAAAACTGGGCCCTATATTATAAATAGGGATTGCAATCCGGAAAAACGGATCCGGTAATCCGCCGGATCCGGCATCATTTAATGGTTACCGGATCCGGTACCAATATACCGGATCCGAAGACCGGATCCGGTGCTAGCAGTTTGTGCGAAAATAATATAGCTGTTGGATGAGTAGGTACTTTAACTGCGTTGTGCGTAGTGTTCATGCGTGCGAGTCGTTCGTCGCCGATCGTCGTCGTCGTTGATCTATCTGTGAAAGCGAAATCTATAAAGAATGAGCTACTCGTTACGTCGTAAAATTATTACTAGTTACCTACAGTACTTAATTGTTTTCTTGTTGTCTATTTGTCTTAACATTGGTTAGGAAACAAGTAGATAACTGCATTAAAAACAACCGACTTCAAACTTGCACTTGCAACATTTACAAATACAGACAAAAATGCTCATAAAATAAAAATAACTGCGTTAAAAACAACCGACTTCAAAAACGGAAAAGTAAGAAATAAAAAAGATTTGATATTATTAATTACTACATATTATTTTTATGTGCTATTTACTAAAAAGGTTTGATGTCGGTGCATGGGCTTAATACTAAGTGCTTAGTGTTTGGCACCGACTTCAAACCTATTTAATAAATAGCACATAAAAATAATATGTAGTAATTAATAATATCAAATCTTTTTTATTTCTTACTTTTCCGTTTTTGAAGTCGGTTGTTTTTAACGCAGTTATTTTTATTTAATACTTTTTAGTGTATTTTTCAACACGAATCAAACGAGCCCAAACTCGATAAAGTTGAGTCAATATATTACTGAGTTCCTATGGCCACCTTCCGATTCCATCATCAGATCAGCTCCATGTCATGATAATGTTTCATCGCTATCCAATTTACATTCGTATACAAAATTTCAGCTCAATCGGTTACCGGGAAGTGAATCAAAGTTACTTGCTACATTGAAATTAAGTCATCGAGTACAGACAAAAATGCTCATAAAATAAAAACTACTAGGCCTAGCCGAATAAAATTTTTATGGGACCAATTCGACACCATCCCGCATCGAACAAAAAAAGAATCACGTAAATCGGTTCAGAAACCTCGGAGTAATCGGTGTACATACATAAAAAAAAAAAAAAAAAAAATATACCGGCCGAATTGATAACCTCCTCCTTTTTTTTGAAGTCGGTTAAAAAACTACTGTGCCTATCCGAATAAAATTTTTATGGGACCAATTCGACACCATCCCGCATCGAACAATAAAAGAATCACGTAAATCGGTTCAGAAACCTCGGAGTAATCGGTGTACATACATAAAAAAAAACATACCGGCCGAATTGATAACCTCCTCCTTTTTTTTGAAGTCGGTTAATAAAGTCAATTTTATATATTTGTGATTTATTTTTTATAAACTACCTACATATAAGTGCAGTGACACTTGATTAACTCACTTATTTTTTATAAAAAGCGAAAATCATCTTGATTTAATCAATCCGGTCGGATCCGGCCGGATCCGGCCGGATTGATGGGAATCCGGTCGTATCCGGCCGGACTGAAAATGACGCCGGATTGCAATCCCTAATTATAAAGGTACCTATTTTAATTAAGATTAGTGTAGTGCAGTTAACCATTATTTTTAATAATCGAAAATTAACTTATTTATCTAGAACAGCTCTTGTCCTATGTAATTTATTTGAAGTAAAAATAATTATGGCTAATCTGCATAGCTATCTAACCATAGGTACAATAAATTGCCCATTTAGCCTTGCAGCAATAATTAAATGAACAGTAACCGAAACAAAAAATAAAATATCAATCTTATACTTCACGAAGCTACCGTTGATAAAATCCGAATATATCCAAAACCTTCGGTTATATTTAGTCTGTGGTAAGTGCAAGAATTTGGCACAGATGCGTAAATATCAGGTGACATTTGCTTTCTGGATTTTCTATTTTTGTCATAATTTATTGAACGCTAATTATATCTAGTTTCAAATTGTATTCCAATATTTTTTCCAATACTTTGTTTCATAAATACAATATTCATTTAAAATAACATTACTTAACTACCTACCTACTAATAAATAATGTTTCGGTGTAAGGCCGCGTTTCCACATGCAAGAAAACTTCCGCAATAAATGTCCGACAGACTGTCCGACAGCAGCTTGCATGTCTAAACCATGTAGCAACTGCTGGTTTATAATAATTGCAAGCTGCTGTCGGACATTTCTTGCGGAAGTTTTCTTGCAGCCTTAGTATAGTATAAACCTGCCGTGTAAAATAGTCATGAACTTTTTGATTGATTGAAAGAATACAGCCCCCACATGCAAAGCAATATTATTTCCAGCGTTATAATATTGTCTTCTTACATAATGGTTACCCCTAGGCAAAATAAAATATTGATTCGTATTATATTATTCAGCTTCTTATTGTGTACCTAAAAACATACGGTCTACTGTCCTATCTTAACCTAGCTTTGGTACAAGACTTTTTAATGTCAAGAAGAAGAGCTTATTAATTGTCCATAAAAGACCGGCAAAGCACCTGTAACACTTCTAGTGTTACAAGTGTTTATGGGCGGTGGTGACCACTTAACATCAGGTGGCCCACCTGCTCCTTTGCTTGCTCTGTCTGACATAAAAAAATAAAAATAAAAAAGATAAAGTAGGTATGTATTTATACAAGGGTCGTGCATTTACCAATCAAGTAAGTACCTTTATGACATGAAAGTTTGGTGAGCGAGATAAAAGTAGTTTCTAAAACTTATACAGCATCTAAAAGCGTAATGTAAAATAATGTGTAATACTGTTCTAGATGGTCTAGCGAACTTTCTATAAAAATGTGGAATATCCCAAGCATGCAGAGGTATTTTTAATTGCAAAAGAAATAACTTTCCTGGACTTTTATTTCTGAATTAAATTTCTCGTGAAAATGAGAGCGTTGGCGCAACAAATTATCACTTGCGCAAGCGCGCAAGAGATAGCAGCTTATCGACGTTTCTTTCAGAAAATAGAAGTACGGATAATGTACTTGTACCTTCTCGCTCTGTCTAATGTTTGAAATTTATAGGCTAAGTTTTTCCTAATTTATTTATAGGTACCTCTAAGATATAGGTAATTGGGACTTGATACTCTAATGTCTACTATGCAAGGAACGTAATGCCGGATTGACCATTTATTTTTAAACTTGTACCTACTATTTCAAATTTAACCAAGGCGGAGCTGATGTTTTAAATAAAATCATTTATAACTACCTAAATTATTCTAAATAATTTACTTTCTAACGGTTTATAAATGCGATTTATTCATTATTTATACAACTATATTTTTAAGAATTTCATGCCTGTATCCTTATTAATCATGACGTTTCAAATAAATCGCGTTTAAAAACCCTAAAACTCGAGCATGCAACACTCACAATCAAATCACAAATAACTCACCATTCCAATAGTATTGGTGATACCAATCAAACTCAACATCACGGCTCCATCATCATCATTATACCCATTGTTCACCATGTGCTCAGCGAGGTAGAAATACGGTACAATAAACCATACAAATATAATAATTGTTCCAACACAAAGTATTATGAATGTAACCTCTTTGAATAGTTCAACGTTAAACATATCCTGTAGTACTGTGACACAATCGTCGTACCAATTCTGTAGACAATAAGGCATAATATATTGTTATCATAATAACACAGAACAGGAAAAACTCATAATAATAAACCATAAGACTCACAATCGCATATCAAAATGTTTTAAAGAAATACACTCACAATCGCCTATTAAAGTCGTCTAAAATAACAGCGGAGTTGTATAAAAAAATAATTGCAATTAGAACCTTATTTCGTGGTAGTAATATTCAAAGTGTATTGTGTAGTGTATTGCTCATAAGAAAACTGCCTATTAAATAGGCGCGTAGAGTTTTGCCTCGGACAATTTTAAAGCGTGATTGTGAGTCTAGTTGTTAATTATTAAGGTTAGAAGAAAACACTTGTAAACAAAGATAGTATAAAAAATAAAAGCAACATTTCTGAGAATTTATAATCTTATTCTTATTTCTAACTAAGTAAATACATAATTTACTTTTGCATTGCTGATTGCACTATCACCTAATAAAGATTGCAGCATGAAACGATTAGATATCGGATTAACTATATATAGACTACTAGCGGTCCGCCCCGGCTTCGCCCGTGGTACATATTAACGTTTTCTCTACATAAGAACCATCCTCGTACTTCAAGGAATATAATAAAAAAAGAATTATCGAAATCGGTTCAGCCGTTCTCGAGTTATGGAATTACAACGAAAAGTGGCATTGATTTTTATATATTAGAAGACTTATACTATATTGAAGATACTTTCACCAGTAGAATTTATCTGAAAGCTTATTATCTATATATATAAAACTCAAAGGTTACTGATATAGTGATCTATCAACGCACAGCCCAAACCACTGGACGTATCGGGCTGAAATTTGGCGTGCAGTTAGATGTCATAACGTAGGCGTCCCCTAAGAAAGGATTTCCCGAAATTCTTGCGGGAACGGGAAAAACGGGGATGCACGTACAAAGTCGTGGGCGGAAGCTAGTCTTATATAGGCAGAGACAACGCGAACCTTGTCATTATAAGCTAGCTAGCGAGGACTACACAATAAAAATAATATAGTGATGGTGCATATTGCCAGTGACAATTTATGTTCTTTTATTTACTTGGTCAAGTAACATCTAAAATCTAAATTATGTTATATGTAGATTTCACCTGATGCATGATAAAGATACAGACATACATAATAAAGGTTTAACAACCTTGTCTTACAAGCGAAGTAATAGAGCGAGTTTAATATACTGCGTTACGAAAACGCAAGAGTAGGTCAAGTTAAAAATTAACCACTGTCATCATTGTAGCAAAAATAGAATGTTTTTAAAAATAATAATTAATTTATAGTCTAGTCTGTCTCTGCGCCTTCTTTCCTCCAAGTGGCAATTACGTTTTATGCGCGACAGATTATTGATTTTAAAGTATTTTATTTATTTTATTTGTATTTAAAATAATTTATCTATACTAATATTATAAAGCTGAAGAGTTTGTTTGTTTGTTCGTTTGAACGCGCTAATCTTAGAAACTACTGGTCCAATTTGAAATAATCTTTCGATATTAGATGGCCCATTTATCGAGGAAGGCTATAGGCTATATATTATCACGGAGCAGAGCAATGCGGGTGAAACCGCGGAGAACAGCTAGTACTTAATACGACAAAGTTTGTTTTAACGCGCTCATCTTAGGAACTACTGGTCAGATTTGCAAAAGTCTTTCAGGCTTTTAAAGAAGGCTATAGGCTACAATATATCATCACGCTAAGACCAACAGAAGCGGAGCCACGTGAGTGAAACCGCGTGTAATATCGTCGTAAAATAAATTAAATAAATTGTACTCACCTCTTCTTCCTCATTAACCGTCATCATGGAATTTTTAAATATATCAGGACAAGACGATGCCTTCAGTTTATAACGCTTTATATTCAAAATCGCGTTCCTATGGCTTATAGAATTTAATGGCATCTTCAAATCGCGTAAATAATGATGATTAACAGATAATTGCTTTTTAAACCAATCACGTCTATTGTCTTTGCTGTCTTGTTTCAAGAGCGGTTTCAATTCTTTTGACCCGGACATTGATCTTCTTATTACTTTTTGATCGTCGTTTGATTTCCCTTCGCCTTTCGTACCTTCGGCAGTTGCATTGTTATCTTTTACGTCATCTTTACTTTTAACTATCGGCTGAGTAACCACATTAGGTTGTAGAGTTTTCCTTAACGCTAAATCTCGATCGAACAAGTTACTTGCAAATGACACGTACTTCATGCTATCATCACACTCTTTACTTGTGTTCGTAAAGCCGCTGTTCATCTGAAATTATAGAAAGTTATATTATTATTAACATTCATTATCAGGCACTGTTATAGATCAATTTTATGTATAAAATATACAACATACCTCAACAACATTACTCATATTCGATGGCATATCTATAAGAGATCTGGTTTTCCTCTCATCATTCTTCTTTTTCATTAACACCATAATTTCACGACGTCTTATAGTAGCTACTTCATCTTTTATCACTTTCTCCGCTGAAACACCCTTTGATATAAGACGCTTCATATTCTTACCACGCGAAAACTCATCATTATAAGAAACAGAATTGGCAATTGAGGCGGAACTGGAATATTTAGATTTCAGATCATCTCTTACAGATTTCTCTTCTTCCCTTTCAGATTTCTCCTTCTCCTGCTCCAAGATCCACCAGTCGGGATCTCTCATAACGCACCCACACACGCACAAATTAAGCAAAGTACCAGCCAACAAAAGGATCGTTCCTCTCCAACCGTATTCTTCTATAAAATATTGTGTCATTGGAGCGTAAATAAATGTTCCAACTCCAGTACCACAAGCTCCTAAACCGACAGCGAGATTCCGTTTCTTTTCAAACCAATAAGCGATGGAAACAACCGCAGTGACGTATACGAGACCGAGGCCCAACCCAGCGATCACGCCAAATGTCAACATCATCAATTCTATTGAATTTGAAACCGACGCTAATACAAAACCAAGCGTGGAAATCAAACCACCCAATATTGTCATACTTCGACAGCCATATCTATCCACCAGAGCGCTCATTACTGGTCCCGATAAAAGAGGTACAGCAATGAACAGACTGCCAATCCATGCTGTAGTCGCTTTGCTAGCTTTAAATTCTTCAAGAAATTCCATATACAGTAATCCAAACGAGAAACTAATACCATCAGCGATCACTGAGATGACAAATGAAGAAAATACGACCACCCATCCCCATCCACCATCTGGTATCTTTGCTTTAGGAACTTCGACTATCTTAATAAGCTTTTGTTTTTCTTTCACATCATTACCCTTTACATGATTTTCTTTTGTTTCGTTGTCTGTATCGATATTCACTTTTGTGCACTTTCCATCGAGATCTTTATGATTTTCCTTACTATTAACGGCAAGTAGGTCTTTATTACTAACTTCGACTTCTGGACTAGAGAAGGATGTGGAACCAATACTTGTAGTATCATCATCGCCTTTGACTATACCCGATGTCGAATCGGTTAGCAAAGATTCACGTACTGCATCTTGTGGTTTTAATTTATCTTTTGGCGCGCGATTTCTCAATACTACAGATGACTTTTCGTCTAACTCCATATCTTACTATGTTACAAATAATACTGGCAGTGGGGACTGATTCAAATAAAAGATTAACGTCTTAATCTTGGATCTCTGGCTGAATATCTACTAGACTGTCTAGCCACGCTGTTTAGTTTTAAGGTATTCGGCTTGTTTTCAACAGGTACCATGAAGATCTTTATCAAAGGGCTGAAGTAGGCAGTTTTAAAGTGACCCATGCAAGGTCGTCACTGTCTTAAAAAGTTAAAAATTGTAGTGCGAAGTCTTTGAAACCACAAAGCTCTGCTCCTGAAAAGATAAATATCACAATCTATCATAATTATAATAGACAATAGACACGTTTCTATGATAATTTAAGTAATTGTACGGTGAAATTATTGATATTAAAATATAGCCATAACATCCGTTATTAAATTACAAGGATCAACGAAATAAATGACAATGATATCGCAGTTACCAGCTGACTCTTCATATTATTGTCGAATCATATGAAACTTATCATTCATAAGTCTTTTATATAGAGTATAAATGAACCCAGGAAGCTTATAAAAATATTACAAAACACAGATACTGCGCGTCTACCAAATGTTAAAAATAGTTTATATGGCCATGAACTGCACTTTTATAGGGCGCTTTTTCCCTATTTCTAATAGTCTGTCTAGCCTTGACTTTATTTTATCGCCGTAAGATCGTGGTTCTTCATTAACAAAATTGCCTACAACATTCTTTTGGTGAACCAATTAATCTGATATTGAAATATTGCAAACATTCTAAAAATATTTTTTTTGGTTTTGGTTTTATTACTTTTTATGATTTGTCTATAAGTATGCAATGTTTAATCTTATAATATGCTCATAAGACCAGAAATATAGTATATATAATAGTTATTATTGATTGATTGATTGATATTTTTTTAATTAATTACGTTATTGTTAGTGCCATCGCGATCATATGTGCACGTCTGATATTTTTTGCCACCCCAGTTGCCTGCTAGAGACTGTTTTTTTTTAGGTTTTTTTAGCAATAAGACGGAATTTATGGCCCTATTCTCTATAATCTATGAGCCTATATTTGTATGTTATATTGTTTCTCCTGTTTCTTTGTATTAACTACAAAGAATAAATAAATATATCAGAGCAGGTAGAGGTCATAACAATAGAGCCCAACATAAATTTCTTCGCGGTTATTCCCACCGGCTAGTTAATGTTTAAACAGGGGATGTTATTTATGGTGCTCTTAGCTCTTCCCTCTTTTGTTTTAGTCTCAATATAGACAACTAAGATTATCTATAGAAATGACTAGCTAAAGCCCGAGTCTTGTACCTACAGCTACAGGTCTAAAAAGCACGCGGAAAAAAGTATATTTTCAACTAACATAAGTACTAGGTATATCTCCGAACAAAATTTAATAGAGATACAATCAGCTATTTTTACGTAACATAGTAACGAACATAAACCCATCTATAAAACTTTCATGTTTATAATATTCGTAGTACCTAGCTACTTCTTGTGTAATCATTTAACCATTGGCGAGCTGGCCAACAATCAACAAAAATATTTACTGATTGAACTTCATAATTGTTATGATTTATGAATAAGGCTTGTTATTTAGATTTCTATGAATAAGGCTTTAGGCGTAACTTTCAGCTATAACCTATATAAAGTGAAGTCCCATGTCCCCTAGTGGGGTAAGGGGCAGATGCATTATACATCTGTTTCACTGATCGAATTTCTTTAGAGACAAGTAGGTGATCAGCCTTCTGTGTCCTACCAGACCGAGACATTTTTTTTTCTTCGTCTCCACCGGGAATCGAACCCAGGACCCCTCGGTTCTACGCTCACGCGTCAACCATTGTACCAAGGAGGCGGTCAAATAACCTTTAGGCATATAATAAATCTCTACAATAATTATAAATTCAACCAGTTATTGAAAAATTGGGAAATAAATGCCTATTCTAGGTAACTATATAATAATTTTTAAAAATATCTAGCTATATTTTTTCTATAGTAGGTAGTAGGTACCTATATAACTCAGAAGTAAATCACGTTTTTCGCTCTATCGTTCTTACAGTTTGGAATATTGAGCCAGGTCATGCTCCAGGGACAGACAGTCTGGCGTCTGCTCAAGGAAATATACCAAGTAGGTATTATGTTCATAATATAATTATGTATTATGTGAACGTTATAAAATTATGAACTATGATAAAAATATGCATGGGGTTTATAAATATCGGTCACCGTTGCTTAATGATAACCACGTGACCTATTAAAAAGAGAGCCTGTACGTTTTCTAACTAAAATATAACACGTGCACATCGAAAAATACCATGAAGTGATTTCATATTAATACAAACGTGGAAAAATCACACAGTCATAAACCCATAATAACACTACCACTATACCTAGTCTATAACACCATAATACCACGTGGCAACACGAATTTGTATACGAAAAAAGTACCACGATTAATATATAACATAGAGCTGTATAATTTAAATTAATGATAATAAATGAATTTGGCACACTTACCGGTTCGACGACTTTCTGTTCCGTTACACGGGACCATCCAGTTTGAACGCACGTTATCGTATGAAATTAGCGTCAAGGAACGATCGATAATATCGTAGTGGAAACCACTATGAAGATCCCACCCGCCCCTCCCTGCCTTACCGTGAATACGCACAATCGATGGAACCGCATGGGCCGCGAAGGGTCTCGTTCGATGGTCTTAGACGTGACGTCATCACGTTGAAGTTTGTACGTAAAAAATAGCGTAGACGTATGATTCAGTATGTCTTAATTTTGTTATCACATGTTTAATTCATCGAAGCTACTTATAACAGTAGTGTAAAGTATTACGATAATTAACAACTTAAAAGATTAATCGGACATCGAATGTAAAGTAAATAAATACAGTTTTTACAAGTTATCAAGTAGTGTTTAATAAGAAGAATATAAGTAATTACTACCTACATAGTTAAATTAATTAAAAGTTTTGTAATTTACAAAATATTCTCGTGTAGTTATTTCAGTTATTTGTGGCATATCTATACAGAAGTATACCTAGTATAGAAATACTTAATATTATTATAAAGAGGAAAGTTTTGTATGTATGTATGTATGGTTTTCACGCATAAACTACTGAACCGATTGCAAAGAAATTTAGCACACATATAGAGGGTAACTTGGATTAACACATAGGATAGGTTTTATCCCGGAAATCCCACGGGAATGGGAACTATGCGGGTTTTCCTTTGAAAAAGCGGGCGAAGCCGCAGGCGGAAATCTAGTAAGTTATATTACTTTATAAATTATGCTATTTGGCAAGTCTGAGCTTAGTTAATCTTTGCAAGAAAACAAAATATTTGCTCGTTATGGAGACATGGTCCCGTGAGAGCGATTTGTGTAATAATAACATTAAGTTGTTTTTTTATAGAATATTGATGTAGAATACGGTGTTTTTAAGGGTGCGCGGTTAAACTCTGACGTCATTGGGGATTTATGATTCCCATAAGTAATAGAGTCTATAATAACATTATACAACTTTTACTTGTATGGCATGAAAAGAATTAAGAAAATCTTTGCTATAATAGCGCCTGTTCGTAAAGTAGTAGCAATACTCCTATAATCGTAATGCAACAAAAATTATAGCCAGGCGTACACAATAAATATGTTAATAAACAACCTACAAGAAACACATTGAAACAAACAAAATCGCGTTTTATATTCCTTTGGAAGTTGTTTCAAATTTCGTAACAAGTTCTTGATGTAATCCCTATATTATAAGCCATATAATATATTATAGAATTAAGAATTACCTATCCATAGAAACGTCGTACTTACCAACGTCAATACATTTTTTATTCCTGAATGCATAATATCAACTTAACTAATAAAAGAGCAAACCATTAATTTTCTTAAATAATAACACCGTATTATGTGTGGTATTATCACGTATTATTATATACCTACCTACATACCGTTTTGCTTTTTAAAAGTTGAAAATTTTTATGTACCACGAACATTTCAATTTAAATAATCGCGCCAACGTCAATGAAACTTCTTAATAATTTACCTGAGACTTTTGGTTAGATACGCGCTCTTTTGAAATTAATAAAATAGATGTATCATATTATTCAGTGATCATTAAATCGAAGTATATAATTATATTTCTATGCATTAAATGCATTCTTATTAATGAGAAATTATAACTTATACGAAATTACGGAAACATACAGAAAAAATAAATAATGTACAACTTTAACATAGGAATCTTAAAATAAACATTAATGAATAGTAATTATGTACTTCATAAATTAATTTGTGTTTTAATTTTAATTTAAAATTCGTTTTTGTAATTTTCAAAAAAAAACAAATATGTACAAGCAAATAGGAATGAAATGTTCAATAATTATTTCATACATAAAACTAAGTGTTCATAATAATTATTTATACTTTTATCGATTGAAATTTAGGTATAATAATTTGGGGGCTCGTCCGGGATACGGGATGGTGGAATAAAGAAAAAACAGACGAAGACTACGATGCCGGTGATTTAACCTGATTAAGAATTTACGAATTACGAACGAAGACTAAGATTTAAAGAAGCTTATGATTATACGATTACAACTTGAAGACTATAAAACTTTTTATTTACACCATCCGCACATAATTTGGAGGTAGGTACTTTATTTTGATTTTCCACAAATTTTTTTTCAATAGCGTCGATAGCGTCCTCGTCCGTAATGGCAACTCTGTTACGTGCAAAATACATACTTCAAAAAATATTTTTCGAATAGAAAATATGAATGTACTATACGTAAATATTGTAAGATTATTATGTTTGAAATATTACAATTTACAATTGTTTTAACTTAATTTAAATTTAACAAAAATTCAGTGTGGTGGATATCAAAAATGCTTTCAATGACAGTTGGAAAATTGAACATTTTTCATGGCAACACCAACACGTTCTTTTTCCCTGTGAAGTTGTTAGGAGACACGTGCGTAAAGTACGCCGAAATCCCTAAAAATATTTCAAAATGAGTGAAGGTACAGCGACTATCCGTACTCGTAAATTCATGACCAACAGGTAAAAGTGCATATTATAGAAAGCATCGAAAAATGTTTGTTTCATGTGTAAAACGCGTCCACCCCACGATGACAGGTTATGTGACAACGTTTGTATCGTTTTCAGATTGTTGGCCCGCAAGCAGATGGTTTGCGATGTCCTCCACCCAGGCAAGCCCACCGTCAGCAAAACAGAAATCCGTGAAAAGCTTGCGAAAATGTACAAAGTGACACCTGACGTTGTTTTCGTATTCGGTTTCAAGACGAACTTTGGTGGCGGCAAGTCCACAGGATTCGCACTTATCTACGATACCCTTGACTTTGCTAAGAAGTTCGAGCCTAAACACAGGTTAGCCCGCCACGGCCTGTATGAAAAGAAGAGGCCTACACGCAAACAGCGTAAGGAACGTAAGAACAGAATGAAGAAGGTGCGTGGTACCAAAAAATCCAAAGTAGGTGCCGCAGCCAAGAAGTGATGTGACGGTATAGGACTGTAAGTAAATAAACTCCAAAAAAACTGCATTTTGTGTTTGTATTTACAATTCCTCATATCTCACTGAAACATTTAGTTACTGATGTTTTTGAGATTAATAGTGGCTTTTACTATAGATTTAAATTAGTCTTATAATCTTATTAGGTGCAATCTGAAGTCAATATATTATTTGAACAATATTTTTCAAGAAACTAGTAAACATCAATTACATTTGCGTTGTCAATGCCATAATTTTTATTTAAGGTAGTGATGGAATTGTGAATTATGCTAAAATTATATTTAGTCTTCCAATTATTATACACAATAACTTAAAAAGAACTCAAGTATCATACTCGGAAGTTAATGCTAAAGTCCATTGTATATTTTGCAATTATGACGCTACCAAAATTTTAAATTTTATTGACAAAATCAATAGTTGCTGTTATGTTATCCTACTTCAATCATACAATAGTTAGTTTTAGATTTGAGCATTTATCCTACATGCTTTCATCAAATTGATTGTATTCCATAATGAGCTTTGATCTACGAACCAATATAATCTGGTTCCTTTGCTCAAGCAACTTATGCAGTTATTTTTACAATTTATTTACAAACAAGAAAATCAAATTTGCCATGTGGATGGTATTCTCTGTTGCTGCCCGATAAGATTTATATCCGCCCCGGCTTCGCCCGTGGTACATATTTCACAATAAAAGGTAGCCTATGTTCTTTCTCAGGGTCTAAAGATTGTCTGTGCCAAATTTCATCAAAATCGGTTGAGAGGTTTATGTGGGAAAGTGTAACAGACAGACAGACAGAGTTACTTTCGCATTTATAATATTAAGTAGGGAAGTAGGTATACGTGGCATGTATATAGCGTGATATTATGTGTATATCACATACATAATACATATCCAACAGTGAATTTTTGAAATTTATCCAGTAGTTGCTGACATTTGTGCTTTCAAACAAACTAGCTTTATTTTTTTTTTTGTAGTTTAAAATGAACATAAAATATATTATTATTATAAATACATAAAACAAGTTCCAAACTTATTGTTAGTTGTAAAGCTATTCAAAAGTCTTTGTTTGTATGTATTTACATGTAAGCTTTGGAAGTGATGAGACCTATTATAGAGGGTTTCAAAACCTTATAAGTTTTAAATTTTAATCTTAGTATGGCACTAATACAAAATAGGGACTTAGTGGCTGGTTATTATGAAAATTAATGAAAATTGTCATCGCTCCTAAGGAATATGTGTGGAACACAGTTTTAGTTTAGGCGAAGATACTATTAGATAGGGAGGCGAGGTAGCTAAATGGCGTAATTAAACGGCGCCGTCGAGACTTATCAAAATCGATAGATAAAATAATTTCGAAAAGAAAAGCTTCTATGGTAAAAACCATTTTAGCGGTGGGTTTGGCGTGTACGGATTTTCAAAAATGTAAAAAAAAATAGTTACTTGGGCATTCTCGAGCGCGTCAGATATTCATACTACGTATGCCCCAAGTGCCTCTGATAACAACGGTATACTAATCTGCCGGTTTGCGTGGTGGGGCTAGGCATATTAATTCGTCAAAAATGCACAAAAAAAAAATTTACTCGAGCGCGTCAGATTTTCGGAAGGGGTGTTAAGTAGGCCCCAAGGAAGCTCCCCTTAAAAAAACTGACGATTTCGGCGTGACGATAAGTTACGATGAATTTTTGAAAATGCAGAAAAAAAAAGTCCTTTTGAAATACTCGAGCGCGTCAGATTTTCATAGGGGAGGTTTATCTCGGTCTCCTGAAAGCATATTTTCTTAATCTGACAAAAATGTTGGTGGGTTCTCTTAATCTGACCGAAAAAGGTTTGAGAGTTTCTTTTTTTTAATCATCGTTATTTCATATCAATTTTTCTTAACACCCTCAGTTTTCGAGATATACTCAAAAAACCGGGAGTTTGAGTTTTTATGATGCTTCAAGTCAAAAAGTTTTAACTTTGGACAAAAATGTAAAGAGACCTTTTTTGTGTAAAATAAAATTACCTTTTTTGTTTATTCAAACTTTTTTTTTGTAAAATGTATCGTTCGCGACTTATATACTGCAACGCGTTTTTCGGAAGACGAAATGGCTCCTCCAGACTTCCGGTCACGCGGAAACCGGCAGATTTTGTAATTTTAGTAAGTTTTAGATTATATTCTTCAAAATAAAAATAAAAACAATCGCGCTCGAGAATGCCGGATTAACGTTTTTTTTTACAAGTTCGCGACCCTATAACTTGGCGGCGTCAAGGACTTATCGTCAGATTAGTTAAATTTAGTCTTAAAACACTAAAATCAACCCCCAATATCTTAATCTGACGCGCTCGAGTATTTCAGACTATCGATTTTTTTTTACTAATCTGATCGTCTATCCTGGGCGCGCGTCACTACTTAAAGAGCTAAATAGTGAACAAGGTTGTTCTATTAGGTCTAAGGTATCTCTCATATCTTAAACTGCCACGCTCGAGTATTGCAGAAAATTCCCCTCTTCGCCTCCCTATCTATATATATTATAAATTATAATACTATATAGGTAGTGACCGCCTCCTTGGTACAGTGGTTGACGCGTGAGCGTAGAACCGAGGGGTCCTAGGTTCGATTCCCGGTGGAGACGAAGAAAAAAAAAATGTCTCGGTCTGGTAGGACACAGAAGGCTGATCACCTACTTGTCCCTAAAGAAAATCGATCAGTGAAACAGATGTATGCATAATGCATCTGCCCCTTACCCCACTACGGGGACACGGGACTTCACTTTTATATAGGTAGTAGTTTAGGCATTCACTATTTATATACAATATAACATAAGTATAACTCGCACGAGTTAACTTGACACCTGAAAAATGGTCTTGTCCCTTTCACTCCATTCTATTATCACGTGAGAGTGAAAGAGACGGGTATAGGTAGCAGGTCTCAAGTTTACTCGCGCGGGTTGTAATAATTTATATATATGTTGAGAGCAGTGGTGGCTCAGTGGTGAGACCTCGGAATTCGAATCGATAAGTCCGTGGTTCGAGACCAGGCGAGCGCGCAAGAAATAAATTGATTTTTCAATTTATCTGCGCATGTTGTAACATCACCACTGCTCGAACGGTGAAGGAAAACATCGTGAGGAAACCGACATGTCGAAGAATTAAAAAGTTCGACGACATGTGTCATCCGCCAACCCGCACTTGGCCAGCGTGGTGGATTATGGCCTGTACCCTCATAGGAGGCCCGTGTCCCAGCAGTGGGAACGTATATGGGCTGATGATGATGATATATATGTTATTCATTATTATCTATTCTACCAGATAAGCAGTTTGGAACAAAAGGGATTGTGAAGAAGATCTAATGTCACAGTGTTTGAAGTTAAAATCCTCTGAAATGGCTTGACTGATTCTCATGAAATTTTTGTATGCATATCAGTAGGTCTGATAATAATTAATCAATCATCTATTTTTCATACCCTGAAGTTGTATGATAAAGGCAGAACAGTGTTGTCAGAACAGCTAGTTTTTTTATATGATTAGACAACAGACTCCCAAAAAAATAATATTAAATGAATCACTAAAATAATATGCTAATGACAATAATAGATTATCCCAATACACTAAAATTAAAAATATACTTAATTGTAATTCCGTGTAACCATTTTGATTACACAAATTTGTTGCTATGGGACTCACGTAGATGGCACTATAATAATTTTACTTTGAAATTCAATACCCATCTTTAAATTTGTTTTTCATTTTCAATTCCAATTGGCAATATTCAACTGATTATTATTATAATAATCGAAATTAATTACAAAGTTTAAAATCTAAAATAATTAACTTCTTTATTGGCACTAAAATCAATTCACATTTTCGATTTGATTGCTTCGAATTTTTTTTACATTAAAAAAAAATTACATTCCAAACTTATCGCCATACAAATTATGTACAGATGGACAATATTCTTTAGCCAAGTTGTAGTAAAATGAGTTTTTTGGTACAGATAAATGATGTGTTAGGCGGTTCCATAGATGATGAACGTACGCCTCGGAAGTCTTTTTGGAGTAACCGGCGATGAAATAACGATCCCTGACGCTGTAGTGGATTGGATAGAAGAATTTTGGCGACAAAACTGTGAAACCTGAAAAGTTGAATTTGATATTTTTGGTTTTATGGCATTCAAATGCCTTGTAAACAGGTCACGAGTGGCTGAATTGGTCAAGCATCCGCCCCGGATTGGCGTGAAAGGATGCGGGTTCGAGTCCCGCCTCGTGATCGAATTTTTTCTATTCTTTATAAATTTATAACTAATTATTTTATTTAGTTAACTATATATAAAGTAATAATTATAGAAGTGGATCAATTAGTTCTGAAGGAGCATTTTTTGAGATATTAATAATTAAGAAAAAAACATTCCGCGCTAACTCCTTTCCGATGTTACGTTAAAAAACTTAATTTGCCCGCCAAAACAAATTGATTAGGTATATATCGCACTTTCTTTCCTCACCTTATGAATTCCTAATTATGTTTTTTAGCAATACTATTAAGTACCTATCTCTTGGCACACAAGTACACAATACATTAAGAAGTAAATACAAAAAATATAGTGTGGTTTTATGAAACCACGGTAAAAGTGAAACTTTTTTCACACTATAGACATTTAACTAAAAATTATCGTATTTGTACGATAATTATCGTACGTATCGTGCGTCACGCGACATTCGCTACACAGACCAAAAAGTTTGAGACGATGTAATAAAAGTTTCACTTTAAAAATGCGTAACTAATTATTTATTCCAACTTCCTTGCAAATCATATTACCTTTGCAGCTGTCAGGTGTCATCAGGATAGGGTCTTTGACACTGCACTCCCTGGTGAGGACCCGGGTGACGGCTCCTGGTCCGTTGTGGGTCCAGATGTCTGGCCTGTAGTTCATCACTATTTCCCTATAAATTTATAATATCCTAACTACTTATATTATAAATGCGAAAGTAACTCAGTGTCTGCTTCATGCGGTCATGCCTCAACCGCTGAATTGATTTTTATAAAACTAGGTATAGCTGTGCCCCGCGGTTTCATCCGCATTGCTGGGCTCTTGTTGGTCTTAGCGTGATGATATAAAGCCTTCCTCGATAAATGGGCCAACTAACACCGAAATAATTTTTCAAATCAGAACAGT
The DNA here is from genome assembly GCF_905220415.1 of Colias croceus. Lineage (NCBI taxonomy): Eukaryota > Metazoa > Arthropoda > Insecta > Lepidoptera > Pieridae > Colias > Colias croceus. The sequence goes on from NC_059547.1 coordinate 1,439,881, forward strand.
AGTTCCTGAGATTACCGCGTTCAAACAAACAAACTCGACTTCAGCTTTATAATATATACGGAAGTAACTCTGTCTTTATGTCTGTCTCTTCTTCACGTCCAACCACTGAATTGATTTGTATGAAATTTGTTATAAATATAGATTGAGACCCAAGAAAGAACTTTTTTTTATCCCGCAAATATCACGAGAACGGTAACTATGCGGGTTTTCCTTATACAACGCGGCCGAAGCCGGCGAAGGGGAGCCAGTTGATAATAATAATATTTAGATGGACGATTTCAGACACGATTAGCTATATTGTATCGTAAAATATGGTGTCTCACATAGGTACGGGATAAATTATTATAATATCTGAAGACCTTTTAGCTGCTCCTATTGATTATTGCAAATTTCTGGCTCCACGTAGATATGTTATTTTTACTTAATATTATCCAGCATCATTAAAACTAAATCAAATGAACATAAATACCCCTTCTCTTTGAATAGAAACCCATACGTAAGTATTAATTAAAAATTTAACCCAGTTCTTCTAGTAAGACTAGTTAACTAAGTAGGTATTGTTTACATACAATAATATGTTGTCATTACAAATTAGGTAGTTAACTACTACCACGTATTACATCGTTACCCGTACCCATCAGAGTTTTAAAATTTTGCGCGTTCATACTTACTCAAGAAACAGTGTTGCAAAATACCGACCAACTTCATCATCAGACAGAGAAAGAGCAGCTGCATTCAGCATTCTTCTATCCTCTCTGGCAATCCAATTTGCCGGCAGAGAATCAAAAGATTTAACAACCACGACATCTGTATCTAAATACACGCCACTCCATCTATACAGAGTGAGAAATCTCAGAACGTTGGATGTGTTCTCTATACCCCATTTCGTCTTATTTAGAATGCCATTCAGTATCAAATGTTCCACAGGACTATCTGCCGCATAGTTAGTTATGTGTATACGCGCTACATGCACATTGCTAAAGTCATCCAAAACTGCGAGATCACTTAAAACTTCTAATTCAGATACAGGTCCACTGAAAAACACGTATATTTCTCTATTTGGATGTGCTCGAGCAGCCGATTCGATGGCACAAAGCTGACGAGAGTTCAGGGTGCCTTTACAACTGGTATCATGAAAGAAAATAGATTTCTTTGGCGGCTTAAAAACTCGCGCGTCGTATAACGGTAAGGCATCATCGGAATACACATAGTGACATGTTAGGTTGTTTATAGTATTCCTATACAACAAATCATCAATTGAATCTTTTGGTTGCTGTTGCGAATAAAAATACAAGTAGTAAGTAGCTCCGAAAACGCACAATATGCACGGAACGAGAAGTTTTCTTCGAGCCACTTTGGAATTAATGAACATTATTATTGTTTATGGATTTCTTATCAAGTAAACTACACGAATTTAACTAGCTATTTTACAACGCATTACACCTGTACACTGCGACACGTATTGTTTTAAAAACAATTAACATTTGTTCAGCGGCTCGGTGTTTTTCTATATAGAGTCATTGTTAGGAAACGGTGTTACCAATGAGAATTTTACGGCTATTTTTTATGGAGAAATAGTAAGAAGTTCTGGAATAACGGTTTCCTAAGTGCTTATAGGTACTATCTTAATGTAACAGCAAAACTTATGATTGATAATAAAATTAGTAAGAGAATAACTAAACTTTCAATTAATATCATACAAAGTCAAGGTAAGTATAAAATCAAAAGTAAAGAACCGTACGCTTATTCCGCGGATTTATAATCCAATTTAAATAAACCAAAATAATTTCACATTTTCGTATTTGAACATATTTTTCTTAGTTTCCCAATTCGCAGCCTAAATAAAAAACATAGACCTGTAGTTACCTATGTAATAATAATAATAATATCGTCACTGGAAAGGCTAAAGTACTAAAGCGCCAAAATACCTAAAGTGCGTTTTTTATATGGTTGAGTTGGGTTTTTTCTTCTCTATACAATGGTCTAGGTCTTTTAGCAATCTGAGCATTAATTAAGGAGATAATGGCGCTTTAGCAGTGGCATTTTTCGTTTTTGTCGATGCGTCTATTTTACTTACCTAAAGAAAATAAAATAATTTTTATTGTTATTGTTGGTTAGTTCTTTTTCTTACTGCCATGTGTCCTTCAAGGTAAGATTAGAAACCTAAAGTGCGTCATTCAGTTAATTGTTGTCGTAAGTATTATTGACTTGCCGCAAATGGTAACGAAAAGGTCGTTTAGTAAATTTGCCTTACGAGAAAATTGATGAACGTAGGACTATTACTACTATTACACAAAAAGATGTCCTGCTATTCGGGACAGAGACAAATCCAAGAAGTCAAAGATCAAAAGTAAGGTTAGTTAAATTAGTTGATGTCTTTAAATTCAGTTCTTACGTTTAAGTTACAATGACTAAAACTGTATTATTCTGTATATTAGTTGTATGTGGTATATTAGTTGCTTTTCTTTTCCTAAATATCAATGGATGTTAGTGATTAATATTTATGCTTTACTGTGTCTGAATATGTTTATGGAGATAAGCGTTTTTGGCTCACGTAGTTTTCAGAGCATTTATACTAAAGCGACACTATCTTCGAAAATACAACAGTAATACGCATTATGTTTATTTTAAATGGTAGATAGAATTTTTATAAAGATTTTTTGCCTTCAGCATTATTACATCAGAATACAAGAAAAAAAGTTATGCCTGTTTGAACAGAAAAAAAAACTTTAAGTCGCTCTCCTGTAAAATGCACTTTTGGCGCTTTAGTAATTTAGCCTTTCCAGTGACGATATGTACCTACCTATACCTACACATATTCATTGCTGTATGAATTATGTATTTGGATTTTCAAAACTGTAAGTTGGCAATACTACTGAATCTTTTTATGATTTATTTACTTAGAACTTGATCACGACACCCAATGAAAATTAGTTTATTAGAACTTAAACAAAATAAATGTAGTAATACTAATAATCTCTTTATTTTTAGATTTGTTTTTAGGTAGGTACATCATGACTTAATTCTAATTCTTACAGCTATGTAGGTATTTAATTTATAGTTCATTGTTGATCGATCAATTTTTACGTGTAAGTACATAAGTGTAGTTTCTGTAATATTTTAAAACACTGAAAAATTATAAGCCTGATGGAAATCAAACATAATTGTGCTATTACAAACAGGAAAAAATACGAAATTATCGAAGAAGGTACATTATGTAAAAAGTTTACAAAAAAAAAAAAACAAAACAATTCCATTAATTATTTCTCAATAAATACTTTCATAGCCGAAAATACCCCGAAGAGTTTTAGTGTAACGGAAACCAATATCATTAAGTACCTACGCAAGTGATACATTCAAGTACCTATTTTTCAATTACCAAGGACATTGCACTTATCTATCTTATTTTATATAACATACATTCAATTTCTTATATCATACAAAGTTTTACACTGACTTATAGATAATACAACCAAAATATACACCGAGTGGTATTCAGCATTGCGCTGATTCTTTGCTTATTAGGTACAATACTGTTGAGGTCCGTCATAAATCTCTAGAACTTTATAGAGAACGCAGAGTAAGTGGTGGGGCAGTGACGTTTGGCTAGCTTGCCAAGCCTGGAACCGTAGAATTTAGGGAACCCAGTGCCACATGTGAGGCGGCTCCAGAGGTAGTACGTATAAGCTTTATCGTACCCAGGGAGCTCACCTGCTTCGAAATAATCCCCAACGTTCTTGGCATCTACTGGGTAGAAGAACTGGGAACCGTAAATCTCGAAACCTGGAAAAATAGAAAAGTTATCTGAAACAATGCTTTACCTAAATAGACATGGTAAATCAAGGAACCTCCGTTGATCAACTTTTGAATTTTTAGTTTTGAAGTTCGATCTGCGATGGTGTTAAATTAGTTTTACAAAGTAAAGTAAGTAAACTTTGTAAAACTATTGGCTCTACTCTAGAATAAATTTAATTGATATAATACATATTATGCTAGAAGGAAAATCGCATAATAGTCATTATTAGTACAGGGTACAGGCTGTGCAAAACAAGTGCCATAATTATTTAGATTTTATATTTCGCATTGCCACAAGTCTTATTTCTATAGGTATATATTGATTAAGGTATGTCCATGCATCTGGAAAATCTGTAATAAACTAAGGGTATAACCATGATTAACGTCGTCAATTAATGAACTCGCTAATCATTCTGCATTCAATCAAAAGCAGATTTAACCAGATGACTGTGACATATAAAACGACCATTATCGCCATGAAAAGAATAACAAAGTTCAAAAATATGTACCATTACAATTAGCAGCAGATTTAGAGACAGGGTCAGGTATAGTGCATTCTTGCTGCACAATTTTGGACATTACATTTTCACCGTTTGTGCAGTCAAAGGTCTTGTGGTTCTTTATTAGATATCTGAAATAGGTAAATATTTATTAACTAAAGCTATTATATGTTTGCTTTTAAACTTCTACTTATAAATTACTAGCTTACCGCCCACGGCTTCGCCCGCTTTGTCTACAACCTAATAATTATTAAGCTACTGAAAAAACCTCACGCTGCCCACTCCGACGGGCTCGGAGGTGTGGCTTGAAGGCATGCTATGCAATAGCTTTACCGCGGAAGTCCCCGAGTGACACACGTGACACGTATTTTTTATATACTAAAACCTTCCTCTTGAATCGTTCTATCTATTAAAAAAAACCGCATCAAAACCCGTTACCTATACTAGTTAATTATAATGATAATGATTATGAGACAAACATACAATTTGATTATGCTACATTGCATTTTCGCAAACAACATTTAATGTTTTCATAGGCTAAAACCGGAAATCCGTTCGCCTTTATACTTACATACCCAATATGAAAACGGGAATAGGTATGTAAGTACTATGTAGTTAGGATGATATTTAAAATGGCCAACTTATTATCAAAATAAAAGCTTGTAAATACCTATTAGGTGTTCACAGAAAAAAAAGTCAATCAATCTATTTCCTACATATAACTAATTAATAACTAAAATTAATTACGAGTAAGAGTGAGTAATTAATTATTGCCTGGAAGAGATCGCTGTATTAGCGATAAGGCCGCCTTTTTGTACGTTTTTATATTGTCTGTGTTATTTGTTATACCTAATTGTGTTTCTGGTGCAAATAAAGTATTCATTCATTCATAATTAATTAACTAACTCTTTATTGTACAACAATGAAAATAAGAGCAAAATGAAATCTTTTAGTTTATTATTAAGTGGCATAGCTGATAATAGATTGCAATCTATAGAAGTCAGTATTGGTAAGTAGTAGTAAGTACATACCGCAAAGCTGAGTCTGCGACATTTTTTCCGACCTCGTCTTTTGAAAATGCCAATATCCCAGATCCAATAGAGTCTTCGTTCAATTTTGGCACCCAATTCCTGGTCAAAGAAGTTAACGGTTTTGTCACGATTAAATCTTTTTCCATAAACACCCCTCCCCATTTCTGCAAAGTAAGATATTTCACTAATCCCTCTGTTAACATTATAGGACACTCGGTTTCATTCAAACCTCCGCCGGAAACAAAGCCCTCTACTGGCGTGCCCATGGCATATTCCTCTATGTTTACTCTGGCCAGCTTTACGTTGGGCACCTTCTGAAGTACCCGCATTATCTTATTCTTTTCCAATTCTTCCTTCTTGAGAGGATTGGTGAAGAGAACATAAACACTCCAATTTGGGTGAGTTCGGGCCGCTGATTCCACGGCGCAGGCATCCTTTGGCTCCCACACATTGATATTACAGGAAGTCTCGGTGAAAAAAATCGATCGCGTTGTCGGAGCAACGGATGTTATTGGAGGCAAAGCGTCGTCCTCATTCAAATAGCATGATATATCGTCGTTCCAGTCCCACTTAGTGAAGGAAAAGCCCGGCCCAAAAGTGTATTTGAGGTACATAATGTAGCTCAATATAAATAGAGATATGGTTAAAAAATTCCATTTCCTTTTATTTCGGAAGTATACGTAGCGGTCGACGATGACGGTGCGGAGTACTAACTTCATGTTGTACCTAATCAAACTATGTTCAGGTACCTAATGGCGATATATCGGTAGAACCACTAATTGATATCAACAGGTTGGTACGAAAACCGGCACTGGTATATTATGCCGCGGCACTTTTATTTGTGATTCTTGATTTTATGATTTTATACTTTTAATATTTATATTAGAAATGTTAATTGCAGCGAATGCACATAGTGCACGAGCAATGCCTTGCATTGAACTAACATTGGATGAACAGAAATCTGTGGTACAATTGAAAGGCGGTTTTCAGCATAGAAACATTGAGATAGGTACAAGCAGTTTGTTTTATGCGTAGGTGTGTTATATGGAATTTAGTATTGACTCTGAATTATATATAATTATATATCTACTGGGTGTAACTTTATTATAAAGAAATTGGAACTTAATTCTTCCTTAAGATGAGCATAGCAATTATTATATTGGTCAGGTTTGTTATTACGTATGATTAGATTCGATCAGATCTATGGAATCTTTTTAAATTAAAAGTGTAATTAAATGAAAAATGTTAACCATGTTGATTTTTAGATATTATTTAAAACCAATAAAAAATAGACTGTAAGTACAGAAAAGTGTAATACAGAAAACTCTATTGAATGATTTTATTTACTCCTATCGACTAATTTTATTAATAAATAATTAACTCTTTACATAAATAACAAAACTAAAATCATAATAAACCTAGCTACAAACCGTACACACAAAATAAACTTCCACAACAAAGTACAACTGAATGACATGAAAATTTTCCAACAAAACAACTAAGTTGACGACACTTTCCCAAGAGATTTAACGAGTTGTGCGAACTTTCGGCTAATAAAATTGATAATATACTTGGACCACGCGTCAGGAGTGAGGCCGCATGCGCGGGTCCTCCAGCCTCCTTCCTGATCAATCATCTGGCCGGGCTCGGGTTATTTATATAGACTCAGACGTAATTCGGAGGGCAGATCTTTCTAGAATTTTTTGTATCAATATTTTGTTTTTCATTGTATGTACAAACAATGTTTGAGGATTTTCGTTGTAAGGGGAATGTGTAAAGGTTGTATAGATATCAGAATTTAATGAGATCGCGTAGGATCGCGTAGATCGAATAAATAGACATATTTTTTATTTAAACAATTTAAATAATGATTTATATTAATTAAAACTAACTTTGTTTGTTTATTTTTTTAGGTAAAAATATCATACATACTTTCTCCCTGATCCGACTGGATTCTATTGTGTAGTGTTATATAGTGCTTAGCAACAAATTTATCGTTTCATTTTTATACTATACTAGTGGTCCGCCCCGGCTTCGCCCGTGGTACATATTTCGCAATAAAAAGTATCCTATGTCCTTTCTCGGGTATCAAAATATCTCCATACCAAATTTCATGCAAATTGGTTCAGTAGTTTAGGCGTAATTGAATAACAGACAGACAGACAGAGTTATTTTCTCATTTATAATAGAGGTATTAAGTATGGATTCGATTCGCGGTTTAACCCACGTGGTTAGCTCCTGTTGATCTTAGTGTAATGATATATAGCCTATAGCTGCTTTCCTCGATAACTGGGCTATCTTACACCGAAAGAATTTTTCAAATCGGACCAGTAGTTCCTGAGATTAGCGCGATCAAACAAACAAGCAAACTCTTCAGCTTTATAATATTAGTATGGATAGGGTACAAAAAAAGGTTAAAAATAAAACAAACAAATAACATTGGATAATTTTATTTTCTTTATCTCATAATACCTTAAACTAATTACAATAAATAAATGACCAATCAGACTACAGTATCAAAATTGCATATATTTTCAATCACGAATGAAATGCTACAATTATTTAGGAAGCAATTTATTTTGAACATTTTATTAACTTAAGAAAAATACATTTGAAAGCGAAACAATTTGTACGAATAACATGAGGCACTCTAAAAATTCAATATTTTAACGGGTTTAAAACCTGATTGAAATTACCCGATGTTTTGAAAACATGCTTTTTAATTATAATAATAAAACTAACTCGTGAAAATTAGACATTAGAAAATATATTACAAGGTAGTCTTAAAATTTGTAAGCATGGAAATTTAAACATTTCTGTAAGAAATTTAAATGCAAGTATAGGACCATATTTAAAATGGAGTATGCGTTGTGGTTTATATAGCGCTTAGCAAGTAACTTAACAAAAAATATAAATTATAATGATAAAGTACTACAAACATATTCAATACTAATTCTATACATTTTTTCAAGTCAATGGCCCAGTCCTTTAAGTTTAAAAAATATTGAAGAAAAATATAAATTAAAATTAATTCGTTAAATAATGGTAATGATAATGTTAAATTAGTGTTATTCTGCAGTACGTATGCCAATATTTTGGAACACGAAGTTCCTTACCGCGTTGCGGAAGGGGGCTAGACGGAAAAAATTATGACGAAAAGTTGTAACGACACTTTTTCCTATAGTTGTAAGCCGTGTGGCGTGCGCGTGTTTCTCTGTCTGTCTGTCTGTCTCTCTCTCGTAACGAAATAATCGAAAAGAACCTCGTCCCATCCGGGTGCCTCCCTTGACACCTCTCAAGATTTTTTCTCTCAAAGTTGGATAAATTATATGCCCACATTTACCTCATTACAGTGTTATATATGCATTATATATGTTATTACCATTTTTATACAATACTAGCTGCACCGCGCGGTTTCACCCCCGTGGCTCCACTCGTTTTGGTCTTGGCGTGATGATATATAGCCTATAACCTTCCTCGATAAATGAGCTATCTAAAACCGAAAGAATTTTTCAAATCCGACCAGTAGTTCCTGAGATTAGCGCGTTCAAACAAACAAACTCTTCAGCTTTATAATATTAGTATAGATTAAACCGTTTTTTACTATTCTGGGTTTTTTATTTACAATGTAACATGTGCGTAAAGTTGTGATTGAATGAATCTATATTTTACATCATATTGCTTTAAAAGGTTAACACAAATCAGGTGACATGCCGTCTTTAAGAAGTATTAATTCAAGTGTGGAAAAAGGACAAAGATATATAAGTCGTCTAGCGTCATCTCTTTCCCACACTGGATACTGCTTTGAGACATCATTGTGAGCTCTACAGTCTACAGGCATGGCAAAAGTTAAGTTTGTAAGACATTTAAAAAACCTGACGAAAAAAAAATGATGTGTGTTAACCTTAAAAAAACTGCCTCTAGCTCATTCAAATAACATATTTTCCTAATTAATAAAACATTATTTTTTGAACATAAATTGCGATAAATAAATTCATAAATTCTTAAACTAAATCTACCTTATTTGTGAATGTGACGAATACTTTTATTTATTGTAAAAATGAAATATCATATACATTGTCTTGGAGTTATTAAATCTGGAGTTATTTTGAAAGAATGTGATCAAAACCGTAAACGTAATGTTTTCTATTATATGACCAAAATAAAACGAATGAATAGAAAACATTTATTTACTTAAAATATCTCAATGTACTAAATAGGAAAGCAAAAATCATAATACTATATTGGTTCATATTTTTTCTTAACTACAAACCAAATTTCACTTAATTCACGAAAATTAAAGAAAAAAAAAAAATTCAATCAGTACACGGAAATTGAATTTTTATGTATTGAAAATCAATAAATGCTAAAATGCTGCATAATTATATTTAAATGTATTGTATCTATTTATTTAAATAATCTTATCACTATAACTATAAAACGCTTAGCGAAATTAAAAATTAGGTTATAATCTGAAAAAAAAAAACTAATGATTTTCAGAAATAGCATGCCTTTATGTTCTGTGGAAATTCAAAGAAAATGGTCTATGAATATTATTTTTTTAATAGTGTGACAATCCTTCTTAGAGTTCTAACAGACGAAAGGCAAGTTGTGAACGGCAGAGGCTACTTCAGCCATCGCCACATGTCGACGGCTGCCGTCAAAACGTCGACGGCTGCCGTCAAAACGTCGACGGCTGCCGTTGACGCCTGCAGTTTGCGTTGCAGGCGTCGACGACAGCGCAGACTGAACAACTTATTCCGATGTGTCCTTGACGTTTGACGGCATCCGTTTTTGCCCGTCGACGTAGCCGTGGCGATGGCTGAAGTAGCCTCTGCCGTTAGTTGCCGTTCGTCTGTAAAAACGCTTAAAGGTATCAGATAAGCGTATAATAGCAGCTCAAATGTTCACGTAAGATATCGGTTACGGTTACTCAATTCTGGAATCGGTTTATTAAATACGGGCCTAATTTCAGTTGGCTTTCCTGTGTATTGTTTCAGGTAAATCTATCATGTATTTTTATTGACTTTATACAAAAACTATGCTAATATTAAAATGCGTTTAAACTGCTTTTGCGTGATAAAGGAGTTATGTTTCATTTAAAAATTCTTTCTAATTCGTCCAATTTGAAGATAACTGAACGTTTTTATACAATATATTATAGAATAAGTTTAAGAACATTATAATTATTTGGATCAAATGACTATTACAATGTCATATTATTCCAATGTAGGTAATTATGATGACTAAAGATTGAATAAAAGGCAAGAAGTTCACGGAATATAACGATCATATTATAATAATTATAGTCAATACACATCTTTAGATAATATATAATACCAGACAAAAAAAATTGAGAGAATATTATGTAGTATGGTAATGCATTGAAATTTTGCCAAAACATTAATATCATACAGACAGAACAAAATATTTTAACGAATGTATTTTTTAACATAATATTTATAAAAAAATTGATGGGGAACTGAGAGAAATATCACATTCAAATATTATTCAATTATTAATATTACAATTATTTTAATTTTAAGTAAATATTATTGTTTTTTATATATTATATAAAAAAATCACGATAAATTAAGATTTTGGATACATATGCATTATACGTTGAAAATTATAAGTGCCCTTACGCACTAGCGGTTAGCCGCTTTCCCGTTTTAATATGCAACCGCTTATGATTGTACGCACTAATCATTAAAGCGGTTAACCGCTAGTGCGTAAGGGCACTTACTATTTATATTTTTTTCGTCCCCTGTATGACGTATGCCGTAAATTTTCTTTTATCTTACAAAACCTCTAGAAATAAAACATCACTCAGAAAAAGCAACACATAATAACATCTCACTCATCAGAAAACGTTAATTTAAATTTTAAGGATACGTACATACTACAAGGCAGCAGTATACCAATACTATTTCCAATGTGAGACAGGGACAGAGCTAGATGACCTCTATAGCGCCATCCCTCTCTCACGCTGGAAGAAGTACTGCTATGAGACATGTCAGTAACCCCTCACTACGCTTACGAGAAATCCATTTTGATATATTTTTTTCCCTTGTTTCATATTAAATTGGTACACTTCATATTATCGTGACGAAATTTTACACCTAGAGGTGATAACTTAACACTAACTTAGCGCCTTTGGCATGTGTGTGTGTAACTTAATGTGTTATTCCGATGTCTCTTGCCGCGTTGGTGAGTGTGCGCGCGCAGGCTCATCTTGCTTGTCTTTTTTAACGCAGCTGGAAATAATAATACGTACGAGATTATTAAAAAATAATATTTTAAGCTATTGCATAGCTTCTATCGCGGGCGTTGAGCGCGGGGACCGAATCGAGAAATTCTGTAACGACGATATCATACCTACATCATTAAAAACGACGTGTGTTGGGTACTGCCGCGGTAAAGCTATTGCATGCTATGCCTTCAAGCCACACCTCCGAACCCGTCGGAGTGGTGAGCGTGAGGTTTTTTCGTTACGGAATTTCTCGATTCGGTCCCCGCGCTCAAGGCCCGCGATAGAAGCTATGCAATAGCTTAAAAAAACTTCGGAATTTTAAAAAACTTCTGAAAAAATTTCCAAACATCGGGATTCGGAGTATTAAAATTCGAGGTTTATACATTGGGCTATTATTATTACGTATGGAGGAGACACCACGAAGAAAATCTGTGCGCCAAGCGCTGCGCACGCAAAAATTTTGCTCGACCAAGTTTTAAAAATGATTATCTAGTCAATTACCGATGAAAAGTTATTTCTTTGCACTTTGCCGCATTACTTGAATTATTAGTGCAATATCGTAACACACTCGAGGGCTTTGATGAGTTTCATGGTTTTTTGCTATAAAACAAACAAGATATGAACGCGAGCATCGCGCTAAAGCGGCAGTTTGGCCATATGGCCTATGTTGAGCGGAACATGAGTGATGTAGGCGGTGTCGTCTCCATATGTATATCTCAATGGGTTTATATAATATGTGAGTCACCTGTAGAGGTCGCGCGTGCTCTGCAGCGTGCCGTGCGTGAGCAGCAGGCGGCGGCCGGCGGGCTGCGGGCACACTGCACACTGCACACTGCACACTGCACCGCTCACCTGTAGAGGTCGCGCGTGCTCTGCAGCGTGCCGTGCGTGAGCAGCAGGCGGCGGCCGGCGGGCTGCGGGCACACTGCACACTGCACACTGCACACTGCACCGCTCACCTGTAGAGGTCGCGCGTGCTCTGCAGCGTGCCGTGCGTGAGCAGCAGGCGGCGGCCGGCGGGCTGCGGGCACACTGCACACTGCACACTGCACACTGCACCGCTCACCTGTAGAGGTCGCGCGTGCTCTGCAGCGTGCCGTGCGTGAGCAGCAGGCGGCGGCCGGCGGGCTGCGGGCACACTGCACACTGCACACTGCACACTGCACACTGCACACTGCACACTGCACACTGCACACTGCACACTGCACACTGCACACTGCACACTGCACACTGCACCGCTCACCTGTAGAGGCCGCGCGTGCTCTGCAGCGTGCCGTGCGTGGGCAGCAGGCGGCGGCCGGCGGGCTGCGGGCACACTGCACACTGCACACTGCACACTGCACCGCTCACCTGTAGAGGTCGCGCGTGCTCTGCAGCGTGCCGTGCGTGAGCAGCAGGCGGCGGCCGGCGGGCTGCGGGCACACTGCACACTGCACACTGCACCCTGCACCGCTCACCTGTAGAGGTCGCGCGTGCTCTGCAGCGTGCCGTGCGTGAGCAGCAGGCGGCGGCCGGCGGGCTGCGGGCACACTGCACACTGCACACTGCACACTGCACACTGCACACTGCACACTGCACACTGCACACTGCACACTGCACACTGCACACTGCACACTGCACACTGCACCGCTCACCTGTAGAGGTCGCGCGTGCTCTGCAGCGTGCCGTGCGTGAGCAGCAGGCGGCGGCCGGCGGGCTGCGCGGGCGGCGCCCACCACGACACCACGCGCCCCACCACCGGCACGCGCCGCAGCAGGCCCTCCTGCCACGCCTCGCGTTCCAGCTCCTCTTGTGCTGCTTCTATACCTGGAAGATAAGAATTGTGACGTCACATGGTGTGTGGAAATGACATGCCGCTTTTGGATAGAAAAAACAATGTTGGCAAAATAGAACGGCACACGGCGTAGTAGACCCTCCCGCCACGCCACGCGTTCCAGCTCCTCTTGTGCCGCTTCTATACCTGGAAGTTTGGAGTCGTGACGTCACATGTGTGTATAATGGTGCGAAGTAATGACGAGCCGCTTTCGGATAGAAGAAACAATATTAGCAAAATAATCTTCAAGAAAGGCTCACGGCGTAGTAGACTCTCTTGCCACGCCTCGCGTTCTAGCTTCTCTTATGCCGCTTCTATACCTGGAACTTTGCGTGACGTCACGGGGTGTGCGTATAACGGTGCAAGGAACCGTTTGAGGAATTTAAACGCAATATGCGTATGAATTATGTTAACAAAATAATCTTTAAGAAAGGAGATTTTATGTCGCTTTCGTTCTTCAAAAAAAAAAGGTTTCGGGAGATTTTATAGATTTTTCTAAAATTAAGAATTGCAAAAAATGTTTGCAATGATAGTAATGTTCTGTAAGTTATTTTAATTCATTATTATGACTCGGATAACAAATATCCTAATAAACTTTTTTCAACAAAACACAATTTTATGGCGGCAAGAGGGGATAAAGATACTCTAAGTGAAAATTCAAAATAGCACATTAAAACCCATTGAGAATACTTGACTAAAACTTTTTTAAATAAGGATCAAAAAATTTGTAAAATATAAATAAATTAAGATACGGTGCAAAAATTTGTATTTCATCAGTACATCCTGATTTACTCTGAAGAAACTATAAAAAATAAAATATAAGAAAAATACTTTTTTTTTTTTATTGAAATTACACATAGAAAAAGCGAAGTAACAATGACAAATGAGTTTTTTTTTAGTAGAAAATTTAAAATTTTTGAACTAGAAAAAAAAAACAATTAAATTTATTACCTTTTTTCAATACTTCAGTCATATCAGTGAGGACCTTCGAACTTTCCTCCACTTCTTTACCAGCGGATAAAACTAAATCCAACAATTCATCTACATCTGTGTCCGCTGTTACCATTCCAAACCTGAAATTAAGTATTCAATGTTTTAATATCTCTTATGTTACACAATCTTAGTCACAATATATTCTTTTCTATTTTTTATAATATGTCAAGTAAAAATAAAAATATCTTTACTTGCATTTATAAATGTGTTTTTTTCTTTCAAATGCTAAATACTCAACTATTTTCACGAATATTATAAGACCTGCAAAAACAATAAAATCAATGCTTTGCAAAAACATAAAACATTGACATAGTGATCATATAGATTATAGTGGCTAAAAATTGAATAGTGATAGAATTGAAATGTCAAACAAAATTAGAAAATTACTAATTTATTATTCTTATCTTGGATAAAAAACACTGAATTGATCAGTAATTTTTCATTGTAACACAAATGTTTTCAACAATTTACAACTTAAGTCCGATTAATTTATGACTTCTGCACCATTTTTTTATTCCTAAAAAATATCAATATTAGGTTAAAACAAGAAGCTTATATCTAATACACTGGAGATTGCACTATGAACGTTGACTTGTCACGGGAAGGTATGACCTTGAATGACGCCTGGTTGTTCCTTCATCCCTTTCACACCTAACTTGGCAAGTTGGTGTGAAAGGGATGAAGGAACAACCAGGCGTCATTCAAGGTCATACCTTCCCGTGACAAGTCAACGTTCATAGTGCAATCTCCAGTGTATTAGATATAAGCTTCTTGGGTTAAAAGCACAAATACTCCCAATAACTCTTTGTATTCTACGATCCTAACCAGTACAAAAAAGGTCATTTATACCTTATATTTTTCGGACAATAAAGTTAAAAAAAGTCTCAAAACTCCATACCTAACACAGAACATGCCATCCTCCCCCTCCCCGCAGGAAAACGCGCCGTCCGTCGCACGCAGCGTGTGCACCAGCTTTCTGTTCAACGAGTTCAATTCTTCTGTTGGTGCGTCTTCCCAGCCCGGTGGAATGTAGCGAACACCGCCGAGACCTGTTGTATTTATTTATTTACTAGCGGTCCGCCCCGGCTTCGCCCGTGGTACATTTTTACGTTTTCTCTCCATAAGAACGATCCTCGTACTTCAAGAAATGTAATAAAAAAAGAATTAACGAAATCGGTTCAGTTGTTCTCGAGTTATGCGCTTACAAAAGCTTTGACTTACAGTACTAAACATACCAAAACGCACAAAGATAACAATTATTACAAAGTTTGACTTAAAGGTACAATTAGAGACAAACGATACAATATTAACATTAATAGGTCAACTTCAGATTTAGCACGTAAAAATTTATTTAACAAATTGAGAGCTGATGGGTGGTGATTGTAATAGTGTTATTTAAACTTGAATTTAATTTATTTTTTAATATTTCTTGAAAATTTCACAACAGTAAAAATTTAGCTTCATGGTCGCATTGTATCAATGTCGCTATTTAAACATTTTTACATGGTCAAAATTCTCATCTCGTGATTTCTACATATTTAAAGAGGGCAATATTAGTTTTACTGCGAAATGGACGCGGAGCGCGCGCAGCAGCACCTCCTTCCTTCTAGAACTTTCTAGAAGCTCCTAGAATATTCCGGAACGTTCGAGCGCACACAATTCCCCCGCGGAGCGCGTGCTCCAACGACAACACTAATTCTTCTAGCTCCTTCTAGAAGCTTCTAGAACGTTCACGAACACTACATCACGCCGCGCCAGCGCGGAACACGTGCAGCTGCAACGGGCAACCTCGCTAATCCTCAAAACATCTAGAACACTCCAGCACTTGACACTCCCGTGGATTGCATGCAGCTGCTACCTCGCGAATCTTTCTAGCACCTTCTAGAATATTCCAGAATGTTGGAGCGCACTCCGCGCCCCCGTGGAGCGCGTGTACCAGCCGCAACACTCATTTTTCTAACACCTTCTAGAACATTCCAGTACGCTCCAGAACGATCACTCCGGCCCACCCGGGCACGTGCACGAGCCGCAGCGCGGGGTGGTTTGCCACGCGCGCCTGGAACGGGTCGCTTATCTTTCTAGCACCATCCACAAGCTTCTAGAACCCAGCACTACGCGCCCGTGCGGAGCGCATGCACCAGCCACGAACACAAAACCTAGCACCATTTAGAAGCTTCCAGAACATTCCAGAACGTTCGAGTTCGATCCACGCCCACGTAGCGCGTGCACCAACCGCAACATTACACCTTCCAACACCTTCTAGAACATTCCAGAACACTCCAGAACGATCACTCACCGGCCCACCCGGGCACGTGCACGAGCCGCAGCGCGGGGTGCTGAGCCACGCGCGCCTGGAAGGGCTCGCGCAGCGCCACGGTGGCGTGCAGCACGTGCAGCTGCGCCGCCAGCACGCCGCCCCACGCCTCCAGCTTGTCCTCCTCGAGTAAAGCGCCCTCTAGCGGGCAGTAGCGGAGGACTACGCCGTATGCCTCCGTCTCGCACACCTCTATGTGGATCTGGAAATCATTTATTCACAGTATAAGGCGGTACCAAATGAAACAATTATGGTCTTACCGCAAAACAATTTAAACACAGTCTAACTTTAAACCAGGGATCTGTCACTTTAATCGTTGTCTATGTGAAAAACGACAAAACCAGATTAAAGAGAACCCGCATTTTGAGTTAAACCCTGTCTAAAGTTTTTTGTGGTAAGACAGTTAGTGATATATCCGAAACAATGATTTCATTGTGTATTATTTTAAATTCATATATTGATTTATATTACGCCTATTTTAATTAAGTTAGTTACATCTAAACAAGGTAGCTTATGCCAACTTAAGGCTACACAGTACTACAACAGAATTGTCAAGATTAAATTCATCTAATGCTGAATTAGTGTTTATTTTATTTCGTCACATGCTTTGAACAGCTGAATGGGAAACATATGGGACATTATATTTATAAGTTTTCAATATCAATATAATAATATGTAGTAGCTTGTTATTTTTTCGATTGCAAAAAAAAAGTACAAATTTAAATAAATTACTGAAAACTCTCTATATTCACTCAACGATTCAATATATTTTCTTGTGCATAAATTCTCATAATAATCAAAGATATCTTACCATATCAGCTTCCCGTTGTAACACTTGACCGAGCCAGGAATTCAGTTTGTCGTAATACGGCGGTGGCTTTTCCACGCCGGGGGGCGCGAATTGAAAGGCTACACATGCTGACGCTTGGCTTATTGCTTCCTAGTACAAAAAAAAAAAAATATTTTTTACAGAGCAGGGTAAAGGAAAGCGAAGAACAGCAAAATTTTATATTTAGTGATAAGGAAGAAATTCATTCAATCGAATGAAGAATTCAATTTTTCATTCAATTTTTCATTTTAAGAAGGATTTTGTTTTCTAGTCAATTAATTTGGATAAAAAAAATATCCAGGAAAAAAATATTTTTGCCATAATAAAGTACAGAGAAAAATTTAAATACTACTTGTAAAAGTTACATACCACTATGTCTACGTTTGGTGGTTCATCTCCTCCCGGTCTTTCACTCTGAAAAGGAAACATTACATAATTTTATAAAAAGTCAGTTAAATTGTTTATCAGTGTTATTCATAACTGTTTTTTTAAAACAAAACTTTAATCAAATTACTAAGACAGAATACTGCGCCTAATCTCAGTAAATTTTGGTTAGGTTATTGTATGGGCCTATTTTGTGTTGCGTATGTTACATTACATCTGTAAGCATCACGCACACAGTAACATGTGTACGCAAGTTACATGTGTAGGCGTCACGCACACACGCCCACGGGTACTTGTTTATACGAGATACATCTGTAAGTGTCACGCACACACACACACAAAGGTACTTGTTGATACGAGATACATCTGTAGGCATCATGCACACGCACACAGGTACCTGTTTATACGAGATACATCTGTAAGTGTCACGCACACACACAAAGGTACCTGTTGACACGAGTTACATCTGTAGGCATCACGCAAACACGCACATCCACAGTATGGACGCTAGTTACATTTGTAGATGTCACGCACACTGTTGCGCTCGTATCTCCCAGCTAGCGTCACGCACCACTGACCTCTATAACTATACGCTGGACTGGCTATCCCATACAAAATGACAGCTATTTGCTGTGCCGATTCAAAGCGCCCCCGGTGAAAGTTCTGAGAACTAATAAGATTACAAATTTCGTCGCTTCGTTTTGTTTACACAGGTTTAACTTCTGGATAATCTGAGTCTGAATCAAAAATAGTGTCGGTAATATTTCTATCATTGTAAGTAGTCGATATCAGAAAAGTTTTTATCGATAACAAACCATTTGTTTTACATCACAAGTATTAGTTCCATTCCCCCTCACTGGCCTCACTGCTGCCGTCAGCGCCAAAATGGCGATTTTCAAATAGGCACAAAAAATGACAGCAATAGCCTGTCCAGCGTATAGTTATAGAGGTCAGTGGTCACGCACACACGCACACCCACAGCACCCACCAGCAGTCGCAGGCCGGCGCTCGCCAGCAGCGCACGCGCGGCGCGCGCGGAGCGGAACGCCGCGTCCAGCCGCGCGGCGAGCCGCGTCGCGCCGGCGGCCCGCGCGCACGTCCACAGCGGCAACGCGCTGAGCCGGGCCGCTCCGCTGCACAGCCCGGCCACTACGCACAGCGTACCTTCGCGGCTGCCCGCCTGGAGTGGATTAATATTAGTTGGTTCAATAAAGAAACGAATCTTCAATGTCGGCCAAAGCTGACTTTGACAGATGGTAGGATCAGCAAAAAAGAAAATAAAAATAACGTAAATTGATAATTATTTTATTAATTATTTCAAATTGTTTGTTCACAAACTTTTTTGTTATTGTATTTGTGTATTTATATGAATTATCATATTTACGTATACAGAATGTAATAAAATCCCCATAATACTTGTAATAAGCCCATAAAACTGAACAACTTTTCCCAAAGAACATATTTTGTCAAATTCCAATAAAACATTATTTACTTTCGCAAATGCATAATTGTCATTGTAAATTTATGATAAAAACTATTATAGGGAAAATCAAATACATTTTAGTGATTTAATTTTTCCCTTTTTTTTGCATACCGTACGGCCGTGTGTGAGCGAGAGGGAATGATAAGCGCCGCCATTGAAGATTCGTTTCTTTATGAACTAGCTAATACCCAAATAAATTACTAATACAAACAAGCAAATAAAAATTCTTTATTGTGCCCCACAGAAAATTTCAAATGAAAATAAACAATAAGCAAAAGAGCATAACAGGCGGTCTAATAACTCAACCAGCAATCTCTTGTATATCACATTATATTATTAATAAAAAAAAGACGTGTGTCACTCTGGGACTGCCGCGGTAAAGCTATTGCATGCTATGCCTTCAAGCCACACCTCCGTGCCTGTCGGAGTGGGGAGCGTGAGGTTTTTTCGTTACGGAATTTCTAGATTCGGTCCCCGCGATCAAGGCCCGCGATAGAAGCTATGCAATAGCTTAAAAATACTTGAAAAAATGAAAAAAAAAATTTTTTTCGCGAGAAAAAAAAAACTTAAGTACCGCGCCATACTATGTAAACGCGCCTTAACGATACTATTTTTTTAAAGTTTCTTTACTACGCGGACCAAGTTGCGGGATGGATAATTGAAAAATGTTTATAGGAAGTAGAAAATTGTGAATGTAACAAAAAAAACAATTGCAAGAATTAACAACTTTAACTATATGAATTAGAACACTAACATTAATAATTAGCCACCTTTGACCACATTTTGGAAGCCGCGGGTAACAGTTAGTTTATAGAAATAAAAAAACTTACCGCATTCACGCCTTTAGAGTGATCGTTGGCTGTTATTGGTTCTGGGGCTCTATAAAATGTCTGAATTAATAGGTTAAAGAAAATTATGTAGATTTCTACATTTTAATTATTTATTTAGTAGTACTACAATCAAATCAAATATTCCATTTCAGAAAATTAAATATTTTTAATGGATTTTAAATGCGATTAATTCATTTTGAAGTGAAACTTCTTTATCAGGGTTGGAAAAAAATGTAGTGTAAACTTTTTCGTTACGCGTGACAATTTTCCGTTACGCGCCATCTTTTTCTTACCCCTACCACGCGTGATTCGACGTATTTCTGTAAAGTTGCAAATACTAAATTATTTTTTGAAAAATAAGGTCATAAAGAAGTTTCACTTCTTACGTGTGTACTAGTGTACACACTATTTCTACTAGTGTATACGCACACATTTTTTTTATTATTTTCCCGACATTTCGCACAATTTGCAGTGGCCACGGGGAAGACTCCCCTCCCAAATTTATAACACTCGCGTAAAATCAAACACTAGAAAATACTATTTCAACTCAGTTCTTGTTCAGTTAATCTGTTCTAAGCACTTATAAGTTTTAAGTAAAGGATACAACAGTGGGCAATCCAGGAACACCAAACCACAACCCGGGTGTTAATGTGAGAGAATCTGCTATGTTGTATGTCTGAAACAATATTGTTATTATTACATATTTGAATTTTTACATAGAAATATTCAGGCGTTCATGAAATTATTTTCCCAGCGGCACACAAGCTTTTTAAATATGAGCCAAAATAAGTTAAGGTGAATATTTCAATGAGAATAAGGTTTTGCTTCCTTTTGTTAAATTTATTTATCAATTTTAAAACCATTCAAAGACCTTGGCTTGCAAAAATATAAATCTTTAAGCTAGCCTTAACAAACTCAAATTTAATCAATGGACAATGTTATTTTTTATTATATTTTACCGTAATTTTAATATTCTTTTAAGAGCGTAAATTACGGTTTCTTTTTTCTATTTACCTGATCTCTATTAAGCGCAGCGGGCAAAGCCAATGCGTGTCCCCTAACATGTAAATGCATGTTCCGTTTCTTGCACACATCAGCCAGTGGGCCCAATAACGACCCAGCTCCCAGCGGTGGGCCTCCCACCTCCCCGAGCACGAGTAGCGGGGTTCGATTACTGGTTATATCCTCTTCGCACAGCTTGTCTAGCGCTTCTGTGTCCATGCCTCGACCTGGAAGATTTTATAAAATATAGAAATTAAATAAAAATAATTCAACATTTTAAGGTGTGGATGAAACTCATAGAAACATTGTAAATCTAGATTTGTTTAGAATTGAGACAATAAAATATGTGAGACAAAATAAAAACTGTTCACGAGTGAACTCAAAGGACCTTTAACCCAATGAGCCCAAGCGGCCCGATCTGTCCACGACACAATAGATTTTCTATTGTGTCTGTGATTCCGGGGCCTGAGTTATTACTTATAATCATGACCTGAGTTATTAATCATCATACTTACCTACACTCAAATTATTTGTAGAGATGTCAGCAACACATAAGTTATGATTTATAAAATTACTCAAACGGACCGGCCACTCAGTTGTAGATTCAATATAACAAACCTGCAACATCCACAGGAACAGGCCGCACACAGGCCAGCGGCAGACCCAGCTGCCTGCACAAGTGCTGCACCACGCCCAGCGGACTGGCCACACAGCTGTAGATGCATGGTAGACGGCTTGCAAATGCTAACGCTGAAATAGATTTTTTTTATTTTGAATCAACAACAAGAATATTTATAAGTAAATGACAACATATTTTATAGGAACATGACAGAAAAAAAAACATTGCTATTGTGACCATTTAATAGTATTTTATTTTTTTAATTAAAACTAGTATAAGAAAAAATTTAGTCCACCGCATGAATGATGTCATTTCTTGCTTACAACATTTTAGAATAAGATGATTTTTAAACTCAAATAGATGAATGAAAACCTCAATATTTAATATAAAAAGGGTAAGTACTGTACTTTTGATCCAGTTTTTGATTAAAATAAAAATTAAAAAAAAAACAAGTAGCTTAAAATTTTGGATTTAATAATTGTGCCTTGACTCTGCAGAAGTCTGTGTTGAAAAGTGTCTTACCTCCGTCTTCCAAATACCGTGGGTACCTGTGGTGGAGCAGCATCCTTGTGACTCTAACCAGACCTTCTAATTGCTCTTGGTGATAATAGGCACTGTAGTCTGATAACCTGGAATTATTTGTGAAGTGCATAAGTCAAAATTACCTTATGTTTTATAATATTTTTAAAGTTTTTTTTTTTAAATACTGTGTGGTGTTTTACCATTAATCATTTTTTAAGGAGTAGTACATCCTTAAAACTGTATTCAAACCTAGACAGTAGTTTTTGTAGGGTTCTTGTAGAAATGTAAATAATAATTTTTTTAAACAGTTTTTGACAGTAAATAATTTTTTTCTTGTTTGCTGATCTAATAAAGATACCCATATAATTTTTTCATCAATTGCTATAAAAAAATGAAGTCATCTAAAAGCATTTTAAAGATATTATTGACTAATAATGACAGTGTGAATGCTATGTTTAATAAACATTTAAAAGTATGCCATTGTCTTTGAATTTTGTTTATTATTTATTTACTTGAAGAATAACAAGTATCTGTAAAATCATTAAAAAAAATGTATTCAATGAAAACATGTCAAAAAATATATCCATGTAATGATCTAAGCATTAAAAACCTTAATAGTTTATGATAAGGCTTAATAACAAATTCTTATCAATTGATTAAAACTGTTACATTAAATTTATAATAAAATGTTTCCTGTCAAATGTGTGTTTTATTTAATGTAACATACTCAGATTTTAATCATTAACAGTACATATTATCTTTATAGTATTGATTTTACTGATAAAATTTGATAACCAATATTAATAGAAATGAGAGCTTATCCAGTTGTTTTGATGTTACAGTTTAATAAATGAAGGAAAGAATAGTCTTTATTGTATATACATAAGGAAGGAATCATAATAATTGAACTTATTAAGATTTATTTGTCACTTAATTTATTTTTCATGCTCAATAAATTCCTTATTTATAAGTATGATTTTATTTATGTGAATAGGACCATCCTATATGCCTTTTTTTACTTAATATTACTTAGATATACTAAGTTGAACATGTATTTCTTGGTACTTCAGTAGTCTTATTAGATGTTATAATTTCTAATTACCTGGAAGGTCAATTGATTTAACAGATGATGATGTTTGTTCATAGTATAAAAATGCTCACCTAAACATGTGTGACATCCAAAGAGTCGTTTCGCTCGCTATATGAGCACCAAGTCTGGCTGCATGACTTCTTTCCAATCTTCCAAACAACGCTGAAATACTGTGCGATAGAATGGCTGCACGAGTCACAGAATCTGTCGGTAGTAAAGGTGGATCCGTATTTTCACAACTAGGGTCTGTCTTCAGCACCAGATCTTCTAAAACCTTTAATATCTCGTCCATAGCCATTTCTTCCGGTTCAAACACACTACCGCTGACTTTCCGCAGTTCCGGTTTTTTCTCTTCGTCCACTGCATCTTGGGAATCTTGGGCATTGACTACAGCTTCTAATCGTCCCACAACTTCGGATACTTGGAATTCTAGCCCGCCAAATAGGCGCCGGTCCTGTGAGAAGCAATGTTTAGACATAGTGCAGATACAAACATATATGTAAAGAAGTTGAGTGCCTTACCACTTCCGGTTGGGCTTCTTCCCCAGGACTTGTTTGGCCTGTTTCTATATCCGCATTTTGTGCATCTCCCATTATGCGTGGCAAATTATTCGCAAAAATAAAGACACCAACAAAATTTGTAAACGTCACTTCTATACAATGTTTTGACTTTTGACAGTTCACATCATTCCCGATAGGTACCACCCATTGGTACCACCCCGAAACGCATCGGTATCGCCACAGATCTACTTATCGCAGTACCTGCAGGCTGCAACCTCCAAAATAGATTTTTTTCCAAACTGCAGTTTGTATTTCGATACGAATTCCAATATTAATATATATATGTATATAATGTATATTACCCGCTGAATCTTTCAAAGACTGTTGTGATAATGATGACGATAATTGATTAAAATAAAATTCGCTCTATATAAAAAATTATTTCAAAGACGATACTAGTACGTGTATCCAACATGATGTTTTGACTTTTGACATTGTTTTAGTGACATTGACATTATGTACTGAGAAATTGCGATCTTGAATTAAATTCGCAATTTAGAAGAAAAGATAAAAAATGTCCCTTGCTAAAATCTTTTCAGTATCATCTCGAGGTAATTATATACATTTATCGTACTGTTATATACCTATACCTTTAGATTCCATTATTGTTTTGTTACGCAACTTACTATAACCTATTATTGATTTACTTTCGACGTATTTATCTAGATCATATTTTATTCAAAATATATCGCTATTTGTAAAGCCCTAAAAAGTTAAACGAATATATAAAGTTAAATTTCCTACCTACCTAATTTCCTACATAATTAGCAATAAATATTTTTTCGTAAACTAGATTCTTTTCCCTTCTTGGCCCGAGATAAACAATAAATAGTCTATATTAATGACTCGGTAAATATGGTTACTTTCTAATGGTAAAGAATTTATAAAATCAAATCAAATTTATAGTGTAGTTCTGAGTTTTTTTTCATTCTGTACAAAAATACAATAGATGTTTGAAACTCAAAAGATAAGAATTAAGCTTTATAATAGATTATTATAAATTCATTTATCTATTATACTGTATTCCACACAATATATCAATAAGAAATTAAACAACACCTTCTCTAATGTCTTTAATGCGTACTAATATTTTATATCGAATTTTCCAGTGCGAGCCTGTGCAAGCAGCACTCTCATCCGCCATGCGCAATACAGCACGCCAAGTGAAGGCAGAGTGGAGAAGGTGTACCCACCGGAAGTGCCTGGTTACAAATATGTGAATGCGGAGGACCAGGATATGAGCTTTAAGGCCATGACTGACAGAGCCGCTCAGACAATATTCTGGACTGAGTTGATTAGAGGTTTTGCTGTCACTTTAGCTCATATTTTCAAGGTAAAATCTTGTTTTCTATTATGTAGTTTACTTTTAAGTAAAAATTTGCTTTTGTGTTTTCTTTATTTGAACACTAGCTTACCGCCCGCGGCTTCGCCTGCTTTGTCTCAAACCTAATAAATTATTCACTAAATCCTTCCTATTGAATCACTCTATGTATTAAAAAAAATCGCATCAAAATTCGTTCTGTAGTTTTAAATATTTAAGCATACAAAGAGACATAGGGACAGAAAAAGCAACATTGTTTTATACTATGTAGTGATTTAACATGATTGTTTGTCTTAATACAGTTGTTATATTTTTTACGATTAAAGATGTGAAAAAAAAAAATAAAGACAAAAAGACTTTATACCCATATAAAAGGAGCAAGCATTTTTTATTGTTAATGGGAGGGGGGGGGGATAAATCAACATAGCACTGTTTCTTTTGTCTGCCCTGTCATTTTTTTTAAGTTGATTTATAACAAAATATGTCTACAGACAATACTATAAAAAAATATTTTATCTTCCAGGAGCCAGCGACAATCAACTACCCCTTCGAGAAAGGGCCTCTCTCGCCCCGTTTCAGAGGAGAACACGCTTTACGGCGCTATCCCTCTGGGGAGGAGAGGTGCATCGCTTGCAAGCTGTGCGAAGCTATTTGTCCTGCGCAGGTAAGCTAGAACAGTTCAAAATTGTTAAGTTTGTGCTGAAGAAGTTGTACACTATATGTAAAAATGAATCCCTATTTCCCTTGGTCACTACTACATATGTGAATGGCTTGACCGATTCCGATAAGTCTTATTAATTGATGTGTTTGTTATTGTCAGGCGAAGGATATTGTCTATATGAAAGAAAACCTTCAGTAAAATGCACATACAAATTAATAAAATGTGAAATCTTACCGTCTATTTAAACTTCAAGGGTTTGACAATTTGTGTGAAAACGGGACAACGTCTGTCAGGTCAGCTAGTTTCATAAAATATTTATTATTGAAAAATTATTTTGTTTGTGTTTCTAGGCTATTACAATTGAAGCTGAGGAGCGCAAGGACGGTTCCCGAAGAACGACGCGTTATGATATCGACATGACCAAGTGCATCTACTGTGGCTTCTGTCAGGTTTGTTATTTGTATTTGTTTCATTTTTTCATACTTTTACAACGTATAGAAAAGAATAAAAATTAACTTATAGGTTCTTTTGCGAAATCATAAGTCAGTTCTTATACTTTACTCAATCTGTTAACATTACAACTAAAATTGACATTAATTGTTCTTGAAATTGTGAGTTTAAAAAGAATCAATATCAAAATTGTACCATATTAAATATACTTTTAACATAATATTATGTAGCTTTGTTAGGCGCGTTGAGAGTAAAATTTCAAGTTCTCGTCATGGCAATACCGTCACGTCATGAAGTAAGGCGACGATTTTAGTATATTTGAATCTTGCCAAAGAATTTTCACTTCTGACACATGTCCTCGGCACACGCTCTAAAATATATAAATATTAAATATTTTTTAAATCAACAGGAGGCGTGCCCCGTAGACGCGATCGTGGAAGGACCCAACTTCGAGTTCTCGACCGAAACTCACGAAGAACTCCTCTACAACAAGGAAAAGTTACTTTCCAACGGCGACAAATGGGAAAGCGAAATAGCTGCTAATATTAAAGCTGATCATCTTTACCGTTAAAACTTTAGTTATTGCCAAGTACTAAAAATTACCCATTTTGTGGGTAATTTTTAGAACTTGGCAACACTAAGTAGATCAATCTGCGTCATATTTATCCAGTGGATAAAACGCTTAAAATAGGGATAATAAATTATATTGTACGATAAATCAATTTGTTGTTTTATTTTTTTAATCTGCTTTTATTAAACACATACACATTTGTACGATAATTATCTTACGTATCGAGCGTCACGCGACATGCGCTACACAGACCAAAAAGTTTGAGACGATGTAATAAAAGTTTCAGAAATCATATAACGACGAATGGTTTTTACACGCTTTATATTAGCTTCACCTGTATGTTTGTAACCGACTTCTTTGGGCGCGATTTTAACCCACTTTAAACGGCCAGATTTCGTTCAAACTTTGTAGATTTATTGAGGACCGATGACAATACACTAATTTGATAAAATTTTCTATTTTTTAGTTCGGTTTTCTATAAAAAGCGTGTTTTTTAGTTTTTTTAAACTATTATTATTTAAATCCTCTTCCATAAAGTGTGTATACGTTTACTATACAAGAAAATACCATTATTTCGGTAGAATAATATACTATACTTAAATTTTACGAAGATTAAAGCCATTCAAAAAAAATATTTATTAACTGTGGCAAAACAACTCGCAGGTGTCATTGTCATGGCGTTGGCCGGAAGCCACTCTACACTGGAGATTTCAGTATGAACATTAACTTGTCACAAGAAAATATGACCTTGAATGACGCCTGTATGTTTTTTTACCCCTTTCACACTTAACTTGGCAAGTGGGTGTGAAAGGGATAAAAAAACATACAGGCGTCATTAAAGGTCATATTTTTTTGTGACAAGATAATGTTCATACTGAAATCTCCAGTGTATTGTACTTGTATACGTAGTATATTATTATTAGTCTGTGATTGTACCTATTAGCCGTAGACGTAGAGGGAGTCCAAAGAGTATAATGTATATATAGGAGGGAGTCATTC
Organism: Colias croceus; assembly: GCF_905220415.1. NCBI lineage: Eukaryota > Metazoa > Arthropoda > Insecta > Lepidoptera > Pieridae > Colias > Colias croceus. Next base: position 1,467,901 of record NC_059547.1, read on the forward strand.
TCCCTCTACGGCTATATTAGCCTCAGTATTAGCCAAGAAGCTTATATCTAATACACTGGAGATTTCGGTATGAGCATTGACGTGTAACAAGAAAATATTGCCCAGTTCATGTTTTTTATCACTTTCACACCTAACTTGGTATTGCCACTGTTAATACGAAGTTTTCCCAAGGCTACTATGTATGCTGTAATATTCTGTGCAAAAGGTTAGTTTTTGTACATGAGTTTGTTGATAAATTGCCAACAACGTCATTCAGAAGCATTGTTGGATGAGACAATTATTATTAATGCTAAATAAACTGAGTATCTGAACCAATTATTAAAAAGCGATACTCCCTGATTATGGGTAGTCACCATAATAAAATTGTAGCAACTCTCACTTTGTCAATATGGCATGTGTGTCAAAAAAATTGTGTCGCTTCGAATATTTAAGTTAATATTGTTGCTTATTTAATGAATATTTTCCGAATATAAAGAATGCATTGTATTGTGCAAAATTGCAGAAGTGTTTGGACACCAAATTCTGGCATAGAATTTCACAGGCAAGTGTATATTTACGTTATTTACAATATTCCTCAATACTCCTGCATTTACCTGTTTAGAATAATTTCAATGGCAAAAATTGTCTAATTCAGCATCATTTTAGTAAGCAGTCATGTTAAATTTGTTATTTCCCTAATACTTTATCATTTTTCAACAAGTTTTCTATAAACAGATTTAACAAGTAAGGTAACCATGATGACGAGTTTTTATGGATAGCGAAGAGAATATATTGTAATAACAATATTATGATGAAAATTTAGAACACCATTTTAAAGATTGTTACTAGTAATGAAACAACACATGACATCGGTATTGCACTCACATGTAGTTATAAGATTGTTCGTTTTTACATTGAAATTTATAATTTTTTAACTTACCTCATATTTTTTTGTTTTACGTATTTCAGCTTTCCAAAAAGTAAAATAAAAAGAAATATATGTGCCCATCAAGGTTACTGAGGATTACGACCCAGAAAAAAATACCTTTTGAAAAATAAACTTTGTAAAGTTAGCTGAAATTTGTGCAAGGCTGCTATAAACAGTTTTTCTTTGATGATTCTGGCTTGAAATTGACCCGTCGAAGCAACGCGTTTAAAAAGAAGATCTGAGTAGCTAACAATTTGGTAAACAGCATCTGATGCAAAACACAACTTTCCTCTATTTACAAAGGATGTTAATGCTATATCGGTTCATATCCAAGCTTTGTAGCCAAAAGTTATTTATAACTATCATTCTATACCAATTAAAATTGTATGTACCTACCTATAAAGTATGACCATAATATTATAATATAAATACTGTTAAAAATATATGTCGTTATTATTTATAGACCATGATTTTTAGTTTTTTCTATTTTGAAAAATCCTGAATTTACAAACCAGCGTGGTCACTCGACAGAAAGAGACAAAAAACATGACTGACGTCATTGAATGTCATAGTTTCTTGTTTCAAGTTAATGGTCATAGTGCAATCTCCAGTGTATTAGAGGATATAAGCTTCTTGGTATTAGCTGATATAAACTTCTTCCAAAGAGTATAATGTATATGACTTCTTCACAGAACAGTAAAAACCACAGAGCAAGTAATATGTAAAAACCACAGAGCTTCTTGCGTTGGCCACAGGCGTTGGCCTGACGTCACTCTTAAAGGAAGGATGTCTGCTTTATATAATGGCTGGTTCACACTTTGATTAGTGCGAGTGCAGGTGATTAGTGCAGGTGTTTAGTAACTACGTGTGGACAGCGACTGTTTAGTGCAAGTGTTTAGTAGGCTGTGTAGTAAAGTGAATAGAAGCGTGTTCTATTTTTTTGCGAGTGGACTGCGAGTAGCCACGTCCCGCGCGCCCTCCTTTCCCCCTCACTCGCAGTGTGCCTGCCTAAACACGTCTGGACACGAGTGTTTAGTGTTTAGTGTTTAGCGTAGTGTGTAGCGTCGCGAATTGCACCATTGACCTGCACTCCCACTAATCACCTGCACTCGCAGTTGAATTGGACACTACTCGCACTACACACCTGCACTCGCACTAATCACCTGCACTCACACTAATCAAAGTGTGAACCAGCCATAACTGAGACTGACGTCACTCTATAGTAAATAATAAATATGTCATTACTCATTTTATGTTACTCCCTGAACAAATAGAAAGTAATAAAGTACATAATCTCCAATACTTGCTCTGTGAAAGTAATCACATATCAGTTTACATAGCGAAGAAAATACTTGCTCTGTGAAGAAAATAAACAAAATATTAAATTAATCCATTCGTTAAAATGAATTCCAATACTTATAAGTGCTGTGCGGTACCTCAGTGTATTTCCACAACAATAAAAACGCCAAACAAAGTATTTGTACACGTTCCAAACAATAAATTAATAAGGAATAAGTGGTTAAAGCTCGCACTTCGAAACCCGAACGATGTAGTCACGAATTCGCCACTTTATTTCTGTGAAGACCACTTTGATGTGAGTAGGTACTTATCACTATCACTACATAGTAGGTATAAAACAAAGTCGCTTTCTATGTCCCTTTGTTTGTATCTATAAAACTACGCAACGGATTTTGATGCGGTTTTTTTAATAGATAGTGACTCAAGAGGAAGGTTTTAGTATATAATTTGTTAGGTTTTGGACAAAGCGGGCGAAGCCGCGGGTGGTAAGCTAGTAGATTTTAAACAAGAAATGTTTATATTATATAATGTGAAATAATTGAAATTTGGCGGCTATAGATTTATTAATTTATTTAGGTCATGTTTGTTTTGATATTGGCTATGAAATTCATAAATTCTAATCGTTTCCTTTTCTTTTTCAGTTGCCAAATGATATGGAAAATTATATGCAATATCATATGATGAAATCAGTATCGCAAGTACGTATGAAACCAGGATGTATGCCCCATAAATTTACATGTCAATCTGATAGGAAATCACGAAAATCTGACACAACAGAGCAACCCTATAAAGGAAAGAAACGAAGAATGTTGATTCTTGAAGAGTGTAAAAAGGAATTCGAAGAAAAATATATAGTTATGAAACAATCAGGTGTTGAAGAAATTGCATCTATTAGTTCAGGTACTTCCTTTAAATTATTTTATTGTAGGTACTTATTAAGTACTAGATTTCCACCCGCGGCTTCGATCGCGTTTTCAAAGGAAAACCCGCATAGTTCCCGTTCCCGTTAGATTTCCGGGATAAAACCTATTCTATGTGTTAATCCAAGTTAGCCTCTATATGTGTGCTAAATTTCATTGTAATCGGTTCAGTAGAATTTGCGTGAAAGAGTAACAAACATCCATACATCCATACTTACAAACTTTCACCTTTATAATAGTAGTAGGATTTGTATTCATAATTATAATAATAAATAATAAATACACTTTATTTAGCACCAAATAAAAAAAAAACAGACAATAAAACAAAAATAAAATGACAATATTACAATGTTAAGCCAAAAAGGCGGCCTTATCGCTACTAAGCGATTTCTACCAGGCAACTTATGGGTAGTATTTTGAATTAAAATAACAAAATCTTTGTTTTACAGTTCAGCAGGATGTAGATGAAGTTCCCCAATTGGCACCAAGAATAGAGGACGACAAAAAAAGAGAAGATTTTAATTCTTTAGAGTGTACCTTGATGAAAATTAGAAAAAACCCCCGCTCCTATATTGGTGTTCCTTTTAGTTGTTTTAATTTAGTTAACTTGATTGAAAAACAGACAAATATACCATTTGACCATATCTTACTATGTCTAAAAAAGATTAAATTAAATAATTCATTCCGTGAACTTGCTGATGACTTTGGAATTGATAAAACTTATCCAGGTAAAATTTTTATGAAAAATATACCTATTTTAGCGAGTGTAATGCGTCCTTTTATTGTACCATTAGATAAATTGATTAAAAAAAATCTACCAAAGGCTTTTAGACATAAATACAATAATGTGACTTGCATAATAGACTGTTTAGAGATTGAAATACAGAAACCTTCCAACGCTTTAAATCAAGCCCTTTCCTGGTCTGATTACAAGAAAAGCAATACCATTAAGTACCTTATATCCTATACACCTAATGGTTTGATAAATTATATCTCTAATGGTTATGGGGGTCGAATAACAGACACATGCATTGTTGAAACTTCCGACTTTTCAAAATGTTTGGAACCCAATATGTGCATCATGGCAGATGGAGGATTTGAGCATGTGGAAGTATATTTAAGTAGAATTGGTGTGAAATTAGTACGGCTACCAAGTGTTGCATCTGGATGTAAGCTAACTACAGCAGAAGCTCAAGAAACCAAACAAATAGAATATACTTTGAGAATTCACGAAGAGCGAGTGATAAGACGGATACGTGAATTCAACATATTAAAATCACATGATTGTCTTAACTTAAGTTTGGTTAAAGTTCTCGATGATATTATAACTATAGCTTGTGGTTTAATTAATTTACAAGATTCGCTTATTAAATAAAATACTTACTAATGAAATTTCTGCATTTTTATTTTCTATTTCATACATTTTATACAATGGCCTTAGAAAAAGGCATACTTTCTAGAAAACTTGTCATAAAATTTTCATCATAAGCAATGCAAATAATAACAATAATTATTTTGACCACTTAGATACATTTGCGATGCGGGGGAGAGTATCGACCGTTCCATTTCTTTCTAACTTCTAACTCCTAAAATATATCCTCCTAATAATTAAAAAAAGACGTGTGGCACTCGGGGACTGCCGCGGTAAAGCTATTGCATGCTATGCCTTCAAGCCACACCTCCGAACCCGTCGGAGTGGGGAGCGTGAGGTTCTTTCGTTACGGAATTTCTCGATTCGGTCCCCGCGCTCAAGGCCCGCGATGGAAGCTATGCAATAGCTTTAAAAAAAAATTCTCACTCCTGCTCTTTCTTACCCGCTCCCCGCCTCACCGCACATACCTAGGGCGAGGTCAAGCTAAGCTATACCAGATTCATGATAGATATTTAGGTATCAATTTAGTTAAACAAGTGATAACTGCGTTAAAAACAACCGACTTCAAACTTGCACTTGCAAAATTTACAAATACCTACAGACAAAAATGCTCATAAAATAAAAACTACTGGGCCTATCCAAATAAAATTTTTATGGGACCAATTCGACACCATCCCGCATCGAACAAAAAAAGAATCACGTAAATCGGTTCAGAAACCTCGGAGTAATCGGTGTATATACATAAAAAAAAATACCGGCCGAATTGATAACCTCCTCCTTTTTTTTTGAAGTCGGTTAATAAAACTATCTAGGTATTACAGTTAAAATAATTTATTCAGTCCGAGATATTTTCTTATTACAGTTACTATTTAAATGTTAAAAATTAAACCCGTATTACTATAATACTACTTATATCAAAAGTAATTAACATATTTGCCATAATTTAAAGATTTTATAAAGCACTATAAAATGTGCGCTTTCTTATATTTATGTTATTGACAAGAATTATTTTAGATAAATAATATGAAGCTTAGAAACTAGTTACTTCCTATTTAGTTATTCAATACAATATATCGGTATATTCCAATATTTCGGTACAATATTCACTGAGATCAAAATACATTTAGTATAAATTTAGTGTTAATTATTCATGTCAAGTTATTGTAAATATATTTTGTAGTTCAATAAATATACACTTAATATTTTTTTAAGGTAACATTAAAGGTACAAGTCCGAGACGGGCCGCAGACCGCAAACTGCAACAGCAAACTGCAAGCGACACCACTTGTTTCTATGAACATCTATGAAATTGATTCAGCGCGGCGACACTGCTGCCTGCAGACGCAACGCGCAGCGATTCATAGATGTTCATAGAAACAAGTGTTGTCGCTTGCAGTTTGCTGTTGCAGTTTGCGGTCTGCGGCCCGTCTCGGAATTGCACCTTAACTGATTATGTAACTATGTAGGGTAGTTAATATTTATTATTTCTTATATCTATTTCTATAACATTATTAAGCCATTTAAAATTAAAAATACAATCTGTCAATAAAATATTTTTTTAAATCAGTGATTAAGTTATGGAGTCTATTCAATTCAAATAAACAAACATTCAAATCTTTCGCCTTTATAATAATAGTGTAGATTGGTAAGTTTAAATATTTAAATTCCTAAATATTCAACATTAGATAATCTTTTAAGCATTTGGCCGAAGCAATCATATGAGTAACTAGCGTCCGCCCGCGACTCCGTCCGCGCGGACAATCAATTAAGAAAAATTAAGATTTATTTTTTTAAAAAGTATCCTATTTTTAGCCCAGGATTATAAGGTATAATTATACCAAGTTTCATCGAAATCGAACCGTTAGTTTTCACGTGATGCCTTCACATACAGACAGACAGACAAAAATTTTTTTAATCACATATTTGGGCTTGGTATCGATCCAGTAACACCCCTTGCTATTTATTTTTTCAATATTTTCAATGTACAGAATTGACCCTTCTACAGATTTATTATATGTATAGATATGTTTTATAAATATACTAGCCTCTAAAACCTTCCTCTTGAATCACTCTATCTATTAAAAAAGACGTGTGGCACTCGGGGACTGCCGCGGTAAAGCTATTGCATGCTATGCCTTCAAGCCACACCTCCGAGCCCGTTGGAGTGGGGAGCGTGAGGTTTTTCGTTACGCAATTTCTGGATTCAGTCCCCGCGCTCAAGGCCCGCGATAGAAGCTATGCAATAGCTTAAAAATCCGCATCAAAATCCGTTTCGTAGTTTTAAAGATAAGCATACAAAGGGACATAGGAACAGAGAAAGCAACTTTGTTTTATACTATGTAGTGATAAACCAAGTATCTAAGTATTACTCATACATAGTTATTTATACTTTTTTAAGTCCCATAATTATCAATATCATCTATACATATAATAAAATCGTAGGAAAGTCAAAACTGTACATTGAATATTTTTTTAAAAGAATACCTGGGCCGTGATCTATAATCGATATAGAAGCCAAAAACATAGTTTTTAGAATTTTTGTCTGTTTGTCTGTTTGTCTGTTTGTCTGTATGTTTGTCCGAGCTAATCTCGAAAAGTACTGCATAGATTGACTTCAAATTTTGCATGAATATTACTAACAGGTCGGGTGAGGCTATAGGCTACATATTATCAAGCTATCATCTACGGGGGAGGAGCTGTGAACCTTTATTTTTCTTACGTATTCCGTGTATTACGACAGCGTACAATCTAAAGACTCATGTTTAAATGTTGGTTTCGAGTAAGCCATGCTATTATCTAGCTTTACAAAATAAAAACTATGTCATTTACGTAATTTGGGCAGAGAAACAGTTTAATGAATTTAGTAGTATAAAGACAAATTAGAAACAGCGCCATCTATTAAATGTTATAAAAATCAAATCAATTTACACGTTAACTATTGGAAATTAATAATCAAATGACGCATATATAAATGTTGTTTGACAATATCTAGATTGACACTATAAAAATTATGCCATTTAAGTAACTTGGGAAGAGAAATATAGTTTAAAGAATGTAAGTTGTATAATGTTAATTTTGTAACAGCGCCATCTATGAGATTTCGTAAAAATCAAATCAATTTACATGTTAACACTACTGAACACAATGTTAAAAATTAATAATTTAAATGTAATAATTATGTTATTTATTTATTTAACTCTTTAACCCATATCTTCCGTTCCCTATAAGATATATTTCGTGTGAATAATAAACTACATTTTTTTTTAAGTGAGGGTAGATGTTTATTATTTTAAGTAAAAATAGACACCATTATCTATAGTTAATCTAATGATTGTGTTCCAAAGAGTATAATAATATATTGTTGTGTTCATTAGTTACAATTTTAAAAATATTCGTGTTTTATAAATTTACTAGCTTACCGCCCGCGGCTTCGTCCGCTTTGTCTAAAACCTAATAAATTATGTACTAAAACCTTCCTCTTGAATTAGTCTATCTATTAAAAAAACCGCATCAAAATCTGTTGCGAAGTTTTAAAGATTTAAGCATACAAAGGGACATAGGGACATAGGGACACAGAAAGCGACTTTTTTTATACTATGTAGTGATATTTATAAAGCAATTGAATGCCATAAAACAAAAAATAACAAATGCAATCTTCGTGTTTTGTTAATTTTCACCATCATGCGTTCCCACAAAAGGTAAGTTGTTAAATGAAATGAAATGAATGATTCTTTTATTATTTTGAGGTGCATTGGGAACGAGTGAGCAGTGGTGGCTCAGTGGTGAGACCTCGGACTTCGAATCGATAAGTCCGGGGTTCGAGACCAGGCGAGCGCGCAGGAAATAAATTGATTTTTCAATTTATCTGCGCATGTTGTAACATCACCACTGCTCGAACGGTGAAGGAAAACATCGTGAGGAAACCGACATGTCGAAGAATTAAAAAGTTCGACGACATGTGTCATCCGCCAACACGCACTTGGCCAGCGCGGTGGATTATGGCCTGTACCCTCATAGGAGGCCCGTGTCCCAGCAGTGGGAACGTATATGGGCTGATGATGATGATGATGATTGGGAACAGAAGTTTTTGATAAAATTTTATTTGTAAGTAGCTTTTTTTATAGATTTACAGTTAACTTTTGATTTTTTTATTCAATGCTAATAAAATTATATCGCCTTTGGAAGACGATTTCTGCTGATATTTTTACTACACCACTTGAAAATTGATGATTTGATGATAAAGACAGTAGCAGCGAGGATTAAGTGGAAATTAGTAATCATCCGCTTCGTCAATTTTTGACTGAAGTTAATGTCCAACGTCCAATGGTTCAATCATTGGAAGTATCTCGGGAAATTTTGGAGGATATTTTTCAGGAAGGAGAGGAGGGGCAGCCAACCACATATCAAACTACTACGTTTTAGTACCGAAAAAAATGTTATTGCCAAATGAAACGTAAATTTTGCACTCACAACTTTACAAGTAATGTTTTTATTTTGACTTTGCGGTTATCTGATTATAATATTTATCGTTATGGCTATCGACGTACCGACCGTACTGGGATCAGAGTAGGTACATGATATACAGTTCATCATCCAGGATTGCTTAGAGCATTTTCACACTGAAAAAGACGTTTTCTTTGAATCGTAGTTGCTTCATTTATTTATTTTTAATCATTTTAAATAATATGTTTTATCTAATATATAAAAATCAATGCCACTTTTCGTTGTAATTCCATAACTCGAGAACGGCTGAACCGATTTCGATAATTCTTTTTTTATTATATTCCTTGAAGTACGAGGATGGTTCTTATGTAGAGAAAACGTTAATATGTACCACGGGCGAAGCCGGGGCGGACCGCTAGTAGCTTATATAATCTAATTAGTATGATTGCCGCCCAATATCTTATAGGTGTATCGTTCGAGATCTTCGAGTACAGTGTCAATATTTCTGTCAGCGTCTATGGTCAGCACTTCACAGCCTACGTCGGGGGAGCTTAACCAGTTCTCGTATGAGTCGTGCACCTGGAACAAATGAAATAATTTATAATTGACAGATATAAATCCATCATGGAGTCGAGTTTTAGAAAGACGCGGCTTCGAATCCCGCCTAGTGGTCGAATTAATTTCTTAATAACAAACCTCTTTTTTGCAAATAATTTGATACAAAAGAGAGAAACAATAACAAAATCCAATTTATCGCGGCTGATCAGGTGTGTACATTTTTATTACGAAACTACTCAAAAATGTGATAATATTCAGCTTAAAATTTAACTTTAAGATGTGAAAGTAATTCAAAAGAGCTTTATGGAAGGATGAAAGGGAATAGGTACAATATGAAAAACATAAAGGATAAGATATCAGTAAATCTATTTTTAACTAGCTGCGCTTCGCGGTTTCACCTGCGTGGCTCCGCTCTTGTTGGTCTTAGCGCAATGATAAATAGCCTTCCTCGACAAATTGGCTATCTAACACCAAAAGAATTTTTCTAATCGGTCTAGTAGTTCCTGAGATAAGCATGTTCAAACAAATGAAATTCTTCAGCTTTATAACAGTATGGAATAGATTACTAACTTGTTTCAAATATTCCAACGGTACTTCGGATTCCTCAGCACGACCTCGTTGCATCATTCTCTCCCACACCACTTCTGGTGTTGTCCGCAAATATACTGAAAATTTAAATATTTCATAATACTTCGATCATAATTATTATGATAGCCACCTTTTTAAAATGTATCTTGAATTAAGAAACCTCATAGCATATGAAAGTACTGTGTCATTACTCAATTCAATGCCAATTCAACGCAGTATTAATTACCCTGGATCATAAGACATAGGTTACACGCTCAGTCTGGCGTCAGTTCAGTCCATCTGTCTGCTCAGAATGACGGGAGAATTATTGTCTAACCCGTTTGACTGACGGACTGATGGTTCAAAATATACCGTGTTTTTCATCCATCATTCTGGCATCAGTCTAAGCGGGATCAAACTGATGGACTGAACTGACGCCAGACTGTGCGTGTAACCTATGAATAGGATGATCAACATGTTTTATTTCAGTCACCATGGTTGAGAATTTTTTATGAAAAAAGTTGAGCATCAAAAGCTACTTATGTAAATTTAGCTTTATAGTTATCCTACTAATATTATAAATGCAAAAGAAATGGATGTTTATGTGTATGTGTGTGTTTGTTACTCTCTCACGCAAATTCTACTGAACCGATTACAATGAAATTTAGCACACATATAGAGGGTAACTTGGATTAACACATAGGATAGGTTTTATCCCGGAAATCTCACGGGAACGGGAACTATATAGTAACTATACTATGGGTTTTTCTTACAAAACACGCACGAAGCCACGGGCGGAAAGCTAGTTTATTATAAAAATGGCCCTATGTCTAGTTTTATTATACTCACCAATTAAATCTAAGCTTATATCAAGATTCTTTTCAGTGTAGTCAAACCAGCTGAGCAGTACTTGATACTGTGGGTCTTCCAGGAAATTCTGTTTCTTCGCATTTTCGACAAAGCAGTGTCTACTGTTTTGTACTGATCTGTAAAATATATTTTCTTTATTTATAGACTAACAAAAAACTATTATTTGAGTAGATTTTAATACATTTTTCTATTATACAATCAATATACAACAGTGGCTGTATTGTAAATGATTTAGGCATAGCGAGAAATCATTCAAGTTTGGTTTATGATAATTTAGTAATTTTTTGTGTAATTTAATGTATTTGAAATTATTTGGGCAGAAACTAAAAAATCTATTGATTTACTTCTCTTGATATTGGATAAACATCTACTGTTTATTCAATTACATATCCAATCTAACAACTTATAAAATAATACTTCTACTTTACCTTTCAAACATCTTCACAGTAATGTCGGGAGTAGACGGAGGACTAGTCTGTATTTTCAGCCTGCTGAGGTGCACATAGTGTTGAAATGCAAAGCTCCATTGATTTAAATCACTATACAGAAGCCCGAGTAGGTTGTGACCACTGACATTACGCCATTCTTGTATTGGCTCCTAGAAAAAAAGTTATTTATAGATATAGGTATGGAAATAGCATGAATGATATTTATTATGCATTTACTCTTGTCTCTATTTGTTTGTTGTAAGAAATAACGAATAGGTTATTAGAACGTTTTATGAAGGTTAATACGCGGTTCAGTGAAAGCACAATGATTCTACTAAATTTGATTCTAGATTATTATTAAAATTTAAAGGGTCATACTAATGCAATTTTTGATTTAGAAATCCGCGTTTTTGAGTTAGAAATATTATACCAAATACGAAGACTTAAGACCTAACTTTTGATAAATAATTTGAACAGTGTAAATGTAATGGATAAAAAAAGGACTTACTGGATGCTTTTCCACATTCTTATATTTCTCGAAATGTTTAATGCAAGTCGATTTACCAGATCCTATGTTCCCTTCAATTGACACTCGAAATGGTCTTTTATTTATCACACGGGCTGCATTTGTTAAACCTTTCATGATTTTATAACCTATTATACACAATCAAATACTTAAGCACAATAAAAAGCTCTTGATAAGCTATATTCTGATTCAACACATTGTAGTTTTAAAGATTATACGTAATATTATGGTTAAATGGATGTTATTAAGTACATACTATTTTATTTATAAATTTTTGGGTCTTGCTATTTGCTAAACAGTAAACACGACAAGTTTTAGCGCCAATATTGTTTGTCAATTGTCATTTTCAAGTGACACGTGTCAACTGTCAAAATCTTGAGACATAATTATTGCCATCGGCAATAAAATATAGAACAACACCACAGAATACATAATAGTAGCTAAACGCTACAGAACGGACACTCTCCGCCTCCCGCCAAAATTAAACACTTACCTCACCCCGCACGATCAGACATGTTATGGTACCACAGATGACAGATCTAGTATGGTACCCATTTCCCGCAAGGACGATACCAACGACGTCTTAGACGAAACGCAACGAAGATTGACAACATTAATCAAATTGACTTAAAGTAATTTTATTATTTTGGATTTGTGATTATCGTTTTTCGTAGAAAATGGTTAAATATTGTGCTGTTTACGGATGTATTTCATCAGAAAAACGCGAATTTTTTTTACGCTAGTCACAAATGTGCCAACCATAAAACGTTAACACACACATTTGCAGTCTCTACAGTGTGACTGTCAAAACGATAATTTTGTATGGAGTGTCCGGGGTGTGAAAGGGGTGACAGACGTACGAGTAAGTACGCGAACTTGTGGCTCGACGACCTTTTTCGCTCGTGTGTCACCCCAAGTACGCGTACTTAAAAACCGTCGAGTAAGTTCGTTGACGATCCAACATGTTTGAAATTTTACTCGAAGCCCGCCTTGGCTCGCACGTCTGTCACCGCCGCGAGCCGAGTAAGTACGCGAACTTTAAAACCGCGACTTTAAAGTTCGTACGTCTATCAGCCCTTTTACAACACTGAAAACACGAACAAAACAAAGGAAGAAAACTATCACGTACATAATATACAAAATAATATATTATATTATGTCTTTTCTGTATTAAAATTCTCTCTTAAATCTTTTCATTAAGTTTCATATAATTATTTATATTAATTTATAATATTTTGTAAAATTGTTGAAATTTGTAATAATCCAATAATCTTTTTGCCCTGCATGATGCATAGTCGCCACACCAAAGCCGTAGATTATTTCACTCGCATAATGTTTTATTTTCTTAGCAAAGAGTATTTCTAAATGTGATTCTAAAGTACGGGACACGAAGGAAGTCCCACGGTGAAGGTATAAAATCAAGACGGTGGCACTTTTATTACAATGAAATCAGGGCCGATATTTGCCCTGATGATGCGAAGGATTTTAATGATATACCTACTTAGAAAAATAATAAATAAATTAAGGAAATAAAATAATGACTCGATCCAGTAGTATTTTATGTATAATAAAATTATTATCAACTTTACTATAATTTTATTATCTCATATTTTAATAGCTGTATTATCACACGTTTATACTTTGAATTAAACAGATGCTCGCCCCGGCCAAGACTCCGTCTGGGTTGACATTTTGCAAGTCTTCACAAATCGAATGAAAGGAAACCATGAACTATAACTTTATATAACATAATTATATAACTTAATATACATTATAAATTATATAACTTAATATACATTATAAATTATTTATTATAAATTGTTTAGAAATAACTTAATATAAAAATTATATAACTTAATAAAGAAACCTAACCTAACCTAACATAGTTATTTTTATTAATATTAGGTGCTCATTAAAACTTAGAAATGCTCTAAGCTTAAAAAAGATAGGAATTACTATTTCATTCCATGATCATACAATGTGAATTTACACCACTTGTATTTTTAAAACAGTGAAACAGATGAAAAAGAGAAAAAATAAAAGAAATGGATCGTTGGAATTCGAACCACCGAAGTAGTTTACGTTATCGCAACGATTTTTAATTTCTTTTTCTTTTTTATATGAGAACTGTTTAGACTTAGTTTAGACTATGCTGGACTATGCTTACATTAAACAAATACTTTTAGCATACATCATTTATAATATTATATAATATGACCTACGTAAAACGTGGTAAAACCACAGAACAGTAAAAGTTAAAGCCTTGTAACTATATAATATATGTGGCCACGTTTTTAATTTTTCTTTATCTTAAAAATAATATCTAACCAATCTAAAGCGCTTTTTAAACCATAGTAGAATAATTGAGTATTTGATTTAAAAAAAATTATTGATTCTTTTCATGTATTTTAAAACTTTATTATTAATAATATTGATATTTAATGCAAAAAACTCAAAAAAAATGTTTTTCAATTAATTATAAGCAATTAAAAATTGATGAAATTTAAATTAAAATCACGTGACTATAAACGCGCCATGACTGGTCACCATAGATGTGACGTCAAAATGTTATAGTTGTATACGTTTTTGTATCAACTGCAATGAGTGAAAACTAACATTATGACGTCACACGCGTCCGGGTGACGCTTCGGGAGTTGTCGGTGTGTTTTCGGTACTGGATTCAAAGACTAATTTTTATTTTGAAATAACTTTAGAATTATTGCAAAAAAAAAAATAAAAAAATTGTTTTGTTATAAAACTAATATTTATAATCTTTCCATTTAGCACAAAAAAATTTTGTATTCAAATACTCAATTGTCATATATTAATGACCTATTAACTCAAAGCTCGTTCTTGGTTCATTGAAATGCATTTCACCAACCTAGTTATATAAACTCCATCTCTAATAATTAACGGTTAATAATGGTTTACCTAATGTAGGCACTAATTAGACTGTTATGTAATTAGTGTAATATTATAGACTAAAGACTATTAATTGCAAAATTACGGAATGTTCTATTTGCAAAATCATTCATATTTGAATGATGCACGTGACAAATTAACTTCGTTCTTTTAACACTGTTCTGTACTTTTAACTTATTTTAAGATTTGTCTTTGTACGGTACATTTCATTTCGATGAAAATTTACACCACAGATTTTAAATAATTTTTCACCATTTATAGCTACTTTACCGTGTAGCATAGGCTATTCCACAGGCTATTCTCATTTTTTAAATCCGGTGAATTTGCGGGTGAATTATCTTGTGCCTAGTGAAGCTATGCAGCTACTTATACAAAAAAAAAAAACTGTTGGTTTTCTCCAAGGTTTTCTCTTTTTAAATTTCAATTTTTAACTATACACATTGACGTTATAAATTAATGATCATGTATTGTACTCTGTGTGTGTTTCCTAAACTCTAGTAGGTACTGCGTTGACTTTGATCGTCTCCCGTCAAGCCTGGATCAAAACAGCCGGTCCGATTGGCAGTTTCAATTCAAAACGAAATAAACACACGGAGCGTTTCACGGAGGCTGATTGAAATTTCGACACTCTTTTTTTTAAACTTAACGCGCTATCGCGTTTCGGAATTTAGCCAGAATTTGTTGTTGCTGTTTATACTTAGTTTAATTGTGCATTCATACGTTCATTTTGCGGTTTAGTATCAAAGAGCTTTTGGAAATAAATATATCTAGGTATTTATTAACTGCTTTGGAATCAATGTGTCATTTTGTGCTATTTTAAAACATATACTCATGTTATGTATTGGGCATTGGTATTTAAAATTCTCGTGATTTCGTCGACGTTATTTTTGGAGATTAGATTAAAGAGGTAATAGTTAGGTCAGATAAGCAATATTGTTTCTAAACCTATCCTGATCAAACAGTCATTTGATTTACATTTTAACCCGTCGTCTATTAATTAACCCTTTTAACAAAGGTCTGCGTCCGTTTTTAGAGCATCAACTCGGGGAAAATATTATGGCGGTAAACCAGATTCACTTTTACTGCCATAGCCTTTTTATTAATGAGCTGTTTGACATACCTTATCAATTGTAGCCTGATTTATTTATAAGTAAGTACCTATACGCTTAGGAAAATATAAATTAGGATAAACAAATTAGGAGAACAATTTAGGTTTAGAGATATTTATTTTCAAAAATAAATTTGTTCTACAATAAACAATTGTTCTGAACAAAAACCAAATAAAACATTTGCGTGTCACAAGAATCTTTTCAAACCTTCATAATAATATTATTACTGTATTATTTAATTTTTAAATATTTATTTTTGATTATTAACATTATTAAGTAACTCTAGTTAGTATTAGATTTAGAAATAAACAAAATACCTATATATTTTGAAATAAACAAACACGTACCTACAATCTAAACCACAGAACATATTATTATCTAAACAACGTAGGTACCAACTGCGTTAATTAAAAAGTTATTTTTATCAAAACCCAAGAGAAAGGATTGTTAAGTAATGAAATAATGAACGCATTGTCTAATAACAACAAACTTCCGTATCTGTTCACTGCGGCATTGTCCTGGCAATTTTCATAGACTACAGAGTACATAATGATTTGGGTTCAGTTAGTGTAAGTTATAATGTGTTTAGTTGATGCGCAAATGGACATTATCAATATTATAATTATTATTGTAATAGTTATACAGTTATTATCGTAAATAATTGCAAGGATGCAAGGAAGGAGGATTAATAAATAATAATTTTTTGTAGTTAATTATTTTGAGGGTATCTTGTATATCATATCATACATATTATGTAAGTATGACTTGTTATATTTTTAATGCATGAAACTTGGATTAAATCTCAACTTTCGACAATAGCAAAACGGTAATAAGCTATGACTTCGGTAGGATTCTGGCTTGTATTCGAAAAAAAGAATCTATTCGTATTGCGGATCCTCTGCTTTGCCATTCATGCGTTCCTCCAACGCTTTGTGCCTATTTGCTTGATATTATATTCAATGTGTTACAATACTATTCTTTCTATTGCGATATGCTTTCATGAAAATATTTTTACACAGCTGTACATACAACTTCAAGTATCTCATTTGCATTGCTTTATTTAGTGAAACTATACGGAACATTCTAGACGCGGCACATTGTTTTTTATATTTATACACCTACGCAATGCAACAGTGTTCCCCACTACAATGCCTCTGTTTGGCTGAATGCTTGTTGACATCGCATTGTCATCCCGAGACAATAGATGTGTGAAATGATTTTCGTGTTTGTGTCATTTCATTGTTTATTTAGCTTCTAGCAAATTGCGCTTACAATGTATTTAAATTTTGTAGCTGGTTTTAGCTGGGTGCACCATAGAGTTTCATTTTGTTCTAGTATTGACAAAGCATTGTTTATCGGCTAAAAATGAGTTTTATAATAATTTGTACCTACTACGAGCACATCATGAGACCTGGCACCAGTGACCCATAAGCAGTATTTATTACACAATAAATGCAACACAGGACAATTTAATTTATCTTAAATTGTACTATATTGCATGATACTTGTGATGTCTTTGCATCTTCGAATCTTCGAAGGAATCAGTCGACACAAAAATATATGCTAATTATGCATGTAAGCTTGCTAAAATTACTTAGTTTTATTGATGGAAGTGGTAAAAAGAAGGTTTAAGGTTATTTTTCATGATTTATATATGTAAGTAATTTTATATTTACTTATCTAACTGCCCCATTTTGTAAGGCTAACTAACTTAGTGTATATTCTATGGCTTAACTACTACAAAAATAATATGCAAAATTTATAAAATCACGCAAATGAAACCCAATGACGTCAGATTCACACCACGCGCATAATTAAATTTGGCATCGTGGAA
Source organism: Colias croceus (assembly GCF_905220415.1). NCBI lineage: Eukaryota > Metazoa > Arthropoda > Insecta > Lepidoptera > Pieridae > Colias > Colias croceus. The sequence continues at coordinate 1,485,656 of NC_059547.1, forward strand.
TCAGGGGATATTAGGCGCAGGCATAGTAAAGGACGAAATAAATTAAACTTAATCTTGTACTCTTTGAGTTCTTGTTATTGCTGTCGCCTTGTTTGAACTTTGTCGGGATTTCGGATTGAATTAATATACGTATGAGTGTGGGTTTACAAAGCGCAATTATGTCAAACTTTTGCCCCTGATTTAAATTTCGTGACATTACTTTGACGTTGTTCGAAATTCGAATTCAATTCAAATTGTGTATGACAATAGAGAACAGAGTTATGTTAACCGTCATATGTGTCATAAATTCAAATAATACCCTCGAAATATTATATTAGATTCTATAGAGATAAGAACAATCACTGCTATATAATATAAATTATTATATTATTAAATATACTTTTGGCATTGTTTTACATTGTTCATAATTTATTTGTTTTGGACAAAAATTTATTCCCATTTTTCATTGTTTACAGTTCATTAAGTAGTACATACAATATGTAAATGCATTGTAATACTTTTATATCTCTATCAATATTACTTATTTCGATAATATCAATAGAAATTTACCGAAATAATAATATTATAAATGCTTGAGAAAACCCACAATGCTTGAGTTTCATCTATTCTGTTACCGTGCATATACAGTCAGCTGTTTAATATTGTCTAAATTATCTATTGTTTTTGATGTTGGCAGCATTGCGTGAAGATTAATTTTAGCGGCGTTTATTGTTTATCTAAATGAGACGCGTTTAATCACTTACTTTCCCCTTCTATAATAGTCCATTATGCGAAGAAGTAGGAAAGCACATTATAATGTTCGATTCAGTTATTTTGAAGTATCCCATGATTAGTGGTTCTTATAATACTTATCTTATAAATTAATATTTTCTACTTTCTATCACAAAAAAGTAACACTTCTTCTTATTGTAAAGCTTGATGGTAAAACTATTTATTTATCATCGGTTTCGACGTAACGTAAACTCAATTCTGGACAAAGACTTATGTACTTAATACCTGTAATAAAATATCAAGACAGTTCTGTCCGTAGTCAATTGGCTCAGAAATTGTACTGGGACATTTTGATTTAGACTTCAGACATTTGCCAACTGCTTTGTAGATATGAATTTATGTGGAACGGTGCTCGATAGAGATGCCACATGCAAATTTTAAATCTCGATTTTGGAAGGGGAAAAATTGTTATTGCAATAATTTTAGCATTTATTAGTAAGCAAGTGAATAAGTACCTATTGTGGGTTCCGTACACGTCACATTTACTGAATTTCACTATTAATTAATTAAGCTATCCTAAGTTATAATAATTTGTATAGCGATTAAGCACACACTGATTGCATCTCTTATATTATTATATCATGTAGGTATTCTATTGTAGCACTTCATATAATACATTACGTGCCTGTTAGTTTTCCTTTCTTTAATTGGAATGAATTTCATTAAACTTTTTAAATACAAAAAAACATCAATGGTTTGATTCTAATGTCTAAAAAGCCGGAAAGGTTGGCAAAAGTTAAACGTCTGGCAACACTAGCTCCAGAGTACAGACTAACCAGGCACGTATAAACATATTATATGCTCTGTCATCAAGCGGTACTCATATTTAAACGGAACTTGCAATTGTTTTACAATTTCTTTGAACGAGAAGCGCGTGATGCTATTTTTTTGGCTTAAATTGTTGACGTAAGTTGTTTATTGGCACAGAAAAACATTTTTAGTAGGAAAATAAAATGATAAACTTTGTTTCAATAATATCCAAGAATCGATATCAATTCGAATGAAAATAATATCAAATATATCACACACTTTTGCATTTAATCCGCGAGATTTATTCAATTCCAGTTTGTAACGATTTCCGCAATAAAAATTAAAGTTTCCAAAATTTAAAAGTGGAACGGTCGATTTACGATCGCGCGCCATCAGATCGGGCAACACTGAGTTTAAATTCCATCAGTGCCACAGATAACGATGAACGTAGACTATAAAATACAGCAACTGGCGCGAGTTTCAATAATCCCTAGTCGGGTTAATCAGCCGAGTGGCCCACGGGCGATTGGGAAATGATCGTTTTGTTTCGACTTTCGACCGCTTTTGACTGTCAATTTGGTTTTTAAAGTATCGAGTGTGGTGTGGATTACTGGAAAAATTTTATATCCTATGCTATGCACTATGGAGCTTTAGCATCTTTTTCTGTATGTATTTATGCTGTTAGATATTGAGCTGTATGAGTTGGATTAGATGGATATATAATATATATTATATGCAAATATAATAATAAATGTTGTTATAATAAGTAATCTCGGTAACATTAAGGACGACTTCGTCGTATTATTCAGAAATTAAAAATTTTTGTTTTGCGTAAAACATATTTTTTTGTCGCTCGTAAAAGGCTCTTTGTCTAGTAAACATTGTCTGTTTGAACATTTTCTCAGCAATAAATATTTATCTGTGACATTTTAGTCAATTTAAATTGACTAAAATATGTACGGAGTGGGTACTCCGCACATTGACCGACTCAGCCATATTTTTCAGTCGAAAGCGATTTATTTCTACGTTCGCTCGTATATTTGGCTCGAAAATAGGTGATTGAGTTTAAATGCTCTCGCAAAGTATTAAGCGATGTGTAATCATGATGAAATGCCTGTTATTTTATTGTCGTAAGCGATTACAGATGTGAATAAGGGATTTAATAATGGCAAATGAGTTGATGAGTGGGTTTCGGTTTATTTATTAATAATTATTACTGTTACATTGAATGATACAGAAAAATACAGTGTCATAAGAAAAGTCGTCAAAACAGTAAAACAGACAAGTTAGACATAATTTAATTTTACATTCCTTAAAAAAAATTATATTAGTAAGTATTCACCACTAGAAGGCTATCATTTTCAGCATAGATTTTTCGATGAACATTTATAGGTAATAGCATATTGAGCCTTTAATTTCCTAGCAGATTTTATTCGAAAGAAATATAATAATATTTAATATTATTCAAAACGGAAGAAAGAGCCAATTTTTATAAATATCTAGGGGAAACTTGCCTAATTCGTACCACTTAAGGAGAACCTCAAAAATTTTGGAAATGAACAATGATACACAGTTATTTATATTAAGTAATTATAATTTCACTAATGTTCTATTAGTATTTCAACAAAAAATAACATATATCTTATAAACTTCTGAGAAATAAACAATTTTCAAAAACTTAAAAAAAGTACGATTTAAGACCATTCATCTTAAATCGTACTAGTATATTCTTAAATCGTACTTTGAGATCCTATCATTGGTTTACAGTCTTAAAAATCACAATCTTAATAATCTTCTCCTCTTTTTCTTAATTTTAATGTACCTAGATTAATTCTTATTAATACAGCGGATGGTCTTTGCCAAATCCTGACAGTCATCGCAGTAATAACATTTTGTTTTTTTAGTTGTCCCTGCACATAGCTCATGTAGGTAATTGTGAAGTATGGGTAGGTACCCATACTTCACAATTACCGCATTTAATCATGTTTTCTTTAACGTCTTCTTGACATATTTTGCAATACCAACTGTCATTTTCATCTTGTTCTTGTTTCTTTTTCTTGTTTCCTTTTTGAGGTGTTTTCGTTCGTTCGTACAGGTACGTTTTAAGAAGTTGCTGCGAGTACGAAATAGGCACAAGTATCAAAAGAATTTCAAATTTGCCGCAAAAAAAACTGTCAACGAACAAGCCGGCTTTACTATGTGAAATATATTCACAAATATACGCATAAATATAAAATAAACAGTTAAACAACTTATGAACGGTATACTTGGAAGACAGTTCTTGTGAAGTGTGCGAAAAAATTACTCAAAAAGTAAGAAAAAACTTACTTGATAAATATTTTAGTCGGGAGCAACGTAACAGGTATTTATTTGTCACATGGCAATATGGCCGACTATTATTGACATTTTATGCCACCAGAGGCGCTGGTAACTATTACCCAAGCCGAGATATAGACGAGGTACGATTTAAGAGGGCTTATTCAATTTAACGCAAGTCAAAATCTCCGCGATCTATTACGATAGATCGCGGCTTGCGCTATCCTTTTACTATGAACAGCATAGGTCCACAGGAGAGCGCCGAGCAACATGTCCTCTCTCTGGAAAGGCTCGCTGCCGACTGATTTTATTCGGGTCGCGCGCAGTGTTTTATAGTACTTTAAAAAAAATTGTAGAAAAATAATAGAGGTACCTTAGTTGATTTTTTAAATTTTATCTTATAAGTAAGACGTTCTTTTATTGCAATATATATAAATTATATTCAACTAAGTCAAATATCTTGGTGAAAATAATCATTTTGTCGACTATAATTTCTAAAAAAATTCACATTGTTTGGATTTTAATTTCGTAAGTTAGGAGTCCAAAATAAAAAAATCTTTTAACTAACTATTTTAATAAGGATTTTTGCAGTTAGTTAAAAAAAAATGTGTGTTAGATCTGTCAGCAATTTCAGATATTTTTAGCTTCGAAATTGACACTAAAAGTGAAATCAAGTAATCATCGGCTCAGTTATCTTGATGGTATTCACAAATACTGTATTAATTGAAATAAACTCTTAACTAACTATATAGACAATAAAATTTCCTAAAATTATTAGTAATTCATATGTTTGTAAGATAAGTGGTTGATGGACAATCTGGTTTGAAAAATCACATATTTGAGCCAAACAGCGCACGGACCGCGTACACGGCCTTAAGCGCAGGTACGAATTATGCAAGTTTACCCTACTTGACGATTGAATTCTTAAATGTACATAATATGTATTTGGAACGCGAATTTTAATAATTGAGCCTCATATTTTTTGTAATAATATTATGTTGACGATGATTTGATATATTAAATAAGACAAAATAAATATGATGATACTATAAGTGAGATTTATTTATTGTACATAATATTATAAAATACTAAAATATTAAGTATACTTCATTTTCCTCTAGATTAGGTATTCAATATTTTACGTATCTAAGTCTAATCTAACTTACTCAGTGGATGCAATTCATAATGTTTTTATGTGGGGAGATTACTACTATGAATAAAGATACACAATAATTGCAACATTTACAAATACAGACAAAAATGCTCATAAAATAAAAACTACTGCCAAAACATTTTTTGAACACAAAATTTTTGCATTCGTTTCATTTTTGGCCTGCGCAAACTTGCGTGTCTGACTACCGCAAAAAACTCAACTGGCTTCCCATCCGCCTCCGACGTCATTCCCACATCCTTCATCTTCTTTTCTCCATCCTCTTCGATCCTAAAGCTCCTCACTATCTCAAGGATAATTTCACTTTCTCTGTTTCTCCATTCCCTCGCTCATCAAAATCTCTGCTTTTACGTGTCCCAGTTGCGAACAGCAAATTCTATAGCAATTCTTTTGTAGTTCGCGCTGTTAAGCTATGGAATGAACTCCCTCTAGTAGTTCGACAAGCTCAAACTTTGGGCAGTTTCAAAAATCTCCTCAAGGCACACTATCTATCACTTTCTTGATCCTTCCTCCATTTCATTGCTGTTGTCCTTTTCTTTCTTTTCTCCTCTTACGCTGTATTAAGTTATTCATTATTATTTATTTTAGGTATATAATATGTATTATCTGATTTATTATATTCTTATTTTATATTATGCATGCTTTATGTAGTTATACGTGTTAAAATTTATTTTTCCCAACGCAATAATTTTTGCTCACCCACCTCCTTTAAATGTGTTTCCCTGTCAATAAACCTTCGTACGTCCTACGCACGTTATTCGCGCGTAACTAAATCTGTATTTTATAGTAGGACGCGTGAGAGAGCGTGGTAGCCTGGAAGAGATCGCTGCCTAGCGATAAGGCCGCCATTTGTACATACTTGCATCTATTTGTCTTTTCTGTGTGTATTGTAAATCTTGTGTGTGTGCAATAAAGAATTATCTATCTATCTATCTATCTACTGCCCCCCTAGCCAAGTGGCTTTCTGTTAGCGTAGCGTTCAATAGAATAGACTACGAATGTATGAGATTGACGTAAGCTGTAGAGTGTAGATACGTTTATCTACAGCCTACGTCAATCTCATCACAATATACAGATACATACAGTAAGGAAACTTCATACAAAATGTTCGAAATGGCTCCCCCCCCATAAAGCGTGTTTTCGAGGGTATTGAGGGGGATCGATAGTAGCGGGTGACACATCCACAGATTTTGAATATAGTATGGAAAAAAGTTTAAAGTGATGTCATTTCACATTAAATAAATATCGATTGTTTCAGTTTGTAGCCCTTTCACTTAGATTACAAAATAAAGTACTTTCAATAAATATATATCTGTATCGTATCTGACTACAAGTTAAAAAGAGACTATTTTTTAATTTCTATAGATATGGCAGTATGAGTTTTAAATTATGTTGACATATTTTCTACCAAAATGATAGCTACAAATAGTAGGTACCTATTAGGAGTCCAGTCTGTTTAAAGACCGCATCTATTTTTTACGCAATCTAGAAGAGCACGAAAATCTAAAAAATGGAAACTTTAAAAAATCTTGTTTAAATTTATGTGCATAATTACGTAAATATTAGGGAAGAAAAAGATAGATATTATAATAATTATTGTATTTTTATTGATACGTGACTTTACCACTTTGTCAAGCACTAAGCCTGTCAAACTATTTTCTTTTTCATCCTAAAACAAAAAGGGTTTTATAAAAGGAGGTTCTATGTTCGTATAATAATAATTTTAATTTATTTTTGCATATTTTGTGTTTTTTAATTTAATTTAATTTATCGTTTTAAAAATAATTTAGTAGGTATACCTACATACAAGTATTGTTAATTCTGGTTTAAAATAATTATTGAATACTTATATCTATCATACAAATATCAAGCATTATAAATAATTTAGGTAGGTACCTACATTAAAATAGCCTTCGGCGTCCAAAAAAGACAAGATTTCGAAATATAGCACTGAAAAAAACGTACCTATTTACTTTTACAAGGTATATATTTTATTGAGATTGTTTCTTCTTGTAAATTCATATTTAGGCTACACCATTTTTTAATTTTAACGGGTTTTAATCTCAAAATTACCACAAAGTCAACTGTGAAAAAAAGCAAATAGAAATATACAGGCCGAATTGATAACCTCCTCCATTTTTGAAGTCGGTTAAATATCAAAAAGGTTACAGCCCTATAGCTATACGTCATAATTTCATCGCAGGGGCTTAGTTTCCTAACTGTATGTACGTAGTATATATCTGTCAACTGTGATCTCATACATTCGTAGTCTATTCTATTGAACGCTACGCTAACAGAAAGCCACTTGGCTAGGGGGGCTGGGCCTATCCGAATAAAATTTTTATGGGACCAATTCGACACCATCCCGCATCGAACAAAAAAAGAATCACGTAAATCGGTTCAGAAACCTCGGAGTAATCGGTGTACATACATTAAAAAAATTATTGAAACAAAATCCTTACTTACCTACAAATACATATTAATCTCTTTTAGCACAAAACATATAATTTGACTAAATTATGCATGAAGAAAATGCATTTAACCGCTCTATATAGATATCATCTTCGGACGCTCCGAGAATATGACAGTTGCCGAACAGTGACGAAGATTTCTATGCGCATTATTACTTTTGGATTACTGTACGTAGTTATCAAAATATCGGTCGCTGATAAACTATCAAAAATACCGAGATAAAAAGAAAATTGAGAATGCGTGTGATTTAACTATGACTTCAAAATCTATAACGTAATTTCAAACTTGTAACCAACATCTTCGGTAGTATAGTGGTCAGTATCCCCGCCTGTCACGCGGGAGACCGGGGTTCGATTCCCCGCCGGAGAGAACTCTTTTTAATTTTTTTCCTTGACACAATATTAACAATAAACGTTTCTGAAAACCTAATATTGTTTTATATATGTATCAAAAGCACATAAAAGATATTTTTATAAAGGTAAATTGAATATGAATTTCTCTGAACCTGTCACAATTATTTATCTTGCAATATCTAATCATTGGTACTATTTTTAACCGACTTCAAAAAAAGGAGGAGGTTAACAATTCGGCCGATATGTTTTTTTTTATGTATGTACACCGATTACTCCGAGGTTTCTGAACCGATTTACGCGATTCTTTTTTTGTTCGATGCGGGATGGTGTCGAATTGGTCCCATAAAAATTTTATTCGGATAGGCCCAGTAGTTTTTATTTTATGAGCATTTTTGTCTGTATTTGTAAATGTTGCAAGTGCAAGTTTGAAGTCGGTTGTTTTTAACGCAGTTATCACTTGTTACATTAACTAAATTTTAATTTATTACCTTGGACTTTTATTATTTCCACAATTAAACATGTTTAAACCCTAATTAACGGTTCTTGCCATCTACTGATACCGCCTTTACCAAACAATTAGACACTAGACTGGAAATCAATACAAACAAATCGAACCTTTGCCGAAGTTAGTAAGTTCGGAGTGAGTTCCTGAAATCTGAAGTACTAAGATCAAACTTTACTCTTTGACATACGCTGCAGAAGTTTGCATTTGCCAAACTTATTGGTACCAGGTATTTTTAAGGGAGAAGTGAACGTTTCTATGGTAGGTAAGTATGCAGCTAGTTAGGTATATATAGGGTATATACCTATTTATTTTTTGTAGATCCTGAAAGCATTTGAATAGATTTTTGTTTTTGTGTAAGGTGATGTTTCAAAGTGGTAATGTATTTGCGCTTTGAAAGTGTAAGCTCTAAAGGAGCTTAATTCTTTTCAAATATTACTCCTTATACAAATTTAGTATGGGATGGGATTTTCTGTTAATGTATTTCTGTATAATATTACAAAATGTTGTACATATATCGAAATTACAATTCAAAATAAAGTAGAAAAATTTACACACACTACCATGTATTTCATACACCCCTCACACACAGGCACACACCTAGTACCTAGTCTTTTGTTTATGGCCATCGAATTTGGATCTCTAACCGACTATAGTTTCTACAAAAGAACCAATAATTTAACTAATAAACAATCGGAATTAGATACTGGGCAGCGTTAACCGGTGTTAACGTGTTTATCGGTCCCCAAGGTACTATCACGGTGTGCGGAATTATCTCGCTTTTATCTCTCTCCCCATTGGTTAATCATTTTCGAATGTTGGATAAAAAAATAAGTAAATGAAGTGATAAAAATTCTGACAGAGAAAAAAATACCTAGGTATATTATAATCTATGCTAAAGCATAGCTGCACGAACATAATATTGTGTCAAAAAAAAAATGGGTTCAGTTATATTTTGTAAGAAAAATTTGATTTTTTGTCGTTACCTAATTGTCCTCTAACCATACTTTATTTCACTAAAATTAGAAGTGGACAATGGACATTTTTCTTTGAAGTATTAAAAAAAAAAAAGATAATAGACAAATTTCAACACTACCTTAACGGCGTAAAATGCAAACAACTTTAGAATGCAATTAATTCAAAAGTCCACAAATATAATTAACCCTTTGCCCGGTCAGCAATTTAATAGTTTTCTACAGGGCAACATCGAAACTATAAATCAATTGTAACTCGCATGGGCGGACAGAATTACCATATTAATCTAGTGATCCGTGTAGGCTTTCGTGGAATTGTGTATAAATCAAATAATTTGTTGCCCTACTTAAATGTTTTAGATTTTTCCTTGTTGTATGTTGAGTCTTATTCCTGGTTGTTTTTTACAAAAAAAGGAGTAAAACATTAATAATAATAAGCTAAATCAGTTGTTAATTCATCGTGTTCATTGCAGATCACCTGGTCGTGTTCAGTAGCAACTGCGCAGGCAATTAATTTAAAAAATTAAATTAATTAAAATAAATATGCCTGCAAAGTAAAGTGAAAAAAGAACCCTAAAATATACAGGTTAGATATGCTATTTCAAGTCTTAGAGCCCTCTAGGTAATATTAGTGTGTTCCATAAGCTTAAAGCTTTCTGATCATTAAATATGTATTGCGAATTTATACCTGGCAGTACGTATAAATTATTAATAACATTGTTTGAGTACATCGAGCCAACCATCCATGAAATTGACAAGCCTAGCAGCGTAAACGTAGATTTACTCATTAACATTGACGGAAATATAAATTAATCCATACCAAAATAATGGAGTTTGTCATTAAATAATGTAAACACAATTAATTTGAATACGGCAACATTAACCGCTTACGTTGACACTTGTGCGTCGGTTGCACGGAATTGGCCGCCATCTTGATTTCCCGCCGAAACCGCACGCCTGCTGTTGACGGGTACTTTCGCGCACATTTACACCGCATCTCGTTCAAGTTAATGTGTTATATGTAATTATGGCTATCGATGTCGGAGTTTAATATATTTAAGTCATTTTGCTTTGTGGGTTTAAATGTGAAATTAATTTGGATAGTTGTTATTATTGACGAGAATGTAACATTGAGTCTTATACTTAAGCATTTTAAAATTTAACAATCTACCCTTCAAGTAGTTAGGTATAAATAATTATTCTCAAATTTATAAGATGTCATAAAGTTCTCGTGCTTAAGTTAAAAATAAAAGAATGTCGTGTAAGTTGTAACACATGCCTCATAAATCTTTCAAATAAATTTCAAAACCATTGTTCGCAACCTCTTCTTAATTAATTTTAAAACAAATTTATCGCAGCATTAAAAAATAACCGAGTTAAAGCGTAGAACAAAAAAGGCCATCATAAAAACGTATGAAGTAACATTTTTAATCTGTCGCTTGGCTATGGTCATTCATTATCTGTCAGATGGTGCGGGACGCCAGGGAGCGCGCGAAAAAGATTAATCAATAACCGTTTTATACAACAGATGGATCGACGGGCACTTTTTTAACTTTCAGCCAAGAAAAATAAACGTGAACCAGTTTTCATAGTCTGAAAGATTATCAAGTTTCTATTTTGTATTGCGAAAGTGTTCATTAGTTGCAGAGGATTTTTGAAAGCTAAATAAGAGTTTTTAAAAGCTTTTAATTTTTCTTGTGTACGTACATAAATTTGTGTTAAAAATTGAATCTTACTCAAACTTAAATCTAGTTGTAGGTCATGCTTTTATATTTTTATTATTTATATTGTATGTAATGCTTAATTTATTTATAGAATTGGCGCCAAGTCGCGTTCTAGCATACATTCCTTACCAATCAGGGTTGCCTGGAAGATATTGCTTTTGAGCAATAAAGCCGCCTTTTAGTACGTATTTGCCGTGTGTTTTCATTGTATTTAATTATAGTTTAGCTTATTCATGTTGGTATATTATGTACAATAAAGAATAAAATAAATAATAAATAAATAAATAAATAATATAATTTTATTAATATTTTAATATAAAAAGCAATATCAAAATTCAAAATAAGTAGGAATATTGTCCCTCAGCGCATTCGATGATGAAACGTTTCAGTAAACGGTTTTAAGTCGGATTCGTGGAAAATAAAATTACATATTTCGAAATAGTTCAAACGCGATGCCAAAGAGAATTGCATTCACAGGATAGTTACTATTAATAATTCAAAACTACTGCATGGGGCGTTGTACTAAGCAGTAGGGTGTCTGTGAGTTCATTTGAAGTCCTGTTTCGTTATTTTTTTTTGATATTTTACTAGTATTTTTAGGCATTGTGAAAGACTAGACAAAATAGTAAGGATAATTTATATTATAAAAGTATTATTAACAGTCATTCATGTTTAGCAGAGCAAAATAAGTCACTTTCTATAGAAAATCAACAGCGTTAGAGAAAGTCTACATAGAGATGTTTTTTTTACAGTGTACGTGTTTAAAAAACGATTTTTGCCATCATTCAGAATATAAGTAGAATATAATATAACTAGAATAGCACTTTTTATTTGTTATATTTTTCTCCAGAATCAACCCTTTAAATCGGAAACGGAAAGTGTTTAATAAAATCCCAAAATTCCTCAATAAATGGATACCCAACAACAAAGTTCAAACGGCGTGTTAAGCGTTCCCTGTTTCACTTTCATATTCATATCCAGATCTAACCGAAACATATTTAGCATTTCATTTACTTTGAAAAATATGCACTATTTCGTCTGAGTGCCCGGCCAAGGGCTAGGTGTCTGAATGACAAGCACTTAGGTTCAAAGGATCAAGTGTTTTGACTGCGTTTAAACCTTTGTTAACGAGTATTTGTTTCGTTTATTCGTTCTGTAGGGATAGATAGGTTTTTGAATACTGCTTAGTGTGAGCTGCATTAGTAATTCATTGGGGGAGCCTACAAAAGAGGTTAATTTTATAGGATTAAGGAAACTTATGAAAACGAACTCCTTGAAAAAATTACTATCTCAAAAATATGTTTAAGATTGACTCGTTGCAACTGGATTGAAGTGGTACATTTTGATATTGTACAGTTGCATAAACCACACCTATACCTATACACACGCTTATAAAACCACCTTGTAAGAAAAGATATGAAAACAATTCAAATAGAATGTCATAGTAACAAGTGACGGCGCTTCAGGCGTCTAGTTCCCCTGAAAATATTTGGTGTACAAACAATACCCTTCGCCTCTCATATCACAGAGCCTCTTGACCTGGAAATCTGAAACTTTGAAGATTCTGCCCTGGGCGACGCGTAAAACTGAATAACCGATGTGCATAGATAAATAAAAAGATATGGCAGTTTATTTTTAGGTTATAGTATAGCATAGTATAGTATAGCCGTGCTGCTCGGTTTCAAAAACAAGTACCTATACTACTATGTACCTATTCATATGCTATTCTGAATTATAATCTATATAATATATTGCTGTAAAATTTCATCCAAATCCGATCTATAGTTTTTTCCGTGAAAGAGTAACATACTTACAACCATCCTCACAGACTTTCGCATTTAAAAAAAGAAAGGTTGTTATAGCAAAAGTTAAAAAGAAGAAGAAGAGAAAAATCGATTGGAATTTGAGCTCGTTTCTTTCACCTTACCGTGGCTACAACTTAGACCACTATGCCACCCATGATCTTACCTCACCAATCGAATTCTTCTACTCTTTAGATAATATTTGCCTAAAGTAATCTTTCACATCTATATATATAAAACTCAAAGGTGACTGATATAGTGATCTATCAACGCACAGCCCAAACCACTGGACGTATCGGGCTGAAATTTGGCATACAGGTAGATGTCATAACGTAGGCGTCCCCTAAGAAAGGATTTCCCGAAATTATTGCGGGAACGGGGAAAAACGAGGATGCACGTACAAAGTCGTGGGCGGAAGCTAGTATGACAATATTATCCAAAGAATAAGAACAACAGAATATTTTTAGGACTTTTATTAACTTCGTTTGGTAAGAAAACTAGAAAAAGAATTTTCCCAGAAATCAGTAAGAAGTTTGGCGTGTTATTACATTTTGTCTCATATTATTTCTCCTCATGTTAGATTATTTTCTATAGGCCTAGTCCTTGGAACAGAACACTTAATTATAGCAAAATAGATATCAAATCTTTCGGAAGTATTTTATTGTCTTAAGAATGGTGAGTGTATGAAGGAAAAGTTATCGTAGAATCGCTTCTATGAATGTATAAAAATTTGTCCGTGCAAAAGCTGTTAATTGACATACTTGGGCAAGTTTTAGCGACGTGCGTCAATGTTTTAAAGACTATTCTTTCCGCCACCTTTATTATTAAGTATTTTATTTATTTATTTATTCATACTTTATTGCTCTGACTTAACTTAACTAGGAACTTAATCTAATTATAAATTTAAACAAATGGCGGTCTTATCGCTAAATAGCGATTTCTTCCAGACAACCAGACGTACGGAAGGAAGTTAGAGGAGAGGAATAGGGCAGAGCATAAATATAATAAGTTAAGAATATAAGTATTGTACGTATCTTAAAATAATAATGGTATTGCTTTATCTATATACTGCATTCGTTTAAAATATTTTTCTTAATAAATAATACATTCAATAAATCAGTAAAAAGTACCTAGTGTCTAGTGTGTTTGATTACGTAAAAGCTTAAATCAAGATCACAACAGCAAAATTCTCATATATTGCACGCAGTCCTTGACATCCCTCTACCATTCAGACCTATCTAATTATTTATTTACATATAACAAAGCCGGAGCTGTCCCATAAATTATAATTTCCGATGCATTTAGCTAATAACTAATTAACTTTGTAATTACCATGATAAGCTCGGAATTCCTGGGCTTATAACTTAATACCTTCATGGTTAACGTGATTAAATTGTATTGTAATGTTACTAGTTAATATCTTCATAATTATCACAAGCGTCAGCCCGCGGTTTTTCTCACGTTTTTTATTCAAGTAGTCTCCAAACAATTAACAGCTAATTGCTAGGAAGTATTATTACCAAAAGCGCTTCTAAAATGAATGTTGTTGAATAATATTAGTTACTTAATGTGTTTTTACGTTACGCAGGACCACCTTTATAAGCACGTTTTCCGTAAGTAAGATTAATAACTATTTTTTAACTAAAATAATTAACGAACTATTAAACTAAAACTAACAAATTAAAAAAATTTAACCAACTTTTTAATGTTTTTAAACTCTCTGATTAGTGATTAGTTTATTCATAGCTTTTACACGTTTTACGAAGCTTCTATTCTGTCACATTTGTACAAATATTCTTTGACGGTGTAAAGGATTCGTGAGGGCGTCAAAAGTCATAAGATTTTGAGCATCTTGTTAGTATAGGATGGGTATCTTGAGGGCAGGCCCTAGCACTACATAACAGGTATCTTTATTATTTTTCACTTATTCCTTGAAGGTTGTGGTAACGTATTGAAAGAATTTCTTAAAGAAGGAATATCCGATGTATACTAAGATGTATAGGTACTTTAAAATGATTTCTATGATACCTTATAATATTATGTATGTAACTATGTCCTTAATCTGGAAACAATTAATAATAATTAAAATTACTAACCAAAACAATAATAGCAAGTAGACAGAATGAATTGGTCTAGGAAATCATTGTGAGTATTTTCTATGGAAAACATCTTGAGCATATTACCTATAATCTTGAACACATGTGACCTTGCATATGACATTTAACTAGATTGTCAGTGTTCATGCAGTTCTAAATATCAAAATAACAAAGAATATTGTGACACAGATATAATGTATTTTAAAGCGACGTAGGTATATAATACTTGTTTTAGGTTTGCTACAATCTACAAAGTGACATGATTTGGTTCCTGAGACAGTATTTTACTAATTCAGGAGCCTATAATTCATATATAAGCTGTACCTATTTATTATGTCAATAAAGTTTTATAAAGCTATTGCATAGCTTCTATAGCGGGCCTTGAGCGCGGGGACCGAATCGAGAAATACCGTAACGAAAAAACCTCACGATCCCCACTCCGACAGGCTCGGAGGTGTGGCTTGAAGGCATGCTATGCAATAGCTTTACCGCGGCAGTCCCCGAGTGCCACACGTCTTTTTTTTATTTCTGTATGTAGTAGGACAACTAACATTTGCTAGTCTTTCTCACTATGAAAACAATACTTATACAGTGAAACTTGGTTAAGTGGGACCTGGATAAGTGAGAAACCTCCTTAACTGGAACTCATTGTGAGGTCCCAACATTGTTTGTTTACTCATTCTTATTCTACCCACAAATATCACACGTAATTTCAAGTACGTAAGTACAAATTTTGAGCATCAATTACCTTCAGTTTTAATTTCGCTTTACTATCATACAGGTGTTTTTTTAAATGACCACACCTGTATAACTGAAATAACCTGTACCTATAGTGTATTCTCACCTCTATTAATGGAACCACCTCTGTAAATGAGACAGATATTTATTTATACCTGTATATCTGAGACACTGGGTAAGTGGAATACCTCTGTAAGTGAAACGAAATTGCAGGTCCCTTGATGTCTCACTTAACCAGGTTTCACTGTACCTACTTAGCTTTCAGGCTTACACCATGTGCTTCATCTAAAGCGGCCGATTCACATAAAATTATCTCGCCAAACATTCGAAAGGTTTCAAATGATTGGCGCGTGAATGGTCGGAGATAAAACCGGGATCTGGTTAGCCAGTGAGATCGGATGCTATAATAGACAAACCCGATTACAGATTTCCCCGGGCGACGTTTTTCAATTGGGAACTATGGTTTCTCGATTTTGGAATTTAAAAAAATGGTGTTATTTTGATCGTATTTGTTGTTTTTAGATGCTTGGTGGTAAATTGCTGCCCGTGAGACTTCGTAGCAAATGTAAAATGCAAATGGTACCTATTACTTTGGGATTTATGTTTTGTTGTCAATTATTTCTTTTTATGTAGATGCATTAATTGGAGGTGTGTACTAGATATTGTATCATAAATTATAATCGTCTTCATCATCACTGTATTTTTTGGTAAAATGCAAAGGCTTAAAAGTTTAGTTTGGACATAGTGCATAATTATAACCGAATCATCATAATCTTCGGTAGTATAGTGGTCAGTATCCCCGCCTGTCACGCGGGAGACCGGGGTTCGATTCCCCGCCGGAGAGACTCTTTTTGAAACAAACTGTTATTACTCTTTTTTTAGTTGCTCTATTTTAATACAGTACAATAGTTCTAGAATTTATTACAATGTTTTTTTATTTCGAAAATTTATAGGTACTTCAATATTACTGGGAGATATGGGAATAAAATATACACTATTTTCATTTCTTACAACAACGTCTTCGGTAGTATAGTGGTCAGTATCCCCGCCTGTCACGCGGGAGACCGGGGTTCGATTCCCCGCCGGAGAGAACACTTTTTGCACGTTTATTAATTATGTAATCAACAATTTTTTTAATATAGTGCTATAATTATTTGACGTAGTCAGATTCAAACAATAATTTAATGTAGAATTTTCAAATGTTGTATGCATGCATACTAAAATGAAGGTTATGCCTGTAAGTAATATAAGAAGAGTTGTTTATTAGTCAGTAATCAGTATCTATTCAATATTTTTTTAGGATGTCACTCAATTTAACATTTTTTTGACTTGAAAGATATTTTATAAAGTACTAGCGGTCCGCCCCGGCTTCGCCCGTGGTACATATTTCGCAATAAAAGGTAGCTTATGTTCTTTCTCAGGGTCTAAAGATTGTCTGTGCCAAATTTCATCAAAATCGGTTGAGAGGTTTATGCGTGATAACTATACATACATACATAATTACAAACTTTTCCTCTTTATAATATTACTAGCTTACCGCCCGCGGCTTCGCCCGCTTTCTCTAAAATGATTTGAGATTTAAACTATCCTATCTCTCAAGTTGGATCGAACTGCACATGGTGTGCGAATTTTATTATAATCGGTTAAGTGGTTTAGGAGTCCATTGAGGACAAACATTGTGACACGAGATTTATATATATTAAGATTATAGATTTAAAGTATTTGATAGATATATTTAAGTACCTTATTACTTTCTTTCATTATAATTTTGCTGATAAATGAAATACTCAAATATTAATTAAGTAACAGAATGATAAGAGATAATACTATGTGAATATCATTAAAAAGCAAAGAATGTTTTCCAGATAATTTCAATTGTTTAATAACATCTTCGGTAGTATAGTGGTCAGTATCCCCGCCTGTCACGCGGGAGACCGGGGTTCGATTCCCCGCCGGAGAGAATTGCTTTTGATCAAGTTATGCACAATTAACATTATTTTTTATTCTTGTAAATGTTATATGCAATATTTTGTAACATATTTATTTGTGTTCGTATAAATTATATCAATTTTATAATACCTATCAGGTCATTGCTATTTTTGTTTTTATCGTTGTCTATTTATAGTATACCTTACAATAAATTACTTTCAACTTTGTAGAGTACATAGCGAATCTAATAACGAACTTCAGATGGATTTCCTTGAAATAAATGTCATAAGATCTCATTCGAAACATGTTATTAGATGGATCTTTTCATATCCGTCAGTGACTAGCAAATGTGGTTTTTGATGAACTTCATAAAGCGTTGAATAAGTTATATGGAATCAGATTTAGAGATAAGTATTTACGATGATTCTGAAAAGTAGATTATAATGCTTCTAATCTTTAAGAAAATTTAGAATTAAGAAAGGGGTCGATAAAAATAAACCTTGAAAAGATGAACGATGTTAAGAAATGGCGTGAGTTCTCAAAACGGAAAGAGTACAATACATTGACTGTGAGGTAAGATGGTTTGTATGGTGATTTTATTTATTTTTAAACGATAGCGATAAAATTGAACTACCTATTACTTATTAAAAGTTTCTTATAAAGCAACTAAACTCTCCTAAATACGGTGTGTAAACGAACGAACCAAGTAAAATACGATTGTTTATTAATAAACGTATTATTTCTATTTCGACAACATAATTCGTATATCTGTATGGTTACATAATGTCTAAAAGGATCCACGATTATTGCAATTAAGGCACACCTACGCGACGAAAAGTAACTGATTGAACGTGGGCCTACATGTTTCCTTTTACCTATTTGTCACTTCATTCTCAAATTTTTTTATCCATATTAATATCTATAAAGAAACTCTGTATGCCTGTTATGCTTTTACGCCTAAACAGTTGAAGCAATTTTGCCGAAATGTTTTAACAAAAAAATGAAGAGGAGTTTAGAAAAGAAAACGTTTTTGTGAAGAAAACAAATTTTGATGTCAGTGAGATAAGAAACGGATGAATGCCTATCACGCGATTAAATGAAGGTGGGATGAAAGCTTGTGTAAACTATCAATGTACAAATTACTAAATAAGAAACCTGAAGACTCTTTTGATTGAGTTTTTGATCACTCATATTACCGATAAAAGCATCATTTTTATATGGAGTAGTTTAGTTTCTCAAGGAACGCTCTAGGCTAAATAACATCACGCTACAACTATTAGAAGCTGGGCATCACTGCAAAATGTTGCAAAATTAAGAAAAAAATTCCTATTAAGAATAGACGGAACTATGTGATTCAACTAGTATTCTATAAACATTATTACGATTCGAGTTTCTCAAGTAGCGGCGCACAATAACCTCTGAAATGTGCCGACTTTCCCGCGGTTTTCTTTGTGACAGAAATAATAAAAAAGGACGGATTATTATCGTCGGATACATCTCGCTGTACGTTCCCAATGCTTCACTTAGTTTATTTCACGTAGAATCCTGTTTCGATAATGTGCTTTTTATAAGTTTTTTTACACTCTGGATTTTGCTAGAACGAAATGATTTTTAATCTTTGTTTTTTTTTTATTTTTTAGATAGGGAAGCGCTTGAACACAATCTCGCCTTATTGAAAGCTAAGATGTGATGGTACACGCTTCCCTAGTAGGTACCCGTTCACTCTACGCTGGACCCCCATATAATTGTAGGTACTCGTGGATTCAGGTAGCATGTTCCAGTCCCTTGCGTTTCGGATGAAAGAAAATCTATATCTTTTTCGTGTCTAATAAATAATAAATATAAATAAATATTATAGGACATTCGACAAATCGACCTAGTCCCACAGTAAGCTCAATTAAGGCTTGTGTTGTGGGTACTAGGCGACGATAAATATAATATTTAATAAATGCATATACTACTCTGTCAAGAAAGTACCGGGAAAATATCAATAATACACAAAAATTTTGTTATTCATCCAAATTTATTTTATCGCCTTCAAAGTATGCTCCTTCAGAAACTATATACACTTACGCCAACGAATAATCCAATCATCAAAACATTTTTTAAACGCTGTTTCCGAAATGGAGTTCAGTTCTCGCCGCGAATTCTCCTTTATGTCTTCTACCGATTGAAAACGGGTGCCACGAAGTGGTAATTTGAGTTTAGGAAAAAGAAAGTAGTCGGCTGGAGCCATATCTGGTGAATACGGTGGTTGCTCGATGGTATTTGTTGAGTGTTTGGACAAAAATTCGTTCACAATGATGGCCTTGTGCGAAGGCGCATTGTCGTGATGCAATATCCAAGAATTTTCTTTCCACAAAACTGGCCTTTTTCGTCTAATTTGTTCTCTTAAACGCCGCATAACGCTCAAATAATATACTTTATTTACCGTTTGACCTTCTGGCAAGAATTCCGAGTGCACAACACCGCGATAGTCAAAGAAAACAGTCAACATGACCTTGACTTGTGATCGACTTTGACGTGGTTTTTTTGGTTTTGGTTCAGTTGGAAGACGCCATTCCGAAGCTTGTTGACTAGTTTGCATGTCAAACTCGTAAACCCACGTCTCGTCACCAGTAACAATGCGTTTCATGAATGTTGGGTCGGTATTGACTCGTTCTAGCATGTCCTCAGCGACTCTCATGCGATTGAGTTTTTGAAGAAAATTCAGGTCTTTTGGGACTAGCCGGGCGGCAACACGTTTCATACCCAAATGATTACTTAAAATGGTACGGATCGACTCGTGAGATACAGAAAGATCGGCGGCCATCTCTCTCAAACTTGCATGAGGATTTTCAGTCATTATTTCCTTCACTTTTGCAATGTTAACTTCAGTTGCAGATGTTGATGGCCTACCAGAGCGAGGCAAATCTTCCATCACATCTCGACCATTTTTGAACGCTTTGTACCACTCATAAGCACGTGTTTTTGATAAAGTCGATTCACCATATGCCTTCTGTAACATTTTCAGTGTCTCCGAACACGAAATTCCATTGGCGATGCAAAATTTAAGACAAACTCTTTGTTCGATGTTTTTGTCCATTATGAAATTCGCAATACACGCTAGATATTATCAAACTAAAAACAGCACTGTTTTTAATTTAAATGACAGATGCTACTCAAACTCCGCGCCAAAATGGAAAACAGTTGTACCAACCTAACAACAACGAAAAAAACAAAAATTTGAATTTGGAACCATAAACAAATCATTCATTCCCGATACTTTGTTGACTGAATGTATAGATAATAACACCCAGACCCAAGAACAAATAATTGAGTTCATCACACAAATATTTGCCCTGACCGGGGATCAAACCCGGGACCGTCGGCTCAGTAGGCAGTTACTTTACCACTGCGCCAACCGCGTCGTATAAAAATAAAGTTTAAAAGTTACTCGGTAAACAACAGTTGGCGATGTCTTGACAAATTTCGTTATTTTTTATTTTAATTTGTTCTTTGTAGAACAAGAAAGACAAATTGTAAAAGTTGCCCGCCAAATTGGTTAGGGTGATCTATGGAATTTTGACAAGGCCATCAAAGTAACAGGATACTTACTCGAAAGTTAACTTTTTTGTGATTGTAAACATTAAAAATAGATCATGAAACAGTCTGTAATAGAAACACATTTTTAACTTTGTAAATGTATCTTCTAGGAGGCAATTGTATTTTTTAATTGATTGTCTAAAAATATCTAATTTACATTGTACTGGAGTGTTATTTTGAGCAAACATCAAAAAAGATGAAAACTAAGATCTGCTGCATTTTTTATTGGGGAATAGCTGTTATAAGTTTATTCATTTTATGTACTTTCAAACAGAGGTAACAGTTCTTATTCTTTTGTTTGTAAGTGAAGAAGATAATATAGGTAACATAGCAATACCTATAACATCAAAATATCCTCCCATTTTAAAGTCGCCTTATACCCTTAAAATTCCTTGCAAATACACATTAAGAATCAAAAGTAGATCTAACATCGCATTGAATATTAATATGAAAGCGTATCATGATAAACCTTGAGACGAGACGAAAATAGCATTATGAATGTAAAAAATATAACCAGCAAAAGATTTTTACATGAAATCCGCGTTAAAATCATAATTAAAATGGGAAAGATAAAAAAGCTGTCATTTCGCGGCGCTAATGAAATCTCACAAAAGAAAAGATCATGTCTTACGTTACATGGATACTTAAGCAAAGTAGGGGAAGCCTTTGAGAAAAATTCGTCTCGATGACAGAACTGGTTATTGTGGACGCGGTATTTGATTTTGTTAATAAATTGGTTAAAAGTTCGAGGATTTGTGTGCAGAATAACGATGTTTTTACAATTTTGCAATGAATATGTTTAATTTTTTTTTTCAAAAAATCATCGTACTTACCTACATAACGAAAACACCTGTTTTATTTTATAAACATGTGTACGAACTAATTTGATAAGGTAAAATTAATCTCTTACACATAAGTTAAATATTGAACGTTTAAAACTTGACATAAAACACATTATCGATAAAATGTCACTTGGCGATATACCTAATTAACAATTGATTCCATTTACCATTTTCGCGAAATCCTAAAAAAAAGATGTGTGGCACTCGGAGACTGCCGCGGTAAAGCTATTGCATAGCATGCCTTCAAGCCACACCTCCGTGCCCGTCGGAGTGGGGAGCGTGAGGTTTTTCCGTTACGGAATTTCTGGATTGGATCTGGATTCCCCGTGCTCAAGGCCCGCGATAGAAGCTATGCAATAGCTTAACCCTAGAAGCCTAATCTACGCCTGCGAGGCGTACACGATTTCGAATATCGGATGTATCTTTCTAACGGTTAAAGCTAGCGCGTCGTACTCTTTAGTTATCTCAGTGGTCGACGGGAGCTAGAGGACGGTGCCTGTATCGTTATGGTAAGTTTCGCCATTTTTGATTTATCGAAGTGTTGCACGCCTGCGAGACGTATGTTTAGGCTTTGTGTAACTTTTAACTAAGATTAAGTGCTTTTACTTTTGATTGTTTTCCGTGTATTTTATATCTTTTTTCAGCATTGTTTCAGTTATAAATATGTTACGGTCCAATATATTAAATAAAGACGACATTATCACAATTTTCAACGGAGAAGACAGTCCTCACGAGGATTCATATTCCAAAGTTGAGGATGACCAGATTATCGACGACGTTCAAAGCGAAGACGAAAATTATGAGGTGTCTGAATTTGTTGCGTCATTTCAAGAATCTGGGCCCTCTGAAGAATCTAATCCAACCATGAATGGCAAAATTAGAGTGTATATAAATGTAAAAAATCTGTGTGTGGCGAGCACAAGGTTGATTTATGTGTAATCTATACCTAAAGTTAATCTAGTCCTCTAAAGACTGGTTAGTTGTAATGTTTGATCTAAAAATATATAATTAGCGTAAAAAAATTGATACTCTATAAAAATAATATATGTTTTAGTTGATTTTGAAGAAGTTAATATTTTTGTTCCAATTTATGCACATTGTTTTTTATGTTGTAGCAAACAACTGTAATTATAGTTATAATTGATAACAGTGTGGTTTTATTTTTAGTTTATTTCCCAAATTTAAATTTTGGCTTTATTAAAACAAAAAAAATTAAACAATATACCTAAAATAAGGGCTTTTATATGTGTACGCCTCTGAGACGTATATTAAGGCTTTGTGTACGTTCTATATAGATTAGGCTTCTAGGGTTAATAAAAGTATTAAAAAAAAGTCCTATCTCACTATTAAAACACGCCAAATAACCGCATCCACTCTTCTAACTTCGTGATGCAGTCAAAAGGTCTGACGTCACGGTTCGTTACCCCCCACCATTACCCCCTCATCAAATTTCCACATTACTTACCCGCCATTGCAAATTGTGTACGATATAATCGTGCCTGTATATTTTGTTTACGTGACAGATTAATGTCTACATTTCGGGAATTCAAATGTCTGTTTATGTGGAGGTGAGACTGCTTAATAGCTTTAAGAAAGAACTTTCAAGGATTCTGTTTAAATGGAGGCGGCAAATGAGACACGTACGATTTTAGAGCTATACATAGAGTAAGAAGCATTCTTTTTATGAATGACATTTCTCTGCTGTCAATTTCTAAGGTACATTTATCTGATATACCTCCTAAATAAAGATTCGACCAGACCATTAGAAATAGTGGTTGAATAAAAATCGTAACTACAAAACTCACTATCATATCACTTTAATTGAAAAGCTTTTGGTGAAAGATTAAGATTAATTTTGTACATTCTTCTAAATTTTATGTCGAAAATCTTTCAAAATTTTTACTACTGTGGAAATAAATCTTAAAAATTCTACGTTCAATTCGTTCCGGACCTTCTTCGGTTCTGCTTCTGAGTTCTGACATAGTCAATGACATACCGAAAGTGACACATGTCAGTTACTATCGAAAAAAAAAAATTAGAACACAGATAACCAAAAGGCGTTCCATTACGTCGTCCTCTATACCGTACTACTGATTGATAAATGGACTCCCGAAGAGATAAAGCAGTAGATAAAATGTAAATTGCTTACGATCGTTCGGAATTTGATTTATCGCAAGGGTGCGTTGCGGTTTCAACGAACGATCGCTACCCAAAGGGTCCGTGAATTATATTGAATATGCTCTACTTTTGGTGCGAACAGAGGTCTAGTTTAGAATGTACAGCGTGGAGGACAATTTTATTGTCCTCGTATTTGATTTTATGAAGGTGAAGAGAAAAATTTCGTAGTGACAATCTTTGTTTGGATCAGAAGGACAGGACGAAAACAAGTATTATATTATCTGTGGTAAAACGCTATTTGTTTTTTATTCGTAATTAAGTACTGCTTTTAAAACTTTTATAATATGTTTTAACTTTAACAAGTAAACTGACTGTTAATTTCAAGTTTTGAATTAAACGAGGAATAAAAATATCATATTAAGTACATACCTATCGTAGTAAGTGAATCGGACTCTGACTGCAAAGACTTCGAAAAAATTACGCACAATATCTTACATAAATAAAATTGCGTACAGCATATATTTCTTTTACTGCAATACGCTGTAGTTAGAGAGGCAGAGTTGATATCACTCTCCAAAAATGTATTAAAATACGCCACGTTATCTCAACTTCAAAAGAGTTATCAATATCTAAAAATCCACTTAATAACTCAGGCCCCGGAACCACAGACACAATAGAAAATCTATTGTGTCGTGGACCGATCGGGCTGCTTGGGGCTCAATGGGTTAACTCATCTAACCCCACTACAACTTCACTATTCTAAATAGAATTGACACCTCCATCAAAAATGAATTAATTTGAACAAGATCAAACAAACCAATTAAGGCCGTTCATTCGCTATTAGTCCCCAGTCACAGCTAATAAATGTAAAATCTTATATTTTCCTTGGCATTGCTAAAGTTGTAAGCATCTTGAGACTAACGAGGAAGCGTTTTGTGGCGCTCGCTGCGGATCGCTAATTACACCACACTGAGCCAGATTAGCTCTTAGTCAAGTGTGGCCGGGGAAGAGGCGGTGAATTGCAACTCGAAATGACAATGAATTATGGCAAGTTATTTTTACGTATGCAAAGTAACTACAAAATTTACAAGGCAAATTTTACTGGATATGAGAATGGTATAAAAAAGTAAGTAAAGTACCCAATTAATATAAAATTAGTAACATCAATTTTGGTATTTAATCAATTCTATCTTATTGAAGAGAAATCGGATATTCTCTTTATTTCACTAATAAAAAAACAGAACATATCAAATAAAATATTAAGAAGCACTAAACTATCTATAATATAGGTCCGTGGTACATGTTCACTTTTTCTTACTATCATTCTCGTATTTCAAGGAAAACATATTATTATAAAAAAATAATTAACGCAATTGGTTCAGTTGTTCCCGAGATTTGCGCTTAGCAGCAAAATTAGCGTTTCATTTTTATATTATAGAAAATTTATATCCGTTGTAAACGTAATCTCCAATAAAAAAGAACGCATAGAATTTTCGCTTAGCGTTTGCACGTTAGTCTCCTGGCCCCACTGAATAGCGCCAGTGACTCGAATCCACTGCGGTTGTACTTGACGTGATATTATCTTGACGCTATTGTCCATTTATTTTACAGTTCATTTGAATTGTTCCAGTCTGAAGTGTATTGTTTTCCCGCATTTATGGGACACATTGTAAATGCTTTATCGTTTATAGTGTTGTGATTGTGATTATACCGTTTGGTTCGTTCTTTGTCAATTTAATGCTTTTAATTTTTAAGTTCATAAACACTAAATTTGTTTCTAGGTGTAAAGTGTAAACCTATAACTTCCCAATGTTCATTCTTAATTATGTTTGTTTTTGTTGTGATTGAAGTTTACGCTTAGACACGAAATTCTTAAAAAAAAAAGTAGTTTTCTTCATATGATTAAAAATTGTTTTGTAATCGTGAGATATTTTTGTTTCACCGACATCTTTATTTCTTAAAGCTACGAATTAAGGATCCCTATCGTAATTGAAAACGTTTAAAAACACATAGATAAATAAAAATAGCTTTGCTGTCACGAAAATTTAAATTCTGTCTCGTTCCATCTCAATAATATGTATACCAATGATTTTCAGGTTAAACTTTAATTTCACACTGATTTCTCAGCGCTGCACAGGTCACCCCGTGAACCGGTTTAAACTGCTCTCATCCAGTTAAAGCTAGAACGTGCAATATCATCCAATCACATTATTGGGAAACCAGATCAGGCTTGAATATTGAAATTTTCGCATTCCGCATTAGAATTACATGCTTGTAAATCATAAGTATCTTCAAATTAGTATTCTTTGATATATTTTAGGCAGTATAGTCCTAGAGGTCAATTCTGTATTTAGGTAGTACTTATGACAGTGAGGTGACTAATTCATTAGCTTAATAGGTTAGCTTGTTTGGCAATATTTTTAAATTAAATAATTGCTTGTTTTTTTTTCTATTTAAACGAAAAATTCAATTTTTTAAATTCGAATTGTCATTAATAAAATTGTTTTCATAGAGGGTTATACATATTATGCTTTTTAAAAAGTAATATTCTTTAAAACTATCCAATAGTAGAAAATGTAGTAAAATAATATGCATCTGAGCGATGAGCAAACATACTTTCCTTTTAACCTAATATCGTAACATTTTAGAGCATATTTATTTGATTTATTTTATAGGCTAACGTTATATAGGAATAGAAAAAAGCTGGAAGAAATTTGTTCTATCTGAATTTTATAGTAAGAACTAAGCAGGATTTATCATCTTAATATATATAAATCTCGTGTCACAATGTTTGTCCTCAATGGACTCCTAAACCACTTAATCGATTATAATAAAATTCGCACACCATGTGCAGTTCGATCCAACTTGAGAGATAGGATAGTTTAAATCTCAAATCGTTTTAGAGAAAGCGGGCGAAGCCGCGGGCGGTAAGCTAGTACTCATATAATTTCTTAAGTATATAGACTTTAATTGGTCCTTCTGGCTTATTAACTCCATTGATTTGTCTGAAATTTGATAAGTACATAGATGTTAGCCTGACTAACCTAACCTGGTAGCATTTTAACGATTAATCACACTCCACATCAAATAAATATCAGCGATCTAAAAAGAAAGAATCCATTGGTACATTTGTACATACAGATGGAGTGGCAAAGCAAAGCTCTCTGTAAATTTAATGAGGCGTTCCATCAAATGATTCTAATAAGATAAATGACCTTCCAATACATTACGCAGTTAAGAACTTAGCCGTGAAATCCAACGGACACGGAAGACTTGTTAAAGCCATCGGAAATACGCGTCGATGGAGACAGGGATGGAATGGGGAAAAAGACCTTTGGACTGGTAATTTTGTGACTGAGGTAACGTTGTAAGCGATTTGGGATTAATAATTTTCTTACTGAAGTAAGCATGTTGGTTGGTAAGGGTGGTAAGGGAACGGGTGCTTATTTTGTTACAGTTTATCAGCTGTTTGATATAAACGTGGATAAATAATGTTCTTGGAGGTATCATTTTATAATTAGCTTATGTTTATTATGTTCTAGTTTTGTAATTAGCTCTACGATTTAAGCCGTGTTGACTTTTGACAAGAGTATGTGCCTTTTCCTTGATGGTGTTCATTTTCTTGCCTATTTATCAAAATAAATAAACAATGTGTGCGAAGGTGAGTGGGTTGTATTGCAATATTATGTATTTACTTTCCACACAGAATAAGAATTAGAACACATAGCCTTTATCGGTGTAAACACGTGAGATTTTTGAGTCAAATATTGTGAATAGTATTTTACTTCAGTATGAATGAATGAAAAATTATCTATGACGATATAGTATTTTTACTATTTAAATGGTTTAAACATAATTTAAATTAATATATCATTAACACACACTAAACCAACCGGGCCTCAAAAGCCCGACAATCCGTTCCACACGTGACTATAATAGAAATATTCCTCAAGTAAATGTTGGGGCAACAAATCAATTCAGAGCGATGTACGCAACAACCCAGAACGTCTCGAAACAAAAGGAACAATGTTTCTTTTCGAAGTGGAGTGCTGGCCATGTATCGTTGTGCTCCGCTTGATATGGGCGAGTTACTGGCCTAATAAATATGTATTAGCATATCATTATCAGTCATGGCTGTACCACAGCAATGGCATCTCTTCCCTCAGTCCACGTGTTCCTATTGCGAGGATATTATAATATTATGTAGCATAAGCTAAAAATATATTTTGTTAGATTTCATGGTTTTGCAGTTTGTGCTGTAGATTTGGTAATTACCACAAAAAAAGTACGGAGATGATAATTACTGTACTTACTCTATTTTTAAACAAGCTCTCACCTTTTTTATGTGTAGCCTTAAAAAATAACTTCTATAGTAGTAGATTTACCGAGCCGCAGATCATTAATATAAACTGTAAAAGCAACTATGTATTTAGATATCATAGCATGTTTTCGTAAAGGTATATAGGTATGTATATTCGTTCTTAAATAATAAGAGGGTTTTACGACAGTTCTTGACTCTTTAGAATCGAGACAGAGCAAATTTTATTTCTTTCGCACTAATGAAGGTAAAGTGGCACTAAGTGCGGTATATATTATGAATAAGCTAATATTCTTTCCATTTAGGCAAGTCTTTTAAATATTTTTAAATATGAATGAATTGCGAACATCAAAAACTTTTTGAAATTAGTATATTGTATGGTATTTCGAAGAGTATTAATAATTTATAAAATTATGTTTCCGAGCTTTGTTCTAATATCTACGCACATTTTTATTCATTTTCATGTTTTCGTACGATGAAAATTTATCTTTTCCACGCAGGGGAAGCTGCGGGCAACAACTAGTTGTATATTATAGCTTTTAAAGTCGGCATTCCATTTGTAGAGGTGTAAGATAGTACTTTACCATCAGAAGCATTACCAGCTTCTATTCAAACGATATAAAAAAAATAACCAACTAATAATAGTTTTCACTAAACTGCACGAAAAACGAGGCACAACTAGTTGTGTTCAGTAAGAGTAAATACCGCGTGAAATTGAAAGCGTCGGTCGAGTCGGATCAGATGTTACACCGGTGCGTTGGTAGTGCTCAATCAATATTCGATTGTAGTTTGCAAAATACCCCTTTTGGTACATGTTCCATCTACCATGGTAAATGGTGCATTTTGAGCGGGGAAATGCGATATCTTTGTGATGGCTGCGTGTTTATAACGATGGTTTTGGAGTTAGGGAGGTTATCCTTTATTAATTTGCGTGAGGAATACAGGATACAATGAATAGCAATATACTGTTTGTAGCCGATAACATAGTGCCCAATAATTTGGACTATAATACTTTAAAGCAGATAAAAATTAATCATTCGAATTAGTAGAAGTATCTACCAACTACAGACTGTCTTGTTGCATACAACTTGTTATAATTATCTCTATGGTGTGAGTGAAGTCCCATGTCCCCTAGTGGGGTAAGGGGCAGATGCATTATACATCTGTTTCACTGGTCGATTTTCTTTAGGGACAATTAGGTGATCAGCCTTCTGTGTCCTGCCAGACCGAGACATTTTTTTTTCTTCGTCTCCACCGGGAATCGAACCCAGGACCCCTCGGTTCTACGCTCACGCGTCAACCACTTTACCAAGGAGGCGGGATCTCTATTGTGCATAACTTGTGCATAACCTAAATATGGTTATGTACTTGTAAAATTCACAAGTATGGTTATGTGTATATGCTGTATATGCTACTTATTAGGCTTATAGAGATAATTAATATAATATCTTCTTTCATGTGCTAGCAAGACTAACCAAATATTAATCACAAAGTTAATAACACCTTGTATCACGTATCACATAATTCCAGTTAATATAGGCATTGTCTAGCTGGTCTTAATCAATGCACTGGGCCATGTATATCTGGGTGCGCTAGCACAAAGCGGCGTTTTACGCACGGACGGGTTAAATAGCTCGAATTATAGGTAATATTGTGCGGGTTAAAAGTATTGTATGTAATTTTAATATAACACACACTAAATTTGAATTTTGTAGATTGTATCACTAGCTGGAAGATAGAAGTCCAATGGACACACACATAAGTAACGTTTGTTTGTTTGTCTCATCAAACAGTAGATCGTTACGAAGTTTATTTTTAAAAAGTAGTAAATAAGATATTGTAGAGCTTTAGTAAGTACGAAGGTGGTGAAAAGGATGTTAGATATTACATGCTGTTCTTCTGATGATCGCCGTTTATAAATATTAAAATTAAAACACTTTATAATAAAAAAAAAATGAATGGTATAAAACTAAATAGGTATCAAATTAAAAGAGCTTTTTGTAATACTCCTTGTAAATAGTTTGTAATTGTGAATAAGTAAATATTCACTATCCAAGTTTAAATTAAGAGCCATCTTTACTTATTATTAGATTCTATTTTGTAACATAATTAATTTTAACCTTGATTCATTGAAAATCAAAGTATCTTTACTGCGTCAATACCTTATCCCAAAAGTCTCAAGCGCTCGAATAAACAAGCCGAAAATTTGATTCAGTCATTAATCACTTTAATTCTTCTTGATCGGTATAATTTCAAGGGCTACGGCTTTGGTGATAGGATGGTTAGGGTTGTCACTTTCTTTGTACATGTATTTGTTATGTTTATAAATCTACCTAACCTTAGATTTTTAGAGACCTTTTTTCCTGTAATTCCCGTAATGACTGTTCCCTGTATAATTCTATGTAGATTAGAGTAACATTAAATAATGAATTTGTAGTAAATGTCTATGCCAATATAAAAAATTATGATTTACACATTTTATAAGATACCTATTATTTTAAGCACTTCTAAAATGTTTAGTTCAATCAATAAAATAAATAATTTTGACTCCACTCGGATACAAACTATTGTTCGTAATATTTTAATTAATGATTACCTTTTTTATTCATTTGGCAACCCTAAACAACGCGTGTATACGAATCAGAAGCGGGATGTTCAACTTTTCGGTTGCTAATTGAGGCTCCTTTATTTCGGGTGCGTGTGTAATAATAACTTGACAGGAAACAAATGAGACCCAACGTTGTTCCTGAGGTTCTAACATAGAGCGATTTGTTTGGGCTTTGATATCGATGCTTTTTACGAGGGTTGCCCGAATTTCTTAAATTTTTGAACCTTTTTTGGTGGATATATATAGGTTTGAACGTGGATGTTCAATGTTGATTGGGTTTTAATGATGACTTGGCACTTGATTATTTATGTTTCATGATCGTTGTAAATTTAAGATTTAAAAAGGTAAACTGATAAACATCTTCTGGAATTTTCTGAAAGAAAACTCACAAGAACCCATCGTAATTTCCCTTTTGCCCAGGTTGCCTGGAAGAGATCACTTCTAAGTGATAAGGCCGCCTAATAAACTATACTTTTCTTGTTTTGTTTTGTATAAATTAGCAATAAGTTTCCCATGTATAGTTTTATTAAAGAGTAATAAATAAATAAATAAATAAGAACACTCACTAACATTTAAAACTGTTACTAAAAAAAGACAATCAGTAACATAAGTATATTAAAAAATTGCTAAGGGTACGTACCTACCTACATTTATAATTGACAACCACTGACAACAATCTACTGTTTCATATTTATATACTGTAAATAGTAAATACTATCAACAAATATGGACACAAAAATTAAACAGTTAATAAGCTTACTGATTGATGTAACAACATATATTGGAAATAGACCTTGTTCCGCGACGAAATGTAAAAATGTCCACAAAAATAATTTGATCGGATAATATTATTTATTTGTGTTACGGATTGGAAATATCTCGAAAACAATTCTGTTCATTAAACCTCGAACGCCGGTTAATAATTGGATTTCGTCGCCAGGGAGTTCTAAGAGTTATTTTAGATTGTGATCCGAACTATTGAAATATTTTACGTAATTCTAGTTGCTTTTCCATTTCTTATTTTTAAATACATGTCTAAAATATCTATTACTCGTTAAATTAGGTTTGATTTCTGTACCACATATTATATTTACCCTCGTCAAAAGAAAATGAACCTATCACTACATAGTATAAAACAAAGTCGCTTTCTCTGTATTTCCCTTTGTATGCTTAAATCTTTAAAACTACGCAAATTTTGATGCGGTTTTTTAATAGATAGAGTGATTCAAGAGGAAGGTTTTTGCGGGCGAAGCCGCGGGCGGTAAGCTAGTATTTAATAAGTAGACAAAAAGGAAAAAAAGAACAACTATTTATCCAGCTATTCCCCGAATTTGTTCCTCAGTCTGATCTGCCACGGACTAATTTTTCCATTTTTTAGTAAATCTAAAGTAATAAACATGAATGGCCAACTCAAGATTGGCTCCACCAATTCAGCCACAGAATTCAGCTAATATTTGAACCTTTCCGTTCGGGCATAAGCATATTATGTAAGGAAGATTATTATAGAGAGAAAATACGTTAAAGGGGCAATAGGCTAGAACAATGTCGGGGCAACTAGTAGTTAATAATATTCAGGACTATTATTATACTTACGTTAATTAAACATATGTTTACAAAATATATGTGTTTGTCAGATGTACAGAATCATGTCCAACAATTGTTGTTAACAGCGTATTTTACAAATTGCGCTTTATCTTAATATATATAAATCTCGTGTCACAATGTTTGTCCTCAATGGACTCCTAAACCACTTAAACGATTATAATAAAATTCGCACACCATGTGCAGTTCGATCCAACTTGAGAGATAGTATAGTTTTTATGAAAAAAAACGTGAACATGTAGGTACCACGGGCGAAGCCGGGGCGAACCGCTAGTAATTTATATAATTCATGACAGTCATGTTTTACACAATTGTAGTTAAATTTTATGCGAGAAATATGACGATACAATAATTTACTATTATTATAAAGCTTACAAGTTTGATCATTTTTTATTTAGTTTAATTGAATTCATGAAATCAAGTTTCTAATCGATTGTTTTACTAATGCATCATCGCGCTTCTACAAATAAGAGCGAAACATTTAAAGCGAACAGTTAAGATCAAGAAAAAGAGAAGACAGCCATTTTGAGAATAGACGAACTTGCACGGGTCAGTTAGTACCTAACTATTATTCAAAAGCATTTGAGTGTCATTTGGCACAAAAGAGATTTCTCTTTTTAAATTAATAAAAGACTTGACCGAATAATCTTTTCAAGCTTGAAATAAAGATGAAAATTATATCTCAAAGTCTTGCAATAAAAGTATGAATCCAGTATCGATTGCAATCACGTACAACAAAAACGACGAGCCTGAAGAGGTATCAATGACAATTTTACCTTCGTGTTGTTAATGAGCGGAGCGGGGAGTAATAAATAGTTTATAATATTATAGATGTTGCATATGTGGTTATGAAAAACTAATGTTTTTTAAACGCTGATTATGTAATTTTTTACGTTATCAGTTATAAGGTGTATCAGTACGTTATCATATTATATTCAAATTAAAAATCATCAACGATTTCTTCTTGATTGATTAAATTTTAGAACTCTTGTGTGTCTACAACCATGTCGAGTGTCGTTGTAGGTTAGGTGTAACCTACAACGACATGGTCTATAGAGGTGTTATTATATCTATATTTTATTTTAATATTTTCCCATTTTATGTAAGACTAGAGGTCCGCTCCGGCTTCGCCCGTGGTAAATATTTCGCAGTAAAAGGTAGCCTATGTCCTTTCTCGGGTATCAAAATATCTTCATACCAAATTTCATGCAAATTGGTTCAGTAGTTTAGGCGTGATTTAGTAACAGACAGACAGACAGAGTTACTTTCGCATTTATACTATTACACTAAGTATGGATTATTATAGTTCTCGTCAGTCACTTTTGATTCTAGATTTATAGCAGTGTATAAAAATAACTGACAATGTTTTCAAAAAATATTTTCCAGTTTCCACGTAAAATATACGGCCCTTTGAAGTGCGAAAATTCAAATATAAAGATAACCTTTACGTGTAGTATATAGATTCTAGATACAAAAAACCCTTTGAAGTAAACATCTATTTTCCTTTAGAAATAATTTCCCAATCCGCTCTTCACTTTAATGAAAACCTTCCTTAATTCAGAGTCGAGTGTTAAATCCGGAGCAAGTGGCTGGCTTGGCCGATTGAAGCATTAATTGGACTTTCAATAACATGCAGTGACTTGCTTGACAACGATTTATGTTGGAAAATATTCTGATACGGCTGTTAATCATTGTGTTTATTCTGACTTTTAGTTCTGTAATTACAACATAATTTATGCTATAAGTATATTATGTAATGAAAGTTTATTTTTCCCAACGCAATAATTTTTGCTCATCCAACTCCTTTAAATGTGTCTCTTTATTAAAATTAATGGTAGTGTGGATGAGATCGCTGCCTAGCGATAAGGCCGCCATTTGTACATACTTGTCTCTGTTTATCTTTCTTTCTGTGTTCTATGTAAATCTTGTGTGTGTGTGTGTTATAAATTAATAATACCAGGGAAAATATGAGTAGAATATAATCTTAAATTTTAAAGACAAAATCTTTTTCACTTCTTATTAAAGGTCTTGTAAGCTGCATTAACATGTCGCACAGGAGATGCAAAAATACCTCTTGTATAATGAAAGCTAATTAGTCTATGAAGCGGTAGCTGACCTTTGTTAAGGTAGATAATATTAGCCACATAAAACAGCACATATTATTATTTAAACATCCCGTATTTAAACGTGTTATTAAGCTTTTTCAAAGTCACTCATCATGGTACATACTTCCTTAATTCGATTTTATCAGTATATTTTTCAAAAAAGTCCAAAGACAGTGTAAATAATAGCAGGTACTACTAAATATTATTATTTCGCCTCCTTGGTAAGAACTTCTAACCACGACCCTCTAACCTCAAGGCGTCGCTTTGTAAATGTAAAAACGAAACTGCATTAGCGGTGTCCATTACCCACTAAGGCCCAGAGATGCCATGATTGAGACCCTCAATAACCCTATTAACTTGGACTTTGATCCTTGCAGAGGTTAGCGAGGACTCTATTGAAAGGATTGCCGGAGACTTAAAGAAATGGTTCTTTTAATCAACTTTTCTTGGGACAAAGGAATTTAATTGTTGCCACTGAAAGGATTTGTTTCTGAAATGCGTTTCTTGGAAGCAATTTGTGCATTGATTTCGTATTGTGGGTTCTTTGTCTAAGGTTCTTTGTGATAAATAATTGCTTAAGATTCATAATAATTCTGGATTAAAGTCTGATGGTTGTCGAAATTTTAAGGTTTAATGATTAGATCAGTTAAATCCGGACATTGTTTTAATGACATATTGTTAACCTGTGTGAATAATATATTATTAACTAGCTTTCCACCCACGGTATCGCCCGCGCAGTCAAAGAAATAGCCGCATAGTTCACGTTCCCGTGGGATTTCCGGGATAAAACCTATCTTATGTCCTTTCTCGGGTATCAAAATATCTCTATACCAAATTTTATGCAAATTGGTTCAGTCGTTAAGGCGTGATTGAGACAGAGAGTTACTTTCGAATTTATAATATTAGTATGGATTACTACTATATTATTAAGGATGCAATCTTAATATTAATGTCAAATATTTGGAAGATTTCTTTTTGCTACATTTATTAACTTAAAGACGTTATACGTACCATGCTCTATGTTTTCTTAGATTTAACTGCAAAGCCATATCAAATTAAACGGTCTAATTTCCAATTTAATGAGATTGATTGCAAGCACAAGCTGACATTAAGACACGCAATCAATGCTCCAATCAAGCACATTAACTTCGGATATGTTCAGTTAGTTGAACTATTAAAAGCTTTATTATGTAAAATGTTGGCTTGCATCCAGTATGGAACTCGTTGCTTGCCAGGGCACCACGTAAATTATACTACATTGTTCTTTAAATACCATTAAAACGACTGTATATCAACTCCCGAATTTATTTAACTCAGTGATAGATTGAGGTAATTGTATTTTTGGATGGCCATATTTGCTTCTGGATAAGAGATGTTGTCCTAGATAGGATAGTTATGGATGTTCCATTTTAATAATTCGTGAGGATAATGGCTTTTGGAATTGGGAGGGTTTTAATTTTATTTGGAACTGATATAGGGCTACGTAGTTGATGCTGATGTATTGTTCAGGTTTTATCCATTGCATTAATGGTTTAAAAATATCGAAAGATTTATGGTAAACTGTTCCTGTAGTTATTTGATGAGCAGATCGTTAGAATAATGACAATTTGGACCTGAGCATAAACGAGAGCAGAGAGAAGAGAGGAGACATAAGGGTTGCTTTATTTTCTATTATATTTCTCCAATATTAGAAATTTGTGTACTACTTAATATGTATTTAGGAGATTGGTGATGTAAAATATTTGTTTCTTGAGACATCAAGCCATCAATATTAAATTCACTTAAATAACTGGTTTTACGAATTTATAAAAAAAATGTTATAGTAATATTGAAGTATTATTAATTTCGACAATCGCAAGGGTTATTAAAAGTGAATAAAGACTTCCATATATCATGTTAGATATCTTATTTGATATAACTGCACTGCACCGCACATAGGGGAGAGATATAATCCAGGTCACGTCTAATATTTTATCACCTCTTGAATAGATTACACTGTTGTGCCATTAATAATCTGCTAGATCTATACATCTGGGCTTAACCAACTTCAGAAAATAAGGTGTAGGATGATTCTCTTATAACTTTGGAATTAGTTAACTTTTTGTGGTTTTAATTTAAAATGTATGCGTGTATTTGCGAACGAATCATTTCGAAAATATTTATCGGATATGAACTTTCTTTGGTTTACTTTAAGTATAACAAAGGAATAATTATTAATTCATCAATATTGGTTTATTTGTATTTCAAACGAAATGTAGTAAGTAAATATTGTACGAATTTGCGAAATATAATTATTATGGTCTCTGTTACACTGACCTGTATTATACAGACTAACGATATCACTACATAGTATAAAACAAAGTCGATTTTTCTGTCCCAATGTCCCTTTGTATGCTTAAATCATAAAAACTACGCTACGGATTTTGATGCGGTTTTTTTTCAATAGATAGAGTGATTCAAGGGGAAGGTTTTAGTATATAATTTATTAGGTTTTAGACAAGGCGGGCGAAGCCGCGGGCGTTAAACTAGTTTGTAATAATTGGAATTCATGAAAATTCCAGAAAAAATTCAACGACACCCACTAATTGATGCTTAATATCAATTTGAAAGCTTAAACATTATAAAAGTATAATGTATTAATTTCAAAGGAATTAGAAGCCACTATCCGATGGAGGATTGCCAAATGCATTCGCCTATAAATAAGCAGCGACTGTAAAAATAGCCTGTTTACTTACCCCACAACGTATTTGCATAGATTTTACATAGAGTAATTTGATGTAGAGACTGTCTTTTAATTATTAAGCTATTGCATAGCTTCTATCGCGGGCCTTGAGCGCGGGGACCGAATAGAGAAATTCCGTAACGAAAAAACCTCACGCTCCCAACTCCGACGGGCTCGGAGGTGTGGCTTGAAGGCATGCTATGCAATAGCTTTACCGCGGCAGTCCCCGAGTGCCACACGTCTTTTTTTTAATATCTTACTGAACAGAATGGTGAATTTTTTCATTACATAATTTTATATAGGTCATGTTTTACCTATTTTAAACATAAAATATCAATATTTAACAAATCTGAATTGTTCAAACTTTGCTTTAATGTCAAAAATATTGTTAATTTTGCGAATAATGTTTACCATAATATCAACTACGGAAAATGTGAACATATTCCAAACTTAATTATGAATTAATAGCCTAGCTGTAGTTCCAGTCTTCCAAAGTTAATGAAGATCATGTTTTTGTAAATTAACATTTTTTAAATCCATTTTTATTCCTTTACTCATCACATATTTCATAGACATAAATCTATAAAATCTAGAATATCTAAACATGTAAAATATTATTAACAGTTTCTAAGTATCACATATTTAACAAGGCCTGTGTCCTTCCTATGCTTTCACAATTCACATGTTCCGTATAATATGATGATGAATTAAACACAGATCTCTCTGTTTTCATTACTCTGTGACTATATGTACAGTCGCGATCGCAATTTAGCTTTAATCCCCGGAGTCGGTCGCGGGCTGACGCATCGAGCGGGTTTCATTATTAGTTTTATGTTGGCTTTGGAGTTTTTGGACCTTACCAATAGTGCTGTATTGAAAGCGTGATGTGCAGAATGATAATCCGATGAAACTCGGTTATTTTTTGAGAGCGTAGATATGCTATGTATGTTGGGTGTTTTATTGTGGCTCAGAAAGAATAATTGGTGGACAATTCTGTATTTATTTATTTATTTTATTGAAACATTTAGACTAAATAGATCCATTATTGTGAGTAAATTAATATTGTAATTAGGTATCAATTTACAAGGCACCTTATGCGTACACCTTTTTTTTTTTTTTTTTTTTATAGTGGGGAAATCTTCTTAGATACCCCCGGCTCCCGGGGATGGAGCCGTGGTTATGTCGGATTTTTACCGACTAAAACCCCACTCTGTTCCATCGCGCTGCTTTGGACGGAACTGCGGGAACGGTTACGACTCTACCGCGTGTCCCGCCCAGCAGATGCCCGTTTCCAGGCCCACCACTAGAACCCCCCTCTCGCTGGTGGCTGCTGGAACGAAGGCTTACGCCACCAACGCGCAAACAATGGATCTTTCCCCGCTCCATCATCCGCGTTCCCCCGAACCCCCGACCCCAACACCGTCCAGCCGGAGGGTGCACGCCGAAAGGTCCTCCGATGTGTGAAATACACGTCGGGGTACCCTCCGGCGCACTTTTATAGAGATTACCTCGCAGCCCCCACCTCAACCAGAGGTGGCGGCCCTCGGTCCGGCCCCACGGACCGGATTACGAGTTGGCAGACGGCCGTTTTACACCGGCCGCCGCCCCACACCTCTCTGCAGGAGTCTCCGCGCGTCATCACAATGACGCGTCGGGATCCCGCCCACCGCTGCACGGCGTGGCTTGCTAAACCAGCGAGCCCACCGCGCCGCGACCTCTGGCCGCCATCCACCGCCGCATAAAAGCCGGCTCCTCTCTGGTCCACAAACAGGACCTCTGCCGTCGGGTCAGTCGAGGCCTCGCAACCCCGACTGCCGTTCAGCGCCACCTTTGCCTAGTGGACACGGGGTCCGCCAAGCCACGACCTCTGGTCGCCATCCCACGCCGCACACAGCGGCCGCTGGGCCACACCTAGCCCTGGCCGTCGGGCCGGTCGAATCTCCCCGACTCTAGACCAGCCGTTCAGCCCCTCGCTGGTCCAATTTCGCTTCACTCAGAGGGCCATAACTCTGAGCTACTGAGCCCCTCCGCCGCGACAAGGCCTGGACCGTTGGGGGGACCTTATGCGTACACCTGTCGATTTGAATGGACAAGTGTACGCAGAAAGTGTCCCATGAAGAATGATATAACGTGGGCACTCTACCAAACGTAGAAGTGTACTTTTAGCGCAATATTTCCCAGAAATCATCAGTATGCGCATTTAATCATGTATTAACTTATCAATAAAACTGCTTATGTATATTCTTTACATTTTAACAATATTTAGGTATATTTCATAGTTTTTATAAAATTACTGACGGCGTAAAGCCGGGGTATTTCAATAGTAACACGTACAAAGCAAAGTTAAATCACACCAGTCACTTTGAATAGTAAGTCAATAACTCAGTTAGATGTCTAGACGAATTAATAAATACCAACTTCAACATAAATTAATTTGCGAAACTGATAAAAACACTTAGTATTTACTGAAGCCGCTGTAAATCTTGGAAATTTTCGATTTTGAGACACAGTTTTAATCAAATAGTGTTATTATTAAATTGTGCTAGGAATAGAATAAAAAGTCATCTTGCTAAATTGTAAAGTATTTTTTTATTAGATGCAGCAATTGAAGTAGCAGATTTGAAAAGGAAATTGTGATCTCACTGATCTGTCAAGAGCCTCTGTGTCGTCGTCGTCTGTGGATTACAGAAGACGGTTACCTGCAAATGAAGATATAACATAAGTAATAAATAATGTTATCTATACTAATATTATAAAGAGGAAAGGTTTGTAATTATGTATGTATGTACGGATTTCAGCATAAACTACTGGATCGATTTTGATGAAACTTGGCAGTTGGCACAGACAATCTTTAGACCCTGAGAAAGAACATTACACAACAAACAACATTACATAACATTATTTATAAATATATCTAGCCAGTGTACTCATATCTGAAGATGTAGGTAGCTTTCATTTGGTTAAATAATATAAAATCCTTGGAGAAAATAAGTCTTAACAAACAATAAATAAAAATATAATTCCTCTGTAAATTGCTATTAGCATAGATTAATGTTAATATTATATTAAACGCACTTGAATTGAACCATTAATAAAGTAAGTTTTGCTATTTGTTGTTCCTGCGATTCATCTAAATCTATTAAATCATGTGGAAAATCTAACATCTTCCGTCTAATTGAACTAAAAAGTGTTGGATTAAAGAGTGCACAATGCACATGTGTTTGAACACGCTTTTTGCTTTCTGGTAATTTCAGTTTTTAGTTACAGATTGTTTTAACGTATAGATATGAATATATAATCTGAATAAATTCGATTATTAATTAATTTACTTACATACAAAATATTAAAATCTGCCTTGAATGTGCAAAAATCCAAAATCCTTACTACTTATCATTGGTGCCTCTTTCACTAAAGTACGAATTCTTTTATTTTTCCATAAAATATCTTAATTTTTGAATTATTTAAAAACATTACATACACACTCTTTTTTTCTGTTTTTCTGTATTGTTTTTTCTCTGCAAACTTGGGTTAAATTATTTCCGTAGTTGTTTGGCATTACAATATACTTAACTTCTAAAACAATTTTAGTTACATAAATATATATTTAAGATCGAGTTTTCTACCTCGATAATTCGTATAACCATTCAGTGACCTGTCTATGCCTTGTACTGGAAAAATACAACTTGTTAGCGGCTCGCATTCACAAAGCAAACTTCCAAGTAATGACATTGCTAACTCATCACTTGAACTAGCTTCAAGTGACAAGCGAATGGTGAAATAGCTTTTTGAATAGTTTAAATATTTTTCCGGTGGCGTCTTATAGAATAAATAATGGAAATGCCGAATGTTCTTATAATTCTAAGAGTTAGGTTTTTGAACTATCTACATTTTTAATCACGTTTATTTTGTCAATAATAAATAACAGAACTATTAATAAAAAAGAACAAAAAATAATAACATGATGATGACGGGAGAAACGCAAAAGAAGATTTTAAGCAATGTAGGCCTTATTAGGGTAAACGCAGCTATCAACGACCCACCGAAAATCTGAAGGTATTACCGACCTATAAAAGTAATTCGAAATTTAAACGTTTCCAGAACTATTCTAGCTATAGGTAGGCAAAGTTATACACGAATGTATTACTTGAGCATCGTATACTTTAACGTTAGAGTGAGTAACTGAGCAAAAAAGAGTTAAAATGCGTAAGTTGCTGCGGGGTAGCGTGGAAGCAGGACGTGTCGTACTGTTCCGTTGTTCCTTCGGGTAAGTACTGTGAGTATCTTTTTAAGACATTTACAAACAAATGACATCTATACTTTAATTTATATTAATAAATGTCAATGCATTTAAGTGTCAACTTTTCATTTCTTACAACATTTTATTAATAAAAAGTAATTTGAAACGATAAAACTTAAAATTAAAATGGGACGGTGTTAGCTTCACCAGTTTAAGCCGCGGCAGGTATCAACGACCCGTAAGTCGGCAATGGCAGCAACGTAACTTTTTGTTTTATTTTCTTTTATGTTATTATATCACACTAACACAAGTGGTTTTATGGACCAGTTTAAATCTAAGCTATGAGTCTTCATAAAAATCTATTAGCGACTAAACTTTTTTGTCTAGTGTTGTGTCTTTTAGCGTTGTCAATTTATACAAAGTTATGATATTTTCGAGGATCCCTATCGAATAGTTACAGAAGTAAATCATTGTTTTTTTTTGTTTAAACAATATGCATTTGTTCATATTTTGTATGACATTAATCAATTATAATCTATTTTATAGTCTGATGATCAAATGAATTAAAATAACCATTTTTTTATGGGTCGGTAATACAATAATTAGGTTTATACTTACATACTTTAATACCGACCCATGTGGGTCGGCAATAGCAACTATAGGAAGCTATTACCGATCGAATATAGATTGTTTAGTTTCTCATCTACAAATTCAAATTCAAATTGCTTTATTTGCAGAATGTAGAATAAAGATGTTTGTATATACAGATAATATTGATCCTTAAACATTCTGCTCGTAATTGAGCGTGCAAATATATTTTTATTACTTTTATGACATAATTATAGGTGCCTATTAAAAATTATATTTTTAGGTTAAATTTAAAAAATTAAAAAAAATTATATTTTTAGATTTTTAGGTTAAATTAACGTAAAACATATAATTAGGTATATTTTTTCCAGAAATATGGAGCCACGAAAGCGGCGAAAAGTATTCAGTAAAACACA
Source organism: Colias croceus (assembly GCF_905220415.1). Taxonomy (NCBI): domain Eukaryota; kingdom Metazoa; phylum Arthropoda; class Insecta; order Lepidoptera; family Pieridae; genus Colias; species Colias croceus. The sequence continues at coordinate 1,528,395 of NC_059547.1, forward strand.
ACTCGCCGAAGCAATCAATCAAATAGCATAACGAAATATCCTAGAGTTTGAAATCCTTAATTTAATATATATTGTACATACATTAATAGTATTATGTTGATTAATTTAAAAGTTTATAATTATTTAGTTTATTACTAAAAAGTACTCATTTGTTTTATTAAAAATAACTACAATTAAAAAATACGAATATATTTGCATTTTTATTTCATTTTATTAAGATCGGTAATCATCATCATCACTAGCTTCTATACATTCCATTGCTGGAAAAAGGCTTCCTCTCACATACGATCGGGAATAGCTGCATAAAAATCGTTAATAGCTTCACAGCCGTTTTTATGGGTCGGTAATAGCAACAATCGACTAAGTCACATTGTAAATTATTTTTTACAAGATAATCCTTTATTAGAATGTATTTGCTTCAATAAATACATTTTTTATACATAACACTAGCATATAAAATGAAATTATAAATCTTTAGAAGAACCAGTATACTTAAAAAATATGGTTGATTTTGAAATTGCCTTAGAGGGGTCGTTAATACCTGCGTTTACCTTAATAGGTTCCATATAATTTTCTGTTATCGTGTATTCCGTTTTTGCTGTTACAAATAAAATGTGATTGTAGATTTTAGCTCCATTCGTAAAAAGCCCAATATTTTTCAAAAAGCATATATCTAATAAATAATTAAAAACACATATATAAGAATTATCTACATCATGTTTTGCCATTGCCTGCAAATCTACAGCAAATCCAGCAATGGCTAATCAAATCCCTAGAAAAGATTGTGCCTTGCCCCACACTAACCGTGCCCTCCCTACAAAGCTTTCGAGAACTATTTAACTAAAAGGTACATCGCATGAAAACATTTCCCTAGAGGAATTATTAACAACTTAGCAAGGACTATGAGCTCTTTGACACAACGACTTTAAAAGTTCTTAACTTTCATTACTCAAATGGTATTTATCTCATAATATCTTAAGTAGTTTGTCGGGGAACGGTAACTAGACGCTAGAATGTCTTGGCAAATTTGATATTTTAATAACGCGATGGTTTATGGACCTAACCTAATAATTAACTTCGATTATTTCGCAATTAATTTGTGTAGTGTTTCTGTAAAGTGTTTGTAGAACAAAATAATGTTTACCTAAAAATTGTGAATGGAAATAGAACTATGAAGTTTTGAAATTATGAAAGAGCTAGAAAACTGTAGGTATTATTATTACGGTATATTTGCTAAAATATGCAAAAATAAATAGTTACCTTCTTATTGATAACTATCGCAAGGCTTTAAACCCTACAATCTGTCTCAAAATAAACAAAAATACACAACCATTTATCATTTTCAATGTAAAGCTAATTAAGTTGATTTAGCGGGGTTACCATTGTCTTAGCCTCATTAGAACTGCCAGTTTCAGCTCCATACAACTCCGTACCGCGGCTTCGCCTTTGTTGATTAAGGTGACAGCATTGGGTGACAGGAGTTTGAATCATGTTTTATTAACTAGCTGTGACTCCCGATTTCACCCGCATTAGGTATATTTTTAGATATATTTTGTATTGCTGTTCCGCGATTGGTCCGCTGTGACCCGCGGTTTTACAAGCACTAATTTTTTTTTCCGCTCTCGTTAAATTTTCATTGCTCTTATTGGTCGAAGTCGATATTTTATAGCCTAAAACAATTCTCAATTACAACCAATAATTCCTGAAATCCTGAGGTTAGAACGTTCAATCATACGTTTACGACTACTACGTATAACATAAAAAAGTCAAAAATTGTATTCTTAATAGATTTTGTTTAAAATTGCAGATGTTTCTGTTAGATTCTTGTTGCTTATAAACTTAAAAAAATGTTTTCTCCTATATTAAAATCAGTGATACTACGGCAGCGTCCCCTTAACTCTTAAGGGGGTATAAATCAAGTTCTTTGTGGATGCGCCGTCATGCGTTGGGGCTTGGGGCAATATTATTTTGGGACGCATTCCAAACGTAAAGACGTGGTAATAAAAAATAAACGACTTGCTAGAGATTTTATTTATATCTTTCGGCAGTGTTGTGGAAGTTTTGTGACAAATCGTGAAATAAAAATAGGAAATATTATTCATCATCATCATCATCACCCTCTAATTTTAATCTTATCGAATTATATACTAAAACTTTCCTATATCTATTTCACATCAAAATCCGTAGCATGCACAGGGACAGCAATAACAGACGGACAGCTTAAAGCGACATTGTTTTATACTCTGTAGTAATGATGAAAATACTTATTTTGCTATTTATAACGGATAGCTATTTGTGGCCTTTTATGAAGTGCGGGTGAATAAATTTGCAGACTGATAGGAGATGTAAATTTGTTCAATGTGAATCAACAACTTGTAATACGACCAAACGAACCGGGCGGAATACTTCGATTATATATAAAAAATATATATATATATATATATAAATTATTATGAACTAGCTTTCTGCCCGTGGCTTTGTCCTCTTTATCTGAAACCTAATATATTATATAATAAATACTACTATTCTTTAAAATCACTCTTTCCTAAAAAAAACTGCGTCTAAATCCGTTGTGTATGTCATGATTATGTTCTATGTAATGAAGTAAAAAACAATAAAAAATATGTAAACGTTTATTCTGTAATTATCGTAAAAAGTCATAAATAATTAACTCTAATTGCTGTAACAAAAGAATTGGAGGCTGTTTAAAAGCGGGTATTGTTAAAATTCGGTAAAGAGAGGTATTTCACGCGTTTCATTTTTAATTAGCGGGACCTTATAATTGGGGGCCACCTGTAGCCGGGGGACATTGGGAATTTTCTTGGAAAGTTATTAAATTGTTTATAAACTTCGAAATTTTGCTCTTATTATGCCACAGTTGATTTCGGTATAACAGGGATACTTTGAAAGGAATTTTTGCTCTTGGACCATTGTCCAAGAGCAAAAATTCCTTCAACGTCATTACGTTTATCAGTTTTGGAGTAAAAATAAATTTATGTATTTGGAGTAAAGGTAAAAATAAATTAACAGAGAAGTAGGTACAGAAGGTAAATAATGTTTTGTTTTGTAATGCTGTTTTGTTTAAAAATGTTAGCATAGAGCATATTATACGAATTGCTGTAAAAAATTTTAAAGTGGTGAAAATGTTGTACGTAAACAAATGCAGATGTAGAATTATTTTGCGTGTGTGTAAAAACTGCAGCGTACGGTTAATCCAACATAAATACACACAAAGACAAAAATTTCTAATAAAATACCAATCAATACGAACACACGCAACATTCGTCTACCAAGGAGTTAAACATAACATGGAATTAACAAATAAACTAGTGTAACTGTTACACGCCGCAACTAAGTGGTCCAATTAGTGAGCAAACTCGTGTAATAGAGAGAACTGGTCTTATCATTGGCAGGCGAAAGTTAAAATCGCATTATTGCTAACGAGTGTGCTACGCGACTGTGCTATGCTGTGGTCGCAGGCGATGAGCGGCAGCGGAATAATAAGCCAGGTCCACACAGAGTCACGCTTCACGAGGCAAGTACGGGAAGCAGCTCGATCTGTGTGAAGATGGCTTAACGAATGACATCATACGCGCTATTCTTGGCTGCGTCCACACAAACCGAGCATTTCGGGTAAGAATTGCTTCGCGAGGTTGCTTGCTCTGTGTGGACCCGCTTTATTGTTTAAAAAATGATTTATTTTAAGTGTTGATTGCACTGTTCTGGCTATATTGTATTTTGAGAAATGGCTTGAGCATTGGGAATCATTTTCGAATGATAAGTCACGTGTTAATCGTCACAAACTTTTATTATGACAAAAAATATGAACGTAGTATTAACGCTCTATGGCTCTATGTAGATATAGAATGGCTATCGCCCCATTGCTGATTATAGTATGTAATTTATAGACAGGGCCACACACGTAGCACTTGCTTTGTTTGCACCCGTAAATTGGATAAAAAGCTGATTAATTTTTAAGTGCTTGTTGAAAACGCGCTGTATTGGATCTGGACAAGTGGCTATCGATAATTGAAAATGCTTGATTAAATGTAGGGAAATCATTTTGCGAACGATGTAGTCATATCAAAGTTTTATCAGAACAACAAAATGTTAACGTAGCCTAGGCTTGAACGAAAGGCGTAGACGCTCTACGCTCTACGCCTCTATGCTCTACGCCTCTACGCCGTAGAACAAATGCATTTACATCGACCTTTTATTTACTAAATAATAACCATAATATATACCTATTTATTCTAACTAATAAGTACATGTTTTAGACCAAACAAAACGCGAAATTCGGCAGCCCAGCCTCGGAACTGTTATGGGGCGGTAATTCGGTGAAATAGGCACAAATGCTACAGTTTTTATAGCGACGTGGATGATCCGCGTACTGTTGAAGATAATCGTAAAATAAATCGCAGGCACAATGAGTTTTGGAGCATGCTGCTAGCGTTCGGTAATTCACGTTTTCTAGAGCTTTCCATGATTCGTTTGGGCATGGTAATGATTAATATTATTTTATGATAGGTTTTTATCGTGTATCTATGGTTAGCAACAAAATTAAAGTTAGGTGTGTTATAACGAACGTAATTCTTTATTTAATTAAGTTCTAATTTTGCTGATAGTATTGGGGTATTATTACATATTATGATAGTGGAGATTTTTTATATTAATTATATTTATGAATTTTTTGAACCTCTGATTGGTGACTACCATTTTGGAATAAAAAAATTATAAGAATTAGAATTTATTTAGACATAATATTACGTTTAATTTGAAATTAAAGGATGTACTTGTTTAAAAGTAATTAAATCCAACTGTAAAATGATGAACAACGACGAAAAACAGCCAAGTTTATTAAAATAAAGGTAAAGGAAGTTATAAATTCTTGAAATTAATATTACAATTTAATAACAACTAAGGTATTCAATGATCAAGTCACTTAGTCTAATACTCATTCGAATTATTTTCAAGTCAATATTACTCAAAAATCGATTTAAAAATATAGATAAAATTTCCTAAAATATTATAGTTACCCTATAAACCTCACTTGCCCGGCTTCTAGGAGCTAATAATTGAAGCTCGGTAACGGATTGAATGGATAGAATTAACTGAGCGTGAGCTTAGTACCATCGAACCAACCACGAAACCACGAGAATCTTGCCTTCATACGTCTTACATTGCTCCTTCAGTACTGAAGAAAAATTCTTCAAGATCTTTGCCACGAACATAACAAGCAATGAACGTTATAACACCGATTTCATTAGACGATGGTTAAAGGTATAAGCAGATGAATGAAGCCAACAGAAATGTTATTACGGGGAATATATTACTTTAAATATTCATCAGGGTGGAATAATTTCTTAGTAATACGATATTTTACAATGAAAAGTAATGGCCTAATTTCAGCGTTCGACGTTTTGATCGTAAAAAATATTATTGAAACTGCTACAGTATGGCATATATTTAACACTTAATGTATAATCGTATTCTAAATCCCTACTAATAACTCTGTCTGTCTGTCTTTTCCCGCTTAAACCTCTCAACCGATTTTGATGAAATTTGGCACAGACAATCTTTAGACCCTGAGAAAGAACATAGGCTACCTTTTATTGCGAAATATGTACCACGGGCGAAGCCGGGGCGGACCGATAGTATACTATAAAAGCATACGTTATTAAGAGTTCCATGATGTATTTCTTATCTTCATTATGATGTGATTACTGATTACATGTAAAACGCTTTAAAAACTGTACACTTAACATCGATTTGGCATTTGCGTCATAACAAAAAATAAAAATGGAATAAAATCATTTTATTAGGTTCACCACATTGATACATGAGACATAAACAACAACAAAAAAACACAAAACAGAAAAAAAATATACGTAGAAAATAAGGCAAGAGGAAAAAAAAAATTAAACACGATGAAAAATTTGTGTGGTGACCCAAATGGCGAGTTATTGTAATTGTTATGTATGTTGTAAAACAATTAAGTGGTTTGGTAGTGTGGTTAATTATTATTATTTTAAATACACAACATTTTCAATTACACCCATAACACCCAAATCGATATTCTAAACACCATTTGACAGGTCACATAATACTCAATACACGACTGGATAGTGGACAGCTGATATTGTTGATATTGTGATCCTAGAACATGCTTCCGCGACACAATATGTTGTGCATGTGTGTGACAATACATGTTACATGTATACATAGACAACGTACAATTACTAAATCTATGACACATATGTATAAAATTTTTAGCATGAACCAAGAAGCTTATATCTAATACACTGGAGATTGCACTATGAACGTTGACAAGTCACGGGAAGGTATGACCTTGAATGACGCCTGGTTGTTTTTTGTCCCTTTCACACCTAACTTGGCAAGTTGAGTCCTTTACATGATTAATTGTAAAAACTAATTTATAACAAACAACAGAAACAAAATTTTTGTTTATCATATTTATTTTTATTTATGACACTTCATTGTACATGTAAGATAAATTTAAAATAAATGAATACAGAAAATTGAAATGTGTACAATAGGCGGCCTTATTGCTTAAAAGAAATCTCTTCCAGGCAACCATAAAAACAAATAAACATACTATTTGTATGTTGATGACCCGGCGCTTTCCAAAACCACATAGTATGTATATCAATGTAAGTAAATAATATGATTTTAATATTTAGTGCTTTATAAAAATAAATTTTTAAAGAATACAAATAATTCCGCCTCGTGATCGAATTTTTTTAATTACTTCAAAACGTTATAGGTCGTCCTCTCGCTTCACTTGTGTCAACGACCTTGCGCTAACGCGATCAGCTGAGGACTGACGGTGCCCATAATAATATGACGATGCCCAAAGTCGTAATAATAGTAATACCTAGATTTGAGAAGCAGTTAGTATAGAAAAGACATCATTTTCTTAAATAGGTTACTCATAACTTCCCCTCGTATCATCATCATCATCATCATCAGCCCATATATGTTCCCACTGCTGGGACACGGGCCTCCTATGAGGGTACAGGCCATAATCCACCACGCTGGCCAAGTGCGTGTTGGCGGATGACACATGTCGTCGAACTTTTTAATTCTTCGACATGTCGGTTTCCTCACGATGTTTTCCTTCACTGTTCGAGCAGTGGTGATGTTACAACATGCGCAGATAAATTGAAAAATCAATTTATTTCCTGCGCGCTCGCCTGGTCTCGAACCACGGACTTATCGATTCGAAGTCTAAGGTCTCACCACTGAGCCACCACTGCGCCATCGTATATTGGGCCTTAAAGTTCACAAATTAAAACTTCTAAATTTAAATAACAATGGAAAGTTTATTTTTAAAGCATTCTTGTTAAAACTTTCAAACTGATTTACCTTGTATGTAATATATTCCTTATCTTTAGCAAACATAATATTATGTGTGAAATTCATATGATAAAAATATGATTGGGCGTGTTTGGGGTAAGTACTTAGTGAGTACAATGACTTATTTAAAAAAATTATTATTCTCCATTATTACCTCTATAACGTAGGTATGTTCTTTGTAATACGATGTTTCCTTCAAGATAAGCGTAACGGCTAATCTTGAACTGCAATCCAATATAATTACAAGAATATAATACATTTTTGGCAATGTGGCTTGTACCAGGCACAGATGCTTACTTTTGTTACTCAAATAAATCACTACATAGTATAAAACAAAGTCGCTTTCTCTGTCCCTATGTCCCTTTGTATGATTAAATCTTTAAAACTTCGCAACGGATTTTGATGCGGTTTTAATAGATAGAGTGATTCAAGAGAAAAGTTTTAGTATATAATTTATTAGGTTTTAGACAAAGCGGGCGAAGCCGCGGGCGGTAAGCTAGTATAATATAAAGCAGGATGTGATTTTTGTTCCTATATAAGTTTTAAAATATTGCTGTTCAAAAGAAGATCCAGTCCATCCCACTCAAAAGTGGATATGTAAATTGGAAAGCTGCGGCGGCAAATTTTAGTAGATTATAAATTTTCTAAGACATTTTTTTCGTACTCAATCTTCAAGATGTGCTTCCAACCTTCCTAAGTTCCTACTAATCCTTCACTTTCCTTGAATCTCTTGACCGCGTTTTTATTATGATTAAATAAATGTGATGTTGGCGGAGATTTTTATTTTATTAAATATAGTTAGTTTTTTAGCTATTTAATAGGTATCTTTTATAATACTAGCTGTAGACCGCAGCTTCGTTCACGTGGTATTAAGCAGAGTAAAACGTAGCTACTTGTTAATCTTTTGATGCCATTAACTGAAATTCTTCTCCAATATCTAATTTAATTGAAGTTTAATATATATTTTCTGAGTTTTAGATGTATAGATTGAAAAGTTTAATCAATGTGTTAGACACTAGGTTACATACTCTATTCAATCAAAAATATAGTAGATTTATATATGAATTATAATAGAAAATTAACAATATACCTATAGGAGTAGATATCAGGAGACTGAATTATATAAAAATTCCTTTGTACTTACGTCTGCGTCACAAACAGTCTTACCATAAATAAATAGGCAAAGCTAGGTATAGACAAGTAAACCTAGTTATATTAAACTAAATAGATTCCTGCGTGTTCAATACACGTGTAAACCTAACAACCTTATGTCTAAATTATAATATATGAAGGTTAATAATTTATTAGTTTCCGAATTATTATACTGTCTAATCTCAATTTTGTATGTAATTTCACATAAACTAAGTTCTGACAAAACTAAGATTTAAAAAAATGTTGCCTATTTGATGCAGTCGTAATGTGCGAACATAAATATTATTATTTGGACGATTCATTAATGTTATTTGAATTAACCGATCCCTGTTTTAGAAGGATAAAAACATCGGGCCATAATAACATTGTTATTAATTATAACTTAGTTATTATAAACATTTCTCTACAATTTTCTATTCTTGATAACACTCGCTACAAAGTTTGCGAAAAAAAGAAGACTTTTCCCAAACACTCACTTATAATCAAAACCTCCCGGTCATTTAATACCAAGGGAAATATTTACTTTAACATCCCGTCCGCATTTTCCGTGAAAGCCTGCATATTAACCTCTATTTACCAATCTATTACAGGCTTCAGAAGCACTTACCACCTGTCGGAAATTTACTTTTTTAAGTTTTTGCCAGATTGTTCGTTATACAGGGAACTATAACGCTTGTTAATGTAATTTCCAATATGTCTGTTCCAATATTGTTTGTATTAATTGGAGAGTAATAACATTGTATTGGTTTGATTACGATTTCAATGAATGTGTTGATTTATTCCTGATTTTATTTCGGTAACAAGAACAATAGCTTGCCTAAAGTTATTAAAGAATCCACATCGATTAACTACTAGTTTAAAAATAAATTAAAGACGTACTTAACTAATTTCGATAGCTGATTGTGTTATACTAACTGCAAAATTGTTATTTCTCATAATATGTGTAAAATATCATATTGTATTGTTCTTGTTTATGAGATAAATAAAACCGAAATAAGGTTGGAATTTGTTTGCTTTAAGCAATTTTCATTTTTTATGAAGAATACGGACTTGGGATGATATTAAGCAACCATAATTTAGGTGTATTTTGTCACCATTAAAGGAAACAGTTTAGTTTGATTTACATGTGAATTTTATCTGTTTGTCTGTCTCTTCTTCATGCCTAAACAACTGAACCACTCAGATACATAGTTGGAGACCTGAGAAAGGTCATAGAATATGTTTTATCCTGGAAATCCTAGGAGAACGACAAACTGTGCAGAAACGCGAAAGCTGTTCAATTTTTGAAAATTATTGGATACTTATAACAGAAAGTACCTATAACCGAATCAGAAACTTATATACAAATGTAATAAAAATATTTTTGTGACTATGTTATTTTCCAATAGGTAAGCCCCGAAAAATATCAAGAAAATATCATTGCTAAGCCTATATCCTACTTGGGAAGTATTAAGTTATTTTAAAGCCGATTACAGGATTTCGTTCCTTGTTACCCGACTCTCAAAGGTTGCCATGGCAACGGTTAAAACTATTAACCGTATTGAGTAGTTGGTCGAATGTTCCAGCATTGTTCTGTAGCTAGTTATCGTATTTATTAACATTTGATTGGGTATCAATTGTGGTATCAATAATTTAGTTTATATTTGTTTTGTAAAAAGGCCAAGGATCTATATAAATTCAAATTTAAATTCAAATACATTTATTTGGCACAGAAACAAAAATAGGTACATTAAAAGAGAAAATAAAATAAAAGACGTGTGGCAATCGGGGACTGCCGCGGTAAAGCTATTGCATAGCATGCCTTCAAGCCACACCTCCGAGCTCGTAGGAGTGGGGAGCGTGAGGTTTTTTCGTTACGGAATTTCTCGATTCGGTCCCCGCGCTCAAGGCCCGCGATAGAATCTATGCAATAGCTTAAAAAATTCTAAGAAAAATACAAACTAAAAATAAATACTACTATATCCATAGTAGTAGGTGGAAACATCAGATCAATACTTATATAAACTGCCTATGTAAGAGTTTGTTTTTCCTACCTTCAACCTGCGATATAATTTAGATACTTTTGTTTCATAAGTTTACTAGTAGTAAGTACGCTTTGTTTTTTCGTAGGTTAGAGCTCCCTCTACTTATCAAATCTAATATATATAAATCTCGTGTCACAATGTTTGTCTTCAATGGACTCCTAAACCACTTAACCGATTATAATAAAATTCGCACACCATGTGCAGTTCGATCCAACTTGAGAGATAGGATAGTTTTTATGAAAAAAAACGTAAACATGTAGGTACCACGGGCGAAGCCGGGGCGGACCACTAGTTTGTATATATAAGTTCACGTCATGTAATTAATTTAATGATACAAATACAAACGATTTTGGCAATTGCAATTTTTGCAAAATTGCAATGTATGCTCATTTTGATACCTGCTGTTTTCAGATGAAAGTAAGTAGTTAGAAGTTAGAATGACAAGCTATGTACATTGAGATAATATTACTACGTATGGAGGAGACACCACGAACAAAATCTGTGCGCCATTTTTTGCTCTAACTAATCTAGTTCTAAATCTAGTAAATCTAGTTAGGTACTTACCGATGAAAGTTATTCCTTTGCACTTTTCCGTATTATTTGTATTATTTGTGCAATATTCCGCGAAGGCATATTTGATGCGTTTCACTTTAAAACAAAAAAATGAGCATGTAGTTACGCCATATGGCGTATGTTGAGCGGAACATAAGTGATGTAGGCGGTGTCATCTCCATATGTATATCTCAATGGCTATGTAGTTAAAAACCGCAACAAGTTTTCAAAAATATTACAGAAGCTCTTATACATAATAACTTTCCTGCACTCATTTCATTAGTTTTTCCCACAAAAAACATCAACAAAGCTTACATCTAAACTTTCAGTTTAGTGTTATTAATAGTAGAAGATATGTCCCGGACCCATCCAGTTTCCGACCGCGCCCACCGACGCTTACCCTATCTTGTATTCAACACATGCATTGTGGTATATAGTCACGATCTAGGAATGGATCTTAGTCAGAGTAACAGCTTGCGAGACCCAACTATTATTCAAAACTAAATTTCGAGTTGTAATCTACGGCTAGGCTGGATTTGCACTTTAGTCACTAAGCCGTAGGCGTTGTATTTATTTATTAATCTATTTCAACGTTCTAATCACATGTAAACCGTTTCTTTGTTACATTGGATTGGTCGCTGTTCATAATTAATTGAATGAAAATGAAAAACTTTTAGTTGATATTAAACATGCTAATTTCATAAATGCGACAATTTGTATTAATGTATGTTTGTAACTCTTTCACGCGAAAACCACTGAACCAATTTTGACGATACTTTGCTATAAATGGCCTTTTTTGTCCATCTTTAGGCCGTTAGGTCTGCTATTATGTACATAAACTACATAAAATAAGACCTATGTACACCTGCTGCTAATTGTATAAACATTTAATTGTTTAAATATTTATATTATTTGTACCTATTTAATAATAATTTTTATTTCCACGTATTAAAATATCACACAACACCAATATTCCTGAAATGTTTGCAATGTTACTAATAAACAATTAATTTACAATTTTATACACACGGTATTTACAATTCTCTACATACCTACGTGATGCAAAATTAATATTTATTCAAGTTCCAACAAAGAGTAGGCATGATTATAAATTTGTTTATAGTCAGACAATGGATTTTATTTAAATAAAGTCCATTCGAATTTAAATTCTGTCAAACGAATTTTGCCACATTCAAAAAAGTTGTCGTAACTGTATTTCATTCTACTCTTTAAAAATTAAAAACTCGAAAAATTATTGTATCGGCACCGATCCTTGATAAGTTCTTAGTTTTAGGGCGGCCGTACACGGACCGCTTCAAGCAGTTGAGACCGACCGCTTGAAGCCGCGACCGCGCGGTGAACTATAGGCATTCATTCACCGCCGTACACGTGACGGCTCGAGCCGTCGCGACCGCTTCAAGCCGTCAACTGCATGACGAAATTTCATCGTGCCGTTGACGGCTCGCGAGCGGTCGTGAGGCATACACTGACTGCTCGAGCCGTTGACTGCGCTAGAGCCGTCGTCGGCTCTCTCCTCCCCTGAAAATCAATGACTTGACTAGTCAAAAAAATCAACCGCTCGAGCGGTTGATAGCGACGGCTCGAGCGGTCAACAACCGACGGCTCGAGCAGTTGACGCCGACCGCTCGAGCCGTCCGTGTACGGCGCTCAGCCGTTAACTGCTCGAGCGGTCCGTGTACGGCCGCCCTGAAAATCAATGACTTGACTAGTCAAAAAAATCAACCGCTCGAGCGGTTGATAGCGACGGCTCGAGCGGTCAACAACCGACGGCTCGAGCAGTTGACGCCGACCGCTCGAGCCGTCCGTGTACGGCGCTCAGCCGTTAACTGCTCGAGCGGTCCGTGTACGGCCGCCCTTAGTCATAAATATTATATTATGTATGTTAGTCTAGGGCGGCCGTACACGGACCGCTTCAAGCAGTTGAGACCGACGGCTCGAAGCCGCGATCGCTCGGTGAACTATAGACATTCATTTACTGCAATACACGGACTGCTCGAGCAGTCGCGACCGCTTCAAGCCGTCAACTGCGCGGTGTGTAGCGACAGCTCGAGCAGTGTTAACTTCAGGAGCTGCCCGTGTATGGCCGCCCTATTTATTCTATGGGTCTGTACAATTTATTGTCTGCCACCTAAATTAAACGTTATAAAAAAAGTCTACAAATTTCAATTAAATCAAGTCAAAATCGTTTCTAAAGGAGTCGGTTGCAGCTGAAGCTTAAAAAGCTTGTGAAAAAAGGCGACTTAATAAACAAGCAATTACAACCAACAAGTATTTATAATAAGGATTAAACACGACACATTTTATTAGGAAGAGGAAGGAAAACAGTAGAATGCAAATTTAAAGACATTTACATTATTAATTTACGTCTTTGATCCTACGAGAATAGAGAGGCTTAACTTGTACAGGGGTTAAGAAAAAGTAAACTTTGGATGCGGCTTATATATTACTTCAACTCGAGTACTATCCACTGGTTGACCCCGAACAGGTTTTCCTAGTGGGTTAACCAGGGATTTACAATTTATGTGAAAGTTTGAAAAAAAATGTGAAAAATAAATAAATTTTTAATTTGAATTTGAATTTTGATCCATTCAAAGTTTTTCGGAATAGAAATAATGTCAAAAACAAATTGTCGTCATGTTTACATGTGTTTGATTTGATGACGGGTGTTTTCTAACACGGATGTTACCTAATATATCTCTTTACTTATTTTTCGGATAAAAATACCAACACTGCAAGAAAATACAACAAACTTTTATTTTATTACAATGTGCACGTCTAATTTAGAAATTCTATAATCTAATCGCTTTCTGCCTAAAACAGTAGACCTGTATGTATACAAAAGAGACCATAAAATTACTTCTTTCCATATCTGATACAGTACCTAACAATAAAGTAGAGAGAGCAGATAATTAAAATTTTCAAATACTCCGGGAACATAGTAAAACATGAAATGAAATAACCGCATCCACAATTTCGTGAACGCAGACAAGCCACCGATCCCGAGTTAGATAATCAACTGTGCCATTTACAATTTACACTCTGCCATCGAAGGCGCACGTTTTAAAACCCGCAATCTGTGATAATGATTTAATTCCGGGAACGTTTTGTTCGGATAATTGGGAAAGAAATGGAAGGTTTAATTTGTAATTAATAAGTCTTATGGAGAATCGATGTGTATACATGCGAAAGTCTATCTGTGTGTGACCCGTAGCCGACTTGGAACGAATTTAGTTGAATAGAATAAATGAATAAATGTTTGAAGATACAGAACGTTTAAATATGAACTGTTGTTTTCTGTTGAGTATCAGCGCGATTGGTAATTAGGTATTATATTACGCATAATAGTAATAACATAAAGTATCTAGTAGTAAGTAATAAGTTTTAGAAACAAGAATAACAATCTAAACATCATAATTAACATAGTCAATACATAGTATACATATAACAAAGTCGCTTTTTCTGTCCCTATGTCCCGATGTATGCTTAAATCTTTAAAACTGCGCAACGGATTTTGATACGGTTTTATAATAGATAGAGTGATTCAAGAGGAAGGTGTTAGTATAATATATTTAATTAGGTTTTAGACAAAGCGAGCGAAGCCTCGGGCTAAAAGCTAGTAGGTATACCTACTTAATATAAATATGATATCACATACTATGCAAATCCGTTCGTATATTAATAATTATTAATTAATATAATATGTTTCGACGACCTTAAAAAATCTTATATAAATAAGTGTGCGAGTTTAACATTTTAATTTTTTACATTTTAATGTTTACCATAAAAATAAAAAGTGTTCGCAATACGCTCCTGCCCAGTATCTGTAAATTAAATGAAGATTAAATGCTATCAAATTAAAATGCAAATCAAACAAAACCACCGTTTCGAAGTATAATAAACTGTTCACTGAACAGAATTCAATGCTCAGTAATTCCCGAAGTATTGCTTTAGGAAGCCACTCCAACTAACTTCACGGTATCAATTCTAGGAATAATTTCATCAAGTACTAACTTGCTAAGATCACAGAATAAACATCGGTCAGGATATTATTTATTTACGCTGTACAGAGTATTATTTTTACCATATTTTTCTTTGGAGCCTTTTCTATGTGTGATATTATTTCGTTTGTTATTTTCCTGTTACTTATAAACCGTGTAAATTAATTGACACTATTTTATTTCTCTCTCTGTTTTATTTAACTGGCCGGTGTAAAAAAAGGAAAAAAAACATAATTGTGCTTTCACAGCGCGTTGGCAAAACTTATTTTTTTCATATTTATAGTAATGTATTTTTATTCGATTTTCCCTTCCTTGAAGCGGTTACTACACATCTCACGCAAAAGTATACGATTCTAAATATTATGATCTACTACCTACTGTCTATCTACAACGATCGGGAACTATCAAATTAAAAAGAAAATCTATACTAATAAAAGCTGAAGAGTTTGTTTGTTTCTTTTAAGGCGCTAATCTCAAGAACTACTGGTCCGATATGAAAAATTGTTTCATTATAGGCTATATCATTACGCTTAGACCAAAACCGCAGCTAGTTGCTAAATGCTAGACTTTACAGCAAAAACAATTGAATTTATTTAAAATCTGAACATTCCGTTACAACACTTACGGAAACAACTAGTTGAAACAAAAGCAAAATTCAAAATAACGTGCGGTCCGCATACAGGAATGGCAGATGAAAAATTTTCAACATAAATTCGACTGTCGCACTCATACGGACTCGTAAAACAGATTCGTTTTATTGTCTCCGCTAAAATATGTTTGTTTAGATCTAAGTTTAAGGTGAAATTGTGTTATTGCTCGTAAAATTAGCATAGTTGCTTCCGGAACGTTATAGTTTTATGGCCATTTTATACCTGATAGTAAAAGTATGAGAACTTTGATGCAGTGAATTTGATGGATGGGTTGACAATGACATCTTTAACTGAGCCTAGTCATGGATGAACCTCATCTATACAATTTCAGTTATCATTTATCATATCTATACTTCTATACATGGGCGTAGCTAGCCATGGGCTCAAGGTGGGGCAACAATAAAAAATAATATTATGTAACTAGCAACTGTATGTACCAAGTATGTACCCAAAGTTATATCCAGGGCTTCAAATGCCGGCGGCCGTACCACCGGCATTTGCGGCGGCCGTACCGCCGGCATTTGCGAAGGCATTTGCGAAGGCATTCGCGAAGGCATTGGGGAAGGCATTCGCGAAGGAATTTGCGAAGGCATTTGCGAAGGCATTTGCGAAGCCATTTGCGAACGCATTTGCGAAGGCATTTGCGAAGGCATTTGCGAAGGCATTCGCGAAGGCATTCACGAAGGCATTTGCGAAGGCATTTGCGAAGGCATTTGCGAAGGCATTCGCGAAGGCATTTGCGAAGGCATTTGCGAAGGCATTTGCGAAGGCATTGGCGAAGGCATTCGCGAAGGCATTTGCGATGGCATTCGTGAAGGCATTGGCGAAGGCATTCGCGAAGGCATTCACGAAGGCATTTGCGATGGCATTCGCGAAGGCATTTGCGAAGGCATTTGCGAAGGCATTTGCGAAGGCATTCGCGAAGGCATTCCTATTCCTGCCTACAATTTCGATAACTACAAATTATTGTATTCTCTTTCGTCTAAGTACATAGAATACATTTGGCTATAATTCGATTCGTTCAGTACAATAGAAATAAAAATAAACCAATATCGTCATGAAACATTAAATTTAAAATGAGATAAAAATAACTTAAAAAAGACGTGTGGCACTCGGGGACTGCCGCGGTAACGCTATTGTATAGCAATTAGCATGCCTTCAAGCCACACCTCCGTGCCCGTCGGAGTGGGGAGCGTGAGGTTTTTCGTTACGCAATTTCTGGATTCGGTCCCCGCGCTCAAGGCCCGCGATAGAAGCTATGCAATAGCTTAAAAACATCACAAACTTTTACATTACTGTGAAAAAACTAAGAAAATTGTTTATTAAATGGAAAATGTATGAAGTTGTTAGGATTCATGCAATTTGTATGAAGTTCTGTTACCTCCTCATTTGACGTCTCTGTAAATAATGAATTGCGTTGTTCTAGGAACCTTCTGGAACGAATGCCTGTTTAAATTTTAAAATATTACGTGAAAATATTTAAGCATCACAATTTCCTTAAAATTAATTTATCATAATTTGTTTATTGAATATCGGGGAATAATTATTAATAAATAGAATTTGTTGTTCATTTGGTGGACAGGTAGCTTTTCTATAAAACTTAACAACAATTATTTCCTAAATATGTCCTAAATTCCTACATAATATGAGCTAAATTTATTATGTACTTCGTTTTACCTAGATATAAACCGCATCCAAACGTATTTGATTTCACAATGGCTTTATCAATAAACTGTGAAATCTTCCAAAAATATATCCGTGAGGCTTTTACCGATTTCATTCGATCCCGTCCACTGGACACATTAGGAAATTGTATACGTGACTGGAATCGAACCCGTGACCTCGTTGTTGATAAATATGTGGTTAGTTAATCAAAGGGCGGGCTGTAATGCGCGTTATGTTGATTGTGGACACAGAGTTAGATAATTATTTTTTGGATGGGGTAATTTAATGTTATCTATACTAATAATATTATAAAACTGAAGAGTTTGGTTGTTTGTTTGAACGCGCTAATCTCAGGAACTACTGGTCCGATTTAAAAAATTCTTTCGGTGTTAGACAGCCCATCTATCGAAGAAGACTATAGACTATATTATATCACGCAAAGACCAACAGGAGGAGAGCAATGCGGGTGAAACCGCGAAGCACAGCTGGTAGCTAATAAATGCTTTTCTGTGTGAAAACTTATTACTTACTTATTTGAATTGAAAATCGTTTGAATTCGCGTTACTGACATGCTTCATATATTTTTAATATGAATACTTACTAAAACTTCTCTAAGCTCTACCGGTATTATCTAATTATTTTTTAATTGCTTAGGTACATTATTTCATTACATTACTTACTGAATTCAATATAAAGAAGTAATAAAAATATTTGGTCATAGACTATAAGGCAATAGACTCGGGTTCGAATCCTACCCCAATGGGATCTTGATATAAATTTTCCTATGCTTTAAAAAATTACTTGCAGACTATTTACTAAAAAGACTTGCTTGAAATATTGACGTTTATTATATAAAAATGTTAAGCAGCTCTTAGTCTATATATCTGCCTTGGTCTCTTATTAAGAGAGCATTATAATTACGTATTACGGACCCTTTGAAGTAATCCTGATGAAGAAAGAAATAATAATAATTGCTAACTGCTTCGTTAGGTGCTTTGTGAACTAAATTAGGGTCCAGTATTTATTCGAGATAAATCAATTTCTGTCTCTGGTTATTTGTTTTTGATTAATTATTTCGTTCGTAATATTATTTATAGAAACTGTATTTAGTATGTGAGTTAGGTGGGATGTTTTGGTTTTCGATATTCAGAAGAGTAAAATTGCAGAAACAATAACTGGTATAAAGCTTTAAAATATTTGTACAATAGACTTTAATATTATTTTAAGACACTTTTCTTAGCTTCACCAGCTCTATGTTTGTATGTGTAACCGACTCCGTTAGAATCGATTTTGACTCGCTAAAAACGGGCAAATTTAATTCAAACTTTGTTCACATTCAAGAATCGGTGACGATAGACAATAGACAAACATTTATTCACAAAAATAACACATTATTACAACAGCTGACAATCACAATAATTAAACATAGAAAAAATACAAATAAAAAACACGAAACACATAATTTATGACAATTTTATACATAATAAATAAATAAGTAAATAGGTTGCTAATAAGTGTTATGGCTGTGAAAGGGTCCTGGCTCAGCATATGTCATGAGTCGACTGACTCACGACGCTGTTGATTCTGCCGGAACCCAGAAGGCAGATGGAACCAAAAACGGAAAAAAAAACTAACCAGAAGTAAATAAAAAAATAATTTAATAGGCAATATAAATAGATATAATATAATATTATTCTCTAATCTAATATATAAAAATCAATGCCACTTTTCGTTGTAATTCCATAACTCGAGAACGGCTGAACCGATTTCGATAATTCTTTTTTTATTATATTCCTTGAAGTACGAGGATGGTTCTTATGTAGAGAAAACGTTAATATGTACCACGGGCGAAGCCGGGGCGGACCGCTAGTCTATATATATAAAAATCAATGCCACTTTTCGTTGTAATTCCATAACTCGAGAACGGCTGAACCGATTTCGATAATTCTTTTTTTATTATATTCCTTGAAGTACGAGGATGGTTCTTATGTAGAGAAAACGTTAATATGTACCACGGGCGAAGCCGGGGCGGACCGCTAGTAAATTAATATAGTATTATTTACAAAGATAAAATGTAGGGATGAAAGAAAGTTGGTATATACATACACACACATACATACGTGTGAAGAACAGGTCACAAGAAAAACACAAGAAGATCAGGACAGAAGAGTAAATAAAATAATAATGTTTATACAAGTACAATATGGAATGAATAATAAGAGGGATACAAAGAAAGATACAGTGTGGCTTACGGGGAAAGAAGCTGAAGCGACATGAGATACTTTTTGTATGCACGTCGGAAGCTAAATTTAGTCTATTGTCGATACAGTTAGGTATTTTATTAGTTAAGATATTTTTTTGAAGTATGTTATTTACTAGGTATATTTATTATTCTTAAATTTGTTCAAATTTCGTGTTAATAACGTCACTGGTCGTTTTAATAAAATTCCAAATAATGATAATTACAATATATTTCCTCAAGTTTATACATCGAACTACAAACTTGTTAAAAATGGCGAAAAGAGATAAAAATCGGCGGCAGGTGCAACATGCATTAGCCCCGTTAAGTGCCGGCACTCACTGGACACTGATTAATGCTCTGTTTACTGAGTGCTGAGGAAATTGTGGTATTTTTGAAGTGAAGAGCGGCGCCTTAACAGTTTTTGCGGTTTGTGGTAAGTAATACATAATATTATAAATGGAGGAGTATGAATTCTAAGGAAGAAAATGCTGATTGGTTCTGTGTGAAATTTTGGCAAAGAGGTATATCATACAAGTAAAACTATGGGTTCTAGTTAGTGCTATGTATATAACATTTTATGATTTTAAACAATTGTTTCAGTAAAATAGCCTAATGTATCAGCTCTTATGTATAATATAATAACATGTAATATACCTTTATTTATTTATTAGCACGAGCTGAAATCCACAAATTTTTATGATCGTATCTAATAAATAGATGTTTTCTTAAGTACCGCGAAAATTGAAGTTAGAATATCCAGAACATAAAAACTAACGCTTCAAGCATATTTGATATTTTTATAGTTTCTATGTTTAAATAATTGAGTGTAGAGCGAAAACATGATATTCTAATCACTACATAGTATAAAACAAATTCGCTTTTTCTGTCCCTATTTTCCTATGTCCCTTTGTATGCTGAAATCTTTAAAACTACGGAACGGATTTTGATGCGGTTTTTTTTAATACATAGAGTAATTCAATAGGATGATTTTAGTGTATAATTTATTAGATTTGAGACAAAACAGGCGAAGCCGCAGGTGGTAAGCTAGTAATTGATAATTCCTTTAGCGAGTCCCGCGGAAATTCTACAATTTTCCATACTTTTAGGCTGAGTATTCTTTATATTTTTCGTGTTTGATTTGTTTGAATTATAGAGTGTGAAGAATATCTTTAATATGCTGACATACTATATTCAAAGCTTGCTTATGCGATTTCAATTATGTTTCAGATCTCGAACTCGGGACTTCGATACTTTTGGACTACCAACTAATTACCACAGTATTATTAAAAAAAATGATTAGATTTTGCACAAAACATTCTTTAATTTAACATTTCTTATACAAGATCTAAACAAGACTAGTTACCTTTAACAAATAAATAATTCTGTTTTCTATACTTTACAACAAATAAGATCTAAACAACTTCACGTGTACAAAAGGTTCCATACATCAAGGATGCACTTAGCGAGCCAGGAGATGCTACAGTGAGATTTTAAGTGGTAAATATATGAAACACAATTTTATAAAAGACGCACGGTTTCACCCCCGTGGCTCCACTGCTGTTGGTCATAGCGTGATGATATATAGCCTTCCTCGATAAATGAGCTATCTAACACCGAAAGAATTATTCAAATCGGACCAGTTGTTCCCGAGATAAGCGCGTTCAAACAAACAAACAAACTCTTCAGCTTTATAATATTAGTACAGATATACTAGATAAACTAAAGGATAGAAATTGATTAAAGACCTAAATAATTCAACAATAATTGAAAGTTGTTAAATAGAACGAAGAACAATATAAATGACTAGCGGTCCGCCCCGGCTTCGCCCGTGGTACATATTTCGCAATAAAAGGTAGCCTATGTTCTTTCTTAGGTTCTAAAGATTGTCTGTGCCAATTTTCATCAAAATCGGTTGAGAGGTTTATGCGGGAAAACCATACATGCATACATAAATATGTAATTACAAACTTTTCCTCTTTATAATATTAGTATAAATATGCTTCTTAGTAGTGCAAGTAATGAGGCAAAGATTTCAACTACCCTTTAATGTTAAAAAATATTTAAAAATTGAAACGGGTAACTTAAATTTAGTTTAAAATGACAAAGTAACTGGTGGTAAAACACTACACAACAGCTAAGCAACAGTAGGTATTTAATTAAAGAAAAGGCAACAAATAAAATTTTATCATTATTGACATACAAATAAATATTTCAGGAGGCGACAATTTTCACACACGGCACGATCTGATCCCATACTAAGCTTTGGCTTGTGTTATGGAAACCAGATGGCTGATAAACATACATATATATAATTTTAAATGAATAATTACATAGATAATAGATATGACATACATAGCTATGCGACAGTATTATAATATGTGAGAGCAACACTCTAAATTACCTACAAAAAAGCTCTGACTGCTTTCATATTCGGCAACAGTAACAGCGTCAATACATTACAGGATTATTTTCAACTGCGCCTGTGTAACCACTATAACTAGAGCTAGCGCGCACTTTCAGAGCCAGCGCGCACGAGCAACTTTGTCAGTTGTCTCCGCAACTATTTTGTCTCTCCCACCCATGGACTAGTATGAAAGTGCGCGCACGTAGCGACGCAACTCCCCATACAAATTGATGGGAGAGACAAAATAGTTGCGGGGACAAAAGTTGCTCTTGTGCGCTAGCTCTAAGCAGGAATCACAATAAAGGACACACGTAAAACAAACGAAACCAAGTTAACAAAAACAAAAGCCACCTAGCGGCAATATCGCAGGAATATATTTACGGGCTCAAATAAACGGATATAAAAGTCACAGTTTAATAAAAGATGTTGGTACACGAAATTCCCATATACGCAAGCGAAATGAAATGCTTGAGAATTTTCATTGCTGTATTCTTTTAGAAAACTGATCTCACGAATACCTTGGCGGATGATTTGAGACACGACTCTTGGAAGACAGACGGTATGCCCTTTGATGTGGTTTGACAATTTTATTACATGCAATACGGAATGAAATTATTGTGCAATTGTGCATGCACCTGCTTTGTGGAGTTTTAAAGTAAAACTTTGTAAGGTATTCGTTTAAAGTCGCTTGAATGGTAAGTGGAAAATAAAAGATAGCGTGCATTATTTTTATTTTGTAATATTGGAATAGTTTGTTAGGTACTGTAAAACTAAGAAATATATTTTTTTATTAACAATATTTGTACCTGAATTTAAAATGATATTTCTTTTAAGCTCGATTGTTATAAACGTAGTAACTATTGCATAAAATCATTAGCATCGTACTTTAGTACGTAGAGAAGTAAAAAAATACTCAGAAACGATTGAAAATCAAACAAATCATAATCAAATAAAATACCCCCACTAAGAAAAAGAAAGAGAAATACCCGCATAGAGCAACATAGATAATGTAGAGCAGGAACATTTTATTTTAAATATCGTTTAAGAATGCTCGTTGTGGTGTTTAAAGAATTTTACGACTAAATGTTAGTCACACTCGGACCAAGATTGCAATGTAAATTAAAATTTCGGGAAAATGTCGCGCATTTTCAGGTTAGGTTTTTGTAAGAAGTTACTATTTAAAGACTCTTTATTTTAGTTTTATTTTTGAGTACATTTCTTATGAATTTATTTAATTTGTTTAAAGGGCTTTTCTCGAGATTAAGAGATTGCAAATCATTTCATATTGAGCTGCATTTTAAAATCCTATTGAATTGTGTCAGAGATCTTCTAGACCAAGCATAGGTATATTAATATTTGAGAATTTATAACGCATATAAAATAACAACAAATATTTTCAATAGTTTAAAGGTTAATTTACTTTTCCACTCTATTAATTGTATTGTTAATTTTCTTAAAAAAAGAAAGACCAGCTGAAATCGTCAAAAAATAACCATAGAGAATGTATTTCTGAATCCAACCACACACCACTCGCAAAATAACGAAAACGCCCGCGGCTTTACGCTCATTTTAATTTCGAGCATTAACACGTACGTATTCTAACCGGTGTTTTTCTCTTTGTATCACGTCCACTCCGTTTATCTTATTCCATATAAATAAATGGCTTTTTAGTTGGAAGCAAATTGGAGCCGACATCGTGTCATTGCGAGGAATATACGGGAATACATTTTGTACGCGGCAGCGGCGTTATGAAGGCGTATTGTAATTTGTACATACACGCTACAGTCTACAGTCAGTTTATTGCACAGGTATACCTGCACAGGTCAACCGATCATAAGTGGGGTAAAATACCTGCGCAGGTATATCTGTATAGGTTGACCTGTCAGATGTACGTGTGTGGTAGCCATTAGTCGTCAAGTGTGTTAAGGATGAAGGTTAGATAAAGTAAGATATTGTATATGTTTATGCATGTGATATTATATAAGTAAAAATGACAATTTTTTGGCGACTTAAAAGTTATAAATTGTCAACATGGGCAAAATTAGGCAGTTAATAATTGTGACGTATATTAATCATGTCTTTGTTGCAGCAGACATTTTGTAAAATGGAAAAACTTTCTTCCTTTAGAATGTAAACATAAGTATTTGATGTTAGAAGAATTAAATAAAAGCAAATCAAATGCAGCAGAGAGAGCAACTATAGGGTTTCTTGCCGGTTCCTCTCCATAGATACTGCTTTTTGAATCGGTGGTAAATGTTAGAAATATGTTGTGACAATTCAAAAGTGCTTCTAGAATGAGTCTAATAGAATAAAGAAATGTTTGAGTTTCAGTTTGAATTGAACAATTCCGCTTGAAATCTTTCCCCGTATACGTTCACTTTACGAGCTCTCTACATAAAGCACTTCATGCCATGTGTTATTATGACAACTTATTTCTCGAAATGTACGTTAAAGCAGGCATCAAGCGTGCTCAGGATAAAATATACCGTATTACTGGGGGAGTAAGTTTCAAAACTAAATAAATCCGGGCGAAAAGCTTTTTGATGTCATCGTGCCTTTGTGTTTTTTAATGATAGTTGATGTTGTATGTTGGGCTTAATTTTTTGGGGATCATGCGTTTTGGGTGTTCTGAATTGTTTAACTAGATACGTTATTATTAGTGGTATTATTTTACTGTAAGAGACATTGACCTATTTTAGTACTAGATAACGAGAATTTACTCGTTTAAGTGTGTTCGTAGTAAGTGACCTAATCCCATTCAAATGTTGCCAGGCAGAGATCGCTTATAAGCGTTAAGCCCGCCTATAAACATGTTGTATCAAATATGTTCCTCTCTTTTCTTCTCTATGTGTGTGTTAAATAAAGGATAAATTTTAATTTTAATGTATTGTGACCAGTTTTCTGGAAAAGCGTTATTGTAGCTCGGCTAAGGAAATCGCAGTGATGCACCACGTTCACACAGAGCCTCGCGCGGATTCTTCGCGAGGCTGCTCGCTCTGTGTGAAGTGTGCTGTGTGGACTAATTGAGCATTCAATTAATTAATTAAAAAAGATTATGAATTGGATTAACGTTTCATATTTGGCCTTTAAATTGAAAGGAACTGAAAATATGTAGTTTCTAGAACATATCTAATTCTAATTTAACTCAAATCATATTAAAGCTTTTCGACCGCCTTCTTGGTACAGTGGTTAACGCGTGAGCGTAGAACCGAGGGTTCCTGGGTTCTATTCCCGGTGGAGACTAAGAAAAATAAAGTCTTGGTCTGGCAGGACACAGAAGGCTGATCACCTACTTGTCCCTAAAGAAAATCGATCAGTGAAACAGATGTTTATTACATCTGCTCCTTTCCCCACTAGGGGACATGGGACTTCATATATTAAAGCTTCTATACAACGTGGTTATTGTTTATTCTGTAACGTGGAAGAAAAAACCAATCAAAGGCTTATGCGTCATTGTAAAATGTAGAAAAAGTTTGAACTAGATGTTGTAAAGAGTAGAAAATAAAGTAAGAAAAAAGCAAGGAAACAATCTGTGATGTGATACGTGCAGTGTGATACAATCATTTTTATCTTAACATCCCATTTCCCAGCGTTTAAAGATCGCGAGGCTAGGGAAATGGCGATTTAATTTCTATGCAAGATATCTTTATTAAATGGAGTCACAACTTGAGCACGCTTATTTGTTATAGATTTGAACTTTGTTGAATATTAATTTTAAAGGGTTGTGTGTTAAGAAGTAGGTAACAGACGACCGCGACGCCTTAAAGTTTAAGTCCAAAAATGTTTGTAATTATTATTGAAGCATAAAATAATAAGGAAAAATAAATAAACGGATTGAAAATATAATGTGGAACCTTGCCGTTTTACATTTTTGTGTGATGATTTTACGATGAAATAAATAAAGGTATTTATTGCCGAAGCAGTAAAATAAATATAAGAATACATAAATTATATTCTAGTAGTAGTTCTATCGATTATTCCTCTAACTTCCTGGCCCGACATGAGTGCTCGGTTTTCATTAAAAGCATGCGCCGCGTTACCCTGACGTCATTTCCGGCCATTACCGACCGCTCAAAAACCCCCGTAATCAACGTAATAAAACCATTTCACTTAACATTACCAGCTCGAAGGATCAGGTTTAAGTTTGCAACCACTCCCTTAAAACTCAAACTCAAACTCAAACATTCATTTATTCAATTAGACTACTATTTAGTAGCACTTTCGAATCGTCATTACATAGGTAAGTATTTTTAACATTTACCACCGATTCGGAAAGCAGTATCTATGGAGAAGAATCGGCAAGAAACTCCATAGTTGCTCTTTTAAAATCATGTCAATATTACATAATATACAGTAACTTATATCTAACTACATATTATATCATAATATGCCAAAGAACTGTCCTGTGGTTTTTACGCGACAACCCTCCATGGATTTTTATCGTCCATATATTCCTGAATACTGTAGTACGCTCTCTGAACTAGTACATTTTTTATATAAGTTTTAAATTTAGAACTACTAAACTCTTTAATATTATGAGGAATTCTATTGTAAAAGCGTATACCTTGACCCATAAATGAATTTTTAACTTTAGCTAATCGGAAAAATGGCATTTCAATTCTATTCCTGTTCCTTGTGCCATAATCGTGTCTATCTCCTACTCTTGTGTGTAAGTCGGAGCTTTTGTGTACATGCAAAATATTATTAAATATATACTGTGATGGTACAGTAAGGATACCAGTATTCTTAAAATGATCTCTTAGTGAGTCCCGAGCACGTAAATTATATATAGAGCGAATGGCTCTTTTCTGTAAGATAAATATAGTTTCTATATCTGCAGCCTTGCCCCACAGTAGAATTCCATAGGACATAATGCTATAATGCTATATTGATAATGCTTAATTTGAACTAGTTACCTAGTGATTTATTCCAAATGTTATTATTGTTGAAGTGAAATTTCTTAAGGTGCGTTGAGAGTAAAATTTTAAAGTCACGTCAAAGCAATACCGTCACGTCACGGAGTAAGGCGACGATTTTGGTATCTTTGAATCTTGAAAATGAAGTTTAATTTCTGCCACATGTGCTCGGCACTCAGGCTCTTTTTTAAAAATAAGTACCTAATAATGCATTTATTGGCAATAATATAATAAGTCCGTTGTTCTTACTTACTCCATAAAAGTGGATTTCTTTTTTAAAATGAAATTTTAAAACTGGCAACCGTACCGAAAAGAACATTTCAAATTCGATTATCGAAAAGGGGATCCCGTTTCTTGAGCATACGTAAGATAAAACGGCCCCTGTCTATTTACCTGCCAAACTGCTAATTTCGCGAGAGAATCGGGTGTCTTAGCCGTATATGGTATCTGAAAAGGCTTTTATCGGGATGGGACCTTCTAAGAATTTTTTAAACATAATTACCCGTTAGCATTCAGCTCGGAACGGAGCAAATATTGAATTCCATTCTCATTCAAAATGTTTGTTAGTATTTTAAATGCGAAAGGTGAAAGGTTGATTGAAGTAAGTATTACTGGATTAATTATTCGGATTATACGGATCTAAAACATTAACAGCATTATCTGGGATGTAGTTTGAGGCAGTTAATATTTATGAACAACTTTAATACGCAAAATTTTTAAGGAACAGGAAGGAAAATAGAAGCATGCATTATTTAGTAATCTGTTACATGTCACCAATAAGTTTAATGTTACCATTAGAAAATCAAACTTACCGTCAAAATGGAATTCATAAGCCACATTTTATAATAATGGTATTTTTATTAGAAATATTCTTCGAAAATTTATATTTCGAATCAAACTTAAGTAATAATAGTTCTACAAAATAAATAATAATTAACTAAGCTTCTTAAATCGCTACAATTTGAATACACCTTGATCATTAATCATTTATTATTAAAGATGAGATTCGCAATTCATAATCCTCTCTAAGATGATCGATTTAACTCCTAGTCCAGAGTACGAGAAATCGAGTCCGCAATCGGTTTAATAATCGATTAAAACACGATCATAGTAATATTAAGATGCTCTCCACTCGAGAGGGACTCATGAATTTCAAAAAGCAATCGAATTGCATTAATTCGAGATGCCGTTAGAGCCATCAGGATTTCAACGATGGCCCTCCAATGATTTATGCGAAGATGGAAGCCTTCTTGAATGAGATATTAAACGTTGAAATGATGCGCATTCAACGTTGACACTCGGCCACTTATCTCTGCGTAGTTCCTGCTTCCCTGGTACAATTGGATTTGATTTAATAGCCCTATTAAGCTCGTTTGTAATATTTATTTAAATATCTCTTGCTTATCTTGCTATTTGTTATACTTGTCAGACAATGTCTGTCGACTTTATATTTTATACACGTGTTTTTTTTCGATTTTGTTAGTATAATATGCGTTTAAACGTGGATTTCTCTCTGTTTCCTGTTTACCTGGTATAATAATTATTTTATTTTACCCCGATTTTTTACAAGGAAAAAAATATGTTTCCATATTATTCGATGAAATTTCATGCGGAGTAATTTTGTTGTTCTCGTTCCTTGCTTAATTGGTGTTATTATAAATCCTTTTGCAACTGATACAATTGTAAATTTTCCGGTAAGGGAATATTCATGCGATTTGTGTTATTCATATAAATTTGAATTTGAGTAACACAAATCTCACCAATTTATGATTCAGGCTTGTCCGTGAAGTTTTCTGTCAACTGTTATTATAAAAGTTTGTTTTGAAACCATTCCTTTTTTATGAAGGTATCCCAGAAGTGTCGCGGAATAATTCTAATCAATACCCGCGGCCCCATCATTAAAGCGGCTCGACGGAACACAGTGGGGTTTTAGTCGGTAAGAATCCGACATAACCCACGGCTCCTTCCCCGGGGGCCGTGGGTATCTTTGGAAGATTTCCCCACTATAAAAAAAGAGTTATCCCAGAAGTTCAATTAAGAATTCTACAATTAAAAAGTTTCAATTTACAGATATAAGGGTAAGATCTTATGACAACAAATAGGTTTTTTCTAAATTTAAGTAAATAAGTCCAAAAAACACACTAAAGCAAGGGCAAAACAGCCCATACAAAATTTGAAAATCACAGTTTCTGCAATCCAGGTGCGAATAAATACGTCATTGGCTTTAATTAGCTACAAAGACGGTCCGAGCATTACGACAATGCTGAAAAACAAACAGACATTTAATTACATACATGCAAATGCAAGTAGGCACAGAGTAAATAGCTGTAGAGGGTTGTTAACTAAATATTTAGGTGAGATTGTAGATTTGTGGTATGGTGAGGGAAATAATATTCCGTGAATAACGTAATACTTAGTATCTAGGTTGTAATATTCTGGTTATGGCTTCGATGTATTTTTTTATCACACGTATTTATATTTATTGACACGATATGTATATTTATTTTTAAAATAGATATTAATATTTATTATTTTATTTATTATATTATTTCTTCTTTTATATTTATTTATTTATTACCCGACTACGGCAAAGCAAAAGGAGGGTTATGATTTTGACAGGCTATGTATGTATGTATGTATGTATGTATGTATGTATGTATGTTCATCTGTTCCCTCGTAACGTCTAAACTACTTATCAGAATTTGACAAATGACATATCATTAGAAGCGTCTTAATTGTCCGCTGGTTATAGGCTATATGGGGTTTCACAAAATCTAATGTGGCGTCCTCTATCGGACAAAACATACAAAGTAAAAAAATAAAGTTAAGATAAATATCCCGTGTTTGGTATCATTTGAAAGCGCTTTCCTTGTACATTTTGAATATATATATATATATATATTACTAGCATTTGCTCGTGACTTTACCTGTAATCATGGGCTGATTGCATATAATTCACATCTTTTCGTCCATAGCTTCTTTATTAGTTCATCAGTTTAACTTTTGTTAATATTATGCCCGCAAATACACTTTAACACCAAAATAGTACAAATAATATAAAGTGAAAAAACTAAAACCCAACTACGACAATAACCGGCGCTGAAAAAGTATAAACCAAGATTTCAGAATACTGAACTGAACAAAGTTGCTAATGTAGTTGCAAGTAAATGGACACAGTAGACTCAACCAAGATGCCTTTGTTGTAAATTGACAATAATGTCATACAATACTATTCTGAAGTATGCAATATTCCACTATGTAAAGATAAATTTTCATGTTTGGAAAGGCGTAGTCACACGTTGTTGAAGTGCTACGGTAGATAGGTATATTAGGTATGTAACGTGTGACTACGCCTTTCCAAACATGAAAATTTATCTTTACATAGTGGAATATTGCATACTTCAGAATAGTATTGTATGACATTATTGTCAATTTACAACGAATGCATCTTGGTTGAGTCCACTGTGTCCATTTACTTGCAACTACATTAGCAACTTTGTTCAGTTCAGTATTCTGAAATCTTGTTTTATACTTTTTCAGCGCCGGTTATTGTCGTAGTTGGGTTTTAGTTTTTTCACTTTATATTATTAGATAATATATACCTATATTGAATCCTAGCATTAGATCGTTTTTTTTATAATTAGGTGTCGCTGAAAATCAGCTCTGCAATGAAGGCCTATGCTTTTCATTGTAAAATGCTGAGCGGCAATCCTTTTAGTATGTAGGTTGTTAGATTAAGTAGATTGTAAGTACATAAATTGTCAATTTTAATATTACCTACCTGCTAATAAAGAGTTTATTATTTTTTTTATTTATTAATATTTAGTATCTGGGTTCTTTTTAGAAGATCGTATGCAGAATGAAGAGGAGAAAGGAAACAGAAAGAGAAATAAGTTTCTATAACAGCGAGGTTAATTTAAATATAGTGTAATATTGTATAAAACAGAGACAACACAATCAGCACTTGACAAAATTTGAATGTATACTTAACCATGTATAACGCCTAATGGTTTGTCACTGCTATCGTGATATATATCATGACGATGCATAGAATGGTCTTTCATAATCATTCTTTATTACTGACAAAGAAAAATTCCCAAAAAAATCAGAATGACAATACACTCAAATAACAAAGCCTGCTGATTAAAACTGAGTTTGAATAATGAGTCCATCGGATAACAAAATTGTGCCAATACATAAAAAGGACCATAGAGCGTGATTGAAATCCATTCGAAATTTATCTTTTCCGACGCGAATTACTCGAGATCAGACGTAGCGTAATAAAATTGAGACATAAAATAAATTTTTCCATTAAATTGTGATCAGTGAAATGAAGGATCGACGCGACGCCATTTACATTTTTATAGCACAATTGTCATTTATTGCTTGACATGTTGCAGGTCGCGGGTTTGGTTAATTCGTTTTTTATTTGACACGAATTTACATGTATTAATTTTATTTTTTCCAAATATTACTAGCATACGGAAGCAATATAGGTCATATTTATTATGTCTTAAATATAAACCAACTAGCTTTCCGCCCGCGGCTTCGCCCGCGTTTTCAAAGAAAAACCCGCATAGTTTCCGTTCCCGAGGGATTTCCAGGATAAAACCTATCCTATCTCTCAAGTTGGATCAAACTGCACATGGTGTGCGAATTTTATTATAATCGGTTAACACGTTAGCTGCGAAACAGGGCTTGAAACACCCTGTCCGTGTCTCGTCGTTATAGCGGTAGGAAAAAACTTAAACTTCTCTGTCGTGCGGGAGGCATAACTTCCATCTGGTTCAGTGTAGGAAAGTGATATCTATATATCTGAGATGTGCTATTGATTCCTAGTTCAATGGTATACCGACCTTAATACCGGGTTTCTTAGACCTCGTGACGCACTGAACAAATAAAAATTCTAACACAGTGCGGAACGAGGTTGCGAACACCTCGTACCACCACGCACCTCGTATCGCACCCTAAGCTAGCTTCACGCGGTTAGTGTTGTGCAACTCATTCGAGACTATTTGTGGAACAAGTTATTGAAGCTTTTACAAAGAAGGACTTGAATGTGGATACAGGTAATTTTCAAACATCCTAACTACTCGTTATAATAAATATCGTTAATAGAAACGTGAATGTGACATGTTGAGTAACTTTCTTCAAATAGGTTGATAATCATGATTACTATTAGTGTGTTTGTTCATTGAATCAACTAGCGGCAAATCCAAAACACCCGGCAATCGGTGTATGGCTCATCAAAATTTAACTCTTGCCCAAGTCAACAAGCCAACAAACAAGGCACATCATCTCTCAAAGGGATCAAAGAAGAGTAGATGTGTAGAATGTTACGAAAAACTCCGCACCTTCTTAACAAGTCGTGAGGCCGAAAAAGGTAAAGAAAATTCTCACAGAATGCACTGGTTGCAAACAATATTGTTGTTTGGCCTGTTTTAATGAAAAACATCCATAAGTTTGATAAATAAATACAATTAAATAAAATCGATATTTCTTTTCCCATCACTAAATTATATGAAAAACTGCTATTGTTCAGTGCGGTATGGGGTACATCAGACCCCACATTTTATTTTACCCCTAGAATCTAAACTAACTAATCTAACCACGGGCGACGGTAGATTTAGGTTAATGAACTCATTGTTAATAATAATCACGACAAAAGCCGCACACTTTGTCTTATTTGGCGCCAAAAAAACGATTTTGGTCTCCTACGGGCGGTGGGGTTTAATATGCCTCGTGCCGCCACAATCTCTGGTATAGGACAAGGTTTAAAACGTCCCGTAACGCAGTAATGGAAAGTACAGATATTTCTGTGCCGCAGTGAACGTGTTAAGTGGTTTAGGAGTCCATTGAGGACAAACATTGTGACACGAGATTTATATATATTAAGATTAAGTTATTATCTAAATCTAGATTATTAGAAGCTCTTCACAGAAATGTACGTTATCTATACATATGAAATAATTTTAATATAGCTCCAGGCTACTATCAGATACTAGAGAGCTTAAGATAAGAAAACAGACTTCATAGTAGATTGTAAACAACATTACTTGAACATATAACTATTTTCTTATTTGGCAAAGCTTTTTCATATCATTGAGAAAACAATATCAATTTATTCTTATTATTTCATATTCAATAATTATGTTGCTAAAATTAAGGGCCGATTTTTCAATGCTTGGATAAAACTTATCCGTCTAATAAAGTATTACACGATAACATTAAAATGTCACGTAAACTGTCAAATACGGGCAATTAGAATACGTTTTTAAAATGGCAGATTTATACATTATTTGACGAATAAGTTTTATTCAAGCATTGAAAAATCGGCCCTTAGTCGCTGAAATTATCTTAATGAAAGTTTCTAAGTATGTCAATTTATTTCAGAAATATGTGCTGATAATGATCATCATATAAAGAAAAAAAATGTGTGCGTGTACTAGTGTACACACGTAAGAAGTGAAACTTCTTTATGACCTTATTTTTCAAAAAATAATTTACTATATGCAACTTTACAGAAATAGGGATAAGAAAAATATGGTGTGTAACGGAAAAATGTCATGCGTAACGAAAAAAAGTTACACTAAATTTTTTTCCAACCCCGATAAAGAAGTTTCACTTCAAATATACTACGATATTTACTTGGATAAAATATACTACCATTTTAATTGATATGCGTGCTCTATTAAAAGCTAATCTGTACAACATCTGTCGGCCAAACAAAACACGGTTGTCGGCATATTGAACGCAAATTATCGGCCTGTTATAGATGTTCGCTTTCATATAGTTACCGAATTTGATGTTGATGGGAATTAAAAAAGAAATACGTCATTTTTCCCGCCAAAATTTTTTGGTGATGTGTTAAAGTTCTTGAAATTGGAAATGTTTGATGGCATTTCAAGCGGAATTGGAATGTTTAGTTTTGTACAGTTGTACATATTTAACGAAAAAAAAGTTTACAAGCTTTTGTATTTTTCACACTAATTCTTTTTGTGATATTTATAGTTGGACAGATCAGCAAACAAGTTATACTATATGTATATAATATATTTCTACGACCGCCAAAATAAGTGAAAAGTTATCATCATCAAAAGGGATTAAGTCTCAAAGAATTGAGATTAGGTTAGGTACATGAGCATTCTGACTGCTACAAACGCAGGTATTTTTGATAAAATAATATAAATATTTAATATTTTTATCATTTTAGTCTCGTAACTGATATATCAAAAAATATATAAGTTGCCTCTATAAAAAGCTAGTCTGTAATAACTGTCAGACAAACAAAAAGTGTATGTCGCGTATTTCGAATGCAAATTGAAACTTCGCGTTATACTAAACTCGTTCAAAAATCTTGTAAGTTCGTGTAAGCGTTTATGTTAGTGTAATATCAACTTTATTGTTTGCGGTACAATGTGGAAAATCCTTTCATTATAAGATCTCAAAAATATGTTTTAATCTATACTAATATTATAAAGCTGAAGAGTTTGTTTGTTTGTTTATTGAACGCGCTAATCTCAGGAACTACTGTTCGATTTGAAAAATCCTTCGGTGTTAGCCCATTTATCGAGGAAGGTATAGCCTGCATATCATCACGCTAAGACCAACGGGAGCTGAGCAATGCGGGTAAAACCGCGCGGCACAGCTAATAAGATATACATTTGATTTTGTTTATGAGAGGAAAGATTTTATATTAATTGACTGTTACGATTTTAATAAAAAACTACACCGCTGTTTTTTTTTCTTACTTTTGTGGCTTTATAAAGCTTCATCTATATTAAAGAACCTATATTTTTGATCCATAGTCAGTTTCATATCACTATCATTCATTCCGTAAAATAAATAATATAACTTTATCATTTACTAAACACGTCACGTATCTTTACAATGAATATTTTTTATAAAAATGTTAACATTCAAGCCAAACAAAAAAAAAAATATGTCTGCATAATATTTACACAAAAATATTATTTAAAATCGTTCGTTATTCCCGTAACTTTTATTACATAGTAATTCTTGTAACATTTCGAGTACTAAGTGCTACAAAACACACGGAGCATATAAATCGTGACAGTTAAACGAGGTCTATATTTTTCTAGAACGTTCTAGAACATTCCAGAACATTCGAGTTATGTTTATCTAACGTAAACATTTTAAATTATTACCATTTACTCGGTACATTCGCTCTGCACATCGTAACACAAGGAGCGTGTACAGCTGAGGCACTTTCTTTAGCATAATATAATAAATAGGATTTGGGTTCTTTATACAAGACGATACGATATCGGGTGGATTTGTTTTTGTGCAATAAATAATTTTAGCATCATAATTTGTCTTAGTTCATAGGAATATAGCTTGATGTGAGAAGGAAGAATTTTACTATAAACTATGTTATTTATAACGCTTATCTTAGACATTAAAAAAATATATAAATAAGCTTAAGCTTCACGGCATAAGTATATCATATACTGTGCGTATATGCTTAAGTTTTTATACCATTAATCAACCAGAGATCTTTTTTTATTACCCTTTTAATGTCGAATACAGGAAAATAACTTTTGTTTGTAACAATAATATTAAAAAAAAGCATACCGTCAAGTCACTGAACTGTTAAAGCTTTTGCTGCGTCGACATCAGACTTTTTTTTAAATTAAGTACCTACTTCTCTCGTACTCCTACTGTCCCGTAGAAGCATAGTACACACGGCAGCTGTAAACACATCACCTGTATATATATACATACCTGTAAACATATGCTATATTTCACACAACACATTCATTGGGTTGGCTATCCCCCTTTTATTTTTAATTTTTGCCTTTGTATAAATTTTCTTTTTGTTTTAACCTTTATCTAGACCACAATGTATTAAGGGAAGGGACTGGCTTTCTTAACACAGGCTATGCCTAGCAAGAGAGCCAGAGCCTCATAATCAATATTGTATATCTTAAAGGTGAAATAACGATTTATTTTATTATTTATTATTATTATATTTATATAAATATAGCATACACGAACTACTCACTAACTCTATCTCTCAATACCCGCAAGCATCATTTTATCGTAATCGTATCCTCTAAAACGGCTCGTCCATTTCGATTTAGCCAGTGTAGTTGCAGCAAACAGAACGCAGCCCGTATCGGTTGTTCCGAACTGTGCACGTCAATACAAACCAATATACCGGTTTATTTGTACAATTAGTGAATTAGATTTGTGCTGTTATAATTATGAAATGGTGGCAGAGGGATTTTTGTACCTCGTATTTATTTATGAATCTTTATTGATGTAAAAATTATACAATTATAAACTAAGAACACATTTAAATAATTGGCGGTCTTATCGACATGTAGCGATTTCTTCCAGACAACCAGACGTACACAGATAAACAAAATTAAAAGAGAAGAGTTGTGTATAATGTAAGG
Source organism: Colias croceus (assembly GCF_905220415.1). Lineage (NCBI taxonomy): Eukaryota > Metazoa > Arthropoda > Insecta > Lepidoptera > Pieridae > Colias > Colias croceus. Next base: position 1,564,818 of record NC_059547.1, read on the forward strand.
ATAAGTAAAATGTACATGATATAAAATATAGTCCGAGTATATTGGAGCACACAATATTATTACTAGAAAAAACAGATCCGTTTCTTGGAAGAGTGGAAAAGTGTTTGATAAATTAAAGTAGGATATAAAGGCAAGTTGCTCAACTCTGGCGTGTAGTAAATGAAATAATTTTGATAACAATTTGTAAGGGAATAGGTTTATAAGTGTAGGTTATTATATAGTTCAAGCTTTGGTACCTACCAAGAAGCTTATATCTAATACACTGGAGATTTCAGTATGAACATTTAACTTGTAACAAGAAAATATGACATTGAATGACGCCTGTATGTTTTTTTTATCCCTTTCACACCTAACTTGGTCACCCCCACACAAAGCTTCAGCTAAGCTTCTTGGTACCTACATTTGCTCTGCGAGATGCCAAATAATTTAAACAAATTATTTTATTTATAACTATTTCAGATGCGGTGTTACATTACAATCTAAACTACCAATACCAGAAAAGTCTAAGGGTGCTTTTCCACCAATAATGTACGAGCTGTGAAGCTATGAATGTGTTTTTACCAATAGTATCGCTTCAAACGCTAAATGAAGCGATATGATTGGCTCGTTACAAACACATTCCTAAAAGCAAAGGAAAAGCACCCTTACACATTAAATTTATTCTGAATTTGAATTGTCTGAAACGTTTCCAGCATAACTATATTCAATGTTCATTGTCTAATCCAGCTAAGAAATTAGATAAACCTTCTAGTGCTTTCAACCTACATAACTTCTTCAATTAGATCTTTGACTGCTTCGTAGAACTTCAATTAGTAACCATGGAAGATTTTATAGTCAATTCAATTCTAATAATAGTTTGACTGAATGTAGTTTACGAATACAGATATTGATTTTAGTTTATGTATCTGTATCTATTTCTATCATGATATACCTAAGTGCTTAAATCTATTTCGTTATAAAGGGTTAAACTTCAGTAACAATGACCATTATCAAGATCATTATAAATTGTATCTATGAATTAGCCAACTTTACATTATTTCGTATTTAGTTTATCCAATGGTTAAAAGCTAAATGTAACTCTGTTCTCTACTATGAATTTAAGATTTTTTTAGCTATGCGTAATCAGATGAAATGAGTATCTTATCTATTGAATGAAACAGAAGTTTTCTTTAAATCATGCAAATCATTTCTTATTGTCATTTAACAAAATATAAAATCCTCTCATATCAAAACCCTGTTCTACTCGTGCTTTACGTATAAGGATTGCGAAAACAAACACAAATAACATTTATAAATGTAAGAAAAATCTAATCAAAGCTGAAGGGTACAATTATACATAAATACGCTGTCCGCTCCGCCTATCTCAAACCACATCCCCACATTTCAGTGACGCCTACGGCTGGTTGATTTAGTAAGTAACTTCATCATAGGTGTAATTTACATTCCAGAATTAACAGGCTGTAGCTTATCTATTATTGAATTAGGCTGAAATAATTTCGTTCTACATGCACCCACGCCTGTATGCTAGGCTTCATAATATTTTCTTAATGGTAACTGATATACTGAGACAGATATTATGGTTCTATACATCTACATTGGATATTGTGTGAAAAGACTTATAGATAGTTTGTTAAAGAAATCAAAAGGGGGCTGTTTTAAATATTTTAGTTTGAACGTGATAGTAAGGACTCTACATAAGTAAATAATTATTAAATACTGGCGGTTCGCCCCGGCTTCGCCCGTGGTACATATTTCGAAATAAAAGGTAGCCTATGTTCTTTCTCAGGGCCTAAAGATTGTCTGTGCTAAATTTCATCAAAATCGGTTGAGAGGTTTAAGCGAGAAAGTAACAGACAGACAGATAGACTTTTGCATTTATAATATTAGTAGGGATTAGCCAGTTACAAAGACAATTAGAAAAGTAAGGGTTCGATATTATAATTTATAGGTGTATTTTTTTAAATGTTTATAGCATTAAAAAAATAAAATTATAAAAAATATTTTAAATTTATCAAGGTGAAAGTAGTTGGATCAAAAAAACAACGTCTGAACAGAAGGCACGATGGCGTATAGAAATTCGAATTCAAAATGTTTATTTTTCCATACACTGTAAGCCATATTGTCCCATAAACCGGCATTAACAATCAGCAAAATCGATTGAAACTCAATACGAATTGTTTAATCGAATAGCCGTCAGTCATATCATCAGCTTACATGTTTGAAATGGACTCGACTCGATTATTGGGAATCGATATTGGTATTGTCTGAACATCGACTTCAATCAGTATTAGTTGGCTGCGATTGCTCGAGCCTTGTAAGTGATTTGCGAAGATTGCTTTTCGTAACCAAGTCCGAAGTCAAAGGCGAAAAGTAAGTACTGTTTCTTATGTTTGCGTAGGAGTTTGTGTAGGTACTTAAAAAAGTGAATAAAGATACTAATGTAAAGCTGAAGAGTTTGTTTGCTTAAACGCGCTAATCTCAGGAAATACTGGTCCGATTTGAAAAATTATTTCGGTGTTAGATAGCCCATGTATCGAGGAAGGCTATAGGCTAATATCATCACGCTAAGACCAACAGTAGCAGAGCAATGCGAGTGAACCGCAGAGCACAGCTAACTAGCTGTTTTATTAGTAACTACTAATAATAATTAATTGTTACATTTCAATGTAGTATTACGTTGTATAAGTACAATTATATCTACAATATCTATTAAAGTGTTTTCTTGAATTTTTTAGCGGAGTTAAATAAAAAAGTTTTGAAATTTAAGGCATTTTAAATATCTTTAACATTTAATTTACTATACGTGGTCATCCTCACTGTGTAAAATAGAAAACACGTTGTAAAAATGTTAAACAGGTACTCATTTTGACTACCAAAATTGATAATGCTTTATTTTATTACCAAACGGATAAAGTCTTAATACATTTAGGGCCGATTTTTCAACCCAATGGTAGTTTAATACGTTAATCGATGAATAAGTTTAAACCAACAATTGAAAAATCAGCCCTTAGAGCACCAATTTACTATCTTTATAGTTCAAAATAAGCATTGGAAATTGTGCTAGTGTCGTTAAAAAAGCATTATACCGTTAAGTACCTGTATTGAATTAAGAATTCTCTATAATATTTAATATCAGAACTAGATTCCTACTGCTATTCAGATAATATTAATGCCGAAGGAACTCTATATTTACATAATACCTACGTTATAATTTTTTTAGCAGATTTTAGTATCAACTTATTATTTCTTTATGCATGTATTCTTTTGCATGATTAAATTCGTTTTACTTAAAAAGTCTATGTACCTATAGTTTAAGTTATGAAAGAAAACTATCGACTTTCATAAATTTTACTGTCACACATATTTTAGTGCCAAGGAAGAATTCTTCCTGCAGTACAATATTTACCCCCTATAACTTCCTTTTTATATGCAATTCTTGGCAAATTTGCGCCTTGCCATGTCTACGATATTGGGCATAAATGTTGAGACGGAATAATATATGACGTCATCATAAATTCAATGATAGGCTTATCAGACGACATTCGTAGCGGACATACAACCAGTTATTTGTGACCTGCGATAAGCTGAAGTTATTTCATGTATATGGGTCAAGATACAATGGACAATCAGGAGACAATCTTTGCCAGTGGTTCTTGGCCCTTAATAAGCTTGATAACGTTTAAAAGAGGGGATCAGCTTACAATTGATGGCAGGGTCTGTCACTCCCGCAATTTGGAGTCCTATTACTCGTATTATATATCTGTTTTTCGAAAGGGGCAAAGATTAAGAATTAAATAGATGTATCGTGTATTTAATGGCAATGTACAAATTAATAATAGTGGCTGGTAAAGCTGATTAGTTAAATTATTGCACTGTTGATATTTATTTTATTTTATTATCTATATATTATATCTAAGAGCTTTTTTTATACGGATAACAAAATTATCTGAAGGCAAATAAATTATATATTCATTTATATTCCTTTTGGTCTTTGTACTAGTATAATATTTTATTTATCATTTGCGTTCATAAAAATAATAAAACATTTTTAATATAATAATAATAATAATAAATCATTTCGTAATAACTTATAAGGGCATACATTTTCTACATATTTGTTTTGAAATGTTATTAATGCCTAATTGAGTAAATATGTACCTTCACACATGGTTGAAGCAAATAAATATTGAATTTGGTTTGAGGTCGGCTCTTTGATGTTTTTACACCGCCTTCCTAAACATGAACGTTATTTTTTTAAATACTTTTTTTGCACGAGTACTTTTATTTGCATCTACGCAATTGCGTGTTTTCAAATAATTTAACGGTTTATTCAATGGAAATTTTGATGTTAATTTATCCTCTTCGAATTATAGAGCTATTAGCGATAACTCGAATCAATTAGGTTCTTTACTTTTTATTACGTCCACGTCGCTCTTCAATATAGTCTAATAGTGTTTAATAACCTTCGATTTGACCTACCAATTTTAATATTGTACCTATTTGAAATGTTCTACGTAAAATTAAATTTTGAATCTAAGTACATCAAAATAGAAGAAAAGGTCAGCTGCTGCAAAAGGCTGTTTTCTTTTTGCTGCCTATAAACTATATAATATAATTTATAAAATTATGGGCCAAATACTCCAGATTCAATTTCTACCTATTCATAAATAAATTTAACTCAGAAGATTCTGGAATGTCACAAACATCTTACAGCGTATAATGCATCAATCACAGTGGCGCATCTGTTTAATTAATTAAATAATCTTTGGCATTCGTCTAATAGTCTTGTTCTGCAGTCAAAGGAGGAATTACACCGTCAATGCCGTGCCAAATAAACAAAGAGTCGTTTAATTGGATAGAACCGTTCGATGTCATAAAACTAATGGACTTATTTGTTTGTTAAATTGTTTTTGAAATAAGATAGGAACATATAACGGCTATTTCTATAGGTCATTAATGCTTATCAAGATAGGATGACTTTATGTCACCGGATGGTGGAACGGGGATATAATCCATCATCCGGTGCGGAGAGGCGGCGTGAGAAGTGTTCCACTCACGCCGCCCCCCTAGGAAGGTAGACCTGGCGGCCTCCCGCCACATTCGCGTTGGGCCTGGAGATAGGCTGCCGCTGACGGGTCCGCGGACGCGGTTCTACCGAATACCCGCGGCCCCGTCTATAAAGCGGCACGGCGGAACACAGTGGAGTTTAGTCGGTAGGTCCCTGCACTCAGCAGGGTGAGTCCGACATAGCCCAGGGCTCTTTCCCCGAGTGCCCTGGGTATGCTTAAATGCATTCTCCACTATATAAAAAAAAAGGATGACTTTATGTATTTTAAATTTGGATATTCTACGCTTTTACTTTTATTTTTCCGATATAGTTCATGAGAAAAAACAGTAATTTATAGAAAGTACCTACATAAATAAGTAAATGTGCGTCAAAATCAAATGCGTATTTCATTTCAACATTTTAGTCAAAGTGTCTAAATAAAGTTACTGTACTTGCATATCGTATTTTAGCTTTTTAGTATAAATTCATGTATTAATATATATAAATCTCGTTTCACAATGTTTGTCCTCAATGGACTCCTTAACCACTTAACCAATTATAATAAAATTCGCACACCATGTGCAGTTCGATCCAACTTGAGAGATAGGATAGTTTAAATCTCAAATATTTTTAGAGAAAGCGGGCGAAGCCGCGGGCGGTAAGCTAGTTTTATCATATAATACAACCATTCAGTTGCTGAAAAAACACAAGTCATGAAGATTTTGTTCAACGGTGGCTGAACTCAGTCCCTCTGGCTTAATAAATTCACTACTGCGTCGGAACGTTATATTACTAAGTATTATACTAATAGTACAAACAATTCTTTACTTTAATATCTAATTCACAAGCATCTTTTTTAAACAAAACTACTAACGTTTCAGTAGAAATATCATTCTTTAATCCTCTATGTAATAAACGATACAACGAACTTTATAAAAATCTTTATGAAATTAAAACATTTTGCATCAGTTTTGGTATCTCTGAATACTGTGTCCGTTATAACTTTCCCCTGCACGGTTGTTATGAACTCTTGTCTGTGTTACTGCAAAACTTGGAACAGAAACTATGGAGTAGTATATTGGTCGTATTTTTATATTTAAGACTTTTTCATTATTGAATATTGAAAAAATACTATGTACCTACCGAGTAAAGGTTTTAACAAGTTTTCTTACTCTGTTAAGTTAACAAATATAGTTTTACTTATTTAAATACGCATTATCATCACTTTATAGATAATATATAACACTCTCATTAAGACATTACTCAAAATAGTAACTACCTACAACTAAATAAAAATTAAACTATTTAACTCAAGAATAAATAAACTTTTTTCTAAAATGCCCAATTCTACCAATAGTCAGTAACATAAGAAACTTGCGGCCCGGGCATCGCCTTATCAACGTGGGCCTCCAGGGCATCGAGTTGCTAACTAAATTTACCGTTTGTATTGAAATTTATCCTCTTAAATGCCCCGGAGTTACTGCAATTACTTATCTGAGGCGTAAAAATTTGGAAAGTTATTTTAAGCTTGTTTTTGTGTTTTGGAGAATTTTGGAATAATGAATATCAAAAGGGCTCTATTGTTACCAACCTCAAAGGTAAAGATTTATTTGTTGACAAATTAAAGTTCCTTAATATCGCTTTACTCTACGCTATAAATTAATTTGTTAAAATTTAATCAAATCGAAATATATTTAGTAAATAATAAGCTTTCTGTTAATTACTCGTACATAATGGATATGAAATTAATAATGATAATATTATGATAATATCATTTTTTATTTTTTAAAATATTAATTTTGAACATAAACAGACATTTTACTCCATTGTGCTATAAAACGTGAGTACTTACTCACGTTATATTATGTCGATGTAAAAGAAGTTGTTTCAAAGGATTTAAATTATTTAAAAAAATACAAAATTAGTATTTGTGTATAACAAAATAATTAGTATTTCCCCTCTTGTAATATTAGGTACAATCTCGCACAAAAGCTTTAGGTATAATTAAATGCCGTAGCACTAGATTCAGGTTAGACATAAAGGGTGCTAAATACAAAGGGACTGTAAATCGTTAACATATCCCTAAAAGTCACGCTTGAAAGCCATGGTATCCCTACGGCCGTATCTACCACGGAGCCTCGTTTACACGGGCAAGAACCTCTATTGTCTTATTCTCAACTTTCACTGCGACACGACGAATTTCTTGCGGACCATACATTGCGTGTACTTCAAGACATTGTTTACTTTGTTCGGCACAAACTGCGCAATGTATTGCTTGAAATGTTTTGTCTTCGACTTTTCGTTATGCGGCTTTAGCGACGATATTCTGGTTTTTTGACATATCTCGCTAATCCCGGGGTTTTGTAACAAGGATAAGGGATCAGATTGGAGGACAAGAAGGGTCAATCCCGCTGGCATACATGAATATTTCTGAATGTTTAGTTTTATAAAAATGTCAGGGCAAATGCCAGCAGCATATTGTCGCGAATCGCATGTATTATCATATTTTACGATATTTCGTTTCGTTTGCGAATATACGCTGAAGTGCTCTTACCTTTTTATGGCAATGTTCTCTGGTACTAGGGAAATATTATATTTTTTATAAATATTTCGCTCGAATTCCTGTGTGTGACTGCGGATAGCTATTTTTTTTTATTTATCTACAGAAAATTGGTCTTTTAGTTCCGTATAATAGAGTCTATAAATATAATATATTAAGGTTTTAAAATTTACCAAAGCTCAGTTAAAGTTCTTTATGTAAATACTAAAAAAATCCATATATTTTATAACTTTGCGTGTTCTAGCCACAGTGATACAGATATACAATAATAATGTAATGACTTGTAGTTGGGTTATTATCATATGTTTTTTATGTGACCAATTCTGAATTGTTGATTTAAAAACAAAAAAAGTATTTTATCTAGCTTCAGTCTTCAGATACGGAGCCCAAAAACTTAAACAAAATAAAAATATTAAAGCTTCTGTATTCTGTTCGGATGTTATCGTATTTATCAATAGTTTTAACACAAAAAATTGAACAGTGATTCCAAATTTTAAATCGTTCTATTTGTTTCTGGAAAAAGATATACGCAAAAATAGAGATATTTCTAACTCATAACTTTTTTTGTTAAACTAGTTCTTGTAACTTAAGTTTAGATAAGAAATATAATTTTACAATCTTTTCGAGAACAAAACTAGCTTAGAGGTAACTTTCTCTTCATATTATGTGCAATATTATTAAAATAAAACTCTTGTGTCGCAACTTTGAATTTTGATAAGGAAGAAAGCTTGGTTTTTTTTATAAATTAATTATTTTATGTAATAAAAATAAACAGTATATAAATAAACGTCCCGCATACATTTAAATATTGCTTAAAACAAGTATTTACTTGAAGAGTTAGCGACTTTCACCAAACCACGAGGCCAATTTTAATTTTAAATACCAAGTCTGTTTCAAATCAAATTACTTCTGAGGAATGTACTTATTCTTGTTATATTGAAACGATAACGTTTTAGTGACAATTTTTTTGTAATATCACTTTACGGTTTTCTTTTGATTTTACGCGAGTAAAATTAGAAATTAAAGATTTAACGCGACTTATTCATTAGGTATATTACTATCCCGTTTCGCACACTATGCATCGAATCTAGAAATCTACACGACTTGCACACAATGAAGACCATCGAGAAGCCTATAGGTGTTGTTATCGAGTTTGTGGGTAGTGATGACCACAACATCAGATGTGTCACTTCCTAGTAATTCTGCCATGAGAAAAAAAGACGTGTGGCACTCGAGGACTGCCGCGGTAAAGCTATTGCATGCTATGCCTTCAAGCCACACCTCCGTGCCCGTCGGAGTGGGGAACGTGAGGTTTTTTCGTTACGGAATTTCTAGATTCGGTCCCCTCGCTCAAGGCCCGCGATAGAAGCTATGCAATAGCTTAAAAGTAAATGCGAGTAATCGCCCGTTTATCTGGCCCTTATAAGTTTATCGAATCTCCACTTAAGCTAGCATTATAGCTCACCACTCGACCATAACATCAAAGGGTTTCCACGGAAGAGGGTCGTAAATTAAACAAAATTTCCATAATAAGACGCCCCAAAGTCAAAGGGTCAGTAAAGTGTTTAAGTAAATTATATTGTCAAAATGTTAACAACCGAATTTGTTAACTAGCTACGCAAAGAACGTTCTAAACCTTATTTATGTTGCCAATTCATAAAGATAAATAAAAAATACTTTTTAGAATATTTATATTGTTATAAAGCAATTGTTAAATTGGAATATTTTATTATAATTTCATTCGATTCAGAATAAATTTAAGGTTGTAACAAAATCGACAGCTGGTGTAAGTTTATAATTGAATAAGTAAATAAGTTGAGAAAAAACTTTCTTGCAAACACATCGGTAATTAAGAAGTTAGCTCATCTTCATCGCGCTGAACAACAATGAATACTACTTTATACTGAGAGATCCCGAAAGACTGCTCTTGCTCTATGTTCATTTGATGTAAATCCACCGTAAGCGAATCAATTTGATAACATTTAAATACTTTAACATGAAGAAGAATAATAAATCTAATTTTAGTAGCACTTAATGTGTATCACAGTTTATACGGTATCTTAGCGTAATGATAAGGATTCCAGTCTTTTAAGCTTTCTTAAGGTAATAAATAGTGTTTATTCGTATTCGTGAATTTTGTGTATTGCATCTATAAATTGTTCAGGTGCTAGTGTTGGATTTGCATTTGTAAAATTCCTTAGTTTATTTCTATCTTCAATTTTCAATTAAATATTATCAATTTATCATGTTATTATCATCGTAACAGTTTGTAAAATAAAATTTACTGAGTAACCAAGTAAGAAGTTGTGGCTGCGTGAAAGATAATAGCCAGACTAAAATGCATGCCTTTTATTTAATAAGGTAAAAGAGGCTTGAGTGACATAGCCTTTTTTTTTTTTAGCGGGGAAATCTTGCATAGATACCCACGGCCTCCGGGGAAGAGGCCGTGGGTTATGTCGGATTCCTACCGACCAAAACCCCACTGTGTTCCGTCAAGCCGCATCAGCGACAGGGCCACGGGTATGTGTAGAATTCATGCGTGACCATAAGTGACATAGCCTACTTTTTACAGAGGTGAAACATCCCCATGGGAATGTTTTAGCCCCGCGGGCGAAGGCATGGGCGGAAAGCTAGTATTTTTACATTCTTATAGGTTAAGGCTCCGTGCAGACAGAGAGCGTTTTGCGTTCCGCGTTCTGCGTTCTGCGTTCCGCGTTCATTGTGATGCGAAGGATCTATAGCGCAGCGCCGTGGTCTGACTGCGTTCTGTGTGCGTCGGCGCTATAGATCCTTCGCATCACAATGAACGCAGAACGCAGAACGCGGTACGCAGAACGCTCTCTGTCTGCACGGAGCCTCAGTGTTTAAGCTTCTATTTGACACAGAAATAGTTAAACAATTCAAGTGTTATAATTGCATAGATTTTCTTTTTTCTTTTACACACAAAAAAGCTACGTAGTACGTACCTACATCTCTTCTTCTTCAGGTTATAGGAATTTAGCTCCAATATTTTGACCATGCAAAAAAAGCCTGGTGAAACAGTATAATTAAAATTGCTATTTGTCCAGATGTTTCAATCATCGATGTAACCTTCGTTAAACCAGGATCGACGAGGACTGATAATTTTATTTACCTAACTTCCCGCACTCAAAGGGTATGTCGTTACTCGTATTTACCCTAAAATATCGTATCTACCACCTCCAAGTTATTGGAAACTAAACCGTAACATAAAGATGTATGGTTCACTTCAGCTTGTAGAATAAAATTTATATTTTTGTAACAAAGTGGTGTCGTGTGTGGTTTGTGAAAAATTTCATTAAATTCGGATAAGATTGGCCCAGCGGGATTCGGTCCAATTTATTGAACTCCTATGCTATCGGAGCATGATGATTTTATCTATCCAAGCTAAAGTGTTTGTACCGAATTGCAATTTATATTATATGTTTTTATTAGAAGGGACAGGAGAATAATATGAACAATAATAGGAAAGTAATATTTACAGTTTTTCACAAATTTAACTGTATTGTTTCAGGATTCCCGTTTAATATCGGTTTTCCAAAATATAGAGAAGTTTTTAGCTTTTAGCACTATCTGTTTACTAAGCTATTCGTCGAATTCCGTGTTTTGCAACGATTTTAATGGAGAAATCTCATTTAGTTCTCACCTGGCTTTGTAAAAAAGCATAGCTTTTTTTTAAATAATAGCAGATGGAGCACATATTATACTTTATACTACACGTATAAGAACAGAAAATAATCTAAATTTTAATTCATATACCATCATATTTTTCATACAGTATTTCATAATCGTAATTTAGTTGCTCTCAACAGTTAGTCAACAAATTGTGAAAAGTCGTTAGCAACATATTGGCATTTTCATACAAAAACAACTTTCAGGGATACTTCTGGGCGACTAACACAACACTACCCGTTCAGTACTTTTTCATGCTCACAAATAACAGTTTTTTAAACTAATCCCTTTTTAATTCTTGTGCTTCTAACAATTATTTTCAAATGTAGTACCTAATAATTGTATTCGTAATAATATTTTTTTTACGGAGAACTTCGATTGTCAGGTTGTTTTTTCACGTTGTTTTTCATCGTCGCATTAAAACGTTATTATAATAATTATTTTAGACAGATTAAATTATGTATAATTATAATAGTGAAGAATTTCCAAGTTTTAACTAAGGTATAGGATGTTTTTACATAGACGATTTTCCCATTTAAAACAAATAACCACCACCATTAAAATCCAATACCACAAAATAAACGACATTTACCAGACACAAATATGGCCAATATGAGCCCAAACGTTTCACAAATTAAAACACTCCAAGTAATCCGAACATTAGCATAATGTTAATAACATTTCAAAGTACTTTATGTACAGAGAACCGCACTCAGTTGGTCTCTCGGGTGGCGTCTAAGAAACTTTCAGAAGCCTTATCTTTTATATATTCTTGGGGGTTATAAAAAGGTAAAACATATTTCTTGTAAGCTCACGCAGTTTTGCCTCGAGGGATCTGATTTCAATTTTGTTAATGATCGATTATTTGGCAAGTTTGCGTGTTAGAATTTTGTAAATATACACGTGTTTCATAAGACACATTGCATAGTATTATTCTGCTTATTTTAGCCTTTCAGACCTCCATACGAAATGTCTTGTTATATCCTAATTCCTAATAATATTATTAATGCGAAAGTTTGTGAGGATGTGTGTCTGTGTGTGTTTGTTACTCTTTCACGAAAATACTACTGAACAGATTGCAATGAAATTTTGTACACATATAGAGGGTAACTTGGATTAACACGTAGGATAGGTTATATCCCGGAAATCCCACGGGAACGGGAACTAAGCGGCCATTTCTTTTAAAACGCGGGCGAAGCTGTGGACGGAAAGCTAGTGACTTAATACATAGAAATTACGAAAATAATGGAAGAAATAGCTTATGATATATTATGTAGTTAGATATAAGTTACATATTATGTAATATTGACATGATTTTAAAAGAGCAACTATGGAGTTTCTTGCCGATTCTTCTCCATAGATACTGCTTTCCGAATCGGTGGTAAATGTTAAAAATACCTACTTATGTAATGACGATTCGAAAGTGCTACTAAATAGTAGTCTAATTGAATAAATGAATGTTTGAGTTTGAGTTTGAGTAAAGACATCACTCCGCCACTTGTATTATAATAGCTTTTGTTCTATTTTTTTCCTTTTTATATTACTTATCTCTGTATGTATACATTGAACTACAAAATATAATATTACTCTTTCAGTCAAATTACTCGTGACAGGATACCAGGTATTCCAATAGAAGCCCATGACACTCTCACACAAAGGGTTAATACGACCCATGGGAAAGGGGGATTACATCAGCATAGTTAACTGGTCGCAATTTTCGTGGAAGTTCATGTAGAATTATAATGTCTAAATGACTGAGTTATGAGTGAGTAATGAATTTGCACCTCAATTTTTAATATGTTTTTAATAGCTTCACCTGTATGTTTGTACGTTACCGACATGTTTGTAGACTCGATTTTGACTCACCTTAAACAGAGAAAAACAACGCTGAACGGTGACCAGAAAATAATTTATTTATTTACAATTTATTTATTTATTACAAATATATCTTACACTAGAATCGTGAAACCGATGAGACCGGGGGGGGTACAGCCGCGGTTTCACCCGCATTGCTCCGCTCCTGTTGGTCTTTGGGAGATTATATATAGCCTACCATTACTAGGTACCTTCCTCGATAAATGGGCTATCTAACACCGAAATATTTTTTTCAAATCGGACCATTAGTTCCCGATATTAGCGCGTTCAAACAAACAAACTCTTCAGCTTTATAATATTAGTATAGATAGGAGAAGAGAAGAACTTTAATATCACAATACAGAAACATCACAGTCACAATCCAATACATCTCGCTATAACCATACATTAACCAGCCCGCCGCACTACATAATTGAAGATACATTAAAATTTAATTATCAGCTATGAATTGTATGACAAAGTAAGTAATGTGATTAATGAGAACATTGTAGCTTGTAATCGAGTAAACGAGTACGCTGCTGCTAGTAAATTGCGGATTTTGTGTCGCTTAATTAAACCGCCAAATGTATGTTGGGTGTTGCCATGTGATTTTTTATGTAATAGTGTTGCAATGACATTAACGATTAATTCGAGTTTTTTTTTAAGCTATTGCATAGCTTCTATCGCGGGCCTTGAGCGCGGGGACCGAATCCAGAAATTCCGTAACAAAAAACCTCACGCTCCCCACTCCGACGGGCACGGAGGTGTGGCTTGAAGGCATGCAATAGCTTTACCGCGGCAGTCCCTGAGTGCAACACGTCTTTATTACAGTTGCAGTAAGCTACGACGCCAGAGTTAAGAGACACTTTTAAAGTTATGACTGAATTAATATTTTGACATAGTTAATGCCTCTGGTACTCTTTGTAATATCACATTTTTGTAAGTTAATAAAAATTAACTAAAGCAGTATTACCCTATACTTAATTACCAAAAATAAATTTCTAAATATAATATCTTAGTCATCTAGGTCTATCATTACAGAAATTTGTAAGTGCCCACTTAAAAATACAGCCCGTCTCTTAGGACAAGTTTTATATTCTAGGTTTCTCGAAACTGATTTAGATATAACAGAATATCTGGATAGTTTATTAATTAGGAAAATAAACAAATTGAAGTTAACTTTATTCATAGACCAAACATTCTGTTTCCTTAAAACACCTATTTCCTCATCAAACGAAACAAGCATACTAAGGGAAAGTTCGTCATGTTCACCGTAATAACGTTGAGAGTATCCACTTGAAATTTTAAAATAAACAGCATCCTAACATCTTGGGCATATTAATATTTATGCCGCAGTACAGGACTTGGGTGCTCGGGTATTCCTAAAACTGTACCAGAACTGAATAATTAATTTATCACACCCAAGGCCGAAGCTTGTGGCATGTCAAGTTTGTAAGGCACTTCGAAACGTGGATTTGAGTTGCGAGGAGCCCCGATGGTTGAGGCTCTGAAAGGTTTAAAGGTATTCTATATGTTCAGGTCAGGCAGGTCAGTATTTCTAATCGTATTGTAAATATGTGGTACTTGGTTTTAATTTACGTTTATTTTTAAATGCTCTGTTGTCACAGAATTTTACAAATTCCGTTAATAAGCAAACCTGAGCTGCTGATTTTGTCAAGTTTAATGTAGTAGAGATAGACTATGTAGCTGAATTGGGCTACTGATGTTAAGCTTACAGTTTGAGGGATATTATTTAGTGTAGAAAAAGAAAAAAATTAAATTAATAATACAAGTATCACCGCCGTATTTTAATCGAAATTCGACCGTTTCAATCACATGATTCTCATCTACATATATGTACAATGCACGTATCCCAATCTATCAATACATTGCAATATTATGTGGAGAGAGGCTCATTATTTTATATTCTGTAAGTTTATTTAAATTAGGAACACCTTTCCCATAACATCGGTTCTTTCATTACACTTTAAATCACACTGATGAGCTTCAAAAGCTTTACGATCTCAGTTCGCAGCGACCCTGACCGGTCTTAATTGATAACTTATGCGGGTTGCCCCCTCGTTCCTTTTTAATGGTCGCCTCATAGCGGGTCACAAAATGCTCAAATCAGCCATAACAGGGATTGTGTATTTGATTTAACACGGCTCTTTGATCTGCGATTTGATATTTACGTTTCTAGCAAGATTTTTGGTGGATGAATGTTACAAGCGTTGTTCAATAATTATAGATTACAAGAATTTATGATCTAGTAGTAATTTCTCGTTACATAATTAACATTTCTACTACAGAATAGCTATCCTGCATTTTACACTATGAGAAAGACGCTACATCTAAGCTACTAGTCAGCTAATAGGTATATTACTTTATCGCCGATTCCTTTGCTTTTTATATACTTTTTGTTCCAAAATTAGTTCTTCTATTTCTTCTTCTTTGTCTGTGACATTTTCCGATCCAAAGAGAACTGTAATATTTCCAAGTTATTCATTTATATCATACCTCGCAATCCTAGCAGGGACGACATTTACCAAATAATTCCTGTTAATATTTGTTTAAGTACATGGCCTCAAGCACCACCTCCCCATTCCGTCTCTGGACCTCGCTGGCGTTTGCTTAATTCGCGATTCGTAATTAAATTTGCCGCGGATACCAGTTCAGTACTTGTTTGTAATTATTGCGTAGTTTGTCTTTGATGTGTACATTGTACACTGGCTACAAACTTGGGATTTATTTGTGTGGCCGTTGAATTGATTGATATTCTGTTTAACATTATTTGGTTATGATAATGTGGTTTGTGGTTCCTAATAATATGTTTATAAGGGAAAAGTAAGGAAAGTGGGCAAAATGTCCAAAAAGGTGGGATGAAATGTATGATTTATAGGATATTGCAGGAGGTATGAACTAACGTAGAACACTTTGATAGAAACGTGGAGGCGTATAGAGGAGGCTTTTGTCGGAAGACAGGTAAGATAAACAGAAAAAAATGCAATTATTACAAAATTTTTAAGACATAATAAATTTCAATTGTGGTTTGTTATTTTATTTGCAATAAAAGCTTTCATTCATTCATTCATGACGCGAAGTTTTGATGAACAATCGGTTCCAAATTATATTATTGCCTTCGGATTCTCACTGCATTTCTTGCACGTATTTTAGCAAAGCCGTGCTGCATCGAAAAATATACATTGTGTAGGTACGAAACAACGATATACTCTGTATGTATTATCAAGCTAGGTGTTGAAAATATATCTCAATAATCTAAATTTT
The DNA here is from genome assembly GCF_905220415.1 of Colias croceus. Classification (NCBI taxonomy): domain Eukaryota; kingdom Metazoa; phylum Arthropoda; class Insecta; order Lepidoptera; family Pieridae; genus Colias; species Colias croceus. The sequence continues at coordinate 1,581,254 of NC_059547.1, forward strand.
GATACTGGTAGTACCGTCTGTTGGCATCAATACTTACTAGAGTTCATTGATATGTTTAGTCTGTAGTTATTAGTCTGTGGTCTATAGTTATCTGTGCAATAAATTCAGTTCCTTGTTGAAGCTAAAAACGTTGTTTCATTATAGGTTATGTGCCCCAGACGCTTCAGTGTAAAAAATTAAAAATGAGTTCGAACTATCTTATTAGTGTGCCTAAGTTAAAAGGGCGTGAGAACTATAGTGAGTGGGCTTTCGCGGCGGAGAATTTTCTGGTTTTAGAAGGCATGTCGAAGTGTATCAAGTCGGAGACAGAGGCAGAAACCGTTGAAGCCGCAGATGACGCGAAGACCCGTGCGAAGCTGATTTTATCAATAGATTCGTCGTTGTATGTTCATATAAAAAACATACAGTCTACTCGCGAGCTATGGGAGAAGTTGAAGAACATGTTCGATGACTCTGGATTTACAAGGAGAATCAGTTTGCTACGAAATTTGATTTCCATTCGTCTAGAAAATTGTGATTCTATGACTGCTTATGTGACGCAAATCATAGAAACGAGTCAAAAATTATGTGGAACGGGTTTTAACATCAATGACGAATGGATAGCATCGCTTTTGTTAGCTGGACTAACTGAAAAATATTCGCCCATGATAATGGCCATTGAGCATTGTGGAATTCCATTGACGGCGGACGCCATTAAAACAAAATTGTTGGACATGGAAGAGAGTAGTGGCGACCCTAGCGCCACCAGTGGTGCGTTTGCGAGTTTTAATAAGAAAAAACGGAACAGTAACAACACTACCAGAGACAATGGACAAACGTCAAAGTCGAAAGTGATACGATGCTATCGATGCAAACAAATAGGACATTACCGCAATCAATGCACATTATCGGATAAAAATTCGTCGGATTCACAGAATAAAACATCAAAACAAAGTAATGCTTTTAGTGCTGTGTTCCTGAATGGCGATTTTTGCAAGAGTGATTGGTATATTGACTCTGGGGCAAGTGTTCATCTTACTGCCAACAAAGATTGGATGAAGAACGTATCTTATGGACACGATATCAAGGAGATTGTTGTTGCAAATAAAGAAAAAGTATCTGTGGTATGTACCGGTGACGTGCAGATTTCGACACAGACTGCTGATTGCCAATATGATATAAATGTTGAAGGCGTGTTGTTTGTGCCGAGTTTGACTACAAATCTGTTATCTGTAAGTCAATTGATCGCTAAAGGCAACAAAGTCTCGTTCACAAATGACTGTTGCAATATCTTCAATCGAGCTGGTGAATTGGTGGGTACAGCTGTATTGATCAATGGTGTATACAAATTGAAAATGCCTGAAAATTGGTCTAGAGCTGCAGCGATGGTGTCAGGTGAAGTGTGGCACCGCCGACTTGGTCATGTCAACAGTAACTACTTGAATAAAATGCAGAACGCAGTGGAAGGCACTTGACAGTAAGACAGACATATCAAAGTTGTCCTGTGTAGTCTGTTGCGAGGGTAAACAAAGCCGTTTACCGTTTCCACAGAATGGTCACAGAAGCTCAGAGCTGTTGCATGTAGTGCATACCGATCTGTGTGGCCCGATGGAGAATAAATCTTTAGGAGGTTCTAAATATTTTATGATATTTGTCGATGATTTCAGTCGAATGACTTACATTTATTTTTTGAAAACTAAGTGTGAAGCTCTTAAGTATTTTCAAGAGTATAAGATGGAAGTTGAAAATCAGTTAAACTGCAAAATCAAAATTTTACGCAGCGATAATGGGAAGGAGTTCTGTAATAAAGAATTTGATGAATTTTTAAGTAAAAATGGAATAATTCATCAGAAAAGTAATCCATACACACCTGAACAGAATGGGTTAGCAGAGCGGTTCAACAGATCCATCATAGAGAAAGCAAAGTGTCTCTTATTTGATGCAGGATTGGACAAGAAGTTTTGGGCGGAGGCGACCCATACGGCTGTATATTTACAGAATAGAATTGCAGCGTCTGCTCTGAATGGAAAAACTCCGTTTGAGTTGTGGATGGGTGAAAAACCAGATATCAGTAACCTGCGTGTTTTTGGGAGTACAGTTATGGTACATATACCAAAGGGGAAGCGACTTAAATGGGACAAAAAGTCTGAAAAATGTATAATGATTGGTTATCCTAGAGACGTAAAAGGATACAGGATTTATAATCCAATAACTAAAGTAATCACCACCAGTCGAGATGTGATTGTAATAGAAAATACTGTACCTGCACAAAGTGAAGAAATGACGCAGTGTGCTAGCTCTGTAGAGAAGGCAGAAGAGGAGGTGAGCATAGTTCCAGTAGGGGACGTTGGAAGTGTCATGACAGACTCACTTGAAGTAACGGACAGTTCTAACAGCTATAACAGTGATGAATCTTACTTACCTTGCGAAGAAGAAGAAACTAGATCTACTCTGGAGAATACTACTTATACTTCAGACAGTGACAGTACTGATACGTTGGTTGATGATAATGTCAGCTACGTGAATATGGAACGTGGCACAAGGCCTAGGAAGCAGCCAGATAGATATGGATACGCTAGTATTTATGCAGGAAATGATAAAATGGACACAGATGAACTTACCTTAGAAGAAGCATTAAGTGGACCTGAAAGAGAAATGTGGTTAGATGCTGTGAAGGAAGAGTTACAGTGTTTCAGTGATAATAGTGCGTGGGAGGCTGTCGAAGCTCCTAAAAATGGTACTATTGTAGAGTGTAAGTGGGTGTTACGCAAGAAGTATGACAGTGAAAACAATGTACGCTATCGTGCTCGTTTAGTGGCTAAAGGTTTCACGCAGAAACATGGTGTGGACTATACAGAGACATTTTCACCAGTCGTGAGACATACTACTTTAAGGTTATTGTTTGCATTGTCTGTTCAGTTAGATCTTGATGTAACTCACCTAGATGTTAAGACTGCTTTTTTGAATGGTGACTTGGAAGAAACTATTTTTATGAGAAAACCAGAATGTTATGATTTTATGTATAGTGATAATAAAGTTTTGAAGCTTAAAAAGGCTATATACGGATTAAAACAGGCTTCGAGAGCCTGGAATAAAAAGGTGGATTCTTGTTTGGTCAGTAATGGTTATAAACAATCAAAAATTGAGCCATGTATGTATATAAAAAACGTAAACAAGCTAAAAACTATTGTAACGGTTTATGTAGATGATTTTTTAATTTTTTCAAATGATAAAAAGGAAACTGAGAATTTAAAACAAGTATTATCAAATCAGTTTAGTATTAAAGACTTAGGTCAGGTCAAGCAATGTCTAGGAGTTGACATTAAATTTGATAAGAAAGAGGGTTCTGTAACTTTATGTCAAAAAACTTACATTGAGCAGCTTTTGAACAAGTTTCAATTATCTGACTGTAAACCTGTCAGTACTCCAATGGAGACAAAATTAAATTTGAATAAAAATGAGAATGTTAATAAACAAGTGCCATATCAACAGCTTATAGGTAGCCTGATGTATCTCTCAGTGTTAACTAGACCAGATATAACTTAAGCTGTTAATTACTTGAGCCAATTTAATAACTGTCATTCCACTGAACATTGGCATTATGCAAAAAGGGTTTTAAAATATCTAAAAAGGACTAAATATTATGGTATAAAATATTGTAAACAGGGTAACAATGAAATTACAGGGTATGTGGATGCTGATTGGGCCAGCAATTCAATAGATAGACGTTCATATACAGGGTTTTGTTTTTTATTATCTAATGGTATAATTTCTTGGGAATGTAAAAAACAAACAACAGTGGCTCTGTCAAGCACAGAAGCTGAATATATGGGGATGGCAGAAGCATGCAAGGAGGCACTGTATTTGAGAAGTTTACAGTTTGAAATAACAAATACTATGTATAGTTTCAAAGTATATAATGACAATCAAAGTGCTCTGAAACTATCTACAAATCCAGTGTTTCATAAAAAAACCAAGCACATAGATGTAAAATATCATTTTTGTAGAGAATGTGTATCCAATAAGATTATCAAATTATTGTATTTGTCTACATCAGAAATGCCTGCCGATTTACTAACGAAGAGTCTGTGTGCGGACAAACATTATAAGTTTATGCGTTTGTTGGGTATATTGAATGTTTAAGTTTTCCTTGGTCTCATTAAATTTTTGTGTGATTATTGCGATAAGTAGGGGTGTTGAAAATATATCTCAATAATCTAAATTTTGATACTGGTAGTACCGTCTGTTGGCATCAATACTTACTAGAGTTCATTGATATGTTTAGTCTGTAGTTATTAGTCTGTGGTCTATAGTTATCTGTGCAATAAATTCAGTTCCTTGTTGAAGCTAAAAACGTTGTTTCATTATACTAGGTAGAGAGAACACTCTAAAATAGGATAAGACGACCCACTGTGTTAATCTCTTGTTTATTGTGTTACCACATGCTGAGTTTTGGGCCTATCTGGTGTGATCATAATAGGTATGTGTAGATATCAAATGTATAGGTATAAAATGTTCTTTAGGTAAAAGACTGGCTTTTAGATTGTTTTAAGATTCGATGTACTTCTTTAATCTACTATTTAATCTTGCTACTTTTTGTACGTGCTTTTCAATAATTCATTAAATTAAATAAATAATTTTGTCGTTTCATTTTAAATCATTTATTGGTACTCAAATATATAACGATAATGTTTGAAAAAACAATATAATATGTTACTAGGTAAAATTACACCACTGATTTAATAATATTCTTTTCTCTGCTTTGAAAACTTCTGTATAAAATAAAATAAAAAAATTTACGGCAAAAACAAATTTAACTTTCCTTTGCATACATATTATGAAATGATTTCAATTTAAATAGCGTAGGTGTTACAGAGAAAAAATATTATAGATTACCATTGACATCTTTTATTTTCTATTAAAAATAAATTGAAGTAACAATACCGCTTAAGAACAATGAAGTATTTCTCGTGATCTCGAAAGATTTACGGCGAAATAATTTTTCTTCAGAAATTACATTGCTCCGTTTCAGAGTTCCGTAGGTAAGAGATCGCTAAAGATACAGTAAAATCATTCATATTTAAGAAAAAAGTAAGTAAGAAGGAAAAGTAGACAGTATATTTGCAGCCGTAAATATACTGTAGGAGCAAGCAGTACAGTAAGTAAGCAAGCAGTACAGTAAGCAGGTTTTTGACCGCCTCCTTGGTACAGTGGTTGACGCGCGAGCGTAGAACCGAGAATCGAACCTGGGTTCGATTCCCGGTGGAGACGAAGAAAAATAATGTCTCGGTCTGGCAGGACACAGAAGGCTGATCACCTACTTGTCCCTAAAGAAAATTGATCAGTGAAACAGATGTATGCATCATGCATCTGCCCCTTACCCCACTACGGGGACACGGGACTTCACTTACTACTTACTTACTTATATTTACAGCAATTTTACGAATGTAATTGGTAGCAAAATGAATAATTTTCCACCAATAGGAATCGTGTTTCATTTTAAAATTTGAAATGGAATATTGTTAGAGATCGAAAATGAAAAAAATATCATTTTTATAATAACTTAAGAATATCGGTTGAAATTTATTTTTTTCTGACTCTTACATAAAATTGAAATACTAAAGTAATTACTTAAGTGATTAAAATTAACACCAATGACGTCACAAGATGGCTCTAAATCGATCCTAGTCACATTGTATATACTTTTATCCATTTATCAAGTCGACTGTATAAAAACTGAAGCCATGTTCCCTGAGGGCATACCTTTATCATCTGCTTCAATACATTCTTTGAACTTTTACTGAGCATATTTCCTTTACAATACATGAAATGCGTCGATGTTTTAAATGTAAATTGACGTGTACAGGAAACGAGACATGTTAGCAGCTGTTATTTGGGAAAGATGTCCTGCCAGTATTTTAGGAAACTGTTCTTCTATAATATTCTTTATAAGTGTAAAGTACGTCAAATTTTTCGTGCGTATGGTGAACTAGTTGTCCGCCCCGGCTTCGCCCGTGGTACATATTTCGCAATAAAAGGTAGCCTATGTCCTTTCTCGGGTATCAAAATATCTCCATACCAAATTTCATGCAAATTGGTTCAGTAGTTTAGGCATGATTGAGTCAGACAGACAGACAGAGTTACTTTCGCATTTATAATATTAGTATGGATTGTGTTTGTATATCATACGATTATATATTTTTGATGATTTTTTGACTAGATAACATAAGTTTTTAAAGAACCTTATCGTGATTATCATTTATTTCATTTTACATCTGGAATTATTTGTCGATTTCTGCGAATTATATTCATGAAATTATACGATATATTCTAAAACATCATTCTTATAGTTTTCATATTAAAATGCAACAAAATAGTTATAGGACGGAACCCATAAAAATATAAATTTTAAACACAGGGCAACGAAGCAAGAGTCACCACGGAATTAACCAACTGTTGCCTACGCATCAGGCTAAGCCGGTAATTAATTTTCTTGAAAACATCAAATTAAATTGATTTATAACTGGTCAGTGCTGTCAAAATGCTTTGGACGTTCTCCAAAAAAGTTTAAGAAGCTCTTATATTAGTTGCCAATAATTAATAACTCCTGAGACAGTGTTATACTAATTAGTTGCGGCACTCACTACGTAGGCGGTGGGGGTATAAGGCCTAGCTGTTAACCCCTGCCGCCGAAGGTGGACGGTGGCCACCGTTGGGTTTTAGTGGGTATGGCTTCTTGCGAGTCCCACATACCCCCTCATACAGCAAAACTGTAGAGGGGGATGCGTAAAAGCATTTCCCAACGTTAAAAAAAAAAAAAGTGTTATACTAATTCAGGAGCCTATGGATTCATTTACAAGCTGTACCTATTTATTTTGTCAATATTTTTTTACTAAGCTCACAATTTCTCTACAGTTATTTTTAATTTATTAAAATAAAAACTTAATGTTAACAAATTCATGATTATGTTAATCAAAAATGTAAATTAAATAGTATCATTTAATTTACATTATAAAGCTGATGAATTTGTTTGTGTGAACGCTCTAATCTCAGGAACTACTCGTCCGATTTGCAAAATTATTTCGGTGTTAGATAGTTTATTTATCCAGAAAGGCTATATATCATTATGCTAAGACCAGGAGCGGGGCCACGCGGGTGAAACCGCAGGGTGCAGCTAGTACTTAATATACTTCAATTTTAAATTAAGTACGATAAACTTTGAGTCGATGGAAATTATACTTAAAGCAAATAAAGTATTTCCTATCCACAAAATACACTCTCCACCGCAACATTTTCATTTATAATTCAGCCTTCGATAGCATTACACGCGAATAACCTTATAACTATATACTTACATGTTTTACTGTTCGTAAGTTACTTTATGGCCTCAATAAAGGTATCCAAATAAAACAAGATATGAACATAAGTCATAATAAAGTAATAAACTTGTCGTAAAACGTGGCCACTATTACGGTCACCTGTCCCGGGTTATGAAAATAAAATGTCCTGTATATTATTAATATAAAGTATAGGTGCTGTCAATGCGATGTTTTTGGTGGAAATGATATAGTTTGAGGAACAGATACTGGTGAAAATGGATAAAATACTGTAATAATATGTGTTTTATATAAATGTGAAAGTTTTGAAGATTTTTGTGTCTTTCTAGATTATAAGACAAAGATTTTTTTTAATGTCTTTTGATAGGGATAACGAATGTACCGACTTACTACTTAGTGTTTGTGTGTGGTGGGGACGACTTGACATCATGTCATGTGACATGTCCCACCTGCCTTTAGACTTTCTGCCATTAAAACAAAACAAAAAAACTGCGTCTTTGCCGAGCACTCATTATAGAAGTGAAACTTCTTTAGCAAGATTTAAAGATACCAAAATCGTCGCCATACTCCATGACGTGACAGTATTGCCATAACGCGACCTTGAAATTTTACTCTTAACGCGCCTAAAGAAGTTTCACTTCCAAAATAAAGAGCCTATAAAACATCGAACTGTTTTTTAATTGTACTATATCGAATAGATAATAATCAAACACTGGCAACAGACGATTCAGATCTTTAACCCCATAAAGTTGGACATGCCCACTTTACACACCATAAAACACGCTTCAAAGCCTGTAGTTTGAGTAAGGTAACACTAGTTACTAGTTTGACAGTACACTAGCAGCGTCTGAACACTTGTCCGGAACTTACAAGTAAATATTTGTTCTGGCTACACTGTTTGAGCTGTGTCTACGTTTGTCCGATACAAGGAATTTGTAATTCGCTCTCGTGAATAATCCTTTTGTGTTTATGGGTCATCTAATGGCGCGAAACTGTAAGAAATAATAAAATAATAAAATGATAAAAGAGATGTATTTTTTAAAGAGATGAGTAATGGTTAGATGTTATTGGTTTTAACAGTCATCTTCTGTGGAATTGAAACAATTTACAACCTTGTTATGAAACTCAAAACCTAGATCTTTGTGCAACCTTACTGATTTTCTTTTAGAATCGCAATTGATAATAGGTATACAGAATACTAGGTGTAGCTGTGCTCTGCAGTCTTAGCGTGATGATATATTATAGCCTATAGCCTTCTTTGATAAATAAGCTATCTAACACCGAAAGCATTTTTCAAATCGGACCTGTAGTTCCTGAGATTAGCGCGTTCAAACAAACAATCAAACTCTTCAGCTTTATACATAATATTAGTATAGATTTATTTTTCGCTTACTCGAAAAGAAGTTTCCATTGGAAAGTTGCTGCAAGAAAATGTAGGTAAGTATTGGGAATCAAAATATTTACTACCCAGGCATGTGCCATTTTTATTTTACTCTTTCAGCAATACTCTTCCTTTTAACGGATCGGTATACGTACGTAGATGCGTAATCCACTGAACTCAACTTTGACCTTTAGATATTTCGAGTATCTGTGTGGGTTTTTAAGAGCCAACCGTCATTTAAATTCCCATTTTCGTGCAATAACTTTAAGTACCTACGATCAATGTCCCAGAAATCAATCCTACTAATAATATGAATGCGAAAGTTTGTTTGTTACGCTTTCACACAAAAACTGCTGAACCGATTTTCATGAAATTTGGTACCCGTATAGAGGGTAGAACCGATGGCCGTTGGGGCAAAAAGGTTCTTGAGTGGCGACCACGTACAGGACGTCGCAGTGTGGGACTGCCTTCAACGAGATGGACAGACGACCTGATCAAAGTGGCGGGAGTCAGGCCGCTGGTGATCGGTCATTTTGGAAATCTTTGGGGGAGGCCTATGTCCTGCAGTGGACGTCTTGAAAGGCTGGAATTGATGGATGGATAGAGGGTAACTTGGATTAACATCTAGGCTAGATTCCCACGGGAACGGGAACTATGCGAGTTTTCTTTTGACTACGCAGGTGAAGCTGGTATTAAAAATATCAGCAACAATAAGAATTATACCAGGGCGTCATGAGTCCCTAGTAGTTAATATTTACTCCACCCAACCCGTACGTGAGTGGGTAACACGAATCTCTCTCTGAATATTATTAACGGTCGGAATTACCCTGTTTACCTTAAAAACTTGTTAGTCAACATTAATGTTAATTATGACATTACTTTAGGTCATTTCGTGGGGGAATACGCTTCGCCGAGTTTTGAACTCAAAATATTATTATGGTGCTAATTCGTGAAATGTATATCATACCTACTAATGTTGAAGTCTTGTTAAAATATAGTTTGCGGCTTTCATTGTTTAAGTTTTAATGAAATAATTTATTTGAAATACCTTCCTTAAAAGCTGGAAAGTTGTAAAGGTTTATGCTCATAAGGGTTTCATAAAATTAATTAGTTTAAATTTGATTAAAAGGGATTGATTCGTCGGCCATTTATCTTCTATATACATATAACAAATCTGTAGAAGGGTTCTGTACATTGAAAATATTGAAAAAAAAAAGAAGGTGTTGTTAGATCGATATCAAACCCAAATATGTGATTTAAAAAAAATTTGTCTGTCTGTATGTTCAGGCATCACGTGAAAACTAACGGTTCAATTTTGATGAAACTTGGTATAATTATACTCCATTATCCTGGGCATAAAATGGGGAACTTTTTAATCCTGGAAATATACGTAGAAAAAATAAATCTTAATTTTTCTTAATTTTTCCGCGTGGACGGAGTCGCGGGCGGAAGCTAATGTTGTTAATACCTAAACAAGATGATTATATAAATTTTGCGTAAAGCTTTACCTGTTATTCGCAAATTTATATATCGAAAATTTTAGTAATTTATTACTTACCTTCAGAACAAACTTTTACAGCTCGTGTTTCGGTCGGGTTATTGGAGTTTTGATGTTTAATTTTTGAGTTCATCCGTAATCGATACCTACATCTTACTTTTTAACCGACTTCAAAAAAGGAGGAGGTTATCAATTTGGCCGATAAATATTTTTTCAAAAAAATATTTCATTATGATGTCATTTTTAACCGACTTCAAAAAAAAGGAGGAGGTTATCAATTCGGCCGGTATATTTTTTTTTTTTTTTTTTTTTTTTTATGTATGTACACCGATTACTCCGAGGTTTCTGAACCGATTTACGTGATTCTTTTTTTGTTCGATGCAGGATGGTGTCGAATTGGTCCCATAAAAATTTTATTCGGCTAGGCCCAGTAGTTTTTATTTTATGAGCATTTTTGTCTGTACTCGATGACTTAATTGGAATGTAGCAAGTAACTTTGATTCACTTCCCGGTAACCGATTGAGCTGAAATTTTGTATAAGTGTGAAAATTGGATAGCGATGAAACATTATCATGACATAGAGCTGATTTGATGATGGAATCGGAAGGTGGCCATAGGAACTCAGTAATATATTGACTCAACTTTATCGAGTTTGGGCTCGTTTGATTCGTGTTGAAAATTACACTAAAAAGTATTAAATAAAATTAACTGCGTTAAAAACAACCGACTTCAAAAACGGAAAAGTAAAAAAAAAAAAAGATTTTATATTATTAATTACTACATATTATTTAGATGTGCTATTTATTAAATAGGTTTGATGTCGGTGCACGGGCTTAATACTAAGTGCTTAGTGTTTGGCACCGACTTCAAACCTATTTAATAAATAGCAAATCTAAATAATATGTAGTAATTAATAATATAAAATCTTTTTTATTTTTTACTTTTCCGTTTTTGAAGTCGGTTGTTTTTAACGCAGTTAATTTTATTTAATACTTTTTAGTGTAATTTTCAACACGAATCAAACGAGCCCAAACTCGATAAAGTTGAGTCAATATATTACTGAGTTCCTATGGCCACCTTCCGATTCCATCATCAAATCAGCTCTATGTCATGATAATGTTTCATCGCTATCCAATTTTCACACTTATACAAAATTTCAGCTCAATCGGTTACCGGGAAGTGAATCAAAGTTACTTGCTACATTCCAATTAAGTCATCGAGTACAGACAAAAATGCTCATAAAATAAAAACTACTGGGCCTAGCCGAATAAAATTTTTATGGGACCAATTCGACACCATCCTGCATCGAACAAAAAAAGAATCACGTAAATCGGTTCAGAAACCTCGGAGTAATCGGTGTACATAAAAAAAAAAAAAAAAAAAAAAAAAAAAAAATATACCGGCCGAATTGATAACCTCCTCCTTTTTTTTGAAGTCGGTTAAAAATGACATCATAATGAAATATTTTTTTGAAAAAATATTTATCGGCCAAATTGATAACCTCCTCCTTTTTTGAAGTCGGTTAAAAAGTAAGATGTAGGTATCGATTACGGATGAACTCAAAAATTAAACATCAAAACTCCAATAACCCGACCGAAACACGAGCTGTAAAAGTTTGTTCTGAAGGTAAGTAATAAATTACTAAAATTTTCGATATATAAATTTGCGAATAACAGGTAAAGCTTTACGCAAAATTTATATAATCATCTTGTTTAGGTATTAACAACATTAGCTTCCGCCCGCGACTCCGTCCACGCGGAAAAATTAAGAAAAATTAAGATTTATTTTTTCTACGTATATTTCCAGGATTAAAAAGTTCCCCATTTTATGCCCAGGATAATGGAGTATAATTATACCAAGTTTCATCAAAATTGAACCGTTAGTTTTCACGTGATGCCTGAACATACAGACAGACAAATTTTTTTTAAATCACATATTTGGGTTTGATATCGATCTAACAACACCTTCTTTTTTTTTTCAATATTTTCAATGTACAGAACCCTTCTACAGATTTGTTATATGTATATAGAAGATAAATGGCCGACGAATCAATCCCTTTTAATCAAATTTAAACTAATTAATTTTATGAAACCCTTATGAGCATAAACCTTTACAACTTTCCAGCTTTTAAGGAAGGTATTTCAAATAAATTATTTCATTAAAACTTAAACAATGAAAGCCGCAAACTATATTTTAACAAGACTTCAACATTAGTAGGTATGATATACATTTCACGAATTAGCACCATAATAATATTTTGAGTTCAAAACTCGGCGAAGCGTATTCCCCCACGAAATGACCTAAAGTAATGTCATAATTAACATTAATGTTGACTAACAAGTTTTTAAGGTAAACAGGGTAATTCCGACCGTTAATAATATTCAGAGAGAGATTCGTGTTACCCACTCACGTACGGGTTGGGTGGAGTAAATATTAACTACTAGGGACTCATGACGCCCTGGTATAATTCTTATTGTTGCTGATATTTTTAATACCAGCTTCACCTGCGTAGTCAAAAGAAAACTCGCATAGTTCCCGTTCCCGTGGGAATCTAGCCTAGATGTTAATCCAAGTTACCCTCTATCCATCCATCAATTCCAGCCTTTCAAGACGTCCACTGCAGGACATAGGCCTCCCCCAAAGATTTCCAAAATGACCGATCACCAGCGGCCTGACTCCCGCCACTTTGATCAGGTCGTCTGTCCATCTCGTTGAAGGCAGTCCCACACTGCGACGTCCTGTACGTGGTCGCCACTCAAGAACCTTTTTGCCCCAACGGCCATCGGTTCTACCCTCTATACGGGTACCAAATTTCATGAAAATCGGTTCAGCAGTTTTTGTGTGAAAGCGTAACAAACAAACTTTCGCATTCATATTATTAGTAGGATTGATTTCTGGGACATTGATCGTAGGTACTTAAAGTTATTGCACGAAAATGGGAATTTAAATGACGGTTGGCTCTTAAAAACCCACACAGATACTCGAAATATCTAAAGGTCAAAGTTGAGTTCAGTGGATTACGCATCTACGTACGTATACCGATCCGTTAAAAGGAAGAGTATTGCTGAAAGAGTAAAATAAAAATGGCACATGCCTGGGTAGTAAATATTTTGATTCCCAATACTTACCTACATTTTCTTGCAGCAACTTTCCAATGGAAACTTCTTTTCGAGTAAGCGAAAAATAAATCTATACTAATATTATGTATAAAGCTGAAGAGTTTGATTGTTTGTTTGAACGCGCTAATCTCAGGAACTATCAATTTGGCCGATAAATATTTTTTCAAAAAAATATTTCATTATGATGTCATTTTTAACCGACTTCAAAAAAAAGGAGGAGGTTATCAATTCGGCCGGTATATTTTTTTTTTTTTTTTTTTTTTTTATGTATGTACACCGATTACTCCGAGGTTTCTGAACCGATTTACGTGATTCTTTTTTTGTTCGATGCAGGATGGTGTCGAATTGGTCCCATAAAAATTTTATTCGGCTAGGCCCAGTAGTTTTTATTTTATGAGCATTTTTGTCTGTACTCGATGACTTAATTGGAATGTAGCAAGTAACTTTGATTCACTTCCCGGTAACCGATTGAGCTGAAATTTTGTATAAGTGTGAAAATTGGATAGCGATGAAACATTATCATGACATAGAGCTGATTTGATGATGGAATCGGAAGGTGGCCATAGGAACTCAGTAATATATTGACTCAACTTTATCGAGTTTGGGCTCGTTTGATTCGTGTTGAAAATTACACTAAAAAGTATTAAATAAAATTAACTGCGTTAAAAACAACCGACTTCAAAAACGGAAAAGTAAAAAATAAAAAAGATTTTATATTATTAATTACTACATATTATTTAGATTTGCTATTTATTAAATAGGTTTGAAGTCGGTGCCAAACACTAAGCACTTAGTATTAAGCCCGTGCACCGACATCAAACCTATTTAATAAATAGCACATCTAAATAATATGTAGTAATTAATAATATAAAATCTTTTTTATTTTTTACTTTTCCGTTTTTGAAGTCGGTTGTTTTTAACGCAGTTAATTTTATATTTATAAGTGACTATGAATAATACAGAACATATTATTATGAAAAAAGATTCGTTAAACTGATGGAATAATGTATACGGTATTCACTTTTTATTTTATTATATTGATTTAATTAATGTTGCGTGCAGTTATTACAACTGGGATGTAATTTTAATATTAATTAATTTAGTAAGTTGATGTATGTAAATGATTTTGAATTAGGTATATTCTGTTACTGCACAGTATTACAATATTATTTGTTACTGTGCCTTCTATAAATAAATAAATAATTAGGTACTCACAACTTTTTGTAAAACAGCCCTAAGCAAATAAATGTTGGTCCAATTTTTCACAGGACCTTTGAATTTTAACTACGATCACGTTAGTTTTTTAGTAAATTATTTCTCAACTATGGTTTTATTTTTGACACGGACTTTGTTAGATTATTACAACTAAATTCGAATACATAAGTAATGTCATAAGTGGAATAGGCAATAGGGGACGTATTCGGCCTTCATGGAGGTGAAAGATGGAAAAGGGATTGCTGGCCAGTTAGCGAGGACGGTGGCAGATGTCAGGCACCGCGTTCGATTTCGCGCTCTTGTTTTTCGACACACGGATCGGATAGACGTCGTCACTAATTCGCTTATTATAATGGTACGGGAGCTACCAACGTTTTAAAAAAAGTCATTTTAGTATAGTTGGGTTTTTGATATGCTGTTTCTCTTGCTATTTCGGTTACAGTCCGGGCTGTCTGGCTGGCGGTAGTGGTTGCGTTTATTAGTGCGCATCTTATCTGCACAGGAAGATATACTTAACTTTAGTCATTTTTTAACGCGTAATTTTTAATCTTTTGCCTTTAGATAGATCCATCAGACATAATTTTTTTATTGCAAGACGTTTTATTCGTTGTTAAATGGGTGCCATACGCAATTTTTTATTTAAAATAATTAAAATGTCATCGAAATAAGTGAAATTACATCAACATGAGTCCGCTTAAAAGATAAGTAACTAATAACTTTATTACTTATATTATATTATCCTTTTTTAATACTTATATTAAATAATTAGTAAACTAATATTTTTAATAGATGCTTTCATATTTATTACACTTTTGGGTATTAATATGAATTTGATGATATGTATTTGGTTTTTATCAAGTTTACATTTAACGTCCTATTTGAGGTTCGTTGGGAAAAGGAGGCACCATGGTAGATTGTTGCAAAAAAATTGTAAATAGTAAAATGAATATTATATATAGTATATGTAACACAGTGATTACTTATCCTTCACGGGGACTTATGTTGATGGAATTTCACTTATTTCGATGATATTTTAATTATTTTGAAATAAAAATTGCGTCTGGCACCTATTTAACAACGAAAAAAACGTCTTGCAATAAAAAATGTATGTCTAATGGATCTATCTAAAGGCAAAAGATTAAAAATTACGCGTTAAAAAATGACTTTAAATTAAGGATATTTTCCTGTGCAGATAAGATGCGCACTAATAAACGCAACCACTGCGGCCAGCCAGACAGCCCGGACTGTAACCGAAATAGCAAGAGGAACAGCATATCAAAGAACCAACTATACTAAAATGCTCACTTGTCAACGTTGCTACCTCCTAGAATATAATTGTTAACATTTTAATATTAAAAATTGTAATTGTCCCTTGGAAGTATTTTCTTAAAAAGAAATAGCCGTCTAAAAGGCTAATTCTATGGTAATGTATAAAAGTATATACCGAGATTATATTTTCTTTCTTTGAAATACGCTATGAGTTTTGTATAAATAAATTATTTTCCATGTACATGTTAAATAATATACACAAATCCTTTGTAACAGTTTCTTGGAAACGCGTTTATGAAATCTACCATATCCCTGTGAAGAGAGACACACAAAATCTTTCTTTGGATGAGTTGAGCAAGAGTTGAGCCTAAAATACATACAAGCGGAGCCACGCGGGTGAAACCGCAGAGTATAAAAATGAATCGCAAAATGTGTTGGTAAGCGCATAACTCGAGAACGGCTGAACCAATTTCGATAATTCTTTTTTTATTATATTCCTTGAAGTACGGGGATGGTTCTTATGTAGAGAAAACGTAAATATGCACCACGGGCGAAGTCGGGGCGGACCGCTAGTAAAAATTAAAAATGAATCGCCAAATGTGTGGGTAAGTGCAAATCTCGAGAACCGCTGAACCGATTTCGTTAATTATTTGTTATAATATACCTTGAAGCACGAGGATGGTGCTTTTGGAGAGAAAACGTAAACATGTAGGTACCACGGGCGATGCCGGAACCTAGGGTTAGTTAGTAGATGATGAATAGATGGAAAATATATCAAATAAAACAGTAGGTAAATTAATGACTCTCTTAATTAATACATAATTTTGTCGAAAAAATAATGTATAATTTATTTGCAAATAGCTTATCATTTTTCCTGTAATATGTTGATTCTTTCCCGTTTGAACCGTTATAAACAACTTCACAAGGAAGAATAAACACAGAATGTTTAAGTATCTTAATTATCAATTTAATTATAAATTTTCCTTTCAACTGATCGCATAAGTAATTATGTTTTAAATATAGGAAGTCATCATAATTTTACGGGAAAATAGCTGTAGTCTTATAACCATTTTCAAGAATTATCTTCCTGTTGCGAAATATATAATTGTGTCCAAATATATAATTTTATCTTCCGATTTTCGTTAAAAAATGTTATTTGGGTATTATTAATTAGTCCTTACTATTATTATAATATCATAAAATAGGTATGTGAAAATAACTCTGTCTGTTTGTCTGTTTCTTCTTCACGCTCTAATAAGATGTAAAAGTTCTAATATTAATTTTGAACAGCAAAATAATACTTAATTATTTATTTTATTATTTATTTATAAATAAGGTAAAAAATTACTGGACCTGCTTTACAAATTATTTTCATCATTACATCTTTATCTTATAAAACTTAAAAGGAGATAATTATTACCAGAGTTACTAATAATAATAATTAGGTAATCAAATTTGTGTCCTGTGTCAATTTAACTTCTACAAGTTTAACACCCCTCCTCCCAAATCTATTTAAAGTAAACAATAATCTATTTAAATAATTTGGTTGCAAAGGGCAAAGGTCCTTGCTTCGTAATTTTGATTTAAAGCCACAAGGGTATTGCTTTTAAATCCATCAAAAAACAGTAACAATGAAGAGGCTCTTTTTTAATCTACACTAATATTATAAAGAGGAAAACTTTGTTTGTTTGTTTGTTTGATTGTAATGAATAGGCTCATAAACTACTGGACCGATTTTAAAAATTCTTTCACCATTCGGAAGCTACATTATCCACGAGTAACATAGGCTAGGTTTTATCCCGGAAATCCCACGGGAACGGGAACTAGGTATGCGGGTTTTTCTTTGAAAACGCGGGCGAAGCCGCAGGCGGAAAGCTAGTACTATATATACATATACTTACACATTTAGTCCTAACTAATATTATAAATGCGAAAGTTTGTGAGGATGTGTGTGTGTGTTTGTTACTCTTTCACGCAAATAATACTGAACAGATTACAATGAAATTTAGCACACATATAGAGTTTAACTTGGATTAACACATAGGATAGGTTTCATCCCGGAAATCCCACGGGTACGGGAACTATGAGGGTTTTTCTTTCAAAACGCGGGCGAAGCCGCGGGTGGAAAGCTAGTAAGAAATAATTTAAAATATTATCTAACTGACCACTAGGAAACCACATCTTAGTTACGTGAAGTAAATAGTAAATATTACTTTAAAATATTAGAGTACGTCGTGGACATAGAGCTTGCAATTTCTGGAATAACCACTCACATAAATTGACTAATTTAATATAAACTATCAAACATTTAATTCATTAACGTAGCTAGCTCACCATCTATTTTATCATACATCTATGTGCACAATATTACTCACCCAAACTTTGTTATTACTTGAAAGGAGTTTATTTGGAAATGAAGTGGAAACTGGCGACCAGAGCGGAGGCATGCTTTATAACATCCTCTGCAACAATCAAAATTCAACCTTATCTACATAAGATAGAACTTAGTTTAACTCCACGACATAACATCCCAAACCATTAAGGTTATTCCAACGTCGTCGTAGATTTTCGACTCTACCACATTGTTATAAAGATTATATCGACTGTGCAAATATTTGTTATAAGCTAACCAACAAAATTGTCAAGATACAAACTAGTAGTTGTTTTAAAAGGGTTTTTCGTGACAGCTTGGTTTATGGGTAACTAGCTTACCGCCCGCGGCTTCGCCCGCTTTGTCAAAACCTTATAAATTATATACTAAAACTTTCCTATTGAATCACTCTATCTAATATCTATTAAAAAAACCGCATCAAAATCCGTTGCGTAGTTTTAAAGATTTAAGCATACAAAGGTATATAGGGACAGAGAAAACGACTGTGTTTTATACTAGGTAGGTATGTAGTGATAAACTTGTGGAGTGCCATAAAACAATCATTTTGTTATGAAACGATTAAATTTCAAAGGTATGGAGTTGCGAAAGTATTTTGTAAAAGGTTCCTGATTAAATTCTTGGTAAAGGAGATAAATTTTATGTGTGTTCTGTTTTTCTTTGAAATTGACGTAAGTTAACCGCTCCAAGGAATGGCAAAATTAAACATTTTTGAAGTTTTTTATTTGCTTTTATGGCGTGCAATTTGCGTAAAACATAGTATATATTTTACGCAAATTGCACGCCATAAAATCAAATAAAAGTCAATAATATCATTTTCCTGTTTCCCGTTTTACTACTAAATATAATATGATATATATATTATAAAGGAGAAAGTTTGTATGGATGTATGGATGTGTGGATGTATGGATGTTTGTTACTCTTTCACGTAAAAACTACTGAACCGATTACAATGAAATTTAGCACACATATAGAGGGTAACTTGGATTAACACATAGGATAGTTTTTATCCCGGAAATCCCACGGGAACGGGAACTATGCGGGTTTTCCTTTGCAAACGCGGGCGAAGCCGCGGGCGGAAATCTAGTATGATAAATAATAGTAAAAAAATATAATACTTTATCTGTGATTTAAAGCCCGAAAGCGCACAATCAAACAACGAATGTTATGAAAAGAAGACGATTTTTTTTCTAGTTTTTGTGATAACTAATTAATTACGACGACATATTCATTTAACAGCGTGTTCAAATTTATGCAAAATATTACATATATGGATACATTGAAAGCTGTAATTATAATATTATCCCTTACTGTGTAGGTTTCTCTAGAATATAAATTATAAGAGATGCAATATTAACGCTACAAATAAACATTCACTATTAAAGTGTAACAAGACGCCATGTTAAGATAAAAGCCATTTCCATTTAAAACATAAGTTTATAAAATAAACGGGTAAAACTAGAAAAACGTCATTGTGATGTATTTAATTAAAACGAGCAAACAAACTGCGACGTCGATTCACAAAGCGTTGTACTGGCGGAAGAATTTAAATCGGAAGGAAAGTTTTCAAGAAATAAATTCGAGTTTAAAAGACAATTTATTCTGGCGAGTCATCACCGGGGCGGGCCGAAAACATGAATTATGTTGTACTGTTTAAAAGTATGAAATATTTTTAAAGTTTCACTTACTTCGCTTGAAGGGAATTTATAGCGTGTGTCGGCTGTTCCACACTATATTTTATGGCTTGACGAATGGGCTTTGGACGTAGGTGGTTCTGTATTATGCCCCAAATAATAGTGTATTCGGATTATAGTGTACAGCGCAAGCTAAACATAGGCCGTACTAAATGCTCAAACAAGGTTCATTTCATAAGGGTAACTGTGTAAACTATAATTGATGAATAGGTATTTTTCTAGTAGTAGGGTAGTTGTAGATAAATAATAATAACTGCGTTAAAAACAACCGACTTCAAACTTGCACTTGCAAAATTTACAAATACCTACAGACAAAAATGCTCATAAAATAAAAACTACTGGGCCTATCCGAATAAAATTTTTATGGGACCAATTCGACACCATCCCGCATCGAACAAAAAAAGTACGTAATCACGTAAATCGGTTCAGAAACCTCGGAGTAAACTCAAACTCAAACAAACTCAAACATTCATTTATTCAATTAGACTACTATTTAGTAGCACTTTCGAATCGTCATTACATAAGTATTTTTAACATTTACCACCGATTCGGAAAGCAGTATCTATGGAGAAGAATCGGCAAGAAACTCCATAGTAATCGGTGTACATACATAAAAAAAAATATACCGGCCGAATTGATAACCTCCTCCTTTTTTTTGAAGTCGGTTACAAACACATCAACTTGTAAGCTTGCATTATATATTATATTATTTATTTTTAGTTGGTGGGTACTTATTTAAATAAAATGTTCGCTTCATACGCAATAATTGCAGGGTAGTCAAAAATAAAGTTATTATTTTTCTCAAACTACCCGCCGCGGGTGAAATAACATTGAAATATTTTCTCATTTTTATTTGTGTAAACATTGTCTTTGTAAATATATCTTATGGTTTACCATAACCCTCTGATATATTTTGTATATACATATATGATTAATCGAAACCGGATGTAAATAAATTGTAATAACAAATGAACATTGTAATGCGGATTCAACTTTATTCGTAGCAATGTTTTCTGTATCTATACTAGTTTCAGCCGAAAATTTTCCACGGTGATTTGCGAACAAAATGTAGCTCAAATAGCTATTTATAAACCATCTTTATGCATATAAAAATTAAAAGAAAATCGTATAAAGTAGGTATAAGTTCATTTCGATTTTTATTAAGATTTTTATACAAATGTTAATTCCTTGACTGTTTGTATTCCACACACTAATAAAAACATAAACAATAACGACTGAAAATTGCAATGTGCTTGCAATCCCCTAGTACCTACGTCTGAAAGAGTGTCGCAGCGCTGATTTCCAAATCAACTTTTTATGATCAAATATCTGTATTGCAATATGCAAGTTGGAATACATATAAATGTATATGTGTATGTCTGCCTGTGAATACGTTACAAACTCTAATATGTTACGGATAGCACATAACTAACTCAGAAGTAGTTTTAGTTGCACCTCATAAGCCGAACTGCTTAATAGTTAGTGCTTAACCTATGTTTTGTTAGAGGAATTCGTGAGCGAGTGTGTCGTGATTTTGTGTAGTTTAAAGTTCTTTAATATAGATACAAAACTGCTTTAAAAGGCACAAAATATATTGGAAAACGATCCATATCCCTATGTATGCGTAAATCTTTAAAACTACGCAACCGATTTTGATCCGGTTTTTTCTTAGAGGTTTTTTAATAGATAAGAGTGATGCAACAGGAAGGTTTTAGTATATAATTTATTAGGTTTAAGACAAAGCGGACGAAGCCGCGGGCGGAAAGCTAGTTAGGTATAAAGGTTGTTGAATATGGTCATGTGTTAATCGGTGTAAGAACGTTAAATTCAAACATTAAACTAAACTATTGTTATATACAGGAAATATTTGTATTTTTGCATGTATGTTTGTAATGTTTTTTCACAAAAACTACTGAATTTATTACCAATATTCTTTCACCAACAGAAAGCTGATTTTTCTGATTAACAAGGGCTATATTTTATTTCATGTAACCTTATGAATGATTACTTTGTAGTTTCTAAATAATTCTCAAGACAAGTCTTGAATAAAACGTTTATGGGAGACATGCATAGAGTTTATATATATCATATTGTGTACAGGCCGGCGCATTCTTTTTCATAATCAGAGCGCATTCTAAATTTCAATTTCAACATTAGAATTCTGATTGGTTTTGTTTTTGGTAAATTTTTGTATAAATACGGATATTGTGTGCAAAATAAAATCATTACGATCAGTATCGTCTTTGAGTTCACAACCCCTCTACAGTTGGTGACCTCCGACGGAGCAAGAAGAAAACATGGAAGAAAAAGACTAACTACATCATGAAGAAAAGCACTGCGAGCTGGCCCCCGTCTCCATCCAGTCCAGGCTGCTATCATCTTTTACAGAGACTGCCTACCGAACCAAGCTCATCTACAAAATGAATTAAACAAGTATCTACATAATAAAAAGAAGAACGACAAAACGCCTATCGAATGGACTACTGCAGCAATTGAAGCTTTTGAGAAATGCCGACAAAGCATCACAGAAGCGACAACATTATGTTTTCCCATTCCTGGCTGCTCCCTTGCCATCATGACTGACGCCTCAGATCATAGTCTCGGCGCTGTACTTCAACAAAAGATTGATGGAAACCGCTAGCCTTTTTCTCTAAAGTAATGAGTGCTACGCAATGTCGCTACAGCGTGTATTTTCGCGAATTATTAGCAATATACGCGGCTGTATTACATAAGTCAATTCTGTTCGAGTATCAAGTACATCAAAGGAGAAGAGAACACAGTCGCCGATGCGTTGTCACGCATCGAAGAGATCCAATGCCCTAATGTAATCGACTACAAGCAGTTAGCCATCGACCAAAGTAACGACGAAGAGCTCAGAAAATTAAATACTCAAACAAATTTAACATTCGGTGAAGTCACGCTACCCGGACTCGATCGACCAATCACGTGCGAGCTATCAAGCGCATCGCCCCGTCCCTTTCTACCGAAGGCATACCGTTATATGGCATTTAACGCTCAACACGGACTATGCCACCCTGGTATTAGAGCTACTCGGAAGCTAATAACATCGAAGTTTTTCTGGCCAGCTATGAATAAAGACGCTACGTTATGGGCCAAGTCTTGTATCAGCTGTCAACGAGCAAAAGTTCACCGGCACGTCGTCACTCCATTAGCAGAGTTCCCGCCTTCGCAACGCTTCGAACACATACACATAGATATAGTCGGTCCACTACGACTCTCAAGAGATTACCGATACTGTGTTACCATCATTGATCGTCTTACAAAATGGCCTGAAGCAGTTCCATTCAAGAAATAACTGCCGAAGTCGTCGCGAAAGCATTGTACGAGAACTGGATTGCACGCTTCGGCTGCCCGCTACGCATATCTACCGATCAAGGTCGACAATTTGAATCTGCTTTATTTAAGGCACTCATGAAAAGATTTGGGGTTACAAGAATACGCACTACGGCATTTCACCCTCAAGCAAATGGGCAAATCGAACGATGGCATCGCACTATGAAAGCCGCGCTCATAGCTCGCGGCAGTACTTGTCAATGGACAGACGAACTACCGACAGTACTGCTGGGCTTACGCACAGCTATAAGAGAAGATAACAACTTGAGTCCAGCTATGATGACCTACGGCACTACACTGCGCATGCCCTCCGATTTCTTCGTGCCTACACGGACGGGTATTGAAGACGCTGACTACGTGAAACGCCTGACAGAAACTATGGCTATACTCACACCGACTAAACGATCCCCCGCAAATCGAGCAACATTTATTTACAAGGATTTGTCTACGTGTACTCATGTATTCATACGGAACGATACAGTTCGAGCACCACTCACTCCGCCGTATGACGGCCCTTATGAAGTACTGAAGCGCTACGACAAGTACTACCAAATACAGTTACCACTTCGGACTACAGTAGTATCAATTGACAGAC
This sequence comes from Colias croceus, assembly GCF_905220415.1. Classification (NCBI taxonomy): domain Eukaryota; kingdom Metazoa; phylum Arthropoda; class Insecta; order Lepidoptera; family Pieridae; genus Colias; species Colias croceus. The sequence continues at coordinate 1,605,084 of NC_059547.1, forward strand.
TCAAGCCTGCATACATATTAAACGAAGAGGTTGAAGGTGTGGCAAGCACAGCAGTAGCATCTACACCTACACCTACGAGTGCTACGTCGTCAGTTCCTGCTACAGACTACAACACGGACAAGGCACGTCCCTACACTACAAGAAGTGGACGCGTCGTCAAGAAAAATGTTCGCTTCGCTTGAGGGGGGACACCTTAGATTACAAAATAAAAGACAGATGGAGCGTTGCCGAACTAAACCGAATGATTTATCGTCATTTTCAATAAAGCTATGTGTGCTGTCATTTCGCCGCTGCACTGTACGTACACGGTGCTTCTGTGTGCGTGTAATGTTACCGGATATTGAAAAATTTCCCAAATTTTTCCCCGACTACGGAAAAAAGAGGGTTATGTTTTTCGAGTTTATGTATGTATGTATGTATAATATTCCTTTGACACGCACTGCAGTATAAACCGTTGGACTGATTTTGAGATGTGAGGTTTCATTGCAATCATCTGAATTATTATGTTAGTGGCGATATTGACGTAGGCTATACACATAAATGAGCAGTCAAGTTTTAATTTTTATTTAAATATAATTTCGGGTTTATATTTTTTTTTATAATATTGTAAAAATTCTTTTATTATATAAAGAACCTGCCTACTAAAGTTATATTATAAGGACAAAATAATTATATTCAATTTTGAATTAAATAAATCACATAAAAAAAAGTTTCAATATTAACTATAATAATTAAATTATTTTTTATTTTTCAAATATATGAATGCGAATAGCGGTAGTTTTTAGTCGAGAATACGGGACATTTTATTTTCATCATGGAGTTCACATAAATTAAATCGCTAGCGAAAATGACTATGACGTTTTTTTAAGCTTTATAAAAGTAACAAAATAATGTATTATGCTTATTAAAATAATCTAATAATTATCATGAACCTTTAGTGCACTATACAAATAATCACATTCACGATCGAAAAATCCAACAGCATTACCTTGAAGATCTTTTAACCATTTTACCGTTTTACCAATAAAAATGGCAAATTCATTTTCAAAATACTGGCAACATACGTTGAAGTATTGTATTCCTTCATATCTGTAAAATTATTATTCGTTTATAGAAATAAATCAGCCAAATAATCTACAGAAAACCTGTGAAACGATGTTTCATCTTTTTTTTTGTTTTTGGGAACAAATTTTACAGCGTTTTATTATCACAAGACAGCATTTTTTTACTAAAATTGCTAACCCTTTTTGACATATTTCATGACACTATATGCGCTATAGCACTGGTGCAGCGACGTATTTGTTTTTGATTTCGTATTTTCTTTGACAAGGGCGACGGGCGGTTGTCATGCTCCATCTGTACTTTATTTTGTAATCTAAGGGGGACACTATGGGAGACATGCATAGAGTTTATATATATCATATTGTGTACAGGCCGGCGCATTCTTTTTCATAATCAGAGCGCATTCTAAATTTCAATTTCAACATTAGAATTCTGATTGGTTTTGTTTTTGGTAAATTTTTGTATAAATACGGATATTGTGTGCAAAATAAAATCATTACGATCAGTATCGTCTTTGAGTTCACAACCCCTCTACACGTTAAAATGTTCATATTTACCATAAATAAATGCTATGCCGCTATAATAAATGTTACAATGAAATACCTACTGCAGAAAATCTGTTATAAAAATTTGTGATAACGTTAGTAAAATGTTAAGCTCATATGAGAGAATTTTCTATAAAAATATGTATTATTTTCAAGCCCTAAATGTGTTCAGTCCGTACCTGTTACAAAGGTTATCTTTCATTTTCATCGTTCTATTTGCTCGCAAGATTTATGTTTTAGGAACGAGAAAGGTAATTGTTATATCTTATTGTTGTATGTATTTTGTAAGTTTAAACGTGTTCTTTGTACTTATATAATAGTAATCCATACTAATATTATAAAGAGGAAACCTTTGTATTTTTTGTATGTTTGTATTGAATAGGCTCAAAAAATACGGGATCGATTTCAAAATTTCTTTTACCATTACTTAGAGGGATTCTTCCGAATCCGTATATGCTATTTTTTATCTCGGAGAACGCAAATATGTATCTACCACGGGCGAAGCCGGGGCGGACCGCTAGTGTATAAGTAAAATTATACTGTAGTAGTGTTGGGATGGAAGGATATAAATGAGCCTTTTAATTAAATTATTTTTATGCGTGTATGTTTGAATAAATGCTTGTACATTCGATTCTAAAGACTCGAAACCGGAGAAGAGCGGAGCGGCAAAGGTCGGTGTCCTCAGCGACTCCAGATCGGCACTCCAGGCGGTTACCCTGAGTTCCCCTCATCCACTGGCTGTGCAAACACGGGCGGCCCTCCGAAAAGCTGCATTGCAGAGGCGGGAGGTCTCCCTGTTTTGGATTAAGGCGCACGCAGGGCTTAAGGGGAACGAACGGGCAGACGAGTTAGCCAAGGAGGCCGCCCTGGGGTTGAGGAGGAAACCGGATTACGATCTGTGTCCTGTTTCATTCATCAAGCGTATTTTGAGACAGGATATGATCAGCGAATGGGATAGGAGATACGATGTAGGAGGAACGGCCGGAGTCACGAAGCTCTTTTTTCCAAGCGCTGCTGCTGCATACAAGGTAGTCAGGAAAATAGACATCACACACCACACCACACAAGTACTGACCGGTCACGGCGGATTCGCCTTCTACTTGAACAGATTCAAGCTGAAGGATAATCCGTCGTGTCTATGTCAGCCTGGAGTTGAGGAGACGGTTCCTCACCTGTTACTCGAGTGTCCAATTTTTGCAAAAAATAGATATGCTATTGAGCAAAAATTGGGCATGGCGATGACGGGTGAGAATCTGCCTTCCGCCCTGGGGGACAAGTGTAGGGATGCGTTCCTACAATATTGTAGAAATATTGTAGTCGTAGTGAACCAAAGGAATAGTGTGTGATATTAGTTTAGCTCTTTACTGTGATATAGGATTAAGTTGAATGTTTTTGTGCCGTGTTTTTTCTGAATTTTTAAGTAATTATTGTATTTTATTAGTAACTTATACCAGTATTTTTTATTATGTTTTAAAGTTTATATTGTATTTTTATTGTATTTTAATGTTATTCGTATAAAAAAAAATTAAGCAAAAAATGTCTCTGGACTATAATCCAGAGGTGGCGCGAACACCCTGTGATGACGGGTGCCATAAAAAAAAAAAAACCGAAAAAAAGACTCGAAACCAGAGAACGAAGTTTCTTTGTACTTATTTTTATTTAGATTTGTAATCTTTTTAAAATAATTGTGTAATGACTTGCTAAGATATACGTTTTATCTAGTATTAAAATGGTCTGAAATAACATTTTAAATAACTAACTATTGATACAAGAAGTATTTTGTCCAAACTATTCAGTAAATTGTATTTAATATGAGCAATGATATTATATAAAAGATAAAAGGGTGCTATCACTATGTCAAAAGTTTAGGGTTTTGTGTTATCATTCGACTTACTACACACGATTACTTATTATTCGACGACATTCAACTCTATAACAATAATATAAAAAAACACGATATTTCTTTTAAGATATCATTGTTTGTTTTACTTGCGACAAAGTTTCTTGTTCCTCAGGGATGAAAACATTATAAAAATGGAAAAGCATAAAAAAGTTAAATAAATGCTCCATACGATATGTAGGTATTGTGTAACATTTATTATCTAGTGTTTTCATGTAAGATATTATTTTTATATTAATTAGAAATGAATAAAATCATATTATTTTATTTTCACACCACCGTATGAAATAATTATGATAAAGAGAAAACAAGAGAAAAAGTAAAATAAATTCACGTATTTATCATCAAAGATAGAATCTTGTTGCTATAGGTAAACCAGAATCTGATGGCAATTAGGGAAATCAAAATTTTGAGTGTGCAACCCTAGGGAAAATGGACTGAACGATCTTGATACTGCTTATTTTTTATTTTGTTCTCAATATCATTAGTCACATTACATAAATGAGATATCCACTTAATATTATATAGGTACATATTTGCATGTATAATATACATATTATTTTTATAAAGGTAATACATGTTATTATTTTCACATACCTATATTTGTATATTCATTATCATTATGCCATGTGAAAATATGGATGTAATGATAATGCAGATCAAAACTAGATTGCTTATAATTTATTATAAAATAAAATAAAACTGTTTAGGTATTTTCGTAAGTATTAACAGATATACACATTATAAAATTGACTTGGACTTGACGAATAGCCGTATTGGAAACTCCTGTAATAAGTTTTCATAAAATTATATTGTAAACAACAAACAATATTATAGTTACCTACATATAATATTTTTAATTAAAAGTATTAAAACGGGTAAGTCCAATTGACCAATAAAATATTCAAAATTGAAAATTGTGATGTGTTTGACCCTTCTTCATCGAATGTTTTTCTATACACATTATAAACAACACCTCTTGCGTGTGATCGCAGCGGCTTTTTCGACACTTTCGAAGATTTTTTAGACAAAATCCTAAAAATTATTCAATAATTGCAAAGAAGACAAATAATTTGACAACCAATTTGATAGTTGTCAAATAAAGTTGCCATATGAAAATCTATTATTTCTTAAATATAAATATGCCATCAGATTCTGGTAGACCTATAATTAAAGGTCTACCTAATCTGATGGCATATTTTTATTTAAGAAATAAAAGATTTTCATGTGGCAACTTATTTGACAACTATCAAATTGGTTGTCAAATTATTTGTCTTTTTTGCAGTTGATGAATAATTTTTAGGATTTTGTCTAAAAAATCTTCGAAAATGTCGAAAATGCCGCTGCGATCACAAGCGAGATGTGTTGTTTATATTGTTGATAAGAAAACATTCGATGAAGAAGGGTCCTACACATCACAATTTTCAATTTTGAAGATTTTATTGGTAAATTGGACTTACCCGTTTCGATACTTTAAATTAAAAAAATATTATATGTAGGTAACTATAATATTGTTTGTTGATTAGAATATAATTTTATGAAAACTTATTACAGGAGTTTCCAATACGGCTATTCAAGTCAAAGCTGTCCAAGTCAATTTTATAACGTGTATCTGTTAATACTTACGAAAATAAACATAGTTTTATTTTATTTAATAAAAAAATATAAGCAGTTTTGATCTACATTATCATTATATCGATATTTTCACATGGCATACTGGTAATAAATATACAAATACTAGGTTTCCGCCCGCGGCTTCGCCCGCGCAGTCAAAGAAAAACCCGCATAGTTCCTGTTCCCGTTGGATTTATGGGATTTCGTCATTTTCCCGGGATAAAAAGTAGCCTATGTCCTTTCTCGGGTATCAAAATATCTCTATACCAAATTTCATGCAAATTGGTTCAGTAGTTAAGGCGTGATTGAGTAACAGACAGACAGACAGACAGAGTTACTTTCGCATTTATAATATTAGTATAAGGATAGGTATGTGTAAATAATAATATGTATTACCTGTATACTGTATAAAAGTAATATGTATAATTGTACCTATAATATACATGTAAGTATGTATACCTACCTACATAATATTAAGTGGATATCTCATTATTAAGTACAGTATTGTCCACTTAAGTAATGTGACTAATGATATTGAGGACAAAATAAAAAATAAGCAGTATCAAGATCGTTCAGTCCATTTCCCCTAGGGTTGCACACTCAAAATTTTGATTTCCCTAATTGCCATCAGATTCTGGTTTACCTATATTAAAAAGGTGTACCTATTTGCAATGTCAAAATACATAATTTGATTTAGGTAGGTAGGCAAAATTATACTTGTGTATCTATAAACCTTCGAAAGCGACGAACATTCACTATTTGAAAGCTGATATTAAAGTGTACTTAGGCTGTATTTATATTGGAAAAGGGCTGCCAAAACATTTTTATACACACATTACATACATTTTTTACATTTTTATATAAGTAACACGAAGTTTAAGACCTTCGCTAGTCTAAACTAATACTGAAAGTTTATATAAGGAGAAAATTTCATTTTTCGTATCTTTATCACGATTTATCTTAATAACTACTCAACTGACTTTTTTCATTAAGGGCTGATTTTTCAATACTTGGTTAAAACTAATTCGTCGAATAACGTAGGTATTAAACTACCATTTCAAAAATGTATTCTAATTGTCCGTATTTGACAGTTTACAGGTGACATTTTGATATGTTCCTGTAAAACTTTATTAGACGGATACATGATGATGAGGATGATTGAACCAAGGATTGAAAAATCAGCCCTAAATAAATAAATAAATAAAAAAAATTTATAGGAGATTATTACACAAATCGACCTAGTCCCACAGTAAGCTCAATTAAGGCTTGAGTTGTGGGTACTAGGCGACGATAAATATAATATTTAATAAATACATATATAGATAATAACACCCAGACCCTTTAAAATACTTATTAACAATATTTAGGTACCAGTCATTTTAATCTCAGACCAACCCAGGCCAATCTACTAGTAGTAAATCTGATCAACTTTTACAATGAATACTTCCAAAGAGCAAAGCCTCAACTTGCGCGAAGTTCCATGCAGGTCGAACTTCCACGCTAGACCCGTGCAAACTTCACTTTGTTGAATCTGTGTGAAGTCAGTCGAGCTCGAAATATGTTGGCTAGTTCATGAACTATGTTTCATTTTAGCTAGCTTCCACATACCAAATGTGTAAAATGATGTCAAAATTGAACATGAAATGTGGTTGTAACTTTCTAGAAGTAGTAACTGTTCTTTTTACCCTTTTTGAATGAACATTAATGTTTTAATTCGATTTTGATCTTAAATATTATTATATATTATTATATTATATTATTATATATTTATTAAGATATAACCGGCCGCGGCAATCATCATTATATACGTGTTTTCTATCGGAACTTTACAATCAACATATCTTTTATTTTGTTATTTGAAGTTGAAGCGATACTATTCGTTATGTGGTCTGGCCGGTTGGCTTGGTTGGTAGTGGCCCTGCCTTCCAAGAGGTCGTGGGTTCGATCCCCATCCGGGGCAAATATTTGTGTGATTGTAAATTGCGTCTGGGTGTTAGTTATCTATATAAGTATTTATTTAAAATTATATATAATTATGTATGTTTATCAGCCATCTGGTTTCCATAACACAAGCGAAAGCTTAGTATGGGATCAGATCGTGCCGTGTGTCCTGAAATATTTATTTATTTATTTATTTTAGTAATAGATATACACGTTTCTACTAAAATAATTCGTGTATACATAAGATTTTTTCATGAGAGAGGAGGCAAGATTTTAATAAAAATCAATCGTTCATAATATCGCACTTTGCTTTATTCTTTCCACCTGGAATTATTCGTATTTCATCGAATCCCTTGTGTGCGAAGTTATAAAACACTCGATCAATACTTGACTCACAAAGGAACTGTGCTGAGCGAAACTTGTCCCGAAATATTTATTTAATTATTATTTTATTTACAAACATATTCCTCGCTACATCCTCGAACATTGATGGAAAGGCATCCTACGGGTTGTCGAGTGGTGTTTTAATATTCGATACTAAAACATTACTTAAGTAATTCCAGTAATATTTAAATTGCGACTTATAACACGAATATCTCAAAACTCGACTCCCCAAAGCCTTAATTCGTTCTCATTAAGATTTTCATTAAAAATTCAAAGACACAATTTGCCTAATGTTTTGTATAGACTATGGGGCCTAAATAATGGAGAATCTGATGTCGCTGTCAAAAATTCTCTTCATATCCGAGAGAGGCTTGTTCCCCGGGGCTGGGGATAATGGCGTAACTCGATAAAAGATTTCCCGGGATACCGATACTTTATAGCCCGGGAGCGTGATGATTGGATTTATAGAAGTGGGATTATGGGTGTGTGTTTGTTCAGGTATTGATGTTATTATTTAGGTATATATTGCATTATTTAAAGTCTCACTGAATCCAAAGTTAACTTCATAATATAATAAAAATGTGACATGTTTTTCCAACATCCATTAAGGTATATAAATAATGTACCCTGTTTTGCTAACCCTAGAAACTATCACAAAATTTAATGTCTGGTCTTTTTTCATATGTTTACTGATGCTTTCTGCAAAAACTGCCTTTCAAGTATACAACACTATAATAAATATACCCTGTTATACAACGCTGTATTTTAAGTATTGCTTTAAAGCAATACTCTATATAATAATCATATTTTACTATTTAATCATTTGATTTAAAAGTAAAATATGAGTTCATAAATCCCCAACCATCTCCTGGAGTACAATAACACGCTGTCACGCTATTTTAACTTTCGGAAGTGGCAAGTTCAGTTTACTTGTGATGGTCTTACTGTTATCATAACTTCGGTGTAGCTTATTACAGTTCAATCTTTTGGGGTTTCAACTTGAATTAGCTGATGTGTGTATTCGATTTTGTAAGGGACGTGTGTAGTGTATTGGATTGTTATGTATTATAGATTTGGGTTTTGTAAATGATTAAGTTATCTAACATACACTAATATTATAAAGAGCAAAGATTTGATTGTTTGTTTGTTTGAATTGAATAGGCGAAACTACTGAACCGATTTAAAAAAAATTTTTAGCATTAGAATCCTACATATTCCTTGATAAACTTATGCTATATTTTATGATTTTTTATCCCGGGTCAACCCGGGCGGAGTCGGGACGAGCGGCTAGTTATAAAATATGAAGTTGAACGTGTATGTTTTACTTTAAAGGGAATAATAGTCTTTATATTATAAAACTACTATTTTATCGTCAGTAAACATAGTTACTGATGTAGGTATGTTATATATATTAGAGGTTAGACTTCGTAAGATAAAATATAATTAAGTCTTTTGCCGTGACTACCTATTTGAAAAAGATTGAAAATTGATGATCTCAAAAAGTTCTGTTTTCAAATGATTTTAACTAGTAATAGACCGGACTCTCAGTGGAGTTTCGTTTGCAAAAATAGCGGACCTAAATCTGACTTCTGATATATATTGTATAGATCCCAGACATCCTATAGACAGATGTTGCCAACCAGTTTTGTGGTCCCCCTGCCCGCACCCCGGTAATAAAATATGGCATACAAAGAAAAAAATAAAAATTTCCAAAACATGCCGTGTGGGGTATCAAATGAAAGAGCTTATTGAGTAAATCACGAATATATAGCATACTATATACATTTCTTACACTTTCTCTAAGATTTTTTAGAAAATTTACGAAAATGGTCCATTTTTGAGTTAACTTTAAACCACTATAGATTGAAAACTCATGAATATATTTTTTAAATTATTATTTTAAATAATTAACAATAGTCCATTGTTTACGATTCAATAGTTCTTACAGTGAAATAGTTCCATGGGGGAGTGGGGGGAGCATTCAAAGATGGCGAGTTTCGATATTTCAATATATGTATTTCTTAAAATTTCGGACTCAGTGGAGACGTTTGCAAAGATTGCGGACCTCAATCTGACTTCTGATATATATTATAATATAGATCCCAGACATCCTATAAACAGATGTTGCCAACCAGTTTTGTGATCCCCATATCGAAGTCACTAGTAATAATATATTCAAATAAATCGAGCAAAAGACCAGTTAATGTACAAATATCGTCGAACGGATCATCAAAGTGATTTATTCAATAACAAGGCTCAAGACATAATGGTCGCTTTGTACAAACAATGTCAAGCGAAAAGTTTGAAAGGCGTATTTCAATGGGCTATCCGAGAGTTTAACAACAACAGGCCATTCTCGCTCCTATTTATAGACCAAAAAATGTATGCACGAAGTCGCAAACAAATAAATTGTTTCATAGTCGAAACATGGAGTTCGAAACGGGTGTATTCTTTGGACGCGGTCAGCGGAAAACTTTACAATATTCGGGGTTTTTGCGGATTGTTATCGAATAGATTCAGGAATAAACGGTAATATGCGGTTGTTCCCAGATTTGTGTTGGAACTTTTTTAATATTTACTGTTGAAGGACTGTGAATCTCGCAGATGTTTTGGGGATAGATTCGCACTCAGTGTGCAAAATGTTTTGTGGATTGTTCATACTTTTTTATATTCGATTATATTGTATATTTTTATAGGTATGGAAAATATAAATTTACAATAACTGCTCAGTAACTCGTGTTATACCAATTATGAGCTATTATACTATACTAGCTTGTCCCCGCGGTTTCACCCGCATTGCTCCGCTCCTGTTGGCCTATAACCTTTCTCGATAAATGGGCTATCTAACACCGAAAGAATTTTTCAAATCGGACCAGTAGTTTCTGAGATTAGCGCGTTCAAACAAACAAACGAACAACAAACAAACTATTCAGCTTTATAATATTAGTATAGATTAAACATATTATTTATTTTAAATCTATAAAATATATTCTTCTTTCATCTTTTTAGTGAGTACCTAATATCATTTCATGCAAAAAAATAATTAGAATATAAATTTGATTTTCATATTTCTCACGTCATATTAATTTGATAACTAAGAACACAGACAATATATATTGCTAATATTCATATTACTACCTACTGTTTATTCTATTATTGTCACAAACACACTGCAATATATTCACAAGATAAATGGAAGGAGTGACTTATCTATCCGAAGTCGCAGTTTACGCATTATCCCTCCACTATCTAAGATCTAATGCCTTTTATTTTACGGGGAAAATTGTTAGTTTTGCCTTGTTTTCTTCGTTTATTGTATTAGGGATAATATGGGACAAGATGGTTAGTTTATTATCTATTTGTTGTGAATTTTATGACTGTGTTATGTATGATGTATCCTTGGATGTATCTATTGAAAAAAAAAAAAGTAACTGATGTCACACATATTGGGTATTAAAATTATTGTATTAGAAATAAGAAAACGATTTTAAGAAGGGGCATAAACAGAACATAATTGATTAATGTGGGTGTATATTTTGACTTTTAAGTAAAAACTACTGACCGCATTTTAATGAAAGTAGATAGATTATCACCTACAACTACATACGCCATCGACGAAAAAAAAACGTACACGATAAAACGGAACAGTAAAACGGAGACATGTGTGAACGGGCTGTAAAACAACATAGAAGCTTTTGCGTATACGCATACGCATAGAGCAGAGGATAGGTATATCTCTCTGCTTATACTGCTCATAGTATTACTTTGTCCCTACTTTTTACAAAGCAGAAGAAGTTGCGGGCTGAAGGTAGTACATTATATTTGGGATTCACAAAAAACACGTCTGTATACTGTTTCAGATTACGAACACAAACTCCTCTAAATGGCTAAAAACAGGCGCCTGTTGTTTGCTTTGAGAAACTAAAGAGCCTTGCCTAAGCTCATTATCGGCTTTGACAATTCATGTTTATGCTACGCAATTCTATCGCATAAGGTGTACAAGAAATGAGAAGCTTAAAGGCGATAATTCCTTGTATTATGTTTTAGTTTCTTCAGTAAATCTGCGCATTTATGAAATAGCAGATTATTGAAAAAGTTGAAAGTCATAATTTTATAATATACAATGCAATATTTTTACATTATTGGTTGCTTAGAAGAGGCCGCCATTTCTAAATGTTTGTCTTTTTAAAATATGTACTATATGTCATTTTATTAAAGTGAAACTTTTATTACATCGTCTCAAACTTATTGGTATGTGTAGCGCATATCGCGTGACGCACGATACGTACGATAATTATCGTACAAATACGATAATTTTTAGTTAAAAGTGAAAAAAAGTTTCACTTTTACCGTGGTTTCATAAAACCACACAACATTTTTTTTCTTATAAAATTTAAAAATTAAATATAATCATCCTACAAGTTCAAAGAAAAGTCAGCCATATGTTGCTTTTACACGTTAGTTTATTTATGGATGGAAATATATTCGTATTAAATAATATTTATAAAATCGAAATACTTAGGGTAATTTGATTAATTAGGGGAAGGGGGGGGCAAGACAGGGTACTTAATGTTTAGGTTTGAATAAAAGTGGAAGGGTTTTGTTTACAATAACTGTTTTATTTTTAACTGATACTGATATGATTTAGATACAGTATATATTTAAAACGTTAGTCGCAATGTGGTTTGAAAACGATCTTCATTTTTTATTTATTGTTCTTTTGCTGTATCCTATCTGGATGCCCTCGTGCACGTTGTATATAGTTGCATGGAATAAAATGAGGAAAAATAGAAATAAATCATCGCTGAAACAGTTTCTTTATTGTGTCCAAATGAAACTCAATCAATGCAAAACTTTATGATATTTTAAGCTGTACAGGACCAATTTCCCTATTCCCACACACAACAAACAACAAAAGCCCCTAAGACACAGATTGGATGCCTTGCATTCAAGCTACCCTTTTCCGCGAAGGTAAAAGCCTGCATTAACAAAATCACGATCAAAATCTAGCGTCGAGATTGGTAAAACGGGGGAATATTATCATACAAAACACCCAGTATAGATTGGAAACCGATCGGAGAGTCACGTCTTCTTCCGTCGCGGCTGTGAGCCGGTTTTATTTCCCGGAAAATTGGCAAGTCATAATAATACGCTGACTCATAAATAAGGATCGGCATTGGCTCTCGAGGAATTCTTTTTACGCCGCGTTTCACTCTTGCTTTAGGGTGGTGCACGGTGGTGGACGTAGCGTTTCTTTAGCCAAACTTTGTACAGGCTAAAGAATAACTGGATAATATTATCTACATATTTAAACTATATTACAGCTATAATTCAGCCATGAATGTATAGATTATGCTTTATGTTCCTACGTATAAGCCATAAGACAACCGACTAGACCAAACTAATGACATAATAGTTTAGAATTTCCACGTATACCTACTTAAACTACAAATTTCAATTATAGTATTATATTACCTGAGCTTACAACAAAACGAATTCATAGTTGTTTACCTACAGAAATAAAACATACATAATATTTTAATTAAATTTTTTTAGAGATACGAGTAGTAGGTACAGTCGCAATCATTAAAAACTGAAGCACACGATGCTGTTTGAATGATATTATTAATATCTACTTTTATATACAGAAGTAAAACTGCGAAATCGCGATTAAAAAGTAAACTCATCCGCTATCGCTTGTGTAATGAAATCATACTCTTTAGTAATATTTGGTTCTACTTACAAACATATTTTATTTATACGATTATATCGTGGACTGTTCTATTTACTCTGTTTATACTTGTTTTACGCGTGGCGTGACTTTGCGTAAAAAATATTTTGATAAAAATGTCCTTGTCCCTTTCCAAAATTATTTAATATTTTATTGGTTTAATATAGAAAAATGAGAAAATTAATTACAACAGTTATAATATAAATAGGGAAAGAATTCAAAATAATTCAAAATGTGTCATATTTCTGTATTTTATCATAATACTGAACCAAGCAATTCGTCGGTGCAAAAATTCTGTTATGGAAATAAAATACCCAATTCTACATATTTTAGAACTCAAACACTATTGAAAATATAAAAATTGTAAATATTTTCCATATTTTTATATATCATACAATGTTAGTGCCAGTGATCGGTACATGCAGCATGAAAACTTTATGATGAATTTATATTTTTAGTTTTATGGCATTCAAATGCTTTATAAATATAAATTTATAAAGAATAGAAAAAAAATGGAATGGCGCGAAAGGATTTATTTATTTATTTATTTACTCTTCAATAAAACTATACATAGAAAACTTATTGCTAATATACAGAACAAAAAAAAAAAACAGTATAGTTTATTAGGCGGCCTTATCACTTAGAAGTGATCTCTTCCAGGCAACCTGGGCAAAAGGTAACAAGCTTATTAAATAACAATGGTAGGTGGTAGAAAAAAGGCAAGGATAGAAAAAAAAACAAAAATAATAAATAAATAAAATAAAATTAATAATTAAAATATTTTATAAATAAAGATACATATGAATAAATATACTGCACTCGAATATAAGGATGCGGGTTCGAACGATATCAAATAAATAGAAACAGAAATTATTGCTTTACATTACCCTGATATTACTTTAACATCTAAGAATTGAGTCCTCTACACAGAAATTCAGATATAAGCTCTTGAGATCTTGCATGCTTTTTTACACAATTTCCCAACAAATAAAAATCCACTCAATAGTAAAACTGCCAGCAAACAGCATATTCCTCAAAGTGATAATCAGTACCAGCTAATTCCACGTACAGAAATAGCCTGGCAATAGTCGGGATACAGTTTTATCTTGCCCATAAGCCTAATAGGTTGTGTTCTTAGTAACAGCGGTCCACGATATCTAGAGTCGCATATAATTTCTAGTGGTCCGCCCCGGCTTCGCCCGTGGTACATATTTCGCAATAAAATGTAGCCTATGTCCTTTCTCGGGTATCAAAATATCTCCATACCAAATTTCATGCAAAAAGGTTCAGTAGTTTGGGCGTGATTGAGTAACAGACAGATAGACAGAGTTACTTTCGCATTTATAATATTAGTATGGATTATGTCAAATTAAATTGTAATATTGACATGATCTTAAAAGAGCAACTATGGAGTTTCTTGCCGGTTCTTCTCCATAGATACTTGTTTTCCGAATCGGTGGTAAATTAAAATGTTATGACGATTCAAAAGTGCTTTTATAAGAAATCTAATTGAATGAATAAATGTTTGAGTTTGAGTTTGAGTTTAGGGTTGCAAATGTTTAAAGCTATATTACACTAGCTGTTCGGGAACCAAATAGATAAATAGTTTAAATCAAGTTTTTCTATAGCATGTGTTATTTTTACTTACAACACTGCCAAGTATTATAAAAACCCGTTCAGTGGTTCTTGTGTGTAAGGGTAACAAACATAAATAAAATTTCACATTTATAATGATTTGATAGGTTTGAGCCAACAGCTGCATGTTGCTTTAATTAAAGGATCAGGTTTTTGATAGTAGATGGATAAGCAAAACATTTCAAAAAAAAATTTGCGCATTTAAAATGACAGTATATTAACACTTTTGTATGACCTTATACGAGCAAACAAACAGATTTGATTTGATTTGATTCGATCTGTTAATAACACATCTCTATATTTTCAATGTTATCGACAGATCTACGGCATCCAAGGGAACGTGTATTAGAGGATATAAGCTTCTTGAAGGGAACCAGCATGCCCTGTCAAAAGTCGATGATATGTGACATGTGTCAACCCACGATTAGCCAGCATGATGGATTACAACATCGGAGGGCGCGAGCAGAGTACAACATTGTAAACAAATATGGATTTATGATAATGATTATATTAATAACATAAGAATGTTAATGGTATTTACCTCCGTCTTTATGTAACTACTCCTGTTAAATATTATTAATTATTATCAAATAAGTTTTCCTTGTTTCTCCTACTGCTGGGTGTTGGCAAAAATAATATATTATGTTCACAGTGAAAACACCTTAAGGAGACATTTTCATGTATCTTTAGTTAATAAGATTTGTTTTGTTTAATATATCACTGTCTTTGTCTCTGTATGTTTTCTAATAAAGAAAAAAAAATCGTAAAAGTGTATATACCCTTTTCAGCAGCTGATTATGCAGTAAAAAGGCTATTTGTACGCTTTGCAATCAATTTCATTTTTTCATTTCAAATTCATTTATTTCCTCCCACAATCAAAAATTACAAAATCATTTATCCTCAGCATTTCTTTCAGGCATTTTTTATTTTCCTATTTTTATCTTAAAACCTATAATACTTATACAAATTATTACAAAGCTGAAAATTCTGTTAGTTTGGATGAACGTGCTTACCTCAGAAACTACAGATCCGATTTGAAAAATTCTTGCAGTGTTAGATAGTCCATTTATCGAATAAGGCTATAAGCTATACCTCACATCATCACATTAAGACAAATAGGAGCACAGAAATGTGGCGAAAACCGCGGGGCACATCTAGTCAAGTATAATATGTACTAGCTGTCCCAGCAAACGTTGTTTTACTTTACTCTTATCAATTCGGCACACGAAAAATGTAATGCACTGATTCGCTGTCACAAGAACCACACCCTAAGGAAGTAATTCCGCAAAACAAAAGGCCATTACGACAAAGCCGAGGTATGCTGATCGGTTCCCAGATACAGTTAGTTCACGGGAATTATAAAAGTTCTGCAAACCGTGATGTTAGATAAGTGTAAACGGCAAAGTTTGCTCTGGAACCGTGCTTTATGATACGACACTTGCATTTTGTTTATTGATAACTGCGTTGCGTTTGTTTCTTTTGAAATTATTATTTTGCTTGTAGGTTTTATTGGAGAAACGTGCGTGTGAATATGCGTTTTGTTTTGTATGTATGCTGTGAATGAATGAACGAAAATTTTTTATTGCTTAAAAATAAATAAATACAAATACAAAAGCACACAACACATAAAACAAGCAACTTTACTATGCTTTATGAGAGTATTGTTTTTAAAGTGAAACTTTTATTACATCGTCTCAAACTTTTTGGTCTGTGTAGCGCATGTCGCGTGACGCACGATACGTACGATAATTATCGTACAAATACTATAATTTTTAGTTAAATGTTCTATAGTGTGAAAAAAAGTTTCACTTTTACCGTGGTTTCATAAAACCACACAACTTTTTTTTCTTCTATTTTCTTTTTCTGTCACATAGCCTGTTTTAAAAATATAAGCTACGTCATTACAATACGTATGAAAATGAGTACTCAAGTATGCCTGTTCAGTTTTAATCTAGTACTCTCGACTGTCTGTTATATGTATAATTCACCAAAACATGGAAAATACTCCTTCCTGATATGTCATTTAAAAAATAACTCATTTATCTAGCTGTAAGTACCTTGTTTTGTAATCTTCATTGGCTCATAGTTATTTACAGTAATGCTGTATGATTACGAAGAAATAAATAAATAAATATGTTTTATGACTGATATAGTGCGCACAGCCCAAACCACTGGACGTATCGGGCTGAAATTTGGCATGCAGGTAGACGTTAGGACGTAGGCATCCGCTAAGAAAGGATTTCCCGAAATTCTTGCGGGAACGGGGAAAAACGGGGATGCACGTACAAAGTCGTAGGCGGAAATCTCATTTAATTATATAAATAATTAAATGAGATTTCGTACTTATTTTTGTCGTACAGAAAATAAGAAATAAAAAAAATAAAATGAAATGTAACCTCAATCTAAATAGTGGCTTAAGGTCCTCCTTCTATTTCTTACAATATAATTTGATATACTTATTTTAAGAGACTACTAAACATAGTCTACGTCCAAGCGATGTTTATTATTTCCTCAGAGTAAAAACAAATGAAAAATTGGAGGGAATGTAATTAAAAATGCGTAACGAGTCTCCTTCACTCAACAGTGAAGGGAATTGCCTTTTCCTGTTGGGCGTATCCTGAACATCGAATGTGTTCACAAAATAGGTTTGTTGTGAGATTGGTTTAAAATATTAAACGTCGTTTTAAGTGGTTTACTTATTTATATGTGTCAATTTTATTGCTTTAAAATAAACTGAATCTAGAAAATGTAAATGTAAAATAATAACACACCTCTACTTTTAGCTATCACAAAATAAATCACAAATATTTCACTAAAAATAACAGAAAGTATTTAATGTCCTAGAAGGCTTCTTTTTATAACCAAAGTTTTACTTTACTACCCAAATTTTCCAGGTTTTAGTCGTCTCATGCTTACGACATTGTTTTATCGTATTGACTTTAAATATGTATTCAAAATAGAAATTGGTCCTTTACACAAACAGACACTGGATTAATCCTTAACAGACGTCTTATACAAAACCGTAAGCTTTCAATTCCCATATACTTATTCATAAAAAAAAATCGGCTACTTCTGCCTTGGCCATTGAGAAATTAAAAATAATACAACTTGCGTCGCAATGAATAGATGTTTGAAAGAGGACTCATTAGCGGTATGAAACCAGCATTCATGATTTTTCTACCGTTTACAGTTTTAGCCCACATTTGACATGACGCGACTGTCTCAGTTTGAATGACATCTTCTTATTCCAACTAACTGAATGTCCTTATTTCATGTTTCTCTTTTCATACAGGACGATGCATATTTTTACTTTAACTACCTACATAGTTTGGTGTATATTTGTTTTAATACAAGCTATTTTGGAGTAAAGAGTTGAGACGATTTAAAAAAAGTATATTTTATTAAAAAAAAGTCTTTTTTATTCGTTAGTTTTTATTGTTTTTTTAACGTTACAAATTTTCTTATTATCCTTACATTATGTTTAACACAAATCCTATTTACTCTAATCTAATACTATCATGATAAAACAACAAAAAAACCCACAAACCCGGGAGCGTTATTAAAACGAAAGACCGAAGTCCTAAAACCTCGGTGTTAACTAAATTACTTCTAACTTCACAAAGCCCCGCGGTCCGTATATCTTGATTTAATATATTTAATTTTGAAAAACAAAGTGAGATTGATAATCCCAGTGGATCTAAGGAAAAATATTATATACGCCTCGCGGGAGGACCCTAACGGACCTCTCACCGCTTACCGTTTATTCTTGTAAGCAACGAATAGGCCAGTTTAATTATAATTTTGTAATGACATTAGTCATTTAATAGTTATTACTGTTTAAGGTACGGACATGGTAATAAGAGTAATCTATAGGTACTTTATAATATAAACAGTTTGTTTGTTTGAAGCGGCAATCTCAGGAACCACGAGAGCGATTTCAAAAATGATTAGACTGTTAGATAATAATCCATTTATCGAGGAAGGCTAGGCTACATATCGTCCCACTTATACCAAGCGGAGCAATGCGGATAAAACCACGGGGCACAGCTAGTTAAAAGTACGCCACACTTTTCATTGTATTTTTAATTAAGTCATTAAGATGCTGTTTTGTGAAAAGTAACAATGGGAAGTGTGAAGGCATGATATAAATATTCATTGCATTGTAATAACTTTCTTCGCTTTAGTGAAAAAGTGTCATGAACTACAGAGTCTGTGGGTTCAATCCCTGTTGCGGATACGTAAGAAATATACGAATTATGGAATAATTCAAATGGTAAATGTTAAATCTAAATATTTTTTTAGTGTAAACTATTATTCAGTCCAAAATTTTTATAACTATCAGGTAAGTAAAGAAATAAAATACTAAGATTACTTGATACAGTGTTTGGATTTGTATCTTGAAGATAATAAGGTATTAAATTGTATATTGTTCTATTTATGTCTCTCAATAGACGTGATTCTTTAAAAAAGTTATTTAAAGAATAGCAAGGATTTTGTAATAATAATATATCTATGTTATTATAAGCTTTTAATTATGCCAGGCATTAAAAGATGATGTACATTGTTAGGTGTTCATGTACACGTAGAAAGGTACATGTAATTCCATTCCATTTACATAAAAATACGTAAACGTATAGTTTAACATTTACCATCAATTCAACGACTTGGTACTAGCTTCATTCTAAATTATTAAACATAGCTCTTTGAATCTTACAAACTCCTAAACTTGCTAATTAGCTATTTGGCATGAAATATAAGGACGTATGCAGAAAGAAAGCTGGAAACTAATAAGCGCTTACCGGCGCTCGTCAGCGCTGGTAATCCGAAAATATATGAACACGCGCCGATAAGCGCTGAAAAGCGCCGACAAGACATGCTTCAACACGCGCTAGTCAGCGCTGGGCACTGCCACTTCTACTCATGTGGCACTGCCGTATAAAATTTGTCTTGGTCTGCTTCAACCGGCTTCCTTTGTGTAGAACGAACCAGCGCTGACAAGCGCCGGTAAGCGCTTATAAGTTTCCAGCTTTCTTTCTGAATACGAAGGACGCTTGCTTGTACAAACATATTTTGTTTGAATGTTTCATAGATATTAAGTCGTTTAGAGAGACAGTGTGTACCTACACTAGATTCTGGGAAATTTCTCCCAATGGTTTAAATACTAAACGTAAATAAACTGACAATTTGTGGAAGCAAACGGAGAATTTAGAGATGTTCGGTTTTGTTAATTATAAATGTTCTGGTTTAATATTGTGGCTTTATTTGTACTGTATTTTTTATTCGTACTGTATTAACTATAATTACTTATTTTTTATGTCAGTATAAAGGTAACTGCAATATAGATTACCTAAATCTATAACCAAGGTGAGGTCAGGTGGGAGGTTTCACCAAGATCTGGCAGATTGTGAAATGTGTATTAATGTATTTTATATCAACATTTTTAAAGGCAACAGATATACATAGAAAAAAAAAACATAACTACAGTAAAACTTAGTGCACTAAAACACAAATTTTCCTTACTCTTCCATTTTAAATCTACATGCAAGTTGCAACGATTTTAAACTTGCATGTCAACAATATTTTTCCAACATAACCATCAGACGATAGTAACTCTTATTTCCTTCATAATACAGTTCAAAATCGCCCTCTATTGTATCTGTAAACTCATAAACTCAAACTACCGTCATCGCCTGACCAGCTGTTATCAAATACAAGAAACACGCGTGGAATCCCAGGGGCGTACACACGTATATGTAAATATTTTCATATATAGCTTAAACAGAGCTTGGAAACAGTATTCCCTAGCTGTATCACGTAGACGGTTTTAATATTTTGAAATAAACTACAGATATTACTTTTACATTTTCCATGTTAACTACGTAATGTCTGATAAACTAGCCAACTTCTAATTAAACTCAATTTGAAACATTTATTTATTCAATTAGCCTTCTAAACGCACTCTGGAATGATCGTCATAACGTAGTTTTACCATTTACCATTTTTACCACGAATAAGAACTTTCTGTACTATTTTGTCTTACACTATTTCATAATAATGATAACAAGCATTTTATATGCGCAAAATATACTCATATTAATGCTTTGAGTAATTGGCAGTAACCTATGTAGTAACCATTAAACCTTCTCTTAGTATGCGCCACTGTTTTATGATATCTAAGCTCTTTTGTTATTGCAAATTAAATATTTTCAACATATTATAAAAATAGAAGCAGGATTATACTATTAATGTTTGTTAAAGCTAAGTTATTAACCTTTTGACCGCCAGAGCAAAAACGCATCGCCGTGCCCTCCACGCCAAGCCACAAATTCAATGAGATAACCTTGAAAATAGTAGGGAGTCCAAAATGTTATCGATAAACATAATAATTCACGTCTGAATATTTGAATAAACAGCTTATAACACAAAAATAATATTTATTTAACCTCATCTCCTACTGTAAAAACTTAAGACCACATTTATAGCAACTATCAACAAAAAAAATCAACCTTTTGAGATACAAAAATACATATAAAATTGCAGCAAGTTACAGCACTATTCTCTATCAGTTACGCCCCATTGGCATGTATACATGCCAATGGCGCGGGCTACCATCCTTTTTTTTATAATCTCTCGCTTCTGATTAGGGATGTGTAGCTGTATATTATTATAACTTATCGAGTTTATTTATTAAGTTTATTTTGATATGACATAGCGACAATTTGTATCATAAGAATATTCTAATAAAGGCACTGATTATACTTATTAGGTAATAAATTTTGAAAACTGCTAAATAGGTAAGTACCTACAGATTTTTAGAGATATTTATACATTTTGGACCTAAGCGAATTTTTATCATTACATGGACAATAAATATTATGCTAGAACGCATACATTGTGTTTGTGACGATAAAATAAAAAATAATAAAAAATCAACAATTGTATATAATCATTATGTTCATTAACAGCCTTGTATTTACCTACCTATCTATATAATTATTATGCTCATTAATAGCCTTGTACTTATTTGATTATAATATTGGTAGATACCTACTCGATAAAATATTTTTACAACTTTCCGCACTTAACAACACGGCACGCGCTTACGACGTCACCAGTCCGACATCTATTCATGTCAATGGCGCAGAAGGGATTGCATATCGATACTGTGCTAGGGATGCGCATGATTGGCGAAAAGGAAAATATTCAAATCAACAATATCCACAATATAGACAATATGGTATTATACCAAATAATGTAGTATTTACCTTTTTTCTCAGTGACTAAGCTTATATATTTTTTTTGTAGTTATTACAAAAATTAAGCGAATTAGAGTAATTTCGCTTAAATTTTAATGAAGTTACTTGAATATTACACTACATCACTAGTAGGCACGTATACATGTCATTGGCGCGAGAGAACATGCTTTTTTAGCCATTAATTAAGTTACTTTTTGTCATCAAATATTTGAATAACTACTTGGCAATTTTGTTTACTGTGTACAATTATGTAATAACTGGGGATTCAGTTCATAAACTGTATAAATAAAACACGTAAAAGTAAAGGTTTAATATGTTTATTTTGTATTTATCTATGATCTGTTTCTTGGCATGTATAGGTGTCGTTGGCGCACAGGGCACGATTGCGCATGACATCTATAGATGTCATTGGCGTTCAAAAGGTTAAACAAATATGGATTCAAACATTCGAAAAAAAGGCGTGTGTGTCGAGCAGAAGTGAAACTTCTTTGGCAAGGTTTAAAGAAAAAAATTGTTTAATCATAAGCTAGGTACTAAAAAAACTTTTACAATAAAACGCAAGGTTTTACGTAGATAATATCTTAAAAATATTCCTTTAAATAAATATACCACTATATTAAGCAATAACGAAGCGAGAAATAAAATATTCTTATTTTTTAACAATAAAGATTTGGCCGTCCTCCAGGGTAAGATGTTTAAAAACACATTCTGAATGTTGCAAGCAATAAATTAGGAATGCAAAAATCCGTTGATAAAAAAGACTTTTATTTTATATATTTTCATGTTTTGGAGCCATTTGGAGCCTTAAGCTGATTATCGGAATGTTTAATATGGCATTAATATTATATCTAGAATATATTATTAACATTATATAATATACTAGCTTTCCGCTCGCGGCTTCGCCCGCATTATCAAAGAAAAAACCCGCATAGTTCCCGTTCCCGTGGCATTTACGGGATAAAACGTATCCTATGTGTTAATCCAAGTTATCCTCTATATGTGTGCTAAATTTCATTGAAATCGGTTTAGTAGTATTTGCGTGAAATAATAACAAACATACCTATATACATATACATCCATCCTCACAAACTTTCGCATTTATAATATTAGTAGGATAGGATAGGATAGTAGGTTATCCTACTAGGATAGAACAGGATTGAATAGCATTTTATAAAAATCCGTGAAAATTATGAATGCGAATTTCGACTATTTAATAATACGATTATGTTAAATAAATCCGTCTTACGTATTAATAAAGTTACATAATTTGATAAGATAACCTTCCCAACTTCTCCGAAATAATCTTGTTACAGTGTGTTTTAATAAATTATTATCTTCATTTCAAAGTTGAAGATTTTCTCTCTAGAAACGTTATACACCGTCCGTGAATTTTGGCTTCAAGCAATAGATTATACTAGATTTTGAATCTTTGCCTTCTTTTCAAACTTAATTCTGAAACTTTTGACCTCACAGAAAACTTATCAGTGATATTTTACTTTCTTTGTAAAAATAAGAAGTGGTTGTTAATAAATTAATGTTCGCGTATTGAGTATTGAGTTTTTGTTGTAAAGACCCTCATCACAGACACGTTCAAGCAGTAAACTAACAATTTATTTTGTTAATTAATAAATTTCAGTATCCTCTAGGAGCTAGCTAATCTTTACTCAATTAGCCGCGGCTGCAGAGTAAGTGCGCACAGAGACGTATAAATATAAATACGGTAGTGAAGTGCAGATTCGTTTCCTTTGGACAAAAAAGCCTTGTCGCTCGGAATCTTGTGCGGTGTAACGAAGCGTGCGCGAGACCACTCCGCGAATGCAGAGCGGGCTGCAGCCACAGAGTAGCGAGGAACAGAGGCTGAAAATAGATAGTAGTTTTTTTATTATCATCTATAATATAAAAATGAATAGCAAAATGTGTTGGTAAGCGCATAACTTTAGAACAGGTGAACCGATTTCTTTAATTCTTTTTTTATTATATTCCTTGAAGTACGAGGATAGTTCTTATGTAGAGAAAATGTGAATATGTACCACGGGCGAAGCCGGGGCGGACCGCTAGTTGATGATAAAATTGAATAAAGTTATTGTTGTATTGTAAAATAAGATCATGCGCGATGCCACATACATTTTAATTAGTAAAAGTGTTTTTATGTTATTATGGATGTATTAATTAAATTAAAGTTTACAATTAGTAACATTCAACTTTATACGATGGAATAATGCTATTGGTGATAGAAAAAAATTAATAAATACGTCATCAAGCTTAATTAACAAAATTACATTATTTTCCTTTAATAGAGGTAATGGATATAAAAAGCCATTTCAACGTGTGTAACAATGTATTAACAAGTTAAATGCTTGTAGATGTAAAATATTAATTTTATATTACATCCTAAGGAGATGTTTGCTAAAGTAATAATAGTTTGAATACCCAAACGTGATTAATAGACAAAGCGGCTTAACCAACCACATGGTATTTGTCTCTTGACATAAGGTACACAGAGTACTATAAATGTAATTATTTTCAATAAAAAAAAAGCTTTGCTAAAATCGAAAATTTCAGGCTTGCGATTTTACGAAAGTTTACAATTAAAGTAACTGTGGGTTTCAATTACTTCATTAATTACTAAGTATTTATTAATTCTATTTCTTGACCCTAAAATCAGAAAATGAAAATAAAATCAAAAAGATTTTAAAACCAAATATTAATGAATTAGTAGACGCATAAGATGCAATTTATTAAAAATAAATATTCGATTCCATTGTTAACTACGGGCTCTGAAAATTTCAAATTATAAAATATTTTTAATGAATATAATGAAGCACAGTTCCTTTGTGAGTCAAGTATTGATCGAGTGTTTTATAACTTCGTACACAAGGGATTCTATGAAATACGAATAATTCTAGGTGGAAAGAATAAAGCCAAGTGCGAGGGAAATGGATCGAATGTTCTGGATTATTATGAACGAATCATTTTTATTAAAATCTTGCCTCCTCTCTCATAAAAAAAATCTTATGTATGCAATATGACCACTATGGAGGGAAGAAAATTTGACACGAATTATTTTACTAGAAACGTGTATACTGTATATCTATGACAAACATCAACAATAAATAGAGTTCGATAGTTTTTCCAAATGCAATTCCAGTCCTCTAAAAATAAAGAATAAACACTCAGAATATGGAATATTTTGGAACTGATACAGAACAAAATTTACCTAAAATTTCAAATGTTCAGTTTTAGGCGAAATAGAAGCTTCATCTTCATGAGTTTTTTCGATCATCACAATAACCTTTTCAATTTCTAATACACGTACGTTATTCATCACACAATATCACTTACGACTTTGACCATTTGTTTATTTTGAGTGCAACCTCTGTTTAAATCTAGTCTGTACGGCCATATAAATCTAAGTACAGTCGACGACGCGTTTCTTACGCCTTGCCTATTTCGAAAGTCACTTTGTAAATAACGCTTTTACTCACCTTAATATTTTAGGAATTATTTCTGTTTTCATAAGTCCTACATGGTTTGACACGACAATTTAATGATTTTGATAGATTTCTACTAACACAAAATAATTTAAAATACCCAGAAGCCCGTTCATCATCACTACATAGTATAAAACAAAGCCGCTTTCTCTGTCCCTTTGTCCCTATGTATGTTTAAATCTTTAAAACTACGTAAAGGATTTTGATGCGGTTTTTTAATAGATAGAGTGATTCAAGAGGAAGGTTTTGGTGTATAATTTATTAGGTTTTAGACAAAGCGGCTAAAATTTTATAATATAAGTTACGACAATAGTTACTTATTATTATGAAATACTAATATTAATTATTAATATAATATTATTATAGTTACTTATTATATATGAAATACAATAGTTACTTATTTATATTAAAATGAATGATGAATAATTAAAACACAGTCTAGAACAAAATGAAAGATTGCGAAGAAATTTTAATTATAATTTAATTTTCGCGGCTTCTCCTTGTGATATTAAAAGACATTATTTTTGTTTAAGCGCGACTTTCATGAAAACTTTACAATGAATTCGTAATTAAAGTAATTAAAATTTATGATTTAATATCTGGGTTTATATGTAAATAACAATTAATTTAATAATTGTATATGATTTGATTTGAATTAAATTTCATTAGAAATGATTTACACGAGTTTTGGAATTTGGATTTAAAATAAATAACATAGAGAAAAGAGAGTACCTAGTTATTTTTAATGCCGATTTTATTAAATTCACTTTTTTATCAAAGAACTGGGAAGGGAGAAATAATACTTAATAATAATTCGATATGAACACAAAAATAAATGTAATATATAGAACACTAATAAAACGAAATCTTAAAAATTGTTAAAAAATTACAAAAGGAAACTCTCCGGCGGGGAATCGAACCCCGGTCTCCCGCGTGACAGGCGGGGATACTGACCACTATACTACCGAAGATGTTATTTCAAGAAATGAAAATAGATAATGTACATTTTATTCCCATAATATCTGCCAGTAATATTAAAGTACCTATAAATTTTCGAAATAAAAAGCCATTGTAAAGCAAAACTATAACTGCATTAAAATTGAGGAACTAAAAAAAAGTTAAAACTGTTTGTTCCAAAAAGGGTCTCTCCGGCGGGGAATCGAACCCCGGTCTCCCGCGTGACAGGCGGGGATACTTACCACTATACTACCGAAGATGTTGAGGTAGTAAGCGAAAATACTATAAATTTAGTAAAAATCATACCTCATATCAATGCACCATTATCTATTCAGAGGTCACAGTCAATAAATTCTGATAAAAATGAAGATCAACTTATATTACCATAATAAATTATAATTAATGTTATCTGCTGATAATGAGACTAATTCATGATAATATTTCGTGCAGAAAATACTGAGAATTTAGATGTGAATAAATTTATTTTCAGCATAACAAATATGCAATAAAAACACATTATTATAATGATGAACTCATTTATTTTTTCCAAAAAATATAACATTTTCAAACTGTCTATCTGGATATTATTACCTAACCTAACGTTTTACACCAATTACAATAAGTACTTATCTTTCAATATAGACATACTGTGGACATAGATACAAATTTGTCACAAATATATAATGTTATTCCAAATTTATTTATTACCTACTTCATACGTTTTATTCATTTTTATAGGGTAGGATATATAACAATAGATCTAAAACTATACATATTTAATACAGATTTAGCTCTATAATTAACATATTTTTTAATATAAAATAAGTAATTCAAATTCTCCTAAAAAAAATCCAAAATCCCATACCTATATTTCGAATTTTCCGTTACCTACTTTTCTATACTTAATATTATAAAGCTGAAGAGTTTGTTTGTTTGAACGCACTAATCTTAGGATATACTTACTGGTCCGATTTGAAAAATTCATTCGGTTTAAGATAGCCCATTTATAGAGGAAGGCTATAGGCTATAATCATCATGCTAAAACCAACAGGAGCGGAGACACGCGGTTGAAACCGTGAGGCAGAGCCAGTTATATTTAAACTGCACCCTCTTACATAAGACGGCCGTTACTTATAATAAATATGGTTCATAAACACTCCAGTCACGTCTCGACCAATCAGTATGCAGCTGCGGTCGTCGATAGAATCCGTATCTTACGTTATTAATATCGGGACTCATTTTTTTCATTAAATCCCTTCTTCTTATCTTCGTATGATTCATTCTTGTATTCTATATTGGATGCTGGATAAATCAATGGAGGTAATAGATTGGTTTGAAAAGTTTTAGCTTTATTATGGTAGGTATAAGGAGTGGTTCATAGTTTGGATATACAATATTAATATAAGGGGGGTTAGACAAGTGGCTTTCGTTTAGCGTAACGTTTGATAGAATAGATTATGAATGTATGAGATTGACATAAGCTGTAGATAAATGTATCGACAGCTTACGTCAATCTCATACATTCATAATCTATTCTATCAAACGTTACGCTAATAGAAAGCCACTTGTCTAGGGGGGAAGGTAATTTTATCTATTGAATACTTGTTCTATATAGATAGAAAAAAATATATTGTAAGTATTTAGATAGAAGTTTAGTATTAATATTTGAAAACTTTGCTAGACTTTTTGTCAGAAAACACTTCTTAAATGTGTCCTCGAAATTGCCTTTTATTCATTCATAAAACAGCAATTCACAATGCAATGAACTTTCATCTTGACAGTACAGAATTGTCCCCTACAAATCAAGGTCGAACAAAAATTTTCACTTAGCAAAACAAAGAGAAACAAATCTTTCACAAGTCGAACAATAGAGGCGTCTATTAGCCTGGGAAAGTAACATGAAACGGGGCAATAAATAGAATTTTTACGCACGGCCGACACTAGAATAGTCCCCCAAGAAACTTTCAGATTGGCGTTCACTTGCTTCTTTATACAGGGGTTCATTATTTGTAATTAAGCTGTTTTTTAATAGCTGTGAGGTAAAATTTTGTTATAATATTTTAAGGAATAATTTTCAATTTGCTTATTAAAATTAAGTACTTGGATACTTAATAAATTTGAATAGATTATTGAATAATTAATAATTAAAAGTTCTTATTGAGAATATTTTTAAAGGTGTTCAATAAATTATGGTAATTAGAATTAAAAATAAAAACACCCTTTCTGCTTATTAAAATAACTGTATTTTATATTGTATCAAAAATTCAAGTTAAAATATAAAAATGGATAATAAATAATTCGAATTAACTTTAAAATAAAACTAAATTTCACTTTGACGCAAATGTTTTAATTAGAAGAAGAAGAACAATAATATTATTGTATTATCCAGATGCGTCATATAATATAATTGTAACAGCACTAAGTCTACAATTGTAATTTCTAAAAGCTTTTATCTATATTGTCAGTAATATATATATATATATATAAATCTCGTGTCACAATGTTTGTCCCCAATGGACTCCTAAACCACTTAACCGATTATAATAAAATTCGCACATCATGTGCAGATCGATCCAACTTGAGAGATAGGATAGTTAGTAACAGTTATAACAGTAGGGAAAGCGGGCGAAGCCGCGGGTGGTAAGCTAGTATATATATAAAAATGAAACCTGTTTTCCTTGGTCACGGCATCACGCGTGAACGGGTGCTATTTTTTTATAATATTATGACATGATACCTTGAAGTATGAGAATGGTTCTTATGTAGATAAAACGTAAATATGTACCACGGGCGAAGCCGGGACTAGTGAAATAAATAAATAAATCTTTAGCGAAAACTGAAACACCCTGTGCAATAAGCATTGTTGTATCGCATACAAATAACAATACAGATTAAATATATCGTGACGGGTATCTTTGAATCTCTATATTGGCAAAAGTTTTCCCCAACATCCCAATCAAGTCTGATCTTGCAGTTTTGTACGTGATTATAATTATATTAAATGAAAATACAGTTATTACAGTATTTCTTATTGTTATATAAAGATATTTTAAGATGTAGGTTTGTATTATACAACTTTAGGTGTATTCTAGGTTTAATTTATTATTACAAGGATTTTTGGTCAATCTTTGATTCCTGGTAGGAGGTCACAAAAAATGTTAAAATTTACATAAGAAAATTCAGGGAGACCTTGCCCTTAGATAAATTCGATCACAATAATAGCACTAGTCTTATATAAAGTTACTCATAAATCATAATGCAATTGTTATAATATTATGGTGATTTATTCTACCTGCCGAGTTGCCTCTAAAATTATTCAAAAAACAACACTATGAAAAAATCAAATTATAAGTAGTTTTAGAAGTGAAACTTCTTTATCGGGGTTGGAAAAAAATTTTGTATTCCCTACCACGCGTGATTGACATATTTCTGTAAAGTTGCATATAGTAAATTATTTTTTGAAAAATAAAGTCATAAAGAAGTTTCACTTCTTACGTGTGTACACTAACTGTACACGCACACATTTTTTTTGACCAACTGTGAAACAAATGTACATCATAAAAATATTACAATCATGAAATGTGATAAGTAGTTTTAAATTTGATAAACTATTATATCTAATAATTTAATAAAATAATTTGCTCCTAACAAAACTAAATTTCACTTTGAATAGCCAAACAATCTGCAAACAAAACTAAATTAATTACTTGATCATCGCTTTCAAAGGGAAGGATAGGCATTAAAAGATTAATTCCAAAAGAATCCCGAAGGACTTTTGTATAGAAAATCTTATTTACTTCAATTGAGTGCTTTCGTAAGGTCTGGGTTGCAAGAGATAAGTTTTATCTCAACTAATAATTTATAGAGGATTTTTTTGTGTTTTGTTTATTACGATTTTACTCAAAAACTGCTTTAACTAATTTGTTTATAATTATAAAGCCAAATATGATAATGACCTAAATAATAGATATAAGATATGACCTAAATAATACTAGGTAATCATTACCAAGTAACATAGACTATATTTTTTTTGCTCATGATGTTACTGCATACTTTCTCTAATCCATTCTTTGTTTTTATTTTATAGGTACAAAAATAAAAAAATACAAAAGATTCTTCAGGTTTTTTTATCTTTCTTTCAGCTGATCAACGTTGTTCTCTTATAATTTTTGAGAATATATAAATTATTGTAATATATTAAATCTGAATGCATGTGAAACGTGCACCTAATGTGCAAGCCTTACAATCTATACTTAATATTATAAATCTGAAAAGTTTGTTTGTTTGAACGCGCTAATCTCGGAAACCACTGATCCGATTTGAAAAATTATTTCGGTGTTAGATAGCCCGTTTATTGAGAAAGTCTATAGACTATATTATATTATCATCTCGCTAAGGCCTAAGACCAACAGGAGCGAAGCACTGCGGGTAAAACCACGGAGCAGAGCTACAATTACAAGCAAACAAAAAACTGTATTGTATTGGAACAAACTTCAAAGATATACTAAAAATCGCTACCGCTTTTGACTCGGGCCAAGTGATAAGAAACAGCGAATTTGATCACACTGTCGACTAGAACATTCCACAATGATTTTTATTAAGTGCAGACCTCTTATTTTCTTAGGTTCAATTTAAAATGAAGGGATCGTGAAACATATGCCTTATCTATCCATACTAATATTATAAATGCGAAAGTAACTCTGTCTGTCTGTAACTCAATCACGCCTAAACTACTGAACCAATTTGCATGAAATTTGGTATGGAGATATTTTGATACCCGAGAAAGGAAGGCTACCTTTTATTTCGAAATATGCACCACGGGCGAAGCCGGGGCGGACCACTAGTATCTTATATATCTTATTTCCTTATTCTATGGAGTGTTTCAAATTGGTTTAAGTAAGTGCGTCAATGTTTGAATAAACATTCAATATGATGTGGAAACTATAAATTATTAGTAATAGACTATCGAGGGAAATTTAAAGAGAAATACTTCATCATGGATGAAAAACTCATGGATAAGTCGTGGTCATATCGTAGATTTGATCATTTCATGATATGAGTGGCCATTTCACGAAATGGTCGCATATCGTGAAATGGCCAACATAGTTTGATCAGATCGTTAAATCGTCAACGTTTGACGATTTGGTCATCCACATTTGGCCAGATCGTATAAAATATAAAGAGTCCATAAAATATTAAAAAAATTCAGAATTCTAAAAACTTGTTTAATGTCATTAAAGTTAGTGCCGCGGCAGCGGCCGGCGAATGCCAGAAGCGAATCGTTTTTGCAATAGAAAACAGTTAGGTTAGGTTAGGTTAGACTTTGATAAACAACGCACGAGCCGAGCGAGCAAAGCGAGCGTGCCGCGGCAGCGGCCGGCGAGTGCCAGAAGCGGATCGCTTTTTAAAAAACAAACAATTATAATAATATAGTAGTAGTTTCTTAAATTATTTTATTTAAGTCGCATTTTTTCTTAAATACATATAAGATATCCACATTTTCCATAGTACTCGTACCTCTTCGTCGTAAATTCTTTGCTATGACTTTCTTCATAATATTGTTATTAAACGAATTATGAACTTTTTAACTGCGATAATTTAATTTTCGCCAGCGGCCGCCATCTTATCACATAAACACAGAGCTTGCAGCGCCTCTACCAACGATTAATGTAACTATTTTACGATATGATCAAATAATTTTGATCATTTCATGAAAAAACCGTGCGTTAATTGGCCATATCGTGAAACGATTTCTTATCATTGATCTGCCCAAACCACATCATGATGTGGCCAAACTAAATTGGCCATTTCACGATATGCGACCATTTCGTGAAATGGCCACTCATATCATGAAATGATCAAATCTACGACATGACCACGACAGATATACATTGAACATTAATTTACAGCCTTTTTACTTAGAATTTAAATAATTTCGATACATATTTAATAGCAGGTTTTAATTTAAAGGTAAAAGACCAAATCATCAACCTTTGGTCAGATATTTAAATAAATAAAAAATGCTTTCGATTTTGTTAAAAAAAGACGAATCAAATCATCATAATACCTACAAAATCGCTCATTTATTGACTGTACATGTATGGAAATTGTTTATGTATTACAAAAAATCCTCATACAGCGTTTTACACTCAACCAATTACGTTCATAATGTCAGGTGAAAATGGCCACAAACATTAGCTTCCAAGGGCCTTGCGAAACTTTTCCATTACAGCAAATACGTTCAAACTGAAAACATGACGTCAAAACACTCCTGGGAGACAAGTCGTGACGCTCTAAAGTTTAAGGTGGCCACTAAACTAGATGGAAATCATCAACCCTTTTTTTATGGAGAAATAGATTGAGCTAAATATAGCTAAGCAGTAGTGGATAATAGGTGAAGACCTCAGACATATTATAGTCGACTAGCTGTGCCCCGCGGTTTCACCCGCATTGCTCCGCATCTGTTGGTCTTAGGGTGATGTAGCCTATAACCTTCCTGATAAATGGGCTAATATCTAACACAGAAAGAATTTTTCAAATCGGATTCAGTAGTTCCTGAGATTAGCGCGTTCAAACAAACAAACAAGCTCTTCAGCTTTATAATGTTAGTATAGATAAGTCGGAGGTTATACCGGGTAAGTGTGCAGAAAATAAATAAATTTCTCAATTTATCTGTACATGTGAACGCAAAAGAAATCGTGAGGAAACCGGCGTGTCCTAGAATCAAGAGTTCGACGAGATGTGACATCTGCCAATCCGCATTTGGCCAACGTGGTCGATGATGGCAATGATAGTGATGATTATGAAATCTAGGTATATCATGAACGTACAACTGCAGCGCGAGACATCAAGCTTTTTGATTGTATAATTACTTTTATTCGTCATAGATGGATTGGATACTTACTTTTTATTTTACTTTTATGGAACTATTTTTATTATTGATACAAAACGCCCAGTTAAAGGCTCGAATAGTAAACGCACAGATAGCCCACACGGCACTAGATAACGCGTTAAACCTCAAGCGGCTCGTCGACCGGCCTACCTGACAGCATGTTTCCCGCCTTTATTGGAAAAAAGAAGACCATTCTTTTTTATTAGACTCGTAAATTGTATAAGTCTCGTACTGGCAACTATGTGATTTAAAACAATATTCAGGGGTTGTTC
Organism: Colias croceus; assembly: GCF_905220415.1. Lineage (NCBI taxonomy): Eukaryota > Metazoa > Arthropoda > Insecta > Lepidoptera > Pieridae > Colias > Colias croceus. Next base: position 1,638,764 of record NC_059547.1, read on the forward strand.
TAAATTAGAATGATTTTGAATTGAACGAAATTTTTTGGAAGGATTACCAAATAGTTATCTTGATGAGATTCCTGAATCGATTGTAAGATTGTATAATCAAATCAATACTCTTTAATTTCTTAAATATAAATCTTTAAAATTTAAAGTAGAAAAATATTCTCAACCATCCTTAATATCCATTAATTCAGCACACAATCCATAAAGTGAACTATAAAATTTTCCATCACCAAAACATCGGCCATAAATAAGTTGTATTGCTGCAAATATAGTGAAATAAACAGAACGCCATAAATCGGGCGCAGTAATGCGTTTTGAGCTGAAATAATATCCAGCTAGATGGTTTCCTCGTTGTCTCTGCAGTTCTTCGGGAAACTTTTAAAATGGAACCGTATTTATTAGCCGCAATCGATTTTGTGCCAACCTCGCCTGATGACGCGTTAGCGTATTGTCTGCCAAAAGTTTTTGGGACAATAATAATGATATAAAAACTTTTTAGCGTTCAACTTTTTTAAGGAACGGGGACGTGTTTTGTATTCTGTTTGACGTGTAAGGTCATTCACTCGCTTCTTGAGTTTTGTCGTTTTGATAATGGAGGAGTTGTAGGATGAGTTCTTTTTTATGAATATAAATAGCTTAAAAATTTATATCTGCATAAATATGTATATATTTTTCAAGTTCATATCGAAGTTAAATCCTTACTAATATTATAAATGCGAAAGTAACTCTGTCTGTCTGTCTGTCTGTTACTCAATCACGCCTAAACTACTAAACCAATTTGCATGAAATTTGGTATGGAGATATTTTGATACCCGAGAAAGGACATAGGCTACCTTTTATTGCGAAATATGTACCACGGGCGAAGCCGGGGCGGACCTCTAGTTTATAATAAATTTCATCAGGCTTTACTTTTGTATATGGCACAACCCAATCCTTTTACAGTTGAGTATTATCAGTCCATTAAGTTAAGTTTTCTAAATATTTATTACTATTTTTACTAGCTTTCCGTCCGCGGCTTCGCCCGCGTTTTCTAAGAAAATCCCGTATAAATCCGGTTCTCGTGGGATTTCCGGGATAAAACCTATCTTATGTGTTAATCCAAATTACCCTCCATATGTTTGCTAAATTTCATTATAATCGGTTCGGTTGTATTTGCGTGAAAGAGTAACGAATATAGGTACACGCCTACACATATTAGTAGGATTTATTTCATGAACTAAAAATAGGTAACTAGGTACGTAATTAGAAATTAAAACACATTTAACGAAAACATAGTGCCATTTTTTGCAAAGTTTCGTTAGCTAACGATTTGTTGCTTTCAGAAAATGAAGACTATAAGTAGCATAAATTTTCCCGTCCGATTAGGGCCCTTCTGGCCTCCTCCACTCAAGCGACAGCTCAAGCCGAGGTTCGTGGTCCCCGTCAAGGGGGGACGCCCTTGTGCATGTCGCTACCAGGGTGAACCTTCAGTTCACCCCCGCGTCCGCGTTAAAATGTAGAAGCCCTTCTGGCTAACATTGAGAAACACCTTACAAAAAAAAAAAAAGAAAGCATAAATTTTAAGTTTCAAATAATCAATGTTACTACGAAATAATATGAAGTAAATTTTTTGAAAAAAAAAAACAAAAACCGACTTCAAGACTATACTTATATTATGTACAAATTTAAACTAAAAAGTAGAATCACATTCAAATTCGATGGTATTACATAATTTTGTTACAGAGATCCCATACTCCTACCATTCATCATCAGCTCAGCAACATCAGATGGTGACCATTAGATGCAAAAATCTACATATATTAAGATAATTTCTGATAAACAGTGTATATGCCTTCAAAATTTGAGGGATTCCCTCGATTTCCCCAGGATCCCATCATCAGATCCTGACCTGGTGACAATGGGACCACCTCTGACGTATGACCTACCAAATAAAAAAGAATTATTCAAATCGGTTTATAATTGCCGGAGTAATCGCGTTACAAATATACAAAAAAAAATACAGTCGAATTGATAACCTCCTCCTTTTTTTGAAGTCGGTTAAAAAGTAACCAAATCCTAATCTATTATTGCATATCATTTGATGTCACTCAGAGTACAAACCATCTCTATGAATACTTCGGATTGGGTCACCTATAATGAGATGAATGCTTATTTGCTTACAAATCCAGTCAAAAACCAATTCCCTGATTGAAGAAAAACTGAATGAATTAAAATCTTGCAATCTGGATAATTGCTAGAATATAAAGATAAAAACCTAAATCGTTGCTACAGTTTCTTGGAACATTAATAATAATAATTAATGAAAAATGAATCATTTTATTAAGTAACTAGCTTACCGCCCGCGGCTTCGCCCGCTTTGTCTAAAACCTAATAAATTATATACTAAAACCTTCCTCTTGAATCACTCTATCTATTAAAAAAAAACCGCATCAAAAACCGTTGCTTAGTTATAAAGATTTAAGCATACAAAGCGTATTGGGACAGAGAAAGCGACTTTGTTTTATAGTAGAGGTAGTGATTTATTATTATACAAAATTAATTTAATCAAACGACATTTAAGATAGTTAAGAGCAAATGCAAACAATGTAACTGCAAATTAATAAAAAAAAACTTAAAAATACAAGTCATTTATTATTCATTTATTATTAGTTTATACCTAATATAAAATAATGTGCAAAATAAAGTTATAACATTCTAGAGATAAATAATTTAATACACCAAATATTATTTACGTAATAATATTAACATTTCTTCGAATTGGAAGCTTCAAAGGTATCTTAATAAAATCTTGGAATTAACGAAAAATATATTATATATTTATATATTTACTTTTAGAACATCAAACATTAAGACCTTCCAAAAGCATAGATACTACATAATATGTAAAACTTTCTAAACGGAATATAAGATGAGCTGAGACTTCACTCGAATACAAAATATACAATGCACCTTCGTGCAACAGCAAAATTTATGTAAAACTAAACTCTATTCCCTTCAGTGAGAGTATAAATTAGTTTGCATTACCCTGAAGTTCATTCAGACTATTAGCAAAGAACATAGATAGCATCTATATTGAGATGTTTTTCTTAATGCTGTCTCTTCATCTTAATATTATTCAGTCATTGGCTGTAATTATTTAGCTACTAGAAAAGTAAGCTTAGCTTTTCCAGTAAAATAGCTAAACTTTAGGATGAAAATATAAAAATAGAATTATCACTCACTACAATTAATGAATTTTTTTCCATACTCGGAACGTACACGGAACTATTATAGTTCCGTAACGTCCGTAATGTCGTATCGAGTGTCGTATCGTCGATTATAGACATTCATTCACCGCCGTACACATGACCGCTCGAGCCGTCCCGACCGCTTCAACAACCGACCGCTCGAGCAGTTGCCATCGACCGCCCAAGCAGTCCATCGCTCAATGATTAAATGAAACCAACTGAACAACAGATGCAACCAACGCCATTATAATAGTTATTATTGATGTTAATAACAACGACAAAGGACACGCATTGTCTTATCGTAATTAAATACTCTTCACGATTTTTGCCGTATAAAAGTAACAGATGTCCTTTTTTCTTTGGAATAAAAATAAAAGTTTATTCTAAAAATACGGGCATGTATCCGTTACTTATATGATTATCAATGTAAGAAGCGCAGTAGAAAAGTCGAAGCTCTTGAACGATTGTGTTGACAGTACGGTCACCGTGCAACTAAACGTGATCCTGTATACAGGGTGCTGTTTTACTTGAGTAATATTATAATTTTTTAAAGTGAAACTTTTATTACATCGTCTCAAACTTTTTGGTCTGTGTAGCGCATGTCGCGTGACGCACGATACGTACGATAATTATCGTACATCATACGATTATTTTTAGTTAAATGTCTGTGTGAAAAAAAGTTTCACTTTTACCGTGGTTTCATAAAACCACACAACATTTTTTTTATTTTCCTATTTTTGAACGAAATTAAAGGGAATTTATCAAACCTTTAATTAAAATAAGAGTAAATCTTTTCTTCTTGTATTAAATTGAAAGTATTTACTTGGAACTTTATATCTTATGTACATTTTTATGATGTTAACTTTATATTAATTATATTATGTGTGCGGTTAATCTAATCATTACATCAATTTTGAAATAAACCGCACATACTCTTGTTAAACGAAATATCCAAGAAGAAAAGCGCACTACCAAAATATTATATTATTTTTTTATACCAAATTAAAGCTGATTTTAGTTTTAATGTTAATCTGTTGAAAACATTTTCACAGCATTAACTTTAGACAAAGGAATCACTCGATGTTCTGCGTGTAATTAAGCTTAAAAACTTTCACCATCTCACAAGTAAAATAAACTTCTCTAATAGGGCATTTCTCGTATCTTATAATCTGGAATATAAGTTAGGTCCTGATAATATACTAAATTATAATCTTAAATTAAACAAGTACCTGTTAATATTGCATATTTTATTTTAATAAAAATCAATGCCACTTTTCGTTGTAATTCCATAACTCGAGAACGGCTGAACCGATTTCGATAATTCTTTTTTTATTATATTCCTTGAAGTACGAGGATGGTTCTTATGTAGAGAAAACGTTAATATGTACCACGGGCGAAGCCGGGGCGGACCGCTATTTATTTTAAAGTTCACTTCAATTAATTTATTAATATATTAATTAATTGTCAATATCTAAAAATATTATGTAAATATATCTATATATAAAAAACGACGTGTGGCGGGGACTGCCGCGGTAAAGCTATTGCATGCTATGCCTTCAAGTCACATCTCCGCCCGTCGGAGTGGGGAGCGTGAGGTTTTTTCGTTACGGAATTTCTCGATTCGGTCCCCGCGCCCAAGGCCCGCGATAGAAGCTATGCAATAGCTTAAAAACTTTTGAGAGCACGCTGTATATCATGTTTGCAGTTCGTTCAGATATCCTACGTTTGTCGAGTGGCGCTGATCCTAGCAAATCGAACGCGTCACAATGTTTACAATACCAGCTTCACTAGCCGGTTATGAAGGCGGATTATATTTTAACATTGTACTGTCAAATGCTGACATGTTCATTGTAAAAAAGAACACTCTGTATATCTTACTTATTATTAGCGTTATTAAATTAAATAAACATCACGCTTCTTCCTGACTCCTGATAAACTTACATTAATCAAATAAATGAAACCTTATGTTTAAATTAAAATAGAACTTTCAATTTACATTTTGAATACTTAAGTATATTACAGGAAAAACTTACCAAAACAAACCTACGCCTGAAAATGCAAAAGTTTAAAATATTTCTTACATGAAAATTGCAATACACTTCAATACATTATAACTTTTACAAGACTTAATGAGTATTTTACAAAAACGTTCTAAACGAACGTACGAACTTCTCATTCATTATAGAAATATTTTTAGCGAAGCAAATATACAATGCTTCTATCAAATAATATGAAAATACAGAATTTCCTCAAAAGCGCTCGTTATACAAATAAAAATAACCACACAATTCTGGAAATATATGTCTTCAATATGAAATATGAATGGAACATGTCATCACTCAGCTTAACTGAAAAAAGGACAATCACAGAGAACGAAGCGACATCTATTGTGAGTCCACAAAGGAGTCTAAAATGCATCTCGCCTCCTTTTATCGTTGATAAATTGCTGGTCGAGGAAACAATGCCGTAAAAAAACCAAAAGTTAAGATTTATTCGCTAACTCTTTGAAACCGATTGAAAGTGGGTAAAAATAAGGGTTTTAAAAGATTTGCGAGCGCTGAAGTTAAATTAAGAAGTTATTGTTTCTTGACACAAAGAGTCGTTGGAGATCGATGGAAAAGTCTATAAAACGGTTTTATTGGTGAAAGCAATCTTGGCGAGTTATGTGAGTAATAAAAAACAACAAGCACTTGTTTTCTTTGTACGGTTCAAAGGATTTAGTTGGGCTCGGCTTATTACATTGGTCTATAAATGTTTCTCACTCAATCTGCGAGAAATCTGGGTTCAGATCGAGATTCAAGCCGGTCAAGTGCACGGATATATTTAAATATTTCAATGGAAAACTACTTAGCAAAATCTGAATTATCTACTATATAAAAATATGTCGGGTTTTCCTTCCTGACGCTAGAACGCACGAACCGATTTCCACGGTTTTGCATTCGTTGGAAAGGTCTCGGGCTCCGTGAGGTTTATAGCAAAGAAAAGGTGTCTCTGGTGGCGAAACGGAGTTCGCCGGGCTTGCTAGTTGGTTTTAAAACTTAAGGTAAAAAAAAGCTCTACATAGAAAAATATGACTCATCCATTCATTTTTTCAAGTCTTACATTATACATTGTATTATTATGTCAATTGCATCCTAATTACAAACAAATAAAGAAATGTGAAGAAATAGACAGGTTCCTGAATCACGTTGTTTCTTTTATTGTTATTTTTATTTAATTTATTTCAATTTACTTCAAAAATAGTCCGATTAAGAGTAGTTAGGAGGTAGAGTATTTACCATACGAAATATACTTTATAAACAAAACAGGTAAATTAATTAAATACATTATCCTTATTGAGGTCACTAATGAAGGCATATTAATAACGACCGACCAGTCCATTCATTGGTTCGGAGCAATTTCTGTAATTAACAGTGAGATACTCCCAGTGGCAACAAGTAATATCGACGATTGGGTGTGGTACAAGGCAATGATATTATATATAGAAACAAGAGGGTACAAGGTAACCTATACGACTATCATATTGTATGTATCATACTTATTTTATTGAGAAGAAATATTTACATACATTTCTATGTACGAAGTACGCTTTGAAATTTTCGTTATTCCTGAAATTATTAAAAGATTAACTTCGTTTTTGTTTTTGTCTGCTGCAAGCGTTAATTTAGCGTTAATAAAAGTGTAAATATTATAATGACGAACTGTACAGCATTATTTAGATTTAGATGGATGGATGTATGTTCATTACTCTTCTTGTTTTTATGATTGACGTTTCATGTGAGCAAGAGCAGGACACAGCTATGGTAGAAAATGGTAGAAATTTATACATTGTTTAACTTTTTATTAGAAAGTCCGTTCGTCTATAACTTAAAACACGCTTCAAAATGGACACTTAGAAGAGCAAGACCGATTTGAGGGGCACTGACAAACCGTATATTTCCCTCAGAGAATAACGTGATAGTCCTCAATTTACGTAACCGAGTAACGAACTATATCATATTATGTAGATTGTTCTCTTGTTAGTTACTATTATTTATGGTAGGATTGGTTAAATCTATTTATTAAGGATATTGAGTACCTTTAGTTACTGGCTTGTAAGGAAAATCGTTCAGTGAAACAGATTTACTTTGAGTCCCAACATATCAATGTTTTTAAATTCATAAGTTTGTGAGAATGGACGTATATATGTTTGTTATTCTTTTACGAATAAAGTAATGAAACTTGTTTACAGTATAGTCTTTTACAGTATAGTAAGTATAGGTTGTACATCGGATTAATACTTGATATAAATAAATAGCTGATTTTAGATAAAACAATAAGAAAGTAAGCTTTATTTTTGTATTAAGATACAACTACTGAACTGATTTGGATGATATTCGACATAAAAAAAATAATGACAGAAAATAAAATTTTAAATAAAACATTAACTTATTATCCTCGAATATTTATCCACGTATGTTGAAATATTTTCAATTTGATTCCATTAAAGATTAATCGAAATGCTGAAATGCCGATTCACGATTACTACTTTAATTATATAAATGGTTAAAGCATACTTCATTAATTTGATGATTTTGTATTCCAGAATGATTTACGAAAAAGTTTTCAATAATATAATTCATATTTTATATTTTAATTCTGTTGTTTTGTATATGAAACATTGTGGGACTGGATTTAATGCTTTTTATATTATTATATAATTTTATATTATACTAGAAGTCCGCCCCGGCTTCGCCCGTGGTACATATTTACGTTTTCTCTACATAAGAACCATCCTCGTACTTCAAGGAATATGTTCTCAAGTTATGCGCTTACCAACACATTTTGGGATTCATTTTTATATTATATACTAGCTTACCGCCCGCGGCTTCGCCCGCTTTCTGTAAAACGATTTGAGATTTAAACTATCCTATCTCTCAAGTTGGATCGAACTGCATATGGTGTGCGAATTTTATTATAATCGGTTAAGTGGTTTAGGAGTCCATTGAGGACAAACATTGTGACACGAGATTTATATATATTAAGATTAATATCTCCGTTTACTATATTCTAAAGAATAATGGATGTAATTTCTAAGAAAAAGGTAATAAAGGAGACTACTTTTAGGTGTACATTAGGTTAGAACCCAGTAAATTTCGGCTATAAAGCTTTAACCAATGCACCTAGAGCATTTTTACTTTTAAATACTATATTTAAATATTAAAATTCCTGTATTATTTGACGCGAAAGTGCAATCATTTTAATTCTTAGTACTAGAGGCTAAATTTCTAGCCCCAGATTTAATAAAGGTTAAATGTATTTTTAGCCTTTGTTTCTATTTCCACCAAATTCACGATTATTTTGTCAAGACTTTCGATTCCAATCACTCGAATTGGATCTTTCTTATTTATAGAGTTGTAGCCATATCACAAATAGATATTATGCTTTGTGATTTGGTCTGTTTCATTTTACACTAGTATCCTAACTATTAGTATTAGTATATACTAGTATTATAAATGCGAAAGTAACTCTGTCTGTCTGTGTCTTCTTCAAACCTCAACCACTGAACTGATTTGGATGAAAATTGGTGGTGAGATAGCTTACGACTAGAAAACTAATACAGGATACTTTTGCCCTTCAATAATTTTGGAAAAAAATTACAACACAGGCGGAGCCAGGGCGAACAGTTACATATAATTATTATTTAGTTAAGTACATATCGCAATATAATTGATTAATAAATAAATATCGTATCGCTATCGAAACGAAAAGGAAAACAAATTAATAATAGTACTAACCGATCATCGGGAAAATAGGGTAAATACTAAATATACCAAAAAGTTTATCAATTTAAGATTATCAAACTTGGAAAGAAAGCCTAATGATAGTAATAATAATTACTTTATAGTTTATTGGAAAAAAAATGTTGTGTGGTTTTATGAAACCACGGTAGAAGTGAAACTTTTTTCACACTAGAACTAAAAATTATCGTATTTGTACGATAATTATCGTACGCATCGTGCGTCACGCGACATGCGCTACACAGACCAAAAGGTTTGAGACGATGTAATAAAAGTTTCACTTTAAAAATAATTATTTATCTAATAAAACGTCGCATATGAATAGTTTCATAATTCAAAATTATTTATTGAACAAAAATAATATCGACCCATATTTTTAATAAATAAAATATCTAATAACGAACGGTTTTATCGCCTTACATCTAATTATAATTATAGCCATGTTTTATTTCATATCAGGCAAATTGAAGAAGTAACAAAATATTTCTTCTTCTTCTTCTTCTTCTCTTAATTAATGGCTCCACCCAATAAAAAGGGACTTCGCCAATGTCCAGTATATATGGGAGAGACAGGACTCAAATTTCAGTCACTTAGACTTGTATGGTTGTGACATTTAACATTTGGAACTGAGTGGGAAAATGCAGAAATTTTGATCAACTTGGAGCGGCTAGAATAAACACATAAGACAACACAGGTTATATTATATTACAGACTACAGGATACACTTATAAGATTTATAAATATAATAAGGGGTTAATACTTTAGTTTATTATAGGAAATAAATTTAGATAGAATTTCAACAAACTTGGAAGGCACTAAAGACAACAGACATTTAAAATTTGTGGGACGAGGGATTTCAGGAGGAAGGACATCCAGTAATGAAGAACTATTGCTTTATCTCGTGTAGAGTATTTGTTATATTAATAAAACATCTTTACGATACAAAATCTAAAAACAACATAAAATACGTTTATTTTCATACAAATAAATCCCTTGTTTATGTAGCAGAAAGCAAATAAATAGAGAAATTAGACAATGTACAGATATTTGTATTGTCCACTGTTATCATTTGTGCTACGAGATAAATGCAGTCGTAGCGTTTCGTAGCTTGCGTAGCGTTGTAGCGCTACGCCGTGCTACGTCGCAGTGGAATTAGTTTATAATATTATGTTCATTGTTAAAGAGGATTGTGAAATGAATTATTATGTTTATACAGTAAAATATTTAAATAATAAATATAAATAAAATAAATAAATAAAAATTACAAATGAACCGAAACACTGACACAAAATTTCGGGTCATTTGTAACAGGATGGCGGTTCTACAGGGGTCTTAGTACGCAATGACAAAAAGAAAAATGATGGTCAGAACGCTGATACCGGATACCTTAAGATACTATAACGTTTTATATTAGAGAATCTTAACATAAAATATTATACCTAGTATCTTCACCGTGTGTGACGCGCTTTATTTACTTATGTGAATGTATGCATGCTTTGTATTTTTAGCACCATGGCACCTAAACCGATAATAAGTGTTTAACTCTAACCTCGTGATGGTTATCATAATATTGGTATTGTATCATATTTAAATCAAATCAATAATATTTATTTGCTCGTACATAGTTAGTAAGGTATTAGGTACAGTATTTTTTATCAAATATACTGCCATTGTAAATGGCGTGCATTTTTACACGCTTTATATTAGCTTCACCTGTATATTTGTATGTTTGTAACCGACTTCTTTGGGCGCGATTTTGACCCACTTTAAACGGCCAGATTTCGTTCAAACTTTGTAGATTTATTGAGGACCGATGACAATACATTAATTTGATAAAATTTTCTATTTTTTAGTTCGGTTTTCTATAAAAAGCGTGTTTTTTAGTTTTTTTAAACTATTATTATTTACAAATTAATATCATCAAATCATTGAGGTTCAAATTGCTTATAGAAACAATCACTTCGATATTATAGAACTCATTGTGACTTATTTATAGAAGGTAGTCAATTATTAAAACCTTTTTGGAAATAGTGTGTTCTTACAAATTCTGAAAAATAATTATTTATAGTTTCTAACTAACTTCTCACTAATTTGCCATAGTTTTGTATGAAATGAGGAGCGAACATCTTGGCTTAACAATGTGCTTCATTCAGTGACGAGGCTAGTTAGCGGTTTAATTAAAAGTTGGCGAGTTATAACAACCTGTTAGCGTCCAGTTGCGAAATGCGATACTTGGTTAAGGTGAAATTTAGTATAGGTGTGTATACTGTATATACATAGTATAACATTATAATTATAGTTAAACATAGTATAACATAATATGATGAACAATTTTTATAGAATAGATCATGAAGCGGGATTCGAACCCGCGTCTATCGATCAGGCGATCCCATTCCAGATAGGTTTTTACTATTCTAAAAAGAAAATAATTTTAAAAGCTTTGCATGCTATAAAACTGAATATCAAATTCAAAATTACATGATGTTAAGAATTAGAGGTTTATTTTCTTGAAATAGAGGAGAATATTTTTTTTTCAAATGTATAATATATAATAGCAATAGCAGCTAATATAATATGATTTGATAAAGAAATTAAAGTTTTTTTTAAGTACATGGTACTAATGTAAAAAATGATATTATCCATAAATACATGAATATTTAATTTTTTATTTATTTATTTATTTATTTATTTATCATTACATCAAAAATATATAATAATCAAAATATAAAATATTGCTTCGACCAAAACTCGGAAATCTCAATTTATTACAGATACCATATTTATAAGACTCCTACGGGAATCGAACCCTCTCAGTTTTTATGTAATTTTTATAACCACTGGTCCCAAGGTAGCGGTCAATGTATAAGCCTAACAAACATTGAATTTTATCTAAAAATTCGCCTCCATTACCAATTTTAAAATGTGCATATTCATACAATTGTCACGAATAGAGAATTCAAACAATGAATACATTCAGTTATTGTTTTAACAGATTTCATCCATTCATAAAGCTTAGATCACATAGAAATTTATACGTTTTTTACTATTTTGGTTTCCTCTACAAATAAGAGCAGTGAAATAAAACAATATTTTCTATTTTTGGTTTCTTTAAATTGAAAATTTGTGTCTAAAGCGGACAATATGTTGTTTAATTCTTTTAAGGGCTGAATTTTCAATCCTTGGTTAAAACTTATCCGTCCAATAAAGTATTACACGATAATATTAAAATGTCACCTGTAAGCTGTCAAATGCAAGTAATTAGAATACATTTTTGAAATGGTAGTTTAATACGTCATTCAACGCCTTTAGTACACCTACGCATTCGTATGTGGCAGCGAATCTCTGCGAAACTACTGCGTAGCGAAATATCTGCGGAACTCTGAACTTTTTCGCAATGATATGCCATAATTTTCTCCATGTTTGAAGTTTTCTCCATGCTATTTTATAATCTGCGTGTCCAGTTGCGTATAATACGGGATAATCTCGAATAGAATGCAAAAATATTTAAGTATTTTCGGCATCCATGGCGCGAAAATCTGTCCTCACCGACAGAACGCGATCTGACGCTTTGCGATGCGAAACATCACTAGCGAAACTTATGCCTCTGTGTAACGGCCATTTCGCAGGTCCTTGCGAAACAATACTGACAAGGACGCAACTATTTCATCTATCTATGTGCTAGAGTGAGACATATCATATGCGAAATACTGCCACACTACTGATAGATTTTTCGTTGTTTTGCTACCGCACGCGAATGCGTATGTGTACTAAAGGCGTAAGCGTCATAAAACAACCAAATTAAAATCTTTGCAATAAAAATAAAATGTGGAAGAACATAAAAAATAAACAATCTTATGTCTAAAAATAAATAAAAACCTCACACAGACAAATAAATCCGTAATTTTGTAGCAAATGCAGCGATGTGTTGTAACGAGTTGTGTAGAGCTCGAGCGGTGAAATTGTGGCATAAATTATATAAAAATTATCTTTCAAAAGAAAACTATTTTAGCTTCGCTGTATGTGCGAAAAAAACGTATATAAAGAAAAGCAGGGAAAATAGATTTTTGCTTGACAACAACATTGTTTCTTTTAGTACGAGATCTTTATATTAATTAATTATTATCTCATCTAGTATAGAAAAAATCACTCTTTCTTGCTAATCATTTGATTGTATATCGTAAGTTTACATACCTTGAGAAATGTTACTGTAAACTCTGTACCTTTCATTAAATTATTAAAACTGAAGATTGAAAATAATTAAAGACGTTATAAAATCTCAATTACATATCATATAATCAAATATAAACTTATATTTGTATTCGTTTAATGTCACAATCACTATGCTAATCATTTGATTTTTAGGACATCATTTATTGAGTTAAACCCTTGCACATCTTCACATCTTTGTTAAAAAAATGTATAGCTTTACCCGAAATTTTGTGGGTCATTTGTAACAGGATGGCGGTTCTACAGGGGTCTTAGTACCCGGGCGGTGGAACGGGGAATGTAATCCATCGTCCGGTGCGGTGAGGTGACTTGAGACGTGTTCCGCTCATGCCGCCAACGGGAGGGAAGAGCAGGCAAACCACCTTTCCTGTTCTTGGCTTGCGCCTGGCCTGGAGATGGGCTGCCGCCGAGGGGGTTGCGGAAGAATTCTAACAAATACCCGCGGCCCCCTCATTAAAGCGGCTCGACGGAACACAGTGGGGTTTTAGTCGGTAAGAATCCGACATAACCCACGGCTCCTTCCCCGGGGGCCGTGGGTATCTTTGGAAGATTTCCCCACTATAAAAAAAGGGGTCTTAGTATGCAATGACAAAAAGAAAAATGATGGTCAAAACGCTGATACCGGATACCTTAAGATACTATAACGTTTTATATTAGAGTATCTTAACATAAAATATTATAGTATCTTCACCGTGTGTGACGCGCCTTATATCGCACGTAGACCTCAGTTGATGTTAAATATTTTTCTACTTGTGACTGTTAATAAAACTGTCGTTTAAAGGCTATCCTGTACTCCCGTACACGTAGGCTCGAATATACGCTTTATAATTTAATAGAATACCATGTAAAATGCACGCTTTCGCACGGCTTTCCAGATTTCTAGGCCGCTGCCTATAATTCTATGAATTTAATATCAGACGTTACGCTAGGCAGGAATGTGGAGCCGCTATTAATTATACCGTGAATGAGATTCGTATTATGTTACAAGGTCTGCGAAATTGTTACAATTTTTAATAGAACGGTGTATGCACATTTTGATTAATTTTGGGCTTTTGGATTCGTATTTGTAGATATTCAGATATCAGTTCCATCTATTCGATGTTATGTTAACCTGGTAGATCAAGGGTTTTGAGAATATACAATAAATTATGCAAAAAATAAAATTAAAGACTAGTTAAAATTTACGGATACTTAAAGCAATGCTCACCATTTATGAATAACTACTCTTTTTTTAAAGATGGTTTCGGCCAAAAAATGAAACGTCAACAGGAAATAAATATTCTTTAAATATATTTTAATAGGTTTCCGCCCGTGGCTTCGCCCGCGCAGTCAAAGAAAAACCCGCATAGTTCCCGCTCCCGTGGGATTTCCGGGATTGCGTCATTTTCCCGTGATAAAAAGTAGCTTTCCTTTCTCGGGTATAAAAATATCTCCATACCAAATTTTATGAAAATTAGTTCAGTAGTTTAGGCGTGATTGAGTAACAGACAGACAGACAGAGTTACTTTCGAATTTATAATATTAGTATGGATTATGTTCATTGTTTATCCAATAAATCTGCAAAATGCAATAAATCGTGCTCCAATTTACAACTTCTCTCAAATTAGTTACATCAAAGATTGATTGTTACAATGTTTCCTTTGAAGGAACTTGCCGTTCTTAGCTTGCAATTGAAACTTGTCAAAACTAATGAAAACTTTAAAACATAAATGAGAAAGTTACTATGTATGTTTGTATTATTTTCACGCTGGTACCACTGAACCTATTTTGACGAATTTTAACAGGGATAGTTTTTTGAAGTGAAACTTCTAGGCGCGTTGAGAGTAAAATTTCAAGGTGGCGTGGGTCATGGAGCAAGGCGACGACTTCTAATCTTCGAATCTTGTCAAAGAAGTTTTACTTCAAACACTTGTGCTCGGTACACACGCTTTTTTTTTAAATAATCAATAAATTTTCTTTTATTCAAATTAACAGTATTTAATAGTAATGATACAAGAGAAATAAGATTCATAAACACATTAGTTTCAGCTATTATATTTTTTGAATACAATATAGAAACCCTCTTTCTATAAACTTCACAGCGTATCACAAGCGTTAATTAAGGATAGAAACATAAACTAAAAAAAAACAAATGAAGCAATCAAAACGATAAACAAGAACATATTATTCGCAACAAAGTATTATAAATTGCCGCTCATTTACCAATATTTAATATTCTAATGGAAAATTTAGGCGCTTTTGATTGTGTAATTATTAAATTCAAGGGTTAGAAGTTGATTAAATATTTCGCGCGATATATTTTGCTAGTCACAAAGGATAATTGAAATATGCTCATATTATTAACAGAACCGGCACGTCCACATAGCGAGCAGCCTCGCGAAGCCATTGTTGCACGAATATTACTAAACTGAAGTAAACTAAAGCAAACAAAATCTCGATCTAACTAAACTTACTAAATAAATCAGTATCGCAATCAATGTATCTCTACGCAACTATATTAGTCATTTCCATTTTAAACTAGTACGGAACCACACGGAACTTAAGCAAACTTTACTATTGTATAAATCTAAACAGATCTATAATATAATATTTTAACTCTTATTATTGTATAATTTAAATGTAACTAACAGCGATTTTTTATATTGCAATTATCAGCACAAAAAGTGTATCAAAATGTTATAATTGTTTTGAAATTGAGTTTAGAGCAGTTCGGTCAGTCTCGACGTGGCTTGGTCGAAGAGAGCGCGTGTGACGTCATTTTCCTCGGCCGAGCTACGGCCGCACTGACCGAACTGCTTCACGCGGCAATTGCTTCGCGAGGCCGCTCGCTCTGTGTGTCCCCGCCTAACTAGTAGTAGACAGGGAGTGACATACGACCACAACTAATGACAATTAACTATTAATGAATTTTCATTATAACATGACGAATACAGCTAATTGTGATCGTAATTAATGTTTCATTAGGGGACGTATGATCATTTTGAATACATGATTAGGCTTAACGTGTTTTTAGAGGCAAAGCATTGACTTCTATGGATATCATTATTATATATTATGTTTCATTTAAAAAGAAATTATTAATATACGACGTACGAAAATTATATCCAGATGTTAAATTAATAAACAGACTTGAAGTACGAGTTAAATTTGAGACTAAGTTTAACATCTTAGTTTTGAACTGTAATATATTTTTACATTCTAATAATAACACAACATTACAACTAATATAATGGCATGTAATCTTAATCCTTTTATGATAATGTATAAAAGAGTTAAGATTACACGCCAAGAAATCTAAAAATATCTCTATATAGTATGAAATTCTCCCGGCGCCATATTGATTGCCGTGTGACGTCACAAACACTATAATTAGCAGACGATCAAGGCGCCTAACAATATGTTACTTGTCAAATTATCACAAGCATAACCCGGCTGTAATTGATAAATTTATATACTACTAGCTTTCCTCCCGCGGCTTCGCACGCGCAGTCAAAGAAACCCCCATAGTTCCCGTTTCCGGGATAAAACCTATCCTATGTCCCGGGGTAACGTAACCTATGTCCTTTCTCGGGTATCAAAATGTCTCTATACCAAATTTCATGCAAATTGGTTCAGTAGTTAAGGCGTGATTGAGTAACAGACAGTCAGACAGAGTTACTTTCGCATTTATAATATTAGTATGGATATGCAGTATACATACCTAGTACATATATTCAAAGAATGTTAATATTCTAGTTCTCTTATCAGAAATAGAATTTTCACATTTAAGTACATTCGAATAGATTAAAATGATTCATTACCTACTGAACTTAAAATGAAAAGGACAAGTTTTAAAGTTAAACACATACAAATATATTTAATTTAACTAGCGGTCCGCCCCGGCTTCGCCCGTGGTACATATTCACGTTTTCTCCACATAAGAGGAACCTCGAACTTCAAGGAATATTATAAAAAAAGAATTAACGAAATCGGTTCAGCCGTTCTCAAGTTATGCGCTTACCAACACATTTTGGGATTCATTTTTATATTATAGATTAAATTCTAGTATCCTCTGGTCTCATTTATATCGTACAGCAGGCATTTACGATATTCCTGAACACTATTAATTTGCTTTAATACTTTTTCAGATGTATTGCAGCATTACTTCCTCATGCAAGCAGCACGATCGTCGTAGGAGAGCATCTAGCAATGAAAAGACAAACCTCTGCTATTCTGCAAAGCTCCAATAAACTCAATGATCAAAAAGACTAAAGTCCTCATTAAAACGGGAGCTATATGGTTCATTACACGCTTTAAAGTTTCAAATCACTGCAAGAACGTAGCAGTCGATAAATGAACATTGCATTCGTTAATCTCGTATATAATTGCATGAAACTCATTTAAACCGTGCTGTGAAACATGACGTCGGGTTGCATATTAATACCTTCGCTTAGTAATCCCACCTTATTAGCTCGCCGTAAAATTCGGTCATTAATTTTCAATATCAGCGGATTCGGGAAACTGCGGCCAGACACCGCAATTAATTCACTATGGCTGGATGTTGATGTGTGCTATATATCTGTGAGGGTAATCATTTGTGTATATGCTCGACGTGATTATAAGAAGTTTATAGTGCTTGATGATTTATGTTCTCCTGGTACTTCACACGGTATTTATGTGGAATTCTAATCTTTTTAATTTTTCATACCAGTTTTTAATAGGTATGGTATAAAAAGGATAAGTGTTTCCTTCCAGAGTTCTTCTAAGTAATTAATTACTGTGTGCAAAAATATTTTATAAGGATACTGTAAATATATAAAGTTAGTATCCCCATTAGTACATATCTATACTAATATTATAAAGCTGAAGAGTTTGTTTGTTTGTGTGAACGCGCTAATCTCGGGAACTACTGGTCCGATTTGAAAAATTCTTTCAGTGTTAGATAGCTCATTTATCGAGGAAGACTACAGGGTATATAATATCATCACGCTACGACCAACAGGATAGAGCCACGGGGGTGAAACCGCGCGGAGCAGCTAGTTATCAATTATCAATAAAAGTCATAAAATCAAACATCACATTCCATAGATTACATTTCTCTCGAAGGTTGCTGAAGCCTTGATAAACCTGGTGTTAATTTTTATTAAAAAGCGATGATTAATTTGACCTTTTTTATTTTCCAGTATGTACACTTATACCTCAAAAACATTTCAATTGGACTCATCAGAAAATTATATTAAATTAACATAAGCTTAAAAATGTTAACATGAAGGCATTTTGTTAATACGCAAAAACTTTTATATAAATTAATTGGCGGATTTATATTCGTTTCGAAATATTTATAAAGCTCAGAAATATCATGAAATTGCTATTAATTTGAGTGCTATATCTCTGACAGGTTTGAATTAATCCCTACTTATTAATAAATAAATAAATATTTCGGAACAATTTTCACACACGGCACGATCTGATCCCATACTAAGCTTTCCCTTGTGTTATGGAAACCAGATGGCTGATAAACATACATATTATATAATTTTTAAATAAATACTTACTTATATAGATAATTAACACCCAGACACAGAGCAAACATCTATGTTCATCACACATATATTTTCCCCGGGTGGGGATCGAACCCACGACCTCTGGCTTTGAAGGCAGGGCCACCAACCAAGCCAACCGGCCAATCAAATTAATATTATAAATGCGAGAGTAACTCTGTCTGTCTGTCTGTTACGCTTTTCCGCTTAAACTTCTCAACCGCTTTTGATGAAATTTTGCACAGACAATCTTTAGACCCTGAAAAGGACATAGGCTACCTTTTATTGCGAAGTATGTACCACGGGCGAAGCCAGGACGGACCGCTAGTATTTATTATATAATTCTTGTATCTAGATTGTAGAATAATTATTTTGTTTATAATTTAGTTCGTGTCATGAATTTAATTTTCTATGTTAATATTTGAGCAATTTATTATTTATGGGGTATTCCTCCCTTGTATGTAATGCGTTTAATGTACTAACTAAGTATATTCCTATCTGTCAATAGATTTTTGTTAATTATTGGAGTATCAAGTTGCTAAATCATAAATCATCAAGCAAATCAGCATTTAAAAAAAAATCTTACTCTTAAAATACAAAGTATTTCACATAATATGTTGTAGTGACTTATAAAAAATCAATATATGAAAATTTACCATAATATCGAAAAAATGCATCCAAATAATAACGCAAATTGGATAAGTTAGCTATAAAATAATGTGAATAACTGCAGTACTGTGTATAGTAACAATTACCAGTAGGGAAACTTCATACAACACGTTCGAAATGGCTCACATACACAAGCAAGCGGGCTTACGAGAATCGTAAGCGTATTATCACAATTGATAGATATAAGAATACCCTTACGATTCTCAAAATCACGCTTGCTTGTGTGCGTGAGCCATTTCGAACGTATTGTATGAAGTTTCCCTACTGGTTGTATCTGTATACTGTGGTATAGTTTTGTTACATAAAGCAATTTAAACGACGACAAAGGCCTGTATTAATTATTTGCGTAATTTACGACCGTATGGAATTTCTCATTATAGTATTGAAAAGCGTTATTCGTGTTAATTTTTAAACTATTTTTATAAGCCTGATTAATCACGTAGTACATATTACTACGTATCTCGATGGATTAATCTGTTGTATGAAGTGTTGAACCTATTAATATTAAATTTAACAATATATTTGAACAATGCAGTTTATAACAATTATAATCTGTCAGTACCAGAAAAAGTGACTAATTGTCCTGAAATATATTTATTTCACAAGTATAAAAGCAAAACAAAATAATAATAAATCAAAGGTGGTCGTTAAAATAAAACACGTACATCAGTTTCAATAAGAATTTAATAAATTTAACTGTACACTCTACTACTTCTATGCTTTTATTTCCAATACAACTACATAATTAATTAAACACTTTATACAGAAATATACAAACGCACATACAAAATCACAATAAATTCTCGACTTACATCTATACTAATATTATAAAGCTGAAGAGGTTGTTTGTTTATTTGAACGCGGTAATCTTGGGAACTACTGGTCCGATTTGAAAAATTCTTTCGGTGTTAGATAGCCCATTTATCGAGAAAGGATATAGTCTATTAACACCTCGCTAAAACCAACAGGAGCGAAGCACTGCGGATAAAACCGCGGAGCACAGCTAGTATAAGATACTTATTAACTATGTCCTTCATGGACACTCACTGGACACATGATAAAACTTACACTTACTTTTTCTCACAACTCATCTTACACAAAAGCGTCCAAAGGCTGTCAAACTAACGTTGTTCCAACTAAACTAGATAGCACAAATACTTTCAAGAACTACCCTCAAACTTCAGCTAATTGCGTCTTTACAAAGTTTCAAATTGAAATCCCGACTAACTACCTTCGCAAACAGTGGTCAAGTAAAAATTTTGTGCAATGGCTTGTTGACGAGTGAAGAAATAGCAACTTCATACAATTTTTACTTATATAAGGGACTTTGTAAGGAGTTTTTGTTTTCTACTATAAATAGGTATATACATATTTTAGGTATGTTTGAATTCTGCACCAAGTGCAGATTTTCTAATGCAGTATTTTTCAGTCTGTTTTGTTATAAATTACCTACTCGTCAATATTTTCCTCATCCCTTACCTACTTATACGCAGGTTTTACCATCAATCAAATCACTTGCTTTGTGACAGTCTGTGTTGCAGTCACAGACGAATTCCAACCAATCTAAGCAACATTTACCCCCTGAAAATCACCAGCTCAGCTCAGCTCAGATGACCTGTAACATAAAAAGAAAAGATAACTACATGTCCACGCGTTTATAGATACAATAGACCTTTATGTATTAAATTAAATCACCTGATTTACAACTGATAATTTACATGATTAATTATAAATAACATAGTAGGTATACTCTGTGGGTACCTACCTATACTAGACTTATATAAATTTATATATTTTTTTTCTATTCTTTATAAATTTATATTTATAAAGCATTTGAATGCCATAAAACCAAAAATATAAATTATACTAGACTTGATTCGTACTTTACTCATTTATTACCATTTACCAATCACCACCATTATTTTAATGACAATCAAATACTAATCTAATCCTTTTACATGATACACTTTATTTTGTTGTTACATAACTAAGATTACAAAATTACTTTATTTTACATAACATCTGAAACAATTAAATAACAACATAGTAGATAAACTGCTTACGTCCAATCTGTACTGTCCAATCCCCGATAATCAAATTCTAAGCCCAGTTTACATACAAAAGTGCCTTTTAAATTGTCATATTGGAACCACAAACAGGCATCGCTTGACGGGCTATCCCGATTGATATTGAGTGCTACCACTAACAAATTGATAGCAGTTTATTTGTGGTCGCGGTACAAATATTATTGATATGCGTCGGTTTATAAAAGGTCACTTTTATTACAACAAATGTATAGTAATGTATATTATAATATCCATACTAATATTATAAATGCGAAAGTAACTCTGTCTGTCTGTCTGTTACTCAATCACGCCTTAACTACTGAACCAATTTGCATGAAATTTGGTATATATATATTTTGATAGCCAAGAAAAGACATAGGCTACTTTTTACCCCGGGACTTAAGATAGGTCCTGGTAATCCCACGGGAACGGGAACTATGCGGGATTTTCTTTGACTGCGCGGGCGAAGCCGCGGGTGGAAAGCTAGTACTGTATAAATGCGAGAGTAAAGCTTTCACGCCTACGTTGCAGCACTGATTTTGATGTAATAAGATTTAATTAAAATATTCGAAAACTGGAGGAGAACGAGAGAATTAATCATTATAAAGGCTCGTGGTTCTGTCCATTGCTCAAACTGCGCGGTATAACATCTGTTCGCAGTTAATCATCATAGAATTAAATGATTCTACAAGCAAACATTAAAATTTGCCGCTTTCTCTATAGTGTTTCACATAGCAAGTACTATGACGTACGAAGTACACTAATAATAGTTTTTATCTTTGTACAAGATAAAGAAAATACTTAAGATCGCAAGTTATTAAAAAGCGGAGCCATATTTAATACGGACTGTAAGCTAGAAAATGACTTATATATTAGAACGCTATTTTTTATGTTAACAATAATATGGTCGTTACTTTATTGTTTTTAAATAAATAAATAATAAAGATATATAATTCATTTATTTCAGGCCACATAGCTGATATAGTATTGTTAAAATCTTATATTAGTGTTAGTATTAGAATTATTACTTTAAAGCTACAAAATATAATAAAATGTTAATAAAAAAGGACTTTCAATCTGCTTAATAGATATTGATTGTCGACTGAATCCTTGTAAACTTACTGAATGCTTTCACCAATAAATTCCTGTTAAATTGATGTATTAAGTTCGAGTACTCTTTGTATAAAACGAACTGTAAAAAATAGGTCAGGATATTCAATGAAAACATTTCCAAAATAAGCCTTAGAGTTATTGATGCTGATTATTTACATCCTGTGTAGATTACTAGTTGCGCCGCGCGGTTTCACACGTGGACGAACCTGCAGGAAAATCAAGTATTTATTTATTAGCTCATGTGTTTATCTGATGTATAAACTATATAACTGAAAAGTTTCATCCAAATCTGTCTAGTGGTTTTTATCGTTAAGCAGTAACAAACATACATCCATCCTCACAAACTTTCGCATTTACAATATGAATAGTTTATAGGTAAGTCAGGATTCCTATTTATACAAGTCTAGATTAATACACAATTTGAATGTTAAAAGGGCTAAGAAACTAATACTAGTAAATACCTGATCCCAGATCAGGAGCGCATTGCAACAATACGTAATTACTGAGCTGGATTTACATACTAAATAATTGCAATAGAAACCGTAGGTATTATCAAAGTTGTGCGGGTTAGATATACCTACAGTTTTAATAGAAAAAAAGCCTTATTCGTTTGCCTTATTCCGTTGAAAATAAATGGATAAAGAATACACAACATAACACAACATAACATTTCAAATTGGACCAGTAGTTAGCGCAAGTAATTCCTGATATTAGCGCGTTCAAACATACAAACTCTTCAGCTTTATAATATGCGTATAGATTAGTAAGATTAGAATATATAGATTGTAGGTATAGACTTTAGAATAGACTATGTATAAATCAAGGTATAAATCATAAACTGAACTGCCTTTTGTCCACAGAACATCGTGTTACTCCACGTATCCTTTAATGCGTTGCCTAGCAACGAAAATAGTCCTATAAATTGAGCACTAAAAAGGTATCATTTTCGCGTGGGAAAATCCGGCCGAGGGTGCTTGTGGTTTTCCCATGTTCAGTGCCTCTTAACCATTGACCAACATACAGCCTAAAGCCTCGCTAATTTCACGTTATAATATTATTAATATTAGCTTTTTCACCTTTTTTTAGGTTAAAATTATGTGGGATTTTAAAGTACACAAAACTTTGGGTCTAAAAAATTATTATACTAAACGTATTTTTAACCGACTTCAAAAAAAGGAGGAGGTTATCAATTCGGCCGGTATGTTTTTTTTTATGTATGTACACCGATTACTCCGAGGTTTCTGAACCGATTTACGTGATTCTTTTTTTGTTCGATGGGGGATGGTGTCGAATTGGTCCCATAAAAATTTTATTCGGATAGGCCCAGTAGTTTTTATTTTATGAGCATTTTTGTCTGTAGGTATTTGTAAATTTTCGCAAGTGCAAGTTTGAAGTCGGTTGTTTTTAACGCAGTTATCACTTGTTCTCTGATATCTTTACTATAGCATTATGACGCTGAAGGATTTGTTTGCTTGTTTATAAATTGTATTGTTTTGTTCCTGTTCCTGTTACATCCAGGAAAGTTATGTTACAACATGCTACGGCAAAAGGTTGCGAGGTTCAATAAAAAATGTTGCAAATAATAGAGGAAAAAATATACGTGAACAAAGTTGGTAGGTACAGCTAGTTCTGTTTACATCATATGAATACTACACTTTATTATGAAGTATATTCTTTATACCTTACCTGGAATTTAAAATGGTACCTAATATTATGTATACGCCCACTGTACAACTTGTGGATTTAGTATATTATCTAAGTTATTTTTCAATTTGGAAATCCTCTGTAGCGTAGGTATCTACTAACAATAATGTTAGTAACGACTTATTGGAAATATAAAGTACTAGCTTTCTTCCCGCGGCATCGCCTGCGCAGTCAAAGTAAAACCCGCATAGTTCCCGTTCCTGTGGGATTTCCGGGATAAAACCTATCCTATGTCCTTTCTCGGGTATCAAAATATCTCTATACCAAATTTCATGCAAATTGGTTCAGCAGATAAGGCGTGATTGAGTAACAGACAGACAGACAGAGTTACTTTCGCATTTATAATATTAAGTATGGATTTATTTCATTCATAATTCATTTAGATATCCATATAACCTCTAACACATTTTCACTTAAATATCTTACGTTTAACTAATAAACAAAAACCTGTTCAATACATTAATCCCGTATCAAAATATCATATCACAGTTCCATAAAAGTGGGGTCATAAAACGCATCATAAACCCGGCGGTACACTTAAATTATTCCGGGATTAGCTACAGCAAAGATCCCGGGATAAGGGGATAGCGGGTAATCCCGTATTATTATTGTAAACGTTACTGCATTCGCTGTTATGATCTTTGGTTTAGTTGTTAATTAACTAAATAAGTTAAATATGAAATTTGAAAAGCAGTGGTGAGGACTTCAAATCGATAAGTTTAAACGAACGAACCCCCTGTTAATAAGGGCTGATGATGTTGAAATTAAATTTGTATGTAATTTGAATGGAAGGATACTTTTTGTTAGATTATTTAATTGAGGTACAATAATTTATCCACATTAATATAGCACATTACATAACAACCAATTAACATATAAAATATTCCCCTAAAAATAAAAATTATTATTGATTCTGGCAGACAGTCTAAATTAATTTATAACCAGTTCAAGATAAAATAAATATACTTTACTATTTTGATAAAAAGGTCTCGGAAGTTTTTCAAAATGGCGCTCAATAGTCAATTATTGCATCTAGCGGTTCCTTATTATCTCAGTATCTATACGGTTATCAGTCAATTTTGTAAGAAGCCATTTTACGCTACTTTCTTATCGATATCCATTCGAAAAAGCCGCTCCTTTTGGATGAAAGTTGGTGCGTGAATTTCGAAATTACTGAAGTTTTTTAAATGTTAATGCCCAGTTTAAAAAAATAGGATAGCTATTTCAAATGAAGCGAAGAAAAACGGTGAAACAGTGTAGTATCAAATGCATATTTTAAAGGAAGAAAAATACTCATTTGCATATTTTTTCTTCTGTTATAATAATATGTACTTACTTTCAGTCCATTAAATTAACAAGGAAACACTTTATTCCTCTGTGTAAACCCCGCATTACATATAACAATAAAATTTTAAACAACAACAATAACACTTTGCAAAAGAAAAGTAATTATTTGTGACTCAATAGCGGTATTAGAAAAATCGTTAAAACTCCGCTAACTTTTTGTGCGAATTAAAAAGCCATAGAGAATTCCCTGGCTGTATCTCGCTTAGCCTTTATATACGATGCGATTATGGTGGAAACATACGGTGCAAACTCGGTGCGGGACGCTGCAGTGTTTTTAATTATATGTAAAGTAGATTTTTAATTCAAAGATAATATGATTGCAAACAATAGAGAAGTTGATAGTTTATTAGTTGATAGATATTAGTAAAATAGTTAAGTATACTATGTTCTATCTTGTCCCCGTCAGTTCATTTGGTTCATTCAATTAGCAGACGAGTCGCTTCTTATCATATTAAATATTACTCTTCACAATATTTCATATTACAGTACAAACCGAATAAGGTATTTTATTGTAAAATAAGTACTTGATATACATATAAAAAATGATGCGTATGACGAAATTAACTGTCACTACATCCTATAACGTAATAGCGTAACATAGTTTATGCTTAAGTTTATGAAACCCAAACGACTAAACAATTTTATAATCATCTATTTACATTCTAACTTTGCTATGCAACAAAAAAATATTTGTAAGACAAAAAGGAAATAGGTTCAAATAAATAATTATTAAACGTAACGATTTTGTTATTCTTTCCTCCCGTGTGTTTCCAGTTTAACAGCTATTGTTATTGTAACCTGCAAGCGACAGTAGTGTGACACTAAATTAAAGAACTGGATAAGTTTTAAAATAAAGCATTTAACTATTATTTTTGAAATACCGCCTCGCTGCTTTTAAGCGCGGTTACAGCTTTTACACTGTTTAAAACCGACTTCAAAAGGAACGGTATGCTCCATTGTATAATATAAGAATTTTGCCCTTAAGCAAAATAACTGTACGTTTATTTCCTTCTTCAATTCGCATTCGCATCTATTGGACACATGTCGAGAAGATTCAAATTATTTTTTATAATTTTTAGCGTCACAAAAGAATTATCTAAATACAGCAATTTTATTTCATTCTGATTCATTCTCAATAAGAAGGTACAATCATATAGAATAATTTTAATGTAATATTGCGTTTTAAAAACATAAAAAAACGGCCAAGTGTAAGTCGAACTTGCGCATCGAGGGCTCCGTATTATATTTTTTTATACGTTGTAAATTTATACTTTTCACCTACTCGCTATCCTGAGAAAAAGGGTGAAACAGACAGACAGACGGACTGACGGACAATAAAATGATCTTGTAAGGGTTCCGTTTTTTCCTAAAAAAAGAAATAAACAAAACCGTCAATCCACATCAATGTAACCAACGAAGCCAGCGTTTCACGCGACTTCAGCGAACTAAAATTTAATATTCCAAATTTATTCCCTGAGCCGCGAATATGACCTCTAACTTTTCCGCCGAAAGTCCTGAACAAGCTCATAACGCGCTACCGAAGATATTCAGACGCAAGACACCGTATCACTTATTTATTCATCAAATACATTTCGTCCGAGAACTTTCGCTCGAATGAAATGCTTATCCTTCATTGAACTGTAAACTCTAAGTTTGGTTGTTATCTTATTTATTTGGATACAATGTAGCATTAACAGGTTAGTTTGGTAGTCGGTCTGTAAAATTGTTGTAAAATTACCTTTATAGTTCAGGATACATCGCCCATTTTTGCAAGTGACTACTATCAAGCTGATTTTCCGTTTGTAGCTTTATTTTGATGAGACACCGAATAATTTCATGTACGGAACTCTCGATTGTGGTAGCTAACAGAGATAACAAGGATAAAATTTTTTGATTTGATGGTTCTCAAATATTTATTACGCAATTTGTAGGACAATACCTACGTCTGTTGAATTATATAAACGTTAACTAAGTGAAAACAAAAAAAATCAGCTTGTTAGTAATCATTTATGATGACCTCGTTATCGATACACTTTGGAAAGGGGGACTCTTTGAACCAACCATAGATTTTGTAGGACAAATATTTTTTCGAATAATTTAGGTAATTATCTTGAGATTGAACCAAAAAAAAATCAGTTAGTAATAAATATTTGAGAACCATCAAATCAAAAATTTTAATCCTTGTTATCTCTGTTAGCTACCACAATCGAGACTTTCGTACACGAAATTTTGGGCATCTCATCAAAATAAAGCTACAAACGGAAAATTAGCTTGATAGTAATCACTTGCAAAAATGGGCGATGTATCCTGAACTATTAGTGATCGTTAGTGAATTATTGTAGTGATTTTGGAACGAAGTTCCATATCGCGCGTTGCGAAATTGGGCTAGACGGAATTAAGAGGAAAAGTTGTAACGACACTTTTTGCTATAGTTATATGTAAGCCGTGCGTGCGCGTGTTTCTCTGTCTATCTTGCAGAAAGCAAGCCAGCTGCCAGTTATTTCAATAACTTCGTTCCATGCGGGTGTCCCTTGACGCCTCTCAAGTTTTTTTTTATTCAATTTGAATAAATAGCTTCTGAATGGTAGATTAGATGCTTCTTACTTATATATAATTAGATTGTTATTATTCATTACTTTTGGCTTATTAAATGTCTTTTTGGCACGATGATTAGTGTAGCAAAATTTTTACTAATGCCTTAATAATTTATCTACATTTCAAAAAATATGAGTTACGGTTTAGTTTATTCGTTATTAGTACTGACAGAATTAAAAGCTAAATTCTGAAGAAACCTCTTAAGAATTGCCTTTATGAATTTTGATGATAATAGTACGTTAAAGCACTTCTGAAGTTACTTAGCTGAGCGCAGCTGGTACATCGCTTTCTTGTTTTATGGAGTTTTATGTAAAACTACGTAGCCTGGCAACAGGTAGGATTGAAAATTCCACAAATTTTAGATACACAAAATGTGCTATTGTTTGTGCAAATTTAATTCTTATAAATTATTTGACAAAGAACCAATGTCCCTAAGCAATGTCCCCACAAAATATACAATATTAGCTTTTGAAATTCAGATCTTGTCAAAATATAGACTAAAGAAGAAGTAAGTATACTAGGTATACCTTCTTATATTGAATCTCATACTAATGACGAACATAATTCAAAACAAAAACTCCAGTGCCAGTTTCGTTTATATTTAAGCGAATTAAAATAAATCTCCATAAAAATATGTAAAGACGCATTAATGAAGTATCTGGAAGAAACATTAAAAATTACGAACAAGATCAAAGGAACAAGATGAAAGCAGATCTTTTTGTGATATTAATATTGAATCTTTCGTAAGTCAGTGTATATTTAGAGGAATTTAATAAGATATTGTTGTGAGTAATTTTGTATGTTACGTGATGCTATTGTTTGAAAGAACAATGCTACTAAATTTGTATCGACGTGTCTGATACACGTGTACGAGATTTGGAATTTTAATGGGCTTCTAAAAGGCCTTTCAGAGAATAAACTTTACTTTGAACATAAAGTTTATATCAGGACAGATATATTGTATACAGGACAGATGTATAGTCTATGGAATCAAAGATTTCCCCGAACTAAACCTATTGGGGATCAGACTATCTGTTCCTATTAATATATTTCTTTCAGCTTCTATGAATTTCCTCTTTATACACGTTTTTCAGTCCTGCTGTACTATGATTCTATGAATTGGGATAAAATCTGTTAAGACGTAATTCCTAGAAATGTATTGCGAGAAGGTTTTACTTAATTAGGGTGTCTTACGTTTTGATGGCAGGACGGAATGTGGCTAAATTTTGATGTAAATAGACTGATATTGAGAAAGATGATTACAGATGTACTATTTCTTTTAACAAAATTAAAGTTTTTAGGATAAACCACACCTTGTCACCGTAAATAAGAGCTTGTGAATGTTGACATAGATAAGCTACATAATATATCGCGCGATAACGCGAGGCGAACGCGAAGCTAGTGTCATTAACATCAGCAACGAAAATCGTAGAGAATTATTCCAAACAGAACTGAATTAAAATTCTTAGAAGCGTAATTCTCTTGTGGAATTCTTTCCGTTCCTGATGAAACACAAAACACAAGTAAATTTGAATATTAATTGTATAAACAGCCGGTATAGTTGCGGAACATGGGCGCAATTAGTTGTTGAATATATTTAGTAAGAATAGCTGTGATAACGAATTTGCACAGTCGCGACTGGTAAGTTTTTGTGTCCGAAGTTATGAGAGAACCGCGGTTGCTAAACATTGTACTATTTACATTGGTAGCAAAAATCTTGAATGGTAAACTGATAAATCCTCAAAATTTAACATTTTCATGATTTAATTAATATATTTTTTAAATCCTTCATTAGGTACGAGTGCCATATAAACAGATAATGCAAATAACCATCATCCTTTTTTACGAAGTATCGTAAAAAATAAATTACTCTCTAAGTTGACGATAAAGGTTCATTTGTGATGGAGACAAACAAAATTCGATTAGACGCTTTCACCTATTGCTTGTACCACATCACTGTCAACTATTTTGCAAGTCTAGAAGATCTAAATAGTAGATAAATTAAACGTCAATGACTTCTTAACCCTTAGATAGACTCCTAATGTTTGTTGGAAGAAGGTTTAGCTAATTTTTTTTGTAAGTCAAGCAGAGTTTATTACTCAATCAAATAAATATACTGCTTAAAATATGCTTTGTAAGGAAGACGCATAATAACGCTCCCAAGATATCGCTACTTCCAATAACTCGCACCACACACCACGGCCGCTAGTGTCGTCTGTTTAGGAATGCTAGGAGAATTTGTAACTTAACCAAATGCTTCTCCTAAGATATCGCAGTCCCTTTTACTTCGTACCACACGCCACGGCTGCTAGTGTTGACAGTTTACCATGTCTGAGTTCATTCTGCTACTAAATGTTTTTGTGATCTCCTCAGATATCTCTAATAACTCACACCGCATACTACGGCCGCTAGTTAGTGCGTCTGAGAGTGTATTACCCAACTAAACGCTTCTCCCTTATTGAAAAGTGTAATCTCCCAAGTGATCGCTGTCCCTTATACCTCGCACCGCACACCACGGCCGCTAGTGTCGACTGTTTAGCAAGTCTAGGAGAGTTCGTTACTCGATTAGGCGCCGGTTAATCAGCGCCTGGCAGCAAACAGAATGTATTCGGAATGAATAATTCCGTGCATCCGACGTCGTCGGATCATTTGCATTGCGTTGAAATAATTATAAAACACACTCAACGTAATTTTATGCTGTAATTTTGAATTTTAAGTGGGTAAATAAATTCATGTTCTCGGTTCTCTGTCCGTTGCTTCGCGAGATTTTTCTGTTCTTTTTTTGTGTGTTGTGAATTAAATTTTTAAATTTTGGATTTCCTTCTTGATTACATACTTTTTTAATGAAATAATGATTATTTTACTGCGCACAATCGAGGAAAGTGGCGTAAACTCGTGTCGGAAGCCAAGACTCGGTTTGGGTCGCAGAGCCTAGTGGAGTAAGTAAGTAAAGATTATTTTTCTACGTTTAAAATAATAATATTATGTGTTATAATAGTCGTTGTAACATTATTCTTTTAATTTTACTTACAATAATTGATAGGTTTGAATAAAATCCCGAAAAATATCAATACTGAACAAGGTTCATAAAGCAACATCTCAACTACTTATTAAGTTAAAATGTATTTAATGTGTATAATATTATTATGTTTTTTTAATGTAGGGAATTTTTATAGTGCATGCAGTGCTCATTTTTTATTTTCTGTCCATCGACCATCATGTCCTATATTTTTTGTGTATTTTTTATGTAAAACAATCGATGTACAGCTGCTAATGAGCCTTAATAAAATAAAATAAAATAAACTACTGAGATGATTTAATAAAGGTTGCATTGTCTGGTAGCTGTGATAATCCAATTATTACTACACATTTGAACGGACATTTTATATTTACTTATTGTGAACAATCCAAATAAAAATATCTTTTCTGGACATTTATTTCAGGGAAGGTAATCTGTTGTTACCATGCTTATTTCATTAATTATATCTAATGAAATAGGTACTTTTGTATTATAATAACTTATTTATATTTGATAGAACACTTTATTAAGAATTTAATAAATCATATGATAAAGGTATTAAATTATTAATAGAATGTCTTATCTATGTGAGTAAATTCAAGTGACTAATTAATCATAGAAACCAAATATTTTTGTTATTGAGTCAAGAATAGATTAAAAGACACTTAATTATTTAAGATCTAGAAACATTACTCTCATCCTATACAATTATTATAATATCCCTTAGGTATTTATTTCTATATAAAAAGAGAATCTAATTAGAATTTCTAAAAAAGGTGTCAGAAGTGAAACTTCTTTGGCAAGATTCAAAGATACTAAAATCGTCACCTTACTCCATTGCTATGACGTGACCTTGAAATTTTACTCTCAACGCGCCTAAAGAAATTTCACTTCAAAAACTTTTTACGCAAAAATATTCTACATAGAGCCAATTCTCAAGATATAATATTCTCAAACCATTCAACACTGTCTACATGTCCTCGCCATTATCATAACTGCTTAACTTTAATCAAAATCTGGCAAGTTCATAATGAATTTTATTGAATGTCTGAAGGCTGCAATTTGGCGAGGTCGCACATACAAGGCCACGGGGGAAATCTAGCTTCGTCTGTCGTATTTTATATAGTTTTTGCTAGATATGTGATAAATTTACGAGTGCTTTGTGAATATTAGTTGCGACGAAATTAGGGATACGAGATTTTTAGTGGTCAATAACAAGATGTTTTTAATTTTCCGATGTTTTATTTCTATGAAAATTATCATGTTTCTCTATGATTATTATTTTAGCAAACCAGTAACTAAGCAGTCAACTCGATATAATATAAAATAGTTGTTAATAACCCGATAATATTATTTTCATATAAAACATTAGTCTCTCAATCAATTAAAAGTGCCTACAGATTTTTCTATAAAGTACCAAGATTCCAAAATGACAGAGAGAGTAGAAAAGAAGAAAACGAGTTTGATTAAAATTCCTGTTTGTTTATGAAAAGCGTTTATAAAGAAAACATTAGAATGAAAAGATATTCAGAACTAGTGGTCCACCCCGGCTTCGCCCGTGGTACATATTTCGCAATAAAAGGTAGCCTATCTATGTCCTTTCTCGGGTAGCAAAATATCTCCATACAAAATTTCATGAAAATTGGTTCAGTAGTATAGGCGTGATTGAGTAACAGACAGACAGACAGAGTTACTTTCGCATTTATACTATTAGTGATAATCCATCCAGCGCGAACCAGTCTAATAGATATCTATTTTTGAAAATTTATCAACATCAGTTCAAACCTTTTCTCCTGCAAGTAAGTAACAGACATACATCTAGTCACTTCACTTAGTTAAGTCGATATCCACAAGCACATCTTACTCAGTGGCCAAACTGTTGAACCCGGAGTTCCACGGATTGAAGGATTACGAACCCACTTAGCAGAACCTAGACTATAAACTTTAGTTGAGGATGTCGTATAGAAATTTAAATGAGTGTTTTCTTATCGAGAAATGTTTAGATAATGGAAAAAATTCGATCAGGACGCGTCTCTCGTCGCGACACAAAACTTTCGACTTTTAAGGTAACCAAATTTTAGACGTTTTGGTTTTTTATGTCTGTATAACTTAAACGATTATAATCTTTGCATATTGGCCATTTTATGAAATAAGGGGTACTTAAAATGTAATCCTAGTTACACTAGATATGACAAAAACCACAAACACACAACATACAGACAAACAACACAATAAACATTAACATAAAGAGCCACTTCCAGTAACTACTAGAACATTAACGAAATAGTTGTGCCCTAGATCGAGGGATTAGGACCCACTTAGAATCTAGCCTTGATGGACGAGCTGCGATAGTTTAAAGTTATGGAGATGCCGGATTTATATATCTAGCTAGTGATGCAATGTTAGTTTGTTTGGAGCAATATCAGGACAACGTCTGTCAAAAAGTTAAATAAATAAATCTGTTAAATTGATGAACGAAAATATTAATTGAGCTAAACAAAAAACAGTTCACAAACGTTGTGGTCATAATCAAACATCTTCATTTCAATTTATGTTTTACTAGCATTCCGCCCGCGGCTTCTACCGCTTTGTCTAAAACATAATAAATTTTATACTAAAACCTTCCTCTTGAATCACTCTATCTATTAAAAAAAACCGCATCAAAATCCGTTGCGTAGCTTTAAAGATTTAAGCATACATAGGGACATAGGGACAGAGAAAGCGACTTTGTATTATACTATGTAGTGATGATGATAAAGATTATACAGAGAAATCAAGATTAGGAAAAAATAGACGATTAGGTATCTTATGTTTTTGTTTATGGAGCCTAATAAAAGGTATCGCTATTTCCTAATTATTACCGTTTCATAAATTTAAAACTACCTACATTGATCTCCACGACAACGAGATCACAATTACGTTTGCGTTTTTTAAGGATTTTTATGAGTAGGTATTAATTTATTGAAAAAATAGAGCTGGCTGTCGTAAAAAGGCTATCAATAGAAATCTATTTAAAGCTAATGACTCCTGTCGGTTCTAAAGTTCCCTTTTAGACGTCTCAGACGACATTAATATCCTAAAACCCTTCATGTATATTTTAGCTAATTAATATTATATTATATTTCATTGAAACCTAGTGGATAAATTTATTTATAAATATGTCACATAATAGTGTCAATTAACCTATATTACCCACAAACGATATTTATGTTTGTACGCTTTTGATTTTTAACGTTAAATTAAATTCTGAAGATTTATCATCCACATGAGATGTTATGTAGCATTCTATATATTTATGATTTAAATAATAATGCTTATGTAACATTAGCATAATATTATTTTAAAATCAAATATTTTATGTGATCAGTGGAGAGACGTTACAACTTTTTTTATTTATTTTTTATTCATTTTATCCTACTAATATTATAAATGCGAGAGTTTGTGAGGATGTGTGTGTGTGTGTGTGTTTGTTACTCTTTCACGCAAATAATATTGAACCGATTACAATGAAATTTAGCACACATATAGAGGGTAACTTGGATTTACACAAAGGATAGGTTTCATCCCAGAAATCCCACGGGAACGGGAACTATGCGGGTTTTTCTTTCAAAACGCGGGCGAAGCCGCGGGCGGAATGCTAGTAATATTCATATTTTTGGTAGGTAACACGTTGTGTATGTATAATATAGCTAAAATAACAGTAGTATATAGTGTATATACTACTGTTATTTTAGCTTTTCGATTAGCCACAGTGGCCAACCTGTGAATAAAGAAAATTCAAACATTTACTTGGATGACTTTTTCAATCAGTGAAAACCAAATAAAATTGGAACGGAATAAGCTTATCTACATTTAACACTCCTCTACAAAAGGTTTCGTTCGGAAATAGTTTGAAAAACAATACAATCACATCACGAAAACTTCATGCATATTTCGAGTGCATACTCTTTAAACTTTAGTCCTAAACTAAGTTACCGAACGACGCAAGTTTAAAAGAATATACCAATATACAAACCTTTTCATAGTTTGAAATATCTCCCTATGAGTTACAGGGTAAGTTCACAGTTTTCTGTTGTACAAATATTATAAGCAAACATCGAAAGAAATAAGAATAAAAAAATGTTGTGTGGTTTTATGAAACCACGGTAAAAGTGAAACTTTTTTTCACACTATAGACATTTAACTAAAAATTATCGTATTTGTACGATAATTATCGTGCGTCACGCGACATGCGCTACACAGACCAAAAAGTTTGAGACGATGTAATAAAAGTTTCACTTTAAAAATATTTATTCATTTACTTATAGACCTAGAGAAAAAAAATAATATGTGAAAGAAAAATGATCAATTTAAGTTATCTAATACATTATAACAAGAATAAAAAACCTTTTAAGGGTATATTCGATCAACAAAGAAAAAACCCATTGAATATTTGTAAAAAATATAGAGTTTTGAGGTGCATTTTTGGTGAAAGTAATGTGAAAAGGCTCTACTAAATAAAAGTAAAATTAGTAAAATGTTTTATGCTATGTAGGACAGAAAGACCATCTACTCCTTCCAACCATGTCTTCAGCTAAAAACTAGTATAAAATTATTACGCCACTTACGCATAGATTACGATTCAATTTGGCTGAATCTAGCTGATGTAGCAAGAAATAATATCCTGTAGGCTGCCAACAACAATTTTTCATGCTTGTCATTCGCACGTTTTAATTCGGGTCGTGTGTGAAACTTTTTGTGGAGCCTTACAGCAGATGGGCGGTTTAGGAAAATAGCGATGTGATTATAATGCGCCCTTTGTTGTTAAATATATTTTGTTATAACTTAGGGTATCTTAGGGTATGGTATATTTTGTCTTGTATGTGTATATGTCGCCGTCATCTAGTTGAATCAGCTATTTGACTGAATGACTAGCGCGTTCATTGAATGACGCGCACATAGATTTTTTGTATAACGGAACCACAAGAAAGTTGCTTCCCGCTGTCTGTCTGTATGTTCCTATGTATGCTTAGATAGTTTTAAATACGCAATGAATTTGGATGTGTTTTTTCATAGATAGATTAGTAGATGGAGATTTTCGTGCCTATATATTTTGATAAGTTACGAAGCAGGCAAAGCCGCGAGCGGATAGCTAGTCTACACTAATATTATAAAGAGGAAAACTTTGTTTGTTTGTTTGATTGTAATGAATAGGCTCATAAACTACTGGACCGATTTTGATGAAATTTGGCACATACAATCTTTATACCCTGAGAAAGAACATAGGCTACTTTTTATTGCGAAATATGTAGATACCACGGGCGAAGCCGGGGTGGACCACTAGTATTTGATAAATAAATATATTTTGTGGTGTGTTAAAGCCCTAAAAGTAGGATTTCATAAAAATTATATTTATTCCGATAAAGATATTTACTGGAGTTTTTAATACGAGCATCAATCAATATACATTTTTGTAGCGACCAATACAATGTTTTTCTATTTAAGCTTGTGCTTGTATTGTTATTTTATTGTTGCTATAAATAAATATCTTTCTTTCTAGATCGGGGTTGAAAATCGTGGAACAATTTCGAGTAACTCAAGCAGAAAAAGGGATTTTTAATACCTATTCGAAAGAACAAAAAAGGCTTTTTCACGGATACCTTCGCTTCCGAGAATAAATGAAGATGCGGGTCATGTGTCTATATTGAAGTCAGATTGATTATTTGTCTTATCAGACTATGAGAATGATGGCTTATATAATTATATATACTTTGTAGGCTCCACATATAATGTCGTATGTACAAATAACCCGAAATTTTGTGGTTCATTTGTAACAGGATGGCGGTTCTACAGGGGTCTTAGGTACGCAATGACAAAAAGAAAAATGATGGTCAGAACGCTGATACCCGATACCTTAAGATACTATAACGTTTTATATTAGAGAATCTTAACATAAAATATTATAGTATCTTCACCGTGTGTGACGCGCTTTAGACTGGTTACCATGGATATTAGTTGGAGACTACGTTATTAAGATTCCAAATTAAAATGTATGTGGTACATAAATGTAATGAGATAGCATACTTGAGAGTCTTATAAATTTCCAAGATTTCAATTATTACTATTATTGTTCACAATTTTCAGTAAAATATGCCATAATATTCAAACTTAAATTTACTCTATGAATTGTATTTAATTCTTATTAAATTTTCCCTCCATTACGGGCAACTAAAAGGCAAGTATATCTAAAATATGTTATCCTAGTACATAAGCCACATTCAGTGAGTTTTGCTTGGAATAGACAATCCTCACAAACTAAGTTCATAATAATTAAAGGATTATGTTTTATAACCTTTATATGACATACATAATACTGCAAAAAAACTGTTTATACTGAAATCTATGATGTAGAAACCCTTCAAAACTGAAAGGAACTGAAAGGCTTTCCTCGTCCCTGCTCCTCAATACTTTAACATTTATTATGCTATTCGAAGAAAAGTAATAACAACTGATAGTGCTTTGAATAAACTTTAACCATACAGTTAAAGCCAGATAGTGATATAATTTAACTTTAAAATTGTACAGATTCTGAGTTCGGTTGGACGCAGCTGGTCGAAGTTCGCGAAACTTGAGTAGAGTTCTAATTGAATGTTCAATTTTATTTACTTCACGCTAATTGCTTGACTGAGCTTGGAATTGTGTGGATTTAGAATAAACTTCCAATGTTTTCGTTTAGTGTAAAGTTTAGATTTTCTTTATTGTAACCAGTGGATTAGGTTTGAATTAAATGCATGTAGTGCAATTATTATAATTGCATCTTGCTATGTAATCTATACTATATTTATATTATAAATCTAAAGAGTTTGTTTGTTTGAACGCGCTAATCTCAGAAACTACTGGTCCGATTTGAAAAATTATTTCGGTATTAGATAGCCAATTCATCGAGGGAGGCTATGGGCTATATATTATCATCACGCTAAGACCAACAGGAGCGGAGCCTCGCGGGTGAAACCGCGGAGCGTAGCAAGTAATGTATATATCTATCTTCTCTATCTTCTTCTTCTTCTTATATATATAAAAATGAATCGCAAAATGTGTTGGTAAGCGCATAACTCGAGAACGGCTGAACCGATTTCGATAATTCTTTTTTTATTATATTCCTTGAAGTACGAGGATGTATCTTATGGAGAGAAAACGTAAACATGGACCGCTAGTACATAATATAATTAAATGCGTAGTATAAGTAGTGTAGTAAAATATACACATCATTAATGTTAACTACATTCCATCCATACGATACTTTAGTGAATATCCACAAATATTTTGAACACACTCTTCCATATCACCCTAACTAAATACTTCTAAAAGAATCAATAACCTTATGTGACTAAAAATATATTGAAGTTAGTTTATAAATCGCTCTATGAGTTTCTCTACACATACCCTATCCCAAAATGTCCTTAAACTAGTGTTTGCGGTCTGCATTTGGATTTCAGCCAGTAGGTTGTAGTCTTACTGCGTCGAGAGATGAAGATGAATTGCCTTTTTAACTGATTGGATTAGTGGTTGATGGCGACGATATATTTAAGATAATATAAATGTGTATAATAAATAATTGATTAAAATTTAATTGAATTATTTTTAGCCAGAGTAGGTGATAGATAGCATAGGAAACAGAGAGAGGTAAAATTATATAAACTGTTCAATGTTTTTATTCTGTAAATATACGTTTTATATATGTACTTTATATATTAGTGTTATCAATATACAAAAGATCAAATAGCATATCAGAAGGAGTGATAAAACCCGGCATGTTAAACTTTTTAGTAATTACAAATACAGTTAAAACAAATAGCACTCAAAACGTAAATAATAAGAATATATAGCAACTAAGCCCACATCTTCCAACCCGGCTGGTCACCGTGGAAGATAATGACCACAACCCTCCAAATGAATACACACAACTAGAGAACAGAACTAATAAACTATCAACTCAATTGAAAGTAGCAACTTATAACGTCGCGTCAGGACCTTGTCGACATACTATTGCTTGGGACGAGGACTGTCGGTCCAAACTAGAAACAGATTGCACAGGACAGGGACATTTGGGAATATTTTGGAGGAGGCCTTTACCCAATACGGGGTTTCTACATACAATCCTTTAATAAAAAAAAAAAACATTAAAAGAAATAAGAAAATAAATGACAATTCATAAACTTAAAATAAAGTAAAAATTTAATAAAGTTAAAAATACTGTTAACAAACAAATAAACTACAACTAACTTACTTTTAATGTAAATGGATTAACCAAGTGTGTATAACGTAGATATAAAAATAGTCTTAAATGATTGTAACTTGTTTGTAGAAAATAAATGGGCTTTTTATTTATTTATTTATATGTATTAGTGTTATTCCTATCCTAAAAATATAGCAAATTGAAGTATGTTTTCTTGCTCTCTTTCATTGTTAATCTATAAAAACATCAAGTAGGTACAGTGTACACTATCCATATTCTTGCCAGACTAAAAATATAGAGTCAATATTTTTAAAACAACGATCCTAAACTGACGAAATACATATTCACAATTATATCGTGTGATCTTTAGGATCGTATGCCTATTTTGGAGCCATCTTTCATTAAAATAAAACATAACCATAACATTATTTACTGTACCTATATACAACGTATATAGGTACAGTAAATAATACACGTACATAATATAATCATACTTAACAAGCATTGATTCCTCACAGACGTAGAAGCAAGCAATAATTACGCCATAACCCACCGAAGCGTCACCTAATCAGAGCAACTAGCTCTATTGACAAGCATAGATCATGAACGGTATTATACGACCAAATTGAATATGCATATGCTCGTAGATATGTTACGTGACTAATAGATTTTACTGGTGTGTGGCAGCGTATGATATAAGTTAGGTATATTTTTGTGATTTGTTATTGATTGTTTCTAATATTTTAATGAGTGTATATGGAGAAGAGAATTTATCGTAATATTGCAATTTCATAGCCCTGAAACTGTAAAAAGTTATGTTTTTAATATTTAGATTTACGCTTAACCACAGTATCTTGAAAAAACAAAACCATCTGCAGCAAATAAATAAACTTGGTACTTAAAATTTTTAGTGTATTTAAAAATGAGCCAAAACCAAATTTATATCAATAATCCAAATCATGAGCAAAAACATAAATAAACAACGCAAAAAATACCTTAATTTGTATCCAATTTTAGCAAACTCAAGCCCTAAAACAACCTAATTGTTAAACAATCGAGAAATTTCGTACAGAAACATAGACAGCTTTTTTGCAGAGCCAATTAGCTCCCGTCCTGTCCTGCGCTGTTTAATTAAGGCACTGATTGCTGAATTTCAGCTCCAAGCTAATATGAATTACCCCTGATGATACTCGCCTTTACCGTACGTATTGAATGTATTAGCGTATTCATTGAGGCTCTTTGTACTATACTCTCCAATTTAGTAGGCTTATACCCAACAAAAGATGCTTTATAATAGATGGGAATGAAAAAATTGCTAGCAGATGGCCTGTTTTATTGGAATATCGATGTTCTGATTAAAAATGATCAAGTGAAATGGAAGATAAAAATAAGTAAACATTAATCTAATAAAACCGAATGAGATCCGTTGATATGGGAACCAAGTCTTCAAAGATCAGATAAAACCATATGACAATGAGCTTTTATAGCAGATAAAACCATATGACAATTTTATAAATAAACAGCTAATCGTTCGGGCTCCGATCAAGTAGAATGTATTCATAAGTTTTTAACAGTAAATAACAGTAATCAAATCAAATAAATCATTACTGTATTACAATTTAATTTACAAAATACCCGTTCAGTCATAGTTTAGTTGAGCTAGCTATCATCACATGGCTTCACGCCCGTTGTCTAAAACACATCAAATACATACTTAACCCTTCCTCATAAACGATCTACTGAAAAAAACTGCTAAAATCGTAGCGAAGTCTGAAACATCTAATCCTACTGACAGCTAAGAAGCGACTTAATTTTATACCTTGTCGTGATAATCATAGATTACAATTTCAATAAGCAACAGTCAATTCCATTACCTTGTTACTACCAATTGTAAAGCCCGGCATTCACTACACGCACCGCGAGCCGAGCCCCGAGCCGTACCAATCCGTGGACAAATCCGTCATCGCCCACACACTACACGAGCGCCGAGTTGCAGTCCAGTCGACTGTGAACTTTGGTGAGCCTTGCACGTATCTATCCTACCACGAAAAAAAGCTCTCTGGCTCTAGTAGTCAGTGAAATGCTTTTAACACAGAAAAAAAAGCGCGTGTGGGCAAAGGAATAGCTGAAACAACGAAGAAAGAAATAACGAACGAACTAGAACTGCACATTTGTTTAACTTTTTTCAATTAAAATAATATATTTATAATAATAATGACCGATACGAGTAATTTTTATATTTGATTTTACTAATAAACCATTCTTAACATAATAAACATTTTCTGATTTAAAGAACTGAACCTTTTTTCTTTTTAAATACTTACTAGAGACGTTACTCTAAAAATCGAAATCTGTTATCTAGA
Source organism: Colias croceus (assembly GCF_905220415.1). Taxonomy (NCBI): domain Eukaryota; kingdom Metazoa; phylum Arthropoda; class Insecta; order Lepidoptera; family Pieridae; genus Colias; species Colias croceus. The sequence goes on from NC_059547.1 coordinate 1,680,605, forward strand.
AATCAATATCATAAATAAATAAATGCGTTGTGATTTTTCATAAATCACAACGCATTTATTTCTTTGAATCCATACTAATAATAATTATAAATGCGAAAGTAACTCTGTCTGTCTGTCTGTTACTCAATCACGCCTTAACTACTGAAGCAATTTGCATGAAATTTGGTATAGAGATATTTTGATACCCGAGAAAGGAAATAAGCTACTTTTTATCCCGGGAAATAGGATAGGTTTTATCCCGGCAATCCCACGGGAACGGGAACTATGCGGGTTTTTCTTTGACTGCGCGGGCGATGCTGCGGGTGGAAAGCTAATTATTTATAAAATTAATTATGTATGTATATGGCGAATAACTGACAAGTTCACCGACAAATCCGCGCGCGCACACACACGTACGCGGATTTGTCCGGCGCGGCTCGGGTGCGGCGCGGCGCTCGCGTCTCCAGACGGCGAGCCCGCGCCGAGCCGCGAGCCGCGCACAACTACACATACACACGCAGATTGGTCCGCGGACTTGTAGCCAGCTACAAATCCAGCGGATGGGTGCGCCTGTGAATGGTACCCATAACATTATATCCGAGCGTACCCGCATTGCTTCAAACAGCATACAATAAATAGCTGAAACCTCGACTACGGTTAACAAATGAGAGTAGTCCGTCAGAAACTAAGCGCGTCAACACGAACCTAAAGAAGCGCTACATGCAATAGTGTTTTGTTGATATGCTATTAACATTTATACATTGTCTCCTTTAATTTAAACATCTGCATATTTATAAAATAGCAGAAAATTGTTTTTTTTTTATTATTATTAGCACCGCTGTTAACATATAGGCCTGGTTTGGAGATGTGCTACGGCATTTGTATGTGATTTTAATAGATTGAATATATCAAACACGTGTATGAGAAAACTAGTAAAATAGTGGAGCAAATGGTTGAATACAAAAATAAATCGGTCTGTTTGCAATACTTTATTATCTCGAATCGATAACACTGCAATAGCAAAACTGCAATAGAATCATGTTTTTATTTATTTATATGGTACACCTACTTCTTAACCAACTACAATGGTCTAAGTGAACAGTGTCTATGTTACATGTAATAACGATCGATCAATGTATTTCTATGAATCACTTTAAACTCTACTGTGACTGACTATCATTTCATGCACCAAATAGAATAACAACATTTATATCGCCTCAAAAGTAACCTATATCTTACCAAGAATCAAATTTATCTCAACGTATATCCATTTCACGCACACGAATTCATCACATGCCATATCAATATTTCGTAGCTCATCTGTTAGCATCAGTTCATTCTAGTGATGAACTGAACACGGTCAGTTCAATTTTCCGCGCTGCGTCCACGATGACGTCACAAAGGACTTTGTAGCGTTGGATTTTCTCCTTGATTTTATAATGAAACGTTTGTCAAAGTGTGCGCTCAATTTTGCTATATCTTGCACTTTTGCGTTTGGGATACGATGTGGAGATACACGTGGATTCGTTTTGCGTGTCTTTTTTATTTTTATGCTGTTGTGTGTTTTGTGTATAGGCTATTATTATGATATTGTGATGGTGATTTATTCAATAAATATTCAGACTATTCGCTGACTTAATCCTTTTATTCATCCAGTCGCTTTTGAACACAACAGTTAGCATAATCTGTTAAAATGTCTCACTTCTAAACAATAAAAAAAAATTATATCATAAGTTAAATATGTTAAATATTTATATCATCAATATTATTATATTAATAGGTAAATAAAAATTATTTACTGTATATTAGTAGCACAATAAAAGCACAATAAATGATTACAGAAAAATAAAACCATATCACATAATCTAATATGACGGTTTATTAGTATTGTGATACATATTGAATATCTATTATACTAACTAACACCTTTGTATCGAAGCTCATTGGAGCTTCGATTGATCTTGATAAATTCTGTCGTATAATAATATGTAGCAGGCAAATTTTATGATTTCGCCGTTTACAAACGGCGTCAGTTTACAAAAGCTCGGCATTTTGTATTATGCCGAGAAGTCGGACATTTGATTTTTTTTAGACTTGTTAGACAGTTAAAATAGGTTCTTTTTATTCGTAAACTACACAGAAATAAGAGCGTTAAAAATAAACATGAAGAGAGGAAAAATTCTCGGCATAATACAAAATGGCGAGCTTTTTACAATTTGCCTACGACATATGTACGATGTACACAAATTTTGAATTCAAACCTCAAATAACAATACCTATTAAATTATAATTACGTTTGAATTATTCACTGTAAAACCGAAGGATATTGGGACTACACGTGAGCTTTCTAGCGTTGTATATTGTGGTTATCACTGAAGCTTGGTCAGGTGACTCAGGGACATTCAAGTGCATTGAAGAGGGTCTAATGAACATGTTAAGGTTTGTTATGATGTAAATGTAATCTATACTAAAATATTATAAAGCTGAAGAGTTTGTTTGTTTGTTTGAACGCGCTCATCTCAAGAACTACTGATCCGATTTGAAAATTTGTTTCGGTGTTAGATAGCCCATTTATCGAGGACCCCTGTCCTAAATTTCTTTACTATTAAATTTAGTCTAACTTCAGCTCCCGCAAGTAAATAAACTAAGTACCTACCCTATACCTAAAGTCAGTGATGGATCCCAATAAATTTAAACATTTATTTATTAAATGTAAAGAGTAATTACCATGTAAAGAACAGTAAATTAACGTCATTCTTAACCGTCATATTTTACAGTACACCCTTTCACACCCTTTCTTTATAAATTCTGCGGTCTACATATCGGGCTTAAGTTTAATTTTTTTTTTTTTTTTTTTTTTATGTCAGAGCAAGCAAAGGGGCAGGTGGGCCACCTGATGGTAAGTGGTCACCACCGCCCATAAACACTTGCAACACTAGAAGTGTTGCAGGTGCTTTGCCGGCCTTTTATGGACAAATAAGCTCTTTTCTTGAAGGCCCCAATGTCGTAGTTGTTCGGGAACACCGCAGGTGGCAAATCGTTCCACAGTTTCACCGTACGCGGAAGGAAGTTGCGGGTGAAGCGGACAGTGGTGGAGCGCCAACCATCCAGATGGTGCGGATGGAACTGGTTTTTACGGCGTGTGGTCCGGTGGTGGAACTGTGCGGCTGGTAGTAGGTGGAACAATTCCTCAGAGCACTCCCCATAGTAGATTCTGTACAGTATACAGAGAGACGCAACGTCTCTTCGCACTGACAGAGGATCGAGCCTATCGGAAAGCCTACGGTCATCGACAATTCGAGCTGCTCGACGTTGGATGCGGTCAAGAGGAAGGAGTTGATACTGAGGGGCTCCGGCCCAGAGATGAGAACAGTACTCCATATGCGGTCGCACCTGAGCCCACCTAATTCTAGCAACATTGTGCCGTTCAAAGAGCCGGAATAATAAATAATTTAGCGAATTCACATTCAGATATCTCTGTATTCTGAAGGATCCGTTTATTAACAATTCAGCGATTTTAAATAGAATCGAAAACGTGCCAACTCGCCTTTACTCCAAGCGACTTGCGGTCTGTCATTTGATATTCATGTAATGGCATTATTCTGGAGGTAAAGATATTGTATCGAAGTTTTGTTCGGTAATGTTATATTTGGGATTAAAGAGGACTGATGTCAAGGGTGAACGGTTGCTTGATACTTCTGAAGGTTTTTCCATCTTTTCATTTTTCAACTTATGAATGATTATATTTTTTTTGTACAAAACGTAAACAATGCGAATAATGTATTGATATGAATATTTTATAAGTATGATGGTTATAGTAGTTATACGGGCCCACACACAGCCCGCTGCTCCGCGCGTATAATTCCTCGTATATCTGCTCGCTCTGTGTGAACTCACCTTTTTAATTAAAATTAAAAAAAAAATACAATAAATATGGAACGGAACATAGCATCTATAGCATAAATTAAGTGTGCAACCTATTTTTATAGACGACGGTATTTGTAAGTAGGTTTATTGAGTATGGTAAATAGTATATAGGAAAGTGATGAGGAGGATGAAAGGACGCATTTTGAAATGGTCACTGCTTATTAGATCCCAGAAGAGTTTTCTTCGTTTTTTAGTTCTTGATGGTTACAAAAAGTCACCAATGCGCTATGAATTATAAGCCTCGTACACAAAGAGAAAACGGGTCTTCAAGCAGCCATAATTTTGCGACTAAAGCCAAGGTCATTAGTTCAAACATGACCCATAATTATAATCTATCCCATATGAAGTTAATCGTTGTTAAAATCTATTTGAAAATTATGTTTTAATGATGATGAATAATTGTTTAGTAAGTTGAACATGGCCGCATATCCCGAGGCAACTTTATTCGGTTATAAATTCGTAACTACTAATTTAGGTTTAAACTTTACTATACTAGTGGAACGCTATTTGAAATAATAATGATTAATAGAGTAAATGAGTGTTTTGTTTATATTAAGACTGCTACCTGAATTAAATGTAATAAATAAATAAAAATAAAATGGGTTGTATATTAGTGACGGTGCATTTACCACAAAATTAAAATATCTGTAATAGTAGTATTAGAGTTTCATATGTTAGATTTGGGTATTAAACGTACGTACATGTCTAAATTTAATAAGTAAAATATAAAGACTCTTTGTCTATATTGTACATCCTCAATGTTTATAGTTTCACTGTAGAATTTCCACTTTTCTCTTCAGTAAAATTACAAGACCTACCGCCGACCGCCTCCTTGGTATAGTGGTTGACGCGTGAGCGTAGAACCGAGGGGTCCTGGGTTCGATTCCCGGTGGGTACGAAGAAAAAAAAAATGTCTCGGTCTGGTAGGACACAGAAGGCTGATAAACAGATGTATGCATAATGCATCTGACCCTTACCCCACTACGGGGATATGGGACTTCACACAAAATTACAATATCAACTCAGTAATCTATAAATATACAACGATGTAAAAGCGATATCGAAACGATTTCATTCAAAATATCCTGAATATTCCCGTCAGATTCTCATATGAAGGTACAAGACGTGCCGTCTTATCCAGTTAGCCATAAATTTAAAAATGTATGTAGATACGCCTCGGACTGTTTTACTGCTCTCCAATACCCAGAACATTTGTTAAGATTTTTATAGTATTTTCTTGTGTGATTTGAATGGAGTATTACTTATTATTGAAATGATAATATTGGTTTACAAAAATATGAAAGTTTTGTTTTATGTGTCTTTTGATTTTTATTTGTATTCACCACCTACAAACGGTCCTATACCGTCCGTACCTACGGTCAAAGAAGTTTTTCGAAATACAAGTCTTAAATAACGTAGATTTTTACACCTCCATCAATTTTTATTTTTGCGTAAAAAACTTTTTCTAATGTTCTTTCATAATATTATCACACTATCCACTAATAAAAATATATCCTATTCTATTGAATTGAATATATCATATTCTACAGGATCAACAGCTGATCAGCAACTTTTGCTGGCAAACCAGCTTGTGCTTCACTTTATAGAGTTGTAAGGGATCACCACCGCGTACGAACACTCGCCATTTGTAGAGGAACTTAATAATAGGCATAACCAACCTTTGTTACTTACCTTTTATGTATACTCTATACTAATATTATAAAGCTGAAGAGTTTGTTTGTTTGTTTGTTTGAACGCGCTAATCTCAGGAACTACTTGTCTGATTTGAAAAATTCAAGTAATCAATACTTTAGAAATGCAATACTAGCATAAATTATATTATAGCTTTCCTCGATAAACTGACTATCCAACGCAAAAAGATTAGCAATTGAGAACACAAAATCCTGAGATTAACTCGGTCTAATAAACAAACTCTACAGCATTATCATATGTATTTTACTTTCCAAATGTTACTCTACTTCAACAACGATGGTCCTTCTTGTTACAGAAATAGAAATACTTAGTATATTAAAGCACATGCAGCCAAAGCACAGCTCCTAAAGGACGCAGAATTTGTAAAATTTCATGCAATACCGATTCCACTATTGTGAATCGTCCCATTATGTTCCAACTTTATGCAGGAATCTGAATATCCGTATATATTTTTACAGAATGTGGATGAAAAGTTTAACAGAAATGTATGTCATATATATTTTGTTACCGGTTTTATTCGTTTCTTGACCAGCTCTTATGTATAGTGGTTAAGGAGTGAAAGAAAGAAGGAGTCTTGGGTTCGATTTTCATTATAGTCAAAATTAAAAAGTCATTGTCTGGTCGTAGAAGGCTGATCAGCTACTTTTCCTTACAGAAAATTAATCTGTGAAAGCTTATTTCGAAGTATAATCTATATACATACCTTGTATTATGAAGCTCAACTGTTTGGTTGTCTGTTTGCTTGAACGCGTACCTCACTACTTACTACACTAGTTACTTCACTATTAGATCTAGTCCATATAATGAGAAAGGTTATATTTCATAACGCTAATAAGAGCGGAGCAATGCGGGGCACAGAATATACTTGTTACATATATCACGGTAGCATGTATTTAAACATGCCTATCAATAATTGTAATATAAGTTAATAAAGTCATGAATATTAAAGTTTTGTTCTACGAATATAGAATAAATAAATTATTGGGTCAATATAATCTTGATAGAAGTTCGCGAAGTATTTTGGCTGTTTCTAACTCTATTGTAGCCAAAGCTGTGAATAATACGCAGAGTATGCCAGAAAACCTCTTGAGTTTATCATAGATCGCATATCTAGTAGATAATTTATTAGTTATATTGACCATATAACATACTATGAATATACAAACTCAATCTATATATATTTTATTATCTTGGTATAATTTATAGCATTTTATTTAATTTGATACAATGCTTACTAAACAAGAAATTTTTATAGAACAGAAAAAAATCATCACGATCGATCATAGGGCGGGATTCGAACCCGCGTTTTCACCTTGCCGGTGCGACGCCTGAGCAATCGAGTTTCTCCTCTTTCTTGTATATCTTACTTTGATTCACAAATAATTATAATAAATTGTCAGCTGTACCTACTTGCATAAATTAATCCTGGAATCCAAATAGTTCTTGCATGACAATTTAAACTGCTAATTGATTTTTGTGCAAAAAGATACAGTAATAATTCTTAAGTATTATTGTAATTTCATGATAAAAGGTAAATTATAAAAATTCAAATAATATTTCTTCATAAAGTTTTATAGAAAATAATGCGAATTACTTGAAAATTAAACTTAAACCAGTACACAGGCTAACTTCGAAGATTCCCTACATGTAAAGTTACCAAATATATGAGAAAACTTTTAGCTTGTTGGGAATATACAAGGCTAGTTGTAAATGGAATATGCTTTCTGCAAATGTAAGTAAAGACAATACAATCCACCCTTGTAGTTTTTTTTTATATTATGCCTATAAACTAATCTATACCTACTTAATATTATAAAGCTGAAGAGTTCGTTTGTTTGTTGGAACGCGCTAATCTCGGGAACTACTGGTCTGATTTGAAAAATTATTGGTGTTATATAGCCAATTTATCGAGGAAGGCTATAGGCATCACGCTAAGACCGACAGAGCCGGAGCGGAGCCACACGGGTAAGACCGCGTGGCACTGCTAGTTCTTAATAATATCAATTAAATTACTAAAAAGGACACCTAGGAGTTATATGAACTGTGTCTAATTGTAGTTTGCTGGCAGAGTTTATGTATACGTGTATTATAATAAATATTCACTGGTTACCTTAAATTTAAAACATAGGTACCCACTTTAATAAAGATTTTTAATAAAAGAATCGCACTAAAATCAGTTCATTCATTTTTGATCTATGAGGTGACAGACAGACACTTAGACACTTAGATACAATAGTTATAAGAACATAGTTATGCCTAATATTCATTGAAGCTTAAAAATTACCTTAATCACGAAACTGTAGAACATAATAATTATGAAATTAATCAAAACGGCATTATTAGCTACTAAATGAGGTAATCCAATTAACCTCTAATTTGTATATGAAGGTAATTATAATCTATTGTCTTTAGACACAAATAAATGGATCAGAGTTATGACTCTAACTCTACTATGTAGTAGAGTTCTGACTCTAACTCTACTATGTAGTAGAGTTCTGACTCTAACTCTACTATGTAGTAGAGTTTTGACTCTAACTCTACTATGTAGAAGAGTTTTGACTCTAACTCCACTATGTAGTAGAGTTCTGACTCTAACTCTACTATGTAGTAGAATTCTGACTCTACTATGTAGTAGAGTTCTGACTCTAACTCTACTATGTAGTAGAGTAATGTGGTAGAGTATTTGTATCTAGAGTTATGAAGCCTAAAGTACTTAGTCTTCTTAGTTAGTGAGATAGTAGTTAAACAGTTTTTCCTTGATAGTTCTTACTTTTACTGTATACCTAAATTTCAGATAATAGTGGTAATTACAAAACTATAATTGAATTTCCTGGTCTTTCTAATTTAGCAATAAAAATACATAGCATGTGAGGGCCATAGTTAATTTAAATTCGCTTTTTCATGTAGAAATCATCATTTTTTTATTCTCTTATACAAAATATAGCAATTCTCGTTAAGGTAATTGGATTGGGGATTCATTGAATGAGTTAGTATACAAAACTAATTGAATTAAGTTGCATTTGTCCTCTTAAATACAAAACCTAGATAATTATATTAAAGCTACACGACCCAAAATCCCTTTACAATGCCCCAAAAAACTGCAACTTTCATATTCTTTAGTCCTCATAACTTTTCCTTTCACAGCATTAGCATTGTTAACTCGCATAATGAAACTCATTGTTTTATTTCAATTATTTTCCCTCGAAAAATTCCGTTAAAGAAGCCAGAGGAACAAAAGAGTTGGTTCAAATTAAAACCACAGAATTATATTTATGTTTATTATTCGCCGTGACGACATTCAATGACAATTTATACATTATAATATTTCAAATAATAATTGGTGATAATGCGTGAGCGACATTCATTTCATTAAGGGCCGATTTTTCAATCCTTGGTTAAAATTTATCCGTCCAATAAAGTATTTCACGAACATTTTAAAATGTCACCTGTAAACTGTCATATACGGACAATTAGAATACATTTTTGAAATGGTAGTTTAATACGTTATTCGACGAATAAGTTTAACCAAGGATTGAAAAATCGGCCCTAAATATAGTAATTAATCTATCAATTATTCCGTGGGATTTATACAATCGAAAAAATTACATTAGTGAAACTTTAAATACAACTGGCTTATGAATGACTCCCCGTTATGTATTCGCATTTGATACACACTAGAATTTAAAATAAACAAGGATCATTTGTAGTACCGAATACATAGGCAGAGAGTCATTCTTTGGCACATAATATCTACATACAGTAACACATACATAATTATAAGTTTACATTTTACTTCATAATTTCGTTTTCACATCGAATACAACACAATATCCTAAGTACAGCTTGATTTATCATAATATTATACATGTCAAAAACTAAACAATTGCAAAAGCTCTATATATACCGCATACACAACATTAAAGTATATCAATATTAAGCTGACTACTCATGTACCTGCCGCAAGGGCAATATTGGAATTGCACCCTTAATTGCCTCCTTAATTGTGATGTGTATAGACAAGCAGGGGCAATTTTTAATTTGGCCTCTTTGGCTTTTTAATTGCTCCAACTACCGTGCAACCGAGATTGTCCCACCCATTGGTATGTGAGTAGCCCGCTTAATAAAAGCCTGTGCTAATCATAAAACCGGCTTCTCACCTACCTGCCGCAGGGGCAATATTGGAATTGTACCCTTAATTGCCTCCTTAATTGTGATGTGAATAGACAAGCAGGGGCAATTTAGATAGCAAAATTGTCCCTGCGGTAGGTGAGTTGCCCGCTTGAAGTATATTAATATCATACAGAATTCATAAAGCCTGCGCTAATAATAATAAATACAGGCAATTAATTAAAATGTCAGCCCAAACATCACCACCACGCAATACAACAAACACATGTATCACAGAACAATTTGATAGTGCTAGAAATTGACAATCAACATCAATGGGACGCCACAATAAAACATTGGTTACGAATACACTTTTGGCTTTACTGACATATGGCTTGTTAACATTTTAAACCTTTGTTACACTTACATTTCCAATATAACGCTATTTTTAATAACAATAAAAAAAGCTAATTTTAAGTTAAGGACTTTATTGTAGTGTTATAATAATAGATGCGTCCACACAAGCGTCCATCTTCGCGAAGCAAGCGCGAAGCAGCAGCGCGTAGCAGGTCAGTATGGACGTGACTCGGCTGATTAGAATGGTGGCACATCCGTTTCATCATCAGCCCATATACGTTCCCACTGCTGGGACACGGGCCTCCTATGAGGGTACAGGCCATAATCCACCACGCTGGCCAAGTGCGTGTTGGCGGATGACACATGTCGTCGAACTTTTTAATTCTTCGACATGTCGGTTTCCTCACGATGTTTTCCTTCACCGTTCGAGCAGTGGTGATGTTACAACATGCGAAGATAAATTGAAAAATCAATTTATTTCCTGCGCGCTCGCCTGGTCTCGAACCCCGGACTTATCGATTCAAAGTCCGAGGTCTCACCACTGAGCCACCACTGCTCTACACATCCGTTTGCCTCGTAGTAATTGCTTTGCGAGGCTGCTCGTTCTGTGTGGTACCACCCTTTTCAATAATGGTGTGTTCAAATTGCTTCTTAATTTGATATTTTCAATTCATTTTTGTGCTTCTATCGTTATTAAAAATAACTTTCTATTCGAAAGTTAGATTTTAGAATAGTTAACGTTGTATGGTAGGTTCTGGAACGTTTCGAAGCCACGTGTCAATATGGATTTAGCCTTAGAGATGAGACGCGTCAAATCCTTGTTAATTTGCGTTGTCATTATTTCGGTTCTCATATTGCAAAAGGTAGAGAAAATAAGGTAATTTTCTTATTTCATCGAAAATCTAAGCAAACTAAGTGTCAAAAATTTATACAATGTAAAACATCTTGAGGTACATTTCAAGTCAAGAGCATTAAGGTTACAAATTAGATACCTTATATTTCCAAAACAAAACTGAACGAATTAAGCGAATTTAAATGAAATTATACAAAACAATATCTAAAACTTTTGATAAAGATATATAACTACTAAGTATAACTATTATAATAGTAAATAGAACCAATTTCGGTAAGGAAGTGAGCTGTCAGACCCTCATTCGTTTGGAAATGATGCTTCGTACTTATCAATATTTAAGTCTCTCCTCTATTTAAATTGTTTATTATTTACGGTTTCATAACAAAACAATTTTGTTTTCACTGAGGTGTATTACCTCAGTCATGTTGCCAATATCTACATATATATCAATACATAATTAAGTTTGTCTGTTTGTCTGTATGTATATCCGGGCTAATCTCGAAAAGTACTGCATGTATTTACTTCAAATTTGGTACAGAGATAGCTTTAGACCTGAGGAAGGACATACAATGGGTTTTATCCATTGACTACGTAGGCGAAGCCACTGTCGGACAGCTAGTAGGTACTATAGAAACTGAATTAAAAAAATGAATTTTAATTAATTATATTCTGAAGCAAAATTTTACCCCATTTGTAGCGTCTCATCTCGGAACAAATAAATAAAATATTCTTTTATACAACATTTATTTTATTTATATTTACTACCTAGTCGTAATCTATTTACATATTATTTAAATACACGAAAACTTTAGAATTTGGCACATGTATAAAACACTTGATTCATATTATACCAGAATCATAATACTCTATATATTTTTAGGTAGAATTGAGCAGAATTATATGCCGAGAAGACACCGATAGGATGTTGATATCGAAAACGTTTGCATAGCCTTGCTAAAATAGATAATATCATAATAATGTTATAACAAAATAATGTTTCAATTGCCTGCATTATTCGTACTGAATTTCCATTTATCAACGTTACGAATAATTATAGAACCCTTCTTAAAAACCAAATAAATGGAAGATAAATAAACGTTACTATATTAAAAGAAAGCACGCACCCCATTTAGTTTTCGCTAGCAAAAGAAATAAACACGACAAAATTCAACATTCTATTCACATAGGTTCAAAGAAATTCTGAGAATATAAAAGTGAACCATTTCGAAGGCTTATTTCGTCGAATATATTTATGGTTTATTCAAAAAATACAGGCAAATTGTAATCGTGTAAAACTTTCGAATGAAATAAGCTGGTCGCGTAACTAACTCTTGAAATTTATGACCATTGAAACAATTCAGACCTCGGGAAGTTTTTCAATTATAACAATTTTTTCTAATCAAGATGAAGTGGCTATTAAACATTCGCAATATGTTTATGTGTCGCTTTTTTACGATGTAATTTTTATCGAGTTTATCCGCCTTATTATTATAAGGGCCGATTTTTAAATCCTTGGTTAAAATTTATCCGTCCAATAAAGTATTACACGAACATATTAAAATGTCATTTATAAACTGTCAAATAGGGATAATTACAATACATTTTTGAAATGGTAGCTTAATACGTTATTCGATGAATAAGTTTTAACCAAAGATTGAAAAATCAGCCCTTACTGGATAAAATTTAACTATGTATTTAAATCGTCAATAATATTCAATGACTTAATTTCGTAAAATGTATTTCTTTCACCTGGGATATATTCCATACGTAGGTACTTATTTTTAAGAATATCTGTATAAGACATTTCTAGGTAAAAAGATTACAAAAGAAATAAGACATTGAACATTGAAGTACCAAAACTAATATAATAATAACTATAAAAGTGTATTTCGTACCTTCACTGAACCTAATACAATAATATTAAGGCGAAGTGCCTAATAGACACAGCTAGTATTAGTGTTGTACCGTTACTTTCAATTTACCGTAACCGATAAACAAGGAACGTAAAACAACCTTTTCTTTTAATAAGCTTAAATGTTATTGCTTGTGAAATTGTAAATCAAGCTGGCTAAGTAGGGTTTGCAGTTAAAAGGACACATTTATATATTGAGATAATAATAGTATCCATAAGAATTTATACAGTCATATTTACACTAATTTTATACGTTGTTATTTGGCACGAATAGACTTATTTTATTTTATTCAAACGAACTATGAAACTGTTATAAATATTTTATACTTGTTTAAAAATATTAATTTGTTTTGATACTGCCATTACTCACACTATTGAACAGGAGCAAATAATTACTAGAAGCCCCAGACGTATCATAAATCAGTATCGAAAAAAGTTCTTACACATTTTTAAAACAGCCAAAACATTTCCTCGAAAATTTCCACGAATAAAAATAAACGCAATACGAATTTAATATAAAGAGGAAAACCAGAAACTCCTACTTACATCACCCATGGGAGTTGTGCTACGAACCTGTGCTACGAAATTTCTCGTAGCAAGCGTAAAAAATAAGTACTAGCACATGTCAGCCTCAATTTAAAAGGCTTTCCTAGATAAAAATTAAACGTCCACAAGCTATTCCCAAATCCATTTCGAAATTAGTCCGAGTATGCAAACAGACGAGCATTGAGGCAATTTATATTAAAGTGCTTGAGCATCTACGAAATTCGTAGAGGTGATGTGAAATGTCACGTTATAACAGTGATTTTGGTGTGTCGCGCTGTGATTTATCACTGTTACTTTGTTTATTATGTGAAGCAAAACTAATCGTTGTTTTGTGAAAACTTATTTGATTGAAGCTGATATTATGACATGTATAACTTTGTATTGTATTCAGTTCATAAGGACGTGAAATTATTATGATTTCGTTGTATTTATTTTATTTATAAAGTTTGTATATAACTGTAAACAATCAAGACTATACTAGAAATACTTTTTTCCAGAAATCATTATTCATTACACACTTCCATTTACTATTTTGTTACATAGTTTGAGACGTTTGAAACAATAAAATTTATATTATGTATACCTGTTACTTATAAAGTAAACTGTAACAGTTATATCGCTGTGATTTTTCACTCATTCAGTTACGTTACTAACCTTTTGTAAATTCTCTATCCATTTGAAAATTGTATTCACAGTCACGTTCATTGAATAACAATAATGATTTTACTTTTATATAATAGCTAGCTTATAACACGCGTGTTTGTTTGCGAACTGTTCGAGTTGCCGCGTTAAAACCATTTTCTTTTTAAAATTCCATTACGTGTTTTATTTCTTATACGGTATTTCGTGTTACAAGAATGTCGATGTTCTGTTTGTCTTTTACCGATATATAAGCTTTTACTATGTATTTATAAAAATACATTTAAACTTGTTTTATACATTCAAATGATAAAAGAGAGGCAGTTATTGCCAATAAATATTAGTTTTCTATGAATCAAGTGATTTATTCTACCGATGAAATACAGTAATAAAATATAAGATGCAAAAATGTATTCTATGCTTATAAACTAACATACGTGAAACACATAAAATGACTAGGCCATGGTTCAATTGAGAAATAGGAAATCAGGCCGGCACGTGTTCAAAGTTGACCAAAATACAATATGAAATATAACTTTATTTATAATCCAGTCCATTCGTTAATAATTAAGCTATTGCATAGCTTCTATCGCGGGCCTTGAGCGCGGGGACCGAATCCAGATATTGCGTAACGAAAAACCTCACGCTCCCCACTCCGACAGGCACGGAGGTGTGGCTTGAAGGCATAGCATGCAATAGCTTTACCGCAGCAGTCCCCGAGTGACACACGTCTATTAGCTACTTGAATTTAAGGTCGTATATCTTGTCTGATCATTGATATAAACGTTATATTTTTAACCGCTTTCTGGAGCCGTGTTATGACCGCAATAACCATGGTTAATAATGGTATTATGTGAATTTGCCAGTCAGTTCAATCCACGGCGTAAACTGGCTGGGAATAAGAGGTCATAATACGACTCCTGCTCGACTTTTGCATAGCTTTCTAGCTAAAACAAAATGTTAAAAATTTCGTTGCAAATCAAACAAAACTTAATACAAATATATCAATTTATATTTTCATTTATTCTATATTACATTTAATTTAATTTTGACATTTATATCGTTCGTAACATATGTAAATATTATAAATAAGTGTTTATAAAACATTGAATTCAGTGCTTCCTATAATTATAATAATTTTATATTCCGTAGACAATAATATTTATATTCCATCCGTTGAAATTAAATTCACATAAATACATTAAAATACTACTTAAATTCTTAATACAAATTAACTATAATATTTAATACACAGCCCTTATTTTTATAAATATGAGATCAATGTTATTAAAGTTTATGATTAATTAGCTAATCTTTCCAATTTTGTATTATTTAAAAATTTCAGTACATAGTTACTAAATAATGCAAACAAAAAAATATGTGTAACAAAAATTGTTATTAGAAATAATGATTATTTAGCAGCCTTGTCTCTATTTTTACGAAAAATTAAAAGTCATCAAATAAACATATATCTATTTTATGCCAAGGAAATTATAAATAATGTTTGTACCAACCTCTAAGGCTTATCCAGATTAGAGCCCGTGGGCACGCGATTAAATCTCTTACATAGTATATTATAGAGACTCTAATCGCATACCTATCCGAGTATACCGATTAAATATAAATATATTAGCCAATGACCAATACTTATTTTGTAATACATTGCTGAATTTAAAGCGCATATCTCAATCCTCACAGTTTTCAATCAGCAATCTATAGCATAATTGCTTCTAATGAAAGTAAATCTTCTTTAATTATCTGTTATTGCAATTTCAAATACGACGGTATTAATAGTTATAAAAATATTAATATTGATTAAAAATAAATGGGAAAATAATTAAAAAATATTCGCTCTTGTGCATATCGATAACTAATTGAAGTGTTTCAAACAAATCAATTAAACTTTGGAATGAAAACTTATAAATCCGCTCACAATGAAAACTGAAGAGAGAATCAGTTAATTCAGTTCAATGTTTGTATAATAGATAGAGATATTAAAAAAAGAACACATGTGACAAAAGTGAAACTTCTTTGGCAAGATTCAAATATACCAAAATCGTCGTCACTCTATGACGGGTCGGTATTGCCATGACGCGACTTTGAAATTTTACTCTCAACGCGGGTAAAGAAGTTTCAGTTCAACAAAAAAAAATTTTGTTAATTCCATTGAGACATATGGCATCAAATATGCCTTCGTGTATGTTACGATATTGCACGAATAATACGGAAAAGTGCAAAGGAATAACTTTCATCGGCAGGTAAGTACCTAACTAGATAATAATTTTTAAAACTTAGTTAGAGCAAAAAAATGGCGCACAGATTTCGTTCGTGGTGTCTCCTCCATACGTAGTATTATTATCTCAATGGTTAATTCTACCATTGTCGTTATACTAACGTTTAATTTCTTCACCGATCCGAATGGTCATGAATTGAAAATTTAATTCTTAGTCTCAAACATTCGACTTTTAATTAAAGTTCATACCTTAGTCATTGAATATATTTTTGGCCTCAGATGAAATTAATTATAATTTTATATTCAAGTCACATAATTGTAGATATTCCGGTTTAATTTTGAGATTTACGTTTCTAATTTTTTTTTAATTGTCAAAATTGTTTGTAAATTTTAGATAATAATATCTTTATACACATTCTCTAGCTGTAATATTAGTACCCACAGTGTCTCATGTATATAATATACTGGCATAGGTGTCATTCAGTCAATCTATTGTAACTTTTGACGAGCTTAGACGAGCGCTTACATAGAATATAATTGTAGTGTAGACACTGAAAATCTTTCATTAGATAGATAAGCAAAAACTCTTTCTTAACAGATTGCCTGGTAGAAATTGCTGGGGAGCAATAAGCCCTGCACTGCCATGCACTTCGGGGAATGTGCAACGGAGCTGCATAATCTCATTCCACCCTCCCCTTTCCACCACAGAACATCTCGACGCGCGCTTGGCTTCCATCCCTTCATAGTTGATGTACCTTTTTTGCGCACAAAACGGTTTCAGAACTCTTTTATAAACCGAACAGCGAGGGACTGGAACGCCTTGCCCGCGTCTGTCTTTCCAGAAACCTATAATCCGGATCTGTTCAGGGTAAAAGTGAATAGGCTCTTTCTAGGCAGGCATGCTCATTCATAGTCTGCATCACTACTTACCATCAGGTAGGATGCAGTCAAATGCCTGGCTATCTTTAATAAAAAAAAAAAAAAAGCCCACCTATTGTAGAAACGAAGCCTTTTAATTAATAATTCCAGTAATATCTTTTTGTTTTACGTTTGTTAAATTAATTAATAAAGGTCCATTGTTTGACTAGTATTTTAAAAACTATAACATACATAAGTATTAAAAAAATATTATAAATCAAAATCAATGTTGTTTAACTAATTGTATTTAAGTATAATAATATTAAATAATCGATATGCACAAGCGGATGGAATATTCTACCTAAGCTAACTTTTTACAATACCGACACACCCTATCGCTTCGACTATATCTCTCTCAAGGCACTGTATTTAGAAAATATATGTTCTATGATACTCAGGGCTATCGCTGATACTGCTGTGGTGGTGATACTCGAACCTGTGGACAAAGATCATTATTATAGGTAAACCAGAATCTGATGGCAATTAGGGAAATCAAAATTTTGAGTGTGCAACCCTAGGGAAAATGGACTGAACGATCTTGATACTGCTTATTTTTTAGTTTGTTCTCAATATCATTAGTCACATTACATAAGTGGACAATACTGTACTTAATAATGAGATATCCACTTAATATTATGTAGGTACATACTTACATGTATAATATACATATTACTTTTACACAGGTAATACATATTATTATTTACACATACCTATATTTGTATGTTCATTATCATTATGCCATGTGAAAATATCGAGGTTATATCGATAGAAAACTAGACTGCTTAAAATTTTTTATAAAATAAAATAAAAGTAAAATAAAACTATGTTTATTTTCGTAAGTATTAACAGATACACACATTATAAAATTGACTTGGACAGCTTGGACTTGACGAATAGCCGTATTGGAAACTCCTGTAATAAGTTTTCATAAAATTATATTCCAATCAACAAACAATATTATAGTTACCTACATATAATATTTTATAATTAAAAGTATCAAAGCGGGTAAGTCCAATTTACCAATAAAATCTTCTAAATTGAAAATTAAGATGTGTTTGACCCTTCTTCATCAAATATTTTTCTATACACATTATAAACAACACCTCTTGCTTGTGATCACAGCGGCTTTTTCGACATTTTCGAAGATTTTTTAGACAAAATCCTAAAAATTATTTATCAACTGCAAAAAAGACAAATAATTTGACAACCAATTTGATAGTTGTCAAATAAGTTGCCACATGAAAATCTTTTATTTCATAATTATAAATATGCCATCAGATTCTGGTAGACCTATACAGTAGTAATAGTAAAGATACTGGCCTTCGAAACACAGTTTACCGATAGTTCAAGGTCAGGGTCTGCAGATTAAGCTGTACCAGTGTCTTGCAAATAAATTTTTTGTTTATTCAATTTTCAATATAGTACCTACAGAAATGATGATGATGCTTATTTATTGGCATATTTATGTAGGTATACATATAAGATGTTATATAATTGTATTATATTTATTTATTTCTCTCTCCATAATACACGGGTATCGCCGTAAGGATGATACCCGGTCCTTTGGAAGGCTTACGTGGGGACACAGGTCCAACACGCAGAGGACCTTTATAGTAGGGGAGCCCAAGAGGGGATTTTGGGATTTACTCGAGCGCGTCAGATTACTATTAGGCACGGTACCTTAGCTATTCATTAGTACCTCTAGTCAATATGAGCAGTTATGGTTGGTGGGTGCGCTCAGGGGCCCCGCTGGAAAATTTGAATAATCCATAATTCCCTAAGGTTGAGCTCGAATCGTCAGATTAGCGAAATGGGGACTTCTTATATTGTAATTAACCCCCCCAGATATTAATCTGACGCGCTCGAATAATATTACTTTAATTTTTTACCCTTTCTTCATAGCGATTAAATCGCCACTTTAATCGTCAGATTAACGTATACTTTTTTTCAGTGACGTCCTGGAGCATGCAAAATATCAATATCTAACGCGCTTGAGTATTTCCAAGCCATTTTTTTTCTTTTTTAAATTAAAAAAAATCAAAAAACCCTTCCCCACCGCTAAAAGTGAAAACATTATAGGACCTTTTTTTCTCGCTATGGTCTAATCTACCAATTCTAATAGGTTCCCGTGACGCTCGAGTAAATCCACATTTAGCATCCTGGGCTCCCCTATTAGAGAATTTAATGTGTTGTGGGACACCAGCCGCAGCCTGCCCATGGCTGCACTATAGAGATACAGCCCTGGGCAGTCCGCGGCCAATATAGGACTATTGCAGAAAAATGGAAATGAATAAAACTGGGTTATGGAAGGGGGTGTTAGATGGACTGGTATATTGGGTCTATGGGGGCTATGGACGTCTGCCTTTTCAATATTAAAAATTGAAAATTATGGCAGACGGTGACTCGCCAGTTCGGTCGATGGGCTCCCAAAAAGGTTACCGATAATGGCAACAAGGGGGCAACATCAGCTGAACGGCTGGGGGTGTAGAGAGGTGCGGCACCGGTTTCACCATCGCGAGCCCGCGGGCCCGGAGCGGGTTTCCCCGCTATTACGCCATTAGACACTTCCACCCCCGAGCATATAGCTCTAGCGGCTCCACTCTGGACGGCCAACAAAGGCAAGCCAGAGGTGGGGGATCCTGAACCTCGTCATTGTTCACTCCGAACTGCCACCGGGACAGCCCAGAGGTGAGGACAGGGACCTCCCCCGGGAGCGCTCGGTTCCCGCGGGGTCGCTACTCCCCAACACCTCGCCACAAGGTGCCCTGCGGGGTGACTGACTGCACGGTTGGGATATCTATTGTAGATATGCCAACCGGGGGCGATGGGGTCGTCACATCCCTTTATTATTATATTATTATTATTATTTTTTTAAGTATTGATGTAGTATGTATGTAATATTGATATTATTAAGTTTTGTATACATTACTATATATCTAATATTTTTTTTTGATTTTGTTTTCTTATCCCTGATTTTATTTATTTATTTTTTTTTCTCTTTATGATTGCGTCCTCGCGCTTAACCAGCATCGTACATGTCCTTTATTTTTCGGTTGCCTGGAAGAGATTGCTTTAAGCAATAAGGCCGCCAATTGTGCACTTACCATAATATTCATGTTTTCCATGTTAAACTTAAATTATATATGTTTTTTTTTTATTACTGGTATTGTACAATAAAGTGTATAAATAAATAAATAAATAAAAAAATGATGCCTTAGTTATTAATAATTAAGGGAGATTTTTCTTCATAAGGCCCTTTGCTTCATTTGCAAAGAAAACTAGTATGATAAAAGCAGCATTCTTTGCTCTACTAATTAAAAAGCTGTTGATATTGGTATTATGTAAATAAGTTAAAACTCTTGAGAAAACATCATCATCATCATCAGCCCATATACGTTCCCACTGCTGGGACACGGGCCTCCTATGCGGGTACAGGCCATAATCCACCACGCTGGCCAAGTGCGTGTTGGCAGATGACACATGTCGTCGAACTTTTTAATTCTTAGACATGTCGGTTTCCTCACGATGTTTTCCTTCACCGTTCGAGCAGTGGTGATGTTACAACATATGATGTTACAGATGTTACAGCAGATAAATTGAAAAATCAATTTATTTCCTGCGCGCTCGCCTGGTCTCGAACCCCGGACTTATCGATTCGAAGTCCGAGGTCTCACCACTGAGCCACCAAACATAGTTTTTAAGTGAAAACATAGTTTTTATTAAAATCACACACAGGTATTTCTAGTTCATTTATGCCTAAACTAGATATCCGCCCGCGGCTTCGCCCGCGTTCGCAAAGGAAAACCCGCATAGTTCCCGTTCCCGTGGGATTTCCGGGATAAAAACTATCCTATGTGTTAATCCAAGTTACCCTCTATATGTGTGCTAAATTTCATTGTAATCGGTTCAGTAGTTTTTACGTGAAAGAGTAACAAACATCCATACATCCATACATCCATACAAACTTTCGCCTTTATAATATATATTAGATACAGTATTATGATAAATCCCAATTGACAGAGATTATATTAAACATCTTCACTGCTGTACATGAGTATAATCCCCTCATATTAGACGATCAGTAATCAGCTATAATTGGTCTATAGTAAACTATAAACTTTGTAGTGCTCCAGGCCTTTGACTTAGTTTAATAGTCTCAAGGGCACTTTTGCCTAATCTTGTTATTCTGTGTTCAAAAGCAAGTTATCTGATTGACTACGTCCATGCTTACTTGACTCTGGAAGTAGACTGTCCTTGCAAAATTTCGGATTTGTGAAAACTGCATAGAATTAAGATCGATCTAAATAATATACGAGGAATCTTTTCCTAAGAGAGTGGTTATAAGTAGGGATCAAGATATTTCTAAATTCCATAAACCCCAAATAACCAACTTCAGTACTAATATTATACTTTGTAATTCTAAAACAGATTGTCAATTTTCATTCCGCTCGCTTTGTTTATTCTCAAATATTAAATAAAGATCCAAGAAAATTTGACCTTTACAAAATGAATTCATTCACCTCGATTAGCTCAAAACCTGAACATTAAACATCGTAATGAAATCTACAAAGTTGGCAAATAAGTTAGGCCGTGACAGCCTTGGCCCTCCTTTGCCGGCACAATTGGTCTATTTATCATCACGATAATTTCGTCAGAATTAAATCATTTCTGAGAAAGAATTCTACCTGACGTTAATGTTAACTATACCTTGGAAATGATTCAATTTGTGTTTATTAAAGGAACGCTTTTATAACAATCAAAAGATTGTGAGAGTGGCTTAAATATGTTGTATTGTTGTTTTTTAATATCGACGACGATTAACATTTTTGGAGAAATTCGAATGAAGTCTTTTTTCATCCACTGAATCTTTTAGTTTAATAAATGTGATAAAGGTTACTTCAGAACAATGAAAAATATTTTTTTATTTTATGATATGCCTAATTGAAAGATGGTTAAAAATAAATAAATAAATAAAAATTGTATATTATATGCAGACTGTCTGTAGATTTTCTAGATTTTAAACACTATGGATGCGACTATGTCTTTCTAGAAATCTGTTGCTGGCTTTATAAAAGCCACGTAATCCCTAAATATATGAAATTGAAAATTGTGAAGAACAAATTTTGCCTAACAATACAAAATGTATGCGCGCAAAGACGGGGAAGGAAGCTAGTGAGTAATATAGAGGCCTTTGTCCAAAGGGTAAACAAAATGCTGACAAAAAAGGCATGCATCTGAAGTAAAATCGATCAGTATGACTTGCATGTGCGGCAATCGGGTAACTTAGCCTTATGAATTTCCGTTCAGAGCAATAATTCACTGGACAATGTGAGTTTGTGAATCTTTATGATGTCCCCTGGTTCATTTCTTCATAAAATATCAATTATACTTTACTTAGCTAGTGAGAGCTTGAATAATTTAAATTTCTACTAGCTGTGCTGCGCGGTTTCACCCGCGGACGAACCGTCGTGAAAAATCAATTTCTATAGCTCATGTGTTATTCTGATGTATACTATACATCTCTCATATGTTATACCTTTATTCCAGCAAAGATTCATCCAAATCCGTTCAGTAGTTTTTACGTGAAAGAGTAAGAAACATCCATACATACATCTATAGCTATAATTACTAACTTTCGCGTTTATTTAGTTTGATATTCCAATATCCAACAAAAAGAGACGTGACATAGTTATGACGTGTTTAGAAAAGGTATATATATCAGTGGTTGTAGCTTATTAGTTTGTAAACGAACGGATTTTGTAATGTAATGAGGGAACAGGAATGTACCAAACATAAGCGGTCTACTAATTGGTTTAATCATGATAGGATTGATGGGAAGGATTGAGGCCGCTATCACAGCTTCCTTATTTGTTATGTTTATCAGTTACTAGTACAAAGATAGTAAATAAATATTTCAGGACAATTTTAACACACGGCACGATCTGATCCTATACTAAGCTTTCGTTTGTGTTATGGAAACTAGATGGCTGATAAACATACATATATGTGGGAATAGGATAAAATATTAAGATGTATTCCATGATTACTAGTTTTATTTTTAGTCTGTGTTTTTCTATTATTTAATCTGTGGACATGTTATCTGTAGACTGTAGATTTTTGGTTGTCTATGACTTGACTTTGTGTTTTTTTGGTACGATGTAATGGAGGATGGTTGAAATGTATTTTTGATATGTAACCGGTGTCTGGGAAATAAATCGATTGGGCGAATTTGGCTTTTCATTTACACCATCCCCACATAATTTGGGGGCTCGTCCGGGATACGGGATGGTGGAATAAAGAAAAAACAGACGAAGACTATGATGCCGGTGATTTAACCTGATTAAGAATTTACGAATTACGAACGAAGACTAAGATTTAAAGAAGCTTATGATTATACGATTACGACTTGAAGACTATAAAACTTTTTATTTACATTATTCAACATGCCGCCGAAACGAGTAAAAGATGATGATGATTGTGGTGAACCATCGCCGCGTATTTCCTTCAATGACTTAGAGAAATCAATGACGCCATTTTCGGGTGATGATGCCTATGGCATCGAAACATTCGTAAAAGATTTTGAAGATATTTCCTCTTTAATGCAATGGGGCGAAATAGAAAAACTCATATTTTCGAAGCGGCTTCTCGCGGGAACCGCCAAGCTATTTTTACGTTCACTAAGTGGGACCACCACGTGGGATACACTTAAGTCTGAGCTCCGTGAGGAATTTGGTAAGAAGTTGAACAGTGCAACTGTTCACAAGAGACTTTCAACTCGCCGGATGAAGATGAATGAGACTCATCAGCAATATTTTTTACATATGAAGGAACTTGCAGTACTTGGGAATGTTGAAGATGAAGCCCTGATGGAATATGTCATCGACGGTATTAAAGACAGTGAGTCCAACAAAAATATTTTATATGGCGCTTGTAACATTAAAGAATTCAGAAAGAAATTAGACATTTATTCAGAAATTAAGAAAAAATCATATTCACCTAATAAGATTCAAAGTAATTCAGTATCAAAGTCCATTGGCATGAAAATTCAAAAAACACTACGAGTAAAGAGATGTTTCAATTGTGGAGATTTAGATCATGAGTCGCCTAATTGTACTAAAGGCATTAAATGTTTTAAATGCAACTTGTTTGGCCATAAATCAACTGAATGTTCTAAAAGTATAAAAAAGAGTTTGGAAATTATGTCAACTAAAAATAATATTGATGTGAGACCTTTCAAGAAGCTGAAAATAAATAATATTGATGTAGAAGCCCTGATTGATACCGGAAGCGATGCTAATTTAATAATTATGTCTTATTTTAGGAAGATTCAAGGTGAAAATTTGTTATCTTATAGTTCAGGAACAACAGAAACTTTAACTGGAATAGCTGAAAAGGAAATTTATACAAAAGGATCTTTCACAGCAAAAATTGAAATTGATGATTGTTATTTTGAAACTTTATTTTATGTTGTTGATGATGGCGCTATCCCTGTCAACATTATATTAGGAAATCCTGTACTGAAAGAAGTAGAAATCAATTTTAAATCTGGAACTATCACTGCAACAAGAATATTACACCTTACAATGCTAGAGAATGAAAATGAAGATATCACAAATATTGAAAACAAAGAATATAAGAATAAAATACAGAATATTATAAAAGAATATAACCCCAAAAGATGTACTAAAGCATCAAATGTAAAACTTAAAATATTATTAACCGATGATGTACCAGTTTATCAGAATCCACGACGATTGTCACCTTTGGAGCTTAACATTGTTGACAAACAGATTAAAGAATGGCTTGATGAAGGAATAATAAAAACAAGTAAGTCTGATTATGCTAGTCCAATTGTGCTTGCAAAAAAGAAGAATGGAATGTTATGGAAGATTAAGGATGGAAATAAATTAATGGTTGTACCTAAGAAAATGCAAAATGAAATTATAAGAAAACATCATGAAAACGGACATTTTGGTTGTGTTAAGACTGAGGAATTAATAAATAGAAATTATTATATGGAGAATTTAAAAGAAAAGATTAAAACAAACATTGATAATTGCGTGGAATGTATACTTAATTCAAATAAAAGAGGAAAGAAGGAAGGATTTCTACATGTAATAGATAAAGGTGATTTACCATTGTCTACTTACCATATTGATCATCTACGACTGTTGACTCATCTGGGACAGATGATTCTGCAGGATGACCGTGTGGGAATAGGATAAAATATTAAGATGTATTCCATGATTACTAGTTTTATTTTTAGTCTGTGTTTTTCTATTATTTAATCTGTGGACATGTTATCTGTAGACTGTAGATTTTTGGTTGTCTATGACTTGACTTTGTGTTTTTTTGGTACGATGTAATGGAGGATGGTTGAAATGTATTTTTGATATGTAACCGGTGTCTGGGAAATAAATCGATTGGGCGAATTTGGCTTTTCATTTACACCATCCCCACATATATAATTTAAATAAATACTTATATAGATAATTAACACCCAGACAGAGCAAACATCTATGTCCATCACACAAATATTTGCCCCGGGTGGGATTCGAACCCACGACTTCTGACTTGGAAGGCAGGGCTACTACCAACCAAGCCGGTCAGTCAATGTATGAAATATACTTGAACAGGTGTTAAATAGGCTATCAGGGATATTTTAAAGCAGTTAAACCATTTATATATTTTTAAGTTCATTTGTGTCAATACCAGAAACAAGGGATTTATTATAGGGATATTATAAAAACAATTGTATATTAACAGCCAGTTATCGACTGTCAGGACCATGTTGGCTGGGCTGAAGATGACAGGTGATTAAAATCCGCTCACACAGTTGACTCGGCTATTTATATGCTCGTACTTTCCTAGTTTCGCGGAATAGTTGTTACTGAATATATTATTTTGATTTCGTCATAACTATGATAGTTTTCTCGGAAAATTATGAATATATTCATGGACCAATTATTCATGTCGTAATATTATATTAAAACAAAATTCTTTGAAATGTTTTGAATGTTTGGTTCTATACAGAGTGTAATCATTGTATACAAATTACTAGTTTTTGGAATAAGGATTAACGCTTACCGAATTTTCTGGAACAATAGTTTTACCCTAATCGATGTTTCACTTCACAATAAATTATTAAGCATGATATGATAAGCTTTTAAAAACACTTTGTTATTGATAATTAATAATTGATCAATGAATAATAACATTTGACATTACGATAACGATGAAGATATCGTTAATGGTGATAAAAAGACGATGAATATCGCGAATCTGATGATGATGAAAATGAAAATGATGGTAATGTGATGACAATGAAGGTGAAAATGGTGTATATTGTAATGAGATAATCATGAATGCAGTGATAGTGAAAACGATAAAGATAGTGTTGTAGCAAGACATTGGTAAAATGATGTCGATGACAAAGAAGTGAAAGGTGGTGAATAATGGTGAATGACAGTTACGTATAAAGATGTCAATGATGATGAAAGTGGAGGCGGTATTAACAATAATGGCGATAAAGGCAGTGATGTTGACAATGGAGTAGACGGTGATGGTGATTACGAAGAACATAATTGTAAATTACCATGTAATCATGGTATTAACTCTAATAATGATGATGATTTACCTGACGCAGTGAACATCGATAGATGCGGCGACCTAGCCACTACCAACGTCACATTAGTGGCTCTAGTAAAGCTCGGTCGGGTTGGCTGTGTGGCCTCACACGTGAGCCCTATCGCACCTCTAGCGGTGGTGACCCGAAACCGTAGTGGTCGCCAGCTAGAGCGTAGACCGTAGTCATCTGCTGTTGATACTTCAGTGTGGTCGTGCATCCATTGTTCTGTCTGGGAGGAGAAATATATAGTCATTAATAGCCATTCTGTTTTTTTATTTTGTGTTATGGATTATTAAATAGATTGCAATAGCTATAGTTTACTCTAAGGCTTATAAGTTAGGTTATGATGATGGTGATGAAGTAAAAAAATTGGTTGTCTGTAAAGTCGGTTTACTGACGATAGTTGAACGTGACAACGTCCGATTATGCTTCTTTGTCGCTCGTTCCGCGCTCTCGCTCGCACTTCAAGCCTTACATGGAACGCCTCAGATGAGTCAGAGCGAGGTAACGCCGCATGAGTCATGTTTTTTCGTGCGTGCAGCCGGCTTTATCGAATTATAAGACGTTGTCACGTCAAAATAGAGATAAGAATTGTAGTTGCCTTTTTTGTGTCAGAACATTGGTAATGCAATTTATCATAAAGTGGATGACTGGAATAGAAAATATGACCTCAAATGGGCATAAAACGCAGAAAATTATATTTCAATAATTATAGAGTACCTATAGGAATATTTGTTGATGTTGATGAGGGATTATATATGATCAAACGAACTTCAGAGTGAAGTTCGATCATTATTATATGAATCGCTTCATTCGAAGATATTATTTACTATGTAGTCCCCTTTTTCAATGCTAGCAACCACGCACGCCTTTAGATTTTTTTTTTTTTTTTAATTGAGGGTATTACGACCTGACAAGTATTTGCTTGCTTTGTACGATATTCATTATTTTTAGAGCCTCTTACAAAACTTTGGGTTAGGGTGTGGTGGGTGTTAATATCTTCGAATGAAGCGATTCATATAATAATGATCGAACTTCACTCTGAAGTTCGTTTGATCATATATTATATTTCATCGCTTCATTCTTCAGATATTATTTACTATGTAGATGTTAAGAGATAGAAGTTTTGTAAGAACCATTTTGGGTGCAAGTTTAAAAAACGTAAATATTATTAATTTTGTTTTATAAATTAACAAAAATTTAATTAAATACTATTTCTTTAAATCGATTATGCAAATTCGTTCGCATTTATTACATTAAGTTTATAGAACCTTGCAAAGGTTTTGGAATGTTTTGTCCAACCAGCAGTTTTACACACGTATATTATTATCAACGCATATACACCACTAGCACAGGCAGCAGAAGTTGAAGCGTGTCTTGCGCTATGTGAACTAAATATTGAAATGCTTACACCACTTTCCGATAACACGTTTTTGATCCAACGACTGATTGTTTGAGTTGCGGCAGGTTTATTCGGTTTTGTAAAAGTAAGTAATAACCTATTTTCCTCATCCTTCCTAAAATGTTTCAGACAGTACAGTAGTGGGCAAATAAGTGGTTATATTTTGTTTGAAATATGGAAGTATAAGAAGAGGTTGATCTCTACCTGGAGCCGAAGTTTTTACGAGGTCTGTACTGAAAATTTTAGCTCCACTGTCTGAGAAATAAATATTATTAATATTTGTAGGAGATAACGTCTGCACGCGCTGTGCTGTACACAGCGCTAATAAAATTACTATATATTTTTTTTTTTTTTTATTCAATTGTTCCAAATTTACGTTTCTATTAGGAAACCAGCTTGAGATATGGTTCAAAACTAATTGTGGGTATAGAATAATTGTATTTAGGCATTCATCTGACCCGATATTATTTCCTAATATTATAAATAGGCAGACGTGTGAGTTCAAAGTACCATACGAAGCCCCTTTGTTAAATTCTTTAAAAATGATATGACAGCCGTTACTGTACTCTCAAAATTGGAAATATTCCAATTTAGACAAAACTGCCACCATAAATGATATGTTACGTTATATTGCTTCTTAGTGTTACTGGAAAGCGATGCCAACATTAGTTCTATAGCTTCCGATGGGGTGTTTCTCCATAGGAAGGCTTCACGGAAAGCCTCGCTGCAGCCAGCGTAAAATGTGGGTGCAGTGGGCGCGACAGGTGACTGGGATAAGAATGCGTTAGATTCGTATCTGTTTTCAAATATGTATATTGTATATTATGTTTGATGATACTCTCTGACGAGAGGCTGCGAAGGCCACCACGGAAAAACTTGTATCCCACACGCTTCATCATTAACTATTTTTTATAAAAATCTCAAAATAAAAGTAAATGGGGAAATGCGTAAAAATTTATATTATTCTAATTTATAGAGCAGCAGGGTCGGGATGCCACGACACTTACTTTCTACATTTAGCATAAGTACCTAGTTCTCTTCCAAATTCTTTAATACGTTTCATTGCATAAACTCCATTCGATATCAGGATTTATTCTTCTTGGCGACGCGAACCACCATGTTTCGATGCTCGCATCATTGCCACAGTTGCTTTGTTAGTTTGTTAAGGTGGGGAAATTCTATGCCGCCCATTCTATTTATGTTACTAACAGCAGTTTTGTTATCAATTCGTAATAATATTGCACAATTAGAGTAGGTATTTGCAAATGTTTTTAAAGTTAAAAGGGCAGCTCTAAATAATTTACGAGATAGATTTTTTCACATTCTTTCCATGAACCATGCACTCGTTTATACTCACTCGCAAAAAATACCTCAACCTGTCCTTGAGGCATTTGAAAAATTCTCTAATGTAAATTTTGGAGATTTCATAAAATTTGTTTTATATATTATGTTGTGACCACCAATTTAATTCACCCAGAATATAACTTGATAACTGAACTTTGGAATCATAATTATTGTTATATTGATTTAAAAATAAATATTTTTGACGTTCTAATATCTTAGTTTATAGCCACCTGTATTTAATAGCAGGATAAGCAGCAGCTTGGTAGCAACCAAGACACCTATTAGGTGTGAAAACTCTCGGGTTGTACAAATAGGTAATTTTGGAAATTTATTAACTAAATGTGCAATGTTATTACGCTTATCATCAGGCAAAGAAAGTTAGGTTACATGAATCATATATAAACCCAAGGAATTTAAATTTTGACTTGGAATCAATGAATGCTTTGCATTGCTTTATTGTCTCGTTTAAATTATTTAGGCATTCTAATATATAATTTTTACCTGTACATAAAATATCGTCGAGGTAAATGACAGACTTAAAACCTCGGCTTAAGAATGCTATAAATTCCTTCATTAATTTAATAAACACTCTTAGCGTAATAGGAAAGACTTAAAATCTTATAAGTTACACTATTACCTTTGTTATTTATAAAATGAAAACGGAAAAAATTGCGAAATACCGGCTCAATTGGCATTAAAAGGTAAGCTTCTTTAAGGTCTATTGTAGCCCATGAAACCATTTTCGGGGATAATGTTTCGATGCCGTACTATGATTTTCGATTTTAAAGTGATATTTTGATATAAATTTATTAAGATTAAGTATGAATTTTTTACCGCCGTTTGATTTATGTGCTAAGAATATATTTGAGATATATTTTCCCTTTACTGGGTTACAAACATGAATATCTCCCAAGTCTATAAGGTTATTTATTGCCACAGACATGTCAGCTTTCTCTTGCCCCGACCAAAATTGTGTACGTACTGAATTTTGAAAAAATTTCATTAGAAAATGGTAAATCCACACCGTCTTTAACCCATTTAAGAACGGTTGTATTATTAGTAATTTTACGTCAACAATTGTAAAATAACGTAATTCTTAATTGTTATTTTGGTGCACAATACTCGAGCTGGTCATCTTTGGCTACGAAGAGGGGGTTGGTCTTTGTATGTTCCTCTTGTAACCTCCTCGCTCCCCCCCCCTGTTTGACTGAAAGCGAGAAGGTGTCTGCCAGTTTCCCTGGAAACTACTTACTAAGAGAGCGAGATGTGTGTGCTGCATGAGCATGTAACCTTCGAAGCTTTTATTTTATTAGATAAATTGTCTCCAAACAATGCATTAGTTATACCTTTCAGAATGATCGACAACTTGCAAAAAAGTTTGTCGATGATGTAGGTCCGAGAATATGCGACATATACACTTATAAACTTATTGGCCTCCATCTTATTTTTGTTACTACGCAAGTTTAAGCCCCTATTAACGCCTGTTATAACGGCCCCCAATTGTTGCTGTGAATTCGCCATTTTCTTATCCCAGAATTTACCGGATTCAGGGGTAGCAGCCTGAATCTCCGGATTTTATGTAGGAGCCTGGAGTAATACGCGATTTTCGGGAATCTAACAAGTTTTAGAAAACTTTCTCTTGATTCCTTTATTAACCCTTTCTTAAGGCTCGGCAACCATATTTTGGCGAGACTTTCGTGAATTTTTTCACCATATTCTGGAATCACATCATTAGCTTCACCCAATGCTGCTAAGATATCAGGTTCTAAGTCGACAGGCTCCGATTGAGGGGCCGTGGTATCAACCGTTACTGGTTCATTTGCTTGAAGCGCAGCTAGATCAGCCGTATTGTTCATAATTCCCGGCAAAGAATTTATCGATGGATCAGTTACTAGGATATCTGGATCCGGTAACAAAAAGTTTTGTTATCGAGGGTACTTATAAAATTATGATTTAGGGTTATTTTATTTTTTACATAAGTTGATATTCAACTAACAAACCATCGTGCTATTATCTCGAATAGCCTCCTGGTAAAGTGAAGTCCCGTGTCCCACTACGGGCACGTAAGGGGCAGATGCATTATGCATACATTTGTTTCACTGATCGATTTTTTTTTTTTTTTTTTAGGGACAAGTAGGTGATC
This sequence comes from Colias croceus, assembly GCF_905220415.1. Lineage (NCBI taxonomy): Eukaryota > Metazoa > Arthropoda > Insecta > Lepidoptera > Pieridae > Colias > Colias croceus. Next base: position 1,712,306 of record NC_059547.1, read on the forward strand.
AGCCTTCTGTGTCCTACCAGACCGAGACATTTTTTTTTTTTTTCTTAGTCTCCACCGGGAATCGAAGCCAGGACCCCTCGGTTCAACGCTCACGCGTCAACCACTGTACCAGGGAGGCGGTCCTAGTAAGCTGGTAATAATTATTAAATAAGTAATTATATACCAATAAAGATTTATAATTTTCCAATAAAAATACCATTGTGATATCATCGCGGATATCCTCCCGGCTTTTATTTTTATTTTTTATTCTATTAAAAATTTTCGATTTTAACCTTCGTGATGCTATCTCGAACATCCTCCCGGTATAAAAATGTATATATTATATACATTAATGATATTTAAGTATGTAGTATGTACTCGAAAGTAAAAAATTACATAACCTTTGTGATGCCATCGCGGACATCCTCCCGGCATAAGTTGAGTAATATGTAAATATTATTTCACTTCTAGAAATCGTGAGCTATTAAATTACCTTTGTGATGTTATCTCGAACATCCTCCCGGTATAAATATGTATATCAATACATTAATGATACTTAAGTATGTACTCTAAAGTAAAAAATTACATAACTTTTGTGATGCCATCGCGGACATCCTCCCGGCATAAGTTGAGTAATATATAAATATTATTTCACTTCTAGAAATCATGAGCTATCAAATTACCTTCGTGATGCCATCTCGGACAACCTCCAGGTATAAACGAAAAATATTTGAATATTTTTCAACGCTTCAATTTCGTAAGTTATAAGAAACTTTCATTTGTCGTATTACGGATCGAAACAAAGACACTTAAAAACTCCAAAGTACTTAACTACTTGTGTCGTCTTCGGATTCTGAAGATGATATTATAGGTTTAATGCGACGATGTTTTTTCTTCAACTTCCTAATCTTCATACGATAATAATCAATTTTCTCCTTTGAATTTCTCTCCAACATGACGAAACTTGCACTTATTTAAGACGTCCGTACGTTGCGGCGCACGAAAAAGGAATGAATATCGTACAAAGCAAGCAAATACTTGTCAGGTCGTAATACCCTCAATTAAAAAAAAAAAAAAAATCTAAAGGCGTGCGTGGTTGCTAGCATTGAAAAAGGGGACTACATAGTAAATAATATCTGAAGAATGAAGCGATGAAATATAATAAAAGTCGACTTCTTTATTCTTAAAAAAAAAAATTATATAAATAGTTCTTTTTATTCTTTACTTCAATAATAATGTTCAAGTAATAATAAACATTAAACCAACACATTTACCACAATCCCTCCGCATTGTTTGTAAATATACTGAAATACGTTTTTTAATGTTGAAAGGTTGCGGCTTTATGAACATCGAGTGCATTAATTTTAATATGAAATACATTTAATACTAAAAGCACGCACATATAAAAACGGAGGTTTTTTATTGTCATTCCAACAAAAGATGGAATAGTAGGCGATCATCGGCAGTCATGAGCATTCACAATACCTAGAGAAATTGCCAGCCTTTTTTTGTCGTTCACCGCTTCTTTTCTTGCCTTAGAATATGCCTTTAGTTTTCCTAGTTAAAACATCAATGATATCCATCATTGATGATCATTCCAATTTCACACAAATTTCAACTAAATGCTAAGTTCAATAACATAGTACCGTCTAAAGAGCAGAATAGTCGATGAGATTCACACAATTTTTCGACCGTAAGCTATCTACGTATATGGGTATACAAAATATGTTAAAATATGACTTACTTTTTCAGGCCGTCCATCGATATACCACATGATATTCGCAGGCGGCATTGCTGGTACAGTTGAGCAATTTAGCAGAACATCCTCTCCTACTTGAACGCTGCCAGGTAGCCCCATGATCACAGGATCTTGCTTCAACGTCACTGTTTTAAAAAAACTACTGGTTAATACGGGTGTTTAAAGAAATATATGTTAGTTTTATAGTTAGAAAATAATTAGCATTTTAAACGTACATTCCACTTTTATTGACCAAGCAATTAAAATGGGTATTTTTTCGTACTGCATGATGAATAATGACAAGCTTACTTAAGAGGAAAGAATATCCAAGCAAAAATGGCCCTACTATTCCCATAATACATCGGAAAAGTTAAACTTAAAATAGGTATGTACGTCAAGCCATACAAAAAGAGAGATAATAATAGTAAGACTCTAGTCTCTAACACAATAATCCATACTAATGTTATAAATGCGAAAGTAACTCAAGTGCGAAGTAAAAGAATCAATTTGCATGAAATTTGGTATAGAGATATTCTGATACCCGAGTAAGGACATAGGATTGGTTTTATCCCGGAAATCCCACAGGAACGGGAACTATGCGGGTTTTTCTTTGACTGCGCGGGCGATGCCGCGGGTGGATAGCTAGTAAGAAAATATTATAATAACTATAATATAATACATACCAGCTACAGTTAGATACTTCGTCTGATTGACAACCGCGAACCTCGGGCCTTCAGTGGAGACCTCGCAGGTAAACGATATCCTGGTATTGTACCGCTTTGGTACAGGAACACTTATAGAGCATTTGTTCTCATCACAGGTACCACGGGTGACTCCACCAGCTGTCGTGTTGAATGTCCTGGTTGAAGGCTGGAAGAGGAGAAGACTTAGAGTGCTATTCCAATAATATGCGAAGATAAGTAGCGAGGTGTGTTTGTAAAGAACCAATCATATCGCTTCATTTAGTTTGAAGTGTGAAGCGTTCAGCGTTTGATGCGATACTAATGGTTATTTACAAATACTCGACATCCTCGCAAATTATTAGTGGAAAAGCATTATAATAGTTACCTTTGAAACATTTAAGATTGCTTGTGTTTATGCAATCCTGGTAGGATTAATTATAATTGCTATTAGTACTCTGTGTAACAAAGGTCATGGCAAACTTTAGTTAGAGACAAAGGAAACCAAACCACACAAATTCTTTTGGAAACATTGTGGCATACGTATATAGCAAAACTTTGCCAAGTAAACAACGAGACAAACGAACTACCCCAATTTTTTGGACGTTAACATGTACAAAAAATGTGCAAAAAATATATAACATCAAGCTTTGAATTGATAAACTCCATATTTGAATTCAGTAAGTAAACAGAGTTAGAGTCGACATCATGATTTCATTTTTGCATGTTTTATTCTAGCGTGCATATTGAGTAGCAATTTTAAAAGTATTTTGATCAGGGTTTATCCCAACGGAGTCTCGGGCTATAATGAAAATAATGTGAATAAACTTAAATAAACTGATAGTTTCAGACTTAATATTAATGGAATTAACTAATATTTATGAAGTTAGATCGAATATTATAAAATTTACCTATTCGTGGAGCATTCATCGATCTAGAATTTTGACCCCGCTTGTTTTCTATGTCACTATTAAACAATATTTAAACATTCTGTATGAAATAAATAATTGTTCAACCTATATTATTATAGTACGCTATTGTAAAATTTAGTTGTTTAGCAGATGTTAACTTTGAACCTTGGACTATCGGTCTATATTCAATGGGTAGATTCAAATGATTTATTGTTACATTACATTGTACATAAAAATTGTTTGATACAATATTCATATAAATTCGTTTAGTCATTATTACGTAACAAACATTCCTCCCACCTTTACCTATGTGTTACTTTTTTCCTTTTTCATTATTTCCGTACACACCTAGATTCCTATCTTACATTACAAATAAATTTCAGGCTGCATGCGTTTCATTACGTTGCCGACAGATTGGCTTCATTAACGTCAGAAACAATATTCTCAGCTGAACGGGGACAAAGGTAGGAGGGAAAAAATGTCATTTGAAAACCGTTCGACTCGCTAGTTATCGGCATAACTGAATTTTCAGTTTCATTGGCGCGTAGGAAACCCGTAAAGAGGTGCCATGCCATAAAATATTCTGCTGACGTAAATTGGAGGAACATGAATGTATAATATATTGGAGGGTATTGGGAATGTTTCGTTAATGTGCATATATAATTAAATATATATCATTATTGTTGTATATTTCCTTTCATATGTGTTATAAGGAAGGTTTAAATGTAAAAAAAATTACAATGTTATGAGCATTGAGTAATTTGTTCTAAGTTCTTTTCTGTAGATAAGATCTTAGATCTCTGATTTGGATAAAAAACCCAGCTGAATAATAATTATGATATGATAAGTTTGAAGTTTGAGTTTTGTGTATCTTGTCTCGCTTCGAATAAAGAATACCAGTTTATCTAATAAAAGTGTTACACAGGTTTTTGAAGAGTAAGTCTATTTTTGTTTTCGAAATATTCTAGTTGTATAAGTACAAACTTTTAAATAGAGATGAAAAGGTTACACCAACAGTATGCTAAAATTGTGTGCAATAATTTTTATAACATATCATTTTAACAAGTAACCATCCAAAAATGCGCTACATGAATGAACTTCCAACCTCATACTTCATATAAAAGTGTTTATATTTTGTAAGGCTTAATAGCGTTTTGTTAGCAGGCCTGTTGCGCAGACTGTAGGCTGTCAACTAGCACTTAAGTGTTAAGTTTAACCTGAATATCAAGGATGCTTTTATAATGTATAGCCTCTGTAGAGACCTCTGTTTAGAGCTCCTTGCAATGTTTATGCGTAATTATGCAAAGAGAATGTAAATTAGTATTTTCTGTGTAAGATTTCTGATAATATACATTAATTAGGATTAGAAGGTAGTTTAAGATTTTTCAAAGTATATATAGACCTTCAGAAATTAAAAGATTTTAAACGCGATTTATTCATTATATTATTTTCCCGACGTTTCGAACACTTTACAGCGAGCGTGGTCACGGGGAGACTAAAAAAAAATTTTTTTTTGGCAATATTATCAAATTGTAGTGTTTTCGTTTCCTCTGTAAAAGTGTTGAAAAAAATATAGATATAAGTACTAACAAACCTACTGTCCAGGCGTGATTATAAATTCTTTAAATTCTAAATGTATAATACTCGCGTAAAATCAAACACAAGAAAATACTAGACCTATAACTATAGACCTCGTTACGTTGTTACTCTAAGCTATATTTTTACTCTCCGCTTCGAAGACCTTATGAAAAGACTAAGAGCAGAGTTTTGTGCTGTTATAAGATACCTTATATTTATTTCACGGGAATGAGATAATTTCAAGTAATGGAGAGTTCCATAAATTATATAGTTCTGCAGCCTTCAGATGGAAATTATTGTAATAAAAAACGACGTGTGTCACTCGGGGTCTGCCGCGGTAAAGCTATTGCATGCTATGCCTTCAAGCCACACCTCCGCCCGTCGGAGTGGGGAGCGTGAGGTTTTTTCGTTACGGAATTTCTCGATTCGGTCCCCGCGCTCAAGGCCCGCGATAGAAGATACGCAAAAGCTTAATAAACATAAATCATCAAATATAATGATGACTATGTTGTTACGGTACTAGTTGATGACTTTATGAAACATGAAGGTTCGGCACAGTATACACTATACACATAGACGGTATACTATTATACTATGGTACTAACCTGCTGTCCAGGCGTAAAGCGAAATATTTCGTTGTTATCTCTATACCACTTTACGGAGTGCAAGTCGGGGTCCCCTCGCTCCTTCACATAGTGGCAGGCGAGGTACGCGTCCCTTCGAGGATCGCCATACTGCGGGACCTCCAGGTGCGTTATATTGTGAGCAGTGGCTATCACTGGAAAGAAAGAACTTGTTAATATTGATGGGAAAGTAATAACAAGTTTATTTATTTATTTGTGAAACTTTATTGTACAAGTACCAGTAATAAAAACATAATTTAATAAGAAAACAAGAATATGGTAAGTGCACAAAAGGCGGCCTTATTGCTTAAAGCAATCTCTTCCAGACAACCATAAAAATAAAGGACATGTACGATGCTGGTTAAACGCGAAGGCGCAATCATAAAGAAAATAAATAAAATCAAGGTTGTAAAAAAAATTCAAAAACTATGGGAAATAAACCTTAATAGGTATACAGGGACAAGTTTAGTGGTGTTGTATATATAGTATGGATAATATTATAATTCATTTTCTAATACATAACGTAGATATATAAACAAATAATTCATATGCACATGTTAAAATCAGGTTTATTAGAACTAATATTACATTATTTGTACGACAAATAATAATTGTCCATAATACATCATTATACATTTATTTGACAGCAAATTTCCCAGAAACATATTCAACAACACCACACAACTTCAAAAACTTTACAAATATCCTCGACAATTGTATCAAAATTCACATCTAATACCATTTCCGTGCGGAAATTTGGAAATGAAAATAACGTGTGTCGGAACACGGAAGCCTGTCACATATTCCGCGAATTTCCAATGATACATCCCGTCAGAGGCAGCTTCGTTAGCGTTGGGAGCTTGTGACATGTAATGACGAGCGGATTTTTACATTTACACAGGTAAATTGTGTGTGTGTGTGTTAGTTTTGTGTGGTAGTTTTTTTACGTGAGAACTAATCCTCCTCATTAAATGAGCTATCTAACACCGAAAGAATTTTTCAAATCGGACCAGCAGTTCCTGAGATTAGCGCGTTCAAACAAACAATTAAACAAACTGTTTAGCTTTATATTATTAGTATAGAAGTATAGATATAGGGTTAAAATAGATGGCAGGGTTATTGTTATAATGTAAAATGTTACAATCAACATAGGTATCTTCATCATAAGGTACACGATTTACATATTTTCAAAATTTTTTGGCTGATATTTTTTAACTTATATGTTAAACTGCCTATTAAATATTTTTTTTTATATAGGTACAATACTGTTAAAATAAACGTTTCATATCGCCCTCATAAACTTCACACCTTCAATTTAAACCCTTTATAAATCCAGACGTCTTTTAAAAGTAGGTATATATTTGATTAGTCAAATTATACGACAATTTACTACTATTTCGATTCTCAGTGAAGTGTTCAATATAATAAAAAAAGACGTGTGGCACTCGGGGACTGCCACGGTAAAGCTATTGCATGCTATACCTTCAAGCCACACCTCCGTGCCCGTCGGAGTGGGGAGCGTGAGGTTTTTTCGTTACGGAATTTCTGGATTCGGTCCCCGCGCTCAAGGCCCGCGATAGAAGCTATGCAATAGCTTTAAAAGTTTGATATGAGACGGTTTTAATCACTTATTTGATTAGATACTTTGATTTTAACTGATAGTAGTTTAAAAAGTATATATGAAGTATTATTAAGAAGTCTCGCATAGAATATAAATTTGAGATAACTCTGAATTTGTTCTTAAACGTATTTTCTCCTTACACCTACAGTATATTTTCTTGTGATTGAACAAAAGTATTATATTTTGATAAACAATTGTAAATGAAATTAACAAGTGATAACTGCGTTAAAAACAACCGACTTCAAACTTGCACTTGCAAAATTTACAAATACCTACAGACAAAAATGCTCATAAAATAAAAACTACTGGGCCTATCCGAATAAAATTTTTATGGGACCAATTCGACACCATCCCGCATCGAACAAAAAAAGAATCACGTAAATCGGTTCAGAAACCTCGGAGTAATCGGTGTACATACATAAAAAAAAAAAAAAAAAAAAATACCGGCCGAATTGATAACCTCCTCCTTTTTTTTGAAGTCGGTTAATAAAAGACTCTACAACGATGTTTTGGTTACAATTTTAACGCAATAACGCAGTTCCCACTTCCCATAAACTGAGTCGTGAGAAGAAAGATTTGATTGCTTGTAAGTTTATTATTTAACTGAATAATTAATACTATCCATATTAATATTATAAATGCGAAAGTAACTCTGTCTGTCTGTCTGTTACTCAATCATGCCATAACTACTGAACCAATTTGCATGAAATTTGGTATAGAGATATTTTGATACCCGAGAAAGGATATAGGATAGGTTTTATCCCGGAAATCCCACTGGAACGGGAACTATGCAGGTTTTTCTTTGACTGCGTGGGCGATCCCGCGGGTGGAAAGCTATAAGCAATAAATTTATAATTTTGAAAACTCGACGGTTTCAAGGAAGACCAACGAGAAAAACGTCAAAGAAGATGGTGAAAACATGGTCCTAGGACTCCTAGGCCCTAGCCTAGGAATATATTAATAATATATTGAAATAGATTTCATTTTTCAGTTTTTATGCCGAATAAAAAAATCCCAAACAACATAATATAATATTATTCGTTTAAATATTTTAACTATTTAAAAGATTTTCAATTCAAAATAAAACACAAAAAATATCATACGTGTAAAACATATTATGTGTAAATCATTTCATCAAAAACTCAACGAATTCACAGTTGCATATTGTTCGATACAAATTTCATTAATAGAGAATGTTTGGTAACAATTTTATCATCTATTGTATATAAATAAGCTTTAAAATTTGAATTTTGTTTCGTGGTCAATATATTTCATTTTGCAGACAAAATTGCGATATACTATTAGTGTTAATGATATCGTGGATACATTAGTTATTCATTTTAACAGGATAACATTTTAACCATGATATTATATTCTTACTTACTGCTTACTTTCTTTTATGCCTTAAAAATTTAATATTTAATAATCCTTACTAATATTATAAATGCGAAAGTAACGCTGTCTTTCTGTCTGTTTCTCAATCACGCCTAAACTACTGTACCAATTTTCATGAAATTTGGTATGGAGATATTTTGATACCCGAGAAAGGACATAGGCTACTTTTTATCCCGGGACGTAATCCCAGAAATCCCACGGGAAGGGAACTATGCGGGTTTATCTTTGACTGCGCGGGCGAAGCCGCGGGCGGAAAGCTAGTATAATATAAATCCGAAAGTAACTATATATTATGTCTGCTATGCTTTCGCATCTAAACCACGAAACTGATTTTGTACCGACAGAAATAGAATTAAACTTTTCAAATTGACTAGGAACCTATTAAACTAGAAAAACAACCGATACCGTAAACTGCACGAGCGAAGCCGCGGGTGAAAAACTCTAGTAGATGCAAATTCAAATTTATTTATCTGAACCAACAATTATTTATATTTAACTAGATTTCTGCGCGCGGTTCGCCCGCATATTCCTACATACCAAATTTCATTGTAATCGCTTCAGTAATATTTACGTGAAAGAGTAACAAATACCTATACATCCATCCTCACTAACTTTCTCATTTATAATATTATTATTAGCAGGATTAATGGACCAGCGAGGGGCTGAACGGCTGGTTTAGAGTCGGGGAGATTCAACCGGCCCGACGGCCAGGGCTAGGTGTGGCCCAGCGGCCGCTGTGTGCGGCGTGGGATGGCGACCAGAGGTCGTGGCTTGGTGGACCCCGTGTCCACTAGGCAAAGGTGGCGCTGAACGGCAGTCGGGGTTGGGAGGCCTCGACTGACCCGACGGCAGAGGTCCTGTTTGTGGCCCTGAGAGGAGCCGGCTTTTATGCGGCGGTGGATGGCGGCCAGAGGTCGCGGCGCGGCGGGCTCGCTGGCTTAGCAAGCTACCCTGTGCAGCGGAGGGCGGGATCCCGACGCGTCATTTTGATGACGCGCGGAGACTCCTGCAGAGTGGTGTGGGGCGGCGGCCACTGTAAAACGGCTGTCTGCCAACTCGTAATCCGGTCCGTGGGGCCGGACCGAGGGCCGCCACCTCTGGTGAGGTGGGGGCTGCGAGGTAATCTCTATAAAAGTGCGCCGGAGGGTCCCCCGACGTGTATTTCACACATCGGAGGACCTTCCGGCGTGCACCCTCCGGCCGGACGGTGTTGGGGTCGGGGGTTCGGGGGAACGCGGATGATGGAGCGGGGAAAGATCCATTGTCTGCGCGTTGGTGGCGTAAGCCTTCGTTCCAGCAGCCGCCAGCGAGGGGGGATCTAGTGGTGGGCCTGGAAACGGGCATCTGCTGGGCGGGACACGCGGTAGAGTCGTAACCGTTCCCGCAGTTCCGTCCAAAGCAGCGCGATGGAACAGAGTGGGGTTTTAGTCGGTAAAATCCGACATAACCACGGCTCCATCCCCGGGAGCCGGGGGTATCTAAGAAGATTTCCCCACTATAAAAGAAAAAAAAAAGGATTAATATACTCGGTTAAATATACAGTCTACTCAAATATTAAAATCCATATCATACCTGACACCTTCACACATAAACTCGATTTAAAAAATTCACTTTAATAATTTTAACCCACCTTATTATCCCAAGGCTCATAAGGCATAATTCACACTTCATCCACGTCCACCGGACCTTAAGCCATTTACACACGGCCCCAGCGAGCTTAGTGAACATTTATTAAACGACGTTGCTGAGAAAATATCTTAGTAATAGAGGAAAATCTTCGCCATGTATTTTGAGCTTAACTCGTGTAGATAAGCCTTAATTAAGACTTCGGGTGTTTGTTTGCTGAGCACAGGTTATTATTTCGGTCAATTTTATATTAAACTAGCTGCTCTGCGCGGTTTCACCCCACCACACTGGTTGGTCGTAGCATGATGATATATAGCCTTCCTCGATAATTGAGCTATCTAACACCGAAAGAATTTTTCAAATCGGACCAGTAGTTCCTGAGATTAGCGCGTTCAAACAAACAAACAAGCTTTATAATATTATTTATAGTACAGATTAGCAAATTCTTAATGTTTTAGTATAGTGGTTGTGGATAAATTTGATTTATACTATATATTGTATAGTTAAAAGAATGGAAATAACTAAAGCTCATAATTTTGCAATATTAGTTAAGTTATGTATTGAATAAGATTAAACGTATTAAACGTAATTTGAGCTCTAGTACAAAATGGATGAAATGACAAGTTTGGTTTATTTTATTGATACTTGAATAATCGAATTTTCTTCATTTAACTTCAGTTCATGATATTTATAGAACAAACACATAAACGGAAAAATGTTTAATTGATAAAAATAAAAAAACAGAGAACAAAACGAAGTCTTTAGAATATTTTACATTAAATTGAACCCATTCGCTTGCAACAGCAAAAAATCCATTAGTTGAATGTAACTTGAGTTTTAAAGTAATTTATTATTAAGTTTATTTTGTTTACGATATAATGTTTACAAATTGTTTATCGAAAGCTGTTGTAATTAAAATTGATCATTGCAAATAATTACGAGAAATGTATTCAATCATTTTTAAATAACGTGGTTCAACGAAATATCGTTTGATTCATACAGTCATGAACTGAAATTTCAACTTTCATTTTAAATGTATACGAAAATTAAAATAAGTATTTTGAATTTGATATTTTCGGTTTTATGACATTCAAATGCTTTATAAATTTATAAAGAATATAAAAAAAATTACGAGGAGGGATTCGAACCCGCTTCCTTCACGCCCATCCGCAATTTAGCCATCTGTGATCCCACCAGACTCCAGAGCATTTATTCTATCCTTTCAGTTATGTGTCTAAGGGACACACCGCAATGAGTATTTTGCAATACTTACATAATATCTAAGTACCAATTTTGTAGTGGAATAAAAATGAGACCCGTAAGTGAGGTATCCTAACCACCTGTATACTGAATTAAGAAACAAAACGTATTTGATTTTTTGCGAAGCTTACAGCAAAACATCTACATTATTTTTATCACTACAATCACTACATAGTATAAAACAAAGTCGCTTTCTCTGTCCCTATGTCCCTATGTATGCTTAAATCTTTAACCTCCTGGGGCCTGCGGTCATATATATATTACATAAACAATAAAAAAATATTCCAACGCCATCTTCTGCGTATATGCGGGAATAATACCTCAAATCGATGTAGTGGTATGTCATCCGCTATACTAAACGGTTTTTGGTTTTATAAGTGACACTGATTTGAAGTATTCTCATTTCGAAGTTGACGGTGGCTGTGCGACGGCAAACACGTGGTCAGTAATCTTACATTTTTAGTGGAACCATTAGTATATTGCAGTATATCTTTGTATATCTAATTATAATAGATATTATTTCTGCAACCGCAATAGTTATTTTGTAAGATAAATCTAAAACTTGTGAAAAATATGAATGTTTTCTCTTATGTCATACTGGTAAGACATTTGGTCTCAATTCTTGCCAAATTGGTATTGGTTACAAGGGCCCCATGTATTACCTATATGACATTATTTAGTTTATGTTACAGATTTTATTATAATTTTCAAGGATTATAAGATACTGAGGTCTACCAACACCTGGATGAGTCAAATATTGACCTATATGATAGACCTATGGAGTTTCTTGCCGGTTCTTCTCCATAGATACTGCTTTCCGAATCGGTGGTAAATGTTAATACTGTTATGACGATTCAAAAGTGCTTTTAGAAAAGTCTAATTGAATAAATAAATGTTTGAGATGAAGATAATCCCCCAAATGATACCGACGAAGCCGCCCAAACACCAGAAAATGAGTCTTCTTCCATTCGTCCAATGAGTATGAGTCACGTCAGTACAGAATCGTCACTATGTATGTCATCTTCAGTTGTTGGCAGACCATTTCGGGGACGCACATGACGTGGACCAAGCATTAGAGGAGGCTGACCAAGAGGATGGATTAGAAATAAGACCTAGGGGTGGACGTTACAATATAAATACACCGCCGCGCCGGTGCAAAATACTTGAACTGGTTATTTCTCACCCTTAAAAATACCTATCTTTGAACCAAGTTACAAAAAATAGATACAGAACAATAGATAGAATAATAAATATTATATAAATATATAATAACTAAAAAAACATGTAGTTTTTCTTCATTTTCATAAACTTATTACACTTGGAACTGGGACCCCCTGTAATATATAAATGACATAAAGAAAATCCAAGTTTTCCACGAAAGATTTTTTTTTCCATTTTTTTGAATATCTATAATTGCATTAGAACAGATGCAGCTAATTTTTATTAAAAAAGAAAGAAAAAAAAATCCTGGGTCTCAGGAGGTTAAAACTACGCATCGGATTTTGATGCGGTTTTTTTAATAGATACCTAGAGTGATTCAAGAGGAAGGTTTTAGTATATAATTTATTAGGTTTTAGACAAAGCGGGCGAAGCCGCGGGCGGAAAGCTAGTATAGTATAAAACAAAGTCGCTTTCTCTGTCCCTATGTCCCTTTGTATGCTTAAATCTTTAAAACTACGCTACGGATTTTGATGCGGTTTTTTTTAATAGATAGAGTGATTCAAGAGGAAGGTTTTAGTATATAATTTATTAAGTTTTAGACAAAGCAGGCGAAGCCGCGGGCTGTAAGCTAGTATATAATAATAGCTAAGTACTACGTTCCCGTCCATGATTCTTTGATTATATGCTAGACTAATAAAAATAATCGTCTCTTTCTTAACCACATTTTTACAAGAAAACGTAGAATAAACTTTTATGATTTATACTATTTATTTATAAATGTAAATTCAATAAAATTCAAATCCGGGATTTGCCTAGGTATTTTCAAAGTAACAGGCGCACATAAAACAAAGCAGTTATTAAAAGGCCGCACAGATTCGTACCTAGATTAAACAAATGTACAAAACCACGGCTATATTAGTTTTGGCGCCAAGTTTTTAATCAACAGAGTTAGCTAACAAAACAAACTCAACTCGTTAATATACAGTTGCTATGTATTAAATTGCGAACTCTGTTAACTTCGAAATTCGTGTCTTGTTGGATTTATGAGTTTGCAGTTAGTATCTATTCTGACGTATCTTGGGACTTGGCTTATAGGAATATGTAAGGCTATTCGATACAATGCTAATGAAGTTTTGGTAGACTGGTTTCTGCATTTTTTATTGTATTTTAAGACTTATTACAATACCGAAGAGATAATTCCTTCAAATGTCAGAATGTTTTGAGTTTTCATGGCCAATTTTATTTTGCTCTTCCGTCCATTAATCTTCAAAGCAAAGCAAGCAAATCCCTGTGTATTTAAAATCAAAATTTTGTCATAACATAAATTTAATTAATTTTTACACAACAATTAGTATGGATGAAAAATTGTCGAAGCTACATATTCAGCTATATTACATGAACATAATATGAGTCATTAAAGGTATTTTAAGTTAGGGAAATGAGCAGATTTATCTTAGAACGTAATCTAGCGTTCCTATAACAGCCTTGTAGATTATATCTCTAAGAACTATGTGGGATAACCTTGTATTTAATATAATATATGATGATATTTTATATGTATGATGTTGCAGGAATAGTTCGCTGGAAAAGTTAATATTTTCAAAGAAATGTTGTAGGTATGTTGATGTGATGTTAAAAGATCAATTAGGTTCTGCAGTTTTGTTGTCGTATCGGGTCTATTCTGTAAATTACTATCTATATGAAGTCGACTTTAAATCATCATAGAAAAATATAAAAGTGGCTACTCTCCTGGCAGGTTGGCGTCGGTGGCCGAAATTCGGTTAATATTTCGCAAAGCCGCGATGCATCGCATTGCAGTGTTTATCTGCACCGTTTATGTATGTAAACTTATAAAACATATTATAATACATGTACCTTTTAAACTCTGAACTCGATATCAATAAAGATATTATAGTAAATAATCCTTAATCCTTTAGGCTATCATAATATTTTCGCATCTAATATATAAAAATCAATGCCACTTTTCGTTGTAATTCCATAACTCGAGAACGGCTGAACCGATTTCGATAATTCTTTTTTTATTATATTCCTTGAAGTACGAGGATGGTTCTTATGTAGAGAAAACGTTAATATGTACCACGGGCGAAGCCGGGGCGGACCGCTAGTATATTATATATTATATACTCCCCATAAATCCAAATTTTACCACAAATCCTACCATGTCCAGTCCATACTCCTTTGGAATGCTCTACCAATAGAAATCAGACGTGCGAAATCACTGAATATTTTTAAAAATTTAATACTCAATCATTTCTCCTCCCAGATAAATAGTTAGTATTTTTACTGTATTTGTTTATCTCTATTTATTTTATTGTAAATTATAATATTATGTATTATTTGTATTAATATATAAGTATATAGATTTATAATTATATTTATATATATGTATATATATATATCATACATAGGTATATGTATTTATAAATCATATTCATTATGTATATATTTATAAGTAGTTATTTGGTTTAAATCTATTATAATTAAATTTTCATAATCTACTGCACCACCTATTGTTTTTCCCCTTTTTTAATTCAAAATCCTACCCATAGGTTGCCTGGTAGAAATCGCTGAGTAGCGATAAGGCCGCCTTTTTGGCATAAATTGTAATATTGTCTTTTTTTTTGTTTTATTGTCTGCTTTTTTTTTATCTGGTGCTAAATAAAGTGTATTTATTTATTATTTATTTATACTTACTAGCTTCCGCCCGCGGCTTCGCCCGCGTGGTGTTTTGATAAAAGGTAGCCTATGTTCTTTCTCAGGGTCTAAAGATTGTCTTACCAAATTTTATCCAAAATCGTTTGAGAGGTTTAAACGGGAAAGCGTAACAGACAGACAGACATACAGAGTTACTTTCGCATTTATATAATATTATAAGTAGGGATATACTTATGCGAAAGTAACTCTAATTGTTCTCTCTGTCGGTATGTTGTCTGTCTCTTCTTCACGCCATATACAACTGAGCCGATTTTTATGTATTTGGTAGGTTACTATTGTTTAAGACTTGAGAAAGGACATAGGATAGGTTGTATCCCGGCATTCCCACGGGAACGAGAACTATGCAGATTTTTCTTTGATTACGCGGGCGAAGCGGGCAGAAAACGAGCAGGTAGATGAAGGTAAATGAAGATGAACAACATTCCAGGAATTGTGTGTTTCTTTATTATAACAATATTCCAATAAAAATATTTAAAGTACATAGTTTATTATTAACTTATTTCACTTAGTCACATATCGATAAAATTTTAACAAGCCAGTTTCGTAACGATTTGCTCCCACTTAATTTTTATGAAAATATATTAATATTCCAATAAATTATTAAACATATATATTGTTTAATAATTAATTGAATATTTATTAATTTTCCCTTCGTACAATAGACTTCTGCTGCGAATTAATAAGTTACCCCTCATATTCGCAAATTGAAATCACAAATGAAATATTTATGAAGCTTAAATAAAATTAATTATTAAATAATCTCTGGGAATTGTTTGATCCATATAAAATTAATCCAATTTGATAATAATTCGTTATTTACGATTAAATCAGGTTTACAAATTATCTTATATATAAAAATGAATCCCAAAATGTGTTGGTAAGCGCATAACTTGAGAACGGCTTAACCGATTTCGTTAATTCTTTTTTTATAATATTCCTTGAAGTTCGAGGATGGTTCTTATGTAGAGAAAACGTGAGTATGTACCACGGGCGAAGCCGGGGCGGACCGCTAGTTATGAAATAAATATGCATTTCAGTTTCAAATCAACTTACTTACTACTTGGTTGCCTGGAAGAGATTGCATCTTAGCAATAAGGCCGCCTATTGTAAACTTGCCGTGTTAATTTTTTCATTTCGGTATTTTATGTATTCCTGGTATTATACAATAAAGTATCAGGAATCCATACTAATATTAGAAATGCGAAAGTAACTCTGTCTGTCTGTATGTTACTCAATCACGCCTTAACTACTGAACCAATTTGCATGAAATTGGGTATAGAGATATTTTGATACCCGAAAAAGGACATAGGATAGGTTTTATCCCGGAAATCCCACGGGTACGTGAACTATGCGGGTTTTTCTTTGACTGCGCGGGCGATGCCGCGGGTGGAAAGCTAGTATTCCTCAAAAATATAATTTTTATATTGTGAAATTAAAACCTACCTAAACAAAACCAAATTCACACTTTTTATGCTATGTTTTTAAATCGATAGTTTCAAATAAGAGAGGTCAGGCATAAAATAACAATAAAATTTATATCCTCACTAAACCATATCTCTCTTTATGACTTCCATTCGTGACTGTAATATTATAAAAGTGTGTGTGTTTAGATTTCAAACGGATGAACAATAAAATACATAACTTTTCATGCATAGTTGATGTGTTGATAATTTAATAGGGTAAAAATTTCAATGGTAGATCACTACATAGTATAAAACAAAGTCGCTTTTTCTGTCCCTATGTGTGCTTAAATCTTTAAAACTTCCCAACGGATTTTGATACATTTTTTTTAAAGATAGAGTGGTTTATAAGAAGGTTTTAGTATGTATATAGGTAATTTGTTAAGTTTTGTGTAAAGCGGGCGAAGCCGCGCGCGGTGAGCTAGTGTGTGATAATTAGATGTTTTGCAATCGTATTTTTTAATAAACTTCATTAGTGATACTATTAAATAAAATAATATATCTATTATATATTTAACACATTAAAAGTACTCTTAATACGTCTTCAAAATAGAAAATGTTACTAAAAAAACAGTATGACCACATGACCTTAATAAAATACTATTTTTAAGAGGATTTCGCAAATAGATCAAGAAATTAATGTCGTTTTCATGTATCGCAAATATTTTCTAAAATACAAAAAAAAATTGCGTGTAGGTACTAGTGTATACACGTAAGAAGTGAAACTTCTTTATGGCCTTATTTTTCAAAAAATAATTTACTATATTATGCAACTTTAAATACGTCGAATCACGCGTGGTAGGGATAAGAAAAAGATGGCGCGTAACGGAAAAATGTGACACGTAACGAAAAAATGTTACACTAAATTTTTTCCAACTCCGATAAAGAAGTTTCACTTCAAAAATGTCGAATTACTTATAAATCAGGTATCCAGTAACAGAAAGAAACACTAATTATACGAATGTCTACAAGCTATTAAAAATATTTCACAACAATCATAATAGAATAAAAGATTCATAAAGACTTTGAAAAGTATCTCCAATGTTCTTAAGTTCCTTTCAGTGAGACCTCAGGGAAGGTACAGTCAAAGGAATTAAATAGTAAAAGACCAATTCGTTTGAAACAGTTTCCGTCTTTTTACAATGAGCATTTTGAGTCATTAATGTATTTTATTGAGGTATGGTATGCTTGGAATAATATATGATAGTATCTGTAGTAAACTAGCTGTTAGCCGCGGCTTCGCCTGCGTATAGAAAGGAGGAGTTATGATAAAGAGATGTTAAAAACCAGCGTTGTGCGATGGTCTCAAGTAAATAATAAAGAAACTTCTAATGTGTTTCCATGGTTGTGTTAGAGAATCAATAAATTATATTATTTCATTTTTGAAGTGAAACTTATTTATCGGGGTTGGACAAAAATTTAGTGTAACATTTTTGCGTTACGCCGTAGGCGTGACATTTTTGCGTTTCGCGCCAACTTTTTCTTATCCCTAAGAGCTAGCGCGCAAGAGCAACTTTTGTCTCCGCAACTATTTGGTCTCTCCCATCAACTCTATGGGCTAGTAAGAAACTGCGCGCACGTAGCGACGCAACTCCCCATACAGTTGATGGGAGAGACTAAATAGTTGCCGAGACAAAAGTTGCTTTTGCGCGCTAGCTCTAAGTTTCACTTCTTACGTGTGTACTCTAGTACACGCACACATTTTTTTATTTATTTAGGTACTTAGTTGAGTTTCAGTTTTTATTCTTTCATTTGTACCTACATAAGATAAGTCATTCTATATTTAAAAGCCGTCAAGTCTTCCGTCAATAGGCAATTCATGTTATTCTAGGTTTCCGCCCGCGGCTTCGCCCGCGCAGTCAAAGAAATACCCGCATAACGTTCCCGTGGGATTTCTAGGATTGCGTCATTTTCCCGGCATAAAAAGTAGCCTATGTCCTTTCTCAGATATATCAAAATATCTCCATACCAAATTTCATGAAAATTTGTTCAGTAGTTTAGGCGTGATTGAGTAACAGACAGACAGACAGAGTTACTTTCGCATTTATAATATTAGTATGGATAGTATGGATAAGAAATCGAAATATTTAACTCAATAAATTGTATTTAATTGAATGATATATTGAATAGTTTGTTAGGTAATAGGTTTAGATACGGCCATGTTCTGATTTCGATAAAAGTAGGTAATCGGGCCGTCAAGAGTGGAATGTGATTGCAAACTTATTTTATAAGCTAGATCTGTATAAATTTAATTATGTACATTTTAAAGATGGACGTTGTTGACTTTATTGAAACAAACTTTGATGCAAATGTTTAAATTGCTGTAAATGAGCTTCGTCAAATTAATTATGAAATGAAATATGTGTATAAACACAGTGAATACTTACTAAATAAATAAGTAAGTTTACACTAAAGCCAGAAAATATTAATTGCTATGCCTTAATAAAATATTATCAGATATTCCCCACGCAATCTAAGGCGCTCGCTGTTAAGTTTGCGTCGGGATATGTAATATAAAGATTAAATCTATAGATACTAATATTATTATAAAGCTGAAGAGTTTGTTTGTTTGTTTGAACGCGCTAATCTCGAGAACTGCTGGTCCGATTTGAAAAATTCTTTCGGTGTTAGATAGCTCATTTATCGAGGAAGACTATAGGCTATATATATATCATCACGCTACGACTAACAGGAGTGGAGCTACGAGGGTGAAACCGCGCGTAGTAGCTAGTCTCTTATATAATCTATTAAATACGTTAATTTATAAGATACTCTAACAATATATATGCTATTCTGACAGAAATAAATAATTACTATCAGGCATATCAAGAAATCGCAATAGTTTTCAGCCTCAAGCGTGGCTTTACAATGAAACTTAAACGACTTCCCAAATGTAACAACTTGAGTGTGAACAACTTACTATTGTTAATTGTTCACTAAATAGCCACTTAAATTATGTAAACGCCTTTGAATTTTGGAGGGAATATTAAAACTGAGTAGAACTTTCTTTGAAAATCAAATAGGTATAAATTTCTCGTGTTTGTAGTTAAGCCCTTCCGAAACAGCTTGATCGATTTTGATGAAATATTGTGGTTAAGTCTAAGAATTTGAATTTGAATACCCCATAGTGATAACAACAAGGCAAAATAAGGTTTGCCGGGACAGCTAGGACTTAAATAATAATCACTACATAGTATAAAACAAAGTCGCCTTCCGCTGTCGGTCTGTCTGTCCTTGTAAAAATTACGCAATGGAATTTCATAGGATTTTTAATCGATAGATCGAGAATGGTTTTGGTTTATAATTATTTGCAAAATTTTAGACATATCGCGCGAAGCCGTGAGAAATGTAGTATGTATATATGAAATGAGATGAATGTTTATTTCGAATTGCTCTTCTTTGAACCTACCATTGTTTTATATAAAGAATTTATGGTCAATTTATATTATGGATATATATGTATTTTGAGTCAAGCTGTTGATCTTTTTTAACCGACTTCAAAAAAGGAGGAGGTTATCAATTCGGCCGGTATGTTTTTTTTTATGTATTTACACCGATTACTCCGAGGTTTCTGAACCGATTTTTCAATGATTAAAGTGTAATTACCAGTGAAGAAATACAACCATTCCAATATTCCTTAAAAAAACAAAATGAAAACCTTCTGATTATTACTTACAATACGTAATACATTGTTTAAGCACATTCATATAAAATATTTTGGTTGGCAATTTAAAGCTATCTGTATGAAATATTCGTGCGATATTTTCGAAGTCAGAGTCGCAAGTTATATACCGTGCCCCTGGGGTAAATACGTGACTATAGCACAGAATACATAATAGTAGCTAAACGCTACAGAACGGACACTCTCCGCCTCCCGCCAAAATTAAACACTTACCTCACCCCGCACGATCAGACATAAAATGGTCCATATTTTTCTACAGGGACGATACGCAACGAAGATTGACAACATTAATCAAATTGACTTAAAGTAATTTTATTATTTTGGATTTGTGATTATCGTTTTTCGTAGAAAATGGTTAGATATTGTGCTGTTTACGGATGTATTTCATCAGAAAAACGCGAATTTTTTTTACGCTAGTCAAAAATGTGCCAACCATAAAGCGTTAACACACACATTTGCATTCTCTACAGTGTGACTGTCAAAACGATAATTTTGTATGGAGTGTCCGGGGTGTGCTATAGCCTCAACTTTTGTACTGAAAATGTTGATATAATTCTCTTACATTTGTTTTGGGCATGTCCGTTTGGAAATGAAAGGGCGAAGTCGGTTTTGGCGCGTGTTTTAAATTCTTTGATGTATTGCGTGTATGTAAATATGATTTGAATTATTTACTCGTTTCTTTCATTTTTCTACTTCTATAATAAGTACTTATTACTTTGTGTGTAAGTCGACATAACAGAAAATAATATAATACCTATGATATATAGTTTTCATCAATAACTACAGCTTTTTGAAAGTATAGGTCGGTATTTAGTTCATCGCAATATAGATTGCAGTGGAAAATTGAAAAGGATTGTCAAACAGATGGCAACCAACACGGTTTTTTTTATATTTATTTCCGAATAATGTATAATTAGAATAGTGTTTAACTCAATCAATCAAATTTAATCAAGGCACTTTTAAACTTCCGATTTTTTTGGTTCTAAATAGCAGAACTGAACTGAAAAAGAAGGCAACAAACAGATAATCACAGATTTTAACATTTTTGTTTGAAATATTAAATAAACACACATCCATACTAATATTAAGTATAAATGCGAAAGTAACTCTGTCTGTCTGTTACTCAATCACGCCAATACAACTGAACCAATTTTCATGAAATTTGGTATGGAGCGATATTTTGATACCCGAGAAAGGACATAGGCTACTTTTTATCCCGGGAAAATGACGCAATCCCGGAAATCCCACGGGAACGGGAAATATGCGAGTTTTTCTTTGACTACGCAGGCGAGGCCCCGGGCGGAAACCTAGTATTAAATAAACACACACATTATATACAAAACAAAAACATATCATGTCGACAAAATTTCAGCTACTACGGATTCACCCATTTTCTTTCCAAAAATATAATAAATTCCATTGTCATTTCGTTCAAGAAAAATTTTTAAAAAATATAAACACAAATGATATCGTTTTTCACTTGAAATATGTTCTCAGAATTACAAGTTTTATTTAAGGTTCGAATACATATTTTAGGAGTTTGAAGACTTTCTGGGAGTGACATCAACCGTGACTAGACTTTTAAATTAATAAAGCAATATTCTGTGCAAAATCTTACGTTTAATCCCTAATTTATTAACTAGGTTTCCGCCCGCGGCTACGCCCGCGCACTCAAAGAAAAACCCGCATAGTTTTCCCGTGGGATTTCCGGAATAAAACCTATCCTATGCCTGGGGTAAAAAGAAGCCTATGTCCTTTCTCGGGTATCAAAATATCTCCATACTAAATTTCATAAAAATTGGTTCAGTAGTTTAGGCGTGATTGAGTAACAGACAGACAGAGTTACTTTCGCATTTATAATATTATAGTATGGATTCTATGTAACTATTAAAAAGTAATGTTTTTCTTAATGTATTAATTATACAAGACATTCGTATAAACGAATACATTTAAAATATTATGGTTTTGTTTCGTATTATTTGTGCCAATTGTTGGCTTGGATAAATTATTATCAAACAATAATTATTATCTTAGTCAACATGCTTGTTTATTTTATTTAATATTAAAAAGTTTACTTCATGAAATTAGGTAGGCTAAATTATGATCAAAAAAGTAGCAATGTTCTTAAATAAATTATAATTACAAAATGTAGATTTTACAACCTAAAAGAAAACGATGGATGCCTTTTCCTTATTTTAAATTAATAATTAATTATACTAGTAACTGAACCATTTCATCAAATACTTTACAAATTGCTATAAGTCATTACTTATTTGAAAGATTAAGAAAAATCAACTCGCCTTTAATAATTCTGAAAGTATTAAATTTAGGTATTTAATTAGTATTATAGAAAAACAAACTTAAACACTTCCAAACAAAGGGATAAAATTACGTATTTACAAATATAACTTTTTAAAACATGAGCAAGCGACAATAGAGTACGCGCTAGCAACAGAAAGCACAAAGGACTACGGAAGGAAGATGTTTTTAATCTATAAGGTGTTTTTCCTTAGAAAAATTTTCAAATTATTTCCCTTTGTTTCGCATCCATTGAGAGAAAATTGCTCTGTGTAGTTGCATCGTAATTTGTGTGAATATTAATAGAAAATAGAGAATGTTTTATATTTTCGCGCGCTTTTATAATGACTCTTTTTTTAGCGACAACGTCTGTACAAATAGATTTTACTAGCTTCCTGCCCGCGGCTTCGCCCGCGTTATGAAAGAAAAACCAGCATCGTTCCCGTGGAATTTCCGGGATGAAACCTAGTTATCCTCTATATGTGTGCTAAATTTCATTGTAATCGGTTCAATAGTATTTGCGTGAAAGATTAACAAACACACACACACATCCTCACACTTAGGTAAACACATAGGTTTTATCCTGGAAATCCCACAGGAACGGGAACTTTGCGGGTTTTTCTTTGAAAACGCGGGCGGAAAGCTAGTTATCTCTATGTCTATACAAAACTTGAGTTGCTCAAAATCAAGTAATTAACATGAAGCATTATTAATGAGCAAAGTTAGAGAGATGTATGTGTAAAATAAAAGAAGGCTAATAACTAAGGAAAGTTTCAATATTAAGTTAGAAAAGTTGAGATTGGACAGATGGGTTCAATTGAATGAGTGTGAATCGGATTTACTCTTATTTTATAGAAGCATTGAGTTTTTTTGATAATGACTTCTCAGAACTAATCTGTAACTTTACTATTTGTAGGCTTTATCTATGCTTATATTATAAAGCTGAAGAGTTTGTTTGTTTGAACGTGCTTAATATTAGGAACTACTGGTACGATTTAAAAATGTTTTCAGTTTTATAATTATTAATTATCATTACGCTAAAACCTACAGGAGCGGAGCCACACGGGTGCAACCGCGAAGCGCAGCTAGTATTGAGATTTAACATAGCGTTTCATCTAGAATATAATAAATAATGATTTTTACCAAACTATATTTATTACGAAAAATTTAATACGGGAAACCATATTTAACGAGGTTCCACTACTTATATATCTCTTAACGATATCTGATCCAACAAAATTATGTTTAAAACATCAATTACTCTACAAATTTTTATATCAAACTAAGCGTTAATTTCCGCTTATTGATCCCGTAGCAACGGATCACATTTCTCAAGAAATATTCGCTGAAAAAACAACAATATTCCGCGAGATAAAATTCCGTAGCATCTTTGCAACGTTAGGAACAAAAATAAAATTTATAGTTTGCAAAACAAACTCAGTAATATCGCAGACAGGCGTAATAATTAAAAACTTGGGTACGGAAAACCGCGGCTTTTGTGAACATGTATGTATGTATGAATGCAGAGTCGAAAAAAGGTAACAAAAATAGTGTGTTGTTCTATTCAATGTATGAATGAATGAGACGGGATTATAATAATTATACTGTGGTTCCTTTTTGGATACGGTTAATTGTTATGTACATTTGTGGGGTTTGTGGTTATCCTAATTGTAATATTTTAGATATGAAAGTGTACACGTAACACTATTGGTATGTACCTACATAAAGTTTTTGAGTGGAAACTACATTGTATAAAACTTATATATAAGTGAAAGGGAGTGAGGATGGAAAAATGAATATGTATGCATTTGTTATACGTCCTCTCAAAACAAACTGAATGAAATTTAGTATAGTATAGCCTTGATTTACAGATACTTTTCAAACTATATATTATTCGAATACTCAACTGAAGCAGGGGGCGAGTCAGATACTAATAATTGCAGAAAAACAATATTAGAAAATGTATGTGCACGCGATCTCAAAACAGCGGTCGAATATACCTATCTTTAGAAACGTATAAAAGCGAAGTAAGAAGATTAAGAAGATAATCGTAGTAACACCAGTTAACACTAAACAGATTTACCCAAAAATAATTCTCAAAACAAATGAAATTAAGAGTGTACGCTTTTTATCCGTTTCATCGCAACCTACGCTTTCCATTTGTGCATCAAACATTCATATTACTTCGGATAAGGAATTAACGTCTTGAATATTATATAAATGGAGGTATAATCGTTGAGGAAAATCTTCGTAAGTGCTTTTACTTTACGCATGTCAAGCCTGGTTGTAGAGCCTTGTACGATTTTCGGCTTAAAAAGTGAAAATATATTATTAATAGCTTACTTAGCAGATGTTACTCTACTTACGAGGTACTGTATTTTAAAATGTATTTTCTGACTCATTAAAATATACACATACATTTTCAACCATATAGGAGAAGTTTTATTATACAAGAGCCAAGAATTGTATATACTCGTACATAGGTATTATAAAGAGGTAAAGTGAGTAAACATTATTATACTATTCACATGTGGATTAACATGCAATATTGTTTCATTAATTTAGTCTCGAGTCTCTTGTGTCACTACAAACAATAAAAATATGAGTAAAGTTTAAATGGATATTAAAAAAATACGATACTAAAAATATGGTACTCTATACTCAGTTAAATTTCAATATTATGTCAAAGAAAACGTAAACATTTCATAATTACTTTTACAGTATTAATTCTGCTTTTATCAAATGACAAAAAGTCACATTGAAGAGTTCCAGAGATAAACTCAAACAACAAAAGCTTAGAGCTAATAAAGTTCTTGGAACTAAGAAAAATCTCAACCCATTCAACCCATATATTTGTGATGCTAACTTCTAAAGGCTATAAGCGGTATATATACTATATATATGATTGTGTGACTGTTCTGTGTTCTTTTAGTTCATTTGTCAGGTCCCTGTAAGAATCATCTGAGAATTTTTTTTTACAAGTTAGTTAACCAACTTATAATATAGTTTATGAGGTAGAATTGATTACTAAAATGTATGGTAATTACGTTGCTTAAAAATGTATTTATTTTAAAAAGGATTGCGCACTTGGTATATAAATTTTTTAGCAAGTATAGATTCAGTAAACTAATAATATATAACAATATTATTATTAGGTTGGACACGACAGCACGTTTAATTAATTACAAATGAACAACTTTAATTTACATGAATTTGAGATTTTTTTGAAACGATTTGAAACGCACTATATTTATTTACGAAACGAGTTTATCTCTTCGTCAAAAGCGTCACATCCGAAACTGGACATTCATGAATAAAACCATATTTTAATTATTCATTTATATCATAAACTATTCACATAACTTTACCAAGTAATTTAATATTATGTAACGCAAATTGTTACAAGTCTAAATGGAACATGGAGATATTGAAAAACTTCTCATTCCCTTGGGTTAAGAAAAATTACGGGAATTTTAACTTTAATGTTGTTGTTTCAAATGTTGTTCAGTCTGCCTTATATTTGAGTACCTGTATTTTATAATATTTTTTAAGCTATTGCATAGCTTCTATCGCGGGCCTTGAGCGCGGGGACCGAATCGAAAAATTCCGTAAGGAAAAAACCTCACGCTCCCCACTCCGACGGGCTCGGAGGTGTGGCTTGAAGGCATGCTATGCAATAGCTTTACCGCGGCAATCCCCGAGTGCCACACGTTTTTTTTAAGCTATTGCATAGCTTCTATCGCGGGCCTTGAGCGCGGTGACCGAATCCAGAAATTCCGTAACGAAAAACCTCACGCTCCCCACTCCCACATATGAGAATATGTATGCAAAGTTAGTATCTTCCAATGACAATAGAGCTAACAGACCACGGCTTAGAGGCAGCAACCTAAAACGTATCCCTGCAACCGAGTACACTTAAATCTACAGATTCACACAACACTCCCTCATACACACACACACACACACGTCTTAATCCTCAAAAACACCGTGCTAACAATATCTATACATACTAATATTATAAAGCTGAAGAGTTTATTTGTTTGAACGCGGTAATCTCAGAAACTGGTCTGATTTGAAAAATTATTTCGGTGTTAGATAACCCATTTATCGAGGAAGGCTATAAGCTATACAGGGTTAGTTTTCAATGACCGGCCAAATTTTCAGAAATAGTTCAGAATCGATAACATTTTCGATCTAATGAAAAAAAACGTTTTTTTTTTTAATTAATATATTTCATTCCTGTCCACCACTAAAAAGCGAACGTTACAAAAGCACAATTCAGTTCAACAACCTAGATAGGTAGAAGTTGCACACACACATAAATTTGTGCGATGCGCGCACGCACACAAGTGCATTGATTATCGCGTGTTTACGATTTAGGAAATTTTTAAGACATTTTCAAATGAATGCTATTATTTATTTATTTTTTTATTCGACAATAATATTTCAAATGTACCTTTGGTTTAATATTTAGATCCTAATTTTAAATTTTGGCTGGTCATTGAAAACTAACCCTGCATATCATTACGCTAAGACCAACAGGAGCGGAGCAATGCGGGTGAAACCGCGGGGCACAGCTAGTAATAAATACAATAGAACGGTCACCCCTATATAATATGTTCAATTTATTTTTATTGCGGGTATCACGAAGATCGATAGGGCAACCCAAATAAATGTGCCCTCAAATTGGATAACCCGTGGTTTCACTTGAGACAGTGAGAGAAGTGGGCTAAATCAGAGTTAATGTACACATTTTTCTCAGGAAATAAACGTGTTATTATCTTAATATATATAAATCTCGTGTCACAATGTTTGTCCTCAATGGACTCCTAAACCACTTAACCGATTATAATAAAATTCGCACACCATGTCCAGTTCGATCCAACTTGAGAGATAGGATAGTTTAAACATGTAGGTACCACGGGCGAAGCCGGGGCGAACCACTAGTAAGAATATATAGTTTCTTCCGTCCGTCACGTACTTACGCTTGAGGATGTCACGCAGCGGTCATTTCCGTAATATATTTCCTCTATTTCAAAGTATTGCGTTTCAGTAGGTAAATTTCATTATAGAACAGTGAAAATCACTACATAGTATAAAACAAAGTGGCTTTCTCTGTCCCTATATCCCTATGTATTTTTAATAGTGTGATTCAAGAGGAAGGTTTTAGTATATAATTTATTAGATTTTAGACAAAGCGGGCGAAGCCGCGAGCGGAAAGCTAGTAGAATATAACCTTCTCCAGAAATTTGTCAAAACTCAAACTCAAACTCAAACATTTATTTATTCAATGAGACTACTTTTAGTAGCACTTTCGAATCGTCATTACATAAGTATTTTTAACATTTACCACCGATTCGGAAAGCAGTATCTATGGAGAAGAACCGGCAAGAAACCACGGTGTCTAACTGTATTTATAAGTAAATTGATATTCGTTCACAATTTACATACACTGTAAAATGAACATGATAGACTTTACCTCTGACATTTATAAATTCAATTCACCAAAACATAATATAATATTTAAATACTAAAAAGAACCCAAACTTGCTACGAGTAAAGCAATACTACGCTCGTAACAGTAATGAATGTGATGTGTCCTCAAAAGGTATAAGAGATGTAATAAGAAAGAACTCAGCCCCTGTACCATGATAATATTATCTTAGCCGTATTAATTCTAGTGTGGAAAAAGGACAGCGCTATATAGGTCGTCTAACGCCATCACTTTCCCTGGAAATAATACTGCTATAAAACCTCATGGTAACTGAACTCCGTAAAAAAGACGACTGTAAATACGGTGTCATTATAACGTTGATCTTTTGCAAGGGTGTGGACATGACCTAATTTTTACAGAAGCATACTCGACGCCCACTTATGAAATCTTCTAAAATTATTAATTTCCACAAATTATTTTCAAGGAGTTTTAATTATTTGTTATTGTTTATTCCGTGTTTATTATTACAAAATAATTGGAGTGTATTGAGGTAGGAATGCTATCCGATTTTGTAAGCGTAATTAAAATAGTCTTATTCATATTCAATACTAGCGGTCCGCCCCGGCTTCGCCCGTGGTACATATTTCGCAATAAAAGGTATGTTCTTTCTCAGGGTCTAAAGATCGCCTGTGCCAAATTTCATCAAAATCGGTCCAGTAGTTTATGAGCCTATTCATTACAATCAAACAAACAAACGAAGTTTTCCTCTTTATAATAAGTGTAGATAAATATGAACTCAACTCGATAATTGCATGCTACAAATAAGATATCAGAAAAATCACATTTACTTACATATCCAGCTCGTTAAAAAGGCTGATTCGTTAAGAATCGTCTCACGACCTATATTTTACCAAATCGCTTCAGTTACGTGAAGAAATTTCTAGAAGCCATTTATTACCAGAGGTGAGTTTACAAAGAGCTCTTATCGACTGATTTTAAAGGCCACGTCAGCCTTTTGCTGCTCCCGAATGGAGTTAAAATGCTCTAAGTTGAATGGAAACGTCTGTCTGTATTGGGAATAGTGAATATTATTTTATATACTTTTGTCGCTTTGTAAGGAAGGTGTTGAATACGTCCTATATTCGCTTTAATGTGAAATATATAATTAACTAGCTTTCCACCGCAGCTTTGCCCGCGCATTCAAAGAAAAACCCGCATAGTTCCCGTTCCCGTGGGATTTCCGCGATAAAACCTATCCTATTTCCCGGGGTAAAAAGTAGCCTATGTCCTTTCTCGGGTATAAAAATATCTCTTTACCAAATTTCATGCAAATTGGTTCAGTAGTTAAGGCGTGATTGAGTAACAGACAGACAGACAGAGTTACTTTCGCATTTATAATATTAGTATGGATATAGCTATACAGTGCCTATAACACAGAACCGAAACGGTTTTTAAAGTTAGTTGAACGGCTATGCTACTGAAATTAAAAACACAGTAAAAATTTGGAATTACTTAATAAAAAAAAATATTTTTTTTATCGTAAACAAAAAATGTTTTACAGAAAATAAACATTCCATAAACATTAGCTGATCAATCATAGTTTCTTACAATTTAACTACCAAATCATAGAACAATATATTAACATACGTATGACAAGTGTATCACGTGTTATACATAATTAGTATCATCGAACAAAAAGTAATATAAATGTAAAATAAACGAGACCTAAAATCCCTAGTAAAAAATGAAATACCAATTAAGAACATCATTCAAATCCCTTACTTTTGTAATTTACATGTCCCCAAGTAATACCTAGATTATATCGCATTCATTTCATTCATAAAACATCATTAAATTTTATCATTCAGTATAAAAAATGTTAAAAGCAGCCTTCTTTTCATTCCGCTGAATAAAATGAGAAATTAGGTCCATTCCTTTGGAAATCAGAAGAGAGTAATAAAGACGAAAACTTCAATAGTAAGTAGTAACTGAGCCAGTTCCGTGAGACTTTTACTAGTCTAGATTGTCCTTGATTCGAAAGGTATATTCAACGTTTAACATTTTCTCAAGGATAAAAGTTCGTTTTTATGTCTATTTGATCAGTACGTATCTACGGTAAAATTTTACAGACCTTTAAGTTTTTGTGGAGCAACGGAAACTTACGGTTACAAGAATTAAAAAACCCGACTGCTAATTTATGTAGGCTATGTCACGACCATAATTATTCTGATGATAAGGTACAACGACACAACGACAAAAAAATACCTATACATACATACAGTTGAAAAACATAACCTTCTTTCGTAGTCGGGTTAAAATGTATATCTCACTAGATTGTGAGTGTAGTAAATTTGTAGTACAAGTAATTTTGCTCGTCGAAATAAAAATCACCTTCGAATTGGAAGGTTGCAAAATTATAACTCGTTTCAGAGAGATTGCACCTTCTTTCTACAGTTTGATTTGGTGTGGAGAGTAATCATACATTTCCCTTATTTCTCCTATATTTTTAGAACTGCCTTTTTCCTATTGGTACAGACTATAGAGCATTTAAATTAAACCAAGGAGATGTTATTACTTATTACGGTACAATTCATTTTATGTTGAAATCAAAATCAACATTTATAAAAAACTAACTTCTCCGCGTGGTTTCACCCCCATTGCTCCACTCCTGTTGGTCGTAGTGTGATGATACATAGCATATAACCTTCCTCGATAAATGGGCTATCTAACGCCGAAAGAATTTTTCAAATCGGACTAGTAGTTCCCGAGATTACCGCGTTCAAACAAACAAACAAACTCTTCAGCTTTATAATGTCAGTAAGAAAGAAAGAAGAAAGAAAGAAAGAAATATTTCAGTTATAGTACTACCAATATTTTAACCAATTAATAGGGATACTAGGGGTCTATAAATTAATCTAAATTTGAACACTCAAAACTTAGATTACATTCAGTTCCCACTAACACAGCCACATACTAAAATGCTTTTGTCACTCATTTTTATCCGCGTGAAAATATATGTGGACATTTTTAATTCAATTCACAGTAATTGAACAATGTACCCCGGTGTAAAAGCCTCACCTTTACATTATAATTTACACATGGCCGGCAACGTGGAAAATGTTGGATAAATGCACACTTGCTTTTTATAATAAAACTAGCTTACCGCCCGCGGCTTCGCCCGCTTTGTCTAAAACCTTGTAAATTGTATACTAAAACCTTCCTCTTGAATCACTCTATCTGTTAAAAAAGACCGCATCAAAATCCGTTGCGTAGTTTTAAAGATTTAAGCATTCAAAGGGACATAGGGACACAGAAAGCGACTTTGTTTTATACTATGTAGTGAAATACTTAATAGATTTTTTCCTGAATTATCTTTATGTTATACGATTTCTAAATTCTACGATTTCTATACGAAGCAAAATCTGTAGATGTTTGGATAAAAGTAAATTGATTGATTACTAAATGCGCGTGACTTCACCCGCTTTGTAGAAAACTTGAAAAATTCCTAACTAAAATCTTCTACAAGAACCACCTATTAAAAAAAACTGCTTCATAATCCGTTACGTAGTTTTAAAAATTAGAAGATACAGGGACGGACAGACAGCGTCAGCAACTTTAATTCAGAGCTCGAATAAGTGATTGAATAGCCAGGAAGGAAAGGTCGATTCGAGCCCAATGACCCTCTAAAGCGAATAGCTTCAACATACAAAAGTAGGTATAGTTGTCTATACATTTAGAAATTACCTCTATTACGTCTATACATTTAGAAATACATTTCACTACATAGTATAAAAAAATTGCTTTCTCTGTCCCTATGTCCCTTTGTATGCTTAAATCTTTAAAACTACGCAACGGATTTTGATGCAGTTTTTTAAATAGATAGAGAGATTCAAGAGGAAGGTTTTCATATTATATAATTAATTTGGTTTGAGACAGAGCGGGCGAAGCCGCGGGTGAAGCTAGTAGATGATAAAATGTAAAGTACTCTTTATTCAATACAAACCAATTCACTATTAATGAAATTAAAAATGCTTTGATCATTATAGAAATATACACCTATACAAAATTACATTGAACTCTTTGTTATATTAATTGCAATTATTCTCGAGGGCACCATAATTGCACCATCCCAATACTTTTCAAACATAATTAATGCTTATTTTGATAATTTGCAAACGCTATTTATTCAAACTGTAATACAAATTTTTAACTACAAATTAATTCAGACAAATGCTCGAAGAGATAATTTGTTTTCATAATGTAAATAGAATAATCCAGAAAGGGAAGTGGAAAAATTTAATTTTGCTCGATCATTGGGTAAATACAAACCATTTAGGTAATTACTTATGAAATGTTTTTAATGTATATAAATTTAAAGTACTCGGAAAGATTTGATTTAGCCTCATTTTTAACTATTGAACATTTCTCTGGAGTGAGGTAACATTAAGAGGTAAATAAAATGCTAACTTTCTTTTAGAGTGACTTTATATTCTATGGAATTTCTTAAACTCAAACATTTATTTATTCAATTAGACTTCTTCTAGAAGTATATTTTTTTACATTTACTACCGATTTGGAAAGCAGTATCTATGGAGAAGAACCGGCAACAACTTCTTAAGTGACAATTAAACCTGTTTGAGGTAAATCTTAAGTCATCATTAAAGGTCTGAGGCAGGTGTAGGTACTTGTTATAAATAAGGAGTAAAAATATTTTGTCGTGAACATCTTTATGTGAAGATTTACAATAACATAATACATTTATAAAGTAAAGATATAACAGCAGATGACCTTAGCACCAGTATTGAAAGGAACTGCGATTAAAGAGATGTTTTTCAAGACAGGGGGAAAACCATGATGTCTTTATGCAGTATTAATTCCAGTCTGCAAAAATGACAGAGCTATATAGATCGTATAGCACTTTCACTGTCCAACACTGGTAATAATACTGCTTTAAGACATCATAATAACCCCCCTGGACGAGCCAAACGAAACGTCTGATGAACATATTCAAATAATTACTTTTGCTGATATGAAGTCAAAAGTTGCGTCAATTTTGACACTGCAACAATGTTGCATCATAGTATCTACTTCTAATCAGTTTGTGTTATATAGGAATACGTAATTATATTTTTCATAGATTTTATGGTATTTAGCGCAACTACGTTTTAATATCATATACTTTCACGAAAGCAAGGATGGAACAAATAAATTATTATAGATGTTTTTATTCTTCTAGATAAATGTTCATGTTTAAATAAATAAAATCTGTCACTTTAGATTTATCAGTCTTTATTACATTTTCCCAGTCCCTTTTATTTCACACAATACTTATATTTTGTAGGTGAGAATGAATTTGTTGGCTTTCCCTTTCACAACGTTGAAATATAGCAAATATTTCAATTAATTTTTTGCACATTCAAAGATAGAGTACCTATTTTCTTCGAGAGACTGAAATTCACAACATTTTGTTCAAACACGATTATTTTTCTGACCTCTATAAACTCATACAATTGCCTATTTATTATTGACGGAAATTGTAGTAAAGAAAACTTTCCCGTCTTCTTTCGATCATATCATCTTGTATTAAGAAGTTTACAAGAACATGAACATGATCATCTTGTATTAAGAAGTTTACTAGAACATGATTCAGTATAAAAATAACACAGCCCTTTTTTATTTTTTCGCAATTCTATTAGTTTGCCAACTCAGTAACTCACCTGTACCTAGGTTAAATTATTTTCGTATAATTGTTGATTTTAATTTCAACTTGAAATAATACAAAACAAAATACCAAGGACTCACTACATGCTACCAACAGAAAATCAGAAAAGTAGGGGTAATTCAAGAAGAACTAAAACGATTGAGGTAATTTCAACACAGAGCTTATTAGTAGTGATCAACATAAAACCTCCTTCCTCCATTAAAAATCCTCACTTCTTACACATTAGCATTACCAGGGAGAACTATAAAGCACGAACATTGCAGTCCTAATAAATATTCTCGTTAATTAAAATGCTAATTAAAGTATGCGGCGATCGTACCAAGTATGCTTATGTGCGGATGTAAAAATACCGGAATTTACCCGACTGCAAAAAGTAGGGTTATGAATTTTAAATGCGTTTTTATAAGGGCTTTTCATTATGAAACTAGCGGTTTACTGGGACACGGTCCGTTAATTCTACGTTTCGTTGTTCTCAAATAAAGTTTATTTCATTTCTTAGTTTTAATCCAAGGCATGGTTTTCTTGTGTGATAATTTTTCGATTCATTTTATTCCTCTCTAGGTTTTAGGCATTTGACTTAAAATTGAATAATTTTCTGAATTTTACTTTACACGACAATAACTCATTTTAAACAAAGACTTCTAAATGAATGAATTCAGTTTTAAAGACTTACTTGATTTCATCAAATTCATGGCCATTTTCAACTTCTGGATGTATTCCGTTAAACTCGTTTGTCGATCGATTAAAGTGACAAATAATAATTTGTGAAAATATAAAACAAAACGTGTTAAATAGGCTATTTTCATGACTTTATCAGAAAATTGTGAGACTGACCCGTAGCGGATTTCATAAAATAAATCCGTAATGGGTGATTTTATACAAAATATAAAAAGGTTAATTCACCCCATAACAGACGTATTTTTTATTTCAACAAACAAGTCGTCTCAAACCCCTATACTCCGAAATAGTTTACAGTACTATGGTAAAAGACTAAATCTTGTGGAGGATAGCTGAAATCTCAACTAGCACGTACGATACGACTTGAAAAACAACAGCTAACTTTTATCTTATATATCGAGTTTAAATTGAAGTGGAAACCTCCTCTCAATAGATGAATTTAAAACTTTAGAAGTTCCAAATAAAATGTTGTCTTTCTGGAGTTTCTAACGAAATAACGTAAAGTATATAAGTTGATTATGTAGCACCTAATCCTCCGCGGTGTGGGTTTACAAAATAAGTAAAATGTAAGCTTTCGGTTGATTTTAAGGATAATATTAGCGCTTAGCGCCTACTTCAATCTGATTAAACTCGATATCTGGAACGAACTTGAAATTCAATATCATTATCGTGTTTGGAACTTTTTGTATTAACGAATTTTTATTAAATTCTCAATTAGTTTGGTAAGGTAAGGTAATGGAATTTTGTCAAAAGCTATGTTCGTCATAAATGAAATTGTACATTTTATAATACGTTATAAAATATTTGATTAGTTTTTAAATGATAATGATAATAACTTTTATTATAATTTCTAATGTTTTGCTTTATGATATTATGTCAAATGATTTAATTCCTTTTCCTATGAAATTTCCTAGAAGGTTGTAAAGCACTATTTTAATATAATCAGGGCAAATTAAAAAGTATTCTCTTTCAAGGTAATGATTGATTAAATGCTCCGAAATTGACCTACAAAATGCCTACAAAGGAAACCCATCAGCTGATTCAAGCTAACCATCTACGAATCTATTTGCTGACTAACAAGCTAGCTTAACCTGGCCTTTCGACTCGACCTCACCTCTATTTGAAAGCAAACAGTTCGGATTATTATAAATCTTCAGGAGCATCCTGAATTTGGACTAAATGCAAATGTAACCAGTTAGAGATAGGTAAATGGTGTTCAGGAGATAACTTCAAACGTGCACGACCAGATTCAGAAAGACGAATATACTTTGACTCGGGAATAGCAAATGTATTAGAAGAGAATATATTAACTAACTAGCTGTGCCCCGTGGTTTTACTCGCATTGCTCCGCTCCTATTAGTCTTAGCGAGATGATACATCGCTTTCCTCGATAGGGCTATCTAACACCGAAATAATTTTTCAAATCGGTCCTGTAGTTTCCGAGATTAGCGCATTCAAACAAACAAACAAACTCTTCAGCTTTATAATATTAGTAAAGATAACTACAAGAGATGAGATAGATCATCTTACTAACATATTATTAACGTAGGTAATGATGGACGTTTGTTATATACAAAAACAGGCGATGGATTTGTACAGACATTTGGCACAAATATAGATTATAGGTAGTCACTTATATTATATTCTTGATTAGTACAATCATTTTTCCGGTTACTAAGCGAGTATAATACATTGTATTATACAAATTATTATTATACCTAAATACCTATTTACCCAACGAACTATAATTATCTGAAAACATACATACATTTTCCATGCTATATTTTAGAGAATTTCAAACATTGCTAACTGTTAATTTAAAGTTTTGTTTTCCAACAAATATATTTTTACAGCTCGTAAAGAAAAGATCGCTTCGTCGGCAATGACCTGTAATCACACTTAATCCGGGAAATCGAACACCATTTGTCCTTTTTTATAACACGCTATATTTCCTTCCTTCTTAGTTCTCTATAATAGCAGTTTTCTTTTAAAATTTCGTTATACAATGATATGTTTTAATGAAAAAGCTTTGTTAAAGGATTCTTTATTACTGGGTACTTCATATATAATATTTAATCCTTTAATCCTTTATTGACTTCGTAAAGCCTAATTAAAATTAGATGACACTAGCTTTACGCCCGCGGCTTCGCCCTCGTTCTGAAAGAAAAATGTATAGTTCCCGTTCCCGTGGGATTTCCGGGATGAAACCTACCCTATGTGTTAATCCAAGTTACCTTCTATATGTGTGCTAAATTTCATTTTAATCGGTTGAGTAGTATTTGCGTGAAAAAGTAACAAATACACACACATCCTCATAAACTTTCGCATTTATAATATTAGTAGGAAGTAGGACTTTTGAGGCTTAATTCGTCTCGTATTTGATATTTTAAAGCCCTATATCCCAGTGTAGAAACATAGTAATGTACTAAGTTACTAGCGGATCTATTTTCTATTTTATCTATAAAGGTGACTATCTCCTACCTCTAATACTCTTTAAAATGGTGGTCCTGTTAATACTGAAGAAGTACAAGTTCTCTGAATAAAACGTTTAAATTGCTTTCGTTGCTCAATCCACCTTTTCTATCGGAAATTAGATTTAAAAGGACACTACTAATGTGAAGGTTTATAATATAGGTAGATGGTAGAAGCTATATAAATAAATAAAAAGCCTGTTTATTTCCTGCAGATAGGTTGACATTTTTACAAAGTAACGCTTACGCGGTAAGAAAAATAAGTGTATACAAAACTTGATTGTTATTAGTAATTGTAATTTTGTTGTATTCGAATGCTAATATTAATTATTTAGTTATTGTAAATAAATAAAAGAAATTAATTTAACGTAATGAACTAAAGTAATCAATCTGCATGAACCCCTGTCTGGGTAAAGGCCTCCTCCAAAGCTGACCACCCGTCTCTATCTTGCGCTATTTGGTACCACAGAGGGCCGGCTGTTCTCTTGATGTCGTCGTCCCAGCGTGTTAGCGGTCTACCCTCTGTACCTTTTGCCTAGCGGGCCATTCCACGTTGTCGTTCTCGCTGTCCATCTTTGATCAGTAAGTCTGGCGACGTGTCCTGCCCACCTCCACTTCAGTTTTTGTGCGTGACTCAAAGCATTAGTTGCTTTGGTAATCGACCTTATTTTATTGTGCCTAATTTTAACTAATCTCTTTATCTTCAACATACTACGTTCTATCCCTCTTTGACAGCTATTTATTTTATTCTTTATTTTTGAAGTGAATTTCCATGTTACAGGTAGAAGCTATAAAGACCATAAAAGACGGTATTTGGAAATAAATGTAAATAGTATTCCAAGAACTATTGATGTTCTATTATTCTTAACTTCTTCTTATTTACCTGTGTCTATAAAATCCAGACACATGATTAATATCTGATTTTCAACCGTCTTGGAAAAAGGAGGTTCAACTGTTTTTGTGTTTGTAACCTCATTGCTTTCGACTGGGTGAACCGATTTTGATGATTCTTTTTTTATTTGAAAATCAGTTCCTTCCGGTTAGACCCTTTAAAATTATGTCCAGTTCTGACTATTAGACGACGGTTCAGCTTTTTGTTAATTTATGTTTATTACCAGAGACATCTTCCTAATGAACCTCTTTATTAGATATTGTCTTCTAGTGTCAATATGATAAATGGACTAGTAGCCATCGAATCAGCTTTTATTAAAATAAATGAAAAACGTAGATAATAATGTTCGCAGTAAATAAAAAAAAAATCCAAGCTCGAGAACAAACTTGCAACTTTTCATGAACGGTTTTGAATAATTGCTATTATATTCGTCGCAAAGTTTATCTTTAATTTTATCTTTGATATATATTTCTATTAACTTTTATGTGTGTGTTATAATATAATTGAGTAAGATAAAACACGCAACAATACCTCGTAGAGAAATTAAAATCCATTTCAAATAAAAAATAACAGTGTTTTATAATAAGTTATCTTCCGCGCTCCCTGTATTTTAATACAATTTCTTGATACTTTTCTTTTATATATTAAAACTAAACATCTTAGACATTTTAAAATAAGCACGACTGCCTCCAACTTCAACATTCACACAATTTTTATTTTTCTTTCATTTTTAATTTCCCAATAAACTCACCAACGAAAAGTCCAAAAACCAGTAACACGGTCATGTTGTACACACACAAGATCACATTATACACACACAAAGCTGGCACTCATGTGAAAAGTTTCGTACGCTCACACTAGAGGCACACAACCGTCGCGCAAGAAGGTCGGA
The DNA here is from genome assembly GCF_905220415.1 of Colias croceus. Taxonomy (NCBI): domain Eukaryota; kingdom Metazoa; phylum Arthropoda; class Insecta; order Lepidoptera; family Pieridae; genus Colias; species Colias croceus. The sequence continues at coordinate 1,751,143 of NC_059547.1, forward strand.
TGCCGACTGCGGGCGCCCCTCCCGTGGCGTTATCGCGATCGTATAATTAGATAAATGTCACTGTTTTTTTTAATGCGTTTTATATGCGGATAGATTAGGCTATGGATTCGATTGTTTTTTTATTAGGGCTGTCAAATCATAGACGATATGGATGTTTTATGCGTGATGGTGTTCTAATTTCAGATTATGGAACTATTTTTTTAATAAAGCTTTTATAAGCTTTACCTGTATTGTATAAACAGTTATAAAATAATTTAATGATGTACCTAACTAAAACATTAAAAATTATCTAGAAATCAAAGTTTTCTCAGAAAAGTCTAGGTACAAAAAAAGCTTCAAATCTTCAAATCGTTTTTGTAGATGTCTAGAAATAATTTGACGTTATCGAACCTAAAATAATTAATCTCAAGTTCTTTGAATTCATTCTTATTCTTTCATCTGAGATTAAGCTATCACTAATTTTGTCATCTTGCTATCAAATAATTTACTGCAAAATAAATGTAATAAATTAACTTAGTAACTTCTTTATTTAGCTTGAACACGTTCAATAGGTATATTTATTTCAAAATAATTATTCACTAAGAAATTCAGACTTTCAGGATTGAACTATCAAATTGAACATCTGCACTGAACAAAATAGGATAATTTTATTATTGTATTTTGTTATATTCAGACATGTTTTCACCATTTTATTGATTGAAACATTTTTTTTAAATATATAACGTTCAGTATATTAAAATGCATACTTATGCAACTATCTTCAGTAACCCTTTCAAGGTCTAACTTGATTAGATCCAATTGTGATAAACTGATAACATGGGGCTTACATAAAAAAAGAACTAAAAATGATCTTAGAAGATAGCAGATGACTATCTTTAATGCAAGCATAATTCATTATAAAAGTGTATTTTACTTATTTTACTGTATCTAACATCTGATCTACTTATTGAAATAACTATTTTTATGTTTTTCGAATCAATAAAAATACTACTAATAACAACTCTTCTATTTATAAATACACTTCTTTAATATACAAGTAGGTACCTAAAGAAAGCGAATATTATTACCACAGAATACACAGACGTTTAAAATCTTATATCAATTTAACTGTTTTTACACATAAAAGAAGGTCTGTTTGTACTAGCTCTAATAATTTCAAATTTCAATACTGTTACTGGCAGCATCGTTTAGTATTTAAAAAAATAAATCATGCCGTTCTAAATTCCCGCCGTGCATGCGGTTCCATATTTCAAATTTCGCGCGCTCCGACCTCTACTATCTATGGCCATTCATTATGGCGCTAGTTCGATGGCGCAATTAAAGTTTACAAATGTTCACGTGCACTCTTGCTTATTCCATGTTTGTATTATTTGATTGAAATTTGTGATTTATTTTATTGTCATTCTATTGAGTGGTTGGGTTGATTTATGGAGTGATATTTGTAGTGTTGATCAGTAATTAATTAACTTCGTACCTAACATAATATTTAAAATATTCGATATTTAGTTTTTCCATATTCAATTAATGCTTTATAAATGAATTTTTTTGTAAAGATTAGAAAAACATCGACCACGAGGCGAATCCGCGCGTCACGGCAAGGCGAAATACACGGGTTTGAATCCCGCCTCGTGATCAATTCTTCTTTTCTTTAAAAAATCTCATCTAATTAAGGTATTTTTTAGTCAATCAATTAAATACCTAATGAAAGATTTTGTTTCACGCCTTCCACGCCTTATGATTAATTAATATAATATCTATAGCTTATAGGTACCTACAAAATAAGTTAATTGTATGTAACCTTTTCCACGTTACTTTATTTAGGTATTTCATTAAAATTATTTCAGCATAGCTAAAGTTAATGATTTTATTAAGGTAATTTAGTTGCTACGTGCATGAAGCGTAACCGAATTTGTTAAAGCCACAATTGCAGTTGTTTTATGTTTTAATTTTTAAAATTATTTTTATGTGTAAAGCTATATTCTCTCTTCATTACCGTGCTTCTTTTGTTTTATCTTATTTGCACTGAAATTCTTAGGCTGGTTGCAGAGCTTGACCGACCATCAGTGCGTACGTCAGTCGCGTTTGTCATATGTATGGAAATTCATAAAACCGTTCATAGCTAGACCGACCATACGCACGCGTATTGTCATGCGCATTAGTGTCATAGTCATACAATTGTTGATGCGTATCGTCAGGACCGACGGTACGCACTGACGGTTGGCCAAGCTCTGCAACCAGCCTTATATTAACGAATAAAAATCGATTGAAAAATATAATTAAAGTTGCCTACGCCGTTCGTAGCTTGATGCTACGAGAAGGTTAATCTTATAAAGAGTAATTTTTATGGATCGAATTTGTAATTGTAGCATTTATTAACTTATTTTATGATTGTTGCTTGGTATTTTCAAACACCTGCAAAATATTCGAAAAAAAAATAGCGTAATATTTTTGGATCGAAATTGTAATTGTAGCATTTACAAATTTTTTGATTATTGCTTGTATTTTCAAACACATGTAAAATATTCGAAAAAAAAGCTTATATGACACTATTACACAATTCTACATAATTCTAATAATAAGAATAGTAGGGAATATAAATTACGATATATTGACGATATCCGTAAGGCTGCTGGTAAAAACTGGAGACAACGAGCGAACGACGTGGCTCAGTGGCGTTCCATGACTGAGGCCTATGTCCAGCAGTGGACAAATATAGGCTGACAATGACGATGATGATGATGACGTTACTGCGATAGAACGCATCCTTCCGCATACGTGTAAAAAGCGAATATTATTTGAATCCATTTCCACCAGTGCTAAGCTATATTTTATCAATGAATATTATTTTATTTATTTATTATACTCACTACAGCTGACAATTTTGTCTAATTATACACAATTTTACATTTATGAAAACAGATGTTGCGGTAAAATGCCAACCAAATTGTATACACACTTAAGAAAAACTTGTCTACTTAAGAAAAAAATGTAATAAAAATCACATTAAAGGTGGATATCAAACGCATCCATAGCCACGTAGCATAGCATATCTGGTGGAAAAGCACCTTAATGTATAGTATGGCACATGCAAGCCCGCATGGCATGGTCAAATTGAGACAGTCATTGTGTAATCAAGGCAATTGTTACTGCAAGTATTGTCCTCTCAAAGGGTTAGCTTTAATCCAATATGTATTGTTTCACTTCAGTTTAGTGGAAAGACATAATATATGTGATGTTCGTTTTATTATATCGATTGAACGTGCATCTTAAATTTAATTGTTCTCTGATTCTGGTTGGTTATTTGTATTTATTTATTTTTAGGAGTGTATTTTAAGCTAGTAAATGTTATAAGGGTGCTTGAACATGAAAAGTTTTAACTTATGTATCGAATAAATGTGTATTTTTTATTAAGCTATTGCATAGCTACTATCGCGGGCCTTGAGCGCGGGGACCGAATCGAGAAATTCCGTAACGAAAAAACCTCACGCTCCCCACTCCGACGGGCTCGGAGGTGTGGCTTGAAGGCATGCTATGCAATAGCTTTACCACGGCAGTCCCCGAGTGCCACACGTCTTTTTTTTTGTAACACATTATTGCATGCTGAAACAATAATCCCACCAAAAACATTTTCATGTAAAATGTTGCCAAGACGAGCCCATATGACTCGCACTGTCAAAAAGTTATCAGATCTCATGTAGAGCGAAGCTTCTAACACTACACGCCCTAACTCTACAAGGCCTAACTTCACAAACTCTACACCTTAGTCAAAATATGTGGCTTGGCCATTTCGCTACATTCACATCGGCGTAAGGTGAAAAATTAATTCACTGTGCATTACTTTTGTGTTATACAATAGTTCTTGTAGTAACGAACGGCCAAGCCACATATTTTGACTAAGGTGTAGAGTTTGTGAAGTTAGGCCTTGTAGAGTTAGGGCGTGTAGTGTTAGAAGCTTCGCTCTACATGAGATCTGATAACTTTTTGACAGTGCGAGTCATATGGGCTCGTCTTGGCAACATTTTACATGAAAATGTTTTTGGTGGGATTTCATTTCTTTTTGTAAGTTGTTTGTTACAAAATTTTATAAGTATGTCGATTAAAGTTTTAATTTTTTTTTAACAAGGAGTACCTATACATATATATATCTAGGGGAACCAAGTTTTAGATTATTAGATTAGACCTCTAGCGTCATCAAAATTTAATTTAAAATTACAGGTCTCATACAAACTCCCATCCCCTAGTTTAAGGGGTTGGGGGATGAAAGTTACAAGTTTTATAATTTTTTTGTTGTTTGTGTGCTAATACTAGCTTACATACAAAATTTCAGCTTTCTAGGACATTAGGAAATACCTTAAGAATTTTGATGATCATCAGTGAGTCAGTGACGAAATTAGCGTTTTTTAGATATAAATAAAATCTGAAGTATAAAAGCTAATGTAATTAAAACTTAATATGTTCAATAAGTCCGCTATTGACAATATATCCCGAAAAATTTGTTGATCTAGCATAATCCAAACCCAAGTTATGAGGGTTCAAAAAAACGTCGAAGCGCTTCGAGAAAAGGTAGGTAGTGCCCGTGCTTGTTCGCTTGGCTCGTCTTGGCGGGGGCACTACCGTGCCCCCAAATATGATGAATCGGATATAATTAGAGATTTTTATAATATCAAATTTCTTGGTTCATTTGTTAGGGAGCTAAGACGCTACACATACACAAACATAAAGATACCCGAAGTTTAGCTATTAAATATTAGATTTGTGTACCTAGGTATTAAGCGTCGTGTTAGCTAAATAATTTACACATAGCATATATCATCATCACGGCATCATGTGTAGCCTAATCTTCGTAATTAGTAGCAGATAAGTAGTAGTAGGTAAACTCAAACTCAAACATTCATTTATTCAATTAGACTACTATTTAGTAGCACTTTCGAATCGTCATTACATAATAAGGTATTTTAACATTTACCACCGATTCGGAAAGCAGTGATCTATGGAGAAGAATCGGCAAGAAACTCCATAGTTGCTCTTTTAAAATCATGTAAATATTACAATATATGAAACTTATATCTAACTACATAATATATCATAATATGCCAATGAACTGTCTTGTGGTTTTTACGCGACAACCCTCCATGGGTTTTTATCGTCCATATATTCCTGAATATTGTAGTACGCTCTCTGAACTAATACATTTTTTATATAAGTTTTAAATTTAGAACTACTAAACTCTTTAATATTGTGAGGAATTCTATTGTAAAAGCGTATACCTTGACCCATAAATGAATTTTTAACTTTAGCTAATCGGAAAAATGGCATTTCAATTCTATTCCTGTTCCTTGTGCCATAATCGTGTCTATCTCCTACTCTTGTGTGTAAGTCGGAGCTTTTGTGTACATGCAAAATATTATTAAATATATACTGTGATGGTACAGTAAGGATACCAGTATTCTTAAAATGATCTCTTAGTGAATCCCGAGCACGTAAATTATATATAGAGCGAATGGCTCTTTTCTGTAAGATAAATATAGTTTCTATATCTGCAGCCCTGCCCCACAGTAGAATTCCATAGGACATAATGCTATGAAAGTAGCTGGTAGTAGGGAGACTCCTATTCGTGTCCAAGAAAGAAAGCTTTAAAATTGAAATGCATCATTCTATAATAGGCGAATTCACAATACATAAAACCATATATCAAAATCAAATAAATATAACAATAAACCCCCTATTAACCCCATCAATCTACAACGCCCTCCAAAAACGATTTAACCAAATAAGAAAATATATACCATCATTTATCATACATATTTCATGCTAACAATATCGAACATAACATTCTGTCGGTTTCATAAATATATAATTCGGTTTATGTGACGTTTAAGTGGGTTTTTATGATAATTCCCAGCTCTGTAAGATAATTTCTCATTCATGGTCCAAATCAAGATTTAGCGGGCGTCGTAAATCATAGAATTATTTTCTTTTCTACGTTATATTTGATAGTATGTAAATGACGCTGTGATATGAGAGGATTGTCTTAGTTTGCCGAAATTAGCGTTATTTATTACGCTTGGGGGATTAATCTTGTGAAAACAAACAAAAAATTACTTATTTCTATAGTTTTTATTCACTTTTCCATCGAATTTTCCAGATCTAAAATGTTTTTTTTTTTTATAATAGTGTAGTGGTTACGTTGATTTATTTTTTCCACAAACAATGATTTATTACATTCAGCCAAAGTAAGCTTTCTGTTGTTTATTTAAGAAGGTCATAAATAATTATGTTCATGAGATGTCGTGAATTGTGATTTATGTTTCTCTCAATAATACAAAGGACAATAGCAATTTAAGCTCTATCTACTGAGACAATACTAACGATAGACATACATACATTTACAATTAAAATCAGTACCTACACATACGTGATATAGATAATATTTATGTATAGTGTCTTAGGTACGCAAAAGATATATATATAATGTTGGTAACATAAAAATAAAAGAAAAGTTAGTCATTAAATGCACGATACGAACCTTAAAACGACTGAAGAGATATTAATGATTTTTTCGTTTTGTTGAATTTGTCATTTCTTGGATTACGATGATAACTATCAAATTTTAGAGAAGCTTACAATATAAATCTATCTCGGTACAATCGAGGCGAGCTGCTTTTACAAACAATGAAATAAACGCTAAGAACTCATTCCTTTTTCACCATTCTATAGATCAGTTTAAATAATCAATTCCCACAGCATTTTCTTACAATAATCTTATCTTATATTCTACATATTATATCTGATAACATAGTGTTTGCGAAGTGGAGCGACAGCGACACGTTAATTTCCTCTCGTCTCTTGAATTGATACCTATTGCGTGTATCACAGCTTGAGGAAATACGGGGTTTCATAATAATTATTGTTAACTGACTTATTAGTTTGGAGATGATTCTAGAAGGTTTGAGTAAGGTCGAAAGGGTATATACGTGGTTTTTTAAATCACTTTTAATTTGTTTGTATTGAATTGACTCTATAATTGATTCTGCGTTATATTTCTACACTTCAAATAATATAGTATTGTGTGATTAATGATTATATATTTCATAAAATATGGTACTACCTGTGATACTACCATACCTAGTCTATACCGGCGGTTAACAGTACCTAGATTCAATTTTTTTAATATGACCTTAATTAAGCGAAAATAAGGTGATAATGAAGGTGACAAGAGTCATAGCAATACATCTTAACAAATGTTACCTATAACTTCGCAAATACATTTATATTCTTTCACGTCGAAAGTATTGAACATTAATCGATGAATTTAATGTTCTGTTGAGACACCGTTGTCACTTTGTAATGAAAAATTATTTCCTTCCTATTCTCATCTCTATAAATATTATATATTTATCAAAATAGGCTTAGACGTTCCAGAGAAGATTGCGTACAAGCACTGTGACACGGGAATTGTATACATACAGAAACTTAAAGCAAATGAACAAATATATCGTTCAATAGTTATATCCCAATCAAACTAGTACATATAGTTTGATTAAACAAGCCAATACATTGTTGGTTCAAAGTCCAAAAAATAGCCAACCATACACGACAGGTGTACGAATCTCGCGGGGATCCGTTTATTCGCCTGTCAGTACCAGAATTGGAGAGTTTTTTAAATCACCGGAATATGCTCCAGTGGCCCGATTCTGCATGTCATCCGTTTCTTTACAGATGTCCAAAATCGATTTCGATTTACGGCACTTTGAACTTAGTGTGTTCGAATTTTACAAGCGTTTTACGTTTATTGTTGCGGGCAATAAGGATCAAAATTGCGTGAGCTAATTTTAAATTTGGTGTTTAGTTGACGACTGTATGGACGTAGAATTAGTTTTAGTACTAGTTCGTGGGTTTATAGTGACCTTGTTGCTTTGTTTATGTTTTTTGAAGTTAGTTAGACAGAGAATTATGTAAAATATAATATTAATACCCGGGTTACATTGTTTCAGACCAGTGATCAATTCTATAAAATGTATTTATTCCAGTTACAGGCAATAATAACTCATTATAATAATAATCGTTTTAATAGAATAATTTGTATTCGTACGATTGTAATGTTTATGAAACATCGGATTTAGTAAAACAGTGACTTTAGTGTTTATTTAAAACACAATAGAGTCATTGTAAATTTTAATTTGTTTGTTTTTAGTGACGCTGACGTACGCACTGACGGTCGTTGAAGCTCTGTAACCGGCCTTAAGGTTTTGCCGGGACTATATATTATGTAATGTGTATATTTAGTCTATTTGTATAATGTATACATAAAATATCTATAACTTCCATAAATATTATAATTTGTTATAACAATAACGTTCACTAAGTGCGATAAATCAAAAATTATATGAGATAGAATTGCTCACGTTTTCCTCTTGAAACTCAAGTGCCTCTCAAGGGTCTGAAATCGTCTATAACGGCATAAAAATGACAAATGTAATCTTTACTTTCTCATCACCAAATGATTGTAAATCAAATAAAGAGCATAAAGATACGACTCTTATGATTTCACTAGCATAATATGCCCGCAGCTTCGTCGTATAATTAAATTTTAATGGTACATACTTTCACTCCATTTTATCCCCTCAGCGGTAGAATTTATCCAAATCCTTTCTTACCGGCTGCTTACATCATAGTGGCTACTTGCATGCTAAATTTCAACACGATCGGTCGATTCGTTTGGGCTGTGCTTTGAAAGACTAGTCAGATAGTCGCACCTGTGCATTTTATATATCACTAGCTTACCGCCCGCGGCTTCGCCCGCTTTGACTAAAACCTAATAAATTATATACTAAAACCTACCTCTTGAATCACTCTATCTATTAAAAAAAACCGCATCAAAATCCGTTGCGTAGTTCGAAAGATATACAAAGAGACATAGGGATAGAGAAAGTGACTTTGTTTTATACTATGAAGTGAAGTGATAAAGGTCAATTTTTAGGGAGTCGAACATGCTTCGGCATGAATTGAGCCAACACGTTCCAGGGAAGTAAGTACACTTGCACAAAAAATCTGCATGAAATAGTAGTAGCTATGTTAATTCTACTATGGTTCGTACCTTTAATAAACGGAATTATTGTATTGTGAACGAACAAACTAAACACTGACGTATAAAAACTTCTATAATTTTATTATGTATGCATTTAATAAAGAAAGAAAGAAAGAAAAATATTTATTGCCACATTAACAACTACTTATATTACTAAAAAAAATATACAACAGTTTACGTCATGGCAATCGGGTCACACTCAGCCAAGCTGTCGGGTTTTAACACCTGAACATCGCTGATTTTCAGTCTGCCCGTAAGTTTTTATTTCCGAGGCTCACAAAGTACACATGTAAACACAAATACCAATCAAAAAACATTATTTACAGTTCTAAAAATAATTTGCCTTGTTATTATTAATAATTAATTACAAATAATATATATATGTATATTATAATATACTAGATTTCCGCCCGCGGCTTTGCCCGCGTTTGCAAAGGAAAACCCGCATAGTTCCCGTTCCCGTGGGATTTCCGGGATAAAAACTATCCTATGTGTTAATCCAAGTTACCCTTTATATGTGTGCTAAATTTCATTGTAATCGGTTCCGTAGTTTTTACGTGAAAGAGTAACAAACATCCATACATCCATACAAACTTTCGCCTTTTTAATATATTATTATATTAGATTAGATATTATATTAGATGGGAGATCGTCTATCCGCATGATTATGATTATACCTGGATACATCGCTAATTTCTCTAAAATTTGGATGTATCTACTTACTTTGTAATAACTTATGATTACCATGAAATCCTAGTGCTTGGTAATTTAGATAATTATACCCGTGCAATTTATATTATTATCTACCTTATTAATAAATGTTCTTGCTGTGATGTAGTGCACAGGATTATAAGCTCTATGTGTACTTATTTTTGGGCTTGAAATAGTTTGCGTTAAGTGCTTGACGTAATAGAAAATGAAGCAACGAAACAGGTGGCTCCCATGGTATTATTAGTGTTATATTTAGCGTAAACAAACACCTATAATAAGATGACGTTATAAGTGCTTTCCTTGACGGGGTACTACAGCGCTGCAGGAGGTTCACCTGAAGTAATATGATTACAGTTTAGATTTTTTTAATGAAAAACACAATTGAATTGTTCCGCCTTTATTTATTTAAAAAAATCCAAAATATAAAGAGGTAACATAATAAATTATAGCAATCTTCTAATATATATATCATATAAATCTCGTGTCACAATGTTTGTCCTCAATGGACTCCTAAACCACTTAACCGATTATAATAAAATTCGCACACCATGTGCAGTTCGATCCAACTTGAGAGATAGGATAGTTTAAACCACGGGCGAAGCCGGGGCGGACCGCTAGTATGGATATAGAATTAATTTCGTATATTTTATTTTCTTATCTGTAAGTATAAAATATTATCCTATACACAAATGCGATGTTAAGTATCTTTAGTAAAAGGTGAATAAGGCCTCTATGTAACCGAAAAATGTTGAAACTTTTCCTTAGAGAAAATTTTCAATACCGAAGTCAGGAAGTTGGTGGTACTATATTGAGCCATATCTCTGAGAGTCGAGACGAAATTTTACCAGATTTGTTAGAGAGAATGTGTATAGTTCTACATAGTAGAGTTTCTTTGTAGTTTGGTTCATTGAACTAAAAAGTACTATAAGCTGTCACTGCTTACTTGTTTTTATTTATAAAACGCCTTTGTATTTTTTCTTGCATAATTCTTAAAATTATTAAAAAAAAGGATAGAAGATAATATCAATAAAAAAATCACAACTAGCAACGTTTCTAAAGAGACTAGATAAAAAATAAATTTGGTATAGTCAGAAATCATTGTTATATTCTAAAAGAAAATATAAAACGTTATAAATAATTTTTGAATTTTGAATTTGAATTTGAATTTGAATTTAAATGTTATCATTTAATCGATATTTAAAGCGTAATCAAACAGTAAATCATCGAAAAATAACTCATTCCAACATCACACTACCACCACGTAAAACATCTTTGAGGTTAACATACAAACGTAAAACTGAAAAGCTTTTCCGAACAATTTTATCAAAAACAAGCGCATGTTACGTATTTGTGGACAAAACAATCGTTATCCCAAACACGGGGTTTTGAAGTGGACGGACGGACGGACGAGTCTACATAGATTTTGTTTTATTGAGCGCAACATTTGTTGAGGAAACGTTGGACATTTGACGGATTGAAATTTTTTTTTTTTTGGTTGAATTCTGGTTCGATTGTGAATGCAATATAATAATAACTAGCTGTGTCTCGCGGTTTTATCCGCATTTCTGCGCTCATATTGGTCTTAGATGACATATAGTCTATTTAAGCATTTCTCAATACATGGTAAGTATGTCGAAGTTTACTCACAGCTCAAGAACTGCGGGTTTAATTTTATAATTACCGTGTTCAACCAAACCATCAAACTGTTCAACTTTATAAGTAGAGGTTATTAAGAATAAGTAAGTACAGATACGTAATCTAATATATAAAAATCAATGCCACTTTTCGTTGTAATTCCATAACTCGAGAACGGCTGAACCGATTTCGATAATTCTTTTTTTATTATATTCCTTGAAGTACGAGGATGGTTCTTATGTAGAGAAAACGTTAACATGTACCACGGGCGAAGCCGGGGCGGACCGCTAGTCCTGTATAAGTATTCATTTAATTAATTTTTATATCAATCAAAATACATTTAAACTAGATATAGCACTACTAATTGTAATAATTTATTACCTTCTACCAATTAATTAGTTTATTTTTTGTATTTCTTGCAAAGAAAAAATCACCATCTTCGGAAACAAAAATCACCCCTACCCCATCGGAATACGAACTATAAATCAAGGAAATTAACAATGGCGGACGTTTCCGACAAAGGACCACGCGACCACGTGACGAGAACAGATGGACCAGTGTTGCTAGTCGATCAATCACACCGAATTAGCTAGTTTTATTGTTGGCAACACCTGGCAGGAACTTTTGATTCTTTTATGCGAAGGTTCTTGTTTGAAGGGTTTCTTTGGGATCAAGGTTAAGATGGAAATTCTGTTATAGATGAACCACATAGATTTACTTATGTAGATAATATATAATACTAAATATATAAAACTGACTGCTGAGAGTATGTTTGTTATTTGAAAGCCTTAGTTCGGGAACTGCTAGGTCGATAGATAAATTACCATAAGTAAGTTGAAAAGTCCATAATTTTATTGATTTATATTCAAAGTAAATAACATCACGTATGAAGTGGATTAAACCACGAGCACAGCTACTATAAGTATAACAGCTTTCAAAAAACGCAAAGCATCACTGTACAAAATTTCATATAAATCGGTTCAGTGGTTGAGACGTGAGGAAGAGACAGACAAACAGATAGAGTTACATACATTATACATACATACATTTATAATAGAATTTATATTCATTAAAATGAATGATATTCCTTCACATTATAAGTTTAATTGGATGTTAACTTTGCAGAGCCAAAATTGCATGCGTAATTTACTCTAAACGTTCGATTCATATCAGTTACGTCAATTAATATTTGACTCTGTGAACCATGATTAAAATCACTAATTAATACAAATTAACGTTATTAAATAATAATTGTCTGTTAATTCTTAATAAGATAGATATGTGGAATATATTTTTGATTAGATAGAGACTTTGTAGAAACACAGTTTCTGAATCGCGGAAAAACTTTTAACTTTTTTTTTTTTATGATTAACTCACTCAAGTATCAAGCTTCAAACAAATTATCGGTATTTTTACAATTACAATCTTCCTTGATATTCATCCTTTTAATGAAAGCCTGGAAGAAATCGCTGATAAGCGATAAGGTCACCTTTTGTATTTAGATCCAATCTGTCTAACAATATAATTTATTTTTCAACCGACTTAAAAAAAAAGGAGGAGGTTATCAATTCGGCCGGTATATTTTTAACGTTAAAAATGGTGTATTAAATAAATAAATAAATAGTTAAATATATAAAGAAAAGGAAACAGCAAATACTTTACAAAAGCGGTATTATCACGAATACCAGTTTATTCTTCGCTTTCAATAGCAAAACATCGCAAATTCTAGTTCGAAGTAACACACGGACTTAGTCTAAATGTGTTGAGTCAGCTATATTTCCTAATTAACATAAAACAAATGGCCACTGTGCTGTTTCGAAATTCTGTTGCAACAGCGGTTCCAGTTAAATTATATTCACGAACTATATTTGTCCCGCGGCTTTGTTTGAGAGTAATCTTAATGTTGCGATATGAGTAGACGTGATAAAGTGCAGTGCGTGCACTTTTTTGTTGCGTGCTAGAACTAGAGTTTTATTTTTATATATTATACAGAGTTTTAGAGTTAAGACTTTTAGTTTTATTTTTATAGCCGCAGCCATATCATCCATTCGGCCATCAGGTGTTAGCTCATTTATCGAGGAAGGCTATAGTTTATATAATATAATTACGCTAAGACCAACAGGAGCGGAGCAATGCGGGTGAAACTGCAGGGCACAGTTAGTCCCTCCGGCCGGACGGTGTTGGGGTCGGGGGTTCGGGGGAACGCGGATGATGGAGCGGGGAAAGATCCATTGTCTGCGCATTGGTGGCGTAAGCCTTCGTTCCAGCAGACGCCAGCGAGGGGGGGTTCTAGTGGTGGGCCTGGAAACGGGCATCTGCTGGGCGGGACACGCGGTAGAGTCGTAACCGTTCCCGCAGTTCCGTCCAAAGCAGCGCGATGGAACAGAGTGGGGTTTTAGTCGGTAAAAATCCGACATAACCACGGCTCCATCCCCGGGAGCCGGGGGTATCTAAGAAGATTTCCCCACTATAAAAAAAAAAGGGCACAGTTAGTAATATTGTAAAAAGCAAGTAAATGTTACTATCCATTCATACCCATCATATCAGTATTGATTTTAACCAGATTAGTAAATATGAAATCGAAATATTTCCCTCATTACGGTTTAGACAACGTTCTGTCATACTATTATGTATTCTGTGGTTCTGTACCAAATTGTTTCCCTTTTCAAAGACTGCATTTATACCCCCCGATAACGAGCTTGCCATTGACATGGAATTATACAATGGGCCTGTCAGAATAATGATTATCGACACAAAGTGACAGCTTCGGATCGAGTTCAAATTGCCATTGATTATCCGAAATATTGTGCTATTGTTGAATTTGATATTTTTGGTTTTATGGCATTCAAATGCTTTATAAATATAAATTTATAAAGAATAGAAAAAGTTCTATCACGAAGTGGGACTCGAACCTGCATCCTTTCTCGCCAATCTGGGGCGGATGCCTGACCAAGTTGGCCACTGCACGGATGCATGTTCGAGTCCCGCCTCGTTAGCGAATTTTTCTGTTCTTTATAAATTTATATTGCGCTATTGTCAGGTATAACCCCATTCAAAAGGGACAAATACGATTGCCCCTTAAATGTGGTTTTACGGACCTTTATCAGTTACAATTAAAGTTTAGGTCGGAGTTATTGCTCATGGTCGGGTTATAGGAAATGCCTTGGTTTGGCAGAAATTTAGTAAGAATTTAATTTCGCTTTTTGATGCATGCAAATTCGGCGAAATTTATACCATTGATCTGTATCTGAAATGAAATAAGCTTATTACATTATTACTATTATAAGTTTTAGAAGAATTTTCTATTTACCAGTAGCAAGTTGAGTCATGAGCATAGAAACTGTTACATTCCTAGAATGATCTAGTGTCATCGATACGCTTATAATTATCTATATACTTCCTTTTACAATGTACTATATCGAAAGGACAAGGGCTAATTCTATTTGAAACAACATTCTAAGGCTAAATTTGTACTATTATCTGCTCCCAACAAACATCCAAATATTTCATTCACACAAAGAACAATCGAGAACAATATGCCCCTACTCCCATAGCACTACGTCACAGAATTCATTTCCATTACAAAGTTGCGTTCAGTATCGAGCGACATCGTAACTGCGAATAATCCACTATTTCAATTGAAATGAAACAATCAGAACATTAAAGCAATAACTGTCACACACACTTGTTGTATTAATATGCGAGGAACGTATTGGTCCGGGTGGCTGGTTCCGACAATGTGTTGGGTTGGGCCATGCTGGGCCAGCGGCTTGGAAGCATCTTAGTTTAATATGTATTACAAATACGAAAGTTTGGAAGACTGTATGTACGTATTACTTTTTCAACGAAAACTGCCCGATTTTGATCAGTTACTGACGATACTTCGCTAGCTTGTATTAGAATAATATTATATTCCTATAGCTTATGTATCACTCTGGTTTACTTGCTTTTAGCTAGGGCTTCGTACTCCAGTTAACCCGCGCGGCACTTAGTTATATTAGTTAAATCTTGACTATATTATTCTCATTTATTTATACAATAAAACACTAGTCTTTTGAACCATGTGATAAAAATATGTCAATGAAATGTGACCTGTTTTCCTTCAAGTTATGCATTGCTATTGTATTTTATATAATTTATATGCAAATTATGAATGCTTCTGGTTATAAATAGATGTTCTGTTCTATTTTTCTAATCAAAATTATATGGAAAGTTCTTACAGTGTTAAAATACTTTATTATAATAATACTTTTTTTATTGATAAGTGGGTAATTGAATAAATTCCACCGGGAAAACTGCAAACGTTATATTTAATGAAATATATCTGATTAAAATTTAGCAAACTGTAATTTACGTAACAACAAATATAGGTACTATAAAAAAAAACAAAAATAAATCTCAAGATACGGCTCTCTTAAATGCTTGGGCCACTGATTGGGCCAGCATCCGCCAACAAAGGTAATTTCGTCTAATACATTGTCAGTTCCCGGAGATGAAGAAACCCCAATGGGAAATGAAAGCCGCTTAAACAAATCTTATGTTATTACATTTTATTGGAACTTTCAAAATAAAACATTGCTAAGAGCTTTGTATAAAATAATTCAAGCTAATGTTCAAATGAAATAAACTAGACGATGTTTATTGGAAATATTTATTTGTTGGTTTTATAAGTGGTACTTAAACCAAGTATTATGTTTTTGAATAGAAATAAAGAAAGATATTAAGTCTAAGTTTCTTTTTAACTATATTCTTGTTTATATTTCTTGAACTATTCCATATTTCAAGAAATATAAGTTTTGGGAACAAGTTGTTTAGACTTTAGATACACAAATTGTATGAATTAAAATATCTTGTCCAAAGTCACCAGTGACTTATTTTTCGCAACTCTACCTTAATTTATAAATAAATGTTCTGAAAATTTTATTGAGCGTCTAAATATTTTTTTTTTTCATCAGGCAAGATTGCAGAAATATCTCCTCACATGTTTTGAACAAAAAATAATTAAATTTGAAATAGTTACATCTTCCTTATATTTTTTTATAAAAAATCACAAAAATGGAGTCCAATTGAAATACACCTCTCCCTATAATATATTGTTATAGAAAATTATTGCACTCTACACAAACGCACTAGCATTAACATAAAACACCTAAGACATTATTAAACCGCAGCATAAAGGTGTCATCAGACGGGCCATAAACCGTGGCGAAGTACACGATTACTGTAATGGACGCCTCATTCGTATGGAAATGCCTTAACGAGCGACGATTTCATTGGCATTGATTTATTGGTTTTTATGGGACTGTAAAACGTGGTGTGTGTTATGTTCTAGCTGTAGTATTGTAAAGATATTGTTACTCTGTATGGAGAGGTATATCTATACTAATATTACTAGCTTACCGCCCGCGGCTTCGCCCGCTTTCTCTAAAACAATTTGAGATTTAAACTACCCTATCTCTCAAGTTGGATCGAACGGCACATGCTTTGCGAATTTTATTATAATCGGTTTAGTGGTTTAGGAGTCCATTGAGGACAAACATTGTGCTGAAGAGTTTGTTTGTTTGTTTGAACGCGCTAATCTCATGAACTACTGGTCCGATTTGAAAAATTACTTCGGTGCTAAATAGCCATTTATCGAGGAAGGCTTTAGGCTATATATCATCACGCTAAGACCGATAGGAGCGGAGCAATGCGGGTAAGACCGCGTGGCACAGCTAGTAGCATGGTTTCATGAACACCAGCAAAAATTTTATGTAATAATTTATGTACCTAATAACTTATGCGACTCTATTAAACTCTCTTACACTAAATAATTCAGTAATGGAGTGGTAATGGTAAGTACATATATAGTACATGCAGCAGACTATTTTTGTAGTGAAAAAAATATATATATTTGACTTAATTTTTAGGGGAAACGGCTGTTGCATTGTAACCTTAGATTGTAATACGATTGTATACGTGTGAAGCAACAGGGCAAAGGTTATAGCTTGAATAGACAAATAAATCAGAGTTGGGACATTTGTAGGAAAAGTGACAGTTCAACATTTATGAAAACATGAAACATAAGATGAAACAGTAATAGAAGCTATGATCTGCAGAACACAATCAAAACTTTAGTTTCGTGTTCTGTTTTACATCGATGCTAAGCTATTACATTATTGTTCTATATGTTACGCAGTAAATAGGATTAAAGTATATTTTGTATACGAACAGAGTTGTAGCCACAGTCCAGCGGGTAACGTCTTTACTCGCAAAATGTGGCGAGCGATTTGAGCAATTATTACGTTGGTCTAAGGATTATTTTCGCTTGCGGTGTGTTGGTGAATCGATCCGGGGTAAATCGTAAACGTGTCCCTTCACCACATTCGTTCGGCACGTAGAGCACAGTATCCCATTGCAACGCTTGCAGTTATAAAATTAAAGGTAAGGATACACTGGGGCTTTTAACCGCTTTCGTAATTGGTATTCGGTATGGTGTACACTGACTTTTTTAACCGACCCAATGACGCTGTATTTCTGCGAACCTGACTGTTCCCTTATTTTAAATATGTTTTTTTTCAGAAACATTATCGGTAGGTAAAGGTATCTATAAACAAAATAATGACAAAAGTACACTGTGTTGAATGATCGTTTATAAGTTTAATAGTATCTCAACTATTTTATTCACACGACTATAGATTTTTTATTTGTAAAATAGCTACGTGTTGTCGGTGTTGCTATTGCAAAGGAAACAGCTTTAATTATATCCAATATTTCTGAATACACATGTATTGTCTCTTTTACTAGCTCAATAAGTCATAAATTAATAAAAAAAAAATAGGCCAATATCTCAGTGTGCGACGAGCTTTACGCACTTACCGTTACGGTAATGTACCGTGCTGCCAGACATTCGCACGATTCCCGAATAGGTAGAAACAGAAACGTAAATATATTAAGAAAAAAATATTCATGTGTAATGTTACTACTAGTAACAATAACTTTCTAGTGCTTTTTATATAGGGCATATAAATAGGTAAGTGATTGAGCCTAATGTGTTCTGCCGAAACTTTATTTGCGTTCAGACGTATACAAGACTGTCAAAATTACCTTTTTATTCCTTACAACCAACTTATAACATCGCAATTTATCACACCGAATACCAAAAACATCTGCATTTTAAATTAAAAATCTCCATACAGCATTAGTTGTTCACGTATAGTTTGCATTGAATAATTACGTCGCACGTCGATATATCAGATAATGAACGTACATGAATATTCCATTCCCTTCCACAAAGGAAATCTCGACTCGTGACAAATATTCGAGAAAGTACAATTTTAATGAAGTTCTACACGTCCCAACTTGTTATTAACTTGGGTTTTTGAAGTCATGAAATATGAGGGCAAGTTATAACCGTAGTTGCGAAGTGTAATGTGTTAAATTACGTAATGGCTTCATGGCGGAGTTGCGAGGTTTTTTTAATTTTAGTTCAGATTTTTGGTTGTGGTGGAATATGGAAATCTATACTAATATTATAAAGCTGAAGAGTTTGTTTGTTTGTTTGAACGTGCTAATCTCGGGAAATACTGGTCTGATATGAAAAATTCTTTCAGTGTTTGATAGCGATATCGAGGAAGGTTATAGGCTATATATCATCACGCTACGACCAACAGGAGTGGAGCCACGAGGGTGAGACCGCGCGGAGTAGCTAGTAATAAAATAAATATGGAAATGTTTTGTGGCTTACAGCTGGGTAATTGTTGTTATAATTTTCTAGCTGTGCCTGTTTTACCCACATTGCATACTTCAGGTTTATAATATTAGTATTAGTAATTATAGTATAGTTACATTCAAGTACGCGTGTGAAGTGATTATTGCTGAATTGAAATTTACTAAAATTATAAAAATTACTCAAGCCGAGTTAAATATTGGATTTGGTATGAGAAAATATACCGTCTATTTGTCAACTAATATACTAATGCACGAAGTCAATAAACCACAAAACCTGAAAAAACACCGGGCTCGCAGATCTGCATAGTAGTTTTTTCCCAATTGAAAAATCCTAAAATCACCAGTGTTTTATGAGCCCTTCTGGGCAAATCAATTGCCCCTCGCGATGAACTATTTAGATGAGGTTCGCGGGACGAGGCAGCTCAAGCATAACTGGGGCCTTAGACAAACGTACGTAACGCCATGGAATAGAAACTGCTAACGCTAATTATTGACATAAGCTCATGACATTTTGGTAATGGTTCGATCACACTACCAACGACGCAGACGACCACGACCAAAGTTCCAATCTTGCCGAAATTTGTTCAAAATCAATATTAAAATCTCCCGTCATTGTGGTACTCAGGAATAAAAAAATTCGAGGTCAATTAATAAAAAGAAATAGGGTTTTTTGCGATTTTCGCCGAGACGGTAAGTTTATCATACAATCACCTGAACCAAAATTGTATATAATCTAATTATCTATAAAAAAGGTTAAATACATTTTTTTCTAGGAGCCACCGTTTCTATGAAAAACCTGTTTGTTTATCCATTGATCTCAAAATTTTTTTTTCCAAACACCAATACGACAGGAAATTCTTAAATTTCATTTTTAATTGTGTTTTGCACAATTTTATTTAATTGCGACTGGATGAAAATTTTGTTCGTGGTCGTCGTTGTCGTTGGTAGGGTGACCGAATCCTTATGCAAAACATCATACGCTTATGTCAATTTCTATCGATAGCGTATTCTATTCCTTGGCGTTTTGCCGTTTGGCTAAGGCCCCTGGCGTTTTCTATTGAAACGGGTGCCGCGTACAAACACCGCGCTTTCCGGTGTTACAAAACTTCCCGCTTTTCATGTTAGCCTGGTACTTCAAAGATAGGTTGGCAGGTGCGGAAACGAGATTTCACTTGATCTTTTCAAAGGATTGTGTTAAGTACAAAATATGTTTCAAGTTCGGTTTTCTTTGCTTACGCATTAGAATGTACGTATACATCAAATACATCTCAAATGATGTAGAATTTGTTTGCTGTAAAGTTACTTTGTTAGAGCTTCGTATCGAGTTTGTATCAAATTTTCTTACTCCGCACAACAGCACTTTAACAATCAGTTAAATTTCAAGTTAATGAATGTGTAATAAAGAGCATAATAATGAAGTAATAGGTTTTTGAGTCTAAATTTTTTTTTTCATGTGTTCATTGTATTTTTCATTCAAACTTGCAAACTTCAAAATTTTTTTGGAGTGAGATATGAAAAGCAAAAATGAAGTTATACCGAACTACACATTATATTGACACACAATTAAAAGCAGATGGATTTGTTTAGAATTTGGTACGTTAAATTCATGGATTATTCAGCACACGTCTCTGCAGCAGATGTTAATATATTATTAATCCATAAGTTAGGACTTAGGTCACTTGGTATTACACCCTTATCGTTAAGATCAAGGCTTAGAAGGTAACTAAAGTTACTTTTCTTCAATAACTCTGTAATATTGACATTACAAATAGGTAGTTTAATCCTACTTATATTATAAATGCGAAAGTTTGTGTGGATGTGTATGTGTGTGTTTGTTACTCTTTCACGCAAATACTACTGAACCGATTAAGTACAATGAAATATAGCACACTTATAGAAGGTAACTTGGATTAACACATAGCAGGTTTTATCCCGGAAGTCCCACGGGAACGGAAACTAAGCGGGTTTTTCTTTGAAAACGCGGGCGAAGCCGCGGGCAGAAAGCTAGTTTTATTTATTTGTAAAGATGGCGTACAATTAAAGCCCATTTTACATTGTCTAATTTGTCTACAACATTACAAAACGAACGTAATAAAACTTTCTCCTAAAACTTCGTATTTCATAATATTATAAATCTTATAGACGAAAAGATTAAAGATTTGAATAAACGGTAAACAAAATACGTGAACAATAGTCGTGAGAGTGACAAGTACAGGCAAAATATTACAATGAATTTTCACAACAATGGAAAGGCTCTTTTATGAAATGACGCTAATTTTAATAATGTCGACTTTCATAAACGCATTGAATGTGAAACATTTGTTTATGAAGCCGTGGATGTTAATAAGTATATTACAACTTAGTTTTGTGACGCGGCTTTGCGTGGTTTAAAATATCCTGTAATTAGGTATATTCTGTAACATTTACCACTAGATTTTTATTGTCACTTTATACGCTCAAACATTACCTACCTACTTTTATTACATAAGTTGGTCTGTTTGATAGTAGCAGATGTACGTCTATGATATACAATTTTATTTATAAATATTAGTTAGTTATTAGTGATAAAATCATAGATTCAAACATTTTTATAAAGTTAGTTCCCCTCCATGGGATATTGGTTAGGGGTAGTTAAAGAGAGTTCGATTCCAACGAAAAGTAAGAAGAAAATGGACTCCGTCATTAACATCACATCATATACACGTAAAATGTCCATAACCTAATCCGATCTCACATCCCGTATATAACATTAATCCGGCATTCAATTTATAAATACGGTAAACGCACCAGTCATGGTCACTTTAATGTTGTTAAATTTTATTTTCCGAAATATAATTATCTGATTAAAACCATATATGTTTCAAAACTGTTGATATTGATTAAGGCAGGATTCCTATAAACACGAAAGCTTATAAATAGGACTTGTCTTTAATAGCAAAGTCAAAAAATGAATTTGAAAAGTTGATGTAGACAGTACCAATGATGGACAGCCAAAAACCCAATGTTGACCCACCATTTATGGTCTGCTCCTATTATGGCCAGCATCAATTATGGTCACTAGGCTTATCAATAATGTGTGTTATTCATGATAAAAGAAACAAGAGATTTGTTTTTAAACAAGAGATTTGTTTTATGGATGTCTGCTTAAAAATAAATCGAACCATTTCCTTCCGGGTCTGTCATTTGTAAATGGATTTTTCTTATTAGCAGATTTTATAATAAGTTGAACTGAATCTAATAGTTGTTCCTTTCCTAGCGGGCAATGTCGCTCTGCCATTGCTAACAACCACTCTTTCAATATGACTTCCACAGTCGTAGAAAGAATTGTAGGAGGACCCATATGACAGACAGCAGGACTCTTTCCCGTGACTTTGTTCCTTAAAATCATTCTCGGTACACCATATTTCTGAGCTGCTGCTGAATAACTATATCCTTTTCTGACAGCTTCCATCGCAAGGCCCATTTGATGGGGCGTGTAGTCTTTCTTTGGTGCCATTGTTGTCTTATGAAACAAAGAAACCAAATCAATTCTTATTCCTTATTGATAAATTTGGCAAAAATAAGGATAAATAGTTCAATAAAAAAGCACGCTCCTACTCCTATAAAATATAAACATAACGGTTTGTAATTCAACATCCAGTCATGGTCACCCCAATAATGGTAACTATTGACCATTACTGGACCGTTATTTACAAACGAAATAACGATGAAATTAAACCTTATTTCTGCGGACAAATATTCTAAATTTGATCAAAAAAGCAAAAAACCTTATTACACCAATCGTGGTCAATTTGACCATCATTGGAAATATGATTATTGGACGTTCCAGTAATGTTCAGCGTAGTTTACGCAGTTTCCAGGATAGAAATATGTGCATTTTTTGGTATCATTTGTCTGACAGGTATGTTACCTTAAGTATCACAGCAAAGGTATATCTCAAAAACCCTTATTTTATTATAATAAAACGAGCAGAAATACTCACCAACCTTAACAAAAATAACACGTAATTTACAATTTCACCACTGCATCCTGTTTAACGGCTCGCCATAATGCGAATGTGAAGTTTCATATTGAGAAACGTCATTTTTTTACAAGCAGATTGTCTATAGTTTATAATTAAGTGTTTAAATTTTTCCAACAGCATTAAGATTTCTTATTTTGCCGCTTTTTTTCAAAATCGACCAACATTGGAACGCTGACCATGAATGGTACTGTTACTTTCATATTCATTCTTCATTTTAAATGTATCTGACAGTTTAAAACGTAACATCATACAATACCACGAACTGTACAAACAGCGCTTTACAATAAATCGTTGGTAATAGACAATAAGTTATATTCCCTTTCAGAACAGCAGTTAAAACGCTCGCTAAATTATTTATGCTCATTGCAACACCGGAATTTTAATTCCATAAACATTAAATTCCAATGACGCTTTTGTCAAAAGTCAAGTCGCCTGAACGAATTGTATAGCCTCAAGACTAACAAACAAGGAAGCGAGTTAAATAAATGAAATTCATAAACAATGCCGTCGAAATGAGTTCTGATTTATTTAATTGTATCTCGGAAGGCCGGGACGGGGATAAATTGATCGTAGGTACGGCCATATTCTGTAGAGGCTTTTATTGAAAAATTAATATTCATGATACTTTGACGGTATTAAAGTTTCGAGTAGTTTAGGGTCTAATAAATTTGAATTTTGTTAACCTTTAAAATAATTTTCGTCGTTAAATAAGGTTTGACTGCGATAAAATAAAACATTTTGTGAGATGGCAACGATTTTTATTTTTAATCTGCACGGCTTGGAGATTTCTTATCTACGTGTTATTTAAAATTCGAACACAGTACTCTCAATAAATTTACAAGCAGCCAGTCGTATTGCCATTCTAAATTCAAAACCCGGTTGGCGCTATATATTTTGACAAGACTTATTGCACAGATAAAAAAAAATTGCACGCAATAAAAATACAGAAGAAATATAATAAGGACGGGTCGCTTGTTGTCTCGTAATAGCAAGAAGCCGTTCAGATTCGAATCTGTGGACTTTAAGATATCCCATTTATTGTGAGATTGCGAGCGGCGATACAACTTTTATATTTTGCAGACTGTAAATTGCAACCGACGCTATTCGGCTTGCTTTGACGTGTTTTATTGTTCCGATTTCGCTTTGACAAATGTAAATCCTCTTTAGTGGAGACTAGGTACCTATAAATGGGGATTTGCACGTATAAAACAATGATTGCTTACTATGCAATTCTTGGTGTAGTGCTGCAGCAAAATGAGAAGAGCGAAGGAATGGTTCTTTTAAAGCTCTTATATAATATAAATGAATGATTTCACCAAGGTTGTGTGTCATCACTTTTTTCGGATTTTAATCTTATTATTACGAAGGAAAAGTGTTAAATTTCAATTATCAACTATTGCTGTATTTTCTTTAATTCCGTTTCGTTGCATTTAATTTATTAAAGAAGGCGTGCTTTGTTTTTTTTTTTAAGTAATTTAAAAATTAAAGATTTATATGTCCTTATTATCAACTGAAATCGAACACTTCAACTCAAAACAAAGGCATTAATTTATTACAATATGTTCATAGTTACAAAAAAAAACATTATTTTTACTAACGAAATTGTAATAAATTTTATGTAGTAACTAGCATAGCGGCCCGTCACGGCTTCGCTCGTGGTACATATTAATATAGCCTATAGCCGCCTTCCTCCATAAATGGGCTAGATAGCCAACACTGAAAGAATTTTTGCAAAACGGCCCAGTAGTTCCTGAGATTAGTGCGTTCAAACAAACAAACAAACTCTTCAGCTTTATACTATTAGTATATTAAAATAATTTGAGGAATATCGCAATAAAGCCTACCGCGTAATACTCTCCATAAAGTTTTGTTTAATGAACACTTATCTAACGTATACCTCATAATATTTTACACATAAAATTATATACGAATTTTATTGGAGCGTAAAAATGATATTTTTATTGATTAAGGAATTCGTGGTAGCTTATTGTTGTATAATATAATTCAATGGCACTTATAAGGTATTATGAGGAATTGAAAATGGTTCTTAAGAGAAGTGTAGTTGAATAGATATTTCAGTTTTAAGATTGAATATGAAAAAGGATAATGAACTTTATAGGTGGCAAGCTATTAAAATTAAAGCTCGCTCAAATTTTGTTTCAGTAGATGTTAATATGTATCTTTTTTTAAATAATATATTAATTATATAATAGCATTGGCTGTTTCGATTGATAGTGTAGTATTATGATAATACTAGATTTCCGCCTGCGGCTTCGCCTGCGTTTTCAAAGAAAAACCCGCATAGTTCCCGTTCCCGTGGGATTTACTGGATAAAACCTATCCTATGTGTTAATCCAAGTTACCCTCTATATGTGTGCTAAATTTCATTGTAATCGGTTCAGTAGTTTTTACGTGAAAGAGTAACAAACATCCATACATCCATACATCCATACAAACTTTCGCATTTATAATATTAGTAGGATAGACTTAGACTCTCCGGAAGTTTCCATCGTCATAAATTAAAAAAAAAGATGTGTGGCACTCGGGGACTGCCGCGGTAAAGCTATTGCATAGCATGCCTTCAAGCCACACCTCCGAGCCCGTCGGAGTGGAGAGCGTGAGGTTTTTTCGTTACGGAATTTCTCGATTCGGTCCCCGCGCTCAAGGCCCGCGATAGAAGCAACGTACTCTTATAACTCGAATTCATAAAATATTTACAGAAACTGTTTAAATATCTTCCTTCATTTTCCAATTTACTTCAAATCTTATAAAACATCCTTTTTCCTAATTTATTTCACCTAACCTTTTATAGCAAACTGTCGCCATATTTCGTTCACATCACAGCCACAGATTATTAAAGACGCAACAACGCGTCGACAGACTGAATTTATGACCTGTGGTCTGTCGTGTCTTCGTGTTGAGTTCTTACTTCGGTAATTTATAGTTTAAATTTTTGTGTTGTTTTTAGTTATTTAAAAGGAGTATATAGTATTATTTTTATTTATTTGTGGAGTATATAATATGTTTGTCATTATCTCAAGCATAAAATTAATTCAACGTCGTAATTTTTCGATAAAATTATACAGCTCGTTATTACAGTTTGAATAATCAATAAATATGTATAATCAATAATCAATGTATTATTATTTATTTTTCCTTAGTTTAAAAAAAAACACGAAATCAATTCTTATTTTTGTACAAAAATATCTAGCATAAGAAACGAAAACCTTCCGTGAAATATAGTCCTCAGTGCATATTTTACTCTCTAATAAAACAAATGAAGTCAATAAGTCCAAAAATATTCCATTAAACATCATTACATAAAAAACATGATGCAGTATTTACAAAGTATTTACCTGTTTAGCAGAATATAGTGAACAATAGATAAAACGTCAAATACAAAGACGACGGGAACTAAGCGGCTTTTCAGAGGCGGTTAAATTTTGCTTTTTCTCAAAATAGGATGAAAGGTTGCCAAATGTACGTAATTTAATGCTGTTACATAGAGATATAAAGTGTGGGAATAAACGCTACGTTTTGGAAGGAAAATTATCACTTTTATTCTAGTTTTATTGACTTTGTTTGTAGGAAATGTGATGATTTATTTCCGAGTTAACCTTCCAGCGGTCGCGCGCGGTCTCTGAGTCCGCAACGAACTTATTTTAGTCAATATACTGAAACTGTAAACAATAGACGCTTGCGCTTCCGTGATACCTTCGAGGGGGTGAGGTAGCACCTCTCAGTAGCCCTGTGACATTCCTTGCATGTGCATGTGCTTTCTTATTTGTGTTTGCGGTCTCAGATTCCGCGCGCGACCGATTGTGTTCGAGAAAAATCCAGTGCAATTAAACCGAAGCCGAGGTAAATATTTTATGTTTTTTGTAACTTATTATTACTTTTTATGCTTTAGACTATAATAATATAAAAGTATAGTTTTAACAATGTATTTTTGTTGTAGACAATGAATTACGAAGACTTAGAATGTCGAATATCTCGCATGTTAGAGGAGGTGGAATCAGAAGATGAGGTCTTCGATGACGTTTCGGACCAAGAAGACGACCCAATAGAAATTTCACCAGCACAGGATGAGTGTGTTCAATCAGACGCTGAGCTTAGTGAAAAAGAACCGCAAAACAAAGTATAGTTGTTTCAAATGTGAAAAACACATGTGCCTAGAACATGTGATTGTTATATGCCGAGAATGTTCATTTCCAGTAGATATTATGGACACTAATGACGAATAGTTTACTATAGTTATTCTAAACAAAAATAAGTAGTTTTTAGGTATGTTTTCTTTATTTCATTTTATTATAATTTAGATTATTCTAGAACTTTACGTAAAATGATCTCAAAAATAGGTGTCATTTTAGCGTTCCTATTACACAGTGCCAATTGATGATGAATGTGATTTATTTCTAAGATAATTATTGTCAAGTTTATAATTGTTAATTGTAAAAAAGAAAATTTCATTTTGTTTTGTTTAATGTTGATTTATAACGGTGATTTCCACCCAGAGTCAAATATTTTGAGTTTTTATAGACCTTTGTTCTATTAAGTATAAATAAAAGAAGTAATGAGTAATTAAATTGTTTTTATTTTATTTCACATGTTTAAGACCTCTTTTTAATCATGTGCTATACAAGAAGTCGAAATATTCATTTGTTTTCCCAAACGAGACACTTAAATTTGCGGAATCACAGACCGCGCGCGACTGCTTGTGTTCGGCGCAAGGGTGCGACCGCTGAAAGGTTAAAAATGATAGACAATTATTGTTCATATTATTTCTTCAGGCAATTTCTGTATACTTTGTAAAGATTATTATTCAGAAAGTTACATTAATAAATTGAAAAAACATATTATTTTCTATCATAAAAGTCAAGCATCAACATATTTTCTATTACTTAACATGATATTAGAATTTCCATCTATTCATTTTTTCAGGAAGAATTACGGCGAAAGTCGTTAAAAGCTTCTATTGCACAATGCACTGTATATTACAAAAATAGTGATTTACTATATTTTTATATAAAATACATATTATTTTGTTATTTAACCTTTGTTTTATTTTCCTTATTGAAACCAATAGTGAACATCATACGGTTTAAGAACTTTTAGGTAAGGTAAGAAAAATAACAACTGGCGTTTTCCCACCGAATAAGAGAACGTATGTTTCCACTTCATGGTTGATGAATGGGCTATTTATTTTGTGGTAGTGTTAGTTCTTGAGCTGTTTACAATTCAATGCCGAAAATGTTGCCATACCGAATTACATTTTCCTTAATCATATTTTCTTAAATCGTGCAGCATGGCAATGATTTACAGTTCATTGCTCGGTGAAATTTATATAGCCAGTATGAAAAATTGCGGCTACGTCCGTATTTTAGTGGGTTAATTGGAGTTTTATTGCCAGTTTTGTATGAAATTTTTGTAATAAAATTAGCATTTTAGGTGTGCGATGTATCTGTTGATTAGTTGTTGTTTTGTTGCTTTTCGATGGCATAAATGTCAAATAGGTTTTTGGGTCATATTTTAATGTGAGTAATATAACTTTCAAACGTGATTTTTTATTGCATTAATCTACGTATTCCATACAGTATAGAAATAGATAACCGTCTTTCTATACTATAATATCATAAAGAGGAAAGGTTTGTATGTATATATGGTTTTCACGCATAAACTACTGAACCGATTACAATGAAATTTAACACACATATAGAGGGTAACTTGGATTAACACACAGGATAGGTTTTATACCGGAAATCCCACGGGAATGGAAACTAAGCGGGTTTTCCTTTGAAAACGCGGGCGAAGCCTCAGGCGGAAGTCTAGTTAAAATGTAATAATGGGTCTTAACTTCTGATTCTAATAACAATAGAATGAGCATTAGAAAAATCAAAATTTCAACAAGTAGGTATTTGCATATGGTATGAAGCAGATTGTACAAAAAGAATACTAATTGTATTCTTTGTAAATAGCAGGAAAAATAAAAGGCGAAGTAAATTGTTTATTTCGCTAATACCTCCCGTGGGACTCATTCTTAAATGTTACTTTCTCCAATCGGGAACCATTCGAGACGTTTGTCGGTTTGTTTATCTGAAATTGACGACCTAAGGGTGACGTGAAATTGACGTGAGGCAGGGGTTATAAGTTCGATGACCCTTTGGAAAATTGTGTTATCAGATTTTAAATTCTGATCTTACCTACCTTTTAATGACTTACAATAATTCTTGTAATATATTTGTGTATAATAAGTGTTATTTTAAAATTAACGGCATTGTTGGATATTTTCCGAAAATGCTTTATGTATTGGAAATCTAACAGATGATGACGTCATTGACATTATCATAAAATTAACTTACTACTTAATTAACAAGAGTACTTTTAACATCAAATAAATGAGTGCCTACTAAATTGTTTATCAATTTCGTATTAAATAATTTCAATCATAAAATTTTCCTCTATTACCGCCAATAGTCCTATTTAATACCTCGAAAACTTAATATTACACTCACGCCCATAAAGCTATACTGAAACTCGCGGAGTATTTCAGTTTAATTAAATTTTAATATTCATAGCATGTAAATTTATTATTAAAATAGTTTATAGTCCTGTCTACTTTTGTAATATTTATGAGAAGCAAGCTTATAGTTGGGTCGTCCATCTTGAATTTGAAATGACGTCACATTTTCGCGCCATATGACTTTTTCTAGAAGTTTTAAGAATCCTGTTTTCCTTGAGAAATGCGTTTACATCGACTTCACTGAGCCATTTTCTTCAAGTAAGTTCAAAGTCCAAACTTTTTTATTCGTGTAAAGTTTTACAAGTCCTTAAGAATAATATATTTTTTAATTATCGCTGGTGAAGAAAATTGCGGATGTTTCAACTCACGATTTATGAAAAAGCTTTTCGTTAATAATATCATTATTAGTAAGTAAATTATCAAAAATACTTCAATATTATTCAATCAATGTAAGGTAAAGAAGCTAGGTGGTCGCCTGATGCTAATAGTCCACCACATCCTATATAAGCATAATTTTAAATATATCAAAGCATTATTACATTGATAATATGACATTTAAATACACCATAAAAATAATTGTACAAAATAATTGCAAAAATCTTTTAAATTTTAATAAATATAACACAACTATGACAGTAATCTATTATGAATATTAAGGGCCGATTTTTCAATGCATGGTTAAAACTTATCCGCCCAATAAAGTATTACACAATAATATTAAAATGTCACTCGTAAACTGTCAAAGACGGGCAAAGAATACATTTTTGAAATGATAGTGTAGTACGTTATTCGACAAATAAGTATCAACCAAGTATTGAAAAATCAGCCCTTAAAATCATAATTTTAAATCTATCAAAGCATTAGTCCATTGATCATATTATTATTGTATTTAAATACACCGTAATAATTATTGTACACTGATATATTATTGAATCTCTATCTCTATCTGAATCTCTAGCTGAACACAGAAATCTATTTAATTTCAATTAATATAAGACAACATTGACAGTAATCTATTATGAGTATTTAAAAAAAATACCAATTACGAAAGTTAATACACTAATTTATACTTTGAAATACCTTGAAAATTATAACATGGATCTTCCTTAATGTATACAGAATGAATGACCTCGATACTCTTCATTAATTAATGAATAATTTTAAACTTTCCCTTTGAATATTTCACATTAAAATTAGAAGACTTTATTAATTATCCAATGTCGAATAATGATGTAGAGTTTCATAAAATTACTCCGAAAATGTTCACTTTCAAATAATTTTAATATTTAATAACGACCAGTTTAAACAATTTAATATTTCCATGGGTTTCTAATATAGGCTACTCACTTACCGCCCGCGGCTTCGCCCACTTTGTCTAAAACCTAATAAATTATATACTAAAACCTTCCTCTTGAATCACTCTATCTATTAAAAAAACCGCATCAAAATCCGTTGCGTATTTTTAAAGATTTAAGCATACAAAGGGACATAGGGACTGAGAAAGCGACTTTGTATACCGAATTCGAATAGGAATATGCCTTTCTTTTATGATTATTAGATTTTTAATAAAGTCAGTATTTTTTGTCATATTTTCTATACAAAAATATGAATGTTTCAATTTTTTTTATAGAAATTTAGTTAAAATCTATTCAGTACATAACTTGGTTTCAAAATGAAAATGTTGCTATTTTGGGTTATATAAATTGGATGACATCCAAGCAAATTATATAGAGCATTTGTTATTAGCCTACATTTTCTTCAAATCGAGAAATAAAACAGCTTTCAAAATCTGTTTAAAATTAAGTACACTAAAGGAAACGCTAAGAATTGGTTCATATTAATATTTATGTGTCTTTTGCGACTTATTATTACAACTTATTACATATTCATTAGTGGTCTCGGCTTTGTCCGTGGTAAATGGGGTACATGCGTGGTGAACAGTCTATTAAGCACTCAGGGATCACATACATAGCCAACGTCGAAATCTATACTATTATTATTAAGCTGAAGAGTTTGTTTGAACGCGCTAATTTTAGGAACTACTGGTCCGATTTGAAAAATTCTTTCGGTGCTAGATAGCCCATTTAACAAGGAAGGTTATAGGCTCTATATGAGCATCACTCTTAGACCAACAGAAGCGGAGCAATGCGGGTGAAACCGCGGGGCACAGCTAGTAATTAATAAATGGGTCCACTAGAGCCTGCTTGTTTCAACCAGTATACCATACTCTTCAGTAATACATTATAATATACTAGATTTCCGCCCGCGGCTTCGCCCGCGTTTGCAAAGGAAAACCCGCATAGTTCCCGTTCCCGTGAGATTTCCGGGATAAAAACTATCCTATGTGTTAATCCAAGTTACCCTCTATATGTGTGCTAAATTTCATTGTAATCGGTTCAGTAGTTTTTACGTGAAAGTGTAACAAACATCCATACATCCATACAAACTTTCGCATTTATAATATTAGTAGGATATTAGATTAATATATAGATTACCTACATAGCAACTATAAATATCGATATACCCACACACGAAAAGAAATTAACACATAATTATATTTTCTCCATACACATACAGAAGTTTTAATCGCCTTAAAACCCAATTAAACTTGCTTATGAGTCGCGTCACGCGTGACTTCAGTCACTAGAAACATAATTGAGCAAACAGCGTTTTGCTCTCAGATTACTTCGGTAGCTAGATAATGAAGCGTGGCAGATAATGTAAGGGCTTGTGTACACTATCTTCTTGTTATAATTAAGAAAATACGTCTCCCATAGTCGACCATAAGGCCATTTTCCACCAATAATGTGCGAGAATGTGTAGCGGGGAATATGTTTATGAATAGCCAATATTATCGCTTCAAACGTTATACGCCTCAAACTTCAAACTAAATGAAGCGATACGATTGGTTCTTTACAAACACATTCCTCGCTACACATTCTCGTACATTATTGGTGGTAAAGCAACCTTACAAAAGTTAAGGTTGCCTGTTGGAAAATGTCAAATCCTTTAAATCCTACGGATATTGAATGAATGAATGAATGAATGAATATTCTTTATTGCTTATAAATAGATTAATACAAGTGGATAAGCACACAACACATAATATAAAATAAGCAAAAGGCGGCCTTATCGCTAGGTAGATAATAAGCAAATAATGTGAAAGTTGTGAGAATGGATCTGTATGGCATAAGGATGTTATGCATATTTGTGTTTTGACTATACTCTTTCAGGCGAAAACCAACTGAATTGTCAATATAATTAGTAGTTATATAGGTTACTAGCTTATCGCCCGCGGCTTCGCCCGCTTTGTCTAAAACGGAATAAATTATATACTAAAACCTTCCTCTTGAATCACTCTATCTATTACAAAAAACCGCATCAAAATCCGTTGCGTAGTTTTAAAGATTTAAGTTTTAAAGGGACATAGGGACAGAGAAAGCGATTTTGTTTTATACTATGTAGCTTTGTAGTGATGTACCAGAATAAAACATCAGCTACAGAAACACCTACTTTTAATGTTTTTAATGAGGCCTTTTATAGCAACATTATTTAATTTAAATGAACTATGTAACTAACCTAACTTCATAATAAAAAATATATACACACACTACACATTGTATTTTATTTGTTTGATAAATTTATAAAGAACAGAAAAAATCGATCACGAGGCGGGACTCGAACCCGCATCCTTTCGCGCCATTCCGGGGCGGATACCTGACCAAGTCGGCCACTCGTGACCTCGGGTCACAAAGCATTTAAATGCCATTAAACCAAAAATATCAAATTGATTAGTTTTCTTTAAATTTACATAACTCATAGAAATTAAGATTTTTAAAATATGTCTACAATGCCTTCACTAGGGATTGTGCATAAATCACGTGACTCACGGCTCCAAAGGGAGGTTTGAACACAAAATATCACGGGAAGTGAGATAACTCATGTACTTATTTTGTCATTGAACCAGATCTTATCCAAATAGCGGTGCGAATTTATCCTGATCGTGTTTGAGGTATTTATAAACGACTAGCTGTCTGCCCCGTCTTCGCCCATGGTACAAGATAGCCTATGTTCTTTCTCAAGGTCTAAAGATTGTCTGTGCCTAATTTCATCAAAATCGGTCCAGTAGTTTATGCGTTAAAACCATACATACATAATTATAAACCTTTCCTCTTTATAATATTAGTGTAGATACATGCTATGTGTAGAGAGGTAAATGTTTTTTTTTTAATTGGAGAAGTCTCAGAAGATTAATTAGTACGTAATCGAATTTCTGGTGATTTAAAAATTAAACTCAGTATAATCGCGGAATAAAAACATCAATCGATTGATTAATTTACCCTTTGGTTTACGCTTACTTATCCTAAACAATACTTTCAGAAGTACACACAAAAAAAAAACAAAAAAAAATGTATTGTTTTCATCCATTTAACTACAAAGATTCATTAATTTTATACTAAAAAATGATGTGCACAAGCCTTTATAATTAGGTAAAGTGTAGTTCACAATAACTGTTAATTTTATTAATATGTCAGCTTATATTTGGCTCCGTCTTATTATAATTAGGAGCCTATAGTAAGAAAATTAACCTAATAATAATTTCTAGAGTATTAAGACTCTAAATATAGAAAATTAACCAATATTGATGTTTAATAGGGAGATAAATAGGGAGAAAACTTGATTTTATTTTAAGCACGGAGTAACATCATTCTTGTACACATCAAAATCAAATATAATATACTAGCTTACCGCCCGCAGCTTCGCTCGCTTTGTCTAAAACCTAATAAATTACATACTAAAACCTTCCTCTTGAATAACTCTATCTATTTCAAAAAAAACCGCATCAAAATCCGTTGCATAGTTTTAAAGATTTAAGCATACAAAGGGACATAGGGACACCAATTATATGAGGTTTTTATGTGATAAACACACACAGAATAAAAGTGCATTCAAGTTATACACATTTTAATATAACACATACAAACACAAGGAAATGAAAAAAAACAAAAAGATTTATTTCCTTGCTGCAAATTTCACCCAGCTCTGACCTTTGGCCATAATTTTAACATCCTCTGGAGCAAGTTCTATGGGGTCCGCTGTTTTTGGGCATTTATTTATTTCGAAGTTTAACACTAAGTTATATAGAAGCACCTTCAATTCCATCATGGCAAATCGAAAACCTGTGAAAAAAATTAATTATACTTAAATAAGGATAGGTTAAAATTGAAACATACAAAAACATTGATCTCTAAACGGGTCTAAATATCACATTTTTGAAGTAAAACTTTTTAAGGCGCGTTGAGAGTAAAATTTCAAGCTCGCGTCATGGCAATACAGTCACGACAGGCGACTATTTTGGTATCTTTGAATCTTGTCAAAAAAGTTTTACTTTTTTGTACACGTGTACTCGGCACGCACGCTCCATTTTATTCTAGATATAAGATATTACAGTACTAAGTATCACAAATACACATAAGGAAGAACATAGGTAGTAGAAAAGTACACAGTCTTTTGGCAAGATTACGACAAGAGAAGCATTACAAATTTCGAAAATGTATTGGAAAAAATATGCTCCCAACTATTTAAATCTAAAGTAAGGGGTAGATGAATTTATCCATACATCTGTTTCACTGATCGATTTTCTTTAGAGACAACTAGGTGATTAGCCTTCTGTATCCTGCCAGACCAAGACATTTTTTTTTCTTCGTCTCCACCAGGAATCGAACCCAGGACCCTTCGGTTCTATGCTCACGCGTCAACCACTGTACCAACGAGGCGGTCAAAAAAATTAAAATAAGGGTATATATTTACCAATACAGACTCTCGGTCCAATTCCGAAAGGCAGGTAAGTGAAAGGCTTAATATTCTGTTTGTTTTCATCTGAGAATCTTTCCGGATCGAAAACTTCTGGATTTGGGAAGAATTTGGGATCCATGTGGAGTGAATTCACTGGACAATACAGGATATCTCCGGGCTTTAGCTAATAAACAATAAAATATACCATTATTTTTAGTTTTTTAGAGAAAAGTTTGGTTCAAAAGAGCATAATCTTCAATTTATTTATATATTATTCTGTTAATGTGAAAAGCATTTTTTTCCCTCCAGTTTTAATTGATATAATAGAGATTATTATGATGCAATCTTGCTGATGCATATTTTCAATTTTATATAATAATAAATGGTAAACGTACCTCACAAGGCTTTCCTCCCTCTCTCGGTGGAGGTAATTCATAAGATTTTGTACAAACACGATCCAATGCTATTGCAACAGCCCACTTCCTTAGAGATTCTGTAAGCAACCAAGTTAATTTTACCCAATGATTTATCACTATCACTAAAGTATCCTGAGGTGAAGAATGCATCAAAATTTTGGTATGACAATTTATGAAATCATCATTGCCTATTTCTATTTTACACTATTGAATGTAGGCAAACCAATGTAAAAAGTTTAAAGTAAAGTCGTGCATTATTCTCTAATAAATGAATAATAACCAGTTTAATAACACCATAAGCTTTATCCGCAACCCACATCATTAAATTGAAATGTCAACAGAAAGAATAGTTTAAATAGCATTACTGGAACTCGTTACAAATAAAAGGGAATTCAAACAATTTTAAAGCTTAAATTCCATTTTTACATTCCATATTTTCATTACCATTCAACACGCAGTCCAAATACTTGAGCTGACTAATTTTCTCGTAGACCAAACTTCCATTTTTCTCTTGGTAAGTTCTGATCTCCTGGTATAATTTATCTTGAATTTCTTTGTTTAATGCCAATTCATGTACGAGCAAAGAAAGAGTTGACGCTGAGCTTTCAAAGGCAGCGATGAAGAAAAGAAATACTTGGCTCACTAACTCGTTCTGCGACCAGACTGAAAAATAAAAATAACTTGGTTAGAATTCAGGTAATCATAATTTGCATATCTACATCGAAGGTCATTTTTTCAAGCAAATTTTCCAATTGGACATAATCATTCAAAGCATTAAGACTGGCCGGTTGGCTTGGTTGGTAGTGGCCTAGCCTTCCAAGCCAGATAAGGGTTCGATTCCCACCCGGGGCAAATATTTTTGTGATGAACATAGATGTTTGATCTGTATATGGGTGTTAATTATATGTATAAGTATTTATTTAAAATTATACACGTATGGTTATCAGTCATCTGGTTTCCATAACACAAGCGAAAGCTTAGTATGGGATCATCATGCCGTGTGTGAAAATGGTCCTGAAATATTATTTTTATATCAATTACTTACCTCTTGTACTTGCTTTAGGTTTAAAGTCATATTCTGGTACTTCAGCAACGTCTTGAATCGGTTCATCTTCCAATTTGAGCTTACCTGTCAAGGTTGTAAAATTATTATATTTTCTCCTCACTTATATATTAACAAATGGATAATATGAATTCTGTCGGTCTATTTAAGGCTCCAAAATTATTAGGTTGTAGTAATTTTAAAGTTAAATACGCTAAAATTACCAGTGGTGTTCTAACTACGTAATATATTGTATAGAAACTTGATGCCACCGAATTTCTTCAGATATAATATAACACGGGAAGAGGAGACGAAATTAAAACTGCTGATGCTTAAAATTAAATCATTATCGTCATTGTCTTTCCCAGCCCATTTACGGTCCAATATACGATGCAGTTTTATGCCAAAAATTCTTCAGAAAAAATATTAAACGAAGCGAAATTATTTTCTAAGGTTCCTTCATTAGTATTGAAAAGCATCACTGCTTTAAAAAACTTTCAAACTTTAAAAGTAACAATGTTCTTACAACAATGCAGAAGACGTAAGACGTAAACAAAAATATTATTCATATTTCATACCTTTGGAAGCTTCCATTAATAGTTGTATCATATCGGGTCGCTCTATATTATTTTTCTCTCTGTGCTCCATAGTGCTGAATACAATGTTCTTGAAAAACGATGTCGTTTCACGAGGGAATATCGCTAATTTTAATTTCTAAAAACAAATCATATATTTTACTTAAAGTTGCGTTACTTAATCGATTGAATTTGCATGTAAATATTTAGAATTAAAATGAGGATGAGGCTGAAACGGAAGATGAAACTAAAAATGACGTCACTACGAATATTTTTGTAGAGGAGCACCTTAGCGTTATTAAATCAAAATGTATTGAATAAATGAAATGTTAAACATTGATTATCTTCTCATACCTTCGCATAATGCGGGAACGTGATTGTGAAGATGAAGAGGATACGGCTGATGAAAGTAAAGTTAAAAATCTGCTGGCCCAAGGTGTAGAACTTATTAGTTTTATCCTTGAGGGAATTGACTTGCAGGCCAAATGCTGTTGAAGCTATGACGTCATTCGTGTATCTCCTTATTAGATCATCAATGTTTATGTCTTCGTCAATGTGATCTGTATCAATGAAACAGGTCGAAAATTAAACTGCGTCGGTTGAAGAGGCTAAGCTGTTAAGCGGATGATGTAGCGAGTTGGTATTTGCATCTTTATCAAAACATTGCACTAATTCTTAATGAAAACTTTTGGTTAATTTCATAGAACTCTACATGTAAGAATTTTCTTACCTTTAATATACTCCACGATATTAGAACTTATTTCTGTCATGAAGGGCATCATCAAACGCATCTTAGAGCTGGTGAAAGCTGGACTCAACGTGGTACGCATGTCTCGCCATCTATCACCTGTTTAGAATTATCAATTATTATTTGAGCTTGTATTTAATTATTCTATACTAGCTGCTCCGCGCGGTTTCACCCCCGTGGCTTCACTCCTGTTGGTCGTAGCGTGATGTTATATAGCCTATAACCTTCCTCGATAAATGGGCTATCTAACACCGAAAGAATTTTTCAAATCGGACCAGTAGTTCCCGCGATTAGCGCGTTCAAACAAACAAACAAACAAACTCTTCAGCTTTTTTTTATGCTTCAGCTTTATAATAATAGTAAAGATATGTGTACGAGTTTTTCTCCCTCTTACTTGACCTATTTTTCGAATCGAAATCGGAGCAGACTAAAAAGCATCACCGACCTTGAACTAACATTTACCTTAAAGCATTGAGCCAATTTATTTAATTTGAGACCCGTAGGTATACAAAGAGAAGTGCGTCTAATTTAAAATAGATTCTTTTGATAGATCAGAGGTTTCTACCGTTTAAATGTTTATTAATTAAAAGGTAAATGATAAACAAGGAAAGACGTGATTGGTTTTACTAATGTTAATCAGCAGACATGTTAAGCATAGCCAACTAAGTGCTAATACGTTTTAAAATAGCATATATGCATGAGTTTTCGTACGCGTGTAATATAATTATTAAAGTAACAAATAAATTCTTCTTATATGCTGTGTTGTTTTTTTTTTTTTTCAGCTACAATTTTTCAACGAATACCCATAATTCCAATGATTGAAATGTATAATAGTATAAGTAATCATATCAAAACAGATATGCCTTTTCGGCATTCCAATTTAACTGTCATAAATTGTTAAACCCTATTTATATTAATACTTTATGAACTCAATTTTGTAAATTTCATCTTACCTTTCATACTAAACATGCTATCCCCAAACAGAGGTTCCACCTCGACCGGCACGATATCCTTGTGATCAACAAAATGGTCGAAATCTTTGACTGTGACCGCTTTGATGATCTCCGGGTCTCGGAGCATTATAATCGGCTTCGTACCTTCCATGTACCCCACATATCTGGTAATGATAGAAAATATTTAACATAACAAACAAAAATAATTAAAGAGAGATAAATAAAGAATTTATGCGACAGACCGAATTATTTTTTGTTATAACTTTGGTCAGGTAAAATCTAATATAATATATTATAAAGGCGAAAGTTTGTAAGTATGGATGTATGGATGTTTGTTACTCTTTCACGTAAAAACTACTGAACCGATTACAATGAAATTTAGCACACATATAGAGGGTAACTTGGATTAACACATAGGATAGTTTTTATCCCGGAAATCCCACGGGAACGGGAACAATGTTGGTTTTCCTTTGCAAACGCGGGTGAAGCCGCGCGCGAAGCCGCGGGCGGAAATCTAGTAGTAAATATAGGCTCGTTTTAAATAGAAAAATCTGCCACACCTTTACATCTATTTTAAAACAATCACCGGCAAAATGACGTTTAACAAATAAATGACGCTAGTGACTCTTGGTACAAAATTGTGCTGTAGGCAACAAAACTTCGGAGGTATTATCTTACTTACTTTTCATCCGGGAACGCTTTATACACAGCATCTATATCTTCAACCATGTGCCTTTTCTTCCACATGCTATTAAAGGCATTACCGAAAACCGGTAATCCCGGGACATATTTGATGCCCCGGTCATGGAAGTAGTCTTTTAACTTTTTGTTGTTGTAAAACGCATAAGTTAATAGCGCAGTTATAAAAAACACAACTAGTTCAATCAGCATCTTTGAGATGAGTCAATTACATGATTGGAGTGCTGTGCGTAGTGTGGTGCGGATATGTCTCAAGATGAAAGCGGACGCGGTTATTATGTGTGTGAATATTTAATGGCCTAATTTGATTTAATTATCTTTAGAAGACTTTATGGCTTTTACTAGCCATCGTATAGCTAGCCAATTAGCTTGTTGCTCAATTAAGTTTTTCATTTGCTTTCGAACGACTACAAAATTTGATATTTTGAAGTTTGATATAAGAGTAAATTACTCTGAAAAATTTAATTAAATTTTGAGTCATTCAACAAATTTAGTACAGAATTATAGTGTGAAAACAAAATATGTATCTATAAATTATATTATAAAAAACACACTTTTATAACGAATTAATAAAACCATGTCATTTTTGAGAACGTCGCGTCGTTGAAAAACACAATTACAACTTCCAAGGGCGGTTATATAATCGCTTAAGCTTATAAAATAACCCTAAACTAAAATAACAAGTGACGTTATTCAATCATAAATATCAATATAACGCGATATTCATTTATTTATTATTTATATACGCTGTTGATTTGTTATCTATTCCAGAGCATATTATGTTTATAAAAAATCTGAATAAATATAGCAGAAACATTATTATGATGATTGGGAACTGACCTTGAGGTTTGTTTGTGATAGCTGTAGTTATAATAATTATGATGTTGTTACTATTTTTCATATTTAAATAATATAATGATTATAATACAATTAATAACTAGCTTACCGCCCGCGGCTTCGCCCGCTTTGTCTAATCCTAATAAATTATATACTTAAATCTTCCTCTTGAATCACTCTATCTATAAAAAAACCGCATAAAAATCCGTTACGTAGTTTTAATGATATAAGCATACATAGGGACATAGGGACAGAGAAAGCGACTTTGTGTTATGAATAAATTTACTACTGTAGTAATGAATAAATTTTTGCCCACAATAGTAATTTTTAATTACTATTTTTGGAGTTGTTACTTCACTCTATTATCTTACTAGGTAGTATTATAATTTATGTGATCTTAAATTTATGAGGTTTGTAGAAAATTCTATTCATGTAGCACCTTCCATTAAAGTTTTTGCCAGGCAAGTAGGTGATCACTGATCAGCCTTTTGGGTCGAATCTGATCAAAGATTTTCTTAAGTTTTCATTTGAGATCGATTTCACCTAAAATAATAAAGTAGGTAGCTAAAGATTTTATTACTTAGCACCGGAGATTGAACATGAATTTATCAAGATATCAACTAAAAGAAAAAAAACTCTTCATTTTTAAAGAGAAACGTCTTTAGGCGCATTTAGATTAAAATTTCAAGGTCAAGTCATGGCAAAACCGTCACGTCATGTAGTAAGGCGACGGTTTTGGTATCTTTTAATATTGTCACAGAAGTTTCACTTCTGGCACGTGTGCTCGGCACACGCTCTTTTTTGTAATACACTTCTCAGTTCTAAGCTTATGTGTTAAGTACTATTCAAAGGAAGTACTCACATATGTTCCCCTTTCTCATACAATAAATATATCAATAAAAAAAAAACAAAGGGGAGCCTAAAATCCGTCAAACTCATCATTCAATTGAAACATTTGAGTACATACAGTTAAATCATTTATAACCCCTTGACTATTCGACCACAGAGTATCGCTTATTCTAATCGTTAGAACATTGCGAGTACATTGCGCAGTCATTATGCAAGATAAACGTACAGTTAAGAGAAAAGCAGCAATGTACGCTGAATTTTGTTTAAAGCGATAGAGTCATTGTGAACCAAGGTTTTCATGTTACAGGGTAACAAAGAAGTTATCTACAGTACACACAGCTCCGGGTCCTCCAGGGACAGAGTCACTTATTAAAAGCAATCATATTTTTTGCGTGTTTTCTCTGAAAGCCATTTTTGCACAATTTAAAATAAGATTGTGCTTTTGCACGAATCTTCCTTTGTCTAAATGAAATAAAACGACAAAAAAGAAATTGAAGCAACAACAAAAAACAAGCTTTGTAGTATATTTTTAATAGTTGCCCTTTTTCTTTACTCACTTACTACATAATAACTAGTCTTGACAACATTCATTATTAGGTACCTATTTATTTCTT
This sequence comes from Colias croceus, assembly GCF_905220415.1. Classification (NCBI taxonomy): domain Eukaryota; kingdom Metazoa; phylum Arthropoda; class Insecta; order Lepidoptera; family Pieridae; genus Colias; species Colias croceus. The sequence continues at coordinate 1,793,360 of NC_059547.1, forward strand.
GAATCCATCAAGAAAGCGCTTCCCTAATTCACAATAAAAAAATAAAAATAAAAATAAAAATTAACAAAACAAACAATAACTTGTTCGTTCGTTCGTCTCAGCCATTGGACGTCTCCCCCAAAGTCTTCCAGAACGACCGATCACCAGGCCTGCATCCAGCGGATTTCCGCCACAATAACTTGTAGGTACATCTAAATAATTTATCTATTAATTATTAATATAATAATATATTCATTTATGAATATTTCCCTTATATTATATTAAGTGAAAAAATATTATCCGTTAGTTAAAGGTATTCAAAACAATAATTTTCCGGGAACTGATCTATTACACAGATTACGTAGGTTCCTTCGCAAATTAGTTTATGAATAACACCATAAAATAACTTAACAGGAAAGCAAAGAAATACTTTAAAAAACGAATTAGCCTTAAAATATTTTCCTTAAGACATTATATTACATTATTTCCGGTAAGTAAATAAGTAAGTTCTTAGAATCTGAAGTTCTAATCACAATAAAATTCCTAATATTTCCTAAAACCACAAATTTCTACCCGTATAAACAAGCTGTGAAGCTATGAAGAAAAAGCTCTCAACAAATTTTTAAAAGCTGGAAAAAAGCTCTCAAAAAAATTTTAAATGCTGGAAAAAAGCTCTCAACATAATTATTAAAGCTTTGAAGAAAAAGCTCTCAAAATCATAAAAGCTCTCGGCAAAATTATAAAAAATATGAAAAAAAAAGTTCAAAAGAAAATTATTAAGGCTTTGAACAAAAAGCTCTCAACAAAATTATTATAGCTATGAAAGAAAGCTCTCAACATAGTTAAAAAATAAAATCTTTAAAAAAGCTCTCAACATAATCACTATAGCAAAAATGTTGTTAGTATCAAAATTGTTAGTTGGTTTTATCAGTCGACTTCAAAACAGGTTCTCAATTCGACAGTTTTTTGTTTGGTTTATCACCTCAGAACTTTACATACCTATTTTTTCTTATATGTGCACTATTGCTTGGTAGATATTGCTGCTTAGTAATAAGGCCGCCTCTTGTACAAACGATACCTTTGTTAGTGTGTTAGTGTTATGAATAAATAAATATTAAATTGTTGTTATCATATTCTATTTACCACGAAACGTTGTACTAAATACTCACTACAAATTTATTTAATGCCTCAACACATATTTTAACATTCCGTTTCGTATGAAATCTAGAAGGCTATTATCAACACTAAATACCTATTGCATTGTTTGATGCTGTGAAATACATTGCATTTGATACTGCCCTCATGAATTTATTCATGACCGGTCCACAATAGTTACGTTTTAAAACATACATGCAGTTGTCGTTTGCTATGTAATGTCACACAGTCACAGAATCGTTCCTACTAATATTATAAATGCGAAAGTTTGTGAGGATGTGTGTGTGTTTGTTACTCTTTCACGCAAATACTACTGAACTGATTACTATGAAATTTAGCACACATATAGTATCTTGGATTAACACATAGGATAGGTGTCATCCCGGAAATCCCACGGGAACGGGAACTATGTGGGTTTTTCTTTGAAAACGCGGGCGAAGCCGCGGGCAGAAAGCTAGTAGTAGGTAACTCTAGTAATGTAGGACGTGGACTAAGTGCGTATATAGAAAATAATTATAGCAGTGTTATAACTTTAATTCTGTAGGATAACAAGTTTGTCAGATAAAATCCTACTAATATTATAAAATATGCCAATGTTTGTTTGTTTTATTACTCCTTTATGAATAAACTGGTGAACTGATTTTCATGAAATTTGGCACACACAGAGGATAAAAACACATTAACACAGAAAAGTAAACCGCATCCCTAACTAATCAAATTATATATAGATATCATTAAACTATTCTGGAGATGTATTATATCATCTTAGCATCATTTTTTGTTCACAACACGAAAAAATCTATCAAGTTAATACTGTACTCTATACTAATATTATAAAACTGAAGAGTTTGTTTGTTTGAACGCGCTAGTCTCAGGAAATACTCGTCCGATTCGAAACATTATTTCGTTGTAGATAACCCATTTATCGAGGAAGGCTATAAGCTAGCTAGCTATCATCTCGTTAAGATCAACAGGAGCGAAGCCACGCGATTCGCAGCTAGTGTTTTATATACCTAATCTATAATCGATATACCTATATCCGAATTTCTTAAATAACTTATAATATAAACATTGTATACTATACATTAACATCCCTCGAATATAACGTGACTACGTAAATACATTTTATTTCTCTTCGTTGGCTGCGTCACAATATTTTTTCTATCGTAAAACTATCTCTGTCTATTTCAGAAGACAGATTTCATCGGAATAGGGTTACCAATTATATCGGGTAGGGTTGGTGTAAAATTATTTTCACTATAAATTAATTATCTATGTCATGAGTTAGCAGTAGTATATCGATATTATGAGTAGCTGTGATGTAAAAGTATTTGTATGAAAATATAGGCTTGTAAATTTTAACTACATAAATAACAAAAGTAAGTGGAATCTCCAAATTATGAAAGAATATTAAAAGATTTAGGATTAGTATATTTATACTGTAAGTTTTTCCTTCATTTTCTTATAAAATATATGATCCATGCCTTTTCAACACCGCACACATTATCACCCCCTAACATATTTCCTCAATTACTAAATAGATAAATAAAACAACCATGTGCCAGCCCTACAGCGGATGACTTCATCAGATGATCGATGTCGAGCTCGACATGAGACATGTTTATCTAAGCCTATACAATTATCCATACATGTTCGGTTAGGGTTGTCAAAAGTAATGAAGCGGCAAGAGCTTATTATATAACGACGGAAGGGTCAACATTTGTTACATTTGTATTTACAAACCCTTTGTGTGTTTTGTTCTGGTGCAGATTTATTTGCAAGTTCAACATCGATTGGATAGGACGCTGTTTTGTTAATTGTATGACCCTTTAAATTTATTTCGCTAGTTGTACCCTCATAAGAAAATTGTATTTACATAATTATGAACCCTGTACAGTAAAGCTGCATTTATATAAATATAAATTAATTAATGATATTTCCAGCGTAAGAAAACTGTTTAAACTAAATAAAAAATACTTCTGTTCGTCTGTAACTTTAATCGATACTAATATTATAAATGCGAATGTAACTCTGTCTGTCTGTCTGTTACTCAATCACGCCTTAACTACTGAACCAATTTGCATGAAATTTGGAATAGAGATATTTTGATACCCGAGAAAGGAGGCTACTTTTTACCCCGAGAAATAGGATAGGTTTTATCCCGGAAATCCCACGGGAACGGGAATGCGGGTTTTTCTTTGACTGCGCGGGCGAAGCTGCGGGTGGAAAGCTAGTACGTCATAATTTATCAATTTTAAAAAACACTCACCTCCTAGAACATACTTGTAAGAAACAAATAACATACAATAATATTCCCAAGCCTGTATGAAAGCAAATAGCAATATAATTTTAAGGATGAGTGACAGCGAGATATTTTTATTTATATTTACTTTGAAATGCGTTCCATAACACGTTTAATAATGGTAAAATATCACATCGCTGTTTTGAAGGTAAATATGGCAGAAAGAACGACTCATGTAATGTTTTTTTTATTGTTGAATAAACACTTTATCATACAGTCCATACAGAGGGGTTGGAATCATCTTTGAGGCTGTAAGTAAAGGGGGCGATTCATCATAGCCCCTTGCAGTTCTTTTAAAATACAATACATAACACCAAAAACAGAGTGAAGGAAAAGCTCGTCCAAGAAAAAGGAAAGAGAAAAAAATTGTCCTTTCTTCGTGAGTTCGCCCGAATTAAAAGTAAAAAAGTTTTAGGACCTGGCTAGGGACTAATTGTGTTAATTGTGAAAAGATGGGTAAGGAAACAATCCTACTTTTGCTCTACTAAATTATTATGATAACTTTGTAATAAAACATGACACTTATGAGTAAAAAAACCCTTAAAAATTCACAAATAATGAATACTGGAAAATGGTCTTCTGCAAATCGATTTCATTTTTAAATTCTCTGTTTATTTTTAAATATTTTATTGTCATCATTATAATCACTTGAATAATAATCTATACTAATATTATAAAGCTGAAGAGTTTGTTTGTTTGTTTGTTTGTTTGAACGCGCTAATCTCGGGAACTACTGGTCCGATTTGAAAAATTCTTTCGGTGTTAGATAGCTCATTTATCGAGGGAGGCTATAGGCTATATATCATCACGCTACGACCAACGGGAGGGGAGCCACGGGGGTGAAACCGCGCGGAGCAGCTAGTCATAATATGTAATAATAATTACTCAACGCTAACAACAACAAAAAACAACTGGATAATCCGCCTTCAAAATTACTTCTAACACGAAATTTCATTTCTTCACCTTAAGATTTCCCTATGAATTTCCCTATTCTGAATAATATGATTGGATTTCTCCGAAAATAACTAGCACCTGTTTATTCGTTAAGGAAAAAAGTGTCAACGACACGTCACAGTTTTCCTTAAACATATTTCGTAAGTTGAAGGCCCTTTTCGAATCCATTCCGTTTATTGAACAAAAGGAAGTCTGACATTATTCACATTCTCAAATAACGTTTTGATTGTATTATCAAAATACCAAATTAAGTACTGACTAGAAATAATTGAGTGGTTTTCATACAATTATGACATTATAGCAGTTCTAGTGTCTTGTTATTTAGATTTCTATGCTTCCGACATACGACCAATTGGCGACCTTTGACCCGTCATCAAAAACTCAACACCTACAATTTATTGCAGATGACTTAACAATCGTCAAAGCGTCAGTAACCTTGGCACGGTTGGCGTTTTGTTTCACTCGCGCTAGTCTTGAATAAGAGAAGACGGTGTTGTCTTTATTTTGCGACACAAGCACGTGGATAATGTAAGGGCGGTTGCAGATGAAGCGTTTTAGTGGCGGGTATTAATTAGCTAGCACGTATATTGTTGGGTTTTATTTAGCTGATACTGTAGGTGGTGCTACTAGTGGAGACTTATTATATAAAGGAAGATGACGAAAATTTTACATAATAGTTTTCACCTGAACGTTTCGCTACAGATGGGTGGTCGATTATTACTGAATAATGTTGTGTATACTAAAAGTTTTTTCTGGGATTGAATATATATTTTTATATACCAAATCATTTAGTGTGTATAACTAACGTAAAAGCAAAAAAATCGGTCATGGACATCGGCATTAAAAAACAAAATATCATACGTTACAAAGAGCAGAAATAATACTATAAATGTGTAAAAAAATATTTATTTGTTACAAATACACAGCTAATCAACCAACAGGTAATAATTTCTTCTTTTTATTTTCCCTATAAATCAGATTGTACCGTAAACATTTCTCTTAGATTTTCGTGGAAGCCTTTTGAAGACGACTTCACGTGAACAACTTTGAAGGTATTAATCGCAATTGCCGGAAGTCTGTAATCAGACTGAATGAAACCGATACGCAAGAACAAAAAGATACAATTGTGTTTGTGGAGTCAAATAAATGATCTTTCTTTCTTTCTTTCAATGTCATGTGACAAATGGTCGATTATGGCTTTCACCCTCGTATGGGGCCTGTGTACTTGTAAATGTATCATTTATGGTATTTATCTATTTTTAGATAAAACCAAATTAAATCGTGATAGTTCGTTACGTAAAAATAGGCTTTCCTCAAATGGTCGCGGAAGAATTCTAATCAATACCCGCGGTCCCATCATTAAAGCGGCTCGACGGAACACAGTGGGGTTTTAGTCGGTAAGAATCCGACATAACCCACGGCTCCTTCCCCGGGGGCCGTGGGTTTCTTTGGAAGATTTCCCCACTATAAAAAAAGGCTTTCCTCAAATATGAAACAACCTTTTACAGGTGGGGAGGATAATTCTTTTTTATAACTCTACTAATATTTAAACTAAAAGCTTATTTAAAACTATGATGTTTAACTAATGTTATGATGTTATCGGGCGGTATGGAATGATGATTATAACATTTAAATGCGGATCACCTTTGAAACAAAACGTTAGTGTATAAAAAGCCTAAAGTCACATGACAATAGCTGACAAACTAGGCTATTCAAACCCTAACAATGTATTCCGAAACAACAAAATTCTTTCTTGTTTTTAATAACGTCTGCTTACAAATTCGTTACGAATATCTGAAAGTTTTTTGTAAAATATGAACTATTTATAACATTCTCGTTCTATGTTCTTCTTTTAATTAGTTAAAAAAGTCTTAAGCTTGTTAAACATTGATACAGAAATGTTCGAGTTAAAAGTTAAAACCGTCTACGTAGTTAGTCCTTCGTCTTCATCTTTGTTTATGGACCCAATAAAGGTACTACGTAGTTAGTAGATTGAGTGCATTCATCCTGTCCTGAATTTTGACAGTATTATTTTTATTTTCTAAGGTTTGATTTCTAAAAGTATTATTTTTTTTATTTATTTTAAAAACACAAGATTTATAAAACGAATTAAAACAATACTTATACATCGCATTTATTCATATGAGTAGGTACATAATAGATAGATACTTGAGTTAAATCATACACATATACCCTAACATATCTATTTTCACAACCACAAAAATAGATGAACATAATTGCCTGCTCTATAGTCTATAACGACCATCAAGTCCCATTTAAATCTATCGGTCTAATAATATGTGTGGTATTGTAAATCACAACGTTAGACTAGTCCATTAGTCAGAGTGGGAATATATAGAGGCAACGAGTATATGCAATGCACAGAGCAATTACAAACAGAGATAATTTGTCTTCAAAGGACGGAATCGCACGTTAATTGATACACAAACAACGTCAAAACTCGTGGAAATGCAGATTATAGTGTTTGGTTTGTTATTTACTTATAAATTAGGCGAAAGGAAAGTTAAGGTATGCTTTCAAGCGCATTTAAGAGATAAATTGAACGCGGTTGTAGCTCAATTATAAGGAGTCGGGGTTTTGATGTTAAATGAGTACACAATAAAAATGTATAAAACATCGAATTTATATGCGCACTAGTTTTTCGCACCTAACTGTATATATTTTTATGTTCTAATAGACTATTATTCCTTAACTAGCTTCCGCCCGCGACTCCGTCCGCGCGGATGTCGGTCTTCGCGTGGATGGTTATTTCTCCATTTTGAGTACCTCTGTCAATAACATCTTATAAATATCTATTGGACCCAATTCCCAAATACGGCTAGGCCTATAATAATACGCAACGTGTGTTCGCGGTTCTACGGAACAACGTCTATGGATAAAACTGAAAAATTAAGATTAATTTTTTTCTACGTATTTTTCCAGGATAAAAAGTATCCTATTTTACGCCCAGGATAATAAGGTATAATTATACCAAGTTTCATCGAAATCGAACCGCTAGTTTTCACGTGATGCCTTCACATACAGACAGACAGACAGACAGACAGACAGACAGACAGACAAAAATTTTTTTAATCACATATTTGGGTTTGGTATCGATCCAGTAACACCCCCTGCTATTTATTTTTTCAATATTTTCAATGTACACAATTGACCCTTCTACAGATTTATTATATGTATAGATAGCAAAAATCGTCATCAATTCAGTGTCTAAATTCTACAATATCTCATTGGAAACTAAAATGTGTTTTTATTTTTACTTTTAATTAATCTGACCTGAATTTTCTTGCAATAATGAAATGATAAGGTTTCAATAATAACAAACGAGAATGGCTTCTTCAACATGTTGAACATAATTGTATACAACAAGACTTATTATTCTAATCAGTTAATTTTAATAATTTGCGAATTGGAAAATTATAATCAATTTTTTTTTTATTGTTTGTTAGGAATGCGCTTGACCACTATCTCGCCAGATGGAAAGCTGAGATGTGGTCTAAGATGGAACGCGCTTCCCTAGAAGGAACCTGTTCACTCTACGCTTACCCCCATATTGTAATTACATTGAAATTAATGTGTAATTCTTATAAGCCAAAGCACAATCATCAAAAACAACGGAAAAAATATTTTGAGGGAAACATAATATAATGACGAACGGTGGACTTATATTGACTGAATTATTTATAAAATTGAGTAGATTTTTATTTAAATCGTAACAAACATACAAACAAAATAAGAAGACTCTTTTTACTATTACTATTACTTAAAAAACTAAAAAAACTGGAAGGTGCCGATCACAATATTATGTCAAAAACAACAAATTAAATAATATATTATAGATGACCATTATAATCATATCTCTCTATTTAATTACACTATGCATCTAAGTTTCAAAATACAGTTCCAAGCGTCGGTATATTAAGTTATGACACTTGACTTTACTTGATAGTTACTGTTTAGTTAAGCCAATATAATATTATATAGTGGTTTATACGAACTGAACTGAATTTAATCATTAGTTTGACAGTTGAACCCGTATATTGGTCAAATGTTGGATGAAATTCTGTATATCATAAGCATTTTCATTTTATAATGTTTTTTTTTATTATATGGAGGTGTTAATCTATATGTACCTACAAATTAATTAATTTCAAATACCTACTTAAATATTTTTACCAAAATTGAGTATCTAAGGTAGGTTCATCAAAAAATTAAAACTAAAACACGTCACTTATATCCGTGCTCATCCATTTTTCATTTTATTCAGTGTATAATGGATACAGAATTTCATTAAATAAATTAATTTTATATAGATATATACCAATTTAATATTGGCCTATGTCTAAACAGATCTTACTGAAATAAGGCCAGAAATTCTTAGCCTATTTTTTTTATCCAAAAAAACAGCAAATAAATGTAGCTGTAGCTTATTAAATAAATATACGCAAGTAAATCAATTTCGTTTTGGAAAAAAAAATTGACAGAGCTATGTTAACATTTTTAACGAGCAGTTTTCTAATAATCTTCAAGATTTAACGTCATTTAAGTTAGAAGCTCGACTGGTTTATTCGATTTCATAGGTGATTATCAGATACAGAGTAGTTTGTAACAGAGGCTTTTCTTTTTTATTATTTTATCGTTTGTTTATTCATTTTGTATATCTATAATAAATAATTATGCTGTGGCCTAAATGATATGGATGAGAAATAAATTAAAAGGTTCTGTATAAACTATAAAGGTGTTTATTAGCGGAATAATTAAATTAATTGTTACCAACATTATGCTTAAAAAATTAATAAAAATCACACTAATACTATGGCCTCGTTTTACAGCTGTTAATGTTGATACCAAATAGTAAATAATTTCACCGTTTGCTTAAATTGCTTTAAGTACTGCACTCTATATTTTAATTTAAAACTATAAAAAAGCATTCAATGAAATTTATATACTTTTAAAAACGCATATCATAATTCAATATACATTAAATACTAAAATATTATAAAAAGTTATATAAAATAATCAACATATCTCGCTCTGTGTTTCATTACTCTGTACCCACCTTGTAATGAGCGTAGAGGGCTCAGTCAAACACTTATCAATTAAAGCTATAGGCCTAACGATTTACAAACATTCATTTATAATTAATTAACATCTCTAAATAGGGGTTTGCACATTCACACATAGTACAGATAGTTTTAACGTTTTTGTAACACCAATTAGGAATAAGGTATGGGTTTTGGATGCGCGTAGCGAATTATAAATTATTTTGATATCCGAAATATCTACCTTTGTTATAATAGAAAAATGTAAAGCTGAGGAGTTTGATGGTATGAACTCGCTAATCTCAACTTTCTAAGGACAAATTTCAAAACCTCTTGTTAACTAGGTATTCACCTTTTTTCTGAGGACACAATATTTTGAAAATTCTTTCACCATTGTAACTAAGAGATAGCGCGCACCAGCAACTTTGTCTCCGCAACTATTTTGTCTCTCCCATCCATGGGCTAGTATGAAAGTGCGCGCACGTAGCGACGCAATTCGAAAAATGCGCTCCAAATTTAGTATCTCGGTGGTTTTCAGGACAATTAAAATCTGTTTATTTACAATCAACATCAATGAAGTAATTAAAGTGTGAATAAACAGATCTCAGAATCATATTATTTTCAAATTAATTAAGACAAATCTAGAAATTGAAGACTTTTTTCGGATTTTAAACGCGATTTATTCCTTATATTATTTGGGGACCACAGTCTCCCCGTATCCACGCTCGCTGTAAAGTGTTCGAAACGACGGAGAAATAAAATATAATATATATACGGGAAAATAATATATAGAATAAATCTCGTTTAAAATTCGTTAAAAAGTCTTTAATTTCTTAGATGTATAATACTCACGTAAAATCAAACACTAGAAAATACTAAGACAAATCTACCAAACTGCAATTAGCCACCACACTGACACGTTATTTTTCTTATGTTTTAAGAAACCTGGGTCTCTATAAGTATAAAAAGGCAAAAGAAGAAAGAAATGAAATTATCCTTCCTAAACAAATAGCATAATAACGTGATATGATAAAAGAAACAATATATTATTATATTTCCGAGAAACGCGGGAAAACTGACAATGATGATTGACATCTGTCAAATATTGTGAAAATGGCTACCATCATATTAAGGGAGTTTTGTGTGTTTTCACTGTGGTTTTCACTAAGTTTATAATACAAATGGTTCTAGTGTGTTTTAAATTATGGAACAGTTAATATTACGGTTTATAGAGTTGAATATGGAAATTAGGCTTAGATATACCTTTTCTTAAATCCGACACGGAAAAGGGTAGCCTTCTGTGCCATGATCTGAAATATTATTATAATTTCGAATTATTAATAATATCTATTCATCTTCTATATAAAAATAAGTCGGGTTTCCCTTCCTGACGCTATTACTCCAGAATGCACGAACCGATTTCCACGGTTTTGGATTCGTTGGAAAGGTCTCGGGCTCCGTGAGGTTTATAGCAAAGAAAAGGTGTCTCTGGTAGCGAAACGGAGTTCGCCCGGTTTGCTAGTTATACATAAATGAAATAAAAAGATGTATGTAACCTTTTTCAAATAGTTTCGAAAGTGAATTTTACAATAATTTTAATTAATTTGCCACTTTCCAAAACGCTCCTCGCTCTAATAGTACCAACAAACACACACCTTTAATTTCGGCAGCATTGTTCAGACCCCTTTTTACCATTATAATAAACAAGCTACAATTAGGTAACAATTAATTAATGTCCCTGCATTATTCCAGTAACGATGGGTACAGAGAAATTGAAAAAACAATGACATACTAATTAGTACACTCTTTTTAACGACTTTTAAGAATTATTGTAAGTGAAGAGTGTTTTTGCGTACTCTTCTAAATATGTATTACTAGATTTCCGCCCGCGGCTTCGCCCGCGTTTTAAAAGGAAAACCCGCATAGTTCCCGTTCCCGTGGGATTTCCGGGATAATACCTCCTATTTGTTAATCCAAGTTACCCTCTATATGTGTGCTAAATTTCATTGTAATCGGTTCAGTAGTATTTCTGTGAAAGCACACCCCGGACACTCCATACAAAATGATTGTTTTGACAGTCACATTGTAGAGACTGCAAATGTGTGTGTTAACGCTTTATGGTTGGCACATTTGTGACTAGCGTAAAAAAAAATTCGCGTTTTTCTGATGAAATACATCCGTAAACAGCACAATATTTAACCATTTTCTACGAAAAACGATAATCACAAATCCAAAATAATAAAATTACTTTATGTCAATTTGATTAATGTTGTCAATCTTCGTTGCGTTTCGTCTAAGACGACGTTGGTATCGTCCTTGCGGGGAAATGGGTACCATAACATGTCTGATCGTGCGGGGTGAGGTAAGTGTTTAATTTTGGCGGGAGGCGGAGAGTGTCCGTTCTGTAGCGTTTAGCTACTATTATGTATTCTGTGGTGAAAGAGTAACAAACACACACACTCACATCCTCAAATTTCGAATATTATAATATTAGTAGGATTTATGTATTAGATTCCATTTTTATAGATATACATTTGATATATATATATATCAAATGGTTTTCTTGTCTTCGCGCCGCATTCTATAAAATAATTTAATTTTAGTTACTAAGCGCAATATCAACGTTTCATTAAAATCTGGTCAGCTATTTTAGAATTACCCTTTTTTATAACTAATCTAATTAATGGGTATTGTTTGTTATTTTTAAATTGTTCAATGACCAATAAAATTTTTGCGATATTTTCGAAAATGTGTTTTATTTGTATCTATAAAATATCAATTTATTATAGATTTCTTAATAAAAATAAATAATATTGCAACTAAAAATAATTCTATTACACACATAAAATGAGAAACATAGAAACCGACATTCTGTTTCATTCCCCCATATTGGGAACGGGGATGAAATTTTTCAAATGTCACGTTGAGTCAGACAAATATCAGCAAAGCTCTATTACACAGTGTTTTCACTTTTGAATTATCCTAGTATGTGTAAAATATTGTTATTTATTAACAGGGAACATTTATATTTAGTGTATCTCGTATGAAAGTTTTTTAGGATAAATCAAATGGTTGAAAGTAATAATAACATTTATAATCAAAAGATATTATTAGCATTATCATTTATTTAAAAACTTTTGATAAGAAAAATATTTGTTGGATTTCCTTGTATTTTCATCTAACATTTAAGTGAGAAAATAAAAAAAATATAAATTTATTTTATTGGAGGTGCTGGGATTTGAACCCAGGACTTTCAGCATGCGAAGCAGACACTCTACCACTGAGTTACACCCCCGATATTAAGATATGTGAAATTATCCTTATAATGTCGACATCCTAAAGCACCACCTATAAAAGACTTTCGGAACATCGTAGGAGGTGGTATCGAGCGAGTACGATAAGATGGTTGGTGCAAGATTTATATTAAGTGTTTTTTATATTTACATATATTAAAAAAAATGTATTTTATAATAGATTAAGTACGTAGAAATACTTTGTCTATCGAAAACAATTTTTCGTCAATAAATATCATAATTTTCTACAGTTATAAAGTTTACATGAACTTCTTAATAATTTTTTCAAACTACCCCCATTTCAAATATCGTTTCTACCATTTTTAGTAAAAAAAATTAGTGAATATTATCAGTTGAATTTACTATCAATCCGTCGAACCCCATCTGTTTCTACCTACAAACACTAAACATTCAAAACTAATTTGAGATCGGAAAGGAACTTTATTCCCTCCGTTTTACGATGTTCCTTATAGAGACAATCAAATTCTAAGAATACCGACGTCAAGGAATGTTGAACTGTTGTCGTAAAGAGAGGAAAAACTTCGGCCGAGCGTTGTGCGGAGGTTTGAGGTGCGAGCGAGGTACGGAGGCGATTCTTGTATTAAGAGATGAATAGCGATCTGATAAGTGAGTGATTAGTCTATGAGATATACTTTGAATCAATAATCTAATAAATAAGGTAAGAATATTTTAAAGTAAGGAAAGAAATGAAGGAAGAATTATTTTTGTTTAAGTAAAAGATGAACTCAAAAGCTACAGTATTGATTTAAAAACTTTTTTTAACTAAAGTTTAATATTTTTAGTAAATTTTTCTAACGTAGGTTATTTAAAAAATGTATCAATGTAAATGTTGCAAAATTTGAGGTAAGTATAAATTATTAGTCTTAGAACAAAATAAAGGACCGTTGTGAAATGATGATTTTGATATTTTGTAATAACTTCATTGTGAACACTACGACGTACCATATAAAGCGTAATCAATAAACATTTTAAGATTTACACAAATCATATCAAAATATACACAATTACGAATGTTCATGTTATTTTAGTATAGCTACCTATTTACTAATTGATACTTCATATCAAGTTCATCATATTTTCATTTGAATCTAGTTTCAGGACAAATCCTTAATCTCATAACTTGCACGGGCCTCATTAGAAGAATCTCATGGACTCAAACTATGGGACTCGACGTTTGTAAAACACTTCTCTTTCAGAAGGGACGAGTTTTTTAATGCTGAGCGAAATGGGGAAATTACGCGTGAATCGTAGAGATGAACCGACCGTGAACTTGTGATTGAAATGTTCAGGTTTTATTTGTATTCTATTATTGGATTTGTATTTTTTTACTAAGTGTTTTGTTGTGGTACTCAAAAAGTATTGGACGGATTTCGGTAAGTTTTCACAAGTGGAAAGCTACGTTATTCCTTACTGTTACCTATTTACAATAATGTAAATAAGTCCTAAGTTTTAAACCAATTTCTAGAGTATTGAAACAGGCAATGAACGCTTTTTACCTGTGCTTTTGGCGAATGAAACTGGTAGGCAGATGGGAGCTTTAAAGTTCTTTATTTATTGTGTTAATGATAGTATCAAAATGTAAAACACAATATACTTATCTATACTAATACTAATATGTTTGTTATTATGTATGTATGTAGGTACCTATGTATGGATTTCACGCATAAACTACTGGACCGATTTTGATGAAATTTAGCACAGACAATCTTTAGACCCTGAGACATAGGCTACCCTTTATTGCGAAATATATACCTTGGGTGAAGCCGGGGCGGACCACTAGTTTTACATAACATTATTCAAATTAAATACTTAATCTTCAGAAAATACTGCAATCAGTTAAGTTAAATTAAAACACTCTAAATTCACACAACCACTTAAAAAGCGTTCTCAATAAAAATAAAATTTATCGCTTTCAATGTTTTGGAGTAATTTAATAAAATGAGTCCAGTTATCAGCATAATCTAAGTCAGTAAAGTTGTTACCGAGTCGGTTATCTTTAACTCGTTCGACTAATCGCTGAAAGCTACCGTTAAAGGTGGAAATTCTGGATATTGAGGCCATTAAATATGCTAGGATAAAATTTAGAGCAAAAGTTTTGTGGATAGTTTTAATATTGTTTGGGCATTTTTTTGTGCAACCAATAAAATTAAAAAATAAATAAATGAAAAAAAGACGTGTGGCACTCGGGGACTGCCGCGGTAAAGCTATTGCATAGCATGCCTTCAAGCCACACCTCCACCCGTCGGAGTGGGGAGCGTGAGGTTTTTTTTCGTTACGGAATTTCTCGATTCGGTTCCCGCGCTTAAGGCCCGCGATAGAAGCTATGTAATAGCTTAAAATATCAATAACATTTAACATAATGCTTATCTACATTGTATCACATAATAACTAATGATTTAATTTCATCAGTAGTAATGCTAATGTATGACGTAGGATTTAATATTTCTTTATAAAGCATCATTTTCATCTTTGACGTGAAAAATGTTAAGAAGACGCGACTGAAGAAGAAAAAAACCACTTACACACTGAAAAAGTTATCAAACCTCCTGTAGAGTCATGCTCTACGCCTCTTAACTCTACAGGCCTTAACAAACTCTACACCTTAGTAAAATATGTGTATTATTTAAAAATCCACTATTTTCGTGGCCCCAAATCAAACTGAAACCAGAAACTTGGGGCCAATTAAAAGTTTTTAACAATTAACTGGTGGCAATGACGTTTTGTTCGCAGTAACTCCGCGCTCGCTTCCGCGAAGCTTTTTATAAGTTTAAACGATTCCAGGCGTTTCATTAACGGTTAGTGCATACGTTACGTAAAAATGTGTGTGTGTTAACTGATTTATAAAATATATTTAGACTAAATACCTACTTATATGATTATTGTGGACTACTTATTTGTTCATTGTTGTTTATATGCTTAAGTCCCTTAAAAGAAAAATGTTTTATCGTAAGGAGGATATGGTTTTTGACATTCTTTTTAGCATATTTATTTACAAAATATTATGGAAAATATATTAGCACCGTTCTTGTAAACTGTAGAATAATGAATCTGTTGACTTTATTTTAAAGCTATTTATTGTATACTAGCTGTACTCCGCGGAAAAGAACGTGCTAATCTCAGGAACTACTGGTCCGATTTGAAAAATACTTTCGTTATTAGATAGCCTATACGCTAAGACCAACAGGAGCGGAGCAATGCAGGTAAAACAGCAGGGCACAGCAAGCTTTTAAAAATGTAAATTATGGTGTGTTAAACTAACGAGGACTCACTATCCACAATGGAATGCATGTCAAACACTCTCAATTTAGCAAAATTAGTTATTCAGAACAGGACACACGTACAAAATAAATTACCCACCTAGTAGCGTTTGATCCCGTTTAAATTCACCACTAGTCGGGACAGCCGGGATTGGCCCGGATTATCCCAAATCCCGGGATGTCACCGCTCGGTGGCTTATCCGGGAAAATATTTTTCCGTCGAAAATATTGTTACATTTTTGCGTGGACCAAATTAAAGTGTAGTTTTCAGTGTTAGAAATTAGAATCGGACTATGGGAGTGTGACGTCATTTTATGTATGTGTGAGAACTGTATGTTACACTCTGTATGTGTGTTAAATTTCATTGTAATCGGTTCAGTAGTATTTGCGTGAAAGAGTAACAAACACACACACACACGCATTTATAATATCTATTAGTAGAATTAGAATAATATAAATTATTAGAATACTTATTATAAGACTTATTAATTATCATAATATAAAGTCGTTTCAACATGTTTAGATACTTGAATAAAAACTACACAGCCACTGGGTAAAACAATTTATTAATTAAACTATGAATAATTATTAAGTTTAATTAATAGAAGCAAAGTAATCATGCGATTGCATATTGAACAGTTAATCATAAACTAATAAAACTGTGTATCTAACTTTAACAAGACACAATGCAAATGTTTAATTACCTACTATTATTTGAAACTCAATTATAGTAAGTATTATTTTAATTATGAAATCAAATAACCCGACTGCTAATTTATGAAGCATATGTCACTACCAAAATTCTGTTGCAAAAACAACTCATAAATCAAAATCCGCCCAGCGGTTTGGGCTGTAGGGCGGGCCAAAGAAATATACATACATACACTCGAAAAACATTACCACCATCCGTCTTTCGCAGTCGGGTACAAAATTAACCTTTTCTATTTTAATCAGTTATTACGTATACATTTTAAATGCACTTCACCCCCATGTATCATTTCGACATACTTAAACAAGTTCATAATATCTTGAACAAATATTATGAACTAGTTTTAGTACGTCCAACATGAGGATTCCTCAGAGTAAATCTAAATGATAACATAACACAAACACAATTATATCTTACGTTATCCAGAGAGATAATATAATGAAAATAAATATGAAGCAATGCAGTGAGACAGGTTGTGTAAAAAGTGCTAGTATTTCTCATAATCAACACAGAACAAAGAGAATAAAAATAACAGCAACGCCGCAAAACACCTGACTTACACTGCGGGCAGAAAAATCGGCGAATCCTTTGAAAAAAAGTATGTTAAACTATTTGTGTAGCCTCTAGTCATAAGGTATATTAAATAATGCTAAACATACATACATTGAATGGGGAATATTCATGTTTTTCTTTTTTGTCTTAAATTAATAGTTTACTATTTTATAACGTAGAAAAAAATATTAATGGGCTTCAAAATACTCTAGATATTTTTAAAAATGAAATTCAAAACTTTTAAAAAATTTAAGCAGTTCAAACGCCGCCATTGTGCGCGCGCTTTGCGTGACGTCACATTTCGTTCGACCAGTGGTGGCGCGTTTAGGAAGTTTGATTTTCGCTCCCTTATTTTGCACTTTTTGAATATTATTTTAGGGGTTTAAATAATAAGTAAATAAAAAAAAAATCCTTTTCGTTATAATATTACGATAATAAGTATTCGAGAAAAAATATTTTAGGCCATTTAAAATTTTATGCATATTCCCTACTAGCTTCCGCCCGCGACTCCGTCCGCGCGGATGTCGGTCTTCGCGTGGATGGTTTATTTCTCCATTTTGAGTAACTCTGACAATGACATCTTATAAATATCTATTGGACCCAAATACGGCTAGGCCTATAATAATACGCAACGTGTGTTCGCGGTTCTACAGAACAACGTCTATGGATAACTGAAAAAATTAAGATTATTTTTTTTCTACGTATTTTTCCAGGATAAAAAGTATCCTATTTTACGCCCAGGATACTAAGGTATAATTATACCAAGTTTCATCGAAATCAAACCGGTAGTTTTCACGTGATGTCTTCACATACAGACAGACAGACAGACAGACAAAAATTTTTTTAATCACATATTTGGGTTTGGTATCGATCCAGTAACACCCCCTGCTATTTATTTTTTCAATATTTTCAATGTACAGAATTGACCCTTCTACAGATTTATTATATGTAATAGATTACTGCAAAATTTTGTGGTTTCCATAAAAAAGCTCTAGCATAGTAATGATGACGATTATACTCCACGATACCTTTCTACAAAAGACGAAATATTCACAAATCAATCATTAAGTTTTCTTGATTTTATTGCCTAAATGTAGAACTTCTTATTCCTTTATACTGTTATGTTTATTGAACAATCAGATATAAGCACCCGAGTTAAATACTAACATAATAAATACTACAAAAAAAATTAGTAGGTACCTAATCAACAATATTTTTTTCCGTTTATATGGTATACGTACTTACTTCCAACAACGTACCAACAATTATGTCCTATATTGTACCTCACGTGGTAATATCGTGACGTTATCCTGGTACCACGCGTGTCATTTGTTTTGATTACAGCCGCCCGTGTCTTCCGCGGAGTAATGCTCTTTATTATTTATTTTATTCCCTTTTCTGTTCTACGCAAGCGTATTATTAGGCATTTTAGCACTTACGCCCTACATGATTAGATGTGTTTTAGTTTGTTATGTTGTTTTAAGGGTATAATGAGTACAAAGTGGCCTTAATGTAATCATGCTTTCTTCCATTCGTATTAGTTATATTTTTATTGTGATGTGTTGCTGCTTGCACTGAAAAATCCTGAAAACTGTGCGGCTAGTTTGGACATGAAACTTTTTAATACGAATTTTATGTGAATATTTTAGTTGTCCATATTTTTAATACTCTTTTGGGGGGTGTTTTAATAATTTCAATATAGTTGTAGGCCTACTAAATAACAATTCTACACAAACTTGTCAAAATCTATCTGACTCTCTATATCTTTAATAATATCGTAGAATATAAATATTTTATATTGAACACATAATACACACAATGCACACACACACGTATTAAAACCATAAGAATCACACTCACACCTACAATCATCCATCTAGTTTCTAGAACATACTTACCACAACATTCACACTACGTTTGAACCCTCTCTGTCAGCACAGTTACTTTCATTAACCGTAGTCAAAGATCGCATGTTCATACAATTTCGCGTCGGCCCTCAAAAGTGGAAAAACGGAATCGAACGAGCAAAAGTCAAAAACTTTGCAATCCCTTTATCTTGTTCAGGTGTGTACAGACCTGCGGGTGAATAAAACCTTGCTCTTTGGATATTCAGCTTTTAGTTTGGTTAAAAATGGGCGATTTGAAAGAGTCGTATCGATAGTTATAAAATTTTAAAATCTTTTTGTATGAACGTCTATATTGTAATATCTATTTGTAGACTGTGGTTATAATTTGAAAAATGAATTGCATGATTACATGAGTTCTTTAAGTTCTCTGACTATCTGTCATTATCTCGGCATATACTGAGAACGACAAATTTTATAACACATATTTATATCGGAAAAATATCAAATTATAAAATATAGTTCATATTAAAATAATATTATTCAAAAAACGAATTTTCAGTAAATTAAGCGGTCAATTCACATTTTATTTCAAACAGTGCTTCGAGCACCTCTATGAAGTAAATAATATTCTTATCCACCTTATAAACGAATGACTATTATCAACAAATGAACCGAACTAATCACGTAATTAACTCATTATCCCCTAGTGTGTCTCCACCAACGCAACACGTGAGTTGCCAACTCACGCTCACAAATTACCCCGCGGCGGTCCACTATTTGTAATTCTCCCCGATTCCCTTCTTTTTCTCCCCTTTTCCCGTTGACTAATGTTTGCGGAGGTACGACACGGTCTCGTTTGATTTTCCGTGATGGCAACGTATGATTTTTCGTTAGGGTTGTCGAGTACTATAGTTTTACATGTGATTTGGAACCAATGCAAATAATATAACAATAAATGACATGTTAGGAGAATGAATATGTTTCTTCAACTAGGCACGAAAGTGCTGTTATTGTTATTAAGGGTAAATAATATCACGTAAAAATGATTTTAAAAGCAGGTAAAATTGTTAAGAATTGTTTTTCTAAATGTCACCAATAATATACCTCTCTTTCCAGGTTGATTTCGCTATTATAAATAATTATAAAACGTTAAAATCGTTTCTTATCCATCGTAAAATTAATAGTATCATAAATTCTAATAAAATAATAAACTTCTCAACGTGCATTAAAAAGTACATTTAAAATATGTTGAAAAAATATTGTATGACAATTACAATAAATCGTCACTCGACAGCCCTATAATCCGTACATGAGTAATGTTAGCAAATAGGATTTGTGTCAGTGATAATTTTGTCTTTCATAATATTCTCGTATAATCCATTGCATATTATGTCGAATTTATGCGTAT
The DNA here is from genome assembly GCF_905220415.1 of Colias croceus. NCBI lineage: Eukaryota > Metazoa > Arthropoda > Insecta > Lepidoptera > Pieridae > Colias > Colias croceus. Next base: position 1,813,897 of record NC_059547.1, read on the forward strand.
CAATATAACGAAATACTTTTCTAACTGGTTTACTTTCCGTTCATGTTTGATTGGCATTTGACAGGGCGTAGAATAGGTTTCCTATTTTCCGATTCGCAATTCACAATATATTTTGTTTCCGATGTAGCTAAAACTATTGTTTTATAACACCTTTCTAACAAATTCCCATATTTAAATAACATCGAATTTCAGTGTTTCAATTTAGAATAAAATATATGTTAGGAAAAGTTTTACTTTTAATTAAGCACCAGTCAGCTTTTTTTTTAAGTGGCCAGTACGTTAGAACAGTTAGTTCGTAATTAACACGTATTTAGAGATTAAAGTGGAGAAAAGTATTGTTGTAATGCGGATTTAAAGAAACCTACGTTGTTTACATTTTATTGTATTTTTAATTTTTATTTGCATTCGTGGTGACTATTTAAGAAGTTTGACTTTCTGTAGAGCCTTAAAGTCGTTTTATTTCAGACACATTTTTTATACATTTATCCAATAACAGTCGTTCTTAAACAAATTCAACAAACAAGAGATACGAAATAATTTAAAAAGATTCCAAATTAAAAACGCCAAACCAAACTTCCCGCGCAAAAATGAAGTCGCAGCAAGGAAGCCATTTATAACGAATGTCACGCCGATGGATTGGTCCCGCGTCGCAATCTGTCATACTTTGACGTAACAATAGTAAAAGTTATCCCTCTGTGTCTGTAGTTACGTGAAATATGCGATATTTGCCCGCGATATGGATTAATCCTTTGATATTTTGTTCAGGTATTGCTAGTGTTTGTTATATGATTATTTCGATAATCTGTGATTTATACGAAAGTGCTTTTGAAATTCTGTAGAAATTTTAAAATGTCGGATTTTTTCACGTGACCTTGGCACGGAAAATATATTTTATTTTATAAGTTGAAATTTCTGGAATATAAAAATATCATTTTTTCTATATTTCCGTGGGAATTAAATATTATGATATTAATATAACCAGAATCAATTGATATCTATAGGGATTAAAAAAAAAGCCATCACGAATCGACGAGCATTGAAAACATTTCCACCAAAGTCCCTCCATGCCAACTTTGATGCTAAAACATTATTTAAATCCAAAAATGCTTTCAAATTGAGTCATAAATTCATATAAAAGTTTAAAAAATGCCCGAACGTCCGTACTATTTACAAACGTACCGTTGAAAATGGCCGAATCCATCATGGCGCCTGTGTTTGCCGCGAATAAATTTGGCGGGAATCCTCTTTGCTGTCACAATGTATAATTCTATGTACTTATTTTGTTAATTACGAGCGAAATGATGAAGATCGTGCTCTTTTGTATGTAGATTACAGTTTTTGGGGATTATCGTAAATTTTAGTTTAATCTCAGTGAGTTTTAGGTTTATGTTTGTTATTATTACCGTTTAAAATATTAAAAGATATGTTTAAGAACTAATACCTACTTCTTTCTTGCTTATTTTCTACTCATACTTTGGTAAATTCTATACAAGCATGTTTTATAAAAGACGATGTTATACGTAAAATATTCTAAAATTCAACTCATAATTCGCTGTAATTTTCTAAAAAAAAAATGTTCTCTACATGTACAAAAAGTAATCTCTTAATACGACAAAAAATGAGTTAATGAAAGGCTTTCAACACAAAATTTCGCCATCCCACTTACTCATATTAACGATTACATAAATATGACAAAGACGCAAACGGTCTCGCGGCGCATCTGCGTCCCTTCTTTTCAGTTTTTCTCCAATTTTTTTGCGTTTATCCTTTATAGTTACGGTGATAAGAACGTATTTGGTATCTTTAATTTTTTTACAAATAAAATAAGAATTACATCACCATCATCAATGTTGTTATTCAATGAAAGCGCTAGCTAGTCATTCAATCAAATAACAGATTCAACCAGATGACTGCGACAACTCAATGACATCTTCCAAGACTTATCAAAATGACTTATAAATAAAAAATGTGTGCGTGTACTAGTGTACACCCGTAAGAAGTGAAACTTCTTTATGACCTTATTTTTCAAAAAATAATTTACTATAAGCAACTTCACGCATGGTAGGGATAAGAAAAAGACGGCGCGTAACAATTCGCGTAACGGAAAATGTCACGCGTAACGAAAAAATGTTACACTAAATTTTTTTCCAACCCCAGTTTCACTTCAAAAATTTTTAGATAAAGGAAGGTACCTATTTATGGAAAAATTTTCAAGAACAAAATACACAAAATAATATTACGTTTATTAATAAAAGTATTGATTGAGACTGTTATCTTCATTATTGTATAACAGTAATCCAACATGAATATTAATTAAGAATTTCAAGAATAACTTTTAAATAATTAAAGCTGTCAAGTGCAGTTACATAAACGGGAAAACAATGGTCCACATTTCCCATAGCTACCCTTCCATTATTCTATTATGAGAACACGTTTTGTCGCCGCTCGCTTAATTTTCAAAATTGTATCATTCATTATAATACTACAATAAACCGCTTGGTAATTTCAATTTATGTTTCGAAACTTATTCTTATTTTAAATATGATTTTTTTTTCTTTTTTTTAACAAACAAAACTCGTTCCAATTTCGAATCTGACAGCTTTTTTCTTCGTAACGAGTCAGGGTTTCAGGATAAAGCCGACAGATGAATTTGCGAGAACTATTTAAATTCTATTGTGATTGCGTTTACCGGTTTTTTTGTTTTGTGCCCGATTGCACTAGAAGGAGAGTTATGTTTTTCCGATTTAAACGGTAACGTTAACATACTGTGTAGCTTTAATTGTTTGGTGGATTCTGTATTTGATATATACGTATAGTTTTAATTAATATAAGCGTTGAGAATGGATATAAATTTTATTAATTTTCAAACTACCTACACTGTATGACATCTAACAGAATCAGGATTATTATTATTTATCTAGTATTATAATACTAGATTTCCGCTCGCGGCTTCGCCCGCATTTTCAAAGGAAAACCCGCATAGTTCCCGTTCCCGTGGGATTTCCGGGATAAGCCTATCATATGTGTTAATCCAAGTTACACTCTATATGTGTGCTTAATTTCATTGTATTCGGCTCAGTAGTATTTGCGTGAAAGAGTAACAAACACACACACACACACACACATCCTCACAAACTTTCGCATTTATAATATTAGTAGGATTTTACGAATTTATAATTAAAATAATATACGACAATATACGGCACAAGTATTACATAGCTTATGAAGAACACCAATAAGCAAAACATTTCGAAGAAAACAAATCCAAAATTCCCGCTATATAACATACATCTCAAAACACCTTCAGCATAAGGAATCTCACAGATTGTCCGCTATTTTAAACCCAGGAAGCGGCCGCATCAATGCATATTTATTGTGAAACATACAATATTACGCGATGTCAACACGTGCTGTCCGTTACGTTATTGTCGATACATTCAACCCCGTACCATGATGTTTTAAAGCAATATTATTTTTGTGTGGATAAGTAACAGCTCTATACAGTTCGCCTATATAGCGCTGTCATTTTCCTATCATTTTTTAAGAATATTATTGAAAGAAAAAAGTGTACATAGGTTATTAACCACAGTTATTAACGCTCTGGTAGAAGCACTCAAAATGTGGCTAGTTAGCCACTTTACCTACACGTTAGTTGTCTCTTTTTTTCGGAAAAAATAATGTACTATGACTATTTCTTGACTTTGACAAATAATCGTGTGTGCGTTAGTGTGCCGTTTTAGATGATTGAATGCTGTGTTGGTATTGACGTGGCCATATCGTAGGTTTGCTCACTTCATCAAATGATCAAATGTGACGTGACAGTAATACAACTATTTACATGTAATTGCTATTAGGCTGGTTGCAGAGCTTTACCGACCGTCAGTGCGTACCGTCGATCCTGACGATACGCATCAACAATTGTATGACTATGACACTAATGCGCATGACAATACGCGTGCGTATGGTCGGTCTAGCTATGAACAGTTTTATGAATTTCCATACATATGACAAGCGCGACTGACGTACGCACTGATGGACGGTCAAGCTCTGCAACCAGCCTTATTGCTATTAGCAGTATTATTTCCAGTGTGCGAAAGTGATGGCGCTAGACGACATATAGCGCTGTCACTTTCCAATATTGCTTTATGATATCGTGGTACAGGCATCTTTGCATATAGAAGACACGTTGACATCAATGTATATCGGACAATGTGAAGCAATGGTGAAGAATAAGAATAGATTTTTGAATTTTTATTAAGCTCGAAACTTTTACCTTAAAATTGTATTTACACATATCTGAATGGTTTACTGCCAATAATTTATTATTAAATGCCAAAAAACCACTTGTGTTGAATTTTTACTTCCTGACGTAAAAAAGTTGAACAGAGATATTACCTTGAACGGGGAGGTATTGCATCCTACTGAGTCTACTGTATTTCTAGGGTTAACATTGGACGAGAAACTACAGTGGGGAGCCCATGTCAACACCGCTGCAGCTAAGCTCAGTTCAGCAGCATATGCAGTCCGAAAAATAAGGCATCTCACCGATGAAGATACGGCTAGATTGGTTTATTTCAGCTACTTTCATAGCATTATGTTCTATGGAATTCTACTGTGGGGCAGGGCTGCAGATATAGAAACTATATTTATCTTACAGAAAAGAGCCATTCGCTCTGTATATGTATAATTTACGTGCTCGGGACTCACTAAGAGATCATTTTAAGAATACTGGTATCCTTACTGTACCATCACAGTATATATTTAATAATATTTTGCATGTACACAAAAGCTCCGACTTACACACAAGAGTAGGAGATAGACACGATTATGGCACAAGGAACAGGAATAGAATTGAAATGCCATTTTTCCGATTAGCTTAAGTTAAAAATTCATTTATGGGTCAAGGTATACGCTTTTACAATAGAATTCCTCACAATATTAAAGAGTTTAGTAGTTCTAAATTTAAATCTTATATAAAAAATGTACTAGTTCAGAGAGCGTACTATACTGTAGTACGCTCTCTGAACTAGTACATTTTCAGGAATATATGGACGATAAAAACCCATGGAGGGTTGTCGCGTAAAAACCACAGGACAGTTCTTTGGCATATTATATATAGTAGTTAGATATAAGTTTCATATATTCTAATATTGACATGATGTTAAAAGAGCAACTATGGAGTTTCTTGCCGATTCTTCTCCATAGATACTGCTTTCCGAATCGGTGGTAAATGTTAAAAATACTTACCTATGTAATGACGATTCGAAAGTACTAAATAGTAGTCTAATTGAATAAATGAATGTTTGAGTTTGAGTTTGAGTATACTTATACACAATGAACACCTTGATAAGATTTTTAAAACATTTCCACTGTTTAAAAATTAAAACAAGGTTTTCATTTGGCAAGTAAGGAGGTGGAATGAAATATTTCGTCATTTGCAGCCGAACAATACGGCAAACATCTCGTCACGTCATAGAAGCTACTTCTAATTATTTATTTTATTGTATTCATTTGTTAAGTTTCTTCTTTAAACAAACCTTTTTTTTAAGTGGGGAAATCTTCCAAAGATACCCACCGATTTATGTGTTCCATCCTTATCAAGGGGAGTGCTAACCGTCTCTCCTTTCAATAGACATGCTACAGTCAAAACCCTGAACCAGTCAATATCCTTATTGACGGTTATTAACGTTATTGACTAAGGGCGTCGGTTAATATCCTTATTGACTGGTTTTATCTGATAAAATCAGTTAATAAGGATATTGACCGGCACCCTTAGTCAATATCCTTATTAACTGATTTAAAGAGCAGACATTCAGTCAATATATAGGTTTGAATAGATTTTAACACTTAAATCTTTCTGTAATGGGCAAGTAAAACTCGCTATTGTTTTACTTGCCCATTACAGAAAGATTTAAGTGTCAAATTCGACCCAGTAGGTAGGTTAGGTTAGGTTTGAACTGCGACCCTCACGCACGAGCCGAGCGAGCGAAGCGAGCGTGCCGCGGCAGCGGCCGGCGAGTGCCAGAACCGACTCGCTATTGTTTTACTTGCCCATTACAGAAAGATTTAAGTGTTTAAATCTATTCAAACCTATATATTGACTGAATGTCTGCTCTTTAAATCAGTTAATAAGGATATTGACTAAGGGTGCCGGTCAATATCCTTATTAACTGATTTTATCAGACAAAACCAGTCAATAAGGATATTAACCGACGCCCTTAGTCAATAACGTTAATGACCGGTCAATAAGGATATTGACTGGTTCAGGGTTTTGACTGTAACACATGCTACAACAAACCTGCGTCATCAGTCAGTCTTATCAGTGACTAGCTGTGCTCCGCGGTTTTGCCCGTAGTGCTCCGCTCCTGTTGATCTTAGCATGATGATATACAGCCAAACACAGTTACCAAATAATATAGCCTTCTTCGATAAATGAAAATGAATAATAAAATCGGACCAATTGTTCCCGAGATTAGCGCGTTCAAACAAACAAACTCTTCAGCTTTATAATATTAGTATAAAGTTCTTGATATCAAAATTCAAAATGTAAACTGATATTAAATTAAAAGCAACCTACGATGTGAAATAGACTATCCTCAAGTTCAATAACCCCTTCACAAAGTGACCTTGAACGAAACGCTACCTTAAATATGAATTTCAGTACAATATCTTAAGTTAATTCAATCTACTATATTACGTTTAAAATTATAATCGTTTGTATTCAACGAAGTGCGAAATTAACCGCTCTACTTAAGTACTCGTCTTGAGAACAAGTCGTTATAGTAATTAATTCTCATATTTTTTATGCTCTTTAATTTTCCTACTCAGAGGTAAAGTGGTTTTATGATAAAACACTCGAAAATATCATCTTCAAGAATAAATATAGTAGTGCAATTTGACAATAGTGATCCAATACCAATTTTTTCGTCCAAAACAAGTGTAATTTTTCAGGATTTATCGGGTTATAAATAGTCTGTTTTCCTCTAACTCCTAAATCGTAAACATATTTTGCACACCACATTGTACACCACTGAATAGTGGCTAACGGTTCAACTAATTATTAATTTTTTGAATTTATCTGATTAAGATTAGAATAGATTAGGATAAATTTTAAAATCATACAAAAACCTGCTAGTTTTGTTTAAAAAGAACTCTTAATTAGACTATAAACTGTAGGTACCCTATATCAGCCTTACATTTAATAATTAAATTTATTTACAAACCTTCTAACCAATTCTAACAAACATTATCAATATAATATCATCATTCGTCATTTCTTAACTTACTAATTGTAAATCATAACAACTTCAATATTTCTTATGATTTAACTAATTTTACAAGTACATAAAAGGTTGCTCAAGACCTCGGCTAATTCGTACACCAATTAATATTCGCAAAGTGCAACCGTACTAACTCAAGTTGCGGCCATGTTTTATGAGAAGTAATTAAATTCATTGCTGGGATGCTATCAGCTTTTATACCTCCCCTTTTTATTCTGCCATTCATTGAAACCGTAAATTAAGCGAAGGTTAAAGAAACTTTTGGTATTAAAAATTGTAGATTTTTGTTTGTTTTTATGTGATTTTGGAAGAATTAAAGATTAGCTCTATATGTAGTCGTAATAATTTGTCTCAATATCAAACAATAAATAGTTTAATGGTTCACTTCCATTGCTTTCTGTACTTACCTTCTCGTCTATGTATGTTTAAGATACTAAGGGCTGAGTTTTCAATCCTTGGTTAAAACTTATCCGTTCAAAAGTATTACAGAACAAACTGCCAAAATACGGTTAAGCCACACATTTTTGAAATGGTTGTACAATACGATATTCGACGATTAATTTTTAATTGAAAAATCGGCCCTTAGTAATTTAACTACTTAATATGACATTTGTAATTATTTAATTACATGCAAGCTGTAAATGACATAACTTCCTGCAAAAAACTCTGGTACGAGTGCACCTATCTACATTTTTGTAACTTAACAACTAATGTATTATTCTAACTATATCATCTCGCGTAACACGTTCAAATAACAATCAGTTACCATATTATATTACGTCTATCTTCAATACAAAATCAATATAAATATATACAAAAACATCTTTACAAAACCTGACTTCACGTATATCAAATCCAGCATGAAGCTCGCTAGAAATCTATTCGTCTCACTCCAATAAACTCTCTTCTAACATAGTATTATCCACACAAAAGCTCTAAGCTCCCAACACTTACTATATAAAGATCGACACAAACCTTTAACAAACGAACCAAAAATATTCCAATGAGATTCACTATTATATTCTATCAAAACATCGGGATTGACGATAAAGGGAACCCTTATCAAATGATAATACTGTCTGCTAAGGAAATATGTTTCTTGTAAAAATGCTATTTTAATTTCTGTATTTATAAGGTATTTATGGAGGATTGTTCGGCTAATGTTCAAATGTTGATATTTTGCAGACTTTTTGGAATATCGTAAATTATAATGAAAAGCCAAATGAGTGTCATCAGTACATAGTATAAAACAAAGACGCTCTCACCGCGTCCGTCCACATGAAATTCAAATTCAAATTCAAATTGTTTTTATTTGCTGAATGTAGTTACATAGCTGAGGTACAAATTTTATAGGTTCTTAGACATTCTGCTCGTAGTTGAGCGTGCAAATATCTTAAATTATAAATTACATTATACAATATTACGTCACACAACACTAGTTCTCAATAGGTACATTGCGAAATTATTATAGTAATAAAATGATTATAAATAAATATTATGTCAATTATGATGTCAAATTCAAATTGTTTTAATTGTTTTCATGTCCCTAAGGGCGGCCGTACACGGACCGCTCGAGCAGTTAACGGCTGAGCGCCGTACACGGACGGCTCGAGCGGTCGGCGTCAACTGCTCGAGCCATCGGTTGTTGACCGCTCGAGCCGTCGCTATCAACCGCTCGAGCGGTTGATTTTTTTGACTAGTCAAGTCATTGGTTTTCAGGGGAGGAGCGAGCCGTCGACGGCTCTAGCGCAGTCAACGGCTCGAGCAGTCAGTGTATGCCTCACGACCGCTCGCAAGCCGTCAACGGCACGGTGGAATTTCGTCATGCAGTTGACGGCTTGAAGCGGTCGCAACGGCTCGAGCCGTCACGTGTACGGCGGTGAATGAATGCCTATAGTTCACCGCGCGGTCGCGGCTTCAAGCGGTCGGTCTCAACTGCTTGAAGCGGTCCGTGTACGGCCGCCCTTAGTATGCTTAATCTTTAAAAATACGTAGGTGTGTATACTTTATTAGGTTTTAGATAACGCGGGCGAAGCCTCGGGTGGAAAGTTAGTTTATTAATTGCTAAGAATTTCAGGTTAAAACACGTTAATAGATATTAATAAATGAACTTTTTTATGAACAATCCTATAGGCTACATTTTTGCGTTCGACAGGAGTTGTCGAGTCAGCGGTAAATAAATTTACAATAAACTGAAATTTGTATTTGTTCTCATTTTAGGGTTCAGGTTCATTATATTTTACTAGATTAAAGTTAGTACATTTACAATTATTGTTACCTATCTAAGTCATATTGTTTGATAGGATTCCCGGACTATTTTTAAAAGTCCGGTTGGTTCAAGTTTGTTGTTTTTTCTGATAAATAATATCGAAAGCTATTTTAAAGCTATATAAATAAGGCTGCAAATATTCAATAATAATAACCGTTATTCACCTGTCACCGCCATTTTGAATAAAAAAAGGTCCCTCAGAAGATTAAAACCAAAACAATTTGTAACAGAAAAGCGTAGCGAAAATATTCAATGTTGATTCTGTTTGTTTATGACACCTTGTAACAATTAATTTTGGGCTTAATCTGACGTTTATTAATAGCTATTCGGTTTCCTGTCGCCCTGGTCAAAGCGATGAATCGTAGTCTCTCGTTTATTCAATAAATATGTTTTATAGATTACGTGTGACCCGCCCTGGCTTAGCATTGATCACTGGAAATATGAGAACCAGTCAGTTCATTCGAAATAATATTACATATATTTATTTATAAAAGAAAATATGAATGAAAATAATTTCTTGTAATGTACCTATCTAATCATCAGGCAACACTTTAGGGCTACTCGGCTTAACTTCAACTCTACACCTTGGTTAAACACGGAACGTTAAAATTTATATGATTATAACGGTAACTCCCAAATCTTGGTCAATTTGAAAAATATGTATTAAGTAAAATAAGGAAAGTCGCACTCAATGTGATGATTAATGCACCCTGAAATCTTTCTATATTCGTCAATTGGGTGAAAAGTTTAAAAAATAAGTACAATAAAACATAACCAAATAAATCGGTGTATAAACAGTATGCAAATTTAAAAATACTCCCATATTGCGAACAGATACTCTGAATTATTTTTATGATAAACGTGTCTCGCTACAAAACTTTTCAAATACCTACTTCATACGAAGCGCTTATATGAAAGAAACTGCATCTGATTCCGAAGACATATTTCATAGTTTATTGGATTCAAACATTCTCGATACAATTTCAAGGAAATCTATACTTTTATACTAATATTATAAAGAGGAAAAGTTTGTAATTATGTATGTATGTATGTATGGTTTTCAACTTTTCACGCATAAACCTCTCAACCGATTTTGATGAATTTTGGCACAGACAATCTTTAGAGTTTAGACCCTGAAAAAGAACATTTTATTGCGAAATATGTACCACGGGCGAAGCCAGGGTGGACCGCTAGTTTTTTATAAAATTATAAATACTAGATATTTATCACGATATTTGAAAGCTGATTACTACTAGAACATAACTACGAAACCTTGTTTAAAAAATTATTAGAACATGAATCAAATTATTTACAAGTAAAACATATGAAAATGCCGCATTACATAATGTTTATAAATCACAATATACGTAAAAACAGCACAAAAATAGCGAAAATATTAACTTTTATCCAGCTCACACGTAAACGAAATAGGAGCATTAAAAATGCAACTCCTATTTAGATAAAGTTCAAACGGGTACAGTTTTTCCCCAATGTACGCGTAACTATGCAAATTGTTGCTGGAAACATATCGACTTGTTAATCTATAGTACACAAGCTTCACACGAAGCTTCGAAAATTATTAGGAAGTAAAATTATCATCCCCGATGCGTGTAAAATCTGTACGAAATCCCGTGAAGTCGATACCTAATGGGTAAAAATTATAATTAATCTAGAAATAGAAAACAAATCGAACCCACTTATTTATATATCGCTAATAAACGCAAAGTAACCATATACATTTTTAATTAACAATAAGCGGAAACACATGATCAAAGAAATTTCATTTAATATCAAACAGAACCCCAATTAAGACTACATAAAATTGAAAATTCCTCAACACGGAAGCCTACGGAATCCATTTAAGTATTTGTACAAATATAATAACCGTTTGAACCGTTTTAATTCCCTCGGGTCTCGCGATTTTTCAAAGCGTGCACGAAATAAAAACTTGTATGAGGGTAGTCGGAACACGTTTCCTGTGAATTACGATGTGGCTGTGTAGCGGAACTGAAGAAACACGGTCAGGCGCGAAACGGCCTCAGATGTGTATCGTATATACTGGCTTTGTTCTTGTTTTATTTGCTGTTAGTCTAATGTCTTAAATGTTGATATTACAAAATAATCAACAACCTACTTATGATCCTGAAGTAATGGTATACAGATAAATCTTAATATATATAAATCTCGTGTCACAATGTTTGTCCTCAATGGACTCCTAAACCACTTAACCGATTATAATAAAATTCGCACACCACGTGCAGTTCGATCTTACTTGAGAGATAGGATAGTTTAAATCTCAAATCGTTTTAGAGAAAGCGGGCGAAGCCGGGGGCGGTATGCTAGTTATGATATATTTTTGTTATTGTTAGTTATAATACAATTAGCTGTCCCGGCAAACGGTGTACTGCCCTACTCTTATTACTTAGATGCATGAAAAAAAGACGTTGGTTGAATCTCAGATCTACCCAATAGGCAGAAAAAAATTGTTAAATGCAATTCGTTAAATAAAGAGGTACAAATAAGTATGGCTAATACCACAGATTACTAAATGGTTGCTACCTATACTGTCAAGAGATAACACAAAGCCGCGGGCGACAGTATGCAACAAATGCACAATATGCAATCCAACAATTTTTGCACTCTCATCAGTGTTTGATTCCCAGAGTCAGGAACGTCTAATTAATGCACACGTTTCGTGAAATATATTCACAGACAAAGGCGGCAAACAAAATGTCACCCGAACTTGAGACTAATTAAATAATAGACTCTAAGTACAACGACATAAAACTGAAACAGCGCGAGCCGGGACTGTTAAGTTTTAATTTTCAGTATTCATTAAGCTCTGTGCTTATTTAACAAACGCAAAGATAAACTGGATGGTGCCTTACGCTGTAAAATTATAGCTGTAATATTACTTGTGTCCGGAAGCGTGGAGACTGCTTTTGTGCCTGCTCTACATTCTCGCTGGAATTATGAGAACGTGCATTCGCGGATGATCTAGAACGAACTTTAATTGCACCTCCTTGATTGAAAATACATACAATATCCATCTTATATATAAAAATGAATCGCAAAATGTGTTGGCAAGCGCATAACTCGAGAACGGCTGAAATGATTTCGATAATTCTTTTTTTTTATATTTCTTGAAGTACGAGGATGGATCTTATGTAGAGAAAACGTAAACATGTACCACGGGCGAAGCCGGGGCGGACCGCTAGTACAATATATAAATACTAGGGCTATACGAATGACTCTAGGATTTTTTTAAGTATTGCTTCATAAGCTATGCAGTAGTTTACTACTAGCTGTATTTGTTTTTTGCGAATATGCAGCGATGTCATGAAAACAACTTGTGTTGTTTCTGTATGTGTATCATAGCATAAGTAATATTTATGTGTAATTTATATTATGAGCTAATGATGTTGATGTATGTATAAGGAAATCAACAATAAAAATAGGGGTAGTATGACAATTCCCTCAGCTTTCATTATCACCGAGTTCTCAACGAGAGTGTAACCCAGCCCTAACCACGGCGATTCACTACAGCGTCATGTTGAATTATGGCAAATTTTCGAGCTCAGGGAATCACATCTCGCGATATAAATGCGGGATGCATTCAAATATACGCTACGGATTGCGGCGATAATAAACCTTGCCTTGTGTTTTTATTTACAAGAACTTGTGTTAATATTGCCCTTGTTATATAAGAGCCTGTGATAAGAGCAATAAGTAAGGAGGTGTTATAAGTTTTATAGTTATGAAGTCTGAAGGATTTTAATCTTGTTTATAAGGTTGTGAATGGCAAATGGGTTCTTGAGTTGTTATCTAATTAATCTTTTATTAAATTGTGTATGACTTATCTATGCTTAATCTATACTAATATTATAAAGCTGAAGAGTTTGTTTGATTGTTTGTTTGTTTGTTTGAACGCGCTAATCTCGGGAACTACTGGTCCGATTTGAAAAATTCTTTCGGTGTTAGATAGCCCATTCATTGAGGAAGGCTATAGGCTATATATCATCACGCTAAGACCAACAGGAGCGGAACCACGCGGGTGAAACCGCGGAGCGCAGCTAGTGTCAGCTTCATTAGGACAGCTTTGCTCATGGTAGCCGAGAAACAGCTATTATGTTCCTGCAGGTACATATATGCAGGTTACAAATTTAAGCTTCTTTTTCCCTTTTTAATTCCTTGTACAGGTGCAGTGTTTGCATGAAAAAATATCAAATACGTGTTTTTATCTAAACAGACTAGGGTTGCTTGATTTAAGTAAGTAAAGGTTAAGAGGATAGGATGAGATTTTTTTTTATTTTTAAGCTATTGCATAGCTTCTATCGCGGGCCTCGAGCGCGGAGACCGAATCAAGAAATTCCGTAACGAAAAAACCTCACGCTCCCCACTCTGACGGGCGGAGGTGTGGCTTGAAGGCATAGCATGCAATACTCATTACTCAATAGTCTTACCGCGGCAGTCCCAAGTGCCACACGTATTTTTGTTATCAAGCGTTTAGGATAGGGAATGTTAGAATACTGTTACATATTTATTGATATTGAATGAAGCATATTTTTGTTTTATATAAGTAGGATCACATTTGATCATAGCCCCACTTGATGGAAAGCGCAGACGCGGTCTTTGGTGGTAATTCATGTCTAAAAGATTTGTTTTACCTAGAGGGTGCCTATTTATTCGCCTCTTGCATTATAAAATATATACGCTTATGTTCAAAACTGCTTTATTCTCTTTTTTTGGTATAATATTGTTAAAAAATGCTCGAAAAGATGTTAAGACTAAAAGAAACTACAGACAAGAAACTACGACGTCTATTACTAAAGTTAAACACTGGGAACTAGGAACGTTGAATTGAGTTAAAACAAATAATAGTTTAGCAACTCTAGCTCAGTGGTGAGTGGTGGTAGTAGCGGACTCTACCAAAAAGTCAGACATTCGATACTAAACCAGGTTACCATGTCTTAAAACAGTATTAATTACGGAGTGGAAAAATATCAGAGCATTCTATCTATACTTCTATACTAATATAAGCTAAGTTTGTTTGTACGCGGTAATCTCAAGAACTACTTGGTCCGATTTGGAAAATTCTTTTGTTGGATAGCCCATTTTTCGAGGAAGGCTATAGGCTATTATATTATATCATAACGCTTAGACCAACAGAAGCGGAGGCACGCGGGTGAAACCGCGGAGCGCAACTAGTTCACTATATAGGTCAGAATATACAATATCTAGGTCGTCTAGCGTCATCACTTTCCCACACTAGAAATTAAAAAAATGGGGAAGGTAATTTAGATAGCAAAAAAACATTTTTATCGTAGAGAAGCGTATTATCATTTGTAAAAATAAACACTTCTTTTTTTATAAACAACTAGCGGTCCGCCCTGGCTTCGCCCGTGGTACATTTTTACGTTTTCTCTCCATAAGAACCATCCTCGTACTTCTAGGAATATTATAAAAAAAATAATTAACGAAATCGGTTCAGCCGTTCTCAAGTTATGCGCTTACCAACACATTTTGCGATTCGTTTTTATAGTATAATATATAAACAATTACTAAGTATTTTTTCTCTAATTTCTCACGGAATAAATAAGAGTTAAAGGGATCGTTCCCTCCTCTGGGCGTAGGGTTTTCGTATTTATGTGTCCATTTGGACGATTGATTTCGATTTGTAGTTCCACAAATAGAAGTTGTGTTTAAGATTCTAAGCGATTACCTACACTTAAGTATACATATCTTGAAGTCTTATGAACCGAGATGTATTTCTGTTTTATTTATTTTGTATAAGGTAAGTACCTACTAAGTATGCCAAAGATGACGATGATGTTCTTTATAGGCAGTTAGGATATGTTCTGCTTGACCATTACATTATATATTTTGTAAAAATACCTAGTTTATCAATATACTCAATAATATATATGAGACAAGAATCAAGATAGGTTCCAAATATTTTGCCTTAGTGACAAGAACGGAGAACGATGTACACTTGTTATATATTATATTCTTTCCCTACTATTATACTAACAGATCTTTAGGTACATATTGAATAAAAAACCTTCTAAAACCTTAGTACCTACTACCTACATTCATTAGAATATAAAGTAAAAAGTGACGTCCCTAAATTTGCGTGACACATCTCCGGTGTAAGATAGCCCATTTCCTCAATCCTTTCCCTAAGCATCTCACAGGGACACCCCACGTCATCTATCAAGGCCTGCAAGACACCCTTGGTCGACATGATTAATTTACGGTCACGAATTCAAATAAAATGGCTGAAAAATTCAGTTAGAGGGCTCAGTAGTTAAGAACACTTAATTCAAAGACTGCATTATTATATCTACTTTACACATTCTCTTTAGTGGAGGAAAAAAAGAAGAAAAAAAATATTTGATAATGGATATGAATTGAATTGTTTAATAACTGAAATAATACATTTAAACTAATATTATAAAGCTGAAGAGCTTGTTTGTTTATTTAGACGCATATATTTTAGGTACTGCGGGTCCGATAAAAAAAAAAATCTTTCAGGGTTATACGTATATAGCCCATTTATCAAAGAAGGTTAAAAACTATAATATCATCACGCTGAAATTAATAAGAGAGAATCAATGCGCGTAAAACCACGCGTCAAAGCTAGTAGGTATTATATGAAACTTGAAAGTGGTTGCATTGTAATTATACTGCACTATTATACTTTAAACATAGTTCCCTTATTACACTATTTACATAATTTACAATTAGCTTCTACACTATGTAAATGAGTGTTTCAAAGCTGGAAGGATTTCCAAAACTCTGGGTCGAATTACCATTACCAACATGTACCTAACAAGAAGACACAATAACAAGGAAAAATTCAGACTAAATGTTTCCTTAAGACGAATTTAATTACTAAAACAATCTCATCAAAATGAAAAACCATGTTTTCCTGTTATACCAAGCCTACTACCCGTTGCAATTAGTTAAAATTCTGTTATTGAAGTGCTTTATTAGGAGTGCTTTTAAAGATTTAGTAGATCTGTCACCCGCAGTTTTACCCGCATTGTTCTTCTTTATTAGTCTTAACGATTGATATACTGTAGGTATCGTAATCATTACATAGTATAAAACAAAGTCGCCTTTTCTGTCCCTATGCCCCTTTGTATGCTTAAATCTTTAAAACTACGCAACGGATTTTTATGCGGTTTTTTTTAATAGATAGAGCGATTCAAGAGGAAGGTTTCAGTATATATTTTATTACTAGGTTTCCGCCCGCGGCTTCGCCCGCGCAGTCAAAGAAAAACCCGCATAGTTCCCGTTCCCGTGGGATTTCCGGGATTACGTCATTTTCCCGGGATAAAAAGTAGCCTATGTCCTTTCTCGGGTATCAAAATATCTCCACACCAAATTTCATGAAAATTGGTTCAGTAGTTTAGGCGTGATTGAGTAGGTAACAGACAGACAGACAGACAGAGTTACTTTCGCATTTATAATATTAGTAAGGATTAGGCCGCTTTGTCTAAAAAGACAACGCGGGCGAAGCCGCGGGCGGTAAGCTAGTATTATATATAGTATAGCCTAGTCTTCCTCGATAAATGCTCTACTAGCAATGAAACAATTTTTCAAATTGGATCCAAAGTTCCTGAGATTAGCATATTCGACCAAACAAACTTTTCATCTTTACACTATATATTAAAAGTATACCTATATTTGGAAAATGCCGCTGTCGTTATTTTCTCTCCATAATTAGATAAAGTACAAGCAAACAATAACTTTTAACGATGTACACACAAAAGTATGTGCTCATTAAATCGAAGTCTGCTGGGAGTTGAAAATCGCTGACAAAAATGTTTGTGAGACATTTTTTGTGGATATTATTTAGTAAGTAAATAATATTTGTGTTCGTATAATAAAGATATTAAAGTAAATATGTGATCGTTTGAACCCATTGCACTTGCACTGGGGAAAGTTTCTAACGATACGAACAAATAGATATGGTTATCGTTTTAATTTTAAAGTTATATGAATGGTTATTGTTGTATGAATACTCTTATGAACTTTATGTTAATCTCTAACTAAAATATCTTAAGTAACAATTAATTAAAAGGGCAACGTAAAAACGAGAAAACGTAAACATGTACCACGGGCGAAGCTGGGGCTGACCCACTAGTCTGAAATAATCAATGTACGTAAAATAAATGTGCAATATTTTATGTAATAATAAGTAGGTACCTAAATTGACAGACCGATTTGTTGAAAAGTAATTATTAAACTCAGAATAGGTTTACTTAAATAGTGACACATATTTATAGTTTCAAACAATAGACTAAAAAGTTAAAGGTCGTTTTGTTGTTTGTTTTAAATTTGCTCCCGTCTGGGGTCTAATTTAAAACTGTAAACCGTCTGAAAATAAGAAAAAGTTAAGCACATTGTAAGGATTACTTCAAAATGGTAACGAGACTCGAAATAACTTATAGTTTATGTACAAGAGCTTATTAATAAACTTTTAACGTGGTAAAGTATCAGAATTAATGACTGTTTGTTTGAACGCGCTAATCTCGGGAACTACTGGTCCGATTTGAAAAATTCTTTCGGTGTTAGATAGCCCATTCATCTAGGAAGGCTATATATTATCTCGTTAAGACCAACAGGAGCGGAGCACTGTGGGTAAAACCGCGGAGCACAGCTAGTCTTTTAATATTAATAATAAAACAGATCCACATGCCTAATTTATTCAAGGTATAAGACATAGATTACAGAAGCGCGTAAACCCACAGTGTGACGCGACCCTTATACCGAGACATTAGGTACCTCACATACCCAATGCAGTATTTTGTCTACCACTTTACTGCCGTCGTAAAGGCGTAAACATTTTTATGTGCTCACTAGTTGATGGCCCCGGCGTTGCTCGAGTTTAATGGCCCTCGTTCCAACTTTATGTTTTGTCACATTATTTTGAAAGCGTCAATAACTTTTTATGCTTTTAAAACTTAATGTTTTGGTTACAATCTTGGGGTTTTTCTGAAGGGTTTTGAAATATGTGTAGCGTACATACAATATATTCTTAATTTATTTACATTTTACAAAATGTAACAATGTAATCAACACGCTCACAGTTAAATTTTTTATTTTCTATATTTGTATGAATAACATTAAAATAAAATACTTGAAGCAATAAAATAATGTATTATGTAAAGAGATTTACTTTAGCAAAAATTGTTTGCATATTTATTAAATTAATCTCATAATAATTATATGGTTAAGGTTATTTACGGTCCATACTCTATGGGTTAAAGTTAAATCAATTTAGATATTTTTTATTGTAGGTGTAGACTGTAGTCCAATAAAAAAAAACTCCATAAGCATTTATTTACTTAGCTAATGAAAACAGATTAGTTTATTTAGTTAAAATCTTCATCTAGTAGGCGAAGGGGTCGATGGCTTATACCTCAGTTTTGTGGGCGTGAAGGATTATTAAGATTTTAATTCATTATTTATAGAGTTTTATCTCGGTTAGAGTTATATTAAATCTATCTATCTATCATTTCTACTAATTATTACCACGTTTTCTCAATTTTTTCAGCTAAAAGTAACCTATAGAATTTGTCATTTGTAATAGATGAAGGGTCTAACAAAAAAAGGCAATGATAACAAATTTCACGACACAAATAACCATTACACCCCATTCTGCAACACGATTACTCGCGAAAATTCGTGCCACAGACTAAAATATTACAGTAACTAAACAAGAAATAAAATCCTTTTTTAAGGGTTAAAAGATGAATGAAAATAGGAGAGGAAATATCTGCTGTGATTACTGAGGAATTAAGCAAAGATTAAATAAAAATGTATTTATAGAAATATTCTATCCTTGTTGTATATTTTATGTATTTCAGTTGTAGTTGTATATTTTATGTATTTGTTGTATTTCTGTTATATTTATGTATTTCATTAATCCACTGCAAAATAATCTGTCTCACATTTCTAAGGATAATATAGACAACGAATAATAAGCACAGTAAATAAAAAAAGGAATGAGTATACCCTTATGTCATGTCTCATTGATTTTACTACTGCTGTTTCTACTCTGTGGCAGCACTCGGTCCATATTCGCCCCGTCATCTGATTAAGTTGGTAAATCGAGTGGAAGATGATGGATGATCAGCTCGTTAATTATGTTTTAACGTACACCAGACACGGTCTCGGAAAAATCACTGACTTTTGTAAACATATGTGATGAATAGTGTACATGACGGGCGTGACTCTGATAGTTTTACGCTGTATTTTTTGCTATATTTTGAAACGAACCTAGCATGTAGTAAGAGGTAATGATGGTACTGATCTTACTTGTCGTGGCTTTTGTTTCAAGCCTGTGATGATCAGGCTGTTCTTAGTTTATACAATACGAGCTGCGCTTCGCAGTTTCACCCGCGTGGCTTCGCTCCTGTTGGTCTTACCGTAATGATTATAGCCTATAGCCTTCCTCGATAAATGGGCTATCTAACACCGAAATATTTTTTTAAATCGGACTAGTAATTCCTTAGATTAGCGCGTTCAAACAAACGCTTAAAACTTTTTAGTTTATGGAAGATATTTACCATTACGACAATACGAATGAGATCAAAACATACAGATCCAAAATTTGAATAATCTTCTACATATTATACACATAAAAAATAACTAACGTACACGCAAATTCTGTAATAAAAGAAAACGTCAGAAAATAAAAAGCATCTAACCTATTCATATTTGAGCCGGGGGATAATATTTTATAGCACAAGGGAAGCGATCTTCATAAAGCGAACGTTATGAATATTTCCTATTAAGAAAAAGCCTCGAAATAAAGACTTCCTAAACGAAGTTAAATGGTTTAGTGCAAAGTTCCGTGTTATGTTTGGGCCAGGGAAGTAGCGGATTTATTAAAAACCTTGAACGTGTAGTTTAATAGTGTTTAACTTTAACCTTTTTGGGTCTAGACATAGACTCTCATTCAAATTTTTAAATATAGTATTGAATTAAATTTTTATGTACTTAATCTACATATTTACGTTTTGATACAGTATCATCGAGAAATGTGTATATTTTATTCATTCTTGTTAAAAGTTAAAAACGCATCGTGTTTATCAAAACATAAAAAGTAGTTAAATAACCATATTTTATATTGCTAGAGCTGGTCTAACTACCCTAAACGGCCGAAACATGTTGTTTTATTAAAAGTTAGGTACCTAGAGCATAATTAATTATTAAATCGCTATTCTAAAAGCCACACAGAGCTTCTCGGATCCCGCAACACGGGGATTATTAGTTTATGATATTACAAGCGTGACGGACGCTGTCCATTACCCACTGTTGGTTATTTTCCGCTTAATTTCCTGTAAAACTAATATATTTCCCAATTTCCGATTTGATTGGATCAGGGATTTTATTGGTTACGGTAGAATATTATTCTAGCTATATGATTTAGTTTCAGTAGATAATGAAACTGTATTAGTTTTATAAATTTATAAAGAATAGAAAAAATTCGATCACGAGGCGGGACTTGAACCCGCATCCTTCGCGCCATTCCGGGGCGGATGCCTAACCAACTCAGCCACTCGTGACCCGCCTGAGCAATCGAATTTATTCTATCCTTTCAGTTTTATGTGTCTTAAGGGACACACCGCGCGCCATCTATTGAGATGATTTAACAACCATTTCAACCAATATGAAGCACTTTTCAGTGAATACAATATTGTAACGATGGAACACGACCTTTTCTTGAATTTATATTTTTTGGTTTTTATGGCATTCAAATGCTTTATAAATATAAATTTATAAAGAATAGAAAAAATTCGATCACGAGGCGGGACTTGAACCCGCATCCTTCGCGCCATTCCGGGGCGGATGCCTAACCAACTCAGCCACTCGTGACCCGCCTGAGCAATCGAATTTATTCTATCCTTTCAGTTTTATGTGTCTTAAGGGACACACCGCGCGCCATCTATTGAGATGATTTAACAACCATTTCAACCAATATGAAGCACTTTTCAGTGAATACAATATTGTAACGATGGAACACGACCTTTTCTTGAATTTATATTTTTTGGTTTTTATGGCATTCAAATGCTTTATAAATATAAATTTATAAAGAATAGAAAAAATTCGATCACGAGGCGGGACTTGAACCCGCATCCTTCGCGCCATTCCGGGGCGGATGCCTAACCAACTCAGCCACTCGTGACCCGCCTGAGCAATCGAATTTATTCTATCCTTTCAGTTTTATGTGTCTTAAGGGACACACCGCGCGCCATCTATTGAGATGATTTAACAACCATTTCAACCAATATGAAGCACTTTTCAGTGAATACAATATTGTAACGATGGAACACGACCTTTTCTTGAATTTATATTTTTTGGTTTTTATGGCATTCAAATGCTTTATAAATATAAATTTATAAAGAATAGAAAAAATTCGATCACGACGATTCGATGTATTAGTTTTATTCAGATTATGTAAGTTAACTATGCAATTCACAAGTTTTTTAATCGTTAAAAATTGCATTGAAAAAAATAAAAAGATTAATAAATACCTCGTGTTTATGTAACGTACATTCCGAAGACGTTGAGGGAATTTTAATAAAACAATTTTGCATTTACAAAGTACGTAACATGATAAGTAGGTAAGTAACTATTAAATATGTAGAATATAAAATCTATATTATGTATATATAAAAATGAAACCCTTCTTCCATTCTTTTTTTATTATATTCCTTGAAATACGAGGATTTTTCTTCTGTAGAGAAAACCTAAATATGTACCACGGGCGAAGCTGGGCGGTCTGCTAGTATAACATAAATATGTATAAGTGATTTGGGACTATTTCGCGCTGATCACTGAATATATAAGTACCTATTTCATAAATATTCATTCAAGTTTCAACACTTCATATGATTACGAAGTTCTCTAAAATTGTATCTTAACAGGGTTAGTTTTCAATGACCGGCCAAATTTTGAGAAATGGTTTAGAATCGACAACATTTTCGATCTGATGAAAAATAAAACGTTTTTTTTTTATTAGATTTCAATCCTGTCCGCCACTAAAAAGCGAACGTGTGGACATTACAAAAGCACAATTCAGTTCAACAACCTAGATAGGTAGAAGTTAGCACACACATAAATTTGGCGATGCGCGCACGCACACAAGTGCATTAATTATCGCGTGTTTACGATTTAGGAAATTTTTAATACATTTTCAAATGAATGCTATTATTTTATTTTTTTTATTCGACAATAATATTTCAAATGTACCTTTGGTTTAATATCTAGATCTTAATTTTAAATTTTGGCTGGTCATTGAAAATTTGCCCTGTATTTTAACAAGTATCATCAGCTTGGCACTTCATCAAATAGATATATTTTCTTTGCAAACAAATACATAAATTAAAACCCGAAATATATCTACAGCGGAACTTGTGCAGTTACGATTGTTTTGATCTTTCTCTCTCGTAATGTTCTTTAGTTTTCTTCAATACACTCGGAAGCCAAAACAAAAGTTTTCTGTATAAATATTGAATAAATATATTGAGAATACCTTTTCATATTGCTGATAGAAAACTCTAGTAATTCTTTTAATTTACGGCACTTTACTTAAGGGGGGTTAGGCGGTCAGCGAAAATTCAGCTATTCGGGCCTGAGGTAAGCGGTGAGGGGGTCCGCGTTTAGTATGGAATCAACGTGCTCGAAACTAAAAATCGTAAGCGCCATTCACATTTTTATCAAATAGTGAATGAGAATATTTAGTATTTTCTAAATCTAAAACAGTCAAGACATCGAGAAGGTACATACCTATGTATTTGTGATTTTATACGAATCATTATCGTAAAATACGTTTGTAATGAGCATTTATATGATATTTTAGAGGTAACTTCAGGATTTTTTTTTATCGAACAAAATTTTTCCAATCGTGTTTTGGAAACAGTCATCCCATCACACATACGTTCTGTAATACATATTAGAAATTTCAGTGTGAAAAAACTTCAATATTTTCAATTATAGCCCATAGAAAACAGTCCATTTTGCCGTTTTCACCTACTAAGGGCCCTTAAATACTAGATTTCCGCCCGCGGTCTCGCCCGCGTTTTAAAAGAAAAACCCCCATAGTTGCCGTTCCCGTGGTATTTCCGGGATAAAACCTATCCTATGTGTTAATCCAAGTTACCCTCTATATGTGTTCTAAATTTCATTGTAATCGGTTCAGTAGTATTTGCGTGAAAGAGTAACAAACACACACACACACACATCCTCACAAACTTTCGCATTTATAATATTAGTAGGATATGTTTTGTATTAAAGCACACAATTCTAAGAGCTCAGATATTTCTTGTAATAAAACGAATATTGATAAATAATATTTTCGAGAAGTTTTTTATTGTATACCTAGGTTTATTGTAAAAATTATTATAATTAAGTAGGTACAATACATTCAACAAAACTAGGTACCGTGAAAGCAATTTCTAACATAAGGAACGTTCTCTTTTCCCAGAATTTCTCTATACAAATATAATAGATACCTTTTATGTTAAATTTGAATTATAATTTACCTAAGTAACAAGTGGCGGAACTTAATTTATCTTTTAACTTGTAACTTAGTAGTAATTAAAATTAATCGTCTATAAATTCTTTATTTATGAAATGTTAAGTCAAAATTTAAGCTTTATTTTACATAGAAACTACCTAATTAAGTACTTATTTAGTAATGTGGGATATAATTCTCCGTTTTTTGAAGAGCAGTAATTATACCCGAAATTGACAGGTCTTATTTTATCTGTAGGTATTACGTATACATACTTGAGTATCATTTATATTTTTAAGAAAATGAATTAAGGTGACTAGTAGAGCAAAACGCGAATTTGCTGCTAAATTATAATGCTTTAAAGTATATGATTAACTGCAGTAAAAAATCTCAGATAAATATATGATATTCTTCAGGAGATAAACTAGTTGCATAGTGTGTTGAAAACACAATACAACTTATTTTACTCGATAGAAAAAAATCTCAAAGGTACCTCTAAAAAAATCTTTTGATGCTTAAAAACCATACTAAACTACATGCAATCATTCTGTTTTTTCGGCAAATAATTCTACAAGCAACATACTAATATAATACTGTGATATTTTTTTAGTCCAATCAATAGATTTCGTGTAAATCGCAAATTCTTATTCCCAAACCAAAAACGTACGCATGTGTGCGTGAACGCCTGTGTACCGACACTACCGGCCGAGGCCCGTTCGTAATGATTCGCGTATGGCGATTGGCGTCGGGCTGCAGCTGTGGCGCGGCGTGTGTGTGTGAGTGGAATGAAATGCTTGCTCAGGGCAGCGCATTTTGTCAAATTTCTAATACTTTCACAACCTATATTTGTGACGTAAGAAACTTATAAATCAGCACGAAACGTATACATATCAATGTATTCTATATTGAATTGTTTCAAGGGAAAGAATACAAGCTTTAATAATCTTTGACGAGCATTGCAACCTAATTAAAACACTTTCCTTCAAATAAACTATAAGACCATTCCTTTTAAGTTATTATTCTCGCCATGAAATATTCAAGAAGCAATTTTCAAGCCTTAAATGCATCGCAACAGAAACAAAATGGCCGCCTGTCCGTCGAAGGGAAGTGTAAACCAATTAGCGCTTTTTAAAAATTCACCGTGAAGCACTGAGGTTCCTTGGAAATAGGTGATTTTGTGGATCCAAGAAGGCTGGATGTGGCAGTTCATAAGTGGCTTATAATAGTAGTGCAGGCGGAAACTAATGGCGGTAGATGAGGCAGCGTAGGACAGCTTGTTGGGATCTGTCTGATCTGTTGATTGTTTATTCATATTAGTCTATATCAAGCATAGCTTAGGGCATAAGATTTGAAACTGCTAAGCCCGTATGTTAAATAGTAACTATGTATTTCGAATAGCTAGCGAAGACTGAAGAGTCAGATTTCGACAGCAAGCGCGTTTGTTTTGATTATATTGATTGATGGAGATTAGTATAATAATAAGTAACATTTTCTCGTCTCTTGCTTTTATATAAATACTTTCAGATTCACAAACGTAATCTTCAAAAATATAATCACAAAATAAGTTTTAATCATAACTTAATTTAAAAATTTACCCTATCCATTATTAGTACATCCACTAATACCATACTTTTAAAATACGATCGCCGTTTTAGTATGCGAGGGCACGACTCAGCTACTCTCTATAAGTAGCAAATATCGACCACTTGGCTAAATGAACCGCTCGTGGACCATCCGATATTTTCTACTCTGACGTTTAGTACCAGATGTTCTTTACGTATTTATATAGAGCTGAAGAGATAAGAGGTAAGCTGATAGCATTTGTAATGTATTTCTGATGTATGTTTAATATTTACATCGTATTTAAATCGAGGTTAAAGATTCGATTAGTACGAAATGTACAAAATTACTATTTTAAACTCCTTTTGAAGTAATCATCAATTCCTTTTGAAAATGTCAATATCTAGTTGTCGTAACTTGTACACCTTTACTTATGTTGTACGGTTATACATTTCTTCTCTATCACTACATTTTTTTTTTTTTTTTTTTTTTTTATTTTTTTTTACCTAAAATAATGAACCTAAGGTATCATTATTGAAAATTACGATCTAGCCTTTTACTATAGGCTAATGAGTAATATAAATCTAACTTAATTTGCTAGGTATAGTATGTCTAAGAATGTGTCCATTAACACTTTTCTTAATGTCTCTATTTAAGGCGAAGACACTTTATTCATGTGTTCTTTATGAATAGCAATCACTATATTACACTGACACTTCACTAAACTAACTCAAAAGGTTTTGTCCTTTTCAGTCTTCTCACTATGTCCGTGTTGTCAAGGAGCTGGATAGCCTCGACGTTCACATGATGGTGAAGTCTGCGTTCGTGAGCTTCGGCGTTCTTTTTAATTATGTCCGTGACGAGATCTACTTTAAGGTCCCGATGTAGGTCGTCATTTCTAATGTACCACGGAGCATTCACGATCTCTCTCAGTACTTTATTTTGGAATCGTTGTATGATAGTGATATTGCTTTGTTTGGTACAGCCCCAAAGCTGACTACCATAAGTCCACAAAGGCATAAGGACTTGTTTATACAAGAGTAACTTGTTTTGCTTTGAGAGTGAAGAATGCTTGCCAATTAGCCAGTACATAGCCTTATAGCGAAGCTCTAGCTCTTCGCGTTTCTTTTTGACATGAGCCTTCCAGCGAAGCTTTGCGTCAAGAGTCATACCCAGATATTTGGCTGTATTTTGATAAGGTATTACATGATTATTTATGTATACCGGATGATAATTTGGCTTTTTGTTTGTGAAGTCTATGTGAATAGATTTAGACTCATTGAGTTTTATTCTCCATTTTTTCGTCCAGTCAAATATCGTATTAACAGCTGTCTGAACTTTTTCTACTGCTTCTTCTTGAGTGTCACCTGTAGCCATTATAGCTGTGTCATCCGCAAATGTTGCAATGGTGTTGTTCTCTAACTCAGGAATATCGCAAGTATACAGCAAGTACAGAATAGGACCCAGGACACTTCCTTGCGGTACTCCAGCCTTTATAGGCTTAAGGTCTGAATATGCGTCATCTTGTCTTACTCTAAACATACGTTGTGATAAGTAAGACTCTAAGATGTCAGCAAACTGTTTTGGGAGCATATTTCTTAGTTTGTATATAAGCCCTTCATGCCATACTTTATCAAATGCTTGCGCCACATCCAAAAATACCGTGGAGCAAACTTTTCTTTCTTCTAGAGCCTTTTCAATTATATTGGTTATCCTATGTACTTGGTCTATTGTAGAATGTCGTTCTCGGAATCCAAATTGGTACTCAGGAATTAAGTTTCTTTCCTCGATTATGGGTTTTAACCGTTTCAAGAAAAGTTTTTCAAATAATTTTGACATGATCGGCAGCAGAGAGATCGGCCGATATGAAGTAGTCTCATGTGGCGGTTTACCAGGTTTTGGTATCATTATAACTTCGGCTATTTTCCACACATCAGGCACACACTTAAGCCTAAAGGTAGCATTAATGATTGTAGTTAGTTTGACAATAGCCTTCCGCGGAAGGTTTCTAAGGATTTCTCCAGTAATGAGATCATAGCCATGTGTTTTCTTTCGGCTAAGTCGTTTAATTTCACTGGATACTTCTCTTGGAGTGACTAGTCTTATTTCTAGCTCATCATTTGCTGTTTCTTCTACTAAAGCGAAGTGTTCATTCTCTTCATTGGGTTTGAAAATTTGCTCCAGATGTTGTGCAAATCTTGCTGCTTTTTGCTCGTTGCTTATTGCCCACCTCCCATTCACATCTTTGATTGGTGGGATATGCGTCATTGGTTTTTTTGAACTTTTTGTGGTTTTCCAAAGGGAGTAATCTGTTGTACGATCACTAGTTAGATGAGTAAGGAAGATATCCATTGATTCATCTTGGAATTTTTGAATTGTTCTTTTCAGTCTTTTCGTAAGATTATTAAGGACTGTTTTATCATGTGGAAATCTCGTATGATGCCATATCTGTCTTTGTTGTCTTTTTTTGGCTATAAGATTTGTTATTTCTGGCGGATAGTTATTGGATTTTTTGCTTTTTCTAACAGTAGGTGTATTATTCCAAGCACTTTTCTGTATATCAACAATAAATTTTCTGATTTCATGCTCCAGATCTTCCTGGCATTTTAAAGGAATTTTTAATTCTATCACAGATTCCAAGTCCTTTTTAAAGCTTTCCCAATTAGTATATTTATTTACTAGTGTAGGATGGCTTTCCCTCATTATTATGCTCTCACTTATAGTTAGTATGATAGGCGAGTGGTCTGAGCTCATGTCATAACCTTCCTCAATGTGAAGAAAATTTTGTGATATATTTTTATAAATAAAAAAGTCAATTAAGTCTGGTTTTTTCTGTCGGTCGGTTGGCCAATAGGTTGGTTTACCCGTTGATAAAGTTTTACATTGTGTGTCTCTAATAGCACATAGTAACTCTCTTCCTTTGGTTGTGGTCAGTCTTGAACCCCAGTATACGTTTTTAGCATTAAAATCACCTCCTAATATAAATCTGTTTCCAAGATCGTGTAGAAGGCTTTTGTAATGATCTGCTTTCAAGGAGTACCTTGGTGGACAGTAAATGGATGATATGGTTATAGGACAATGCTTAGTCTTTACACTGACCGCCACTGCTTGTATTTCTTCTTTTTCGTATTTATTTACTTGATAATGGTAGATGTTTTCCTTTATAATGACAGCACTACCTCCTCTTGATGTATTATGGGGATGTAGCGCGTGATAAACTTTGTAGCCTTTGATTTCTACGTGGGATTCTTTATTGAAGTGTGTCTCTGAGATGAGGCATACATCAATGTTTTCTATGTCTAGGACTGCTGTTAGTTCATTCTGATGTTTTAGCAGTCCATTTGCATTCCATGCCATAATTTTTAATGTGTTAGACATTTTTATTGTTTATATTTGGAAGCTCCTTTTTTGCTTTCCTCGAGTTTTTTAAGCCTCTCATCAAACGAGGTTAAAAGCTTTAAGATGGTATTCATTTTTTCATCCATGAGTTGGTTGATTGGCTTATTTTGTGACTGTGAGGATGTTTGTGGCTGCGTTCCTCGTGTCACTGATGCATACGAAAGTTCTTTTGTTGTTGTAGGTTTACTGACTTTAGTCACTTTTTCTTTGTTTGGAATTTGAAGATTTGGCTGCGCATTCCTTTTTATGCTTTTGTTTTTAATAATTTGAAGTTCTTTAGCCACTGTGCATCCCCTATAGTTAGCCGGATGAGGCTCTCCACAGTGAACACATTTTGGCTTCATTGTAGTTGGTTTATTGCAATCCTTTGTTAAATGCTTGCTTGTACACTTAACACACCTAGGTTCTTTTGAACAGTATTTTTGTGTGTGGCCGTACGCTTGACACCTTTTGCATTGTGGTATTAGCTTAGATGTTTTCAGGGGCTGTATGTCCACCTTACAGCCTAATATGGAGTTAATTCCATATATTTTTTTTATGTCCTCATCCTTGTCGAAAGAGAGCATAAACATGTTTAAGGGTTCCTTGTTCTTCCAGCTCAGTTTGTTGACCGCGTCCTGGATTTTGTATCCCTTAGATGTCAGGTCTTCAAGTATCCTAGCTGGCACGTATGAGGAATGCAGGTTTTTTGCCATTACCCTAATCGGCCTGTCTTGTTTATTTTCATAAGAATACCAAAGGCAGTTGTTCTGTAACAAAAGCTTGGTAATGGCGCGGTATGTATCACCGTCATTAGAATTTATTTTTACTTTTTCTCCATTCATCATTTTCATGATGAACGAGTCTTTCATTTGATTTGCCGAAAGAAGATCGTAAAACTGTTGGTAGTTTTCTACGTTTTCGACAATTATGGGTGGCGGTGAAGGTTGTTTCTTAGGTTTCACATTTTCTTTGTTTGCAGTAGATTCATCTGCTTGGTGAGATTGCGGGGACAGTGATGTGTTCAATTTCTTTTTTTTTCTACTCTTCTGTCGTACCCATTCCGTTTCCTTTGCAAGCTCTTCTTCATCCGTCTCATACTGGGCCTGCATCGGCTTCCCGTTATTATCTTTTTTGTCCGGGTCAGTACTTTTCTGCTCCTGGATATTTCTCAGCTCTCGCTTAAGTTCTTCTATTTGACCTGTGAGGTCTTGCACTAGACTCTGGAGATGTTCTCGTTGTATTTTTTCTTCGGAGTAACGTTTGTATAACAGATGTTCTGTTTCAGTTATAAGTGTGATTGGAGATGTCGGAGCCATAATTAATTAAAAGCTATAGCTTCGCCTTAACACTTTGTTTACACAAATATGTGAGTTACTTTCGGTAACTGGGTCATCGCGGCGACCGCACGCGGCCAAACGTGACGATTTGTAGGTTGCTGCGTCAGCACAATACCCGAGCAATAACTAGCGCCCAAACGTGAGCGACGCGACGCGACCTTTCTTAGCGGAAGTCGAATGATCACTGACATGACGTCAGCGTAATTTTACTCTACTTAATTACTTACTACATTTCTCTATAAAAGATATCTTTAAAATATCATAAACTTAAAAAACGATACATCGATACAAATACAAAACGCATTTGTCAACATTATTTTAGTCAGCGAACACACCGCCGAAATCTCGCCACACCTTAACATTTATTCCAACAATACCTTTAACCATGAAAAATGGTGTCACTTTCGTAAAATGATAATATATGAAAATGGCTATAGGAGGGGACTTTTATATCAGTTCAGCAAACTCGCTAGAGATATTTTTTTCGTCTTTTATTGTGACTATGTTTGAAAATAGTTGGGAAAAATGGCGACGATTAGTGTATAACTTATAAAGATGTTATTTATATGTATAATCTATACTTATATTATAAAGCTGAAGAGTTTGTTTGTTTGAACGCGTTTATCTCGGGAACTTCTGGTCCGATTTGAAAAATTCTTTCAGTGTTAGATAGCCCATTTATCGAGGCAAGCTATAGGCTATATTATAATATCATCTCGCTAAGACCAACAGGAGCGGAGCACTCCGGGTAAAACCGCGGAGCACAGCAAGTCAAGATTATGGGTGATATCAGGATTTTAGATTGAAGGATCTTTTTTCTACGACTATTAATATACATATAATAATATTTAGATACAATACATAATAAGTATTTTACAAGTAGTACTGCAATTTTAAATAGCGTTTTTCGATATTTTTCATTTTTACTTTATTAAGGAAAATTTATGTAAGACGGGAAAATTCGTTAATGATAAATAGAGATACACATAGTAAATTAAATATTTTTCCTTTATACCCAAAAGAGGATAACTGTAGGTTCCCTACAAATGAATAGTCAATTAAGTTTATATTTTAAGAGCTAGCGTGCAAGAGCAACTTTTGTCTCCGCAACTATTTTGTCTCTCCCATCAACTCTATGGGCTAGTAAGAAAGTGCGCGCACGTAGCGACACAACTCCCCATTGAGTTGATGGGAGAGACAAAATAGTTGCGGAGACAAACGTTGCTCTTGCTCGATAAGTACCATCGATTAGAAATATCGCTTCTTGATGAAACAAATGACTGGAATTAAAATACTATAACAATTAACAATTTTGCACGCATTTCGTTTCGAATTTATCTAACGTTAATACTTAAAATATTTTAGGATTATCGCCGTTTAAAATAACAATTAATAAACGAGATTAAGCGATCCGTTTGTAATGTCGCAAATTGCTATTATTTATTAGGTTTATTTACGAAACATTATAGATGTCGCTTCGAGCTTGTCCGCCATTACTCAGCTTGGCTTAACTCGTTGAATTCTAACTGGGATTTAGTTTTGTGCTCCGTTTACAATCCGGATGTAACTGGCTTATTTAATTTGTTATTATGTGATTGGTTAACGGAAGAATATAGATACATTGTAGTGTTTCAAAAAAAAGTAGACAAATGTGAATAAGTTACTACTAGATACTACTTACTACTTTACGACGATATTATCATTGGAAACATACTTTTGACTTATCAGTCCTAGCAGGATAGAGTAAATGAGAATAGTTTGCTGGAGACCAAATTTTAAAGTAAACACGTAAGTTTTCTACGTAAAAAATATCCAATGATTATTATATCCTGTTTATAAACAACTAGCTTTCCGCCCGCGGCTTCACCCGCGTTTTTAAAGGAATCCCGCATAGTTCCCGTTTCCGTGGGATTTCCTGGATAAAACCTATCCTATGTGTTAATCCAAGTTACCCTCTATATGTGTGCTAAATTTCATTGTAATCGGTTCAGTACTTTATGCGTGAAAACCATACATACAAACAAAGCTTTCCTCTTTATAATATTAGTATAGATACAGTTGATGAAAAAATGTCTTAAGAGCTGGAAAACTTTGATTCACATGTTTAGAATGAGTGTGTGTATCAATCCCTAACGCCTATTATTCTCTAGTCTCTACAATAAAATATAACGAAATAAATGAAATACTATATAAAAATTAATTAAACCAGTCCCTCAACTATCACCAGTAACTGGATGATACGAATGGTACACGAAGACGATATCTAAAGGCGTATTTGCGATTTAAAATAAATGTAGGGCTGGCTTGGCTGAGGCTCAGACCACGCCGTTTAACGCCAGTTCTGTCTCGAAACAGCCAAGCGCGAGTTGAGATATGTAGAAATTAACGTTTTAGTACAATTGATCGTTTGTACTTATGGTAATGTAAAATAATTACAAGAAGACAGCTTGTATTACAATAAGGCAGTATGTTTATAGGATTGACTAACCTTGTTCTTAAGTTTTTTTATTAATTTTCATGTTGTGATATTAAGCAGTCCATTATGCTGAAACAAGACTTAGTTATGTGGCTAAATTAAGGTGTCATAACAGCCATTTTTTTACTAGCCACTTTAAAAGAAAATATTTGATATTATCCACCTAGTCTGAAATAGGTATGTTATTATCATTGCAACACTTAAATTAATTTAGTAATTATTATAAAGACAAATTACAAAATCCCTTAACGCAAAATCTCAACGCCACTACACCAGCATAAACAATCCTGTCCAGATTCCAGATAATCAATTATAACTCAATAACATATCAACTCAAACTCAACTATAATCCACATAGTTCATCCACAATTATTGTAACACAATAACATAACAACCCAATAATTTCCTCGTTAAAACATCAGAATGCAAACAGTAGCAAAAGCTTACGAGCCAAACAAATTACCCATAAGGATACTAAAACGTCCACACGCGCGCAATTGGCTCAGAAGTCAACAAACACTATGTACGAATTGCATTCGATTACATGTAATTGCACTCTATATAATTGCAAAGGACGAGGGCTGAATATAAAACGTCTAGTCAGCACGTGCCGACGCTCTTAACTCTATAATAAACCTTACCTAAATCTTTCTTGTTTTAAGGTCCGGGTGTTAAGGTGAAGTGGTACAATATTGGATGTATTGGTTTGTATTGTGTTACAAAAGAAGATAAAAACCAGTACAAAGATCGTAATAATATAGTGATTTATTCATTACTAGCTTCCGCCCGCGACTCCGTCCGCGCGGAAAAATTAAGATTTACTTTTATCCTACGTATTTTTCCGGGATAAAAAGTATCCTATTTTATGCCCAGGATAATAAGGTATAATTATACCAAGTTTCATCGAAATCGAACCGTTAGTTTTCGCGTGATGCCTGAACATACAGACAGACAGACAGACAGACAGACAAAAATTTTTTTAATCACATATTTGGGTTTGGTATCGATCCAGTAACACCCCCTGCTATTTATTTCTTCAATATTTTCAATGTACAGAATTGACCCTTCTACAGATTTATTATATGTATAGATTTCTCTATAGCTTAGATTTAAAACGTACAAGTAAAAGAACATAAAAAATCGATTACAGTATTTAATTTCTAATTATTCTTGGTAATAGTTAAGTATCTAAATATTCTTTCTACTACGTATTTACACATTCATTTATTAATCAATCTTCATACATCTTTTTAATTTTAATACTAAGTATAATAATTAATAATATTAGGTATGCCAATACCAACAATCTTAATATATATAAATCTCGTGTCACAATGTTTGTCCTCCATGGACTCCTAAACCACTTAACCGATTATAATAAAATTCGCACACCATGTGCAGTTCGATCCAACTTGAGAGATAGGAAAATTTTTTATGAAAAAAAGCTAACATGTAGGTACCACGGGCGAAGTCGGGGCGAAAAGCTAGTAATTATTATAGAATTAAATTATCCATTACTTTCTCGAACAAATATTTGATCCTCGATTCAGCGTATCCTCTTAAGCAAATTTTCATAAAACCAACGGGCAATCCTATTATAATAAAAACCCACAAAGTTTTCTGTAATTCATTAATCGTTATCGTCTCTTTAGCTCTTCTGTCCCGGAAAAGCCTCTAAGCTATCTTTAGCCCTAATCTCACATTACACTCCAGTAATTTTTTATCATCCCATATTCAAATTTTGTCAACCTCCTTTCCCAGAATACTGACAATGTCCTTTCCTTAATAAAATAATGCTACTAATATTATAAATGCGAAAGTTTGTGAGGATGGAGGTGTATGTTTGTTACTCTGTCTCGCAAATACTACTGAATCGATTACAACAATTTAGCACACATATAGAGTATAACTTTGATCATAGGATAGGTTTTATCTCTGAAATCCCACTTTCTTTGAAAACGCGGGCGAAGTCGCGGGCGGAAAGCTAATATTACTTGCATAATCATACGGCCAAATTTTCATAATTCGACATCAATCTTCTAAAAGACAGAAATCTATTATTTACGCACATTTCTTTCTAAAGTTCCAACCTAAACTATTCAAGTGACGTGATTCCCGTATTCACCAAAAAAACAACCGCCCCTTAACCGGTACATTTTACGAGGCTCGGAATTGAATCCGAAACTGTAGTAGTAAAGTGATGCAAATTGCAACCGGGCCCCTCGATATTACGTTACGATTGTCTCATACGGAGGCAATCATTGTTGCATTCAAATACCTACTGTTTTAAATTTTCTTTCAATCTTGCGCCATGGGGAAATAACGTTTGTATTGAAGTCGTACGGATAATATAATTGTGAGCGTTTGTTTATCTGTGATAGATGAAATACAGATAATATAAGTGAGGCTTTTCTAAAATTGCTTATTGTATTGTGAGAGAAATTGTAATTTTTATAAGTGTGGAAAGACATGAATGTAGTAGGTAACTAGCTAAATAGTTTTTTTTTTGTTATTTTATGTATTTCATATTGAATGCAATGTTTTAACATTGATAACGATATATACGACAGTACCTACACCTACTGTTGGTAGGTACTAAATTAATGTTTGTTGTCATTGTTGGTCATCTTGTATTTGGTTTATCGCCTGTGACTTAATGAGCAAAAGTAATTCCTTTTGAATCCAACAGCCATTTCTGAAGCTAATTTAAATGTGATATTGCATTTCACAATTTTATTACAGACTAGGTGCGCTCCGCTCCTGTTGGTCTAAGCGTGATGATAATATATAGCCTATAGCCTTCCTCGATGAATGGGTTATCTAACACTTTTCAAATCGGATCAGTAGTTCCTGAGATTAGCGCGTTCAAACAAATAAACAAACTCTTCAACTTTATGATATTAGTATAAAGCTGTACTTCTTTCTGTACTTCTTGGAATAAGTTTATAATAAATATTCTCTTTTCACAAATACAAAAATAATCGAGCAGTTTAATATTTTAATAGAACTACCAACCCGGGCGAACTCCGGAGACACCTTTTTTTTGCTATAAACCTCACGCCCGTGACCTTTCCAACGAATGCAAAACCGTGGAAATCGGTTCGTGCGTTCTAGAGTTATAGCGTCAGGAAGGAAAACCCGACTTATTTTTATATAGTAGATTACATGTTTAATTTTCTTTTCACAGCCAAAAGAATTAGGTGCACTCACAAAATAAAACACATGGAGCATTAATAAAAATTATTTATTTTACAATTTACAATATTTATATTAATAAATAATTGTATACATATTATTAATAATATCACATTCTGTATCTACATTAATTGGAAGAACTAAACCCTGTTTGTTTTTAATTATTTTTACATAATATTATCACAGTATTACCATATTTCCTACAGTAGTGCGACGAATGTACTTGTGCAGAGAAACGGAGGGGAACTGGCGGGGGGTCGGGCGACGCGGGCCGCTTAATGCAATCACACTGAGTTTGCATTAACTATCGCGAAAGGACGACGCAGTCGTATTTTTTATGTAATAATTTTATTATACATAGGTACTTACATATTCTATTATGGCGCGCACAAACTATTCCGTTTACGGATGTAAATCTACATTGAAATCCCAGAAGGAAACAATATTTCAGAAAGATTGTATTAATTGTATCTGTTGAATTAAAATCAAAGCTATGCATATATTGTTATTTTCTAATCAGATTGTACAATGTACATCCCAATGCGAATGCATTACTTAGTTAAATGATAAAATATACAATTAAGAACATCCAAAAATAAAGTGTCCACGTAAATAATATTTAGCAGTGCAATATCTGTAATTATATATTTATGAACAAATAATTACATCAGATTTAATAATCGCAATTATTTTGAATGTACATATGAATAAATGATTTCATCATAATATTAATAATCAAATTGTTTTATTTCCCATTTTATGCAACCCTAGCGTATTTTCGTGTGGCAGCGTAAGTACCTACGCTGGCGGCGGCATCGCGCGACATCAAAGGCGTTTCATTACTGTAGGAAATAATATTGTAATACTGTGATATTATACTATCACGTTGGTATACTTATGCTACTGTCTTGTCTTGCAGACTGTAAACCTGGAAATAAAATATTGCGTTTAAAAGTCATAAAATAATTAATAAATTGACATTGGAAGTCTTAAAATTTATAAATGTTAAATTTTAGAGATATTTTATTGGTACATTTTATGGTTTAAAATAATTACACGTATAATTTTGATTCACATTATTTCATCTAATAACATTATCTCACTATGTATAAAAGAGAAGAGAAGATTTAAATAATTAAATTTATATAAAATATATAATACAGGTTGTCCCACCCTTGCCCTAAACTCGCACTTGCACCTAAACTCAAAGGAGGTTATAGTTTTGCATACACTGAGTACCTACGTAAAAAATCTTTTTTTTAAGCTATTGCATAGCTTCTATCGCGGGCCTTGACCGCGGGGACCGAATCGAGAAATTCCGTAACGAAAAAACCTCACGCTCCCCACTCCGACGGGCGGAGGTGTGGCTTGAAGGCATAGCATGCAATAGCTTTACCGCCCCAGTCCCCGAGTGCCACACGTCGTTTTTTTATTATTACGTTGACATTGATGTCGATAATGTAATAGTAACGATAGAGATGACGATGACGATTGTGACGATGGTTACAATGATGACAGCGAAGATGATGACGACGGCAACGTTGTCGATGACTACAATGGTGATGATGTTGACGATAACGACAGTGATGACGATGACGACGCTGACGATGGTGGCAATGACGTTATGATCAGGACAATGATGACGATGATGACGATTTTAATAATGATGGTAATGATGAATTAATGAAATAAAAAATCATTTCTCACCTAATACTAAATCTTCTAAACTGGGTCCACTAACGAACTTGTGCGACATATCCTGCGAGATATCTTCAAACAATTTGCGGATTTTCACGTCGAAGTTCCACAACAGCACGCTATGCTTGTTCTTCTCTAAATCTAATATCACAGTAGTAAGATTCTGCGGAAAAAATAAGTGTTAGGTGATAATATATCTTATGAAGTAACAATAAGATTTAGTTTTGAAATCCCAAATTTTAATTATTATAATCTGTCAGTACGAAAATTGGCGTTCGCTCATCATTATTTCGCAAATCATTATTAATTCGCAAATCATTATTTTTTAATGTTTTTATTTTTAATTTTATAGCATTCAAATGCTTTAAAAATAAGAATTTTCCAAAGAATAGAAAAAAATCTGTCACTCGGCAGGATTCCAACTCGCTTCTTTCGTCTCGATTCTTTATAAAATATTAATATGACTTGTTGTTCCTTAACTAAAAATTTCAAAGCCAAACAAAAACATACCTAACCACACACTAAATAAGGTTGATTTTTACCTCAGCAACACCAAAATCGCAGGCCCTCAACTGCCTGCCATCGAACACAAACACGAGGCTACGGATTTGAACCAGCGACCGCACTGTGTGGGCCACATGTTCCGCTGACGCGTAGGAAAGTGTGCCCGTGAAGGTTATGATTATGCAGTCCTGGTTACCGAGCTGTTGAAAAAAATTAATTATTTAAACAAAAAATATTTTAATGGGTACATTGAATGAAATGGCATCTCCAGAATAATAAAAAAAGAACAAAAATTCTTTATTTGGAACATAATAACAAATTGTACATAGACTTAAATTACGATGGCATCCGTAAAAGCAAAATTCTAGATAGCAAGTGTGTTTGTGAGACTTAAGGTGTGTATTCGTTGTTAAGGATTGCGGGGATGATTAAAGATACAAACTTTGATCATTGAAGCGTGCCTTTATTAATCACACAACAACATGGGGAACCTCTTACATCTTGCAGATTACAGACTATATAAAACTTCCTTCATAACTGACAGTTGACACAGTGTCACAACCAACGCAGTGTTGCTACATACAATATTATATAAATCATTGTTAATCAACACCTCCCCCCAATGATTTATATCA
Organism: Colias croceus; assembly: GCF_905220415.1. Classification (NCBI taxonomy): domain Eukaryota; kingdom Metazoa; phylum Arthropoda; class Insecta; order Lepidoptera; family Pieridae; genus Colias; species Colias croceus. Next base: position 1,852,765 of record NC_059547.1, read on the forward strand.
ACATAACTAACATTACCTACAATGAATAAGTAAGAACTAACAATACAATAATTTGTATTAACCAAAACTAACAAACTAAAAATACACAATGCGAACTGAACTTTATTCCAATCCTAATTTAGGTACAAAATAATTATGGGAGATTTTATTTAATGGTTTCGTAAAAATATCAGCTATTTGTTGCTTTGTAGGTATATACATAACACAAATTTCCTTACATTCTATTTTATGTTTAACAAAGTTGTATTTTACATCCACATGTTTCATTCTTTTTTGATCAGGATTACATACAGAAAATATTGTACTTTTATTGTCTTCATATATGGTAGTGGTATTACAATTAACGTCTAACTCATTTAATAATTTCCTAATCCAACAAGCCTCTAGAGTTGCTTCATTGAGGGAGTATAACTCTGCCTCAGTAGTGCTTAAAGCTACAGTGCTTTGCTTTTTGCAACGCCAAATAACACTGTTATCAAATACTTTAAATATATAACCAGTTACAGATTTCCTATCTTTATCTACAGCAAAACTTGCATCAGCATATCCAACTAGTGGTTCGGAATTACAATTCTTAGTATATTTTAAATTATGATTAATGGTACCTTTAACATATCTTAAAATCCTTTTCAAGCATTGCCATAACCTTTCTGATGGTCTAGATTGATATCTTGCTAAATATGAAACAGAAGCACACAAATCAGGTCTTGAACCTACTACAGCATACATTAAAGAACCTATACAAGCTCTGCATTTATGCTCTAAAGAGTAATCAATCGTACAATCATCAAGATTAACATTAACTTCCATGGGTGATTCACTAGTATTTGCTTCAGACATACCAAATTTTGTTAATATAGACTCTAAATACTCTTTCTGGTTAATATACAAACAATCACTATCTTGAATAATATTAATACCCAGATATTTTAATTTTTTAGATCCTAGATCTTTCATTTTAAATTCTGTATATAACATTTCTTTAACATTATTTATCCTTAAATTGTCCTCACCCAAAATTAGTAAATCATCCACATACAACAAAATGTAAATACCATCCTTAAAATATAAACAATAATCACTTTCTGCTCTTTGAAATCCTTTACTCTTCATAAAACTATAAAATTTATTATACCAATTTTTTGAAGATTTTTTAAGACCATACAGTGATTTATTCAATTTCAAAACATAATTTTTATAATTTTTATCTATATTTATACCAGGTGGGGGCTTTAAGTATACAACATCATCAATTTCACCATGAAGGAAAGCACCTTTAACATCCATTTGATGAATTAAATAGTTCCTTTGAACAGCTAATGATAAAAGAACTCTGAGAGTTTGTAATTTCAAAACAGGAGAATAAATTTCATTAAAGCTACCTTCCTGTTGAAATCCCCTTGCAACTAATCTAGCTTTATATACATCACCCGCCTTTTTTGTAAAAATCCATCTACAATCAATTAACTTAACATCGTTTGGTTTTTCTACAACTTCCCAAGTTTTGTTATCCTCTAAAGATTTAATTTCCTCATTTATCGCTTCATACCACCTATCCTTATCGTCATAAGAATCTATATCATTATACTTTTCTGGAACATTACCATTAGAACAAGACAAAAATGATGCCATTAATATATCACCTAAATCTGAATCATCAGTAACAAAATCTTGTAAATATTTTGGTTTAGTTTTCTTTCTATTTTCCCTAGAATTAACATTATCTATATTCCTTTCTTCAAATTGTAATGATTCTAAATTATTATCAGAAATTAAAATTTTCTCAGTACTATTGGTTTGGGTTTTATCAGGACTACTACTACCAACCTTCTCCTTCCTGTCCGAGATAGACTCCGCATCAATACTAACCGTTTCAGGTGACTCTGAACATGTTTCTTCCCTAAACAATACGTTTCGTTCTATGCATATTCTCCTTTTATTATCATCCCATAATCTATATCCCCCTGGAGCATAACCAACCATTTTCAATTTAATACCACGAGGGTCTAACTTCATTCGGAGTTTTTGAGGAATATGGGCATATGCAGATGACCCAAACATTCTGAAATTAGATACATTAGGACGTCTTCCTTCCCACATTTCAAATGGTGTAACATTAAGAGAAGCAGTGGGACTACGATTAGTGACATATACCGCATATCTCAGGGCCTCGCCCCAAAGCTCTTTAGAAAGTTGTGAATCTAACAATAATGCACGCGCCTTTTCAGTCAGAGTACGATTCATTCTCTCAGCTACTCCGTTCATTTCAGGATTATATGCAGCTGTATACTGCAATACTATGCCCTTTTCATCACAAAAAGATTTAAAATTTCTAGAAATATACTCACCACCATTATCTGACTTTAACTTCAATATACCATGACCAAAATGATTACTAGCATAATTATAATATGTCTTGAAATATTCAAAAACTTCAGACTTGTCTCTTAATAAGTAAACTGCAGTGAAATGGGTAAAATCATCTATGAAAGTAACAAAATATTTATATCCGTCCCACGTAGACGGGCTAACAGAACAAACATCAGTATGTACTAGTTCTAAGGGTTTCCTAGCCTTATACATTCTCCCATTAAAAGGAAGGCGTGTAATATTAGCAAGTATGCATGATTCACAATGTTTATTTTCTAAATTTTTTTCTTTCAAATCAGTTAAACCATCAACCATATTTTTATTTACTAAAGTTTTCAAACTACTATAGCTTAAGTGAGAAAATCTTTTATGCCAAATTTCTACTAAATTATCTTTTGTGTCTGATTTTTCACCATAATAACAATCATTAAATATTACTTCAAATTCTACAAAATAAAGGGATCCTAGTCTATGCCCAACCATAAACAATTCATTGGTTTGTGAGAAAACTTTAACTTCCCCTTCATTGAAGATGATCTTTAAACCATGCTTTTCCATTTTGGAAACAGATATTAAATTTTTCCTTAATTGTGGTACATAATACACATCATTTAATATAATATTAACCTTAAAATCACTTAAATAACATTTTATTTTTCCTATACCAACAGCTTCTAAATCAACATCATTTTTGGCAGCTGAAATTTTAATTGGCTTATCCAGTTTACAATAATTAGAGAATAAATTAATGTCATTTACAAGATGAAATGAACTACCTGAGTCTATAACACATTTAAAACTATTCTTATTCTGCTGTTCAGTGTCAGCGCTAAAGGACATAAAACTTACAAATTTGTTACCTTCAGTATTTTCAGTGCCGGTAAGAAATGACTTTCCTCTACCTCTCCCCTGGGTCTGATGACGAGTAGCCTTACTGTCGTCTCGGCCTCCGTTGTACTTCCAGTCGCCACGTCCACGGCTGTGAAGTCTCCAGTCACCAGTCCTGTGTCGTGCCTGCTGAGTGCTCCTACACTGAAATTTTTTGTGTCCGGGGCGTCCACATCCATAACACAAAAAGATTGAAGAATCAAGGGATTTGATCGCTCCTCTGTTTCGTTTTTCCTCTTCTCCAAGCAGTCTGTTTTTCACAAAGTCCATTTTCAATTCCTCCATAGTTTCCAACGCCGTGATAATGCCTTCATAAGATTTCGGCATGGATAGTAGTAAATAGTTAACCTTTTCTTCTTCCGAGAGCTCACTGCCAGCATCCCCGAGTTGTGCAAATAGCTTTTCCATGTCAATAAAATGTTCCATTAAAGATTTCCGTTCGTCGAATTTCATATCGGATAATTCTCTTCTTATAAATAATTTAGATCGTGTACCTTTCTTCTTAAAGCTGTCTTCCATGCTTTTAATCATTTGATATGCAGATCTGTCCTTCAAGTATTCGAGATGACTGTCGGCGGTTGCCGCTATTATAATAGCCTGGGCTTTAGCTTCCAATTGCTTGTTATTTGTAGATTTACTGAAATCCTCCTTTTCGATCGCCTCTATTGCTCCATTATCCCGCAGGATACTTTTCAATCTAAACTCCCATGCGTTGTAATTGTCCCCCGCGAAAGGGACAATTTGATATTTTTCTTTTGACATTTTCTGTCCTTTAATACTCATTAATTCACCATATATCCGATGGCTTTACTTGGCTGTGTTACTGGGCCCATAACCCTGTTAAGGATTGCGGGGATGATTAAAGATACAAACTTTGATCATTGAAGCGTGCCTTTATTAATCACACAACAACATGGGGAACCTCTTACATCTTGCAGATTACAGACTATATAAAACTTCCTTCATAACTGACAGTTGACACAGTGTCACAACCAACGCAGTGTTGCTACATACAATATTATATAAATCATTGTTAATCAACATTCGTGAGTATATGTATGAGTATATGAGTGTGTGAGTATCTGAGTGTGTGTGTGTGTGTGTGTGTATAAGTATGTGCAAGTGTGTATGGGTTTTTCCAAGTTTTAGTTTATTCATACGAACGGGACAAAAGCCAATCAAGGACTATATTTTTAAGTTTAAAATTACAGAGTGGGTAGATATTTAAAACCTGATTGAGTTTATTATAGATTAGGGAACTATAATCTATTTCTCAAGTACGATCCTACGATGTATATGATACCTTATGCAATTCTGCAGAACTGATGAACGTTTAAGAGTGCTTTTGAGAGACGTGCGCGGATACGTAACCTTATAGCCTTCCTCAATAAATGGGTAAACACAGTATTTTTCAAATCGAAAAAGTAGTTCCTGAAATTAGCGCGTTCAAACAAACAAACAAATCTTCAGCTTTATAATATTATTAGTATAGATGGTATATACCAGCTAGCCTGGTACCTTAACACGTTCTGTATGCAAGTGCGGTCTAGCAGCAGTGAGTAATTCTAGAACTTTCCCGAGGAGATTCACACATCTCCTACAGAATATGCGAGCCTGGTACCTTCACCCCTATCAATCCGTGATCCGTCATGTTTTTATACAGCTTTTTAACACGCCTTGTGTAATGGCCATTTCGCAGTTCCTTGCGAAACAATACTGACAAGGACGCAACTATTTCATCTATCTATGTGCTAGAGTGAGACATATCATATGCGAAAACCTGCCGCACTACTGACAGATTTTTCGTTGTTTCGCTGCCGCACGCGAATGCGTCGGTGTACTAAGGGCGTGAGCCTTGTAAATATCGGTTTTCATAAGTTTGAGAAGTTTTCGCATGCATTTCCTATAGTATATGTGAGCCTGGTACCTTAACACACTCTGTATGCAAGTGCGGTCGTGCAGCAGTGAACAGCGCCCGCAAAGCATCAGCGGCCACACCACCAGCGATACCATACTCCAGCCCCACACAGGCTCCTAGTACCACTGTTAGCAACCACACGCAGAGTAATTCTAGAACTTTGCCGAGTTAGGTAGAGGGACTAGATGCATGTGTTCATCCATAGATTCACACATCTCCTATAGAATATGCGAGCCTGGTACCTCTACCCTCTCAATCCGTCGTGTTTTATACAGCTTCTACGGTTTATGTGAACCTAGTTATCGGCTTTCATAAGTTTTATAATGAGAAGTTTTCGCATGCATCTCCTATAGTATATGTGAGCCTGGTACCTTAACACACTCTGTATGCAAGTGCGGTCGTGCAGCAGTGAACAGCGCCCGCAAAGCATCAGCGGCCACACCACCAGCGATACCATACTCCAGCCCCACACACGCTCCCAGCACCACTGTCAGCAACCACACGCAGAGTTCCGCTTCTAAAACAAATTAATTTTACTTTTAAGAATGTGATCTTACTTAAGTAAACAGTCATCCGTGATAACGAAGTAAAAATTAAAATCTGACCCAACTCGTCGATTTATAAACTACTAGAGGTCCGCCCCGGCTTCGCCCGTGGTACATATTTCGCAATAAAAGGTAGCCTATGTCCTTTCTCGGGTATCAAAATATCTCCATACCAAATTTCATGCAAATTGGTTCAGTAGTTTAGGCGTGATTGAGTAACAGACAGACAGAGTTACTTTCGCATTTATAATATTAGTATGGATAAAGTGTTTACCAAACTATATGCAGATATTATTTGTAATAATTATTATATTTTCTAGTTCCACACTATTAACGTGTTTTGGATTATAAGACAAATTAGCCTCGTCATCATTTTCTCTCACAAATGAAAATATTTTTAAATGTTTGTATGTGTAATAAATAATTTACTTACTGCTATTCTGCCAAAGCCGTTTAACAATTGATAGTTCTATAATAGAAATCATGGCAACCATGATGATTCCCGCCAGTGTTGCTCGTGGGATAAAATAAAACGCCTCCGCGAGCAGTGTTACTGATAGCAACACTAGACACGCTGAAAGAAATAAAACATTTGAGTAAAAAATGATAGATGACGGCATGGATTTAAAAAGAAGTCAATATTTGTTTCAAAACTGTTATATGATTACTTTTACAGAATATACGTCATATGTAATATATATAGAGTAGTATAGAAATACTAATATTTATTTTATAAACAGAAAATATTGATTGTTTATTTGTTGCGAATAACTGAAAAACTACTCTTTCCTTTTTAAAAATATTTACATTACAATTTACTTTTATATCTTTACGAGTGGTGATCGCTAACAATACAGGAAAAACCAAATCAGTAACTCGCTCTAACATAAAAAACGCCGTGTGTCAATCGGGGACTGCCGCGGTAAAGCTATTGCATGCTATGCCTTCAAGCCACACGTGGCGAGCGTGAGGTTTTTTCGTTACAGAATTTCTCGATTCGGTCCCCGCGCTCAAGGCCCGCGATAGAAGCTATGCAATAGCTTTAAACTATTTACCAATTTCACCTAGACGCAAACACAATTTCGCTCACCTTTAAAGAAACTCCCGGCGGGTGTAACAACCCCACTCGCATGATTGAGTGCAGTTCTAGTGAACGAGCCAGTAGCGGGCATGCTCTGTGCGAGCGATGCGAACGCGTTGCTCAGCCCGAGTGCTAGCATCTCTTGTGTTGCGTCTACTGCACGGTTGCCAGCTAAGAATAGAGATATTGTTGTTATAGTCATAGGATTATGGTCGACAATCGAATGGCAGAACGCGATAACGGGGCTGCTCGACAATATTGTGTTTATGGTATTGGATATAAGGTCCAAATTCGAATGTCTGAGCGTGGTGAATGTGAATGAGCCAGTAACGGGCATGCTCTGTGCGAGCGAAGCGAACGCATTGCACAGACCAAGTGCTAGCATCTCTTGTGTTGCGTCTACTGCGCGACTGCCAGCTGTAATATTGTGTCTTATAGTAATAGGCATAAGGTTGATAATCGAATGACATAGTTGGGTGCCACGACTAGCACGCGACTGCCGATTAGGGATAGACGATATTGTATCTTATAGTGTGCAGTGTAAGGTTGAGAGTCGAATAGCAAAGCGCGGTGGCGCAGTTACCACATTAATGCCGGGTAAACGATATTGCGTTTTATTGTCTTCGACATAAGGTCGTGAATCAAATCTCAAAGCGTTGTGCAAGGGAAGCGAACGCGTTGCAGTCCGAGCGCTAGCATCTCTTGTGTCGCGTCTACTGCGCGGCTGCCAGCTGGGAATAGAGATATTGTTGTTTATAGTCATAGGATTAAGGTCGAGAATCGTATGGCAAAGTCGAGGGGCGTATGGAGACGCACTGTGTCGCAGCAACGAGCTGGTACAAATGATATTGTGTTTTCTATACGATTGGATTAAGGTCGAGAATCGAATGGCGTAGCATTACACGCGGCTACTGCGCGGTTCTCGATTGGGGATAAATATTGTGTCTTATAGTTATAGGCATAAGGTTGATAATCGAATGGCAGAGCGCTGAAATGCATCTACCGTGCGTCGTCTGCAGAATAGATGGTATTGTGTGTGTTAATAATGTTATATATAATATTACATTATAGATATAATTGCAAATAATAGATATTGTTTTTTATGATAATAGTTATATAGCTGTGAATCGAATAACATTATCAAATTGTAGAACGCTGTGTCGCGTCTACCGCGTGGCTACGGGATACATAATATTGTGTTTTAAAAAATCTCCTAAAATCAAAATACTAACCAAAAGCCTTAGCAATAGCGATACTCTCGAGTATAGCGACTAGGGGCATCACGAGCCCCTCGGGCCCCAACTCCGCGAGCATACCGTCGAAGCCCAAAGTCACGTTGTTCACTGTTGTACTGAACGGTGGGAGCCCGAAACGTGGGAGGCCCCCGTGGATTGTACCTGTGAAATAAATAAAAAGTTAATTGAAATTGTAGTTTTAATATAAATTGTTTTTTTAAGGGAAAAGTTCTTTAGTTGCGCATTTTTTTGAGGTGAAAATAGTTAATTATAAATTGTTATAACATAAACATAATATGAATTGTCATATTTGAATTGTTGAGCCCTATGATTTACTTTTTTGATGGGAGTATTAAATTTTGAAGATTCGTGGCAGTAATTTCAATTAATTCACACATTCTTAAAATTTAAGAAACTTATTTTGAATTTATATTTTTGGTTTTATGGCATTCAAATGCTTTATAAATATAAATTTATTAAGAATAGAAAAAATTCGATAACGAGGCGGGACTCGAACCCGCATCCTTCGCGCCATTTCGTTTATAAATTTATATTTATAAAGCATTTGAATGCCATAAAACCAAAAATATAAATTCAACAAAAAAGGTCGTGTTCCATCGTTACAATATTGTATTCACTGAAAAGTGCTTCATATTGGTTGAGATGGTTGTTAAATCATCTCAATAGATGGCGCGCGGTGTGTCCCTTAAGACACATAAAACTGAAAGGATAGAATAAATTCGATTGCTCAGGCGGGTCACGAGTGGCTGAGTTGGTTAGGCATCCTCCCCGGAATGGCGCGAAGGATGCGGGTTCAAGTCCCGCCTCGTGATCGAATTTTTTCTATTCTTTATAAATTTATATAAACTTATTTTGGCAGTTAGATACTGGTAATATCTTTTACTAGTTCTAAATATCTAGCAAGCAACCCTATACATTATTTACCTATTTAATTCACAAAACTAAATCAAAATTAGTTTCCAACAACTCACCAGTCAGTTTAAACGGCGTTTTCCCATACAAGAACAGTACGTACGCTAGAATCGAACCCACGAACACGACGAGCGCGTTCCGTGCCCGCACTATGTACAACCATGTGGCTGAAGTTAGTGAGCGACATTTTGACGAACCTTCAGGAGCGGTTATTGTTGACCGCTGAAATCATTTAAAATTATTGACCTTAAAGTTTAATCTGCTTTTTGTGAAAATACAAAAATATGGGTTTGCATTCATTTGCATAATAAGTTATGTGAATAAGAAATTTTTGTAAAATTCAAAAATTCTGAAACAATGGTTCAAACTGTGATGTCATTACAATACATGTCTAGTAATAAAGTTTATCTGTATTAACAGTATTAAAGTATTAACTCTTGTCTTATTTTTTTTAAAGAATTTTAATTATAATTAAAAGGACACTCAAATTACATTGATAAGAGTTCATTTATTTAAACTAAATAAGACTCGCTCACCTTAATTAAAAATAAAGATATAATTGTTGCAACTCCTAGTACAGTGTCCCATAGTTGCACTGTACCGATGTTTTTGAAGAAATTTATTAAAGCGCTTATAAAAGTGTTGCCAGATGACCCTGAAAATGGAGAAATTATTTTACTCAAAAACAATTCCTATATTAGTCATTTCAAAATTGTTACTACTGTTTGTAGTCGTGTAAACATGTTCAAAAAGATTGGCTAGATTGGGCAGATGGGCAGAAAATTGTAAGTACTTATTTTTTATAATACATAACATAGAAAGTTGTAAGAATCTATGGGTGTATGTTTGTAACTCTTTCACACAAAAATAATTGAACGGATTTTTATGATACAAGGCTAGAAAAGATATAAGCTGTGGATATATTGAGGCACAGCCAGTACAGCATAAAAAAGTACTCACCAGCAACCCTGAAAAGAGATTTCAACTGTGCGGCCGATATCTGCAAAGCCGCCGCCGTAGTGAAACCGCTTATAACCGGTTTCGATATAAAATCTAGTAGAAAACCTGCGAGCCATTGATACAATACCGTTAAACCGAGTTTACTTAAACCACCTGAGTAAATACATTGTACAGAGACAAAGCTTCTTTAGAAGTGTAAATTGCTTACCTATTTGATAGGGTTGTTGAAAATTTATTTACTTTCCTATTGTAATTCTTTTGACGGTTTAATTATCTATTTATAGTATTATTCATACACACAGGGCATTTTTTTTTTAAATATACAAAAGCTTGCGACTGCAGAAAACAAACAAACATGACGTTGTCAACTGGCAAACTGTCAATGAATCACTGATCGTTATTTTAAAATTACGCCGTGTACAGTGCCACAAACTTAATTGACCCGGTGGCAAAAACTGGAACTACGTGCCGCCTTTTTTGAAATGTCACATTTTCACAGACTTTTCATACGGAATATTTTGTATAAATAAAAAGTTACTTATTAAGGTTAATTTACACTATTGGCAATGACATTATTTTTACCCTTGCATCCGGGGAAATACTATTTAGCGGCACTAAAATAGACATCAGTGACACCGTCACCGGATCAGTTAAGTTTGTGGTACTGTACGTACAAACGAGAACATAGTACCTATAATATTATCTGCGGTGGTACGCATGTGTGTGTTATCTTTGTAGTAGTATAAACTATTTGCGCGATTGTATGAAGCTTTGTCTCTGTACTATTTATTTACTCATGTGCTTAAGCGTTAAGGCTTATCTAGTTTACTTAAACGGAGTTTATCTTCAAGTCTGCGCACGAGTGGCCGATTGTAAACATAATGTAAAGATTAGTGTTATGATTTTGGAATCTTATCTAGGCATTAACGTGAAGTAGTTTCACGTGAGGTTTAAATGATCTTTGTATACTAATAATCTGTATGTTTTCTTGCACTATACAAATTACTACTTGAACATTTTATACCAATGATTTTATTGGAATACAGTTACTTTGACTGACAAGATTAAAAAGAGCAACTATGGAGTTTCATGCCGGTTCTTCTCCATTCCGTTCTGCTTTCCGAATCGGTGGTAAATGTAAAAAAATATATAAAAATATGACGTTTCAAAAGTGCTTCTCGAAGAAGTCTAATTGAATAAATAAATGTTTGAGTTTGACTATCGAAAAATTAAATAGGTTTAGAAGTTTCCGGAATAACTCAACGTATACTTCTTAATTATAAAATAGTATGCAGAAAATAACTTGCAATATACACTTAACATATTAACTTTAATTATAACTTACCCAATTGCAAAACACCTAGCAAAAAAATGACCAATCCCGTCAAAAAACTGGCCAAATATGCGAAATCCTCGGACTTGGCGACATATTTCGCTAGCAAAGCTGCTAGTATAGCTGTAGGGCCCACTGTCACGTCCTTACAGCTGCCGAATATAGCATACATTAGCCCGGGGAATATACTGGAGTACAAGCCTACCTGGAAACAATTTAGGTATTTTATCTATACATACAAAAATTTACAACTTATAAAAAAAATTGTACGGAACGCTCAGTGCGCGAAACCGACACGCACTTGTCCGTTTTTTTTACATATTATGAATAGCAATTTTACATATTATGAATAGAAAATCCATCTACTGGATCTTCATCTTCCTTGTATTGATTAATGCTATAGTAAGCACTCTCGATTAAAATATATTATTACATACTATGAGGAGTTTTTACTATAAAATCGTTGAACCACGAATGAAATTTTTGCTTCACGGAGTCGGAAAACAGGTATTTAAATTTAACATTTGTTTCTAGAGTCAAAACAAAGTGTATTTATTACTTATTCTTATAAAATCGATATGTCCGAAAGCAAAAATATTCCATCATCAGTACCAAATATGTAAACTGTATAGACTTATGAAAACAGGGATTTGCTTTTACGTTCTGTTATTATTATTTTTTTCGAACTTATAATCTACTAGCTTACCACCCGCGGCTTCGCCCGCTTTGTCTAAAACCCAATAAATTATATACTAAAACCTTCCTCTTGAATCACTCTTTTTATTTAAAAAACCGCATCAAAATCCGTTGCGTAGTTTTAAATATTTAAGCATACAAAGGGACATAGGGACAGAGAAAGCGACTTTGTTTAATACTGTGTAGTTGACTAGCTGTGCGGTTATACCCGCGTGGCTCCGCTTCTGTTGGTCTTAGTGTGATGATATATAGCCTATAGCCTTCCTCGATGAATGGGTTATCTAAAAGAATTTTTCAAATCGGACCAGTAGTTTCTGAGATGAGCGCGTTCAAACAAACAAACATACTCTTCAGCTTTATAATATGTATTAGTATAGATAAATGAGGTGCATTACATACCTGTGGTGGCAAACCAGCTACCATAGCATATGCTATTCCCTGAGGTATGGATGTAAGGCCCACTGTGATGCCTGAAAATACATACAAAAAACAAATTTAGATTAAAATAAGTATTGCCACATGCATTGCCGTCTTTACCATAGGGGCACAGGGGGCCAGTGCCCAGGGCCCCCCATCGTCTGGGGGCCCTCTGGAGGAGATTTTTGGAGACAATTTTTCTCACATATATCTCAAAATATTTTATTAAAAGCAATACACTTTTCTCGTTGCCAGAACGTCAGATCATTTTCAGATTTATTCGAATCAAAACATCTATGTATAGAAATAATTCGAGTGATTCGAACACCATTATAATTAACTTATCAGACATTTACTTGAATTATTTTCGGAATTATGAAAATAATAACAAGTATAAGTTTACAGAATACCTAGCTTTTAATATGGGCGTTGTGACAAAACTTTAATCTCTGGGCCTGTAGACAAGTGGCAGAAACGCTAGAGAATAGAATCCGCTATTGATACTAATAATTGATATCCCACCAAAAACATAAATGTAAAAATTGGAGCCGAGTTCAGTTTTTACATTCATGTTTTTGGTGGGATATCATTACTTTTTGTCAGAAAATTACTCTGCAAATTTGATTTACTTCAAGAATATAATACTTTTTATATACGATTTTTTTTTGTTGCGGTTTCTCTGTATGGTTTGTTTAGTATTATTTTCTATATTTTCTTGTATGTTTTGAATGTCAGCGCACATTGCCCTGTGCAAAAAATTATCTGCAATTTTTTAAACACGTTTTCTGTTTAAAAAATTACATGATTTTCTAAACATCCAGCGTGAATTTGTACACACACTATTACCAAGATGCAAAGATCGTTGTAGAAGAATCGTCGCCGTGGTCGCCTTACTCCATGACGTGACGGTATTGCCATGACGCGATCTTGAAATTTTACTCTAAACGCGCCTAAAGATGTTTCACTTATATTATATAAATTAAATCATTTCGACCTTCGACGAAGTCTTCTTTCATTACACTGAAATTAGGTAAAACTAAACTACGAACACGAACACGAACGCGAACGCGAACGCGAACACGAACGCGAACGCGAACGCTAACGCAAACGCAAACGCGAGCGCGAACGCGAACGCGAACGCGAGTGCGAACGCGAGCGCGAAAGCGAGCGCGAACGCGAGCGCGAACGCGAACGCGAGCGCGCACGCGAAAACGAACGCGAACGCGAGCGCGCACGCGAGCGCGAACGCGAGCGTGCATGCGAGCGCGAACGCGAACGCGAGCGCGCACGCGAGCGCGAACGCGAGCGCGCACGCGAGCGCGCACGCGAGCGCGAACGCGAGCGCGCATGCGAGCGCGAACGCGAACGCGAACGCGAGCGCGAACGCGAACGCGTACGCGAACGCAAGCGCGAAAGCGAACGTGAACGCGAGCGCGAACGCGAACGCGAACGCGAAAGCGAACGTGAACGCGAACGCGAGCGCGCACGCGAAAGCGAACGCGAACGCGAACGCGAACGCGAACGCGAGCGCGCACGCGAGCGCGAGCTCGAAAGCGAACGCGAACGCAAACGCGAACGCGAGCGCGCACGCGAGTTCGAGCGCGAAAGCGAACGCAAACGCGAGCGCGAACGCGAAGGCGAGCGCGCACGCGAAAACGAACGCGAACGCGAGCGCGCACGCGAGCGCGAACGCGAGCGCGCATGCGAGCGCGAACGCGAACGCGAGCGCGAACGTGAACGCGAACGCGAACGCAAGCGCGAAAGCGAACGTGAACGCGAGCGCGAACGCGAACGCGAGCGCGCACGCGAAAACGAACGCGAACGCGAGCGCGCATGCGAGCGCGAACGCGAACGCGAGCGCGAACGCGAACGCGAACGCGAACGCAAGCGCGAAAGCGAACGTGAACGCGAGCGCGAACGCGAACGCGAACGCGAAAGCGAACGTGAACGCGAACGCGAGCGCGCACGCGAAAGCGAACGCGAACGCGAACGCGAACGCGAACGCAAGCGCGAAAGCGAACGTGAACGCGAGCGCGAACGCGAACGCGAGCGCGCACGCGAAAACGAACGCGAACGCGAGCGCGCATGCGAGCGCGAACGCGAACGCGAGCGCGAACGCGAACGCGAACGCGAACGCGAGCGCGAACGCGAACGCGAACGCGAACGCGAACGCGAGCGCGCACGAGAACGCGAACGCGAACGCGAGCGCGCACGCGAGCGCGAGCTCGAAAGCGAACGCGAACGCAAACGCGAACGCGAGCGCGCACGCGAGCGCGCACGCGAGTTCGAGCGCGAAAGCGAACGCGAACGCGAGCGCGCACGCGAGCGCGAGCTCGAAAGCGAACGCGAACGCAAACGCGAACGCGAGCGCGCACGCGAGTTCGAGCGCGAAAGCGAACGCGAACGCGAGCGCGAACGCGAACGCGAACGCGAGCTCGAAAGCGAACGCGAACGCGAGCGCGAAAGCGAACGTGAACGCGAGCGCGAACACAAACTCAAACTCCAACACCAATTCGAATTCGAACGCGAACGCGAACTAGTACTTGTAGATCATAAAATTATTTATACAAAAGAATCAATACATTATTTGTAGATGTAGCTTCCTACCATTTTAATAAGAAACGGCTACGAAAGAATAATGTGTGCGTGTACTTGTGTACACACGTAAGAAGTGAAACTTCTTTATAATCTTATTTTTCCAAAAATTATATAGGTACATATATGCAACTTTACAGAAACGTCGTCGAAGACATCGAATCACGCCGGTGGTAGGGATAAGAAAAAAATGGCGCGTAACGAAAAAATGTTACACTAAATTTTTTTCCAACCCCGATAAAGAAGTTTCACTTCAAAAAATCCAGATGCTAATATTAAAAAGATAAATTTGAAAAAGAGAAAGGTAATTTGAAAAAGTAATTCTTAAAATATTTCTTAATTAAATTTAATTTAAGTCAACTTTGGAGCGCCATTACAGCAGCAGCAAAAAATAAGGAAAAAAAGTTTCATCAAAAGACCATATACCTAATACAAAATTGGTCAGAAGTAACTTTTTTGTAAAATGTATAAAAAAATGGAGCAAAAATTTTCTCATTTCTTATTGGTTACTTCTTTAAGTTTCAATTTAGAGCAAAAACACATATATTTATGGGAAAAAATTTGTATAACTAGTTTGGTTTCAAAGGGCCCCCAATTCTTGTGTGCCCAAAGGCCCCGGCATAGTCTAAGACGGCCCTGGCCACATGATCATTATTTATTGTTTCTATAGGTAGTATGCATAATAAGTAATCAAATTTTTATTGTAAAACCTAATAAATTTTGTTAACAACAAATAAACAACATTCGACTTAGTTTCTATAACATTTATAAGGAATTGCAAATAAATTATGATACTTTCCAATCGGTATTTTATCGGATTTCTCTAACCAAAACAACTAGTTTTGCATAGTTTATGTTAAAGTCGTTTTCTATCTTAACTTGCTAATATCTAGTGCATTTCCTATATTGTATAAATCGTTTGGACAAATACAGGGTGATTTAGATACTCATTTTATCACCGACATCAAAAATAGTGAGGGTTCTCAATTCTAGTAAAACAATTTTTTATTTGCTTGTTACCTCACATCTTTCGACTTTGATGATTATTTTAATGTTTAAAAGCAAGTGCCTTCCAGTTGGACCCATTAAAATTACACAATTATAATGGGTCTAATCGAATGATCGGAACTGGGTGTCCAGTTTAGCTTTTGTTAAAAAAATAATTATCTTATTAATAGCATAAATAAAGGTGATAAGTATATCTTTCAATATTTTTAGAAATATGTAATATTTAACTGTTTTCTAAAAATACATGTAAATATAGACAGCGATATATAGACTGAAGAGAAATTATCGCATTACCATTCTAATCTACTTGCTAAATATTTCTAGGTCGAACATTGCAATGATACGAAAAGTAATGTCTACTAATGATAATTACTTTACTTACCTACCCAATTACTTTATTTAATGCTGTTTCATAATTATCAATTACTTAAATTGAATACATTGTTAGTCACTCCATTTAACATGAGTCTTGTTTTATACTTTTTGTTCGATTTTCGAACTGCATTTAATGTAATTAAACCACTTTAATTCATTAGTTACAAATAGAGAATTAAACGATTTTGAACGCGATTTATTAATTATATTATTTACTAGCGGTCCGCCCGGCCTCGCCCGTGGTACATATTTCGCAATAAAAGATAGCCTATAATGTCTTTCTCAGGGTCTAAAGATTGTCTGTGCTAAATTTTATCAAAATCGGTCCAGTAGTTTATGCGTGAAAACCATACATACATACATACATACATAATTAGAAAGCTTTCCTCTTTATAATATTAAGTATAGAAGTAGATAAGTATTATTTATCTCAGTTTTGAATATCGAGCCTGATCAGGAGCAAATCGTTACAAAAAACTATTTTATTCGTAATGAATACCTACTCACGAAAATAAAATACTAGTTTGTAATTAATTCTGTCAGTATTTAAAAAATATACAAAAAAAAATTACGACCGGTTTTCCATAGGAAGTCAGAACCTACCTCACTCCAAATTAATATATTAAAAATTAAAATGTTATGAGGTTGTTTACACCACGACACTATGGAATTTACCACCACCATGTGTCCAATAAGATTATTCCAGTTTTACTCTATTATCGAATATTTGAAATCCCAAAAACTAATCAGCGGAATTATTTTCCTAAAACTATGAATATGAGACGAAGAAAAAAAAATGTCTCGGTCTAGTACTGGACACAGAAGGCTGATCACCTACTTGTCCCTAAAGAAAATCGATCAGTGAAACAGATGTATAATGTATCTGCTCCTTACCCCCACTAGGGGACATGGGACTTCACATGCAAACAGACTTGACATAAAGCTTCATATTCCTGCTAAACATTTGTTGAGCAACAGTTGATCTACAATGTTGCTGGAAACTTTAAACTAAATGTTGTCGCTCCTCGGGCTCAACTTTGCAACATGATGAATCAACTTTGTTGCTAAACAAATGTTTACCATGAATATGACGATTAGGAACTTCTTTCACTTTAGGTACTTTAGATTTAGAACATGCCTAAATTAACTTTACCTGTGTGTAATCGACTCTTTTACACTCGATTTTAACCCACTTTAAACGGACAGCTTTAATTCAAACTTTGTACAGGTATCAAAGATCGCATATTTTTTATTTTTTCAAAATTATGTCATTATTAGGTTAGTCAAACTTACCAGCAATAAGATCCCTAACGAGATATTCAAAGCAGTATCCTGGCAGCCATATAGTGATGGGCACTCTCCGCTTCCACGACTGCAGACCACATAGTTTCGACGTCGTGCGACGAAGCCGACTTTCCTGTCTGCCACCTGAAAGAAGATACTACACATATGCGTAAAAATTACAAAATAATACATGGTATAAGATAAAGTGTAAAAGATATATTGTATAAGATAAATAATTGTAAAAAGAAATTTTAAAAGATAATATATTGTATGAGATAAATTGTAAAAGGAAATTGTGTAAAGATACATTATATAAAGCAAAGTTGCTTCGCGCCTGTTCTTATGTATGTATGTATGTCTGCTCAGGTCTTTAAAACTAAAAAACGGATTTTAACGCCCTATTTTGTAATAGATAGAGTGATTCAAGAAGGATGGTCTTAGTAAGTATATTATTTGTTGAGATTTCTGCAAAGCAGGCGAAGCCACGCGCGGCAAGCTAGTTTATATTTACATTGCAAAGCTTGCTTGCTTGCTTGAAGATGCTTCTTGAATCTGTGTTCCGCGACGAGTACAATCGGGGGGGATCTTCAAGAGAAGAGAAATAAATTCTTGAAAAGTGAAGAGGTCTGATTTATTTTTATTTGTATTTAGACTATTCACGGTACTCCAACGGTTTTAAAAAATATTTTACCAACAGAAAGCTACATTTTTTGAGTATCATAGGCTTTATATTTATTTTTGTAGAACCGGCTCGCATTTACACTATATATCTATACTAATATTATAAAGAGGAAAACTTTGTTTGTTTGTTTGATTGTAATGAATAGTCTCATAACTACTGGACCGATTTTAAAAATTATTTCACCATTCGAAAGCTAGGTACATTATCCACGAGTAGGTAATATTGGCTATATATTATCACGCTAAGACCAACAGGAGCGGAGCCGCGCAGGTGAAACCGCGCGACACAGCTAGTCTATGATAAACGTATATCTGAAGTTTTATATTTAAAGTTTCTAAGACTACCTACATCAAAGAATATACATATTATTATTACTTAAAAGTTAAAACTATTTAAATGGTTAGTACAGTATACAGCATAGGCAATATTTAATAAAGTTGATATACTCTTTATATGGGCAACAATTTATTTTATATAAACAAAATTTCATTCACAAATCGGAAACTAAAGACGTTAAAAGACTCAAAGCGGAAGGTTATAAAATTATCTAAAAAAAAAATATACGGGTCACTTGACGATAAGATTTGGTTGCATTCTTTACTATTATCTGTACAATATATAACCAACACACATACACAACACACTACTTATAAAAACCACGTGGAAAAATCTCATGAATAACCCATTCCACCATAATTAACAATAAACACATTTGCATAATCTTAATAATTTTCCTCACATTCGAATATAAAACATAAGCTAATTACGTACTAGTTTTAGTAATTTCTCTATTCTTTTTTTTAAATATTAAGTTACAGTAGCTACGCCCCGCGGTTTCAACCGCAGTGCTCCGCTCCTGTTGGTCTTAGCGTGATGATATATAGCCTTGTTTGATAAATGGGCTATCTGACACCGAAAGCATTTTTCAAATCGAACCAATAGTTCCTGAGATTAGCGCGTTCAAACAAACTGTTCAACTTTATAATATTATTAAGTATAGATTAAAAATCATCATACCAATAACACCGCTCATGATGAACACGTGGCTCCCGTCTCACGACGTGTCTCTAAATGACTATAACTTATAAGTGCTATGTCTCTGTGGGGCAATTAACTATCGCTATACAAGCGAAATCCGATGCTTCGCTATCTTGCATTTTTTATAATAAAATATAAATAGTATGTGTGCAATTGTGAGTTTAATTGCATGATGCGGTGCAACTTTTGTACCTGCATTTTACATTGCATTTTATAATTTAATAACTCAGGCCCCGGAACCACAGACACAATAGAAAATCTATTGTGTCGTGGAGTCATGGACCGATCGGGCCGCTTGGGGCTCAATGGGTTAATCGAATAACAAGGTTTGCATCTAGATAATTTTAATCCAGATCTGATTTTTCGAAGAACTGGAGAATTTTAGAATTTTAAACGCGCTAATTTTAGATTTGTACTTATAGATACTAATTAAACCAGTTAAATGGTGTCCAAAGATTAATAATTTAGATTATTAGTGGATTAACAATTAAACGCCTTTATCGACACTAAAATATTATGATACGATATAAGTATTGAAATGCATTTTTTTAACATTATATCATGTTGATAGGTCGCATATTATTCCTCAAGTTTAGTTAGTTAAAAAAATCACAATAAAAAACCTCAAAATAAAAAAAAACGACGTGTGGCACTCGGGTACTGCCGCGGTAAAGCTATTGCATGCTATGCCTTCAAGCCACACCTCCGCCTGTCGGACTGGGGAGCGTGAGGTTTTTTCGTTACGAAATTTCTCGATTCGGTCCCCGCGCTCAAGGCCCGCGATAGAAGCTATGCAATAGCTTAAAAAAATCTTAGCTTGACCTGCTGCACAATTCTTAATCGATAATATTAAATACTAATTGGGATAAACGATTTCACAATACAACGACCTGAGACAGTTAATGAATAGTCAATTCTGTTTACATAACTTTAGATTATTATTCGAATGTTATGTAAACATTCTGCATAATCTGTATTCGAGTTATTAAAAAAATAAATATTATATTGTGACATCGTTTTAAGTACATTCTTACCTATGTCTGCTAATATGCAAAAATGTATGTCTGTTAGTGTTTGCTAATAATGTGTCAAAAAAGTATGTAGGTATGTTAGTGTAGGAAAAATTTGACAAAAAACAGACAGTTTTATCAATTATTAAAGGCTACTTTATTTTTTTATTTATTGATTTCAGGCAACAAATGCACTATGCACTACAACATCAGCGAGCTACTTGATTCTAAATATTAAAAAAAATACATATATAAGTAGGTAATAGGTTGTCATTACATATTTTGCTACTGCATTACTGTGATATCGCCCACAAAAATTTCCGCAACGAAATAAAAAATCTTATAGGTAATTATATCCTATTTTTTAAAGTTTGCAACATATATATATCAAAATTCGGATGTATGTTTACAATTTTTTCATCAATCATGCTCAAACAAGTTAGATTTGGTACAGAGATAAGATTATAGGGTTTTTTTTTTTTTTTTTTTTATGTCAGAGCAAGCAAAGGGGCAGGTGGGCCACCTGATGGTAAGTGGTCACCACCGCCCATAAACACCTGCAACACTTCAAGTGTTGCAGGTGCTTTGCCGGCCTTTTATGGACAAATAAGCTCTTTTCTTGAAGGTAGTTCAAATTAACAATCAGTCTACATCACACATCACGCAAGCGAAGCCGCGGGCTCCGGGTATATAATTATAGTTGTAGGAAACAATTCTCACTATTACGTAGCGTATAATTACGCTATTTAATGTCATAGGCCTTTTTATTTGCTGACACGTGCGCGAAGCGATACGTATATCGGAGTCACAAGACAGATAAATATTTTTATTATACATGCTATCTACTGACGCCGAAATTTTAAATTGTTTATTGTGTTCTGCTATTTCGTCACGACGAGTAGAGAGAGGGGATAGTAAAGATTGGAAATGGGGGTTACCAATACGTCTTATTGCAGTACTAAATCCAGTTTGGGAAAGTGACAGAGCTAGACAGCTCCTGTAGCACCATCACTCACACGCTGGAATAAGTACTGTTACAAAACGTACTGGTAAAGCTTGAATAATATCACTAGTGGCAAAATCGTTGAGCACATTCTATTTCTATCAAAAACAACACTACAACTAATAATACAAATTAATATTATTATCGTATTAACAAACGAAATAAAGGTACAGTTATAGTATGAATACATAGGCTCAGGGAAAAGAGTTGATTAAAACTTTAAACTAAGTATTTATTTGAATGGTATGTTCAGACATCAGACCATTTCTTAAAACTTAATAATTAGTAAATCTATGTAATTTAGTAGTGTAACGATTACAAAGCATCTTTTAACGCAGACAGATAATAAATCTACATAGAATAAAAACATAATCTCAGCAAATTATATTTACATAGATTGCAGTAATTTTAATAAAAAAAGATTAACAATCTACTGGTAAGAAAAAGGTTTTTAAGCAAGCATGTATAAATATTTATTTTTATCTTAATGAGGCAATGAGGAAGAAAATATTTTTGTAGAAATATCTATGCCATTTTTGGGAAGTTCACACAAATAATTTAAATTAAAGTCATTTTTAGATTGTAACCACTTGGAGTTCGGATTATAATAAATTAAGTTGACCATGTCTAATAATAAGCATGTGTGTGAGTTAAATATTGATCAATTTAGTTTCGAAATTATGTCTACAATAATTATCTTCCAATAAAATACAACAGATTGATGAAGGGAATGAAAATACATAGTTAATAAGAAATTAGTTGAAAATTCAATCCCAGATGTACAATTTTTTTCGAACCACGACAAAAACTTGATAGTGGCGCCCCCTCCCTTCAGTGTTTAAGAAAAACTGTTAAAACTGACAAATGAGAAGCAACAATGAACATTGAAACAATTTAATATTTAAAAAACTGAGTTCCTACATTTAAAATAAAGCAAATACACAAGCAACGAAAACTGCTAGTATAATAAGAGTGATTGTTACTGTACAAAATTTTTAAATTAATATTGCATTGAAGAAGAAAAAAAATGAAATAATATAATCCACACTTGAGACTTAAGAAAGGAAATAGGATAGATTTTATCCCGGAAATCCCACAAGAATAGGAATTCCACATTTCCATTAACTATGTGGGCAAAGCCACCGGCAGAAAGCTAGTCACTACAAAGTACAAAGTATAAAACAAAGACGCTTTCTCTGTCCCTATTTCCCTATGTCCCTTTGTAGGCTTAAATCTTTAAAACTACGCAATGGATTTTGATGCGGTTTTTTTAATAGAGTGATTTAAGAGGAAGGTTTTTAATATATAATTTATTAGGTTTTAGACCAAGCGGGCGAAGCCGCAGGCGGTAAGCTAGTTTGTTATAAAGAGAAGAGGCAGCCGCAGACCTTCAGGGTAATTAATAAGATAAATTGGATTTCAGGTGACATGTTGCGTTTGTGTGAATAGTTTAGGAATACACAGAAAAATAGGGTACCTCCCTAAGCGGAGAAAACACAAGGATCTACTGTTCTTTTTTTCTTAAGCGAGCAAATACTCTCAATCACATGCGTTGAAAACCATTTGCTTACCAAACATTGTGTATTTAACTTCTACAATTGATTTTATCCATGGACGTTTCATCTGTGCAGTAAAATAATAAATTGAAATAACTACAAGTACAAACTAATGACACACTATTTTTTTTTTTTTTTTTTTTTTTTTTATACAAGAGGAGGCAACAGAGCAGACGCGTCACCTGATGTTAAGTGCACTGCGTCGCCCATAGGCACCAGCAATGCCGGGGACATTATTAGTGCGTTGCCGGCCTTTAAGGTAGGAGTACGCTCTTTTCTTGAAGGTCCCTAAGTCGTAACCGTTTGGAAACACCGCATGAGGAAGTTCGTTCCATAAACTCGTTGTGCGCGGAAAGAAGCTTCTTTTGAAGGGCGCAGTCGTCGATCGCCAGGAGTCAAGGTGGTGTGGGTGATATTTTAGTTTGTGGCGTGCGGTACGATGATGGAACTCAGCGGCAGGTATTGTTCCAAACAGCTCCTCAGAGCACTCCCCATTGTAGATGCGATAGAAAACACACAGTGAAGCGACGTCTCTTCGCAGCGCCAAAGTATCAAGCCGATCGGTAAGACTTGGCTCGTTAACGAGTCGTACTGCTCTCCTTTGAATACGGTCAAATGGAAGGAGGTGTTGTTGGGGTGCCCCGGCCCAGATGTGGGAGCAGTATTCCATGTGCGGCCTAACTTGCGCCTTATAAAGCATAAGGCGGTGGTGCGACGTGAAATACTGCCCCGCTCGACAGAGGACACCAAGTTTCTGTGAAGCCAATTTGGCTTTTCCTTCCAGATGACAGGAGAACTGTACGCTACTCGAGATTTCGAGACCAAGAATACCGATGCTAGCTGTGGCAGAGAGAGGAATGCCCTGAAAACGAGGAGTTACGACAAAGGGAAGCTTTTTTGCGGTGAACGCGCAGACCTGTGTCTTCTTGGGGTTGAATTGGACTAAGTTACGTCGGCCCCAGTTAGACACCTCTTCTAAGGAGGTTTCTATTGAAGACACGAGGTTGTTCCGGCACTCAATGACGCGGTCCTGAGAAATATTGCTGTGGCCGGTGTATATTGCATCACCAGTACTGTCGTCTGCATAGCAATGAATGCTACCGTCTAGCAGCATATCATTGATATGCAGAAGAAACAGAGTGGGAGACAGAACGCAGCCTTGTGGGACACCAGCATTCACAGGCTTAGGATCAGAGCATGAACCGTCGACTACGACACTCATGCTACGCTCTGTGAGAAAACTGGCGACCCACTGGCAAAATTTCTCAGGAAGCCCATAGGAAGGAAGCTTCGCAAGAAGCGCTTTGTGCCATACCCGATCGAAAGCTTTCGCTATGTCCAAGCTGACAGCTAAGCCTTCCCCCTTGCTCTCAATCGCTGACGCCCAGCGGTGAGTCAAATAAACAAGAAGATCGCCAGCTGACCGGCCACGACGGAAACCGTACTGTCGGTCACTAATCAGCTGGCGCTCTTCCAGATATTTTAGCACCTGGCGATTGATAATGGTTTCCATTATCTTGGAGAGCAAGGAAGTGATGGCTATGGGTCGATAGTTGGACGGATCCGAGCGATCGCCTTTTTTCGGGATAATTAATTAAGATATTAATTTCGGGATAATATTATTTAGTTTCATATGTTCTACCTACATTTTTTAAGATAAGTATTGTTCCTGTGACTTACGATAACATAATAAAATAATATTCTATACAAATATATGTATTTCATTGTTAAATGATTTAGAAATCTAGTAGAAACTACTAGAATCAACTGTATATTCATCAAGTACAAACCTCATTACATAGGTACTTAATAATAATTTGACATCAATTTTTTTTATCTAGTAAACTGATATCCCGCTAAAAATTTAATTTTACCTACAAAACTTATTATTAAAAACTTACCCAGTAGTGGCTGTGTGGGATCATCGCTATCCATTCTGCAAATTATGTACAATATGCACAATTATAAAAAACAATATAAACAAAGAGATAACAAAGTGCAGAATTGAGTCTATTAGAGCATAGTTAATTTATAATTTATTTCAATAGTATTTAGTAAACAATGGGGAAGAAACTTGAAGTTGGAACAATTCAAATAAAATGACACAAGACGACAGTTGACTTTGACAGTTACTGTGACAGTTGATATTCGTTCTAAAATGCTAAAATTACAATGTAATATTTAAAAAATGGAAAATGTTATGTTGTTTATTTAGTAACAAAAAAACTGTTATATAAATTACTCTAACTTTACAACGAAATACCTTTAGTACCAAGTTATATAGATAGATGTCACTAAAAGCTTAATTCGTTAACTAGCTATTGTATTGCAATAAAGCTTCATTAAAGGGTTAAAAGTAAGTAAGTAAAGTCATAGGTCTAATAGAAGTCTAAGCTATTATTTTGACATTGTAGTTAAACAACTTTAAACGCATTTAATATTGTGTATTGTAATATGAAGTGTACCTATTGTTTAGTCTTTAGTTTCTAAAACTACCTAGCAAAAATTTATAATGACATTCTAAAGATCAAAATAAAGACATATAGTTATGAAAGAGTTAACTACAAGTAGGTCGGCACGGGTGTCGAACCTAGTTACTGATAACCCTTGAATTGGCTGTAAGCGGTCGAATCCAAAATGGCACGTGGACTGTGTAATATGGCTGCATGATAAGCCTGATGCTCTTCTTGCTATGTATACTTATTTCTAACTAGCTATTTTAGTGGAAAAGCTATTAAGAGATCTCTATTTAATTTTTAAGGTCCTATCCAATGGCACCATTAAATTACACAATCACGTAATAAAATGGAATGATAATTTAGGTACCTACTGTTTAAACAACTAACTAAATATGGGGGTCTTCAAGCGAAGAGTGAACGGGTACTTTCTAGGGAAGCGCGCTCCATCTTAGGCCACATCTCAGCTTACCATCAGGCGAGATCGTGGTCAAGCGCTTCCCTATCACACAATAAAAAAAAAATAAAAAAACTATAAAAGCACATATATTTTAAAAACACCGTAGAATATCAGTGGCTAAAACTAAAACAATCTATGTGCAATCTAGGCCAAGCAAATGGTGACGGATGATGTAATTAATAAAAAATATTACAGATTCTCATAAACACGTGGTACATTTTATAAATGTGTAAATAGGAATTCCGAGTGCGTAGTATTTTTCCGATAGCTGTTCAACTACTTATTCAAAATTTCAACAAAATCAACGATGTGATGTGCCACGAAAGGCAAACTTAGCTACTTATTTATATTTTATAATATGTATAAAAATATTATGTAGAATATTCGATACTGCCGAAGAAACACTGATCACCAACTTGCAAAAAAAATATAATACAAATCTGTGCTACATTTACCTACCTACGTAATTTAGCTCTTACACATTATTTTTTTAGGCAGGATTGAAAAATATATTCCAAAAATAAAACACGAAAATGATCAATGTCTATGTAGGGACCTACCTTTTGTATAAATCGTAAATGGTGGTGGTGGTATATAAAATAGTAAATATGTAGTGGTCACGACATACCTACCCACAGTACAGTGCAGTAGTAAGTAGTGTGTTAAGTTAAGAAGTTTGTAGTTTCATACAAATTATGTATTTTGTTACAATTATTTTGTAGGATGTTTCTTATTATATTGTTTATAACATTAACAGTGTCTTCACCAATTACTTCGAAGCCATGTTTTTATATTAAAACAACGTAAAAACAAGCGAAGTATCGAGAAATTGGAAAATCTGACGTCAGAACTCAGAACCCTTGATAAGGATCTGGCCTATTTCAATGAGCATAACAAACGTCAACAATAAGCATAATATTATTGTTGTTATGTAGGTCGGTGATTTACATGATATATAATTTAGACGATAAGGAAGTCGATGCGTGAATATGACGAGTTTATATTTTTAAAGAGAGGGGAACTTGTGCAAAGGAAGCTCAATTATTGATCGAAACTCGGAGTTAAATCAAGAATCTGTAACTATTTATGTTGATTTTTTTATCCACAAGAGCAACGAGCATAGTTCACTTGTATTAGTGTCTTCTAGATAACACACAGTTTATCAATTCCATAAAAGTGCAATCGTATGCATTTATCTGCCCAGATTCTACCGGTTCAGTTTAGCGTGTGTTGTTATTGTAACAACAGCTAACAGAGTAAAATAAGATTTTTTTTAATTAATTAAAATTAAATAAATTAATTACATAATTATAAATTAAAAGATTTAAATAATTGATAGATTTTTTTGTAGAATTTCTAACGTAGGTTCTTGCAAGATCTGCTAGTATCTAATATATTCCAGTCTGTTCGACACATTTTTAGTTACGATTAAAAAGCTTAATTATACGAATTTTAGAAAACTAAGTATCTAGTCTGTCTATTTGTCAAGCTCTATGTATAAATTTTATAAAAAAAATCCTTATGCCTAAGCTTTGTGAAGCTTTATGGAATTAAAGCTTTGAACATAAAGCTTTTTAGTCAAACAGACCGAAGCCCATGTCATCGTCAGATTCCTCGGGTTCTTCCTTCTTTTCTTCCTTGGCGGTTTCAGCTGTTCAGCAGGAAGCCACAGAACTATAGTTCTGTGCAGAAAGCATTATGAAGAGATTTTTGCAATCAGATATCTAAAGTTATAATTAGCTTAGGCACTTTAGGTATAGTGGCCTAGTATATTAACTACTGTATAGTGGCCTAGTCTACTGTACCTACCTAGTATTTAATTTTTCAACTTAGGGCTGATTTTTCAATCCTTGGTTAAAACTTATTCATCGGATAACGTATTATATACTACCATTTCAAAAATGTATTCTAATTTTCCGTATTTGACAGTTTATCGGTGACATTTTAAAATGTTCGTGTAATACTTTATTGGACGGATAAATTTTAACCAAGGATTGAAAAATCGGCCCTTACTATAATAATTATATTAGGGCTGTCAGTTGTCAAAGACTACAAATTTTACGTGAATAAAGTTATGTAACTAGGTGTTTGTAAAAAATGCATATTATTGAATACTGATGCTTTGAATAACCTCAGCATGATGCAACTTTTTCTAATATAACATAGCTCTAGCTTCCGAGCGAGAGAGATACAAAATATTTTGCAGCCGCCCCTGTCTAGCCGTGTAAGTTTATGTTTGTATTACATCACTTTTTACTTCAGCATTTCTCGTAGATTGGAAATATAATGTGAAAGGTTATTTTTTTTTAAACCAAAATTTTCAACACTAAATTGTATTTTTCATACAAAAAAAATAGAAATTAAAACGAAAATAACAAGAAATATAAAACACCGTTACAATTAATACTTTTGACAAGAAATTTATAGAAATTTATTAAAAATTATCATTCACATCATTAAATTTATCTAATTCGTGATAATACTTACACAAATATTTTAATTATCATTTAAACTTTAAGCATTACCTACATACCTATCTCTCAAATGTTTACAAAAAGTCGATTTAACGAATAGGTCAATGACACGCTATTCTAATTATTACTTAATTCCTAAAGTCACTATACAGTGCTAACGCACGTTACAATTTGCAATATAAGTAACCTGAAGAAGTGCCAATATTCATTCATGTTAGATTAAATTTCTTATGATTGCCGCAAAAAGTTTGTAACTAACTACGTCCTACGCAAACGATACAACTAGTTGCATCATAATACCGAGCCCTGCAAGCCGCTTGGGCAATATTCCCGCCAATAACGCCCGCCAAGCATTTTTTTTTTTAAATTTATCTAATTCGTGATAATACACAAATATTTTAATTATCATTTAAACTTTAAGCATTACCTACATACCTATCTCTCAAATGTTTACAAAAAGTCGATTTAACGAATAGGTCAATGACACGCTATTCTAATTATTACTTAATTCCTAAAGTCACTATACAGTGCTAACGCACGTTACAATTTGCAATATAAGTAACCTGAAGAAGTGCCAATATTCATTCATGTTAGATTAAATTTCTTATGATTGCCGCAAAAAGTTTGTAACTAACTACGTCCTACGCAAACGATACAACTAGTTGCATCATAATACCGAGCCCTGCAAGCCGCTTGGGCAATATTCCCGCCAATAACGCCCGCCAAGCATTTTTTTTTTTAATTTACCTGCATGCTTTGGCAAGGGTTCTTGTTCATACAGCCAAGTCAATATGATCAAAACGATTGAAGTAAAAGTGCGAAAAATGTATAAAATAAAGACAGTAATTAAATCAAATTTAAATTAGTATATATTATTTACTATAGTTGTGCCACGCGGTCTCTCCCGCATTGCTCCGTTCCTGTTGGTCTTAGCGTGATGATATATAGCCTATAGCCTTCCTCGATTTAATGAGCTATCTAACACCGAAGGAATTTTCAAATCGGACCAGTAGTTCCTAAGATTAGCGCGTTCAAACAAACAAACTCTTCTGCTTTATAATATTAGTATAGATTTACTGTACGGCATAGCCCATAGCCCCCATAGGTGAAGTTATGTAGCTAATTATATTGACGTGGGTCAAACGATTTGATTTAATTTAAATATATTACCAGAGTTCAATCGATCTGCCAAGAAATAAATTCATCCGCAACATTGTTTCCAATTTGATAAGATTTGCAGCAACAGACGTAGGTAAACAATTAACGTCATTTATTATATCCATTCATAGCTGATATTCAAGAAAAAAAACCGCTTATCGTTTATGTTCCTGTTCCATGTAAACCATTTATTCGTAGAATTGAAAGGTCATGTTCATTTCCACGACCATATTTGTTGTGGAAACCTCAGAAAATGGTATCTATATTATGCTTATTATTTATATGGTATGTAGTTAATACAAGCTCAGCATTTAATTTTGCATTTGCAACATGCATCTGGTTTCGTCATAAATATCGCTCCTAATATTTATTTAGTACACTTTGTACTAGGCGACTTAATTACTCATGATATCTTAGTACATTGTATATAATTCACACTACTTTGTTATTTTATAATTTTCAATAAAATAAAATAACAATTCTTTACTATTAATTAATCAATCACATGATACCAACGTGTTTAATATTTTTTCATTGAACTGAAATGGCCTTGATTGAAACATGGTTGCACTTTGGTTATAAAATTGATATGAAGAAATTGTAAACAGTTGTAAAAATTACATGCAGCATTTTTATCAAGGTGGCAAAGGTCAGAGGGGTTAATTAAGTAATTTTTAAAGGAAAAAGACTAGATATAAAACAAAGTCGCTTTCTCTGTCCCTATGTCCCTTTGTATGCTTAAATCTTTAAAACTACGCAACGGATTTTGATGCGGTTTTTTTTAATAGATAGAGTGATTCAACTTTGTACGTGCATCCCCGTTTTTCCCCGTTCCCGCAAGAATTTCGGGAAATCCTTTCTTAGGGGACGCCTATGTTATGACATCTACCTGCATGCCAAATTTCAGCCCGATACGTCCAGTGGTTTGGGCTGTGCGTTGATAGATCACTATATCAGTCACCTTTGAGTTTTATATATTTATATAAGATTAGGTTTTAGACAAAGCGGGCGGTGCCGCGGGCGGTAAGCTAGTATACCTATAAGTTAAATCTAAGCGAAGCTTAAAAATTATTTTGAAAATTAGAAACGATTTTATTGATAATTTTGTTTTTCATGAATTCAATGTCTCTTGTTCATGCATGGTCACAGGCCTTTCAAGGGTACTTACTATAAATAATATCAAATAAACATATTATATTTTATTATTGTTTACACAATTATCCGGACATGATAGTTGGATAAATATTACCCTCGATCATGTAGAAAACAGAATATTGTGTGTTTACGATTTTCAATTAATTATTCTAATTTAAAGAGGAGGAATCGGCTTAAAACTCTTTATTTTTCATTCAGGGATAATGAATTAAATGAGATTTTTATATACCTAATTATGATATGATAATATTTTAACGATATAACAATTATAAAACATACTTATAGTTACAATTTTTACTCATGTGAAAAAAGATTTTATTTTAATTTTATATGTCTCGGAGCTTCTAAAAAGACAGTGGTTCTCAATTCGGCATTCGACTTTTTATGCAAAAATATTTTTTGCTAATAACCTTTAGGTACTTCAAAATAGTTACATACATTATAGTATCCTAGTAGTTACATACATGAAATTTCTACAAATATATATATTTTCATCTCTATTTTTTTTTAATTTAGGTATCTCAATTCTCAAAGCTTTTCAAACCTCTTGAGCAAACAATATTAATTGATATTATTAAGGGCATAAAACTAAATGTACCGCACGCCGTTTCGTCATTCATACACGGAAACTCGACGAACTAACACGCCCGTTATAAAGTGCATAGTGCAGTGATTTTTAATCTGTCTCGTTGGAATTAAATTTAATAGGTATGTTTTTTTAATAAGTGTTAACTGTATGTAGGAATTGAATAATATTTGTTATGATATTATATCTAAAATTAATTATTTCTTGAATGGAGGGTAAATACAATATGTTTATGGAGATGTGTCTATTTTAAATTAGATTCATTTTCTTGTGAATGAAAAATTCGTATTTTGTGAGGGTCCTATAGAATTAATTATATTCATGGTTTAAAAAGAAAGCAAGGCATTTCATAATCGATTATACTTATTTTATTTTTAACTTGTAGTTGAATTAAATAAATTGTATTATTTAATTTTTGTTTTTATAGGTACCTTTTTAAACTGAAAATATTTTTTTCTAATAAAAAAAATAATGACACAGTTAAATTATTTAAAGACTATAGCTAGCGAAGCTAATAACTATTAATAATGCTGACCAACACTAATTTAATTTGATTTTTACTCTTGTTATTTTTATTTCAATAACTTCATATATCATTTATAAGACTGAGACGTTTAGGATCCTATGACTTGATCGGCTCGCCTGCGTCATAATTGCGTTAATATATTTATTAGTCAGTATAATATACTTAAAAGAATTGTATTTTCAATTATATAATCCACCAGACTGGTTAAAAATGGGTCACATCACACATGTCATAGGTCATAATACTTTTCTTATTTTATTGAGATCACAAAATTTTCTCTCATCGATAAGCGATGGTATCGCAAATGTTAAAGAGTGCAGATAAACTCAATTATTTTTCATTATCTGCTCTCG
Organism: Colias croceus; assembly: GCF_905220415.1. Taxonomy (NCBI): domain Eukaryota; kingdom Metazoa; phylum Arthropoda; class Insecta; order Lepidoptera; family Pieridae; genus Colias; species Colias croceus. The sequence goes on from NC_059547.1 coordinate 1,884,860, forward strand.
TTTCGAGCTGCATTTTTTAGATAATTAGATCTCAGTGATATTACCGCTTAAATACTGCTCTATACAGGTGTGTACTCAGGTAAATTAAATTATAATTTGTATTTAAGCTAGTCGTCAATTACTTTAGTCTTGCGACAATTTTCCGTATTACTTCACTATTACTATATGCGATTACTGCAGACTTGAGACTATTAGCGGCCTTACTACAAAATCCATAAATTGCATATTATCATTTAATGTTTTTCCTTCACAATGACTGGCCTGTAATACCGTTTGATTATAAAAACTTTTAAAAACGCTCGTGAAGGGTAGAACAATAATAGAAATGATAATTATTATTTCGGATATTCAAATTTTTCATAGGTCTGCGTACTTTTTCATTATATAATTTAAAATTCTCACACGAAATCATGGTAATTCTGAAATTAATGAATGCACCGTGATGAATTGCGAAAATAATTATAGCCCACTCAAAAAATTAAGTGAGCCAAACTTATAAAAATGTTCATAACCTTATTAAAATTACATAATCACACAGATTATACAATGTACATACTTAATTAATTCTATAGGTAGGTACAAGAAATGCGGTACATAAATCTGTAGTATTTTTATGCACATCTTCGCCTCACCTGATAACCCAAGATAACTTCTTTATGCATTTTTCTTGCACAATCAATTGTACAGAATTTTAAATCTGTTTTTTTATCAATAAGAAAGTTTAAAGTTTAAAATCAATAAATTGACAGTAATAATAGATTGATATCCAATGATAAGTACTTAGATATTTATTTCATTTGCATTTATTTAAATTTCATGAATTTCATTTTTTAAGTAAGTACTTAATTTCTTGCCGTTAATAGTGAAATATATATTTTTCCAAAATACCACACATGAACTAACATAAAATAAGTTAAATAAGTTATTCTTTTTAACAATTCAGCATCGGGATTGATTTTTTTCTATTCTTTTTTTTTTCAATAATACCTCGGCCCTTCTCGACCGGATACACTTTGAGCATCAATGATTTACAGTTACGTAGATCAATAGTGGTGACAAGAAAGTTCATCTGTGTATGTAATAACTAATAATCTAATTAAATGTGCAATGTGATCTAATCTTAGCAACACTATGATGCTATCTATATTCTATACATATAATAAAATCGTTATATTATATATTTATTCGTATGTGTGTGCTTTATTTATTGTCGCGCGCTGCATACATAATTTATTGACTGACTACAAAAAAAAGCGTGTGTGCCGAGCACACGTGTCAGAAGTGAAACTTCTTTGGCAAGATTCAAAGATACCACAATCGTCGCCTTACTCTATTACGTGACGGTATTACCATGACGCGACGCGCCTAATAAAGTTTCACTTCAATAATCTATGTACATATAATAAATCTGTAGAAGGGTCAATTCTGTACATTGAAAATATTGAAAAAATAAATAGCAGGGGGTGTTACTGGATCGATACCAAGCCCAAATATGTGATTAAAAAATTTTTTGTCTATCTGTCTGTCTGTCTGTATGTTCAGGCATCACGTGAAAACTAACGGTTCGATTTCGATGAAACTTGGTATAACCTTATTATCCTTATTATCCTGGTCATAAAATAGGATACTTTTGATCCCGGAAAAATACGTAGAAAAAAAACAAATCGTAATTTTTCTTAATTTTTCCGCGCAGACGGAGTCGCGGGCGGAAGCTAGTTGATAATATCTACAACAATCTTGTCACCAATTGAGGTACACTAAATACCTAATTAATTAAATTTTTTGTAAAGTTTATAAACACTGCATAATTATTGGTTATCTTATCACAAGGGGCACTACACTAACTTTTTCGTTCCGTTTCGCGTAATCATATTAATTATTTTTTTATGTCTATACAGATAGTTTATGTAGTTAGGTAATTATTAATTAACTAATATTAATTTTATATACTAGATTTTCGTCAGTGTAATCAATCCAATTCACATGGAGATAAAGTATTTAGCCATGAATGGGTCCATCTATATTGGTCCATGGACGCGCTAAAAAGTAAATGACAGCAAACAATCACCTTTGTATTTTTTACAATTGTACGGTCTATTATTTGTATTAGTAAGAGATACTTGACCAACACTTTTAAAAGAAGAAAGATTCCCATTCCTATACATTAAGATTTTTAAACTTCTATAGGTAAAGCTCTACGTAAAAGTACCCAAATTTCGACTTCTTTCAGAGCAGAAGGTACACACGGACAGACTTTTGCAGTTAAATTAATGTGATATACATACATATATATGTAGGTAAAACATAACTTTACAAATTTCTTGATCCCGTTGAACCGTAATATTTGAACTGGCGATAGGAGTATCTCTAATAAGATCATTGACTCGGGTTTCTGTTTCCATTCTGTTTCTAATCACTATGGCCAAATGACTTTATCTTTGGAATTTGAATAAATAATACCTATAGTTAATACTAGCTTATCACCCGCGGCTTCGCTTTGTCTAAAACCTAATAAATTATATACTAAAACCTTCCTCTTGAATCACTCGATCTATATTAAAAAACCGCATCAAAATCAGTTGCGTAGTTTTAAAGATTTAAGCATACAAAGGGACAAAGGGACAGAGAAAGTGACTTTGTTTTATACTATGTGGTGATACCTACCTGTATAACGATTTTCCTTTATATTTAGAAAAAAAACCGTCAGTTGATATTTATCAATAAACTAGATCTCGTATCTGTATTCTGTATATCTCGTATCTGTCTCTGAACACAAAAATCATATCATGGTCCATGGAATCGCTCCATAGATAAGACACAAAAAACAAACTTTGATGAGGAAAGAGCTTTCCAATAATTGTGGCGTTTTACAAAAAAAAAATTGATATAAGTAGTTTATAATTATTTCCAGAATGTCTCGTGTATGCGTAGTCGGCGCTGGCGCGGCTGGTCTTTGCGCTGCTCGTCATCTTCTGGAAGCGCCATGTGTATCACAGGTTGATGTTCTGGAACAATCTGGACAATTGGGAGGCACCTGGGTGTATACAGAGAACGTGGGTTATGATGACTTCGGCCTGCCCATTCATACGAGCATGTATAAGAGTTTGAGGTAAGCCTCCTTGATAGTTCTGATGTACTGGTATATCAAGTGCTAAATCAGAAACCTATAAACCCAATAAAATATTATTAAGTAAGTAGTTTAGGTGATGTAATCGAAAATGTTTGAGCATCGGTGACCTAGAATGAATGAAATATTTTTTTAAGGCAACTAGGAAAATATTTATTAAAAACAAAAGCTGGAAAAACACTATGAAGTTGTTTTTATTAGTCTAATTACGTTTGTTATCGATGTCTAGTTTTGTCTGATTTCAACATTGTTGTTCCATTCATAACATATCCGTTTACATCATATGGAAGCAAACGGATTTCGCTGTAATCCATACAAATAACCATTATCAGCTGTTTGCGGCACGTAACCGGCAGCCGGGTCACAGGGTATCAGGGCAACATAAACCGGCCGACATCTATCGATCACATCTTCGAGAAATGTCTGTAACTAACTCCTAATTGATGATGACGTCCGTGTGACGTAGTATTGAATGATTGATGAAACTTCGTAGGATACAAAAAGTGGCTTTGTTATTGCTTTTTCTGGAATGAAAGCATTAAGCATATAACTAACTATCCATGAACTCGCACACGTCATGATCTTTAAAAGATTAAATCGACGAACTGTTGACGAGCTTTTTTCAGCACACAGTTTGTATACGAAATTTTTTTTTCAGAACGAACCTTCCCAAGGAAATTATGGGATTCCCAGACTTCCCCATACCAGAGAGTGATAAATCATATTTACCTGCTAAAGACATGCTCGCCTTCCTACAACTGTATTCGGATAAACATGGTGTTACGGAACATATTAAAGTAAGTTGTAATAATTAAAAGCTTCGATAGATAGTAAATTTAATTTTAGATTAATATATATGTTACCGGAAATGTATGTAATCCGTCATTGTATTATAAGGTTCGTGTGTTGGGAGAGAAATGATACCATCGAGATCCAGATACAAACTGATTTATTTATTAAAAAATCTTACATTATATACTCCTCACATCTCGCCCTTAAAAATAAAATAAAATGAAATTGATACAAGATTTCATTTTATGAAAAAAAAGTTAAAATATAAAGTTAATACAAAACTTTATTTAGTAATAACATTAATCATAGTTCATAAAAATATAACATGAATAACATACAAAGTAATCTTAGACACTTAAGACTATTGTTTACATAATGCATGAATACGATATTACATTAAACAAGCTAAGATAATAATAAATAATTGATCTTTAATTATAAGTACAGTCAGTGACAAAATAATATTATGTATTTTGTATGATGTAATATTTCTTAAGCTAAACATGATATAATTTGGTTCTGTTTTTATGAATAATATCAGTTTTACCATTTATTTCGACTTTTACATTTGGTGACAAATCTTTGATAACCTTATAGGGACCAGAATAAAGGTTTGATAACTTATTACCTACTTCATTTTTAACAAGAATTAAATCACCAGTTTTGTATAAAATTGGATTAATATGATTATCATAATTAATTTTTCTTTGTAATTTAGTCGCTATAAGATTTTTTCGAGCTTCAGCATGAGCTGATTGTAGTCTGTATTTTAACTCATGAGGATAACTATCGTAGTTATAGAGAGGATCGACATGTTTTAGTAAATTGTTGGGTAAATTACATTTCTTGCCGTAAACCAATTCAAATGGTGTAAATTTTGTCGAACTGTGTACCGACGTATTATATGAAAAACACCAAAACGGAAGCCATGTACTCCATGTTTCATACTTACCTTCTGATTGAATTCTCAGAAATGCTCCTAGATGTTTGTGAGAGTTTTCCAATGCTCCTATACTCTCGTGATGATATGCTGTAGAGTTCAATTTTTTAATATTAAGTAATTCACATACCTGTTTGACTGTATCAGACATGAATTCTGCACCTCTATCGGTAGCTATTTCTCTAGGTACTCCATGTTGCAATATGAAGTTGTTTACAAGACTTCGCGCGACTTCTGTTGAAGTTTTAGTAAATAATGGATAGGCACAAACATATTTTGTCAGTTCACACTGTATGGTTAGAATATAAATATAACCATTACTGTCCTTGTTTAATGGTCCAACTAAGTCCAAAAAAATTTTTTCGAATGCCGAATGAGCACTCGAGGTGATGGCCATTGGCTCTTTCACCTGAACAGTGTACTTTTGTTTCTGACATTGCGGACACTTTAACACAAATTGTTTAACATCAGATGCCATACTAGGCCAGAAATAGTAACGCTTAATATTGTTCAACATTCTTCTTATGCCTGCGTGGCCACTCGTAGGTAAAAGATGAAAATCGTTGAGTATTACTTTTCTGTCATCTACATTATCGATTGTTTCGACATCTTTTATTATACATAACCTAGGACCTACATAGTTAGTTATGTTTTTAATTTCACTTGCAAGTTTATCGACAAATATCTTATTATGTTCATTTTTTATTAAATATATTTCGCTTATATTAATTTTCTCTGCAAAATCACTAATTTCCCTCACAAATTCGGCTCGCGAGACTTGTGTTCGAGAAACTGGATTTATGTAAATTGTCTTTTTCTTAGACACGTAAATTAATCTTTTACTTTCACACGTAATTTCATTATTTTTCCTAAATCGGTCTATAATAGATTTTTCCGTAAATCTCATCTCGACTGCATCTTTCGGCCTAATATGAGTTTCTACGACTTTTGGTTGATCAGGCCAATCGTCTGAAGAAATCATATCATGGTCGCAAGAAGTGTCATTTAGTCTTTTTCTCTGTGCACGCGTCATCACATATAAACATTCATTCATCTCCTTCAATTCTTTCGAAGAAACTTGAATCCTAGATAATGCGTCTGCAGCTGCATTATCTTTCCCTTTCACATACTCGACAACATAATCATACTCTTCTAAAAGCAATCTAAATTTAAAAAGTCTACTCGATGGATCTTTTAAATTAAATAAGTAAACAAGAGGCTTATGATCTGTGAGTATTTTAAATTTACGACCGTATAAGTATGGCCTAAAATATTTTATAGCCCACACCACAGCCAAGAGTTCCTTTTCTATGGTGGGGTAGTTCTTCTCCGCTTTATTGAGATTTCTACTAGCATAAAACAGCGCCTATTGGCCGTTTATCTTTGTTGCATAAAACAGCGCCTAGGGCATAGCCAGAGGCATCAGTCTGCAAAATAAATTCGTTTTCATTCGAAAAATTTGGGTATTGTAGTACGGGAGGTGATATCATACTATTTTTGAGAATTTCAAATGACTTTTGACATTGACTATCCCAAATAAAGGTTGCATTTTTTTTACACAATAAGTTCAAATAATATGCCTTTTCTGCGAATTTGTCTATGAATTTTCTATAGTAGCCGGCGAAAGCTAGGAAACGCTTTACTTCGTCAGCACTATTAGGAACCGGATAATTTTGAATAGTTTTAATTTTTTCTGGGTCAGGTAATACACCATCCTTCGACACTACATGTCCTAAGTAAAGGATTTCTTTTTTTAGAAAAGTACATTTGACAGGATTTAATTTTAAATTAGCATTGCGTAGCCTTTCAAAAACAAGCAAAAGGTTTTTATTGTGATCAATTAAATTTCTACCCATAATAATTAAATCATCTAAGTAAACCAAACATTTTTCATATGATAAACCTGCCATAGCCATGGTCATCATACGTGAAAAAGAGCTGGGGCTAGTTTTTAGACCCATAGGCATTCTAGTCATTTGATACTGTTCTCCTGCACAAAATGCTGTATATTTTCTACTATTATTTTCGAGTTTCACGTTAAAAAATCCTTGGTTTAAGTCTAAATGCGTAAAATAAACACATCCACTGAGTGAATCTAAAATTTCTGTAATGTTTGGAAGTGGAAATTTATCGTCTTGAATGCAGTTATTATGTTTTCTATAGTCAATGACTAAACGCCATTTCTTTTCTCCGCTGGAGTCTAATTTCTTAGGTACGAGTAATACCGGACTAGACCACTCACTAGTACAAGGTTCGATAATACCTTGCCTAAGTAACTCATTAACTTGTTGTTTAAGCTCATTTTTCTGTGCATGCGGTAGCCTATACGGTTTTGTATAAATCGGATCAACATTAGGTTTTAAAGTAATTTTATGCTCGTAAATATTCGTCGTATTCAATGTATCGCCAGGAAGGTAAAAAATATCTGAATACTTTGCGCAAATCGATTCAATAGTAGGTATCTCGTTCTTCTGTATTTAAATAATTTAGATTTAATAATGAAAATAAAGTTTTTACGCGATGGGCATTATTCGGTAATTGCTTAAAATCGCATAATTCGTATTCACTAGCTTTATGAAGGGTGGGATATATTTCTTTTAGTTCTATATCCGAATCGGTTGTGTTTAATATACGAATAGGTATTTTTCCGTTTAAGGGTTTTACTAAACAACTAGCTATAAATATACCTTGTTGCAATTCTGTTGCATTTATAACACATTCCTCCGTTTCACACGTATCAATGAAATGAATAGACTCCGATCTAGATGGTATAGTTATGGATGTTTTATCAATTATTATTAAAGGTAAATGAATATTAACATTATTATTCCACAAAATTAAACTTCGATTACCATAATTTAAAACAGATTTGTACTTGCTTAAAAAGTCTTGTCCGAGAATGCCATCTGCCTTACATGGTAAGTGTTTAAAAACATAGAACTTATGCTGTAGTGTTTGATTTCCTAGAAATAAATTTAAGTAAGCATATCCAATCGATCTTATTTTACCGCCTATACCGCTGACTAAGATATTCTCTTTATGGATATGAATGTTTTGATTACGAACATGTTTATACTTTATGACTGAAATTGATGCACCGGTATCGACTAACAAATCGTAACAATAATTATTTTGCAATTTTATTTTAACAAAACCCGTATTACTATTAAATGATAAAATATGGTTTTTATTCACGAAAAAACTTGCTCGTGTTTTGAATATCTTGTACCGTTTCAGGCTCGGTTACCGTTGATACTAGTCTATTTACCGTATGTTTATTAGTTTGATATGATTTATTATAATAAGACTTACCTCGTCCTCTGTAATTGAAATTCGGATGGCCTCCTCTATACTGCTGCGCTTGCGGCTTACCTGTGAACGTGGATCGTCCCCGTACGAATCTCTGGTGTCCTCCTCTATACTGTTGGGTTTGGGGTCTACCTGAGAATGAGGATCGTCCCCGGCCTGGTCGATGGAAAGCTCGGCCTCTATAATTCATAGTCAAAATATCAGTTGTTGGCGAAGAATTAACGTCTTCGTCAATTGCGGCTTGAACAGCGTCTTTTAAAAAGCTATAATTTCTTGCTGAAATGATTGTACTGAGCCTGCGATTTCTCAATCCATCAGAAAAACACTTGATGGCATGTTTCTCGTTTAATGGTTTAAGAACCTTAAAGTGCTCTTGGTTGCCATCGGATTGAGCGATCGTAAGCTCCACAAACATTTCCGTTATTTCTTTTCCAAAGTCATCAATAGACATATTATTTTGACTTGCGTTTTGTAATCTACGTTGAATTGCAGAAGCAGATTTTTTAGGCAGTAAATTTAATTTAATATCTTTTATTAAGTCGTCAATATTATGATATGTAAAAGATAACTTTAATTTGGCTGCCTGTGATAGTCTGCTCTTTAATACAAAATTAATTAATTGTTTTTGGGATGACTCGTCTAATTCTGTTTTATAATATTCAATCCCATCAATTAACTGTTTTATACTTGTCTCATCATCAGATGAAACAGGTAAAAGCTGTAAAGCAACTTTTAAATCGAATTTAGAAGTCATCTTGCAAGTTGATTCTTCAGAACATAAGTTGAATATTTCTTCATAAATTTTATAAAAATTACAAGTTAATTCATCTATTACAATACATTCACTTTGTTTAAAATTACTTTTCTTATTAGAATAATTTTCTAAAAATATATTAAAATCTCTGAGTAAAATATCAGCATCTGCTATTTTTTTTACAATTAAACTACCTTTTCTACGACTTGGTCCTATTTTTATCAAATATTTTCTTATTTCAACCAAACTATTATATAATTCATTCAAAGTTTCTGCCATATAGAAAAATTATAAACCTTATAATAATAACATTAATATCTATACATACCGAGTAACATTCATTACACACGAACACTTTCTAACATATTATATTTTTATTATTATATTTATGTATTATATACCTTATATAAGTATCCATACTATAATTAAAAATTAAAATTATTACTTCTAAAGTCCTCTAAATTGTCCATTTTTTTTGCACTAACACGTCATTTTTTTTTAGATTTATTTTTCATTTTTTTTTATTACACTTTTTCACTGCACTGCACTGCACTTTAGGCACACCTCAGGCTTTATCTTCTGGATCGTTTTTTATATCACGTTGAATGCCTCCACGCCATCGTACAGATTTGTATATTCCGTCCGTCCGTTTTATAAACTTTTGTATATTCCGTAAATAAACAGTAATGCCACGATGCTTTATTTGTAGATCCATATTTTTGATTAATTTTTAAGACACACACAAGTGTCCCGGCACGGCGAAATATAGATGTATTTTTTTCGTCATGATGGCAACTGACACCCGACGATGCACCATATATGGCTAGCGGAATGCTAGCACTGGCAGGGTCGCCATATAAGGTTCGTGTGTTGGGAGAGAAATGATACCATCGAGATCCAGATACAAACTGATTTATTTATTAAAAAAATCTTACATTATATACTCCTCACAGTATACAATTCCTAGGAAATGTATACAATTCCTAAAATCGTACGGAAATGTGTGAAATAAATTATTTTATACACATTTCCTAGGAAATCTATACATTTCCTAAGTAGCTATCGGAAATGTAAAACATTTAAGATATTGATATGTCGTAGGCAAGTTGTATATAATCTGGCCGTTTACAAACGGTCGGCATTTTGTAGTAACTATGCCGATAATTCTTCATCAGAAATTTTTGGTTTGGATAAGGGTTTTGGGTTTGGATAAGGGATTTGGGTTAGGTTAGGTTCGTGTTTTTTAAAACTACACAGAAATAGGAGCCCCACGAAGTGGGGCTCCGTCAGCTCGCGACCGTCTTTTTGTAGAATTTTGGAAAAAGACGAATTTTCGGCATATTAAAACAGCTAGCCGTAATGTAATACGGCGGATTGTACAATCCGACTGCGCCAAATATACGCGAGGACAGCGGGACGAGGGGACTGATTACTTGCAAAATGAAAATTTGATTTTATAACTTGAATAAGTTGATTTTGTGATATTTACGTTAAAAGTTAGATAGTTGATTTTTAAAATGTTAATTAGTAAGATAATAATATGAACATAATATTATTACAATTTTACGGTATGACTGTTACCCAATTGTATCAATAAGAGCTATAATAAAAAAATAACAACGTGTTTTATTACAGAAAGCATTCCTTTACATATCATTACTTTACACATTTCCTAATACGATATAGGAATTGTATACAATTCCTAGGAAGATTATACATTTCCTAGGGTATGCATGCATTAAATAGTTTTTTAAACAATATTTTATACATTTCCTAAATGGTATCGGAATTGTACACATTTCCTAGGAATTGTATACAATTCCTTGATTTCATACATTTCCGGTTACATATATATTATATCGATGACGTTGCTACAGAATTAAAGGTAGATACCTACCTCTATATGTCTAGGCCGTAATTTTTAAATTGCAATGCAAATTATGCAATTATTCGTAAACAATCTATTTAGGTATAATATGTAAAAATGGCATATAATCGTGCAAAAAAGCTCGATAGTGCACCAAAGGATAAGGTGTATACAAAAGGTGTAAATAAACATTCTCTAAATTATAATGAGAAGAACAGAAATGTTATGAAAACCATCATAGATTTTATGAGAAAATATGTTACAACTTTACCTATAATGATACCAACTTCCACGCTATAACATTTACTTGTTCAAAAAAGTTAATGGCGAACCCGTAGCAAGCGGCTCTTATAAAAATATTTGACTCTAATAAAACACGTTTATTTCAGTTCAAACAACACGTCCAACAAATAAAGCCCAAGGCTGGACCTTCGGGCGAACTCTGGGACGTTACCTACAAAGATCTGACCACCTCAGTTTCAGTGACAAAAGAGTATGACTATGTATTCATTTGCAATGGACATTATAATACGCCGTTCATTCCTAATATCCCAGGACTGAAGGAGTTTGAAGGTACATACTAGTTTTTACTTGGTTTTAGATCTATTTCAGACGTTCTTTTCTTTTTAATAAACGGATTAAAAATAGCATAAAAGCATAATTTATTCTCAGAGACACTTTTTTAAACATAATCGCACTTAAAATTATATATTCTGTGCTTAAAGATTAAAGAACACCCTACAGCCTTCAGATTAATTTTCAAGTAAACAGGTTCAAATTTTGATAATAGCAGTTATAGTTTTGCATTTATCTAGCAATAAGTATTTTTCTATTTACTTAATTTTTTTGCCAGCAAAATACATTTTCTGTCTCCGTCAAACTGTTTAAGCTCTAAATAACCTTACGACCTTTTCAGGGGACGTGATGCACAGCCACGACTACAGAGTGCCAGAAATATTCACTGGCAAGCGTGTCCTCGTGATCGGAGCCGGTCCCTCCGGCATGGACATAGCCCTGGAGATCACCAGCGTCACCACGAAGGTGATCCTCAGTCATCACCTGAAGGAGGAACCGAAGAGCGTCTTCCCCAATAACCTGGTGATGAAGCCTGATGTAGTGAAGCTGGATGGAAGGAAGGTGACCTTCAATGATGGCAGTGAAGATGAAGTGGATGTCGTTTTCCTTTGCACGGGTAGGTTTTGGTTTTATGATGAGAATAATATAATATTATTGACAAGTTCAAGTTTAGATGATTTTGAAAATTAATTAATTAAATTACTATACATAAACGTAGTACCTACTACCTATGTAGATTTTAGTACTATTACGTACGAGTTAAGGTACGAGTTTGAAAAGACCTATCACTGTTTAAATAACAAGCTAACTTTGTGTAACTCAGGTAGAAAGAATATGACCTGTCTTCAAAACAAATATAGTTAAAACCGTTTTGTACCTATTTGCATTAGCAACCATCAGCTTTTCAGTACCTACTATGTATTTATTACAATTGTTTTCTCGTTCTTTGATTGGTATTCAAAATTTTAGAAATAATTTAAGAAGAAACTTATAACCATTACTACTTCCCAAATATGAAAACATTAGGAATTAAGATAAATAAAACAAATATATCCGTTAAAAGACTTTTAATTCCATTCCAATGTTACTAGGACTGTATTCCACTAGAGAGGTCTACATTGATTGTCAACTTCCAGGCTACCTATACAACTTCCCGTTCCTGGACGAATCTTGTGGTATCGTGGTAGAGGATAACTGTGTGGAGCCATTATACAAACACTTGGTGAATATACAGCATCCAACTATGTGCTTCATCGGTGTGCCGTACTATGTATGCGCTTTCGCCATGTTCGATTTGCAAGTGAGTTGCAGTTATACAATTTATAAGTAGGTATAAGGTACATAGTATAAGTGATAATATTAGTAGGATTTTTTCTTGCCAACTTCTTTTGTCATTTCAGATTTCAAGGGAATCTGTTAGGTACTTCTAGAAGTTTTATTTCACACCTAGAATTTAACACATAGTTACAAACTTAAAAAAATACAAAACGTTTTTAACGTTTACGTGTACTCACATATAACACTTAATAGTACCTACCTACCTAGCAACTAGTGCAAGTGTAATAAAAAAAACCGGCACCAAATTCCGTCACATCAATCATGATATTGACCGTTTTTATTACATTTTGTTTCATAAAATCGGTCAAGCCGTTTCCGAGGAGAAGGTACAGCAACTAAAACAGTGACAGTGATATACTTACTTACGTTTTCATATACGAGTATAAGATAATAAAAAATGAATGATATAAATTATGAATCAATGAATCAAAAATCAATAATTATAATTGCCTTCCTTTTGCTAATTTATTTTTAATTATCAATAACACAGGTTCGTTACTACGTGCGATCAATGAACGGCGTTTTCAAGTTACCATCTCCAGATGAGATGATAAAACACTGGGAGGAAGAGAAGCAGGAACGAGCAGCACGCGGGTACACCAAGCGGCAGGCGCATATGATGGGACCTGACCAGGTTAGTAGCACTTACAAGGAACTTACAAGAGCTGAAGACCGATTACAGAACCGACAATGAACGCTTGTCCTATAAATCCATAAGGAAGACTTTTGTCTAGTAGTGGATGTATTGATTAAAGGACGACCAAAATTACCAGGTTTGTAGCTCAACACTAGCCGCTTACACTTAAACATATTAAATAACCCTAGATTAACTCGAGTTGTACGAGATGATGCAGCATTGGAAACAAGAGTAGCAGGAACTTGGAAGGGCTAGGGGATACAGGAAAGGCAGTGATCGCTCTTGTTGGATGACTATGAGGCTTTTATCCAGTAGTCGACGTCGTAACGCTGAAACGACGACGACTAGGTTGGTAGCACTAGAAGGAACTTATACATAGAAATAAAATCTTGCTCCGGGCTGAAATTGGAATCGACGGAACGTCGTTGTAAAGCTGCCATCAAAGAGCAATAGAAACAGGAACGAGGTACCATATAACATAAATAATTTATTCCTATAAGTGTTCATCCAGGTTAAAATTAATCAATAAAAAAATTCATTCAACATTCTTCAAACGCGTAGCAAACACAATCTTTACAAGATTTAAAATTCAGTTCTTTTATTTATTTATTTATTTATTTCATTAAGGATCACCAACATGACATACACTGATACATAGAATAATATCATTTTTAATATCCAAAAACAAAACTTAGCTATACATAACTTTTTTCGACTAATAAAAAGACATCATCAATCTATAAATAAATTTTCCCAACAGAATTCTACAAGCAATTACAGTCAATTGTTTATATTAACCAGTAATAGAGAGGAAATAAGGTTACTCATTGATTTGCATTTATACATGGACATTTGAGGTTTTCTTATGATAATGTAGATACTGGAATAATATTATTATGTGTAAGGTCGTAGTACGTTGCTATGTCCAGAAAGGTTGAGCTCTGAAGGTAAAATGATGATAGATAATAATAAATAACTTAATACTTTTCCTATTCAATATAAATTTAATAATAAAATAAAATCAAACAGTATGTACTTACCTATTTTCTTAGTATTGATATTTGATATAATATTATCGATTTAAAGAATCGACTAAATTTATTCTTGACTAGCTGTGCCCTGCGCTTTTACCCGCAGTGCTCCGTTCCTGTTGGTGTTAGCGTGATGATAGCTTAGCCTTCCTCGGTAAATGAGCTATCTAAGACCGAAAGAATTTTTCAAATCGGACCAGTCGTTCCATGAGATTAGCGCGTTCAAACAAACAAACAAACTCTTCCGCTTTAACTATAATGATTTTTTCTGTAAAAAAAATCAGTTGGAGTTTGCATAATTGATAGCTTAATAATTATTCTTAAACCTAGCCACCTAACAGAAATCGCAAAATTATAAAAAATTGAACATTCTCTTGCAATGCGAACGTATCCAGGTACTTGACCTATTTGTTATATTATATTTTGGGTATTAAAATTATTAATTGCTATATCTAACGAATTTCGCAGTAAATATGTATAAAAAAATGATAGAATTTTGTTTAACATTAGATAAAGTTTTATCAATGTTTTATTCACACTAGTTTTGATTAAAGGCTGACTACTACATATCTCTATCATTGGAGAGCGGCAGTCGACCCCTTCCGCCGGTATACACGGCCATACATAACGACAGCAGTTTGAAGTTTATGGACGATCTTGCTAATTACAGAAATGAAGTTTATACAATCTTGGATGACGAGAAATTTGTTGTAATGAAAGTGTGATTTAAACTTATATTGAGTTTTAAGAATGTTTTAAATACATTTTTATTATTATAATAGTCTACTTATATGTATGTTAATGTATTCATTGATTGTCATTATAGCTAACTACGTAAATATCAGTGTTTAATGTTTAAATATTATACATATACCTATCAGTGTAGATATCAAATAAAATAAGCCGCAAATAATGTTGTTTCGATAGATTTAATTGACCTTAAAAATTTATATGAATTTAAAAAGGAATCCATAGGTATGATATCTATATACAAAATATCCATACAAAAAAATATGTTAACAATAATGTTTATATGTAGGCGTTTAGAGGTGACGAATAAATTTTAATGAAAAGGATAGAGAAAAAAAATGACAATAAACTTTATCTAATAATGTTTTGCAAAGATTTTGCAACATACTTTGTTTTTATCTGAAAAGGGATTTTAAAAAACATTAATTGCATTGGTAAATAATTATAATTAGAAAAGAGCAGAATAAATAGAAAATGCGGAATAGCTATGATTTCTTGATAGTTATAGTTATCTACCTATCGGTTATCGTCTAAAGGTGCATTTACATCCAACGAACATAGAGCTAGCTGTAAACGAAAACTCGTATGCAGTATTGTTCAGTATTAGAACGTTACATAGAATATTTTCGAACGTACTAAGAATAAAGAAAGAATACTCTGCGCCTGCTTACCTACATTAAAATAATTTGACATAGTGAGGTTAGAATGAGCATTCGCCTGTTTGATGTAAATGCACCGTAACATAAAACTTAAACTCGACAATTCTTTACGATCGTTTTAACGTTTATCAGGTATTCAAGAATTTCATTTTCATTCGTTTCGGTAAAATATGGATTAGGTTTATTGACCGTTTAAAATCGCTATTGGCTTCACATAGCACTTGTTCGTAGCAACTTATTTACAATATACTTACGTAAACCTATTTTTGCACGCTTTATTAGCTTCCTCTGTTTTAATGTATTTTCAATAACCTGGTGACAAACAGACAGACAGACAGATAGAGAGCAGTCTCAGTAATAGGAATCAATTTGCTCCCCCTGGGTACCTACGGAACCCTACAAACTATAATTAGTTCTGAATAAGAATGGATTCTGTATATATTCTGAATATTAAGACTTCAATTTAATATTATAATTTTATAATAAGTTCAAAATCTCAAACTTCTTAATTGGGTACCTACCTACATATTTATCATATAGGTACTTCATAATAATATGTATATCTTGATATTTATATTAGGTATCTACCATGTTTATATAGGTAAAAATCAAAATAATATGAGTAGTGAGGTATTCTCACAAAAAAATTTAAGGAAATTTAGTGCAAATAAAATTTAAATTTAGATTATTAAAACATGATCAATTCGATTTTATATTCGAATTTTTAAAAGCAAAATAAAAGATAAAATCCACATTAATATAGTTAAATAAAACCACAACAATAAAAATATATTTATTTAAAAACACAAACAAACAAAATAATACAAATAAAGTCGAATACAAAGGTACCAGGACTCCACGATTTGTATGGGATGAGCGAAATATTTACGGGAAATACGTATAGCGCGCGAAACGTCTTGATCCTTTCACTATTATTCTCACAATGGCGCACGTCGTTCGCATTGAAAGCAATTTATTATTATGGCCTTATTCAGACAAGTTCGTTATTAAGCTCTGCAAGGTTATCAAGGTTAAACGTTGATATGTATGAGGATCTTGTGACTCGGTTGTCATAGTGATGCTGAGAACCTAAAATTAGATTTTGTTTTTAATATAAACTTATTTTTAAAAACATTTGTAATGAGATAATCTCGTCATTAACAGTTGACACTGAATAACACTAACATTAGAAATTTCATAATTTTTACTGAAGTTCTAAAACAAAGATTATGGAGATTTCATAGCATAGTTTCACTCGCACTAAAATTCCGATCCAATTTTATTTTTATTTTTTTAAAGGTTAAGGGTCACTTACTGACCATACATAAAATGCTGACATATCCAGGTGGAACTTCGCTCGCAATCTTAAAGAAAAGTTTTTGGCCGATATCTCGAAAACTGTCCACTTTAGGGCAAAAATTATTCAGACGTTGTCTGTAGAAAATAAAATTTCGCATATTTAATTTCCTGTAAACTTTATCGTAAAACTTACCGTTTACGATTTATGCGCTTGTCCACATGAACATAATACATCATCAAATCATGTATATTTTTGTGTCATTTTCCTTTCTATTTCTTTGTCCACTAATTTTTCGTAAAACATACCGTTTACGATTTATGCGTTTGACAAGAGTCCACATCAAATCATGTATATTTTTGGTTCATATTTCCTCCTTTCTATTTCTTTGTCCACTAATTTGACATTTTTTGTTCCAGCAACGATATTATGCGTCCCTCGCATCAGAAGCAAACACGAAAAATCTACCATCTGTCATCACCAAAATCCGTGATGAGAGTTCGATCAGATTTCTTCACAATTTGCAGAGCTATCGACAAGATGTGTATAAAATAATAGACGATGACACTTATGAAATTATAAGTAATGGGAAAAGGGAAGTTCTTTGTTGACCCTACAAGGGAATAATAATATAATTTTTAAGTTAAGCTCAAACTAGTGATATGTTCCTTTAAGTTTAGGATGCTGACGGTTATTTTAAAAATCTATTTGTAATTGTTAAATACAGGTGATTTGCTCAATTTTAATTGCTCAATTTTAATGATAGAATGTATTTTATTAAGTAAGTAATTGACGTAAATTATGTTATTGTTGTATAGAAGTTTGTAGATAATTTTTAATGAGCCTTTTTGTATTGTATTAAAGTGACATTTATTATAGTATGTAACTCGCCTATATTTAAAAGATGATGAATAAAACTCGATTTTTCAGCCAAAAATATTTTATTTAAGCGTATTTATAATCTTTATATTATCAATGCTGATATATTATTAAATCTTTAAATCTAATAATTATTTTATAGCTTCCCATTTAATTACATACTACGGTTATAGAATATTTAAAAACTTATAACAGACTTAATACATAATAAAAATATTAGGAATTAAGGCTGTCTTAAATTTTATGTTAGTATACATGCATTGGGCCGAGCTCGCAACTCGCTCAAAAAATTTGTACTTAATATACTTAATATTTTTTTCAAAATAAAGACGTTACTCTCAATATATAAAAATACCGTTTATTCTCATCCACAATATCAATTAATTTTCAATTTTTCCGTGTCCAATATTACAATTTCGTATATAAAATCATGAAAAAACCTTAAATCTACAACTTAACGAAATGTAAATCTAAAACTATAACAAAAATACGTCGTTAATGGATACATTTTAACTCAATATGGAAGAAGATATATTACGTCTGAAAAATAGATTTATAAATAAGAAAAAAATCGTCTCACTGGATATTTCCTTTAAGGAAAATGATCTTATACAATATGCTGTACAATATTTTTTATATAAAAATAGGGTATAGGAAAACGCGATAAACATAAGTAGGTATTGATTTATAAATACGCAAACCATACATAAAACTTTCATAATAATCCATCGTTAGTAAGTTACCGCGAAAAGACAAAAGGTAAAGATCAAGACAGCCTGTGTTGCATGCGTACAAATAAAATATTCTACAAAAAATATAACTATGAAAAATAAGTAATAATATTAGAAAATTGTCGCACTACAGTAATCTGTATTTACTACGTCCATAAAATTATGTATGGTTTACAGAATAAATGATCAGCATTAAGTATTGCCCACACAATAGATAATAAACATACATTGTATCGGCTGAATTTTTTCCAAACTTTTTTATAAAC
The DNA here is from genome assembly GCF_905220415.1 of Colias croceus. NCBI lineage: Eukaryota > Metazoa > Arthropoda > Insecta > Lepidoptera > Pieridae > Colias > Colias croceus. Next base: position 1,903,813 of record NC_059547.1, read on the forward strand.
ATTTTGGCCGCTTCGTACAAAAACTTACCTACTTTCCTAAACCTCAACCTAGCTACATCCCTGTCTTTTCAGTCCCTTCATACATTCATTAAAAAAGGATAAAAAGCCGGGTCTCGTACCCTGTAGAAATAAACCCTAAGTAAATAGTACGCTAGGATATAATGGCAACTTAGACATGCAGGCGTTGTAAACCAGACCACGCTCAGTGGAAACAAACTTATGAACTAACAATGTTCTATATACATTCTTATCTACGACCAAATTAATGAAGTATCAAGCGTCTAGCACCATTTCGATAAGGTATACATCGAGTAACATAATATTATCAACCAAAATAATATAAAATCAGAGAAAACAAACATATCATAACAAGCGCGTTATCGATTTCCAATTATAATATCAATCGAATGACTAATACGAACACTGGTCAATTTTGAACGAAATAAGGACTAGCTGAGACAGTATTGCATAAGAATAGATATATGAAAATGAACTACGGTGTAAACATATAAATCTAATAGAATATACACGACATATACATCTAACTATACACTGAGATTACAGCGTCACATGTATAAAAATAAATCACATATCACCGTGTCAGTCGACCCGCAGTCGACGTCACAACTCGGCCCCAAAACACAACATTCCATAAAACGTAACAAGGGTAACTAACACGTCTACGTCGAACGGCCGCCGGACGGCAACTGTGAGAATTGTCACATTCATTGAGCCTCGAAAATCTACCTTGTACTCTTAACACCTGTATGTGATTTTGAAAGCTAAGTCGAAACTACCGATAAAAACACTAACATCGAGATTGTTAAAATCACTATTATCCCTATTGATAATCTGTCGAAAAAACTAAACCTATTTTAATAATAAAAGAAAAACGATTAAGATCGTTCGATTGCACTTTATTTATAGAAAACTTTGTATGTCTTTTTTTGTGAAGTACTGGGCGTGCATGGCGTGCAGGAGGTTAGTTGGCGAAGGGTATGTCGGGTTCCATGCGCAGGGTCTGCTGCGTGGGGTCGTAGTGTCCGGCGAGGTAGTACACGTCGTTGTTGTCGTACACCGTGCTGTACTTGAGCGGGTCGTCGCCCATGCGCTCCTTGTACTGCGCGAGCGGCAACACCTCGCACTTGTGTGATATGGTCTGTACGTCGTTCTCGTCTGTGTGCGGCGACTCAAATAGACCTCCCTGAAAAATATATGAATAATAATTTAAAATTGCAGTCAGTAATGAAAAGTAATAATAAGTAATTTATGAATCTAGAATCATAATTTTACAGCTGAATGGATAAAAAAAACAAGAACTAACATTCGAAATAGGAAAAACGATGAAACTACAGATAAACCAAATATAAAGTATAACTATTATTGTTATTAATATAAACGGTTAAAAGTTGATTGTTACATAATATAAAAGTCTGTTGTTGAACGATACATTACGTATCTTTTTTTTTAATTATAATATAACATCATCATTATCAGGGGCAACAACACATAAGTAAAATCCGTAAGTAACCGCGGTACCAGGGTCCCATAAACTCACCGGTAGTTGCAGCGGGCGGCACGCAGCTGTCTCCTCGGGGTGGTAGAACCAGTGCACGCGCACCGCCATCGCGCCGCGAGCCTGCCATAGTGCGACTATGCGGCCGATGTATGGACGGTCTGCGCGACCCGTCGATAGGAATACGGCTGCTTCGCCCACCTGCGAATTGATGATAAATTAATGAGATAGATGTAGATACAATAGGTAGAAAGTATTATTATTAAAAAAATGTCCAAACAAACCCTTCATTATTTAAGTACAGTATTCATATTTATCACATTGAGATTTACATTTTTGTCTAACAAAACAATTTTAAATTTACAATTATGTACTTTACGCAGCATAAAAAGTTCATAACATTTTCATATATGAAGTTTTGTTTATGTACTATTTATTTAATGATGTGACATTAACTACATTAACCGCTGGCATTAAAAAAAAATTAGACAAAACCTAAGTACACTTATTTTGAATTTAAAAAATTATTTTTATCATCATTATAGTTAAGTAATTAACACTCCCAGCACCCGGGGCCAGGGGCCCTACCGATACCAGGATGACAAAAACACAAGGAGCTTACATGCAGCGTCTCTTCCCCGCGCTGTATCGCCCTGTAGAACACCTTCCTGTGTCGAGGCCTCGCTGTCCGTCTGTACGCGGGCCCGTGCCACCGCCATAGCGCCCCGCCGGGAAGGAACGCGGCCATCTTGCTGACTCCGCCACCGCCGTCGGATGATGAGGATACGGTGCGACGCTTCGCTTTCTGAAATCCCAGTACATTTTGTAAATTTACGGCCTTACTAATAAAAAGTTAAACAATGGATAAATTTCTACCATTTTCTACCATAGCTGTGTTTCACTTGGTTTCAATCATAAAAACAAGACAGGTTATTGCAATAACTAATGAGTAATGACTAATCCATTGCAAAGCGAATGGGTAACATTTTATTAGTAAGACCGTTAGTATATAGCCTTGGTTAATATTTCTGTAATCCTAGTAGTTGTAATTAGAATATTTATTCTTTCGGCTAATAATAATTCAAGTGCAAGCAATTGTTGTATTATATAAACACAAAAATTATAACGATAAAATAAAAAATCGGTCAAGTGCGAGTCAGATTCGCAACAATAAGGGTTCCGTATAAACAAGCAACTGCAAGTAATAAGTACACATTTTGAATGTATTTCTGCAATTGAAAATCATTTCATGATAATAACTTGTTACAGATAATAATTACTAATTTACCTTCTTATTCATATCACAATTAGACGTGGAGGGTTCCTCTTCTAAAAGCCCAATGCCACTATCCTTCAAATTATCTTTCTTTTCCTCATCTTTAGACAAAACAATCTTTCCGATATTACTGAAATCGAGCACAGGAGTCTTCACCAAGGTCTTTGGTAAAACTGCCTTTTTGATAACTGTCTTCATTTTTTCCTCAGGCGATTTTTCAACTGCAATGAGAGTTGATAGTTTTTCATTGGAATCGACTGAATCTTCATTCGATTTATTCGAGTCGATATAATCAGAAGACGATTTGTGTCTATGGTCATCACCAGATGAGCTTGAATGATGTCGTTTCTTGTGCTTTCTGTGATGTTTCTTATGATGCCGCCTGTGTTTGCAATGTTCTTCGCAGCACTTGTGTTTTTTCTTCTTCTTCTTTATGTAATCTATTGTGCTCGGATCGTCTTCGCTTAAGCGTTTTATCTTTTCTTTTCTATGCTTTTTCAACTTTTTCCTGTCTCTGTGTTTGTCTTCTTCTTTGTCGTCGTTTTCCTTTTGTGCCTGTGTTGAAGTTTCAGGTTTTGTTTCACCACTAGTTGATGGGACTGCTTTCTTTTCTTCAGTGACGCTTGTGTTTCTTCGCCGCTTGCCGAGGGTAAAGAGTGTGTTTTCGTATTCTGAAAATTTAAAATGTAAACGTAAAACAGATGCTGTAAAGAAATTATACATAAGTAATATGTAAGAGAATAGTCTTCACGAACAGATCAATTATTCAAATACATCAATAATTTGAAGTCTTGCTTAAAATTAAAAAGGCAAATTAAATTGAATGGGCAAAGCGCTACTTCTGCAATCCGTATCCGTTAACTCGGATACTAGGCTTGCATAAGCATAAGATATATACATAACAATAGAAAATTATCATAAAGTCTTCAATCAGTGGTTGCAACTCACCAACAATCGGATAATTCGGTTCCAAAAATCGTATATCCTCTATAGCTATGCGCCCCGAGTCTCCATCATCAAACTCGACAGCCACAAACTTATCATCATGAGGATCTGGAGACGATACAGCAACAGTTCCTGGGTACAGGCAGCGGTACTGCTGTGACCAGTACGCGCAAACCCGGGTGCCGGAGGGTAGTTCAGATACTGATGTTGGACTTACTTCTAGTATCTGGAATGAAGAAAAAGTGGCATTATATCTACTAAATTGGCTTTACAAAAAAAGAAAAACAGAACATACGACATAAATTCACATTTCTATACTAATATTATAAAGACGAAAGGAAACTACTGAACCGATTATAATGAAATTTAGCACACATATAGAGGGTAACTTGGATTAACACATAGGATAGGTTTTATCCTGGAAATCCCATGGGAACGGGAACTATGCGGGTTTTCCTTTGAAAACACGGGCGAAGACGCGGGCGAAAAGCTAGTATGTTAATAAATTGAGAAGATAGTAAATAAAAATATACTTACAGCATCCTTCAAAGTCTCCTCTCTTGATAAGATATGTGGCTTATTCCCTCTTTCACCATCTAATGTTATAGCATACACATCAGGCGCTTGCACTGCACTCAGCTTGCCAGCATAGAACAACCCTCCTCGAGCGGTTAAAACTCGTGGCGAAAAATCTAATTTATCTTCAGTTAACGTACATCGAGAAATAACAGGCTTTTGAGTATCAACTTCAGGTTCTTTTTCTTTATCATTTTCTTCAGATCTCTCTTTGGATTTTGTACTCTTGCGTCTCTTTTTAGCTCGCCGTCTTTCCTTATCTTTATCGCTATCACTCGATGCACTCGCTCTTCGGATTGCTAATTCTATTTCTGAAAAATCGTCTCTTGAATGTTTTCGCACTAAACTATCGACCTTTTCTCGATTTTTCTGTCTAACTTCATTTAAACTTTCCATTGACGAACTCGCTGATCTGTTTAAACCCCATTCGGTGTCATCTTCTTCGGAATATACTTTTAATATTGGTTCAGCTTTTAACTTTGGACGAACCTTGCTCGTCCGGCTGACATCTTCTCTAGAAGGTTCGCCTCTAGAACACAATATTCCTCCTTTAAGTTTGCCTTTCGCAAGTAAATAACCAACCAGGCTGCTTTTTGATTTGGGTTTCTTAGCAACTATCGTTTCGGTGGAATCGGGGCTTGATACTTTGCGCGGTCTTCCAACTTTTCGTTTTTTCGATGATCCTCTATCTGAGTCTGGTGAGAGAGCGGGAGTCGAGGGTGTAGGCGGAGTGGATAAAACAGGCAAGGGTGGGGTTAAGGCATTTAATTGTGCTCTCTTTTCGTCGCACTGTCTTTGCAAATCTTGCAGTCGTTTTCGCATGTCTTTTTCAATCGCATTAACCAAGTCATGGGCAGAGGGAACGTTTGATGAATGTACACAGTCTGTAGAGCCACAATTGCACGCTGTAACTCTTCTTAAACTAGCTTCTAGTTCTCCTCCGCTGTCTTCTCTCTCATTGCTTTTTCTATCCCGTTTATGTCGGCGCATTTTTTCTATCTTATGTCTCAACCGATCTTCGCGATCGTGACTTCGTTTACGTCTTCTTTCACTTGAAGAGTCATCTCGTCTATGTTTTTCCTTTTTTAATTCTGCTGACCTATCTCTATCGGTGGGGCTTAATAAAGGTTCTGTTTTTATAAAAGGTCGCGAAGTAGATGGGCGGTTCGCAATACTTTCTGCACCTTCTTCCATCAACCGCTGTTCAGCTAAAATCACTTCACATAACAATCCCAGCCGGTCCAGGGAAGGCTTTTGTTGTTCTAATGCTTCGTTGGTTGGGAAATCAAATCTTCTCTGAGGTTCAGCATCGGTACGAGGTGGAGATTTTGGTGATGTTTTTATCATAATATTTAATTTTGATGATGTTCTCGTATCGACTGTCAAAGGCGTAGGATCTAAGCTTGGCATATGTCCAGGAGTCGTACGTTCATATTGTTCAATGCTATTTGACAAAAGCTCCAAACCGCTTACATCGTCTGGTGGTCTAGTTGGTATTGGGTGCGGCGGTGGAGTGGGTCTCTGACCCGTATCTATGATTAATTCTTGAGAACTATTAGAGTTGTCGATTGATTCATCTCTTTCTATGGCATCGATCGCTTTCTCCACGGCCGCTGAAGATGCAAGAGCTTCGGATGAAGATTCTTCTGCACTATCTATTGGTGGTAACATTTGGAGCTGCATAGTACTCGACTCTTCTGGATTGTGAGCCACACCGATACAAGCCACTTCTCTTTCATCATCATCAATTTGATTGTTGTCATCATCATCTTCGATGTGATCAGTTTGATTTGAAGCGTCTTTATGTGCCGGGGCTTCAGGAGCTTCAGGAGGTGGAGTGGGAGGTGCAGCGGGAGACGTGGCTTGACTTCTACATGGTTGATCTTGGAACTCTGGCTGGTAGTAAAGATGTGTCGTTAACATTGGTTGTTGCACCGGTTCAGGTGCAAAGGTCGGCTGCGGTTTTTCCTGTGGCGGCTCCGGTTCGATCTTTATCAATGTGTGAGGCGTTATCAGCGGTTGTATGATGGGTTTTCGTTTTTCCACCGTATGAGCTGGGTGTGGCTGTGGAGCGGGCGCGGGTGCTAACGTAACTAGACGAGTTGAATGCGTGTGCGTGTGTTGTAGTGTAGCAGTCGAAGCTAGGAGATCTCCTGGTAGAAGTTGTAAGTGATGGGAGGGGTGTGGCGCGGGGGGAAGGAGGAGCGGGGCGGAGGGGTAAGGCATTCCTCCCCAAACGACTGTATGGGGAAGGTCTGGAGGAGCTGGTAGTAATAGTAGAGCTCCAGAGGTTGGTTCCCGGACGAGTTGGAAGCCGCCTACAGAGGACACGCCGCCGCCGACGGAGCCCATGCCGACGCCGCCGACACCGCCTACCATCATGCTGTCCATTGATACTTGCGCTGAAACAATGTGATTTATTATTAACATATAATTATTTATTAATAACAATAAATATGAAATATGTATTTTATAACTGGTGGAACAAACTAACTCTAATAAGTTAGATATAATTTAAAAGAAACGTCTCAACATACATAATAGGCTCTTCATGTTTTAAACAATAAAATTCAATTTATAATACCTAAATAAATAGCACTGTAGGTAGGTACTTTTGTGGCTATTAATACGTTGTAAGCGCCTTTTGAACACATTCATAACAGAAGACAAAATAATTACCAAATAAAAGACATATGCATGGAAATAAGCCGCAACACTCTGAGCGTCACCATCTTATAGCATACAATAAGAATTTAATTCAAGCGAGGCTTATCATACAATCAATCCTACTACGATACTCGTAACACGACTATGGCTAAATTATACGTTTAAATGTTAATCAATTCACGCGGTAGGTTGTGCAGCGGAATATTAAGTAGGTGATTTAATGAACTGCGTCCTATAGGTCTAATAGATCTAGTGTTATTTGTGGTCCTGAGTTCGACCCTGGGACATGTTATTTGGGGTGTTTTAAATCCTGAATTGTATTGGTAATTGGAATGTTCATACTTATGACAATAATAATTTAGATGTAATTGATTATATTTCGATTAATTTGTATTTTTAAGATCTTTTATAAAGTCTGAATGGAGAAAATTTGTTTTTGAGATAAATGGATACGAAACAATCATTTAAAATTTAAGTACGAACCTACTTCATTAGAAATTATAATCGACTGCCATATTTTCAACAAAGAAAAAAAAATTAGAAAAAATATCACTTTTTACAAAGATAACGAGTATAAATAGCAACTCATATTAATTCCACGGCTAGCCAGGTGATCGTCGTAGATATTATAATTTGTATTCCGGCATCTCGCTTCCGCAGAGGGTCGCGTAGGAATGCTAATACTGTGGGAATAGTCTATTTGTTGACCCCTAGGATAGGCCGGCTCGACCTCCCTTGTGCTATGGGAGCCTGGTAGTTGTATCAGGAATTCCATGTTTGTGTACAAAAAATGCATTTATTTCATTGAATTGAATTTAAAATGTAAGAAATATAGAAAAAAAAAATATTTTCATTTATAGTAAGAAGTGGAAGTTCAAAATTATTGTTATTCAATGGAACATAACTTGAAGAGGTAAGTTCAAATTTACCAATTTGAAAAAGTTAATAGGTAGGTAGGTAATCTAACAATTGCTAATTAATTTGTAAGTAAGCACCTACTTACAAAACAGATGCAACTGTGGATGCAACAAAGGATTTATATTTTTGACAATTTTATAAAGCAGTAGGTAGGCTCAGTAGATATTAATTTATTTTTGGTGTAAACTGTTAACCATAATTATAGGTAGGTACCTACTTAATTATTTTACGACTTAAGGACTTGAGGATGGATAGATGGATGTTTGTTATTCTTTCTCGTAAATACTACTGAATCGATTACAATGAACTTTTGTATATGTAGGTACGTAGCTCAAGACCCAGAATAAGACAAAGGCTTTTTTTTATCCTACAGGTACGGGAACTATTCGGGTTTTTCTTTAAAAACGCGGGCGAAGCCGCGGGTGGAAATCTATCCTTAATGAACTAAATAAATAGAGACAACAACAAATCAAACACATGTTAGAAAGGGACAAAAGTTCGGTTAAAACAAAAAGGTTCCGGTGTTCAATTCAAATGCGATCCATTGTTTCAAGTGAAACCAGATAAATTATTTATTTTATTCCGATTAGAGTTAACGCATGGGAATGTTTGGAAAAAGCGATAAATTACGATGCATTCTGTTTCTTAAAAATTTACTTTGTTGTTCTTGCATACCTGCCTACTTAGGTACTTGAAATAATTTCTCAATTCTAAATCTATGCTTGAAATACATTAATTTTGATTTAGACATTGACGTTATTTTAGAAACGGATATTCCTATGTGTACAAAGAAGGTACATACCTACCTACTTATTTACAAAAAATATCTATAGGTATCTAAGGTTAATACGAAAAGTCGTTTATTCGATTTAGTTTCTAGTTTCCTTTACCCTCCCTTTAAGCTCTGTCGGCTGAGTCTTCACATGTCGGCTGTATTTGCGGAGTTAGCGTGTTACAAACAAATAAAAAACATTATTTATATTTTGTATTTTATACCTTACAAAGCTATGTTTTTATAAATAAACTAGCTTTCCACCCGCATATTCGCCCGCTTTGACGATAACCTAATAAATCATATTATATACTAAAATCTTCCTCTTGAATCATTCCATCTATTAAAAAAAAAACGCATCCAAATCCGTTGCGTAGTTTTAAAGATCTAAGCATACCTACATAGGGACAGAGAAAGTGACTTTGTTTTATACTATGTAGTGATTACTTAATATCAAATTAATGTGTAGCTTGTATCCATGAGTATAAATAAAACGAACGTTTCGATCAGTTTTTTTACTAAAGTATTTATAATTACCTATGCATTAGACAGCAAAAAGCTAGTCTAGACTAATTGCTTTTCTAGGTTTAAGGTCAGTGCTGCCATATATGGACGGAATAAGTAGGATCATTTGTTACTATCTTTATTTATTTCTATCTTTTGAGATATCGTCAAGATATAGGTACCTAGGCATTAGGCAATCTTTAAAAAACATTGCATGTTAGTTACAAGGAACGAACTATTACCTATAGTATTTGAATAAAAACTCCCACTTTTGTATCGCTTTGAGTTTAATTCCTTCGACAAACGTTAAGATGACACAATACACAATGAGCAATTTAAGTACACATTACTTCCTTTAGCACAGGTATTATATTAATTACAACACAAATTTTAATATTAGATGTGTTCAATACTCAGACGCTAAGATGACAAAGTGACAAAGCATATTACAATTCGCGTGAACAAAAATATAAAATAAAGTGACGGTAGGTCGTAAACAGTAGGTAGGTATTAGATTAAACTAGCGGACGGCCTTGCTTCGTCCCTGCTGCATTCTACCTACCTATGCTACGCATTATTTGTTTATGGAGGACATAGGAAGGTATTTTTTAAATAGCACTTAGTAGATTTACATACTTGCTTATTATTTATACCTACATAGGTATGAATGCGAAATTAGGGAGCAATTAATTTCATATTTTATCTGATTTGAAGACGGTTCAGTGGCAAAAACCATCTTGTTATAAGCAAATGAAGATTAGGCACTTCAATTTTATCATATAGGTAGGTTAGTACTTAGCCAGGTATTAACACGCTCAATTTACTGAAGATATTAATTTCTAGGTATTACGTAAAAGGTTTTATCACAAACAACTCCGTTCCTGGCAACCGATTAAAACAAAGATCGAATGAAGACTGAAATGAAAAATATATTCTACATTATGAAATATATAGATAATAGGTATATTTCAACGTAATAATTATTAAGAATGCCTTCTTTCAAGCAGAGGCGGCTCGCCCTAAGGAGCGCTGGTGCAGTGAACTCCCATAAATAATTATAATAAAATCATACTCCTTAATTTCATTATTAATATTAATTATTACTATTTAAAATCAATCGTAATCGTAAAAAACTATTGGCAATACCAATGAATATATCCATCATTCCATCATCCCATACACCTGTAGGTATAATACTGTATTATAAAACGCGCGTAGCGGAGCGCTCACGATTGCGCTCCAATGAAAAAATATTTAGTACATTTTCTAATACGAAATCCAATAGGAGTGAAAGAGATAGTTTTGTCAGAGTCCTGCGCGTGAAACAGAAGATTTTCTATGAAAAAATAGCAAAATTCGGAGCGCCGCTCCCGCAAACGTTGCCGGTCCGTTTTTACCGCGCGCCCGTACACAAGACAGCGATGGCGCGCGAGGTTGCCTATATAAACAAACACTCATATAGTCAACTTGACTGCACGCACGCGAATGTATATTCGGGAATTTTCTAATTAAAATCATAAGATACGTGTTGACTGTTTAAATAGCCTGTAGTTATCAGTATTACTTGTGAGTGTTAAAATGGACAATTATAATGTGGCGTTCATTAAAAAGTGTGTTAAAACGTTACAAATTCGGCTTGAATTGAAAGCTAAGGGACCGCCACGGCCTGAACTTGACCTTACGCAAAAATGTACGACAAAAACGAAAACATAATATACGCGTGTGTTTAAATCCGAACAATATGTGAAAACAACGTTGTTGTGTGGTTGTGATGAACATGAAAGCAACAAACTATTTTGTTTTCCGTGTCTTTGATTTGAAGCGGGCCGCGGGCGCGGCCGGCGGAGGTGAGAGTGCTTGGACTGAAACGGGCGTTGACGACTTAGCTCATCTTTCAATCAAGATGAAAAAACATTCACAATCTCGGTAGGTGCCTACCATTTGTCGAATGAACTGCAATTGGCGTCTATCGGACGACAAGACATTCGTAAAGCACTAGATTCCGCGTACCGAAAGTCAATACGCGAGTTCAATGACCGTGTCGATGAAAACATACATATTTTACGAAGGTTAATAGATTGTGTCAAGTTATAGATATTTTTGCACACCAAAAAGAAAGACGTATGCGTTTCCTTTATAAGTATTTTTTTAATTAAATTGTACTGCTTTACACCATGTATTTTCAGTGTTTTATTTCAAGTGAACACCCATAAAATTTTGTCACGAGCCGCCTCTGCTTTCAAGGACGTAAACCTTGCTTATCCAATCTAATTACGAAAAGATGATTGGATTCATAAAAAAAGTAAGTGAGTTAAGTTAGGTAACCTATTTGTAAAAATAATGTATGTCTATTATTTTGATCACTGTGATATTTATCATACAAATAACTTGTAAACAAATATGAATTAACCATTAATAAACTACAAGAGTAGAAAAAAGATAACCTTCTTTGTAATTAAGGTGTAATATGGAAGCAATTTTAAGTGGATATTTTATATTCCACCCTTCATTAAGACCACAGCGAATTAATTTTAACTTTGTATTTTACGAGCATAACATGAGAACGGTTTGAATAGAAAAATAAATCATTTTTTTTTATTCTGACACGCTATAGCAACTGTGTTAGGATCGCGTGAGGTGTCAAATTCCGATCCGTAAGCACTAACGATAATAATCGCCATTACGAAAAAAACTAATACAACACTAAAATTGGTAGAGGCGGGCACCAATCAAAGCCTGCCTTCTTCCCGCGCTCGTCTGTGATTGGTCGAGACGCAAGAAAGGGGTGGCACCAAGTGGGCGGCTAAAATGTTTAGGGCTGGCTACATTCAACTGTGGTTATCGATAAATGAGTTTTTACGATGCTTTTTTTGTTTGTTTTTTCGGATGATGGATAATTTATGTGTTAAGAGTGACACGAGTTCCGCTTCGTGTGGGAAGCGATTTGGCGGTTGCTAGGGCGATGGGCTTTGATGTTAAAAACAATTTTTGTTCTACAAAATACACTCGTATAACATCAGATACATGTGTTATTAAACACTTTTTATTGAATACAAAATAATGTAATCAGCATGAAACATATTATTTTCAAACAAAATCTCTCTTGGTTATTAGCGTTAAGTGTAATTACTAATTACTGTCATAAATGTTTGCAGTTTGACAAGACGCACATTTTTATTGTAAAACTGGAAATGGAGCTGAATGGAATTTTTAAAAGCGTGAACGATATAATTAGAAAAAATTTGAAGTTTTTCACTTTCCCCAGTTTTCAGTGTCAACATGTGTTTTTGATAAATAAACCTGTATAACAATTTGAATAAATGTACCTAAGTATTGACTGTTTAATTGTTTACAATAGTTTATCATAAATTGCTGTTTTGTTTGGTTATACTTTTATTACGTATTGTACTTGTTTACATTGTAACTAGGGAACCAAACATTTTAAGAAAGGACGTATTTTCTGTATTGTAAGCTTTTTTAGTCGCGTTGTTCACTTAATCTTGTTAGGGGACAATCTGGTTAGCGTCATTCATTATTAAAATTCAAATTTCTCAATTTCTATTTCTAATTTTTCTCAATAAATTATAGTTTCCGTGTCAGCTTAGTCCAGCATTTTAGCTAAATTTAGAATTATTTACCTATTGCCTAAAATTATCAGCTCTTAATTGATTTTCAAATTTCAACCCGTATCATGACAAAAGTAAAATCAAACCTATTTATTCAATACGACTACAAAAGTGTAATTGCGCTTAGCGCAAAATAAAAAAGGCCATAATGAAGCAGTCGCCTTCCACGTGAATAAAACCGCGGGCGCGCGCTAGTTGATTACGAAACAAAACGAAACGAAAAACAATAAAACGTTTGCGATGAAAGAAACCGGTGGCCGTAATAAACGGGATCGAGTGTTGGGCAAAAAATAAAAAAATAAATTGGGTCGATGTTGAGATTATTTGTACCGTTTGATCACATCACTATTTATTTATTGATGTTTTTGTAATATCGGAATTACATAACTTGTATGTTACATCGTTTTAAATGTCATAATTTATACTTAATAGGTACATAGGAAATAAATATAGATTTAAATATTTTAGTCGAGTAAAGTATTATAATCGTAGCGAGAGTGGCAGCCGTATCTAGAAAATGACGTGATAAAAAAAAACAAATGCCCGTCTGTACACGTCAAAACGATCTCAGTTGCAATGCCGCTACTAAAGTGGCATGACGCCGCAGGAGGTGTATTTAAAATCGCTGAGCGACCGGTATCGCAAAACGGCGCTCTCACAATGTAGTTGGCGCGTAGTTACCAGGCGAGCATGAGTCAGTGGGAGGTGTTACCTGGGTACTGCCAGAGGGGCGCGGCGGGCGCGGGCGCCGGGGTAGGCCACGCCAGTGGGGCGGGGCGGTCGTCGCACAACACGTTGGCCACGCCCACCGTCATGGCCGCCTGCGCTGTATCTGCAATGAAAACAATGCAATGTTTTACTTGATCATTACGTAATGAGTTTACGATAAATACGAATTTTGTCATGATTAAAACATTCTGTACAGCTGAATTTTGATCATATTCGCATCATATTTGTGATCGTGGGTTTGCATATTATATTATTACGGCAGCGATCAACGTGATTACTCCGTTTACATGACTGGGGAAAAGATTGTTGTTTTTTATCAATATTAATTAATAATGAAAAGTAAAAAACACGGTCGTTTCTAATCAGTATAATTATACAGCATGCAATTGTCCTGAAAAATTTATTTATTATTTATTTATGTATCGTGAATCGTGATGTAACATACATTTGATAAATCTACATCGATTACAATGAAAATTAACTGAAATCAACGCTACCGTCACGTGAACGGAAGATTCGTCGTATCAAAATCAATAATCATCTTTTGCGTATTCATACAAATCTAGAATTTCCCTATAGCATAGAATAGTTTTCTTTATACTGTGCCTATTTGGTGCCTATGGTTTAGGTTTATACGAAAATATCAAAAATAATTATCCTATAAATATTAAAGTTCTATACCTATGTGTTTTGTCATTTGTGCTTTACGAGATTCAAAAGCTACCTAGCAAAATTGTTGTTATTGAACCAAGATTATTATAATATGGCATAAATTAGGTTCCCGCGTAGGTACGTCTCATATATCACAAGGAAGCCACGTGTAGCTACCTACTAGTGTTACCTACACATCTCGATACATTTTGCGTTGCGAATCGGAACAAATTATTCAAATTCTTTCGAAATATATGATATTTACTTAGTCCGCGTCTCCGCACTTTCCTTATTAAAGTTCTATACCTACCTATGTGTTTTGTCATTTGTGCTTTGTCATTTGTGCTTTGTCATTTGTGCTTTGTCATTTGTGCTTTGTCATTTGTGCTGTAAATTAAGATTTTTTTTAATTACAAATAAAAATACAAGTCAATAACTGCGTTAAAAACAACCGACTTCCAACTTGCACATTTACAAATACAGACAAAAATGTTCATAAAATAAAAACTACTGGGCCTATTCGAATAAAATTTTTATGGGACCAATTCGATACCATCCCGCATCGAACAAAAAAAGAATCACGTAAATCGGTTCAGAAACCTCGGAGTAATCGGAGTACATACATAAAAAAAAGCATACCGGCCGAATTGATAACCTCCTCCTTTTATTTGAAGTCGGTTAAAAATGTATGATAAATCGGTTTTTCTTCGTTTCTGGGTTGGTGAAAGCTCTTCTTTCCTAGGCAAATAATGTTACCGTAAACTTATAAATACTGTTAGATTACAATCTATCCTATGCGACTTGCGAGATCGTAGGTAAGATCCGTAAAATACCAGGTGGGTAGATAGTTAGATACTAATGCTTACTTACAATAATTATTTAACGCATTTTTTTTCGAAAGATTAATATTGTCTATCGATGTGAAACCGCATTCGGTATGATAAGATGTAGCAGCCCTTCTAGCTAACATCGAGAGACAAAAAAAGGTATGATGGTATACCTACCTAGGTTAGGTAAGGTTATGTTGGTACCTATAGTATCTGTTTTATAATTCGCGGCTTCATCGTTCGTATGCACCTGTGACCTGACGGACGTTATAATTCTACTACCTACCTAGTACCTACTACAAACGATGTAGACTAAAAGAAATGCAGAAAAACGATTTGATTATGTATTCATAATTTAATAAAGAATGAAACTTACGTGGTTTTGTAGGTATTTTCTTTTAGTATACCTATAACTTAACATACGAGACTTCTTTAATTTATTTATTCTCACAATAGGTAGGTATTTTTTACGATGTTTACCTAAACATCGTAAAAAATACTGAATACATATTTTATAGGTACCTACCTACAAAGGATCAAGCGGGGAAATTTGTTTTTAAATAGGAAAGCTGATTTCGCATAGGTAAGTACTACATAGTAACTACTAACTACATAGGTAAGTAGGTACCTATGTAAATTGTATTAAATAGGTAAATTAATAAATTTATATCAATTAGGTTATAAACTAGCTACCGCCCTCGGCTTCGCTTGCATTTAACATTATTGCGTGACAGTCGTAAATAAATGTTTCGATCTCCTACATCCTCCTAGATCACATCACATCAACGTTTGGTGAGACAAAAAAAAGCCCGAGCCGAGTGTACCTATGCCGAGCACACGTGTCAGAAGTGAAACTTCTTTGGCAATATTCACAGATATGTACCTACCAATATCGTGTCGTACCTACCTTGAAATTTCACTCTCTTTAACGCGTTTAAAAAAAGTTTCATTTAAAAAAGTACCTAGGTACCTACTGTGCTATGTAGGTATGTTATTTTTCAAGATTTATCTCATCTTTGTTCAAATTTTCAAAACAGCTGCAGTCGTTTAGATGCGACAAATGATCCTATACCTACCTAGCTGTAGGTAGGGTGTACCGTAACATACATAAATAAATGAAACTAATCACAACTTTCTGCTTACGGCAAATAATTTACGAGTGGAAAAGACAAACTCGAACACTGCAGAGAATTTTAACATTTTAATTTTATCAGTTGTACCTATTTGTTTAATAATATGGTTGGTTACCTATATCTATCTTCATAGAATTAGTCAAATTGAAAATTACATAAAACTATAGGTACCTATGTGTATCGAAAATTAAATTGATTTTAAATTCCTAGACCGTTACCTAGTCGTGGCTGCGATACATTTAGTCAGCTGGCATTTTAGGTCTTGATAAATTAAAAGACTGCATTGTCTGTTCACTATCTATTTCGTATTTTTTTATAGGAACAAAAACAAAGTTTATTCATAACTACACCTAATTTATAGAATAGTCGATTCTCGCGGAAAAATAATACATACAATAGTGCAATAAAGGTAATTTATTATAGTTGTTATATAATGAATTATCATAAACAATTAAGAAATAGAACTTTATTAAATATAATCAAATCAAATAATTATAAAATTAATATAATTATTATGAAAGAACAAAAAAATAAAGCGGCTCAGATTTACTTCTTACGAAACAAAGTTCCCACAAAGACGTAATACCGGAGCGACAGCGGCGCGCGGAGGCAAAATAACAATTACGACGCGAAGCCACGTGCTGGTATCGCTTTCTCTGTCTTGCATATACATATCTCTCATTCATTCTCCGTACGTGCATAGAGCAATTAATAAACAGTTGCTTTTATATTTTATTTGAAATTTGAAATCTAGCAATACTTTGGCAGTTAAAGCTAATAAGAACTCTATGGATATTTGTTTTATTAAAATGAATGCTAAAACATAAATTGATTTTTTTTTATTTATACATACCTAACAAATTAATTGTAAAAGTTATTAACAACTATCCAATAGATAAACCAGAAAATATTAAAGCATGTTCGATAAAATTATTGCAATGCACCGTTTTATTCCATCAGCAAAATATATAAATTGACGATATAACGTTTACTCTGTATTTTTCTACTCTGCGGCGTACATATCAGTTGACCTTCAACGCAAGCTATATCTCTACTGTTTTATCTTTAGCATTCCTAACGTAAGTGCCTCTCGCTCGCACTTACACTAGTACGCGTAGATACTTAAACACACCTCCTGTGGACTGTTGTCAGCCTAGTATCACGCGCGCTGAAGAAAAGGGTTTATCCGACGCCAAACGACACTAGAGCCCCTAGGATTTTCCAAAAAGACTAGTTTTCCGCAAAAGCTTTTAGAAAAAAAGTTTTAGTGTAACTACTAAAAGTTCTTACTCAAGTTAGATGAAGTACAAGCATAGTTAAGAAGTTTCCGAGCTTACTTTTCTATCAGCAGCTCGGTTTTATTTTCAAGTTTTAATCTAGGGCAGTTAAATATCGTCGCCATCCTAGAATAGCAACAACGTGTTGCGTGGTTATCGTAGTGAAGCGTAACGTAAATTCAAATAGAATCGTCGCGTCCGCTGCGTCGCAACTCGCTGCCCGCATCTCTGATTTAACGCTAAGAAATTTATAAACTATTTTAACATGACAACATTATTTAATATTTTATAATAAAATCCTAAAAAAATAAACATTCTGAATCAAGAGTTCTTATAAATTATTAATTATGTGATTATGTTCTCCTGACATCTCCCATGTAGGAATAGAATAAAATTGTTAGGCACGTCAGTCAAAAAAAATCATTTTTAAATTTTAATACAAAAAAAAAGTAAGAGGGTTACAGAAAAAAAAAACACCAGGACATCATAAGATATATTATGTATATGTGTGTTTGATTTGATTAGATTATGTGCAATGCAATTTTTTGTAGAATAATGAACCATGAAGTGTGTCAAGCTATAAAAATTAAAAATAAATAGGGTATTAAAATTTTATGTTATATAGTACCTATATACAGATTACAGAGACCGCGTACAAAATACAAAAGAAAGGAATTTATGACCAAAAGAAATTGCTAAACTGTACTTAGTCCCGTTTACAGATTTTTACGATACCTTTAAGAAAGTGGTTGAAAAATATTGACCAGAACCAGAAAGGGAAGGGATTAAAAACGTATTAAGTCTACTTTATTGGTATTCAAAAAGGTTTATAGTTTAAAGCTCTTTTCTACAACAAGTGAATAGGTATTTGATCGAACATAATAAACACATTCAAATGAAAGTGTAAATACGTACGGATTATGGATATTAATGTAAAGTGCAAAGCTTGGGTAAAAATTAAAAAAATATAATATTTAAAAGTCATTCGAATCACCTAGCAAAATAAAAAAAATATGTATTTTCTAGTCAAGTTCGATTCATTGTTTGCAAAATAAGAGAATTCACCAGGAACTCAGCAATGTATCGTAGGTACCGTGGAGACATCCCTCGGTCCGTAGTCCGTACAGGCCGAGGGTCGCGACACGCGAGAGGGAGAATTTCTTGTAGGGTTTGGATATGCTTTTACTGCATAGGGTTCACACATTATCAAAATTGATAGTAGTTTCTATTTAAAAGCATTTTTAATAATTCCTGACGTGCTAAATAGGAGAAGAAAATAATATGCAGTTTGTTTACTTCATGAGACAAATTTAAATAGGTAATGTATTAGCTCTTTAGTAGAGCCAGATATATTAGCTCCTTTTTCTCTTTAATTATTTATATTATTAAAAAAGGAAATTCAGCATTATACCATACATGACTAATCATTATTAACGTATACGTAACCAAACCGATGCTTTATGTAGGTACCTACCTAAGTAGTTTCGAATATTCCCTGTTTATTGTTTACTGAAAGCGACGCGCGACGCCTTTTAGAATTCAAATTGTTTGGATGTTTTCGCTTAATCTTTTTACATAAAATGTGAAACGAATATCCACCGATAATAAATAAATATTGTTAATTACGTTATCTCGAAATAGCCAGCCCTAATCTCCGCCGGGAAGCACGCCAAATGCTTGTGACGGGCGGCTGGCCCCGAATTGCCGCGACGTGATTAGAAATACTCTGCCATCGGCCTGTCTACTATGTTAGTCATCTCTATCTATGTTATGTTTATCTGGTATTTGAGTGTAATGATAAAACATGAACGTTTATTAATTCTGTTATTTAGTTTTAACTGCTAACCGTACTTTAAAAGTATGTGGGTATCCTGATTATAATTGGTCCTATATAATAATTCTAAGAACAATCAATTTCATATGATCGAATCGAATAAATCGACATTAAAATCGATATTTACAAATTCTCTTTAAATTTATTAAACTTTAGAAGAAGAATTCTGATCAAATTGAGATCCTTTATTCCAATGTAAATTTAAAACTATTCAGCTTTGAGTCAGCTAGGTAAATCCTTATTTGATAATGCGAACATCTTGGTGAAATCAAATTGATACTAGCTTGGTTGAAATGTCTTAAATTTCCTAGAAACTATAAGTACTTTATCCTGCTAATCTAGACACGCGGCAGCGTGTCAAGCCGAGTTCAAGCGAAGAGAACTGGCGAGCAGCAGCCGTGTGTATATTTACACGAACCATTTCGAGCCACTTTTCACCCCCTTATAACTCGAAAACTATTTAAGTTATATAAACCAAATTTGGTACATATCAAGAGGACCTCAAGATAAACAAGAACCTTAAATTTCATAAATACAGATTAAACGGTTGCGTAGATATTAATATCCAAAAATCGCAATTTTTAAGACTGACTGACTTATAGACATATACAAAACCTAACCCACTTCCAGATGACCTAGAAAGTTCAAATTTTGTAATCAACTAGGTAATAGTGAGTGTACAAAGGAAAAAATCAGAAAATACTGAATTTATTTGTATTTAATTTTTTTTTTCAATGACATTAATTTTATTTGTATGGAAAAATGGAAAAGTTTAAAAAAATAGAAAATAGTATATTCACCTTACTAGTCTTAAAAAGTAGATCAAAACTAATCAGTGGCCGAAAAAATTTTTGAAATCCATCAATAAATGACTGAGATATAGATTATTGAAGTTTACATATTTTAGGACGAAACATCTGTAGATTCGAAGCGCCTCTGACATCACACTCACTCGCGCTAGTATCGCTAGGACGGATTACTTCGATTGCATGATTTCTTTATTCAAAACTGTTATTAAACGTAAAATAAAAGAAAATTTTAATAAAAATATTGCTCATACAGTTAAAAATAATATATAATTTTACATATTCACATTTATTTATTCTTTATTTATGAGTATTAGTTTTAATTTCAGTGTAAATAAATAAATAAATAAATAAATAAAATCTTTATTTTGCTTTAAACATGGTCTTCAATGGTGATACAATTATATTAATAAAGCACAAACATGTTCAGCCAATATAAGCATGCAAAAATAATTACCATAAATGGTGTAATGGAAGAAGGCTTCGTCGAAGGTCGAAATGATTTAATTTGCGTAATATTAATATGAGTGAAACATCTTTAGGCGCGTTTAGAGTAAAATTTCAAGATCGCGTCATGGCAATACCGTAACGTCATGGAGTAAGGCGACGATTCTTCTACAACGATCTTTGCATCTTGGTAATAGTGTGTGTACAAATTCACGCTGGATGTTTAGAAAATCATGTAATCTTTTAAACAGAAAACGAGTTTTAACAATTGCAGAAAATTGCAGATAATGACGGGGCAATGTGCGCTGACATTCATAACATACAAAAAAATATAGAAAATAATACTAAACAAACCATACAGAGAAACCGCAAGAAAAAAAATCGTATATAAAAAGTATTATATTTATAAAGTAAATCAATTTTGCAGAGTAATTTTCTGTACAAAAAGTAATGATATCCTATCAAAAACATAAATGTAAAAATTGGAGCCGAGTTCAATCGTTGACTTAATTTGCCAAAAAAAGAAATGAGATCTAAATGTGTGCCAAGTTCTGCAGACAGTCCAGAAAATTTACAAAGATGTATTAAGTTCTTAGGTTGACTGAAAACTCAATTGTTTTATTTTCCCTTAGAGAACAATGTTTATTCCAAAATATAACTTTTTTAATTTGAATAATATAATTATTTTCACAAAGCAAACAACTAATGACCTATTGAACCCCATAATTTGATGAGGCTAGTTTTACATACTGTTTATATTTTGTGAGGTTCTAAAAACTAGCCTCATCAAATTATGGGGTTCAAAAGGTCATTAGTTGTTTGCTTTGTGAAAATAATTATATTATTCAAATTAAAAAAGTTATATTTTGGAATAAACATTGTTCTCTAAGGGAAAATAAAACAATTGAGTTTTCAGTCAACCTAAGAACTTAATACATCTTTGTAAATAAATTTCTGGACTGTCTGCAGAACTTGGCACACATTTAGATCTCATTTCTTTTTTTGGCAAATTAAGTCAACGATTGAACTCGGCTCCAATTTTTACATTTATGTTTTTGATAGGATATTATAAACGCGAATGTTTGTTACTCTGTCAAGCATAAACAGCTGAGCGAATGTGTTTGGAACTTGGTACAAATATAGATTATAGACATACATATAGACAGCCGGGTACCATACGATACGAGTGACGCCGCGGGTTTCACTTAGTATCGTATAGTCTAATAGAACATACATAAATAGTGTTTTTCCAAAGCTCATATACCTACACGATAATATTGGTTCATTAGATTGTACCTAGGTATATGTTATATTTCTAAGAAAAACCACAACGTCCGGAAAACAACAGGTTCAATTACATATTATATTTATTTATCCGTGTTGTATGATTTTGGTCATACAGCGTAGTTAATTAGGCAGATCTATGAAGTTAGACGTTTATTAATTAATAAGTTATTGACAGATTTTATCTATACTAATATTATAAAGAGGAAAGGTTTGTTATTATGTATGGTATGCGTATGCGATATGGTACCTTTTATTGCGAAATATGTACCATTCAGATAAGTATTACAAAAAAATAATATTTTTTTCCCATGAATCTTCCTATGTACAAGTCTATTATGATAGCATTGATTTACTGTTTTTACTAAATTTGACATAAAATTGTATATTATGTATTAGAAATAGATCCGCGAAAAACAATTAACGAACGTGGTAATTATTATTGTTTGGGATAGGTGTGTTTCACCAGCGCTGTTTACATTTATTTCGACACCCTCAAGTTGTCGACAATTAATTATTGTGCGACTAGTGTTAATAAATCAAAAATAATTCATATTTCTGTCATGTGCCCCCAGTTGTCGACCACTCGCTGCGGTTTCACTTCTTTGTTATCGTATCAAGCAATAATGATCTTTATGACAGATACATAACGATCGTTTTCCTTTAAACGTTATCTATAAATGCGTCACGCTTTAACAATAACCGCGCTCCTTGAGTTTATGCGACCCTAGTAGTTGAAAGTCAACCTTATTCTAGTTGGTATAGAGAAGAAAGGCTAGAAAAGATTAAAAAAAAAAGTAATATAATGTGTTTTTATTGCAAGCGTTTGAGGGTCGCAGGGGGTGGTCAGTTTGAGTCGTGGATATTGTCTTTATGTACACAAAACCGATGATAATTTTTTTTTATTATTAAAATATTTACAATATTGGTGTCGCAACAAAAAAACACAATTTCCTAATACATACAGTTCCATAGGTACCTCCTAGTCAAATATAAATTAGGAAAAGTCAACAATTCGACTTTTCAACAAAAATATACGTTACCGTATCGCATGTCTAACGTGCATAAACGCACAACTCAAAAGGCGAATTGAAAAAAAAACGCTTGTAAAATTCATGAAGCTATAAAAGCTGGTCGACGCGCAATTTATCGTAATTGTGAAACTCTGATTAGCATATAATTGGCTGGTTTTTGCTTTTCGTACGATAGCTGTTACATCCGCTGCGATGTTATCTATTTCGTGTGAGTATTGCAATCGAGCTGATTAGTCGTAAGTCGTAAGTAAGACGTCTTGTACAAGGAATGAATGAATAAATGAATTATGAATGAAAAGCTAATTTACTTTGTTCTTTATTCCACCAGTGTCGAGTTGTTCATATTTATTTGGTAGCTTTCGACGTAATATGGTAAATTAAATGTTTTGAGGTACCTAGATGTTCATGTTCGCTATCACGCAATAGTTTATAACTTGGATTAACATTTAAACCATTGAGCCCCAAGCGGCCCGATCGGTCCCAGATACAAGAGATTTTCTATTGTGTCTGGTTCCGGGGCCTGAGTTAATAATGCACTATAAAAGGAATGGACAATTAGTAATACCTATTACGTTTTACAAAATACATATATTATGTATTGTGTAATGGTATTTAACAGTTACATTTAAAAATGCAATTGTTTCTGGTACATTCAAGACCATTAACGTTAAGGAAAACTTATTTATTAGAATAATGGGAAAACCTTTAAAGGAATTTCTTATACTAGTGTTAGTTGTTTTTCCGTATATAAATATATTTTATAGCAGGTTATAGAAACGAATATTGATTGCTTTTAATTAACCACAATTCAATTTAAATTCATAACAACAAAGTATAAAGATTATTCATTAACCAATAAATCTAATAACACGGTCCATTGCTATTTTGATGTTACGTTTGGATAAGTAAATAAAAATAGTTCATTAAAACTTTACGTGTGAATTATAACAAATAAAAATAATAATTATCGTGAAATCGTTCCATCGATCATTATACAACGACAGGTGGAAATTTTACGTTTCCAGCTTGCTAGCAATCAGGTTTTTACTTATTGAGGTTAAATATTTTTATGGAAAATTGGTTTGGAATTTAAATTAGTAATAAATTCGTGACATAAATTATTTTAAATGAGTATAAAAATTACGTTTTAGCTTTTGCTCCTTTTAAAATAATGACTGACATGTAAACAGAATAGGTACCTCCCTACTAAACTAAAAATCTTTTGATTTTTTAATATAAAACTTATACATAGTCGAATCACAAACGCAGTAGCTTAATTTTTTCAACAGCTCTATATTTAATGGTACCTGAAATGATTTTCCGCGCATTTAAGGTACCTTTATAACTATACTGCGCAGTACAGTTCTAGCTTGATGTAATTATAGGCACACTAGCAGTGATTAGCATATAATTGTCGGATGCGAATCGCTCTTGGCCATAAATCTCAAAGGCCAGATATAACTATGCATTTCAACTACAAATTAACACGCTTCTACGAACGGTGGAGGAAAACCACAATTACATAAGTATGGAACATATTTCATGCGTTTTAACTATTGTGTTAATCAACTTTAATTCATTATAAAATATGTAGTTGAATAATTGGTGATGAAATACCTAACGTATAAACGTTTTTTAGGTAATCCTTTATATTAATTAATCCATTAACTTTAAACTATAATGGGAAATAAAAAAAAACTTTACAATGTACTTTAAAGTTCTTTGTTAGATTAATTAAATATTTTCTACTTTCAAAGTTTCAACCCCATCATACAGGAATGCAGTTATTAAAATGAATCCCTTTTTTAATATGTCAGCAATTTTATTATGCTGTTTAGTTATGAACGGCATCGCAATGCGGACGCTTCGTCACAAACATGCAAATATTAGCTGCCATTCTTATTAAGAGTAATAAAAGTTATCGTCACAAATAACGCTATAAAATATTTGTAAATATTATAATGACTTATAGTAGGTCAAGTAGGTATGTAGAAGCAAAGTAAGAATTCAGGTTGTCTATATTTTTGTTAATGTGATGATTTGTTTTCATAATAATTATTACTAACCACCTAATTATTAAATCAACATTAAAAATATATGTACAGAAGCACGATTAAAAATTGAATTACAATTTAAAATTAAATCGCGCTTCTTCTACTTTAAAAGCGTGTTTCTTAACGTTAACTGAGTGTTTACAAAACTGAAAGCCCGTCACTATTTTTTATTAAATATTGCACCGTTGTAAATACATAGTGCTACTAGGCACTCAGAAGCATCGAAGAGTTTATCGTATCTCTGACGCAACTATTGATAACATCCGTCACGAATCAAGTATTTCACGGACTTCGCAATCACACAATTAGCGATTACATGTTCGTTTTTCAATAACAAAAACTGACGCTTATTTCTGATAAGAATTGGTTTTAGTTCTGTGAAAAAGTCTAAAGTAAGGAATTAAAATAAAAACAAAACTTACCTAAATCGTGAAGCCGTTGGTTGTCTTTTTGAGACAGCGCAGCGAGGAGGCCAGCATCACCAACTCGTTGCCTCGCAACCGCTATTCCCACGGGAATGGATCCTAAAACAAAATAATAATATTATCGATATGACCTGATTTTACATAATATTGTTATGAAGAAAATACATAAACAAATTATGTATTACAGCAAAAATTATTTTAAATACCTACCTACATACTTATTTATCGTTGACAAAATACAACCCACATAATAAAAAGGCCTGTTAATAAAAAGGCGCAACCTAAATAAAATCAACCATATTTCCTCGTAAATGTTGCATCATCGCAATACGAATAATACCAGGCAATAATGAAGTAGCAGTAGATGTTATAGCAAACTGTTAACAAAATTCAGCCAACTATGGGCACAGGGCAATGGTCATTCTTTACTTCTCGATATTTAATTATTATGTGCACAAGCTTATATTTAATACATAATAATATACATTATTTTATATATTTTTTTTATTTTTTAAACATTCGCCATTGCAAAAAATAACAATATTTCTTGTATAATTTAGATACCTACATAATATCTAGGTATTACTAACAACAGTCAATCAAGCTCACAAAAGTTACAAAAACGTCCTTGGACTATTGACATTACAGGAATGACGTAATTGTAGAGTTAACTGAACCGTTATTTGTACGGTACACCCACTGGGAGCTCATGAGTTAAAAAGAGGATCAGAGTTTTAGAATGAAAATAAAGTCCAGTCAGATCGAATTTAAGTTAGTTTAATAATTTGTAACCTCGTTATCAACCTTCACCCTGATAATATGCGAAATACTGTAGTTTTCATTATACCAGAAGAACATAAGATATAAAGAGCGTTTCGCAATTAAAACCAGTTTCTGTTGCTGTTTTAAATAACGATCTCACGATCATATTATAAATAATAGGCATACCTATTATAGTCATAACTAAAAATATGATGATGTGATGTTTACTAATTAATAGTAATCACACAGGAAGTTATAATTAATAGACATGTCTTTAAAAATGACTGGAAAATAATGAAGTGCAACAAACGGGTTGTCAAACAAAAAACGCTGTTAGATTATTGCCATACTTAAGATAACGTTAATTAATATGCTAATGATCGTGATTATAAACGGAACTAGATGAGAGATAACATAAATAATATTTAAATTTTATTTATAATTAAAATGTCTGAAAATTAAACAAGTCTCGCTTGCACCAAGGACTAGAGAAGCAGTTTAGAGATTTCTATAAATCCGCAGCGACTAGGAGCGCATAAGCACGCATAACTCACCGTTGTTCAACGAGACCGGTATAGTGGGCGGTTGTTCCGGCTTGTTGCCCGGCGACGCCTGCTCGAGCTTCACGGCGACGAGCTCGGACACGTGCACGTGCTGCGGCTCGCGCTTCACCTGCACGACGTTCTGGCCGGTAACACCCAGCCAGGTTACGGGGTTTGTCCGACTGCACCCACCGTCAGTGTGTATAACCTGAACATAATAATTAATAATTTTCTTAATTTACGTTTAAAAAAAAAACATGTACCTATGCAACATACAATTACTTTCATTATAAATAAATAAATAAATAAATAAATAAATAAATAAATAAATAAATAAATAAATAAATAAATAAATTAATTTCTTAATTATCTTTCCTATAGGAACTAAATATAATTTATAGCTTTTTTTTAAACTTGAAATCTATAAATTCAAAATAGGAGGATTCTTTCTATACATACAACAAAGAGACCAATAAGTATTTTTCTGTAACACCGGATCGGAATTATCAAACCCCTTACATTTTTATCACTTTACCAAAGTATTATGATAATACATACCTTCTTAGGAGAATTGGTGAGACAAGTATTGCACGTCCGCTTTGCTTGTTCGGTTTTGATTGTCAAGGGCTGCATCATATTGACGCCTTCAATTAACTGACGCTGATCAGGGCAGCAGAGTGATTCGGGCATACATGCTTTTCCCATTTTAGCCTCTTCCATCTTGCTGCTGTCCCTGTATTAAATATAAATAAATTAAATTTTATTTGTTAATTAACCTTAAGCTCAGGGGCACATACATAACCAGAGAATTTATTTAGAATAACTGGAACAGTTTTAGATCTTAAATTATATAGGGTAGAATAAAGGACTATGTATTGTAAATAATGAAAAGTATAAATTTATGACGAAAATATTACATAAATTTCGTTAGCCAGGTAGGTACTCGAGAATCGAGATAGCTATCTAGCTAGTATCTAGTTAACGCTAATTTTTCAATCCTTGGTTAAAACTTATTCGTCGAATAACGTAACGTAAAACTACCATTTCAAAATGTATTCTTA
This sequence comes from Colias croceus, assembly GCF_905220415.1. Lineage (NCBI taxonomy): Eukaryota > Metazoa > Arthropoda > Insecta > Lepidoptera > Pieridae > Colias > Colias croceus. Next base: position 1,931,479 of record NC_059547.1, read on the forward strand.
TTGCCCGCAATTGACAGTTTACAGGTGACATTTAGTATTATCGAATATCGTGCAATACTTTATTGGACGGATAAGTTTTAACCAGGGATTGAAAAATCGGCCCTTAGTCTTTCTAACAACTATGATTTTTATCGTCTTATAAACAATTTACTTTACCCACCAATATCAAATATTGGTGTCTATAATAGAAAATATAATTTATCTGTTTAGCTGCATAAGCTGTGTGCATAAGCATTCAACAAAATGACACTTTCCACAACCTGTTATTTAACATATAGAACTCAATCAGCAAAATATCTAAACTACGATTTAAAATTAATGGCGGTTCGGAACATTGAACGATCTGATGCGCAGAAAACAATTTTAGATATCAGCGGGACGGACGTTAAGGGACGGATCTGCGCGCACATGCATTCGCAGCTAACTTCCGAACCGCCATGCCATGCCATTAAGTTTGAATCGAATTGTACATAAAACAACATACTTATCAGAGAGCAGCAGCCGGTTGCAGTTGAGCAGTTCGAGCTGAAGCGGCGAGTAGGGGGAGTTGGGCGGCGGCGTGGGCACGCCGAACGTCGACAGCGACGTGGAGAACAGGCTCTCTGTTACTGAAGAATATACATGTGTTAGCTCCTTGCTATTTATGCGGGCTTAATATTGAACACTACTAATATTGGAGTTTATTATGTATTTTTTTTTTATGTTTATCCGCCAAAGATATTAAAACATTAGGTAAAGCAAAATTAAAACACAAATCAAAATTTTTAATTTTAATAACATTAATAATTATTATTTAATTTTAAGATTTTAGCTATATTCCTGAGTCACATTTGATTGTAATTTCATATCATAATAATATCTAGGTTTATTCAATCCCGAACAGAGTCGGTGAAAGCCGCTAGTCGCTACTAGTTTTACCTAGGTACACACACTAGTATTAAAGTTAAAAATGTGTGTAACTGAAGCATGTTTTAAATTGAACTTAAAATATGTTATGATTTTGCATTTTTAAACGTGGAGTAGGCACCGTCACAGCCTTCAATTTCAATACAGGTAGGTGATAAAGAAATGTACTTAAAAGGGTTAAGATAACTAACTATAAAATATTATCTATCTATATATATAAAAGAAAGTCTGTATGTTCCAACACTTATAACTCGAGATCTGCTGAACCAATTTTCATGGTTTTGGATTCGTTGGATTTGTCACCGCCCAGAATAGAAGAATAAATCATAAAAACATCAAAAACTAGACGAATAAATATTTTCCCAAAATTTTGATTTTCGTACATGTCAATCATTAGTTGTCAATCCTGTCAAATACGGAAAATAATGTTTGACATTCATGCGTTCAAAAATGTGTAAAATAATTAAAAAATAAAAAGGGTGAATAAATATTGTTTGTATTTATTTTAAAATCAATTATTAAAAAGTGCAATAAAAGCAGATACATAAAAATTCCTTAAATGTTTGTGTTTACGCGTGTTTTCAGAAATTAATAAGGTATTTTTGGTGGGGAACGTCCAATAAATTATTACACGATAATAATAAAATGTCACGTAAACTGTCAAATACGGGCAATTAGAATACGTTTTTAAAATGGTAGTTTTGTACATTATTCGACGAATAAGTTTTATCCAAGCATTGAAAAATCGGCCCTAATTATTGAAAAAATACTATAAAAATGTAAAAATTCTGACAATTATTTGTTGCGATTTCGTCGACTGCGTCAACAATATAAACAAGCTAAATTGCGTTTTGAAGATTGCATCCATTTATGCAATGCAATTAGCACAGAAGAAGATGCAGAAAATGTTGGTCTATTGATTATTTTACCGACGACATACACAGGTAGCCCAAGTGAATATGCACAAGATGCAATGACATAATAATATGTTCGTCATTATGGTCAGCCAGATTTATTCATTACATTTATATGTGGATTACATGAAATGGATGGAAATTGTTCAACTGTTGCTTCCCGGACAAATATCAAGTGATCGGCACGACATCACCACACGTGTTTTCAAGCAAAAAATCCGATCACTGATGAGTTACATTAATGGAACACATCTTTGGGATTATTCAATGATGGATGTTTTCAATCGAATGACAACAATCTGGCTTGCAGCATGCACACATTTTAATTTGGTTAGTCGAAAGGATTCGGGCAGATAAAATATATGAGTGTGCGGGGATTGCTAATCCTGAAACCGATCCAGACCGACATGACGTTGATATCATGGACCGTGTCAAACAATCAACCACCAAACACCATGCATGGTTGACAGCGAGTGTACCAAAAGGTATCCACGAAAATTGATGGCAGAGACCATCACAGGCAACGATGGTTACCCACTGTATCAGCGTCGATCGCCCAATGATAATGGTATAATTACCACAACTAAAGTGAAACGAAACGTTGGCGTGGTCGATAACCGTTTAATAATGTGCTGCACAACTTATTAAAATTCAATCATTTTTTCTCTGAGACGTGTTTGAAGTAATCAAATAAAATACTATTACCTATATACCCATATAAATATTTATTTTGTATCATTGCATTACGTTCATCAAAGCCTTAATTAGTTCAGCTAAAAGGTAACACAACATTCATTGACAGGGCGGTACAAAGTCCGCCGGGACAGCTAGTAGTATAATATTATAAAGCTGAAGAGTTTGTTTGAACGCACTATTCTCGGGAACTACTGGTCCGATTTCAAAAATTATTTCTGTGTTAGATAGCTCATTTATCGAGGAAGGCTATATACGACCTACAGGAGTGGAGCCACGGGGGTGAAACCGCGCGGAGCAGTTATGCTGTAATGATAAGTATAACTGTAGTATAGCTATCTACCCTCACATTATTCTATAATTCGTTTATAGCACGTATTTACTGCGATTCTTATCTAAATGATGTAACAAGATACTTTTTTAAAGTTAATCAACGAAACGTGACTGAGCCATTGTAGATTGTTCTAAAGCAGATTATCAACTGCAAATCAAATTTAAAAAGCTAAATTATGTTATAACGCCACAAAATATAATACTAATTCCCACGTAAAGCTTCATGCTATAAAAATTTCTATTACATATTAAAAGATTGTTTTTTCTTCGTAGAGCAGAATATTAAAAACTATTACCGAATATTAATTAAACCGCGAATTCAAAAATATAATTTTAATACAGACATTACACTTTTATAGATATTTTAATTAATTCAGGATTTAGAAGGAAACGAAAGACGTTTATTTAACAGCATATCCTAAAATAAATACCTATATCGAATACCATACAAAAAAATGTATTAAACACAGCCACAACACAGCAGTATTTAGTTTGTGAAGCATTATGCCATTAAAAGGGGATCACTCGGTGAACACGTGAATCGTGAAAACGTCGCAGCACCGATATAATATGTATTGATTATGCTTTTGTTAACCGACTTCAAAAAAAAGGAGGAGGTTATCAATTCGGCCGGTATATATATATTATATAGTATAGTATATTTTTTATGTATGTATACCGATTACTCCGAGGTTTCTGAACCGATTTACGTGATTCTTTTTTTGTTCGATGCGGAATGGTGTCGAATTGGTCCCATAAAAATTTTATTCGGCTAGGTCCTGTAGTTTTTACATGAAAAAATATACTAGAACATGCGCGTAGGTGTTATCTATTAATTAATTGTTTCAATTCCGTTGTTTTCTATTTAAAATTTGTTGGGAAAGCGTAAACATGTAACTTCTTGTACATCTAAATCTTTATATAGAACTTGTTTTTATATTCATACACGCATACTCTCTACGTAGGTAAACGAACAAAATATAGGGTTAACATATTCTAAAAACGCATCGCATATTCTTTGCCTAAACGACGAACAAAATTTATAAGGGTTACCACATCTAAAAACGCATTAAACCGTAATCTGGCACGATGCGCGGGAGTCGCCTGGGGTTCGAGACAGCCGTAATTAAGGTCTATCCCAAGGGACAACCAAAATAGATTGCCAACTCGACTCGTGCATTCGTACGATTATGTTTTTAAAAGGTTTTTTACAACTGGCAATAATCATTTTATAAGGTAACAGTTTGGAAGGGTATTTTTTTATGTTTGTTGATGTGTATATTTTGATTGAAAATAATGTTTATTAATAGGAGAGGTGAGATTTTGATGTGTTAATTGACATGTGGATTTTAGAGTAAAAAGCTACAAAGTTGGTCTTCTAGCACCTCAACTATGATGATAGGTATAATTTTAATAATTTTGTCCTCAATATCGATGTTTTTATTACCTACAGAATCTTGAATAGAGCGGGAATAAGCGACAAAATAATATTCTAAATAATTTTTAACCTACTAAGGGCTGATTTTTCAATCCTTGGTTAAAACTTATTCATCGAATAACGTATTAAACTACCATTTCAAAAATGTATTCTAATTGTCCGTATATGACAGTTTACAGGTGACATTTTAAAATGTTCGTGTAATACTTTATTATACAAACATACAATGCAGTAACCACGCAGTAACATACATCGAAATAATCGAAATCAGCTGCACACTTGATTTAATCAAGATCTTAGGGACTGTCAAGAGGGTTGTAGGTAATATAAAAATCAATGTTCAATTTATCTTTTAGGGTGCTCTATCTATAATCATCCTATATATAGGTGTATACCTATATTATATGTAGGTCTTACAAACTATATTTGTAAGATATTCTAATCAAAAGTATTGTTAGTCGAAACGATGCTTAGCTAGGTATTGTGGAAATTGAAGCATTCTCGTTGAATTTTATCATCAACTAGTTGCGCTTCGCGGTTTCACCCGCGTGGCTCCGCTCCTGTTGGTCTTAGCGTGATGATAATAAATAGCCTTATAGCCTTTCTCGATAAATGGGCTATCTAACACCGAAATAATTTTTCAAAACAGGCCAGTATTTCCTGAGATTAGCGCGTTCAAACGCTTTATATATATATTATTATATTAGTAAATTAGTATAGATAAAGGTCAATCTAAGTTGATTTTATAAATTAACCAGATTTCTATTGTACGATAAAAGATGACCAAAATTTTAATGAAAGTTAAGTAACAACTTTCGCATTACATAAATTCTAATAAAATTCATCCATCATAGATATTATGTTGGACTAGCTATGCCCATTTTACATTACTCTGCTCCTTTTAGTCTTAGCGTGAGGATATAGCGACTTCCTTGATAAATGGACTATCTAAAAGTGAAATAATTTTTCAAATCAGACCCGTGGTTGCTGAGATTAGCGTGTTCAAACAAACAAACTCTAATATTTATAAGGTTTATTTAATAGTAATATTTTATATTTACCGCATCGAACTGCTTGTTCCACGTATAATTAACAATAAGGCCGCTCATTTCTCGGGAAACATTACAGATTTGTCACGCTAATCCGTACATTCAAGTGAACATACATACAGAGGAGCCAAGCTGTCACATGCATTACACGGTTGTCACTCAGAGGCAAATAAATATGATAGGAACTTATTTTTATGTGTAACTAATTTTGGAAGGCTTAAGATATGATGGGGTTAAGCCCAATGTACCAATTTTTTTTTTTGAAATATGTTTATGTTATTCTATTGATATACAATAAATGTAACCTAAGTTGTGCGGAATTATACTAAGAAGGATCGATAAACGACTGTTTCCTTCGTAATTTAGGAAACGGCTGAACCAATTTTATAAAAACTATGTTAGATAATACAAGAACTAAGTGATATTTTCATTCGACACATCCTACTAATCCTATTATAAATGCGAAAGTTTGTGAGGATGTGTGTGTGTTTGGTAAATACTCTTTCACGCAAATACTACTGAACAGATTACAATGAAATTTACCACACATATAGAGGGTAACACATAGGGTAGGTAACGGGAACTATGCGGGTTTTTCTAAGAAATCGCGGGCGAAGCCGCGGGCGGAAAGCTAGTAAATAATAAGTAATCAATCCCTATGTCCATCATAAAAAACTATATTTTCTGTTTGAGTCTACGCGAGTAAAGCCCCGAACAAAAGCTAATTTAGTCAGTACTTAATTAAAAATCTTTAACATGGGTGAGATTTTAGCAAAAAATGAAGTAGGGTTATTATAAAATTAAGTAAATTGATCGAAAATTTAATGTCACGTTTTTAAAAAAATAAAGTACCTACGATCGGTAATTAAAGCCGATAAAAATTCACTATTTACCTCACAATAAAAGTAAATAAAGTACCAGGGCAACATAGCGATAGGTATAGTATGTCTTTAATGTAGGTTATCGATTCGTGTAAAACGAGTTTATGGTCAGTGATGCGCGAGCCATAATCTATCGTGCACGGTCGGCCACTCATATGAAGTGAATTAATAAATCGGACGGACTAAACGCGTGGGGACAGGGACGAATTTAATCTTGTGTTTATTTATAGGGCCTTAGGCCCTTTGGCTTATTCATTTATAAAAATATTTAAACATTATGAAAAATATTTGCTTTCGATCAAGATTTTTGTGCCAACTTATTCTGCAGAATATAAGCATTAATTTGTTATGAGTGAATTTAAAATCCCAGCAACTTCAAATTCTCATTCTATAAACCATATTCTATAAAAACAAGATAACTTTACTATGTACAATGTAGTTCCAAAGCGAGCTAAATATCTCCAAGACGAATGCTTCTATTTCCGCCAACCATGGATAAGAATCATTTCAACAGATATAATATTCGATTAAATGATGTCGTTTGCTAGCTACGATTAGGGCATGCAGAACCGAGTCCGGTTCCAAGTTTCTGAAAACCGGTTCCAAATCGAGCTCAGAACCGGGTAGAACCGGGTTACCCGGTTCTTTTATAATACCTTGGAAAAAAATACGAAATTAAACAAAAGTATAACTGTAAAAGTACCCGATGGGCCTTTTATTTTACGCGGCTTGTGTCTTATTTTATTAAATTAATCTAAGAGCAATTAACCTATAGAGTTCTTATATTAAGACAGAACAAAATACATATTTTCTAATCTACTTACTCTTAGTCAATAACAGCATAAGCCAGATTGAGATAGCGATAGAGTATCTGCACTGTCTTCAAACGTAGCGCGCCGGCAGTCAGTTTGTTTTCCAACCAGCTGGTGGGCTCAGTGCGTCAAGTGTTTTTAACGAAATATTTAGAAAATATAAAGTGTACAGTGTTTCTTTTTATTGGTCAGTGTGCTAAAATAACTATTGTATGTTTAGCAACCAGCTATCACTAGTCGAATGGGAGTTTTGGATAAAAACAATGTAAAAATATCTTTCCATCGGTAAGTGATTTTCAGCAAATTGATAAATATTTATGTTTTAAACCTATTTGAAGGTTTTATCAAGCACTTTTTTGTAATTTTATGTTGTAACTGTAACATTTACCCACTTTATGGGGTTGTGGAATATAAAATAATGAAATAATTTTTAAAAAACGTCACAATAATAACACATTTGACATTTTGTTTACCACCGTAGTGTTGTAACACATCTAGCGTATATTATCGATTTATGACAAAAAATCTATTTCATATTAACGTTGATTTATTTATTTTGTTTCATAAATCAGATTTATATGTAGTTGTTGTTGCAAATAATAGATGTAAATTTTTTACCGCAGGAAAATAAAACATACCACGTGGTTGTTTTATTTGCCCTATGTGTTTTAGTTTTCGTTTGTTGTTTATTAATTTCTCTTTCAGATTATTAATAAATTCATTTTGTTTTAGATTTCCAGAGCTAAATAAAAATGGGTATAAAACGTGAGACATGAGTTGATTGGACGCCGCCACAATTTGCAATATTGTGTTCACTGCATTTCGAGCCTACGTGTTATCAAGATGGATACTCTAGAAGAATTGTGCAATCTTACGCTTACGTTTTTTTTTTGTTCCTGTAGATAATAAATACATTTGATTAAAGAGAGTGAATTTTTATTTTGAAATTTTTTACACATAAGTTACCTACTTTAAATGTGTAACTATGTGAAAATTAAACGGTTGATTAAATGACAGTTCTCATAGATGAGAAACTACTATTGAAATACATACTTAATATACATGCGTTTTCAAAGAAAAACCCGCATAGTTCCCATTCCTGTTGGATTTACGGGATCAAAAGTAATTTTTCCAAATTTCATTGTAATCGGTTTAGTAGTATTCGCGTGAAAGAGTAACAAACATCCATCCTCACAAACTTTCGATTTATTAGTAGGATGTTAGGAAAATGTTTTCATTAAGACTGTCCTTTTATTAACTTGTTAAAATGCTGCATGATTCCTTCATGCTGACTGTGCCTTTCTCCTCACTCCTTTAACTTTATCATCATTTCCTTCTTTATTTTAAATTACATTTCAAGTTTTAAAATTTCTTTTATAATGTACTAACTTTCCGCCCGCGTTTTTAAAGAAAATCCTGCACAGTTCCCGTTCACGTGGGATTTCCGGGATAAAACCTAACCTATGTGTGTATGTACAAAATTTCATTGTAATCGGTTCCGCAGTGAAAGAGTAACATCCCTTCTCACATAATTTCGCATTTATTATATACGTAGGATTAAACAAATAATGTATTCAACTGAAATTAATTATAAGTTTTGCTTTTTTATTATTTATTATTTCACGAAACCGTAAATGCAAAATACATTCACGATTTTATCGATTGAAGCACATCCCATCACTATCACCTTCTATCTATCTAAATACGTACCTATAGTAAAAATGGTGCCATGACTATGTTGAAACGTAGCTTGTTGTCTATAGCTGTCTCATTCTTTCATACGACGTTTTCTTTAGATAGAGAGAAACAAATATATGTAAATTGTATACGCTCGATACAAGTACTCTATAGGTTAATTGCTCTTAGAAATTAATAAAGAAACAAAATTTCAACATTTCTCTTTATAGCTCAGGATACATCGCCCATTTTTGCAAGTGACTACTATCAAGCTAATTTTCCGTTTGTAGCTTTATTTTGATGAGACACCGAATAATTTCGTGTACGAAAGTCTCGATTGTGGTAGCTAACAGAGATAACAAGGATAAAAATTTTTGATTTGATGGTTCTCAAATATTTATTACGCAATTTGTAAATTGCGGATCGGATAAAAATTTTGGTCGTGGTCGTTGTCGTCGTGGATAGTGTGACCAAACCATTACTAAAATGTCATGACTCATGACCATATGTCAAAAATTAGCGATAGCAGTTTCTATTCCTTAGCGTTTATTCCAAGAAGCTTATATCCTCTAATACACTGGAGATTGCACTATGACCATTAACTTGAAACAAGAAACTATGACATTCAATGACGTCAGTCATGTTATTTGTCTCTTTCTGTCGAGTGACCACGCTGGTTTGTAAATTCAGAATTTTTCAAAATAGAAAAAACTAAAAATCATGGTCTATAAATAATAACGACATATATTTTTAACAGTATTTATATTATAATATTATGGTCATACTTTATAGGTAGGTACATACAATTTTAATTGGTATAGAATGATAGTTATAAATAACTTTTGGCTACAAAGCTTGGATATGAACCGATATATAGCATTAACATCCTTTGTAAATAGAGGAAAGTTGTGTTTTGCATCAGATGCTGTTTACCAAATTGTTAGCTACTCAGATCTTCTTTTTAAACGCGTTGCTTCGACGGGTCAATTTCAAGCCAGAATCATCAAAGAAAAACTGTTTATAGCAGCCTTGCACAAATTTCAGCTAACTTTACAAAGTTTATTTTTCAAAAGGTATTTTTTTCTGGGTCGTAATCCTCAGTAACCTTGATGGGCACATATATTTCTTTTTATTTTACTTTTTGGAAAGCTGAAATACGTAAAACAAAAAAATATGAGGTAAGTTAAAAAAGTATAAATTTCAATGTAAAAACGAACAATCTTATAACTACATGTGAGTGCAATACCGATGTCATGTGTTGTTTCATTACTAGTAACAATCTTTAAAATGGTGTTCTAAATTTTCATCATAATATTGTTATTACAATATATTCTCTTCGCTATCCATAAAAACTCGTCATCATGGTTACCTTACTTGTTAAATCTGTTTATTGAAAACTTGTTGAAAAATGATAAAGTATTAGGGAAATAAGAAATTTAACATGACTGCTTACTAAAATGATGCTAAATTAGACAATTTTTGCCATTGAAATGATTCTAAACAGGTAAATGCAGGAGTATTGAGGAATATTGTAAATAACGTAAATATACACTTGCCTGTGAAATTCTATGCCAGAATTTGGTGTCCAAACACTTCTGCAATTTTGCACAATACAATGCATTCTTTATATTCGGAAAATATTCATTAAATAAGCAACAATATTAACTTAAATATTCGAAGCGACGCAATTTTTTGACACACATGCCATATTGACAAAGTGAGAGTTGCTACAATTTTATTATGGTTTTATTATGTATTATGGTTTATTATGTTATTATTTATTATGGTTGGTATGGAGAGTTGCTACAATTTTACTACCCATAATCAGGGAGTATCGCTTTTTAATAATTGGTTCAGATACTTAGTTTATTTAGCATAAATAATAATTGTCTCATCCAACAATGCTTCTGAATGACGTTGTTGGCAATTTATCAACAAACTCATGTACAAAAACTAACCTTTTGCACAGAATATTACAGCATACATAGTAGCCTTGGGAAAACTTCGTATTAACAGTGGCAATACCAAGTTAGGTGTGAAAGTGATAAAAAACATGAACTGGGCAATATTTTCTTGTTACACGTCAATGTCCATACCGAAATCTCCAGTGTATTAGATATAAGGTTCTTGGTTTATTCTATTCTCTGTCGTTAGTCTCACCCCCCAAGGTTAGACAACCAATCAGAGCCACGCTTGAGGCGCGGCACGAAAATTCGCGATGCACGTGAGTTTGACGTTGCCAGATAGAATAAATTTGTTAAAATAATACAGCAAAATATAAATAATACTTTATATTTTAATATTTTGGTCGGAACCGGGAGAACCGGGTTTCATGCCATTCAGACCCGGTTATCAAGATCATCAAAAAACCCGGGTTTACCCGGGTTTTTCGGAACCGGGTAAACCCGGGTGCATGCCCTAGCTACGATGCAGACTGTCAAAAACATATAAATATACAAGTTGAACTTATTTACTTATTATTAAACAGCTTAATATGTTTACATAATCACTGTTTGTGTTTGAAAAAACTACTAGGACTTAAAAAAATATTATCTAGGTATCTGGTATAGGTAGACAAAAAATATTACAATTCATTAATATTGCACTCCTATACAAAGGATTCTTTAGTACATATTTCTAATGTCTGTGAAAAAAAATGTATAAGACTGGACATTTAAAAATTATTTCTTCTTTCTATATTTTATAAAGGTTTTAAATAATTACTTATACAGCTAATAAATAATAGATAATATCATATTATAGCCAATAAAGTTTATCGTTGCCGATTAATTTATAAACAATCCATCATCAAAAATAATAATTAATTAATCGTTAATACCAAAAAGTAATTCACAAAATGCAAGCCTTTGATATCAAAACATAAGGCCCCAAATGTCCGATTGGCCACGCCGCGGCCGGGGCCCCGTATACAATGTCACTCAGTGTCACGTTACAGTATAAAAGATCCATCCATTATATCGGTTTAAATTGATTTTTTTCTAAACCACAAGCTGCAAGGGAGTCTATTGAGCCGATTTGTCACGGCTGTACAAATGTAATTATTAAATCTCTTTTGTACGGAATTTGGTAGTGCTTTTCGAAGTGACGGAGAGGTTTACAGTTAAATTCTTTAAAATACGTAAAAATATAGTGGGGAGATAAATTCGAAGTGTGTGGCGATAAAACATCGCCAATGCAAACGTAAGTACGTGGTAGGTTTTTTCTTTCCGTAATTTTTCATTTATTTTTCTGCTTTACTAAATCAGAGAAAAATAGTTTTTTTTTTAATACGAACGAAACCTCGTTTAAGAAGGTTTTTATGTTTAATATTCAAATAAGCCGTATCACATTTTTTTTTAATCTGATTGGAAATTCGTAGGTTTTTACTTGTAACTGTGTACTTCAGAAGTTAAGAACGTAAATATATTTATCTACAATGTTATTAAAACAAAGCTTTTTGTATAAAATGAACATCGCTAAATGAATAATATAAACCTTCTAAGTAATTAATGGTTCTAAAGCGGATTTAAAATACAATTTTATTCTTCATATTAATTTATATTAGTACTTGATTGTTTATCTTGTTTCCTAGTCACATACTAAAATTAATTTACCGAGCTCGAATCTTAATTTAGGGCTGTGCAATAGATTCGGGCCCTACACATCGGGTCTAATTTGTCACCCATTGCAGGTGACAAATTGACAGCTTTGGAGTCACTTACAGTGAGTGACAGGCGATCGGTCCTCCGGGAGGCAACATCTGCTCTGACTTAGACTTTTTAGATGAAATCTTATTGATAGTTGATAGAAATGTCTATTTTTGTGTTATGACGATTGAGGTTTGAGGCAAATTGTAAACATACACTATTTTAAGCTGAAGGATAATCCGTCGTGTCTATGTCAGCCTGGAGTTGAGGAGACGGTTCCTCAACTGTTACTCGAGTGCCCAATTTTTGCAAAAAATAGATATGCTATTGAGCAAAAATTGGGCATGGCGATGATGGGTGAGAATCTGCCTTCCGCCCTGGGGGACAAGTGTAGGGATGCGTTAGTCGTAGTGAACCAAAGGAATAGTGTGTGATATTAGTTTAGCTCTTTACTGTGATATAGGATTAAGTTGAGTGTTTTTGTGCCGTGTTTTTTCTAAATTTTTAAGCAATTATTGTATTTTATTAGTAATTTTTACCAGTATTTTTTATTATGTTTTAAAGTTTATATTGTATTTTTATTGTATTTTAATGTTATTCGTGTAAAAAAAAATAAGCAAAAAATGTCTCTGGACTATAATCCAGAGGTGGCGCGAACACCGTGTGATCGGACGGGACGGGTGCCATCATTAAAAAAAAAAACAAAAAAACATACACTATACATATTTTAAATTAGGTATTGTTAATATGAAAAAAAACACCGATAATTTTATAAAGAACAGAAAAAATCGATTACGAGGCGGGATTCGATCTCGCTTCTTCGCGTCTTAAACTGTTCGATATTATATGTACTTTGTCTAAAACATAATAAATTATATACTAAAACCACATCAAAATCCGTTGCGTAGTTTTAAAGATTTAAGCATACATAGGGTCTAGGGAGTAGGGACATAGGGACAGAGAAAGCGACTTTTATACAATGTGTAGTGATGTATCATAAATAATTTACTAGGAGGTATTGTACTTTGTGTTACAATTCCTAGTTTGTGACTAAAATATACGTTAACTAGGGTTTAAAATACCTAGATATGTTTCTATAAATTTTCTATTGTGTCGTTACATTTTAAATACATACACCTTTCTTAAAAACTTTTAGATTTTTTATTTTATTTTTCATAAGTTAAAATCAAAAATAGCATTAAAATGAACAAAAGCTTTTAATTTTTTTTTATACAAATATAACAAAATAACTACCAAAGTTTGAGAAAATCTTTGTCTAATTTGCTGACTGCTAAATTGAAAAAAGTATACATGCAATAAGGTTTAATCATTGCGTAATTAAAATGTTTCATACCTTTATGAATTGAGGTCCTGTTAGTCGTCCCTTGACTCGGGAACAACGAGTACAGGGGGAATCTCGCAACACCTGTTACAGACAATATTTTTAGTTTTTATAATAGGAATAGGTAGGCTATAAAATGGTGTACCTAATAAAAACTAACTGAACTAATTAATGTACTAGAAAATTAAAATGCGTTTAATTTGTATTGAGTAAGTAGATACTCAAACAAATTGCTTGATTTTTCAAAATTAAAAGAAGCTTGCATGGAATTAGCGATGCATAAATGAAAAGTAAGTAAGTGAAATATATACCTAGCTTTAAAATAAATTCATGGTAATTAAGTGATGCTAAGTTTCGATAAATTATTGTAATAGCATACCTACCTACAATCGAGAACTTTCCAATCATCTCCTGTAATCTCCCTAATTTATATATTAAATTTAAGGATCTAAATTACAAATCAGTCATCGAAATGTGTTAAGCGCTTAACAAGTATCTATTTTTATATATTTTTTTGAGTTTGTAAAACAGAAAAAATGTCGGAAAGCATTGAACCGCATTCCAACGTAAAATCGAAATTTGTATCACGTCGAGTACCAGGCTCACATACCTTGTTGGAGATCAGAGGGCGGGCGGGAGCGGGCGCCCCCCGCCGCCCCGCCCAGCATCGCCCCTCGTGTTGAACCACCTCACCACCTGCGACAGACATACAAACTTAGTATACATTTGCTTAATGGAACGCCTGCTAAAGTGAGTAATGTAAAAATGTAGTAATTTTTACGATCGATAGAGGCATTTTTTATAAGGCCATTTCGATCAAGTTAACAGCATCAAAAACCTTTTGGTAAAAAGCACTTTTTTAAAAATTCTGTTCGAATGAACCGGAGCTTATTTTAAAAACATTCCTATAGCTTTTCTACAGTTGCAGTACTATGAATTAAAATGTTCTCGCAACATTTATTTCAGTAGGATTTAAACAGGCATTCAGGATTTTCAAGAATTTTTTTGTAGAATTTTTTATAATCATTAGGAGTATTTAGCTTTTTAATATAAAATTTTTAATAAAAATGTTCCCGAGCTTAACGCGTTACAAGGGAATGCTTTTAGAACTAAACTACCGCGCTATTCATAATACTGTGCGTCGTTTGCATTTCAGACTTCCATATAATTTATATTTTCCTAGTAATACGAGCTAGTAAATCCACCAGTTAAAGTAATGTATGGGGGTTTTAGTTAATCACAGAATTTGCAAGAGGAATGCATATTCATTGATAAATTGATATGAAAAATACCTATCTGAAAAATAAACTAGACCGCATTTTAAAATCGAATATCAATAGGTATGTAGGATGTGCAAAGAATAAAATTATGTTTATGTTTGTTAAAACTAGGACACCCATTTTAATTATTTCAATAAATAAAAGGACAATTTATGTGTACCACGTGACATTATAAGTACCTAGGTAAGTAGTAGTTTAATACAATTTTAAAGTTGTTAAACAACTTAAATATGTTTCAAAACCTTTAATTAGTAATAAAGTGTACAACAATACAAATACGAGCCATTTATAATGTAATATAAACGTTAATTTCTAATGAATTCAGAAACGGTCCAGCAAAAACCTAATAAGCATACAAATGTAAAAATGCCATTTAGCACCGCATTGCGATCCTTATTTCCTGGTATGAGAGTCGAATATCGCGTTAAAAACGTGTCGGCGAAATAGACGGACAGACAAAAAGCTTATTGTGTGAAAGATGTGGAATAAATTACGATAACCCGTTCCGACGTTTTTATGTAGAATGGATTTATTTGTATGGATTTCTTTGAATCGAGCTCCAAGGGATCAGATTCTAAGGTGTGCATTAGGTTTATGGGAAGTGACACGGGGTTAATTAATTCCCATTAAATTTCCGAACCCATTCCTGCGCGAGGGCGTTCTCGTCTTTTTGTGTTTATTAAAATCTGTTTTATAACAAGCTGTTTTGTTACCATTTACTCGTAGGATTTCTTTATTGGTGCTTCACTTTTATAATTAAACAACAAAAATGTACCCTAAATTACGTTACAAATAAAATCCGTTTTAATAATGAATTTGTCGAAAACAACAGACCAATATTAACAATCAATTTTGTAATTGATTGCTAATTAGTTCGATGAAATTAAGATTAAGAATCAATTTAGACGCAATAAACGGATACAAATTATGCTGAAATACATATTTTAATTTCATATCTAGGTATCTTTAACTTGCAGGTACTATTATGAACGCTAAATTCATTATAAATGCATTAAAAATTAACTTCTTATGTAGAACACACAATCAAACCTACGATGTTTATACAATACAGATGGTGATTCAGAAACTAGTAGGTAGTACTTAAAAATTAAATGGAAACAATAAATAAATTAATTTTGCTTTATACTATTTGTAATAACTGTGTCTAATTTCCACTCCCATCTTAAACAATTTATTATACTCCCCAAATAAAAAGGACACAATTATAATACTCACGATGAAGTTAAAAGCATTTATATTTAGTATACTTTTTGTCAGCTCAAAAACTGAACGCATTGCTTGCAAGGGTCCTCAAGAGCTCCCAATTAGTCAATTTGTTAACTAAAGTTTGAATGTGACGTGCTCATTAGTGAAACAGTTAAGGTAAATGAACTATTTTGAATGCCATCAAATATTTAAAAGGACACTAAATTGTTCTCTCAATTTTTGGGGTCGCAGCAAGTTGGTATCTTTTTACAGTGTTATTAAAAAGACCTTATAATTTTTATGGTTGCCGGATCGTTCAAAACATTTTTGTAACTGGGTTTCTCTTATGTACATTAATTTAAATGTGACTTGCATAGAGAGATTTGGCTTATAATAAAATATTTAAACAGTTTGTATCAGCCGTTTTATGCCGTGGTTCTCTAATTTAAACAGGTCAGTTTCACATAGATATTAAGTGTTGTCGTTACAAACTATTGCATGGAACATACTTTATGTTTGATACAATAGATATTCTTTAAAGTAAATACAAAAACTTTTTAAGATAAAATGAAACTTTAATTTATAGTGCAAGATATCCATATTTTCATCACATTTGTAAATGGGCAACTAAGATGGGCAGCATGTTTTCCTATCTATGTAATCTTCAACTTATTACTAGAAGTGTTTTGTTATTTTATTAAATACTAGGGTATAATAAAGCAATACTTTCTTCTAGGAATACTCTTTTTCCAATTAGACGTAAGCAATCAACTCCCTAAGGCGATTTAGTGCGGCTTCTTCCCCGGAAGAGGGCGCTGCTAGGCAACCGACTTCGATGCAAAAATAAAACCTACAGTAGGAGAGATGATATTTTTAAGCTATTGCATAGCTTCTATCGCGGGCCTTCAGCGCGGGGACCAAATCGAAAAAATTCCATAACGAAAAAACCTCACGCTCCCCACTCCGACGGGCTCGGAGGTGTGGCTTGAAGGCATGCTACGCAATATAGCTTTAGCGCGGCCGCGGCAGTCCCCGAGTGCCACACGTCTTTTTTTATTATTATTCTTACTTAGTTTTTAATTAACTGTAATAAACACTTTAGTATAAGAAACACCAATAAAAAGGTCCATATCGCGTCTATAAAAAATAGCAATCACACCGAGGTTACATTTAAAACGTACGACTTTTTCAATGCCATTTACAATAACGTAATCGTATGTTCATTGATAAATTAATTAATTTAATTAAACCTTTTTGCACGGTTCTCGATGATTTTTTACATCTTTTTCAATTATCTCAAGGATTTTTTTCTTATAGGCTATACATACCGCTATGGCATACTATTAATGCTGTACACAGATGCTGTACCTAATTTAATTTTTATTACCATATTCTTATTTAAAATGTAGCAAAGGTATTTATTTCAATAGTTAACAGGTGCCCAAATAATCAAAATAACTGCCTATTAATGATCATTATTCATTAATATTAAAATGAGCCCCTTTACACGTTTCACAAACAAGCTTCAAAGGGTTTTAAAGATAACACAAGTTCCAATTAAAATAATATCCATCTGCCCGTAACTTTAAATATAGTTGGGGTGGAGTGCAACAATTAAGTAATTGCGCTAATTACAGACGTGTAAATTAACTAAACGCGAGACAATAATTGATACTGGCGCCTTTTTTATTATTCTCCTTCAATTCATGTGTTCCTGGTATTATCTTTGGAATTAGATCATATTTGCCGACTGTACCCATTTTTTGTCTGTTTTTTTCACGTTTTTATCGCAAGTAAGCAAGTAATTAATTAAACACATTTTAACAAAATCGATTGAATATTTTTTCATGACATACTTGGGTCGATCAACTTTTATTGGTCCGACGTGTACGGATCATGTCCCTGAAGGATAATTAATAAACATGAAATCATAAAGAGTTAAATTCGTTTTAATTATATTCCTTTTAATATTTTCTAGCATTATTGCGAACAATATTTTACTTGTTTTATTAATTTGTGCGTTGTTTCATGGTTGTCGAGGGACTAAATGCAATTTTCCAGTACTATCACATTTGTCCCCATGCCACAATGCATTAACAAACTTCGCATCACGAACACATACTATCACGACCATAAATACCAAATACACTCCTTGTTTCAGTACATAATTATTGACATCCAAACATACAAACCATTTTTTTTTATTGGATATAATACGATTTTCAGGCATTTTACTTTTGTCCCCATAAATCACCTACATGACACAGGTCTCACAGACAACCGTAATTTAGTTATGAAACCAAAACACATATGGCGCGGTAGATTCCTAAACAACAAGCTAAACACAATAATTAACTGTCGGGCTCAAACGCCACTTTGATTTGTATAAAATCACGGCAATAGTCGTCCGAGCGTTGTTGGTGAGTGTGGGGTGGCTTTTTTGTCAGTCCGTCAGACAACTGTGATTAAAACGTAAGTACTTGATGCATTGTTATCAATTATACTACACGAGATGAGCTTTCGTCTATATTTTAGTGTGAGCTGAGATTAATATATAAAATAACAATAGTATTTGCTTGGCGGCTCAAAATTTAAAAAATGTCCCGCGGACAACCAGTCACTTGGTCAACCAAAGTGGTTGTACCATGGACAATTTGGTTGTCCCTAGGACAATAATTATATAAAACTTATACTTTAACAGTTAAATAGTTCATGTTTTGTTTATTACTCGGCTGTTTCGGGAACACATTTTTATTACGCGATTTTATGTCTAGTTTAATTGTAATTTTAACATTTCAAAAATCAAGACGCTACTACTACAACTAAGATGTCCCCATATGAAAATCACATTATACTTCATTCATTCAGTTTTATCGAGAATCAGTTCATTTTAATTAAGTAAAATCAATAATACGATACGTAACAACCTCGCCTTAATAGTTTTTTTGTAAAAAATATCACTATTTCCGCTTTACTGAAACTTTTTTATATATGAAACATTATTTGGTTGTTCAAAAGACATCATTCGTTTCAATTTTAATAAAAATATTTCGTATTTTGGGTGTAAATAGAACAAATATCAAAATATTATTTATTATTTAATATTAGAAGAATTTGTTTTAATTCTTAAGGGAATTTAACATTTAAAAAAGTACTATTGTGTAAGTTGTCCAAAGGATATTATTTCCCGTGAATAGATCGGTTCGTGAAGTTAAATCCACAAATGTATTTAATCAACATCACTGCTGCTTATATAATCTTAATCTACGAAGAATTATCTTCTAAATGAAATAGTAAAATGCTGAAAATTAAGTAAAAAAAAAAAATACGAGAAAATTATGATCGGGACCTTTAAAAATTGATTGACCCACTTACATACCTAATTCAGATATTGAAAAAAAAACAGGCGGTGGTATTCTTTTGAGTACCTAAGAAGTATCGACTATTATTTTCATATTTTCATTTACTAAATAATAAAGAATTAATGTTCCTAATTCTCTTCAACTTAAACAATATTTAACAAGTATCAACCTAATAAAGTTTGTTCGTTGTTAATTACTTTCTAAATCATGTACTAATAACTGAATATACTTGAATATTTTGTAAAGGTCCACTTAGTCTCGCCAGACATGGGCAAATATTTACCAGGCACGCTTGCCTTCCCTTTCTGAGACACGATATAATATTTGAGGGAATAGTTGCATGGTAAATAAAGGCAATATTTTATTTTGTGTAGAGGCTTATAAGTTGAGTAGTAGTAAAAGTATCTGACCATAAAGGGCATCCTTTATTTTAATATTACAGCCGTATTACGTACGAATTTTCCTGCCTAGGTACATAGAAATAGGTAAGTATGGGAAGCCAGAATACTTACAAGAATATTAAAAACGACGTGTGGCACTCGGGGACTGCCGCGGTAAAGCATGCTATGCCTTCAAGCCACACCTCCGCCCGTCGGAGTGGCGAGCGTGAGGTTTTTTCGTTACGGAATTTCTCGATTCGGTCCCCGCGCTCAAGGCCCGCGGTAGAAGCTATGCAATAGCTTAAAAATGTTCAAATCATTTAGCATCTTGGATGCAACCTACACAGACTCGTCAGCATGATTTTAGAACACTCAATCCATACGTATCAGAAAATTGTTTTTCACTCATCTTAATAATTATATTTAAATACGTATCATAGACATTTTTCTAGTAGTTTAAGTAAGTTTATTGGATGTCAAGTTAAAATGACAATTTTCTAAGCTACTAACTATACCCACCTAAGTTACAACTAAGTACCTACTATTTGTTATAAGTACCTTTTTCTTAATTTAATTTTTCTTAATAATACATCATCTTCAAGCATATCAGGTACCTAAGTCACAGCCTAAGTTGCGTTGCTTAGTAAAACGTACCTACGTATTTTAAAAGCATAAATTATTAACATAAACACATAAAAGTAATCTAAAATAATAAAGATTATAACGAGGAGAGCTATAAAATTGTAAATTAAAACATAAAGAAGCGTATTAAGTTGATAATTAGAGGTTTCTTGCAAACATAGTATGAATTTCTATTAAGAATTATAAACTTCTCTGAACGTATTAATAAATGTGCAAAAAAGTTATTTTTTTGAGAAATTATAGAGTAGGTACTAAGCTGTTTCATAGAATCACTACATAGTATAATACAAAGTCGCTTTCTCTGTACCTATGTCCCTTTGTATGCTTAAATTTTTTAAACTACGCAACGGATTCTGATGCGGTTTTTTTAAATAGATATACTTAGTGATTGAAGAGGAAGGTTTTAGTATAGAATTTATTAGGTTTTAGATAAAGCGGGCGAAGCCGCGGGCGGTGAGCTAGTATTTAATATTCTGTAATATCTAAGCTGGTTTCAGGTAGGTACCTACTTGAATCAGTGTCCGGGAATAAGTAATCATACAAAGTTATAGTTAATGAACATAAATATACACCTAATACCTAGATGTTATTCCTGACTTCACTCGTGTTGTTGACTTGTTGTAGGTAAAGGTAGTAAAGTGTAGTAGTGTAGTAGCTTTAATGGTAAATACTTTGGTAAAGTAATGTTACAAAATACGTCGAGTAGTTTTTTTAACTAAATCCTTTGAGAAATTCCATTTAATCACCAACTTGGTGAGTAGTTTTGATCGTATTCTATACAGACACAAAGGCAGACACAGACGAACATTAGAAAAAGTGTACAGTTTTGTTTGTTTGACGCCTAAATCTCTGGAATTATGATCGAATTAATACGTAGTCTGTAGATTATTAACTTTAAACATTCTTTTTGAAAATGAATGATGATTAAAACCGCGGGATGCGGTTTGTTATTAAAAGGCGGTAAAATGAGATCTTGTAGTGTATTTAGTATTTAGTTATTTACGCTCTTCGGAGATATTTAATGAGATCGAAGCACCATTTAAAGAAAATTAAACTTCATCGGGTACGGTACTTTGACTATTTGTTATACCTTTTTCTTAATTGGGAGTTTGTCTTTTTACCTGATTGCAAAAAGAGGGTTATGTTTTTCGAGTGTATGTTTGTATGTGTGTATTTCTTTGGTACACCCTACAATCCAAATTTTTACTTATGATGTGTCGTTGTGACCATCAGAGTTATGCGGTAGTGAACTAGTGACATAGGCTTCATAAATAAGCAGTCAGATATTTTGTTTTCATAATAATAACAATTCTTGTAACGTCAGTGATTGTTTTTTAGCATTCAAGCGTTTATATGGATTCTTACGAGCGACACACGAAAAATTTAAAATTAAGCCTTTGATATACATTATACAATACAGTACAGGCTTATTCTGGAAATTGTCATTCTATCTTTTTATTAAATTTGATTTTTCGAGTCATAGAGGAAAAATATGTACCAAAATTGCTTGCAGGAACTCAGTGATTGCTTTGACTTTTAGAGGGTTGAGATTTCGAGTAATGGAAGTTTCTGTGGCCTGAAGGGAAGGGAAGAAAACATTTTCGAGTTTATATTGATTCTACTTCAATATCAAGAATGACTGAACGATTATACATATTAAACACAAAAATGAAACGACCTGAGCATGAAATTAATATGAAACATAATGTAAATAAAATTATAATAAGATTGATTGATAAAACAATCAAAACCGAAAACGGCACTGCTCACTGTGCACTGTAACTGTATCGATATTTTTTTTATTTGAAACTAGCGGTCCGCCCCGGCTTCGCCCGTGGTACATGTTTACGTTTTCTCTCCATAAGAACCATCCTAGTACTTCAAGGAGTATAATAAAAAAAGAAATATCGAAATCGGTTCAGCCGTTCTCGAGTTATGCGCTTACCAACACATTTTGCGATTCATTTTTATATTATAGAAGATATATAGTTTATTTCATACTAAATACAAAATAATATCACACTATACCCGGCGCGGCCTAAGATGATCCCTATGACAGTTCGTCTTAGTGATTGCTCGTATGATGGATCGTGTCGATACTTTACTATTTTATAGGCAAAGGCGTGGTTTGCATTCAGCCACGTCGGTAAACATGTTTTTACAAATATTATTAAATGAATTTTTAACGTCTATTATGTAAACGAAACGGTAAGTAAAACGAAAGTTTTCCAAAACATAAAAATGCACCTTATCATTTTCTCGTAATTTTTAACCCGTTTAACACAGTGTATATTATTTTATCATGAAAATGGAATCCCCCATTTAATTTTTCTAAAACTTATATTATCATAGGTAAGTAAATTAACGCGAACGGAAATTAATTAAATAATTATGCTGCGATCTTCTGTTCCATTCAATAGTGAATGAACTATAGCTTAAGCATGGAAAAAATGTGAACTCGTTTCCATTATCGAAATTTGTTTATCGATACTTTCCGCACTAGTCGATAAATGCTAGCGATGTAAGTTTTGAAGGACGTAAACGTAAAGTCAGATTGTTATAATTTCTCGTAAATGTTAAGAATTGTAATAATGCCAACGGAATATCATTGTAATGGCATAAAGCTACGTAAAAATTAATAAATGCCATTTTTAGACGCCTCCAATACGTTTCTAATTTAATGGTGACGCCATTACAAGTTTGTCTCTTGAGAATAACTGTCAGTGTCATAGGGATCATCTTAGGCCGCGCCGGGTATACAAATACTTCTAGATATTCACGCACACATGTGTAAAAATCATGCAAGTGTGTGCACTACGTCCAGACAGAATGTTTACGTAGGGGTGGCTACCCCTATGTAGTTATGCCGCCCTGGTACTCGCTGATGTAATTATCCCAAGCACGAGCCCTCTTTTAAGGGGGAGGGTAAACAAAATATTTGCTCACATATACCGAAAATAGCGGGAGATATGAAAAATTCTTTACTACATTTTTTGCCGCGCATTTATTCATACCTACATAGTTTAGGTACCTATGTAGAACCATAAAATAAAGTTTGTTCTGAATATGACCTGCTTTCAATAGTTAATAGTATCAACTATTTAAGATTCACTTTATAACTCAATTAGTATACAAGCATAACATATTATTATATTACTAGTGGTCCGCCCCGGCTTCGCCCGTGGTACCTACATGTTTAAACTATCCTATCTCTCAAGTTGGATCGAACTGCACATGGTGTGCGAATTTTATTATAATCGGTTAAGTGGTTTAGGAGTCCATTGAGGACAAACATTGTGACACGAGATTTATATATATTAAGATTTTAATAAGCAGAATTAAGATTCAACAAAGGCAATGTGACTCAATCATCTTCATAAATTCATACTTCTCTAATTATTTTTTGTCCATATCTAATATGAATTTATCTACAATACCAAACAAAAATAAATAAGAAAAACGAAATATGGTCTTGTATTCACAGCGCTCGCTTCCTAAACCCAAAATTTGAACGTCAATATTGACCACATAAGATAAGGTGTGTAAATAAGTGGTAAAGAACATTTTCACTATTTAAAATAACTTTTTGTTAACTAACTTCGATCTATCGATCTATTTCGAAACATTAAGTTTTAGTATAAAATGTTTAATAATACATTATCCAGTGTCTCTAACTTAGGGTAAGAGCGGGCAACTCCAGTCAGGAGATAATACCGGTCACTTTACTATTACATACAAAATGGTGCGCTAAATGCACACACACATGTAAACAAGGTGGCGTGATCGTTCCCGACCGCACCCCACCGACCCCCGCTCAGTTCCGATTACAAGCTGAGCTGGAGTGCACGTCGTCAGTTTTCGCGCCAATTTGATACAATTTTTCGTCCACCGAAAATAAGGAGTAGGTCTTTAATTTATCACATTAAACCAATACTTAATTGATTTCCGGACTGCTAACTAATCGAGTTTTTAATATTTAGTCTTATTTCACGCTGTTGTTTGTTTATTTTGTAAAAAAATATGATTCACAAAAATACCTTCTGTCGTCTATTGCCGGTCAAGCTGACCGGAGTTACCCGCTATAGTTTTCTATAGAAATCTGCAATCCCGCTATAGAAATCTGAGACAAGAAAGAATCTGAAAAGCAATGTTACTAAAGAAGCCACTAAAAAGCAAAGTGAGGATAAGTAAAGGCAAAGCAAACTGAACCCAAATGGAAAGAAAAAAACAGCCCACACAGTCAAAAAAAGGATTATTCAGGAGAAAAATAACACTAGCAGCAGTTCAGAATCTGATAAAGAGATGACTGACTTGCGTAAAGATGATGACACAGATATTGAAAATAATGATTCTGAAAACAAGTGTGTTCTGTGTGATGATTACGGGAGAAACAATGAACTCTGGTACAGATGTGTTATTTATGGGTTGTGGGCGCATGCTGAATGTACGGGTAGTGACACGCCTGAAAACTACATGTGTGATATATGTTTCAGAAAAGCTTGACCGGACTTAGGCTTCGCTGACCAGCTTTAAACTACGCTGACTGTCATTAAACTACGCTGACCGGCATTAGAACCGTGGTGACCGGAATTGCCTTCCATGGAGTCTAATGCCGGTCAAAGTCATTTTTTTTTCTTATGTTGATTACACCAAAAATACAATTACTATTGATCTTAATTCAAGTCATTCGTTAGAGGATGAGACTATGTTTCATTTTCGTAAAGTTTAATAAAGATAAGTTGATTATTTTATGAGTTGTTTATTTTTGTCCTTAGGTGACCGGTAATACCCGCTCTTACCCTATCTTCCATTATTATTGGTTGCCTAATTAAAACATACCGTTCCGTTTTCTTTTTCTATTTATTTTACTACGAATGTGTAGGCAGGTACATAATTTAAAAAAGGTAGGGTTTTTCTTTGTGTATTCAAAATTAAAAGATATAAACTGTTTCAATACGAATTTTATCTAAGTAATTATTTTACATACAACATACACAATTAACATCCGTGTCTATCTAAATGAAAATGTTAATACTGGTTAAATAGGCAATCTAAAAGAAATTAAAACCGGCTCAAACTAGACTGCATTATTTATCGTTTTAAATTTCGAATGGCATCTCAATGAATTAAAAAAGCAATTGAATCCAATTTACGTACCACGGGGAACTAAACCAAAGATTTTGACAAAAACGTACTGAAAAAATTTTAGGACAAAAAATGCACCGCGATAGTTCGTTGAATGCGACAAAAAATGGATGAAAAAAAATTCTCATCATAGCTACAGTGAATAGGGATAGGCATGACGCGATTGAGTTATCGATGTTTTTATTTACTTTTAACCGACATTGCCAAAGCGAGTAGTGTTTATTAATGTATGTGTATCGCTTGGATGGACTTCAGCCGGATGTGTCGTTAGATTTGCATTAATTGTGAGAGCGACACTGGGTAAATTTAAATTAATTATAGATGGTGTTTTGCGCTGTTTTTTCCCGGTTGACTTTTTTTGTTCAACCGATTATTACTTGTTTAAAGTTATGTTAAACTAGATTCTAGAAAAAAATGTAGATAAAACATATATTAATCGATTTCGATTTAATACTTCCCTAGAATCGAAAAGGCTAATTATTAATAAAACATTAAATTCTTTAACCTAAATAAAATGAAAAGCAATAAAAATCTTTTGAACCTTTGATGCTATTAAAGCTTTTGCAATGGATTCACATAAACCACGCTCAATACCAAATACATCTTACCACTTGAATACCTACACCATATTAGGCCAATAATTAATACGTCAACAAAGTATAAATTAATAATCGACATAATGATACGAATTAAATTAATCACTATTCATGGACTAAATTCCAAAATTGTTTAACAACAAATTATACAGTGAAACCAAACAAAAACGGAGTACCTATGATAATGGCTATAATTATTTAGAACATTTCCATCGCTTACTATACCAATTAGGTACACTCCGGCATAGCCGAGCGAGCACGGCGTGTCGGCCGACTCATTGGTGCATTCGTGCTATTAACTGCGATCTCGCAAGATAATTGCTTTTGTAATTTACATAACAATCACTTACTGCTGTTTTGAAATACGACGCTGCATCCACGAAAAGGACATCTTAATGATCGTTGTTGAATATTCAGAGTTTTCCAAATATGCAACTGCAACACTGATGTTAATTCAACAAGCTTTGATGCTTTGCTGCTTTCCTGGTTGTGTTTGAAGCAGCGAGGCGTTGCAACGTGTAATTACGTTTACGCATTTATCACAACAATTACGGCCACGGCTTAATAATCTCACAATAATTTAATATGAAATTATTTTATATTGTTTAATTATATCAGTGTGCGGAATGGCTGTAATCAATTAGTTCTTTTTAACATTTGCGAAAATTTCCTACGTAAAGTTTTATAAATAATACGTGAATGCGTTTATACATTGATGAATAAGAAAATCAGATTTTGTAATTTCTAAGCTGTCACGTACAAATTAAAATAAACAACAAAAACGAATCTAACACAAATCAAATATGTTGAGTTACACGAGTAACAAACGGCGCTTTCAAAAACGTTACAAAGTAAATGTATGGAATGCCACATGAAATAAATAGTGGTAAAAACAATCGAGTTGCGTAGTCACTAGCCACCAGTCGACATTCCGACCTTATCGTGATCATATCGGCGCGCATCACTAACCGTGTTTATGCCTTATAATGTTGAAAACAATGTCTTTTTGTCTAGGAACTATGGTAGCAAATATCAAAGAAAATTCTTTCGTTAATTAGAAATGGAGTAGAGTCATATTAATCTTCAACTTTACAATCGAGCGTAGACAATAGGTACATTTTTCTTAATTGTAAATGGAATGCCAAACCATAAACTATAAAAACAAAAGCCAAGTTCTACCTGATTGGATTTATTGAATTAATACACTTATCGATGGTCCCACGCACATCACTATCTTATTTTCACAGCAAGGGCGCTACCTGGCTAGGTAGGCGTTTCCAAGAACTCCGTCACTTGATATTGATAACGCGATAAGCCACAGAATAAATACGCTCCGCATTACGATTGTTGACGTACCGGTTTTGAGAACAAATTGTTCTTAAGCTTCGCGTGTTCTATGGCAATTCCTGAATTAAACACCATTTTGTGTTTATGTTGTCCTGGTTATTGTCTTCTGCTAGCAGGAGGTGGATTGTTTTCCACTTTGCTAAGTGGCGGTGACACATCCGTGACTCATTTATTGATTTTATGGGTTGCACTTGTTTTGCAATTTAACAAGATCATAAGAATATTGTGTGTGAAAATTAAACTACCTATACTTTTGAATTTATTCTTCTTTTGGCGCGATGGAGAAAAATGATGAGGGTGAATTTTTACGATGCGAGCGCACACCGACACCTAAATTTAACAGCATGAAGTTAGTTCTAGGTGGTATGTAACTATGTTCAAGTTGTATATTCTAGTATTTTTTTTTTCCATACGCCAAAGAAGTATAACTTCTAACGCGTGTACATAAGTACAAACACTCTTTTTTATAAATAAATGTTATTTCGATATTTATAAGATATTGATAAGATGGTCAATTCTAGATTTAAATAAAGTTCATCATCATCTCTGAAGTCAGAAACATTTTAAACAAAATTATCGTAATGAGTACCTAATGACATTATACAGTACACATATATGTATATAATTTATTTTTAGTTATATTCGTATAACGGTTGTTGACAAAACTTTATCGATAGAGTTAGATATTCGAAATTTATCAACCTACTTCAATCTAGTATAACGTCGTACTACGACGTATCAACCAGATTTTTAGCGCATACTGAAATAATCGAATAACCGTATGATTGCTATAAATGCGAGGCCACTCAGGGAAGGGAAAGGGAGCTAATGAGATTATCCTGCACCTGCGAGGAAGTGCACGGTTACGTCCAACTAATGGTCCTCCGTAAGTAATTCGATTTAAAAACGTTAATTATCAAAGCGAATATGGACTCCTAGTACCTTGTTTGATGTTACATACACATCTGCAGGAATAACTTAGTACCTACATATTACGTATAAAAAGCTATATCATATTGACTCACTTGTACGTAGGTATATAAAGGCTATAAAGAGAGAAACGGACATACCATAGGGACATACTGACAAGGTCACAGTATGGTTAAATCGGTTAAATTAAATATGTAGTGAATAAACGGCATTTCAAATACATTTTAAATCCAAAAGCATTAGGACATTGCAGAAGGCACTTTTATTTAACCTGAATTAATATCACTTAAAATTGGAATATCTTACATTTAGGGCCGATTTTTCAATGCCCAGATAAACAGTCTAATAACTACCCCTCGAATAGATTTATTCAATTGCTTATCTAACTCATAACGGCTCGCCTATTTTTCAATCGTGATTTATTTGATGAATAACTATCTGACCAAATATTTCCATATTGGCAGCTCTGCTCTTGGAGTGGCGAAACAAACATATTAAATTAGTCAGGTTAGAGCGGGATAGAGTCAACTTGCAATATGTCAACAACCGTCATTATGACTCACGTCAGGAGTGCATTTTAAGTTTATCTTGTGTTCTATGATTGTTGATTATTGTTTTGATTCGAGTAAAGAGTTTTGATTAAATTTGTGTTAAAATTTATATATTTTACGATGGAAACGACATAAAGTCAGCGTCCGGCAAATTTTCAATGGCATGATCATCAGTAGGTACTATCAAAAACATCAATTTCAATATGATTTTAATTGATAATTATTTTATAGAAAGAGGCTTTATTGTAAAAATTCTACGCTCTATGTTATTACATACGAAAATATCCCAAATTTGACGCGTCAGTTGTCAACTCAAACGTCTAATCGTCGAATAGCACGCTATCTGGCCGTTGGAGCAGCAGATAGATTTATTCCTCAAATAACGTAGTTATTCGATAGATAAGTCCTATTCGTCTATTGAAAAATTGAATATTTTGTTAACTGAAGAATAAAGTCTATCTAGCTGTTTATCTGGGCATTGAAAAATCGGCCCTTATAAGGCTGAAAAAAATAGGCTACTAAACTTCGAACATTATAAGAAAAGGCGCGTGCTCAAGCTTTAACATATTTATGATTCCATACTAGGATAACAGCTGTGATTCAGAGTTGTGTCACTCTGAGTCAGCGCTGATATCGGTTCCTAGAACATTGTCACAGGGCAAGTGCAGTGATAGTGTAAGAGATTTTGTTTATTCAAATACATTGTAACAAAGTACAAGTGGTGTACGAAGTCCGTTTAGATATTTTGCAAGATCAAATACCTAATCTACATAATATGTATGTAGTTGGTTTGTTTGTTTGAACGCGCTAATCTCAGGAACTACTCGATTTCAAAAATTATATATACCTACCTACCGCTGGATTAGTACTATTACAATAAGTACGCGCAAAGCCGGGGCAGACTAGTAAAATTATCTAGAAAATTGATTCTTTGGTTGAGCGCGCTCATTTCAACTAACTTAGAATTTCGCATTGAAAAATATTATAGTGTTGTATTGGATAGTCCATTAATCGAGGAAGGCTATACAATATCAACCTATGTTTCCTACGAGTTACGACTAATAGGTAACATAGGTTTTGAAAGCAGACGAAAATGCTTGTTTACTTATACCTTCCTCATAAAGCAAGACTTACGCATAGTTCTGGAAGTAGATTTACCTATTATTATCTGCATAAACAACGGAACTATAGAATTCGATTCTAATTACAACATCCCTTAACAATTTCTAATGTTATTACTTATGTAAAAGGAATTACATTAATTTTAGTATTAGTCTAAATCTACGTGTGTTTGTTTTATCGTCGTATGCGGACTCGAAAACTATATTCAATAAATTTTAAAAATTCTTTCTCCTAATGAAAGCGAACAATTATCTGTACTTATTTTGTTAATAAAATTGACCTCAAAGTTCAAACGTTAGGCATATTTTTAACATGTTTTTATTAGCTTCGTATGTTTGTTTGAAACCTCGAACCACTTCATACGAAGATATTTCAATTTAAACTTTGTAATCAAGGATCGGTAATGATACAATAATTTCAGGCAGTAGATACCTAATTATTTAGTAGGTAATCTATAACTATATACTCATAAGGAGTGAGGACAATTCTTCCATTTTCTGTATCTAATTTAAATATACGTTTTCCTTTATTTCCTCTATCATATCGTAAAAGGAAGACACGTGGAGATTTCAATTACACGCATTACTAATGTATCGCTTTCAATTTATACTGGTTTTCTATATGGATATTTTATCTACACTAATATTATAAAGAGAAAAACTTTGTTTGTTTGATTGTAATGAATAGGCTCATAAACTACTGGACCGATTTTAAAAATTCTTTCACCATTCGAAAGTTATATTATCAACGGATAATACCTATAAGCTAGGTTTTATCCAGGAAATCCCACGGGAACGGGAACTATGTGGGGTTTTCTTTGAAAAGGCGGGCGAAGCCGCAGGCGGAAAGTTAGGTAGTTAATTATATTTGAACAGAACGCGATGCTTTGCTTGCATTGAATGATAAAATAATGTAACTTCCGAAAAACGACAACCTGGGTAGGCATTAGCCGAAATGGACTTGATATTTTTGGTTAATTTTACCTACTTATAGAACAACCTACAAGGGAAGTAAATAGTAAAGTAGATCCTTATGCAAAGTCTTTTTCTCTGTCCCTATGTATGCTTAAATCTTTAAAACTAAGCAACGGATTTTGGTGCTGCTTTTTTAATAGATAGAGTGATTCTAGAGGAAGGTTTTAGTATATAGTTTATTAGGTTTTAGGCAAGGCGGGCGAAGCCGCGGGCGGAAAGCTAGTCTCTATTTAAATCTCTAACTGCTGAATGCAGCAGACGAACGATGACATATACAAGCTAACAAAACTTGAAAGGGCTATAGTAAAATTGTTAACGACATACAGCTATTTCGCGATAAATTTCGCGGGAGCTAGTTAGTTCAAATTGAACAAATGGTGTAATGAAATACACTCTTTATTTCACTGCTCTGTCTCCGAATGTCGTAATCGTTCCTATTTCATGTGAAATGGGCCAAGGTATGGAATATCGCGATTTAATTTTCATCATTATTTTCTATGAAGATTATATTTTATGAGAAATACTTGAAAATATTTTTGAGTAGTCAGAAGAGGCAAAGATGCATGCATAGGGTATCTTTTAATTTGGATAGGTACCTACATATATGTATATAATATAAAAAACGATCACTATAATGTTTCACATATTCTTATAGTTGCACAGTTAGGTATTTCTACACAAAAACGAAAAGATTAATGAATTGACAACTTTGCCTACTTATAATAAATCGGTGGGAACCTACCTACCTACCTACTTTACTTTCTTCAAAATAGAAATTTTATCTGATGTCCACAAACTTTTTCGATTGTCGAATACTTAGATTACAAAATAAAGTACAGATGGAGCATGACAACCGCCCGTCGACCTTGTCAAAGAAAATACGAAATCAAAAACAAATACGTCGCTGCACCAGTGCTATAGCGCATATAGTGTCATGCAATACGTCAAAAAGGGTTTGCAATTTTAGTAAAAAAATGCCGTCTTGTGATAATAAAATTTGTTCCCGAAAACAAAAAAAGATAAAACATCGTTTCACAGGTTTTCTGTAGATTATTTGGCTGATTTATTTCTTTAATACGAATAATAATTTTACAGATATGAAGGAATACAAAACTTCAACGTATGTTGCCAGTATTTTGAAAATGAATTTGCCATTTTTATTGGTAAAACGGTAAAATGGTTAAAGGATCTTCAGGTTAATGCTGTTGGATTTTTCGATCGTGAATGTGATTATTTGTATAGTGCACTAAAGGTTCATGATAATTATTAGATTATTTTAATAAGCATAATACATTATTTTGTTACTTTTATAAATCTTAAAAACGTCATAGTCGTTTTCGCTAGCGATTTAATTTATGTGAACTCCATGATGGATATGATGAAAATCAAATGTCCCGTATTCTCGACTAAAAACTATCGCTATTCGTATTCATATATTATTATGAAAAATAAAAAATAATATAATTATTATAGTTAATATTGAAATTTTTTTTATGTAATTTATTTAATAAAAAATTGAATACAATTATTTTGTCCATATATAACTTTAGTAGGCAGGTACTTTATGTAATAAAAGAATTTAAATAAAAATTAAAACTTGACTTCTCATTTATGTATATAGCCTACGTCACTACAGCCACTAACATAATAATTCAGATCATTGCAATGAAACCTCACAACTGAAAATCGGTCCAACGGTTTATACTGCAGGGCGTGTCAAAGAAATATTATACATACATCCATAAACTCGAAAAACATAACCCTCTTTTTTCCGTAGTCGGGGAAACATTTGGGAAATTTTTCAATATCTGGCAACATTACACGCACACAGAAGCACCGTGTACGTACAGTGCAGCGGCGAAATGACAGCACACATAGCTTTATTGAAAATGACGATAAATTATTCGGTTTAGTTCGGCAACGCTCCATCTGTCTTTTATTTTGTAATCTAAGGTCGAATATTATAAATAAAGTTACCACAGAATTTTACAATCGTTACAAAAACAAATGAAGGTTGCCATGACAACGCGGCCGAATATAACGAAATTTCAAATTGATGGTTCATTTTTACAACTCAACATTAAATACAGATCAATAAACGTCAGAGTTTAAATTAAATACTATAAAAAATCGCATAAAATTTACATATTCGTAATTTAGAAGCTATAAATCATTTGGGTCGTGATATTTTATTTAAAGCTTACATATTGCAAAGATATACATTATATAGTATCTAATATCTACCTACCTATGTATCTAAAAAACTGCTAGACTAAAATATATGATAACTAGCTGTTGCCCGCAGCATCGCTTGCGTGGAAAAGATAAGTTTTCATCTCCTATTTTACCCCTTTAGGGGATGAATTTTCTAAAATCCTTTCTTAGGGGACGCCTACGTTATGACATCTACCTGCATGCCAAATATCAGCCCGATATGTCCAGTGGTTTGGGCTGTGCGTTGATAGATCACTATATATCAATCACCTTTGAGTTTTATATTTATATAGATAGTTTTATTCTATAAATAAACTTTAAAAATAAAATACATTTATTTATTGCCACTAAATATATTGTTACACGATATTCCGTTATTTTTATTGTCCCATTCAAACAGATCGATTCATTAATTTACATTCCATTTGCTTTTCTTTTGGATTTTCTGTCTAACCTTATTACACGAAGACTTTTACCACTTTTATATTAATTGTTATACCTACTACGGATCTATAAAACTAATTTCAAGCCCAAAATCATCCAAGAAACTCTTTTTACTTTTACAATTATCGAAATACCGTCTAGGTAGGTATTCAGTTTCAATTTTTTTTTTCTATCATAATAAAATAATAAGTCATGACTGCATTACCTAACACAGTTTTCTTATATTAATTTAGATGAAATTATCCACAATACTGAATATAAATTTCCGCTATAACCTGCCCCTTGCCCCACACAGGCCAGACTTAGGAGCACACCATTACTCATCGGTCAAAAGCGCCCCAGGGAAGCGAGACAGCGTCTCGAACGTTCGAGTTTTTGTCGATCGTTTCTCGATCCAATATCGCTTGAATTGTCGAAGGGTGAGAAGTGCTTCTGTTTTATTAGGAAAAACATTTAGATAATATTAATACATACTATTGTTACTTAATAATTTCATTTCATTTCATGACAAATATTAGTTTAAGCTCTAACTGCGATCGTATGTTTTTCTTTTGTAGTATACCTAAATCCAAATAAATGATATGTTGTGCACTTATCGTTTCACAATTCTCAACAGTTACAAATTTCAAATATCACTTTTACTACGAATTGTGAATTTGTGAGAGCTATTTAAACTATTACCTAACACTGAGAGTATTTTTCAAATCAGACCCGTTATACCTAGATCCTGAGAAAAGCGCGTTCAAACAAACTCTTCAGCTTTACAACATTAGTAGGTACAAATATTTATTATCTGTATAGATTATAGTTCAAAAAATCATAGTGTGCACAACTACGCGATCGTAGGTACAACGCAATAACCTTTTCATATTACTACTTACTATACAAGACGTACGCTATTTCCTAACGTATCAAAGGCTTGGCGGTTTTTTAATCGCAAGCGAAGGAAGTAAATAAATTATAAACGGGATTTGTTAATGTCAAGATCGAATTAAACCATACATAGCGACCTTTTTCAACTGCAAATGTAATGAATTAAACATTAGTAGGTATGCAATGATCCTTGACTTTTGCCGTTTCGGTTTGTACAAATATAACTGCGAACAATTAAATATAGATACCTACTTCAAAGGCGGAGAGTTTTTGTACGAGGAGAGTGCTGTCTCTGTCTATGCTGACCGGGATAAGGACAGAATGGTTGGGATATAAAAGGCTACATATTTGTTTTCTTTAGCAATTTTTAAATGTGAGATCTTCCAGGCTACAGATTAAATTATTGATTACGAGTATACAATTTTGATACCTATCTCATACCAATTGTCTCATACAGGTAGGTAAAAGCGTAAATATTATATGGGTTAGATAACTATATAAAGTATGTATTGAAAATCTAATAAGTAGGATTTAATTTTGTAATATTGCTATGTGTCACCTGAAATGTTCGTAGAGGTAGAAGACTAGAGTAGCTTTATTGAATTCTTGTGAAAGATTTCATATCGTTTATGGCGGGAAAATATATGAAATCTTAATATATATAAATCTCGTGTCACAATGTTTGTCTTCAATGGACTCCTAAACCACTTAACCGATTATAATAAAATTCGCACACCATGTGCAGTTCGATCCAACTTGAGAGATAGGATAGTTTAAATTTCAAATCGTTTTAGAGAAAGCGGGCGAAGCCGCGGGCGGTAAGCTAGTAGGTATATAAGAATAAGTTTCTACTGAAGCTTATTCTTATAGCTCTGTACTTTAATATATTATCTTAAAGCTTTTAAGTTATTTTTAATAAGATTTATATTTTTGGTTTTATGGCATTCAAATGCTTTATAAATATAAATTTATAAAGAATAGAAAAAATTCGAATTGCTCTGGCGGGTCACGAGTGGCTGAGTTGGTCAGGCATCCGCCCCGGAATGGCGCGAAAGGATGCGGGTTCGAGTCCCGCCTCGTGATCGATTTTTTTCTATTCTTTATAAATTTATAAGATTTATAATTTAAATAGTATTTTCTATTCCATTTGGTTTAAGCGTGATGATATGCCTAATGAAATCGTTATTCAATCGGAAAAGTGGTTCATGAGATTAGCGCGTTCAAGCAAACAAACTCTACATCTTTATAATATTAGAACTTATAGATTTTCCGTTCCATTTGGTTTAAGCGTAATGATATGCCTATAGTCTTCCTCAATAAATCGACTATCTAACACTGAAATCGTTATTCAATCGGAAAAGTGGTTCCTGAGATTATCACGTTCAAGCAAACAAACTCTACATCTTTATAATATTAGTACTTATAGATTTTCCGTTCCATTTGGTTTAAGCGTAATGATATGCCTATAGTTACGAAGTAACTATTCTCTAATCTGTGCCTATACTCTTCCTCAATAAATCGACTATCTAACACTGAAATCGTTATTCAATCGGAAAAGTGGTTCCTGAGATTATCACGTTCAAGCAAACAAAATCTTCAGCTTTATAATATTAGTATAGATTTTCCGTACCTATTGGTTTAAGCGTGATGATATGCCTTCCTCGGTAAATCGACTATCTAACAGTGAAATCGTTATTCAATCGGAAAAGTGGTTCCTGAGATTATCACGTTCAAGCAAACAAACTCTTCAGCTTTATAATATTAGTAGATATACTCAAATACCTAGTCATAAAATAGTCCTTAAAATTAACACAAAGATATCTTAATAATAATTTAAGTACCGTGTAGTGTTAATATATTCAGTAACAAATATAAGTAGATCCTGGTTGGATGCTAATAAGCGCGTGCGCAGGGCCGATTTATGGATCTATCCTTCAGATTTATTAGCGATTAGACATTATTTACTGATTCTGTTTGTTTTTAATAGCGGTAATTTTTTAGTGTTTCATTTGGGTAATATTTCACGATAATTATTTGGACTGAAAGTGTTTTAAAGGTTATTTGATGGTCTTTAGTTCAGTAGTTTCGTTTGTGTAGTGGTTAATGGTTTCTTCTTATATTGAAAATTAGGTCCTGAGTTCATTGGCATCTACTTGTACTAATACTATTAAGTTTATTTGGTTCGGTTGATTACAATGAATTCAGTATTATTCTGTTTGATAGTCCATTTATCGAACGGATTGGTAGCAGCTAATAACGAGGAAAGTTCTCGACTTCATGAAATAAAGGTCTTCTTATATGGAAATACATAAAAAAAAACTGCATGAATATAAAATACAAATGTTCGTTCGCTACTCCATCATACAAAAAATATTGTACGGATTCGGCTGAAATTTGGTATGCTGATAGATTATGACCTGCATTAATACATAGGCTACATTTCCGGACAAACAAACAAACAAAAAATCGATAAATATCCTTTCATCTCAGCTATCGAAATGTCACTGGCGAAGGTCACAGGTATAGCTCCCGGGTTCACCGCGCATGCGCCGTGCTGACCACAGTACATCGATACAGTTCACCCCAAAAACGTGGACAGGCGATTATCGCCCTCAAGGCCTGACACATAAGACGTTGTTTCTAAGTGCTGTATTTCACGACCGCAACGCAAACTTTGTCCAACCCCCGCTTGCGGTATGCAAAATTAAGATAACGCATTGGTATTGCGATCATGTTCGAGAGGAACGTTTAATTTGTAATTTTCGACTCTAGTAGTACGTGATACGGTATAATTTAGCATGGCAAACTTATATAATACCAATACGTGTTTGTTACGTGTGATTTTGATAGCATCTCATTAAGGAGTACATAATATTATCATATAGATAAGTAGGCACTATAAAACTACATAAAAACTTCCGAATATATTCGCAAATATGGAAATTGGTGTTTTTATTCGACTTAATAAATAAATACATTTTTTCTGTTGATATTATGTAGGTACATATAATACTATCATAATATGTGAATTGTCATACAGTTTCAAATCCTATTTCTCTTATTATATTATATTATGTACCTACTCGTGTTACTATTAGATGTACTTCACAACTAATAATTAACATTTAATAGTCAATACTAAAATAGATTTTACAAACATATTCCAGAAAAGGCGTAATTCCGAAGCATACATTTTTCGTAAGTAAATAATAAGTTACCAAGTTGCCTACTTAGTTAAGCGAGCCATAACAAGTAAATATTATTGTCTGAAGTGTAACAATAGTTTTGCTTATAATTTCCCAGTCAAAACAGGATACGAGAAAAATAAATAGCGTACTCTATTGAACAAAAGACTGTAAACTTTTACTTGTAAAAAGGAATTTCAATAGTATAGAAAGTCTATGGAAAATGTCTGATATGCTTCTAATTGGGTTAGTTAGGTAATAGTTCGGATGGTGGAACGGGGATATAATCCATCATCCGGTGCGGAGAGGCGGCGTGAGAAGTGTTCCACTCACGCCGCCCCCCCCAGGAAGGTAGACTTGGCGGCCTCCCGCCACATTCACGTTGGGCCTGGAGATAGGCTGCCGCTGACGGGTCTGCGGACGCGGTTCTACCGAATACCCGCGGCCCCGTCTATAAAGCGGCACGGCAGAACACAGTGGAGTTTAGTCGGTAGGTCCCTGCACTCAGCAGGGTGAGTCCGACATAACCCAGGGCTCTTTCCCCGAGTGCCCTGGGTATGCCTAAATGCATTCTCCACTATAAAAAAAAAAAAGTTAGGCAATAGTTAGTATTTCAACTTAATAATTCTTATTTCTTAGTTAAAATCGTATTAAAATACACCGCAATTTAACTTAAGCATCTCATTAAATCACATAAAAAGACCTTTCATATCATAAATTTTGTCATCATAATCTGTTCCTAGTTCAATAAATGCCTTCTAAATATTTAATTTTTATACCTACAAATAGTTTAGTAGCCAAAATACATACCTATATAAAAGTTAAAATTACTATACAATGCTATAAAATCTTAATATATATAAATCTCGTGTCACAATGTTTGTCCTCAATGGACTCCTAAACCACTTAACCGATTATAATAAAATTCACACACCATGTGCAGTTCGATCCAACTTGAGAGATAGGATAGTTTAAATCTCAAATCGTTTTAGAGAAAGCGGGCGAAGCCGCGGGCGGTAAGCTAGTTACTATATATATAATGCCCATTATATTCTGTGCGATACTTTTGTAAGATGAAGCTCGACTGTATCAAACATATCAAATGTAGATATTATGTTACTTTTCCACGTGCATAATATAGTAGTAGGCATGTGTTGATAAAAAATATAAATACATAGTTCATAAATAGTGATAAATGATAATGAATCTATCAGGGGGTTAAATAAGGAACAGTGTGGATTGAAAAACGGTTATTCCTGATTGTGGCAAGATATATTTTGAAACTACGAAAGAACTGCGGAGTACTGCACTATTAGGTACAATATTAGAGCTTTCAGATAAATAAATAATATTGTTTGGTAAAAGACTATAGTTAACGCAACTCGTGTTTATTTATATAGGTACTAGATAAGTTGAGCATTACTATTAAATAGAAACCCAAAAATTCTTAAAAATCAAATGCTTACATAGTTTCTAGTGACTATTTAACATCGGACAGGCGTTACTTGCTTTTTCGAAAAATAAAAGTACAAGCGAAGCCACTGAAGGAAGTTATATTATAAAATTTTAACAGCAAGCTCAGAAGTTGGTCGGAACGTCCGCGTCGTATCGAAGTTTGAAAGCAGAAACTTTGCAAAGTAAACACTATCAGCTTCATTGCGACTATTACCTACGTTATTTAATAATAATTTTCTCTTGTGTTTTTTAATTATATTCATTCATATTGTTTTATTTCTGTTTCTGTGTCTAATAGTGCTAAGGAAGAGCGGAACCTCCTGATACAAGCATTTATTTGCTAACTAGGAGTGTTCCAATCACAAATTAGTTAAGGACCTATTGTAAAAGGAAGAAATAAATAATTTGAATTTGAATTTTGAATTATTTAATAAACTATAGCTCTTCGTGAGGTTTATTAGTGTGTAGTGGTGTGAGCTCTTTTTACCCGATTGCACAAGTAATGTTTATCGATTGTATGTTTGTAAACGTAGGTATACAAACTTATGTATTTCTTACGCGTGATCTGTAGAAAATGTGGCTTGATATATTTAAGCTTATCCTCTACGTATCGTATAGGTTTATTTGCTTTGTGAAGATGAAAAATACGAAATTTTGGCGTCAATTGATCAGTCAGTCTAGGAACACACACACTACTATATAAGTTAACTAGCTTTCCGCCCGCGGCTTCGCCCGCGTTTTCAGAGAAAACCCCGCATAGTTCCCTTTCCCGTGGAATTTCCGGGATAAAACCTATCCTATCTCTCAAGTTGGATCGAACTGCACATGGTGTGCGAATTTTATTATAATCGGTTAAGTAGTTTAGGAGTCCATTGAGGACAAACATTGTGACACGAGATTTATATATTATATTAAGATTTCTTATTAGCTGTTCCTTTAATTTTATATTGCTTTATCTTACTAAATACAATTAACTATTCCATGTAAACTATTTTATGACTCGTGAATTATTAATAATCAATAAACTGATATCTTCATACATCTTCAGAATATATTACACACATACCTAGTAACGGTTTGTTAATTACGTTACGCGATTTCTTACCTTAACAGTAATAGCTATAAGGGTGAATTTTCTGTGATAAGATTGAGCTAACCTTTGCCTCTGTTATAACCATCATCATCATGCAATAAGTCAACATAAGTCACGCCTGTGACTGCGCTTGTGATTATAGTCATAAAGTTTGTATAGTGGAATCATAAATCTAATAATTGACAAAATAGTAAAAATGAATACACCGCTTATTATTTTAGTATTCAACACAAAATATAATAAAATGAACGTAATTTGAGCATTTATAAGCAACAATGACATTAGATATTCGTTTATTTATAGAAACATTTATTATAATTTAATTCAGTGAGAATATAACATAGTTAATAATAATAATAATAAGGGCGTAGGGATGTGACGACCCCATCGCCCACGGTTGGGATATCTATTGTTTACGTGATAATAGAAATTCCACCCGTGCAATCAGTCAACCCGCAGGACACCTTGTGGCGGGGTGTCGGGGAGTAGCGACCCCGCGGGAACCGAGTGCTCCCGGGGGAGGCCCCTGTCTTCATCTCCGGCTTGCCTTCACCGGCCGGTCGGAGTGAAGCCTGACGAGGACAGGACCCCCACCTCTGGCTTGCCTTAACCGGCCGGCCAGAGTGGAGTCGCGAGAGCTTTTAGCTCGAAGGGTGGATGCGAATCATAAGTGGCGAGTGGGCACGTGATGCTGGACCCTCAGGGAGCGCGTGATCGGAGTTTAAAGTCCAGGGACGCCTCTCCACCCTTAGCTGCTCACAATATGTTGCCCCCTTGTCGCACTATTGCAGCGACTTGTTTCGGGGGCCCATACAGTGAGAGGGCGAGTCACCACCTGCCAACATATTTTTACTTTCTTTTAGTAGAAAGGCAGGTGCCATAGTTTCCCATAGTCCCCAGTACCAGTCCATTTAGCATCCCAATCCATAGCCCAATTATTAAATTTCCATACCCTGCAATAGTCCTACATCGGCCGCGGACTGCCTAGGGCTGTATTTCTATAGTGCAGTCATGGGCAGGCTGCGGCTGGTGTCCCACAACACATTAAAATTCTCGAAAGGGCCTCTGCGTGTTGGATCCGTGTCCCCACGTAAGCCTTCCAAAGGTCCGGGTACCGTCCTTCTGGTGGTACCCGAGTATTATGGAACCGAGAAACATAATAATAATAATAATAAAGCCTTTTATTTCCCATAAAAAAAAAATAACAACATTATGATTATTAAAACTAAGTCTGGAGAACTACTCATTCCTCCTGAACAGGAACCCCTGTCTGGGTAAAGGCCTCCTCCAACCTGCACCATTCGTTCCTATCCCTAGCGTATTGGATCCACTCATTTCCTGCTATGTTTATGATGTCATCAGTCCATCGTTTCGTGGGTCGTCCTTTCCGTCGTTTTCCTTGTGGTCCTTGCCACCTTGTTACTTCTACTGTCCATCGTTTGTCTTTGTACCTTGCCACATGACCCGCCCATTGCCATTTAAGTCTTAAACTGAAGTGTAGAGCATCAATTAGCTTTGTCTTTTTTCTTATATATCCGCTCCTTACTTTATCTAGTTTTCTAATTTTTAGGATGCTCCTTTCCATAGCTTTTTGGCAGTTAGTAATTTTTGTTTTTATTTTAGTATTATAGGTCCAGAGTTGACATCCATAGGTGAGAGTTGGTAAGATGCATGTATCTATTACTGTTTTCTTTAAGTTGAGTGGATAGTTACCTTTCATAATCTCTTTCATTGCCCAGTATTTTTTCCAGCTTGTATTTATTCGACGTTCTACCTCTTCTTCTTCGCTTCTATCCTCGAATGATACTATTCTTCCTAGGTATATATACTTATCTACGTACTCAATTGTTTTTCCTTCTAGTATAATTGTATGTTTGTAACTATTTGTCATTAATTTTGTTTTTTCTTTATTCATTTGCAGCCCTACTTTTTCGCTTCTTTCTCCTAGTTGTTTAAGCATTTTATTTATTTTACTACTACTTTCAGCAAATAGGACAATATCGTCCGCAAATCTTAGGTGACTCAGAAACCGGTTACCGATTTTAACTCCTTCGTTTTCCCATTTTAAATCGTCAAAGATGTTTTGTAGAACTGCTATAAAGATCTTAGGAGACATAGGGTCGCCCTGCTTCACTCCTCTTAGGATTGGTATGTCTAGTCCTCGTTTTTCTAATTTCACACAGCTACTACTACCATTATAAATATTTTTAAGAATGTCCTGGTATTTTTGATGGATTCCACATTTGTTCAGTGTTTCCCATATTGCGTCGTGTGATATCGTATCGAATGCTTTTGCGTAGTCGATGAAGGCTATATATAATGGTCTATTAAACTCCCTGTATTTCTCTATAATTTGTTGCATAACATGAATGTGGTCTATGGTTGAAAACCCTGAGCGGAATCCTGCTTGTTCTATTGTTTGTTGGTTTTCGATCTTGGAATTTATTCTATTTAGCACAATTGACGCAAAAAGTTTATAGGTACTAGGGAGCAGGCTTATTGGACGATAGTTGCCAATATCCTGAGGATCACCTTTCTTGTATATCAGTGTTATATCTGATTTTTTCCATTGTTCAGGTATTTGTCCTGTGCTTAGAATTTTGTTAAATAGGCGCGATAGTGGCCGTGATAGTGAAGCGATCCCAATTTTTAATGCTTCGTTTAGTATACCATCTGGTCCTGGACTTTTTTCGGGTTTTAGTTTATTAATATGCCTTTTTACTTCTTTTTCATCCACTTCTTCTGGCTCGTCCTGTAGCTCGCTATAGTTCTTATTGCAGTCTTCAGAATTGTCAGGTTTTCTTTTGTTTGCACTATAAAGGTTTTTGTAAAATTCTGTAGCGGTCTCTAAAATTTCTTTCCTCGTATTCGTTTTTGTTTTTTTTGTGTTTAAGTTTTGAATCCATGTTTTATGTGTACTCAATTGTTTGTAAGCTCTTTTTGCGCTCCTGTAGTTTTTAACATTCGCTTCTATAACGCGCTTTCTATAATCACCGTAGTCATGTCTGATAGCCTTATTTGTTTTTTTGAAAAGTGTGCGTAACTCTTCCTTCATTTCTTTCGTTTTATGTTTTGTTTTCAATAGTTCTGAGCGTCTAGTCATCAGCTCTACTGTAGATTTGGAAAAGATTTTGTTTGTTTTTGTGTCTTCTCTGATCGAGTTTGTTGACGTGCTTGTTTTAATTATGTTTTCTATTTTGTTGTACAGGGTCTGTACATCTTCATCATAGTCTGTCATCTCCAATTTCTTCATATTTATTTCTAATGCTTGATTGTATCTCTTTATTTCTTCTTCTGTTTTCAAATTGTTTGGAAATGTTTTGAATGCCTTCCTACATTTCTTTATTTGTTGTAGTGAATAAGTAGCTCTGACCAGTCTGTGATCAGAGCTAAAATTTAAACCGTGCAGTACTTCAATATTTTGTATACTTCTAGGTCGATTTGACAGGATATAGTCTATTTCGTTTTTTGTTTTTTCATTTGGTGAAATCCATGTCCATTTCCGATCATTTCTCTTTTTGAAATACGAATTCATTATCGATAGTTTGTGTTCGAAAGCAAATTCTACAAGTTTTTCTCCACGTTCGTTTCTTATTCCGTATCCGTATTTTCCTAGAATCATCTCTTCATTTGCTTTAGCTTGGCCTACTTTGGCATTGAAATCGCCGATAATCAGCACATTGTCTCCTGCCTGCGTTTTAGCTTCTTGTAGTGTTTCATAAAATTTATCAATATCTTCTGCAGCAGCTTTTTCAGTTGGAGCATACACTTGTATTATTGATATAGCTTTTTTATTTAGTGTCAGTTGAAGCAGTGCTACTCGTTCGGATAGGCCCGAAAAGTTTAAAATATTATTTTTATGAGCTCTTTTTATTAAAAATCCAACCCCGTATAGGCCGGGTGTTTCTCCTTTGAAGCAAAAAATAAAATCATTATGTTCTTCTATTGCGCAGCCCATACGCCTAACTTCGGATAAGCCTAATATATCTATTTTTATTTTTTCTAATGAATGGATAAGTTCTAAATACCTACTTGTGGATGCTAAAGATCTTACGTTTAGTGTTCCAATTTGTAAAGAATTTTGACATTTTTTAATGTGCGTTGGAGGGTTTTGGTCGTATTCCCCCACGGGGACCAGCCGGCTTGGGGGAGTCTCTTTAGTGTTGGTTAGTTGTATGTTTGTTATATTTTGGTTGTTCTTCTGGTTTCGGGTGTCCGTTAGTTGCTATGAATTGGACTTTTCTCTCAATGAGTTGGAACGCGCCCGTGCCATGTATTCATATGCATTGGTTGTATTTGCTTTTTTTGAGGCAATTTGTATTGGTTTTTCTGATTGAGGGGTGCTGAGGTTGGGCGAGGTGGATGGGTCTCGTTTTCTTTTT
Organism: Colias croceus; assembly: GCF_905220415.1. NCBI lineage: Eukaryota > Metazoa > Arthropoda > Insecta > Lepidoptera > Pieridae > Colias > Colias croceus. The sequence continues at coordinate 1,976,352 of NC_059547.1, forward strand.
TCTCGATTAGGGTCTGTTTTGTTCTTGACTATAAGTTTATCCACTTTGAGGTAAGCTATATGTCCTTTCTTTCGCTCTTCCTCTAGCTTTGGTTGTAGTGCCTTGCGCGTCTCTAATATTTCCTTTGTGTAGTCTTCCTTCACATATATGCCATGGGGGAAATTCTTTTTAGATTTCATGATTTCCATTTTTCTCCAGAATGACACTAACGAGATCAGAATAGGTCGCGGGGTACTCCTTGGTTTTCCTATTCTGTAGGCGTTCGTAATTTCGTGTTCTTTTATACTTAAGCCCAGGAAACTGTTTATTTTATTAATTATCGTTTGTACTAGTTTTGACTCATCTTGTTTATCTTCTTTAATCCCAAAAAGGATTATGTTGTTTTTCTTTTTAGCCATTTCTAATCCCCTCGTTTTCTGTTTCAACTCCTCAACTTCTTTTTTCAGTAGCTTATTTTCCTCGTCCAATTTTTTAAAACGTTCATCGATTTGTTTTACTATATTCTGTGTGACTGCTTCTGTTATACTTATGGTTTGTTGTTTCATTTGCTCCTGAATTTTTTCTAGTAACATCTGCATTTGGCTATCCATTTTTTATATTATCCGACAGTTAAAAGGTTTTCGAAATTTTAGTTATAATTCTGGCAACATAAATATGATGATTGTGCTATTTTTAGTTCTTGTGATGGTAGCACTTTGCCGTGGGACTTTTTACGTGGCTCTCTATAACTTGTCGAATTGTTGTGATGGTAACACTTTGCCGTGAGACTTCTTTCGTGGCTCTCTATAACTCGTTGAATTGTTGTGATGGTAACACTTTGTCGTGGGACTTCTTTCGCGGCTCTCTGTAACTTGTTGAATTGTTTATGATTTGTTATGACAGCTCGCACTTCACAGCCAACTTCACCGTTTTGAGGTTATAACTTTCTTTAGAATTCACTTGCACTTTTCTTGAATTTTGATGGTTAATCGTAGTGTGTAAATCTTCTCGTTGTAGGGAATTCAATATTGAACGTATGGATGCACAATACTAGTTATAAATTACGGTAAAACTTATTTAATTCTTTTGCACTGTAAGTAATACGTCTAGTCACTTTGACACCCGTTGACAGAAAAATACTATATAACATAGTTATCACAAAGTTATTAATAATTATTGTTAATATGAAATTTTATTTTGGCTGCGCTGAATTCTGCATAAGATATTTCTAAAAGAGATATTTTTAAGGAATCTTGCTTGACTATGCAATGTTCAATCCCAAATATATGACAGATACAAATTAAACTAGAAAGACAACTAGAAACTTCTACAATCGATTCCATCAAGAATGGACACAAAATACATTCAAATCAGACACCAATCCGATTCGACATTTTAAAAAGACCCCACTAACATTGACTCTTTAATGGCCCTCAAAAATCTAAATGAGTTGCGCAATAAAAAGTGAATTAAAGGGCTTTGTTACAAAATGTACCATTGTTTTGTAGTATAACATTGTTGTGAGCTGTCACAAACATATTATGTTACATAGTAACTGGAGTTACGCTTCAAGGCATTTGAGGGTTTCCAATATAAATAGCTACAAAAAAAATGTATTTAATTCTTTACAAAATATAACAAACATTGTTCCGTATTATGGAGCTTTTATAATTATTATACTAGCTTACCGCCCGCGGGTACGCCCGCTTTGTCTTAAACCTGATAAATTATAATATAACTACTCAAACCTCTCTTGAGTCACTCTATCTACTAAAAAAACCGCATCAAAATCCGTTGCGTAGTTTTAAAGATTTAAGCATACATAGGGACAGAGAATGCGACTTTGTTTTATACTATGCAGTGATTTGGTCGTGCTATAAAGGTTACTTTAAAAATACATTTATTTGTAGTAAGTACCATTTATATATTGCATCTATGGATCATGATCATTGTTTCGATTTCGATGTGATTCTTAGAACCAAATTGTTTGAAGTCAGTCGCGGCGCCGAAATTGGCGCTGCGACTGACTTGTCTACTGACCCTTTGTAAATCAGTCGGTTGCTTTCCGATGTCTCATTTGATCTACGCTGACATACAATTGTATGTAACTTTTATTTCAGACGTTACCTACTATCTATAAGTAGGAACTGGTATGTAAGTAAATTTAAAAAAAAAGTAGGACTCTTTAGATAGTTTCAATAACTTGAGTAACATTTTTGAAACAATGAGACACGATACACAAACTATTATAGCTGCCCAGGAGTCCATTATTCATCGCGCGACGTAAATCGATTACCTACCGTGAATATAAAGCCTACAATTGGCAATTTTCTCACATTAGGAATTTATTTTGTCTTTTATTTTGAGTTCTCGTCTCAGAGGCCTAGACCCACTTTGGGGTTTCAGCGCCATAGGAGTAAGTAAGTAAGTATTTTGAAATGCTAATAAAATAATTCGAACATAAATAAACGAAACGAACAGAAAAACTTTGAAGTTATTACAGATGTTGAAATTATCCTAAAGTGGAACGAGATGTAATATTTTGTTTTCATTTACCTACTTTATTATTTATTGCTTATTTATAAGAGACATTTATTAACTATGACTCAACCTAAGGAAAATAGTTCTTCCAAGAACTTGCCTTTCTTAAACTTAAGGAAAATCCTTACTTATTTTTCCGAACGACTTATGAAACTTAACCCAACAGGTACCTCCTACGTTGAATTCTTAAATCTATATTTTGGTAGGTAGGTATATCTCTTTTTTTAAACATAAATTTATCCCAATTAATTAAAAAATCATAAAAATAAGGAAATATAAAAACTTCCTTGCTTTTGAGTTTTGACCATTGAAAAGTGCTTCTAAAAGAAGTCTAGTTGAATAAATTAATTCGTAAGTTTGACTTGACAACTTTCGCATCGCTACGAAAAAGAATCCCAAAAAAGTATTGTTCATAACTCTCCATTACATAATAATTACATGACCACTTCCGTTCACATATAAGATAAACATACATACATATACATATATCGGAACAATTACTGGTATATGGCTGATGACGTCACCGCGGGGCGTTGGCGCGAAACACTGTGACCTCTGGGCTATCGTATATCTCAACCTTAGTGCCAAAGAGTATGGGACAGACGTTACAAATTTAATTGCGTATAAATGCACTTTAGTGCATATAAATTATAAATGAACGTGCCTTCACATGAAAATATATAGCTAGTGCCTATTAGAAATTAATTTGCCTATTAGAAATTACTCAACGAGGGATCAAATTGATAAAAATTTTATGAAGATATGCTCCAATTACATAATATCATCTTACAATTTATTTGTAATATACATAAAAATATGTTAATATTTGCTTTCAAGTAATCTAAAAGTTAAGAAGACTTACGTATACTTCAAATTCCAATAAAGATAGTTTATTAAAGTTATGATTAAGCTCTAGTAATTTTACGCACGATCAAAGTTCATGAGTCAGAAAAATAACTCATTCTAATTTCTACGCGCGTCTTATAATTATTTGAATTTTCATTAGTATGTAAAGAATCTTCTGCTATGTACGATAGTTAAAAGAAAGCATCGAGAACACGATTTTATGTTTCTGGTAAACGTTTACCGCATCTGCGTATACCTACTCTCTGCCCAATCTGCATACAATAGGTGGTTGACGAGGTAAAGCGCGCCTTCCACGCTCGGCTGGACAGATAGTGATGAAGTTTACGTCGCTGGCAGGTCAACGGACTTTTGTGCAATGAATCGTAATCACTTGCGATATTGTTACGTAACGTGCGGCGCCTTTGGTCGTGCTTTTGTAAATGTTTTCTCATGGCGCTAGTTTTACCCGGCTTCGGTTATGTTAATCTATACATAGATATAATAAATCTGTAGAAGGGTCAATTCTGTACATTGAAAATATTGAAAAAATAAAAAGCAGGGGGTGTTACTGGATCGATACCAAACCCAAATATGTGATTAAAAAAATTTTTGTCTGTCTGTCTGTCTGTATGTGAAGGCATCACGTGAAAACTAGCGGTTCGATTTCGATGAAACTTGGTATAATTATACCTTATTATCCTGGGCGTAAAATAGGATACTTTTTATCCTGGAAAAATACGTAGAAAAAAATTAATCTTAATTTTTCAGTTTTATCCATAGACGTTGTTCCGTAGAACCGCGAACACACGTTGCGTATTATTATAGGCCTAGCCGTATTTGGGAATTGGGTCCAATAGATATTTATAAGATTTTATTGTCAGAGGTACCTACTCAAAATGGAGAAATAAACCATCCACGCGAAGACCGACATCCGCGCGGACGGAGTCGCGGGCGGAAGCTAGTTAGGAATAAATACAAAAAACTCGTTTAGGAATAACTCTAAATTTACACACTGGACAACATTGTAGTAGTTACCTACCTACTAATAAGAACGTACATTCGCTCGTACTATATTTATTTGTGTATGTGTGCATTTCAATTTTTGGATAAATCGCGTCAGTGGTTTTTGCATCGTATCGTAATTTTGTACTGAAAATCAATGTAGTATCTAATACCTATTTATACTAGGAAAATTATATAGAGTTGTTTCGTCTGCCAAGTTTAGTAAATATAAATGTTAATATGTTGCTTTATTCAATTAACTAGATTGCTTCTTTGACGTCACTACTGTTTTTACCATAATATTTATAAGTGATTTTTCGAGTCCCATTTCGGAGAGCTACGCTATCTTACAACATTTCCATGTTGCTACATTCAATGAATTGATATTAGGTACCTAACTAGAAACTCTGGGTGGATTTAAATTCGATCTTTTACATTGTAACGACTACCAGTAGTACACCTATAGAGTTATTGCGATGAAACCTACATAACACATTCGACAGATCTGCATGCATGATGCAGCCGCAAATTTTATGTAGGTATGTATATAAGTATTCGCGATACGTGAAAACCTGTAAAATGGAAACGTAATGAATTGATTGAACGAAAGTATTGTAAACTATTAACTAAATCTAACGTGGAAGATTGTTTTGTATTTAATTTTCAAAGCGACAGCTTACTTGTTAGTTTGGATATATCTGTTTGAAAACCAAAGCTTGAGAATAGAATGGTGCCCAATTCTAGCTTCAGATTCGATACTGGAAAAAAGTACCAAATGATAATTCAAATTTCATACAAATATTCTCAGTATATTATACAGGTAAGTTCGGTAGGCAGCTGGCAATAAGCTACAAGACGCGACGAAATGGTCGTTTTTACAACGTTTTACTGCCCACAGGGACCTCGCAGTTATTTAGTGGGAGTGTGGTACAATATTAGAACTTATCTGATAAACGATATCAATACTCATATTATGAGGACGAAAGATGTGTTTGTTTGTCACGATTTAAAATGAAAATTACTTAGTGATTCGCTTTTAAAAAATTATTTTACCATTGGAAAATCTACGATATAATTTTCACAGACGAACTAAATAATAATTAAATTTAATAATTCTGATTGTTTGTTGTTACGTTATTTATTTGTTAGATTGTGGTTCGATACACAATCAAACAAATAAATTATTGTTAAGTAGAACTATTTCAACTGTTTTGTATCTAGGTACCTATATGTTTTAAGAGATTTATGATGAATTTGATAAGCAACGCAACAAATATTTTATTTTAAGCAAGCTGAAAGATAACACAGCTCAACAAAAAAAAAATTTTTTGTTGTTGCCCTGGATATTTCTACGGATTTATATAATTCAACTACCCAGTTTGCGAATGTAGTCCTTAAAATTATTCAATTGGCTCTAGTTTTTTTTTAATGTGGGTTCATATTATGTTTAATTTTCTTACGGCTCTTTAGAGTACGGGTTGCTAACAAGTGCTTATTTTTTGGTGAATTACGTTTTCTGCACATTCTTCGCTCAGACTCAATGCCCTATTCTATAAAACTGACTATAGAATATGAGAATAATTAATAGTTTCTCTAAAAAAATCATTTTAATGCACAAAAATTGTTCGGTTTGTATTGAGTTGAAAAAACCGAGTAGCACAATGGTCAAAGTGGATACACCAAATTCCCTTGATGTTTTTATTAATGGGATCAAACAAAGCAAAAGCATTGGGAATAATTAATAAAAATGAAAATTTAGGCCTTTGAGGGAATCTAGAAGTATAAGAAGAATAGGTACCCTACGGCCCCACAGGTCGGACGTGTCGAAAATTGATAAAAGATGAAAAATTAACAAAATTAATTGAATGTGAACTATGGAGAGGCATAGTATTGGTAAATTTAAGGTAAATTTAAAGTAAGTACCAAATTATATAGAAATTGCGCAACAGGTGTTGAAAAACTCAATATTTTATGAGCGAAGATACGAACATCAAGGTATACTTTCCCCACAGTCTCCTGGATATATTTCCAGTAAATCTGGGAAATTTATTTAAGAAACAGGCAGAACGCATCCAAAAATAACTAAAAATTATGGAATAAAGGTATCAGGGTACATGGGATCGTCAACTGATGGCAGATTGCTGATGGTCCTTAAGAAACGATTGTCCCTAAAATAACTATAGAAGAGAAGCTTATAAAATATATTTTCTTGTACTATTTCATAAGTTTTGATGATTTTTCTCTATTTTCATATCTATTTTAATTAATCAAAAACTAAAACAAAAAAAATAAGTAAAAATTGTAATAAATAAATGATATTAAACAAATACACCTTCTATTTCATGCTGCGTTTTAGAGTCTAATAAGAAAATAAGGATTAAAAAAAAACTAGAGCCAGTCTACCAAAACCATTAATAGTTTTATTTATAATATGCATTAAATTATTAGAAACCACTTTCACATCCAGGGCAACAAAATCATTGTTGACCAGTGAATCGCGTAAGCTCACAGCTTGTATCACATAAGCCCGCATAGCCTGTGCGGTCCTTAATACGGTCCACAGTATGCTATTATTTATATTGCTTTTGTGTATATAAATATAATTTCAACTCATATTTTCAACGTTCCCCTTTCACTATTATAATGTCTCCAATAAATGACTTTTTAGTGTTTCGAATGCGTTTTTATACAAATACGAAGTAGTTATGTGATCAATACAATAAAAATAATTTCGTATTAAATGCAATTATAGTTAGCAACCAATAAATACAACCACTATGAAATGAAAATATGAAATAAAATTATAATATCGTAGTCTCAGAATGGTAAATTACAATTTTATCACATGTTTTTGTATAGAAAGCAAAATCTTCTCTGAAATACGTAATATCTCCTAAGTCTTATAAACTTTATTTCCTTAACATATGCATTAACAGCTATATTAACGACTATTCTAACCTTCTTTGAGTCTAGCACATTTAAGTATTGCGAAATAATTTAGGTATCAGCCTATGTTAAGCGTAAAATTTATATTTGTTCACTAGGTAGGTACAATCTATTGCGCAGTATTTCTATACGAACTTAGTGGATAAAATAAGCAAACATCCGCGGTCCGCTGTCGCGACTCGCGCGAGATAACACGTAGTTAATGTGCTCCTCGTATTTAATTCTTATTTCGTGATAAAAATAACATTTAAACTTGGAACAGTGTGTCATCGTGAATATCAGTGTCTAATGGAAGTATCAGTGCAAAAATAATCTCATAACGGACGCAAACTTGTGAGTTATAACTTAAAACTTTATAAATTTAACGGCAACTTGCAGTTCGTCCTTGTCGCTGCGTTACAACGCTCTAAGGTCACGACGGAACGCTTCGTAAAGCGCTTGAAGCGCTGTTGCAAACCTTGTCAATTAGACGGCCGCATTTAATTTATTTTATAATTTTTTTTTTTTCGAAACTTGTTTAACGAATTTACCCATCAATAATGGCTCCTCCGATTAAATGTGCAACATGTCAAAACATTATAAAAACAAAAGACTTCTTGACCTGTCACTTCTGTAACTCTAAGTACGACATTGAATGCGCAGATATGAGCCGCCATTTTTTTAGATTGATGATACCAGAACATAAATCGTCTTGGAAATGCGCTACCTGTAAAAGTAAACTGCTTGCGTCCAGCGATTCAAATATCGCAAGTAGTGACTGTGCAGTTGCTGCTTCAGCTTTCAAAAAGTCTCAACACCTGGAGAGTATTACTGGCACTGCAGACTGTTATATTACAGAAAATCGGCTGCGCGTAATATTAAAGGAAGCCTTAGAGTCGTCAGTTTTGGTTCAATTAGGAGACATACAGAAGCAGATAAGCTCTTTTCATGAAAGTCTAGAATTTATTAATACACAATTTGAGAATATTAAAACTCAGCTGGAAGAAAAAAATTCTATTATAAACGATCTTAAAGCAGATAACCTTTTTCTGAAGACGTCAGTAAAAGATTTAACAAGTAGACTTCATACAATAGAACAACACATGAGGGAAAACAACTTGGAAATAAACGGCATTCCTGAACATAAATCTGAAAATTTACTGAATACAATTGGCCAATTAGTCAAGACAGTTGATAACCCCATTGCTCCCGCAGATATCTTGTTTGCCACTCGTGTCCAGAAATTGAATAGGGATGATTCAAGACCTCGCTCTGTTATAGTAAAACTGCGTAATATACAACACCGCGATGCAGTTATTGCTGCTGTGTCAATTTTCAATAAAAATAACTCTGATGCCAAACTAAATTCTCATCATTTAGGTATAGGCGGAGCACCCAGCCCTGTTTTTGTATCAGAACACTTGACACCGACTAATAAATCGCTTCATGCAGCAGCCCGGATCAGAGCTCGCGAGAAAAACTATAAGTTCGTTTGGGTCAGGAACGGCAAGATCTATGTCCGCAAAGACGTATCCAGTCAAGCCTTTCAAATACGCAACAGGGATAGTCTTAATATCATTAGTTAGTAACTTAACTTAAAATGTTTTTATATTTTTTTTTTTTTTTTTCTTAAAATTCGATATGTACTACCAAAATGTCCGTGGTCTTCGTACCAAAACCAATGATGTGTATAACGAAATCCTACAGCATGACTACAAATCTATTGCATTTACCGAAACATGGCTTAATAGCAGTATAGCGGATAGCGAAATTTTCGATTCAAGATATGTAGTATACCGAAGAGATCGACAGCATAATATTAAGAACGATGGTGGTGGAGTCCTTTTAGCAATATCACGCGACACTCCATCGTACCGCATTCAAAATTGGGAATCGGAGTGCGAGGATCTGTGGGTCATGACTGAGGTATTGTTAAATGGTAAGACAATTAAGTTAGCTATTTGTATTGTGTACCTTCCTCCGCCCGTTAATATCGGAACATTGAATATATTCTTAAATAGCTTGGATAGAGTATTGTGTACTGCTGATAATGTTATAGTAGTAGGTGACTTCAATCTCGGTTTCATAAATTGGAATAGGACTTCACACAGCAATGTATTGATTCCATCTGATTACAACTGTTCTGTGGGTCACAATTTGATAGATTTTTTATCATCTAATAGTCTAAATCAGTTCAATGAGTTTAGGAATTGTAATTCGAAAGTATTAGACCTAGTCATAAGTAATTTATCGAATAGTATAATATCTGTCTATAAGTCTGACGATAGCTTATCCAGAATCGATTCTAATCATCCATGTCTATTAATATCACTAATTAACTGTCGAGATATTAAATTCCTCAAATCGAAATACAATCCTAGGCATAACTTTTGGAGAGCAAATTATCCTGCACTTAATAATGAGCTTGGTTCTGTCGATTGGCTGGATCAGTTATCGAATCTATCAGATGTTAACGATATGGTCTCTGCATTTTACAATATTTTGAATTCTGCTATTAAGAAACATGTCCCAATACGAAGTGGATATAAATCTAAATACCCAAGTTGGATGAATATTTCATTAATAAAACGCTTAAAGGAAAAAGACAAGGTTAGAAGGAGGTTTCTTAAGTACAAAAATCCACGTGATAGCATAGAATATAAAATACTTCGTGAGCAATGTCAAAAGTTAACCAATAAATGCATAAGTGATTATAAACATGCTATAGAGTCAAATATAGCAAAAGATCCTAAAAAATTTTGGCGCTATTTTAAGGATAAAGCTAAAACTAATTCTTCTATACCTTCCGAAATGCATCTAAGCGATTCTACAACCTCTACTGGTCCAGGAATAGCGAATTTATTTGCTGAGCACTTTCAGTCAGTGTATACACCCGTATCCGGTCCGACAAATCATATAAATTATTCCTCATTAAACCACTATAATATTTCAAATGTTTCCTTTTCTGAGACAGAAATACTTAAATGCATTCAAAAACTTGACTACAATAAAGGTCCGGGTCCAGACCAAATACCTACACTTTTTGTTAAACGGTGTGCCAAAGTTCTCGCCCTTCCTTTATCATTGATATTTAATAATTCATTAAGATTTGGTATTTTTCCATCATCGTGGAAAGAAACTAGGATAATTCCACTCTACAAAAAAGGCGATCGTAGCAATGTTTGTAACTATCGACCAATCGCAATTTTAAGCTGCTTCCCAAAAATTCTCGAGTCTTTGCTAACTCCGCTCATTTCTAGACATATTCATCACTCAATATCACCCCACCAGCATGGCTTTGTAAAAGGACGCTCCATACACACTAACATGGTAACATTTATTTCTAACCTTTCTTATGATGTTGACAGAGGGAAGCAAGTAGATGTTATATATATACAGATTTTGCAAGCGCCTTTGACAAAGTCGACCACTCAGTTTTGATACAAAAGATATCATCCTACGGAATATCGGGCCCCCTGCTTAATTGGTTTCAATCGTACCTCAGAGAGAGACCTCTGGTAGTATCAGTTAACGGCTATACATCTAAATCATACCAGGCAACTTCAGGCGTGCCTCAAGGATCACATTTAGGCCCTATTCTCTTCGTCATTTTTATTAACGACATAACTGTTGCTATTAAAAACTCACAAGTTTCATTATTTGCTGACGATCTTAAACTTTATAAAGTCGTCGATTCAGTTTATGACGCACAATCGATTCAAAGCGATCTAAATAATATCCAATCTTGGTGTGAAGCAAACAAAATGATTATAAACCCAAAAAAATGTTTTCACCTTATATGCACTAGAAAAAAAAATGTACTTAAATCTAGTTTTGATATTAATCGTGTTCAAATAGAAGATGTCAAAGAAATGAGGGACTTGGGTATTGTGATTGATGGGAGCTTAAAGTTTGATTCGCATTTTGACACAATTGTTAAAAAGGCGAATCAGATTGTTGGTTTCTTGAAAAGAAACACAAAAGGATTCCGTTTTAATAGTACCCGGATTATTCTGTACAATAGTATGGCTCGCAGTGTTCTTGAATACGCAAGTGTCGCTTGGAACCCCTACTTCACCGTTCACTCTCAACGACTGGAAGCTGTACAGCGTAGGTTCACTCGGTATCTTGCCTTTATTTCACCTGGCATTTCGCATAGACGCCCCTACTATGATAGATTACCTATGTGAAGTTGGCAACTAACTGAATAAAAATGAGTGTTTCTCAATTCTATACGATTGTACTAGGTTTGTACCGGATTGTACCGCTTTTTATTTCGTTTGTACCCCAAAGAGGTGGGAAGAAACATAGGGTCGTAGTTATATAGTTCGCTGCTAACTGAATAAAAATGAGTGTTTCTCAATTCTATTCGATTGTACTAGGTTTGTACCAGAACGTACCGCTTTTTATTTCGTTTGTACCCCAAAGAGGTGGGGGGAACATAGGATCGTAGTTATATAGTTTGCTGCCGACCTAGAAATACAGCATTTTTTTAATGCTAACTCAAAGCATTTCGTTTGTACCGGATTGTACCGTTATCAGAACCGAAAAAAATATATAAAAAAACTAATATTCACGTTTATATAAATATACATGAAGATACTAAAGAAAATTCGACTAACTGAATAAAAATGAGTGTTTCTCAATTCTATTCGATTGTACTAGGTTTGTACCGGATTGTACCGCTTTTTATTTCGTTTGTACCCCAAAGAGGTGGGGAGAAACATAGGGTCGTAGTTATATAGTTCGCTGCCGACCTAGAAATACAGCATTTTTTTAAATGCTAACTCAAAGCATTTCGTTTGTACCGGATTGTACCGTTATCAGAACCGAAAAAAATATATAAAAAAACTAATATTCACGTTTATATAAATATACATGAAGATACTAAAGAAAATTCGACTAACTGAATAAAAATGAGTGTTTCTCAATTCTATTCGATTGTACTAGGTTTGTACCAGAATGTACCGCTTTTTATTTCGTTTGTACCCCAAAGAGGTGGGGAGAAACATAGGGTCGTAGTTATATAGTTCGCTGCTAACTGAATAAAAATGAGTGTTTCTCAATTCTATTCGATTGTACTAGGTTTGTACCAGAACGTACCGCTTTTTATTTCGTTTGTACCCCAAAGAGGTGGGAGGAAACATAGGGTCGTAGTTATATAATTTGCTGCCGACCTAGAAATACAGCATTTTTTTAATGCTAACTCAAAGCATTTCGTTTGTACCGGATTGTACCGTTATCAGAACCGAAAAAAATATATAAAAAAACTAATATTCACGTTTATATAAATATACATGAAGATACTAAAGAAAATTCGACTAACTGAATAAAAATGAGTGTTTCTCAATTCTATTCGATTGTACTAGGTTTGTACCAGAATGTACCGCTTTTTATTTCGTTTGTACCCCAAAGAGGTGGGGAGAAACATAGGGTCGTAGTTATATAGTTCGCTGCTAACTGAATAAAAATGAGTGTTTCTCAATTCTATTCGATTGTACTAGGTTTGTACCAGAACGTACCGCTTTTTATTTCGTTTGTACTCCAAAGAGGTGGGGAGAAACATAGGGTCGTAGTTATATAGTTCTGTAAAAAAACATTGTCGCTAATTCTTTGCTGATTCACATAATAACTATTTTTGAATCATCATTGAGCACTCAAGAGCACCACTTCCACAATTCATTTTCGACCTACTTCGACTATATTACGTGATAATTGAATATTACGATAAGTGTTCCGTTTCTCATCGTTTGTACCGCTGGGCAAACCTTCCATACCTTCTTCCAATAGAGAAAACCACCGATTACGAATGTATTCTTGGGAAACTTTCGTAATTCCACAAGATTACAAGCACAGTTGACAGATACACAGGGTGTAATCGTTAAGTGTGCACAGGCGATTATTCTGTAACTATTACAGATATCAAAAAACTTTAAACTGATATCGAAAGTACTTAACCTAATGAGAAAATGGCCATAATAAATTTTTACACAGTTAGTCGAATTTTCATTTTTATTCAGTTAGTCGAATTTTCTTTAGTATCTTCATGTATATTTGTATAAACGTGAATATTAGTTTTTTAATATATTTTTTTTCGGTTCTGATAACGGTACAATCCGGTACAAACGAAATGCTTTGAGCATCGACCACACAACCACTTTGAGTTAGCATTTAAAAAAAATCTGTATTTCTAGGTCGGCAGCGAACTATATAACTACGACCCTATGTTTCCCCCCACCTCTTTGGGGTAAAAACGAAATAAAAAGCGGTACGTTCTGGTACAAACCTAGTACAATCGAATAGAATTGAGAAACACTCATTTTTATTCAGTTAGCAGCGAACTATATAACTACGACCCTATGTTTCTCCCCACCTCTTTGGGGTACAAACGAAATAAAAAGCGGTACAATCCGGTACAAACCTAGTACAATCGAATAGAATTGAGAAACACTCATTTTTATTCAGTTAGCAGCGAACTATATAACTACGACCCTATGTTTCTCCCCACCTCTTTGGGGTACAAACGAAATAAAAAGCGGTACAATCCGGTACAAACCTAGTACAATCGAATAGAATTGAGAAACACTCATTTTTATTCAGTTAGCAGCGAACTATATAACTACGACCCTATGTTTCTCCCCACCTCTTTGGGGTACAAACAAAATAAAAAGCGGTACAATCCGGTACAAACCTAGTACAATCGTATAGAATTGAGAAACACTCATTTTTATTCAGTTAGTTGCCAACTTCACATAGGTTGATAGATTAGCTTTTTTCAAAATGGATAAACTTCAGGACAGAAGAGTCACCCTAGACTTAACATTTTTGTTTAAATTGTTAAACGGAACAATCGATAGCCCAGATTTGCTCAATAGTATAATGTTTAATGCTCCCCGTTCGATTCCCAGAAAACCTATCCGAACTTTCAGCGTTCCAACTTGTAGAACAACTCTCGGTTCAAACTCACCAGTTTTTCGCTTATTGAGAACCTACAATGAATACCTCACTAAAGTTCCGAACCTTGATATTTTTCACGATAGTTTGCCAATGTTTAAACGAAAAGTGCACGGATCATATCACATCAAGTTTTAGAATTAAGCAATATTGAATTAATATACTTACTTTAGTTGTATAAAACATCCTCATTGACTACATTTATCTTTAGTTTTTCTTGTAATGCTGTGTACATCTATAATAGGGTCAAGCATTAGAATATTCTTACTCTGTATTTATTATTAAGGAATGATGTATGCGTGATCTGTCGATGTACCCTAATAAATAAATAAATAAATAAATAAACATACAAACCAATTCTAATAATTTTTAACCATTGAATACGACGAAAAACATATATCAATCTCTAAGATATCTTAATACTTACCACACACGCGCACATAAAAAATAACAAATTTCGAAACCTCAAACATTTTTCAACTACAATCATAATGCAAACACGACACTTTACAACTAAATAGAAATACTACAACACAGTTGAAGCAGCGCAATCTGAGCATGGGATCTTCCACCTTATTCCCAAGATGTTAGAGCTAAAATACCATAGCTTAGGTGCAAGATAACTGGCTGATTGATTACTTCCTATGGATAAGGGTTTCGACGTATCCAGATTTACTATCCACTATGTTAATTCCAACTCATTTTCATTTCATAGACATTGCCGTGTGGGCGGTTAGTACCTGCTAAGCATAATAAGGTATGAGCCATGAATGGATCGTAAATGTTTATCTCTTTAATTAATTTATTTAAATCGAATCGTTTCGTTTTAAAGATGATACGAAAACGCTTTAACTATCAATTTTTTTACCATAAAATTTAATATGTGTTTTCTTAAAAAATGAGCTAGTGCTCAATCGAGTTAATGCAAACTGCAAAACTACCTAGTGGTACTACCACTAGGTAGTTTTGTATCATTTTGTCGTGTATGAGGCAAATGCAAGTCACATCTGTGTTACTGATAGATTTAATTTAAAGACAAGTAGCTCATGATCGAACTGTTTCTATGCACATTGAGCATGATAGAGCAGTATCGATCTGATTTCAAAGTTTCATTTATGACTGAGACCCATACTATGAAGTCAAAGCAGTCTTATTTCCTGTGTGGAAAAATGACAGCGTTATATATGAATAGGTCGTCTAGCGTCACTTTCCCACACAATGGAATAATACTGCTAAGACATCGTGGTAGGCTGTCTTAACAAGTCTGTCAAACAAAGTGTTTTATACGCTAAATTCCATTCGATCGATTTATTTGTGTCAATTTTAACTAATGTTATAAAGATTTGGATGTAAGTATGTTCGTAACGAATTGGCCCAAAAAGGACGGATTTGGAGGAAACTTACAGTAACATAGCTTACACTGCATCAGAATAACACATGAAGCTTTAAAAAAAATATTTTGCGGGTTCGTCCGGTCGAAATCGCGCGCTATTATTTTAAAGTACTATATGGGACCCTTTTTTTTTTTTTTTTTTTTTTTTTTTAAAGTGGGGAAATCTTGCATAGATACCCACGGCGTCCGGGGAAAGGGCCGCGGGTTATGTCGGATTCCTACCGACCAAAACCCCACTGTGTTCCGTCAAGCCACATAAACGACGGGGCCACGGGTATAGGTAGAATTCTTCCGTGACCCCATCACTATATGGGACCCTGAAAACTTTTAACACCTAAACCTTTAAACAGCTTTAGGTACAAGTCGGTTAAAGCACGTTAATTAGGCAAGTCAAAAGTCGCGAGCGCTATGCATAATTCATTCGGACAGCGGCTTATCGCGGACATCTTGGATTTTGTTTTAACACTTTTTTCAACATCCTCAATTATTAGAACTCGCGTGCACGGTGTTTTTGGTTTATTTTAATTTGTTCAGAATTGAGGTGGTGGAATAAAAGTTTAAATTGGTGGATTGAAACGTTGAGGAAAATGATAAGTATGCTGTGCCACGCGATTTTACCCAAAATCAAGAATTTTTATAGCTCATGTGTATAGTGTCGTATATAACCCAAATTTTCATCCAAATCCATCCAGTAGTTTCTCCGTGAAAGAGTAACAAAAATGCATACATTATAGTAGATAGCTTCATGATATCGTCGATTATGAAGTAGGTACTTCGTCCAATACAAACGATATTTCTTTTTCAGACTTCAATATTGTAATGTAGTGAAGTCAATTTTACGTAGGCTCAGACCCGAGAAAAGTTATATTTTTTAGGCTTGCACCTATGTATGTGCGTTTGTATCATAGATCCAGAATATTATAGCAAACGTTAGTATTTACATATTAAATAACTAAATGTTATAAAAGTAGACGATCTATCTTTTATCTATTGGAGACTTAATAAACATCGTCTAAAAGATAATGTTATAAGTTGTTTTGTCTTATCTTTACGTCTTGTTATTTTAAGTGAGAATTCTCAAAAAGGCTTATTTTAATTTAATTCGATTTGTTTATCGGAATTGTTATAAAGTAGGAGAAGAACAGAGCTTAAAGATATTAAAGTGATAAAGTTTGGGTCAAACCGGTTATTATTGATATACTATACGTGGTATACATTTTTCTTTTTTCATAAGTTACTAGTATCTGATACAAAAACAATAAGGTCCCGTTATAATCAGTATATATATTTGGCATTTAGATTGACCTTGTTTTTCTAATGCTAATAAGTTTTTTCAAGCGTACTATTAATAATACATTGAATTACTTTTACTTTTAGATTGATAATTTATCTATTCTAAGAACATACATCTTTCGTTTAATTTTGGCCAAATAACTTAAATAATTCTAATATAGAATTATTATTCTATTTAAAGTATCATATAAAAGTACATACTTGATCAAATTTTTTAATAACTATTTATACTTGATCAATATTATCCTTGGTCCTTAAAATTGAATAAAATATCTCAACTAATTCTATATTTAACATGTATGATGTTCACCTCACGGCTCACAGTCATCAACTTAGAACATTAACATTATTAGGTATTCTGCGACTTAATTGTAAAAGGCTACAGAAACTAGAGCCATTAACGTAGTATTTGCTCATTAAAAATTCACGCTCAAATAGCGACACTCATGTGACTCAAAATCTATTCTACATCAACGATATTAGTTCTACTTTGATATTTTAAACGAATATTTCTACATTTATCCCGTGCTATACCACTGGGGGACGCAATTTTACAAAATTTAATACAACGAAGGGAGCTGACATCATCCGCTCCAAGGGGACGCGCGTGCCCAAACAGCTGATTGCCAGAACACCATAAAGAACTTTTAAATACCATCCATTGCAAAACCGACTCTAAAACGAGTGCCTACAATCTAATTTCCACAACAGACCCTCCCCCGACCCTTATTTAAACACATCAAACGAAATTCAACTCAGACACGTCGCACAAAATATCAAAGTCGACCGTAAGCTGCGCTAACGAAACACGTCATCTATGGAATAAAAAGCCGGTGTTCTAGCAATTTGAACGTTAAGTTACGGGATGAGGGCTTAAAATTAGTCGTACGAGTTAAAGAGATAAAAGCGAATGGATTTTGTGCATTTCACTTGGCTGGAGGCCGCTAGTTGCATGCGCGCTAAAATATTTCACGGCAAAGACGGATGATCCGTAATTACAACGAGATTCAAATAATATGGCACTGCAACGTTTTCGACGTTCGATCTATCAAATTATATTTTGCTATTCTGATGTAGTTTTTGATTGGATTATTTTTAGGTTCATCGCATCAGATTAAAGTTCATTTCAATTATTGTCTGTATCTGTTATGACTCATCTCACGCTCTCACAGAAGAATAGGTTGCGAGACATTTTAATATCATATTACATGTTTTAAAATACATTGGTATTTCATTGGAAGGATAAACGAAATTTGTTTAAACATCCGAAAATGATTTGTACAAGAAGAATTACATAGTTTCTCGATCATTTTGAACTGATTCCTATGATTATGTCATAAAAAAATGGACGTGTCGGTACTAATCTGTAATTAGTTGTTACATGTTCGCGTAACAGACAATATTACTCTGTATGTTGTAAGCTTGTTTCCAGAGTGTTTTTTTTATATCAAAATACATTTTATTTACGTATTAAATACTCTTTAAACTACCTAGCTACCTTTACCATAAAAGGTAAGAGACAGAACTTGTATTGCTCATTCTTCAAAATGATGTCAAAATCGAATTCTGTATGTTATGTGAATAGAATAAGACAGGAAATAACATATAATAAAGACTTACTTATCTGGGTAGTACGCGAATAAATCAGAAGAATTAAACCTCATAAAATGATTATGAGCAAAATTTTAAAAATTTCCAAAACAACAGTATATATAAATGCGTTTCTAGATAGATTTTTCTTGAGACAATTGCACTTTTTTGTAGTATTTTTAACACCCTTTTATTAGCTTCGCCTGTATGTTTGCAAGCTTGCATGTGATTAACTCCTTTAGTATAAATTTAGACCTACTAAAAGGACAGATTTAACTGTGACTTCGTACACTTTTCAAGGATCGATAACAATACCTAGAACAATTTCACGAGTTCTTATAGAAGCGTGTATTTATTGTATATTACATGTACATAAGTTTAACAGTTAACTTCATATTCTTTATTTATTTTCCTCGTCTTTTCTGGGTTGTCTGGTAGAGATCGCTGCCAGCTAGATTGATTAATTTATTGTTAAGTTTATAAAATGTATCCTATACATAATATGGTGTACAATAAAGAATTTTTCATTCATTCAAAACTCCCCTTAAATTGTCCAAAGCCCCAAATGTCCCTTATATTACAGTTTCCTTTACCATAGTTGTTACACGTTACACGTAAAATATAAGGCATTTGCAACTAAAATTGCATCGTGGAGAAAGTGCACCGTTATACGGAAGTGGAAATAACTACGTATCTGAGACCTAGATCCATTTTAGCTAAGCTAACAGGAATGCTGAATATTACATCGAAAAGTTAAACTTGGATGAAATTTTTATCAATTTTGAAGGAGTATTTTGGTTCTTCACTACATAGTATAAAAAAAAGTCGCTTTCTCTGTCTCTATGTCGCTATTTCCCTTTGTATGCTTAAATCTTTAAAATTACGCAACGGATTTTGATGCGGTTTTTTTTAATAGATAGAGTGATTCAAGAGGAAGGTTTTAGTATATAATTTATTAGGTTTTAGACAAAGCGGGCGAAGCCGCGGGCTGTATGTATAAGTTAGATATCATAAATGGTGTAATGCAAAAATGACACAATCCAAATATAATGCAAATGAAAAATACGATATAATATACCTACCTACTAAATATGATAGATAAAGATGAAAATTTAAGTGTGGGGTAGTTATACTATGATTATATATCGATGTAATGTGTGATTTAGCAGCAAAAAGCTGTAACTTTCGAAGTTTGCGTAGAAATTGTAGGTCCTACTGCTACAGACTTCTGCCTTTACAATATATATGTGGGGATGGTGTAAATAAAAAGCCAAAATCGCCCAATCGATTTATTTCCCAGACACCGGTTACATATCAAAAAATACATTTCAACAATCCTCCATTACAATTACATCGTACCAAAAAACACACAGTCAAGTCATAGACAACCAAAAATCTACAGTCTACAGATAACATATCCACAGATTAAATAATAGAAAAGCACAGACTAAAAATAAAAGTAGTTATGAAATACAATCTTAATTATTTATCCTATTCCCACATGTATAACATTTTGGCTGTTTGCTCTATCAATAATAAAATTGTAAAAGTAATATAAGGTATTTTAATGTCGCTATTTCCCTTTGTATGCTTAAATCTTTGAACTGCGTAAGGGTTTTGATGCGGGTTTTTTTATTGATATAGTGATTCTCGAGGAATTTTTGCAGGTAGGTACCTATATATAATTTACTAGGTTTTAGACAAATCGGGCGGAGTTGCGGCGGAAAGCTAGTATGTTATGAAATAGGGATGCACATACATTTCAAATACTTCCGAGCTTATATTGTCAGCAAGTTACAGCTATTTATAAAACATTGTGCCTTATGACACAAGCATTTGAAAACAAACCAGGAATTGTATTACAATAACAAACTAGAGGAATGTAGGAAATAAACATCGTTATCAGGACTTGAGTTAAATTGAAATTGAATAAATAGTTGAATATGAGACGGTATTATTCTGCTATTACCTAATTTAATTTAATAATAAAATATTTAGGTCTCTTATTTTAGAAGGATTTTCAAAGCGGTAGAGATATTTATTATTTTACAAGCTTCCGCCCGCGACTCCGTCCACGCGGAAAAATTAAGATTTTTTTTTCTACGTATTTTTCCGGGATAAAAAGTATACTATTTTATGCCCAGGATAATAAGGTATAATTATACCAAGTTTCATCGAAATCGAACCGTTAGTTTTCACGTGATGCCTGAACATACAGACAGACAAAAATTTTTTTAATTACATATTTGGTCTTGGTATCGATCCAGTAAAATCCAGTAAATAAACACCCCTGCTATTTATTTTTTCAATATTTTCAATGTACAGAATTGACCCTTCTACAGATTTATTATATGTATAGATATAGATATGGTACTACTAGCAAACCGGGCGAACTCCGTTTCGCTACCAGATACACCTTTTCTTTGCTATAAACCTCACGGAGCCCGTGACCAAAACCGTGGAAATCGGTTCGTGCATTCTGGAGTTATAGGAAGGAAGGTCAGGAAGGAAAACCTGACTTACTTTTATATGGTAAAAAAAAGAAGATGAAGTGGCCCAGTGGGTAAATAGCTAGTTTTTCAGATTGTACTGCTTCGATCTAATCTTAAGAGTTAATCTGTTGCATGTTGGTCTTATCGCCACTCATTTAATTTGTCCGTCAAAATACACATTACACACAAAACTGTATACATACAGTACGTACACACTTTTCTTAGTATAGTACCTACCTAAACTATACACTTCGTTTATATAGCATAGATATATAGAGATCTCTACTTGATCATGTATTTATGATCATTGCTGAAGCGTTGTTGAAATAAATTCGAAAAAATGTATACGAGTGAAACCATGAGATGAAAAGCAAGTGCATACCTACTATTTGATAAATATGGAGGATCGCGGATTAAAAGTTAATTATAGGAAAAACAAATCACAGTGATAATTGTTATTATTTATTACCGATGTTATCACGTTAATGTTATTAATTATTATTAATCTTAATATATTCGCGTGATTGGATGTTACTTAGATACACTAACTATTTATAGAACAAGATTCGCATGCGTGTTTGATTTTGTATGTATGTAATAGATATCTACTATTTTAAAATGTCTTAATTGTTTAATGTTTACGCGTTTAACTGGTTTAATTATAATTAATAATAATTGGACAAGTAAATTCCGATATACTATACCTACATACTTAGATCTCGGATTGGTCTGTCGTAGCGCGCGCGCGGAGACCAATCCTTAATCTAAGCCTACATATTTGAATGTCGCAGATTTGCGTATAACCGAGGTTAAGCACGGTTAGGTGAGGTCATAAATAGGATGGGTGACCAATTTTTTCAAGCCCGACTCGTCTTGTCCGATTTTATAATAGTACGCCCGTAGTTTTTGCTACCTTTTATACGATTAATATATATTCAGTCAATACTAAACGCTTGTAGGTAGCATATACGATTCTCTAGAAGGTTCTAATGTCAAAGTTGTTCGGAACACCGCAAGTGTTAATCGTTCTAAACTTTCATCGTATACATGTATAAAAGTTTGACAGAGCTTGGAATAACTTGTGCTTAGCCACTGGTAACTGTATAGAGCAGTCGCTTTTGATTTAACTCCTATATTTTCCTAATGTAATAGCTATTTACTTCATGCCTATTTGGTATGTATTCATTTCTGAGAGATATACCTATGTGTTTAAAGTATGAAATAAACCCTAAAAAATGTATTGAACAAATATTCCCTACTTCCTTTTCTCTACATGCCAACATGCATCAATGATTGACTTGCAAAGACGTTACAAAAATGATTTTTACTGCTCTTATTTCTAAAAGCTATAAGTAAGCCTAACTATGCATAGTATAACCTAAACCTGGATATAAATAACCTGTATTATCTGATCGGAAATGCAAATTAGTCGAGACTGGTTACTATGAATTTAAACCAAGCAATTCAAATAAATTTATTCGGATATACTTATTTATCATTATAAAGTACCTATAATGTAGTTAAGTGCGGTTTTGATGTAAATTGTGAAATTAAAAAGTAGCTATTGATTTCAAACCATCAATAAGGAATGAAACTCATACCTATTATTTAAAAGTCCACAAACATAACATATACATACGTACATACAGTGAAATACGCGATAAAGACAAAATACTATATGATCGTACAAATCCCCCAAATAATATGGAATCAATTCTCTTTTATACACGATCAATTATTAAGACCTACGAAGTTTAAATTCGTGCATGTGAACATTTACGTTGAACGAACTTTCTTAATTTATACTCACACGTCGATCAAACACAAAAATATAATTATAATAATTATAGTTAGCTAAAAACAACTGCAGAATTGACATTTTCCCTTTCAGTTAAAGAGCAGTCTATAGGCCAGCTATCTTTAATTACAACTAGTCCAATCCTAATGGATGGACACTAAAATTTGATATAGTGTGCAGTTAAACTTCTAGTTTGTTCTCCAAGCACTATATTACTGTCTAATGGACCTAAGATTAGATACGTATTGAGTCCAATGTTTTATGAGCTCTTTTTTATGAACTACAGAAATCAAACAATGTTCGCAAATAGTTAATGAAAGAAAAAACAAAATAATTCAATTCAATATATAACCTTTGTTTATTTGTTTTTAAGAATCCATTCAGTTCCCACGATCCTCCCGTTTTCAGACATAGCAAGGAAAAAAACAGCACTGATTTAAAATCCTTTTAACGTATTGTTTCTGGAGAATGTCCATCTTGGCCGATTACGGTATTTGTCTTTAAGTTAAGCTTCAATTTGTAAATGGAGTTTTAAAGCCTGATAAAGGACTCATTTAAAATCGCTAAGCCAAAGTAAGAAAAAAATGTAAGCGCCTATTAGAGAGATTTGTTTTAACGTAAATGGCAGGGAAGGGTTTGTAAGGTTTAAGTGTCGAGTTATTTAATTGATCATTTTATTATTTTGTGTATTTATTTAAGTAATTGTAGGGATAACAACAGCTTATAACCCTTATTATTATTTGTCACTAGCTGTGCTCCGCGGTTTCACCCGCAGTGCTCCGCTCCTGTGTGTCAGTGTGATGATATATAGATTATAGGCAATAGCCTTCCTCGATAAATGGGCTATCCTCGATAATGGGAGTTCCTGAGATTAGCGCGTTCAAACAAACTCTTCAGCTATATAAAGTACATATAGTATAGGTGAGAATCTCGCTAAATAACTTATAGTTAGTAATACCAACGTATCAGTAATTTTCGTCACAACGATCTTTTCTCTTACGAATTAAAGAGAAGAATATGAACTAACTAATTGACGTATTTTATCGATAAACTAATGAAGAGACGCTGATTTTAGGTCAGAAGAAATAATATTTCGTAAAACTGAAGGATGTTTTCCACTTGATGAATGAATTTGCCGCATATACTTACGTCACTTGGGAAACCAAAAAAAAGTGCAAAGCCAATCAGTAAATCTGTCAGTCTGCCAGTCAGATTAGAGAGCGCAACATGCATTGGTCTTTTTTAATACCTAAGTAAGAAATTTGAAAAGAAGTATTTTAATACTTACGAAGTTGTACGAAATTGGTACAGAAAAGCAGATTCTGTATTGTATCTCAAATATGATTCTACACTATGACTACCACAGAATACGCTCCAAAATCTTGTTAATAACACTTAAAATTATTGATTCCACGTTTGTATTTTCTTTGCGGAAAAACTAAGGAATCTTCTTAGGTAGGTATGATACTTATCGTAATAACATATAGATATGGTTTTTATTTACCCAAGTAACAATCGCCAAGTTAAAAGCCAGTTACAAAGATTTATCGTATTTGCTTAAACCGAACCTAACCTAAAAACGATTTGGCAGTTTTCACGTGATTTATAGATAAACAATCTCTCAAATTCTTGCATTTATTGGAAGTACGAAAAACTCACTCGCGTTTTAGTAAATTAATTTCATACTGTTTTTATTATCTTCAGAAGTATTAACCAAGCAATGGACATATGGCGAACAAATGTGTGCAATGAAATTTAATTATAAACGGAAATATATCGTCAGTTTTGTTTTTTAGGTCTGCTCGAATAACGACTAGACTTTTTAGCTTTTTTTCAATGAATAGTGCGCAACTGATACGCAATTTGAGGGACAAAACCACAGGCAAAAGCTGATATTTGTTTAGTTTGTGTTGTAGAAAGGTATATTCTGAAAACTTTATGGTACCTACACTGCCAAGTTTCATCAAAATCTTTCCAAACATTCAAACTTTTCTACTTATAATATATCAATTAGGTAGTTTATAAAATCCAGCCCAGTTACCAGGGAAACATAAATCCTTGAAATTAATAAAGGACAGTCGAAAGTTCAAAAGCCAACATCCTTACTTTTGTAGAAGATCCGAATTAGATTGATTTTTGGTCTAATAAGTAACAGAACTAACACAGACGTCGGAGTTTTAATTAGATTTTTTCCTGATATTTATTCGTTTTTCCATAAGGACCTTTTTGTGAAAGAAAATCTGTTGAAATACCTAATAATACAATTCGCCAAAAAAGAAAATGTGTAGGTACATCCCAGAATACCTACAACTTTTCTTCGATATTCAGCAAATTAATAAACTTAAAATACCTAATAAGGTAGTTATTCCAAACCATTTCATTTCATAACCTCATAATTTTATAGTAATTATGGAATATTAATTAATTATTTATCAATACCTACGTATGACTTAACAGTTTACGTAAAGATTACGTAAAGGCACGTCTAGACAGCCACGCTGCATGACAACTTGCATGCATAACTTTTACAAAAACAAATTTTCCAGACTCGTTTATTTTTTTGAATGAGTTAAATAAACATAAAAAGCGATCAAACAAAGTGATGTGGAAGAATTAGGTATGTTATGCATATAATTATTCATTAGGATAACATGATAATTTAAGCCGAAATTTAGAAGTAATTCTTGAAAGAAGTCAGAAAAACCGGTTAGCTGGAGCTTTACTAAAGCGCAAATACAAGTGAATGAACATTGAACATTGAGATATAAGTACTACGTAAGGAGGAGACACCACGAATAAAATATGTGCGCCGTTTTTTTTGCTCTAAGTTTTAAAAAATTATTATCTAGTTAGGTACTTACCGATGAAAGTTATTCCTTTGCACTTTTCCGTATTATTTGTGCAATATCGTTACACACATGAAGGCATATTTTATACGTTTCACTTTAAAACAAATAAAAAATGAGCGTGCAGTTACGACTTACGCCATATGGCGTATGTTGAGCGGAACATAAGTGATGTAGGCGGTGTCGTCTCCATATGTATATCTCAATGTGAATGAATGTATGATTGTAAATTTGAATACAGAACTTAGAGATTGATAGTGTTAATTATTTGCAATTAATTTTTAATTATTTTAATATCAACACAAGGCTGGGTGATGTAGGTATAAATTGCTAATAGTCGAAATTATAATTATGTACGTAGGTATCGAAAACTTTTGCGAAAACCATGAAACCTGATGTAAAATTACATTGAATCCTGGGTTCTCAGGTAGGTGATCAGTATTCTCTCTTGTAAACCCAAAAATCGCAGGTTTGTAAGCTTAATTATTCTCTTTACCAGGTACAAAGGATCATTTCCAGACCAAAGGTTTAATTGTTATTATTGATGGGTCGCAGACAAAAATACCCATTAAGAATGACATAAGAAAGATAAAAGGGAAAAAAGAAAGGTACGGTACTCCGACTTGAGTAATTAATCAAACTTACGTATCATACATTCTCAAGTGATTGATCGAACAGATGCATGTCACATGTTTAATAAATCGAATTTATTTCTCTTTGATAAAATCAATGAAGTGAGTATTTCTTCATAAAAACCTAGGACTCATGCGTTATAAGAAACTAAGAAAGGCACTAATAACTCGGTTTCTCAAGTAATTACCATAAACAATCCGTAATCAGCCGCTATCGCAAACATTTTAGCATTAGCGAAAGAATGTGTACAAAACATTTGGAGACCGTGGGAAATACTGGTACATTTTATTAGACGACGGTGGCCGGATGTCGCGGCAATAAAACCAAAATTAAACTTATATCACGCGTTATGAAACCCTCTGTTTCGCCGTAAATGGTCCTGACTTTTACCGGTTCGAACTGGTCCAGCTGACTTTATACTGAGGAAATCGATAGTCTGGTAGGGAAAAGGTCTGGTCAAATATAGACTTACGGCTTTGTGTGAATGAGAAGTGGGACAACGGAACTGAAGGCATTATATTATACTACCTACCTACGTCGTTTATGTATACTAGGTACTTACTAGATGTATACTAGATACTCCACCGAATCATAAAGGATTACTATCATTACATGAAGCAATGCCTTATTGAATCCGTCCAGATACAATACCAGGAATAGCAGTAGGTACCGTATTGATATGCAAAGTCTTGTCTTCGACAAATGCTGATAACTAATGTAAAAAATGAAAAAGAGTAATTAAGGCAGTTGCTACAAAAAGCAACAACTCTGACATGTCACTTTTGAAATCAGGAAGTCTGCAAAGCATCTTTACGTGTCGCGGTTATAACTATTATACCTACTCGATCATCTGTTTATTCAGAGCTAATATTTAGATACTAAAATGATTATAGATCAATAACGTGTAGTTCTAGACGCAGTACCTTCCAGTATCCATTAGCTTTATACGATATGGATCAAGCACCACCAAATGTCATTTTTATATCGAAATTAGGATGAGCTGATGATTGGATGTTGTACTTATCTCAAAACACATACCTACAGAGGACAGCGATGTTCACGTAAGTTTATCGAATACTAGCTGTGCTCCGCGGTTTTACACGCAGTGCTCTGCTCCTGTTGGTCATAGCGAGATGATATATAGCCTATAGCCTTCCTCGATAAATGGGCTATCTGACACCGAAGGAATTTTTCAAATCGGACCAGTTGTTCCTAAGATTAGCGCGTTATAGTATAGATTTCTTGTGGGCTTAGTTTTTACCTCTAGAATCTAACATGTTCTTTAGGCACTATTTTGATACAATTATTGAGCTCAACACGCTGCTCCACACACAGAATACCGCCCAACGAGAAAAAATATGCGATGAGTCTACGATCTGTCACCATCTGTCTCTATTTTCTATCCATATCTTTTTTCTTCTTCTTTTCCAATATTGCTAGTAACTATTGTAACTACCTATTAAGTTCGTGGGTGATATTGACTTACTAGCACTAAGTACTAAAATAACGTAGGTACTAACTTTATTTTATGTTGTAAAGCATCTTATAAGTTTACAACCATCGTTTGAGTTTGAGTTCTTTGAGACTTCATTGCATCTAGAGTTACAACCACATAGAAGACTATAAAGGACTTAATCTTGGTCGAAGCAGATTGCATCTCGAGAGCTTTCGTCACTATCAGGTATCTACACCCATAGAATACGTGAACGTTCATTTATGAGTTATTCTTTAAATCTTATGTTACCTAAATAATTTATGATGTATTGAATAAAAGCTATAATTCCACATTGTAAATTTCCGTGTAGTCATCATTATTATCAATACATTTCGTCCAATAATTAACAAAACATTGATAAAATTCAGTATTTTTAATTTGTCATCTCTTTTTTATTGTATAAACCATATTACTTACTTAATATTACATATTAGGGTAAATGAGACAAAACAGGCAATAACCAAAATATATTTAAACTAGTGGTCCGCCCTGGCTTCACCCGTGGTACATATTTCGCAATAAAAGGTAGCCTATGTCCTTTCTCGGGTATCAAAATAACTCCATACCAAATTTCGTGCAAATTGGTTCAGTAGTTTAGGCGTGATTGAGTAACAGACAGACAGACAGAGTTACTTTCGCATTTAACTATAATTTTATAATATTAGTAAGGATTTATCTAAAATTCGCCTGCAGTTTATTCCTTAGATGAAAATGGAAAACTGGTTGTTAACAACTTTAAAGTTCAAATCAGATTATACCTAATTAAAAATAAACTCGATGCTATAACATGTTTTCCTTCGATAATCATAACTACAAGATTGGAATGTAAGGGAAAGCATGAGAAGTATCTTAGATTGCAGAACAAACAACTATTAGCCTTTATACTGACATACAATCGACTTGTACCGGAATTCAAAATGAGAGCAGTCTTGTTGTGTTAGTAAAACTATATAGGTATCAATAACAATAAGATTCAAACTTGCTTCAGCCCGCGGTTTTGTCTCTACGAACAGCCATTTCGTAACTACCTACAAGAGATTAATTTTTTTTTATCTAACTACACAAAAAATTGCAATTCAATCTAGGTGTTTTTACATGAATAGAAACGTAGATTAGATTTTCAATCTAGTACGAATAAACGAAGGTTAGATTACTCCAACATTTATATGTGACGAAGAACTAAAAATAAACTTAGCTAGGTAGGTATATCGCCATCCGCCAACTCAGCTGTTTGAAGTAATTTACATTGCGGTTGAAACCAACACCACAATACTCATATATCAGCTTTCAACTAATTGTGCATTTTTCTTCAATACACAAAGTTGCGTAAATAAAAAAATAACGGTCAAGAATAAGGAAACTTCCATAAACAAAAAATGTATTTCAGTAGTTAATATTGCAAAATGCAGATATAGGTACCTATGTATTTATCATTTAATAGGTAGGTAGTATGTTTATTACAATGATTACCATATAGGTACCTAAATTGCGTTTTATTTTTAATTATTCGATCGGCCAACAACACTGAAAATCGTTAAGGTTTATCAATTTCTTTACAAGGCCGTACATAGTCTTAATTACCCTATCGCCTCTTTTTTAACTATAAAAAATAACATTTCTATGTCTATGTACCACCTTTTAGATTATAAGTAACTAAAAAGTGCACAGCAACCTATTATTTTTTCTACTAAAACATTTACCCAATACAGTTTTTAATGCGTATTCAAATTGGGTAAATCGATATAAAATTAATGTGAACAGGAAAATTAGTTTCTTGAATAGGCACCTAGGTGTTGCAATTATTTTATCGTTAATTTATGCTAGCTCGCACATTTCTCAATTTATATTTAAACTTTAAATTATATAATTTGTCCTCGGTTACAAATACAGAAAATATATTTTAATGAATTTATCATTCCTGAAGCTGTTTTCAAAAAAATCTAAGACAGTGACTCTACCTTGTTGTTTTCATCTTGTTTTATCATAGAAACGAATAAGACTTTACGGCATAACGCAACTTTTTCTAATCTTCGTGCCATAGACAAAGCAAAAGCAAAAATATTTTGAATTTAGAACATTTTCTATTAGACCTACACTCTTGTAGTCTTGTACGCGTAAAGTTCGTTCACACTTCACACTGCCGCGGGACGGATAGGCCTACTGCGTTTAACCGCTCACGAAACTACGACGTTCTAACGATATTTTAGCCCTTTTACACTGTGAATTACCAATTAAAACTATCACTCACCTTATTAACAGGTCTTATTGCACATCCGAATAGGAAATCCAAAGCGAAAACCACAGTAATGTTACACAAAATTCCGTTAATCACAGAGACACATCCGACCAGAGGGATACAGAAATATCACGATTTTCGCAAACTCGTATTTGAACCTGATGAGTTTAATATCACTTCACATCACTGTTTCACTGCTGTAAGGCACAATTTTAGCAGTGACTACGACACCGCCACCATTCTTTGTCACTTCCAACAGCCACAACTATCAAACTATTTTATATAAATTGGGAAATACACAACAATCCGGTGTCTTCCGCATGCCCAAACAGCTGTTCGGGGTGAGTGAATGTAAAATCGATAACGCCGAATAATTGGAGCGATGGTAACACTTCACACAGTAACAATGCAATGCAAATGCATTAATAGTGCACTCTACTACGAATATCGAGTAGGGCGCCGCACGTCGAAACGCTCGGTTTTATAGAAAGTGATCGAAAATTACATGCTCTGTTTACAATAGACTTGAAGTAAGGAATTGCTTATGTTTTTGTGTGTCTAGTGGGTTCAGCAAGCACAACACGCGCCGGTGCCCCGCCGCGGACTGTGCGTGGCGGCGGGCGGCGGGCGGCGGGCGCGCGGGACCGGGGCGCGGGGGGACCGGGGGGCGGATCGCAGGCGGGCCGAAGCGGAATGCTATTGTAGGCGAACTCACCCGCCACTTTTTTTTCCTCAATTCTGGTCAAACAAGTTTCGTATACAACCTGCATTATAAGGATTCCGCCATTCTTCGAACGAGGCAACGGTCTCTGTAAACTTTGAAGAGCGTAAGGTTTCAAAGTTCGAGGTATTTTGTGCGGCGACAAAAAGGGGAGAGCGCTCTGGGCATGAAGGGGTAATGAAGAAATAATTCCAGTAATTAAGTACTGCCGAATCAGAAGTCGCGTATCGCGTTTCTGGCTTTAGTTTCGCGATGAATGCAATATGCTGGCGTTTCAAATTCCACGGTGTCAATCAAACAGCGGAATAAACCATACCATCATTGTGTAACCAAATCGAATCATTCATGGCTATCAAAAGAAATTTCTTTTAAAAATTGAAAGAGGTGTGAAAGCATTAAAGGACTTTTTCATAATAAAATATGAAATGAAAGCCAAATAAATATGCTCACAAGTTTGAAGAACTAGATAAGCTCGCTGCTGTGACGTCATCGTAGCGGTCAAAATAAAACCCGCTTTGCAGGTCGCAGGAATACTTGTCTAACTGGATACGTATCTCGGATTTTTTTACCGTAGAATGTAGATACTACCTATGAAGTTTTAATAATTCATATTTACTAGAAAACGATAACAGCGTATAAAAGAGAAATTTGCAATTAAATACTTTTTCCAATTTCTATTTTCCATTATATTATACCTATTTAGTACAGAAGCTTTTTTGTTTAATAAAAACGGCTCCAAGCAACAACAATTGGTTTTTAAAAATAAGTTCGAAGCTTTAAATTCAACAAAAGTAACTTGAGCGGAATTCAAGGTTAGAAAAGTTCTAAAGTATTTGAGCGATAACCGAACTTACACAAATAGGTTCGTCCAGACCGAGATGAAAATACACCTACACGTGTGCTAGAGCGAAACAGATAGAGCATATTTTATTTATCACCTTATCAAGTTACGCAGGTTCTAAGGAGTGAAAGAGACAATGGTATTTTTATTGCTTCGAATCGCCCACCGGCGAACTATTTTGTAATCAGATCGCTTTTTGGAAACTTTTTAATTAGTT
Organism: Colias croceus; assembly: GCF_905220415.1. NCBI lineage: Eukaryota > Metazoa > Arthropoda > Insecta > Lepidoptera > Pieridae > Colias > Colias croceus. The sequence continues at coordinate 2,008,154 of NC_059547.1, forward strand.
CAATGAAACGATTACATCAATAAAATCATTGAGACGAATGATATTATACTGAAATTTTAATTAATATTAATAAGATTGCTACCATATATTTTGGCCATTAAATTTTGGACGTGGACGTAATAGGTACATTAGTAGGTAATTGTCATTTATTAGGTAGGTAACTTCTAAATCTGTTTGTAAAGTTTATTAAAATATGCTAGAGATTTTTACTTTTCAAGAGAAAATTACATAAAAAAGCAAATAAAAGAATCCAGGACATGAAGATTTTAAAATAACAATTTACAACAAAGCCTTAAATTTACGGTTTACCATACCTATTTGCTGAAAAGTATTTACCTACCTTCCCTGACTTTTAAAACAGTTTTTAAAGCTGAGGGTGGCTCAGCTAACTAAATACCTAGCTAATTATTATAGTTTTTACACAAAAAATATATTATGATGTTACTAAACCTCCACAACCAAAACCAGGGCAAATAAACCAAACAAGTTAAACATGACATTACCTTTTTTTTAAATCCAGTTGAAACCGGTTAACGTCGTACATCACAGCATAGATCGAAATATTAACTAGTGAAAAAGGAAGTAATTTCGATGTAGACAGATAAACAACCCGTTGGTCCAGACTCCAGAGGCCAGACGAAACTCTTTTGAAACTTTATCTTTTTCTTTTAAACTTAAGAGTTGAGAGTTTAGACTCTTTTTAGCGTAGGATTAAAACTTCTGCTGAACTTTCAAACTAAACCTACCTTCGTGTTAAGCGATTTTTTTCTTGGAGGTGATGTTTGTTTTCGATAAATATTTTTAATCTCGCAATATTTTTATTAATAAGATCACGAGTCAATTCATAACAAATTGTAGAGCTTTCTGCCAAAGAAAGGAAATGTAAATGTCTAAACACGTTTTTATCTCATTAGAGCTAACGCGCAAGAGCAACTTTTGTCTCCGCAACTATTTTGTCTCTCCCATCAACTCTATGAAGTAAGAAAGTGCGCGCACGTAGCGACGCAACTCCCCATAGAGATGGGAGAGATAAAATAGTTGCGAAGACAAAAGTTGCTCTTGTTCTAGCTCTTTATTATCAATAGAATCAAGTGACTGACAATAAAAACTGTACCTACTTACGACTTTTGGAAACATCGTGTGAAATAATACCGCCAATGAATTCATTACCTAATCTCTAATATTATGTAGGTACTTTAATCTAATATCGAGCAAATATTATAATAATAATATACTTAAATAAAGAGCTAACACAAAAACAATCTACGTGCATGTTTTATTGACTGTATTTGTAAAAGCAGACAGACATACCAACAAACTAATTAATTATACAGTCATAATATTCTAGAAGCTTCTAATAACAGAAATAAGAAGAGTCTTTTTTTCCAAGTGGGGAAATTTTGCCTATAAGATACCCAGAGCCTAGATTTGTTTTACATGCCGCGAACTTTCTGTAAGTTTTTAAATTTACAAAATACTTATACTTTTTACCTTTAAGTACGGACGAGGCAGGGTAACTTAAAGAACTTCATTCCAGTCTAGTGCGTAGCTTTTGATATCTAACTGTAACTCGGAAGGTATCATATACGATTCTTCACAAGCTTCTCCTGCGACTTGGCCCGGTGTTAGGGGTTCCTATTATTATCAAATATATACGTACCTACTTGTTTCTTTGATACATATCTATGGTTATTGGTTAATATACTTAGATACTATAACGTTATATTTATCCAAAAATGTTCGACGAAGGATAAGGATTTGTTAACATATTGATATTTGATGCTTTTAGGTTTTGCCGTCTAAAGTAGAGTAATTAATAATAATTAATCAACGAATTTCCGTAGAGTAATTACTAATTACTCTACGGAAGCAGAGTATATAGTACTGCATTAGAGCAGTGGTGGCTCAGTGGTGAGACCTCGGACTTTGAATCGATAAGTCCGGGTTTCGTGACCAGGCGAGCGTGCAGGAAATAAATTGATTTTTCAATTTATCTGCGCATGTTGTAACATCACCACTGCTCGAACGGTGAAGGAAAACATCGTGAGGAAACCGACATGTCGAAGAATTAAAAAGTTCGACGACATGTGTCATCCGCCAACACGCACTTGGCCAGCGTGGTGGATTATGGCCTGTACCCTCATAGGAGGCCCGTGTCCCAGCAGTGGGAACGTATAATATGGGCTGATGATGATGAATTACTAATTACTCATCTTTTAAGATGAGTATTTACGCTGCATCATAATGCTGGTGGTCCCATAATGCGTTTATCAAAATAAACTAATGCAATCTACCTTATCACAATAGATACCTATTACCTACCTACATCTCTCGACGTTATAGAAGGACAAACAGACTAACAAACACAAATTCGAATTTCTGGAATACATAGGCTTGTGCTCAGACAGTCATTCTTATAACTTATAGCTGCGCTCCGCGGTTTCACCCGCGTGGCTCTTCTCCCTTTGGTCTTAGCATGATGATAAACTGCACAATCCTTATCAAGTTTTAAAGCATTGGTGCGTGATTATCATTTCTCTCGCTGTACTTAATATAAATTATTTATATTATATGTATTCGAATATTATACTATTATTACGTAACATATTCTTATTTGATTGTGAATATATTATATTGTATCTATTATACATTATATTATGGATATATCTTTACGCAGGTAATTTATTTAGTCTTATATTTATTTCTTTTATAAATATATATTTATGCTCTACCCTTCACCTTTCCTCTAATTTAATTTCTCCTCGTACGTCCGGTTGTCTGGAAGAAATCGCTGCATAGCGATAAGACCGCCAATTATTGTTGTAATGTATCCTTAGATTAAGTCTTTTTGTAATGATTCTAAGAGCAATAAAGTATTAATAAATAAATAAATAAATAAATAATGATATATAGCCTATAGCCTTCCTCGATGAATGGGCTATCTAACACCGAAATAATTTTTCAAATCGGGCCAGTAGTTCCTGAGATTAGTTCGTTCAAACAAACAAACATACAAACAAACAAACAAACTCTTCAGCTTTATATAGATTAGATCGCTTTAAAGATTAAAAAGCTTCTTATTATCGAAGTTATTGCCTTTAATTGTGCCCTCATAAAAACGAAAAGTATACAGTTGCATATGCTAACGATCTTCTGATTAAATGTTTTATAACACGAATGTAAATGGTCAGTATGGTTTAATGAAATTATGTAAATTTATTCCGATTACCTAATCGTTATTTTTGTTGTAGTTTTACGTAAAATATTTTAGAAAGTAGGTATTTTGATGTCGTTTTATTGGTACTGAGAATGAATACTTTAATTAGAATGTAAAGCTTTCATTGATGTGATAGAGCCAAAAAGCTCTATCACTAATTATACAATGGATTACCGAAAGGTTTTATTGTAGTTACAATACGTAGGTAAGTACTAAGTACATATTAATTTTCTTATGTTCGCTTTTCGTGATATCTATACATATAATAAATCTGTAGAAGGGTCAATTCTGTACATTGAAAATATTGAAAAAATAACTAGCAGGGGGTGTTACTGGATCGATACCAAACCCAAATATGTGATTAAAAAAATTTTTGTCTGTCTGTCTGTCTGTCTGTCTGTCTGTCTGTCTGTATGTGAAGACATCACGTGAAAACTACCGGTTCGATTTCGATGAAACTTGGTATAATTATACCTTATTATCCTGGGCGTAAAATAGGATACTTTTTATCCTGGAAAAATACGTAGAAAAAAAAATAATCTCAATTTTTCAGTTATCCATAGACGTTGTTCTGTATTAGGTACCGCGAACACACGTTGCGTATTATTATAGACCTAGCCGTATTTGGGTCCAATAGATATTTATAAGATGTCATTGTCCGAGTTACTCAAAATGGAGAAATAAACCATCCACGCAAAGACCGACATCCGCGCGGACAGAGTCGCGGGCGGAAGCTAGTTTTAAATAATTTGGATAATGCTTAACGAACTAACAACATAATTTAATATTTGCATGTTAGTAAATTTACGCCAAAATGTTAAAGTAGTGAATAGTTTATTATGGGTTAGACTTAGATTAGCGTGACCTAGGTCCCTACTAGGTATTAAGTATTCTGTGCTTAGATCTGCAGAAAGGTAGATAAAAGTACTTTTTACTTCGAGAGAAACCGGGGTACGCAGCTAGTTTACAAATATTCCGAATGATGACTGAGCGAAGTTATTCTATACACGTGTCTTCGCTCGGAATGAAATGCTTTTTTGCTTTTTTGCTTTTCATTTTCGAAAGGCTCTCACATTTGCGATTTTAAGAACGTGCCACATTATTTTCGACTTTATATCTATGAACTTAAGAGTTAAGATGTGTTTTTATATATCCATTTCTAATGAAAGGAATGAAGTTTCTATGTATGTACGTAGATTGCATAAAAATTGGATCGATATTGAAATTCATTATAGATCGGTTTTATTCTTTTACTTTTTAGTAGTTTGAACTGTAAAGGTACAATTCCGAGACGGGCCGCAGACTGCAACCGCAGGCGACACTGTGGCTACCGGCTGCGGTTACCGCAATGCTGCCTGCGGTCGCTATTCCAACTGCGGCTGCATGCCGTGGCTGCACAATGCACAGAACCGTGTCTAAATGATATAAACATTGCTCTTAGATATAAACAAAAAAGCGCGCAGGTGGCATTTGCATACCGCAGTCTGCGGTCGCTGCGCGCCGCGGCCGCACGCTTTGCGTCGCGTCTGCAGGCAGCAGTGTCGCCGCGCTTGGAATCAATTTCATAGATGTTCATAGAAACAAGTGCTGTCGCTTGCAGTTTGCGGTTGCAGTTTGCGGTCTGCGGCCCGTCTCGGACTTGTACCTTTAATCAAAGAATTTACTTGTAAATGGAATAAAATGTGATTGCTTTAATACAGCTAATGGTTAACGTTAGGGAACAGCTTCAATAAAATAATTACGATGTCCGGAATCTAGTTAATTTCCTTTCCCCGAGTGTTTTTCTGCTGCTATAAGCAATTTCCCGCCAATTTATATTTCAATATAAAAATGATTTGCTTAAACTTATATAAACATTTTGTTTGATTCTAGAGAAGTTTTAGATATCTATAGTTTGTACTGATCTGTATACCTACCTATTTTCATTTGAGACTGTATTTTAAATCCGACTTTGTACCCACACTTTAACACGTATAAAATAGCGTGAATATCTAAAATCTAAATACTTCTTATGGTTCAAAACTCAACTCTCTATCATTCATATTTATATAGACATCTTTTATATTTATAGTTATATATATTCTTTATTGCACACATTTTTTTAAATTTTACAATACCAGGATATCAGAAGCAATTGTAACATAAATTGCGCGCCATTAATACTAGGTACCAATTTAAAAAAAACAGTAGCTCATTAATTAAAAAAAATACCCAAAAATGTAAAAGGCACAGATTATGTACGTGTTGTATCTATATTGTAACATTGTTGTCAACAGGTTGGAGCCTCTCGAGTTGAGAACAAAACAAGCGTCTGTCTCAAGATATTTGAGTGTCTGACGCTTTGAAACTTGAATTATTTCGACAGACTCTTTTCGTTACTTTTTTAATAAAATGCAGGTGATTTGTTGTAATATTGTGTGTGTATGGGAGCAGAATGTGTAAATGTAATAATGCTTCTGTAGTACGCGAATAATAATATAACACTAGATAAATAAAACATGTTTAATAAAATATGTGGTAGGTATAGGTATGCAGTTAACATGACAGTAGTTCACAGTGGCACACAATAAGTGTACCTACCTAACCTAACATACCTACTTATTAAATTATCATTAGAAAACTCAATTGCCAATTAAGCTTTTACTTAGTAGGTTCAAGGTTGTAGAGCTAAATCTCTATATCTTAAATTGATGAACGACGGCTCTTATAGATATTCTTTTTAATCCTTAAAATTTGAGGTATTTATCGATGCAAACTTATGAAATTCTTTAAATAAATTGATTCCACTCGTTTTCTTTTACTAAAATACATCACGAAAGTACGAAATCCGAGAGAGTCATTCACGAAAAATCAATCTCTCTCGAGTCTCGACCCCATCTCTGGGCCTACCCCAATTTACTTCATATTAAAATACCTTACGTATTTGTACAATTAGATTACAAAGTAACTTTGTAGAATTGAATACAATATAATTTTATTAATTACCGGTTTCTTTACTTCTGAATATGCTCTGGTTACTTGGTTAGCTTATCTGTTAAAATAATGTTTGAAATATATTATATAATCTCAAAAAGTGTTAGAACTTAGATATGACGATCCGTAAGTTTATTAGCAAGTCGTGAAAGTAGCACTATGTGCCTATAGGTAATTGCAGGTAATATATTTTGTCCTATTTTTCCTTTATTTATAAAAAAAGATACGAAAGGTAAAATTATAGAAAATAAATATATACCTAGGTAATGGTCGCAATGGATTTTAAAGATGAAATCTCGTAATTAATATTTATTATGTAGGTACCTACTCATAGGATACGACAGGTGGCTTTTTTAACTAACATTAATTTAGGTACCTAGTTAGGTATAAATATGACTCACAAAAACACAAATTAGTACAACTACTAAAAAATTGACTCCAAGTAAGTTTCAAATAGTCAATTGCATGCACAATAGATGGAAAAAAATAACAATAGCATTATTTGTTGTGTGGTCAACCATTGTGGTATTTCTAAGAGATATTACCTAGGTATATGGTTATTGTCCAAAAATAGTCAAGTTGGGGAAATACCCAGGGGTATATTATAAAGATTTGACCCTTTTAAGGTGTCATTTTGAAAGAAACAAATACCTAGGTATATTATTATAATTAAATCTAATATAAAACGATTTCTAATTCGTATGCTGAAAATATTAATAAAATTTTATTTTAATAACTATGTACCTATGTAATATCTAACATGAGAATTTTGAAACGTACCTAAGTATTTGTAAATTAATCTTAGTATCTAACTTTTTAACAAACGAACAAAGAATAAAATAGTGTTCTAAACTGCAATATAAAGTGCTAAGTGCATTTTAATTAAAAAAAGCTCCGCGCGCTGTACGATACTTTCTTGGATCTTTCAAAACTTTTATTAGCTCTTTTCTACATTCACTGTTAAAAATTATATCACTTAAGGTTTCTCATTGCTACTATTACATTTTCTAGACTAATAAAATAAAACCAAATTTGAACCTACCAAACAAAGTGATTGGTCTTTATAGTTTAAAGCTCTACGAGGTAGGTAGGTAAATAAGGGATAAATAATTATAAGTTAGCAGGAACTGTTACTATCTCGTTTACTATTTGTTTTGCCAGTTTACTGCTAATCGTGTCGAACTGTGGATTCTTCCTGGAACCTAGGACACACTTCACTGGTCGCCTTGAAACGGTAACTAAAAAATCTTAGAACGTTAACAAAAGAATTCGATTGTATAGCAAAAGTATAGAATTCTTATCAAAATATTTAAAATTTCTTCGAGTTATTAAATCTGTAAGTAATATAGGGGTAGTAAATATATGCAATTTACGTTAATTAATGCTTAGTGCATCACTATCGGGCTCCGTGCGGGATCGATTCGAGCGACGTTGCCGCGCCGCTTCGTTTTGTTTGGGTTGTGTGCCGCGCCGCTCGGCGCCAAACATCGTACAAAAACTTTTGTGAATCGTACGCGTTATCGGTCGGCTAGTGAATTAGTGCATTCTTCATTCAAATAAAGTTTAGTAATAGTTTATTTAATCTGTGCTCGGACGATTTACGTTTTTTTCAACTGTAGTTGAAAATTTGAAATGGTTTAACGTGATGAATAGAGATTTTTGTTTAATTAGTGGACTGTGGACTAGTGATTTTGTAAACATGGTGATTTGTGATTTTGTATTCAATGGTCCTTTTCTTTATCTTTAGGACAAAACCCCCTTCGATATATACTTTTCATACTACGACGTACCCTTCAATTCTTCATAATAAAATATTGGAATCTGTGCTCCTACCTACCTACCTAATTTGTTTTAGTTTGTACCTACCTACCTATTACTGTATGCTAAATTGTTAAATAATGCAAATTACCAAATCAGAATTCTTAATATTATAATATGTATGTATGTAGTATGTCCTACCTACCAAATATCAATTTAAATATGTATTGTACAATACGAGATTGGACTCCATTGGAATTGGATGAAATTTTTCTCACTGTAGTTAGGTATATATAACTAGCTGTTGCCCGCGACTTCGTCCGCGATTACGTCGTTTTTCGTCATTCGTCGTTTAAAAAAAAATACGTGGCACTTTATTTTTGAATGTTCTTAATTATTGTCTCTTATAAAATTTAACTAAATTAAAATTGAACACTGATAAGAAAATCTTAAAATCTAAAGACAACATGAATGAATGTGATTTAAATTCTACATTACTTAGTATTTCAAATAATAATCTAAATTAAATGTAGATTAACAGTTTGATCGCACCATTATAGAATATGTACCTAAGTATTAAATTACGTCAGTATACATAGTAACTTTACTAAAAACACGATGACTTTCTTTCGCGCTCGGTACCACAAACTAAGCATGTTTGTGGTACGTGGCCCGCGTCACTTGACCCCCCGCGAGTTCCCCTCCGTTGCTATGCGAAAATACATTCGTTGCTCTACTGTAGGAAAAATTGTAATACTGTGGCCTGGGCGTTATAACACGTCCAGGGAGTTCCTGAGTGCCGATATCACCATCTTGAGGAAAAGCTTCTAATGTCGATATAAAACTGCATACATACGAATTAACCTGTTCTAAAATAATTGTGAAATGAGTTCAGTTTTAAATTTGAGAAATATTGATTTCTTGTATTCCACTATTCGTTGTAGTCGAATACAAAATATATTTAAACAAACTTAGGTTGGCCTTCAGGCAAAAGGGATCCTATCAAATGGTAAACTTGACCTTGTATCTTAAAAGTAAGCATGAAAGGACCTTCTGATAATTATTGAGCACCAAAGGATCATTTGAAACGCACTACTATAAGAGCGAATATTGTCTAATAACAGTTTAGATTGCACAGTATGTTCCTCTAAAAGTAGTGATTTCAAAGGTTCCGGTGTATCTTCAAACGAAAGCCGTCTCCTTACTCCACTTTAAAGCATGTAAAGCATGCAAAGAACATACTACGTTAATATCGCCTATACAGAAGATGATCTGTAATAAATTGTGAGGATATAAGCAAACCCACTTTTATATTTGTCGGACCACACCACCGAATTCGTAGATTGTTTACCTCTAAGTCATCAAGACTATGACGAAATCGTCTGCAGTAAGACGGGCCTCTCGCTATTCGTCCGTTTTCAGAGACTGAATAATTTCAATTCTTAATCTTTCATTAAACAAATATTAATCGTTCTTGTCTCAAATAATTGTAATATTCGCGTCCCTACTCTAGTCATTGCTTATGCTCATGTTCATCTTCAAGAGATCGAATAATATTATGATACACCCTATCATTTGTCAAACGGTCTTCATATTGAGTAAAGTTTCAGATTCTCGAGATAAAATATGACTGTCGTGATCAGTAGTGAAACGTAATTCCCTCTCAGTGAGGGTTTCGGTCTAACGGGATAATAGGGGAAACCGGGTTTGTTTGTCTCACGGGTTGGTTGTCACAGCGGTCTTAACACAAAACTGAACTCATCCGTGACTGCCGTGAGGGCCTCACAAGTGTTTATAGTTTTCGCACAGATTTTTAATGATATGAGGACCGAATATGGTCCTCATAACATCACCATCAGAAAAAAGGAAATATTTTTAATTGTGAAAAAATATTAATATGATTAACACTATTTTAACATAAAATATTATAAGTCTGTGAGTGTGTAAAAAAAAAGATGGGTTGCACTCCGGGAGTGCCGGCAGATAGCCGGCAGAAGTGAAAACTTGATTATTAACGTTCAGCATGTTTGATATTTTGGAATGGTAGGTATCTGTCTTACGCATGGAATATAAGGGCTAAAAAAACTAACATCCGTCTTACGCTTTTTCGATGGTCACGTGTCCTGACGCGAGTTTAAGATTTTATACCCAACGCCGCTAAAAAAGTTTTCACTTCAATAAATCCAGCTAATAACACATCAAACTTATGTTTATAATTAAGTATACGACATGAAAATATATTAATTACCAAGCAATAATAATACAGATAAATACTGAACATAAGTATAATAGTTAGTATTAAGTAGTATTAGTTAAAATATACTTTGACTGTTAGTCAAAGTTTATTTTTACTAACAACATGTAAATGAAGAAGAAATAATAATTACCAACGAACTAACCTTTTCTATAATACTTAACACGGCACATTTTTCAAATTATCTTGCTCAACTCTGCTAAAAAATTTGAGGGTTTTGTTGGAACTTTAATGTGTGAAAACTATGATATATCTAAACTACGATACTACTTGAAATAACTTGCATGCGGAAATGCTCATTACAATTGTGAATCTAAAGAATAACTAACAACATACTATTCAATTTTATTGAGCTGATGAATATCTTTTGCCTGGAAGAGATCACCGTCTCCTAATAAATATACTGTGTTTTCTTATAAAATCTTTACATAATTTATTTTATTTAGTAGTTTAGTTTTTATTATTTTTATGTAAAAATGAGCTTGAGCAATGAGCTTATACATATTTGGCAAAAGTATACATAAATTTTTTATAATTTCAGGACCGCAACTTAAATGGGGCGCTCGGAAAATATGCCTATGGGTTATTAATAGAGAAATGATACACAACAAAGTTATGTTGGATCCATTTTATTTATAAATAATGAAAATGATATATTTATAAAATATAAAACATATTAGTTATGTAAAATGATTAAAAATAAATAAATGAAGCAACTACGATTCAAAGAAAACATCTTTTTCAGTGTGAAAATGCTCTTAGCAATCCTGGATGATGAACTATATATCATGTACTCTGATCCCAGTACGGTCGGTACCTCGATAGCCATAACGATAAATATTATAATCAGATAACCGCAAAGTCAAAATAAAAACATTACTTGTACAGTTGTGAGTGCAAAATTTACGTTTCATTTGGCAATAACATTTTTTCGGTACTAAAACGTAGTAGTTTGATATGTGGCTGGCTGCCCCTCCTCTCCTTCCTGAAAAATATCCTCCAAAATTTCCCGAGATACTTCCAATGATTGAACCATTATGATTAACACTATTATTGATATTGATCAATGATTGAACCATTGGACGTTGGACATTAACTTCAGTCAAAAATGAACGAAGCGGATGATTACTAATTTCCACTTAATTAATACTTTATCATCAAATCATCAATTTTCAAGTGGTGTTGTAAAATTGTCAGCAGAAATCGTCTTCCAAAGGCGATATAATTTTATGAGCATTGAATCTGTAAATAAAAAAATCAAAAGTTAACTGTAAATCTATAAAAAAAGCTACTTACAAATAAAATTTTATCAAAAACTACTGTTCCCAATGCACCTCAAAATCTTGTAAAAGTCATATATAAAAGAATTCATCAATTCATCATTTTATTATTTCATTCAAAAAGTGTAATAATATAATACCAACAAAACACATGAATTGCTATCATTATAAAAAAATAAATACCTGTATGTAACAACTTACCTTTAGTGGGAACGCATGACGGTGAAAATTCACAAAACACTAAGATTGCATTTGATATTTTTGGTTTTATGGCATTCAATAGTCAAAAGTCGATTTCTCTGTCCCTATGTCCCTTTGTATGCTTAAATCTTTAAAACTATACGCAACGGATTTTGATGCGGTTTTTTAAATAGATAGACTAATTCAAGAGCAAGGTTTTAGTATATAATTTATTAGGTTTTAGACAAAGCGGGCAAAGCCGCGGGCGGTAAGCTAGTAAATTTATAAAACACGAAGATTTTTAAAATTGTAACTAATGAACTCAATCAATATTAGATTAATTACTGTAGATAATGGTGTCTAGTTTTACTTAAAATAATAAACATCTACCCTCACTTTAAAAAAATGTAGTATATTTATTATTTACACGAAATATACCTTATAGGGAAGGGAAGATATGGGTTAAAGAGTTAAATAAATAACATGATTATATTTAAATTATTAATTTTCAACAGTGTATTCAGTAGTGTTAACATGTAAATTGATTTGATTTTTACGAAATCTCATAGATGGCGCTGTTACAAAATTAACATTATACAACTTACATTCTTTAAACTATGTTTCTCTTCCCAAGTTACTTAAATGGCATAATTTTTATAGTTTCAATCTAGATATTGTCAAACAACATTTATATATGCGTCATTTAATTATTAATTTCCAATAGTTAATGTGTGTTTGATTTTTATAACACTGGCTATAGATGGCGCTGTTTCAAATTTGTCTTTATACTGCTAAGATTCATTTAACTGTTTCTCTGCCAAAATTACATAAATGACGTAGTTTTTATAGTGTAAAGGTAGATAATAGCATGGCTTACTCAAAAACAACATTTAAACATGAGTCTTTAGATTGTACGCTGTCGTAGTACACGGAATATGTAAGAAAAATAAAGGTTCACAGCTCCTTCCCCGTAGGTGATAGCTTGATAATATGTAGCCTATAGCCTCACCCGACCTGTTAGTAATATTCATGCAAAATTTGAAGTCAATCTATGCAGTACTTTTCGAGATTAGCCCAGACAAACATACAGACAAACAGACAAACAGACAAACAGACAAAAATTCTAAAAACTATGTTTTTGGCTTCTATATCGATTATAGATCACGGCCCAAGTATTCTTTTAAAAAAATATTCAATGTACAGTTTTGACTTTCCTACGATTTTATTATATTTAGGTATATATAATATACCTACCTATGTTGTTGATATGTATTTAATTAAAATAAAGAAAATGTAAAAAGATAGTAGGTACCTAGGTAGTATATTACTTTGCATGAGCTTACAGTGCAAGCTTTTCTCTATAAGCTAGCTCTAGCCTATGTCTAAACAATCCTGTTCCTAACTCCCCAATCTACAGAGTATAATATGTATTACCTAATACCTACGTATCTATAGCCTCTGTGCATATTACTAAGGTACTAGCGGACTGCCCCGTACACATTTCGCAATAAAATGTAGCCTATGTTCTTTCTCAGGGTCTAAAGATTGTCTGTGCCAAATTTCATCAAATCGGTAACAGACAGAGTTACTTTCGCATTAATTATAATATATTAGTATAGGGATTTAGGTATACCTGTACAGTTTCACTTACAAGGTCACATTTAATCGTTCAATAGTTTGTAGGTCATCGATCTATTAAGAACTAGACCTATCTACCTACAATACCTACAGTACCTACCTATCAATATGCTGAGTATATCATATAGGTACGCGATTATCCTAAGTCTTATGTTCTAATTCTTTGAAGGTAGGTATAAGAAAACCAAAGTCATACTTTTTATTAACTACTAGCTTACCGCCCGTGGCTTCGCTCGCTTTGTCTAAAACCTAATAAATTATATACTAAAACCTTCCTCTTGAATCACTCTATCTATTAAAAAAAACCGCATCAAAATCAATCAAAATCCGTTGCGTAGTTTTAAAGATTTAAGCATACAAAGGGAGTAGGGACATAGGGACAAAGAAAGCGACTTTGTTTTATACTGTGTAGTGATTTTAGAAAAGATGCCTAACTACGAAATATAACCTTAATTTTGAATACCTAGTATTTTTTGTATAGGTACATATTCCGAAATTTTGTATATCTGAAGGTCTTCTCTGAACAGGTCTATAGGACGTGAAGTATCATTTCACTCTATGATTCTGTTATCCTGGTAAAACAAAAGCGGCTTATTATCTATTTATCTTTATTTTATAGTTATTTTACTGATCGATGTAAAACAGAGCTTATGCGTAACGTAGTGTGTTAATTAGTTAACTAGTATACTTAATTAATAGTAAATATTAAAAGCATCTAAGAATTTACTTCGGTTTAGCCGGTAAAAACAGTTCCTTATTATATTTGCTAATCTGGCAAATATACATATATGTATATATAGTACTTACCTTTGTTAACTCACCCAATATACCTGTGCCGTCAGCACATTACAGTTACAGTCACATCACGAATAACATCACATACCTTCATATTACACACCCATTTTTTTGTTTTTATGTCTAATCCATTTTAGGTAGGTATGTTAAACAAACGAAAAATCAAGAATTTCACAATTTTGAGGGTGACATTGTGGAAAGTTATGTTCCAGGAATCTCCTGCGGACTGGACCAACTGAGATGCAGTTTTTGTTAACTTGACGATGACTCCTTTCTCATTTGTTAAATTCACGTTAATTACCTAAAAGCTTAATTATCTTCTACTAGCTTTCCACCCGCGGCATCGCCCGCGCAGTCAAAGAAAAACCCGCATAGTTCCCGTTCCCGTGGGATTTCCGGGATAAAACCTATCCTATGTCCTTTCTCGGGTATCAAAATATATCTATACCAAATTTCATGCAAATTGGTTCAGTAGTTAAGGCGTGATTGAGTAACAGACAGACAGAGTTACTTTCGCATATTTTATAATATTAGTATGGATTTAAATTTGAAATATTCGTGGAATTTTGGTAGGAAAAATAATTTTAGACGTATTTTTCGAGGTATGCAAGAAATCATAACCGATCTGTTATTCCATATTTTCCATAGATATTTGGTACATATACCTACATCGTTGTTTAAGTATATCCAAATCCCACCATTCATGCATGACAACATGATTTTGTTTGTTAGTACCAATCTCAGGAACAACTGGTGCGATTTTAAAAATTATTTATTGGTTGCTGTGGCGCTAAAACCAACAGTGGCGGAGCAATGCGGGTAAAACCGCGGAGCACAGCTAGTTAATAATATTAATACCGAATACGGCTTAGGAATAAGGTAAGCCACAATATCTACGAGTCTCGAGGGAACTTGGTCAAAATGGTCATAACTATGATCTTAGTGTCTCCCCCTGGGGAAGAATTGTAGCTACGTGCTGTCTTTGCTAACATAAACTTTATTTAATCTGATTTATGTAATACGTTACGAAGGACAAAGAAATAAGTCGTAATACTCAAAAAAGCTGAATCATTAGACATGTGATTATGACTTAAATAATCCCATTCGATTGTGCTCGATTTGAAATGTTGGATGACTAATTGGATTATTTCCTAAACTGCTTATTATAATTACTTAAAATTTCTGTATAAAATAATTTGGCAGGCTTTGTTTCTTTTAGTTTAAATAACTTGAAAATGTCATTACTATTATTATATGAACTTTATATTATTATGTAGATACAATTGTGTGTCTATGACCTATGTCATTTTATGGAAACCTAAAAATACAAGTAAAAATATATCCGTTCTGTGCGCAAAGATAAAAATCTTATAGGTACTAGGTACCTATATCTTTGATTCTGGTATAACTCTCAATTCTCATAGTTTTAGTGCTCTACGAATATTTATGATCATTTGCAATCATCATCAGAACGACCATGCTGACATTGAGCCTAAATCCACAGCCCAACTCATTGGCAAAGAAAGAAAATACAATTATTTTAATGGCATAAAATCATACTTATACCTACTTATATAAATCTGAAGAGTTTGTTTGTTTGAACGCGCTAATTTCAGGAATTTTTTTGTTATCTTTTATTATTTAGCCCATTTATCGACTATAGGTTGATTTTATCGACTATCATCACGGTAATAAGCAGAGTACTGCGGGTAAAATCGCGGGGCCTAGTTACAAATAGTTTGGAAAATCCAAAAGTGCACGCCTCATAATCTCATCCTTTACAATAAAATTGATTATTTATAAAGAGTACGTGACTATAAATATAAAAATGAAATAAAATAAAACATTTGGAAAAGTAAAGAAAGCGGTACCGTAATAATTGAGCTATTTTTCTTGTGGCCCCACCTAGATGTGAAACTGCGCAGGTTTAAGGGACTGACTACCAACTTATTTTTTTAAACCTTGGCTTATAGTATAAAGAATCGAGTTTATAATGGTGAATTTTGAGTACACTATAAAAAAAAAAAAAAGTCGATATTTTTTTTGTTTATTTAATAACAATTAAACCACATCGAATCAGACCCTGAAAAATGAAAGGGTTCTATTCCTGAGCATACTCAAGCGTAAGAGAAAAAAAAAGACTCGATTAGTAAAGTATTTCGGTCGCTATCGTGTTAACAAGAAAAAGGATCCGCACATACAGACACACGGACGTCCAAGACAGAACTTTTTTAAACTGTTTTTTAACTAGTTTAAATAACAAAAATGACATCAAAAATATCATGAACGTTAAAAATAGTGTTTTTTCTTAATATGTGTGTGTATGTATTATCTTACAAGTGCAATGTATGATACATAAAGACATTTTAAGTTTGAAAAATCAGATGTTTTGCGCGAAGTGACAGTAGTACCCACCTCAACGCTTCGCTTATGAGGCGTGCAATAAATTGAAGAGCAGGGAAGAAAGATTTGGTTTTTATAGCACGTTAAATTTCATTAAAATGATACAAAAGTACCCTATCATCATGTATGTTAGAACGGATTGTAAGGGTAATTGGTATCGTTTAGCTATAAGTGATAAGTGAAGGCCCTTATCATTTAGTGGGAAATATAAGAGATCGATTCTGATTAAAGGCTAGTAAATATTCTGTTTTATCTATTGAGGACCGAACTCAGGACTCTTGTTTCATCGTAACGAGATACACTATCACTGTAATACTTATTTATTTTATGAATTTCTAATATCACTACATAGTATAAAACAAAGTCGCTTTCTCTGTCCCTATGTCCTTATGTATCTTTTATGTACCTACCTATGTTTAAATCTTTAAAACTACGCAACTGATTTTGATGCGGTTTTTTTAACAGACATAGTGTTTCAAGAAGAAGGTTTTAGTATATAATTTATTAGGTTTTAGATAAAGCGGCCGAAGCCGAGTGCGGAAAGTTAGTTGTCTATAAATAGATACGTAAATATAAAGTTAAATTTTAATTGTATTTGTATTATTGCTGATAAATGCCTCGCTTATAATATATTTTTTTATTTGTAGATATACATAGAAATTCATAAAAAAAACAAAATGTTAGTAACAATATTAATCTTAAGGAGGAGGAATCGAAATAAAAAGCTTACGAACATCGACGTACCGATATTTTTTTTATTTACAGCAATTTTAATCTCCACTTACCTACTTAAAACTAAATGACGACTAACAATTCAACAATATACTGTATTACTTGAGATGACAGATAATAAACCACAGAAATAAGTTATTTTTTAACACGCTTTTAGTAGCTCTGATGAAATTTTAGTATGTTTGTATGTCTGACTCCTGTAGGCTCATAGTGATCAACTGTTTCAATTCAAACTTCGTTAATCGCGATATCTTAGGAATGGTAACTAAAAATGAATACTGGAATTATCCATAAAGGATTGCTTAAAACATAAAAGTACTTGCATGTATACATTTAATCAGCGATTGTAATTTCAATGAATATTTATAACGTCAAAACAATACAACATAAAAGAATTTTACGTATTTTTTCTTAATTAACTAACAATTTAATGTAGTAAATTAACCTATACAAAAAAAACGGATTGTACTGTAATAAATTCTTTTTTAACAACTTAGGTATATTCTAATATCACCATCGATCGTCACACATAAAGATCATAACATGAACACTTCACTATGTGTGTACTAGTCTTTGATCTTCTTTGATAAATCAAAATCCCTGGAGTAAAACTGTCAGTGTTTCCGCGATGATGCTTGCGCGGCCATTTCATTCAGTATCAAATCTTGAATTTTATTCCTAACAACTAACTTCCTTATCGGATCTAATTCCCTCAAAAACGGTGTTAGACTCTTAAGGTACATCAGGTCGTAATCATCTTCTTCAGATTTCACCTGACTTGACCTGTCTTCTGGCAGTGGATCGATTGCATATTCTTCACTATAGCTCGTTTCATCACACGGCTCGAATTTAATACGTTTCGGCGACTCGTCAGGTTCAACTACCAGGACCTCATAATCTTCGGTAGATGTGTAGTACGATTGCTGCAGGAACCAAAGCGCCTTAAAATACTTCCATTTGCCTTTGTATTCCTTGATGTCATGTTTGATGTGAGCCCTTCTCACCTCCCGTTTGAACAAGTCTCGAATTGTCTTCCATTTCATACGCACTTTGCTTTCTGGAAATTAATTATTGATTTTGTAAGTTATTTATTAATTATTATCAAAGTCTTAATATTAGTCCCTACTAGGTAGGTAATATGTAGGTATAAGTACCTATAGTGTAAAGCTTGTCTCAGCTTGGATAATTCTAGAACAAAATAATAAGAAACTCTACCCGGGTAGAAACCGGGCGACTAGCTAGTCTAGCTAGTCTATATTATTATACTATCTATAAGTACCTATAAGTAAGTAACAGAATTGGAGTGTCTATTTTTAATGTTGAAATAACTAAATAATTTTTACTAAATGTGTAAAGCACAGTATTACAATAGTATAAAGTGTAGGTGTGTAACACATATATACTACTAAAATAGTAATTTTTAAAATTTTTGTCAGTCTGTCTGTCTGTCCGGAAGTACCTACCGGCTGATCTCAGGAATGGCTGAACCGATTTTAAGACTTTCACTGACATAATAATATAGCTATCGTTTTAAGGAGTAACTTGGTATATTGATATTCCCA
Source organism: Colias croceus (assembly GCF_905220415.1). Classification (NCBI taxonomy): domain Eukaryota; kingdom Metazoa; phylum Arthropoda; class Insecta; order Lepidoptera; family Pieridae; genus Colias; species Colias croceus. Next base: position 2,026,946 of record NC_059547.1, read on the forward strand.
CAGGAACATTAATTTATAAGGAAGGAGGAGGATGATTATAATGAAAAACTAATTCACGCGCGCGGGTGAAACCGCGGGGCTTAACTAGTTCACTATAGAATCTGTGTGATTGGCGGGTAATATTTAAGTCTAGAATATACCTACCTAGTCTCTCTTTTTATTATGCTACAGCTGTCAGAAAAATGAACAATTAGACACTAATATAATATAGTAAGAATTTTCGGAATTGCATTAGATATAAAATAAATAATAATTGATATTAATAAAATCATCACTAGCACTTAGCAGACTGCAGCAGGCAATATTTAAAAAAAAGTGAGGTTAGGTTTGTTTGTTTACATTTTCGAATTTAGTACGGTCTACAAAAATCCAAAATTATAAGATTTAGAATTATACAGAACAAAAAGTACTTATTTTAAAAATATCCACCTAGTTTCATAATCCAAAATATACCTAGTTTCATATTATGAAGAGTACCTATGTTAGTAATAGATATGCAAGTTGACGTTTATTCTGGTATTTACGTGGTATTACTACCGCCATCTTGTTTTATAGGCGAACAACACAAGCGACATGGCGGCTTACCTGGCACGTTCAATATATCACTAATTTGTCCCCAAGCAATAGAAGCAATAGTTCTGTCGTTGTAATCCTCACATTCTGGGTTCCATATGCACTCGCGCTTCTTTACCTCCTCTATCAGAATAGGGATATTCTGTGAATTGAACATTTTTATTGCACCTTGTCGCGACATCGTACGCGCGACAACCAGCGTGAAACAAACGATCGAGCGACTGGCGCTGCTAGACGGGCAAAGCTAGCCCGTATTCCGTAATCTATGTGGGTTGCGCCGCGCGACGTTGCCGCGTTGTGCATCGAGAAAGCCGCGCGACACATCGCGTGCCGCGTGGCGGGCGTCTTGTCAATTGTCTGGTGTAGACGTAGTATTCATAGCCCGTGGACCATAATAATGGAATCGTGATCATAGAGATTAGAGATAAACTGCAATGTAATATTGGTACTGTATGTTGCAGTAGGTTTAATACACTGACAAAGACTATGACTATGCTATAAAAATAGATATCGGGAAATAGGTAGGTAATTGAATATCCTCTATTTTACCTTTTTTAACCTTATGTTTAAAAAATAAGACCAATTGAGTATGTATTGAGTCGATATAAATTATAAATTAACATTCCACAATTTAACTTTTCTATAGTTGTAGGTAACCTATTCATAAAAGGTAATAAAAATAACTTTTTAAAAGATGGTTAATAGAATCATAAGGTTATAGCTAATACATGAGTAAAATCACGTAAAATGAAGATTTTTTGGTAAAATATGAAAATCGCACTTTGTCAATTTCGCTGCCATCTCTCATAAAATAACGGTACTAACATAAAATAAAATATTATAAACGTTGAAGTTTAAACGTAGTTCTGACGTAAACTCATAGATGGCGCTAATACAAAATGCCGAGCGTATGGTAGTCGCCGACCGACGCCAGGGCTTAGGTAAACGGTGGAATCTCTAGTATACAATAATGATAATAACTGTGTTGAAATTAAACAACTTGTCAGCTAAATAGTATTACAAAAAAATGTTGCCAGCATTTTAATTCGGATGTTTCCATAGTTGGAGTAAATCCGGCAAATAAATATAAAAAATTCTCATGTAGGTATAAAGATGCCAGCTCACTAGGGGGCGCTCTAGAAAACATTTTGCATAATTAATTATGTATGCTAAAAATTTTCTTCAAAATTTCTCATTTGAGTTTTAAATTCTTAGCAGGGGCTTATCTTATTTTATATTATGGTCGTTTGGGCGAACGCCCCGCGCGGTACCATATATTATACCTACCTAGGTATAATATATGGTACCATATACGTAGGTATACATACCTACCTAGGTATGTAGAAAAAATTAGTTAGATCATCTCTACTGCTGTTATTGCAATTTAGATAGATATACCTATTCTATGGTAATATGTACCTAAGAAGTTTTCTCGTATGTAATTTTTCGTTTTATGATTTATTAATAACTAGCTCCGACCCGCGGTTTTACCCGCATTGCATCGCTCCTGTTGGTCTTAGCGTGATGATAGCCTTCCTCGATAAATAAGCTAGCTATCTAACATTGAAATATTTTTTCTAATTGGACCAGTAGTTCCTGAGATCAGCGCGATCAAACAAACGAACAAATTCTTCAGCTTTATAGTATTAGTAAACATACTACAGCGAGCTTAGCTGACTTTAAGGAGGTAGAAAATGACTAGGAACTAGGAAGGTTCTAATATAAAAATAAAGACACAATATTCGTCCACATTTATTTAGAGACATCAGTATAAAATATATGAGATATAAAACAGTACAGTCGTAACTTAAACTAAAATATATAAATATACAAATATAAAATATTTTAATATATTAAAATTAAATATCTCTCAACTGTAAAAGATCGTATTAGAGAGGTGTGATATAAATAAATAAGTTCCGATACAAAATATTCATAAAATAAATATAATTCTTGTGAATGGATTCACTGTGATAGATTTAAAATATGTTTATAATAAATATATTTTAAAATAAAATATTATTTAAATAAATATTTATCACAGTGAATAGGACCTACGAAGATGATAGGGAGAATGGTTAATAAACTTTATTTGGAAAAGATGTTCATTTCTTGAAATGGTTTAGAAATAGATTGCGTTAATTGTAGATTGTAGACTGAATTTTGACATTATTAATTTATTTTCAAATGCTAACTCAAACAGATATATTTACTGGAAACGGAACTTAGATAAATCATTGCGTATACATTATATACCTACATAATAAACTTTAATTGAAGTTTATTAACGATTCTCAGACGAGGAAGAATAGATTTACACAAGATTATTGTGAACTATAACATCGATTACAATATTATGTATTATTCTAAACATTTACGTACGTTTGGCAGATACATAGAAACGCGGAATGTATAACAACTTATTCACGAAAATTAATTTTCCATTTTTTTTGGTGTTAGCCGTAAATACAAATTAATTAATACTTTAATTACAATTATAATGAATCATTTAACAAATATGTACGTATGGGTTGTGCTTAACCTCAATATTTAAATTAACAATAAAATTATAATTAGGTATTACATATGTTATTTACATAGCCATGAAACAAATCATAAAAAGCGTAAGCAATACATAATATTTATACACAACAACATTACCTTCTATTAAATTCATTAATTACAATTGAAATTCGGTCAAAATATAAATTCCGTAATAGGATATTTTTCAAACCATCTAATTTGGCACGGCAATACAATTTTAAAAGCGTTAAACAAATGTATAATTATTGTAACATTTTATACAACTACTAGCTGTGCCCCGCGGTTTCACCCGCATGGCTCCGCTTCTGTTGGACTTAGCGTGATGATATATAGCCTTCCTCGATAAATGGTCTATCCAACACCGAAAGAATTTTTGAAATCAGACCAGTAGTTCTTGAGATTAGCGCGTTCAAACAAACAAACAAACTCTTCATCTAGGTATATAATCTTATAATATAAAAATGAATCCCAAAATGTGTTTGTAAGCGCATAACTTGAGAACGGCTTTAACCGATTTCGTTAATTCTTTTTTTATAATATTCCTTGAAGTTCGAGGATGGTTCTTATGTAGAGAAAACGTGAATATGTACCACGGGCGAAGCCGGGGCGGACCACTAGTCTATAATATAATATAGGATGGTTCTTATGTAGAGAAATACCATGGGCGAAGCCGGGGCGGACCGCTAGTATTAGTATAGATGTATGCTGCTAAAAATGTAATAATAGCAGTAAATACTAAACTAATACTGTAATGTTGATAATTGCCTTGTATGTACGTGTTGAGTTTGGTTTTCTATAATATTTTTTCTCTGTATTTGAATTTTATACTATTTTGTAGAGCAAACAAAAGCTTTTTTAAAACATCGATAGGTATTGCATAGAACAATTATTTACTCAAACTATTACAACTTGTAAATAACCAAGGGTAGCTAGGATATCTAAGTTAGGAACTCGGACAATTTCAATATTGAATTACAACCATAGTATACTTGAGTTATGACATTTTTTTTAAGTCCCACTTATTAAACATTTTCAATCTGAGATGTAAGTAGATATTCATTGTTTCTCTTTCACTCTGCTGTGAATGATGTAAAAAAGTTCATTAAAAAGTTTAGTAGTATTAGGAGTGTACTCAAGGCAAGAAGCAATTTCTAACATGTTTGTTCAAAAAATACAGGTCTGAATATTTTTATGTTGGCAACACTGGGCCACTATATGTCATGTACATAATGTTGCCATCATCAGGAAATATTTTGGAATAATTTTAATTGTTTTGTCTTTATTTTGAAACTGTCCTCGTCTTCCTAACTGAATTGAAGTTATCAAGCCAGCACTTAAAATTTTAGGCATAAAATAAAATCTTATATTAATACTGATAGTGAAACCTCGATATTAATGATGTGATTTTTCATTTGAGGTGTCAGTCCTTCTTAAACATTTAACTAAATTTCTCAGTCTCTATATTTAAACTTAAATACTGATTTTGGATTAAACACAAAAATAATTATCGTATTACCATGGACGAATATAATCTTATTGGGTCCATGGTATTACTCAATAAGAAGATTTTCTCTTAAATTTTGAGTACTGGCAATAATAACCTATTACCTAGCTAAAAGCAATCAAACAATATTTGGCAACATTATTCTTGTAGAAACTAGCGTTGAATAAAGCGTATTTGTCTGAAAATATTCGCATAAAATCTGAATTTACTAACACCAATATCTTAATCTATTATAAATTAATTAAATCTAAGACATTATACGTGGAATACTTAAACTAAACATCGATTACATCGAACAGCAAGATAATACAATGTCTTCATTTATTTTACTAACAAATTAATACCTACTTACGTGATTTATTTGTTATTTGGACTATAATTTTGTTGCAATAATAAATCATTTGGAACTTACGTTTCTATTTTCTGAACTAAAATCACCCAAAGAATTATTTCCAATTTGTTTACAATAGTTTATCATATCAAAGCCACTATTTAGTACACAACATGACTTCTTCCTGGTCCTATGGCCCCTATGTGGGGCAGAGGGCGTCCACAGTGCGCCGCCATCGCGTTCGGTCTTGGGCGATCATACTGAAGAGCGTATCAGTACATAACACAGTGGTTTGTTAACATAACATAGTTCAAGTAAAATTAATGTAACATCATATTGTTTTTGCAATACCTTTAGTACCTATGCAGTTAACATCTATATATTATGTTTTCACATTAGTTCTTAAAAACTATACCATCAAAATCATAGTCCAAAAAACGAATTAACACATTCAGATTAACCACGAAAATGATCAACTTTTCAGAAACAAGAGTTCACTAGACCTTACATTAAGATTATTATGATATTATACAACATCAATAAAGAAACGTGTATAGAATCTAATATATGAAATGACAAGTATGGATCAATTATTGGACCCATATATAAAGTGAGATTTAGATATATGATACCACGTTTAAAAAGGTATACAAAATATCGGTAAACTCATATCAGAAATAAATACCGAATCATTTCAGCTAGAAGAAAACAAAAATATCATAGATTAAACGAGTATTTGATTTATTTAGAACACTCTTTTCAGTCTCTTAAGATTAAAATGCTAAGATTTGAAACAAAACAAATCATTCGGAAGTGGTTTGGGAAATAAATCTGATGACTCAAAATTGAACCAAAATAATTTTAAATTAGCAATTAAGGGGTCATCGCTTAAAGAAACTGTAGAGTTGTAAGTACTTTTAAAACTCCAGATGAAAAATACACAATTTGATAGATTAGAGAGCATATTAGGTATTATTACCTTAATAATAACAGAGTGTATTAAATTAATATTATAATTATCAAAATTGTCACACAATAATTATAAATTGATTGCATTTTCGCAATCCGTATTAAGCAACACTTTAAGTTAAAAAATTACATTATTACCCTTTAAGTACACCGAGATTAAAAGTGGATTTACACTATAATACATGCAGCTACAATATGGGAATAATCAGACCTGCGATTTTTAATTAGGTATAGTGATGTTTTTCAATAGCTATTCCTATGGCAGCCCTATCAAAAAAGCCAAAAATTTTGCACGCATTGGGTTACTTGTATTCATAAGACTTTTGTTGAAACCAAGTTTCAGTTTGGGCATTGTTGGGCAAAGTTCGCGATGTTTTAGCAGACATTGTACCAATAAGAATTAGTAGAACTACTTGTATTATAATGTAAACCGTATCTGTTTATATACTATTACATATGTGATACTTATATGTGATACAAACATGGCCACAAGCATGTTTTTGATTAACATTAAGTTTATATTAGCGATACATTTTGGAATTTTCCTTAAAAGAAACTCATAAAATTTTGTTCAATCGGACGGTAGGGTTAGGATAACATATTGATAAGTATATTTTTGAAATAAATATTTACATGGTATAACAGGAAATTCGTAATTCTTTTATGATAAAAATAATTTCAGATTATGTTTTATGATATGTAACGAATATATTCCTCTGTAATAAATAATGATCTCTATTGTCATTGACTGAATAATACAAGAACGCATATCCGTTTTAATTCTAATAGGTTTACAATTAAACACATAAAAAATCCTAATAAAAAAATCTCATATAAATCCTTAAAAACAATAAAAGGACTAGAAATAGAGTTCCAAAAGTTATATCAAAATACAAATTAAAATTACCGTTAAAGGGTAAGACTAACTTAATGATTCTACACGTACAGAACCACAGGTTAACTTATATTACAATATATTTATACTAAAACGGCATCTAACTGTGACTGAATATCGAATATTACCGAGACATTAAATATTGAGAATAAACAATGCTACAAGTCTATATCTCATACAGAAGATAACTATGCAATTCATCAACTAAACACACCATAAACACAATTAAATACTTAAAAGTTACAGACCAAGATAAACTAAAATATTTACATTTTACACCACCAATCACAGAGAGACGCCAGAGATTATTCTAAAAGTATGGTCAATGTTTAGGTGTCGCTGGCTGCTGAGGGTTGCTTGATCAGGTCGACCTCGCGTCCCACGCTAGCCTGGGTTTTGAGCTTGGGTCGGTACTCCTGGCCGTCCACCACGCTGACAGGCTTGGGGGCAGCGTGGGGCGCCGGCACGTGGTAGTCGGAGCGATACTTCCTGTTGTACCAGTGGATGCAGACGCACCTGGGAAGAAGATTATGGTTAGAAAAGTGGGGAAATTTGCAGGAGTTTGGATATTGGTGTGATTAGGGAGTGTAGCAAAACTTTAGAGAATTTTTTTTTTATTACGAGCAGCAGACTCGTCACCTGATAGTAAGTGTATAGCGCCGAGTAATGGTCGTGTTTACTTAAATATGCTAATAATATATAGCTGTGTGTTTAATAGATACGTATTCGTATGGATATGGATAACCTTTAACAGTTATATGTTAAGTTATATTCAGTTCAAAACCATATAACAAATTTTCAAGTTTCTAAGTTTCGCTGTATTCAGATCACGATTGTAAACTCCGTCTATATCCGAGACAGAGTTGCAATCTATGAAGGATTCAATACAATATTGCTTAAGTCCTACACAAGTTTTATTGAGAGTCGAATATCTCGAAGATAAACAAGTGCTTCTATTTCCAATTATTGCTACTGATAGATCAAAAATTCAATTACGAAAGTACTGCATTCATTTTGGTTCATATGTTACGAACAATGGCAAATACTAGTTTGTAAGATGCTTCAAACAAATAGGCCCTGGAGATTTTTAACATGCCCTAGATACTAAGGCTTGCAAACATTGTTCTATATGTATGTATGTCTTCGTTAGTAATTACCGTGAGTTGTCTGATGTCTCCACATAACTAGATCGGCTTTCATTAGTCTAATAACTTATCAAAGTTTAATTAAGCTGAGTAACGAAATGGTTTTGTAACGAGCGGTAAAAACGCCGTTTACATTCTATGTTACTGGCTGATAACGCAATTTCATAAAAACTTTATAGCAATAGTACCCTGTTATAAAAGGAAGCGTGGTCAAAAATTCTGAAAAGTAGGGTATTGACGTCTATAAAGACGTATAAGTAGATTTTATTTCTGAAAAATGCTCAGCAGTTTTGGAAAGTTCTAAATTATAGAAGTTTCTAAATTATAATAACAACGAATACTTTATAAAAGAAATGCTTGAAATCACGTAATGATCGAAGGAGAAAAATGGATAAAAATCTATATTCCTATCTACAATTTGTTTTATAAAATATTGATATTATTTTTCGCACTTTGGTCGTGAATAAAAAAGGCGTGATGGAGGTAAGGGAATTTTCGAAACAAGTTCGTATCAAAGTGACATTGGACAGGGCTTATGGACTGGAAAAGGGTTATTTTATGGTGAACAACGATCCAATTTTTGGAAATGATTGGATTAGGGAAAAGAGAGTGATATGTTAATAACCTTTCCAATCCTACTAAATCCTGCTGTAAGTAATAAACTAATAGGTATGTAAAATTAATATTTAGGTCTGTTACTCTTTAACAAAAAATAAAAAGATCGGAATTGCTTGAAAATTTCTAACACAGCCTACACTAGCGCACTGTTCTATATCTAATTTCCGAGTAAAACTGTGGATTGAAATGTGTACTACAGAATCTATACCGACGCATGTCTCTGAAATCGGGTAATTGCATTGTACCTATTCCTTCACAGTTCACACCATCTGTCTGTGTGTAAATGATGGAAGGATCCTGTATCGAAAAGTTTAGTATCGGATAAAAACCAATTTTGTTATCGGATGCATTTTTTTAATTTCTGTCTCGATTAAACTGTACACAGATCTTGCATCCTGCCTTATTATTTATATTTGCCAGGTTGCCACCTTCCTCCACAAACTTCAGTAACGACTTACCTCATCACCGCTCCGATGATGCCGGCTCCAATAAGAGCAGCCCCTGCTCCCATCAAGTAGTAGCGGTGCTGCGCGGCCTCCGCCCCCGGGGACAGCTGTACCAAACCGACCACAAGCACCACGATCCCCAGGAGAAGGGAACCTACTACTGCGTGTAGGAATGCCGTCTGAAATGTGGTGAACAGAAATTAATGGCTGAAGTTGATTATGTTGTGACGAAATAAAGATTAAAGAAACAGTGTTGTTTGTAGGTATGTTTTTTGGAAAATAATCCTTTTAAAATAATTGAAAATCACAAGAGGATACGTTATTGTTTTTGCTAAAAACAATTAGACTTGCTCTACTAACATTATTACTGAAAAAACATATATATTACTTTTATTATCATCAAAATCAGTTATAAAGATATCTTGTACCTATCCAAACTTCCATTTTAATATTACGTTGAGCAACTTTAACCATAAGCAATGGACATATTCTATACTAGCTTCCGCCCGCGACTCCGTCCGCGCGGATGTCGGTCTTCGCGTGGATGGTTTATTTCTCCATTTTGAGTCACTCTGACAATGCCATGCATGCCATGCCTTATAAATATCTATTGGACCCAAATACGGCTAGACCTATAATCATACGCAACGTGTGTTCGCGGTTCTACAGAACAACGTCTATGGATAAAGCTGAAAAATTAAGATAAATTTTTTTCTACGTATTTTTCCAGGATAAAAAGTATCCTATTTTACGCCCAGGATAATAAGGTATAATTATACCAAGTTTCATCGAAATCAAACCGTTAGTTTTCACGTGATGCCTTCACATACAGACAGACAGACAGACAGACAGACAGACAGACAGAAAGACAAAAAATTTTTTAATCACATATTTGGGTTTAGTATCGATCCAGTAACACCCCCTGGTATTTATTTTTTCAATATTTTCAATGTACAGAATTGACCCTTCTACAGATTTATTATATTATGTATAGATGTCTTTATTACTCTTAAATCCCTACCTATTAGCAAGACAGGATAGATACCATGCATATGAATTTACCTTCCTAAAGAAGAGATATGAATCCTTACCTAAAGTTTCGCAAGATAGGATACATACCATATGAATTTTCAATTTACCTTCCTACAGAAGTACAGTTCATGTCGGAACCGATGATCCGGCGAGGGGGTGGCCTCCTCCAGCCCTCTGCCGACCTGCAGGGGCAGCTGGGAGGGCCGCCGCCCCCCGCCCGCGCGCTTCTCCGCCCGCCGCCGCTCATGCCGCACGGCCACTGCGGGCATTGCTCCAATCATTTTTTTAGCTGTACCTGCAACCCGCGGTTTACCCTAAATGTATAGAGACGAGCACGTATGTGCCTCGAATCTTGACTGAGCCTAGCTAATTTTTTGACTGTTTAAGCGTAAGCTTGTGTTCTTTGCGATACTGCACACCGATTGTTTTATTTGTCTTTCGGTTGCCTAGAAGCCTTTAATTTTAAAGTCAATTTTGTTCTCTGTATATTTTTGTATGTGTTGTGTGTGTATGTATAAATTTGGAAAAGTGTAATTGGAATTCTTTGTCAATCCCAATAATTTTATAAATGGGATAGTTTGTTTTGGGTTATTTTAGAACATCGAAACTAAGTAAACTACTGACGGATTTGGTTTACAAATTCTACTAACAGGTACTAAGCCACGGGTTGAAGTAAATTTGTCATTATTATTAGTGTTAATCGTTAGTATAACACTAAATTAGATTATTACTACGAAAAATCATTCCAAAGTAAGAAAAATTTAAGAAAATATGGTTTTGTGAACGATTAGAGTTGTATTAAATGATTAAAATATTTGAAAGAAAGGCTAGAAGTAATGACTGATATAACTTTGATTGTTCATGCTTAGTTGCGTAGATAGGTTAATAGTATATCGATTTAACAACTGCTCCAAGCTATACATATCCGATGCTAATTTAAATATAAGAATACTATTTAGTTATGTTTTTATGACAGAAGTTTAGAAAGCAATAACAGAAAAATTGTTAAGCGACAACTAGCATTTTTGTGCAAATATAGTAGTGTGTGTAATAAAATGTAATGCAGTGTTATATAAAAACTCTTGAAGCGAAGTTAGCATGAAAATTAGGTAATATTATATTGCCTTATTTTCATATTTAATATGCAGCAATTTTTAATAACTAAATTGAGTACAAAGCATTCTATTTATATTGTTTTTGTTACTTACACTTCGTGCGTTGACTACTTGGTTGTAATAGAGACTGGAGCATATCTGAAAAATATTAAAAATACAGTTTTGGTACTAATCTATACTAATATTAAAAAGCTGAAGAGTTTCTTTGTTTGAACGCGCTAATCTCAGCAACTACTGGTCCGATTTGAAAAATTCTTTCAGTGTTAGATAGCCCATTCATCGAGGAAGGCTATAGGCTATATTATATCATCAAGCTAAGACCAACAGGAACGGGGCCACGCGGGTGAAACCGCGGAGCGCAGCTAGTATATACATATTATAATCTGTGCTTTTCGTATACTTAGGTATAGGTATGCTCTTTTAACTTGATACAGGCAAAAAGTCTTCGCTCATTGCCATAATCTAAAAAAAAAATATGCTGGTGAATGAGATAAAGACTGTAAAGGTAATAAAAATATTTTTAGGCTCTATCTTATCTTAATGTACTTAATCATAATAACTGTCCATATTAGGTATCTATTGCAGAAATATTCTTCTTATCTACTCTAAGCGACATTATATTTTTAAATAACACATGGTACTGCACTAAAACGTATGATATCCAACGAACTTATTTTATCATAAATGTAAAATAAAGTATGAAGCAATCTTCTATCTAAATAACGTGAACTATTTTCTATGTAAATACTTAATATGAAACTTCATTTTCCATCGTACGATACTTGGAAAAATATACATTTTTAAAAGCTTTCCAAGTGCTTGTAAAACTTAAAGCCCAACCCATATTTTATTTAGTATTAAACATTCGACATTTTAAACATGAACTCAATTCTTTAATATGAATTAAACTTTTATAGGAAAATACTAGCTTCCCCCCGCGACTCCGTCCGCGTGGAAAAATTAAGATTTACTTTTTTTCTACGTATTTTTCCGGGATAAAAAGTATCCTATTTTATGCCCAGGATAATAAGGTATAATTATACCAAGTTTCATCGAAATCGAACCGTTAGTTTTCACGTGATGCCTGAACATACAGACAGACAGACAGACAAAAATTTTTTTAATCACATATTTGGGCTTGGTATCGATCCAGTAACACCCCCTGCTATTTATTTTTTCAATATTTTCAATGTACAGAATTGACCCTTCTACAGATTTATTATATGTATAGACTATAGATGTGGCGTGTCGACTGATGTCCATGTTATAATTAATGTTTTTATTTCATGGAACTATAATTTTTATATTAGTTCGTGGTAAAATTTGTTGTGTTTAATATAAACTGTATCAATATGATATGTAGAAAGAAATATATTTTGTCAAAGGTTTTAACTTTTAAAGTTCCAGTCTTTAACAGTGAATTTGTATCTATGTTTTGATGTCTTATTCTTTTGCTTGTATTTAAACGCTTTCGATCAGAATAGTTAAATTCTAAAAACAATAAATTGTCTTAGTAATTTTGTAGATCATGAAGACTCTCTCATTAAAAAACTCTCAAGGCATCTGCATCGTTCCATTCTTATTTATATATAGGAAGATTACGACGACTAAAAATATGACAATAACCCAATTAACACATATTCTTAGAGCATCATATATAACTTGTTTTTAAAGCAATCTTAGAACATATTAATAGCTACCCTTCTATTAAGCGTTTTACTTAAATGTACCATATCGTATATTATATGAATAATATCATAAATCTTTATTTATGAGCAGTGGTGGCTCAGTGGTGAGACCTCGGACTTCGAATCGATAAGTCCGTGGTTCGAGACCAGGCGAGCGCGCAGGAAATAAATTGATTTTTCAATTTATCTGCGCATGTTGTAACATCACCACTGCTCGAACGGTGAAGGAAAACATCGTGAGGAAACCGACATGTCGAAGAATTAAAAATGTTCGACGACATGTGTCATCCGCCAACACGCACTTGGCCAGCGTGGTGGATTATGGCCTGTACCCTCATAGGAGGCCCGTGTCCCAGCAGTGGGAACGTATATGGGCTGATGATGATGATGATGATGATAAATCTTTAGTCTATGAAAGCTAGTGATTACAAGTAAATGCTCTAACAGATCACTGTTTCAGTGGCCATTTCGAACGAAGCTAAGTGCTAAATTGAGCCTTGTATGACGTAAATTTATATTCTAGAAGATATCTATAAAATAATGAATAAAGATATTCAAAGTACGCATCGTTTTTTCAGACAACAAATATATAGTAAAAAATAAGGATATATAGTTAAAAATAGTAAATAGAATTGTTAGCAATTGTTTTCTGTAAAATAAATGGATACGACTTCATTATTCCACCTGTCTAAAACAGTTCACCTATTCACATGATGTAACCTACTTTTTTAAATACATCATATTATTTTAATATTAAACTGTAAAAAACGGGGTAAAGATGTTGCTCAAAACACATGTAAGTTGGATCAATTAATTCTGACTGTACTCAATTCCAAATGTACCAACTTGAATAAAACTTGTTCGATCTCCTAAATTGTCCTAAGTCAAATCTATCATGTGATTCGGAGAAATAAAAATGCATAAACAAAAAAATAAACACACATTAGCAATATTTTAATAGGTATCAGCAACTATGATCAAAATGAAAAACCTCTTTTAAAATTGGTTAACATTTTCTTGAGTTTCATTTCGCGATTAATTAATTAAATTTAAGAATTTTTAACGTATTTGGAAGCTTCAGACTAGGCTCATTTAATAAATAAATCTTGTTTAAAATCCGTTAAAAAGTATCTGGATCATGATGCTATCTGACTGGACGGTACTAGGACTGCATATTCTTCAAGCGGTCAGGTAAACTGTCAAAAACATGATACCACAAGTAATATACTTAGTATAGTCTGAATGTACCGTAATTCAGTATTTCCTCGACATTCGAGATATGAGAGGACACCCAGCGTAAATAACACTTCTCCTGACAGTTAGCGTTGTTGAAAAATTACACGTCAAATAGCTTTTAGTAAAGTGTATGAGAAATTGTTAAAAGTTAGTGGCGCTCGTATATTTGTATTAAGTTGTCTTATAGATGTGTTTCTGATAGTAACTTTCGTTTCAGTTTCCCCGGCTGTGCTCAGGGGATTGTGTTTTTTATGCGTACCTATTTTGTTGGCATGCTTATATGACACACACACCTTTTATCATGCATTGTCGCCAAAACAATTATTTAAGAGAGATGTCATTTAACAAAATTCGCACGCATTTCTATAAATAATTTTTCAAAACCAAAGTTCGAAATTAAGCATTTTAAATGGGTTATTGGACTTGCATGCGATATTTTTACTGTAACAAATTACAGTAGTAGACTATAAATTTCAGTTTAAAGTTTGAAAATGGGGTTATTGAACTCAGAGTTGGCAGTAGTTTCAAGTTATTGACCCAAGACCAATTAGTTCAACATCTACCCTTTCATTTTGTCTATTGAGGTTAAAAGTTCATTTAAAAGTAAGAATTTTTTTAATTTAATGTGTGTCAAAAATTATAAAATGAAAATTTGATGGTGTGTTTGTATGAAATGAATAAGTAGTGTGAAACTTCTTGAGCGATTTAAAATTTTAAATATTTCGTCATTATATAGGTATTTAAATTTGTTTTCATCACAGATCAACCCGGGAAGAATCATGACTAGAGTTCAGTTTATTATTTAGTAGAATATTATATAAAACATTGTTTAATTATAACAACAATTACTCTTATAATATATCTACACTAACATAAATGGCTGTTTATCCGGAGAACCCGCGAGTGAAGCCACGGGCTAAAGCAAGTTTTTTATTATATTAAAGTACTACATGTTCAAGGCAATTCGCTCAAGTACACCATGTATACAATTCAATCAAGTACCTAACAGCGTAAAAGTAGATACATTCGCTCGCAAATTAAATAAATCTGTCGAGGTCGATAAAAACAAATAGGACAAAGTTTGTCCCACTCAGGGACCAGGGCCAAAGCAATAAGAAAAGACATACTGCTACTACATTATCTGTGCTGCTACACTTATAGTACTATGATAGTTTTAATTATCTGTGCTTATTGTGTGACGATTTAATTTCATGAAGGATCTTGCTAACAGTAACGTGATTTGGATTTAAAAGGATGTGGATAAGCTCAGTAAATCAGTAGAATGTAGGTATCTAAATTGATTGAGTCTTTACATCGCACTTCGTATTTATAATATTGGTAGGGATGAGTGACGACTATGTTATTATTTCAGATGTGTATACCTACTTAATATTATAAAGCTGAAAAGTTTGATTGTTTGAACGCACTAATCACAGGAACTACTGGTCCGATTTGAAAAATTCTTTCGGTGATAAATAGCCCATTTATAACATCACCCTAAGACCAACAGGAGCGGAGCAATGCGGGTGAAACCGCGGGGCACAGCTAGTTGTAGATATAATGTTTAATGTTCTTGTATGTGTGAAAAAATCTGAAAACAAATCGCGTAAATCTAACACAAGCTGTAGTGTTTTTATTTTTATCAGTATTTTCTCTCTCATAGAGAATCATACAGCATGTACATTGTACAGTGTAAAGCAGTTTATCGATTGAGGGGTGGGGCCAGACGCGCGAGCGTATCGCACTGTACTTACATTCTATACACTTTTAGATCTTTACTGGGTTACTGCTACACTAGTTGTAGCGTCTGTCGTCGCTTGCATTAGAATCGAATTGATAACTATATTTCTTAAAATTTATGTACATATTATATTCATATAAGGTTTTTTTGCGATAAGAAGTTTAAAAATATTTTAGTCAGTACGTAGTGTACATATACATTTGCTAAGTAGGTATAATTGAGTTTGAGTTTGTGAATTAAATTTAATATAGACGATACCTACTTCTTTACTTTTGTGTTTTATCTATAAGTGTGAATGAACATAAATTATTTATAAATTTATATTCTATCTATACAAATTTAAAGTTTATTTATTTAAATTTAAAGTTTTCCAGGTGGGTTAAACAGACGAATAAAATAACAGATATATTTTAATTATTTATTAAGTGTAATAAATCGAGTGAAATTAAATATACTAACGTGGAATGATGTGATTAATTTAACATGTTTGAGAGAAAGCTAATTCAATGTTAATATTTATAGCTAAATTATTTTTTGATTTTCCATCTGGGATTTAAAACATCGCCTTTATTCGAAACAAACCCATCGTGTTTGCTACTCAAATAAAACAACATCAACAAAGCGTATAAACAGTGTCAAATGCACGTGAGTTAACGTGAAATACAGAGATTATACAAAATATTGTGTATGCATTTTGTATTAACTTTTATAAGTTGTTTGATAAACATTCCATAATAAATAAAATCTAGAACGCGAACGTAAAAACTACCTACTAAATTTTGAAAGTTTCATTTTGTACAGCGAAATGCGACTCATATTTTCGTTTAAGCTAAATATAATAAATTGTACTACATCTTTCTAGTACCATATTTTCTTTTTATTGTTTCTTATTATTTAATGTTTGTATTACAATAAAGTGTAATAAATAAATAAAATAAATAAGTTTTGCGTTGTTCGGTTATTACTAAATATTGTAATTGGAAGTTAAATGGAATGTATATTTATAAAATACTAATTGGAAATTATCGAAGAGTAAATGCAAATTCCTTGTTCTAGTTATAGAATTCGATTTAGTTTAATTTTTGCTAAGTAATACCTATTGCAGTTAATATCATGAACCTATTACTGTTAATTTGGATGCCGAAAGTCTAAATGTTATTCCTGTTATGTTGAGGAAATTTTCATATAAATATTTTGCAAACTTCTCTATAATATTACGTTAATAAATAACTTATGTTTTGAATTATGTGATGTTCGTGCCGTATCTATTTCATAGGTCTATGGAGTGGGTTTCATTTTAATAGCAATAGGGTTGTGAAGAGGGTCTTAAAATTTGTTGATATTTTACGGTATGATATTTTTATATTTAATAATGTGTTTTATATAGAAATGATATTTGAGCTTCGTACAAAGCTGTTATTAATGAAAGGCAATATTAAGTAAAGACAAGTAAATTTTATAAACATTTTAGATTTGTTTATCTCAAGGCATTTGAAAATTTGTTAAATTTAATTAATCAAAGAATTAACAAAAACCCTTTTATTCGATTGAAAAATTGTATGTTGAATTAAATTTTAAGAGCTGTCGTTTGATAAAAAGAAACAAAAAATAGTTCATACTGAAATACCATCGATATTGCTTTCTCTCAAACATCGATAAAAATATTAATTTACAAAAAATATTAACATACGGATCGCTATAATACTTGTAGATTTTTGTATCATTACAATATTATCTTAATAAACTATTAGAAATTGGTCTGAATGTGACTAATATTGAAGTGATTTATCGAGAACGTTGCATAAATATGCATGTTTTTTTTTATATTTTTTTAAGGAAATATACAAAGAGATACAATTTAAGCAATGTATAAGATAACGTAGATTATTTGTCATACTTGTAGGCATCATTCATAGATAATATAGAAGTTGTTTAATATCATATAAGTTCTAATTTAAATGTAGTTAGCAAATATTCTCAATAAAACACTTTAACATATTCTGTAGTAGAAGTATCAAGATCACTACTTAAAATGATATAGATACAATAATATAAACCAGTTGTAAATAAATAACAATAAAAACTTAAAATTAAACAAGTCTCTTCGTTGGAATATCTGCGCAGAATCTTTTTAAATACACTAGCTGTTTTGAACATTATGTTGACAAACATACAAAGAGAGCTATGGATAGGGTTGTCAACTTTTGTCTAAACTAGTTATATGACTAGTTATATATAGGAAAATTGAGTTTAACTATTATCAAAAGTAATGTAAAACTATATAAATTAAGCTACATTCTGTTAATTTGTTAAAAAAAAAAACACATTGAGTTCATAAAAAAACCCAGAGGCATGATATAGTAGACAGTTGTCAACCCTAGATTAGTCAGAAGGATGTACTTGAAACTACGGGTAGTGAGTAGTATGTGAAAGTCTAAGTAGCTATTATCTGAATTTACTGAATGGTAAAATATTTAGTTTGTTAGTTAAGAGTTTGTTTATCTAAATTGTAAATATCTACGGAGTCTAGATTGGTATCCCTAGATATAAAAAGGGGGTCAAATGTATTCTAGTCCTGTGTATTTTAATCAAAATGTCATTTAAAATCAGATAGCGTCAATATTAGACGGAATGATGATTATTCTGAATAAAAAATGTTACATAGGTACTATATCATTAACATCAAATAAATAACAGATATAAAAAACTTAGATCTGCGCAGATATTATTTTGTACTTAGAAGATAAGTATAGATTTTAACAGTAGTTTTTTCTAGAAAAATATTGCATTGTGACTGTAGATACTTGATGACGGATGTAGATAGTGTGATACTTTCTGTGAATTTCTATCTATTTTTGTATCATCTCTTCAGAAATAATTTAAAAAAATTGAAAAAAATCATCGAAAAAATTGTACACTAAAAGTGACTCAAAATTCGTTTGAAAGGAATTTGAAGACGATCTTAAAAATTTTAGTTATAGATACAAAAAATAGACAAAAAATCACAGAAAATTAAATCTATTATATCTTAAGAAATAGTAAAGTATTGCGCGTAACACGCATAAATATATAGGCGCAAAAGCGTTTATAAAAATTCTTCACGACACCGAAATTTTGCATCAAGACTCACAACTAACACCTTTGAGCGTTGCACAATATTAAAATAACTAAACTTGTTCATAAAACATAACAAAAACAATTACAATTATTATATTTTAATAAATGAAACTAATTTATATGAAAAAGTTCGGCTGGTTGTGAGCTATATTAAGGAGATGTTGTATTAAGAATACAGTACGTCGTGCCTTTAGTAAAAGGAAACAATATATTATAATTTTTTACCAGAAAACTAAACCACTTTTAAATTGTCAGAATTAGACAAAACTTAAGTGGGATAACCGGAGCGTACCAGCTTTTTTTTAAAAAAAAAAAAAACAATCATCAAAATCATCCTATCGAAAGCCCAGAATAATAACTAGTAGCTAGCTATCGAAAGTTAAATAGGTAGGTTACAAGCAAACAAAAAAAAATAGAATAGAGAACCTCCTTTTTTGAAGTCGGTTGAAAGTACAATATAATTTATTCGATCAAGTCCCTCTTGTGTTTCATTAATTATACTAATACTGGCTGAAAGAGGTGGCCATGTGGCTTACATTTCACCAGTTATAGGTCCATGGAAGTTTTGTATTGCCAAATAAATTCGTATCTATACATATAATAAATCTGTAGAAGGGTCAATTCTGTACATTGAAAATATTGAAAAAATAAATAGCAGGGGTTGTTACTGGATCGATACCAAACCCAAATATGTGATTAAAAAAATTTTTGTCTGTCTCTCTGTCTGTCTGTATGTTCAGGCATCACGTGAAAACTAACGGTTCGATTTCGATGAAACTTGGTATAATTATACCTTATTATCCTGGGCATAAAATAGGATACTTTTTATCCCGGAAAATTACGTAGAAAAAAATAAATCTTCATTTTTCCGCGCGGACGGAGTCGCGGGCAGAAGCTAGTATTAAATAAATCAATCCAATCAAGGCAGGGTTCAGAATTATAGAGGTGTCTACGTTAGCGAAAATGATATTAGTATTTCACAAGTCGAACAAAATAATAATGATCAACACAAAATTATCGTACCTATACTTTTTTGTGCTCCTGAAAACAGTTTAAGTAGTGAACAAAACAATAATTAATAATTGTATCAAAATTTAAACGCAGAATATAATCATGTTTATATACTCTATTAATCTGGCCCTTAATAAAACATCTCCTTTACTTTGGGAATATTTACTCGCTCTATAAATGGAAATAATCGATGAGCCATGAGGATGGCGTGCGGTAAACAAAACGATCAAATAGGGTTCGTTTATTTTGCTACAGACATTGAGTAGAGATAACCACTCCTCATTTATTACTTTATCTATTACAGGATATATCGAAGATATCACATGCTTCTATTTCGATTATTTCTTAAAGATCCGACGTGAAAACTATTTAATAACTATTGTATTACAAAAAAGTCTTGAAAAAATTACGACAAAAAAACTACACTATTTTGATTAAATCGTGATATTAATTTCAGCTTGTTAAACGTATTGTGTACGTGAATATTGTAAATAGGATACAAAAAGCGAAGGCATTTAGTAAGAATTTAGTATTAAAGTGATAAAAGTGGCGTATTTACACGTGTCACTTAGCGAGTATACAAAATCGTAACGATACAATCCTATAAAATACCTAATATAAAAGTATAGGCACAAGAAATTTCATAATTAATTTGTGTGCAGCTAATCTCACGTTATTTGTGCAAAATTTTTTATTTTACAATTAGTTTCGAGACCGATCTGCAAGCCTTTTGTAGCGAAAGTATTGATTTGAATTTTAACGAGAGTATTCCAATTTCATATGAATATTGATTAACCGTTTGATTATTATAATGAAATATAGCCTTTTTTCATTGGGCTAGAAGTTTACCTATATTTTACCATTTTGCTACAAAGGGCTTGCATGTATATCGGATCTAATCCTACTAGAATTAAAAAGGCGAATAAATGTAAAAAAATTATCTAAGTTTCGCCGCAAAGCGCATGATTATGGCACATTTGAAAACGATATTTAAAATTTAATTTATCATTGATTTCGTCTAATTATTTAGAATTCAAGATAAGTTTGTTTAAGTCCCTCGAGGGTTTATTATTACAACTGTATCGCGTAATTCGTGTCTATATCACTGTAAAGTCCATCTTTTTATTATAATTATATACAAGCTAGCTGGTTCTAGACACAGAGTAGACAATTTCGATCAGACTTTCTCTACCGATTATTTTACTCGAGATTTCTTACAAACTCAATTGTACTAATTTCAGTTAAACTCGATCAAATTTCCAGGCAACCGTAAAATACAGCAGTAGAAAAAGGCTTTAATAATAAGATTTGAAAAATATTAAAAACATTACTTTCATTTTTAATCGTTCATCGATATCATGTGCTCTGTAAATGTTTCTAATATTCGTCAAAAATCCTTAACGATTTTAATAATCTATGAATCAAGTGCAAATACAATACACACGTGTAACAATAATATTTTGAAAAAAGACAACATTCAGATACTTAAAACTAACAAACCAGGAAGCCAGGAAACTATAACTTTAAAAACATTAAATAATTTACATAAATCGATTGTCTTCTGGAATTTTTATGTCACATCGAGGGCTGGATATATCTCATTCATGTATGGATTTATGTCTTTTGTATGCTGTCAAAGTCCATTTTGACAGTTATGACAGTTTGTTATAACTGCCTAGATTGCGGATACCCAAGCGCATTGTGCGGATACCACATAACGTGACACAATAATTGATGTGATATTTGGTTCAAAATAAAAGAAGATATCATCAGTCATGGTCCTTGATGTGGCATAAAAATTGCCAGGTTCTCTAGCTGTTTTCTTGAAAATATTTTAAGATGGAAAAAGGAATAAGTAATCATTGTTTATAAAATCAAAAATTGCTTAATTGTGCATGGCAACAGCAATAATATTGTAAAAGACGTGGCAAGATTACAAACAACAATAAATATATAAATTCTAAGATAAAACTATAAGCCAATAAAAATAAAATTGAGCTCGGTGACATACACATAAATCTTCACAATCACATTAAATGTGCAATAATATAACAACCAATTCATTTCTAGACAAAAATTTTCGATATTTGATAGGAAAGTATAATTTCACAGCCGTGTACTAAATGAGACAAATAATCGCTTTCATAGCAATATGGGTCAAAGACCAAAAAGGTTACCTATATAGTTTCTCTTTTACTTATATAATTGTATGAGTTAAAACTTGGGCCAAGAGGACTTTTTAAATATGATTCAAACGTTTAAGTGTCATGTCAGCATACTTATTTAGGCCAGAATGATTATTTTCAATTATTTGGTCTTTGACAAGAAACTTAACATTTAAGAGGGCTTATTCAATTTAACGCAAGTCAAAATCTCCGCGATCTATTACGATAGATCGCGGCTTGCGCTATCCTTTTACTATGAACAGCATAAGTCCACAGGAGAGCGCCGAGCAACATGTCCTCTCTCTGGAAAGGCTCGCTGCCGACTGACTTTAATCGGGTCGCGCGCAGTGTTTTATAGTACTTTAAAAAAAATTGTAGAAAAATAATAGAGGTACCTTAATTGATTTTTTAAATTTTATCTTATAAGTAAGACGTTCTTTTATTGCAATGTGTAAAAATTATATTAAACTAAGTCAAATATCTTGGTGAAAATAATCATTTTGTCGACTATAATTTCTAAAAAAATTCACATTGTTCGGATTTTAATTTCGTAAGTTAGGAGTCCAAAATAAAAAAATCTTTTAACTAACTATTTTAATAAGGATTTTTGCAGTTAGTTAAAAAAAATTGTGTGTTAGATCTGTCAGCGATTTCAGATATTTTTAGCTTCGAAATTGACACTAAAAGCGAAATCAAGTAATCATCGGCTCAGTTACCTTGATGGTATTCACAAATACTGTATTAATTGAAAAAAACTCTTAACTAACTATATAGACAATAAAATTTCCTAAAATTATTAGTAATTCATATGTTTGTAAGATAAGTGGTTGATGGACAATCTGGTTTGAAAAATCACATATTTGAGCCAAACAGCGCACGGACCGCGTACACGGCCTTAATGAAAAATAAAACAACGAATTATACCATACACAAAACAACTTAAAATACTATGCATTTGGCACAGCTGCATTAAGCTTTATGTGCTGGATAAATTTAAAATGAAAGAACAAATTATGAATAAAATCAGTCTCAAGCTAAATTTGTAAGTCTATAAAAGAATAATAACTCCGATTACAACTGCAATCGATATTTCATAAAGCGTCCGTGTTACGAAACAATTCAATATTTATCGATCATTCAATCTGTCTTCGTTCTAATTTCGTTTTATGATTGCAGTTGTAAGTTTTACAATCGTTTTATAAATATAGAAGGTACATAATAAACCATACTTACTACAATACATTGGAAATGAAAAATACACACATTTCGTTTTAAACCGAGAGTCGCATTGGTCCTTAAAAATACATTATAATAGGTATTTCTAATTAACACGAAGCCGTAAACTCGTTGGTAGCACACAGCACAACGTTATCACGAGAAGCGTCGGAGAAAAATAGTCTTTTGGATACAGGGATAGCCTTCAACGCATATCGATTATCTCCCAATTTGACAATTCGCTGATACCGAACATTCTAATTTTAATGGAGAATGCGAGTGAAGTTCTAAAAGATAAAGATGAAAATGAATTAAGGATAAAGAAGGAAGTTAAAAGATAAGAAGTCAACGGGGTATAACATGATTACCTATGAAATCAAAGACGAGCCCATAGAAAAGTAAAATGTACGGGATCAACGAACGGTCAAATTTCGTTATTCACATTTTCGACATGATCATGTAACGTCCATCAGAGAGTAGTTCCTTCGTATCTGACGGGGACCCTGGACTGAGACTCGGAGCCATAGACGGCGTCGAATATGTGTCTTTGTTGAATTTACCAAACCTTCGCTCACTTTCTGACGCCATTGACACTTCTTCTTCGACGATTTGTTCCAGCGGCGTTTCTCGCATCGCATCTCCATTCAAAGCTAAAGCATTAACAAATCCATGAGCTCTGTCCGCAGGAGGCTCGGTATAAGTCTCTGTTATAGGTTCAGGCAGGACTTCAGTCGTACGCGCACGTCTAGCGTTTTTCGTGCGCATGCCACCAGTCTCCGCATCTCTTTCCAATCTATGTCCAGATCTCGATCTCGTCAGTTGTTTCTGGACGTAGTCCTCCAATGCGTCTTCTTCGCTCTTGGTCAAATATTTGTGCAGCACAATTAAAAATACGCCGATGAAGAGGGCGAACAGACCGGAGCACACGAGTTCATTAAACCAGCTGACGGAGCCGACGCTGCTCCAAGAGGTAACGTCATCGGGGAGCCATCCAGATGCAACTAGAAATAATCCCAAGACGAGAAAGACGACTCCGAGGTGGAGCATGCCAACGGAGGAGACGACTTCATTGTCGGCCGTGCCGGACTTGCGGTAGCGTCTGCGCTCGAGGCTGCCGGTGGAGCAGTGGGGGGACGTGACGCCCGACTCGGTGGACTGCAGCGAGTAGCGGCGCTCCTTGGCGCGCTGCTGCTCGGCGCGGCGCTTGCGCTCGCGGCGGATGGCCAGCGCGGAGTGGAGGCCGACCGCATGCATCCTGCAAGCACGGGCACGGGTGAGCGAGTGGTCGCGCCGCAAGTGCGTCGCAAGTGCGGCACATTTGCGGCGCGCAGCGGCGAGCGGCCCCAGGCGCGGGTTGCCGCACGCCTAGCGGAGTCCGCCGACCCGTGCCCGTGCCGTGCCGCGATTTACAATACAATTACATCCATCAAAGACATTTAACTGTCACTTTATATTTCTGCGCTAATTATCCACACAACTTCATGGAAACTCGTCATGAACAGATCAGTTAAATGTTTCTGAAGCTCCGAATTAACTTTAAATTCTATAGGCATTTGTTTATTATAATTTTACTACTTCATTCGCAGTGCCTGCTGTCCCATTAAACATTAAGCGTTTAATATACATATAATAAATGTCTGCATTCTAGGTGTATTTTAGGAAAATACTAAAAAAGAAGTTCACTATAATAAAAATATACACAAAAATATATAATACTCATACTACTAAAAATGTCAACAATAATGTTGACAGCGATGACAAAGATATAAAAAGGGTAGTTAAAAGTTAACCAAGAATGCAAGGGTCCGTCTCTTCATATAACGAGGAACGTAAAAGCTCTTGTGGCTGTGTCTATTCTATTACAGCTTTTGTTAGCTCTAAGATCTCTCTACTAACTACGTTGGAAAACTTTAGAAAAATAAGTTTATTGAAAACACTCAATTGCACTTCTTTATATGGCTCGTAAAGTCGCGCATTCAATTCTATACGATATCATTATTGTCGTTCTAACAAGTTTGAAGTAACGATTGATATATCGTACTTTATATTCAACTTTACTTTTCTATTTCATACGGACTCTCGTTGACTTTTATTTTATAATTTTGTTTAAAGAGCTGTTATTGACTGGCATATTTTACCAGATGTTTTCAAGTGAAACAACGTTAAATTTTTTTATACTATATAAATTTTACGGTACAAGCAAACTTTGACTGGAACCGAGATCTTGGCCTCTTGTACACTTATTCTGTGTGATTGTCCAAATTTTAAAATATATCTAGTTACGCATCCACCCCAACCCTCTGTGTTAGGTTGAGCAATAGCCTTCCGCTGGCCTCAGCAAGACCACCGGAAAGTTCTTGCAATTTAACATAAGCATTCCACATAATGGAAAACATTTGTTTCGCAATAAGGTATCGCTTGTATCATTGCATGTAATTCTGGCATTAACATTTGTGACTCCAAATCGTCCACTTGTTATAGTTAAGTAATTAAATAAGTTTAATTTTAATTTTATTTTATTTCTTTTTTAAAAAAGTCAAATCGCTCCCGCAAAGTTTAACTGGCGCAGCCGGTAGGATAGCCATATAAGGTCTGCATGTCTAGAGGTCTTCAAAATTAGCCCTAGAACATTGCTATAAAGGCCGTGCTATCCTAAAAGAACCGAAATATAAATTTGTTAAACGACCACGACAAGGACATGGGATCGACGATCGGTTGGTGAGTAAAACTTTTTGCCATCCTTTCTCATATATTCCTATATCCTTTTCACGAGAGTGTAATTTTGACTTTTAACTATTTTTTTTTTTTACTGTTATTTTGGGATTGAACGTCTCTCACTATAACGGATCTGGTTTTAATATGAAATTCTATTAAATCAGTAATTAGTTATAACTTATACAATAAGAAATATCGTATTTAATTCTAAGAATTGTCTTGCATAAAACTCTGCACAGACTAATTAGTTATAGAGTGTAACTTAAATAAAAGTTTTACATAAGAAAAGTAAATGAATTTTTGCATAAAGAAATATTAATATTAATTGATTTAAATGATCTCAAAATTGATCGTAATTCAATTAATAAATTTTATATTTTATATGTGATTCACTTTATTTCAAGTTTAATTTTTATAGTAATTGATAACATATAATTTTTTATTGTGCTATATTTAAATTTTTATTATATTGTGTTTTAATTGATTTCTGTGTGTGTGTGATTTTTATAATTCGAAATTATTGTAATTGGTTAAAGACTTCAGAACTTTAATTACTCTGTACTTATTTAACATGGAAAGCGTAAACGTAATAACAATTCCGAGTGATATGTTAAAGCTTATTCCTCTTTTTGGTGGAGACAAAAGAATTTTGAATTTATTCTTTCGAAAATGTGAATATATAATTAATAAATTTAGAGGGCATGAAGAACAGAATATTTACGTTTTACATGCCATAACTAGTAGATTAATAGGCGATGCCGCCGCGTTATTATCGGAGCGCGAAGACATTAATACTTGGCCCGCTTTAAAGGAATTACTAGAACAGCATTTTGGTGATCCACGTAGTGAGGATTGCATAAAAATCTCTCTCGAGTCCTGTAAAATTAAATCCGGCGAAAGTTACCTTGAATTTTGTAATAGGATACAGAATATTCGATCATTATTAATATCGAAGGTAAATTTATCGGTAGATATGGAAATTAAACGCGCGAAAATTGCGATTTATAATCATACAGCCCTGAACGTTTTCTTATATAATTTGCCCGAAAGCATGGTGCGTATTGTAAGACTGAAATCACCTAGTACATTAGAACAGGCTTTAGAAATCGTTTTAGAAGAAGTTAATTTTCACGAGCAATACCAATCGCGCAATCGTATCCACAATAATACAACGCTGCCGAGGCAAACGCCTAACGTTACGGTGCCCCAATTTTTACAAAATAATCCTCAACAAAGATTTAATTTTGGGATACCAAATGTACCTCAAAATGCACAGCAGGCAAAATTTGGTTTTAAATTTACACCTCAACAACCGTTTAATAAAAACCCACATTTCGGGTATAGGCCTTCATTCAATCAAAATCCACAATTTGGTTATAGGCCTCCTCAAACTTTTGGTATAACGCCACAGAATTTTGGTCAAAGACCTCCTCAAAATAACCACTTTGAGACTACTGACGTTTCCATGAGGACAGCACCCCCTCGACCACAAAATATAACTCAGCCAGGTTTTAGAGTGAACGAAACCGACTTACTGTATAATGACAATTATTACGATGACTACAATCCTTACGACTATACGAATTACTATAGCTATAATCCTTACGACTATACGAATTACTATGGCTGTAATCCTTATGATACGAATTGCGAATACGATAAGAGTGAGATTTATACACCCACTGACGATACCCAAGACATTAATGTGCATCCGTCTGATGAAGAAAATTTTCGAACGAAAGCCTCTACAAAGAAAAAATCATAGAGTTAAATTGCGATCCAAGTCTGAAATTGCCACACATTTATATTCCTGAAATTAATTCCAAATTTATGATTGATACTGGGAGCACGCGATCATTTATCAGCCCCCGAATTGCCTACCAATATTTTCCGAATTTTATAAAATATGAACCCTTTAAAGTTATAAGCACCCATGCATCCAGTCAACATGACGAAGTTATAGAAATTCCGCTTTTTCCAACGTTAAATACCCCTGACGACCACAAATTTCATTTGTATGACGTAGATGAACGCTATGACGGACTTATAGGTAATGACCTACTAAAAAAAATAGACGCAATAATTGACCTGAAACATTTGCTACTGAGAACCAAGAACACAGACATCCCCATCATTTATAATAACTTAGATTATATTATCCACTTGCCACCCCGATGTGAACAAAAGGTAAGAATTCCTACCGACCTTCACTCAGGTGTTGCAGTAATTGACTTTAAAGAATTTAAACCCGGAGTAAGAATGCCCTCAGCACTAGTTAACTGTATTAATGGCTATGCAACAACAATAATCCAGAATAGCGTAGAATCACCCATGACCCTGAAAATTAACGAACCTCTTCAAACATCAGACCCTTCCGATTGTAACTTTGTACATAACGACAAACACAACGACAACGAAGATGACGAATTACTCAAAAATAATTTATCAAAGCTGAGACTTGACCACACTAGCGAAATAGAGCGTAATAAGATATTCGCCCTATGTCACGAATATAGGGACATATTTTATTGCGAACAAATCCCATTAAGTTTTACCAACGAAGTTAAACATAAAATTAATACCAAAAACGAAGACCCGATTTTTGTTAGACCGTATAGACAGGCTCCTGCGCAAGCAGATGAAATTAATAGACAAGTCGAAAAATTACTTCAAGACAATGTAATACGAGAATCACATTCCCCGTGGAATGCTCCAGTTCATTTAGTTCCGAAGAAGCGCGATGCTTCCGGATTAGTAAAATGGCGTATGGTAGTTGATTATCGGAGACTTAATGACGTGACTGTTGACGACCGTTATCCACTTCCTAATATTACTGACTTACTGGACAAACTTGGTAAGAGCCTCTACTTCACTACACTTGATTTAGCAAGTGGTTATCATCAGATTGAGGTAGACGAGCGAGACATTAAGAAAACGGCCTTCAGCACTCAGTATGGACACTATGAATTCCTTAGAATGCCATTTGGCCTAAAAACAGCTCCTGCTACATTCCAAAGAGCAATGGACAATATATTAAGAGGGCTACAGGGAATACATTGCATGGTCTACTTGGATGACGTAATTGTATTCTCCACTAGCTTGGATGAACACATATTAAAATTGAGAACCATTTTTGACCGACTCAGACAGACAAACTTAAAGGTACAACTAGACAAATCTGAATTTTTACGAAAAGAAGTAATTTACCTCGGACATACTATTACTAAAGATGGACTGAAACCTAATGACGATAAAATTACTGCGGTACTTAATTACCCGATTCCCAAAACAACTACTGAGATTAAATCTTTTCTTGGTCTTATCGGATACTATAGACGGTTTATTAAAGATTTCGCACAGGTAACGAAGCCCTTAACATCTTGCCTGAAAAAACGAAATAAAATCATTTTAGATAAAAATTACATAGACGCATTCAATAGATGTAAGGAACTCTTAACGAATGCACCACTTTTGCAATACCCAGACTTTGAAAAACCTTTTATCTTAACGACTGATGCGTCTAATGTAGCGTTAGGGGCAGTATTATCACAGGGCCCCATTGGAGGCGATAAACCCGTTGCATATGCAAGCCGCACCTTAAGTGACACCGAATCACGCTATAGCACCATAGAACGCGAGTGTCTAGCCATTGTTTGGGCTATTAAACATTTTAGGCCTTATCTTTATGGTAAGAAATTTATGATATATACAGATCACAAACCTTTATCATGGCTTAACTCTCAAAAGGATACAAGTAGTAAATTGACTCGTTGGCGACTTCGACTCCAAGACTATGACTATGAAATAGTTTATAAGAAAGGAAAGCAAAATTTAAACGCAGATGCTTTGTCTAGAATTAGGGTTAACGCTACGCATTCCGATAACGAAAACGAATCTATGGTTATTAATATAGGCGATAGAGACAATAGTACAATTTCTATATCAGAACGCGATTCTAGTGAGACGATATCTATTCCCGATCCTGAAACTCTATCGGCGCTGAGTTCTCCTAGAAGGTCACAATTTGTAACGTCGAAATCGGATACAGTTCATTCAGCTAATATTGTAGAATCGTCCGGTATACCTATACTCCATAAAACCAAGTTTATAGGACTAGGTTCAAGGAACGTTATACCGATAGAGATTGGTAAAAGGAAGACTAAGGTTCCTATTAAAAATAAAAATAAATTTAGACTATAGTGACGCAACGAGATACGAAAAACTTACAGCTAAACTTGAAAACGATCAAACTATCATTAGAAATAAAATTACTTTAATATCTAAAATGCCCGATAGTTTTATCAATTCTACTGAAGTCTTAAATCAAAATTCTAAAATATTAGATAAGCGTTTAAAAATTGTAGAATCTATGATTAAGGAATTAGCATCTAAGGATAATCATTGGGTTTATACTACTTATGTTGTAAGCCTTTTAAATTTATTTGTAAGTAACTTTCGTACTATTTTTATAAAATTAGGAGAAATAGAGACTGCTCTAGCATTTAGTAAAGTATCCATACTACATCAAAGTATTATTAATTCTACTGAGTTGTTGCAACATTTAATTCTTATATCTCAAACTGAAAATTTAGTGTTTAAAGCGAGTGAGGCAAACTTAGTAAAACTAGAAGAAACTATTAATGTTAAATCGTATATTAAACAAAACCAGATTACGTTCATAATGGAGGTTCCAATTACAGATAATTATACTTATAACTATTACAAATTATACTCTATACCTATGTACCGTGCATCCGATAGTAAAACCCTTTCCATTTTTCCTAAATATCCTTACCTGTTGGCAAAGGGGATGAAATACTTACCGATCGTAAAACCGTGCCGATCGCTCGCTGCTGGAGAACAATTTCTATGCGATGAACGAAATCAAACGCCTTATCCTGAAACTACTTGCATAGAACAACTGCTTAAATTTGAAGGAAACCCAATGCACTGCGAACAACAGCTAATCAATATAGAGAATGTGAGAATGCAAAGAATCACATCTATAAGTTGGATACTTTTCTCAAAATACAGAAATACTCTGACTCAAATTTGCAATGGTGATGTCAGCAAATATCCTGTCGTGGGCACATACATAATGACCATCGACGAACCATGTAGCATCGAGATCCAGAATATAACGATTCGCCCTCACCAAGTAATCACTGAGAATGATCCGGTAGAACCAACAAAAATTATAGTTTTGCCGCAATTACCTGTGAATAGAACTCCAACATTATCCAGTACACGTGTACTCAATATGCGAGGAATCAACTTGGACGAAGTTAAATATATGTCAACGATATTAAAGCAATCAGTGTTCAGTGATAGTGAAATGGTTAACAGTGAAAGAAATTTTAGATTCAGTGCTACTTTAGGCTATACGTCTCTATTTTTAATATTTGTACTTGTAATTCTATTTTTACTTTACTTACTTCGTTATAAGATATTAAATGTAATGTGTCTGCGAAATCATCGGATAGTTATTAAAAATGAACAAACCGATAATTTCGCACTTAAGGAGGGAGGAGTTACGCATCCACCCCAACCCTCTGTGTTAGGTTGAGCAATAGCCTTCCGCTGGCCTCAGCAAGACCACCGGAAAGTTCTTGCAATTTAACATAAGCATTCCACATAATGGAAAACATTTGTTTCGCAATAAGGTATCGCTTGTATCATTGCATGTAATTCTGGCATTAACATTTGTGACTCCAAATCGTCCACTTGTTATAGTTAAGTAATTAAATAAGTTTAATTTTAATTTTATTTTATTTCTTTTTTAAAAAAGTCAAATCGCTCCCGCAAAGTTTAACTATCTTGCTACTTCCAAAATTCATAATATTTATTGATACTATTTATTTATTTATTTTATTTAATTATTTATTGCACACACAAAAGAAATAGAGACACATAAAGTACAGATAAAAGGAAAATAATGTGTACAAACGGTGGCCTACTAGTAGTTATTTCAAATTTAATAGGGTAGGCAATAGGTACTCATAAATTTAATCAAGATATTATATAGCTATGTTTTATTGCTCAATGCACTATAATTTATAACACATCACCTAAACTCTTCCTAAACTGCGCCATATATTTTGTCAAACTTCAGTTTTAAATAGTAATACTAGCGGTCCGCCCCGACTTCGCCCGTGGTACATATTTACGTTTTCTCTACATAAGAACCATCCTCATACTTCAAGGAATATAATAAAAAAAAGAATTATCGAAATCGGTTCAGCCGTTCTCGAGTTATTCGCTTACCAACACATTTTGTGATTCATTTTTATAGTATAGACTATAGATTATAAAGGTGTACATTTTCTAACTTATTTGGGTATAACCTACGGTAGTACTGATCCGATAATGAAAAATCTTCACTAAAGGAAAGCTACACTAGTCAGAGATCAAAAGGTTTTTTATCCGCCTTCAAAAAAGACGAGGTTCTCAATTTGTCCTGTTTTTTTTTAAAGATGGTGCCTGCCGTCTGGTTTAAATATTGGTAAGTTCTGAAAATTTGAAGACGATATTTTTTCTTTGTCAAAAAAATAATGAATTTTGTCCAGGTTCAACCCGGGCAAATATTTAGCAAGCGGCTTTTTATTTATAGGGACAAAAACTGAAAAAGGTCATCAGCTGCCAAAAAATCTGACAAAGATATAAATTGTGTGCTGTTAGATCTTTTATCTCGATGAGTGTACTAGAATCAGGAAGGGTCCTTTATACCCACTTAATGCACTCAACGATCACTCATCCGCTGGAGTTATTTATTTAGTATTCATAACCATATATAATATGATTGTTTTATTGATAGAAACAGATCGTATTGTGTATACTTCGGATGTTGACTTAATTATTGATAATGTAGAGAATTTTGCAGATGAATTGGCAAGCCTTCTAACAAGGGATAAATATTAATAATTAATTAATGCAATATTTTATGGAACTAAGTTTCTCTTTAATGCATTTTATAACTATGTGTTAATATTTATAAAATTGCCGATAGAAATTAATAAAAGAACAAATGCACTATTATCTATATTCTATACTAACCGAAGTCGTTTAAACATCATAAATCAGACCATCAACCTACATCTTTAGCTTACCACGAAATAATAAATCCATAATAAATTGCTGTCATAACTGATTTTCTTGCACATTAGTTGCTCAGTATCTCTAGACAGATGTCAACTACAGGTGTAAGGTTTTGGCCAGAAGCCAGGTTGAGATCTTACCAAGTTAATCATTTAGTTTTGTTGGCAAGGCTCTATTTACTGTTGCGGTTATCGCGAGCTTAGAGCTTATGCCATAACCAACTGACAGATAAGATATGATTATGTGAATAGCTTTTGGATTTAGCAAGGATTTAGGAGGGTTTATTTTACAGTTTAGTGTAGGAAGCAGGTGGCAAAGAGGAAAACCTTATCAAAGATCATAGATGTTTAGTGGTTAAGGCGTGAATAGCGTAATAGTTTATATCTTGTTTTGTCCATTTGGTAGGTCGCATGTCTCATTTGAACTCAATCATTTGATTTTTTCAAACTCAAACTCAAACATTTATTTATTCAATTAGACTTCTTATAAAAGCACTTTGGAATCGTTATAACATTTTTTAACATTTACCACTGATTCGGAAAGCAGTATATAGATACTGAATATACTTTCTTTACTACTACTAGACTTTATAAGAAGTCTAATTGAATAAATATATGTTTGAGTTTGTTCTTCTCCATAGGGAGAAGAACCGGCAAGAAACTCCGATTTTGTTTGTAAGCTTATTATATAAGCAAAGTTCGGTGATACATATTATAATAGGGTGTTTTTTTTTTTGCATGAATACAATTGAATATCAATATTCTAGTGTCGAGGATAACTTGCTGGAAAGACATAAGACATCAATACTGGAAAAATCTAATACGGTAAAGTGAACACATTAAAAGAAAATATGTAGTCTAATGACCGTATGAACAAACACTCAAACAGACATAAACAATCACGTCCCAATAAAACTGCTAAACGCGGAAGAACAGAAATACAATTGAATATAAGTATTAACAAAATGGGAACTGTATTTATGAATCATGTGCTCCAGTTACTGAAACTGTGAGCATGTGCTGTTGCAATCGGGCTAACTGCTTGTAATGACTCGTATTTTAGTATCGTACGATTTATTGTCTTCATATTTTTGTAGGTTATCTTTTTAGGGTTCCTTAGGGACTTCTTTAAATATTTATTATTATTAAGTAACATAGGGTTGTTCTGTGTTTAACATATTTATCATACCCTCTAACCCGGGGCTTGTTTGTGTTACTAAATATTTTAAAAATTCACTGTGATGGCCTTAAACTACTTCAAGTTCACAACCTACAAGATAGGTTTTGATTGGAAATATATATGTCTTCAGAAATGTGCTATTTGTTTTAATTAGTGTAGTTACCGAAAATCTCTCTCAATTTCGCGTTTGCGAATCTAACGACACCATTCAATTTAAAACTTATTAATCCGTTTACGCTATGAAACGTGCCAAATAAATATCTAGATTTATTAGGTATATTACGTACCTTTAAATTCGGAAAACAGGACTTCAATACTTCAAAATTACTCATAAACCATTACTTTTAAAAGCACGTATTTCTTCAGTCTTCATGCCATATCCCAGGGCTTAATAACTTCAAATTCTTACGTTCAGAGCAGAAGAAGGTCAACAGGAAATATTATAGTATATTTTTAATTAGTTACATAATAATAATACGCATTGTTCATCAAACATTTAAACAATTTGTAAACGACACGACCGACTCAATAAATTTCTGTTCTGTTTATTCTCCCGGTCTCACTGCCCAAATAACATTAACGGGGTTGTAAAAGTTATATGACAGTACTTATTGTTACAGGTTACAGCTACGTTTTTCTCGTTGTAATTGGCTTTGTAGTATCCTATTATATTAATGTGTTTTAAACACTCTAAAGTCTCAACAGACGGAAAGTTAAATTCAGTTTTCTGTTGCTGGAGTAAAACTAAAACGTTTGGCAGAAGAAAGAATAGAATTTTTGAACCTTCTCTTTAAAGAGTTACAAAGGTGAATTGTGTATAAAGATTCATTTTACATCTAGCATTGGTTTTCTTCCAAAGCGAGCGATTAATAATTGCGAAACATTAGACTAAGATTACTGAAGTAATTCAGGTATTAATGTTTAACCTATTTGCAAGATTTCTTTTTGCTTTCTTGGTACTTGTATAAACAAGCCTATAAGTTATTCTAGGCCTAAATCTATATGAATACAAAATCCGAAATTTTCATGTTTTAGAACAACTATTATAAACAATCCAAATGCAAACTTTCGTATTTACACTCAGATAAAGAAAAGCAAGGCGGAAGAGATTTATACAACAAAATAACATTTCTGTATCGATGCCTGCGTCATCATATTTCCTGTTATCGATTGAACAATAAATAAATCTAGGCTATACCGCGCCCTATATTGTGACCTAGTATTTAAATACTGCCGTTCGTAATTCACGAGTGAATAAAACGTTTTCAAATGGAACACTATAATGATCGTGTATGAGTGCTGTATTTTTAATGATAGGTTAGTAAAAGACGTATTTAGGCAAATTATTGCGATGGGAAATTTTAGTTATGTTAGTGTTTAAATATGTAGACATGTTAGTAGGTGACATGTTTAAGGAAGATATTCACACACATTTAGAACTAAGATTTTTTTGTTTTCAAAAAAATTTACCTGTTATTTCAGATCTAAACAGACGTGAAAATGTTAAATTATATTATCAATTACGACTAAATTAATGAACACCTGAGTGGCGTATTTACGTATTTATTTGTTGCTCTCAATAAAAGGCGTATTAAAAGTGCGATGCTCTTTATCCCGAATTGATACTAGGATAAAATAAATACATATCAAACGGGCTTATTTTAGAAGCTTTGCGCGCTTGCGTGGAAGTAATCTTTTCCGTTTTCCCTTGTGACATGCTCACCTACTTATGGGCGCCTGGTGGATCGTATAATATCTTATATTGCGATTGCCCAATTTTTTTCCCTATTTAGGAATCATTTATGTGAAGATGAAATGGAAGCATAACCGTGATATAAAGACAATGTTATTAAGCTTTATTGTATTGTTTTGTGTTTTATATCTGAACTAGATTTCCGCCCGCGACTTCGCCTGCGTTTTCAACGGAAAACTCGCATAGTTCCCGTTCCCGTGGGATTTCCGGGATAAAACTTATCCTTTGTGTTAATCCAAGTTACCCTCTGCATGTGTGCTAAATTTCATTGTAATCGGTCCAGTAGTATTTGCGTGAAAGAGTAACAAACACACACACATCATCACAAACTTTCGCATTTATAATATTAGTAGGATAAATTCACAACAAACCGTTTTGCGAAGTCAAGATAGTGGTGTAACGCAAACCCGTGTAAAATATTAACATTCCGAGAATTGCGCGGGATATGAAATTAATGAGATTTTTGACTTTGCGTAATAACGTATTCGTGAAAATACGTAAACAAAATTAACTAAATAACGTTTGTATTTCACTCATTTCCTTTGTATGTGACCTAATTGTGTTTTATGGCATGTAATGCGGAAATCTTAAAAGAGCAGGAATAATTATTTGTCTTTTATTAAATGTTCTGGAAACTGGTAAATTATATTTACCTCACGTCGTTTCTCGTATTAGCTTTCCGCCTGCGGCTTTGCCCGCGTTTTCAAAGAAAAACCAGCATAGTTCCCGTTCCCGTGGGATTTCCTGGATAAAACCTAGCCTATGTTGCTTAGTGAAGATGCAGCTCTCTAATGGTGAAAGAATTTTTGAAATCGGTCCAGTAGTTTATGCGTGAAAAGTGAAAACCATACATACATACATAATTACAAACCTTTCCTCTTTATAATATTAGTATCTATAGATCACAATCTAATTAATTTTATAGCAAACAAAAGAGCATTAGATCAAAGCTAAAGTTTATGCTATGCCGGATAAAAATAAAATAATAACTAATAAACACATTAAAATAAAATAACGTTATTACATCAACTATTTTTCATATTCGAATATCTTCGCATTACCACAACCTTCAAGCTGTCACGATCTAAACATTGTCTTGAGGTTATTGTTTAACTCACAATGCATTATCATAAACATATATTTTTATTTTCAACGTAAAAATCACATATCATTTATCGTCTATACTGTAATCAGTAATGCCTATTATTATGCTTCTTTCCTCAATATCTCATTTAAACATTCTTCAAACGGCTCAAAGAATGATAAAAGAATATAACCGCAGATATTTTTTCAGATATTAATTGACTGAATATTTATCGTCTTTATATTTCACGAGCTTTCCGCCCGCGGCATCGCCCGCGCAGTCAAAGAAAAACCCGCACAGTTCCCGTTCACGTGGGATTTCCGGGATAAAACCTTTCCTATGTCGTTTCTCGGGTATCAAAATATATACTAATAACTATAATGAAACAACGTTTTTAGCTTCAACAAGGAACTGAATTTATTGCACAGATAACTATAGACCACAGACTAATAACTACAGACTAAACATAAGTATTAATGCCAACAGACGGTGCTACCAGTATCAAAATTTAGATTATTGAGATATATTTTCAACACCCCTACTTATCGCAATAATCACACAAAAATTTAATGAGACCAAAGAAAACTTAAACATTCAATATACCCAACAAACGCATAAACTTATAATGTTTGTCCGCACACAGACTCTTCGTTAGTAAATCGGCAGGCATTTCTGATGTAGACAAATACAATAATTTGATAATCTTATTGGATACACATTCTCTACAAAAATGATATTTTACATCTATGTGCTTGGTTTTTTTATGAAACACTGGATTTGTAGATAGTTTCAGAGCACTTTGATTGTCATTATATACTTTGAAACTATACATAGTATTTGTTATTTCAAACTGTAAACTTCTCAAATGGGTATTTCTATCGTTTCGTGCAGATTGACATTATTTGCGAGAAAAAAATAGAATTCGTTTTTGTTAGTATCATTGGATAGCTACATGAAAAACAAACTAGGTATATGAATATCAATTAATTATACACAAATTTGTGAATGATATGGGCTTTGAAACATTATAAATAAGTATGGTAATGAGTGAAGAAATTTGGTAATGATATAAAGGACAATGGTAATGAATAAATGTATTTGGTAATGACAATGTAAATAAAACTAACCTGGTCAAAATTTGTATTTTTTTTTATTTTTATAAAAAATAAATGCTTACTTAAATTTAGTAATATGTGTTGACACAATGGCTTAACTTACACCAAAAAAAAATACGAAAGAACTAACAGAAACATTATGTTTAACTAAAAATAATACAACACCACTTTATTAATTAATCAGTCTTAAAAATTACCATCACAAAATTATCCATATGGATCTTACAACAAAAAAAAAATTACGAAAGAACTAACAAAAACATAATATTATGTCTAACCAAAAATTATATAACACCACTTTATTAATTAATCAGTCTTAAAAGTTACCATCACAAAATTATCCATATGGATCTTACAACAAAAAAAATTACGAAAGAACTAACATAAACATAATAATATGTTTAACTAAAAATTATATAACACCACATTATTAATTAGACAGTCTTAAAAGTTACAATCACAAAATAATCTATATGGATCTTAGAGAACTTAAATCTATTAGGTACTCTGAATACAGTCTTAAATTACTTTCATGAAAGCAGCCCAAAGTGCTTGAAAATAGGAGTAATTATTAGAATAATCAAAAACATACAATTAACAATCTTATTAAGTCACCTTCGTTTATATTATTATATGCGTTTATTTTCATACACACAATCTTCAGCATTCTCTTCATCTGAAGAATCATCGAAAAAGTTTCTCACCAATGTTTGCTTTAGTGGTTTTTTATTTTCCTCTTTTATCTTTCGAATTACAGTAGATGCTTCACCAAAATAGTAATTGGAATTCTTCTTCGATTCTTTAATGCTAAATAACTCTTCTTCTGAATCCTCTTCAAAAAAGTTACTTAATACTCTATTTATTGGTCTTTTTTTGGATTTTTCGTCAATTGAAAAAGCCTTGTTGGACCAATGTAATTTTATGTCTGAAAGGACTGTAATAGTTTTATTTGGATTAATACTTGACGAAATATGAATATTTGGTTCTACGCTAGTTAAAGGTTTTTGTTCTTGAGCCTGGTGTATTGTATTACAGGGTTCTAAATCCCTTAAAAAACTTCCTGTACTATTTAAAGCTAAAATTTCATCTGATGCCTGTATAGTGCTATTAGTGAGGATCGGCTCTGGCAAGTTCATAAATCCGAGATGGTATCCATGTGTGCATATTTCTCCATTTTCACAGAAAAAGCAGCTAAGAGCTCTAAATGTCATTAGATAGTTATTGGACCACAAGACTTGATGCACTGACATCGTTCCATGAAATGGCTGAACCACGGATGGAATTTGTTTTTCAACTACGTCACGATCTGATACATATATCAATTTAACATTTTTTACTTTGCTCTCTACACATGTCCAAAATTCTTCTAGGCTACCTATGTCTCTACCCAGCCGCACAATTTGATCTGCAGTCCTCTTTAAAACGGCCCCAACACCATCCGGTGCCCCTTTTCCGTGTCCTGCTTCTAAATAATTCCAAGTAATAGATTTGAGCTCCGGAAAATCTAAATGTAATTGACTAATCACGTAAAACATGTATCGATTCCTATATTGGCTTGATGGGCTATCTGAAATAAAATGAATTGTATCAATCGACGGTGATATTTCTTGGATATAGGCAAGCAGTGGTAGCAGATGAGCCCATATCGCCCTTGCATCATGTTTATTACATTCACTAATACTGCAAGCACTATATGGCTTCAAGATTCCAGTTTCTTGATCAATTATGTATAACACTGCTGTATGTAATGTTATCTGTGTACGACTGCCACCAAAATGAAAGCTTTGGATTTCTTCATTAAACTGAATTGAGTAATTCTCCGAAAAATCGATATGTACTACAGCTTCCATAGAAGATAATGTTGCCTTTAGAGATTTTAAATGATTATACTGAACAAGAATGTTAGCACAATGTTTAAAATATGATTTTGATGAATTTTCCAGCTTTTCTATAATATTTTTTGGATGATCTGTTGCTCTTATTTTTGTGTTTACAATTTTAATTTTCTCATCTCCATTCGTTTCATAATTTTCTCTTTTTGTGCACCATTCGTAATAGTTTATCTTTAAGTCATTGTTAAATTCTTTATAGTTTAAAACTCTTCTTTGGCAAACCTTGCACGTTCGATTTAGGCAACTTTCACTATAAGCGTCACAACATAAACTTTGCAGCAAAGCAGTTCCATTTGTTTCTTCTATTATTTTATTTTTATTGAGGCTCTTCACTAATAAATCAAAATTTACATGTATTTTGCATGCACAGGTATTCCGATCCGAATCTTTTGGTTGTAGTACCCAAAATGGGCGATATTTGCAGAATGTGGAATATCCTACTTTCTGATTTTTTATAAATTTTTTATAGAGATTTATGAGGGTGTCGTTAAGATATCTTTTTTGCTTTCTTACGCCATTTCGAGTTATGAATTCATTTTTCCCTGGAGATATCTTCGTGTTTAAATCATCCTGGAAAAATTCTTCAATTAATTGTTTGATGTCTATTTTATTACATTTTATATTTTGTTCTTGAGATTTGGGTCGTACTGAAAAGGTGCTAGTCATTCCTAATATTTTGTGCTTTTTAAATTTGTCTCTGTTTCGAATTACAATGTCGCTAAATATGCGTTTTTCTTTCTTTTTAAGGCAATTATACCCTTCGGATAAATTTCTACTTACTATCTCACTGAATAATAACTTCTTTTTTACTTCTTCCCGCTTATTCTCGTCTATAGTTTCTACTAGCCTATCTACTTTCTCTTGTGTATTCTTTTGGCTGTGATGATCTTGTCGTATTTGGTTTTTCTTAGTTATCCTTCTTAACGCCCTTTTAATTGCATCTCTTTCCTTTTCAACTTTTTCTTTCTCTTTCTTGAGTTTACTTATTTCATTTTTGTGTACGTATCGTATCTTCCTTATCAAATATATTTTTTTTTGGCAAAGTTTGCAATTTGCATTAATTACACTATTAGCTTCGCGAGATGTTCCTTCTAATGGATCTTGCTGATTAATTAAATCTACAGTATCTTCACGGTCGCTTGACGGTGGGGTGCCATCTATTAACAATTGCTGAATTCTTCTATTTGCTTTCTGTTTTTCTATGTATCTTTTGGTATTTTCCTTCCATTTCTTTCTTTGAAGTCTTTTTTCTCTTGGCGTCATATCAGCCGCACTCTTGATTTGTTTTTGTTCCTTACGCTTCAAGTATCTCAGTCGTTCTTTTTCTTTTTGAACGGCGTATTTTTCGGGGTCATTTTTAATTTCCTCATACTTCTTTCTTCTACGTAATTTTGCTTCAACTAACTTTTCTTCTCGTGTTTTTTTCGACTTAGTCCTAGCCATCGTCTTATCTGTAAATAAGACTAAAAATAAAGCATTATCCATAAAAAAAGATGTATTCCATATTAATTATATATAAAAATCATTGGGACAAAAAATACCTACATCTAACTACTATGTTCATTTAAATTTGACATAGTAAAATTATCTTCATTACCATTATTTCATGATCATTACCATTTTCTAAATAGGTGATGGTAAATTATGGTAATGAAAGGAATGGTAATGATAATCTAGTACATTTTATTGATTTGCTCTTTTAATAAAAGTAAAATGATTGGAATTAATATTCCAAAGATGTCAAGACTTAAATATTATCATATAAACATCCAGAATACAAACAAAATAATTACTCGTTATCAAAAAATATCTCTAATGGTAATGAAAAAAAAACTTACCACGTCGAAAAATCTCGTATATTTCGTTGATTTATCTACAAACTGCAAGCGTCCACTCTGTTTCGTGTTTACTGATCGACTGAGTAAGGATCGCACAAAGGGGAGTGAGGCAGGGAACATCGTTAGGGGGTTCGTACAGGTTGATTCTTTTTAATTCTTCTTCAATTGATGGTAATGAGTAATTTTTATGGTTAAACGTAATTTATCACAGCAAATGAAAATAGCAACCGTTAGCGGATTTTTATTCACATATTTTAATGGCTGGATTATTACTTTATACAAACAAATTTATAATATCACAAAAATATACATAATATTTATGTTATTTGATAACAACTACCAAAAATCGCTTTCTGACAAGAGAAGGTAATGATATTTAGGCAGGTATTTTAAGTATATCTTTTTTTTTAAGTAACTGACATTATTTTTTTTCAGTGGCAAATATACATACGGATCATATATAGAATTTAAAAAATATTTTGTGCCTTAGCCTTATTTAGTTTTGGTTTAATCCTCACTGACACGTGTTTTGCACGAAACGGTAGAAAAACCCAAATACAGTGCCTCCTTGCATGCTTCTGCCATCCCCATATATTCAGCTTCTGTGCTTGACAGAGCCACTGTTGTTTGTTTTTTACATTCCCAAGAAATTATACCATTAGATAATAAAAAACAAAACCCTGTATATGAACGTCTATCTATTGAATTGCTGGCCCAATCAGCATCCACATACCCTGTAATTTCATTGTTACCCTGTTTACAATATTTTATACCATAATATTTAGTCCTTTTTAGATATTTTAAAACCCTTTTTGCATAATGCCAATGTTCAGTGGAATGACAGTTATTAAATTGGCTCAAGTAATTAACAGCATAAGTTATATCTGGTCTAGTTAACACTGAGAGATACATCAGGCTACCTATAAGCTGTTGATATGGCACTTGTTTATTAACATTCTCATTTTTATTCAAATTTAATTTTGTCTCCATTGGAGTACTGACAGGTTTACAGTCAGATAATTGAAACTTGTTCAAAAGCTGCTCAATGTAAGTTTTTTGACATAAAGTTACAGAACCCTCTTTCTTATCAAATTTAATGTCAACTCCTAGACATTGCTTGACCTGACCTAAGTCTTTAATACTAAACTGATTTGATAATACTTGTTTTAAATTCTCAGTTTCCTTTTTATCATTTGAAAAAATTAAAAAATCATCTACATAAACCGTTACAATAGTTTTTAGCTTGTTTACGTTTTTTATATACATACATGGCTCAATTTTTGATTGTTTATAACCATTACTGACCAAACAAGAATCCACCTTTTTATTCCAGGCTCTCGAAGCCTGTTTTAATCCGTATATAGCCTTTTTAAGCTTCAAAACTTTATTATCACTATACATAGAATCATAACATTCTGGTTTTCTCATAAAAATAGTTTCTTCCAAGTCACCATTCAAAAAAGCAGTCTTAACATCTAGGTGAGTTACATCAAGATCTAACTGAACAGACAATGCAAACAATAACCTTAAAGTAGTATGTCTCACGACTGGTGAAAATGTCTCTGTATAGTCCACACCATGTTTCTGCGTGAAACCTTTAGCCACTAAACGAGCACGATAGCGTACATTGTTTTCACTGTCATACTTCTTGCGTAACACCCACTTACACTCTACAATAGTACCATTTTTAGGAGCTTCGACAGCCTCCCACGCACTATTATCACTGAAACACTGTAACTCTTCCTTCACAGCATCTAACCACATTTCTCTTTCAGGTCCACTCAATGCTTCTTCTAAGGTAAGTTCATCTGTGTCCATTTTATCATTTCCTGCATAAATACTAGCGTATCCATATCTATCTGGCTGCTTCCTTGGCCTTGTGCCACGTTCCATATTCACGTAGCTGACATTATCATCAACCAACGTATCAGTACTGTCACTGTCTGAAGTATAAGTAGTATTCTCCAGAGTAGATCTAGTTTCTTCTTCTTCGCAAGGTAAGTAAGATTCATCACTATTATAGCTGTTAGAACTGTCCGTTACTTCAAGTGAATCTGCCATGACACTTCCTACGTCCCCTACTGGAACTATGCTCACCTCCTCTTCTGCCTTCTCTACAGAGCTAGCACACTGCGTCATTTCTTCACTTTGTGCA
Source organism: Colias croceus (assembly GCF_905220415.1). Taxonomy (NCBI): domain Eukaryota; kingdom Metazoa; phylum Arthropoda; class Insecta; order Lepidoptera; family Pieridae; genus Colias; species Colias croceus. The sequence continues at coordinate 2,071,117 of NC_059547.1, forward strand.
GGTACAGTATTTTCTATTACAATCACATCTCGACTGGTGGTGATAACTTTAGTTATTGGATTATAAATCCTGTATCCTTTTACGTCTCTAGGATAACCAATCATTATACATTTTTCAGACTTTTTGTCCCATTTAAGTCGCTTCCCCTTTGGTATATGTACCATAACTGTACTCCCAAAAACACGCAGGTTACTGATATCTGGTTTTTCACCCATCCACAACTCAAACGGAGTTTTTCCATTCAGAGCAGACGCTGCAATTCTATTCTGTAAATATACAGCCGTATGGGTCGCCTCCGCCCAAAACTTCTTGTCCAATCCTGCATCAAATAAGAGACACTTTGCTTTCTCTATGATGGATCTGTTGAACCGCTCTGCTAACCCATTCTGTTCAGGTGTGTATGGATTACTTTTCTGATGAATTATTCCATTTTTACTTAAAAATTCATCAAATTCTTTATTACAGAACTCCTTCCCATTATCGCTGCGTAAAATTTTGATTTTGCAGTTTAACTGATTTTCAACTTCCATCTTATACTCTTGAAAATACTTAAGAGCTTCACACTTAGTTTTCAAAAAATAAATGTAAGTCATTCGACTGAAATCATCGACAAATATCATAAAATATTTAGAACCTCCTAAAGATTTATTCTCCATCGGGCCACACAGATCGGTATGCACTACATGCAACAGCTCTGAGCTTCTGTGACCATTCTGTGGAAACGGTAAACGGCTTTGTTTACCCTCGCAACAGACTACACAGGACAACTTTGATATGTCTGTCTTACTGTCAAGTGTAAATCCTTCCACTGCGTTCTGCATTTTATTCAAGTAGTTACTGTTGACATGACCAAGTCGGCGGTGCCACACTTCACCTGACACCATCGCTGCAGCTCTAGACCAATTTTCAGGCATTTTCAATTTGTATACACCATTGATCAATAAAGCTGTACCCACCAATTCACCAGCTCGATTGAAGATGTTGCAACAGTCATTTGTGAACGAGACTTTGTTGCCTTTAGCGATCAATTGACTTACAGATAACAGATTTGTAGTCAAACTCGGCACAAACAACACGCCTTCAACATTTATATCATATTGGCAATCAGCAGTCTGTGTCGAAATCTGCACGTCACCGGTACATACCACAGATACTTTTTCTTTATTTGCAACAACAATCTTCTTGATATCGTGTCCATAAGATACGTTCTTCATCCAATCTTTGTTGGCAGTAAGATGAACACTTGCCCCAGAGTCAATATACCAATCACTCTTGCAAAAATCGCCATTCAGGAACACAGCACTAAAAGCATTACTTTGTTTTGATGTTTTATTCTGTGAATCCGACGAATTTTTATCCGATAATGTGCATTGATTGCGGTAATGTCCTATTTGTTTGCATCGATAGCATCGTATCACTTTCGACTTTGACGTTTGTCCATTGTCTCTGGTAGTGTTGTTACTGTTCCGTTTTTTCTTATTAAAACTCGCAAACGCACCACTGGTGGCGCTAGGGTCGCCACTACTCTCTTCCATGTCCAACAATTTTGTTTTAATGGCGTCCGCTGTCAATGGAATTCCACAATGCTCAATGGCCATTATCATGGGCGAATATTTTTCAGTTAGTCCAGCTAACAAAAGCGATGCTATCCATTCGTCATTGATGTTAAAACCCGTTCCACATAATTTTTGACTCGTTTCTATGATTTGCGTCACATAAGCAGTCATAGAATCACAATTTTCTAGACGAATGGAAATCAAATTTCGTAGCAAACTGATTCTCCTTGTAAATCCAGAGTCATCGAACATGTTCTTCAACTTCTCCCATAGCTCGCGAGTAGACTGAATGTTTTTTATATGAACATACAACGACGAATCTATTGATAAAATCAGCTTCGCACGGGTCTTCGCGTCATCTGCGGCTTCAACGGTTTCTGCCTCTGTCTCCGACTTGATACACTTCGACATGCCTTCTAAAACCAGAAAATTCTCCGCCGCGAAAGCCCACTCACTATAGTTCTCACGCCCTTTTAACTTAGGCACACTAATAAGATAGTTCGAACTCATTTTTAATTTTTTACACTGAAGCGTCTGGGGCACATAACCTATAATGAAACAACGTTTTTAGCTTCAACAAGGAACTGAATTTATTGCACAGATAACTATAGACCACAGACTAATAACTACAGACTAAACATATCAATGAACTCTAGTAAGTATTAATGCCAACAGACGGTGCTACCAGTATCAAAATTTAGATTATTGAGATATATTTTCAACAATAACTAAATAACTATACCAAATTTCATGGAAATTGGTTCAGTAGTTAAGGCGTGATTGAGTAACAGACAGACAGATAGAGTAATTTTAGTATAGTATATTAGTATTTATTAGTATGGATTAATTGACAAAAAAAAAAACATCTTAAATCATCGTCTGATGTCGGATAAAATGTAGCCGTTAACAACAGGAGACACGGCATGTTGTGGCCACACTTTATGGAAATGCCAGCCTATTTAACCTATTTGGCGCCAACAATGCGGTTCACCATGCACTATAGCTTTTGTTGAAACATCTAGAATTTGGGCCTGACCATTTAAACCTGCTTGTATAACGCTTTGTAGTTCAGCACTGACCGAGGAAACGACTTGCCACAGATAATAAATGGTGGCTATTTTGAAATACAATATAACAATGAAATAATTCAGATATTATTCACAGTAGGTCGTGTAGAAAACGTCCAAGAATTTTATGATAAGTTGAAATATTTATCAAACAATTTAGAAACAAATGTGAATAACTTTGTAATTTCTACGCTATTGTTACCAATTGCTAATCTCCGTCGTCACAGCGAACTGTAATTCAAGTTCACCAGAACTTTCGATACAATCCTTACAAACTATACATTGCTCGCTTACATTACAAACTTAATCGATCGACTCTCTATTTCCATACCTAACAAGCGATGTACCTCTCATGGGTACGTAATTTTCTAAATCAGCTAAACAATAACATAATACGTCTTAAAATATTACACAAATCACTGTCGCTCATTGAATGAAATATTTACGTGTTCAATCATACGCTAACTATGCTCTGTTTACGGCAAACCCACACAATTTTTACGGAAATATTAAATTTATAAATAGATCAGGTATGTGAGGTAACGTATTGATTTCGCGTTAAAGTATCGCAAATTATGTGTGAGTTATATACTGGTTTAGATGCTGTCCATCATTTTGTTTTGTAAGACTAGATGTGTTATGTGGTTTCACTCGGGGACTTACTTTTATAGCTTACTAGCTTACCGCACGCGGCTTCGCCCGATTGGTCTAAAACTATCCTCTTGAATCACTCTATCAATAAAAAAAACCGCATCAAAATCCGTTGCGTAGTTTTAAAGATTTAAGCATACAAAGGGACATAGGGACAGAGAAAGCGACTTTGTTTTATAGGTACTATGTAGTGCACATCTTTATCATAAGAAATGATGCGTGTCCTTTTTATTATTTCAATATGTACGAAAAAAGAGTTCACCACGAATTGAAAACATCTGTTATAGAAAAATGTTTGCTAAAAATTTCAATCAAATGCTACTTTATTATAAAAAAGCCACAATATCTCTTGAATTGACAGTTAAAATACAACAAATATATTTAACAGCTTCCACTGGATCAATGATACGTGCAAATCATTTTTAGTGACATTGTGAATGTGCCAAATTGTGAAACTTTATAGCCGCAAGCAAACATTTAGTAGGTGTTCATTCATGTCATTCATTCATTGAGAATAATTCTTGTAGCTTTTAAGTCTTAGAAAATATTTTACATTTTTACATTTAGGTATTAAAGAAAGTTGTTGTTTTGACAAAACAAAGATATTTTTTGTTACCATTTATCCGTATTATAACCAAATAACCAACTAGTGATATTCTCAAAGAAAATTTCCTGAAAATGCAACAAAATTCATTCGTAAATGTTCTATAAATGACGGTGCAAGTAGTATTTTATGTAATAGCACAGAATAATAACTAGAAGCTAGCTAGTAATAATTTAGTCTGTCTTCAGCGCAAATAAATTACCGGCAATTTGCACATCCTATGGACCGGCATGAATCTGTGATACGCTAATCTGCGACTTTATCATACTAGATTAAGCCTTGTCATAGACCTCTATTGCGTAGTCTATAAGATTTACATGTTTCTGATAGCCATTGTCATAGCTGTAATATTTGTGATTGGTAGAATATGATTTGTGTTGATTACTTGTCGGGTAAACTGATATGATATCTAATGTAAAAACACAGAACACATAATAGTAGCTAAACGCTAGTAAAAATGAAATAGAAATTATAAAAATGTTTGCATGCCAACAGTCGTTAAAATTGCCATACGTTTTCTGTATAAATTGTTTTAAAAAAACACTAGAGATTAAGGCTCTAATCGTAAATCTCACAACATAAAAAAATAGTGGTTTGTTTGTTTGGATCAATTTTATGCAATATCGGTAAAGCCAAAGCTTGTTATACAGCAATAGAGAGGTCATCGGTATGCAAGTTTCCCAAAATAGTCCTTGCGAGAGACGCAGGTTCATACAAACAGACAAACAGTTTAGTTTATGAGTGATTCGGTTTCATTTTTGAAGTGTAACTTCTTTAGGCGCGTTGAGAGTAAAATTTCAAGTCAATATCGTAACTTGGAGTAAGGCAACGATTTTGATACCTATCTTGCCGAAGAAGTTTCACTTCTGACACGCATGTTCGACACACGTTTTGTTAGTAGCGTGATTCGTAAGCTACAAATTACAATTGTCTTGAAACAATGAGGATTAGATTTTTTACTGTTTCGGGAAGCAGCTTTTTATTGACGACAACATATTCTAGGTGAAGTTTCCATGAAACGCCCTACGCCGTAATAAAAATATCTTTGTCTTTTTCCTTTCCGTTGTGTATGTACCTCATTACCTCATTACATTTGAATTTCATGAATCTATTACTGCCATGAATATATTTTAATCTTAACAAATATAAATAATTAAACAAACGTCATTGGAAGTTGTAAATTTTATTACGTTCGTTAACATTCTTCATACACCAGCGATTGTTTGGAATGTTAATATGTACTTAATTGGCGGTGTTGTGACGTCTATAAAAACAAAATATAAAGCTTTTTAATACAAAAATATCTGTATGATTTTTTGTTTGTTCTTGTAATATATAAGTTTGCGTTGTTTAATCTAAAATTAAGTTGTCGTTATCTCTCATTATACTCCCTTATTGCTAGAATCAGTTTAAACTTCTTCAATAACTCATCGGGTTTTGGTAAGTTCATTTATTTAAATAAATCTCTTACTCTTACTCCAGAAGATATCTGGTCTAACTAAAAATACAGCCTCACACAGAAATTCTTATCTTTTCCCTTTAGTTTGGTTCACTGCCATAAATGGCTCATTATCGTGTAAGGGAAGTCACCCGCGAAGATAATGGGCTACATTGTGCAATTCATCTACGACCACATAATTCATGCTCATTCTCTATTCGTATGTATCTGTGGTTTATATCTGGTAAAACAAGATTTCATGCTATGGGTCTTTTGACGTTAAATCTATATTCTATACTAATATTATAATGATGAAGAGTTTGTTTCTTTGTTTGTTTGAACGCGCTAATCTCAGGAACTACTGGACCGATTTGAAAAATTCTTTCCGTGCTAGATAGCCCATCTATCGAGGAAGGCTATCCTCACTATAGGCTATATATCACCACGCTACGACTAACAGGAGTGGAGCCACGGGGGTGAAACCGCGGGGAGCAGCTAGTTAGCTAATAAATTAGCTAAAATAGATTTATTTGCTATGCCTTCTGATCTTGTGAATCACTTTTGAATCGCAATAACATTACTTAACCATTTACCACCGGTTTGGAAAGCTACAGATAAGAACTGACAAGAAACTCTGTAGTTGCTATTTCAATAAGTACGTATACAATGTGAGAGTGTTCAAAATTTAATAAACGGAGATTTCATTCTAACTTCATTTCAACTCGTCATGTTCATGTTGATAAAACCCGAACATTATTAACAGTCCACTATGATTGATTGGTCAGCTACATCTGTAACACGCCAGTTATTTCCTGCCGAAACCAATATTAAACCAGAACCGAATTGTGACCAAACGTTACATTTAAGTTTGTTTTAACTACCCTCCTATATTTGCAATTGGAGGCGGATCATCCGGTGTTTAAGCGCTTGCAAATGTGACCGTTTAAATGTTAACAGCTTTGCAACACTCATTAAGATTTAATGAGTCGTCCGCGTCGTTCTGTTTTTATCTTACGCATTCAGGGCTTTAAATGCATAGCATATTTTCCTATAAGGGCCATTCTTATCTACCGCTGGAGGACCAGTCTTTTATGTTTATGAAATGAGACTTTATGCCCTTTTGTTTATATATATAATCAATAAGGAATATAACATACTAGCTGTGCCTCGCGGTTTTACCTGCGTGACTTCGCTTCTGTTGGTCTTAGCGTGATGATATATAGCCTCTAGCCTGCCTCAATACATGGGCTAACTAACACCGAAAGAATTAATCAAATCGAACCAGTAGTCCTGAGATTAGCGCGAACTCTTCAACTTTATAATATTAGTAAAGAAAATAAACAATATTTTGGAAAGATGTTACACCGATTGTTTCAGTTATAAAGTATCCTTTGAGCGCTGTAATTAATTAATAAAGGTTCAAATATCCATTTATTTAATTTGAAAAATCGAAACCAGAAAACACATCACATTGTAGTTAATTTATATCCATCCAAATTTATTCTTATCAAAATTAATCACGTAAATATAATCAAATCCTTTGTGATCCCTAAACCAAACGAACATCATTTACTCCACAATTTATCGCACAATTAAAATCATATCCAAAAGTACATGATTAATTTTCATGTTTTAAACATTGTTAGCTGTATTGTTAAGTTTCCGATCCGTGGACGTAAACATGCGTTGATTTATCCGCTCATCTCACGTCAAATCTCCGCGAATAGTACAATGGATGTGCAAACCGGCCAAATATAACTTACGGATTTGCTCCAACTAATTTAGCAAACAATTAATCTTCTGTTTTATTTAACTCTTGCTTCATGCCAATTTATTTCCAATTTTATGGGAAGCTTTTTGAAGGGTAATGTTGCAAAGGGTCTCTGGAATTGTACACTCAAATGTTTGATCTTTGGTATAAAAACCATTGGGGAAATTGGCCACTTGAAGTCAAGACGTGAAAGGTATAATTGAAATATACTCATTTAATATTGTAGGTAAAAAAATGTGTGCGTGTACTAGTGTACACACGTAAGAAGTGAAACTTCTTTATGACCTTATTTTTCAAAAAATAATTTACTATATGCAACTTTACCGAAATACGTCGAATCACGCGTGGTAGGGATAAGAAAAAGATGGCGCGTAACGGAAAAATGTCACGCGTAACGAAAAAATGTTACACTAAATTTTTTTCCAATCCCGATAAAGAAGTTTCACTTCAAAAATCTTTCTGGTCTCCAACCAAATAAAATTCAAGCTTGTTCTAGCATCATAAATGTAATTTAAACAAGATACGATATGAATCAGCAAACTGGTGAAAATTTACATGTTTCGAACTAATAGTAATAAAAATCCTTGTGAAAGCCAACTTTCGCTTATGATCCATTAGTCATTTCTTCTCTTGCCTTTTAGAACCTTTCTAACAATATTGGCGCCATTTTGAGAATGGCATGTATCCAACTTCACATACTTTCAGTGTTTCAGTTCTTTTCAGATTGCGCGAGCCATTTGCCTATTCAGAACTAACTAGGTCGGGAATATGACGTCATTTGGTTACCCGTTAGATGTTCGCAAAAATGGCGCGAAATTACTCCTTTTATTTTCGTAAGCATCTGTTACGTTATATGAATGATATTTATTTATGAGCCTTTCTAATATAGGTCTGTACTTCCTTCATGTTTTATTTATTAGTGCGCCCTTTTATTTGCGTTGTATACGTCGTATAAATTGCTTAATTGGAGGGTTTGTAAGCTAATTGTTGTTCTAGAAATTTCGTTTAATTTGTAAATGGTAAATGAAAACATGTAATTAACAATAATTATGAAACGTTTAAATGCAATTTAGTCGTTTAACTTAATCGTGTTTTTACATTGAAGTGAATTGGAAAAACTTTCAATTCAATTTTAAATTGTGGTGAAACTATGTCAAGCGTCAGTCGAATTTTCCAGAAATTTCATTCACAGTTCATAATGCAAGTGAAATAGTAAAAGTTTGGAAGTTCCACTATTAGTCACGCTAAACCGAGGGTGAATGCACCGTTTAGTAGTTTGATCTAGTTTAAAACTTAAACTCGGGTCATAAAATGTTTTCAGGACAATACCGTACAAAATATATCACTTTAGTATGCATTTGTTTGTAAAATCCTCGTGGAAAAACAGATAAACGTATTCGCGTCTCTGAATAAATGTGATAATTTCAGTTAAACCCCTGTTTTATTTGTTTTCTTTGGGTTCGAGTTTAAGCTTAGTATTTTCGTTTCTTGGAAAAACAAGCCGAAGTTACAATTAATGTTGGACGAAAAATTTGAATTTGAATTTATAATGAGCACTTTATTAACCTGCGAATTAATTCATGTTTTTACAATATTTTCATAGCGATTGTGATATTGTATAACAATTCTGTAAACATTCCAATAAGTATTATATTGTAAAACTCTTTTAAATAAATTATGTTTCAACGTCAGACTTAGCTAGTCCTGAAAAGCATCCTAAAAAACCAAAGGAATGTACTATCCCCAAATAAAACAAAAACAATACTTTCCATGTTATTTAAATCTTCTAATAAACCAAACTTCTGTCTGGTAGAATTCTGTAAACTTCCCAAACCGCAGTTTCGAATGACTCACGAATCCCACAGCAACACATCATAGCAATGTTTACGTTATACATATATTTTTGATATCTCACTCATTTTTAATAAATACACTATGTTTACACAAGGAATAGCTGTTACACGACGAATTGTTGAAAGTTGAAACTATTCCGACTGTGTCTATCCATCAAAATGTTTAAAGTGTAATATATTTTGATAATGTGTGTGTAATATATTATAACATGGAGTGTTGAAACAATTTGGTTGTCTGAGTGAGAAACAATTGACGCATCCAATATCCTAATGCATGCATATGTGCATATGTGCTAGTATCTAACTATCTAGGGAGCCTATGCTATGTTTTTGTCGGAGTTTTCATTGTTATAACTTATCACACGAATGCGTATAAATATGGATGTGTATTTTACACGTGAGACACGTGTAAAATACACGTGTGTTCCAATCAATTTTATGCGGAGTAATTTTTTTCGTTTTATCTGAAACTTCTGAAAGCATTGTTTTTATAGATATTAAAAATCAAAATTTTCTCTATGCGGTCGTTGAGGTTGTAATAATATGAAGTGTTTATTAATAAATATTTAATGTAACTAAGAAACATACACTAAGATGCGGCAACGTATTTTATTTAATGTTCTAATATCTCAAATTCAAAACAAAACTTTTCCATTCTTTTCTATTTTGTTCTGCTACGACAACATTTATATATTTTATATAACCTTTCTTGAAATTCTAAACAATCTATACTATAATATTATAAAGCTGAAGAGTTTGTTTGTTTGAACGCGCTAATCTCAAGAACTACAGGTCCGATTTTAAAAATTATTTCGGTGTTGGATAGCCCATTTATCGAGGAAGGCTATAGGATATCATCACGCTAAGACCAACAGGAGTCGAGCCACGCGGGTGAAACCGCGGAGCGCACCTAGTACAATATATAGACATACCATATAGCTAGGTACATTTACAATTTACAAAGACGCACGCACGTCAAGCCCTATTGAGCTCAGGATAACAACTCGCACTTAAAATGCTTCTCCATTGCAAATAATATTATTAATATACAGCATTTGTATTGCATAATAATCCTTGAATTGCCAATATAAGCATTATAACAAGCCTTTACATCAATAAAATTAGGCATAAACGTCATGAGGATCTTATTTCGTAACAAATAAATTATATTATAGGAAAATCGGTTCAGTAATGAGAATCGTAGGGTTTTCTTGTATTATGTTTTAGAAGAGTTTTATACATACTTTATGGTATTTATCCATAGATTACTAAATAGTTACTACGTTTATCTATCGAGTTTGTCCGCTATAAAGCACAAACGTTGGCACTGCAGAACGGCGTGAATCAACAAACAATTGATTGACGGTAAACTGATATAAATAGATCAGTTGGAGATCCCGTATGAGTTGATGGGGAATTAGATTTATGGGATTTCTTTAAATATATATAATATATATCTGCATGTTGTGACTTAAAACATAGTTAAATACGTATATTTAGTGTCGTAACACTAAATACTTACGTAACTTAAATTTTTACAGGCCCTCCCACACTAGGTACATTTTTTTGGCGAGCTTGTTTCACTTGTCGTTATTGTTATTGGAATTTGAATGGTAATGAAAATATACATTATAACGGATTATTTAAATCTATTTTACATACCTAGTATAGTTTGATCTGGTTGACATACTGTTGACAACCTTAGCTTTTAGGAAATATTTAAAAAACAGCTATTCTTTGATTATAACAATTATTCAAACATAAAGTAAGCAAATGTACAGCTGCCTCCCGGACTAAGTATAAAACGGTAACGGCTTCCGCAAGTCGGTTTGTGTGTAATTTCAATCAGTCATCGCAATTTGTTTCATCGACAAGCAAACTCACATTTTGTTTATGAATTATATGAATTTTCGCGGCGATTGATTAAAAAATAATCAAATTTGTTCGTACCTATATTTAATATTTAAAAACATTTAATACTGAGAAACACGTTATTGTAATTAAAATGCCATCGCCATATGGTGTACGTTCCATGTACCCGGACAAAGCGGTTCGGATCGACATTCATCATTCGAACCGCGAGGGACTGGAACATGCTTCCTGAGTCTGTGTTCCCCGACGAGTACAATATGGGGTCTTCAAGCGAAGTGTGAACGGGTACCTTCTAGGGAAGCGCGCTCCATCGGCCACATCTCAGCTTACTATCAGGCGAGATCGTGGTCAAGCGCTTCCCTATTAAATAATTAAAAAAAAATATACGTTTTTAATTTTTATAATGAAAAAAGTTGAACGTAGACTGATTAAGGTAAAATGAAGTTCACTCGCTTTAATATTTAAACAAAAAAGTAGGTTAATACTTGGGAGATAATTAACAGCGGTAATTAAAAAATATACCATTGTATTTCTGGAAAGTTCCTTTGTTATATATTCTGTAACAATACACGGGCTTTAAGCGTTGGAAGCTTCCTTTAAAGATGTTAATTATGAATTACTAATAAACTGTTTCGTATTTTATTTTGAGTTTTACGGAATCAATATACCATTTCCAACACGAAACAGCTGATCACACAACAAAAATGCTGAGGAAAAACAAACTTTACGTATTAACAAATAATGTCCTATTTCATTTGCAGCTAAATGATTTGAAATACCCGCTGTATTCTTAACCTTGTCGAGTATGAAGAGTAATGGACGTTATTTCGACCGTTGCTAGTTGAAAACATGGTAAATGTTGTTAGGACTTATAGCCATTGCGTCAAGACCTAAGTCTCGAGAGACAAGCTACTGAACAATTAAACTAATATTTTAAAGCTGAAGAGTTTGTTTGGACGCGCTAATCTCAGGAACTACTGGTCCGATTTGAAAAATTCTTTCAGTGTTAGATAGCCCATTTATCGAGGAAGGCTATAGGCTATATATCAACACGCTAAGACCAACAGGAGTGGAGCACTGCGGTTAAAACCGTAGGGTAGTTTCAGATAAAATATTATGTTGTAGTATTATCTACATTACCAGGAATCAAAATAAGACAATACCTATGTGAATTACGGTTTATCTAAACGCAAAAACAAATAAGCTAACTTTTAAACAAATTTCAAAGTACATCCTATCAGCTTTTTTGTTGAATGACAACGTCTACCCTCACAAACTTTCATATTTACAATATCATAAGGATATAATCTACAGATGTAAACTGTGATTAAGTATCTACATAAGTACATAACACTGTGACAATTCACTATCTGTACCTATAGAAACTTACAAGTATATCAAGTCTACGAGCTGATATCAAATAGGTACAAAACGATGATGGCATGATGATTGATTAATATGATGAAACGGTCTGTAAGGGGGTGTTAAATTCGTTTAGTCGAATTTCCTATACAAAGTTTAATATGGTTTAGGTCCGAGGTCGTTTAACCAGAATATGAGAATAATTTTAATTTGCAATATTACGTTAGAACCTACGTAGTAAGTTCGTTATTGTAAATGATTATTATCATCATTTAAATAGGAAAAAACGCTTTTACAAAATTTATTAATATTAAAGGTTTCATTCATCCTAAATTATATGTACCTACACGCATACCTACACATTCTATTAGGGCCCACGTAATCCCTACAATTTGTTACAACAACTTTGAACCAATCTTCGCCCTACTTACTACCTACGGCCTACCCAAAAGAAAAATCAATCACTTTACTCATCCAATATATTACATAAATAAGGAAAAATATTCATACGGTTTGTCAAAAACTTTTAGAATAAAGTAATTAGAAATTTTAACAAAAGGTTGTTAAGAATTTACACTTTACAGTCCAGCATGTCAAATTACATCATCATCATTTCATTCAATCATAGAAGAATATTTTCCACAATATTTGGTTGTGTGTTTTTTAAACACTAGAAAAGCTAAGCTTTAGGTATAATCTAAAAATAGGTCACTTTACCGTCACTAAATATTCCTGTTTTGGAATTATATCGTCAATACTATGCTCTAGAAATTATGCTTGAAATAAATATGAGATTAGCCTCATTTATTCGGTTGACATTTACAGAAATAGAATTGACCCTAGCTTCAAATAAACCTATATGAAAAGTTAAAAGTCTTATGCCCGATTTCACCAATAACCCCTTAAAACAGTCTCCTAAGTAAGGGTTCCTTAGTTTAAGGGACCCTTCAAATCACTACCAAACCTAACGATTTAGGTGACACTTATCTGTCGGTGAAAGCAAATTTTACGTTAGGTATCCCCTAAATTGACTTAGTACCCGACTGCTGTAGGTATTATGTTCTGCATTAGTTCGACTAAATATACGACAAACGTTAACATATTGATGTTTATTCATTTTTAGGTACCTACTTCTAAATAAAGAATTCGAACACAGATTAGCATGAGTTAATGTGCAAATATCAAAACAAGATACAGATTACGTATAACTGCTTATTATAAAATAAATACATTTCATTATTAACCCATTGAGCCCCAAGCGGCCCGATCGGTACCAGACACAATAGATTTTCTATTGAGTCTGTGGTTCCTGGGCCTGAGTTACTACGGAAATAAACCTTGCAGCATGACGTATATGACAAAACTCACGTGCATTCAATACATCAGTGAAGGTAAACCGAAATGGTGATAATAAATATTAACAGCGGATATCTATAAACATTTGGTAACAATAAAACAGTGGGGGCTCTGCCAAAATAACTGTTTTGATTGGAATTGCGATTGTAATTAAATAATTAATGTTTCTTGTGATTAATTGTTTGGAAACGTATAAATATTTTATACACTGCTGGAATAAATAGAGACCGGTTTTTACTTGCTTGTTTTTGTGTGATGATTTAAAATTGGAAGAGAGAATATACTGAATACGGGGACGGGCGAGCGAAACTGCGTACACAAAGCTAGCGTTACTTTAAAGTTTAAGTATGCTGAGGCTATTTCATAATATATACCCGTATTAACACGTTGATCTTAATGTTAAAATATTAACGTCATTAATGTTAATAACGCCCCTCTTTTCTGAATCACACATGAAATCAAGCTGCATTTCCGATTGAGAAATTTATGCGTTCAAAGTAAGAAATACTTTCATAGTTCACATATACTTAAAACAATACATAATATCAATGAGATATGTAAAATAACATGTGGGATCGACTTAAAACAATATATAATAAGATATTATGTAAAATAAGATGTGGGTTCGAATAAGAATACCGAAATTCCTTCATATGATTGATTTGATTCTGTATAACTTGCTAGTAATAAATTCAAATAAAAATATTAATAATCTATCAAATCGGAGCACAGATAATAAAACTATGCTTTATTTATTATGATCAATGATGCTTCGCTGAGTTCCGGAAACTTGCCAACCAAATTATTCGCTTCCGATAACATCGGCTGAACCTATTTTGGTCTATATTTCCAGCAAATCTTATTTATATTTATATTTTTTTTATCTTAAATTAGCTTAACTAGGCTATTTTCGCAACGATTCATGAATTTTTATTATCTTTTTTTGCAAATGACAAAAAAATATTTTTTCAAATCAGTATACTAATTGTGTAGTTTCAATTTCATAATTAACTTAGTAACTAATAATATGTAATTATGTATTTTATTTCGGTCTACCCACTCTGTAATTTAAATGTATAATGTCAGATTGTATTCGATTGCCATCTATAAATTACAATCCCTTCGGCCATTGAATTTAAAAATAATTTCAAAAGTTTCAAAAAAAAAGGTATCACAAATTGTGAATATTTTTAATTTTCTGTTTTATTTACTAAAGATTGGAAATATTTTATTACACGGCAATGGAAAAACTTATATTTCAACCGTTTCAGATTTTGTTAAACGAATACCTACCACGAGCATAGGTACATTAAAACCAAACAGCAATTGAATCAAAGTCTAATGAAGGCCAATCACAAGAACATAACTGTATTAGAAGATTAATCATCTCAAACCGTTTAGCTGTTTAGCACAGGATACATTATCGCAATTCGATGCTCGGCTTATTTACATATATCTACGTATCAGGGGTGATAAGCGATCTACTCACTGTGCAATGTAGATTTATTGTCATTGATTTATCTGTATATAAATTGTTACTGAAGGTCTGTGAATAATAGATAGAATATAGAGAATTTAGTTAATTCAATATGGTGGTTTTTGCGTGGTAAACATTTCTTATTGTGTTATTTTGCGTGTTATATTGTGCAAAAATAAAAACAAAATCATAAAATAAAAACTATAATCTAAGTATTCATAACATTAATAAGATCATTTATTCAAAACGAGATAACAACAAGAACAATAGGCAGAGAAATTAAAAATGACTGAACCGAATTTGAAGTTTTTCACCCGAAGAAAGCTACATTATTCGTTAGTATTACATGTAATTTTAGACTGAGATTTATGTCTTTATGCCTGTCCAATACTTGAACAAAACGATTCCAATATGGCTACAGACTTATACAATATAACATGAATGTAACGAACTAAAAACAGCACATTATTACCGTCGTGTATCAATCAAACACGTCGAGTGTGTAAGCCGAACTTGTATCACTCGAGTTATTCATTTACATACACTTGTAAACGTCAGTCTGTCTGTGGCGAGCTACTGACTGCATTAGCTGAACGATTTATTGCTGTGACTCAGGCTGATAACGTTCGTTTGTTATGATAGCGTGTTTTGGATTAATATTTTTGTAGAACAAATATGTAAGGTAAAAGGTTAGCTATACAAAATTATATCTAGATACAAAATTATAATATATCTTTATTAAAAACAATTTATAAATCTTAATTAATTAAAGTAAAAGACAATGGTGGTACAAATGAAATAAGTCTGTTTATTCTTACGTGGTTATGGTGAAGCCAAAAGCTCGTTAAGCTCATTAATGATGTGCGTATGTTTAGTTTCAATTTGCTATTTAATTATCATTTTGCGATCAAAGAAAAGGTATTATAAGAGTCTTTATAAGAGCTTTAGTAACCAAGTCCCACAATATTATAAACATAAGTAACAACGAAATATTATTTCATAGGTATTTCTCAAAGCACAAATTATCCTCAGCCAATTTTTTGTTAGCTTAGAGCTCATATTTTGTCTCGATTATTTCAAACATTTATCATTTTATATACCTTACAATTATACATATAAAAACCTAACTATTAAGAAGAAATACCTTAAATATTGAAATAAAACTTCAATATTGATACTCCACTGTTTTAAAAAATATGATAACAGCTAGCAAACAAAAAGCAGGTCGACTAGAAAAAACAAGTTAACAGTGTTTTACGATTGTTTCGTCAATAAACACGCCCCATAAGGCAAGCTAGAATAAACAATGAATAGATAATCATGTCTGATGTCATATCGTTTGCCCTTCGACCTTTTTTGATGAGCCCTTTTTGAATCTTTCATGACTTAAAAGTGTGGCTGGACATAGATTTGAAATACTGTTATGGAACGGGGAACCTTCATTTTATGATGCTATGACGTATATTTATATTCATTGCAATTACTAAGTACTTATCGTAATGCATATAATTTAAGACAATTACAGTAAACTACAACTTAATTTTGAAATATTCTTATGAATTTGCTGAGGTATGGTTCCCTATTTGACGTGTTGGTACATATTTAATTTACATATTTTCATACACAACAAACATATTATAACAATAATATACTTAAATCCATTTTTAGTGATCATCCAAAACTTTCATTCCAGAACATACAAGTTGCGGTGGTGTCAGTAAACAAATAGATTTTAATTCGTCTGAAAATTAGTTTTTAAATATTGAATCTTAAATGTTCAAAGAATATTTCAGCAATTTCCTCATACGAAGGTTACACACAATCTAAAATATCTTTGAATGTGAATAATCCCAAGTTGTTTATAATTGAAATGTGCTAAATATAACGGATATTGTTTTATCCGTCGTTTGTGGATTGATGTTACATATTTACATTTCAAAATCGGGATTTATGTGAAAATATTTACCTATTGTTCTAAACTGCGAGGTTGGCTAATTTAAATTATGAAGAGAATCAAGTATTTTCTAATTGTGCAGTTTTCTATCCCGACCTCCTCTCTTTAATGTACTAAATAGTAAGTTGAATAGAATAGTATCCAACTAATATTATAAATGCGAAAGTTTGTGAGGATGTATGTGTGTGTGTTTGTTACTTTTTCACACAAATACTACTGAACCGATTACAATGAAATTTAGCACACATATAGAGGGTAACTTGGAATACACATAGGATAGGTTTCATCCCGGAAATCCCACGGAAACAGGAACTATGCGGGTTTTTCTTTCAAAACGCGGGCGAAGCCGCGGAGGGAAGGTTAGTACAAAATAAATTGTATAAAAATGATGTGAGTAACAAATTCTAAATATATAATGCTTTCATTAATTAGGAACAGAAGAAAATAATTTGAATAGTTCAATAGAAAGATAATTACACATAATTATAGATATTCAATTAAAACAAAATTAGACTAGTTTCAAAAGTAATTTGTGTGATAAAAATATGATCGAATCAAATTATAAATACCAATTCGATTTAAATAAGTATTTTTCAGCAAATATAATTTGCAATTTCTTCCAGTCGAGGGAATATTTGACTTCGTCCCTTCTTATACTTTGGGAAATTCCCTGTCAGTCTTAAATTATTTTTCTGATTCACTGGTTGATGAAAACCGACATCTTATATTATAACATGGCGCCCTGGTGCGCCTTTCCCTTGATAGCTATGGGATTTCATAAAATAACCAAAGCTCTCTGAAGCTATCTTTTTAATTATGTTCAATCAAAATTAGTTTATCTTCTGGATTTGTATTGTTTAGTAATTAATCTGTCATTTAAAATTAGTAATAGTTAAACTTGTAAAAATATTGAATAAGCTGTCTGCGACTTGTAAGAAGAAGAGTATTGAAAAGTCTTAAAACTGGCTTTTAGTATTGAAAAACCTTATAAAAATGATACAAAACGTATGCATGGTACATATTGCACGTGGTATGACGTAATTATGTTTGTTTCACCTTGCGGTGGAAATAGTGTTCAGTTTGATTGAGAAGTTTCCAGAAGCAGCACTATTATCTGCTAGTAAACCACTCCAATTTATTGACATGTATTTTTCCTTATCTTTCTATGTTAAATAACGTGGGTTTAGCCTGTTATGCTAATGAAATATGAAGTCTATGTCACTCCGCATTCCGCAATAGTGAAATAAAGCGAAAATTAGCGGTCCTGAATTTGTTTCCTACAAACGTTTTAATATATCAGATTATAATACCATTTATTACTCCGATATAATTTGCTGCTTCGTAATATTTAAATTATTTTTTCTGTTCCCTTTAAACTATTTATATCGATACCGCTTACCGATCGATTCTTTCCAAAAATCAAACAAAAACCATATCACAAACCATACGTAAAGATTTCTACCAATTAAAATAATTCCAAGGAATTTTCAAGTATCCAACCTACATTTACAAATAACAAATTCATATACGTTGATATCAAACAAACGAAATATACAGGTCAAGTATAGTCTAATTGTTACGAAGGCTTTTAGGCCATGTTTGTTACCTATCGATTGACGTACCGCACGCTAATTGCAAGTCACACTATCACAATAATAATTAATACTACGCATAGACACCTATAGGCTACTAGCTTTCCGCCCGCGGCTTCGCCCGCGTTTTCATGGAAAACCCCACATAGTTCCCTTTCCCGTGGGATTTCCAGGATAAAACCTATCCTATCTCTCAAGTTGGATCAAACTGCACATGCTGTGTGAATTTTATTATAATCGGTTAAGTGGTTTAGGAGTCCATTGAGGACAAACATTGTGACACGAGATTTATATATATTAAAGAAGATAAGATAGACAAGGTATATAATATCACTAGCCGCGCCAGCGGTTTCACCCACGTGGCTCCGCTCCTGTTGGTCAGCGTGATGATATATAGCCTTCCTCGGTAAATGGGCTATCTAACACCGAAATAATTTTTCATATCGGACCAGTAGTTCCTGAGATTAGCGTGTTCAAACAAACAAACTCTTCAGCTTAGTATAATATTATATCAGAAATATTGATGATATATTATACTATAGATTGCTAATGAACACTTTGATTTTGACTCAGTGTAGGTAAAACACTATACATATACGTATATACGTATCATTTTCATGGCTAATTATTGCTAACTAGCCAATTAAGTATGTATGACAATTAATGTATGTTTTGGATTAATTACATGATTAATGATCACTAGATATGGTTCAATTAGAGATGTGTGATTATCATAATACTGAAATTTCAGTAGTCTTAAAGTATTGAAATAAAAGGATCAATATAATACACTTGTTTCAGTTAATGTCAGAAAAAAATGATCACACTATGAGACCCATATTTAATTAAATTTTCTCACTACATAAATCTAATGTTATTCCTTCCAAGCGATGAAGCACATCCACAATTAAGTGCTTCTTATAAACTGTATGTCGTAATACAACAGGCGACGCGGCGTCTGCTTTGCCTTCTTACATGATAAAAATAAAACGCTATAACGTCTAAAGTAAAAAATTAGGTCATCTATTGTTCTTAATAAACGCTAAGAAACTTAACTGATATTTTGTAAGTTATGTTTTATTTAGACCAACTGATAAACGATACTTTCTTTTTTCTAAATGAATTTGAGGCATATGAGTGTTTTAATTTCGTTGAAATCTATACTAATATTATAAAGCTGAAGAGTTTGTTTGTTGAACTAGCTAATCTCAAGAACTACTGGTCCGATTTGAAAAATTATTTCGGTGTTAGATAGCGCATTTATCGAGGAAGGCTATATATATCTATATTCTATAGGCTACATAATTATCATCACGCTAAGACCAACAGAAGCGAACACAGGAAGCGAAGTAACGCGGGTGAAACCGCGGAGCGCAGCTATTAAAGAATAACAGTTTTGTAGACCAATAAAAAAAAATAAAAAAATAATAAAGGTATATTAATGAAAATTAGCGTGGCGTAGGAAAATTCCCGGGTCAGCTAAGCTGTTGTATATATTTCAATTAAATAACGCTAAAGCCCGATTTATCTTGGATTTGTGCTGTTTTGTTATTATAATATAATTTAATTTATTCAACTAAACTCCTCTTTATACCAGGCTACATCAAAATAATTGAACCAAGTCATAGAACTTTGTTAAAATAAATAAATATTCATTTAGTTTTCATTGTTTTGAGCTTACAGTTTTCGTTAGAATGTACAATAATAACAAAATACTTCAAAAATTCAATTTGTATATACCTTAAAACTGAAATTTATGAATAAAATCATTCGCCTTAAAAAAATTATTTATATAAAGCTTTCCTTGTAGCATTCATGGTAAAAAAGCTTTAAAAAGCCATGATCTTAAGATAAGACTTCTACGCCGTAGCCGCCTCGTAACCTATCTACGACGTAGCTCGTAAAACCTTCTACGATTCTACAATTTGAGGAATTTTTAAGGCCAATAATTTTTTATTTTATTTTATAGAATAAGATTACAATTTTACAGCTTTATGCAAATGTTTTGCTCCTTTTGCAGTTAAAAAGTTTTCCTCATTTATCTTTGCTTCGTGTAAACACAATAATATTATCATAAAATGTTATTTTGCTTTAATTTATCCGCCCAACGAATAAACTCAAATAATTGTAGCAAAAATGGAAAAAAAGAATATTCGCAGCAAATCATATTTTATTATTACCCATTTTAACTAAAATTGTATCAATTTAATATTAAATAGGTTACCCTCACGTCAAACCGTTGAATATCGCGATGTAGGTAGGTACTACAGCTAGACAAAGTGCTCGTAGTTCGTACTGCGTGTTTCGTTATCTATCGACGTGACAGCCTCTAAGGACAACATCTAGGGCGAATTGTGTGACGCAATTTCAATTCCTTACTCATTTGGAAAGTACAGAATATATATTTTTTAGTTATGAGCTTAAAAGCTTTGTAAATACTTCGCAAATTAAACTTATGAAGGCGTAGACGCCGACGCCGACGGCGAAATACGATTTATTTAATTAGATAAAAAATACAGTATAGTAATATTTTAGATTCCGGGTAAACCAACAAAGATGCAATCAATTACACAATATAAAACACCCTTCTTTGTTCCACCGTAAAACGTACGGCGCACTTTAAATTCATAGATTTACAAACAATAAACCGAGAATAGCGGTAAACGGCAAAAAATCTCGCAGCAAACCCAAACATTTCGCCGCAACATCTAAACAAAGATCTAAATATAAGATTATAATCACCTGTAGACGTTCGTTCAGTGCGGCGTGTGCCGAGGCAGCATGACGTTACCACTAGCGTCACTAAATCACTCGCGGTGTACAGACGTCTGATTCGTGTGAAGTCTGCGCTAGGACTGGCCGCCGCGCCCCGGCCGCGGGCCGCCGGCGGTCGATACGCGCCCCCCGCCCAACAGGTCCATGCGTGCGCCGGTTGTAAACCGCTTTGTGATGTGTAAACATTGCATTGCTGCAATTGCATCTTGAAACCAAAGCTCTTGATGGTTCATGATAGGATGGATGAAGCCACTTGATGGGGAACAAAGATCCCTTAATAACGAGTGGTTATAATGATGGTTTTGAAATGGTTTTGAACATGTCTTACAGTCTTACACTGTACCTACTATAATATTTGATTTGGTGAGATTTGGTCGATTTTTGTCAGTTAGGTCGTTGATCCTAATCAATCATCGTCGATCAGTTTTCGAAGGCCAATTCTGTTTGCATTTAAATTTAAATAAACGAATTGTTGATATCACCTTTTGTTATTCTAATTAAAACAAGTACCTACATTCCTACATGTCCTATCGGGGAGCCCTGAATTAAAACGCCTTTTTCCGTGTGCGTGACGTTATTCAACTTGCTTTTATCCTCCCTTCTAACATACCTGTATTTTTAATTAATGTTTCAAATATTTCTCACATAATAATGTAATTTTTTTTATTGTTGCATTTATGAAATAAAAGTTACAGGCCATATATTATCTTGTGTATTAAATAGATATAAACTAGCAAATGCCTTTTAACAAGCTTTTCAAGTTAAATTAGTTACTCACTATGATTTATGAAATAGCTTAGGTATTCCACTTCAAATTCTTTTATGATCATGAAATTTGGTATGTATATCCAGAAAGGTGGAATGAAGTAGTTGTTCATTTACTAGATTAAGAGAATTTTCTTTTTAAAAGAAGAACTTTAGCCGTGTTTTGTTCAAAGGAAAAAATAAATTAAAAACCCTTCTACATTTTTTCCTGTAAGGGGTGACACAATAACCCGATTATAAACTGACAACCTACTCTGTGAGGAAAAAGAAAGGATAATTTTATTGACAGGGGAAGGAATACGCCACTCAACCCTCTAGTATTGGAGGCATTTTTACAAGACAATATAAAGATATTGAAGAAAACAACATTATGATACAAGTATCATAATGTTTGTGCTACCCTCACTACGATAAAACATAACAATAAAAAGTGCTTCTGTATTTTATTATTATAGTATTCTGTGGTATTATATAATATTATTATGGTATAACAGTATATAGTCTTCTTTATGTAGATATCTGTGGTATAAGCAATGCCAGTGTGTTGGCAATAATTCCATGAAATAACAATGCTGGGTTATCATATCTTGTAAATATACATCTTTATTGCTTTTTTATTTCCTTTTTCTTTCTTCCTGATATGTATATTACATACACAATCTTCTTCTTCAATAGTTCAATAGTTCTTCACTAGAAATAAATCTATATAAGATATTTTTTTCACTAGGGAATGATGTTTCATTTATATTCTTTACCGCTACCCGACCGTTAGATCTGCCCCGGCTTCGCGCGTGGTACATATTTACGTTTTCTCTACATAAGAACCATCCTCGTACTTCAAGGAATAGGTATAATAATTGTCGAAATCGGTGCACCCGTTCACGCGTGATGCCGTGACCAAGGAAAACGGGCTTAATCAATTCATAAATCTAAATGACGTGTTAATGTCCCATATTTCTCATCAACCAAACAATACAATTATACTTAAGCATAATATTTGTTTCAGTAAATAACAACGAGCTTTCTGCTTCATCACTGAATATATCTTAATTATTGGGACGCTGGATTAGACAAGTCTCTTAGATTATCTAAATTAGAAAAAGCCGATGATCATTGCAAAAATTATTATTTTTTTCAATCGATTTAAGATTTATTAAGGCGTCGTCTATCAAACCCGATAAACTTCATATAGGTACGCTACACAGTATTTAAATTCGTTGCAAACTTCACTGAATATTTCAACCCATAGTTTTTTAAATTAAGGTTCAAAATATGTATAAACAATATATAATATGTTTCTATGAAATAATTAACACAAAATTCTACCAAAAAATGAAATATTAAAACTTCGTATACATCTTAATCAATTATTGGCGGCTCACATGGCGTGACAGCCTGCTGGAAAGCTTAATGCGATCAAACACTTTTCCACAAGAATGACCTAACCTAGTTCTGCGTAACCATATATTGATTATAGGCTTAATGTAAAGCTTTTTGAGTCTGTACTCCTAAGAAAAGAAATTTAAATACAGATGGTATGAATCACATAACATATTTGTATTGTACTGATAAATTGAAATAGTTTCTTATTACTCTTAGAAACAATTTACTTAACTAGACGTATGACTAATACATGAGATATTACAATAATATTAGTACCTGAAACCCTGGACCCTGAAAGATTACAAAACGGGCTCTACATACACTGTAATCCTTCATTTAATAACTTAATCCTATATTCCTGCCCTACAAAATCACCTTTTTAATACGCTACATATACTAACGTTTCATAAAATTTTCTCTTATCTCAAGAATACTTATGATTGTGTCTTATTTTACAAGAGCTTTGCGACGATGAATTGTCCACAATCCGTTTGACTTAGTACGATCTAAAAGGTATTTTATCTCAATTGTACTTGTTCAGTCTCCTCATAAAATCTCCATGAGCTAATGGGCTTCACTTTACGACCAGGCTGTAAGTTCGATTCTAATGTAAGTTAATTTTTATTGCAATCGAAAAATGTATAGACTATAGATACAGGAGGATCATGTCAAATTGTCAGTAGGTTTTCAAAAACTAGATGTAATGATAATAACTTTTGTATAAATTACAAAATATTTGATTTTTATCTTAGAGTACAGTTATAGATAGTTCTATAAAAGACCTATATGTATACCACGCACGCTTTACATTTGTAGTTCTATGTTCTGACTTTAAACGGACAGATTTCATTCCAATTTTGTATCACTCAAGGATCGCTGACAATAATTTAATGAGTACTTAAAAAATTAGTCAAATTAGTCGATCAAAGCACGTTATCACACGGTTACTGCGTGACGTGAAAACGTGAAAGTGATATCAAGTTCCGATATAAATCACTCACAATAATATCAACATTTATTTTCGTTATAAACTTCGCTTATATGTATATCACTCTTATATCTTTCTCTGAGGTGTCATTAATCTATAAATCGAAGTTGATCGACTTTTAACAGGTAACTTTTAAAATGAAACTAACACCTTTTCACTGAGAATGTTTCTTATATGAACATGTTCTTGAGTTCTTCATGACGAAGTTTGAAAATTAGCAGCTCTAATTTTGATGACACGGATGGTTTCAGAAAACCCCTAATAAAAAATATAGCTTATAAGCTACTAGCTTACCGCTCGCGGCTACGCTCGCTTTGTCTAAACTCTAAAACCTAATAAATTATATACTAAAACCTTCCTCTTGAATCACTCTATCTATTAAACCGCATCAAAATCCGTTGCGTAGTTTTAAAGATTTAAGCATACATAAGGAAATAGGGACAGAGAAAGCGACTTTGTTTTATACTATGTAGTGATGATGCAGTAAAAAATAGACATAGATTTTTATACATACTTCAAAGAAAAACCCGCATAGTCCTCGTTCCCGTGGGATTTCCGGGATAAAACCTATCCTATGTGTTAATCCAAGTTACCCTCTATGTGTGTGCTTAATTTCATTGTAATCTGTTCATTAGTATTTGCGTGTAACAGTAACAAACACACACATACATATCCGTCTTCACAAACTTTCGCATTTATATTTTATAATATTAATAGCATGTACGTATATTGTAGAAGACTTTAAGCGTAGAGTGAACAGGTACCTTCTAGGGAAGCGCGTTCCATCTTAGACCACATCTCAGCTTAACATCAGGCGAGATTGTGGTCAAGCGCTTCCCTATTACCAATAAAAAAAAAAAAAAAAAAAAAAAACTTACATAATCCCGTCACTAATATGAAGTACCCGTAATATGAAGATATTATCGCAGCATCCGACTAGTCTCTATTAGCCACATGCATTAGCATTCAGTGAGTGTCGCGTGGGTGCGTTATTTTGTAAAGCAACTTTCATAGTATTGACATAGATAATATAATACTATACTAGTCTAGTAATATGTATTGTTATTTTTTTTTAACTGGACACTTCTGTAAGTTGGTTTAACACTCTTTGGTAGGGGAAGATATTTTTAATTCGCTTCACCGGCATGCTAATGTTATGATAAAGAATTTAGTCGTATGAGTACTGAGTAATGAGTGCTCATTCTGATCAAAACCACAAAATTAATTAATTAATTTTTGTATCATGTGTCCATATCTTCACATTTCTACATCGCTATGTTCTAATTTTCAATCGGTCTTTATGCTAAATCGGCGTAAAATTCAACTGAAAACATCATCTACCTACTAAAGAAACTTTCTGATTTATGGTCTATGTAGGATTTCATTCATTAATTCACACACATTTATACTTCCTAGTTAACTTCGTTAAAATGGCATGTTTTTAGCGTTTGTGATCTTCTTTATAGTTGTAGTGATCTTGTTTTGGCGCAATAAAAATGTTTTATTAGAGATAGTGTGTACGGCGCCTTAGCTCCAAATACGAGGCGAAATAGTTACGGGAAAATGAACCATATTTTGTAGGAATAAGGTTGTAAATCCAACGTGGAATAAATTCCTGTTTACTTTTTGGTATTTGATAAATAACTGGGAAATA
This sequence comes from Colias croceus, assembly GCF_905220415.1. Classification (NCBI taxonomy): domain Eukaryota; kingdom Metazoa; phylum Arthropoda; class Insecta; order Lepidoptera; family Pieridae; genus Colias; species Colias croceus. The sequence goes on from NC_059547.1 coordinate 2,097,235, forward strand.
AATAAGTGAATTTTTTCGATGTGTATTAAGAACGTCGAGTGGTCTATCCAGTATTTATGAAGAATCCTTAGTTTTAGTTTTCAAGTTTGTTAAGATTTTTCTTTCTAAATTCAGGAAAAGCTCGACTTTAATATGTTTTATAGTGAAGTTCATTTAAGATAATTTTGTCAAAAGCCAAACACGAGTTTTTTATACTCTTTGACTAAAATTCCAGATGATAGATGCTACTATTGCATAGCTTCTATCGCGGGCCTTGAGCGCGGGGACCGAATCGAGAAATTCCGTAACGAAAAATCCTCACGCTCCCCACTCCGACGGGCGGAGGTGTGACTTGAAGGCATAGCATGCAATAGCTTTACCGCGGCAGTCCCCGAGTGCCACACGTCTTTTTTTGAAATACTTAAGCATTTATCATCGAATAGAGAATTTTCGTAAAGTCAAAACTTTTATAGGTTTTTAAAAATAAAAAAACAAAACTGAATAATAAATCATTTAATACAATTCAACTATTAGTTTCTACAATATCGCCGAAAATCCAAAATCTTTGCTCTTCCTTCGGAAATCAATTCCAACTTTTAGTTCTTTCATCTTTTCAACTTTCCTTCTGTCGTTTGAACAGAGCGGTGAATTTCCCCGCTTCGTATGTTGGCATGAAGGGTAAATATGTTGTCCAATTCCATCTGAAATTAAATAATAATTTTTAAATGGGAGAGATATAAGTTAGTTGTATCAATAAGGAAAATATTTGCAAGATTAAATAATTTGTAGTATGTATTATGTGTAGTGTACTATTGGTATACTAAGTGCGAAGGGACTTGTAGTTTTGCATACACTGATCACGTAAAAATACCCGTCAAAAATTTTTTGCTGAATTTTTCCTGAAAATCCATGTTTTCTTCTCTAGCTTCGCGCTGCCGGCATATACCGCTTCTCTAATGTGAGCATTTTGCTATGAAAACATAATCTTAAACGATACCTCACGTGCTGGTGGCAAAGTTGGGTGGGTTGCTTGTTATGGGTGTGTGTACGCATAGAGTTTTAAGAATTCATCTATTTAAAAAAAAATGCGTTTGGCATTTTATAAGTATTTTTTACGTCCTCAGCGTATGCAAGAATATATTCCTTGCTTAGTATACCATCAGTGGGACACCCTGTAGAGTTCTATAAACAGTTCTACAGTTCTATAGAAAGCGTTATCTAAATATTTTCCTTTTCCAAAAACGCAACCATTGAATGTTCAATAATATATTATGATGAACTCGCTTCCTACTTATTTTAATTGATTAAAAAAGGGGGTAAAATTATTAATTCAATCGCAAAATAAAAGAACTAAAAAAGGGTCGTAAATGTTAGAAAAAGTGTCGTGACAACTTTTCGTAAGAATTTTTTCCGTCTAGCCCCCTTTCACAACGCGCGATAAGGAACTTCGTTCCAATAATTGAAAATTGTTTTTGAGAACGCTAAAAAATTTTTTTTTTAATATCTATTAAAATTTTCATAAATTATGAAACAAATTTCTTCGCGTACACTATAAGTGAAAGTTTTTTATTTAAGAAATAATTAAAAATAATATACCTTCGTATAAAACTCATGCCCACAGGAAAATCGTAAGTATCTCCTGTACTAGCACCAACCGCTTCGAGACACATTTCTTGAGCCCACTTGTCCAAGCCACGCTCTTCCCGAGTACCTGAGAGACGAATTGACAAACAAAATATAGATCCATAAAATATTATTGTAACCAGTAGACAAACTAAGGACAACAACTTTCATCACAATATATTTTTTAAAGAAAAGGTTGATATTTTGTTATGTGTGTGTGAATCTGTAATTATCTTAATACCAAATTTCATCCAAATTGATGATATGAGGACGTATTTTAGGGCTGAAAGCGTAACATACAGACAAACCGCCAAACTGTCGCATCTATCAAATTATTTTAAGTATGGATAGTAAAAGTTATTCACATTAATTAATAAATTATTATTATCTATTTTTATTGATACTTTGCATACGTGATAGCTGATATCGATAAATGTTTGCAATTTATTCAAGTGCTTTTGAATGCCCAATGTATTTAAGTATTGCATATGAACAAATATTGGAATTCGACAAACAGATAATTGGAGTACATAATTTAAAAAGCCACTTATAGCCTATAGGCCTTCCATAAATAAATTAAAATTGACAACAAAAAATTAGAAATCTGAATTGGAATCAAACTTCCAATTCAAATTTCTAATTAAGCGGGGACCGAATCCAGAAATTCCGTAACGAAAAACCTCACGCTCCCCACTCCGACGGGCGGAGGTGTGGCTTGAAGGCATAGCATGCAATAGCTTTCTTTACCGCGGCAGTCCCCGATTGCCACACGTATTTTTTTGTTATATATTTATATATCTATAGTGATTATAATAAGAATCAATAAATAAATAATTTTAAATACATAATAATTTGTCTCAAACTGTACAAAATAAAAATCCTTAGAGGACTTAAAAGTTTATTACACGTAACATACGAAAAAACAATAAAGAAGTTACAAAGACAGAATTGCAACAATTGGAACATAAGTGATGTAGGCAGTGTCGTCTCCATATGTAGGTATATCTCAATGGTACATTTACGTATTTTGCCAATTTTGAAGTGGGTAGAACATGGAGTGAAATAAATAAAATGTAAAGGAAAGTATCGAAGAGCAAAGGGCAAATGGAGGATCGATGGGCCATCAAATATGTATGACAGATATCTCTAGTAGGTATATTATTGGGATGTTTTTATGATGTGAGTAGTTTTCTGTTTTTTGTACGTATTTGAATAAGTTTTATGAATGGGAATTAATATTGTAGGTATAATATGATAATATATTACCTAAAGCGTAAACAAACGGTTGGATTGACTTTGATGAAAATTGGTAAGCAGATAGGTAAGAGTTGATGTGGAATTAAAATAAACTTTTTAGTCACAACGAATTTGTTACATAATAATACCTATTACCCTATTAAGTTACTCGAGTAATAACAAGCAAATACATAGGCTACAAGATATTATAATATGTTTTGGTACTGTTTATTAAATAATTTATATAATATAATATATATGTATAATAAATATATATAATAAATATATATTATATAAATATATATTATATTTAAATAATAAATTCTTGTTAGCACTGATTTAAATTTGATACGCTAAACTAGATGTTTATCAGGCATACACACAAATGGATGTTATATCGTCATATTTTACATACATGGTACATATTTCGCAATAAAAGGTAGCCTATGTCCTTTCTCGGGTATCAAAATATCTCCATACCAAATTTCATGCAAATTGGTTCAGTAGTTTAGGCGTGATTGAGTAACAGACAGACAGACAGAGTTACTTTCACATTTATAATATTAGTATGGATTGGTCCTTTATTTTATTTTGGTCGTAGCATTTTATAACGTGGTAGATGGAAGACAGTCAGCACCAACTGCAGCTGATGATGTATTGGTTCCATTTAATCTATCACTTACCAGGAATCACATTATCCAGGACACATCCAACCACTCCCCCCACCAGGATGGATGTAGACAACAACACTTGCAGCACAGCATCCAAAGCTTCGAAGCCTGTATGTATGGCATGGTGGGATGACATCCAACGAGTCAGAACGAGTGGAAAGAAGAGGCTGAACCCAATGATGTACAGGTTCCGCGAACTGTTTAAGTTCACGTATTGCAGGGCGGAAAGACCTGGAAAGGAAGGGTAAGTTTTTGGAAACTGATAAGTGTCGTATACCTTTTTTATTGGCAATGGATGGATGTAAATGAAAAAATCCATACCAAAAAAAAACAAAGGTAATAAGATTAAAAATATACGAAACAACAAATGTGGCATTTACATTTACATTATGAAGAATAAGTTCAAAGTAATAAACAGACTAATTTTTTCACATAAATGTATGAATGTATTTCAGACAAATCAAATTCAGTTCAGCATTTATATTCCTTGTTAGTAGGTACAATAACAACACATTACTACTTGATCGGTTCAAAATAAACTGCGTTTGGTTCTAATGAGCGTTTTTCAAATAAAAAAAAATAATTTTGCCAAAAAAAAATACAGCTATACATAAACCAAAATCTCACCAAAAGCAGAAATCATGCCGAACATAACACAGAACAGTCCTCCAACAATCGGTTGCGGGATGATGATGAACACTGCACCGAGTTTCCCGATCACCCCCTGGACTATCATCAGACCCGCTGCGTATTGTACCACGCGACGGGATCCTACCTGTATGGGGAATTTGTTAAAATGATATTTAGTTTTTAATTAAGAAATTGATCTAAGGGCCGATTTTTCAATCCTTGGTTAAAATTTATCCGTCCAATAAAGTATTACACGAACATCTTAAAATATCACCAGTAAACTGTCAAATACGGGCAATTAGAATACATTTTTGAAATGGTAGTTTAATACGTCATTCGATGAATAAGTTTTAACCAAGGATTGAAAAATCAGCCCTAAACTTATATTAATATATTAAAAAGTAATTTCTTTTAGATCTTGAATCGACAAATTATAATCACCGATTCAAAAGATACTTAGTATAAAGAAATTGGAACTATATAGAAATCTAGAAACTACAGGTGGCGATATTTAAAAAAATATTTTACAATGTATGAATAACAAAAATTATTAGTTAGAGATTTTGATATTAAGTACCCCTAAATTACTGGCAATCTATTTCTTGATGCAGTCTTATTATTTCAAGAAGATTATACCTGGTCTACGTACAATTTTGATTATAAATAGCATGACGATTCCAAGGGATGATTGTAAAAGAAGTCCACTTAAATAAATATTTTACAAATACAATATCCTAACCTTTGTAACCCCAATAGCGCCAACATTCTCCCCAAACGTGTTAGTCCCGTTGCCGGAGCCCCAGAGCCCCGCGAGTACTGTACCGAGTCCTTCTGTTCCAAGACCGCGGTTGATCGCGTGTAGAGGGGGTGGTGGTGCCGCTAGAGATATAGGTAGAGATATAGGTAGATATATAGGTATAGATATAGGTAAAGGTAGAGGTAGAAGTGCAGATCGTCATATCCTACGAATAAAGCCACTCGGGCGCTTGTGGCTTTTTATTTTTATTTTTTATTTGAAATCTACGGCTTATGTAACACCTATTAGTCTAATAAACTTATAAAATAAAAACTTGTATACGTAGAAAAAATTGTTTTTTTAAAAAGCCACTATTTCAATTTCTCGAATCACCCGCCGAAAAGAGCCACTAAAGTCATAGTGACTTTCTTCTTCGCGGGAGTCGAAGAAAGCGGGGTTTCGGGCGGGGCGCTTGTGCCATTCGGCCATTTTTCCACGGACACGCGCGCGTCGTGCATCAAATTCACAAGCCGGCCGGCCGGTGGTGCCAAAAATAATGAAACGCCGAGGACTTGAACTGGTTAATTTGGCTTTAAAGTACAGAGAAAGTGACGAAAAGTAAGTACACGTTAACTATATCACTAGTTTTGAAGTCTAATAATCATTATGACTGTGTGTATTGTGTAACGCTAGTTTGGTGGAGTTGTTTCTAAAAACTCTAGCTAATAGTAACTGCTTAGGTACTTATATTTCCGGTGTGTCTATTGTGATAAATATGATAAACAACTAATTTTCTTTTAAATATTTCGAATCTTATATGAATAATTTTAAAGTGATTTCATGCTTATTTTGTATTTTAATAATATTTTATATGATTCCGAACAATAAGAACACTATTGCTAGCATCGAGATAGATGTACTACGTACTACATAATATATCTCGATGATTGCTAGCGTGGCTTTATTCCACGAAAATGGCTTAAAATACTTCTATGAAGATTTTATAATTCTAATGGCTTTTATGGCATTGTTCTACGGACATTTCATATTTTGTGTATTTTATGATAGTAAGAGTTTATTTTCGTGTAACATTTATACATTAAAAATTATAAATTTATTGATTAATTTTTGCTTTTAAAAAATATAGGCAAATTTCATAGATTTAAGCTTTAAGACTGATATTTACAATAAAGGACCTTATGGCATTAGTGGCTTTTTCGCTTGCACTTTTTTAGAACTAGCTTCATACTATCTTTTTTCCCGGGCCTTCGTTTATGCGGAAATTTAGGAAAATAATGTTGTTTATTTGTTATTTGGAAGTCTATATTGATGCAAAAATTTCTTCACGATCGGTTTAGAAGTTTTTGCGTGAAAAAGGAACAAATCTCCAAACAAACTTTCAGGTTATAATGAAATTATTTAGTAAGAAAGCTAGCTATTTATTACAGTTGCATTGTTATCATTTAAATTAAGCGTTTAATTAATTTCCAGATGCCCGTAAACGAGTACTGTCCCCGGTACCACCAGGAAACGAGGAGGAAGTATCATACTTATTAGAATATTTAGAATCTGGTGTACTCAACAATGATGTAAGAAAAATCTAAATTTTTTCGGTGTACGGTGTTTTATGATTCTGTGTAAAGGGAATGCAACTTAACAGTATTTAGCCAATATTTATTCTATAAACACAATTATTATTTATTACTAATATAAAACAATAATACATTACGGTTGATTGTAGGACAATGAAGATGATCCTGATTCTATTTGCAAGAATACACCGGAGTCAATCAGTCAGAACATCACCGACAATCCAATATTACCTACAACATTGATTACTCAACAATATGAAGTATTACAAAATGTGCTGATTGAAGACGTTTACCACTTACCGTTTGCTGAAAATGCTTGCTCATCTGTCATAGAAGATGATGAGACCACACATGATATTATGAGTAACTAGCGGTCCGCCCCGGCTTCGCCCGTGGTACATATTAACGTTTTCTCTACATAAGAACCATCCTCGTACTTCAAGGAATATAATAAAAAAAGAATTATCGAAATCGGTTCAGCCGTTCTCGAGTTATGGAATTACAACGAAAAGTGGCATTGATTTTTATATATTAGATAATGAGCCTGCCGTGGAAGAAAATAATATGTTTCCAAATTTATCTATTACTTAAATCATTTATTGATCTTGTACTAGACAGCCCCAACTCAACTTTTAATACCTATACCTTCCCCTTTTGTTTTGACATGCAAAAAGTTTTAAATTGTCCATCTGGTGACGTAAGCATATTTTAATGTAAAAGAAAGTTAAACCTTTATGATTTTACTGTTTATGACATGGCCGAAAAGACAGGGTTTTGTTACATGTGGACGGAGACAAATGGCAAGATACCACAGTTGACAGATATATACTAAAGGTCTCAGCACACATATGGGATCGGAAAGGGATCGTAACCGTAACGCCTTTCGCCTCGCTGTCAACCAGGCGTCAACCTACCGTATGCACGTGACGAAAGCGTATCAGCAGCGCCTGTACGTCAACTCGGCTACGGCTAGGCGACACCGGCGTTACGCCTAAAAATGGCAAATACGGCAAGTCGTAGCAGGCAGAAACGTAAGCGCGGACGGGGAGACGTAAGCGCGGGGACGGAGAGACGTAAGCGCGGGGACGATGAGCCGTTAGCGCTGCAATTGCAAGTTCGGAGCCTGTTCCGAGGGGAGGCGATTACGTTACTATTCCGATTAGTGTGCGTTGCAGTAGGGAGTTTAATACAAACCATTCTGAACGGCTCGAGGCGATACGGTTACGATCCCTTTCCGATCCCATATGTGTGCTGAGACCCTACGTATGTATCTGTATATTGTGAACAAGAAGCTTATATCTAATACACTGGAGATTGCACTATGACCATTAACTTGTAACAAGAAAATATGACCTAGAATGACGTCAGTCATGTTCTTTGTCTCTTTCTGTTGAGTGACCACGCTGGTTTGTAAATTCAGGATTTTTCAAAATAGAAAAAACTAAAAATCATGGTCTATAAATAATAACGACATAGGTATATTTTTAACAGTATTTTTATATTATAATATTATGGTCATACTTTATAGGTACATACAATTTTAATTGGTATAGAATGATAGTTTTAAATAACTTTTGGCTACAAAGCTTGGATATGAACCGATATATAGCATTAACATCCTTTGTAAATAGAGGAAAGTTGTGTTTTGCATCAGATGCTGTTTACCAAATTGTAAGCTACTCAGATCTTCTTTTTAAACGCGTTGCTTCGACTGGTCAATTTCAAGCCAAAATCATCAAAGAAAAACTGTTTAGCGGCCTTGCACAAATTTCAGCTAACTTTAGAAAGTTTATTTTTCAAAAGGTATTTTTTTTCTGGGTCGTAATCCTCAGTAACCTTGATGGGCACATATATTTCTTTTTATTTTACTTTTTGGAAAGCTGAAATACGTAAAACAAAAAAATATAAGGTAAGTTAAAAAAGTATAAATTTCAATGTAAAAACGAACAATCTTATAACTACATGTGAGTGCAATACCGATGTCGTGTGTTGTTTCATTACTAGTAACAATCTTTAAAATGGTGTTCTAAATTTTCATCATAATATTGTTATTACAATATATTATTCTCCTCGCTATCCATAAAAACTCGTCATCATGGTTACCTTACTTGTTAAATTTGTTTATTGAAAACTTGTTGAAAAATGATAAAGTATTGGGGAAATAACAAATTTAACATGACTGCTTACTAAAATGATGCTAAATTAGACAATTTTTGCCATTGAAATGTTTCTAAACAGGTAAATGCAGGAGTATTGAGGAATATTGTAAATAACGTAAATATACACTTGCCTGTGAAATTCTATGCCAGAATTTGGTGTCCAAACACTTCTGCAATTTTGCACAATACAATGCATTCTTTATATTCGGAAAATATTCATTAAATAAGCAACAATATTAACTTAAATATTCGAAGCGACGCAATTTTTTTGACACACATGCCATATTGACAAAGTGAGAGTTGCTACAATTTTATTGGTGACTACCCATAATCAGGGAGTATCGCTTTGTAATAATTGGTTCAGATACTTATTTTATTTAGCATAAATAATAATTGTCTCATCCAACAATGCTTCTGAATGACGTCTTTGGCAATTTATCAACAAACTCATGTACAAAAACTAACCTTTTGCACAGAATATTACAGCATACATAGTAGCCTTGGGAAAACTTCGTATTAACAGTGGCAATACCAAGTTAGGTGTGAAAGTGATAAAAAACATGAACTGGGCAATATTTTCTTGTTACACGTCAATGTTCATACCTAAATCTCCAGTGTACTAGATATAAGCTTCTTGATTGTGAAGATACGTTGTGATCTTAATATGTCATTTTTGCAACCATTGATCGATGCGGGGACTAATCAATTTAGATTTTGGTCATAACTGCTGTGGGCAGAACAAAAACCGAATGGTTTTTGCAATGTTTCAATACATTGTTAAAAATAATTATGTCCACTGCATAACCCATCGATTATTGGAAGTGGGACACACCCAAAATGAGGGTGATTGTGTGCATTCAGTGATCGCATTTTACTTTAAGTCATTAAAAAATTATAATATCACAATTAAATTAATCTCAGTCTTATCCTATAAGACGACAAAATAAAAACAAATTAATATAACTATTATTATATACCACAAAAATGATGACCATACACCTGAACAATGGTTCAACATTGTTAGATGGTCAAAAACAACAGGAGAGCCCTAGAGACTAAATGACCCTAGGCTATATATATTTTATTAATTTAGTTCATAGTACACACCATTGATTAATCATTAAGTACCTATATTGTTACTTTAATTTAACATGACGTTGTAAGGTTGTAAAATTACTTTGTACATGGTCCAATAGAAACTAGTTTTATTTATAATTTGACTGTTTGTTTTCTTTCTGAAGTGGCCTGCAGCTACCTTATACCTATTTTATGTTGCTATTAGAAAGTTACTAAGGCAAAGCCAATAAGTTACTAAAAACTTAGGCAAATAAATAAGCCAAAAGAGGCTAAGACTAATGTAAAACGTCTGTTTTTTTAATTTTTGTAAGTTTAAGCTGTTTTTTTCCATAATAAAGTTTAACTTTATAAAAATGATTTTTTATTAACGTGATGATCAATACTATTAAAAAAATGAAATAAAAATGTACAACACACCTGTACACTGCAGTTTAGTAAAAGACCCAAGTGCTCTTACGACCTCAGATGTTCCGCTGAACAAGGACACAATGTCACTAATGACTATTGAATCTCATTTTAGTCCCGCGAATAAACACTTAAGAGACATATTTACTAGAAATATCCAAATTTGGCGGACTTAAATTATGTAATTAACAACTTAGATCAGTTTTACATAGATCTAAATATTATATAACTATTAATGTCTTCTAGAATTAAAACAAAACGTAAAAAACCTCCTCCTGTAAAGTTGACATTTTGCAATTACGCCTTTATTCGTAGGATATGTCGAGATATAAACACGTATAGTTACAGATATAGAACATGTTAAGCGCAGATGAAGGTACATGGAGAGATACAGGTACAAATACAAATACAGATACAGATGCAGATACACATGCAAATGACGATTCGAAAGTGCTTCTAAAAGAAGTCTAATTGAATAAATAAATGTTTGAGTTTGAGTTTGAAATACAGACGCAAATAAAGGCACAGGTACATATTGTACAGTTACAGATTCAAATGTAAATACAGAGGCAAATACAAACGCAGATAAAGATAGGTACAGTTACAAATTTAACTGCGCATAAGTTATAAAGGAATCGGTTGTATAATTTAAAAACTTTTCGATAAGACCGTTTAACTCCTTGCTTAAATCTTACACCCATTTTGACGAGAGTATTGGTTTGTGAATTCAAAAAGTTAGATTCAATAGCGTCAATTTTATAAAAAATGCCCAATTTGCCAAGTTTTATCTATTGAATGTGCACAAAACACGAGTCGCGAAGTCCATCTCACCCCTCGACTCAAAACTTTTGTTTTCCCTGCAAATGACAGGGCGTTCCTTAATTAGTTTTGCTTTCAGTGCCTGTAATTTGTACTTTAGATCTATTTAATTACGTGACTTCTGAGAAAAATGTACACAAAGGAAAATTTTAAACATGCCATTTTCGTTATTGTTGTTTATGAACAATGAAACGGATTTGAAACGGATTCTTTTGTGAAGGACACAAAATTCAATTTAACAAATGGTGCGTGCGTATTTGTCAGGAATTTTCTGAAAATTATAAGTATTTTTGAGGATTGAATACTTTTATTTAAACCGTTCTTTGTAATGAATAAAACTGAATTGATATTGTGAAACCCCATAAATAACTAATAAATTGTAGCATGAAAGTTATTCAGAAACTAATGCAATTAGCTGTGCCGCAACCCCATTCAGATATTACATTAAAGCAGTCTTCAATAGCAATTCATACTTAACTATCGATTATTATATTTGCTATCAACACAAAAGTAAATATGTATGTTTGTATGATAGTTGTAATTTAGTGTAATAATATATTATTATGTTTGTGATACGTCATAAGCAATTTTAACACGTTTAAACCTTTCCTGGACAAACATTTTAAAACCACAATCAGCTAAAGCGGTATTTATTTAATCCCGAATTCAAGCGAGACTAACTAAAAGCAATACATTTTATAGACATAGATGAACACACAAACAAAAAACAAACTCACCACACATTCTAGCAGTAGTAGGATAGTAGCTTATCGACTCCACAGTACAAGCGAGGACTCCAGCCAACATGCCCAGTACTCCGGCTACACTTACCGTTGGTGTTCCCCATTGTCCTAGAAAGTTTTTATTTATAAAGAAAACTAGCTGTGCTCCGCGGTTTCTGTTGGTCTTAGTGTGATGATATATAGCCTATAGCCTTCCACGATAAATGGGCTATCTAACACCGAAATAATTTTTCAAATCGGACCAGTAGTTCCTGAGATTAGCGCGTTCAAACAAACAAACAAACTCTTCAGCTTTATAATATTAGTATAGAGTATTAATAAATAAATAATTAAAAGTAATATAATTTCAAAAAGGTCAGGCTTCCCCGACTCGTTTTTAACGAACGGTGTTGTTGATGGAATTTCACTTATTTCGATGATATTTTAATTATTTTGAAATAAAAAATTGCGTCTGGCACCTATTTAACAACGAAAAAAACGTCTTGCAATAAAAAATGTACGTATGTCTGATGGATCTATTTAAAGGCAAAAGATTAAAAATTACGCGTTAAAAAATGACTTGAAATTAAGGATATTTTCCTGTGCAGATAAGATGCGCACTAATAAACGCAACCACTGCGGCCAGACAGACAGCCCGGACTCTAACCGAAATAGCAAGAGGAACAGTATATCAAAGAACCAACTATACTAAAATTCTCTATACGATAGAGGTGTCAGTTGTAATTATAATTTCGACGTTCGTCCCTATGTATGAAGTATGAACATGTAATGAATTATGAATTAAAATCGTGTTGCTATTCGATCCCAAATTTCCCATATAGATTTAGATAGTATAACTGTTAACATGCGTTTAGGTATCGAGCTGTGTTTTTTTTATTACAATTAAAAAAAGACTGCTTTTTTTGTAAAAATAACGAATGCATAATATCTAATTATATATTTTCATTTAAAACTAGGTATGCAAGTTAAAAATAGCATGCCTGGTAAAAAGACTGGAGAAAAACATATTTATAATTTCATACTACTAACTGGCATAAGGCATTATTTAAAAAATCATGAATACAAAAGTATATAAACTGTAAAGCACGCTAAAACCATAATTCTTACATTATACCAAATAGGCATTGTCATGAATAACAATGTTACAAGAATTTGAGACGTAAATCTCTCTCGAATGTTCTTTAATTTAGCGAAGAGACAATTTGACTGTACTCATTAGTGTAAGACATGGTTTGACTTTTAAATCGGCAAATCCTATTAAAGTATAAAATTCTATATATTGTAGGTACATATAGTTAAGAATTTAGTTAGAGTATTTTATCGGATTTAAACAAAAGATAGAGAGAGAGAGACATATACTACACTGAAAAAATATATTTTTATTCAAAATATACGCTTTAGATTTTTTTCAATTTAAAATTCATATAATTTCACTCCATAATACTCGGGTACCATCATAAGGAAGATACCCGGTCCTTTGGAAGGCTTACGTGGGGACACGGATCCAACATGCAGAGGCCTTTTAGAGACCTTTACTGTGTTGTGGGACACCAATTTCACCATTATTATGTTTTATAAGTAAGTAATTTAATGAATTATTTATAATGAAATTTCATATCAACTACATCAAACATAAATAAGCAAAATAATAAATTTTCAGTACCATTACAACATAAAAAAGTCAAAAAACCTAACAAAATCCACAAAAAATAACAAAAAATCTCACCAGGATACGGCACTCGGAACCACGGCGCGTCTTCTATAATATTAACTTTGAGATCCGTACGAGCGGGGTGTCCCGGTTCGAACACTCCTGTTACAGTCAGTATCCCGCATATTGCCCACATTATCACTATTGTTAGCAGCACCTGTTTAGATGTGTTTTCGTTTTTAGTCTAGTCAATTTATATCTACATATACAATAAAAAAATAGCCAAATGTGTTGCCAAAACTCGAGATCGGCTCGACCAATTCAGCAATTTTGGTAAGGCACAAGAAATGTTCTTATGAAGGTAGAAGGTTTAAGGGGCAATAGAGCAGAAAATTGTCTGTCGGGGCGTCTAGTTTTCTAATACATAAGTATTTTGTGATTCGTTAATGATTTCAATCTGATGTGACCACATCATAAATATGAGACAAGTCTTTGTAATTAACCGACTTCAAAAAAAGGAGGAGGTTATCAATTCGGCCGGTATGTTTTTTTTTATGTATGTACACCGATTACTCCGAGGTTTCTGAACTGATTTACGTGATTCTTTTTTTGTTCGATGCGGGATGGTGTCGAATTGGTCCCATAAAAATTTTATTCGGATAGGCCCAGTAGTTTTTATTTTATGAGCATTTTTGTCTGTGCAAGTTTGAAGTCGATTGTTTTTAACGCAGTTATTGAATGCCCCGAATGTCTATACTCTATACACTAATATAAGGATACGTAGGTCGTGTTGATAAAGTCCCTGATATTCAATTCAACACTTTGCTAAAAACGAAACGCAAAAGAAGTGTTTGCTAAAAACTGACCGAACTCCGAAGTTTAATAAATTAAAATATACGTACTGGAAATAACTTGAATAGCGGAAACCAAATAATGGTGAAACCAACTCCTTTCCTCCAAGCCACTGTGGGGATCTTTACTTCACCCATACATTGAGAAAATATTGTCAGCAATATGAACGTCCTGAAAAGAAATATCTTTTAGAAGAATAAAAGATTATTTGGTTAATTTTATACGGAATATGCATGTGACATGTCTTGGTTGATTTTTTTATTTTTATGAGCAATCATATATTCTTTATAATTCTTTATTTTCAACACAAGTAATTTACAGGTATGTATACCCAAAACATTACAAGGCAGTTACTTAACTAAAATTACATCATTTTTTATGACTAAGAAAGAACAAAATAAGATTTTTAAATTTATATAAACTTAAATAAAATATATCGCATTCATTGCTGTGAGCGAGCATGTCATTGAGCAGCTTTATTCCTCGTATAAGGGGAGCATTCCTACCACTCTTCGTTCGCCCTCCTGACTGGACGGTGAACAAATCGCGAAGGCGTCGCAGGCCCACGTATATTTTTATATATTATAGAGCTATATTAGATTATTTAGCTCAGGACTAAACAATTTAAAGCCAGATCAATTTTTTTCATATCTATTCAAGTGAAGTCCCGTGTCTCCAAGTGGGGTAAGGGGCAGATGCATTATCCATTCCATACATCTGTTTCACTGATCGATTTTCTTTAGGGATAAGTAGGTGATCAGCCTCCTGTGTCCTGTCAGACTGAGACATTTTTTTTTCTTCGTCTCCACCGGGAATCGAACCCAGGACATCATAGGTATCTACTACATTCATGCATTTCAATTAATTAACTTAATATAAAAATTCAGTAACCACTATTAGTAATATTTGAAACAAAACCCTCATAACAAATTCTATTCCCGTTAACATAATATACCTATAATTTATAGACAAAATGTTCTGTTTCGGATTACTAAAATTCGTTAAGTAATGAGCAATTAGTGGTACAATCTAACCAAAATTGAATGCATGTATTTAGGTACATGCTATGTTTAAAGTACATTTAAATTTATTCGCATAATACTCAATTCGTATGTAAATGCAACTACACTAGCAGAATATCAGTTTTCAAAGCGTGCATTTCAAGGCAATGTTCGTAGATTAGCGATTAGCGATAAATAGAAGAAAAAGTTAATAAAAAGTGTACTTGTGCACATATAACGTGGAGATAATTGTATTACAGTCTATAACTTTTTATATGTTAAAAAAAATAAAAATACTCGTATGAAATATTTTAACAGATAAAAAATGTTTATTATTTATTACTAGCTTACCGCTCGCGGCTTCGCCCGCTTTGACTTAAACCTAATAAATTATATACTAAAACCTTCCTCTTGAATCACTCTATCTATTAAAAAAAACCGCATCAAAATCCGTTGCGAAGTTTGAAAGATTTAAGCATACAAAGGCAATAGGGACAGAGAAAGTGACTTTGTTTTATACTATGTAGTGAGTGATGACAAAGCAACTCAATCAGTATATTAAGGCATACCCAACAAGGCGACTATCCCGTGCGTAGTCTAAACTAGCCTATATTTTACCCTACATAAATAAATAATAAATAATTCTACATTATTTTTATTATACAATCGCGTTTCCTATACAATCGTGAACGCACCTTAATGATAGCCCAACCATCAATGTTTTAAAGCCTTTGTGAACGTTTCCGATATTTCACAAGCGAAATTTTCAACGTTTCAAAGCTCAAAAGAACCTTTCTTTGTTGGTTCCTGTTAGTGATAACTTTGTTAGCAGAAAATTCGATAGATATGAACAAAAATGGTATAAATGTTTATCCGTTTATATCCAGTGCCTTTATGCGCAACAAATAGTTGGTACGAAAATATTATGGGCATATTTTTAATATTAATAACATAATATTTAAAACTGAATAGACTTTTTATCGTAAACAATTCATATTTCAGCCGGACGAGATAAATAAATGTGAACTAAAATTAATGCAGATAGTACATAATATACTGTAATTGTAATCTATACTAATATTATAAAGAGGAAAGGTTTGTATGTATGTATGGTTTTCACGCATAAACTACTGGACCGATTTCAAAATTTCTTTCACCATTAGAAAGCTGCATCTTCACTGAGCAACATAGGCTATATTGCATTTTCAAAAAAATTAGAGATCCTTACCAAAAATGCAATAACATAACCCAAGGTGTAAAAATTCCTTAATAAAAATTCTGTCATCGCGACGTGCGCTGCGGAATCTATTCCTTGAAGTACGAGGATGGTTCTTATGAAAAAAAAAAACGTAAACATGTAGGTACCACGGGCGAAGCCGGGGCGGACCGTGGACCGCTAGTACTTTATAAAGAAAATAGTGCTTTTCATGTTAAATATTATATATTCTGTTTACGTAGAACCACATAAGCTATATATATAGCATAGCATATATTTCGAAACAAATTAACATAAGCATCCGTATTCCCGTAAATGTATGCAAATAATTCCTTGAAGCGATAGTTCACCTACATTTCGGAATTTATGGTAAATACTGTAATATTGAACTTATACTAAACTTCGAGCGTAGAAATTACATATGGGAAGACAAATAGACGCCCGACACTAGTAGGTATTAAACATCAACCTGCATGGTAGACAAATCAACTAGGAACAAGCTTAATCAACTAAAGATCAACTAGGAACTTTCTTTAGGCGGTTAATTAATAGTTTATTAATTGGTTAACTAACCTTCAAATTTATCCCGCTCTATCTCTATAAGGTATCCACTTCACTTCACTATAATATAATAGATTATGTAAACGTTTCGAATCTCAAAATAAAACTATCTTTAGTAGCCGATCATCCCGACTCGAGATATTATGTTCGATATTTAGTTTCATTCAAAATGCTTTAAAATACGAAATTTTATAAGAATTTATATCCCATTCGAATTTTTTCTATTATTTAACAAATTTCTCGAGGTGTTTCCTAAGAACAGATCTTCCTTTGTTTTTTAGTTTCAGTTTTTGCCCATACTGACTGATGTTACGCCTTATAAAGCTCGAATAATGTAGCTTTCTATGGTGAAGAAATTTTGACGGCGATCCAACGTTTTTTCTTAGTAATAAATATTCAAAAATAGTCTTTCCTCTTTTCCATGTTAATATATTAAATATGACATAAACAGCACTTTTATCTAATAAATATCTCAGCCAACTAAAAAGTCTCCGTCACCAGAGGGCACTTAAAAAGAACTTTTAATGTTATTGCCCGTAGACGCTTCTCATTAAATTTAATATAAAGTAGCTTAATAACCCTTTGAGAATGAAACTTGAAACTCGGAAACCGTAAGAAATTTATATACCTACCGCGAACTTTAAAATTCTCTGCGAAATAAAAATGACTTATGTTTGAGAAATTTTGGACGCTTTTTCGCATTGAGTATAATTCCACTGCCCTAGTTTCTGTCTTAATTCGCAATTAAAGTTAAAAAAAACAAAGTATTATACGTTATAATGGCCTGTTCAATGATAATCCAGATTATAAATTGCCCGTGTGCTCATTTCATTCTAATCCGTTTAGTGAAGTTAATAGCTTTTCTACTTTTCTATTCTACTCAATAATAGTAGGAAAAGAAAATATATAAGAAAAGTAACAAAAATAAATAAAACAGATTATAAAATAGAGCTGCGCTCCGCGGTTTCTCCGAAAAATTTTTTCAAATCGGACCAGTAGTTCTTGAGATTAGCGCGGTCAAACAAACAAACAAACTCTTCAGCTTAATAATATTAGTATAGATAACTCATAGCTTATAGATTTAAGTAGGTACTTAATAGATTGCAGATTTAAGCTTGTTAAGAACGGGAAGTTTTACTCACACATAATATTATGATGTTCTTTGATAGCCAAAATAGTATCTACGTTTATAATCTAGTATCATACCTATACCTAATAAAGGAAGTGTAACACCTTGTATTATAACAAGCACTTTATTCATATCTAGTATAGTATTATATTAACTGTATTCACTAAAGAGCTATAAAACCACAACGTTACAAGCAAATAAAACATCAATTATTTTAGATGCGCGATGCAGATAGGATCGATACGGGCTCACTTGTTGCGTGCCGCGACCTGGTTGCCATGGCAACGGCCCCTGCCCAGATGAACCTAGCCGGGTATTCTAGGAATTTTTCATTGAGCTAGCTTAGCCCGGTCCGGTAAAAGTATGGGCTATAATTGGGTTATGAGTTATGACGTAAATAGGGCAATGCAAAATATTACATTTTTAAATACTTAGTTTCGTAGGTATTAGTTTAAAAATTGTAATTCTTTAAAATAACGCTATTGTTAAATAAAACGTTTATAGCTTAGATGAGAGATATTTTGTCATTGTAGATCTTTCCTTCTCTATATTAACTAAGTAGGTATATAAAATTTCTCGTGTCGTAATGGTAGTTACCATACTCCTCCGAAACGGCTGGACCGATTCTCATGAAATTTTCGGTGCATATCGTACGGTCTGAGAATCGAATAACATCTATTCTTTCTACCTATGTGATAAGAGGAATACGCAACAACGTTTGCCGGGACAGCTAGAGATTTCTTCGTTTTTTCTTTTGTTATTATGTACCTACTCATTGACAATGTATTGTTTCGGATGGGTAATTTAAGATAAATATCTTAAACTTAAATAAGTAGCAATATTACTATTTTGTTCATAGTAGCTTTCAATTTAGTCACTGGCAGAAAGAATGAAAATATTTCAAACAAAGACTATCAAAGCTTATGTTCATAGTAGATTATCACGAACGAGGTTTTTATCCAAACAAATATAATATAATTAACTTGGCCCCTCATAAGTCTAACTCCACGTCCGGCAACAACACCTAAGCCACGTGAGGGGTGGAACATCATAGCCATAGGCGTACACTTAATGATGGCCAACGGAGCACTAGCATGACCTTCTATAGAGAGTATAAAGAGAAATCTTAAGCAAACTATGGAGAGACAGTTAAATAATAATGAACGTATATGGCCGCTGCCCGGGGGTGACCGTCGGGGCACGTCTGGAGCTGACGCTGGACGTGACAGCATGCAAACCGTCAGCGGCTCTTTGCTGAACAGGCGGGCAAGAGCCGGGGAACCCGAAAATATTACAGCCGATCAACGGGGAGGGGAGGGAACAGATGATGCTTTGCAGAGTAGAGGATCACCTACAAACTTTGCCGGCTCATCTGTAGAGACCACAATAAATAATGTAACAAGCAACTAAGACAAAAGAAGAAAGTGGTCAAAAGAAGAAATCGAAGAATTGATGTTTTGTTATTTCAAGGCAAGATTGGGAGGGTCGGGGTATATAGGCAGGTTAGAACAGCTTTTTACAGAGAGAAATCCTAATAACCCTAAAATACACAAATTTAATGGAAATACCTTATCAAACCAGGCACGCAGAATTATTAAGCAAAATATTATGTCTCAAGAACTATTGAACCAAATTCAAAAAAATGCTGAAGGCCTTATAGAAATAGCAGTTACCCCCGATCAAGACGTATGTGACCAAGGAGAAGAAAACACACCTCTTACATGCAATATCACCGAACAAAACAATCATTACACTGAATACACAATTGAACAGGCAGAAGAAATAGATCGACTCACAAATAATATTGAGGTTAATGAAGATCAGGACCCACTTATCCTAAATTTTCTACAAATATTAGCCGAAATAAAAGAAACGCCAATCTCTGACCGCTTTATTTTACCAAAAGCTAAAATAAATAAACACTTCTTAGAAAATCTAAATAAAATAAATAACTTTTTACCAAAAATATTAATAGCAAATAATTCCATTAGGGACATAAACAATACCATTTATGCAGCAGCTAAAACTCTCATAATTAATAATAATCAAGTTCCATACACACCTAAAACTTCTTTTAAAACAAAATCTGATCCACCATGGAAAAAACGAATACAAAATAAAATTGAAATATTTAGAAAAGAGTTAGGACAGCTAATAGAACTTAATAGAGGCGTGAATAGGCGTAGAATGATAAAAATCAAAGACAAATTATATAAAAAACACAATATTCAAAATGATAATGATCATAAAAACGTAGAAGAAATACTAAAACAGAAGATTAAAGCGTTAGCGGGAAGAATAAAGAGATATGAAGCTATAAATATTAGAAAAGAACAAAATAAGATGTTTTTTGAAAATGAACATAAACTTTATAAAAATTTAGCAGGTAACAATTTTACAGACATTAAATTGCCGGATAAAAAAGATATAGAATTGTTTTGGTCAGATATATTATCCAAACCTATAAAATATAATAAGGAAGCTGAATGGATTAAAGAAGTAGAGACTTCATCAAATACAATTGATACAATAGATGTGGAAGGAATAACAGAAATTCATGTCAAGAATGCAGTGCGAAAGCTACTTAACTGGAAATCACCAGGGATTGATAAAATACAAAATTATTACTTGAAAAATTTCACTAGTATTTACAGGTACTTGGCATTATCATTTACTAGAATAATAACACAGAAAGAAACATTAGAAGATTGGTTTACCACTGGACAAGTTATACTCATACCAAAAAACGAAAACACCGAAGATCCTAAGAATTGGAGACCAATTGCTTGCTTACCCACGATGTACAAACTTTTAACTTCCGTTTTGGCTAACATTTTATATAATCACTGTGAAGATAATAAAATAATTGCTATCGAACAACGAGGATGTCGAAGGGGTGCTCGAGGCTGTAAGGATCACCTTATGGTTAATAAAGCCATATTAGAAGATGCGCATCAATCTCAGAAGAATTTGAGCATGGCGTGGATAGACTATCAAAAAGCGTTTGATAGTGTATCGCACGAATGGCTGCTTAAAGTGCTAGATATGTACAAATGTCCACCCGTGATCAAACAATTTCTTGAGCAGGTAATGCCATCTTGGAAGGTGATTATGACAGCCCGGGGCACCCAAAACTCAATAACTACAGAACCGATTTATATAAGGCGTGGAATATTTCAGGGCGATTCCCTTTCACCATTATTGTTCTGTTTAGCAGTTAACCCGCTTTCATTTGTACTTAACAAATATGAAACGAAAGGTTATAATCTCAAAGATAGTGTTTGTATCAATCATCTACTATATATGGACGACCTTAAAATATATGCAAATAATAGATATAATCTTAAAGTATTATTAGATAGTGTAGAGATCATAACAAAAGACATAGGCATGCGATTTGGTTTGGATAAATGTAATATATTACACATTAACGCAGGACATAGAAGAAGTGCAATAGGGGAGGGTCATATTCTAATGAGTGGGGAAACAATTGAACATCTTGCAATAGGTGATAGATATAAGTACTTAGGAGTTCATGAATCCGGCAAAATAGAACACAGCGTTATTAGAGATCAGATAACTAAGGAATACTTTAAAAGAATTAAAAAACTACTGAATACACATCTTAATTCACGCTATCTTATCAAAGGAATAAATACATATGCTATACCGGTTCTATTGTATTCTTTCGGTGTAATAAACTTCAAAATTAACGATTTAAAGAAAATAGATATAAAGACCAGAAAACTTCTAGCCATAAAAAAGGCCCATCAACAAAAAGCAGATGTAGAAAGATTATATATACCAGTAGCACAAGGAGGAAGAGGGTTACTGAATGTAGAATATATGTATAAAACACAGATAATTAAGTATAAACAATATTTGGAAAGTAAAACTGATAATTTAATAAAAGCAATTGCCGATCATGATATACACAGAAATAAATACTCAATATTCAAGGAAGCACAAGAAATAGAAAGACAACTACACTTAATGCAGCAAAATACGTATACAGACAAACAAATTAAAGAATCAATAACAAAAAAATACAATGAGATTTGGCGTAGTAAACAATTACATGGACAGTTTCCAAAAAAAGTATTAGATCAGACTAATATAGATACAGAACTTTCATTTAAATGGATGAAAAAACAAAAAATATCACCTAGAATAGAAGCAGAAATTTTTGCTATACAGGATCAAACTGTTATGACCCGACAACATAAACGCGATATATTGAAAGAACCGATAGACGGCAAGTGCCGCTTATGTGCCTGCAAAGATGAAACTGCACAGCATATCATATCAGGGTGTGAAAAGTTGGCAGGAACCTATTATGTAAAGCGACATAATAATCTCGTTCTATACGTCTATTGGTGCTTAGCTAAAAAACACAAACTGGCAGATTCAAACCTATGGTGGAAAGAAACACTTGTACAACCACAAGTAAAAGAAAATGATACCGCTAAAATTCTTTGGGAAATGCCTGTTCAAACTGATGTCACAATCACACACAATAGACCAGACTTAATATATGTAGATAAAATTAACAACAAAACATATTTGATAGATATAACAGTACCTATAGACTACAACATAGGACCGAAAGAGATAGAAAAGTTAAGTAAATATCAACTACTCAAGACTGAAGTAAGCCGTTTATGGAAAACTCAAACAACGGTCATTCCGATTGTCATAGGAGCCACAGGGGTAGTAGCTAAAAACATTATAAAATATATAGATAAATTAGATACGTTTATTGACATCAGCATTTTACAAAAACAAGCAGCCATACATTCATCAATCATATTAAGTAAAGTACTTGGCGATAACGTATTTATAAACGCAGCAGTAAATCATAACACACAAAGTATAGGACTATCAACACATACATCTCAACCAATGAACATACAACACACATCACAAACAGACGAACCAGATAACCGATTAGAGCCACATCAAATATCTACAGACGAACAAACAATAAATATAGCACCAGATTCAATTTCAACAGTTCATGCAACAAGGAATCAAGAACAGAACAAAAGGCGAAGAAGAAGGTTGAACGAATAGTACTATATACTTTTCTTACACTTTATGACATAACATTTACAATAACATGATAATAACGATTTAATTAAGGGGATTCTAAATACTTTTATTCTCGTGGGATACGAGACGGAGTATCTAATGTACCGACAACATGTCGTGAAAGTGGGCATCCACAAACAATATAATTAACTTGAAAATTTATCAAAGCAACGTTGAGCGCAAAGAAACCATAATCTGCAAGATGCAGCGTGAGCAGAGAAAATAAAAATATTTATACAACCCTCGTCCTTCTGTTTATTTCGAAGTAATGGCTTTATAAAATCGTGAAAACGTTGAAACGCTGTAAAATAAAGTAAAACGCGGTGTAAGCTCAGTTGCATAGGAGAAAATGTTTTTAAACTTTTCTAGAAATTGCGAGGGTATTATCGCATCGACGAAGTTTGTTTCAATAATGTTCCGTTCTGAAATACATCGAACGTGACTGCTCGTTCACTTTACAAGTTTTTAATTAGAAGTTATCGCGGTTATGCAAGGTTCCATCGAACTATTTACATATTCAGTGATGTAGAATCGTGGTAAGATTTACAGGAAAATGATGCTCTGATTAAAGCGCATAGAATTTTGTGTCAGATAATTGGACGACAATAACCGAGAGGAAAAATTGTTTTAATTTTTATAATAATATTATTAATACATGCATTATGTACCTACCATTTGTATAATGCAACATTGTCTTTGCTATAGTAACATATCCAGATTACAATGTCAGAAAGATAACCCTTCATATGTCTAAATTCAAGATTAAAATATCCGAAAATATCACATAAGCCAAATCTGTGAACGAAATTCATGAAGCGGTGCGCAGTCCTGGCTCAGCTAGTATAATATGAATGACCAAATCTCAGTGGCAAACGTTTTCAATTTCGGCCTAAACTCACGAATGAACATTTATCGGAGCCCGGGGCATTATTCCCGGCGAATTACAAACGAGTATAGCAGGAACGTTTGATTGGTTCCACAAACTGGAACTTGCACTATTTATTTGATGTTTGAAATCTTTTATGTTGATAAAAGGGTATAAAGGTAACAAACAGTTTATTTTGATCTGATGAATGCAATGAATTAATGCTTTTTTAACTATAATGAGTTCGAAGCCCGTTGTAGCATTACGCAAAGATAAGGAGAATAAAGAGTCGGGCACATCACCGACAGAATGAGGAGTTCTGCAGATCATTAATTTGCAGGTAGGTACACAGAACTGTAAAACATCGAATTCACGATAAATACCGTTTATGGAAACCAATGAATAATAGCAACAAAGAAATAGTTAGCCAACCGAAATAAAAAAAACGCATCCTTCATTAATTATTATTAGTATCTACTGTGTCTTATTTATCCGAATGAGAGAAATTTGAGAAATCATCTTTTGAAATACTAACAAATTACTATAAGGTACGGGAAAAAATATGCACCTATGCAAACTACAACACAAAAAAATAACAAAGAAGTTCCAATCCCAGAAATCATCTAACCCTATAGCTCCTGTGGGGAACATAGCGAAAGTCGAAACATTACTATGCGCCAGAATGGTTTTCAATCAAATTTCAAAGGCTTGACAGTGTAGTGGAAGGGATCAGTCACTAGTGCAAATATTTTGCTTCGTTCCAAAGCAAAAAGGAACTTTGTGTACACAAGGAAGTGGAACAGAGTCCGAAATGTCAAAGGTCGTCGCCCGCTGCAGTATTGATTTTAACACTCGTGCAGTTTTATATGGGCTATTTCGCTATGATAGATTGGATCAAAATGCAGATTCTTTTAGGACTGTCTTGTTGTCTCTGTACCAATATAATCCTTTAAGTACGTAAGTTCCTAAGTTATTCGGAACTAGAAATATTTAGAAACATTTTAAACTTATATAGCGACTTAAGACAAATGAAAAAAATATACCTTAATCTATCATCCCAATATTATCCACCATATAACAAAAATGTACGTAATAAAAAAAATATAGGTATGTGTAATCAGAATGAATCGCCATGTTAGCGCTCGATTAGAGTGCTAAATCAATTCGGCTAATTTTTTTTTACGTTTTTGTTAAGGCACTAGAAACTTCTTATCGAAAGAAAAAACGTAAAAGGGGAAAAGGGCAGAACAACCTCTGCTGGGTCAGTGTCAAAAATGAATCACCAAATGTGTTGCTAAGCGCAAAGCTCGAGAACGGCTGAACCGATTCCGTTAATTCTTTGCTTTAAAATTCCTTAAAGTACGAGGATGGTTCTTAAGTCGAGGAAACGTAAATATGTATCACGGGCGAAGCCGGAGCGGACCGCTAGTTTATGCAAACGATAAATTAACAGCTTCAAGTACCAGGCGGACAGCATTGCAAGAAGATCAGCGTATCAAAGTGTAAGTTAAAGGATTGAATCGTTTCAATCCCCAAGATTAACAAATAAGCTCAATTTCCTATCCGAACCCTTTTGCACGTGCAGGATACACGTGTTTCATTTTATACGAGAAAACACGTTTATTAAGGATAGTTTCAAGGATCAAACTAGATTTGTATCTTTATCTAATGTTATTACTTAGTAGAAAGAGGTCTTCGTTTGTGATATTAGATATTTGCGGTTTAATAAGTTTAATTTATTCATAAAAAATAAAATATATGAGGGACAATTATTATAGTCTAAAATAGCTCCTTTTTCTATTAATTTTTACCAGAAACTAAATATGTAGTTTAAATACTTTTTAAAATGCACGTTTAAAATCATACATCTTTTGTTTTAAGTTTTAAGTAAATTAAGCTATTTCAGTCGTATTATAAGTGCTCAAAAATGCGCTAAAAATGACGAAATTATTTATTAGCAAATAGATAACCAAATAAATAGGTAATAACTTTATATCCGAAATTATTGAAATACCAAAGTTCACGCAGATATCCCTAGACAGTGAAATGTAACGCCTACACACTTCATGAAATTTGACCTTAACCTTTAGATGTGTAACCTAGGATTATGAATAAACAAATAACTACCTAAAAGTAAGGTTTTAAAAAGGATTAATATTTTCTTTCTTATTAATATTATAATACGAAATGTAGGTATGAGGATTGAGGATCGATGAGTGATGTGCAAACTATTCAACGAATTCTGATGATAACTTGAAATGCTGTAGCTCATGTGTACCAGTATTAAATGTAATAGAAAAAATAAATAAATTATAACCTTTTCTATTAAGAAAAGGTTATCGGGACATCATAATCAGTATATTTCGCTCCGAGGGACTCAGGCCTCCCATGTGAATAGATGTCACATGTCGGGAAATTTTTTGGTTCTACCGGTTTAATCACGTTTGTAACATCGTGTGGATAATTTGTAAATTTCATTATTAGTTCATAAAGTCTCCCTTTCCCTATACAATTTCCAAACTATTATGTAATTATATGGTGTGAGGTAAACTCTATAATTATAAAATTGTTAAGGTAAGTGAGAAGGACATCCTTATAAACTTGGTACCTACCTATCTCGTGATTTTCCACACTATTAATTACAATCTTTATAAAAAATAAGCTAGTAAAGTTTTGTATACAGCTTAATGCAATGCAATATGCAATGATGCGTTGTTTGTATTTTGGCATACCGTGACGTAGCAATTAGCATAGAGAAGTATAGTGTAGCGTAGTGTAATGTAGCGTAGCGTAGTATAATGACGTAATGTCCTGTAACTTTTTTTTAATCTTGTATAGATACCCACGGCCTCCAGGGAAAGGGCCGCGGGTTATGTCGGATTCCTACCGACCAAAACCCCACTGTGTTCCGTCAAGCCACATAAACGACGGGGCCACGGGTATAGGTAGAATTCGTCCGTGACAATGTCCTGTAACTTACCCAGCCGCGATCCCCCACTGCTGAGAAGCCGCTGCCGCTGCATGGTCGAACAAAGTGAGCCCCACTAGTGCTACTGTTGGTGCTATTGTGAGTGGCGTCACGTAGTGCAGCAACGAGCCGATCAAGCCGAAGTAACCTAGCCGTAAACGCACAATAAAATTAAAACTCAAACGCGCGCGTAAAAATACGCGCACGGACACACGCAATACGCGCACGCTTGCTTACAAGCAAACACGCTTACGCGTAACAACACATAGTATTCAAGAATTATGACAAAAAAATGCAAATTCATTAAATTTTTAATTTAAAAAAAAAGGATTTTATAAAATAAACAATTGAGAATAAATTCCAAAGTCGTATAATGAATGTTAAAGAAAAATTCCAGATATTAAATTCCAAAATATAAACTTACACACAAATAAGTGAACTACCGTGAATCTTAACACAAACTTACCTCCAAACACTTGAAACAAGGCAGACACAGCAATAGCGCCAGACAATTCGCACATCCTACTGGTCCAGACTGTTCTCCTATCTTCTGGACTCATAGCAGCCAGCGTGGCTTGTTCTGGGCACTTCCACGCTGGGAGACCGAGTATTGCTAGCGTGGGTACTAGGAAGGATATTGTTCCTCCCTGTACTATGGGCAGACGACAGCCGAATGTCGCTTGCAGCCAGGTTATGAGCCCTGAATTATTTAATTCAGGTTTTAAAGTTACATTTGCTGTTTAAGTGTATTTCATGACAGATTCAATAATTATGTTTGTACTATTTGAAATGAAATGAAATGAAACCACCACATATAAACCTTAATATAAACTATGTTAGGGTTAATTGTGGTTTTAATATTGTATTGAGTGTAAAATAGTTATTCGACTGGACTGTATAGACTGGAATACTGGATGGACGGGAAGAAGAACAATAGTAACCTTTGCTTGGAAAACTAATTTCAAAATTCCATAATATTAGTTACGTTTGATATAATTACAAGGTTGAAAACAATAGGAGAAATAAGCAGTCAGCGCTTGAACTATAATGACCTTTCAGGACGTGGGAATATTACGTTACTAAATACAAATAGGTACATACCAGTTAAATAATTATTATATTTCTGTACGTAATGTTTACAATTTTATATAATGGAGAAATAATGAAATAATTTCTGCACCTTATAATTATTTCATACATAATATTATGTTATAATTAAACACGTATTTAAAGCCACGATACACTTATATACATGTTTTTAGCGACAAAGCACGCTCTATCGTCCATCACTAGGGAACAATCAGTCACATACAAAATAAAAAATGTATACGTGTACTAGTGTACACACGTAAGGCGTGAAACTTCTTTATGACCTTATTTTTCAAAAAACAATTTACTATATGCAACTTTACAGAAATACGTCGAATCATGCGTGGTAGGGATAAGAAAAAAATGGCGCGTAACGGAAAAATGTCACGCGTAACGCAAAAATGTTACACTAATTTTTTTTCCAACCCCGATAAAGAAGTTTCACTTCATTGATAATTCGTAAAAAGAAACCCAAATAGAAATGAAGAACTTTTAAAATATAATATGAAATTATTTCATACACAGAATGAGGTCACAGAGACTTTCCGAGCGGAATCTACCGCGATAATATTATTAGTCTATTAATTGAAGTATAAAGTTAAGCCAACATCAACTTACATTATGAAATTGCTTTTATATTTTAGTCAGTTGTTAGAAACGTGTTCATATACGGTTACTATTTTTTAATAAATAGTTGGATAGTTCATGGTTTTGTAAAAATATAGCAAAAATTCAAAACGTCGCAGTTTTTATCGACTTATGAACCCTAATTTGTTCATAAGTTAAGCTATTTTCCGAATTTCAAAAATTTTTATTCATATTATGCCATTAAAATAACGCAAAATAGCATAGAAAACACGTGCATCGTAATCTTATGAAATCTAAATTATCTACGTATTTAACAAAGCATATCAAAGATAACAGTTTAAACATAATAAAGAAAATCCTCAGTGGAAAATCTACTCGGTTTATCTCAATTCTCAAACGCTTAAGGAGGCGGTATTTATTCAATATGATAAGGTTCAATATCATATTATGTCATTGAAATCATTAAACTCAATGCTTCTAAAGTCATCTAGGTATCTTCAGAAATCTTTTCGGAAAGGGGAAAGGCTTAAGCTAGCGCGCAAGAGGAACTTTTGTCTCCGCAACTATTTTGTCTCTCCCATCAACTGTATGGGGAGTTGCGTCGCTACGTGCGCGCACTTTCTTACTAGCCCATAGAGTTGATGGGAGAGACAAAATAGTTGCGGAGACAAAAGTTGCTCGTGCGCGCTAGCTCTTAGAGAGTTATAATTTTATATGTTTTTTTTTGACATCTAAGTATTCCGAGTCTTGGTTTATCTACGTAGAATTATTCCAAAAATATTGAGTATTAGTGAATTCGTCTGTAGGCTGTAGCCTACAGAAATGACTTAATTCTATTCTACTACCTACTTATAGCTTACTTACTTTAAAACCCTAAGAATGACAAGTAAAAAAGAAAAAGATTTTGTTACCTGTAACAAAAATCATAGTGGATATAATATTAGATCTATCCGGGTCGGTATCCTCCATACATAGCGCGGGGCACAGGATAAATGGTATCGCTACTATGGCCCCGATCATGGTTAGGTAGTGCTGAAAAAATATTACAGAAGATTGAAAGATAGAGTATGGACATCATTTGTTGTAAAAACTTCAGGAAAAATAATATGAGTAAAAATAATTGGGATCCAATTTCTATTTTAAGGGTTTAGACTTTGGTCATAATTACATAGGTACTATGTTTTTTGTCAAATTTCGCAATTTCACACTAGGCAGTGTCTTTAACCTTTATCTCAGTTTTTACGAAATTTTTTCAATGAAATAGCTTATAATCTAGAATACAATAAAGACTATGTATTGTTTATTTTAACATTTTTAATATTGAGGGCACAGCTAGACTTTTTATAAAAGAAGTAGTGTATAAAATCCATTGCATCAAAATGAAGGTGAGTTCCACTTGACCACTTGCAAACAAGCAATGTATTTGCACAAATAATTGTCACTTCTCTGCACATTGTTTACTTAAAAATTGCACTCCGTGACTTTATTTATTGTTTTCGTTTACAATTTATGTCCATCTCGTGATTGAAATTAAATTTCAGTATTTACATTCGATGCTTTTTGTTTATGTTAATATATTTTTCCAAAGTTCTATGTTGTTGAAAAATAATTTGGATTTTTTTGTCTGGATAATTAGGTAGGTACCTACTCCTACAATATCTATAGGTAGATACGAGTAAATAATATGACAATATATTTTACGTTTAACAATGTAATGTAAAATCTATTTTCAATGTAGGTATACCTTTTAGGGCCGATTTTTCAATGCTTGGATAAAACTTATCCGTCCAATAAAGTATTACACGATAATATTAAAATGTCACGTAAACTGTCAAATACGGGCAATTAGAATACGTTTAAAATGGTAGTTTTATACATTATTCGACGAATAAGTTTTATCCAAGCATTGAAAAATCGGCCCTTAATGTTCCTTATTACATAATAGATACCATAATATTTGTTAATATCTTAGAGCATTAAACCAACATGCTCTAAGTTTAATATAGAAGGAAAACAAATTTAGATTTAGATACCTGTATAGAAAATAAAAAAGAACTTACTTGTAGAGCCATAAAGATGCAGAGATACCATGGTGGTATATCATCTATGCCATATGTGACGTTGCCTTTACGAACCTCCTTTTGACCATTTATATTATTGGTCTCCTGAAATAAGAAATTTAAAAGTTATCATCATCATCATAAAATATAATATCATCACGTCATCATAATGTTTCCATCACCAATTGTAAATAGTTATAAGAGCAATGATTACACAAATTGATAATGTGCTTGAACAATTGAGCCTCACCTTAATTATCCATACTAATATTATAAATGCGAAAGTAACTCTGTCTGTCTGTCTGTCTGTTACTCAATCACGCCTAAACTACTGAACCAATTTGCATGAAATTTGGTATGGAGATATTTTGATACCCGAGAAAGGACATAGGCTACCTTTTATTGCGAAATATGTACCACGGGCGAAGCCGGGGCGGACCACTAGTAGTTATATAATCCCACTAATTTGCAAGTGTGAGTATTACGTAGTATATTATTATTAGTCTGTGGTATTATCTATCGAATCTATTGAGCTGATATATAGCTGAATTAATATGATAGGTATTAGGAGACTGTGGAGTATATACAGACAGGGGCGTATAATATATATACGCATTTTAGCTCAAGTAAATATTATGTACTACGTAAAAATGTGTATATTTCTTTGCGCTATTTTTAATCAAATGAAATTAATACATAAAAGTTTCTGAATATAATATTACATAATATAATAATATATTATATATTATATCAATTTACTCTTTGTAATTACCACCTATATAATTTGTTGGTGGTTTGAAATAATATGCCCGAGTTATATCTGATTCACACTTCGTACAAGATTTTATTATGTAACTTCAATATAATTGCAATATAATTTAAATATATGGGTATCTACTAGAGATATGAACTGTTTTGCTTTATACTTTTTAATACCTTTTCGTTAAAACATATTAACGCAACTATCCCTGTATTAAAGAATAAATACTATCACTTGCTATCACTATATCGATGTGAAAAAAAGTTTTCGTATTTTATTTTTATTTTGTAATTTTAAAATGTGTCTTGAATTAACAAAACTGAGCCATGTTTGTTCCGTGAGTATTAC
This sequence comes from Colias croceus, assembly GCF_905220415.1. Taxonomy (NCBI): domain Eukaryota; kingdom Metazoa; phylum Arthropoda; class Insecta; order Lepidoptera; family Pieridae; genus Colias; species Colias croceus. Next base: position 2,129,084 of record NC_059547.1, read on the forward strand.
CAAGTCACGGTTCAAACCTTAGATTACAAAATGTTCAAACACAACCACATCACGTGTTAATCGATCATGGTTCACACATCCATAATAAATACATAACAATATGTTCTTCGCAAATTGGAAAAATAAACAACTACCTGCATGCGAAAAACGAGGTTCTATACATCGAGATATATGTACGATGGTTCTATAGCGGTTTATTAAAACCTGAATAAAATTATAACTGAAACTTTTGGCATGTCTTATTTTTTGAGATTTTTATACGAGTATTTTAAATTCTTTAGTAAATAAGTACGTTATGTTTTTAAGGCATTACATATGTCACTGAAAAAATATCATTGATCAATAGTATGTCGTTAATATAAATAAAAAGATTAAAAAATATAACGTGTAAAGTCAAAGGTTAAAAAATGTATTGGCGAAGCCTGATATTTTTCTTAGTCTATTTTTACCAATGTTTATTTAAAGTCGACCATTTATTTCACCGTTTACTCATAAAATATTATAGTACGTATTCTATCATAAAACAAACATATTTAAAACAAGTTCTAACCATAAGAATAATAAGTGGCTTATTTAAATGCGAACAGTCGTGTTATTAATAAGCAATTGATCTTTACAATTAGGTATAACAATTTATATAAAGGAAAATCATCTATATTATAAAGTATTAATTGGTGGAATATATTTAAATCGTTTGTGATAGACGTAAAGACCTACGAATAGGTTGAAAAACTACAAAAGTGATTATGTAAGTATAATTATAAATTGATTAATTAAAAATACACATGTTGCCATTTACAGTCATTTCAGTCCAGATCATCTGTTTTTAAACCTATTGAAAATCAACTTACTAACGTAAACAAAAAGCTAGGTATCAGAATTCGAACCTTATGAACATTGTAACCTAACCCAAGTTGTAACCACATCGTAACGTCAAAATGTCCACTTGACTCAATTGTCCTTTTTGTCAGGCCACTGACATTTTTATCGTGACATCTTATTTTGTATTTACGAGGATTTGAAGTACAGTACGGAGGACATATGTCCTACGTAAAATGCTTGCATTGGACTGGGGAGTGTCACTGAATGGAAAGCATAAGGTGATTAGGTATGCTGATGACCTCGCATTGTTAGGTGAAACCCGCGATGAAGTGAGCGAAGCCGCGAGTATCTTGAAAGAAGAAGCGGAAAAGGTTGGACTAAAAATCAATGCCAACAAAACGGAATATCTCCACATGAAGCGGTATAGAGATACACGAGCCCAACGCCAAGACCTACAGGCTGGAGATACGACGTACAAAGGAGTTGCTAGTTTTAGATATCTGGGTTGCACTATAACTGACTCACATTCCAGGGAGGAAGAAATTAATATCCGTATCCAAAATACTCTGAAATGTGGTGCAGCTTTGCATAAGGTGCTCGCGTCCAGGCTTCTGAGTAAAAACACCAAATTACGTATATACAACACGGTCATAAGACCAATACTTATGTATGGTTGTGAAGCCTGGACCCTGACCCAGAATGAAGAACGCAAGCTTTTAGTCACCGAAAGAAGGCTTCTTCGCAAGATCTTTGGTCCCACCAGACGAGAGGACGGAAGCTGGAGAGTCCGAACAAATGCCGAACTTGAAAAACTAATGGCCGAGCCAAATATACTTGGAGAAATAAAAGCACAACGGCTCCGTTGGCTCGGTCATGTAGAAAGAATGGGTGAGGAACGAGGACTGAAGATGGGAAGGGCATACTTGGGGCGACCCCTGGGCCGACGACCGGTTGGACGACCTAAGTATCGCTGGCGCGATCGAGTAGAGGTGGACCTGCGCGTGCTACGAGCCAACAATAATTGGCAAGAGACCGCTCAGGACCGGGGAAGATGGAGAGTTCTCGTCTCAGAGTCCAAGACCCACTTTGGGGTTTCAGCGCCAGAGGAGTAAGTAAGTAAGTAAGGATTTAAAGTCATTTCTATGTTTTATTAACATAAACCTCAATCCGTTCATGGATACAACTCTGGAGTCTGAATTGCGGTGCATTTGAATTGCATGGCGAATTTCATTAGAAATTAGTGCAAACTAATAGTAGGTAAGAAGTTATGTATAAAATTACTAAACCACAGATTACTAAATAATTAAAACAAAAAATATAATAAGCTTTAAGAAATCTAACTACCTAATTATAATGCAGGTACCTAATAATGTTCCTTACCGTTTCGTTCAAGTTCTCCAATCCAATTTGTATGTTTTCGTGGATCATGGTTCAACTGAAAAATAGCATATAATTATGATTAGACAACTAATTTTATAGATCTCTCGTGAGTCGTCATAAAGTTGTACCTACCACAGTAATTATTGTACCTACACTAAAAAAATGTTATTGATCCGAGTTCCCGCCAAAAATCAGAGGCACAGATATTTTACAATTATAGTAATGTTTTTTTTTTTTTTAATTTAATATGTCACAGATGTTTTCCGTGTTTTGTTTTTTCAACAGATAAAAACAACAATTTTCATTAATTTTTTCTGAAATACAAATGATTAAAAAATAATGTTTAATATGATAATATTTCAATAAAAAAAAATTGTAGGTATGCATTGAGTGACCCATTTATAATGACGGATGCTATCTAATAAAAGTTTAATATCTTACGATAGATCCCCTCGCTTTCATTAAAATAGATGATTTATCTTTGATAATTCAGAAGAATAGATACCTAATACGCTAGTAATTTAAATCAATGAAACATTAAACTATTTAAGCCAAGCCATTATGCAGTTGATACATGAAACATTATACATAGGAACATATCGCATTATGTGATACAATTTTGAATTAACAATTCATATTATATTTATATTCCTACCTCTAGATCAAATTTTTTTACGTAGCAGGTAGGTATGTACTGAAGTGGCTCCACGCCAAATTTTTCGTTAGGTAGATATTTTGATGGTCTGAAGTCCTGAACTATGAACACTATGAACCCACAAACCACAGGGTATTCTAATTACCTCTGTATCTAAACTTTTGCAAAAAATAGCGTTAAACTTACGACCAAAATATTTTGTTTCCTTAATTAAAAGTACCCGCTATCTTTGAATATCTGGCGGAACAATGCATCGGATAAAATTGTTTGACATTTAGAAGCGCGCGCGACAGTTGAGAGCTAACAAATGACTGCTTGTAATGAATAATGATTTATATTGAAGTGTATGATATCTTCAATTAATACCGTTCTTGTGAATATCATTGGTTGTAAAACTTAATAGTTTTGCGACGTCGTGACTTGTGAGATAAATTATTTACTCGACTGCATTATGATTGTATGTTTCTAGCGTAGGAAGTTATTTTTTTGAAGTGAAACGGGGTTGGAAAAAAAATAACATTTTTTCGTTACGCGTGACTTTTTCCGTTACGCGCCCTCTTTTTCTTATCCCTACCACGCGTGATTCGACGAATTTCTGTAAAGTTGCATAAAGAAAATTATTTTTTGAAAAATAAGGTCATAAAGAAGTTTCACTTCTTACGTGTGTACACTAGTACACGCACACATTTTTTTTTAAAGTTACTAGATATTCTCCTACAGCCTACTAAATGAAATTTATTAAAATTAGGTTGAAATTGATCATAAACTCTTTTTTAAGATAATATTAAATGTTATTATGAATATTTTACGCCTACGTAGATACTTCGTATTTGAAAGTAGATACCTACCTATAGGCGAGTGATTTTTTTTTATTCGCACATTTTACAAAAATATCCTCAATGACATCAAGGGTGAATGAAAATTGAATAATGTCAATGACCGTTCTAGACAGATGTTAAGGTTCTTAGAATATAATAATATTCCACTCTTATTTAAAAAAAAACACATCCTATTACATCATCACTACATATAGATAGGGAGGCGAAGAGGGGAATTTTCTGCAATACTCGAGCGTGGCAGTTTAAGATATGAGAGATACCTTTGACCTAATACCTAGAACAACCTTGTTAACTATTTAGCTCTCTAAGTAGTGACGCGCGCCCAGGATAGACGATCAGATTAGTAAAAAAAAATCGATAGTCTGAAATACTCGAGCGCGTCAGATTAAGATATTGGGGGTTGATTTTAATGTTTTAAGACTAAATTTAACTAATCTGACGATAAGTCCTTGACGCCGCCAAGTTATAGGGTCGCGAACTTGTAAAAAAAAAACGTTAATCCGGCATTCTCGAGCGCGATTGTTTTTATTTTTATTTTGAAGAATATAATCTAAAACTTACTAAAAATACAAAATCTGCCGGTTTCCGCGTGACCGGAAGTCTGGAGGAGCCATTTCGTCTTCCGAAAAACGCGTTGCAGTATATAAGTTGCGAACGATACATTTTACAAAAAAAAAAGTTTGAATAAACAAAAAAGGTAATTTTATTTTACACAAAAAAGGTCTCTTTACATTTTTGTCCAAAGTTAAAACTTTTTGACTTGAAGCATCATAAAAACTCAAACTCCCGGTTTTTTGAGTATATCTCGAAAACTGAGGGTGTTAAGAAAAATTGATATGAAATAACGATGATAAAAAAAAGAAACTCTCAAACCTTTTTCGGTCAGATTAAGAGAACCCACCAACATTTTTGTCAGATTAAGAAAATATGCTTTCAGGAGACCGAGTTAAACCTCCCCTATGAAAATCTGACGCGCTCGAGAATTTCAAAAGGACTTTTTTTTTCTGCATTTTCAAAAATTCATCGTAACTTATCGTCACGCCGAAATCGTCAGTTTTTTTAAGGGGAGCTTCCTTGGGGCCTACTTAACACCCCTTCCGAAAATCTGACGCGCTCGAGTAAATTTTTTTTTTGTGCATTTTTGACGAATTAATATGCCTAGCCCCACCACGCAAACCGGCAGATTAGTATACCGTTGTTATCAGAGGCACTTGGGGCATACGTAGTATGAATATCTTATATCTGACGCGCTCGAGAATGCCCAAGTAACTATTTTTTTTTACATTTTTGAAAATCCGTACACGCCAAACCCACCGCTAAAATGGTTTTTACCATAGAAGCTTTTCTTTTCGAAATTATTTTATCTATCGATTTTGATAAGTCTCGACGACGCCGTTTAATTACGCCATTTAGCTACCTCGCCTCCCTATCTATAGTATAAAACAAAGTCACTTTTTCTGTCCCTATGTCCCTGTCCCATTGTATGCTTAAATCTTTAAAACTACGCAACGGATTTTGATGCGATTTTTTTTAATAGAAAGTGATTCAAGAGGAAGGTTTTAGACAAAGCGGGCGAAGCCGCGGGCGGTAAGCTAGTCTACAATAAACTATAAAGTTATGTTATATGTATACCTATGTATTTAAAAGCTATTTTATTTTTTCAGTAGTGGAAAGCCGAAAGCTACATTATTCGTAAGTAACATGGGTTAGGTACATACCTAAAGTATGTACGTTACATAGGTATTTTAAGTTTTTGCTTTCAACCCAGGTATAATGCGATCGTGTACCTACAGGATATTACCTAATTCAGCCTCAGAATATATCATCACTACATAGTATAAAACAAAGTCGCTTTCTCTGTCCCTATGTCCCTTTGTATGCTTAAATCTTTAAAACTACGCAACGGATTTTTATGCGGTTTTTTTAATAGATAGAGTGATTCAAGAGGAAGGTTTTAGTATATAATTTATTAGGTTTTATACAAAGAGGGCGAAGCCGCGGGCGGTAAGCTAGTACACATATAAACAAACAATCAGTCAGCAATCAGTAAAGAAAACAACGTTAATTTTAATATTTTAATTGTAAAATAAAATTCCATAAGTCTATCTGTTCTAAACAGCACAACATTCCAGCTTAAAATTCAAGTAAGTACTCTTAAATAAAAATTCCAAAACTTGTTTGGTTACATACAATTGCGTACATTTCAAATAATAACTAATTGTGAAAAATTTTCACAATAATTACCTAATGCTAAACAGTATACTTTGGAAAATTTTACATAGGTAAGTTCTTCTAAGGGTCTTCTATATAAACGATATTATAAAGAGGAAATATTGTTTGTTTGTTACGACTTAAGAAAAAACTAATCGACAGATTTTTAAAGTACTCTGTAGTTTGTATATTAGAATGTTACATGGGTCAATCAATTTTTAAAGGTCCCGATCATAATTTTCTCGTATTTTTTTTTTTACTTAATTTTCAGCATTTTACTATTTCATTTAGAAGATAATTCTTCGTAGATTAAGATTATATAAGCAGCAGTGATGTTGATTAAATACATTTGTGGATTTAACTTCACGAACCGATCTATTCACGGGAAATAATGTCCTTTGGACAACTTACACAATAGTACTTTTTTAAATGTTAAATTCCCTTAAGAATTAAAACAAATTCTTCTAATATTAAATAATAAATAATATTTTGATATTTGTTCTATTTACACCCAAAATACGAAATATTTTTATTAAAATTGAAACGAATGATGTCTTTTGAACAACCAAATAATGTTTCATATATAAAAAAGTTTCAGTAAAGCGGAAATAGTGATATTTTTTACAAAAAAACTATTAAGGCGAGGTTGTTACGTATCGTATTATTGATTTTACTTAATTAAAATGAACTGATTCTCGATAAAACTGAATGAATGAAGTATAATGTGATTTTCATATGGGGACATCTTAGTTGTAGTAGTAGCGTCTTGATTTTTGAAATGTTAAAATTACAATTAAACTAGACATAAAATCGCGTAATAAAAATGTGTTCCCGAAACAGCCGAGTAATAAACAAAACATGAACTATTTAACTGTTAAAGTATAAGTTTTATATAATTATTGTCCTAGGGACAACCAAATTGTCCATGGTACAACCACTTTGGTTGACCAAGTGACTGGTTGTCCGCGGGACATTTTTTAAATTTTGAGCCGCCAAGCAAATACTATTGTTATTTTATATATTAATCTCAGCTCACACTAAAATATAGACGAAAGCGCATCTCGTGTAGTATAATTGATAACAATGCATCAAGTACTTACGTTTTAATCACAGTTGTCTGACGGACTGACAAAAAAGCCACCCCACACTCACCAACAACGCTCGGACGACTGTTGCCGTGATTTTAAACAAATCAAAGTGGCGTTTGAGCCCGACAGTTAATTATTGTGTTTAGCTTGTTGTTTAGGAATCTACCGCGCCATATGTGTTTTGGTTTCATAACTAAATTACGGTTGTCTGTGAGACCTGTGTCATGTAGGTGATTTATGGGGACAAAAGTAAAATGCCTGAAAATCGTATTATATCCAATAAAAAAAAATGGTTTGTATGTTTGGATGTCAATAATTATGTACTGAAACAAGGAGTGTATTTGGTATTTATGGTCGTGATAGTATGTGTTCGTGATGCGAAGTTTGTTAATGCATTGTGGCATGGGGACAAATGTGATAGTACTGGAAAATTGCATTTAGTCCCTCGACAACCATGAAACAACGCACAAATTAATAAAACAAGTAAAATATTGTTCGCAATAATGCTAGAAAATATTAAAAGGAATATAATTAAAACGAATTTAACTCTTTATGATTTCATGTTTATTAATTATCCTTCAGGGACATGATCCGTACACGTCGGACCAATAAAAGTTGATCGACCCACATATATATATTTTTTATACCGTGTCCATGTGAAGCCGGGTCAAGCAGCTAGTCAACTTTGTACAACTACAAAATGTTGGAACATAGTTTTGGAACGAAATTCCTTATCGTTGCGAAAGGGGGCTAGACGGAAAAAACTTGTAAGCCGTGGGGCGTGCGCGTGTTTCTCTGTCTGTCTCTCTTTCTCATAGAAGACAGAACGACATAGAGTGTTTATATCTTATAGACATGTAGTTTGTGTTGAAAGAAGCCTAATTTTTGGTAATTTTTTTTTTTTTTTTTTTCATTAATACCTCAGTAAAACTGCATTAGAGTCTGCACATAGTTCCTATGTGATAAGGGTATACGGTACATACAGACAGATCACACAAAATTCTAAAAATAAATAATAACAATTTCAATATTTTCAATCGGTTTAATACATCTAACCTGTTTTGAATGTGATACATAATATCATTCAAATTCCTTAGAAAAAACAATGCAACATTACATACTTATCTTGGAATACTTATACATAGTACAATAATCTTCTATGATATAATTTAAATGAATCACAAAATGTGTTGTTAAGCGCATAACTCGAGAACAGATGAACCAATTTCGTTAATTATTTATAATATTCCTTGAAGTACAAGGATGGTTCTTGTGGAGAGATAACGGAAACACTAAACATGTACCACGGGCAAAGCCAGGGCGGACCGCTAGTTAGACATAAAAACGCTGAGGAATATTTGTTTAAAATATAAATTTAGGTATAAAATATAATAGTAGAACATATTTAATCCTACTAATATTATAAATGCGAAAGTGACTCTGTCTGTCTGTCTGTAACTCAATCACGCCTAATCTACAGAACCAATTTTCATGAAATTTCGTATAGAGATTTTTGATACCTGTGAAAGGACAAAGGCTACTTTTTATCCCGGGAAAATTACGCAATCCCGGAAATCCCACGGTAATGGGAACTATGCGGGTTTTTCTTTGACTGCGCGGGCGAAGCCACGGGCGGAAACCTAGTATCTTCTAAGATTATTTATGTGAAGCTGGACATTTAGTGACAAAGTATTTGAGTTTTGGACATAAAACTTAATTTTTTATATATTCACAGACAATATAAAATTATACTAGTATAAAAAATAATAAAAAAATAATGTTAGTGAGCCTTTTTTTTTTTGGTCTAGGCTTGTCTCCGCTTCTCTGTCCAAATTAATAATAACTCATTTGACTCAATACCTTAACATCACAATATATTATCACATTTACCGTTACATGCTCATTTATTTAATACCAACACTATTCTGAATTTGATTCATTAACAGTTTCTGGAGATTTCGTGCTAGGCGACACAAGCTCCTCTTTTTCTCGTTTTCTGAAAATAAAAATATAAAATATTATAGTTACATAAAAAATCATGCTGTTTTATTCCAATAGATGCTGAAAATTTATAATAGGTATGTATTTACAATTTCAAAACAAACGGTAATTTTTTATTAATCACAATAACAAAACTTTAATGTGAACTCTAAAAGTTAAAAACCCTAAACATGAACAATTAACCTAAAATTTATTGTATAATATAGTTATTAGTGACCGCCTCCTTGGTACAGTGGTTGACGCGTGAGCGTAGCACCGAGGGGTCCTGGGTCGATACCCGGTTGAGACGAAGAAAAAAAATGTCTCGGTCTGGTAGGACACAGAAGGCTGATCACCTACTACTTCTGCCTAAAGAAAATCGATCAGTGAAACTGATATTGTATAATGCATCTGCCCCTTACCCTACTAGGGGAGATGGGACTTCACACATAGTTATCAGTGCGGAAAACTATTATCTAAAACAATTTGATGATCTTTAGGCAGAATTTAGAACCTAAAACTTCCTTTAAAGGAAATAAAAGACTCGTAGAATACCTTTTTTCATCAATTTCCATCATTATCCTCTTTGCCCTTGTCCAAATATCTTCTTTCATTGCCTGCTTTGCTTTACTTCTCTCAATATATTTTTCATAATATTCATTAGCTTTTGCGGATGGTACAAATACTTCTGTTCTAGTATCATTTTCTGTTTTATTTTGAACTGGTGTATGAATCTTCCTTTTAAACATAGACGCACTATCAGAAGTAGGTATCTTCTTTCTAAACATATTGGCCAGTGATGTTAATCTATTTTCATTACTTGGCAACCAAGCCCCTTTATCTTGTGTAATTTCCTCATTTTTCAGCACAAAATCAGTTGGCTTTAATAATTTCATGTTTTTATTGTCTATACTTTCTACCTCATTTCGTTCTATACAATTTTGGTCACCATAAGTTTCAATCAGTGACACAATTGCCGCGTTTCTATTTCTTTTCTTTTTAGGTGTTATTTTGGGAGTTTCTTGCCTGCTTTCTTGTCCTGGTTCATGGTCACCAGAAGGACCAGGTAGAGGTTCATGCGATTTTATATTCAGCTTACTTATTTCAATAACACTATTGTTATTTTCTAGATCAGGACTTACATTAGCATTACGAACCTGAAATCAATGTATAAAATTAAAAAAAAAAAAACTGCAGGCATCTATTGACAAAAAAGTGTAATATTATCATAAATAATTACCACTTCCAGAAGTTCCTGTATCATTCCAATATCAGGTCCATGGCTGAAGTCCCCATTAGCCATGCAATCCTTGTAAAATTCTTCTTCAGTATCTAAAATATTGGCAATTGGAATTAATATAAGATCGCGTAAAAATCTTAACCTAATTCAAGTCTCATAAGTTGTGAACATTCAAGCTGTGTACTCCTTTTTTTTTTTTTTTTTTTTTTTAATAGTGGGGAAATCTTCTTAGATACCCCCGGCTCCCGGGGATGGAGCCGTGGTTATGTCGGATTTCTACCGACTAAAACCCCACTCTGTTCCATCGCGCTGCTTTGGACGGAACTGCGGGAACGGTTACGACTCTACCGCGTGTCCCGCCCAGCAGATGCCCGTTTCCAGGCCCACCACTAGATCCCCCCTCGCTGGCGGCTGCTGGAACGAAGGCTTACGCCACCAACGAGCAGACAATGGAATTTTCCCCGCTCCATCATCCGCGTTCCCCCGAACCCCCGACTCCATCACCGTCCGGCCGGAGGGTGCACGTCGGAAGGTCCTCCGATGTGTGAAATACACGTCGGGGGACCCTCCGGCGCACTTTTATAGAGATTACCTCGCAGCCCCCACCTCACCAGAGGTGGCGGCCCTCGGTCCGGCCCCACGGACCGGATTACGAGTTGGCAGACGGCCGTTTTACAGCGGCCGCCGCCCCACACCTCTCTGCAGGGGTCTCCGCGCGTCATCACAATGACGCGTCGGGATCCCGCCCTCCGCTGCTCGGCGTGGCTTGCTAAACCAGCGAGCCCGCCGCGCCGCGACCTCTGGCCGCCATCCACCGCCGCATAAAAGCCGGCTCCTCTCTGGTCCACAAACAGGACCTCTGCCGTCGGGTCAGTCGAGGCTTTCCAACCCCAACTGCCGTTCAGCGCCACCTTTGCCTAGTGGACACGGGGTCCACCAAGCCACGACCTGTGGTCGCCATCCCACGCCGCACACAGCGGCCGCTGGGCCACACCTAGCCCTGGCCGTCGGGCCGGTTCTCCCCGACTCTAAACCAGCCGTTCAGCCCCTCGCTGGTCCAATTTCGCTTCACTCAGAGGGCCATAACTCTGAGCTACTGAGCCCCTCCGCCGCGACAAGGCCTGGACCGTTGGGGGGGAAGCTGTGTACTCCTAGCTACTCTCCGTTATCAATATAATCACTATAATGTAAAAAAAAAACTAATTGGCTAAAAAATTAAAAAAATATTTTTAACGTTGTCCATACCTTCCTCCCAAACTTCTCTTGGTGGTTTTTCATCGTACGATAAAGGATTCTCAATATCAACAGGTACTACACTTCCTTGTGCGTAAGCCAAATCTTGTAAAATAGCCATTTTGTTCGTCCATCGAGCTGACATTGCTAAAGTCTGTTTTAATACAAGACCAAGACAAATTTTTCACAATCACTACGAAAATGAAGGTAGATTCCTTAAAATAAAAATATATACCTAATATTTGGTAGAAATGGACATAATATGTTTGAATTTTTTACATTATTTTTTAAAACGTCAAAAAGTAAGCAATTTCGTCGATTGTAAAATGACATGTGTCAAGTATGTGAAGTAAGCTAAAAGGCCCTACTCACGGTTCAACACAACCAAGAAGCTTATATCTAATACACTGGAGATTTCGGTATGAACATTTGACGTGTAACAAGAAAATTGTTGTGTTTTATCACTTTCACACCTAACTTGGTATTGCCACTGTTAATACGAAGTTTTCCCAAGGCTACTATGTATGCCGTAATATTCTGTGCAAAAGGTTAGTTTTTGTACATGAGTTTGTTGATAAATTGCCAACAACGTCATTCAGAAGCATTGTTGGATGAGACAATTATTATTTATGCTAAATAAAATAAGTATCTGGACCAATTATTAAAAAGCGATACTCCCTGATTATGGGTAGTTACCATAATAAAATTGTAGCAACTCTCACTTTGACAATATGGCATAAGTGTCAAAAAAATTGCGTCGCTTCGAATATTTAAGTTAATATTGTTGCGTATTTAATAAATATTTTCCGAATATAAATAATGTATTGCATTGTGAAAAATTGCAGAAGTGTTTGGACACCAAATTCTGGCATAGAATTTCACAGGCAAGTGTATATTTATGTTATTTACAATATTCCTCAATACTCCTGCATTTACCTGTTTAGAATCATTTCAATGGCAAAAATTGTAAAATTTTGCATCATTTTAGAAAGCAGTCGTGTTAAATTTGTTATTTTCCTAATACTTTATCATTTTTCAACAAGTTTTCAATAAACAAAATTAACAAGTAAGGTAACCATGATGACGAGTTTTTATGGATAGTGAAGAGAATATATTGTAATAACAATATTATGATGAAATTTAGAACACCATTTTCAAGATTTTTACTAGTAATGAAACAACACTCGACATCGGTATTGCACTCACATGTAGTTATAAGATTGTTCGTTTTTACATTGAAATTTAGACTTTTTTAACTTACCTCATATTTTTTGTTTTAGGTATTTCAGCTTTCCAAAAAGTAAAATAAAAAGAAATATATGTGCCCATCAAGGGTAAAGTTACTGAGGATTACGACCCAGAAAAAATACCTTTTGAAAAATAAACTTTGTAAAGTTAGCTGAAATTTGTGCAAGGCGTTTATTACAGTTTTTCTTTGATGATTTTGGCTTGAAATTGACCCGTCGAAGCAACGCGTTTAATAAGAAGATCTGAGTAGCTTACAATTTGGTAAACAGCATCTGATGCAAAACACAACTTTCCTCTATTTACAAAGGATGTTAATGCTATATATCGGTTCATATCCAGGCTTTGTAGCCAAGAGTTATTTAAAACTATCATTCTATACCAATTAAAATTGTATGTACCTATAAAGTATGGCCAGTAATATTATAATATAATTAATACTGTTAAAAATATATGTCGTTATTATTTATAGACCATGATTTTTAGTTTTTTCTATTTCGAAAAATCCTGAATATACAAACCAGTGTGGTCACCCACAGAAAGAGACAAAAAACAACACTGACGTCATTCAAGGTTATATTTTCTTGTGACAAGTCAATGGTCATAGTGCAATCTCCAGTGTATTAGATATAAGCTTCTTGGTACAACCAACAATCTGCTGAAACAATTTGTTGCAGTCGCGATTGAGCGTTCTCTACTCACGATTCATCCAACCCTCAATCTGATGACACAATTTCATTCCGCGATTGCTTGCCACAACGTGTACACGTCACGTTGATGCCTGGCCTGATGCTAAACCTCAACGCAATAATACGCATTATTAATGGATATACTAATTTATGAAATATAAGATAATTATCTTTGTAAAGCTTGTATTTTTTCCAATTTTATTGATAGATTTCAAGGGCTATAAAGTATAAACGGCTATAAAATATAAACATCTTCCTCAAATATGTAAAAATGTCTTTCCCGCGTTTATCTCAAAACCGCCATTTTGCGATTACTGCGCAGCGCGATTGAGTCGAGATTGGAGCAATCACAATACTCACGTTTCAACACGCACACAATCTGCTGAGACAATTTGTCGGGTTGCTTCCGCGCCGATCCAGTACGCAACATGTTGGGTTACGCCCCCAACGTGCCCTCAACTATACTATTCACGACACAATCTGTCAGCTCACTGCAGATTGTGTCAACAGATTGTTACTGAAATTGAATCGTGAGTAGGCTACTTAAGCAAGAGTTGACGGAGTTGACTTCTAAACAAAGGCGAAAATGGCAACTCCATAGATCAAAATATTTTGTTGTGTGTTATACCTTTATGGGGGGGCCAATTGGAGATGAATTAAAACCGCCTTTTCTTCATCAAATAGTGGACTGTATTTCTTCTTATATTTATGTACAACTTCTTCTTATATTACACAATAGCACAGTATTACAATATTATTTCCTACAGTAATGAAACGCCTTTGATGTCGCGCGATGCCGCCGCCAGCGTAGGTACTACGCTGCCACACGAAAATACGCTAGGGTTGCAACAAATGGGAAATAAAACAATTGTGATTATTAATATTATGATGAAATCATTTATTCATATGTACATTCAAAATAATTGCGATTATTAAATCTGATGTAATTATTTGTTCATAAATATATAATTACAGATATTGCACTACTAAATATTATTTACGTGGACACTTTATTTTTGGAAGTTTTTAATTATACAGGGTGGCCCGTTTACAGTGGTCCAAAAATTTTTTTCAGCTTGAGAGCATCATGAATTCATGAGTAATCATTTAAAACAAACTTTAGTTAAGCGAAAAGTTATGGTTTAGAAATTATGATTTTTTTTTCATGTCATGAAAACTACTGGACCGAATTGAATGAAATTTGGTATAGGTATAGCGCAATAACCTACCTATCGTGCTATAGGCTCATCTTGTGTAAATAATTACACTGCATTTTTTTATTTTAACTTTTTCTGAATTTTTTTTTAATTTCTCGGCTAAATGTCGATTTTTCGAAAAAATCCTGTGAAAAAAAATGTACCACCAAGGTTTTGCTGGTACTGCTAAAAACTTCCTTAACATAAGGTTATTCTTTACACAAAAAATCATAGTTGTCCTTCGATTGTAACATCTTCAAAAACAATATCATGTGCATTAACACATGAAAATCGAAAGATTATGAAATTTACCATAATTCAATTTTAATCATTTGGATCGATCAATTTTTGGTTAAAGAACCATTTATTGCCATAAAAGTCGTTACAAATCAGTATTCACATGGCTATAAAGGTTAAAATGAATGAAATAAAATTTTAACCTGCTAGCTTTAACTTTACTTTATTCTAATGTCAATTTATTGAGTTTTTTTTTTTTGTTATTTAGTTTTTAGGTTTAAATCTTAATAAAAGGTTTGGAGAATCAATAAAACAACATAAATATTAATTAACATATTGTTTATTTTTAACAAAAGGTTTTCGAAATGCCGTCCGCCTTTCGCTAAAAATAATCTGCATCTGCGTAAGAATAGTTTGTGCGCGCCATAATAGAATATGTAAGTACCTATGTATAATAAAATTATTACACAAAAAATACGACTGCGTCGTTCTTTCGCGCTAGGTAAGGCAAACTAAGCGTGTTTGCCTTACGCGGCCCGCGTCGCCCGACCCCCCGCCAGTTCCCCTCCGTTTCTCTGCATAAGTACATTCGTTTCCGTACTGTATAGATATTGTAATACTGTGACAATAGGTTATAGGTAAACTGAGCTTGTATGCCGACTGGTGACCGCGAGACTTCTTGCTTAGCCGCTACCAAGCTGCTCAAACACAGGTCGGTTGAGTCTTCGCAAAATGCGAAAAGGTTTAAAATTTCTAAGTCGGGCACAGTCTCCTATACTGTGCCCCGAATACATAAACAGGACGATTCGTCCTCATAATGACCCGCCCGTATTCACAGGCGGCGCCAGATACCTGTTGAAGAGGACAAATCGTCCTGAACAACATTCCCCACACGGCCTCCTGACGGAGGCCGTGTGTGCAAAAAGATCCTTGCTGAAGCTGCTCAAGTGTGCTGTTCCGATGTTATGTGGCAAGTCCGCAAGTGGCATAAAAAATGCTGTCAACAGTCGTTATTATATACAAAACTATAGGGTTTTTATACTCTATACATTAAAAACACACATAAACTGAATATAAATTAAACATCACACAATAAAAACTAGACAATTTCCACATTTTTTTTTATATAATGCGAAAATTGTATGTGTTCCATTCGATTAGAATCGAGTATCTAGTTTTAGCTTTCAGTTCAAAGCATATATTTTCAACAGTCATATCGAGCGCGAGCACCTAAGGCGAGCACATTACAATGTAATGATAGCAACTTCGATTTCTATTAATTTGTACAACAAAATAATTATATTTTAAAAATACTGAGGAACTAACCACTGCTGTTAGTTTTAGCATGTCTGGCTCATTTCATACAAAACAAAAATAATGCCATCCCACTACCAAAAGATGCCGCTAAGTGCATAATTTTAACCAGCAAAAAATAAAATTAGATTAAATTGCAATTTCATTATTTTTTTATAATTTTTTACATACTTTTGTAAATTGAACCTACCTATTTAATTATTTTGCAACGTCATCAAACGTCATGAAACTACTATAAACAAGTTAATTCTCCTCTGATTTGGCGATGCTAAACGATCAATATAGATGGCACTACAGACGTTTTTACTGTTTTCACCTTAATTTTTACGTTTTTAATAGTCTCATTCAAAGGTGCATTCATGCAGTGGCATTAATTTTTTTTTGTACTTATATAAAAAAACAATTAAAACGAGCAACAACACAAACAAGTCATTTTTTTTTTAGTTTAATCAAATACTTTCTATATTTCTGAAAATCATCCCTCCCAGGCATTGCAGATAATATAATATTATATACCTACATCCGAAAACAAGCAACGATTTTTTGGGAGGAATTTAAAATTTGTTGTTGGTCACACTGAACCGGCCTGACAGGCGACAGCTGACAGCAAAGAGGTAATAAATTTTGATAAAAGCTGACAGATACAGATCATAGAGGAATAATGTATAGGATATCCGTCCTTAGTGGGATCGGGAAGGCCATAAACAAAAGAAGAAGAAGAAGAAGAAGAATGTATAGGATACAGTCTGTGGATACAGTTGGGGTTGGGATATTGCGTTTCGCCCGTAGCAAAGCCCGTAGGGCGTAGGTTTCGCCGTTCGCGTGAGAGCGTTTTCACATTGTCCGGTCCGATATCGGATATCGGACGCCGATAGCCGATATCCGATATCGGAGGTTAAGTAAAATGTATGATTTAGGTACCTGTCTTTCACATTGTCCGGTCCGATATCGGATATCGGAGCCAACACCGATATTCCCGTGAACTATCGGACGATAATGTTCAGTATTACCAACTCAATTTTCGATAAGGTAGTATACCAACAGCAAAAAAAGCACTAGTTTGTGTATTTTCAGTCATTTCTAGGCGCTAAATGTAAAAAAAAATCCTTTCATTTACTTTAAACCTTTTTATTAAGAAAACATTCATTTAAGTATTTAAAGGCATTAAAAATACGATTTATACGGGAGCTATTTTAATATATATTTAATATATTGTGTTCTTAAATTCAACCGTATCTTCGAAATATTAGTGTCTTTTATCTTTATTTACTCATTCTGCCTCGCTCCTCCTCCTATTCGGACTACTGTTGTGCTGTAAGCTGTTTATTGTATTGTTGGCATTGAGTCACAGATTTAAGTAGTGCTATGTTTTAGCGCCGATATCAAACCTGTATAATAAATAGCACATCTAAATAATATTAAGTAATTAATAATATCAAATCTTTTTTATATTTTACTCTTCCAGCTGTTTTTGAAGTCGGTTTCTTTATTGTAGTTATTTTTACTGTATGTACAACTACGATCTATCAGTTGAATTTTTTTAAATCAAACCCTTTTTATTGAAAAGAAAATTTACAATACGGCAATTTTGTTTAGTTTTCTCTAAAATTTCAGAATTAGAATGCGGCGACCCTAAATTTTGTCAAGAACGCGCGGTGACTTTTGAGCTTGTTTACTATTTTGGTTGTCATGGCTACCTATATTATTATTAGTCTGTGGTACTTCGTACATTGCGGAAGTGGCGGAATCTGTGACTGTGAATTAGTCTAGTTTAATTTATTTCTGTTTAAATATTTGCACCCCCAGATATTAGGTAGAATGTACATATTAGCACTATAAAATTGTAATAACAGCACCTACATTTGTAAATGTAATTTGAATTTGTATTTGCCAGTTTCGTCGCTTTAATGCTGAGTTGAATTTTATTTTATTTTATTTGTATAAGAACATAACAGTCATACATGATTTAATATAAAAAAGTTCTAAAATTCACTACGACCACACAACATGTTCTATTATTAAAAAAAGAAAAACAGCATATAAAAAAAACAAGCCTCACAATGAAATTGAATATTGAAACTAGATTCTGAGAGCGTTTTCACATTATCCGATCCGATATCGGATATCGGACGCCGATAGCCGATATCCGATATCGGAGGGAAGTAAAATGTATGAAATATGTACCTGTCTTTCACATTGTCCGGTCCGATATCGGATATCGGAGCCGACACCGATATGCCAGCGGCTATCGGACGTTAATGTTCAGTGTTGCCAACTCAATTTTCGAAAAGGCAGTATACCAACAGCAAAAAAGTACTAATTCGTGTATTCTCAGTCTTATAGGGCGATAAATCTTAAAAAAAATTCTTTGCTTTAACCTAAAACCCTTTCTATATTATTTTAGGATGTTTTCAGTGTAATAAGAAAATGCGAACAAAGATTGTATCACTTAATAAATTTATCATAGGTACTACATGAACTTTTATAAATGTATATAGTGATATAGTGAAAAAAGGACTAATTAATGACTAGGTACGGCTTGCTAAAAATACATTTAATAGATTTTGAAAGGTATTTACTAATATGTATTACTAAAACTATTAACTAATACTAGGTTGTAGTAGGTATTGATATAAATTTATTTAATTTATAATGTGTTAACGTAATATGATATAAAATACTATACAAATGACCGATATCAAAACTATTTAGTAAATAGCACATCTAAATAATATGCAGTAATTAATGATATCAAGTCTTTTTTACATTTTACTTTTCTTTTTTTGAAGTTGTTTTTAGTTATTTTTAATGTATGTACAACTATGATCGATCATTTGATTTTTTTTTTAATTATACCTTTTTTATCAACTAGCAATTTAGTTTAGTTTTCTCTAAAAAATCTGGCAACACTCATGATGATATCGGAACGATTTTATCGGACAATGTGAAAGGGCAAATTGTATCCGATATCGGATATCGGCTATCGGCGTCCGATATCCGATATCGGATCGGATAATGTGAAAACGCTCTGACTCTGCAGAGGGTACAAATCCATACTCCGCAGTCAGCAGATTAAACCGGTTTGAAAAACATCAGTTTATTTATTACTATTTATTTCATTTAAAATAAAGTTTATTTTTTGTAACACAAATGCATCCACTGTTTTTTTTAATTCCCCATATATCTACTTTTCCAGTTTCTGGCAACACTCATGATATCGGGATGATATTATCGGATAATGTGAAAGGGCAAATTGTGTCCGATATCGGATATCGGCTATCGGCTTCCGATATCCGATATCGGATCGGATAATGTGAAAAACTGAAAACGCTCTGACAGTGGCAAAGAGGACAGTGGTTTCGCGTGTGGTTTCGCGCGTTGTTGTGTTGTTCACAGATTACTTGCTCAGTGGTTCCACAGAGTACCTTTTTATATGAGTGGTTCACAGGACACAGAGCAAGTAATATTGTTCACAGAGCAAGTAATACCTATATTATATTGTTGGAATTGTTTGT
Organism: Colias croceus; assembly: GCF_905220415.1. Classification (NCBI taxonomy): domain Eukaryota; kingdom Metazoa; phylum Arthropoda; class Insecta; order Lepidoptera; family Pieridae; genus Colias; species Colias croceus. The sequence continues at coordinate 2,148,728 of NC_059547.1, forward strand.
TTCGGTTTGGTTGGTGTGTTGTTTCTTGTGCGCTGTTTTTTTGGATGATCCCAATTTCTCAATTGACTACGACCCCAGCTTCGTCTTTTGGACTCCGTGACTGCTTTCCTACGATTTGGCCTATACTTCTGGACCTCGGTTTGCGAGATTGACGACTTTTGCTGTGCACCCGGACTCTGTGAACTGCCTTATGTTTGGAATCTGTCTGCATTGAAAACCATGGCGCCTGGGCGTAAATGTACCTACTTTGGCTGTAATAACACCAGTTCAGAATTTTCAATGTTCCGGTTCCCTATAAAAGATAAAAGTCGACTGAAACTATGGCTTCAAAATGCTGGTACGTAAATCTTTCTGCTATACTTAATTATGTATATTAAAAATTTATTTCTATTCCCACTGTAACCTTATTCAACAGGTGATTAAAAACCCTTTTTTATTGCAGGAAACATGAATTTAAGCCACTTGACAGAAGATGAGCTATATAACAGATATATCTGTGAAGTCCATTTTGAGCATTGTGATATAAAAAAGACCACTGCGTTTCGACCAGTACTGGAAAAAACAGCTGTACCAATATGTGCTATATCACCAGAACATTTAAAAGTTGAAACACCTGTAAAAGAGTCCAGCAATAAAAGCAAATTACAGTCTGGAGAAGGGAACATTAATAACTCAGGCCCCGGAACCACAGACACAATAGAAAATCTATTGTGTCGTGGACCAATGGGGCCGCTTGGGTCTCAATGGGTTAATAAACCAACAGATCCAGAGTACAATTTTAGTATGCCTAGAAAAACCAAGGATCTTTGTTTGTCTGAGTCTCCGCAAAAAACCATTCTTAAACTTAAAGAAAGCATGACATATTATGTAAAGAAAATAAAAAGTAACAATATAACTATTAAAAGAATGAAAAATAAAATTTCAGGAAAAAAATTTATAGATATAGACAATTTTGAATTCAAAAGTGAGAATGCTAAAATCTTTACAAAAATGCAGCTGAGAAAACGACAAATAAAATGGAAAACTTCTGAAAAAAAATTCTGCTTGTCCTTATATTATAAGTCTCCATCAATGTACAGGCATCTTATAAAGATAGGTCTTATTTTGGCCCCGCTAAGTACAATTAAAAGGTGGAAGCAAAGAAATAGCTCCTTCCCTGATGTACCAAACTTGTTTTGAAAATGTGAAAATAATAAAACTTGAACATGCTTCAATTAAAGAGAAGTGAATTTAGTTTACACATGTTCACGCTCGCCTAACTTCGTTTTCCTCGGCAACGTTTTGACGGACGCTGTCAAAGCGTTGGTTCACCCGTGGTTGACCCACGCTGGTGGAAACAATTTTTTATTATCTATGTTGAGATTGGAACTGGGTGTAATAATAATTATTATTTTTATATAAGAGGTACCTAAAAGAGACCGATTATTCTTCTAAGTACAAATACCAATCCTAAGTATTAAAGACTCTTTAATGAAGAGAAAGATCTCAAAATACCAATACTTAGTATTTAAAGTAAAAGTTACAATTACTGATTTGACACACCCCGGACACTCCATACAAAATTATAGTTTTGACAGTCACACTGTAGAGACTGCAAATGTGTGTGTAAACTCTTTATGGTTGGCACATTTGTGACTAGCGTAAAAAAAAATTCGCGTTTTTCTGATGAAATACATCCGTAAACAGCACAATATCTAACCATTTTCTACGAAAAACGATAATCACAAATCCAAAATAATAAAATTGCTTTAAGTCAATTTGATTAATGTTGTCAATCTTCGTTGCGTTTCGTCTAAAGACGTCGTTGGTATCGTCCTTGCGGGGAAATGGGTACCATAACATGTCTGATCGTGCGGGGTGAGGTAAGTGTTTAATTTTGGCGGGAGGCGGAGAGTGTCCGTTCTGTAGCGTTTAGCTACTATTATGTATTCTGTGGATTTGATTTAGATGACTGATTTTACTGAGAACTTAATTTGAAAAAATAATAAAAATTAAAATTGTTATCTACACTAATATTATAAAGAGGAAAACTTTGTTTGTTTGATTGTAATGAATAGGCTCATAAACTACTGGACCGATTTTGATAAAATTTGGCACAGATAATCTTTAGACCCTGAGAAAGAACGTAGGCTACCTTTTATTGCGAAATATGTACCACGGGCGAAGCCGGGGCGGACGGACCGCTAGTTATTAATATTTTAAAGATATTTTTTTATTATTTTATATTAAATAAATGATTACAACAAATTTAATATACTGTGTTTTCATTTCATGCCCTAATTAAGGCAAAATAATAGGTAAAGTGCACAAAAGTTCAGTATTTTTAGAAATTTCATACTTGACCACGTGAGTTTCGGTTTCGGCCGAAACTGAAGCCACGGCCGAACATTCGGTTTCGGTTTCGGCCTGGAAACCAGTTTCGGTCGGACACTACAAAAATTCTTCTTCCTTCTCATTTAAACCCAAACTCATTTGAAAAAATGAAAGTTAAGCTGGCAACACAAGTGTTTAGCCAATCTGTATCTGCAGCTATGGAAACGGCAGTAGCTACTGGCGATTTAAAAAATGAAACTGCTGAAATATATCGTCATTTTCAATAAAGCTATGTGTGCTGTCATTTCGCCGCTGCACTGTACGTACACGGTGCTTCTGTGTGCGTGTAATGTTGCCAGATATTGAAAAATTTCCCAAATTTTTCCCCGACTACGGAAAAAAGAGGGTTATGTTTTTCGAGTTTATGGATGTATGTATAATATTTCTTTGACACGCCCTGCAGTATAAACCATTGGACCGATTTTGAGTTGTGAGGTTTCATTGCAATGATCTGAATTATTATGTTAGTGGCGGTAGTGACGTAGGCTATATACATAAATGAGAAGTCAAATTTTAATTTTTATTTAAATTCTTTTATTACATAAAGTACCTGCCTACTAAAGTTATATACGGACAAAATAATTGTATTCAATTTTTTATTAAATAAATTACTTACATAAAAAAAGTTTCAATATTAACTATAGGTAATAATTATATTATTTTTTATTTTTCATAATATATGAATACGAATAGCGGTAGTTTTTAGTCGAGAATACGGGACATTTTATTTTCATCATATCCATCATGGAGTTCACATAAATTAAATCGCTAGCGAAAACGACTATGACGTTTTTAAGCTTTATAAAAGTAACAAAAAAAAAAGTATTATGCTTATTAAAATAATCTAATAATTATCATGAACCTTTAGTGCACTATACAAATAATCACATTCACGATCGAAAAATCCAACAGCATTACCCTGAAGATCTTTTAACCATTTTACCGTTTTACCAAAAAAATGGCAAATTCATTTTCAAAATACTGGCAACATACGTTGAAGTTTTGTATTCCTTCATATCTGTAAAATTATTATTCGTATTAAAGAAATAAATCAGCCAAATAATCTACAGAAAACCTGTGAAACGATGTTTTATCTTTTTTTTTTTGTTTTCGGGAACAAATTTTACAGCGTTTTATTATCACAAGACGGCATTTTTTTACTAAAATTGCAAACCCTTTTTGACGTATTGCATGACACTTTATGCGCTATAGCACTGGTGCAGCGACGTATTTGTTTTTGATTTCGTATTTTCTTTGACAAGGGCGACGGGCGGTTGTCATGCTCCATCTGTACTTTATTTTGTAATCTAAGAAATTAAAAATAAAAGAAAAGAATAGAAGGAAAAAAATATGTCAAATTAAATTAACAACAGTACCTACTCAAAAAGCCTGTCACATACTTATTGAACACAACAGCACTGGCCTATCAAGCGTCGCGTAACTAGTATAATAATTCAAAAGAGTTGAAGTCGTACAAATTGCTCAGTCATATCATAGTCCCAGGAGAGCAGCAATTTCGTTAGCATGTCTTTAGTAATGTAACTACTTTTAGAGAGGTCCAAGTGTCTCTTGATTTTATTGTATAAAAGTGGCCACATATAATTCGGTGCACGTTTTGCAAAAGAGGTATTTAATCTAGGAAGTTGTAGGTTATTTCGTCTGTTATTTGAGTATGGTTGATTAGATGAAGCTGTTTTATATATCCTAAGGACTGAATGCAGAATGAAAAGGCGTCTAACACTTAGAACTTTAGATTCAGAGTAGAGTGACGAGGTTGGGAAACGAAAGGGTTTTTTTAACATGACTTTAAGTACCGATCTCTGAGCTCTTTCGAGTCTTATAAGAGCAGAGGTTGGAGCTGAACCCCAGATCGATACGCAGTTCTTTATATTATCATCTAGACGAGATAATATAGCGATACAAAACCCTGTTATAACCTCGTTGTTCATAGTTGCATCGGGTATTGACTCGATAAGGTGCCAAAGGCGCATACAAGCATCTGCAGCAACCAACACTCTTTCTCCACATTGTTCTGTCCTTTGCAGCTTCAGGCGTCAGGCCCTTCGTCATTAGGTCTTTTTTGATGGTCGAAGTCCGAACGTCTTTTTGAGATCAAGGAAAACACCCGTGCAAGCTCTACCCTTGTCCAAGTGAGAGGAGACTAGGTTTATCAGGTGGCTCACAGCATCTTCCGTTGATTTAGCTTTTCGGAAACCAAACTGGACATCTGCCAATAGTTTGTTGGACTCTAAGTATTTGATCAGTCTTTTACTAATACACCGTTCTAATATTTTTGAGAAAGTTGACAGCAACGATATGGGTCTATAGTTACATGGATCGGAGTACAAAGAAGGTAGATTTATGTCGCACGCGGATTTTTTGTCAAGAAATCCTTTGCCTGACTGCGACGTGCATGAAAACGCAACAATTAATGTCCATAATAGAAAGAACGTTAATATATTGCATCTGCAAAAGGAGTGGATAGTGGTAGAACAACAACGAGATCATGAAATATCTCAAATTATGTCAAAATGGCGGACTGGAGATCTACCAAATGATCTAGCTGGATCATACGATATTCGTAAAGGTATACTGTACCGCAAGATTCAACGTAATAAGCAAAACTTATGGTTACCTATTGTGCCTAGGTCTTTAGCTTGGTCGTTAATAAGCCATATTCATTCAGAAATTAAGCATCTAGGTTTCGATAAAACTCTCGAAAAATTGTACGATTCATATTGGTTTCCTGGTATGAATAAAGCGGTTAAAAGGTTTGTTGATTCGTGTTTGGTCTGCAAAGCGTGTAAAAACACTTCCGGTCATGGGCGTAGCTAGCGAATTAAGTATTCTTATTCAAAACACCTTACGGATATTAAGCTTAGTAGTTAGTAGGTACTTCAATTTTTAGATTTGGTTAGGTATCTACCTACCTTCCAGGTCAAAGCTAGAGTGGGGCAAGCGCCCCACCCTGCCCCACCGTGGCTACGCCCATGCTTCCGGTTCTCCTCAGATAAGATTGCATCATAATATTGAGTTACATTTTATTGCTGTTGGTGCAAGTAGAGCAAACGGCCAGGTTGAGCGTGTTATGCAAACTTTAAAAAACATGTTAACTGTTGTGGAAAACAACACAGATAGTGTTTGGCGAGATGAATTAGGTGATATTCAATTAGTAATGAACACAACAAGATGTAGAGTGACGGGGTATACGCCCACGGAATTGATGTTTGGTACGAAGGCTCTAACTCCTGGTTTATCCAAAATTTCTTGCGATAATGATGATAGTCGGTTGAATCTTGATGAAATTCGGGAAAACGCCAGTAAAAGTATAGAAGCAGTAGCGAATCATGATAAAAAGAACGCTTCGATAAAACACGTATCAAACATTTTAAACAAGGTGATTTCGTATTTTTGAAAAATAGTGAACGAAACCAAACAAAATTAGATCGTAAATTTCGGGGACCCTTTAAAATCATTAGTATTTTAGAAAATGACCGTTATGAATTGCAACATGTAGATGGCTCTAAGAGAATTTATAAATACCCCCATGAAAGCTTGCGTGAAGTTCCCAGAGGAAGGGCAGGCTTAACCGAATTAGCGGAAGCGCTTTGTGAACAGGCTCTTAATGAAGATACCGTGTCGGCGACTAATGATAATGCGGGCAGTGTTCGAATTGATGATTCAGCAGTTAGTGACGTTGTTGTGAATCAATCAATAAGCGAGGACGATAAAATTGATGACGACGATACTGTATCCCTATATAGAATTTGCGATGAGGATAGCGACGGTGAAGGTTCGACAGCTACTCGTTTAGCTGATCAAATTAATGATGATGATTTGGTTAATGTGTGGAGAATATGTGATGATCAAGGTAAATTGCTACAGTAGTTTCTAAAGTTTGAAGCTAGCTGGGCATAGAGTAATGGGAGAGTTATTATAGCGATAGCCAGTAGTCTCGTGTTCGGGACTAGCTGGATGTGTCGGTTTCAATGATACTTAATGACTTATCGAGCTGCCTTATTCTCATGAGTAACTGCAATTTTCTACAGTGCCTCATACCATAGGTATGATGGCTTTAAGAGGTTTCGCAGGAATTGAATGGGTGCTGCTGAGTGCTGAGGTATTCCTTAATGAGAGTGTTTTCCTAATATGTGGTCCTTTTCAGATGAGTAACGACTAGGCATATGCTGGACTCGGACGTAAGATGATTAACGCCCGAGGCCGGGCGTCTGTCAGGAAGGCCGTGTCGGCGTGAAAAGGAATTGGCAAAGTACCTACGCGATGTGACACTGAATGGAGCTAGTGTCGCGTACCGACGGAACGCCGGGGCCGAAGAAAGGGCGCGAAAAAGAACTGTCACTTGTCGTGACTTGTCAGTGGTCTCTTTGTTCGGAAACAATTAGTTTTTCCCTCGGCGGATCGTTTTTGCCCATTGTCCTTTTGTGTCTACTTAAATTATAATTTGTAAAGGAATTGCTAATAAAAGTTATAAGAATTATGAATCATAATCATTCCGATCTCGGCCAACCTCCGACAGACTAATAATTATAAAAATTCATGATTATTGTAATTCCGAGAAGCGAAACATTAAAGAACAATCTTTTATTAAAAAGTTTTGAGATTTAAACCGTAGAAAAGGTTTTGAATGATCTTTTGCGTTTTTTTTCTTTATGCGCCTAAAATTAAATATTTCGACATCGATTCCCGTAAAAATGAAGCATTTTCCCGTTAGAAAAATTGGCTATGTTCATCAGGTAGGTATAATTTTTGTCTAGTACCTATTAAGAATACCTATTAAAATTTTGAAAAAATTCTTTTCTTTAGGAAATTTTTAGCATTAATTAAGTACCTTGTTTTGTCATTCATTTATAAGCAAAACGCGAGCCGCAATGCGTGTTTGTATGCGGTTTTGCGTTTTCAGCTATTCCTGTGCTGCTCGCGTTTAACCGCAGTGCGTGCTAAGCCTTACTTGGTAATAATCATTCGAACACTTGTTTATCTATCTTTTTCCTGGTCCTTTCTAGGTAGGTAATCTAAATTATTTCATTTTTGCAGTACCTAGGTAATTAATTCATTTCGGCTTGAAGAGACAAGGCCATTATGTGAGGTGAGATTGCCAAATATGGGTGATCTGTAGAAATAAATAATCCTATATGTCTAATGGATCTATCTAAAGGCAAAAGATTAAAAATTACGCGTTAAAAAATGACTAAAGTTAAGTATATAGGTAGCTTCCTGTGCAGATAAGATGCGCACTAATAAACGCAACCACTACCGCCAGCCAGACAGCCCGGACTGTAACCGAAATTAGGCTTGTTGAAAAAATATCGATACATCGATATATCGATATTTTTAATTCGAAATATCGATATTTTTTGCCGATATATTGTTAACCGATAAATCGATATATCGATATAAAATATCCAATATCGAAAATTGTATCAAAAACGATATTTTTATTTTATTTATGGATTTTGGCTAAAGTCGCTAGAATTCAAAGCCGTAGAACAAATGAAAAAATAACTGTATAGTCTATGACTTGTGTTGACACCACACTTGACAGTTGACAGTTGGCACTTCACTTGACACTTCACTACTTCAGTTGTTTACTATCCTATCTCTCAAGTTGGATCGAACTGCACATGGTGTGCGAATTTTATTATAATCGGTTAAGTGGTTTAGGAGTCCATTGAGGACAAACATTGTGACACGAGATTTATATATGTATATTAAGATAAGATTACAATTGATATTATTGCGCTAAATACACTGTTATTTTAAAACCACTTTTTTTTTTTAATTTTGCCGATATATCGATATATCGATAATTTTTCCGCGATATATCAATGCCGATATTGATATTTTTTTTAAATATCGATGTATCGATATATCGATATTTTTTTTCACTTTCGACATCCCTAACCGAAATAGCAAGAGAAACAGCATATCAAAAACCCAACTATACTAAAATGACTTTTTTTAAAACGTTGGTAGCTCCGTAGCTCCCGTACCAATATGTTACGTTTTTGAATTTTGTTGAACTGTCAAATGTTGCCTATTAAAATGGTTCTTCTACCTTGGGTTCTACTATTATAGTACATAGTACGCCATTTGCCCCACTGGCACGGCCTGAGGGCACGGCTCTACTTGCGCAAATTCACAGCGCAACTTTTTTTGTATGGAATTGGACCGTCTGTTGTATACGTAGTATATTATTATTAGTCTATGGTTTTATAAATACATAATTTAATAAAACTCCAAAATAGAATTCAATGTTTTTATTCAAGTAAACTTTTTTATACTCCTTCACTGCTTCCTTATCTTTTAGTAAAATATCGTTTATCATAAGACAGAAATAGTCTTAGGGCGGCCGTACACGGACCGCTTCAAGACTGCTTGAGACCGACCGCGACGGCTCGAGCAGTCATGTGTACGGCGGTGAAAGAATGTCTATAATTAACCGCGAAGTCGCGTCTTTAAGCCTTCGTTCCTAACTGCTTGAAGCGGTCCATATACGGCCGCCCTTATTCATTTAAATGCCAATCAACATTTCAATATATTATGTTAACCACTTTCCTAAAAAATTAAAAACTTAAAACATTTATTTGTTCACTTTAAGATCTGTCAAATGATGCCACATTATGGCACTACAAATTCTGAAAACAATTTTTACAGAGAAAAATCGGCAAAAAAACTGATCGTAGCTATAAATTAAAAAACGATATATACAGGGTGTAATCGTTAAGTGTGCACAATCGATTATTCCGTAACTATTGCAGATACCAAAAAACTTTAAACTGATATCGAAAGTACTTAACCTAATGAGTAAAATGGCCATAATAAATTTTTTAAAATAAAACGAGAAATATCCAAAAATGTTACATTAAACGCTCCCATACATTTTATTTCCCATACATTTTGTATTCATAGCAGATTTTCGAAGTGATGTCCTCATTGTGCAATACAATGAGGAGCTCTATTTACAGTTTCTAAATGAACTTCCCTTCAAATTTGCGAAGTAATTAAAGCAGAAAACCAAAAAAAGAAAGAAAAAGCTAAAATCTTTCATATTAAATGTACTAGGTTGATCCAAAAGTAATGATAATTGGGTATTTCCTGTAAACATAAAAATATAAAATAAATGTTTTTTGCTTGCTCATGTATTCACTAAATAATCACAAAAAAAACATATGAACAGGCCACGTTTCCAATTATTTACATTAATTTGAATGTGAACCGTGCGCGTGCCAGAATGTTTCCCGACGAAAAGAAGAAACAACGATTCGACATGTAGAGGGTAAATTTCTAAATTTTTAATGATATCAGGATAATTTTTTGTTACGTTTTGTGATCATGGACGTTACCCGAGTTCACCATGTTTATGCTGAAACCAAAAAACAATCAACGTCCTGGATGCGAGCTTCCAAAGTGACGATGAAGAAATTCAAAGTGAAAATCAGTAGGTTAGATTAAAGCGGTAGTTTTTTGGGACGCTGAAGGAAAAATCATGGTGGAATATTTTAAAAAGGTAGCCACTTTATTGGGCTCTTACTAAACAGACCAAATTAAAAGATTGCGGTAGGTTAGTAAGGAAAAGAGACATGGCAAACTGTGTACACTTAACGATTACACCCTGTATATATCTATATATACAGGGTGTAATCGTTAAGTGTGCACAGGCGATTATGCCGTAACTATTACAGATATCAAAAAACTTTAAACTGATATCGAAAATATTTAACCTAATGAGTAAAATGGCCATAATATTTTTTTAAAAATAAAACGAGAAATATCTTAAAAAATAACTTGAAACCCTCCCATACATTTAGTATGAGATACGAATATCCCATGTACATAGGTTGATCCAAAAGTAATGATAATCAATATTAAAAAAGGTCATTACAGTTATAATAATTATGTAGTTCTATAGATAGTCTTCTAACTAGAAAATATACTTCAATATTTTTTTTCCTAAACTTAAAAAAAAATTTTGACTTCATCCACAAAAACCCCTCCACGCGGCCATCACTTCGCTGTCGTCTTAAAATAATTTATTGCTAAGAAAGTGTTTCTTGTTCCGAGGAAAGAGATAAAAGTAAATAGGAACTAGATCTAAAAAATAGGGTAGGTGTTCAAGCAATTGGAATGCCGATTTTTGAATGGCAGCCATCGCAACTGACGCTTTGTGATCTGGTGCGTTGTCTTGGTGAATCAGCGTTCAGGTCCGCAGTTTTCCATGTCTCTCTTCCTTATTAACCTACCGCAATCTTTTAATTTGGTCTATTTAGTAAGAGCCCAATAAAGTGGCTACCTTTTTAAATTCTACCATAATTATTCCTTCAGCGTCCCAAAAAACTACCGCTTTAATCTAACCTACTGATTTTCACTTTGAATTTCTTCATCGTCACTTTGGAAGCTCGCATCCAGGACATTGATTGTTTTTTGCTTTCAGCATAAACATGGTGAACTCGGGTAACGTCCATGATCACAAAACGTGACAAAAAATTATCCTGATATCATTAAAAATTTACCCTCTACATGTCGAATCGTTGTTTCTTCTTTTCGTCGGGAAACATTCTGGCACGCACGGTTCTCATTCAAATTAATGTAAATAATAATTGGAAACGTGGCCTGTTGATATGATTTTTTTGTGATTACTTAGTGAATACATGAGCAAGCAAAAAACATTTATTTTATATTTTTATGTGCACAGGAAATACCTAATTATCGTTACTTTTGGATCAACCTAGTACATTTAATATGAAAGATTTTAGCTTTTTCTTTATTTTTTTGGTTTTCTGCTTTAATTACTTCGCAAATTTGAAGGGAAGTTCATTTAGAAACTGTAAATAGAGCTCCTCATTGTATTGCACAATGAGGACATCACTTCGAAAATCTGCTAAATGTATGGGAAATAAAATGTATGGGAGCGTTTAATGTAACATTTTTGGATATTTCTCGTTTTATTTTTAAAAATTTATTATGGCCATTTTACTCATTAGGTTAAGTACTTTCGATATCAGTTTAAAGTTTTTTGGTATCTGCAATAGTTACGGAATAATCGCTTGTGCACACTTAACGATTACACCCTGTATACATAGGTACTAGCGGTCCGCCCCGGCTTCGCCCGTGGTACCTACATGTTTAAACTATTCTATCTCTCAAGTTGGATCGAACTGCACATGGTGTGCGAATTTTATTATAATCGGTTAAGTGGTTTAGGAGTCCATTGAGGACAAACATTGTGACACGAGATTTATATATATTTAGATATATATAGTGTTTGCAGATTGATTACAATATTATTAAAACAAAATGCTTTTAGGTATGTTTTGATTATTTCATAGTCATCTTTATTACTACCAATACATAAATATTCAAGTCAACATTTTCATTCATTTGTTAGAAATACAACACTGCTTTTGCTATAAATCCATAAGCTTATTTGGTATTTTCTAGGGTCTTAACTATTTTAAAGTCAAACATTTATTTATTCAATTACACTTCTTCTATTCTAGAAGCACTTTTGAATCGTCATTACATATTACTTTTAACATTTACCACCGATTCGGAAAGCAGTATCTACGGAGAAGAACCGGCAAGAACTCCATAGTTGCTCTTTTAAATCATGTCAGTATTACAATTTAATTATACTAGATATGTAACAGCGTATATATTTTCAAAATATGCCAAAGAACTAAACTAATGCAATACAGGGTTGTCAGAGTCAGGCAAGTCGACCAAATCCCGTTAAGAGCACATAGTGTACCTCGTTTCGACTGATAACACTATGTACATTGTACTACAGGATGTCCCAAAAAGTAGTGATATATTGAAGCTGGGAGGTAGAGGACCTAGAGGGCTATCCGAATCACCCCCATGTATGTCATGCGATTTATCATATTTTCGGAGTTATGCAGTTTTTTTTAATTTATCACCTATGATGAGATTTTTATTCAAGGTGACGGTAATTATTGCGGTAGATGCTTTTAGTCTTGGTTTTATTCTATTCAAAGATCTAACGATACGATAGTAAATGTTACTGTACTAAATTGGCCTATCCATCAGCTTAGCACACAACAAAATCAAGCATCTACCGCAATAATTAACGTATTAAATAAAAATCGCATGGGGGTGATTCAGATAGCCCTTTAGGTCATCTACCTCCCAGCTTCAGTATATCACTACTTTTTGGGACACCCTGTATAACATACACAACTACTATCCGAAATCTAACCGTTTCGGGATATTCTAACGTTTCATGCAAAGTTCCCAATTTTCGACTATGAGCTTAGATAATTTGAAATGTGTTATTCTTATTATTACTAATGTACAATTTTGACATGCAGAATAAGATGCTTTATGACCTCTCTAATGGCGCCTTTCCACCAGCGATGTGCTATGTAGATATGCTTCAACCACAAACCACACACACGTACGTGCCACAGCAACGTAGCATAGCACATCTCTGGTGGAAAAGCGCCCTAACACATCTTTTTCTCAAGAAACATGTAATACTAACTGATTATTCACTTCTCAAAGTCTTAGTGTAATGTACATCATTGAAATATGTATATCCGTGACACTTATCTACCACAAATATTTTAAATACAAGTAAAAATAATTTAACTAGTAAAAATTTGTTCGACAAAAGTCTCAATTGCACAAATTTCTATGACAGTACATAAAGCCATAAGACTAGAGAGAAATTAAAATATTAGAACACAAATTATTAATTGGCATAATCTTACACTAATAATATATCATGGTGATATAAATTATTATTGACAATACATTGAGTATTGAGTCATTTAGTTGTAAAATATTTATACTACTTACAATATAACATAAAAAATATAAAATAATCTGTTTCCTATAATAATATATGAAAAAATATCACTTCCTACGGAAATTCGTCACTTATAGTATCACCTTTGCTTGTGATTATTTATCCTTTATTCTGAATTTAGGCTAGAAAGTTTCTTTATTATAATTTCATCTCTAGCTTTCAAGCTCGCTTCCAAGTTTGTCCAGCTAACTTGTGTGGAGACAGTTTTGTTGTTTACGCGCTTCATATATTTTTCTGATAGTTCAGAAGCGTATGCTGAAGGTACAAATTCTTTTGTTGGTTCTACTCTTACTGGCTCACTTGCAGCAGGGCTTGTTCCGTCTGTTTGACTGTTTGGAGACTTTCTATTTTCTCTCTTTTTGAAGGTAATTGGTCCTAAGAACAAACCAGACTTGGCTTGCTCTTCTGGACCCTTCAACCACGTGATTACTTTTTCTATTGATTTTTGTACGTTTGCTGATGGTTCATTACTTACACATTCACTTGATTCTGTGCTAATATTAGAAATTTTATTTTCAGTCTTATCAATATTATAACTCTCACTTGATGGAGAATAATCCTCTCTTCTGAACCATTTGTTGACTTTGTCAATGGAATTATCCATGTATGTTTGTGTTTCCTCCGCCTCACTAGTCCTATCTATTATTATTTCATGTGCTTGCTTCTTTTCAGTCTCATTATCACAGACTGAGGTTTTGTAATATTGTGGCGTTATCAAATTTGGTTTGGCCCCTATAACCTCATCCTGTTTTGTGGTTGGTGCCGAATCCGAAGATAATTTCATCAATGTAGCAATTGCTAAATTTCTTTGCCTCTTAACTTTAACACAACTCGTTTGTGCAGTGTTACTTATGCTAGTTATGAGATTTTCTCTCAATTTCTCCTTTTCGTTTGGCTCAAGACTAGACATATCTATTCTACTATCGACGGGAATCACTTCTATTTTCTTCGAATCACACAGAGGACTATGGTTTTGACCAACACCATTGTTTTGTTTTGTTTCTACTGTGCTCAAATCCTTTTTTTCCTTAAATTGATTTGAATTCTTTACGTCTTGTTTGTTTGGCATTATATTTTCGTTTAGAGGCGATGCGATTGTCCTTTTTCTATTTGAATTGGTACTTAATGTTAAATTTGCACTAGATTTTGGTACGAAAGGTGGTACAGAAGGATTTAATTTACTTATAACTACAGCCTCTTGAGTAAATGTTTCTCTTATTTTCGTGTTGTCAGACTCGTCGAAAGATGAATCATTTGTTGAGTAGCCGTCAACCTGAAATAAAAAGGAAAGAAACTTATATAACACATAATTTTTTAATTTTTAAGCAATCACATTGGTGTAGTGAAGCTACCTGCGAGAGGAGAGAATGCAGTCTACAGACTATTTAAATATCCAATTTTAATTATATTAATACATCATCAGTCCATTATGTTCTCAATGTGGAGATGTGGGCCTCCTATGAGAGTACTAAATCTATACTAATATTATCAAGCTGAAGTGTTTGTTTGTTTGTTTGAACGGGCTAATATCGGGAACTATTGGTCCGATTTTAAAAATGAATTTGGTGTTAGATAGCCCATTTATCGAGAAAGGCAATATATTATCTCGCTAAGACCAACACGAGCAGAGCACTGCGGGTAAAATCACGGAGCACAGCGTGTGTTACATAAATCTTAAAAACTTTACTAATATAGTAAATATTCGATTCGCGTATTGCATCGACAACAATCGTAACAAATTAAGCGACACTACTTAAGTTGCGGAAATAATTTCGATACAATAATAATAATTTTATACAACCTCAAGTTACTATTCTCAATTAATCACATTACTATTCTCAATTAATTTAGATTTTATAATTTCATAATACCAAACAATAGACAAAGTACATGGGATATTCCTTTTGCTTTGGTAATCCATCGCTCTATAATCATGGCGCCACTTCAGATACCTAATAGGTATCTAAATTGTTTAGTGTTCAATAGATTTCCTTGAGGCTGAATCATGATTCCTTTTGCATATAAATGTACGACAAATCAAATAAATTTATGGAGGAAGGAAATCTTATAATAATTTATACAGCGTACAAATTAAAACACACGCTTTAACTCATGAAATTAATGTATTGTCACCATTGCTTGATTAATGTACAAAGTGTGAATAAAATATGTTTAATGTGGGGCAAAATCAAAAGAAGTTGTTTAAATACAAGTACGTTGGTTACATACAAAGTTACAGATGAAGCTAAAACAAAACGTGTTATAAATATTATATTCTAAAATTCTAAAATAGTCTTCGAGACTGGCCGGTGCAAAGCCTCAATTAATTTTGTCAAAAAGTTGTATTTTTGCTACAAATAACTAATTGATTACGCTTCTGGGATTCAGAACAAGTAAGTCGTTATGGTATTATAAAGGTCTGATTTAAAACATAAGCGAAATATACAAATATAAATAACTAGCTGTGCCGCGCGGTTTCACCCGCGTGGCTCCGCTCCTGTTGCTCTTAGCGTGATAATATATTGCCTATATTACTCGTGGATAATGTAGCTTTCGAATGGTGAAAGAATTTTTAAAATCGGTCCAGTAGTTTATGAGCCTATTCATTACAATCAAACAAACAAAGTTTTCCTCTTTATAATACTAGTGTTGATCAATAATAATTTGAGCATGTTACAAGCGAAATATACAAATATAAATGATAATAATTTGAGCATGTTACCCACTTAAAATATTATGTCATCAAATTACAAGCAGCTGAGTGGAATGTGCTGATTCTTTGAAGTGTCGTAATAAATTACGCATAGCAACAAAAAATGACGTTCAAATATATTTTAAGTGGATCGTAAATTAAAACTTGAGTGCATATTTGTTTATTTATTGATTGTAGTTGTTCTTAAAAAAATATGAGAATGTGAAACCCTTCATTTTATAAATTGGAATGCTGAGAAAAAAAAAATTATGTTAACTGGGGTATTTGAAACCAGAAGAGTTACACAATGGAGAATGATGCTTTAATTTATGAATAATGGACTTTATTTTAAGGCTTAATGTTAATTAATTAATTAATTAAATGTTGTTAAACATATTAATTTAATTATTAATGCTCAATTTAATGTTGTTTAAACATATTTCAAACAAACTATCTAATACTAACTAAATCTAAAAATATAACATTAACACTGCAACAAAATTGAAAAACTATGAAGATAATTTAAGAGACAAAATTTGTTAGCTACGCAGCTTACTTTATAAATAAAATGAATTTATTTATAATACATTATTCTTCAAACTAAAATATAAATAATATTAAAAAAGACATTGCTTGTTCAATAGGCTTCATTGCTAACAGCTACTAGACTACAGGCAGTAAAAAAATATATATTTATTATTTACCAAGCGTATCATATCTGTGATCCCTTGTAGGTCTGGTTTATTCTCATCTTGTAAAATGCAGTGGCCATTTAAATTGTGCATGTCTTGTAACTCGTCTGAAATAAAATGATAGAAATCTTTAAAAAAAAAAGAGTCAATACAGATTATAGGAGTTTTAACATAATATTGTGATATAGTTCACACTAGACATAGATGTACCACAATACATAAAATTACTTTTACTTTTTATAACACCTTGAAACAATAAAAAAAAGCTTTAACCATTGAGCTATTATTACTACATATAGAGGAGACACCATGAAGAAAATGTGTGCGCCAAGCGCGTTGGCGGTGTTGTCTCTGTACGTAGTAGTAGTATCTCAATGGCTTTAACTAATGAATTATAAATAATTTAGACAAAAGCATTCAACATTTTTTATTCAATAATGATATATACTATCAAACTATATAGTTGTACTTATTAAATGATGAAGTTGTGATTTCAATAATTTTCCAAAAATAATATTTATGCCCTCAGCCCCCGGAATCACAGACACAATAGTAAATCTATTGTGTCGTGGACCGATGGGGCTGCTCGGTGGTCAATGGGTTAAAATAGAGTTACAAGCCGTTAGAACACTAAATAAAGAAATTGGATACTTAAATAAAGTATAGAAAAATAAGCCAAATTTAAGCTTAATTTTCATTAATGACACTAAAAACAGTGGTAGAAAGCTATTTTCCTAACATTATGTTTTATCCAACAAAATTCAAGCACTTATCATCAACTAATTAAGATTCTTGATAACTAATTATAAAACTATTAAATTTGAATATAGTTTAAATGTTTCAAAAGAAAACAAAAGCTTTTGAAACCAAGCTCTAAAATCGGAAAATATTACGTACCTTCGTCAGTATTATATCGTGGTTTTTGTTTACCCACAATAACATATTTTGCGTCTAGGTCACTGACAATCTGACCCGATGCTCTTGCGATGTCTTGCGTTACATCTTCTATCGTATACCATTTTCCACAACTCATTGTTACGCTGCAAAAAATCATCGATATTACAATAGTTATAACATTCAAACACGTTGCAACATGTCAATGCAATCCGTTTTTGCCAGTAGTTTAGATGAAAATGGTGAAACTTACGATGATAAAGTACGTTATAAATCAACGTGTATTTTATTCCAACGGAGCATCAAATCACAATTTTGCCTAAATTAAGATTTATTAAAACTAAAACATTTATCGACCACTTATTTTTCGTTAAAACTATGTTTGATGCGTCAGGCGTGAGGCGAAGCTAAAATTATAGTGACTGCAGTGTGACGAACATTACTGACGAAAACAAAGGACGGAAATTAGCACGTGAGTAATCATAGATGAGTAATATTGCCTGGCGGGAGGCCTCCAGGCTCGAAAATCGAAATTCGAATTATCGAATACCTAGAGCGTTTTCACATTGTCCGGTCCGATATCGGATATCGGAAGCCGATAGCCGATATCCGATATCGGACACAATTTGCCCTTTCACATTATCCGATATTATCGTCCCGATATCATGAGTGTTGCCAGAAACTGGAAAAGTAGATATATGGAGAATTAAAAAAAACAGTGGATGCATTTATGTTACAAAAAATAAACTTTATTTTAAATAAAATAAATAGTAATAAATAAACTATCTTTTTCAAACCGGTTTAATCTGCTGACTGCGGAGTTTGGATTTGTACCCTCTGCAGAGTCAGAATCTAGTTTCAATATTCAATTTCATTGTGAGGCTTGTTTTTTTTATATGCTGTTTTTCTTTTTTTAATAATAGAACATGTTGTGTGGTCGTAGTGAATTTTAGAACTTTTTTATATTAAATCATGTACGACTGTTATGTTCTTATACAAATAAAATAAAATAAAATTCAACTCTGTATTAAAGCGACGAAACTGGCAAATATAAATATTAAATTCAAATTACATTTACAAATGTAGGTGCTGTTATCTACCACAGAACAGTAAATTATCTACGTAGTACCACAGACTAATAATAATATAGCCATACGAGCCATGACAACCAAAATGGTAAACAAGCCAAACAAGCTCAAAAGTCGCCGCGCGTTCGTGACAAAATGTAAGGTCGCCGCATTCTAATTCTGAAATTTTAGAGAAAACTAAACAAAATTGCCGTATTGTAAATTTTCTTTTCAATAAAAAGGGTTTGATTTAAAAAAAATTCAACTGATAGATCGTAGTTGTACATACAGTAAAAATAACTACAAAAAAGAAACCGACTTCAAAAACAGCTGGAAAAGTAAAATATAAAAAAGATTTGATATTATTAATTACTTAATATTATTTAGATGTGCTATTTATTATACAGGTTTGATATCGGCGCTAAAACAAAGCACTAAATCTGTGACTCAATGACAACAATACAATAAACAGCTTACAGCACAACAGTAGTCCAAGTAGGAGGAGGAGCGAGGCAGAATGAGTAAATAAAGATAAAAGACACTAATATTTCGAAGATACGGTTGAATTTAAGAACGCAATATATTTTTGTTTACTTCAGTTCAGCCAATTGCCGTATATTATAGGACGGTATTAAAATAGCTCCCGTAAAAATAGTATTTTTAATGCCTTTAAATACTTAAATGAATAAAAAGTTTTAAAGTAAATGAAAGGATTTTTTTTTACATTGAGCGCAATTGACATTGAAAATACACAAACTAGTGCTTTTTTTGCTGTTGGTATACTACCTTTTCGAAAATTGAGTTGGTAACACTGAACATTATCGTCCGATAGTTCACGGGAATATCGGTGTTGGCTCCGATATCCGATATCGGACCGGACAATGTGAAAGACAGGTACCTAAATCATACATTTTACTTAGCCTCCGATATCGGATATCGGCTATCGGCGCCCGATATCCGATATCGGACCGGACAATGTGAAAACGCTCTAAGCTAATTCGATAGGGTATTGCCAAGAAGCTTATACCTATCTAATACACTGGAGATTGCACTATGAGCGTTGACAAGTCACGGGAAGGTATGACCTTGAATGACGCCTGGTTGTTTTTGTCCCTTTCACACCTAACTTGGCAAGTTGGTGTGAAAGGGATGTAGGTCCGGTGTACTTGTCAACGTTCATAGTGCAATCTCCAGTGTATTAGATATAAGCTTCTTGGGTATTGCTGATTGCATTTTGCACTTTTTTTGACATAATTTGACAGTTGACACTTGGCAGATAACTGCACGAAATTACTTCCACAGATATCACAGTTAAGCACGAGGTTCACAAGAAAATAGGTACAGAGGTGCTGAATGAAATAAAACTATAGGTATTTTGCGAAAAAAAGGTAACATTTTTGGATACTGTACATTATTCAATGATCTGTCTACAATATGATTATTTCAAGACTTTTTTTTTAGGTTAGTTTGGGAAATTCAAATAAATCTCTTAACTATGTCTACACACCTCCGGTTTTCTTTTTTATGTGTCTGTTTTCACTTATTGATAATGGTTTTTTTGTGGGTTTTTGTGTTTTTATCTATACTAGGTATTTTCAAACTTTAAAAAATCGACTTCCAACCATTGAGATACTATTACTACGTATGGAGAAGACACCGCCTACATCACTTATATTCCGCTCAACAGAGGTCAACCGGTTCCACTGCACTCTGTCGAGTGTCGCTCCTATATAAACAGTATTATCTATGCAGTCGCTTTAGGGCGATGGTCGCATCCATGTTTTATTTGTTAAAGCAAAAAACCATGAAAATCATCAAATATGCCTTCGAGTGTGTTACGATATTGTACTAATAATTCAAGTAATGCGGCAAAGTACAAAGAAATAACTTTTTATCGGTAATTAAATAGATAATCATTTTTAAAACTTGGTTCGAGCAAAATTTTTGGCGGGCGCCATTTTGCGTCATTTGTAATAGACTAAAAATTTAAGAAATGGCATTGAGAAAGAAGAAAGATACAGGGTGTAATCGTTAAATGTGCACAGGCGATTATTCCGCTGATATCGAAAGCCCTTTACCTAATGAGTAAAATGACAATAATAACATTTAAAAAGTAAAACAGGAAATATCCAAAAAAGTTACATTAAACACTCCCATACATTGAATTTTCCATACATTTTGTCTATTTTGTGTTCAAAGCAAATGTTCGGAGTGACATCCTCGTATTGGAATACCATTGTATTCCACATCGAGCTCTATTAACGTTTCTAAATGAATTTTTATTAAAATTTACGAAGTAATTTAAGCACAAATTAAAAAAAAAAATGTTGTGTGGTTTTATGAAACCACGGTAAAAGTGAAACTTTTTTTCACAATATAGACATTTAACTAAAAATTATCGTATTTGTACGATAATTATCGTACGTATCGTGCGTCACGCGACATGCGCTACACAGACCAAAAAGTTTGAGACGATGTAATAAAAGTTTCACTTTAAAAAGAACCAAAATTTTTCATATTACATGTTTAGGATAGTCATATCTCATACTAAATGTATGGGAGTGTTTGGTGTAAAAATTTTGGATACCTATTTCCCGTTTTATTTTTAAAAAGTTATTATAATTGTCTGGCGACCATTTGGAATCGTAATCGTATCGTAATAGTAGACTTCCGCTATTTTTCCGACGAGTTCGACTAACGCCCACGCGACTAAACCGCCGGTACCAGCGTTCACGCCATCATTTTTCTTTTTGTCATTGCGTACTAAGACCCCTGTAGAACCGCCATCCTGTTACAAATGACTCGAAATTTTGTATCAATATCTCCCGGACTATAATATGTCATGTATGACGTAAATTTTTAAAGTGGAAAATAATAATTTTACACATTTAGAAAAGATTGATCTGTGTATATTATTTGAAAAAAGGTTAAATTATGAAAGATGAAAAGAAATTACTTACGTATCAATTTTTTTGTTGTTGCATTGATTGGTTTTAATTGAAAAAAGTTTATTAATAATTTATTTATTAGATTAATTATATTATTTTATTGTTAGATTGATTGTTCTTAATTGATAAGTAATAGGCAGAATATTTAAAAAGTTTCGCCTCTATAGCGGTGAGTCGATAGCTAGCTACTCACGATTCAATTTCAGCAACAATCTGTTGACACAATCTGCAGTGAGCTGACAGATTGTGTCGTCAATAGTATAGTTGAGGGCACGTTGGGGGTGTAACCCAATATGTTGCGAATTGCATCGGCGCGGAAGCAACCAGACAAATTGTCTCAGCAGATTGTGTGCGTGTTGAAACGTGAGTATTGTGATTGCTCCAATCTTGGCTCAATCGCGATCAAGCGTTGTGGCGGATTGTACGTTTCTTGCGGCTCCGGGTCGAAAAAACTGTGTGGACCCAGATTTTCGAAATCTATATGGACATGCCTCATTTATGGGACAAAAAAAAACAAAAATTATATGAACAAAGAGATGAGAAATGACTCATTCAGAATTATTTTGGAAATATACAAAGATCTCGACAAGGATGCTACAGTTGAAGTTCTCAAAAATCTTATATCCAATAGGAGAACCTCTTTTTACAGAGAATTAAAAAAAGTGACGTGACGTGCACACGTTGTGGCAAGCAATCGCGGAATGAAATTGTGTCATCAGATTGAGGGTTGGATGAGTCGTGAGTAGAGAACGCTCAATCGCGACTGCAACAAATTGTGTCAGCAGATTGTGGGTTGTGTTGAACCGTGAATAGGGCCTTGATGACATCGCTTAATTTATGACTCACTAGCCGCCCCGCGCCGCCGCGCCTGCAGCACAGATTTTGTTCATGGTGTCTTCTCTATACGTAGTAATAATTAAAAATACATGCATATTCAAGAAGTTATTAAAATAATGTAGTTGTAGTTTACAGAACGACGAATGGATGTATGGAAACTAAAGTTTCAAGAATCAATCAAACGTTTAATATCGAGCTGCACCTCAGAACTGCAAGGTCGATAACTGGTGATAACTGGCAACAATCTTATCAACAAGAGTAGGTAGGTACACAGAACTATATCGAGATATAGTTCTGTGGGTAGGTAGGTACCGAGTAGGTACCTACCTAAAACTTTCGTACCTACCAAGGCGTCGTCCAACATCCGAGAAAAAAAACTCGATTGTCATTTGTCATTTTTTCACATTTGTCAGGATCAAGATCAATCTAACAAGAATTTAACTAATAGGTACCTAATCTGTGGATCAATCCCAAAGAGTATTTAAATGTATATAATTATATCAATCCGATCACAAATCCGATCAATCAGGCAAAGAGAATTTATAATAAATCACTATATTTGCAATCAGGATCAGAAGTTTATACTTACTACCATGTCTTTTTTTTAATTTGCGAATAAATTTCTTATCGTATATAAATCTATTCAACTTTGTTGTCCGTAATAAAACGAGTTAACAACGTGTGTGTGCAGTGTGAGTTGTTAAATCAATTGCCTTGTATTTTGTTCTTAAATTTATTCTTTCACCTGTAACTTATAAGGTTTGGATTTGGATTGAATATTGTTTTCAAAATAATAATAATTATTGGACTCAACATAATTAAAAATGAGTGATGATAAGCCATCTGAAGAACAGGCTCAAACTGAGTCTCAAGTAGAATCCTTGAAAGAAGACCAAAAGGATAACGGAGACAGTATCAAATCTGATAAAGTTAAAGGTATGTTAAAATAATGTCATTTTCCAGTTTTGAGAAATTTGAAGGTCTTCGTTTGTTCATGTTTGTAGGAAAAGGAAAAAATTTATTATGTATATTGTAATGGGAATTTGAAATTGTTTCAATCTGGTATACAAAACTATAATCATTAATTTAGTTTAGTACTGCGATTTTAATAATTAAATAAATATTTAATATATGTACTTATTAATTTTATCAATTTAAATTAATAATTCATGCCCATGTTGTTTTCAGTTGATATATTATTAAAAGCAACTGGTAATGCTCCAATCATGAAAAAGAAGAAATGGGCAGTGGATGCCGAAAAGCCTATTGGATGGATTATGGAGTTTGTTAAAAAGTATTTAAAACTAGAGGCTGATGAAAAACTGGTGAGTTATCTTTGCTTAAATGTTTAGGTACCTACTACCTCAGAAGTGAAATTGTGTTATTGGCTTGCATTTTCTAAACTTATAATTAGTTTTATTGACTTACAACTGATTTTATGAACTACTCAAGCAATTAAAAAGAAATCTACATTCTTTAAAAAACTACATCTTTACCAGAATGAAGATATCTGCTTCTGTATGTCTTTGGTATTGTGAATTCTTAAAGAACACCATTTGTAAATTTAAAAACATGTGTGTATCAAGCAATTGATGATCAACAGTAGTTAATGTTTAAAAATTTTCATTAAAACAAAGATTGTAGGAGCTATAAATGTTTAGATTTGCAAATTTTGTTCTTTTTTATTTCATGCCATTTGGTTTGGGTGTTTTTATAAGACATATTAATTACTTACTATTTTTATTACTTACATATTTTCAGCCCCGTGGCTCCACCCCTGTTGGTCGTAGTGTGATATATAGCCTATAACCTTCCTCGATAAATGGGCTATCTTACAGCAAAAGAATTTTTCAAATCGGACCAGTAGTTCCCGAGTTTAGCGCGTTCAAACAAACAAACAAACTCTTCAGCTTTTTAATATTAGTATAGATATAAATTATTAAACTATTTACTTGTAAATTTAAATACTTACCACTAACCACTGCACCTAACTTGCAAATAATGTAAAGGTGTATATTTTTATTTCAGTTTCTATATGTGAATCAAACATTTGCACCATCTCCGGATCAAATTATCAAGAATTTGTACGAGTGTTTTGGTACTGATGGCAAGTTAGTTCTACATTATTGCAAGAGTCAGGCTTGGGGATGAATCAACACATTTTAGTTAAAATGAACCAAAGTTTAAAAGTAAGGAATGATTTTAAACAGCAGTTAGTATACTTTTGTTAACATAAGAAATAATAATTGTGCACTTACCATATTCATGTTAACATGGAGTGTTAAACTTAAATTATTATATATTATGTTTTTTTTATTACTGGTATTGTACAATAAAGTGTATAAATAAATAAATAAACAAGAGGAAAATATTTAAAAACTGGAGTAGAATTAATTTCTAGTTTTGGAGTTGTAAATAAGTTATATTTTTTATATTTGTTTAATTTTTCATTTATTATTTTGTACTCTGTCTCAAAAGAGAACTGTCAATTTCACACAAGCTTATAATTATAGTTTCAAATGATAATGAAAGAAATATTTAATATAGGTAGTCAAATGGTTTGTCTTTTGGTTTAGTTTAAAAAAATAATTTAAGGTGCACCGGGGCCAGTGTTGCCAGTGGTAGATACTCAAAAGTTACACGACACTGACCAAAAAGTAACATTTTGTCGTAAAAAGTAACATTACCTTTTTTATTGTGGAAACTGGCGAAATACGTTATTATGGCAATTTATCTATATCTATACATATAATAAATCTGTAGAAGGGTCAATTCTGTACATTGAAAATATTGAAAAAATAAATACCAGGGGGTGTACCTGGATCGATACCAAACCCAAATATGTGTTTAAAAAATTTTTTTTCTGTCTGTCTGTCTGTCTGTATGTTCAGGCATCACGTGAAAACTAACGGTTCGATTTCGATGAAACTTGGTATAATTATACCTTATTATCCTGGACGTAAAATAGGATACTTTTTATACTGAAAAAATACGTAGAAAAAATTAATCTTAATTTTTCATTTTTATCCATAGACGTTGTTCTGTAGAACCGCGAACACATGTTGCGTATTATTATAGGCCTAGCCGTATTTGGGTCCAATAGATATTTATAAGATATCATTGTCAGAGTTACTCAAAATGGAGAAAAACCATCCATGCGAAGACCGATATCCGCGCGGACGGAGTCGCGGGCGGAAGCTAGTTTATAAAATAAAACTTAAATACGTTGCTTGACCATTTTATTAAGGTCTCAGCACACATATGGGATCGGAAAGGGATCGTAACCGTAACGCCTTTCGCCTCGCTGTCAACCAGGCGTCAACCTACCGTATGCACGTGAGGAACGCGTATCAGCAGCGCCTGTACGTCAACTCGGCTACGGCTAGGCGACACCGGCGTTACGCCTAAAAACGGTAAGTACGGCAAGTCGTAGCAAGCAGAGACGTAAGCGCGTGGACGGAGAGACGTAAGCGCGGGGACGGAGAGACGTAAGCGCGGGGACGATGAGCCGACAGCGCTGGAATTGCAAGTTCGGAGCCTGTTCCGAGGGGAGGCGATTACGTTACTATTCCGATTAGTGTGCGTTGCAGTAGGGAGTTTGATACAAACCATTCTGAACGGCTCGAGGCGATACGGTTACGATCCCTTTCCGATCCCATATGTGTGCTGAGACCCTTAATCGTAAAAATTCGTAAATGCAACAATAGATTAGTATCGGTTGGCGACTAACTTCACTTCAGTGACGTATTCTGTGTGTATTGGTTAGAAAGGGATGGCGATAGGAGGATATAGGCGAGGGAAGTAATATACCAACCAATTTAGGAATGTCGTTCAAGCAATAATAACGTGCTTTGTCATCAATTGATACGAAAAACTAAAAAAGGTTTCTTGTCCCTGCAAAGAAAAAAAGTACCTAAGTTTGTATCTAAAAAATATACTAACCAATTTAGGAATGTCAATATCAAACTGCTTTGTCATCAATGAATACAAAAAACAAAAAAGGTTTCTGACCTTTTTATTAAACTTAAAAAAATCTTAGTAATTGTTGATCGAATAATCGACTGTTTGATGACAGATGTCATAATCCGTGTTCATTTACAAATCGATCAAAACAATGAAAGACAATTAATAGAAATTAGAAAAATCGTAATAATTGTTTGTTGTTCGTATAATCGACTGGTGATGCTAAAAAAGAAACATATAGTCAATGACGTGTGTTTAATTAAATATACCAACCAACCAATTTAAGAAGAATGTCTTTCAATACCAACCTGATTCATCATCAATGAATACATTTTCGACGTCACTGTGATTCACATACAAAATGATACAGGTAATTAAATGATTTTAGCCTAAATAAAATAGAGAGAGCTAATTGGAACTGGTGGAACCTGAAAAAAAAAGGGTTTATATTAGATTAGCATTGTAGTCATGAAAAATTGTTGCTTATAACTTTAAAACTTTTTGATATTTAATAAGGTTAATATTGTATAAATAAGTATAATAATAGTACCTGCACAAGTCTCGCTATATGCTATTTTTGCATGCATCATTCTTTTTGAAGGCTCAAATTTTATGGCGTTTTGTAGGTTTGCTTTTGTTGCCATCAAAGAAGAAATAGTTTCAGTGTTCAGTCTGTTCCGGTTATCGCATTTTATTAATTTGAGCTGGCTGAAAATTATTTTCACACTTATATTGGAAAAAGGCAAAACTAGCAAAAGCCCGACAATCTTTTTTAAATTTGGGAACATTTCAGTATTGGTCACATCCTTTTACTTTAAAACTCATCTCCAATATTCTCCCACTTCCAGATTTTGGCACAAACCTAAATCGTTGTTGTCCAGGAAAGCATGTTTTTTTCATTATTTTGAAGCTCTACTTCATTTACATCCTCTTTAACATTTGGGAATCTCTTCAAAACATTTGACAAATCTTTTAGTTCAAATTTTTGAGCAACGCTTGGTTCAATCAGCTCTATAATACCGTATAACGGGTCAGAAAAATCAAAACGTTGTACGATTTGTTTTATGGTTACAATATAAAACATGAGACAAGTTCTCTTGAAGTCTGTTATTACCGTCTTTTGTTCTGGTATTTCTTTTGAAAGTTCATCAATGGATGACTGCGCAGCTACACCTTAATATATTTTTTCAAGGGGCACGAAAAATCTAGGGTTGGCGTATTCTATTTTATATGCATCGGTTGTTCTGCAATAATTGAAGTTCATGTAATTTCCGGCTATGGTTTTTATTATTTTATGGTTTCTGGTTTGAGCTGATGGAGCAATGGCTTTTAAGATTGGAACAATCTGTTAAAATCATTAAATTGTTCCAATACAAATAAATTCCAAGTAAATTTTTGTTAGCTTGTTGTCAAGAATGCCAATTATGTCTTCAGTTATTTTGCTGGGGTCTTCCAATACTTCGAGTCTGAAATATTCGAAAAGAACATCGTATTGTTCGAGGACCCGTTTCACGCAAGCTTTTAGAAACAACCATCTTGTGACTGAAGGACTTAATATTTTGTGGATTTCGACGTTAAAAAATAACTGCAATTCCTTAAGTTTTTTCTGCCGGAGTGTGCTGCGGTTGAAGTGTGCGCTGACATTTCTTAAAAAAGTCCTCAACAAATCTTGGCAGCTTATGACATGCTTTGGAGGCCACAAGATGAATCAGGTGGCAGCTACACTTGACACATGCAATGTGTGGTACGCGTTCCTTTAAATGACTGAATACCCAATTGTGTTCTCCAACCATACTGTTTGTTGTATCAGAAGCAAAGCCAACAAAGTTTTTTAATGGAATTTGTTATTACTAAAAGCATCTGTGAGGTCATTGGCTTTTCCAGAAGTAACTTCATTCAAGTCAAGAAGTCAAGAAACGTCAAGGTGACTATGAACCACGAATTCATCCTCATCAAAAAATATCACTGCCAGTGCACATTGTTTTTTAACACACACACGCTTTCGATTTCAGGTTTTGCTTTGATATCAAATTTGTGCGTTTTTGGGTTATAGCATTCGCACTTTCCTTTAGAATTCTGGCAAAAGCAAGATAATAATCAATAGATCAATAAATGTTTATCCATCAGTACCACTTGATGTACTTTCATAGTGTTCTGCAGTGGAGTGAGCTTAGTTACGATATTGGAGTCTAGGAGTCTTATATTTTCAGCGCCAACATAAAATATTTTGACTACTGTTTCTGTTTTTTTTTTAGGAAATCGTATGCTGTCTCTGCATCCGGAATATCCACTCCGTGGGCAACTTTGAAGTCCAAGGTTCTTTTCACTGCCCCTCCGATGCCATCGGCGGCCCCTTTTCCGTGTGATGCCTCAAAAAACGACCAAGCGGCACTGTTGAATCCATACCGAAGTTATTATTATTTAATAAACAGAAGTCTGTTTTCTGTCGATATTGTGACGTTGGGCCGTCGAAGAAAAAAAGAAAGGTATCTACTTCTAGACAACGAAGCTTAATATACTTTATTATAGGTACGAGGTGTGCCCAAATAGCTTCTGGTGAAATTGAGCAAAATGAGACTGGTTTTTGGGTATCTTTGAGACAAAAAACTCCTGTGTGCAAAGTTATTTTTTTTTTGAGGATCCAAAATGCATTGCTTGTACTTCTTTATTATGTTTGCATACCCAGTTTTCTGAAAAATCGACGTGCATGACAATTTTATTTGATTTTAGGTCTTTTATGCATGTTTGGTACTGATGGACAACGTTAAATGTATGTGTCTTAGATTTTTTCATCTCAAAATTAAATAATTTTATTGTATTAACTCTTTCACTGTGCCGTATTTCTTAA
The DNA here is from genome assembly GCF_905220415.1 of Colias croceus. Taxonomy (NCBI): domain Eukaryota; kingdom Metazoa; phylum Arthropoda; class Insecta; order Lepidoptera; family Pieridae; genus Colias; species Colias croceus. The sequence continues at coordinate 2,177,891 of NC_059547.1, forward strand.
TTTTCACCATGCTCCTCCTAGCTTCTTCCTCCATTTTCCAAGTTCTCTTCTTTAGGTAATCTGCTTAAAACTTGATCAATAGGATGTATACCCGTTTTCCGGAATCCTGATATAATATTGTTTTTACTATTATCACTAAGATCGTCCATTAGTTTTTTTAACAGACTAGGAAAACATCCTTTTGGGATAGATGTGTGTTGCTTCCCGTCTGTTTTCTTCCACTTGAGCATTATGTTTCGCCAAGCAATTTTCATCGGTCGGAAAAATGCCACATCAAGAGGCTGAGTAAGATGTGTACTATTAGCTGGTAAAAAAGCAAAGTGTATATTGTGCTTCTCACAGATCTCGATTACCTCGAAAGAAATATGTGATGCTAGGTTGTCGCCAATGAGAATTTTTTTTCCCTGGTGTGTTTTCAAAGTAAGGCAGTATGAGGGTCTTGATCCAGTCCTCAAACAAATCTGCATTGAACCATCCCGATTCTGTACGATTGTATCAAGCTCCAACAGGTCCGTTTACAGTCCACGAGTCATATAGATTTTGGGCTTTGAATAAAACATATGGTGGTAGCAAAGACCCGTCGGCGGCAGCGGCCATCATTATTGAGATTGAAGCCTTTGAGTGATTCATTACTCTTTCCGGGTACTTCGTGCCTCTTTTCACTAAAATTTTCTTTCGTCCTGGGTCATCTGTTAAATTTGTCATAGTCATAGTTTATGGTGTTAGCTGGTTTAATCCCTGTTAATGATTTTTCAAGTACTTCGAAGTATTTTTTTATATTTTCGGGCGTAACTCCTGCCCTGTTCCTTTTAATATTCTGGCTGAATCGCTCCGAAATGAGATCTTTGTGACGTTGAAGGAAACTACGTACAAATTCTGGTCCTGGTAGATTATTTTTGAACTTCAAAACCATTCTGCCCAATCTATCCAAATAACCCTTGACCTTAAATCTAGGCCATCAAAGGGGTATCCCCAATCGGCACATAGATTTATGTATCTTATCATGTAGAGTTCAACATCATCCGATAAAACAGTTTGTCCTCCTTGTTTTTTTAAAGTTCTTGTACAGTTTCTATACAGAACAGACTTGTCTATCTTGTACTTTTCAGCTATAGCCTTACTGTATGCCTCGACGGCTTCATTAATGAGCTCCTGACTATACTTTTTATATCTTTTACCGGTGGGGTCCGGTTTATAAACACGTGGCATGTTGGAATACACCTGGAATAAAATGTGTTTGATAAGTAGGTAGTTCCATAATCAGTAGAAACCTAACAGGTTTTTACCAAGGAAATTTCCCCGATAGAAATTATGAGTCTAATAAAAAACCTTCCTCGGCAGGCAGAGGCAATAAATACTTCATACAATAAACACTTCATAACAATCAAGTGAGCAGTTTAACAAATCATATGAGTCAAACAAACAATATTTTTGTAAAAGATAATTATGTGGCAGCCCTAACACCCTCATTTCTATTAACCCAATTCTCATTTCTATTTACCCCATTACCGTTTCCATTCGCCCCGTACATCGTATCTATTAACCCCTTATTGCGTTTCTATTAACCAATAACCATATTCCTTTGTCTTGGATTACAATTTTGCATATTTATTAGAATCGTAGGTAAGTATAATAATAAATTTGTACTTACCTTCTCATTTGAATGAATCCAGAATAACTGTGGAACAATACTATCCAGGCGTATTAACACAGAACCGTTTTTGTATCGAATAAACACAAAGTTTATGACTAAAGTTTTAGGCACTGGTCGACTACGATGACTCGAAATGATTTTTTTTCAATCTGTGACTAACTTCATTGCAAATCAGTGTTGCCAGTTAAGGAAAAAAACTACTACAGTTAGTAAAAAAATACAGTTTATGGTAGTTTTTCTTCTAAAATGCTTAAGATAACCCTTCGAATAATTTCTTTGATTTTGTTGCCATTCACCTCTACGTTTCTATTCAAACCATTCTACGGTATCCAGATACCTAACGGGCGGTTGACGATTCCTAGAGGCGCGCGGGGCTGCCGCATTGCTTTGCGCTATATCCGCTATACCCGCTATAGTGTACACATTTCTTACTTTTTCATTGGGCTCTGATAGCTGTTTTGTGTACTTGTAAATTCTAATTTGAAGGTATTTTATGGCAATTGCTTTGATTAATAGAACTTTATGATCATCTAGAGGAGAATATCGTAAAAAATACCATGTTCTTTAAATAACTCTTTCCCTATTATACAGTGGCGAATACATTGATTCATTAATTGTAGTAAAAGATTATATCGTGTAAGTAGATTACTGCCAAATTGTGTTAAATTGTTCATAAAAACTTTTTCAGCAATTTCACAAACGACGATTACATCAGCGGAAGGATAATGCAGACCGCCTTTATCCTTTTTTACAAATATTTGTTTTTAAGGCAGTATTAATTAATCATTGACATCAAACAATTTTCACATTTCATCATCTTTGCTACTTTTGTTATAATAAAACCAGAAATATGTAGGTATAATTATCTGCTTAGAAAATTCTGTATACCTACCTGAAAACCTACTAGTGAATAACAAGTTTGTAAAACTTAAGCTTAATAAATTTCTAGACTTACCGGCATCCAATTTTTCTTTTTTTGATAGATAGTTGACCCCCAAACCTGGAATAACTGCTGGCAAACGTCTTCCCAAGCGTTGGATTTGGCAATAGTGTCTGAGTATTCTTTTAAGTTTTTATTGTATAACAATGGTCTTGCTTCCACTTCTTCAATCAGTCTATTATTATCGATATCATCTTATGTAACGGACATTTTTCTCGTATTCTGTCTTACTAGACAGACTACGAATAAAAACTACTGTGTACGAGTACGAGAATAAATACGTTGACAATAAATACGTACTATCGCTGCGCCGGTTTAGCGGCAACTGCAAAGAATACCTACTTATACTCTAAAAAGAGAATAAGCGCCACTGCGAACAAAAAAATGTACTCCTACGTTATCTGTCAATTTTAGTTTCTGCGAAGTAGGGACAGACTGCGCTACTGTCGCAATGTAAATTTTTGGCGGGAATTTAGAAATTCTACCATTCTGTTTTTGGCGGCAAATTTAAAGGGCCATAGGGATCCAATAAATTCAAGTTTTATTCCTTCATTCATTTTATTTCGAGCAACATCAAGTGCATTAAATTACGAAGTTTTGAAGAATAAAATGTAGGCCAAACTGCACTATCTTGCTCGAAACAATATGAATGAACGTTTGCCAGACTGCTTCAATAAAATAAAATAATGAAATTTAAGAAAATCTTCGTATTAATATTAGGGGAGACCGAGGGGAGTTGAAACAATTTTTACGTTTTGTTTAATATTACTCATATTATTGTCAGAAATCTTATGGCCCTGGTACCAATCGATAGGTTATTCTATACACTTGCGAATGGTTAGCATAAATAAACGGTAAGCGTTAAAAATGATGGTGAAAAATTGACTTAATCGCAACAAGTCAACTTGTTTCAATTCCCCTCATACCGAGGTAAGATGAAACAGAGGTCGAGGAGAGATGAAACATTATGATTCTGGGGAGTAATAGGAGCTGCAAAATAAAAATGTTGATCTGATTCAAAGGTTTTAATTAAAACTTATATTTTCAAGTATTCAACGACCTTTATAAGTAATATTTTAATGATATATCAGTCAAGTAGGTCTAATACAAATAATACACACTAAAATTAATAAAAATTAACATGCGTAACATCAATTATAATTAGTCAAATCAACAAAATGTTTTACATTTTTTTAAAACTAAATCTTTGACATAAAATAGTTAATAATCAGTCGTTTTTTAAGTATTACAATCAGTACCTACTATAAACTATTTAAGGAACAATAATTTAAAAAATGTCAAAAACAAAGTTCTCCACCAGCACAAGTTTCATGAGCCCGAGCCCACAATTGGCATTTCAGATATTGGGCCCACTTTTCTTTGGATCTGTTATTTGAACATGATTCCATACAGCAAATGCAGCAGGATTCCTCTTCTTCTTCATCACTATCTTCTTTTCTTGACAACCTTAACCTTTTTAGTTTTACAGCCTGGTTTTGATCTTTTTCTTGCTTTAGTTCCTCCAGTAGGCATGCTTAAACAAATAAACATATTAAATCAACAATAACATCCTATAATCTTCGTACTTTTTAGCTATAATCACATATTAAATTGAAAGCAAGGAGAGTTGAAACAGACTGTTTCAAATCACCTCGGTGAGAAAAAACCTCCCAATTTTTACTCAAATCTCGATCAAGCAGTAAATAGACAGAAATCAAATTTACCAAGTATATTTCAAGAATCTATAGATAATAAGTTTTTAAAACGTATATAACTCAACCCAAAAAAGAAAAAGAATATTAAAGTACAAGCATCGTAAAAAATCATGAAATACTTACTTTTTGCGATTTTCGGCACATGTCATTCAGAACTACAAAACTGCACAAATGACGCCACCGGCGTGAACTGACGCGATAGCTTGTGGCATGAGATGTTTAAAAAAGACGTTGCCAGATCGCTAAAGGTTTTAAGTTCCGAGAAATCGGGACTGTTTCAACTCACCTTTGTTTCAAATCCCCTCGGTCTCCCCTATAGTCACTAATTGCTCGATCATATTTTTATTGGCTAACTTATGTTCTGGGCATGCATTTAAAAAATTTAAATTTATTTCCTCTCTAATGAGTTTTATACAATTTTCTTTTAAGTGGTCTGAGTGCGAATTTTCTTTTAAATATTTTTTGACTAGCTCAGCGTAATTTTCCACACACGCAATGAAACTATAGTTAGAATGATGAACGCTTTGTTTGCCGTCCACATATTCCTTAAATTGCGTAAATACGTGAACTTCTATGGGCTTTCCGGCAAGCATAGCCTTCTTACAGTTATCACAGACATATGCACATGCTGGTGTGTTTCCGCCGAGCTCTCTATTTCATTCGTCAGCCACAGAAATTATGTCATGCTCAGAGACATTGGGGCCAGACTCGGGTATTGGATCATCATTTTTTTTTTGGATTGAGTTTATTCTTACAGAACAGATACTGAAAATACTCCACTAATTCGCCATTATCATCCTCACAATTTCTGTTGTTTTTTACAATGTTTCTTAAATTGGTAATAATGCCTGTTTTCAAGCCGGCAATGAACTGAGCGACTGTGGGATTGTCATTTGAGCCACAGTTGGCTCTAATGCAGCCAAAGCAATTTTCCAAGGGATCTTGATTAATTCCCCTTGTGGCGATGCTTTTTATTTGGTGCTTTTTCAATAAGTTATCCCACAGACGCTCATATCCATTTAATAATTTCAGACAGCCCCCTTGGGATGGTGGTTTTCTTCTACACCCTATAAATTCTAAGTCATTGATAAATTTTACTGATTTCTTAAAAAAATATTTATGTGGACTCTTCGCTGTCAAATTTGTTTTATAAGGCTTTCCTTCCTGCCTGTCGGGTGCATCTGCATTGAGCAAATCAAATAAATTATTAAAATGCTCAAGAAGATTTGCTGTAGCAACAGCTCCTGCTGGCAGCTGCCAGTTGCCGCTAAACTAAACTGGCCGCCGACCGGCAACGTTTTCGACGGCGTGCGCGCATTTGCATTGAAAGTTGAAGAAACCCTGTGTTGAAACTTGAAACCAATAGATGCGGCGACAATTGCGTCGCCGGCTTTGATAATATTGTCATACAATACTATTCTGAAGTATTCAATATTCCACTATGTAGAGATAAATTTTCATGTTTGGAAAGGCGTAGTCACACAGTCTACCGTAGCGCTTTGACAACGTGTGACTGCGGTTTTCCAAACATGAAAATTTATCTCTACATAGTGGAATATTGTGTAGGAGTCACCAATGTAGGGTCTTGTTATGTGCGGGTGTAATAAAAGATGAATAACTACGCAAAAGGTTATATTTCGTTAAATTACATATATTTATTCGTATGTAATTAATATTCGACCTAATGCGACCCACCCGCGTCCCGACAAGCCCGTGACTTTCTGTGCATAGCGCACGAACTGTTTATATATCAGTTACCGTGTGAACTTTCTTAGCGTTACACTTGAAATTCGATAACTCATAAATTGGCTTGTCGACGTTACAATTGAATACTTCAGAATAGTATTGTATGACAATATTATCTATATTTAAGTTTTAAACTTTTTCCTTTAAATATGACCATAGGTGGTATGGCTGTGCCAAGAGCATTAACACATCCTGCGATGGTAACGCTTTCAGCATGTTCAGACGCCTGCAAATGAACTATTAGCCACTTTTTTGGCCAAAACACTTTTGCTGGTGGTGGATAGTGAGACGGCATCCTTTCTCATCCATAATATATATTTTCTCGGGATGATCATATAAGTTAAATTTATCGTAGATGTCTCTTTGTTTTTTAAAATGGTCATCAACAATAAATTTATCAAGCTTTTGGGCCCTAGCTGGGTTTATGAATTGCGCTTTTCTTATGGATATTTCTTGCTGTCTTTTCATGAACGCTTTGAACCAGTCTTTGCCTGCGAGTTTGCCCTATCATTAAAATTGTTTTAATAGGATTTTAAGTTTGGTTATTCCAGCTGTACGAGCTTTCTCTATTATGTTTATGTCCACATGCGTACTATGGCCGTCGGATATTTGTCGCCCACGGTTGATAGTAAAACTTTATCAAAAAATGTTTCAAATTTCATGCTACCGTTAGAAGTTGCCGCATATACGGTCCCCGGTTATGTTTCCTGAGTCGTCCACTCGTCTCAGTCGTTTTTGCCTTTGTATATAATAAGGGGAGAAATTTTTTCACCTTGCGCGTTGCAACCTAACAGGACGGTCGTGTTTTCCTTCCCGGGTGACAAAATTGTACGTGTGGACGTAGCCCTTGAGACCTACCTTTGACTTACTAGGTTCCTTACTTAAACTTGTTTCCTCTAGTAAGTCAAAATATGGATATATAACATCAGGTCTACACGCATTTTTTCTGGCATATTCTGCTGGATGGGGTTTTTTGACCGATAATCCATGCCTTTTCTTGAACCCAAGAAACCAATCTTCGCCTGGCATTCCGTTATTGAAAGGGTTGGCAACACAATTTTTAACCGACTTCAAAAAAAGGAGGAGGTTATCAATTCGGCCGGTATGTTTTTTTATTTTTTTATGTATGTACACCGATTACTCCGAGGTTTCTGAACCGATTTACGTGATTCTTTTTTTGTTCGATGCGGGATGGTGTCGAATTGGTCCCATAAAAATTAGTAGTTTTTATTTTATGAGCATTTTTGTCTGTAGGTATTTGTAAATTTTGCAAGTGCAAGTTTGAAGTCGGTTGTTTTTAACGCAGTTATCACTTGTTATTCACATATTCACCTACTACTTCCAGGAGTTCTTTCCTAGTTAGTCCAAACCCATATTTTTCCATAATATGGATATTTTTAGGCAACGACTTTTCTACTTCATGTGAAGACGTAAACCGTACTCCTGCAGATAATTGATGAACGTCAAATGTTGCGTCATTTACTTTCGCATTTATATTATTAGTAGGACAGTGGGACTACGTACTTACTAACCTAACTAATTGAACTAATTTCGATATACTAGTAGTGGGCTTGAACATTTGAGAACCACTGGTTATTTTTTGACATCCTAAGAACGGACACAGCTTAGTCCGATCTTCGGCATTGGGAGGGAAAATCGGATCTTGGGTTGTGAACGTCCTAGGCGTAATCAAAGTATACAAATGGAAAGAGGATTCGCTTATTCTGCCCCAAAATAATTAATTACATTATTTCAATGAAAGTACTCACCACAATGAGCCATCAAAATTTTGTAGGTGAGATCGGATCGACGATTTTCGCCACAAAATACACCTTTTCTGCTGAATCACCTGTGTACACGTCCCGTCTGGTCGCTGGCCGGCCGCAGAGTGAAGAGAGGGGCAGACAGACAGACAGACAAAATTTTTTTAAATCACATATTTGGGTTTGGTATCGATCCAGTAACACCCCCTGCTATTTTTTTTTCAATATTTTCAATGTACAGAATTGACCCTTCTACAGATTTATTATATGTATAGATTGTAGTATATAATAAGAAATATACTAATAAGTTTTCATTGTATATAACTCCACTATTGTATAAACCTCATTTAACTATGTAAGTACCTACTCTATGTTTCCTATTTACTGTATCTAACTGTTGCCATATGAAAAAAATCATATATGTACATAGATTTTAAAAGGAATCAATCATTCAAAAAGCGTTTACTACAAAGCTTTATTGTTCAAAATTATGAATTTCTTCTAAAACTGAGCTGGTCATTAGGTAAGGATAGAATTGTTAAATAAAAAAACGTAATATTTTATATGAAATGTAATAAATAATTATTGATACAATGCAGTCTTTCATTATCCCTCAAAAAATGATACCAAATCGTGGTATCACTTTTTGTCCCCACTCCCGCTGACGAATTCTTTACTTGTCGTTCGAGTTGGTAAATTATCTGAAATAAAAAAATGGTTTGTAATAATTTGTAATCTAAGTACCTACTAATATTATAAAGCTGAAGAGTTTGTTTTTTTTGAACGCGCTAATCTCGGGAACTACTGGTCCGATTTTGAAAATTCTTTCGGTGTTAGATAGCCCATCTATCGAGGAAAGCTATAGGCTATATATTATCATCTCGCTTAGACCAACAGCAGCGAAGCACTTATGTTAAAACCGCAGAGCACAGCTATTGTGATATATCTGGTAAAAAATCTAGTGCATTTGGTATATCATGAATGAAGAATAACCATAAAAGAGGTGCCTGTTTCTTTGTAATAAGGCTGGCTGTGGCAAAAATAACTTCTATATTTTAAACTTAAAACATAGTTACCTATGCCATATATGAAAGAAAAGAAAGAAAGAAAAAAAGCTTTATTGCCAACAAATATATATCTCGAAAGTACAGACAGAGACGGTAGAGCACTTGTTCTATAATAAAAGTATGAAGTGAAAATAAAACTAAATGAACTTAATTGTCTTATTATTGGTATTCCTTTTTATTGGCGTATTGTGTTGTTAAAGTTAAATAAAAATATTGTAATACAAATAACTGTAAGGAATCTATGTATGTTAAAATAAAATAAATAAATAAAACAAACAATTACCCGTAGGTCTACAGCATTTATTAATTTTGGGCGTGGTTTTGTTCGCTTCGCTCGCGTTGGACCGCACGGAGTCGCACGGACAGCACGAGAGTACGCTGCTGCGGGTTGTGTCCATTGCTTCTATTTTCTCTGTCTGTAATGTTAAAATTATTATTAGTTTTTTGAAGGCAAACTTCATTAGGCGTGTCGATGTTAAAATTTTAAGGTCGCGTTATGGCAATACCGTCACGTCGTGGAGTAAGGCGACGATTTTGGTATCTTTGAATCTTACCAAAGAAGTTTCACTTCTAACACGCTTACTCGGCACACACGCTCTTTTTTATTTATGTTATTGTCGATATTGACTGTATGTGAAATTTTGATTTTTATTAAAGTTATTAAAACATAACTAGGAAAATAAGTTCCTTATATAGATAGAGAGAAGAGAACCCGGAATCTAATCGAGCGTCAGCGATCATTATTAGTAGGTATTGAATTGAATGATAAGTAATTGAATAATTTTAAATTAAATATTTATGTTTAGCAAAAATACAAACACATATAAATCTTGTAAATTGTAATATTATTAAAGATAGTTTAGGTACCTTAGAAGGAGCTGCAGGCAACTTATGTTGTCTGTCACCAGCCGCTTTCTGCGCCGGTTTCTCGTCGAGAGGCAACCTCAACTCTTCTTGTAGTGTTTTTGGAGATTCCTGCACACTTCTCCTGCTAGATGGCGGTTTCTCCTTTTGACAGTATTGCTGAAAAATTGTATGAAATGTGCAAATAAAGTATTATGAATTTTCTTGTGTTTGATTTTACGAGAGTATTATAGATTTAGAAGTTAAAGACTAACGGATTTTAGGATTTTAAACGCGTCAGTCTCCCCATGACCACGTTCGTAAAGTGTGCGTACGGTGTGGTTAAAAATATATTGCATAAATCGAGTTTAAATTTCGTTAAAGTCTTTAATTTTTAAATATTTACAATGAAAAATGAATTTTGAAAGGTAGTAAGTTCCAAAATTTAGCTACCTACCGAGCTGGTCGGCATGCAGGGTCGCGCTTTCTTTTTAAAAAGTAATATAATATGTGTATTTTTAATACCATACTGTTTTATATTATTATATTATATTTATAGTATTGTATAAATTATTGTTTTCATAATGTCCTTGTGAGGCTATGTGTCATTAAATAAACGTTTTCTTTCTTTCTATATTCGTGTTGTGTATTGACAGTATGTATGTTTTTATTTGTATTGTGTCGATGAATAGGTACGAAGAAGATGCCTCAGCCCCGTGTCCATGGATATGATGATGATGCCCGAGCCCCATGTGCATGTATATGATGATAATGATGATGCCGTAGCCCCATGTGCGTGTAGTAGGTATATGAAGATGCCCCAGCCCCATGTGCGTGTATATGACGATGATGATGATGCCCCAGCCCCATGTCCATGTATATGACAATGATGATGATGATGATGATGATAATGACGACGACGATGATGATGATAATGACGACGACGATGATGATGATAATGAAGACGACGATGATGATGATAATGACGACGACGATGATGATGACGACAATGATGATGACGACCGTACCTGCGGCACGTGCCACACGATGACGCAGCCGGCCGCGCAGCAGCTGACCACTTTGGCGCCGTCCGGGCTGAACCGGCAGCACGTCACCGCGCCCGCGTGCCCCAGCCCCGTGTGCGTGTAGATGCCCTCCTGGTACTTCCATAGCTGGGGAGTTTACAATTAAAAGTTTATTAGCTGTGCTGCTCGGTTACGCATGGGTAAATCTATATACATATAATAAATCTGTAGAAGGGTCAATTCTGTACATTGAAAATATTGAAAAAATAACTAGCAGGGGGTGTTACTGGATCGATACCAAACCCAAATATGTGATTAAAAATTTTTTTGTCTGTCTGTCTGTCTGTATGTGAAGACATCACGTGAAAACTACCGGTTCGATTTCGATGAAACTTGGTATAATTATACCTTATTATCCTGGGCGTAAAATAGGATACTTTTTATCCTGGAAAAATACGTAGAAAAAAAATTAATCTCAATTTTTCAGTTATCCATAGACGTTGTTCTGTAGTAGGTAGGTACCGCGAACACACGTTGCGTATTATTATAGACCTAGCCGTATTTGGGTCCAATAGATATTTATAAGATGTCATTGTCCGAGTTACTCAAAATGGAGAAATAAACCATCCACGCGAAGACCGACATCCGCGCGGACGGAGTCGCGGGCGGAAGCTAGTATTAAAATATAATTATTTGTAGTTAGTTAGAAGTTAATTTAAAGTTATAGGTTATTAGCTGTGCTGTGCGGTTACACCCGCAGAAAAATTGAAATATTTCACCAGGTTGTAGTAATTAGAAGTTAACTTGCTGTGCTCCGCGGTTTTACCCGCAGTGCTCCGCTCCTGTTGGTCTTAGCGAAATGATATATTATAGCCTATAGCCCTCCTCGATAAATGGGCTATCTAACATTGAAAGAATTTTTCAAATCGGACCAGTAGTGAGATTAGCGCGTTCAAACAAACAAACTCTTCAGCTAGATGCCTATTTCAGTCGGTCCAGTAGTTTTTCTGTGAAAGAAATACGTATACAAAAAACCAAATTTCAACAACGATAAGGGGCCACTGAAAACCAGCGCTGTACGTGCATTACTGCCGTACAGTATTTAGCTGCGTTGGTAACCCTTTTTCAAGGACACTCTACCGTACTAATTTGGTGTAATTTTTTGTCTCCTTTTATTTTCTCTTTTCTAAGTTATACTTTGTTAAATAATTGTAATGTATATTTGCTTTTTATGTTTTAAGTTTTTTGTTCTTGTTTATTATGTAAATGTTTTTGTTTTTAATTGTCCTTGAAATAAATGTTTTTTCTTTCTTTCTTTCAAATTCGAAGCATTAACTATATTATGTTTATTGTTTACCTTCACCATCTGATCATTTCCCCCTGTGACGAATAATTCACCGTTTTGAGTTATATCAACCCCGTTAATAGCGCCCACTTTGCTAGCTTCCAACTGCAACAATCAAAAATTTCGTTAAAAAACAAGGCCCATAATACATGTGTTCAAACCAAAATGTTGTAGTAGTGACTAGTGGTTCCATCAATAATCTACAGATGTTATGCTCATTTATTCCATCCCGCCTATACTTTGATTGAGTGATGACATGATGCATTCTTGCACATACATGTTTCGATTGAAAACTGACCACCATCGCCCTGTGCTCATTAAGCACTGTCTATCGACCCTATAATGGAATGACTTCCTGTACATACACTGAACTTAAATGCTGACTTTAAAAATGGTTATAATTTATAAAATAAAAACTACTGGGCCTATCCGAATAAAATTTTTATGGGACCAATTCGACACCATTCCGCATCAAACAAAAAAAAGTATCACGTAAATCGGTTCACAGTAGACACCTCGGAGTAATCGGTGTACATACATAAAAAAATATATATACCGGCCGAATTGATAACCTCCTCCTTTTTTTTGAAGTCTGTTATTAAATGACTTCCTTTACATTACACATTACACACATCTCTAGCGAGGCTCCCGCTGCCTATTTTCTGGTCGATTCGTGCCGCCGGTTATTGATGGATGCCCAGTTAAATGCCGGACTTCAAATTCAAATCATTTATTTGTTAGTATTGTGGTAATACAGAAGATCACATCATTTAAATAAAATAGTCCACACAATTCATACATACCTTCGTACATACCTCTCCACAGACTAAATAATACATAGAGATATTTCTTACTCATAGAGTAAGTAATCCATACTAATATTATAAATGCGAAAGTAACTCTGTCTGTCTGTCTGTTACTCAATCACGCCTTAACTACTGAACAAATTTGCATGAAATTTGGTATAAAGATATTTTGATACCCGAGAAAGGACATAGGATAGGTTTTATCCCGGAAATCCTACGGGAACGGGAACTATGCGGGTTTTTCTTTGACTGCGCGGACGATGCCGCGGGTGAAGAGCTAGCTCTTTATAAATATACATACCTCTCTAGCAAGATTCCCGCTACCAGTTTCCCAATAAGCAATTCGTCGGTCTGTTCCTCCGGTTAATAGCTGACAGCCGCGGGGTTCGAAACACACGCACATGAACAGCGTGTTCGCGTACATCACTTGGCGACGGGATAGCGAACTGTAAGTATAGTTTACTGGAAGTGTTGGTAAAGTATAGAATAGATAATTATTGAAGTGAAAACTGCTTTAGCGGCGTTGGGTATAAAATCTTAAACTCGCGTCAGGACACCGTGGCCTGATCGAAAAAGCGTAAGACGGATGTTTTTTTTTTTTTTTTTTTTGCCCTTATATTCCATGCGTAAGACGGATAGGTACCATTCCAAAATATCAAACATGCTGAACGTTAATAATCAAGTTTTCACTTCTGCCGGCACTCCCGGAGTGCAACCCGTCTTTTTATTTACTAGCTGCTCCGCGCGGTTTCACCCCCGTGGCTCCTCTCCTGTTGGTCGTAGCGTGATGATTTATAGCCTTCCTCGATAAATGAGCTATCTAACACCGAATTTTTTTCAAATCGGACCAGTAGTTCCCGAGATTAGCGCGTTCAAACAAACAAACAAACAAACTCTCCAGCTTTATAATAATAGTATAGATTAAAAAAATATATGTGGCACTCGGGGACTGCCGCGGTAAAGCTATTGCATGCTATGCCTTCAAGCCAAACCTCCGCCCGTCGGAGTGGGGAGCGTGAGGTTTTTTCGTTACGGAATTTCTCGATTCGGTCCCCGCGCTCAAGGCCCGCGATAGAAGCTATATTATAGCTTAAAAACAATGTAGTTAAACGGTGTTCAAATTATTCGAATTTGACCAAGTTTAAAAGATACAATAGGCAAGGCACTAGCTTTCAAATAAAAAATCATCGAAATCTGCAACAAATAATTATATTATTCATAGTGTACCTACTCTTCTCTATGCATTACGTTATTAATTTAAAATACGAATGAAATTTTATGCGAAACTTATAAAAGCTCTAAGCTATTAGTAGTTGTTAGTCTGTGTCTCATGTCTGTACTAAATACACGTTATTGAATTCCCATTTCGTATGTACCTAATTGTTGTGGACTGTATTATTTGTTGGGGTTTGTGTTCAAGAAAACACCCTTCCTTCGACATACATATATTATCGACCCTTATTACAATTTATACTTAATCACTATTACTTATTCACTATTACTTCTTCACTACTGGTCTGGAAGAAGAACTTGCTGCAACTGACTTTAATTCCAAATGTTGGGCTATTTATATGCGTCACCGGCGGCGATATTCAAAGCGGTGCGGCGAGCCACAAAGCCATCGCCCGGCGGCGAGGCACAAAGCGGCGGCGGCGGCTCAAAGCGGCGGCGGCTGTCTTGCATGTGCCGCCTAGGCCACGCCTCCTCCACGTGTAGACGCAATACACGTGGCGTAGTGTATACAGCGCGATAGTCGAAACCGCGGTGCGCCTCGTCGAAACCGCGGTGCGCCTCTTCTTCCATGTGTAGCGTTGATACACGTGGCGTCGCTGTGTGGGGAGCCCCGTTGTCGCCTGCGCTTGACCTTGATAGTGTGCTCGTCCTTTACAGTCCTCCCCCCGGCGTAGCTTGCGTAGCCTCCTTCATCACGACGAGCTTGCTGACGGGGCGTCTGAAGATCCCGCTCTTGGTCTTCACTTCGGCTACCCGCACAGCGTCGTCCGGCCCGGCGTGAACGCGCACCACGACCCCCATGGGCCATGTGTTGCGCGGCAAGACGTGGTCCACGATGATGACCACGTCACCTTCCTCGAGGCGTCGCGTGTCCTTTCGCGCCTCCCCCCGTGGCACGAGCGTCGGTAGGTACTCCTTGATCCATCGGTGCCAGAAGTGGTCGACCCCGCAGTTGGTGAAGGGTCGGTGGAACGGGTGCGTGGCAAGTCCCCTTTGGCTGGGACCTGCGGCATCGCTCGGCGTACTCGGCACAGCGCGCAGTTCTTCTCTATGGCGCGCACTGTGGGCCGCAGGTGGATGACCCAGTAACGCTGCCTCAGGTCGTTGGTGACACGCTCGCGGTTGGCGTGTCCGGCGGCACAATGTTCCTGTAACACTATTAGTCTGGTTATTCTGTGCCGGCCGTCGAGGATCACCGGCTTCTTTACCATGTCGGGTGCTGTGGCTGCGTTTATGTGGCCCCTTACTCTCAGCACGCCGTCTTCCATTACCGGGTCCAAGTTGTACAGCTTACTGGATCTGCTGATGGGGCACGCGTCCTTGATTCGCTTTATGTCTTCCCCAAAGCTGTCGTTCTGTGCGCGCTGCACCAACAGTCGTTCGGCTTGTTCCAGGTGGCGGCATTCTAGTCTAGTCGCCGTGTGTCTGATGCGTATGTCGATGAATGCGAGCACCCTAGCTGTTGCTCCCACCAGTGTGCGGAATTTGGAGAAGCGCTCTGGATCCGGCAGCCATTCCATCTTCCGTGGCAGCTCGCTTACATGCAATACATCAGCCTCGTCCGTAGTTTCTCGAAGTTCCTTCTCCGTGGGCCACTGGTCCTCCGTCTTTGTCAGGAATTCTGGACCCTGGAACCATCGATCATGTCCCGTGGTGAAACTTAGGCGTGTGGCGTCGTCGGCAACGTTTTCATGAGTCGGTAGCCACCGCCACTCTTCCTTCTGTGTCAATTCTCCAATCTCACCGAGGCGATGCGCGACGAACGGCGTGTATCTCTTTGCATCGTTGCGCACCCAGTGCACCACCGTCGATGAGTCTGTCCAAAACCAAGTACGAGATATGTCATACCTGTGCTCTCTTCTTATCTGATCAGCGAGTCTTGCGCCGATCACCGCCGCTTGAAGTTCTAGGCGCGGGATCGTCTGCGCGCGTCGTGGTGCCACCTTCGCTTTCGCCGAGACGAGTTTCACTTGCACGCTGCCGTCCGTTCGCCGCATACGCCAGTACGCCACGGCTGCATACGCTTGTTCACTGGCGTCGCATAGCACGTGCAGCTCGATGTTTTCGACGTGGTCCGTTGCGTAGCATCGCGGCAAACGTAGTGCGCCGACTGCTTCCAGCTGCGCCAGCCAGCCTGCAAACTGCTCGCCCTCTTGTTCAGGTATCGGCTCGTCCCACGAAATCTGGAGGCGCCACAGGCTCTGCAATATGATTTTAGCACGGATGGTGAAATAACTTAAGAGGCCTAGCGGGTCATAAATTGACATGACCGCACTTAATGCTTCGCGCTTGGTTGGCGGGCGCTTGCGATCTCGCACCTCCACCGGTACCCTGTTCATTGCTGTGTTGAATCCTAGCGCGTCTTGCTCGGCGTCCCAAATTAGCCCGAGGATCTTCGGGGCTGGCTGCGCTCCTCCCAGCTGCGTTGGTGTGCTGGCGTGCAGTTCTCGTGGCACGTCCCTCAGCACGCTCCTGTCGCTGGCGTTCCATCCTCGTAGCTTGAAGCCTGCCGCTGCGTGCACCGTCCGTATTTCCTCGATCGCTTGTCTGGCTTCCTCTGCGTCGGCGTAGCTCACCACCAGATCGTCCATGTAGTGACTCTTCGTGATCGCTTCCAGCGCCATTGGATACTGTTCTGCGTGCTGCTGTGCATTATGATTACGAATGTAATGCGCCATAAATGGAGAGCTCGCTGCGCCGAATATCATGGACGTCATCTTATAGTGCTGTGGCGGCGTGTCGCGTCGGCTTCCCCTCCATAAAAACTGCTGCGCTGGCTGGTCTTCGGGTCTTATTTTCACTTGTAAGAACATCTCCTCTATATCTGCTGTGACTGCCACTGCCTTTTCCCTGAATCGAAATAATATACCTGGCAGTGATAGTAGCAAGTCTGGGCCCTCAAGTAGTTCATCATTTAAACAAGTCCCGTGGCTTTTGGCTGCCGCATCAAAAACCAATCGCTGCTTCCCTGGTTTGTTGGGATTGGTCACAGCAAAATGCGGCAGGTACCAGCACACGCTGCTCTCGCCTTCACTGCCATCGCACGGAACCGCATACCTTTTCTCGAATAAGTTGTTCATCTGCTTGGTGTACTCGGCTGCGAATTCCGGCGCGGCGTCCATTTTTGCTTCAATCTTCAGAAGTCTCCGCAGCGCGGCGTTGTAGCTCGGCGGCATGCGGACATTATCCCTCTTCCACGGCAGGCCGATCTCGTACCCGCCCGGCGTCTTTTTCGTAGTCGTCTCGACGATGGATGTCGCTCGTCGGTCGGCGTCGCTGATGCGCGGTCTGCTGGCTATGTTCAATGATTCGATCTTGAAGTGCTCTGCCACCAGGTCGCGCAGCCGCTGGTCCGCTTGTTGTTCTCGGACGTGAAGCACGCGGTCTCTCTCGACGATCATTCGACGCGGCGTTGTTCCATGTATCACCCAGCCGAGACTTGTCTTGGAGGCGGCAGGTTCGTCGGCGCCGCCCGTCCGAAGTTCTCTGGTCACGATATGCTCCCAGTGGTCGGTACCCACCAGGACACCCGCGCGTGCTTGTTCGTAACATACCTCACGTTCCGGTATGTCGCGCAGATGTCTGTACCGAAGCAGGGATCCCGGGATGGACTGCTGATGCAACTGCAGCTTCTTCATCGTGCGGGCGCGCAGGTCGTGTAGTGTCCCGTCGCTCTGCCCCCGCAGCTGCACCGTCACCAGCCGACTTCCTTCTTCAATCTGCTCCATGTTCGCCCCGTGGATGCGGAGCGGGGTGGCGGGACCTTCGGCGCCGATCTGTTGCGCCAGGTCCTCATCAATGAGGGTGATGGTGGAGCCCTCATCGAGCAGTGCGTGCGTCGATACCTCCCCCCGTGGGCCGACGACGGTGACTGGACACATCTTCAGCAGGACGGCGCGGGGCGGTGCGGTTGCGCGGTCAGCAACCGCCATGACGGTTTCTTCGGTCGACGCAGCAGGCTCTTCTCTTCTTACGTCGTGCAGTGATGAATGATGCGGGCGGCGGCACTGGTTCACGCCGCATGGTTTCGCTCGACAGTAGCTGCGCCGATGTCTCTTCGTGGCGCACTTGAAGCAGGCGCCCTTTTCCCTGACCAGAATCCACCGCTCATCCACCGACAGCTTGGCGTAGCGCGGGCAGGCAACCATAGCGTGGTCGCGCCCGCAGCACAGGCAGAAGTCTTCTTTCTTTTCTTCTTTCTTCTCTTCTTTCTTCTCTTCTTCATCTTCACCGGAGACCATGGTGTATACTGCAGACTTCCTTTTCGGTGGAGCAGGTCGCGCTGCTGCTGCTGCTACTGCTGCTGCTGCTGCGGCGTCTCTGCGCGCTGGTGCAGTGCTGCTCGTCGGCGCGTAGGTGTAGCGAAGCGCCTGGTCCGCCTCTCTCATGAGGAAGCGGGATAGTACCACGATCTCTGGATCCGCTGTGCCTTCCTGTGCAAAAGCATAATCACACCACCTAGACCGCAGGTGCGGACTAAGTTTATCCAATATCTCCCGTGCTAGCATAGGATTGTACAAATATCCTTTTCTGTCTATGGTTTGAAGTATACACACCACATTTTGCACTTTTACCGCGAAGCAGTTGATGTCCTTGGCCGCTGCTCCAGGTCGCGGCAGCTTCCTTAGGTCTTCCATGGCCCTGTCGATTATTATCTCGGGCCTCCCGAAGCACTGCTCCAGAGTTTTCATGACTGCTTCAGGTGATGAAGCAGTGTGAAGCAGCGCTGCCACGGCGTCCCTTGCTTCCCCCTTCAGGCAGGTACGCAGCCGCTGGATGTTTTCTGCGTCGGACACTTGGTACATGCTGCTTGTGTCCCGGTAGGCTGCTCGGAACGGCAGCCACTCTTCAATCGCACCTGAAAATATCGGAAGGTCCGCGTGGCGTAGGCGCGGTCGCGCCATCTTCTCTAGGGACGCCGCCAGCTGCTCTATTCCCGTTCGTCTGGTCGGCGTCGGCGATCTTCCTCTTCTTAGTTCGGATCGCTGGTGTCTGTCATCCTTCGGCACAGGATGTGACTGGAGCCACTCGTCCACCTTGTTTCGTTCTTCTGTCGCGGTGACGGTATCTTCCGGCAGGCCCTCGTCTTCCTGTATGGCGGACACCTCGAACTGTAAGCGTTTATTTATTAATTCTTTCTCAATTTGTAGTTCTTTTCTCTGGATAGCGGCGAGTCGCTCTGCCGCTTCTAATTCCGCCGCCTTAATCCGCCGCGCCGTACTCGCCGACGACCGCACCGATCTAGCGGATCTCGCTGGCGAATGCCGTCGCGGTTGCGGCGGGATCTCCATTGTGTCTGTGGCTGACGTCAAGCGTGCGTCAGACGGCGATGCCAGCGGGTCCAGCACCAGCCGCTGCATTCGTTCTTGCCGCACACGCTCTGTCTCCTGGCTCCGGTCCTCCATTTCTGCAGCTTCACCCTGGCTGCGGGTAACCACCATGCCTAAAGAGGTGACGCACCGCAGGCTTATACTGGCAGACTCGTTCCGCTGACCAGCACCCCTGATTCCCGGCGCGTACCACCAAGGTCACCCGACGGCCCGAGTCTACCCGTAAAAAACCTTACGACTCACCTCATTGGACTAGTACCAACAGCGCGGCCCCGTCGGTAGGTACCTGACTCGCCTGGTGACGATCAAAAACACCAGCAGGCTAGTACCAACGTTACCGGTTTGCCGATATTCGCCCCTCGAAGGTGAACTCGTTGCCGATGCGTACCTCTCTTCGGCAGGATCTGGTCTTCCACGGGCAGCGTTTCCTCTTCCTGGAGTATCCGGCGATCGAAGGACCAGACGTTGTTGTGGACTGTATTATTTGTTGGGGTTTGTGTTCAAGAAAACACCCTTCCTTCGACATACATATATTATCGACCCTTATTACAATTTATACTTAATCACTATTACTTATTCACTATTACTTCTTCACTACTGGTCTGGAAGAAGAACTTGCTGCAACTGACTTTAATTCCAAATGTTGGGCTATTTATATGCGTCACCGGCGGCGATATTCAAAGCGGTGCGGCGAGCCACAAAGCCATCGCCCGGCGGCGAGGCACAAAGCGGCGGCGGCGGCTCAAAGCGGCGGCGGCTGTCTTGCATGTGCCGCCTAGGCCACGCCTCCTCCACGTGTAGACGCAATACACGTGGCGTAGTGTATACAGCGCGATAGTCGAAACCGCGGTGCGCCTCGTCGAAACCGCGGTGCGCCTCTTCTTCCATGTGTAGCGTTGATACACGTGGCGTCGCTGTGTGGGGAGCCCCGTTGTCGCCTGCGCTTGACCTTGATAGTGTGCTCGTCCTTTACACTAATCTAAATCAAGAGAAATAAGCAACTAACCGTTAATTTTTTTTTTCTACTCTTTAAAAATTTATGTTTATAATTTTATAAAGCACTAGCTTACTGCCCGCGGTTTCACCCGCTTTGTTAAAACCTAATAAATAATATACTAAAACCGTCCTCTTGAATCAATATCAAATAATATATTATATCTATTAAAGAAAAACGCATCAAAATCCGTCAGTCCGACAGAAAAAGCTACTTTCTTTTATACTATGTAGTGATGTGAAATTTGAATACTATTTAAAACTAAAATATCAAATTCTAGCATTTATAGCGTTGTTTTAGCCAAAATACATGCACCGTATGCTAAATCTTTTGTTAAAAATTAGTTGCAAATAATTGTAAACTAACTAGTTACTGTATTTTTTTGAGAAATAATACTAATCTACTAACACGAGATCCCATATAATACACGATCCGTCGGTCCCCGCGCTGACCGCTTCCATATCATTGGGCGACACTTGTATCGCCGACACGGGACTCTTGTGCTCTTTGAGGACTTTCTTTAGACTCTGGCACTCCGGTTTTATGTCCCAGAGACGAACCTTGAATTAAACAGTTAAAAACAACCGACTTCAAACTCGCACTTGCAACATTTACAAATACATACAGACAAAAATGCTCATAAAATAAAAACTACTGGGCCTATCCGAAGAAAATTTTTATGGGACCAATTCGACACCATCCATCGAACGTCGAACAAAAAAAGAATCACGTAAATCGGTTCAGAAACCTCGGAGTAATCGGTGTACATACATAAAAAAAAACATACCGGCCGAATTGATAACCTCCTCCTTTTTTTTGAAGTCGGTTAAATAGTAATAAATACATGTATTTATCATAGATATTGTGTTTTATTTGAACCCTTTCCTATTTTATAAGGACCATGAATTACTGTGCGTGCAGTTGAAAAACTATTTCACTTTTGTAAAATACTTTTATTTTATAAAACAAGTGTCTTAGTTAATTTACTTCACTTTATTCCGACATTCGATTGAAACATTGAATGAGGCGACTTCAAATTAAATATTTTGCAGTTGAACAAGAGATTCTTTTAAAGCTACCTAGTGATTGAACACATTAGACACATTGTGGCTCTTTAGTGTAAGGTCATAATTTCTAGTCATACAGATATTATACCCGAATTGTTTATTAGCAAGAGCTAGTAAACAATCCGAGTTACGGCTAGACTAGGACGTCTAGCATAATAGCATAATCTAGAAAAATCCGGGTTACGGCTATCACAAGAGCATGGGAACGAATTTACTTAACCCTACAATAATAGGTACATTTTATTTCAAGCACACACGTCTTCATCTAAACACCTCTTACAACTAGGTACATACTTAAAATTACCACTATATTTCTGAAGATTTCATTTATCATTAAAATTTGAAGTGCATAACAGCTGTAAGTGTAAAACTTGATATAAAATGTATACAATACCATATATTTTGATTATTTACCTGACCCTCACAACCTCCAGAAATGAGCGTCCGTCCATCATGCGTCATGTCAAGTGCCGAAGCGCCCTTATTGTGCGTGTTAAAAATGCAATAAATTAATCTACCAGTTAGTGGCGTGAAGGCTCGGATATTCCCGTCGTTCCAACCTGGAAGAACAATTATAATTATGTATGTAAATCCAGATGTTTCTTGGTAATAGTTACATCCTACTAGCTGCCCCAGAAGACGTGGATTAGTAATAGGGATCTATTGTATTAACAAAATCGTAAAGTTAGCCGAATTGATCGAGCCGTTCTCGGCATTTGAACACATTTAGCGATTCATAATTAAATTTATAAAATGATTCACGATTATCTATATAAAGTTGGTGGATATTATTTAAGATGAGTGAATCGTAATTATTTGAATTGGTGTCAATAGTGCACTTCTCCGAGGTGTGCAATAATAACGTTTGAGGTCCATTTTTTGATGGCTAATATAAGATACTTTTTGTCAAATTATAAGATTTAAATTTGAATAGTCTAGAAAATAAAAATTAATATTATAATGTACGTCATAAGTCATAACAAATGGAAAGCAAATGTATGCAGTTTATGTGCAATTATTTCTACGAAGATAATGATTTACTGCACATCGTATATTACTTTACAGTTAATTACTTCCATAAATCCATAATATTATGTTTAAAATTAATATTTGATAATTTGAGTTTTATAATAGGGGTTAAAAAAGACCACTCAGACAGCGACAGTACCCCACGCCCCTGTGCAAGCACAGGAGTGAACGATCATCGAGGGCTAGAGCCAGCATGACTCTGCCCGCCTCACGCTCAGGGCACCGCGCCACATCTCATCTTCGTGGCTGGTCTGATCCTACATAATGTAAGAGTTCTCGTGAAGAGCTTACTATAGAAATGATCCTATGAAGTAAGGTCTTGCCGTACGGACGGTTCTAGGTGGTAATATTAGATTGGAAAAAAACTTCGATAGCGCGATGTAAATTTGTTATTTTGTTAGTGGTGACATCTAGCGGTGCTGTTTAAAACTCGAACAACACGGAGTATGTGATAATTTTTTATTACAGCGCCATCTAGTGGTAGCACGTAATATTATTTTTAGCACGTAGTTCGTCCACGATACGCGTACCTAAATAATATTATTAATATCGAGGAACTATTATATTATTTACACTAATAAATTGATGTTTAGTGTGTTTTTAATCTGAGGATGATATAATATTTTAAAAGGAAAGTTTAATTATGTAACTATCAAACCTAATTTGTTGTTTGAAAAATATAAGTACTTACTTATTTATTTTCAGTAATCTTATTAACTACATGGCTAAGGTAAATAATCAATAAAAAAAGGATTTTTTGGTCTATAAAAATTTAAACAATATTATATTATTCTGTAACTATGTACCTAAGGTTGTTATATTGTGTACTTCAAGACATAAGCAGGGTAAATATACCAAGTACCACCCACCTGAAACAATCGACTTTCCGTCACTAGAGAACAAAACGGATGAACAAATAAAGTTAGGCACGACGATACGTAACAACTCTTGTGCAGTTTTAACGCACCACACGCGAACATCGCCCGCGCCAGCTGTAGCAAACACACCTGACATTCCCCTGTTGAGAAACATACAAAAAAAAGATTTATTTGCCAATTATGACTTAAAATAAAAATGCATATTAGTCAATTACTTTAAATAGAAACAACTTTCGCAGGCAATTTGTATAATCTCTCCGTTTACAAATACTCGGCATTTTGTAAAATGCTGAGGATTTACTTTTTCCAAAATTCTACAAAAAGACGGTCGCGAGCCGACGGAGCCCAACTTCGTGGGGCTCCTATTTCTGTGTAGTTTTAAAAACACGAACCTAACCTAACCCACCCCCTTATCCAAACGAAAAATTTCTGATTACGAATTCTCGACATATTACAAAATGCCGAGCTTTTGTAAACGGCGAAATAAAACAATTTTCCTGCGACATAATACAACAAATCTATTTGTGTCCTACTTTTTCATTTCTGAGCTATTTTAAGCACCTCATCCTTGATTCTTATGAAGTATTTTCACGCTATTGTCTATTGTCTACGCTAATTTGTGCCAGAATTATTTTATACTGATTCAGCATGTGATGATCGCACAATTAAACAAGTCGGCGCGGCGGTTATCTAAATATCAATAAATATGTCGCCGATGCAATCCGGCACGAAGGACCAAAAGATTAAGGGGATGATAAGATATAAAATAAATTGTTTTAAACTATAATTCATATTAATAAATACGCAGTAATAAGCGTGCGTACTAATTAATGATATTGTAAAATGTTTGTAAGCGACGCGGATGAAATGTGGACCGATTGGTTGATATCGTCATCGACAAAAGGTACATTAGCTTCGGCTTAGAACCGCTAACTTGTATTGTGTGGTCATCTTCTCATACAGATAAAATAGAAGGAAAACCAGTCGTCACCAACACATACTATTAAATAGTTATTACGATCATTAACTTCATATATAATGTTAAATCAAAAAAAAAAATCACTCTGACTACATTAAATAATATTTTATCGCGTGAATTACTTCGGAAACGCAATATCATTAATAGCACATCGATGACACGTCACAACCAGGGTCGGTTCAAAGGTTTTCACATTTATCGCGTATATTTCACTCGTCCTGGTTCCAGCTAATAGCAGTCGTTTATCACCCCGCAGTTGAGGCGTCTCCATCAACTCAAGTGATGTTATGCTTCCGTTCAGTTTTGTTGATTTTAACTGAAACAATACAAAGATTTATTTAATTTATTTCTTTGACAATTTAATGCACCACACCAAGTTGATATACCTATTTAAAAGTATGCAGTAAATAGACTGACAGTACATAAGGCAGCCTTATCGCTTACCAGCTATCTCTTACAGGCTACAAGGTAAGGGATAAAAAAAGTTGAAAATAAAAGTTACGCGGATGGCTGTGAGGATTGAATACATAAATTAATAATAGGAAAGGATACATAGGTATATTATATTAATAAGAAGGAAATGCTAAATTTAAGAAGTGTTTATATAAAAGAGTTTTAAAAGATTTTATAGTTAGTTAGTTCTTATACACCCAAAGTATCGGGTGTACCTAATGTAAAATGTACAGTACATAAACTTTGGAAAGCTTACCTGCTTGTAAATTCAATTAATCGAAAAATTCCCTATTTACAATTTTTCCTTTGAGTAATGCTGACTGTTGGTGTAGATAATATATATTTTTAAACATTTTAAAATAAGACCAATAATATGTAGTCCTTCGTAACTTACCGCTCTATAAAACGGCTTATTCGGGTCTAGAACTTTGCCTTTGGGGAAGTCTCCCTTCCAATTGATTTCATCCAAAATATCCACAGTACCATCCCCAGAACCCACGATTAAACATCCGTCTTCCATGATCATTATTGTTTCTATTCCTGTAATTGTTCTTCAAGTTAGTCGTATTTCAAGATACACTATTAGGAATGTTTATTGTATAACTTATAGAACTTGTATTTATTTATTTGTAATTAATTTTATGACTATATGTATGCTTTATTAGATTATATAAGCACCCGCGCCTTGCCTGCGTTTTTAAAGAAAAATCCGCATAGTACCTACCCATTCCTGTGGGATTTGCGGGATAAAAAGTATGTAGCCTAAGTCTTATTCTGGGTCTTCAGCTACCTACATACTAAATTTAATTGTAATCGGTTTAGTAATATTTGCGAAAAGAGCAAACATCCACCCATCCATCCTCACAAACTATCGCACTTATAATATTAGTAGGATGCGTTTTATTTCAGAAATTTATTTACGCGACAATGTATTTACCGAGACTATAACACAGTGACTCTGGGCGCTTTCCTTTCTTCCAAGGTCCACATTTAGCCAAACATCCGAGGAATGTTGGCTTAATATTGGCGACATCCATCATTGGATCCGGAGGGTAATTTATGGAAAACTTGATCATATCACCTGAACTGGAATATCAACATGTTGTTTACTTTAAAATATAGTATCGAAAAAGCTAGAATTAGTTTAAAAAAGAAGCGTATGTGCCGAACACACTTGTCAGAAGTGAAACTTCTTTAGATTCATAGATGCCAAAATCGTTGCCTAGCTCCATGACGTGACAAGAAATTTCACTCTCAACGCGGCCAAAGAAATTTCACTTGAAAATATTTTGAAATAAAAGCTATAAGTACCACATCCACTAAAAATCGAGATTCTATGTGGTTTATGTGCGTAGCAGTTGAGTTACCAATTTTATTTCTTACATTCTAACAATATTAGATACTTAAAAATATCTTACGTAGTGCCAGCTATCCCATAGGAATCGTCCTGGCTGATGGCAATACATCGCACAGTTCTACGCAATTTGCCGAGCGAAACGTCGACGACATCTAAATTCTTGCTCGCCGCACGTATGTTCCAGACACGAAGATTGGCTACATTCATTTCAAAACTAAGTCAATTTTTTTAATTATTTGAATGAATGAATGAATGAATGAATGAATACGTTTATTGCCACAACAAGCTTGATACATACATTTAAATCTACTTAACCTAAAGAACACAATAAAATAATAATAAAAAAAAAACAATGAGAAAAGAAGAAAAAAAAAATAGTTTGTGACAAAAGGTCCAGACTCAGCTATGCTGACTCGAAAGAGTGCAATAACATTTTATAACTAGCCGATTGTTCCAGGTTTACCCGGTGCAGTAAAAATAAAATATGTTACTCGGTAGATTTACAAACTTTTGCTCGTATAGTAGGTATACCTAAGTACGATTATAGGTAATATCTAGTCATTTCTTGTGCTTGATTTTACGCGAGCATTATAAGTACACT
Source organism: Colias croceus (assembly GCF_905220415.1). Lineage (NCBI taxonomy): Eukaryota > Metazoa > Arthropoda > Insecta > Lepidoptera > Pieridae > Colias > Colias croceus. Next base: position 2,204,716 of record NC_059547.1, read on the forward strand.
AATGCCCCGCGGTTTTAACCACATTGTTCCGTTCCTTTTGGTCTTAGGGTGATGATTTATTATAGGTAAGTAGCACTGAGCACAAAGCTTTCCTCGATAAATAACACCCAAACAATTTTTCAAATCGGACCTAGTTCCTGAGATAAGCGAGTTCAATCAAACAAATTCTTCAGCTACATAATATGTATTAGAATATAATAGACAATTGAAGATTTTACCGAATTTTGGGAAGATTTGAACGGATGAATAAATCCGTTTCTTTAATTAATTTCCATTTTAAACGATTAAGTATATTAATAAAAAAATACTTACAATCACCGCCAGTAACAAACGAATTAACCCGCAAAGTCAAAGCAGTGAGCGTCATAGCATCCCCCGTTGTGAGGCGCGCAGCCGCCGCCGTTCCAGTGGCAGCGCCAGCGACACAATCCCATAGTACTACACAACCATCATCCCGACCACCAAGAGATATCATGTAGCGCTCGTCCGATGAAAACGTTAGTGCTTCTACGCGAACCTGGGTTAGGATATTGTATGTAAAGAAGGCCAGTAAAAAAAATTGACGATGCATTTAACTTCTGTGTGATATAACACGGCAAGTAGCTTTTTGGAGAGGCATATGAAAAGCTTTTTTAAAATGGTTGATGCTTCTAATTAGGCGTTAGCAATACAGTGCCATAACACCACGCAACCATCATCCCGACCAATAAGAGATATCATGTACCTACCGTTCGTCTGATGAAAACGTTAGCATCTACGCGTACCTAGTAAATGCATGTTTAAAAAATGATATTTTCTGGATTACTTAGATAGTGAAACGTCTCATGAAAACGCTTCTTGAAATTTGGTGCGAAAGAATAAACATAAGGCTAAATAATTAAATATAATTATATTCAATATGTTACGGTACATATAAATTGGAACACACCTTGTGCAATTCATGAGTGCCCACTACCACTCGTTTCTTGAAATCCCACACTTTCGCAGACGCTTTGAAACCTATATGGTTAATCTGCCCGGATCCCACATACGTTCCTTTGGGAGACACGGCCACGGTAGAGACGCTGTTTGTGTGTCCACTAAGAAAGGACATTTTCTTTGTCTTCCACTCTTGGATGCACACCTTATTACCCATCGGGTATACAATATGTTCACCATTTGGATGAACTTTCAAACTTCTTATAGCAGAACCTACAATGCAAGAAATACTTACTACTTACTTAGTTGTAATAACACATATTGGTACTTTATATTTGGTGAACTCACCAGTCCATAGAAATGTACATATAAATATGTCTGATATTGGCAACTACTACTCTATATTTTAACCTATTCTTTAGTTTGCTTACCTACACAAAATACAGTAATAATGAGTAAAGTGAAAATTAAAACCTATACAATATTAAAATTAAGCACTTACCATCAAAACCTATAATAGCGTAAGGTTCAAGATTTTTAACATCCATACTTGTCTATTACAATTAAGATGGAATAAGTAATAAAAATATATTATAAATATTTAATGTAATAAAAAATGTTCGAGTAGGGTTGTTGATTGTTTAAAAACAAACTCGTTGCTAGGATACCGAAATAGACAAACAACCATAGACACTTGTTTAACTTTTTTTTAAGTCTTGGGCCCTCATCACCGTTCGTGGCATTAAAACAATTATAGTAGGGGAAGTGGGCCCAAAGGGGGCACCTTACCGGAAAATTAAAAAAAATAAGGTTTGAAAAGAAGTTAAACCATTTATTTTTTTGCAAAAAGTTCCATTACTAAATACTTTTGAATGCTAAGTGGTTAAATTTGTCAAAAGTTAAAGTATATAATAATTATAAACAGTTTAGTAAAAGCCTACGATTGCCTGCTTTGCCCGAAGGGGAGGCCTAAAGCGGGCTTTCTTTTAGGGCAAAACGGGCAGTAGTTGGGTAAAGCGGGCAGACCTGGATTTAAACAGCAGATTCCAAAATATACAGCCACAAATAATATATATAATAAATGTAAAAGACAAAAATATTTTATAAGTTATGTATTTCAAACAGTCACACAATTATTTCTAAATTTATATATGAAACAAAGGAACGTAAAAAATAAAAGTCTCATAGTTATAGTCTCATTACAAAATTAAAAATAATTTTATAATAATTGTCATTAATGATGAAACAAATTATTAAGGTCGGCATAACATGTGAACGACAAGTATTTAAACAAAATAATTCCTAAAATAATGTGCCTAATAGGTAGGTAAGTATACAAGTTCCATAAATTCTTGTTTAGACAGCCCGTAAAATAAAGAGTCCACGTATTCCAAAAGCTCCATATCTTTTTCCGTAGAAAAGACAGTAGTAAACCTACCAAGCTCATAACACGAACGATTTAAGATGTCTTTGTGATGTCGTTCTTGGAATCCCATATTTAGTTGCTACTTTTTTGACAGGTTTTCCTAACTCTTGCACTTCTCGCATTGCTTGCTGCATAGTTGAGCGTTACCATGAGGCTTGTGAAGTTTTACGCTTATATTTACTAACCATCTGAAAGGAAAAAGCAATTTATTTACAAAATAATGTATGTGTGTGTAATGAATGAAAGAAAGAATGTAAGTGAATTTTAGCGGACGGGGCAAAGCGGGCGCGTGCCCGCTTTACCCTGCCCGCTTTGCCTTTTTCGACATACGAAAGGTTCAGACGAAATTATAACATCAAAATTTTTAGACACGTGTCTTTTTATGGAACTAAAATACGGCCAGATAGCCACTTAATAACTTACAAATTTTGGATAAAGGATGGTAAACACCAAAATAAAAAGAACACATATTACATACCTTGCAATATTTTTCAAAAATCATCGAAAAACATTTATTTGTTGTAGCTTGTAAATGCGTGCTCGCAAGCGAATCGAATGACTGCCGCGAGGTGGGAGGGGTGAAGGGATCGTGCTCACGCGTCGCGCGCGCGCCATTATTTAAAATTACGATACTATACTGAGTGCCCGCTTTAGGCTATGTGCCCACTTTAGGCCTCCTTCCCCTAAATTTGTGAAATTAAAACCACGACTTGCGAGGCTCAGCTATTGGCTAGTACTAGCATGGACGAATATAATCTTTATTGGGTCCATGGTACTAGTAAGTAGTACGTACACATACGGAAATAGATACGCAATAACCTGTGGCAATAACTCTACAGTTTAAAGTTTTAAGACCCGCATCAGGCAGCGTGAAAGTCTACGTTTTTCGTTGCTCTTCAATAAAATTAATACCACACCGATTGAAATAAATATTCTTATTATTGTTCTAGAAATAACTATTAGCATAGGTATGTGTTTTTATTTCAATACGTTGTTTCGATAAATGTAATATTATTCCAAATTATTATTTTCATTATCACACATACACATTATCATTATAGGTTTTAAATAAAACAACGTAATTTATTTATTTTTATTATCTTCTTCCTATAATAATCATATGATTGCTGTTCGACATGATTATGTTCACCCCTGTATACCGTACAATCAAATAATTTCACATTGTGTACCCAATTACTCTCATGCTAAATCCACACAGAATCCTTTTTTTAATATTGATCCAAATTGAATTGATTCTAAAATTGGAATTTAACACTGGAAATGGGGTGAGTTATATTTTTAACATTGCTTATATTTTTTTTAGCGATCCTTTGTAATAGCGACCATAGGAGGAGTCAAACAGCTTGTCGAAGAGCATGAAGAAGTCTGGCAGAATCTGGCAGTTCTGAAACAAAGTATGCATATTTCAATTACCTGCATTTCGAATTTAAAAACTGTCAGGCAAATAATAATTACTCTATTGTTATTCTACACTTTCTTGAAATTTTAATAAGAACAATTTTTCGATTTTAATCAGACATGTCGCCGTAATCTGATTGAATCTGCTATTTGACTGAATGATGACGACGAGTTAGTTGTCCTTAAGTCATTCCATTAAATGTCGTCATTCAATGAACGCGCTAGTCATTCAATCGAAAAGCAGATTAAAACAGATGACTGCGACATACATATATTATAGACTAGCAGTGCTTCGCTCCTGTTGGTCTTAGCTAGATGATATTATATAGCCTTCCTCGATAAATAGGCTATCTAACACCGAAAGAATTTTTCAAATCAGACCAGTAGTTCCCTAGATAAGCGCGTTCAAACAAACAAACTCTTCAGATTTTAGTATAGATAAAGGTACTAAGATACTTACTTGACAAAAACTGCAAGGCACTTAACACACTCTGGCTACTACTTATGCTGCGAACTTTACTTTCATTTTTGGGATTTTATGCTTATTTACAGGAATTTCTATTAGTTTATTAACTAACCTTATCACATCATTTCTGTAATCAACATAATATAATTACATTTTTATTTGTTCCCATTTAGCCCATTCCATTTCTCCACAGGATATCAATTTTTTACTATTCATCCATGGCTGTCCCTCTCTTCCGTCTTCCCTCTGTCTACGTCTTCCAGGATATCAAACAGGGGAAATATTTTGCGATTGTCAATTTCAAATGCATTGGCCATTGGTAATTTTTGTTTTCTTGCATATTCAAAATCTTCAAACCCAATGATTTCGCCATAGCATAAGCATTACTTATTAAACCGAGTTACAAGATGGACAGACGACCAGCCCCCCTAGCCAAGTGGCTTTCTGTTAGCGTAGCGTTCAATAGAATAGACTACGAATGTATGAGATTGACGTAAGCTGTAGATACGTTTAACTACAGCTTATGTCAATCTAGATACGTTTAACTACAGCTTATGTCAATCTCATACATTCGTAGGCTATTCTATTGAACGCTACGCTAACAGAAAGCCACTTGGCTAGGGGGGCTGGTCCGAGTGGCAGGAAGCCGCTGGATGCAGGCCGCCGGTGACCGGTCGTACTGGAGATCCTTGAGGGAGGCCTTTGTCCAGCAGTGGACGTCCCACGGCTGAAGCGACGACGACGACGACGACAATGACGATGATGACATTTCAGTGGGAATTGACTTTAACTGCTTTTATTTTATCGCGAATAGTTGGTTAGTTACGTGTTTAAATTGCTTCCTTTGTTTGATTTAATGCTTACTCCAATTGATGCGGTAAGGCTCTTGTAGGTATTTCAAACATTTGAACTGCATTCCATTTTATGCCAGCTGCTAAGGAAACTTCGCCGAATAAAATGTTCACTAGTTTTTCTTCAAAAGGCATGCAACACTTTCTTGAGATCTTCCTGTATATTGCTACCTGGTACCTATAGTGGAACTTGGTTGATACCTGCTTTCACTTTATAAGAATGCAAAAATGTTTGCAGGGATCTCTTTGACGGCAACACAAACATTTTCTCTAAAATTTCATATGCCTTAGTACTCTGCTTAAAAATAGTTAAAGCCATTGTTTTTTCATCATTTGTATATTTCCTTCCTTTTGGTTTAAAAACACTTTTCAACTGAAGTTTTGTAAAAGTTTTAATAGTGTCAGGCAATTTTTCAATTATTGATTGAAATGCTGTAATCTTGGAAGTTTTCTTTGCAGCTTGTATTTGTTTCTTTTGATTTTTATATTTTAAAGTAATTCTTTCTAATTTCTTTTTCAATCTATTGATTATTATACTATCCCGAAGTTTATGATTACCTGGAAAAAAGATAATACAGTTATGTAAAGAGGAAAAATTGATACATAATATTACAATGGGGGTTATCAGTGGCTTAATGTCACGCAGAGAGTGACCTGAGCTCGGAATTAGCCAAAAGGATCAAAAAGAATGCATAAAAAATTGAAATGAGGAGATCCATAGAAGAATAGAATCTTTGAGGAAGACGAAGCAGAGCTTTCATGCTAAATATATGTCACTGTCATCTGGTTGAATCTGCTATATAAAAAATGAAAGAGCATTTATTGCAACACACACAAACATTATAAATAAGTACAAGGTACATTAAAAAAATATATAATAATAACTAGTTTCACGCCCGCGGCTTCGCCCGCTTTGTCTAAAACATAATAAATTATATACTAAAACCTTCCTCTTGAATCACTCTATCCATTAAAAAAAACCGCATCAAAATCCGTTGCGTAGTTTTAAAGATTTAAGCATACAAAGGGACATAGGGACAGAAAAAGCGACTTTGTTTTATACTATGTAGTTAGTGAAAATACAATCATAAATTAATAATGTTAATTTACTTCTTACCTATGGAATTTTTATGTGTGGTAGTCATAGAAGGCTGCACTGGGACAGATTCCACAGAACTCAGCTGGGTGTGAACTGAAAAAATATAAGTTATTCATTTTATTATTTGACTAGCTGTGCTGCGCGGTTTCACCCGCATTGTTCCCGTCCTGTTGGTCTTAGCGTTATGATATATTATAGCCTTATAGCCTTCCTCGATAAATGGGCTATCTAACACCGAAATAATTTTTCAAATCGGACCAATAGTTCCAGAGATTAGCGCGTTCAAACAAACAAACTCTTTATAATATTAGTATAGATTGAATGACTAACGCGTAACTAATTACCGCAAACCCATCCTAAACCCACCCCCTTAGCCAAACCAACAACTATGCTAAATGATGTTCAGTCAAGACGTTGAATGTTACATTAAGCACCTTGACTAGTTATCCTTTAATCATTCAATTAAATGTCATTTAATGAACGCACTAGTCATTTAATCAAATAGCAGAATCAACCAGATGACTGAGAGTTTAAATATTAATAATTCAGTTCTTACCAATGGGATATTTTTGAATTGTAATATTAGAAGGCTGCACTGGCACAGATTCCACGGTGCTCAGCTGGTTGTGAACTGGAAAATAAAAGTTATAATTTTTTTATTTTATTATGTATTGTTTTATTAAAGTAACAAAACTTTGAATGTATTCAATTTTTTATGGGTATCATTTAAGCTATCACCAATTTAATTAGTTTTGTGTTTCTTAAATAATAGGGTTTGTCCTCAAAATAGTAGATCTGTCACCAAAATGCAGTCACCAAACAATGCAAAATCAGTTCCACAATTAATCACCGAAAATCCTGAGATATAAGGTCTAGTACAAAATAAATGTTTTTGTATGTATTAAAATAGGTGTGTCCTAATAAGTATTTAAGCAAACTAATTTAAAGAGATCACCAATAAATCATATTATGTTACTAAAAGTTAAAATAATCAATATTTATTCTTAAAAATAAAAACCACTGAATAATCAGCTCTGGTTTAATAGCTGGCTAATGGTAAGCATAATTGTAGATAAAACAATTAATTAAAGTTAAAATAATCAATATTTATTGTTAAAAAACAATAATCACTGAATAATCAGCGCTGGTTTGGATTTCGAAGGGCGCCCCCTTTTCCTTGATAAGCACATTTTTTGCTTCTGGTGGGGGGTTGGCCAGCTTTAAGCGTATGGCTAATCCGATAATATGTTTGCACATGTCAATTTATAAAGCGCGCCAATTTGTCTCCGCCCCTTTGATCATTTTTTCATTAAAATTATAAATTGATGTATTAAATTGATAACGAATACTATTAATTTATTATCTGAACGAAATAAAATGTTACTACTGTATTGGTGACAAAATATCAAATAAAAAGGAGTCGCAGTCAGGGATCGATAATCGATTTATTTGGTGACAGATCTACCATTCTGAGCACAGAGCTATTATTTAAGTAACATAACTGTTATTATAAGAACGAAGTGTATATTCATGTAATGCAATATAATTTTATTGGTTATCGATCTCTAATTTTACACATATATTAACATTAATTTGATAATTCATACCTGGGAACATTTTTTGTTTATCTGAGAACGAAAATATTTCGAGGTGATAGATCTATTTATTAGCTGATACAACTTGATGACAAATATAAATTTTGGTTGTAGAAAATATAGTTCCCATTTTTTTTTAATTTAATTATACAGTTGTTACGAGTTTCTAATTTTAATGAACTTGCACACAACTGGCAAAAAGTGTTGTTACAACTTTCGGTCTTAATTCCAGCCCCTTTTCGCAACGAGCGATAAGGAAGTTTGATCCAATAATCTATAATATAAAAATGAATCGCAAAATGTGTTGGTAAGCGCATAACTCGAGAACGGCTGAACCGATTTCGATAATTCTTTTTTTATTATATTCCTTGAAGTATGAGGATGGTTCTTATTGAGAGAAAACGTAAACATGTACCACGGGCGAAGCCGGGGCGGACCGCTAGTTTACAATAATTTTTCATACATATTTGATTACACAAATTTGGGTAAACTTTACTAACCTCTATCTAGTTGAATTGTGATAGTAGATGTTGAGGGTTGCTCATCTTGGTTAGCTGGTTGCATTTCTAAAGGATCCAGCTCTGTAGTAGATGGCATACTTTCATTATCTGTGAGTATGGTTGATCTTTTGTTTCCTGAAAATATTAAAGAACTCTTTTTTAATTTTAAAGAACAGACATTAAAGATCTTGTAAAGTTTGATGTAGTAAAAATGTTAGTTCAGATTTAATTTTATGTTCTCTTCTTATGATGATGATGTTACCATATTATATTAGATCTTACCTAAGTTTAATGTTGGAACAGCATTTTTAGTAAGGCGACGGCTTGGCAGCTGATAGCCTTCCCAAAAGTGCTTATTGCAAAATAATATGTGGTTATAGATGTATGAATTTCCTCTCTCTTGTGTTGCTACATCTAGCACAGCTCGCCATACAGAAAACTTTTCAATGTCTTCGAGTTTTTCACTTTTCGGGTTAGGGAAATGATGCAGCGGGCCTGAAAGTTATTCAAGTTACAGTTATACAATTTTAACTAATAGTCTGGGTGAAAATTTTTTATCTTTTATTTGTACATAATTTCATAGTGTCAATATTGAAACTTACTATCATTAATACATCCGAAATAGCACTTCAACCGCGATCTACGAGGCATTGTTTAATATAGTGCCAACTCCGAAATCGTAAGAAGTTAGTAGTCCGCGGGGCAAGGTAAGTCACAAAAGCAGTTAGGTATCACTATCAGAATTCAGAATACAAAATCAAAGCAAAGACATGGCAAAGACTCAGTTTCAATCTGAAAGCACAATATTTTAACAACACACCATAACAACAGCGAAAAGGAAACGTCTAAAATCAAGTTTCAGATTTGAAAGTTTGAACTAGGCATGGGCGTTGAATCAACGGACTAGTTAAATTAACCGTCTATGTACATTCAACGATTCGACTAGTCCATCGCTCACCAACGCACTAGTTGAATTCAACGACTAAACAAAAGAGTCGAAACGCTCGTCAACGCGTCCGCGACGGTTAACTCTTCGACGTGGCCGTATAATAGTCCACCGTAGACGGTTAAACGACTCGTCGTAGACGGCTCGTCAGTCGACACGTTTGTATTAACTATCAACTTGCGACGCGACGCGTCGCGAGTTGATAGTTCAATATTTTTACCGTTAATTCCGTTTGACTTTTAATGAGATTACTATGATCAATGCTCGAAATATTGAAAAAAAAGGAGATTAATTTGTATTAATTTGATATTATTGAACTAAATAATAATTTATATATATATTTAATAATTTATATATATAAATTATTATATTTAATAATAATTTATATTATTGAATTGTCTTAAAAATCTAAGATATTTTTTTTATTCAGTTAATTTATTACATATCATAAGGATTACCTACCTATAATAATATATTGAATAATGTTAATATATCGACTATAACTAACGACTTAAAACGACAAGTTAAATCATAAACAAAAACTTGATAATAGATAGGTGATATAATTATATATAATTGTTAAAAAATAGCTTTGACTTTTAAAGTGAAACTTTTATTACATCGTCTCAAACTTATTGGTCTGTGTAGCGCATGTTGCGTGACGCACGATACGTACGATAATTATCGTACAAATAGGATAATTTTTAGTTAAATGTCTATAGTGTGAAAAAAAGTTTCACTTTTACCGTGGTTTCATAAAACCACACAACTTTTTTCTTTACTAGAGACAACCCTGACATTGAATTCTTTGAAAATCTATAATTCGTAATAACTTCGTGGTAAGAATGTGGAATTTTACATGTAGAGTGTAGACCTCAGTTCAAGGTAACGAACGTTCGATTACCAATACCGTCGCGCGTCGGTCGACCGTGTCAATCGTTGTCAATTCGTTTCAGTTTACACATCGACTAGTCGAAGATTTTAACTAGTTGATCGACTAGTTGATGAACGACATTTAACGGTCTAGTCTCGTTGATGAAAAATGCGTCGACGACCCATTCCTAGTTTGAACATGGTTTGAACGGAAGACATCACAGCAGGGGGGGGACAGTTGCCTTGTAATGACATTTGTCGAAGATAGAGGCGCCATCTCTACGTTGAATCCAAACGCCACGGACCAATTAGTTTCTTAAATAACTGTAGATGGCACTACATTAACGAGTTATAAAATAACAGTATTTTTGTTATTTTCCAAAAAAATTATATCATCATATATAAATTTTGAGAATTTTTTACATCCAAAAAAGGTAATTAAATAAATCTTTTTTAAATATTTTTTATCTAAAACTAAATATTTAGTTTGGTAACACTCCCATGTGTCAACAAATTCAAGCTTATTTTTTTAAGTCACAAAATGGCGGCTACTACTTGCTTGTGCGCATGTTTGTAGATTTCTCGTTCCATTTTGTAAATTTTCGTGTGTGAATACCAAGTGTAAGTGCGTCGAGTCGAGCTTTCCTCCTCCGCCTTCCTATTGCGTTGTTCGCGTCGAAAATCTTTTTCATCTTGTATATTTTTTGTGATAGAGACACTCTGTGCGTTAACTTTAGTTAAAATGCCGAAAAGGTGTATTTTGGGCTGTCCCTACTATGGTAAGTACCTATTTATATCTCTATACTCCATATCATATAACACATGAGTAACCTAGTTCTGAACCTAGAACCTCGAACTGGATCTATCTATTTCATATAAAGTTGTATAATCACTTCACGCTCGTCCCGAGGGAACTATTTCTACTACCTACCAATATAAAATAAAGCTTATGATGACACTCATAAAATAATGTGACTCTTTCTAAGTAAAAATGGCCTGAGGAGCCTGAATGTTCTCTCAAATATCCTGTAATTTTAAGTGGCTTTTATACATTTAATTCAATATGTAGTGCATGATGTGCTTACCTGTAAAAGATTGATACACCTGCCACGATTTGATTGATTGTAGCCCATAATTGTCTTAGTGTACTCAATTGTTGGTAAGCCAAATAAATAAATAAAAACAACAACCATGCGGACAATGTCGCGGGCACATTTTATGATTACAATATTTGGCTTCCACGCAGACAAACTAGTTCCAAATACAGATATAGATAAGCATGATAAAATCCTATAATATATATTAATATTATAAAGCTGGGGAATTTATTTGAAAGCTTTCAGTGTTCGATACCTAGTCTATTTATTGATTGAAAGATTTAGTTAGTTCCTGAGATTTGCGCTTTGTTTGTTATTGTGCATAGTCACTGTTGTGTGATTACTGTAAATGTCATGATCCTTTATTAGAAGTATAATATACCCTTTTCATGATATAATAAATTTTATAAATAAAGTTTGACTAACTATTGTTTTATTTTTTTCAGATTTTGCAATGCATCGTTTCCCAGATGCAAAAAAATTCCCTGAGAGATTGAAAACTTGGGTTAATCTTGTTGGAGGAAGACTTGAAACATTGTCAGATATTGAATATTACAAGAAACAGGTTATTTGTGACATACATTTCTGTGAAACTTACAGAAATCGAAATAATCGGTTGAACGCATTGGCAGTTCCAACACTTCATCTGCCTGGTAAGCCTTTTAATTTTGACTCATGTTGAATTTATTTAATTAATTGTGGTGTTTAATGTTGGAGTTGGATTTGAAACCACCTTTAACTTACAGACAAGATTTATAATGTGTAACCAAGAGTACTTCTTAGGTCATTGGCATCAATGTTTCCTTCACTATTCACATCATCGTATCCCATACCTGGATAAAATATAGCCTAAGTTCACCGGCAATAGTGTAGCTTCCCAACGGTGAAATATTTTTTAAATCAGTCAAGTATTTTCGGAGCCTATTCAATCCAAACAAACTATCAAATCTTTACTTTTTATAATATTAGTATCAATACCATACAAATCATGTTGTGGCACATTAGCTAATAGAGTAATTGTAATAAATTTCAGGCCTAAATTTGAGTCAAATCACATCGGGACAAGCTTCAACTTCCACACAACATAATTTAGAACCTACTTTAATACAGCAGGAAAATTCAGGTAAATATTTGAAATGTTTTAAACTATAATAATATCAATGATTTTGATTTTATATTTAACACAGTCACCAATTACATTCCAGTTAAAAATTACAATAATTGCTTGATAAATAATTTTATCATCTGTTTTAATTTAATTGAAATAATATATTTTCAGAACCATCTGTGAGCCATGCTACTTCAGAACAACCATCACCATCATTACACAACCTGCTGCCTTCAACATCGCAACCTATAGCTGCAGGTAATGGCAGTGTTTATCATCTACTAATGAACAAGTTGTCTTAATTTATATGTCTGTTTGTTCATGCATGATCACAACATAACCATCAGCCTGATAAATAATACCTCGAGATTTACAGAAGCTTTAAAAACTCAAAATAAATTGTCAAAATATTGTGTACTAGCTATTTCCTGCAGTTTCACCCGCGTCCCGGACCAATATCTTCTCGTACCTATTTTTACAAAATAAAAGTAGCCTAAGTTATGCTTTATTACATCAGCTACCTGCCAATAAAAGTGCCCGTCAAAATCGGTCCCTCCGTTTTAGAGATTAGCCAGGACAAACAGATAGACAAAAATTGTAATAAATGTTATTATGGTGTTTGTACCATATCATATGCATGTTGTAAAAAACGGTTATTTCAATATTACAAACAGACACTCCAATTTTATATAGGTGTATGTGTGTATAAAAGATTTATAGATATAGATGTATATATAATAATAATAAGGGGTATGAGTGAAATAGAAATGTATAATCATATATTATTCAAATTTCAGATCCATCTCAAACATTTTCTTTGGTGAACAACATGATGATGGAACATAATTACAGTGCTATTAGCAGGCCTAGAAGAAAAACTGTGAAAGGTATTAATTAATTTTATTATATATCAATGGTTAATAGTCAATAATTAATATCTACAAAAATGAAATTTCACAAGATGTGGCTTTCGTGTGTGTTTTCGGCTTTTTCCTTTTCTATACATATGTTTTTAATTTTTATTCTAAAAATATAGTTGTTGGACCTATGATAAAACATTATAGATGGCATAGCCGTGGGACAACCTGTATATTATTTACTAGCTGTTCCTTGCGGTTTTACCCGCGTTACGTTAGGTTTTTGGTTACTGCCTCGCTCCCGTGAGACATAGCGTGATATTATATAGCCTATGTTACTCAGGGATAATGTAGCTTTAAAATGGTGAAAGAATTTTTAAAATCGATCCAGTAGTTTTTGAGCCTAGTCATTACAATCAAACAAACAAACATAGTTTTCCTCTTTATAATATTAGTATAGATAAACATAATATTTTATCATACAATGTTTTTCAAGGCTTAAGTGGTTCGCGGCTATACTACACAATTTCTAAATTGAGCATTTTTCCACAGATCCAGCAGCTCCACTGCGCACGAAGATTAAGCAACTGCAAACTGATATTATGCGTTTGCGGAAGAAGGGGGAGTCTTTCAAGGCAAGATTAAAAAGCGCTGAAGACTATTCAAACAATACCCTGTTCAAGCATTTCGCTAATAATTTTAAGAAACCCGCACGACTCTTTTTAAGTATGCAATTGCAGGCTGCAAAAAATCCAAAAGGGCGTCGTTTCACGACGGAAGAGAAAATATTAGCGCTTTCGCTTTATAAGAAAAGCCCGAAATCGTATTCATTGTTAAATAAATATTTTACTCTGCCATCGGCTAAATCAATGAAGCGCCTTCTGGGATCCATTAAAATAAATGCCGGGATAAACCCCATTGTTTTTGAAAAAATAAAAAAAACACTTAGTGAAAAAAACGAAAATGATCGTTTGTGCTCATTAATGTTTGACGAAATGTCCTTGACTCCGCAAGTGAACTACAACTGTCAAAAAGATAGTTTCGAAGGCTTCGCGTTTAATAAACTGGGCCATTTTGCGGACCACGCGCTTGTCTTCATGATTAAAGGTGTTAAACAGAATTTCAAGCAGCCCATAGCCTATTACTTTACATCTAGGCTGAATAAGACCGAATTAAAAAATATAATAACTACGGTCATACAATATGCTCAAGACTCTGGTCTAATCATTGTGAATACAGTGTGTGATCAGAGCACCGTAAATGTTGGTGCAATCACTGAGCTTGTAACTGAAACGAAAGCTAAATATTTGAGACGTGGTAAGGAATGGCGTTACGACCATATGTCTATAGATAGAAAAAAAATTGTACCATTGTTTGATGTACCCCATTTAATAAAGGGAATAAGAAATAATTTATTAAATAAAGATTTAGTGTATACATCGAACAATGTGCAAAAAACTGTGAAATGGGAGTATTTCCAAAAACTATATGCGGCAGACAAATCTTATGGGGAATTACGCCTATTAGACAAACTCACAGAAGAACACATAAATCCCGAAAAAATTAATAAAATGAGGGTAAAAACAGCAACACAACTTTTCAGCCATAGTGTTGCTGTAGCAACTGAACATTTGTCTGCTAGAGGAGATCTCCCAGAAAGCTGTAAGCAATTAATTGATATAACGCTATTATTCGATAATTTGTTCGACAGTCTTAACGTCAGTACCTTACACGTTCCCAATGGGAAAAAATATAAAGGGCCTATAAAAAGGCACTCGCCTCACCACGAGCTGTGGATAAAAGCAAAAATTATTTTAAAAACAATCAAATTTACTTACATAAAATCGACCGGAAACAAATCTCGATTGATCGAAACAAACATACCATCTATAACAAATTTGATTAAAACTATTGAAGGTATGGAGGCTATTTGGAATATTGTATCCCAAAGATACGGATTTGATGCACTTTTAACAAGAAATTTTAATCAGGATCCGGTCGAAAATTTCTTTGGGAATATCAGAAGCTATGGGGCAAGAAATAATGCACCTAATTCGGTAGCTTTTGAAGGTGCTTTTAAGGCACTACTGTTAAATAATTATAGTTCCCCTCATTCAGGCAGAGCAAACTGCGAGGAAGACTCTAACAAATGTCTTCAAACATTAGAGTTTTTTTTAACAGAAAAGTCAACGCCCCATGCTTTTGATGCTCCCAAAGAAAACGAGGCCATCAAGTATAATGAAAATGTTTTAAATGTTAGTAGAGAAAGTGATGCAGGCCAAAGAAATTATGTATGTGGCTGGGTCCTGTCGAAATGTTTAAAAAATATTGTAAAAAATTGTAAAAACTGCAGACAAAACCTAATAGATCATGGGGACAATCATGGTAGAAATAAATTCATTAGAGCCAAAGAATACGCTAACAAGAAATGGTTATGTTACCCAAGTGAAGAGTTAGAAAATAGCTTTCATGATCTTCAAAATATAGCAACAGGATATTTAAAAAATAATGTACCGAAACATAACATTAAAAGAAATATCAAATTGTTAGCAGATGTGATGGTTGAATATCCTTTTAACTGCACCACGCATATTGAAAAATTAAAAGAATATTTTATAAACGTTACTCTTAATGTTTTATTATATAGCTGGTGTAGATCGATCAATCGAATTTTGTCCGGAAAGTTAAATTATGTAGGTGACGATGAAACTAAAATAGCTGCTCAAAAATATTATGACAAACATAAATGTTATAAAAATAAAAAGTAATATTGTGTTAACACTGCCTTTTATTTGTATAAACCTTTTTAACTCCCGATTTATAAAACTGTATGTTGTAAGTAACGAAATGAAATAACTTTGCACTTCAAAACAACTGAATGCTCCTTACAGAAAATAAAGTGCAGAATTAATTTCATTTCGTTATTTATAACATAGAACTTACAATAAAAAATATTTTGAAGCGGCCATATTGCCGCCGCCGTAGTTTGGAAACAAGTTTCAGATGGCGTTGACTGTCAAACAGTCTGCCCAAAAATGCTCAAAGAGGGCTCTCTTTACCCTATATATTATAATACTCTTTGCATCACAGGAAGACATCCCCCTAATACTATTATATATTAGAGCCATTTTAATAGGCAACATTTGACAGTTCAACAAAATTCAACAACGTAACCTAGTAACGACGACATAGAATGACATGATATTTCATTTTGTTAGAACTGCACATTTGCTTAACTTTTTTCAATTACGATTACATATTTATAATAATAATGACCGATACAAGTTATTTTAAGATTTCATTTTACTGATAAACCATCCTAAACATAATAAACAATTTCTGAATTGAAGAACTGACGTCGCTACAATTTTGTGTCAATAAACCTTTTTTCTTTTTAAATACTAGAGACGTTACTCTAAAAATCGAAATCTGACATCTAGAATCGAATGCATTGATTACTTGTGAATAAAAATCATCATAAATTAATAAATTCGATTGACAAATGTTTCAAATCCGTATCGATTAATACACTTTAATCGATGTTTTTAAGCAGGTTACCTCTCTTCAAAGATAAAATTGATAGACGTCAAATGTTGCCTATTAAATTGGCTCGACTTCTACGAAGCAATGAATATAGGATTCCTTAGTCATTGCTATGAAGACATCCTTGAGACATCCATAAACTTTTAATTACAGACAAAATATTACAGACCGTGTGGACCGTTCACACTTCACAGTAATTATTTTACCTCTGACAGATGACGTTTTATCATTTCTTTAAGTTGTTTTTTTATATAATATCTAGTATTATACTTCTTCCACTAGGTACTCTGAATGATCTGAATCCTTTTCGGCATGATTGCAGAGGAGATAATCACACACAATCACAGAAAAAAACTTGAAAAAAACCAACAGAGAAATGATAAAACGTCATCTGTCAGAGGTAAAATAATTACTGTGAAGTGTGAACGGTCCACAGATCGTACCGCTTTAGTTTCTCTGTCTACCTCAGAGCAATAATAGGTTTATTGCTCTTATTAGCTGTCTACATACCCCTCGTACCAGAGAAAACTATCTCTGTCTGCACCACAGAGTGAGTATCACACTTGATATGTAGCAAGCTTGCGCGCTTGGTAGCAAGTGATTTAAACCACAATATACAGATACATACAGTAAGGAAACTTCATACAAAATGTCCGAAATGGCTCACGCACACAAGCAAGCCTGGATAAAATTTAGAATATGGACCGTCGAGTTGGATATCGGCGATTTTATAGCGATAAGATAAGACTCTGGGAAGTAATTTTACGAAGTTTCAACTTGCGCAGCCGCGTATTTTTTTTATAATAAAATAAACAAATTTGTTTAATTTTGTACTACTTTTCGTAATTTTGACGTTGACAGATGTACTGCTAAATAGCACTGATAAAAACGTATTTACTTTTACAAGTTGTATTAATTCGGATTGTTTCTTCTTGTAAATTCATATTTAGGCTACACCATATTTGTATTTTAACGGGTTTTAATCTCAAAATTACCACAAAATCAACAGTGAAAAAAAAGCAAACAGAAATATACAGGCCGAATTGATAACCTCCTCCTTTATTTTTGAAGTCGGTTAAATATCAAAAAGGTAACAGCCATATAGCTATACGTCATAATTTCATCGCAGGGGCTTAGTTTCCTAACTGTATGTACGTAGTAAATATCAGTCTGTCAACTGTGTTTAAACATTTTCATTTGTTTTTAATTATAACATAAGGCTGGTTGCAGAGCTTGACCGACCGTCAGAGCGTACCGTCGGTCCTGACGATACGCATCAACAATTGTATGACTATGACACTAATGCGCACACAGAATGCGCATGACAATACGCGTGCGTATGGTCGGTCTAGCTATGAACGGTTTTATGAATTTCCATACATATGACAAGCGCGACTGACGTACGCACTGATGGTCGGTCAAGCTCTGCAACCAACCTAAAAAAATATTTCATTTTGTAATAATATAAATCTTAGAGCATATAATATTACAATAGTATAGAGCGCGTGTATTGCACAAATTGCTTAGTGCGCAGATTCTATATAGATGTGTGTGTGACAAATAGGGATGGGTAGGTATTAATTGCGTGTTGAGCTATCGATAAGTTATGTAAATAAATATGTATCATAAGTAAATTTTATGTTCAATATGTTATTTAAGGAAAAATGTATGAATAAATTATAAATATGTAATTAATATAAATTTGTTTGCCAAGTGAATAAAGTGTGTTTATTCCATTTGAATTTACTATTAGTACTTTAAAAAAATATATTAGAATATCAGAAAAACGTGTGGACTTCTTAAATATTAAAGTTAATAAAATAAAAGATCGGGTTTAGTGCAATTTTTTTAATAATAAATCGAACAATAATAATAATGTTTTAAAAATGTTAAATAAAAATAATTAATCATTTAAAATAGAATAATAAATCATATAAATATTTTTTTTATTTAATTTTGTCCATTTTATACCTACCAAAATCTTCAAAATCAATTTAGCGGTCCATAAATCGTAACATTACATAATTTACATTTACACTATATTACATTCGCGTTCATAATATTAGAAAGTGTATGATACAAAACACACCACAAAATTATTTATAATACATTTTTAAAAGAGTTTTAATTCTAAAGTTAAATAAATAATATTATGTTAAAATATTATAGTTCTTCTAGTAAACTATCGAGTACAGCGTTGGTCAAGTCACATCACTACGATCACGTGACGGGCGGCGGCAGTGAGGTGCGCGAAGGTTGCGCGAGCGAGCCTCTAGCGAGCCTGCGCGTGTCCGCCTCCCACTTCCCTTTCACCCCCGCGATGCTAGACTTATTTTCTTAAAAATAAGTACAACAATCGACTTACCGATGAAATGTGATCCTGGATTTCAATTTTGTGTATTTTCTAGTATCGTTCTTGCAAGATCGAACTGCACCTTTCACCATGTTTATTCGTAAATATGAAAAAAATCCCTAGAGAAACGCACTTCGATAGCACTCAACCACGACTACGAGCGCTCGCGGCGGGAACTCCGTGTTGTTCCCACCTGTGCCTACTGTTCCCACTTCGTTGTTCGCACTATATAGACCGTATACTAAGACCGTATGTACTAGAAAAAAAAATACCTACCTATAGAGTGCGAACTGCGAACATAATATGCGATTCTTAGATGCGATTATAATTATACTCTAAGGGAGAATAGAATTCAAGGGGGGGGGACATTTATTTCCTAACGTTAGGTTGCCAACACTGATTAGTTAAAACAGGAACGTTTGTATTTTTTCGATAGTTCAACACTGGCTGTATGATGGCAATAGACAAAATATCAGTGAAGACAGAAGTTCCTCATAAATGCGAAAAATTATATGTCAAAGTGATCAGTGACAGTGACAACCATTATTTGCTCTGTGAACACAACGGCTGTGATTTTGTGACGAAGGAATATTTCTATTAATTGTTTATTGTTGTCATTACAATTAGTGATCAATACGGTATCTCCGTGCAGTGTTATTATCTTCCTGTTGTTGAAGCATAAGAGGGTAAGTCAGAGTTTTGATAATTTTTGAAAAAAATGTCTAAAACTGAATTCATTCGAATTAAGAATTTTTGGGGTGAAAAGAAGTCGTCGGTGGGGTCAATAGAATCGAAGTATGGGGCTAATAGAAACGAGTAAAGACTAAATAGAAACGCTTGAGGTGTGAAAAGTAATGCAGATGGGGTGATTGAAAATGACATCGCTAGGGCTGCCAATTTTTTTAAGCCTTACGAAAATTATAACTTACCTATAATGCATTGTCCTGAAACTGTTTTTCTTTTTCCAGATTGTTTCCACAATGCCGCGCGTGTATAAGCCGAAACCAGGAGGCAAACGTTATAAAAGATATGATCTAGCGACCATTAACAAAGCAGTGGAGGAGTATCATACGGGCATTGACTCATTGAAAAAAATAGCTGCAAAGTACAACATGCACCCGTCTGTGTTGTACCGCCATAGTAAAGGACTTCTAAAACAACAAGGTGGACAGCCAGCTCTTTCGCTTGAAACAGAAAATTATATTATCGAATATATAAACGTTTGTGCCGAATGGGGCTACCCAATGGACTCACTAGATTTGAGATATATTATTAAAATGTATCTTGACAAACTTGGGGTTACCAATACACGATTTAAAAATAACATGCCGGGGCCTGATTTTGTGCAGTGCTTTTTAAATCGTCATAAAGACAAAATCTCACAACGAATTTGTCAAAATATAAAAAGATCCCGGGCTGCTGTATCACCTGAAACAATCACGAGTTTTTTCGAAGAACTAGAGAAGTCATTGGTCGATGTTCCAGTGACGAACATTATCAATTATGATGAAACGAACCTCGCCGTAGACCCTGGGCAAAGAAAAATACTGACAAAAAGAGGAACTAAATACCCAGAGCGTATTATGAATCACTCAAAATCGAATGTTTCTATTATGATGGCTGGTACAGCAGCCGGGGACCTATTGCCACCTTACGTGGTTTATAAGGCCCAAAATTTATACGACACATGGGTTTCACGCGGACCACGTGGTGCACAGTATAATAGGTCTGTTTCGGGGTGGTTTGACGGAAATACGTTTGAAGATTGGATCCAGACCATAATCATCCCGTATTTTGAAGACAAACCAGGCAGAAAACTGCTTATAGGTGACAATTTGTCGTCACATATATCGGTGGATATGGTTAAGCTGTGCAAAGAAAAACAAATCGATTTTGTGTTTTTGCCAGCAAACGCCACTCATTTAATGCAGCCGCTTGATGTAGCTTTTTTCAGACCAATGAAAATAGCTTGGCGGGAGATTCTTCTCAAATGGAAGAAAACCGATGGTTATAACGAGATATGTGTGCCAAAAGGGTGTTTTCCACAATTATTAAAACTCTTGATGGAAACGATTCAGGATAATGCAGTTTCAAATTTAAAATCTGGTTTTAAAAAGACGGGTATTGTACCATTTGACCCCACACAAGTTTTGAACCGAATACCAAACGAAATAAATGACACGGAGAGACATAAGGAAGCAATGGATCAATCAGTAATAAATTTATTAAATAACATGCAATATGATACAATTGCTGTTAAAGATATAAAAAGGAAGCGAAAGATAAATGTGGTTGCAGGAAAGAGTGTTGGTGAAGATTTTTTACAAGCAGAGGAAGATCGTGACACTGAAAATGTTGCGGGTTCTAGTACATCCAAGAAAAAGAATTGTTTAGAACAAAATAAATCTAATAAAATAAAAAAATTGACAGAGAAGGAAAATAAGCCACAAGAAAGAAAAAAACCTGAAACAAGTGTAAAAGGAAAAGGAATAGGAAAAAAAACAAAACAAAAAGAAAGCACACCTATGACAGAAAGTTTTTCAAATATTCCAATATTTAATGCAGACGAACTGGAATGTGGAGGAGAGTTAGAAATTGAAGACGTGCCACTAAGCGATTCACTTCTTTTTGATTGTAGATCAGATGAAACTTTAGAAATGGGAAACAGTTGCAATACGCAATTCATATTAGACCAAGTTAATAAAACTGAGTGTGAAACTAGCAATAATGAAATAAAAGTACCACAATCACAAGTTTCCGATGATGCCGCCTTAGGAAATAAAAAGAAAACAGTGAAAATACTAAAAATAATCTATCTTTATTAACCAAAACCAAAATATTCAAACTTTACATTGTTAATGTGATAACAGTAGGATTAGTTTACAAGGTTGCTAGTACAGTGATATCCAAACAAGCCTGTTATCTATATCTTCAATCTTGGACATCAGAAACGGAGTACAGGTCACTTTATTACGACGAATTATACAGTACATCAATAATTATGTTTAATAGTATTATCTATAATATAAAAATGAATCGCAAATTGTGTTGGTAAGCGCATAACTCGAGAACAACTGAACCGATTTCGTTAATTCTTTTTTTATTACATTTCTTGAAGTACGAGGATGGTTCTTATGGAGAGAAAACGTAAAAATATACCACGGGCGAAGCCGGGGCGGACCGCTAGTAATTAATAATAATGAATGTATTTAATACTAGAACTTACAACATTTTCCATTTAACATAGGGTGTGTGATTGTGTGTGTTGTGGGAAGGTGTGTGTGGGTGAAAGTGAGAATGTAAATTTGTGTGTGTTTGTGTTCATGTGTGAATGCGTTCGGGGATCCAATAATATTAATTAAAGTAGTATTTTAGCATAAGTAAATTGTTCTTTTAATTCTCACCAACAGATTTCTATTAAAGTTAAAGTTTATTCCAAATTTTAAAGCGATGAAGCAATATTAAAGGATTTGTTAGATGATAATATTTGAATTAAGCTTTAGACTTATAAAGATTTCTTTTGATTAATAATTTACCAAGATTATAATAACTGTAACTTGATGTGTCGCTGATGCTTTATGTTGATTTTATATAAAGTATATCTAGACATATACTTATTGATAAATAATTACAATAAAAATAGCTTTATACAAGAAAGCTGTTAGCAAAATCAAAAGCAAAAAGTGCATTGTTTTCTTTTTTTAAATTAAGTTGGAGGGAAAATTATTTGTGTTAACTGTTAAAGCAATTTGTCTCATTCGAAATGTACCATTTGTAATTTACGACGTAAGTACCTAATAGATAAATATGTTAATATTGTATTATTGTATAATAAAAAAGTAAAGCAAGCATACGAGAAAGCGGAATTAAATAAGTGCAAGAAGAACGACAAACAAACGTGGAAGCTTATTAAGGAATTTACCTTAGGAATTTACTAACATGACATCTTCAAAAACTGACAACTTGGAACTCCTGAGGCATAATCAGACTATCGATGATATTAATGAATATTTTGTAAATGTAGGAAAAAATATGGCAGAAAATATTTTAAAAGACGGGAATATAAGAGTTAATGACCAAAATTCTATACATAACTACCAAGTACCCTGCGATTCTATGGGCTTAAGGGATACCGACATATATGAAATAAGTGACATATTAAATAGTTTAAAAGCTGACAGTGCCACGGGTTATGACAATATCCCTTCTAAAATATTGAAACTATGTAAAGATTATCTTGTGCCAGTCCTTACTCATATTTGTAATCTCTCATTGCGATCCGGAGTTTTTCCAAATTCATTCAAAATTGCTCTTATTCATCCAATTTATAAAAATGGAGACTTAGACCTAATCCAAAATTATCGCCCTATATCTGTCTTACCCGCAATATCTAAAATATTGGAAAAAATTATTTATTTTAGACTTTCTAGTTTTCTCAATAAAAATCAATTCTTCTCTAAGCACCAGTACGGTTTTCTCAGAGGTAAGTCGACAAATGACGCCGTAAATGATTTAACAAGCCATATTGTGACCAATCTTGACAGCAAGAAAAACTGTATTGGTATTTTTTTGGACTTGGCCAAAGCCTTTGACACCGTGTCTATACCCATACTCCTGAAGAAACTTGAAAGAGCTGGTGTCAGAGGGTTGCCGCTACAATTACTAACAAGTTACCTTACAGACAGAAAACAGGTTGTCAAGATTGGATACACAACTAGCTCTGAATGTACCATCACCTATGGTTTGCCACAGGGTAGTGTACAGTACTAGGCCCCACATTATTCCTGGTGTATATAAATGAGTTATGTAACATATCTCTAACCAACGGCCATGTGGTAACTTTCGCTGATGATACGGCTCTCGTCTTTAGTGGCAATGACTGGAAAGGCACAAAAAAATCAGCGGAAGCTGGTCTATCTAAAGTGATGACTTGGTTAAATGATAACGTTCTGACTCTAAACTTAGATAAAACAAAGTATCTTACATTTTCCTTATATAAAACTTCGCAGCCAAAAGACTTGACCATAACAGCACATACATGTCAAACTCGCGATAGTGAAACTTGTGATTGCAGACAAATAGCAAGCGCTGCCACCGTTAAATACCTAGGTGTACACCTGGACAATCAACTTAACTGGAAACATCACATTAAATTATTGTCGTCTCGTACTCGCAAACTTATGGTTATATTTAAAAAGCTTCGCTCAATAGCTGACCAAGATGTAGTTAAAAAGGTTTATTATGCAATATGCCAATCAATATTATGTTATTGTATTCAATCGTGGGGTGGAGCGGCTAGAACACAAATGATGAAAGTAGAAAGAGCACAAAGAGCGGTATTAAAAGTAATGATGGCTAAGCCCATATATTATCCCACTACAACCCTTTACAATGAATGTAAATTACTATCAATTAGAAAGCTCTTTATACTTAACTGTGTTCTTGCTTTTCACAAGCAGACAGACTGGCATAAAATAAAAGTTGAAAAAAGGCGCAAAGATAAAGTTTTCAACTTACCGCTTGTCCGCACCGCAGCTGCAAAACGTTTTCATGATTTTTTGGGCCCACTTCTGTATAACAAAATTAATAAAATACTAAACGTTCGTAATTTGACCTTATCAGATTTGAAAATTAAAATGAACAATTTGTTACTTACCTTGTCTTACAGCGAAACTGAAGATTTTATGAAAGTTTAATCCCAATCACGCATAAAACATATATAAAGAACCGCATATTCACACAATCTCTCAAACAACCGAACTTACACAACATACACGCACACTCACACACACCCACACTTACACACACACACACACACACACACACCCACACAAACTGCATGCCCGAAATGTTATTATTAACCTTATTTAAAAATAATTAATTTGTTACTTATTATTCTGTACTTTAGAAAATATGTAAAGTCTACTAGTATGTAAGTTAACTAAACAATACTGGCTAAGTCTGGAGAGGAAGGCGTCTATCGCCTCTAGCACAGGAATGTTCCTAGTTGAGGCGATCGTCGTGTCTAATTTGTTTTGTATTTATGTATTGTTTCCAAATAAATGATTTTTATTATTTATTTATTCATACCGTATATGTTGATAGTTTACACTACACATACCAAATTGTAAGGGCCTAGGTCCTAAATAATAAAAAGTTAAAAGTTCATAATTTGTGGTTATTTTTTTTATTTACCTGCAAGTACCTAAATATTATGTTACGTAGCTAGTAGTATTTAGTAAATTTTGCCAACCCTAGCATTTTTTGCTATTCACCCCTTTTTCAATTCCATTCACCCATATCAAGGGTGAAAAGGAGTACATCACAGAGTACATAATATTTTCTCTATTAATTCGTAAATCACAAAGAATTTAAGTTTACCTTTGAATACTGTCAATTACTCTTTAACTCAAAATGTTAAACAATTTTTATCTTCTTAACATGTTAAAACGTTTTTGGATTCAAAAGTTGAAAACGTTTCTATTCAGCCCATTTTACGGTACGCAAAAAAATAATCAGGCGGGATTCGCTTTCTAAGCTAGGTACTTGACGCACTCCGAGTTATAGTTGCTTCTATTGATATTGTTGTTTTTGTTGAGTAATGAGTTTGATTGTTTTTGTTACAAACTTAAAGAAATAGATGAACCAAAAAAACGATGTCAGAGAACTTAATTTGCCAACCCTACCATAAGTACCCGTCGCCATCTTCAGATCTATTCTTTATCTGATCAGGTTATACATACCTAATAAATATTATCTTATATATTTCATAATATTATAAAGCTGAAGAGTTTGTTTGTTTGTTTGAACGCGCTTATCTCGTGAACGACTGGTCCGATTTGAAAAATTCTTTCGGTGTTAGATAGCCCATTTATCGAGGAAGGCTATAGGCTATATAATATCATTACGCAAAGACCAACAGGAGCGGAGCCACGCGGGTGAAACCGCGCGGCACAGCTAGTCTAATATATTTCATGAACACATGCTAGGGTATTTAGAAAATAAAGTTTTTACTTAATATCACTATCTAATAATATAAAACATGAAACAAAGTCATCTTCTGCATTTATGTCTGCTCATTTCTGCACATATTTATTTGGTTAAGTTTGAGACAACTTGGACGAAGCCACAGGTAAAAAGGTTCATTTCATAAACTCATTTATTCTTATTCCATTGTAAAAGTTACACATACATAAATCATTACAGAGAAAAGATTTGTTTACTTATTCAGAAAATTCTTTAACTAATACCAAGCTAGCAAGCAAGTATTTGGAATAATATAATATTATGATCAAAACTGTGAACACAATTTTTGGTACAAAAAGATCCTAATGATTTTTTTTAGTGCAATTCATCCCTCAAAACCTTGAAATTAAGTTTCTATAAATATAATTTTAAAATTAGGTATTGATTGTATTTTTTAAGACCCAGAGCAAATTTCAAACAGCTTGCTCGTAGAATGTGAATCTGGAATGCAGAACAGCTTTTTTTTTTATTACAATTACATTTAATTTAATTTTGCATCCATATAATACTGTTAGACGTAACTTTTGATTTAATATCTTTGTGGATGAATAGTTGTCAACATAGTTGTCATTATTTCAAGTCTGAACATGCTTAGCTGTCGAATACTATAAAAAGCCGCTTTCCTTTGTCTCGTGGCGCATTTGTACGAATCGTGCCTAGGGGCTCGGACGTTGTTTATACGACGTTCGACCCAACTACCTTCACTTTGCTAATAGTCGTTGACTTGCTGCGTTTTGTTATCAACTACCTACATCAATTAGGTAGCTGTGTAGAATCGCAGTACATTCTTATTACATTCAAACCAATATTTAACCCGGCCTCGCGTGTTATTTCTTACATCAGAAGCGGGATAGAATTCAAGCCCATACTTTTTAAATGTGTTTTGAGTTTACGTAGTTTTGTAACGGCATACTGGCGTTTGTGTTTTTTCGTGCGTTGTGTGAAGTAAAAGTTTGTTGCGTGGATTATTGTAACGGGAATGTAGTTCATCGAAGGAATTGTGTGTGCTATCCGGACTGCGCCCTGCGGTTCGGGGTAGTTGAGCCTTCATTTGTGTTAAGCGAACGTCGTGCCTATGTCACAAATGAGTAGGCGTTGTTCCCATGATACGCGAACGTAGTGCCTATGTCATGTGGATGTGATTGTTGTTCTGTAAGGTCAGTGTGGCCGAGGCAGGATGGTTGTGTAATCCAGAGATGAACTACCGTTGTACTGTAATACGAGAAAAGGCGTACGAGGACGTACAATTGTCAGTATGGCCGTGTTAGACATAACTTTTGATTTAATATCTTTGTGGATGAATAGTTGTCAACATAGTTGTCATTATTTCAAGTCTGAACATGCTTAGCTGTCGAATACTATAAAAAGCCGCTTTCCTTTGTCTCGTGGCGCATTCGTACGAATCGTGCCTAGGGGCTCGGACGTTGTTTATACGACGTTCGACCCAACTACCTTCACTTTGCTAATAGTCGTTGACTTGCTGCGTTTTGTTATCAACTACCTACATCAATTAGGTAGCTGTGTAGAATCGCAGTACATTCTTATTACATTCAAACCAATATTTAACCCGGCCTCGCGTGTTATTTCTTACAATACAATATTTTTCCCAGACACAATTTTATATAATGTTCACATATGTTCTGCATGTTTATAATTACTAATTTCTTGTATATTTCATCTTCTTCCCAAGCACCTGCGTCTTACATCCTTAGCTTTATCATCTATTTGTTCTTTTGCTACTTCCGCCAGTCTTTTAATTTCGTTAATCATGTATTGCTTAATTATTGACAAGTACTCTGCTAGCTGAAATAGAGAAGTTTTCTCATTTTAATCAATGATGATAATAAATAACATTCTGGTTTTAAAGTGTATACTGTATAGCCCTTGAAAATTATAAATCATCTACTTAATACATTATATATTAACTATGTAGCCAATTGCTACAGTAATTCTTAATATTTATGTTTTAAATATTGATCTAAATAATGTTATAAACAATAACTTACCAGTAAATCATCTTCTTTCTTGCCAAGTTGTACAAAAGCACATTTAGCTGCATGACTCTTATGTTCCGCCCAAGGGTCGTCATTTGGCTCCCAACCATCAAGTTCTTTACCACACAGAAAGCACTTGGCAGCGTCTGCATCATCATCTCCCGTTGCTACTGAATA
The DNA here is from genome assembly GCF_905220415.1 of Colias croceus. NCBI lineage: Eukaryota > Metazoa > Arthropoda > Insecta > Lepidoptera > Pieridae > Colias > Colias croceus. The sequence continues at coordinate 2,232,964 of NC_059547.1, forward strand.
AAAGCCCGCTTCAGCCATATTACGAACATTACATTTGAAATCATCACTGAATGGCCATGCTTTAAATGTCTTTACACGCTCCTCGACTAAAAATAAAGACGGGCTCTCCAGCTCTTGCATTATATCGTTATAGTAATACTTATTTTGGCAAACAAAAACAAAGTTTTTGTGCAACACAATCGCGTACCTAGATAAAATTTTCACCGTTATGTCAAATGACAACTTTGAAATTTGAAATTTGAAAATACAGATAGTAATAAAACTGAATAAAACCTATGACAACAACACAGAGCACAGAAAAGTCAGTTGTCAATGTCAATTTTCATTCGGTCCACAGATACGGTCAGTTCAATAAAGATTTTGGAATGTTATTTTTTAATGAAAAGATTTTATTGATTTTTTAATAAAATCCATTCATTACATTTTCTGTAGGTATATTTGTGTGTTATTTTTTCGTAGTTCAGTTCACTCATTGTTTAGTTCATACTTCTAAAGTCATCTGTCATTGCCTGTGGTCATTCCATTCACTCGTCGTATTTCCAGCAAACTTTGATCGTCTGCTATTGGTGTACTTTGTGATTGCATCAAAGAGTATAATGTATATATAGGGCATAGAGAGCCCTCTTGAAGCATATGAAGGCGAACCTATTTGACTTTGACATGCGACAATGCGCCCTCTGGATTTTGGGGTTAAAACTAATTCTATATACCTACGTATACATATACGTAATACTAATAACTAACTATACCTATCTATTTTTTTACTACCTACTTGATAATATTATGATATGTTGATACTTGATAGTTGAAAATTGAAATCAAACTACAAAATATGTGCCTGCTCACATAATATATTTGCGTCGTTATTGAAATAGGAGAGCTAACTGAAATATCATTTATTTTCAACATTTAAGAAATAAGACTAAAGATCTAAATGATTACGAAATGGATGGTGTTTTAAAGATTTAGGTGATTTAAAAAAAACTTTTCACTTATAATAATAATTACAAGATTATTAGTTTAATTAAATTAGTTTCACTAAATGAATATTACCTACGGAATCTATAAAAATAAGATATTTGGAAGTGCTAAATATTATTCAGTCAAATTTCTTAAAACATATTGAAGTAGGTATGTACTTACTAAGAATAATGAAGAAAACGACATTAAAATAAATTAATACTTTATTTTTTAAATGCTTTCACTGTAATATTACATTTTATATAGGTACCTAAAACAAAACTGTCCGTGCACATAATTTTCAGTAGAAACTTTTGAAAGCCTGAACGTAGGGCTCGATTCAACGCACTTTCACCACACTCACGAGAACTAGAAACTTCACACGATTATCAACAAAATGAACTAAATAATAAGTTAATAAACTTCACGTATAGTAGCCGCCAGTAGCCGCCATTTTATGACAATTGACAGCAATGTAAACAAAATATTTTCTTTTTTTTTTAATAATTTATTCATAACCATGGATACAAGTCCTTCAGTCGCAATCTTAAAGTATACAATATATTAACTTTCAATTATTATTCTAATATAAAACATACATTATACAAATATAAAATAATTATAATAAGATACAGAACTAACATTAATATTTTAACTTATTTACTGAGTTTACAATACAATTATACATATTATATATTCGATCGTTTTTCAAAACAATAATAGAAATTAAATTTTTTCTACAGTATTAACAATGTAATTATATAACGGAATGAAATAATTTTTGTTAGATAATAAATCTTCGACCCGGCGGGGAACCAAAATATTTTCAGTTAGTCAATGTTACCAATGAATAAATCATATTTTACACTTTTCATGTCAATTAATAAAATGTTTTCAATAAAATTATTAAATCAGACGCAGTATTTTTTATGTAAAATATTTTCCTGAATTATAGTTCTATAGGATAGTGAATTAAAAATCTGAGATAATTGTTCTAATTCATTTAAACTTTGAAAATAGGGAAAATAGAAAGGTTTTCATTTGTCTTATTTTACTACATTGATTTCTTATAGACAACACTGAGAAGCTTTCAGAAAATGTTGCAAGTTTATTAATTTGTTACCATATGAAAATATGAAACGATTAAAATCACAAAATTATTTAATGGAATTTAAAAAAAAAGGTAAGCTTCGCATTCGATCTATTAAAATAAAATAATGTTTCAAGAATAACTGCCATTTATTTAATTGTCTTTAAACAATTTCCGATAACTTTAGAAAGTGCGATGCCATCTTTTGGGGATTTAATATAAACTGATTTAATACGTTTTTACACGCCAAAGTATAGATGGCGTCGCTTTCTTTAATAAATGTCAGTTTGTTCTAGGTGTCCCCCCCCTGGATTGCATAGTATTGCGGTCTGCGATTTGGGTGTTCGATTTAGAAAGTAAATTCGTGTTTTTATGACAAAAACTATATTTTAAAACTAATATTTACACGTTTTTATATTTAAAGAAATTAAATATATACCCTACGGTACAAATTAATAAGCAATAGTGAATTAAAAGTATTCACGTATAATCGAAACAAGTGCCTAAACGTTTTTACAATTCTTTTGTTATTCTTAATAATTATAGGCTTTCATTAACTTTATTGAGTGTTCACGTGTTTTGAACTGGAATTGCGATGGTCCGAGCTGTTTTCTAGCATCGTCCAGTGCTATATAACGTTTTGGTAAGTGTTATTTTCCACAATTACTCTTTTTATATAAGTGTCACCAGAATATCACCTTGCCTTGAGAATATATTGAATTAGCATGAACATTATTATCATTGGATACTACTCATGCTCGTACAACCGTACTTTTATTTTTAAATATAGTGTAATGCCACTTCAATGACGAAATGAAATCATATGTTTTTTGGTTATGAAACGCGTATGAAACAGTAATATATAATAGTATGTACTCGTAAATATGAAAGTATATTGTATCGTTTAATAAATATAAACAATATTGCAAATTAATGATAAATACATTCTATTAGTTTTAAAATTCATTTCATTGATTCATTATTTTAAAATATTGTATTGTGAATGTTTAAATTCAGAGCAGGGGAATATGTAATAAAGAAGGAAATAATAAATTAAGACCAGGTTATCATAAAACACATTGTAATTTCACATATTAGGTACTTACCAGGTACTTATAGCAGTGTACCTACTTGTCTAATAGATCAGTCAATTTCTAAAATTATTTAATAAATAAATACTGTATTTATGGAAACTGGTGTTACTGAAAGGAAAGTTCAGAAATAAATTTTAATTTATTCAGCAATGTTTAGCACCAGAAATTACTACTACTACTACTACTACTACTACTACTACTAGCACCAGAAATTAAAAAAAAAAATTTTTTTTAGTGTGATGTACTTAGGTATGTAAATAAAAGATTTTTTTAGAGTTGATATAATATGAATTTACTGTGATTGAGGTATATTATTATGGCAATCAGGTTAGGAAAGGTAACTGTTATGAATCCAATAAGAGTAGTAGTAGTCCGCTGGCGGCTTCAAAGTTCAAACAGCTGCAATTGTAATGTGTTTATGTTTATTGTTTATACTTCTTGGCTCTTTAAATACTTACATTGGCCATTTAAAAATTATGTTGTATAATTTTTACCTACTGTTAGCTGAACATACATAATTTGACCCCGACCTGTTTTTGCAATTTTTTGTCCTTAAAATTCTTTAGTTTAGTTATTGAGACAAGGTTACAAATGTGATTGGAAAATTGAAGGGACTCTTATAAAGCAATATAAGAACTACAGGGAATGCCCTTAGGAAACTGTAAATTACATCCTGGAATATCACAAAAAGACCGGTATAGACTGAACAAAACCACAGGAGCAATGCAGGGTAGCTAGATTTAGAATAGATAAATGCTATCTTATTCTTATTTACCATCACGAGAAATCTGAAATTATGATCTAAGTACATAAATATTTATTTTACACTAATAATGTTTGTTAATCCTCCTCTCTTCTATGCGAAAATTTAAAAAAAATTACATGAAAAGATGTGAATTTTTTTACACAAAATGGTATTTGCACATTGCAATCTTTTCACCTACTTTTCACCTGAATCTTTCATGTGGCTAGCGAGCATGCTAAAGATTATTATTTATTACGTCAAAATAAATATTAACGTAATATTAAACCACATTCCGTTGCCAAGTTTAGTTATTAAAAGTTTCTAGGTCATGAAAAATAACAACTGCAGTGTTGGATGCGTAAAGTTGCTCAAAGCTCAAAGTTCCGCGTAGCGTAGGGAAAGTTTAAACCGTGGCTGAACTAAATTCAATATTAATCCACGGCATTGAAGCAAGGATATCCGGGATAGGCCGGGATCGATGCGGTGCCCGCACTGCGGCGCTTTTTATCCCTATTTTACTGCTTTAGCACTATTTCTAAGAAAAAAGTTGAGCTGAAAATAAAATGCCGAAAACGTGAAAATATTCGCTGTTTTTTATGGGTTTTACACAATGCAAGAGTCGATCGGACTGGCAATAAAAAAATAATCTAAGTAATCGAATTCAGTAGAGGTACATAATTAAAAATTTTGTAAGTATTCAAATTTGAAATAGAAAACATGAAAACAACGATGTTAAGTAGGTACCTATTTTCTACTGCATTATATCAAATGTTATGACGGGCTGCGGTTCACAGATATGGTTTCCTACCTGATATAAAATAGATTTCTATTAATAAATGCGTAGAGAACTAAAACATGTGTTTCTTCTATTTTCTATTTAAATTATAAAATTCTGTTCATCATGTAGGTATGTAATTGTATGACATTAAACATGCGCTCAATTTGGGTCAATTACTTTTTGTAATTTCGGATAGTAGGTAGGCATTGAGTTAATATGTAAGTACGTATATTAACTCAATGTACCTTTTAAACCTAAAACAGGTTGTCACATTCCGTGAGCATAAAATAACCTACTAGAAGATTACAAAGTTAAATAAAATGAACTATTCGCGCTATAAGTTCTTTGTAAACACATTAATATTTCTAAACGTATAAAAATCGCATAGGATTAACACGAAAATGAAATTGAAAATTTAATAATGAAATCGGCATACAAATATCTAATGTTACCTGAAATGAAAGTCTCGTCTTTCAAAGCCCTTTTTTAATATCCGAATCCTTGATAAGGGTTTCCTGTCGGCTAAGCATTTTATTTTTTATATGTACAATGTACATAATACTTTAATAAGTAGGTAGGTTATAAACCTACTGCCTATATTATATTATGTTTTATATTTTTCTCTTTGCGTTTAAATTTGACTTTTTAAATTCGATTACCTATTAAAAATAACCTATATATAAAAGCTTTTAATTACAAATCCTTATTGCTTACTCCACTACACAATCAAGTCAAAAACATTCTGTCTGCATTTCACAAGCTTAAACGTGGAGTTGTCCATTAAAACCATCATACATCATGCAACCGATAAAATATATCGAATTGGCTCTCCACAACGAATACAAATAGTTTCAATAAAGAACAGCATCATTATCAAGCACAAATTATCTTCCCTTCAACAAACATTCCATCATTAGTGACCAGGTTAAACATCGACTAGAGCTAATTAGGGCCAATTGCGAAGAGGTCGTTTTATTTTAAGAGCCGTTCGAGAGCTATTTGAAGATAAACACGTGACGTTTGTTTACAATGAGGATGCTGGTGATTGAGTTCAATAGAATGTTAAGGAAAGGATTTTGATTTGGTAACAATACGTCTATTTGTGAACATAAATCTGTTTGTTAAGTGAAGGTATGCAATATTACACCACTCCAGCCTGTACTCTTTACTAGAATAAAGGTACTGCTGTTGCATAAAGTGGTTATTTTAAACGTCTAAAGAGATAAGAATTTACATAATGATATTTTGCTAATATATGGAGCAATTAAATGCACGACTAAACCAGGGGAGTTTCATTTATACGTTGAAATTAAACAATTATAAAATACTTAAATCTATTCATTTGTGATTACAAATACTAATGGGTTATCGATACAAAAGATTAAGTAAGATCTCAAATAATAATCTCAACTAGATTTCCGCCCGCGGCTTCGCCCGCGTTTGCAAAGGAAAACCCGCATAGTTCCCGTTCCCGTGGGATTTCCGGGATAAAAACTATCCTATGTGTTAATCCAAGTTACTCTCTATATGTGTGCTAAATTTCATTGTAATCGGTTCAGTAGTTTTTACGTGAAAGAGTAACAAACATCCATACATCCATACAAACTTTCGCATTTATAATATTAGTAGGATATTAGGATATATTATTCTGGAATGTAGGATACATACCAACAGACTGGATCTGTCAGTGGAAAACATTATTATATTGCGATAAAAGTTCACGCATCAGAAAGCATGTTAATGCACGAATGGGATTTTCCACGCCATGGCTTCGATGAATAAAATAAATGGAGCAAACCTGTGGCAACTGAACATACTTTTTTATCTGTGAACGAGAAATTGTTGTGCTGGTAACCAATGGGTTATAAGCTAGTGCCTAGACCAACAAACTTATATTACTAATATGTGTGTGAGGGAAGATAAACTAACTTTGGCATTTGAATATTAGTTAAAGGATTATACCAGGTATGATAACAAACAATAATACTATCTGAGGTATCTTGCTATGTTCAAACACAGGCGATAAAACAAACAAAATCTTCCAATGAAGACCAAATTTCGTGCGAACTCGCTGACCAATCAAGGATTTAGGTCCAATATCAATAGAGAACAGTTGCAATAAATTTTCCATCACAGCTCTACCAAGCAGAAACGCACTGCAGTACCATACGTTATGCCGATTAGATCTTGCAGCATCCTAACAGCTATAAAACAATATTTACTAAATGGATACAGAGAAAAACTGTCGGTTGGAAAACGTGGCTAACAATAGGGGCAGATTAAAATATAAAAGCTTTGATATTCCTCCAGGTATCTAGGTCAGCTATTTGTGACGAGCTTAGAGTGACGAGCCTGTCAGGCTCTGTTTGTTTAGCTCGATATAATTGATTGCGATTTTAGTAGGAAAAGTGCTTTTAACAGTGTTTCAGGGTAATCTCTTTTAACACTATCTGAGCTTTATTGAAGAGATGAATTTTGAACTGCTTAAAGCCTGGATGAATTTATTAAAGGCCTTCGAACAAAACCGCTTTTGAACATTATATTTAACTGTTTTCTTTTTTAAAGAAAATACTGATCTTTTCTAGAGAATTCTATTTGATCGTTTGTGTTCTGATTAATTGAGAAAGGACTCTCGACTTCTAATAAACTTTAAACTAATAGATGAATGTAAAACTAGAGCAACATTTATTTTTAAAACTTGTTATTTTCTGCTCGTGTAAGTTTTTTCAATAAATATAAATTAAACTAGATAGCTTGTAGCTATCTAAATATGTACCTACTATGTTATACTACCGCAGTACGTCATAATATCATATGATATTCATGCACTTTAAACGAAGCAATTATTGTACACGTGGTTTTACTCATCTCACTGAAGACGATATTATAAACATCTTTGCTCGGGAATTTTTATTACATTCTAGGAAAAGATTTTAGTTATACACGTTTAACTGGTGTTCACCAGGAAGGGTTGTTGAAGTAATCGACTCTACCACTAGTTTTTCGCCTACGGCTTCGTCCGCATTGTCTAAAATTTTTATCTAATTATATATCTTTGTTTTATACTATGCAGTGATAACTAAACCAGGAAAACGAATTAAACGTAGTAGGTAAGCTAAGCTTTCTCCACGGCTTCCCTCGCTTGCATTTTATCTTGTGTTGTCTTATTATCAGTAGTAGTTTTATTTAATTACTGTCGTGTTTCCATTTTCAATGAAGTTGAAAAGAAAACGAACTAAACTAATGTATTGTCAGATTATAAACCAAGTCTTGAAGAGGGCTCAATTTTATTTTTCAGTTATAGGTATACTTTTAACTAATTATGAGAATGCAAAGAAGCCATTGCGGTTGTGGTAAAGCTAAAAGCATGTCGGTATAAATATACGTGAGTTTACATACCGCAATGTTTTTAATTACATTAACTATTTAGCTTGAAAGTTTGTTAGCATGGCGGTATTTTGCACTTTACACGAAATTTAAAGTTTTTTGTAATAAAACTTCGTGTTTAATTACCTTTAAATGGTTTTTTAATTAAAAGAAAAAACATATTTGGCCGCCCTGATAAAATGTTAAGTGATTATAGAAATTACCTACCTTTTTTGCAATTTATTCTCGAACCAAGCTTCTCGATTATTCGTAAATTTTAGGAATAATGAAAATTTTATAATTTGCTTTTTCAGTTTAAATGTTAGACAACAGTACATGATACATTTGAAGTTATTCTATTAACAAAATAACCGCAATGAAAATATTCATTTATTATGACCGTTTAAAACGTGGCAACAACAAAAATTTATCCATCTACCCTCACCAGCTTTTGCGTAGTAAGATATTTTGTTGTTTCGTTTTGCAGCTTCATAACTTTATTGTGCCACTCTATAACAAACACAAACTCGAAAAGTTCACAAACATTTCTCGAATGCTTTAAAAGTCCAAGAAACTTTCAGCAGAAATATTTTAACTAACTATTAACTTAAGCTGTCTTTTATCTTTTAAATCTTTTATGCCACTTAAAGATAGCTTATGTAACGTCTAGCACGTTCCACGGCCCACGATGACAATGCAAGTCTATGAGGGTACTTTTTCTAAAGGTTAAGTGCCATCCTACACGGTTTGTTTCGAGAGCCCCTAACGATTATATTTACAGTCGATGCACGATTAGAAGTTCTTTACATAATATCTTCTGGGTATTTCCTTTTATTATTTTTCCGTTGGGAGTTTGCTTGGGAGAGAAATTTCCATAACTTTTGGGTATAACTATTTAACTACCTTTTTCGCCTACGTCCTCACTTGCCCAGAGTTCGTGTTGTCTCGCGAAATTTGCTTATAAATTATAGTTATACAGATATCTCCATTCCCTTTAAAGTAGCCATTTATTGTAGAAGTAGCACTTGAATCTAAAACTATGTTTATAGCAGAAGCTGAAATGAACTAATTAATTCAGTTAGCTTTTCAATAATTTATCTGCATCAGAGATACAGCCTTGGATTTAGAAGTAGCTATCGTATAATTACAATAAAATTATTAACTGTTTCGATTCATTAAAATAAATGTCAGCTCAAGAAATTTGTATGGGCCGACTTAAGAAGGATTAGGTAAATTAGAAGGTTACGATAGTAAATCTTAAGGTCATGCGATCGTAAGTGTTTTGTTGTTTATTAAGTGAAGCCAAATTTATTGGTAGGGTCATTAATTGGTTTCATATTTACTACTTTACTGTTGTCTAACAACGCAAGAAGTTTTGTTTTTCGGTTGTTGGCGAAGTTATATGTTACGTTTTAAAGACCATACAATATCACCTCTCTATTTAATATGAAAGTATGTAGTAGTTTTAAATTTTATATAGATAAAACTCGTGTTATTCAAGGTTAAGAATATGAATGTTAATTTGTACACTATTGTGTTCATTGAAAAAGACATGAATGTGATAAACACGTTTTCATATATCAATATGACTTCTTTCAATTAGGGACGTTACGTCAGTGTTTGGTAAATGATTATATTATTCTTTTTGTACATTTTATAAGATTTTTTTTGAACGACTAGCTGTGCCCCGCAGTTTTAATCGTATTGCTCCGCTTCTTTTGGTCTTAACTTGGTCTTAGTCTATCTGACCGATAATTTTATTAGGACCCGTGCAAGACCCGTGGTTCCTGAGATAAGCAAACAAACATCATTTTCAGCTTTATAATATACGAAGTATAGATACGAAACATAACGTTATGTACACCATATTACATACATACTAGTATAATGTAATATAATGATGGTACAGCAAGGTATCAAATTGTATTTCAAACCTTTTTATACCTTCTATAAGAAAGTAAGGTTTAGTGAAACGAATAACCTATAGGTAGCTTAAGATTCGGTATCGATTTTACAAGTGCCAAACTATTTGAAGGTTTTGCACGCCTCATAAGCGAAGCGTTGAGGTGGGTACTACTGTCACTTCGCGGAAAACATCTGATTTTTCAAACTTAAAATGTCTTTATGTATCATACATTGCACTTGTAAGATAATACATACACACACATATTAAGAAAAAGCACTATTTTTAACATTCATGATATTTTTGATGTCATTTTTGTTATTTAAACTAGTTAAAAAACAGTTTAAAAAAGTTCTGTCTTGGACGTCCGTGTTTCTGTATGTGCGGAGGATTTTCTTGTTAACACGATAGCGACCGAAATACTTTACTAATCGAGTCTTTTTTTTTCTCTTACGCTTGAGTATGCTCAGGAATAGAACCCTTTCATTTTTCAGGGTCTGATTCGATGTGGTTTAATTGTTATTAAATAAACAAAAATAAAATAATTAATAAATAATTATTAAAAAAAAATGGGAGCGTTTCATGTAACATTTTTGGATATTTCTCGTTTTATTTTTAAAAAATTATTATTGTCATTTTACTCATTAGGTATAGTACTTTCAATATGAGTTTAAGGTTTTTTGATATCTGTTATAGTTACGGAATAATCGCCTGTGCACACTTAACGATTACACCCTGTATACCTTATAGTCGAGCCAATTTAATAGGCAACATTTGACGTCTATCAATTTTATCTTCGAAGAGAGGTAACCTGCTTAAAAACATCGATTAAAGTGAATTAATCGATAAGGATTTGAAACATTTGTCAATCGAATTTATTAATTTATGATGATTTTTATTCACAAGTAATCAATGCATTCGATTCTAGATGTCAGATTTCGATTTTTAGAGTAACGTCTCTGGTATTTAAAAAGAAAAAAGGTTTATTGACACAAAATTGTAGCGACGTCAGTTGTTCAATTCAGAAATTGTTTATTATGTTTAGAATGATTTATCAGTAAAATGAAATCTTAAAATTACTTGTATCGGTCATTATTATTATAAATATGTAGTCGTAATTGAAAAAAGTTAAGCAAATGTGCAGTTCTAACAAAACGAAATATCATGTTATTCTATGTCGTCGTTACTAGGTTACGTTGCTGAATTTTGTTGAACTGTCAAATGTTGCCTATTAAAATGGCTCTACTATAGGTTCAAACATTCTTCATAGAATTTCTTTGACTTGTGTATAGTATGACATAAATCATTCATAATTTATTTATTTAGTCTAGAAAGTAGAAATACTCATACCGAATATATTCGGCACCTAAACCGAATAATTCGGCCGAATACGAATAGTGAAAAAGATGCCGAATATGCCGAATACCGAATATGTATTCGGTATTCGGCGCATCCCTAATATTTACTATTCAGATCCTATAGTTTATGTAAATGAAAGACACCGCACTCTCGTGTGTAAAAGCGGAAGCCGCGTCGTAAATTTTTTTAAACTGTAGTATCCTATCTAGTTACTTCTGAGATAACTATATGTGATCATATTTTTTTTTATAGTCTGTGCCCGTCCGCTTTTTCCATGAAAAAAAGCCAAGATCTAAAAATCGGGGGTACTATAGTTTGAGCTAATAAATAATATTAATTAAAAATAGAGTTTATTATAAAAATATTATAAAAATTGGTCAGTAACGATGGATATACTTTATTTAAGTGTATATTTTGACATAAATTGATATTTGAGTGAAAATTTTGGGAAAAAAATAAATTTTACAACCTCAAAATACCGTTCTGATTACGGTATAGAGACTCGAAGAGCTGGCGCACACGTGCTACGCACATGTGTTGAACGGTACTTGGCGCCAGGCTCTATCGAGCCTGTTAATTTTCAATTTAAATTACCATCTAATTTAAGAGTAGTGACACCTTGAAAGATCTTGAGACAGTACAAGAGCATTGGCACATGAGAACAAGTGTATCTACATACTTATATTATATACACCTTTATAAATAATCAATTTTATTGTAAAGGATGAGATTATGAGGCGTGCACTTTTGGATTTTCCAAACTTTTTATTTATCTACTAGCTAATGCTCTTTGTTGAATTAAATTAAATAAGAATTATTAAGTATGACAAGGATGGTAAATATTAGTACACAATTAGATATAAAGTAAAGGTTAGATCAATCGTTAGTTTTTTATATTTGTAAAGAAGATTGTTAAAGAAATTATATTGTTATAAAAAAACTTCGCAAAGATTTTAATAAAGTAGTCTCAAGCATTTTTCTAGATGCAGAACGTTAAGTCGTGTCTCTTTAAACTCTTGAGTAGTGTGTTTTAAGCAATTTAAATTTTATGAAGTTGAGTTGAAAATTTAACTATCTGTACGTGTGGTTTAGATGACAATGTTTTCACATAATATAAATCCCTACTAATATTATAAATGCGAAAGTAACTCTGTCTGTCTGTCTGTTACGCTTTCCCGCTTAAACCTCTCAACCGATTTTAATGAAATTTGGTACAGACAATCTTTAGACCCTGAGAAAGAACATAGAATACCTTTTATTGCGAAATATGTAGCACGGGCGAAGCCGGGGCGGACCGCTAGTTTATAATATGTTAACAATGGTAACAAATATTACTTTTACATAACTAGTGCAATTAGGTATTATTGCATTATTTATACATCACTATTTTTTAATTAGCCCGCCTCCTTGGTACAGTGGTTGACGCGTGAGCGTAGAACCGAGGGGTCCTGGTTTCGATTCCCGGTGGAGACGAAGAAAAATGTCTCGGTCTGGCAGGACACAGAAGGTTGATCACCTACTTGTCCCTAAAGAAAAATCGATCAGTGAAACAGATGTATGCATAATAAATCTGCCCCTTACCCCACTAGGGGACACGGGACTTCACTATTTTTTTATTAGTACAAACAAATTTACGGGGCGTTAAGTATCTTTAACCAATCATATTTGTGTAAGTAATAATTAAAAACACTAACAAACAGAAATTGCCAAAAATTGTCCACATAAATATGTAAAAATTGTTAACCATTTATCAATGACCCACACTGTACTGTGTTGTAATTTTCTAGCGTACGATTTCGAGAAGGTAGGTATCACCACATAGTATAAACTTTCCAGAGTCTGTAGGCATGCTAAGATCTTTAAAATTTCGCAATAGATTGTAATGTTTTTTTTCAAAAGGTAAATAGAGTGATTCAAGAGAAAGGTTTTAGTATATAATTTAGAAGCCGCGGGCTTAATAGGTATAAACAATTAATAAACGAGGTAAATATTAAATAATCGATATTATACGCTGTTATATCATAAAAATTAACTCCTTTAATTACGTTATTTACCACTTTTAAACATATAAAAGTATGAAAATGGCGCATTGCAGCTGCCAGTGAAATTTTAACTGAAAATCAGCAACCGTTATAATAAATACTGCGGCTTCTGTGTCTAACGGCTTCTGTGTAATGCATCCTGCATCCGAGTGGGCTAAGAGCTGACGTGATTTTCATGTAACGTAATTTATATTAATGGTTTTGGAAACAGTTGGATTAGTATACTGCACTTTAAGATTTTTGTTGTTGTTATAAAACCGCGAGAAATGGTTGGTGTAATGATTGTTTACCACAGTAAATGTAATCCTTGTTTTTCGGGTTATCTGGCAGAAACTACACTACTACTAGGGCTGAAAATAATTGATATAACATTTTATGATTTTAACATTAGATAGTGTACTATTTATTGTAATTTTCTGCTTAAAATATGAAGAAATAAATAAAAATTGTTTGAAAGCTCTTGGTCTATAGCCATTATGTAAAAAATCACAATTTATAAGCTTATGTTTTGAGAGCGATTTGTTTGCTGGATTCCGGAAAAGAGCTTAGAAAATATTTTAGTGTTCCAAATATTTTATATTCAAGTTAGAACGAACATTTATCATTTAAATAAACATTTTATATTAGTTAATAGAAGCATGTATTGCTTTGCTACATTTTGATGAGTTTTTTGATGAAATGTAGCCTTTTCAGATCTAAGGACTATGGATTCTATATATTATGTACTTAAAAATAATTTCACTCAAACACTGCTTTACTGAAATTCCTGAGATAAGATTTGTTTATGCAAATATAACAACCTAACACAAATTTGAGCTTTATAGGAGATTTTCATGTAGTTGCAAATATAGGACTTGTAAACCTCTTTGAATCCTTAGAATTTTTTCTGTATTCAGTTTGAAGCCGGAACTTATATACACATTATCATGCATCATTCTAGCATACCTGAAACAATTTTACGACTGTCAAATCTCACAGAGATAATTATTAATGCTTTCCTAGAACAATGTGTGATAATTTGCAGCATCACAGAGACAATTGATATATGATACACGTGTGATAATGAACTATTCAGGATTTCCACGTGCTCTAACTTAAGAGATAAACTGTATTTTATATTGTTTATTGTTCATTTTAATCATGCAGACAATAGACGCCATGTTTGGAGTTTGTGATCATGGTTCGTTCGATATATGAGTCGATGTTTGTATAGTAAGATGTTTTAGTACTGAATGTCATTCAGAAAGATTGCAATGGATTTAAAATGAATTCGATTTTGAACCTTAATTTGACATTCATACAATACCATCAAAATGAATTACTTAGGTATTTACCATTTTTAAGTGATGGAATGTTTAAAAAAGTTCTAAATATCCTTTTGATGGCAATAACAGTCCCTTTATTCACGTTGATCCTATTGTTATAAATGATGGGTTTTGGGCAGGAAAAAGCAAAGATTGTTAAATAAACTTGAGATTCTTTATTAGACGATGCGCGTAGTACGAAGGGTAAAGACGGAAGAGAGAAATTATAAGATGACACATAGGTATTTGACATACACATTTGTTTATACAAACTCTTTTCACCAACACTGGCCCTTAAACAAATGTGTAGGTACATAATTATTGTACAACATTAAACAAGTTTAGTTTTTACAATTTAAGAATTTAACAAAGGAGATTGCCCAAGTGACTATGGCACTTGGTATCGCAATCAAACTTATTGTGTCAAGATGAAATATAGCTCAATGTAAAGTTTGATATTAGTACTTTTAGATATGATTAAAGTTTTTATGTAAATAAGCCGCAGTTCGCGACAATAAAAATAAAACAATAGTTTTATTCAACACTTCAAAAAATACTTTATCGAGTTTAAACTAACGATGAACGTTAAGTTTTACATTTATTACATAGGTAATATTTTAATTTACAAGACAAATGTGAAAAGTAAATCGTAATAAACATTATTTCAAAATAAATAACGTCGAACAATGCGTCGAACACATTAATTTCAAATAGAAACATAACATGACGCTTGCAAGAGAGATAGATATAGGTGTCAAAACAAAAACTTTTACTTTTATTTCTATTTATTCGGTATAATTACGACTTAATATTGATAAATACGATCATTATAAATACAAATAAGAATTAACAAGATCACGAACACGTGACACAACTAGTATTTTACCGATTCCATACGTGGTCATACATGTTTCAAAACAAAAACTTTTACTATTATTTCAATTTATCCGGTATAATTAAGACTTAATAGTGATACATATGATCATTATAAATATAAATAGGAATTAACAATATCACGAATACGTGGCACAACTAAAATTTTACCGATACCACCCGTGGTCATTCTCCTTTATTGTAAACCTAAACACGTTACAAACTTATAATGCTTTTCTTTAGTAAGTGGTTTTGTTAAAATATCGGCAGTCATTTCAGAAGTACACAAATAATTCAAATTAACAATATTATCTTTTACAACTTCTCTTATAAAATGATGCCGCACATCTATATGTTTCGTACGAGCATGATACATAGGATTCTTACACAATTTTTGTGCTGATTGGTTATCATTAAAAATCGTAACAGAACAATGCCTACCTAACAATTCATACAACAGAGTTCTTATGAATAACGCTTCTTTACAAGAATCTGATAGAGCCATATATTCTGCTTCTGTACTAGAAAGAGCGACTGTTCGCTGTTTTCTACTTTCCCACGATACAGAACATTTCCCAATTTGAAACACAAACCCAGTGTACGACCTACGATCGACCTCACACGAAGCCCAGTCAGCATCAATATACCCATTGATGTCTAGACCACTTCTACTAAAAACAAGTTTGTAGTTTACAGTACCCTTTAAATACCGTAGTACGCGTTTCGCGGCCTTCCAATGACGCTGATCATAACAATCATTATACTGGCTCAGCATGCTTACCGCGTGCGCGATGTCTGGCCTGGAGCTAACTGAAATATAATTTAAACAACCAATTAAATTTCTATATTCCAAATTCTCCTCCTTTTTATCAGCCTTTACAAGTTTCAATCCCGATTCCATTGGAGTTTGAGCTGGCTTACAGTCAGTCATATGAAAACGGTCTAAAACATTCTTTATGTAACTAGACTGATCAAGATAGATATTATCTTGGTTTCTTGTGATGCGCATACCAAGTATATGGCTGGCTGGCCCTAAATCCTTCATTTCGAATTCTTGCATGAGTTTCTTCTTTATTTCAACTTTCATTTGTGAATTTCTGGTTGAAAATAATAATATATCGTCCACATACAACCCAATGATGACTAATTCTTCACCATTTGATTTAAAATACACGCAGGGCTGAGGGCTCTGAGGACAGTCTTCTGAAACAAAGTTTTGTAACCAACACATGGTTTATCTTTTCATACCAAGACTTCGAAGCTTGCTTTAGGCCATAAATTGCTTTATGCAATTTATATACTTTATGCTCACAGCCTTTTACTTTATAACCTTCCGGTTGTTCCATGAAAACTTTTTCTTGCAAAATGTCCATTTAGAAAAGCAGTTCTTACATCCAAATGATCGATATCCATCTGCTTTTCAGCTGCTAAAGCCAATAATATGCGAATAGTGGAATATCGAACCACTGGAGAAAAAGTTTCCTCGTAATCAATTCCATAGCGCTGTGTAAAACCTTTAGCTACCAATCTGGCTTTATACTGCTTTAGATTTCCATCAAGATCTTTCTTTTTCTTAAAAACCCACTTGCACTTAATCGGTTTTTGATCTTTAGGTGGATCAGTTAATGTCCAACATTTATTTTTAATAAATGATTGATACTCATCAGCCATTGCTTTCTTCCAGTGAACAGCTTCAGCCCCTCCTAGAGCTTCTTGAACTGTCTCTGGTTCATCTCCAATGCAGGTCAGCATTGCAGTACACGCACTGTCATATTCCGATGTATCCATCGCATCTTCAAGTGTCGATTCACCTGGAATGTAAGTGACATCGGAAGGATCAACAGAACTACTGCTGTCAGAGTCATCTAACTCAAAAATACACTGTCTTCTGGGATTAGTTACAATCTCATTTTCTTCCCCTTTTTCTGGTGATAGTGAATTTTCAGACTGTGCCACTTCAACATGAGAATCATTTGAGTTTAAATTCTCAGTCTGTAAATTATTTATCATCATGAAAAAATCACCATTTTCACATTTTTCAGTGTTTTTTGTATAGAATTTGTTTTCAAAGAAAGCAACATCCCTTGATTTAATAATTTTGCTGAGATTCTCTGGATCAATCAATCTATAACCCTTACTATTTTCACAATATCCTACAAAAATGTAAGGTTTACATTTTGAATCTAATTTCTTACGATTCTGTGTCAAGGCATAAACCACACAACCAAATATACGTAAATGGCTAAGATTCACCTTCTCATTAGTCCATTTTTCCTCTGGCGTGCTACCGTAGACTGCTTTTGTAGGGGACCGGTTCTTCAAATAAACAGCGGTATTGACCGCTTCTGCCCAGAACTGCCCATCTAAGCCTGCGTCTCGTAACATGCTACGAGCCTTCTCGACGATTGTCCTGTTGGCCCGCTCAGCAACACCGTTCTGCTGAGGCGAGTGCGGTATGGTAGTCTGGTGAATGATGCCGTTATCCTTCAAATATTCCTGGAATATAGAATTGACATATTCGCCTCCATTATCCGTCCTCAACAATTTTATTTTTCTATTGGTTTGGTTCTCCACCATTGCCTTGAAATGTTTGAAGTCATCGAAAACTTCACTCTTATTTTTCAGAAAATAAATCCATGTTTTCCTACTACAATCATCAATAAACGTGAGGAAGTAACTAGCACCACCGAAAGATTTCACTGGCATAGGCCCGCATAAATCACTGTGTACAACACCTAACAGTTCATTTGACCTACTTTGTGCCTTCTTAGGAAAAGGTAATTTGCTAAGCTTCCCCTTAACACAAGCTTCACATTGACTGAACTGTGATTTATCATAAGTAATACCACTAGCCATACCTTTCATTAACAAATGCATACTCCTCATATTGAGATGTCCTAGTCTCCTGTGCCATGTCTCCTGCGTAACAGAGTTAGCAGCAACCTGGAAACTCAGCTCAGTTTCTTTCTTACAGCTCTCAGATGCTTTCTTCTGCACTAAATCTTGAGCTTCTGTATTTACCTTGGTAGTCGCAGATTCTACACTATTCCCTGAAAACATAGAACAGCCACCACATCCTACCACACACAGATCACGCTCTCTAACAGATTCTGCAGTTTCTAATTGATAAACACCATTTTTATGTACAGCTGTAGCTGCTAGCTTTTTACCATAGAATATATTACAACATTTTTCATTAAAAATAACTCTAAAACCCTTCCTAGTTAACGCACTGACTGACAACAAGTTTGTAGCTAAATTCGGTACATGATAAACTTCACTGATTGTTTTGATGCCTAATTTCAAATTTACTTTTACATCACCACGACTAGCAGTAAATAGTTTTTCACCATTAGCCACCTTGACTTCAGACACATAACCAGGAACAAAGTTATTTAGTATATTCCTGTCATGACACATATGACTACTCGCACCAGAGTCTATTAACCATATATCATTCTGCACACAAGCTGATAATGCTGTCAATAGTAACTGGTTTGTTGAGCTCTCCGCCTTAACTGGTTTCACAGATTTACAGTTCCTCGAGAAGTGACCAAGCTTCTTGCACTTAAAGCATTTGATTTTCTTACGTGCCGCCACCAAAGCTGTTGAACTCGTGTCACCTTTTTCATCACGTCGTTGCTTCTCCTGCATGAGCTTCGCTTTGACCACTTCACTCGACAACTTGATATTAGAATTTTCAAGTGCCATTATGAGTGGATCAAAGTCTTGAGACAAGCCACCCAGTAAGAGAACTGCAACGAAATCGTCTTCCAGAGGTGAACCAATATCGTTCAGCTGTTGACTTAGGTCGCTAATCTTCGCAACGTAAGCTTCCATGCTTTCACATTCGCATAATTTTGTTGCAAACAAAAGACGAAGCAAACTCAGTCTCCTTGACAACCCCTTGTCTTCGTACGCCTTTTGCAAATTAATCCATGCATCCCGCGCCGTCTCTGCGTTCCTTACATGCGTAAAAACCGAGGGCTTTACTGACAAACAGATCTTAGCAAGAGCTTTCTGAGATCTCTTCATATGAGCCGCATCTTTGACATCTTCAGTTTTATCTTCCGAAACGACGTCCCATAAGTCCTCGTGAATGAGTAGCATTTTCAGTTGGAACTTCCAATTACTGTAGTTTTCTATGCCGCTCAACTTCTCCACAGGAGTTAAAGTCGAAACCGATGTCGATGTCGCCATTTTTACATGTATGGACGGGCGTTTTAGTTTATTTATAAAATTACTTTTATTCTGCCAAAACTCAAAAATAATTATATACAGAGCAAAGATAACGTCCTGGGCCCATAACCTGATGGGTTTTGGGCAGGAAAAAGCAAAGATTGTTAAATAAACTTGAGATTCTTTATTAGACGATGCGCGTAGTACGAAGGGTAAAGACGGAAGAGAGAAATTATAAGATGACACATAGGTATTTGACATACACATTTGTTTATACAAACTCTTTTCACCAACAATAAAATGTATACTTAAAACTCTCTCGACTCCGTCAAAGGTAATGTGAAATAGGAGCTTAACTTTATTAAGCTACGAGCTACCGTTGGGACTAAACAAACGCAAAATGTAGATAACAACGCTAGAAATTTGAACAAGTCTTTACCTCGATGTAATGGAACCAGTCTATATTATCATTGTGTTGTGGAACAAAAAGAAAAATCTAGTGGAACAAGCGACTATTAATTTGAACAAAAGTGGACATTGTTTCAGACCTTTGGTGCAGCAGACTGTGAATACAAAAGGCGGGACAATGACTTGGCTATGAAAAAATGGATTAAAAGTTACGACTAGGGCCAGACTATCGATTTTTTAGTAACTTGACTTAGGTTTGATCGAGGTTTATCGTTTCTTTATTGCTTTGTAAGCGAGGATAATAGACTATTGGACCAGTTTGTAAACGGTTTCTTTTGTGATGGTTGGCTATATTGTGAAATGTAATTCTGGGTGGAACTAAAGTATAGGTTTGGTATACCTACTGCAAATGTGTTCCCATTAATATGCACATTCAGTAAGTCTATAAAAACTAAATATTTGATAGAAAATATAGGTACAAAATTCGTTGAAAAGCGTGTTTGAATAACACTTATTAATCTTCCTAGCGTCGAATACGTGGTAAATCATAGAGCAGGAATTTTAACGGATTACCCACGTAAAGGTTATTCAGGATTATTGACAGAAAAATACCGTTTCATAATTAATGATAACAATATGACGATGATTGCCGCGATTTTATCGATCTAGTGCGAGATACAAAAATATCGCTACTACGCAACCGTATTGTACAGATTGCTGCGTTTATTACTTCTGTTATCTACTTTATATCTTATTAATAAGTAATAACTAGCTTTCCACCAGCGGCTTCGCTCGCATAGTCCATGAAAAACCCGCATAGTTCCCGTTCCCGCCAGATTTCCAAAATAAAACCTATTCCATGTCATTCCTCAGGTCTCAAGCTATCTCTGTACCAAATTTGAAGTAAATCCATGCAGTATTTTTTGAGTTTAGCCCGGACATACATACAGACAAACAGACAAAAATTCTAAAAAATATGTTTTTGGCTTCGGTATCTATTGTAGATCATGCCCAAGAATTCTTTAAAAAAATATTCAATGTACATTTTTGACTGTCCTACGATTTTATTATATTATGTAGTATGAATATTGAATACTATAGATATAGATTAATTAATAATACTTTAATGATTCTTTACCCAACATCATTATTCACCCCTTTGTCTTTATTATAAAATCACGAGTTCAGTAAAAGTTCATTGTTCCACTGATAATTTATTTAATCAGACATCTCTCTCATTAAAATAAATATCGATAGTCTATTTTTATTCAGCTATCTTGTCCTAAATTTTTCTCGTTGTTATTGTACCCAAAATAAAGTTCGTTTTAAATTCTCATTGCATTATTTCAAGAGGTGAAGAGGCACAGTAACTAAGAAATATAATATTTTTTTATTTTGTATTACCTACGTATATTTCTGATTACATTTTAGGGATTTTGTGGAGATATTCTGTCGAAAAAGTGAAACTCAATAGAATAGTGTGTAAATACAGCTCATGAACATGTATCGGTATAATGTTTTATTCATTTACTATTGAGAACGATTTATAAAAATCGGCATTGTAATAAATTTGGCAAAATCACGTGACTTTTCTCGAGTGTGCGCCATTTTTTTTCATATAATTGGTATTTTATGTAAAATGTAAATTATGTACACGACATAGTGTTAAATTAAATTAAAATAATCAATACATATTGACTTGTTATCCTAATTATAATTACATAATGAACTTTATCTCTGTTAGCGACATTTATCTTCAGAATATGTGTCGGTTTCAAAGTGTAGGCATCACTTTGATATATCTATAGTTAAAGATATTCGAGAAACGTCCATATGATTTGTTCTGATTGTTTAAATTAGTTTCTTAAACGCGGTGAAGCATAAACCCAAAACTGCGTTCTAGTTGAGACGGTAAACTCTTTATTCCGGGCCGCTCAATTCGCGCGGCTATTTGAATTGTCGTTTTGCCATTCATGCGATAATAAGTAATTTAGTGCTGTATTGACCGAGGACGACTCAATAGATAATCTTTTATCTGGCTATTAAATAATGAGCCGTCGAGTCGTGTGTACCGGCCGTTCAGTGGTCATCTGACCGTGTGCGCTATCACTTCTTCCTCCCTTTATTTCGACAAACCTTAATAGTTTCCTCAAGTGATACATTGTTCTATGTACTCAAGGGATTCCGCGCGTGTAGTGATCAGTGATCAGTGTTACGGCTTGTGTTTTTAATATTCAGAGTGTATTATTAGTACAATGCGGTGATATTAGTTGAATTCGTTTTTGGCAAGCGGGCGTTCGACAGCGAGCCAAAATGACTATGCAGATGGAGGTAAATATTGTTTACAAAATTCGTTTACAGCTGACGTGAAGTAAACATGTCATTTTAATAATTCGACGAATGTTGTTGTTTTACTGTGTAGTTGATTAAACAGTAATTGTTCGAGACACAAGCGAGTTCAAATGGCAAGGAATCTGTTAGTTGAACAAACAACGTCGATTTGTTGTAGACGTTTGAGAGCGGTTTTGAGAACTTCTCTTGAGTTTCTTGTATTTGTGTTGGATGATACTTTATGTTAACGATGTTTGTGACAAAACAAATGGATAATTAGATTCATGTATTGTTTATTTATATTTACTTCACACATATTTGCTAATGACCGGTATTAATGCTCATTCTTTCGCTTAATTTGTCTTTATTTAGATAAAATTGTTACACTACTATTACTACTTCAACTCCTACATTTTAAATCGAACTCAAATTATGAAAAAAAACGTAAAATATTAATCAACTTTTTTCATTTGTAGAATATAAATGAAATATCTCTTAGTTACCGAGTTTTTCTCTAATCTACAATTCTAAATATGGAGATGTCGGTATTTGATCTCATGAAAATATTCCTCGTGTAATCTATCAAGAATATAGTATAGATATGATGGAGATAGAAAATGTAGAGCATGTTAAATAAATGATATAATTTTATGAAACAACAAATCATTGCAAATTAATGCTATATTGCCTTCTAATGCAACTGATAGTGACAATGTTATTAATTGCGTGATAAAATACGATCTTTATTAATGGAAATTGTATTGCAACAGGGAAAATGTGACGGAATTTAAATTTAGCAGAAAAACTTGATAGTGTTATTTACACTAAAAGATTATAGACGTCTACTTTAAGACTTTTATAAGTATACCAACTAGCTGCTCCTTTAGGTTAGTTTATTTTATGATTTTATTGAGTACTTAAAACTCAAACATTTATTTATTCAATTAGACTTCTAGAAGCACTTTTTAATTTTTTTTTTATTTACCATCGACTTACGATATTTATATAGTTTTACCACTAAAGTAATTTAAAAGATTTAACAAAATACGTTCAACCCATCATCACTCAATCAATGAAACTTAGGTTACAAAATTAGGTTAGTTTTTGATTCCGTTTTGGTATGATAATTTGAGAAAAAAAAAAAACAGCGTGCATTGCTTATTTTATAAGACGAAACATCCCACACCAATAGAAGTTTTATAAAACTTAGCTCATATAAAGAGTGGACATTTTAAATTTATTAAAGGCCGGTCATACCAGACATGCGTCTCTGATAACACTATCATACTGTGACCTACGCTTTTCTTCTAGTTAATTGTAGCATAATGATTACGGGTTGATGTCGTTAACCAGGAGATAAGCTTGACTTAATGGACTTCCGAAATGTTTTGTTTAAGCTTTTTAAAATGGGAGTCTTGACTTGCCACTTGTGATTGGATTGTTGAGAAATTTTTGTAGTGATAGTGTGAAACGAAAGAGCTCTCCAATGTACATAACCAAAGTCTTAAGCCCTTAGTTATGTATGTAGCATGAAGTACATAAATGTACCTAATTTTTGATTTGTGAATAGTATTTAAGTTTGGATGTTCTTAGAATTCATTGCAATTAAATTAACTTGTCGAATAATACTGCAGCGCAAATGCCTAATAATTACTAATGAGTTAAGTTTTGTTTTGAGTTCTGACTGTTTAATGAATGGACTTAGTTTTATAATTATTTAAATTTTGTTTTGTTTTAATTAAGTTTACGATCTCGTACTTACTGACTAACTACATTGGTACAGTTTAAAGTTTTAACCAAATGCGCAATAGTTATTAAACTCTTTATTTTATTTGTAGTTGCGTGAAGTTTAAATGAAAATACAACATTACCTGAACAAATAGCTGCCATTATCCTGAAATTGCATTTAGCGTCTAGACACAACGTGATTCACACGTACTTTACAAAAAAATAAATAAAACGTAACGAATTTTAAACCTCTAGTTACTCTAAAGGTCGATAAAACGAATATATAAATTTAGTATTTACACTTATGATTAATCTGCGTTTCTTTATGTATATGTGTATGAGAGCCTAATCCCAAATCAATGTATTTCCCTCGTACATCCAATAGCTCTTAATCCGAGATAGATTTGACACTCGCGTGAACGTTGAACCTCCCGAAATCTTAACCTTCTTACGTCACAAGTTGGCATTACGCCAACGAGCTGAAAGCCTTTTTCCGGAACGTAAACTTTATGCCACCGTAGCTTAATTTCACAGAAACCGGAGCACATTTATCTCGGAATTTGTAGAACATTTTTCAGCACATCTGACTTGTTGTAGAAAGAGAATTTTCAATGGAGTTGACGCTGCGAAGTTTTTACACTGTTTTGTGGCAACACGCGACCAAGTGTAAAAAAGGCGTGTAAAAGTAATTACAATATTATGGATCCGACTTGGGCAAAAATCCGATAACGCCTTCCATTGTCATAATCTGTTTGTATTTGAATTGAACAATTTAATATTTATAAAGAATATTTTTTTTGCTATTACCATTTACCGATCGAGATTGTTTACTGTTTCAAATATCCTAATGTACTTAGGTGTTTTAGATAATAACAAAGTATTTGAATTTTCAATAGAACTGTGGATAGTATTCCGTCAATAAGCTGATCTAGATTAACTTCGCTGAAACTTTATCGATACAATTCCAAGAATTTGGTCGTATTTAGGTGCGAAGTTTCTAGTCCTCTTTGTAAATCTATTTGACTAATTTAGAACGTTTTAATAATAAATTTTTTATAAATACTTTGGGAATATTAAAATCTTCTTCTTTGATTTGTTTCTAAAATACAGTGAATCTATCTAAATCCTTCTTAAATAAAATATGACTTAGTTCTCAGTTACAAACAACATAAATTACAAAACACAATAACTGCCGCGTTTTATTTAATACCAACATTTTTATCCTGTTAGCGTTCAGTGATTCGTTTAACTGTTAACAGTTTGATTGCTTGAATGGTGTGGTAAGTGGGTAATGGTCGTTGAGACAATAGCCGTGTCACGCGACGTGGAGGGATAACACCACCCACGTTGATATGGGATAAAGAGTATATACTAATATTGTAAAACTGAAGAGTTTGTTTTTTTGTTTGAACGCGTTAATCTAAGGAACTACTGGTCCGATTTGAAAAATTCTTTCGGTGTTAGATATCCCATATATCGAGGAAATAATGTTTTTCTATAGTCTATATATCATCACGCTAAGATCAATAGGAGCGGAGCAATGCGGGTGAAACCGCGGAGCACAGCTAGTATAAAATATAAATGGCAGTAAAATTGTATTGGAGATGACGTTTTGGTGATGATGGAGAGGACTTTCTTTTTGCAGCTAGGTGTTTTGTTTACTATGAGCGATTAAAATGGGAGTAAAATTGGATTAGAGAGAACCTCTTAGGGCACTAAAACGTGAAGAGATTTTCTTTGAGCAATTATGTGGAATGTATTTTGATTGGCATTGTTAGTGTACCTATATTTCTGTGTAGAAGTATTTTATATTGTAGGTAACCTACATCGTTGCACTCGTATACGGCAAAGTATCTACACAAGTAGAACCAAAGTACGGTTTCTTG
This sequence comes from Colias croceus, assembly GCF_905220415.1. Lineage (NCBI taxonomy): Eukaryota > Metazoa > Arthropoda > Insecta > Lepidoptera > Pieridae > Colias > Colias croceus. The sequence continues at coordinate 2,259,010 of NC_059547.1, forward strand.
TAAAGTCAATGTAAAGATTAAGTTAATCTTGTATCACATAGTGTAACCTTATATCTTTGGTAAACAATATTCTTGCCTAATTTTGCACATTCTTATGTATGTACTAGTCAAATACACTAGGGACATGTAGGTATGCAAACTGCAAGCAAACACAAGTACATTCTATCACTTTTCGATATGGAGAATTACATGTCGTAATAACTCAGCCCCCGGAATCAAAATCAAAATCAAAATAGAAAATCTATTGTGTCGTGGCCCGATCGGGCCGCTCGGGGCTCAATGGGTTAAAGCAGTATTGTTTCCAGTGTGGGAAAGTGATGGCGATATACGACCTATATAGCTCTATCATTTTTCCACACTAGAATTAAAACTGCTTACAGACATGACAATCCCCATGGACCAATAGAACGGAAACTCGCCGGGAACAATAAATACTTTAGTACATCCTGTATCAATAATTAAACAATACAACTGCAGAGATGTTATTAATTCAGTACTCATTGTTATTTCAGCTATGGACACAATGTTTTCAATGTTACAATAGCGTAACGTTAAAATGAATTGATATGAATCTAATATGACAACGAATGTATAGAATTCCAGTAATTATGCAGCTTTTCGAGATGACAATTTTTTAATCGAAAATATCAATTGAATGCATCAAAATGTCTTTAAATATGCAGTATTTTTATCACTGAATAAGTCGGTGTCCTTTTTACGGATTATGAAATGACTAACCATTATCCTGATAGTGATTGGAAATAATTACGCGAGATAAGAAACGCTGGCATTGTATAAAATGATTTTATCAGATTTAGATCAGTAGAACAACTCAGTAAAAAAATCCATTACGATCATTTATCGTGCCTTGATTTGGTTTGTTTAGAAAAAATCTTTAGTAATCATTCAACAAGAGTAGAAATTATAGGAACAAGTTTATTTTTTTTATAATTATTTAAAACGAATATGTAATTATAAACACATTTTTAACGTGATTTTATTGTTAGTATCCGGGACGAATAATCGAAATAAAACCTCGTTAAAATTAATAAATTATTCCTACACATTTATTTACGGAGCCATTATTTCTGTCTTGTGATCCGAGATAGGTATCTTCATTTCGTGTTCTCATTATTTCCGATATTTGCTCATTATTTGCTTGCAGTTTTAAATAAATCGGTTCTAGAAAATTCTACACTCAAATCCATCTACCAGAGTTACATATGCATGCATTTTTCTAGGAAAAAGTTTATCAACCTTACGTAGCATCTGTTCTCACGTCTGTCGGTAGGTGTTTGTTGGCAAACACACGAATTATTTGACATAAAGTGTATGACACGCTGGATGTAAGCCAGGAGCACGTCAGACTTGCCTTCTCCAGTTTAAGGAATTGGATAATTTTTCTCGGAAATGCGAAGGTTGAATTCTGCTCATCACGTGTTGAATAATCTTGAAATGATCCAATATTTGATATGCTTCCGGCAATAAATTAATATCGGAGATTTGACTAGATATTTGCACATTCATGTGTATTTTTTGCTTTTAGGAATAGTTTTAGTCAAGTTAGATATTCAATAATGGCGCAGTTGTTAGTGAGGTAGACTTACGCAGAGGATATGGATCGATCCCTACTGGGAAACTATATGGATAAAAATAATGTTTTTCTATTGTCTGGGTCTCTAGACAGTTATGTATTCTCACGTTGTACAATATGTTTATTATCGTGTTATCAATGTACCTTTGCTTAGTTGAGCACCAGAAGACTGCATTTAATATTTATTTATTAGAACTGTATTCATTAAATTCACCAACAAACTTTCAAAGACCATCCTATTTAGAAACTTTAAGAGCCAGAGCTGAATCTAATTAATAATCACTGATTCGGACTCAATGACTTTCCAATCATCAAAGGTTAATTTTTTCGTTTGAGAAAATTGCAACTTTGCGCTTTTCCCATTTAGGTCGTATGCTCTCGACATCTAGAAATGTTAATCAGTGGCTGCTAATGAAATCCATGACCTGTAAAGTTTCTGTATCGATTATGTTTACGGTAGAAAAATTTCAGCAGTTTTCGGGTAATATTTTGTTCTCGGAATGTTGTTTGTGTAAATATTACGTCGCATTACTTATAAGTAGGTAATCTTGTTAGAGCTTAGTGGATATGTTTCGAGTTTCGACGATAATGTTGCAATATGTATTAGTAAATTTATATTTTTACTAATACATTTTATTATAAGCTCCTTTGCTCGCTCATAAACAAAGCATATAGTTAAGAGGAAATACCGTTAATTTATGCATACATGTAACTTTATGTGTTGTTTTCACGCCAGCAGTGTTTAAAGGAAGTTAATTAACTTAAAATAAATGGATCCTTTTGAAAGGACACATTATAGTGATTCTTGTTGTAAAAACACGGACGTGAAATGATTATTATAAGTACATTTATAAATACAATATCAGATTAAGTACCATTATGATGACGGTGATGATTTTGTTAACGGCATCATAAGATGTTTTAATGAAAAAAATTTAAAATGGCACAATTTCTCGTGCATTCTACAAAATTTAAGCGACACTTCAAAGCATTAGCGGAAATAATTAATTCAATTGTCGCGTCAAGATTCTTCCAGCGTTTTAGCGCCCTTGCGACGAAGGTCGATCGAGATTACGTGAACTTGGCTTGAGTCAAATAAAGCTAAGTTTGGAGATAAATCACGAATTTCGTGGTTTAGTTACTGAGTTTGTGAACAATGAGAGTTGTGATTTAGCTTGGAACTTGGTTAACAAACAAAATAGTTTTTAAAATTTAATTTTAAATATTCATATGATCCTATTTTTAAGGCAACTCTATTGGTAGATAATTAATAAATGGCTCCATTGATAAAAGAGTATGTATAATTTATTAATTTCAGAGATTGAATCATTTTGGTTATAATCACTTATTAGTCACGGAACACGGACCCTTACAATGAAATCTCGCAACAAAAAGTCTACCTTTCAGGTATTTATTTTTTTTTTATAAAATATAATTTTCATCTGGAAATTAAATGTCGAGACAAGGTTCTCTATCTTACTTTTGATTCTAACAAACGGCTAGATCGACGTTTATGAACCTTATTTGTTATTCGTTTTCGCCCCAAATAACAGCAATTTATAAAACAGAATAAAAATCACAAAGAAAATACTTATGAAAATTCATGAGGCCAAGAAGTCGCTAGGTTATCTAGTTGTAATACAATGTCATTTGTATTCAATTTACTACGGGCATCTTAAAATACGATTATTAACTTTCTTAAAATACGATTTATTGTATCTTTTATAAGAGTTTACAAGTAATAACTGCGTTAAAAACAACCGACTTCAAACTTGCACTTGCAAAATTCACAAATACCTACAGACAAAAATGCTCATAAAATAAAAACTACTGGGCCTATCCGAATAAAATTTTTATGGGACCAATTCGACACCATCACGCATCGAACAAAAAAAGAATCACGTAAATCGGTTCAGAAACCTCGGAGTAATCGGTGTACATACATAAAAAAAAAAAAACATACCGGCCGAATTGATAACCTCCTCCTTTTTTTTGAAGTCGGTTAAAAATAACATTATTCTTGTATAACATCGCTATACGACACATTTTCATACGCAATGAAAAGCCATTTACGTTACGTAATCAAAACACGTGTTTTGCTATTATGAGAAATGTCACATTGTTTTTATGTCTCTTTCAAAGAGTTAATTTAGTCTGAACATTATCCGAATAGAAATGATATTTACGCATTCATTTCAGATAAACTGAAACATTTTCATATCCAAATTTTGGGTTTAATAGTTTTATTTTTATTATCATTATAAAGGTGATTACGTAGTTATGGTTATCATATAACTTTACCCATTAATGGTCACTGAGTTTTATGTCACCTCATTTAACAGAGATTTCCCATGAGAATGAAACGTGACCCCGTATATTATGTTTGGAGGTCGGCCAGTAATTACAGCATTTTATTTTCCTTGCTGCTCGTTATTTTTCTCGTATACACTGAAATATTTTTGCGTTCTCTCTACGTGTGATTGTTTTTATGTAATGTGCTGAATATTTCATGTTCTTTATGTAACACTTGTATATATAATCCAAATACAAATAGTAATCAAAAGATATGTGTGGTCAGAGTCGAGGCAGAAGCTATACGTACTTATTACGTATCTACTTGTTTAATAATGCTGCTGAATGTTGTGGTTTAGTAATTACTTTAGCTAATTGCATTGCCATGAAATCCATACCTCTCGGTTCATTTAATAACAATGTAATATCGTAATGGAAATATGATAGCATAGGGTACATACGAGCTTTTATTTCTGTTTTAATTCATAAAGCTTAAATAATTATGACAGGTGTTTTAATAATGTATAATTTGTTACAGCATGAGGTCACGACGGCGCTGCGGTATACGCATGGAAGCCCGGCGAACTGCTGACCACGCGCTGCACACGTTGCGCGCGCAGTTTCGCCGAGCGTTGCCGGAATGGACCGCGCGCGCCTCTCGCCGTCGCCGGATCGCGCGAATAATAGGCCGCTCCAAGGAGGACCCGGCGGAACCGTCGACACGCCCGTCCCGCCCGCGGAGGCCTTAAACGACCCAGAGACTTCGCGGCCCGCGCCGCGTGCGCTGCCTTGTATCCCCGAGAGCGAGCCCTTGCTCCGCGACCCGCTCAGTGTCAGTGAAGTGCCGCGGAAAAATGGACGGTTGCTCCACGTTCAGTTCGACGCTCAGTCCCCGCCCGCGGCGGTCTCGGTGTCCAGCTCTAGCTCGAGCTCGGACGATGAAGACGTCTCCATCGCAGAGGCCCGGCCCCCCGACGGCGGCTGGGGGTGGGTAATCGTGTTCGCCTCTTTCATGGTCAATCTCATCGCGGACGGCATCACGTTCAGTTTCGGTGTATTCTTTCCACATTTTCTGGAGTACTTTGGCGAGGGTAAGGGAAAAACCGCCTGGATCGCTGGTATCTTTATGGCGATGCCGCTGCTGTCAGGCCCCATTGCAAGTTTTCTGACCGATAGATATGGTTGTCGGCGTATGACCATTTTCGGTTCGATACTAGCATCGATAGGATTTGTAATCTCAGCTTTTGTGGACAATATGGAAACATTGTTCTTGACGTTCGGTATTATGGCCGGTTTCGGATTGAGTTTATGTTACGTAGCAGCAGTAGTGATAGTAGCATACTATTTTGAGAAAAAGCGATCGTTAGCGACTGGAATTTCTGTTTGTGGTAGTGGTATTGGTACATTTATATTTGCACCATTGACCTACATTTTGCTCGACGAATATGGATGGCGAGGTACTACGCTTATTCTAGCAGGATTTTTCCTAAACATGGCAGTGTGTGGTTTGCTATTCAGAGATCTGCCATGGACGGCCACAATGAATGAAGAAAGGGCGAAAGAACGAAAGAGGAGACGTGAACGAAAGCGAAATAAACGCTTTGGTTCTTCCGCTGATAGTTTCTCTGATAGCAAAAGTAGTGCTGCAGGATCTAGTAAAGTAGGAGAAAATGAAGACATTGAAGCCGTGACGACATCGATAGTACCGCAATTCAGTTCACTTGTGGACTTACCGACATTCATGACTGGAGATGAAGGTGTATCTTTAGAAATATTTGAAATGATGTCTAGCAAGGGACGAGCGTATGCGATTATGGCTCAAAATAACTATCCGGGAGTGATGCTGCCATCAAGGAGTTTTAGTGACAGCGGCCGTTTGCACGAGCAGTCACCTCCAAAGGCGCTGATGTCTCCTGGCTGTTTGTCTCCGGGACCAACGTCGCCTACTACCGCATCAAATGCAACAACAACAAATACCTCAAGAGCGCCCCTGCACGATAAAGCGGCTTTATCCCTGTGGCTTAGAAGACAAGGAGCTGGCTCCACTAAAAAGCCTCCAGCGTTTTTGAAAGATTTAAGAATACATAGACATTCTTTGACGTATAGGGGTGCTATGCTCAATATTAATCGTTATAGATTAAGAGCTTCGTCCTGTCCTAATATATTCCGGAATTCCATGACTACCATTGCTAAAGAAAAGGTGAGATATAATACTGTTATTTTATTCATTGCGCTTATTTGGCGTACGAGTTGTTAACTTTACTTGTACTTATTTATACTTACACTATTAAACCAAATAAAGAGCAAATGCCAAATATTTGTATGTTTGTAATTCATCTTCAAAACTACTGAACCGATTTTGGGCTGGAACCGACATGTCAGTGGCTATATTTTTTTAGTATTTCTCTCGGCCAGAAGAAGAAAATTTAAAAATTTTAGATCCTACACCAATACATATTATCTTATAATATAATTAAATGAATCCCAAAATGTGTTGGTAAGCGCATAACTTGAGAACGGCTAAACCGATTTCGTTAATTCTTTTTTTATAATATTCCTTGAAGTTTGAGGATGGTTCTTATGTAGAGAAAACGTGAATATGTACCACGGGCGAAGCCGGGGCGGACCGCTAGTCTATAATATAAAAATGAATCCCAAAATGTGTTGGTAAGCGCATAACTTGAAAACGGCTGAACCGATTTCGTTAATTCTTTTTTTATAATATTCCTTGAAGTATGAGGATGGTTCTTATGTAGAGAAAACGTGAATATGTACCACGGGCGAAGCCGGGGCGGACCGCTAGTATTGTTATAAAAATATTGCAACAAAATGTCGCACCCCCTGGTAAACAAGCCTTCACAAATACTCAATGCTATTAGATAATTGTGGAATAGCAAAAAGAGCAAACAAAATGATGGATGATGCATAACACTCACAAGGAATTAAATTCACATTTTTAACCAACTTCAAAAAAAGTAGGAGGTTCTCAACTGTAACTTATTGGGTTTGTTTTGTCACCGGAATTTGTTTGGATCTTGATCAATCTTTTTTCTATTTTTAGTTCGGTTGCTGCCAAAGATTGTCTTGAGCTTAAATTGATTCTTGTTTATACTCTACTACCTACTTTAAATTTCATAAATCGTTAATTTTTATTTCAACTAATTCCAGTTACAATGGTACGCCGGTCTCTGGGACTTCTGGGACCTTGTCGTGGACGTGTTGGACTTCTCTCACTTCCGGAACCCGGCGTTTTTGGTCTTCGCGATCTCGAACTTTCTGCTATACATGTGGTATGATGTGCCGTATGTGTACATTGCTGATAACGGACTCAGTATGGGCTTCAATGAGTCGCAGTCGTCCATGCTGATATCTATTATTGGAATATTGAATATGTTTGGAGAGGTGAGTGTTAATTTAGTTTCTATGTACTTACTTTCTTTTTATATTTGGAACATAGGTGTGAGAGGTTTCCTCTCTTTATGTGTGTTTTCAATAGATTGATTTAATTCATATTCTTGAAAATTATAAAATATAGTCGTAGTTCCATATATTTGTATCAAAGCGTCTCTGAAATCATTGGACCAATATTTTTAATAAAATTTTCCTTGTCTATATAAATCTCATTCACTATTTAAATTTTAAAACATCTTAGGCTTTCCAAACATGTTATAGATGGATTATCCTTACCAACATGGTAATAGAAGCATTAGCCCATATAATATAACTCAAACGTTGTAGACAAACGCCTCCAATACATTAATAGTTTTGTATTTGTTATCATGTATGTTTTAGGTTTGAACGTTATCGCTCGCACTAAATATCCTTGTTCTTGATTTTTATAATCAAATACATTTACATTGAAGTAGTTTCTGTTATCAACATTTGAGTAGCAGCAGCAAGATAGTATGAAGATTTATAATATACATCAACATTTAGGTTGCCGTTGATAGACTGAAATGATTTACTAACTCAGCCCCCGGAATCACAGACACAATAGAAAATCTATTGTGTCGTGGACCGACCGTGGCCGCTCGGGGCTCAATGGGTTAAACTTTTTTTTACTATTATTTAAAACCAACTATGAAAATCCATACTAATATTATAAATGCGAAAGTAACTCTGTCTGTCTGTCTGTCTGTTACTCAATCACGCCTAAACTACTGAACCAATTTTCATAAAATTTGGTATGTAGATATTTTGATACCTGAGAAAGGACATAGGCTACTTTTTATCCCGGGAAAATGACGTAATCCCGGAAATCCCACGGGAACGGGAACAAGGTATGCGGGTTTTTCTTTGACTGCGCGGGCTAGTCCGCGGGTGGAAACCTAGTTATTAATAAATTACCCATAATCCAAAAATGTTCTAAAATTTTAAAATTATATTATGTAAACATAACTTTATGTACCACAGAATAAATGTAAACATCAATGTTAACGCAATGTGAATGGACTTTCAAAATATAGATAACAAAAATTATGAACAAGAGGTTTTTAAATGTTCACATTGTAATTCTCGATCAGATTGTCTTATTGCAAAGCGTCTTTCAAAATAATTTGAAATTATACTAGCCCAGATATTGAAGAAACATTTTTAATTCAATGGCATATTTAGCTACCTACATTTTCCTACAAGAGAGTATAAATTTTAGGATGTATTTTTATTTGTCAAAATCATGTATTTTGGATAGTTATAATATAATTTATTGAAACAATACAATACACATACAATACAATACAATACAATCACTGTGGCCAGAAAGTAGTTTTTGAATGGGATTGCTTACCTGAATTTAAAAGAATTAATGTTAGGCCTATAAGTAAAAAAGGCATTAATAAATTTAGAGATAATATTAATAAAAACCTGCCCGTACTGAATGATCAATCCTGTAATAATAATCCTTGTGAAATGTTTAAAAATCTTTTCAATTTAGTTCATAATGAATTTGAAAAAATATTTAAAGTTAAATCTTTAAATATTACCAAGGATTTACCATTTAGTAAATGGGCGACACCTAGCATACATAGGTGTAGGATCGTTCTTTATGAGTTATATGGTATGAAGCAATATAATAAAGACCCATCTTTTCTTAGTTATGTTAGAAATTACTCAAAAACTTTTAAAATTGTTTGTTTTACTGCGAAGCGATTGTATATCAGAGATAAAATACGCGAATCGGATAATAAAGTTAAAACAGTTTGGTCTATTATTAATGGTGAAATGGGTAAAAGCAAATCAAGTAATACTATAAAACTTGTAAATAATGACAGGGTTATTGACAAAAGTGCTGATGTTGCTCTTGCTTTTGAAGAATTCTTCAGTAGTGTCCCTGTTACTATTACTAATAGTTTAAATTCGTCTTCAGCACTTGCAGAAACCTTTTTGAGGGACCATGTTGCGGGGTGCAGTACATTATTTGAATTACGACACGTAACTGCTAGTGATATTGTTACTGCCTTTAAGACGCTTAATCTAAAAAATACTTGTGATCTTTGGGGAATGTCCGTAAATTTAGTTAATAATATCATAGAAAATATTGCGAAAAATTTAGCTTTTATATTTAATAAGTGTTGTGACTATGGTACATTTCCTAATTTACTAAAGCTTAGTAAAGTTATACCTCTATTTAAGAAGGGCGATCAAGAAGACTGTAACAATTATAGACCTATCTCTATTTTACCAACATTAAGTAAGGTATTCGAGAAGTTAATATTAAACCAACTGAGTAGTCATTTTGCATCTAATGATTTACTGCACACCAAACAGTTTGGTTTCACAAAGGGGCGCTCAACCACAGATGCTGGGGTTGCACTTCTAACACATATATATAAAGCATGGGAAAACTCAAAAAATGCTCTGGGGATATTTTGTGACCTCTCCAAGGCATTTGACTGCGTTGAACATTGTACTTTGTTACGTAAACTTAATCACTATGGAATTAAAGGAAAAGCACAGAACCTCATAGCGTCATACCTGCATGATAGGATACAGACTGTAGTTGTTAATGGAGAACGTTCTAGCGGTGCGTCAATTAACATTGGTGTTCCACAGGGGTCAATTTTAGGTCCCTTCTTGTTCTTGGTATATATCAATGATCTTCCCTATTATTTGCAGGATAGGTGTGAAATAGTTCTGTTTGCAGATGATACCTCATTAATTTTTAATGTGGATAGGCATGACCCAAATGTTGACGAAGTGAACAGTGCTCTTTTACACATATCTGAATGGTTTAATGCCAATAATTTATTATTAAATGCCAAAAAAACCACTTGTGTTGAATTTCTACTTCCTAACGTAAAAAAGTTGAACAGAGATATTACCTTGAACGGGGAGGTATTGCATCCTACTGAGTCTACTGTATTTCTAGGGTTAACATTGGACGAGAAACTACAGTGGGGAGCCCATGTCAACACCGCTGCAGGTAAGCTCAGTTCAGCTGCATATGCAGTCCGAAAAATAAGGCAACTCACCGATGAAGATACGGCTAGACTGGTTTATTTCAGCTACTTTCATAGCATTATGTCCTATGGAATTCTACTGTGGGGCAGGGCTGCAGATATAGAAACTATATTTATCTTACAGAAAAGAGCCATTCGCTCTATATATAATTTACGTGCTCGGGATTCACTAAGAGATCATTTTAAGAATACTGGTATCCTTACTGTACCATCACAGTATATATTTAATAATATTTTGCATGTACACAAAAGCTCCGACTTACACACAAGAGTAGGAGATAGACACGATTATGGCACAAGGAACAGGAATAGAATTGAAATGCCATTTTTCCGATTAGCTAAAGTTAAAAATTCATTTATGGGTCAAGGTATACGCTTTTACAATAGAATTCCTCACAATATTAAAGAGTTTAGTAGTTCTAAATTTAAAACTTATATAAAAAATGTATTAGTTCAGAGAGCGTACTACAGTATTCAGGAATATATGGACGATAAAAACCCATGGAGGGTTGTCGCGTAAAAACCACAAGACAGTTCATTGGCATATTATGTAGTTAGATATAAGCTTCATATATTGTAATATTTACATGATTTTAAAAGAGCAACTATGGAGTTTCTTGCCGATTCTTCTCCATAGATCACTGCTTTCCGAATCGGTGGTAAATGTTAAAATAATTATGTAATGACGATTCGAAAGTGCTACTAAATAGTAGTCTAATTGAATAAATGAATGTTTGAGTTTGAGTTTGAATATTTTATTGCAATATAATAACAGTAGATAATATATTTGCTTATGATTGTTCAAACGTTTCTTATTTATTTTAAACGTTTTAACGATGTATTGTTCTTATCTAATTTATATTATCGATCACTTGAGAAACGAGTGATAGCGAGAGTTATATCTCATTGTTATAATATAGCGAATAATTATTTTTATTCATACTTATAACCATTTATTTATAAACTTAATGATTCTGACGTTTACTTGTACTAAAATGTATAATATACATTCGATTCATTAAAAATTGAAATGTAGTAGTTTTATCTTGACCCATATAAGACTCAGTTGATAAACGAATGATAAAACAGTTACATAAACTCATGTGCTGATTACTTAAGATATTCAAACAGCTGTAACACAATAGGGAACAAGCCTTTAACACGTCACGTACAAAATTGACACAAGTAAGAATGGAATGAATCCCTATCAGGATCTAAAAAACTATCCTATCTATTTAATCTGGTTTTATGTAACTACGTGATTACATCCAAAATCAAGAACTTATTTAATCATGTGTTATTCTAATAACATATTAATATTACATTAAAATTTCATTCAAATCCGTTCATACTTTTATATGAAGAACTAACAAACATACATATGCTTACAAACTTTCGCATTTACAATATTAGTAGCGTGAGTCAATATTCTAGGAGGTAGCAACGTTGACAAGTGAGCATTTTGGTATAGTTGGTTCTTTGATATGCTGTTCCTCTTGCTATTTCGGTTAGAGTCCGGGCTGTCTGGCTGGCCGCAGTGGTTGCGTTTATTAGTGCGCATCTTATCTGCACAGGAAAATATCCTTAATTTAAAGTCATTTTTTAACGCGTAATTTTTAATCGTTTGCCTTTAGATAGATCCATTAGACATACATTTTTTATTGCAAGACGTTTTTTTCGTTGTTAAATAGGTGCCAGACGCAATTTTTATTTCAAAATAATTAAAATATCATCGAAATAAGTGAAATTACATCAACATGAGTCCCAGTGAAGGATAAGTAATCACTGTGTTACTTATACTATATATAATATTCATTTTACTATTTACAGTTTTTTTGCAACAATCTACCATATCGCCTTTTTTTGTCCCAACGAACCTCAAATAGGACGTTAATGTAAACTTGATAAAAACCAAATATCATCAAGAAATTAAAGACTTTTTAACGGATTTTAACCGCGATTTATTCATTGTATTATTTTCCCAAGTCTTTAATTTCAATATGTATAATACTCGCGTAAAATCAAACACTAGAAAATACAAATATCATCAAATTCATATTTATACCCAAAAGTGTAATAAATATGAAACCATCTATTAAAAATATTAGTTTATTAATTATTCAATATAAGTATTAAAAAAGGATAATATAATATAAATAATAAAGTTATTACTTACCTTTTAAGCGGACTCATGTTGATGTAATTTCACTTATTTCGATGACATTTTAGTTATTTTGAAATAAAAATTGCGTATGGCACCTATTTTACAACGAAAAAAACGTCTTGCAATAAAAAAATTATGTCTGATGGATCTATTTAAAGGCAAAAGATTAAAAATTACGCGTTAAAAAATGACTTTAAATTAAGGATATTTTCCTGTGCAGATAAGATGCGCACTAATAAACGCAACCACTGCGGCCAGCCAGACAGCCCGGACTCTAACCGAAATAGCAAGAGAAACAGTATATCAAAAACCCAACTATACTAAAATGACTTTTTTTTAAACGTTGCTAGCTCCCGTACTACAACTTCTCCAAACGGTCCGTCAAAGGTCTCCTGATAATGTAAATATACATGTGCATGTGTTGATGTGTCACGTGTTATCTCTCGTGAGTACTATAACGTGAGTGTGTAATAGTGCGTTCAATTGTCTCAACTATTCGTGGTTTTGATAGAAACGTGAATACTGAATATTTTACGTGGATAACAAAGACTGGCAAATAGAGGTGTCACTATAATCGCATTGAATTACGTCACAAAAAGGGTTTTGAAATGATAATGGGTTTATGAAATGTCAAAGTGACATTTCACGCATATGCTTAAGTACATATTTTTATCTTAAAAATATCTCATGATAATAAATATTTTGAGTCGCCGTATAAACAACAAATATTTTTGTGAACACAAGAGAATAATCCACTGTTATTTAGAATTTTTTTTTCATATATATTTCGTACTGCAATTTCATTTTTCCGTATAAACAATTCTGTAATAATTTCTTTTAAACAATTCTGTAATATTTACCCACATTTCAACACTCTAATTCATAGAGGCCGAGCACACTCATATTTTTAATTCAAACATACATTAAATCTTCCACAATTGTGAAGTGCAGGACTCCATTTAATATTCGTAACGGTAGTGCTTTTAAAAATGATAAATATTTGAACTACGAGTTTCTACTTTGTCAAGATTCGTTAGCATTGAAAGCCCTCGTCGGTCTGGATAAATATTAAATATACTCATTAACAGATGGACTCGCTTTTTCTTTTAATGAACCATTTTTATTCTCAATTTGTGAATAGTATGAGTACCGTTTGAATGGAGAATTAAAGTATATATTGCGGGCATACAGTGTGAAAGTAAAATGTTAAATTATGTTGATTTATTTAAATTTCACGTTCAAATTATTTAACAGAAATGTAGTAACATGAAATTGTAATGTTAGTCAATCGTCGTTTTCATCGTATCAGGCTTAAATTCAGTCAGATTACAATGGTAAAAAGCAATAGATAAAAAAAAAGTTACACAGACTCCTGAATTATATTACTGAACAGATATTATATTTAATTCTTAAACTTATAAATTTTAATAATTGCTTCAAGGAATTTAAAATGGCTATTCTAGCAATATAAATTATCAATCGAATTCTTGGAGCTCTGGAATAACATACTATATACTTCATTGTTTTCTTTCCATTCGTATTCCGGTACCAGACGATTCGCGAGTTCAATAGAACTTTATTATTTTTAAGGTTTCAAATATGATATTCTACTTTATAACACACTAGCTTTCTGCGCAGGGCTTCGCTCGCTTTGTAGACAATTCAATAAATGTTATACTACAATAATAATATCCATCAAAATCCGTTGCGTAATTTTAAAGATCAAAGCATACATAGGGACGGACAGACAGCGACAGTGACCTTGTTTTATACATATATCTATGTAATGATATTCAAATATCATTAAGTTTAGTGTATACCCCTGAAGTCAAACTGAATTCCATCTTCCATATATTTATTCTTTCTGAAATCTATAACAGTCTGAACAAAAGTTTTAACCGATATTTTGCTCAATTCCAGATCCTGCTCGGCTGGGTGGGCGACTGGGAATGCGTGAACCCGAGTCTCGTATACGCGGGCTGCATGGTGGCATGTGGTATCGTCACGCTACTAGTACCTCTCCTTACTTCATACATCACGCTAGCAGCGGCTTCTGGAGCCTTCGGAGCCTTCATAGCAGCTAATTATTCCTTAACCAGTATAATATTGGTGGAACAAATCACCTTGGAAAAGTTTACGAACGCCTATGGGTTGTTATTGTTGATGCAGGGAGTTGCTAACCTCGTGGGACCTCCACTGGCTGGTAATTATCTTTATATTAGTAGGTATATATGGGTGGGAGCGATAACTTCGTACATCACGCTAGTAGTGTGAACAAGGCGTATTTATGCTGGAATAAACGCACCATAACTATTTTTCAAGCAAATGATATTCCGTTTTAAAGACTTATATATATTTTTCAATAAATACCTGAAAGCTGACTTGAGAAATCTTTACTGAAGTACTTTAAAATTTAAAGTATCTAACAATGAACCAGAATAAGAGCTATAGAATTGCTACATTTGCTAATAAATGTAGTTTTTATTTGCGTTAAGAATCCATATATTCCAAAATTACATACCTTTAGTATTTTTGACGATTGCGCCTTGGTCGACACGAGAGAGATCGATATAATGTTAAGGTCTTCTGCCTTGGTATATTGGCCGTTCAAATCTGTAACATAACTTATAAATATCTCTACCACTATTAATAAATTTCACAAAAACCAATTTTAAAGTAATCCTTACCAATTTCCAGGCTGGGTGTACGACATGACGAACTCCTACGACCTATCCTTCTACTTAGCGGGCGTGTTCATTGGATTGTCGGGGCTGGTCCTCCTCGTGATGCCGCTAGTTAAGCTTAGTAGAAAATATAATAGAAAACGCCGACCAGTACAGGAAGAGACCAAAATTAATGGTGTTGTCAAGCAAAATGGGAAAATTATGGCTTGAAGTAAGAGAAGAAAAAAGAATGAATAGAGTGAGGGATTTCAAGTGGATTTAAAGGAATAGTGAAAGAAAAGGACAAGAAAAAATGGGGAATTGACGGCTTGAAGTAAGAGAAGAAAGAAGAATAAATAGAGTGAGAGATTAAAGGTATAATGAAAGAAAAGGACAAGAAAAATGTGAAAATGACGGCTTGAGAAGAATAAATAGAGTGAGGGATTTTAAGTGGAAATTGTAAGGAATAATGAATGATTGTTGAGTGGTTGGGATAACTAGGATCGCAGTTAGTTTGTGCAGAATGTATCATGTAAAGTGCTTTATAAGAAAAGTGGATAAAACATCGATTGAGTCTTCATAAACTACGTAACGTATATTTTCGGTTAAATGTTGAGGCTAGTAATTAATAAAATTATCGAGAATTAGAGTGAAAGGCAAATGCGATGTTGACTGTGGCAATATTATCTTCTTATAGCTTACATTAATAGGTACTCAAATGTAAGGTAGTCGGTGAATTGTTCTAGAATTGTATTTAAAAATGGTTTTATAGCGTTATGCAGTTTATGAGCCCAAGTAACATATAAATAATCTATTAAAATAGTTCGTCTTTCTGAAGTCATAACGTCCTTTTTCCTATACTATCTCTTATCTATCATATATCAGCCTTATATACACCAATTATAACCACATCAAAAATTGGAATTGATATAATTATTTACTATAATTATAGAAGTTTATCTATACACACGTGATTGTTGGTCTATAAGAAACACTAAGGTTCGATAGATTAGTAATTTGTTGACGTTAAATTAAATCATGAATATATATTTACTAGGGCCTTTACCCAAATAGGTATAGGGGAATGAAGATAATTATTGCAATAAGTAACCACGAAGCAAAATCAAATACAAGACAATGACAGTCTTCCCAATGTCTCCATGGATCATATTCTAAATGAAATTATAAATGGCCTTAGAATTCCGTAGAAGTTACTAGAATTTGCTAGAAATAGATATATAGTGGTTTGTAGAAAATATAGATTTGATAATATGGTACAGAACTTAGTCTTGTTAGGATTGTTCCCGTGAAAGAATGTTGTATAAAATTTTGAACTTATTGTTTCGAATTTTCTCGCAATATGTATATAATTATTATCTATTTTTCTTGTAAAATTGTATTTGGTGCGTCGCTTGTTGAGCAATTACTACAGTTCATTCGTTTCATTAAAAGCATGTTTTACATACTATGTTTGTATTCGAAAATATTTATAGAAATAAGTTTATTTCTATTGCAGAGGTGTGCTACAATGTACGAATGAAATTGGAATGTGTATGTGTGTTTGTGTTTCCAGTGTATTTTATTAAGAAATGGAGAAAAAAGTTAATTTAAGAACTTTATTTAAGTAGTAATAGTACATTGGTATAACATCGACGAATCGTTTATTCGAAATAAGCAGTGATAACTCATTTTAAGCGTGACATATTTCAATTATTAAACTATACACTATTTCAAGGTTTTTATTAGAACTGTGTGTCGATAATCATGTAATTAGTCAAGTATGTATTGAAAGACATGAACACTTCAAGGCATCTTATTTTTCGTATTTTGCATATAATAGTCGTTTTATTACATTTTAATAACTTCAACATTATTGTTGAGTATAAATAGATAAAGTAATACTGTCCCGCTCTAACTCTATAAGATCCTACTAAATCAGAGCGAGACGTAACGATTCAGAACAGCTAACGCCTTTTCTAGTAGATATTATCCAACAAAAGTGCTAAGGTAGTGTTATAATACATTAGCTATAAGATAATTGCATTAAAATGATCTGTTCACGTTAGAGTAAGCGCAAAACAGTATATTTAAACAATTTATTCTAGTTATTGTATTGCAATTCATGTTATATCGTTACGAATAATGAAGAATATATTCTATATATTTACAGTTAGGAAGTATTTCCTTAGTTGATACATTTGATCGAGAGCAATAAATTTACACACTTTGTATTGTATAAGAAATCACATGAACACCAAAGACTGCCTCCTATTCGAAGTTGTTTCCATAGATGATAGAGTAGTTTAGAGATGTTGCTAGTTCAAGGCAGATAATGGTGGATACACACGATCTAGTTTATTGTCCATTTTGCATGATGGCTTTATTAGTCAAAATATAAATAAACAAAAATCGTTTATGAAGAACGGATGTTTGTAAAGGATACGAATGTATGGAAGAAAACTTCAAAATATCATCACAATTTTAGAATTTTGTAAAAACAAACTAAACAGTTATCAAATGTGTTTGTGTCACTTGTGATAATTTTATCAACCACTAAACTATATGAATAGTTGTATTAAAAATTTAAATATAATATAAATGATGAAATAAATGTTTACATAGTTTAAAACACTTGATGTTTAGAGGTTTTTACCAAGTTTAGTTTTGAGTGAATACCATGTATTATGCTTGATTTATGTAAATCACAATTTTAACAGACATCATGTATATTAAAGCTTTTTTGACAAAAGTTTATACTTTTAGTTGGAAGATCATGTATTACATTAAAAAATGTAAAAAAATATTTTTTTATTGTTCTAGAAACAACTTGCATACATATATATGCTTTTTATCTTTTATGTACCTATAGCTAAAGGAGTCTTTATTGTGGTCGTACCAATTTTCATTAAATATCCTTTTTTTTTGATGTGGAATTTTATTTCTACGAGAGTTTGTAGCTTAGAATGGAATGTTTTTGCTATTATAGCTTTTTAGTGACAGGTTCATAAATCGTTTTATTATTGGTAAAAACTGATTACGGAAATATGTATGAAATAATATACTTTAGTGTGATCATATACATAAGTTCTTTGTTGTAAATCTACTTTTGAGTAGTTTGTATTACTTGATATTTAGTTGAATTTTAAATAACATGACGTAATGAGCCATCACAATTGGCAGCGTTGGCCCAACAAATCTTCGTCGATGTTTGCCGCCTTTAAGGCGATTATGAATGAACACAATGACAGCCAATCATAGACATTAAGGCCCTCTACACTATCGTGATTACCTCTACTCGCCCAACGTTGCCTATTGTGAAGAGGGCCCATTATACAGAAGCATTGTTTTTGCTTTTACTTCGAATGAAAATTGTTCAAACATATGGACCTAATTTGATTATTATTTAGTTAATTGTATATGTTTAATTAGTCAAAAGCCAAATGTAATGCCCAAAATTATTTTAAAAATTAATTTCATATTCTTGCCAAAAATTTGCTTCAAGAGGAATTATGCAGTAATGTTATGTAAGCTATGGTGGCCAAAATGAAACGGGTAAATAATGTATTATGTATATTGTGTTGTGTGCGTCTTAGTAAAATTATTTTTTGGTTTATTTTGGTTTTATTTTTTTTCTCAAATTTCAGAGTACGATAATCCGTTTCTTTCGGCTACATTAAATGGATTTTGTTTTGATATACAATCAATCCGGGTAATTGTAAACAGGGGTTTGAAATAACTAATTAAGATTAACTAAGATTTTTTTTTATAATCAGTCAGATGAATTTCCAATCCTTTGATAAACTGAAATCGGATCTATAAAATGAAATATTATTTAAAGACAAAGAATAGTTATTTGGAACAGGTAAAAATGACAGTGGAGTTGTGTCCAATCACCCGTTCACAATTACCCGGATATACCCTATAATAAAAATTAACTAAAAAGTAAAAACTACTAAAATCATGGATGGACAATTTTCGAGTCCTGTAAAACATTTTTATCTCCAACAATACTTTCATATAAACGCTTTTTTGTATTTATTAAGAAGTATTATGGTGTGACAGGTCTTGTGGTTAAGATAAACAAACAGTCAAAAAGCGGTAAATAAACGTTGTAGATTGAAGCCCAAGGCATGTCGGGGTGTGTCCCAATTTTAAACATGCCTCGTTAAACACTTGGGGTAAAACATAATTTTTCATACTTTAGGAGGAAAAGTGAAAAGCCACCGTGCCTTTAGAGATACACCACATTATTTCTACAAAATAAATGTCGTTTATTTATACATATTATTAACGGGATATGTATTTACTATGTAATGGTATTGGTCTGATAACAAGTATCTAATTACAAGTATTGTCACACCTTAGTATATTAGGACACGAGTAGTTTTTCATATACCTAACACCTTTTAAAAATTGTGATTATCGTAAAATAATAAAATACCTCATATTAAAATAATAATGTAGCTAAACGGGGCCTTTTAATATAGGCTTGTTAAAACCCTTGTAATTTAATTAAACTAAGGTTATTTCAATTAAAATCTGTTTGACGATCTATGCGTGTTTTATTTCATATCCTTTATAAAATATATTAGCAAACAAATGTATGAACTATACTTTCTACTAGCTTGTATACGTATTTTAGGATAGTCATTCATGTACTGAAATAAAGGAGATATAATTTTATTTCAATGTAATTCATTATACTTTTATTTTAGGACAAATTCATAGAAATTCATAACTGAACCGAATACCGATCATGAACATTATTTTATTAACGAAAATCTACTCTATTCAGCAATGACAAGCATTTTTTTTTAACCCGAGTGAAAAAATAAAATCATTATATTTTAAAGTATTATTTTAGTACCTACATACAGTGAAGTTTATTTTCTATTCAAAACTGTTTACGACTACTACTTATGAAATAAAGTAGTCGTTCGTATTAGAGGAATCTACCAAATCATTTGTAACACCACCTATCTTTATGTGGCTGTAACTGTAATAAACGCCTATCTGCATACTGCATTAATCTTTGAAAATAGATGATTAATGTTTTTTTTATGTTATTTGATCTTCAGAAAAAAACGACGTGTGGCACTCGGGGACTGCCGCGGTAAAGCTATTGCATGCTATGCCTTCAAGCCACACTCCGCGGTCCGCCCGTCGGAGTGGGGAGCATGAGGTTTTTTCGTTACGGAATTTCTCGATTCGGTCCCCGCGGTCAAGGCCCACGATAGAAGCTATGCAATAGCTTAAAATATTTGAACAAGTACGTTTTTATTTTGTACATTGTAGGACATATTAATAAAATGTCGTGTTACGAGTTAGAGTGAAATAAGTATAGGAATGAAAAACCATATTGTTACCCGACGACGGCGATGCAAAAAGAGGGTTATAATAATTATGATCTGTATGTATATTGTGTATATAGATGTTCATTTGTTGAAACCTTCTCAAATAACAAACAGAAAAAAATATACCAACCGAATTGAGAACCTCCTCTTTTTTTGAAGTCGGTTAAAAATTAGGTGTCATTAGAAGCCTGTCCGCTGGTTATAGGTTGCATGACGTTACGTTACAATTTAAATACACTACAGCGCGGCCCTTTATTAAGTAAAACTTAAAAGTAAAGAATTAAAAACAAAATGTTGTGTATCGAAGCTTTCTTAGAATTTTATTTAGAAAAAATTTTAAAAACTAAAACACGCTCTAAAAGAATGAAACAAGGAAATCGTCTCCGCTGATAGAATGACCGCCGCCGAAATCAGTCCAAAACGTTATTTTACTGACTGATTTTTATAATAAAAAACGGTCTTTACCGGCAACGAGATTTGACTGTGTGTGCAATTAAAATTTTTCCAACTACTCTTATTACTAATTAGTGTAAACTGTAAATCTATATTATAATAAGAATGAATTGCTAAATGTGCTGTTGAGCGATAAACTCGAGAACGGCTCGACCAATTCGTCTACTTTTTTAAAGGAGCAATAGGGCAGAACCTTAGGCAGAACAATGTAATAATAAATCTTAAATTGTAGGTGACAAAAAGTTTGTATGGGATTACAATTCTAATTATAGGTCACCAATCACTTGCTTGAGAGAAATTGATCGCGTAAGAGATAGATTTACGCTAGGGGCAGTCGGGAAAGGCAAATTTCGTTATGAGAAATGAAGCTGATACTAAGATGTAACTTACCTTTATAATGATTATGGATTTTTAATAATTGACGGTGATATAGTAGAGCCCATGTAGAGCCAAAGCGTTTTCAACTATATAACTAGTATCGATAATCGATATTGATTAAAAATTTAACAACATGCAATGACCTATTTTATACTAGTAGACGCGGCATACGCCAACATCATTGCACTAAAAAACAGCGTAATTAATACATACCTACTTACTAACGCATTATCACCAATACAGTTGTTCTCTCTTTCACTCTCACGCACGAGACATAATACATGTCTCACTCATGTACTTCGTAATAACAACTGCCGATTAAAATATAAAAAGAACGTCCAGCCACGACGCTGAATGGTGCGTGACTAAGTGAAACTCGGGCACTTAGCTGAGTTTTTTCTTGCCAAAATAGAGAGCGGGTAACGTATTTAGCTTTTTTTATATATCATAGACAACATGTGATAATTCGATCAATATACATATTTTTTATTCAATCCCTATTCAATAAATAAGAGTGCTTTCTACTTACTCAAACTTTTTATCAATCATATCAAAAAGATCTTCTCCATTTCATTCAGAAACTTAAAATCATTGAATCAAATAATGTCTAAAAACACTTAATAACATTACACTCATACAAATACAAAAAATAACACGAGAAATAACATGACCCTATGATGCGTTTGCTAATCGAAAATACTTCGTATCTTTTTGTTTACCGTATCACGAGAGCCCGCCAAAAGCCGAAACATTTTTAAAATTTAAATATGGAATAATTGCGATGTGCTTGTGGGAAAGCATAAAATGCATACGAAAAAGTTTTTATGTAGAACTCGTTTCATTCGTGTTTCGTGAACATTTTGTTCGCTCTAAATGAAAAGGAAAATATATTGTCTAAAGCTTTTAGGTAACATGAAGCGACAACACGAAAACTACATTAAATTTTCGACACAACATTGTACAACACATAATTTAGGCGCCAAGGATTTTTGAACATAAATTCTCTACACATTAAGTTAGTTATTATCTCAGTTATTATTACGAAAGTATGAGTATACGACTGTAATTTTCATGTATGTCTAATTGTCTAACCTAAAAGCCTGGATAGCTTGTGAATATAATTAAAGTAGGGAAGTATTGTCCTAATTATATAAATATCTATAAAAATAAAACATTTAAGTAAAAATCAGTTGCTATTATTTCTATAATTTTTATGAAATTAAATTTACATAAATCCAATCACCATAGAAATAATTTTCACGTTAAAAAAAAGGAAATGAGGTTTTACGGCAACTTTATTCCGATTTTAATTTTACGTAATAACCATGGACAGATAATAAATAATTTAGTACCTAGTCTAGTTAGTAGTAAAAAAATACATTAAGTACAATTATTAATGAAAATTGGTTTCAAGCTGTGTACAGTGCCAAGTTAATTAATTTGACGAGCAATACTGTTGACTGAATTACGTTATGGTAAATTATGGGTGAAATCACTAAAAGCATGTATTCCGCCGTTTAATGCAATTTCTGTTTCATTTTAATGTACAGCGTTGTAATTAATTGAAAGTAGAGGTTCAGTGCAAATCGGTAAATAGAATTAATTATTTATATTTATGTAGTTTATTCATTTCTTTATTGTTTTTGGTTTTTGAACTTTGGTTTGTGTACCTATAACTATTCTGTAAATATTTATTAATTTTTTTTTAGGACAAACACAAGGAAAATAAATTTATATACCTTTCTATGTAGGTACATACATACAAAATTAAGTATAACATACCTAAATTAATTTTCTTTGAATATACAAACACGTTTAAGTTGAAGATTGAATAAGGTACCTACAGAGATCACGTTCCTTTTAATTGTATTTGAATTTCGAAAAACAGACCCGCGCAACATTTTTTTTTAATTACATTCAAGAGTCTATGGCCAAGTCTACCTACATATGCGAAACAAAAGTATTAGCCAAGACAGTATTATGTCGATCACGTTCCCGGAGACTCAATCAGAGCGGGATCCGATGTATCCCATCGTGATCCCGGAATCCCGTCTACGTGCCCGATAGAATTAGAAAGTTCTGGAATATTAAGAAAGTTACGAAGTCGGGATTGATATTAAATATTTCTTGAGAAATGTAATTTTTTATGATTTATATTGGAAATCCGGGATGTTCGTAATGTGCTGAATTAATGTTATTTTGATTGGGAGCCGTTTTCAAATGTGATTTGTCTATGGATATGGGAATTGAATGATTTTACACGTCGGAATATATTTGATACTAGCCTCCGCCCGCGACTCCGTCCGCGCGGATGTCGGTTTTCGCGTGGATGGTTATCCATTTTGAGTAACTCTGACAATGACATCTTATAAATATCTATTGTAACCAAATACGGCTAGGCCTATGATAATACGCAACGTGTGTTCGCGGTTCTACAGAACAACGTCTATGGATAAAACTGAAAAATTAAGATTAATTTTTTTTCTACGTATTTTTCCAGGATAAAAAGTATCCTATTTTACGCCCAGGATAATAAGGTATAATTATACCAAGTTTCATCGAAATCGAACCGGTAGTTTTCACGTGATGCCTTCACATACAGACAGACAGACAGACAAAAATTTTTTTAATCACATATTTGGGTTTGGTATCGATCCAGTAACACTCCCTGCTATTTATTTTTTCAATATTTTCAATGTACAGAATTGACTCTTCTACAGATTTATTATATGTAGGTATAGATTATGATTATCTATATCTATACGCTAAGAAAAATTTGATTTGTTTTAAATATAATTTTGAATTGATTAGTCCACGGAATGTTTTTCTTATGTATCTACGATTTTTTTCAATTATTTGTATTTAATATAGTTGCCCCTATAGCTTTTTTGGTTTTAAAATATTTTTTTTAAAGAAGTATAACGTAAATGTAGAATGGTATCTTTATTGCATTTCTAACAAATAAGGTAAAATTGAACACAATAATTTGTTAACTAGCATAACTAAAATACATATAAAATACAATTTAAATCAGGAAAAATCCTCCATAAATATATACACAAGAGAGAGAGAACGACCGCACATTCATAAATATAGATTCGTATCAGACGAAACTGAATTTCCAATGCTTTGTATTTTCATTGAGAATTTATGAATTTCTCTATTTAAATAAAATGGAGTGTCTATTAATTTTCAGTTGTCAATACGGTAAAACATTAAAAGATATAAAATAGCGTTGTAAAGACTGCAATGTTACTAGTGTTTCTGAGTTTTTGATGTTAATAATGTAGCTTATGAGTTATTCAAATGATTATTAAAACTTAATCCCTCTCGATAATAAGAAATATAAGAATACAGCTCTACCTAGAACTTAGGTGGTAAGGCTAGTAGGCTTTATTCAATTTTTTATAAAAATAAGAGTAATGACAAACTCTTTTATTATGTCACAACCTATTGATAACATTCCACTCAATCCTTCTTGACGATATCCTCTCAACTTTCTATTTAGAGCGTCACTTCATTCATTCAAAACACACCTTTGTATTTTAAAGAAGAGAATCCTAAATTAAATTAAGTCTGCTCTCAGTTGAACATACTTTGCAATTAGTGTGTAGCTGACTTCACTTGTTATAGTTGTTACAACTGGATTAAGGAACCTGGAAACAATCGAGGTATGAACGTTTCAAAGAGTAAAGAGTTAGATTAATATCATAAGGTTAGTAAGAAATATCTGGAAAAAACAGCTCTACATGCCACCGTGTAGGACATGGCTCATTATTGAAAAATTGAATGTCTAATCTATCGTTATTTAGAACACACTCATCGTAATACGTTAAAATCTTGATTACTGAATGATTGAAAAATTATTCATTGCACACTATTAAAATATAGAGGGCATGACATGTGCAGAGGTCGGTCTTATGTAAGCAATTTCTGCTAGACAACCCGAAAGACAGAAGGATTACATTTATTGTGGTGGTGCATTACAATTTTATTTTATTTTTCCACTTATTGATATCCGCACACATATAATAAGGGGTTCTTTAAAAATTAAAAGCAATAAGGAACACGTGTGAGGATAGATATTGTAAGGCGAGCGGTATTTTTCACGAAGCCATTCCCTATTGAGGGAGCAAATGAGGAGTCGTAAAGTATATTTCTCTTTCAATATCGACAATTCTACGTGGAATATCAATGGAATATAGTTCACTATCGTATATAAAACGTAAATATTTTTATTGCGACGCCATAACGTATACGACGGTATAAAATTATTATTTAATGTATCAATATTCGATTCTAATTCACAGCTTGTACCCGTGGGAGAGACCCGTCTGTCATACATGAATAATGTTCGTTTTACGATAAGTAACGTGGATGAATTGAAGTCCTAAATGGATCGATAATATGACGCAAATTGCAATTTAATACCGGCCTTTAGCTTTTAGGATATAATAAGTGAAAATTTTATCATCTGCACGTATAAGTTTACATATTTATAAAGGATGTTGTAGCTCTATTTTATTTTTATTTAATTTTATTTAATTATTTATTGCACACACAAAAGAAATAGCGACACATAAATTACAGATAAAAGGAAAATAATGTGTACAAACGGTGGCCTTATCGCTAGGTAGCGATCTCCTCCAGGCCACCGTATGTAATATATGTAAGGAGAGACGTTAAAAGGAGGTGGCTGAGCAAAAAATAAGGCTTTAGGAAAAAAGAAAATATAATTATAAATATTTAATAAGAATATATTATAGAGAACTAATATATAGTACTAGGTATATAACAAATAAGAAAATAAGATTTTATTATAACACTAGCTGTGCCGCGCGGTTTCACCCGCATTGCTCCGCTTCTTTCCGTTGGTCATGGCGTGATGATATATAGCCGTCCTCGATAAATGGGCTATCTAACACCGAAAGAATTTTTCAAATCGGACCAGTAGTTCCTGAGATTAGCGCGTTCAAACAAACTCTTCAGATTAATAATATTAGTATAGATTGTAATCAGGCAATCCTTTTTAAGCACAAAATGAACTTGTTGGAGTTCCTGCTGTCTCTTAAAAATCACCACAAACATTTATCATTTATATGAAAAAACCATAACAGACCTATATACAGATATCTTTTCATATTTATCACAAAAAAAAAATAAGAAGTTCTTTTAATAGTGCAAAGCTGAAACATTGAATGTTTTATATAATATTATCTATATTTCGTATAAAGAGTGATATGCATCAGATTTCAACTTTTTGTTACAAAACTTTTGCCTGGAAATTTCATTCGTAACATTTATGAAGCAGAATTTATTTTAAAATAACCAATACTATTTTATGTTATTTTTCATTTATAGTTACAGTATTAGTTGATGCGAAATATTTGCATACACCTCACGAGGGAATGCATTTTCTGAAATAGCTAGTGCGGAATATATGACAATTTTTTATCAACTTTCATAGAAGTACCTAGTTACCTATTAAACAGTATCTAGTGGGAAATGTAATTAATAACTTTCGTTTTTATAATATTGAGAATCAAAATGGAATTTGCACGACAGTTCATCATGACATCATGATCATCATGATTATAGAGTTAAGATACAAAGAATAATAACATTCAACTATTAAACTTAACAAACGACAAACTTAACAAAATCACGGAATAACAATAATAAATAAATAATAATAAAAATCTTTATTTTGCCAAAAACAATGCGCTCAGCGCTATCTTTAAAATACAGGGTGTCTCAATAGAAAGTTTATTTTTTGTGGATGAATAAAAAAAAAGTAAGCGGTGTATTGAAAAAATGTTTATTAATTATTAAAGTGCATAATATGGGAATTTATTTCTTAAAAATAATATCGTCCAAATGCAGTCCATTGCGTTCACGGCACTCATTTAATCGAACACTAAAATTATTTATGACAGCTCGGCAGGTAGACATAGTGATGGCTGCCATTTCGTGTCGGATATTTTCTTTTAAATGCTCTAGAGAAGTTGGTTTTTTGGCATACACTTTATATTTAAGATACCCCCACAAGAAATTATCAAGAATAGAAATTAGCGAGGAATTATTGGCCCTTACTTTTTCGAAGACGAAAGGGGGCGTGCAGTTACAGTAAATTCAGAGCGATGGTAGACGAGTTTTTAGTGCCTGTACTGCAAAACTTTCCTGGCTACCAGCTACATTGTTTAAAATAGTATTCAATTTGTATATATCAAAAACAGACCACACGTCAACTATTCCGTTTAAATGTTATTTTGCCTGGCAACATTTTTGCTTGCGCGGCAACCCGGTGTCAGCGGCAGGGTAAAATTAAATCCGACTGGGGCTCACACTTATTAAAATCTGCCCGAAAAACTGCTCTTTACTTCACAATGGGTAATCTAGCTGGCAAAAGCCGCAATGTGAATAGGGGTTAAGTTATAGACGACGAATTTTATCATATTTTTTAAACAATTTTTTTTCTTAAATATGAAAAACAATCCTACCTACAATCTTCCGTAATACCTACTCTTATAGGTACTCGTAGGTACTGTTCAATGTTCATATAGTTCATGGACCATGGTTATGAAATACTGAAAAATAGAGATAATTCCTCTACATTTTGCGTTTGAGATTAATGTGTGTAAGTTATTTTTATGAAATGATGTTCTTATGGATTTTGCATCTTTGGCTACATCGTAGTGTTTAATAGACACAATCTTCGTGAAAAAACTACAGACTAACAGCTGACTGCTTTATTATAAACTAGTGGTCCGCCCCGGCTTCGCTCGTGGTACATATTTCGCAATAAAAGGTAGCCTATGTCCTTTCTCGGGTATCAAAATATCTCCATACCAAATTTCATGCAAATTGGTTCAGTGGTTTAGGCGTGATTGAGTAACAGACAGACAGACAGACAGAGTTACTTTCGCATTTATAATATTAGTATGGATTTGAATTTTGAATTAAGTTTCCCTCAACTATTTCTCTGGTATACTACGAAATAGAAGAACATTATTGTAATTCACCAGAATTTCAAACGCGATTTCGATAATATTTGAAGGTAAATTCAATAATTATGAAGGTGATTAAATACTGATAATGGAATAATTTATTATCTAGCTTTATGTAACTTTATAAAAACCGTGGTAAATTTTAAATTCTTTTAAAATGTTGTTATCCTGTTAAAATAATTAAAGTTTATATGTCTGTTACCTTTACCTACATTTAGGTACGCTATTAAACTTGACTTTTACAAAAATAAAACTCGATAGAACTGAATTAGGTAATAATATGAAGCGCTCACACCCTTTGTCGCTCCATCGCTGCTTGAATTTTAACTGAAACGTATCTTATCTGGTCCTACTGAAGAAAATTAAGGAATTCTGAGCAGAGATAAAGCTCTAATAACTGTTACTATAAATAAATAAATAATTTATTAACACCATTATTTGTTACAAATATTTAATGAACCAGGCTCCTAATATAGTTTTAAACTGTTTTTCAGGAGACTGGTTTGACACATTAAGGGCTGATTTTTCAATCCTTGGTTAAAACTTATTCATCGAATAACGTATTAAACTACCATTTCAAAAATGTATTCTAATTGTCCGTATTTGACAGTTTACAGGTTACATTTTTAAAATGTTCGATAATGGACGGATAAATTTTAACCAGTGATTGAAAAATCGGCCCTAAGTTATATTACACTGTTACAATAGCGTATACACGTACCTAGGACATAATTTATAAACTATGGCTTCAAGGATTCTGCTACATCTTATAAATTAAGCTACCTGTAAACCAGCATTAATACTAAGCGTTATTAAATTAATTTCGGAATGTGTCGCGTGAATCGGGATGTAAAATACGCGCCTGTTTCAGAATATCGTGTTCTATGAGTATGAGAATTATTATTATCCGCGCCATCTTGATTCACAGCTGTCGAGTTTTAGATAACATGATGCTTATCTCATTTTGTTGTTTAAATATGGATACATATATAGATAGATTATAGATATGTTGTTTAATTCTTTAGTGGTTAAGGGATTGATGAATTTGTGAGGAAATTATCTGGTATGAATGGATGAACAGATTTATTTTTCGTCGATATTAGTCATGAGAAGTATGTACAGAATAAATTAAATAAAACGAGTTAATTAATAGTGACCAATAATGAGAGCCCGCTATATTTGTAATAATGATACAGCACATAAGCGCGATACCTATGATATATAAAAAAGCTAGATACGTTACCCGCTCTCTATTTTGGCAAGAAAAAACTCAGGTAAGTGCCCGAGTTTCACTTAGTCACGCACCATTCAGCGTCGTGGCTGGACGTTCTTTTTATATTTTAATCGGCAGTTGTTATTACGAAGTTCATGAGTGAGACATGTATTATGTCTCGTGCGTGAGAGTGAAAGAGAGAACAACTGTATTGGTGATAATGCGTTAGTAAGTAGGTATGTATTAATTACGCTGTTTTTTAGTGCAATGATGTTGGCGTATGCCGCGTCTACTAGTATAATAGGTCATTGCGCGATACGTCTTTTTTATTTAAATCAAATAAGTATCTATAATTCTTAAGAAACCAAATCTGACCACGTGAAAATTGAAAATGTTAACTAGTGCAAATAGTTGAATACTAGAAAATTACATGGTTCTGATTTTCAGAATTACCGTCTTCAATCTCTCTAACTCAGAAAATATCAAAAAAATCAAGCCTACTTTTAGGACCTGTGTGAAAGTTTTCCTAAGTAACTCATTCAGTCAATTAAACTTCCATTAGGCTGTTCCAAGTACCATTCATACAATGGGTATTCTGGCAAGCAAAACTTTCGCGAAGGGAACCTCAAAGCAAATAATTCGTTTGATTATAACAAGGAGCTCAACCTAAATTTTTAAGTTCTAATCATTTTTCAAGTTTGCTTAGGCGTAGAAACAGATGAGTGGCCATTAAATTAATCCCCTAAGTTTGTTTGAAATATTGCTTTGAAATTTGGGAGTATTGGCTGGGTTAAGTGGAGGTTTTACTTATTCACACAAGAACAACGAGATTGTAGGCATTTCAATTTTCTAAAGATTTATTTCGAGCGTGTAATAATATGTCGTTTTTGTGCGTTTATTTTATACGGAGTTGGTCGAGTACGAATAATTTTTAATTCATAATATACTAAACTAATGCCATCTTTAAAAGTATAATAATATGTGTGGATTTGTTTGCTATTAGTGTAATGGTTCCATAGGATAGGCAATATGCAAAATTTTTGACGTCATAATTTTCTAGAAATAATAAAGAATTAATTATTATCATAATTTTATAGTGCCTAATTACGGGATTATGTTTTGACTATTTAAAGGAGCATATGGTCATAATCTTAAATTTTATGCCTACGACATAATCTGGAAGAGCGCTTTAATGGTCCGAACATTTCGTCGTGAAATGACTCCACATTAATATAGGGAAGCGTTAATTTCCTTACCTTTCCATCACATATATACATTATCATGAAAAAACTATCTATTATTGAACAACTATAAAAATAACCTAACCTTTATCCGTTGCGGACTACTGAATATTAGTCTTCATAGTCGTCCTCTGTCTTCCTTAATCCTTAATCTTAGTATCACAGTAGCCTATATACTTGTATAGGTATGTTCAAAGGGTAAATCTTACTTCATTTATCACTCGCCTTACCAAAATTAGTCACGTAAGCCCAACAGGGCCATGAAAGAGCCCGTTTCTTGGCGTTTATAATTTGATTGTCAACCAGACATGCTTTCATAATTAGCTTCGTAGAAATAAAAGAAATTCGCTGAATTTACAGGCGCTGTACTCCGCATTTGGAATCATCTCGTCAAGTTTTGTTACGTTTTATAGTTATTCGTTCGTTTTAGAATAAAAATGTGGGTGTTTGTATGTGTTTTATAGATCCTTTAATGTAAAGTGATACGTAAATGTGAGATATTATAGCACTTATTTCTTAGGATGATAGAGGTTAAAATTATAGTGATGTATTTTTATTTATTCTTAGCTTAGATATATAAAAATAACAACATTGTTCTAAATACTCTATCACCATTAAAGTTTTCTCGGATATTATTATCGTACCTTACTTATAAGAAACATTACAAGAAGCATACAAGCAAATTTCAATATCACCTCGATTCTCATAACTGCTTAGCCAAATCCATACTAATATTATAAATTCGAAAGGAAATCTGTTTGTCTGTCTGTTACTCAATCACGCCTAAACTACTGAACCAATTTTCATGAAATTTGTTATGGAGATATTTTGATACTCGAGAAAGGACATTTATCTAGGTTACTTTTTATCCCTTGAAAATGACGCAATCTCAGAAATCCCACGAGAACGGGAACTATGCGAGTTTTTCTTTGACTGCGCGGGTGAAGCCGCGGGCGGGAACCTAGTAATTCATTACAATTTGTTCCTATTATTCCTGATAAATAATGACGTTCAATATAGAACTTTCCTTTTTTATCCAAGGTTCCGAGAAACCATGCTGGAACAAGAGAATCGACTAGTTTATTAATTAGTTATTCAAAATCAAGTTAAAAAGCCTTACAAAAATAAATAAATTAATATTCTACGTAATTCGAACTTTAAGAAGAATTACTTTATTTAGGTTTCTCGGAACTTTTGTCTTGAAGGCTGTTAATAAGATGATAAAATAGAAAAGCTTTATTTTAATAAAAATCCGAAAATAACATTACATGTTTTATTTATGAATTTTCTTTAAAACCATACTTTAAGTCTCTATGTCTGTTTGTCACGCTTGAACACGGGAGCGGATTTAGATGGATAATCTTGTTAAATAGATTGATAAAACTTTTGAGAAGGATAAGCGAGCAATTAAACTTTAAATTGTATGGAGAAAGATTGTCGCATGACAACGTGAAGTAATCCTTACTAAAACATATTATAAATGCGAAAGTATGTTTTATTGTTTTTATCTCCTTTACGCCGCAACAGCGTGATTGATAGTATGGTTTTGTGTCGAAGCAAGATTGTAACATAGACTAAGATGATATATCTCGTTTCCATAGGAATTTCCTTTGACTTGAAAAATTATTTCACTGTAAATTAGCCCAATTATCTAGGCGAAGCAATACGGGGTAATCCTTGGGGTATAGTTAGTGTTACATTTACGGAGTTATTACAACAGAGAAGTTGACCTTCACACCACTTTAAGGAAGAAAAGGTTAATCCGAATTACACCATAAGAGGTTTCTCATGTTCCACCTGAGTGGAAACATTAGGGCGGCTCCACATTGGTGGCGTGAAGCTCCGTGAACAGGGGCGAACGAACGTGAATGTTGACGGTTTTGCGAATTTAGAAATTATAGATTTAATCGGATATTAAACGCGATTTATTGATAATATTAAATACTGTGTAAAACGTCGAAATCATAATAATGTAATGAATAAATCGCATTTAAAATCCGTTACAATATTTAATTTCTAAATACTCGATTTTGCGTTGTTCACGCGCTTTCGCGCATTTCCCGGACCCAAGTCGCGTAAGTTACAACCTAATGTGTAGTGTCTACCCTGTGACAAAAGATTCGCGGACCCGTGCCGTAATAACCTAAAAAAAAAGAAAGGAAATAAAAATAGTAACATAGCGATTTTGGCACATGGAATTTCACGAACGATTGCGAGCATTCTATTAATGTGGAGGATAAGATTTATGCCGTGAAATGGAATGGAAAGCGACGTGAATTCGCACGTGAATTCATGGCGCTAATGTGGAGCCGCCATTAGAGTTATTTAACGCGCACAATTATTTACGTGAAAGCCTTTTATTGTTAACTCCGAGCCTAATTAAATATTATTCACTTACTTCCAAAATGGTGCTAAATGAGCGACAAGCATCCTCTTTTAAGTAGACTTTTGTCTTTTAATTAATTTTATTGTTAATGAGTATTGTTTTGTGGTTTTACGGCAGTATTTATAAGTGAAGATTGTAATTATTATGTATTATCAGATTATTTAGTACCACGTAATAATCTATATAATATACTATTAGTACCCACCTTTCAGATGGACTTTTAGCTGATCAAAATATTAATCTCAATTCTCATAACATAATAATTGTTTATTTAATAATATGATTTCTAAAGTAAAGTTTAAGTATTATAATATGTAAATTGGCCTTAATACATGCATAATATCATGTCACAACAGCATAAATGAGTTAAGCTACAAAGAGAGCAACGGGATTAAATAATGTCAGGGACGAGTTAATATTAAATTTTAATGTATGAAGAATGTTTTTGCGTCTAATTTTAATATCATTACGATAAACGAGATTAGAATTTAGAAAGATACAAATAAATATGAGTGGAAAAAAAATACACGTCATGATTATTGGATCCTTTATATTTCTTCACTGGCATATTATTTAATTTTCATAGAAACTGCGTGTGTCGACGTTTATAACTTACGTAAAAATATTTTTCACAATAACAGTTTTGTGTCCAATTTCCCTTTTAATTGAGGCAATTACGGGGTGGGGTAACTCTGGGTATAAATATAATTTCACGTAGCACATTCATAGAGATATCCCAAACTTAGGGTTTACGTCTTAAATTTTGAATAATACATAAGGGAGAGAGTCTAGTTGAATTGTAATAATTATTCTCTTTGAAACGTTGTTGGGAATTCAACCGCGAATTAACACTTCAAATGAAAATTCGTTATGAATGGCCTAAGTTGGAAAGTCATTAAAGGTTTAATGTACTTAATAGCAATAGCAAGTCATGTGGAAGTTGTAAGTAAATTGTATTTGAAATAAGACATGATTGACCGTATAGCCGTTTTAGGTTTTTTTGAAGTGAAGCTTCTTTATCGGGGTTGGAAAAAAATTTGTGTTACATTTTTCGTTACGCGTGACATTTTTCCATTACGCGCCATCTTTGATTCGACGTTCTGTAAAGTTGCATATAGTAAATTATTTTTTGAAAAAATAAGGTCATAAAGAAGTTTCACTTCTTACGTGTGTACACTAGTACACGCATACATTTTTTGCAATTTAATCACTTTGTTCAATATTGTTATATACTCTTATATTGTTTATTGTACGTACATTCTACTGCTAATAAATTGAAGTATTAAATAAGTTCGTAATTATTTAATTTAACACTATTAATAAACATTATTTAATTCAATTCGAATATTTGTGTAATTTTAATGTGAAATCTTAAAAACTAAAATATGTATTCTAGAAATTATTTCACTTTAAATTTTACTGAGTTATTAGATAGTCATACAAAAGACTTGAAAATCCATTATTTTAGAAAAGTACAAAGTTGGAAATAAAATGAGTTAAGCTACAAAGAGAGCAACGGGATTAAATAATGTCAGGGACGAGTTAATATTAAATTTTAATGTATGAAGAATGTTTTTGCGTCTAATTTTAATATCATTACGATAAACGAGATTAGAATTTAGAAAGATACAAATAAATATGAGTGGAGAAAAAATACACGTCATGATTATTGGATCCTTTATATTTCTTCACTGGCATATTATTTAATTTTCATAGAAACTGCGTGTGTCGACGTTTATAACTTACGTAAAAATATTTTTCACAATAACAGTTTTGTGTCCAATTTCCCTTTTAATTGAGGCAATTACGGGGTGGGGTAACTCTGGGTTCTGTAGACATCGTAGCAGTATCGTAGCACATCGTAGCAGTATCGTAGCTCATCATAGCAGTATCGTAGCTGTATCGAAAAAGAAAACGTATATTACACCATTTGTAATGGATTTGAGTTTCAAACAAAACCCTTTACACTTGTCGCATATACTCATATACATGAAACATTTGTATGATAATATGTAATGTAAAAACCAAATTAAATCTAAAATGGTGCCAATGCGACTCTCGAAAACCTCCTTCTTTGTTAAAATAACTAAGAGAAGCTTCGAGAACTGAAATGAATGTAGTATGATGCATGGAACTCATACATTACGGATTTTAATATACCAACAGATTTCACAGAAGTACGGTTTGTTAATTAAATGAGAGACAAAACGGTATTTTCCTAGTACGTTGGAAGCGAGTCAATCAAAGGAAGAGGGTGCAGGATTGCTACGTACGAAAATAAGTTTTTGAATGATATATGATGTTTTCGCAGCTTAGGATATGAACACAATGTGTTTTTGTTTTGAGAGAATATGTTAATAGCTTATCTATGAATATTAAAAGATAATACTAACAGGAACTTTTTCTATGCAAATCATTTGTCGCCCACAAAAGTCATTTCACAATTTGATTCTTTATTTGTATTCGAAAATAAATTTTATTGGTTATATTAAAGATGTTATTATATTATTAATCATTTCATTGCTTTTTCAATTTCATGTTAACCGAACCTAAAAGATAAATTATATCCCAAAACTTTTATTTGATCGCCTACAGCTAAATAAAATTTGGCAAACATATTTTAACGTAAGATAAGAAGATAAGTAGATGTCGTTATATTTTAATAAGAGTAGAAGTAATATTATTATTTTATTGAACCACCTACATTATATTATAATTGTATTATTGAGAAATTTGGTAAGTAAATTTGAATTGTAAAAAATGAAAGAACATGTTGATTGGTATTTTCCTTACTGTTTCATTATCTTTAAAAAGTCTATGATTGTTCAATATTAAATTTTTTTGCCAAAGAATTTTTATTTGTTACATACTCCAAGTGTTAATAAATTAAATAATAATTTTAGCATTAATTAAAATAAGTAATTAAGCACAATTCATAATGACAGTTTCCGAATAGTTTTAAGAGGTATCAACATGAAACAATTTCTTAAACAAAATTGTCAATCCATCAGAAGTCCATTAAGGTAAACATAAATACATTTGCAATTAAAATGTAGTAGCAATAAACGTCAGGTTAGTTTGAGCAAAAGCTTATCTCGGTGACGTTGACTGATGAATTTCAATTTGGCTCGTCTTAGAGACTTTTATATTGGTTGGTTTTTGCGCTATCCTTTACGGGTTGATTTAATGCTATGTTTACTGTGGTATAAAGCTAAATGTACTTGGTTCTTGAGTCGTTTGAGTCTAGTAACTAAAAAATTCATGGTAAAAATTAAGTATTTGGAGCGACCTGAAGATTCCATTTTCGTTTTCAAAATCGTTAAACTATTTGCGCTTTATACTTAGAGCACAGAATAACAGCCATGTATATAATATTATCTTTCTAAAAAGGAAAGGTTGATTAAAAATATAAAAAAAAAAATAATATGGTTATGATATTTTCAGAAGATATTCAAGGAAAAATAATTGATATAAGACAAATAAAATAAAGTATAGAGACGAAATTTACAGATAATGTAACCTTATCGCTAGAAACGAACTCTGCTGGGCAATTTGTAATACTATGACAGGTTTATTCTGTGTGAAAAATACTCTCTAGTGTAGGGTCTCTATACAATTTTCTTTGATTATTTTTACGACCCAAATATCGGCCAATAGAATTGCACCATTCGACGTCACGTGGTACACCGTACAACCTACATGGTATTATACTGATAATTTTTTGAAAATTTTCTCTGGTCGTTGACGTCAAACTGACAGGTTGAATTCAATTGTGAAATTATATTGGCCGACATTTGGGACGGAAAAATAATCCCCCGAATACCACAAGAGCTTCAAAATTATCTGGCATTTCCCTCAAGGTTCCCTGCAAACAAATAAAGTCGTCAAGTTTTTCAGGAAAAATCACTCGCGCTTCGCGCTCGTGATTTTTTAACCTTGACTAAAAACTTGACTCCTTCATTTGTTTGCAACGAACCTATCGGAAAATACCCGATAATTTTGAAGCTCTTGTGGTCTTCTTGTGGTATTATAAGTGAAAATTCTGTTGAAATTGAAATTACTGATCTCTTAAAGTTTTTTGCTATAGTTTTAGGTACATTTTCAGAAACATACGCTTTGGAAATAGACTTGTATATCGGCGGCGGCTGGATTTTGGGACTATGTGGGCTGGTTATATCCTGTGTATCCTCTACATTGGGCGTCTTGGGTAACTTCGAGCATCAAAAGACATAAACGGAATCTAACACTCACAATCACTAATGAACTGAAATGAATACTTTGTATAGCGAATCTAAACTCAAACTAATATAGAGACTGATATAGACACGAACAGACAAGTCCGCTCGGCACGAGCTCCAACACTTGAATGCCCGTCCGCTACCACGGCCATGTCCAAGTGCACTTCGTGAGTCATGCGCTTGCGTTCGGTAATATCAGGGGGGGATCTCCGACATGTATATAATATTGTAATTTAGAATATATAAATATCTAGAGTAAGACAAACTGTTTAACATATTGGTCGTTGTTTTATAAAAGATGTTTCATTAAAAAAAATCCCTAAAAAGGTAAGCAAACTTTATAAATTTTCTACAGCTGTATCGACTCAAGTTCTGTTTAAGTTAGAAACTTGAACCGATAGCAATGTGAAACCGAACGCTTTGTAGATATCAATTTTAACTTGATATCGACAACCAGAAAAAAGTTTCGGACGATGGAGTTGGTCATAAGGCTTTTTGTTTTTATTTCTGATTCGCAACCCTTTTTTGTTTTGTTCAGTTTTAGAGATGCTTTAAAATAACAAATTACAAGATTTATATTAGGTTGGTATATACAGTATTACTACTTTTATACTTTTTGAACTTAATTTCTACGGATTACGAAAATTCTACAAAAAAAAAATTAGCAATCTACTATCAAAACATGCGAATTACCATATCCATCTTATTAATTATTATACTTCCCACCTTCACAGCACCTTCTTAATATAAAAAAGAACTTATTAGAAAAATAAAGTAATCCACACTTTCATGCTTTCATACTACATATAATAAGGAGTACAAGCGTATTTTAGCATTACAAAATGCACTCAAGCGAGTCTAGCTGCAGGAACCTTGATCTCCGCTATTTATCCGCTCGCCGCAACTTCACTGCGATCACCGACACCTGCTAATTATTCTTACCAGCTATTACGGAGAACGAATAATGGATGCGGCGTTTAAATGCGAAATATATCTTTGCCTATTTCTAAATATGTAATAAAATTTTTTAACCACGACCATTTTTAAATACGCGGCCGTATTTATAAATGCTATTAAAATCTTTCTGTAGAAAAGTGTGTTCATTACATCCTACGGTTGTGGTTGAGCAGGTTTAATTTTTAAGTCTGCTACATATTTTGTCTAACGATAATAACTGTTAAGAAATTTAAAATTTACAAAGACCTCTCCGCGGTAGATCAGGAGCAAGTCAGTCGTAAAATAAAAACAGTACTTTCGTCGTATAATTTTGTACGTGTAAATCTATCTTTGCCAGTATTTGGGTAACCACGAATGCGTAGGTACTTACAAAGCTATCCAATCTTCAGTAACAACAAAGGATAGGAGAAAATAAAATACTTAGGTATTTTAAAGACTCTGCCAGGTTCAACAATTTTCTTCGTCTATTATTAGATTGCCTACTTATTTAACAGAGATGATGACAAAACCCCAGTAAGTGATTTAGAAATAAAATATCTAGATTAGATCCATATCATATCAATAACAATTTACAATCAATTATCTATACATATAATATATCTGTAGAAGGGTCAATCCTGTACATTGAAAATATTGAAAAAATAAAAACCAGGGGGTGTTACTGGATCGATACCAAACCCAAATATGTGATTAAAAAAATTTTTGTCTTCTGTCTGTCTGTCTGTCTGTATGTGAAGGCATCACGTGAAAACTAACGGTTCGATTTCGATGAAACTTGGTATAATTATACCTCATTATCCTGGGCGTAAAATAGGATACTTTTTATCCTGGAAAAATACGTAGAAAAAATTAATCTTAATTTTTCAGTTTTATCCATAGACGTTGTTCTGTAGAACCGCGAACACACGTTGCGTATTATTATAGGCCTAGCCGTATTTGGGTCCAATAGATATTTATAAGATGTCATTGTCAGAGTTACTCAAAATGGAGAAATAAACCATCCACGCGAAGACCAACATCCGCGCGGACGGAGTCGCGGGCAGAAGCTAATTATTCCTATAATTTTAAGCAATAATTATAGCAATAGATGATTCGTATGTTCATCTTCTAGCATAAACAAATGAATACTCGATTGGATTTTCATTCCAATAGTAATCGATGTAATCAAGAGGACCGTATTCATAAAAAGCGTGGTCCGATGAAACTGTATGACGTCACTATTTTGTGTTAGTTCCGAGGTTACCATGGCAACATGCAATCTAGTTATTTCGACTATGAATGCAGTCCAATTTTTGCTTACGTAGTGTTAGAGCGTTCTATATTGCAGTGCCAATGGCAACCAATTATTATAAAGTCTCATTGTGAATGCTTAATCAAAACCCGTTTGTATAGCGTAGAAAATTTAACAATAATATAACGTAACTAATATACTTAAATTAATATAACGTATACACATAAGTTAGCGTTGTTAGAAAACTCTTTTAAAGAGCAACAGTGTTTGTTAAGTATCTAAAAAGAGTTTATGCGAATTTTTTTTTCATGGATGGCGTCGTGAGATTTTGCTCAACTACTACCGGTGGTACTTACAACATCACTAAGTCAGAGGCCATAATCACTCCACACCTATTTAGTAATACATACTAATAGAGCAACAATTTGAAATTATTTGTTACCATATCCATATTTTAGTGTTCCGTGTTTTACTAAATACCGAGTTCGGTGCAGTGTAGTGTGAGTTTATCAAAGTAATATTTCATTCTTATACCGTGTAACTCATTATACATACTAAGTCATATTTTTTACATTTATATTAAAAAAAAAAATATTTAAAATATTTTTTAAAAATATATTTGGAAAAGTTATCCACCGTATAAATAAACCATAAAATTTATAATTGAAGTTTTCCAAAGCCTTAAGTCATTTAAAGGAAATTGACCTCTTCCGTGGCAAACAAATTTGTGAAGATTTGTTCAGAAGTTTAAGGATAAGTAAAAACAACCTCAAAAAGTTTCGTATTTATAATGTTTCGGAAGGAAATAAGCTTGAAATGGGTTTTAGAAAAAACGCTAAATATACATTCATTAACTAAGAATGTCATGTACTTTATTTTCTTAAGAAATATCAGCTTATTTTTATCTTAATGATAATTAAATTGTATCAGAGTTAAGTTGTAATAATATAGATATTATCAAGATAGAAAAGAATAGATTC
The DNA here is from genome assembly GCF_905220415.1 of Colias croceus. Taxonomy (NCBI): domain Eukaryota; kingdom Metazoa; phylum Arthropoda; class Insecta; order Lepidoptera; family Pieridae; genus Colias; species Colias croceus. The sequence continues at coordinate 2,299,619 of NC_059547.1, forward strand.
TAAGTCCGCACAAAATATCATTAAAATCGGTTTATTGGTTATGGCGTAGCAGATAGACTGACTTACTTTTCACTTATTTAATCTGCTAATTTCACTTAAAAGATGTACCTTGTAGCTTTAACATACTTTTGTTATTTAATATTAGCTCTATACGAATAACGCTTCTATGATTTCATAGAAATGTAGAGCATAGATTTATTTCTGGTACAAAATACTATTTCTCGAATCTTCTATTTCATCTCGTTTCAAATTGGAGTCACATGTACAATCCCGCCCTCTATCTCAGAATGATTCTATCATATTTATGTAAAGTGTCAGAACAACATTTTGAATAAATAGTTTCAGTTGAACGTATTACCAATGATAGATTGTTCGGGACCATTGAGATAATATTACTACGTATGGAGGTGACACCACGAACAAAATCTGTGCGCCAAGCGCGGCGGCGCGGGGCGAATTTTTTTGCTCTAACTAAGTTTTAAAAATTATTATCTAGTTAGGTACTTACCTATGAAAAGTTATTCCTTTGCACTTTTCCGTATTATTTGTATTATTTGTGCAATATCGTAACACACACGAAGGCATATTTGATGCGTTTCACTTTAAAACAAATAAAAAATGAGCGTGACGTTCGCGGCAATGAGCGAGCAAGCGACTGAGTGCAGATAAGCCATATGGCTTATGGTGAGCGGAACATAAGTGATGTAGGCGGTGTCGTCTCCATATGTATATCTCAATGTTCGGAACTACATAGTTCTAGCAGTTTTAAAACTTCCATTCGTATACACGGAGTTGCTCGATCCATCACGTGTTATGAAGTTGCTTACATGTTTAGAATTTTTATTTGCTATGCAGCTGTTGATTTTAGTGTTTATGAACGTTGCAAGAACTGTTGCAGGTAATTTTGATAAGTATACGTGACATTTTTGAGCTAACGATGAGAATGAGAAATATTAAAAGTGTTATGCTTGATGCACGGACTTTAAATAATTTGAGAAGGATGAATAGATATCGATTAGTTAATAGGTCATTGTTTTTGTACAAGAACAAAGCGTAAGCGTCCCAAAACTTATGTGGATATATATATACAGGGTTATTTGTAAAACACCGGCAACCTCGCAGGACAAGATAGCTAACATCATAAGTAACAACATTTGTTCTACGACTTTTGGCATAACGCAATAAATTATTTTTAAATTATTTTTTAAGCTTTTATTGTACTCTCCTAACATTTGTAAGTCTTTGTTCTATTCATTATCGAATGGACGACGCGACACCCCCTTCCCCCTCTCGTTCGCTTCTTGTTGACGTAGTTTTTCGAATGCGCGTAGAGTTTATAATATTCAAACGGAAAATTAAATGAATATTTATTTTTGTATGAAAATAAAATCTAACAAATTATCAAATGTCGTAGAACAAATGTTGCTACTTATGATGTTAGCTACCTTGTCCTGCGAGGTTGCTGGTGTTTTACAAGTAACCCTGTATATATATATATATATATTATATATATATATATTCACTTATGTCGATATACATGACATTATGTCGGTATTAGAGTGTGTGAAATTGGGTTTTCTATTGGGAGGAATTATGCTTCTGTCATTAATTTCAAATGACTAATTTGCTTTAATTTTAGTACGTTTGTAAGTTTTTATTATACCAGCTTTTTTTTTAAATAAATTTTTAATAAAAGGTACGTTCTTTGTCTTACATATCCTTTTACATTTTTGTCATAACTCGTATATTCCACATATATATACGAGTTCGAATACGAATATACGAGTTCCTTAGTCCTCTTTAACATGAGTATATCGCCATGTCAAAGACGACTTTAACATGACGATATAAAGGTGCCTCTTGTCAGACAAAGGCAAGTTTCCTAGAAAATAATATAGACGCCATTTTAAGGCGCTATTATAACGTAAAATCGCGTGAAACAATCACGCATATTAAGCAATGTGACCGCCAATTGCCCTTAATTACCGTGTATTTTTACTTAAGGTTACATTGTTAAAATTGTAAACTAGCAATTATTACAAGAACACACCAAATACCGCCCAACTAAAGTAAAATATCGCAGCATTTAAAAAATCCCCACGTCATCGGGATTCATGGTAGTTGAGTGTTGATTTAATACCAGTTTAAACCGGTCCGCACCGACGGAGGTCAGGTAATAACCAGTATCAACCGGATTAACAGTTCGTAATATCTGCTATATTACTTGCGGGGCGATTACTGGCTGAGCAATATTACATTTTGTGGGCGCTTTTCGTGATGTATTTAAGGAAAATATTTTTTACCTTATAAAAGTTTATATTTTTATAAGGAAGGAATTTTCGGTGTTAAGGCAAATGAATAGATAGTTGTTAAAACGGAGATATAATAAGGAAATTCTTATATAGAGTAGATATTATAGAAATAGACATAATATGTATATGTTTATACCATTGCTCTATCTCATAAGCAGTACGTAAGAAGGCATGCAGACAAAGTTCATAAAGTAAGCATTTAAATGATAATTGAAACTATTTACTTTCAAAAATTAGTCAGTACTGAGATCTGATATAATAAAAAAGCTACAAAAATTTACAAGAAAGATTGAAGCAAATGTTAATTTAAAGCATATAAAAACATAAAAATTCTTGTTAATTTGGATGTAATAATAAAACAAACCAAGCTTTAATAAAGCCGCAATTATTTTGGCGTTTTGTCAACGTCCCTGATATATAATGTTCATTAAGTTTTTTGGCTCTACGCTACTACAGTAACTAACTGTTATAAATAGTAAAGTGTGATATTAAAACCGACATACTACGCTATTTCGCGAATATTACGTATATGTTTGGCACAATAACGAGGGCCGTATTTACAAAATGTTTTAGGGGATGTGCACACTGGTAGGTAGGAACTTTTGAATTCTTTATAATAATATTATTATGTTGATCTTTTTGTACCTACTTGTATGTCTATAGTATTAAGCCGCCAATGTATATTAAAATTCAAAGATTAATTTGTTTATAAATATAATTAATTTTAATACTCTACAATAGATTGAGTTGATCGAATATTGTATACTTTTTATTGTACGAAAAACATAAAATGAATTATAACAATTTAAGCTTATTAAATATGCATATTAATAACTGTTAATTTAATTAAACTATTATGATGTATTACGATTCTTTCCTACAGTATAGACACAACTTAATTCAAATGCTACAACTGTATATAATTTTAGCAGACGTTTTAATTAACTTCAAAATGTACAAGAGTGGCAAGTATATTATAGTTTGCTATAAACCGCATTTGAAAGTATTCATTTGTTTTGGGGCTTTACAAGCAAGTCTTAGGCCCTTGTTCCATTACGATACTTCTAGAATACGATACTCGAGTAGAATACTAGTTAGATATCTGCTCGCTACCCGTTGCTCGCATATTAAGCGACTGAAAAATGACTAAATTCATCATTATTGTGCCTCGTTTTTGTGGACGGACGCTATGTCGAGCGATTCCAGAGACGACGTAAGAGTAGGAAGTACTGGATTCATCCATAATATATTGAAAGAAACATAAAATGTAGAGTTTTTGTAGCCGCACGAGAACTACAACATGATGATAAGAAATTTTTATCTTTCTACCGAAGAGATACGCGCGAGACGCGACGCAAAAGAGACCAATACGATCGTACGATACTAGTCGCGGACGAGTAGGATAGTAGCGTAGTGTGCGAGCCTACATACAAAATATGTATGTGAGATACTCCGCGGTCACTAGTCTCCGAGACTTGCAGGATACTTGAATCGCCTGTGCGTATCGTAATGGGAGAAGGGCCTTAATTTGAATTTACGCGGCATGAAGTTTTGGCAGCTTATAAAAAGATGACGTCAAGCGGAGTTTCCAAGGAAATGGGGCGAGTAATTGCGTTATTTATTTCTATTTTAGGACGTGTCGATGTGTTTGATGATAAATAACATAACTTTAGCGTTTTCGTATTCCAAAGTTTCGAGTTCGCATCTTCAATCGAGTTTTTTTTATCTGGGGGCACGGTAGTGCCCCCGCCAAGACGAGCCAAGCGAACAAGCGAAGCGCACGGGCACTACCTACCTTTTCTCGAAGCGCTTCGACGTTTTTTTGAACCCTCATAACTTGGGTTTTGATTATGCTAGATCAACAAAATTTTCGGGATATATTGTCAATAGCGGACTTATTGAACATATTAAGTTTTAATTACATTAGCTTTTATACTTCAGATTTTATTTATATCTAAAAAACGCTAATTTCGTCACTGACTCACTGATGATCATCAAAATTCTTAAGGTATTTCCTAATGTCCTAGAAAGCTGAAATTTTGTATGTAAGCTAGTATTAGCACACAAACAACAAAAAAATTATAAAACTTGTAACTTTCATCCCCCAACTCCTTAAACTAGGGGATGGGAGTTTGTATGAGACCTGTAATTTTAAATTAAATTTTGATGACGCTAGAGGTCTAATCTAATAATCTAAAACTTGGTTCCCATATAGATATACGTACATGTACTCCCGTATATGTACTCCTTGTTAAAAAAAAATTTAATCGACATTTAAATGTTACAAACAACTTACAAAAAGAAATGAAATCCCACCAAAAACATTTTCATGTAAAATGTTGCCAAGACGAACCCATATGACTCGCACGGTCAAAAAGTTATCAGATCTCATGTAGAGCCAAGCTTCTAACACTACACGCCCTAACTCTACAAGGTCTAACTTCACAAACTCTACACCTTAGTCAAAATATGTGGCTTGGCCGTTCGTTACTACAAGAACTATTGTATAACACAAAAGTAATGAACAGTGAATTAATTAATTTTTCACCTTACGCCGATGTGAATGTAGCGAAATGGCCAAGCACATATTTTGACTAAGGTGTAGAGTTTGTGAAGTTAGGCCTTGTAGAGTTAGGGCGTGTAGTGTTAGAAGCTTGGCTCTACATGAGATCTGATAACTTTTTGACCGTGCGAGTCATATGGGTTCGTCTTGGCAACATTTTACATGAAAATGTTTTTGGTGGGATTTTAAATTGTCTAAAAGACAAGACAGACGAATAAATACATGTAAGTTAAAAAGGTGTTATATATCCCGGTACCATTTAGATAAATTCAGCTATTTTGAACACAGTTATTTGCAATAAGGTACAGATAGACATTTCAATTTTATATATGTAATTTTAAAATTTATAGTACTGAAACAATGTTACATAGGAATATTTCTGATACACTCACGATCATTATTAGTTATTACCGTATCGAATAGCCGCTTCCGCACAACCCAAATAATTTAATAAACGATCAGACACGAACACTAACACATTTTAATAAATTTTTCTTCGTACCCTGGTAAATACTCCCGACCTGTACTTTTTTATTCTGTATAATGATAAATCGATTGTGAAACTTTTCAAAGAAGCTATAAGCCGCAAAGCGGAGACTGTTTTGTCTAAGTTCATTAATATGGCTTCTAATTTAATGGGACTTTTTAATTACGAAATTAAGCCCGTAAATGAGAAACCCGTATTCGATAATTACTGCTTATTTCTTAATGAAATAAGTTTTAGCTGTTCTGATTCCTTATATTTTAAAGGTATCACTTGACCTGTTTTTAAAATGTTGGTATGTTTTCAGGTAAAGTGGGAAGGAATTAGGTGACCTGTTTTGTGTTTTGATATAAATTTAACAACTGACGAGGATAAGTTTTAAATGCTACTGAATCCGCCTCGAGTTCACAGAAGTTTAAGAGCCGAAAAGCCAGTATGATAAGTTTACAATTTTGTATAAATCTAATTTGAATAGGATGTTATACCTTTGAAAATGAAATGAATACTCTTTATTGTACATAATATATAAAACATAGATTGAGATAGCTACTTATACTAGAGATGCATAATGGGCGGCTTTGTCGCTTGTGAACGATTTCTTCCAAGCAACAATTCATATATTTAAATCACTTGTTTGGCGTGGTAATTGAGAAACTTAACTATTTCTCCACAACTGGTACTATATAATAGATATTATAACTGTTTAAAGGTTGTCTAAATCGTAGTAAATTATATACTTACATATCCCCTTGAATCACTCTACCTATCTATTACAAAAATGCATCAAAATCCCTTGCGCAATTTTAAAGATATCAGCATACTTACATACAAGCATTAGGAAGCGACTTTGCTTTATACTATGTAGTGATTTATTAACGACTAGCTTTCCGCCTGCGGCTTCGCCCGCGTTTTCAAAGAAAACCCGCATAGTTCCCGTTCCCGTGGGATTTCCGGGATAAAACCTAGCCTATGTTACTCGTGGATAATGTAGCTTTCGAATGGTGGAAGAAGGAAGTAGTTTATGAGTCTATTCGTTACAATCAATCAAACAAACAAACAAACAAAGTTTTCCTCTTTATAATATTATTTAATTTAGTGTAGATTTCGGATGGTATATTTTTACACACATAAAAAACACCTTCAGAATTTCCGCTCCACCACGCAATGGAATTAGAGAATATTTCTAATGCCCAAGAAATCCTTCAATGTCCCAACGAATAGCGAACTCAATATCAAATAAATGTCGGGCTCGGAGTGATTCATTCTGTTCGCTTTACATACTAGTAACTAGACCTTTCGAATACCTAGATTAGACTTTTCTATGTAGAATTCAATTAATTGATGATTTTTTTGAACTTGTCGTCAGTTTTATTAGTTTGCTATTGTAATCAAAACAAGCGTAAACTACACCTTTTATAGGTACCAATATTATACAGGATGTAATCGTTAAGTGTGCACAGGCGATTATTCCGTAACTATTGCAGATATCAAAAAAAATTTAAACTGATATCGAAAGCCCTTTACCTAATGAGTAAAATTACAATAATACTTTTTAAAAATAAAACGGGAAATATCAAAATTTTTTTACACCAAACACTCCCACAGAATAGCCCGGTACCGGTAGACTCGGTATAGAATTAACAAATGTGGATATTAAAATATTTTGCAGATACCTTTGTTTTTAGTTAACAAAGATATATTTTAACAAATCTTTAGTTTCAGGACAACAAAATTACAAAATTTTCAGACTATATTTTCTGTGTTATTGAGGTTAAGAAAACTAAAAGTATAAAGGCTCTAAACTTTGTAAGAACATAATAATTCAATAAAAGCTAACTCGGCTAAAGCAAAAATATATTCGTTGGGTTATTTAAAAACAAAAGAACAACAGTACTTCAAAATTGTTCCCAAACATATTATTCGGGCCTAAATAAACTTTCCGTTTTTCCTTTTAAACGTAATAAGAAAAGTCAAGGTCGGTCCGAATGAAGTTTTTTCACGAAATCTCAATGTTTATGACAGATTGGGCCACAGGGGCCGACCTCTTATTATTTTTGGACAAACTACATATTACAAGATAATAAAAACGTTCACAGGGCTTTATTTTACTTCCATATCAAATAATATAACGGACGGAAAAAGGAAATAACTTGCGCAGTTGATAAACTCAATTTCATGTTTATGTTTATTTAATAGAAATTGTAGAACCATATATTCATACATGATTCATACTTTTATAACGATGGATTCTCCTAACGTTGATTTGTGACAGAATACAGATATAATATGTACGAGATTATTGACGTACAATATTAATTATAGTATTAAGAGAACGATTAAACTGATCTGGTTAAAATTTAATATCAGGTACCTAATAGTTAATTATCTAACCCGTGTTGGCAACAGGCAAGCGTGGCTTGTTATAGATTTTAGACATTGTAAATCGTAATTCAATTTATACTCACAACGAAGCGGCATAGAAAAGCTCTACGATAAGCTTTTTGAAATTCAAAACTTCCATATTTTATGCATATATACAACTAATTATTGCCTTGATACTTTTTGCCATATTTTTCTAACGTTCTTTGAAAACTACTAGTATCAACCGAACGAACCAAGGCAATCCATTTCATCCCATTTCAAGTTTGTCCTCGACGCCAATAATTCTTTTTTCTCCTACAAAAAGCAATGATTGAGCAACACGGTGAAGCACCTTTGATCTGCGTAAAAGGAAAACCAAGTTTTGTAGCGAACTGTACACAAATTAAATGGTGAGTTGCGTTTTATAGAGTTTGCAGTTTGATGTAATCCGTTCTGGATGTGTAATTTTTGAAATGGATAGACTTAAGGATAAACCCAAAGCTTTGTACTTTCGATAGATTTGAATGTATTTTTCTATTATTTATTATGATAAAAATTTATTTGTGTGAAAAGTTTCAGCGCTTATTTTGCGTCGGGGCGCGTGTACTTCTCATATGATATTTTTCTTGCTTTAGCCATTCCCAATACAGGTTGTTTTTTCTATATAATTGTAATGTATCGTAATGCTATCACTTGTTAAGAACTTCATTAAAGCATTTGAACATAAGACACGTACAAAAGTTTTGATGTAAGTTCTTTCTTTCAAAAGTGAATATAAATAAATGTTGCATAAATGTAGTAAAATATTAAGTATATCCATTTTTCATATGAAATAATTGGTTTAATGAAACTAATATAAGCAAGGTATATAAAATATTTAATTAACTCTTGATAATAAACTTCATACCCAACCGTGCAGAGCTCCGGCAGGATTTAGAAATGCAAAACTATTTTAACAATATACAGTTGGAAATAGTATTATATTTAAATTATATTTATATATAGTTAATTTTAAATTATATTATAATGATTGAACGAAATTTTTATACGTGAAAAATGAAAAATATTGATAATTTTAATATTGTTTGTAATAAATGTATTTTTATTGTTTCGTTTAAAATAGTTAATTTTTTACAATAAATGTAGGTAGAAAAGTAATAATTTCCACTTCCATATAATTTTAATTATTATGTAAAATTTATTCTACAAATAACGAGTATTTTAACTCTTTTTAAAATGTAAAGAAAAAGCCTTATTTGTGTTCATGTTGCGTGTACTGGAAAAGCTTTGAGCTTTAATTTTCATAAAGTTTATTTAAATAATGACTTCTTTAACCTCAATTCTTTTAAACCACGCAATTAATTTTAAATGGTTTAATTCCGTAATTATGTATTTTTTATTTATTACATTTCATTCAGGTGATAAGAAGGAAAATAATGTTTTATGTAAAAATGTAAAGAATGTAAGAAATCATATTTATTCAGCACCACAGGCACATATCAATAAAATTACACTCTTGAAAATTCCATACTCGTTGCTTGAAATTTTAATGAATCAAACAGATATTACACAGGTCTGGATAAAGCTTATTTGTACTTAACAATTTAGTACAAGTCTAAATTTAATGCACGCTAATATCAGCTTACTTTGACCGAGATTTTTTTTTACGACCCTGGCTTTGCACTAATAAATCTGGTGCAATATGTAAGCCTTCCTTATGAATCACTCTTTTTATTTAAAAAGGCCGCATCAAAATTCGTAGCGTAGTTTTAAAGATCTATACACGTGGACAAACAGCGGAAAGCGACTTTGTTTCACCATGAAGTGAAAGTGATATATTCCAATGAATAAAGCTATTACAATTTTCGATGAAATAAATGTAAAAGCAGTTGCCCTTTAAAATTCCCTTTCATTACCGCATTGGAATCTTATTACCACTAAAAGTCAACGTTTAAATCAATAACACTATCGGATATTAGGGGAACTCTATAAAGGGGAACAGCGCTAGCAATCTCAATTACTTCACAAAGCTGGTTTTAGTTTGCTTTTCCTTTAATTAGCGTTTCGCAATGGCTTTTCACTAAATTGGAGGGAACAAATATGAACCCGAATGGTGTCGGAATTGCATTTGGTAAGGATTCTGTACGGTTCTGTGTGCCTGGTACTCTCGCGGTGTTTCTATTGTAAGTAGTGCTGTTAATTAACTGTAAAACTTTATATTGCAAAGTCAAGTCAAGCCGTGAATCATTCTTAGATTATATTTTATTGTAATAGATGTAAAATGTAGACCTAGAAATTTAATCACAGACATATTTTTTTTTCTTGCAGTTTTAAATAATGAAACAATACAAGACAAAGAGGAGGCAAAACATAAAAAGCAGACAAGACAAGCAATCAATTTATAATTAGAATAAATATATTATATTAATCAAGACGCCTAAAGTAATAGGTATAAAGATATTTATCTTTACATATAATTAATTATGTATTAGTAAGGATATTTATTCGTACCGGCTTGCATTTACTATTTTATTACAAGTATTGGGTTCCGTATGCTACGTGACACTACACTAAATTCAATATGGCGCTTTCTTCTGAGCTAGCACCGTTCGTATATTTATAATCTTAAGTTTAAGGTTTTGGAATTTGCTGTTACGTTATGTTATTTTGCATCCAGCAACACAAATAAAATATTTAGTCAATGACCTATTATACTAGTAGACGCGGCATACGCCAACATCATTGCACTAAAAAACAGCGTAATTAATACATACCTACTTACTAACGCATTATCACCAATACAGTTGTTCTCTCTTTCACTCTCACGCACGAGACATAATACATGTCTCACTCATGTACTTCGTAATAACAACTGCCGATTAAAATATAAAAAGAACGTCCAGCCACGACGCTGAATGGTGCGTGACTAAGTGAAACTCGGGCACTTAGCTGAGTTTTTTATTGCCAAAATAGAGAGCGGGTAACGTATCTAGCTTTTTATATATCATAGTATTTAGTAAGTAGTCAGTTAAATATTTTTTTAAACCGAACTGTAAAGGACGCATAGGTTTCCAAATAAGAACAATAATTATAAGTGTATTAACAAAAATAGTTACAATTTATTAGTATTTATAACCGACTTCAAAAAAAAGGAGGCCGGTTTTTTTTATTAAAATCTGGCAAAACCTTTGTGTAGTAACAAAATCAATACAGTAATTACGCAAATGTTATCTACTTATGTAGGTAACTCCTGTCACACCGTCTTTTATCAATTTTATTAACACAAAATTCAATCCTAAGCTGTAAATAAAGGTAAGGACAGACGAATCAGTGCTCTATTGAAGTCGGTGTGATTACGGCCAGCGTCTTTGATCGCGTGAAGTCTTAATACAGACAACCTTTAAATTGCATTTTATCTCTTGAAACTTTATCATTGGCAATTTTGTACGAAAAGGTGTACTTGAAAGTTGTAATTTGTGTTGGATGTACGCTGTATAGAGATTTCTTATTCATTATTATTAAAAGGGGGGTTTTGCTTTGTGATTATCTTTATGGTAAAGCAAAAATTTAATAGATAAAATAACAATAATTATTTTTATCTATGAAGAAAACTTTGCTTAACTATATATTATGTATCTGTCGCAGTCATTTGGTTGAATTTGCTATTTGATTGAATGACTAGTGCGTTCATTTAATGACGACAGATTCAACTAGATGACGGTGACATATATTATAAAATTTGGAAGTATAAATATTTTTTTTAATATGTAAAAAAACGGAGATCTTTTTATTACCCAAAAAGAAAATAATTTTTCACACCTTTTTTTAATTTATTACATTGTTAAACCATAAGAAATAAATTATTTATTCTTTGTCTACATTTTACGTTACTATGATAAATGTATTGAAGCGACGACAATTGTCATAAGCACCTTATTATGGCTTTTCTCTCAACGCGTGAAAAGCCGGTACGGGAAGCTAATATAAAACGCAATCCCTGTTTGTCAGGATATTATATCTTCAATTAAATCACACGGTGCGTGTGCAAAATTACCTCAAACCTTAATTAAGAGCGACGCGCTCAAATATTTAGTTAGTACCATGTTTGTTTGAGTCGTACATTTGGCTTTGGATTACGTTCAAAACATTATCGCATTGCTCGATTAAGGCTTGAAGTCCAGTGTAAAATATATTACTGTATTAGTAGCCTATGGCCCGGTTTCGCCTGCCTAGTCAAAGGAAATTCCTATGGGAATAAGATGTTTCACCGCTGTAAAAGTAGCCTTTCAGAAAAATCATAGTTAACAGAAAGTCACTCCATTGCGACGAATAAAGACACACAAACAAACATGCCATCACATTTGTAATATTGTAACAAGTTTTATCTGGTTTTATATAGGTAGATACATTTTATGATTATGTGTCTTTTTCATCAATGATTATTACTCTGCTGCTGACAGTTCCTTTTGATATTTTGTAAATACGTTGAATTCTACATTGACTTCAATTTACTTACATATTTCTTTATTTTATTAACACACATGTATAAATATTAAATTTTATGCGACTTTAACCACCAGGAATGTAATTTTTTCTTGCTTTTATCCGCCTCAAGGCGGGAGCAGCGGCGTATAGTTTACATAAAGTAATACAACATTTAACAAATAGTTTTCAGCTTTTGTTCAAGGCGTATCAAATCCCCCTGACACTCGATAAATAAATAATTGTCTGTATAGTGTTGCCAGTCGAAAAAATCGCTACAAATCAATCGCGTCAGTACGGGCATTGTACCATTAACTGGCAACCCCATTGTTTATTTCCTTTATTCCCGAATAATGGTATGAGCCTGGAGTTTTTCTTTTATTGAAAGCTCACTCTTATATGTAATTAATTCGTTGATTATTTTTTTATGCCCCCGCCCTTTGTAAGTTGAAATGTTTTGTTATAAATGTATGGATGAATTTGTTCTTGATGGGTGTGTGGGTAAATGGTGTTTGTTCCGTATTTGGGATTAGTAACTTTATGTATTGTTTAGTGAGGTGTTTTTTCTCGGTTAAAAATTGTTAGAGCACAGTAAAGAATGAATAAATGTATTGTGTTACATATATATTACATGTACTATAGAGTAGAATATGACGTGATTGCGAAATATGTTTTCAACTAGTTAAAAGTCAGAAATTCACAGCATAGACATTAGACATATGCACAACACCCTTACCAACTTTCTAGTACAGATAGAAAGTTGGTAAAAGAAAGAAATAAAATAAAAAGTACAAGATATAAATGATAAAAAACTGTTTCGTGTTGACGCATCTATGAAGCATGCGAAACCCCAGATTTTCACATTGAAAATCGATATCTTATTAAATTAACTCCTTACAAAGACTCAAAGGACAGGCGGCAAAGTTGTTATAGCTATCCCTTCAATTAATATAGGTAGTCTGGGTTTGTTTGAATAGAAACGGTTATCCAATAAACTTTCCAACGACTAAATGGACTTTCTTCGACTTTGTTAACGATTGAAATTAGAATTTAAACTTTTTAACGGATATTTTTCAAGTCGCTCTAGTTTTTTATTGCTATTTGTGTTGGCTGAAAATAAATATAAAAGCTTTGAAAGTCTGATAAGTGAATCGTCTCGGAATAAAGAGTATACATAAGTAACAATTAGTGTATTTAGATTTCTATGGTAACAATCCTTTGATTTTGTACCTAAAATTTTGACTGTAGTGAGAATATAAGCAGTCTATTAAAAAAGTCTTTATACCTAGTTTTTTAAGAAAAGTAACTTTTCTTACCATTTATGCCAATGTTCAAAAAAAAGAAGCTTTGTGGATAATAATAAAAATGATGGCCTTTGTCGACAGACAAGCTGTTTCTATTAAACACTGTTAAATAATTAATAATAAACACATCAAAATCAGCGAGAAATCAAATCACACACAGATATATGAAACTTTTAACAACACCGTTTTTGCATTAGCAAATTATTAAATTCATATCTCCATCTATCCGCTATCGCTGTATTTTTGTGTTCTATGTTCTATATGCGAATATTTAAAATGAATAATATATTAGATCAATACTCCATGCTATTTTAAAAAGCGTAGCCCAATTAAATTGCGCATCAAAAGTATTTCATATTTGAAAAGGCGTACTAAAATTATTATTAAGGTTGAAACAATCCGATGCAATGCAATAAAAACAGTCAGATAGAGTTTTAACCTAATCGACAATTATGTTTTACCGAAAACTTAAACCACCTTTAATTTGTTAGAAAAAACAAATTTAAATAGCACATCGGAGACACCACTTTCAAATAAAAAAGAAATATCAAAATTGGTTCACCCAGTCGAAAGTTCTGAAGTAGTAAATCTAAAAAATTACGGTCCAATCGAGAACCTTCTCCCTTTATGAAGTCGGTTGAAAATCCTTCAATTTGTGAGATATCGGCTATATCTCTTCCTCAGGTGAATATTCAAATAACACAACAATATGGGATTTCTGAATGTGTTACACATGTCAAAGGTACCCGACGTACTGTACGTCACATACAGATAAATAAAATAGAACACGCTGACTTTGTACGTTACTATTTGTTCGCCTTTGTTATATTCTATCTTGTGTTCTGTTTTAGGATATAACTCTAGAATATTGAAGCATCACTACATAGTATAAAACAAAGTCTCTTTCTCTTTCCCTATGTCCCTATATCCCTATGTCCCTTTGTATGCTTAAATCTTTAAAACTATACGCAACGGATAACGATGCGGTTTTTTTTAATAGATAGTCTCCACTGTGATTAGGGCAGTTACTTATTTTTCGAACAAAAAATGAGCGGGGCGAGCCGGGGCGGCGCGGCGCTCTAGTTAGTATTAGGTACATTTTTTTTATTAATATTGTTGTTGTCGAATGAATAAGATCTTGTCGCATTTGTAAAGGTAATTATTTGAAGAAATTGAAGACAAATTCGTATCGAAAAAGAAATATAATACATGGGTAAAAAAAGATTTTGATTGGAAATTTAATACGGTTGTATGAATTCAAGTACCTAGTAACAGGTAAATAAGATCATGTTTGTCTTTATATTTAAATAATTATTTTATTTATTTGCTTTTTTGATAGAAGCAAACTTTTGGTTATAGACATTCTAACATTACATGCTCAAATAATTCAAAATTCAAATTCAAAAATTTATTTATTTTTCACAATTTTTTACAAACTTTCACATAAATTAAAATTTGTTATACCTGAGTTTCCAATATTAATTGTAAAAATAAAACCTAAGTAAGATAGGTTTGTGAGAAACAGTAACGTAAAAGTCATACATTCATGAATCTTCACAGTCTTTTACATCTTTAATATTGGAAAGATAATAATATAATGTAACATTTACCAAACTTATGCAATTTTTACCAAAAGTTTACAAAAAATTGAAGTATTTAGTAATACCAGGATCTTTGTTGCCTCGATAAAAGCAATAATTATCGTCATAGTTTGGCACAAGAACAGTATGCGGCTGACATGTGTGTGTATAAATTGCCTTATTAAGCGAGCGCCGTCCCGCGGCGTGATGATTTATATTATGTAATGATAATGCTTTTATTTACGCTTCTAAATTATAAAATGCTGCGGTTTTAACACATACCCTTTACACTATCATATGCGATAGTTTATAGGGCTATTTTGTGTATTTGCTGAGATTAGGGCAAACAATCAAAGACAAACATTCTTACAATTATTGCTTTGTATTCGATATTTTAAACAGTTAAACATTTTAATATTTTTATTGCATTTAAATGCTTTATAAATATTTTTTTTTCAGAATAGAAATAAATCATTGACGAGGCGGGATTCGAAGTTCGAACCCGCGTCTTTTTGCCATACCAGAGCAACGCCTAGCCTCAGCCACTCGAGAATCTTCCTTATCAATCGAATTTCTTCTACTCTTTCGGTTTTACGTGCATAAGGAACAGCTGTTAATACTTTTAAATAAACGCACAGATAATAAACGCGAACGTGCACGGTAAACTAGCGCACATATTTTTAACTGCATAATTCACACGGAATATTGTAGGCATGTAAGCTGTATATTAGGTATAATCAAGGCTTGAGTGCACCTGAAGTTGAGCTAATTAGTAATATCAGGAACACAATTAGTCACAACGGTAATGGCGGACGCATCCAATCTACCTCAAGTGACGTGTGCTTGCAGTGGCGTTGGGAATCGCCGGTTTTGATTCATTATTTAAATTAATTATAATGCTTTTTATTTTATTTTATTTTATTTATAAATATCATTTGCTATCACAGGACTTGATATGTACACAATATTAATTTTTACGCCTATAAAATAAACTACTTTATCATAATATCTTTATAACATGATATAGTATGAGCAATTCGTATGTATTGGGAATCACGAAAACGGCTGCTAAGATTACCTTATATAATTCAAGTAGTGGTGGTCAGAGCAGTGGTGGCTCAGTGGTGAGACCTCGGACTTCGAATCGATAAGTCCGGGTTTCGAGACCAGGCGAGCGTGCAGGAAATAAATTGATTTTTCAATTTATCTGCGCATGTTGTAACATCACCACTGCTCGAACGGTGAAGGAAAACATCGTGAGGAAACCGACATGTCGAAGAATTAAAAAGTTCGACGACATGTGTCATCCGCCAACACGCACTTGGCCAGCGTGGTGGATTATGGCCTGTACCCTCATAGGAGGCCCGTGTCCCAGCAGTGGGAACGTATAATATGGGCTGATGATGATGATGAATTCAAGTAGTACTTAATTCACAAATAACAAATCATAAAAATAATTGTAATATAAACTATTATTTTATATTCACATTTAAAACTTTATTTATTAAAATAATTAAGCATTTGGTTGAGTTTATTTTATCTAATAAATAGTGGTTCCATTTAAAAGTTTATTTAAAAAGCGTTCCTAATGACTGTTTCATTCAATTAAACGATAGAAAAATAAAAGATTAAACATAAACGTGTTTCATTTTTAAATAGTAATAAATCTTGACCTACCTCAACATCTAAACCACTTTGAACGGTAATTGGACCATCAATGGAATAACTGAGTTGCATTTTAATTGGACTATGGACATCCTGCAAGCCGCAGAGTGGTTAATTTATATGGATTATGGATTATAGCATGTTTATATTAAAATGGATTAATTGTTTGATTTAAAACGTCTGTATATAGAGCAATTATGAGATGATGAATGTGCTATGAAAAAAAAATGATAATGTTATTTCATTATTTTATTTGAAATAGGGACTGCTAATTTACGCCTCGTTATTAATTAATTTGATTAAAACTGTTTATGTGTGGATAGATTTGGATCTCATATAAATTTAGGCAAAATTGTTGATCCGTATGCAAAGGAAACGTTTTTCATTAAGAAACATGATGTAAAGAGTTAAATGTTCTTCTATTTCGAGTCAAGGTAAATAGGACAAAATACGTGCATCGTTTAAGAAAATGACACAGTGTTAGCGACTGTATAATAAGTACGTGAGTTGTTTAGGAATTGTGCGTGTGTTTGTGGGCGTGACGTCATAAATCTTAGAATTGACGTACAAAAAATTAAATATAATACTCGAAGATAGCAAAAAAACATTAGCAAATAAAAAATAACTTGGTATAAATAATACAACGGAAAAGTAAACTTTTGGAAGCTTTTCGTAGCAAATTTCGTAGCACAATGCCTACGCGGGCATTTTTTTTATTCTTTATATTTTGTCAATCATTTATATCATAATAATATGCATAGAGTTATAGAAGTAATATACATATTTAAAATTATTTAGAGAATAACAAAAATGTGGTCTTAATGCAGGAATCGAATCAGCGTTTTCACTTTACATTTGATGTATCGCTACGGTAAATTGCATTACTATAATTAAAGTTTAGTTAAACACGTTCATAGTGTATACAATACGTTAGTAATAATTACATTAACTTCAAGATAAACCCAGATGGAAACCCCTTTTTTATAGTGGGGAAATCTTCCAAAGATACCCACGGCCCCCGGGGGAGGAGCCGTGGGTTATGTCGGATTCTTACCGACTAAAACCCCACTGTGTTCCGACGAGCCGCTTTAATGATGGAGCCGCGGGTATTGATTAGAATTCTTCCGCGACAGGTGGAAACCCCTGAAACGAACGAACTTCAAGACATGTATTTTACACTGGTACGTTTTCGACGCGTCTCTAAACGCCACTGCGAAAGTAAATAGCAGTACCGTACGTAATATGTTCATAACTCTTATCTTTAATGGATTCTGTTGTGGATTAATGCATTCGCTAGATATCTGATCGTTGCGTTTCGGCTCTGCTGTTTATTGTTCTTAATTATTTAGGCAGTATTAGTTTATAATTTAGGCAAATATTTGGGAGAATAGAAAATCTGTGAAAGACAGACGTTTTATATGCAGAGTGGGAGTCGAGCATGCTGAGAGTGGGAGTCGAGCATGCTTCGGCACGAATTGGGCCACGCTCGCACCGGGTAAGGTACCACACCCTCACAGAATATCGGCGCCATAGTGACAGTTTACTGTCGCGTTCCGTACGGTGAGTGAGGGGTCCGGAGGCCCACATCCCTTCCCATCCCCTACCCATCCTCTCCTTCCCTATCCTCATTCCCTCCCATCCTCGCCCCTTCTACCTAACTCCTTCCAAATCCCTTTGAGGACAGCAACACATCCACTTCCCAGTGGAGTGGATGCTTATGGGCGGCGTGTATCGCTTAACACCAGGCGACGCGTCTGCTCGTTTGCTATCCTATACCATAAAAAAAAAAATGCAGACAAATATTGGTTTGGTATATTGTATACCTAGGTGTATGCGCAAAAGATGTAAGATGAAAAATACCGTAAAATAATAATATTTAAAACTATGTTTTACTAATAGCGTTAAAAGAGAGCTAAAATGTTATATCAAAAAAGAGCATGTATTCCGAGCATACGTGTCATAAGTGAAACTTCTTTGGCAAGATTCAAAGATAGGTACCAAAATCGTCGCCCTACTACATGACGTGACGGTATTGCCATGAAGCGACTTTGAAATTTTACTCTCAACGCGCCTAAAGGCCTGTGGAAATAAGAACGAAGCTTAGTGAATTTTTATCTACGTATCATATCCTTTATTGTTTACGTATAATATAAAAACATCGTGAGGAAACCGACATGTCGAAGAATTAAAAAGTTCGACGACATGTGTCATCCGCCAACACGCACTTGGCCAGCGCGGTGGATTATGGCCTGTACCCTCATAGGAGGCCCGTGTCCCAGCAGTGGGAACGTATATGGGCTGATGATGATGATGATGATGATGATATCATATCCTTTAAAAATGCAGTACTGTAAAATATTGGACAAATAAAAAGCGAAAACAAATTAAATTCCAACATTAGTATCGCACTTGGCACAGAAACTCCAATAAATGTTTAACATGCGTGTAATCGCCTTTATAGCTCTCAGCTCAATGACAATTTTATATCTATGAAAAAATTTATGTTCTATAAAACATAATTGCCTATAGTTACTATTGCAAATAGGTATATAATCATTAATTCATTATCCTTTACCTTGGGCAGCCTGGAAGAGATCGCTGATAAGCGATAAGGTTGCCTTATGTGCTATGCATGTTTTCCATTTTTTTAATATTATGTAATGTAATGGTACATAAAATAGTTAAATAAATAATAAATATAAATTATTCATATAACATAATTAAATACTAACCATCAACCTATACTTATATTATAAAGCTGAAGAGTTTGTTTATTTGAACGCGCTAATCTCAGGAACTAATGTCCGATTTGAAAAATTCTTTCTGTGTTAGATAGCCCATTTATCGAGGTAATTTATAGGCTGTAAATAATCACTCTAAGACCAATAGGAGTTGAGCAGGCAAATCCGCAAGGCACAGCTAGTAATTTAATCATAATCATCAATCATATAATATTGCCTTCGATGTTTTTCAGGAGGATGTTTCCCGAGAGACAAGTAGAAGTTTTATCTGAGATACAGAACAAAGTTAAATGTTTATTCTATTAAATATTATTAATTTTGTTATACATATTGATTTTATGAGTAACTACGTTACATGTACACGTAATAGTTAAAAAGTAGTTAAACGATATTTGAGTAATATTTTCTTTTGTTTGATTTTACGCGAATATCGGAATATGTTTAGATAAGATTTTAACGGATTTTAAACGCGATTAACTCATTATTATTAATATCCCGACGTTTTGCACACTTTGCAGCGAGCTTGGTCAGGGGAACCTAACCTCAGTCTCCCCTAAAATCTTTAATTTCTTCGATATTTAAATAAGTGAATAAATAGTAAGCATTTATCTTTTAGATTTTGTTTCATCTACACACTGTTGCATAGAGTAGATTATTCATACAATTTTTATTTGTGTCTTGTTTTCATATTGTGTTGTGAGGAATGCTGCAATTAGCCAAAGGGGTCACACGCCCGCGGCTAGAAGTAACATATAAAGGAACCCTTGGGGGTCAGGAACCTCAAACTAGTTTGTCGCTTGAAAAAACACGAAGGATATTTATTTACTAAAATACTAGTTTATTACTAAAAAACAAGTTTAGATAAGTGATTAACGGATTTGAATTATGATGAAAAACGAACTTCATAGTTTAAAAAACAAAGGTTCTCTAATTTTATGAATTTGAGCTGAACACATTAGATGAAAACATAGCTTTATTTCAATGAGTTTTTTCAATATAATTAATAAAACAAAAGATGATTTTCATTATTACCTTCTAAAGCTTTATATGTAAATTGTAAACTAGCTTTCCGCCCGCAGCTTCGCCCGCGTTTTGAAAGAAAAACCCACATAGTTCCCGTTTCCGTGGCATTTCCGGGACCCTATGCGTTAATCCAAGTTATCTGTGTGCTAAATTTCGTTGTAATCAGTTCAGTAGTATTTTCGTGAAAGAGTAACAAACACAAACACACACATCGTCACAAACTTTCGCATTTATAATATTAGTAGGATTAACAACACATATAAGTATGTATCAAGAGCATACATTTTAAATTAGATTTAAAGAGTCTAACAGAGATATATTCCTGCCACGTTTCAACTTCCCGTCGCAAAGTTGTAACTTTATTCGTGACGCCCTCCACGCGTTATAATTTCACTAAGTTAACAAAAGACGAGGTAGCTTTAAGTTCATAACGTAAAAGTATACGTAAAGGGTTATTCCAGGGGCAGCTAAGCTTTTGTATGCTATATATATCTTCATGATTTGCATAACTTTTGCTGACGTTACACATCGAATCAATGTGGCTTGGCAGAAATGGAGGAGTCTGACGGGAGTATTATGTGATCCAAAGATGCCAATAAAGACCAAAGGAAAAGTCTACAAGACCGCAGTTAGACCAGCTCTAATGTATGGCTCCGAGTGCTGGGCAATCAAAAAAGCTCAAGAGCAAAGAGTTCATGTAAATGAAATGAAAATGCTTAGATGGGCGGCCGGCGTAACTAGACTTGATAAAGTGCGCAATGAGTACATCAGAGGAAGTTTCAAGGTCGCTCCCATCTCAGATAAACTCACTGAACAGCGTCTAAGATGGTATGGACACGTAATGAGGCGTGAAGAAAACCACGTAGTAAGGAGGGCACTAAACTTGCCAAATAGAAGACGGGGTCTGGGACGTCCCCCCGCCACCTGGTGGTCTACAATATCAAAAGACATGGAGAGAGCCCAATTGAATAAACAGACAACCCAGGATAGACCATCCTGGCGCATGAGAACGAGGAGAGCCGACCCCAAATAAAGGGGTAAGGCAAAGGAAGAAGAAGAATGATTTGCATAACTTTTCAATAATATGTTAACCAATTTATCTATAGACTCGAATCCGGAGGCAGGCGGTATCAGAATTTAATCCGTGCCTTTCGTAACTTGTGTAATCTGATCAATAAGTTTATAAGATTTACGTCTTTCTTCTGTTTCTTGTATCGAACTGTCGTAATTATTAGATGGGTAAAATTAATCTACAAATATAATTCAGAGTCTTGAAAAAGTTTTAAGTAAATAAACATAAATATATAAATACAAAATACCTAGCCAGAGATAGTATAGTTTCAGTTAGCAATAATAAGACAGTGGATGAAGGCTTTATAACGGTAGATTAGCTGCAGCAATGAATTCTGTACGTGTTGTAATATCTACAGTTGAGACAAGAATTTGTAGTTATTTATTTTCAAGCGAAAATTGTGAAGTTCTAAATAAATAAATGTTTCATTAAAGTTTCTTGATATTGCGCTTGTTTTATAAATATTAATTTAATTAAGTTAAGTGAAATAGTTTATTAATTATTAATTAACTAGCTTTCCGTCTGCGGCTTCGCCCGTGTTTTCAAAGAAAAACCCGCATAGTGCCCGTTTCCGGGATAAAACCTATCACATGTGTTAATCCAAGTTACCCTCTATATGTGTATTAAATTTGATTGTAATCGGTTCAGTAGTATTCGCGTGAAAGAGTAACAAACATACAAACACACATCCATCCTCACAAACTTTCGCATTCATAATGTAGGATAGGATAGGATAGGATTGGATGTTTTCAAACAGATCCTATTTCTTATATCGCTTATTATCATAATATATGTAGTTTATTACTTTCTCATTAAAGTAACGGTAGAATGGGGTTTTGGTGGTGGCAATATTAGGAACATTGTTTCGTCATTGTTTCCTTCATTTCAATTCTACAATTACTGTATTTACGCTTAAAATACGGCGCAGAAATCCAAACATAAACACGTAAAAATGTCTATTTACATGTGTTTTGTTTGGCTCAAGAAGCTTCCGTAATTCGCGTTCTTCCCTCATAATTTTCCTCTCGAGTGATGAGATATTCTCAAAAATATCACCTCAGATGCTCGTGTCGTATATTTAAATGCAATAGGCTCGGATAAATGCGACGTAAAGCTTCTAGCACACCGCGAACGGCTGGATTGCAAACGACGAGTGGTAAATTATTCATGGACACATGTATCTTGCTTAGCACATCATTTTTCTACGTAACTAAAGGTGTTTCATGTGAGATGCGTGTTTTTTTCGGGTATGTTCACACTGTTTGTAGATTTTCTACATATCAAAGCAAAAGGTAAGAATCCAATGTAAGTCTGCCTACAGTATAGTGCCCTAATATTATGAAGAGCCATTGTCAAAAATAATGTTTTAGCCAAAGGTTGTTTAAAATAAAATCTTAATGGATTTTTGTATCCAAATTTTTAATGAGAATATAGTTTGGAATTCAAATTCAAACTTTGAATGAAGTCATTCTTAAGTCGCTTTTCTAGACACATTCATTCTTTAAAAACCGCTTACAGTTTTTACCATTTGGTAAATTATGCCGATCAAAGTACCATCGTGTAGCGTTCCAAACGCGTCGTTTCTACCGCCTCCCGTACACCATACTATTTATTATCGCACGTAGTAAGCTGCGGATAATATATAGCCAGGACTCAAGAGTTACCCAGGAGCTTACACGTACCAGGTATGCCTGCAAAGCACTTCGCACTCTTGAAAGCATTTTAATGAATTAACTGCGGAAAAATATTATATTATGATATTTAGTAGTTTTTCGAGAAGGTAAGGTTGTAGGGACTATGACGCAGGTCTCAAGTAAAATTTCTTGTTTATATGATAGCCTATCGTCCGTAGGTTCGCCCGCGTAGTCAAAAGAAAGACCAGGAAAAAATCCTTATTTTATTTGTTAATCCAGTTACCCTCTATATGTGTGCAAAATTTCTTGTAAATCGGTTCAGCAGTTTTTGCGTGAAGGAGAAACAAACAAATGTTTGCATTTTTTAAAATATTAGTATTAAGATTTCTTAGGGAATAATGATCAATAGGATGTTATTCATCTCCAACAAGGCAGAATAGTTGTGGATACAGTTGGGAATGTTTGGTAGATACTCGGCTTAAGACATTAAAACTAATAATAAGTCAATGATAGTTGTTCCAAAGTTGTCTTTGATCTCGTTCAACATTTGTTGGAGGAATTATCCGTCTCACTACGATGAAACATTTTAATTGGTTTGTCTTTTTATTTTTTCTCCAACAACGAAAATAAGAACTTATACTTTAGCACTTAAGTTATACTTTTTATAAAGCTGAAGAGCTTGTTTGTTTGTTTATTTAAACGCGCTAATCTCGGGAACTACTGGTCCGATTTGAAAAATTATTTCGGTGTTAGATAGCCCATTTATCGAGGAAGGCTATATCATCACGCTAAAATTAATAGGAGTTGAGCAAAGCAGGCAAGTCCACGAGGCACAGCTAGTAATTTAATAATCATCATCAATCATATAATACTGCCTTCGATGTGTTTCATTTGCTTAGACCAACAGGAGAGGAGAACTGCGGGTAAAACCGCGGAGCACAGGTAGTCTAGTCATTTTTACATTTTACATTAGTTAACTAATAAAAGATTACGAAAGAGCTAATAAGCAGGGTTTAAAGCTATTGATAAATCTATAACCAGTTCATTTTACTGGTAATATCTGTGGGTAATATCGTGAACATCGATTTTCGTACCCCTAAGACGGCATGAAATTCACTGTTCACTTGAATATCTCAATAGATCTATTGCAAACTGCTGCATCGATGTGATCAGTCTTAACTCAATACCCAACTTTACTCTATAGGGACCACTAACTACTGTTAACGTGTACTTTAGCTCGGATCGCATATTCCGTGTCTGGCATGTGGTCTCGGTAGTTTAGCAGATGATAAATTTAATCCAAAAATATCATACAAGTTTAATATTTATTTATTTATTTATTTTGGTCTACCAACGTTTGTTTACATTACATATAAAATATCAAAATACACATACACAATT
The DNA here is from genome assembly GCF_905220415.1 of Colias croceus. Lineage (NCBI taxonomy): Eukaryota > Metazoa > Arthropoda > Insecta > Lepidoptera > Pieridae > Colias > Colias croceus. The sequence goes on from NC_059547.1 coordinate 2,324,241, forward strand.
ATAAGATCAATGTAAATAAACACTTATAGGTAAACACAGCATGCGAAAAATAAGTTTTAAGTTTTAAAAATAAGTTTTAAGTTTTAAAGTATACAATTACACCAAACAATTTTATTAGTGAAAAAAAAAGGAAAACCAATGATTATATATAATGTACTTAATCCATTCTATTCCTTAAAAAGTGAATTAAGTGTTTTGCGGAGCTTGTTGGGGGAATCTACAAATATATCAAACATCTGACTGTAGTCATTTACAGTTTTACAAATTCTCGGAATGGGTGAGTTCCGACCCGATACGGTTCTGCGTTGAGGAGGACACAGCGGCAACAAAACCTTACGAGGATATCTGGAAGGGACCTTTAAGTGAAATCTTTGAAGCAATTGGGGGCAATCGATTTTACCATTGAACAATTTTAAGGCAAAGAGTAAATCAAGTAGTACCCGCCGATTATCAAGGGAAGTAATTCTGAAATGAGATAATTGCTTTTTATATGATGGTAACTGTTTTTTTGATTTCCCGCTAGAATAAACAAGGTGTAAAAGAAATCTTCTCTGTATCCTTTCCAATCGTAAGGAATGGCACGCGAAGTGAGGTCTCCAAACCACAGAACCGTATTCCAATATACTACGCACCAGGCTATTGTATAATGATATTTTGGCCTTTACATTATACAAACTTTTCACGTTACGTATTAAAAATCCTAACATTTTAGCCGCCCGTGTAACAACCTGATCTATATGTGGCACAAAAGTTAATTTGTTGTCAAAAACAATACCCAAATCCTTTATATGAAAGACCTCTTTGATACTCTCAGAGTTAATATGGTAATTGTAATGTATCAAGTTTCCTTTGCGTGCGAACCTTACCAAAAAACACTTCTTAGGATTTAAATCCATTTTGTTAGAGTGGCACCAATCAACCAGTTTATCTAAGTCGCTTTGTATTTTAGAAGTGTCGTCAATGGTATTGATTGTTCTGCAGAACTTGAGATCATCAGCATACAAATAACTCTGGGAGCAAGACAACAAATCAGGTATCTCATTTACAAATATGTTGAATAATATTGGGCCTAAATGAGAGCCCTGTGGGACCCCGGAAGTTATATTATACGTTTGCGATCGAAAACCATTCACAACAACAAAAAAACTTCGTTTACTCAAGTAGGATTCTATCCATAAGTAATCTATCCAATATTCAAGTAGATTATGGTCGAAGTTCTGAATATTGGTTTTATAGAACAGAACGTTGTTAATAGACAAATAGAGCACTCAAATTCATTTAAATATGTAGATGCTCCAAAACTGAATCGCAAAGCCAATATATTTTATGAATCGACTCGCTCGGATCGTTTATTTTTCCGTTTCTCCCCACATTTTGGTATGTAAAATACGGCAACCACTAATAAAGCCACTTAACAAGCAATTGCCATTCGATGGCAGTCTATTCAGTACGCGAATCGGTATTAACCTCAACCCGGGCTAGTTCCAGCTCATTCCAAGCATCGCATATTCCAGCTCATATGCAGATGCTAAATTTATAGTCACACCGCGCCGCTGGTCATAAATTCGCCCAATAAAATGTTTTATTCGCAACAAAATTTCGGCTTTTAACATCGTGACAAAATTTAAGAGCACTCTTGTGATCGTTATGGACGATTTTCTGGTGAATTGCCCTATTCGTGTCGTATCAGATGTAGTGGGAGGAATAATTGCTTCGGGGACGCGTTAGATTCGCACGCACCCGGCCGGACGATTGAGCACGTATCATGCGTCACGGGAGTTTGAATCTATGGAGTACTCTAGAAACCAATATTGCTGTGCGCTTTTATGTATGTAGACGGGACGTATTGTTAATTTTAAAATGATGATGATAATCTAAGAGTGTTTACTGTTTAGGTCTTGTGTATCTACTTTAATATCTACAATGTACTCAATGTCTATTGATACTGTTGAAATTAAACCATAAAATTCATCTCTGGCACCAGTACCTCCAGTTTTAAAGAAATTTAAATTAGGTAATTAATTATGAAACAACTTTCAAGTGCTATATGAGCAAAACTGTAATACACGAGAAATTAGTTATTAGTTATTTTACAAAATCTATTTTGTACCTAGCATAATAACTAAGCTTATTTACTCTTCGCAACTCTATATTAAATTATTACCAGTTATTTAAACAATTACAAAAGAGATTTCAGTAGATACTTTAAAAAAGGATTGCGTCTAAATGTGTGAAGTCCCAGTTCAACTACCCATGTAACTGTTTATTCAGAACGCCGACTATTTTGGGAATGCAAACGATTCTGATTGAATTTACTAGCGCGAAACGCATATACATCTCTCGATAAATGAACTTAATTAGGAGTTTGGCATTAACCAACCCTCATTTACATATATAACGAATGTACTCAACTGATTCATATTAAGATTCGGTTCATTTTGATTAGTGTATGAAGGTGTTAGAAAACATTGTTCGCTTGAATACGTAATTCATTGCGGTTGCGAATTCCTTAAACGCTTCTGATTTATGTTTTAAACATAAGAGAAGTAATGTTTGAGAACGTAAGGAAAAAGCATTTGTATTTTTAAAGCAAACTTACTATTGTGATTTACACATCTACAAGAAAACTACATGTTACCTATTTTATTATTTATTCCAATTTAATTTTTGTATTATGACTGATGTTTTTAATTCATAAAAAGCAGTTCCTATCAGTGTATCGAATCTCCGGGTAATAAAACAGGAAAGTTTTTTCAATCACTGTCATGAGTGAAAAAGTTAAATCTCTATATAGAATGTATTATATACCGTACGTTGTACTGACATTTGGAAAATTGAAAAACACGGGATTTCAATTTAAATTTTCGTTTAAAACGCACGCTTTTTAAGTGAAATTGTATGTAAGAATTGCGTGAAATTAAATACAATTATTATTCGCGCGCCGCTTTTGGCTGGCTTTTCTGTCTAGACAGAGGTAGGTATTTTATAAGTTTTTAAACGTTTGTCTTTTAGTAGATTTGTTGTAATTGGTCAATTTATAGTTGTTTATAGTTGTTAATTCGCTTTTAAATATGAAGTACTAGCTTACCGCCCGCGGCTTCGCCCACTTTGTCTAAAACCTAATAAATTATATACTAAAACCTTTCTCTTGAATCACTCTACCTATTAAAAAACCGCATCAAAAGTAAGCGTAGTTTAAAAAAAGACGTGTGGCACTCGGAGACTGCCGCGGTAAAGCTATTGCATGCTATGCCTTCAAGCCACACCTCCGTGCCCGTCGGAGTGGGGAGCGTGAGGTTTTTTCGTTACGGAATTTCTAGATTCGGTCCCCGCGCTCAAGGCCTGCGATAGAAGCTATGCAATAGCTTAAAAATTTAAGCATACAAAGAGACATAGGGACAGAGAAGCCGACTTTGTTTTATACTATATAGTGATGTACCTAATGATTATAATTACTTATTAACTCAGGCCCCGGAACCACAGACACAAAAGAAAATCTATTGTGTCTGGGACCGATCGGGCCGCTTGGGGTTCAATGGGTTATTGGACCTAATAATTACTATCGTAATTCTAGTGCTACATGTATATTGTATATACCTATTGAATGACCGGTTGGCTTAGTTGCTGGTGAACCTGCCCCCAAGCCGGTGGTCGTGTGTTCGATTCCCGACCGGGGTAAATATTTGTGTGTTGAACATAGATGTTTGCTCTGTGTCTGGGTGTTGATTATTATCTATATAAGTATTAATTTAAAGTTGTATATATGTATGTTTATCAGCCATCTGGTTTGCATAACAAGCGAAAGCTTAGTATGGGAATCAGATCGTGCCGTGTGTGAAAATTGTCCTGAAATATTTATTTATTTATATAAGTCTATTAACTTAATAAGATAACATTCATCATCTCATAATATATAAAACCAAACATAAGCAATAATAAACGAACATACAGCGATCTTTTACGCCTTTTCGTCGATACTTACATTAACTTTTTCTCACCAAATAAGTAGTCATATAAATTACCCCATGAGCAAAAACTTTCCCGCTACGTAGGTAGTTGATAAGGTTCTTCATAGTTTCATCTCTTGACGTAGGTCCTGTCAAACTTGGATGTCAGTAAAATAAATTAAAGTTATAGTACCTCTTTTTATGAATATTTTAAATCTTTCAGTAACAACCTTGGTAACAACCACGGCACACCCCGGACACTCCATACAAAATTATAGTTTTGACAGTCACACTGTAGAGACTGCAAATGTGTGTGTAAACTCTTTATGGTTGGCACATTTGTGACTAGCGTAAAAAAAAATTCGCGTTTTTCTGATGAAATACATCCGTAAACAGCACAATATCTAACCATTTTCTACGAAAAACGATAATCACAAATCCAAAATAATAAAATTGCTTTAAGTCAATTTGATTAATGTTGTCAATCTTCGTTGCGTTTCGTCTAAAGACGTCGTTGGTATCGTCCTTGCGGGGAAATGGGTACCATAACATGTCTGATCGTGCGGGGTGAGGTAAGTGTTTAATTTTGGCGGGAGGCGGAGAGTGTCCGTTCTGTAGCGTTTAGCTACTATTATGTATTCTGTGACCACGGTAACAACGAATTGTGTCTTGGGCGAAAAAAAAATATTTTAATATTATTCACAAATTATAGTACGGGCTCGTTCCTCACAACGCGACCTCACACGTCACTTTTAGTTAAGCGACTACTGTAGGGTAAAATTATTTTGTCATTAATAACTTTTATTACTCGCTCAAACAGCAAAGATTCATCAAAACCCCTTACATTAAGCGACATTTAGTACCAAACATGCATCGATCAATACATTCGTATTTAAACCATTAGTTTATACAAATGAAATATTACGCAATGCTATCCATTAGTTCGGAGTTAATTGGAACGTGAAAATCTATTTAACGTTATACAATTTGGAGTTGCAAGCGGATCTATCTGCTTGTCTGTTTGTACAACCGAAACTAATCGGCTTTGAATTCAATGTTATTAAGTAACCGTGTCACGTTACGATAGATTTTGGATTTCGATTGAGTATTGTATTATTTTTAATATGCGTATATCTTATTAAACATATTATTATGAAATGGAAAGTTGTTGTTAGGCGCGTATAGGGGTTTGTAAAAATAACCGATGTGTCTCTCGAAGATTTTAAAAGTATAATAAAAATCTATATAGTACAAGCTCTAAAGTTGGATCTTATATCAAACTTAGATCCTTACTGTTTTTAGTAAAATAGATAAATTTGTAAAAAAAATATTTCAATAAGTTATTTTCTCCCTTTCAATAATAATAATTGATCGATTGACATCAGTCAAAGGTGGTGTAAATTGTACAGCAATTCCAGGCTCGTTTGTCCTTTTGTATATCGAAAGCTCGTGATGACTATTATATACGATTTCTTCATTTATTTGTGTTTTTTATCATATAACTGAAGTTTTTATTGATTCACTTTATTTCATCTAATGTAAAGGAAGAGGCATACGTATACATAATATTATGGTAGGTACAAGATAGTGCTCTTTCAATTTTGACTGTCTTTTAAACCTTTTCCGAAAAAAATATACTTTGCATTTACGTAAGTATGTAAATGGTATTTAATCTTTTAACTTATTCATTAGTTTAAATTTAGTTTAAGTACCTTAAGTGACTTAGAAAGACTGAGGACGTTTAGTAAATACAGATGAAAATAAATAAAATACAGATGAAAATGTACATGAAATGTGTGTAATATGTAAATTAATAGGTTTATATTTACAGTACTCCAAAAGTGATAATGCGCATAGAAATCTTCGACACAGTTCGGTAACTGTCATATTCCCGGAGCGTCCGAAGACGATGTGTTTAAAGAGTGGTTAAATGCATTTTCTTCATACATAATTTAGTAAAATTTGTTTAGTCAAATGAAATACATTTTGGAAATACGACAATTAGCGAAGATTTGCATGCGCATTATTAATTTTAGAGTACTGTATGTTAGTTTAGTCACACCGACTTCTTATAACTATAGAATCATCATAAACCAGTATATTTCTTACCTTCCAACTTGTCACTTCATTATCTTTGTAATGAAAAGAGAATCCTAGTTTGTTTTCCTTATAACTTACAGATGTCGAAACAACTTCATAGTTTTCTTTATCGAATCTCTATCTTATTACGGTCCAATCAAATCTCTTTGACAGCATACCAATGGAATTGCAATTCGGTTCAATTATAAGTCGAGCCAATTTAATAGGCAACATTTGACGTCTATCAATTTTATCTTCGAAGAGAGGTAACCTGCTTAAAAACATCGATTAAAGTGAATTAATCGATACGGATTTGAAACATTTGTCAATCAAATTTATTAATTTATGATGATTTTTATTCACAAGTAATCAATGCATTCGATTCTAGATGTCATATTTCGATTTTCAGAATAACGTCTCTGGTATTTAAAAAGAAAAAAGGTTTATTGACACAAAATTGTAGCGACGTCAGTTCTTCAATTCAGAAATTGTTTATTATGTTTAGTATGGTTTATCAGTAAAATGAAATCTTAAAATTACTTGTATCGGTGATTATTATTAAAAATATGTAATCATAATTGAAAAAAGTTAAGCAAATGTGCAGTTCTAACAAAACGAAATATCATGTTATTCTATGTCGTCGTTACTAGGTTACGTTGTTGAATTTTGTTGAACTGTCAAATGTTGCCTATTAAAATGGCTCTACTTATAATATTATGTTTTCATAGCGTTGACAGTTGAGTATATGGTGAATACAGGCCTTAATTAAAATTATGTATCGCTTACTCTATTTGATAGTTGAGAGTTGAGAATATATCAGTATACTGAAGCGTGTGTACGAAAACTCATCCAAGGATCAAGAGCATGACGTCATTATACAAAAAAAGACGTATGGCACTCGGGGACTGCCGCGGTAAAGCTATTGCATAGCATGCCTTCAAGCCACACCTCTGTGCCCGTCGGAGTGGAGAGCGTGAGGTTTTTTCGTTAAGGAATTTCTCGATTCGGTCCCCGCGGCCTCAAGGCCCGCGATAGAAGCTATGCAATAGCTTAATAACAAAAATTAGTTCCTTTTACTCACAACAAGCGCTTATCAAATTTCCATACAAATGATGATGCGGAACTAATACTTTGACCATACGGTTTTCGTCCCTCTGTAGGTTTTGTAGGAAATTAATATAGACTGCCGTTTGAGTAAACATTAAAATTTATTTACTACGATCCTGAATAAAATGTATTCATTGATTTAAAAACTATCCTTACATGAGTTAACGTGAGCATTAGATTCAGTATTATGCATATTACCAACCAATAAACGTTTTATTAAATGAGTATTGACGTAATTAAGTCTTATACTATAACAAATTATACGATTATTAATAAATTAATAATTCCTTAATTTGGTGTAACTATTATTTAACTGAATTCAATAGAAAATATTGGCCACGTATATTTTAAAATTTCATGCAGATAATTATAACTCTTGAAGGAATAACCATTTCATATTTTTATTTTGAACTAGCGGTCCGCCCCGGCTTCGCCCGTGGTATATGTTTACGTTTTCTCTACATAAGAACCATCCTCGTACTTCAAGGAATTAATAAAAAAAATTATCGAAATCGGTTCAGCCGTTCTCGAGTTATGCGACGATTCATTTTTATATACAGGGTTACAGGAAAAGTCGATGTAGATCCGTTAAGGGCATGTAGTACACATCATTTCTGAATGATTTCACTAAATAACCTCCCATCCTAAACTTAACCGTTTTCGAGATATTCGAGTTTTAATTTTTTTTATGAAAATGCCCAATTTTTCGGCTATTCAATTGAATATTTTGAATTTTTTTGACTCTTATGATTATTTTTTTGGTTTTTTACATGAAGAATGAGATGCTTAATTACCTCAATGACTAAAATTGCACGTAAGTTAACTAAATAGGTCATTGTAGACAATCGAAACTTAAGAAAATAAGTACAAATTATAAAAATATATTTTTCTTTTCTGGATATCTCAAAAAATTATTATGGCACTTGCTCTGCAGATGTGCTTAAAAACATCTACATTTTATCAGCTATCCAACGAGGTATAACAACCTATGGTTGTATTGAAACTCATAGAAAAAAACACAGTTGAAAAGGTTCAGGTAGTAGGTCTAACGGGTCCCTCGGCTATTGTCCTTCAAGTTAATCCGGTGCGTGTGAGCGAGAAAACTTACGATTTATGCAGATGAAAGTGAGAAAAATAATGTGCAAAAACAAGTTTGGGGATACAACATGCCCATTGTTTTGTATTTGGTCGTTTGTTGGCTTGCCATCCATTTTAGTCTGCTCATGCGATTCGTCCATGGTAGATGCGAATTATTGTGCTTTCGGATTCCCACACGACTTATGTGTGTGACTTAGGTGACCTACTAATGATCTCCCATTACAATTACTGCGGGACATGTGGTTTCAACATGATGGCTGCTCTGCTCATTTCAGAAGAAGCGTTAGGGAATGGTTGGACACGTAACTATCCTAACAAATAGATTGGACGAGGTTGGCCTTTACCCTGGCCACCCAGATGTCCCGACCTGACCCCATTGATTTTTATGTATGGGGGCACATGAAGAGCCTCGTTTACAGTGAGCCCAACCCCATATCGTTAGTGGAAGTTCTCAAAGAAAGGTTGCTGCTTGTGTGCTGTTGAAATGCTGCTAACGACATAAGAAGAACATTAACCACATGGTGTAGTGAAAAGTGGACTACGTGAAGGAATGAGAAAATGTGTGCGAAATAAAGGTGGACACGTAGAACATGAGCTATAAAATTTTATTCAAAAACATTAGGTGAATAAATGTTATTTTGAACTGATTTATTGTTTCATTTAGCTCACTACAATCACCGACGATCTGTACGCCAACTATGAGTTGAGCGTGAGTGACTTTGTATGCCAACTAGCGTTAACAACGCACCGATTACGTTATTTTCCAAACAATAGCCAGTAACTAGTCACTTACGCTCAAGTAATAGTTGGCGTACGGTCATTATTTGTACGATCGACGATGTGAACAAAAAAAAATGCTATAAAACTGAATGATCTCCTAGGTCAGGATAGCGGGATATCGATGGATGCATGAAGGTTGTACCTAGCCGAGGGAGGCCTATGTTCAATAGTGGAAGCCAGTAGGCTGAAATGATGATGCTGAACTTAAGTCAAATTAATAAGATTAAATAAGGGCTATTTATTCTGACTGCCATGTAGCCTTAGAAACTAAGTTTCACCTTTGAGGTTAATAAATACCCTAGAGTGTTATACCTCGTTGGATAGCTGATAAAATGTAGATGTTTTTAAGCATATCTGCAGAGCAAGTGCCATAATAATTTTTTGAGATATCCAGAAAAGAAAAATATATTTTTATAATTTGTACTTATTTTCTTAAGTTTCGATCGTCTACTATGACCTATTTAGTTAACTTACGTGCAATTTTAGTCATTGAGGTAATTAAGCATCTCATTCTTCATGTAAAAAACCAAAAAAATAATCATAAGAGTCAAAAAAATTCAAAATATTCAATTGAATAGCCGAAAAATTGGGCATTTTCATAAAAAAAATTAAAACTCGAATATCTCGAAAACGGTTAAGTTTAGGATGGGAGGTTATTTAGTGAAATCATTCAGAAATGATATGTACTACATGCCCTTAACGGATCTACATCGACTTTACCTGTAACCCTGTATAAGATTATCTATGCATCATTATTAGTCTACATGCTTATAATATTAAAATTGTATACTTGAATATTAATTCCCGGAATTCACAAAATAAATACACAGTGGAATAATTTCGCTGTAATATATTATTATTTTATTCTCTTCCCTTTTTAATTAATTCAATTAAGTTTTTCGGGAGGGTCAGGTTGCTAATCGAAATGTCTTTTCATTTAACATAATGTAAATAACTGACTCAGTAAATAGTATTCCTTTAAATGTTTCCTTAAGTATACAATTTTCTCACAGAATTAACGACTTGTTGATAGAAGATAATTAATAATTTCAATGATATTTAACTTTTGATTTTATCGATGAGTTGATAAAATTAAAAGGTGGTATCGAACTATGTTAACAATTAATTTAGATTAGCTCAGCTGTTTATTACATTTATTTCAGGTAACAAACAATACCTAAATTGTACAGACCCATAGAATAAATATCTTACAGACTAATTACATACATATAATAATTTATAATTAAAACTAAGAATATATTAAACACTAATTAGACACTTTGGCGTGATAGAGCAACGAATCCCCAAAAACTTTTTTATAAAAGAAATGAAAGCAAAAAAAGTGTTAAAGACATGGATTACTAATTAATTTAAAATCATTGTTGTTTAAAACCACAGTATTTATTAAATTGTTCCACCATTTAAGCTAAAAATTCAATTACGATTAAAGGTGTTTCATTAATGAGTGAAATGGTCGTTCAATTGTTACGTGAGGACACTTTGTTTGAAATTAAACGACTTTGCCCTTGCCCTATTGGAAATTACAGCAAGGGTTGCCACAAATTTGTTATTGTCGTTTATTTTTGTATACATTTTTAATTGCGACATAATATGTGATTTTAATAGCCCTGACATTTTAACACACTTAAATCGAGGATGTTATGGTCGAAAGGTGGAAACGTGGAAAAAAAATTAAAAATAGCTAACTAGAGCTAATAAATATAGTATGAAATATAAAGCCATAGTCATAGATTTTCTAAATGTAATAAAATGAATGTAGCCCTTAAAAGGTCAATCGTATAACGTATTTTCTGCTTCTTATATTCAGTCACTAAAATTAACTAAAGATATCTAGGATCATTTCCAAGAATTTTAATTTAATCTCAATTCGATTCAACTCGGTGCGGGATCATACAAAATATAATCATCCAAAGCATAACGTAATGTAAAACATAATTACACGAATGAAACGGCGCAGCCAAATTAAGAACTTCCTCATAATTTTAATTAATGATAACATTAATATACGCGGGCATAACATGTGTAAGACCTCTCGACCTACATATCCATTCAGTACCTTTAAAAACATACTAACAAATAATTTATTGGAATTATAAATTTTATGTTAACATAAACGTAGAGGCCAATTACTAATTACCTTCCTAAACATTTTTACGAGCGCCGAGTTTAATTTTTAATTAAAGTTAAGCGAAGTTAATTGTGAATGCGAATAACGACAGATTAGGATGTGATCGGGATCATCATTTGATGTTGGGAAATGAGTTTACACAGGTTCACAAACTTTATTATTTACCCGCTCCCTTTTGAGTTGGGAGTTTGCATTTTGTGGAGTTATTTAAGTGGAGGTATAACGATTACTTTTATGCCACGCCTTATATAATTATTTATTAGGCGGGTCCACACAGAGCGAGCAGCCTCGCGAAGCATTTGCCGCGCGAAGCAGCTTGATCTGTGTGCATATCGCCGTCATCTAGTTGAATCTGCTATTTGATTTTTTTTTAACTTTTTTTATCTGCGTTGTAGCGTGGCGTAGTTATTCAATTAAATGGCGTCATTTAATTCACGCGCTAGTCATTCAATCAAATAGCAGATTCAAACATATGACTACGACATGGACACCTCGAGGACACCACTCGTATTAGGAAAATGATTAACACGATGCTTTGTGCTGCATTTGCCTCGCGAGGCTGCTCGCTCTATGTAGACCCGCCCATATACTATTCAATTCAAAAACACAACAAACGAAAACTTTAAGTAATTCATAGTACTGAGAATAGAATATTATAATTTTATTTATCATGTATTAAATAAGTTGTCGTTGGCAAATTGTAGTTTTAACTTTGAGCTAATATCACAAGACAGGTTCACCCACGAGAGTAATAAGGTCACAAGTCTTGGCGTAATATAGACAACTTTATTAATTTTCGAGTGTAATTTAATATTTTTTGTACATGTTTTTGGTTTTATCAAACAATTATTTTTCATTTTATTTAAAATTTACTAGCTGCTTGATAGTGTAAGTATTATCAAAAAAAATTTTATGGCCTCAACATAGAACTTAAAATATTTGAGGATATAGGTAAAATATGTACTAACTTTTTAATAATACAAAAATGAGTTAACATATTGTGTGTAAATTGGAGTTTTGAGCCTACATTAAAATAAAATATTCTTAAAAACGTGATTAAAATATAACTATAATATTTAAAATGTTAAAATGTTATGAAAGTACGCACGTAACGCATGTCTCTTGTAGCAAAAGTTTGTAATGCTTATATAGGAAATATTAAAATTTAAAAGTTTTGACAAAACTAAAAATATAGTTATTTTATTTTATTTTAACAGCCATGGCCTTCGTAGAATTTAATACAAACGTTTTCGGTTAACATTTAAGTATTATAACATTTTCTTTTTTATTCATCATCAGTTTAAAAGCGTTTGTGACGAGCACATAGGTCAGACGTGAAACTTTGGCAAGATTAAAAAATACCAAAATCGTCGCCGTCGCATGTCATGGAGAACATGACGTAACGGTATTGCCATGACGTGACCTTGATATTTTACTATCAACGCGCCTAAAAAAATATACCGGTCGAATTGATAACCTCCTCCTTTTTTTTGAAGTCGGTTAATTAATAAAAACGCACATATCTTCCTATTATTCTATAGCTAGTAGGAATAACTTATTACGTCTCTATATTATTATACCTTCAGTTTTATTAACCATTCAGCCCCCCTAGCCAAGTGGCTTTCTGTTAGCGTAGCGTTCAATAGAATAGACTACGAATGTATGAGATTGACGTAAGCTGTAGAGTGTAGATACGTTTATCTACAGCCTACGTCAATCTCATACATTCGTAGTCTATTCTATTGAACGCTACGCTAACAGAAAGCCGCTTGGCAAGGGGGGGCAGACTAATGTAACAAAATACGCTTTTAAAAATGAAGCGATAAAAATAAGATGAGGTATTTTTTCTTGCGGATAATATAAAACTTTCATTTTAAATCTTATTAGTATCAAGGCAAGGCAAGTATCAAGGCTTTAATAGATAATTTAGATTTTTTTACATCGGGCGATTAACAGATAATTTACGCAAGGTATACATTTCAATTTTTAAATTTATAGTTTTAAAGCGTTAGGAGAGTTATAAAACCACATTCTTATTTGAAGTAAATAAAAAAGCGTAATGAATGTGTACTGTGTAGTTCTGTTTATCCTGATTATCGATTAATGATAATGTTCTGATAGCCTTTAAAATTTTACACTTAAATTTAAATCTTCATAAAGGTGTAGTGTATATAATAAAAAAAAATACTTAATATATACTAATAAGTATTTTTTTTATTAAAATTAAACGTTAATAAATACATTTTAATTCTCATATTATACCAAAGCATAACAATGAGTGCGTAAAAATAATAACTTCGTTAAAATGTGGCGGTATTTTTAAATAATTGAAAAATCCGGGGCTGTTTTAATAACTGCTCTTAACGATTTATTTCCAATTGACATACAAATTGTATTTTAAGTTGTATGTCAAAAAATAAGAGTTTGTTTGTTTGAACGCGCTAATCTCAGCAACTACTGGTCCGATTTGAAAAATTATTTCGGTGTTAGATAGCCCATTTATCCAGGAAGGTTGTAGGCTATGATAAATATCATCATGCTAAGACCAACAGGAGCGGAGCAATGCGGGTGAAACCGCGCGACACGGCTAGTAGATACATTATAAAAGTATAGTGAGATAAAACCCTTCACACATGTAAGTCATCTGTGAACACAGTCTAATGTGATGTTCTTTCACTGACCCAAATAGAAATTTAGGTCCCAAAGTAACTTTTGTAAGGAAAATATTGCGTTTCAACTAGCTTTGTGGTGCCTAAAGTGGGGTGTGAATATTCTCGTAGCTCTTGTAGCTCGTAGCGCTACGTCGTAGCGTATAGTATTTCTACGAGGCGTAGACGATCTTGCTATTATTTTGCGAGAACAATAATTTGTACTATTACATTGTAACAGAAAGGTGTGACATATTTTGTTCTGTAACATTGCATAAATAAATCAATTTATGTTTATTATAATGTTTAATTGTAAAGTTTTATAAGGTTTTCTACATTAAACGTAGCTAATTTATTAGTACGGGTATTGAATTGGAAACATTATTATTGTATATTTTTCCTTAACTTTATAATACAGTTTAAGTATAATAGTTAAATTTAAAGAAACTCGAACTTTTTCATATCTTCTTAATATATATAAATCTCGTGTCACAATGTTTGTCCTCAATGGACTCCTAAACCACTTAACCGATTATAATAAAATGCGCACACCATGTGCAGTTCGATCTAACTTGAGAGATAGGATAGATTTTATCCCGGAAATCCCACGGGAAAGGGAACTATGCGGGGTTTTCTTTGAAAACGCGGGCGAAGCCGCGGGCGGAAAGCTGGTATTATATAAGGGAGAGTGAAAGTTATTGTCATGACATTTTTAACTTGAGATTGGGTATACGAAGTTTGCATTGTAATTTGTATTAAATATTTATTACGTGGCTTCTTCTGTTGGGTTTAAAATATATTCATTGTCTTGTGCAATGATCGTAGAATTCATGTATTTTAAAGAATATTAACAGAATAATATCGTTTCTACAATATTTGCCCACAACAGTTTTTACAAGATTCAGTAATTATGCAATCAATTAATTACTGATGATGCTATCAGTTGAATAATTTAGTGTATTTAAAGAAAGTCATAGTCACGAGAGACATATATTATAACTTCCAGTATTCACAAAAGTTTTCAGATGTTAACCTATAAAACTCATAAGCCAAGGTGTAGGTATCTAAATCAGATTAAGGGCCGATTTTTCAATCCTTGGTTAAAATTTATCCGTCCAATAAAGTATTTTTTTTTTGTTTTGTATAAACTATAAATTAGTATTAAGTTTCCCATGTTTAGTATATGTATAGTTTTATTAAAGAGTAATAAATAAGTAAATAAATATTACACGAACATTTTAAAATGTCACCTGTAAACTGTCAAATATGGACAATTACAATACATTTTTGAAATGGTAGTTTAATATGTTATTCGATGAATAAGTTTTAACAAAGGATTGAAAAATCAGCCCTTATAAATTTTTTTCGCATAAATAAAAAAATACACAAAATCACATTCAAATCGCATTATAAAGTTTCGTATAAAACAAATTCTTACCAGCTAATTCACTTCGAGTATGAGTTTTTTAATAAACACTGAATAAACGGAGCACGTTCCGAACAGAGCATTTGCAAAGTTTGACCATTAACGAAACAGCTTATAACTTATTCACTATATAGACGAAACGTTGGCTCCGACGATATCCGCCCTTTTTCACTGAATTATTTAATAACAAGATCGTAGGGCGATGTCCAATTAATTATAAAAATGTTTGCGAAGTTAGACATTTTTGATTCAAACATGTAGATAATATAACGAATCTGTGGGTTTTAAACATGTTATTTTTATGTTATAGCTGTCAAAGGGGATGGTAGGAAGACGGATGGTAGCTGCGAATCTTCTGTGGGCTGAATTCGTGCCGAGGCGTGCTAGTTTCCTAAATAAAAACCCCACGGTTATTGTCAGCAAGAGGAAACATACACTTATAAATAGATAAAAATACCTTTTTGATGTTTAATCGATTGTTAGCAGAAATACCTACATAATTGTATGACTATATTTTTAAAATTGAAAATTCCATTATTTTATAGTGTGTAAATTTATTATTCTAATGGTTTATTTGTGACAGTCATTAATTCCTACTAATATTCAAATGTGAAAGTAACTCTGTCAGTCTGTCTGTTACGCTCTCCCGCTTAAACCTCTCAACCGATTTTGATGAAATTTGACACAGACAATCTTTAGACCCTGAGAAAAAACATAGGTTACCTTTTATTGCGAAATATGTACCACGGGCGAAGGCGGACCGCTAGTTATAAATAAACGTTTACAACTCCGCGTATTCTACCGTTATAACGCAAAACCAATTATAATTTTCAGAATAATTGGCTCATATGAATTTGTTTAGTTTTGACTTTTGAAACCTGAATAAAACCCACCAATTACTTTTATTCAGGATTTATCAGGTTATATGCCGTGTTTTTTACATACATGTACCGTAACATTGCCGTTAAATGCCGTGTTTTTAACCGACTTCAAAAAAAAAGGAGAGGTTTCTGAACCGATTTACGTGATTCTTTTTTTGTTCGATGCGGGATGGTGTCGAATTGGTCCCATAAAAATTTTATTCGGATAGACCCAGTAGTTTTTATTTTATGAGCATTTTTGTCTGTATTAGTAAATGTTGCAAGTGCAAGTTTGAAGTCGGTTGTTTTTAACGCAGTTATCACTTGTTTACATACATGTAGTAGTATATACATATATGTAGTGTATTGTTGCTTTAATCTCATATAAAAATAACATAAAAATCTCGACCACTAAAAACGATTATAACTAAACCCTTACAGAGCTATAAATCACGAAATATAACCAGGTATCGTGGTAAAAGTATCTCAAATCGGATATAAGTCTAGCGAATAAAGTCATTGCCTTGTAACCTGGATGAACGTAATCGGATTACCTACTAGCCATCCCATTTTCTCCTTCACTACGTGTAGTGTAAGAGACGAAGATTATTTTTTACGTAGTATAATTTTTAAGGTTAGTAGGAATGTATATTCAATTAAATTATCAAGTTAAATTCAAAACTCTTTTTGAACAAATAAAAGTCTGAATTTTGAAGTTTTTGTGTTATAGGATTCCTTATTATTTTGTTTCTTACTTGTTATAAAAAAGGTATTATTGTGTAAAACTAGAATGACATAGTTATATTGAATCCTAAAAATTGATTGAACATTTGCTACTATTACAATTAATAAAAATTGCACAAACTTTTCATTAACAGTGACTTTATAACATAACACATGGATTTGATAAAAACAACAATTAAACAAAACCTTACGGTTAAAGAATTTATGACACGCAATCATACTATGGATTTTATTCATTTGTTATTACAGTTAGTGGTAGATTATGCAATTACAATATTAAACATTAGGTACACTTAAATTAATTACACGTCAAGGCGTGAACATCACCACTGACTCTTACACTAGAATCAAAGACTGAATCTACTTTGAAAATCTTTACATTCAAAGGACTGCTGAGAAATATCCCTTTGAAGTTGGATAAGTAGGGAGCACTTACTGGGGACCTTTTCATTAATCTATATAGTGATTGATCTTATTAATATCATTTTTGTGCAAGACAATTAATTAATATTGGAATTATTAAGGTTAATGAAATGACGTGATTTTTAAGGAAAATTAGTAGAACCAAAAAAACCAAAGATTCGTAAAATAGATTTTTAATGTGTCGATGTGATCCATTATACATATAGATAAGTGTGCATGTATGTTTGTAAGATTTTTCTTGGTAGAAAATATAATATAATTAAAAAAACACACTTGATTTTTATTTCTAATTAAGTTTTACATGATATATTTCCAACTTCCTCTAACAACATTTAACTTTATAAAAAACGTACTTGATAAACGATTATTTAAAAGTAGAAAGTTTTCAAACTATCTTAATAAAATCATCCAGTACTTTAAAAACGGTATTTAAATGAATTCTTCTGCATTTCAAAGTTTTACGTCTTAAGAAATTTGCATAGAAATACCAAAGAAATGAATAAAGTTTATATTCGTATACTTTGATTCGGCACGTGTAAGGGATTGTTCAAATCTATACTAATATTATAAAGCTGAAGAGTTTGCTTGTTTGAACGCGCTAATTTTGGGAACTACTGGTCCGATTTGAAAAATTCTTTCGGTGTTTGATAGCCCATTTATCGAGTAAGGCTAATGGCTATGTACCATCTCGCTTAGCCCAACAGGAGCGGAGCACTGCGGGTAAAACCGTGGAGCACAGCTAGTTTTGTATAAATTACAATGTGCCCGTGTTATGAGATAATTTAACTAGTTTCTAGACATAGTCCCTTGTCAAGAATAACAACTTCTGAAGACGAGACTTTATTATAATAAACTAGCTTACCGCTCGCGGCTTCGCCCGCTTTTTCTAAAACGATTTGAGATTTAAACTATCCTATCTCTCAAGTTGGATCAAACTGCACATGGTGTGCGAATTTATTATAATCGGTTAAGTGGTTTAGGAGTCCATTGAGGACAAACATTGTGACACGAGATTTATATACCTATATTAAGATTAGATTTATATGTATGAGTTAATCGAGTTACGGTTTCTTATTTATCGATTTTGAACCAAGCAGTATAGTTAAATTAAAGTGCAAAAATATTTAAGAAGGGATCACATTATTAAGATCGTGTAAAAACAAATATATGTAAATAGATATCTACTATATTATCTATAATATATATATAAAACTCAAAGGTGACTGATATAGTGATCTATCAACGCACAACCCAAACCACTGGACGTATCGGGCTGAAATTTGGCATGCAGGTAGATGTCATAACGTAGGCGTCCCCTAAGAAAGGATTTCCCGAAATTCTTGCGGGAACGGGGAAAAACGGGGATGCACGTACAAAGTCGTGGGCGGAAGCTAGTTTATCATAATATCATTATAATTAAAATCATAATCCTTTTTGGTTAAAATATGCTATGATCAGCATAACTGTACCTATGGTGTTCGTATTACTAAATAATATGTATACTCAAAAAATTATAACATTTTCAGGTCATAATAAAAATGAAATAAACACCTTCAATACCTTTACAAAAATGTTTTAAAAAATAAAATTTATAATTCTTCCTCCATTACTTTGGTATACTGACAGGTGTATTCCTACAGGGAGATATTTACAAAAATATTACCATAAAACAGCAAAACTGTACAAAAACTCGGCCTTTGTTAATACTCACCAATCTGTAATTTAGTATCAATGAAAAACTTTGAATCAGTTTTCCTGAATGTAAAAACCGTTACGTTGAAACTGTAAATCGCGTATTTCGCGCCAAAAGCTGTTTTATTTTATACACGGCTTTGTTACTAACGCTTGTACCGTGAAGCTCGCAATTTTTACCCAAATTGCTCTAGGAATTTCGTACATTGGATGTTTTGCTCTTTTCCTTTGACTGAAGATATTGCGTCTGTCCTTGCATAATATTAGCATGTATTCAGCTGTACGAATAACTGAAATAATAATACTTTTGTGAATTCTTGGATTTTTGTGGTGGTTAGAAGATACGATTTTTTGTTATAAACATGGTTCTTTTGGTGTAATGTCATTACATTAATATTGATAATTTAATTAATTTAATTTTGTCAAAAAATAAAATAATGGAAAATGGTCCCTCCATGAAACATCCATTCGTCTTAATATTTTATTGTTTTGTTATAAAACAAAAATCTAAGTCAATTATTTGTAATTGAATAAAAATTACTTATCGAAGCTGTAACACTTTTAAGATGACGTGTTGTTTTATTTGTCTTAAATGGGCATAATGAATAAAATGAAAAATGTTAATATAAAACATATAGTAGTCGTATAGTACTGTAATTTTGCACAAACGTATGTTTTACGAGATTGCAGCATCATTCATGTTTTTAATTAAAACATGAATTAGATAGAACATGTGCTCTAGACGATAAAACTGGGATTTTCTAGAATTGCGGAAATATATTGTAGTAATAATAAAATGGCCGACTTTTTAACGTAACAAGTTTTAGTATGTTTATAGGCTTGTTGAATTAATTGAGTTCTTTTCGATAAAGTTTTTGAATAATCGTTTATGTAGCGCTAGCTTTCACCCGCTTTGTCTATAACCTAATAAATTATACACTAAAACCTTCCTCTTGAATCACTCTATCTAATAAAATAAAACCGCATCAAAATCGGTTGCGTAGTTTTAAAGATTTAAGCATACAAAGGGACATAGGGACAGAGCAAACAACTTTGTTTTATACTATGTAGTGAAGTTGAAATAATGAATTATGACAAAGAAGATGATGAATATTTTTTTATACATTTTACTGATTAAAAACCAGTTGGTAAGTAACATGCGCCTGTAACACATATATGTTATTGAATGTTGATTTTTCGACCAACTATCTATATTAATGTTCGTATCAAATACCTATTTTAACCTAGATAAAAAAAAAATTAAAAAAAAAATTAGCAACTTCAGATATAAATTATAGTATATAACTTTTACCTCAATAATCTATATCCAATATGAAATCTAAAATCACTGCATTATTATAAAACCAATAATAATACACAATGACAATTGAATTTAGAAATGAAATGTATTTTCAATTGTGGTTTCCATAGAATAAACTAACACAAACGATTATGTGAAAACTATGTGCTTTTGAATAATGCGTTGAACATCATTTCGATTTTGTGTTAACAATTCATGTTAAAATAGTTTCAATTAAGTCTGAGATTGTTTTGTACTAATGTATTGAATACCCGTTTAAATTATTATGCGATAAAATTTTTTCATTATAAACGATCACAGACAGTTCTTGTTACGTTTCAAGTTGTGAATTTCTCAAAAACACTTTCTGTAATATAAGTTTTGTATTATCTATACTAATATTATAAAGCTGAAGAGATTGTTTGTTTGAACGCTCTAATCTCGGGAACTACTGGTCCGATTTGAAATATTCTTTCGATGTTAGATAGCCCATTCATCGAGGAAGGCTTATAAGCTATATAATATCATCTCGCTAAGACCAACAGGAGCGGAGCACTGCAGGTAAAACCGCGGAGCACAGCTAGCATCTAATAAATATGTAAAGAAACACGTCATAGACGTTCCTACTACTTACTCCATTTTATAATGCATTTTTGTATCTGAATGCCTCTGAATAGGAGACTATTATATAAAGATTATATAGAAAAATGGATTCATTTTGTATCTTATGAAATAAACCAACCACGTGCAATGTTCTTATATAATAATATATAGAACATTAAACAGACAGTGGAAGGTAAGCTTAAATGATATAGTGTCACATTTATTCATCTTTATGATGAAAACGAGTCTGCAATGCTGGGAACATTTTGTAAATACGAGTTACCTGTGTTTAGAAAATAGATGAATATAGTTCTAGAAATTTCGCGAAATAATCCAGTCTTTGAAATGGAAGATATTCATCTTATTATCATTTTGTTTTAAGTGAAATGAACCTTTATAGAGTGATATTATTTTCTAAAGAATATTAAATTTACATTGGATGTTGTTTTTGCTTAATGGAAAGAAAAATGTAAGTTTTTGTGTAGAAAATATAATGTAAACTTTAATATTTATTATTTATAAGAAGTCGTGTTTGTTACACCATATCTTTTAACTCAAGAACGACTGAACGGATTTGAAACATTTTTTGTCTCCGTTTGTATGAATATAACAGTTTTTATAAATAAACTTATTAAACATCTACCCAGTCGAGCTGAAGTGACCCTTAATAAACACAAAAAAGACGTGTGGCACTCGGGGACTGCCGCAGTAAAGCTATTTATTGCATACTATGCCTTCAAGCCTCACCTCCGCCCGTCGGAGTGGGGAGCGTGAGGTTTTTCGTTACGGAATTTCTCGATTCTGTCAGGCCCGCGATGTGCGCTATGTAATAGCCTAAAAAATAAAAAATAAATAATAAATTTCGTATAACTAGAATCTAGTTGCACGAACTTCTAAAGACATTTAAACCACCATACATAAATTGAAAACTCCCAAATACCCTTACATTACAGAACAGCTCCCTATTTATCATTACACGAACCGTGGAGCACGTACAAAAGCTGATTGTTGGCTTCCAACGCGAAATTGTTAATCCCAAACACAAAAGAGTCGTGTTTCAGATAGGACAAGCGCTAAATATGGCTCCTGTGAATGCTGGGATAATATGATATGGGATACGGGTTTATAGTTTGTTTTATTTATTGTTTTTTAGTGCATTTTTATTTGTTGTTTTTTGGGAATGTGTTATGTAGTTTGTGTAATTACAGAATGGGTTAAAGGTTGATGTTAATAGTTTGTTGTACCTACTTATTGTTTGTAAGGAATTGTAAATTTTTGTTCGATTTCTCGGTGGATTGGATTTCTTATAAGGTAGTCTGTGATTACAGATTTATGGATACTGTGCATATATGGTTACTGTGCATAACAACACTTTAGTTTACTTGACCAACATCAAACCTATTTATTAAAAAGCACATCTAATAACCAAATCTATTTTATTTTTTACTTTTCCGTTTTTTGAAGTCGGTTTTTTTATTAACGTAGCTAGGTAATAATAATTAAAACATGTTATAATTTCCAGTTAATTATAAAATGTTTAGTATTACGAGCTTAGGTTAGATACTGATTACAGGTACTCAAATAGAGAAGGAATTTGCTAAATTTAGTTTAATCTAGGTGCTAGAGAATGCTAGAGAAAGGTGATGGCTTTCCACAAACACGTTCGCACGGCTAATGTAAACCATTGCGCTATTTTCAAATAAAGCCCTGCTTCCTGTTAACGTATTAACTTTGAGGATATTTTGTATTCAATATCAACAATTAATTATATTTTCCAAAATTCCTGAGTTTCTTAATGGTTGAAAAGTATTTATTTCTGAATATCATTAAAAAACATTGGGCCTAAAATAGTTATTTAGTTACAGATTCTCGTATATAAAGTGTGATGAATTACGTATGAAATTAAAGAAAATTATTAAAAAATGTGTATTTATCATTTGTTTTTTTTTAAAGCTCAAGTTGTAATTTGAGATTATATGATTGTGTAAATTAAATAATTTTAATTATATTACTTACTAGATTTCCGCCCGCGACTTCGCCCGCGTTTGCAAAGGAAAACCCGCATAGTTCCCGTTTCCGTAGAATTTCCGGGATAAAAACTATCCTATGTGTTAATCCAAGTTACCCTCTATATGTGTGCTAAATTTCATTGTAATCGGTTCAGTAGTTTTTACGTGAAAATGAAAAATGAAAATGAAAATGAAAAATTATTTATTTTCAGCAAAACACTGGTAAAAAAACCAATTTAACAATACATAAAGGAAGTTGCTGTTTCGTTATCCAAACATACATACATTCGTAATCCAAATGGATTACGAATGTCTCGTCTCTACTAGAGTATGAAACTGATAATGTTAAAAACGGGGATTTTAAAGTAAAAACCCTTAATCTTTATAAAATAAATTTGTCAAGGCAACGCCAAATTGTTTAACGTCCTCGTTAAAAGGAAATACTTAATTACTGAGTTGAAGCAACACGTTAAAGATTAATTTCATTAGCGTCCTTTGTGCGATCGGCATGAATTTATACTTCACTACATAGTATAAAACAAAGTAGCTTTCTCAGTCCCTATATCCCTTTGTATGCTTAAATCTTTAAAACTACGCAACGGATTTTGATGCGGTTTTTTTAATAGATAGAGTGATTCAAGAGGAAGGTTTTAGTATATAATTTATTAGGTTTTAGACAAAGCTGGCGAAGCCGCGGGCGGTAAGCTAGTATAATAATAAAACAAAAGTGAGTTGGTCGATTGCAGCTTCCTACACGTTGCAAATAAAGATGAAGGGATTTTTCTAATCAGATACTAAATACAAATACAAATAAAGAAATAAATAAATAAATAAAAAAAAATAAAAAATAAAAATAACTATAGTATAGTCTTTATAAGCTTCAATTCATATACCTACCAACTAATTAACAACCTGACGACACTAAAACTTACTATTTTCATTAAATGTCAAAATAAATCTCCACATTTATATGTAAAACAAGAAAATGTTGACCCTGAGCATACCCTGGGTCAATGTAACTTACTTGATATTGAAAGAAGAAACCTAGCAACACTTGAAGCTGGATAACTAGACTAACCAACAGAAGTACACCCACAGAACGTCTGAGCGAGGCGAAAGTATTCAAATTAGCGGCAATAAAACTTCTTTCTTTGTTTTTATTTTACGAAACGGTATCTTGGCTTATAAGTGATCTTAAATATTCTCGTTTGTACTAAAGCCTGTTTGAATATTTGACTTGTTTTCTTATATACTAACTGTGCTCCACGGTTTTACCTACATTGATCTGCTTTTATTAGTCTTAGCGTGATGATATTATATAGCTTATAGTTTTCCTCGATAAATGGGCTAACACTGAAATATTTCGAATCGGACCCGTAGTTCCTGAGATTAGCGTGTTCAATCAAAACAACAAACAGACTTTTCAGCTTTATTTCAAATAATATAGTAGGTAGGTATAGACACACTTCCATGTTAAGAAATAGTATCGTAAATAATTTACAAAGGATTTTTTTTAATAATTTACAAGAAACTCATTTGAGGTATGTTAATCAAATGCTCTCGGCCGTCTGTTTATTTGGAATAATGTTCTGAAAAGACGTGATTACTAAATAAGGAAAAATGTTCTTATGTTGAGATAGGTATAATGTTAACAACGGTGAAATTGGAATGTTTCGTGGACTAATAAGTAATGGACAGAGGGACTGCTTTGATTAATGTCTTTGATATGTTTTACGGCAATTGTGAAGTATATAGGTAAACCAGAATCTGATGGCAATTAGGGAAATCAAAATTTTGAGTGTGCAACCCTAGGGAAAATGGACTGAACGATCTTGATACTGCTTATTTTTTTATTTTGTCCTCAATATCATTAGTCACACTACTTAAGTGGACAATACTGTACTTAATAATGAGATATCCACTTAATATTATGTAGGTAGGTACATGTATAATATAGGTACAATTATACATATTACTTTTATACAGTATACAGGTAATACATATTATTACCAGTATGCCATGTGAAAATATCGATATAATGATAATGTAGATCAAAACTGCTTATATTTTTTTATTAAATAAAATAAAAATAAAATAAAACTATGTTTATTTTCGTAAGTATTAACAGATACACATTATAAAATTGACTTGGACAGCTTTGACTTGAAGAATAGCCGTATTGGAAACTCCTGAAATAAGTTTTCATAAAATTATATTCTAATCAACAAACAATATTATAGTTACCTACATATAATATTTTTTTAATTTAAAGTATCAAAACGGGTAAATCCAATTTACCAACAAAATCTTCAAAATAATTGAAAATTGTGATGTGTTGGACCCTTCTTCATCGAATGTTTTCTTATCAACAAAATAAACAACACATCTCGCTTGTGATCGCAGCGGCATTTTCGACATTTTCGAAGATTTTTTAGACAAAATCCTAAAAATTATTCATCAACTGCAAAAAAGACAACTAATTTGACAACCAATTTGATAGTTGTCAAATAAGTTGCCACATGAAAATCTTTTATTTCTTAAATAAAAATATGCCATCAGATTCTGGTAGACCTATAATTCTTGAATTTTGTATTATTTTTGTGAGATAATGAATGCGGTTTGACAAAATTAAAAAAAAAAGCTTGTATTTAGCTAATTATCTGCTAGGATTTTGGGTAATCGCTGTATTGGAAATAACTTAATAAATATTTCTCTGCACTATTTTATCAGATTGAATTTCGGAGTTTGGAATACATCAAAAATATTCATCTTCGAAAACACCTGCTTATTGATCAATGAAAAGATTAATCTCATTATTTTACGCACCTAATTAAAGTTTTTATTATCTGATTGATGACGTCATTTAGTTGAGTCAACTTATGGAAATTCAAAACAATTCCTACCTCACCTTACCACCATACCTTTGGATGACCAGACGCAACCTTTGCTTTACCATTCTGTGTTTATGACGAAGTGGTCTACGATTATCTCTATAGGAAGTTGCGTCGCTACGTGCGCGCACTCTTTTACTAGCCCATAGAGTTGATGGGAGAGACAAAATAGTTGCGGAGACAAAAGTTCTAAGAACTGTTTAGAACGAAGTGGCCGTAGCCTTAACGAAATTGCATTTCCTTAGCCTGCATTATCTGACGGCTATTGGAACCGCAGAGATACGTGACCTGACGTGTCGAGTGGCGAGATCACTTGCTGTATTCTATAATGGAGCGAATTCAAGTTTCAATCTAGGCAAGCACGGAGTTTGAATCTTTTAGGCTCAAAGAGCAGAGAAGATTTAGATGTAGATACTTATTCTTATTGCACATTTTTAAGCTATTGCATAGCTTCTATCGCGGGCCTCGAGCGCGGGGACCGAATCCAGAAATTCCGTAACGAAAAAAAAACCTCACGCTCCCCTAATTGAATAAATAAATGTTTGCATCTATGCCAAGGAAAAAAGTATAGTCTAATTACTTGAAAAAGTAACAGTGAAATAGTTATTAAACAACAAATCGGAGCGTCATTGAGATTTTATTTTTCATTGTTTCAATTAATTGCGACGCAATCATTCTGGTCGAGTGTAAAAGACACCCGAACACACATTAACGTTATATAATATAAGACTTATAACTTCCATTTTGGCCTAATAGCTGCTAATTTAGTAGATATCTCAAGCTGGAGGAATATTGCCTTCCATCGCTCATGTTGATAAATGTGTAAAAGACAGGCTGCCTTGCATTGGATTAAAGCTGGGTTCAGGATTGAGCATAATATCTTTATTAGGAATTCTTAATAGCTTTTTAAATAACAAGATTTTGACCTCGTTTTTTAAAATTCTAATTCCTTGTCTGTTTTTTCGTTACGGAATTTCTCGATTCGGTTCCCGCGCTCAAGGCCCGCGATAGAAGCGATGCAATAGCTTAAAACTTAATTACATATGGGCTCTAGGGAATATATTCTCGTCGATGTTTTAAAATTATCGCGCTCAGTTGATTAAAATTGCACCCCAGGAAGATTGCATATTATTTTGGGCATCGCGTTGGCCATTCAACATGATAATGTCGCTATAAAGCCTAGGGACAGTTTGATGATGTGATAATTAAAAGTACGAATTTTTAGTATTTTTTTAATTTCTTTCGTTGACATAGGGGTATGAGACTACCTCGCACAGATAGTGCTCTATTGTCACCAAATCCAAAAAAGTCATGATACATATCTTAAATAATTTCCACCAACTTTTATAGCACTTACATAGTTTTTTTTAATCTTAAAGAACATCATCTACCAATTAAAACAAAGCTTGCACGGAATGTATAGAACTTTATTCAACATTCAATATTATAATCTATACCTACTATAAATTTTAAAAAGCTGAAGACTTTGTTTGTTTGTTTGTTTGAACGCGTTAATCTCGTAAACTACTGGTCCGATTTGAAAAATTCTTTCGCTGTTAGATAGCCCATTTATCGAGAAAGGCTAGGCTATGTATCATCACGCTACGACACAGGAGTGGAGCCACGGGGGTGAAACCGCGCGGAGCAACTAGTAATAAATAAAGGAAACATTTCTTTAAAAAGAAATACAATTGTATTTAAAGATTTGCCAATTCAGATATTTTAAGTGTTTTTCCTTCAAGGCCCATATAAAATTTCCATCCTATATAATCTAATAATGCCTTTAATCTTAAACCAAGCGTCATCTATCGTTAAAGTTTATAAGATGGAGGATATGCTTCGGTCAGCTTAATGTTTACTAAGTATGTGAAGACCCACGTGACTTGGTTGGAATTAGTGCTGAAGTTTAGTAGTTTTACTTTTAAAACGTATATATAATCTAAAAAAAATAGTTAAATAAATGTAAAATAGAGTATCTGTTTGCTGTTACGTCAAAGCTAATGTAGAGTAGCTGATTTAGCTTGTTGTGTATCTCCTCTTTTATACCTCATCTGTCGGTTAAAATGACAAAAAACATTTGAAAATATATGTAATACTAGCTTACCGCCCGCGGCTTCGCCAGCTTTGTCTAAAACCTAAAAAATTATATACTAAAACCTTCCTCTCGAATCACTCTATCTATTAAAAAAAACCGCATCAAAATCCGTTGCGTAGTTTTAAAGATTTAAGCATACAAAAGGACATAGGGACAGAGAAAGCGACTTTGTTTTATACTATGTAGTGATAAAGTCACTGATAGCTTATTAAACAGTTTGGATATAATTGAATCAGTAAGTTGCTCTTATATTACAAATGTTTACTTCAAAACGCTGCTATTTCTATTTCTTTAATATATTCTTAGACGAATAGAGGCTCGAGTTTAGAAGCAATTGATTATACGTCAGTTACTTTGGCTGACGGATATTGAAGCCACGGTTCTACGTGACCTGACTTGAATCTTTGCCTATTTATGTTTAGTGGTTTAGGCGATAGTTCATGTTTTTTTATAATTATTTTTTAGTTATCGGTTCCGTTAATGCGGTTTTTGATATAGTGTTAGAACAATTTGCTTGAATAAGTGTTTGTTACAAGTTATTTCTTACTTTAAATGATTAAGCTATCCATACTTATAATAGATTATTATTTATTATTAATACTATAAATGCGAAAGTAACTCTGTCTGTCTGTCTGTTACTCAATCACGCTGAAACTACTGAACCAATTTTCATGAAATTTGGTATGGATATATTTTGATACCCGAGAAAGGACATAGGCTAAATGGAATGGGAAAATGACACAATCCCGGAAATCCCACGGGAACGGGAACTATACGGGTTTTTCTTTAACGGCGCGGGCGAAGCCGCGGGCGGAAACTTAGTAATTTATAAATTATCTACACTATTTATACATTATTTATAAATTATCTATCTTACAGCTACATAAAGGTATAAAGATTAAAGATATAGATATATAAACAGTCAACTTTATTTGAACCGACAAATAATTTTCCTAACGATTAAGACTTTCTCTGAAACTAGGAACACAAACGCTATCAAATGAATTTCGGGAAGTCGTTTGAATCGTCTCGAATTCTGGCCCTTTGTGAAATCAATAGCAGTGTGACAGTGACGTTCCCACGTGACGTCACGATCTTGCACATTCCGTACCAAAGGATTATTTGTCACGACTCACGAGATATCGGACTGTTAAATGGGAGCTGAATTGTTTGGTTTATTTGGTATGTATTTTTTATAAAATACTAGCAGTCCGCCCCGGCTTCGCCCGTGGTACATGTTTACGTTTTCTCTACATAAGATCCATCCTCGTACTTCAAGAAATATAATAAAAAATAATTATCGAAATCGGTTCAGCCGTTCTCGAGTTATGCGCTTACCAACACATTTTGCGATTCATTTTTATATATAAGAAGATGAAAAATGCTTCTATAGATAAGCTATCTGCGTCCACGTACACATACTTTGCCCACGAACCGGGTAAAAATTTTAAGATACTGATTTTTGAAAAGTACCCTTTTTTGTCTTTAAATGCTTAATTTTTGTTTAATATTTCATTGAAATAGGTTCAGGTAAGTGAAAATATTATAGGTATAACCGAATGTTTATATTATATTTTGATAATAATATTATAAGGAATCGGTAGAAGGTTTTAGCATATACCTAAGTTCATTGATTCGTTTAATAAACAAATATTTACTTTACTCTATCCGTTGCTCCATCGAAATTATTGCTATAAATTGAATCCTCAAGGTAATAAAATGTTTTGATATCTACCTGGATATTATTCAAGAATAGATCCCGCATAATACTGCAACAGTATTCTACAGTAAAGCGCTACCTTAACAAAATGTACTGAAACATTTTATGTCGCGGAATAAGTTATAAACAGGGCATTATTTATAATATCTAGATATACATTACGAATATTGTCAAGCCATATAAGAGCGATATAAATAATTCGCAGGGTAAGGTTTGACAAATAAACCATATAAACCGACAACGTACCCTTACGCAGGTCTACCCAATTAATATTAGGTTAATTCTACATTTGATATTACATAGAAATATAACTTCTTTCGAGGAAATTCACACGTCTCTATTTCCAGGCATTATGCAAAATGCCTGTAACACTTTATCCATAACACACAAAGCATCATATCAGGAACGTACGAATTCTCAGATTCCCCGAAATGACGTCACGATTTTGTACATTCCGTTCGCTGAAGCTCCCGCTATTTGTCACTAGATGGGATCCAGTGTTATTAATTGTCCTTGTATTGGATCCGTTTTAAAGGATGTACATTGGTACGTCTTAAGTGGATGAAGTCAGTGATTTCGTGGTTTTGGTTTTATGCTTTCGTAGCTTTGGTATTTTAAGTTTTTCAGAACAAATGATATTGTGATATTGTTCCAATGATGTATTGTGAAGAGAGACAATAAAGTAGTAGATAGTTTTTATTTTTATTTTTATCAGCCATAGTTGTCCCACTGCTGGGCAAAGGCTCCTCTTCCTCACAGTCCATTTATAACTCTCGTTTAAATATCAAATAAGGAAGTCATTTTTTCAACTATAACATACACCATAAACCTATCAAAATATCTGCAAATATGTTAAATAAGGAAAATAGAGAATATAAAGCTCAGTCGAAAAATTCTGCTTGCATTTTGCGTGTAAATATTTTCCATTCACACTTATATACATATTATTTTAACCTTTATAACAAAAAGAGGAGTATTATCCTTTTGATGTGTTTGTCTATTTGTGAAACGATAGCTTTTTTTTTACTGAAGCACGTAAGACGTAATGATCGTATATTTTCATATATTACCCAGCAGAAAGAATATAAAGAAGAGGTCACGATGTGTACTACGATTTTTTTACTGTAACAAGTTGTCGAGAATTAGGTACATAAAAAACACATTATATTTTAGGTCAATTACCGTGGTTTGTGGAGGTAATTCTTTACCTTCCTTTACATTTTTTAATTACTAAAACATCCACAAATAATTACAGTGCAGGAAGAGATCTCTTTTATATTTAAAATTCAACTTGGAACAATTTTTACGACTGAGTCGAAAACATTATAGCGAGCGTGATCACGGACAGACTAATACGTGATGTCTAGTAAGTCTAGATCAAGAATTGAATAATATATTTGCTCCTAAATATTTAGAAACTCTATTTCCACATGTCTAAGCTTCAGGTAGATAGGTATATAGAGAAATGTAGGAAAGAACGCTCATAAATTATTCAATTACTATAAAAATACTGTAATTAACATGAAACATAAAAAATATTAATATCATAGTTTACTCGTAGCACATACATATATCATTCAATCGTTTTGCCCTTGTTTTTAATTACGTCCACCAATTTCTTTGTATAATTATTAATAAAAATATATCTGTGCTAATTAGCCCAAATATTCAAACCATCTAAAACATTTCCTCTTTTAATCACAATAATATAATAAAAAAATCACCAGGGGTGACCAATGCAGCTAAACGTTTCTACAAGTAGAGAGGAAGGAAGTTTCTTATGGAGAGAAAACACGAAAAAAGACATAACTATTCGGGAAGCTAGTATAGTCCGTTTTCTTATGGGAAAAGGTATACATTTTTGAGTAAAGCAATGCCATTTGGTACGAATGTTGTACTCGTCCACCTAAGCCTAAATCGCCCGGTAGCCAGTCTTTACTCCCCTGCAGAAAGGAGGGAGGGGGGGTTATAGAACAGAGCGCCCGGCGCTCCGAAAAAAAATTCTGGCGGAGCCATTTGCACCTTTGAGTCGAGTTTGGTGTCGTTATCAGGTAACTAGATGAAGCCCGATTCATTCCTCATACCAGTTTTTTAGGTTTTCCTAGCAAAATATGTCACAATCCTTAAAATAATGAACTTTTGGCAGTGGCAAAATCCAAACAAATCAGTATATTTTTATATTCTTGTATTAAACCTGGTATATATATAATATTTTTTTAGGCCCCCAAATATATACACTATACAGTATACAGCCTGTAAAACTGCCATTGAGGTGTGTTGTTTAAGGGCAGCTTCTGTGGGAGGCAAATTTTCGATCTGCCTATCTGTGTTTGTTTAAAATTTGTTTGCAACTCTCATTAACTGTCACAGCGGGGTAACATGTGAAAAACAAACACGTACTTAAGTATAATGCTTATAAAAAAATATAAGTTCTAGATAAGAGCATCTTTAAAATATTGTGACCGACCTTACGCTATCATGCATGGTAATAACAAACTTTTCAATTTCACTGTCTGTATATTTGCCACTGTAAAGTGCTTCAAATCCTCGTGTGATATTTGGATATGTCTTCCATACCTTAAATGCATGTGTACCTATTGTTCTTTTAGACCTTCTAGCTTTGGAACACATGATATTTTGTACTAGCCATATCTTTTGACTGTTCTTATAAACAATAATTCTTATTAACACTATTTTGGCTACTACTACTGTGTGTGTGTGTTCCAAAGCTAGAAGGTCTAAAAGAACTATAGGTACACATGCATTTAAGGTATGGAAGACAAATCCGAATGTCACACGAGGATTTGAAACACTTTACAGTGGCAAATATACAGACAGTGAAATTGAAAAGTTTGTTATTACAATGCATGATAGCGTAAGGTGGTCACAATAGTTTAAAGATGCTCTTATCCAGAACTTATATTTTTTTATAAGTATTATACTTAAGTACGTGTTTGTTTTTCATATGTTACCCCGCTGTGACAGTTAATGAGAGCTGCAAACAAATTTTAAACAAACACAGATAGGTAGATCGAAAATTTGCCTTCCACAGAAGCTGCCCTTAAACAACACACCTCAATGGCAGTTTTACAGGCTGTATACTGTATAGTGTATATATTTGGGGGCCTAAAAAAAATATCAAAATATCCCTTGCCCATCTGTAATAAAAAGGAAAGAGAAGCTTTGAATTGATAAGATGTTGGTACGTGAAATCTTGTAGTTCCGGATTGAATATGCCAGCTAAAATGTACCGAATTATGTACTTGTGGAGGTGGTTGTCATTATTATTAATACAAAAACGTTCTATTATATTATATATCTTTATTTTTAACAATGTTACCTGACTTCATTTATAATTTAAAATGATTTAAAATCACACTAATTATTATAAAGACGAAAGTGTGTGTGTATCAGTTAACGAGGTTCTACCAGACAAGTTAACATGGTATGGGACAAATAAGTACGAAACACTCGATGAACAAGTCAGACTCACACTTGGCTGGTTATTGTTTGTTAGTATCGCTTATTTTTCGGGTCTATTAGCCGTCCCCTATGCTGCGCTAACGAGCGTTACTACACTTTCTATAATTTATTTTACATTGAAAATGGTAAAATATATATAACATGTTAATGTTTTTATAATCTGCATTAAATGACCTTTTAGATAATATTTTTTTATAAACCAGGTTTAATACAAAAATATAAAAATATACTGATTTGTTTGGATTTTGCCACTGCCAAAAGTTCATTATTTTAAGGATTGTGACATATTTTGCTAGGAAAACCTAAAAAACTGGTATGAGGAATGAATCGGGCATCATCTAGTTACCTGATAACGACACCAAACTCGACTCAAAGGTGCAAATGGCTCCGCCAGAATTTTTTTTCGGAGCGCCGGGCGCTCTGTTCTATAACCCCCCCTCCCTCCTTTCTGCAGGGGAGTAAAGACTGGCTACCGGGCGATTTAGGCTTAGTTTGACGAGTACAACATTCGTACCAAATGGCATTGCTTTACTCAAAAATGTATACCTTTCCATACAAGCATGCCCATAAGAAAACGGACTAGTATATCATAAAGGGCCGTTAGTATGCGCAGCAAAAATTCGATCGATCTAACAACCTCATATATTAGATAATAATCCCCATACAATGTAAAACGGGAAATAAATCAGCCGTAAACCGCACATGTCAATACTGGACTGGGCCCGAAATAAATCTCTTATATTAGGGTACATACACGTTGGGGTCATGTAAAAATATTTTAGTTTTGCATATTTTTTCGACGGTTCAATGAACGCGAAAGCGAGATTATTTTTAAATAGTTATGGAAGATAGCTTAGCTTTACCTTTCTTTCCGTTTTTGTGAGCAGTTATAACATGGCTACAAATAAATATGCTTCTTATTAAGAAATGTGATTTTATTGTGTCCTGTTATTATTTATTTTTATTATCTCGAAATTACTGAAAGCATCGGAGTAGATCTATAGTATCTATATTCGTCTGCATCACTTTACATTTGTTTCTAATAAAAATGTTAATACTGATAATATATGTACACTGTACAGCACATTTAATTTTAACTTGCTAACATAATTCCAAGTTATTTAAAAGGCGATAATAGTCACCTTATAATTGCTCTTCAGTCTATTTATAACGACAATATACAAACTAATTAAACTAACTATAAAGTCACAAAATTACGTTTCCACAAAACGAAAGACGTTCCTCTGAATATAGTTTACAATACCCTGCCTAACAATGAGCCTTACAGTACGTCATTTGTATATTAATTAAATTTCTTAGAAAACACGGAACCGTATCGCGTTCTCAATCCAACTTTTTCATACACCGGGAAACCCGCGCTCGCTTATCTCCTATATATTGTGTAAAGTTTTCTGTTTGTTCCAGAAAGTTCGCAGAAATGTTTACAAGATTGAAGTAAACGATATTTGTGAGATGTTATCACGTCATGCTTTGTTATTATCGTTCGATAATAAAGTTATTGTAATTGTATTGTTTTTGGATGGTGTGGCTCGTAAAATTTGTTTGGAGTAAGATGTATTTTAATATTCCTTTTATAGGAAGTGTTCCTTTGTGACTATATTATATTGGTTTGTTATTCGATCAATAATTTCTGCTAAATGTATAATATAATGGAACGATTTATATGTTTACTTCTGTCTCCATTTATGCTAGATGTTGTAATATGTTCAATCTGGCGATGAACCAGCGTATTGTTATTTACCTTTTTTCTGCGTTCAATTACTTATAACCATAAAGACCTAATTAATGTACTAAACAATAAAAAACTCATATTTCCATTCGAAAAATTGCATTTCCACCAGTAGAAAAGCCAACTTCAGAATTCCATTTGTAGCAGAAAAAAGTCGTTAAACGCAAAATCGCTTTCGGGAGTCGCTGTGGATTTTTCCAATTTTCGGCTCAAATTCTTGCACTCGATTCAAAGAAAATCGTTTCTGTACTTTGGGACCCGTAACAGAAATTAAGTTTGACAAACATCCGACGAATTCCACTGACAAATTGACCGTTTATACAGCGAGAGATACTGCGAAAATAATTCTCGAATTTAACTTATATTTGGGGTAAGGTTTTTTGGAAGACGAAGGATGGGTTTTAATTGCGGGCTCTTATACTTAAAGTTGTTATTATTTCTAAGAGAGTTCGCAATAGTCTAGGTTCCAAATAAATTGGCTATAGTTTAATGTAGTAATTGCTTTTTTAGAGAAGAGTTAACTGTCTACAATACATAACCAGATTAAAGTAGTCGAAAAATTAATTACACACTTGAATATAGTTTTCAGTATGTATAATGCAAAGCTTTAGAGCGTGTGAAGAAATATAAGTTTTTACATTTACCTTTAGTCGAAAGAAAAGTCGTTCATTTAATAATTCAAAACAACGAAAAACACACGAGACAATATATTATTGCATCCAGACAGAATAGTTCACAGCTGTTCAACGTCTTGAAGGTGACTAAAATTATTGAACAACACTTATTTTAGTGCATTCGTATTGGTTGTTACTTGTTAAAACTATAATAGCTGCGGTTTCACCCGCGTGGTTCCGCTCCTGTAAGTCTTAGCGTGATTATAGATTATAGTGTATAGATTATAGCCTCGATAAATGGGCTATCTAACACCGAAAGAATTTTTCAAATCGGACCAGTAGTTCCTGAGATTAGCGCGTTCAAACAAAGAAACAAACTCTTCAGCTCTATAATATTCAGTCTATATATTATAATATTCAAGCTATAATCACGCTTCGACCAAAAGGTGCGGAGCAATGCGGGTGAAGCAGCTAGTATCCTTATTAAATCAAGTAGAGTCAAAACAGTTGCTATATTTAACTCATTATAACAAAATACTTTCTCACAATTGTATGAAAATTAAACCTGCCAATTGTACCAACAATTAACGAGACCAATAGAATGCATTTCAACAAAGCGCAAATAATTCCAAACTACAATCACCGAGTGGGTCAAGAGGTTCCCATTTAAATTAAAGAACTAAGACCGTGACTCAAATTACTCAATGGTTTACAAATAAAGCGGGAGCAGCCAGTGTAAAATCATTTTAAAGCTTCACAAAACTTGAGGATTCAATTGCTCAAGAGTTCGCTGTTACCAAGATTGCATAGCATTGATGAAAGTAAGATATTTCTCTCTTTGTACACAATTTTATAACTCGAACAATGGTTATGGATCTGTGTCAATTAATTTTATATTGTAGTGTTTAACCGATGTAACAAAATGAGGGTTCGATATTAATAAATGTTTTTAACACGTGGTGAATTTACCATATAGTTTGCATGTTAGTGACTTTTTTAGACTCGATTTCGACCAACTATTTTTTTAGATAAAATGCAAAGTTTAATGGACCGGAATTAAGGATTATGCAAGACTATGGCACCTGCCTTTCTACTAAGATATAGCAAAAAATTGTTGGCAGGTGGTGACTCGCCCTCTCACTGTATGGGCCCCCGAAATAAGTCGCTGCAATAGTGTGACAAGGGGGCTGGACTTTAAACGACGATCATGCGCTCCCTGAGGGTCCAGCATCACGTGCCCACTCGCCACTTATGCTTCGCATCCACCCTTCGAGCTACAAGCTTTAAGCGTGTTATTTAGTTTCTTAATACTATTTTTCTTTCTTTTCAGGTGATAAAATATATTTAAAAGTCCCGATATATCCTTGTATCTCTGAGTCAGTATGCACGATATGCGAATCTGTTTCCAGCACCTGCTTGCGAAGAATCCTAGATTTCCTAGTTTATAGCTTGCATTGGTATTCGCTTTCATATAGGGTATCTTATTTGATCTGTGTCCATTTTATTTTCTACCTAGTGTGAAATACGTGACTAGGTAGAATTTTTGCGTATTAATGTAAAAACTTTAAATGTTTCTTAGTACAATATGAATACTAATTTGTATTATATGAATACTTTAACACCGCTATTAAGACAATGATTTGCGAATTAATATTTACCCTAACGTTCTATCCTTAATTTTGTCGTTCTTAATAAATTATTCAACGCGAAAATTAAACTCTGTTCTACTAATTCCTGGAATGTTTAAGGCTTATATTGTAGGAAGCATTGTAGGAATTGGAAAGGAAAATTCGTATATTGTAAATCAAATGTGGAAATTCATTGTGAATATTCTAGTTTATGTGATTATGTATATTACGTGGATTTTATGTTGAAATAGAAATATTAAATTAAATGATAGTTTATACTTAGAAATATTAACGGTAATATTATATTAAAGGTATTATATTTGCTATTATTCTTATCTATTATTTCGTAACGAGATAATCTTGGAGGAAAAATATGAGTATGTTGTTATAATGATTTTTATTTATGATATTTTATTTTTAAGGCCTGAATCGGGTAGAATCCCCTTTTGATACCGAAAATTAACTCTAGTCACAGAATACATAATAGTAGCTAAACGCTACAGAACGGACACTCTCCGCCTCCCGCCAAAATTAAACACTTACCTCACCCCGCACGATCAGACATGTTATGGTACCCATTTCCCCGCAAGGACGATACCAACGACATCTTTATGGTGGCAGTACACATGGGGCCAACGTGTTGGGCCAATGGGTTGGGCCAACGTGTAGAGAGCTACTTGGCGGTATGTTGGCTTCATTAACCTAGTTGGCGCCAATATTGGCAGGCCAACCGAATGTTGTCGGTTTTTTGTTCACACTTCAAAGGATCTTGGCGCGCTCCGCAAACAGCGTTCACACGTTGGTGTCTTGTTCAGTTTATTGTTACTCGTCAGTGGAGACAGTATCGTTGCGCGTCAATGAAATTTACGTTTTCATGTTCCGATAGCGATGGCGGCGCCGATGTGGACAAGCAATGAGGTTTTACAATTCGTAGAATTGTATCGACATGAAGGAATAATTTGGAATCCACTGCATGAACTACACAAAAATAAAAACCATATGATGAGTCATATCTAATATGACTCATCATATGGTTCTAGATCTAATTTATTGAGATAAATTAGATGTTTTATTTTCTATTTAAGTATTATATTATTCTAGATGTTTTTCATAACTCACTTTCATACATTTGCGATAAAAAAATGAATATATTAAAAATGAGTAAAATAGTATGAAACAGTTACTTGTTCTTAAAAATTAAATAACAATATACAATGAGCATGATTTTGATCAAAATGTGCTTTATTACATAAATAATATTATCAAATATCACCAATCAATACATCCGTCCGTAATCTTTAAAGTTTCGTTTTATAGGTAGATAAAATTAAATTAAATGTAAAATGTACACATTTTAAACATTTGAAAAAATCTAAACATATTTTTTAATAATGTTTCATTTATACAGAAATAAAAAAAAGGAAAATAGAGATTGGAAAATGGTATCATCGCAGACGGCAGAGTACACTCAAGAGTTATTGGTGCACATGTACGTAATAATTAATTATTAAACGCACTGTATAAATAAATTGCCGCGGCTGCAAGAACTTCTACGGACTACGTCCATCTTTGAAGCGCCAATGCAGAATGATCAGTACGCCAATGTGTGAACAGGAATCTTGATATCCTTCATTTTTTCCCAACACGTTGGCCCAACGCCTTGGCCCCATGTGTACTGCCGCTATTAGACGAAACGCAACGAAGATTGACAACATTAATCAAATTGACTTAAAGCAATTTTATTGTTTTGGATTTGTGATTATCGTTTTTCGTAGAAAATGGTTAGATATTGTGCTGTTTACGGATGTATTTCATCAGAAAAACGCGAATTTTTTTTTACGCTAGTCACAAATGTGCCAACCATAAAGAGTTTACACACACATTTGCAGTCTCTACAGTGTGACTGTCAAAACTATAATTTTGTATGGAGTGTCCGGGGTGTGCTCTAGTTATAACCGTTTTTCTTCTTAGATTCTTTATGTACATATCTAAAAAAAATGCATATTATAGTTTCGAATATGATAAAGGGCATGGTTGTTTTAATTTGTTTATTTTACAATCAGGTTTTTTGGAAAAAAATCATGAACTGAGGTCGATTTTTGTTAAGTCAATATAATGTAAATTATTGTAGTGTTTTTACAGTGTGTTTATGAAATTGAAACACAGGGCATGGTTGTTTTAAATTTTGATTCAATATCCAAATATATTTTTAAATAATTTTTATACGTACTTTTACTACGATAGATTCGCGCCGGTCCCCCGATTCCGCCTAGTAAATCGTCGCCAAGGTTGCTAGCCCCTATTAACGCCTTAAAATTCGAATAATACTGGTTTTGTATAAGTGAAGAGTCTTTGTAATACAGATTATAAACAGCGAAATCAGTTCCAATACGAAATTTTTGAAAAAATAAACGCGAATAATAATCCGATAAGAGATGTAATGTATATTTTTAATATAAGTTGGTATTTGTATCACAGTATTTTTTTCAGATACTTATTATTGTTTAAAAAGTGTTAGTACATAATATTCTTATTATAAAATTTAGATTTTTAAATGTTTGTCGTCGTCGTCGTCGTCGTCGTTTCAGCCGTGGGACGTCCACTGCTGGACAAAGGCCTCCCTCAGGGTTTTCCACCACGACCGGTCACCGGCGGCCTGCATCCAGCGGCTCCCTGCCACTCGGACCAGGTCGTCTGTCCATCTTGTGGGTGGTCGTCCCACGCTTCGTCGTCCAGTACGTGGTCTCCATTCGAGAACCTTTCTGCCCCAACGGCCATCGGTTCTGCGGGCTATGTGCCCAGCCCATTGCCACTTCAGCGTGCTAATCCGGCGAGCTATGTCGGTGACACCGGTTCTCCTACGGATCTCCTCATTTCTGATTCGATCTCGTAGGGAAACTCCGAGCATAGCCCTTTCCATAGCACGTTGAGCGACGCTGAGTTTGTGCACAAGGCCCAGGGTTAGAGACCACGTTTCTGTACCGTATGTCATCACCGGCAACACACATTGCTCGAAGACTTTTGTCTTCAGGCACTGAGGGATTTTGGACGAAAAGATGTTATGTAACTTCCCGAACGCTGCCCATCCGAGTCGGATTCGACGATTGACCTCTTTCCCAAAGTTGGACCTGCCTAATTGGACGGTTTGTCCGAGGTAGACATATTCGTCAACAACTTCGAGAATAGAGTTTCCAACAGAGACCGGAGTGGGCACAACATGGATATTTGACATGATTTTCGTCTTGTCCATGTTCATGCTAAGGCCCACTTGTTGTGAAACTCTGTAGAGGTCATCGAGCATTGTATTAAGGTCTTCCAGGGATTCTGCCATGACTACGATGTCGTCGGCAAATCGAAGATGAGAGATGTACTCGCCATTAATATTGATGCCAAGTCCTTTCCATTCCAACAGTTTGAAGGCATCTTCCAAAGCAGCGGTAAAAAGTTTGGGCGAGATCACGTCGCCTTGTTTTAGATTTTTAAATGTTAAAAAATTAAAAAAAGCAGGATATATATTGCCGTCTCCCATATTTCAATACAATAGAACTACTGACAAAATATTGGAAAAACAGTACCTATTTATTACATGTGTTGAATATTTGTGTAAATATTACACAGATCTGGACCAATATCGTAAGTTCGAGGTAGGGGAGAGGGGGGCATAATGGGGACGTTAAGGAAAATACACAGTAACATGATCAACGCAATGTATTTATTAATTAAAATGAATCACAACACTTTGGTTACTTATTAAACTATCATTTGGCATAGAATTTGGTGATGTAAATAATCATATCACGTTATAATTTTAATTTTTTGAAACTATTATGAAAACCCCATCGTGCCCCAGGGTAGGGGCAGAATGGGGTACGTATTTATTTTGCGTCACAATACAAGCACATGTGGATTTCTTCTGTATTGTCGTCATCTACACCAGCACAAGATATATGAGCCCACCGTCCACATAATTGACAAGCCACCCAACCTTCCGAAGACCTTAAATAGTGTGGTTCCCGTCAAGGCAGTACATGCACATGGTATCCTCGTCGGTATTCTCTTCAGAAGAGTCTTTTTGGGTCTTCTGTTTCTTAGAGTTCTTCTTTAACTTGGGGTCATTTGGATTAGAACATTTCTTTGTTCTCTTAAATTGTTCTCGTTTTTTCTAACATAACGGGATACCCCATCGTACCCCGTAGCCATGTCCCCGTTATGCCCCAATTCTCACATTATTTTAAATAACAAATCAAATAAAATGAGTGAGGGTTAGAGTATTTTTGTTCAAAACATATCAATAAATAACTTATCTGCAATAACAAAGTAAATACATGATAGTAGCAACATAAACACTTACCATTTTATAAGCGTATTCATAGTCACTCAAAATTACATGAAATTACGTTGAAAATCGTTTTTCCTATTAAAAATCAAACGTGCGCAGCCTTTCGCCGGTCACTTTCAGACTTAAGAGAGATACAAATTGGCTACCTATTAGCGAAAACAAAACACATCTAGACCGTATAGTTTTCTGTAAGTGTGGATGGCCCCGTCGTGCCCCGCGTCCCCGTAATGCCCCCCTCTCCCCTACTATAAATTTTTTCCAATTCTTTCTTATTAAACGTATCGAAGGGATGTCGCACGCCTTATATTGTAAATTTTTGTAGGTATGTATTGTTTATAAAGTAGGTAGATTATATTTTCATTGCTGAACCTAACCTAATTGAAAAACTTATATAAATGAAAGAAATAAGGAGTGGTAAGTAAAATTTTAACTGATTACTAATTATATAAAATATATCATAAGAAATCCTATTTAAATAAACTGACAGTTATTTATACCTGTCCTGAAAAGTTTGTTTGTTTGTTTGAACGCGCTAATTTCAGGAACTACTGGTCCAATTTTTAAAAATATTTCGGAGTTAGATAGCCCATTTATCAAGAAAAGCTATAAGTTATATATCATCAAGAGCAACAGAAGTGGAGCCATGCGGGTTAAACCGCGGGGCACAGCTAGTATTATATATTACGAGTTATCCGACAGTATTCACCATCATCATTTAAATAACTGTATAGTAATTAATAAAAATAATAAACAGTTAACTAGCTCCCATTCATTCATTAAAATAAAATTACTCAGCATTAAAAGCTGACCAACGTAACACAAAACGCTTTTAAAATCTCGACCTATTTTAATAAGTTTTACTGAATGTAATTTAATATTTTATACACGCTACAGTAGAAAAGGTAAATAAATAGGGTCGTAATTAACGACTCTAGAACTTGAATCCTTTTAATAGAGTGTCTTTAACCCAGATTTTATATAGTACTAGCGGTCCGCCCCGGCTTCGCCCGTGGTACATATTAACGTTTTCTCTACATAAGAACCATCCTCGTACTTCAAGGAATATAATAAAAAAAGAATTATCGAAATCGGTTCAGCCGTTCTCGAGTTATGGAATTACAACGAAAAGTGGCATTGATTTTTATATATTAGATCTCGTCATTACTCGACTTATAAGATCTGTATATATATATATGTATATTTAATAAACATTTTAATCTTATTCCTTAAAATTTTTAGCTGTAACTCCTATTTTTTATTTATTACTTGATCTTACTTTTTGGAATGTTTCTTTGGTTGTGACTCTTTTATTTGTTGGTGTACCAAAAATATTTTACTTAAACCTTCCTCTTGAATCACTCTATCTATTTAAAAAAACCGCATCAAAATCCGTTGCATAGTTTAAAAGATTTAAGCAAACATAGGGACTCTGGTCAGAGAAAGCGAATTTGTTTTATAATAAGTATGTAGTGATGTAAATACATTATTGTGATGAGAATAAAATTTAAGAAGTACATATTTTAAATATCTTATAGTGAGAAGGTGTTGAAAATCGTGCTGCAATTGTAAAGTGCAAGTGAGCTTTTAGCATCGTATTATCGCTTTTAAAGAAAGTGTTTTATTTCGTTCTGTTTATTTTGTACAATTTCTAAATATAAACCGCAGTCCGCATTTCGCTAAATTTTGTACAGGAAAGGAGACAATTGTTAGTAATAATTCTTCAACTTGGTTTTCTATTGGTGAACGGAAGGAATCTTGTAAGTATCTTTCAATACTTTATATTACTTTTTAACTCTTAATCTTTTGAAAAAGGTAAAGCTAAAGTTTTGTACAAAGATCTTTATAATATTATTGAATCATTTTATATTTGTTATGAATTGCAATTTTATAAATTATGTTTATGGTATTGGTACCTACTACCTATATTATTATGTATGTTTGGAGTAAAATATATGTATTTTTAGGGAAATATGAAAAATTGGAACTTTCATGCTTATATATTACATCGGTATTAATTTGTTTGTTTATTATAGTGCAATAATAAATTCCATCGGTACCTGTTATAATTAATATACATCGAGCACTTAAATTTTCATATTTATCAAATACTCTTGCCTCTTTATATTTGCGTTATTATAATTATTCATACTCGCATTAAAAGGGTTTATTTCTAAATAGCATATCTACTGTAAATTTTAATTATTATATGCTGACAATTAATTAAATTTTAATTATAATAGCTGCAACTTACGAAACACCTCAATACGAATTTAGTAAATGAGTAATACTTCAAAAATAATAATTATTGTAAGTATTGTATGTTCTAACTGTAAATAATAAATACGTATACTAAAATCGTATCCACTCTAATGTTATTCAGTAGTTACACGAATGTACACTTCAATAGAGTAAATTAAAATCACACTGCATAAAACGTAATCATAAATTCAAAATGGCGGGCATTAAAAATTCATTGTTCTCAATGCAATCATTGTAAGTCGGTGTATCCGTAGAAAACTTAACTCAATTCTCGTAGAAGCCATAAAACGGAATGGACGCTCCAATTTTATTACCACGAAACCGGCGATGAGCTAGGAAATCTAACAAAACAAACTTGTACAATACCGACTTAACAGAACGAGGTTTAAAGGACCGCTTCTAAACCTTTATAAATTACTTTCAAACTGTCATTTCATTCATCGACTAGTTTTAAAAAAATACAATCAAACACAGAAAATGTTCCAACATAATTATTACGTTATGTAATTCTTTTAATTAACGCTCTGCGTACAGAGTTATTCCAACGGAAAATGAAAATTTCCACTGATAGCCGAGTATAAATATTTAGGCAACCTGATTTTTATTTTTGTGAGCCGGTAAGGATAAAATTAAATTGCCTTTTGGCGCTATTCGCTTAGTGTTCATTTTTATTTGGATATTATTTTAATGGAGTTCTATTTAAATGTTCTGAATTTACTTCATTTTTTATTTATTCTTATTAAGATCGCATTTAGGTTAACATTTTCTGTTTATGCTTTAGGCATGATGATGACACTTAATTAATAAAAAACGTATCTAGATACAAAATTAAGGTAATAATTTATTGATTCGTAAGTTATTCTTAAAATGCTACTAAAATCTTTAGGTATATTTGAAATGTGTACGTGTATGATCGATCACGATAATTCAAGCATTTTCATTAAATATTTTAGTTACACTTTACGTAAATATAATACACAATACTTTTAATCCGTAACCAATCCAAGACGCAAAATGTAGCTAGCCTTGTATACTTCATAGTTGAAATGGTCTATTCTATATGGGTATAGAGTTCAACAAATGTGGTCATCGAAATAGGCCCTCGAAGTTCCGTACAGAATACATTGCCCAGAGGTTCTCAAACTACTTTCAATTATTATCATCCACAATGCACTTTTCAAGTGATTAGCTAACGCTAAAGCTAGTAATGTTATAAAAACGTATGGTATTATCCCTTAGTACGTATGATATTTTGAAATAGGTAAAATACTTAACAAAATTCATATACTATTTATTACAACCTTGTACCATTTAAAGACCTATAATGAAGCCTATAATACCATAA
The DNA here is from genome assembly GCF_905220415.1 of Colias croceus. Taxonomy (NCBI): domain Eukaryota; kingdom Metazoa; phylum Arthropoda; class Insecta; order Lepidoptera; family Pieridae; genus Colias; species Colias croceus. Next base: position 2,369,230 of record NC_059547.1, read on the forward strand.
ACTTTTTTTTTGTGTGGTGACTCACAATGTTAGTCAGAAGGGCTTCTACATTTTAACGCGGACGCGCACCATAAACTATACGAGAACCCATAATCATTTTCAGACATTCTCACAGCATTAATTATATGCGTCATATATTTTATGCAATACTTTTGTAGCAAATACAATGATAAAATAGAAAGGAGAAAAAGAAATATAAAGGAGCTCCTACTTTGAGAAGTACTGAAATATACTAGAAGCATGTGTTCTGAGACGAAGCGGTTTTCGTTCGGAGCAGTCCAAGGCAATTAAAGGTATTACCATGTCTGGTTCATTACATACAAAACAGGATTAATGCCATCCGACTACCAATAGATGCCGCTAAGTGTATCATTTTAACCAGCAAAAAATAAAATTAGATTTAATTGCAATTTCATTGCTTTTTATAATTTTTTACATACTTTTGTAAATGGAACCTACCTATTTAATTTCATTTTCGCTCGATTTTAACTAATTTTACAGAAAAGTTTATATTCAAAACAACGCCATCTCATGAAACTACTATAAACAAGTTATTCTCCTCCGATTTGGCGATGCTAAACGAATAATAGATGGCACTACAGACTTTTTACGTTACTTTTCACGTTTTTAACACAGACTAATAATAATATCACATACCACAGACTAATAATAATATACTACGTTTTTAATATATAGTCTCATTGCCTTTGCCACCTATAAAAATATTGTAAATGGGTTAAAGCCGTTATTAATTATTACAAACTGCGTTCCTACTTCCTGTAGCGGCCTATATTAGTCACATTTAATTATATATAAATTATAAATAAATATTAAAGGACAATATTACACAAATCGACCTAGTCCCACAGTAATCTCAATTAAGGCTTATGTCGTGGGTACTAGACGACGATAAATATAATATCACAGACTAATAATAATATACTACGTATACAAATAATATAATATTTTATAAATACATAATATATAGATAACACCCAGACCCAAAAACAAATAATTAATCAAGTACATCACACAAATATTTGCCCTGACCGGGGATCGAACTCGGGACCGTCGGCTCAGTAGGCAGTTACTTTACAACTGCGCCAACCGCGTCGTTAAGAATATCAAGAAATCATCATTAATGATAATAAATCGAAACTAAAGTTAAATACCTACCTACGTCATCTTGTTTTATTTTCTAAATAATCCTATCAGATTACCTTTATATGAAGTATGAACCAAAAAGTTTTGAGATTTAAACCGTAGAAAAGGTTTTGAATGATCCTTTGCGTTTTTTTTCTTTATGCGCCTAAAATTAAATATTTCGACATCGATTCCCATAAGAATGAAGTATTTTTAACCGACTTCAAAAAAAAGGAGGAGGTTATCAATTCGGCCGGTATATTTTTTTTTTATGTATGTACACCGATCTCCGGTTTCTGAACCGATTTACGTGATTCTTTTTTTGTTCGATGCGGGATGGTGTCGAATTGGTCCCATAAAAATTTTATTCGGATAGGCCCAGTAGTTTTTATTTTATGAGCATTTTTGTCTGTAGGTATTTGTAAATTTTGCAAGTGCAAGTTTGAAGTCGGTTATTTTTAACGCAGTTATCACTTGTCCCGTTATAAAAAGTAGCCTATGTTCATCAGGTAGGTATAATTTTTGCTTCGAATGATGAAAGAATTTTTCAAATCAGTCCAGTAGTTTCGGATCCTATCCAATACAAACAAACAAACAATCAAATCATTTCTGTTTTGTAGATAAATACGAAAGTTACTCCGTCATAGTAGGACAAAATAGTGGGACCACGAGAAAATAGGTATTCCCGCACGCGTCTGAACCGACTTTGACGGAAATTTCGATATATGTACATACCTACGTTGAAAAAGGACATCTCAATTTTGTTGCATAAATAGGATTCAAGGGGTAGGAACAGGCATTGAATAAGGCACACGGTTGAAGCCGCAGAATGAAAGTTGGTAATTTATAAGATTAATTTATTGTAAAATAAACTACTTCATTTTACTTAAACATTCTATTTATCATTCATTGACTTATCATAAACTTTTGAGTCTAGTACCTAGTTAAGTACCTATTATGTGAAAATTTTGAAAAAAATGTTTTCTTTAGGAAATTATTAGCATTAATTGATTACCTTGTCTTGTCATTAATTTATTTACCTACTTGGTAATAATCGGTCGAACACTTGTTTAAAGTTTATTTTCCTTGTCCTTTCCAGGTAATCTAAATTATTTAATTTTTGCAGTAGGTAATTAATTCATTTCGGCTTGAACAGACAAGGCCATTAGGTGAAGCGAGATTGCCAAATATGGGTGATCTGTAGATATACATAATCCACAAGGAAGCATCACATTTGCTGTAGCTTCTTATGGGTAGGTGAACGAAGTGCCTTAGGGTCAACTCACACCAAACCGAAATGTGTGAAATAAATCATTTTATAGTACACATTTCCTAGGAAATCTATACATTTCCTAACAATCGGAAATGTAAAACATATAAGATATTGGAAGGTACGCGGGACGAGGGGTATGTATGTCGCAATCGGATTGTATAATCCGCCGAATTACAAACGACCGGCATTTTTGTATCTAAATCAAAATTTTATTTCAATTATTAGCTAAATTAAAAATACTTGTCGATTTCTTCATACATTTTGCTCTCGCGGGTCGTCAGACGGCAGACCGCGCTCACCGCGCTCAGAAGCGCTCTTGGAAGGACGGGTGTATCGCTCCTCGTCCCAAAAATAAAAACGAATAAGAAAAAGATTATTGTGCGTGCACTGTCGTTTTCGTGATTTGAAATATTTGATACTTTATAAGTAAGAGTAAACTGTATAAGTTTCATATTCAAATTATTTGTAATTTAAAATTATGTTTTAAAAATTACGTTGACTGAGATCCCCTTTTTTATGGGTTGTTGAACGGATTGGTGGGGTAAAGCAATTTGACAAAACTTAAATCCAAAATGGCGCCGACGAAAATTTTACATCTTTCGTCATGGGTGTCATTTTCATGGTTTTTGGGGTAGCTATTAACGAATATGAGGTCAAAACTGAAATCCAAAATGGCGCCGACGAAAATTTTACATCTTTTCGTCATGGGTGTCATTTTCATGGTTTTTGGGGTAGCTATTAACCAATATGAGGTCAAAACTAAAATCCAAGATGGCGCCGACGAAAAATTTGACATATTTTCGTCATGGGTGTCATTTTTGTGGTTTTAGGTGTGTCTCTTTAAATGATGTATCTCTTTAAAATTATTTTTAAGACTGTCCCACTCACACTCTGTATAGGTTATAGCTTTGCATACGCTAAGTACGTAAAAAATACTTATAAAATGCCAGGTGTATCTTTTTTTTCAATTAGATTAATTCATAAAACTCTTTGTGTACACCCCGTAAATGCAACCCGCCCAACATACAGGATATATACAGGATGTCCCACTATCGGTATACTAAGTGCTAAGGGACTTGTACACTAATCACTAATCACGTAAAAATACTTAAACAACAAAATTACATCAAAAAAATTTTGCTAAATTTTTCCTGAAAATCCATGTTTTCTTCTCTAACTTCGTGCAGCCGGCATATACCGTTTCGCTAATGTGATTATTTTGTCTATGAAAACATAATTAAACGATAGCTCACGTGCGGGTGACAAAGTTGGGCGGGTTGCATTTACGGGGTGTACACAAAGAGTTCTATGAATTAATCTAATTGAAAAAAAAGATACACCTGGCATTTTATAAGTATTTTTTACGTACTTAGCGTATGCAAAGCTATAACCTATACAGAGTGTGAGTGGGACAGTCCTAAAAATAATTTTAAAGAGATACATCATTTAAAGAGACACACCTAAAACCACAAAAATGACACCCATGACGAAAATATGTCAAATTTTTCGTCGGCGCCATCTTGGATTTTAGTTTTGACCTCATATTGGTTAAAAGCTACCCCAAAAACCATGAAAATGACATCCATGACGAAAAGATGTAAAATTTTCGTCGGCGCCATTTTGGATTTCAGTTTTGACCTCATATTCGTTAATAGCTACCCCAAAAACCATGAAAATGACACCCATGACGAAAAGATGTAAAAGTTTCGTCGGCGCCATCTTGGATTATAATGTTGACCTCATATTCGTTAATAGATACCCCAATAACCATGAAAATGACACCCATGACGAAAATATGTAAAATTTTCGTCGGCGCCATCTTGGATTTTAATTTTGACCTCATATTGTTTAATAGCTACCCCAAAAACCATGAAAATGACACCCATGACGAAAAGATGTAAATTTTTTGTCGGCGCCATCTTGGATTTTAGTTTTGACCTCATATTCGTTAATAGCTACCCCAAAAACCATGAAAATGACACCCATGACGAAAAGATGTAAATTATTTGTCGGCGCCATCTTGGATTTTAGTTTTGACCTCATATTCGTTAATAGTTACCCCAAAAACCATGAAAATGACACCCATCACGAAAAAAAGTCAAATTTTCATCAGCGCCATCTTGGATTATAGTTTTGACCTCATATTCGTTAATAGCTACCCCAAAAACCATGAAAATGACACCCATGACGAAAAAATGTCAAATTTTTCGTCGGAGCCATCTTGGATTTTAGTTTTGACCTCATATTGATTAATAGCTACCCCAAAAACCATGAAAATGACACCCATGACGAAAAAATGTAAAATTTTCGTCGGCGCCATCTTGGATTTTAGTTTTGACCTCGGGTAATAGCTTCCCCAAAAACCATCCACATTTGCAAAATATGTGTTTGCTCCTTAGGAAAAGTTCAGATTTCCTAGGTAATGTGACGAATCTAATTTATTTAATTGGGACCGTAACTCGGAATAACATACATATAACATACATACATATTTTCTAAGAATTGTATACAATGCCGGATTTAATACATTGCCGGTAACATAATAATAATATGTATGATAATTCTTAAAAAAGTACATATTTTAAACATTTCTTAAAAAGCTTCTAAGTAGATATTGCATACAATTCCTAGAGGTTTTGTAAAACACACACTTTTTTTAAAGTTAGTTACTAACATACTTATCACAATAATTGTACCTACCTAGTTACTAATCTTATCTTATCTTATATATATAATATATATAAATCTCGTGTCACAATGTTTGTCCTCAATGGACTCCTAAACCACTTAACCGATTATAATAAAATTCGCACACCATGTGCAATTCAATCCAACTTGAGAGATAGGATAGTTTAAACATGTAGGTACCACGGGCGAAGCCGGGGCGGACCGCTAGTAAAAGTATAAAAATGAATTTGTAAAAATTCGTAATAAATTAAAAATAATATCAAGTATGAAGATGGTCTATAAAATGGAATGCGCTATGTTTACGTGAGCGTGATGTTCCCGCGAACCACGTGGCGACGTTAGATACCTAAATTTAACGCAGATTTGTGACAGCGTCCTTAAACCACTAGGATTTGTATACAATTCCTTGATTTCATACATTTCCGGTAACATATACATAATTTCATTTTATTTATTTACATTAAGTATATACATAATTACATACTGATATTATATCTACCAACTACCTATATTACATGTTTTAACTGATGTATTTATTTATTAGTATCTATCATATTAATAGAAATATATCTTTCACATAATATACTCATGTTAAATTATCATTATATACAATTCTAGACTGAAACTCCAATAGTCACTTGGGGTCACTGAAAATCAGTGGTGGTAAGGTATTAATCACATTGCCATCATATACTGAGTTGGCTCCATTTATCAGGTCACTCACTGCCACATTACAGTTCTTAGGAATAAGATTATTTTTATTTAATTATTTTTCTTTTTATTTCTTTTTGTTTTTCCTTTGTTTATAAATGTATCTCGTGTTGTGATCTTGACAATAAATGTGTTTTATTTATTTATTTATTTAATGTCTCTTACTGCATGCTTTTCATGCAGTTGTCCGCACCATATGTATTGTGGTCTTTGTCCATACACACTTTCTCCAAAGCCCTGCTTTGGTCATGTTTCATGTATAAGCTCCTGTATAGTAGTAAAATTTAATCAAATATTTAATTCTTATTTCTTGAAATTTGGTATAGTATTTTTTGTGTGATACAAATCAAAACCAACAGTCAGGTTAGGTAGACTACAATTTACAAAACTGGCAGGGTTGCCATGCAATGGTTGGTGGTTAATGAAACACTTGACTCGACTGTAAGCTTGTATTGAACTGCTTAAACTGTAGAACAACAGGACTATATATTCTAGACGCACACATACAATAGATTACACACTACACTGTAAACTGTAGAATTAATATTAAAGACATACCTAGTTCATTATATTTTGTAGTCTTTGATTATTTATACAACAGACTAGAAATAAATACTATGTATGCGATTATACCTATTCTAGCCATCCATTTTCGTATTCCTTAAAATTAAGTACAAGTTATTAGTCAAAGGGCAACTTATTGTGCCCTTGCCCGTAATGCACTCATAATTTCAAGTTGAATGTTTGTCATTCTTTATGTACCAAACACAGTCACGGCCACGGCGCTCATTCCATTTTACTGGTATTAAAACAGATGAAATCCTTCATGATCCCATATCCTTCTTAGTAGCAAATGTAGAAATCCCTTTCTTGTGTCTACAATGTTTTTGTGGAGAATCGTATTATTATTTACATTTGGGATGGATTAATTCTTCTCCTCTCTTGAACAAATTTGTTATTGCGAACGTAAGCAATAAGTCTGTAATAAAACAATCTTATATTGGGTTACAAATCCATAAACCAATCATTAAAAATCATGTTTGTAAAAATTTATGTTCTGAGAAAATATCAGTTTACCATAATATAAAGCTTATTTTCTGCCTGTAGATTCTACATAACCTCACAGTCCATCCATAAACCATATTTAGCACTTATTTTTAAAATATTAGTCAACAATTAAAAACGAAAACAAACAAAGCTTCTCGTTTTGGTTTTGACAGAATCTCGTAAATAAACTGAACTAAATACCAGTCATAATAATGTACTCTGTGACTAAATAAGTCAGTTTACTTTGTTTATTTAAAAATCCGAGTAGGTATTTATTATTATGTTGATTGACACTTGACGCCACAGACTTGAAAATAAAAGGTACGTGTACATATATTTACATTAGTGCCATCTAGTAGCTCTGGAAGGAAAAGAACTTCAAGTCTGTGTTTAACGTGCCATCTAGTGTGTTAAAAGCAAAAGACCTTAGAGTATATATATTACTATTGTATATATACTCTAAGCAAAAGACCAAGAGATATAATCGAACATGTAGTACGTTTTTTCCCCACTGGCGCTTTAATTGCGCAAATTCATAGTGCAACTTTTTTTGTATGGAGTGAACCGTCTGTTGTATACGTAGTATATTATTATTAGTCTGTGGTATTACGTTGTTTATGGTCGATATATGAACTAGGTACATACGCTAGATAGAGTGCAAGCATGAAAGAAGATTTTGCAATTTTATTAATTAATATTATATAATCAAGACAATATTCAAAATTGAGTCGCATTATCACATTATGTTATTGTTTATATTTTGCTTGCAGTAATAGAATTTAATTCCAAAAAATACGGAGCATTAAATTAGTTTTCCCTCACTCGCTTTTACAAAATATTGAAGCAAAAATAGCACCCAATTATCAATTTGTTCACATAAGTTTCGACGTTCCAAACTCGACACACGATAAACCGAGCAACTATTTGCGAGCAAATTTAAAAATAAACCCGTTGACCATCGTTAACTCATCTCGCAGCGCTCGAAATTAAATTTCAAGAAGCTGTAGGAAACGCGCAATGTACTGTTATTGTAGCGAAACTTTCGTTACAGAAGTTTCCTGGTTCCCGCAGTAAAGTTGGAAGTTTACGATAAAATGTTTTGAAAACAAGTTGAGTTCATTCAACTTTGATTACAGTTAATGTTGCTTGAGCATTAGTGGCTTGTGGCTAAAGGCCTATAAAACCTTATTTTGATACCTAAGACTTCTAACTGGTTTCCTTTTCCATCAGAAGACCCTAATAGGTAAAGTTCTTTTTCGTTTTGTAAATTATTTTTTCTAGTAAATATAACACCGGTTCAAAAGTACAGAGGTTGAGTTTCTTAATTACTGCGAAAGGATTTATGAAAGTCGGAGTCATTTTATTTATTTATACTTAGTTATAAATGCTTTACCTGTACCTGACTGTAGTACATTCACTGTAGGTTTACTATAATAACTCATTTACAAAAATTTTACATTTTCGCTAAAGTTAAGTTTACATAATTTCACCTATACAGGGTGTCCCACTATTGGTATACTAAGCGCGAAGTGACTTGATAATTTTACATACACCGATCACGTAAAAAATACTTAAACAACGAAATTACGTCAAAAATTTTTTGCTAAATTTTTGTTAAACTTTTCCAGAAAATCCATGTTTTCTTCTCTAGCTTCGCGCAGCCGTCATAAACCGCTTCAATATGTGAGCATTTTGTCTATGAAAACACAATCTTAAACGATAGCTCACGTGCTGGTGGAAAAAATGGGCGGGATGCTTGTTAGGGGTGTACACATAGAGTTTTAAGAGTTCATCTATTTGAAAAAAAAGCGTCTGGAATTTTTTTAGTATTTTTTACGTACTCAGCGTATGCAAAACTATAACCTCCCTTGAGCTTATTATACCAACAGTGGGACAACCTGTATATCAAGACGTTATCTATCTTCTCACATATTTCATTTAACTGCATTGATCGCCTAACATTACTTCAATAAGGAAGAAGAATAGAACACCCTAACATAATGAATAACTAAAAAACGTGACGTTGTTCCGCCTTAATAAAAAAGCTTCGCAAAGAAAATATTCCCGCCATTCCGAGATAATCAACCCATCTTGTTGTTAACGCGATCTCAAAATAGACCTCCCGCTGGTTTTGATAAAAAATATATTCGATGAAATAGCTCTACTATTGAATTTGTGTTACATTTCGCGAAATAATGGGTACATTTTGTTTGGGTATTTTCCAAGAAAATGTTATTTTACTGTGTTATAATTTTATTTTGATTTAATTGATCAAGGTGGAATTTACATTTATAGGGGTCACCTTGTACCTCGAAATACAAGTATTTCTTGGTAAGTTTACGATTAAACTTGAAGAAATTGTGTTTTTTATCACGATTAAAGTTTTTTACAATGTCTTATCAAACTAAGCTACCTACTACGTAAAATAATCGAATTAACTGAAGGAAAAAAGTACGTTTTAAAAGATTGAAGAGTATCTATATCTTAATATATTATATAAATTTCGTGTCACAATGTTTGTCCTCAATGGGCTCCTAAACCACTTAACCGATTATAATAAAATTCGCACACCATGTGCAGTTCGATCCAACTTGAGAGATAGGATAGTTTAAATCTCAAATCGTTTTAGAGAAAGCGGGCGAAGCCGCGGGCGGTAAGCTAGTATTATATAAAACTCAAAGGTGACTGATATAGTGATCTATCAACGCACAGCCCACACAACTGGACGTATCGGGCTGAAATTTGGCATGCAGGTAGATATTAGGACGTAGGCATCCGCTAAGAAAGGATTTCCCGAAATTCTTGCGGGAACGGGGAAAAACGGGGATGCACGTACAAAGTCGTGGGCGGAAGCTAGTTTTCAAATATATACCAACTGGTTTAACTTCTAAATATATCGGTATGTGCTTAGCATGCAGTTGTAATATATTAGAAAATATAGTTTCCTTTAACTTACGCTTATATTGGTATTCGCTTGATATATTATAAGTACTTGTACGAAAGCAATAATTTCAAAATTTCTATTACCATGCAACATATTATTTATGTTTATAGCGACATTCTTCCGTTCCTGTAACGAGAATGTGAAATATTACCACTGTTCCCACTCGACCAACACCAAAATATATTTAAAGAGTACGACACGGATCCGATACGACAAAATACTTTTTCTCATATTAGTAATCCTATTACTAAGAGAACTTTAGTCTTAGTACCAATACTAGTAGATAAAATAAAGTATTACTAGAATCGCTTGAAAGGCTCGAAAACAAAAGAAACTAAGTTTTCAACAAGGTCAATCCAGACAATTAGTGTTAGATAGGTAAAGCACTCTTGACTTCTAACCTTCGTCGAAGGATACGAAACTTTATCTTAGATAAGGTTGTTAATAATTGAATAGATCATGCTCTTATTTTGACGTCGGACTTAATCTTTAACACTGAAACAAATACATACAATATGCTATAGTGAAACTTCTTAAAGCCTTTTATGTTTACGTGATTTTATTTTCATTAATTGCCACCGCAACGAAATATTCACTGAACTTGGTAATATATAAAATGCATAATTACAACATACGTTATAGAGAACTAAATTAATGAAATCGTATCGTATCCGCATCCTATAAACACTCCTTCGCAGCTATATTTGCGGTGCGATAAACGACAATAGTATTTGTGCGTGTTCCTGCGGGCGATAGACTATGGCATTACATAACTGGGGGCTACCACGTCTTATAGCAGCATTATATCCAGTTTGGGAAAGTGATGGCGCTAGACGACCTATACAGCGCTGTCCTTTTTCCACACTGAAAGTAATACTGTTTTAAAACGTCATGGTCTCAAGTAGTACAATACAAGTACACACTACACATACAATGTTGGTGTTTTCTGGTTCAATTGGTTTTTGGGTTTTCATATTTACGAGCCATTTTATAGTCGTGGATGGTCTGATCTATTGGGTAGTTCATGTAAAGTTTAAAGTTTAATGTTGTACTAGTATTTGAATTGGAAGGGAAGATGTATTATTACACTTGTTACATTATTTAACTTGTTTTATGATTAGTGCTAAGTAACAAGTATATCTTTAAAGATATTGATAGACAAAGTACAAGCGCATTTATTTGATAAAGTCATTGTTTATAAGAAATGCATATTATGCTTGCATGTGTCTTCGCAGTTGCCTGAAAAGAGAAGGAGAGAGCAATACGATATAAGATGATTATACAATCATCATCATCATCATCATCAGCCCATATACGTTCCCACTGCTGGGACACGGGCCTCCTATGAGGGTACAGGCCATAATCCACCACGCTGGCCTGCAAGTGCGGGTTGGCGGATGACACATGTCGTCGAACTTTTTAATTCTTCGACATGTCGGTTTCCTCACGATGTTTTCCTTCACCGTTCGAGCAGTGGTGATGTTACAACATGCGCAGATAAATTGAAAAATAAATTTATTTCCTGCGCGCTCGCCTGGTCTCGAACCACGGACTTATCGATTCGAAGTCCGAGGTCTCACCACTGAGCCACCACTGCTTTTACCAAGATTAAGACCTTACTTCATAGGATTATACAATATTCATGCCTTATTCTGAATTTCATAGAAATCGCTTTTTCATTTAACCTTTAACTGTAGCAAAATTATTTCATACTAGCTGCTCCGCGCGGTTTCACCCCCGTGGCTCCACTCCTGTTAGTCGTAGCGTGATGATATTATATATATATATAGCCTTCCTCGATAAATGAGCTATCTAACACCGAAAGAATTTTTCAAATCGGACCAGTAGTTCCCGAGATTAGCGCGTTCAAACAAACAAACTCTTCAGCTTTATAATATTAGTATAGATTTACATTATAAGGTCTCAAAAAAGTATACGTGTCTTATCGTCTTAACAGCGATATTTGCCAGACAACATTTTTTGACATTTGTTCCTAATATTAATTACGTAGGTACAATAACAAATAATAAAGTGTAATCAATTGGAATAAGTACCTTAACAAATAAGTCACTAGATTTAATCAGGTACGAAAACTGTTTGATTCATTCCGTTTGAACTGGGCCATCCACTTTGTCATGATATTATGACGACAACAATTTTAGCGATAATGTTATTTTATGTACAAAAATGTTTTGTACTTTTTCTCTCCTTTGTCTTCCTTTGATAAAAAGAATTGATTACGACTTTATATACTCAGTAATCATATTGCCTTATTCCATATTGTTTTTGCCTCAAATTTCTTAGAACGCGTTTAAAATTGTACCTATATAATATAATAATGTGCTATTAAAATAAAGACCGAGTGAATTTTCAACCGACCACGAGAGACTAATTTATAAACACGCAGTAGATACCTGGAAAATTTTAATTGAAATTAATTACAATAGGTACCATTATTATTCAAGTCTGAGTATAAAACTCTACGAAAGATGTTTGAAATTTATTTTATTATCTACATTATTTCTATTTCAATTAATCAAATGAATGAAGACTCTTAAATAATAGCAAAGAAAAAGTACCTACATAATAGTAACGTAGACCTAAATAATAGTTACATCTATACATATAATAAATCTGTAGAAGGGTCAATTCTGTACATTGAAAATATTGAAAAAATAAATAGCAGGTGGTGTTACTGGATCGATACCAAACCCAAATATGTGATTAAAAAAATTTTTGTCTGTCTGTCTGTCTGTCTGTCTGTCTGTATGTGAAGGCATCACGTGAAAACTAGCGGTTCGATTTCGATGAAACTTGGTATAATTATACCTTCTTATCCTGGGCGTAAAATAGGATACTTTTTATCCTGGAAAAATACGTAGAAAAAAATTAATCTTAATTTTTCAGTTTTATCCATAGACGTTGTTCCGTAGAACCGCGAACACACGTTGCGTATTATTATAGGCCTAGCCGTATTTGGGAATTGGGTCCAATAGATATTTATAAGATGTTATTGACAGAGGTACTCAAAATGGAGAAATAACCATCCACGCGAAGACCGACATCCGCGCGGACGGAGTCGCGGGCGGAAGCTAGTTATTAATATAAATTCAGATAAAATACTTTCATAAGAAATACCTAACTACCTAAGTAGCATTATATAGGGGATGACAATGTGTAAAACAAACGAGCGAAGTCGTGTGCGAAAGCTAGCAAAACACAAAACTCAAACAACAAGAAAAACATGCTGTCTTTCTGTTTGTCTTTAAGGTAGTATAAATAAACCCGCGAGACAATGTTTAAAATTCATTGAACATTTCGTGGACGAAGTCTTACAGTTCTAGCTGTAAATAATTTTGTTCAAGCCTTTTGCTCTTCATTTTAATGTTAAATTTACTCAATTAACCTAATATGAGATGGGTTCTTTGAGAATATAAATGAAACAATATAATTAGTTGTTACGGGGTAAGTACTGTTGAAGATAAATTGGCCGGTCGTTAAATATTTTTTACGTTGGAACGAGGTATTTAAATAGGAGTTTCTGGAAATAATCTGTGGCTTGAAAAACATTATTATATATTATATTACATAATTTTGAGCGAAAATATTCCAATTGATAGTAAATAGCGTAAGTGTAGCAAAAAAACTATCTTTTATAAAGAATATCGTGGCTTAGTATTAATATGATTAATTTATTTCTACTTATGCATATTCAAAAAAATATTATTTTCTCATAATATTACAAAAAGAAATACTTACCTATAGAGAAAATACAATTTGTAACATAATGGAATTCGCTTAGCATTGCACTTACAAAAATATTGAATTATTGTTTCTATATGAGCTAGAGAGAACTTTTTGAAGAATAGTAATTAAATTATTTACTTATTTAATGTCTATAATAAATAGGTATTAGAAGAATTATTGAAACGGCCTACGGCCTAATTACTAGTAACATAAAAAAGTATAAAATAAATAAGTAGATTATCAGCAATCCACATCAAAGTATCCACATACTATGCAAAAAAATAAATTTATCAATGAACAATTTCGCTGTATCGTTCGTATTATTAATAAACAGTTTATTTAAGGCTGAGTTTGAAGTATTTTTGTTAAAATAATAAACGGCGGAGAAAATATTTGCTTTGCTCTGATTAAAAATTTTTGCTTTTAATGTTGTGTTTGATTGTTTTATTGGATTAATAGAAAACACAGTCATCAAGTTTACTGTATTTTTCAATAATTGTGGAATTAAAGCCTATTTAAAATAAAAATAAACTAATCTCACCATGCGCGTGATGCTATGTTGTTTTTTTGTGGGTAACCCAAAATTAACAATGAATTCCAGATAAAATCAGTAATTTAGCAATATTATTTATACGCTTTCAAAACGTATAATATCCACTTTGACCCACCGGATTTCCACTATCTAATTCTTACCTTAGAGCTTCGCTTAAACCACACCCCGGACACTCCATACAAAATTATTGTTTTGACAGTCACACTGTAGAGACTGCAAATGTGTGTGTTAAGGCCGTGTACGCGGTCCGTGCGCTGTTTGGCTCAAATATGTGATTTTCCAAACCAGATTGTCCATCAACCACTTATCTTACAAACATATGAATTACTAATAATTTTAGGAAATTTTATTGTCTATATAGTTAGTTAAGAGTTTATTTCAATTAATACAGTATTTGTGAATACCATCAAGATAACTGAGCCGATGATTACTTGATTTCACTTTTAGTGTCAATTTCGAAGCTAAAAATATCTGAAATTGCTGACAGATCTAACACACATTTTTTTTTAACTAACTGTAAAAATCCTTATTAAAATAGTTAGTTAAAAGATTTTTTTATTTTGGACTCCTAACTTACGAAATTAAAATTCGAACAATGTGAATTTTTTTAGAAATTATAGTCGACAAAATGATTATTTTCACCAAGATATTTGACTTAGTTGAATATAATTTATACATATTGCAATAAAAGAACGTCTTACTTATAAGATAAAATTTAAAAAATCAACTAAGGTACCTCTATTATTTTTCTACAATTTTTTTTAAAGTACTATAAAACACTGCGCGCGACCCGAATAAAATCAGTCGGCAGCGAGCCTTCCCAGAGAGAGGACATGTTGCTCGGCGCTCTCCTGTGGACCTATGCTGTTCATAGTAAAAGGATAGCGCAAGCCGCGATCTATCGTAATAGATCGCGGAGATTTTGACTTGCGTTAAATTGAATAAGCCCTCTTAACGCTTTATGGTTGGCACATTTGTGACTAGCGTAAAAAAAAATTCGCGTTTTTTCTGATGAAATACATCCGTAAACAGCACAATATTTAACCATTTTCTACGAAAAACGATAATCACAAATCCAAAATAATAAAATTACTTTAAGTCAATTTGATTAATGTTGTCAATCTTCGTTGCGTTTCGTCTAAGACGTCGTTGGTATCGTCCTTGCGGGGAAATGGGTACCAAAACATGTCTGATCGTGCGGGGTGAGGTAAGTGTTTAATTTTGGCGGGAGGCGGAGAGTGTCCGTTCTGTAGCGTTTAGCTACTATTATGTATTCTGTGCTTAAACAACGCGATAAATTACCAAATTTAAGGCCTAGTCACATTTCTCTTTAAACACGCACTTGAATATCTTGCCCTTAACACGCACCATTTAAGGCCAAATCATGCATCCGTGGATGAAAGCACCTTTCGAACCTCCCCTTAAATAGCTATATTAATTACTCGGAAGATCGTGCGAGCAGCTAACAATGAATCAAGCTGCACTACCGGCTAAGCGATTAGTGCTGTAGCCGCATTTACCGCAGCTAGTTGATGGTTTATTAGCCGGGCTCATTTAAATTAAACGTCGATTTCATCGGGTACATGTGGAGACTGTATAAAATGGATTTTAGCCGCAATCCATTACTCAATATTTTGAATCAAAACTGTGCGGTTTAAGTGTCTCTGTATAATTTTGTTTAAGTAAATACAGCTACAAATACTTTAAGAGAAAGTTTTCTTAAAAAGATGGTAAATGTATGAAAACGCACACGCCCCGCAAACAGAAACAGTACATAAATATTCAAATTATTATAACTTTTCGTTTTGTCTACGTACATATAGTTTTTAAGAAAAACCCAATAAATAATATGATATATCATATTTCTATCTCGCTACTTATACACTAAACGAGGCTACGAAAATTGGGCGTAAAATATCCATTTTATATTTATTGTCAACATTATGGAAAGGTCAGAACGCTGTGGTGTGAATGGTAGATCCTGCAACGTGTCCCCCATAGAAAATTAGAGAGCATTGTGTGCCTGCTACGTGACCCTACAGAAATACCTCACCTTCTTCACACAAGCGAAAATACAACCAAAACCAACGTTTGGTTGAATGAAATATACGAAATCCCCAAATTTTTACGTGACCACAATCTGAGTACATCAAATGCCAATTACATTAGAGAAATCGCCATAGATTTGTGGACAGTTAAGAATAATGAGCGAAGCGGTTTAACACAAAATAAAACACAGTCCGAACCGCGGCCAAAAACTTTGTATGGACAATTTGAGCGGGCTCCAACAAGACAATGACTATGCCCGAAAGCGTTTTACGTCTGCCAACAACCACAATAAACACGACTGGCAATTTTGTCACAATTCATTGGGCCTTATCTTGACCGCGGGGCCCATATCCGAACACCAAGCAATTATAATTAAAGCTGTTCTATCGAGTCTATGCACATCCATTGCTGCTTTTATACGCATAATACCCAGCATTCGCCAACAAAACCTTCAATGTACGAATCGTTTGTGATTGTTTGTCGCAATTGAGCATAAGGAAAAGTTACATAGAAATAGCCATCCATAACGAAACACGAAGTGAGGCGATTCGTATCTATCTCTTAATAGAGGAGAATGTCTTCCAAAAGACAATTGGACAGTATTTCCATGAATAATTTGACTTGATGGTTAGTTATCTTGATTAGGCTGACATTTGATATGGGACGGTCAAGGGAATATGTAATGTGTATTCTGTTTGTGATTATATCGATTTCAGCTTTGACGTTCATACCATACGGGGGAGTATTGGGTTCCCGACAGTTTCTATGAAAATTTGTTAGAGCTAAAGAAAAATATGCGAAAGAAATTTCTTAGGTAAGTCCTGGTATTAATATAGGTAAAAGGGTAGAAAAACTTTTCCTTAACGTTGTTATGACATAAAGGTGTAACTAAAGGTTTTTAATAATACTTTGAAAAGCGTGATCTGTTCCTTTGACACTTCTGAGAAACTCTCGACCTCTTTAACAATGATTAATGCAGTCTGAAGTCTTCAATTAAGTGGGAGGTAAGTCTTGAATATCATGAATTATGTACACATAATGAATGGACCAGGTCACTCAAATTGCGGCGAATATAAATTAAATTATTGAGAATCTATTATAGATTCTGCTACCAAACTGGCATACATTTACTTGGAAGTCATAATCCTCCTTCTAGTGCAGTGGAGTGGAATAGCAAACGAGACTAGCATTAGCAAGTTGGTAAGTTCTCATTAGACTCAACTGGGTTGCAGATCATCCGCTTGAGAGGGTCCGAATCAGAAAATCGACTTACCTTATTATCTTCTACATTGATTATTAGAAATTGTCTGGGAAATTTAATGAGCAGCTTGGCGGGCTTAATCCTATTGCATCCTGTAGTTCAATAATCGGAAATAAAGTATTTGGAGATATGTCGTATTTATCTATTGACTTCATGTTTAGAAAAATTGATTTGTTTTTAGGCATTTTTATTACTGAAATGGAAAGGTGGAACAATTATTATTAATTTTATTCTAAGTAGTTGTACATACCTCATTTTTCTATGTTTATACATATAAATAGAGTTTATGATTATTTCGAATTTGCATTATTGCAAATTCGAAATAATCATAAACTCTATAGCTCGCTATCGTATAATCAGTTACACAGTTCAAACAGATTAAATATTACATTGAAATTTCAGACAGAAACCGAACAGAATTTAAATGAATTGCACCTATCTGGCGAATCTGTCTTTAATCATGACGAGCTTTGATCGGACGCCCAATGAAAAGGATCGCATTTCGGCCAATACGAGCCTTGTAATTAGTCGCTACTGGGAATCCATTGCTCATTACATGCACATATTAAATTATAGGGTATTCATTGATATTTACGGACTTTTCAACGCTTTCATCGCTGGACTAAATATTTCGCAGTTATTCATAATCCAGCTAATTGATGAGTCGATTTTTAAAATATGTGTAGTACTTTATTTGAACCATATTTTCATATTAAGTGTGTGTTTGTAGTAACGCTGATTACAGTTGCAAATATTTTATTAATTATCACTATTTTTTTGAAACCAAAGTCTTCATACATCTTTGTTCTAAACTTATACATATATTTTTATATCATTTTTACGAACGGTTTAGTCCTTAACATGAATTGCGTTTTTAATCATATAATAGTGAACAGTAACATAATGCACACGTCAAAGACAATTAGTGCATTGTAATTGCTGTGATCTGTCTAAGAAGCTTTCATTATCTTGATTGATCGTTGATTAATTATGCTTGATATTATATACCTAAGTTAGTTAGTCATGGCGGTACTGCCTGGAAATTAGGATGACTAGATTGAGGACCTTGCATTTAGGTGGCATTATATCTTAATTATATTATAAACGTATACCTACATTTGACAGAGTAGATAAGTGTTTGGGTGCATGGGTGATTTTAACTCTTTCAATCAAAAACTCGATGGATCTTTATTAAATTTGGTAAAAGAGTTCTAAGCAAATTAACTTCTTTTCGTGTTACCATGCAAGCAAATCACAGGTTCTAGCTAGTCTCTATGTATTAATAAATACTTATGAATAATAATAATATGTATCACTAGCTGTGTCGCGCGGTTTTACCCACGTGGCTCCGCTCCTGTTGGTCTTAGCGTGATGATATATAGACTATAGCCTTCCTCGATAAATGGGCTATCTAACACAGAAAGAATTTTTCAAATCGGACCAGTAGTTCCCGAGATTAGCGCGTTCAAACAAACAAACAAACAAACTCTTCAGCTTTATAATATTAAGCACAGATTTGTAAAAATACATAGATACCATAATACATACTTATTTGTCAAAATATATTGATGAGTCTAATTTGTTGTCTGTTGTGTTCTTGCGGGTGCCCGCGATACCACCATGTTATTGTTTAGCGCTAACCAGGGTTTAATTCGGTACAAGTCCGACACAAACCACGGCTCTAATTTCTATAGGGACTTTTGAACCCAGAGTTCGAGCACAACCAATGTTTGTCTTAACTTATTCGACTAGCAACAGCCTAACTAATAATAACACCATCAGTTTAATTGAAAATGGTTAACGTTTATAAACTATAGAGACGATAGCAGCAGTTACATCACAACCAAATTTGGCTTATTTTCACGCCATAAAATGCTAAAAATAATAGATAAACCGTAGTCCCATAAAATACACTGGGGTTACAGATTTGCCGCGCGCCCGCGGCTTGGCAGCCTTTCAGGGAATATTCAAACTCTTTTTGCACTTTGAATGCATTTTACATTCTTAATACTTCCCGCAATTGGTTGTGAATTATGACCAAAATGTCGCGCGATCTGCATCTGTAGTCTGAATTCTGAATGGAAATAATAGCTGCTGCGCCTGATGAATCTTTGTGACATTTCACGCGGGAGATTAAAATTTTTGTTTATACATTTTGAATAGTTTTGACCCAGTATTGTTACGTGGTTTTAATATGAAGAGCGAACGATCTGAACGAGTTTGGTATGACCTCAATATGGTCACATATTCAACTAGCTTTCCGGCGGCATCGTGCGTGTTGTGTAAAACATAAAAAATCGCATCCAAATCCATTGCGTGGTTTTAAAAATATACTTACATAGGCGCAGATAGACCATAGGAAAGCAAGTTTATTTTTCTGTTGTGACTATAAAAGTTATAGTAAATATTGATAATATTATTCTATCTTTGGAAATTAGTTTTGAGGTCTCAAAAGAGGTGTTTTATCGCGATTAAAATTAATAAGACATGAAATATGAAAACATTTAGAATTTACGAAGCTCGCTTATTCTCTGCTCGGTTATTGCAAATTTATAAATTATGTTTTCTTTAGTATTAGGTAGCTTATCATTTGTAACTTGTCTGCCTTTGCGTAAATAAATGTCAAAACGATAACAAATAATGCGGTAAAATTACACTAAACAATATTCCCTTATTTGTTTCGAGCTATATAATGACAAGGCAACATCTCTTCACATTCAATTAAATTGAAAAATTCTTGGCAATTCGCATCGTTTTGAGTAGAAAACTTTTCGCTTGCTTTGTTACTGTTTACGTGCAAATTGCACGTAATTTAACATGCACTTTAGTTCTTTTGATAATAGCTGTTTTCTGCCGTTTTTTGTAGGAAACTCGTCCAATATTCTGTATGGGTAATATTTTCTGCTTTGATGACAACGCTTTCAATGACTTTATTTTTCGTCGGACTTTGTGCTATATTTGGTAGAGAATTAATTTTGTGAATGAATGAAGACTAATAATTGTACGTATGAAGTAGATAATAGTGTTATAAAATAACTGGTAGCATGGACGAATATAATTTTATTGGGTCCATGCTGGTAGTCAACACATTAAACTTATAATAATTATTATTCAAAAGTAAACGCCTTTAATTAATTTTAAAATAAATAAATCGTTATTATAAAACTGTAGTCTGTAACATATTTTACATACGGCTATTTCACCTTTTTTACGGTATGATTTCAATGTTTATCTTTTAGAACATGAATAATTTCACACGATACGTGACGAGACACCTTATAACAAGGAGATAGTTTAAATAATCAATGTTACAACAAAGATGTTTTCCACTGCCGTTATGCGTGCTCAAATATTAATAGAGCTATCAAAGGTCAAAGGTTTAGCCCATGAATAAGTTATGGTACTGCCGTGAGATGACGTCAGACTTTTTTACCCTACTGGACATAGGTGCCATAGTATAGAAGCTTTGAACGTCATGAAACAACGTACGTTATTAACATGACGTATAAAATTTTAATTTTTTTGGTTATCACAACATAGTAGGTATATAACAAAGTCGCTTTCTCTGTCCTTATGTCCCTTTGTATGCTTAAATCTTTAAAACTACGCAACGGATTTTGATGCGGTTTTTTTTAATAGATAGAGGAAGGTTTTAGTATATATTTTATTAGGTTTTAGACGAAGCGGGCGACGCCGTGGGCGGTAAGCTAGTTGCGTATAAACTACATACGAATTCAAACATTTAAGACGTATTAACTCATTTTCTTCAACCAATGGTACTTTAAACACACACAACTAAACATTTGACCAACAAAGGGAACAAAGGCCCTATCACTGTCACATTCTGCCTTTGTAGTCACTTAAAAGGCTATTTTTCTATAAATGTCTAAAGTGTGTTTAAATTTAGCTCTACATTTAACCTAATAACACATGTGTATAGATCACGTATAGATAGATCTTTACTGCCTAGTACCTAAGTCTGAAAGCGAAACTAAGATAGAGTTAAGAAGCCTACATTCGCATAATAATTTTTTAGAATTTTTTTAGAATTTTTTAGAAGGAAGTGCAATTAAAGTCTAAAACTTACAATTCAAATGTTCACGAATTTAGTGTTTAGTTATATTTATATTAAAATAGCTTTCCACCCGCGGCATCGCCCGCGCAGTCAAAGAAAAACCTGCATAGTTCCTGTTCCCGTGGTATTTCCGGGATAAAACTTATCCTATGTCCTTTCTCGGGTATCAAAATATCTTTATACCAAATTTCATGCAAACTGGTTCAGTAGATAAGGCGTGATTGAGTAACAGACAGACAGACAGAGTTACATTCGCATTTATAATATTAGTATGGATTATTTTATCACTGTCAAAGTTACTCATTGCTCCATTGTTTTTTCATTGTTCATTCGGTATAATTTTACTTTGTTGATATCTAATATATTATATTATAAAGGCGAAAGTATGTGAGTATGGATGTATGGATGTATGGATGTTTGTTACTCTTTCACGTAAAAACTACTGAACCGATTACAATGAAATTTAGCACACATATAGAGGGTAACTTGGATTAACACATATGATAGTTTTTATCCCGGAAATCCTACGGGAACGGGAACTATGCGGGTTTTCCTTTGCAAACGCGGGCGTTCCATTGTAATCGGTTCAGTAGTTTTTACGTGAAAGAGTAACAAACATCCATACATCCATACAAACTTTCGCCTTTATAATATATATTAGATAGATATTAGAATATTAGTCTATATTGTCTAAAACAAGCAATCTGCTCGCTATTGTATCTTTGCTACTATATCAAAGATCAGTCAGATGGAAAACAAATGATAAAAGATAACATTTGAATAATGTTTGAATGAGTCTATTTTAATAATTTTCCCATACGTCTCGCACGAATTGAAATAATAAAACTAGGGTACTCGTTCAATGTAGGTACGAATAAATTTTATTTTTATTTTATTCTCTTATTCGGCGAATTCTGATAAAGGTATGTGTACAATTTATCAACGAAATGTAATAAATTTGTTTTCATATTTTTGTTATATAAAATCATGAAGTTAAATTATATTTGCTGGGAATATTTCATTATTTCTTGTTACACGTGTAACGCGTATAATTTATTTATAACAAGGACAACATTAAAGCTTTGTCTCTCGAACTAAATGAACCTTATGTTTAAGTGGAATTGCGTCATAGTAGTTCATTATACCAACATATTATTTTAAAAAATACGTTTTATGAGAATTACTGGTGTAGTGATGTAAAATTTTATTTATTTATTTATAATCTTTATTGCATACAAAACATAAATTATACAAATTTCACACACACATACAGGACATTTGATGCAAAATGCGGCTTTATTGCTTCAAGCAATTTCTTCTAAGCAACAATTTCCCTCGATTAGTTCATAATAACTTTACCCATTATTAGTTTAATAAGCCTGAAAATTTTACACTTTAAAGAATGAATATATTATTGGTCCTTCAAGTCGGATACATTTAAAACCGCGCAAACAAAACTAAAACGCCAAGTTTGGTAAATGTCATGGATTGGTAATTTAATTCTAGTTGAAAATCTACTGGTTGGAACAATTTGTGGTTTTGTGAACGCCATTCCCTTAGTTAACAGTTCCGATTGACCTAATTCAAGGCGATTGCATAGTATAAAGATAAAAGTAAGTTATCTTCGAACAAAGGTACATATCGCTATTTGTATATACGCGGAGCGCTTGGTCACGTCCCCCGTTCATGTACGTACGTAATCTTGACACACACACACAACGCCGTTCGGTTCCTTCTCATGGTCTCGTGAGGGTCGCAACATTGCTGTGCGCGGTCGGTGTTTGTTTATACAATTAGTTAAAATATCAATGTGACAAGTGACAACCCTGCGCCTCGCGAGTTTAGGTACCGTGCGCTCCTTAACGCTGGGAGTCGGCCTACTTGTCTCTTTATACTATGGCGATAGTTTCACTTATCGGCTTGAGACAGCTTCTGCTGCGGCCATTATTATGTCTGCATGTATTAGCAGAGCCATTGCACTAACTTGTTATTAACGTCATTATCTTATAGTATTAAACTGTGAACGCAATCTAATGTTATTGGAAATATTTAGCACAATATATTCTACTGTTAATTTATCACGGGAGTCGAAGATGGAAGGATTCTCCTGTCTCATTTGGATTATTTCTTATGGCTTGCTTTGGTAGTAATAGTCAACTTTGTGAATAAGTCATCATTGCTCCTATTCCTTTATTTAGAGTAGATATTAAAGTTCATTGTACACATATTCTTAGGTGACCTTCTAGGTGACAGACCTTCTTAGGTGTTGATTTCACGGAATCTGTTTATTATTTTAAGCATTTTAGTATTCCATGTATGCCAAATATCCGGCCCTTACTTATAAAGAGATATTGGTGTTTTTTTTTATCTTACATATTTTTTATATAAAAGCCTTACGTACTATTTTATACATTGAAAATAGCGTAACATCTTAACGATATTTCCAATAACTAAAATTCATTTTCCACTGACCCAGGACTACTTCGTTGTAGAATTTTCTATCTTCAATAATATGAGAAGTGTTCTTACAGCGGATAGTGTCGCTGACGTTTTGTACACAAGCGTTCTGGAGTTTAAAAGTTTTTCAATATTTATAAAATATTTTACGAGGAAAGTTTGTATTCGATATAGGACCGGACGGAGTGAATTAACGGTCCCTGTTATGTTATATAAAGTTGGTTTGAATATCATTTAGTGAAATAATTTTAAAATTTCGTTTTAGGTGCGAGAGAAAAAGTCTTATACAATAAAGTTATGATAGTTATGATACGATATATGTAGAAACAATAATAATTTTTAATTCTCTCATATGTGTTTCTAAAGTAAGTTGAAATAAAGTTATTTATTACTTTTATTTTCTACGTTTCCATAAGTTTAAAACAATAAGAAAACAACGGGGGAGTTTCCATAAAATCAGTCTCTCAAACGAAAATACAAAATGCAAGGAAGAATTTTCAATACAAAAATAAAACTTATATCAAAGTATTGCGTGAAAAAGTATTGAAATTATAATATCTTTAGATTTCAACTTGTCGAATATTGCAGAAGCGGCAACGCAAACTGGAACAAAAGATTTTATTTCTGTATTTGAATTTATGAAGAAAATATTCAGGGACGTAAAAATTTTCTTAATAAATTTCAATTTCATATAGAGCTCGTAGATTTCTATATGAGAGCTTCGCAGTTTTCATACTTAATTACTTGTAAAAATGTATGCATTTACAAAATAAGTTTTTACAGAGTTTTCATGAAGGACAAAGTATTTGAGAAATTCAGATATGTAGCAATTTTAAAGTTTCAAATTTCCAATATATGTTACTAGCTTACCGCCCGCGGCTTCGCCCACTTTGTCTAAAACCGAATAAATTATATACTAAAACCTTTCTCTTGAATCACTCTATCTATTACAAAAAACCGCATCAAAATTCGTTGCGTAGTTTTAAAGATTTAAGCATTCAAAGGGGCATAGGGACAGAGAAAGCGACTTTGTTTTATACTATGTAGTGATTATTATATTGTAATGTTCGTGGAGATTGAAGTAGAACTTCATATTATCCATATAGCTACACTACTACAGACACTACACTAACTTGAGACGGCTGAATCGATTTAGTTGAAAATTGATTGGGCATTGGTACAATATGTGATTACTACCTGGTAATCTGAATTCCGAATCAGTGGTAAATGTTAAAATATCTCATGACAGACAGCGACGGCGACTTATTTATCCTATGTATTAGTACATTAATCATACAAACCTGACTCACTGTCAGATTTTTCAAAAATTGTTCATATATAACGTATCTATATTGTTGATTCTATTTGAAAATTATATCAATATACAAGAAAAAAACTTTAATAGCGCGACTTAAAAAGGCTCAACGAACGTATAGCGACATCTATTATCACTGTACGAAACCAGGTGGCTCCACTCCTGTTGGACTTAGCGTTATGATAATATTAATTATAATACCTATAGCCTATAGCCGTCCTCGATAAATGGGCTATCTAACACCGAAATAAATTTTAGAAGTTCCTGAGATTAGCGCATTCAAACAAACAAGCAAACTCGTCAGCTTTATCTAGCTGCTCCGCGCGGTTTCACCCCCGTGGCTCCACCCCTGTTGGTCGTAGCGTGATAACAAACTCATCAGTTTTATAATATTAGTATAGACTAGCTTCCGCCCGCGACTCCGTCCGCGCGGATGTCGGTCTTCGCGTGGATGGTTAATTTCTCCATTTTGAGTACCTAACTCTGACAATGACATCTTATAAATATCTATTGGACCCAAATACGGCTAGGCTTATAATAATACGCAACATGTGTTCGCGGTTCTACAGAACAACGTCTATGGATAAAACTGAAAAATTAAGATAAATTTTTTCTACGTATTTTTCCAGGATAAAAAGTATCCTATTTTACGCCCAGGATAATAAGGTATAATTATACCAAGTTTCATCGAAATCGAACCGCTAGTTTTCACGTGATGCCTTCACATACAGACAGACAGACAGACAGACAAAAATTTTTTTAATCACATATTTGGGTTTTGTATCGATCCAGTAACACCCCTATTATTATTGCTATTTATTTTTTCAATATTTTCAATGTACAGAATTGACCCTTCTACAGATTTATTATATGTATAGATAGATTATAGTTTGAGTAGTACCTACTCTGCTCATTTAAATAAAATATTTTTTTAGGTTAATACTGATAGCATTTGAAAGCGTCTTAAAGTTTTCCACGAAAGAATCTTATAGAAGAAGCTTATTGTGGTAATATTCATTTTATATGTTTTAAGCTTTGTTTTTAGGAAAAACATTCAACATACTTTCTTCAGCAAATAATTTCAAAGGTCGAAACTGAATGTGACGTTTCAGTATGCAAATGAAGTAGTCGGTACATTAAAACGGACCAATTTACATACAGCTTATTAATTTTAGGGACGTAGACTATTGTACATCGGGGAATAAGAATATTATACCAATTACGCTCGGACTATGTCCATCGTTTTATTGTTAATATTTTTTAAGCTATTGCATAGCTTCTATCGCAGGCCTTGAGCGCGGGGACAGAATCTAGAAATTCCGTAACGAAAAAACCTCACGCTCCCCACACCGACGGGCGGAGGTGTGGCTTGAAGGCATAGCATGCAATAGCTTTACCGCGGCAGTCCCCGAGTGCCACACGTTTTTTTTTATAAAATGGTTTGCCAGCACTACCTCAAAAAATCAAATGGTTTTTGGTTAGGTTTTCGTTACGTAAAAAGAATAATGTAATATAATAATAAGAAAAATATAATAAAAAAAGCTTTAATAAATTCATAAAATTATGAATTGTGATCCTGGATGGCCTAAATGGCCAATTTTAAAGGGGTCAAAATTGAGTCTACCTGATTTGGTTAAAATCAAATAATTCATTGAAGCGTCTTAAAAACCAAGAAGCAAGGAAATAAAAATATCCAAGAAGCTACCATGTTATACCCCGTAGTTTATGCCTAACATTTAGTACACAAAACCACACTGTGTTCAATACCCCAAGATTACACATAATAATATTGACAATGGGTAGGATCTATTCAAACTGAACCCTCCCTAAAAATTCCCTTTACAAGACACAATATGTTTGAAAAAGGGCATTTATTGATGTTACGCATCCTTCCTGACCTGAGCTGGTAATAATGTTAGTGAAATTTCAACAACACGACAGAATTCATTTATATTCAAGGGAATATGGCGTATTATAGTGCACTATAATATAATGGACTATAATCTATAATGGTTTCATTTCACCCTTCTTGTATTTGATTGGAAGATTCGACAGCTCTACCAAGGCTCTTCTGCATGTAATGTTAGAGATTTTTAGCTGTTGAATAGTATAAGACATTTTTCACATTTTATAACAACAAAATACATAAAACATCTATGCATACCATTACATTGCTATGTTTTTGTTGTCAAGATTCAAAATATATTTTAGACTATTTTTATTTATTTATTTATCCGCATTAAAGATTAATTATTGTTTCTGTCGTCATAGTTTAAAAAAATGTTAATGCTATAATATAATTATTGGTCTATTCGATAATAAAAAAAAACGAAAAACTATTTAAATATGCAGAGTAACTGGGAAATGTTTCGAATTGTAGGTATCACATAGGTATTTATTTATTTATTTATAAATACTTTATTGCACTTAAAGATAACAAAACAAGAAATACAAACACTTAAATATAACTTACACTAAGTACAATTGGCGGTCTTATCGCTTAGAGCGATTTCTTCCAGACAACCTTTGGTACAATAGAGGAATAAATACCAAAATACATAAATGGGTAGTGCAATAATAACTATGATATAGGATACACATACATATTATTTATATTGTGACATAAACTAAATAAGTAAAAGGTACTTTGTTTTCAGATGGATTTGCGTTAATATTGAGTGTGTTTCTATTAATTTATTTTGAAACTAGCTGTGCCGCGTGGTTTCACCCGCGTGGCTCCCTTCCTGTTGGTCTTAGCTTAATAATATATAGCCTATATTACTCGTGGGTAATGTAGCTTTCGAATGGTGAAAGAATTTTTAAAATCGGTCCAGTAGTTTATGAGCCTATTCATTACAATCAAACAAACAAAGTTTTCCTCTTTATAATATTAGTGTAGATTAGATTATTACATAATGACAACACTAGACGAGACCGTGAGACTCTACTTTTTAAAAAGCACATCATTTCGGATACATTTTATCTGGGCATTGAAAAAAAGGCTTCTGATATTAAAGTTATTAATATCGAAGTTGATACCTGCTAAACCAGTTCATACTTAGCCTATTTAGTTATAGTTCAGTTTTGATAAAACCGGCTGACATTCAATTATGTGGTAACAGGGTGAAATAGGGTGGTCCTCATTAAAGAGAAAATTACGCTCAAACTTTGCGATTAAAACACATAATTATAATAATTTGCGGTTTACGTGGCGTCACCTCGACCTTTTTGTTTTGAGGAAACGTTGGTCACGCCTTTTGTGGCTAATATGGCTTATTTTAATAGCTTCGTGTTACAATTGTAAGGCGATAATTTAAATTAATTCTTAATGTAGTTAAATGGTTTTGTATTATTGCAAATTGCAATATGTTTATAAGTTATGTTCGTAAAAATGAAGCTTCGTGTTGATTGATTGAAAATGAATACTTTATTTTATTTTAGAGATAATATCACTAGACTGTGTACTAAACAAGTAACTAACCACCTATAAAATAAATAGTTATTCCTAATTTGTGTGCGTGACTACTATAATAGTTACTCTTTCGTCTTGATGTTGTAATTGTTTGTAAGTATCATTATATATATATAATATGTAATTAATTTTTTATATATTATGTATATACATAATATATAAAAAATTCTTGTGTCACAATGTTAGAAGTGTAAAGTAGAATATTTTTATACTATGTAATAACAAAAAATAAATAGTATAAACATAAACAAAATACATTAGAGGTGCAAAATAACGTCTCATTTTTTACTAACGGCAACAGCATGATAATAAATTTATCCAACACAATACATAATAGGGTTCCATTTATATTCCATGCGTTTTTTCAGTTCAAAACTATTTATTCTCTCCCTTGGGAGTCATAGCTTCTGATATTGTAACGTTTTTTACACTCAACTGTATGTTATAGTTATTTTCTTTTAAAGAAACTCAGCTTTTTTATAGAACGGTACCTAGATGTTTTTCGGATGATTTACTTTATTTAAAATTTGAAGATTGAACCTAAAAAAGTCGAACCACCGGAATCAAAATCCCTGTATTGTAGAGCAAAACACGTTTTAGTATACAAAAAATTTCAACATAAAAGTTAAAATGTTCAAGTGACTGGATGGATGAATAAAGAATTGCACATTAACGAATTAAGAATTGCCTTATACACTGATATAATACATATTAAAACTAATTTTATACCATAATAATTAAGGCGTAACTTAGTCTTATGCCTAATTAACCCCCACAATTTTGATAGTTTCATCTAAAAAGTTAACAGCGGTATATAATTATCTGAGCACTAAGTGCAACTTAGGTACTAAGCCTTGGCTATCTAGGTATTACCTTATCGCCTAAGAGCATACCTGAATGTCTTCACTAGATTATACCAGATTATACGATGAAAGAGCAAGTACCGAACAGTTTTAACTTAAATATAATATTGCAAATGTAATTAACAAAATGTAATTATAGTTATAATTAAATGATGTATTAATTGGAACAGATCGTGATACTTATGATTTATAATATTTAAAAATGAATTATAATAACATGGTTATATTAATCCTGATTATTAATATAAATTTAATTTGTACGTTTTCCTATAAATTAAAGTATTGATGCAAAATTCTTTGTCGTTTACGTAAAAACTATTGACTTATTTGACTGTTCTTAGGGTGACGATATTTTATTGCCTTTAGAATGGACTATCTAACAGTAAAAAACTTTTTCAAATCGGAATTGTAGTTCCTAAGATTCAAGAAAGCGTGTTCAAACAAAAAAGCAAAGCATAGATTAAGTTATATTTTAAATTTTTTACACGAAGCACGATAAATTAATAATGCTATTTATTTGAGATACTTGCCTAATTGCTTGATAAATTAATTTATGCGTTGTTTGCCGTATTTGGCTCTAAATAATTGTGGCGCGCTCTGGAATTAGCTAGCTACCAAGCTAGCTAATTCCTGTTAATATGAATAGGAAAGTAAATTCTAATTCTATTTATTGTTAAATATAATTTTAATAGCGATTTTTTTGGGACAAATGATATTTTTAAGCAAAGCGATACATTTTTAAAAAGCTTCGTTGCACCATCTATCGAATTTTGTTCTACTGCATTGATACAGGAAACATAATCATAATCAATACAACTGTAACAGTGTGTTTGATCGAAGATACATGTTGTCTCAATATTTAGTTCTATTACAGAACAGTTTCTAATAACACACCGCGATTCAAGGAGTATTTAAAAATTGCGAAACTTTCAAAAGGAAAACAAATCAAGATAATCAATCTGACTTTAGCATAGCATGCGAAACGATGCGAAAATAATATGTAAAGTGAATAAATCGCGTTTTAAATCCGTTAAAATCTTTAATTTCTAAATGAATTTAGCATTTTAGTCCATATTAACTCATCTTACAAGATATCAAGGTGCTATTTCAAACATAACATAGTATAATGTAATGCAGGTGTAAGATTCATCTTGGCGGTGGCCCAGAAGATGGTATCTCATCTTATTTATAATCTGCATTGGAGTATTGCGTATCTTAGTGTAATACTGTATTATGTATGTTAACTAAATGGTAGGTTTAAGTTAGAAGTTATTAATTTAATTTCATGTTATTAATACAGCTAAACTGAGTGATGAATATGCGCAATAATAAACACGAGTGCTAAAATGACGTTTTTAAAGCTACTTAAGAAAAATAATATCAGATGATTGACATAATATTATAATGTGTCAAAACATTTTATAGAGATCTTGTACAATTTTAAAAGCTCTACAACTTTGAGAGCTCTATGAAATCTAATCTCCTTAGAATATATTATCTAAATAAGATCTAAATATTATAATGAGTCAAATGTTTCATTAAGTTTAGGCACAATTCCTATCCTGTAATTAAAGAAAGATGCATATACTACGGCGAAGAAAAAAAAAAGTACTAAATAACCAAGACATAAAGATAACCCACTTGCCTAAAATTAAAAATCGATCAGTAAAACGGATGTAAAATGAATCCGTCCCTTGACCCAAAATAGGACATGGGCTTTTACACACAAAAATGTATTGGGAAATCCCGAGTGGGTCTCGTCTCTTTTAAATACAAATCTTGTTGATGCTGTATTTTAAATTAGAAAAAAAGTTCGTGTTTCGTTATTATTCAAACCTATTTTTCCAATGGCTTTAGTATATTGGTATTACAAAATTATATTGTTAAGTTTATTCAGTGAGCAGAGCATTATTTGTCTATTAAAACATAAAAGGCATATAACTTTTATATACTAGAAAAAGAACTTCTAATCCAATATTTAACACGTGTTACAAACAACTAAGTATCATATTATTTAACATATTGTTTATTATAGAAGGAGGATAATTCAAACTGTCGAAACATACATGTGGATGAGGATTTATAAAGTAGTATCTTTACTTTACTTTTTACCACGTGTAACTTAATCTTTATACCTAAAACTAAAGACAAATAAAAACAATATTTCCTTCATTTGTTTTATAACATACTAGCTACTTGCTCCGGTTTTGCTCGGATTTCCTTGAGATATAAAATATCGTATAATCTCGGTAAGGATGTACGATTCTACTGCTGAAAGAATTTTTGAAATCGCTTCAATAGTTTTTTTGTGAAAACATTATAAACATACATACAAAAACACAAATGTTTTCTCTTCATTATATTCGTTTAGAAAACCAAAAAGTATCACCATTTCCTTTATTAGTTTTTAATCATACCAATATCTTAACTTTCTTGACTCTCATAGAAATTTTACTACCTAATGCACTTAAACTTCAGTTTATAATCAGTCAATTACAAACTTTCACAATATACCACACTCGCCAGGGAATTCCAGACTTTAAACCTAATAAATATATAGCCGAGTGTTGTAAAATAGTGACTTAAACTTTACTTTCCTCTTTCTAGGTCAATCAAGTTGGTTCAAACTCGATTTAGGAACACGAAGAACGTTTTAGGAGACTGCACGATTGGGTATCATGATGCTTTCTCTGACGTTCTAGAACATTTACTCGAGAGACTGGGATTTGGTGAAACTAGTGGTGACTTCGTCTGCAGTCATAGGTACCAGCTATTATAATTGTCATAGGCTTGCATATTTCAAAAATTGTTTAAACTTTCTAAGTTTATTCCGTTAAAGCATCTTTCTTTTAAGAAAAAATAAGATGTAAGTATATATTTTGATAGCAGGAAACATTTGACTTACCTATGTGGTTAAAAATATCTTCGAATTCGGTAAAACATAAATTATAGAGTCTATTTTAAAAGTCCAACACTAACTTGTTCCTATTAACTAATGAATTTTTAGAATGGTTGATAAATAATATGGAGAATAAATATACCTACATTATTAATACAACATCTTAAAACATAAGATACAACACCTTTGCTTTCCAAGGGGAGCTGATTCACTCTAAAGGGTGCTAAAATTGCTAATAACGAAAACATACAATTAAGTCATCAATCTCAATTAATAACAATACAGTGGATTTATGCCATTTGTCAGACGCTCAAACACCTATTAGGCTTAACTTCAAGATGCTACTTGACAACCAATGATGGATTGATATCTCCTCTCTGTTGCTATGTGAGCTGATCCATCGAATATTGATTTGCGTATATTGTTGTGGTGTAGTGTAGTGGAAAATGTGTTTTGTCGAGATTTGTTTATCCAAGATTGGGAACACGTATTTGAAGGTACATGTTTTCTGTCTCAAATCTAAGTTGTTTGGTTTCAACGGTTAAACGACTTCAAAATATACTGTACCTACTTTGAACTTAACCAAAAAAAACCGAGAAGTATTTATTATAAATAAGTAGGGTATATATTAATTTTTATATATTAGCGACGGCTATATTGTTGATTTACGTTTTTACATACTACATTCAGGACACTATAGATTGAGAAAAATAATATAAAATTCGACTTTAGACACTCGAAATTCTAGATCTAAAGAAAACAGCAACTCACTTTCTGTTATTACATCTTAAACCAATTTTATGGCTCGACCCTGAGGGCGTCAAAGTTTACAGAAAAATACCTAAGTTGTACCAATTAAAACTTTACTTTTGCCGTAAAATTAATTAAACACCATCTGTGACAGGAAGCGTTGAAAAAGTATAGGTACTCTATTTAATTACATTTAAGTTTGAAGATAAAAGTTTGATTATTGTCTTGGGAAATGGCTCGATTAGATTTTGATGGGAGGAATAGGTCAATGGACTGTGTGGCACAGATAATAATTATAAATGTACCTATTATTGACCTATTACGAATTTGCATCAAAAGGTGTCAAAATATAATGGAATGGATCAGAATGGATAACAAAGTGAAACCAGGGAGCTACCGTGACGCACATTTAATAATAATGAACGTATCTATTACAAATTTAAGATAAATAGTGTCAATTAATATCTACCAAAAAGAGGTGAAATCCGAGCGATTACCATGCTATGTTTAAGCAGTCTTAATACCAGTGTGAAAAAATGACAGAGCTTTTATATAGGTCTAGCGCCATCACTTCTCTACTCTGGAATTAATACTGCTTTAAGACATAATAGTAACCTCCCAGGCCTTAATTTTATCATATTGTCTATACCTCTATCGCTTTACAAAACCATTAAAGGTTTTACTGAAAAAATTACCAAGTTTTTGCAATATTATCACAGCCATTCATCAGCTGTAATAACAGATGTTTGAAGCACTCATTTATCATACAACACAGAGGCGTGACGTTGTAGTTTTCTTTCACATAATTCTTCACGTAATCGGTCAGTGTAGGCCCATCGGTCAAGGGCTGCAATTACTATTTACTTTTATGTTGCTATCTTTTCATGGTATAACATGTGTGGTCATCTATTATCCTGTTATGTGTAAATATGATAAGATTATTATATTGTATCTATTCTTTACACAAATATGTTTAGATATATTTGATAGACAAATTATTGCATGCATATATTTTATAAAAATTGTATTTTGGATATTGCGTATGCAAAACAATGACCTATTATACTAGTAGACGCGGCATACGCCAACATCATTGCACTAAAAAACAGCGTAATTAATACATACCTACTTACTAACGCATTATCACCAATACAGTTGTTCTCTCTTTCACTCTCACGCACGAGACATAATACATGTCTCACTCATGTACTTCGTAATAACAACTGCCGATTAAAATACAAAAAGAACGTCCAGCCACGACGCTGAATGGTGCGTGACTAAGTGAAACTCGGGCACTTACCTGAGTTTTTTCTTGCCAAAATAGAGAGCGGGTAACGTATCTAGCTCTTTTATATATCATAGATGCAAAATCATAGTAGTATTGTTTTTAGTAAAAGTAATATTGTATAGCGTAGTTAACTTGGCTAGAACTAACAAAGCATAGGCGGATAGCCATTATGCTTTTTTATCTATATTATATTCTAACGAATCGATTAACGCATAGATTTTTTGTATTAGTAAACATTAATTCTATTAGTACGATGTCTAAAATACTTTTAAATATTATAATAAAAGAAAGCTGGAAAAGTAGTTTCCTATTTTAATGTTACAACGCTCTAAGTCGTGCTATCTATACAAAAATCGTGATATTCCTTATTAATAGCTATGTAAAAACAAGCCAAAGTTATTTATTCGGCGCGATAGCGGGACGGATGTGTGGCCACATAACTCAGGGTCTAGCGTCCGTCATGATAACAGCTAATGGAGACCGGGAAAAATTATCTTCATGTTCTGGTATACTTTCATTATGGTTTAGGGAAATTAAAAAACCCATAGTTTTATTTCTCGTAGTAGTTAAAGTATCAGATACATATGCCCACACGGATAAGGTTATCTCTATGTTTTGGTGAAGTAAGAAATAATGTATTAGCAGTGTAGCGACTACATATTTGTAGATACTTATTAGCAAGTTCTTATTAGCAATATTGTTACGTAGATAGATTAACACACGTTTTACTTATATGTAAAGAATTAAGATTGTAACAGCACGTAGTGCATAGTATTATATAAGCAATGTTGTATGTAAACTAAGTAAGTCATTTTAGAATCAATATACATATAGTATATAGTCGTGACATAGATAATTATAACACCTTATCTCGTTAATTTATTGCCATCACTCAAACTCTGGCAAAAGCAGTAAAAGATGAACATGTGTGTATGTGTACACTGCCAGCGTTAAGGCTGTTTATAGGCGGCGACCACGTAACATCAGGTGGCATTTTCTGCAAATAAAGATATCTAAGATATTAAATGAGACATTTAAGATAAGGTGCTTATATTTATTATAAACTATTCAATTAAGTAATTATTCATGAGCTTTCGTTCAAAAACTTTTGGTGAATTTTACGATTTGAGGTTCACAACATTCAAAATTTAAATGTTCCGTGTCAATCTTAACTAATACATAAATATATCAAGAGTATATTTTGAATATTATACACAATAATAACACAAAATACAGGTAACATTATCAAGTTATATTCTCCCAATATAGAGCAGAACTTCCACCCAGAAATATGAAATTTAAATTTGGTAAATTTCGTAAAAGTCAAAGGGAATAAAATATGAAATTGTACCGTCACATTGCAATAGAAGTTTCCAAGAAGGAAATATCAATATTTCAATATATGGGGTATTGTCGACGTAAGAGCTTTTGATAGATGTCAGATCTGTCAATTATGTATAACTTGAGAGCAAGTTACATGAAATATTCATGGTCTTTATGGAAGTACGGTCAATGTTATAAAGAACATACGTTTTTTGGAGGAACATAAGTAAGCTGAAGGAAGTCGAAAAATTTATGCGTATGTTTAAATTTATTGTATTTTTTTGTATAATAGCAGCATTAGCAGATATATAAAAAAATATTGAAATAGAAAGGCCCAAGTTACACCAATACAACATGTATCACAGTTACAGCAATACTATTTTTCAGTATCGTTACAGTAATTGCTGATAAAACAAGCCATACATGTATCAGTAACTAATCGAGTTTTGAGTTGAAGCTTGTCCTATCCCATTATCTTGTATAGATCCATCATCCATAGGCAACACATCAGCTGCTTCCGTAGTTTCTAACCGTAGCGATGTCATTGCCTCTCTTGTAGTATAGTTATAGGAGTAGTTCTTCCGAGTTATATTGGGATAAAATAACGCTACCTATGTTAATTTTATAAAGGGGCTAAGGTTCTAGTTTCTACCTTTGTGTGTTTGAAGTAATCATTGGAAATATAGCTATATATAATACTAGCTTTCCACCCGCGGCTTCACCCGCGCAGTCAAAGAAAAACCCGCATAGTTCCCGTTCCCGTGGGATTTCCGGGATAAAACCTATCTCGGGGTAAAAAGTAGCCTATGTCCTTACTCGGGTATCAAAATATCTCTATACCAAATTTCATGCAAATTGGTTCAGTAGTTAAGGCGTGATTGAGTAAAAGACAGACAGAGTTACTTTCGCATTTATAATATTAGCATGGATATCTTTCTCTGCTAGAAAGCCACGCCATTTAAAAATAACATAGATTATTTTTTATTTCAGGTCTACGTTGGCGAAGCCTGGGCAAGCGCCGTGTAAACCATAAAATATGAGTATCAAATTTGATTAAAATCCCTTCTGCAGTTCACTTTGAAAATCAGCCACATTGACAAAATAATATAAAGGTAACTGTTAGTAAATCTGGGATTTTAATGATAAAATAGTGCATGCTGGTAATCGATACAGATAAAAAACGTAGGCCGCCTGTTATGAAACTAAGTGCAGTAATGGATAAAATAAAATCTATATCATGTTTCTATTAAAAAAAGTATAAAGAATATTTTGTTAAATATATTCCTGTAATAAAAATCAATGCTAGTAAAAATGTTGCCTATTTTAAGCGCTTACAAAACGCCTACGTAAATAAATGTTCAAGCCTTTCAAACTTTATCCATAGAAGTAGAAAATAAAAGTACGTTTCTTTAATAAGTATTATATCGGACTTAAGGGTTAAGCGGGTCGGAACGGTAGGAATCCAATTTATATTCAAATAACATTAGCATTATTGCACACCAGTGGCCTCGATAGATGTCGCTACATTGACATTTAGGCTCCATTCATACTGGCTACTTTTTAAATCTGTTTGAAATTAAAATGAGGTTGCTTTGACAGTCCGATAATAGATTATAAAAGAAATTTTTTTTTTTTAATTTTAACTTTTTCGACTAAGTAAAAACAGTTCTCCACATTTAACGTCGAATTTTCTTCCAGACCATCTAGGTTTGGTATAACAAAACAACTTATATTTAGATATAAGTAGGTTCTAATAATATTTGTTATTTCTCATTGTCTATAGCTCTAGCCTATTCATTGAATAAAATTGGAAAAGCTTGAGCATTAAAAAAAAAAAAATTGAAAGTTACTGATGAAATTTACCGTACAATTTAAGATTAATAAGGCATAGATTATATTCCAACCCATAACAAAAGAAACCGGCTATTTTAAATACAAAATAGCCCTGCAGTCGATAGCTTGGAAATTGTTGAAATACCAGTTCCCATAGGTTTGATAGCGAAGCTTTTATTATGCAAAACGTCCGAATCCTGACCGGGGGACGGTCAATGCGAATATGGAACATTTCCGTTTATATCGGAATTCGGCCATTTTCTATATGCCCAAGAATTGTTCTTTATATCTTCCGTTTTCCAAAAATTACCGAAAAGGAATACAATTTCCGAACGGAAGGTAATAAATGCGTCTTTTTGAGTTTTCTGGATTGTAGATCCGTACCATAGGAATACGTTAACAGAAAGTTATCATGTGTGTATAACATAGGTTATTTTGTATATATGTGTGCGGCTTATTATTAGGTACTTCAACTAAGATAACACTGTCAGTTTCACTTAGTTGGTTCTAAATCTATAGTTCAAAACACAAACAAAGAGAAGATCAAAATATCAAGCGTGATTTCATAGTAAATGTTATAACATATTCTTGTTTTATATACATAAAACAACGTTACAGGTACGACGTTCGCCTATTTTCTTGTACATATTTGTTTTTATACGATTTGGTCAATCTCATTTTCTATTTCGCTATTTTGTTATTTCAAATCTGTATACTTGTTTAGGCAGAAAACATCTGACAGAGTTAATAAAGGAACGCGGGACCTCACGGAGTAAACTTCAATTGAATATTTTAGGTCTTTACCCTTACCATGAGTTAGCAATCAAATAAATCTTATTACTTACTGCATTCGAAAGCGAGTACGCGTCGATCGAAATTATAGTGAATGGCTTAACTTAAATTAATCGAAACAATATTTCGGTACGATACGATAGTTTTTTTTTATTAATTTAAGCGAAATTAGTTTTCTATGTGATCCAGAGGTGCTGTATAATTTCCAAATATTTTTTTTTACTCAGCCACTAATGAGTCAGATCACTGTAAACTCATGATAGATGCACTGTGCAGTTAATATTAAAAATTATTACAGCGCCTCTAGCGATCACCAAGAGAACTGATTTGACAGTTAGGTTAGAGAAATACTGTCTCGATCCACGCTTACTCGCTATCGAATGTAGAAAGCGAACAAGTAAGATTCGATTGCTCATAGTAAGGGGTAAACTCATGGTAGGCTTACTGTGCCCGTTAGCATGTATTGATCAACGTTACGTAATCATTTTGACAATACGCTTTGATGTTATTTCTAGGAGATAATGTGTTGTCCTTAAGTTCTCAACTTTATGGAGATGTGTAGTGTAGAAGCTGTAGTGGAATATTTGGGTTAGAAATTGATACTGTAAAGGAAACAATTAATACGAACTCAAACATAGTTTGGACGAATAACTATGGAATGTTTGCTAAGTACACAAATCTGATATTTGGTAGAGTTTTTATGAAATTTTGCATCGAGCTAAAACTCTCTTTTTTATAGTGGGGAAATTTTCTTAGATACCCCCGGCTCCCGGGTTATGTCGGATTATGTCGGATTTTTACCGACTAAAACCCCACTCTGTTCCATCGCGCTGCTTTGGACGGAACTGTGGGAACGGTTACGACTCTACCGCGTGTCCCGCCCAGCAGATGCCCGTTTCCAGTCCCACCACAAGAACCCCCCTCGCTGGCGGCTGCTGGAACGAAGGCTTACGCAACCAACGCGCAGACAATGGATCTTTCCCCGCTCCATCATCCGCGTTCCCCCGAACTTTCGACCCCCACACCGTCCGGCCGGAGAACTAAAACTCCCTAAACGAATGATAAGAACTACAAACAATTTGTAGTTACTTCTACTTACATAGTCATTCATTTAATTCATATGATATATTCATAACATTAAGATAATATTGTAAACTGACATAAATTACATTTATAGGTGAGTTAATAAACAGAAATACAAAGTTTTATACGCAATTCCAGTTAAATAACTGACAATAACAGATAATATAATGAATTATTCAAATGCACATTTATACGCAATGGGATATCACGTGAAGAGTTATGAAGAAAAACAAAGTTTTCTTGGGAAAACGGTGCATACGTAATGCCCGTGCATTCTACAAGTTGTTTGCTCTTTCTGTTCTCTGAATTATTTAATAATTTCATTGAATATAGGATTTTACTATGGAAGAAATGTTAGAAACGTTATGATGGGCATACATAATCCATACTTAATATTATAAATGAGAAAGTAACTCTGTCTGTCTGTCTGTTACTCAATCACGCCTAGAAACTACCTGAACCAATTTTCATGTAATTTGGTATGGAGATATTTTGATACCCGAGAAAGGACATAGGCTACTTTTTATCCCGGGAAAATGACGCGATCCCGGAAATCCCACGGGAACGGGAACTTTGCGGGTTTTTCTTTGACTGCGCGGGCGAAGCCGCGGGCGGCAACCTAGTACTAAAATATATCTTCATCCTTTAGGTATTTTGAGAGCCTGAATTGATATGTTTTCACTTAAAAACCACAAATCCGATTTTGATGATACTTGACAGTCATGTAGCTTTTGCAGTAGCATAACAAATGAGCTGTAGAAATACTTACTTTTGCCGAAACCAGCACACGCACAGCTTATAAATAATGCCAAAAAAGGCTTTCTGAATTCCAACTAGAATTCTATTCAACAATTTTAGAGTAACAAAAGATTTCTCAGTAATTTTTTGAAACTATAATTATAAAATTAAATGGAAACATAAATTGATTTGAACTTAATCATAAAACTATTGTAAAAACATTAATTAAACGTTTGTATTATATTGTAAGTAGAAAGCGGCAATTGTTCAAAATAATTTGGGTAAAATTAGTTTTTCTTCGTAGAGCACTTTTATATATATTATTATGTTTTAATTGATATAAAAACTAAAACATTTTCTATAGTATTCAATTTGCTTGGGTTTAAAAAGCGCTCTTAAGTTTTTGTGGTTTTAATAATTCTTACCCGACTTACAAGCCGTTTTTATTAAACCGACGAGTAAAGTGCTTCTAATGGCATACTTGAAAAAGGTTTATCAATTTAACTTTTTCTTTATTATAATTCAACATGGCGGTTTTTTAATGTTGTAAAAAATAATGGACGCGCACAGTGTAATTTACCATTTATTTTGATTCACTGCCAAATTTTTATATAAAC
Source organism: Colias croceus (assembly GCF_905220415.1). Taxonomy (NCBI): domain Eukaryota; kingdom Metazoa; phylum Arthropoda; class Insecta; order Lepidoptera; family Pieridae; genus Colias; species Colias croceus. The sequence goes on from NC_059547.1 coordinate 2,410,151, forward strand.
TAACGACATTACAATAGTTCTTGTTACAATTATTTTACAAGCAAAATGATTAAAAATTGCACATTGAATAAAAAATCCAAATCAAACTTACCTGTCCTTTGCACAAATGAAGTTAAAAAGGTTATTAAATTTAAGTGAAATTATGCCTTATCTGGCATTGACCTAAATTTACCCCTTTCACCTTATTATTAGGCAAAATTGTTCAAAATTCCATCTTTCAAAAACACAATAACGTAATTTTCTTTGTATCCAAACAATTTTGTTAACATTATGATTTTGATTAATTCTTTTAGCCTGTCCTATCTATTATGTTCCTAAGAGGATCCTGTAAGTAACCGCTACTGAAAAAGATTAACAAATTATTTGATCGAATAAACAATGCAGGTCACATCAGTTATCCCTTATTAATGCAAAATCCCGTTGAGAAATAGACGCTTTCTCTCATTCCTTACTGAATCGAGACCACTTTTCCTTATGACACTCAAACCTCTGTCGTTATGCTGAGGCAGCGGTTCTCAAAGTGGATATCAATCCTCAAGAGGCCAGCCTTGATGTTCCGTGTTATTTTTGACACAATTGCCGCTCAGTGATGCTTACCATTTGAATAAGTGTGTTGAAATTTCGTTTGCATATTTCAGGGGCTTGTAAAAAATGTTGGGAACTGCGAAATGATGTGGTCTTTGATCATTTTCTGTTTTGTATATTTTTATGCTTTAGATTGCAAGATGGTTGTTTATACAAGCAACCTTCTTCTTATTTTGCCCTGAAACGATAGAATAATATGATATCAAAATCAAGATGATTGTGTAAAGGCTAGAAAAAGTTACGATATAATATGTCAGTTATTTATTTACATAAGTGTAAAAGTAATTTATAAACAGTATCTAACCCAAATTCAATGCGTAGAAGACGTGTATATTCATATATAAAGCTGGCACGGTAATAAATACGCATTCTTACAAAAGTGTCATGACGATAAACGTGCTAGATTTATACGCTAAATCTATGTCATGATAAGAAACTTGATGCAAATATAGTTGCAGTATAAATACTTTAAATATGATACTAGAATATAAAATTTCTCAATTTTTAAAATCCTAGAACTACTCCAAACGGAGACGAAGACCATGAAAACATTTTGAGAAATTGCTCCGTATTTTTACTGTCCTTTATTAAGCCAGTAATGCAGTACTAGAGCACAATTTAGTTGGATAGCCTCTTCACCGTCCTAGACCTGGTTGCTCGGTAATTAGTCGTAAATGTTTTCTGTTAACGTCGCTATAATGTACTTTTTTGCTGGCTTTTGTGGCAAGTTTGTATGAAAATCAATACTGGTAGCGATGTGATGCGAGTAGGTACCTTAATTGTATATTGAGTTGGATTAAGTTATTCGTCTTTTACAAGTGCATAAAAAGGACTCGAACGTTTGTGTCTCTTCTCTATGTCACCTTGTCCTATCAATATTTAGATAGTAATGCATTATTTTAACAATTGTCTCACGTTGATTGGCTAAGAATTCATGAGGCTTATGTACCGGTATAGAACTAAAATATATATTATCATCTTCAACCACTAAAATATATATTATCATCTTCAACTCTACGAAAATGACTGGATAAACCTTACAGATATATTTTCAAAAAACATAATATTCAAATCGTTCAGTTAAAGTACGATAAAGTTTGAAAAACTTTCAAGAATGTTATCATACTACGATCAAACTTGCAGGTGTACGACAGATTTTTAGTTGACTTTCCGGTCATAAGTTTGAAGTTTGAATACTCCTGGCATGTTGTAGGTGAAGTGAGAATGTGTGCATTATTAACTGCACTTGGGGTCGTTTTCAGCAACATATTGCAATACTGAAGTATAGAAATTCGTTCTACGATCCACGGGGGACACTTCGAGAAACTCCCATTTCATTTCAGTGTAAAGAATAGACAATGTGTAGTGTCGTTTCTATTATAAATCGATATTATGTAGGTATGATCTGTTATTTGATACAGAAGCTATCTGCAACGCTTGCACATAGAAGCTACATAGAAGGATATCTATATAAGAATCATAAATATTAAAATTTTCTATATTTACAGGACTAGTCCTGTTCTTTTATTGATCAGTGAAGTTTCTATCAATCAATCAGTTTTAATCGTAGTAGGTATATGATTTTAGCTACTTATATGATTTACCAGATTAAGACAATAATTATTTTATTGGTACCCAATAGGTGTTTTTATGATAAAAAGTATTAGAGTGCCAAATAATTAGTAAAATAATACATTCTATCCACAGCTCCTGACTGCATTATACCATGGCCTAATTCCAATAAATTTCATAAAAGTTCGCCATAATGAAGGCTTCTCTTTGTAGCTGCGCGCATGCAGTTATCATAGATCGGAATCTACGATAGTGATGGACATAGATGCTTACCTAATCTTTGTGGATGTCGAGGGTCCCTTTGAGGCTCCCTAAATTACTATACCTGTGCATACGGTGAAGCTTCCAATCTGCGAGTTGGCTATTATAGTACGCTTTTGTTATGAGTGCCAATATAAGTCTATCTGCTTATCGTTTTGTCATAACTAGGAGTTCCAATGAAACCAAGTCTATCTATAACGCATGTTTTGAATCTAAATATGTATGTTAATACAATGATAAGAGAAGGTGAATTTTGAAATTTTTCGTGTATGTGTTTTAAAAATATAGGGTCACATACCCGATAATGTTAAAGCACTATTAATAACAAAATAAAGTATGTAGGTACTTTAAAAACGTAAAAATTGTAAAGTCTATCAGGATATCTGAAATATCGAAAATCATCGTAAACATTAAAGTAATGAATAACGGTTAATGTAAAATAAGTAGTATCCTGGCTTTGATTAAGCCTACCATATTAACTTACTAAATTAAATTATGAAATCTGTTTTTCATCCTACGAATAATAAATGAAAAATTCTATCGATAATATCTACAATTTTCGTACTTATACGTAAATAAACTTAGACGTTCATTTCAATCTTAAACTGAAAATTAACTTAAAAAGTTATTGTTGACTCAATATCGCAGGTTATTTGAAATTTTCCCAAGATGCGCGCAACTTAAATGAGAATAGTTCATAAATTTCAAAGAAGTCGATGCAAGCAGATTTAGTATGCACCCTGTATAGTGGTAATATTTATTACAAGGAGCTGTAGTATTTTGTACACGTAGTACATTGTGGCAAAACTAATACCCTTGAAACGATTTTACACAGTTCAAATAATATTGGGACAAGTTTTATAGTCTGTGTTTGCATTAAACTTAAAATAAAAAGTTTTAAGAAATAACATTTGTAACTGTTGTATAGTATAATATACATTTTCGAAGTTTTGTTTAGAAAAAGACATGAAATATTATTTTTAGATCTTCTATAAAATCTCCTTATTGTCGAATCAACTAGATATGTTTATTAATTTATGTTTTTAGCACTTTTCCAAGCGACATTTTCTTCAGATTCACAAATCACATTTTTATGCCTCCTATTTTATTCTTTTCTCTTTACCAATAAGAAATGTACGAAATTTTTCGTGAAAGTAAAGTCTTTTATGTTTTTTTTGTAATATATATTTAAAAACAAAATATCGCTCGAAGTTTTAATTGAATTTAAGGAATTTTGTAAAACAATTATTCGTACAAAGCTTTTTAAATTTGCATGGATTTACTGGTATTCATGTTTTAACTTTTTTTAGATATTTCGTATTTTGTATAACTTGCATTATAACGTATCAGTAAAGTAAGATCTTTCTATTAAAAAGAAGTGTATATTTGAAAGCAGAAGTTTTGTTTATTTGTAAGTATGTTCCATTTTACCTCTCGTTTTAGTTTATTTTTGTTAACTTTGAAATAAGTCTGTAAAGCAAAACATTTCTTACCAGATGCTGCTCCCAGTGAGCTTTGATTCAAAGTGTTGCAAAGGACTAATTAGTTATTTCATGCCTTTTAGTTTCGAATAAATTCAAGTATTTATAAGCTTTTGCTTTAAATTTTCATTTACGATGTAAGTATATAGCAGATTTGTATATTACGAGTAAAATTATATATTTAATTTAAAAATAATAATAATAAAAATTTGTGGTTATATATTTTAATCTATGTACCTAATTATATAAAAATGAAACCCGTTTCGCTTTATCACGGCATCACGTGTGAACGGGTGGACCGTTTTCGATAACTCTTTTTTTATTATATTCCGTGAAGTACGAGGATGGTTCTTATGTAGAGAAAACGTAAATATGTACCACGGGCGAAGCCGGGGCGGACCGCTAGTTTAAAATATATTTAAATTTGTAAATGGATAAACTTGTCAATGAATGGATCTAGAGACTCATACACAGAGAAGTGAATATTTGCGTTACGAAAATGTATCTATTTAAAAGTTTTACATGAATTAAATCACCTCACATGTTGTTTACTAGCTGCGCCTGCGTTTCACCCGCGTGGCTCCGCTCCTGATTATAATATATTTCCTTTTTCGATAAATGGGCTATCAAAAACCGAAACAATTTTTCAAATCAGACCAGTAGTTCCAGAGATTAGCGCGTTCAAACAAACAAAGAAAGATTCAAACTCTTCAGCTTTATAATTAAGTATAGATTCTACACGAAGTAGATTTAGGTGTGTTTTTGACTATGGTGTGGTGTTGTTACTCCATTTTTTTATCTTATCTTACTCACAGCTTCAGTATTTTGGATTATTTCAAAACTATAATGAATTTCAGAGTATTTTTAATATGAGTAAAAGTGACAAGTTGCAAGTGCAAATATAATTTTCATGTAAATTCATTTTTATTGCCCAATTGTTTGTTGACAAGTTGTTATAAATGCGAGTAATACGGACTGGGATTTATGTGAGCAATGTATCAATTATTATTGTTACAGCAATGTATTTAATCCGACTTCAATATATTGTATTTAATATTCCGTTAATTCTTTATACAATAATTGGTATTAATTTTGATAATTTTCGATCTCTTTTGTTGTGAAGTGGTTTTATATTGAATAGCGTTTTTTAAATCTTTGTGTAGGTATTACAGGAATATTTATTAATAATTTACATACATTTTGAAAGAAGCAAGAGAGATAGAGATGCTAGAAAGAGTATGTATCACAGGTATGTATGATTTATAAATATTTGTCGAGTATTGTTAATTAAAATTAAATTTAATTTCAAATGTGATTATTTTAAAGCATTAAGCTTTCCGCCCTGCATCCGATGTATGCAATAGAAAAATCTCCAAACTCAAACTCAAACATTTATTTATTCAATTAGACTTCTTCTAGAAGCACTTTTGAAACGTCATTACATATTTTTAACATTTACCACCGACCTTGCAGACACAAGCAAGTTAATATAAATTGTTATTTATTTGATAAGAAGCCACCAGACTTTACGTACCTTATAATATTATACTAGATGTGCCGCGTGGTTTCACCCGCTTGGCTCAGCTCCTGTTGGTCTTAGCGTGATAATATATAGCCCATATTACTCGTGGATAATGTAGCTTTCGAATGGTAAAAGAATTTTTAAAATCGGTCTAGTAGTTTATGAGCCTATTCATTACAATCAAACAAACAAACAAACAAAGTTTTCCTCTTTATAATATTAGTGTAGATAACAAGTAAAAATAGATTTTTAAATTATAAAATTACCTCCATATTTTTTCCCAGACTTCCAAAAAATGTTAGTTCAAATAAACCAAAAGAATATAATTTAGAGCATCTGCAAACTTGTAGATATAAATCTAACACAATGTTCTTAGAAAGCTACTTTAAATTAAGTTGGATGATAGCCAGCCTCCCGTTTACTCGAAGAAAATAACTGGAAAAAATTTTAACGCCCTGAGTTGGGAAAATTTGGTGAAATTTTTATGTAAGCTGTTGATAGGTTTACTTTGACCAATTTTGGGAAGAATAACGAAATTCAATGTTTGTTATGTTACCTATATTTTGTGTGAAACAAGCATTTTCAACAAGGCGTGTTTAGACATTTATGCTATTTACCTATATGGAATTTACCTATTGTTTAATCAAACCTTATCCTAAAGGGTATTTTTTTAAAGTAAAGTTATTTCAATGTAACATAACGATGCATGCACAACATATAACTCGTTGAGACACAGATACCTATTATATAACTTTTTCATTAAGTATATTAAGTTTTGCATGTTAAATAATAACTGCATTAAAAACAACCGACTTCAAACTTGCACTTGCAACATTTACAAATACAGACTATAATGCTCATAAAATAAAAACTACTGGGCCTATCCGAATAAAATTTTTATGGGACCAATTCGACACCATCCCGCATCGAAAAAAAAAGAATCACGTAAATCAGTTCAGAAACCTCGGAGTAATTGGTGTACATAAAAAAACATACCGGCCGAATTAATAACCTCCTCCTTTTTTTGAAGTCGGTTATAAATTCCGCTCCGTTGAATGAAATGAGGAAACTGTAAAAATCATGATGCTGTTAACTGTTGCTTTAACTTTCTGCTTAGATATTTGTTTAGAAATTAAATCCAGAATCCAGATATTCAACAAAAGGAAAACTATACAAAACAATTAGGATTTTAGTACGTATAATTTAATTTAGACCATAAATATGCGTTGATAAGATGAGGTTTCTTTTTCAGGTTGATTATTATTCGAAGGGAAATCTTAATTAATTGCTTTGAGTAGCTCTAATTAGGTGTATTCCTTGGAAATATCATTAAACTAATTAAACACGTTCTATAAGCCTTCGTATTGTCTGTTTATGAAAATAAGTAATGGTAGAAAAATTGTGTTGTGTTCTGTACTACTGATAATAACAACAATCAACATAATAAAAATAAATGATTTTTATTATTATATTACTGCTACGCACAATTACAAAAGTTATAAAATATAATAATATTATTAGGTACTTTAAATAGTCTATGAAAATTATAATTTTGGCATCGCAATACGTATTATATTCAGCGTATGAAGGGGATCGAACCCTAGACTTAACAACACGATACAATAGATTAATTATTAATATTTGTGATAGCTTTATCACTTTAGCAGTTATAAGGAATAAAGACTACATTATTTTATAAAAATAGATATATTACAATGAACAGGGTAATAAAACGAACAAATAAAATGTTTGGCACATACATTTATTTACATTAGAAACAGTAATATCACACTGTATCTCATTACATCAAATTATTTTTACAATATATTTAATCGTTGTCATACAATCGATTAACTAATTATATACAATTAAGTGCGCGATGAAAGTAGAAAAATGTGCATTTATAATGCATAGAAAGGCCTAGTACTTAAAAGATAAGGAAATAAAACACTGAAACTAGAACTATGTTATTTATAAAAATAGTAAAATTATGACTTTTGCGAAGGAAAAAAACAAAGCTCTAATACCAAGTAAGAGCTAGCGCGCAAGAGCAACTTTTGTCTCCGCAACTATTTTGTCTCTCCCATCAACTCTATGGGGAGTTGCGTCGCTACGTGCGCGCACTTCCTTACTAGCCCATAGAGTTGATGGGAGAGACAAAATAGTTGCGAAGACAAAAGTTGCTCTTGCGCGCTAGCTGAGTACATTGCGACATTTCAACGACAGTGCGCAGTTTTTCTATTCATAAAAATATTATATTTAAAACATATTTTATAAACAAGAAAATTCATTCCGCTTTTAGTTATCCACTTCAGAGATACGATGGAAATTAATTAAATGCTTGTTCTTACATTAACATTTATTTTCAGTTTTACAAAATAACATTTTTTATAATATTAGCCGTTTGTTTTTTAGAATTTTAAACGAATTTTATAGTCTTTTCTGCAGACATGAAATGTATTTCGTGTGAAGCAAATTGTTGAATAGTCTTACACTTAAATAGTCTTCAAATCACAATTTGTAATAACTTATAAGTCAAATCCATAAATTATAAAAACAACATAATGAAAATGTAACACTGGTGTCTATAAAAACTAACGGACCTATATACAATTGACTGCATACCATAACCATTCAGAAGAATAATTAGGTATAACATACAAACATCTCTCCCTGGTATTAGCACTTCAACAAAACAAACACAATGTAACGGCAACACAATAACAACTATACATTTAACACGTAACGTCACAATTATTATTCATTGCAGTCACTTTAATTCACTAGTTAAGGCACTAGTCTTCTCGCCAAGAGAAATATCGTCCATACACACATGCCAGTTTTGTATCTCGTTGCACTACTTCTTGATACTGCACCTGGAATTGTAAAATATTTGTATTTATTCGGAAAATTAACTAAACAAATTCACAGTGACTGACTGGTTGGTTTGTTGGTAGTGACCCTGCCTTCCAAGCCAGAGGTTGACGGTTCGATTCCTAAAAATAAATAAATAAATAAATAAAAATATTTGTGTGATGAAAATAGATATTTGCTCTGTGTCTGGGAGTTAATAATCTATACGGTTAAGTATTTATTTATTCTATTATATCTATTTGAATTATAGATAATAGATGTATGTTTATCAGCCATCTGGTTGCCATAACACAAGCGAAAGCTTAGTATGGGATCAGATCGTGCCGAGTATGAAAATTGTCCGGAAATATTTACAATTTGTGTAAATCTTTTTGCCTCTTGGGATAATTTACGCTATAGTCGAATACATAGGTTAGTTCTACGCTATATTATTATAGGGTATATTTTAGAATAGAATAAGAATAAGAATACAGTGTTATAAGGTGATGAAATAGTTTAGAACTGATATTCACTTTGTTAACACCTACCTTATTCGTTTTTAATAATGCTATCAGTTATTTTATTAATTGCAACTCCTACAAAATCTATTAATACAATCAATATTAACGTTCTTAAGTAATGAATGATGAAATCGCTTCAGAACTTCCTTGAAATAAAGCTGTTCTTTAATCTAATAAACTGGGTTTTTAATTAAAACATTAAAAATGTGTTTTAATAAATTAAGTAAAACACAGCTTCATTTATTTTGTTCATTAATTTCCAGTTTTATTTAAAAGCAATATTGTAAGAAAACAGCTTGAAAAAACAGCACTTAATTTTTCATAAATTAAACGTGGCTCGCTTTTATAGCTCCATATGGGCAACAAAATATTATGTTACTTAATGGATACGAAGCTTGAGAGTTAATTAATTTTACACAACGTTCAATATTGGAGCATAATTCAAATTTCAACGTGCGAAGCCAAACAAAAATGCAAGTACATGATATTTTCGGCATACGCCAAATACCGTGACAAGAAAGCGTCCTAAAACAATATTATGGCAGAGGAATCCCTGTAAAACATTCCCCAAGCAGTATCGCGAATATCTCATAATTATAATATTTTTCCCTTGAAATTGTCGTCATATTTAAATGTTATAACAGAGTTGAGTGAATTCCCTGAGCTCTCGTAAAGTCTAGTCTCCCGGGTTTAAAGAGCATAGTGCTTTTAATTTTACAACCGCTGTGCTTTTTTATTCCTGCAGGTATAATTGCGTTTGTAATTGAGGCATCTTCAAGGGAAATTGGATGCTATTTATGCTGCATTAGCGTTACTTTTCCAACTACCGTATGATTTTTTGTTGTTGATTTCATTGTTTTAGGAATTGTATCGCGCAGATCGAAACATGATACAAATTGTAATACATAATTTATTGGGAGCGTATTGTGTATGGTTTAGATATTTGATTTTATCGTGATTATTTCAAACCAACAAGGGAATTTCTTTTTGAAATAGAATGAGTCATGTAGATGAATTTGTAATATAAATCATTATCTTTAGTTTATGAAAAGATTATTGCTCGTTTTAAAGATACATAAAGCACAGCTTGTTCAAACGAGCTTTATGACTAAGCTTTTATGTGCAATAATGAATAAAAATAATGCTAGGAAATATTATAAGTGGTATAATTCCCTTCTGTAGGAAATTACTAGTCCTTTTGTTGTATTGATTTGTAATTTACTTCTGTTTCTCTGATAGGTCATAGACAAATAGGTGAACAACCTCGTCGAACTGTTTGTATGAGATTTAGGGTACGCGCAGACAGAGAGCGTTCTGCGTTCCGCGTTCTGCGTTCTGCGTTCCGCGTTCTGCGTTCTGCGTTCTGCGTTCCGCGTTCTTTGTAATGTGAAGGATCTATAGCGCCGGCGCACACAGAACGCAGTTAGACGCGGCGGTCATTCGGAACGCTTGCGTTATCGCGTTCTCTGTACAGAATTACAAAGAACTCGCGTTCTCGCTATGGCTGGTCCGTCTTCTCCAATTGGTATCTTGTTTTTCTATTTCAGATTTTACATAGTCATGTAACTCAATGAAGCTATTTATTGACATTTGAAAATAAATATAAAATCTCTCTTCATCTTGAAGCAGCTCAGGGATAAGAATACTAAATTCTCCCATACCATCTCGTTTCGTATTGTTAAGATGTACTTTTTTTTGACTCCTCTAGACTCCACAAAAGCAAGGCTTCATCTTCGGAAGATGAACTTTCGAGAGACATGTTTCACGTGCGGAGAGTCACGAAATAGAACGCAAATGTCTTGAACGGCTCCTGTGTGCGCTAGAACGCAGAACGCAGAACTGACGAACGCAGAACGCAGAACGCGGAACGCAGAACGCTGTATGTCTGCGCGTAGCCTTATTCTCCCTTGCTTAAGTTATAGAGGAAGGCTTTTTATTTTAACTTCGTTCCTACTTCTTCTGTATCTTTAGGCCTGTCTGACTACAAGAATTTATAAGTCGCACACTATTTTTACTTAACATACTTATACGACGAAATGTGCGGCCGACTCGCTACAAAGAGCCAAACCCACAAGCTCACATCTGCCTTGCAACCTTCACAAGGCTTATTCAAGGTTACTGTTAAAATAATAATTTTTGGAATACTTACTATTTTTACTTAACATATACGACGATATGTGCGGCCGACTCGCCACAAAGAGCCGCACGGCCATGCTGCGCACGTGTTCGGGGCGCGTGGGCACGGTCGCGCGGCACTCGAGTGAGAGATACCCGCGGTGCGTGGAGTAGTCGTCCGGGTACACGTGGAGGGTCCGCCAGGACGCTTGGAGACCGTCCCCGTCGGCCCCGGAGACGTGTGTGCGACCGGTTATTACTGGGTCCTGAGTAGAAGGCAAGATTACGGGATCATAGTGTTATAAAAGTTTTAAGGTATTGTGGGAAGGTACTATACGAGAACTAAATTATACACTTATATTTCATCGATCAGCTTCTCATGGAAGATTAAAATCTACGATAGAAAACTATCCCCGTTAAATTCAATGTTCATCTTTGATTTCAGTAATAAAAAAAAAAAAAACATTTCTTAATGACCGTCTAAATGACGAATTATGATAATAATCAGACACATGTATGTGTATTATGTAATGATATTACAACTTCCGTATGATCTGTTTAGCTTAAAATTGTTAAATATTATGCTATAATAATAATAATATACATTATCATAAACAAGTGGTTAAACCGGACTTAGGTCCGCTATATCATAAAGTTGTTATGATAATACAAAGAACTTATAATGTAAACAAAAATAAATCCAAGGTAACACCTATACCCATTTCCATTCCATAGAAGTCAAGCCATAGTTACCCTTATATCGTTTACGACGGATAACATTCAGGAAATCTAAAAGTTAATTCGATGGTCGTACAAAGAGAATATTGTTTATTTTTATCTTTATAGCCAATGCAATATCATCACGGTTATATTGTCACATTGAGAGCGTTACGACTACGAGAACGGCACGTATTTATAGCGATTACACTCTTCCAACGGTTTACTAAAATTGTATACAAACTAATGGGTTTTATTGATACAAATATAAATACGTAGTTTAATTTTGTTTGGTAACAGTTTTAATGGGAGTAAAGTAAGTTTGTTAAACATTTAAAACACTATATAGACGCTTGATGCTTTCAGAAGGAAGGAAGGTTTTTCATTTTAGCAAATTTTTGTGGATGATTTGCTCTTATCGGCCGTAGGTTCATGCTTAATAGTCATATCCTAATAAACTAAGTGGCCCATAAATAGTTTTACAATTCGAACCACTATTTTGACACTAGATTATTGGAATAAACCATTCTCTTTTGTGATATTTAGTGAAGTTTATATCTACATAGGCTAAGTAATAGATAATATTCATAGTTCATACGATATGCGTACCATATACAAAACTTACCCAAGCAGCACAGATCAATGTAATCAATTGGAAATATCAATATCTACTCAGTATATAGATCTGCTACAGAATTATCTTACAACGTTACGTAATTATATGACGACATTGCCAAATCAAGAGAATAACTGGAATTCCACGCGCAAATGAAACTAATTGGCCACAAATCACTCAAGTTAGTCTGTCTTTGAGTGATTACACTCGAGCGAGCCATATCCGGTCCATTAGGATCGGAAGTCCGCTTCATTGGTCAGATACAATTGCGTCCGTGCATGCGGCTAATGGTTTAATGGGTTTTGGTGACTGGACAAATCTGGAGACGGTCTACAGTCTATTGTAAGTACAGTTCTGCTGCGTAAACTTTATCTTTGTGGTAACAGTACCACTACAGACTACACAGACTCTGTAGTCTAAGGAGCAATTGTTGAATAAATGTTCTATCATTTACGTAAAAGGTCATGCACGTTTACTTGGCAAAATAGTTGTTGTTATATCTGGATACGTATCTAGATCGCTAATAATTATTTTACAATGAAATTACTGGGTAAGGTAATCAACAGTTTTTTCAGATTCAATGTTGATATTAACCGCAATACATTTTGAAAAAAACAATTGAAAACATCCTGTATTTTCCACTTCATCTAGCCCAGTGAGACAAAAATGAACAATCATATTCAATACAAAATTCTATAAATTAGTGGTTTAACAAATAATCCAGTGTTGTAATAAATGCGAGCTAATGGACGTTACTAACTAACAGTATTACTCACTGAACTGTCATTGTATTAGGCCATGATAGATCGTGTTTTACAAGTCGATTATTGTTGATTAATAACTTCCATCTAAAATCAATATGATTATGCGATTTTTTTTACTTGGAAAAATAAGTGTTATAACTATGATAATAAGGAATATCTACAAACATTATTCGAAGAGATATCTGTATAAAATAACGAAATACATTTTAAACCGAATTACAATTTGACTCTTCTAAAACAAGAACACCCTGTTAATACCAATTATTTTGTTTACACCCCATTGTAATGTCAAATCCAAATTAAAACGCTAAAACTAGAACCGTTTGAAGCTGAAATTTCAGAATTTCATTACAAATTCCGAATAGAATAATAATTCAGGATCACATTCATTATCACTTGAAAAGATAATCTAATGATGATTTGTGAAAATAATTTATTAAAGGTTACAAAACGTAATCTAACAACCGTGATTGCTTTTTGGCTTTAATTTCCTTTATTGGGTTGCCGGGACCCTTTCCATTATTAAAACATTATTTTCATAATGTTAGAGTCAAGAATTTTGGATGTTAACATTTTCGTACAAGTTTTCATTAGCTGTTACTTTGCTTACTGTAAGTTTAATAAAGCTCTTTCTTAGCCATGTGTATGGTATAATTATTTGTGTGGGTTACTCCTTATTTCTGAAATTTGTTTTTGTTTTTATTATTGTAAATATCATTTAATTGGATCCCTGAGTTATTATTTATTAATATAGTATTGATTTGATAAGCATTATAGTTGAGCTCTATCTTAGCCATGTGTATGTGTATAATTATTTGTGTGGGTTACTCCTAATTTCTGAAATTTGTTTTTGTTTTTATTATTGTAAATATCATTTAATTGGATCCCTGAGTTATTATTTATTAATATAGTATTGATTTGATAAGCATTATAGTTGAGCTCTATCTTAGCCATGTGTATGTGTATAATTATTTGTGTGGGTTACTCCTAATTTCTGAAATTTGTTTTTGTTTTTATTATTGTAAATATCATTTAATTGGATCCCTGAGTTATTATTTATTAATATAGTATTGATTTGATAAGCATTATAGTTGAGCTCTTTCTTAGCCATGTGTATGTGTATAATTATTTGTGTGGGTTACTCCTAATTTCTGAAATTTGTTTTTGTTTTTATTATTGTAAATATCATTTAATTGGATCCCTGAGTTATTATTTATTAATATAGTATTGATTTGATAAGCATTATAGTTGAGCTCTATCTTAGCCATGTGTATGTGTATAATTATTTGTGTGGGTTACTCCTAATTTCTGAAATTTGTTTTTGTTTTTATTATTGTAAATATCATTTAATTGGATCCCTGAGTTATTATTTATTAATATAGTATTGATTTGATAAGCATTATAGTTGAGCTCTTTCTTAGCCATGTGTATGTGTATAATTATTTGTGTGGGTTACTTCTAATTTCTGAAATATGTTTCTGTTTTTATTTTTGTAGATATCATTTAATTGTATCCCTGAGTTATATTGTATACACTTATTAGGAAAATGTGGTAGGAACTGGTAAAAAAGGCTATAAGTACTAATAATGTTTCGTAAACAATAAACTCATGTTTTGTACATTTTGTAAACCTTTTAAATAATATGTCAATCACACGTTTTTCCTTTCATCTGCTAAAAGTAAAAGGGTTGAGAGTAATTATAAAATTCGTAATTAGAAACTTTATTTCAAAGGATCGAGGACTTCAGTACCTCATACTGTTTTATTTTATTATTACAACCGATCTATACACTCAATCCGGCTATATCTGTTAAGGATTAATTCATATTTTATAAATAATTTCTTATATAATAATGAATATTATTAAATCCACGCCGGGAGAAACAAATTAGTTACCTATGTATGGATAAAAATCGAATAAGCTTCTAGAAATATTAAACTAAACTTATATTAATAGTAACATTGTAGCTATTCTACTTGTTATATCGCGGTTATCAATTCTTTGATATCTCTCAAACTATCAAAGCCACGCAAACTATTCACGTTATGATCGAGTGTCATCCACAATCTTCACATCCACAATATAGGCAACAGAAGTCGAGTGGTTCTGTATTGTTTTGAATAAAATTGGCATAAATAAAAACGTTTTCTAAGAAAGCATTTACGTCAGTATAAGCCTGTATATAAATCCTATTAACTGTCTACATTTTGTACGATATTTTCCTACAAAGTCGGATATTAATAACCGCGACGTGTACAATTTTAATTTCCTCAACACGTCAAAATAAGAAAAATGGTTTGAGTGACGCGGTAAAATTATAAGGTCGGCAGAAACTGATTATATTGCTATTATACCTGGAATATTTTTAACGATTGATTATTATACACAATGGTTTCGTTGAAGTAACAAAAGCTAGTTAGATTTTATTAAAAGCTTTCCATTTATCCATTTCATTCAAAAAATAAATAAATGGAACGTTTGTCCATTATTCTAGATTGTGTTATTATAAGAATGAGTATAATATGAAAAGATTCCCGTTCGGGAAGGAATAGACACATACATGCAAAGTAGATAATATGTATCACTGTGACGTCACCTGAAAAACCTCACTCTGTTTATCTGAAAGCAATTCTATTCAAACATAAAATAATACACCCTTTGCGGTCTTCTTGATAAAAAATTCACTACATCTGTCTACATTATATATGACCAATTCAATTCATACATGTTATAATTAGATGCCATCAGCCAAAACAACTTCATACATAACGAAGGCAAGAAGCTCAGGTTATTTTTATTAGAATTTCGTAACACGCATTGAGGAACGTTCCTTTAGTACCTCTCCGTCTGGTGAATGGTGAATATTTTACGAGGAGAGCGAGGTAAAATGCCGCTGCATGATGTGTGTCGACGTAAAAAGTGAAATGTATTTACTTTCTTTGAAATATTGTAGGCTGGAGGGAATATATTACATAGTAACTGGTAGAAGCTATTTCTGGATATAAGGATATAAGGAAATGTAGGCGGTGAACGATCTCTAATTATGCGGAGGTAATTTGTTAGATTTTCAGGTAATTTTACGGGTGAGAACGCGAATTGTGATGTATAATTGAATATTTAGGAGGTGAAATAATGGAAATCATTGTATTGTTTACAAAAAGCTTTTGGTGTGTTTATTATACAAAATATGTTGGTTTCTATTGTGCCAAATGGATTCATGAAAATATTTAAAACAGACAATTATTAGAATATTATAATAAAGTAAATTCTTATTGTGTTACATCGAATTCTCGTTGGAAGCTACAAACATTGATATAATATTAATTTTATTTATTGACACAAAAAAGCCAGCCAGAGTTTCAATATCATCTTCCTCTTCAGCTTAAAGGGAAACTCTTGGGAAACTATAACCAATTACATATGTCATGTGACAATTTTATCGAACGCAACGTCGCAAGTCAAACTAAAGTTATAAGTTCCTCAGAGGCTCACAAGCTCTACTTCATAAGTTATTACCATTCAATTTACATCTCCTACATCCCAACGCCAAAGAATAAATAAACAGATATGATAAATTGAATAAAAGATGAACGATGTTATATAGCGTTGTACGTGTTTCGGAATATAAAGGGAAAATGAGTATTTTAAGATTCGTGCTAAATAAAAGGGTGTCGTTGTACCTTGAGTTACAATTAGGTGGAAATAAATGCTCATTTAGTCATTGATATACATTATTACAAAATAGGATTCACAATTTTTTATCGATGTAAGATCTGGTATTTATTTACATCGAAACTAAGCACGCGGTTTTGCTGACGTAAACGTCGTAGGCGTCGTAGGCTTTGCTGTCGTCGTAGACGACGCACTGTGTAATTATTTACTGTGTAATAATCAAAATACCACTCCTTGTTCGATTCGCATATATTTTTTTGAATTTTCACTCAATATAATAACTTTAAGTTAGTGTCCGATAGACGCGTCTCAGCCCTAATTCAAACTGAATTGGCGGGAGTTACGTGACATCCCGTGATTTCAACCGAATGCGACCTTCCTCAAAAGGGAAAAGATGTAATCAACATCGTGCTTTCATATTTCAACAGGACTTCCTGCTAACACACTTTGTGAGACGTGATAATAGAGTGTCCTCAGTGAGGCATTGTTCTTGATAGTATAAATGGAAGGACAAATAATATGTTTATTATTTACTTGGAAAACCTTTTATAAGATCCGCTTGATGTTACAGTTCGTGCGATGATGAATAGGTACCTTACTGCATAGAATAGTGAATAAAAAAGTGGTTTATAAAGGAAAACTCACTTCATTAGACAACATTCAAATTTTATTATAATAACGAGTTTAAAAGGCATTGTGCTAGAGTTCATATAATAATTAGTCTTTTTATATTTAGTTTTATTTTTGACTTAGAGCTCTATTTAATATTTGTTGCAGTTTTGTAGCCGCAATTATGATTATACCAACACCAACGAAACTATTGACCTACATACTCAAATCTGAAAAAGTAATGAATCAACGTTATGACTTCTAAAGCATATTATACTGCTATAGTTGACTAAAAATACGCTCGCATACAGAACCTCCGACTGCTTAAAAATGTAAGTAAATTATATGAAAGAGGAAGGTTTTATTCCTGCTCTCTTCACGGTGAAACTAGGTACTTTAAGGATCATAAACTGACAAACAACTCAATAATATTTTTATGACATATTCTATCAAGATAGCATCGTCCCCTTGAATAATGCATAAGTAAAAGGAAACAATTCAACCGAACTTTATACAAATAAACACGTTCGCAAAATAAATAAGTTTACAGAAAAAATAACATAGTATTACATTCGATATTGAAGTACGAAACTCAAACGAAAGGACTCAAGAAAATCGGTTAATATTTTCCAATTCTGCGCTAGTTCATTCTATTTCAAGCTCTATATAAGCAGTATTTATTGTATCAAGAATTGTGAAACTCATTTATAAGATATCTAAATTGAATGGAGATTCTAACAGTTGTGATGTAATCTTTCATATTTCAACGGACTTTTTGAGGCTAAACTTTTTGCGATGTGATAATGGACCGTCCTCAGCGTTGTATTGTTCTTAGTGTAATATAACTGAGGTCTGAATTGTACTTGTTCTTTTGTCACTAGGCCATTGTCAGGTAAATGGACTATACTTAGGCTTCATGTTAAACACTGCGTGAAATTTGCGTAAATTGCGCACGCCATGGCTAATAGGATAAAAATATCCCTTAACATCGTTGATCAGTTTTAATTTTCAGATTACCTGTTACCTGTTATGTGTATTACCTGATAATTATACCAATTTTTATTAAAAAGCCCAACTTTATCGGAAAATTCACCCTCATCAGCAAAGTAAATTTTAGACACCTGGCTTATTAAAACCACGTGTGTCAATTTAATAAAATAGTTTCGTAACTCCTCATTTGCAGAGTTGCGATATCAAAGCCGCTTTTATCAACTCCACCTAACAATAAAGTAAACATGGCATCATAACTAGCGGCAAAGTTGACGAGGATCCAGTAATCCATGTAGGACACAGTGACAGTTCGGACACAATAAACCCTTTATATTGAGGATAGTTTCAGCTCAGAAGTACTCTGATGGCTGACAGATTCAGAAATGCTTTGATGTTACGTTGATAGCGTTTAGTTCTGTGATCTGCATGAGCTATTAAGGTAAAGTAAATAAAGACAAAGTAATTAGGTTATAGAGCCGCTAAATACTGTCATAAAATATGGCGAATGAATTGAGAAGCAGCGGATACCTACTTTGGAAGTCGTATTAAAGTGTAGGGGCAGCAAAGAAAGAAATAATAACATCTTTGCAATATATTTTGTGTTGTATTTTTGCCATTGCGTCATTAACCATAGAATATTCGGTTGGTATATTTTAAGGGCTGATTTTTCAATGCTTG
This sequence comes from Colias croceus, assembly GCF_905220415.1. NCBI lineage: Eukaryota > Metazoa > Arthropoda > Insecta > Lepidoptera > Pieridae > Colias > Colias croceus. Next base: position 2,429,107 of record NC_059547.1, read on the forward strand.
GATAATACTTATCCGTCCAATAAAGTATTACACGATAATATTAAAATGTCACGTAAACTGTCAAATACGGGCAATTATAGTACGTTTTTAAATGGTAGTTTTATACATTATTCGACGAATAAGTTTTATCCAAGCATTAAAAATTAAGCCGTAAGTAAAATAAATACTTAATCAGAGATACTCATGATCACGTAAATTTCCTATGGGACATATTCCCATTCCTCCTGTTTTTCGAATTATACTTTTGAAATTCTCCCTTAAAATTCCTTAAAGGTCAGTAACACAATCCAGTCCATACCAATACATACCTCTTGCAACTCTGCGTCCACGTACCAGTCTATCGAGGCCGGTGGTAGCGAGTAGTCTGACGTACAGTTGACGAACGCCTGCTCACCAGCTTGCACTATGGTTGGCAGCCCTGTGATTAGCGGCTCGTATTCTGGTAACACTGTAAATAAGACTTGGTAAATCATATTGTTAACGTTAAAAATAATGTAAGAATTCATAAAAAAAATAAAATTTATCCGTCCAATAAAGTATTACACGAACATTTTAAAATGTCACCTGTAAACTGTCAAATTACGGACAATTAGAATATATTTTTGAAATGGTAGTAGCATACGCGATCTGTGAGCATACGTTATTCGATGAATAAGTTTTATCCAAGGATTGAAAAATAAACCCTAATTGTCCGTATTTGACAGTTTACAGGTGACATTTTAAAATGTTCGTGTAATACTTTATTCGGCGGATAAATTTTAACCAGGGATTGAAAAATCGGCCCTTAGTAAACAATAAGTTAGGAAATTATCACAAACGCTCTTCGTTAGTAGTCGATCTCACCTAAAACTGCAGTTGGAACAAAACATAGGTAGATGAAATTTGGGTCAAATAGATAGTCAGTCTAGATTAGCACATAATAATATGCTAATTTTTGTCCCAGTACGCATCTTAAGCTGCGGGGTGAAGAAAGACCTCCATTTAGAGGACCCAGAAGATTTAATTATATGGCACATTCTGAGATATACCATTTGAAATGTTTGAGTTGGAATTTGGTTGGTGTAATGGCTTAAGTCACATATTATTTCGTAATACTAAAGGATAAAGTGTGTACAGTTCTATGAAGATAATATATTTTTATACCTTTTATATTTGATATTTAGGGATAAATACATTTGATTTTTATCTTGACAACACCCCTGATGATACAAATTTTAAGAAGAAATTCACAGAATATAATATAGTAGAGTACATTTGAAACACAAGTATTTTATTTTTTGCTTTGTATTTAAGCATTTATTTTTATTCATGTTCTATTATCAATTTGTGTACTCCCATCAAACAATTTATTATAAATAGATAACATGATACGAACATCAAACACTAGACATCCAAAATTCCATATTCCTTAATATTATGTAAGCAATCTTATTATATTCAATTGTGTAATTTTTTTATAAAATATTTGAAGAGAATAATAATTGAATGTTCTATATTTAGAATGCTTTATAATAAATTTATTTCTTATAATAACATTCCGTATACAAGAGAAATAATTTTATAAAACAAAACGTTTACGAGTTTCAGGTCAGTCGACATTAATTCCTTTTAGTTATTGGAAAAATGTTAAGATAAAAAGATTGTAATTTCTTCCTCGGCGGGTTTAATGGTCTCTATTGTTCGTTTTAATAAAGTTGTGTAATGGTTTGAAAAAGTGTCATAACTTAATAAGTATTTATGATGTTATCTAGTAATTTTAATGGACGCCTGTGTTTATGAGTTCTGCCGTAAAATGAGACTTTTAATAACCTTTATTGTGGTTATAATTAAGAAAGTACTAAATTAATTTAATGATTTATCGGTATATTACGTTAATAGCTTTTATTTTATATTATTTAGGTAGGTATTCGTTGTTCCATTAGGTAAATATACAAACTAAAATGATAGTACTACAAAAAACCTTACTGCTAATTATTAGAGATAGAGGTTTAATTGAATTTGGGACTTATTCAGGAGAAACTGAGCAGAAGTACATTCCTAGTAATAATTAATATTATCTTTCGGCTACCACGTAAAGTCGAGTTCAAGTTTATTCAAATCATATAAATAATTTTTTAGTAAAGTTTTCTAGTAGAACACGATAATTCGGTTCACGCCGTAACCTATAAAATCCTTAGCATAAAATTTATGTAGAATAGAATCAAGCTTACCAGACAGCGTCATGTTTGCTGATCTTCTGTCAACAGCGAACCTAGGGCCTTCACTCGAAACTTCACAAGTATACTTCGCTGTCCCCGGCTCCGGCCGCACGGATATAACGCACACGAACGAATCACACGAATTATTCGTCACTGACACCCCTGTACTGTTGAAAGCTCTGGTTTCGTACTGTAACAAGAGTGAATATAGGTCAGTGTGGTTTGTAGCAAATAACATATTGACAGTGCAAGTATGTAGATTGAAGTTCAGACTATTCTTGTTTAGTTCTAGGTTTGAAGTAATTTTATAAATTTACTAGTTGTCCCGACTAACGTTGTTCTGCCTTAAACTCTAATCATTTAGGGGTATGAAAAATAGATGTTGGCTGATTCTCAGACTTACCCGATATGCACAGAAAATTTCATGAGAATCAGTCCAGCCGATATGGAGTACCTAATATGGTAACTAACATTGTGACACGGGAATTTTATATATAAGACAAGATAATATGTTTGATGTATTGTTTCATTAATTATTATATTAATAAAGAAGTAAAAAACGTATGAAATCATTAAAGTAGATACACATTATTAGCAATAACATTTTAAACAACAGATTTCAAGCAGACATAATAAATTATCTTTTGTGTAATATATGCAGGTATGAGGTATAATGCAAATAAAATCCTTCTTCGTGTAAACAAATGAAAATCAAATTACGTAGCAAACAGCGAAATTGCAAGATAGCTCACGCCACGATGTGACAGTTGGTAAATAAAATATGAAATTATGCCACAGATTAAATAAAGCGATATTTTTCAATAAACGTCTGTTCGCTAAGCTGCTATTTCGCGGGCTATCGGACAGCAAGGAATTTAATTTCCGTACATTTGACGTGAATCATTTGAGGGTTAGAAAATATACACAGAAAATAACTTAGACGTACCTACGGTGGTATTTCCACAGTATTTCCGCAAATAACACGCAAGCCGCAAGGCGTGTCAATCTAATTTGACCTTATTTTTGCGCTAATTCATGTCATTCACGATGTATATAATATAGTGTGTCCTTAAATTTTAGGACTTTCGTCCCCTGTTATCGAAATTCTTATACATAGTATAATTTATGGTATCTACTCATAAGTCAAATTAGGTACTTAAAACTTTAATGTCTGTTTATCAGTTTTTATACAGCAACAACTAATTCCGGTATTTTCTTACCATCTCAAGCCGTCCAGTGTTTCGCACGCCATGAATTTCAAATCCAACCGGCAACCGCTATCAAGCTTCTAGAGAATTCGCGAATAGAAAAATGTTTATTTCATTTGAAATTCAAAATAGGACGATGTGGTTATTCAGAGTTTCTATTAGCTGAGCCTTTGTAGGATTTCGCTAATGGTATCGAATGTCCGTTTGACTTTTTAGGCATTGGTATGCCGTTATTGTGTCTTTCTGGTGTGGATTTCTATGTATTTTTATTGTTTCAGACGCTCTTTTGTCCCGTATTCGCATTCACGACGGTGTATTAAATTCCGGGGCTATGTTACGAATCTCTGCTTCGAATAAGGTGCATAAATTGTATGGAAAAGTAACATAATATTATATTATTCTACACTGGAACTTCAAAAGACTGTAGATGTTATTTTGGTGTTAACATTACGTACCTACTGAAAAAGATAAATTTATTATTAGACCGAACAAAATAAATTTATTCTTATTAAAATACTTTTTCTTATTTGTTTCTTTGAAGTTGGAAGATTGTAATTGCCAATGTTACATAGTATGAATTATTTTGCTTCTATTTACGTTGTTTGTCTTAATTTATGTGTGCCACACCTACACATTTAGGTAAACAGTCTTTAATTAGACGATGTTTCTCCTACAAGTTAGTTATAATTATGTTAAATATGACGTATGTTTAATAAAATATGGTGTTTATTTAATCATAAGTAGGTCTAATGTAGGCTTTAAGATTAATTTATAAACTGTAAAAAATCTGGTGTAGTTGATATTATATTTATCTTAGTTAATAGCTTTATTAAATTGAAACTTTGCGTAATAAATATCTAATGTCTAAATTACTTGTTATGCCTAGAATTATTGTTCATTTTATTGTTTTTAAAATAGCAACGAATACAGGTTTAATAAGTAACAGCGTCAAACTTTTTATCCTATTATAATAAACTAATACTTAGATAGACCACGCTTAATTCGTACGATATTGAAACTATTGTTAAATTATTATAAGTTAGTATAAACATACATTTTTTATCCTATTATAATAAATAAATACTTAGTTAGAACACGCTTAATTCGTACGATATTGAAACTATTGTTAAATTATTATAAGTCAGTATAAACGTACATTTTACCGCGTTCATCTTCTCAGAATAAATAACTGAACTGTCACTGTAAAATGTACGGAAAAAAGTTGAGATAACTAAACTTGAACAAAAGCAAAATATTTTAGCCCTAACAAATTACAATAAACTCTGCGATCCATGTAAAAGGTTGCTCAGCATGCAATAATAAAAGCACGATTTATTACCCCGTGAAAAATTCAAAAAGAATTGTTACTTGGCAACACAATACACTTTAGAGCACGCTATTTGATGCCTAAGGAATAATTCGTTCATTCATTCTTAGAATAAAGTGCCTGCATGAAAAATATTTTATTAAGTAGGTACCGTGCGACGTTGCTCTGAAACATCATTTTAATGTTCCATATAGTTCAGGATACATCGCCCATTTTTGCAAGTGACTACTATCAAGCTAATTTTCCGTTTGTAGCTTTATTTTGATGAGACGCCCAATAATTTCGTGTACGAAAGTCTCGATTGTGGTAGCTAACAGAGATAACAAGGATAAACAATTTTGATTTGATGGTTCTCAAATATTTATTACTAACTGAATTTTTTTCTGTTCAATCTCAAGATAATTAACTAAATTATTCGAAAAAATATTTGTCCTACAAAATCTATGGTTGGTATCATATCAAGTGTATCGATAACGAGGTCATCATAAATGATTACTAACAAGCTGATTTTTTTGTTTTCACTTAGTTAATGTTTATATAATTCAACAGACATATTGTCCTACAAATTGCGTAATAAATATTTGAGAACCATCAAATCAAAAAAAATTATCCTTGTTATCTCTGTTAGCTACCACAATCGAGAGTTTCTTACACGAAATTATTCGGTGTCTCATCAAAATAAAGCTACAAACGGAAAATCAGCTTGATAGTAGTCACTTGCAAAAATGGGCGATGTATCCTGAACTAATACATTTTATTTAATAATATTTTTGAAAAGACGTTCTTTTCATGGGAACTCATTGCTTTTTTATTTAATAAAGGTACTATGGGCTAGGTTTAGGTGTCAGATACACGTGCGCCTTTTTAGTGAAGGTCACAAACTATTAAGAGGTCATTATTGTATTAAAAAGCTTATTTCTAATTCTACGTTTTTATTCATACACAATTATATGAGCTTTTTATTGCTTACATAGAAAGGAAATTTGTTCTTTCGTGAGTTTATGCTTTCAATCAGCTGATGAAGATTTGTATTTAATTTGGGAAAATACATTATCAAATCTGTAATGGGTAAGCATGTGCTAACTTAAGTTTTTTTTTTTTTTTACCTAAAATAATGAACCTAAGGTATCATTATTGAAAATTACGATCTAGCCTTTTACTTTAGGCTAATGAGTAATATAAATCTAACTTAATTTGCTAGGTATAGTATGTCTAAGAATGTGTCCATTAACACTTTTCTTAATGTCTCTATTTAAGGCGAAGACACTTTGTTCATGTGTTCTTTATGAATAGCACTCACTATATTACACTGACACTTCACTAAACTAACTCAAAAGGTTTTGTCCTTTTCAGTCTTCTCACTATGTCCGTGTTGTCAAGGAGCTGGATAGCCTCGACGTTCACATGATGGTGAAGTCTGCGTTCGTGAGCTTCGGCGTTCTTTTTAATTATGTCCGTGACGAGATCTACTTTAAGGTCCCGATGTAGGTCGTCATTTCTAATGTACCAAGGAGCATTCACGATCTCTCTCAGTACTTTATTTTGGAATCGTTGTATGATAGTGATATTGCTTTGTTTGGTACAGCCCCAAAGCTGACTACCATAAGTCCACAAAGGCATAAGGACTTGTTTATACAAGAGTAACTTGTTTTGCTTTGAGAGTGAAGAATGCTTGCCAATTAGCCAGTACATTGCTTTATAGCGAAGCTCTAGCTCCTCGCGTTTCTTTTTGACATGAGCCTTCCAGCGAAGCTTTGCGTCTAGAGTCATACCCAGATATTTAGCTGTATTTTGATAAGGTATTACATGATTATTTATGTATACCGGATGATAATTTGGCTTTTTGTTTGTGAAGTCTATGTGAATAGATTTAGACTCATTGAGTTTTACTCTCCATTTTTTCGGCCAGTCAAAGATCGTATTAACAGCTGTCTGAACTTTTTCTACTGCTTCTTCTTGAGTGTCACCTGTAGCCATTATAGCTGTGTCATCCGCAAATGTTGCAATGGTGTTGTTTTCTAACTCAGGAATATCGCAAGTGTACAACAAGTACAAAATAGGACCCAGGACACTTCCTTGCGGTACTCCAGCTTTTATAGGCTTAAGCTCTGAATATGCATCATCTTGTCTTACTCTAAACATACGTTGTGATAAGTAAGACTCTAAGATGTCAGCAAACTGTTTTGGGAGCATATTTCTTAGTTTGTATATAAGCCCTTCATGCCATACTTTATCAAATGCTTGCGCCACATCCAAAAATACTGTGGAGCAAACTTTTCTTTCTTCTAGAGCCTTTTCAATTATATTGGTTATCCTATGTACTTGGTCTATTGTAGAATGACGTTCTCTGAATCCAAATTGGTACTCAGGAATTAAGTTTCTTTCCTCGATTATGGGTTTTAACCGTTTCAAGAATAGTTTTTCAAATAATTTTGACATGATCGGCAGCAGAGAGATCGGCCGGTATGAAGTAGTCTCATGTGGCGGTTTACCAGGTTTTGGTATCATTATAACTTCGGCTATTTTCCACACATCAGGCACACACTTAAGCCTAAAGGTAGCATTAATGATTGTAGTTAGTTTGACAATAGCCTTCCGCGGAAGGTTTCTAAGAATTTCTCCAGTAATGAGATCATAGCCAGGTGTTTTCTTTCGGCTAAGTCGTTTAATTTCACTGGATACTTCTCTTGGAGTGACTAGTCTTATTTCTAGCTCATCATTTACTGTTTCTTCTAGTAAAGCGAAGTGTTCATTCTCTTCATTGGGTTTGAAAATTTGCTCCAGATGTTGTGCAAATCTTGCTGCTTTTTGCTCGTTGCTGATTGCCCACTTCCCATTCACATCTTTGATTGGTGGGATATGCGTCATTGGTTTTTTTGAACTTTTTGTGGTTTTCCAAAGGGAGTAATCTGTTGTACGATCACTAGTTAGATGACTAAGGAAGATATCCATTGATTCATCTTGAAACTTTTGAATTGTTCTTTTCAGTCTTTTAGTAAGATTATTAAGGACTGTTTTATCATGTGGAAATCTCGTATGATGCCATATCTGTCTTTGTTGTCTTTTTTTGGCTATAAGATTTGTTATTTCTGGCGGATAATTATTGGATCTTTTGCTTTTTCTAACAGAAGGTGTATTATTCCAAGCACTTTTCTGTATATCAACAATAAATTTTCTGATTTCATGCTCCAGATCTTCTTGGCATTTTAATGGAATTTTTAATTCTATCACAGATTCCAAGTCCTTTTTGAAGCTTTCCCAATTAGTATATTTATTTACTAAAGTAGGATGGCTTTCCCTCATTATTATGCTCTCACTTATAGTTAGTATGATAGGCGAGTGGTCTGAGCTCATGTCATAACCTTCCTCAATGTGAAGAAAATTTTGTGATATATTTTTATAAATAAAAAAGTCAATTAAGTCTGTTTTTTTCTGTCGGTCGGTTGGCCAATAGGTTGGTTTACCCGTCGATAAAGTTTTACACTGTGTATCTCTAATAGCACATAGTAACTCTCTTCCTTTGGTTGTGGTCAGTCTTGAACCCCAGTATACATTTTTAGCATTAAAATCACCTCCTAATATAAATCTGTTTCCAAGATCGTGTAGAAGGCTTTTGTAATGATCTGCTTTCAAGGAATACCTTGGTGGACAGTATATGGATGAAATGGTTATAGGACAATGCTTAGTTTTTACACTGACCGCCACTGCTTGTATTTCTTCTTTTTCGTATTTATTTACTTGATAATGGTAGATGTTCTCTTTTATAATGACAGCACTTCCTCCTCTTGATGTATTATGGGGATGTAGCGCGTGATAAATTTTGTAGCCTTTGATTTCTACGTGGGATTCTTTGTTGAAGTGTGTCTCTGAGATGAGACATACATCAATGTTTTCTATGTCTAGGACTGCTGTTAGTTCGTTCTGATGTTTTAGCAGTCCATTTGCATTCCATGCCATAATTTTTAATGTGTTCGACATTTTTATTGTTTATATTTGGAAGCTCCCTTATTGCTTTCCTCAAGTTTTTTAAGCCTCTCATCAAACGAGGTTAAAAGCTTTAAGATGGTATTCATTTTTTCATCCATAAGTTGGTTTAGTGGCTTATTTTGTGACTGTGAGGATGTTTGTGGCTGCGCTCCTCGTGTCACGGATGCATACGAAAGTTCTTTTGTTGTTGTAAGTTTACTGACTTTAGTTACTTTTTCTTTGTTTGGAATTTGAAGATTTGGCTGCGCATTCCTTTTTATGCTTTTGTTTTTAATAATTTGAAGTTCTTTAGCCACTGTGCATCCCCTATAGTTAGCCGGATGAGGCTCTCCACAGTGAACACATTTTGGCTTCATTGTAGTTGGTTTATTGCAATCCTTTGTTAAATGCTTGCCTGTACACTTAACACATCTGGGTTCTTTTGAACAGTATTTTTGTGTGTGGCCGTACGCTTGACACCTTTTGCATTGTGGTATCAGCTTAGATGTTTTCAGGGGCTGTATGTCCACCTTACAGCCTAATATAGAGTTAATTCCATATATTTTTTTTATGTCCTCATCCTTATCGAAAGAGAGCATAAACATGTTTAAGTGTTCCTTATTCTTCCAGCTCAGTTTGTTGACCGCGTCCTGGATTTTGTATCCCTTAGATGTCAGGTCTTCAAGTATTCTAGCTGGCACATATGAGGAGTGCAGGTTTTTTGCCATTACCCTAATCGGCCTTTCTTGTTTATTTTCATAAGAATACCAAAGGCAGTTGTTCTGTAACAAATGCTTGGTAATAGCGCGATATGAGTCACCGTCGTTAGAATTTATTTTAACTTTTTCTCCATTCATCATTTTCATGATGAACGAATCTTTCATTAGATTTTCCGAAAGAAGATCATAAAACTGTTGATAGTTTTTTACGTTTTCGACAATTATGGGTGGTGGTGAAGGTTGTTTCTTAGGTTTCACATTTTCTTTGTTTGCAGTAGTTTCGTCTGCTTGATGAGATGGTGGGGACAGTGATGTGTTCAATTTCCTTTTTTTTCTACTCTTCTGTCGTACCCATTCTGTTTCCTTTGCAAGCTCTTCTTCATCCGTCTCGTACTGGACCTGCATTGGCTTCCCATTATTATCTTTTTTGTCTGGGTCTGTACATTTTGCCCCTGGATATAACTCAACTCTTGCTGAAGTTTTTCTATTTGACCTTTGAGGTCATGTACTGAATTCTGGAGATGTTCTCGTTGTATTTTTTCTTCACTGTAGTGTTTATATAACAGGTGTTCTGTTTCAGTTTTTAGTTTGATTGGAGATGTCGGAGCCATAATTAATTAAAAGTTATAGCTTCGCCTTAACACTTTGTTTACACAAATATGTGAGTTACTTTCGGTAACTGGGTCATCGCGGCGACCGCACGCGGCCAGACGTGACGATTTGTAGGTTGCTGCGTCAGCGCAATACCCGAGCACTAACTAGCGCCCAAACAAACGCGACCTTTCTTAGCGGAAGTCGAAAGATCACTGACTAACTTAAGTGACTACTTTTATTTAGGTTTTCTCTTCTCCAATTAGTTTCTATGTATAAGCAGTTCAAATATATACTCAATTAATGGTACCACTTAGTATTTCATATTACTAGAGCCGACAGTGTACTCGTCTAACAAATTCAGCCTCTATTTAACTTCTGTTAAGCTCAAGCGAAAAATGACTGTAGCAGAATAATTTAATGAGAACTCACTTTTTAAAGATGCAAACCTTTTGAAATTTTTGATTATATTTCACTCGAGTTAGGGTTCCGTATACGGGTTATGGTTTAAGATAATTAATAGTTTTATTATTATTAATAATAATTAGTAAATTAATTAATTTCTATTTAATCTCTTATGATAGTTATGATATGTCACAAATAATGTTGAGCTGTACAATAACGATTATTTGTATCATATTTTACTCAAGTGTCAAAATAAATTAAGTTCTTACCATACAGAGGCAAATACCTCATATTTATAAATATAATGTTACATTGACACTTTCTCTGTCCCTCTCACTTACAGTAAAAAAAAAAAAATCAGAATTAGGCTGTGTACACACCATTTTAATAATGACTTACACAGGTACCTTCACTTAAAAGAAATTGAAGTGCGTGCGTGCAAACACAGCTTATAACTTTAAAGCTTACAAGCACGTATTTAAATTTCTGCTGGTTATGCGTTTTGTTTGCGAGTGACCAAAATTAAATAAACAGAGATTGCAAAACCTTTTGGCGTGTACAATTATTATTTTTGATATGTTTTTTCCTGTTACATAGAAAGATTTTTATTAAAAGTTCCCTTAAATGTTTAAGGACCAGATTAATTAATTATTATATTTTTAGACCATTGTTAATTAAGCGACGGTTCATTAATTTAGTATTTTTAATTCGAATGTGTTTCTACAAAATAAAATTATGTTTTGACCGCAATAATAATAGAATCTAGTCTATAATTACACACTGACAAGTGCATAAAATATAATATATCTTTTTAAGTTTCTGGTGGCCATTTATTTATACAGATCCTACTTACTACAGAATTAAAATAACTATTTGTTTTAGCTAAGCCTCTACATTCACAATCCCGCAAAGATCTCCAATTCAAACAAGCAAAAATATGTAGTATGCAATTTTTTTTAGCTTCTCAAACTCCGAATCAAAACTATACTAAACCTTTGCAATGCACCACTTACTAACTATCAGATTAGGTATATCTACACAAACTCCAAATCTATGAATAATGTAACACCACTAAGACCCAAGTGTAATGGCCTATCAACGTTTTATTTGAGGGCCAGTTGAGAATTTTTAAAGAGATAATAAAATATAACGAGGTTCGTGAGCGGAACCCGCAAGTACCACCTGATGCTTACGTTTTATCTATTATGGAATCGGTGACGACTTACCGCTAAATGGCATGAAATCTTTGTGCAGATTGTTAATACGTATGTTTGGTTTTGTGATTTTTTTTAGTGTAAGTACGTGATCATTTTTAGAGAGTGTAAAAGGGAATTTTTGTCGTATGTTAATCACTACATATACTATGTAAACAAAGTCACTTTCTCTGTCCCTATGTCTCTTTGTATGCTTAAAACTTTAAAACTACGCAACGGATTTTGATGCAGTTTTTTTAATAGGTAGATAGAGTGATTCAAGAGGAAGGTTTAAGTATATAATTTATTAGGTTTTAGACAAAGCGGGCGAAGCCGCGGGCGGTAAGCTAGTGGTTATATAATTTAGTTTTAAGGAAGTAGAACGTAGGTACTGCCCTATAATTTTTAAGTAATAAATTGAAATGTAAAAACTAAATGACAAAATATGTAGTCAATAAAAATGTTACTACATTTACTACACGGCAAAGGCAAGTTCATTTGTCCAATCACGACAAACTTCAGATGGATTGAAATTGGGTTGATATTATCTGTAGTACCTAGGTATCTGAATAGTTTCGTAGTTTCAAGGAGATGCATAAATAGGGAAATGGGTTTAAAGGAATCTCAGTAATAGAGCCGAATGTGAAAGTACATTATTAACTACGATATTAATCTGGTAGACCATAGATTGAGGAATTCATATGAAACTTCCATTTACCATACACCATCTATACTCATAACTAATATTTAAAAGAGATGGAGAGGACAATTACCGCACTTTTAGCAAGTTACATAGGCTAGTTTCTACTGTCGGTCAAAAAGAACGAAGCCATCACAAATAACACTAATTTGCTTACAGTCATCAGTCTGAACTCTAAAGTAAAGACCACAAGTGATAACTTAATCCAAGCTAGATTGTGGATCACCATTATCCATGACACGTCTAAGACGCAAGTAAAAGTGGTATTTCAAGGGCATCATTAATCGAACTTAGTGGGTATTAATGAGGTCGTAATGCATTAACGATCGTATTACGTGTCCTTGAGTGAGCAGTTTTAAATGGTATATATAAGTTAATGAGATGCTTGAAGGTTGTTATAACTAGAGACTTGCATTTCTGACTTGCATCGCGCAGATAGTCGACTTCCAGATATTGCAATAATATTCTTATATATAAAAATGAATCGCAAAATGTGTTGGTAAGCGCATAACTCGAGAACGGGTGGACCGATTTCGATAATTCTTTTTTTATTATATTCCTTGAAGTACGAGGATGGATCTTATGTAGAGAAAACGTAAATATGTACCACGGGCGAAGCCGGGGCGGACCGCTAGTGTTATAATATTTATATTATGTTGTAGTGTTTAGTTTTAATTTAATGGGAGGAAACTTAAATGTATACTACGTTTAGATAATAAATGAAATACAACCAAAAGCGTAAAATGTGGGAAATATATATATTTGATTTTGATATCAAAATAACAAGATATATGTAGGAGAGACTTATTATTTGCATTTAAGAAACATACAGAATTCAAATTTTGTAATTTTTTGTCTATGACTATAGAAATGTAACCCTACCTTTACCGTAGAGTCTATACTATAAAATAATATATTTTATTATTTTTCAACTAAATATACTTATTTATTCCGGCTAGTTTCTGATATAATAATACTATTTAATCAACCTACATTAAATAAGTAAAACCTTGTTCAATGTTTGCTCATTACATAAAATGAAGCTTATGAACAGCAGCTTATTAATTTAACTCATATATATTAGTTATTCTATTGGTTATTCTAGTATTTGTAACGGTAACAAGATTTGTTGTTTTATTTATACTTAATATCATAAAGCTGAAGAGTTTGTTTTATTTGTTTGTTTGAACGCGCTAATCTCAGGAACTACAGGTCCGATTTTCTATGTTAGATAGAGGAAGGCTATAAGGCTATAATAATATATTATCACGCTAAGGGTGAAACCGCGAAGCGCAGCTAGTGTATGATAAATTTCGTCTGTCTGTGTCTTTTAAAAGACATGATACTATCTTTTTCTCATACGATAAAATTCGTTAGCTTCATTGAATGTAAAAAATTAAAATGCTAAAAATTATCTACTGAACTAAAAAAGTACCTAAATGTTTTAAGCACGCATAAAATATACTCTCTAGGTACTCATAAAAGAAATAACGAAAAAATATAAAACTTATTTCACATCATTGGGTTTAATGTAGGCTTTAAAATTTTACAGTAAACGTGATCATGAATGCCTGGCTTTAATTACATATTTTTATTCATTAAGAACCGTATTGCGGGGAAGACCTGTTGATGTGCATAAAACATTATATAAATAGTGTTCACTAACTAAATTACGAGTAAATTATATGAATGAAATTCTGTTTAATTCGTTTTAAAATATTCCGTACGTAGAAGGTAAAATTTTATGTTTTTATGTTAAATGCTTAAAATGGTATTGTATTGAAATAGAAAAAATATATTAACTACTAGCTTTCCACCCGCAGCTTCGCCCGCGCAGTCAACGAAAAACCCGCATAGTTCCAGTTCCCGTGGGATTTCCGGGATAAAACCTATCCTATTTCACGGGGTAAAAAGTAGCCTATGTCCTTTCTCGGGTATCAATATATCTCTACACCAAATTTCATGCAAATTGATTCAATAGTTAAGGCGTGATTGAGTAACAGACAGACAGACAGTTACTTTCGCATTTATAATATTAGTATGGATTATGAAATAATTTTACTAGCTACATAATATCAAGACAATATTCATACCAGTATGCTCTACATAATTATAATTCATGGAAAATAAACTGAAGTATAAGACGCTAATATCTCTACAAAGCTAGAAAAACCTCATTAATTAAATCTGAAGTGAAAAGCTAAATTAATAATATAAAGTGAAAAAAGAGCAGCATTTCTTCAAGTAATTCCCGCTTTAGAATCAGCGTGGTTAAACTAATTCACAGTAAATCGATTGAGGCGTTAAAAAGCAATTTTCTGCGTGTTTGCATTTTTGCAATACTCTCTTTAGATTTACAGTACAACATTCCTTAATAGATTTCTTTCTTTGTAAAGATATAAACAGAACATATAAATAATAATAATTTATTATTGTTATAAAATTAGTAAAATTAATTTTAATAAAGAATTGGGTAAAGATGGCGTTGTAATCGATATAGTTTAGAGATTTGTGTCCATAATAACGTTTGCTCACAATATATTGCTTTTTAAAAATATCCAAGTTTCATTTCTGGCCGCGAAAATTCATCACGACGCCACTAGTCTATGGACTACTCTTTGTAAAAGTGGTTTAGGTAACCACTAAAAAAAAAGTACCTACTTTTGTATGCAAAAGTACCCAAACCACTTTTACAAAAGTACATTGTAGGTACGAGAGCCACAAAAACACAATTTTTAGCCCCTTCCAAAAAAAATAAAGTACCTGTTAGTTAAATAGAAAAACTCAATACTTAGATACATTTACAAACGACATCCATACATTAAAAAAGTGTATGTCTGGCTATTCAAAGCCCTTTATTTATGAACTTTAATTGAAGATCGCTGAATATACATTCATAGCATTGAAAGCGATATCAGCTGTTTATACAGAGGCTTTAGTTTGTATCATGAAAGGGCTTGAAAGAACCAGATTACAAGAATTTTGTAGCATTCACGTTTCAATTTCTGTAATGGTCATAATTAAAATTAATTTAGATCTTGGTTCTTTCATCACTTTGAAGATAACTTTAATAATTTTAATGTTTATTTTAAATATGATTTGGATAAATCATGGATGTTGTCGGTAGCAAATTAGATAACTATTTACTGAAATGTAGATAGGGTCATTACATATTCGATAAAATTTTACATATTTTTGTTGATACACCACCTACTGATTAATTTGGAGTAAATGCAATTAATCAAATTGTTTTTCACGCAAAGCGATTTAACTCTGTTACATAATTGATTAAAAGTTAAAACGAATCAGGTAGTAAATTAATCACATTAATTTTAAACATTGCAATCCATTTACAGTAAATAAAAATTAATTCGCTCACTCTGATTGCTTTCATTCACTTTTTAATTAATTATATAACTTTTGCATCTTTTCGATATTTAAACGAATAAATTCCAATTACAACTCTATTTTATATATTTGAAGCTGTATCGAATTGAAAAATATACGTTTCTCGAAAATTCGACAGGCTTGTTTAGATTCATTGTAAATTCGACATACATCGGGTCGTACGAAACGCGACGTGGGCTCGAAACTACGTCCATTCTATCAAATATTCAGTTCCACAACAGAAGGATACTGGATTGACAATCCCGTGGAATTAGCACAGATAACGTAATGACGATTGATGATTGACGTCGATTCATCACTGTGCGCGTCCAATAATTGGTATATAATCTGTATTTACGGATTTCACTAATAGATATAGTACTCTATTCAGGAGTGATAGAGGTTATTTTCTATTATCCCGGGATAGTCTTAAATGAATAAAATTTACTAATACATGACACAAAAGTATTCTCTATTTAAGGAGTTAAGTCGGAAGCCAAATATGTATATTGTATGTTCATAAAAAAAATATCATTGATTTCTATACATATATTAACTGGTTTGTTGATCAAAATCTCAATATTAATTAATAATTTAGACACTTGACTTTTTATCAATTTAATATCTCCTCAATTGAATGGCTTGCGTAACTACTAATGATTCTTCTATAATCCAAAATTGACTCATTCCTACTAGACATAAAGTAATAGTAAAACAGCTAAACACGCTTTACCTACTGTAAGTAAAACAAATGTAACATTTATATACTACATTTATGAGCAAATAAAGAATTATGAATAGCTAGCTGTGCTCCGCGGTTTTACCCGCAGTGCTCCGCTCTTGTTGGTCGTAGCGAGATGATATATAGCCTTCCTCGATTAAAGGGCTGTCTATAATACCGAAAGAATTTTTCAAATCGGACTAGTAGTTCTAGAGATTACCTTGTTCAAACAACCAAACAAACTCTTCTATAATATTATACTCACTTTATAATATTATTAGTATACCAATTAGTATAGATTTGGGTTTTAATATAAAACGGAGTTCCGTAACTTCGGACACAATTTATCAGATCTGTCCGTAACAGCAGCACTTTTACAATTATCTATACAAAAACTGGAGAAATGCAATATCAACGTGTCGAACAAAGATTTATTGAATCTATCGCGATCATATTTCAATAGGAAGATTTTATTCAGTACTTGCCAGGTGTTGCGATACCGATATCGGAATCGTTATTAATTCCAATGTGTCTTCCATTTTCAACAATATTGTTTACAATTGGTTTAAAGGTTCTTTCATTATTCAGTTATGGAAAAAATTTAGAGAATGGGTTGTAATATGGAGTTGGAGGAAAAAATAAACTTGTGTTTTAAGTTTTGTTATATTAGAATCGAAACTATTTTGTAATACTTACCTGCATATAGTTTCAAATAGGTAGTAATTTTATAAAAGTAATATTTGAAAAAACTTTAAAATTGAGATAATTTTTTAATTTATTTTAGTCATTCTTGAAAATTTTTGCACTTGTTAAAAAACTACTCATAAATTAAAACAATTTTTGAAATTCCCAACTCGAAAATACATTTATCGGAAACCATAATACTCGAAAGTCTAATCACAAATATTGTAATTACATAATCCGAGGTTACAAATAGCTCCACACTTTTACGATAAAATTATTTATTTTCCGAAAAGTTTGGAAGCAAACAAATGCTCGGCTTTAGATGCTGGAGACAAATTGCCACGAGATTAATTCAGCCTGTCGTCATCAATTTCAAACGATTTCCTCCCTTAATAGTAATTTAATCTGTACACGACATTGTTTTAGCTTTACCTGTGCTTGGAATTTCATGGTAAACGGTTATTCACATTTTAAACACCTTTCTGAAAATTGTGAGTATTTTTGCTTATATAGTAAATAAATTCTTTATTCTTCTTTCTTTACTGGATTGTCTCTTCTGCCTTCTGACCTTTGAATATCGATTTATTGATTGGACATCGTTAACAATTAAAATGCTGTGTTAATTGTGAATGTTGCAGTGCTCGATCAAGGTCCTTTTATGTGAACTTGGTGATAGTAATTTGGAAAATTTGTATGCATTCTCGCCATTTTCCTTGCTTGCAATACGACATATTTATGGATATTGAAAAATTAAATAGACGATAAAAAAAGGTAATGTTAAACGATTACAAGAACAACAATAAAACACAACTAGAACAAATTTAAGTTCTATTAACGAGGCGTCATGTAAAACTGTTGTCCCAAAACCGTTGCTAATAGCGATTAAAGCCTACTAGGTGCTAACTGTTTGTGCCCGAAAAAAGGTCACTAATGTGAAAAGGTTCCCCGTTATGGTAACGCTTAGATAATGTGAAACCTTTTCCATTATATAATGTTACAAACAGTAGCTGTGGAATAAGGTTTTATTTTCAATTTAAATTTCACGTGTGTATAAAAAACCTTGGATTTTTTTGGTTAGGAGTTTTAAAAATACTCTGTGTTTTGTTATCTGAATATGTACGTGTTTAAAGTAAGTATTAAGGTGGTTTATCTCAACACTATCTATCATGATGATTGATGGTACAGTATTTGTAATAAAAAAATTAAGAACCATTTAATACAGAAATACGCATGTACAGTGTACAGCCCCCCTAGCCAAGTGGCTTTCTGTTAGCGTAGCGTTCAATAGAATAGACTACGAATGTATGAGATTGACGTAAGCTGTAGATAAACGTATCTACAGCTTACGTCAATCTCATACATTAGATAAACGTATCTACAGCTTACGTCAATCTCATACATTCGTAGTCTATTCTATTGAACGCTACGCTAACAGAAAGCCACTTGGCTAGGAGGGCTGGTATATTGAACAGCTGTCTTATAGAAAAGCAACAAATGATACGTAACCTTATAAATCTCTCAAGTGTATGGATAGAGAGAAATCAATCTAGAGAAATAGATTCCAAAGTTATACAAAATTCCAGACAAAATAATGAATATATACAACAACAAAGAAAACATACGCTGATCGACACAAAAACAATATTCTATCTAGTATAACATAAAACCGTATGCTAAATCGAAACCTGTTTCACATTACATCAAAGAAGGCAATTTAGACACTCCTTTATACGCTCTTTTCTTGTAATATACATATATCGCTCTCACAAATCCTTGCGGTAAAAAATATTGTGTCATTTACCACAATGAAAGCTTGTTTAAGGATGGGATCGCATTTGTCAGTGATTCACATTAGGAGTTGGTTTTGGCCACACTTAGAATCGTGAGTTAAAAGCTGATAAATGAATGCTATTGTTCGTTTTTTCGTGAAATATGTACAATATTATGAACGTTTAATAACAATATGAAACATGGGATACAAACAATAGGCTTAGTTAATTTATGGTTGATCGATCGAACGATAATTAGTTTATTATGGAATAGAATTCCGCATTTTTGCGTTATTAAATTTATATTATAACATAATTTTTTGCTCGTATCACAATATCATGATATTATTAACTAGCTAAAGCTTTTAGCTTAGCTTATATCACTAGTAGCACTAATCTATACTTATGCGATAAAGTAGAACCGATTTGAAAAATTATTTCACTGTTAGATAGCCCCTTTATCGAGGAAGACTTTATAGGCTTTTTCACACATAAACCAATAGAAGAGGAGCAATGCGAGTTAAACTGCGGGCAGAGCTTGTATGTTATATAAGCTGGTTGTAAAACATTTTACTCACATATTATTATAAATTATAGTTGCAAATAACACATGCTTTTAGTTTTGATAGTATGCAAGCGTAAACTATATAGTTTAATAGCGTACTTTGGCTCCATTAAGAGCATATTTTAAATTGTAATGTTACACGTGGCACTTAATGCGAGAATTATGATATTCATCCCAGTTTCTAACAGTGTATTTTGTTCGTTATAACAAATAGATGGACTGTTGTTTGATAAGATGTTATTTCTCTGTATAAAATTAGTATAATCTTTAGAAATTAACAGTCTTTTTCACACTTCTATTGATTTTGGCGGCAACTATTGCTTTAAACAATCTAATCAAAGGGGATAAATTACAATATTTGGACCAATCAATTTACGATAACACTAACTACTCACAATAATTATAAGTTTTATTAGTTTTGTGGATTTAGCTGAATAGACACAGATAGAGGCAAGAAGAAACAGAGAAAATCTTGTCTAACAACCTCTCAAACTCGTGTTAGTACTTAAGTTAATATTTGACGTCCTTTGTCGTAATTTCAAAGTAAATAGAAGACTATTTACCCGAGTTATGGAGCCGCGGTACAATTTACTTGGAAGGCTTAATATTCGTCAGTGCACTTTTAATTTTGTCCATTTATGTAGTTCTGGGAAGTTTTGCTCATCTTTAGGTCCAGTTTCTAGGAAGAGAAATGGTAGGGTTGATCAGTGATCACGCTTTGGAATATGTGAAATATGTCGTTTATAATTATGTTACCCGGAAATTTAAGCATTAATTTTATAATAATACATTTTACTGAAAATTATCAGGATGATAAATGTAATATTGTATTGTTTAATTGAATTTCCTACTTATATAATTGGATTTACAGAAATAATTGTAGAGCTGTCTGTAAAATATTTTCTGATGCAGAGAAAGAGTTTTTAATTTGTTTTAAATATTTGTAATGACAATACTTTTAAACTTTTGAGTGGAATAAATATTTTTTATTCCTTCTTTACCTTCGATTTCAGATTACTAAATCTCGGTATCTTCACAAATTTTACAGTTGCAACCTCGATTCTACAAAACCTGCCACAGTACACTGCAAATCGTCTAAAACGTAGCTAACATGAAAGATGCAAGTACAGTGTTTCCGTTTCGTTGGCAGAGCTGTATTCCCAGTTTTGTATAAAAGATGCAAGCAAGCGTACAGTCATCGTAAATGGGCTTACAGATTGATAACATATGAACGACGTAAATGTTTTAGATTTAGAAGTTGGAGTTGAACTCAAATAACATAGCTAGAACATTTGTTTCTGCTATAAATAAAATTATTTTTAAACATTCAAAGATTTAAGACGCTTTCAAAATTTATTTATTTGAATACTTTCCTGTACTCCAATTATACCATAAAATATAAATTCCTGGAGATACAAAATTACACAAAAGGCGGCCTTATCGCCTACGGTGATCTCTGACAGACAACCTTTAAATTGCACGATAAATATGTCATGTAATTTGTGGTTGTGTTACCACATTGTCCTGCTTTTCTTTCGCTTTAGCTTACAACATAGGACACTAGAGCCCTGTCATTCCTTGTTAACCTTTGGCTGACGACGTGGTCTAAATGTAACTTTAACGCCGCAGTACCGTCTCATAGACGTTAAAACTTAAATTGAAATAAAATAATATAAATTAAACAATACTATACTGTAACGGTTTTACAAATTGATTCATACATGTTTTAGAACAATTTAATACAGATAAAATAAAACTACTGTCCTTAATTTAATAATAATCAAAATTTATTCATGAATACACTATAATTGCTTAGCTTAATTTAGGAACTCTTTTTTTATAAATCTACACATCAATCGAAAAATGAACTTAAATAATCGTTACTTCTTTGTATTATAATTTAAAAATAACAAAAATAATTAGTCTTTCTTCAATAACAAAAAAAAAATGACAAGGCACATTTTTGGTATCTACATTTTCAACGTCCCGTGGTAGTCATTGGTCATTGCATATTTGAAGACAGCATGTAAGACACATTGGCTTTCTGCATTGATAGCAGTTGTACTTTGTTCTTTTTTTAGGTGAGATGGACATAAGCACACGTCTTCCAAATTACAGGTTCCGGATTAGCTTGGCTTTTTAGAGACGGAGGAGGTTCAGGCATGTCGGTTGGTCCAATGCAGTGCCGGTGGAGAAGTTGATCTTTCAACTGGGGTTCTTTCCCGTTTCCTTGGCATACTCCTAGCTAGCATAGGTGTTTGTGGCATACTCTTTGGTGCAGATTTCTTTTTTCAAGGCATTCTGCGAAAGAGAATAAAATTAAAACCGATGTGACGTCAACGAGACCCTATGTGGCTACCTACGTAAACACAGAGGTGACGACCAAGAGACATGCTTAGTTTTTGTACATAAACACCGTACTTACGTCTGTGAGACGGCGATCGCTCCTGTGGGAACACCTGTGCACTCGGTGCGCTGGTGGCCGTGACTGGCGGCAACAAGATGGCAGGATAGGAAGGTAGCGGGAGGGGTAACGCTGCACGTCGCGTTATTTGAAAAATATTGTCATAATAAAAATAGTGACGTCTGTGAGACGTATAGCACGTCAGTTAAAGGTTAAGTAATAACAAATCAGGACGCTAATCGATTCCCGTTTCACAAAGTGTTGGAACACTCGCTACGTATGGAAAGTGCAGAATATAATTCAATAGTTCCCATATGGCGCTACTTAGGTGGTTGTGTGGTGTAGGATGTAAGAAATAGCGTTTATGATTACGCGTTACTCGTGGTACCCGGGTATAATTAAATGTGCCTTTTCGCTAAATCTGAAAATAATATATACCAAACTATAGTTTGTACCAAATTTCGTACAGGTATTTTTTGGTAGAGCTACAAATAAATTTATAATTTTTAAATCTTCAAGCTTCAGGATGAATTATGAATGATGAAGCCTTTACTCAAAAGGTGTTGGTACTTACATGGATTAATATTACTTATTATCTCTTTACAAATTTCATAAATACCCGCCAAGCTGTTTTAGCGTGAAAGAGGAGCAAGATTCAAACTTTCGCAGTTTAATTAGCAAAAAGTTATATACGCAACTAATCCACTTACTGCCGAGTGATGAAATGATGAAAATTAATATAAATTGAAGTAATTAATTAGCTTATTGAATATCCATTTAACAAAGTAGCGTCATTTATAATAACCTCTAATCATATTAATTGTTATTACCCAATGAAAGTGCAATTGCAATTTGAAATCTTTATAAATTAAGAAGAGAAGATTTTATTTGATTTATGTGTGTCATTGATAAAAACTCAAAAACTATTTACTGTGTAAAATATGGCAGATATATTTTTATCTCGACTCAACCCGCGAGGTCGCGCCCAATATTTTAAATGGTTTTCATATTATTTTTTAATTTGTTGTGTTATTTGTTATTCTAAGTGTCAGATAAGTTACAAAAGAACGTACATTTTCTCTTATCTTTTTTATTATAAAATAATGTACGTACCTAATGTAGAGTAAATGATACTGAAGAAATTTCTCAAGCGAGTACAGCTGGAATAAGTATTACTTTAAATAAAGAACCCAAAGATACTTCAACTAACAATAATATCTTTTGACTTGTACGGGGTGTACAAGTCAAAAGATTGCTCCCGTATCGTCAATCCTTCAAGTATCAGACAGCTAAGTCGTGACGGCAGCGATTTTACAACGATTGAAAAGGTAATGGAGTGGAGCTTTGGGATCTTATATTTAGATAGATTGTACCAGATATATTGTGGTAGTTAAAAATTTAGGTGGGAATTTTTTTTTTTTATAGTACAATAGCGCTTGGCCACAATCTCGCCTGATGGTAAGCTGAGATGTGGCCTAAGATGGAGCGCGCTTCCCTAAAATGTACCTGTTCACTCTCCTCTTGAAGACCTCCAAATGTACTCCTTCCTTCCGGAATTCCTTTGAAATTGTCTTGGAGACAAGATGAATAACATCATCAACTATGGAATTTTTTGAAGAGGTTTAAAATATTACATTGCAATGGGTTACTATATTTTATTTTATGTAGGTATATTAATTTTCATACGATCAACTTCAACGTAATACTAAATAGTGTCCTAGTACTTGTTTAAATTTCGGATAAAAGGAATAAAAATCTTTTGTTTTATTCTGGTACATCAGCTACAAAACTACCAAGTTACATCAACATTTTATGCTAGATTTGACGTGAAAGAGTAACAAACGTTGACGTTTCTAATATTAAAAAAGTTATATTAAGAATTGTTATTTGTGAATAGAGCGTTATTGATCGAATGTAATAGACTATAGCCATGGCGTAAGCCTATTATTATCTTGTCATTTTAAAATGAGTCTCTACCCTTTGTTTTGAACCAGTATGATAAATATCTATTTATATAATAAAGCAGAAATGTCTCTTTGGCCTTTGTTTTGTCTTGAAAATAGAAACGAACTTACTTTTTGCAGACATTTATTGAAACTCGATTTAGCAAACAAATGTTTAAATTAAACTAAACATATTTAAAACATTAGTTATATTATGAATAAAAACAAAACAGATAGTTAGCCTATTATACGCATAAAAACATGAAATAATTTAAGTGCAGTTAAATTAGACAAATTATAATGAAAGGCAAAATGTCCGCCTCAATTAGCAGGAAACGTCTAACTTAATTCAACGTTAAATAACACCACATCGAATACATATTTAAACGGTGAATTTTTCAAAAACTCAATCTTTTATTCACTTGTTATTCTGCGGTTTAACTCGCATAAAAGTTTTTTGTTATTTCAATGTTTTAAATGTAAAGCTTCGCGTTTGCGGTTGTTAAACTGACAAGTACGTCAACTTTCGCAGCGGTATTTTGTTTAAATGTATGTATTTATTCATATAAAAATTGGTTCAAGCGCGCTCTTGTTATTTAATTACTACAAGATTTCTCTGTTTACAGTAGGTTAGGTAAATAAATCAGCACTGTTTTGTTTGTTAGCGTCGCACATGCTGAAATATGCCAAAATTTCGTGGAAAGTTTGCGTTGAGTGTAAAATGATTCGGGTTAAAATGGTGCAAATAGTGATGTGCTGCAAAATGTAGTTCCACAATTTTGGTCAGAATTTCATTTACATATTACTATTATATCATTGGAATGAATACCTAATATATATTGAAAATGTTCAAAGCAAATGTTTTAAATGACTACTTTCAATAATTCGATTTATTTTTTGTAGATATTAATATGATGTATGATAAAAAATGTCGAATTCCTATGTATTTTTTTCAATAATTATTTATATCCTCATTCTCATCATATTCTTATTGACATATTATCACTCAGAAATAACTGTTCAACAATGCTTATAAAATTAAAGTTTTCAAGCCAGTAACCAAGCATCTTATGTAAACAAAATACATAGAAACACTTTCTTTATCCGCATTATGTAAATTCGGAAAATATCTCGAAACAAAAGCATCCAATGGCATAAAACCTACAACAGTCTAATACAAATACAATTTTGGCATACGACTTTAAGTTGCGAAACCCACCCAGCTTTCTGATAAAATAGCTGTGAAAATTCCTAGATAACGTTACATAACGTCTTGCGAAAACCCGAATAGTTTTCTACAAAACAATGAGCAAACATGACCCGAAATACATGGAAAAGAAAGATTTATCCAAACAAATGTTTCACTTCACTAAACAAATAGCAATTTCAACGTTTACTTTTTTAAGTTATTTCAGATGAATATTTGGATTTACGCAAAAGTTCCTCTTTTATAGATTCTTTTGCGAGTATTGTGTTTTAAAGATTAAAGAAAATAAATGTGAATTGATACTGAGCAGAGGTTTTCTTCCATTTTATGTTTAATAAATAAATATGAATACACAGTTATTAGTTGAATATTAATATATGTTATTAAAAAATATTATGTTAAGACGATTACGCAATACAACCCGCTTTTAATGCATCAACTACTTGTACGTTTATATTGTAGTCCTACTAATCCTATACTAATATTACAAATGCGAAAAATTGTGAGAATGTGTATGTGTGTGTTTGTTACTCTTTCACGCAAATACTACTGAACCGATT
Organism: Colias croceus; assembly: GCF_905220415.1. Taxonomy (NCBI): domain Eukaryota; kingdom Metazoa; phylum Arthropoda; class Insecta; order Lepidoptera; family Pieridae; genus Colias; species Colias croceus. The sequence goes on from NC_059547.1 coordinate 2,454,654, forward strand.
ACAATGAAATTAAGCACACATATAGAGGGTAACTTGGATTAACACATAGGATATGTTTTATCCCGGAAATCCCACGGGTGGGATTTCCGGGTTTTTCTTTGAAAATGTGGGCAAAGCCGCGGGCGGAAAACTAGTACTTACTCTATTTTATAGAAAGGTGTATAAAATATCAAGGACTCCAATATTTAATACTAGTTTCCGTTCCCGGATAAAAAGTAGCTTATTTGTTATTCTAGTCCATAATCATTCCGTATACCAAATTCCAGGCAAATCCAAATAGAACCTTTTTGTGAAAGTACAGCAAATATCTTCATATCCATACTATTTGCAGATTTATAATACACTAGCCGCTCGTTCCGGTTTCCCTTGCTTATATTAGGGGAAAAATATAATGCCCCTGTTGATCGAAGCTTTCTATAAAACCGCGGGCAAAAATTTAAACACACATTTCGGGATTGATATTTAAAAGTAGACTGTGTTTAACACTGCTTCTTCATTTAATTTCAAATTAAAATTTATAATAGATTATTTTGTAATAGATATATAAATTTACACTTATAATCGTATGAACAGTGAATAGATGCTTAATGAAAACACAAGTGATACAGCGTGTAGTCTAATCAAAATGCATTCTCCAATTTCAGATACTGTTATCACATGGCACAAAGCGACACACATTATATAGTTCCATATCAAGTGCACACAAACAAACCTGTTACTGTACATTAACTAAATTGGCCAGACTAGACCCGCTTACAGCCGCAACGTTTCAAATAATGATGTGCTTCTGTTAGTACAGGTGAAGCTTAGTTGCCATCTCAGAACGTTATTTTGGGACACTATTTATATGAATTATACGTGCATATACCTACTTGTTATAATTATGATTATATGTGCACAACTTGTTATTATTATGTTGGGATGTATTCATAGTTTCTACACGATAGAGTATGATGTACCTAGTGCAGATTACCGGTGCAAAATTTTCATTTATTTATTAAGTAATAGTAGGTACTTCGAGCTTTTATGCCGTTTTTGCTCATCATTATGTACCTACCAAATGGAAATACTCACCTATGTATTTTGTGGGAATGAATTGCTAAAACGACATCAGAAACATTAAGAAACTTGTGATCTATGTAAACAGAAAATTAGTTATACTTAAACTATACCGTAAACAATAAATTCCTATAAATATTAATAGGTAATTTAACTTATAAGAAAACCTAGATCCATTCTTCTTTACCACGCAGATAAGTACCAATCTGTTATTCTACCCCGCATTTTACATTTTCTATCCAATTCGATAATACCCCAGTTCCAACATTCCAACAAATAAAAATCATACTCAGAATAGAAAGGCACGGAACGGAGAAATCCCGTCCTTTACACGACAAGTCTTATTTAAATAAAAATTTAATTAGACGAGTACAGCGTGCAAGCGAATTGCAAATAAAGCCGAGTCGCGTAACGTCAGCAACAAACATGTAGGCTTTAATTGTATTTATAGCTAGTACGGTGCACATACAAAGTATTGTATTTTATTTATTTATATATAACTAGCTTTCCGCCTGCGGCTTCGCCCACGTTTTCAAAAAAAAACCTGCATAGTTCCCGTTACCGTGGGATTTCCGGGATAAAACCTAGCCTATGTTACTCGTGGATAAATGTAGCTTTCGAATGGTGAAAGAATTTTTAAAATCTATTCGTTACAATCAAACAAACAAACAAAGTTTTCCTCTCTATAATATTAGTGTAGATTTTATCAAAATCTGTGCGGAGAATAAATTAGGTATAATGTACTGTACGATTCTATTCAATTTAAGTAGTTCAATCTTCGACGAACTAATTGTGAGGTTACTTTTAATATTCGTTATGGCATTAGGTAAAACTCGTTCGATTTAAATTGGCGAGTTGCATTAAATTGTTGTGTAATGTAAATCGGATTTAAGATCATTATTTTCGCGACTAATTTTTATTCAAATAAGTTTTAATTCAAATCTTACACGACAAAAACAACGCGGCTTTAACACCGAACTGAGTAGGTATATTCACTAAGAGAAATAATAAAGGTTTTCAGAATCAATTTTTAAATATTAAGCGTAAATTTTTAAGAAAACACTTTAAGGGACCGATTTAATTTGAACGTAAAAATGAAATGATTTTCCTCAAAAATATCGGGATGGGTCGGATAATTTTCGGCACAAATTTGAGCAGAATTACTAAACAGAAGGGAAAATTGTTATAACATTACCAACTCGTGTAGAAATGGCTTTTAGAAAAGCTTTTATTATCAGCCAATACAGCTTACGAAATAGTTACAAAATACATTTTTAACACGCTTTTATTAACTTCACAAACAAAATGTGTTTTTATCCTCCTTCAGATACGATTTTGATCCACTTTAAAAAGAAAGATACAATTCAAACTTTGTAGACTTATCAAATCTAGGATTGGTGACAATACAATAATTCTATGACTCAGTGTGTTTTTCAGTTTTATTCTAACCATAATAATTATGTATTACATATAGGTACCGTGAAAGCGTAATAGACAGACAGGCAGACTTTAAACATTAGTATAGAGTCATTATTTATTCTTCTGAATACCTCGGTATCAAAATATTAGTCCGTAACGTTATCTCGCTGAAGAAAATTATACGCATTATACAAAATGATCCTTGTTTACATAATTGTAATGCTAATCCCACTGAGAGGTACAAAAGAGGTGTTTTTACATTTACATAAACATCTCCAACACTTCTTGACATGGCTTAAAGATGTTAATTTATTACCTGAGCTTATCTTTTATATTTATATTTTGTGTGATACTTGATTTCTATGTGAGGCAATTATTATGGTAAGGACTCAGTCAAAGTACCTACTGAGTAGATACTACCTAATAAATTATTAAGTCGAAAAGAAACTGGTCTGACTGTTCTTAAATTATACATACGATGTTTTTTGCTATAAAGTTTATGGTATTTTTTTCTTTTGATCAATGACATGTTTTTTTTTCTAAAAACGAATTATTTTAATATTTTGATACTCTATACCTACTGCATTTTCACCTCCATACTCTTTTCTGTAATACCGATCCCCATTTCCTTAAGAGATCTACGTCATAAAAAGCTTGAATTCAAAAAACCTACAAACGAGCTACTATAAAACAGAACGGCATCACTTAAGAAATTAAAATTTTAAGCGCATTTGACGAACAAATTTTCCTTTCGAAAACCCAATTGCGGGCTTTTTGTTTAAAACCCCAACTTAACCAAGTTTATTAGAAACTTATCTGACCCTCTACTTTGAGTGTTCAAGTTGGTAATATTATTACCTGAAAGTTGGTACACTATACATTGTAACAGATAGCCAATTTTAACTCTGATTAAAAACAGGACTTTAATGTGTAAGTTCGACCGCCTCCTTGGTACATTGGAAGACGCGCGAACGTAGTACCGAGGGGTCCTGGGTTCGATTCCCGGTAGAGACGAAGCAAAAAAAAATGTCTAAGTCTGGCAGGACACAAAAGGCTGATCACCTATTTGTCCCTAAAGAAAATCGATCAGTGAAACAGATATATAATGCATCTGCCCCACTAGGTCTAGGGGACATGGGACATCACTTATTGTGTAAGTAATAGACTAAGATCGGGAATAGCTATTAGAAAAGAAGGAATTTATTATAAAGTTATTTCTGCTTGTTGATAATAAACTTTACATTGATCGATCAATTCAATTTATAACAATAAAAAATATAATCATCAAATGTAAAATCTTTCTGTAGTTATGTACCTACCCTTATTTATAGTGAGTCAAGTCGTGAACAACGGATTGAAATCAAATCTTATTATAAGATGAGAAACTACTTTCTAGCTCCGATTACTGAAGTTCATGATATTATTTTCTAAGTCTTGTTATTATAAAGGCGTGTATACAAGAAAACCTCTACACATAAAGTATAGAAAAGTTTGATATAATACCAGGCCCGTTCTAATACGTTCGTTGTATATTCAGAGCCTTTTAGTGCTTAAAGGATTATCTACGACTTATAATATTCAACGCAGATTTTGTCTTTGATAAAATATAAGTCTCGTTTGATAAATATATTTTATACACCTGTTTTCAATAAAATTAAACTACATACATCGGAGTATTTTGTTTTTGTTAAGGCAATTATGGAATACTTTGAAAAAGAAGTGCTTTTCTGAAAATATTTTATAGACAAAGAGAGTTAAAATGCTTTATGATCCGATATGGCGTTTAAACTAACCGTGCTTCTCGATTGCTCTTGCTTGCGCCTGTATACCACTTGACAAATTAAACTTTCTTAGCATTTTAATTATTAAGTACCTACTCTATTAGGATTTTTATTTATAGATATGAAAATATTTATCAAAATTAAATTCGAATATCTAGAATAATTATCGGTACAATTCTACCTACCTCTTGCGGCGTATATCTAAAGATCTCGTGTTTCCCCCTGTACCACTTAACAGAGTGCAGCGACGGATCGCCTGGCTGTCGCGCGTACTGGCAGCGAAGATCCGCGTCTATCCTTGGGTCCGCCCAGCGAGGCACGTCGAGTAGAGTTATCGTGTGGCACATGGTACGAGCTGGAAGAAAAAAGTAAATTAGTGTTGGGACTACGCTGTCTTTGAAACATACCTAGTAAAAAAAGACCGTGTGCACACGTGTCAGAAGATTCAAAGATACCAAAATCATCACCTTACTCCATGACCTGACGGTATTGCCATGACGCGACCATGAAATTTTACTCTCAACGAAATTTGAGGTAGGTAAGTAAATTACAGGTAAATTAGCTTGGAGAAATTTTTGCGTTTGTAGTAGTGTATGGTCAGCAAATAAAATAAAACAACATTTTATTTTTAGTTATTATTATTATATATATATATATATATATATATATATATATATATATATATATATTAGAGATGCGCCGAATAGTGGTTTCACCGAATAACCGAATACCGAATACTATTCGGTTAGAACCTTACCGAACCGAATATTCGGCCGAATTATTCGGTTCAATGTTTTGACGTGTTTTGATGCGTAAACCGTTTCTAACGGGTCGCAAGTAGCTGCCGGCTCGGTGGCGAGCGAGCCTTACCTCATCGCCCGCCACCCGCGTATATCGCCCGCGCACTCCGTGCCGTCTTAGTTGTGTTGAAACTTCGCACAAAATATTAAAATTCTTAAATTGTTTAAAAATTTTATATTGCACGCCTCATAAGCGAAGCGTTGAGGTGGGTACTACTGTCACTTCGCGCAAAACATCTGATTTTTCAAACTTAAAATGTCTTTATGTATCATACATTGCACTTGTAAGATAATACATACACACACATATTAAGAAAAAACACTATTTTTAACATTCATGATATTTTTGATGTCATTTTTGTTATTTAAACTAGTTAAAAAACAGTTTAAAAAAGTTCTGTCTTGGACGTCCGTGTGTCTGTATGTGCGGAGGATTTTCTTGTTAACACGATAGCGACCGAAATACTTTACTAATCGAGTCTTTTTTTTTTTTCTCTTACGCTTGAGTATGCTCAGGAATAGAACCCTTTCATTTTTCAGGGTCTGATTCGATGTGGTTTAATTGTTATTAAATAAACAAAAAAAATATCGACTTTTTTTTTTTATAGTGTACTCAAAATTCACCATTATAAACTCGATTCTTTATACTATAAGCCAAGGTTTAAAAAAATAAGTTGGTAGTCAGTCCCTTAAACCTGCGCAGTTTCAAATCTAGGTGGGGCCACAAGAAAAATAGCTCAATTATTACGGTACCGCTTTCTTTACTTTTCCAAATGTTTTATTTTATTTCTTTTTTATATTTATAGTCACGTACTCTTTATAAATAATAAAATTTTATTGTAAAGGATGAGATTATGAGGCGTGCACTTTTGGATTTTCCAAACTATTTTTACTTTAAGTTAGGTAGTGTTTGCAATATGAGCGGACGTAATGTCATTTTCTTTTGGGACTAAAAGCATTGTCTTCAGACTTCAGGATTTAAAGTATTATAAATATTAAATACTGACTAAGTTCTAATAATAAAAATGATTAAATTATGTTGATGTAAATTTACAAAATAAACGTTGGTTTGAAATGTAATGATCGTTTTATTTTATACAGGGTGTAATCGTTAAGTGTGCACAGGCGATTATTGCATAGCTATTACAGACATCAAAAAACTTTTAACTCATATTGAAAGTACTATACCTAATGAGTAAAATGACAATCATAACTTTTTAAAAATAAAACGAGAAATATCCAAAAATGTTACATGAAACGCTCCCATACATTTGATATGAAATATGACTATTTCAAACATTTAACATGAAAGGTTTTGCTTTGTTATTTGATTTTGTGCTATAATTATTTCGCAAATTTTAATGAAATTTCATTTAGAGACTGTAAATAGAGCTCGATGTGGAATGCAATGGTATTCCAAATCGAGGATGTCGTCTCGAACATTGTATGGGACAATGTATGGGAGCGTTTCATGTAACATTTTTGGATATTTCTCGTTTTATTTTTAAAAAATTATTATTGTCATTTTACTCATTAGGTATAGTACTTTCAATATCAGTTTAAGGTTTTTTGATATCTGTTATAGTTACGGAATAATCGCCTGTGCACACTTAACGATTACACCCTGTATACCTTAGGTTCAAACATTCTTCATAGGATTTCTTTGACTTGTGTATAGTATGACATAAATCATTCATAATATGAAGTTATTTATTTAGTTCTATAGCCAAGAAAGTAGAAATACTCATACCGACTATATTCGGCACCTAAACCGAATAATTCGGCCGAATACGAATAGTGAAAAAGATGCCGAATATGCCGAATACCGAATATGTATTCGGTATTCGGCGCATCCCTAATATATATATATATAGATATCTCCACGGGCACTATGTTGATCAAACGTGCCATATAGTTAGTAATTATTTGATCCATTTTCACTTGTTGATCCGGTTGGTATTTGTGGATCCATTGCCACACCACCGTCCGTATGTGGATCCGAACGGAGCCACAAGTGTCACCATCAGTAATAATAATAATTACGTGCTTTTTATACAAATCCACCTTTTTTGCGTTTTAGCTCTTGTTGATCCGATTCAAATGAGCCAATCAGAGCCCACCAAGCTCAGCCATTGGTCGCTTGCGGCCTTAGCCATTTGAAGGTTTCAAGACATTTATTCCCGTTATAGAAACGTATGTTGCCGTTCGCCTTCCATAATTTGTTCGGATCTTCGGGAGGGCAAGATAGCTAGCTCGTCTATTAGGATAGTGGCGATTTGATGTTGAGATTATAATATTTGTATTTATGTTTTTATGTAGCGCTTTGCGGATGAACATACACGTATTATAAAAGTATAATTGTTTTAAATTCATTATTTTAGTGTCGTCGTAGATTTTATTTGTAGAAGTTAAAAAAGGATAGTTAAAGATAGTTTTAATGATTTTATTTTGTAAAATTTGGAGTGGCGCTAATTTATTTTTGTAAGCACTCCCCCAGACTTCTATTAAATACATTAGGTGCGGCTTTACTAACGTGTTGTAGATGGTGTGGCGTAATTTATGAGGAATGCAAGAAGTAATACTACGCAGAGATCTAAGAAGTGCTGATAATTTATTCTTTAGGTGGTCGATGTGATGATTCCATTTTAGAGAGCTGTCGATTCGCAAACCTAGTAGATCGGGAGATATTGACACAAAATTTCGAGTCATTTGTAACAGGATGGCGGTTCTACAGGGGTCTTAGTACGCAATGACAAAAAGAAAAATGATGGTGTGAACGCTGGTACCGGCGGCTTAGTCGCGTGGGCGTTAGTCGAACTCGTCGGAAAAATAGCAAAAGTCAAACGATTTGTAACACAAACATTTTAGAATTTACCGATAGCCCATAAAAAAAGATGTAGACGGTAGTGTCATGCCATACTTTTCCGGTGTGACATAAATCCCGCCATACCGACGCGAATGCGTTGATTTTAAAAAACAATTCAACCATTGGTACCAGGCTATCTTTTGCACAGGTAACCATCGTCGTGCAGCCATTTACGAAAATCGCCATGCCATACTTTTCAGACGATTCTAAATGGTTGCCATACCGCCGAAATGATTTTGTTTAATTGAATGAAATGTTGAAATGAATGTTTAATTGAATGAATTTTGTTTACTATTTGTTCATTTGAGCATACATATTTTTCAAATAATGTACTAATACGGCACAACTCCGACCGAATATCCTTCATATCATCACTACATCTGCAATCTTGTTCTAGCGGTTGTTTCCGTTGTCTATAAGTAATTTGAGTATCAGTTGGCATAGAACTCGTAGAAAACGAACTTAGCTTCGATAGATCGGGATGCGATCCACCGGCAGTACCCACTGCACCACTGCTGGTTAAACGTGTTGGCGATCTGCGTACACTCATATTTACTCCGCCATGGATAATTTGTGCAGGAATATGAGTCGTCATTTGTTTTTGACCTAAATCTAACATTTTAATTATTTTATCAGATTGATATCAGAATCAGGGCAAAGGCGAACGCTACACGTCAATAAATATTATGATAATTATCTTAATATTTACTGATGTATCTTGGGAGGGATCACAGCACACCCTACACCATAAATACATATCGCGTCAGTACTGAAACGTTCTTTGTACGAGCCAGAAGTGATGACGGCAAGATAAATATTGCGATGTAGGTCCTGGGATCAGATCACAAGGAGTTCCAGAAATCCAGCGATATACAGGGTTAGTTTTCAATGACCGGCCAAATTTTCAGAAATGGTTCAGAATCGATAACATTTTAGATCTAATGAAAAAAATAACTTTTTTTTTTAAATTAGATTTCATTCCTGTCCACCACTAAAAAGCGAACGTGTGGACATTACAAAAGCACAATTCAGTTCAACAACCTAGATAGGTAGAAGTTAGCACACACATAAATTTGGCGATGCGCGCACGCACCCTAGTGCATTGATTCTGGCGGTGTTTACGATTTAGGCAATTTTTAAGACATTTTCAAATGAATGCTTTTATTTTTATTTTATTTTATTCGACAATAATGTTTCAAATGTACCTTTGGTTTAATATCTAGATCTTAATTTTAAATTTTGGCTGGTCATTGAAAACTAACCCTGTATTGTGATCCGTCAATACACTACCCTACACGTCAATAAATATCGTAATCCGATAGTAAATATTGACGGATCACAATATGGATCTTACGTGTAGAGTTCGCCAAAGAGTTGCCCTGATTCAAGAGGTAGGTTGTTATTTGTAGGCTGCATACTACTTGAGAATTATCACCGTCACTGTATGACGAAAGGTTCCGTATTTTTAGTTTCACAACGTTTTCTATAAGTTTCAATTGAATTACGGTCGACTTCTTCAACTTCCATAAAACTCAGGAGATTTTTTGCTAGCCCTAATTTCATATCCGCATGTCAATGTCATGTAAGTGCATATAAATGGAACAGATCAACATATGACTTATGATTTGGTATATAAAACGGAGTCAAGAAGTATTTGAGCATTTCAAAATTTGAACCGTTACGAAGTCGAGTTCGTCTAGTCTAGGCGGATTTAGCAATGTATGGAACATTACCTATGTTTGTGTACGGAGCCAACAAATACTGCAGTGTTTACGAAAAATTAATCTACGTTACTGAATATACAGTTTCGTTTTGTCGGATCAAATAAAGCTTTAATTTTGATAATATATATGGATCTGATCAACATACGACTTTGGATTTGGTATATAAAACGGAGCCAACAAGTGTTTATGGGTTTCTGAATTTCGGCCGTTACGGAGTCGATTCAGTTCAAGATCTTAGCAATAAAAATGTTGAGTATATCAATTTCTCTATGAATACGTTTGGCAACGTCGCCCAAAAATTTGCGCCGTTGCCACTCCGGGCAAGATCTATGCAACCGGAGTCGAGTAATATGGGGGAAAAGGTGGAGTCAGGAATGCACGGCAGTCGGGCTGGATCAACTTAGTGCCCAGGTTGGTATTTATATATATATATATATATATATATATATATATATATATATATATATATATATATATATAAATATATATATATATATATATATATATATATATATATATATATAAATACCAACTTGGGCACTAAGTTGATCCAGCCCGACTGCCGTGCATTCCTGACTCCACCTTTTCCCCCTTATTACTCGACTCCGGTTGCATAGATCTTGCCCGGAGTGACAACGGCGCAAATTTTTGGGCGACGTTGCCAAACGTATTCATAGAGAAATTGATATACTCGACATTTTTATTGCTAACATCTCGAACTGAATCGACTCCGTAACGGCCGAAATTCAGAAACCCATAAACACTTGTTGGCTCCGTTTTATATACCAAATCCAAAGTCGTATGTTGATCAGATCCATTTATATTATCAAAATTACAGCTTTATTTGATCCGACAAAACGAAACTGTATATTAAGTAAAGAAGATTAATTTTTCGTAAACACTACAGTATTTGTTGGCTCCGTACACAAACATATTATAGTTAGGTAATGTTCCATACATTGCTAAATCCGCTTAGACTAGACGAACTCGACTCAGTAACGGTTCAAATTTTGAAATGCTCAAACACTACTTGACTCCGTTTTATATACCAAATCATAAGTCGTATGTTGATCTGTTCCATTTATAATATGCACTTGCATGACATTGACATGGGGATATGAAATTAGGGCTAGCAAAAAAGAGTTTTATGGAAGTTGAAGAAGTCGACCGTAATTCAATTGAAACTTATAGAAAACGTTGTGAAACTAAAAATTCGGAACCCTAAAAAGATAGATATTTGGACGAACCTTTCGTCATACAGTGACGGTGATAATTCTCAAGTGTATGCATCCTACAAATAACAACCTACCTCTTGAATCATCAGTAAATATCAAGATAATTATCATAATATTTATTGACGTGTAGCGTTCGCCTATGCCCTGATTCTGATATCAATCTGATAAAATAATTAAAATGTTAGATTTAGGTCAAACAAATGACGACTCATATTCCTGCACAAATTATCCATTACGGAGTAAATATCAGTGTACGCAGATCGCCAACACGTTTAACCAGCAGTGGTGCAGTGGGTACTGCCGGTGGATCGCATCCCGATCTATCGAAGCTAAGTTCGTTTTCTACGAGTTCTACGCCAACTGAACTCAAATTACTTACAGAAAACGGAAACAACCGCTAGAACAAGATTGCAGATTTAGTGATGATATGAAGGATATTCGGTCGGAGTTGAGCCGTATTAGTACATTACTTGAAAAATATGTATGCTCAAATGAACAAATAGTAAACAAAATTCATGAAAACATTTCTGAGGTAAAAACACAAATTACCGAAATTAAATCGTCCAACGAACAATCCTTGAATTTAATTCGCCAAAATACGAATCAAATCAATGAAATTAAGTCATCAGCATGTATGATAATTACTGAACAAAACATATTGAAGAGTACCATTTCTCAATTAGAATCCCAGATGAACTAGGGTGAGAGTAAAATAAAATCTCTGGAATTAAATCGTTAATCATAATAAACTTCATATAATTTAAAACTTAATCAAGGAACTACGGGACAGAAAGAGCCGCGAAAAAAATGTAATTTTTACTGGTTTCCCAGAATCGACATCTTATAACTCAAAGGAGAGGAAATCTAAAGACAACTACGAAATTTTAAAAAATTACCTCACTAATAAGTTCAGACCTACCGAAGCCAGTAAAAAAATATATACCTAATTATAAATAACCTTAATTCAAACTGTAGTACAGGTCTTGATGGTATTACTACAAAAGCAATTAAATGCATCAAAGAACAAGTAGATAACTGCGTTAAAAACAACCGACTTCAAACTTGCACTTGCAACATTTACAAATACTGACAAAAATGCCCATAAAATAAAAACTACTGGGCCTATCCGAATAAAATTTTTATGGGACCAATTCGACACCATCCCGCATCGAACAAAAAAGAATCACGTAAATCGGTTCAGAAACCTCGGAGTAATCGGTGTACATACATAAAAAAAACATACCGGCCGAATTGATAACCTCCTCCTTTTTTTTGAAGTCGGTTAAAAATTAAATCATACCTTAAGCGACTGTTTTAATCAAGCCATAAGTCAAAGACGTTTTCCGGACTCGTTAAAAATAGCGAAGGTAACTCCTATCTATAAGAGTGGCTCAAAATTTGAACCTGGTAACTATAGGCCAATTTCGGTTTTGCCAGTATTGTCAAAAATATTGGAGAAGATTTTACACACGAGATTACAAAAATATTTAGACTCAATTAATTTTATTTCAGTGCGTCAATACGGATTTAAGCCAAAAAGTAACACTCTGTCAGCGACTATGGACCTAACTATTAAAATAAAACAGAACATTGACGCAAACAATATAGTTTTGTGAGTGTTTATTGAACTACAAAAGGCCTTTGATACCGTTTCTCACGAACTTTTAATAAAGAAATTAGCATCCATTAACATTAATGGTAAAGCACTAGATATGCTGAAATCATATTTAAAAAATCGATCACGAATAGATAAAATAGATAACAATGATAGCATTCTCTTACCAATTACATGTGGCATACCACAAGGTTCGATTCTAGGCCCGTTGCTTTTTTTAATTTATATTAATAATTTCCAAGATTTTAAGCTAAATGGTCACCTAACACTTTATGCGGATGACACCTGTCTGTTTTATTTTGGTCCCTCTATACATGACATGATAGCGCAAGCACAAAATGGTTTAAATAAATTAAATAAATAAATGCAATCTACTAAAAATAAATATATCTAAATTCAAAGCTCATAACAAAATTATTCCACCACACGCTCCACTTAAAATTAACGGTGTTGTATTAGAACATAAAACCCACGAGAAATGCCTAGGTTTGCGAATCGACAGCTCTCTAAAATGAAATCATCACATCGACCACCTAAAAAATAAATTATCAGCACTTCTGAGATCTCTGCGTAATATTACTTCTTGCATTCCTCATAAATTACGCCACACCATCTACAACACGTTAGTAAAGCCGCACCTAATGTATTTAATAGAAGTATGGGGGAGTGCTTACAAAAATAAATTAGCGCCACTCCAAATTTTACAAAATAAAATCATTAAAACTATCTTTTACTATCCCTTTTTAATTAAAAAAAATCTACGACGACACTAAAATAATGAATTTAAAACAATTATACTTTTATGATACGTGTATGTTCATCCGCAAAGCGCTACATAAAAACATAAATACAAATACTATAATCTCAACATCAAATCGCCACTATCCTAATAAACGAGCTAGCTATCTTGCCCTCCCGAAGATCCGAACAAATTATGTAAGGCGAACGGCAACATAGGTTTCTAATTTCTATAACGGGAATAAATGTCTTTAAACCTTCAAAAGGCTAAGGCCGCAAGCGACCAATGGCTGAGCTCGGTGGGCTCTGATTGGCTCATTTGAATCGGATCAACAAGAGCTAAAACGCAAAAAAGGTGGATTTGTATAAAAAGCACGTAATTATTATTATTACTGATGGTGACACTTGTGGCTCCGTTCGGATCCACATACGGACGGTGATGTGGCAATGGATCCACAAATACCAACCGGATCAACAAGTGAAAACGGATCAAATAATTACTAACTATATGGCACGTTTGATCAACATAGTGACCATGGAGATATCTATATATATATATATATATATATATATATATATAAATATATAATAAATTATATATAAGTATATTATGTGGGATTTTAAATTAAACTATATGTGTTTCTCCTCTTACAAAATGACAATGTTACTAAAATGAAAAATTTACTAACCTGAAAAAGAAACGACATTTAAAGTTTAATTCTTTAGTTTGAGAAGTCAAAGGCTTGCCTCGACCATGTTTTAACACTGGAGCCATTTTGAATTAACAATATAAAGTTACAACACTTACACACAAATTAAACACTTCAACAAATACAAAAGATTGCCCAAGTGACTATGGCACTTGCTATCGCAATCAAACTTATTGTTTCAAGATGGAATATAGCTCAATTTAAAGCTTGATGTTAGTACTTTTAGAAACGATTAAAGTTTTTATATAAATAAGCCGCAGTTCGCGACAATAAAAATAAAACAATAGTTTTATTCAACACTTCAAAAAAATACTTTATCGAGTTTAAACTAACGATGAACGTTAAGTTTTACATTTATTACATAAGTAATATTTTAATTTACAAGACAAATGTGAAAAGTAAATCGTAATAAACATTACCTGTTTCAAAAAAAATTACGTCGAACATTACGTCGAACACATTCATTCAAGATTCATTTCAAATAGAAACTATGAACATAAGACGCAGGACGCTTGCAAGAGAGATAGATATATGTGTCAAAACAAAAACTTTTACTTTTATTTCTATCTATTTGGTATAATTACGACTTAATAGTGATAAATATGATCATTATAAATACAAATAGGAATTAAAAATATCACGAACACGTGACACAATTAGTATTTTACCGATTCCATACATGGTCATACATGTTTCAAAACACAAACTTTTAATATTATTTCTATTTATTCGGTATAATTAAGACTTAATAGTGATACATATGATCATTATAAATACAAATAGGAATTAACAATATCACGATTACGTGGCACAACTCAAATTTTACCGATACCACCCGTGGTCATTCTCCTTTATCAATTAAACTACGTACATAATAATTATAATTTTTGAATGAAATGTGTGCTTTATGTTCTAACGGTACCAAACAACTGCATCTGGCACCTGCGGACAGCGTAAACTGGTTTATTCTGGTTTTGTGCGTTTTTCCACTTTCCACTATCAAGTGACGATTTATTTATTTGTTTTGTTTCGTAATTATTATGGTCAAATATTAATTATGAAACAAATTATAATGGACACGATATTTTATTGTTTCACGGTAGTCGCCTTGTCGTTTGCTCAAGGACGTGAAATTGAATGATATATTTTTTTTATAAAGTCAAAACCATTTTCTTTCAAATTAAAAGTTGTTTTTATTGAAAACAAAAGTGTTGCTAGGAATAAGTATAAAATTAAATAGTAATGTTAGGATATCGAAACATTTTTGTATAGGCCTGAACGATATAGTGGAAACGCGCTCTAAGATCTGAGTAATATACACACCACTACATATGCAAAAATTTCTCCAAGCTAATTTACCTGTAGATGATATTACGTCTTGCCAAAATATTTGAAACTTAAAATATAGGAAATTAGGTTAAAAATATAATAAGATACTAGAAAAAAAAAGTTACGTAATAATTGAGTATTTGAATAAAAAAAAATTATTGATTTTTTTTATGTATTTTAAAACCTTATTATTAATAATATTGATATTTAATGCAAAAAAACTCCAAAATTTTTTTTTCAATTAATTATAAGCAATTAAAAATTGATGAAATTTAAATTAAAATCACGACTATTAAACGCGCAATGACTGGTCACCATAGATGTGACGTCAAAATGTTTTAGTTGTATACGTTTTTCTATCAACTGCAATGTGTGAAAACTAACATTATGACGTCACACGCGTCCGGGTGACGCTTCGGGAGTTGTCACCGACAACCGTGTTTTCGGTACTGGATTCAAAGACTAATTTTTATTTTGAAATAACTTTTGAATTATTGCAAAAAAAAATTTAAAAAAATAGTTTTGTTATAAAACTAATATATAATCTTTCCATTGAGCACAAAAAAAAAATATTCAAATACTCAATTGTATTGTATTGTGTGATAGAGTCATTATATTAGTATTAAGTAATGTCCTTTCGTTACATACGATTCAAATTATTTGTTAATTCACAGATTACAGGGCCTAATGTTAGTAATTAATTAACGATATTACTGTAACTTGTATAAAAGCTGAAATTTTCAAAGTTTACTAACACTCGACCAAACTGTTCTCCAGTACACAGTCGTGATAAGTAATACAGAAAAAAATGAATACTTTGATTCTCCTTTCTGCTTTATCTGTTGTGGTGCTATGTGCTCCTAGTATCAACCGAGAGCTAATGGCCAGGCGTGCTCTGCCTGCTTTGGAACAAGAAGAAGTCCATGACGAATATGGACAATACGCATATCGCTACGTCACAGCTGAAGGTACCGTCGTCTCGCAACGCGCTTGGCTCGTGCCAAACGGACATGGCGGTTATGTGCTTGTGTCTGAAGGACAGTATTCCTACATCGGTGATGATGGTGAGCTATACGTTACTAAATACTACGCTGGGATTAATGGGACTCACATGGAAACCGAACATTACTCCCTTGAAGAGGTAAGAGCACGTGCAGAAGAAGAGTCACGACATGCCCAGTGAAATTAATTTGTAATTTGTATTATTTGTAAATAAATTATTTATTTTAAATTATACTTTTCATTGATACCCAATATCATTTATATTTAAAAATATGCTGTATTAACTATATAACTAAAACTATAATACTCTATTTTGTAGAACTCTGGACTGTAAAATACGGTGTTGTTTTTTTTTGCCACATTACAATCAGTCTGTACATAATAATGAGCCTCAATTAGGCCCTTATAAAACAGCGTCATTATTACTCGACTTTTTCTAATGGTCCACATTCTTCAACTCAACTGCACCGGGTAGTATTTAAGAATACGATTACGTGGCTTGGTTCTTTTAAACGAAAATAGCCTTCGTGCCCAACTATCATAAAAGAAAACATTGTACAAAACGCAAATCTATTCTGAATAAAGCCTGCACTTTACGTATGTACATATTAAAATTCCAGCATAATTTTATTATTTATTTATATAATACTAGCGGTCCGCCCCGGCTTCGCCCGTGATACATATTTGGCAATAAAAAGTAGCCTATTTCCTTTCTCGGATGTCAAAATATCTCCATACCAAATTTAATGCAAATTGGTTCAGTAGTTTAGGCGTGATTGAGTAACAGACAGACTAGTTACTTTCGCATTTATAATATTAAGTATGATTACACATCATACATTTAATCACACAAATCAAATAAGGTTCCAGAAACTTCCCAAGTCACAAACAATCTCAACATAATATACAATTTTCACAGTATCAATAAAAGTACATTCTCATTCAATCTTGTGTTTCTGATACGTAAGATTGAGCTGTGAGCAAACAGTATTAGGGGCTTAAGACAAACAAGACGGAATTTGGATCACGCTTTATTCCATTTCAAGTAGGTATCGAGCATATTGCGTTACGGAATACAAAACTTGATTTACCGATTGCCGATGTAAGTTACTGAACCCAAGGTTGGATTATGCTTTTTACCTTTTTTTACCAAATAAAGACAAATCAATAGCGTATAATCTTTTGGCAGAATCCTAGCTCATTAGATAGGCGTACAACCGTAAATCTTCTTTCCATAATGCCTTGTTTGTCGGTATTTCAAGGTGAAAATTGTATTATGAATAATAGCGCTCAAACAAATATTACTGATGTTAAGCTACCTTAAATTTTAATAAAGTTGATAATTGAATAAAATATCAAATTAAAAAGGGAGTGTATTAATGTACAAAATTGTTTTCAATAATATAGAAGATTTATCACATTCATTATATCATTAGCTATTACTTAACCTGTACAAAGAGACGTTTGTATCAAAAGTAAACATAGATAATTTGATAAAACGAATTTGCCATCAATAACGAAACCTTTCAAATAGGTACTTTTCATACAACGTCACCGTCTTCCCCAACTTCATTACACTATCCAGTGCAAAGTTTATTATCGCAAAGTGAATACTTTTCTTATGAATCTGAGTGGTTTTTACGACCATTCTCGGCAGGCTCAGATGACAATGGCTGACCCACATTTTCATACAAAACACGTATCTGTCCGACACTCTAATCTATTCAAATTGAACGAGTTACTCGCGCCAGTTGTTCGTTTTGTATGAAATAAGATCAAATATAGAATGAGACATTTTCTTGGTTGCTATTGTTTTTTGCAATATTTAATATCGCTACAAATTTTATACGCTTAAAATTGCAACTGCAACAATTTTCAGGTGATGTTTTAGTAACATTAGTAATGGATTAAACTTTGGTAATAAATGAAGGTAGGTACTGTTCGCAATATTCTGTAATAATAATTAATACAGCCCAGCTACTAGTTATTATTCTGTGCTATAGCATAGACCTGTTCACTTAATATTGCAAAAAACATGTTTCCACGACTGAATATTAAAATTTACAAAACAAGAAAGTACTGAAGCTAAAAAAATACGTGTGGCACTCGGGGACTGCCGCGGTAAAGCTATTGCATAGCGTGCCTTCAAGCCACACCTCCGCCCGTCGGAGTGGGCAGCGTGAGGTTTTTTCGTTACGGAATTTCTCGATTCGGTCCCCGCGCTCAAGGCCCGCGATAGAAGTTATGCAATAGCTTAATATATAACCAGGTAAAAGATAACAATAAAACTGAAACATTAGATTTTTAGATACAAACAAGGCCTGAAATATCAATGGAGCTTATTTTTACAGTCAGCACGATTAGCATACAAATACATTTTTATCTTTCATAATTCAGGGACTTTACTCGAGATCTGTACTTGACAAATGATTGTATAAAAATGGGAAAATCTGAATAAGAAAATATGTGGAATAACGTATGAACATTCTATTATGTTTATTTAACTCTATTTTATTGAGCTATAAATGCGTCTAATTATAATAAGTGTCAATTAAAAAAGAATTATAGTGCATTGGGGTAATTCCGGCCACGGGGTAAATACGTATAAGACATAAGTTCAATTAATACGTAACTTGTGATAGATTAAGCAAATATGTATGCTAATATTAACAAACCTTCAATATCAAATCTTCATCGATACTTACGATAAAGCGATGCTCTGAAGTGGTATTCACAATCTTCTGAAATTACCCCTCATACGAAATTCCCCCAATGCACTATACCACAAAATTAACGTAATTTAATAACATGGTATACAAAAAAACACAAAAATTGTTCATAACACAGGTTCTTTTCAGAAAGCTTATTTCTTGAGATACGCAATGTAATGTAATACTAGGTACACAGCCTTGAACCTAATCTAAACAGGAAAGTCATTACGTGCTCTATAAATCTTGTACAAACTCTTCATTACCAGCGCACAGTAATTAATGGTATCCATCAAAACAACAAAAACCTGGCACCTTAATAAAAGGAAATATTAGATGCTTCTGCCTCGCGCGAACATAACGGTATCTTTAATACTTTAATAATGCATTCGTTGGGACCGCTCGTGATAAATTTTAATATAGACCCGTTTATAAGAGAACCCGCGTGAAAACAATAGCTAAATGTACGATCAAAGGGACGGTGATTCTTTGTAGAATACGCGTGTATTTTTCAAGATTTTCTCCAGCAAAATTTGTGCATAACAAATGAATGGGCTTACATTTTTCAAGCTCTTTACGACCGACGATGAGATGGTATAATGTTCAGATTACTGCTCTGAATGAAAGAGTATTTATTAAATCGTGTTAGTACAAAATTTAGTTCGTTTACTGTGCATATCCAACGTCATAAGCATATATTATACAGCTATGAGTCTGTCTGCAAGTAATTTCGGTTTTAATATACCGTTTCATCACGATATTCTCCTGTTTTTATGTGTCAATAGAAGGTCGTGACTCGTGATCCTGAGATTGGCAAGTCTCATTTCTCTTTGTAATCAATTTTTTAATCTGTCCTAGAATCATTTGTATAAAACGAAGGATGCTGATAAATCCGATAAACCTGCCAATTATAAGTAAATGTCTTAATCGTTAAGGTTATTAAATTTGAATATTCGAATAAGTACTTGATAAATCTATTGTAATTAAAAAAAAGATTAATAAATATTTAAATAACTATAGGCATAACAAAACATTGAAAAACAACACCATACCTACATATTAATCTGGCAGACTGATGATCCCTTCCATACCTACTACAAAAAAATACAACCTAAATGTTTAATAAAAACCTTAAAAAATTAGAACCCGCGCTCCGCCACATATTTAACATTTGCAAACAAAAACTAAATTGCGCCGCGGCTCGCACTCCATGGACTATGCTAATTTATGAAAATCTCGTCGCGACTGCTAAAAATATTTACAGAAACCCTCGTTCTTGGGGGAAATTACATGCAAGTTTATATTGTCTGTAACTGGCACAATACAGTCATAACGAGTATTGTATATTTGTAGCTATAACACATTCGAATTGGGTATTCGTTCGCGCGCTTGCTTTTTGATGTCGTTTATTTTCTATGTTCTGTACTTTGTTCTGTAGTGTAAAGAATGTTATAGGCAACGCGGACGAATCAACGAAATAAATTAGAAAATTTTAAGTTTCATTCAAATCCATTCATGTAAAAATGGATAAACTCAAACTCAAACTCAAACATTCATTTATTCAATTAGACTACTATTTAGTAGCACTTTCGAATCGTCATTACATAATTTTTAACATTTACCACCGATTCGGAAAGCAGTATCTATGGAGAAGAATCGGCAAGAAACTCCATAGTTGCTCTTTTAAAATCATGTCAATATTACATAATATGTAACTTAAATCTAACTACATAATATATAACTTATGTCTAACTACATATTAATATATCATAATATGCCAAAGAACTGTCCTGTGGTTTTTACGCGACAACTCTCCATGGGTCTTTATCGTCCATATATTCCTGAATACTGTAGTACGCTCTCTGAACTAGTACATTTTTTATATAAGTTTTAAATTTAGAACTACTAAACTCTTTAATATTGTGAGGAATTCTATTGTATAAGCGTATACCTTGACCCATAAATGAATTTTTAACTTTAGCTAATCGGAAAAATGGCATTTCAATTCTATTCCTGTTCCTTGTGCCATAATCGTGTCTATCTCTTCTACACACACACACACACTTTTGCCTTCTCACTTCTGTTTGAAACAATATCAAGTAAATATAACAATACAATTAGGTACGATCATGTTAACATTATAGCGTTTTGTTCGCGAAAAGTACTTTAATTCTTAATAAAATAAATTAATTATCTGAAACAAAACACGCACAACACGCAACATGTCGAGGATAACGCGATATTCTAATTAAAACGTCATAAAATTTAAAATTTTCGAATTTAAAAAAAGAACAATTTGTTAGTGGCCAGCACGACATCGAACAAAAAGGTTTTGCGCAGATAAAAAATCT
The DNA here is from genome assembly GCF_905220415.1 of Colias croceus. Taxonomy (NCBI): domain Eukaryota; kingdom Metazoa; phylum Arthropoda; class Insecta; order Lepidoptera; family Pieridae; genus Colias; species Colias croceus. Next base: position 2,475,991 of record NC_059547.1, read on the forward strand.
ATTGCATGAAAAATAATTGATAGAACACATAGACTATGCAAATGAATGCAAACCAGAGAAATATTCGACATTCAACGGTCTTTAGAATGGAACCGTGTTATTTTTGCTAACAATATTTTACGGCAACATAAATCAAATTTAACTTTGTGAAAATCAGCGTAATGTAATTTCGGAACAAGCTGATTGAGTAAGTTTATATTCGTAATTAGACCACGCGCCCTTATGAACCTTTCTCTACCTATATAATTTGGATTATAATTTAAACTTTCGTATGATATCGTTTGGTTTCAGGGACGGATTGATACATTTTGAGCCCTGTTGTGTATTACCCAGTTGCCTCATGGGGAAATATTTTTACGTTTTTATGTTAACGCAACTGTTATTACACGATTTTATTTCTGCGATTCCTTAACATAATACCTATTTAATATGTCTTCTTTATATGCGCGCTTTATAGTTCATAATATAAACAATAAGATAACAGAAAATATATAACCCATTAGATGTCTTATCACTGTACAGTGATCTCTACCAGGCAACCACGGGGAGAAGTGTAAAAAGCTAAATGTGAAACTTTAGTTTTTTTCTTTTTATTTATCTGAAGTCATAAGTACAAAATACATACACTACAAAAAACTGCTTATTTCATTACAAGTAGACCTCCAGAACATAAGTGAAGTCCCGTGTCCCCAAGTGGGTGAGGGGCAGATGCATCTGTTTCACTGATCGATTTTCTTTAGGGACAAGTAGGTGATCAGCCTTCTGTGTCCTGCTAAGCCGAAACATTTTTTTTTCTTCGTCTACACCGGGAAACGAACCTAGGACAACTCGGTTCTACGCTCACGCGTCAAACACTGCACCAATGAGGCGGTTCTCCTCCAGAACAAAGTCCTACAGTTTTGTCGACAAAAATACAATATCATCTATAGATAACGTTCCTTCATCCTTACTAACTTTAAATTTAACGCTTCCCAGAACCATAATGGGTTGAACCTAGGTCTATAGTGACTAACTAGTTTGATAAAATATTATTTGTTACTATCGATTTCAGAATGAGCACCAAAAGAGGTTCACAGGACAGAATTACTTATACCCGTGGCGTCATAAAACCGGCACTGCTCAAATCATTTTCACGAAATTTCTTGAACCCCGGAGCTAATTCGTTTCTTAATGAATTTTCAAGCAGATGAGTTACGGAGTATCATATACAGTGTCCTTTGATTTTGGACTTTGATTAAGCGTTTAATCTGGTTAGATTGAGTATGGGTTTAATACTTGAAGGTTGAGATGGTGTTAGCGTTAGGCCTATGTACTTAATTCTTAGGGAAATAAGCCTAGTAGTGTTGAAACTTGTTAATACCCCAGTTATACAACACAAAACTCATTTTTCGATGAGAAATATAATAGTAGGTAAATAGGTCTGTGATATTTTAAGTATATTATAAACAAGAATTTATTATACAATATCAAACGCAATCATTAATTTATTAAACTAACAGAAGTTATCTATTATTGTAATAACTGATATATGTATATGTTATTGTATGATTATAAATAATAATATATATCTATAGGTAGGTACACCGGAGTTTACCAGCAAGCGGAGAATTTATCATTTCTTTTGTGAAACTAAAATACGGGTCGCTAGTCCATACCGATATAAAGTTGGAAAAAGGTTTAATAGCGCCTACTGGGGAGATTTAAAAATATCCTTTAATTCTGTTTAAGGAAAAAAATAAGATTCGATTGTGCCTAATATTAACAACTACTTTCTGCGTGAAAACTTGTATAATTGTATTTTAATAAAATATTTTAAATATAATATTATGCGTTGGATAAATGTATGTTCAATATGAAGTGAATATAAAACGATGTCGATCAATAATCTTCTACTTAATACAAGACGAAAATTTAATTTCTTAAAATTACATTTTAAGATTAAATTCTTAAAATTACCTTCACCAAAATAACTTAAATCTAGGAAAAAACATTAATATCCCCCTGTGTAATTATATAATATTATGTTCACTTGAATTCTTGGTACCTATCCACATTTACACTTAAATTAATAGTTCTCCATTTCTGTATAATTTCACTATTAATTTAAAGATGTCGGAATAGCGGAACTTATTCGTGGAAATGGTATGGTGTGTGCCAAGATTAAATACCGCTTTCATTTGTCATTTCTTGTATTTGTTGATATATGCACAGATAATAATATAATACTACTACTAGCTTACCGCCCGCGGCTTCGCCCGCTTTCTCTTAAAACGATTTGAGATTTAAACTATCCTATCTCTCAAGTTGGATCGAACTGCACATGGTGTGCGAATTTTATTATAATCGGTTAAGTGGTTTAGGAGTCCGTTGGTGAAAAACATTGTGACACGAGATTTATATATATATTAAGATAACAGATACTATAAGAAAGTGTTTAATGACAATATGGAATTTAAGAAGTAGGTAGAACTTAAAATACCTACGTTTAGACTTTTCGTCTGCGAGAGGACTCGTAGATCCAACTTAATTGAAATAAACGAATCTTATAAAAAAAAGTAAGAATGGTGAATAATACATAAAATATAGTTAGGTAGTAAAAAACTGGTAATTTAACAAGAATATGCTTATATTAGATGTTTGAAACAATAACAGTTAAAAAAAAATAATAATGAGTGGCATTAATATGCAATTATCGTAAGAAAAAAATATTGTAGTCTTCGAATATTATTTGAAACTAGCGGGCCGCCCAGGCTTCGCCCGTGGTACATATTTACATTTCCTCGTACTTCAAGGAAAATAATAAAAAAAGAATTAACGAAATCGGTCCCGGGTGGACCGGACCGGGTTTACACGTGATGCCGTGACAACGCGAAACGGGTTTCATTTTTATATAATATAGATATCTATATTTTATTGCGTGGCATATTATATTTAGATAAATCGAAAAAAAATAACTATTTATTAAGCTTATATACATATATAGCTACCTCAAAACAAAAGAGCGATTTCACGATCCTATTGAATTGTCTCAAGGCTACATTCCGCGAATGACAGACCTTTTTCTTTTAATATAAGTTACGGAATCGACTCAATGTTCGAAGTTTGCCAGTAACAAAAAGTTTTTGTACAATTCACTAAATTACATTATAAAGACTAGCTCAAACAAAACGGTAGGCTAATTTTGATGGCGTGTTTTCCTTTGGTAAACATTCTCTAATTATTTTAATTCTATGTTAAAAACTTAATCTAATGATAGATCTGCCTTAATGGTATGATAAAATAATTGACAAAATGTGTAATTTGGGAATTGTAGGTTATTTTAATACAATTTAAATAGAGCATCGCGAAAACTATCAGTTATGTAAACAATATTTTGAATAACTCAAATGTATTATTAAACTTTAAATAGAAAAGCACGAAAATTAGCAGTCCGTAAACAATATGTAAATAACACAAATGTCTTTGTCCTAATTAGCCCTTTAATATTACATTATAGTGACTCAGACCTCCCAAGCGGGATTAGACTATAATCCACTAGGCTATACGCATTTACATGTCATGGTAATTTCCTTTTAAAACACGCGCTTTCTAATTATGCTTTCACTGAAAGAAGTAAACTTACGTACAAACTTGGAAAAGGTATTTTTTTATAAAGATATGCCACGCAGTTTCACGCGCGGACCCGCAAAAGCAAATCTTTCTATCGTATATTTTTTATTCGCATATATAAGCTACATCACTGCAAAGTATCATCACAATCAGTTCAGAAGATTACCTGTGAAATAGTAACAAACATACATCGATCCTCACAAACCTTAGCGTTAACAATATAGTAGGATTCACCGGATTAGAAGTCTATTTAAAATTTCATCACAAAAGTATGACAAACTTTGCAGGCTTTTCGCGAAAAGTCACTTTTTCTACGGAAAAATTTCATCACGTTTGTTAGGCGCTGTCGCTAAATTAGTTATTTTTGTTTTAAATAAGTTTCAGTAGGAGGTATTATTATAGGAGTTCCCTGGAAACGGAATTAGGAGGATTTCATTTATCCAGCAGTAATCAGATATGTGTTTTTAAACTGCTATATTATGATGTTTCATGTCTAAAATGAAAACGTATACTTTCATCATAGATTGTTCAAATTTGATCAACAATTCTGAAATACCAACGCGGAATTAAAAGAAAAGGGAACAAGGAATTATTCACATTTTTTAAAGACAACATAATCCACCTAGGTACTATTATTGGAGAAAATAGTCTATGTTACCCTTCACACTACTTCTACATTTAGCAAAAACGACTCACATAGACGATAAGACATGTCCAAAACCGTAAATTTCACCTCGGCTAATTGTCAAGATCCCTATAGAGATATATCCCTTATTTCACTTATAGTGGGGTCATGAGGCGTGTTAGTTTGTTAACTGCTTGTGTAAATCTCAACTCTGAAGTGACACTCAGGACTTGAGAGATCTCGTAGCTTAGAAATGCGGTCGTTTTAGCACTGGAGTTGGAACTGGGTTCGTTTGTTTAACCTGTATAATAAGTAAGTCTTTAGAATTATAATTGTACAGTATTAAATAACTAAAAAAATCTTAAACTGAGGTCTTAACTTTAATATTATTGTATTGTCACCGATCCCTGATAAGATCCCTGATCCTGTTTGAAGTGGATCCAAATCAAGTCTAAAGATTCGTTTACATACCAATATATCGTTTGCATACAAACAGAAGGTGAAGCTAATAAAAGCGTGTTAAAAATTAATGCTAAATGTGTTGCTAAGCGTAAAACTCGAGAACGGCGTAATTTTTAACGTTTTTGTTAAAGCACAAGGAAGGTACTTATGGACTAAAAACACGATAAAGGCAATAGCGCAGAACAACATTTAGTATAGTTTTAGATAATATAATGGAATAACTTAGTGCTTTGTGCCCTTGAAACGTTTATGCAAAATTTATCAGTTAATACTTAATTGGACGACGCGGTTGGCGCAGTGGTAAAGCCTACTGAGCCGACGGTCCCGTCTTTTACTAGGGCGATTTAAAAACACAATATTATAAAATTACTATTTTTATTACCTACTTATTAATATATTAGTTACTAGCTTTCCACCTGCGGCCTCGCCCGCGTTCTCAAAGAAAAACTCGCATTGTTCCCGTTCCCGTAGGATTTCCGGGATTAAACCTAGCCTATGTTGCTCAGTGAAGATGCAGCAGAAGATGCAGAATGTAATGTTGAAATAAATTTTTGAAATCGGTCCAGTAGTTCATGCGTGAAAACCATACATACATACATAATTACAAACCTTTCCTCTTTATAATGTTAGTTAGTATGGATTATGAAAGTTTCCAGAGCAATATTTTTCTACTTTCTACTAGATATCTTCATAACATAGAATACTTATTACGTTTTTAATAAACAAAAAGATCCGATAATATCGCAAGAACTCTACAATTTATTTTACGATATGATCGTCGGAGCCCAGTAGGCGTAGTCTCGACACTAATCGACATCGATATCGACCGAAATCGGTCGGTAACTAACGATTATCAGTAACCAATCAGTAACTATAGTATAGACCTAAAAAATTTAGTGTTCTTTTTCCAAGAAATTTAGCTTAGTTTTAGGGAATAGATAGTAAATTAAAATTAGTTATATTAATTTTCGCATTATTACAATTGCAATTTCATATAAAAAAAGCAAATTTTATGCACAAAAAAACATGGCAGTTAATTTAATTTTAATCAAATTCGATATTTTTTATATCAATCGTTTAATTAATGTTCTATTAATAACATATTCATGGAATCCAAAATTCCATGTATGGCAACCTCCTTATTTACTTTTTTGACATTTGACATCAATCATCAATCATGAAAATAATATTTCTATCAAAATAAATATAAATTGTGTGTTTTCAAGAGGATAATTTTTAATTATGTTCTTAAAAGTCCTATAAATCTATTGGATAACAAATATCCTAAGAAAATATCAATCTGCGTTATGTTTTTATATAGTTATAGCTATTAGTTTTAGTTTAGTAATATTTTGTTATTTGTGAAGTGCAATAAAATTCTAATCAAAAGACTCCAAAAGCTCTACAAGATAATTCTGCTCAATTCGAAGACTTTTGAGAAATCTTTAAGACATCATAGAAACTGACGGAACTAAAACTAAGGACGGAACGGATAATTTTATCACTTGTATTTTTAGCTTGTATTATTAGATATATTATATTATGTGCATAATTGTATATTTTATTACAGTTAATAAGCAAAGGATGCAATGCAATTGATTTAGCGGTTCACGGTTAATATTATTTATGTGTTAAATATAAATATTTATCTATAAATTTTATATTTTACAGATGAACAAGTTACTAGAATTATTATGTTGGTGAGGGATGATGGTTTTGAGCCAAATTTTCAACTACGCTATTATAAACTGTTAAATTAAAATTTTGTAATAAATTTATTTCGTAATTGGATCGTTTTATTTTATTTGTATTCATCTGTATAATTTTATTATCCTAGAAGTTCAAAAAGAATTTAATCGAATATGAATGCAATAATTTAGGCTGAATAAATGCAGACAGCAGTACACTATTTTAATATTTATTTAATATAATATAAGAGGCTTCTTAACATTTTCAATAAGATTTTGAAACCATCTTAAAATTAAAACATTATTTGTTTATTTTATTTTAATTGCAATAACATTAAATAAGAGAAAAAAATATTGCGTTAAATCATAATATAGCATCGGAAGTGTGAAATATCTTCTATTTATTATAAAATTATAATAATACATAATGTTTCCGATATTATCAACCGTATCTACAAATACACACAAGCCGTAAGGCCCTTCTCCCATTTCGATACTTCTAGAATACGATACTCGAGTAGAATACTAGTTAGATATTTGCTCGCTGCCCGATGCTCGCATATTAAGCGACTGAAAAATGACTAAATTCATCATTATTGTGCCTCGTTTTTGTAGACGGACGCTATGTCGAGCGATTCCAGTGACGATGTAAAAGTAGGATGTACTGGATTCATCCATATAATGAAAGAAACATAAGTAAATTGTAGAGTTTTTATAGCCGCACGAGAACTACAACATGATGATAAGAATTTTTTATCTTTCTTCCGAAGAGATACGCGCGAAACGCGACGCAAAAACGACCACCTATACTAGTCGCGGACGTGTAGGATACCGGTAGCGTGATGGGAGTAGGGCCTTCGAGATCTTGTCGAGATCAAACGTCGGTATGATAACGATTGACAATGTCAAAGAATAATTTGTTTTGACAATATTCGAATGTGTTGCAAAGAAATGATTTTCCAAATCCATGAAATCTATATTTTATTTATTTTTCATATATCTACGGAATTGAAATAATGATGTTATTAATTTAGATAAAAAAGCATTGCTACAAGGCTATTATTATATATAAATATTTTGACGCATAAAGGAAAGTTTTGTGAAGAATAAAAATTATATACAAATATGTATCCATTGTATGCTTCCATCAAATTGGGGAGAGGTATTAAGCGACATAATTTTCATTGCTGAAGACGGGTCTATAAATAAGTTATCGGTAATTACCGACTAATTTGTACAGACTACAGGGGCAGCTATCAATTTTGACGCCATTTTCCCATTGATGTGACGATGTATTATATCGTCACAATGTAACTCGTTATATTTTCGCTTACTTTATTAAGTTTTTCTTTTTTAGAAAAAAGGAAGAAAAGAGAAATGTAACGCCATTTTTTGTGAAATCAGAAATAAGTAAACAGTGTTATATTTTTTTACAACACGAGATGTTAGTTACTTGCCAGTGTCTTCCTGAAAAAATAAAAAAAAATAATAATATAAAAATATAAAAATAATAATATCCATTTTTGACCAAAATGCATACAGATTTTAAATCCATACTAATATTATAAATGCGAAAGTAACTCTGTCTGTCTATCTGTCTGTTACTCAATCACGCCTTAAATACTGAACCAATTTGCATGAAATTCGGTATAGAGATATTTTGATACCCGAGAAAGGACATAGGCTACTTTTTATCCCGGGAAAATGACGAAATCCCATAAACCCCACGGGAACAGGAACTATGCGGGTTTTTCTTTGACTGCGCGGGCGAAGCCGCGGGCGGAAACCTAGTATAATATAAAGTTTGATATTAATTGTAATATTACCATGTTATTAAAATCGATAATAACAAAGAAAAAAAAATATTTAATGTATATTATTCTATAGCAAAGATATCTGTTGACTAGACTAGACTTTAATAAATACTTAGTAAATAAATTCATATTTACAGAAAAATTAGTACTAATAGATAATAAAATTAGTACTTGGAAGTGTACCTAGAGCTTTATAGAGTTTTTACTATAATGCTCAAAGACTTAACATGGACTTTTACAAATTACATTTAGCCAAACATATTATAAAATTGCCACTGATAATATAGATGTTACTAGAAGAGCTATTAAATCAAGAACAGAAGCAATATACGTCTAATGAAACTGTATGAGGCAGTTTCTTGATCAAAACAATATATCTCCGTCAGAGCAACTCGTGCAGATTGCACAAAATTGACAGTTACGTGATGAACTCATTTGTTATATTTGATAGCAATGATATCTTTACTAGTAATAAAAAGCTGAAGAATTTGTTTGTTTAAATGCACTAATCTCAGGAACTGCTGGTATGATTTGAAGAATACTTTCGGTATTAGATAGCCCATTTGTCGAGGAAGGTTATACCGCCTATCACGCTAAGACCAATAGGACTAACTAATTATTTACTCCAGTTGTCTCTATTTCACTCACGATAGTTGAATCATGTCATCTCACTAGGCGTCTAATCGTGCGTTAGTTAGTATACTTTTGTCGAAGATCGAATGTTGTGTTTGTAATATCATTGTTTGATAGTACATCTGCCGTTTATAAGGTGAAGTAATGGGATAGAGAATAAAGTGTTAATTGAGTGTTTGTAGTGTATCATTATCTAAAGCGCATAAGAAAATAATAGCCGCGTCTAACTATTAAGTATGTTTATTTGATGATTTTATAAGTAAAGAGCCTGGTGTTATAACATGTCCATGGTTCGAATATCTATTTTTAAAGCTCGGCTTTAGATAAAACAAAATTGAACGTTCGTAACCTCACCGCATACGCGTCAATAAAATGTAGCCTTTCAAAGGGTTTCTATTGACATTGGATCGCATTATTGAATGGAAGAAGATCAAAAGAGATTCCTCGGTTTGACGACATTTCAAATGTTTTATTCAATGAGAATCGTGTATTATTCTTCCTTTTAGTTATGTGATTGTGTTTGACGTAAAAGTTGATTGCCTGTAAAACTTTTGTTCGATATTAGTTCGGAATTTTAGCGAATGGATCTAAATTTGTGTGTGACTTTGGAACAAAGGCTGAGTTTTATGTTTATGTTTTATGAATACGACATAGAGAGTATTTTGTGTGTGTATGTGTAGGTAATCTGTGTATTTATTTATAAAAACAATTTATAATTATTATACTTTATTAGCAATAGGACATCGTTATTTATAAAATACTATATATACTCCGCGGTTTTACCCGTAGTGCTCCGCTCCTGTTGGTCTGAGTGAGATGACATATAGCCTTCCTAGATAAATGGGCTATCTAACACCGAAAGAATTTTTCAAATCGGACCTATAATTCCTGATATTAGCGCGTTCAAACAAACAAGCTCTTTAGCTATATTATATAAGAATAGATTACTAAACAGATTCTGAATAAGATTTTTCCGTAGCACAAAATCAACTACTAAAGACAAAATGGTACAAAAATATACCTTAATCGTTGCTTTATCTAAACGATAATAAATTTTATTACAGAGAAATGGCAAATAGTACAAACAGGCTTTTATACGTAATAAGTCCACAATAAACTAGCGCTTAACTATTGAAAACACGCTCATAACTTGCTAATAAATCATTGCCGAAACAATAAGCAGGGTTATTGGCGTCAAAAATTTATTTCAGCTTCATTTTCGCTGGGATTATTAAAGGATCTTGCGATTTGGACACAATGTTTCTGCATTATAGGTATATATTATATAAGTTAAAAGGCTAAAAATATCCTTGTCCTAAGAAAATGCGTATAATATTATGGTGATACAATTTAATAATATTCTGCATTACAGGCTGTCCCATCTTCGATGTAATATGCTCAATGGAACTTATATATGTGCATATCTACGCTGATTACGTTAAAAAACACGTGTCAGTAGTGAAACTTCTTTGGCAAGATTCAAAGATGCCAAAATCGTCGCCTATTGCGACCTTGAAATTTTACTCTCAACACACCTAATGAAGTTTCACTTCAAAAATATGTTCTTGAACAGTATATTATAGAAAAAAGACTTGTGGCACTCGGGGACTGCCGCGGTAAAGCTATTGCATAGCATGCCTTCAAGCCACACCTCCGAGCCCGTCGGAATGGGCAGCGTGAGGTTTTTTCGTTACGGAATTTCTCGATTCGGTCCCCACGCTCAAGGCCCGCGATAGAAACTATACAATAGCTTAATAAATCTTGAATGTATTTATCCGACAGCATAGCATACAAATGTAATTAAAATCTAAACGTTCCAAAAAACTGATAGGTACACCTTAAAAACTGCGCATTACTCTCGCAAATTGTAAGGTATAAAAAATTCCACAAAAACCTTATTCTCATTCCATCTGAGATAGAAATTTATTTCTCCAAGTCATCTGGGATTCGGACAGTATTTTCGTTTTAGGGTAGGAAAAGTAAACAGGCGTAATAATCTTAAAATGAACCGGGGAGATGCTGAACGATGGGTAGAGTTGATAACGGTGAAAATTAAGATAAGTGTACTTGTAGCATGTATATATAGAGATTTGGACTTTGAGACAGTTTTTCAAACTGAATTATAAACCTTGAAATTTAAAAATAGAAAAATCGATTATGTAATTATGTATACCTCTAAAAATTTACGAATAAAAAACTACGACCGTGGGCGGGAATCGAGTCTGAATAATTGGAACCCATAATAACTTTAATCTCATTCAATTTAATTTACGCATAATATTCCTTTCGACTAAAATAGTAAAATAATAAGTTGGATCATTAGATTATTATAGTAGTCTATGTGATTAATATATAAAACAATTGGTGTCAAATGTCTCTAATTAAAATTCAGGGATATTTGAAACGTCGAAAGGGGATATTAATATAAGGCACTATATGAAAATACTAATTTTGAAAAACTTATTTTCGTTCTTATTACATGTGCTATAGGAGCCTAAACTGAACAGCAAGGATGTAGAGCCCATTTATATTGATCCTTATCAATAGCATAATATCTCAATATGAAATAGGATATTTCTGTGATTTGTCGTAAAATAAAGTACCTAATAGGTCAATACGTAATTATGAAGCTACTACTATTAAGATATTATTAAACCTTCATAGAGTCAAGATCTTCAGATGAAACACAAGATTTATATCTGAGTAGCTAAGCAAATAGATTATCTTCAACACACCACGAGTAATATATTTATCTAGTCATTAATTCTAATTATTTATCATTATTTTTGACTGACCGTTTGGCTCGGTTGGTAGTGGCCCTGCCTTCCAAGCCAGAGGTACAATTCCCACCCGGGGCAAACATTTGTGTGATGAACATAGATGTTTGCTCTGTGTCTGGGTGTTAATTATCTATATTAAGTATTTATTTAAAATTATATATGTATGTTTATCAGCCATCTGGTTTGCATAACACATGAGAAAGCTTAGTATGGGATCAGATCGTGCCGTGTGTGAAAATTGTCCCGAAATATTTATTTATTATACGAAGTTTCTCGTCTGAAAAGACTAGGGTGTTTCCTGCTTCTTCGAACGATTTTCTGGACAAATAAACCGTTATGTTACTCCATTAATCATAACACACAATTCTTCAATAAAATCTCCCGGGTTTATCTATCTTAGTTTAAACAGAGCTAACAATATGAAGCGAACTTTATGCATTCACCCGCGGGAGCTATAACTTACGTTTATGTTGTAAATAATACGTTTTCGGCTATAGAAATCATGCTTTTTAACCAAAAATTTATGTAGCCAGCGTGAATGAAGGTAGTTTAAAACAGTGATTCATCTTTTGTGATGTATGGTTAACGTAAAATATGACACAAAATAAAAAAAAGACTTGTACTTGAAACTATGTTAAGCTTTTTCTATCTGTAATTAATACAATACCTATATAAATACGCTTACACATATATTATGTACATTTTTAAATAAATATACGCATTTGCTCATTTTATTTTATTTTGTTAAACTTTTAAAAACAGACGTGTGGTGTGGCACTCGGGGACTGCCGCGGTAAAGCTATTGCATAGCATGCCTTCAAGCCACACCTCCGCCCGTCGGAGTGCGGGGCGTGAGGTTTTTTCGTTACGGAATTTCTGGATTCGGTCCCCGCGCTCAAGACCCGTGATAGAAGCTATGCAATAGCTTAAAATATTACTTAAAAATTTTACTAAAATGACATCCACATCCTACGTATCTATAAACATTTAGAGTACCTAAGCAAACTATTGCACTAGCTTCGTCAAACACATTAAATACTCTACAATTTCCCCGACTATTACACTCACTTCCCATTGCAATTTATCAAAGATAAGAACTATTATAGAACCTTAATTTGGGTCTTTCTGGAGGACAGTATCTTATTCTTAGTGGCCAAGTTTTACGTCGTATAGTTATGGGCAAATCGTTTCGGAAATCGTTATTATAGTCTATCGTTACTATTGTTTAGTTATTCCGTTATTTATTGGAAACGTATGAACGTTGTATAAGGAGCTTTTGAGCTTAATACTCTTGTATTACTAAGGATATTTTATGATAAATTCTCGACTAAAATTAGTAACAAACAACTTGTATAATGTTAAACTAATTTCTACATTGTGTGTTTACGACTTGAGTTATATTACTTTACTTGAATATAAAATTTACTAGCTTACCACCCGCGGCTTCGCCCGCTTTGTCTACTACCTAATAAATTATATACTGAAACCTTCCTCTTGAATCACTCTATCTATTAAAAAAAACCGCATCAAAATCCGTTGCGTAGTTTTAAAGATTTAAGCATACAAAGGGACGTAGAGACAGAGAAAGCGTTTTATACTATCTAGTATATATATTATATATACTGTAGTGATTAGCGATATATTATTTAGATAGTTTGATAAAAAATATAACAAAATAGTGTTACATTGCTCTAGGTAATGATTCGAGAATATTTTGTATGCAAATTTTTTCTTTGTTTTTCCATATTTACCTTATAATTAAGCTTGTCTCTCTTCTACGAGCGCTACAGCTAACACCATATGTAGCTGATTTTGGTGAATACAAAAATAAATACATCAGTTGCGAACACAATTTCAAAAGCTTCAACCAAAGCGCCTGAAACATTTCAATTCTAAATTATATCACTAAATCAGATTTTCCCGAAATGGGTCAAACATTGTAAGCCCTAAATAATCACATTTTTCATCTTATTTTCGACGCTTTTGTGCCCTTACTGGTTACATCTTAGCGTCTTATGAACGGATTTTATTGTACCTATATAAAGTTAGGTCGTAATTCGTTTTAGTATTTATTAAAAAAATAAGCTTTTAAGTATCTATAGCGAAAAGAAAGGTATGGATGTAAGTAATAACTATATAATAGGTATAATTCAAAAAATTTCTTCGAAAATATGTTCGTTGGAAAAAAAATGTTAGAGCTTGTTTGAATTTAAATGTTATTCCGAGAAACTGTTCCTAATACATTATAAGGATTTAGCAATTCAATTTTAATACAGAGAAACAAAAACAAATAACATTTACCTATATCAACTGATAAAGAGCAAATAAAATATCATTTTATCAATTAGAAGAGCATATTTTATCTTAAAATTATTCTACTATTAATACACAATACATACGTCCACAATTAAAAATTACCTATACAAGTTAAAATAATGAAATATTTCAATAAACATCATTAAGTTAATACCGCTGCTTCGCTCATTTAATATTCATTTTAAACGTTATGGCTCTGCACTGCCAAATTATATTAGTTCAAAGTTGCTTGTGTTATTCGGAAAACGGCTTAAATTAATATTAATTTTGTTTCAATTAGCAGATGAGAATAGTTTCTGTGTAACTTTAGTATACAATAGTTTATAATCATTAAGCGAAATGCATTAATTGTTAACCTATTAATATGTGTTTTGCATGATAATATGAAATGATGAATGATTTTCTGTAGAGATTAAATACAGGGAAATACTTATTATGATATGTATATCAAAATTTTAATATAATATAACTAAATAAAATATATCCATATAATTTTAAATGAGTTATTTCGCACGATTAGAATCAGGTAAGTTTATCACATTGATATATATACATATGGAGACACACCGCCTATATCACTTATGTTCCGCTCAACATACGCCATGGCGTAACTGCACGCTCATTTTTTATTTGTTTTAAAGTGAAACGCATCAAATATGCCTTCGTGTGTGTTACGATATTGCACAAATAATACAAATAATACGGAAATGTGCAAAGGAATAACTTTCATCGGTAAGTACCTAACTAGATAATAATTCTTAAAACTTAGAGCAAAAAAATGTCACACAGATTTTGTTTGTGGTGTCTCCTCCATACCTAGTAATATTATCTCAATGGTTTATAAAAAAAAATATTACCAACCTGCATAATTATAAATAAACACTTTCGAGTTTGAGTTTCAACGTTGATTAAAGTACCTAGATAATTTAACAAAAATATTGTTTTTGCTAGTATAGAATGTTATTCTAGAAAATTAGATATACTATATTATAATGTCTAGTTTATATTTAGATACTAGTTGTGCCCCGCAGCAGCAGCAGAATCAGTAGTTCTTGAGATTAGCGCGTTCAAACTCTTCATAAAATATTAAAATATAATATTATGTTTATGATTTTCTCGAATTTGTTCGACGTATTTCAGCTACATTTATCGTGAAAAGGTAACACATACAAGCTTTTGTCACTCTCTAGTGATTTAATGATCTAAACAAAAATACGTTAAGATAAATATGGGCGATATATTTTTGAAGAAATTATTGTTATTTATATACGTATAGAACAGATTTAAGTTAATGTATGTACCTTTACTACATAATATAAAACAAAGTCGTTTTCTCTGTCCCTATGTATGCTTAATTCTTTAAAACTACGCAACGGATTTTGATGCGGTTTTTTAATAGATAGCGTAATTTAAGAGGAAGGTTTTAATATATAATTTATTAGGTTTTAGACAAAGCGAGCGAAGCCGCGGGCGTAAAATAAACTAACAATTAGACTGCTTGCGCCAATCAATAAAAGTTTCTCTATGTATGATATCTTTAATGTTATTTATATATATACATATATGATATTAAAATTGCCAATTGAAACAGGGTAACAATATTCGTAATTATATTGTAATGTAATTTTAATTTCTCAACTAATATTTAATTAGACACACGTGCCAAATTGGTTTCCGGGAACTACTCTCATCTTGAGTTTAAGTACAGTCGAGATAAGTTGCACAAACAATGTAATTTTCCCAACCTTTGTTTCGATACAAACGTAAGTTTAATTAGAGATTAAATCTCTGTATGTGTACAAAGCTTCTATCTTAAGGACGAATTCCAATATATGAATTTATTCGATGAACATGTTAGCTGGAGACTGCGTCTTCGCTTGGTACCTGATCGTTTACGTTTCGTTTCGTTACGTTTTAGTTCAGGATCCATCGCCCATTTTTGCAAGTGATTACTATCAAGCTAATTTTCCGTGAGTAGCTTTATTTTGATGAGACGCCCAATAATTTCCGGTACGAAACTCTCGATTGTGGTAGCTAACAGAGCTAACAAGGATACAATTTTTTGATTTGATGGTTCTCAACTATTTATTACTAACTGAATTTTTTTTGTTCAATCTCAAGATAATTATCTAAATTATTTGAAAAAATACACTACTAAATATCACCTAAGCGATTGTACCGATTTCAATGGAATCAGAAAAGTTAATGAATATTGTAATATAAACTCTGATGTCCACAAAAAGCTTTTACTTAATGCGAAAACTAGGGAAGCAGCTAGTACAAAATTACATAAAACATAATATTATGACTATTAAAAGTTATGAACCAAAATATATTCGCAGCATCGTAAATGCATTGAAACTGCCGTTGATATTTATCTCCAGTTTGGATGCATATTTATTTACCCTATTTGCAATCTGGTGTAAGGTTGTCTGTAGAATCGGAATAAAAAGCAAATACGCTGGTGTCGTTCAAAGCAGGCAAACATACAGATTGCGACCCGTTCACACCCTCTCGACACGACACTTTTAACGATTTAATTATTTTGGACGTTTCCATTTTATGTAAACGAGAGTTTGCGTTTGTTAGATGGAAGACATTTTGTTTTCAATTAGAATCATCCGATTATGCCCTTCAATTTTGTGAACCAGAAAATAACGAGTTTTTAACATGAATGCATTAAAGTTCATAAAAATATACCTTTAATTGTATACTAAAATTCACAAACTGCAGAATAAAATAGTGGAATTATACAGTCTTCATTCGAGTACGTACTACAATCTATTTTTAAATTTATCTGCATTGCGATGCTCAGCTTAAAAACTACGCACTCAAACGAGCTCAAATCTCAATTTTTATTCGTCTAGACCGAAAGATACAAATTACTGAGAAAACACATTCATATATTCCGCTTATGTTGAATCACTAAACTACCTTCCAAGTATCTGTTGAATTTAAATATTTTATATGTGAGTACATCGTCACAATAAAATGTGAACGGAGTTGCATAGCAAATGAAAACATATTACTGTAGTTGACGTATAGCCTCCATTGAGAAGTCCAGTTCATGTTTTATACGACGCGGAGGTAATATGAAAAGTAGTCTTTTGAAAAAACTATATCGCACTAAGCTTTTCTGGTTGAGTATTTTTAATGGACGCATTTCGTGTTAAGACACAAACGGTAAATGTCAGTCGTTTTGTTGGGGGAAGATGAGAATAGGGTCAACTATAAAAAGCCTGGTGAGGACTAAAGTTAGTCGTGTAGCGTTAACTAGGTCATAAAAAGGTGTTCTTTCATTTAAATGAGATGAATATAGCAATATTAAAATCATCTTAATCATCGATTAGGTATTCTTTTATTTGATGGTCACATGGTCACAATTTAATTACATTTACCATAGCTGTATTTTATATAAGATTAGCCATAAGAATGTTAACGTTAACATATGGAAATTGTTAAAAAAGAACGATTCTTTGATATTCGGAAAGCAATGCTTAACACTATGACTAATTAATTCTTTTTCAAATTGACATATTATAATTATTGTCAGTATGTCCGTAATTTATAGGTTAAATGTAATAACTTTTTTTTAACATTGCCTGCTGTAGTTAATCAGAATTTTTTAATGTTAAGAGCACACACATTTCATTTTTGTTTAATTTGTATTGTATGTAGATATCGCCTAATTTATTATTAATTTTTGTGAATGTAGTCTTCATCTGTAATAGTTGTGCATAATAATGTGTAAATCCTATTGTTACTATTTAACGAGAATGATACATATGTAACAACTGGTGATGAACCTTTTTAATAAATAAATAAATAATTATAATCTAAAACATGTCTTTTAGATGCAGATTTTAAAACAACGTAAATCTTATTATAAATTATTTTTTGCACATAAAAGGCCGTGCAAACGACACACAGATACGATCGAATTGTTATGATAAAAAATAAAAATTAATCAGTGTCAATAAAAATAATATTGTATTCGCTATCAAATGCGAAACAGCTATAATTCAATAAAAATGCTCGCAGCGCAATATTCGCCCAGTATAGTGAAAACTTTGAATAAAGCTCTTGTTTTTATTTACTGAAAATTAAAAACACGATTTATATTTCAATAGTCAATAGAACTTTATTGGATTTTCTGCGTTAGTTAATCAGTTAGAACACAATATAAAAATGAATGATTTAAAATTTATATGAGCAAAATATTTAAAGGTTTTACTGTTAACCATAATTTTAGAGATAAGTTGGTTTGGTAGGCGGATACTTAAAAATATTTGATCTTATAGTACAATAAATAAATTGCAAAAGTGGCATCGCCTAACTCGACCGTAAAAAAATATGTTGATCATGAGTTACTATAATAAGTATTATGACTGAATGATTTTAGTATAAGATGTACAATCTAACAACAACAAAAAAAAAAAATCTCTTCCTAACACCAATAAATGAAACCCATAGACTAACTACGCTATACTCATTAACGAACAATCACTATTCACAGCAGTTTAATATTACACAGATACTTCATACAAATTACTATACGCTGCCAAATAAAAGTCATCTATTGCATACATATAACTTGCATATAGCCAAAATCTGGCAGCACCGCTTGCCACTAAAAAATTAAAACATATTCCAAAGTTATAGCTGGCAACAAAATAAACAGTGTGCGGGCTTTCCGATATATCTGATTATTTATTTATTTATATACCTTGCACGTTGTATTCATAAATGCGGCTATAAATATTAAATTCACTGAAAATCAGTGCTGAGGTATTATGCCTCAGGTATCCTGATTCCTGAGGCAGAGTGGCTTCCTTTTTTAGCGCACGCATCCACACATATATTTATGTTTTCTATTACCTATTATTTATAATTTACAATGATATTTTATATGTGTGTTGTGTGTGTTGGAATAAATAGTTTCTTTATTTCTTTCCAAATAAATAAATGGACATTTTAATGCATTTGTATTGATACAATGAGGTGAAATTTAGTTGGTATCTTGAATTAATATGCGACGAAGAGATTTTCTACATAAACTTCTTCAAATAAGATCAAAATTATTAAGGTTATTTACCCATATTCCCAACATAATAAATAATATCTAATTATTCAATTACTTAAATTTTGCTTACGTTTATTAAATCCTACAAACTTTGCACCTGTCTATGAAATTCATGAAATTGACATTCTTAAACACACGTTTAAAAAAACTCCGTTCTTATTATTTTTTTAATGAATCTTTGTTCGTCGTCTAATATGTTGCGTGCATCCAAACATACCAAATGTATATTTTGATTTATAAAGCAATAGCCATAGATAGTTTTGCACCTGCTAGCTACAAAAATACCGTTATCTGTAAAACATAATTCTAATTTCAATAATATGAGATAAGATTTAAAAAGTTTACTTAAACAGAATTATAATACAGTCTACACCCACACATCGACATCTTTCACTCAAATATCGACCCAATTTCAGTGATTCCAAACACACGACCTTGTCCATAATTCTACAATGCAATTCTACTAAAATATCATTATAATATGAGGGGAAATTTTAAAATATCGACTATCAAGTATCAGAATATTGGCGGAGCCAGCCAACCATATTGTAGACTCGATAGGTGGTCTAACGAGACGCTTCGTTTTTTATTTTTAATGAGCCATTTCTTTTATAAGGCTTCTGCTGGAGAGAAGACACTTTGTGTAGTAGGATTAAAGTGAGGTTAGGAAAGATTGTGCATTTCGTTCTGTGAAATTATATTATGTTTATATTTTATTAAATGAAAAAACGACGATGTTAAAAGTTTATGCCTACCATACATTTATGAGTACCTACATATTTGCTATTTCACAGGATAACTTACATTCATAATGAATCAGTTTAATTTCAAACTATTTATGAACACATTTAAATTATTTTAAAATAATATTTAAGTGGAATCTCTTCAAGTATTGGGAATAGTTTCTCTTAATTTACCTATTTTATATATTTTTTCAACATTAATACATATGCACGCTAGATTTGCACATTCTGACTACAAAAAACTTTATTATTATCTCCTACAAATCGTGCCGCAGTCATAATTACACCGAACAAGAAGCTATAATAGCGACCACTTAGACAACAGTCCTTGAAAGAGACAAAAACGATTTCCCTCCAAGTTCTAACCCTCTGAGCTATAGTATTATCTGTGCTCTGGGGTTACCAGCGCATTAGGCTCAAACTTCATCGACCTTTATGTCACTCTAAAAACAAATGACGTCTCGTTGAATATTAATAGTAACTAGTGCTTGACTCTTAGTTACAAGTTTGTGTTAGTGCCACGGTTGAGAACTTGATTCGATGAATTTTGTAGACCAGTACAGTTAATAATATAAATTAAATGTGAATGTAAGTGAATCTTAAGAAATATTTTAACTGGATTAAAAACATAGGATTGGTAACATACTATATCTTGCAATTATGTGGTATAAATAATCTAATGGAGCATCTATCTATTTCCGACATTTTTTCTTTCATTGCTATCGTTCTAAATCTACCAATTTCCGTTAAAAATAAGTTTTAGGGGTTTTTTTCCTATATTGTACAGGGTGTCCCAGCAACGGTATACTAAGCCCCAAGGAGTTTATAGTTTTGCATACGCTGAGTACGTAAAAAATACTTATAAAATTCCATACGAATTTTTTTGACAAATAGATGAATTCTTTAAACTCTACACACGCCTAACAAGCAACCCGCCCAATTTTGCCACCAGCACGTGAGCTATCGTTTAAGATTATGTTTTCATAGATAAAATGCTCACATTAGCTTTGCGTTATAATATGCTGGCTGCGCGAAGCTAGAGACGAAAACATGGATTTTAAGGAAAAATTAAGCAAAAAATTAAGTATTATTTGTTGTTTAAGTATTTTTTACGTGATCAGTGTATGCAAAAGTACAAGTCCCTTCGCGCTTAGTATACCCATAGTGGGACACCCTGTAGGTATAGTAATATCTGTTTATTATAATGATGGACCATTTTTCCACATTCCGTGCCAACAGTGTTGCCTGGAAGAGATTGATTTTAGGAAAGGACGGCCTTCTCGCTTAATAAATAAATTAAAATAAATATTCTAAATATACAATCTAAATTCTACATACATAATAACTTCCCATAAATAATAAATCAATAACTGTTAGATTGATTGAATAGATTGAGCAGTGGTGGCTCAGTGGTGAGACCTCGGACTTCGAATCGATAACTCCGGGGTTCGAGACCAGGCGAGCGCGCAGAAATTAAATTGATTTTTCAATTTATCTGCGCATGTTGTAACATCACCACTGCTCGAACGGTGAAGGAAAACATCGTGAGGAAACCGACATGTCGAAGAATTAAAAAGTTCGACGACATGTGTCATCCGCCAACACGCACTTGGCCAGCGCGGTGGATTATGGCCTGTACCCTCATAGGAGGCCCGTGTCCCAGCAGTGGGAACGTATATGGGCTGATGATGATGATGATGATGAACTGTTAGATTGGTCGGTGAAACATGCAAATTGACTACGGTATTTTAAACTTTCCGGTCATTATTCATATTGTTCGTTCTTAACCCTTATAAGTATTATAAGTAATTTTAAATAAGTTGTTCTGTAAATAGCGTGTTTTACTTCAAGTTTTTATCTGTCTAAATAAATAATTCTTTGATCACTATAATATTAAGCATAACATTTACAACAAAGTAATCAACTATTATTAATTATAGATGAATATAAGAAAGAAGGCAGTTTTATTTTCAGTTCAGTTCAGAAGCTCCAAAACTACTGAATCTAAACTTTTCTTTCACCATTAGAATGTTACAAATTAGTCCTGAATAACCCAGGCTAGACATTATTATCTTATACCAATCCACTCGAAGCCGGGACAAACGGCTAGTCTTCTACAACCTTTAAACTTCTAATAAAATGGATTAAAAACGTAGGAAACATGCTCATATCCTCAATAATGATAAGATCGTCGATGTCTATGTTCATAATATAAAAGTGGTAATATAAGTTCGTAATAAACGACGAACAATTTTTTATACTATATAGACTGAATAGATATAGAATGAATATATCAGACATGTCATATTATATTCGTCAGACTTTGAAGCCTGATAAACGCGCCAATTGCTCGGTTGACACTCCATTAAACGAAGGAAATGTCTTTTAATATTTGGAAGGGGATTACCATATTGATAACTTGAAAAAATTATAGCCAAGAGTAAAATATTGCTTGATATCAGGGCTATGTTACTTATATAGAAAAATAAATAATATTTCGACAGAATTGCAATCTCACCGAAGGTTTACACAAATTATTTCCTATAAAAATGTACCAGTGCTTCTTGAGCCAATTAAAGTTACGTTTCTATTGATATCTCAAATATAGAGTAGATCAGAGATAGACGTAATTTAAAATAGCATAATAACAAGCATTAAAATGTTTTTCAATATCTATTGAATTTTAAAAAAAATAAAAATAACACTAAGTTACACTCTGAAACATAACATTCCTTTTGGCTTCTTTATAATGTATACAGAGGGTAACATCAGAACCACACAGAACCAAATTCTCAAATTTTCCAATAAACCGTTTGATTACTAGATATAATATTCACATAATAAAGAGGTCGTTTGAACGTGTCAAACGTGACAAAATATTACTTCATCACGGCGCTGTCAGACGGGACGACACGATATTGATAGGCTGCATATACCCAATTCACACCCAATTGTTTTGATCAAAGAATACGTAGTTGTAAGAATTCATGAGGTTTACAATATTGGCCATTTCAAAGACTGCTTTATATGTTATATTTACAAGATTTTATTTCGCAGCTTTCCCGTGCAAAGAAATTCCTATGGGAAAAAGATCGCTGGCTTCCGAACTGTCTCTAGACACAAAAATCTACCATAGAATGTTACTGCTGCGATGTGAAATAAAGACAATGATGAAACAAAAAACACACACTTTCGCATATAATATAATATTAGTAAGGATTAAATTCTAGAGTATAATGACGTATAACTAGTTGCATATTGTTTCGCTTCTCTATTAAGTGCATCGTCTGGTTTTGTGGCAAATATTTTGCATAGTTAAACAACAGTCTTGCAATAGCCAAGATTAACAAATTATAAAGTTCTTACTGACAATAATTAGGCTCTTAGCTAGAAGACTTGTTACCGGTCATTCTTTAATAAACAAACCTCACCTCAGGCTACTTAACTTTCAATTATGTATCGACCATTGAATGCAAATGATTTTCAAAAGAAAAATTATAAGCCAAGGTATTATTAGCTTGAAAAATGAGATATAAAATGGATCTAAATATTCTTCTGAACAGAATTATCAATAGTCTGTAATAATTACTGAAACATATCAATCAGTTTTGTTAAAATATTTATTTCTCTGTTTACAAAATTTTCACTGAAAACGAATCGCGCTTCACTGCAAGCGTGATAAGCTCCACAAAAACGCACCAATAAAACGCAAACATTACTGGAAATACATTACTTCCTATATTTCGTATGATCCTTTAACAATAATTTAGGGCAGTCACCTTGAGTGTTGCGTTGTTGCTCGGCATTCAACTGTTTTATTATAGCGCGCTACACGCTATGGAGTCACGGCTTTCAGGGGTTTATTTGATTTATAATACAATAGAAAACATACACACTTTAGCCGTTTTGTAAGCTATTATTTATGATGGATAAGTGTTATTTTATACGACGTATAGATAGTTCATAGCGTATCTTTTATGAGGAAAATGAATGAACTTTCTTATGGTCCGGAGATTTTTTATAATACAAGGAGTATTGGTCTGAATTGAAAATATTTTGCTTGTAGTTATTGTATTTGTATAGCTCAATATGGAAGATTTCAATCATGCAAACACTATTTAATGAATCACTTAAATGTATGACTATGGCGAAAAATAAATTCCGAAACACGTGCGCCAAATTTGATGATATTTTGGTTTTATTCGTCATTTTCAGGACAAGTTTTGTAAAAAGGACGAAAGAACAGTTTTTATACAGGGTTACTTGTAAAACACCAGCAACCTCGCAGGACAAGATAGCTAACATCATAAGTAACAACATTTGTTCTACGACTTTTGGCATAACGCAATTAATTATTTTTAAATGATTTTTTAAACTTTTATTGTACTCTCCTAATATTTGTCTATGTTCATTTGTGTATGTTCTATTCATTATCGGATGGACGACGCGACGTTCCCTTCCCTCTCTCGATCGCTTCTTGTTTACGTAATTTTTGGGAGGCGTAGAGTTTATAATATTCAAACGGAAAATTAAATGAATATTTATTTTTCTATGACAATAAAATCTAACAAATTATCAAAAATCGTAGAACAAATGTTGTTGCTTATGATGATAGCTATCTTGTCCTGCGAGGTTGCCGGTGTTTTACAAGTAACCCTGTATAATATGATTTTAACGAGAAATTAATATTTTAAGCGTAATTTAATCATGAGTTTCATGCTGATTAAGAAGAGTTTTCGGTACTGTAATATACGAAATTCCGATAAATTTTTAATTAACGTCAATAATTTATCAATTTTATACGTATCATAATATTAAATATTCAAGGAATTTATTGTAGACCTATATTATTGTTACTTAAATACTTAAAATATTTAATTAAAATTGGTTCAGATAGTTTCTGTTCATTGTGCAGTGGTAACAGAAACTATCTGTACAAATTTTAACGGTTTAATGTATATAATAATGAATTTAATCAAAATTAAATCGAAGTATTACCATTACCCTAAAAATAATTACTACAGTTTTATGTCACGAAAACAAAGCGCGGAAAAGCAATATTCATTTCAGAACGTCTATTCTGGCCCCATCATTTTTTAGTAAATCGAGGAGGGCGGGTGAAGTTGTTAAAATCGAATTAATTTCGCTTCAGGTTAATCTAGGTCATACTTTAATCTAAGTTTATAGGCTTAACCAAAACGTGCCTATCTACAAACAACTAGTAAGCCGGGTCAATTTTATAGCTTTGAATAATAAAATAAGAGAAAAATTGGAAAGGACAATTTCCTTTTCGATAGAGAAATTGCTTAATCTTAGGGACGAGGTTGTAAAGTTAATACAATGATAAAGCGGAAAATCTTGATTCACCGGAATAAGGTTTTGTGTCTGTATGGATGGATATGTTACTAATTGTTATTGTTCACTTTTTGTCGCTGTTGTTTGCTAAGATTTTTTAGTTAATTGTTAACGAAATGCCGAAATTACTAATTTTGGTCTTATAATCATATCGATTTCATTTCCATATAAAATATTATCCATTATCGGAAACAATTGATACGATTTCTGTGGATAAAGGCAGGAGTAAAGGCAATCTCTACACGTGTCAACAATCGATATGTCACAGGAATCATCTTAGGTGAAAAGGACTATAATTTGATGTGCTATTTTTGTTAATGTTTTTGTTAGTGTAGTGTAGTGAAGTCCCGTGTCCCCGTAGTGGGGTAAGGGGCAGATGCATTATGCATACATCTGTTTCACTGATCGATTTTCTTTAGGGACAAGTAGGTGATCAGCCTTCTGTGTCCTACCAGACCGAGACATTTTTTTTTTCTTCGTCTCCACCGGGAATCGAACCCAGGACTCCTCAGTTCTATGCTCACGCGTCAACCACTGTACCAAGGAGGCGGTCATTGCGGTCATCAATGTTTTTGTTACCATACAGTAATTAAAGGCCATTATAGTTGTAAGATGTTCGAAGACAAATAATATGTCATATTTTTGTACAAGTTAATTTATATTGAAACTGGTGTATGTTTACATAGCAAAGAAGTAGTCCGAATAAGTAAGTACACAAAATTGTATGGAGTTGGTGTAAATATTATGTTTGTCCACGTATCTTTAAAAACAATTGTTGAGAATACTTTCATTCCCATATTAAATTACACGTAGGTAAGTCATTTCATAAAAATACTGGAACCAATTTATATATAACTTTTCTTTGAGGTATATAATATGAAGCGCCATAGCAACACTATAATAAATAAATAATAAATAAATATTATAGGACATTATTACACAAATCGACCTAGTCCCACAGTAAGCTCAATTAAGGCTTGTGTTGTGGGTACTAGGCGACGATAAATATAATATTTAATAAATACATATATAGATAATAACACCCAGACCCAAGAACAAATAATTGAGTTCATCACACAAATATTTGCCCTGACCGGGGATCGAACCCGGGACCGTCGGCTCAGTAGGCAGTTAGTTTACCACTGCGCCAACCGCGTCGTCGATAATGAAATTATTACTCTACATTAGTTAAACTGTAGAACTCATGATCTAGGAAGATATTGCCTTGCACATGCTTTAACTTGGGACAGTTATGACAGTTTCTAGCTTTACTAATTTGCCTCCTAGCATAGTTCGTAAATAATAATAACATAAGCATATATTAATCAGAAATTTAAAAGTGATAGTAATTACTATGAAATTTATACTAATATTATAAAGCTGAAGAGTTTGTTTGTTTGAACGCGCTAATCTCAGGAACTACTGGACCGATTTGAAAGATTCTTTCGGTGTTAGATAGCCCATCTATCTAGAAAGACTATAGGCTACATACGATCACGCTACAACCAACAGGAGTGGAGCCACGGTGAAACCGCGGGGAGCAGCTAGTTAGTCATAATATTAATAAATAATTTCTAACAAATACATATAGGAACGATTTACAAAAAATATTAAAATTCGTTCATTCAATTTTAAGTAAAAAACTGGACTTAAAATAATTGGTTGTTTGTAAAGTAGGTTTACGATCGAGATGTTTACGTGATAACGTCTTATGATGAGATGAGACGCTCGAGATGAGACGGGAGATCGGTCCGTCTCTCTCTCGTTATACCTGCGATCGCGCTCGTGAGGTTTTGGTGTGACACAAGTTTCTGAACATGTCACCCGACTAAAACGATTTTAAAGACGTTATCACGTCAATAATAAGTGGTGTATTACACCAACCATTATAGTTATTTACATTGAACCATCTCTGCTCATAAATATTGAAATAATTTCAATCAATTAAATCATAAATACCCGGCGTGTTACATTATTAAATTCGCATTCAGAATATTAATTTACAAGTCAGTCTAATTACATGAAAATAAATCTACATTTATATTACCAGTTAGTTTCGTGGAAATATGAAACAAGCATTAAATTATAATTTATATCAAGATTGAGATTAATAGATATTGTTTTATTAGATGAATATCTAAACAAGAATTTTAGTCATAAATATTTTGTAATATGTATTAATAAAATACAGTCTATATATTTTAATCATAAAGCTTTCATATTAAATATAAATATCTAATATATTATTATAATAGTTATTTGAAAGGCTAGACGCTTAGCAGGCATTTCTTTCGAGGTTGAACTGACCTTAGAGAAACAAAATCGAATCATGCAATCGTTAGAGTCTATCCGCCCGCCCCCGGGTTCGGGCTAATCTGATATAAAAATTATTAAATGTACCATGTATTATTGTGGATAATAGTAATATATTTTCTCAGAAATTTCAGCCAATTAGGATTGAGATAGACCGCGCCGGATCAACAAATTTACCTGCTATACGAAACACTGCTTACAACACCGCCAATTTCCTGAATTTGAGCATTTTTTGAGAATTTTAAATAATCTAATACCTTGTTTGTAGCAAGTATTCAATTTATGGAGAGGTGTAAAATGAGGAAAATATTATACTAAGCTGTTATTGCGTGATCAATATAATAATGTAGCCTTATAACTAGCAAAACTTTCAAGTAATATTAATTAAGCTATTTAATTATATCCTCTTATTTTCATAGATGTAATTTTATATGTTGTATAATGCTGCCAAATAATCAAGTTAAATATCTATCCAATGCATCAACAATTGAAACAATGTCATAACATTATTAACATTGCAACCCTAATCTCATTAGCTTTCAACATACCAAACAAAAGCAAATACAACATAAGTGCAACATAACCTATAAATTTCACCGCTGATTTCAATTATTTATCTGTAACAGGATACAACCAGATCACTCATAATACGCGCCAAAACATTTGTTGAACGTCAAATTAATGTCACTCAAAAGTCCAACTGTACAGATACAATATTAATGGACAAAAATATTTGTTATTTGAAATGTAATTAAATTTATCTGTAGCAGAATTCCGCTTTGATTGTTTTTGTTTGCGATGTTATTAATTCGCTGTTATTCAACAATTATCTGTGAATTAAACTACGGCCGAAACAGAAGTGGGATTGAAATAAGTTAATGAGAAATGCAAATGTATTTCTATGAATCCTATGTTAATAATCTAAGTGTGATTGCAGCTATGTTTTGGTTGTTTAATCGGACAGACACTTTCGGTTGTTTGACTGCACAGATGTGAAGGCACGTAGAGATACCTACAATAATATAACCAAAGTACAAGTACACCAAAACATATTTATTCAATTCATATAGTTTACCGGTAATTATATTATTATGGACTGAAATTCGACCTGTCAAATTCAAATTCAAATATATTAATTACTAGGTTTGCGCCCGCGGCTTCGCCCGCGCAGTCAAAGATAAACCCGCATAGTTCCCGTTCCCGTGGGATTTCCGGGATCGTGTCATTTTCCCGGGATAAAAAGTAGTAGTAGTAAATATGTCCTTTCTCGAGTATCAAAATATCTCCATACCAAATTTCATGAAAATTGGTTCAGTAGTTTAGGCGTGATTGAGTAATAGACAGACAGACAGAGTTACTTTCGCATTTATAATATTAGTATGGATTTGCTCGTATATGGATGCAATAAACCATCCTCTTGAATCACTCTACCTCTATATAAAAATAAATGCGGCATTAAAATCCGTTACAGAAACTTCTTTTTAGGATCTAAGCAATACGCATACATATTACATAGGGACAGTAAGCGGGAAGCGACTGTGTTTCATACTATGTACAAATTAAATCGTCATTATCTCTATTAAATATAATGTATATAGGTAATATCTCCGCGGAAAATCCAAATAAAAACAATTGAACATTTTAAACCAAACATACCTAATAATATACGTGAAAACGTATCTACTGTTTCATGTTTGTTAGCTTATTGCAGCGTGAAGATGCAACGGAGAAACCGATCTACGTGACTTCTTCCACGACGTATAGTATAAGAATCGATAGACACAAATTGAACTTTTATCCGAGTAAACAAAGAGACGCGCCGCGTGGTTAAACTAGTGTGAAAATAAAATAAAAACAATTATCAAATAATCTTTTTAAAAAGTTAATACCAATGTTGTAATTATAGTAATAACTCCCAAAACACATCCTACACTAAAAAAGTTAAGTTATAGTAGCGTAAGCTAAAGTATTTAGTTACAGCTAAATGAACCTTTAGAAATATACACTGATATTATAATAAGATCTATAATGAGATATAACGTCATGAGCGTCTCGAAACACATAGAGTGAGGGGTTCCATGGCAATACACGATATAATTCAAAGTCAATTACAGTCTTAATTAAGATAAACATAGTTGCCAAATGCGATACACGTTCGTAACTGTATCATGATGACATAATATAATTACGTTTATAAAAGTATTATAATTGTGAAATTAATCTATTCATTAAATGTGAAACTCTATTATCTGTAACTACGTAAACTTTGTTTTGTCTGCGAGGTAACTATTATAGAGCACGGCTAGTATGATATAATGCATGCACAAAATTGAAAATACCTTAATTTCGTAATAATTAAGCACTTCATACAATATTGTATGAACTTGTTATTTAAACAGTGGATATGAAACTCAAAACTTTAACACATACATAATAAAATAAACCCACACACGCTTATATAAACCTGGTTATTTTTCATACAAATAACTACGCTGGTGAGTAACTAACTGGTGACCTAAAACCTACGTAGTTTTGTACTGAGTCTGACTTTAGTTAAAATAGTATGTGGAGCGAAAATAAAAACTTTCAGAATTATATTTGATCCAGGTATGACGCACCGCTAAAGAACTATAAATCTTATTATAATTACACTTTCGTATCTACTATAATATATTACTTCATGAAACGTGTATCTACTTCTAATTAATTAGAAGGATATTATAATAATATCTTATGTACGTTATATATACATGATGATTTTTTTATGTTAAAAAAAAATCATGACTATGTTCCTTCATAATTAATGTAAACCCAGTATCCAATTCGGGTTAAACATATTATTGTTAATAGAGATAATGTTTTCAGTAATTAGTGGAATTTTAAATAAGGCGAGTGCTTGATCAAATGTAGGTTATAACAATACAACTACCTAATTACTTCAAATCAACATACAGAGCAATCACTGTTTACGGTTACGTTTTATTATTCAAGGCGTTCTGATTAAATAACTAATTTAGACTTACATTTTCACACAAAACGCCTAGAGGCCCGCGCAGCTTGACGATATTATTTCCTTAATTTGTTACAAAACAATTTAATTTCACCTAAAGAATCCCAAATAAAATCCTAACTTAAATGCCAAAACAAACATAAAGTATCACTAAAAGTAAGACACGAATATTGAATGTCAAACGCAACAATTGTAGAGAACCAATATCTAGAGTACTTATATTTTAACAACAACAAACTTACCAACAAATACAGATATAAAAAATAGCACGACCATTGTTACAAGCGTCACTCACACATTCATAATCAAATCACATTATTTACGTAACACAGAAACATTTCGAACATCACATTTCACGAGAGAATCCTGGTGGGTTGGCACACGTGCGCTCCCTACTGGCGCTCAAGCGAAACTGGTATGATAACACCCAGTTAGATTAGGGCTGCGCGAAAGAGAACACCCTGTGAAATTTGAAACTTTCGGAGCGTTTGAACTTGGAGCGCCGCCGAGTTCTTGGTAGAAAAACATTAAATTTTATATTGTCTGTAATGATTTGCGTTGCTAAACGGTTTTCTAGCTAGGGTTTGTTGATAGGATGTTCATTTTAAATTAGTTTTACAATAACTATTCATTTATTTCTGCTACTTTATGTATTCTAAGTTCTCAAAGGGTGTTATAACCCATTCAAAATAAATTCTTAATGAATTTTTGGCAAACATTTGATTCATCTTTTTCATATAATATTTTATTAAAATGGCCTTAAAATATATGAAATCTTCATCCAATGTCATGTATCTTTATTAATACCTTCAATGTGAAAGGGTCGGTCACCACTCAACACTATGGTCCACAATAGGTGCCGTCAAGTGGTCGCTCACAAAACTTATTTTTGTTTCTTTTTATGGTTTTATTCTTATTTTAGTTACTGTGTCGAAGGTGAAGCTACTATTACATAACTAACAGTAAGTCGTTATAAGCAATCATTTCTATTCTTAAAATAATTTGTTTTCTTTCATTGGGTTTTGGCCCTTTTCAAATTATTAAAGCTTATGAGATCTTATTATGTTATATTTAAAGTGGTTATTTATTTTCTTTATGATTTACTTTTATTCCATACACATACATTTTTCAAGTTTTATTATCTCTCTATTATTATCTCCTATTTAAATGCACAGATAGATAGAGCATCAACCTTATTCGTATGTAGTTCTATTAAAAAATTTCAGACGCGCCGACCAATCTCCCTTGGAACAGACAAGTGCATAGGAGATAATTTATTGTAACTGGTTAATGTACCTACTGATGCACGCGCACATAGTGCACTACCTTAAAATTTTTTCATTATTATAGAGTATAATATTATAGCGTCTCATTATTTTTAAGTACGGAACCCACAAAAACCATACAATTTACATTTCCCACTCTTGAATAATGACACTCGTATACTATAAAATGTTTTGAACACACACAATCTGAATAAAAACTTCCTGCAGGGTCATATGTAATAGTCATATTTTCAGGCATTATTTACCCGAGGTCATACCCTTATATGCGATGTCAGCTTAAGGGCCGTATTTATTTGGGGTCGCTCTAAAGTACCATTGACTTGTTTAGTTTCGTACGATGAGTGACAGATTATGCAGGAACGTGTCGGCGATTATCTTTATTACTCTTTGTTTTTATTTCTATTTGGCTGAAGGATTTTTTCTCCTAAGCCGCAAGGTGTGGGGGCGAACAATGTATACGTATAATATGTATTAAAATTAAATCTATACTAATTAATATTATAAAGCTGAAGAGTTTGTTTGTTTGAACGCGCTAATCTCGGGAACTACTGGTCTGATTTGAAAAATTATTTCGGTGTTAGATAGCCCATTTATCAAGGAAAACTATAGGCTATATATCATCACGCTAAGACCAACAGGAGCGGAGCCACGCGGGTGAAACCGCGCGGCACAGCTAGTATAGAATAATACACTTACCTACATGGCAATTTATTTTAATTTTTTTTTTGTAGATTATAGGACTTTGTTAATTAAGTCTATGATCAAAGTAAAATTAATTTTATTTATAATTAACACTTAGAATATAATCTTACATAAACAAAATCGTTTTCTGAAAATATCAATTTTCAACAAGGAAAAGAAAATTTTCAGGAATCACTTTCAATTATAAGTTATAACAGGATATTCTTGTACACAAAAGAAAAAGAAAAATATTAAGTAGGTACTATTTTCATACATATAGGTACTATAATATAAAAATATAAATATAATATAATATAAATATAATTTTTTTTTTTCATACATATAGGTACTATAATGGGCCGTGGGGTGCCGGTTTAAGAATAGCACCTCCCCATCTCCTCCCGTGGGTGTCGTAAAAGGCGACTAAGGGATACATCATACCGGAACGGGCAGCAGCGTTCCGCGATTCATTACCTACCACCAACTGCGCTCGCCAACCCGCCTGCCAAGCGTGGCGAATACTGGCATTATCCCCTCATGGATAGCACACCACCAACCAGGCCCCTAGTACCCGGCAGCCCCGCTATTCCAGGCTACGGTAGCGGCCATGGTAACGGCGGGGCAAGGGGTGCTAAGAATCACCGGATGAGATCCGGCTACCACTCCACACGACCCCTGGCCCTGGTAACATACAATGCACGCACATTGAGGACGGACGAAAAGATAGTTGAGCTGGAAGAAGAATTGAGCAAATTACGAATAAAATCATATCTACGTATTTAAAATTTATTCATTGTGCAGTTTTAATCAAATAAATATTCTATCTTGCAATATCCAATTACGGCCTTGTGAATGACATACACCAATCTAAATCTAATGCATATTACATTGTCTCGTTTGTAAGATTAGTAGAGCGTAATGTGTTTAATATGCAGCAATGTATACGCACCGCACTGACTTCGTAGCGGCGCTACGTCGTAGGCGACGTAGTTTATAGATCTCGTAGCAAATAAGTCATAATATACGTGACAGTTGGCTACAAATTATTTTGATAATATTAATTAATTCTACAAAATATTAATTAATTAATTATATTAATAAATGTGTTGCATTTGACATTTAGGTATTTGAAAAACTTGATTGGCGATATGATGGTATAGAAACAGAAACTAGACACTTAGACAGTGGAAAAGGCTGCTATTTACAACATTCAAATATCTCTTTCTACAGTAATTTCCTTTGACCTATTAAAAACTTACCTTTTATTCGCTTCAAAAAATAAAACACTCGAATAAGATTAATCCATTATCCAAATAGCATTTTATTAAATTTGCAAAGTAATATTAAATATTGAATCTTATTAATATTATTTCACAGCGGCAACATAATAGGAATTAAAATGATTTGTTGCAAACAAATATCTAGAATCGTTTATTGAAACGGGAATATTAATTCATAACAATGTTTGCAGTCTCTATGATATTTGCATTCGCTCGTTATGATACAAAATCAGCTCAACAATTACAATAGCACGTGCTTATTAAATGTATAATACAAAATAATGAGCTTACAAATATTCTGAATTCACTTTAGGAAATTAATCTCACTCTTCCTTGGTGGCTAACACATTAGCATAGGTTATAATACCGAGGTGGTTCTGGTTCGATCAATGAAAAGTGAAAAATGCATCCGCCCTTATACCTCAAGAGGAATTCACGCACCACTCTTTTATTTTTTAGTGAAAATTCTTTAGGTGCGTTAAAATTAGAATTTCAAGGTCGCGTCATGGCAATATCGTCACGTCATGGAGTAAGTAAGCGACGATGTTGGTATCTTTAAATCTTACCAAAGAAGTTTCACTTCTGACACGTGTGCTCGGCACACACGCTTTTTTTCGGTCTATTTAATTTGAATATTACGTTGGTGATTTCCATATTAAGTTAAACATTAAAGTTCCATATTAAATTAAGTTAAACATAAGTTTACAAAATATATAAGTTCAATATAATAAGTTGTATTTGAATGTAAAGATGAACCTACGCCAGCCTATTATTATCCAAAAATATTGAAAATATAGCAAATAATGCCACATACGGTTTTATTTATATGATAACTAGTGGTCCACCCCGGCTTCGCCCATGGTACATATTTCGAAATAAAAGGTAGCCTATGTCCTTTCTCGGGTATCAAAATATCTCCATACCAAATTTCATGCAAATTAGTTCAGTAGTTAAGGCGTGATTGTGTAACAGACAGACAGACAGAGTTACTTTCGCATTTATAATATTAGTATGGATAATGATGATAAGAAGGAGATCCTTTCATAGTATTTGATCGTTGGCGATAAGTATCTATCAATTCCTCCTACGTACAAAACAGACTTATACAACTTACAAGCATCAAAAATCATTTAAAGCCACGTATATCGTGCTCTATTCTACTTACTATTATAAATGCGAAACTTTGTCAGGAGGTATGTTTGTTTGTTAATCTTTCACGAAAAAGCCACTTAACAGATTTAGATGAAACTTTACAGTAATATAGGTTATACATCAGACTAACACGTGAGCTAGAGAAATACTTGATTTTGCCCGCGGGTGAAACCGTGCGGCATACCACATGTTTTCATAAAGTATGTTTGTTAATCTTTCACGAAAAAGCTACTTAACAGATTTAGATGAAACTTTACAGTAATATAGGTTATACATCAGACTAACACGTGAGCTAGAGAAATAGGTACTTGATTTTGCCCGCGGGTGAAACCGCGCGGCACACCACATGTTTTCATAAAGTACACATTTCAGCGCAATATATTTTAAACTAATCTAAAACTGAATTTAGTGATCTAGGACGATCGAGATAAAACCTAAATTGGTTTACGTTGCATTCTATTTATATGCAGATGTGGCTGGCGCATGGATCGTATAATTTTTGGGCCGTCAATCTTAACCCTAGGTTTTCTATTTCCTAGTATTATATAATGCATCCACTAGAGCACAGTATTTATTACAATGTGCTGGAATATTTTTCGTTCACGCTATTTGGATATTTAGTTTATCCAGTTTTAGAATGTGAGATGCTCACTGTATTATGTATAATTATATGTTCAGGTTTTTCGTTATACAAAATGTGACACATATTGTAATAATATTTAATTAGTAAATGTAAATTATTCTAAATCAACGATATATCTATTTAAAATGTCATATTATTTTTAATTAACAAGCAATATTGTAGTTAATAATGATAAAACAATAAATAGCGTTGTATAATTGCTTATTTATAATTTAGTTATTTTCAATAATTTGCAGGATTTTCTGTAAAACCTCATTTGTATCTCAATACTTTTTTCAGCGAAATCAACTTCATACAAGTTCATTTCAAAGAATAAATTTATTCTTAGAAATGAACTTGGCTCTTATTTTTCACATGTTTGTTTTCGGGGGATTATAATTTATAATATATTATCAAAATTTAATTTATGATGAAATTTTTGCGAAATAATTACGTATATTTTGACCTACTCGTGATCATTTACAAAATATTATCTATTTTATCTATATCTATAGACTTATATACAGTAACAAATTCAATTTTTACCAATGTAATTAACGCAGAGGTTATTTTTAGTTTCAAATTGTAATTAGTAGAGTTCAAAAACGATCTAATTCCGTTGCTGTATATTCGTAGGATGTAATAAAATTACTAATTGGATGGTTTTAACTCGAATGTTTGGTACAATTTTACACCCAAAAAATAATAATTATTTTTCTAACGTTGTACGTACTCTCTGTGTATTTTTTTTAAATCGGTTCTTAATTTAAAGTTCAAAATTAATTTATAATACAGTACTTAATTTTAAATGCTTATTTAATACATTACCATATAATATTATATACTCATATTAGAATAGGACTTTGTATCGATAAAATGCACTAGTCACGAAATAGACGGATACAGTTACAAAGTTCTTGATATGTGAATATTATTCAATATTCTCTCACAACTTGCTAGCACTAAACCTAATATTCAGAGTGCTATTGTATTTACTGTCCAACTTTATTTTGTTTACACTCGTGAATTACTAGAACTTTATTTTTGGTACTGAAATATTATCGTTGTGTTGCAAAATACGAACATTTATATAAGAAAAGTAAAGAATAAATATATTAACTATGTATATGATAACGGAAATGTATGTAATCCGTCATTGTATACAATTCGTATACAAAACGTGTTGTGTGTTAAACGGAGGATAAAGATCTTAAAATTAAAAGCAATAGTAATTTTTCGTCAATCCTTATTTTTAAGGCTTATCCTAATCCATGAATAAACCGCGTTTTAAATCAGTTTTTTAGCGTAAAAATAAATAGAAGACGATATTAGATGCTTTTCATATTTTTCCACCCTTTTGTTTGGGATCAGGGCTGAGGCTTTGAATGAGTTTTCCCTCCATTCTATTCAAACCCACCTCATAAGGTTATACTTGTATAAATATGATTATAGCGTTTGCTTTTTGTTATTTTTCTACTCGTTATATATAAAAACTGTGGTGCAATGCTGATAAGATTTTTTTACTATAATAATATCTTATAGAGCAGGCTCCAAGGAGATGTTCGTTTGCAATTTTTATTTTTTTCTTTGTATGCCATATTTAATTACCGGGGTGCGGGCAGGGGGACCACAAAACTGGTTGGCAACATCTGTCTATAGGATGTCCGGGATCTATACAATATATATCAGAAGTCAGATTTAGGTTCGCTATTTTTGCAAACGAAACTCCACTGAGAGTCCGGTCTATTATAAGTAATAACTTTCTTTAACACGTCATAAAGAAATTCCTATAAGTTACAGAACTGCTGAATGGAATTTAATCCTTTTGAGTATTATTTGCCTCCGCTTAAATCAATAATGTTTTACAAACCAAGAAAAAAAAAAGTTTAGAGACGATCCCAACAGCTACTTTTACATCTTATAAAACCGTTAAAAAGTCAAACAATGGCTGGCAAAATTTTGCCACCATATCGCTGCATGCAGTCTATATTATCCGTGATTCACTTAAGAAATTTCCAGGAACATAAGTATAAACCGTCACACACCATTAAAACTCGACATTCATTAGCAAATTCGAAGCAGATCGCCGAACTATGCAGACTCCAAGTATTCGAAACTCGATTCAAGTATTGCGAACTCTGAAATCTTGTACTTTCCACCCTGTTTGTCATACGAACTTCCGAAGTTAAGATATTCGATGCTGTTTGTTATTTATGGTCCTATTGGAGGAATGAAATTTCGCATACTGGATTTTATAGCTGGGTTTTATCGATCGGAAGCCAATAACGCATATTGTGATGTTGTCAACTTTAGTATCTGTTCCATAATTTTTAGTGCAATTGATTCAATATTCAATGGCACGTGCAGCTTGTGTGAAATGTATGTCTTGATTACGTTGTTTGGTAATTTTGAAGATCGACGAATCTGCGTACGAGACATAATTTTTGCTGTTTATTTTTGGTAGCTGATTTATTTTTTGTACAACTATTTTATTTGTTACTAGCTTTCCTACTGCGGCGTCGCCCGCATAGTTCCCGTTCCCGTGGGATTTCCAGGATAAAACCTAGCCTACGTTGCTAAGTGAAGATGCAGCTTTCTAATGGTGAAAGACTTTTTAAAATTGGTCCAGTAGTTTATGCGTGAAAACCATACATACATACATGCATAATTACAAACCTTTCCTCTTTGTACTATTATTATAGTATGAGTGGATTGAAAGCTAATCAAAGAAACTAAAGTCTAAAGTATTATAAAATCAGTAATTTCTAAATGATAATTTTTATAGGCGATAAAGATCACCGTCGTAAAAACTACAATTTATACCACTAGCTCAATTCCAATGCAAAGCATTCTTCATTCCAAAAACTTAACCAATTCATATTTGCAAATCCTTACTACTTAGACGTTAAGTTATTGAAACAATTTCCACGAACATTTCAATTTTCAACCACCCCATACATTTTCTCTAAAACCCTAAAATACACTACTTCAATCAAGTATTGGTAAAACATGAAATACTTGGTAAGCGGCTTACGTGGCACCCGATGGTCGATTGAGTGGTAATTGCTAATTATTCCGATCGATATCGCTCCGCAAATTGGCGGGAAATATATTGCGATGTTTCTAATGCCCTTCCGAACGAATATGGATAACGTGCCTTTAAATCAAGCTCATTTTGTGTGTAGTTTAACTTGTTTCGCTTAATAATTTTGGGAGAGTAGTTACTATTATAATGATTGTAAGATTACCAGAAACAGTGATACCTATTATTTCAAAAATATTTCAACACACAAAATGAACATAATTTTTTGACGTGACAACGTCTTATAATTCGATAAAGCCGGCTGCACGCACGAAAAAACATGACTCATGCGGCGTTACCTCGCTCTGACTCATCTGAGGCGTTCCATGTAAGGCTTGAAGTGCGAGCGAGAGCGCGGAACGAGCGACAAAGAAGCACAATCGGACGTTGTCACGTTCCACTATCGTCAGTAAACCGACTTTACAGACAACCAATTTTTTTATAAGTTATTAAAATTGAAACCAATGTAAATATATAATGTAATAATTATATAAATTGTCATCAAAGATATTTAATATCACTCCATGTGAAAGTTGCTTAAATGTCTTTGCTTTTACATGTATATTTCTTTTTGATCCATTTCTGAATAACATTGACCCTCATAAATGTATCCTATACATACATTATACAATATACAATATTCATGTTATACTAAGATCACATTTCATATCAACTTTTAGCCACGAAATAACATTCACAATATCACAATCTTCAAACGAGAACGTCGAAAACAAAACAGTTATTACAATACAGTCGAAACTCAATCTCAGCAACGCTCAAACTACAAGAATCCGATATATTTTCAAACAAACCAAATTCGTTATATTTCCATACAAATGGGCTCATTTGGCCCAATACCCTTGACATAACGTTCCCTTATTACGTGAGAAATAGCGAAAAGAATAAAAATCTAGCGTCCCAACATAAATACGAAACATATGTCCAATATTTGGCATATGTTATAATATATATAATGTATTGGCGCCGTCGTTTATGGCCCATTTGCGATATGATGAAACTAGCTCTTTACCCCAATTTCATGTAATTTGCCTTTTGCCTTTCGCTATAATGTGCCAATGTTTATGCATTTTCTTTTGCTGTTCTTAACAGTAAATGAACAAAGCAGTAATACAGCTGGGACGGCGACTTGCATACTTCGAAAAACTATAACTTTTAAACTTCATTCTATTCTAAATATATAGGAAAAAGAAAAGGAATAGAATAGCAAAAGGTTAAAAAGTATAACTACCATCTGAATAATCCTTTTGTAGTTTTGTAGTAGCACATTATACTTTTTAATTGACAAATATATATATTAGCTTTAGCAGCAAGTTTTATACTATTCGTATGCTATAGTATTTAAATAAACATGTTCTGGAATTAAAATCACAATTATCGATTTGTTATAATAGGTAAATCGCTATCTCAGCAATAAATAGGATACTATATTGTTTTATGTAATAAAATAAAGACGATCCTAATTTTCATTTTCATGAATTACATCAAGAACCACTCGAGCGTAGTCTTAAATGTTTTAGGGTTCTGTAACTACAATTTGTAAACCCTTAAAATAAAGAAAAAAAATTACAACGAATATTGAATTTTCAAAGAATTAGTTATCCTACAACAAACAATATAATATATTCAATTATGGTTGCATTCAAAATAATTTATCCTATTCCGTGCAAAAGCTATCGTGTATTGAGCTAGAAACTCTTTAATTGTTTTTATATTAAAAAAGAATATCGCATAATCTTTATCATACGGTACCTGTATTTTTGCAATTCTTTCAATAAATAAAAGTAGTATAAATAATAAAGTTAACATACCTACGGATCGCTTCAAAATAATATCTTAGGTCACACTTGACCGCTTGTATTTTATTAAGTTCTTATTTGTCTAGAAAATATTATCTTGTGATGTTTTATAATGATACCAGTTTAGCTACATTTAGGGCCGATTTTTCAATGCTTGGTTAAAACTTATCCGTCCAATAAAGTATTACACGATGATATTAAAATGTCGCGTAAACTGTCAAATACGTACAATTAGAATACGTTTTTAAAATGGTACTTTTATACATTATTCGACGAATAAGTTTTAATCAAGGATTGAAAAATCAGCCCTAATTCGTGTATAATTTTTATATAAAAAATTTATTTTATAAAAGGGAATAATATGTTCTCGTGAGTTTTTGGTTATTAAAAGCTATTTTGAAAGATTTTATTATTAATTTTGTTTCTATTAGTAACATAGTTCGGGAGGCAAGCAGGCTTTTTCAGTATAATTATAATATGTAGGTAATATGTTTACTTTTTTAAAGGATAAAATTGATTTATTAATATTAGTATAAATAAAGACAGCTTTATATAATACATTGAATTTAAACTTTTTCAATAACTTTAAAAAAAATTAAACCTAACAATATACCTTCTATTCATAGAGAAGCAACACAAATTTAGTGTTCAAAAGATCAGTCCTAAATCTTATCTAAACAGTCATGTGTAGAATTTAATTGTGTATAATAATGTATAATGTGCCCCATTCGATTGGATGTATTACTCGTAAAGGTCAATTTATGGAACTGTCTCGATGATCCCAGTTGTGTAGTTTGTGAAATGGCGGCCATTTTGAATTTAAATAAAACTATATCGAGCTGGCAGTTTGAGGGATTATTTTTTATAAAACTAATATTACAATATTTTTAACCGACTTCAAAAAAAGGAGGAGGTTATCAATTCGGCCGGTATGTTTTTCTTTTTTTTATGTATGTACACCGATTACTCCGAAGTTTCTGAACCAATTTACGTGATTCTTTTTTTGTTCGATGCGGGATGGTGTCGAATTGGTCCCATAAAAATTTTATTCGGATCGGCCCATTGTTTTTATTTTATGGGCATTTTTGCAAGTGCAAGTTTGAAGTCGGTTGTTTTTAACGCAGTTATCACTTGTTGTTAATGCTTACTTCTAAGAGGTTAAATAAAATTAAAATGCCTTACCTATTGGTAAGTAAAGGTCCTAATTGCATTAATGGGCAGAGGCCATAATTTTTGTGACAATATTTTCTATTTTTTTAAATAAATAAAGACCCAAAGTTATAAATAAATAAAAATTTACTATGTGACATGTCGTATCAAAAGCTGCTTGTATAAGATTCCCTTGTAAACCATTTTCCAAAAGAAACATTGACATAATTCACATCGTCTTAAAATAATTTCAATACTTCAATCCTCCAAATAAAAGATTTTAAAACGATAATAATTTAAAATGTTCTGTAACTATACGTTCACATTCATTGTCTAAAACCGAATTGCATTGCAGGTGCCTCTGACTCATCTCCTAAGATGCTGTGTCAGCAAATTGAATAAGGAAAAATGAGATATCGGATGGAACTAAATTTAATAGGGTCTCTGCGCACTGGTGTAAAAGTGATACTTTTATCGATAGTCGACACTGTTTTTAAGCCTTCAAATGTCTTGTAGAGGGTATATGGAAAACGCTAAATTTTTTCCTGTTGTGGTATCTACATCTCTACCGTAAACCGAACGCAGCATTAGATTAGTTTATTATATCATACAAAAAAAAAAAATTATATACAAAGTAAGATAAAAAAAATTGAATGAATGGGACATTACAAGTTCTCCAAATTTTCACATTACCAAGTCTCTTAGGTTACAAACTTACCACAT
This sequence comes from Colias croceus, assembly GCF_905220415.1. Classification (NCBI taxonomy): domain Eukaryota; kingdom Metazoa; phylum Arthropoda; class Insecta; order Lepidoptera; family Pieridae; genus Colias; species Colias croceus. The sequence goes on from NC_059547.1 coordinate 2,518,214, forward strand.
AGCTCATCCTGTATTTTAATAATAATTCGAGACATTTTTGGAAATATCACTTTCATAATATAGAAAGACAAATCACTAAAAAACAAACACTAAAAGGTTTCTTATCCATTCAATTTATCAACAGCTCTACAGTAAAGACAAATCCTACCCTCCAGCTATAATTTATCATGCTGTTAAAGCTATAGAACATTCAATAAATATAGATACATTGGCTAAAATAATTTCAAATCATCAATGGTATTAGTATAATCCTAACTGTGTGGATAGATCAGATGCAAATGATTTATTAACAGATAATTTTATGATGAATTATTACCATTATAAATGAGTTTTGATCAGTCAAATTTGAAATGGATTGTAACTAATTAGCCATGTATTTATTATTATAATGTTTGACGGGATTAGAATCTAATTGAATTTAAAAACAATATTAATAAAAGATCGTGTGTGCCGTGTCAGAAGCGAAACTTCTTTGGCAGATTATTTTTTCGTGACTCCAAAAATTTGTAAATCCAAAAGACATAGAGATGAAGCAATATTTATCTATAAACTAGCGATAAAAATGTATGTTATAAAATTTATAAGTAAATTTTTTAGATATTTCTTATATTATATTAAAAACAACAGTGCGTAAAGATCCTGATAAGAAGGAATGATACTTATAATGAATTCGAAAAATTCGCTCACCTTTGTTCAACTTTACAACTTGAGCGCAGCGTGGAATACTCATTTTCCTTCCTAAATAATCTTATTAATTATCGAGGACTTACTAACAAAAAGATTTATGTTGTGAAAGAATAGACCTTATTGTTTTCATGTTATAATTACATACTTTTAGTATTACACATTTTTGCCGTAAAGAATCGCGTTTTAAATCAGTTTTTTTAAATAAAAATTTATATTTGTAGGTACTACTTTTTAATGATGATGATCATGTTAAACTAACAATTTCCAAAAAAAAAACTTATTTTAATAGAAACAAGATCCTTCAAAACCAATATTAATTGTGTAATGTCTCGACCTCGATCCAACATCCGTTGCCATGACAACCACACAGACACTTATTTTTAACATTCCCAACCCACGGATCTTCATCAAGAGAACAACAAATAAAAGTGGTAGAACTAAGTGTCCGGGCAGGCGAGGCATATATCAACGAGTTAATTATCTACAAGAATTATACCGGACTTAACTCTGGGGAGGAAAAACAACGAATTCCAAGCTAATACGTTATGTGTTAACAAGGGGACGTGACGTAGATATGAATGCGTGTGTTATGTAAACGGTCACGTGGAGATTACGAAACAAATGATTAGTTGTAGTTTTTGTTATACCTATTTGTGTTAATTATTATCATGAATTATTGATGCTAAGCTTAAGGATATCAGCAATGAAAGATTCATTAGATGATGGAATGTGTTCTTTTTTGCCTACATATATGAAATAGTTCTTAGAAACAATATAAGGAGTCCATTAATTATTATCGATGAACGGCGAATTCAAACAGGTCGTTATGATTTAAATTTTTGAAGTGAAACTTCTATAACATTTTCCTTAGTCTTTCTTTTTTTTTAATACTCACCGAAATATATCTGAACTAAACCTTTTGAATAAGTTGTTCTTGAAATCAATGAGCAGTTTTACTAATAATATTTATACAGAGATGTTCTATTAATTATGTAGGTACTATATTTATTTTTATTAAACTCTATCATTTTTGATAATAACTAATAATATTATTATCTCCAAGTTCGGAACTGATAACTGCAATCAACCTGTAATAGGATTTATTGGTAAGTAGCCATACTATCGCCTATTAATTAATTGGATATTGTAACCGCTACTGCGAGCTTATCCACTTAATATATTTCCGAATAGAGTACTAATTACATAGAATCAGGTTTAAATAAATAAAAAAAATTACACAAGATTTACAATTAATGAATAATATGAAGTTTTTGCAGTAAAATGTTATTCATAGAGCAGAAGTTTGCTTCTTAAGCTTTATACGTAGAAATGAAGCTGTTAAATTATCAAATAGCCTTCTATAAGAACATGTTGATGTATATAATATGATGCATTGCTTCTTCGTGTCTGTCAAGTCTGATATAAAAATAGAGATGCATTTGTAGGTACCACACTCAGTTTAGCATAAAAATGCCACGTACAGTAGCCATCAGTATAAATAGGTCACTAAATGGGTGTGAATAACACGACATGGAAAACGACAAGGGTGAAATTTTTACATGAAATATGATGCCAAGGAATGCTATGATTTACAGTTAGTTTGAAAGAAATATGGTGAGTTGACTCTTTTATACATAGTACTTTATGAAGCAAATTAAAGTTTAGATCACTTAATTAAAATTAGTGTTGCCCAAATGCAAGAACAAGACGAGACTTAGCCAGTCTTGGTCTTGGTCTTGCGCCAATACACCTGGTCTTGGTCTTGGTCTTGGTCTTGCGCCAATACACCTGGTCTTGGTCTTGGTCTTGGTCTTGCGCTCTCAGTCTTGGTCTTGGTCTTGGTCTTGCAGCAAGAGTCTTACAAGTCTTGCAATTACCTATTAGTCTAGGTATTACTATTTATTAAAGTTTACTTTAAATCTTAGAAAAACGTATTACAATTGGAACATTGTGAGCTTGAATTAACATAGCCATGGTAAAGATCAAGCAGATTAATAAATAACTGAAGATTTGATAAGAAATTCGAAAAATCAAAGTCCTAGCTGCAAGACGCAAGAGTCTTGCAGGCTATGTCTTGTTCTTGCTCAAATCTTGCACGGTCAGTCTTGGTCTTGGTCTTGCTAAAAATACGCGGTCTTGTTCTTTGTCTTGGTCTTGCAAAAACGCAAGAACAAGACCAAGACTGCAAGACCAAGACTGAATTTGGGCAACACTAATTAAAATAACAAGCGCCCGCATCGTGTTTCAAATAATAGCCATCAACGGCAGATACTGATGTGGTCAACCTCAAATACGTTTTAGAATTTTGAATGAATTACCTATAGAAAAGGAACATACTATGGGAAAGTAAAGAAGTGACATATTATATTATCCATACTAATATTATAAATGCGAAAGTAACTCTGTCTGTCTGTCTGTTACTCAATCACGCCTTAACTACTCAACCAATTTGCATGAAATTTGGTATAAAGATATTCTGATACCCAAGAAAGGACATAGGATAGGTTTTATCCCGGATATCCCACGGGAACGGGTTCCTAACTTAACCTTAACCTTAACCTGACCTTAATCTATAACCTTAACTATGCGGGTTTTTCTTTGACTGCGAGGGCGATGCCGTGGGCGGAAAGCTAGTATACTATAAAATAGCTGAAAATCGAAACACTAAAATGAAAAACCTATAAATAATCTATACGAGCATTTCCTTTCTCAATAAATTATCGCTAACTACTACTAAGTATTCTGTAGCTAGACATCAAACAATTTCAATATACTTTTCCATATGTTTTGTTCCACAAAGTGGCATTAATTTATCCCATGACATTATTTATATTAAACCTACTAGACTAGTGTACGCCCGCGGCTTTGTGCAGTCATCGTGTGCTATTTTGCTAAGGCCGCAGGGTAACCCTTGACGTGTCGTTTACCCCTCAGTGTCTTTGAATAGAACGTCTCAGTGATATTCTAGGAGGTAGCAACGTTGACAAGTGAGCATTTTAGTATAGTTGGTTCTTTGATATGCTGTTCCTCTTGCTATTTCGGTTACAGTCCGGGCTGTCTGGCTGGCCGCAGTGGTTGCGTTTATTAGTGCGCATCTTATCTGCACAGGAAAATATCCTTAATTTAAAGTCATTTTTTAACGCGTAATTTTTAATCGATTACCTTTAGATAGATCCATTAGACATACATTTTTTATTGCAAGACGTTTTTTTCGTTGTTAAATAGGTGCCAGACGCAATTTTTATTTCAAAATAATTAAAATATCATCGAAATAAGTGAAATTCCATCAACATGAGTCCGCTTAAAAGGTAAGTAATAACTTTATTATTTATATTATACTTATTTCGATGACATTTTAGTTATTTTAAATAAAAATTGGGTATGGCACCTATTTTACAACGAAAAAAACGTCTTGCAATAAAAAAATTATGTCTGATTGATCTATCTAAAGGCAAAAGATTAAAAATTACGCGTTAAAAAATGACTTTAAATTAAGGATATTTTCCTGTACAGATAAGATGCGCACTAATAAACGCAACCACTGCGGCCAGCCAGACAGCCCGGACTCTAACCGAAATACCAAGAGAAACAGTATATCAAAAACCCAACTATACTAAAATGACTTTTTTTTAAACGTTGCTAGCTCCCGTACTATGAAAAGAAATGGTTTTATTTAGATTACATACATACATGTATGTATCATTATATTTTGTATATTAATAATTACATACTTAAGTCATAAGATAAATAATTTATGGAAAAATATTTTTCTTTGTTTGTCAATATTGTTATTCTGCTGATGAAATAAGCTCTGTCTTTCTAGAACGAAAAAATTGTAAAGTGATGTTCTTTTTAAGTATGAAATTAATTTAAAATATATACGAAAAAAAATATCCATTATTTTCATTTACCTATTTGTATTTGGTACAAGATTATTTTCATGATATAAGAATTTTAACAAACAACCTGATTGGTCAGGTGCCAAATTAAGCAGAATTAAATATGATACTTCGTGACCTAAATCTAAATAACTGTAATTTGTCTCCAAAACAGGATCTACTCTACTACTTTTTGCAAATTGTCAACTACTCTATAATTAATGAATACTTCAAAATTATCTAATACTAGCTGCTCGCCCCGCGGTTTCACCCGCATTGTTCTGCTCCTGTTGGTCTTAGCATAATGATTAATAGCCTATAGCCTTCCTCAATAAATGGGCTATCTAAGACCGAAAGAATTTTTCAAATCGGACCAGTAGTTTCCAAGATAAGCGCGTTCAAACAAACAAACAAACTCTTCAACTTAATAATATTATAAGTATAGATTCATTTTTTATAGACTATTCATTCAATAATCTTACACTGAAATGTAGTAGAAATAATTTAAAATAAAAAATTAAACAATTTAAGACACTGCAAATACATTTCTTTCTCTTAAGATTATCTTTCTAGTGCTGTGATAATAAAACAACATATTATAATGTTTCAGGAGATAAAATAAAAATAACTTTAAAACGCATGTTCTTGTCTGAACAATGTTGTCACATTAACGAGGATAAGGCTGCGTTTCCACCAACGAAGCAATCGCCTCACTCAGCACAGCTCTGGTGGAATCGGCTCAGCATTGCTAGGCCCATACAAGGAGAGTGCGAGAGATGTGTGCCCTGTTTTCCCACCCAGGGGCGGATTTGATACGTTGGCTGCCCTAGGCCTATGAAAGATTGCCGCCCTGTGCTGTAGAAAAACGACAGTCAGTAAGAGATTTAATTAATGTAATCAGTGTATTTCAGATACTAAATTTTGCCGCCCTTGGCCCGGGTTTACTCGGCCTATAGGGAAATCCGCCCCTGTTCCCACCAATAAGTGGAAAAGCATAATAAGTGTAGACATTTCAACACAGCACCGCACATTTTCCTCGCGCGGCTCGTGGAAACCCCTACCTACTCATTTTTATTTATTTTGCACCACCTTGTTATTGACTCATTTATTTTCCTCGTCTTTTCTGGGTTGCCTGGCCGCTGCCAGCTGATCGCTGCCGGCGATAACTACTATAGTACATTATAAATTTATAAATCACTAGTGGTCCGCCCCGGCTTCGCCCGTGGTACATATTTCGCAATAAAAGGTAGCCTATGTCCTTTCTCGGGTATCAAAATATCTCCATACCAAATTTCATTCAAATTGGTTCAGTAGTTTAGGCGTGATTGAGTCGTTGGCAGACAGACAGACAGAGTTACTTTTGCATTTATAATATTAGTATGGATTTGAATGTCATTAAACCTAAAATATCAGATACTTCTGTATGTATATTTAAGTTTGTAACATATTATATTCTATAAGGTTTACAATAAAGTATTTTTCATTCATTCATTTTCACAGCACAGCTAGACATCCTCGCACTTCACATTTCCCTCGCACATTACTGGTGGAAAAGCACCCTAATGTTATTGTTATGTTTCATTTACAGACGTTAATGAGATAGTCAAGGGGTTGCATTGTTACAATAACTAATAAGCTTCACAATGGTTCTTATACAACTGTTAATGATATTGATTTAATATTTTTGTTGTTATTGTCACACACACCCTTGTGAATATTTTATTTAACACGTTATACATTTATATCAGAAATGTATAGTTATTAGAAAATCGAAATAGAAAAAAATCTTTATTGAAAAAGTTTTAAAATAATACAGTTTATATATTTGGGGAAATTAAAGCCTGTGTTAGTTCAAAACTGTGTTACAGGCTTTAGAATCCCCTCAAAATTTTAGTAGATTGGTTTATTATTTATTATGCTTATCCAATCGATTGCATATAATATATAAGATTTTAATGAAAATGCAGAATGCTTACAATATATGCCATTTGATCATATAAACCACCTGAAAAATCTGTTTATTATCATGTTCATTGAATTATCATTCATTGCATTGTTCATTTCTAAAAATGTTACATTTTTAGAAAAGTAAATATATCTCTAGCTTTACTAAAAAATGTAGCTTTAAATGTACCTGCAGCATTTACTGGTTATTAAAACTGCAATCAACATTAGAAGTCCTAAACACGTAATATTAAAAGCTTTCGTTGCCGCGACCGAGATATAACAATAAAACAGTTAACTACAAGAATCATCTTACAATAATAAAAAAAAACATCTAAAAATTTAAGCAAACGTTACAAAATTAAAAACAACAAACCCTTTAACTGCAGCGGTATACTTTTATCTTGAATAATTAAATATTTTAATTTCCACAACCGTTTTCATTTATTATTTACTCAGTTACGAAAGATATGCTCAAGAAACGAAATCAGTTTCGCTCAACTTTTACGAGCGTATAAAAAAGGCATTTGAAACAGAATAGAAATTTTAAAAGAAACGTCTCGAAATCTAACTGGAGCCGTTTTATGTTCGAATGTAAAGACTTGTAGGATGCGTTAAGTGCCAAGGAATGATTTGATTTCTTTGAATATGACGTATAAAGTTAGGCATTGGATAGATAAAGCGTGATCCGCCGATTTTTAATGTGATTCGAAATAGAGTTGCTACAAATAAATAATTATATTATGTTTTATCACCGAAAGTATATTTTTATTAATTTCGGTGATAAAAAATTGTGATCTTGTTATTTTTCATTTGTTGGCAGTTTTATGAACTCCTTAATAAGTTCTTACTGTGTATTTACATCAAACGAACCTAGAGCTAGAGCATTCTTTCGTGATCTTTATGTGTAATCAGAAACTCATATTCAGCGTTGTTCAGTATAAGAACGCATTAAGAACAATGAAAGAATGCTCTACGCCTGTTATAATTTGTTTGTACTTATTTTTATAAGCTAAATATCCTCTCTATATTGGAACACAAGCTCTATATTCCTGACTCAATGTATAATTTACCGGTTATCCTGTAAAGTTGGACAATAGGTATTACCTTCAGAGCAATTGTGTAGCCAGCTAGTTGCCAGTGATTATCCTAACATCAAATCCCCTTAATACCTTTATCCTAGTCCTATAAAAACTGCAGTTCCACTTGAGGTTAGAAACAGACCGGAACTGTTATAAAGTTTATTCATCGCGTCTCGTTACTTTGAAATGAACAAAAAGTTGTATATTTAGATAAGATTATGGGATATGTAAAGAGCTATATTAAGCCATCACCGTTCATCAAAAAATCTTTTTGATCGATCACAAATAATTTTATAATACAATGATAACAGAATAAATTAAAAAACTTATATGAATTAATACAATATTGACTTACAGACACACAGACATAATTAATAAAATAAATCTTATATGAATTAATACAATATAGACACACAGACATAAGCTTATTAGCGAAAACTCAAATCATTTCGTCATTCGTTTCTTTTAAAATCAGTTTAACAACCAATAGATTTGTTAAAAAACTAACACCTATTCACAAGAAAGTTCCTGAAAACATTTTCCTTCCACGGCAATACATTACAGGTTTACCTGAATTAGGCTAAATCTCGATAAATGAAAGCCTTAATTAAGGTAATTTAGTAGCATTTCCGATACTTCCGCCCGATTAGTTTCAGTAGCTTATAATCTAGGTTTCTTAATGTGTATTCATTTTCTCTGTTTTTATCGATGGCTTGATAATTTATAGAAATAATTTAGCCATTTTTGTGTCTGTGTATGTAGTGGCACGCTGTTATAGTCTAGGCAGTAGTTATTCATAATTATACACTTTTATTTTACGTTAGTTATGTTTCTGTGTATATAAATTTGCACCATGCCGCCTTTTAGAGAGTAGCTGAACACTAAGAAACTATATTTACTTTAAATTCGTCACTTCGGTGTATAAGTGAAGCTTATTAACTTATTACCTAGTTGATTTAATACATAATTTTGTATATCTAACCAGCAATCCGGGCGAAATCCGTTTCGCTACCAGAGACACCTTTCTTTGCTATAAACCTCACGGAGCCCGAGACCTTTCCAACAAATGCAAAACCGTGGAGATCGGTTCGTGCATTCTGGAGTTATAGCGTCAGGAAGGAAAACCTGATGGTCTAAGATCCGAATATAAGGCGACCTGCAACGGCGTGATAATAGAATGAGACCAATTTTATAATAAATTTAGTGTATTAAAAAATGTATTAAAAATGGGTGGACTGGGAAAATCCTGGACAGGATATTAGGATCTTAGACCATGACTTATTTTTATATAATAGATTATTTATCATTTGATTAGTTGGTGTATTTCACGTTTACAAAATCACGGGCAGAAAGCTAGTAGGTATTCATTTGTGCGCTATGTTTTTACAAAAATTTCCATTGAAAATATTTTTTATATAAACTTTTCCTTGTTTCTTTCGGATTTAAATTGAATCCTACATAACAACAGTACGTAAGATTATTCTGTGCGACTGGATTTACACATACAATTAGGCTTGATTTTTACCTCTGGCAAAAAACAGAGTGTTTTTCGAGTTGGGTGGGAATTATTTTTTGTTTCTGCGAATATTATGTTGTTTTTTTTCTGAATCCAATGTTATTTCATACATAATACAGGAGTTAAAAAAAATGTATTGAATTACATGCATATCGCTCGATACTACAATGAAAAGCAGCAACATCATAAACTTCAGTTTCCAAAAAGGTTATGGTTAGCAAAAGAAGTAGCTAGAAGAAAAATCTTCCAAAATGCTAACGCATAAATCATAATATTTACATGCAAATAATAATTTTATTTTTATTCCATTTTTTCTTTCACAATTTATTAAATGATTTCTAAAACCGGAACTTCCTAAATTGTTATTCGTACAGTTTCAACTTATTTCGGTTTAAAGATTCAAGATAGCAAAGATTAATGATACGTCTGGCCAATACATCATGGAGACGTTTTAAAGGAATCAACAAATCACGCTTGGTTCAAGTATCGACAAATAACCGAGAAAGTTTATGTATAAGATTCAATTAGTGTGAAATGGTATTGTATAGTATAGTATAATGATAAGCTCTTTTTTAAATTTAACAAACTTTGTTTCAGAACTTACGATACCTACTGTTTTAGCACAACATTATTTACGATGTTTATAACCACAGACATATTATTTATAACTCTCTCATGCAAATAGAGATTTGGTAAAATTTTGTTACAATTAAATTTAATCGCAATATAATTAGTTATATAAGCATTATATTAGTTATTCTGTCACATAAAATATAGAATGGCTCATCGCAAACAGTATCATCACAGTATTACAATATGTCCTAAATAGTGTGGTATCGTTTATGAATTTTAAACTTACAATACCTTCTATTTATATTTACAAGCCTTCTAGTACACTAAAAGTCGCCAACCGCGAGCAACTCCGAGCGTAACACTAGTATCCATTAATTACTATAAACTCTGAACTAACAAGCCCGCATCAGATCAATTAAGGCACAGACGGTTCATTATTTATTTCTATTTCAGAAATTGCAAACAATTCGCTCGAAACTCTTAGTGGTTTTTGAATAATTCCAACGTCAAAACTCAAAGCTAGAGTTCGTCCGCTATCTTTGCCAACTTAACTGCTGTTGTTTAACTTGTAATGCTTAAGTATCGATTTTGTTTTGCAGAGTTGCTTTGAGGTTTATGTTAACCACTTGTTCTGGTGTTTGTACTTTTGTTAAGTATTTAAAGTCTTTTAAGGTTAAACGTTTATGATTTTCAGTCTTGGTGGGGCTTATTTGTTCTTTGGTTGACTCATTTTCTTTATATACCACCCTCTTTTTTCACCGCCCTTGCGGTGCCTTGCCATTGCACATAACTATAGCGTATGCTAAATGCTTAAATCTTATAAACATTAGTATAGTCAGTATAATAATTGTTTTAGACTTAGAAAATCATTAATACAATTCATGCCACAGTAAACACAATTAATCAGTACCTAAAATTCGTAGTTTCTAAAGAAATTCTCAAAACTCATTCATAACAATTTCACTCAATTTTGCGGCGAATAATGAAAAATCCGCACGAAAATTGAAAGAGCACTATTCTCAGTACCTACTAGAATATTCTATTTGTCACTACAATGAAAAATAATAAAGGTCTTTCATCGGCTTGGTTCATTTTGTGGAATCCTTGTGAACGCGTCGTGCAAACTATACTGATTCATACTTTGATAAATGAGTTCTGACTTCATGTACCTACTTCTAGGATAATAAATGTTTGTGATGAATAGTTTATTACGTTTTTACATTCTGGTGTTGTTAATCCTTTCTTTTACTGTAAACTAGCCTTTATCTAGAATAAAAAATACATTTGTCACAGGGTTACATTTACGTATGAAGATACTTATAATTTAACTGCTTTATAGGAATTTGATGATACCTAAGTAGTGTCTAATGTATTGTATGTATACAGTCGGCATGCAATGGTTGTTGGTAAATAAAACACTTGAGCCCGACTGTAGTCTGTATTATACTGTATTAATCTGACGATTTTATTCAAAACATCAGGACTATTATATTATTACACACACATACTATACATTGCACAATACTCTTAAAATACTACTTAATCATCAATTATCCATATGAAATTTTTAAATTTAGATTAGATTTCAATTTCTTTGTAAACTGAGAGCCTGTGTACCTATTTATAAGGGAAATTAAAAAAATATATTTTAGATCTGAATAATAACAACCGGATAACATATTATATCAAAAAGTAAATTTGTATTTACGGTAAAACAAATTATTAATAGGCGATATATTTGAAATGAAACATTGCTTTTGTGTAGTTATTTTTACATATTATAAAAACCACGCTGTTTTTTGCTTTCCTTTCAATTAATATAATAATACTAGCGGTCCGTCCCGGCTTCGCCCGTGGTACATGTTTACGTTTTCTCTCCATAAGAACCATCCTCATACTTCAAGGAATATTTAAAAGTTATGTTCTAGAGTTCCCGTCCGCCGTTCTAGAGTTATGCGCTTACCAACACATTTTGCGATTCATTTTTATATTATAGATAACGTATTCAGAATAAGTTCATATTATCCTACCTACACCTAATTAGTTTAAATTTGTATAGGAATAGAACAAGTTAACTGTTGTTTGTACTTTAAACTAAACTTGTGGAGTTAGGAGTAATAATTAAATTTAATAAAGTCCTTTGGGTTAACTGACGTAATAGAGTTTAGGTTGTTGTGTTTATTTACTAACAAATGGTGTAAATTGTGAGGGTTTTCCCAAATTTTAACAGACAAATTAACAATAATATCAGTAGTATTTTCTATCATTTCGGTTGAAATAGTTTTGAAGTGAAACTTCTTTATGCGCGTTGAGAGTAAAATTTCAAGGTTGCGTCATGGCAATACATCGTAAGGCGACGATGTTGTTCGACTTTGAACCTTACCAAAGAAGTTTCACATCTGACACGCCCTTTTTTATATTTTGAAGAAAAAAAATTGGTTGTCTGTAAAGTCGGCTTACTGACGATAGTTGAACGTGACAACGTCCGATTGTGCTTCTTTGTCGCTCGTTCCGCGCTCTCGCTCGCACTTCAAGCCTTACATGGAACGCCTCAGATGAGTCAGAGCGAGGTAACGCCGCATGAGTCATGTTTTTTCGTGCGTGCAGCCGGCTTTATCGAATTATAAGACGTTGTCACGTCAAAAAATATTTCGATTTTGTTTAATTATCAACTTTTGTATTGCGCCATAACAGTCCTCTTCTGAGTTTGTATTATAAATCATACAAACCTTTGCACCCATATAAGAGAGACTTATGCTTGTATGTTTTTTTTATATCCCTAGATTAATTTCAGATTCGTTTTTGTCCGGTTATATTATAATTGTATGATATGTGTATAAATAATTAAGCCAAATTTCAAGTACCTTGTTCTTTTTAAACAGTTGTTATAAACAAACGTAATAACTTCACGTCCTCATGTAAAACCAACGGAACTTCAGGTTTAGTGGAGACCTAGTTACAGAAATTCGTGGAACATTTGAAGCACCTCAACAAATCCTAACCTTATTAAATACTTGTACCCACTTGAACTATTTCTGAGATACGGACAAACTTACCGCAGGAATTCAACTCCAAACTCGTACTTGGTTGAACTTTAAAACTCATTGTATCTGCTTTCTAAATAAAATGACATGATTTTAAAAGAGCAACTATGGAGTTTCTTGCCGGTTCTTCTCCATAGATACTGCTTACTGCTTACGTATCGGTGGTAAATGTTAAAAAATATTATGACGATTCATACGTGCTTTTATAAGAAGTCTAATTGAATAAATAAATGTTTGAGTTTCAGTTTAACTGTATTACAACCATGAGAGGGTTCCCCCTGAGAAGTTTTATGCAGTACCTACTAGATTTCCGCCCGCGACTTCGCCTGCGTTTTCAAAAAAATCCCGCATAGTTCCCGTTCCAGTAGGATTTAGGGGATTAAAAAGTAGCCTTTATCTTATTCTGGGTCTTCAGCTACCTGCATACCAAATTTCATTGTAATCGGTTCAGAAGTACATATTTGCGTTATCCATCCGTCCATCATTACAAACTTTCGCATTTATAATATTAATAGGATTGTTTCCAGTGTGGGAAAGTGATGGCGCTAGATTTATACAGGATCACAGAATACATAATAGTAGCTAAACGCTACAGAACGGACACTCTCCGCCTCCCGCCAAAATTAAACACTTACCTCACCCCGCACGATCAGACATGTTATGGTACCCATTTCCCCGCAAGGACGATACCAACGACGTCTTTAGACGAAACGCAACGAAGATTGACAACATTAATCAAATTGACTTAAAGCAATTTTATTATTTTGGATTTGTGATTATCGTTTTTCGTAGAAAATGGTTAGATATTGTGCTGTTTACGGATGTATTTCATCAGAAAAACGCGATTTTTTTTTTTACGCTAGTCACAAATGTGCTTACCATAAAGAGTTTACACACACATTTGCAGTCTCTACAGTGTGACTGTCAAAACTATAATTTTGTATGGAGTGTCCGGGGTGTGACAGGATGTCCAACTATTGGTATACTAAGCGCGAAGGGACTTGTAGTCTTGCATACACTCATCACGTAAAAAATACTTAAACAACAAAATTATGTCAAAAATTTTTTGCTAATTTTTTCCTGAAAATCCATTTCTTCTCTAGCTTCGCGCAGTCGACATATACCGCTTCTCTAATGCGAGTATTTTGTGTATGAAAACATAATATTTAAACGATAGCTCACGTGCGGGTGGCAAAGTTGGGCGGGTTGCTTGTTAGGGGTGTACACAGAGAGTTTTAAGAATTCAGCTGTTTGTCAAAAAAATTCGTCTGGAATTTTATAATTTTTTTTTTACGTACTCAGTATATGCAAAACTATAACCTCCTTGGGGCTTAGTATACCGTTGCTGGGACACCCTGTATAGTGCTGTCATTTTTCGGCACTGGAAATAACACTGCTTTAAGACAGGTGTAGGGGCTGATTGGACGACATTGTTCCATAAACTTATCTTTTGTAGTTGATTTTATGTAATGAATATAAATTTACACCGATTGTAATGGTGTAAATAATACGGTTTTGAACAAAATTGTTTAAATTGTATAAGTTTTAGTTTGTTGTTACTTCTTGATGGAAATGAGGACAATTTGGAGATCAGGCATCTCTTCGTCACTTTGTAATAGCATGATACTTATAAATATTATTTACATGATATAATACGTTGGGAAAATTAATGAATAAGAAATGTTTTTCATACGGTACCCCTGTAGAACCGCCATTCATGGCGGTTCTACAGGGGTCTTAGTACGCAATGACAAAAAGAAAAATGATGGTCAGAACGCTGATACCGGATACCTTAAGATACTATAACGTTTTATATTAGAGTATCTTAACATAAAATATAATAGTATCTTCACCGTGTGTGACGCGCTTTACCGCTGTATTTAAACATTAGCTTGTAATAAAAATTGTAAGGTACGATGGGATTAACATCGTAAATTATATTAAAACAATTTTTACATAATATTTTACATTTTTTTAACATGCATAAATAAATTAACATACATACACAACAAATTTACGTACCCATAGATATTCATCAGCTTAACGCAATTTGTAACAATCCAAATCTCTTGGCATCAAGCATTTAACTGGATAACTCTGATAAATTTCAGGCAAGTAAAGAATGGCCAAAAAATATATATTGCTATAAAATCGCTTATCTAATGCACAGTAAGCCAGAATCCGGAGACGTTATCGAATTGCCGTAACTTACAAATAATGGTATAGTAGACTCTAGAGTATCTGTTTGCTAGTGTAGGTTTTAATATTTATTTCAATTGGCATGATATGTTAGTTTTGGATATTTTAATTTGGAAGTTGTTTTATGGTATTAGAGCGCTTTCTAAAGAGAGCATTTTACTAGAGAATGTTCGCGTCATCTGTTTATATAATGTTATGTATTGTAAATATTTAGAATGTGAATATGCATTGCAAATTGTAATTGTAATAAACACATTTGAACACACACAATAATTACGCCGAATTTGATCACGAGGCATCTTGCTATGAAATAAAAGTCGAGTTTTCTTATTTCTAAAAGTTACTTCTTTTGATTATAGCCGTAAACCAACAATCATAAAAATTGGTTGTCAATTAAAAGGTAACTGAAACCAAAAGTAGAATGAATAATACTGGATTCCTTATTTACGCTTAAATGACTAAATAATAATATTTTATACGATACACCATTACCTCGTCTTAATTATAAACAATAAACAGCTTTCAACACCCCAATCAACTAAATCTGTTAGTAGTTCAGTTGCTACAAATATTTGCTTACAAATCAAACGAATTAATTAATCCAGTTATAGTTTAGGACTTGTAATCAACTGTATTAGGCAAGATTAGGATGTATTTGAATTGATTACAGTTTTGGTATTTAAGGCCCCTAATTTAAAAAAAAATGTTAGAGGGTGTAAATATAAAACTATAAAACAAGAAATTATCATTTTTATTATAGGGTACCTATCTGCATTATGCACATCTTTCCATTTTTTAGCGAACAACGAAAACATCGTGGCAAGTAAAAAATTATATTATGTCAAGAAAAAAACAATCTGCCCGGACCTGAATATCATGATAAGAAAAATATGATTTTGCAAAATGAATAAAAATGTGATCAAAATGGGGTAATTTTATATTAATTAAAATAAATAATTTGCATCTTATAACATTTTTGTTTCATAATATTATGTCAACGTAAGATTGGAGAAGCAATTATAATCTAACTCGTGAGATTGCAAGCTGTCGAAAAATAGTGAACATATCATAATATAAGATTACAGATGTTACAATTTACCGGTGATCATGAATCATTATTATCTACTTGCATTACGCTCAAAACAAATAGAATGAAAAATCTTTTTCCCTTAAATATGTTAACTAAGTATACTTACTATCTATACAAAATAATCAAATTTTATTTTTTCATAGCAGGAACGTAAGCGTATCGAGTAGTATTTCGTCTAGACACAATCTAGTGTTCTAGTAATTTAATTTTCGTGGACGATTAATCGTTGAATCGTCTGTCTTGAGATTGAGTCGATCTGATTTATTCAAAGAAAGAAAATAATAAGGCAAGTTATGTCAATTAGATCGTAAATTATGAAGGGAAAATCTTAAGAAAATAGATGAGATTTTTTTCTGGTGATTTACGATTTGTGATTTTTTTGTCTTAATATTATATAACTTTGAATATAAATGTACAGAAGAGTAATTTGAGGTAGAAAAAAAAATAAATGCCATAATATTATGAACCTAAATATCGCTGAATTTTAAAATCGAAGACATTTCGGAATAATTATTATTTCACATGAAAAGAATAATACAATAAACATTATAATATTATGATATATTCATTTTAATTCAATTCAATCCAATAAAAACTAATTCTACTACAAGTAAGCTACACCATTGAATGTCATATGCTATTTTTTATCTGGTGGTACCTACTAGTACTACCTACGTAATACGTATCATTTGATTTATTAACTACAAAAAATAACCTCACTTCTCTCCACTCTTCTCTCCATACTCGTACAATAATGCAATAATTTATCACACAAAGACAGGACAAATAACTAACCGTATGGGCCTTAAGATAAAGTACCAAGATGTCACGATCCACGATCAATCTTGCTGTTGAATATTTTCGATCATCCCTCGAGAGAGGATGACGGAAATTTTTATCCTACGTATTGTAAACCGGGATTAATCAAGAGAGGAAAGGAGAATAAAGCGAAATTAATTTTGCATTTTAAAGTTAAATGGAGTGTGTTTTATAGTGATGCGTCATGGGAGGTGATATTAAATTGTAGGTACATAATATATTATATATTAATATGTAATGCAGACTTCAGGTAGTTCTATATTGTTTACACATATTTTATGTCAATATATTTATTCGAGTCTATAAAAATTTCTTTAGTCGGATTGACAAACATCGAATTCGACATAGTTTTAGCATTTATTTTATCAGAGTTATAAATACAATTCACTGTTAATAACATAATTGTAATTTCCACAATCGAAAATATAGGGCCATATTTTTCGAATTCCCTTTCCTCTAACACAATCATTAATTATTATCCAATTTCTGAATTGATCGCATAACGATGGTTTTATTCAAAGATTTCGCTCGAATATCTCAAGAAATCAAGCGTAGATAAAACGATGACCAGCCAAAAGCTACGTCATGGGAGTCCATTAACAACTTATTACCAAGTTGTAAGATAAGAGAAACTCTTTATTTTATTATTGTCTTAATCGACCTTCGACGAACAGGATCGCATTCTCTCTGATAAGGAAATAATGCTGGTAAACTAAACTTAACGGTACTTTACCTTTTATTATTCAGAAAAGTCGCTTTACCAGAGATAAAAATGTGAATTTAGGTTCTAAATTGTACCTAATTTCATCCAAATCGGTCTATTTGTTTTTGTGTGATTAAGGAACAATGGGTACATCTAAATTCCTTAAACAATTGTAATGTAAGTAGGATATCGTATACGTAATGTTAATTAACACAAACTGACAAGAGCTGACACATTTAATATTATATTATTATCTAATCATTGCAGTAGGTACAATAATATCTTTCGATTGCGAATGTAGATTAGAGTTATCATTATCAGTAAGTATAGGCCTTTTGATTCATGATTATTATTTATTCACTCGGATATTTTGAATTATAGAAACAAAAAACTAATACCCAAATATTTTTTTACTACTTTGCTCTATGCAGATTTTTACATGGTCAAAATAGAACCCTAAAGTAAATTAAAAAGCATAGCTATAAATGCATGCAACTTCAATCAACTTATAAATGTTATACCATCCAAGTACGGGCCTGGGTTTTGCCAAAAACTTCGTCGACAATTTTGCGGGTTATCCCGAAGAACCAAATATAATTACGCGGGGATTTACGTGTTTCTTCGCTCTTTGTAGCGATTAAGTGGGGTAAGGGAAATAATTTAAGGTTGATTGTATTATTCTCGAACGATTAGGCCTCATAGAGAATGCTAATTTGTTGTATAGCTTATTATTTATTGTGCGTTTGAAGTAAATGTGTATTCTTAGTAATGATCGGGGATATTGTGATGTTATTTTATATATGTAAACAAATTATGTTGTGTTGTTTATTGAGATAAATAAGCCAGTTTATTGAACTGACCTCTCGTTACATAGATTACTTTGTGTAAGTTACGCATCTCAATTGTTATCAAATGAACAATATAAAATCTTTATATATAATATATAAGGAAAATGGGATAAAACCTGGGATCCTATCCAACAATTGAACCACGTACCGTAATATTATATTATCAAAAATCTCACACCTAAATTAAATGAAGTAAAAAATAAATTTCATTCTTACCTTAAATATCTACATACTCACTGTTTATAAAATGCCTTCAATCTTTTACTTGTTACAAATAAACGTAGTATATAATATAACCGATATATTTACCATATGTGCATCACGTTCCAAGCGGTAACAAGGTTCCAGTAAACATCCACAGAGTACACAAACGTGACGAAAACTATATGATTTTGTGCAGTTACAAAGCGCGCTTGTTCTGTACACATCTAGTATGTGGTTGTTTAGGGAAGAGTTTCGAATATCGCAGTGACATCGTATTAATCACGTAGCGACGCGTCACTTGCAGAGTGACGCGCGTCATTGGAGGCGACAGGATTATGTGGTTCAAGTTATAAGAATTACTTCCTATAGGAGGAGAATATAAATAGCTCCCTATATATTGAATTGTTTGTCCTCATTGGATATACTTAAAGTAGCTAACTGCACACAATAGTGGTAGAGTAGTGAAGATGTAGTGAAACATATTTAAATAGAGACCTCATACAAATAGGAAACAAATGCAATTGCTGACTTAAGATGTTAGTTACGTTGTACGTCACATTTCTACTCTGGTGGGAGGGGGATAATACACGAGGATAACATTTCTTCTGGTCTCGTAATAATTCTGTCAACAATAGTTGGGTCCACACAAAGCGATCAGGCTCGCGAAGGCGAGGCTGCGAGGCTGCTTGAAGTAGCTCGATTAATATGGACGGAGCTCGGTCAAGAAAAATGACGTCCACGCGCTTTCCTCGACCGAGCCACATCCACACGGACCGAGCTGCTTTACGCAGATATTTCTTCAAGCCTCTCGCTGTGTACTTACCCGCTTAATCACATAATTCCTTAAGATCTCACTAAAACCTTAACCCTTACAGATGGGCCACACTAAAACATCCGCTTAGCATAAACGCTCGCGCGGCGTGCCAGCCGCACGGAATGCTAAATTCATTGAGCATTCCAACTGAAGTGGATTCATTCGTGATATTGCGAAAAATACCTCGCGTTTGTTTTTATAGTTCGTGGGATCTAAATAATTGTATGGTGGATTGTTTGTTGTTTATTTGGTAAATAAAATAAACTAAGCGCAGAGTACCTATAGGTTTGTTGAATGCCTGTAGTGTTACTAGCTAGTTGAGCAATGGTTAGTTTGGGACTAGTAGAGCATGCAACGAGGATTATTTGTTTATCTGTGTTTTTGGAAGATATTCTCTATCAGACAATGTCGAGGTCATACTTTCTTATCTTACTAGTTAAACGAACGAAGTGATTGCATTAAGAATGTTTTTATTACTAGTGAATTAAATTTAACCTTCGTTGTTACACGGTCAGCATGACAATACATAATTCTGTTAACAAACACCATCCTAACCAAACTCTCACGTATCTTTATTATTTTCATCAAATTAATTGTTAGGTAGTATAAACGTACAAACAAGATACAGGAAGTATCCTTTCTCAATTTTATGTCTATTTGTAATGGTAAGCCCCTGGTTCTCTGTCAGCTTACAGAACCAAACAATATAGGTAAAGTTTGCCAATACTTTACATTCTTATCGTCTATCCTTATTTATCCTTGTATCAAAAATAGCTCCCTAACTCATTTCAGTACACAATAAATTGGAAAATTCTTAAAAACTGCCTTGATACTTTTAATCAACTCCCATTACCCAACTCTGAAAACAATTAGTGCCTAATGGGGGAACTCGGGGCTGCCAGATCTAATAAACATCAACTCCGTACTAATAGGGAAAGTCGGAGATATTTACCAGCAAAACGAGGGAATAAAGTATGATTATCGGATGCCCTAATTAAATTTGTGATCGTATCCGCCTAGGTTGCCCGTAAATGGAGTTTAATGGAGGGAAAAAACGGCATTGAACGTTGTAAATAAGTTTAAACGGTTCAAATGTTAGTTAAATGGTAATGTTATTGCGGAAGACGTCTGGTTAGGGCTGTGAAATTGCACTTATTAAAGTTTTTAAGGTTTTTTTTACGAATTTTAAATTTCAGTAGGTTCTATTTTTTCGCAAGAAAACTGGGAAACTGAGTTTTTCATAAGCCATGAAATGGGGCAAAAGAGACCAATTTAGATAAGGAATATGGATTTTATGAACTTTTTGCGCTCTAACCGAAGTGAGCTAACGTAATACAAAATCTTTACTAAAAACAAAATACTCACTTATCTTTCGATAAACTATCTTGTATAGTAGCCATGCTTTCTAAATAAGCTACCCAAAAATCTGGTCTTATAAAATATAGATGACATTTCTACCCAATTAAGAATACCTACTACGATGAATTAACAAAAATGAATATAAAAAATGAGCACCCCAGCAACGGTACGCCAATTATAATTGTCAGTAAAGACAAAGATGCCTCGATATCTGGTTTAATTTGCGTTTTTATTGTTCCTTCCACAATGCTATAAAGTTCTCCAATTATTGTTACAGCTTCATTATTATCTATCTGGTGAAGCAATTCTTCAACAATGATTTTAAGAACGGTGAAATTACGATGCTATTGATTTTATCGTTCAAATATTTTCGCTCAAGACTATTATTAAAGTAATACAAACAACGGTTGCCTTGTTTGGAAATATAATATTTTATGAAAAATAGAATTAGTTTGGTTATGAAATATATTTTTCTGAATTTTGACCACCATTAATAGGTATTTTATAATCCACTACCATACTACAAAACATATCGTTTTTACAAGTTATTTTTAAGGCTTTTCAATAATAAAAAAAGATTAAAAGTAGTCTTTAAAAATAAAATACACCACTCACATAATATAAATTAAAGTTGTATTTGCTTCACAAAAAAGATTAAGAAATTAAATTAAATAATTTCCTGTTTATTGCTCACACACTTTTATTGCATTAAATAAATGTTTTGTTTTATTGAAAATGGCATCACATATAATTATATCATATAGCAACAAACTTGAAAACACAGAAATAACTAAACTTGTTTAATAGGATTGCCGCCTTCAATGTTCCATGCTGTACCACTTTTAGCTTTTTCGAAAACTTCAACTATTGCATCAGCCACAACGTCTGGGTTCTGCCAAAGTTGTGTTTCCGTAAAATCTTTCAAATCTTGTTTAATGACATCGTCCCATACTTGTATGTCACCTACAATAGGAGTTTTTGTGAAACCAGGACACACGACAATAACTCTTACTCCAGATCTATTAAAATTGAACTCGTGTCCTAACGATTTTGTGAATCCAACTACTGCAAACTTTGAAGCCTGGTAAATGGGGATGTACTGGTCGACTCTGTATCCATAAATTGATGCCAAATTAATGATTGTTCCACCATTCCCTGATTTGTCCTTACGACTGAATTCCCAAAATTTTAGCGACCATTCGATTAACGCTGTCACATTGATGTCTATCGTTTTCTTAGGCGACTTTTCATTTAAAACACCAGCGTTATTCACTAACACATCTATACTTTTATGGTCATCAATTATTTTCTTCCAAACTGTTTCGACATCAGTTGTTACGTCACATTTGTAAAAGATCGCTTTGTTGTCACCGAATTTAGAATTTAACGTTTTAGCTGCTTCGGCTCCAAGCTTTTCGTTGAAATCAAGTATGAGTACCGCTTTAGCCCCTTTTTGGATAAATTTAATGGCTGCTTCATATCCAATTCCAGAAGCAGCGCCGGTAATCGCGACGATTTTATTCTTAATATCGTAAGACATCTTGACTGGTTATAATCCTCGACACTTATGATATAAATATCAAGCGAATGTATATTATATAGGTATATGAAGGTTATCAGAGTAATGTTATTTAACGTATTATATTTATCTTCCATTAAGATTGTCTTGATATATAAATAATCGTTACCTATACTACAACTTTTTCATTTTCTACCACATAAATTAAATTAAACAAGTTAAAAACCAGTTCTTCATTATATTTTGTTTAAATACTAACAGCATTTAGCTATTCTTTATAAATTTATATTTATAAAGCATTTTGAATACCATAAAACCAAAAAATATATAAATTCAGCATTTAGCTTTGAACTGGTTTGAATACGTACATAATATAGAAGCTAAAAAGATATTATTATCCCTATAGTATGCAATTCTATCTATAAGCCCTAAATTTAGTTCCATAGCTTGCATTATCCTTGGCGCAAGGATAAAATATCCATGTTTATAACCAATGCAGCTTGCAATCCTCTAGGAGCCATTGTTAGCGTAGGTCGCGGTAAGCGTTTTACATGCAAATTAGTTCACTAGCTTGTTAAACAGCGCTGCATAGCTGCTACAATATGTAAAGCTATTGGGTAAACAATTGAGGCTTAAGTCCTTCCCGATGTGAATCTTATTGACCAAATCCTGCAGCGCTGCAGCGCTTATAATACATAGATCGACATTTGTATAATCCCTACGGATATCCTTGATTTTTGTTTTACTTTCTTGTATTGTATCAGCTTATTCAGAATTAAGTGCGGTTTAGGTACTGGTAGATTTATGAGAGTGGCTGACATTATTATAAATAAAATATAAATCTCCTATGATATATAAAAAAGCTAGATACGTTACCCGCTCTCTATTTTGGCAAGAAAAAACTCAGCTAAGTGCCCGAGTTTCACTTAGTCACGCACCATTCAGCGTCATGGCTGGACGTTCTTTTTATATTTTAATCGGCAGTTGTTATTACGAAGTACATGAGTGAGACATGTATTATGTCTCGTGCGTGAGAGTGAAAGAGAGAACAACTGTATTGGTGATAATGCGTTAGTAAGTAGGTATGTATTAATTACGCTGTTTTTTAGTGCAATGTTGGCGTATGCCGCGTCTACTAGTATAATAGGTCATTGGAAATCTCTTCATATTTTTGCTCTATTAATGTTATGTTTGAATCAAATGTAAGGATTTACGATTATCTGAAAAATCTATTAGAATATACTTCATCCAACTATTCTATAAATAGTTTATTTTTTGGTAAACTTTAAAAAGTTACATATGGACACAAGTACCTACAAGTCAAGGAATCGCCAGTTACATTCAAAATACTTAGGTAAAATAAAATTTACGAAAGTGTCTAAGTTATAATCGACGTTTCAGTATTGAAGAAATAACAGTAAATTGCAGTAAGTATGGATAATTCAAAAAGAAGCCCCACTAAAAATGTCACTCATAGTCCAGCGAAAGTAAATCTTGGGCACTTTTCGTCGGCTAACGCCGGCTCGTGTTAGTGTGGAATTACGGCAAAAATCCCCACAGCAATACACAAGAATAATAAAACTAAGCACAACTTTGCAGGAACGGCTAGCCGCTTTATGGACGAGAGGACATACAGATATTGATTGCGTCGAGCGTTTTAGCGAACCTTCTAGAACGTTTACTTTATTATAACTGTCGAACGATCTTCGTTCTCGAAACTTCTGGAAGGTTTATTACAATCACTTGGTATGTTTGTTGTATGGAAAACTTTAATTAATATATTACGTATTAAGCAATAATAGACACATATAAATGAAATAGAAAGATATGTTTTGATTATGTTAGTAACGGCTGAACGGATTTTAATGAATTTTGCTTTGTTGGATTTTCCTCTTCTTTCTTTGAATAATAAATGGTAAAATGTATAGAATAGATAGTTTGCATAAATTAAAGAATCTCTACAGCAAGTGCATCTCACACTGCGGAATAGATGTATAAATAAACCTAATTCATACTTTAATATTATAAATGCGAAAGTAACTCTGTCTGTCTGTCTGTTCCTCAATCACGCCTTAACTACTGAACCAATTTGCATGAAATTTGGTATAGAAATATTTTGATACCCAAGAAAGGACATAGGCTACTTTTTACCCCGGGACATAGGATAGTTTTTATCCGAAAATCCCACGGGAACAGGAACTATGCGGGTTTTTATCTTACTGCGTGGGCGAAGCCGCGGGTGGAAAGCTAGTGTATTAATATTTAAGAAAATAATTTTACATTAAAGTCTGATGCGTTAGAACCTATAGCGTGAAGTAAATTAAATTGAGGTAAAATAAAGTACCCATTGCCATTAAAAGCAATTACGTCTTTTTTTAATATTTTATGTGATTAAATTAAAGTCTATTGTTTTTTAATAAAAATACGTTACGGTAAGATTGTTATCTCCATGATATAATATGCCCGCTGATAAGTACTTTAATTAAATTTAATATTAGTTTAAATTATTAAAATATTATGTTCGGATTAACATTTTATCAGCGTATTATCATCAGACATTTAATAATAGTTTTAATTATTTTATTATGTCTGTGAGATATTTATATGACCACTGATATGTTTTTGTCACTAACAAGATAAATAACTTCCAGACATTTAAAAATAGTTTTAATTACTTAGTTACATTTACTTAGTTAAATTTATGATAAATAATAATAGTTAAAAAAAACTAAAAAACACGCTTTTTATAGAAAACCGAACTAAAAAATAGAAAATTTTATCAAATTAGTGTATTGTCATCGGTCCTCAATAAATCTACAAAGTTTGAACGAAATCTGGCCGTTTAAAGTGGGTCAAAATCGCGCCCAAAGAAGTCGGTTACAAACATACAAACATACAGGTGAAATTATCCATTTAAATTGATTATATTATATCATTTTTATTGAATAAGTTTAATGAAGGTAAAAAAGGTAATACCTAATGATAAATGTGAAATAAGATTAATACACAATAATTTCGATATAAAAACTTATAATAATTAATCAATATAAGAAGGCAATAACGATAAATTGCATTTATAAATGCATAAATACAGTATGCGAATGATTGTATTAACGTATTATTTTTATTAATTATATTAATTGTTGATTTTGGATCATTTTCAAACAAACAGAATTGACCAAATAAAATTGCTAGAACTGTAAAAGAGTATTTGGCGATATACGTAACGCAAATAAAATCAAACCCCTTCAAAAAACATTTCACCAAAAGCTCGGCACAATATTCACCCGTATGTTCCAACTAAGTCCGTCACTTGATGGGAACTAATGTTACAAAGCTTTTAGCTCGGAACCTACATACCTCTGGACAATGCCTTATTACCGCAGACACGAACGTCAGGTATGATATAGTTAAAATGCCATTTAGAACTTGGTACTTAGGATGTCAGTCTGTATGTTTACCCCAAGGTTTACCCCATATTGACCTAAGTTTTATATAACCTTATATTCCAGCTTTCCGCACGCGGCTTCGCTCGCTTTGTCTCACACCTACGAAATTATATACCTACCTTCCTTTTAAATCCTTTTTTTTTCATAGTTAGAGTAACTATGAAAAAAACCGCATCAAAATCCGTTGCAAGCAGAGAAAGCATATTTAATACTAGGTATGTAGTGATTTACAGGATAAGGAATAGTGGCTATGAAGCTAAGGACTTGATTAAAACGTTGTGGAAACAACAAAGTGGTGAGAGATGTAGAAGATATCAGAAAAGCATTGAAACATTAAATTAAATAAATGATAATATGCATATAAAATTATCGTGTCGCGGTACTGTGTACTACTAAACGTCTTGACCGATTCTCATGAAATATTTTTTTGTGCATATCGGGTAGGTCTGGGAATCATACATTTCGAATAAGGCATAACAACGTTTGCTGGGACAGCTACTTATATAGTTTACTAACTTACTCACATGCTCTGCATAAACACACACATGCACAATCACATACACACACGCAAACACACACACACACACACACACACACACACACACGCGCGCACACACACACACACACACACACACACACACACACACATATGCGAACAGATACAAGCACACAATATTTATAACGGGAATGACTTCTTAAAATTGAAATATTAACTTCAGTTTGTCCTTTTTTTTGTATAAACAAAGGTATATATATATATTTGTTTTTCCTTTTATCTATTTTTACTGTTTAAACCTAAAACTGTGAGTTTGCAGAAACATATATAATATAGATATAAAGACTGGGAAGAAACTGGCCTTCGAAACACAGTTTACCACTAGTTCGAAGGTCAGGGTCTGAACATAATGCTGTACCTGTTTCTTGAAAAATAAATTTTTATTTTTATTTTTTTTTTAAACATAAAAATCTATTGCGGCAATATGTGACAGGAAATACCGTGTGAAAAAAGGGCATTTTGTGTTCAACGACATAATTATGATATCTATATGAACCTGTGTTTGTCTGGCGTGGTGGATTAATGACCAGTGCCAGCCTCTAGGAATAATATAGACTGAGGGCATATTTCCCTCTATTTGTAGAGCTGATAATAAAATAACTGATAATTATTTAATTTAATACCATTAAAGCTATTTTTTATGTATTTTAATTAATTAAATGAAATCTCTAATCTTATAAGACGGATAGCTTCGGTAAAATTGTATTAAATATATATATTTTTAATGATCAATTGGATAATATTATGTCGGTGGATAATAATTATAATCCAATTAAAAAATATATAATTACAAGGCTCATTTTCTAGGATACAATGATGATGAAAAGTTCCTTGTAAGTAAGTATATATTTTATTAACTTTCCTTTTTTACCATCTCTATATTTATGAAATTCTCGTGTCACATCTTAGTTACCATACTCCTCCGAAACGGCCGAACCGATTCATATGCAATTTTGTGTGCCTATAGATTAGAGAATCGGCCAAATTCTATTTTTCATACCTTAGTAGGGCAGAACAACGTTTGAGAGTATGCTTATAAATATTTTAGAATATGTTTTATTTCGGTCCCGTCGGCTGCAACATATCTACAGTGCCATCGTTTCAATAGCTCAATAATTAAAACTTTAAATTAATAAAATATAATTTAATGATTAATCGTAACGTATTATTTTTATTTAAGCAGTTTCTATATATAAAGACGATCACAACCTTAGCTGTAAGTACTTAGTATGGAATATGTTCCAGAGGGTTACCATAGCAAATAACTGTGTGTAAACCTTAAAAATTTATTTACATATTATGGCTATAAATTATTGTTAGGGTTACGAATTACGATTAAAATAAGATATAAGTGAAGTCCCATGTCCACTAGTGGGGCAAGGGGCAGATGCATTATACATCTTCCGTTTCACTGATCAATCTTCGCTTCTTTAGGGACAAGTAGGTGCCTTCTGTGTCCTGCCAGACCGAGACATTTTTGTTTCTTCGTCTCCACCGGGAATCGAACCCAGGACACCTCGGTGTTATGCTCTCGCGTCAACCACTGTACCAAAGAGACGGTCTAAATAAGATAGAAGTACTTATTGACGTGAGAAAAATATACGTTTAACATCGTATTTTACTTATAACTGTTGCTCATTAAAATTTCGCCAAAAAATCCTTCACAGTAAAAATCAACACACTAGGTAGCAGTTTCCTTTTAAGTTTGAATCGAAAAGTCTGCTTTTCGCCAACGAACCGTCGAAATCAACAAACAACAGTTGTAAACAACATTAAATAGAACGAGTTGGACGAAAAGGAATGGAGGTGACTTTAAAAATGTAGGTCAGCGTCGCCTGGGGCATGAACAAAATTTAACAACATAAGGCTGCAGGAGCACTTGCTTTTCTAAACCTTGGAATGTAAAGGAAAAAGTGAAATCTATACTAATATTATAAAGCGGGAGAGTTTGTTTGTTTGAACGCGCTGATCGCGGGAACAACTGGTCCGATTTGGAAAATTTTTTTAGATAGCCATCTAACACTGAAAAACTAACACTAACATTTATCAAGAAAGGCTATATATCATCACGCTAAGACCAACAGGAGTGGAGCCACAGAGGTGAAACCGCGCGGAGCAGCTAGTTAACTATAATCTCCTTCCTATTTTACTTTTCGTGTAACCCTTCCCTGCTAAGTCTAGAAAATTTAGGTAGTATGGGACGTGGTGGAAGGAAATAAAAAAGAGCATGTGTCAGAAGCGAAACTTCTTTGACGAGATTCAAAGATACCAAAATCGTCGCCTTGATGTGATGGTATTGCCATGACGCGACCTTGAAATTTTATTCTCAACGCGCCTAAAGAAGTTTAACTTCAAGAAGATTAATAAATCAAAAACTGGGATTTAGTTCTAGTCGTAATAAAACGAATCTTCAAGTTACGTCATTGCAATTTAGTTTTCCTTTTGAAACTACAAGCAAATCTTCCAATAAGCATTTTTGCTGTTACGTTAACTAATCTGCAGAATAAGAAGGATATTTTTATAAAATTTAAAAATCTTATATTATCTATTATCGCATATTTATAACAATAGTATAGTTATTACTTTATTAAACACTTAAAACGTAACTATAATTCACAGGTACATAAAATATTAATAATTCAGAGATAACTTCATAACTTTTTACGAGATCTGAAATTGCCATCATCCGACCCTTGTTTTAATCGACTGGCTTTATTTGAAGGGTTGTGACATTTATATTTACAGCATGACATCAACAACAAATATCTCTCATTTAGTTTAAATAGCATCGTTATTGTGTTCGCAATGTTTGATATTATTTATCAAGGTTTTCCTAAAGTATGACTTACCGCTGACGCAGTGGTTGTTTGCTATTTTTTTTTAATAAATATATAGTTTACTAGCTTACGGCCCGCGGCTTCGCCCGCTTTGTCTAAAACCTAATAAATTATATACTAAAACCTTCCACTCGAATCACTCTATAAAAAAACGCATTCAAAATCCGTTGCTTAGTTTTAAAGATTTCAGCATACCTACAAAGGGACATAGGGACAGAAAAAGCGACTTTGTTTTATACTATATTGTATGATTGGTACAAGATTACATTGTAAAATTTTCCAATATTCATTATTGTAATATTGGATTTATGCATACATAAAACTTATTACCTACGTAGGTATTTAATCAGAATTCGGATTTTGTTTACATAATATTAGTCTCATAGATTTTGCCTACGTTTTTCAGATCATAAAATCTTGAACTAATATAACGGAAAATTATTAAATTTTTGACGCAAGAATAATCGGTAATCGTCTTCTAATCGTGCCTTTTATTTAAAAATTATTTTGTAAATTATAAAATATTATTGTTTTCTGAAGCATACAATAATCCACATACAAAATCAAAATTTGCTATCCCTCGTTGTCTAAACAGTTTTCTTGTTTAAAAAAATAATCGATTCCATAGCTAAATATCAACATCCGTAAACCATAATATCATCAACTAAAATACGTTACACATAAACTCATTAATATTAAACAATAGTTATTTTAATGGCCACAAACACATAGCACAGATACAACGCAGTATGGTAGATAAGGCAGTGAATACTAACAGAGTCATTAATTCATTGTTATTTGCTGCCTTCATTTGTCATTAAATAGTAATATAAATGGATCCCTGCTATGGATATACCAAGGAATTTATTATGAGATAAAGAATTTATAGTGAGTTAATAAACTTGAAGAGAAGAATTGCTTAATACTTACTAGCTACCTATCTGTACCTTACATCCTCCCTATTATATAATATTATAAATGCGAAAGTTTGTGAGGATGGATGTATCTAAAATTTGCATGTGTATTTTTGTTTGTTAAGTAATCTTTCACGACAAAACTACTGAACCGATTACAATGAAATTTAGCACACATAGAGAGGGTAACTTGGATTAACACATAGGGTAGGTTTTATCTAGAAAATCCCGAACGAGCACTATGCGGGTTTTTATTTGAGAATGCGGGCGAAGCCGCGGGAGGAAGGCTAGCTTAGTAATACTGCTGCTTATTTTATTACTATCAGTGTCAGAATCCAAAAAATTTGAAACCCATACAACAAGTTATTTATCTATATTAAATATCGATTCGGTACCAGACGCCAGTCAACTAGATTATGATAGTGGTGAAAAGATAATATAGATATTATGTGTAACACATACTTGTGTGACTAGATTTCATAATATTATATACCAGCTATGCCCCGCGGTTTTACCTGCATTGCTCCGCTCTTATTGATCTTAACAATTAACATATTATTATCTTATAGCCTCCCTCGATAAATGGATTATCTGACACTGAAATAATTTTCAAATCGGACCAGTAATTCCTGAGTTTAGCGCGTTCAAACAAACAAACAAATTCTTCAGCTCTATTATATAAGTATTGGATTTTTTATGGTATTATATAAATATAGTACTTATTACATATTATATTATATACATCGTGACTGAAAATCGTGAACGCAATGAACGTAAATTTTAACAAAAATATACAGCATTCGTAAGTGTCTTAAACTTCAAAAGAATGAAACATGGGATGGTAATATCCACTCAAGGTTACAGAAAACTTTTTGTATCGGAATATAAGAGGCTAAATTTATCTCCAATGTTACTTTCAATACTTACATAGAATGGGAAAAATTGTTTTAATTTTAAGAAAACAATAAGTACTGTTTTTAGTATTTATATAACTGTTTATGAATGAGAAGTCAGAAGAATCAAAAAGTTTTTATGTTATTCGTATGCGTATCGTTTGCTGTTTGAAACAATGAAATAGGTAGGTATAACTTATCACCGTTTTTACAAAATTGTCTCGCACAAATGCCATAACAATAGAGTTTTTTTTTCTTTGACAGTTTTTCGAAATCTTCCCTTTACGGTCATTTTTAAGATTTTGACTATTCTTAGGTTGTACTCGTATATAGGTATTTGTAAGCACCTAATTGTTTGCTAATGTGTATGGGTTATCATAATATCATTGAAATATTTTTTTTCCATACTTTTTTCCATTTTTTTTTTTACCATTTGGTATCGCAATCAATCAATGATAAGATGGAAGTGTATACAAATGCCCTTTATATTATTACTAGGTTTCCGCCCGCGGCTTCGCCCGCGCAGTCAAAGTAAAACCCGCATAGTTCCCGTTCCCGTGGGATTGCATCATTTTTCCGGGATAAAAAGTAGCCTATGTCCTTTCTTGGGTATCAAAATATCTCCATACCAAATTTCATGAAAATTGGTTCAGTAGTTTTTTTATAATGTTTGTTTTCTTATAATGTATTGCATGTTTGTTATATAAGAAAAGCTGTTAGTTTGTATACTTTAATTATAATTACACAATTTTTGTTGTATCAGCTCGTGTGACATTTGTGGCTACAACAGGCTATGGCTGAAAAACAGCGGTGAAAGCACTGGCCTTTTAGTCATTGTTTCCACCATATGCTGAGTTCATAGCCTTTTCGTAGTAAACTGTTATTTTTTCTTGTGTATTTTTTTGTTTATGTGTTTGATTTTTACTACGAATAAATACTTATTCTATTCTATTCTATTCTATTCTAGTTTAGGCGTGATTGAGTAACAGACAGACAGACAGAGTTACTTTCGCATTTATAATATTAGTATGGATTATCTCAATTATTGTATGGTAATTGTCATATAGATAATATTATGTTTGATTTCAATAAAAAACATGTATGAAATTACTTATAGTTCAGATTAAAGTTAATATGTTGATTTAATATCCTCCGGGTAATGTAAAAATAGTATGTGTTTACATAAACACAATTTATATGAAAAAAGCTTAACTAAAAGTAATAAGATAGTGAATGCCCAAAAATACTGATAACACATTTGCTACCGTACATTGAACTGTAGATCAATACCATAGATAAAGTAATGGATAGATAGGTACTTTATTTCCTATCACAGTATCACCACAGATTACAAAATAGTTACTACGTCTACTATCACATACATTACCTACGAAATTAATAATCTAACAAAAAAAAAATTAAAAAAACATGCTTAAAATCATGGAATATCTGTATCACGTACCTAATCTGTTATCTGTATTGTGCTGTGTTTGTAACGTTACATTACACAACCCTTCAATTCATTCAATGAACGCGCTAGTCATTCAATTAAATAGCAAATTGAAACAGATAACTGTGACACATAATAATATAACGTAACAACAGATTAACGTAATGTTTTACATAGAGATTTACTAGATCGTTAAATGATAATAATATGTATAGAGATATTTCCAGTATTAGCACAGATGTATAAAATATATGTATAAATAGTTTATAAAGCTAAAAGTAATCTGGAAATTGAAATAGAATATATATTATATAGTATATAACAGATATTGTTTTAAGGTAAACAAATATGTACCAAATTAACGAATTTCTCATCATTTTGAGAAGTAAAATAATAGATAGCAGCGACGTCTTACAGCGGTAGCTTTCTGAAGATAATATTAAAATTTCATTAACTATTACGTTATTTAATAATTGGGTAATTAAATTATTTTTTAATAAAGTCATGCTTAATCTTTCGTATATTTTGGCAACTGTTAGTGGCTAAGGTTAGTGGTGATAAAGATTTATCTATAAATAGGTATACCGATTACATAATTTTAAGTGTCTTATCGTTGTTAACATTTTATAATATGTATAAGAATATATATTATGTCAAAAGTATGTCAACTAGTATTTAATAAACAATTACGTTGTAATTAAATTGTTACATAACGTAATTAAATGCATTAAAATTTCGATATCAATATTAAAATTATTGTCACTATATTACTTTCAAGCTTAATACAATAATTAATAGATAATAATACAAATAACATAAATAAAAACGTACCTATTTACTCCACAAATCGTGATGGTACCTAATGATTCAATTACAATAATTAAAAAAAAAGACTCATAGAATATGTTAAAATGAAAAATATCGTGAATTAAATTATTTTAGTGTTACGTAAGTACATATTATTGTTTTCATTTCTAGTAAATTCTCTCATCGGGAGAGTTCACTTTATCAATAAACTTCCCGCTGATTCATAAAATTGCACTCACATAAAATTATAGACTACAAAATGACAACAATGATTGAAATGTCCACATTCCCAATATTTTACAATTAAATACAACACATAGATATTATATTCACTGTGCAATGCTTTATTTAATAAGTAGGCTTATCTACAAAATAATTTAAACTAAAAATCAAGTTTTTCAGCCGGCCGTCCACCCTCTACGAGCCAAACAGAACCGGAATCAGCTTTCTGGAATATTTCCACGGTACCTCTTCCAATGTCTTTGGTCTCTTGCCATTCGGTATCCTTAATCTCATTCAGCAAGTCATCTAAAGTTTCATCTTCCCTCACGTTGGGATATTTAGACATGTTCGTCGTCGTCAGACCCGGGCATAGAGTTACAACTCGTACTCCCGTCCTTTTAAAATTATATTCTTGACCCAGTGATTGCGAGAAACCACGCACGGCAAATTTAGAAGCATGGTAGTATGGTATGAGCGCTGTTATCCTATATCCATAGATAGATGATACGTTAATGATAGTTCCACCTTTGCCTCCCTTATCCTTTCTCATGTGATCGAAAAACTTCATCGTCCACTCCATAAGAGCTGTGACGTTTACATTAATTGTTTTCTTAATATCTTTTTCGGCTAGGACTCCAGCGTTGTTTATGACAACATCAACATTCTTGGTCACACCCAAAACTTGTGCGTAGACTTTATCTAGATCCTCTGTAACATCACATTTGAAGAATACAGCTCTGTCTTTTCCGAATTTGACCTTTACTTGTTCAAGAGATTGAAGTCCTTGTTTTTCATTGACGTCCAGCATGATGGCTAGTTTGGCGCCATTTTCTAAGAAGTGTTCGACCATGGTCAAGCCCAGGCCATCGGCAGAGCCGGTAATAAGCACGACTTTTCCTTTCACGTCTCTGTCCATGATAACGTTTGATAGAACACTAACTAATCAAAGCATGCCCCATCTATATATAGACTGGTGATATGTCAATATCATTTTAGGGTTCAGCTAGAGAAAATATGAGCATGCTTGAATTAAGCTCGTACATAATAAGCATAGTGAATTAATTATAAAAAATTTTGTCTCTTATCACTCTATTAGCTAAATACATAAACATTACAATCCATCATTATTTATCTATCTATTGATAAATAATTACATATTAGGTATTAGGTATTCATTCAAATGGTTCCATTAAAATATTATCTACCATTATCATTAATTACCCAAAGGATTAGATAAGTGCGAAATAAATGAAATCTTGATATCTTATTTCAGTTTAATTGCTTTTTAAGACGGATAGAAATAAATAATTAGACAAAACATGCCAAAAATAGAAATATAATAATTATTAACAATTATATTTTACATAAGGAACTCTAAAGAAAAACTGCAGTTGTTGCTTACCTTCAAAGATAAGTTAGTTTCTTACTCTTCATCGTTAATTGTTTAAACGATTTTCTTTTAACAGCAAATAAATTTATTACTTACGTACGTGTAAAATATTGTACTGGACCCGAAAATACATAAACTTCGATTATGAAGTTCTTACTCATGATCGAAGTTAAATAATTTAACTCGATTAATATTCATTAATAACTAATTGAGGATTAAATAAATAACAAAAATATTTCCCGTACCGGGAATCGAACCCGAGCCTCCTGGGTGAAAGCCAGGTATCCTAGCCACTAGACCATACGGGAGATGAGAATTGGGGACAAAATTTTGGATCTGTTTCGCGCTGGCCTCTGCAAGAACAGCATATATTTTGACCTTCAGTATATTGGGTCCATTATAATAGATAAAACCGTCACTACTGGTTTATATATTTAATCGTATATTTATGTACTTAATCGATTACAGTTGGAAATAAACATAATACGAATGATTTTAACTGTTTTGATGACCTTGTAATCTTTATTGTTAACTAGCTTTCCCCCTGCGGCTTCGCCCACGTTTTCAAAGAAAAACCCGCATAGTTCCCGTTCCCGTGGTATTTCTGGGACCTATCCTATGTGTTAATCCAAGTTACCCTCTATATTATGTGTGGTAAATTTCATTGCAATCGGTTCAGTAGTATTTGCGTGAAAGAGTAACAAACACACACACACACACATCCTCACAACTGGAAAAAAGTCTATCCTACTGGAAGACATTCAAATTTTGAAAACAGAATGCATCTTAATTGATACAATTCAGAAATGTTTTGGTTTGGTTTATTTTAAATAATTGATTTAATTTAAAACTAGTTTTGAGGTTAAAAATATCCTCAATTAACACAACTTAATGACCTAACGATAGGATGATATTTTATTTTTTTCCACAAGTACAAAGATTTTTAAAACCAGGTTAGGATTAGCAATGATATACCTACTTAGACTAGAAATTATGTACTTTCGGCACACCCCGGACACTCCATACAAAATTATTGTTTTGACAGTCACACTGTAGAGACTGCAAATGTGTGTGTTAACGCTTTATGGTTGGCACATTTGTGACTAGCGTAAAAAAAAATTCGCGTTTTTTCTGATGAAATACATCCGTAAACAGCACAATATTTAACCATTTTCTACGAAAAACGATAATCACAAATCCAAAATAATAAAATTACTTTAAGTCAATTTGATTAATGTTGTCAATCTTCGTTGCGTTTCGTCTAAGACGTCGTTGGTATCGTCCTTGCGGGGAAATGGGTACCAAAACATGTCTGATCGTGCGGGGTGAGGTAAGTGTTTAATTTTGGCGGGAGGCGGAGAGTGTCCGTTCAGCGTTTAGCTACTATTATGTATTCTGTGCTTTCGGTTAGTTTCTGAATTGAGTATTTGACGTCTCAGACCATTTTAGTAAGAAAAATTTAGTATTGATATATATTGAAGCACCGCGTCGAGATAGACAAAACTTTACTAATTTTTTTTTAATAATTTTAATAAAAAACAAACACAGTCATTATCTAGATTACATAATAATTAGTCTATTACTGAATATTTCGTTTAACTTTAATTTAACTGAATACCTTTTGCCTCGGATGTCTGGAAGAGATCACTGCTAAGTGATAAGGCCACCTAATAAATAAGTGTTTTTTTTATTAATAAATGTTTTTATTATACTGTTTTTGCGTTACTAAAAACAAAACCTTTATATATTGAAGAATTAAATTAATAAAAATAATCCGGTGGTCGAATGTATTAATTTTACGTAAATCTGTTTCTGACAAAGATAAACTGATAAGCTACATCACCTTTCACCTCACTGTGTATTTCGATAAACAATATTTAAACAAATAGATATGTTATCGGTAAATAATTACATTTTTTTAATTTATTAAATAATGTAGAGTTAAGATAGTGTTGTTTCTTATTATCAGGTATATATATAATATAGCAGGATTTATCATAATATCTAAAGGTTATAATTTAAAGATATAATATTGTATGTGTATGTATGTTATCTATGTTCTTATTTTCATCTTCAGTACTACATTACTACATAGTATATAAAAAGTCGCTTTCTCTGTCCCTATGTCCCTTTATATGCTTAAATCTTTGAAACTACGCAACGGATTTTGATGCGTCTTTTTTTAATAGATAGAGTGATTCAAGAGGAAGGTTTTAGTATTTTATTTATTAGGTTTTAGACAAAGTGGGCGAAGCCGCGGGCGTTAAGCTAGTATCAATATAATTCTGAACTCACTAAAATTAAAATCGAAAGTTTAAAATCACCATCCAAATTATTAAAGTCTATCATAAATATAATCTAGATATGTTATTTTTAATCAAACAAAAGATAAATAAATACTGATGTATATCATAATATTGTTGATACTTATATGAATTTAATTTATACACTCATTTCATAAATACTGTATTTTTTCAATTAGATATAAAAAAAAACATTTCCCGTACCGGGAATCGAACCCGAGCCTCCTGGGTGAAAGCCAGGTATCCTAGCCACTAGACCATACGGGAGTTGAGAAACGTTGCCAAAATTTACAATTAAATATTTTGATAACTTTCACCTTCTATTTATACTAAAAAACCACTTCGTCGAAATAAAAACAATGTTAGTTTAATTTTAAACTGAATCAACATGTAGGTACTATACGATAACAAAAATAACTACGTTAAAAACAACCGACTTCAAAAACGGAAAAGTAAAAAAATAAAACCGATTTGATATTATTAATTACTACATATTATTTAGATGTGCTATTTACTAAAAAGGTTTGATGTCGGTGCACGGGCTTAATACTAAGTGCTTAGTGATTAAATTTTATAGCCTACCTACTAGCGGTCCGCCCCGGCTTCGCCCGTGGTACCTACATGTTTAAACTATCCTATCTCTCAAGTTGGATCGAACTGCACATGGTGTACGAATTTTATTACAATCGGTTAAGTGGTTTAGGAGTCCATTGAGGACAAACATTGCGACACGAGATTTATATATATTAGAAAGAATAGTACCTATAGGCTATAGGAATAGGTACATGTATAATGATATTCGTAATGACGAAGACTCACAGGAGCAGAGCCACGTGGGGGAAACCGCGAAGCGTAACTGCCAGCTTGTATTAGATATAATACACATTATTAATTTATTACTAGCGGTCCGCCCCGGCTTTGCCCGTGGTGCATATTTCGCAATAAAAAGTAGCCTATGTCCTGTCTCGGGTATCAAAATATCTCCATACCAAATTTCATGCAAATTAGTTCATTAGTTTAGGCGTGATTGAGTAACAGACAGACAGAGTTACTTTCGCATTTATAATATTAGTATGGATTATGTAGCTTCCTACACGTAGAGACACTCATATTAATACTTCTAGAAGCCTTTTCTTACCACACTGCTTTTCACGCCAAACCGATGTTCATAAAATAAAAATCACCAACTCACATAACACGAATATATCAAAACTAGGTTTCCGACTTCGCTCGCGCAGTTTAAGAAAAACCCGCATAGTTCCCGTTCCCGTGGGATTTCCGGGATTGCGTCATATTCTCAATATACCAAAGTATCAAAATATCTCAATATACCAATTTTCATGCAAATTGGTTCAGAAGTTTAGGCGTGATTGAGTAACAGACAGACAGAGTTACTTTCGCATTTATAATATTAGTATGGATAGTATACAAGACACCTTTTACATTTATAGATATGATTTTAGAAATGCATGAAATGAGAAATGCACCTGCTACGCTATCAGCTTCAGACAGGGAAAATTTATAGTGAATTTTTCAATACGTCATTGCTTTTATTGTTCTAAAATTCATTGTTCCTTGTGATTTTTAACTAGCAATGTAGAAGATAGTCTTAATATTTCTTATTATCAAAGGTAAATAAATATTTAGCTAAATAGCATAACTTTAAGTACCACTGATTTATGGTCGTTTTTCTAAGTTTTAGTTTCATCATTTTTTATAATTATTGATTTGGTTATATTATGTATTTATATCCATACTAATATTATAAATGCGAAAGTAACTCTGTCTCTCTGTCTGTTACTCAATCACGCCTAAACTACTGAACCAATTTTCATGAAATTTTATATTTTGATACCCGAGAAAGGACATATAAATTTATAAATATAAAATCATCGCAAATGCCTTCGATGTCTGCCCATTGATGATTGTATTTTATTTAATAGACATGATTGAAAAACTGTGTGAAATAATTCCGGTAAAGTCTATAAGTCAAGATGGTGAGGAGCCATATTTCTTTGGCCAGATTTTCCTAATCTTTGAAAACGAACCTTTCACACGTTCATTAGAGATGTGGTTATCTAAACAACTACTAAGTTTATTTATTGGTTCGTAACTGCTGCTAGAAGTCAAAGAATATTATGTTCTTTATATAAATAGTAAATACTCTCCTTGAATTTCCTTTTAATAAAAAAACGACGTGTGGCACTCGGGGACTGGTAAAGCTATTGCATGCTATGCCTTCAAGCCACACCTCCGCCCGTCGGAGTGGGGAGCGTGAGGTTTTTTCGTTACGGAATTTCTCGATTCGGTTCCCGCGCTCAAGGCCCGCGATAAAAGCTATGCAATAGCTTAAAAAAATGTGCGGTGTACTAGTTTACACACGTAAGAAGTGAAAATTGTTTATGACCTTATTTTTCAAAAAATAATTTACTATATGCAACTTTACAGACATACGTCGAATCACGCGTAGGGATAAGAAAAGGATGGCGCGTAACGGAAAAATGTTACGCGTAACGAAAAAATGTTACACCAAATTTATTATTTTGTTTCACTTCAAAAAGAAGATACCTTTGTCTATATCTTATCTATATTTAAATTTTACATTAATCGTAACAGGGATTAATTATGATTTTAACATTAATTAAAATCCTATAATTATTATTTATTAGTTCACGAAGGTTCAATAAGTAGACAAATTCACAGTACAATCATTTATTCATAATGCATATAGTAAAAAATAACATTCATATATTTTAAAATTTGAAGAAATTATTATTACATTATAATATCTTATACCTAATAACATCCATATCACAGAATAATATAAAAATATTTATTTAGTATTTATTAAAAATATCTTTTTTATTAATCAAGTAAAATTTTATTTTAATTTTAGTTTTCACCCCCTGGTGATTTTTACTTTTTGGGGCTTTACACTCTCAATGCCCACCAATATACATCCATTGATAAAACAATATACTTAAACAAAAACAAAAAATAATATTATCACCTCACCCTTTAGATTAATAGTGATTTTTGCAAATTAGAATCTCATAATTATGATTAATGAACGATCTTATATTATCTAACTTTATCCAAGCATAAAATACACCCAGTTTAAGACTAACGTTTAAAACTTTCCAAAACAAATTTTGTCCTTAATATGTCTACTTAAAATTATATTCTTAGATAAAGAGCAATTTCTGCTCCATGAAAATTTATCTAAAGTTTTACTAATTTTTCCGTTTACTGCCTTATTTTGAAATTCAGCCAATGTCCTCCATCAAGACCTAGGTTAAAGCTTGCCAACGAGAGCTTGCTTGGTATACACGTCTTATTGCAAGGTGATACATCCATGTGTAGAATAATTTGATAAATTAGCATTTTTAGTTCCAGCAGTGCAAATCTTGAACCTGAAATGAAGGAATTAATGATCATTGAAGTTAAGTAATTGGGGGGGGGGGGGGGCAAGTATCTCGCCTCGCAACGGTGTTATGAACAACTCCGGCTGAGTGGCCAGACGGCCGGAGCCTAGTTCGACTGAGTGAGGAACCTTCGGACTATCCGAGCGTTGTCCAGCAGGACAGCCCGTTGTATCCCCACTGTCGTGGGCTTCACCGGTAAATCCAACATCCGTAATAACTCAAGCCCCGGAACCACAGACAGATTGGGGCTCAATGGGTTAAATATTGTTTTAAGGAGGTAGGAACCAGCCCATCGGTGGACACAACTATGGGGATTATCTCGGCAGACACACCGCCCCACATCTCGACAACCTCATGCGCCAGATCCAAATATTTGAGCCGTTATCTGAATCGGCCTTAACGAGATTGTCGTGATGTGGGAAAGTGATGTCTACCAAGAAAATCCTGGCAGTTGCTAGGTCATCAGGCATCACAATATCAGGTCCTGAATAGTCCTGTCTGTGATGATGGGGCGATCCCAGTACAATTATTATTATTGTTTTTAAAAATTATATATCAGCAATTATAAACATTTTTAAGCATCAAGATTATCTTCTTGCTATCGTTAAAATGTTAATAATGTTATAGTTTAAGACTAACTAAGCATTAAGAAGAAAGAAAGATCAATTATTTGATTCCACACACACAATACAAACATTAAAATTAAAAAAAAATACAGTAGGTACTAATAGCCCAATACAACAAATGACATAGTTCTAGTTAAGAATAAGGGTACCTTATCTTTTATTTACCACGCAATCAGTATTTAACTTACCAATACAATTCCTGGGTCCACCACCAAACGGCATATACGTCATTGGATTGATTTTATCTTTATTCTCCTCTGAGAAGCGTTCGGGGTCGAATTTCTCAGGATTAGGGAAGAATTCGGGATCGCGATGGATGCACCACATTGGTATTAACACAAACTCCCCTTTACGGATCTAGAAGATAGTAGAATATTGGCATAATTACGAATGTTCCATTTATGCCCAAGAAGTATAAGTATGTATAAGGTAGAAGGTATACTCACAATGAAATCTTTGGTGGATTTGCTATTAGGCTTTCCCATGTTGTAGTCTTTTGCGCAAACTCTGTCCAGCTGGAAACCAGGGGGCCAAAGCCTGAGCACCTCTGAAATATTAAAAAAAATACAAATAAAAAACTTTAAAATCACAAGGAAGAGATAATTAAACGCCTAGTAGCTTAAGTTCGTTTTGACAGTAGCTTCTAAACTTGCATTCAGTAATGCTTACACATGAGACTAGTCTTTTACTTTGGAAGTCTTCCTTCCTCTTACTACTCCTTTGGGTGCCATCCTAACATACAATCGATTGATTGGTTTTTAAATAGAATATTACCTGAAACCACCATATCCAAGTACGGCAGGGACTGTATGGAATTGTATTCTATTTTGCCATTATTTTTCGCTGCATCTTCTCTTATTTCCTTCGCCAGTCTCTCCTGAATCTCTGGGTGTAACGCGAGTTCGTGCAGAGCAAATGACATAGCAATAGATATGGTTTCAAAGCCAGCTATGAAGAAGAGCACTGCTTGGGCGATCAGGTCGTTGTCCGTCCATTCTGGAATTGGCAAATTCGTGAATATATTATAATTGCAAGTT
Source organism: Colias croceus (assembly GCF_905220415.1). NCBI lineage: Eukaryota > Metazoa > Arthropoda > Insecta > Lepidoptera > Pieridae > Colias > Colias croceus. Next base: position 2,560,402 of record NC_059547.1, read on the forward strand.
TTTAAGTATTTAGTTCGGACAAAAGTGCTAAAACGTTCCATCGATCCCCTGGTCCCTTAAACGGTTATTGTAATGTCGTAATTATTCTGTAGAATTAATGAAGTAATTGTAATGCATTTATTCACAGTTAATTGTAGAAAAAAATCTCATCCCCAATTAGGTAAGGAGTGTTCAATTTAGCGCATAAGCTCTTTTAAATGCGTTTTGAGAGTTCGGCCTATGAGCTTTCTAGCAAGGCATTATTATTAGTTACTAATTGTAATATTATTTTATTATACTTAAGTTATTTACCTCTTTGTATTGTTCTCTTTCCAACAGAGGATTCCTCCACGGTAGCGAAGCCTGCGTCACTGACAGCATCTTTAGACTTCTCTTCATGATTCAGTCGACCTTTGAGTAAAACAATAATAAATGATTACCGAGCTTAACGTTATATATTTTCATAGAATAATCTAATTTTAAATTGTTATTGAATGTCATTTTAACTGTAGCTCTATTTGATGTTTATTTAAAACTTTCAACGCTTTAAAAAAGATTTTGAAAAATGGAAAAAGAGGTGTAAATAATAAAAATGTTGTGTGGTTTTATGAACGGTAAAAGTGAAACTTTTTTCACACTATACACATTTAACTAAAAATTATCGTATTTGTACGATAATTATCGTACGTATCGTGCGTCACGAGACATGCGCTACACGGACCAAAAAGTTTGAGACGATGCAATGTAATAAAAGTTTCACTCTAATAATCATTGTTTAAGATGATGCATATAAGTAAGAAGAATAATCGCATTTATTGAAATTGCTGAAAATAGGTATCTAATATTATTGCGCAGTAATATATTACCACTCTATAAAACAAACATACATTTTATCTCATAATTACTCTTATAGCACTTAAAACAAAGTGTTTGCTTCGAGATTTATTATCATTGTAAATAGTTTTATACACTTCAAATAGATGACGACAATACTCAAAGATAGGTAATAAATACCATTAGCTAATCTAATATATAAAAATCAATGCCACTTTTCGTTGTAATTCCATAACTCGAGAACGGCTGAACCGATTTCGATAATTCTTTTTTTATTATATTCCTTGAAGTACGAGGATGGTTCTTATGTAGAGAAAACGTTAATATGTACCACGGGCGAAGCCGGGGCGGACCGCTAGTATTTATATAGATGAACATGTAAAGAAAATTATAAATATCGATTCTGATAAATGCAGTCATATTGCAATAGAAATAAAAGTGGATTTACCGCAAACTTAATGTACTGAAGTACTATTTCTACTAGTTGCTCACTTATCTATGAGAGTTGAACTTATTTTCATACAAATAATGTGGAGCTCGTAGCGGAGTTATTTAAAATAATGCTGGCATATTATTACGTTTGTCCATAATATATGATTGAGCTGGTTGACTTTGCTATTTTCCTACTACAGCGATCTAATTCTTATCATTCACAATTCTCCACCTTCTCGGTTTATTTTGTGTCTTCATCAATAAAAAAAAAAACATGAATCGCGGGCGTTCGAGGATACTGAACCGATTTTGATTTATTTCTGATTGTAAAAAACTATAGCCTTGTAAGTCCAAATAATTTTAGTATAGTTCTGACAATTTGAAAGAGGATTAGTTTAAAAAAAAATATTGATTGTAATGGTACCTTTCTTAGCTTCCATAAGAAGATGTATCATGTCAGGTCTGATTATTTTATTAGCCTCTCTATTGCTCATGGTGTCCATCACCAATTGTGTGAAGAAACGAGTAGTTGCTTTTGAAAACAGCGTCATTTTTAGCCTCTGAAATATATTATACAATAGTATCACCATTATCCATACTAATATTATAAATGCGAAAGTAACTCTGTCTGTCTGTCTGTTACTCAATCACGCCTAAACTACTGAACCAATTTGCATGAAATTTGGTATAGAGATATTTTGATACCCGAGAAAGGACATAGGCTACTTTTTACCCCGGGACATAGGATAGGTTTAATCCCGGAAATCCCACGGGAACGGGAACTATGCGGGTTTTTCTTTGACTGCGCGGGTGAAGCCGCGGGTGGAAAGCTAGTTTACAATAAAACAGTAAAGGAACACATCGAGAGGAAACCGAAAAGTCGAAGAATCAAAAGTTCGCGACATGTGACAACTGCCTACATTGGGCCAGCGTGGTGGATTATGGCCTCAACACTCATTGGAGGCCCGTGTCCCAGCAGTGGAAACAAAGTGGGAAATGGGTTGATGATATTGACAATCGTGGCATTGAAAATAATTAAAACATAGCTTAATGAAAAGATCGCCTTTCATTGGTCTTTTTGTTTTTATTTTTATCATTTTGCCTTTTATATATAACTTTCCACAAATTTTTTCTAATGGTATTCATTTTTTCTTTTCATTTTACCATCACTATCTTTAATATAGGTACTTATAGTTTTCTAAATTTGTCAAATTCAATAGCAACAAAAGCCATTTAACTGGATTGCAATTTCAACGATGAATTGCCTACTGTAGATACTTTGCGGCTAAATTTATTATGATAAAAAATAATATCCTTATTAGATAAAATTATATTCCGGTATTTCATTGACAATAATTACCTATTTTCTTTAGCTACGCTATAAATAACTTCGCCTTAATAATTCACAAAAACGTCAAGAAAATGTTTACAAACAGATTCGTTTCAGCCAATTATTCGTATTCTGGCGTTTGATTAATGTCCCCAGAGGTCAATGACTCATCAAGGTTAAACGGACAAATTGTTTTCGGGACCGTCAATTTTTGGCGGATTGTTTTGACGGTCGAAATCGCGATTGAAAGGTCAACGACCTTTATGTAGATTCATACTCGATCCTCATCATGCGTTTTCCTGACAGGATTTTTATTGGAATATTTAAAAAGTCCCAGTAAATGATTTGAATTCTATTGAATTGAATAATTTCGGTTCACATTTTTTTATGCAAGTAATAAACATGATGTTTAAAACTTGAAAAATGAAATAAATTAACTACCTAATACTCCATATAACAAGGTTTCCTCCATTCAAAATCAGCCAAAAATGGAAATACTGAACAAAATTTCTTATAATATTATACTTTGTAAACTACAAAAGATGTACAAAATCTATCATATTATAATATCTAAAATATGTCTCACTTTAACAAGGCCAGGGAAAGCTGTGTACGCAAAGAACATCATCATCTGACGTATCTTGAATTGGGATGCTGTTTTCCCCATCTCATAGAACTCATTGTTTCCTTCATAGGAATCCACTTTGAGACCGAAAGCACAGGACGCGATGACGTCATTGGTGAAACGTGTGGTGATGTCCTTACAGTCGACTTCTATTGCACCACCTAAAGACAAAGAAAATTATAATTTATGACCACCTTTGATGTGATGTTAGTACTGCCCATAGAACATAATATTATAATGTTTCTCTTCTCCATAATATTCGGGTACCACCAGAAGGACGGTACCCGGATCTTTGGAAGGCTTACGTGGGGACACGGATCCAACACGCAGAGGCCCTTTCGAGACTTTTAATGTGTTGTGGGACACCAGCCGCAGCCTGCCCATGACTGCACTATAGAGATACAGCCCTAGGCAGTCCGCGGCCATGTAGGACTATTGCAGGGTATGGAAATTTAATAATTGGGCTATGGATTGGGATGCTAAATGGACTGGTACTGGGGACTATGGGAAACTATGGCACCTGCCTTTCTACTAAAAGAAAGTAAAAATATGTTGGCAGGTGGTGACTCGCCCTCTCACTGTATGGGCCCCCGAAACAAGTCGCTGCAATAGTGCGACAAGGGGGCAACATATTGTGAGCAGCTAAGGGTAAGTTCACAAAAAATATAATTACATGCGAATGCAACAACCGGAAATAAATAAACATAATTTGTATATGTATAAACAAAATGTCCGTCAATTATCATTATTATTCATTTTAGATACCTACCTACTAATAATATGATTTGTCCACTGCGTAGATGTTTATTTTAATTCAAAGGTCAAATTTATCAACGACTTGTTCAAAACAGTACCACGTATTAGTTTTTACCGCTCAAATTCGCATGTAATATGAACCTTCTGAATTCTGTATATATGTTTTTTTTTTGTATAGCAAAAAAAAGAGAATATTCAATGATTTGATTCTATGATAAAATAAAACTAACAAAAATAATGATAAAACGACAATATCAGTTCATGTAGATTGAAGAGGTGTTCAATTCCCAGAAAAAGTGTCTGACTTGAAGAATTGACGGAGACAAACACAAACTATATCGCGATCGATCTAAAGTTGCCATCTGAACACTCAATACCTACTTATAATTTTAATGTTTGTACATGACGTATGACACAAAACTTTTAATGTTAATATACATTGTAGATTTATATGTGTTTATATTTACTCTTTACTCGAAACCTAGTTAAAAAAAATTAATCGTAGTAAAAACTTGATCAAGCGCTACGAGGAATCTTGTTTCAAACCGGCTCTACAACATAATTAATATAAAATCACCTGTTAACTAATCTTTAACGTAATTATACAATGACTTTGCATAATTTATAATAATATCAATAAAAATAATAACATACTCAACTTATCTTAAAAAGTATGTACCTACATATTGGATTAAAAAAGAAAAAAGACCGTGTGTTCCGAGCACACGTGTTAGACGTGAAACTTCTTTGGCAAGATTCAAGATATCAAAATCGTTGCCTTACTCCATGACGTGACAGTAGGGCCAATTATTTTCACCTAGATTCACTTAATTTTTGTTTTATTTATAAGCGGTGGCAACAGTACTACGTTTAAAAAAATACTTGTTTAAGAGTACTACGTTTTAAAAAACCGGTTTTAATGATAGTAGATACACGATAATTTTGAAAATTGTATGAAGTTCACCATAATATTATATAAATTACATAATATGAATCTAGGTGATTTTTCCTCTGAATGATGTCATTTAAAGACAATAGATGCATGTTTGTCTCATAAATCAGAGCCTGCGATCATGAGCATACAAATTTTATTAATTATAAATATATGCACATATTTCACCTATTCTATACAAGACTTGAATCTTAATTTCAATTATTTTGAATAAATACCGTATAATATAAGTGTTTTATTTTATTTTTGCAATTGTTCTTATTAAACTACCAAATTATACACAGCTTTTTAAAAGATCAGCTTTTCGTGATTGAGTAACAGACAGACAGACAGAGTTACTTTCGCATTTATAATATTGTATGGATGTCAACAACATGTATATCAACATAATATTATGTCAACTTTGTTGTTGCTGGCAATACTGCAACTTTCTGAGTTGATAACACATGTTGAAAAGTTGAGGAACACCGTTTAAACATTTTCCAGCTAGATTTATTTATTTATTATTGGATAAAGAATAGAGTACTTTATTTAATTCAAAAACTATATTTTTGATACAAAACTAGAAATGTCGAAAAGACCAACCAGAGCCTTAACAACCTGCCTTACTGAATAAAGAATTTCTACCAACATGACTACAAAGAGAGTGTCATAATTATTTATTTGCTCACAAACATGGTATAAAAAGCATACAGATATTAATTATAGATCTTACCTCCAGCTGCTTCAATCTTCTTCTTCAAAGCGCGTATCATCTGGTTGCCGACTTCCTCCATGAAGGGAACCATCACTTTTATCTTAGAGCTGGTGAACGCTGGACTCATTGTGGACCGCATATCTTTCCATTCTTCACCTTTAATAAAACCTTGTTATTTTAATTGTTATTATCGAATTCTCAATAATCAATATAATTAAGGATGTAGTAAAACTAACCACTTGCCTCGAATAAATGTATATGTCACAGTCAAAACCCTCAATCGATTTTGTCAGATAAATTCAGTCAATAGGGATTTTGTCCGACGCCCTTAGTCAATAACCTTATCGACTAATTTTACCGGTCAATAAGGTTTTTGACTGGTTGGGGGTTTTGACTATAACATATACAATTAGACTTATTCTTGAAGCGTTTTGAACCACTCTAACTAATAGTTTTACTATTTAATGATTCAGCTTGAGATAAAAAATGTGTGCGTGTACTAGAGTAGGTACACACGTAAGAACTTAGGGATAAGAAAAAGTTGGCGCGTAACGCAAAAATGTCACGCTTACGACGTTACGCAAAAATGTCACGCCTACAGCGTAACGCAAAAATGTTACACTAAATTTTTATCCAACCCCGATAAAGAAGTTTCACTTCAACAAAGCAAATTTTATTTTTATGAAGACCCCTCTTATTGAAAAATCATTTTTAAAAACGATAGAGTGATTTTAAAGTTTATTCGTTACTTATATTGAAAGTCTTTCTATTATTCTCTCTCTCTCTGTATATAGTGAAGATATGCGTTTGAAAACATCCTTTATTCAGCACACGAAAGACTATCGCGACATATTTTATCTTTTTACGATAATTTTATAGCTAATAATAATTTTGTTTATTAATTAGTAGTATCTATTTAATCGCTATCAAAGATATTATATTTATTATTATCAAATAATTATGAATATGATAAATCCTCACTCTCACTGTTAGTGCTGATTTACACAGGGTCAGTAGACAAGTCAGTTTGACTTTAACTGTTTACATAGACTACAAGCCTCTGTACTGACTTCAAATCTGTTTACACAGGGTTTTTTTTCGGGTCAGCACTGATTTGCCTCGAATTTGTAGTCAGTTACTGACCCTGTGTAAATCAGCACTTATGTTAAATCTTAAATATTATTGCTTCATAAAACTAGTAGGTTTGTAAAATTATTTTTAAACTATGCATACGGTATAAATAATATTGTAATTAAATTAATTACAAATTAAATACATATTGTAAATAGAAAGCTAACATTAAGTTTGTGTTGATTATAATGTATTTTTAAAAGATTTTTCAAATCTTCGCTTCTAGGGCTGTTTATTACAGTAATTCACATAACAATTTGCCTGGGTCATAAAATAAATAATTATTATGTAATTTTTAATGCGGCTGGAGAAAAGGTGATAAGAAATTATAATAAGTGTTCTCTATATTTGTGTAGTAAAAGCCTACAACTTTTAATAAAAATAACACAACGAAAACAATATATAATAACTAGGTACCTACTACAGTGTAGTAACTACACTATCTACCTACTACTGATCTACATTTAAGCAAAACCTTGAAAATTTCACTTTTTATTTTACTGCAGTACCTAAATAGTTATTGACAATGTGGAATTAACACCTTTTTGGAAAATTGACATTTCATTATGCTTTTTATAGCTTGTTAATTATCGACTTAATTAGGTCAAAGCCACGATCAATACTGAAGAGCACTTAAGTGCCTCGAGTCAAATTTTAATCAATTTTCTCATAAAAATGATATTTCTAGAGTAAATGAGCAATAAACGTAATATAATGAGAAATTATTGTAAAAGTTTTAAAAGGTTCCTTCTACAAAGAAAATGTTGTGTGGTTTTATGAAACCACGGTAAAAGTGAAACTTTTTTTCACACTATAGACATTTAACTAAAAATTATCGTATTTGTACGATAATTATCGTACAGTACCCACCGTCACGCGACATGCACTACACAGACCAAAAAGTTTGAGACGATGCGATGTAATAAAAGTTTCACTTTAAAAATAGCCTAGATTTTCTCTTATATCTGAAATTTTATCTGAAGAAGTGCAAGGTAAGGTAAAGGAAATATTTCAATATTTATATTAGCTATTTGTCTATGAATAAAAACATCACTAATTTGAATTTGTTTTTTTTAGTTATTACTTATCGTCTAGAAGTTAGAATCTAGACTAGATATTGCAGTGTCGCATATACTAAGTTATATTTTAATAATACATTTACAAATGTTTTTACAATGATGATTAGATAACCTTTGCTATATTTAAAACTTAGATAGCGAAATAAAACGGGAATATTATTCATTGTGTTTTCAAAAATAAATATATCTTACAAAATAAATTAATTTTTGTTTCTGTACTAAGTAATATTATTATTCTGAAGAGTTTGTTTATTTTGGATGTACGCGTAGATATCATAAAATACTCCATATATTATACCTAATTTATAAAATTATATTATGTTACCTCTCAAAGAGAATAGGTTTCTCGCGAATATAGGCTCTACCTCCTCGTCTGTGAATCCACGATGGTCGAGGAAATAGTCGAAATCCTTTATAGTTATCTTCTTTATCAAATCAATGTCTTTCACTAGTACAACTGGATTCATAAACTCAAATTTACCAACGAATCTGTAACAATGTAGAAATACAAAATTATATAACCGAATAGCTTGCGATTTTTAACTAATGTCAGAAATAAACACAAATATTATAATCGAAATAGCATAAGGTATAAGCAAATATAGAACAGTGTTTTCTGTATTGCAGAATAATTGTAATGTATTCAACTTTTTTCCAACCATTTTGATATTAAGCTTATAAGAAATTATTTAATTCCTTCATAAAAATTCTAGGTTTTCATTTGTTAGGACATTAATTAGCGTCATTGTAATTTTAAAATTATAAACAACTTAAAAAAGTCTATAAAATCTAAACAAACACAAAATCATGAAAACAACTCTTAAAGTTATAAACCGTATACCTATAAACTTTTAATGTTATACAGATTTAACAGCTTAACTTACCTTTCATTAGGGTATGTGTTGTAATATTTCTCCAAATCATAAACAAAATGGTATTTCCTCGCAATAACTGGCCACATGTTCCCAACAAGGGGAATCGGGTCGATTTGGCGAACTCCATTTGCTGTGAATCTTGAGTAAATTTGCCGAAGATATATGTAAATTATGGCCAATATCACACCCGTCCATATTAGAAAAATCATGATCTGTTGAAAAAATAATACTTTAGTAATTTGCGAAACATTTGCAGAAATTTTCTGAAAACACCAACGTTAAGGTAGCAAGCACCTCACTTAAAGAGAGCATTACATTTTCTCAATTAGTGCTTTCCTACCTATTGGATTTCATTCGTATTCAAAGTATGTATTCAAAGTAAGTATGTATGTTTAGAATATTATTAAAAAAAACTTGTGTTAGAGCGCTGTATCATGTAACAAATAAACTCGGTGACCTTCTGTGACCTGTGATTTGTGCGCAGTAGTAATCAAATAGCATCTAAATTCTAATCTGATATTATAACTAGAGATCTAGTTTATATTTTATGTTAACAATAGCTCTGCTGGATGATTGTTTTATAGACAATTTTGTAAATGACGAGTCTTGTTTCGAAAACAACTCGAAAAAAATAAAGTTTTGAATTACTTATAAAGGATGCTAAAATTTAAAGAGTCCTATCAGATTACTAATAAAACAAAGAATTAATCAATAAACATAAAAGACTTACTGCTTATCAGTACGTAATGTTTGTTTACACAAATAGAACCAACGAGACACGTTAGCGATGAATTAGGTACAACACGTAAATAATACAAATCAGACAGCGACAACCTGTTTTATTTGAATGAATCACGTTGACTTCGTTCTCGTAGTACAGGGTGCTTGATTTTATATATATTTATTTGCATTATTTTAATAGATCTTTCGTCATACAGGATGTCCCACTGTTGGTATACTAAGCTCAAAGGAGGTTATAGTTTTGCATACGCTGAGTACATAAAAAGTACTTATAAAATTCCAGATGCATTTTTTTTTTTCAAATAGATGAATTCTTAAAACTATGTGTACACAAACAATTTTTGGCGTAATTTTGTTGTTTAAATATTTTTTAAGTGATCAGTGTATGCTAAATTACAAGTCCCTTCACGCTTAGTAAACCAATAGTGGGGCACCCTGTATAGAATTATTTAATTCGATTTGAAATTATTAATATCCTCATTCCCCACGACACAAAATAAGTGATATTTCACAAAATTAAGCAAATAATTACCACCAACAGTCTTCTCCTTTTAGATACGATTGGATTAACATGTTAAATGACATTTGGGTATGATCGCGAAAAATTGTACCGTTACATTCATGACATCATAACAAACGTTACATACATGACTGAATGTTACTTACATGACCATAATAAAGCTTAGTACATATAACAGTCATCTTTTCTTCCTAGCATTAAAAAATTAACGTCGACTCGGTGTCTCACACTCACACGACAGGACGACAGAATTAAAACAAAAAGATGCATATAAATCAAAATTGTATTGAAAAAAATTGAATTTTTTCCCGCTATTTAGTCTTTTCTGCATTTTTCATTTGTAGTTCTTTATATTTCTCGGGATTTTGAACTTGTAACTTCAAAATCTCGATATTTTTTTGCCTTTCGGCATTCGTCAACGCCATCTGTAATTTGATCTTCTCATCTGAAAAAAAAAAATTAAAAAACCCGACTGACACTGCAAATTCATAACACGCAGTCGGAGGCTACACGGCTACAAAATATTATCCTCCTTTTAACCGCAGTCGGGTTATAATATATATATATATATATATATATAGTTATATAGACAATGATATTCTAGAGATAAATACCAATCCGATGATACCTTGCACATCAAAATCTATCCAGCCGTTTAGATTTGAAAACGTTATCCTTTTTTTATGCGCAGACGGGTAAAATATAAAAAATATATATATAGACAATGATATTTTAGACCAATCCAATGATATCTTGCGCATCAAAATCCGTTCATCCGTTTAGATTTGAAAATATTTCGCGAAATTTTTTAATAGACATATGTGTTCTAAGCCTAACAATATGTCATGACTGTAACGTAACACATTTCGTTACACATCGTTATAATCATGACAAAAAATGCGTGCGACATAACCTTAAATTAAAATTACTTCTCGATTGTGAATGCTAAGACCCACGAAGTAGTCTGATTCTTTAGTTTTATAGTAAACCTACGTAAAGATTTATAATAATAAGACAGAATATATATACTTACCTCGCAATCGAACACTTTAAAAACACTTTTTTCGAGCGACAAATCTCACATCAACACAAAACATCATTTCTCTCAAAGAAAAAAAAGGCTGCCTTTGTTTTTTAAATGTTGCCAGCATGCCAATAGTATTGCCACTCAAGAAAATTAGAGAAGGATTCTGATAATTCTTATATTATGGCAGTTAGAGACGTTACATACGTGACGTTACACACGTATAAAAAAAGTGGACAGTTTTTAAAATAATCATAAAAAATCCATTAAGGCCTTGTGCATTAAAAGATTTTTATGTACATGTTGAATAAGAATCGAATAACTTAAATTTTTCATAAAAATGCGAGGCAGTCATACCATTTCGTAGGGGTTATCAGTTTTTGTCACAAGGGTGTTAGGTGGACAAATATTTTTTGTATGGAAATAAAAGTGAGGCCAGTAAAAAAAATATAAAATAAAATATTTCTGCAAGAGATAAATTGAGTTTTATGAAATAATCTAAAAGAACACAAGCATACCTTTTATTACATATCTAAAAAAAGCACTTATTGTCAAAAAATGTTGATGCCATATGAGAAATAAAATGGGAACATTGAAAAAATGACTCATGTACAATTTTTCGCGGTTATACCCATTTACACTCTATGTGTACACCCATATTTACAATATGTTTTAAGAATTCATCTATTTGAAAAAAAACTGCGTCCGGAATTTTATTATTAGTATTTTTTACGTGCTCAGCGTATGCAAAACTATAACCTCCTTTGAGCTTAGTATACCAAGGGGACATCCTGTAGGTATGTACAAATCTAATATTTAGGTACTTCAATCATAAACAATCCTGTGATGACAATGATCATCAAGATATTTTGGTTGACCTTGAATGATAAACCTTCTTTTTTTCATACTAGACTTTTAACTAAGACTTATCTCCGGATCCTATAAATAAAAATCAGTTTATTTTTATCTTCACAAAGGTCCAATGAGTAGACGAAATAGGTATACTGCACAATCATTTATTCCTCATAACACACGGAAAAAAATAAATACAAAAATTGAAGAAATTATTATTAAACTATAACAATAACATCCATATCACAACCTAATATAACAATATATATTTATTATTTTTAAACTATATCTTGTTTTTTAATATAGTACATAATATTTCATCCACTATTTTCTTTTGGGGCTTTAGACTACTCTCAATTTCCATAAATTTACATCCATTGATAAAACAATATACTTAAACAAAAATAAAACACGTCACAATATAATATTACTTATCACCTTTCTCACCCTTTAGATTTATCGTGATTTTTGCAAATTCGAATCTCATATGATTAATGAACGATCTTATATTATATAACTATATTTAAGCATAAAATACACCTAGTTTTAAACTAAATTTTAAAACTACTTAAAATATTGTCTACTTAAAATATATATCCCTAGATAAAGAGTAATTTCTGCTCCATGGAAAATTGATTGAAACATTTAAAACTTTTTCCGTTCACTGCCTTATTTTTAAATTCAGCCAATGTCCTCCAGCAAGATCAAGGTTAAAGTTTGCTGATGACAGCTTGCTTGGTATACACGTCTTACTGCAAGGTGATACAGCCATGTGTAGAATAATTTGATAAATTAGCATTTTTACTTCCAGCAGCGCAAATCTTGAACCTGAAATGAATGAATATGGTTATTAAAGTAATTGACCTAAGTTTTATTGTTTGTTGAAAATGATATACCAGCAATTATAAACATTTTTAAACATCAAGATTCAAGATAACCTTCTTGCTATCGTACAAATGTTAAGAATGTTTATAATAATATTATAGTTCAAGTCGTTAAAGCATTAGGTACTGATAGTCCGATACAACAAATGGCAAAGTTTTTGTTAAGAATAAGGGCGCCTAAGTAATCTTTTCTGAATGCTTTATTTACCACGCAGTCAATATTTAACTTACCAATACAATTCCTGGGTCCACCACCAAACGGCATATACGTCATTGGTTTAATTTTATCTTTATTTTCCTCTGAGAAGCGTTCAGGGTCGAATTTCTCAGGATTAGGGAAGAATTCGGGGTCGCGATGGATGCACCATATTGGTATTAACACAAACTCCCCTTTGCGGATCTGGAATTATGATAACAATTTTGAAGAATATATAATAATTTATTTGTATTTTCTGAAGAATGATAAGAAGGTATGAAAAAGATGTACTCACAATGAAATCTTTGGTGGATTCGCTATTCGGCTTTCCCATGTTGTAGATTTTTGCACAAACTCTGTCCAACTGGAAACCAGCGGGCCACAGTCTGAGCACTTCTGCAATTTTTAGGAAAGTTTAAATTAAAAGGAAAAAGACAATAAAATTAAACGCTCAGTAACTAAAACTTAATTTTGTTTTTATAGTAACTTCTATTTATGCAATATGCATCCAGTAACGCCTGACATGCGACTATTGTATCTTATTTTGCAAGTATTTCATCTTTTAACTACCCCAAATTGTTAGTTGCTAACATATACAATCGACTGATTCGTTTTTAAATAGAATATTACCTGAAACCACCATATCCAAATACGGTAAGGACTGTATGGAATTGTATTCTATTCTGCCATTATTTTTCGCTGCGTCTTCTTTAATTTCCTTCGCCAGTCTCTCCTGAATCTCTGGATGTAAAGCGAGTTCATGCAGAGCAAATGATGTAGCAATAGATATTGATTCAAAGCCAGCTATGAAGAAGAGCACTGCTTGTGCGATCAGGTCATTGTCTGTCCATTCTGAAAAACGAATACCAATGAATCATCGTCATCATCATCAGCCCATATCCGTTCCCGCTGCTGGGACACAGGCGAAGAGTTTGTGTTCTTTATGAGAGAATCATTGAATATCTTGTACAGAAATTAAAGATTTTAACGGATTTTAAACGTGATTTAATTTTCTAAATGTAAAATTATACACAAGAAAATTTAATAAATATCTTGTTTGTTTTTAAGTATTTAGTTTGGACAAAAGTGCTAAAACTTCCCATCGATCCGTGGGAAAGTTTATCCCTACGACGCGTGATTCGACGTATCTGTAAAGTTGCAATTATAGTAAATTATTTTTTGAAAAATAAGGTCATAGGTAAAGAATTTTCACTTCTTACGTGTGTACACTAGTAAACGCACACATTTTTTATAATTTAGTTTTTTACCTCTTTGTATTGTTCTCTTTCCAACAGATGATTCCTCCACAGTAGCGAAGCCTGCGTCACTGACAGCATCTTTTGTCTTTTCCTCGTGATTCAGTCGACCTTTATATAGAACAATGCTTAATAATTATCGACTTTTATGTAAAACTTATTTAAAAACTAGCTTTCCACCCGCGTCTTTACCCGCGCAGTCAAAGAAAAACCCGCATAGTTCCCGTTCCCGTGGGATTTCCGGGATAAAACCTATCCTATGTACCGGGGTAAAAAGTAGTCTATGTTCTTTCGCGGATATCAAAATATCTCTATACCAAATTTCATGCAAATTGGTACCTACAGTTATAATTAAGGCGTGATTGAGTAACAGACACACAGACAGAGTTACTTTCGCATTTATAATATTAATATAATTAGTATTAGTATTAGTATGGATTGTAACTGGAACTGTAAATCTTACGGAACTGTATCGTTATGTTTGATGTATATTTAAAACTAACTAAAAAGTTTTTAGATGTTTTTTTCCATATAAAGCAGTCAATCACAATCATTGAAACCGATTCATAATAAGTAGAGTAATCGTGTTTCATGAAATTGCTGAAAATAGGTATCTATATGGTATCTAATATTATTGAACAGTAATATATTACCACTCTATAACGCAAACATACATTTTATCACATAATTACTCTAATAGCACTTAAAACATTTTTTTTGCAACAAGATTTATTATCATTGTAAATATTGTTATACACTTCAAATAGATGATAACAAAATACTCAAAGATAAAAATACCATTAAATATGATTTGTATAGATTAGGTATGTAAATGTAATGTTATTTTTATAAATGCACTAATATTGCAATAGAAATGAATTTACCCCAAACTCTAACCACTAAAGTACTGCTAGTTGCTCACTTGACGAGAGCCGAACTTATTTTCATACAAATTATATGGAGCATGTATGGAGCTCGCAGTGGAGTTAGGTATTTCAAAATAATGCTGGCATCTTATTACATTACGTTTGTCCCACATAATATGATATTGCTGGATAAAATTGCAACTTTTCATACTACAGGGATCGCGTGCGTTAGAATTTAGATGATTCTAAACTGAGTTTTGTTTTTAGCTTATTCTGGAAAGCTACCCTTGCGTTCCCAAATAAATTGGATACAGTTTTGAGCATTAGAATTCGGATTAATATTTTTCTACCTACCTTTCTTAGCTTCCATTAGTAGATGTATCATGTCAGGTCGGATTATTTTATTAGCCTCTCTATTGCGCATGGTGTCCATCACCAATTGTGTGAAGAAACGAGTAGTTGCTTTTGAAAACATCGTCATTTTCAACCTCTGAAATAGTGATATTTACAATGAAAGTTTTGTATTTTAATATACAAATTAGATTTTGATGCCCCCTTACACAGCTAACACTTCTATTTTGCCTAAGGGGTCGCCTGGTAGAGATCACTCTGAAGTGATAAGACCGCCCAGTTAGTACACATAGCTGTATGAGAATTGTTATTTGCCTTTTCATTATATAAAAGTATTTTATAAAGTGTTAAATAAAATGAACGGTGACTGAAAACATCGTGAGGAAACCGAAATGTCGAAGAATCAAAGTTGGTCGATATGTGGCATCTGCCAAGCCGCACTTGGCCAGTGTGGTGTATCATGGCCTTATCCTTATGGGATATCTCGTGGCCCAGCAGTAGAAATAAAATTTGCTGATGAGATGGCTGATGATGATATTGACAATCGTGGCATTGAAAATAATAAAAACCACGCAATGAAAAGATCGCCTATCATTGCATTTTTGTTTTTATAATTTTGGCTTTTATATAACGTCTTTCTACTAATTATTCTAAAGGTAACTAACTATTCGTCTTTTCATTTTTCATAACTATTATCTTTAATAAGACTTAGTTCTCTAAATTTAACAAGTTCAATAGGAAATTTAAGCCATTTGAATGAATCGCAATTTCAACGATGTATTGCCTACAGCTGTAGATACTTTACGATTATAATAAAAAATAATATTTTTATTATATCGAACTATCGGTCCGCCCCGTCATCGCCCGTGGTACATGTTCATATTCTCTAATCTCTCCATAAGAACCATCCTCATACTTCAAGAATTATTATTTAAAAAAAACTCAAGGAAATGTTTACAAACAGATTCGTTTCAGCCAATTATTCGTATTCATTTGGCGTTTTATTTATGTACCCAAGGGTCAATGACTCATCAAGGTATCTTCACATATCTGTCAATTGTCATAATACCCTTAAGATTCTCGTAAACACGCTTGCTTGAACCATTTCGAACGTTTTTATGAAGTTTCCCTATTGTATGTATCTGTATTGTTTACGAGACCGTCAGTTTTTGGCGGTCGAAATCGCGATTGAAAGGTCAAAGACCTTTATGAAGATTCATACCCGATCCTCATCATGCGTATTCCTGTCAGGATTTTTATTGGAATATTTTAATACCCAGTTAATGATTTGAATTCAACTTAAAGTTAATATATTGCTTTTACATTTATATACATATAATAAATCTGTAGAAGGGTCAATTCTGTACATTGAAAATATTGAAAAAATAAATAGCAGGGGCTGTTACTGGATCGATACCAAACCCAAATATGTGATTAAAAAAATTTTTGTCTGTCTGTCTGTCTGTCTGACTGTCTGTCTGTCTGTCTGTATGTGAAGGCATCACGTGAAAACTAGCGGTTCGATTTCGATGAAACTTGGTATAATTATACCTTATTATCCTGGGCGTAAAATAGGATACTTTTTATCCTGGAAAAATACGTAGAAAAAAAATAATCTTAATTTTTCAGTTTTATCCATAGATGTTGTTCCGTAGAACCGCGAACACACGTTGCGTATTATTATAGGCCTAGCCGTATTTGGGAATTGGGTCCAATAGATATTTATAAGATGTTATTGTCAGAGGTACTCAAAATGGATAAATAAACCATCCACGCGAAGACCGACATCCGCGCGGACGGAGTCGCGGGCGGAAGCTAGTAAACAATAAGTAAAAAAACTTATGCAAATTTTACACAAACTAACTACTTAAATACACAACGCATTAATAGAGCCTAAAGTTACGTGAATGATTGAAAATATTTCCTAAAAGACTTGTGTACAGAATATATAATATGTCTCACCTTTACAAGGCCAGGGAAAGCAGTGTGCGCCAAGTACATCATTATCTGACGTATCTTGAATTGGGATGCTGTTTTCCCCATCTCATAGAACTCATTGTTTCCTTCATAGGAATCCACTTTGAGACCAAAAGCGCACGACGCGATGACGTCATTGGTGAAACGAGCGGTGATGTCCTTACAGTCGACTTCTATTGCCCCACCTAGAATGAAGAAAAACATTATTTATGACCACGTTTGATGTGATGTTAGTAGGTGCTGCTCACAATTAAGTACAATTTACAAAGTTTTAATAAAGTGATTGCTTAATATTTTGATAAGTTTGCAGTTATTTCATGAAGAGTGACGCTCATACATACAGCAGCTATCTTCACAAACTTTCGCAAAAATAACATAAGTAGGATCTCTTAGATTTTGATGTGACAACGTCTTATAATTCGATAAAGCCGGCTGCAAGCACGAAAAAACATGACTCATGCGGCGTTACCTCGCTCTGACTCATCTGAGGCGTTCCATGTAAGGCTTGAAGTGCGAGCGAGAGCGCGGAACGAGCGACAAAGAAGCACAATCGGACAACTATCGTCAGTAAACCGACTTTACAGACAACCAATTTTTTTGTTTGTTCTAGTCTCCGTCATTTTTCAAATCAAACATTTTATTTTTGGAATTGACACCTCTACATAAACTGATATATCGTTGGAATATCATTAATTATTATCACTAGCTGCGCTTCGCGGTTTCACCCACGTGGCTCCGCTCCTGTTGGTTTTAGAACAAATGTTGTTACGTATGATGTTAGCTATCTTTTCCTGCGAGGTTGCTGGTCTCCTATTAATACATATGTATTCAAAAGGTTTTTAACTACTGCATTTTAGTAGATATACAAACAGACCTAGTCCGTAAACATATTCAATTCTTTTAAAATATGAGCAGTTTTTGCGTTGGAGGCATAAACCGTCCAACTGGCATTTTAGTTTATACATCATAATTATACAAAATAATGATTAATATACAAGAATCACACAAACACACACAAAAACACCCACAGTTTTTTAATTGTACATAAAATGTATAAGGTAAACAATGGTTGCTAATTTGTTTAAAGAACGACTCGCTCTAAGTAATATGGAATGCAATCGAGTAATAGCGTGGTCTAATTTATAGATTATTGAATACACTAAAGCCCCGTAATCAAGGTAAACATTTGTTTAACAGCACAGTTGCATCAACCTAGAGAAACATAACATATCAACTCTGCAATGTGCTGTAACTGGCAACGCTAAAACTTTCTGAATGCTGAGTTGATAACGCATGTTGAAAAGTTTTCAGGATGACACCGTTTAAACATTTCCAAGCTAGATTTATTTATTGTACATTAGCGTTATTAAATCTGAATATAAATAGTAAGTCATGGTGTATGTACATTGTACAACACCAAATGCATGTAGTATGTAAGGCAAAGGTCGTTCAAATTACTACATATCCAGATTACAGGTAATGTACCATCATTAGCTACAACAAGATTGTTGATCTATTGCCAATGTTTTCCATGAATTCAAAGCTTTTTCTAATATTTACAGATCTTACCTCCAGCAGCTTCAATCCTCTTCTTCAAAGCGCGTATCATCTGGTTGCCGACTTCCTCCATGAAGGGAACCATCAGTTTTATCTTCGAGCTGGTGAACGCTGGACTCAATGTGGTCCGCATGTCTTTCCATTCTTCTCCTGTAACAGATTTGTTGTTAACTTGGTTTTATTGTAATTGTTATAATCGAATTAGAATTTGATAAATTGATGTTATTGTAATTGTTATAATCAGATTCACATTAGAATTTACGTTGTCTTTAGACTAGCCGCTAGGCTATATGTTATTATAATTTTTATCTTTTTACGATAATTTCATATTTTTTATAAATTTTGTTTATTAATTAGTATTATCTATTTAATCGCCATCAATTATAATATTATAATTATCAAATTCTGCATATATGCGCAATTGACACTTACCTTTCAAAGAGAAAAGGTTCCTCCCAAATATAGGTTCTACCTCCTCATCCGTGAATCCGCGGTGGTCGAGGAAATAGTCAAAGTCTTTTATAATTATCTTCTTTATCAATTCCATGTCTTTCACTAGTACTACTGGAATCATAAACTCAAATTTACCAACGAATCTGTAACAAAAGAAACAATTTTTATAGGACAGGATTGTTCTGTAAAGCACAATAATTATAATGTATTCAACCTCTTTTACAACTTATTTTATTTCACACTAACAAGTTCCTGTAACTATTTAGTTAAGTTATCCTGCTTATAGCTTAAATAATTTAACGTCGAAAAAATCTAAACAGACACAAAACCATGAAAACAGCACTTATAAACCTGTTTAGCCCTGCATCAATTTTACATAATAATAGTTGAACCAACCTTTCATTAGGGAATGTATTGTAAAATTTCTCCAAATCATAAACAAAATGGTATTTCCTCGCAACAACTGGCCACATGTTCCCAACAAGGGGAATCGGGTCGATTTGCCGAACTCCATTTGCTGTGAATCTTGAGTAAATTTGCCGAAGATTTATGTAAATTATAGCCAGGATCACACACGTCCATATTAGAAAAATCATGATCTGTTGAAAAAATAATACTTTAGTATTTGCGAAACATTTGCAAAATTTCTGAAAACACCAACGTTAAGGTAGCAAGCACCTCACTTAAAGAGAGCATTACATTTTCTCATTTAGTGCTTTCCTACCTATTGGATTTCATTCGTATTCATAGTATGTGATCATTAAATTCTCTCAATTATTGCTTTCATTCCTATACGTCTTATCTATACTTATTCTTTAGAATATTATAAAAAAAAAGTTTATGTAAGAGCGCTGTATCGTGTGACCAATAAACTCGGTGACCTTCTGTGACCTGTGATTTGTTCGCAGTAGTAATCAAATAGAATCTAATCTGACATAACAGTACGGGAGCTAGCAACGTTTTAAAAAGCCCGGACTCTAACCGAAATAGCAAGAGGAAGAGTATATCAAAGAACCAACTATACTAAAATTCTCTCTTGTCAACGTTGCTACCTCCTAATACCAGTTTATATTAATTTATGTTTATAATAGCTCTGCTAGACGATTTTTGTGTAGACAATTTTGAAAATGAAGAGTCTTGTTTCGAAACTGTTGGAAATTTGCACAAATTGATCTGGCTGTTCCCAGTAGGGGTAAAAAGTAAACAACTCGATTACAAAATATACTTAGGTAAAATAAAAGTTTTAAATTACTTATAAAGGATGCTACAATATAAAGAGTCCAATCAGATCACTACATAATATAAAACAAAGTCGCTTTCTCTGTCCCTATGTCGCTTTGTATGCTTAAATCTTTAAAACTACGCAACGGATTTAGATTTTTTTTAATTCTGGTTTTTTAATTCTGGTCTGGTGGTTTTTTTTAATAGATAGAGTGATTCAAGAGGAAGGTTTTAGTATATAATTTATTAGGTTTTAGACAAAACGGGCGAAGCCGTTACTAATAAAACGTGGTAAGCTAGTTACTAATAAAACAAAGAATTAATAGGTAAATCATAAAACACTTACTGCCAACCAACGAGACACGTTAGCAATGAATTAGGTACAACACGTAAATAATACAAACCAGACAGCGACAACCTGTTTTATTTGAATGAGATGAATCACGTTGACTTCGTTATCGTAGTACAGGGTGCTTGATTTTAAATATTTTTTATTACATTATTTTTAATAGATCATTCGTTATATAGAGTCAGTTAATTCGATTTGACATTTATCCTCACTCCCCACTACACAAAATAAGTGGGATGTGATGTTTCACAAAATAAAGGAAATAATTACCACTAGGTAACAGTCTTCTTTAATAGTTACCTATTAGATACGATTGGTTGTTAATGTTACATGTTAAATGACATTTATTTATTTTCTTTTTTCAGATATAACTAAGTAAATCTGTAAAAAAATAAATATATTTTTTCAAATCTAAGATGTATAATTAGGTATCTGGTTCATCTATTTGAAAAAAGAACTGCATCTGGAATTTTATTAGTATTTTTTACGTACTCAGCGTATGCAAAACTATAAACTCCTTTGAGCTTAGTATACCAACAGGGAGACACCCTGTATATACAAAGCTAATATTTAGGTACTTCAATCGTAAACAATCCAAATGATCATAAAGATAGTTTGGTTGACCTCGAATTATAAACCTTCTTATTTTCAAAACCTATTCAGTTAATTTTTTATGCCATTGTAATCGATTTTGAATACCTGCGTTTTTGTAGTTTTTCTTGCCCAACATAATATAAGATCTATTACTCTATCTATTTAAAAAACCGCATCAAAATCCGTTGCGTAGTTTTAAAGATTTAAGCATACAAAGGGACATAGGGAAATAGGGACAGAGAAAGCAACTTTGTTTTATACTATGTACTATTAATGCACAGTATTACAATATCTATAAATATTGTAATACCTACTGTGGTACTATGTGTTAGTTTATCTTATAGTTAAATTCCCGTTGATGATTGTATTTCATTTAATAGTAGACATGATTGAAAAACATTTGTACTTATTTATATTCAAAGTAAATGATTTCGGTAAAGTTTTATATTGGATTCCACACTACTACCTAAGGCAATCCTGCACTTTTTATTCACACTGAGAATTTTTCCTTTCATATTTAAAAATCCCTGAGATATGGGCATAAAAATCTAAATAACAAGTCACGATATGGGCCAAATGCGTTTTGTTAAATTATTATCGACCGATTTTCTAAAAGCGAAAGATGGTGAGCAGCCATATTTCTTTTGCCAGATTTTCCCAATCTTTGAAAACGAATCTTTCACACATGATCGGTACGTTAGAGATGTGGTTATTCATACAAATAATTTATTTATTGGTTCGTAACTGCTGGTGGAAGTCAAAAGATATGATTTTAGTCTTTATAATAAGTACCTATTATAAGTAAGTAAGGTGGTAAATGTTAAAATATGTAATGACGTTTCAAAAGTGCTTCTAAAAGAAGTCTAATTGAATAAATAAATGTTTGAGTTTGAGTTTATAAAAATACTTTCCGTGCCTTTCCTTGTAATAATTAATTAGCTCCTTTGTCTATTTAATATTTAAATTTAACAGGAATCGGATGGGGATAAATAATTATTAAGATATTAATATTGACTATAAGTAGTTAATATCTTAATCTTACGAAAAAAATAATTTTCATTATTGAAGTGAAACTTCTTTATCGGGGTTGGAAAAAATAACATTTTTTCTTTACGCGTGACATTTTTCCGTTACGCGCCATCTTTTTCTTATCCCTACCACGCGTGATTCGACGTATTCTGTAAAGTTGCATATAGTAAATTATTTTTTGAAAAATAAGTTCATGAAGAAGTTTCACTTCTTACGTGTGTACACTAGTACACGCACACGTTGTTTTTATTCACTAAAGTTCAATAAATAGACGAAATATTGTATTGCATGTAGTCATTTATTTCCTCTATAAGTTACTTACAATAAAAAATACTTTACTCGTAAAAATTGAACAAATTATTACAAATAAATTATTACATTTTAACAATAACATCCATATAAAAGCTTTAACATTAGCAACAACAATATTTATTTATTATTTATAACCAATATCTTGTTTTTTAATCTGCTCGATGAAAAATTAATTTAAACTTTCCGCACTTATCAATACAGTTCATTTTTCCATTCACTGCCTTATTTTGAAATTCAGCCAATGTCCCCCATCAAGACTAATGTTAAAGCTTGCCATTGACAGCTTGCTTGGTATACACGTCTTACTGCAGGGTGATACCTCCATGTGTAGAATAATTTGATAAATTAGCATTTTTACTTCCAGCAGCGCAAATCTTGAACCTGAAATGAACGAATATGGTTATTAAAGTAATCGACCTAAAGTACAGTGCTTTCTGCAATATTATTGTTTGTTTAAAAATGATATACAAGCAATTATAAATATTTTTAAGCATCAAGATTTAAGATAACCTTCTTGCTATCGTACAAATGTTATGAATGTTTATAATAATATTATAGTTCAAGTCGTTAAAGCATTAGGTACTGATGAGTTTTTGTTAAGAATAAGGGCGCCTAATCTTTTCTGAATGCTTTATTTACCAAGCAATCAATATTTAACTTACCAATACAATTCCTGGGTCCACCACCAAACGGCATATACGTCATTGGATTAATTTTATCTTTATTTTCCTCTGAGAAGCGTTCGGGGTCGAATTTCTCAGGATTAGGGAAGAATTTGGGATCACGATGAATGCACCACATTGGCATTATCACTAACTCCCCTTTGTGGATCTAGAAAAAAATAGAATTTTGGCATAATTACGAATATTCCATTTATGCCCAAGAAGGTATGAAAAAGCTGTACTCACAATGAAATCTTTGGTTGATTCGCTATTAGGCTTTCCCATGTTGTAATCTTTTGCGCAAACTCTGTCCAACTGTAAAGCAGCAGGCCACAGTCTGAGCACCTCTGCAATTTTAAGAAAAGTTTTAATTAGAAGAAAATGAAAATTTAACGCCCAGTAACTAAAACTAATTTTGTTTTTAAAGAAGCTTCTAAACTTGCATCCAGTAATGCTTACATATGAGACTAGTATTTTACTTTGCAAGTATTTCTTCCTCTAACCACCCCACTTTGTTAGGTATCATCATAATATTATACAATCAACTGATTCGCTTACAAATAGAAAATTACCTGAAACCACCATATCCAAGTACGGTAAGGACTGTATGGTGTTGTATTCTATTTTGCCATTATTTTTCAGTGCGTCTTCTCTTATTTCCTTCGCCAGTCTATCCTGGATCTCCGGGTGTAAAGCGAGTTCGTGCAAAGTAAATGACGCAGCAATAGATATGGTTTCGAAGCCAGCTATGAAGAAGAGCACTGCTTGCGCAATCAGGTCATTGTCTGTCCACTCTGCAAAACGAATATCAATGAATCATCGTCATCATCGTCAGCCCATATCCGATCCCACTGCTGGGACACGGGCCTCCTATGAAGGAATTATTGAATATCTTGTTCAGAAATTAAAGATTTTAACGGATTTTAAACGCGATTTAATTTCTAAATGTAAAATACTCGCGTAAAATAAAACACAAGAAAATACAATAACTATTTTGTTTGTTTTTAAGTATTTAGTTCGGACAAAGGAGCTAAAACGTCCCATATCGATTCTTGGAACTCAAATAAACGATGTTATTGGAGTGAATGTTATGCTTCTTTTATTCACAGTTAATTGTTGAAAAAATAACTAATCTCTAATTAGGTAAGGAGTATTTAAGTTTGCTAGTCTTTTAATTTTATTTAGCAGCCATTCCCATTTAGCAGATTGGAGCAAAATTGCTCAAAATAGGGAGAAATGGATTGAGGGAAGAGAGGCCTTTGCTCAGCAGTGGGACAGCCATGGCTCATAATAATAAAATAATAATAATAAAGTCTTTTAAATGCGTTATGAGAATTGGGCCTATATTGACTCCTATGAGCTTTCTAGTGAGACATTATTTTTCAAACATTAAGTATTCTTTGTTATTAGTTGTAGTATTTATATTATTATAATTTAGTTAACTATTTACCTCTTTTTATTATTCTCTTTCCAACAGAGGATTCCTCCACAGAAGCAAAGCCTGCGTCAATGATAGCGTCTTTAGACTTTTCTTCATGATTCAGTTGACCTTTGAATAAAACAATAATAAATGATTACCGAGTTTAACGTTATATATTTTTTCGAAATCTAATTTTAAATTTTAATTAATTGTAATAGCTGTAGCTCTATGTTCATTGTACATATTTGAAGTTCATTAAAAACTTTTAACGGTTTAAAAAAAATCCATAATAAAAATGGCCGTATATAATAGTAATAATTGAACTATATGAAATTGCTGAAAATAGCAGTAATATATCACCAATATAGAACCCAAACATACATTTTATCTTATAATGACTCTAACCGCTCGATTGCTTGAGAAAAAAAATAGCCCGCTGCTCTGTTCCTTGCAACCCAACCACAGTTGCGAAAAGTTATTTCGTGCAACTGTGGTTGCAAAGCGACTTTCTCATTTCAATTTATTATAAACTCTATTTCAAAGTCACAGAGTCTAACTTTTACGTATCTAAACCAAAGACATCTATTTGACTCGTCTATTTCTACCCAATACAACCAAACTTTCAAAAAAAATTTTTGGGAATATCTTAGATTGTGTCTTATACAAGAAACATTAAAATATGCCGTAAGTGTAGTAATGCAGTCCTATAACAATAGATATAAAAGTGAATTTACCGCAAACTTCAAGTACTGAAGTACTATTTCTACTAGTTGCTCACTTTGGCTCAAACTAAGAGTTGAACAGCTTATTTTCATACAAATTATGTGGAGCTCGTATCGGAGTTATTTATAAATAATGCTGCCATATTACATTAGTTTTGTCTCACATAATATGATATTGCTTGA
The DNA here is from genome assembly GCF_905220415.1 of Colias croceus. NCBI lineage: Eukaryota > Metazoa > Arthropoda > Insecta > Lepidoptera > Pieridae > Colias > Colias croceus. The sequence continues at coordinate 2,586,261 of NC_059547.1, forward strand.
TAAAATTGCAACTTTTCCTTTTACAGGTATCTAATTCTTCACAGTTTACAATATTCTCGTTTTATTTTGTGATTTCATCAATAAAAAAAATTCAAGAGTCGCGAGCGTTAGAAGATTCTGAACCAGTTTTGATTATTTACTGATGTTGGAAAGCTGTTACTTCCCATACAAATTTTGTCTAAAATAATTCAGAGAATTTGATGTGATTAGTTTTTTGCAAAAAATATGTATGGTAAAATGTAAGTGTACCTTTCTTGGCTTCCATGAGGAGATGTATCATGTCAGGTCGGATTATTTTATTAGCCTCTCTATTGCGCATGGTGTCCATCACCAGTTGTGTGAAGAAACGTGTAGTTGCTTTTGAAAACACCGTCATTTTCAGCCTCTGAAATATCGTTATTGTATCTGTATAATTCACAATGAAACGGTGAAGGAAAACGTGAGGAAACGACATGTCAAAGAATCAAAAGTTCGCGACATGTGACATCTGCTAACATTTGGCCAGCGTGGAGGATTATGGCCTATTCCCTCATAGGAGGCCCATGTCCCAGCAGTGGGAACATAGTGGGCTGATGATATTGACAATCGTGGCATTGAAAATAATAAAAACAGCGTAATGAAAACATCGCCTTTCATTGCATTTTATTTTTATCATTTTCTGCTTGTTATTCAAAAGGTATTCATTCACTCTATTATGAATTGCCTACTGTAGATACTTTACTACACTTATTATGAATAAAAAATATTCTTGTTATATAATTTTAATTTTATCATCAATTATATTCCGGTATTTCATTGACAATAAATAACCACAAAACAGATTTTCCAACTCCATTTTCTTAATCCATTCAACAACATTTATTCATACCAAAAGAGCTAAATGTTGCTGAGCTTGAATGAATCGACAATATTACGCAAAAGACTTGTACAACAATAATTGAATGTCTCACCTTAACAAGGCCAGGGAAAGCGTGGTACGCTAAGAGCATCATCTTCTGACTTATCTTGAATTGGGACGCTGTTTTCCCCATCTCATAGAACTCATTGTTTCCCTCATAGGAATCCACTTTAAGACCGAAAGCACAGGACGCAATGACGTCATTGGCGTAACGTGTGGTGATGTCCTTACAGTCCATTTCTATTGCACCACCTAAAGATGAAGAAAAACATTATTTATGACCAAGTTTGATGTGATGTTGGTAGGTACTGCTCATAGAATATCATATATATAACTAGCTATGCTTCGCAGTTTCACTCGCGTGGCTCCACAGTCCACTCCTGCTGGTCTTAGCGTAATGATATATAGCCTTCCTTAATAAATGGGCTTACTAACACCGAAATAATTTTTCAAATCCGACCTGTAGTTCCTGAGATAAGCGCGTTCCCATTAAATAAGTACACTAGCTTCCGCCCACGACTTTGTACGTGCATCCCCGTTTTTCCCCGTTCTCGCAAGAATTTCGGGAAATCCTTTCTTAGCGGATGCCTACGTCCTAACATCTACCTGCATGCCAAATTTCGGAATCGAATCGGAATTTATAACCAGGGATGTAAATTGTACAAAGATATATGTAATTAAAATACCAACCAAATTAATTAAACACTTTGATTATAGATCTGTAATAAAATAATTTGCACGCTGTTAAATAACGGCTAGACATGCTGTAATATTATATTGTAAGTAATAAAGGATTTATTTATTTATTTATTTACCTAACTAAATCTAGATTACAAGATAATTGTACCGTTAACTACGACAACATTCTTGATCTATTGCTATAAATGTTAGTATGTTATAGGTATTTATAGGTGTTCAAAAAGAGCACATATAAATACCTAAAAACCGACTGCTAGCTAAGGATTCTCCAAGTTATCCCTAACGATTTCCCTCTCTTTTATATCCTTCCCCTTTTCTGAGGACAGCAACACATCCATTTCCCAGTGGAGTTGATGCTTATGGGCGGCGTGTATCGCTTAACACCAGGCGACGCGTCTGCTCGTTTGCTATCCCATAACATAAAAAAAAATGTTTACCATGAATTCCAAGCTTTTCCCTATATTTACAGATCTTACCTCCAGCAGCTTCAATCTTCTTCTTCAAAGCGCGTATCATCTGGTTCCCGACTTCCTCCATGAAGGGAACCATCGCTTTTATCTTCGAGCTGGTGAACGCTGGACTCATTGTGGACCGCATATCTTTCCATTCTTCGCCTGTAACAAAATTGTTATTAACTTGTTGTTATTGTAATTGTTTTTATCGAATTCTCAGTTGACTGGTTAGGGTTTTGACTGTAACATAAAAAATAGACTTATTCTTGAAGCACTTTGTTTTACTACAGTTTTACCATTTACCAATGTTGAGTTAATGATTCAGCCTGACATAAACAAAACAGCGAATGTTATTAAGACCATTCTAATTGTAAAATAATTTTTAAAAACGATAGAGCCATTTTAAACTTTATTATATAACATTTTATAAATTTTACAATAAATTAATCAATGTACAGTAGGCGGCCTTATCGCTGGCAGCGATATCTACCAGGCAACCCAAAAAAGACGAGGACAATAATAATTATATTATTAATCATGGTGGTGCATAATAAATAAAAGTGCAAGAATCAGAATAAAATATTTATATACTATAACTACATAGTATTTACATACATATATATACCTGTATTATAAATATTATTATATAGGTACTATTTATTAATCTTATTGTAAATAGCTAACATCAATTTTGTTTTGTTTATAATGTCTTTTTAAAAGCTTCATTCACTTCTTGAGCAATTTATTATAACATAACAAAATTGGCCTGGGTCATAAAATAAATAATAATAATTAGGTAATTGTTAATGCGGGTGAAGAAAAGTCGAGTGAGAAATTATAATATTGAGTACAAGTCTCTCGTTTTCAATTTATGATAAGAGTTGTCTATATTTGTGTACAAAAGCCTACGACTTTCTATGAAAATATCACAGCGAAAAAAAATAAAATGAGTACCACTCTAAGGTTCCACTAATGCAAAACCTTGAAAATTTCACGAGCGTACTAAAGTAGCAAATAATTATTGACAGTCTGTAATTGACACCTTTTTGGAAAATTGATAAGTACTTCATTATGCTTTTTATTGCTTTTTATACTGTGTTTTTATAGCTTGTTAATTATCGACTTAATTAGGTCAAAGCCACGATCAAAATTGAAGAGCACTTAAGTGCCTCGAGTAAAATTTTAATCAATTTTTCTCATAAAAATGATATTTCCAGAGTAAATGGGCAATAAACGTAATATAATGAGAAATTATTGTAAAAGTTTTAAAAGGTTCTTTCTACAAAGTAAATAATGCCTAGATTTACTTTTATATCTGTAAGTTTATTTGAAGAAGTGAAAGGTAAAGTATTTCAATATTTATAATAGTTTATATAATAATATTATTTTATATAATTATATAATTATTATTATTTTATATAATTTTATATAATAATAATATAATTTAATATTTATCTATGAATAAAAGATCACTAAATTGAATTTTGTTTGTTAAGTTATTGTCTCAAACTTAGATAGCGAAATAAAACGGGAATATTATTCAAATAAATTAATTTTTGTTTCTGTACTAATATTATAAATCTGAAGAGTTTGTTTATTTTGCTTGGCTGTACGCGCTTAACTCAGGAAACTACAGATCCGTTTAAAATTATTTCAGTGTTAGATAGCCCATTTAATAGACAGGTCCACACAAAAACCTCGCGAAACATTTTCCGCGCGAAACAGGTCGGTCCGTGTGCCACGTACCTCGACTAAGGAAAATGGCGGCTCTCGCGTTTTCCTAGGCAAAGCCACGACCACACAGACCGAACCGTTTCGCGCAGCAATTGTGGGGACCTGCTTACTATTTATTACTAGCTGTGCTTCGCGGTTTTACCCGCAGTGCTCCGCTCCTGTTGGTCTTAGCGTGAATCGTGATGATATATAGCCTTCCTCGATTAATTGGCTATCTATAAGGTCGAAAGAATTTTTCAAAACCGACCAAGTTCCTAAGATTATCGCGTTATATTAGTATAGATATCATAAAATACTGCATGGTTTCATTGAGTTAATATGTATGTATTATGCTTATTTAACAATTATATCTTACCTCTCAAAGAGAAGAGGTTCCTCGCAAATATAGGTTCTACCTCCTCATCCGTGAATCCGCGGTGGTCGAGGAAATAGTCAAAGTCTTTTATAATTATCTTCTTTATCAATTCAATGTCTTTCACTAGTACTACTGGATTCATAAACTCAAATTTACCAACGAATCTGTAACAAAAGAAACAATTTTTATAAACGAAAAGCATGCAATTTTTCACTAATGTAATAAACACATATATGAATTATAATATTTATAGCAGAGAGTAACATAAAATATAGGACAGGTTTTTTTCTCTCAATTACACAATAATTGTAATGTATTCTTTAAATGTAAATTGTAACTTCTTTTTTATTCTAATAAGTAACTATTTATTAATAATATGTGCTTATAGCTTATATTTGAGTATATTTCATTCGTAAAAATTTTAGCTTACATTTGTTGTCACAATAATTGTAATGTATTCTTTAAATGTAAATTGTAACTTTTTTTTATTCTAATAAGTAACTATTTATTAATAATATGTGCTTATATTTGAGTATATTTCATTTATAAAAATTTTAGCTTACATTTGTACAAATAGCTTGATTGTAATTAAAAAAAAAAAAAAACTTAAAAAGTCGACAAAATCTAAACAGTGGACACAAAGGATGAAAACAACTCTTAACGTTATAATTAAACCCTATATTATACACTTTTAATAAATAGCGTAACCAACCTTTCATTAGGGAATGTATTGTAATATTTCTCCAATTCATAAACAATATGGTGTTTCCTCGCTATAGCTGGCCATATGTTCCCAACAAGGGGAATCGGGTCGATTTGGCGAACTCCATTTGCTGTGAATCTTGAATAAATTTGCCGAAGATATATGTAAATTGTGGCCAATATCACACCCGTCCATATTAGAAAAATCATGATCTGTTGAAATAAGAAAACTTAAATTATTTGTGAAACATTTGTACAAAAATTCTGAAAGACCAACGTGTCTAAGTGGCAGGCACCTCACGAAATAATGGGAAGACAATTAGATTTTCTGAATCAAAGGTGTCAAACCCATAGTATGTTTTTTATTATAGCGCGCAAGAGCAACTTTTGTCTCCGCAACTATTTTGTCTCTCCCATCAACTCTATGGGGAGTTGCGTCGCTACGTGCGCGCACTTTCATACTAGCCCATAGAGTTGATGAGAGTGACAAAATAGTTGCGGAGACAAAAGTTACTCTTGCGCGCTAGCTCTTAGTATTATAAAAAAAAAATATGCTAGAGCGACGTATCTTGTGAAAAATAAATTAGGTGACCTTCTGTGACCAATGTCTTGTGCGTAACAGTAGTACCTAATGTGGTAGTAATGAAATAGAATCTGATCTGATAGTTAGAGATCTAGAGATTTAATTTAATTTAATTTTTTATGTTTTGAATAGTTTACAAAAGCTTTTATATGATTTTCGTATAGACGGTTTTGCAAATAATTTATGAGTCTTGTTCTAAGGTCTTGTTTCTGAAACTGTGGGGCACAAATTGTTCAAGCATTCCCCAGTAAGGTTAAAAAGTATACAGCTCGATTACAAAATACAGGATGAGTGGGAGAAGGGTGTAAAGCTTTAAGGCGAAACTAGCATAGACAATTTAGAACTTTTTAAGCCATGGTTGTCTTAGACGAAGTCTGACTGGTTTTTTAAACTAATTTTGATGTCTTTTTAGCAAAAAATAGCCATTATTTTACATTTTTCGGCTATTATGGCCAAATTAAATGATAATTTAGTTGTTATTTATTTTATTTTATTTAAATAATGTGTGAGCAATCCCGCAAAACAAGATTTGACCGTCTGTATCATAATTTTTTTAATAGTTTAAACTTGATGACTTAAAAGGTTCTAAATTGTCTCTATTAGCTTCGCCTTAAAGCTTTGCACCCATCTCCCAATCACCCTGTATAATAGCAAATAAAGTTTTTAATTACTTGATTATAAGGGATGCTAAAATATAAAGAGTCCTATCAGTTTACAAATAAAACAATACATTAATTAATAATCATAGAACACTTACTGCCTATGAGTACGTTATGTTTGTTTACACAAATAGAACCAACGAGACACGTTAGCGATGAATTGCAACACGTAAATAATACAAACCAGACAACGACAACCTGTTTTATTTGAATGAGATGAATCACGTTGACGACCGAAGTCGACGTGATTCATTCAAAAAATCCTGTACTACGATAACGAATCGTAGTACAGGGTGCTTGATTTTAAATATTTTTATTTGCATTATCTATAAACATATAGGTATGAATCTGTAGAAGGGTCAATTCTGTAAATTGAAAATATTGAAAAAATAAATATCAGGGGGTGTTACTTGATCGATACCAAACCCAAATATGTGATTAAAAAATTTTTTGTCTGTCTGTCTGTCTGTCTGTATATGCTAACATCACGTGAAAACTAACGGTTCGATTTCGATTTCGTGATATTGTAACGAATGTTAATTCGTTACAATGTCGTTATCGTTAATATACGCCCAAAATTTATTTATATTTATGCGGAAAAGACACAGCTAAGAAAATTATGCTAACATAATACAACCATATTATATTTTTTTTTGTAATGAATATAATCAAAAACACTCTATATACATAAAAGGATCAAGAAGTTTATCAATAGATAAGCGAAAATAATTTATAAATAATCTATACATATTATAGTAAAATCGTACATGTATATATTTCGTTATATGTATAATGTATATACCTACATTTATATCTGGGTTTATTATTTTTTCTTATCAATATGGTCGATAAACAATGAGATGTCAATATCGTCGATAAACAATTACCTGTAGTAAGATCAGTCTGTTAACAAGTCTTTTAGCTAAGTGCCTGTTTGTTTAGAAGGACTTTATAATATGTTGATCTTGGCTATTGCAAAGTTGTTGTTGAACTATGTAATAATATAATATATAATATAATATAATTTAATTTAATATTTGCCACATAACCAGACGATGAACTTAATAAGCGAAACTCAAACTTAAAACTCAAACATTAATTTATTCAATTAGGTTACTATTTAGTAGCACTTTCGAATCGTCATTACATAAGTATTTTAACATTTACCACCGATTCGGAAAGCAGTATGTATCTATGGAGAAAAATCGGCAAGAAACTCCATAGTTGCTCTTTTAAACAATCTATACATACATATAATAAAATCGTAGGAAAGTCAAAACTGAACATATTTTTTTTAAAGAATACTTGGGCCGATATCTATAATCGATATAGGAGCCAAAAACATATTCATGGTTACTTGTAAAACACTATAGCAACCTCGCAGGACAAGATAAGCTAAAATCATAATTAACAACATTAATAATTTTTCTACGACTTTTGATAATTTGTTAGATTTTATTTTCATACACAAATAAATATTCATTTAATTTTCCGTTTGAATATTATAAACTCTACGCGCATCCCACTGCGGATGCACGTAGATCAAACGGAGCGGCGCGGCGCTAGCGCTGTAAAATATGCTCCTGAAATTCAGCTTCTATAAAACTTATAAAAATTTAATGTTTATTTTTATCTAATATAAAAGCTCCTTTTTAGATATAAAAAAAAATGTGTGCGTGTACTAGTGTACACACGTAAGAAGTGAAACTTCTTTATGATTTTTTCAAAAAAAAAATATTATATGCAACTTTACAGAAATACGTCGAATCACGCGTGGTAACTGGTAGGGATAAGAAAAATATGGCGCGTAAAGAAAAAATGTTACACTCAATTTTTTTGCAACCCCGATAAAGAAGTTTCACTTCAATAACCAAAACAACTTTTTTATTAAAATTTAGTACCTTGGGAAGATATCTATGTTTTAATAGGAAATATACATAATATTGTACATAAAGGAAATTATGTTACGATTTAATACATAAACACAGTATATTTATTAGGCGGCCGTCACTCAGCAGTGATCTTTTTCAGGCATCATTTCAGGAAACTAGCTGCATTTATTTTTCACAGACACAACCATTTATTTATTTTAAGATAGGATTAGTAGTGTAAGTAAGTAATAAAATAATTTTTACAATTTTTTTGTTCATATTTCTGAGCAGAGCAATGAAGGCAACTGAAGCGAAAACGGGAAAATTCCATTTTTTAAGCTTCCGTCGCGTGTGCAACCTTAATGGTTAAAGCTACACAGAAATTATGTATGACAAAAATGTAACTCCCGATAGCTTAGGAATGCGAAGCTTTCTGATTATTATGTATTATTGTCTACTCTTACATTTATAACACTCGCAGTCGTGAGTCGTCCCTAATTAAAAAAGTTAACATTATTAACTGTTCGATCGACCTTATGGACGGGTAACATTAATTGATATTAACACTCTTAGTCTTTGATAATTATTTTATAATAAGATTCCTTTTGTTGTCATTTCATAAATTTTTTTTTATTTTTTTTTATTCAACAACTGTTCAGACATTTGACCGCGATCTCGCCTGATGTTAAGCTCGATGCGGTCCACTTGGTTGGCATGCCTGATCAGAGAGGTATAGCCTATTCACTCTTTTCTTGAATAGATCCAGATTGTACTCATTTGGAAATACAGTAGGAGGAAGGGAATTCCACTCCTTCGCAGTTCTAATCAGAAAAGTGTTTTGATAACGCTTGGTGCGCACTCGAGGGATGTCAACTACGAAGGAACTACTAAATAAGTATTAGATATTTTGGTAATGTTTAACTATTCGTTCAAATTTCAAATTATTAGTAGTTTATATTTTATTTATTTTAGGTGAAGTAGTAGTTAGTATATTATGTAGTACGTAAAGATTTCGATAAGTAAGGCTAATTTACGTTCTTTTTTTTTAAGTTTTAATTTCATTTACCTGCATCAATGCCACCTGAAATTACGTCGATGCGCCGATACAGTTTTATCGGCATTCAGAAACACAAAAATATTCAGTATTCTATTCAATAAAAAAAATATTCAATGTACAGTTTTGACTTTTCTACGATTTTATCATATGTATAGATTTGGTGACAACACTAAGCAACCTTAGCATATTTTGCATTGGGTAGCAAAAGTTAACTGCCGGCGGCATCGTGCGATATCTAAGGCATTGCCCTATTGCAGGAAATATTGTAATACTGTGCCCGGGCTCCATCAACGAATGTAGATGTTCCGTATTGTGATATTTTTCAACAGTACTGTAGATTGACATATTAGGTACAATATTTCCCTACTAAAATATGAAAGTTTATATCTGTTAGGTACATCAAAACAACTAAACCGTGAGGACGGACGTAGGCTACTTTTAAAAAAAAACGACGAATGACGTAAAACTACGGAATCGCGGATGAAGTCGCGGGCAACAGCTATTAATTGTTATAAATAACGACAAAGTCAAGGCTGAGGATATACATCAAATTATTGCACCATCACTCCTTTATAATGGACCTTTCTTATGATTTAATATGCTTCCTTAACTTCATAATAATGAATGAATAAACGAATGAAAATGTATTTATTATAAATGTAAGAAAATATGTTCATAGTTAACATTTAACAGAGATTGTTCATGGTCACCTCATCGGTAAAAACGAAATCTACCAGCCAACATATAAAAAAATTGGTTCAATATCTAAAAGGGCGTAGCTATTCCACACTATGGCATATTGCAATACACAAAAGCTCTCTTTTTTATTCTTTACTAGCTTTCCACCCGCAGCTTCGCCCGCGCAGTCAAAGAAAAACCCGCATAGTTCCCATTCCCGTGGGATTTCCGGGATAAAACCTATCCTATTTCCCGTGGTAAAAAGTAGCCTATGTCTTTTTTCGGGCATCAAAATATCTCTATACCAAATTTCATGCAAATTGGTTCAGTAGTTAAGGCGTGATTGAGTAACAGACAGACAGACAGAGTTACTTTCGCATTTATAATATTAGTATGGATTAGCACTTCATATACAATTTCATTGCAATTAAATAAATAAATAAATAAATATTATAGGACATTATTACACAAATCGACCTAGTCCCACAGTAAGCTCAATTAAGGCTTGTGTTGTGGGTACTAGGCGACGATAAATATAATATTTAATAAATACATATATAGATAATAACACCCAGACCCAAGAACAAATAATTGAGTTCATCACACAAATATTTGCCCTGACCGGGGATCGAACCCGGGACCGTCGGCTCAGTAGGCAGCACTTTACCACTGCGCCAACCGCGTCGTCAAATTTCTAAATAGTTTCTTCAAATAATATTTCGTTGCGCAACACGAAAGGTTAACCCTAATAGAGAATGTCCCCTAATAGGATTTAGAGGGATTTAATAGGTTAGGTTTATGTTAGGTCATAAAATATTATATTAGGCTTCTTAGCTCAAATTGACCCGTAAAATTGTATGAAGACGAATAGGCCGGGTTCATACAGAGCGAGTAGTCTTGCGCAACATCTCAATAGGCGTTAACTACACACAGAGCGAGCAGCCCCTAGAAGTAAGTCAATAGGCAGGCCCACACAGAGCGAGCAGCCGCACGGAGTCGACTATGTATAATATTTTATATAGACTCGAAAAATTTTCCTCGCGCCGCTGTTTTCCACTGAGGGCTGAGGCATGTCCACGCTCACCGAGCTGCTCTGCGCAGCAACTTCTTCGCGAGGCTGCTCGCACTGTGTGAACCCGCCTATTGTCAAAGACTGCCTTGCCTCGCCTAAATTTCATCGTTAAACGTCTACATTAGGTTAAGATTTTAATCTCCTTACTCCCCTTACTAAAACTAGTTTTAGCTCTTACTCGCTACACAATTATTGAGTAACAATCTAAATACAAATTCTCTTGGTGGACGTGCTTCAGCAGTGGAAAACAGCGGCACACAGAAAATGCTTTGAGAGTCTATTGAGTTACTTAACTAGGCTGTTTTCTCTGAGAAAATCCGCCTATTGAATTGCTTCGCAAGGCTGCTCGCTCTGTACGGACCTACTGACTGAAATGCTTCGCGAGGCTGCTCAATCTGTGTGGACCAATGAGTGATATGCTTCGCGAGGCTGCTCGCTCTGTGTGGACCTACTGACTGAAATGCTTCGCGAGGCTGCTCGCTGTGCGTGGACCTACTGACTGAAATCACATACAGAAGAGAGCCCAATGAACGTTACTTACAACATTAACTGCCAAAAAAGGCTCTAGGACTACTTTTGCGTACTGAGTGATCGATATACAACGTAAACAAATTTTACTCTCATTTAACTATAAGAGGAAAATGTTATATAATATTTAACACAACACAACATGGTTTGGAACCCTAAAAATGCTACAAAGCTGCATCATGCTGATGTATTAAACAAGTGTCAACACTCTTGATATGGAATTAGAGTAGATATTGTTTAATTTAGCTCGTAAACGTCGCAACTATCTAAAAATAAAACAATGAAACTTTATTAACAACGATTTATTGATAAGCAGAGATAGTAACAGTGGTTTATCCGCAGACATTACTTTTCATTAATTTTGTCTCTTAAATTTGCATACAAAATACAAAATAACTAAAAAGGAATGAGTTTTTTTTTTTTAATTTCATCTTCTCTTTTTTTTCTAAATGACAAAATTTTACATTTATATTGTTAAAATTGATAAATGTGGCATCATTTCTAACTTAATAATGTTATTTTTAACATACTTCTTTTATTGATACAGTTTTCTCACATTCATTCCTAAAACCTTAATATATATTCTTACAAATTAGTATTCATGAAATATTAAAAATATTTTGGCATCACGTTGATACATGATTTTTTTCGTCTTCATAGTTAATTATTTTTACAATTTATTTCCGTATGCTAAAATTTAGCCAATGGCCTCCTTCCATCCACATATTAACAGATTCTGAAGAAATTTTAGCGGGAACAGGAGTCCTCCCTGATGGGGTTAATTCCAAATGCAGCAGAATTTGATAGACCAACATTTTCAGCTCGCACAGAGCAAATCTTGAACCTGCGTCATACAAAAAAAGATTGACACTTAAAAAAAATTATAATATTGGTATTTGGTTTATAAATGTGGAAATTAACAAAGGGATAAGAGAGTAGATACCATAGTCATAGTAGCAAGATAATAAGATATGTATTTATAGTTTAACTAGCTTCCGCCCACGACTTTGTACGTGCATCCCGGTTTTTCCCCGTTCCCGCAAGAATTTCGGGAAATCCTTTCTTAGGGGACGCCTACGTTATGACATCTACCTGCATGCCAAATTTTAGCCCGATACGTCCAGTGGTTTGGGCTGTGCGTTGATAGATCACTATATCAGTCACCTTTGAGTTTTATATATATAGATGTATGTTTGTAGATAATATTCTAGAAACTTGATATAACTACTACAATAAATTTATAAACATATGTTACTATAAACATTAGTAAGGACGTTAAAAGACTTTACAACAATTCAAGATGAAAAGGAAAAATTTGGAAAAATTAAACTTCACCCACATAGTGAAAGAAAATTGTACAAAGAATGAAATTGATCACCAATCAAAAAGCCTCTATCACTTTCTAGCAAACTATCTCCAAACAAACAAACACACTTTTCATTTATAGTATTACTAGTTATACCACTCGTTTTCACCCGCTTGCAAATTAAAGTATTTCAATAATGTTATTCTGATGGCCTATATTATACTATATATATAAATCTCGTGTCACAATGTTTGTCTTCAATGGACTCCTAAACCACTTAACCGATTATAATAAAATTCGCACACCATTTGCAGAATGATCCAACTTGAGAGATAGGATAGTTTAAATCTCAAATCGTTTTAGAGAAAGCGGGCGAAGCCGCGGGCGGTAAGCTAGTATTACTATAAATTTTCAACTATTTCCATCCAGCAGTTTTTTTTTGAAAGGATAACAAACATACATACATCCAACCTCATAAACATAGTAGGTATATAGGATTACGTAAGAACACATACCTATACAGTTGCTAGGGCCAATACCAAAAGGCATATAGGTCATAGGTTTGATCAGGTCCTTATTATCGTCGGAAAATCGCTCTGGGTCAAACTTTTCTGGCTCAGGGTAATATTGAGCATTACGGTGTATTGCCCATGCTGGGATGGCGATCACTTCTCCTTTACGAATCTAAGACAACGTCATAGATAAAACAATATAATATGTGTTACTGTATACAAAAGAGCGTGTGTGCCGAGCACACGTGGCAGAAGTGAAACTTCTTTAGCAAGATTCAAAGATATCAAAAATCGTCGCCTTACTCCATGACGTGACGTCATTGCCATGACGCGACCTTGAAATTTTACTCTCAACGCGCCTAAAGAAGTTACACTTCAAAAATAATTAAAATGATTTTTGGAAATAAGTAGAAATTGAAGGCGATAATTAAATTATTTGACAAAAGGAGATTCTTTAAAACTATTTATTACATGTTTTCAAATTCTACAATAGGTTTATCATAGATTAATTTCTTACTCTTACTCTTTCTTACTCTTTCTTAATGGCTTAATGTACAATATTGCAATAATGTGAACTTACAATATAATCCTTAGTAGCTTCCTTGTTAGCCTTTCCCAAATTATAGTCCTTTGTGCAAATTCTGTCCAACGACGCGACGGGTGGCCACAACCTCACAACCTCTACAATTAATCAAATAGATGAATGGAAATTTACCATTTTTTTTTCCACAAACACATAGTAATTGTATAGCATCTAGATTACATTAGCCCTTTATAAAGAAAAAGAAAATGCACTCCCACCGCCATCCTCCCCACTCCCGTCCTCCCAACTCCCATTCTCCCACTTACCATACTCCCCAATATAGTCCTCCCAACTCCCATCCTAACCACTCCCATCCTTCGATCCTCCAACTCCCGTTATCCCCACTGCCATCCTCCCAACTCCCATCCTCCCAACCTCCCACCTCCCATCCTCCTACCTTCCAGACTCCCCACTCCCATCCTCCCTACTCCCATGCCCGCCAATTTTTTTTTCCATAAGCTATACCAAAAAAAGGACCATATCTAACCTGAAACAACCATATCCATATACGTCATCTTCTGAATAGCATTATAATCCAATTTTCCTCCAGTCTTCGAATCGGTTTCTCTAATTTCCTTAGCCAATTTGTCTTGGACATCAGGATTCAGAGCTAGTTCATATAACGCGAAGGACATAGCCACAGAAATTGTTTCGAAACCAGCTATGAAGAATAAAACTGCTTGGGCGATTAGATCGTTGTCTGTCCAAGCTAGAAGATAATAATTACTTTCATACATAAATAGTATACTCCTTATAAGACATATACAGTATACACATCATAATAATATTATGTCACTGTAGTTAGGTGGTATAAATAAAAAGATGATAGAAGGAATAAAATGATAAAGTTATCTTTGTATTCTTATTGTTGAAGGAAGAAAGAAAAGTACCCGGCTTCAAAATGGTACTATTTGATGCCAATCTTCTGTGTACCAGTGCGAGTCAATTTTATGTGCACATTTATTAATAAAGGGTTCCATCTAAGATTATTATTATTAGTTAGTATAAAATAATAAAAATGATTTCATCAAATACCTCTCTTATTGTTATTTTGGCCTACAGTAGATTCTTCTACTGTCGCAAAACCTGCTTTGATATTCTCCTTCGTATTGGTATCGTGAATCAATCTTCCTAAAACGAAAAACAAAAAAAATTCATTCTAAAAAATAGCGTGTGTGCCGAGCACACGTGTCAGAAGTGAAACTTCTTTAGCAAGATTCAAAGATACCAAAATCGTCTAGCTCCAGACATGATGGTATTGCCATGACGAGACCTTGAAATTTTACTCTGAACGCGCATAAATAAATCTCTCTTCAATAAATTATATAAAAAAATATTTACAGTAAATACGTGTTTTGCATATAAAATGCGTATTAACATTTTTCAATGTATTTATAATTTAAATATTGAACATCTATTTAAATAAATCATGTTTAATTTAACAATCGTTAAATACCTAGTTTGATATTCATTATCCTATTATTGTTATTGATACTAATTAATAATAATTATATCAATTTAAATTATTACTCATTAATTGCATGAAACAGTAGAAAAACCCGAAAAATCACCAATATCACAATTATCACGATGCAGATGATAATGGTAAATTGTAAAACCGATAACGGTTTCTTGGGTTTTTCTACCGTTTCGTGCAAAACGCGTGTCAGTGACTAGAACTAAATATGGCTTAGACAAAAATATATATTTTTTTAATTCTATATCCGTATGTATATTTGCCACTGAAAAAAAACAATGTCATTGACTTTAAAAAATATATATTATACTTACTTAAAATACCTGCCTAAATAGCGATTTTTGGTAGTTGTAAGCCAATAACATAAATATTATGTACATTTCTGTGTTATTATCAATTTGTTTGTATAAAGTAGTAACATGTTTTACGTGATTAGTCAATTAAATTTAGATTTTCCGGAACTCAAAACTATTACTTTGAATTATTTAGAAGCAGGACACGGTAAGGGGGCAACGGATGGTGTTGGAGCTGTTTTAAAGAGGACCGCAGATCAAATGGTGCGGTTGGGTAGAGACATAGGTATAAGGTAGCCTAGAAGAATTTTGACAAGTGTAGAGAGCAAAGTAAAAAATGTAAAATTGATATAATTATGTATCAGAACGTGACGTAGTTGAAAAACAAATTCCATCCGTGGTTCAGCCATTTCATGGAACGATGTCAGTACATCAAGTCTTATGGTGCAAGATAATTTATTTTTATAACCCATCATTTTTTAAAGTGATAAATATAAATCATAATAAAGAGAAAATAAACTATACATAGTTAATATGTAAAAGTAATTGCAAATAACATGTAAAATATTAAAATGAAAGTAAATAAAACAGAAAAACCCAGCATCTAAGATTTCATTTAAATTATTAAAATTTAACAACTCTAGTGGAAAATCAACAAAAGAAGTAAATACTTATTACATTAGGTACACGTTAATAGCAACATATTATTATCATTGAAAATCGTGGGGCATTCCCACGATTTTCACTAATAATAATCTTTTTTTAATTTTGAATATTTAAATAACAGCGTTTGATAAGCAGACATTATTATGATATTGTAAAACTGTGTTATTACTATTAGTAGAGGATCCGTACTAAAATCGTCCTTCACCGAACTGATTACCAGATAACAATCATGTTAGAGAACAAGATAAGTTCCAATATGACTAGATTAGGCAACCCTTTTGGAAATTGTCATTATTATTTTTAACTAGCTGTCCCGGCGAACTTTGTACCGCCCTGTCATTGAATGTTGTGTTACCTTTTAGCTGAACTAATCTAGGCTTTGATGAACGTAATAGAATGATATAAGTATTTTATTTTATTACTTCAAACACGTCCCAGAGAAAAATGATTGAATTTTAATAAATTGTGCTGCATGGATTAACTCTTTTCATTCTTTAACTGTTATTCACCACACCATCGTTTCGTTTCACTTTAGTTCTGATAATAATTCTACCATTATTATTCGGCGATCGACGCTGATACAGTGGGTAACCATCCTTGCCTGTGATGGTTTCTGCCATCAATTTTGTCATTGATCTCTTTATTTTGTTGAGAAAGTTTTAAACTGCTCACTGCACAGGGGGCGGCCTCGAGCACAGAACTATACCTCGAGCTTGGTCACCCGCTCCTCTATACAACTTTGTATAAGACTTTGTACCAAATTCTTATACAAGTGATGGCAGCCTAGACATCTCCGATCTAAAAGATGATTATTCCGTGCAAAGCAGTTTTATTTCCTGAGCCAGTCAAGGAGTATCAGAATGAGCAGTGTCTACATCCACAAATACTCGTCTGGAATGCGTGTATCTGCAGTTATTTTAGCTGTCGTTTTTCCTTTGCATAGCTTACATGTTTATGTTTATGGATTAAGACGCGCGTCTGGGCTTAAGCTATTAGGTACATTGCTTGTGATATATATATATATATCACATTACATTTAATGCACTTAGCGCCATCTGGCGTTGCAAAGAATTTATCACAATTAGTACAGTCTTGTAATTAGCCATTTCAAACTTGATAGTAAATCAATAATGTTTCAATGAATTATCACTAGATGGCACTACGATAATTTTTTCAAACTTACGAAACGTGTGCTTCTATATTTATACATATAATATACTAATATTTTTGCACTTGATATATAGATTACTATTACTATTATGAATAATTACAGAAGTTAACTGTTAGTTCTAGGATTATTTTCAAACCGTAATGAGTCACTTTAGTGGGTCCTTTTAAAACACTGAATCCTGTTCAAGCACTGTGGATACTTACACTATATTATGTAGTAGAAACACGGTAAATCTACTTAGCTTATCATTTGTAACACAGATCTATCGTGGTTAACTATTTTGTATGGAATTTAAATTGATTCAAACAAACTTTCACACCAAACGTCAGAACAGAAAATTTACAATAAAAGTAAACAAGAGCAGTTTCGTGACTAGATGAAAATAATAATATTACTTAGATAGGTATATCTTCCTTATCTTTATTTTAAATTTATAAAATTTTATACAATAAATTTAGTCATAACATTATACCTATTCTTATATTGTAAAAAAATTTGGATCAAAGCTTGACATAAAGCTTTATTATAAACATTACCTTTCTTTGCTTCCATTAATAGATGTATCATGTCTGGTCGTATTATATTATTTTCTTCTCTATTGTTCATTGTATCTAACACAAGTCGAGTGAAGAATTTCGTAACAGCTTTTGAAAATAGTGTCATTTTTAACCACTGAAAGAAAGAAATAATTTAATACAAATAATATGCTCGTCTATAATATAAGCGATATTATAGACGAGCCTAGGATATAAACTAAATGGTGGCGGACGAATTCTACCAATACCCGTGGCCACATAAGCCACGGGCCTTTCCTTTCGATTTCCCGACTTAAAAAAAAGGATAAAAAGTAAATGAAATATAGCATTCACATATAAAATGGCACTATTGGCATCTTTTTTTAATAAGTAAATCTAAAGAATTCCCCCAACAACGTCACATTTTCATTATTTCTCAAACTATCTATTTTTAAAATTAGTATAAATAAACAGAGCCAGTTCTAGAACCGTGACATTGGTGAATAGATACAATTTAACAAAATAAATTAACTAATGCAATTCATAAATTGAATAAATAGTTCAACTGTTATTCTATGACGTCTCAATTTCAATTGCCTGAACATTGGCACAACTACTTGTGACAATTGTTCAATTATTCTTTGATGGTCAGACATTGGTCAATTGTTTAAATTAGTAAGTAGTAGTACTGATTTTTGCATTTATTTATTAAACATTTATTTTTATATTGTTTTAATTAAATAATCTTGATTCTTCATCATACGCCAGTCATACAAACTTAAAATACTTATACCGAACTTTAAAAATAGATTTACCAGCGTATTATGCCTCCAAGATTCAATTTCATTAAATAATATTTTCGTACAAGTAGCTATATTAAAAAAAGTGTCTCATCAACTATCTAATAGGAAATAAAACCGTTTCCCACGCTCCCAGGTTTAATGCTCTAAGCTTCCAGAAATAGAAACAATAACGTCTTTACATAAACATATTTAGGACAATTAAGAACAAGCTCACAATTCCAGGAATAAATAAACAAACTTACAAGCTAATAAGCTTCCTTCCGACCTAACAAGCTAATAAACTAGCTTACTACTTTATAAACTATGCTTACTCTTTAGTAAACTTGCTTACTACTTTATAAACTAGCTAACTACCTTATAAACTTGCTTACTATTTGGTAAAATTGCTTACTACTTTATAACTAGCTTACTACCTTATAAACTAAGTCTACCTTAACAAGCTTAGGGCAAGCGCTGTAAGCAAGAAACATGAGCATTTGCCGAAGTTTGAAGGAAGAAGCAGTTCGTCCCATTTCATAGAATTTATTGTCAACATCAGTATGAGAGTCTACTTTTAGACCAAACGCGCAAGACGCGATGACGTCGTTCGCGTAACGTGTGGTCAAGTCTTTGTAGTCCACTTCTATTGGCTTTCCTAAGACAAAAAGACATTTGTGATTACAATGATTATAATATATGTATGTAATAATGTGGGGGGTGTCAATGATCAAACAATCTCATAGTGCCAAAGATTAATGACAGCGCCGATGTGACTTGTGAAGTTGTACTATAAGCAGTTAGTGTGGTAGTAAGCACAGATTTGTAGTTGCTACAAAGACCTTGTCTTAAAGACAAGGTCTTTGTAGCAACTACACTACATAAGGCATAACCAGAATCAAAAGCATAGGAAGAAACCATAAAGCTCTTTTCGGGTTGATATTGTCTTTAAGTAGAATTTTCGTCGAGATAAGAGAGTTTTGTAATTATTTTTTTTGACGTGACAACGTCTTATAATTCGATAGAGCCGGCTGCACGCACGAAAAAACATGACTCATGCGGCGTTACCTCGCTCTGAGGCGTTCCATGTGCAAGCGAGAGCGCGGAACGAGCGACAAAGAAGCACAATCGGACGTTGTCACGTTCAACTATCGTCAGTAAACCGACTTTACTTTAGTGCTGATTTACACAGGGTCAGTAGACAAGTCAGTCGCGGCGCCGATAACTGTTTACTTAGACTTCAAGCCTCTGTACTGACTTCAAATCTGTTTACACAGGGTTTTTTTTTCGGGTCAGCACTGATTTGCCTCGAATTTGTAGTCAGTTACTGACCCTGTGTAAATCAGCACTTACAGACAACCAATTTTTTTGTTCAGCAATCATGACATTAGTTAATCATACGCGTTGTATTTTGAGTACACAAAAGAACGTTATCAGCTAAATGAAGAGGATATAGATAAAAGTATGTGATTACGCTTTAAAAATAAATTAAATTAAAAATAGATCTGGTTGGAACAACACTTAGTTGATTAATTTAAAGGTTGAAACAGAAATATATATAGATTTATTTATACAGTGAAGTAGATTATCCAAATGTCGATCAAGTGAATGACTTGACTTAATTGATAAATAGTGTCCTCTGGATCGAATTTCGGAGAACCTTCCAGTCGTAATACATTACCAGAATGAACAGAAATTATTTGTTAACTTAGCTTATAACGTTTATTGATTTGAAGCTATATTATTCCGTGCTAATAATAATGGTCAATGTTAAATTTACTACATAGTTTATGTTATTCAGTCAATGAAAGCAAAA
This sequence comes from Colias croceus, assembly GCF_905220415.1. NCBI lineage: Eukaryota > Metazoa > Arthropoda > Insecta > Lepidoptera > Pieridae > Colias > Colias croceus. The sequence goes on from NC_059547.1 coordinate 2,606,667, forward strand.
GGTATAACATAAATAGTAAGTAAACATAAGAATAAATAAATAAATAATCTTAGACCACACTTTAGCTTTCCATCAGGCGAGATTGTGGTCATGCGCTTCCCTATCTAGAATTAAAAAAAAAACTAAATTAAATCTCTATTCTGTATTCCTAATACCGTACTGTATAAGAAAGAACTCCTAATAACCTTCCTAATATTATTATCAATCCGGTTCATTTCGAATCTACACAAGATCTCTTAATATATAGTTTTTGAGTGATGTTTCACTTCGAATGAATCTTTACACGGTCTCGTGTAGTTTCTTTGTTCTAAATTAATACCTACTCAAGTAAAACCAAATAGATGTATCATATTTTAAAATCAAAATAGGTAAACATTAAATTCGCTTTTCACCTGCTCCAGGGGTCAAGTCCTAAAGGCAGTTATTATATCGTTACCTGGCACAAAGCTACTAATGAGAGTCTCGCTCACTTTTACAACTTTATATTTTGCAAACTTTTATAGCAAACATATTTTTGTAAAACTTCTGGTATTTTGTAACATTCTGTGTTTTATGTCGAGTGCTGGAATGGCTGAAGTTGGCATTTAATGTTTTTATGAATGCAGGTTATTTTTAATTTAACCACCTTCATTTTAATACCTCCGACCGCCTCCTTGGTACAGTGGTTGACGCGTGAGCGTAGAACCGATGGGTCCTGGGTTCGATTCCCGGTGGAGACGAAGAAAAAAAATTGTATCGGTCTGGTAGGACACAGAAGGCTGATCACTTACTTGTCCCTAAAGAAAATCGATCAGTGAAACAGATGTATACATAATGCATAATGCATCTCCCCCTTACCCCACTACGGGGACACGGGACTTCACTCATTTTAATACCTACCTATTAGAAAAAGTAATAATTTAATTTATACCGGTAATGCAAGTGCATACCGGTAATGGAACATACCAATGTTACCTTCCATCCATCCATTACCGGTTCTTAGATATTTTAGAGGGACCTTTAACGTATCCTAATGATACTTATAAAGTTGGTTTTGTACAATTCAAATTTATTAAACTTAGCATCGCGATATATGCACTGTACAGTAGAACACACGCGCAGGAGAGATTCCTGACTTCTGCTTTAGTTAGAAACTAGCTTACCGCCCGCGGCTACGCCCGCTATGTCTAAAACCTAATAAATTATATACTAAAACCTGTTGAATCACTCTATCTATTAAAAAAAACCGCATCAAAATCCGTTGCGTAGTTTTAAAGATTGTATGCTTAACAAAGGGACATAGGGACAGAGAAAGCGACTTTGTTTTATACTACCTATGTAGTGATGACGAAATAGAAATTGGCAATATTCTCCCAAATATTTTTTAAACATACAAACATTCACAAACTGACCTCCAGCAGCTTCAATCCTCTTCTTCAAAGCGCGTATCATCTGGTTCCCGACTTCCTCCATGAAGGGAACCATCACTTTTATCTTCGAGCTGGTGAACGCTGGGCTCAATGTAGACCGCATGTCTTTCCATTCCTCTCCTGATAAAAGTTAAACTCATTAGAAAAAGTAAATAATTTTATTGAAAATAATAAAATTGAACAAATTTTAACCAATTCCTAGATCGTTCAAATGGTAAAAACTGGATAACATTAAAACGGTAACACAAACAGAAAAATGCAGTCGAATTGAGGAACTACGCCTTTATTTGAAGTCGGTTGTTAAGAAACAAATAATAATTCTAGAAGATGATTATTAAAACAGATTTCTGCCTCTTCTTAGCGCATGAAATATACTGAGTTATTAAACGGAGTGAATGAAGAAAATTCAAAGTACAGGAAACAAATTATTCCTTTCCTGGTTATGAAAATCCATCTTATCTAAGAAGGGCGGGAATCACGATATTCTTTGCAAATAGGTATCAACTACTCTAATAATCTTACTAAAATAAAAAAAGTGTAAATAGGTATAAAATGACGCTACGCTATCCTATACTAATATTATAAATGCGAAAGTTTGTGAGGATATGTGTGTGTGTGTTTGCGTTACTCTTTCACGGAAATTCTTCTGAATCGATTACAATGAAATTTAGCACACATATAGAGGGTAACTTAGATTAACACATAGGTAGTATAAGTTTTATCTCGGAAATCCCACGGGAACGAGAACTATGCGGGTTTTCCAGTTTCCTTTGAAAACGCGGGCGAAGCCGCGGGCTTAAATCTAGTCATAGATATAAAGAATATAAAAGTTTAGAAAATATATTATACCGTATTGAATAAATATTTCATAATGGTTGTCGATGTTTCCAAGTACGAAAGTGGATACCGCGGGAAACGTTTATGATATTCGTGGAAATCGCAACGCCTAATTAGAATTGAAACAGAATTTATATTTTCTTAATGATAAAAAATGTCTTTTATATTTTTATTCAAGAGCTCACAAAGAAACTGTGCATGTAATGTTTCCGAGAAATAGATCTTTGTTAACTCAAATAAATATTTGCAATGCTATATTTATTCTAATCGTAAACAGAATGTAATATAGGTAACTACTTTTATATGGCAAAATAATCGTGTGTGCCGAGCACTCACGTCAGAAGTGAAACTTCTTTGGCAAGATTCAAATATACCAAAATCGTCGCCTTACTCCATGACGTGATGGTATTGCGATGACGCGACCTGTTTGAATTTTACTCTTAATGCGCCTCAAGAACTTTCACTTCAAAAAATGTAATATAATGTAAAGAAATATAAACTTACCTTTCAAAGTAAATAGATTTCTAGCAAACAAAGGTTCCACCTTCTCATCAGTGAACCCTCGATGGTCGAGGAAATACTCAAAATCCTTTATTGTTATCTTCTTTATTAATTCCAGATCTTTTATTTCAACGACCGGGTTTAAAAATTCATATCTACCTACAAATCTGTAAAAAAAGTTTAAAAATATAAGTCAATATAATTAATTTCACTGCTCCATTATAAATATCGTACTTTTAAATTTTTGAAAATTATCCAATTTTCTTCCTAACAAGCTTAACAAATTCGAATTTCACCAGTTTTTAATTATATTATACGCAATTCATGTATATCCGGGATAAAACCTATCTTTCTTTCTATTGTACATATTGTACATAGGCGTTAGATAACTGATTAACATAGATTTACATATTTAAATGTAAATTATAAATAAATACACGGCATACATTATAATTAGATACCATGACACTTCGGAAACATTATATGCAATAATATTATGGAACCCACTATTGTATGTTCAAGGACAATAACTAGATACCTATTACATAACTGTGTCTGTCTGTCTGTCTTTTATTCACGCCTAAACCACTGAACCGATATTAATGAAATTTGGTACAGAAGTAGGTTAAGGCCTGATAAACTAGATTTTACTTTGACGCTCTACGCAAGCTTTACACAATCTTCCTACTAACTAGATTTTGATTAAAAAGTCCTTTTTTTAATTTCAGTCTTTTGTTGATACTTTATGATTCCAATAAGTACTATTTGTATGTATAAAAATATCTGGGATCACTTATAAAATTAAAATCGGACGGTGAAGGAAAATATCGTAAGAAATCCGACCGCGACGTGTCGAAGAATCAAAAGTTCGCTCTTAGCCAGCGTAGATTATGACGTGAACCCATTTGATAGGAGGCCCGTGTCCTAGCAGTGGGAACATAATGGGCTGATGATGATGATGGTGATAAAATAAAATCCTACTAATATTATAAATGCGAAAGTATGTGAGTATGTATGCCGTATATTTACTTAACCGATTACAATGAAATTTAGCCCACATAATATAGAGGATAACTTGGATTAGCACATAGGATAGGTTTTATCACGGAAATCCCACGGAAACGGGAAATATACGGTTTTCCTTTGAAAACGGGGGCGAAGTCGCGGGCTGAAATCTAGTAAAACATATTTACCTCTCATTCGGGAACCGTTTATGCAAGTCGTCAATCAAATAAATGAAGTGGTATTTTCTCATCAATATAGGCAACATATTGCCAAACAAAGGCACGGGCTCAAGTTGTTTCACTCCATACCTTGGAAACTTTGAATATACTTGACGTAGGTATATGTACACTACGCCAAGGAACACTACCGTCCATATTAGGAGGATCATTATCTGTGGAAAAAAAATATGTAGTTAGAATAGGAATAAATAGCTTGAAAATTATTAAAAATGCAGACTTCAAGTAATAAAATAGAATAATTCAGAAAAAAACATTTACGTCTTAAGAAATATTTCAAATTGTTACTAAAATAATAGTAGCAATTAATATTTTACGAATTTAAATATTTTAACCATGAACACGAACGTAAAATAGTACATACATTCCAAAGAGACAACAAGGTTTTAAAAACTACGCTTAACTATATATTTTAATTTCAATTACTCAAAAAAAACAATTACATTACTCATTAGTAATATTAAATACACATAATAATAACAAATAAAATAAACAAAACGTAAACAATCACTCACGTTTTTTATCTTATATACGGAGTAACAAGCGCAAGCTCTGATTACGTACTACGTTATGGACATACAGTTTTATATATTATGTCTGCTATCATTATCTACTTTATACGTTGAAGTACATAAATATATGTATACTGTTTGTAGAGATGTTTATCTAGTCTATACAATTACAACTCGATATAATTGTAACCATAGAATTCATTATAAAAATTATAAGTGTAGTAGTTTGTATGTTACATTTATAATATTTTTTGAATAATTATTATATTTTAATATTTGCATATACGTATTGTAAACTGAGCAGTGATGGCTCAGTGGTGAGACCTCGGACTTCGAATCGTCCAGGGTTCGAGACCAGGCGAGCGCGCAGGAAATAAATTGATTTTTCAATTTATCTGCGCATGTTGTAACATCATCACTGTTCTAACCGTGAAGGAAAATATCGTGAGGAAACCGACATGTCGAAGAATCAAAAGTTCGACGACATATTGTGTCGTCCGCCATCCCGCACTTGGGTAGCGTGGTGGATTATGTCCTGTACCCTCACAAGAGGCCGTGTCCCAGCAGTGGGAATATACGTTCCTGGTGATGATGATGATGATGATTGTAAACTGAAATAATTACCTTATGATGAAGTTTGTCATAGTTTAATCATGTCTTTACATTGAAGTAAATAAACTGCTCCTATCGTAAATATTAGGTATGTGTGATGTATGAATTAGTTTCCTTTACGTAGTTCTTTACTGATAACTCATCAAGTTTTCTTTCTAAAACTACATAATATCATTAGCTAAAAGGGATAATCAATATTTTCTGCCCTATTTAAATTTGAATGCCTAACAAGATAGGCTATTGATTTAAATTCTCAAAGGTATATCAGATTATCGATTTAATGTTAAAAACCCACCGGAATAATTCAAGTGTAAATAAGCTCTTAAAAAGGAAGTTACCTTAAAAATTTAACTTCAAAAAAATCCATTATAATAAACAGAATATACATATATGTAGTTGATACTCTATTGCTTTAAAATTTAAATAAACTGATAGATTGTAAATTAATTGTTTATTTTGTCATGAATTTTTCTAAAACAACAAGTCGAATTGTTGTGTGAAGTAATCAATTTCGGTAAAGAGGTAAGATAAAAATATACTAAGATAAAAGTGTTTACGTTTATTTACTATATGTATAATCAAGTTTATTTTTAATTATCTGTCTATGCATATTATTTTAATCTTCTTGTAGTAATTATTATGAAAATTATCATATCAGGATCCGCATTCACTCCACTTGAAAATCCCGGACACATTCTATCATTTTATCTTATTATCTAATCACAATACTTATTCAGCTTTCTAATATACCGGAACAAAATATTGTTTATGAATTAATGTTATCAATTGCGTATTACATCCTTGTTAATAATCGATTTGTTTTAAAACATGTTTATTAAAAATATGTTTATTTAAATTTTTAATAATCGATTTGACAAGACAACGCGGGCGAAGCCGCGTGCTATATCAGCTGGTTACAAATTGTTTTATTATGTATTTGATTATTAGGTCCCTTGTTTTATGTCGTGACAGAGAAAAGAAAAAGATTTCATAGTATTTACAATCAATACCAACATATTATATTTAGCACTAGCTGTACCTACCGCATGGTTTCACCCGCGTGGCTCCGCTTCTGTTGGTCTTAGCGTGATAATATATAGCCTATATTACTCGTGGATAATGTAGCTTTCGAATGGTGAAAGAATTTTTAAAATTGGTCCAGTAGTTTATTAGCCTATTCACAATCAAACAAACAAAAAAAGTTTTCCTCTTTATAATATTAGTGTAGATAATATGTAGTTTATATATATCAAAAACCTAGTAGAATACAATCACAATATGGAAGATTAAAATAAACAATTTATGATCTGAGATACAAAATATTTACTAACGAACATGTCAAGCAGACAACGAACCTATATTATTTAAATTGGCTAAGAAAATGGGATAGAAGCCAACACATAAAATAATGTTAAAATATATCAATTAACGTCAATTTAATCTAATTGACAACATAACAAAACACTATAGCATAAATTATTATCGGATCAATTATTATTGACCATAGATAAAACAAAATAATAATCGAAAATTTTCGAAATTCGAAACATTTCACCGCTCTTTCTGTAAAACTAAACATAAACTAAAGAACATTTAAAAATCGAATGATATCTGTATCACATTTGAAGTTTAGGTACAGAGAAAAAGAAATTAAAAAAAGCTCTTTTTTAAAATTTGGAAGGTAAAAGATTATACGACGCATCGGCCAAGATTACTGGCGGGATTACGTCGCTCGTTTATCAACTTCATCTGGGGACACGCTTGAATCTAACGGCTGGGGGTGTGGGGCAAAGGCTTTGGCGTTTAAAAAAAATATTTTTGTAGTCACAGATGATTATTAGTTTAATAATATAATCTGTGACAACAACAATTATTTTTGTATTTGTACATTTGTAGCAAATTAATTGTATGTATGCTTTGAACAACTGGCTGGCTGGAATCAAGCATCGGCTACTGTATATTTTTTTATATATTATACTAATGTTATAAAGCTGAAGAGTTTGTTTGTTTGTTTGAACGCGCTAATCTCGGGAACTAATGGTCCGATTTGAAAAATTCCTTCAGTGTTAGATAGCTCATTTATTGAGAAAGGCTATTATGTCATCAAGCTACGGCTAACAGGAGTGGAGCCACTGGGTTGAAATGGCGCGGAGCAGCTAGATATAAATTAAAGCAATTTCAGGTGAAGGGGATAAGGAGTGACGATATTGTCAGGAAGAGTCTGCCGTTTCTACTTTCTACTGAAGAGCAATTAGGTTGATCTTGAACACACTTTGTATATTTTAAGTTATGGAGTTGTGTTGAATCTCTTTAAATAAAATAACTGGTATTTGTATTTGTTACAGTATTTTATTAATTTATCAGTTCTGGGGTCATTAAGGAAAATATATGCAATAAAACAAACTCAACAAACATTTGTTTGTTCCGAAAATTAAAGATACCTTTTTTTTGTGTTATGTGTTGTGCCAGTATTACTCTCCGATGATTTATTGATGCTTCTTTTGTTATTATGCTGGCTGTAGACCTGCAACAGAGCGAGCAGCTTCGCCAAGCAATTACTGCTCGGCAATTACAGCTCGATCAGTATGGAAGTGGCTCGGTCGAGGAATTTAAATATTTTAATATTGTTTTTTTTAAATCCAATTTAATATTGTTTTTATCATAAATTATTTAATATTTTAAATATAATTTTAATTATATATATTTTAAATATATTATAAAAATAATTAAATGAATTACTATATTAGTCGTATACTATTTTGTAAAACATTTTGAACACAAGCATTATTAATTCCCGCTACATCTCATGACTTCGCCACAATCGCTACCCGTGACGAGCGACAAGAACGGGGCGTCCGATAACTAACGCTCAAAGAAATTTTGCGAAAAACCGATTTGGTTTTTTTTTTTACTCACCTTTTTCTATCATTTGCTACATTAAGAATAATTGGTTTTCTCGAAATAAATGACAAGCTTATATTGAGTTTTTAATTTATTGCGTCTGGAAATAGATTTCGTCTAGTAGAGGATACTAAACCTACTGTAAAAACCATATTTGTTAACATGATAAATTTCATGTGTTCGTACGACTGTTAAACCATTTTCACATTAAAATTAACCGGATATTAATTATGTACTTAGTACTGTTATTGTGTAAACTATAATAATGCACTAGTATCAGTCAGTCAAGACAATCAATTCACAATAATTCTAAAAGTTTTCAAACTTGGATCAAGTGAATGGTACATTGGGACGACAATAAATCTCATTTTGCAACCTTGTCCGCAGTTCGGAACTGCAATTAAATTATTTTTTGCTGTATGGTCGTGAAAAAAATACAAAAGTTCTGCAAACTTGGGGAAGTTTTCGATATAATATTTCATATCACATATTAAATTTGCAACCAGTCTCAGTGTACGGAACATCTTTTAATATTGAATATTAATGTTTTTTTTTTTTATTAAACTGAATGAGGTTGCAAATTTGTAAATGCACCGGAATAGATGTTTTCGAAGTTTGCAACCAAGTTCCAAAACTTTTGTAATTAAATTCCGAAACCACCTTACTCAAAAAAATGACCACGAATTAAAACTAATTATAAATAAACATGTCCTGTCAACAAAAGGTTGCAAATTTATACAACCGTTCGGTATATATTTCCGATATCTGTGTTAAGTTTGCAGAACTTTTGGAATTTTTTTCACGGCCATACAGCAAAAAATAATTTAATTGCAATTTTAACAATGTTCCGTACACTTAGATTGATTGCAAATTTAATACGTGATATGAAATATTATATCGAAAACTTCCCCAAGTTCGCAGAACTTTTGGAATTTTTTTCACTCTCATACAGCAAAAAAATAATTTAATTGCAATTTTAACAATGTTCCGGACTGCGGACAAGGTTGCAAAATGAGATTTATTGTCGTCCCAATGAACCATTCACTTGACCACAGATCACAGAAACACTTGACCGAAGTTTGAAAACTTTTGGAATTATTGTTAAATTTTCGATTTCGAATGTCGATTCTGACTGATGTATTATTCAATATTGACATTAAAGTTAGGCCTTAAAATTATTAGGTATACAGATTTCATAAATAAACAAAACGTAACACATAATTTATAAAACATACTGTACATTTTTTAAATTGGTGAAAACATCGATAAAAATGAATACAGGTGATGCGGTTCATAATTAATTCAATTTACTCAAATTATCAGACGCTTGCAACGTTTTCCGATATTAACACGCGTCATTTAGTCCGTTATTTCATCGTCAAATTGAATATTTATCCATATAGCTTGGGTAATAAGTATTTAATTACAAGGGATGAATTTAAATGTATCAAAGTGATAAAAATAACACCGTAATTTATTACTAATTATTGTGAAGCACTGACTCGGGAGTTGGATTGTTAGAAAAAAAGCTTACCTGACCTGATCTTTCAACTATTTTCATTCCAAATTTCATTAAAATCGGTGGTTTCAGTGGTGGTGATTTAAGATTTTGGTATTTGGCACGTAATAAAGGGTGAAGATTGTTCACTTCGAATAATATTTAACTAAATGTATATTAGTAGTATTATTGTAGTTAGTAAATATTAAATTGATATGGTTTTGATTGAGTGAAATACGCTACGCATTGACAACAACAAAATATATATCAATCCATGAAAATTATCCGAGAATATCCCGCAACCTATATTTACATAAGCTTTGCACAAAGAGCAGTAGGCTCTCTACCTAAACAACATTACCAAATACATTTATCGAGTTATAATCATAAACGCACTAATATTCCGAAATAACAACGAGTTGAACCAAATACCTGGCATATTAAGCGTTCGAATGTTCCCAGTACTGCTTTAATAATTTTCTATACAGCAATATTAAATGGTTTGAATTATTCAGCTTAATTAATAGAGGCATATCCGGAAACTGGGATACGATTAGCACGTATAAATTCACGTGAACACGTTGTTTCCTTGGGTTTTGTAGGTTGTTTTGAAGTTGGTGTTATGTAGCTTTAATATTAGGTAACTCGAGAGATTCATAGTTAAAGGTGCTATGTCCATTTCTGGGCAAGATTTTCCGGTATATTTTCGTATTGGTACTGTTAAGTATTTTGTGAGATGTGGTATGTCCATTTCTGGGTAAGATTTTCTTATTAGTAGATAATGTTTTAAGCATTCTGTGGTATTGTTTTATTACCTCCCTAGATGTTAAATAATAATTGTAAACCCTGAGTTATACATAATGTAGAAAGTAACTTGGTAGATATTCGTAGGATTTTCAATGTGTTAGGTATTGGGAGCTTAAAATGCATAATTTGTTAGTTAGAATTGAATTTGTGTATATAAATACAATATATATATATATTGTTACTAGAGCTTACAGGATATTCATCATGACATTTTCAGCAATCATAAAACAATGTCTTTCAATGATATTTCAAGTTGTACGATAATGCAACAACTTGTAAAGATAATGAACAATAATAATTAATAGGTACTACTAACATCTCGAAACTACACTCTAGTTATATAACCAAATCAATATTCTTATTACAAACAATACAAAGCAATAATCTCATATCCAGCATGTGTGACGCTGAATTTAGTTTCAGTTCTGAATTAGCCCCCAACTTTGGCTTCGATTATTACCTTTGTTTGCTAACGAATATCGGAGAATCAGGTCACTTCGAGACCGGACGCGAAATGCATGACTAATGAAACTGGACATTGATTAACTAACACATGTAAGTGGATTAAGATGAAATTTGGCACAGATTAGTCTGAATTAGGTAAAACCTTTTTAGGTGAACCAGGCAAGTGAAAACGTGGTAAGTTAATGGAAAATGACAGATAGATATTTATTAATTTTTGTAGTCTTTCAGTTTGTTGTTGAAGAATTGCACTTGGGATTCCATAATCCGTATCATGTTACTGAGGAATTTATTATTGGAGTTTATTTGTTAATCCACTGCCTGCCAGTATGCCACTGTTAGTGACCAGAATCTTTTTCCCTGGAACTTTAGCTATGCGTAAACACATGGTATAACTCTAGTTACTCTACAAGAAAAGGCTTTTTCAAGTGAAACTTCTTTAAATAAAATTTCGACGTCACGTCATGGCACTACCGTCACGTCATGGAGTAAGGCGACGATTTTCGTATCTTTGAATCTTGCCAAAGAAGTTTCAATTCTGACACGTGAGCTCGGCACACACGCCCTTTTTTACGCTGTCATAACACACTTCTTCACAATTATAATTGCTCTTTAAATGTGTTCTCTTTACAAAAGCTCTACACATGCGTAAGATCAAACATTCGTCTGAATGCCTGTATCTCATTATCACAGCTCTGTTGAAGTTATAACAATCATATTGTCTATAGCTAATTGCTCCGGCTTTGTGCCTCTTGTGCTGTTGGAGTCGCTTTGTTTCTCAAACACTCTTGAAATTTTCAGTGACTTTTCGTGGAAATGTTTTTAGTTCGCCGCTTTAGAATTTTGGGGTTCCTTGTCTTGTTTTTCGATATATTTTTTTGTAGTTTTTGGTTTTCAATTTTGAAAATATTAATGTAGGTAATGTGATTGATGTAATGAGATTTGGTTCTTGTATTAAATCAATAAAATAGGTTAAATAAGAAATTATAAATGAATCCCTGAAAATATGATACAAAATATTATTTATACATGACTATTTCAATCTTTGTAAAGCATCGCTCATTAAAATAAGTTAAGTGGAAACCTTTGAAAACTAACTACAATAAATAAAAAAAATGAATGATGCATTTATGAGTACGGTTGATAATATTAAAAAAATCTTCAACAAAAATTGTAGGTTCCGTTTTTTAAAATTTATAATTGTTAATAAACATCAAATAACGAGGTACTTATAGGTATTGCATACTAGCTGCGCTTCTCGGTTTCACCAGCATGGCTCCGCTCCTGTTGGTCTTAGCGTAATGATATATAGCTATAGCCTTCCTCAATTAATGGGTTATCTAACACCGAAATAATTTTCACAAATCAGACCAGTAGTTCCTGAGATTAGCGCGTTCAAACAAACAAACAAAAATACTCTTCAGCTTTATAATATTAGTACAGATAATGTACTGAACCCTCGTTTATATTATAGTCTCCTATGTCCACTGTTTAACATTGCTCACGGCGTCGTAGGAGTGTCTCACTGTGCTGCTAGTTCTGAATTTAGATGGCACGTTATAGCGTGTCTGTTTTCTTTCTTTATTAGTTGTGACTTTTTATAAAAATATTTCAATTTAGCTCTTTCTTGACTTGAGATTTGGAGAAATTTTAAAATGAAATATAATAGAAAAATTGAATAAAGTTGACATTAATTTTGTGCCTCGGTCATTTTTATTGCGTTTGCACAAAGGATTGTACCTAATCAGCAGTATAATATTCTGTGTAAAATATAGGTCGGCTTTAGATTCATTTGTTAAAGTCGTTAATATTGTTATTTATCACATTCTCTCAACAAAAATATTATGGAGAAAAGATAATATTATATAGCATAGTTTCGTTGCAAGTATGCTAAAGCGATGCTCGTATTATTTGACGCCAGCCATTCTAGGTAGTACATAATAATATTAGACTATCATATTATTTTATGTAATACACGGTAGTTTGAAGGATTGGATCCTTTGAGCAGTTCTTTTGACGAAAGCACAACCATAAATACGTTAATTAAACTACAAGAAACAGAAATTTATGAGCATGAAATTTTTTGTCTGAAAGTAAACAAGCAAAAGGCACGGACAATTTCATTTCAATTTGTATTTGAATTATCTACAACAGACTGAATAATATTTTACGACTAACCACTAATACGGTATAATATTATTATGTATAGCTCTATTTGTAATTGTGTAGATATTTAGATACTATCGCATGTGATCTTATTATTATTGTATTACAAAAAAGTGTTCGTAACAAAATATGAACTGGTTCGCTTAAATAGATTAGTTTAATCCCTAAGGATGCATACAAATTAAGTATTATACCTATATTTATTTATGCTTTTGTTTCAGGCGACGATAACGATTGCACGTTTTACACCATCACTCTCATAGTTATGACATAGTATAATTACAATTAGGAAATAATATTGTAATACTGTGGTTATGATAAGGAAATTCGACGGGACCAGAGATACTATGCACAAGACCAACAGCTTTTATATTATAACCAATAGGTACGTAATATGGCAAACCTACAGACAATATATAAGTACATCTAGCATTCGAAAAACATAGAATGGTTGTGTCCTTAGTTGTGTTAAAGTTGTGTTCTGTAGAAATACATAAAGCATTTGTTAAAAAGACAGGGGACCTACCTATCTTATATCTATTACCTATAGAGTAAGTTAAAACTAAATCTTCTTCTTAATATTATATATAAATCTCGTGTCACAATGTTTGTCCTCAATGGACTCCTAAACCACTTAACCGATTATAATAAAATTCGCACACCATGTGCAGTTCGATCCAACTTGAGAGATAGGATAGGTTTTATCCCGGAAATCCCTCGGGAACGGGAACTATGCGGGTTTTTCTTTGAAAACGCGGGCGAAGCCGCGGGCGGAAAGCTAGTCTTGTTTATAATTTTCAAGATCATGAAGGTCGTCTGTGTGTATCATAATGATTTGATTCGAGGCCACTGTCTCGCGTGAGATACACACGATTTAATTTAACTACTTTTTGTATTGGTACCGATAACGTAGCTTTTTACAAATAGTAGATAGTGATTTACCTAGCTAATGAAGATTTTAGATTGCGATTTTAGGTACAAGACTAAATGTTCAACAAGGGTTGTACTCTACAGCAAAGGGAGGAACTATCCAAGGTGAACATCGTAAGCAAACTTGCGTCGTTCGTTTCCACCTACCTAACTTCACTTTATAAACAATAAACTTTATTTCAAAAAAAATCTGTATAATCATGTGATGGTGATCTCTGATCAGGTGATCAATGAATGCTACATAATATTATGTAGATTATGTTAATCAATGTAGCATTCGAAATATATTTTTTACCACTGCAGTTTAGTTCAAATAAAAGAAGCACCCATACAATCATTCAAACATAAACAATAGGTAAACCGTAATACATAAGTTATAGTTCATATACTTGCCATGTAGTATCTTATATATAAAGTAAATGAGTACGTCTATTTACTAAAGAAAAACCAATAAAAAACACTTACCTTTCCTTTCCTATGACTAGAGTAACGGTATAGGATATCATATTATTAGGAAGATTGAAGCCTATTCAAAACAATTGCTCATCCTGCCACACTCTTCCTCCACAGTATTACAATATTATTTCCTACTTCCTCAGAAGCCTTGACTCATCTGCATAATAATATAGAAACTCTTTTAATGGTATTTAACTATTAAAATACCACGGCTTACTTACCCTTTAAACCTGACCTGTGGGCTGTGTGTTATGTTATATTATTATGTGTAAAAGTATTATTAACGTACCTTTAATAATAATCTGCAGCCATTTCAGAATTGGAAATCATATTAATAATCATGAAAAATTCAACAATAATGTAATGATAATGAGTTTATTGGGTTCACTGTAATAAGACATAACATTACGTAATAAAGAAGCACGTAATTATTAGTTAAGTTAGTAATATTCCGAATTTCAATGCATTTTATCAAGATTTTACCAGAATTTTGTTTTCCTATTTATTTCTAAATTCTTAATTTAAAATTTTTGGTCGCCTGAAAAAATCAATTAAGTAACCATAGACAACATACCTAATATATTTTTTAATAAAAATTGCAACTTTCCATTTTTATATTTTTTAAATTAATATTTATTTAAACTTGCTATAAAAATAATAAAATACAAGTAGTAAACTGTAATAATTTTAATGGCAAGTTCTGTAATAGCGCCATCTATGGACGGATATTTGAATTAGTTAAGAGTTTACCGTGATTCAGTTATTAGCCACTAGATGGCAGTGTAACCAATTCAATTTTAATAAAATAAATAAGAGACGGCGCTGTAATCAACATAACGCCATCTATGAACGAATATTTGAACTAGTTAAGAGTTTACTTTGGTTCAGCTATTGGCCACTAGATGGCAGTGTAACCAATTAAGTTTTGATAAGTGAAATAAGAGAGGGCGCTATAATCAACAAAACTTGACCTCATGTGATAATAGATGTCGTTACATAATATTTTAGTAGAGCTATACCTTAGAGTACCAATAAGAATGCAAGTGTAACATTGTTACACTTGCATTCTTATTACTGACCATACTCAACACAATGGTCAATTAAAAGAAAATGTGATAATACTTGAAATTACTAAAAGTTCACCGTAACGTAAAAAATAACTGATAATAAGCTTGTACAATCGATCGCCGTAAATATATTTTTATTTATCAATTAGGTATTATATTTTAAAATTACCAGGAAACCTTAAAGTTTAGAAATATAATTGTCATAGGTATTACATTTTTAGGGTAAGAAGCAGCATCATATTATAATTATATAAGTTCGCCAACGGCATATTAATAGTTACGTTTTTTTTAAAACATAATGGGTAGGTATTTAAAAACAATGGTCAATATCTAAAAAAGATCTAAACAGTATACCTATTAGTATGCGGTAGATGATATTTATATATTGGACTAGCGGTTCGCCCCGACTTCGCCCGTGGTACCTACATGTTTACGTTTTTTTTTTCATAAAAACTATCCTATCTCTCAAGTTGGATCGGACTGCACATGGTGTGCGAATTTTATTATAAACGGTTAAGTGGTTTAGGAGTCCATTGAGGACAAACATTGTGACACGAGATTTATATATTCTGTATATTCACTTCAAAGAGTACCTACAAATACTACGTAAATTCACTACCTAATTAGGTATTAAAAAAAATTCGATGATATAGACGTGGTTAGACAATTTTTTAATTATCATCACACTAAAGATCAAAAGCGAAGCAGGGCGGATAAAACCACAGGACAGAGCTAATAAAGAATATAAAATATCCGAATGCAGGACATTTTTAAGTGAATCTATCTAGGTAATATTATATGTACCTATCTATAGGTAATTTTTAGGAATCTCAATGTGCTGTAGGTATTCATTCGAAGAAAAATTCTAATAGTAAACAATAATTTGTGTTTAAAAAATGTTTTATTAATTAGGACTTATTACATACCTAGGTAGGTATTATCTGTTTGTCATTATTTACAGGTATGTTATCTAGATGCGATGTTAGTATTGGTGAATTTCTACGCGATGTTTTAGGTCTTGAATTCGATTCCTGCAGTTTATATGATTTTACTAGATATTTTACTAGATACTTAATTATATTATTATGAGCTTTTAATTTTAGGTATTTTAATGTACTTCAATTTTTAATTTAATACGATTTTGAAAGCTAATACAAAAGTTGGACTAAATAATATCTAATTATAAATATCATTTTTTTTTTCCTCAAAATGTGTTCAGGAATACTCAATTGTAAATAAAAGTTAAATAGGGATAAATTATAAATAAAACCATAAAATTCACATTCATATTTCATGTATTCTTTAAAATTCACATATTTTGTTTAAAATTGCACGTTCAACAGTATTAAAACTAGGTACCATAGATTATAAAAACAATTTTTGATAAACTTAAAAAAAATTCTAAACAAACTAACAACTAAATACATACTGGATATTGTCATAGAGCATTATATTTTTAATTTCCTTGTTTGATAGCCGAAGTTAGTAGAAGCGAATAAACTGATAACGTTATAATATTAATTAGCAATTATGAAAAAAAAAATTATGCCATGATAATGGACACCTGCTATGTATAAATAAATAATTAAAAAAAATTACTCATTTCAATTAAAAATGCACCTACTTTGCCTTTTCAATTAGGTATTATTATCTAACTAACTAAAATAGGCTTTAGTTCTGCTCAAAAATAAACATTGCAATCCTGAACAGATTTTTTAAAATTCAAAGGTTAGTAAAATTTAATATACCTACATAAACGGGGTGTCCCACTGTTGGTATACTAAGCTCAAAGGATGTTATAGTTTTGCATACGCTGAGTACGTAAAAAATACTTATAAAATTCCAGGAGCAGTTTTTTTTTCAAATATGTAGATGAATTCTTAAAAGTCTTATGTGTACAGGTACACCCATAACAAGCAACCCGCCCAACGTGATCAGTGTATGCAAAATAATTATAAGTCCCTTCGCGCTAAGTATACCAATAGTGGGACACTCTGTATAGATACTGAACGTCTAAAATTATACATAAAAGACAGGTAATTGAGCACAATTTTATGTATATAAATTCTTATACCTAATTATATAATATAATGAAAACAGTTCGGACAAGGTTAATTTTAGTAATATATGTATTAAGTCCATATTATGAAAAAAAACGTTAATAAGGAAAGCAATCAATTAATTATACAATAATTGCCGAATTATTCGGCATATCAAATTATTATTTTACTTTTTCTTTTAATGAAATGAAATAAGTTCGTCTCGGATATTTTTTATATAACTTGAAAGTACCTACTGTAAGAAAAATTAATTTTATAATACGTACAAATGAATTTGTTCTACAGAGCATAATAGTATATTATATTATAATATCTAACATTTAAAAAAAGCTTAAAATCTCATACGAATTGATCTTTAATTATAATCGAGGTACGTCTATATTTTATAAATAACCGCAGTTATTATGCATGGTTTAAAATGTAAAAATGCTAGAAAAAAAACAACTATTAAAATGTGATGTTTTTAAAAAAAAATTGTACTTCCGTTACGATATATTGATACAAAGGCGTGTTATTTAGAATAAAATAGGTACCTACATTCAATTAAAATAAATAAATAAATCATTAGTTATGTGTTTTAGTTTTGTTTTCTCCTCTGGCGATGAATAATGTTAGTTGTACCTTGAAGCCATTATTAAAAAACAAAAATAATAATTCGGACTTAAAAAATAAACACTTAGATTAATTAAAACTTAGTATTTACATAAATAAAAGTAATTTTACAAATTTACTTTACATCACAGCAATTGCCTGAGAGTTATAAACTTAAATACTAATGTATAATACCTAGATATATTAAGAGAACTTCACAAGAAAAAAAAACATGTTTTTTTTTTGTTTACTACATTATCTTTGGCCTACAGATCTTTACACTTGTCATTCTAAATTTTATTGCACATTCGCGCCTTTTTATCTTATAAAATATAATATAATCTTAAACACTGAGAGACGTGTCTTATCACTTATGTATTTTTCTAGAAAAAAACTAATGTCAAATAATTAAATATCATTAAGTACATTAAACCACTTCACAATATGGCAACATAAACTTACAAAATTCGACTTAAACAACGTGATATAAATAATTCTCAAATACGTCTTACAATAAAACTGGAATGTTTTTATAATTGATTAATCTAATAACTATTATTAAACCTTAATATTATGGTAACAACAATAATTATTGAAACGTCAAAAATACTTTATCAAAAATTCGTAGCTCTGAAAAATCACTAAGACGTAAAGTGTACATCGTCAGAAAATACACTTAAACACTTAAAAAAATAATATGGACACTTCAACAAATCGGTTTTACAACCTTTAATTGACGGGACTAACCTTTAACAATCTTTGTTCTGTATACAACCATTGAAACTATTCCGATTCCTACTCTGAGCTTACGTGACCTTTCAAACATTTCTCGTAATATCTATCTAATTAATCTCCTCCATAATACCCTAATTCTTTCTATCATTGAAAACAATTAAGCTCTTGGACAATCCTCTTTTCATAACCAAACAATATCCTTCCATTCGACGCCCACCACGTAGCGCACTCAATACTTCTCTAACTACGAACAGCATTAGAAAGAATTGTACCAAGAGCGTACATTAACATAACACAATCCTTCCTCCTCTGAGAATCAAATTATTGACCAAAATGTTAACCATTCCGAAGCTTAACTACGAATTTGAGAAGGTCATATCGTGAACATCCAATTCCGATTTGACTTTAACGAAGTTGGGGTTGTCGGTTCTGAAGTCTGGTCCTTTGTGGCCGAATTGGTAGACGAGGCGCGCCGTGGGCACCGACACGAGCACTGACTGCCGGTAGTGGTACCGCATAGCTCTGCTGAATTTCTCGAATGTCATGTTGTCGTTCTGTTTCATCTGACCCCAAAGCTTCGCAACTTCGTCTGGTTTCACGAATCTGCAAAGATAGAAAAGAACATTAGTACAATTGCTCTGATTTTCTTGACAGGTGCTTCCCGTGTTTCTGCCGCTGATAAGGCATTAACGATTTAGACAGCAACACCCTTCCGCATTCATTCTTATCAAATAATGACTTCTGTTTCTAAACCACCGTGGCCGTAATTATTCATAAACAAAGTAAGAGTAATTTTGCTTTCTGGTACATTTTTAATTCAAGGTTTGTAAAGCAACTTGACAAGGTTAAAACTGATGATAATAAGACTCACGCGACGATTGATCGGTTATTAGAAAACAATGCAATTAAATTCATTAAAACATTGTTAAAAGAAGTGTGCATTACAAATATATTTCATGGTGATTCTTATAAGTGTTACTTTATAATAAACAAAATTATCAAATATCAAAAACGGGTATGGTGTATTATTTCGTTACCAAATCTTGCTTTCGAATGATAACTAGAGTCTAGAGACTCTATCATTTCCAGCACTTGCCAACAGATAATGAAATATTTACTCCATAAAAACAGATGATTTCAAATTACCATTGGAATAATAATTTTCAAGTACATGCGAATAATAAAGTATTGAAACGAGGCGTAAGCTAGACAAGTCATAACAGAGTCAAGTTCGACGTGCATCCAATACAACCTTGCATATAATTTGCAGATCATTAAATGAATTCTCAGGTAGTCTGCTTAAGGTATATAATATGAGTAGGTATAGTGTCGAGTAATGATGCAAAATGTCCAGCTAATTGTGATCGGAGTCAAGGGCAACGTGTTGCAGCCATTATCAGCGAACAACGTGACGATAGCAAACGTGCAGGCTTGGTTTTAATATTTTTAATTACGTTACATTAGACAGCTTGTATGTACTGTAGCAGGAATGTTTAATGGGTTTTAGATGTGGTTAGCAACAGTATAGCTAACTGGGAGTTTCGGAGATTTGGACTGTGAAAAATAGC
This sequence comes from Colias croceus, assembly GCF_905220415.1. Lineage (NCBI taxonomy): Eukaryota > Metazoa > Arthropoda > Insecta > Lepidoptera > Pieridae > Colias > Colias croceus. Next base: position 2,627,020 of record NC_059547.1, read on the forward strand.
TCATTTTGTTTAGTATCAAACGATATGCTTGTTGATCAAACTGAATTTATTTGATTATAATAATTTAACAAGTACTTGCAGTTTATATGATGAGCACAAGTGCAAGCCTTAAAAATCTGACCTTGTCTTGAAGGAAATAAAAACTTCAAGCAGATGAATGACGACTACTCGTATGCAAATATGAACAATGTTTAAAAATATAATATCAATTTAAATTTGTATCTGAACAGACAATTTAAAAATATTTGAATATAATATAACTAATGATGAATCAAATAAAGATGCAAGAGAAGATTATAAAAAGGCTAACAATATCATGAATCAAAACTACAAAAAAAGAACAGACGAAGAGCCTAAAAAATATGATTGATTGACGTCGAGTAAAAATATAAAATAACAAATTTATAAATAACAATAAGAAGATAAAAGCCAGGATTGCATTGAAATCTAAATAAAATCAATAACGTCCCCAACATCGCTAAAAGCAACAATTAATTGTTGATTAGTGTTTATTTCCATAGTTAGCATTGAAGTGCTAGGACGATTGGAACTCGCTTTATCAACAAACTGCCGTGGTTTATAGATCGTAAAATCAGCTACAGCTGTTGCTCACCACTCATGGCATTGAATTCTTGTCTGTTTATTTCATTATCAATTACGTTAATGAGGTTAGGAATACAAAATCATTTGCAGGCAATGCGGATTCTTTCATTATAGCTGCTGTTGCAATCATTTCATATTTCTCGTCAAAGACTCTAAAGTAATTTAAACAGTAAATGAGTATCATATTTAATTGATCTATCAGTTACTTGTGAAACACAGCTATTTGCGATATCTCATTAATGCTTTCAAATCAATTCCGACATATTTAAACACATATTTTTAGTGTCGCGTTACCACTAATTTAAACACAAGACGCGGTTTCAATTACGACTGACTGATATTCTTTTAGTTCTATTAGCTGGCTAATTAGATTTTTTTCATTCATTACCGATCATGTTTAGTCACATCCTGGTCGTTGCTTAAACGAGTCGTCAAATGGTTTATTGTTGAAGTGTCACGGACTAGTAAGGTTACATGGTCGTCATTTATTGTTATGGCTTTGCGTTTAGTATGCAAACAGTGTTTATAGTCCACATTTCTCAGTACGAAGTTATTACTATCAACAACGATATCTCTTTATTTTGCAAATGCTTTTAAAGTTATATCTGATTGGCACTTAAAGCGTTTATTGTATTGTATGTTTTTTGTACACAATATTGTGGTCACGTTCGGTTTGAACGGTATTTATACTCTACGATACCGTCAACAAATCGATATCCTAATGTGTACGAGTCAATGTATCTTCTAAGTGTTCGAGCTGTACATCAACTACATCAGTTGCATCGGAATTCTCATGGTCCTTAAACTGTATCGTTTCAGTGCATTGGATACCTGCCATTTCAAAGTACTAGGATGCGTCTCACGTAGGCCTGTTCCTTGGCCCAACTGATGGTGCGATATACCACAAGGCCGGACCTCGACCTCGCAGAGGCGCGGCCAGCATCCAAATTTGTATGAATCACATACTGTGATATGATTACTAAGAACAGTTGACAAATCTTAATGTGAACTTGTTCGTGTACATTGACGAAATTACTGGTAGGTCTTACAAGGCCTAGGTCTATCAACATTTTTTAACATTCCTTAGTGACATATTCTAACAAAAATATTTGTAAAACTTTTCCATGTTTATTAGCGTTCTTTTCTGTCAAAGAAATATTAGGACTTCAATATTATCATGACCTATTTGCATGACCATCTGTTCAAGTAAACAAAGTTTCATTATGCAATTCAATATATTTTGATGCCTTAATATGTAAAGTATTAAACTGCATATAAAAGCATCCAACTTGGCATTGTGACCGACAATTTCAACTTTATGACCCTCAAACGTATATCATTGTCCATAATAATATAATTTCTTTTATATGACATGTTATTGATATTAAATTGGAAATTGATGATTCAGAAGCATTTTGCAATCGTATTTTCCATGTCAATTCATAATTATTAGCAGAAACATTTCTCCATACTTTGTTTTGAGTTTTGAGTTTTTAAAATGTCTTCTGTTAAAGCTTTAACAATAAAACATTTTGTTATTCTTACACAAGGATTTTCTCTTTACTGCGAAGACTGGATTAAGCAAAAGTTGGCAAACAATATACATTTTATTATTACCGTATTTATATTCCACATGACTCTAAATTGACCTCATGCTAATCCGTTAAGTGATATAACACAGATTACCGTAAAGGTGTCATGAAAAACAACTTAATAAAACATTATGTTGTTAGTAGATGTAAAAATGACCTCAATTTAAAAAATCTGTCTATTATGGTTTAAATGACGTCTGAGATACAATCTGCAGCTAAATAACTTAGCAAATACTTCTATATAAAGAATTATATTTTGCAAAAAGCTAAATCTGGTTCTAAAACGCGTACTTTCTTTTATACTTTTCACTTTTACTTATGTGAAATTTATGAGTATAGAGTAATAGAACAGATTTGTGTTTTAAAACAATAATGGTTTTTATAATTAGCAATTTAATTCATTGATAGAACCTTTGCTGTTCTTTACTAAGTATATTGTTTTCTTTGAGCGGTTAACAGTTGCAATATAGTTAAACTATACGATGAGTCAGTTGACATATTATATTGGTCCTTTAACTGTACATTATTGTTTAAAGTATCAACACTGTTTCATTTGTATTCGAGGTTGCTACAACGTGACAGAGTCGTAAACATGTTTTTGCAATTTTTAAGGATTCCTGGCCTTTGTGCGATGTCAAAATCTTTAATGAAACTTTTTAGTATCTTAACGGGCTTCTTTTCAAGATTAATGTTTACTTCTGAGAGTTTGTTTAAAATGTGTCTAGATATCAATTTAAGTTAACAATTTTATTATCTATATAAGTATTTATTTGAAGATTATATATTATGTAGATAAATTTTTATCAGCCATTTGTCTCCATGACACAAGCGAAAAGTATGGGTGATCCCATACGATGATGATCGTGCCGTGTAGGAAAATGTCCTGAAAACAATCCTGAAAATATTTATTTAGTATCTATTATAATAAATAAATAAGGAAATCTGATAAGTAGGATAAAAATAGGTAAACTTCAAGTTATTGTTGTCATTACAATGCTAATAATAGTGTACAAACCTATCTCAATGATTAATTTCTTAGAGCATGGTTGAGGAAAATGTGAATCTAGGTATTTTTGATACCTACGAGTGATAATACCTAGTGAATTTTGTAACACGCTTATAATATTAGCTTCATAAGTATAGTATAGAACCACAATATACAGATACAACCAGTAGGGAAACTTCATACAAACGTTCGAAATGGCTCACGCACACATGCGAGCTTTACGAGAGTCGAGAAACGTAAGGGTATTATGACAATTGACAGCTATATAAGAATACCCTTTACGATTGTCTTGGTTGTGTTCGTGAGCCATTTTGAACGTTTGTATGAAGTTTCCCTACTGGTTGTATCTGTATATTGTGATATAACTCTTTAGACTCGATTTCATCCCACTTCAAACGGACAGTTTTAACTCAAAATTTGTACACTAGGTATCAAAGATGGATCGGTGACAAATAACAATACAATAATTCCCTGACTTTATCATATTAAAGCGGGTTTTTAACTATGTTTATTATTTTAATAATGTAAGAGTGAGTATAACCATTTCTACGGAACATGTATTACAAAGTTTTTGTTCTTTTTCATTTTGTCGGTCAAGGATTCGTATCAAGTGATGCGTAATGCAAATTATTGACTTCTGCTGGTATAGTGACATTCAGCCATGAAAGTGTCAAGCGATAGTCATATTTATTACAAGGGATGACGGTTTCAATTGCGTTGTCACAGATTTGGTGTAAATTTGTAAATCCCACGCCTATCGTAATGAAATATTTGAGGTTATGTGGAGGATCTGTTTATTGCTTTATTTGGGCATATTTTTATATGTATTCACTGCTTTAAGATTGTTTCTGTGCTATAACAAAATTCGCAATGTGTTGCTTTTTATGTTAAAACTTTATGATTCTCTGTCAAGTCCTACTTCGATGACCATGGAATTTTTTTTCGCCACTTTTTAGGTTCATCTTTCAGAGACACGACATTCTGGTTGTAAATATAACTACTTAGTTACTGTTTTTTTTTCTCTTCGGCATAAAATGGGTAATAAAACATCATTTTTTTGATACTCTTTACTTAACCGTTATCACCAAAGTAAACAATATTGACATATTCCTGAATTACACCGCAAGATCAATATTTATTTTTGTTAGTGTTACCATGATTGTATTATTTGTATAACTGATTAGATATACTGTGGAGTATTTTGTATGCAATAACGTGCGCGATAGTAGCGTAGGTTAGGAACATAAATCGTCACGTCGCAAGCGATTTTAGATAATCAACATAGGCTAGTTTTTACCGCGGTGAAACATCTAATTTTCACATCTAATTTCTTTGACCACGCAGGCCAAGCCACACACGGTAAATTAGTCTTAAATATTATGTTATGTTATGACACTGTAAAGTTTCGTGCAAATCCTTCCAGTAGTTTTTTTCGTGAAACAGCAACAAAGATGCTACCAAGTTACCAACCATCCTTAAGAAGTTTGGCATTTATTTTATTAGTAGAACTAGTAGGATAGATATGCATTATGCATGCATAGACAATATTCACAAAAAACAATATATAAAAAAAATGTGTGCTTGTAAGTACTAGTGTACCTACACACGTAAGAAGTGAAACTTCTTTATGACCTTATTTTTCAAAAAAAATAAAAAGTAAAGTTGCATATAAGTTGTAAATTACAACTTATATGCAACTTTACAGAAAAACGAAATCACGCGTGGTAGGGATAAGAAAAAGATGGCGCGTAACGGAAAAATGTCACGCGCAACGAAAAAATGTTACACTAAATTTTTTTCCAAACCCGATAAAGAAGTTTCACTTCAAAAAACCTAAATAAAAACCATAATATATTCGAACTCCACAGAGCAACGGACGAAGCACGCCCAAACAAGGCGAACATGCGCCATTTTATTTACAGTTCATATATCAAACCTCAAACAGGTTATATATACAGATTGTATGATAATTATATATATGAGTAACATTTGGTACCTGAGTTAGGGAAGTACCGATAAAGTTTCTGAAACTACTTTGCATATGAGTGAAATCCCGTGGCTAAAAATCCCCTTGCTTATGCAAATTGTAAGAATTAAAATACTTAACACGTAACTACCTTATTCATAGAAAATGGAATTAATTCGTTATAATTCATTTGATCAAAACAATTGTGTAAATTTGGGGGATTTTTTTTGTAATATTGTCTCTTATGCACAAAGTAATAAATCTGTGTTGCAACTTGCAATAATATCGCCTTTCTGCTCTTGTATTATAAAAAGAAGATATTTGTTAAATTCGTTAGTTTGTTATATAAATTAGATACCATTTTATAATATGTATATTGTGTAGCTATTCGCAGCATTTACCATGTAAATATTCATGAAATTAAATATTTAAAAGAATTTTTTTTTGCAATAAAGTTTCAAAATAATTAAAAAATATAGGAATTATTGATTCAAAGCTTTGACTTAGATTAAACGTGCTAAAATAGAACATTATTAAATGGAACAAATCAATTTACATAAGAATTGTTCTAAAATATAATTAATTTTGTTACAAATTACTTTCTCTTCAATACGTTTGGTTTAAAAATAGTTTATGAGTATACGTTATCTATGTTGTAATGAACAGCTGATAACCTTATCATTAAAACTATATAGTGTTTTAGAAACCATAGTTTAACAGTGTAGGTCTATAATTTAATAAAAAATATCACTTACTTCAGGGTTTATATTAAGGTAGAGTTATTTTTATAAAAATAGATAGCTATGTATTTAAAATGCTATAATATGTTTGTCATTACCTACTCGTTTCATGAAGTAAAAGCCTATCTTAATCCAACTGCAAAATACAATGCTCTCTTGTTAGGAAAAATCAATTTAATGATTGACTTGTTATTTCTAAAACAAATTAACTTATAAAACTCTTACTAATACAGTATCTACTAATAGCTTCTAAGAAATCCACCCATCTCAGAAAAATGTGCAATTATAAGCCCAACAAATCAATTACGCAGTAATTTTCGTGTCTCTACGTCAGTACTGTATTTTTATTTTTTATAGTTCAAAGAACCGATTATTCGTTCGAACATTGTTTCCCTTTTTAACTGTGGACCGAAAAATCAAAATTGAACTTTATAGTAAGGAGATTATGGTTTACATTTTATGTTAAATGTTTTTAAGAATTGAGTAGTTCTGAAATTCGTAATTTGAATTTCAGGAATAACAAATGTGTAACGGATTTTCTTATAGGTTTCAGAACATTTAAATTTTAATGTTACTAACATAAATCGAATAAATAATTAATAAATAATAGTTAAAACTTAAAATACCCATTACTTATTATACCTAGTACCTACTAACCGCATTATATTAACAAGAAATTAGAAAACTTTACGATAATTTTTGCCAATCAAAATTATAGTTAATTCCAATTTATAATTGCGATAGAATTTTTTCTATATTTTCCTCTTTGGATAAATAACTTTGCATGTGGCCTTTTTATCTATAAATACAGACCAATAAGAATCTTGATAGATTAAAAAAAAAATGACCAATATTTCATCCAACCAATTATGAGCAAGGCAAAAACAACTGGCCACAGATATCGAATAAAAAAAGGAATTTGAAAAAAGAACGCCCCAACACTACAAATGTCAAAATATTCGAATGTCAATTTGTGCAGATCGATCGTTCGCGAGATAAATCACATTTACAATTTTTTTCACGTTTTCCTCATGCCGTCTCGCTCGCACCAGTCAGATGCCATCGCTTCTTATAATTGCAACGCTATTTTTATCGCGCGATAAGGTCGCGTCATATCAGTGTTTTTTCATAAATTGTTACCTCAAAATAATTATCTTGGATTCATAAATAACATCATTAAACACAAAAATTAATAATTAACATTTGTGGTTTCCTCGAACGGATTTTAGTGTCAATAAAATGAAAACGAGAAAAGAAAATCCCTGAATGAAGCAGATACTAATAAGAATTTGAATCATTTTTAAATAATTAGATTTTTGAAAAACATGCAAAACTATAATTCATATTTTGTATAATGTATGTAAGCATATTACATATAATATATACTTAAATAAAATTTTAAAACAAGTGTGAACACAGCGTTAATCTCATTAATGCGTCCGCGCATACAAGCATGTGTGTGTGAAATCGCGTAGCAGATAATATTCGAAATCCTGAAATATAGATAACATCTGCAATACAAAATCTGTAAACTATATGTCATCAGTTAGCGATAAAAACAAAAACCACCGAACAATCGAATGAATCATACTAATTGATACTGATGTTACGTAAAAAAACCTTAATCATTTTCTAATAAACCCATTCACACACATGCCAGTGGCATACGTCACTTGTGTACTATACAGTACTATATCAGTGTGAGTGAGGGTGTATGTGTGCGAATCGACGCAGGGAAATCCCGCTGTGCAAATTGTTGTATCACTTTATTTTCAGGGTTCCTCGGAACTCGTGTGATATTGTAAACAATGTCGTTATTACCTATCATGGATTTTCAGTAGTGGTTTTTTACATTTTGATTTAGGTATTGTTTTTACTTTAAAAATAAATATTATATCTATATAATATTGCCTGTGATAAGAACATTTTAATTTTACCTACAGGTCTAGAAAGAATGTAAAAGAAAATTCTCCATTTTTGAAACATTTTTCTTATAAGAAATATATAAATGTAACACAAACACATGAATAAATACATTAATTTATATTGCCATAGTATATTGTGCAGAGTTCCAAGAAATCGATATAAATGATGCCAAGAACAAATGAAGCGTGTATTTTATTCCAAAGTCGGCTTGTGAAGCAATATAGGTACATAGGTTTAGAAGGGAGTATTTCACATAGAAAAACGGTATAAACATAGAGAAAAATAATTATTAATAGATAATTAATAAATAAATCAAATTAATAAGAAATTTAGGCGTTCATACAGCAATTATTAAGATATAATTCAATGATTTTCTGGTCTTTAAAATTAGAAAAATAGAATCCACAACACTTAATTTTGATTCTGTGTAAACATCAGATCACATAACAATAATTTCAACGCTTTAGAAATTTAGAATTCTTCTACAGAGATGCCTTATTAGAATCTTTGCTGCTCTTGGAAAGAAAATAAAACATTTTTTATAGAAATAATAATAATCCCAAAACATTGTGGGCGTTTAAACGTTTACTTTCATATAATATATAGATACTAGATGTATGTAGGTATGTACCTATATTGTATAGGTAGTTTTAGAGGAATCTTCAATCTCTTCAGTCCTCAATCATACTGACTTTTTGTTTGTTTATTACCTAATCAATATATTATTCAGATCAGTAATTGTTAGATGTTTATTACATAAACCATCACTACATAGTATAAAACAAAGTCGCTTTTTCTGTCCCTATGTCCTTTGTATGCTTAAATCTTTTCTAGCGGTTTTTTTTTAATACATAGAGTGATTCAATAGGTAGGTTAGTGTTTAATTTATTAGGTTTGAGACAAAGCGGGCGAAGCCGCGGGCGGTAAGCTAGTATCTTATATACATAACAATTATTTATTTATTTTATATATATTTAGGTAAAAACAAAGGGCTCTTTGAAAAATTTAGAAAAAATTTCTCTGTGATTTTTTTTATTAACTTCATTGTCAAACATCAATCATATCTATAGTAATTTTATAAAGCTGAAGAGTTTGTTTGTTTGATTGGTTGAACTCCGTAATTTCGGAAACTTTCTTTCAGTGTTAGGTTTATCAAGAAAGGCTAAGGCCTTATTATTATAATACATATAAGTATTATCATCATTCTTAGACCACTAGAAGCCAAGCAATGCGGATAAAACCGCAGGACACAGCTAGTATATAATATGATATAAACGATAAATATATAAAGATACGTTTTTAAAGTAATCTATACTAATATTATAAAGCTGAACAGTTTTTTTGTTTGTTTGTTTGAACGCACTAATCTCGGGAACTACTGGTCCGATTTGAAAAATTCTTTCGGTGTTAGATAGCCCATTTATCGAGGAAGGTTATAGGCTATATTTCATCACGCTACGGGCAGCAGGAGTGGAGCCACGGGGGTGAAACCGTGCGGAGCAGCTAGTATTTTATATATTTTATATATTATAGTCAATACTCAATACAATCTTTTACAACAAAATTAACAAGTTTAATTAATCATCACATATTCCTAATTTATACAAATAATTACACGTTTCAACAATAAACACGTCATGTCAATTCACATTAAAATATAATTATGATTAAAGAAGCCTATTCCAAAATATATATTTATAATCAGAAGTTTTTTCAAATCGCGCCGTACATATTTTGTATTCAAATACCTACAATTCTTACACGTGTAGATTTTTTTGACATAATGGGTCATAAATGTTTTTTATTTACGGTTTTTTGTTAGCTCATAAGTTTGTTTGGCAAAGATATTAATTATGTACTTCTTTTATATTATTATATATTTACGAAGTATGGAAATGACTTTCCGGAAATGGAGGATGCGAATTCATTTGAAGGACATGTTTTTTTAATTATTTTATAGTTGTATTATTATTTAGTATATTTTTTTCTTAAAAAAAAATTGAAAAACAAGATTATGTCCTTTAAATATCCTATAATTAACCGACAAGAAAATCAAATCTGACATTTGAACATCCCAAACATTAATGACTCGCAATGAATTAGAAAATAAAATTAAAGCAATTATAAACCTATTACGGAAATTAAGGAGAAAAACTGTTAGTTTCAAAGATTTCATTCATCTAACAAAATAACGAACGACCGAAAAACAAAGAAAACTTAAGGCCGATTGAAGCAAGCCTACCCGGAAGGGGGGTCTACTAATCAATATAATAGAGCCACTATGAGAAAAAAATGTTGATACATATACCTATGTAGATGTTTTACGCATCTTTCCGTGCAAGTGAAATTCGACTTTGTTGCTACAGGACTAGAGTCAATATCGGAAAGGATCACTCTACACGCGGCTGCCCTAGTTATAAATAGATTTTCACGAAAAAGAAATGTTACAGGGACTTTGGTGCAAGCTGTGTACAGAGTAAAAATGTTCAGAGAGTTTTCTAATCACTGGTCGTGTTAAGAGGGCTTATTCAATTTAACGCAAGTCAAAATCTCCGCGATCTATTACGATAGATCGCGGCTTGCGCTATCCTTTTACTATGAACAGCATAAGTCCACAGGAGAGCGCCGAGCAACATGTCCTCTCTCTGGAAAGGCTCGCTGCCGACTGATTTTAATCGGGTCGCGCGCAGTGTTTTATAGTACTTTAAAAAAAATTGTAGAAAAATAATAGAGGTACCTTAGTTGATTTTTTAAATTTTATCTTATAAGTAAGACGTTCTTTTATTGCAATATGTAAAAATTATATTAAACTAAGTCAAATATCTTGGTGAAAATAATCATTTTGTCGACTATAATTTCTAAAAAAATTCACATTGTTCGGATTTTAATTTCGTAAGTTAGGAGTCCAAAATAAAAAAATCTTTTAACTAACTATTTTAATAAGGATTTTTGCAGTTAGTTAAAAAAAATTTTGTGTTAGATCTGTCAGCGATTTCAGATATTTTTAGCTTCGAAATTGACACTAAAAGCGAAATCAAGTAATCATCGGCTCAGTTATGTTGATGGTATTCACAAATAATGTATTAATTGAAAAAAACTCTTAACTAACTATATAGACAATAAAATTTCCTAAAATTATTAGTAATTCATATGTTTGTAAGATAAGTGGTTGATGGACAATCTGGTTTGAAAAATCACATATTAGAGCCAAACAGCGCACGGACCGCGTACACGGCCTTAAACAAATATATTTTTGATTTGAAAATAAAGTTTTTTTAGAAATTACTGATGAAATATATCACCCAAAGCTATTTATGTTTTATGTTACAATCCTAGAAAACATTACGGTATACAAATCACCATTTTTAATGTATGACTTCAATAAGTAATCATAATAATTACTACACGAGAGCCAATTAAGCACAGAACTAAATTAATTACACCGGATGAACTGACGCGTTACATTATATATATTTATGTATTGTTTGCGTTATGGTCAGCTTATATTATTGTACTAATTGGTTATTATTAGGCCGTGTAAACAAGGACAAATGATAATGTTTTATGTCAAAGTTACAGCACGATAAGCTTACCCATGTCTTACCATACTCGTATGTACTATACTAATAAAATAAAGCTGAATAGTTTGTTGGTTTGATCGCGATAATCTTTAGGAACCACGGGTCCGATTTGAAAAAATCTTTCAGTGTTGGATAGTCAATTTATCGAGGAAGGCTATGAGCTAGAGGAGCAATGCGAGTAAAACCACGGGGCAGTTATACACGTAGCTCGAATAAAGTAACATCAAAATAAAATTGTATTTACATAAATAGGCTTCTTTAATAAATAATAATAATAAATAATGTTTTCTTATTTTTACGCTGTTCTTGAACGATGATTAAAATTTGAAAATTTGTTGTTTATTAAGAGAAAAACTGATGAAAATATTAGATTTGCAAATTTACTTCTGTAAATATATAAATATTACTAATTAAAGTCGATAATGACTTTAATTATTAAATATCAATCAGTCTAGATAAATTATCTTTGATGTGTCATTATTATCACATTTGAACGTTTCAGTTTTAACTAAAAAACTGATTATTAATTCTGATTATTTATCGCTAAAGTTATTGTCTTTTCTATGACGACGATAAGGAGCATCTTTCTGATAATTAATTAATGTGATATATAATATTAGCTATATGTATCACGAGAAATGTTTTATATTGAAATTGATACTCGACTTTTATCTGTTTCAGACGGTATATTTTATATAAATAACAGAATAAAATGAACAGAAGATTAAATAAAAAGAACACACACAGTCACACAATTATCATCATTTAAAATATTTTACTTCCTGAACTTAAAAAAATCCAATGCCATATATTATAGCGCTTGCACGCACTGTATATTATCTAATGTATATTATAACGCATAAGGAATAAGACCCATAAAAAACATTAATTAGTCTATAAGTTTTTCGGTTGCCTCTGTGTCGCATTAGTCTCGTTCTAATTTCTCTGGACCACACTCTCACAGACGCAATTAAGGCTAGCGTACACGAGCCGTTGGGGGTGCGCCACCCCGTGAGGGGAAAAATGCGAGAGAAAAACGCGCTGAGCGGAAGCGGCGACACGTGACTCGATGCTGCCCGGGGTTGCCATGGCAACCGCTCCCTTTTTATTTTTATCCACATTTCGGTAAAAATATTCTGCGTATGAAAGTGTGTTTTTTGGGAATTCGTGTTGTATGTATGCTGTGTGCATGCAGTTAATAGTTGAATGTTGTAAATCATAAAGTTGTATAACTCAAATGACCTACCCTAAATTTTACCGTAAAAGGAAAATTATTCAACCTATTGTATATGCTCAGTGTTCTTAAGGAAAACGTAATTTTTTATCATACATATCATTATGTAGGGCCATTGATAAAATATATTACGGTAAAAGTAGTATTATTTGGTAAACAAAACGTATTATACATTCTTATTCTATTTAAATGTCTCGACTATAAAACCTCAAACTTTTTTAACCCAAAATATATGAAACGAAATACCGAAAAATCCTACCGCACTTCAGAGAATTCTTTAAAAACATTTTTAAGAAAAACAAAGAAGCATTTGGTAATTTTATCTATAGGAAAATTTCTTAACACCTACGCCAAAGAAAGCGGTACCGGAAGTGGAGAGGCGTCCTTGAGGCTCCGTGGCAACGAAAAAAAAATCTATAACAAGAGGGGTGGCCTAGTTACTATACTAGCCCGGAGACATGGCTTGTACTCTATTTCTTCTCCTTCCTATGTATTTAGTATTATTTTGTATAGTCTATGTATTCATTACTCTGTTTTAAAGTTAGTTAATAATATACAATATACATATTATGTGTATAGATAAATAATTATGGTAGAGTATGTAATAAAGCTCTTATTTATTAAAAATTTAACTCTGATGTTTATTATTTATTTTTGTTTAAACTCACAGATAATAATAATTTATCTATTTATTTCGCTTGCAATGGATTATAATATCTACGCGCCCTTATATACTATTTATTATATTATATATAATACTAGCGGTCCGCCCCGGCTTCGCCCGTGGTACCTGTTTACGTTTTCTCTACATAAGAACCATCCTCGTACTTCAAGGAATATAATAAAAAAAGAATTATCGAAATCGGTTCAGCCGTTCTTGAGTTATGCGCTTACCAACACATTTTGCGATTCATTTTTATATATAAGATTCTTTGTGTACAAAAGCTTTTAAGTTATATACCTATTATATTTTCCTTTACCAAAATTGTTTGTGTAAATAATCGTTCTTTTGGCCGTTGGCATAGCATAAAAAATGTTAATTTGTAGTAGTTAGGTATTTTCGAAAAATCCTTTATCAAATTTTGGCATTAGAACAGGTTTTCTTTGTTTTAAAACACGAATCTTTATGATCGATTCGAAACAAATTGTAAATTTAAAAGTTTTTATAGTAAGTATACACTATATTTAATATGTATATTTTATATCACATTAATTCTAATAAGTTACACCAATAAGCGGATATGTATTGTCTGTTATTCATAAAAATATTGAATTATTAGCAATAAGTCGACTTTGATTTCAATGATAATTTTTAGAATAACATACACAACATTAAAAGCTAACAATTTTAATTGAACTTAATAACCATACTATGTGTATTCCACAAACATGATTATGTACTATATTCTTAGAACACTTAGGTCGAAAACCGGTTACAATACGAGTTAATAAATACCCATACCACAGACTAATAATAATATACTACGTATACAACCCATACATAGAAAATAATGTTTATATTGCACACACGCGCACAATTCAATATACGAGCATTTGTATATAGTATTCGGTAGGTGTGTCCTAGTTATGTAATATTCCTTCATTTTTTCTTGTAAGCAGAGGAATCTTAACATGATTCTTTTGAGTATGTGTGTGTATGTAGAGGTATTATGTATATGTGTGTGTAATACCAATTCGCCAAATATCTTTAACGTTGATTCATTGAGACATGTCATATTATAATTTTAAAAACTCAGTATTTTTAACAAAAATTATTAAAAAACACGAAGCTGAAAATATAAATATAAACCTTACAACGAATTTGACATTTGATTATCTAATGATTAAAAATAGTGCCAGAAATAAATGAAAATGCATCCATATTGAACACTAAGCTTTTGCATATGTGATCAATGAAAAAAAACGTAAAACCTAATAAAATAAAAATAAAGGTCAGAATCGCGAAGTTGGAACACAATTGCCCACAGCGGATGATGCTACACCATTTTAGACTTTATACCATTGTAATAAAACTCAATATATTGTGTACATCACAAACGTGTGAGCCATTAGCAAGGACAGATCCACAAGGTTAAGGCAAGCATAAAAACGTGGGCATGAGAATCACAAGCAAAAGATGTAAAAACTATAAGATACAACAAAACTAAGAATCGTTAATTTGTTGCATTTATACCGAAAATCTCATTATACCTAACATGGTTTTTTTAGAAAACTGAAATAATAGTAATTCATGGAGATGTTCAATTACTTTCGCAATGTTTAAAATATAACTCATTTCATGGAACACTTTCCTAGCTTTACATTAAATAAAGAAACATTTAAAAAGTATAGTTATTCAATAATTTTCAACGTTCATATTATATGTAGTGTAAAATGTAAATCCACTTACTAATTATAAATAAACTCTACATATCTCAAATCGCTCTATGTTGTTTGAATTTATGTAGAGCTTTAAAAAAATTATAAAGAGTAAACAACAAGTCTCAATCTTGACATAACAAGTCTTAGTTCTTCAATTATTATAATTAATTTTCGATGATGCAATCCAGCAAGCAGGTATAAAACATCATAACTGAGAAAAATCATTTTATTAATTTTCATAGAGTTAGTTCTTCGAATGTTATAAAATATGAAAATAAAGAAAATTGTTCAATTCTAGCCTTTTGTTTTAAACTGATTGAAGAATAAACAGTCACATGTGATTATGTTATAAACTCTACATCGACTCTACCAATTAAAAATTTATTATTTAACAACAAATTACACTTAAAAGTATCTACTCAATTACTAGTTAATCGAATCTAATTATTCTTAATGGAATTGTCAAGTTCTAAGAATTTTATAGCATTTTTTAATGGCAGTTAGGTATTTTCATAAATAACTACATTATATGGATTAAAGGCAAAACAAGTCACTTTACTTATATTCCTTATGAAGAAGTTGAAGAAAACAGTTAATATTTTTTTTCTCGTAGTTAAACGTAATGAGGTGCCTAGATAGTCTTACTGTAATTTGTAGTAGAGCACTACTCCTTTTCAATTTAATAAATTAAAAATTGCTCATTACAATTTCAACCACATTTCAACTTCGCACCTTCATTAGTTATTTGTTCTAAAGTAATTAATATGTATTTACAGTTTATTGTCGAGTTAATGTTTTCTATGATAAAACAATGGGTCCTAAAATGCATTCATCGCAGCCATCAGCACGTACGAGAGGTATTGTTCCAACGTTTCATAATATCATTGCAATTAGCATGTGCCAACCCACGTGTTTTAAAGGACCTAAATGCATTCAACAGCAGAAATTCCAGTCACGAACACTTGTGCAAATCACATACATAAACAACAACACTAAATTCATAGAAACTAACTCACCTGAATTTTCCTTGCGAGTAATCCTCCCATTTTATTATAGAAGGACAATATTTCTCATCAAACAATAAGTTTCTTAGGAACTCCGGGACGGACACGCTACGTGGACGCTTGCCAACTTTTCTGCCGCTGCCTTTCGGCCTGCCGGGGGGTCTCTTAAACAATTTCCGCTTGTCTTCGTCATCACTTGACTTGCTTCCATCACTACCGTAGGCACATTCAGGTGATGCGGTTTCCGTTGATCCAAAAACATCCTCAGCGTCATCACTCGAGTCAGCTGGCTGCATAAAACTGCCGTCGTTCGGCTTGTAATCAGACGCATACAACCTATTCTTATTGTGATCAATAGAGTCCAAATCCAACATAGTTTGCACAGATTCTTGATTTTGGTAAGGATCCGCATATTTCAACACCGTGGAGTGCCGCAACATTTCTTCACTCAAGCGAATCTGCAGTTTATCATATAAAATATCGGCTATCCTCCGTGATACGATGGGATCAATGCTGGGGTGCATCATTCTGTGAAGAATATCGTCACGTCCAAAGTTTTTGAACTCTATACCGGGAATTCTCAAGTTGTAAAAAGGTATATCATAGCCATTGTATCCCTCGTTGACGGCGCAATCGAAAATCCAAGAGAAAGTATCATCAGCTGACCAGTCGATGACGCCTTTGTATCTCCAATCCTCCTGGCGGTAAGATTCGCGGAGGTTGACGAGATTGTGGTATACATTGGTGGCAGAATCAACTTCGGGTTCGGCTAGTACATCGTAAGTGGTGTAGTAGTTCCCGTAGGTGCACGTAGCGGATCCCTTTTTGAAAACTTGGAAGTCGTCGAGGCGCGCGGGCGCCGGCGACTGCGGCAGATAATAGTCACACATGTTTTGATCGTAAGGGCGCGCGTAGTCAATCATGGCAACGTGCGGAGTTGCCGGCGGTTCGCGACAGAATGGGCGGCGGGAGCGAGGTGCGCGTTATTCATACCGCGATATCTCAGCCCAGTTTTGTTTACTCTCGCTACTCGTGATCTGCGTGCTGCGTACGCTAGTAGGACACGCTTTTCTTGTACTATTGTTTTTGTTTACGAATAGGCACTCAATTTTGGCAAACATGTCAATGAATAAATGTTTTGATATCCTCGATTATTAGAGGATACACTCGTGTTAAGTAATAACGGATATACTTTGATTAGATATGGAATTGTTGTATTGTATAAAATTTGATAGAGATGATGAGACACTATTTCGTTATCGGTATTGAAAAAAATTAAAAATTATGTTTATGTTATTATATTTTCCTTAATAAACTAATTTTCATTGCAAAAAAATATTTTTACCTAGGTACTTAATAAGAACATAATTGCAATACCTATTGAGATGCCTCTAAAGACTACGATACCAAATTAATTGTATGACTATATTTTAACTGTCCAAAATTTTATGGTGTGACATTAAATGAGTCAAAGTACATATAAATTATATTTTAAAATACAACAACAATTAATATACAT
Source organism: Colias croceus (assembly GCF_905220415.1). Lineage (NCBI taxonomy): Eukaryota > Metazoa > Arthropoda > Insecta > Lepidoptera > Pieridae > Colias > Colias croceus. The sequence goes on from NC_059547.1 coordinate 2,644,573, forward strand.
AATATATAATTAAGAACTTGAAATTATAAAAATATTTTCTGACTGACTCTACATGACTCTACATTATTAAGCATCATGACATCACAAAAATAAAATTTTCTTGTGTCTAATATTTATTAAATTAAATGTTGGGTAAAGTAAATTGATGCTTAACGATATACCTAAATATTTAATTAAAAAAAAATGATAAGTAGTTAGTTTTTCTTAAATCATAACAAACGTTTATAGAAGATCCTAAAATTTTCTTGTTCAAATCATAAAAAGTAGAAATTACAACTTTCCCTGCCGCAAACTGAAATTCCATTTTTTTTATTCCTTCATACAAAAATAGTCAAAACACGAAGTTCCTGTGCTACAAGCAATTTAGAGCTTTGATGATATATTGTAGGTATGCGTAGGTAAAAAAAATAAGGAAACACGCTTTCATTTGTTAACAATGTTATGATTGGCATAAATATAAGTTATGACTTATGACTATTTTATAATTTCCATTTTTTTATCTACGGAAACTCGCTTTCATTTGTTAACAATGTTATTGGCATAAATACTTATAAGTTAAGACTATTTTATAATTTCCATTTTTTTATCTACGGAATTTCGATACTATTTATAAAAATCACGGTTACTTTCTTGAAATTACTTCGTCGAGAGTGAAAAATTCATTAGGTTGCTGACTAAATGAATTTATAAGAAATATATTCAAGTGAAACTTCTTTAGACGCGTAAGTATAATTTCAAGATCGCGTCATGGCAATGCCGTCACGTCATGAAGTAATGTGACTTCACTTCTGACACGTGTGTTCGGCCCAAACTCTCTCGCTCGTTTTTTAATATTATATTACAGGCCTGTTTCAAAAAATGCGTGCACTGTACACGTGATTAGAATAAAACCTTTTAAAGTGTCTCGTTTTTCTTTCTGCGTCATATTATTTTTTTCTCATTCGAAACGAAATCCACAATCGTGACGCTTCTATCAATTTCTTTTTACTACCTATTGTAGACTGCAATGATTGCGTTTTAAAGTCATATTATTGTAAAATTAGTATTTTACACCATTTAATCAAAATATTTAATAGTATGCTAGCTCTGAACTCTATGTAATATTTGGCTTCAATTTTCAGCTGCTAGCAAAGGCGCAATGAAAAAAAGGTTTTTTGTATTAGTTTTGATCGATATTTTTATATCTTCAAAAATAATTTATTTAACTAACTATAACATTTTAATAAGTTCAATAGAAAAATGAAATTAAACATCTTCACTTCCCTTCAAGCGCTTCTATCCACAGCTTCTATCTAAAATCAGTCTATTAATTTCAATTCTTACGTTAATAAGATAGACATCAAAGGACAAAATATAGGCAGAACGATAAAAATTCAACCTAGATTAAAAAGTAGGCCATTATCGCCCCTTTCATTGTTCAGGCTAATGCTTATACAGTCACGTTTTCGTTACGGCTAAACCGCAATTAATCATCATTCTGTCACCGTGTTACGTACACTTAACGCAAGTGGTCATTTCGCAAAATAACCGGGTAATTAAATGGCGCCGGCTAGTGAGAAAGTTTTTTAATGGTTCCTGCTTGTATAAATATAACTCATATCTCGCCTGATCGAGTAAACATGTTGAGTAATAAGTTTATATTAATCTGTTTGTAATTCCTTTAAATATAGAAGGGAGAAATGTGAAATTGTAATTACTACATCTAATATTAACTTGCGATAATTAAACGCATCTTGTTAATCCATGGTTGCAATGTATCATGTCTCTTTAATAACGGTGAATCGTTACAATAATCCATACTTTTAAATATTTTAAAATATATACCACAGTAAAGAGTAAAGACAAAACATCTATTCAAAATTGCGTAGTAAGTACCTAAGTATGTGAAAATAATCAAATTTTAAAACTAAATCAATTGAACTTTACTTTCATACTTTGTAGTAAACTAATTTCACATTGTGTCCGCGTCGCGTCGGGTCGCTAGTTACCTAAACGTAAAGGGAAAATATATTTTATTTTCTTTAGGGCAATATTATGAAACCAACAGAAGACAGATTCCTTTTTTTAGTTTTTGGGCAAAATAAAAAATTATCTGTTGTTTTTTAATAAAATTACCTTAACACAATAGAAACCGCGAAAAGTACTTCGTTTATTGAACTTTACATTGTACGCAATTGTATGAATCAATGCGGGTTTCACATACAGACAGACTGATTGACTCCTACAGTCGTCATAGAAGATATATGATGCAATTCTACTCCATATTATCCACGAGGAAAAAAACAATTCCATAAGATTTTATTGGAAAATTATGACGGCTGAAACACCTCGACTAACAAATAATGTGTGTGGATTATATTATTTAGGTATTTCTATTGACGTACACCTTGAGGAATACGCAAAGCCTTTGAAAATATAGGTCAAAGTAGTGCATAATAACAGCGAATATAATTAGGCGGGTTCACACAGAGCGCGCAGCCTCGCGAAGCATTTTCCGCGCGAAGCAGCTCGTTCTCTGTGGACGTGACACGGCCTAGGAAAATGCGTGGAATAATAAGGCAGGTCCACACTAACACTGCTTAGTGTAGCAATTGCTTCGCGAGGATGCTCGCTCTGCGTGAACCCGCCTATTAAGTACTAGGTTTCCGCCCGCGGCTTCGCCCGCGCAGTCAAAGAAAAACCCGCATAGTTCCCGTTCCCGTGGGATTTCCGGCATTGTGTCATTTTCCCGGGATAAAAAGTAGCCTATGTCCTTTCTCGGGTATCAAAATATCTCCATACCAAATTTCATGAAAATTGGTTCAGTAGTTTAGGCGTGATTGAGTAACAGACAGAGTTACTTTCGCATTTTTTTTTTTTTTTTTTTTTTATGCAATAGGAAAGCAAACGAGCAGACGCGTCGCCTGATGTTAAGCGAAACGCGCCGCCCATAAGCATCCACTGGGAAGAGGATGTGTTGCTGTCCTCAAAAAGGAAAGAGAGGGATATCACGGGAATTTATTTAAATTACTGCCGGTTTTTCAGGTGCTTAAAGGCACTCTTTTTGAAAGTCTCCATGTTGTAAGAACTCGGGAATACCGCCGTTGGTAGGTCGTTCCAGAGCTTCACAGTTCGCGGGAGAAAGTTTCGCGTAAAACGCACTGTGGAACTCCGCCAGCAATCGAGGTGGTGAGGGTGGAACTTATTTTTCTGGCGGGAGGTGCGGTAGTGGAATTGAGCGGGTGGGATTAGACCGAAGAGTTCCTCAGAACACTCCCCATAATAAATTCTATAGAAAACACAGAGCGATGCTAAATCTCTTCTGAGCGAGAGCGGATCAAGCTTGTCGGATATTTTAGGGTTGTCAATTATTCGAGTTGCCCGACGTTCAATACGGTCTAGAGGGAGAAGTTGGTATTTTGGGGCGCCAGCAAACAGATGGGAGCAGTATTCCAGGTGTGGACGAACCTGTGCCTTGTACAAAAGGAGTAGATGAGCTGGTTTGAAATACTTCCTAGATCTGCTGAGCACACCCAATTTTTTAGAAGCTAGTTTGGCTTTGTCTTCTAGATGGCCTCGAAATTGAACGTCACTCGATATTTGGACACCCAGGATTGCAATGCTCGGTGAGATATTAAGGGGAGTGTTCTGAAACCGGGGAGAAACAAGAAATGGGGACTTTTTGGTAGAAAATACGCAGACTTGTGTTTTTTTGGGATTAAACTCAACTAAATTGAGCCTTCCCCATTCAGAAACTTGATCTAACGTTGTTTCGATAGTATTCACAAGTTTATTTCGACATTCCTCCACGTATGTCCTAGAGACTTGTGAATGGCCGGAGTAACAGGCATCCCCCGTACTGTCGTCCGCATAACAGTGTATGTTGCATATTTGCAACATGTCGTTAATGTGCAGTAGGAACAGCGTGGGGGATAGCACACAGCCTTGAGGGACACCGGCATTAATAGGCAAAGAAGCAGAGCGAAAACCGTCGATAACGACCTCTATGCTTCTGCCTGAGAGGAAGCTGGTAACCCAGTTACAAAGTCCCGAAGGAAGTCCGTAGGAGGGGAGCTTGGAGATGAGCGCCTTGTGCCAGACCCGATCAAAAGCTTTGGCGACATCCAAACTTACAGCCAGGGCCTCCCCCTTACTCTCGACAGCCTCCGCCCATTTATGGGTTAAATAGATCAAGAGATCGCTGGCTGAGCGACCGCGGCGAAAACCATATTGGCGATCACTCAATAGCTGGTCTTTCTCTAGATAACCCAAGAGCTGGCTGTTGATAATGCTTTCCATTATTTTGGAGAGTAAGGAGGTTATGGCAATGGGTCTGTAGTTTGTCGGATCAGATCTATCGCCCTTCTTAGGAATCGGGTGAACAAAAGCGATTTTCCATAAATTCGGTACTACTGCTTTTGTGTAGGAATGTCGAAATAGGCGCGCTAACACTGGAGTAAGCTCGGGAGCACACGTTTTGAGCACTACAGCAGGGATTGCATCCGGCCCACTCGACTTGGATGTGTCTAGGTTACAGAGTGCCTTACGAACAGCTCGTTGTGAAAACCGAATTTCTGGCATTGAGCTTAGTTTACAAGGAATCGAAGGCGGTGTTTTTCCACCGTCATCCAATGTTGAGTTACTCGCAAAGATTGCGCCCAGGAGATCGGCCTTATCTTTGGCAGAGTGAGCCAGAGTGTTGTCACCCCTGCGTAAAGGTGGAAATGACGACTGACTGAAGTTGCCTTGGATTGCCTTGGACAGTGACCAGAATGCTCGAGATCCAGATGGGAGTTGCGCAAGTTTATGACCTAACCTTTCAATATAGGCAGCCTTCGCTGCGGAGATTTCTTTTTTGTAGGCCCTAGAGGCGGAGTTATATTTCTTTTTATAAGTTGCTACGTTGGGATCACGAGTAGCCAGTGCATTGGTCCAGGCTTCGAACTGCTCTTGCTTGCGGCGAGACGCCTTAATGCAAGAACGGTCAAACCAGGGTTTTGACTTGCCACCGACGGGTACTACAGAGGATGGAATGAAAAGTTCCATACCTTGCAGCAACACATCGGTGACAGCGTCTGCACAGATACTGGGATCATCGTGAGAGAAGCAAACACCACCCCATGGGTAGGAGGCATAGAAAAGTCGCAGTCCCTCCCAATCTGCCGACTTATAATGCCAGACTCGGCGGCAGGTTGCCTGTTCCGGCCGTTTTGCACGTTCGATTGGCACCACACTTCTGATCAAGCAATGGTCAGAGGACCCGATAGGGGCGGTGACCGTCACCTGATAATTATCAGGGTGTGTAGTTAGTATTAGGTCCAGCAGAGAGGGTAATTGACCATCCACATCTGGTAATCGCGTGGGCGAGGAGACCAGCTGTGTCAGACCGTAGGCTAAGGCGAGATTGTACACAGTTCTCCCTGCGTAGTCGGTTGTCCGTGATCCGAGCCAATCTGCGTGATGAGCATTGAAATCACCTAGTAAAATAAGTTCTGCAGAGGGAAACTGATGTAATACCTCATCAGCCATTGATTGGACGTGCTCAAAGAGCTGATCAATCCCATTGTTTCCACTGTGGGGTCTGTAAAGACATGCATATATACGAGGGCGGTCTTTAAAATCAACATGCAGCCATATAATAGCATTTATAATATTAGTACTCTAAGATTAGTACCTATATGGATTAATTGTGTAATTAGACTGTCAATTTTACTAATCCCGTGATCAAGTTATGTTATAATAACTTATTAGAAGGTGAAAATTAATTATGTCATAGATATTATATTTGCTTATAAATGATTTTAATTTACAAATAAAAATTGTAGTTTGAGATTTCCCTAACTTTGTAGGTAAAAGCTCTCGAAACGTTTAATACAACATATTTAGTATTTTAAATACAGTAGAATATATTATAATATTATCCTTGTTCAAAATAACAATATCGTGGTTATTATCCTTGTTTCACCTTTAGATTTGCATTTTGTATGTAAATAGATATAGGTATGACCTATTTATCCATACTAGGCTAATAGCTGTGCTAATAGTACAATTTTCTTTTATATAATATTGACCTATTTTTTGAGTTGTGAATTTGTTTTTAGAACTTCCAGAGCCCCAGTGTAATCCAGTGGACTGGTCCAGAGCAGAAATAGGATAACTATGACATACGTTAATCAAAGTGCTTGGCACTGCTTGCTTGGAAGAAATTGCTATTTAGTAATAAAGCCGCCAATTGCTTCTTAAGTCCTGGTATTGTAAAATTAAAAATTGTGTGCAATAATGAATATATAATTAACTATAAAACTACAACTAAAATAACATAATATATGACATGACCTTTACAAGTTGTCGTAGGCTATTATTTCGCAGTTATTCTAAATTTTACTTTAAGCTGTAACTTTCTGTGTCTTCCTAATCACAGGATTTTAGCACTTTTAAATTGTAACCTAATTTTTACCCGAATTAACTCAATTTAAAGTAAGTGCATAAATATCCTGACTATAAAATATTAAGGAAATACACACACAAAACTCAAAAATGTATCCTAGCAACATATAACCGGGTTTCCTCGTACAATCAGTGATACATAAAATATTATAAACTGTAATTAAATAGGTTCATGGCGTTTTCCTCGTGATATGCTGAATTGTGTTAAACAATCGTGTAATTAATTTAAACCACCGTAAAATATCACCCTATATAATATTATAACCAGTAAAATCACAGAAGTAAAATTCCCGTTATTTTTTCATAATTGTAACGAAAGAAACTATTTTAGTTTAAATAAGATATGTTTTGCTTTCCGCTTTTTAATAACCAGTTTTTGGTTATAGATAAGGCCAGTGATTTGTGTTTAATTGTAATATCTATCCACTTGACGATGAATATAATTTTAAAATTGATAACACTGAAACCGGCGCTCCATGATCCGTCGGTATTCAAGAGTTTTCTGTGTATTACTATTGTATGTAGGCATTTTTTAAAAGTTGAATTTTATTCCTTCAAATAGGACAAACGTATCTACACTAATATTATAAAGAGGAAAACTTTTTTTGTTTGTTTGTTTGATTGTAATGAATAGGCTCATAAACTACTGGACCGATTTTGATGAAATTTGGCACAGACAATCTTTAGACCCTGAGGAAAAACATAACATACCTTTTATTGCGAAATATGTACCACGGGCGAAGCCAGGGCGGACCGCTAGTAATTTTATAAAACATGACATTAAGACTAATTATTATCAATATTATAGATATGTACTACATAACATTGTAATGTATAATCGATTTTTTTTTTTTTTTTTTTTTTTTTTTAAACCATTTATTGATAGAAAAATAAACATACATTGGGCATACAGAATAAACACCACATAAATCGACACGATTTGATCGTGGTGCACATGCATTCTAGACGTTAAACAAATACTAGATAGATTAATATAAATTTTGTTACATTACATATGAAATTACATTGAAAAATACATTAAGATGGCAAGTAAATTACACAACAGAAAAAATATGATGTACAATAGGGTACTTGTGGAAAAAAATTTTTGCGATCACCTACTGTGCTGGCCGAGTCTTTATAAACGTGATATATAGTATGATTTTAATTGACGGTTAACATTTTTACAGTTTATTTTATTTTTAATGTTATTATCTAATTTATTGATTAAACGTGGAATTATGTATGAGCATCTTCTTTCGCCGTAGCGGTTATTGGCTCTGATAGTACATAATTTATTTTGTGTTACTTTTCGTGTGCCAAGGTTGTGAGATGTAACTTTTTCAGTAAATGTTTTATTAAAAAGTTGTTCTTTTAAGAGATGTACTTCTACTTTTTCGAAAATAGGTAACACATTGCAGTGCTTAAAAAGTTTGCTTATATCGTTTTCGTATTTCTTTTTTATTCTAGTTGGGACTATTTGTTTTAAGATGCGGATTTGAAGGTTGAGTATATTTTGTAAATAAGTTTTATACGTTCTGCCATAGCTACTAAGGCCGTAGGATATAATCGAATCAACTAAGGTGTTGTATAGTAATAATTTTACCTTGTATGTTAGTCTGTTCCCTATTGCATATATTTTAGCTGCGAATGCGCGGAGTTTGTCACATACGGCTTCAATTTGTTTGCCCCAGTTGAAATTATGGTCTATAGTTAGTCCCAAATATTTGTAATGATTCACAGGTTCGATCTGACTACAGTTAGAGCACGATAATGAGCATTGTTTATGCAAGCATGAGTGACAATGGCAGATAAGCTGCGGCAAGGCAACTTGTTTCATATATGGAGACTTGATGTACAATAATTTAGTTTTATTTGCATTGATGACTAATCCCGCATTATGACACCACTTAGATATATTGTCGAAGTCGTATTGAAGAAATTTAAGGGCTAAATTCGCATTCTCATGGTTTATAAGGATACAGGTATCATCAGCGTACTGAAACATTTTACAATGACTGAGGTGGTCACTCATATTGTTGACATACGTTAAAAAGTGCAACGGCCCCATCACCGAACCCTGAGCTGTACCCACTTCAACGCTACTCATTTCGCTGAAACTGTTTTCTATTCTGACGCAAGACTTCCGTCCATGCAAATAGTCTTTACACCACTCAAGGAGATTGCCCCTTATTCCGCAATAGTCGAGTTGGTCAACGAGTTTGCGATGGTCTAGCGTATCAAAAGCACGCGAGAAGTCTATGAAAAGGGCGAGTACATGCTTTTTATCATTAAGGTAAGTATTAACCTCGTCAGTAAAGTTTGATAGAAGTGTCGTAGTGCTTTTGCCGGATTGAAAACCATACTGATGCGGAGAAAGAATATCATTTTTCCTTAGAAAAGAGTGAATTTGATTGCTTATTACTTTTTCTGCAATTTTATTAATGCAGGAAAGTAAGGTAATTGGACGATAGTTCTGACAATTATTTTTTTCACCTTTTTTGAAAACCGGTCTTATGCAGCCAGTCTTCAGTGCATCCGGATATCTACCAGTCCGAACTGAGGTATTTATGAGATTTACTATTACGGCAGATATCTTATCACTTATAGACTTAATATCGATTGCCCTTATTTTATCCATGCCTGGAGCCTTGTTATTATGTAAGTTTTTAATGATATGTTGTACTTGTTTGTGAGTGGTTGGCTGAAATCGCATACTAACATCCACCGGCCTACTGTTTCTCTTAAGAGCTAAGTCAATTTTGCAATTTGGCATTATGTTTTTAATTGAATTTTTAAATTCCATTGCGAATTTTTCCGCGATTTCTTTACAGTTTAGTGGAGTGAAAGCACGTACAATTTGTGTGTCGATTGTTCGGGTTTTGTTTCCACAGATACTATTTATAACTTGCCACAACTTTCTAGGATCGCCGCTAGATTGTAACCATATTATAATAAATAATACAATATTTAACTTCACACTAAAGCATCAGTCACCTAAAAAACTCATTTAACCTTTTCTTAACAAACGAGGTTTCAACGACCGTGATACAATTGCATGTAAGTCCTCGGATTTTTTGCAAACAACGTCTGCAAAAATAAAACAACATATATTCATCTTAAGAACTTGTTAGGCCGAGGAAACGTGCTGACGAAATAAGCATGTTACCTGCACGATGACACGGCATTTTTACTTTTTCCTTCTAACTTCCGATCGTTTATGATGCCCTGGTACTTTTTGACTAATTCTAGAAATTAAAAAAAACATATTGCAATCAAAAATATGAAACCTTAATTAATTTGTTTTAAGTAGATCATTGCTACCAAGCTTTTCGTTTGGGAAATTATTTTAAATAAATAAAAAAACGCAAGAAGAGACAATTTATGTGGATTATATATATGTAAATATTAAAACTACACTGACCTTATGAAGAGCAAAGGGTTGATTTACAAATTTCATAAAATATACGAAAAAGAAAAGCTCAAAAAGCTACTTAGCCGATTCCGGATAGTCTTCCAAATATTTGTATATTTTTACCTTGGGTCAAGCGGTTAGTTCTAAATACCAATATTATATGCCAACCTCTACAGAATATGTCTTATTATAAAAAAATAAAAAAATAATATTGTTAACATTCCTCAAAATTGAATTTAATTATAACGGCAAGTAGAAAGAAGTCACCACGTGTCTTTAAGGAAAATATATCAATATATTTTCCGGTCGGAAATCATTATAAAACCAGCAGCGAATTTTTCTAACTCTTTGTGAATTTCACTCTTATGACCTTAATAATCTACACTAATAATATTATAAAGAGGAAAACTTTGTTTGTTTGTTTGATTGTAATGAATAGGCTCATAAACTACGGGACCGAATTTAAAAATTCTTTCACCATTCGAAAGCCACATTATCCACGAGTTATAGGATAGGTTTTATCCCGGAAATTCCACAGGAACGGGAACTATGCGAGTTTTTTTTTTGAAACCGCGTGCGGAGTCGCAGTAATTCAATAAAATAATAAATTTTAATTCATTCATCATCCGTTTTAATATCAAGGTATTCTTAGGTTCGAGGGGCACCGGGCGATGGAGCGGGGATTTAGTCCATCGTCCGGTGAGATGAGGCGGCGTGAGACGTACTCCGTTCACGCCGTCCCATGAGGTTAGAGCTGGCGGGCTCATAGTTTGTGTCGGCCTGGAGACGGGCAGCTGCTGATGGGGTCACGGAAGAATTCTACCTATACCCGTGGCCCCGTCGTTTATGTGGCTTGACGGAACACAGTGGGGTTTTGGTCGGTAGGAATCCGACATAACCCGCGGCCCTTTCCCCGGACGCCGTGGGTATCTATGCAAGATTTCCCCACTTTAAAAAAAAAAAAAAAAAAAAAAGGGTTCAAAAATATTTCATAGAAAAATATCTACCCCGCTCCTATTTGTCATAGCATGATGTTGTAGAATGTAGAGCATTCCTTTAAAGAAAAATAGTCTTCTATTTTATACATAGTCTTATTTATCTATATTATAATGCTGAAGAGTTTGTTTGTTTGAACGCGCTAATCTCAGAAACTACTGGTCCTATTTGAAAAATTATTTCTGTGTTAGATAGCCCATCGAGGAAGGCTATAGGCTACATATCATCACGCTAACACCAACAGGAGCGGAGCCACGTGGGTGAAACTGCGGAGCGCAGCTAGTTAATAATAAATAGGTTGTTATAATTATTTATACAAAATACAAAAATAATTTTGTATTCAAACGAATTATTCCTGAAATTGGCAAGTTAAATAAACAAAACAAATCTTTATTATAATTATTTAGTCCACATTTTTTTAATTTTGCTTATAAAACGCGTCCAAACCCGCTTTCTTGCCACATCATTGCCTAAAATCCCCAACTACTATGTGTCATAGAGCTTACCACTCTTTACTAAGTGGGCAAATCCCAACGCATTTAAAATTCTCTTGTTGTTTTCTATTTATAGTTTCCAAGTGTTATAATTATTATACGTATTATTCTATAAAACACTATAATGATTTTCCTTATTGACAAGTACAATGTTTTGGTTTATACTTGATTAAAAGGTACGGAAAGCAACCTACCTCATTGGAATACAGTACATAGAAATATGTCCAGAACATTAATTATATATTTGAACACGCTAAGAATAATTTAGTAAAGTAATACACAGATTTTTATTTCAGTTACTTCTTTAATTTTCAAAAATTTACCCTATAGACCCCACCATAAATGTGAATTTGTAAACTAATTGGTTCCTCATTTATATTTTATCAAAAAATTTAATTAAACCTGTTTCTCTTTTTAAGTATTTTAATTTTAAGCTCTTTAATTATTTCGTGCTGCTTCTCATGACTTCGTACGCGTTTAATTCTAAAATCTTTAATACATGAGCTGTAGTTGCGGAACATTTCTATGAAAATGTACTCATTAACGATTAGAACTAACATGTATCTTTAAAAAAACATTTTTACTAGCAGAAATGCTTGTTTCTCAACGTAACAATCGAGTAGAAACCTTGACTGTTCTGTCGATTAGATTTTTAGTACAGAAACAAAGCATGCGGGTTATATTGCCCAACTCCATGTCAAATACACATATTTATGTGAGGTTATAAATTATTTAAATATTGGGCGAACGAGGATTAGTATTTGAGAAGAAAATCTAGGTAAAATATTTATTTGTAATTAATCCAACCTATATTATGGAGTCTTCACTACATAGTATAAAACAAAGTCGCTTTCCCTGTCCCTATGTCCCTTTGTATGCTTAAATCTTTAAAACTACGCAACGGATTTTGATGCGGTTTTTTTTAATGGATAGAGTGATTCAAAAGGAACGTTTTAGTATATAATTTATTAGGTTTTAGACAAATCGGGTGAAGCCGCGGGCGGTATAAGCTAGTCGTTTATAATAATCTAGTTGGACTATTTATTTGGTGATAGGTACGCCTATCTATCCTACAAACCCATGCCAAGGATGATAGCATTATAATCACCATTATAATAACAATGAACTAAACAATTATAATTTATAACAAAACATAACATGCAGCTAATAACTAAATTTCTTAGGCACGTGCTTATTTCTTTACGTTTTCCTGCTCTTCGCACGTGATAGACTATGTTATGTACGGTTATGGTATGTTTAATGTTTATGCTATATCGTATAATTAATATGAAATATAACAAATAGCACATCGGAAATCCATAATATTATAAATGCAAAAGTAACTCTGTCTGTTACTCAATCACGCCTTAACTACTGAACCAATTTACATGAAATTTGGTATAGAGATATTTTGATACCCGAGAAAGGACATAGGCTACTCTTTACCCCGGGACATAGGATAGGTTTTATCCCTGAAATCCCACGGGAACGGGAACTATGCGGGTTTTTCTTTGACTGCGCGGGCGAAGCCGCGGGTGGAAAGCTAGTTCTATATAAATCTGTATATATAAAGGTATAATATAAGTTTGTTTACATTCAGCCCACTGACTACTATTGACTCTTATGACTTAAATTTAGGAATACATACTTGCTCAATAATAGAAATAAAACAAGTCCGGGGTTAATCCAATTGTTGTACTTGTATTATAGTCATATAGTTAAGTCGAACATATCTGTCCATTTAAAGTGGGTGAAAATCGAGTCTAAAGACAGTCGGATAAAACAGGCATTCGGTTATATAAGTTCGGTCATACAAACTTACAGGTAAAGCTAATAAAATCGTGTTAAAAAATGAAAAGTGAAATAACATAAAGTGCATCTGCCCAATATCCAATTAGAAACGTGACCTTGATGCTTAAATTTTAACATTGACTAGAAGTCTTCTAGAAGTACTAAAACAAATTATATTTGTATAATATAAGAAGTCGTTGCGCCTATTTAAACACACATATTATAATAACCTAGAAACATCTACAACACTAATTGTTTAAAGCGTGTTGTCATCAGAAATTTGGGATTCCCGTAACTGAATGTGGGAATCGAGAATATAAATAGTACCCTGTCGCGAAATTGGTCCAATTTGTGACTAAACATGTTTTATACACTAAAGAAATAACATGAGCATGCGTAATCTACCTTTTGTATTCAAGTATTTAAAATCACAGCATGAAAGTGCATCCCATTTGGAAAAAAATGAAGTTGCTTCATTAAGGTTAAAGTTTATGCAAATATCTCACACAAGTGAAAAAGAGTTCCATTCACATTCTAAATAAGTAGTAACCATTAATAGGATCTAAATAAAATTTGGCAAATAGATTAATATTCATAGATCTTAATAACCTAATTTCTGCTCTACTACTGATTTTAAACAGGTTAAATGCTCATAAAATACATTATTTTTCAGCAACATGTTTGTTCCATATAAAAACAACAAAACATGATTAAAACAAAAGGAATCTGCAAATACACTATGAGACGATATTATTGTTATTGCGTCAATAACTAATGACGTGTTTTGGTTACAGTTAGAGGCTTTTCAATAAATAATAAGGATAATAATATAATTAAAACACAATATTATGTATATACTAAAGGGAGTGACATGACCTCTGTGAATTGAAAGATCACTGCACTAGCAATGTAAAATATATTAATTATTTTGAAGTGAAACTTCTAAGCGCGTTGAGAGTAATTTCAAGGTCGCATCATGGCAATACCGTCCCGGCGTCATGGAGTAAGCCGACGATTTTGGAATCTTTGAATATTGCCGAAGAAGTTTCACTTCTGACGCTCTTTTCTAAATCCCTTTCAATTTAGACCCTTTTCTTATTGCTTTAGCATCTATACTAATATTCTAAAGCTGAAGAGTTTGTTTGTTTGCTTGAACGCGCTATTCTGAGGAACCACGGATCCGATTTGAAAAATTATATCACTGTTAGATAGATCAGGAAGGCTTATAGGCTACATATTATCATCACGCTAAGGGCAATAGGAAATAGCGTGTAAAACCGCGGGGCACGTCTAGTTAAGTATGCCTATTTATGCATTCGTTAAGAAAGCTACATTTCGCTTAGCCGCAGACATGATTAGGTATGTAGCTAAGTGAAGTTAAAAACAATAAAATGTTTACTGTCTTTTAATTGCGTTCCTTAATGTTTAATTCACAAAAACTTGACCATTTTGAATACAAAGGTTATTAAAAATTCGAAGGACATAACAACTGTAAACTTTCCGTCGTTTTTTGGTAGTAAAAAATACCCAAAAATGACATCATTCATATTAAATTGAAATATTATGTACAGATGTCAAAAATGTAGAGCTAAATATGTTTAATTTTCTTAATTTTTTTCGGTTTATATAGTAGCTTATTAATGCCATAGATTACCATTATTGCAACAGTAGTGAAAATCGTACATCGTAAAAAAAATCGTAATCGATTAAACCTCATGTCAATATACAATTTTGTACTTCTCAAGTCCTTTTAATATTAGTTATAACTTATAATTAAAACAAAAACATTATTTTATTTTTAATATTTAATTTAAATGAGTCGAGTATTCTTCATGCATATTTTAATTTAGTAAATGTTTTTTTTTTTTATAAAATTTTTCCCAGTTTCACCAAAATTGGTTCAGCATTTTTTAAGACACAGACAGACATGAAGAAAGAATTTTATTCCTCAGATTATTTTTACATAATCATCAACTTGTTCCTAGACGTACTATATCAGTAGACAAAGTCATGGGCATTTTTATGACTAGTATAAAATAAATTATAGTAGGTATAATGTAATCGAATATATTTTAAATATAAAATAGATTAACCTTAGAGATTAATCATCTCAAACCGGTTCATAACTCGCCAAGCATGGTACTGTTAAATTTACACGAAGTTTACACGTGCCAATTTTTTTTACTACTATAGCGTGCGAATACCTTACATAATAATAATCAACACTATGGGTATGTATGTGGTTTTAATGGGGTACTTTTGGATTTTGTGTATAATTACAAAATAGCTTCTAGACTGAACTGGTATACCTACTTTTATACTAAACTAGCTTTCCGCCCGCGGCTTCGCCCGCGTTTTCAAAGAAAAACCCGCATAGTTCCCGTTCCCGAGGGATTTCCGGGATAAAACCTATCCTATCTCTCAAGTTGGATCGAACTGCACATGGTGTGCGAATTTTATTATAATCGGTTATGTGGTTTAGGAGTCCATTGAAGACAAACATTGTGACACGAGATTTATATATATTAAGACTAGCTTACCGCCCGCGGCTTCGCCCGCTTTGTCTAAAACCTAATAAATTATAAACTAAAACCTTCCTCTTGAATCACTCTATCTATTAAATAAAAACCGCATCAAAATCCGTTGCGTAGTTTTAAAGATTTAAGCATAGGTACGTACACAGATAAAGCGACTTTTGTTTTATACTTTGTAGTGAAGCTTTCAATAAGTGCAAATAATCAAGGCAGGACAATCTAATTTAAATTTTTGGTTTTATAATTTCGAATATTTACGTACACAGAAGTACCCTCATTAATATTTCATCTTAAAGTGCCCAATCGTTGTCTGTATTCAAACAGTATCTCATAATTATTCCTCTAACTCTATGTTATGTTCAGCTTATTTGTTTTTCTTGGTGTACAATATAATTAATTCATTCGGCAAATAATGACCTTTTCGGTCTTTCCAAAAAGACATGAAAAGGAACCCAGAGTAAAACACTTTTTATAATACCACATAATACTTATAACACTAAATTACAGGTTGAAAATGAATCGTCGTTTTTGGGAACCTCCGAACCAACCAATGATTGCCCAGTTATACTGTGACCTTCGTTTTGAATCAAAAATAACAAATGCTGTTGTTAGGCTCTCCGTTTTTAAATAACAAGTTGATACTTCGAAAATTGATATGCGTGCCAAAATTATTATGATTATTAAGCTACATTACCAATGCTTCAAATTGGTGAAGAAAAATAATACAAAATCGGCATCTTCAAGAATTAAAATGTTAGACGACATGTCAATCACAAAACACAAGACATACACTATCATAGTAAAAACTAAAAACTACTAAGAACAACTCGTACTTTGCCAAAGTTCTTGATTATAGGTAGGTACGTATAATAAGTATATATATATTTTAATGAAGCACACAATTCACTATTTCGACTTTTATTTACTTTTATTTTATCGATACAATATCATCGGCAGGATCTTGATTGTCGCCTAAACTCTTATAGGAGAAATGCGACCCCATTATGATAACAATTATCGTCTGGGAACATTGATCAAAAGTGCAAAACATATACATAAAAACATTTTTTCAGTCTTTATACAAGTTTACTCACCACTTAGATTGACATATTTATTTTGCAAACCTCATTACATTTTAATCCTAGTTTAAAGAATTTAAACTATTGTCGGCCATTAATGCCATAGATTGGATTGTTAATTATTTATTACTTATACTTTTTGCATGTTTTATACGGCCATAGCTTTATATCAAGTTTAGTATCACAATTACCTTACATGGATTAAATAAGTATGAGTTTATCTTTATTATGTATACCTAAGTTCATCCTTATTCTTACTAATATTATAAATGAGAAAGTTTATGTTTGTTTGTCTTTCTTCACCTTCGTATCGAAGAAATTATTTGTATGGAATAATTCTTATGTTGTGTTTCTTGTATCTAGATAATTTAGAGGCTAGAGAGTCTTACTTTACTGTTACTACTTTACTGTTGCCTTTGACCACGCGAACGAAGCCGCGGTTAATAGTTAGTCGATTAAATTATAAGCAATATTATAGCATAAAAACAATGACATTTCATAAAATTTTCGTTTTATAATGAATCAGCACAATTCATTTTGACATTCGTCAGATTGCATAAAAGCCACAACGTACCTAATATTGAAGACTTTTGAACTTTTATTAAATAAATATAATACATAATAAATTATTTTAGGGTTATTATCTACATGATACGCTATTATATTTACAACTAGCTGTGTCCCGCGGTTTTACCCGCAGTGCTCCGCTCTTATATCTAACACCGAAATAATTTTTCAAATCGGACCAGTAGTTCCTGAGATTAGCGCGTTCAAACGTTGTATAGATATGTAAAATATATTGGTTAGGATTCAATGCAACCATTTCATTATTTACTCGCATTTCTCCTACTTGCAGAAACCACAAAACTGCTTAATAGAGAACAATTTTAAAATTTGCGTTTTGTTAAGATATTTGCGACGTAATTACATTTAAAATATATTACAATATGTCCATCTGCTCATAAATATTGCATTTGTTCTGATAAATATTTATAATGACGACTTTACAAGAATAAATAGTAGTGTTTAATTTTAATTATCAATCACACATTTTACAACTTAATCTAGTAGAGCAAGAATCCAGTAAAAATATATTATAATTTGACTCTACGATTATTTTTATGACTTAAAGACAGCCAGATTTCATAGATTTTCTTTACAGAAACCATTAATTGAAAATGGAGATTCCATTTATTTTTTGCGAACTTAACGGATCTAGACGAGGCAGTCCCATAATACTATTGAATATTATTTCTCTTTTACTTTACTTGTTAATTTACTGCAATATAACCGCTATGCCTTATTCAATATAACATTTATAATTAATATGCCATATGAGTCGGAAACATAGTCGAAGAAACTTTAATGACATCACTATCGCTAAAAAGAACTAAATGCAAATGGAAACAAATTAATGAGATAATACGGATTTAATGTATAAAGGTCATAATATAAGCAACTATATCACTATTATGAAAGTTACCTTACTCAAGCATTTGATAACATTTCAAGGGAAAACGCGGGAAAAACCTAGTATACAGCTACGGGGGGATTACCGTCAAACCGGTGTAGCGCTAAAATTGCGCTCTACTATTATTATTTATTACAATTTTTAATGAGGGCCTATAAGGTCACGCATCAAAAATCAGAAGCGTTGTGTTCTCATGCTGATAAGAATAATCTATACTATTATTATAAAGCTGAAGTTTGTTTGTTTGTTTGAACTCGCTAATCTCAGAAACTACTGGTCCGATTTGAAAAAGTCTTTTAATGTTAGATAGCCCATTCATCGAGGAAGGCACAGCTTGTTGAAAGATAATTATGAGGATTTTGTGTCCGGTGTGTGAAAGCGATATGTCTAGGTACTAATGTTTAAAACTTTAAATATTATTAATGTATTAGATATAAGAATATCAGGAAACCAAAATTTTCCATAGTAACACTCTTGTGCTACTTTAGAAGAATAAGACTAGCTTTTGAGTATGATAAAAATAAATTTATGTAAAATATTCGTTCACCGAATCTCAAAATTACATAATGCTTGTTTTATCAAGCATTTGGAAAAAAATATACATCCGTGATGATTTCATACTATTATCAATGTAAATTACAAAACATTTTTGCATATTCAACTTTGCTTTTATATTCTTGACGCTGATTATAATCAACATCATGCTATGGATTTTGGGTCATCTTCACAATCGAGAGCGTTGGCCAAACACATTTGTTTCATCATCATCGACGCTAGCCGGCATTTCGGCGATTATGAATAATCATACAATGACGGCCGACCATTTAACGACATTTAAGCCATCTACACTATCGTGATTGCCTTTTCTCGCCCAACACTGCCGATTGTCAGGAGGGCAAATTAATTATTCTAGCAACAGATGGTACTTAAGAAAATGAATAATCAAGCGGCATTTTAGCGGCATTCACGTTTATAGTTGGCACGCGACTTCATACCACTTTAAGGTCGGCAGACATCGAAATGTGTTGGCGAATATGAAACAGTTTTTTGTTATTGCTTTGTTTTAATATTTTTAAATATTCATGTGTATGCAGATGTTTAATTAACGACTTAGATTTATATCCTATGAGATAATTTTTTGAGAATATTCTAGGGTCGAATTATTTTCTCAAAATTTTTGATTGTATGTAAAGATATTCATTCCTTTTCGAGTTTTTATTAGAGTTGTTAAAAGTTAGTAATATTGTTTAAAGCGGGTGTCATCGCATACCACAAGCATCTTGGTCATTACAGATTTTCTGGGTAGCAGGAACGGAGCTGTGAAACTTTTAGGCAGATCAACTTAAATCATGCCTACTCAAAAACTTATTATCAACCTTGCCTCCTTATGCATGCATCATCATATTATTATTATGTAACAATTCCATAAATTCCTACAAATCATAAACAACTCGAAAACATTTAAAAGTATAATGTTGATCGCGAATTGCGTATACGAATTTAAAGTGAATATTTTTGATTTTGCAAAACGGACGCTGATGACGCTCAGATTAGTTCCAAACAGGTATTCTATCGAAATTCCTATCCTCTGACCTTTAAAATGGACGTCAGTTAGACCACGCCTACATTATATGGACGTAACGATAATTATTTGGGATAATCAAACACGTTATTATGACGTAGATAGATATTATGTTATATTTAATACGTCATAGGTACGTGAAAGTTTGTTATGGTGTTAAATATGACTTATGTTTGAATGAATGAATGAATGAATGAAAATACTTTATTTGCACCAACACAAGGAGACAATATGAAAAAAACACATGCAAACAAACACGTACAAAAAGGCGGCCTTATCGCTAAAGCAGCGATCTCTTCCAGGCAACCTTTAGTCGAGGATCATGAGAATTACGTTTTATGATGAGGTTGATGGTGCAGAACACAAAAATCATTAAATAAATAAGTATAAGACTACATATATTATACATATACATACATACGGATATTATAAAGATAAATAGTAAATATTTAGCTGCTTTTTAAACTCATTTAATGTCCCTGCCCTTCTGATTTTGTCGGGCAAACTGTTCCACAGCCTGATAGCACGGACCGTAAAGGAACAGTCATAGAAATTAGATCTGTGAATAGGAACATGTAATAATAATGTTTATTAGTATTTCGATATTTTTTCTATTTCATTTATTCTACGAGATACAGATATCATTTTTCGTGTAATTTCAGCTTTGAAGTGTATCATCCGTGGTTGTATGATTGTAATTTGACGCTCAGACATAGTTTAATACAAGATAATTAGATCGTTAGACCTTAAAATATAACTTCCCATTCCATCCCATATACTCCAACCTACTTATTGAATATACGCAAACAAAAGATGCAAAAAAACAAACTGCGCATCGAACAAGAAATCTCTACCTACTCCATTGACGCAGTTACACATCCGATCCAAATCTGACAGCCCACGTGTAAGTTGATCGATATAAAAAACGCTATCTTATACGCAAATAAAGAACATTTTTATGGTACATATTGTTTTGCATTCAAACTAGCTTCCCGCCCGCAGCTTCTTTCGCTTTATCTAAACTTAACAAATTATATTTTAAATCTTCCCTCGTGAATCACTCTATCTATTAAAAAAACACCATCCAAATCTGTTGCTTAATTTTGAAAGACATACAGACGCACAGATGGTGGAAAGCGACAATTTGTTTTATACCTACTATGTATAACAAAAAACTATAATTAAATAAGTGGTGCAAAGGACATGGTAGCACTGTACGTGTACAGCAATTTGCAAGACTTCTTATATACTAACGGCCTTACCTATAAAATGTTACCCATTCGCTATGCAATGAATTAGTTATTGCAATAACCTGTCTTGTTTTTATGATGAAGGTTCCATGTGAGCAAGAGCAGGACACAGCTATGGTAGAAAATGGTAGAAATTGATCCATTGTTTAACTTTTTCCTGCAAAGAGCTCTCGAGAATTTATATGGTCACTATCATTTTCGATCTCTAAATCATTTTTATTCCTAATTATATGGCAACAACAACGTAAGAAGGTACTTGGTAGAAATCTCCACTACAAAACCTCAAAACGTATTTGAAATCTTCCTGGCTGGCTACATAATCCATACTAATATTATAAATGCGAAAGTAACTCTGTCTGTCTGTCTGTCTGTTACTCAATCACGCCTTAACTACTGAACCAATTTGAATGAAATTTTGTATAGAGATATTTTGATACCCGAGAAAGGACATAGGATAGGTTTTATCCCGGAAATCCCACGGGAATGGGAACTATGCGAGTTTTCTTTGACAGCGCGGGCGATGCCGCGGGTGGAAAGCTAGTAACTTATAATATTATTATCATTTGGCTCTTTCATAAAAAGAAATATACGCTGATATTTAATATAGCGCCATCTATTATCAAACTTAACAAAACTTCTACTGTGGGAATTAAGCAAAATATGTAAAACACATACAATTACAATATTTATTACAGGTACTGGAATATTTCAAATTAGTATAAGTAATTGTTTGTTTTTCAATAAAGTAGAAAGGTTGAAATTCCCTATAAATATTTGACATCCTTTATCTATGTATACTGTTATCTACTATAGATATTATCATTATATCATTTTTTTGAAAACATTAATTCAAAATTCAGCCCGGATATAAAACCAGTTTCTTTTTTTTTGGTAATTAAATTTTGTTGTCAAGCTCACGAGCATACGAATTTTATTAATCCCTGTTTTGTAAATATTAATAACTAGCTTTCCACCCGCGGCTTCGCCCGCGCAGTCAATGAAAAACCCGCATAGTTCCCGTTCCCGTGGGATTTCCGGGATAAAACCTATCCTATGTCCCGGGGTAAAAAGTAGCCTATGTCCTTTCTCGGGTATCAAAATATCCCTATACCTAATTTTATGCAAATTGGTTCAGTATTTAAGGCGTGATTGAGTAACAGACAGACAGAGTTACTTTCGCATTTATAATATTAAGTATGGATTAGTATGGATAGTATGAATTAAATGTTTGATTGGTGTTACAATAAATTGTTTATGAAATCACTACATAGTATATAAAACAAAGTCGCTGTCACTGTCTATCCGTCCCTATGTAGGTATGTTTAAACCTTTGAAACTACACAACGGAATTTGATAGAGCGTGAGTTGAGTTGAGAGAGAGAGCTGTTTTAGGAAGTTTTTAGCATATTAAATTTAAGAAAAAGGGAGGGAATCTAATAAATAATTAACAACAACAAGCTTCTATAATCTTGTATTACACGGCTTTATCAAATCACCTTATCGTAATCACTCAAGTGTAAAACATTGTAGAACAAATTACTATTATTTAGATGACTCAGATATTGTAAATTATAAAAAAATATAAAGACGCGTGCTCAAAGGGCCACGTGATACAATACCCATTATAATTACCATACACATATAAATAATTATACTTCTATAAATCAGTAGGTAGCAGTCGATTTAATTATTGCACGAGGAAATCCTAAGCGACATATTTCTGATTGAGGAAACTTAGTGTTGCGTAATTTAACGGCTTACCTTCCTTTTGATGTCGCGAAATATGAAATTGAACTTTTAGCACGTAATTGTTACTTAATATTGATTTTTGTGGGATGAAAATGGAAAAAAAAAGGAGAATATTTATACATTTTAGATTTATACACTTAAGAAATGGGTTGAGCGATAAGTTTCTGTTTATTCATTAATATTTAAATAAAAGTTACATGTTTTTACTCTCATTCCTACTAATATTATAAATGCGAAAGTAACTCTGTCTGTCTGTTACTCAATCACGCCTAAACTACTGAACCAATTTGCATGAAATTTGGTATGGAGATATTTTGATACCCGAGAAAGGACATACCTTTTATTGTGAAATATGTACCACGGGCGAAGCCGGGGCGGACCGCTAGTAAGTATTATATTTTTAAGTTAGTTTCCTATAACAGTATTTTTACTTTTGTGCTTTTTAATTTTGTCCTTTCATTTTTGACTCGTTATTTCCTATACATTTATGTGTGGATCTCTGATTAATACATAAAAAGTAATAAGAAATAAATATATATAAAAATTAATACAGTCACACACAATCAATATAAATATACATAAAAATTAATACAGCAAAAGCATTTAGCAAAGCAATAGGCTCTACATTGTTAGAAGTAAGGTAGTCTATCTTTTGGAATCATCACTATCTCTTAATCTTCTAAATAATAATACAGAATGTTTTTATTGTGCTTTAGTTGTTAAGATATTATGTTACATTTTGTCTTTCTTTTTATGTAAACTTTTAACTTGTACTGATTATTGTTTGGTAGAATTATTATGTTATTATGTTCTTACTGTCAGAAATCGTCTAAATAATAATGTAGAATGTGTCTATTGTAGCCTGGTTGTTAAGATATTATTATGTTACATTTTGGTCAGTTTCACAGCTTTTGTTTTTATTATGATAATGATAAGTTCACGTAGCAGGTTGGATATAACCTTATGTATTTTTAATTTAAAATATTATATTTTATTACTATTTATTCTATATAATATGTATATCTATTTTATGTATTATATTGTCATGTACATTCAATTAATTATTCGAATACTATCGACAAAACATAAGTTCCTATTCCTAGCAAATAATCACCATAGCAACTTTTTACTTAAAAGCTATAATATTATGTTTTTTTATATGTTTTATTATAAATTTTTAACTTTTTGCAATTCATCAAATCACAGTAAACACCACAACATATTATACTTTTTAATGATTATTGCTTCCACACGCTTGCCAAACAAAGTTTTAATTCGGTTGCTGTTAATAAAAAAAATAATAATACATATTATACATATATATACACTCCAAGAACCCCGGTCTTATTATCTTCTGTTTATTCTGTTTATGATTTATTGTTGTTATGAATAATAAACGGAACACCAATTTGATTTTGGGACTACTGAATGTGCAGTCTCTTTTTACCGGTTGTGAGGAATTACAGGTGATGCTCGAAACTCACGGTCTGGACATTTTAGCTCTCAATGAGACATGGACCAAGGAGGGAATGGAGAAGTTTGCACCCACCATGCCTGGATACAAATTCTTAAACACACCTCGGCCCCTCGGAGGCCGAGGGGGAGGGGTGGGTTTCTATATCCGTGAAGGCTTGCGAGTGCGAACTCGAGCACACCCTCCTGCTGTGTTGGAACAGATGTGGGTCGAGCTGACGGTAGCTGGCGTGGGGCGAATCGCAATTGGTACTGCTTACCGACCTGAGAGCGTGAGAGTTGCAGCTGCTATCGATGCTCTTAGTGAATCCGTGAGCTCATTCGGATACTGCACTCACATTTTCTTGCTGACCGACTTTAATTTTGATTTAGCGAGAGTAGATAAGGGAGCAGCGAATGAGTTCCTCTCTTTCTTGACACAGCAAAACTTATATCAACTAGTTAAGGAACCCACTCGGATTTCAAAAACTTCTCAAACTCTCTTGGACCTCATTATTACCGACAGCCCAGACATCTGTGAAAGTATCAACATTGTACACAATCAAGACCTCAGTGACCATGCTTTCATTTTCTTTAAATGTAAAATAAAAAAAATAAAACCGCCACTCAAATATAAATATACGAGATTGTTAAAAAATATAAATTTAGATGATTTTAATAAAGATTTAGTTACCTTACCTTGGAACTCTGTACAATATGCGAAAGATGTGAACGATATGACAAACATATAACCAACTATTAAATAAGTTGTTCGATAAACATGCTCCATTGAAGAAATTTAAGATAAATGCATCGCCGCGTCCTTGGGTCACAAATACGGTCAGGTCAATGATGTTACTGCGAGACAGAGCTCTTATAAAAGCGCGAAAGACAAAAAATGCCGCACACTATCGCTATTACCAAGATTTACGTAATTCCGTCATTAGTGCAATGAGACGAGAAAAAACTGCTTTCTTCAATGAATATGTAAATAATAATAAACGTAATCCACAAGCAATGTGGAATTTTCTTCGTCAAATTTCGATTACTGGCAAAAATAGGGAGACAGATAACATACCGCAATATCTAAACGACGCCAATGCAATCAATAAATTCTTTCTAGAAGTACCCGGAGAACCAACTATGGATAAAAATTTAATTAAATTTTATGAACATAATAGTTTTGGCCGCAATAAATTTGATATTAAACCATGCACAATAGATCAAGTTAAAAAAATAATATCAGGTATTCAAACTAACGCGGCTGGCCATGACACAATTACTGTTGATATGATACAGATGACTCTATCGGTAACTCTTCCAATTATTACGCTAATGGTGAACAGTTCTATATTCATCCAAACATTTCCGGATGATTGGAAGATCGCTAAAATAAAACCTCTGCCAAAAAAATCTGTGGTAAAGGAACTGAAAGATTTACGCGCTGTCAGTATACTACCTGTACTATCAAAAGTAATTGAGCGAGTTGTATCTAATCAATTAGTCAAATTTATAGAGTGTGAACAAATTTTACCAAATGTTCAGTCTGGTTTTCGAGCGAAGCATGGCACAGCTACAGCTTTGGCGCACGTAACGGATGACATCATATCAGATAGTGACAACGGAATGGGTAATATTATGATTTTACTGGATTTCACTCGGGCGTTTGACTCCATCGATAAAGAACTTCTTGTAGCTAAATTAAAATATTACGGGGTCAACTCAAGTTCTTGTGATTGGTTCAAATCGTATCTGTCGGATAGGAAACAGTTTGTCGTAACCGAAAATGAGGGTAGATTGAAATTCTCGAGAACAGAACCGACTCTGCGTGGCTGTCCTCAGGGCTCTATACTCAGCCCGGTTTTGTTCACGTTGTATACTGCCGATCTCATAGAACACATTAAACACGGTAAGGTACACTTATATGCCGACGATACACAGCTATATTATCCTATAGATTCCAACAATTCTACAGTCACAGAACGCCACATTAACGAGGATTTAGAACAAGTATTTATTTATTTATTTATTTATACTCTTTATTGTGCTGCCAAAATACATACAATAAAACAAAACTTATTCTAAAAGAAAAACAGCACAGAAGGCGGCCTTATCACTCAAGAGTGATCTCTTCCAGGCAACCAACTGATAGAAGGATAAATAATAAACTAGAAATAGGAGGTAGGTTGGTAGAAAGTATACGCAAAGATAAATAAATAATAATGTTATACAAAGATAATAAAAATATTATTTAATAAAGATTATAAACTAAATACTATAAAATAAAACATACATAAAAAAATAAACATATCATATGTAAAATATATATATGTACATACATATTATAAATACATATACAATAATACATATAAAATAATAAAAGACAAAGAACAAGGAGTCATTAGAGAAATAATATACATACATATAATAATACATATTATAATGAGCTAAATATGCTATACCGAGTCAAAAGCCAGATTTGAGTAATGATTTCGGATGAGATTTTTAAAACAAGTTAGGGATTGAGCTTGTCTGATGTTTATCGGCAGTTCATTCCAGAGGTTTATGGCAGTGACTGTAAAGGAATTACCAAAGAAATGTGTTCGATGAAAAGGAGTAGACAGAACAAGCCTATCGACCGAACGAAGAGAATAGCTTTCACAATGCAGGAAGTTAAATTTCATTTTGAGATAGGAGGGGGTCTTGGGGTCAAAAAGGATACGATACAGGAGAAGTATCGCTCAAGTATCGTTATGGTCTAAACAAAACGCCCTGGTACTTAACGCGTCCAAATCTAAATACATAATTCTTGGTACAAAAAATCAAATTCAAAAAATAAAAAATCTTAATTTTAATATAAAAATTAATAATGTACCATTAGTTGGAGTGGATAAGGTTAGGAATCTCGGCTTGATTCTGGATGGGCAGCTTAAATATGAGGATCACATAAGCATCACAATTAGAAATGCCTTCTACAGACTGAAAGTACTGTATGGTCTTAGGCAGGATCTATCAGAGAGCGTTAAAGTAATGCTGACAAAATCACTAGTTTTATCACATCTTAAGGGGAGTCCTTTCAGCGAAGCGGAGTAAAATTGGTTTGCAAGATCAAATTTTTCATGTATTTGCAATTATATGACGCTTCTAGAAAAAATAACAAATACACTTCAAGATATTTCCTAAAAAGTGTGCTAATTTGTTACACAACCACGTGTATTTTGATCGATCATATAAAATCATAAAAATAGGCTAAAATAAAGATCGAAAACGAATTATTTATTAATGAAATTTCTGATTTTGGAAATAATTTTTATATAAGGATATGTATTTTGATGTACTGCAGAAAACGTGCTAAATTTTGGTTTTCTACTGAAGCCCTGTAATTATTAAATACATATTATATCTCAGAACTTAACGTTGCCCAGCGTTTTCTTTACAAACCGCGCTGCCCGCTACCCCGCCAGTCCTGATCAGGCGCTTGCTAACGTAGGACCTGTGTCAAATTATCTCCGCTCGATTTTACGTTTTGAGTAACGATAAATTATTGAAAATGGGTAACAAAACAAACAAAATTCGGAAGAAAGCAGTGTCAGTATCAAAAAAAAGAGTAAACTATAAGAAACGTTATGTAAATTGGGTAATATGATAAAAACGTAGTTACTTGATGACATAGAATAAAAATATCAGTTGGTCATAAAGTTTCACCTCGTATGCTTTTATTTCAAAACGATAAAAGCTGCGTTACTGTGAAATAAGAGTTTAGTTTTAAATAATAATTTGTTTTATATATATAATACTAGTGGTCCGCCCCGGCTTCGCCCGTGGTACATATTTCGCAATAAAAGGTAGCCTATGCCCTTTTTCGGGTATCAAAATATCTCTATACCAAATTTCATGCAAATTGGTTCAGTAGTTTAGGCGTGATTGAGTAACAGACAGACAGACAGAGTTACGTTCGCATTCATAATATTAGTATGGATTATTATTACGTAATTGGTGTATTATTTGCATAATTTTGGGGTATTATTATTAATTACAGTTGTTTATTTTAAGGAAAAAAACAATAATGATTATTAGTTAAAAAATAATTGATAATAGTCAAATAATAATGATTATTGACTTATAATAATTGTTAATCACTACAGTAAAAGTTCCTTATTGGCGGGGTATATGTTCCATAAAATATATGCCTCGAATACAGAAACCGTAATTATTATATGGGATTATAGGTTCTACGTTATACGTTCCTAGGTGACGATTGAGATTTTTTTCGTGTCTCATTTTTTTTAGTTGACATTATAAACTAGGAAGAGTGCAGTAAACGTTACTCGATCACAATTTTTGTAACGAATGTGAAAGACGAAACAATAAAACACGCAAAGCGGCTTTTACTATAAACGGAACTACATTTAAAAATATACTTTATTTATTGAGTTATAAGGTTGCTTCCATTCTGTTTATTTACGCTCCTTCTATGTCTCGTTTCAGCACCATACTATGCCTGATTAAATAAATAGATATTAGATAATAAATACAAGGGGAAGTGGGAGGCGGACACGCGCAGGCTCGCTCGCGCACCCTTCGCACACCTTACTGCCGCCACGTGATCGTAGTGATGTGACTTGACCAACGCTGTACTCGATAGTTTACAAGAAAAACTATATTTTAACATATTAATATTTGACTTTAATATTAAAACTCTTTTAAAAATATATTAAAAATAATTTTGTGTTGTGTTTTGTATCATACACTTTCTAATATTATGAATGCGAATGTATTATAGTGTAAATGTAAAGTATGTAATGTTACGATATTATATTTTAACCGCTAAATTGATTTTTGAAGGTTTTGGTAGGTATAGAATTGATATATATTTATATTGTATATTATTTCATTTTAAATTATTAATTAATTCTTATTTTTATTTAACATTAAATACTATTATTATTTGATTTATTATTAAAAAATAGTACTAAACCCGATCTTTTATTTTCTTAATTTTAATAGTTAAGAAGTCCACACGTTTTTTCAGATATTTCAATTATACATTTTTTTTAAACTACTTATAATTAATAGAAGACTTTACATTATTATTTAAAATTACATATATTTATACTTTCTTCATACATTTCTCCTTTAATAACATATTGAACAATATATTTTCTTATGTTACATATTTATTTACATAACTTATCGATAGCTCAACACGCAATTGATACCTACCCATCCCTATTTGTCACACACACATTTATATAGTATCTATAGCTCATCTGCCTTCGATGCGCACTAAGCAATTTGTGCAATACACGCGCTCTATACTATTCTAATATTATAATACTCTAAGCTTCTACTGGTAGCAGCAAGTAATATTTATTAGTTACACCAAGTACTTCCATAATTATGTTGTGCTAATTAATAAATTCCTAGTACCTACTTATCTCAGTTTATAAAGTTGTAAATGCTTACTTTATTTACTTTTATATTTACAATCTGACACAAACACTTTTACATTGCTTACATAATAAAAATTGATCACAATTTACTTTTGATATATTTTACACTGTGGCATAGCGCACGTTACGAAAAACAAACGACGCGAGGAGCGCGAGGAGCGCGAGTCACGCGAACGGCCCCCCACACTTCACATCCTAAAATCTTGCCTCGCGTTGAAATACCTCGCGTTAACTACTGCGATACCGTCTATGGCCCCCGCCTATACGCCAAAACCGAGCGAGCAATTCAGCGAGTACAGAACGCATGCGCTCGTTTCTGTTTCGCCATACCAAAGCGTGCGCATATCACACCTTACCTGAATAGCCAGAAAATCCTCAAGATGGCGGGTCGTAGGCAGTTACATTTAGCAGGTCTGGTACATAGGGTGGTGCACACGGGAACTCCTGTCTACCTCTATAAAAAACTAATATGGACTCAAGAGTACCATACGAAAAATACACGAGGTAGAAGCAACAATGCCTTAATCATACCGAAACACCACACATCAGGTTTTAAGGGTGGATTCAAGTATTCTGCTTCAAAGATCTGGAACGACCTTCCACCACCCTTAAAGCTTAGTATGTCTTATGTTTCATTCAAGTATAAATACAAAAGGATACTCTTGAACAAACAGACAGCAGAATCATCACGCAGGTAGAAAAATTGTTGATTACAAATATTCCCATCCATATACATATTACAATACATATATTATATATTCTCATTCATAAATAATATAAATACCCACTTATCTATCCGAATTATTTAAATATTTATGTAGTTAAGTATAATAATATTGTTTATTTTATAGTATTTAGGTATATGCATATATTATATGTACACAATATGCGGACGTATTTATAAATTTTTACTTTTAGTGATAGGAACAGTTATAGATGTAATTTTATCATTAGTATTTATATAAATGTAGGACCTCGGAAAATACGCGGGCAGACTGAAAATCAGCGCTGTTCGGGTGCTATAGCCCACAGCATGGCTGAGTCTGTTCCGATTGCCTAATATTATATATAATTTTTAAGTTAAGTTAATCTAAGTTTTTGTGGCAATAAAGCTTTTTTTCTTTCTTTCTTTCTTTCTTTCTTAAAAAAAGACGTATGGCACTCGGGGACTGCTGCGGTAAAGCTATTGCATGCTATGCCTTCATGCCACACCTCCATGCCCGTCCCCGTGGGGGGGAGAGGTTTTTTTCGCTACGGAATTTCTCGATTTGGTCCCCGCGCTCAAGGCCCGCGATAGAAGCTTTGCAATAGCTTAAAAAGTGAATTTTCATTAACATAATATCTAAGGGTAGTTTTATCACACATAAAAAATGATCTGTATGTGTGTGCGTCTGTTTTATGGAATAAGACTCTAAAAATGCAACTTCCTCGTTTTTCTTACTTTTATTATTAATTTTTTGTCTATTCAAACAATGGTATTGTTATTTATGTTAATTACTAATTATGGAGCGAGGTAATATTTGCATTTATTGAAGTTTTTTTGAATACATGAATAAAATGTAGTGTAATAAAGTATCTAGCCTGTTTTTTTTTTTCAAAATTAAAACTTAGATTATAACTAGATTAAGTGAATCATTTCATGAATTTTTATTAGCTATGGTACCTAATGGTGATAATTAATACATAATATAATGGTACCTAATGTATATGCCGTGTCCTATGCCGTTTTTATCACTATGGGTACCTGTAAAGATAAAAATATTCCAGTTTTAAATTTTTTATAAGGCGTATTATTTATTACGCCAAATATTTCTAGTTATGAAAACATTATACGCCTCTGCCTTCAAATTAAAAACTCACGTAAAAAATTACGCAGACAAATCTCAGTTTAAAGGCTAAATATTATAATTAGCGTACATCCTGCTACAAACACGTGTGAAATATAATAAATTAAATTTTATGCACTCGGATGATTTTATACGTCTCCCATTGGTCAATTTAGACACCAACCTACCAGACTAATAACATTCTAAAACACCTATACCACGATCATTATTCTAAAACCAACTTTACTCGAATAGTATAAGATTTAATTTAGTTTAACTCAACGAATAGTAACAAGTATTTCCCAGACTGTTAAAATATGAGTCGTTTTTAAATGAAACCCATACCTATTCGATTATAATAGCGATTTTAAATGTATGGTAGGCAATGAAAAAAGTAAATTTGAAAATCTAGTATTAAAATTATCGACCATAATTATACAAATTTTTGGTGATTTATTTTAAC
Organism: Colias croceus; assembly: GCF_905220415.1. NCBI lineage: Eukaryota > Metazoa > Arthropoda > Insecta > Lepidoptera > Pieridae > Colias > Colias croceus. Next base: position 2,676,554 of record NC_059547.1, read on the forward strand.
ATTTTTCGGTAGTGTCTATTACATTCATTTAATTACGACATGAACAAAATTAAGGATTATCATATATTATAATGAGACAAAATGTTCACACATCCCAATTAGTTTTCACGTAACATTTGATCAGTGTATTCACGTAAAAAATACTTAAACAACAAAATTACGTCAAATTTTTTTTCTAAATTTTTCCTGAAAATTCATGTTTTCTTCTCTATCTTCGCGCAGCCTGCATATACCGCTTCTCTAATGTGAGCATTTTGTCCACAGATTTTGTCTAGGAAAACATAATCGAGCTATCGTGGCAAAGTTGGGCGGGTTGCTTGTTATGGGTGTACAACATAGAGTTTTACGAATTCATCTATTTGAAAAAAAATGTGTCTGGAATTTTAAAAGTATTTTTACATACTCCTTTGAGCTTTATACCAACAGTGGGACACCCTGAGGTACGAAAATTATTTGTACACTTAGGTACCTACTATTAAAACTTTAACTTGCTAAAAAGATTTTGCTTTTTACTGTGTTTGAATAGGAATAAATTAATCAAAGTCTAGCCACGTCTCTACATGGTTACAGATAATATTATTTATTTTTACTCACTTCTAATAATATGGGTTCAGTTCAGATTCAGAAGCATTTCATGTTTTATGTGTTTCGGAACGATGACAAGGAGAAATTTATAAAAATAATAACAAAACAGTGATTAACAATTTAATTGCCAAAGTTATCATGATATCTCCACAAGGGAGGTGATAACATGTGATTGATTTAAATAAATTACATGATTTAATATTAGTCATATCATAGATAATATAAAACGAATAAAAGTGCCCACGACATTCGTTTAACATATCAGTTATGATGATGTCTTAAAACATGCTTAAAACAGCTGTTTTATTTCCACTGTGGTAAAGAAATGGCGCTAGACGGTCTATATAGCTCTGTCATTTTTCCACACTGGTGATAATATTGCTTCAAGACATAATGATATCCACCTTTTCCACCACCACCAAGTGGTATAAGCGGTTACCATTTTCAGCTGAACAGAATTAAATAAATAAATAATATTTCATGACAATTTTGACAAACGCTTGTTTTGAAGAGTTTGTTTATTTGTTGAAACGCGCTTATCTCAGGAACTAGGTACTGGTCCGATTTGAAAAATTATTTAAGTGTAAGATAGCACATTTAACGAGGAAGGCTATATATTATCATCACGCTAAGACCGACAGGAGCGAAGCCACGCGGGTGAAACCGCGGGGCACAGCTAGTATATAAAGATTTAGAATTTCTCAATGGGCAAGTACGTCCATAAATTTCCATGAATCGATTTTGAAATGTAGGTATAGAGTCTCCAAATGAAAGTCCATTTGTTACTTTATGGCGCACATTTTCATACAGTTCTTGTGATTTTAACAGACCGAAAGGTAAATAAAACTTTTCAAGAAATTGTGAAACCGGCAACCTTCAAAATGCTTGCTTCAAAATTTTACCTTTAAAATTGTTGCCCAACTGGTCTTGTGCGTTTTCTTTATTATTCGTATATCGCTTAATCATAAGAAATTTTTCAAATTAGATAATATTAATTTTGAAAATTTCGAAAACATCGACACATATATTTTATATTATGTTTTACCTGTCAATATCTACTTCTAAAAACTAAAAGAATAATAACGATAAATCTTAAAATAACGTACCTATTAAAAGTGGTTAAATAAAAACCTACTGGACGCCATTTTGTTTTATCATTTATATACCTATAAAAAGTAGCTGCACAAAAAATTAATGGGAGGAGCTCATTAATATTTGGGGGCTTAGCAACACGTTCAGGTAGGTATACATATAAACATATATATTTTTAATCTACCTAAAATTAGAATAATAATTGCATTTACATTTACATAAATTATGTTTCAGATGGGAAATATGTCACAGGATATTAATTACTAGTAATCAGAGATTCAAACTCAAACATTTATTTATTCAATTAGACTTCTTCTAGAAGCACTTTTGAAACGTCATTACATATTTTTAACATTTACCACCGATTCGGAAAGCAGTAGGGTAATTGCGCTGGTTTGCCGTCCAGCTTCTGTTTTCGTCCATTTGACTGACCTGCTACAATCACGTGCGTAAAACTTGAATACAAACCTACCTTCCCGCGCAAGTTTGCACTTTTTACGGTCCATAATGTTTAAGCAACAGTACTATCAACATGAAAATTTGATTTGACTAGAAGAGAGTTCAAAAAATTAACGTAAAAGTGGCCGCTTCGCATCCGTACCTTGCAGATGTCATCGCGCGAGAGAAAAATTTGCCGGCGAGAAAAGTTCATGGTAAGCTAAATCACTGTTTTAGCTAGTTTACGTAATGTTTTTGGTACGTATGTTTATTTATAAGCATAATAAACGCAATTATAAGTGTTTATCATACTTTTTTATAATACTTTTCGAAATATTAAGTGGACGGATACTAGGTTACCAAATTCTCAAAATATTTGGTTTTCGTCCAAGTGGACGGAAACTCAAACAGCTACGTGAATATTTGTTAGGGTCATTTTACTTTATCGGACCTTTAAAATACTGAATAGTTTCTCCCGAAGTGATCTTTATTGCTATTAGTTTAGTTTTTTTGGTTTCCGTCCACTGCTATGTCAGTGCTGCCAAAATAAAAAAATATTTAAAGAAGTGGACGAAAACTAAATTAAGCTTTAAATGTTTTAGTTTTCGTCCATGAATGAGTATTGGAGTAGACAAAAATTAAATATAGCTATTCTTTTGCATTACTTTTCGTCTATTTTTACGTATTGAAAAGTTTTCTATTCAGTATCTTCCTTATAAATAATTGGTGAGGGCCAGAGTGTTGTAGGTACCTAATATTGTCATTCATTCAGTCATGTATCATTCTCCTTATGTGAAGTAGAGTCAATTATTCGTAGCATAAATGGGGGTAGGTCAGACATAATACACTGTATTTTTCTTGATTATCATTCACTTGAGTATCATCTTTTATTCTAGGTCTGTTTTGCCAATGCAGTATTTTTTTATTATACTTACTCAACGTATCCTCAGAAAGATCTTATTGTTTTTAGATGGCCTCGAAGGAGTCTAAGAAATCTAGAAAAAAAAGACGCTGCGTACACTGAAGATTCTGTAGCTAAAACTTATTATTATGGCTGTGTGTGTATAGTACGTTTCATTTGATAAAGAAAGTATTAGAATGAAAATTTTTGTTGTTAGAATGAATATTTCTGTTTTTTGATGTTATTTCTTAGTCCTGTAATTATTACTTGTTTCATTTAAATTGTAAGGAACGCATTCCTTTCTTTATTACGAATGATTATACAGTCATCACTAACGCCTATAAGGACTGCCAAGTGCTACATAGATCTCAGTGTTGACTAGTTATATTGATTATTATTAGTAAAACCACAAGTAAAACTAAACCTGTAAGGTAGTGAGAAATTGTAATGTTAATTAAATAAACGTATATATTTACCTGTAATTGATTTTTAACTTAATAGTTGACCTACCCTCCTTTTTCTACACGGTGGTCGAAAACTAGCATACACTAGGACGAAAACCAGTTTTTTACCCTACTTTTGCAGAAAATAATTTAAGTAAAAAGATACATCAAAATGATTTATTTTCCCTTAATATTATCTTAAAGAAGACTATATAAGGACTTAAAAAAAATATTATATGTTTAAGAACGCGAATAAAGTCAAATCACCAATCAACATTTAGTTGATACGTGTAATATTCAAGACCAAATATAAAAAAATAAAATATATGTAAAACTTGATGATATTTTCGATAATACTGTCAGATCAAAAACATAAAATATTGAAATTGACTCGATAGAAAAAATTCACGAAGTTACCTCTAAATTTCACACTTTTAAGTTTTTTACTTGACATGGTAATGCCTATTATGTTCTTTTTTTCATAAACAATTATATTGAAACATTTGTGAGAACTTTGTCCGACCACTTTTTTGTAATTACTTATAGTTTTAGTTTAATCACGATAAAACACTTTTGGCGCTTACTATATTTTTAATTACGCAAGAAATCATCTTGCATCGCACGTTCCGGGAGCTAAAAACATAATTCTATTTCATACATCAGACGCTATCGCTCCGTTGAGACGAGTAGACCATGCTCAAATTGCTGTGCCGCGCGCCGATTTTTTAATAATATTGTTTCAATATTGTTTTTTTGAAAATGGTACACAACAAAAGAACATTGAAACTTCAGAAACGAGAACTAAAAGAGATTCACATTTAAATGATATCTAACTAATTTTCGAAGATAAGTTAATATAGTATTGTAATCATATTATTAATAAATAATTATTAGTTATTTATAATAAATAATAAATTATTATTTATTAATATGTATTAATAAAAAATACGACTTTCGATTCATTTCAGAAACTTTATGCAGGTGAGTTTAGATATTACATAAATATGTAATATCTAATCACACTCACACGAATTTATGCATAAATTCGTTTCCGTGGGCTGAGTATTGACGCGACGATCTTAGGTATACAAACATATATATATATTATATGGATACAAATATTTCATTCATAGTGTTACATCAATAAAATCAAGAAAGATTTATGGTATATTTTTTTATGAATTATTATATTATTACTTATTACCATTACTACTATGATTACCTACTACCTATTTGTAGATTCCTATGGTTGTTCCAGTAAATAACGTAAATAGGTTGTGAATAGTAGGTATATATAATATAATATATTCACAATCTGTATTACTAATCACTGGTGCAGTGATGAGTGAACTCCCATAAATAATTATTATAATCCATACTTATATTATAAATGTGAAAGTAACTCTGTCTGTCTGTCTGTTACTCAATCACGCCTAAACTACTGAACCAATTTGCATGAAATTTGGTATGGAGATATTTTGATACCCGAGAAAGGACATAGGCTACCTTTTATTGCGAAATATGTACCACGGGCGAAGCCGGGGCGGACCTCTAGTAAATTATAAAGTTATACCTGCTCATTATTTGAAATCTATCGTAAAATTAGTGTCAATAAAATTTCGTGTTTCGCGTTGTCATGTTATCACGTGTTTTTTCAATTCTTTTTTTATTGTATCCCTTGAAGTACAAGGATGGTTCTCATGTAGAGAAAACGTAAATATGTACGGGCGAAGCCGGGGCGGACCGCTAATTACAAATAAAATACATATCATTCACTAGCTTTCCGCCTGCGGCTTCGCCCGCGTTTTCAAAGAAAAACCCGCATAGTTCCCGTTCCCGTGGGATTTCCGGGATAAAACCTAGCCTATGTTACTCGTGGATAATGTAGCTTTCGAATGGTGAAAGAATTTTTAAAATCGGTCTAGTAGTTTATGAGCCTATTCATTACAATCAAACAAACAAACAAACAAACAAAGTTTTCCTCTTTATAATATTAGTGTATGTATAAATAATTATAAAGTTATACCTGCTCATTATTTGAAATCTATCGTAAAATTAGTGTCAATAAAATTTCGCGTTTCGCGTTGTCACGTTATCACGTGTTTTTTCAATTCTTTTTTTATTGTATCCCTTGAAGTACAAGGATGGTTCTCATGTAGAGAAAACGTAAATATGTACGGGCGAAGCCGGGGCGGACCGCTAGTTACAAATAAAATACATATCATTCACTAGCTTTCCGCCTGCGGCTTCGCCCGCGTTTTCAAAGAAAAACCCGCATAGTTCCCGTTCCCGTGGGATTTCCGGGATAAAACCTAGCCTATGTTACTCGTGGATAATGTAGCTTTCGAATGGTGAAAGAATTTTTAAAATCGGTCTAGTAGGTAGTTTATGAGCCTATTCATTACAATCAAACAAACAAACAAACAAAGTTTTCCTCTTTATAATATTAGTGTAGATTAGTGTAGAGTGTAGACAAACACTATGAATAGGGTTGCCAACTTTTTTTACAAGAAATAAAGTACGTATATTCATAATTCATTATTCAGGTCTATGAAGATTATTAAACAGTATTTTAGCAAAACAAACATTATTTATTGTAGTGTGTGCCCTCTGACTAAATAAAAAAAATTGTGAGCGTCTAAATGTAACACATAATAATGTGTCTGCACTCTCTCACTGATGCTGAAAACAGTCTTTTGTATAAGTACTTTTTTTTTGTTAAACAGTAAAAAGTATAATTTAGTGAAAAACAGTAGAATACTGTTTGGCAACCCTAAGTATGAATACACTCGCGAATGCAAATTCTGGTTTTGTGCGTGTTTCCACTTTCAACTATCAAGTGACGATTTATTTATTTGTTATGTTTCGTAATTATTATGGTCAAATATTAATAACGAAACAAATTATTATGGACTCGATATTTTATTGTTTCACGGTAGTCGTCTTGTCGTTTGCTCAAGAACGTGAAATTGAATGATAATTATTTTTTTTTTATAAAGTCAAAACCATTTTCTTTCAAATAAAAACTTGTTTTTATTGAAAACAAAAATCAGAGTGTTGCTAGGAATAAGTATAACATTAAATAGTAATGTTAGGATATCGAAACATTTTTGTATAGGCCTGAACGTTATAGTGGAAACGCGCTCTAAGATCTGAGTAATATACATGTCGTGGCCATATCGTAGATTTGCTCATTTCATGAAATGGCCAATTTAGTTTGGCCAGATCGTTAAATTGCCAACGTTTCACGATTTGGTCATCCACATTTGGCCAGATCGTCGATCTGGCCAAACGTGGATGGCCATTTCACGAAATTCGACCATTTTTGTTAAAGCGATTCGCTTCTGGCACTCGCCGGCCGCTGCCGCGGCACGCTCGCTTTGCTCGCTCGGCTCGTGCGTTGTTTATTAAAGTCTAACCTAACCTATATTTTATACGTTCTGGCCAAATGTCGATGATCAAATCGTGAAACGTTGACGATTTAACGATCTGACCAAACTATGTTGGCCATTTCATGAAATGAGCAAATCTACAATATGACCACGACATACACACCACTAGATATGCAAATATTTCTCCAAGCTAATTTACCTTGTACTAATATTATACTAATGTTGTACTAATATTGTAAATGTGAAAGTAACTCTGTCTGTCTGTCTGTTACTCAATCACTCCTACTGAACCAATTTGCATGTAATTTGGTATAGAGATATTTTGATACCCGAGAAAGGACATAGGATAGGTTTTATCCCGGAAATCCCACGGGAACGGGAATTATGCGGGTTTTTCTTTGACTGCGCGGGCGATGCCGCGGGCGGAAAGCTAGTATATAATAAATATAATATAAACACAACAATATAACATTCATTCAAATCATACAAACAAACAGACATAAACACACAGGCAGAATTTTTTTACGGATTCGTGCTCTATACTGTTTCCCTAATATTGTTTTTTTGAATATATTACATACATACTTACACTTTTTTACTGTTTTATTATATACGTATAGATTATCATCAATAATTATAAATAAAAAATAATAATAAATTATCATATTACATAATTTGCCATGATTTCAACTTCACTGTTTTATATAATTATTTCATTAATATACTAACTACCGAAAATACGCGTAGAACGAGCGAAGAATATTGTGTTTAATTTAGCGTCCGATGAACTTTACGTAAGTACGATGAGCCGGGTGCGGAGTGTATGATGGAAGAAAGATTGCGCGCGGCATGGCGCGCTAGGGCGGGGCCCATAACTTTAGAAATTCTCTGCCTTTATGCCCACTCTTAAGGAAGGGTGCTCCAAAATATTTATTTCGTATCACAAAGTTGGCAACTCCTATAATTGGACGAAAACCAGCGCAATGACCCTATCTACGCAGAAGAACCGGCAAGAAACTTCATAGTTGCTCTTTTAAATCATGTCAGTTTAACAAAATATTATAATCATTTATTTTAAATTTTAATAAGATTTAGCTAATAAGATTTATATTTAAACAAAATAGTTTTTTGTAATTTAGATTTCAGATTACTTAATTATAACCTCTTATAAGTGTGTATTTGTCAGTGTTTGTTTATAATTTCTCCTAAAATTAGAAGTACGAGTAGGTACCTAGTTATTAAAAGCTACTACCTAGCTTATTCTAGTTATTCTAGCTAACTACCTTTTAATCTTCCAAAGATACCCACGGCCCCCGGGGAAGGAGCCGTAGGTTATGTCGGATTCTTACCGACTAAAACCCCACTGTGTTCCGTGCCGCGGGTATTGGTTGGAATTCTTCCGCGACCCTAGCTAACTACCTTTTTTTTATAGTGGGGAAATATTCCAAAGATACCCACGTCCCACGGCCCCCGGGGAAGGAGCCGTCGGATTCTTACCGACTAAAACCCCACTGTGTTCCGTCGAGCCGCTTTGATGGGGCCGCGGCCCTAGCTAACTACCTAGATTTTATCTATCAAAAACTCTTTTATGAAACGTGTCCTTCAAAGTCATATTCAAAACTAATTGTTGAAAATTTAAACAAAAACTAAGCATGCAAAACATGCAAATAAATATCAAAACAAATACAATATATAATTCCAAAACCATTATTATTTACTGGATTTATGAAATAACAAATAAAACCGGCCAAGTGCGAGTCGGGCTCGCGCACAAAGGGTTCCGTAGCAGCAAATATAATAAATTACAGTTAAATCAACCTATCTCAAAAACTATAAGAGATACTTTGATCAAACCAAAAATCGTTGAAAGAGTTAATTAGCATGCATCACCTCTATTTTTTTTAGAATTTTATACCCCGTAGTTATAAAAATAGAGGGGGGGGGACATACTTTTTACGACTTTGAGAGCTGATATCTCAAAAACCGTTCACTTTAAGAAAAATGTTTTTTAGAAAACTTTATATCATTTTAAAAGACCTTTCCATTGATACCCCACACGGGTATGTACATCGAAAAAAAAAATTTCATCCCTCAGTTACATGTATGGGGGGCCCCACCCCCAATTCTTTTTTTTACTATTTAGTGTCATATTTTTGTAGCGGTTCATACAACACATATTCCCATCAAATTTCATCACTGTAGTACTTATAGTTTCCGAGTAAATCGGCTGTGACAGACGGACAGACGGACAGACGGACAGACGGACATGACGAAACTATAAGGGTTCCGTTTTTGCCATTTTGGCTACGGAACCCTAAAAACGATTTATCAAGCAAAGCTCACGGTTTAAACGATACATCAGACCGGATAAACAGGTTTTGATGTAATTAGTGTAATCACCTGATGCTCCTTGAATGATCTCTGGTGCATAAATGCGTGCTGCAAATGTAAAGTACAACCATAATCAATATAATTGTTACATGTTAACAGCGTTGAGATAAGCAATTTAATTATCTGTATACTGTAGTACTTAGGTACTAGGTAGGTACTTTAAGGACGCTATAACGTATTTTTACAAAAACACGCTGTTTTTCGGTACCATTTTAACTTAAAGCAATTACACGTGAGAACATAGTAATATCTTAATTTAAAGATAATATATTCAGCTCTACGTTCATCTTATAAAAATTGTACGACGTCATACAAAATTGTCGCTGAAATACGTTTTTTCCATCACAATAAACGCATAAAATGCAAAAAAATGGGGTCTAAACCGGTACCATTTTAGGAAAATTAAGAGCCTAATCTATCTTCTTAACTATATCTTATTGAGGGATATATAGTCCTTTATATATGGTGTAATTTTTATGAATCTAAATCAAAATTTTATTTCAATAATGAGCTAAATTAAAAATACTTGTCGATTTCTTCATACATTTTGTTCTCGCGGTTCGTCAGACCGCGCTCAGAAGCGCTCTTGGAAGGACGGGTGTATCGCTCCTCGTGCCAAAAATAAAAACGAAATAAAAAAGATTATTGTGCGTGCACTGTCTTTTTCGTGATTTGAAATATTTGATACTTTATATGAGTAAAGTTCTGTATAAGTTTCATATTCCAATTATTTGTAATTTAAAATTATGTTTTTAAAATTACCTTGCCTGAGATCCTCTTTTTTATGGGTTGTTGAATAGATTGGTGGGGTAAAACAATTCAAGATGGCGTCGACGAAAATTTGGCTTTTTTTCGTGATGGGTGTCATTTTCATAGTTTTTGGGGTAGCTATTACCGAATATGAGGTCAAAACTGAAATCCAAGATGGCGCCGACGAAAATTTTACATCTTTTCGTCATAGGTGTCATTTTCATGGTTTTTGGGGTAGCTATTAACGAATATGAGGTCAAAACTATAATCCAAGATGCCGCCGGCAAAAATTTTACATCTTTTCGTCATGGGTGTCATTTTCATGGTTTTTGGGGTAGCTATTAACCAATATGAGGTCAAAACTGAAATCCAAGATGGCGCCGACGAAAATTTTACATCTTTTCGTCATGGGTGTCATTTTCATGGTTTTTGGGGTAGCTATTAACGAATATGAGGTCAAAACTATAATCCAAGATGGCGCCGACGAAAATTTTACATCTTTTCGTCATAGGTGTCATTTTCATGGTTTTTGGGGTAGCTATTAACGAATATGAGGTCAAAACTATAATCCAAGATGGCGCCGACAAAAATTTTACATCTTTTCGTCATGGGTGTCATTTTCATGGTTTTTGGGGTAGCTACTAACCAATATGACGTCAAAACTGAAATCCAAGATGGCGCCGACGAAAATTTTACATCTTTTCGTCATGGGTGTCATTTTCATGGTTTTTGGGGTAGCTATTAATGAATATGAGGTCAAAACTATAATCCAAGATGGCGCCGACAAAAATTTTACATCTTTTCGTCATGGGTGTCATTTTCATGGTTTTTGGGGTAGCTATTAACCAATTTGAAGTCAAAACTAAAATCCAAGATGGCGCCAACGAAAAATTTGACATCTTTTCATCATGGGTGTCATTTTCATGGTTTTTGGGATAGCTATTAACGAATATGAGGTCAAAACTATAATCCAAGATGGCGCTGACGAAAATTTGACATTTTTCGTGATGGGTGTCATTTTCATGGTTTTTGGGGTAGCTATTAACGAATATGAGGTCAAAACTAAAATCCAAGATGGTCGTCGAATTTCAAGATGGCGTCATGGTAATACTGTCGCGTTATGGAGCAAGGCGGCGATTTTGGTATCTATGAATCTCGCCCAAGAAGTTTCACTCCTGACACGTTTTCTCGGCACACACGTTCTTTTTTATTTTATTCTCTTTGTTTAAATGTTTTAGATAATTTTTTTTTTAAATAAAGTTTAGCGAATATATTTAAAGTTAAAAATATCTGTCAGAATATTAACATTATTGCCACAGAGTTGCGTTTTATACTAAATTTCTAAATATGCATTTCAATGTTCTTTAAAATTGTTTTTTTTTTAAGACTTTCTACAAAACTGTGGTTGTTAACGTTTTTGTTATTTTATTTAAGTTTACTTTAAAGGAGTAAGAAAAATATACCTAATTATCGACGGTTACATTGGGGATTTGGTAATAGCTGTCTCAAAAACTTTGAAAATGACACCCATGCCGAAAAGATGTAAAGTTTCGTCGACACCATCTTCGATTTTAGTTTTGACCTCATGTTGGTTAATAGCTACCCCAAAAACCATGAAAATGACACCAGTGTCGAAAAGATGTAAAATTTTCGTCGGCGCCATCTTGGATTTTAGTTTTGACCTCATATTGGTTAATAGATACCCCAATAAGATCAGTCGCGTACGCGCCGTCACGCTGACCGGTTCTGCTGTGCAATACATCTCGTGCTACAACTACAATGTCAAAGTGCGATAACTGTAACAAGGGCCTAACGAAAAGAACACCAGGATTGGAATGCAGCAAATGCGGAAAGGTTGTTCATGCAACCCAATCATGTACCGGATTGTCCTCCAAACAGCTCTCCGCCTTGCGTGGCGCCGGGAGCCTTGAATGGACCTGTGAGGAGTGTCAAATTAACTCGCCTCACAAAAAATCATCTTTTATAATACCTTTAGAGGAGGAAGAAGATGATAACATCTCAGAAGGGAACCAAGGTACAAGTTGTATAGACACTAACAAATTCCTAAAAGATATTACTTTAGAAATGAAAAGAATACTTAAGAAGGAGCTTCAGCCCATCGAAACATCCTTAACCTTCTGCTGTGACAAAATCGACGAACTAACGAGAACTGTTGAAGCCCAAAATAAACAAATAAAAGAACTAGAGAAAAAATATACTAACCTCAAAAACGAAAAATCACACCTCGATCTAGAAATAAATGCATTAAAACAACACGTGCGTTATATGGAACAGCAGCGTCTGGATACCGTCATAGAAGTTGCCAACATTCCGTCTCGTCCTAATGAAGACCTTCATGACTCATGTAACAAGTTAGCTGATAACCTAAATCTAACCAAAGAAGGAATCTCCAACATGAAGCGCCTGGAAGGAAAAAAACGGACAGGATGGATGTATCCAACTGGAGTTCAAACAGGAGGAATTATGTAATTTGTGGATACGTGCTTCCAGACGCAGAGAGGTACTCGTGGGACAGGTAGTATGTGATGCAGCAGTACCAGCAGCTAAAACCAAAGTGATAGTACGCAAAGCCCTAACTAAAACAAATAAAACCCTGCTGTGGCAAGCTAAGCAAAAATTAACACCAAATTATAAATATGTGTGGTTCCAGAATGGGAATATATTAATCCGTAAATCAGAGAATGATAAACCTATTGTGATCAGAAGCGAAACAGACATTGAAAATCTCCTCAACCAGGCAGGACCAGCACATCATCGGCGGTAATAGATATAGTATTTTAAGTAGGTCACTATAGTTCAGTCGAATATCCCAAGCAATAATTTAGAACTTTTTAATTGTAGTACATATAACTCATTTTGTAAAAAGGTTCCATCGTTAGCGAAATCTCAATTTAAGTTAAATTTAGTCCATATAAATGTAAGATCACTAATTAAAAATTTTTGCTATGTTTTAGAATTAATAAACAGTTCATGTTCACCAATAGATATTCTCATATTAACTGAAGTAAACATTACAGATAATATCGCAAATATGTTCAATGTAAATGGCTATATAATGCACAAAAAGTTACGTAAGAATAAAAAAGGTGGAGGTATTATAATATACATACGGAACGTTCACGTATTTACATCCAAATATCACACTTTAAACCACTGTGAATCAATCATAGGTCATTTAACGACTAATCACAAATACGCTGCAACAATTTGTGCAATATATAGGCCACCCAACGAAAGTAAATACTTGTTCATAAGGGAGATAAAGGATCTTTTATCTAGTAAGCCTTTTAAACACTTAGATATTTTTGTTATAGGAGACATGAACATAGATATAAAAATAAAGGGTAACATTCAAGATTTTTACATAAATAGCATGGCCGAGTGCGGTCTAACAAGTGTTATAACCGATTATACAAGAATTGAAATAAGAAACCAAATGATAACGCGTAGCGTAATCGATCACATTTTTGTAAGGACGCAACTGTTAGACGTGTACTCGGGCGCGCTCGGCACTGCAATGGCTGATCACCGCATGATCGTATTGTCGTGCATTGGACAATCATTAACACATGTACAGGATGACTTTAAAGTCATTCGAAAAATAGATAACATTAAACTTAATAATTTGCTTGATCATGTTAGCTGGGATGACTTTACGAATACAGAGTGTCCAGATAAATTATATAATAACTTAAAAAATACCATCCAAAATTGTTATAATCAATCACAATTTGAACAAATAATTTCAACATCAAGTAAAAGAAACAAAGACCCCTGGATTACTAACACCATAAAAACTATGTGTGAAAAAAAAGATTTATCTTTTATAGACTGGAAAAATGACCCGACTAATAAAATACTTCGATTAAAATACAATAAATTACGTAATAAAACGCGTAAATTCATAGAAAAATCAAGAAATAATTACTATCATAATCAAATTAATCAAAACTACAACAACAGTCACGCTTTATGGCAAATTTTGAATTCACTAACAGGTCGCTGCAAAAATTCAATAGACAACTGTATCTTAAAAGCATTTCATAAAAATAACATAGACATTAAAACAATTGCTAATAATTTTGCACAAGAATTTTATTATAGTATCAAAAAAATTATTCCTAAATGCAATAAGCGTCTATTATGTGAAAATGATTATTATTATCCACAAAATAAATCAATGCTACTTAAAAAAGCTACCAGAGAAAAAGTATGTAGTATAATTAAAAAACTTAATACCAATAATGCTCCCGGATTCGACAACATTCGATGTATTGACATAAAAAATATATGCACTAAAATCGTAGACATAATAGTTAAATTTATTAATGCATCTATTGTTAATGCTAAATATCCTGTCGAGTTGAAAACTGGAATAATCCGACCTATTCACAAAAAGGGTACGCGAAGTGAGTATGAAAATTATCGCCCGATAACCATTCTTCCGGTATTAGACAAAATCGTGGAAAAATTTATAGCCGAACAAATGCAGAATTTCTATGCCGAAAATAAAATTTTATCTGTCTCCCAATTTGGATTTCAACCGTGTAAGTCAACTTCACAACTTTTGTCAAAATTTACAGATGAAGTAAACTCATGTCTCGATAACAAAAAACATGTACTGCTACTATTTATCGATTATAGTAGGGCATTCGATACACTCAGGCATGACACTCTTATACATAAACTAGACAACTCTGGTATTCGTGGACCTCTTCTGGGATGGTTTAAAGATTATCTTGCTAATAGAAAATTCCGTGTAAAAGTAGGCGATGAAATGAGCAATGAAATGACCGTCACCGAGGGTACAGCACAAGGCTCTGTGTTAGGACCTTTATTGTACTTGGCGTATGTAAATGATATGGAACATGTGATCAACCACTGTTCTATCTATCAATATGCTGATGACACCTGTCTAATAGCCTCAGACAAAAATATTAATACTGCAGCTCAACAGTTACAGGAAGATTTTACGCGTATCCTAATGTGGTCGCACGACGCGGGTCTTGTCATAAATGTTAATAAAACAAAAATAGTACATGTACACTCGAGTCATTTGAAAAACTTTAACAATTTTAAAATCACGGCACACAATCACGTATGTCTTCACAAAGCTACATATATAAATTTATAAAGGATAGAAAAAATTCGATCACGAGGCGGGACCCGAACCCGCATCCTTCGCGCCATTCCGGGGCGGATGCCTAACCAACTCAGCCACTCGTGACCCGCCTGAGCAATCGAATTTATTCTATCCTTTCAGTTTTATGTGTCTTAAGGGACACACCGCGCGCCATCTATTGAGATGATTTAACAACCATTTCAACCAATATGAAGCACTTTTCAGTGAATACAATATTGTAACGATGGAACACGACCTTTTCTTGAATTTATATTTTTTGGTTTTTATGGCATTCAAATGCTTTATAAATATAAATTTATAAAGGATAGAAAAAATTCGATCACGAGGCGGGACCCGAACCCGCATCCTTCGCGCCATTCCGGGGCGGATGCCTAACCAACTCAGCCACTCGTGACCCGCCTGAGCAATCGAATTTATTCTATCCTTTCAGTTTTATGTGTCTTAAGGGACACACCGCGCGCCATCTATTGAGATGATTTAACAACCATTTCAACCAATATGAAGCACTTTTCAGTGAATACAATATTGTAACGATGGAACACGACCTTTTCTTGAATTTATATTTTTTGGTTTTTATGGCATTCAAATGCTTTATAAATATAAATTTATAAAGGATAGAAAAAATTCGATCACGAGGCGGGACCCGAACCCGCATCCTTCGCGCCATTCCGGGGCGGATGCCTAACCAACTCAGCCACTCGTGACCCGCCTGAGCAATCGAATTTATTCTATCCTTTCAGTTTTATGTGTCTTAAGGGACACACCGCGCGCCATCTATTGAGATGATTTAACAACCATTTCAACCAATATGAAGCACTTTTCAGTGAATACAATATTGTAACGATGGAACACGACCTTTTCTTGAATTTATATTTTTTGGTTTTTATGGCATTCAAATGCTTTATAAATATAAATTTATAAAGGATAGAAAAAATTCGATCACGAGGCGGGACCCGAACCCGCATCCTTCGCGCCATTCCGGGGCGGATGCCTAACCAACTCAGCCACTCGTGACCCGCCTGAGCAATCGAATTTATTCTATCCTTTCAGTTTTATGTGTCTTAAGGGACACACCGCGCGCCATCTATTGAGATGATTTAACAACCATTTCAACCAATATGAAGCACTTTTCAGTGAATACAATATTGTAACGATGGAACACGACCTTTTCTTGAATTTATATTTTTTGGTTTTTATGGCATTCAAATGCTTTATAAATATAAATTTATAAAGGATAGAAAAAATTCGATCACGAGGCGGGACCCGAACCCGCATCCTTCGCGCCATTCCGGGGCGGATGCCTAACCAACTCAGCCACTCGTGACCCGCCTGAGCAATCGAATTTATTCTATCCTTTCAGTTTTATGTGTCTTAAGGGACACACCGCGCGCCATCTATTGAGATGATTTAACAACCATTTCAACCAATATGAAGCACTTTTCAGTGAATACAATATTGTAACGATGGAACACGACCTTTTCTTGAATTTATATTTTTTGGTTTTTATGGCATTCAAATGCTTTATAAATATAAATTTATAAAGGATAGAAAAAATTCGATCACGAGGCGGGACCCGAACCCGCATCCTTCGCGCCATTCCGGGGCGGATGCCTAACCAACTCAGCCACTCGTGACCCGCCTGAGCAATCGAATTTATTCTATCCTTTCAGTTTTATGTGTCTTAAGGGACACACCGCGCGCCATCTATTGAGATGATTTAACAACCATTTCAACCAATATGAAGCACTTTTCAGTGAATACAATATTGTAACGATGGAACACGACCTTTTCTTGAATTTATATTTTTTGGTTTTTATGGCATTCAAATGCTTTATAAATATAAATTTATAAAGGATAGAAAAAATTCGATCACGAGGCGGGACCCGAACCCGCATCCTTCGCGCCATTCCGGGGCGGATGCCTAACCAACTCAGCCACTCGTGACCCGCCTGAGCAATCGAATTTATTCTATCCTTTCAGTTTTATGTGTCTTAAGGGACACACCGCGCGCCATCTATTGAGATGATTTAACAACCATTTCAACCAATATGAAGCACTTTTCAGTGAATACAATATTGTAACGATGGAACACGACCTTTTCTTGAATTTATATTTTTTGGTTTTTATGGCATTCAAATGCTTTATAAATATAAATTTATAAAGGATAGAAAAAATTCGATCACGAGGCGGGACCCGAACCCGCATCCTTCGCGCCATTCCGGGGCGGATGCCTAACCAACTCAGCCACTCGTGACCCGCCTGAGCAATCGAATTTATTCTATCCTTTCAGTTTTATGTGTCTTAAGGGACACACCGCGCGCCATCTATTGAGATGATTTAACAACCATTTCAACCAATATGAAGCACTTTTCAGTGAATACAATATTGTAACGATGGAACACGACCTTTTCTTGAATTTATATTTTTTGGTTTTTATGGCATTCAAATGCTTTATAAATATAAATTTATAAAGGATAGAAAAAATTCGATCACGAGGCGGGACCCGAACCCGCATCCTTCGCGCCATTCCGGGGCGGATGCCTAACCAACTCAGCCACTCGTGACCCGCCTGAGCAATCGAATTTATTCTATCCTTTCAGTTTTATGTGTCTTAAGGGACACACCGCGCGCCATCTATTGAGATGATTTAACAACCATTTCAACCAATATGAAGCACTTTTCAGTGAATACAATATTGTAACGATGGAACACGACCTTTTCTTGAATTTATATTTTTTGGTTTTTATGGCATTCAAATGCTTTATAAATATAAATTTATAAAGGATAGAAAAAATTCGATCACGAGGCGGGACCCGAACCCGCATCCTTCGCGCCATTCCGGGGCGGATGCCTAACCAACTCAGCCACTCGTGACCCGCCTGAGCAATCGAATTTATTCTATCCTTTCAGTTTTATGTGTCTTAAGGGACACACCGCGCGCCATCTATTGAGATGATTTAACAACCATTTCAACCAATATGAAGCACTTTTCAGTGAATACAATATTGTAACGATGGAACACGACCTTTTCTTGAATTTATATTTTTTGGTTTTTATGGCATTCAAATGCTTTATAAATATAAATTTATAAAGGATAGAAAAAATTCGATCACGAGGCGGGACCCGAACCCGCATCCTTCGCGCCATTCCGGGGCGGATGCCTAACCAACTCAGCCACTCGTGACCCGCCTGAGCAATCGAATTTATTCTATCCTTTCAGTTTTATGTGTCTTAAGGGACACACCGCGCGCCATCTATTGAGATGATTTAACAACCATTTCAACCAATATGAAGCACTTTTCAGTGAATACAATATTGTAACGATGGAACACGACCTTTTCTTGAATTTATATTTTTTGGTTTTTATGGCATTCAAATGCTTTATAAATATAAATTTATAAAGGATAGAAAAAATTCGATCACGAGGCGGGACCCGAACCCGCATCCTTCGCGCCATTCCGGGGCGGATGCCTAACCAACTCAGCCACTCGTGACCCGCCTGAGCAATCGAATTTATTCTATCCTTTCAGTTTTATGTGTCTTAAGGGACACACCGCGCGCCATCTATTGAGATGATTTAACAACCATTTCAACCAATATGAAGCACTTTTCAGTGAATACAATATTGTAACGATGGAACACGACCTTTTCTTGAATTTATATTTTTTGGTTTTTATGGCATTCAAATGCTTTATAAATATAAATTTATAAAGGATAGAAAAAATTCGATCACGAGGCGGGACCCGAACCCGCATCCTTCGCGCCATTCCGGGGCGGATGCCTAACCAACTCAGCCACTCGTGACCCGCCTGAGCAATCGAATTTATTCTATCCTTTCAGTTTTATGTGTCTTAAGGGACACACCGCGCGCCATCTATTGAGATGATTTAACAACCATTTCAACCAATATGAAGCACTTTTCAGTGAATACAATATTGTAACGATGGAACACGACCTTTTCTTGAATTTATATTTTTTGGTTTTTATGGCATTCAAATGCTTTATAAATATAAATTTATAAAGGATAGAAAAAATTCGATCACGAGGCGGGACCCGAACCCGCATCCTTCGCGCCATTCCGGGGCGGATGCCTAACCAACTCAGCCACTCGTGACCCGCCTGAGCAATCGAATTTATTCTATCCTTTCAGTTTTATGTGTCTTAAGGGACACACCGCGCGCCATCTATTGAGATGATTTAACAACCATTTCAACCAATATGAAGCACTTTTCAGTGAATACAATATTGTAACGATGGAACACGACCTTTTCTTGAATTTATATTTTTTGGTTTTTATGGCATTCAAATGCTTTATAAATATAAATTTATAAAGGATAGAAAAAATTCGATCACGAGGCGGGACCCGAACCCGCATCCTTCGCGCCATTCCGGGGCGGATGCCTAACCAACTCAGCCACTCGTGACCCGCCTGAGCAATCGAATTTATTCTATCCTTTCAGTTTTATGTGTCTTAAGGGACACACCGCGCGCCATCTATTGAGATGATTTAACAACCATTTCAACCAATATGAAGCACTTTTCAGTGAATACAATATTGTAACGATGGAACACGACCTTTTCTTGAATTTATATTTTTTGGTTTTTATGGCATTCAAATGCTTTATAAATATAAATTTATAAAGGATAGAAAAAATTCAGTCACGAGTGGCTGAGTTGGTTAGGCATCCGCCCCGGAATGGCGCGAAGGATGCGGGTTCGGGTCCCGCCTCGTGATCGAATTTTTTCTATCCTTTATAAATTTATATTTATAAAGCATTTGAATGCCATAAAAACCAAAAAATATAAATTCAAGAAAAGGTCGTGTTCCATCGTTACAATATTGTATTCACTGAAAAGTGCTTCATATTGGTTGAAATGGTTGTTAAATCATCTCAATAGATGGCGCGCGGTGTGTCCCTTAAGACACATAAAACTGAAAGGATAGAATAAATTCGATTGCTCAGGCGGGTCACGAGTGGCTGAGTTGGTTAGGCATCCGCCCCGGAATGGCGCGAAGGATGCGGGTTCGGGTCCCGCCTCGTGATCGAATTTTTTCTATCCTTTATAAATTTATATTTATAAAGCATTTGAATGCCATAAAAACCAAAAAATATAAATTCAAGAAAAGGTCGTGTTCCATCGTTACAATATTGTATTCACTGAAAAGTGCTTCATATTGGTTGAAATGGTTGTTAAATCATCTCAATAGATGGCGCGCGGTGTGTCCCTTAAGACACATAAAACTGAAAGGATAGAATAAATTCGATTGCTCAGGCGGGTCACGAGTGGCTGAGTTGGTTAGGCATCCGCCCCGGAATGGCGCGAAGGATGCGGGTTCGGGTCCCGCCTCGTGATCGAATTTTTTCTATCCTTTATAAATTTATATTTATAAAGCATTTGAATGCCATAAAAACCAAAAAATATAAATTCAAGAAAAGGTCGTGTTCCATCGTTACAATATTGTATTCACTGAAAAGTGCTTCATATTGGTTGAAATGGTTGTTAAATCATCTCAATAGATGGCGCGCGGTGTGTCCCTTAAGACACATAAAACTGAAAGGATAGAATAAATTCGATTGCTCAGGCGGGTCACGAGTGGCTGAGTTGGTTAGGCATCCGCCCCGGAATGGCGCGAAGGATGCGGGTTCGGGTCCCGCCTCGTGATCGAATTTTTTCTATCCTTTATAAATTTATATTTATAAAGCATTTGAATGCCATAAAAACCAAAAAATATAAATTCAAGAAAAGGTCGTGTTCCATCGTTACAATATTGTATTCACTGAAAAGTGCTTCATATTGGTTGAAATGGTTGTTAAATCATCTCAATAGATGGCGCGCGGTGTGTCCCTTAAGACACATAAAACTGAAAGGATAGAATAAATTCGATTGCTCAGGCGGGTCACGAGTGGCTGAGTTGGTTAGGCATCCGCCCCGGAATGGCGCGAAGGATGCGGGTTCGGGTCCCGCCTCGTGATCGAATTTTTTCTATCCTTTATAAATTTATATTTATAAAGCATTTGAATGCCATAAAAACCAAAAAATATAAATTCAAGAAAAGGTCGTGTTCCATCGTTACAATATTGTATTCACTGAAAAGTGCTTCATATTGGTTGAAATGGTTGTTAAATCATCTCAATAGATGGCGCGCGGTGTGTCCCTTAAGACACATAAAACTGAAAGGATAGAATAAATTCGATTGCTCAGGCGGGTCACGAGTGGCTGAGTTGGTTAGGCATCCGCCCCGGAATGGCGCGAAGGATGCGGGTTCGGGTCCCGCCTCGTGATCGAATTTTTTCTATCCTTTATAAATTTATATTTATAAAGCATTTGAATGCCATAAAAACCAAAAAATATAAATTCAAGAAAAGGTCGTGTTCCATCGTTACAATATTGTATTCACTGAAAAGTGCTTCATATTGGTTGAAATGGTTGTTAAATCATCTCAATAGATGGCGCGCGGTGTGTCCCTTAAGACACATAAAACTGAAAGGATAGAATAAATTCGATTGCTCAGGCGGGTCACGAGTGGCTGAGTTGGTTAGGCATCCGCCCCGGAATGGCGCGAAGGATGCGGGTTCGGGTCCCGCCTCGTGATCGAATTTTTTCTATCCTTTATAAATTTATATTTATAAAGCATTTGAATGCCATAAAAACCAAAAAATATAAATTCAAGAAAAGGTCGTGTTCCATCGTTACAATATTGTATTCACTGAAAAGTGCTTCATATTGGTTGAAATGGTTGTTAAATCATCTCAATAGATGGCGCGCGGTGTGTCCCTTAAGACACATAAAACTGAAAGGATAGAATAAATTCGATTGCTCAGGCGGGTCACGAGTGGCTGAGTTGGTTAGGCATCCGCCCCGGAATGGCGCGAAGGATGCGGGTTCGGGTCCCGCCTCGTGATCGAATTTTTTCTATCCTTTATAAATTTATATTTATAAAGCATTTGAATGCCATAAAAACCAAAAAATATAAATTCAAGAAAAGGTCGTGTTCCATCGTTACAATATTGTATTCACTGAAAAGTGCTTCATATTGGTTGAAATGGTTGTTAAATCATCTCAATAGATGGCGCGCGGTGTGTCCCTTAAGACACATAAAACTGAAAGGATAGAATAAATTCGATTGCTCAGGCGGGTCACGAGTGGCTGAGTTGGTTAGGCATCCGCCCCGGAATGGCGCGAAGGATGCGGGTTCGGGTCCCGCCTCGTGATCGAATTTTTTCTATCCTTTATAAATTTATATTTATAAAGCATTTGAATGCCATAAAAACCAAAAAATATAAATTCAAGAAAAGGTCGTGTTCCATCGTTACAATATTGTATTCACTGAAAAGTGCTTCATATTGGTTGAAATGGTTGTTAAATCATCTCAATAGATGGCGCGCGGTGTGTCCCTTAAGACACATAAAACTGAAAGGATAGAATAAATTCGATTGCTCAGGCGGGTCACGAGTGGCTGAGTTGGTTAGGCATCCGCCCCGGAATGGCGCGAAGGATGCGGGTTCGGGTCCCGCCTCGTGATCGAATTTTTTCTATCCTTTATAAATTTATATTTATAAAGCATTTGAATGCCATAAAAACCAAAAAATATAAATTCAAGAAAAGGTCGTGTTCCATCGTTACAATATTGTATTCACTGAAAAGTGCTTCATATTGGTTGAAATGGTTGTTAAATCATCTCAATAGATGGCGCGCGGTGTGTCCCTTAAGACACATAAAACTGAAAGGATAGAATAAATTCGATTGCTCAGGCGGGTCACGAGTGGCTGAGTTGGTTAGGCATCCGCCCCGGAATGGCGCGAAGGATGCGGGTTCGGGTCCCGCCTCGTGATCGAATTTTTTCTATCCTTTATAAATTTATATTTATAAAGCATTTGAATGCCATAAAAACCAAAAAATATAAATTCAAGAAAAGGTCGTGTTCCATCGTTACAATATTGTATTCACTGAAAAGTGCTTCATATTGGTTGAAATGGTTGTTAAATCATCTCAATAGATGGCGCGCGGTGTGTCCCTTAAGACACATAAAACTGAAAGGATAGAATAAATTCGATTGCTCAGGCGGGTCACGAGTGGCTGAGTTGGTTAGGCATCCGCCCCGGAATGGCGCGAAGGATGCGGGTTCGGGTCCCGCCTCGTGATCGAATTTTTTCTATCCTTTATAAATTTATATTTATAAAGCATTTGAATGCCATAAAAACCAAAAAATATAAATTCAAGAAAAGGTCGTGTTCCATCGTTACAATATTGTATTCACTGAAAAGTGCTTCATATTGGTTGAAATGGTTGTTAAATCATCTCAATAGATGGCGCGCGGTGTGTCCCTTAAGACACATAAAACTGAAAGGATAGAATAAATTCGATTGCTCAGGCGGGTCACGAGTGGCTGAGTTGGTTAGGCATCCGCCCCGGAATGGCGCGAAGGATGCGGGTTCGGGTCCCGCCTCGTGATCGAATTTTTTCTATCCTTTATAAATTTATATTTATAAAGCATTTGAATGCCATAAAAACCAAAAAATATAAATTCAAGAAAAGGTCGTGTTCCATCGTTACAATATTGTATTCACTGAAAAGTGCTTCATATTGGTTGAAATGGTTGTTAAATCATCTCAATAGATGGCGCGCGGTGTGTCCCTTAAGACACATAAAACTGAAAGGATAGAATAAATTCGATTGCTCAGGCGGGTCACGAGTGGCTGAGTTGGTTAGGCATCCGCCCCGGAATGGCGCGAAGGATGCGGGTTCGGGTCCCGCCTCGTGATCGAATTTTTTCTATCCTTTATAAATTTATATTTATAAAGCATTTGAATGCCATAAAAACCAAAAAATATAAATTCAAGAAAAGGTCGTGTTCCATCGTTACAATATTGTATTCACTGAAAAGTGCTTCATATTGGTTGAAATGGTTGTTAAATCATCTCAATAGATGGCGCGCGGTGTGTCCCTTAAGACACATAAAACTGAAAGGATAGAATAAATTCGATTGCTCAGGCGGGTCACGAGTGGCTGAGTTGGTTAGGCATCCGCCCCGGAATGGCGCGAAGGATGCGGGTTCGGGTCCCGCCTCGTGATCGAATTTTTTCTATCCTTTATAAATTTATATTTATAAAGCATTTGAATGCCATAAAAACCAAAAAATATAAATTCAAGAAAAGGTCGTGTTCCATCGTTACAATATTGTATTCACTGAAAAGTGCTTCATATTGGTTGAAATGGTTGTTAAATCATCTCAATAGATGGCGCGCGGTGTGTCCCTTAAGACACATAAAACTGAAAGGATAGAATAAATTCGATTGCTCAGGCGGGTCACGAGTGGCTGAGTTGGTTAGGCATCCGCCCCGGAATGGCGCGAAGGATGCGGGTTCGGGTCCCGCCTCGTGATCGAATTTTTTCTATCCTTTATAAATTTATATTTATAAAGCATTTGAATGCCATAAAAACCAAAAAATATAAATTCAAGAAAAGGTCGTGTTCCATCGTTACAATATTGTATTCACTGAAAAGTGCTTCATATTGGTTGAAATGGTTGTTAAATCATCTCAATAGATGGCGCGCGGTGTGTCCCTTAAGACACATAAAACTGAAAGGATAGAATAAATTCGATTGCTCAGGCGGGTCACGAGTGGCTGAGTTGGTTAGGCATCCGCCCCGGAATGGCGCGAAGGATGCGGGTTCGGGTCCCGCCTCGTGATCGAATTTTTTCTATCCTTTATAAATTTATATTTATAAAGCATTTGAATGCCATAAAAACCAAAAAATATAAATTCAAGAAAAGGTCGTGTTCCATCGTTACAATATTGTATTCACTGAAAAGTGCTTCATATTGGTTGAAATGGTTGTTAAATCATCTCAATAGATGGCGCGCGGTGTGTCCCTTAAGACACATAAAACTGAAAGGATAGAATAAATTCGATTGCTCAGGCGGGTCACGAGTGGCTGAGTTGGTTAGGCATCCGCCCCGGAATGGCGCGAAGGATGCGGGTTCGGGTCCCGCCTCGTGATCGAATTTTTTCTATCCTTTATAAATTTATATTTATAAAGCATTTGAATGCCATAAAAACCAAAAAATATAAATTCAAGAAAAGGTCGTGTTCCATCGTTACAATATTGTATTCACTGAAAAGTGCTTCATATTGGTTGAAATGGTTGTTAAATCATCTCAATAGATGGCGCGCGGTGTGTCCCTTAAGACACATAAAACTGAAAGGATAGAATAAATTCGATTGCTCAGGCGGGTCACGAGTGGCTGAGTTGGTTAGGCATCCGCCCCGGAATGGCGCGAAGGATGCGGGTTCGGGTCCCGCCTCGTGATCGAATTTTTTCTATCCTTTATAAATTTATATTTATAAAGCATTTGAATGCCATAAAAACCAAAAAATATAAAATCAAAGCTACATATTACAACCCAGACTGCTCGTGTGAATGTGTGGACCAAGTGCCTTATTATACTTACTTAGGACTAATTGTTGATAATAGATTTAATTGGAACCATCATATAAACTATCTGTGTGATAAACTTAGAGCCATACTCTCAAAATTTTATATTATCAGAAATAAAATACCATACAAAATTCTTCTTTCTATCTATAGATCATTGGCAGAATCAATAATACAGTACGGTATCACAAGTTATGGACGCACATTCAATACTTACATCGATAGAATCACAAATTTACAACTAAGACTAATCAAAAAAATTGTACCTATTAATATTAAAAACAAGTTTAAAGATAAACCTCTCGAACTATTTAGCTATTGTAATGTACTGCCAATAAGACAAATGTTTCAAAAGTTTTTTCTCATAGAACAATTTCATAACATAAACTTTCAAAATCCCATTTCGCATCAGTTTGCTACCAGACAAATAACTAATAATAAATTAATTATTCCTAAAGTACACAATTTTTATGGGAAGCGTACGGCAAATTTCCTATTACCCACTATACTTAATTCTATGCCACAAAAAGTCAAGAAGGATGTTAATATTAAAAACTACAAAATAGTATACAAAAGATATTTTCACGAATTAATTAAAACAATAAAATAAACATAAAACAACATTGTAATTTGTAATGAACACCCTGTAATAGGTAAGGAACCGGTTTATGTACCTAGTTACTTCTGTGAGCGACTGTGAGCGTTGCCACAAACCTCGTAAGGTTTCGCATCGCAAAATTGTATTTGAAAGAAATGTGAAATTTTGTTTTATATTAATAAATAATAATAATAATAATAAGGGCGTAGGGATGTGACGACCCCATCGCCCACGGTTGGAATATCTATTGTCTACGTGACAGTAGATATTCCACCCGTGCAATCAGTCACCCGCAGGACACCTTGTGGCGGGGTGTCGGGGAGTAGCGACCCCGCGGGAACCGAGTGCTCCCGGGGGAGGCCCCTGTCTTCATCTCCGGCTTGCCTTCACCGGCCGGTCGGAGTGAAGCCTGACGAGGACAGGACCCCCACCTCTGGCTTGCCTTAACCGGCCGGCCAGAGTGGAGTCGCGAGAGCTTTTAGCTCGAAGGGTGGATGCGAAGCGTAAGTGGCGAGTGGGCACGTGATGCTGGACCCTCAGGGAGCGCGTGATCGGAGTTTAAAGTCCAGGGACGCCTCTCCACCCTTAGCTGCTCACAATATGTTGCCCCCTTGTCGCACTATTGCAGCGACTTGTTTCGGGGGCCCATACAGTGAGAGGGCGAGTCACCACCTGCCAACATATTTTTACTTTCTTTTAGTAGAAAGGCAGGTACCATAGTTTCCCATAGTCCCCAGTACCAGTCCATTTAGCATCCCAATCCATAGCCCAATTATTAAATTTCCATACCCTGCAATAGTCCTACATCGGCCGCGGACTGCCTAGGGCTGTATTTCTATAGTGCAGTCATGGGCAGGCTGCGGCTGGTGTCCCACAACACATTAAAATTCTCGAAAAGGCCTCTGCGTGTTGGATCCGTGTCCCCACGTAAGCCTTCCAAAGATCCGGGTACCGTCCTTCTGGTGGTACCCGAGTATTATGGAGAAGAGAAACATAATAATAATAACCATGACCCCGCAGGGCACCTTGTGGCGAGGTGTCGGGGAGTAGCGACCCCGCGGGAACCGAGCGCTCCCGGGGGAGGTCCCTGTCCTCACCTCTGGGCTGTCCCGGTGGCAGTTCGGAGTGAACAATGACGAGGTTCAGGATCCCCCACCTCTGGCTTGCCTTTGTTGGCCGTCCAGAGTGGAGCCGCTAGAGCTATATGCTCGGGGGTGGAAGTGTCTAATGGCGTAATAGCGGGGAAACCCGCTCCGGGCCCGCGGGCTCGCGATGGTGAAACCGGTGCCGCACCTCTCTACACCCCCAGCCGTTCAGCTGATGTTGCCCCCTTGTTGCCATTATCGGTAACCTTTTTGGGAGCCCATCGACCGAACTGGCGAGTCACCGTCTGCCATAATTTTCAATTTTTAATATTGAAAAGGCAGACGTCCATAGCCCCCATAGACCCAATATACCAGTCCATCTAACACCCCCTTCCATAACCCAGTTTTATTCATTTCCATTTTTCTGCAATAGTCCTACATTGGCCGCGGACTGCCCAGGGCTGTATCTCTATAGTGCAGCCATGGGCAGGCTGCGGCTGGTGTCCCACAACACATTAAATTCTCTAAAGGGCCTCTTCGTGTTGGACCTGTGTCCCCACGTAAGCCTTCCAAAGGACCGGGTATCATCCTTACGGCGATACCCGTGTATTATGGAGAGAGACATAATAACCATGAAAATGACACCCATGACGAAAATATGTAAAATTCGTCGGCGCCATTTTGGATTTTAGATTTGACCTCATATTGATTAATAGCGACTCCAACTCCTTGAAAATGACACCCATGACGAAAAGATTTCAAATTTTCGTCGGCGCCATCTTGGATTTTAGTTTTGACCTCATATTGGTTAATAGCTACCCCAAAAACCACCCACATTTGCAAATGTGTTTGCTACTTAGGAAAAGTTCAGATTTAAAGATATAGGTAATGTGAATGTGTGGTAACGAATTTAATTTATTTCATTCCGACTGTTTCTCGAAATAACATACATTTACTAAGAATTGCATACAATGCCGGGTTTAATATATTGCCGGTAACATAATATTATGTATGATAATAATTCTTAAAAAAGTATTTTATACATTTCTTAAAAAGCTTCGATATTGTATACAATAATACAATTCATATTCAAATTGTTGTAAAATAGTCACAAGTTGGTTGAATACACTAAAATACTTATAAGGATCGTACCTACTAATAATAGTAACAAAATGAATTTTTAAAGTTCCCAGTAATCTTCTGGAATCAATTTCAATAAAAATATAAAAAAAATAATAATATCAAGTATGAAGATGGTCTATAAAATGGAATGCGCTATGTTTACGTCTTTTACGTGAGCGTGATGTTCCCGCGAACCACGTGGCGACGTTAGATACCTAAATTTGAGTAACGCAGATTTGTGACAGCGTCCTTAAATTGAAATACTGAATTAAGTTCAGCAAAAAGTCAGATCATTTATTATAATGTCTCTAATATTCTAGGAGGTAGCAACGTTGACAAGTGAGCATTTTAGTATAGTTGGTTCTTTGATATGCTGTTCCTCTTGCTATTTCGGTTACAGTCCGGGCTGTCTGGCTGGCCGCAGTGGTTGCGTTTAATAGTGCGCATCTTATCTGCACAGGAAAATATCCTTAATTTAAAGTCATTTTTTAACGCGTAATTTTTAATCGTTTGCCTTTAGATAGATCCATTAGACATACATTTTTTATTGCAAGACGTTTTTTTCGTTGTTAAATAGGTGCCAGACGCAATTTTTATTTCAAAATAATTAAAATATCATCGAAATAAGTGAAATTCCATTCAGTCAACCTAAGAACTTAATACATCTTTGTAAATAAATTTCTGGGCTGTCTGCAGAACTTGGCACACATTAATTAGATCTCATTTCTTTTTTGGCAAATTAAGTCGACGATTGAACTCGGCTCCAATTTTTACATTTATGTTTTTGGTGGCATATCATTACTTTTTGTACAGAAAATTACTCTGCAAATTTGATTTACTTTATGAATATAATACTTTTTATACACGATTTTTTTTTTATATTTTTTCTTGCGGTTTCTTTGTATTATTTTCTATATTTTCTTGTATGTTATGAATGTCAGCGCACATTGCCCCGTCATTATCTGCAATTTTTTAAACTCGTTTTCTGTTTAAAAGATTACATGATTTTCTAAACATCCAGCGTTAATTTGTACACACACTATTACAAAGATGCAAAGATCGTTGTAGAAGAATCGTCGCCTTACTCCATGACGTTACGGTATTGCCATGACGCGATTTTGAAATTTTACTCTAAACGCGCCTAAAGATGTTTCACTTATATTAATATTACGCAAATAAAATCATTCCGACCTTCGACAAAACCTTCTTCCATTACACTGAAATTAAAACTAAACTAAACACTCATAAATAAAGAATAAATAAATGTGAATATGTAAAATTATATATTATTGTTACCTGTATGAGCAATATATTTATTACAATTTTCTTTTATTTTACTTTTATTAACAGTTTTGAATAAAGAAATCATGCTTTCGAAGTAATCCGCCCTAGCGATACTAGCGCGAGTGAGTGTGATGTCAGAGGCGCATCGAATCTACAGATGTTTCGCGCTAAAATATGTAAACTTCAATAATCTATATCTCAGTCATTTATTGATGGATTTCAATATTTTTTCCGGCCACTGACTAGTTTTGATCTATTTTTTAAGACTAGTAAGGTGAATATAATATTTTCTATTTTTATAAACTTTTCCATTTTTCCATACAAACAAAATTAATGTCATTGAAAAAAAAATTAAATACAGATAAATTCAGTATTTTCTGATTTTTTCCTTTGTATACTCACTATTACCTAGTTGATTACAAAATTTGAACTTTCTAGGTCATCTGGAAGTGGGTTAGGTTTTGTATATGTCTATAAGTCAGTCAGTCTTAAAAATTGCGATTTTTGGATATTAATATCTACGCAACTGTTTAATCTGTATTTATGAAATTTAAGGTTCTTGTTTATCTTGAGGTCCTCTTGATATGTACCAAATTTGGTTTATTTAACTTAAATAGTTTTCGAGCTATAAGGGGGTGAAAAGTGGCTCGAAATGGTTCGTGTAAATATACACACGGCTGCTGCTCGCCAGTTCTCTTCGCTTGAACTCGGCTTGACACGCTGCCGCGTGTCTAGATCAAAAACCCAACTATACTAAAATGACTTTTTTATTAACGTTGCTAGCTCCCGTACTATAATATCGTACTTTTACTCTTACTTTTATCTAATCCAAATGTTATGTCTATAAAAACTCGTGATGAATGCTTCTTTTGGCGCGATGGAGAAAAATGATGAGAATGAATTTTTACGATGCGCGCGCACACCGACACCTAAATTTAACAGCATGAAGTTAGTTCTAGGTGGTATGAAAATTGATAACTATGTTCAAGTTGTATAGAAGTATAACTTCTAACGCGTGAACATAAGTACACACACTTATTTTGGGGGCAAGTATCTCGCCTCGCGGCGGTATTGTGAAAAACTCCGGCTGAGTGGCCAGACGGCCGGAGCCTAGGGCGACTGAGTGAGGAACCTACGGACTATCCGAGCGTGGTCCAGCAGAACTGCCCGCTGTATCCCCACTGTCATGGGCTTCACCGGTAAATCCAACCTCCTTAAATATTGTTTTAAGGAGGTAGGAACCAGCCCATTGGTGGACACAACTATGGGGATTATCTCGGCAGACACACCGCTCCACATGTCGACAACCTCATGCGCCAGATCCAGATATTTGAGCCGTTTATCTGAATCGTTTACATTAGGTATTATATTATTAAGAGTTGTGTTCAACTCATTGCTTGTTAGAGCCCTGTTTACGTTTTCGCAAAATTTTAACACTTTCAAAGTTTCAAGCCGAAAAGAGTTGCTGGAGAAGCTCTTTTTAGGCATTCGAAATAAGCATTAAAAGCTCTATGTAGAGTCAATTATTCGTGAAATTCACAATTTACAAAAACATAGTAGGTATGTAGGTAATATCCCCAATACCCTCGACCCCATCATTAAAGCGGCTCGACGGAACACAGTGGGGTTTTAGTCGGTAAGAATCCGACATGACTCACCCACGGCTCCTTCCCCGGGGGCCGTGGGTATCTTTGGAAGATTTACCCACTTAAAAAACAAATAAATAAGGTAATATGTGAAGATAACGTAAGGTTTTTATAATCTGATTTTTATAATAAATAAAATTAGATATTATTGTGAATTTTTACTTAACTGCATTCTGCATTTTTACCAGTTGCGGTCGAAACGGTTATATTCAAAAAGGTATCTACCTCTGGTACCTATGTCATATCAATATCTATGTCAAGTCTAGATGCGTGTTTAAAACATTTCGAAAAAAATGAATAAACTAATCATTTTATTTAATAATTAAAGGTAAAACTCTACAAAAAGTATAACCATCCGAATAATTAAACAGTTTAAGCTTTTAATATGGTCTCTGACTCGTAAGAACCATTTTTATTTTATCGAAGGCTAAGAACGGTCAATCCGCGGCTTTTCCCGTTGTGAAGTGATATTTAAGTTCATTTCAATATTATATTAGAGTGATTAAATCACGGTTTAAATCCAATAATTAGTGGTAAAATATAAAATATTTTAACAAAGGTAAGTACTTCGATTTCTTGTTTAAAATTGGATGATCGTTGCCTAGCGCTGGAACTAATTATTTATAATTGTAGATATAGTATAGGTAACTATTTACTAGTCAAATTCACTTAATGCTATAAAATCCTCAAAACTACTGAATATATACAAAAAAATATCATTAATTCGTTAAGATTCGATGGCTTAATTGTTACCAACAGTGTTACACGAGAACTTTTTATACAGCTTTTTAAAAATCTTTGTTAAATTAGATAAATGTTTTGTACTTTATTTTTTAAAATAAATCTAACACTTAAGTAAAATATTATTTTACATCCATACTAATATTATAAATGCGAAAGTAACTCTGTCTGTCTGTCTGTTACTCAATCACGCCTAAACTACTGAACCAATATGTATGAAATTTGCTATGGAGATATTTTGATACCCGAGAAAGTACATAGGCTACCTTTTATTGCGAAATACCTATGTACCACGGGTGAAGCCGGGGCGGACCACTATAGTTATACATAAAATTTGTTTCTTCAATTCATACACATTCAAATACTGAACCGCTATGAACTTAATTAAGAAGACAAATTATGTCTTTATTTTTTTTTTTGTTTCACACAATAATTTTAGTTAATACACGTGTACGAACGTGCTTTGCGTATTTCATGAAAAACGACGGAATTATAGCTTTTTTATCAGGAGATAAGAATTGAATATTGTAAAAAGTTAGGCCATTACGAATTAATGTTATTCTCGTCCATTTTATTATACGGTTTACTTATTAAACGGTTTAAATATAACAGATTATTAAATAATTTACGTTCATATTCATCGACGTTTTCAGATTTCAATTTCAACACATTATTAAATATCATAGATAGGTATGTAAATTTCCAAAAAAAATAATAATTACTTACCTTAGACCCGCTGCGTCCTAATCGTCCGATAAAATATATATAAACACAACTAAATATCAGTGATTACAATTTGGCTTGGACTTTATCCATAGTTTGATCTATAGAGGGCGCTTTACGTTTTTTAATTCGACCTGTTTATTTTACACGTGCTGGGGTGCCGAAATGAATCGTTCTAAGGCCCGTAAGGTCAAGGACGGAACTGAGCTTCAACAAAAAATTAATTATTTCATTTTGCTTACACGTGAAACCATTTCTCGAGTATTGCTTACTTTTGGTACGGGCTCTTTGAAAAATTATGCGTAAGGTCAATGTATGAAAGTTGGGTGCTTGAAGTTTTTGGTTTTGTAGTTTGTAAAGATGTGTTAGGGCTTTGGATGGTTTGTTTTGGAAAAATTGATAATATATTTAAGAAAAAATAACATCAAGGTTTACTATTGATTCTGATTGTTTTTTTTTTTTGGATTCATTGATGATATTATTTTATCTGAAATTCTAGTAAATTAAACAAGTAAAAATTATTATTAAAAAAACAAAATACCCGACTGCACACTAAAAAAAGAGTGATTGAAATGAATCTAATGATACCGCATACATATTTTTTTAAAGGGAAATTTAGAAAAAATATTATTATGTCTTTATCCCGTGGGACTTTTAGGATAAAATGTATCCTATGACACTCCCGTAATCAAGACAAATCTAACGATACCTCATACATCAAAATCCATCAAGCCGTTTAGGCTACAGGTGGTCACAAAGGAAAAGACATACATACATACTTACATACACTCGAAAAACATTACCCTCCTTCTTTGGCAGTCGGGTAAATATTTATAATGCGGAATTTCATGAACATATACGTAAACAGCCTTTTCCAGGCCTACCGTTGCCATGTACAATTTTTGCACAAGTGTTGTTGCGTGTCCGGGCCCCGGGGCCTCGGGTCAACGTCCGCTTATGACTTACTCGTGTAAGCGTTCCGCGTGTATCCAACTCGCTAGGAAGTCTCTGGATCTCGACCTTGAAGCAAAAAAAGGCCTTGACCACACGAGATATGATTCTAATGTTTTTTACGTGATTCTCGAATAAGAGCAACGGAATTCAAGTTAAACGGTTGTGTCATTGTTGACGATATCAACATGTTTCGGATGTCAATATTGCTTACACGTGCGATGGAGGATGACGGTCTTGGATACTGTGTCTTGAAACGTGACGTATAACTTGAGATTGTGTTTGTATATTTGTAATTAGGAGGCTAAAAATTAAATAAAATAAAGGATTATGGTGTACCTAGTCATTTTGTTTAATCAATTCTATTTTTATAACGATAATAAGATGCTTACCCCGGCTATGCCCGGATCTATCATGGAACAATATAAACCTTCCGTGGTTCTAGAAAGGACATTAACAACACAAAAAATAAACTATCAATCAGCAATGTTCAAAGCTTTTCTATAGTGTAGGATTTTCAAAATTGGTTAAGTTTCTGAGATCAAAGTTCAAACAGTTACCGGACTAATCAATTCTTCAGATGGTAATCCATTTATCTATGCTATATTTTTTTAGAAATTAGAATAGAAGTCAATCTTACAATGGCGTCATTCATATGCAAAAACTGCATAGGTATAAGTATCATAAAAAGTGAAGACAGGATCTTGAAGAATTTGTGCGTATTAAGAAAGGATCATGGAGTTTTTTTTAATTGAATATATAGTTGAGTAAGTGAATTAAGTCTACGTTCTTACGTTTCCTTGGTAAAGTCGGTAAACAACTTCGGGACTAGGTACCTACTTCAAAATATATAATATTCACTAATATTCTTGACATTTTATTTCAATCATAATATTTCTTCTAACCTTAGTTTTTGTATTGAACGAAATAAAACATTGTTGCTATGTCGAAACGGTCACAATAAGTCAACAAATTTCTGCGCACGACGCACGTAGAAGCCCGATTGCCTGTTCAATATTCAAAATCTAATAAATTTTAAAATAATAATTTCAACTAAAAATAATAAAAACTTAACTCACATATGGCGATAGTAATTGAGTTTTCAGAAAAGTATCTATTCGGATACAGCTTTATGTTTATTACCATGGACCAATATACTCAAGTTATTACTAAGAATTACATTATTGTATAAACTCTTATTAGTACTAAGGAGAAATGCCTACCTGAGGGCAAAGCTTTTTGAAAATAGGGCTTGGTTACGAAAACTTTTTATTGAAAAGGCGTAGTGCTAATTCAAAGATGCTTTTCGTAAACTTCTTGCCCGATTTTGGTACAACTGTCAGCGTGTTATAGTCAATTTTGGTAGTAGAACCCTAATTACATCTGCCATATGACCCACACATTGCCACGGGATTTTATTTTTACCAAATTAGGTAGGTAATTCCAAAGGATATATATAAATTATAAAACAATATTAAGCAATATTTGTATTCTAATGGCACATTCGTGGCAAAATCAACAAGGATTGCTCTTTTTAAAAAGAACTTGAAATTTAAAACATATACCTAAGTAGTTAGGTTATTTCAATTAAATACAGACTTCGATGACTTAACTATTTAGTATCTCCCTAGTATTATAGTGTTGATAGTAGGTACATTATCACTACATAGTATAAAACAAAGCTTTCTCTGTCCCTATGTCCCTTTCTATGCTTAAATCTTTAAAACTACGCAACGGATTTTGATGCGGTTTTTTTTAATAGATAGAGTGATTCAAGAGGAAGGTTTTAGTGTATAATTAATTAGGTTTTAGACAAAGCGGGCGAAGCCGCGGGCGGTAAGCTAGTAATATATAATATTTAAATAAAATAAATAATATTAAACTTGTAGTGTCAAAAAAAACACTAATTGCTTCAGCTGACAATCAAACAACGTTAATTAGGACTTATTCCTTTGTTTAAACATTATTATAATTATATTAACTGTTTTCCTGGAATTCATATACACACACTATCAAATGTGTAGACTACACAGTAGGTACGTGTGGTTTTATCAAGGCAGACTTTGCGGCTACTATAAATCCATAATATAAAGTGGGCAATGCTTTATTAATTTCATTATGGGAGGAAAATCATTTAATACTTGGGCATTAAATTATTATTAGAATATATTTTAAAAGATTTATTGGGTATTAAAGTAGGAGAAAATTTTGAAATTACCACGCGTTGGTTTTGATTTTTTTTATTGACATCAATTGATTTGAAAATACTCAAAAAGTTTTTGGTGTAGTCGTGTGGGAGTGATCATAAAACATACAAATTTAAATGGCACATCAAAAACTGGTTTTTTGACTTGTTAAGGTCAAACTGCGTCATGATTGCATTTTAATAAATGCACATCTTACAAATACAATAAAAAATAAATAAAAAAGAATACGTTTTAAATAGGATACTTATTTATATCTTCATATTCATAAAATATTTAACATCTAAATACTAATTAGTACAAGAATTAACATTTTTCAATATGCAAATTATTGTTTACTAGCTTTCCGCCTGCGACTTCGGCCGCGTTTTCAAAGAAAAACATAGTTCCCGTTCCCGTGGGATTACCGGTATAAAACCTAGCCTATATTACTCGTGGATAATGTAGCTTTCGAATGGTGAAAGAATTTTTAAAATCGGTCAAGTAGTTTATGAGCCTATTCGTTACAATCAAACAAACAAACAAAGTTTTCCTCTTCATAAGTGTAGATTATAAAACAAAATTTTAGGTACAAACATTTGTAAACTACCTATTTATTGCAGTTGCAGCATAAAAGTTTGTATGTAACTAGGTACTAAGTTTTTAAATTTTTGATTTCAATTTAAAACGTTTGATTTCATCTTATTATTTAGATTACATTTCAATTTTCATACATTTTATGGGCGACGCGGACGTGTTTGATAGTTTTTTCTTCCTTTTCCCAATGTATAATATTATCAACCAATCAGAATAAACGTTCAAATAATGTGTTTAAAAGTGTTATTTCATAGATATAATTATATATATCAATGCAAACTGTTTGCACACAAAATACATGAAAAAATATCACTCATCATAGAATTTACTGAAATTAAAAATTAGGATATTTAAAAAAAACAGAAGTTTATGTGAGCTACATCACGTTATGAATTTTGTAGAGAATTAAATATTAATATTTATAATTATATTGTTAATAATTTTAATATGGCATGCTATTTATAATTGAATTATTATCAGTCACATTTATGGTTTTTAGTGGTTATTGTAGCTGCCAACATGCCACATGGAATTTACGCAGTCATATATTTTATTAAATTAGATGGATTTACCTAAATTGTTTTTATAAGTAATAAAAAAATTGTTTTGTGTAGAAGATTTTTAATGTAATAGTTTATTTTTTAGCCTAAGGAGTAAAATGTACCAATGAAGAAACTTGTTCCCACGAGTCACGACACGGGGAATCCTAATGGAGCAAGCAAGGGTTTTCGATTTCTATGTACCTATCTTATATTTTGGAAAAAAAGTTATTGTTTATCGTTTAAATTTTCAATTAAAACGCTGCTTATTACTAACAGAGTGGCTATTACCAAAGTTTATTGAAATCAAAGACCAATAACTAAGAAAGCACACGATCTTATGATCTGTAGGTTGATTTTTCTTCAGATAAGCCTTTTAGTAAGAATGGACTTCATATATAAATATACATTTTCAAAGTCCTAATTGTTATGATTATTTGTTTTTTTTTTCTGAAAATGATTAAAAAATTATTTAATTGAGTGGTAGAGTTAACTATAAAATATCGAATATATTAATAGATATTGTAATAAATGCAATTTTATGTTATAAAAATACTATTATAGTATTCATTCTATTTTCCGGTTCTTTTTGCGAATTTTGCCATCTTTTCCTTATCAACAAGTCTTAATTTAGTTCTGCAAAGTTTATTAATCTGGTGATCCTAAAATTATGACGATCTACAAATCCGCTATTCAATCAGGTGATTCAATATAAGGAAAAAATGTTTTTATCCCTCTATATGTATATCCTCTATAAAATGCTATGTAATTTTGCCCTATAACATTAGCCTACGTCATGTAGGTGATATAAGTAACTAATACTGGACGTCACGACGTCATGTGCGTTTAAAAATTACAATCGGATTGTGAAATTAAAATAGTTCTTGTGGAAGTCATATCTGTATACGGTTTTCCTCTCTCTGGCAAAATGAGTCAAGACGTGATTTTTGCAATTTATGACCCTGTTATTCCGTTGCATCATCTATTTTTTTGTGTTTTTATCCATGGGTCATATTATCTTCTTTCATTGCAACAAAAGACATTTAAATGTGAAAATGTAACTTTTAAAACACCACACCAATTTTTTTTATTGCTGTGAATCAATGTGTTATTGCAATTAATTATATATTGATAAAATTGATAGTAGTAGGAGTCGAGCACGAGCACGAATTTGGCTTCCACCAGGATGATAACACACCCCCAGAGCAGATCATCGTAAAAGTTCGTAAGTGGTGGTGATCGCTTACCATCAGGCGATTCACTAGTTCAGTTTGTCAAATCTCTGAAAGATGTTTATTTCAAAGCAATGAAAGTAAATACTGTGTTGTAAAGAAGCAATGTTGAAAGCAATGCTGCTAAATAGTGCATTGGATAAATAATTATTAAGTTGAACCCTTTTTCGAAGTTAATTACCAATATATATTAGGTTAAAGAACAAGACAGGATATCATTTCAAATCTGAATATTATCATTTATCAAAATCTACATTGACTTATAATATTATCACGAGGAAAATTTTGTCTGTTGCATGTCTAAACAACATGCTCAAAATTTTGAAAAATTATCTCACTTTCGCCCGGATTATCTATGTATTTGTTGTAAGTTTTTCCCTATTCAAAGCGGGCGTAGCCTTATTTTTCTATTTATACCTTAATACGGATGGCATTTAGTTCACTCACATTACTTTGTATTGTGGTTATATGTATCTCTTTTGTGCCTGTATGACACCCCCTACGAGCTTAAACATAATGGGCATAAATCTTAGTTCCTCATATAACTTTTATTATGTTATAAGCATTTTTTTGGAATTATTCTGTAGATATATGGGAGGTAGAGTTGTTACTTTTTACCACGGTACAAATATATTGTGCCATGGGAATTTCCTTTGATTCTTTTTCTTTCCATGACGCCACAACTAAGCGATTTTATGAGATCATTTTTGTATCCGTAGATAATAATATTTTTAACCAGGGTAAAATATTATCACAATACCCGCGGCCCCATCATTAATGCGGCTCGACGGAACACAGTGGGGTATTAGTCGGTAAGAATCCGACATAACCCACGGCTCCTTCCCCGGGGGCCGTGGACATCTTATGCAAGATTTCCCCACTTTAAAAAAAGGGTAAAATATTATATCGTAGCATGGAAATTTCCTTTGCCCGTGCGGACGAAACTGTAGACAACGGGTAGTTAATGAATAATTCCACAAATGGTTTCTACAAATGACAAGTCACATCGGAGCGATTTTATTTATTTCTTTGTCTAGATGAACAAAAATTGGCTTTTTTTTACAGACCATGAGAATTTCCTTTGACTGTGCGAATGTAACTCCACACAATAGCTATTTAATGGTTCCACAGAACACAAACCAATACACCATACGAACTTAAGTCTCCGCCATTTTCAATGCCTTACCGTAGTTTCTATAGTGACAAAATATTTTTAACACAATTAATTTCACAGTCATATTAATTAGCCATTAATCGCCTTCAACCGAACAGCGGTTATCACGTTCGGGGTATTTACTATATATGGTAGAATTATCGTCGCCATTACGCCATGAACTCGAGATAATATTAATTAGTGCACTGTGGTCGAATTATCGAAATGTGCCGTTTGTTGAGAGTTTCTATACTTGGTGTAGAATTGTACATTAGTCAGTAAAAACCCAAAATAATGATAAGTAGCAAATATTAAACGAATTGTAATAAAAACTGGAAAATTTAAATTCTGTTTAATAGTTAATTACATGTTTTTCGTATTATTAAACTAGCTTCCCGCCCGCAGCTTCGTCCGCTTTGTCTAAAGCCTAATAAATTATGTACTAAAACTCTTGAACCACTTCATCTATAAAAAAAACCGCATCAAATCCGTTGCGTATTTTTAAAGATTTAAGCATACATAATATATATTATGGATATATGGACAGCGACTGTTTAATACTATGTAGTGATGATAATTATTTAATAGATTCTACCCACAGTACACATACATTAGTTACAAAGTACCCTCTTCTATTTTTCTATAATCTGCCAGAATTTGAATAAACTTAAGTACTGTAGGTACAAAAAATCAATATTTTTTGTAAACTCTACATTCAACACTTTACAACACAAAAATATCCTTTACCACTCCAGACTAGAATAAATCAAACATTCATCAATAATAATGAAAAAACAGCACTTAACATAACAGTGATTCAGAGCATTGTTTGCACCAAGGTAACGTTGACCCAGAGATGTCGACCAGGGTCGGCTGTCATGGCCCACGACTCCTGCGCATCTTAAATGTGACATTAATATGTTCGACACGGACCTACAAGGGGATCCACACAGGGTTATGAGTAGTGACCTATTTGAAAACTAGATGTTGATCATATCAAAATATTTCAAAATTGTTTTTGGCTGTAGATCTCGAGGTTGAGTAATCCATGCAGGATTGAAAAGGTTTGAACAAGAAGCATAACTTTTAAGAAATTTAATGGGAAAATAAGAAGAAAACTAATAAAATAGGATTTAAGTGAACAAGTAGCAATTTTCTTTAAAATATATCGTCTACACTGCCTTATTTCTTATAGATCTAAATTTTTATTATCTTCTGCTCGATTCATCAGTGTAATCAAATACGAATATAACAAAAACTCCATTATACTTAAAACAAATTAAAAAAAACAATTAACAATTCATAATTTGTTTCTAAACTTTATAGAGTCAAAGTTTGTCCATGTTTGTTTCGATATATTTTTTTATTTTTCACGCAATCCTTTTATTAATGGAATTAATGCTTCCTTTATAGAGTTTAGGTCAGGAACTATACGCCTATCTTTTTAATGTACTTTTTTCTAAGCAATAATCAGATTTCCTTGTTCTAGATGTCATCACGCAAAGGCTATGGGAAGATTTTATTGTCATGACTTAGTGATAAGCCCTGAACATTATCAACTACTTCAATGTTGATCACACAATATAGAAACAACGACTGTTTAACATTTACTATTTTTTTCATACGGTACGTATCAAGAATTGAGAATTTTATTTTATTTATTTTAATAAGCTATTTTTCTTATTTTCAAAATCATTATCTTCTTTCAGGCGCAGTCGGGTATTGAAGCTACGACCACCTACGGCGTAGAATCCTAGTTTGAAAATACATCCAATTTAGAATAGACTTTTTTATTGTTATTATTAACTTACTTATACCATGATTTACATTAATTGAATATTAAATTTAAATAATGATCATATTATTATATACTCATAAGTCTGAAGTTTCTAGATTTCGTTTTACATGATATTTTAATATTAAGTATATTTAGAATAATATTAGGACGTGATTAATTTAATTTTTTGTTTTAAATTTTAAAATAGATTCTATATAACATAATATTTAATTATCTCCAGTA
This sequence comes from Colias croceus, assembly GCF_905220415.1. NCBI lineage: Eukaryota > Metazoa > Arthropoda > Insecta > Lepidoptera > Pieridae > Colias > Colias croceus. Next base: position 2,718,024 of record NC_059547.1, read on the forward strand.
CTCAGTTTTATTTAAAATTAAATTATAAAAATATCGTTACATTTTATTTTTAGTTTTGTATAAATTAATAAAACCTCAAGCTCGTCACCGCCCATGTTTTTTTGACCAAATCTATTTAATATGTTTCAAAAATTAAAGTCAACATCATAAGCCCATAAAAAGAACAAAAACAATTTAGACCTTTGACAATGCGCAAAGGCCGCACACAAGGTGAACTACTGCCATCTAGTGGAAAACGTCATTTGTATTGCAACCACGTCGGCTACTAGAGGACTGTGACGTCATAAGGATAGAACGGTTACGTAAGGTAGGGGGAAACTTTTGGTGAAGATTCCTCGCTTTTCCGTAACTACGTGACAAGGCAAACATTTGTGGATGATAATATAATGCACTTTAATTTAACCCAGCTATGAAGGCGGGGTTAAATACCAGACGGGAATGCCAAAATGTATTGGGTTCTAGACGGGAATGTCAGGAATTTTAATGTTTTTTTCCTCAGATTGTAAAACGAAAGGACCTATCTGCATGTTACCATCATAATGCTACAAGAGGTTTTCCTCAATAAATGGGCTATCACCGAAAGAATTATTCAAATCGGACCAGTAGCTCCTGAGTTTCAAACAAACAAACATACAAACAAACTCTTCAGCTTTATAATATAAGTTGTATACGTAGTATATTATTATTAGTCTGTGATATAAGTATAGATAAGCGCCACAGGTACTAGTTTTTTGATTAGGATCATTTCGTTTACCGTCTGTCGGTTTGTCAAGATCTTTTTTACAGGAACGCTTAAAATTATCAAGCTGAAATTTATAATACTCAAGCCTGTTGTTTATTGAAACTTAGTAAAAACGAAACGCATTCAAATTTTGACACTCGTGCTTGCATGAGCGCTGTGAACGCTGAATCATTGAAATTTGGTAGGTAATAACATTTTCAGAACAAATAAATAACAAATTGTGAAAAGTACAAGTGATAACTGCGTTAAAAACAACCGACTTCAAACTTGCACTTGCAAAATTTACAAATACCTACAGAAAAAATGCTTATAAAATAAAAACTACTGGGCCTATCCGAATAAAATTTTTATGGGACCAATTCGACACCATCCCGCATCGAACAAAAAAAGAATCACGTAAATCGGTTCAGAAACCTCGGAGTAATCGGTGTACATACATAAAAAAAAAATAAAAATATATACCGGCCGAATTGATAACCTCCTCCTTTTTTTTGAAGTCGGTTAATAAAGAGTTCGACCGCACATATATTTATTTCCACCATTTTTTTGTGTGTGTATTTTACGTGAGCATTTAAAATAATGGGTAGCTATCTATATATCTCATTTTTTTATAATAATTATGAGTAGGGTCATTGCGCCAGTTCGCGTCCACTTAGTGCAGTTGGAAAGTTTGAAGGAGAAAATAAAAATGTTCCAGAACGAATTTCAACGCAAAATTTATGTAACGTGTTCATTACATAGTCTATTATAAGATTTACTTTCAATTGTGTTGGAAATATCATGTGGTTTTTATTTATCTAGACAAATAGCAGAATTCCAACCCTTCAACTTCAGACCCTTCCAACTACAGGCCAATTTCAGTCACGTCCATACTCTGTAAGACTATGGAACGTGTACTGAACAGCCGGCTCTTGGCACACCTAGAAGCGAACGACCTCCTCAGTGACCGACAATACGGGTTCCGCCGAAACCGGTCCGATCTTCTAGCGTACGCCACATACATCTGGAGCGAGGCCATCGAGAATCATGGTGAAGCACTTGCTGTCTCCCTTGATATCTCAAAGGCCTTCGATAGGGTCTGGCATGATAGTCTTATTGGTAAGCTTCCATCCTACGGTCTGCCTGCTGGTCTCTGCGCCTGGATCTCAGATTTTCTGAGAGACCGGTCGCTTCGGGTAGTCGTCGACGGCTGCTCGTCCGACCAAATGGCTATAAATGCCGGAGTCCCTCAGGGATCAGTTCTCTCCGCAACACTCTTCTTGCTACACATCAACGATCTGCTGAAACCCGGTATCTATGGGTACGCAGACGATAGCACTGTTGTGGAGATATATGTATCCAGCGCGCGAGCCAGTACGGCACAAATTCAGTCTCTACGGGAGGCGATGGTTGATCGCACGAACTTGTCCTTACAGGCGGTCTCCGATTGGGGCGATGCCAATCTGGTCAAGTTCAATGCGTCTAAGACCCAGGCGTGTCTATTCTCCGCTAAACGGAGTCCATTCCACCTGACTCCGAATTTCCAAGGTGTGTCCGTGCCGATAACTAACCACCTCGAGCTTCTTGGTATCACCTTAACGCCTACTCTGAACTTTGGTTCCTTCATTGAATCTAAAGCCCAAGTAGCCTCAAAAAAGCTTGGAATTCTGGCGAAGGTGAGACAGTATTTCAGCCCGGGACAGTTGCTCAACCTTTATCAAGCACAAGTCCGATCGTGCATGGAATACTGCTCTCACCTCTGGGACGGTTCCGCCAAGTACCAGCTGTAGACGCTTGAGGCGATAGAGAGGCGTGCCAAGAGGCTCATAAACGACGATGACCTAGTAGGCAAAAAGCTCCAGAGCCTCGGTCACCGTCGCAGAGTGGCCAGCTTATCGGTCTTCTATCGGATACACTTTGGAGAGTGCGCTGCGGAACTGCACGATCTTGTTCCGCCATCCCCGTTCTTCCATCGATCGTCGAGGCGCACAGATTCTAGGCATCGCCATATGGTGGACGTTCCATGTACCCGGACCAAGCGGTTCGGTTCCACATTCTTTATCCGAACCGCGAGGGACTGGAACATGCTTCCTGAGTCTGTGTTCCCCGACGAGTACAATATGGGCGTCTTCAAGCGTAGAGTGAACAGGTACCTTCTAGGGAAGCGCGCTCCATCTTAGACCACATCTCAGCTTAACATCAGGCGAGATTGTGTCAAGCGCTTCCCTATAACCAATGAAAAAAAAAAGGCGCTAGGCGTTTTACCCAGTTCGCGTCCAAAAATTCCAGTTTGCGTCCACCCGTGGACCAGTTCGCGTCCACCAGCTTAGAAAAAGAATTAAGAGTGTATTGGGTGATATTTTATCAGATAAATGCAAATAAAAATTAGATTTTAATACATTATTTATTTACGAATATAGTTATTTAATAAAAACCGGCCAAATACGAGTGGAACTCGCACAACGAGGGTTCCGTATTAACCTGTTTTTTTTTCATATGTTTTAACTGTAAATGATTATTTTTTCAATATCTCCCTTATTCTTGCTTTAAGACGTTGCTTCGTACCAAACTTCAAGTGTCTGTGTTCACGTAAAGTACCCTGTAGGTTTTGATTCCCTTGCGAATGTCGAAATTTGCGAAAATTTGCAGCATAAGCGGCTGTATCTTTTGAATTCTTTGGCTTATAAGTTTGATTTTTTCACTGCTTCAAGAGACCGTAGACTTGAGTATTCAATATAAATTTCAGCTTTATACCTGAATGCGTTACTGAGAAAAAGGGTCTTGACAGAAAGACAGACCGGCAGACGGACATACAGACGGACGGATATCAAAGTGATCCTACAAGGATTCCGGTTTTTCCTTTTGAGGTTCGGAACCCTAAAATCAACATTATTATTAATATAATTCACTGTAAGGAAACTGGAAAAACTTATTTATATTTATCTTTTCATCATTAATAGAACTAAAAATTAACAAAACACAACGTTACGTTATGTAAATAAATAATAATCAGTTCTATTAAGATTACCTACCTAGTACCTACCCTATTTTTTAGTTTCTAATGAATTAAATTTCTTTTTTGTTTATTTTATTTTCTTAACCACAGACTTATTGACTCTCATTCTCAAAGATACTAGTCTCATTCTTAGAAAACCCATTTTAAAATGAAAAAATAGCATAAAAATTTGCTAATTTGAATGAAAATTTAAATTATCAACTTGTGGTCTTAGTCAAAAATTTACAATCTATTTTAAATTACATATTTTAACAAACAATTCATTGCTACGTAATGAAAAACAATGTGGACGCAATATGTTCTATTGTTATGCACTATAGGTATAGTTTGCGCCCACCGTGGACGCAAAATGGAAGTTGTACAAATTCGGTGTAGTAATTCGCGTCCACCTTATTTTTGCTATTAATTGTAAAAGAAATAAGCTGATTTATAATCCATACTATTCCATGTTTTGTTAGCAAAGTAAAGAAACAGTTACATATTCAAAAATTCACATTTAACAATAAGATACTTACCGTCAAACGCGACGCTGCGCACTATTTTTTTCTCAAAAAATTAAATATTTTTTTAAATAGGATAGGCGGTGCGCAGGCATATTTTGAATATGTGTGCATGTCTCTTATACATTGAGGTATTATCGGAAATTTTTCTTATTACAATTTTACATATAAAGTATACTTATTTTCGTGAATTTTCTAAAAGATATCCGCAAAATGGACGCGAATAGGCAGGTGGACGCGAACAGGCGCAATGACCCTAACTTGGTATTTTAAGGAGATATAAGTAAAATAATATTTCTCTGTAATTAGTCATTAAAATGAATCATTTTTTTTTTTGATTTGCTGCATATGATAAAACATGAATTACATCACCTGTTAGTATCGATTTCGATAAATTACGTACCTATACCCTTATCAGATAAATATTTTTTAAGATTCATCAAAACATAAGTGATTCATCATAGATAGGGAGGCGAAGAGGGGAATTTTCTGCAATACTCGAGCGTGGCAGTTTAAGATATGAGACATACCTTAGACCTAATAGAACAACCTTGTTAACTATTTAGCTCTATATGTAGTGACGCGCGCCTAGGATAGACGATCAGATTAGTAAAAAAAAATCGATAGTCTGAAATACTCGAGCGCGTCAGATTAAGATATTGGGGGTTGATTTTAGTGTTTTAAGACTAAATTTAACTAATCTGACGATAAGTCCTTGACGCCGCCAAGTTATAGGGTCGCGAACTTGTAAAAAAAAAAACGTTAATCCGGCATTCTCGAGCGCGATTGTTTTTATTTTTATTTTGAAGAATATAATCTAAAACTTACTAAAAATACAAAATCTGCCGGTTTCCGCGTGACCGGAAGTCTGGAGGAGCCATTTCGTCTTCCGAAAAACGCGTTGCAGTATATAAGTCGCGAACGATACATTTTACAAAAAAAAAGTTTGAATAAACAAAAAAGGTAATTTTATTTTACACAAAAAAAAGGTCTCTTTACATTTTTGTCCAAAGTTAAAACTTTTTGACATGAAGCATCATAAAAACTCAAACTCCCGGTTTTTTGAGTATATCTCGAAAACTGAGGGTGTTAAGAAAAATTGATATGAAATAACGATGATTAAAAAAAAGAAACTCTCAAACCTTTTTCGGTCAGATTAAGAGAACCCACCAACATTTTTGTCAGATTAAGAAAATATGCTTTCAGGAGACCGAGATAAACCTCCCCTATGAAAATCTGACGCGCTCGAGTATTTCAAAAGGACTTTTTTTTTCTGCATTTTCAAAAATTCATCGTAACTTATCGTCACGCCGAAATCGTCAGTTTTTTTAAGGGGAGCTTCCTTGGGGCCTACTTAACACCCCTTCCGAAAATCTGACGCGCTCGAGTAAATTTTTTTTTTGTGCATTTTTGACGAATTAATATGCCTAGCCCCACCACGCAAACCGGCAGATTAGTATACCGTTGTTATCAGAGGCACTTGGGGCATAGGTACGTAGTATGAATATCTGACGCGCTCGAGAATGCCCAAGTAACTATTTTTTTTTTACATTTTTGAAAATCCGTACACGCCAAACCCACCGCTAAAATGGTTTTTACCATAGAAGCTTTTCTTTTCGAAATTATTTTATCTATCGATTTTGATAAGTCTCGACGGCGCCGTTTAATTACGCCATTTAGCTACCTCGCCTCCCTATCTATCATGAGAATTATATATTTTTAAGATGATTATCCAAAATTATAGGTATAGTATATCCAAATCAATATCCAAAGTACAGTACTCCAAAAGTGATAATGCGCATAGAATTCTTCATCACAGTTCGGTAACTGTCATATTCCCAGAGCGTCCGAAGACAATATGTATTTAGAGTGGTTAAATGCATTTTCTTCATGCATAATTTAGTAAAATTTGTTTAGGCAAATGAAATACATTTTGGAAATACGACAATTAGCGAAGATTTGCATGCGCATTATTAATTTTGGAGTACTGTACAATCTTTCTTGTAGGTATTTAATTGAAATACATAATATACCTAATTCATTTCAACAGGAAAAGTAGTATTATTGATAACTTATTTAAGAAATTTCATTTTAAAAGTAAGTAGCGAACCTAAAAACTGAAAACTTGGTTGTGGTTTGTGCAAAATAATTTACAATAATTTTCTCATTATTTTTATAATTGAATATCTCAAAATGCCATCTAGTGACAAAAAGACTAAATTCCGTAAAATATTATTGGTTACAGCGCCATCTAGGTATCATACATTCTAAATCGCATTTTCTGTTACAATGCCATCTAGCGGTTTGATTGCTTACTCAACGTTTATGTCAGTTTATTATTTAGTTCAATAATTCGCTACTAGATGGCGTTCTTGAAAAGTAAATTAAGCAATGTTATAATTTAAAAAATTCAATTAAAACCCATAACTTAATTTTATATACTACGCAATCAATTTTATTCGGTTAAATAATTAAAATATCAAAACCATGTTTATTTTGTATTTAAAAGTAAAGTCCATCTTGTTCTCTTGTTGAATGATCGACATATTTTGCACTAAATAGTGAGAAATACAAATAAAAACCAGTAGTTTATTTATAAAACTGTATAAAACAAGTATTGTCGCGTAATTGACAATCGTCCGTGGTTCCTAGGGTGCTGCGATTGTACTTTTTGCCATACGGAAGTTGCGAGGCCGCAATGTTTCCGTGTTTCCCGCCAAATTAAAAGATAACCGTAACGATGAGACTTCATCTTCAGGCTTAGGTGCGCTACAGCCATGGTACAGCTGATTACGAACTTTTTTTAAATTTGTAACTTTGTTTTATAACTTTGTTTGCTAGAAATGCACTGCGAAATAATTATTTTGCTAAAACTTAAAGGATAATAATTTATAGCAGATAGATACGGACTAATTTCCTATATCATTTACGTCGCGTTGTAGTTATTGTTCTTGATAGATAAATAATACAACCTGGCGGCGGTAGGTAATTCAATACAATTTTTAATTAATAAAGTCTATAAAATAATTATATAATTTTATATCTTCATGTTATTATGCCATTGATTATAATATTACTTAATAATATGTAGGTACCTATTATTTTTTTTTCTTTAAACTATTCAGCTTATAATTAGTTCAGAAAAAGTATTATTTTTAATTGGATGTAAAGTTTACCGTAAAATGTAAATAAGATCATCAGATGCAATTGATACGCTTGGTTTATCAATTGTATGCAAAAAAGTATAAACGCGAATTCTATTGTCACTTAATTGGGTGTAAAGAATTCATGCACATTTTGGTAAGTAGAGAAACTTGATTGAAAGTCGAATCTATACCTACTACTATAGCCTCAGACACGTCAAAGTAATCTCTAATTAGGTACTAACTAAGTGCTTAATATTATAAAGAGTTTGTTTGTTTGGTTGATTGGACGAGCTTATTTCAGGAACTTCATATAATTATATGACGTAATTATATGTATGATTGTTACTCTTCCACTGAGAAAATCATCCAACAGATTTGATAAGCTATATAAATAATTAGCTTCGCCCGCGCAGTCTTAGAAAAACCCGCATAGTTCCCGTTCCGGTGGGATTTCCGGGATAAAACCTATCCTTTGTCCCGGGGTAAAAAGTAGCCTATGTCCTTTCTCAATTCTCAGGTATCAAAATATCTCTATACCAGACAGAAAGGCAGAGTTACTTTCTCATTTATAATATTAGTATGGATTAAATAGGTACTTTATTGAGCCTCCGGGTTCGACCGCGACTGAAACCGCGCGGCACAGCTGCTAGTATAGTATAACCACACTCCACAGTATAACTATAGCTGATAAATATTATCTATACTAATATTATAAAGCTGAAGAGTTCGTTTGTTTGAACCCGCTAATATCAGGAACTACGGGTCCGATTTGAAAAATTCTTTCGGTGTTAGATAGCCCATTTATCGAGGAAGGCTGTAGGCTATATCGTTACGCTAAGACCAACGGGAGCGGAGCAATGCGGGTGAAACCGCGGGGAACAGCTAGTGTATTATATTATCTGTGCTTTACACGCAAGCGCGCCAAAATTTTCGCGCCTATCGCCGCCATCGAAATCAGTTTTCCCTTGAAGGGTCTAGGGACCTTTGAAGAGAAAACTAGACTCCTATCTGTATCTGAGCGTACTGATTGATTACTGATAGTACCTTTACAACATAATATTATTTTCTTTAAAGTCCGTAATATTGGTACGAAAAGATAATATTGGCGGAAAGCGACTGTTTTATACTATGTACCTAGGTAGTGATTATATAGCTATATGGTAGGTACTAAATAGATTGGGTAGGTAAAACATATTATTATTATTATTATATATTTCTATGGACAAACCATGTTCTAATAACGACCTAAACCTTGAGATGTCTGAAGACGAACGTATCTGTAATTTCGCAGGGTCATTATCAGATAATCATCCGCTTCCTCTGACATCAAGAACAATACATGAACTGCTATCTAGGAATAATTGTAGGTTCTACACGTTAAGTACTAGCATAGTAAAAATAGAGAAGTAAGCCAACTCCTTTTTAGGAGCGCCTGGTACCAAAACGCGCGAAGCGCAGGGTTGCCGTCTTGTCACAGTGATATTTTTATAAAGAAACACCGACCCCTCACAGCAATGGCATAAGCACAAGAACGGCACCAGGGTATACTATAATTAGTAATATGTACGTACCTACATGAACGGGTGCCGTAGCCAAGCGCTCCGCGTACAATGTACATACAATGACATACGCACGGCGCGATGCACCTTTGTTCGAAGATAACATACTTCTCTCTTTTTACTATGGTATTAGTGACTCTAGTTACTAGATAAAGTAGTCGATGTAATAAGTTACGTAATGATTAATTGATTCGCCTTTTGTTGTAATCTCTTAGCTCATGAACCGTTTTTGTTGAAATCTTGCAATAATGCATTTGGTGTAGAAAATTAACCCGAAAGTTCATACATTTTTTTATTTTTGTAATTTATTTCTAATAGATATAACATAGTAATCGTATGGGAATTTCCAACAAATATTTCTATTTGAAGTCTGTGCTCTTGTGTTATCATAAGATAATTAATATATCAGCATTCCTTTTTTTTAAAGACGTTCTGGGCCAAAGGCCATAGCGTAGGCCATAAAGTCTTGCTCAAAGTCTTACAATATCTATATCTATATAATATTGTAATTTGTAATACTGTGGTCTTGCTTGCCAAGAAACTCAAGATACCTACTTATTTTATTTCTTTATTTAGTTAATCCAACATAGGTTGGTACTAAGTATAAAAAACCCAGTAGATTGGTTTTTGTAGGTATATTAAATCTATCAGTTACCTAGATAATATAATGCACTAGAACATAAGTGTGGATAGCAATACATATTTTTTATAACTTCCTAAAACTTGAAATCAGGAAATGCAAGAAAAAATAAAGGACAATACTTATAGCTTCCGAGTTGTAGTTAGGTAACCTATATTTATTTCCTGACATAGCTATCCGTTTAGGGTTCCATTTGCAAATAATTATATTATATTTTTTATTCTTGACAATGTAGAAACTAATCTAAATTGATTTGCCAAATTTCATATTTAATTAATTCTTTTTAAATATATAAACAATAATAGCAAATTAAAAAAAACAAATCTAAAGTAATATTGACGACGAACAGATATTTATTGTCTTTCTTTTAATACCTACCTAGGTAGTTAAAGCGCGTTTAATTTTGAAAATGGAATTAAAAATCTAAATTGTAGGAATAACTAGAGCTCATTACCCACAATGACATACTTATTGCAACAAAATAACAAATATACAATGTATAAAAAATATAAAAACCTTTCTCGCTGCACTCAAGAAACTTGTACTTGACCCCATTATAACATTAATATTGTAGGGTCTTGTCATGTGCGGGTGTAATAAAAGATGAAATTACTACGCAAAGGTTATATTTCGTTAGCTACATATATTTAACCGTATGTAATTAATATTCGACCTAATGCGACCCACCCGCGTCCCGACAAGCCCGTAACTGTCTGTGCATAGCGCACAAACTGTTTATATATGAGTTACCGTGTGAACTTTCTTAGCGTTACACTTGAAATTCGATAACTCATAAATTGGCTTGTCGACGCTACATCATTCCCCCCTTAAAAAATAAAAAGGGTATACAAGTAAAAAAAAAACTTACAATAAAAGTAAACTAAACAATAAACAGATGGGTGTATATAAAGTGTCGCTATATAAGGTTACAAAATGTTTACAATATAAAGTATAAAAAAGGTTCACAATATAAATCAATCATAACGTATACAAGTGGTTAACAGTTAACACCTAACTTCGTTAAACTATTTATGTTATAACAAAAACTCGGTTGGGTCTTCTAAGTCGCGTGCGATAATTGTTACACGTCATCTAACACTAATGGCTGGTTCACACTTTGATTAGTGCGAGTGCAGGTGATGAGTAGTACTACGTGTGGACAACGACTGTTTAGTGCGAGTGTTTAGTAGGCTGTGTAGTAAAGTGAATAGAAGCGTGTTCTATTTTTTTGCGAGTGGACTGCGAGTAGCCACGTCCCGCGCGCCCTCCCTTCCCCCTCACTCGCAGTGTGCCTGCCTAAACACGTCTGGACACGAGTGTTTAGTGTTTAGTGTTTAGCGTAGTGTGTAGCGTCGCGAATTGCACCATTGACCTGCACTCCCACTAATCACCTGCACTCGCAGTTGAATTGGACACTACTCGCACTACACACCTGCACTCGCACTAATCACCTGCACTCGCACTAATCAAAGTGTGAACCAGCCTTTAGTAACATTAACATTTCAAATCCCAATACGTTTTTCTTACACTTGTATCGTTTAATATTACAAAGGCTATTACTATACACTCATAAGCCATAAATCAAAAGTACTTAAATTTCTAAGTAGTAAACATTTCAATAAAAACTTAACACAAACATAAATTTGAAATACAGTACTTAAAACGTTAAACCATTAACAATGAACTCGTTTCAAATTTCACAAGTGCTATTATTTATTAAATACGATGTGTTGATTACTAAGTATTTATTATACATTTCTATGAAGTCTTATATGAATACTTATAATCATCGTAATTCTAATAAATTTAAAATAGTTGAAACAATTACAAATACAATACTATTACCTAAATCGTACTGGTAATCGTATAGCTCTTCCACTACGCGTGGTATGTGTATTAGGCAATTCGCTACTTGGAATTTGTAATGGAACCTCAGTATCTGCCCCAGATGTCGTATCACTATCATCATTCAAATAATATGCAGGTTTTAGACGGTCTACAGATATTCTAACTTTCCTGCCAGTCATTTGAATGTAAAATACCTTTTCCTCTCGACTCAGCACACGATAAGGACCGTCGTATGTTGGTTGTAGAGGCTTACGCACTGCGTCGTTTCTTACAAAAACAGGGGGGTGAATAAATATGTTCCGTCTTACATTCTGCCTAATAGCTACTGACTGATATTTCCTAATAGTATCTCGTAATTTACTTACATACTCAAGACTGCTATCTATTTCAAAACTCGATTTTTTATCGTAATAATCACTACACAGTACACTCACTCGCGGATCGGTTATTTTTCGACACTGGTAAAATTAAAACATTTCTGATTGCGCCGGTGTCCACTAAAAACTTAATAGATGCTGCTTCCGCCACACACAAGGTTGAAAGCACTTGCTGGCATTGTTCTTATAGCGGTAATGGTAATAACATAACCAATTTGGTCTTCTCTGTTTTGATATTCCTGCACGATCGTGATTTTGAGATGCGGAACGATGCGTGCTATTTCCATACCTTCGACCGCTAAACAATTTGCCTCTCGAGCCTGCACATTCCAGCTGGTTTACCCGCTGCTTTAATTGTGCTAATTGCTCGAGAAGGGTTAACTGTACCGACGAAACTGCTCGAACTGGAACTGCCGGATTCATTTTTAATTATTAACAAACGATATCTATGCAATTCACTATAATAATGTTCACTTTTCGCCGGGAGTCACCAATGGAGGGGCTTGTTATGTGCGGGTGTAATAAAAGATGATTAACTACGCAAAGGTTATTTTTCGTTAACTACATATATTTAACCGTATGTAATTAATATTCGACCTAATGCGACCCACCCGCGTCCCGACAAGCCCGTAACTATCTGTGCATAGCGCACAAACTGTTTATATAATATGAGTTACCGTGTGAACTTTCTTAGCGTTACACTTGAAATTCGATAACTCATAAATTGGCTTGTCGACGCTACAATATAATTGCAGTTTAAATACCTATCTATATGGATAATATTTTTTTTATCTTACGTAAAAATAACTAATAATAATTTATCATGCACTATGACCTTATGTCTCCTGTATCACACACAGAAGAATCTATTGTTTAGAAATTCAACTTCGAAACATTTTGCCGTTTACGACACTGGACTTTTCTAAAAAGTGTCCTTATTGTTAATAATCATAGCAAATTAAAATAGTTTGGAAAATCCAAAAGTGCACGCCTCATAATCTCATCCTTTACAATAAAATTGATTATTTATAAAGAGTACACTATAAATATAAAAAAGAAATAAAATAAAACAGTTGGAAAAGTAAAGAAAGCGGTACCGTAATAATTGAGCTATTTTTCTTGTGGCCCCACCTAGATGTGAAACTGCGCAGGTTTAAGGGACTGACTACCAACTTATTTTTTTAAACCTTGGCTTATAGTATAAAGAATCGAGTTTATAATGGTGAATTTTGAGTACACTATAAATATAAAAAAAATAAAATAAAATAAAGAATATATATAGATATACTAAAATTATGGAGAACAGTCGATATATTTTTTTTTTGTTTATTTAATAACAATTAAACCACATCGAATCAGACCCTGAAAAATGAAAGGGTTCTATTCCTGAGCATACTCAAGCGTAAGAGAAAAAAAAAAGACTCGATTAGTAAAGTATTTCGGTCGCTATCGTGTTAACAAGAAAATCCTCCGCACATACAGACACACGGACGTCCAAGACAGAACTTTTTGAAACTGTTTTTTAACTAGTTTAAATAACAAAAGTGACATCAAAAATATCATGAATGTTAAAAATAGTGTTTTTTCTTAATATGTGTGTGTATGTATTATCTTACAAGTGCAATGTATGATACATAAAGACATTTTAAGTTTGAAAAATCAGATGTTTTGCGCGAAGTGACAGTAGTACCCACCTCAACGCTTCGCTTATGAGGCGTGCAATAATCAGATAGTCAAACTACGTAATAGCTATTATATCTATCATGGTTAAAAAGAATTATTTTATCCTAATTAGGACGCTACAACATTGCGGAAATCAATTCCTGTGTCTCTATTTGTGCAGAATGATATACTTATCAGAAGCCTTCCTTCAAAACTTCCAAATTTTTTTTTCATCGCTAATAGATACATCAGAGCAATAGACGGTCAATAGCGATCAGCCTCGCGAGGAAATTGCCGCGTGAAGCACCTCGGTCAGTGTGAACGGGGCTTTGCCACAGACTAATAATAATAATATACTACGTATACAAGCTTTGCCGAGGAAAATGGCAGCGCCAAATAAATGATTGAGTTTGACTTTTCAGCAAATCGACCAATAATTATATATATAGATATTATATTGTATAGACTACCTAAATTGAAGGTTTTGCACATTGTTGTACATTAATATATATTTTAAATTTATTTCACTTCAGGAACAGGAAATTATTATTTTGAATACGTGAAGTGGTCACATAAATTATATCAATACAAAATACATAAAAACATTCCAAGTGAAGAAAAAACAGAACTAGATTGTCAATGTTATTTAATAAAAAGTAATAGTACTATAATTTCGACTGTACTCGTATCGGCCCGGATAGCTCAGTCGGTAGAGCATTGGACTTTTAATCCAAGGGTCCAGGGTTCAAGTCCCTGTTCGGGCGGCTTTTTTATTTTTTGTCGTTATAAAATACAAGATATTTAAGTATTCATTTTTCAACTTTTCAAAGTAGTTTTAGTAGAATAAAAAAAATTATTAGTTATGAAGTAAGTACATACCTACTTAGCATTTTTTTAGTAGGGTAGATATTCTGAAAATTGTATAGGTTTATATTTTATGGTAGTTATTATTATATGTATTTTACTTATTGGGTTTATTAAAAACATGTTTTCATCACATGCCCCATATTATAAAATTACCTACAATCATGTACCTAAGTGCTTATAAAATATTACCCAAGACACATACCTACCTAAGTAGGTATTAAAAAAAAGTAAATTATACGCAAGTAACTAAAACCAAAGGTTCTAAATTCAAAACAAATAGCCAAATAGGTTCGCGCAAATATAATGACACCCAAACCACCCAAACTATTGTATGCCAACCCTTCAACGTATTTACGTAACAAACGTTATTTCGCGCCATTTCACGACAACAATCGACAATGCTAGGTATGTAATTTTATTTTCTTCGCATTAAAAATTCGAACAGAAGCTAATGCAGAATTCAGAACGGCAGAACCACTCGTTAGCGCACAGCCGTCCGCGTAAGACGCACGGAGTGACGCAACGCGAAAAAAAAAACATTCCATATTTTATCTGTGATACTCGTATTATGTTCGACATTTAAAAACAGAACGAATAATTTAAAACGCTTCCATTCATAAAATGTCCCGCGCCTCCGCTTTCAAAACGGTATTTTAAAATCGAAAATGACAAAATACAAATTGAACAACACGGTGCGGTCGTCTTCGGAAGTCACCCTGACGTCCTACATGTCCGGGAGTATGGAGGGGAAGAAGGAAAACGTTTATCAGATACAGATGGACCCGGACAACATTGGTTCGAACCAGACGTTAGACGCTATAGACGGTAAATGCAACGTGTGCCCTAGTTCCTGCGATTACAACGGGAAGCTGGCTGCGTCCTTAGAGAAGTCCTGTAGCAGGTTCGGATTGAATGAATTAAAAGTGGAGAATTTAGAAGAGGTGTGTCTGTGTGAGAGGTACAATGGTGGGTGTAAACTGTGTCCACGGTCCAGCCCGGCGCCAACTCTTACCATCAACCTGGAAGGTGGTCAAAAGGAGTGTCTCTCGTGCCACGGAACATCTTTATATCCTAGTAAGTAATTATTTGAACTCTGTATCTGTCTTAGCATAGAGCATAATATTATCCTTAATAAGTATTTCCCAATCAATCTCTATATGAAATTAGTACGTTTAACATAGGTACTCAGTATTTTATTAAAAAATCTACAGTCATTTTTAAAGATTTCGATTTATTATTTCCGCTGATTTAAAGTTTATTGCTCCATACCTCGCTATAAATAACAAGTATTAATAAGGAAAATATTTACCCACAAATCATAATAAACAATAATTATTGATATACCTAATAATATGTAATTATTATGCAAATAGCCAGAAGGAAATTTAAAAATTTTCGCATTTATTTAGTATATAATTAAAAATAGACCTAATTTGTTCATGAGCGCATTATTGTTATAACAAACCAAATAAAATATGCATAAGTAATAAATAGTTCGATAAAATAAATACCTACGAAGAGCATATAGTTATTCAGAAACATCTCGTTCTAATAAACGACGCACAGATCAAAGAGGTTTCCATCTTACATGACATTCCGAAAAGCGAGGAAATTCTCAAATCATAGCATATTTATGAAATTGTTTTTACTTTAGACACTCTATATTCCCCTAATGACCTCTATACGATATAAACAAATCACGAGTAAATCACAAACAATTTTTTTTCGTGTTATCTTCCAATATAAACATAATATAAGAACTTCCTGTTAGAATTGACCTATTATCTATACGTAAAAATAAGTTATCACTGCTTTTAAATTGCCGTTCAATAAAAATTTAAAAGTTATACAGAGCCAAATGCAACCCGATTTTTCAATTTATTAAAACTACGCCATAAATTGTAGAGATTTGTGTCTATATTAAAATTAATGGTTTTTATAATGTTTTGTCATTTCCCAATGTTGACTAAAATGAATTTCTCTAATCCCTTATACCTACCTAGAGTCCTCACCTTTTCAAAGTATTAGTAAAATTAATTATTTTTTTACATTTTAGTTAATGTAATTACATTCTATAATATAAAAAGCCTGAATGGAATTTTACAAATATTCAACACATTTATCTAAACCTTATCGTAACTGTGAAATATGTACGTGCGGATGCTATAAACAATTTAATTGGAATATGACAAATACTATTATTACATAGAGCCATGTATCTAATATACAATAAAATATCACCTGTGTTATGAAATCACTTATTTAAATAAACACTATTAGAAGAAGAATTTATCGATTCAATGTTTATCGTACAAGCATTCCTACTAATATTATAAATACGAAAGTTTGTGAGGATGTGTGTGTGTTTGTTAATCTTTCACGCAAATACTGCTGAACCGATTACAATGAAATTAAGCACACATATAGAGGGTAACTTGGATTAACACATAGGATAGGTTTTATCCCGGAAATCCCACGGGAACGGGAACTATGCGGGTTTTTCTTTGAAAACGCGGGTGAAGCCGCGGGCGGAAAGCTAGATAATTTATAAGTTTGTATTAATTGTATTTATAAGTTTGTATTATCCAGTAGTTACTAGGCACTGCGTATTATAAAATTATATAACGGTAACATAAAATAAGCCATAAATGTGGAAATTTCTAAAACGCAATTTAATCGTATTGCTGTATTTATTTCTTTAAAAGCAATTCAGTATTTTTGCAAATGCATTTTATTTCTGATTCATATGCTTCTTGATTCATTATCTACATGATAATTATTTTAATTTAGATTCTTTCCAAACCATTATTTTATTCGACTTAGATATGTAGTTTTAAGATCAAATATTTTATCCATTCAAACTACGCAACGGTTTTTGATCCGGTTTTTTTTAATAGATGGAGTCTTAGATGGAGTGACTCAAGAGGAAGGTTTTAGACTTTTAGTGTATAATTTATTAGGTTTTAGACAAAGCGGGCGAAGCCGCGGGCGGTAAGCTAGTTAACTATAAATCAAATGCATCAATTAACTCTAATAAGAAAAATGTAATTCCATGTCACAAACGATATGAAAAAATGTAGAAAACTTAAAGATTGCGATAAATTAACAGGAATCTTTTAATACGCATTTTACAAATCAGCCTTGATCATAACATTTATATTCTTCCGCGACCCTTCACTGCATGAGGCAATACTATAAGATCTAGATATTTCGATTTTAATAATGCATTAGTATTAAAGATAAATATTTAAACGAACGTTAAAAACCTGAAATATAGCCTTTATCAAAAACATGTCACCTTAATAACTCAGGCCCCGGAATCACAGACACAATAGAAAATCTATTGTGTCGTGGACCGATCGGGCCGCTCGGGGCTCAATGTATTTTATTTAAAGGTATTGATGTATCAAATATTCTAATACAATAAGCATATTATGATGAAGCAAGTAAGAGTGGAAATTTCTGATTTTTCTACTGGTATGGGCTAAGGAAAAGTTTTCAAAGAAAAACCAGGATAGTTCCCGATCCTGTGGTAGGGAGTAAAACCTATCCTATGTATTAATCCAAGTTACCCTCTATATGTGTGCTAAATTTCATTGTAATCGGTGCAGTAGTATTTGCGTGAAAGAGAAACAAACATACATACAATATACCTTAAAATACCATGTTTAAATGCAAATAAAGGATTTATTATTATGTCTCTCTCGATAATACACGGGTATCGCCATAAGGATGATACCCGGTCCTTTGGAAGGCTTACGTGGGGACACAGGTCCAACACGCAGAGGCCCTTTAGAGAATTTAATGTGTTGTGGGACACCAGCCGCAGCCTGCCCATGACTGCACTATAGAGATACAGCCCTGTGCAGTCCGCGGCCAATGTAGGACTATTGCAGAAAAATGGAAATGAATAAAACTGGGTTATGGAAGAGGGTGTTAGATGGACTGGTATATTGGGTCTATGGGGACTATGGACGTCTGCCTTTTCAATATTAAAAATTGAAAATGATGGCAGACGGTGACTCGCCAGTTCGGTCGATGGGCTCCCAAAAAGGTTACCGATAGTGGCAACAAGGGGGCAACATCAGCTGAACGGCTGGGGGTGTAGAGAGGTGCGGCACCGGTTTCACCATCGCGAGCCCGCAGGCCCGGAGCGGGTTTCCCCGCTATTACGCCATTAGACACTTCCACCCCCGAGCATATAGCTCTAGCGGTTCCAATCTGGACGGCCAACAAAGGCAAGCCAGAGGTGGGGGATCCTGAACCTCGTCATTGTTCACTCCGAACTGCCACCGGGACAGCCCAGAGGTGAGGACAGGGGCCTCCCCCGGGAGCGGCGCTCGGTTCCCGCGGGGTCGCTACTCCCCGACACCTCGCCACAAGGTGCCCTGCGGGGTGACTGACTGCACGGCTGGGATATCTATTGTAGATATGCCAACGGGGGGCGATGGGGTCGTCACATCCCTACGCCTTTATTATTATATATATATATATATATATATATATATGTACATCCATCCTCACAAACTTTCGCATTTATAAATTACTAGCTGCTCCGCTCGGTTTCACCCCCGTAGCTCCACTCCTGTTGGCCGTAGCGTGATGTATAAGCCTATAACCTTCCTCGATAAATGGGCTATCTAACACTGAAAGAATTTTTCAAATCGGACCAGTAGTTCCCGAGATTAGCGCGTTCAAACAAACAAACAAACAAACTCTTCAGCTTTATAATATTAGTATAGAATAGGATAGGACATGATAGTATGATAGGATTGGATTTAGTATAATCATTAGTGTAAATACTTACCGGTAATTCAATCAGTTCTAAACTTCTAAAGAATAATAACTAAGTAGTCGTTTAAGAGGAGGCTCCCTTTCTCATTTCTGGCACTGAGAGACCGGTTACGGTACTAGACGCTAATGCAGCCGCCGCGCCGTAATAAAGATGAATATCGCGTGCGCTCGATCGCGTTCGAGCTCGAGCGCAGATTGGTCCGCGGACTTGTAGCCAGCTACAAATCCAGCGGATGGGCGCGCTTGTGAATGGTGGCCAAAGTCTCAATTCTTATTTCGTTTATAACTAAAGACGTAATAATTATTGATCTAGAGAAAAAATGTCTTGGGATTCGATAGTAAACTCTATTTTCTTACTGTTAACATTTATTTTATAAATAAAGAAGTAAATCTTTAAAAAATGAAACAATCCTTAAAAAAGGCATAATTTTTGAATAAAAAATGAATCGAGCGAAAATGTTACAATTACGTAACTGTCTTGTACATCGAAAGAAAAAGACCCAATAAATCATATAAGTACTAAAGTTCCATTTTGATTGTATGTGTGCCTGTTTCAGAATATGTATGCAAATTCACATAAAACCTGTCCCGTGTATTAATTAGCACCTTTTTAAGTGATTATTATTATTATCTGATATTTCTGAATCTCTTTAAATTTAAATTAGCATTTAGACCAATAGGTACATGTCGAATGGTTTTTGATTTACATTTTTGACTATAATAGATTAATTAATATACTAATGCTATTTATTATATTATGGTAATGAATTTCTTTTATATTCCTTTGTAGTAATGTGCTTTGGTACTAAATAATACCTAGGTGTTTTTTTTTTGCTAGATGCTGTACAATGTACATGATAATTTGGAAAGTAATTAAATGAAGACATTGTGTGTGGCCTACTAGAAGAAAAATATCAAACAAGAGCTATAATAATAATAATCCATAACTACACCTTATAGTGGTATAACAATGCACAATTAATTGTATTCAAAGAAACGTTGCAAATTGGTCACGAATCACGACTCGATTCGATTTTGAATTAATACATTTATTACTAACCTATCGTAATACATTTATAAATGGGAATATTATATGTAAATAACGGCTCATTTTCTTGCTTGGCTCGACTTATCTTCGCTTTTCCCAAATTGTCAGGGGTTAAAAATAAAACTTGTACATTTCTCGTTCATTATTGTTCTATTGATAAGATAAAATTTATTCGGTATACGTGGCTAGTTTTCGAGCACACGTGTCAAAAGTGAAACTGCATTGGCAAGATTCAAAGATATCAAAATCGTTGCCTTACTCCAAGACAATCATGACATGACGGTATTGCCATGACGCGACCTTGAAATTTTACTCTCAACGCGCCTAAAGAAGTTTCACTTCAATCTTTCCTCTTTATTGTGTACTTTATAGTCCGATGGTTAACCCAATAGTTTAACAAAAGGGATGAAGTAAGTGGTATAACTGACTGTGGGCGTACGATGATATATGTTATTGCAATCGAATTACAGTTAGAGAGCATTCGCAATTCATTATTATAACTCAATTCCTGTCGTATATAATAAAGTATCTAACAAAATCGTGACGTCATGACTCTGGTGAAAGAAATAAGGCAAACCATATTGTACAGGGATTTTAGTAAAAATAAAAATCTATATAAAAATGAAACCCGTTTTCCTTGGTCACGGCCGCGGCATCACGCGTGTACGGGTGGAGCGATTTCGATAATTCTTTTTTTATTATATTCCCTGAAGCACGAGGATGGTTCCTATGTAGAGAAAACGTAAATATGTACCACGGGCGAAGCCGGGGCGGACCGCTAGTAAATAATAATTGTTAACAGAACAACAATACAACTTCAATACCAAATTCTCCTTCTTTTGCATCGCTCCATTCCTTTTTATTTTTACTCAATTTTAGTTTTTGAATAAACAAGCTTAGGTATATTATGGTGATCTAGAGCAATCATACATTCTTTATGGGCAATTTTTTTGAGACCATGAGAGAGTACATCACGGACTGCACGTACCTACTCATTATTATAAAAATCAAAATAAATATGTCTATAATAACATACTCAATACTAACCTGAAACGCACTTTTAAAAATTAAAACTATCTAATGATAAGGCAGTTGAATCTAAGCACTTTAGAACTAGAACCAACGTATTTTTATGGTTGAGTAAGCAAAGCCTGATATCATTATAACTTTATAAGTATCCGTTACGCTTACAATCGATTTGCTATGTCGTAGGTATGTACTACGAACGCAAAATAGATGAGATTGTTTTAAGACATTTAATTTTAATATTTCAGTGGGTGCAATTTACAAAACCTTGTCCTTGGTATTTTGTTCTGTAGGAGTATAAATATATTACCTAAAATATCACCCAAAAGTTATATTATATTATTTAAGTAGGTGCATGTATTGTGTGGTATAATGACTGAGAAATCAAGTCATGTATAAAATGACGTATTTAACAATTGACTACAACATAACTAAACCAAACATAAACCAGAAAATTTCAAGGTCGCATTCGTGTTTCTAGAAAATATACTTTTAGAAACAAAGATTTTTTTATCTCCACCAAACACTATCTAGGCCTTTTAAATAGTATTTTTCCTATAACCTAGTTGCATAGATGTCGACTTTATTCTTAATTCCCGCTAAACTCTGTCACTTTTTATCCTTATTAAAAAAAAAAAACTTTCTTACAGAATACAGATGCACAATGCAATTTATTCATAAGGTAAACGCAGGTATTAACGACCCCTCTAAGGCAATTTCAAAATCAACCATATTTTTTAAGTATACTGGTTCTTCTAAAGATTTATAATTTCATTTTATATGCTAGTGTTATGTATAAAAAATGTATTTGTTGAAGCAAATACATTCTAATAAAGGATTATCTTGTAAAAAATAATTTTCAATGTGACTTAGTCGATTGTTGCTATTACCGACCCATAAAAACGGCTGTGAAGCTATTAACGATTTTTATGCAGCTATTCCCGATCGTATGTGAGAGGAAGCCTTTTTCCAACAATGGAATGTATAGAAGCTAGTGATGATGATGATTACCGATCTTAATAAAATGAAATAAAAATGCAAATATATTCGTATTTTTTTGTCGTCAACATAATACTATTAATGTACATATATTCAATTAAGGATTTCAAACTCTAGGATATTTCGTTATGCTATTTGATTGATTGCTTCGGCGAGTTTGTTTTACTGAATACTTTTCGCCGCTTTCGTGGCTCCATATTTCTGGAAAAAATATACCTAATTATATGTTTTATGTTAATTTAACCTAAAAAAATATAATTTTTAATAGGCACCTATTATGTCATAAAAGTGATAAAAATATATTTGCACGCTCAATTACGAGCAGAATGTTTAAGGATCAATATTATCTGTATATACAAACATCTTTATTCTACATTCTGCAAATAAAGCAATTTGAATTTGTAGATGAGAAACTAAACAATCTATATTCGATCGGTAATAGCTTCCTATAGTTGCTATTGCCGACCCACATGGGTCGGTATTAAAGTATGTAAGTATAAACCTAAATTGTATTACCGACCCATAAAAAAATGGTTATTTTAATTCATTTGACCATCAGACTATAAAATAGATTATAATTGATTAATGTCATACAAAATATGAACAAATGCATATTGTTTAAACAAAAAAAAAACAATGATTTACTACTGTAACTATTCGATAGGGATCCTCAAAAATATCATAACTTTGTATAAATTGACAACGCTAAAAGACACAACACTAGACAAAAAAGTTTAGTCGCTAATAGATTTTTATGAAGACTCATAGCTTAGATTTAAACTGGTCCATAAAACCACTTGTGTTAGTGTGATATAATAACATAAAAGAAAATAAAACAAAAAGTTACGTTGCTGCCATTGCCGACTTACGGGTCGTTGATACCTGCCACGACTTAAACTGGTGAAGCTAACACCGTCCCATTTTAATTTTAAGTTTTATCGTTTCAAATTACTTTTTATTAATAAAATGTTGTAAGAAATGAAAAGTTGACACTTAAATGCATTGACATTTAGTAATATAAATTAAAGTATAGATGTCATTTATTTGTAAATGTCTTAAAAAGATACTCACAGTACTTACCCGAAGGAACAACGGAACAGTACGACACGTCCTGCTTCCACGCTTCCCCGCAGCAACTTACGCATTTTAACTCTTTTTTGCTCAGTTACTCACTCTAACGTTAAAGTATACGATGCTCAAGTAATACATTCGTATATAACTTTGCCTACCTATAGCTAGAATAGTTCTGGAAACGTTTAAATTTCGAATTACTTTTATAGGTCGGTAATACCTTCAGATTTTCGATGGGTCGTTGATAGCTGCGTTTACCCTAAAATTTTCCTCCCGACATCCTCATTTTATTGGTGGATAAATCATTTTTGACTCACGCCAACGTTTTAAATTCGATAAGAGGATAGTGAGGGGACGTTGTTCAAGGTGACTAGCTGATGACGTATAGATATCCTAGCGTGCTAACAAATTATTTTCAAACTAGCCAGTTAGCCGCTTAGGTACCCGGTAGAACAAGGGTTAACCCGGTAAAGGAATAAAAAATCGTTTAAAAAAAAACTTAGTTTTAGAATTAGAATTCAAGTGTTCTACATTGTTAAGATGTAACTTACTAGGTAATCCTAAATAATGAAGATTAGTTCTTTAGTTATATAGTAAGTAGTAACAGACACAAATATAACATTAGTAGATAAGTAATACGTATCTCATTCAACTTTTCTCTTTCTTAATATAGAAAATATCCCGACATATTAATGGTATAAAAATGCAACTGAAACTTACGAAACATTGTAAGGAACGTTAATTATTTAAACCATGGATATCCATACTAATATTAAAATGCGAAAGTAACTCTGTCTGTCTAACCAATTTGCATGAAATTTGGTATATAGATGTTTTGATACCAGAGAAAGGACATAGGCTGATTTTTACCCCGGGACATAGAATAGGTTTTTTTCCGGAAATCCCACAGGAACGGGAACTGTGCGGGTTTTTCTTTGACTGCGCGGGCTATGCCGCGGGTGGAAAGCTAGTAGATAATAATTACTGAGATCCTGACGCAACTGCCAAAAACCAAACAAAGTAAGAATATCGACATAACATTATCGTAACAAACAACACCGTTTAGGAATTAGGAGCTACAATGCCATAGCCCATAGACAGACAAACAATCACACCCATACTAAACATCAAAACTCAAACTAATTAAATCTAGCAATAAAATGTTGAAAATGTTATGTTAAAATTTCAATAATATAATTTTCCCGAATAGTTTTTACTTTTAGCGGCAATTGGAAGATACTGAAATATTTTTTTAGTACATAATCGCATTTTAGCATCATATTCTTATACAGTACAATTCGATCAAAATAAACACAAAATCAAAAATTGTTTCACTTTATTGAGGTAATCGAACATTCCAAACCGAAGGTCATAGTGACTTTCTGTGCTTTTTAAAAATAAAAAAACTGTACCAAAACAAAACAACGCGTGACTTTCAAATCAATAAAAGCCAATAATAGGTTTTCGATTTAAAGCCATTTATAAATTTATATTTATGCCCGCGATGTTGGGATGCACCCAATATCTCTATCCTATCTCTATATATACTTATATAGTCTTAACACAATTGAATTAAATAATTTTAAAAGCAAAAGATGAAAGCAAAATAAACAATGATTTTGTTCTCATAATATCATAATATGCAATGAATCAAAAAAATAGTTTACGTTAAAGCCATAAATCCGCCAACAGACATTCAACCTCTTTGTATTTTATTTGTAACTAGCTGTGCTTCGCGGTTTCACCCACGTGGTACATGATGTTATAATTTTAGCCTTTCATAAATGGACTATCTATAACTGAAATAATTCTTCAAACCGAACTAGTAGTTCCTGAGATTAGCGAGTTCAAATAAACAAACTCTTTAGCTTTATATTAAAGAGAT
This sequence comes from Colias croceus, assembly GCF_905220415.1. Taxonomy (NCBI): domain Eukaryota; kingdom Metazoa; phylum Arthropoda; class Insecta; order Lepidoptera; family Pieridae; genus Colias; species Colias croceus. The sequence continues at coordinate 2,743,183 of NC_059547.1, forward strand.
AGATACAGAATGTCTGTATATGTGTGTACAGAGAAGTAAAAATAAATAAAATAGCAGTTGTAACACGACAAAGAGCCTAGTATCTTCTAAAAGATGAACTTAGTTTTTTGCGCTGTCCGATTTCCTGCGCGCGATTGGAAAGGCTAATTAGGTTTTTATCTTCTAATTAGACCGTCAAGGCAGTTATTCGAGTGGGCCTTCCTACAGTTGGGCTGTGCTTTTTACGGTAACGGTTAATTTTATATGTCACTTTGGGTGTAAAAATACATTAATATCACTCAGACATTCGCTTTTCGAGTAAATTATGCAACAACTAGATAGATTCATGGTTTTAAATAACTTGACTATTTTTCTATTTTATTAGAAGAACCTAGTTAGTCCTTATCAAATACAAACTATGATCTTTATCTAAGTATACCATTAATATCGTCAAGGTTCGAGCTTTTCCTAAAATAGTACGACCATCCTTATTCTTTTTTTTTTGTTATTTTGTTATTTTAGAGCTTTTAGTTTAGTTTATAGACATAATATTATGATCAATATTGGGAGAAGCCTCTGGCTCCTGAGACACAGTTTAAAACTAGTTCGGGAGCCAAAGGATTCTGATGTCAATAAACTACTATACTTAGGTACCGTATTTTAAGTAAGATAAAATATATACAAGGGATAGAATACCAAATCCAACTTTCAAAACCACACAATAAATGCCAAATATCCATCCTGAAACGATCAGCCCTTATTTCTTGAAATATATCTATACATATTATAATAAATCTGTAGAAGGGTCAAGTCTGTACATTGAAAATATTGAAAAAATAAATAGCAGGGGGTATTACTGGATCGATACCAAACCCAAATATGTGATTAAAAAAATTTTTGTCTGTCTGTCTGTCTGTCTGTCTGTATGTTCAGGCATCACGTGAAAACTAACGGTTCGATTTCGATGAAACTTGGTATAATTATACCTTATTATCCTGGGCATAAAATAGGATACTTTTTATCCCGGAAAATTACGTAGAAAAAAATAAATCTTCATTTTTCCGCGCGGACAGAGTCGCGGGCGGAAGGTATATTAATATAATAGACCATACTATCACGTGTATACAGCATGATGGTTACGAATTCATCAAAGTTACAAGGTTGTTCTCAAAGACTAGAAGTGAGATATAACCGGCGGGGTGCAGCGTGTATTATCCAATAACCGATCATAAAAGTCACATCAGTATGAATAAAGGATACTAGTAATGATACTTTGACTGATTAAAGTGTTTGCGTATCTGCCTGCAGCTAGGAAAACATTTCCTGCAAAGAAAAACCTTTTTATTTCACAGTGTGAGCATTAAAACCTAAATACGTAAAACAAAAGTCTCTTCATGAATGATTTAACTTTTACTTTGACTTTGACTAAATTAACAACCCACAGAAGGCCATTGGAATAAAATTCTAAAAAGTTACACTTATATTACGATGACTAGCTTCCGCCCGCGACTCTGTCCGCGCGGAAAAATGAAGATTTATTTTTTTCTACGTAATTTTCCGGGATAAAAAGTATCCTATTTTATGCCCAGGATAATAAGGTATAATTATACCAAGTTTCATCGAAATCGAACCGTTAGTTTTCACGTGATGCCTGAACATACAGACAGACAGACAGACAGACAAAAATTTTTTTAATCACATATTTGGGTTTGGTATCGATCCAGTAACACCCCCTGCTATTTATTTTTTCAATATTTTCAATGTACAGACTTGACCCTTCTACAGATTTATTATATGTATAGATTATGCCTGAATATGTTAGAGTTTTACGTAAAGTGAAGTCCCATGTAGTGGGGTAAGGGGCAGATGCATTATACATCTGTTTCACTGATCGATTTTCTTTAGGGAGAAGTAGGTGATCAGCCTTCTGTGTCCGCCAGACCGAGAATTTTTTTTTCTTCGTCTCCACCGGGAATCGAACCCATGCAGGACCTCTCGGTGTTACGCTCACGCGTCAACCACTGTACCAAGGAGGCGGTCCGAGTTTTACGTAAAACGTTAATTAATATTTTTATAAATTAAAGATAAAATTATTTATTATGGTGATGATTGTTGTTATTTGTCGAATTAGAATTTAGTATCGTCAACGAGTATCGTTTATAAAGCGTTTATAATAAGCTTTTTTTATTTTATTTAGCAATTCATCAAGACGCAAACCAAACGATTTCTATGAAACAAAACAAGAAAATTGTCAAAATACTACAAACAACATTTGTCATGTTAAATTCCACACTCTTTACCCATACCATGAACATCTGAATAATTCGGAATGACATTGTTATCTGATGAACCGTGACCACATACAAAGGCATTGCTATTTACCTACGTAGTATATAGCCATAGCTGTGTGAGACAATGATTATTGTGAACCCTTGAAATAGAAAACTAATACAGTCGTCTTTGTACTAATATTATTATTTACCAACATTAGTCACAATTTCACGTCACGATTGCAAAGTTTGTATGTATTGAAATATGTTTATGAATCGTTTTAATTCATTTGAAAACCACCAAATTGATTTGGGTGAACACTGTTTGCTCAGAATAAGTTCCCCGTTCAGTGTGCGGTTCTTTAGTTAGTGGTGTATAAGTAACCCGGCTGTAGGGACACACATATGCAATATGCTGATCAAAGCTTTTTGTATAATATGTATGTGTCCACATTGTTTCCCCACCACATACATCGGCTTTATCTATACTAATATTATAAAGCTGAAGAGTTTGTTTGTTTGTTTGAACGCGCTAATCTCGGGAACTACTGGTCCGATTTGAAAAATTCTTTCGGTGTTAGATAGCCCATTTATCGAGGAAGGTTATAGGCTATATCATCACGCTACGGCTAACAGGAGTGGAGCTACTGGGGTGAAACCGCGTTGAGCAGTTAGTTAAAGATAGAAATATGAACTTTAAGGTACAAGTCCGAGACGGGCCGCAGACCGCAAACTGCAACCGCAAACTGCAAGCGACACCACTTGTTTCTATGAACATCTATGAATCGCTGCGCGTTGCATCTGCAGGCAGCAGTGTCGCCGCGCTTGGAATCAATTTTTTAGAGTTATACGGAGAGTCGGAGAATAAACTATAATAATTTTGAAATAAGATATAATGTGCAATAGAGGTGAGGTAACTTTATGTTTATCAAGACGTGTATAATCAGCTTCGCGTAAAGAGTGTCTTGTTTTTAAAACAAGTGCATATTATCGTAACAGAAGACGTGCTATTGAACGTCAATGTTAAACACTCTAGGCTTCCTAGATTTAAAAACACAATGTAGATATTTGAATCCATAATTGGTGCAGGTTTAGGTTATCTTGTTGAAAGAATATAAACTGCAATATCCTCAAGTTTCCTGAGCCAACTTTTATATGACATTAAAGCCGCTGCATTCGTATTCTTTTGATAGTTATTTTCCTCATAAAGATTTACTCAACTTTTTTCTAAATCCGTCCGTCCATAGAGCTAAAGCAAATAGAACCAAATTGTCAAATAATTAAGGAGCCTATATGTATACTTAAATGCAACGGATGATTACATTTTCATGGCACGTCTCTTCGGACTGTACATTATGTAATTTTATTAACTCGTTTATTTGCCACTGACTTTGAGTTACGCTAACATATGGACATGGAGAAATCGAACAAAATTGTCAAGAATACTTCCTGAGAAAATAAATATTTTATGTTGCTCTTTCTTAGAAAAAAGTAATGTGCTTTCTTTGTGAAATTTGTCAACAACAAAACATAAACGGTTAACTTTTAAACCAACACCAAAGCACACGTATTTATTGCGAAAATTTTAATTACAAATGCAAAATACGTTTAGAAAACAGAACATCAATTTCCCCCTGTCGCGCCATTGACAAACGCGGCCAAAACCAGTCCTCAAAACATGTGCAAGAACTTTCCAAATGCTAATCAACCTAGATCACTTGGCTATGCTAATTGACCGCCTTTTCCCTGTTTTTGTATTGAGCTCTTAAATCAACTGAGAAACATACAAATAATAAATTTATCTTGCGGTTTATCGCCTCGTATTTGTATACTTTTTCAAATTGAATGATCATCATAATAATATTATGATCATTTTTACGGTTACCACGGGAAACTGAATTCGTAATTATGGCCGAATTCTAACAATATGGAATCAGTAAGTGAACATACAAAAATGTATACTTATGTCCTTATGTCCATACATTCATCCTTACACTTTATCAAGTGATGTCGTAAATATGTAGAAGTGAGTACACAGCACATATACGTATTCACACATAATATTTATATTGCAAAATTTAAACTTTGTAAATGCAGTAATGTCAAGATCATTTTAATTTGATACTTATCAATGACTCTTCCATAACCTAGCCTAACATTAATTTTATGATAAACTGAACTGCAAATCAAAAAAATTGATTTTTATGATAAAATGAATTGCAAAAACATGTTATTTCATTTGTTAGTACAAATGAAATAACATGTTTGTGTACTTGTGGATTATTAACCGACTTCAAAAAAAGGAGGAGGTTATCAATTCTGCCGGTATGTTTTTTTATGTCTGTACACCGATTACTCCGAGGTTTCTGAACCGATTTACGTGATTCTTTTTTTGTTCGATGCGGGATGGTGTCGAATTGGTCCCATAAAAATTTTATTCGGATAGGCCCAGTAGTTTTTATCTTATTCAGAAATCAGAGCATTTTTGTCTGTATTTGTAAATGTTGCAAGTGCAAGTTTGAAGTATAGCCGCAATTCCGCCAACACGCACTTGGCCAGCGCGGTGGATTATGGCCTGTACCCTCATAGGAGGCCCGTGTCCCAGCAGTGGGAACGTATATGGGCTGATGATGATGATGATGATGATGATACGTATAGACTTGTTTATTTACCGTTTACTGAGAGTATCCAAATGCCTTATCTACCTATAGATTGTTTCAAAAAGTCGAGTGATATCTAGGTTCATAGTATTCTCGGTATAGAAACCGAACCCAAGGCATTGACTCGCCTTGTTTGATTGTCCTCAATGAAATGTCACATAGCTGTATTTCATACATAAACTACCATTTCGACAGAACTCGTGTAGATGTGTTTACTGTATTTGTTGGTAAAGTTGGGTTGCTTTATTGATGAAAAACCGTTCAATTGCGAGTGGGACTCGCGCATGAAGGGTTCCGCACTATGGGACCCCCCTTGATATTTTACTTTTTAATTTTTAGTATTTGTTGTTATAGCGGCAACGGAAATACATCATTTGTGAAAATTTTTCAGCTTTCTAGCTATCTCGGTTTATGAGATACAGCCTGGAGACACAACAAAGTCTCAGTAATAGGGTCCCGTTTTACCCTTTGGGTACGGAACCCTAAAAACGACGTTGTTGAACTGAAACTCAAACTGTTACTTTAGAATGTAGACTCTAACTAATAGAGAGTAGTTTATGCAGATATGTACCTGCAATATTATGTAAACTTTTCGCAGATTTTTCAACTAATGGATATATTTTTATTTAAAACAAATAATCGACTATTATTTATGTTCTCGTATTTTGTGTATTAAGGCCTGAATCGGGTAGAATCCCCTTTTGATACCGAAAATTAACTCTAGTTATAACCGTTTTTCTTCTTAGATTCTTTATGTACATGTATATCTAAAAAAAATGTATATTATAGTTTCGAATATGATAAAGGGCATGGTTGTTTTAATTTGTTTATTTTACAATCAGGTTTTTTGGAAAAAAATCATGAACTGAGGTCGATTTTTGTACTTTAAACCAAAACGCTAAGTCAATATAATGTCAATTATTGTAGTGTTTTAACAGTGTGTTTATGAAATTGAAACACAAGGCATGGTTGTTTTAAATTTTGATTCAATATCCAAATATCTTTTTAAATAATTTTTATACGTACTTTTACTACGATAGATTCGCGCCGGTCCCCCGATTCCGCCTAGTAAATCGTCGCCAAGGTCGCTAGCCCCTATTAACGCCTTAAAATATTCTAAGTTTATAAAGATATGAATAAATGCTTAATATACTAAATGTTATCTTCACATTCAATCTCTATTGATTATTGAATATTATTTTAGCGAGCATCATCCATACAAAAGACAGTAATTACATCTCCTACTATGCCGAATTAATTACTTGCATCAAATCTCATTTCTCTATGGACATTAAATTGAAACTAACATTACTAAAAGGTCAAGGACCAAGGTCGCCTGAACACCTGGCGTTCGCTTGCTTTTCAGCTTTCTTGTTTTGTTGATAAGCGCTTGGACATTGACCGCAATTTGCAAATTAAATATACTTTTGGTTATATAATGTTTCTGTTTACTTTAGGTATTTTTATGGTTATTGGCTTGAAAGTAAATGAAAGTGTAGGGTTGTAGAATTTTTTTATTCCTTCAAAAACTCTAGGTATATTTTAGTACCTATTGCATATTGAAAATTTATATTGCTCAATTATAGGATTTGTGAGTATCTTCCAAAAAGAAATAAACAAACTATAGGTAATTTCTCTCGTCTCTCTTCAATTAATCTGCAATTTTAAATTTTAAAATATTTAACGAAGCCATATATAGGTTATATCTGTCAACTGTACCTATAAATACGTAACTTTACGTAAATAGTTAATAACATCTAGCAACAAAATCAACATATTTGTCTCATTACCCTGAATGCCCTCAACCTGAATTTAGACAGTTGAAGACAAACACGGAAAAGTAACCATATTATTATAATTAAGTATTTATTAATTTATTTTATGATAATTAATACATCTGTTTTAACTTTGACGTCAAAATGCAAATGATAAACATACAAATTTATAAGGCAATAATTTAACTGTAATTTTTGTATTGCATACGTAAAATCTCATTAGATATGGTAAGCTAAATTGTTAAATCCTTATTAAAAACATAATATTTATTAAAACAAAAATATTCGATGCACGTATCATGTAACTTAAATTGTATCTTCAGACGTATCTTGAACGCGATTTGACCTTCCAGTCAAAAATACATTAAAACCGGGTAAATCACACATTAATATATTTAACGAATAGGTATATCTCTACAAAAGAAAGCTACTCCAGGCAAAGCTATTTTAAATTAACAGTTACAATTAACAGTAACAATAATAGTTCGCGAATTTATGACCTAATACATTGAAGTGGTATTTTTTCCGCGCTTTGACCACGTCCATGAATCGATCCAATTTGTCCTTGATTTGACTGCCATGCCGGTGATAAAACAAAATCTCTTTCTATTAAAAAAAATGTATATTTATAAAGCATACAATAAAACCAAAAAATATGAAATTTACGCTTTTATAGTGTACACAAGACTGTGGCTTACCTAGCATTATAACATAATTGTTATCATCATCATCAGCCCATATACGGTCCCACTGCTGGGTACAGGCATAATCTATCACGCTGGCCATTGGCCAAGTGCGGGTTAGCAGATGTCACAATATGTCGAACTTTCGATTCTTCGACATGTCGGTTTCCTCACGATCTTTTTTATAACAATTTATATTATCCACAGATACAAATGGTTCCTACCCCGGCCCCGGTTACCCAAAGAAGAGTAGATGGCGAGGCGACGTTGCGAAGCGAGCGAAAGCGTGCTGTTCCAAGAAGACTTTACTCCGAAGAATACCCATCCTGGCTTGGCTTCCAAACTACAATGTGAGGCATGGACTGGCAGATGCCATTGCAGGTAAGATGATAAATCTAAGCCGCACTATATGTAGTTTTTGTGAAACTTCTTTAGGCACGTTGAGAGTAAAATTTCAAGGACGCGTCATGGAGTAATTTTGGTTTCTTTGAATCTTGTTAAAGAAGTTTCACTTCTGACACTTGTGCTCGCCACACTACACGTTCTTTTTTATATTTTGTAGCACGTAAAATTATTCAGTGCTTTTTTTCTTTTAAATAGGTTTTTTTGTATATTACCTTCCAGTATACTACGTTCATGCTTATAATATGATAGTATGTAACCGACTCCTTTAGACTCGATTTTGACCCACTTTCAACGGACAGATCTAATTCAGACTTTGTACACTTATCAAGGATCGGCTTCAATACAATAATCTCTCAGTTTATTATATTACAGCTTGATTTTTAGTTTTTTCAAACTATATTTATTAATATTAAAAATAAGATATCCTGTATAAAATTTAATATACAATATGTACCTTAATAATATACCGCAAAAGTGCTTGAGAAAAGAAAACATTATTTATAAATAACCTTATATACATTTTCAATATAAACTAGTTTATTTATGGCTGTTACTCCAATATCACCTTAACCATAAATGTTTTATTTGAACAATGTGATAAATAGTTTTATTACTGTGTTATAATTTTAATTACAATTGTAATTTCGCACTTGCATTCAGTTTTTTTATGACATTTTCAGTATGCTAGAGTGATGACTTCCTATTTGCATCTCTTTCACACAATATCCTTTATATTCGCAATACAATAAAAGCAACATTTTTTTCGGTAACTACCAATAAAAATACTTGTAAAGTGAATACAATAAATTTGTATAGTGAATTTCAGTAATTTGGTGTTTTACAAGTGCCGTAATTAGAATGAAAATGTAGGTAACAATTATGTATTAACATAATATTGTAAATTACAGTTTGTACAATACAAACGATGTTTGTTCAAATTATACAAATTTTGGAATTAGGTAATACACCAATTATCATGATTCATGACTCATAATAATTTTATTGTTAACCGTGTTTGTGTTTCTACTTTTCGTTATAAGTAGAGTTCTTTAAAAATTGGAAGTTCGCGGGATATTAAAAATACATTTACAAATTGATAAATATTTTAAATAACATCTATATACGGTGTAAAACATCGCACATATGCATATAAAATGACTATAAAAGAAATGTGACTATAACGAATCATTCGGGTACGCTTGATTAAAGATAACGCCATAAGCAATGAGTCGTAGCCATAAATTAAATGAAACACGTGTACATAAACGTTTATTTTACTAAGACCAAAAAATTTCAACAGGTAGGTACGACAAATCCAGAGGTTTCTAATTTTCAAGCAAGAGTCCGGCTTTAGACATTTTACCCGGTTTTTAAACAATCCCAGGATGAATCCTGCGTCGGAAGTCTACCCTTTCTCGATGACTAGGTAAAAAACTTATTATGTAGATGGACATGAAAGATTGATTTTGTTTTATTCTTTTTATGGTAAAAAATCATACTAACAAAAACATTGTAGTTTAATAAAAATTGATCAAAGTTTTTCAGTTAGCTTTTGTTGACTCTTTAGAAGTAATCCGCAGATATATTATGCAGAATGCTTATTACAAGTTCAATGACCATTTTATTTTCTAAACTGCGAAATATAACAAATGACCTTTGTGATGTTTTACAATAAAAAGTCTACAACAAGAGGTATCGGAGCGTGAAATTAGTGAGATTTCTATTGTGTGCTTTATGTTGTTGCAAGCACTAACCCACGTCTCGGGTCTAGATTGTTACGACATTTGGACACTAGAAACTAAACTACTTAGTTAGTATTTATAATAACTTTATACTAAAAAAGCGCTGATATCAACACATACAATCAGGCAACAAACAAGTTAAATACCAATAGATTTTTTTCTACTTCTCCTCACTTTAAAAAAGGCAATATTACAATTAAAAGACAGTGATAAAAAGCGACACAGCAGAACTACTATGACCTTTAATAGTAAAAGTTCCCAATAATTATGCAATTAAACCTTTTTGTTCAATAAAATTACAATGCTTATCACTGAGGTAAACGCCACGTAATAGGGTAATTTTTTTAATTATATTGAAAATCATATAATCTGTAGCACATTTCTTGAAAGTGTCCATTGTCCATTGTCAAGGAAATGCATTTGATTACTGAGAACCTTAGAAACCTTACTTTACGTAATCTTATGAATGTTATGTTGTACATATATTCAAGCATTTCTTAAAACAGAAACAGTATACAGAGCATATAAATTACATAAATCTTATTGACACATTAAAAAAACTTTTATTGTGAATAAACTAAACGATTCAATGAAGTTTGCCAGACACAATCTACGAAGTACGCGACTATTTTTTTGTCTGTGATTTATATAGTCTGTCCCCGACCGTCCACGTCTGACTTCTGAGTCTAATCTACTTATTTAATTATTATTTAATAATTATAAAGTGGTGTAGTGCAACCTGCACTACACCACTTTATAAAATTCTAAAAATAAACATCCAATCATCTATCCCTAAATACATTTCCTTACCCTTTATCTCTTCTTTTTTTAGGTCTGACTGTCGGTCTGACAGTGATCCCGCAAGCGATAGCCTACGCGAACGTAGCCGGTCTACCTCCGCAGTATGGCCTATACTCCTCCTTCATGGCTTGCTTCGTGTACACGATATTCGGTTCTGTAAAGGACTCCGCTATCGGACCCACGGCAATAGCTGCTATACTGACGAGAGAAAACCTACATGGTCTGGGCCCGGAATTCGCAGTGCTTCTGGCGTTTTTGTCTGGTTGCGTCGAACTTGTTATGGGCATTTTACAGTTGGGTAAGTTTTTTTTTTTCTATTTGTATAGAAGAGTTTTGACTCTACAACCATTTGTGGTTGAAGAGTCGTATCCCATTAAATATCACTATTTAATGGGATTGGACATCAACTCCATCGTGTGCATATATTACCTAAATCCGTCAGAAAGTTTATGTTCTTGTACAAATCGTTCCTTAGTTAGTTACATTTTGAAGGAATCTTGCAAAAATAAAACTGTTTTAAATTATAATATGTAGATATGTAATTCATCTTTGGAAAATCATACATATTTTAATGTGAAATACACTAAGCCAAGGTAATGTAGTTAAAGATTTCAAACTATAGAGCCCATAAAGACATAAATTGCTACATACAATTGTAATGCAAATACCTACCAACTACAATGTTTTGTTATAAGTTTTAATTTAGGTATTCAAATTTATCTGTCTGTAACCATACGGGCTCTTATTTTCGTAACGGTCAGTTAAACTTAATTATTGAATAAAACATAAGGACCGCATATTTTAAAAATTGGTTCGTGCAAAAAATTTGACCATATATTTTAACCATATATTTAACATTTAAGTACATAAATGCTGAAATAAACGACATTTAAATGTAAAAATGTGTACTTATAATTTATAATGGTTGTCGTCAATATAGCCTTTGTCCTTACAAAGCGAATCGCACCTATTTACTTACATTATTCAATTATCTTTTAAATTCTGCATTTAACAAAATGCGTATCTAATCGGTGACAAAATGTACCTCAGGTAATATGCGTTGTTTCTTTGTGAATAAAAAATAAGGTCAGATTAATTTGGAATGGAACTAATTCTGAAGCTTTTAACGTCAATGTGATATTTTTTATACTGAAGTTGAATTTAAATTAGGTATATCTCATCATAAGTCATAAAATACAACTTTACCTCTTTAAACAATTTTTAAATAACTTTAGTAACAGGTAACCAACCTTTCGCGTAAATTCAAGAAACAAAACATCTAGTTACAATAATAAACATTGAAATACCATATCGAAAAATAGCCTGAATAAACAGACAAACAATCAGTCACTGAATTATTGAAAAATATAATTTACCTATATGTTGATTGTTCTGTTAGACAAAGAGTTTACTATCTGTGCCCTTTTATACTTTAAGTATAAATGTCCATGAAATTATTTGTTATTTCCTGCAAATTTTCTTTTTATTGTTGTAATATGTCAGAATATAATCGCTAATATTAGTCGCCGTTATACCTAATTTACGTAATAGTTGAAAAAGCAAATATATATTAAATAGCCCTTTTATATAGCACTTATTACACGGAATAATTTACGTAAATATCGGTAATGGTAATGCTCATTTATACCATTTTATACGTATAGTTATTTTAAACGCGTCATACATTTTTTACAGTTTACCAGTTCGTGATTATAAAACATTGCAAGAACAATATAAATATTTTGCATACAATGTTATGTTATTAGCAATAAATATATTTGTTAGTCACACGATGTAGTCAAGCAAACATAATTTAAAGTTTATGAAAATATATCAACTAGGAAGTTATTTAAAATATATTATAGAGTTGTTATAAATAGTCGCGAACGTATTTTAACTTTTTTCAGTCAGCGGCTTCGCTTGATATTGAATGTTAAGAAAAATACAAAATTCATTATTAAAATAGTATTAGGAAATGTAATACGTGGTAATACACTAAAATACTTACATGTAAAATGTGTAAAAATGGTAAACTGAATTAAGACTAAAAATAACGGCGTAATTTAATTCGATATAAAAACAAATAAAAATATAAGTAATATGAAACTTTTTATAATCCTTAGATATTGTTTCTTGGAAAAATTGTATCATTATGATAACACAGATTTTATATAAATATTTTTACTATTTTAATGAAATGATAAATGTTTAGTCTGCTATTATAAAAACAGACGTAACGATGTATTTCTACTAAGAATAATGTGTATTAATAATTACTTAGAAGTTAGAACAGTGAAGCAGGAAAATACTTATCTTAGCTTCAAGTACTTGTAATAGATAATAATTAACTTGGACATAAGTAAGAATTTGACTGAAAATCTCGTGGACTTTTTATGTGTTCATATTATTATGTACAACACGCCTGAATTTAAAAAATATTCAAAAAGTGTCTTCATCAATTCTGTTTATTATAATTTTAAAAGTTTAATTTAACAAAAATGATATCGATACGGGTTTGTTTGTTTGAATACTTATCTGTCTATACGTCTTATTTTACACGGCATTTTCCGCACTATTCCAAAAAAACTATAGACCTGGTTTAATCCCAGATTATTCATTTATTCAATCATCGTTATTAGTTTAGTAACTAGACGTAAAGATAACGACCATCGTAATACCAGGAAGCCCAAAGGTAATTTGAAAAACTTCTCATAAATCATTCTTTTAGGTTTTCTCATCGACTTCATAAGCGGTCCTGTGTCTGTGGGATTCACGTCAGCAGCTGCCATCATAATCGCGACCACGCAAGTCAAGGACATCCTTGGCTTGAGCTTCCCAGGTGGCAAGTTCCTTCAGGTACATACATAATAAATAATAAAAATTAATATAAAATAGAATAAATTACACTTTGAATCTATTATTATTATTCTTACATGACGTAATTATATACTGTATTATTTATTTCCTTACGTTTACAGCTTACAAATTTAGAATTCATTGATCATTAGATACGCCAATTAAAATTCATTTATTTGTTTTCCATGTACATTAATTTATTGCTGCATAAATTTAACATTATAGCATTTGCCACTTTCTATAGGTTATGAAAAACCTGATTTATTTTAATTCTTTCCAAATTCTCTTAAACGCTAACTTGTTTACTTGCCAAAAAAATGTAAATTATTATTGATGCTTGTCTGCAAATTATTACAAATTTCCATTTTAATATACAGGTTACTAGATTTTCAAAAACCTGATTTTTTCCAAATTCTCTCACGCTAACTTGTTTACATTTCAAAAATTATAAATTACTAGCTTTCCGCCCGCGGCTTCGCCCGCGTTTTCAAAGAAAAACCCGTTCCCGTAGGATTTCCGGGATAAAACCTATCCTATGTCCTTTCTCGGGTATCAAAATATCTCTATACCAAATTTCATGCAAATTAGTTCAGTAGTTAAGGCGTGATTGAGTAACAGACAGACAGAGTTACTTTCGCATTTATAATATTAAGTAGTATGGATTATTGATGTTTGTCTACAAATTGAAAAAAATGATAATTTGTTTGAAAATAAGGTACTAAAAACAGTAGAACTTAAAATTGCAACTTTCTTAACAAAAGCAATATTGACCAACAGTTTAACCCTGTAACTTATGAAGTAGTTCATATAATTTTATGAATTACGTGTATCGAAAAAAATGTACTACTTTTTGATATTATTTGCAAATCGTATTCAAACTCTACGTAATAGTAATTGTGTTTACCCTTTTTTCCATGAGTTTTTGCCTAATTTACTCAACGAGTTTTTTTTAATTCACTCTGGAGACATTCTATCGGCCTTCGACATTCCATTATTAAAAACTGTTTTATCATTGTATTTTGAATTAACTTTGTATTTGTAGGTGTGTTTTTTGTACATTGTTGTATGTTATTAGCTAGGTGATGGAAAACGTATGGTCATTAAAACCAAGGCAATTAAAAAACAATAATTATAGTTCTATAAAAAAAAAAGATTATTTTTCAGTTATTTTATACCTATTTCTTGCCCTTCAACGTGCATTTGGAAAAAATTAGTCAAATAAATTATACGAATTAAAATGAACCCTCAAAGGAGGTCCGTGTCCCAGTGGTGGGAGCGTATGGCTGATGATGATGATGATGATGCATTAAAATGTAAGATCATAGATGAAAAAAAAAAACACGAGGAATATAAGTCAGAGGACGTACAAATAAGGTTCCTTCGTATAAGCTCTAAGTTATTGACATTAGGTACTTGAAAGTGCATTGAACTCCATGCAAAATGTTTGTTTCAGGTGTGGTCGGGTATTTATGAGCACATCGGCGAGACGAGGCTGTGGGACTCGGTGCTGGGACTGTCCTGTATTATTGTGTTGCTTTTACTTAGGGTGAGTTTATTGGCAAATAAGCGATTGACATGTGTAGTGTGTGCCTACTTGCTTTGGAGGTAGGGGAATGTTATGAACGTGACTTATAGAGATGTGTACTGTGCATAAGATTTGTGCATTATTTGAGATGTGTACTGTGCATAAGTTTTGTGCATTGTTTAACATTAAATTTTTAGGAAATAGGAATTTTTGTGTGGATTTCAAGTAAAGATGTTAAGTATATATAATGCAAAATATATTCTCATCTAACAACATTCTCTTCTATCAGCTACCTACTATTAGCGATAATACATATATATACAGTTTGCAATTCAGGAACCTCTGTAGTTTTTGAGATCATCGCGAGTATCGTTCAAAAGTATGTAAGCTAAGTTGTATATCTTTTTAAGTTGTAACTTTACTCATACCAATACAATATATGTACATTCAAATTTTATCAACGCTTTAGTGCTTTGGCTTTAGTAGCAAAAAAACATGTAGATTGATTGTAGATGGGTTATTTATACATTTAAAAGGCACATACACGTGCCGTTTCATAAGATAAGCAAGTAAATTGAGTGTGACAATTGCAAATAACATACATTCGAGCTTCCTGCGGCGTACTCTAAGTGATAGTTGATGAATGTGTTTTGACGATTGAGTAAGCACTATGTACTAAGAATGTGTATGGTACGTAGTTGACTAAAGTTTTCTATATTATTTTACTTGGTAATTATTTTGAAACATTTTAGTTTTTTTTAATAGTTTTAGGATTAGAAACGTAATAATAATGCGACAGATACCATAAATGTTTAACGGGTAATTGAAATCTCATACAACAACAAAAAAATAAGAAACATTATCATAATATGTAATGACTTTGTAGAACGCTATTAATGAAAATAATTAAGTACTTAGTACCTACACTTACCTGACCTGACCAAATTATATTTTTTAAATTGGTAACTTAATTTTTAATTTAATTTAATTTATTAAGTTAAATTAACTTTGTAGTATTATCAAAACTTAATAAAAAATTTAATTAGGGCAGGTGACCCGGTTTTGGCCATTTTAAGAAATTTGTAGACTTTGAGGCTATATAATTTTACAGTTTTTGTTATGACGGACATATTTCTTGTAAAACGTGATTAAATATGTATAAATCTAGCCTAAAGATATATTTTTTTTCATAAGGATTCAATGGAAAAATAATCCTCTAGGAAAGAAAAATAAATGGTAGTTTGTGCCATTTTTGGCCAGATTTACCCTATTTCTGGCCATGTCATGTGCCAGTTCTGGCCATCATCAAATTCATCAAAAATAAAAAGCAGATAATTCAAAGTAATGAAAAATTTATTCGAAAATCGCATATTTTACGACCAACAATAGATAAAATAGCTAACATAATATTGACGACATATATGAAATATAATATCTCAGCTTGAATTAAAATTACAATTATGGAGATCAACATTATATACGAGGTAGATATCTATAATCTAACACAAGAGATCCGTTTGGAGCTAGAAAAAAAGCTGTTTCATCACAGTTCCAAACTCTCGCAGGGTTTTTTAGAATCTTTAAATTTTCATCACCGAGCAATGAAGAAATTTCTTGGAACCAGTTCCGAATTTTCTCTTCAGTTATTAAGGCACGAGCTTTATTAATATACTCGGCATGTTTTTTGGCTCAAATCAGGATGTCTCGCCATAAATCCATCGAACCAGGATCTTGAAGTCTATCGCATTTATAAAAGGTGTAGCAATTTTGCCCTTCACAACAATTTTCTTAACAGAATCCAGTAAACCTTCCTTATTAATAGGAAATCCAGCGCGAGCGCAATCTTTGATCCATATGACAAGTTCGTTTTCTAGTTGTATTCCAAGAACTGACTGGGTCCCTACATGTCCAGAAGTTTCAGGTGCTTTTCCAGAAATTTTGTGACGCAATGTCGTTCGAGGTACATTAAAATCTCTACTAGCAGTGGCAACGGGCATTCCATTCTTTATTGCGTTCAATAGTAATGATATTTTATGCGGTGAGTACTGGAACAATTTTCTTTTCACGACACCGATTTTTTTAGTATTTGGTTTCGATGGAGGCATTATAATTATTATAACTCTGAAAATGAATAGATTACTTATATCAAAATAGCTTAGTAATTAAGTTGAAAAATCACGATAAAAACTAAATGGCCAAAAGTGGGGTTCTACGTGCACCACTTTTGGCCAATCATGTGGCCAAAGATGGGAAAATTCATTCATTTTGGCTCCATTAGTGGCCACCTCTCATAACCTCACTTAATAAACAAATAGCGATAAAATAACATTAGTGTGTTATTAGACAGTGTATTCTTTATGAAGAATTAACATAAACATTAAAAAAATAAGAAGGATTTAAAAAATAATTATTGATTACTCACCCGCTCGCCTTACCCGTTTTGCTAAGACTTAGAACAATTGACGCTCTTCAAAAACTAACGACTTGTTGGATTGAAGTGAAGTTTGAAACATCAGAGCTTTCAACGCTATCTGTGCTGCCAATAATAGATCTTTTTAATCCCGTAAACAATAGAGTAAAATATTTGTCTTTGCCTTAGTTATAACAATTTGAAGTTCTAAATGGCCACAAAGGGGTCGGTGGCCACAACCGGGTCACTTGCCCTAAATCCCGATCTTTTTTTTTATCTGCTAGTATTATAAAAATAACTCATGGTTGTACATGTAGACCGTACACGATAACTGTCCGCTATCAACATCAATATAATAATTAAGATTTAAGATCTAACCATGTATTAAATCGTGGGCAACTTTCAAGGGCCGGGGCCTTACCAGCTGGCCAGTCGCATGATCGAAAATCCTCCCATTAGTATGCAGGACCTCCTCTCCTACATATTCCTCCACAGCCTAGCTAAGTATATGTTGATTTAACATTACAGAAAGTAAAAGACATCAAGTTCACCGACAGTTCAGACAGCGCGAGCGAGGTTGCCGGTATCCCGGCGACGTTGCCGCAGAGCCGCGCGCGGGTCGGCGCGTCACAAGCTCTCTGGTTCCTCTCAACCACACGGAATATATTGGTTGTGTTGGTGTGTTCTGGTCTCGCGTACTACTTCGATACAAAGAACCAGACGCCGTTTATGTTGACTGGTATGTTGGTGTTTCGATTTTATGCGGGTATTTAAAAAAAAGTTGGGTGCAAAACTTTCAAATTTTAGGCGTTTTGTGTGTTTTTCTTGCCAGGTTGAAACTTGAAAGGAATTACTACATTCCGCAAATAAAGATAACTTGATTTGATTTGGACAATGATGGATATCAAAATTCAAATTGAAAATTTAGAAATTGTTTAAATGGTATATAAGGTTAGGAGAATGTTTCAACTGAAATAGAAGTTCTCAGCGGCCTTTTTTAAACCAGTTGGTACCTATTTTCTGATGTGTAAGAGTCCCCATTCTGAAAATTGATCATTAAATTCAGTAAAAACTGATTTATAAATGTTTCATGTAGATAATAGTCACTAAAATGTAGTTTAAGTGTTTTGACCCAAAATGAATTCTACGAAGCAAAGTTAACAGCGTTTTCTAAGAAAACACAACCTAACATTAAACCTCAAGAACCTTACATTAAAGTTTATGTCCAATAAGCAGAACTAAATACCAACACATGTTTTTAACTTCAATGCCATATTTTACGTGTAACAGTTGCCAAACATAACCTATAATTAGGGTTTGAACCCTAGATCATTATGCCTTCTTAGTTTTTCCACAGATAATAAAAATACTATAATAGTAAATAATAAGTAAAAAAGAGCGTGTGTGCCGAGCACACGTGTAAGAAGTGAAACTTCTTTGTCAAGTTTCAGAGATACCAAAATTGTCACTTTACTCCGGTATTGCCATGACGCGACCTTGAAATTTTACTCTCAACGCGCCTAAAGAAGTTTCACTTCAAAAGTTTTTTCTACCTGCTTAGTATCTCAGTATTTCTTTCCTTGAATCTTTTTTGACATAAATAATTTTCTATTCCCAGGTACAGTTAAACCAGGGTTGCCAGAATTCTCTCCCCCACCGTTCTCAGCGACGGTCGGAAACCACACTTACACGTTTATGGAGATGACTTCTACGCTCGGTTCTGCCATATTTGTTGTGCCTTTGTTATCTATATTGGAAAACATCGCGCTGGCTAAAGTTTTCTGTAAGTATTTAGTTGTTAATATTATGTAGTTACTTTCTATGATAGTTGTGGCTGACTTTTTGAAATCTAATAATTTGTGTTTACGATGCTGTAATGATTTTGCAACAAAGATTGAGAAGTACCATGCTAGAGTCAAAACGATTTCAATTCTCATTGCTTTTTAGCATAGGTATGTCTACTTATATTGCATGTTTTATCTACACTAATATTATAAAGAGGAAAACTTTGTTTGTTTGTTTGATTGTAATGAATAGTCTCATAAACTACTGGACCGATTTTAAAAATTCTTTCACCATTCGAAAGCTACATTATCCACGAGTAATATAGGCTATATATTATCACGCTAAGACCAACAGGAGCGGAGCCACGCGGGTGAAACCGCGCGGCACAGCTAGTATCGTATATTTTAATATGGTCTCAATCCACAGCGGAAGGCAAACACGTGGACGCTACACAAGAGATGATAGCGCTCGGTGTGTGTAACATCGTGTCCTCCGTGGTGGACTCCATGCCGGTGTCGGGCGCGCTCTCCCGCGGCGCGGTGAACCACGCGTCGGGCGTCGCTACACCCGCGGGGGGGCTCTATACTGGGGTGCTTGTGCTGTTGGCTTTACAAGTGAGTTACTGGCTCTATTTAATATGCTCTACCATTCTGTTTTGATGCAGTGAAGTATGCGTTGGGTGTCGCTACACCCGTGGCATGCTCTACTTTGGAGTGTTTGTGCTGCTGGCTCTACAAGTGAGATAGCTCTATTATACTCTCTACTAAAATTATTGTCCTAACGACTCTACAACTCTCTCACGGCCGCAGCCGGCCGCGGCGCTGTCTAGCACGTGCCCGTCTGGCGGGCTCTACACTAACGTGCTTGTGCTGCTGACTGTACAAGTGAGATACTGGTTATGTTCTTCTTCTTCTTCTTCTTTTCAAAAGACAACTCCCGATCCCAGCGAGGACAGATTCTGCCATACTATATAGCTATGTTTAATATGCTCTACCATTGTGCCTTGGCGCTGTGAACCACGCGTCGGGCGTCGCTTCACCCGCGGGCGGGCTATATACTGGGGTGCTCGTGCTGCTGGCTCTACAAGTGAGAGAGCTCTATTATACTGTCTACTAAAATTATTGTCCTAAAGACTCTACAACTCTATCACGGCGCCGCGGCCTAGCTCGTGTTCGTCTGGCGGGCTCTACACTGGCGTGCTTGTGCTGCTGGCTCTACAAGTGAGATACTGGCTCTGTTAATTGCTCTAGCATTAGTCTCTACTTGTGCCTTGACGAAGCCGCGTCGGGCTCTGTTGATATACTCTACCATTCTCTCTACTACCATTGTGCCGCTAAACCCGCGGGCGGACTCTACCCTGGGGTGCTCGTGCTGCTGGCTCTTTCGATACTAACACATCTTAAAAAGCAATCTGTTATAGTGCGGGAGCAACGGTCAAACGCGGCGTACACTACTTTTTTATGAATTATTAATATTCAATATGAACCGTAACGATTCTTATAGCTCCATTTGTAGATTATGTAAGAGAACACTCTTCTTCTACTAGCTCTAACATAAAATCTACTATCTTTAACATAAAATTTATAATGCAAAATTTATTTTAAATAAGTACCATTTTCTATTACAGTATTTTACTCCATACTTCTACTACATACCCAAAGCGTCGTTGGCGGCAGTGATAATAGCGGCTGTAGTGTTTATGATGGAGTTGCATGTATTCAAACCAATTTGGCGAACTAAGAGTAAGTCACTTTCATATTCCTTTGGTATTTTTTATCTATTTTATCTATTTATAGTGATTACACTGTTTTACACAATATAACTAACATCATTCATTATGTTTTTAATAATAAACAATAGCTCATTAATAATCCTAAAACAAATATTTCAAATCTTAATAATTTAAACCTCATAATTAACATTATTGTGTAATTATAATCAGTCAATTACGTAAAAAATTCAATCTCGGAGAAAGTTATTAAAAATCTAATTTATGAAGTTTTTGTTTATTTTTAACACATTTATTGCTCACCTTATTTTGTTTCATCATATTTTTATATAACTACTTTGTAACTAATCGCCGCGATATACTAGCTGTTTAAATCAATAATTCTTTAACCGACTTGCAGAAAAAAAAACTTTTTTCGTTCTATATGTATTTTATTTTATTTCAGAATTAGACATAATCCCCGCAGTAGTGACATTCGCGACATGTCTGTTGGTCCGTCTGGAGCTCGGGATCGTGGCTGGTATTGCTGTCAACTTGGTGTTCCTGCTGTATGCGTCTGCCAGACCCTCTGTTAGGGTGTCTAGAGCTATTGTGAGTAGAAGTTTAGATGTACATATTTTGTTATTTAGTTACATTTAAATTTGTAACATATTAGGTTTAATTTTATTTATGAATATAATATAAAATGTGTAAATTTTATCATGTGACAATGAAATAATGTACTTTTTATATAAAATAATGTTGCGGAATTTGCACGCCATTTATGGCTAATGTGTTGATTCTACCTAAGTATAAGTAATATCTTTGTACACACATTATGCAAATAAAGAAATTTATTTATTTATTTATTTAATAGGTAAAATAAATGAAATAAAAATACTAAAAAACTCACTTTAATGAAATACTTTTATTCATATTTTAACAGGAGCTAGCGCGCAACTTTGTCTCCGCAAATATTTTGTCTCTCCCACCCATGGGCTAGTATGAAAGTGCGCGCACGTAGCGACGCAACTCCCCATACAATTGATGGGAGAGACAAATTAGTTGCGGAGACAAAGTTGCTCGTGCGCGCTGGCTCCAAAAACTATAAAGACTTCATGATTACGTCATTATGTTGATAGATTACCCAGATTTACAGTTTGCGCGTATTATAACTAGGTGTATAAAACAATGTTTTATCATTTTCTCTTCAGCCATTTTCTATTCACTGTTGAACATTACGTGATTTCTATTCAAAATTATAATAAAAATCACTTTTCGAAAATGTTTAAATGCTATTTTATATATGTATATATTTTTTATTATTTAACGTACTTTACTAAAATATCCACAATTGTTCCAGTCAAGTGACGGCGTGCCGTACGTGCTGGCGACAGTGGACCGCGCGCTCGCGTTCCCGTCCGCGGAGTTCGTGCGGCGCGCGCTGCGCAAGGCGCCTGCCGACGCGCCGCTCGTGCTCGACGCGCACCACGTGCAGGCCGCCGACTTCACCGCGGCAAGGGTGAGTGGTCTGGAACGTTCTAGAAGCTTCTGGAAAGTTCGAGAACATTTGACAGTTGTGTCGGTGTGAGTTCGCGTTCTGGAATGTTCTAGAACATTTTGATAGGTGTGACGTCACTGCGGTACGGGCGAGGGGACGTTCTCGACTGTTCTGGAATATTCGTGAATGTTTTCATAGTTGTGTCGGTGTGTGCAGTGTGCGCCTGCGGAGTACAACACAGTGCGGGTGTGTGAGAGCATTCTAGAATGTTCGGGCAGCTTTTATAATTTTATGAAAGTATGCGATTATATAAAAACAAGATAAAACCGTTCCAGAAGTTTATGAAATTTTTCAACAGTTAGTATGTAATTATTTATTTACGTCTAACTTTTAAGTTTTAACCAATTTATGTATTATCTTCCAGGGCATAAAATCCCTGATCGACGACTTCCACGCTCGCGGGCAGACGCTAATCTTCTACAACGTGAAGCCGTCCATAGCGGATGTGTTCCGCGGCGTGCGCCCGCGCGAGTTCCTGCACTGCTCACATCGGGCGGAGTTGGACAGACTGCTGCTGAACATCACTAGAGGGACGAAGCAGCCATCTTGGTATGTAGCCTGTTTGTGTGTGTGTTTTTTTTTATTATAGAGGGAAAAAATACTGTTAAGTATCTCAGGTCATGATCTGCGACCTGGTATGTCGGTCTCGATCATGGTGTCATTATCCATACCGACTAAAACAACCCTCTTTCTCCAGCCCATATCCCCGCGGGATGGCCGTTAGGCTTTACTTCACGGGCCTGTGTGTTTGTGTGTGTGTGGTGGAGTGAACTGTAAAATATCTTGATTGGAGAGAGGGGTAGTGGAATTTAATTGTGTTATGCTGGATGTTTTTTGAAAGCTTATAACAAGTTCTAACAAAGTTCGATTAAAGTAAAACTAATGCTAACGATAGAAAATCTAAAAATCATCGCAAAAACAACAACCATTTCATATATATTTGAAAATGAGGGAAAATTGTGATATTTTGTCTCTAATAACACGTTCTGTTTATGTAGAATAGGATTGATAACAACACAATTTTAACAAAAATCGTTAACTATTTTTCTCTTGCAGAAACCAACTTCGGATACATGTATGGTGTTTCCTCAGAGATGAGCGGACTTTGTTTCTATTCAACTATATCGAAGTATGAACATAACACTAAGAAACAGGGTACAAAGAGAGATTAAATGTTTGTGATAATCGATTATTTATACTTCCTATCACAATTTATTGCTCTTTTTTAAATTTAAAAATTGTAAAAAATATCTTATAAATATGAGTTAAAATATTTGTAAGTAAATAAAATTGTATGTAAAACTACCTATATGTAATAGATAATTTGAGTAGCGTGCTGTGTGAAGAGGCATAAGAATCTTTACAGTATTATCTTATTGTTGATGGAATAAAGATTTCTAAAGTTATTTTTGTTTTGTTTTTATTACACCTATCCTTACAACCATCGTCAAATACATAATGTGATGCAGTGCAAAAAAGAACGTATAAAGTTTACTAAGAATTGATTAATTAACAAAAATTAATTAACAAAGGGAATTAACAAATTATATTGTTGTAGAAACTAGCCGACCTGAGGGACGAGACAAAATGTCAAAGCACAAAGAAATAGAATCTGCTATCGATACTAACTGATTTAAGCGTATGATGTTTTGTTAAGGATTTGGTCACTCCACCAACGACGACTACGACCACGAACAAAATTTTCATCTAGTCGAAATTTAACAAAATTGTGCAAAACACAATTAAAAATGAAATATTCGAATTTCCGTCGTTCTAGTGATTGGAATTTTTTTTTTGAGATCAATGGATGAAAAAATAGGTTTTTCGTAGAAAAGGTGGCTCCTACAAAAAAATGTATTGAACGTTTTTATGGATAATTTTATGATCTACAATTTTCGTCCCAAGATTAATATGATAAATTTAACGTTTCAGTGAAAATCGCAAAAAAAACATTTTTTTATTAATTGACCTCGAATTTTTTTTCCGAGTAGGTACCAGAATGTCGGGTAATTTTAATAGTTTTTCTGGATGGGAATTTTGGTCGCAGTCGTCGTTGTCGTTGCTAGTGTGGCCAAACCATTACCAAAATGTCATAATCTAATTAGCGAAAGCAGTTTTTATTCCTTAGCGTTATTCAATTCGTCTGATATTTGTATCGGCCTGTTGATAACCGTTGTTATATCGGATGTATTTTAAATTAAACAAGTTAAACAAGTTGTCGATAAGTATGGCACAATATTGTTATTGTTGTTATTATAAGCGTTGATCATACCGAGGACATCTAATTTTGTTTTTTGGTAAAATCGTCTCAGTGCCCACGATACAGGCTTGCCTAGTGTGGGTACTATAGGGACTCCTTTTTAATAAACATAGATTAAGCCAATATGTGTAATAAGCGAGCAACGTCAATAGTGTATCTGTGTAAAAACATTTTTTCATTTTTTCAATAGTTTTTGGTACATCGACCAGTCCTTCGAGTCTACGAGATTTAGCAAATTGCAATAAAGTACCGTAAGCTTAAACCCTAGGGTGCGTCTGTATATTTAAAATTTAAAATAAACTGAACTGACTTTGATAAATCATGAAATTTGCCGTCTTATCTAAACCTTGTATAAATATTATCTATATCTAAACTAAAGTTAGGCCAACCAATTTTTCCTTTCATCTTTATTTCCAATACCAAATTAACATTTACATATATGTATAAAGGACTGAAATGTATCGTGCGTTTTTCATTTGAACACTACTACGCCAGGTTTACATAGGGTTAGGGTTATAAAGAAAACAAAAAATTGGAGATAATCAAATTTATTTTACATTCTCAATACACTCCGGCCTAGCGGACCACAGCCCTCCGGGACGTTCATACAAAACTTTTTGGTTACATCTACGTACCGTAAACAATAACGTTATATAATCACCTCGAGATTGTTCTAAATAATAACTAACTCTTCCTTACAATTCAATCGATATCTAGAGCTCCTCCATCCATACTAAACATGTCTTCATACATTTTTGAAGTGAAACTTCTTTAGGCGCGTTGAAAGATTTCAAGGTCGCGTCATGGCAATACCATGAGTAAAACCACAGGTAAGACGATGATTTTGGTATCTTTGAATCTTGCCAAAGAAGTTTCACTTCTGACAACTGTGTTCAACACACACGCTCTTACAAAACCGATAATTAAAAACGTATTGTATTTAACATCCATATTTTTCCTCATTCCGCTTTCTTGCTCACAATTCAAACTAAATTAACTACATACTCAGATGCGTATAGCACCAACATATTATGAAGAATTATTGAGCAGTGGTTAAATTCACATAGAGTATACAATTTCTGGAAGTTTCTTTTAAACTGAGCTTGAAATACGATACAACCACACAGAGATCTACAGCGCACTATATAAATTTTTAATTCAATATCATAAAAACTTAAAGACACTATTACATTTCAATTAGCAATATTCCAGTTAATTATTGACATTTCAATGTGATAACAACAAATATTGAAATAAAATTGTCCATAGGAGTTTTTCAAAATCACAAAAAACAAAGTCGAAAATAAAATTTTAAACATTTTTGGCATATCCCACAACATAACCTAACTAACAGATATGACACATTAATTATTTGAACATACGCGTCAACTATTTGAAAATAACCTAAAATAAAATATAAATTGTTTAATAATAACTAAATAGGATATAAATGGCTAGTATATAGCACTAACCAATTAGTGTGGACGCATACGAGTATTAGAGTCGGGAGTAAAATGCGTCCACACGTAAGGAAACTTTATTACTAAATTCAAGTCTATTTTCAATACAAGTAACTAACAAAAAGGGCTTGTCTTCAAGTGCCTAGTTCGTCTTTGGAAAGACATATAGGAAGAACTTTGCCAACTGGGAACAAGGGGGTTCTACACTTAACTAATCTCGCTACTCAGCCCATACTAACCAGAAAATTATTCCAACGTTTACTCTTTCAACTTACAATACGAATAAATTGATAAAGTTTGGCATGGCGTCCATATCGCATCCCTGCTTACAATTAGTCGACTAATTACGTTACATTACAGAGTTAGCATTATACCTACTAATCCTAATAATAAATGCGTTTCTAATCTCGATACCGTGATGTTCATCAACATTTATATCATTTTACTCTTTATATAACTATTCGAAATTAGAAATTTAAGATTTTAACGGATTTTAAACGCGGTTTATTCATTCTATTATTTCACTTTGCTGCGAGCGTGGAAACGTCGGTCGCGATAATAGTATAACGAATAAATCGCGTTTAAAATACGTTAAAATATTTAATTTTAGAAATTACTCGAAATAATATTTAGTTTAACAAAAAGGGAATAACTTTGAAATAACTCTCAATTCCAAAATAATATTATTTATTATTCGAGAAGAGTATATAAAGAATAAACATCACTTACAAATTCTTTACCGATCCGTGTCCTTCAAACTACCCTTTTTAACACACTCAAAAAAGTGCAAGATATTAAAAAAGGCTACAAAATTTTTAATATTTGTAAGCGCTTATAAGAAACCTTGAAAATGACATATTAATTTTAAAAACTGCAGAAAAAAAATCTGAGTACTTATATTTCAATCAATTTGCCCTACCATATTGTCATACATCGTAAAACAGAATACAATTAAGAAATCCCTAATTTCAAACGCACCTCGACCTTCAAATACAACATTCTCAATCTATCAACAAAGTCCAAACAATTTAGTTTCTTATAAGCACCCCACTATTATTATATAACCTAGAGAAAAAATTTCCAACGCTAAGTAAAGAACCTCTGAAAGTCATATTTGTGCGGAGAGCCGCGAGATACAACATGTAAAGCATTCGAACTAACTTAAAGCCAACACGGCCCTGGGGGCCTTCAACATCACACAATATACTCTTGAGCTAGACGCGCCCTTTTGCAAACACATTCTTCTGCAAAACATTTACAAAATGTTCCTTTACTGTGAAATTACAATCCGTAAAAACTTAACGTAACCATACATCCAAAAGAAAAACTGAAAGCTGGAAAATTTAACCCCGTTTCTTTGAAAAATTTAACATCGTAAAATTTTAGACTCATTCAGCTCAAATTGATTAAATAAATCTGTCTGCAAAAGGGCACGCTTATTAAAAAGATAAATCCGCTAATAGTGTATAAATACAGGACAGTCGAAATATGGCAGTTTTTATTGGAATCAACTTCCCCAAACATGACATCCCACTGCACGCGCCTACATTACAACTAGAACTATAGAGTACCAAATTATTTTACCATTCGCTCTTGGACAGGTTAAAACAACTTTTGCAAAGAGAATAACATTATTTTAGCAAAACTTTTTAGACAAGACACTTAATAATTGAAAAGTCTGCATAATTTTTCATGTATTCGTATACTTATCCACCGCTTTAACTGTCCAAGAACGTTCACTTACAATTATTATTTTTACTAAACAGTTACAGAGATGGCATACGTCAAAATTAGCCTAGAAAAATATTTATTTCGATGCGCGTTTACATTGGACTTCGATTTTTCTTTGCAAATGCAAAAGACGCAATACCGATTGGTAAAAGTTTAAAACTGATTACACTAATTTCAACTCTAAGCTCATTGACATAGATCACATCATGGAATGCGTTACAAGTTTGACGAGGTATCATTACTTTTCAAAGTATTGATGAAAACAGAGTTCTTTAGAGTAAAAATTGGTGCAAGCTAATGACATATTAGTATCCTTGTAACCGATAATTATTTGAATGATTCAATACATCTAGGGCATGGAAAAATACTATGAGGCTATATCTATGGGGTTCGATTGTCAGCTTGTGTTGTACATACGTTGCGTGGATGTGGGGACCGGACTTAGTACTTCAGTACGTCGTCGTCTAGTTCGGTGAGCGCTAGTTTACTGTCTATCACTGAAAAGAAAAGATAGCATAGAAAAAATAACGTATAGATGCATAAAAAATAACTTTTTGGTATAAAAATCATATGAGTATACATACTTTGGTCCGGGATAGTAGTATGGTGGTGGTCGCTCGTACTCAGTAGGCCCGTGGTACCGAGGCAGTCCTTCCTCCCAGTGTCTGAAATAGCGTTATAGTAACTGTTAACATTTACCAATTAAAAATTGTGATGGTAGAGTTCATAAGTACTATCTACTACTCATAATTACAAATGCATACTATTGTTTTAAGCTTTTCGAGGTAGGTACTCTATTAGATTTAGAGTTGAAAATATTAACTACATTTTCGAAAAAAAATTATATTAAATGAATGTCATCATGCATTTTGGTAAAAAATGCAATATTGAAACATGTATACTAATTTTCCTTTTCAAACAACTTTTACTTCTGATTGATCCTAAATAAAAATATTAGGACCGTAATTTACTAAATTTTTAAATGGTTAAAGAATGATTGAAATGGTAAGTACATTGACTATAATTAAAAGAAGATCAAGTGAAATAGAAGTATAGTGTATACTGTATACTAACTTTGGCGCCATATCATTATATCTGCGCGCGTGGTGTGCGTCGACAGGCGGCGCCAGGGCGAGCGCGGCGGCGCCGTCGTCCCGCGCCCGCGCCGCGCCCCCCGCACCCCCCGCAGCGCCCCCGCGCCCCTCCCCGCGCCCCTCGCGCTCCCGCCGCCCGCGCCCCGCGCGCTTCTCTGCCTTGTAGGCGCTGTAACACCACGTGTGTTATATGACCTGCTTGGTTGTGTGATGTGACCGCTTTCGACTATGTGGGATAGGGACAGAGGAGGCTAAGAGCGAGATGAACTGTTTCATGAACTCGGATATCTTAGTGATTTATAGGAATCCAAGCAGTGCTGTATAATAATCAGGCTTGTTATTTGTATTGCTAACTTTTAATAAGAGTGTAAAGTAAACTTATTTTTTTTTAATTATAGGTACGTTTACTTGTATGTAGCGTTTTTTTTATTAGTTAAAATTAATAGTTCTTACGTACTTCTGTACTATGATGAGTATGTGTTATTATTGCACTTTTATCTTATAATTTAAAAAATCTTGTCTAGATTCCATTAGTTTTTGATCAATAATTTTAGAATCTCGCTCTTAAAGACACCTCATGAATTCATGATAATAATGATTCGGGACAATAGTATTAGTCGATAGTCGAAAGTTGTCATTAAAAGTTATATCAAAACAGGATTCAGATGAAAATAAAAATGAACTCAACGCCAACCAAAACTAATTGAAACAACCATCTGTATACTGCTTTGAAGATATAAAGAACACTCATAGCGGGGAAACGCATGCTACCCCAAGATTGCGTGCCTAGAAAGGTTAAAAAGTACCCAAAAGTAAAGAAAATACCACAACACGAGAAACGAAAAAGAAGAAATAAAACAAAATTAAAGTCCAATAGCAGGTCCAACTAATAAAAAAAACACTTCCAATTAGACATATATCTAATCCTACTTCAACCATGTAATGCTATGTTACTGGGTGATAGTACATGCAAGATAAAACAGAAAACAAGATAAATCACGAATGAGTTAGTTACCAAATTGGGCTCGACTGAATCCCCCTTCCGAGTGACCACATTCGGGCTTCTAAATACTGCCTTATGTACTTATGATAGAGATTATTTTTCCATAACAATTATACATTGAATAAAATGATATGATACATTACGTATATCTTAATTCTAGAATTATTATAAAATCCATAAGTTACACTGATACAACATCCAGAGATTACAAGATTGCGATTATAACATCTAGACACATATTCACAAAGTTTGTGTGTTGTTTGTATATAAAACTATCAATTCACTGCAGTGCAATCACATTACTGTGTCAAAAATGTCTTAAAGGTACGTAAATACACAAATAAATTACAATAATAATTTTGTTCTATTGATTACCTTAATTAAACGATTACATGGTTAGATTCCTAATGTGATATGATAGTTTGTTTAGAATAATCTGTAATATTTTAAGGACTAATACACATACAAATTTTAGATATACATAATCAGATCTAAGTTTTAGGATTTATCTGTATAAATACATAGTAGTATCAAAACGTTTTATCAAAATCTACTCTTGTATAAGCCTGTGCTCCGTGTGTAAAATGAAAAATTTTATGAAAATAAAAATTATTTTTGACTACGATAAAATTTGGTTAGATCTGTATCTACAGCATATATAGCATCAGAACTTGTACAAGCGTTGCAGTTAGTATACAATTTAACATTGGGATCAATACTGAAGCACTCTTATTTTTTTTTTTCAACTAAACCAGTATTGTTCCAAACATTCTTCAATCCCACGTTAAAGCGATAAGCGGTACTTATGGACGTATATTTATACAAAGCTTTATCAGTTACTTTATAAAAGTTACAAAATATTCTTACATATATTCGCTACCAAAAATCTTCCCAAAAATTTCACGAGATTGTAACATTCACCCGTCACATATTGCAATTTCGACAACATTTAAAAGTGTCTAAAAAATGGACATCAAGTGGTTACCAGACAACCACTACAACGAGCGGAAGATGTAAACATCGACCGCACTACGTAAAATTGGTCGAAACAATTGCAATTCTACGTGGACATCGCGGAAGCTCATTCGATTTTACCTCTAAGGTACAATTGAATACGAACCTACTTGCATCATTAAATAACATTAAACAAACGTCCAAAAACAGGGAATCAAATTCACAATGTGCGTCAACTTAAAGTGTAAACGATGACAATTTGTAGAACGTTCTAGAACTACTCGGACTCGTGTATGCCCGACTCGTTGTCCTCGTCCTTGGCGTCGAGGCGCGTCTTGAGGTCGTCGATGAGCGCGGCGGGCGGCGGCAGCAGCGCGCACACCACCTCCCCGCGGCCGCCCACCACCAACTGCGTGCGCGACGGGGACTCCCCCTCCCCCTCGCCCCCGCCCTCCCCCCCACCGCCCGCCGCGCGGTTCCGCCCGCGCCACTCCGCGATCTTCCCCTCGATGTCCAGCGTGCTACGCTTCGACCCTCTGCGCACGCCCCGCCCACACAAACATCAATCAAAACCGCGCATATGCACTATGCGCGACTTTATCATCGGCCATCGATCATAGCTAAGCGATGACGGCTATGCGTTGTATGAATGTCCCTAACCGAAATAAAAATAAAACAACATAATCGAACGTAACATAATCGGGTATTTATTTGGTCGCCGTGCGGGATTGCTAACATGCATGTTTTCCTTGTAAACCATTGTATCATGCAAGTTACAATTTCATTTCTATACAATTAGTCGATTACATTTTTTCTCTTAGATAGCCCTCCTCCAGTATGTTGCGATTTAATTCAAAATTCACTCACACGTGCATTAAAAACCCAATTGCCAAAACACCAGATTAGAAGAAAATTAAATAACTAAAGTGCGCGCCCGATGTCATTCCAAGAGTATAATTGATACGCATTTCACAAGTCGAGAGCGCACCTTACGAAGCGGATGTTATATTAGCGCATGCGCAAAAGGCAAGGGAGCAGAGGTATGTGAAGGGCTTATTATGGTTTAAGGCTTCACGAGGACGTTCCAAACATATTTTCTTTAATTCTAAGGTTATGAACATCAACATCTTACTAGAAAGTTCTATTCGTCATCGTGAAGCTCTAAAACCACGTCGCATGTCGCTAGTGTAGGGCACTTACTTGGCAAGGGGTACGTTATCGCGGTCCGCGTACGCGTCATACAAATACTCGCTGCAACAAACAGACAAGGCTGACAGGGCGTCGACACGCGCTATGCGAACTCATAGATCGTTACTCAAAGCTTTATTTTTATACTAAGCACGCTAAACCTAAGCCGACGACTACCAGTGCGTCCTGCGCCAGTTGTAAGTGTAATTTGTTACACTTAGAATAATCGAGGGAACAATGTTCCATTTGTTCAATAATAGTAAAAGGTCATATTTAATTTGGCCTATAATAAGAATAGGTACCTCTTGTATTTGAATTCACTAAGTTCCATAGCGAGTGAACCAATCGGACGACACAATAAATTGGATTATATAACAATTGTTAAACCTTCAGAAAAAATTCACAGAATATTCTTATTTTAATTACTATTAAAAATATATAAAACATAAAAAATTGTATAGATATCTAAGTTATATGGTTAAGTTCTTCTTTTTTCTACAAATGATGTCTTTAACGTTAATTTGTGAAATAAAATTTGTGTTTTCATGAATGAATTGAAAAAAGGAAAATAAAGGTAAACAAACATATCCATACCAAGGGCACATCTACCACTATCATGATTATTTACAAATGCAACAGATGCATTGCGGCTGACGTATGATACCCGCAATGGAAACCCGCCAAAAATGTATGGATCGTAAGCAATGTAGGTAGCGTTACATGCCCATACGTCTATATACTGGGGACCTCATCACAACAACGAGACGACCATGTCGATACATTACACTTTGGCTCATTGGAACACATGCATTAGGTCTGTGGAACTAGTCTAACTCTAGTCAAATCAAAGGCATTCGAGGATAACTATTCCTTTCTTTTTAATCAGGCATGACACGTGGATTTAACTAAACTGATACTAAAAACCTACATCGTTTCTATGCTACCTAATTCAATAGAGCCGTGTCCAAAGTTATGTATATTTAGTTATGGTTAATCGTATTATTTCCAATGAGCCATTGGGTAACTAGGGGAGAATGCAAGCCACTGTAGGGTCAAAGAGCGCACATCACGATCTACAACAGTCATTCTTATTTACTTGACAATATTTATCTTATGAATACATTTCAAAGCATAATCTGGTCCCTCAAGCCGGTTTAAAAAGAATGTAATTTACTTGAAAATTGGTCCTTCGAGCCGGATTTACCATTTTATTATAAAGTAACTTTCAAATTGGTCCTTCGAGGCAGATAAGTTTCTTTTTCCCTCTTTTCACTCATCGATCTAAATATTGTCAGGTAAAACGTACTGTATCGAGTATGGTATGGCGTATTGAGGTGGTATGTATAGTGTTACCCGAGTTGGCGCCGCGTCACCGCCACCAGCCGCGACTACGGCACATCGGCTCGTACTCGCTGCTGACAACACCATTACGTCAGACGAACGAACTTACAAACACGATTCGTGTATACTTAGCGCCATGACCAACGCGATTGTAATGCTCTCTATCGGTTTGCGTCATTGAGTTATTCATAACGTGTTTAATGAACGTAAATTATAAATTGAATGCTATACGCAGTTATAATTAACTTTATATGGCGGTGAGAAAATTAAAATAAACAAAACAAATGCAAACAAAAACTCAGAATATTATTCAATACTAATAAACTGAGCAAATTCAAAAATTAAATAAAATAAAATTTTACTAGTAATTCAGTTCAGTATACTTTAAAAGCAGAATTGTAAAGTTTATCAATGTAAATATTTTGTGATACCATACGTAAATATTCTCAGCTCTTTAACCACACATTGGCATGCTCACATTTTAAGTAGAAAGTAAAAAAAGCATTCGGACTCTTTCGTATGCGTTAGAGCCACGATGTGTTAGAACGAGAGAGTGGGACTATTACTACATCTATAGCACTCGATTGTCATAAGACATCTATTTTAGTTTTAAAGTATTTCCCTCTCTCTCGAGAACCATAGAGCCCGATTATTATGGGCTCGTCTAATCAAAATATGTAAATAAGGTCTTCCATTCACTACGAGGATGAGGGTGCACAGCAATTAAATTAATTACCATCGACAAACTCATACAGGGGTTAACATTTCATGTAAAAGAACTCATATAAAATCATACGAAAACATAAATATAAATTAAAAAATAAATGAATTATCTGCAGTATTTTGCGTGAAGATTTATTTATTATAATCTGCAAACAATTCGAAAAACAACGATGATGATGGCAGATGAATGATTTCTTAAGTTAATAAATTAATATCTTGAGAACATATAGCACAATCGTTTAAATTCATTACTGACTGTTTATTAAAATGTATTTATTTTTGTTAAATAAGTGTAGTGTAGTTATAAGAAGTGACATCAAACTCCACAAGTTATCGATTTATAATATTGTGCTATATTTCCCGTGAAAGAAGCTACTTTCAAATATAACATATAGAAATTGGACTGATAGAAATTGAAATTTAACTATGTAGCTTCTTCCTTGATGATTGTCCACTATAAAATAATAGAAGCGTATTATTTTTGTATGAGTGTTATATGAAATAGCAACATTCAATGTATTTGTTGTTCTTTTCTCTTTTGTTCTAAAGAACAACTAAACTCAATTAATTAAATTAATTTATTGACAGATTATTTTATTTTATTTTAAAAAGAACTGTTTTGTATTTGTGTCTATATAGAGACTGAGCAAAGGATATCAGCAAAAACATTTGATTTTTAAACGTTTCGTGTGTGTATGTCCTCTGTACGTTCATATATACAACATAAATAAATGCAGGGGCACTTATATGTGTGAAACATAGTGTAGTTTATGAACTTCTAATTACGGTAGAATCAAATAACAGAAAAAAGTAAGGGAACTGATTAAAAATTAAACGAAATTTTCTTCGTCAGATCTTAAGGTAATTCAAAAGTATTTTAAGTTGTGATTAATATTAGTTATATATCTGTATGTTTTATGGTTATGTTTTATGTTTTTACTCAAACATTTATTTATTCAATTAGACTACTTTTAGTAGCACTTTCGAATCGTCATTACATAAGTATTTTTAACATTTACCACCGATTCGGAAAGCAGTATCTATGGAGAAGAACCGGCAAGAAACGCCACAATTTCTCCGGCAAGAAACTTCATAAGTTCATTCTTTATAGGTCCATATCTTAACATATCTCTATTGCGTTTCTTCTCTATATCTGCATTTAGGTATGCGTGTGCGTATATGAGTGTGTGTGCGTGTGCGTGTATATGTACCTATCTGGCTACATGTTTGTGTGTATGTATGTATGTAACAAACACTTACGCCTCAACGAGCGGCCCCGGGTAGGGGTCCGGGTGGCGGTAGAGCCGCGCGAGGCGCTGCGCCAGCACCGCCAGCGGCACGAACAGCACCACGCACCACGCCAGCGAGATCCAGTACCCGTTCTGGAATTTGTACCATGGATATGTCAATTTCGAATGTATAGTGACATGTCATTAAAAAAATCGCATTGATGAAATTTGATTTTTATGTATCTTATTCCATAAAATATGAAATATAACACATAATCGATCAAATGCAAATGAATATGTGTTTTTTTTTTTTTGTATGGTGTTTCTCAATGTTAGCCAGAAGGGCTACTACATTTTAACGCGGACGCGGGGGTGAACTGAAGGTTCACCCTGGTAGCGACATGCACAAGGGCGTCCCCCCTTGACGGGGACCACGAACCTCGGCTTGAGCTGTCGCTTGAGTGGAGGAGGCCAGAAGGGCCCTAATCGGACGGGATGAATACGTGTGTAAGTCATCATTAGTGAAACTCATTTCACATTTTTTATTTATTACAAGTCGCGTTTCACATATTATGCACATGAAATATAACACATAATCAATCAAATGCAAAACAATATGTGTTTTGCCAGTCATCATTAGCGCGACAGATTTCGCATTTTTTATTTATCACAAGTCACGTTTCACATATGTTGATGTTTCACACGTGGCATGGCACATTAAATACGTGGCGTGCTAAATTACACACGTAGCGTGCCACATTACACACGTGACGTGTCACACTACACACGTGACGTGCCACACTACACACGTGCCACGTGTCACGTGCCACTCACCGCGGGCATCAGCACGGCGCGGCAGGCGGAGTCGCGCGTGGCGTTGAACGCGTTGGACAGCGGCCCGCAGCGCCCCACGTGCGAGCGCGCTGCGTGCACCACGCGCGACAGGTACTCTTGGAGACGCTCGCCAACCACCTCGGCGAACTCACGCGTCAACTATACAGGAAAAAAATCATTTTAAATGAAAAAAAACCAATCAGCGTTTTTTTCAAGAAATTTAAAATAATACTATAACGCATTTCATTATAGAAACTAATCTTAAATGGCGGCGCTTATTATACCCTCTCGCTTACACACGGCCGTACGGCATGCAAAAAAAAAATAGGGAAAAGTAAAATCACTAAAATGTATTTGATTTTCCCTTTATTAGGTTTTATCATAAATTTACAATGATGTTATTATGTATTTGCGATAGTAAATAAAGTTTTATTGGAATTTGACAAAATATGTTCTTTGGAAAAAATTGTTCAGTTTTATGGGCTCATTACAATGATTATGGGGATTTTGTTGCATTCTGTATACGTAAATATGATAATTCATATAAATACACAAATACCATAACAAAAAGTTTGTCAATTTGAATTATAAAATATAATTAATAAAATAATTTCCATTTACGTTATTTTTATTTTCTTTTTTGCTAATCTTACCATAACATGTCAGTGTCAGCTTTGGCCGCCATTGAAGATTCGTTTCTTCAATGAAACGCGTTATACCATTCCAATGAAACCAACCATCAAACCCTGATCCAAAACTTAAATAAAATATGATAGAAAATCGACAGTGCATAGCGACAGTGAATCGCATATTTTCTAGATCAACTCTCATATAAACAAGATTTTTTGAACTTACATTCTGTACGAGGTCAGGACCCTGTGTGTTGAGGAACAATTCCACTTCTGTGGTGTCCCTGATGCGGTATTGGATAGCCTCCTTCAACGAAGACTGATTGAAGCGTAACACGTCGCGTAGTTCCGTTGCAGTTTTCTGGAAAAAAAAAATCAATCTTATACTTCAAGTAATCAATACGAATTAGTTTGAGACATTAGTGAAGTGGAACTTAAAATTATGGCACTATGTTTGAAACCGATCTGAAATGCCTAATAATTTTGACAATAAGGCGAAATATTGTAATACAAGGTTCTCAGTAAGAAAATTTACGTTTTATGATACTTAGGTATCAAATTTACTTAATTTCTCAACATAACATAACATTCCGTCCGATTTTGATGGCATATTAAAAAAAATAACATTGATGCAAAAAAGATAGAATGGCCTGTTTTAATAAACATTTTCCCAAACAGCAAAAATTGGACATAAAAAAAAATGTGTGTGTGTACTAGTGTCAGCGAGCATACTAGTGTACACACGTAAGAAGTGAAACTTCTTTATTTTTCAAAAAATAATTTACTATATGCAACTTTACAGAAATACGTCGAATCACGCGTGGTAGGGATAAGAAAAAGATGGCGCGTAACGGAAAAATGTCACGCGTAACGAAAAAATGTAACACTAAATTTTTTTCCAACCCCGATAAAGAAGTTTCACTTCAAAAACAGTAAATTCCAGTAACTCACATTAAGCTGATGCGTATGCTCAATCATGGGCACCACTATGTCCCTCTGCAATCTATCCAGGTTTTCCGCAGCTTGACGTAAATTCCTCGCTACTTCTGCATAACCAGCTCTACTAGATAGTGCTCGAGCTGTACTTTGAAGTTGTGCTGATAGGGTCTCTAGAGGTAGGGAAGTCATATTCGTCTCCAGCTAGAAGGGAAAATTCAAAGGGTGTTAAGTACCAAAATGCGTGAAGATAATTTACATTTGCAATTCATTAAACAGTTTACTTCTAAAAAGGCCTCAATGCAGAAATCAGAAATATCTCCATATTTCTGCTTCTATGGAGAATTAGTGATATTTTATAAGGTTCTTGTAGAAATTTTTAACCTTTGGACTTTAAAAAAGGCTGTTAATTTTCTGTATAATGCTCAAAGTTCTTAAAAGTTAAAGAGCTTTGAAAAATCTTATCAGAATTATAGTCAGAAATACCAGTGGCAGGGAAGCGGCTAAAACTAAAAAGTTTAGGACAAGATTGCTCACCGCTTCCAGAATCTTATCAAAGTTGAAGTCCGACAGGCCAGTTTCAGCTAACTTATCTAACTTCTCCCTTGCTGCCGGTTTCAGTATGCGCAATGGCCGACCACGTGGAGGGTAGTCCGTTCGAAGCGAAGACACGCGGCGACTTAACTGCCCTTCCACTTCCTTTTTAACCGCTTCTAGATCGTGGACTCGGTGCAGGTGGAACACCTGGGAATGTACATATTATTTACTAGCTGCTCCGCGCGGTTTCACCCCCGTAGCTCCACTCCAGTTAGCCGTAGCGTGATGATATATAGCCTATAACCTTCCTCGATAAATGGGCTATCTAACACCGAAAGAATTTTCAGTCGGATCAAATCGGACCAGTAGTTCCCGAGATTAGCGCGTTCAAACAAACAAACAATCTCTTCAGCTTTATAATATTAGTATAGATTGTCAATACTGACGTATTATATAGAACGTCTAAAATATCAATATATTGACTCATAGAACCGTCGTGTTGTCGATTCAAAACTTTTCCAATTTTATGAAATATTCCTATTTACAAATTAAAATTTCTTCAAATCTTATAATATATATAAATCTCGTGTCACAATGTTTGTCCTCAATGGACTCCTAAACCACTTAAACGACTATAATAAAATTCGCATACCATGTGCAGTTCGATCCAACTTGAGAGATAGGATAGTTTAAATCTCAAATCGTTTTAGAGAAAGCGGGCGAAGCCGCGGACGGTAAGCTAGTATAATATATAACTTTCCATAAATCCCAATAAAGGTTGATTACACTTTGATGTTTTAAACTGAATTAATATTGAAAATAAATCTCACAAACCATTCTATAGGTACCAAAATGACATAATTTTTAATAATGAATCGCATCTAATCAATCATCTAAAACAATTACCTCGTAAACTGTCTTATTCTGGTGGCAATCAACTAAAATAGAGGTCATGTTGAAGCTCGGATCCTGTCGCTCGTTGAACATCATGTACTCGAGGTCTACGAATTTCTCTATATCTTCAAATGCGCGGTTTTCACGTGGTTCACTGAAATAACAGCATACTTTAAAACAGGCATTATCTTGATGTGTTCTAACTATTAAATAATATTAAATATGAGGCGAACCGTATATAAAATTAAAAAAAAATTGGTTGTCTGTTTACTGACGATAGTTGAACGTGACAACGTCCGATTGTGCTTCTTTGTCGCTCGTTCCGCGCTCTCGCTCGCACTTCAAGCCTTACTGGAACGCCTCAGATGAGTCACAGCGAGGTAACGCCGCATGAGTCATGTTTTTTCGTGCGTGCAGCCGGCTTTATCGAATTATAAGACGTTGTCACGTCAAAAATATCAAATTTATAATTAGCACTTAACACTTAAAAATAATTTGGAATTAAAATCAAATAACTTTATCACTAGGTAGAAAATTCAGTTCAAAGTCAATTTGTACTTTCATTACAAGACTTAAGATCCAAATTCGCTTGTCCTTAATTAATTATAGTTTAATATACTCACGTAAGCGGATCGCAGACAAATCTCTGCGCGGCCACGCCCACTACGAAGTAGATGAGAATCATCAATGCAATAACACCTCCCACGAACAGAGTTAGCGCAATTCCACTGTTTAAAAAAACACACACACACGAATTAAGTTCTGCAGTTTTATTAAAAAAGCTGTTACATATTACACAATTCACAAACTAGATTGTCGAGGAGCTATATGCATAGCTAGTTCGTCATACAATTTTATTCCAAAAATGCGTAATCAAATCTGAAATGAATATTTCTTTGTCCTAAATACATAATTAATTTTCTCATGTTTAGAACATTTTAAAAATACATAATATGTTTATTTGTTGAGATTAAGTCCGATAAGTGGGTACCTATAGGTTTGTAGGTACTCACCACAGCAAACAAGACGCTCCAGTGCCCTTATTGCAGCAATCACTAGCTCCATACACATCGGGCCGCTTGCCGCACACACCGCACAGCAGGCCCCACGACATCACTAGCACTATCTGTTGGATAAAATACGTGATTAGGCGCCGGTTTCAGGTACTTTTTTTAATTTCGCTTTATTCCCCTTCCTTCCAGCGGAAGGGACCTTTGTACTAGATGGATAATTTTTTCTTTTTTTTTCATATTTTTAGCACAAAGCTGCGCTAGCTTAGTTAGTCTTAGTCCCTCCGTTCCGGAACGCAACAGAGTTACAAATTTTGACGAATATCTCATTTGGTCCTAATCGCTTATATGCAAGCTGAATTGCACTTTGTTGCTTAGCAGTTAGGGTCGTTATTTGTCATTGAGATATACATATGGAGACGACACGGCCGCCTACATCACTTATGTTCCGCTCACCATAAGCCATATGGCTTAACTGCACGCTCATTTTTTATTTGTTTTAAAGTGAAACGCATCAAATATGCCTTCGTGTGTGTTACGATATTGCACAAATAATACAAATAATACGGAAAAGTGCAAAGGAATAACTTTTCATCGGTAAGTACCTAACTAGATAATAATTTTTAAAACTTAGTTAGAGCAAAAAAATGCGCCCCGCGCCGCCGCGGCCGCGCGCCGCGCACAGATTTTGTTCTTGTTGTCTCCTCCATACGTAGTAATATTATCTCAATGTTATTTGTATTTGCCGGCACGCTCGCCTACGCACCAGCAGCAGCAGCGCGGCGGCGGCCCCGCTCGCGTACCGGCGGTAGGGGCCGACGCGCGAGTAGCCGCGCCGCAGACGTTCAGTTTGGGACTTCGAGCGGCCCAGCTGCTCGCTCAGGTTGCCCGCCTTGTACGTTATATCGTCAGCTACTGATGCGAGTTTGCGACCTGCAGGAGAAAAATATATTTATTTTATCATCATCATCATCATCACCACCAACATCATAATCACCAACATCATAATCATCACCATCATCATCATCACCACCAACATCATCACTAACGTCATCATTATCACCTACATCAACAACATCATCATCACTAACATCATCATCAAACGAAAATAAACACACTAACCAGTCTCAGTGATAGCTTCCTGCACGCGCGGTATGTGCTGGTCGACGGTCTTCTTGATACCGTTGAACACTTCGAGGCCCGCGGCGACGTCGTCTTTGATGTTACTCTCGAGTAGTTGTGTCACGTTTGAGAGGAGCTCGGATACGTCGGGAATCTAGAGATATTAATAAATTAAAGATGAATGTGAAACATTAGGTTTTAATTAATGGATCGGTTGGAGGGTAGACAATTGCGAGATCAATATGAGCTCTGGTACATCTGAAAACGTGTGATTAAGTAATTATTGTTGAAATTAATAAACTTACCGTAGGGAAATATTTGTCAAGCATCTATTCCATAATGATAGCGTGCAATGAAAATAACATATTAGTAATTGAGACATCAAGTAGAAGTATTTAACCATTAGTTTGAGAATAATAAAACATTTAAATAAATGAAGCTCTCAACTTAGTACTTAATGTCACAGTTAAAGTTTTATCTGTTGAACTTTGTAGTATTCTCCAGTAAACACTCAGGAAATAGAACAACAATTTGAACATTGATACATCTTAAACTTGATCTTACCAAATTGTACTGAATTTCTGTTCCCAATTGTCCAATCTTGTGTTTTTCTTGTAACTTTACGCACTCCTTTTCGTGACAATCCGACAGGGTTTTGTACAAGAAGGCTTTAACCTGACGCAAACCTGAAAAAAGAGTTTTGTCAAATTTTATTCAGTAAAACTTAATTCAATTCATTCTTGATTAAAGAAGAGATAATATAAGATACAGATCTCTAAAATCTGGTTCTCTAAAATAGAAATAAACATTCCTGACAGCCTTTTGGAAGTTTTCTGAAGGAAATCAAGCCCATATAAAATTTCTTCTGTATCATTTTAATTCTCGAAATGATCAAAGATACCTACACTACAGTTAATTTTACTTTCAAAAAACACTTTCCATATTTTCAAGGTAACAAATAAAAAATTTACAAATTCTTGTGACCACTAAGATATACCGTACTCTTTTAGCTCTTACCAGAATCCAAATCCTCCGCCTTGCTCCTCAACGCCGCAGTAGATTTCTGCACCGCCCGCAGGTCATCCGGCACTCTATCTAATTGCTGCACCATTCCATTCAACTTCTGAACCGATGTGGCACTCGTAAAGTCATCTAGCACACGGAGCACTGTTTGACCGCTACCTAGAATACATAGAAACTATTGATTATCTCGATTATTTGGCATAGAATATTTCACTCTCGATTTTATGTATGAAATGGAAAATCGTAGAAATTTGAAGACAGAAAACTAATTTTACGAAACTAGTTTATCATCTTTCATATTTTGTAATTATGAGAAGTGCCACGTGTAATTTGAAGGAATAATTTGGAAACATTACCAACAGAGAGAGAAAAATTGCCAAATCCAATATGATTACTGGATTAAACATTACTTCCACAATATTAGCCATCCCAGTTATCTCTAAACCTCCTACAACCATCTAACTCACTTGTTAACATTTCATTCAGCTCCACCTCGAGCTCTTGGTAGTTAGTGACTAGTAAATGCCGTGAGTGCGCCTGTGTCGCGTTCAGGAACTCTTGCGCATCACGCACGCTCGCCTGCACCGTGTCCACTACGTTTGAGCCACCTGTGTCCATCTGGGAGTCTGTAGCGAAAGCGCCTACCACTCCGAATCTAGTGGACAGTAACAGTGGCTTTTTAAGCAAATTGTACCAGACAGAGTACATATTATCAAGTACAATTTGTTAAAAATGTAGAAGGAATAAAACTCGGTTATTGTAAAACATGAGTAGTTAAAGAGCATGGAATAAAATGTATTCGAATATTCATTTAAACACATCTAATTAAAAAACCCCAAAGTGGAAAACCCCTTTGATATGTAACATAAATAACAGCGATATAAACTTCCGCTTGATCAATCCAAGCCAATCTAATCTTTCGCTATATGATTAATAAAATAACATGCCCTAGATACATCAATCCATCATACTGTTATAAAGCACACTCACAGGAATAGCGTAAGGAATGCAATGAGCACGATAGCCAATATTCCTTTGAGACACGCATCGTATTTTCTATCGAACGGCCTCCTCCTGTGACCAGACTTGCACCATTGACAGCAGCACCAAAACAACCTGAAATTTTGATTAGATTACTAAACATTAGGTCATTAGGTTCAGTTTCAAAGAATATTACATTAGAGATTAAAATAGCAGTTTTACAATTTAGTCACCATTTCTTTTCGTGGTCGTAATTTTGAATAACACCTCTTGTTCATTCTTTGTATCAGCAAACAAAATAACATAGTTAATTCAAAAATGTAACAAAATATGTAGATTAGAAAACGGTCGGAATCGAATTTGAACCTTATTTTTATCTCCCATCTTTTCACAAATGGAACCAGCTACCATTGTTTACGCTAGCCAAAATGACTAACATTATAATAGAATCTACTAACCCAGTAAGCGGTAGTATCGCGATTAACAGCACCACTACAACGATAACAGAGACTGGTCCTGCGTAATGCGCTAGCAGCGGCTTCCACTTATCCTGGATCTTCGCGATGTTGATGTGGCCATCGGT
The DNA here is from genome assembly GCF_905220415.1 of Colias croceus. Classification (NCBI taxonomy): domain Eukaryota; kingdom Metazoa; phylum Arthropoda; class Insecta; order Lepidoptera; family Pieridae; genus Colias; species Colias croceus. The sequence goes on from NC_059547.1 coordinate 2,786,875, forward strand.
GACGGAGACGATGCCTGGAAGAATAAATATCTATAAGATTGTGTAAAAATAAAACAATTAAAATGACGATTCTCGGTTGTAGACTTATACGATTTATGTAAGGAGGCAGTCACAAGTAGGTACATTCTTGCAGGATATGTCAAGAAAAATGTCTTTCCTTGCAGTCAATGAAAAATCTAGAGCTATGTGCTTACAAAGTCTCTTTTATACACAGAATTTTCCACGACATTTAAAACCTCTATACTGGAGCGGATCTCCAAGTGGGCTAATGTTACTAATCATGTCTTATTCTGAGCAATTCATTTAAAGCCTTACTTTTTACAGCAATTAGATACTTTCACGACGTATCGTCTCACTAAAGAGTATCCCTATTACAGTATATGTATTTTCTTTTGCAATGTATTTTTCTTTATCTTTATGCTAAGAATCCAGAAATGTTTCAAAAACGGATATAGGCAAAACAATCTATTCTAAAGCAATTATGCAAACATTATTAATCTCTTATGACATTTACGAAACCTTCTAGAACCAAATTCCTCGATTTTCATTTATGCGGATACAATCTATTTTTGCGTATCATCACCTCCAATAAAATCCACAATAAATAGCAACAGGTGGAAATCGTTTATAAGCAGGCACTCAACAGGCTAAGAGAACCGGTATCTAGCGGTGTTCTAACGATTTTTATCTTAACTGTCATTTCTAATACAGCTACGTGAACTTTAATTGAGGCACGCTCTTCCATTTATATCCAGTTTTATATGAAAAACGGATTCTCAGAATGTTTTAGATTCAGTGTTAGAACTGTTAGGAGAACGATGAATCGTGACTGACACACTCCGACTAATAACTGAGTACGAACATTCGAAAGTCTAGACGAGCGTGAAAAATTCAATTTTCAATTGATCTGTCTAGTTATCTGTCCAATAAACCAAAAGGTTGACGACATAATATGACGTCTGCGCGGAAAAGATTAATATCTTATAAACCCTGGAGAGGGCTGGTGATGTTGATTTTCATTCATTGCCATTCTTGATATTCAGGTTAGTTTATTAGTCTTCACTTGAAAGAAAATTGGCTAAATGAAGATATGTTTTAAGTTCCTTTCAAAACCCCTGCACCAATAATCGTTAAATTAAAATCAATTCCAAAACTACTTCGACCATATCTTCTTTACATCAATCAAGTACTCTAGTTTAAAAATCAATTTAATACTGAAGCATGTCGATGCTTTGTTACTAAATACAATACGCTTTCCGCCTTATTACCATGAATAACAATCAACGTTTTTACAAAGAGCCAGTGTCAATGACTTCCCATACTCTTTGGTCACGCATTTTTATTCTACGATTAACGTAAATATTCCCTTCGTCGTAGTTATTAGTAGGCTAATAGATATTATTATGTCCAAATGGGAATGTTTGTGAGGGTGGATGTATGTGTATTGTGTAAGCAGGCATGTATGTTTGTTTCTCTTCCACGCATATACTACTGAACCGATTACAATGAAATTTAGCACACATACAGAGGGTAACTTGGATTTAAACATAGGATAGATTTTATCCCGTAAATTTCACGGGAACGGAAACTAAGCGGATTTTTCTTTGAAAACGCGGGCGAAGCCGTAGGCGGAAAGCTAGTAATTATAATTAATATTAAACATAGACTTCCCGCTTCAACAGTTCGTTATTTAACATTTTATCTCGCCTACAGGCGTCTTCAATTGGTTCAATACATTTGCTAGAGCAATATGACACGTATGACTAATGAGATAAGAACTATGGGCGCATAGTGTTGATATGTGGGACAGTCAAGTCATTGACGCTAATTTATAGGCCGGCTGTGTTTATCTCCACTTTACGGTCAATACTGATGATGTTAATATGCTTTTATTTAACATTTGTCATGTAAGGAGAATCGGGCCATGCCTCATTCGAAAGCCTATAACTTATAAGTTATACCTTAAAAGTTTTATGAAAGTTTTATATTTCATATCAACTTTGATACAGGTTTTCAAACTATACTCAGATACCTACTATGTATAATAGATATTATAATTTATTTTATCAAAAGAGCAAGAACTATTAATAGAGGTAATACAGATATGATATTATCAATCAGAAAAAAATGTGATAAACTTTAATTTATATTTTTTGGTTTTTATGGCATTCAAATGCTTTATAAATATGTATAAATAATTTTTTTCTATTCTTTATAAATTTATATGTGATAAACTTTGTCATTGTAGGATTGTAAATATTATGTATTGTGTTATTTGAGCCAACTAACTCAACTAACTAAAGTTGAAACTGTTTTACTTCATTACAGTGTGATCTGTACGATGCGTAGTTTTAGAAACAAAATTTCGACAACCTGTCAAGCGGCTCGTTGGTCTAGGGGTATGATTTTCGCTTAGGGTGCGAGAGGTCCCGGGTTCAAATCCCGGACGAGCCCGCAAAACCCTTTTTGTTTTTTTTTCTTCATTTTAGTATACATCAAAATTATGTTGTTCAGTATAAAATATAAATCTATACATGTTACCTCAATCATATTTTTTTTTTCATAAAAAATCTAATCCGAAATCATAATTCCACAATGTCAACGTACATACAGCAATGCTTAATCACGGCATTGTATAATACCAAGTGACATTATCATTACGATAACCACCTGCAACCAGTGACGGATTAACCCTTAATCAAATTAAGCAATTGCTTAGGGCATCACGTCTGAGGGGGCACCAGAAGAAGCACAAAAAAATCCGTCCTTAGGGCATCACGTCTCACTCTCACGTCACCAAAAACCACACCAAAAAAAGTTTCTAGGACTAATTTGAAAATTGGCGCGTTTTAAGTTGACATAGAGTCCGACCTAGAGTCACAACCCCACTCCCGTTTGCCCACTCGCTGCCCGCTAGTGCATTCGACAATTCGAATGCCCCGGAATTGCGATCAGCCAATCACAAACCACTCCCTCCCCGCGGGCCCCAAGCCTGGCGCCTCCGCAAATCTGTTTCAATCAAATGTTTTGTTTTTTGAGTAATTGTGTTTTTTGAGTAAAAATATACAAAGAAACAGCAGACAACTTCTCATTCTTGAATAAAATACCCGATGCCGATAAAATTATGTGTCCCAATCAAACTGCAGAATACAGTCAGCACAGTACAAATCTAGTAAACACATATCCAGAAGACCTTAACACCGAATTAATAACAGAAATTCAACAGTTTCATTCATATGTCATAAGTAAAATAAGTTTCAGACCCAGTGATTCGGCTCGCACAAGTTTACATCAAACTCACGCACATTGTATATAAAATAATACATGATGATAAGATTGAATCAGCTTTCCCTAATGTGGAAACAGCCCTGCGTAGTCCGGGCAATTTAAACATTCGAAGTTATATTATGTATAATGTCCCAACAGGCTGAATTTCTGTGAAGTTGTTGAAATCATAATTATAAACAATGTCTAAAAGTTCCCCATCATTCCCCTGTAAGGAAAAAAAAATATTCAAGGTCAAAGGTAAAAAAAATGAGTTTTTCGCGATTTTCAGCAAAACGGTAAGTTTTATCAGAAAAGTACCTCAGACAAAAATTATAGATCATAAAATTATCTATAAAAAATGTATTAATACTTTTTTTCTTACGAGCCACCGTTTCTGAGATATTTAACGATTCAAAAAGTTATAAAAGTTGTTAAAAAAACATCGTTAAAAAAACGCGTTAAGTACACTACCTCATAGGTGGCGTGGAAACGTGCATATTATGACGATAACAACTACCTATTACCGGTACCGTTCACAACATTACCGTTTTGCTGAAAATCGCGAAAAACTCATTTTTATGACCTTTAACCACAGAATACATAATAGTAGCTAAACGCTACTTTAACCTTGAATATTTTTTTTCCTTACAGGGGAATGATGGGGAACTTTTAGACATTGTTTATAATTATGTTTTGAACAACTTCACAGAAATTCAGCTTGTTGGGACGTTATGTAACTTCACCCTCATTTTTTGGTTTAAATTGACCGGGCTATGCGTATATTTTTATCGCTTAAGATTACAAATTGCTCAGCGGAACGTTCTTTTTCAAAATTAAAAATATTAAAAAATGAAAAAGGACAAAGATGATAAAAGAAAGGCTCGATAATTTATCGATATTGTACATAGAGTCCGATATGTTAAAAACGTTAGACGTTAATACTATCTTGCGTGAATTCAATGCTCGGAAAAGCCGCAAGGCGCATTTCAATAAATAAATAAATTATGCTTTGGTTTTTATTATTGTCGCACCTACTCCACTTCTAAAGTACGTTACATCTCATCATCTTATTTTACAAAAAACCTTAAAACTAATGTTTTTAGGCGGTAAAGGTTTAAAGACCGATTCTAGTTGACATACGGATAGGGGGGCCCACAGGCATGGATTGCTTAGGGCATCTAGTAGTCTTAATCCGTCACTGCCTGCAACTACAAACCTTGGCCGTGCCGCACTGCCAGCCACGCGTTCATACATCTCCATTGTTATGTTATCCTGGTAACTGCTAGTTACGAAACTCAGTTAATTAGTTAATTAATCCATACATAACTATACGCGGCTTGTGTTTTTGAGAACTTTTTTTTACCATTGATTTAGTAAACAGTTATGAATTAAAATTTAGTTGTTTTCTTTGTTTTAATAAAATAGATAGTTAGGTCATTTTCAAAAACAATAAAGTCGGAAAAATACATACAGCCTCGAAAGATGATAAAAGCCAAGGTTCATTAAAATTACATAAAAATCGTTCTTATCCAGTTAAGAAAAGCATAAATACTGGTTATAACTATCTAATATTTATTTTATACAACAAGATAAAATAAGTAACATTATGAGTTACTTACAAAACTATTAACCCAAACGTTATTCGGCTTTACAACCTTGACATCTTCACATCCTCGTTCTTATATATTTCATTATTCATACCAATATAATACGATCTCATTAAAATATAATCTCATTAGAAGCTATTGGTAACCCAATCCTACCAATACATATATACATTATTAGTTACGGCATTGCTATATGCTACTTGTATACGTAGTATATTATTATTAGTCTGTGATGCTACTGAAACGTGTGTAATCTCGCCAACCTTGAGAATTCGATATCTGTAAGCTGTAAGCTTAACGTTCAAGACATTGTTTATTTTTAATTGCATTATGTATAAACAGCAAACACTGGAAAAGTATGTTAATCATATTACTTATAGAAATTTCACTAATGGGATTTTACTCAATGGTAAAACCCAAGACTGATTAAATAGCTTATTTGAGAAACATATCTAAAATCTACATATTTGATAATAAGTAATATAAAAATGACAATTGACTAAAATACGGTAAAAAAATTAAGCAATTTGTCTAAAAAAGTTACAAATGAATAAGATATCATATCGCATTTTTAAAAATTTCATTCAAAACTGAACAATTTCCAATAGTTTGTGTTGTTATAATAGAAGGAAGGAAATAGGTTTTCTTAAATTTTATAGGAAAAAATACATTTTAGCTAAACACGGAAAGCAGTAAAATATAAACCAAAAGATCACGCAAGCATTTAATAACGCAAAATCGGAACAAGGTAAGGTAAAATAAGTGGAGCAATTTGCAATTTTAACGCCCTCATAAATCGTGTATCGATTAGATTGAATTTATTAGTGTACCACTAGCGAACAAAAAACAAGTGCAACTAACTGTAGTTTATACGAGATAAATTAATTGACATAGATATCTTTTGATTTGATTGAATAAAATTTAAGCTTAGCTATATCTTCTTTACAAGGGCGGATCCAGCTTTAGTGCCAGGGGGGGGGTCACATAGTCGTGTAGTCGTGGTCAATTAGAAAAGCTATATTTTGATAATTTAATTGATACGTAGATTAAAAAAAAACGGTCCAGTGCGAGTCGGATTCGCGAACCAAGAGTTCCGTACAAACATTTTAAATTTTAAATTTATGCTTTTTGCAAATTTTCCTTTATTTGTGTTATAAGACGTAACTTTCTACAAAATATCAAGATTCTGTGTTCACGGGAAGTACCTTGTAGGTTTTGATTCCTGGCGACACTTGAGAATGTTGATAAGCATGAAATGTATGTTTTAGCAATTTTTCCTCCATCTGTCCTGACATTGCTTTTAACCAAATTTCAAGACTCTGTGTTCACGGGAAGTAGTTCAATATAGGTTTTGATTCCCTTGCCGATAATGTCGAAATTTGCGATAATTTGCAGCATAAACGGCTGTATCTTTTGATTGCGTTGGCTTATAAGTTTGACTTTTTCACAGCTTTAAGGAATTTGAGTATTCGGTATAAATTTTAGATTGATACCTCCACGCGTTCCTGAGAAAAAGGCAGACAAACTTGAAAATTGTTCAAGATATATTTAATTAAAAAATATATATTTTTTGCAATTATTCCTGTATCTGTACTATAAGATGTTCCTTCGTACCGAATTTCAAGATTCTGAGTTTACGGAAAGTACCCTGTAAGTTTTGAGTTTTGTTACCCTTGCGAATGTCGAAATTTGCGAAATTTTTCGGCATACGGCTGTATCATCTGATTCGTTGACATAGAAGTTTGATTTTATTATAGCTTAAAGGTATCATAGACTTGAGTTTTTGGCATGAATAGGTATCAATTTAATACATGTAAGCGTTCATGAGTAACAGGGTTGTAAGTTTAAATTTTTTTTATATTTTTTCTATAATAGATAATCTAAGTAAAAATTCATGTTTTTCGCAATTAGTAAACAAAGTCGTTTTCTCTGTGCCTATGTCCCTTTGTATGATTAAATCTTTAAAACTACGCAACGAATTTTTATGCGGTTTTTTTAAAGATAGAGTGATTCAAGAGGAATAGTATATAATTTATAAGGTTTTAGACAAAGCGGGCGAAGCCGCGGGCGGTAAGCTAGTCTTCGTTATAAGATGTTACATTGTACTACATTTCATGACTCTGTGTACTCGGGAACTACCCTGTAGGCTTTGATTTCCTAGGGAGTGTCGAATTTTGCGAAAAATTTCAGCATTTACAGCTGCATCTTTTGATTGCGTTGGCTTATACGTTTGAATTTTTCACAGCATCAAGGGACCGTAGACCGTAGGATTTCGATATTAGCAAAGGAATCAATACCTGCAGGGAGCACCCTGTCCCGTAAACACAAAGTCTTGAAATTGAGTAAAAAGTATCCTCTTGTGGCACAGATGTAGGAATAACTGCAAAAACCCTAATTATTTAATGAAATTAAATAAAAATTTAAAATCTATTTTTTAAATAATTTTAAACTTACAATCCATCAACATATAACTTAACTTTACATCCTTCATTACTTACTCATGAACGTCTACATGTATTAAATTGATATTCACATCAGAACTCAGGTCTATAATAACTTAAATCTATTATTTAATTCAAATTCTATGTCAACGCAATCTGAAGAAAAAGCAAATAGAGCCGCATATTCTGTAACTCGCAACTACTTGCAAGGGAATCAAAACCTACAAGGTACTTCCCGTGAACACAGTCTTTAAATTTGGTTAAAAGCAACGACTTATAGCACAGATAAAGAAAAAATCCTTTAAATAAAATTGTAAGATACAACCTATTAAAAAAATAGGTTTGCTCGGAGCCCTCGGTGCGCGAGTCCGACTCACCGATTTTTTGTCGTAATTTTCTATCGTTTATTGCTATTTTATGTTTTATCCGCGAACTGGGGTATTTCGATATTTGAGGTTTTGTGTGAAAAGTGTGCAAAAGTTGTAGCAAAAAAATTAATAATCTACTACTTTATTCCGCAGTTATAGGTTTTTTCAAAAATCGATAAAACTGTTTTTTGATCTTGAATCACGACCACAGGTCGACCCTAATTAACTTTAACTCTAATTTTTGTTATATTCTCTTCCGTTTGTAATAATTGATTTTAATTGTTTTATATTACTTTTATGTCTCAAAAGTCAATAAAAACATCATTTTGAACAGTATTTGTAAATTTAAAAAGATAATATTAAATTAGTGGTCCACTTAGGTCGTGGACCTAGCCCAGGGGGGGGGGGGTCATGACCCCATGACCCCCCCCCTGGATCCGCGCTTGCAGTTCTTTAGGAATTTATTATCTATCTACGAACGAATAGTACCACTTTTTCCAGATATTCTGCAGTAGTCATTTCTAAAGATTAGTTTGACATTTGACTAAATTTGGTATATCCGTAACAAATAAGCCAAAGGAATGAAACTTTATTTTATCATCTGTGACAGTTATGTTTACAATACTGGTTGAAAGCTCAACACAGAATACAAAGCAAGATGTTCACCTTAAATATTATTCGAGCTACCTTCAAGGAGCATTATCAATTATAATCGCCCTTCTAAAGCGAGATAGAATTGAAATTGAATTAAAAAAGAAACCCACAAAGTCTTAACCTCAAAGAACTGAAATGAGAGAAAGTCGAGTGTACTTAGTTTTATATAAAAAGTTCTCTGTCGTCAGTATCTAAGGAGGCACGTAACGTCCTACATCCTTGAGACACCAGGTCAACAGACCCTTGTGCCTCGCAAATCTAAATTACAAATTGCGAAATATAATTCTTTACATTAAACCGGTGTCCGTAACTTGGTCCGAGGAATAAAATGAAATTTGTCTGTGTAACATAATATTTACTGAAGTTTCTATAAGAAAAAATACATATAAAAGAAAAGCGTTACTATAAGTGAATAGAATAGAAAATCCGATAAATCGCTTTAAAGATGACGAGAAACCTCTAACCATCTTATAGTTGATTAATAAAGTTTATTGTTTATTGTTTATCTGCAAACGAACTACGTATATATTAAACTTACAAATGAGGAAATGAAAATAAAATAATTTTATCTTAAAATTAATTAGCTAAGAATCTATCGGTAATATTTTTTAAGAAAAAACTCTATTATCTTCATTTTAAAAGAAAAAAAAAAGTTTTCCCGTACCGGGAATCGAACCCGAGCCTCCTGGGTGAAAGCCAGGTATCCTAGCCACTAGACCATACGGGAGTTGAATGTGCTTTCAAAATATCTAGCTATATATCTTGCGGCGTTACAAAAATAGACACAAAATCTGCTTTTTTTATATTGATTCCCGTATTTTGTAATCGCGCAGTTGCAGCCTGTTGCTATATATGCGCGGCGCGCCGTTTTGCAAGTATCGAGGACGGCGGGCGTGTGAGGGGGCAGGGGGAGTTGTGGAGGGGCGAAGGGGGCCATCAGCAGCCCTTTGTGAGCGGTGCAACGGATCGATAGCTCCCGTCCTGTCTGAGCTAGGATACTATGTAACTAGCTACATACGACGGCACGTGTATACCGGGCAATATAATTATTTATACTGAATGTGGAATGAATGAATCATGAAGTAAGTTCAATAGAAAAAACACCTGCAAAAAATGATTGTTTTCTATGAAATCGTCTCTTATCTTTGAAAGTACAGTCAAATTAATGTATTTTAATATGAAAATATTTTTTTTATCTTTCCAAAAATAGTAATCGATATGACAATTTTTATGAATATTGTATTAGTCAATATTCGTGTAAACTGATCTCCATTGGTGCATCACCCAAAATATTCATACAGACATAAATAAAAGACGCTTGTCTAGACACAACACGATATTTCAGACAAAGGAATCGAACCCACGCCTTGTCGTTGCACGGGGATTAGTATCAAACCTTCATCTCTAAACCGTTTGTAGTAAAAAAAACCTTGGTAATATTTGGGTTTTGGTATCGTTTCAAATGGTAATTTTTGATGATTTCAAAATAGTATTGTAACAATGCAAATTATGCAATTCTAGTTGTATTCAAGCGTAACGAATGGGTACATTGCAATCTTTGTTTATGCATACAGAGTTAACTGCTTCTCATCATGGTATCAACTATCACGTAGATGTGAAACATTGCACTTCAAGCGTTCATTCACAGCTCTGAGTAGAGCATATCTGTTTAATGCGAATGTATTTACAATAAGTACCTATTGAAGATTTGTTTATTTGAAACTTGTACTAAATACATTGTGTTTCGAATAAATACAACTTTCTGAACACACCTTATGCTGAATACAACATTTAAACATAGCACAGCTTATAAGGTATTCAATGAAAAACAGGTTATTTTCTATATTAGCATAATCATGGGAGAAAACATCAACAAAGTGTTCTATTAATCCAACATCTTAACTGCTATTTAATTAGGCTCTAGGCATTTTATTATTGGGACACATCAGCTGAGCAATAATTTCAAATTCGCGAACTAACAACTACATGTTTGTAGTTTTTGTTACAGTGATCTACTTCCAATAATTATGTTAGCGTAAAACATTGTCCTTATTGGTGAAAGGCGAATCAACGGCCAGGTGAAGGACGCCCAGATACAGTGGATGGCTAAAACATTAGTCAGCTATACAGCTGATCGTTCTAATAATACTATTAGAACGATCTGAGAACGTCTAAACATGCATGTTGTCACTGGGTTTTTTTGCAAAGAGAAGAGAATGGATTCACAGAGAAATTTTTGGGTGGAGAACTTTCACAACGAAGTTCTTAAGATATCCTAAATGTATTTTATGGGTAGCAGGCATTTAGTGTAAGGATGATACAATTGACAAATAATAAAACATTGTAGGTACCACTTAAAACCAAAATACTTGTCTTCTCTACACGAAACATATCTACCTAAGTACTTCAAATAAAGCTAAGAAATAAAGGATGATTATGAATGCACTGTTACAGTGCCTAACTAAAATAAGTGTCATACTAACTACAAACATAAAGAATCCACTTCAAATCATAATATTGTTAAAACTCTACAAGGGCTTCCGCCAATCTCACAAACATGCAACGGAAGTTCAACGGAAGTCTGACGCGTGAACTACGGAGTTTTTCTTAACTTCATAACTTGTCAGCTGCTGTTACACCAATTATGGAGTTTGTATTATGTGGGTTTTAGTTGAGAACTTCTTTATTTTTTATATACTTACTTCATCTTTTGTATGTATTAAAAAATAATCTAACTACACAAAAATCTTCACGTACCCAAGAATGTGTTGAAATCATTAATTGGGTAACAAACGCCTAGCTAAATCATACTAATCTTTCCAAAAATACTGTATCATAATGTGTTTAATCATCATGCTCATCATCAATCCTTACTAATATTATAAATGCGAAAGTAACTCTGTCTGTCTGTCTGTTACTCAATCACGCCTAAACTATATTGAACCAATTTTCATGAAATTTGGTATGGAGATATTTTGATACCCGAGAAAGGACATAGGCTACTTTTTATCCCGGGAAAATGACGCAATCCCGGAAATCCCACGGGAACGGGAACTATGCGGGTTTTTTTTTGACTGCGCGGGCGGAAACCTAGTTAAAAATAAAGACAATACAAAAAGCACCTGTAAAGTATAATATGACGTAACATACCGTCACATCGCGATACTCGTTTTGAGCAAACATTTTATACTTTTCAATCTTCTCTTTACAATCTCTTTACAACATTTAATAGCAGTGCATCATAACCTTGCTCTTTTAATGTCTGCAGCACATTATCTCCAAGAATGACTATCTCAGTAATATCACTTAACCTGACGAACGAAAACCTCTTCACAAAATTTTCAAGGGCTCTCAATGGTTTTTACAAGCATTTCTCCTTTGTCTTTGTAAAATAATTGATGGAGAAAATATTCAAATTGTTTTCAAACATTTTCTTTACCGTTGACCTAGATTTTGATCTCACAATTTTAAGCGTTGTTTGATAAAAGTAGTTTGTCGCAGTTTTTCGTTGCTAAAAGAAATGAGAAAATATTTTTTTTGTTGGTTTCTCTGATATTTATGATAGTGATTTATAATTAGAGGGAAAATATGAAAAACTCTTTTTTACGGACTTTATAAATTATAATTTGGGACACTATCAAATACCTACTTGAATATGACCAGTTTTATAATAAAAATATAGCCTGAAGTGAAGTGAAGTGAACTATAAAATATTATTAGTATTATTACAAGAGTCGTTTAATGTACAGGAGAATGTCAAAATTAATTTTGTATTTATAATAATATATCCATAGGTAGTATCAAATGCGACTGTTGTAAAGCACAGAACAGTTGGAAACCTTTCATGATAATAACACTAACCACTTGCATTTAAGTTGTACATGAAATATCTACACTATGAAGAAACATGAATAATTAGGTAATAATGCAATAGATATGAATAAATAACACAAAAAATAACAAAATCTACATTTATAAATACAAGAGATTCCATAATTAATCATTAAAAAAAGCATTAACAAATCAAAGGTATTGTAATTTTCTGCGATCGATAAATAATGAATTCTTCTGATAATTATTTATAGTATTTCTTGGAATTTGATACGCTATTGTTTATTTTGATCAAAAAACATCACTTCTCTAATCTACACTTTAATCAATGTGATAAAGTCGATTTTTTTTTATCTTAATTACTTGAATTTTGTTATCTTAATTACTAAGTAGGTATTGTAAATAAACAAAAATTATATTGTTTAAGTAAAGCATTCTTCTTATCGACTGCACATAATCGAAGTCAAGTTTCGGGAAAAACTATTGCTTTAATTATTTAATTTTATTCCAAATCCATCGGTACTTATACACATTAGGGGTCGTACATTAGTCACGTAAGTATCTAAAGGGGTGAAGTGCGTACGACAAAAACATAAGATTTCACAAGGTGGTGTAATAAGATACACAGTATATTTTTATATTGTCATTAAACACGCGATTTCCAAAAGCCAATCAAAAACAGCCTGCAATCTTAATGTATCCTGTTTGGACAATCTTATCTTTTCCAGAATTCGATTCAATTCAAAGAATAAGTATCTCATTAAAGATATTATCTTAAAATGGTAAGATATTACCTATCTTAATTTTTTAAGAATTTGTACACGTATGATTTTGCGTAGATGAAAAGAGGTGATTAGGCCCAAACCTCACCACGTAAATATTTAGAAATATGTACTCTAAAATATTATCACGTGATTTATGGAAGATTCCCTTTAGAGATGAGAGCTCCGATATTCTGTTTCTGTCTCGTGTTATCGCTAACTCTGCTACACAGAGATTGATGGAACTTCCACGAAGGATACACTACTATTTCCCTGACATTACTTTATTGATCCTGATGTGTCGTTATACATAGTACGGTTTTTTGGCGTGATAGTAAGATTGTTTTTATTAGTATCTACAGGGAACACGGCTCGAATGATAGCTTGTAAGAAACAATATTTAACTAACTATAAGCCAAATATATAGTAGGTACTATAAAAGGGATAAATAATAAATTATATGTCACAATACAAAACCATTACAACCATATCGCGATATTTACCTGTAACAAAGAAAATTACATATTAAGTAAAGAGACACACATCTTTATAAATTCATATTTTTAATTAAACAAAAATTCCATAATAGTAATACATAACAAATATTATTTTAATTAATAAGGAAAATCTATAGGTATTAGTTAAACCCGTAGGTTTTAAATTTTCACGGAATTTATTAGTTTCGTCTAAAACGCTTTCAACTGTATCGCGTATGTAGGCAAAAAAAAATTAAGCGTTCGATACTACAAAAAGCTTCATACCTACAAAAGTTACCTTACAACACGCTGTCAAAAACATGACAACATCAGGCACTCGTATTCAATTCAACGTGTAACAAACGTTCACTGATATTCTCGTAAAAAAGCACCAAAGAGACCATTGAAATAGTTTAACTTCAGCTTTCGCGTAAATAAACGACGGTATGTGGCCTACATCAGTAAATATATGAGCCAGAATGAATGTAATGTGTGTTAAATTTTATTGCCGCGCCTAAGATCAACTTTCTTAGCGTGAATTATCGGAATAGCGAACTAATTAATGAACTTCGCAGTGATTTATATTAATCCTTTTGATATAAATCACGAAGTATTGAGAAAGTTTCGGGAACAATTCTTCGTATAACTTTATAAGCTTTTGAGCTTTCTGAGCTCAGGATCTTATTTTGTTTAGGGTAATAACATTTTTGCACAAAAAGCTAAGACAACCTAAAATATTTAAACTCACTGGTAAATAAAAAGCTTAAAAGCTATTCACAGGTCAAGAAATTAAAGCAACGATAAGTAGATATATTTCTAACAAACACATCAATTAACTGTTACCTTTGTCACTTTGTATTTGTTTACAAAAATAAACAACAGATGTATAAAATACATAGTGCATGATGTGTGATGTGTAAAATACATCTTTTTAATACTTTTAGTTATACTTTTTGATAGTGAAATCTACAGAATTCACTTTTCATTATAAAAAAACATAAATGAATTCACCGTGAACTAGCATTAAAATAATTATGAAAATATAACTCGGCGACAGTTTAAAACCATAACTTTAGAATTCAGGTCAACAATTTTGTGCTGCTTCCACGAAGGATTAAGGGTAAAGGGTAACTGAAGCCAGGCAAAGTACAAAAGCATTTAAAAGTGAAAAATGAAAGTAATATTACAAAGTAGGTACGTTTGAGATTTTTATAACTATTTTGTAGATTATAAACAAAAAAATGGCTACAGCATGATGCAACACAAATAGTTGCTCCCAAAGCTTAACCACAATACTTAGTAAATGAAATATTTTTTCTATTAGTTTTTGCCTGTGAATTGTGATATTTCCATGGAAGCCTTCTACTCAGAATGATTTAGCAAAAAATAAGCAACATTTGCTCAAGATATTAGTTTACGAATGATATTTTGACTACAACGTGTATCTAAAACAATCATCATCTCGTAATACCAAAACCTATAAAGGGTATTGACCCTTAAGTTATAATTTGTCCTTTGCCTGAAGGTTGCCTGGCAGAGATGGCTTTGAGTCATAAGGTCGCCATTTGTACATCTTAAATAGTTCTGTTTTATGTACTTTTATTTTAATATGTTGTACAATATAGAGTAAATAAATAAATAAATACCCTTTATAGGTCAACATGCAGACTATCATAACCAATAAGTTCGCACAGTTAAACTAATAATTTTATCCCAAAATCTATATGAGTACAGCAAATTGTTTATTGTTCACGTACGAACATTAACAATTTAACAGTACCAAATCCCAAAATACAGGAGACCGTTCCAAAAAAATATCAGTGCAATGCAAATACATAGCAACCCACCTACTTCTATTGTCTTTCCCTAAGCTACCATCCTACTAGCGCTCACTATGGACGGACGGACTATGGCTCATATAGCTTGTTGGTCTATAGAATAGCCCAAAGGGCTTGACACCTGCCGCTACACAACCACTTTCTAATCAACTGTGGTCGATCAGGTGCACTGCAATTTCACTTTCACCGGCTTGTTATTGATGCAGGGACTGTGTCAATTTTCCTATTAAATTTCTGAATGTAATGAAATTTGGTATGGAGATATTTTTATACCCGAGAAAGGACATAGGCTACCTTTTATTGCGAAAGATGTACCACGGGCGAAGCCGGGCGGACCTCTAGTAAATTATAAATTAGATTTGTTTCATTTAAATATAATTCCAAGGTGAACTAAGTCCTAATGAAGGTAGTAACTTTTTACAATTTTAATTACATATCATTTTAAAGTAGAATTATCTGTACCTAATAAATTAAATCATCGTTTCCTAACAGCCATTTATGAATATAACCAATGGTAGGAAATGAATGTATACTACAAATCCTTGAATGATTAATAACAAGTTTGATTACGTGGTAATTGTAAATCACGATCACTTCACCTAGTTACTAGATACTTTAAGAATTCAGATAATAGTGAATACGGTACAGAACATACCTAATAACCTTTTATTGATATTGAAATAGCTTTAGTTACAGTTACGCCTTTTCCAATAACCTGATACCGTTGGACGAAAATTGCTACGCTAAAACCAATTTGCACTTTCAATCCTTTTTATACAGATGTAACAACACGTCATTCTTAATAACTCTACCATACATACAGATACTGGACACATTAAATAATCTATAAGAAAATTGATTAAAAAAGTCCATTCACATTTAAACCCAAAAACTTATTCCATTTTTAATCCTAAACAATCAATCACACAGACCATAAATTCCCATAAGAATTTCACAACACAATAGCCAAGCCTACTCCCAGATGTTTATCAAGCGAGTAGAACAATACACCGGCCGTTAGACTCTAGAGATCAAAGTGACCATCTGTTCACAACTCGGCAACTGGATCACGTCTCGACTAGGTTACGACATTTAACAGTCAGTAGATGACTCGTTCGATTGGAGTAATCAATTGTTTAGGTGCGAAAGAATAAATAAGAAGTCACCAAAGCTATATAAGCACTTTGGTATGTGCCAATAATTATTTATTAGAGCATCATTGCTTTGGTATATTGCTCTGAATTTACTCCCTCTTATAGCGTCAATCTTGCGTCAATAGAGCACTTTCTTCGATCAATTTCTAGTCTTGTTGACATCAAAATCCACTTTGATTTTGTTTTATCTATTGCTGATAATCTTTATTTTTCTTTAAATCAGGACAGATAATCTCTAGTCAAAGGATATTCAATTTTTTTCTCCATTCTCAAAAGTCAAAACTCATAAAAGGTTGCAATTAAGCAATAGCGATTTATTAACTTATACAATTCATTCGAATATCGAATATGAAAAGGATTCTTGTATGCTTGTATTTTGGTCAGTGAAGGTCGACCACTACCACTAGTAAAGCTAAGTCAAGTTAGTTTGAATAATTTACCTTTAGCTTTGTGATTCATAACATCCAACGTGCGTAACTTAAAATAACCGTTGTCTTTTTTATATTTCTTGGTTAATATTTACAAAGTTTCTTAAGTTTACGAATAATAAATTGGAGTATATATGGTAGGTACGAAAATATACATGTTCGTGATAGAAGTGGATAAATTACTTGTAGTATTTTTTGAATTAATACAAGGTAAAGAGACCTAAACATTATTCAACATTATCGATACACAAATCTTTGACTTGTCGTATAAATTAAAAAGGCACATTTAACAAGCGCAAAAAAAAGTGAATAAAATAGTTCTTCGAAACTGCAGGCCAATGAATCATTGGTCAACAAAGAATTTAATGTTCAATGTTCATATTTGGGATGTGCGTCATGACTCATGCGTATGCGCACGCTTCACTTTTGTATTATCACGACGAAAGAAAACAACGTCATTATTAAATTACGTCATTTCACTTTGTAGAATAATTACCGTTCAGTTATATGTTAAATTGCAGAAATACTATTTAACATCGGAAAAATACGTAATTATTGGAAGTTGGAACTTGGATTTATGGATATGTGGATCCATTTGATCCGCTTTTATTAAAGAGTACGTACTGATAATACGCCTAGTAACTAGTAACAGTCCTCCTACTTACCTAGTACCTGGCCAATACTTTAAGCAAATCTTCCCAACCCTCTATCCAACTACAACCTATCTATACAACTACAAATCAGAGCCTAACAATCTCCAATTCTCACACGTGCGGCACTACCCATAGTTACCTACCTAAACATACCTACCCATAGGTACCTATACCGACTAAACGCAATTGACACGTCTGGCGGAGCGTTAACCGTTGTCGCATCTATTAACCTCGATACCAGTCCATGTAGAAACGCCTGTATGACATGAAGCTGAGCTTAACCGGGAGAATGACGGCTTGCTAATTGGGATAATACCATAGATTAGATTACTGTTACTTTGTGACGTATGTTAGCCTATACAGGAATAGCTAACATGTACCTAATACTGATAGGAATTGAAACAATAATGATCTGAAAGCCGAAAGGTAATAAAGAGACGGAATTCCCCATGAACAGGAAATGAGATAAGGGTGAAAAAATAACTTTATCAATGTTCTGATATAAGTAAATAATTATAATCGAGATAATAGAAATATTTGAAATACAAAAGAAATTTTAACTTGTTTTTATTTTCGGCGTAGCGATAACATTTGATAGTTTTATCTTTAAACTACATCACTTCGTAATGGTGAGCTGAAAGTAGACCTCCGAGTAGATGAGCTGAAAGAAGTGATTTGTTAAGGATTTAATATTTTAGTAGTAAACCGCTAGCAAGTCTCTAGGGGTGGCGGAGGCTCATTACGAGCCGACTTCTCCGAACCTAGATCCAAAAGTACGCTTCGAATTTAAAATCTCCATCAGTTTTCATCTATTCTAAAACCAATTTCCGTTCCACTTCTTGCTCTGTATCAAAATAAAACCGTTCGATAAGAACCATGTAATCTGAAGTATAAAAAATCAATCACACGAGCATAGCAAATAAAACGGTTATCCATCCTCGCTATAATCACGTGTAGAGAATAAAACACATTTCCCTGCAGGCAGACACTCCCCCACTAATTCATTCTGCACTGCGCTTTAGCTGTACCGTTAGCAAATTAAACGTGATTTTAATGGGTTTAAATGCCACTATGTATTAATAAATCGGACCGCTATTTCATGGCGGATAATTTACTTCATTAAATAGTGTAGGAAGCCTTTTTGTTGAACAACTCATAATTTATCACAATGTAAAAATCCAAAGAAGTCTGAATGAACAAGCATATCGAAAACGATAAGAATTGCAAAAGAAGAATGCATCACAATACACAACATATGCAGATAACTTCCGCCGTGGGCGAGACTTTACTAGCATAATAATTACTACCGATCCAATGGAAACAAATTATCGATAAAGTATTATTATCTTTAATGATTTGGTGTCTATTTTTGTTTAACCTACGGTTTCCTGTCGCCAACGCACGAGGCGATTTATTTTTACACGCTGTAAGAGACCTTTTCAATTACTTACTAATAATTTAGCTACTCGTTATTTCTTGTAATTTAACCTTCTATCGATAACAGGAACTAATTACCTCATTACAATTACGCGGTTGCTGACGGTACTAGTCCCAATAGTTAGGTGCAATTGATTCGACCTCCGTGCTCCCTCTCGGTACGCAAATAAACGGCCGTGACGTTTCCATTCAGCCAACTATCTTATCTGAGCTTGCTTTGAATCTCATAGAGAATTGGATTAGATCAATAAACTAAACCGTTTTATATGAGTGTTCTAGAATCATTTGATAAAAGTTTTGAATATGTTAATTTAAAGATATTTAGATAAATCAATTGGCTCTTCGATTGATTTTGTATTTCGTTTTGTTTAAAAATGATGGCTATAAATATTCATCACATACTTCGAGTTCGATCACTCGATTCTTTGAATAGCTTTCAAATCAAGGTTGTTTTTTTACTGCTTAGTTGTAAGAACTCCTCACACTTATCTGCTCTCATCGAAAAGCTGTTAGCAATTTGAGTATCTAATGAAAAACACAAATATTTATTTAAATGTGTTAATACGATGTCCTGCTGAGCCCAGGGCCTTATCGATCTAATTATTAAAATAAATGTGTTTTTCATTATTATATAAACTTTATTATGAAAAATAATTACAGAGCTTTCCGTGACAGATAACGCATTTATTACCAGTAAATTTACTAGATTCTAGACTAATAAAAACAAAATCCAAACTAATAAATCACAGTCTTATAAACAAACTAGCGGTCCGCCCCGGCTTCGCCCGTGGTACATATTAACGTTTTCTCTACATAAGAACCATCCTCGTACTTCAAGGAATATAATAAAAAAAGAATTATCGAAATCGGTTCAGCCGTTCTCGAGTTATGGAATTACAACGAAAAGTGGCATTGATTTTTATATATTAGAAGATGCTAGCACAAAAACTACTCATCTCACACAGAGATAACTTGAAAATCATGTCAAGGACGCTACCCCAATATTGATTTTATACCACTATTTGAATAAGCTTTTCACGTATTTGTTATCACTATCACGATCAGTAAATCCCGGCAGATTAACATCTATCTGGACTCTATGGAACACGTTAATTTAAAAGGATGTTTGTAGAGCAAATAGTTAGATGAAAGTCCACATTTTTTCAGTGAACGTAAAGGCGGCAATCCTTTGAGGCATTCCTTTTGCTATGCAAGCACTGTGATTTAACGAACTTTTAAAATTTCGTGTTCAATTTTAGTCTTAACTAACGATTTTTCCTTTGTACACTTTTAATTAAAATTTCAGATTTTAGTTTTCTGTATTTGCCTTCAATTATACTATAACTTATGGTATTTTCTCTTTACTCTTCTATTGAGTAAGGAAAATTAATTAAATCAAGAGACTATTCCTATTAATCTGGATTTATATTCAACTAGCGGTCCGCCCCGGCTTCGCCCGTGGTACATATTAACGTTTTCTCTACATAAGAACCATCCTCGTACTTAAACGAATATAATAAAAAAAGAATTATCGAAATCGGTTCAGCCGTTCTCGAGTTATGCGCTTACCAACACATTTTGCGATTCATTTTTATATTATAGATTAACGTGACATCAGCTATTCCTTTGCTACAATATAAACCAATCCAAGATTCACACCCACCCACATCTGCATAAACCCAACAAATTGACTTGCACAGCAATACAAGAAACTACATAATTGGTCAGCATTCAAGTGGAGCTATATTAGAGGCTGCCGAGCTGTGGAGGCAGGTCGCCGCATTGCAGGTGCGACCCAGATGCCATGGCCACCGAATGTCCATGCAGTTCGCTGCAAGGATTTTGGCAGTGCTCCCTGGCATGTTTGCGGTGGACGCAGATAGATAAGTTTAGACGTTTATTTTTGTTGTTATGCAATTTTATACAACTTTGTGATGTGCTTAATACATAACAGTTTTGTTACCATTTCTGAAGGAATTTTTTCTGTTTGAGACTTTTTAATTTGAGCCGAATGTTTTTGTTTTACACTTTTGAAATATAAGCTTTCAAACCAAAACCTATTGTGCTACTATGTAACCAGTAACACAAATTTATAAACATATTGGATTGATTATTCAAAATAGCTTCTTGGCAAGGCTTAGTTATAAATTACGAGACGACACTTCCACTCCACAGATTGTAAAAATCCATAGAGAATATAGTGTTATAGACGCATTCAGATAAAATCTTAAATGTTCTTGGCTTGGCGGTCGGTCGTGACTTCAAAAACTATTAAACTTAGAGCCATACTGGACAGAAAGACAAGTTTAGATACGTACACAGTACACACAATCAAGGCAAACAAATAGGTATACAAGTTCATTATTACACCGAAATAACTTAACCATATACTTACATTACTACACACTAACTAATTAGTAACTAACATTACTACTACTTTTCTGAGGTCGATTAACCTCTTAGTATAGGCATTCTGAATTTCTGATAAGTGCAATACGATAATATATTTTATCTGATTACATGGAACGTTATCTCACAGACCACTTTCTCACGTGAATCATCACAAATCACAATGTTATGATAACAAAAGTACATTTAAATGACAGCGTAACTTAAATAAATAAAAATAGAGGAATTTTACAAAATATGTTGTTGCAAGTGTTACGTATCGAAGCCTTAATCATGTCGAATATAAAACATAATCACGAATCTGTACGTAAATAGTAGGTACTATTGCCTGAATCACGCAAATTACTGAATCCAAACGATTTATTTTATTGCTGAAGGTCGTTTTTCTCATTAGCATAATCAGTAATTAAAGGTGGGAGAAACAGTTCTATCAAACTATGATAAATTACGGTCTATAAATCTAAATTCGGGAAATTTTAAAACGCTTTGAATAGTTATACACGAATGAGGTCATGTTTTATGCATCTTCATGAATGCATCATATTTAAACCTTTCTAGGCTAATTTAAATAGTTAATACTACACGAGTCTTTCAAATTTCTATTTGAGTGCTGCGACAAGGCCATAATATTTAAGATGAAACTTAAACTTCAATACCATAATATGAGTCTTGTTATTCCGAGCATAAGGATGCTCATCATACGTTTGTCAACAATACTTTACGGTAACAATAGCAATGACGTCACGCTGAAAAACACTTTTCACGGTGCTCCTCCTGAAAAGGTACTAGGCTCGCATAATGTAACAGCAGTATTGTTATCAGTGCGGGTGTCGGCGGGGAGATTGCGCGGGCGGGGGGAGGCGTCCGTGACGTCGCGACGCATCTGTGTTTAACCACAGTTACACGCGATATGTTATCAGCGACCACGGCGAATAATCGTCACCGTTAACAACTTACTTGCAGCTTATGCTCACCTGGTGAAAATCGAGAAAATTCGCAGAAAATCCACAATTTTCACAAATAATTGGGTGCTTTTTTTGTTTATTTGCTTTAGAATTTTTGGGGATATTTCCGAAATTAAAATTTCCGATATTTCTGCGAATAAAATTAACATTTCCTGTATGTACATTTAAAGGAAGATTCACGTCTCATACCTAAGAGAGAAAAAATTGTAACATATTTTATATAGTAAGTACTTACTTCAATAGGTACAGAGTACAGACAAAAGAGCAAGTTTTATAGAAGTGACATCATTAGTCGTTATATTATTGAATTTTTTAACCACATGTCGATTAGGTACATACGATTTCCGAACCGTCTCAGCACACCCAAGCCACACACAATGACTTATTTGCATACCGCACTCTACGTCTCTCTCACAACGCCTTGCATTGTCTGAGAAAGAACAATCGTCTGACATGTATCTCACTTTTGCTCACGAACCACTTTTGACATCACATCTTTAGAGTTTGAGTAAAGGTCATTATTTAATTATGCAGATAACAAAAAACTAAACAACTACATAGGTAGTACCTATTATGGATGTAGGTCTTCATACTAATTCCACAAATACATTCAACTGTGACTAAATAGTAATTATATCGGCATAATTTATATCCTTACGTCAATATAATAATAAGTTGCACATTTAACTATTGTAAGCAATAAATTAATCATATTTACAATTCAAACTTTTCATACCGTCAAAATTATGTGCACGCATACACGTAATTTCTCTTTAAACATCTCTTACACAAATTCCTAAACGGCCTAACACTGGCCCGAATTTCTCTTATGTAACCACAGACCTCATTATTTGCTACCAAATGGTCCAGTATCAAAATAACAGTAATTGGGTCATGAATGCCATGATGCGGCGGAAGGGATGAACGATAGCGAAAGGGCGCCGACCCTTCGACCGCAACCGCACGCTTTTATTGGCTTCCAGTTTATGTTTCATGTAATACATTTAATGATTTACAATTAATTTATGTGCTCCCAATAATCAATTAATTGAATCAGAAAATGTAATTGTTTAAACCCAGTTCCCAGTTAAATATCATCCTACCGGAATCGAATTTCATATCCTCTTTACCAAAACAATGAAAATATATTTTTTTCTCATAATAGCGAATAGTTCGGAAACAGGCCAACCAATCCTTTTAACAAATCTATGTTCTCTATCCCTCCAGTAACAATTATAAACTTAGTAAGCCTCAAATAAAACAATGATTTCCAACTAACCAACAGTTAACAATACATACCAAAATCCTGAAAAGCGACTTTTACCAACTATTTTTAAATCCCAGTTAACCGTAGCGTGCCTTCGCTGTTCGTACTAGTAACATAAAAGCCGAAAGTAAACACGGTGTTTTATACCACAATATCACCCTTAGCAACCGTTGTAAACGACCTGTCTCGATGTATGGGAGTCTGTTTAAACAGCTGGTCCAGCCACGTGGTCAGGATACGACATCTGGGGAGTTACCGTGACGTTTTATAGCAGTATTTAGTTAGTCATTTTTTACACTGGAAATAATATAGTTCAGGATCCATCGCCCATTTTTGCAAGTGACTACTATCAAGCTAATTTTTATGAGACGTTCAATAATTTTGTGTACGAAACTCTCGATTGTGGTAGCTAACAGACGTAACAAGGATACAATTTTTTGATTTGATGGTTCTCAAATATTTATTAGTTACTAACTGATTTTTTTTTGTTCAATCTCAAGATAATTATCACGGAAAATTAGCTTGATAGTAGTCACTTGCAAAAATGGGCGATGGATCCTGAACTAATACTGCATTAAAACATTATTGTACGAGGGCTGAGCTGTTATCTTGTTGCTAGGCAGTTTTTCGTACTAAAAACTTGCCACCATCCACACACATGTCACTGTTGGATCATACTCTATTGTTGAGCTGTAGAGATGCAATCATTCGTAATAACTACAACAACAGGAAAAGTATAAAATGATCCACCATTTATAGGCAATAAAAAGAAGATTACTGGCTGTATTCTGCACAAGCACCCTTATTACGAATTTTAATTTTTAAACAAACTCTATTCGCATCAAAATTTAGTTGTAAGAAAAATTTTTGGGCAAAAGAAGAATTAACATAGACAACGACCGCTTAGTTGTTTTTAGAGATGGAAATAGAAATGTTCTTTCTGGTTTTGTATCCTCGCTGGTGTTGTTTAATATACCCAGTTTAATTACCAGTACACGTTTAAAGTGTAATAGGGATATACAAAGAAGGCTACCGTAAATAGGACGAAAATATAAACATTTTGATCACGTTTAATACCACAGGTGCGCTATAGTTAAATCAAAATTTTAATCTGGTGTCTTTATATTTTTATAAGAACTTTTATTTTCAATTTTCTTTACACAAACAAATTCAATAAAATATCTAGATCTTAACTTTGAATGGAATATCCACTTCAACTTGTTTTCTAAATCACAATTCCAACTTTTGTTAAGATAACAAATTTTCTCCATAAATTATCTGATCAAGACCTTAAACTGAAGACAAATTTTAATTTCAGATAGCGGGGGTATAAATAATTGAGTAGTTATTAAGGAAATCTTTCATTAATTTTATCAGATAGATGCTGACTTCAATGACTCGAAAGGAGCGGATGCGTCGCCTAGTTTTCAACACTGACTCTTATTCACTTAACTATAGTGCTATCCCAAATGACACAGCACTTTAACCATAGCTGCCCACGCAATAAAGACCATTTTTCCCTTTTATCTTTTTGTCAGCCGCCTCAAAGGGACATCATATACAATGAATGAACCTTAAGATAAGATCATAAAGACTTGTTTTCTTAAAACAAACAGGAACACTCATCGAGAGGTTTGAGACATTTTGGATCTTAGAGCAGATGTGGAAGAATCAGTTTTGAACGCGAAATCCTAAGGATATAAAGCCATTACTCGATTCGGGTCAAACACACACGTTGAAAGGAACTGCCTTAGTAGCAGCCCCTTAACAGTAACTGGACAGTTGACTGTTTACAAATAATAAACTACGAGAGGTGACTCAGATAACACTTCCAACTTATTTCCAGAGTAAGAAAAAAATAAAATTTATGGCATACCTATAATAATAGAAATTGGTGTATCTGAAATATCGATTGCGTATTTGCGGTCAAATCAAGAACAAGTTATACTATACGCCTATTTAAACAATAAGCTACGTGATCGAATCAACAAACTAATATTGGTTTATTAGTTGCCGAGATATTGTCTACGGTCCGCTGAACAAAAACTATAACGGAACCCTACATCTGGAACCGAATACCACAAAGTTGATCGAAAGTGATTTAAGACCATTTTTCTGACACAAATTATAAAAAAACGCAGAAGAATGACTTAAAAATATAGAATTTATTTAAGTACAATTTAGCTTAGAGAAATATAACTTTTAAGACAGAAATTAATGAGGAAAAAGTATACGAACAACTTCTTGTACGAAGTGTCCCTCTTTTCTTAATAATATACAAAATACCATACTGATATCCGTACTGATAACTGGAGATCATTATTGAAATTCACTGAAGATAAACAAGCCAGACACATCAATACCCTTTCATAAAAGGTTTTGCTACATCATTATATTATGAAACTGCGCAAAGTGGCACAGCATCGTGACCCAGTATGCGCCTATACTCCGCGAATTAAGGTTGCAGATTTCATTGCAAGCTCCGAGAAACCGGCTATACAGCGCTTGGAAAAAGTTAATTTAATTTTGCATCGTAATTGAAAATTTCAAACTTATAATAGAAATCGATCAGACTGGCTAACAAGAATATTATGTTTATAATATTTGTCGTTTATCGTTATTTAATAATTTTACTACGATGAAATTTTCTTGCGATTATTGTGAAATCAGCTTCACCACTCGGAGTACTGAGAGAAAATCATAAAGCACAAGGATAATATTTTTTGTATAATGTATTTTTAACATAAGATATAAGACATATTTAATGTATTCCACATTTTAAACAACAACAACCAAATAACTAATGGACTTTAAATAGAAACTATTGTTTATACAGTTGTCGATAAAACAAACATACGAATGGTTATTTATACTAACGATCCAACTAAATAGGAACAAACGCAGTACGGAGATATAAATAAATATAAATAAATAAATACACAGACACACGCCGCTCTACGTTTTCATTATCAATGCCAAGATATGGTGTGGCCACTCAGTGATAATGTTTATCAAGGTAAACAAACCTACCTCTATAATGGAACAATTATAACGTCTAAGATGCATTTTACTGCAGGACATTTTCAACGTTTTTAATCTGATAAGCCACAATCATAGTAATCTTGTTACTTATCTTAATGGCAAGTATTATCGTGTGATAGCGTGGAAGTAACTTTTGACATTTTCATTTCAATTCTTCAGTTTTTTTTATCGATAAGTTTTAAATTTCTCCCTTTAAAAGATCCCAAACAGGAACGTGTGTGCCGAGCACATGTGCAGAAGTGAAACTTCTTTGACACAATTCAAACATACCAAAATCGTCGCCTTACTCCATGACGTGACGGTATTGCCATGACGCGAAATTTTACTCTCCACGCCTAAAGAAGTTTCAATCAAAAATTCAACTCCTCTATAATATTGATGTACGTAGATTGTATGGCGATGATCAAGCAATTTCATAAGACGATCATACGGATCGTCCCTGACACCTTTCGCCTACATCCAACATCAATCATCCTTCCAACATATGGTTAGTCATGTCTTAGAGTCATGTATTCTCAACATAATAATATTATTTACGGCGAGATTATAACTCAAAGATAACTGTTAGGTCTGTGGATTATAATCATAATATCTTATCAAACACAGTTAGACGTTGGGTATTTCCCGTTTTAATCTCTCTTTATGGTGTTTTACGGTTTCTCTGCGGTATGAAGAGATTAAATAGAGAAATAATATAACAGGCCTACATTATACGAACCTATAGCAAAAAAAATCTGTATACACCAAAGCGTGAAAGGGTGGCACTTTAGCATCCATATATACTGTTCAATAACATCAAAAGCATATTAAAAACATACCCTATTAAGAGCAAGTTCCCATATTTACATAGCCTCCAATATAAATTATATCTAATTGATCTTAATCAAGATTTTAATTAAATGTCATGTGTACACGGTGCATCCCCACACTCAATTGGCTATTGATTGCTATTTAACCAGCGTCTAACAGCAAATAAACGATAAAATCTGAGTCACATGTGAATTAATGTAGTACCAACTCAAATGTGGGTATTGATTACAAATAATTAATAATGACAATATGAAACTTATCGGAGAAAACTTACTTAAATCATACTTATCAGAGTAACAACGATTCAATTAACTTATTTCATCATCATCATCATCAGCCCGTATACGTTCCCACTGCTGGGACACGGGCCTCCTATGAGGGTACAGGCCATAATCCACCGCGCTGGCCAAGTGCGTGTTGGCGGATAACTAACTTAACTATTAACGATTAACTTATTTATTATACATAAATTAAAGAATACATTTTTGACTGAAAATTACCATCTTTCCTGTACCTGGCAACTTCGTACCTGAATACGACTATTTTAAACTATAATTTAGTATGAATTTATTCCCCAAAAACAGAATAAACATAAATTTTTAAAGCAAAGGTCACACATTCATATCAAACGAAACTCCCGTTCATTACACATCATTAGTACGAACTACGAATATAAAACCCAACTAAAAACTTAAATACGGAAGCTGACCTTGCGTATTATTTGAAATTGTAAACATTTTCACTTTTGTTATGTTTACTAGTTACCTCTTTTCATTCTTCCGTTACATGAATAGCCATGTGATTATCTCGAGTAGATAATTTTATATCTGCAGTTATTATTGTAGCCGTAGGTAATTTACTAATTTGTTACTTATCATTTACCTTTCAAAAACAAATTGATAATTTTTTATTTTGAGCCCGTGTGTGATTGTTTTTTTGAAGTGTATGTTTACAAAAGTACCAAAACGAATTAACTACCTAAGTTGATTTAACATTATTTAAATTCAGCTCAAAAACTGTAGATGAATACATCAATACATTACCGCGTACGTAACCGAATTCGTCAAGTTAAAAACGTAACACAATTACCAAAATAAATTAAATTGCATAATATTACATTAAAATATTAAACTATTACTTCATCTAAATTGTAGTTACATCTGGCGCAAAACCTTGAAACATTTAACTCGAATAATATTTAGGTTACATAAACTGCATATTGGATAACTCGCGTTCCGTTTCACGCATAATATTAAACCGTGTTTCATTTTAACAAACATTAAAGCATTAATACTCAAAATAACACTTGAAGCTACTCGTGAACCGGACCACGAGGGGTATGATTACTCTCCATTGTATAAAACATTTTTAAAGAGACCTATTTCCTTTACAAAGACTTCCAGATAACAATCGGCTGGCCTATTGTGCTATAGTTGGTGTTCTCATTATTATTTACGTATAGTTAGTTATTTAAATTTGTCGAGAAAATTCAATGAGAAAGCGAGATTATGGCTGAGTGAGCCAATGATAGTTGCGACACTATTTTATCCTTATGAAACAAGTTCGATGTTTAACGCAAACTTGTGGACACAACTATTATAAAATCGAATGAATCAGATTTTCCTCTGAATTGAAATCATTACATTATTTATTTGTTCCTATCGTCTTTTCTTGTTTTTAGCACACATTACCCAAAAGCCAAGACACATACCACAACAAGTATACAAAACATTTTTTTAAGCTATTGCATAGCTTCTATAGCGGGCTTTGAACGCGGGGACCGAATCCAGAAATTGCGTAACGAAAAACCTCACGGAGGTGTGAATGCTTGAAGGCATGCTATGTAATAGCTTTACCGCGGCAGTCGAGTGCCACACTTATTTTTTTTCTGATAATCAATTACCAAATAAATCAATGCATCTTCACGGTACCATGCTCTTAAAAATGGATGGAACATTTATTTCCGAATACATTTGTAAACCAAAACGATAGAAATTACCCTCACAAAGTCACACTGATAAATAACACAAACAATAATGATGCTAGTTTGTACTATGTCGACACAAGCCGACACAATAATCGCGGCCCAATTCGGTCAAGCCAGTGCCGCTTCAATGCAGTTGCAACATAGATGTGAATAGATTCAATCTACGTGACTGGATATAATTGAGAGGAGATTATAATCAAGTCCTATTCATGCAACATTTAATCCAGTCGAATATTAATTTAAAGTGCTTGTTGGTTATATTTCTAAATTAGACTCACCACAGACGTACAGACTACAGAGACTCGAAATTAAAGACGCGTTTACGCGCGATTGGTACTCATAAAAAGCTTGTTAATTACTTTATTCAACGAATAACTTATAGGACATCTTTGCAGCTGCATATTCCGCCTCTCAATATTTCTCAACACGAAAGTACGGGCGTTCACTAGTCAGTAACATAATTTGTAGATGACGTGACTCTTTGGTCTACAAACATAGTTTCAGTCACGCAACTATTATAATAGAATCCGATTTATTTCATATTAAAAATAAAGTCATTAGTTAGCTACGGAACCTTACGAAGTAAGCTAAGCTTCATTTGTTAACAAATCTATACTATAAAGCTGAAGAGTTTGTTTGTTTGTTTGGACGCGCTAATCTCAGGTACTACTGGTTTCTGGATTTGAAAAATTATTTCGTTGTTAGATAGCCCATTTATCAAGGAAGGCTATATAACATCACGCTTAGAACAGCAGGAGCGGAGCAATGCGGGTGAAACCGCGGGGAACAGCTAGTTATAGATAAAGCTTTAAATGCATATTAACATGGTTGATCTAGTTAAATAAATATCAAACACAGCTGCTATCGGAGTTATAAGGCAATAACCTTATTAGTTATTATTTGAAATGGTGATTCATACGACTTCGAGGCCCGAAGTACAACCACGTCTCACTTTACTGTTATGAAAAAGCGGTAAATGTTGTCGTTTAACTCACTTTGTAGTTGTACAGAGAAATGCAAACAATTGAAAGTTATTGATATACGAATAACACTTAAAAATGTATGAACAAGGACAGTTCTGTATCGCAAGTGTATCGCGCATGATATCTATACTAATATTATAAAGCTGAAGAGTTTGTTTGTTTGTTTGAACGCGCTAATCTCGGGATCTACTGGTTCTATTCGAAAAATTCTTTCGGTGTTAGATAGCCCACTTATCGAGGAAGGCTATCCATACTAATATTATAAATGCGAAAGTAACTCTGTCTGCCTGTCTGTTACTCAATCACGCCTAAACTACTGAACCAATTTTCATGAAATTTGGTATGGAGATTGGAGATATTTTGATACCCGAGAAAAGATAGGCTACTTTTTATCCCGCGGAAATGACGCAATCCCGGTGTTTCGAGTTAACAGGAAAATAGTATTATCATATTTAAATACCACAAAAATGAACGTGATTCATATTTTTTATCCAAAAGAGTTTTATCACAGCCATTCTTCCTGCAAATTGAAATAACCAACATGATGATGATGATTTAATAAATATATTCAATGCTATTTTTTTCTGGTTTTCTTCGGCAGGTACTCGCCGTAAAACAACGGGTTAATTTTTTTTTTTGAAAAACATTGTGAGATATAAGTTTTTCGTTAAGTAACTATTAAATTTCCTTTTTAGTAAATAAATAATATAGTCAAAAAAAAACACGCTCATTAAATAATTGTATTGTCATCGATTCTTGATTTTGTAGGTTTTTGAAATTAAATCGGTCTGTATTACGTTCAAAAACACCGGTGAAGCTAATAGCGTGTTCAAATAAAATGTTTATTTATCTATATACCTGAGTATTTATTTAGATATATATATATATCTCCATGGGCACTATGTTGATCAAACGTGCCATATAGTTAGTAATTATTTGATCCGTTTTCACTTGTTGATCCGGTTGGTATTTGTGGATCCATTGCCACACCACCGTCCGTATGTGGATCCGAACGGAGCCACAAGTGTAACCATCAGTAATAATAATAATTACGTGCTTTTTATACAAATCCACCTTTTTTGCGTTTAAGCTCTTGTTGATCCGATTCAAATGAGCCAATCAGAGCCCACCGAGCTCAGCCATTGGTCGCTTGCGGCCTTAGCCATTTGAAGGTTTAAAGACATTTATTTCCGTTATAGAAACGTATGTTGCCGTTCGCCTTCCATAATTTGTTCGGATCTTCGGGAGGGCAAGATAGCTAGCTCGTCTATTAGGATAGTGGCGATTTGGTGTTGAGATTATAATATTTGTATTTATGTTTTTATGTAGCGCTTTGCGGATGAACATACACGTATTATAAAAGTATAATTGTTTTAAATTCATTATTTTAGTGTCGTCGTAGATTTTATTTGTAGAAGTTAAAAAAGGATAGATAGTTTAAGATGATTTAATGATTTTATTTTGTAAAATTTGGAGTGGCGCTAATTTATTTTTGTAAGCACTCCCCCAGACTTCTATTAAATACATTAGGTGCGGCTTTGCTAACGTGTTGTAGATGGTGTGGCGTAATTTATGGGGTATGCAAGAAGTAATATTACGCAGAGATCTAAGAAGTGCTGATAATTTATTTTTTAGATGGTCGATGTGATAATTCCATTTCAGAGAGCTGCCGATTCGCAAATCTAGGTTATTTCTCGTGGGTTTTATGTTCTAATACAACACCGTTAATTTTAAATGGAGCGTATGGCGGAATAATTTTGTTATGAGCTTTGAATTTAGATATATTTATTTTTAGGAGATTGCATTGAAACCATTTATTTAATTCATTTTGTGCTTGCGCTATCATGTCATGTATAGAGGGAACAAAATAAAACAGACAAGTGTCATCCGCATAAAGTGTTAGGTGACCCTTTAGCTTTAAATCTTGTAAATTATTAATATAAATTAAAAAAAGCAATGGGCCTAGAATCGAACCATGTATGCCACATGTAATTGGTAAGGGAATGCTATCGTGGTTATCTATTTTAACTATTTGTGAAATATTTATCGATTTTTTAAATATTATGATTTCAGCATATCTAGTGCTTTACCATTAATGTTAATGGATGTTAATTTCTTTATTAAAAGTTCGTGAGAAACGGTATCGAAGGCCTTTTGTAGGTCAATAAACACTCCCAAAACTATATTGTTTGTGTCAATGTTCTGTTTCATTTAAATAGTTAGGTCCATAGTCGCTGACAGAGTGTTACTTTTTGGCTTAAATCCGTATTGACGCACTGAAATAAAATTAAATGAGTCTAAATATTTTTCTAATCTCGTGTGTAAAATCTTCTCTAATATTTTTGACAATACTGGCAAAACCGAAATTGGCCTATAGTCACCAGGTTCAAATTTTTGATCCACTCTTATAGATAGGAGTTACCTTCGCTATTTTTAACGAGTCCGGAAAACGTCTTTGAATTATGGCTTGGTTAAAACAGTCGCTTAAGGTATGATTTAATTTTTCTTTTAATGCATTTAATTGCTTTTGTAGTAATACCATCAAGACCTGTACTACAGTTTGAAGTAAGTTTTTAAGCTTATTTATAATTATATATTTTTACTGGCTTCGGTAGGTCTGAACTTATTAGTGAGGTAATTTTTAAAATTTCGTAGTTGTCTTTAGATTTCCTCTCCTCTGAGTTATAAAATGTCAATTCTGGGAAACCAGCAAAAATTACATTTTTTCGCGGCTCTTTCTGTCCCGTAGTTCCTTGATTAAGTTTTTATTTATATGAAGTTGATTTTTAGACGTAAAACCCGATGAGTTGGCTCATGACTGACTGATTTATTGATTGAAGATTTAATTTCAGTAATTTTATTTTACTCTCACCCTGGTTTATCTGGGATTCTAATTGAGAAATAGTACTCTTCAATAATATGTTTTGTTCAGTAATTATCATACATGCTCATGACTTAATTTCATTGATTTGATTCGTATTTTGGCGAATTAAATTCAAAGATTGTTCGTTGGACGATTTAATTTCGGTAATTTGTGTTTTTACCTCAGAAATGTTTTCATGAATTTTGTTTACTATTTTGTTCATTTGAGCATACATATTTTTCAAGTAATGTACTAATACGGCTCAACTCCGACCGAATATCCTTCATATCATCACTAAATCTGCAATCTTGTTCTAGCGGTTGTTTCCGTTTTCTGTAAGTAATTTGAGTATCAGTTGGCGTAGAACTCGTAGAAAACGAACTTAGCTTCGATAGATCGGGATGCGATCCACCGGTAGTACCCACTGCACCACTGCTGTTTAAACGTGTTGGCGATTTGCGTACACTCATATTTACTCCGCAATGGATAATTTGTGCAGGAATATGAGTTGTCATTTGTTTGACCTAAATCTAACATTTTAATTATTTTATCAGATTGATATCAGAATCAGGGCAAAGGCGAACGCTACATGTCAATAAATATTATGATAATTATCTTGATATTTACTGATGATTCAAGAGGTAGGTTGTTATTTGTAGGATGCATACTACTTGAGAATTATCACCGTCACTGTATGACGAAAGGTTCGTAAATATCTATCTTTTTAGGGTTCCGTATTTTTAGTTTCACAACATTTTCTATAAGTTTCAATTGAATTACGGTCAACTTCTTCAACTTGCATAAAACTCAGGAGATTTTTTGTTAGCCCTAATTTCATATCCCCATGTCAATATCATGCAAGTGCATATAAATGGAACAGATCAACATACGACTTATGATTTGGTATATAAAACGGAGTCAAGAAGTGTTTGAGCATTTCAAAATTTGAACCGTTACTGAGTCGAGTTCGTCTAGTCTAGGCGGATTTAGAAATGTATGGAACATTACCTAACTGTAATATGTTTGTGTACGGAGCCAACAAATACTGTAGTGTTTACGAAAAATTAATCTACGTTACTTAATATACAGTTTCGTTTTGTCGGATCAAATAAAGCTGTAATTTTGATAATATAAATGGATCTGATCAACATACGACTTTGGATTTGGTATATAAAACGGAGCCAACAAGTGTTTATGGGTTTCTGAATTTCGGCCGTTACGGAGTCGATTCAGTTCAAGATCTTAGCAATAAAAATGTTGAGTATATCAATTTCTCCATGAATACGTTTGGCAACGTCGCTCAAATATTTGCGCCGTTGCCACTCCGGGCAAGATCTATGCAACCGGAGTCGAGTAATATCGGGGAAAAGGTGGAGTCAGGAATGCACGGCAGTCGGGCTGGATCAACTTAGTGCCCAAGTTGGTATTATAATATATAAAGCTACACTACCACTCACTGACTGACTGACATCGGGTTTCTCGGAAACTACGCGGAAAGTTGGGGGGATTTCGACGTGATCGTATAGAGGTGCGGCGAGTGACCTCCGGAAAAATATTGACATCTCCAACACCCTGGACAAGAGAGTGGACCCCTGGAGGTGCGCAAAAACGGTGATACCTGGAGGGGGGGTGTCTGAACAAAAAATGCTCGGAACTGGTGGCGATTACCAGGGGGGGTGGAAAAATGGGGATTTTCGCGAAAACAAGATGGCCGCCGTACTTTGCCAAAATCGCCGTTTATGAATCCTTACGTCTCAAATTTGGCTCACGTGCTCTGTTCAAGCCGGCGAATCGATCGGTGCCCCGTTCGAGTGGCTCCGGGCCCCCGTTTCCGACTTTCATACATTGGAAAATCCAACGGCCCGCGGAAACGGTGCGAGTTGGGTGGGGGGTCCCGGAACTAAAAATGATCACCACCCTGGGACGCTACCAGGGAGCCGTAGTGGGACGCTCGATTTTGGAATTTTTCCATTTTTGGCGCAAACATAAAAACGTAAATTTAGACGAGGTGGTGCAATAGAGAAATAAACCAATTACGCATTCATACTCGCCCAGCTCCCAGGATATCCAGAAAAATCCGAAATCTTAAACTTTCCCTCATCTCGCGAAGACGGTCAACGGCCCGCGCAAACGGTAGCAGCTGTATCTGGGGTGCTCGAACTAAACTTGGAGTAGACCTCGAGCAATTACCACAGAGTGTGAAAAAAATTCAAAATGGCGGAAAAAATGGTCGCCGCCATACAAATTCTAAAACGGCCATCGCTGGGCCGATCACGCTGAAACTTGGCGCAGGGGCTTTAATCGAGCCTCAAATTGAGTTGGCATACTCATAATCGAGTTCCCATCGCTGGTTTCCGTGTTTCATACAACGCAAAATTCGACGGCTCTCTGAAACGGCGCAAGATAGGTGGGGGGTGTAGAACTAAAAAATGATCAGGAAGATGGGGTGCTGCCAGGGCAATCGAGAAATTTCAAATTGGACGTAATTTTTTTTCAAAAAATGGCCAATTTTTCAAAGCAAGATGGTGGCGCCGGTTCCGTCACGATCGGTCTGAAAATTGACTTCTGTGCTCTGATTGGTCAGATTTACAAAACTGCATACTCAGAATTTCTCTCCGACCCCCGGTTTCCATTTTCCATACATCACGAAATTCAACGGCTCTCTGAACTGGTGGCACTTAGGTTGGGGTCACCAAGGTAAAAAATGTTTAAAAACTTGGTCCGCTTCCAGGCACATAAAAATTTTTGCTAAAAAGCGAAATTTTTTTTTCGAAAATTTTGTATGGAAATTTCCATAGTAGGAAGGGTAATTGAATAGCATCGGCAAAAGACGGCACCGCGGGCTGCTTGCTGCCCGCGCACCGCGCAACTTCGAGGGTTGACAGCCTCCCGGAGTAGAAAATATTTATTAACTTTTGAACTACCGCACGAGCCAAGCGAGCGAAGCGAGCGAGTCACGGCAGCGGCCAGCGTAAATATTCAAATAGGTAGCGAGGAGCGAAGCGACGAGCGTGTTAGGTTAACTTTTGAACTACTTACCGCACGAGCCAAGCGAGCGAAGCGAGCGAGTCTTGTCAACGGCCGGCCTAAATATTCAAATGGGTAGCGAGGAGCGAAGCGACGAGCGTGTTAGGTTAACTTATGAACTACCTACCGCACGAGCCAAGCGAGCGAAGCGAGCGAGTTGCGGCAGCGGCCGGCCTAAATATTCAAATAGGTAGCGAGGAGCGAAGCGACGAGCGTGTTAGGTTAACCCTTGAACAGTTTATTATGAAAAGTCACTGCCCGCTATCGATAAGACGTTTAAAAAGTTTACCAATATTTGAATAAGTAATTTATAAGCAGTTTAGGTAGCGAGGGGTGAAGCGGCGAGCGTGTAAGGTTAACTTTTGAACTACCACACGAGCCATGCGAGCGAAGCGAGTGAGTCACGGCAGCGGCCGGCCTAAATATTCAAATAGGTAGCGAGGAGCGAAGCGACGAGCGTGTTAGGTTAACTTTTGAACTACCTATCGCACGAGCCAAGCGAGCGAAGCGAGCGAGTCGCGGCAGCGGCCGGCCTAAATATTCAAATAGGTAGCGAGGAGCGAAGCGACGAGCGTGTTAGGTTAACTCTTGAACAGTTTATTATGAAAAGTCACTGCCCGCTATCGATAAGACGTTTCAAAAATTTAACAATATTTGAATAAGTAATTTATAAGCATTACCGACTGACTGTAGAATCGCTGTTAGGAGATGTAACAAATGGATAGGAAATTTGAATGCATTTTCGAATGACTGAAGATTTCTGCCCTGGGATGAGCCGCGAGCTGCTTGCAGCTCGCGCACCATGCACCCTCGAAGGTGAACCGCCCCCCGGAATAGAAAATATATGAATTTGAAATTTATAAACACTTCCGATTGACTGTGGAATCGCTGTTTGCAGATAATAGCAAATTGACGGGGAATTTTAATGCATTTTCAAATGACTGAAGATTTCTGTCCTGGGATGCTTCGCGGGCTGCTTGCAGCCCGCGCACTACGCTCCCTCGAAGGTGGACAGCCTCCCGGAGTCGAAAATACTTGAATGGGAAATTTATAAACATTACCGACTGACTGTGGAATCGCTGTTAGCAGAAAATTACAAATGGACTGGGAATTCTAACACATTTTCTAATGACTGCCTTATTGCTTCAACCCAGGGGCAAAAGGGGCTCGCGGGCTGCTTGCAGCCCGCGCACAACGCACCAGCTAGTTATAATATATAAAGCTACACTACCACTCACTCACTGACATCGGGTTTCTCGGAAACTACGTGGAAAGTGGGGGGGATTTCGACGTGATCGTGTAGAGGTGCGCCGAGTGACCACCGGAAAAATATTGACATCTCCAACACCCTGGACAAGAGAGTGGACCCCTGGAGGTGCGCAAAAACGGTGCCACCTGGAGGGGGGGTGTCTGAACAAAAAATGCTCGGAACTGGTGGCGATTACCAGGGGTGGTGGAAAAATGGGGATTTTCGCGAAAACAAGATGGCCGCCGTACTTTGCCAAAATCGCCGTTTATGAATCCTTACGTCTCAAATTTGGCACACGTGCTCTGTTTGAGCCGGCGAATCGATCGGTGCCCCGTTCGAGTGGCTCCGGGCCCCCGTTTCCAACTTCCATACAACGTAAAATCCAACGGCCCGCGGAAACGGTGCGAGATGGGTGGGGGGTCCCGGAACTAAAAATGTTCACCACCCTGGGACGCTACCAGGGAGCCATAGTGGGACGCTAGATTTTGGAATTTTTCCATTTTTGGCGCAAACATAAAAACGTAAATTTAGACGAGGTGGTGCAATGGAGAAATACACCAATGACGCATTCGTACTCGCCCAGCTCCCAGGATATCCAGAAAAATCCGAAATCTTAAACTTTCCCTCATCTCTCGAAGACGGTCAACGGCCCGCGCAAACGGTAGCAGATACATCTGGGGTGCTCGAACTAAACTTGTAGTAGACCTCGAGCAATTACCACAGATAGTGAAAAAAATTCAAAATGGCGGAAAAAATGGCCGCCGCCATACAAATTCTAAAACGGCCATCGCTGGGCCGATCACGCTGAAACTTGGCGCAGGGGCTTTAATCGAGCCTCACATTGAGTTGGCATACTCATAATTGAGTTTCCACAGCTGGTTTCCGAGTTTCATACAACGCAAAATTCGACGGCTCTCTGAAACGGCGCAAGATAGGTGGGGGGTGTAGAACTAAAAAATGATCAGGAAGATGGGGTGCTACCAGGGCAATCGAGAAATTTCAAATTGGACGTAATTTTTTTTCAAAAAATGGCCAATTTTTCAAAGCAAGATGGTGGCGCCGGTTCCGTCACGATCGGTCTGAAAATTGACTTCTGTACTCTGATTGGCTAAATTTACAAAACTGCATACTCAGAATCTCACTCCGACCCCTGGTTTCCATTTTCCATACATCACGAAATTCAACGGTTCTCTGAACTGGTGGCACTTAGGTTGGGGTCACCAAGGTAAAAAATGTTTAAAAACTTGGTCCGCTTCCAGGCACATAAAAATTTTTGCTAAAAAGCGAAATTTTTTTTTTCGAAAATTTTGTATGGAAATTTCCATAGTAAGAAGGGTAATTGAATAGCATGGGCAAAAGACGGCACCGCGGGCTGTTTGCTGCCCGCGCACCGCGCAACTTTGAGGGTTGACAGCCTCCCGGAGTAGAAAATATTTATTAACTTTTGAACTACCGCACGAGCCAAGCGAGCGAAGCGAGCGAGTCACGGCAGCGGCCAGCGTAAATATTCAAATAGGTAGCGAGGAGCGAAGCGACGAGCGTGTTAGGTTAACTTTTGAACTACTTACCGCACGAGCCAAGCGAGCGAAGCGAGCGAGTCGCGTCAACGGCCGGCCTAAATATTCAAATAGGTAGCGAGGAGCGAAGCGACGAGCGTGTTAGGTTAACTTATGAACTACCTACCGCACGAGCCAAGCGAGCGAAGCGAGCAAGTTGCGGCAGCGGCCGGCCTAAATATTCAAATAGGTAGCGAGGAGCGAAGCGACGAGCGTGTTAGGTTAACTCTTAAACAGTTTATTATGAAAAGTCACTGCCCGCTATCGATAAGACGTTTCAAAAATTTTACCAATATTTGAATAAGTAATTTATAAGCAGTTTAGGTAGCGAGGAGCGAAGCGACGAGCGTGTAAGGTTAACTTTTGAACTACCACACGAGCCATGCGAGCGAAGCGAGCGAGTCACGACAGCGGCCGGCCTAAATATTCAAATAGGTAGCGAGGAGCAAAGCGACGAGCGTGTTAGGTTAGCTTTTGAACTACCTATCGCACGAGCCAAGCGAGCGAAGCGAGCGAGTCGCGGCAGCGGCCGGCCTAAATATTCAAATATGTAGGTAGCGAGGAGCGAAGCGACGAGCGTGTTAGGTTAACTCTTGAACATTTTATTATGAAAAGTCACTGCCCGCTATCGATAAGACGTTTAAAAAATTTAACAACATTTGAATAAGTAATTTATAAGCAGTTTCGACTGACTGTAGAATCGCTGTTAGCAGATGTTACAAATGGAAAGGAAATTTGAATGCATTTTCAAATAACTGAAGATTTCTGCCCTGGGATGAGCCGCGAGCTGCTTGCAGCTCGCGCACCACGCAACTTCGAAGGTGGACAGCCCCCCGGAATAGAAAATTTTGAATGGGGAATTTATAAGCATTACCGACTGACTGTAGAATCGCTGTTAGGAGATGTAACAAATGGATAGGAAATTTGAATGCATTTTCAAATGACTGAAGATTTCTGCCCTGGGATGAGCCGCGAGCTGCTTGCAGCTCGCGCACCATGCACCCTCGAAGGTGAACCGCCCCCCGGAATAGAAAATATTTGAATTTGAAATTTATAAGCACTTCCGATTGACTGTGGAATCGCTGTTTGCAGATAATAGCAAATTGACGGGGAATTTTAATGCATTTTCAAATGACTGAAGATTTCTGTCCTGGGATGCTTCGCGGGCTGCTTGCAGCCCGCGCACTTCGCTCCCTCGAAGGTGCACAGCCTCCCGGAGTGGAAAATACTTGAATGGGGAATTTATAAGCATTACCGACTGACTGTGGAATCGCTGTTAGCAGAAAATTACAAATGGACTGGGAATTCTAACACATTTTCTAATGACTGCCCTATTGCTTCAACCCAGGGGCAAAAGGGGCTCGCGGGCTGCTTGCAGCCCGCGCACAACGCACCAGCTAGTCATATATATATAAAGCTACACTACCACTGACTGACTCACTGACTGACATCGGTTTTCTCGGAAACTACGTGGAAAGTGGGGGGGATTTCGACGTGATCGTGTAGAGGTGCGCCGAGTGACCAGAGGAAAAATATAGCGATCTCGATCATCTTCGAAAACCAAGTGGACCCCTGGAGGTGCGCAAAAACGGTGCCACCTGGAGGGGGGGTGTCTGAACAAAAAATGCTCGGAACTGGTGGCGATTACCAGGGGTGGTGGAAAAATGGGGATTTTCGCGAAAACAAGATGGCCGCCGTACTTTGCCAAAATCGCCGTTTATGAATCCTTACGTCTCAAATTTGGCACACGTGCTCTGTTCGAGCCGGCGAATCGATCGGTGCCCCGTTCGAGTGGCTCCGGGCCCCAGTTTCCAACTTCCATACAACGTAAAATCCAACGGCCCGCGGAAACGGTGCGAGTTGGGTGGGGGGTGTCGGAACTAAAAATGATCACCACCCTGGGACGCTACCAGGGAGCCGTAGTGGGACGCTCGATTTTGGAATTTTTCCATTTTTGGCGCAAACATAAAAACGTAAATTTAGCCGAGGTGGCGCAACGCGGAAACACACTCTCACCACGTTTGTACTTGCCCAGCTCCCAGGATATCCAGAAAAATCCGAAATCTTGAACTTTCTCACAGCCCGCGGAGACGGTCAACGGCCTGCGCAAACGGTAGCAGCTACATCTGGGGTGCTCGAACTAAACTTGTAGTAGACCTCGAGCAATTACCACAGATAGTGAAAAAAATTCAAAATGGCGGAAAAAATGGCCGCCGCCATACAAATTCTAAAACGGCCATCGCTGGTCCGATCGCGCTGAAACTTGGCACAGGGGCTTTAATCGAGCCGCACATTAAGTTGGCATACTCATAATTGAGTTTCCATGGCTGGTTTCTGAGTTTCATACAACACAAAATTCGACGGCTCTCCGAAACGGCGCCAGATAGCCGGGGGGTGTAGAACTAAAAAATGATCAGGAAGATGGGGTGCTACCAGGGCAATCGAGAAATTTCAAATTGGACGTAATTTTTTTTTTCAAAAATGGCCGATTTTTCGAGGCAAGATGGTGGCGCCGGTTACTTTACGATCGGTCTGAAAATTGACTATTGTGCTCTGATCGGTCTGATTTACAAAACTGCATACTCAGAATTTCTCTCCGACCCCCGGTTTCCATTTTCCATACATCACGAAATTCAACGGTTCTCTGAATCGGTGACAGGTAGGTCGGGGTCGCCGAAGTAAAAAATACTTCAAAACTTGGTCCGCTTCCAGGCATATAAATTTTTTTGTTAAAAAGCGAAATTGTTTTTTTTTCGAAAATTTTGTATGGAAATTTCCATAGTAGGAAATTCGAATGCATTTTCAAATGACTGAAGATTTCTGCCCTGGGATGCTTCGCGGGCTGCTTGCAGCCCGCGCACTACGCTCCCTCGAAGGTGGACAGCCTCCCGGAGTGTAAAATACTTGAATGGGGAATTTATAAGCATTAACGACTGACTGTAGAATCGCTGTTAGCAGATAAAAGCAAATTTACGGGGAATTTTAACGCATTTTCATATGACTGAAGATTTCTGCCCTGGGATGCTTCGCGGGCTGCTTGCAGCCCGCGCACTACGCTCCCTCGAAGGTGGACAGCCTCCCGGAGTGGAAAATACTTGAATGGGGAATTTATAAGCATTACCGACTGACTGTAGAATCGCTGTTAGGAGATGTAACAAATGGATAGGAAATTTGAATGCATTTTCAAATGACTGAAGCTTTCTGCCCTGGGATGAGCCGCGAGCTGCTTGCAGCTCGCGTACCATGCACCCTCGAAGGTGAACCGCCCCCCGGAATAGAAAATATTTGAATTTGAAATTTATAAGCACTTCCGATTGACTGTGGAATCTCTGTTTGCAGATAATAGCAAATTGACGGGGAATTTTAATGCATTTTCAAATGACTGAAGATTTCTGTCCTGGGATGCTTCGCGGGCTGCTTGCAGCCCGCGCACTACGCTCTCTCGAAGGTGGACAGCCTCCCGGAGTTGAAAATACTTGAATGGGGAATTTATAAGCAATACCGACTGACTGTGGGATCGCTGTTAGCAGAAAATTACAAATGGACTGGGAATTCTAACACATTTTCTAATGACTGCCCTATTGCTTCAACCCAGGGGCAAAAGGGGCTCGCGGGCTGCTTGCAGCCCGCGCACAACGCACCAGCTAGTTTATATATATATATATATATATATATATATATATATATATATATATATATAGATATCTCCACGGGCACTATGTTGATCAAACGTGCCATATAGTTAGTAATTATTTGATCCGTTTTCACTTGTTGATCCGGTTGGTATTTGTGGATCCATTGCCACACCACCGTCCGTATGTGGATCCGAACGGAGCCACAAGTGTCACCATCAGTAATAATAATAATTACGTGCTTTTTATACAAATCCACCTTTTTTGCGTTTTAGCTCTTGTTGATCCGATTCAAATGAGCCAATCAGAGCCCACCGAGCTCAGCCATTGGTCGCTTGTGGCCTTAGCCATTTGAAGGTTTAAAGACATTTATTCCCGTCATAGAAACGTATGTTGCCGTTCGCCTTCCATAATTTGTTCGGATCTTCGGGAGGGCAAGATAGCTAGCTCGTCTATTAGGATAGTGGCGATTTGATGTTGAGATTATAATATTTGTATTTATGTTTTTATGTAGCGCTTTGCGGATGAACATACACTTATTATAAAAGTATAATTGTTTTAAATTCATTATTTTAGTGTCGTCGTAGATTTTTTTTAGTTAAAAGAGGATACTAAAAGATAGTTTTAATGATTTTATTTTGTAAAATTTGGAGTGGCGCTAATTTATTTTGTAAGCACTCCCCCATACTTCTATTAAATACATTAGGTGCGGCTTTACTAACGTGTTGTAGATGGTGTGGCGTAATTTATGAGGAATGCAAGAAGTAATATTACGAAGAGATCTAAGAAGTGCTGATAATTTATTTTTTAGGTGGTCGATGTGATGATTCCATTTTAGAGAGCTGTCGATTCGCAAACCTAGTAGATCGGGAGATATTGACACAAAATTTCGAGTCATTTGTAACAGGATGGCGGTTCTACAGGGGTCTTAGTACGCAATGACAAAAAGAAAAATGATGGTGTGAACGCTGGTACCGGCGGCTTAGTCGCGTGGGCGTTAGTCGAACTCGTCGGAAAAATAGCGAAAGTCAAACGATTTGTAACACAAACATTTTAGAATTTACCGATAGCCCATAAAAAAAGATGTAGACGGTAGTGTCATGCCATACTTTTCCGGTGTGACATAAATCCCGCCATACCGACGCGAATGCGTTGATTTTAAAAAACAATTCAACCATTGGTACCAGGCTATCTTTTGCACAGGCAACCATCGTCGTGCAGCCATTTACGAAAATCGCCATGCCATACTTTTCAGACGATTCTAAATGGTTGCCATACCGCCGAAATGATTTTGTTTAATTGAATGAAATGTTGAAATGAATGTTTAATTGAATGAATTTTGTTTACTATTTGTTCATTTGAGCATACATATTTTTCAAATAATGTACTAATACGGCACAACTCCGACCGAATATCCTTCATATCATCACTACATCTGCAATCTTGTTCTAGCGGTTGTTTCCGTTGTCTCTAAGTAATTTGAGTATCAGTTGGCGTAGAACTCGTAGAAAACGAACTTAGCTTCGATAGATCGGGATGCGATCCATCGGCAGTACCCACTGCACCACTGCTGGTTAAACGTGTTGGCGATCTGCGTACACTCATATTTACTCCGCAATGGATAATTTGTGCAGGAATATGAGTCGTCATTTGTTTTTGACCTAAATCTAACATTTTAATTATTTTATCAGATTGATATCAGAATCAGGGCAAAGGCGAACGCTACACGTCAATAAATATTATGATAATTATCTTGATATTTACTGATGTATCTTGGGAGGGATCACAGCACACCCTACACCATAAATACATATCGCGTCAGTACTGAAACGTTCTTTGTACGAGCCAGAAGTGATGACGGCAAGATAAATATTGCGATGTAGGTCCTGGGATCAGATCACAAGGAGTTCCAGAAATCCAGCGATATACAGGGTTAGTTTTCAATGACCGGCCAAATTTTCAGAAATGGTTCAGAATCGATAACATTTTAGATCTAATGAAAAAAATAACGTTTTTTTTTTAAAAAATTAGATTTCATTCC
The DNA here is from genome assembly GCF_905220415.1 of Colias croceus. Classification (NCBI taxonomy): domain Eukaryota; kingdom Metazoa; phylum Arthropoda; class Insecta; order Lepidoptera; family Pieridae; genus Colias; species Colias croceus. The sequence continues at coordinate 2,831,621 of NC_059547.1, forward strand.
TGTCCACCACTAAAAAGCGAACGTGTGGACATTACAAAAGCACAATTCAGTTCAACAACCAAGATAGGTAGAAGTTAGCACACACATAAATTTGGCGATGCGCGCACGCACCCAAGTGCATTGATTCTGGCGGTGTTTACGATTTAGGCAATTTTTAAGACATTTTCAAATGAATGCTTTTATTTTTATTTTATTTTATTCGACAATAATGTTTCAAATGTAAGTTTGGTTTTATATCTAGATCTTAATTTTAAATTTTGGCTGGTCATTGAAAACTAACCCTGTATTGTGATCCGTCAATACACTACCCTACACGTCAATAAATATCGTAATCCGATAGTAAATATTGACGGATCACAATATGGATCTTACTTGTAGAGTTCGCCAAAGAGTTGCCCTGATTCAAGAGGTAGGTTGTTATTTGAAGGCTGCATACTACTTGAGAATTATCACCGTCACTGTATGATGAAATGTTCCGTATTTTTAGTTTCACAACGTTTTCTATAAGTTTCAATTGAATTACGGTCGACTTCTTCAACTTCTACGTTACTTAATATACAGTTTCGTTTTGTCGGATCAAATAAAGCTGTAATTTTGATAATATAAATGGATCTGATCAACATACGACTTTGGATTTGGTATATAAAACGGAGCCAACAAGTGTTTATGGGTTTCTGAATTTCGGCCGTTACGGAGTCGATTCAGTTCGAGATCTTAGCAATAAAAATGTTGAGTATATCAATTTCTCCATGAATACGTTTGGCAACGTCGCTCAAATATTTGCGCCGTTGCCACTCCGGGCAAGATCTATGCAACCGGAGTCGAGTAATATGGGGGAAAAGGTGGAGTCAGGAATGCACGGCAGTCGGGCTGGATCAACTTAGTGCCCAGGTTGGTATTTATATATATATATATATATATATATATATAAATACCAACTTGGGCACTAAGTTGATCCAGCCCGACTGCCGTGCATTCCTGACTCCACCTTTTCCCCCATATTACTCGACTCCGGTTGCATAGATCTTACCCGGAGTGGCAACGGCGCAAAGTTTTGGGCGATGTTGCCAATCGTATTCATGGAGAAATTGATATACTCAACATTTTTATTGCTAAGATCTTGAACTGAATCGACTCCGTAACGGCCGAAATTCAGAAACCCATAAACACTTGTTGGCTCCGTTTTATATACCAAATCCAAAGTCGTATGTTGATCAGATCCATATATATTATCAAAATTAAAGCTTTATTTGATCCGACAAAACGAAACTGTATATTAAGTAACGTAGATTAATTTTTCGTAAACACTGCAGTATTTGTTGGCTCCGTACACAAACATAGGTAATGTTCCATACATTGCTAAATCCGCCTAGACTAGACGAACTCGACTTCGTAACGGTTCAAATTTTGAAATGTTCAAATACTTCTTGACTCCGTTTTATATACCAAATCATAAGTCGTTTGTTGATCTGTTCCATTTATATGCACTTACATGACATTGACATGCGGATATGAAATTAGGGCTAGCAAAAAATCTCCTGAGTTTTATGGAAGTTGAAGAAGTCGACCGTAATTCAATTGAAACTTATAGAAAACGTTGTGAAACTAAAAATACGGAACCTTTCGTCATACAGTGACGGTGATAATTCTCAAGTAGTATGCAGCCTACAAATAACAACCTACCTCTTGAATCAGGGCAACTTTTTGGCGAACTCTACACGTAAGATCCATATTGTGATCCGTCAATATTTACTATCGGATTACGATATTTATTGACGTGTAGGGTAGTGTATTGACGGATCACAATACAGGGTTAGTTTTCAATGACCAGCCAAAATTTAAAATTAAGATCTAGATATTAAACCAAAGGTACATTTGAAACATTATTGTCGAATAAAATAAAATAAAAATAAAAGCATTCATTTGAAAATGTCTTAAAAATTGCCTAAATCGTAAACACCGCCAGAATCAATGCACTTGGGTGCGTGCGCGCATCGCCAAATTTATGTGTGTGCTAACTTCTACCTATCTTGGTTGTTGAACTGAATTGCGCTTTTGTAATGTCCACACGTTCGCTTTTTAGTGGTGGACAGGAATGAAATCTAATTTTAAAAAAAAACGTTATTTTTTTCATTAGATCTAAAATGTTATCGATTCTGAACCATTTCTGAAAATTTGGCCGGTCATTGAAAACTAACCCTGTATATCGCTGGATTTCTGGAACTCCTTGTGATCTGATCCCAGGACCTACATCGCAAATCGCAATATTTATCTTGCCGTCATCACTTCTGGCTCGTACAAAGAACGTTTCAGTACTGACGCGATATGTATTTATGGTGTAGGGTGTGCTGTGATCCCTCCCAAGATACATCAGTAAATATCAAGATAATTATCATAATATTTATTGACGTGTAGCGTTCACCTTTGCCCTGATTCTGATATCAATCTGATAAAATAATTAAAATGTTAGATTTAGGTCAAAAACAAATGACGACTCATATTCCTGCACAAATTATCCATTGCGGAGTAAATATGAGTGTACGCAGATCGCCAACACGTTTAACCAGCAGTGGTGCAGTGGGTACTGCCGGTGGATCGCATCCCGATCTATCGAAGCTAAGTTCGTTTTCTACGAGTTCTACGCCAACTGATACTCAAATTACTTATAGACAACGGAAACAATCGCTAGAACAAGATTGCAGATGTAGTGATGATATGAAGGATAATCGGTCGGAGTTGTGCCGTATTAGTACATTATTTGAAAAATATGTATGCTCAAATGAACAAATAGTAAACAAAATTCATTCAATTAAAATATTCATTTCAACATTTCATTCAATTAAACAAAATCATTTCGGCGGTATGGCAACCATTTAGAATCGTCTGAAAAGTATGGCATGACGATTTTCGTAAATGGCTGCACGACGATGGTTGCCTGTGCAAAAGATAGCCTGGTACCAATGGTTGAATTGTTTTTTAAAATCAACGCATTCGCGTCGGTATGGCGGGATTTATGTCACACCGGAAAAGTATGGCATGACACTACCGTCTACATCTTTTTTTATGGGCTATCGGTAAATTCTAAAATGTTTGTGTTACAAATCGTTTGACTTTCGCTATTTTTCCGACGAGTTCGACTAACGCCCACGCGACTAAGCCGCCGGTACCAGCGTTCACATCATCATTTTTCTTTTTGTCATTGCGTACTAAGACCCCTGTAGAACCGCCATCCTGTTACAAATGACTCGAAATTTTGTGTCAATATCTCCCGATCTACTAGGTTTGCGAATCGACAGCTCTCTAAAATGGAATCATCACATCGACCACCTAAAAAATAAATTATCAGCACTTCTTAGATCTCTGCGTAATATTACTTCTTGCATTCCTCATAAATTACGCCACACCATCTACAACACGTTAGTAAAGCCGCACCTAATGTATTTAATAGAAGTATGGGGGAGTGCTTACAAAAATAAATTAGCGCCACTCCAAATTTTACAAAATAAAATCATTAAAACTATCGTTAACTATCCTTTTTTAACTTCTACAAATAAAATCTACGACGACACTAAAATAATGAATTTAAAACAATTAGACTTTTATAATACGTGTATGTTCATCCGCAAAGCGCTACATAAAAACATAAATACAAATATTATAATCTCAACATCAAATCGCCACTATCCTAATAGACGAGCTAGCTATCTTGCCCTCCCGAAGATCCGAACAAATTATGGAAGGCGAACGGCAACATACGTTTCTATAACGGGTTTAAATGTCTTGAAACCTTCAAATGGCTAAGGCCGCAAGCGACCAATGGCTGAGCTCGGTGGGCTCTGATTGGCTCATTTGAATCGGATCAACAAGAGCTAAAACGCAAAAAAGGTGGATTTGTATAAAAAGCACGTAATTATTATTATTACTGATGGTGACACTTGTGGCTCCGTTCGGATCCACATACGGACGGTGGTGTGGCAATGGATCCACAAATACCAACCGGATCAACAAGTGAAAACGGATCAAATAATTACTAACTATATGGCACGTTTGATCAACATAGTGCCCGTGGAGATATCTATATATATATATATATATATATATATATATATATGTATGTTTATCAGCCATCTAGTTTCCATAACACAAGCGAAAGCTTAGTATAGGATCAGATCGTGCCGTGTGTGAAAATTGTCCTGAAATATTTATTTATTTATTATTTCTTCTTTCTAGTATCAACCTCTATCAGTCGCTATGTGCGTTTTCTGAAAACGAAACCCTTTAAGGGGGGTTAGGCGGTCAGCGAAAATTCAGCTATTCGGGCCTGAGGTAAGCGGTGAGGGGGTCCGCGTTTAGTATGGAATCAACGTGCTCGAAACTAAAAATCGTAAGCGCCATTCACATTTTTATCAAAAAGTGAATGAAAATATTTAGTATTTTCTAAATCTAAAACAGTCACGAAATCGAGAAGGTAAATGCCTATGTACTTGTGATTTTATACGAATTATTATCGTAAAATACGGTTGTAATGAGCATTTATATGATATTTTAGAGGTAACTTCAGGATTTTTTTTTATCGAGCAAAATTTTTCCAATCGTGTTTTGGAAACAGTCATCCCATCACACATACGTTCTGTAATACATATTAGAAATTTCAGTGCGAAAAAACCTCAATATTTTCAATTATAGCTCATAGAAAACAGTCCATTTTTCCGTGTTCACCTACTAAGGGCCCTTAATAAGTACAATAGAAATCTGAATACCAGCATATCGAAGGATTACCTACCCCCTTTTTGCCAGCAACAAAGTTATTTAAATACCGTTTAAAAATTAAAACTTTACTAACCAACTAAAAGGAAAAACTACCTATAATGGATTTATGGACTGTAACAAGAATATAATATGTATTTCATAAAAATTGTATTTACATTAATATTTCCTTTGATGAAGTTATTAGCAATGATTAAATAATATGAGTTGAAAATAAAGTTAAATAACTTGTAAATTTGTTATATTAAATTGGTAGTATGTATTCAATCTCAATCAAAAAGATTAAAATTGCAGTTAGTAAAACAATATGAGATTACATCGCTTTACAGTTCATAAAACTTAAGGAATTAAAAAGATAATTGGAAACTGTACTTGGCATTATAAATTGTAATTTAAATTTCTATCAACATTGCCCATTGGTATTCAACGGGTTAAGCCAAGTCCGAAACTCAATTAAAGAGTTTGTATCTATTCTGGGTAATTGAAGTCGCTGCAAACTCATTAACAAATAACAAAGTTCATTATATCATAAGTATAATTTATTAACAACATTATTCCCACTTCGTTTATAAATACAAATCTACGTGGGCGCATTCGCCGGTAAAAGCGCGTGTAAATAGGATCTTCCTCATATGCCAGAGGTAACATAAATGTCAACGTGGAAAAACACAACCTTTTCAAAACTATAATTAACCCTGACATTATGGATCAAAGGCGAACCAACATCGCTGCTAGCTCCAACTAATTAGGTTGATGTTAAAAACGCATCTGCAGTCGACCTCAAAGCGGGTCTAGCACATTGGAAGTGGGACAATATGGAGCACATTTCTGACTTTAATATACGAGGCTTTGTCTCATATTTGGGGCATTTTGCTTTTGTAAGCCTTTCATTGCGACGGTTTAAAGCGCGAGATGATTGTTGCGGGATAATTAAGGCGAGAACAATAAAAAACGGGTATCTCAGCGGGAGCGTGGCAACCGGGCGCAGCCAATAGGAATCTAAGCACACGGGGCTTCTGTGAAGTGCATTGATCCGGAAATATCTGGTATTAACCGCTTTTTTACAGCGATGACGACATAAACTCAGTATTCGTATGAATGCACTCCACATATTATAGGACTCGAGTACATACATTTTAAATAAAATAAAAATTGAACGTTTTCTCTGTGTTGTTTTAAGTAAGGTTTATTTATGAACGCTGGGAACGGCAAAATGAAACAAAATTTTGGCAAAACAAAGACATTCATTCTCATTGCATTTGTCATTGTTAACATTGCATAATGTTTTTAAATAAAAGAATGTCATTATTTTCTGCACATAATACGGAAACCACACATTAATTTGCTCGAATAAGCTCAGCCTTTTTATCCAGGTGGGTCAGTACTTCTATTAATAAGACTTCTATTGTAGTGACTTCTATTCTATTAAAATCTCCATAATACATTTGCAACACAATGACGCCCTAAATAAGTAATATACAAGTACGATAGTTACTATGGACAAAGTCACCAATGGCACAATAAGCCCTGGGTGCGCAAACACAGTACAAAGTTAGCAGTTAGCACTTAGCATGCGTCGCGACACACGCAAGGTCGACGGCCGCGACCGCAGCGTGCGTGCGCGCAGGCTCATTCTAGACTCTAGTACACAAGCACTGATACACTTTTTAGCCCTTTTTGGTAAGAGGGGATAAAGTAGTAGCTTGGAGATTTTAATGAATCGAGAGTTATGACGCTTTCAGATTATAGATAGCACTGTAAGGAAGTTGTAGAAGTTAGAGCACCAGAAAAATGAAAATCTATACTAATATTATAAAGCTGAAGAGTTTGTTTGTTTGTTTGAACGCGCTAATCCTGGGAACTACTGGTCCGATTTGAAAAATTCTTTCGCTGTTATATAGCCCATTTATCGAGGAAGGTTAAAGGCTATGTTTCATCACGCTACGACCAACAGGGGTGGAGCCACGGGGGTGAAACCGCGCGGAGCAGCTAGTATACTATAAAGTTAAGAACTGTCAATCTATTAGAAAATAATATCTATGTAAGTACTGTACATATTTAGTGCTGCAATACAAATAACAAAATACAATTCATAAAATTATAGGCCGAGTATACCTCAAGGTATTTGATTTTGGCTTCCTCCTTTTTTATAATAACGTCATTAACAAATTGAATTGTCTAATATAAGAAATCAATCTTATTGAAGTTACTACAAATTATTAACAATTAACTAATTACTTTTACTGTAACAAAGCATTTACGAAAAACAATACTCTTAATGATTATAAGAAAGAACATCAAAACTGTGCATATTTCCAGTGAATAAATTAATAATTGGATCGACAACAGGAAATTTAAAACATACAGGATACAATTAGTAATAATAAACCCACAAGAAATATCCCTATGACACATTGTGGTATAATTGATTAAATAAATAAATTGTTTCCTTTAAATTCATTTTAAATAATTTACAGTAACCTTAGTAACAGTAATATAATGTTGCCCGTAACTTTGCATATGTGGAAAATAATTTTTCATGGTATAAACATCAATCCTTGGGGGTAGAATTGATCAATGTTAGTCAATCAATCAACTTTGAGTTTTGTGTATTTAGATTAATTATTATAATTGTAATGTTAATTTTATAATTGTATAAATCATATATTATATCCAACTTGTAACTTATAAATGCAAAAGTTTGTAGGTTTGTTTGTTACTCCTTCACTCAAAAACTGCTGCAACGAATTTCTTTAAAATTTGCACACACATAGAGGGTAAGTAACACAGAATTTGTCCCAAAAATCACACAGGAACGAGAACTATGTGTGAATGTAATATTAGCTTTCCGCCTGCTGGCCATTGTGTCTAATAAATTATATTACTAAAACCTTCCTCTTGAATCACTCTATCTATTAAAAAAAAACAGCACCAAAATCTGTTGCATAGTTTTAAAGATTTAAGCATACATACGGAGAAAGGGACAGAGAAAGCGACTTTGTTTTATAGTATGTGTAGTTATATCCTTTATGAGCTCAGTGATAGTGCAAAGTATAACTATAAATAAATGATGCAGAATGACAAAACATTACACTCAGCACATTTCACATAGTGTCTGACTCTATTGTTCTTATGGTGTTATTGATAAAGTTTCAGATTCCCATTGTTTGGTAATGGTATCTGCCTTATTATAATGCTCCAGACATATTGTTGATTTATAAGGCTATTGTCGCATTATTGTTTACTCTTTTTGATAAAATTATGTAAGAAATACTACAATTACTTGTATTTTTGGGTTTGTCTTTACGAATGATGCATTCAATACTAGCAAATTGATGATACTGTTATAGACAAAAAAATAATAATCAGCCCGTTTTATTTTAGTTTTTATCAGTACCAACTAACTTACAGTACAAAAATTTTTACTGTAAGTTAGTTGTTTATCAGTACAAAAATTTTACGAAGTAACTATTCTCTAATCTGTGTCAGTACTCTGCATTCTTTTGACGTAAACACAGAAATAAATTTGCTGGATTTTAGAGAGCTTTGAGAGCTTAAAGTATCTTATCTGTATCATACAAACATCATTGATAAGTGTGTATATTCCTTCATATGAAAGGTTATTTTTTTTGTGTTTATTTCACACATATCAATCAAAATAGGTAGAGTTTTCAAATTATTATACAGAAAAAGAAATAACTAAACAAATTGTTGTTATACACAACATATTATTATCTTACCTTCTGGGTACGCCTGTTTTCGAGATATTATATCAAGGATAATATGACTCGAGTTATAAAGGTGTCCCATAGCGCGCATGTCGAATTCCACCTTCGCCACATAAGTTGCGTTGATCACAGGCGTCGAGTAATTAACAACAGACGTCTCCAGCACCCTGGAGAGCCCATCTCGAAGATTATCAGTTATGTTTGTTAACCACGACTGCCCCGCTACACCACCAACCAAGGCACAAAACAATACTGCACACCACATTTTGCCGGCGCACCCACTCATTTTTCTTCTTCTCAAAGATTCATTATCACAAAGTAAGGCAGTTAAGAGATTTTTGCACGAGATAAACTATTTGTTTGCAAAACAAACACACAAATATACCCGCACTATAAAATATATAAATAAACACAGATTCGGGTCGATAAGAAGTCGTAAGAGAAACGTTCCAAATATAAGAAAGACAAAACAGGCACTTGAATATAAAGAGTCTTTATCTTATTCTACGCACGTTTTATGTTAAGATTTACATATTTAACAAAAAATCTTTTGTTACAATATATGCCATTCCAACCAAAACACAACACGCCCGACGCGAACGACGAACGAATCTGAAATCTGAATTCTGACTCAGATTTTTCTTTTTTTTTATTCTGCTGAGCGTTAAATGTTGCCACGTCTATTGCAATACTCCCAATTGTTGGGAAATTATTTATTTAACAACATTAAGCTAATATATTTTTACATAGAATTCGATTAATTATATAAATGAATGTCTTTTTGTATACGTACTCTAGTTTATTTTCATTAGATACTTTTTAATTAAAGAAACACGTGTTTTTGCACGTGTTATTGATGTTAAAAAAAAATCAAGTTCACATTTACCTACGATTTATTTTTACGAGTTATTAAATGACATTTGAACTGTGGTCTAAATCTCGTACCGCATATTATATTAACACAACGGGTATTCATAATAAACTTAGACTTCAGAGTCAGTTAATATAAAAATACTACAGAAATTTCTTTCTCCCGATTTCTGACAGTCTTCGTTAATAAAAAAAGGCTTGAGTAAGACTTGGATCATGAGGATCAGGATGTAAGACAAGAAACTACATAAGTATTGAGAAAAAAATATTTTTTTTTTGGTCAATAATAAATTTTTGTCAGAATGCTCAAAACAAATAAATAATTGAATTTATTTTATTGATTATGTATTGAGAAAGTTATCTTCGAGGGCAATTCAGTTATTCTGCTCAATATTCGTCAGTTATTTATTTTATGGTCATTTTTATTTATAAAATATAGACCAGCTTATTTTTATTTATTAGCCGCAGTATTACTTTTATGTTTTTGACGTGACAACGTCTTATAATTCGATAGAGCCGGCTGCACGCACGAAAAAACATGACTCATGCGGCGTTACCTCGCTATGAGGCGTTCCATGTGCAAGTGAGAGCGCGGAACGAGCGACAAAGAAGCACAATCGGACGTTGTCACGTTCAACTATCGTCAGTAAACCGACTTTACAGACAACCAATTTTTTTGACGTGACAACGTCTTATAATTCGATAAAGCCGGCTGCACGCACGAAAAAACATGACTCATGCGGCGTTACCTCGCTCTGACTCATCTGAGGCGTTCCATGTAAAGCTTGAAGTGCGAGCGAGAGCGCGGAACGACCGACAAAGAAGCACAATCGGACGTTGTCACGTTCAACTATCGTCAGTAAACCGACTTTACAGACAACCAATTTTTTTTTTATTATTATCATGGTGTACATATTACTGATCTATAGTTATTACCGTTTAGTCATCCAAATCTGTCCAGCAGTTTTTTTTTTCATGATGAGCTGATGACAAACTCACATACATATTTATGTCCACCTTCGCAAACATTCACATTATGCAGTAGCATTATACATGATTCCCAAAAGAAAAGAAATGGCTTTTCTTATTTTATGTTTGTATTTATTAAAATACTAGCTTCCGCCCGCGACTGCGTCCGCGCTGATGTCGGTCTTCGCGTGGATGGTTTATTTCTCCATTTTGAGTAACTCTGACAATTACATCTTAAAAATATCTATTGGACCCAAATACGGCTAGGCCTATAATAATACGCAACGTGTGTTCGCGGTTCTACAGAACAACGTCTATGGATAAAACTGAAAAATTAAGATTAATTTTTTTCTACGTATTTTTCCAGGATAAAAAGTATCCTATTTTACGCCCAGGATAATAAGGTATAATTATACCAAGTTTCATCGAAATCGAACCGTTAGTTTTCACGTGATGCCTTCACATACAGACAGACAGACAGACAGACAGACAGACAGACAGACAGACAAAAATTTTTTTAATCACATATTTGGGTTTGGTATCGATCCAGTAACACCCCCTGCTATTTATTTTTTCAATATTTTCAATGTACAGAATTGACCCTTCTACAGATTTATTATATGTATAGATGCAAATAAATATTCTATACTTGGCAACACTGCAGTCTACTGATAAGTTCAACTTTAAGATTACGACTGAAGGACTTGTATCCATGGTTATGAATAAATTATTAAAAAAAAAAACTGATAAGTTCAAGAGCTTTTATTGGTTCTGAATACAAGGCTTTTAGAACTAAAAAATAGTAACAGTAACTCTTCAGTAACTTTACTAAACTGGTAAATGCACAGAACATGGTATATATATGAAATTATTTCAACTTTAAAATGTATGCATTTTTTTCTTACGTGAAATATGTAATAATTATTATGCTTAGGGGTCATATAGCCAAATATCACAGCGCGCAGCGGTAGCGAGTATTTTTAAACCACATTTTAAACTATGGACTGTGAAATCAAGCCTGATTCCTGTTGCCCCTCTGTTGCTAAGTATTTTTTTAGAATGAATCCTAATAGATTGAGTTATCGAACCCTATATACAAAATTCATGGAAATTGTAAGAGACGTTCGAGTTACGAGATTCAAATTGATATTTTTATCTATACTAATATTATAAAGAGAAAAACTTTGTTTGTTTGTTTGATTGTAATGAATAGGCTCATATTACTACAGGACCGATTTTAAAAATTCTTTCACCATTCGAAAGCTACATTATCCACGAGTAATAAAGGCTATATATTATCACGCTAAGACCAACAGGAGCGGAGCCACGCGGGTGAAACCGCGTGGCACAGCTAGTCTCTTATAAAGGTATAAGAAGATATTGTTTTGAGAGTTCATTTGATTAAAATGATAATATAACTAGGTATGGTTCAAAAATATATAAAGGGTTGTAAAAAAAAAACACATTTATTCATGTATATAGTACAATTTATTAAAATATCCATTTAATGATTAGGAACTACTTCCAACACAGATATCTACAAAACATAAAGTTTGTCTACAGTTTTAAAATGCAATCTATTTAAATAAAACTCAAAGGTGACTGATATAGTGATCTATCAACGCACAGCCCAAACCACTGGACGTATCGGGCTGAAATTTGGCATACAGATAGATGTCATAACGTAGGCGTCCCCTAAGAAAGGATTTTAGAAAATTCGTCCCCTAAAGGGGTAAAATAGGGGATAGAAATTTGTATGAAACTTTTTATTCCTTGGATGTATTTGCATGAAATTGGGCATGTAGATAGATCATATGACGTAGACGTTCTGTTAAGATTTTTTTTTTAATTCATCCCCTAAAGGTGTAAAATAGGCAATAGAAATTTGTAGGAAACTTTTTATTCCTTTGATGTATTTGCATGAAATTGGGCATGTAGATAGATCTTATGACACGTAGGCGTCCGGTAAGAAAAGATTTTCGAAAATTCATACCCTAGCTTTGCCCTGCGGTTTCAGTCAGTAATCTATATCTATATATATAAAACTCAAAGGTGACTGATATAGTGATCTATCAACGCACAGCCCAAACCACAGGACGTATCGGGCTGAAATTTGGCATACAGATAGATGTCATAACGTAGGCGTCCCCTAAGAAAGGATTTTAGAAAATTCGTCCCCTAAAGGGGTAAAATAGGGGATAGAAGTTTGTATGAAACTTTTTATTCCTTGGATGTATTTGCATGAAATTGGGCATGTAGATAGATCATATGACCCGTAGGCGTCCGGTAAGAAAAGATTTTCGAAAATTCATACCCTAGCTTTGCCCTGCGGTTTCAGTCAGTAATCTATATATTATATAAAACTCAAAGGTGACTGATATAGTGATCTATCAACGCACAGCCCAAACCACTGGACGTATCGGGCTGAAATTTGGCATACAGATAGATGTCATAACGTAGCCGTCCCCTAAGAAAGGATTTTAGAAAATTCGTCCCCTAAAGGGGTAAAATAGGGGATAGAAGTTTGTATGAAACTTTTTATTCCTTGGATGTGTTTGCATGAAATTGGGCATGTAGATAGATCATATGACGTAGACGTTCTGTTAAGATTTTTTTTTTAATTCATCCCCTAAAGGTGTAAAATAGGCAATAGAAATTTGTAGGAAACTTTTTATTCCTTTGATGTATTTGCATGAAATTGGGCATGTAGATAGATCTTATGACACGTAGGCGTCCGGTAAGAAAAGATTTTCGAAAATTCATACCCTAGCTTTGCCCTGCGGTTTCAGTCAGTAATCTATATATTATATAAAACTCAAAGGTGACTGATATAGTGATCGCACAGCCCAAACCACTGGACGTATCGGGCTGAAATTTGGCATGCAGGTAGGTATCCTCTAAGAAAGGATTTGGATCAATTCTACCCCCAAGGGGATTAAATAAGGGATGAAAGTTTGTATGAAACTATGTCAATTTTATACCGATCGGGCTTAGAGTAAGTAAGGATTTTGTAAAATTTCACCTCTAAGGGGATAAAATATGTGATTAAAGTTTTGTAGGCCCTAAGTTTTTACATACGCTAAAAAACTGTACCAAAGCCGCAAAAAATATACCTAATTAATATTAATACTTCTTAACGCGAGCGAAGCCGCGGGTAAAAGCTAGTATATTAATACTATTTGAGATTTTAAACTTACACTATACATATAACAATACTATCTAAATATATTATCATCATACAGGGGCCCATATTTTGAAAGTATTATGACCTCTTATTTCCAGACAGTTTACGCCGTGAATTGAGCCGACTGGCATATTCATATTATGAACGCAATAACTAGCCATGGTTAATTATGGTATAGTATGAATTTACTAGTTAGTTCAAATTCACGACGTAAACCGTCTGGTAATAAGAGTACGGCCCCTGATTATAAATAACATTGGAATTTAATAACATTTTACAAATGGCATGTCACCAGACTAGTTATGATAATTTCATCAACATCTAAGATAATTAAATACCTTTTTTATGCTTAATTCATTTCAGGGTGGTTCATGCAGTTTAAATGTATTCATGATGGAGGTATTGAAAAAATTACAGAATTAAAATAATTCACAAACCATGTTTACTTACTATAATTGACAATCATCATATTAATTTTCTTTTATATTTGTTTCTTCTAGTAACAGTTTTTTTATAACTTTTGATATAGTTGATATGTCCACAAAAATGTTTAAACATTAAATTTATAAACATTCGGGCAATTTTCTAGAAACAGGTAACATCTGAGCTAATACCTATAATATAGTTAATTAATCTTTGACACACAACATGCTAAGTACAAAAATATAATCTATTATAAATAATTTTCTACAATTATTGATATTCATCAAAATTTTTCAATGCATCCAGCTTTTAACTGTACTATTCATAAAATATAATATAATACTTTCAACATACTTAATGCTTTTATAATACATTGAACCAAAAGTGTTTCTTCCGTCATATTCTGACTTAAGAAAACCATAAAAGCGCCTAAAATTTCATCTGTTTTTCATACAATTTCTTCATTCTTTGGCTTCTTATCCAACAGGGCACTTGTCTCATCATCAGCGTCAGGGTTCCTGGTAGCTACAGCATCCAGGGCTTCCTGAACTTTTTTGGTATTTAAGGCTCTTTTATCGAGTTCAGGAATACTTTCCAACCATTTGAGACTGTCTGGTGAGGCGCTGTAGAAAACTAGTTGTAGTTTCATTTCTTTGAACTTCTTTATTAAGCGGGATATCACCTGGGGATAATGGTTTATGATTAATTAATCAATTTATGTAATAACTTATTACTGGGTACATTATTTATTTGTTTCCATATTAATTACGAATAATTTAAAAAGTTATAGTGTATAAATGTACAAACTTCTGGATATTGTTCGAGTTGATAATGGACATGTGACTATGTGTGTTGCAACTACAATTAATATTTTACGCCTACAGAATCTATCCACCAATTTTAATAAAAGCGTATTAACATCGCATCCCACTTATATGTGCCCTATGCCAATAATTATTATTTTTATTTTAAGTTACTATAAAATGTTTTGGTGTTATAAAGTATTCATTATATTTTGTATTAAAAAATATGAGTTGTAATATGTCGCAGGCAAATTGTATAATTTTTCCGTTTACAAATGTCATCGTCAGTTTAAAAACGCATTTTGTATAGACTTTTGTATTCTGAAAAATAATTCATTTATACATATTTCACAAACCTGAGTAGCAGTATAATCACAGAGAGCGATGCTAGAACAATCGATGAGTACGGGACAGCCAGCTGCCGAGGCCGTGGTCAGAACGATAGCGGCAAATCGTTCCGCGTTCGCGTATACTAGCGCGCGACGGACGGATACGCGGATGACGTCACCGCTGTTTGCCTGTCATTTTGTAAGAGGGGAAAATTAGGTATTGATAGCTTTTTTGTAATATTGCTTTGGAAGTTGAAGGATAGATAATTTTAAAACTTATTGATTATTAGACTACTTATTCAATATTGAATAAAAATATTTATAATAATAACTATTCACATTCATTTTATTACATAGAAGAGGACAATATTATTATAGTAACGTTTCTAACTAATGAACATTTTGTGCTCTGGGTTTATTAAAAAAAAATGCTGTTTATGTAGAGTTTTCTTTTATGCTAAACATATGAGCTAGTCTTTCGTTTTAAGTAATTGTTTTTTTCTTGAATTGCAGAAGTTCACAAAAATTTTGAGAATTTTTGTAATTGCAATGAATGAATTTTGTTTTTTCTAGTCCTCATTATATGTGGAGTTTTGCAGCAACTCACCTTAACTTGCGTCATATCAACGGGCGACTGCATAACATCCTTCACCAGTACTGCTAGCCCCGCCATGGCGCCTACTAACACGGAAAGTTCCAGACTCTTCCACACTCCAACCATGAAGGTTAGGAACCAGATGGCTAGCTCCCGCTTACTGCCCTTCCAGAGGTTGAATACTACGTTTATGTCTATCTGTAAAATTATTGTGAGAAACGCAGGATTATAAAATATGGTGTATTATAATAAAATGAGAATAAAAAATGCAACTGAAAATGTTTGCGATAATAAACAAAAGTTTATAGTGACAAAAACGAATTACTACACATAAAAATGAAGATTAAAAATTAGTACATACAAGGGCCATTTATTAAGTTTTTAATAGTCCCATTTCCAGAGTAGTCAATATCCTACTATTATTATAAAGGCGAAAGTTTGTATGGATGTATGGATGTTTGTTACTCTTTCACGTAAAAACTACTGAACCGATTACAATGAAATTTAGCACACATATAGAGGGTAACTTGGATTAACACATAGGATAGGTTTTATCCCGGAAATCCCACGGGAACGGGAACTCTGCGGGTTTTCCTTTGCAAACGCGGGCGAAGCCGCGGGCGGAAATCTAGTAACTTATAAAGGTTACTTTATTAATTATACATTGTTAGTTAAATAGTTAGCATGGATTAATATTTTGATACTTACCATAAAAACTACAGCACATATTAGTACGGAAGATAGGCATGCTTTCGGAATGAAGAAGAAGTATTGCGTCAAGAAGTTCAAAGCCAATAGAGTTATTAAACCTGGAAAGATAAACTCCTTAAATACAATATATTAATAACAATGATTACAATTTACACGTTATCATATTATCTTAGTGCAGTATAGTTAATTATGTTTATTAAGATACTACGGAAATAAGATCAACAATAATCGAATTGCGTATTTGAATGTAACAATGTTTGTAGGTAGAAACTCATTGCCTCTATTGTTAATAAAAAAAAAATACATTTAAACCTTAGAGCTAATTTACAAAGCTAAAATTTTACTCATTTTATAAGAATTCCTTTACCGTCTACTTTATCAAGGAAATTGAACTTTTCATATAGGTCCAAAACTATTCTATATATCAAAAACCACCCAAATAACATTGAACGTTTAAATATTTAAGTACCATTTAATTCGCATAATATTTCTTTAAACCTTTTGAAGCGAAACTTCTTTAGGCGCGTTGAGAGTAAAATTTCAAGGTCACATCATGGCAATACCGTCACGTCATGCAGTAAGGCGACGAATCTTGCCAAAGAAGTTTCACTTCTGACACGTGTGCTCGGCATTCGGCTTTTTTAACTGCAAGCTATACCTGAATAAAACCCAGCAGCAGGAGTCCTAACTCCAGACGAGTGTGATACAGCTGATCTTGTGAACGCTCCACAGGTTGGCATCGCGTGGACAAACGAACCGGCCACATTACATAGTCCAAGAGTTACCATCTCTTGAGTTGCGTCTATACGACCTCCGGGAGCTGAAAATTAAAGTCGGTTATATACAAACATACAGGCGAAGTCAATAAAAGAGTGTTAAAAAGAAAGATGTTAATTATTTTTGAAGAGGACTCGAAATTTTTTCATATTGATATAAAAAAAAAATAATGAAAGCAAACGCCAAATGTATTGCTAAGCGTCAAACTCGAGAACGGGACAATTAATTCGGCAAATGTTTTTAACATTTTTATTTTGGCACAAGGTAGGTTCTTTTGGAGAGAAAACACGTAAAAAGGGCAATAGGGAAGAACAAAGTCGGCTAGGACAGTTAGTTTATTATAAACATTCAACGAATACCCTTTCCCTTTATTATGAAACTTAGTGTCTCTAAACATGACGATTCAATTTAGATTTTTTTCAAATGTTCATGTAGATTTTCGTTATCTTTTCCCTAATAAATGATACCTGTTATAAATATTGTCTCACGTAGGTGTGACACTGAGATACACGCAAGAAGATAAAATAAAAACCGTTTATAAACATAACACAGTTTTATACCGCAATTCAAAAATTACTATTACGAATTTGATATTTAAAAATTTTTTCGAAAAAAAAATGTTTTTTTTCAAAATGTATACTTACAAAATGCCTTAGCGATGGCAATATTAGCGAGTACCATAACCACAGGCACTATGATCAATCCAGATCCCAGGTGGTCTATCATTTCCATAAAACCTAGCGTCTGGTTGTTCATCACTGCGCTAAATGGAGGCAGACTCACTTGTGGTAGACCTGGTTCTACTCGACCTGGAATAAAAATTAATAATATGAATGGATAAAAAATTATA
The DNA here is from genome assembly GCF_905220415.1 of Colias croceus. Lineage (NCBI taxonomy): Eukaryota > Metazoa > Arthropoda > Insecta > Lepidoptera > Pieridae > Colias > Colias croceus. The sequence goes on from NC_059547.1 coordinate 2,849,627, forward strand.
AGCATGAAAAAACCATTTTGTTCGATGGCTCGAATATTTTTTATCATTTTTTCTCTATTCTATATTAGAAGTTCTATTAACTAGAGTTGAAATTACGTTGCGAATTAAGATACTAATAGTGTTGTACTAATACTGATACTGAAGTAGCAGGTGCGAAATAATTATGTACTTACATGAACAACTAATGTTCCTATTTTTATATCAGGAATCTAAAAAGGCACTCAACGTTGCATTTTAACTGCCTTATATAGACGTTATAATACTTAACAAGCGAATAGGACTTAATGTTTTATTCCTAGTAGTGTAATGTTTACATCTTACAAATGAATAATAAAATAATAAGAAGATAATTACCAGATAATTTGAAGAGCAGTTTTTCTGGATTGTAAGTGCAATAAGCGACTGTAGATGCGATGCCAACGACTAATGCATTCCGGGCGATCGATATCATCCATAATACTTTTTTCAACCTGTATTTCTTTGGATTTACCTTGATATCTTTTAGTTTCTGAAATGTAAACATTATTTTTTTAAATAGCAACAATCGATGGATGACTTCTCAAAAGCGTTAGTAGTGTACTTTGGAGAAATCGTATAAAAAAAAATATTGAATCAATTACGTTTTTTTACAGATTTTATACTATGTATAAATAAATCAGTTCTTAAATTTATATTTAAGAACTGATTTATTTTGTATTTGACTGTTATATGTGTATAATAATTGAAATAGAAGTGTTTTCGTTCTAACTAAGACAGGCGATACCCGTTAGTATCTACAGTACCTACCTATATAAATCATAAAATAGTAATTACATATGTGAAGCACAACAGATATAGTAAGATTATGCAATATCTATCCTTCGAATTAAAACAATAACCAACCCGTAAAGACAGCAAAACAGTACAGCACGAAGCACCAAGAGCACAATCCGTCCACCGCACAGACAACCAATTCTTCATTATAAACGATAGATTCTCTACAAGGGATTCTGCGATAAAGCTCAGTCCCAATAGACCCTTGAGTTGAGCCACTATGATCGTCACAGCAGTTGCTGATGTGAACGCACTTGTCACGGATGGTGATATTATGTCGACTAGGAAACCTGGAATAGGGAAGAATGTGTAATAGAACATATTAGATTAGATAGTTTTTTTTTGTAGACAGGGAAGCGCTTGACCACAATCTCGCCCGATGGAAAGCTAAGATGTGGTATAAGATGGTAGGTACGCGCTTCCCTAGTAGGTACCGATTCACTCTTCGCTTGACTCAGTTTACTGAAAGATTTTGTTTTCCTATTATTATCCCAAATGGGAGGTGCCGTGACGATTCGAAATACATATAAAACAATATTATGAACCACCTGGACATTGGTTGCATAGCTTTGGTACCTAATTCATGACAAAAGCAATCATATAGGTAACCTTTTAAGTATGCAATAACTCAATCTTATCTTAGACAAATGTAAAGCTTTTTTACAGTTTGGAATCTGTTTATTCGTATATTGTATTCATAGTATTGTGTTCATAGTATTGCATAAATGATTGCTTTTAGCAAATATTTAATATTAAATTAGATAATGTGATGTCAGTTTGCACGTAGGTAGACGTCACAGCTCTAAAGAGATCTAAATTTATTACCGGTTAAGCTATCTAAGATATTAATTTATCTGCAAGTAATTATTTCTGTTGAAAAAACGATTAAATTTTACTGTTTATACCTACTGCATGTAATTTGATAAACGTTTCTGTATACTTGACTTTTTTGCACAGTAAAAAATTGTCACAGAAATGGCTCATTTCGATTTTTTTTTACTATTAGCAATATGAAATTTAAAAATGAATTCTAGGTTCTTAAGTTTCGATACCAACACGTATGTTACCAGTTAGAAGTATTTACTAATAATTAAAGCTCTTTTTATTTTTTTTATTTTTAATTAAAGCACCATCTGCTAGTAACACATTAAGTATTAATAATTAATCTTTTAGAGAAATCACCAAAATATTTTTACCAAGTTTTAACAATCCCATGATGAAGACGACACAACCGGACAAGAAGGTCAAGAGCACCACAAATTCGATCGGCAGGCCACGGCATATTTGCAGAGTAAGCAGGGCCATCAAACTAGTGGGCCCTATAGATACCTCCTTCACGGTACCCAGGAACATGTATAGCATTGTACCTATAGAAAAAATATGTTAGAACCCGTTGGCATTTATGTTAATAATTTTACGATTAATTCTTTCATTTTAATGTTTTTGTATCTTCATCGACACTCGACAGTAGATTTATTTCGAGTACCAATCTGTCTTGGTGAACTAATATGTTCAAATTTTTAAAAGGTTCTCAGGCGTTTTGTAGCATTTGAATAGCAAGCAACACGAGACGAGATCCCGCCTCGTGTTAGATTTTTTTCTATTCTGAAAAATAATTTATCTATGTTAAGTACTAGTTAGGTTGGTACTACGCAAAATAATTTTTTTTAGACGTACACTTTTTGCTAGAGGTACACGTACATAAAGCAAATAATTTTAAAACATTTATTTTTATTAAAATAAAAACCAACTCTACATAATATACCTACATTTTTATAGAGCTTGAACAAAATCAATTGTAAAGAAAATTATTTCAGCATTAATTTTAAAATAATGATGGCAGGTAATGAAAGTGAAATTCATTTACGTTACGTTTCAATATTACTGATAAAAATAATTACCAAACAAAAAAAGCAAGTCTGGAATAAATATACCTACACATCGATAATAATTTCTATTAATTCAAAATAAAAATATTATAAAATTTAATATAATAGAATAAAATTATTATAAAACTTGTGGATACTCATGTTGAAAAGAAAAAAGTACCTACGCGATCGCCTGCGATTTTAACTGATTTTGATAAAGCAGGACCTAAGTTGCACTGTATAATATTTATGTTCTTCGTTGTATTTCTCAGACAACTTTTATTTTAATAGCGAGTATTACAACAAATAACATTAAATTCCCCCTTGTAATTGTTTGTTAATCATATATTATTTAGAGTTCTTTATAAAGCCAGCTTACACACATTTACGCAATACGATATTATAAAAATAAATTTGATAATTAGAATCTGAACTACGACTACGACCTACATAATTTTTGGTAAAATATTTCCTTGTAGTGCAATGTTTATTATAATTCTTATTTTCATTTATTCTCCATACACATTTTGTAAAAATTCATCATCACTTTTATTACAAAAATTCTACAAAACTATTCACTACTAAACTACGAATAAAAAAAGTAATAGATCCTACAGTATATAATATTAACATAAATAATTTGAATACAAACCCATAAACGCGGAATACAGTCCATACTGCACCGGGAGATTAGCGAGCGAAGCGTACGCTATACTTTGCGGCACGAGCGTCAATCCGAGCGTAATCCCGGCTATCAAATCCGCTATAGCATTTGTTCGATCATATTTCGGAGCCCACTCTAGTATTGGCAATCTTCTCTTACATTGCGCCAACCATCCTCCCCCCGACTTCTTCTTCGTTAACGTAATTTCTTGCGCCTCCATATCACAACACTTCTAAACCATACAAAAATGTAGCACCCGTTCGTACACCTTGCTATTATCAGGAGTACTGGCGTGGTGATGCCTCCGCATTATCTTTAAGACAGAACCTGTCCGAGGCTGCGACAAACAGTACAACTATCCTGATAATGGCTTCTTGTTCTAACACATTGCGACCTTTAATCCATTATACACACGCTATTAGTTTGATAAGTCCGTTTGCTTTTTCGTGTGACATAATTAGCCGGAACGATAAACCGGGAACGCGTGGTTTGTTTTTATTATTCATAATATTACTCATTTTAAAATGAGTGAACGAAAGACCATCGATTATTAGGAATTAATTAACTTCTGAGGCTACATCATGTATAAAACATCGAAGCATTTCACCGGTATATAATGACAAAAACAATTCAAAGTCGCTTAATGTCAATGTCGGTTTTTCCTTATCTTTTATAACAATAATATACAATACATGTAAAACAAATATTCACTTGTTAATTATAAATATGCAATCTAACAATATTACACTATTAGCTGGTTCCTCACTCTACACAAACAAATTTCTGTACATCTATATACATATAATAAATCTGTAGAAGGGTCAATTCTGTCCATTGAAAATATTGAAAAAATAAATAGTAGGGGGTGTTACTGGATCGATACCAAACCCAAATATGTGATTAAAAAAATTTTTGTCTGTCTGTCTGTCTGTCTGTCTGTCTGTCTGTATGTGAAGACATCACGTGAAAACTACCGGTTCGATTTCGATGAAACTTGGTATAATTATACCTTATTATCCTGGGCGTAAAATAGGATACTTTTTATCCTGGAAAAATACGTAGAAAAAAAATAATCTTAATTTTTCAGTTATCCATAGACGTTGTACTGTAGAACTGCGAACACACGTTGCGTATTATTATAGGCCTAGCCGTATTTGGGTCAGATAGATATTTATAAGATGTCATTGTCAGAGTTACTCAAAATGGAGAAATAAACCATCCACGCGAAGACCGACATCCGCGCGGACGGAGTCACGGGCGAAAGCTAGTTTTTCATAAATTTTTATCATTTATATAAAACGAACATCAGAAAGATATACATTTCTATGAGTAGGAACTATACTAATAATAAAGGTCTGGATTTTGACCTAGAGCTACACATAAAGATTAAGATAAAATGCATAACGATGTTATTTTTGTAACAATTATTATTAGTTCATGACAATACAAAACTAACACTCTTATCTTACTTTCCCTGGTAACAAATAGTATTTATGAAGAGAAGCTTTTACGCCCTTCATTAATAAATCTTAATGATTGCAAGGTACGTTCAACGATATAACCAACTTACTTATGAAACAGAAGAAAATATTATTAATTATTATTGTCATTGACATTTATAGAAGTTAATCTTTTTTTTTTTAAAGTATTTCTTAATATCGCCATAGTATATTTATTATATTCTATCGCTCTTTTTATTTAAATAAAAAAAATAACAATCCCTAATCTTAAATGTTTTCGCTTCGCTTCCAATTAGACTTAAGCAATGTTAAATATGTAATTTATTTCTATTACTTTCGGCTTTAATAAAACAACAATATATTAATACCAACATATTTATTCTATACAACCGATGTTTATTGTATACACATACAGTAAATGCACATAAACAATCATTATATTTATACTAAACAATTCCTCAGGTACTTACACTAGAGTACATATTAACTTTCAGTACAATATATTATATAAATAAATTTTAATTTACATATTTGATAGACGAATATTATGAGCTTGAGGGACATTAATTAAAAGCTATGAAATAAATTACAACAAATTACAATATTATAATAAATTAAAACGATGTTAACAATAAAAAATTAAATACCAAAAGATCCCATTACTTGACTTTCTTCATGATTAAATCTATCTGTTCGTCTACACGAGCGCTCGTACCTCTGCAACAAACGAATAAAAATAGTATCTTGAGATGTGATCATTGTTATTATTGCAGTAGGCATTAATTTTCAGAAAATATTTTTTTTTCGAAAATAAATATAATAACAGTTTTATTTTTGTACCATTACTAAATCTCCTTTGATTTTCACTCAATATGCAATTACATATTTCACTCACATTGTATTTTTTGTGTTTTAATTTCAATGCAAGTCAATAATTTCGTACGGTCTACGTCACTTTTCAATAGGTTTAGTGACCTCTGAGAGTTTATTGCCGCCAAAACGAGATATTCGAATTTCTTCTTTTTTTCATTCAAAAGACTTAAAAATAACTGTTTTTATTTTTTATTGTATTCAAAAGTTCAAAACGCAGCACGAACAACATAAAAACCACCGTCTTCTTTAACATAAACAAAAGAAAGAACTATTTCGCAGATAAACCATGAACTGTACAAATTATAAATGTAATATCAATTTGTAGCTTTATACTAGGTAAGTATTTCACTAGAAAGCAAGTTTAAAATTGCAAAGTAAATAATATTTCTCCTATAATTATGTAAACCTAAATTTTTATATCGACATGATTTTAAAAGAGCGACTATGGAGTTTCTTGCCGGTTCTTCTTAATAGATAATTTCCGAATCGGTGGTAAATGTAAAAAAAATATGTAATGACGATTCAAAAGTGCTTCTAGAAGAGGCCTAATTAAATAAATAAATGTTTGAGTTTTGTTTGAGTTATTAAAAAAGTATCTCATACCTGTAAGCGCTCGGATCGGGTCCTACTGTTCTTCAGCCGGCGCCCATTGGGTTAGCTGAACAACTACCATAGCATTAGTTCAACGTACACCTGTGAACCTAAAAACCTATTTTTTCGTACCTGTAAGCACTTGGGTCTGGGCCAACTATTGCTATCAACTGCGGCACTTCAGCAGAGTGCTGCGCGAGTCTGGCCAGAGCAGTCATAGTACGCCAGAGATGTTCTTCAGCCGGTGCCCATTGGGTCAGCTGAAGAGCTGCCATTGCCAGCTCTACGCATACCTCGTCGAACACCTGTGGAGGGGACATTCGCAGAGATATCTTTTGGCAATACTGGGTGGGATCGAGTCTTTTGAAGTGAAATTTCTTTAGGCGCGTGGAGAGTATTTCAAGGTGGCGACGTGGCAATACCGCCATTTCATGGCAATACCGTCACGTAATGGAGTAAGGCGACGATTCTGGTATCTTTGAATCCTGCCAATGAAGTTTCACTTCTGACATATAATATGCATAAAGACATTTCATTTTCTTTAAAATTCAATATGTTATGAAACTCCAAAATTATTATACTGATTTGATTGCGGGGAGGTAATGACGAAATAGCAAACAAAACATTCGCCACTAAATACATCATATTTGCCAAAAAGAAGCAAAGTACTTTAAACCAAATAAACAAGAACATAAAAAAAATCATGAATGACATTTGAACATATCTGATTAGCTCGACAGTAAACTAACATTGAACTCTTTCATTAAAAGCGGTTATATTTTTATGAAATGTAAATAAAAGACGCACGTCGTAAAGTTTCTTAATTGACGTACCAACAAAGGTAATCCCCTGTCGCCCTGTTGTCGAAAATGATACAATTTTATAACTTGTTCCGAACAAATAAATGATTTACAATTAACATATTATATTACGTAGTATATTTAATGGGGATAATGCCTTTTATGTATAGAGAAATGAAGAAAAATACGGTTTAGAGAAAGAGAAATGGAAACGCTAATAATGCACAAAACTCCTTCAATAGCAGGATTATATGAATTGCATTCTTTGTAAATATTTTCGTAAGACTCCTCGAAGTATAAAATTTTCGTTGTTCTTTATTTTGTTTCTATTTTTACCTTAATGCAATTATCACTACGCGACATACTCTATATGACAAAAATGTTAAGTAATCAACGTTTAGTTGATTATTATTTTTGTGTTTAGTGTTTAGTATTACTGTTTTTCTTCTTTTGCTTATCTGTATCGGAGACAATATATACAGAGAAACTTTCAACTTTCCTAAAGAAAGGAAAGTCTGGCCGTCGCGTCGTGGGCTCTTGATTTATTTTGTTTCTGGCAGAACAAATTTACCATTTGTTGAGCCTGGACTTTTTCAACCGCAACACTTTTTAACAACTTAATTATGCATGTATGTTATTTTGTTAGTTGTTGTATAGGTATATATGAAGAAATCCGAATGCCTAAGGATGTTAGGTGTTAAGATAACAGTTCCAGCAAGGCTATAAACCAAGTTCAAGACCAATCGCAATACATCTATTCAATCATTATATAGATACGCTATTTCAGCCCGTGTTCATGAGCTATTAATACGAAACAACGCCTTTAAGCCATAAAGTACATTAAACAAAAACAAACATAATTTATAACGCAATTAAATTGTTGACTTGATAACGTTTTGTACTTGTTCATTTCATGGCCATGGGATTCCTTCTCGCGTGTTTTCCAAAATATGCTCGTCACTTTATATTACGTCTCAATACAACTGCATGCAACCTAATGTTACGACAAAACAATTTGCGTTTAAATAAGTATTATTCAAACATTGTTAACTTTTAGTGCATGTACAGTAATATCCCTATATGTAAATGAGACTATGATGAAAGAAAAACTTCAGAAGAATCGATAAGTAAAGTTGTAGACAAAAATGAACCATTTTAAAGACTTGGACACAATGAAACGGTCTTCTACGTTAATAGAAGTAAACATATTCAATGGCTATTAGAGACTTGCTGTATCTGTCTCCATTATCTTAGATTCAATTCCTAACTAACGAATTTGATCTATCCATGGTAAATTGATGATATTAATCATATCACAATTTTACGTTTTGTCTATTTCTTCCTAACCTATCATATCATCGAGTCATCTACAAAATACTTAATTAAACAAAGAAGCTGGCCCAAAACGTTTCTGTCGAAATAACTATTTATTTGTACGACATTAATCACATCACCAAACAGGACACTTCCCAGTGTGTGTGTATCTAACACAGATTGGCAGGCAAACAAATAGATATCGCTTAAATGAACGTTTCTTAGAACTTGTTTGTTAAAATTACATTGTCTAATATTTGTACTATTAAGTACTCTATTATGTTACTTTACTTCCTTCTTAATTTGTTACAAAAGTCTTAATTGTAATGCGTAAATACATATTATATAAAAGTGTTTATTATTTCAAATATTCATAGTTCCTGAGGCAGATGGATATCTTACTGGATATATGATACGTATTCAATTATTATGGCCCAATAAAACACCGATACCATGATAAAATGAATAAAAGTGAGACCGATAGACTTGGATTTCATAGGGACTACTGATTTCAGAAAAAGCTCGAAACATAGGTCATTTAGTTCAAAGCATAAGTTCATTAAAAATATTAGTGTATAATTAGAAAATTATTATACAAAGAAAAGCAATAAGTACATAAGTTAGATAAACTGCTGATATAAATTAATATTAGATTTAAACATTACAGCCATGCTCGGATAGTACAGAGTACTTGGTATGGTATTGCAATAAGAAACAGAACATCCAGTTTAATCTTGTTAAAAACTTTGATACCGATATCAATATGATTCGAACTTATTTAGATTTTAGTTCGTCGCATTATCGCATATTATGTTTTAATTTCTTTCGATTCAAATACTACCTTATTATTTACAACCCTCATGAATCACGATACGAAACCAAACCGAACAGACACCGAAAAACAATAGACATACATACATATAATGTTTCCTGGCATTTTACCTTAAACTTGGCTTGAGCTGGCAGCTGCTTACGAATGCTCCCGCCTAACCCCAACCGCTGAAAGATATACAGCTCTGCAGCGATACCATCGAACCAAGCAAATTTTGAAAAGTCAATAGAATTAAAAGACAAGTTAAAGAATCAGTATGATTTTGAACTGAATGGCAAAGTAATGAGGTTTGTTACGAACATTGTCACATGTTAAAGGACATTATACTTACTTACCTATACGAAGTTTAAACGAAAAAAAGCAAAATATAGAAGTGAAGGTCTCAAATCTCAATTTTATCTCAGAATCAAACACGTTACAGAATTAGTGTGATTTTAAAAAATAGAATGGTAAAGTCATTAGGGTTGTTACAGAAATACAGACATTGTTCTACGTTTTAGGACATCGTAGTTCTTTAGCGATAAGAAATAACATAAGGAACTAAGCAAAATATAGAAACCATAGAAAGATCTAATGTTATCACAGACATTATGGTCTAAGATCCGAACATAAGGCGAAATTCAACGGCGTGATAATAGAATGAGACCAATTTTATAATTAATTTAGTCTATTAAAAATGTATTAAAAATGGGTTGACTGGGAAAATCCTGGACAGCACATTTTTAATGAATTAAAAAAAAAACATTTATTTTAATTTTTTATTAAGTGCAGTTTCGAGATAATAAAACAATTTTGTAATAAAACAGTGCTTAAATAATTGTTTTTTTCATCATCCTATCAAGTGAAAATAACTGGTACCGACATACCTGTTTATACCTGCCAACCTAGCCGTTTGTCTCGGTAAATATTAGAAAACGACTATAACTGCACATTCTGTAGGTTTCATACTTTAAGTCTATTATATATTTTTTTTATTATCTTGATACTGCAATTAATTTAAAAAAAATGTTTTTTTTAATCATTAAAAATGTCCTGTCCAGGATTTTCCCAGTCAACCCATTTTAATACATTTTTTAATAGACTAAATTTATTATAAAATTGGTCTCATTCTATTATCACGCCGTTGAATTTCGCCTTATGTTTGGATCTTAGACCATTAAAACAAATCAGTAAGATTTTGAAAACAAAACGTTAAATCACGAACGTTAAGGCATATCGAAGCAATGCGGTGTTACGATTTTGGACCAAGACAATGATGACACGCCAAAGGAGGAGTCAATGTTATTTCAGACATTAAAATATAGAAGAAGCCAAAACTAAAGGAAGACTTAGACACAGAGTAAGTTAAGTGATTGCATCTTTGTAATTTTTAAAAACAATTGGTCAATATTATCACAAAAGCACGTAAGAGGTAGATTGTCTCAGCGATACCATTGAGAACAAAGGGGTTATGTAAAGTCAAAGGAAGGCCTAAATTGTTTTTCAGGCATTAAAATACCTAAAAGGACTGTTATAAGAAGCGATAGACCTAACAAAAACATAATTTTATCATGTTAAAGCAAGTTAGGTTTGTATCAGTGTGATTTTTAAAGAACTAGGATATATGTATAATGTCGAAGAAAATACATGTCCCCATAAAATTCAACCCATAAACTGCATACACGAGGCTGTATTATATGCGTAAATTATAATTTATCTAATCTTTAATTATATAATAATTGCGCAGATACCTATATACTTAAAGTCCATAAAACACGCATTTTTACAAACAGACGTAAAATATTTAGATTACCATCGGTTCGCTGCGCCAAAGGAAATTTCACGTTATCTAGACATAGGATTTTGTATGTCATGGAAATTGATATGATGTGTTATTTAATTAAAAAATATGAGATAACGCCTGTTCAATTAATATCAATGAAAACTGTAGTGTTAATATTTATTATGTTGTATCTGTAGTGATAATTTTATAAATAGTAAAGGTTGATTCAGTAAATAGATTCATTGCGGCATTTCTTTTTAAATTTTACGGAAAAAATTTACTGTCAGATATGTTTTAGAATAAATTTACCGCGCCATTTTTTTGTATTTTTTAACGGAATACCAATAATTTAAATGGTATTTTATTCAATAATGATTCGTATTTTATAAGCATACTAGCTTACCGCCCGCGGCTTCGTCCGCTGTGTCTAAAACCTAATAAATTATATACTAAAACCTTCCTCTTGAATCACTCTATCTATTTAAAAAAACCGCATCAAAATTCGTTGCGTAGATTAAAAGATTTAAGTATACAAAGGAACAGAGAAAGCGAGTTTGTTTTATACTATGTAGTGATTATTAATGTTCTTATTTTTGTCAAAGCAGTAAGATATGTGACAAATATTTTACTGATCAATGAGAATTTTATGTTCATGTTTCTTAATCATTAAAGCAAATGTTCTCAATTAAAAATTAAACTTTGAAGTCGTCGAGAAGAAAGACCTATAGATATTGACATGACATTTAAAATTTCCATATCTTACATTTTATGGTTTTTCTTTGCCCATAAATAATTCAACAATAGCCAGAAATCAATAATTATAAATCTAAAGTAAGTAACACACATAAAGCTAAGCTATAATAATACATCAGGATACAGACCACGGTCTTTACCTCCTTGCTGGCGATGTTATATAGTAGGGCTGTTCCACACTCACGTAGCTCTGTTTGTTCGCTTAGCATGCATTGGACGCATACCTTAACAGAAAAGTATGTAATGAATTAAATAAACTACTTTATAAGGTTTAAATTAAATTTGTTCCCTATACATTAACACGACAATTATATCGCTATTACATTTTTTTGTTGAATTTATTACAATTCTAACCTACTAAATTAATATTTTTAAATTATTATACCAAGGATTTTTACCTATTAAAAACTTCGCATTTCTTTTTAATTCTCTTTCATATAGATTGAAAATATTTGCAGTTGCAGAGATTTATTTTAAATTATTATTTCTCTTGTACTCTCGATGAAAAATCTTACATTCATAAAAATTTCTTTTCATTTGTTTTCATAAAATAAGTTTTTATTTATGATGTTTACTTACTTTAGTAGTAACTCTGATATTCGACAGCGCATGTCCACGATGTTCCCATTCACTGATGTACAGCAGCCATTCTGATGACGACGTGTTTTCAAACAGATTGCACATCTGTGGACAAATACGTGACCTAGAATAGATCCTGGTGGAACACCTTGTTACATAATTATCTAATGACGCAGCACACAAAAATTTTGTTCTTATAATTATAAGATTTAAAACTATTAACATAGGTTCATTAATAATAGTTGATATACTTATTTTCAATTTAAACAATATTTCATTCTACTATTGTGTATATTATCAAAAGCTTTAATTAAATCACACTTTTTAACTTCATATTTATCCGAACCATTATAGATATATATTGTACTAGCTGTGCCGCGCGGTATCACCCGCGTGGTTCCGCTCCTGTTGGTCTTAGCGTGATAATATATAGCCTATTTTACTCGTGGATAATGTAGCTTTCAAATGGGGAAATAATTTTTAAAATCGGTCCAGTAGTTTATGAGCCTATTCATTACAATCTAACAAACAAACAAAGTTTTCCTCTTTATAATATTAGTGTAGATAAATTTCTTATCTAAATACAAACAGAGCCAAAGCATGTTGCTCCTCCAGAGGCAGAGCATCTATTCCAAGTGCATAGCCCAGCAGTGCGTGTTGACGTCTGTCCTGATGCAGCACTAGAGATACATCACAGCGACGAGCTTATACCAACTAACCTAGACTTTATGACCAAATGTACCTTATAAAAGGTACAAATAAACCAAAATACTTACAAACAGAGCCAAAGCATGTTGCTCCTCCAGAGGCAGTGCATCTATCCCATGTGCATAGCCCAGCAGTGCGTGTTGACGTCTGTCCTGATGCAGCACTAGAGACACATCATCACGCAGGGCACTTGCGGCCAAACAACGGAGCACGCTTATACGAGCTGAACTGGAGATGCTCGGGTCGGAGAGGATGCGACCTGATGGGGGAAATGGGAATGCATTTGAAATTTATGTATACCAGCGTCATACGGTGTTAATTTGACCTTTAGGATTATAAAACAGTTTGTATGATTTTTATTTTTTTATTTTTTAGACAAACAAAGCAAAACACGTTTTACACGTAACATAGTATGCTGCACTTGGTATACAAATAACATTCATAATTTTATGTTCGCCATTAATTAAATTAATTTTTATGAAAAAATTTAGTTGGATGTAGATTTCATCACAAAGAGTCATTAAAATACGTACTCAATAATAAATAGTTATCCTATGTGAACAATAACTTCGTAAATATCTTCTTTCAAAAATATGTAAAATACATTTAAGGAATAATATCATCTATACATAATATAATAAATCTGTAGAAGGGTCAATTCTGTACCATGAAAATATTGAAAAAATAAATAGCATATGGGTGTTACTGGATCGATACCAAACCCAAATATGTGATTAAAAATTTTTTTGTCTGTATGTGAAGGCATCACGTGAAAACTAACGGGTCGGTTTCGATGAAACTTGGTATAATTATACCTTATTATCCTGGGCATAAAAAAGGATACTTTTTATACCCGAAAAAATACGTAGAAAAAAATGAATCGTAATTTTTCTTAATTTTTCCGCGCGGACGGAGTCGCGGGCGGAAGCTAGTGTTAAATTAAATGTCTAAAATGTAAACATTTATACTGGGTAAATATTTTGGTGTCACGTTGCAGTATACTTACCAATAAAACTTAAAAAGTCATCCCCAAGCACCCAGCTACCTTCACCCTGAACGAGGTACTGCTGTAATTCATCAAGACTTTGCTTTTCTTCAGGCGAAAGTTCGACACCTTCTAGATTTTTCGCGAACGCTTCAAATTCTTGTGCGCCCTGTAAATAAGCATAATGCCATTCAATTAAGGGTAAATGATTCAGAGCATCATTTATTTAACATTTTGTGAATTTAGAACAAATAAATAAAGGTTTTATTGTTCAAAAAGTAAACAATAAACATACAATTTTTTTTATAAAAAAATAAAAAGAGGATGTTTCAATTTAATGTATCTAGATTATATTTATTTAATCTGAGTCTACATATACATAATATGATATACATAAACCATACGATGGAAATATTCTGGAGAAATGTTGGCACATGGAAACCATATTGGTCATAAACTCCCAAAAGTCGCCAAAACATGTTTACGAGACTCACATCACACATATAAATAAACATGAATAAGTCTATGTACGAAATATCTTACGCATTAGAGCCATCTTTAAACTTGATATTGAAAATAACGAAATGACTCGGATGCATTAACGAGTGCATAAACATGTGCTCAGCTATAAAGTAGTCGTCGTAAAACATTTTATTCATATCCTGCCAAATTATACTTTGTAAGAGTATCTATAAAAACTTTTCAAACGATGATTTCACATGGCAATATAAAAAAATAAAAATGTTGAATACTTAAAACTGGAAATGCGATTTCGTTTAAAAAAAAATGACTTTTATAATCCTTTAAGACGAGCTTTTAATTAATTACAAAGTATAAAAGTTTTACAAATGTTTCTGTTTTAATTATCAACACCCATTTATTGCGATTGATTTCTTTTCACGCGTAATAGTTGTTATTTTCACTTTCAATGAGAACTCTATTCTATTAAAGACGTCAACCTATCTAATTACTTTTATAAATATAGTTCTTATTTTCAATTGATTAAGATCACAATTCAACCACAGACTTACATCAATATCCCTGTAAACAACTGGTGGATCCCTGGACCTTTTCTTTTGTTCTTCAGCACGACGTTCCTCTGCCTCCACTTCAAGGTCCCGAGAGCTAGGTCCAGCTAGGGACACTGGCTCTCTGGGCTCCACGGCTTCTACTGCTTCTGCCATTTCTGTGTGAATACCCGATACGGTTGAATTTTGAGTGTTTTTAAAAACGAGTAAAATGGAAATACTGTTTTAAATGTTTATAGGGATGAATGGTGGTTGATCGAGAAGCTGGATAGAGAAGTTGAACATTAAATGAATAAATCTTATTAACAGATTTATAACGTTGTTTCTACATGATTTCGCAAGCTTCAATAATAAAAATATAATCGAGCGCTAAAACTATACAAGCACCCGTTCCAAACCGAAAAATAAATTATATAAACAAAAATTGATTTTTAAGCTGCTTATTTCGAATACAATCTAAGTCTTAGAGTATATTTAATGCATTTAATTGTAATACTACTTTGGTCAATAACAATTCCTAAACACAGCAGAAATTGTCGCGCCTACATTAAATAGATCTTACCGGCAAAAGAAAATCACGAATTAAACGAACCCAATCAATTTCGTACACTAGATAAATATCTTCGCGAAGACATTTATTCGAAGATATTTCGGGCGTTTTATTTAAAGTTGCTTTCTATTCACTACAACTGGAACATGAACGTTCCAACATTAGTTCAAACAAACAGATAAAAAGAACGATTTACTTTCCACGTGTTCTCAACTTACTTGCACTAATTAATTTATATACAAAGTAATATGCACGACAACTGGACAGAAGGGAAGAGAGCGACACCTCAAATAGATCACGGCACCGGTTTGGAACGGTTTCCCAATAGTGTTGACTTCGAACTATTCCAGCGAACACGTGTACGGCCCACGTTGCGCCGAAAATAACTCCATCCACAAATCCACCTGCTCACCACCTGACCTACCTTCAAGTAGCCACGAGTCACCAAGTGATGGTAACAGGTCTCTTGCCGCGAGGAAACTGCCTCATGTTCGCTCCGTTTTGGCAACGTGCCAAAAACAAGCGGACGATGCCTCATCGCAATTATATTTATAATCGTTCAATCTAAACACGAACCCTGGCATACCCCATACATTCATAAATTGGAAAACATTTTGATGTGCATGCATTTTTATAATTCTTAAGTGATGTTAAGATTATATGCGTATTTGGAGCAGGCGATAGGGTGTCGAGTCGCGGCCTATTTGAGGAGCGTTCAACTGGTCAGGGAATAAATAGACGAGGTCGATCACATTTGTCTAGCGTTGCTCGTTGTTCTATAAAGATTTCAATCGTCACCTTTGTTTTATGATCACGTTTTGCGCTTGCACGTTTATTGATTAGATCGATTAGTATAGGACGTCATGTGATAGGAAATGATCGATAATTTCATAATAGCTAATATATTATAGGTGTTTAAGATATGAGGGCCAACATTAGATACCTACGCATAGAAAGTTGGTGTCTAATAGATTGAAATTTTAAAATTAGATAAAGTAATACTCAAAATAGAAAACATTTTTCAAACTGTTTTCTTACCTTTTTTTCGATTATATTTTTATCATTCACTTCCACTGAATTAATATGCATCAGGCATATAAATTCAGTAAAATTTGAATTCTTTTCTGATTCAATTCAATAATCTTTGCACGTCTGTCTATCATAATTGTGTATAAAAGAAATAAAAAAATATCTATGTAAGTATAAAAAAAAATAAAAAAATAATATCTATGTATAAAAAAAAAATTATTAGCAACTTCAAATATAACATTACAATATTGCTCTGCCTTCTGAACTACGTATTTACCTGTATCTCAGAAGGCAGAATATTGCTATTTAACTTATGTTTTATAATATTCACCTCCATAATATTAAAGGGGGTTAGCTTAATTGTCTTTATTTCACGTCACAACGGAGATGTGATTTTTGCTAGTAATATAGACTACTTTTTAACTGGAAACATCCTTTATCCAAAGCTACGGGCAAAAGCTAGTTAAAACTTAAATCCATACTTAATATTATAAAGATGAAGAGTTTGTTTGTTTGAACGCGCTAATCCCAGGAACTACTGGTCCGATTTGCAAAATTATTTCGGTGTTAGATAGCCCATTTATCGAGGAAGGCTAACAGGAGCGGAGCCATGCGAGCGAAACGGCGAAGCGCAGCTAGTAATATATTAAATAACTTACCATCAGCATCATCCCCAGTGCCGCCTTGTTCGCGCAGCTTCTTCCGTTTCTTCTCCTTTTTCCGTTCCTTCCTCGCCACCTTCTCTGCTATTGTGTTCCTCTTTGCGTCTAGTTCTTGAGACACTATCCTATGACAAAACATTCATAGGTTTTCAAATATGCTTGATATTTTTTTTGAAGTTATACTTCTTTTGGAGCGATGTTGAAAAATTATGAGAGTGAATTTTTACGATGCGCGCGCACACCGACACCTTTTAACAGCATTAAGTTAATTCTAGGTGGTATGATAATTGATAACTATTTTCAAGTTGTATATTCTAGTACTTTTTTCCCTACCGCAAAAGAAGTATAACTTCTAACGCGTGTACCTAAGTACACACACTCTTTTTTATCTTTATCTTTTTGAATACCTATTAGATTCATATTCACTGATAGTTACGGTTATAATATTTGTCCTAGAGTAGGTATGTGCTTACAAACTGCTGATAACTGAGTTTTGGCTTTTATTTCGTAAGTTGAATGAAAAATTCAAATGTAACTAACTACTGGAAAAAAAAATCTACAAATAACAACGCACAATCACTTTTCAATGTTTATTTACTTTTCAATATGGAATGTAGCTGTTACAATTTCAAATTTCGAATCATAGAACATTCTAGAACGGTCTCGACTGATCACGCGGTGTGGTACGAAGGACGCGGTAAATGTTCGCAGCGCGCAGTATCATTGCGAGTCCCGCAGCCGCAGCACGGAGCGACGCCACGTGATCCGATCCGTTGGACCTACGTGACAATTGTTTTGTAATATATATGAAATTATCGCTATTTGAAGTAGAAAATGAATACTTTTTTCCTGTTTACGTAATTTATATTACCTTCGTTAATAAAAGGGTAGTTCTAGTTAAACAAATTGTAATATAACACTACGAAAGAGTAGAAGAAATGAGGTCTACAGCGATTGTATTGTGATTTTCATAGCCTTTTAATTTAGAAACCATTCATATTATCTCTAGTAATAAAAACTTAAACATTATTTACGTTTGAAGCCTTCTATGTAACGTTCGATAAAATCTCGATGATCGCAGTAACAAAATAAACGCACAGAACCCAGTAGCAGCAATGCGTAAAGAATGCAGACGATTTGGACGATACCTATGTATGAAAACATTATAACTATTTTACGTTTTTCTTTTATTTTGGAGCGGACATCCGAGCTAACTTTGCCTAATCGTAAGCGATCACCACCCTTTTGTCTCTGCAAATTCGTTACAGCCTGCTTTTAAAGGGTCAGGGATAAGGAAAGTATTTAGGGTGGGTAAAGAATGGAAACTACTAAGACTAAGAAAAGGGCGTCTGAGCCACCGTAGAAAAGTATTTGAAAATTGTATCGTTTTACCCGGATGATTCTTAGTAAAAGTACATAATATTAATATGATTCAATTGTGTGATAGTTAAATTCATAAAAAAAGTGGAAAAAAAATTAAATAATCTTGGTATTACCTGGCTTCTTCGATTTGGTTATTGAGCGTTAGATATTCTGGACTGTCTTGACGGCTGTGGCGAACTCCATTTGCATACACCGCCTGAAAACACAGAAGGAGTTAATATCGGAATTTATTAATAAGAGCAGTATATTATTCAAGTCGGATTGACATCAATTGGCCATATCTGATTAACGCAGATAAAATTAGTATAAGTATTTTGGACATAGTTGTTTATTCATTCATCAGTATTTTTTCATTAATGACAAAATCATACATTCTATAGAATATAATATATTGTATACAATATACTTTACTTGGTAAATATTATAATTATTTCATACGCATTTAGTGACAATAAGACAGACATGTACACATTATATTAATAACTTATTGAAAGTGAACACACCATGCAATAAATATGCTGCCTACTTTATTTTTATAGATAGCTTTCATACTGCTTTTTTCTTAATTCTGAATATTAAGTGGGGAAATTTCTCAATGAATTCACTTTGTCATAAATGCTGTATAAAGGACTATCGTATACGTAATAGCTGTAGTAACAATAGTCTTAAACTTCATTTAATAGTCTTAATTTGTATTAAAATCATTAAAGCTTATCATAGTTACGAGTTAAGAGGAGATTGCGGTACTATATCTGTCTCTATCTACGAAGACAAAAATGATCGAATCGTTATTTTTGTCCTTTGCGCTAACTGCGTATGCGCAAGTTAGACAGTATCATAATTTTCTCTTTATATTCGAGGTATATAATTTATTTATTTAATTTATTCTTAACTCTACAGTAACCCTAATTTGTGTCTATTTTAATAATTTTAAAAGGTGTACTGAATATTTTTCACTATAACAATAGATTTTCTAATACCTATTGGGTTAGTTATCTATGTAGGTATATTGTATATGAACAATAACGTATATTGAAAAGTAAAACCTAAATTCAAATTTAAACATTTATAAAGGGCATTACCATTTTTTTTTATTATTAGATCTCAATGATAATTATTTTTCAGACATTTAAGAATAAATAAAACAGGTAGTTTTTTATATTTTTTATTTAGATTAATATCATATACCTTTTTATGTTAACGCACTATACGAAAATATGATCTATTATGAATGTCTCAACATTCATATTAATGAACTTTAAAAATACACATTGTTTTCAAATTAGGAGCTATTAACGTAAGTAATAATTAGTATATTATATTTTTGCATTGCAAATTAAGTGATACTTCCTAGAAGGATGGGTAATAAAGACACAATTTGATTGTAAATTATTTATACACATAATTACTTAAAGTTAAAAATAATAATATATAAGTGCACAAAGATTATTTTATTTACAAGAAAATTAATATATAATGCAGGAAATCGTTATAAGGAATCGGGTACCATGTTATATTATCTTATTAAAAGTTTAGTCAATTACAATGTGAGACAGAGATGCAAGATACACATAACTCTGTCCTTGTCTACTGCGTGAATAGGTAATTATATTGAATTTTGATAATATATCATGATATTCTGGTCATTCAAAGCAAACAAATACTACAATAGTGGTTCAATTCAACTGGTTTACTTAGAAATCAAATATGTAACATATTACATTAGCTACATAAACTAATTGCTTCTCTTATCTACACAACCGTTACACAAATTACAAATTTTTATTCAAAATAATTGCAGTACACATATTAGTATATTATAATAATATGAGCAATTTATTGTGAACTAAAAAGAAGACAAAGAAACATATTAGGTATATTTAGTAACAAATAATATGCTGGTTCAGGAATTATATATTAATATGGAGTTAAAATTTTTATATTTGAAGGTTTTTTATATATTTAACTATTTATGTCTATATTAATTAACTTATTAGATAATGCGTTAAGGAAACACTGAAAAAACTATATTGAATATTCGGTTTTTTAGAAAGTCGTGATAGGTTTATTTATTTAAAAAACATAGGAATAAAATGGGCTTGTCGTTTTTAAATGTTGCCTTCATTTGCTTAATATTATATGAGCTTAATATACATTATGATATTATAAATGTTATATGAAGAATTTGTACATGATTTACACTACTTTATGAGTCGCTATATTAAATAAGGATGGTAACTGTAATATTTTAATATACTCTTAAAATATTAACGATTGCATTGTTATAGAAGTATAGAAAATTCATTATCCTAACCATCATCATCATCATCATCATCAGCCCATATACGTTCCCAATGCTGGGACACGGGCCTCCTATGAGGGTACAGGCCATAATCCACCACGCTGGCCAAGTGCGGGTTGGCGGATGACACATGTCGTCGAACTTTTTAATTCTTCGACATGTCGGTTTCCTCACGATGTTTTCCTTCACCGTTCGAGCAGTGGTGATGTTACAACATGCGCAGATAAATTGAAAAATCAATTTATTTCCTGCGCGCTCGCCTGGTCTCGAACCACGGACTTATCGATTCGAAGTCCGAGGTCTCACCACTGAGCCACCACTGCTCTTATCCTAACCAATAGCCGATATAAAATAGATTATTAGTCCACATCAGACGACATGAACTTTATATGAATATGTATAAATAACTAGCAGTCCCAGCAAACGTTGTTTTGCTTCAACCTTAGTGAGGTTACTTAATAGGCACACAAAATTTCATGAGAATCGGTTTAGCGGTTTCGGAAGAATATGGTGACTATAAGACATATAAAGACATTATATAAGTAGATATTTATGGTGAAACACATATAAATTGGCATAAAGATATATATCCTGTAAAATTTTTAAAGTCCATTTTTTGATTAGATCCGGGGCAACAAACTAGTATATAGAATAAATAAGGAATATTAAAACTTACAACAGCATTTAGTGATCATTGCAACGACTTGGGCCACTATCGTTCTCATTTCTACTTTCCGAATTTTGCAAAGCCGTTTTCTGTAAAATTTACTTTATTTTATTCATACGAAACGTCTGCAAATTTACTAAATATTCGGGGACTATTTTAACCAAGGCTTTCATTGATTTGAAAACGACTATATGACTTTAATACCGATTAATAAAAATTACGTTGTAAAACATTTTTGAAGTGAAACTTCTTTAGGCGCGTTGAGAGTAAAATGGCAATACTGTCACGTCATGGAGTAAGTCGACGATTGAATCTTGCCAAAGAAGTTTCACTTCTGTCACGACGTGTGCTTGGCACATTTATTACGCTCTTTCTTCAATTTCTGATAACTTTGAATGATAAATACTAAATCTGGATAGTCTACCAGATTTTATTACCACTTTATAGTGGTTACAGGATGGAAAAAAATTATAACTTTGAGCCTTACGATTTCAAATTTCAATATTCAATTTCGTTATAAATATGCATGTACGAATGACGTTATAAATCGTATTATAAATGCGCAAGTATTTCAAATTTAATTATGAATAGCAATGATAGGATATAGGAATATAATGCTAGCTAGACCTTGAGACCTAACAATTGAATACGCAAATTCGGCATAATATCACTGGTGCATATAATAAAATCGTAGGAAAGCCAAAACTGTACATTGAATTTTTTTTTTTAAACTAATTAGCGTCTGATCTACAATAGATACCGAAACCAAAAATATACTTTTTAGAATTTTTGTGTTTGTCCATATGTATGTCCAGGCTAAACTTAAAAAGTACTGCATGAATTTACTTCAAATTTGGTACAGAGATAGTTTGAGATCTCCGGAAGGACATAGGATAGGTCATTATCCCGTAAATCCTACGATAACGAGAACTATGCATCGTTTCTTTGACTACGCGAGCGAAGCCGCTGGCGGTAAGCTAGTTTATTTACATGGTCGGCATAATTGAAGCACATGTTCTAAAACTTGACAATGGCGTATGTTTCAACACGTGCCCTCGCATATGCTAGTTTATGACGAATTAGGTAAATACTGTATAATTATGAGGGCATTTGCTTTCCTTCGTGTCTAGCCGCGTGATGATTTCTCGAATACATTATGCATTGTGTTCATTCAGTTTGTCAGTTTAGGTTATTTTTAATAGAATTATCACTAGGTATAAACAGGATGTCCCGCAGGGATATAAACAACTGAAGGTGATCTATAAGTGTAAGCGTTACACTAAGGCCGGTTGCAGAGCTTCACCGACCATCAGTGCGTACGTCAGTCGAGCTTGTCATATGTATGGAAATACGCGTGCGTATGGTCGGTCTAGCTATGAACGGTTTATGAATTTCCATACATATGACAAGCGCGACTGACGTACGCACTGATGGTCGGTCAAGCTCTGCAACCGGCCTAATAGGAAGCCAAAAAATGGTTATAGGTCAGATTGGGTTGGAAAGAGTTGAAATACAAGCTACGTCATAATTACAAAAATATTAAAATAGATATTTCTGCATATTAGAATAGGTTTTGTTTAAAAGTGTTATAACATATTATATATACACATACACAGGGCTACGTCACATTACAAGAATTAGACAACTACACTGAATAACACCAAAAATTTACTTTTATTGCAAGTGTTAGGCCGGTTGCAGA
The DNA here is from genome assembly GCF_905220415.1 of Colias croceus. NCBI lineage: Eukaryota > Metazoa > Arthropoda > Insecta > Lepidoptera > Pieridae > Colias > Colias croceus. The sequence continues at coordinate 2,872,952 of NC_059547.1, forward strand.
GCTTGACCAACCATCAGAGCGTACGTCAGTCGCGCTTGTCATAATTATGTATGGAAATTCATAAAACCGTTCATAGCTAGACCGACCATACGCACGCGTATTGTCATGCGCATTAGTGTCATATTCATACACATTGTTGATGCGTATCGTCAGGTCCGACGGTACGCACTGACGGTCGGTCAAGCTCTGCAACCAGCCTTAGGTTTATCAATGGAATTATCACAATTAAAGCTATTATTACATTAAAAAGGCGCGGGAAAAACATCAGGTTATGTCTAATTCTTCACAATAGTATGTGTTAGATTATCTACGGCTACATATACAACTGAAAATGTTAGTAATGTTTATATAACAACAATTAAAGCTAGTAGTATTAGATCTAAGAAGCGCGGGAAATTCTTCATTTCAGGTTATGTCTGTAAGGAAATACACATATGAAGGTGTTAGTTTTATCTACGGCTACTACATACATGACACTACACATGATACAATTATTATTAGTAAAAAGATTTAGACAGGTTACCAACAAACTTTCGTTCTTCAAAAAGGGCGCTCAAACGCACACACTATTTAAGACGTCAAAAGAGACGTTAAAGTAAGATGACGTGATTAAACTATAGCGAGCGAAAAAGAGACAACCGAACTAACATGTGGTTAATTAGCCACATTTGACGTGCTACTTCTGAAGAGCTAATAACCTATCTTCATTTTTACTCATAATATCATTGTCTGTAAGAAATTTATTCACAATAGAAAGCGTTAGCTATATCTACTTCTACATACACAACTTAGGCCGGTTGCAGAGCTTCACCGATCATCAGTGCGTACGTCAGTCGCGCTTGTCATATGTATGGACATACGCGTGCGTATGGTCGGTCTAGCTATGAACGGTTTTATGAATTTCCATACATATGACAAGCGCGACATACGTACGCACTGATGGTCGGTGAAGCTCTCCAACCGGCCTAAAAAGAAGCCAAAAAATTGTTATTGGTCAGATTGGGTTGGAAAGAGTTGAAATACAAGCTTCATCATAATTAAAAAAATAGATATTTCTGCATATTAGAATAGGTTTTGTTTAAATATGTTATATTATATACATACACAGGCTATTGGTACGTCACATCACAAGAATTAGGCAACTACACTAATAAGCACCAAAAATTCACAATTGCAAGTGTTAGGTTTATCTATGGAATTATCACAATTAAGCTATATCTACCACTTCATAACATAGTGTTACATCTACATCATCACACCTGAGTGCCCCCCGGGACCAGTTGCCCCAACATGGACGTCAGGGCCATCCGCAATGGCGCCGGCAGATCCCGTTCCGCCTGCGAGATGATGTGCTTGGGCACGTGCCCGCCGCACAGGAACTGCGCCACTTCCTCGCTGAAGCTGTTGCAGTTGTGCTCTAGGAGGTGGTACGCGGAACCACTGGAAATTTTGGTTATAATAATATACATTTATTGCAAGCACAAGTGATAACTGCGTTTAAAACAACCGACTTCAAACTTGCACTTGCAACATTTACAAATACAATAAAATCGACACCATCCCGCATCGAACAAAAAAAGAATCACGTAAATCGGTTCAGAAACCTCGGAGTAATCGGTGTACACACATAAAAAAAACATACCGGCCGAATTGATAGCCTCCTCCTTTTTTTGAAGTCGGTTAAAAACTAAACGTGCACTACATAGTATAAAACAAAGTCGCTTTCTCTGTCCCTATGTATGCTTAAATCTTTAAAACGACGCAACGGATTTTGATGTGTTTTTTTAATAGATAGAGTGGTTCTCGAGGAAGATTTTAGTATTATATAATTTATTAGGTTTTAGACAAAGCGGGCGAAGCCGCGGGCAGAAAGCTAGTAGGATAAATAATAGATAAAAATAACGTGTGTGCCGAGCACACGTGTCAGAAGTGAAACTTCATGACGTGACGGTATTCAAACTCAAACATTTATTTATTCAATTGGACTTCTTCGAGAAGCACTTTTGAATCGTCATTACATATTTTTAAAATTTACCACCGATGCCATGACCTTGAAATTTTACTCTCAACAGAAGTTTCACTTCACAAAACCAAAAATAAATGGAAATAAATGCTATAAATGTGACATTGATAAACTTACTTATACGTTGAAGTAGCGAGTCCTTCTATATACTCGTTGAAAACTTGAAAGGGTACAAATGTAGATCCTAATCTTTCTACTTGCAGTGGTGCGCCCAGCTGCGTGCTCCCCTGTTAAATGCAACATTACATTAGTCCGTATTTATGCAAAATGGAACCACTCGACAAATTTGCTTTTTTACGTTTTTTGAAGAATACTCATTTAAAAGTGGTCTAAATTCTTATACAAACAAGAACCACATGATTTTTACCTTGGAAACAAGGTATACTAAAAGCAGAAAGGAACCACCAGCAACAACGAATAATACATATGAAGCAAAACCGAACCACAGCACCACGGGACTGCTTTGTTCAAACAAATAAACGATATTACTATCATGTCATTTTATACAAAACAGATCCGCACATACTTGGTACCATAATACATTACACATATTTCTATTAATAACAATAATTTTTAATACACAAAATGGAACCAGGTTTCTGTGGTATGGTTATGCGTAAAATAAATTCATAATTTTATTGTAATTTTTTATTGCAAAATAAAACCACAAGCATTCGGTTCTATCATGCATAAATAAATATTGTAAAACAACCTGAAACCCATCATCGCTATACGGTACCAAATGCCTTGACTTGTGCACAATGCAGAATGCTTCTCATCTTTAAACAACGTATTTCATTACGTCTTAAATAGCTCAAAGTGCAAAACTCCAATTTTTAAAGTAAAACGTCGAACATCTGTCATTATAGGTGACATTCAGCGAAGTATTTCGAATACGTGACGGCCGTTTTTTTTCTCCGCGAAGTAAGTTCTATTGTTTTTGTTAATTACCTACCTTTAAAATTAAATGTGAAAATGTTTAGTAATAAATAAATAAGGAAGCAATTGGTAAGAAAATCATTGGAGACGAACACCGAAGATAATAATGAAGATACAACGGGTAAGTTGTTTTATTTAATGCATTTAAGTACTTATTGAATCTATGAGATGCAGGTATGTACGCTTTATCCACTTTTGATTCATTCCCGATTGTGGAGTGATTTTAAAAAGATAGTTCATTAATTAGTAAGTACAAGAGGAATCCTGTGTGGATTTACGTATTTTAACGACACTGTTGTTGTTCACGAAGGCGAGTCGAAAGAGTCATTTTGTTACGATTCATCTGTCATTGTGAGATGAAACTACTAAACCCTGTTTTAAAAACAACTGTCGATGATCTAGGTACCTACCTACTATTTTGGTAAAATACGTTCCTTTAGATTCAGATTCAGTATAGTACATTCAGCGCATATAATTATTTGTTTGATTTTAAAAGTCGCGCTGCCACTGTTTTGACCGGAACAAGGCCATAGCCCGCGAAATTGAAAATTTTAACAAGTTTATTAATTAATTTTTTGCTAGGTTTGGTCACTGTTGCGTGTGATTTTTAGGGTTCCATACCCAAAAGGTAAAACGAGACCCTATTACTAAGACTCCGCTGTCCGTCTGTCTGTCTGTCCCTCTGTCTCATGAACTGTGATAGTTAGACAATCGAAATTTTCATAGATGATGTATTTCTGATGCCGCTGTAACAACAAATACTAAAAAAACAGAATAAAATAAATATTTAAGAGGTTCCCATACAATAAGCCGTGATTTTTTTGCCGTTTTTATAGATGATGGTACGGAACTCTTCGTTGCGCGTGTCCAACTCGCACCTAGCCAGTTTTTTGTACATGACGCATGTACCATACGACATACTTAGTCGTCTAGTAGGGACACGGCTTTATAAGAACTTATAATATTTTGCTGTCGTCATATATCTACGTATAAAAGCCACGCGGCTTTATTGTTTTAATTAAAAGCTTTTTTCTTTTTATTACAGAAGATAACGAAGAACCTTATACGTCGATGCCTCTTGAGAAGCTTTCTTCACCTTCAAGCGATATTCAGGCCATATTACATCTCATTCCACAATATGCACAGAGTTTTTATAACAATCTTATTAGTGATAATGCAATAGAAGACCACATAGATGGACTAGACACGGTGGATTTCGAAATCCAATTTGATGATTACGTCGAATAAACATCCTCTATATGTATTATTTTATATATCTTTTAAATTAAAGCTTTATTACGATATTATAAATACATAGTTTCATTTATATCATTAAATCCCTGGGTTGTGGTTCTTTTTTGTATAAGAGAAAACCTATCAATTGATAAATGTTAAAAGGAACCACATGCACATTTTCTTAATTATCTAGAAAGTTTAAGAGTATTCAGAGCAAATTTATATACACATACTTAAATAAGTAATTTATCAATGAATTTAAATAAAATAAATATTAATTTTACTTCATCTAACAGAGCTGCAAATGTTTTTGTAAATCCTTTGATATCTCAGAAGTGCGTGTTTGCTGGGTGGTTCCTTTTTGCTTAAATACGGACAATTTTAATAAATCTGTGTTATTTATAATTTCCTATAGATATGTATAGTGAAATTAAGACAGGCTTAATTATAAGATACTAGCGGTCCGCCCCGACTTCGCCCGTAGTACATATTTTGCAATAAAATGTAGCCTATGTTCTTTCTCAGGGTCTAAAGATTATCTGTGCCAAATTTAATCAAAATCGGTCCAGTAGTTTATGAGCCTATTCATTACAATCAAACAAACAAAGTTTTCCTCTTTATAATATTAGTGTAGATGAAATAATAAATAGTTAATTATGAATTAGAAACTGAGGTGGTCTTTTTTGAGCATTTTACATACAAATAAATAATAATCATCAAAACATTTATTCTTCGATTTAAATGCGTTTCCTAAAATACCGACCCAAAAATAATCCACATGTCCGCATAAAACAAAAAGTCACCTGCACGCATATTTCCGTCATTTCAAGTGGTCAACTGAAACAGCAACACTTTCTCCATATATCAGAGCACAAGTGCGAAAAGGACAACACATTACTATTCCCGGCTTGGAATATAGAGCATAACGAAGATGGACGTACAGAAGTGCATTCCCGTTTGATGTATATTTTAATTAGTGGAACTGTATGTGATAATTTATTGATGAATATTTTACTCACTTACTTCGACGGCGCAATGACTCAAAGCGGATATTAGCCTCCGACACCAAAATGAGTATTTTAAAACAGATTTTATTTACGAACATAATATGTTATTTAAACCATTTTTTAATAAAATTAAAATTACATACATAGTTTAATTTTGGAAATTTGAATGACTTAAAAATTGTATGAAAAAAATTGTATTTTATTCAGCGATAAGTCTTGAATTTACATATACACAAACGCTTGAAATATTATGTAGTTACCACTATTGGAACGATATATTTTGAAGCTATTATTATTATCATACAAAGAATGCAAGGAAAAGGTAATTGGATGACGAGTTCAGTATCGCAATTAGCAATATTGTTCTACAAATGAATTAGTAGACACACAGTGATAATATACAGTTATCCATTAACCAAACAACCCGAACCGTTCCCGAACGCTTCCTTAAATATTCATAACAGATCAAAGACGCAAAAGGTGAAATAAACGATAAATTAAGAGCAACTCGGAATACCTCGAAAGACGTAAAGACGTTGTGTTTATTTCCTAATCGTCAGGTTGGCGCTACGCCCGCTCAAGAATTTACAGCCTGATGAAACAATAACTAGCACCAATATTATTTGATCCTTGGAAACAAACTTGTGCTATTCAACTTCGGTTCTTTGTAGACTGTACAAAAGACAAGCACAGGCTTGTCTCTACTCAGTCTACAAAGAGTATAGAAGTATAGACTTGAGGACGAAATAGACAAGACTTGATAGCTATTTGAATTGACGTTACATTAAACATTTCGTCTTTTATTACATTTATACCGTCTAATTTTCGTCAATATCATTGGTATAGATAAATTAGAGATGTAAGGTCTGCATACGACTCTTTGCAAATGTTCACGGACGGACGGAACTAACAGGCGACCAAATTTATCCGCATTTGTATGGATAAAGTTGCTAAAGATGTCCATTTGGTTAGACCTAATAGGAGCTTCATTAATTAGCGTACAGATTTTTTGTCAAGATTAATAATGCAATTTAAGGAGAGTTCTAGCACCTCTCTTGTAGTCTAAGGAAGTCATTAAACAAAAGTTACACTACACTACGCAGAAATCCTACTAGAAAAACTTCCACGCAACATTTATCTATTGTTTATACACATATGGTCGATTATATATGATAGTTGATGACCACGTATTTATTTATATCATCAACAATGCCGAAATCGAGAACATCGATCGCTATTTAATGATGACAATACGACGAATTATTACCCGGCCTTTATTGGCATAGTCGAGATGTAAATGTTGTGTGCCAACAAACAAATTGATAATGATTACTTTCCTGTCAACAATTTTTTGCGTATACTTTATAGCAATGACTTATTGTAACTTTGTTATCTCTTTGCTTATTCTCGAAGTTTTTTTTAATATAGTGGCTTTGATGTTTTATGTTCTAGGTGGTCCCTTGTCAACTACAAAAAATTTAGGTACATGTCTAGTTTCAATTTTTTTCCATAATAATTTATAATCCTTCACAAATGTGTGGAACTTCAGGGTATATTTTTTAATTCTGTTAATATACATGGCCAATTTTTGAATAAGCAGTAATGTTAATGTAATTATATTCTTTGATCTTTACTTTCTAGTTTCTTAGTTATAATAAAGTGGAAAAAATCGAGGTAATTCTTGCATCAACAAATATCTAATCTGAGATGAAAGTAACACGTAAGTACCTCTCTGAAGTAATATTCCAAGAAAATAACTCATATTTCAAAAGAAATTGAATGAGTTGTTTATATATACGCGGACAGGAATAGCCGTCGCGTAGGCATTCCACTGTGCTTTCTTTCATGATGATATCAGTAATCTATAATTAGGACACTATGAATAACATTGTAGAGAAATGTCCACGTTTACAAGATAAATTTAACTGCATATTTCTAGTGAAATTGGTGCTGTGTGCCGATATTTATGAAATTGTAATATAGATAATGGCAAACTAGACGGACATAGTACTAAGATGGATATGGCAAGGAAATGATTTATGAATCGCATGACGCATCAGGTAATAAATCGCGAACTTCAGAAAACTTCACGTGGATAAAGGTAGGTACTTATCTTATTAGATCAAGAATTTAGAGATCTACTTATTATTTTTACTCGTACGTAGACGTACGTTTGTGACGGTAAAGTACCTACAACCAGAATAATTCCTAACGTAACAACGATAGGTAGAAAACAAACAATCATAACAATGGGGTCTTAAATGGCCTTAATGCTTCAAACGTCCTGTCGTATTGAACAGTTTGAACTACTCCGAACAATTATTAATCCGAGTTTGATTTAAGAGATGTCCTCTCCACATTCAAACGCCCATATTTTCTACACCCTGATCTATATTTCAGTGATTTAAGAGTTCCTCCTACCCCACTCCCTTTAAAATCCCAACGTCCATGAACTTTTACGTACAAAACTGCCTACATCGTAGTATCCAAGCTGGCTGCATGCACCCCGCCCGCTGCCAACACACTGTCACACGCAGAAATACGAAAACATGTGTACGTTTAACCATCAGTGCATTTATAGCACGTGGAACATGTAAGTAATTAGTTCATGACAATCATTTTGCATCTAAAAGTCCCGTGTCCCCTAGTGCATTGTGCATACATCTGTTTCACTGATCGACTTTCTTCATGGACATACAGACAGACAGAACGGAAAGCGTAACAGACAGACAGACAGAGTTACTTTCGCATTTATAATATGATTAATATAAATATAATATATCATATTAATATGTACATTGAAAATATTGAAAAAATAAATAGCAGGGGGTGTTACTGGATCGATACCAAACCCAAATATGTGATTAAAAAAGTTTTTGTCTGTCTGTATATGCTGATATCACATGAAAACTAACGGTTCGATTTCGATGAAACTTGGTATAATTATACCTTATTATCCTGGGCATAAAATAGGATACTTATTATCCTGGAAAAATACGTGGTAAAAAAATAAATCTCAATTTTCCAGTTTTATCCATAGACGTTGTTCTGTAGAACCGCGAACACACGTTGCGTTAAACGGAGTGGATTATTTTTCTTTATAAGATGTCATTGTCAGAGCTACTCAAAATGGAGAAATAAACCATCCACGCGAAGACGGACATCCGCGCGGACGGAGTCGCGGGAGGAAGCTAGTAATATAATAAGTAGGGATTGTGGTCTGACAGTTCGGTAGATTAGGTTAAATTAGATTAGGTTAAAATTTAATTTGAATATGATAATTCCATTGTATTGTATCCTTATTGGATGATATAGACAATAACAGCTAGTGTTTTTGATTATATTACTCACTAGTGGTACGCCCCGGCTTCGCCCGTGGTAACTACATATTTCGCAATAAAAGGTAACCTATGTCCTTTCTCGGGTATCAAAATATCTCCATACCAAATTTCATGCAAATTGGTTCAGTAGTTTAGGCGTGATTGAGTAACAGACAGACAGACAGACAGACAGAGTTACTTTCGCATTTATAATATTAAGTATTGATTGAACCATTGTTGAATAAAATATATTAATTTAAGTAATTGAATCGCATTCATATAATGTTATACCTATTAATTAGTATACATCGTGTATTGTTTAAATTTTGTCAATAAAAAACTGTTTTATTCTAACTTCTAACCCAAGTGAAACATTCATTTAAAAATTATTTAAATTCATTTAGAGCTAGACTTAGAGCCTACTTCTTACTTATTTTCTGTATAGGTTCTCTCATTCCTACTTCCTATAAAAAAGTGCATATAACACCAAAGCAAATTAATGAAAATAATAATGCCCTTAGCTAGTTTAATAATTGATTAATAAGGAGACAACAGAGAACGATTCTTACAGGTGCACAACTAGTGATTCCCGACGCTCCATAGAAATACTCCCGCTCGAAAACCACGATTGACGTATGCCAAACACCTTCGATTTTGCGACCTGTAACACAAAAAAATTACATAACTGATAATGAAGAATAATTAATGAAAAATATTCTACAGAGATCGATTGATACGAAATAATGACCAAACAAAATTTTACGGTGATTCATTGATTGCTAACATGCTAAAGAGTTTTGTATAGAGCAGAGCTTGTTTACACAATATATCTAACTAGCTTCTCGCCCGCGGCTTCGCCCGCATTGTCTAAAACCTATTAAATTATTTATTAAAACCTTCCTCTTGAATCATTCTATCTATTGATAAAAACAGCATCAAAATCTGATGCGTAGTTTTAAAGAGTTAAGCATAGGTACAAAGGGAAATAGGAACAGAGAAAGCGACTTTTTTTATAGTTTATACGATGTAGTGATTGTTTACATCATCTTTTAATTATGAACTCCGTTTGCCAGATCGTCAAAACAACTCGAAATTTAACATTTTTCAGATATCTAAATCTATGTACATGTAATAAGAAATTTATCCTCCGTAAATCTAGGAAGACGGGTTATTTAGTATCAATCATTTTAGTGAGAAATTATGTTAATTGCTCAACTTCCGAAGGCTTGTGCTAGTTTTATCAAAATTTTCCATGTTATTTCACTTTGAAATTATTATTCACAAATTGTCTAGAAGGATCTAGATAAAAAAGTATCAAAAGTTCGTCCGCGGTTTTGCGCGCGAAATCAAACGAAATTGACATGACATGAGAATAAGATGTTTCACTACCGTAAAAAGCTCTAGCTTATTATATCATAACACTAAAATAATAGCATAAAATCTCTCTATTGCGTTAAAGACAAACAAACACCGGTTATAAAATTAGTTATGATATTCAACAATAAATAGCAAAGAAAACAATAATTGAAATAGATGCTAAGCTTCTCATTAGAGGTGACCTAAAAATGTACAACTAGGTCACAGTTGTTTTGAGGTAATAGATTCCTGTGGGTAATGAGGTTTTTAAAAAATGTTATTCATAACAAATTACATAACAATTCTATTTTAACAATAACAATTTAGAAAATTTGTTCATTCATTATTTTACCACATACCTATAAGCTTTTAAAATCAATTTGTTGCTTTGCACAACAGTTGTGAAAGTTTACCTATATCATAATATTTTTTTTTTTGTTTTGTGTTTTACAAATTTACATTGAATTTTATTAGTAGGTACATATATTGTTATTTAATCTACTTGTAGTACATAGGTATCAATACAATTTCATTCAATAATAAAGAAAGTATTTCTACAAATCACAGCAATTTAATAAATTAGGTACAGATAAACAAATTTCCTGATAAATTATAAAAAAAATTTTTTTTGAGAAGCATTGGAATGAAGCAATCTTCAAACATTTCTAACCTTTTCTTACATATTAATTCATATCATAACAAATGTATATTTCAGTAGTATTGTTACCAATAAAATAAAAATGTCTAAATTTAGAGTTTTAGCTGAGTAAGTAAATAAATTTTGTTTACATTATATTATTATATTTTAAATAAAAAATAAAAAATAATACCTATTATAGTTGGTGATAAAACTGAAGCCAGTCCATTAGTCAGGTCGTAAATGTAAAGATCTACTGGTACACCTTCCGAAACCATTTTGATGTTTATATCACCTGTTGAAATAATTTATTTAAGAATTTTGTTATACATTCAGAAAAAATAACTGTAAATTGGGCATTAAAACAATAAATTGTTATTTAGGAAGCCGTTGACACTGAGAAATTCAATTTTAAAAATAAAGTTTTAGACTGTTATTCTTATTTTAGTTTCCCGGTAAAACAATTTTAAATCTTTCAAATTGTATTATATTTAAAATTAAAATTTACTTTGGTTCGTTAACACAATCACCAACACACTGATCTTACCAATGAACCGAACTGAATTATATATTTATATCAATGTTATATAAAAACCTACTTTCGGCTGAATATATTAAGTTCAATTTAAATGTAAATTAAATATGTTTACTTGTTAATGTCGGACAGGTTAATTAAATGCATAATTGTATTGTAATACATTCAGTGATACTTTCAAAAATATTAATATACTTAAAATATGGCCATTATGTATTGCACATTATGAATAACTAGCAAATAATGCACTGTTACATCACAATAATTTCTGTCAAATGATACTATTTACTTATTTGTAGTTGCTTTAAATAGCTTACTATTTATGAATAATTAATAATTAGTGTTATATATAATATTTTTTTAATATATTATGAATTTGCTTTACTTTAAACATTTTATTATTTTAAAGTTAAATAACGATTTAAACAATTAAATACATACACTTAAACAGTCCAGACACTTATGCACTTAATTCAATACTATACCTACTATGTTTACGATAATATTTTACGGATCACGAATGCAACCGCATTTCGGTGCAACGCAAACGACACCTGTAACTACGTTCCTCAGTTCTGGCGCCGTTTCAGCGTATACATGCGACACCCACACACTATATACGCTACTGATCTAATTATAGGACGCTGGAATCATCTTCCGTAGTTCTCACCTATTCGCCGCTAATAACGGCTTAGTCTCGCGTCTCATCTGAATTCTCAAATACTTACACAATTTAACAAATTAAACTTACCGTGTCAACGAGATATAAGATGTAATCTAGACCGGTAACATACTCGATTCTCGAAGCTCTGCAAATGTTTTATTTGAACGAATGTTCTATAACGTTCTTATTTATTCATGTTTAGTAAAATGGATAGGTAATCATTTGTGATGAGTAATCAGTAAATAAATAATAATTACAGTTTTATATTTACAATAAATGTCATGATTGATGATTTATCAATTTTATGACGTTCAATGTCGTAATTCGTAAAGCTGTCAAACGCCAGCTGATTACAATTTTTTTGCAATTTTCATAGTTATTACGTTATCGTCCAGAAATAGTTTTTTTTTGTGATCTAAATTGTTTTAGTTATAAAAATTTTTAATTTTTATAATTCATTTGAAATAAAATTAAACTTTACGAGTTGACAACCGAGCTATTGAATGACCGTTTAAATCTTAGGTTTAAATAGTTAAATATTTATTTCTGATAAAGGTTTCTACACAACGGCATACCAAAACATTTTTTATTTTTTCTTTTTTCATTTTTTATTTTTTCATAGAAGTATAATAGACTTTTTAATTACTTTGTGAAGAAAGAAAAAAAAAATCTAAAGCAATTTTTCTATTCAGGCAACACTTAGTTTCAGAACGTAAATAAAAGTTGTTGTTCTATTGCTCAAGTTTGTCATGTCATTGTCAATTTGTCATGTCATGTCAGTATAGTGCTGTGAAATAGTTATTTTCGAAAACATTATGTCAGGGTCTAAAAAATTGGTAATTATTTATTCTAAATCATGTAGCAGACTATCTTCTATAATACCTACCAAAATCTCCATCTAACGTATCAATACAAATTCAGTTTTTAGCTTCATTCATATACGCTCTTTGCGTCAACTTTTTGAATTTCTGAACATACTTTTGTCGTTATACTCGAAAGTAATAGTGTTTTAGCATGTTTATGGGTTTATATTTGAGCTAAAGAACCCCTAGCTTTGTTTTCATGTTCAACATAAAATGATGACTCGACAAATTTTGAATGCTTTGTCACAAGTTTATTGGCATGGTGGTTGACCTGTAACGTTACGTTTACAGATACTGCGTGTGCAGTCATCAGAGGGCACGAGCCGTGTCGAAGTGCAGGAGTCGGACGTGACGGCAAGACTTTTCGAGCGCGTATATGAAGCTCTCCATTTGAATACGTTTGGATTCGCATTACACAAAGATCGCGCGCACAGAGAGGAGATTATCTCCAGCAAATCTCGTCAGATCCGCGACTATGGCTTGCAGCACGGTGATATGCTCTACTTGAGCCCAGTCAATGGAGCTGTACTCTTTGATCAGCCTTCCACTTCTGAGGTATATTTACTTATCAGCATTATAAGGTGAAACAGTAAATCATTTAGAATACTTTAGAATGTAAGATGAAGCTTTATATTTAATTTGAGACATGTATATTAAAAAGAATAACTATATAGTAATTATTCTTTGTCACCAAATTCTTCTGATAATTTTGGTCCTATACTTGACTATGGTGTTTATGAAATTGTGTAACGCAGAGTCTCTTAGATTTTATATCTGTTTTAAAATATCAATTTTGAACCACACAGTTTCATGTTATCACCATGAAAATAGTAGAGTAAGATAAGTATAGTAATCAAAATATGTGTCTATAGGAACCATGATGTTCTTATTAGCATATCAAATGTTCCTATTATTATATTGATATAAGGTTAAAATAATATTCATAAAATTCTCCTGCTTCACACTATAATCACTCAATATTCCTTATATATAGATACTTACTAGCTTTGATTATACTTTTTTTATTTTATGAAATATAAATAAAATTGGTTTAAAGGGCATGACATGAAATTAATTATAAATTATAATTAATTAATCGAGTGTGAATCTGAATATTTAATAGATTTTTAATTAAATATGTCATTAGGTATAGCATGTATATTTTAGAATCATCCAACTTCCTACTGTGACGGTGCATTTAGATCAAACAAGTAAATACTAATTCTAACCGCAAATCCTAACTTTTAGTGTAAACAAGCATAGAGCATTTTTTCATTGTTCTTAGTGCATTGCAAAAGATTTTATGCAATGTTCTTATACTGAAGTCTGAACAACACTGAATATGAGTTTTCGTTTAAAGTATTATATATATTACAACTAAAAGATCCAGAAAGAATGCGCTTGCTCTAGCTCTAAAAAAAACTCTATGTTCATTTGGTCTAAATGCACCATAAAATAGTTGAATATGTTCTGTTGCCATGACAACTATCATATGTAACTAACAAGAAGCTTATATATAAGCTTCTTGGTAACAAACAAATGGTACAAGCAATTTTAATTCTGTCAAGAAATTACCTGCCTTATAAATAGAACCTTGCAATCCCACACAAAATTGATTTTAGATTAAATAAATGCTATTTGCCAACAGATCAAAACATTAGCACCCGTTGAGACTGGTCCGTCAACATCGTCAATATCGTCAGCACTGCCAAGTGTCCTTAGAAAACAGAATGTTCCTCAAGAAGACGAAGTGGATCTGCAGCTCTATCAACTATCGGGAAATATACAGAGACAGAGAGATGAAAAATTGTAAGTACTTAGCCTACTTCCTACTAATATTATAAATGTGATAGTTTGTGAGGATGTATGAGTTATGTATGTTTGTTACTCTGTTACGCAAATGCTAATGAACCAATTACAATGAAATTTAGTACACATATAGAGGGTAACTTGGATTAACACATAGGATAGGTTTTATCCTAGAAATCCCACGAGACAGGAACTATGCGGGTTTTTAATGTAAACGCGGGCAAAGACGCCGGCGGAAAGCTAGTTACCAATACATATAATAAAAGTAGAATATTGTCAGTAGTCCAGGATTCATGCTAAAACCACTGGATTGATGGTTTTCTTATAGCTAGTCCTTGGCAAAGTATGATAATGTGAGATTGAAGGTGTGGATTCGGGTAGGTACTAATATACAATATGCAAATAATTCTTATTGTTATTTGAATGATTTTTTTATATTTATATGTTATTTACTTAACTACAATAAAATAGTACCAGACATCTAATTAATTTTAATAATATAGAATTAAAAAAAACTGTATTATGCTGCAATTACTTATTTAAAGTGTATTGACTTGGTCTCCTTGTAAAGGTTGTTTCTTTAATTAACACAAATATTCATAAATCCATTGTATTAATAATGCCACATATATGATTTAACCATGGAAATATATTATAAATAATATTACACTTTATAAAAAAAGTGTTAAAGTTAATTTTATGAAAAGTGAGGTAAAAATTCTTATGCTAAATATACTATTCTTGTAGAAATAAAAAAAGTAATTGATCAGAGTTCGAGAAACTTCGATGACAATAAAAAAAGGAAGAAATTCTCTGTCAACGCACTTCCTCACAATAATGTATTAATTTATTTACAATGTTTTTCGACTTTCTTTTGTCTTATTTTCTTTACAATGCAAATTGTATAGTCCGTAACCTGCACTGTTTGTATGCATATATTGTTTATAAATAAACAAGGAATGCAATTTTCACAATTTCCATTCTCAATTTAAAAGACGAAAGTAATTCATAAAATAAATTATAATTGTCCTAAAGACAGATTTATTAAACATATAAATGGCGAATGGGATCTTTCTGCTATTAGATTAAGACTCACATTGACTTGTAACTATTATAGAAATCTCTAAGTTTTTCAATTCTTTGTTAAAAGTTATTAGTTGAATAATGCATAAAAAAAATCCTTCTTCATTCTTTTTCTTTAGTGGCAATTCCCGATTCCTGATTTTTCGTTCAATAATCTACTCTATATATTATTTAAATTTTTTTTTCTTTATCTCCAGATGTCGTCACAACTCAAAAGGATGCTGTGTGCATTGCTCGCCCCTTGAGCCCTGGGATGAGAATTATCTCAAAGAGCATAATATTAAACACATGTCTTTCCATTCTTATTTACGAAAAATGACATCGGGGAAGTTCATTTCACTGGATGAATTGTCATGCAAAATTAAGCCAGGTATGTAAATAAATAAAATAAAATTTTTTAGCAACTTCAAATATAACATTACAATATTGCTCTGCCTTCTGAATCAGGTAATTACCTGTGCAGTGCCTTCCCTTACAAATTCCATATTATTACATTATATTTGGCAAGTCAACAAAATAAATTTTAGTGACTTTTTTGACTATTAGTATAATAATTAATATATAACTAAAACTATATAATAAATAGAAAAGATTTGATTGGATCATTGTTTGAAATAAATAGGCACCTAAAGGACTGGGCAAATATGAAAAATTATTTCATTAGCAGATGTAATCGTTTTTCTTATCAGCCCAATCGCAGTTGGTAATGTATCCCTGAATGACACATGCTATATTTATTATGATTCCGGTTTTTTTTTTGTATTGAAAATGACTCAGACAGAGAAAGCAATGGCCTGTAATTGTGAATTTAACTGATTTTTTAATTAATATTCTATGTTAATTTATACACCCGTTTTAAAAATACATTTTAAAGTAAAAAAATGTACTTGAAATGTTTATGAGAAATTATTGGTTTTGGTGTAATGAACCTTTAAAACTTTTAAAGCCTTGAACGTGAATGTCAGGTACCTGTTGTTGCGTTATTTTGCAGCAGAGTCGATATTTTGTCGCGCGACAAAGGTTTCGAGCCCCCTTCGCGCGGCGTCTACACGTACATAGCAATAGCAGAAATACATATTCTCTGATGAATTAAATTTCTAACTATCCCAGTTCATGAAATATAGACAGACAGGGAAGTCTCATTTATAGGGTCCCGTTTTAACTTTTCGCCGCGGAACCTAGTTGCATTGAGATAATATTACTACGTATGGAGGAGACACCACGAACAAAATCTGTGCGCCTTTTTTTTGCTCTAAGTAAGTTTTAAAAATTATTATCTATAGATAGGGAGGCGAAGAGGGGAATTTTCTGTAATACTCGAGCGTGGCAGTTTAAGATATGAGAGATACCTTAGACCTAATAGAACAACCTTGTTAACTATTTAGCTCTATATGTAGTGACGCGCGCCTATGATAGACGATCAGATTAGTAAAAAAAAATCGATAGTCTGAAATACTCGAGCGCGTCAGATTAAGATATTGGGGGTTGATTTTAGTGTTTTAAGACTAAATTTAACTAATCTGACCATAAGTCCTTGACGCCGCCGAGTTATAGGGTCGCGAACTTGTAAAAAAAAAACGTTAATCCGGCATTCTCGAGCGCGATTGTTTTTATTTTTATTTTGAAGAATATAATCTAAAACTTACTAAAAATACAAAATCTGCCGGTTTCCGCATGACCGGAAGTCTGGAGTAAACCGTAATACGTAATATATAATAATAATAATAAATAATACGTAAACCGTACAGAGCCATTTCATCTTCCGAAAAACGCGTTGCAGCATATAAGTCGCTAACTTTACTTTTTCCAAAAAAAAGTTTAAATAAACAAAAAAGGTAATTTTATTTTACAAAAAAGGTCTCTTTTCATTTTTGTCCAAAGTTAAAACTTTTTTTACTTGAAGCATCGTAAAAAGTCAAACTCCCGGTTTTTTGTGTATATCTCGAAAACTGAGGGAGTTAAGAAAAATTGATATGAAATAACGATGATTAAAAAAAAGAAACCCACAAACCTTTTTCGGTCAGATTAAGAGAACCCACCAACATTTTTGTCAGATTAAGAAAATATGCTTTCAGGATACCGAGATAAACCTCCCCTATGAAAATCTGACGCGCTCGAGTATTTCAAAAGGACTCTTTTTTTCTGCATTTTCAAAAATTCATCATAACTTATCGTCATGTCGTAATCGTCAGTTTTTTTAAGGGGAGCTTCCTTGGGGCCTACTTAACACCCCTTCCGAAAATCTGACGCGCTCGAGTAAATTTTTTTTTGTGCATTTTTGACGAATTTATATGCCTAGCCCCACCACGCAAACCGGCAGATTAGTATACCGTTGTTATCAGAGGGACTTGGGGCATACGTAGTATGAATATCTGACGCGCTCGAGAATGCCCAAGTAACTGTTTTTTTTTACATTTTTGAAAATCCGTACACGCCAAACCCACCGCTAAAATGGTTTTTACCATAGAAGCTTTTCTTTTCGAAATTATTTTCTCTTTCGATTTTGATAAGTCTCGACGACGCCGTTGAATTACGTCATTTAGCTACCTCGTCTCCCTATCTACTAGTTAGGTACATACTGATGAAAGTTATTCCTTTGCAGTTTTCCGTATTATTTGTATTATTTGTGCAATATCGTAACACACACGAAGGCATATTTGATGCGTTTCACTTTAAAACAAATAAAAATGAGCGTGCAGTTACGCCATATGGCGTATGTTGAGCGGAACATAAGTGATGTAGGCGGTGTCGTCTCCATATGTATATCTCAATGCCTAGTTGGATGAATTTATATTTTGTCGTCCAGGCTGCAAAGAGCACCCGCCGTGGCCGCGTGGCATCTGCTCCACGTGCCAGCCGGGCGCGGTGACGCTGAACCGGCAGCCGTACCGGCACGTGGATAACGTGCTGCTCGAGCACGCGGCGCCCGTCGACCGCTTCCTCGCGTACTGGCGCGCCACGGGCCACCAGCGCATCGGCCTGCTGTACGGGCAGTACGAGAGGCACCCGGACGTGCCGCTGGGTGAGTGTGGGCAGTGGGGCAGTGGGGCAGCGCACGGGCACAGCGCGCTGCTCGAGCACGCGGCGCCCGTCGACCGCTTCCTCGCGTACTGGCGCGCCACGGGCCACCAGCGCATCGGCCTGCTGTACGGGCAGTACGAGAGGCACCCGGACGTGCCGCTGGGTGAGTGTGGGCAGTGGGGCAGTGGGGCAGCGCACGGGCACAGCGCGCTGCTCGAGCACGCGGCGCCCGTCGACCGCTTCCTCGCGTACTGGCGCGCCACGGGCCACCAGCGCATCGGCCTGCTGTACGGGCAGTACGAGAGGCACCCGGACGTGCCGCTGGGTGAGTGTGGGCAGTGGGGCAGTGGGGCAGCGCACGGGCACAGCGCGCTGCTCGAGCACGCGGCGCCCGTCGACCGCTTCCTCGCGTACTGGCGCGCCACGGGCCACCAGCGCATCGGCCTGCTGTACGGGCAGTACGAGAGGCACCCGGACGTGCCGCTGGGTGAGTGTGGGCAGTGGGGCAGTGGGGCAGCGCACGGGCACAGCGCGCTGCTCGAGCACGCGGCGCCCGTCGACCGCTTCCTCGCGTACTGGCGCGCCACGGGCCACCAGCGCATCGGCCTGCTGTACGGGCAGTACGAGAGGCACCCGGACGTGCCGCTGGGTGAGTGTGGGCAGTGGGGCAGTGGGGCAGCGCACGGGCACAGCGCGCTGCTCGAGCACGCGGCGCCCGTCGACCGCTTCCTCGCGTACTGGCGCGCCACGGGCCACCAGCGCATCGGCCTGCTGTACGGGCAGTACGAGAGGCACCCGGACGTGCCGCTGGGTGAGTGTGGGCAGTGGGGCAGTGGGGCAGCGCACGGGCACAGCGCGCTGCTCGAGCACGCGGCGCCCGTCGACCGCTTCCTCGCGTACTGGCGCGCCACGGGCCACCAGCGCATCGGCCTGCTGTACGGGCAGTACGAGAGGCACCCGGACGTGCCGCTGGGTGAGTGTGGGCAGTGGGGCAGTGGGGCAGCGCACGGGCACAGCGCGCTGCTCGAGCACGCGGCGCCCGTCGACCGCTTCCTCGCGTACTGGCGCGCCACGGGCCACCAGCGCATCGGCCTGCTGTACGGGCAGTACGAGAGGCACCCGGACGTGCCGCTGGGTGAGTGTGGGCAGTGGGGCAGTGGGGCAGCGCACGGGCACAGCGCGCTGCTCGAGCACGCGGCGCCCGTCGACCGCTTCCTCGCGTACTGGCGCGCCACGGGCCACCAGCGCATCGGCCTGCTGTACGGGCAGTACGAGAGGCACCCGGACGTGCCGCTGGGTGAGTGTGGGCAGTGGGGCAGTGGGGCAGCGCACGGGCACAGCGCGCTGCTCGAGCACGCGGCGCCCGTCGACCGCTTCCTCGCGTACTGGCGCGCCACGGGCCACCAGCGCATCGGCCTGCTGTACGGGCAGTACGAGAGGCACCCGGACGTGCCGCTGGGTGAGTGTGGGCAGTGGGGCAGTAGGGCAGCGCACGGGCACAGCGCGCTGCTCGAGCACAAGGCGAGCTATGTCAACATGATGCATTTATGCATCAAAAATAATTAGACATCACAATTTTTTTTTGTAAACCCTTCAGATGCGTCTTTACGTAAAAAAGATCTCAGTGATAATTTTTTCGTGAAAATGCTACGTTTGGTAATGTATTAATGTTTGCATAACGCATACAATAGGGACGATTATGTTAAAGACAATCTTCACGTATTTCCTATTCAATATTTCCTATCACCCAGGTATCCGCGCCCGCGTGGCCGCGATATACGAGCCGCCGCAGGAGTGCTCCCGCGACCACGTGACCCTCGCACCCGACGATAAGGAGCAACTGCTCAACGATATCGCGGCGAGACTTGGTCTGCGTAGAGTCGGGTGGATGTTCACCGACCTGATGCCGCTGGATCTCGCTGCTGGCACTGTTAAGACTATCAGGTGTATATTTTTATTTATTTTTTACCATAGATTAGATATTAAGAGACTTTGATACACACTAAATATTGTTTAACCCATTGAGCCACAAGCGGCCCGATCGGTCTAAGACAATAGATTTTCTATTGTGTCTGGTTCCGGGGCCTGAGTTATTACTAACAATTAACCGTAGTCAAATGTATTTGTTAATAATTCAATTGAAACGCATTTTACCAAATTATCTGCGGTATTTACTAAATAAACACATTGCAATATCTACTTTTACCGTAATTACCCAATTAAAGAACATTAAGAGCACTTTTGGTACCCCAGATATGTTGTATGGTTTTCCCAATCTTTATCTTGTGTTTAAAATGGTATCTATTACTATTGAAAGCATTAAAATAACGTCAATACCTGTAATATTTTCCAACAGGGGGATGGACACACACTTCCTATCAGCACAAGAGTGTATAATGGCGGGTCACTACCAGAACCAACATCCTAACGCTTGCCGCCACGCTTCGTCTGGTTACTTTGGATCTAAGTTCGTCACCGTTTGTGTTACGGGTGAGAATTGTTTATAATTATATTAATTATCAGTGTGCCTAGTGCGAGTTTTCATCGAGTACGAAACGTTACTATCGCGTTTGCGTCACAGCCGAATTAGTATGGGAAATCGAAGAGCGCCCCTAGCGGACGTATGGGGAAGCTTTGATTCCCCATACAAATTTCGCTGTGACGCAGACGCGATAGTAACGTTTCGTACTCGATGAAAACTCGCACTAGGCACACAGAATAATAAAAAAATAACTACCAAATGTGTTGCTAAACGTAAAACTCGAGCATGGCCCGACCAATTCCGCTTGTTTTTACGTTTTTGTTATTCTACAAAGAAGGGTTTTATGACGAGAGAACACGAAAAGCAATAAAAATAACGTCTGCTGAGGCAACTTGCTTTTTATAATAATGTAAATATGTTCGTGGTTTTACAGAAATCAATGTCTACACATTTTCACTTGGTCATTGTGCTCATTTGTAATTATGAACCTTGACATTTTTATTAGTCATAAATATTAAATTAAAATTTATGCTTGCATAATATGTGCAGTGTGCACCCACTTTATCTGAATGTTATACAAATCTATTAAAAAAATATATTACCCGACCTTATTTTAGGCACCATATAAGGCCTGGACTTGTGGAATGAGATATTTGCCTTCTTAAATATTTAAAGAAAATAAAAATTTAAATCGGGATTAGATCCCGCGTCCTTAGCCTTACTACGTCTTACATCGCTATATGTACTACTGTAGCAATCTTATATCTGTTTTTCGGTTTATAAAGATAAAGATAAAAATAATTATTTATTATTATTTAACCGACTTCAAAAAGACAGGTGGTCTATTCGACTGTATTTTTTATCACCTATACCATTTCTACACATCTATACTAATATTATAAAGCTGAAGTGTTTGTTTGTTTGAACACGCTAATCTCAGAAATGACTGGTCCGATTTAAAAATTCTTTCGGTGTTAGATAGCCCATTTATCGAGGAAGGCTATATAACGGTTATAGGGTATAACAGGAGCGGAGCCATGCGGATAAAACCGCGAAGCGCAGCTAGTGTATTTATAAATTGCATAAAGTAATAGAATTATTTGTCACCCAGGTGACACCCAAAACCAGATACACTTAGAAGGCTATCAAGTGTCGGGTCAGTGTGCGGCTCTAGTGCGAGATGATATCCTCATACCAACGCGAGATGCACCCGACTTGGGGTATATACGAGACTGCACGTCTACGCAGTATGTGCCAGATGTTTATTATAAGGTAAGTTTTAGATAAGGTTTTTTTTTGCAGCAGGAAATACGGCAGCATCAGCATTTTATGGGCCCTCTTCACAATGGACAACGTTGGGCGAGTAGACACATGTCTATGATCGGCCGTCATTGTAGATGTGTATTCATAATCGACGTATTGGCGGCAAACATCGACGATCATTTGTTGAGCCAATGTTGCTTATTGTGAAGAGGACCCATTAAGCATCGGTATAAAATGTTGTTTAAAATGAATCACACTTCAACCAACTTAGGATTGGGACTAGGTGTTATATTATTGTTTTTTTAGGTAGATAAAATCTTAGTTTTATGTGTGAATGATTAAAAAATGGCATATCCTAAACATAGTTCGTCAGTTTTTCATAACAATGTGGGGTAGTTCAGGGATTAGCTGCTCTCTTATTCTATATGTCGCAGTCAAAATGTATTATTTCGCCGTTTACAAACGCTTGGCATTTTGTTATATGTCGAGAATTCGTAATCAGAAGTTGTTGGTTTGGATAAGGGGGTGGGTTAAGGTTTGTGTTTTTTTTAACTACACAGAAATAGAAGCCCCGCGAAGTGGGGCTCCGTCGGCTCGCGACCGTCTTTTTAAAGAATTTTTGGAAAAAGTAAATCCTCAGCATTTTACAAAATGCCGAGCATTTGTAAACGGCGAAATAATACAATTTGCCTGCGACATACCTATACATGTGATCCAAAAAATAATTTAACAGCTGAACGACGCCATTTATAATCCTTTTCCTTATCTCACTGAGCTATATTGCATCGAAATTAGTTAAAGTCGTGATTCTAATAGAAACTGGGGATATTCTCACACTACTGGAATATCCTATTTATTCACATGTACACAAAAAAAAAAAAAAGAAAAATATTAAAATATATTAAAAGCTAGGCCTTGCATCTTAACTCGCATTCTTCATTGCTGCTCCTTTTTTTTTATGGATTTCCATATTTGTTATAGAAATAATGTCATTAAAAATAGACCATGTTGCGAAATGGTAATTATTTTTAATTATTAATGTCATATGATTTTCTTACTGTTTATTTATTATTTATTATTTATTATTGAATAGTCATGAAAAAGGAAGTAAGTTGTCATGATGATGATCTGGTATCAATTCTTAATTTTGTATTAGTTATCGTTTGTAAAATAATTTTATGCATTTATGTGTATAGTATATGCAATGCTATCAATAGATTAGGTTTAGTAACCAGGAAAGTCTTTTTTTATTATAATTTGTGCGACTTAATTTAATTTTAAATGGGTTATTAAACATGTAAAGTGAAACCTGTTTATAACGGATAGATTTCTATTATTTTGTTCCAACATTATTTATGTACATGTGGATACTGGAGGTTAAGTCAAATTTTCTTGCTATAATAGCTTATATCGTCCTGGTTTTGACCGGGTTATATGTTATCATTATAATCTAACAACATAGCCACACAGGACTAATGCAAATTCTGTTAGCTAACTATTTTATTGAAGTGAAACTTCTTTATCGGGGTTGAAAAAAAATTTAGTATAACATTTTTTCGTAACGCGTGACATTTTTCCGTTACGCGCCATCTTTTTCTTATCCCTACAACGCGTGATTGGACGTATTTCTATAAAGTTGCATATAGTTAATTATTTTTTTGAAAAATAAGGTCATAAAAAAGTTTCACTTCTTACGTGTGTACACTAGTACACGCACACATTTTTTTTTAAATCATGCAGTTCAACTTTATATCCTACAAACATCAACATATACATATACTCTTCTGTATACACTAGTTTATATATAAAACGTTATAAAAGCATAATATAACAAATATTAAAGAAAATTATCAATTTCCGAACGAAAACAAGTTGCAAGCTTGCTCAATTCAGGGACCGTGAACTTGAACTCTAGCGTCTAATTGTCGCCTACGTAATGTGACACAGATTTCTTGTGAGCTCGGCCTTGACGTTTTCAGCTGTGCGTTTTTTCTTTTTTGTTTCTAGAATGTATAGGGAATGTGAAGTACTAAATGGTTAGAGGAAAAAGTGTTCAGGTTTGGTAGTGATAATGGTCAAGTAACAAGTTTTTACTTGGTTGTGAAGTAAACTGCGCTGTGCAGTTTTACCCGCATTGCAAGATTTCAAAGCGGACTCTTCGTTTTTGAGATATACACCTTCAAGGAAACATACAAAATTTTTAGATTAACAATGTTAGTGTAGTAGTTTTATTTTGATGTGTTTATTTAAAAATGAAATATTTGAATAAACTTAATTTTAATGCGAAGTTATTATATTGTAAAGCGAAATTTGTATGTAGTAGGTACATGATCTTTAAAGTTTAAACTGCTTGAATAATTTAAAAAGTGCGTTATGAAGGATGCATGAATTATTCTTTGTCTGAAATATACATTTATATTTTGCCTTACCTAAAATAACTGCTGTAATATTAATATAGGTATGTATGTAACAACAGTAAGGTCTTTTATAAAAAATTGAGTTTCGAACCATAGGACTCTCTATACTTATTCATTTATTTAATTTTTTTTGGTGCCATTTGAGTAATTTTGTGAGGCCAGAGCAGATCTTCTTATAATGTAATTTTAGTTAAGCATTGCAATGATTATTTTATGCCTAGCGTGTTTGCTTTTCAATAATTTTAAATTGAATATATAAAACGAATAGGTATCCTCATATTATCTTAGGACTAAAGGCTCAGCAATTGTTATGATTGCATATGGTTACTAACACTTTCAAAGCAGATTGTTTTTAAGCTATTGCATAGCTTCAATCGCGGGCCTTGAGCGCGGGGACCGAATCGAGAAATTCCGTAACGAAAAAACCTCACGCTCCCCACTCCGACGGGCGGAGGTGTGGCTTGAAGCCATGCTATGCAATAGCTTTACCGCGGCAGTCTCCGAGTGCCACATACGTCTTTTTTATTTATATTTCTGTTTTCAAACAGACAATAATTACATTGTAATAATAGCTCTGAAAAAAGTTATATGTGTAATTCTGATTTGTAGTTTCTTATCGCAATTAATAAAGTTCACAAAAGAAGTTAAAGTTTATTTTGATTTAAAAAGGGTTTAAAAATAAAACATGAAAATCCTTGCTCCATATATTTATTTATTTATCACGAATTCAGTTTCTGTTCGCATATACATATTTAACAATATCCATGCGCACAGGCGAAACAACAGATAGTATCACTACGATCACATGAACTATATGCGAAAAAATATTCACTATGCACAAGTAATACATTTCAAAATACTTCGGGGACGGTTTGACAGTGGCGTCCCATACAACTTTGGTTTACAAAAATAAATATTGCGAAATTATTTCCTAATCGAGATAAGCGCTCGGTTCTAATAACCGCAAGTCCACGGCAGCCCTTAGATACCGATTGCGAGGGCTGCATGCACGCGAATAGGACGAAGGTACAACGATAAGTAGTAAATATTTATATATCAATCTATATGCAGGCACTGACCATTCAGAGACACTCGGTGTCTCCGCGACTTCCCCACACCCTACCGATATCATCACAGTCTTAATCATTCACAAATCATAATCTATCCAAGTAAATCTTCCCGTAAATACAATACGTTCTTCGAGAGGTAACGCTTGTTTGTAAATATAAATCTATTCTAGACGACGATATAACGATCGATTTAGTTTACGATACGACCGTCAGTCGCTTCGATAGCTCTGAAATATATTTTCCTAACAATAAGGATAAATTCTCTATAACATTTAACATTTATCAACACACAGTATGATCAAAATATAATGCGTTTTCCTTATCGTCTAATTGCGAACGCGATAGAAGAAATAATAGAATTTATCGAACATAACAATAATACCTAAATAGGCCTAGTTAACTCTAATCAGACGAGTATAACAAAGCGTTGCCGATCTAACCTACACTTATTGCTAGGACGAAACGAGACGAGTAACCGGCGCCGCGGGCCGGCTACCGCGCGTATCCCTGTTACCCGGTACTGACCATACGATACGATATCACCACGCCACGCGCCACGCTCGCGCGACGCGCCCGACGCGACGCCGCCGCGACGCACTACAACTTGCTACCTTAAATATTATTAACATCGATATTATGCGAACGAAACTTAATAAGCTCAAGCCGACGAACTTCGATTACACCGTGTAAATACTTGAAAATTTTCTCAAGTTATAAAAAATAGTTCAGTACCAATAAAATTTGTAGACAAAACGACAGGGTTGGTCCAACGATTTGAGATTAAAATAAGGTTCCGCGATGAGAAGAGATTCGTGTCGATGGGAAAAATTATGCCCTGAAATGGAGCGATAGAAAACCGTGAGCATTCAGTTGATTTTACCGCAACTGGCTATGATTATGGAGCTGTGAGGCTTGCCGGCGCTGTCGCCCATTTGGCTCAGCCGGTCGACCAAATCGAGTCCTTCCACGACATACGCAAAAATGGCCGTAAATCCACGCATCTCACGTAATATAATTCGAAATTGCGAACCGACTAAACCTAAATTGTCGTGACGTTTCTGAGAGCGGCGCATGCCTACCGAGCCGCGGACGGCTATCATCTTAGTGTCATCCGGCATGAAAAAGTTTTCTTCGAAAACAGAGCGCCCGCCGCGGCCACTGTTCAATTCGAAATCGCCCGTTATCACGCTCTCGTTCTCCCAGCACTGAAACACTGAGCAGCCGCGATACCCTATACCGAGGTCGCCCATCGTCAGCACGGCAAAGTTGCGCGCCATGCGAGGCGCCACGTCGTCGCGAACCTCCACCAGCACGCGGCCGAACGGGGCGCCGTTCACCTCCAGGTTAAAGTAAAACAAAGGGTACGTGGACGGGTTGCGTAGCGCGGGCGAGCCTAGTGCGGCCGTCGGAGGCGCAGGGGATGCCGCCTCCGAGGCCGCGTCCGCTTCTAGTGCGCTCACGCAGTCGATGACGTCGAGCGGGTGAACGGACCGCACGAGGCAGTGCCGGGTGTACAGTTGCGCCATGCAATAATTAGCCAGGAACAGCACCGGATCGCGGCGCTCGTCGGACAGCGGCGAAGACATCTCGCTCGAGCTCGCGCCGGAGAGCGCGCGACGCAGCAGTTCGAAATCGAGCGGAACGTTCGCGTTGCGGATCAAATCGTCCAAGCGGCACTGCAACAGAGCGTCGGCGTGGCGCGCCCGCAGCTGCTCCCGCTCGGCCGTCGCGACCGCCAGGGAACAGTTCTCGGCGTCGGCGGATCGCTCGAACGGGGCCGCGAGCGCCGGCAGAGCGAGCTCGGTCTCGAGGCGCACCTTGAGCGCCGTCGCGGCGTCGAGCGCGCGCAGCAGGAAGTCGCGCTGGCGCCCGGCGAGCCGCTGCAAGTCCTCGGTGAGCAGGCGCGCCTCGCGCTGCAGCAGGCGGCGCGCCTCGCGCGCGGGGCGCAGCGCGTGCGCGGGGTGCGCGTGCGGGCAGGCGCGGCAGGCGCGCGCGCCGCACACGCCGCACCACAGCGCGGGCAGCGCGTGCGCGGCGCACGGCGGGTCGGGCGCCAGGCGCCGCGCGAGGGCCAGCACGGCGCCGTGCGTGGGCAGCGCGTCGGCGCGGCCCGCGGGCAGCTCGGTGCGCTTCCAGCAGTGCACGCAGCGCACGTCGGCGCCCGCCTCCAGCACGCTGCGGGTGCACGGCAGGCAGAAGTAGTGCTTGCACGACAGGATCTTGGGCGGCCTGTCGGTCTCGTCGAACACGCGCTTGCAGCACGAGCACTGCGCGAGCTCCTCGAGGTCCTCCAGCGAGGTGGACGTCTGCTCCATGGTGTCGAGACGGTCGCGACCCTTCTAGGCGGGAAATGTCATAGAGACCGTTCGGAACTTTGTACTGTGTCGTCGCCGATCGCGGAACGCTGCGCCCTTTTCCACTAATTGATATTAAGCTCACATTTTACGAGTAGCCTTTCACGCGTCACCCGTTTCAAAATTAAAACTAAAAAGCTACTAAACTAAAATATCGAAATCGATGTGGAATGCCACATCATGTTACGTTTTGTATACACACGCCATGTTGCTTTTCGCTTCTGCGCCGCGCTTCATGTCGGTCGATCAACAGATTATTCACCGTCCATATAACTTTGTTGAAACGTCCGTTCGCTTGTTGATAATTGATATATTATAAAAATATTTAATTTCGGTAAAGTAATCACAATAGACACACGCTTATTTAATCGCTTAATAAATATGGCGTTGTTACTTCTATAATTTATAATGTTTTTTGTTATATGTTTCGACAATGCAATCAACACATTCGGAAACACCATCGCAATTCTAAATGCTATCCAATATAAATATATTGATAAATCAACAATGAGTGTACACATATAAATTTATGATGGTGTAGGTACCTCCTTTAAAAAATATATTTCTATATTGTATATAAGATAAGCGAAAACTTTGTACCACTTTTTAGGATGTAGTTTCACACATCAAAATATAATAAAGAACATTAAATGCTAATGCTTCCATTCTTTGACACTCGCGTTTCAAGAATACATAATACATGTATACTTGAAACAAAATAGAGACAAAAAGATTGCAAATATAAGTTTCGATACATTCTTAATGAAAAATGTGTCAGTTTATAGAAAATAAGTTTATTTTCAAATTTCTAAGGGTCGCCTGTCGCGCGATCAAGAGATCGTTAATCAGCAATTATTATTGTTTTGTTTTCTTGCCACGAAGAATATTCATTCGTCAATCCAACAAACATAAAATTTACTATTACAAAATAATGTCAATGAATATTTGTAATATTAAAATAAATAGAACGTCGCGACAAAGTCACCCCGCGTTCCTCTGACCCGCGGCAGCTTCACGCCATTCCCCGGGCCGTGATAGCCGGGCGGGTCAGAACTCGCGTTATCAACTCTCATCTCACAACATTGAAGCGTCTATGTGTGCTATATTGATCGATGCAACTTATGTAACGGACGTTGTATCGCACGGAATTGAATGCTAATTTATTATGCGCATCTATGGAATGCTTCTGGGACATTGTTGATTTTTGTAGCTGATTGGTTATGTTTTTTTATATATGTACACTTGATACATTAAAATGGGCACAGGATAAATAAAGGAATTTGTAAAAACGAAAAACGTAGTGTTTTTAAAAACAAATATTCTTCACATAATCATAATCATTTTATTTATTTTGAGTTAGATTACATTATGAACTTTACTAGGTAAATATTTATTTATTTATTTATAACATTTCATTGTACAAAACAATGTAGGAAATGTGGTACAAATTAATGAGGTAAGTACAAAAATTTTGTACAATAGGCGGCCTTATTGCTACACAGCAATCTCTGCCAGGCAACCTGGTAGGAAAGGAAATGTGAGAAGAATAGGGATATAAATAATTTTTGTAAAAAAAGTTTTGTTCCATTTTTAAATGAACGAAAAATCCAGAAGAAAGAATCACGAAATGTAACCGAGTAAAAAAAATTGCCAAGGAGACCATTTTTAGATTTGTGTATAATTTATAAATAAAACGTAATAACTGCCGTCAATATGATTACCATTGAAGTGTACTGCAATATTGATCCTTCATCCCTCTCAACAATTCTCTGTACATTACATTTCCATGTAGGTGTAATTTCCACCTGTATGAGTGACCCGATTTCTGCCTGACGTCAGTATGTTCCTGGAAATCTATCTCCCCGTCCTGCCCACTCGCCTTGACCCAATTAAAATAGAGATAGGTCATCTGGTTACCCTTTTACTGGGATAGAAGCATCTCGCTTCGGGGCAATCCTTACAAGATATAAGGCCAGTTTCTCATTGAGAGATCTGATTAAAATTGAGAAAGCTTGTCATATATAAGAAAATATTGAAGCATAATTTAAGAAGGGTTCTTAACGTCAAATACTCAATTCAGGAACCGGCTGATAATGCATAGATAGGTATTGATATAATGCAAAGAACGAGATGGTTGATTCATTCGACATACTCATTACTCATAGCTCTCGTAAAGATGAAAATTAGATATATCTTATATCACACATTCTTCTTTTGGTTTCAATACTGCGAGATGAAGTTTTGATTAATATCTGCCTTCGAAAATTGAGGATGTTGCACTGTATTTGTTTTATGTTTGTCACCGATTATTCCGCGGGTTGTTGAACGTTTTTAATTTTTTTTTATTCGAAAAATAATAATTACTTATGTTTAGAAGTTTATACAAAATCAGGATCTAATATTTTTGTTTTCATGTTATGAGATTAATAATATGAACATTAGGATTGCAAAAAAAAGTTTTCGATGTAATGCAATTCTTATAATATAGGCGCGATCTATCAAAACTGCGCCAAGAGAGTTGTTTTCATTGTTCAAAGACGGATATGAGGAAAACCTAGATATACATGTATATATAATAATATATTAACTTCTTTTTTTCGAACACTGTGGTGTCAAGCACTTGGCCACGTGTAATTTTAACACGTTCTTTTTAGTCCAAATTAAATATTATTTCAGTTATCATTTAATTACAATTCGAAGGAAAAAATAAGAAATCGATGATTTAATTAATTGAAAAGACAATTCAATGATAATTACATTTTTTGTGATCTTGTATATTATGAATCGTATTTTCTGAATATTTACAATATCATCTTTACGCTAACAAAGCGTAAGCGCTAACGCATAAATAAAATTTAAAAGAAATACTACCTACTAATATTGTTAGACCGCCTCCTTGGTACAGTGGTTGACGCGTGAGCGTAGAACCGAGGGGTCCTGGGTTCGATTCCCGGTGGAGACGAAGAAAAAAAAAATGTCTCGGTCTGGTAGGACACAGAAGGCTGATCACCTACTTGTCCCTAAAGAAAAATCGATCAGTGAAACAGATGTATGCATAATGCATCTGCCCCTTACCCCACTACGGGGACATGGGACTTCACTTACACACACACTAATATTGTTATTAGTTTTTTTTATAGGTTCCTGGTAACCGTAATTACCGTTTTTTTTGTTTAAAAAAACCTTTTTCAAAAAGTAGGTTTTACTTACAACTTTCATGTAATTATTATAGGAGCGTGACGCATACGGCAACGAGGTGGGCGTGTCAGCCAAGCGGCTGCCGGTCGCGTACCTGCTCGTGGACGTGCCGTGCGGCGTGGCCAACACCACGCAGCCCACCTTCAGCCCGCGCGCAACCTTCCCGCCCGCCAACCGCCCGCTGCAAGCGCACTTGCAGAGCCTCAAGGGCTTGCACGAGCATATACAGAGCTCTGCTTCTTTCTTAGAGGTGATTAGTTTTTATTACGTTCGTATCGATTAGTTATGCAACAGAATTGAAATAGTAGCATTTGACAACGATGCTGTTTCATATACAGTTTTATCGAATGCAATACTAAAGCATTTGCAATTTTTAAAGAGTAGAAAATTTTCGAAAGAATATTAATTGAATCCTGTCTCCTGATCAATATTTTTCAATATTTTTTTTTTTATTTCTCGATGATATTATTGTTGATTGTACCTTTGGGTGTTCCGCAAGGATGCGTTCTTGGCCCTTTGGTGTTCCTAACATATAACAATGATGTACCACTTCAATTACATCGAACTAAAAACAACCACGTTGATTATAACTCGATATTTTTATACACAGGCGATGTCGGATCTCCACGTGCTGTTATACCTAGCGACAAACGAAGCGCTACCGCTAACAGTGGAGCAACTAGAGCCGCTGTTACAAGCGGTGCGGGCGAGAGACTCGGGTGCGGCGGAGGCGTGGCGCAGCGAGCCGCACGTGGCGACGCTGCTGCACCTGGCGGGCGCTGCTGGTGATGCGAGCGAGCCTGCGCACAGGTGAGCAGTCGCTTGAGTGTCGCTGGTTAGCAGTATGACTCAATTGAGACACTGTCTTATCAGCCGCCCTGCCGCATCATTTTGTCACACGAGCTTTTCTGCTGCTGACCGTACATCTTATATAGTGTATATACGGTCAAAATCTTGCCACACAAGCTGCAGCTAAGTACGGCAGATTTGACCTGTCTGCAAACAAATGATATAATCGCGTCGGACGCGCAAATGATTCTAATACCCATGAAATGTACGTGCTCATTAGAAAATAGTTGTATCGCACAAAACTGCCAATAGCACAGACAATTCTCAATTATTCACAGAATTATAGAAAGTCAAAATTTAATTTAAAATACTCTTCAAATAAATCTCGTTATGTTTCAGCTCGGGCAGCGGCGTGTGGACGTGCCAGCTGTGCACGTTCCACAACGCGGCGCCGCTTGACTCCTGCGAGATGTGCGCTATGCCCAGGTAATGTAACACTCACTCACTCGATACGGCACTCACTCACTAACCATGTAACTCACTCAACATGACACTAACTCACAACGTCACTTGACACGTCACCCACTCATTGAACATGACGCTCATTCACATGTTACTCACTCACTGCAAGTTTCAATCGATCACTGGCCACGTTTATTAAATTGACACATGATCATTATTATAATTAACGCTAATCGAACTTAACTTTTTACTCGCTCACTACGTCATTGGCGCCACGTGTGGCATTACATATTCTAACTCAATATCATACTCACTCATCACATCAAAACACCTTACAATCCCTAGCTTTTAACTTCGTCACTCACTGTTTTATTTTTATTCTACCAATCGTCTCAACTAGAAAAACTTTAGTCCACCGCACTAGCCAATTAACATTCATTTCGATTTTTACTGTTTTGGAACGAAGAGATAAGCTGCTCGCCGTGTTTCTTGAAATTTCTTACTTTTTCTATCATTATGTTATATATTATTACACTAATAGTATTATATTTATTTCAGAAACAACGCGATGTAGATACGTGCGGGGTGTAGTGGTTGATCCTACAGAGCCGGTCCCGAGGCGGACATATTTTTGTACGCGACGCTCCGAGGGCCTTCCGTGGCGTTTATAAAAATAAATTTTAGTCGCTAGTTGTTACTTTTACATTTCATTTAGAGTTTGTACGGTAGAAAGATTCCATTTATTATTTCGATGTACCTTTCTTCCAGTTGAATCCAAGTATCATTGTAAATAATTTTGATGTAAATCAAATTTTTTGTTAGACTTTCGATTTTGAAAGACGAACGCGTGGTTGGTTATTTTGTTTCGTGTAAATTGTAATTGCAAGGGATTATATACAAGGCACTTTTTCTCTTAGTTATTATGTTAAGCATGGTTATATTTTCGTCATATCACAATTCACCATAGAATACTTTTACTCAAATTTTTATTTTGATACATTTGCACTTTATCAACAGTGAAAGGTTTAGAATGTTATGCATTTGAAGATGATATTAAATAACTGGAAAATTCAAGCACTTAATTTGGCAATTTATCATTATGGTATACCTTTGTTCATTTTTCGAAATACAATATAAACTCAATGTGTAATTGATTCATAAAAATAACTAATACTGTTGATGAAGTGCAAATACAGTAGTGTGGATGTGTTTGTCCGCTAGACGCATATTATTTATGATATTTATGTGGGCCGGCAAACGGGCCGACTTTTTATATGAGAACTGGTAAATACAGTGTGCTGCGTACACAAATTTGCGTTTTATTATTTAACCCTATCCTATCCTTGAATGTTATTCTATTTTCGATCAGTTTAAATAGATTTGACCCTATTGAAGATTATGATCAAATGATATAAGGTCTGTCGTATTTGAATATTTAAACATTAACGTTATTCTGATAATTCATTGTAATTTAAATTACACAGAAAGTAGTATTTTTATAATATCCATGTGACAAATATCGGCACTAAGAATGAAAACTGAATTAAGCGCATCACACACGGTGAAGATACTATAATATTTTATCTTAAGATTCTCTAATATAAAACGTTATAGCTTAGATTACAAAATAAAAGACAGATGGAGCGTTGCCGAACTAAACCGAATAATTTATCGTCATTTTCAATAAAGCTATGTGTGCTGTCATTTCGCCGCTGCACTGTACGTACACGGTGCTTCTGTGTGCGTGTAATGTTACCGGATATTGAAAAATTTCCCAAATTTTTCCCCGACTACGCAAAAAAGTCTATGTTTTTCGAGTTTATGGATGTATGTATAATATTTCTTTGACACGCCCTGCAGTATAAACCGTTGGACCGATTTTGAGTTGCGAGGTTTCATTGCAATGATCTGAATTATTATGTTAGTGGCGGTAGTTACGTAGGCTATATACATAAATGAGAAGTCAAGTTTTAATTTTTATTTAAATTCTTTTATTACATAAAGTACCTGCCTACTAAAGTTATATATGGACAAAAAAATTGTATTCAATTTTTTATGAAATAAATTATATAAAAAAAGTTTCAATACTAACTATAACAATTATATTATTTTTTATTTTTCATAATATATGAATACGAATAGCGGTAGTTTTTAGTCGAGAATACGGGACACTTTATTTTCATCATATCCATCATGGAGTTCACATAAATTAAATCGCTAGCGAAAACGACGTTTTTAAGCTTTATAAAAGTAACAAAATAATGTATTATGCTTATTAAAATAATCTAATAATTATCATGAACCTTTGGTGCACTTTACAAATAATCACATTCACGATCGAAAAATCCAACAGCATTACCCTGAAGATCCTTTAACCATTTTACCGTTTTACCAATAAAAATGGCAAATTCATTTTCAAAATACTAGCAACATACGTTGAAGTTTTGTATTCCTTCATATCTGTAAAATTATTATTCGTATTAAAGAAATAAATCAGCCAAATAATCTACAGAAAACCTGTGAAACGATGTTTTATCTTTTTTTTTTGTTTTCGGGAACAAATTTTACAGCGTTTTATTATCACAAGACGGCATTTTTTTACTAAAATTGCAAACCCTTTTTGACGTATTACATGACACTATATGCGCTATAGCACTGGTGCAGCGACGTATTTGTTTTTGATTTCGTATTTTCTTTGACAAGGGCGACGGGCGGTTGTCATGCTCCATCTGTACTTTATTTTGTAATCTAAGCGTTATAGTATCATAAGGTATCCGGTATCAGCGTTCTGACCATTTTTCTTTTTGTCATTGCGTACTAAGGCCCCTGTAGAACCGCCATTCTGTTACAAATGAACCAAAATTTTGTGGGTCATTAAAAATATTATAGTAAGTATCTTCACCGTGTGTGACGCGCTTTAGAATGTTTATCCCACAATACAATATGTAACTCGATAAATGTTGAACTGATTTTTTTCGAAACTTGTTCCTCTCAATACAAGAATGACAGTATATATACACTAACTACTAGATACTATAAACAACTACCTACCTATGTACATATACACTGATAAATCAATTCAACGCTATCGAAATTCAAACCCTATGTTCACACAGTGTCACGGTTTTTTCTACCGAATCGGTTTTTGTAGGATTCGGTTTAGTGATACCCGTATTTCAATGAATCTATACATATAATAAATCTGTAGAAGGGTCAATTCTGTACATTGAAAATATTGAAAAAATAAATAGCAGGGGGTGTTACTGGATCGATACCAAACCCAAATATGTGATTAAAAAAATTTTTGTCTGTCTGTCTGTCTGTCTGTCTGTCTGTCTGTATGTGAAGACATCACGTGAAAACTAACGGTTCGATTTCGATGAAACTTGGTATAATTATACCTTATTATCCTGGGCGTAAAATAGGATACTTTTTATCCTGGAAAAATACGTAGAAAAAAAAATAAACTAAAATTTTCAGTTTTATCCATAGACGTTGTTCTATACCGCAGTGGATTCAGCGCCGTAACATGTAGCTCCGAAAGTCGGATTTGGCTTGAACCGTTTGCGTCACACGAGAGCCGCACGATGCCACGCCTGCCACGACTCCTATATAAGGACTGAGATCCGCGCCGCGCGACGCGTCCCATCCAGGCCGGAGTCCCTCAGGGCTCCGTCTTGTCGCCCCTTCTATTCGCGCTATACACTAGCGACATCCCAAAGCACGACAAAGTGCAATTATCCCTCTTCGCGGACGACACGGCACTCTACGTGTCGTGTCCAAACCGCAAAAGAATAGCTCCACTCCTACAATCCGCGACCGATGCATTAGGCAGATGGTTCCGCAAATGGGGTATCACTGTGAACCCCGACAAGAGCGCCGCCGTGCTCTTCAGGCGCGGCGGCCCCGAGGCCATAGATAGTGTCAAACTCTATGGCCAAGTCATTCCGTGGCAAAAGCACACCAAATTCTTAGGCGTCACTCTAGACGCAAACATGACATTTAGCGCCCACATTAAGGCAGTCCGTAAGAAAGCCAGCTTTGTTCTGAGCCGGCTCTATTACCTTATTAACAGACGCAGTAAAATGTCCCTTAGAAATAAGGTGACACTTTACAAAACGGTGGTCCGTCCAATCCTCACGTATAGTAGTGTAGTTTTCGCGCATTGCGCTCCCAGCTCCATACACAAGCTCCAGACGATTCAGTCGCGGTTCATGAGAACAGCGACTGGAGCGCCCTGGTTCGTGCGTAACGTGGACCTACATAGGGACTTAGAACTCCCCACCATAGCCCAATGGATGAAGCAAGCGTCTAAGCGCTACTTCGACAAGGCTAAAAACCACCCTAACCCATTGGTGACAAAGGCCATCGCATACGTCGCGAAACCCGATCCCACTCATCGTCGTAGGCGGCCGAGACATGTCTTGGACGACTCCGACGATGATATTACCAAAGCTAACGCACGGCTAGACTCGGCGATTGAAGCCCAACGTCGAACAAACCGCGACACCGCACACACCACAGCAGAAAGCGTACACCGTCTTCGCCGGCGAAGACGAGGTCCCTTGTTCCGCGTTCCCGCGCCCACCCGGGTGAGCGCCCGTCCGATTAGGGCCCTTCTGGCCTGGAGGTTCGTGGTCCCCGTCAAGGGGGGACGCCCTTGTGCATGTCGCTACCAGGGTGAACCTTCAGTTCACCCCCGCGTCCGCGTTAAAATGTAGAAGCCCTTCTGGCTAACATTGAGAAACACCACAAAACAAACGCCGCGCGACGCATAAAATTTATGAATTTTGATGCGAGCGGACGTGTCCAGTGTGGCGAGCGGTCGTTCTTATTGGAATAAAATATATTGTATGCATAATAATAATAATTAACATATTAATATTGTTTTCACCGTAAATTGGTTTATTCATTAAACTCATAATTCTCTCTGTCATCTCATTTCATTGTATTTGTAACTATACATATTATAATAAATCTGTAGAAGGGTCAATTCTGTACATTGAAAATAAGTTGAAAATATTGAAAAAATAAATACCAGGGGGTGTTACTGGATCGATACCAAACCCAAATATGTGTTTAAAAAATTTTTTGTCTGTCTGTCTGTCTGTCTGTCTGTCTGTCTGTCTGTCTGTCTGTCTGTCTGTCTGTCTGCATCACGTGAAAACTAACGGTTCGATTTCGATGAAACTTGGTATAATTATACCTTATTATCCTGGGCGTATAATAGGATACTTTTTAAATAAAATACGTAGAAAAAAATTAATCTTTTCAGTTTTATCCATAGACGTTGTTCTGTAGAACCGCGAACACACGTTGCGTATTATTATAGGCCTAGCCGTATTTGGGTCCAATATATATTTATAAGATATCATTGTCAGAGTTACTCAAAAGGGGCCATCCATAAAGTACGTCACACGTAAAGAGGGGGGGAGGGGGTCGACAAAGTGTGACATGGTGTGACAAGGGGTGGGAGGGGTCCTAAGTTCCGTGACATCACATTTCAAAATCTACAGGTACTAATCGCGTAATTTGAAATATAAATTAAACTAAAAAATATGTCCAACTCTATCTTTAGGGCAATACGATTTAAATTGT
Organism: Colias croceus; assembly: GCF_905220415.1. Classification (NCBI taxonomy): domain Eukaryota; kingdom Metazoa; phylum Arthropoda; class Insecta; order Lepidoptera; family Pieridae; genus Colias; species Colias croceus. The sequence continues at coordinate 2,911,078 of NC_059547.1, forward strand.
TTTGTTGACAATTTATATTTATTCATTAGTTTATTTTTTTGTTATATATGTTTCAAATATTTGATATTTAGTCCATTGAAATGTTACATTTTTTAGGCCAAATCTTAAGTTTTTTAGAGGACGCAATTTTATTTTTTGGATGTGTAAAACCTAGCTGACGTAATTAAAAAATGTTGTAAATAAAAATTGTTCCTCGAAAAACAATCTAAAAAAAATTGTCTGATATAATTTCTTCCTAAAATGATAAAAAAAAAATTATCGAAAAATATAAATATCTCTAATTTCTGAACATTTTCGCTTATAATTTTTTTATTTATAGTTCTACGATAAAAAATTACTGGACTAAAGTTGTAGAGAATTTAATTTGCAACAAATAATGCTTACAGTGTTTTTTTATCAGATAAATAGTTTATGAGATATATCATAAAAACCATATCAACCGCTATTTTCAAGATGGCGGCCGCGGATCAAGGGTGGCGATCCCACAAATTTAGCGATAGCTTCACACTGACCCCCCCTACACATCAAAAAAATAAAATTGCGTCCTCTAAAAAATGCGAACCCAAATGTAACTTTTCAATGGACTAATTATGTTGATTTCATAAAAAAAGTACTTAATTTAAATGGAAATCAAACTATTTTGAAACTGCTGTTTTAATTTAATAATTTTTCGATGTTAAATTGCGAAACATGTGACGTCACACTAGGGAGGGGGGGGTCTTAGAAATGTGACCACCTGTGACAAGGACGGGGGGGTGCTCAAAAACTCATGAAATTAGTGTGACGTACTTTATGGATGGCCCCAAATGAAGAAATAAACCATCCACGCGAAGACCGACATCCGCGCGGACGGAGTCGCGGGCGGAAGCTAGTGAGTTCATACATGAATTCGATTTCTCGATACGGCAAAAAACCGAATCTTGCTGAAGTTGATCCGATTTTGCGGTTACAAACCCGGCCGTATTGCAAAATTTGAAATTGGTGTAGAGGGTTACATGTAAAACATCAGCAACCTCGCAGGACAAGTTTATAATATTCAAACGGAAAATTAAATGAATATAATAAATATTTTTATGAAAATAAAATCTAACAACTAAGGCCTCGTTTCCACCTGCAAGCAGACGTGCAAGTTGCTGTCAGACAGACTGTCGGACAGTTCTCGCAGAAGTTTACTTGCAGGTGGAAACAGGGCCTTAGTCTAAAAAATTATCAAAAGTCGTAGAACAAATGTTGTTACTTATGATTTTAGCTAGCTTGTCCTACGAGGTTGCTGGTGTTTTACAAGTAACCCTGTATATTCAATGTATGCGTTCTTGCTAAAAAAGAACCGGATGGTGTTTGCACATACTGAATTGTGAATTTACAGTGAAAATTCAATAGAGACGTGAGACGTTACAAAAAATCGAATCGTCGGATTTCCAAAGCATCAGAAGTCCACTCAATGTTGACTGTCTTTCTGTTTACTGTATTTTTATCAAATTATCGATGATTTTGGGGTGTTCTTGATATTGAATCACCTTTTTTCAAGTTGCTGAGGGCGAATGATACGATGGTAGAGCATTAGGTTAAAATTGACAACAGCCGCAAAGCTGTTTATAATAAAAGTATTATGTACTCAGACCATTCCAATAAGTTTGCTTTGTATTGGATATTATTAAGTTATTGTGTACAGCGCCGGCCGTAGCTGTAGGTAAGACACAAATATTAGGTAGGTACAAGCTTTTCACCCGCGGTTTCGCCCGCTTGTTTCATATTTAATCTAGCGCTATCTTTTCATTATCAATAATTTCTTCATGTTTATGAAGAATTTATCATTCTAGGGTGTGGGTAGGTAAGGTGCAAATAAAAAACAATATTGGTGTTTTGTAAAAATATTTATTTAATATGTACAATTTTGTATCTAAGCAGCGAACGGGACATGTACAGACAGTGCTGTCGAAGCGAACACGGAACAAACAGCAGAGAGCGCAATTATTTATTTAAAATCTTTTCTAATACACAAAATATTTTAAAATTGCACGTGGATACGCTTGTGCGCACACTCTAATTTTTACCCGACAAATAGTAAATTGATTACATTTTTATATCTTTTTTACACTTAGATAATATCTTTAATATTAAAGTATGTATGTCCCATGCCACAATTCGTCCATTCATTGAGTCGGTTACAACGAACGAACCCTTATACCTACTGCCCAAACGGCTTTACCTGTACTTCATTATTTTTATCATTTTCATATATTTTAACATTCATAATAATGTCTAGAAGTAAACAGATTGTACGATATATAATTTCCGTAAAGCCTCATGCACAGTGCATTACAACTATAATTTAGAGCGCGTCCGCCTTTTTATTTACAATTTTTTTAATTTTTTTGCGGACGCGACGTGCCGAACTTTGTCAATCATCCCTAACTCTATAATCACACAAATAGCCATACAAAGTATTACCGTTATCACATTGCATAGTCTAAAGATAAAAAATATATTACACGGCTCATATAATTACAATTTCTATATACAAGGGCTGAACCCGTACTTCGCTCGATATTAAAATGTTCAATGAGCTCAGATCGTCAGAATACATCTAAAAATTTAAAAATTACTTACTCCTATGTACATTTTGACATACATACGTATATTCGGAGCGAAAATACATAGTTTTATAAATATAATACATAAGGGTTATAGTAAACCTTTCTAAAATATAAGATGATATTTTTTTGTTATTTTTCTTGTAATGCAAGTCAAGATAAATGTCAATTGAATTAAAATTACGAGGTCGCCACTGTTCATCATTGCAATTAATAACAAAAATTTAATTAACTTTACACTACATACAAAATAATCATTATTATACGAAATTCAATACAAAATACAAATAAACATTTTCCACTAGTTATTGAGCTAACACTAAAATAAAAGTACATATTATGATAAAAAGTGGAAAATGTATGCATCAACTTTTGGGGGACTCCAACACTTATCTAACAATGTGATACGATGGAGAAATCTTATAAAAATCAATAAGTAATAATATCACATAATGATAAGGCTCTAATACCGAATGATGAACAGTCAGCAGAGACAGAGTCACAGAATACAACACGTCATTAATACACTTCTCACTGACGAAAATATAATTTGATTTAGATAAAATAAAGATATTATTTGTCTGTAAATATGTACTATGATTATGTTCTAAATTGGAATTTACATAGAAATGATACATTTAGTAGTTATCGCACAACTATAAGGCAGAATTATTATGTATATGACAGTAATATTCAAAAATTTAGTAAGCAATTGTTCCCAGGTTTAGGAAGGAATTTGATTAAATTAATACAATACTTGCAACAAACGAAATGATTGCAAAAAAAATCTTGTATTGAAAAAGGACCCATAATTTTGTAATAAAAAATGCTAATCCTAATTTAAACAAAATAATCGTGCCGTATAGTGTGCATGTATGCGTAAATATACATTTAGACATTGATAATAAAGTTTATATAACATTTGAATTTATAATAGAGTAATGAAGTATATTATTTAAAATTTAGATATATTTTTTTAATGACATTGAGGTAAAGAAGCTACAATATTACACAAGGGAAGTGGATTTATTTATTTATTTATGTCTGATATGGTTATCCACTCAAAAAATATAATTTTAAAAAGTAACAGTAGTAAATTACCCGCCCATAATTTTGCCACTAATTTGACCCCCAATAATGTTACCTAAGAAACAGCGTTCAAATTTAACAATGATTTCAAATGATTAAAATTATCTTTACCTATAATTTTTTATTACAGTAACATTGACATAAAACTTCATTACTCTATTATAGTGCAGTAGGGTAAGTTCGTAGAGCAATTTCTTAATATAATTTTCCCATTACAATTCACATCCATTGATTATAAGAATCTTATCTAAACACGAAGAAATATAGTAGATATCTAGTTATTACAACAACCATCTACATATCAATTTTAAAATTTATTCCACTGACTTATTACCCCACCGCACCTTGTACAATCTTTAATATTTATACTGTAAGAATATTATAAAGATCTTATATGTAGTCTCACATGTTCTGGATATGTTCTGTTTAGCTTATCTATCCGTTAAAATGGAAAATGACGCATCTAAAACTCAATAGGCAATTAGGGAAACTTGTTTAAACTTTTGCACAACCACAATTCATAAAGTTCTTAAACCTCATCATACACATTAGAATATTTAGAACATTAAAAACATCGTTAAGGCTAGTTTCATCAATGTCTGATAGCATCTCAGATATAGTATCAGCAAGCTGCCTGATTGACTTATATTTCCGACAATGTCGCGGTTGTCCTAACTCAAATATGAACACAAAAAGATGATAAAAAAAGGGCAGCCCCTAAATAGTGTCATTAGTGCCCCTAAGTAGTAGCGTTTGAAGGAATTATTAGACCAACCAAACAGAACACACCCCAGAACATATCAAACCGATTCCTAAACAATACATATAGAATCGTCAGTGTTATTTATTAATTTGTCTATTCGGCGGTAGTATCAGGCGCACGCATGGGCGGGAAGTGTCGCGGGTCGCGGATGTCGTACGCGCCGCGCGGGGGCGAGCCCGCCAGCGCGGTGCCGAGCTCGTGCTCGCGTTCAGATTCTGAACACCGTGTATATGTTCAATTATTTGCTTTTTTGAATGGTAATGGGAGATTTTTTGTGATTATGAGAGTGATTTTTTTAGAGGGGACATGAAACTGTTAATAAATTATGTCACACATAGGTAGAATCCAATAAATATCTCTTTGTTTATACCTTCGCTTTTTTAATTCGTTTTGTTTGATTCTTTATAATTATTTTATGGTAAAATATAGTCTGCCCTTATGAAATGCGAACGTCACATACTTCCCTCCCCCTTCTAATATCACATCTGGTCACACTAAGCAATACATTGACAGGACAGATTAATACAGTTTTGAATAATTAAACTTGAATGAAAAATGATAGTGTGTCGTAATTTATAGGCCAGTTCCAACTAGTCTCTTTAAACTGTTAACTGAGATTAAATTGGGCATACCAAAACCTTAGTGACAAAATTAGTATGTAGTTATTGAACTATTGATTTAAAAAATAAACAAAAAACGAATCTGTACATAAGAGAAACTTTGCTAAGTCCATTAACTACATATTATTGTATGATATGAGATGCTGAAAGAAAAATCAAATAACAACCGAAACAAACAATTGTCAGTATGTATAAAATGGGAATAAGAAATTACCTTTGCTATTACATTTTTGCTTCCTTAATTTTTAACAAAATTTTCAGTATCTCATATTATATAAAACAGTATCTATAGTCCTTTTCAGCTAGGATGATTCCTGTGACACTTCATTGTGTTCCGAATTACGTATTTTATGTTTAAAAAGCAAAAATAATTTTAATGCATAATATTTTTATTTTAAGGCGGCATTAATACCAAAAATATAAAAATTAAACATCTTAAGCTACTAAAACAAAAACAGTATTATTTAGTTTAATATAACGAAAAATAAAATAAAATAACACAAAAAAATAATACCTACGCAATTCGTGTACATGAAATCGAACGTTGAAAAATTATAGAGTTGGAAAATCATATAATCGACACCCATCTTGTGATCGTTTGTCAATCGCGTCAATCGTCTGTACGAGTCCGTCAGCTTTGTATACAAGTTGCATTTTTATATTGATACTTTACGTGGTATTGTGTTATTATTACTAATAATTGTTATTGTTTACTTTTTGTCGCTGTTGTTTGCTAAGATTCCTTAGTTAATTTTTGGCGAAATGCCAAAATAACTGATTTTGGTCCTTTATTCAAATCGATTTCATTTCCATATAAAATATTATCGATTATCGGAATCAATTGATACGATTTCAGTAAAGGCAATCTCTACACGTGTCAACAATCGATGTGTCACAGGAATCATCCTAGTTGAAAAGGACTATAGTAAAATTAAAAACATACACTCCTTCACCGAAGCCTTGCTTCAAATAATCCTACGTCAAATAGGTGAAGCTCATTTTAACCCCCCCCCCTGCTTTATGGCTTATAATATTAAAGCTATAAGCCCCTTCTTTATGAAGTTTCAAAAAGTACCATACAAAATAAAAAATAAATAACTCACTATATCAATTATTGTAAAAACACAACATAAAGATCTAAATAAAAAATATGAAAAATGCAACAGAAAAATACAACACATTAGAAAACTATCTATGAAATATATTTGCCGAACGAATGTCGCTTGATGTGGTCGAATGCTTTTAACAAACTAATATCTAATCTGAGAATAAAATTTAAAAGACACGTGTACACGACATAAGTAACAAGGACTCTCATCTTTTGATTCAAAGAACTTTCGTTCTATTTTTTTTAAGTTAAAGTCCATTTAAATATCAAACTCGAATTATTTCGATGTACCAGAGTCTTTTTGGCGTTACGTTCTTTTTAAAAGAACTAGCTCAAGTACTCTTTCAAAGCATTCGAGTATTTTGAAAGGACTTAAGTACTTTCAATGTAATGATCTACCTTGTTCTAAAGTATTTTCAAAGAATGATTCTTCGCAGTGTACTCAAGTCCTTCCAAAACTCTCGAGCTCTTCCAAAGCATTCAAAAGCACTCGAGCCTTCCCAAAGTACCCGAGCATTCCCACGTACCCAACTGTACCCAAAGTCCCCAAGTCTAGTACCTAGTGCCAAGTTCCGAGTCCCTAGTGCAAGTGCGTGGGCACTTACCGTCGCTACGCGCCGCCGTCGGGCCGCTGCGCCGCGTCTGCGACAAACACGCGCTCACAACCACACGCACACCGCACTCTACTCTAGTACTCTATTACTCTACTCTAATCCCCGATGGGGCACGCACGCTTGATGTTTTACACTTATTTGTGTGTAATTGAAATATAAAAATGATATTGCTACATGAGAAAATACGAAAACAATATAATGCCATCTCTATCTCACACTTATTAAAGAATATACAATATGTATGTAGAAATATGAATGTGTAATTTTGAGCAAATGGCTCAAAATTACACAAAAAAAAACTAATTCTTACACCAAGTAACATAAATAAGTGGTAAAATATCGAACGTACGCTGGCAAGCAAATCAAACTTAACGCTACGTTAGTGACTAACATAAGTTACATAACCATATAACTACTTATATACTAATTATTGTTGTCAAAAACAGTCGTCAGCCCCCGTCAGTATGGTACCGACGAGCGCTTAGACATTGCCATATGTATAACGAAAGACGCCAAACAAAGCCGGGACCAAAAGCGATGGGATACAAGGGTGGGATAGGACGAATTCGACATTCGATTCGACCGATAGGACGAATTAGACTAATAAACAATTAAAAAATAGACAAGAATATAAACTATCTAGACTGAACAGTAGAAACTTAGTTATTTTTACATAGCATTTAATTGATACTTAATAGATCATCCAATTATTAAAAATAATTTCTATTGTTCAAACAGTTTATATTCTTGATTTTGATAGTGCGAAGCAAGCGACCTGATCGAACCCTACGCGACAACGCAGAAGGCGACGACGCGGAGGAGTGATTGGTGAGGGATTGGTTGGTTGGTGAAATGATTGATTGATTGATGTGGGAATGATTGGTTCATGGTATCTGGAGTGTGGAAAGGTTGGGTACAAAATGAAGAGTAAATAATGATAATTTATTTATTTGTTTCTATAGATTGTATAGAAATTGTAATTTGATGATACTGATTTTAATAGACTGGGTGACAGGGACGTGATCGTTGGTTAAAAAAGCAGGGACAAGATTTGTCGGAGAACATTGAACAGGAAAATGATGGATTACTAGATTGACAGGTAAAATGATTAGTTAGTGGAAGATTGCGTTGTAGATAAATCGTTATAGGGAATAGGATTGGTGCATGATTAGTAGGTGGATAATTGGTCAGTGGGGAATATGATTGGCGGATGATTCTTCAATGTGTTTATTGATGGATTGGTGTATGATTGAAGGGTACACATGATTTTAGGGTACACGAATGTTTTGTGGAAAGGCAGCTGGTTATACCTGTCATGTGGTCCGGGTGTCGGCCGCGGAGCGCGCCCGCGTAACTGCAGCCGGCCGCGACTGCGGGCACGTTACAACACGTCAGCCATTACGTGCACCACCCTAGCCAATACTAGCAACGATCACTTAACCTACTAGCAATTATCTTGACAATAGCATCGATCACTTCACTAAAAACATTTATTTATATAATTTTTAATAGTTAGCAACACTTTACTGCTAGCGATTTGGATACTGCTATTTTGTTAGCTCATGTGAGTTGATTTATAGTGGTCACTAATCACTATATACTTGATGCTTCTAATGGATTTATAACTCTTTTGAGCAAGCTTTTGTATTATAATTAATTTAGCAAACTAGCAGTTTTTTTTTATTTAGCAAGTTACTATACTGTTTTTTATTCAATAATTAATAAAGCTAGCAGTATAATACAGTCAGCAATTGTAATAATATTTTTTATTGAAAACTACGTACGGATTTATTGTGTTCTTTAAAATATGCAGTTCCTCCCACTGCGGCATACAGTTTAATGTTTATAATATTTTAATCACTTGCTAGAACATTTGGTTTGTCACGTTAAACATCTATAAAAATATTCGTGATCGTTCCTAGTAAATATAAGCACTATGTGTTGTCAAGACAACATATGTTTTTTTTTTTTTTTAATAGACGAAAATTGTAATTTTGTCTCTCAAGTCTCAACATTATAAATAGCCGAATAAATACCGAAAAAAACCTGTACAATTGAATTTTTTAACTCTTTTAGGCGTCGTGCGGGCGTAATGGCTGAAGGGGCAGAATTGTTCACAAACAATTCTTATTTGGGGAGGATGTCTATAAATTATATTTATATAATAAAAAATATACATATACATACATAAAATTTAGAGAATTACTGCGCAAACAATTGAAATCTCTATCGGAATAAGAAAGAAATGGAGTATTCTTAGAATACATTTCGTCGGTTATGGCTACAACGTAATCACTAATAATAATAATACTATGTAGAAGTTAGGAGAACAAAGATGTCGTGGAGTTTCCGCTAAAACAATATGCAACAAAAATCGATGACAGTTCGTGGCAAGCGGTGAACAGGGGAAGGAGTGGAGAGGATGTTTCAACAAAAATAGAATATTAGACAGAGAATGACGAGACTGCTGCTAAAATGTAGGGCAATGACGTTGGTTCTCAATCGATTGCGAGAGAAAACCACGCCGTGCCGCATTATATAGGCGATTGTATTTGCATAAGTGAGATGGAAAATCTATCTCAAAGTAAACATAAGTTAAATAAGCAAAACAAAAATAAAATTAGTTCTTGAAAAAAAAAATATAGTAAAATGTTCTAAGCACAGTTGTTACGGGGAACATAAAATCCAAAGGATTCTTGATATCAATTTGTTCATTCATTTTTATTAATTCCCCATAACACAGACTTTAATATATGTATGTATAATGTATATGTGTGCATACAAGAGTACAGGTATTCACTTTTCCTTTTAACTGTACACTTGAAAGCACTTTTCAAAATGCACGTATACTCATGCAAATGTGTACATTCGATAACATAATGCTTAACTAAATTTTGTATTATTAAATAAACAATGCAATGAAGTAATGTCTGAGTTGTTCTTTTATTATATTGTTGAAACAAGTGTTTTATGCAAGTATTCATGCAATAGTCTTTTATTTCAAAGAGAGTCTAGAAAACTGTGTCTATTTTAATTGAGGTTAGGTGAATGCACTGGTTTGTATTATTAACAGTTTTTTTTTTATATCGTGAAACAATATGTTCATTAGTTGTATTTGTTAAAATGTGTAAGTGCGTTTACATATTGTTTTATGTCGAGACATGCAAGTTGTTTATCTGTGCCCAATTTTTTTTTACTGTACGGTGATTTGTCAGTATTGGTGTAAGTGTCAATGTGTGTATGTGATTGTCTTAGTATGTCTGGTACAACTGGTATAAATTATTTAAATATAAATTTGTTGGCGTTTGTGTCTGTATATGCTATGTATGCACTGTATATGCACTGTATGCTAAAATCTCTCACTACAACTGTGTAATGAAGTAGTATTAGTATATAGTGTGTATATAGTACGCATCAGGTGTATAAGTATGGGTGTAAGTATTTTAAGTGTATGTATACGCGTCGGGTGTACGTATGTGTGTAAGTGTCATCCGCATACACGTGTTTATGTATGTGTGTATAAGCGTCACCAGGTTGCACGTATGCGTGTCTGCGACCTTTTTACGAATCTATGTGTGCGTGTTACTATTGCGTGTGCGTGTACATGTACCTATATATTATATATGTTTGTGTATATGTTTACGTGTCATGCATATGTGTGTGTGTACCTACATGTATGTTTACGTGTCACGTGTTTGTATGTACGTGTGTATGTCATACCATCAGTAGCCGGCGGTGCTGTATCGAGCAGCGGGTGTGTACGCAGCAGAGCGCATTCACCCCCGTCCGTCGCGTCCAGTGAGTACACGTATAGTACACCCTCTGACGTTGCTACTAGCAACCGAGCCGCGCGGGCCACGCTGAAATGTGACGTATATATATTATAATAGGGTTGCTTTTTATGTACACTAGTATCTCATATTACATAGTACGTAAAATGCTATTATTGGGAAAACTTATGAAGTGAGTAAGTATGTGTAACTATACAAAATTATAATTGAATTTTATGAAAAGAAATGTTAATTTAAAGAACCACGTGACGAATTCTCGTCGCAGTGATCGTAAAAGAAGCGAAATAATAAAAAAAATAGTAAAAAAAACAAATAATCTTCTCTTGTTGTGAATCTAACTTAGCACTTTATAAGTTGAATTCTAATGTAACATTAATTTGAATCAAAGAATTTTCAATACACATGTTTATGTAATTTAACTATACCCGGCGCGGCCTAAGATGATCCCTATGACACTGACAGTTATTCTCAAGAGACAAACTTGTAATGGCGTCACCATTAAATTAGAAACTTAATGGAGGCGTCTAAAAATGGCATTTATTAATTTTTACGTAGCTTTGTCCTATTACAATGATATTCCGTTGGAATTATAACAATCCTTATCATTTACGAGAAATTATATCAATCTGACTTTACGTTTACGTCCTTCAAAACTTACATCGTTGGCATTTATCGACTAGTGCGGAAAGTATCGATAAACAAATTTCGATAATGGAAACGAGTTCACATTTTTTCCATGCTTAAGCTATAGTTCATTCACTATTGAATGGAACAGAAGCTCGCAGCATACTTAATTAATAATTACCGTTCGCGTTAATTTACTTACCTATGATAATATAAGTTTTTTAGAAAAATTAAATGTTGATTCCATTTTCATGATAAAATAATATACACTGTGTTAAACGGGTTAAAAATTACGATAAAATGATAAGGTGTATTTTTATGTTTTGGAAAACTTTCGTTTTACTTACCGTTTCGTTTACATAATAGACGTTAAAAATTCATTTTATAATATTTGTAAAAACATGTTTACCGAGGTGGCTGAATGCAAACCACGCCTTTGTCTATAAAATAGTAAAGTATCGACACGATCCATCATACGAGCAATCACTAAGACGAACTGTCATAGGGATCACATCTTAGGCCGCGCCGGGTATAATTAACCTTTACAATGCACCTGTAACACATCTAGTGTTACAAGTGTTTATGGGCGGTGGTGACCACTTAACATCAGGTGGCCCACCTGCTCCTTTGCTTGCTCTGATATAAAAAAAAACCTTTAACAGATAAATACGCTATCAAACGGAACGTACTTAGTGACAGCGGCGACCGCGCGACAGCCCGCCCGCGGCAGCCTCGCCGATGCGAAGGCCCGTCCCTGACTGAGCACGTCGCTGACCTGCGCGGGCAGGTACACGAGCCCGGCGGACAGCGTCTGCGACATCCAGTCCACCCAGCCGGGCTCGGGCGGCGCCGCGGCGTCCTCGGGCGCCCGCTCGCCGCCCTCCTGCAGCCGGAACACGTGCACCGTCTCCGTGTTAGACGTGGCCGCTAGGAAAGCGCCGCAAGCGCTGAACGCTAGACACGCGATGGACACGCAGCGTTTCACGCCTCGACGGAACTCGTAGAGACGCGTGCGTTCGGGCACAGCGAACACGCGGATGACGGTGCCGCGTTCTGATGCGGTGGCCAGCCGCCGCCCGCACATGGACCACGCGAGGGCCGCTAGCGGGCTGTCGTGCGCGCTTATCACGCACTTCGCGTTCTGGAAGATAATACTATGAATTAGAACATGATCAAAAAGATAACTACTTCATTTTTAAGCCAGGTAAACCTGAGTTCGTTATATTTTTGTGTTTATAGGTATCGTGGTCAAATCCAAATATCCACGGGTTATTCTGTAAAGGTGTACCAAGACTACTGTCTAAGTGTACCAAGTATCAACATATAATATGAGTAATACATATATTATAATCTACACTAATATTATAAAGAGTAAAACTTCGTTTGTTTGTTTGATTGATTGTTATGAATAGGCTCAAACTACTGGACCGATTTTGATGAAATTTGGCACAGACCCTGAGAAAGAAGATAGGCCAACTTTTATGTACCACGGGCGAAGCCGGGGCGGACCGCTAGTATATTTAATATTATAAAATGAATTAAATATTTTATATTGCCCGGTATAATTTCTGTGTTAAAACTTTCGATGAATGTGTAATTGCATAATTTTGTGTCAATAAACATATTTTTTTCTTTGTATAATAATTTATATATTTCTTTTAAACACTTACCAAATGAACCGCGTCAAAGATCTGCACCTCGCCGACCGCACTCGAGCCGGGGTAGGCCACGTAGCAGTGGTCGACGCACGGCGACAGTGCGCACAGCCCGCGCGGGTTGGGCGGCGTGTCGCGGATCGTGTGCAATATCTTCATGTCGCGTATGTTGTGGATGTGCAGGGACTCCTCGAGGCATACTATCAGTCTCTGCAAGGAGGTGTGTGGTTGGTAGAAGGTTGGAATATGTTTACGCATGTGGTAAAAAAGAAACTATTTAACGTATTACTAGAACTATAACATAAAATAATGGCAACACACTCGCGATATTGCTATGTCTACTTTGTTGTAACCTTTTTCTAAAAATACTCTTTTTCTTACTGACTAAGCTATTTTTATTATTCCTAACCTACTAGTTCAGGATACATCGCCCATTTTTGCAAGTGACTACTATCAAGCTAATTTTCCGTTTGTAGCTTTATTTTGATGAGACGCCCATTATTTTCGTGTTCGAAAGTCTCGATTGTGGTAGCTAACAGTGATAACAAGGATAAAATTTTTTGATTTGATGGTTCTCAAATATTTATTACTAACTGAATGAATTTTTTTTTGTTCAATCTCAAGATAATTACCTAAATTATTCGAAAAAATATTTGTCCTACAAAATCTAGGGTTTGTTCAAAGAGTCCCCCTTTCCAAAGTGTATCGATAACGAGGTCATCATAAATGATTACTAACAAGCAGATTTTTTTGTTTTCACTTAGTAAATGTTTATATAATTCAACAGACATATTGTCCTACAAATTGCGTAATAAATATTTGAGAACCATCAAATCAAAAAATTTTATCCTTGTTATCTCTGTTAGCTACCACAATCGAGAGTTTCGTACACGAAATTATTCGATGTCTCATCAAAATAAAGCTACAATCGGAAAATCAGCTTGATAGTAGTCACTTGCAAAAATGGGCGATGTATCCTGAACTATACCCAAGATGTCCTTAACCACCCCTGAAAACTATGAAATAATAATATATGAAAAATAATCGATTCCTGCAGTATCCGATTGCACCTATATTCTAATCCTAATGGTACAGTGTAATGTCATAAAGCCAATGTTCTTGGACCCAATACTTCAATTCATTTTATTTACAATAATAACCGCATAACTTTGACTTATACAATGACTGAATAGCAAACCATAAAGTGAATTAAACTAATAAAAGAGCGTTTTATATTAGAAACCAATAAAAAACTTACGGAACGATTAAGTTTTACAGCCAAGATTGTATTGCTGTAGCTGTAGTTGCATATCTCTGTCCCTTTCTTGTAGTGGCACACGATCAGCTTCCTGAAATTGAATTTAAGTATTTTTAGGAGAGTTTTATGGTACCAGAAAATGTATAAAGTTCATATAAAATATTCTAGGAGGTAGCAACGTTGACAAGTGAGCATTTTAGTATAGTTGGTTCTTTGATATGCTGTTCCTCTTGCTATTTCGGTTACAGTCCGGGCTGTCTGGCTGGCCGCAGTGGTTGCGTTTATTAGTGCGCATCTTATCTGCACAGGAAAATATCCTTAATTTAAAGTCATTTTTTAACGCGTAATTTTTAATCGTTTGCCTTTAGATAGATCCATTAGACATACATTTTTTATTGCAAGACGTTTTGTTCGTTGTTAAATAGGTGCCAGACGCAATTTTTATTTCAAAATAATTAAAATATCATCGAAATAAGTGAAATTCCATCAACATGAGTCCCAGTGAAGGATAAGTAATCACTGTGTTACTTATACTATATATAATATTCATTTTACTATTTACCGTTTTTTTGCAACAATCTACCATATCGCCTCCTTTTTCCCAACGAACCTCAAATAGGACGTTAATGTAAACTTGATAAAAACCAAATATCATCAAGAAATTAAAGACTTTTTAACGGATTTTAAACGCGATTTATTCATTGTATTATTTTCTCAAGTCTTTAATTTCAAAATGTATAATACTCGCGTAAAATCAAACACTAGAAAATACAAATATCATCAAATTCATATTTATACCCAAAAGTGTAATAAATATGAAACCATCTATTAAAAATATTAGTTTACTAATTATTCAATATAAGTATTAAAAAAGGATAATATAATATAAATAATAAAGTTATTACTTACCTTTTAAGCGGAATCATGTTGATGTAATTTCACTTATTTCGATGACATTTTAGTTATTTTGAAATAAAAATTGCGTATGGCACCTATTTTACAACGAAAAAAACGTCTTGCAATAAAAAAATTATATCTGATGGATCTATCTAAAGGCAAACGATTAAAAATTACGCGTTAAAAAATGACTTTAAATTAAGGATATTTTCCTGTGCAGATAAGATGCGCACTAATAAACGCAACCACTGCGGCCAGCCAGACAGCCCGGACTCTAACCGAAATAGGAAGAGAAACAGTATATCAAAAACCCAACTATACTAAAATGACTTTTTTTTAAACGTTGGTAGCTCCCGTACTAAAAGATTTTGAAATTGATAGTTTTGGTTTTATGGCATTCAAAATGCTTTATAAATATAAATTTATAAAGAATAGAAAAAATAAAATAGATTTTTTTAAGTAGTTAGTGGTCCTGTTTGTTCTGTTGTAATAATAATTGTAAGCGTTGGAACCAAAGGTTTGATTTCACCCTTAGTCGGAACAGGAATGGTAATAAAACAACTAATATAAAGAAACAAAATCTAAGTCAGATAGTCTCATATGTATTGAAAAAAAAAGTTTAGCTATGATCAATCGACGGAAAATTATCGTATTGTATTTAATCAAAATTATACAGCTATAGTTAAATAAACCATTCACTCAGTATTTAAACAGGTTAGCGACATTTACACCTTACAGCCGTTCAAACTTATTGCAAATAATAATCTATACATATAATAAATCTGTAGAAGGGTCAATTCTGTACATTGAAAATATTGAAAAAATAAATAGCAGGTGGTGTTACTGGATCGATACCAAGCCCAAATGTGATTAAAAAAATTTTTGTCTGTCTGTCTGTCTGTCTGTATGTTCAGGCATCACGTGAAAACTAACGGTTCGATTTCGATGAAACTTGGTATAATTATACCTTATTATCCTGGGCATAAAATAGAATACTTTTTATCCTGGAAAAATACGCAGAAAAAAAATTATCTTAATTTTTGAGTTTTATCCATAGACGTTGTTCTGTAGAACCGCGAACACACGTTGCGTATTAATATAGGCCTAGCCGTATTTGGGTTCAATAGATAGATATTTATAAGATGTCATTGTCAGTGTTAGGTACTCAAAATGGAGAAATAAACCATCCACGCGAAGACCAGCATCCGCGCGGACGGAGTCGCGGGCGGAAGCTAGTTATTAATATAAAAGACGTGGATTATGTTTTTGGAGAGCGTTGCAATATATGTATGTATTTAAAAATTGTAGGTAATAAATTGGAAATTCAGGGGTACGACAATCGTATCAATTTTTTTCTAAAACATAATAAAAATATGTGTTGGTATCTTCCATTTATCAATTATTCTTTCAATTTATTTGTTTATGCAAATAAACGAATCTGAAAATTGGCCGCATGTTATCAATAATAAACATCGTACGACCAAATCACTCGTGCTATATAAAAAATCATGAAACGACCGGGTGGAAGATAAACCTAAAAAAATATGAAAATTTGTATATCGTTCGTTGCCTTCTAAGTTATGCTAAATGGTACATTGACTTGATGATATAAATTAAAATAAAACTGCATCCTAAATTCAAACAACCTTTTCTTTTTTATATATGTATGTACTTTTTTTTTATTGGGGCTTTCCGTATATCTGGATTGAAACCTGTCCGACACAGTCTTTGACCCTTAACCATCAGCCAAATTTACTCGTAACTTACACATTATAAGCTTAATCAAAACAACTGCGTTTCAGGTATAATTCTGAAAAAACTAATTTGATGTTCTCATTTAATTAAATTACATGATCGTTCAATTTTACAATAGTTCATACTACAATAACTTATGTAAAGCAAAAACAACCAACGAACTACATTGTAGAGAAATGTGTATAACATATCAATGATAAACTCAGCACGTGGGAGTCTAGCTGTCTAGTACAAGTCTCTAACAAAGGCAAACAAAAGATCGCCAAGGCATAGTCGTAGCATTTACAATGTCGCGTTCCATATGATGAGTCAGCTTGGCCTATCATTCGACCCTTTCCCCTCTTATTATCATTAATTGACACGCGTACGTTGGTTCAGTATTTACATAAGTCCTGCAGAAATGCCAAGTAAGGAAACCCAATTCGAAAAGGTTTTGAACGTCCTTTCTCGCAATTAAACTTGTCCCAAGTAAAATGTCAACGAACTGCGTTATCTAAAAAAGATTTACCAGAAAATAAATAACACGGTGCTGATAAGGAGTGATTATGTACATCGATGTATTTACAAGAAACGAAGTGATTTTGCCTTTCTAAATCGTTAAAATGTGCAGATAAGGAACCTTTTATTTACTTTTGGAGATGAGCATTGACCTAGGTAGAAAATGTAATATAGGTGTTGTGTTTGTACACAGCGCGTTATTATGATTCAGATATGAGATTGTATAATCGTGCTAGTGGATTAGTTCATATCATGAAACAACATGTATAACAGTCTGACACGAGCATTGATAATAATTTATGATTGGGTGCTGACAACATTTCCAGGAAGCCGACTTCTAGATAAGTAGGTTAGAGGACGTAGGTGTTCTGAAGGTGTAAAGCCACAGCAAAGCCAGCGTGGAATACATTCCTCTTGCTAAGAATAAAATTAAGAAAAAAATATTCCTTTGTGGTTTAAAGAATTCAAACTTCTAAGGTTCCACTTAAGGTAAAGCTCGATGAACTGTCGAGACTTGACTCATTGTTATGGCTATACCTTATTCTATTTTTATTCTTCGATACCCAAATAAAGAATTGGAAAGTTACTATGATTGCTGACAAATTAACTCGTTTTTCAAGTTTTAACTTCGCAGTTTTATCTGGCGAAATTTTAACCTCAATACGATATCCTACATAATATTATGTTGCTTATAACTTAGATCGATATAATGTATTCATTAACAAATTATCATCTGGAACAATAATACTCTCGATTACTAATAATAAGCGAACCACGTCGCGAGAAATAGGTCATAACGTTATCGGAGAGCATTAAGACTTATCGACTACGCAGTAAATACGTCATGCTGATGCATTCAGTTAACTAACCTTCTTTCTTTGCATATCTATGTTTTTTCTGGGGAAAAATTTTACATTTTCTATTAGTGTTCGTCCATAGATAAATGTTCCTCTAGAAATCAAGAAAGATTAGGTAATATCCAATCTTTCGATAACTAGGTAGGTACCTAAGGAAATTAGAATTTCCTTACATTTGGTTGTTTACACAGCAAATTTGCTTCTAACTTATCAGAAAGGTTATTTCGTTTTTTAGATAACAATTGACTTTCCAATAACAATTGTTTGTCCTCCAGTCATACATATTGATGAATATATACAATCTCAATGCCTTTAAGACAAAGGGCATCTCCATAAAATGGCCACAAGGGTAACATTCGAAAAGGTATTACTGCTTTGCATAATATTACGAATTGCTCCAAATTACCAAATTTTACCAAGAACTTAATCCTTGAAAAGGTCTTTATGAAATGTATTATTCATGGTATCATAAACCGGTTCTAACAGCTGGTGAGTAAAATATGGCATATTTCTTTGTCTACTGTAATTATATTCTTACAAATTACAATAAATAATATTATTGATACGTAAAAACATAAAGTTGGACGTAATTTTCTATTATTCCCCTCAGATAAACGTGTGACGAACGTTATCGATGCACGTGCCACCTGACGTCATATCGTGGTTTAGTTAAATCCATAGCATTTGGGTTAACAATAAATCAGGAAATAGCTGTATTGAAAACCACAATTCATAACCGAAAATTTGTGCATAGAAAAGCCATGGGTTTCGGCTGCTAGAAATCTGCATAGTTTAATGAACTACAGTTTCTTGAGACATCAAAGATGTCTATACTACTTCTATAACAACGTAAAACATATTTGAGTTATGACATAATATTTCGATATTTCAACTAATTGTTTACTAACGAGGAAACGTGTCAGCAGTTATAATCGAAAGTAAATATCTTGTTGATAGGTTAAGGTCAAATTTAAACGCCCATATGTAATAAAGGTATAGGAAAGGCTTTATGGATGTTCTCTTTGAAAATTTGAGCAAGTTAGTTGAATTTTAAGGCCGTACTTCTCCATCCTTCAGTTCCAATTTTATTTTCATCAGTCAAAAGTAGTTGTTCCGCTTTAATTGTAGGAGCTTTTGAGCTATTGACAAAGACAAGACAATAAAATGCCTAACCAAAGCCGTTCTATAGAATTCTATAGAACTTCTCCATAAATGTTTATTCAGATATCTTTTCCACAGCAGTGGATCTACAGCGCTACACTGATAACCTCGCAGAGCTTTCCGTCTCCCAGTGACCTAGTTCTTAGTCTATTTAAATACCGTCAACTTTATTTATTTAATCACGTTATTTATTAACATAATATTGTCTTGTTTGTTAATGATTTATGTAAAAGTTCAGTATCTCTATACTAGATTGTGTGTGGACGAATAGTATGACCAATTGATACAACAACGTTCTGCAAATGGTATGCATAAGAAAAATACAGCATGTTCTGTGGTTATAACAATTCAGTATTTCAATTGAATAATAAGATAGATAGCAAGACTGTTATGCGGGTAATTTTAATCTTGGATGAAGACATCTCATTCAATTGTGTCTCTTACTATGATAATTATATGTATATTGTATATGTATGTACATTAAAAACCCCAGTAGGTATCCTTGTAAAATGAAAGTTTATTTAATATTTAGTACAAACCCCAACTAAACTAAAAAACCAAGACGAGATTACAGTGTTCTTAGAATGGTCTGATTAATCGACATAACACATCTCACAGGAAAAACTGAAGAGAAGCAATGTCTTTTGTTCTCTTGCGGCGATAATTAAATGCGCAAATGTGTACGATTACTTAGAACTAATGATTGCATCATATCCTTTATTTTTCATTATCTACAATAACAAAATAAAAATTGAAAAAAAAAAAAAAAAAGGCAAGAAAAGTCTCTGGACTATAATCCAGAGGTGGCGCGAACACCCTGTGATGACGGGTGCCATTAAAAAAAAAAAAAAAAAAAATAACAAAATAAAAGTACAATGCGTAGAAGCGATCAGCTTGAAATATCGGTTTTATTCTGGCACAGCTGTTCGCGGCACCGCACCGCTTCCAATAATTTATTGTTTGTTTAGTTTTGAAAATATTTACAAATACGAATAGCGGATACATCGATTGCATTCTTAAAATACTAACTACAATCTTTAGTGTATCTAAAATGTTTATTTAAAATAAACGAAACAATTTTCAATTCGATCTATACTAATATTGTAAAGCCGAAGAGTTTGTTTGTTTGAACGCGCTAATCTCAGAAACTACTGGTCCGATTTGAAAAATTCTTTCAGTGTTAGATAGCCCGTTTATCGAGGAAGGTTATAGGCTATATATCATTACGGTAAGACCAACAGAAGCGGAGCCACGCGGGTGAAACCGCGCGGCGCAGCTAGTCTTAAATATATTTGCTACCTATATGGCCAGACTCTACACTCTACAGAATATAGAGTCGGGCCAATCAGGTAAGTTTTCTATATCCTTAACATAATGTCAGCTCAGAATTCAATTGGGTAAACAGGATGAGGGTCTTTCTGAGAGATCTGATTTATTTAAATGATTTACCTACAGGTAATCTTTAGTATTCACGTCTTAATTTTCTTTTGCAATAAAACCAAAAAAGAAGAAACCAAAATTAACTGCAATAGATAAAGAAAATAAGATGCATACGTAACTTACTGTATTTATAGCGGATGTTTGGTTAGTTTACTTCTTACATAGGTACATAAGCTGATAAGATCATTAAATTATTAGTATATTTCTGGCGTGTTGCAATTAGTGTGTTTATAAGAATAACCATATTTTACCTGAAGCATAGAAAGTATAATTAATCTTCTAGTTTAATGTTTTCATAACGTAAAACATCGAAAAGGAACTTCTTGTTGATTCAAAAAGTTACAAAACAAACGCACCTAATTCATAATGAAATAAATATGTTAACAAAACGTACACTAGATAAACGTAAACAAAGCAAATTGTACACATTATCTCGATTAGTGTAGTATCACTCACTCGTTGAACCTTGGTAACACAGTCAGTAGTCACGCAAGCATATTTATAAAATTTTATTCAACTATTGAGTTTCCTAACCTGTCGTACGGTTCACTAAACCCTAAATTATCGATATCAATAAATTATTATATACATTTTTAGAACAAGTTAGAAATGCTAACATTATTAGCTAATTTGTTATGAAATACTAACTGTGCACTGGCGGTTTTATCCAGATTTCTCCGCTCCTATTAATCTTAGCGCGATGACAATATAGTATATAGCCTATAGCTTTCCTCAATGAATGGGCTACCGAAAACTGAAAGACCAATTCAAATCGGACCACTAGTTCCTGAGATCTGTATCTTCATGCAAACAAACAAACTCTTCAGCTTTAAAATATAGATTATTTTCGTATGTTTCGCTTTATCGCGTAACGCTCACGCCATATTATTCGAGGTCGCGTATGATAATCGTGCAAATAATTTGAATTAATTTGTGTATAAACAACATCTATTACGTAGTGTTTTGTTTCTTTTATATACGCATCGCTTATTAACAGTAAGAAATTAGAGTAGTAACTTTATTTTTGTTTTTGAGTAGTCTACTTGTCTATCACTTTGATTGCAGTTCAGAGTTTAGGCTTTCGATGTTGTTTATTTCCAATTTTGTACTGAAAATGTTTTGTTTAGTTTTTGACATTTTTCTTCTTCACTACATAGTATAAAACAAAGTCGCTTTCTCCGTCCCTATGTCCCTTTGTAAGCTTACATCTTTAAAACTACGCAACGGATTTTGATGCGGTTTTTTTTAATAGACAGAGTGATTTAAGAGGAAGGTTTTAGTATATAATTTATTAGGTTTTAGACCAAGCGGGCGAAGCCGCAGGCGGTAAAACAAAAAAATTGGTATATGTTTATTATATTAGGTAGATAAACCTATTTAAACAGCTCTACAATATGAATTACATATTCTGAAATTATTTTACTATTTCCAAGATCAAAGTCATTCAAAACATTTACTATCAGGCTCTATGATAATTAGATAGCACATTATCGTAACAATACATGTCATTATGCCTTATGGCCGTATCTATCTACGCGCTAAGGTCACCGTCATATGAATAACATTATCAAATACAATTAGCTTCCTCATTATACTGTTTCATATTTTTTATTGAAAAAAAAACTCTTATTATTTTTTCGGTATGAATTATATTCACTCCACTACACAAGTGATGAACATTATATTGAATTAACATAATATATATTACAAATGGGAGATTAGTTCTAGTTGAGAACAAGAAACAGTTTCTACTTTAAAAGTAATTAGCTAGCGTTTCCATTGTGTATAATTTTAGTGATTCAGAAATTGTCTCCTGTATACAACCAACCACAGCGCTGTTATATCCAGGGTGAACCTTCAGTTCACCCACGCGTCCGCGTTAAAATGTAGAAACCCTTTTGGCTAACACTAGAGAAACCACACAAAAAAAAGCTGTTATTCCTATATACAAGAGGTGTGTTATAATTTAAACGAAGTAGTAAATGAGGCGCGTTTTAAACCTGTTCAAAAACTTAAAACTGACAGTAAAATCTATCCAGAAAAATTATCAAAAGCGTTTTATAGCATTTCATATATGGGTAAGTAACAGAATATCGTGTAGTCAATCAACAAACATTCACATTATGTACTAAGTTTTTGCTGTACACCGGTTTTAAATTATAACTATTTATGATCAATAAAACACAAAGACCCTAATCGGCCGCGGCGCACTGTGGGGAATAACTTTATGAGTCAACTCGTGTATGATATTAATAGCTACCACTTTTTGCGAAATGTCAAAACTTGGGGAACATCTCATATAATTTTATATCCTAAGGAAGGAAAGAATCGCGAAGTGTACCATGTTAGATAATATATTCCATCTTTATAACTTCATAAAATAATAGGCAAACAGACATCTATACATACTAATATTATAAAGAGGAAAGGTTTGTATGTATGTATGTATGTATGGTTTTCACGCATAAACTACTGAACCGATTACAATGAAATTTAGCACACATATAGAGGGTTACTTGGATTAACACATAGGATAGGTTTTATCCCGGAAATCCCACGGAAACGGGAACGAATGCGGGTTTCCTTTAAAAACGCGGGTGAAGCCGCGGGCGGAAAGCTAGTATAATAGCTTAATAAAATTGCAGTACACATGTACCAAAGAATACGATAAAATACTAATTCATATAGTGAAGCTAATACCTATTCCAAAAAATGTAGCGATACAAATATCTCACAATCGTGAGCAAAAATAAAGCATAAAATCACAAAGGAAACTAGCACAAGATGTCAAGTTGAATATTCTGATAAAAGTAAGTTTCTGCAAAAATGCAGACAGAGAATCTTATCTTTGAAAACTATGAGCTGACGTTCAGATAACCATATTTAAATTTTAAAGGTAATGTTTTAAACCTGTATTTGTTATAATAGTTGCCTATTAAAAAACCGCGGAAAGATACGTATTGTTTAAGCGGCTTAAGAAATATGATTTATGATGTTGTTTGAGGAAATATATCTACAAATTTGTAGTTTGATATAGTAATTGTAGACTAATTTCATTAAACAATATAGTAATACCAAGCTTGTTAATATTTAACATTGTTAATACGTAATTGTATACACACAAATCTATCATTCTACTGTCAGTTAGTGCTGATTTACACAGGGTCAGTAACTGACTACTAATTCGAGGCAAATCAGTGCTGACCCGAAGAAAACCCTGTGTAAACAGATTTGAAGTCAATAAAGAGGCTTGAAGTCTATGTAAACAGTTAAAGTCAGTCGCGGGGCCGAATTTCGGCGCCGCGACTGACTGGTCTACTGACCCTGTGTAAATCAGCACTTACTCTTCTAGCAGCATTTGAAACATTCACCACCGTCATTGTAAGCCAGTCGTCAATTCGTCATCGAAGTTCCTAGTTATCTCGTACCAGTCACTAGGTATACTATCAACATCGCCATCTGATAGAAAAGCCGAAAACAGCTGGCGTGTTTCTTTGACATCAGCTGGCTATAGCATTATTCCTAGTGATTATTCCATAGATACAGTATCATATTACCTAGCTACTTTTACTTATAAAGAAATTAACTCCACCTTGTGTATTCCATAGATATAGTATCATATTACCTGTCTACTACGCAGCTTTTACTCATAAAGAAATTAACTCCACCGTGTGTACGGAAATAAGCAATAAGATAAGGTTAATGATATCGTAAATCGTAGTTATAACGTTATTTGAGGCGAGTGAATGTCTCGGTCAAGAGCGACCTGTCTATATACGTTACGAATCAACATTCATGAATATTGAATAATAAATGGTATAAAAATAAGTTATACGTCACACTGTTACAACGAAAGCATGATTATAATATTTAATTAATTATATTATCGCGAGAATTTGTTACGATAACTTAAGTATTATAAGCGTTTAGTTGAATACGCAAAAAAGTTATTTGCATAGGTATGGTTTCAACTTTAATATAAATAGACAAAAACGGCATATTTTATATTGTAAGTACATATTATTAACAATTTTGAAAAATTAAAAATTCTGTAATCGTAGCTACAATATTATCAATTAAATTTAAATAAATGACGTACCTAATCCTTCCTAGGATCGGACGGTGCGGTGGTAGAAATTCGACCTTCCCCTACTATCGATTCTCCTGTGATTGCATATCGCGATTAAACTTACATTCGAAAATTATTCTGATTCATAACACCAAAACAACGATAAATGTATCATTGCGACACGCAGACACTAAAACACGTAAACAAAACATTTTTACGTATTTTTTGATACGTTCGAAATACGTAGTTATTCGCGAAAAACACACGAAGTTTCAAAAACACATTTTCATTGTGCGTTTGTGGAAAATATCGTTTGATGTTTAGTTACCAATTATCATAATACATTATTAATCTGTAAATACTCTATCGTTTTATGGAAGTCGTACTACGAAACGAAACATAGGTATTCTTATTTTTGTTATGCAAATATATATAAAAACACGTAATAGTTTTATCTTATTATCGTAAAACGTTTTTACATGTTTACCGATTATTCAAATATTCAGTTATTTAAATACATATTTTTATTTCTAACATGAAAGACTAAATAATATATTCGTATTATATTTATTTACGAAGATATACATTTTTATCATTGAACATAGGGCAGTGAGTGAACTGAGGGCATAAGCAGGATAGATTACATCACTACATAGTATAAACAAAGTCGCTTTCTCTGTCCTCCTATGTCTTCTTCCTATGTCCCTTTGAATGGTTAAATCTTTAAAACTACGCAACGGATTTTGATGCGATTTTTTTAAATAGAGTGATTCAAGAGGTTTTAGTAGCTATATAATTTATTAGGTTTTAGACAAAGCGGGCGAAGCCGCGGGCGGTAAGCTAATTATACATAAAACACAGTAACTTAGCGAGAAATTTATAAAGGTAATTTGTGAAACGAGAAACACAAACTCAATTACACAAATAATTGTACAATTTGAAAATTCTTGTAATTAATGACACTCGATAATATTATATGCTCAAAATTGGCTCAAAATTTAATTTACTGTGAAAATAACAAGACGTCAATGACCTCTTTTTTTGAATACTATTATATCTCGTACTTTTACAATTGAAATGTATATTTTATACCTAATATCACAGACTAATAATAATATACTACGTATACTAATATCAAGTTAAACTATAAAACATTGTTAACTCTATACCGTAAAAGTATTTTTCCACCTTCTTTCTAGAGCAGTCGGATAAAAAGGTCGGTATAATTTATGACACTTTTAATTGGTCTCAATTAGTACGAATATTTACTAATCTTCCTAAATACGCTACATTACACGAAACATACGATACATTAGTTACAAAAACACATGAGCCAATTCGACAATGAATTCTAATAAGATCTTTGGTAAATAATCCCACGCACATTCGCTTTAAGGCCACAAAAATTGCTTAAGGTTAACTCTAAACTGCGGTCATGTTATCTAGCTTAATATTTGAATATTTTCTAAGTCCTAAGTCACTCACAGCAAACAAAAAAGCAATAAAACCCTTAATCGATAAATCGATAACGACTGACTAGGCAAAAAGGAAAGCTCCACAAGCATTGTTTTTAGAATGGTCAACTGTCAACATAATAAAACTGGCGATAACAAGAGCAAATTTTATTACGCGTACTACAAAAAGTACCTGTATTTTTAATACTGGTTTCACCCTCGTACAGAATAACAGTAAAGCCTTAAACAATACAAAGGAGTACTAAAGTTTAACGACCCTTTATAAGGATATGAATCTTCGCGTGTTCTTTATTAAAATGGTGTAAGATTTGCCGTTATTTCTACTCTTACCGGAGTGAAGTCGCAGAAACAGACCATTACTGCAATATTATTATTCGTCACGTAGTTAGAAATTATATCACCTCATCCATGTCCTAATATCTGACACTCCCATAAATATATAATAGAGTTAGTGTGTGTTCAGAATTACAAATAACAAAATTATTATTTGTTGCCATATTAAAAAATAGACATTTATTCCTGATCCTGGAACGGCTATTTACTCCGCGTAACCAGATGTCTCTACAACGTGAATAAATTACGATTCCAAGAAGTAAACAGACGAACCCAATAAATGATCTTCATTGCATTTACCTATAATGAGACTAAAATTATCTCCGTCCGATATTTCAAGCTCAAATTTAAAATTTCTCTCAGTCAGCGCGGCGTCGGAAAATCCTCCCAAAATAGAGTAGAACTCTAGATACTAAAAATAGACCATTTGACATAGGCGACGACAAAGGTCGCTACGTAACTGTTGCTAAATACTACATACTAGCTGTGCCGCGCGGTTTCACCCGCATTGCTCCGCTCTTGTTGGTCTTAGCTTGATTATACATAGCCATAGCCTTCCACGATAAATGGGCTATCTGACATCGCAAAATTTTTCCTACCAGACCTAAGATTAGCGCTTTAAAACAAACAAACAAACAAACTCTTCAGCTTTATAATATACTACCTACTACCTACCTACCTATAGATTTAGTCAAGGATAGCAGCGCAGGGTTACCACTTACGATAGTGTGATATGCATTTTCCTTCACAATGCTGTACAAATGTATTCTATTAGAATAAGCCTATTTGTGTCGCTGTTTCATGTATCATTTAATACATTACGCGTTCTTATTTGTATACATAATAAATATGTAATAGTAACATTCTTTTTGCTTGCCAACATCTCACTTCAGAATGGAAAATATTATGAAATAGAAAAGTGAATGATTCTGGTAAAGAAATAGATATTACAGAATGAAAACACATTTGAGAGTGAAATCTATACATATAATAAATCTGTAGAAGGTGTTACTGGATCGATACCAAACCCAAATATGTGATTAAAAATATTTTTGTCTGTCTGTCTGTCTGTCTGTCTGTCTGTCTGTCTGTCTGTCTGTATGTGAAGACATCACGTGAAAACTACCGGTTCGATTTCGATGAAACTTGGTATAATTATTCCTTATTATCCTGGGCGTAAAATAGGATACTTTTTATCCTGAAAAAATACGTAGAAAAAAAATTAATCTCAATTTTTCAGTTATCCATAGACGTTGTTCTGTAGTAGGTACCGCGAACACACGTTGCGTATTATTATAGACCTAGCCGTATTTGGGTCCAATAGATATTTATAAGATGTCATTGTCCGAGTTACTCAAAATGGAGAAATAAACCATCCACGCAAAGACCGACATCCGCGCGGACGGAGTCGCGGGCGGAAGCTAGTACTTCATAAGAAATTTTAATAGTAGATTAGAGAAGGGGACAAGCCCTCAAACTTTTATTTATATGCCAATAAATATTGATATAATATAAATAGTATTAAGATAAGATTAATTCCTAAGTCAAGTTTATGAATCTAAATCATACAAGTTAACGGAAATTTATTTGCAGAATTTACGAAAATATATACTTATTGCTAATATGTTGTTGAATGTCCAAAATAGTTTAGAAATATAATTTCTTATTTAAAATGACTCAACATTTTTAAACTTCATTACAGTGAGTTGTGCAACATTATTGAGATTATATATAGATCAATTAATGACAACAGTATTCATCTTTTTTACATTCAAATTGACTTAAAAAATGCCTTGTTTGTTTTATTTTTCTGTATAATATGAAGTTATGAACATTTCTATTGTATGGTTGAAATGACCATATATATGTGACAGGTAATATAATATGTTGATTGAAAGTTAGTACTCTATCTTACACTGTTTACAGAGACAAAGGCCAAAAAGATCTGGACATTCTACAAGTAAAAGACCTCAAAATCAGGGTGCTAATGCACAAAACCTGGAAACTTTTGTGTTGGAGGCCAATATCCTCTTTGGGTCGTTGCACCGTTGAAGTAAAGTAAGTTCGTAAAATAATTCATAAGACAAATATTCTTGCCTATTAATGATTAAGTAACTGATATTTATGTAATACATATATTTCATAAGATATACTGGGTTAAGTCTATATTGAATACTAAGTGCACTAAGTCAATTATAACTCTTATTTCCTTAGCTATTATAAGACTAACCTGGGAGCTGAAACTGTAACGATGGCCACCAGCGAACTGCTGAACAGTCGGTCAACAAGACACGTCTCCTGGCCGGAGCGGCTGGCGTAAATCTCTTCGACTCCATCGTCGGGCGTTAGCGCAAATAAGTGGTAACCACTACTGCTACCAGCTACTAGTGAGCTGAAACAAAATTATATATGTATATGTATTTTTAATGAGTTTATGGTAATTGGTGGGCAGTTGGCCACCTTTTTATATAAATAAATAATAAATATTTCAGGATAATTTTCACACACGGCACAATCTGATCCCATACTAAGCTTTCGCTTGTCTTATGGAAACCAGATGGCTGATACATATAATTTTAAATAAATACTTAATATAGATCATTAAAACCCAGACACAGAGCAAACATCTATGTTCATCACACAAATAATTTCCCCGGGTGGGAATCGAACCTGGATAACCTCTGGCTTGGAAGCCACTGCCACTACCAACCAAGCCAACCAGTCAGTCAAGTTTTTGTACAGTGAGTGTAGAACTGAGGGATCCTGGTTCAATTCCCTGTTGGGACTTACAATGTACATATCTGGCAGGACATGGAAGGCTGCTCATCAACTTGTATGTAAAGAAAATCAATCAGCAAATCAGATGTATATGTCGTGGTCATATCGTAGATTTGATCATTTCATGATATGAGTGGCCATTTCACGAAATGGTCGCATATCGTGAAATGGCCAACATAGTTTGATCAGATCGTTAAATCGTCAACGTTTCACGATTTGGTCATCCACATTTGGCCAGATCGTATAAAACATAAAGAGTCCATAAAATATTAAAAAATTTCAGAATAACTATATTCTAAAAACTTGTTTAATGTCATTTAAGTTAGTGCCGCGGCAGCGGCCGGCGAATGCCAGAATCGAATCGTTTTTGCTATAGAAAACAATTAGGTTAGGTTAGGTTACACTTTGATAAACAACGCACGAGCCGAGCGAGCAAAGCGAGCGTGCCGCGGCAGCGGCCGGCGAGTGCCAGAAGCGGATCGCTTTTTAAAAAACAAACAATTATAATAATATAGTAGTAGTTTCTTAAATTATTTTATTTAAGTCGCATTTTTTCTTAAATACATATAAGATATCCACATTTTCCATACTACTCGTACCTCTTCGTCGTAAATTCTTTGCTATGACTTTAATATTGTTATTAAACGAATTATGAAGTTTTTAACTGCGAATAATTTAATTTTCGCCAGCGGCCGCCATCTTATCACATAAACACAGAGCTTGCAGCGCCTCTACCAACGATTAATGTAACTATTTTACGATATGATCAAATAATTTTGGTCATTTCATGAAAAAACCGTGCGTTAATTGGCCAAATCGTGAAACGATTTCTTATCATTGATCTGCCCAAACCACATCATGATGTGGCCAAACTAAATTGGCCATTTCACGATATGCGACCATTTCGTGAAATGGCCACTCATATCATGAAATGATCAAATCTATGATATGACCACGACATATACACCACAAAAAGTAACTAATAATATTGTTCTATGTTTTACGGAATAATTAAAGTTAAAAGACATTTTCTACGTGCTATTGATTCTAAATTATGGTGCATAAATTACAGCACATACTCTGTAGTGAGTACCTATTTAGTGTTTACTATTCAGAAAAGAAAAAAATACCTACTGTAGGGCCTTATCTATCTCATATAAGTCAAGTTAATCTGTTTTGTTTTTAAGGAAGAAGTATTCAAGGTCAGCTTAACAAAAAAAAATAGTGCTCATAGAAAATTTAGCTGTGTTGAATTATTAATGTAGTTTAACCTATATTGCCTAGGGTTGTAAAGTTAAAGTTCGAAAAAATAAGTGCTCTATTAAGTTATCCTCATTGACCTTTTAGATTTATACCTATGATCTCAACTCTTCAAAACATTTTCGTCAGAAAATACTATGTGTATGAACCAAAGTTAGATGTATACAAAATTATGACCTTCATACCGCACATGATATAAGAATTATAAAAATAGATGGAGTGTTTTTTCATTTTTATAAAAAATTACCTATGCTGATATTTTAATTACTTTATGAATAAACAAAATAAATTAAAACTTAAGAATTGTAACAGTTAAATTAAATTAAAATTTAATACATTATAAAAAAAAAGTTACTGCCACTAAATGGTTGACAGTTTACAATAAAAACCATTTCCATCATCATTATACTATTCTATACCTATGTAACCAATAATAATTATAAATAAAATAAAAACAAATTTTATTTATTAATGAATATTATCAATAATGCATTACATACAAACAGAGAGGCATATCTCAAGAACAATAATTAAAACAGTTGTTTTCCTAGTACAGGAGGAAACTTCACACTAACCATAACAAAAGTCAGCTGTTTAGAATACAAACATAGATATTGATGTATAATAGAGGCCAGGATCGTTAACCGAAGGCTGTGGCAGATATAGGGGAAGGCACTTCTAACTTCCGTTGATAAAATACGATGTTTACAATTAGCTCTTGAAAATGGTTACGAAAACATTGGCAATGACATATTGCATCATCGCCAAGCCTAACTAACTGCGTTTCTAACTGAGGCAGCGTTAAAACGTGACTCTTTCGCGGTTTAGCAACTACCAAACTCGATACTGCAGCCTTGACGTTCATTATTGTATCAGAATATATTTTATTTTTATTTATATTTTGCAGCCGTAAACAAATAAACACTTTCTGAAAGTGTTTCCATTTATGTAACAGGCATAACAAATGAATAGACGTCCACTTACGTGCAATCCTGGTTAAATTGTACAAAAATTCCTCCTGCATTTGATCCCTCTGTGCTATTACCTCCTCCCAAACTCATTGGAACGTTCGTAATTACGATTTTTTAAAACTAATTTATATTACCGTCATACACGCACTACGACCTTTGTTACCACGCACAAACAGTCAATCACTAGATGTAAATAATAAAAACTTGATTATTCGTCACAAGCTTAATTTTTGACACAAAGAACGACCTTGCTGACTGCTAAAAACAAGCCCCCTCCCGCACAGTTTTGCCCTCAGGTTTTGCCATTCGCCATCAATTTTTGCTTCAACAAATTGATAGTAGTTGCCAGTATTAAAAATCTCATTTGCAGAGAAGTACGGAACAAAAGAAAAATATATAATATAGTTAATAAATGTTTAATATTTTCAAAAATGAATGACCTCCACTAAATATAAATTATAATTAATCGCTGGTTATATACATATTAAAAAAAAGAAGTTTGAGAAAAAATTGTGTTACTTTTACTTGGATTTTTATTCGGGCAACACTGAATTCTTTTGTCACTGTCTTGTTTTTTTTTTTTACTCTTTTTTTGGCAATAAATCGGAGTTATTTGACTGTGTCAAGATCAAGTCAAGATGCTTTCATAGATTATGAATTCTTTTAAATATCTGAAGAACATTCCTTTAATTTCTTTACAATAATTATTTAGATGTGCAACTGTGATGTGCAATTATATTATTGTTTTTTGTTCGCATTCAAATAATGATATATCTGTGATTATGATTGACAATTGACAATTGACATTGACATTTGACACAACTTTGTTTTCATTCTGCACGTGTTTTTGTTGACACAAAATTACAAAAATTCATATTTCAGGATATTACTGTATTTAACGAAAGAAAATTATTCAGGAACATAATTGCATATATAAAAATGGGGCGAAAGATACCTGCAAAGAAACATCGTGGCGTCAAAGATCCTTTGGTTCAACATGCACGCCGAATGCAAAGGTATTTTATACTTCTGGTCTTTACAGGATTATATTTTTAGTCGTTTATTATTATTTTCATATCATAAACTTCTAATTACAGTATAAAAGACAAGATAAATGCTCCTCCTACGGATCCTGATGATCAACCTGTGCCTCGTTCGTTATCGCGCTTATTCGCGTTCCAAAATAAGGACAAAGATGTAAAAAAGAAGAAAAAGCGGCTACACATACCCAGTGATGGTAATATTCTCGTAATTGGAACAATAGTTATATAATTAATGCTCAGATTAATATTAGAACCTACTTTAAATCGAAGTTTGATAAAAATATCATACCTTCATATTGTATTTAGTAATGACTCATATTTGTATCGTTGTAATGCAATGATGCTTTCATGCTATAATTAAATAATGCCAAGAAATAAAACTTTATTTGGTTTCAGAAACTATTGCAAGGGGAACTGGTGACAATCCTATATCAAGACTTAAAAAGTTGCCTGGTGAATCTGGTAGAGGCTTTTCCTTGAGAATTAACAGTGCTATTCGAGCACTACATGATCCCATTGACCAGGAGGATTACCCTGTATGTATGCTTTTAAATAAATATAATTAAATTTACTTGGTATTTTTGTGAAATAATAATAATCGCTTGAAGTTAAAAGGTTAATTCTACAATGCAAAATATTTTTAATTACTGTAATAGGTATTTCTTCTTCTTCTTTTAAGCCTTAATTCACCCATAGTCGGGTATAGGCCTCCTCATGTTATTTCCACTCTTTGCGGTCTTTGGCCAGACGCATCCAAGATTTACCCGCTGTTCTAGAAATATCATCGGACCACCGTGCTTTCGGTTTGCCTGGCTTACGTCGTAATAGGTATACTTACTGATAATTAATTTTGCCCAGATACAGTCTTAAATTTAATTTTGACTAAATAAGACAGGGTAAATTAAATGCATTGTGATATTTTCTTCATTAGATTTTCTTTGATTCTTTCAGATTTTTAATTAAAATTAAAAAATGTCATATTTATATTATTGTTTCATGTTGTCCTCTTTAAAGCAAGATCTAGAAGAAGAAGATGTTAAAGGTCAAAAGATGTCAGATCACAATGAGTGGAGAAAGAAAAAGCGAAAGGGGAAACAGGGTGATGAAAAGCCTAAACTGACGCGCACACAAAAACAAGCTTTGAAGAAGAAAGCCAAATTGTTAAAAGCTAGTGAGGTAAGAAAGTACAGATAATATTTTTTTTAATCTAATTAATGTTTTTTAGCAGGCAAATAAGCAAGTGTTTTTTAGAAATTACACTGACATCCCTTTCGCGCATTCACAATAGAATACATCTATTCTAATAAGGCATAAGAGCAGTGGTGGCTCAGTGGTGAGACCTCGGACTTCGAATCGATAAGTCCGTAGTTCGAGACCAGGCGAGCGTGCAGGAAATAAATTGATTTTTCAATTTATCTGCGCATGTTGTAACATCACCACTGCTCGAACGGTGAAGGAAAACATCGTGAGGAAACCGACATGTCGAAGAATTAAAAAGTTCGACGACATGTGTCATCCGCCAACCCGCACTTGGCCAGCGTGGTGGATTATGGCCTGTACCCTCATAGGAGGCCCGTGTCCCAGCAGTGGGAACGTATATGGGCTGATGATGATGATGATGATGATGATTCTAATAAAATTATTAATCAACTAGCGGTCCGCCCCGGCTTCGCCCGTGGTACATATTCACGTTTTCTCTACATAAGAACCATCCTCATACTTCAAGGAATATAATAAAAAAAGAATTAAAGAAATCGGTTCAGCTGTTCTAAAGTGCACTTACCAACACATTTTGGGATTCATTTTTATATTATAGATTAAGATAATTATTTCTATGTATTTAATTTTGTATTTATTTATGGTGAATAAATGATTATGATTATGATTATATAATCGTTCAGTATACAGCATGTGGGGAGTCTCCGCTACTCCGCTTGGGGAGATAACATTCAATAAAAAGTTATAATTGGATGTGTCTGTGTTATATATAGTCTGTGGGACTTGCTTGCTTTATATTGTGATTTCGACCAATTAAATAAATCAGTCAAAATATAGCTTACACGTTGTGAGTAAAAAATTATCATTTTTAAATTTGGAGCTAAACACAAGTTGAATCGAAGTCAAGTAATGCTTGCACCCACATACTATATTTATATAATTCACTTTTAATTTAATATGTTTAAAATTCAAGGAAGAACAAATTAAGGAAGTAGTCTATGAACGAGTGGGCTTTGGCGATATAACGCACGCCCCTCCAACATTAACCGTTCGACCCAAAATGAGGGGACAAGACCCTACAGCAATGGGAGCACCTAGAGTATGTTAAAGTGATTTTATTAATTACATGTTCTATTAAGTAAATAATTAAGAATATGAAGGTACAGATTACCTAGTAATTTTATTTTTAATGATTAATTATTCAATAGTTATAAATTGATGTTATAGATAAAATATTTGTACTTTAGTAGATAATATAGATTAACAAATTATAATGTATTTTTTCATTATTCCCATTTGACAATTATTTTTCATTCAATGACCAATTAATAACTACTAATAATTTTTCTAACTATTTTCTTTTTCAGCCTGGCCGCAAAGACCTCCTTCTAAACGCGATGCTATCTGGCAACACTAGTAAAAAAAATGCAACTGTCAATGCGGCAGATTTGGCGCGGCGCGAACGGGCGCGACTCGACGTTGTTGCCGCGTATAGAGAATTAAAGAAACAGAAACGGGAAGGAATGAAAAATAGAACGAAATGATATTATTTATTTTTGTGTAATTGTAAATAAATAAAAGAAACACACGAGATTTTATTTATTTAAACATAATACTAACAACTATGTGAAGTTTAAATTCTTGTATGAAAATTATTGCGGGTTGCAACATTTTGAACACTAAAGACTAATACGAATACGAATATTACGAGTACTAATAGGAGTTTCAATAGTCCCCACTAGCAAATATTACAACAGAATGTTGGCGCCTTATAAAATATTAAAGCAAAAGATTATCTAACAATATTTACATGAATTAATTTCTTTTTATTGTATAAACACATATTTGTAGTCTTCACATGGCGTCTGCTTAATTTTAAAATTAAAATTCCGAGTTATGATAAAAAATCATACTTATAAGTTATAACTTATAAGTAGGTATCAATAATTATGGGACGTAGGAAAATAAACACATTCTTCCGGACACGACAAAACAATACATAATAAATAAATTAACCGCCTTGATTCACCACTCAACAGACCAACAGTGGACTATAAAAATAATGATCTACGAGTAGACCTTGCTTGAGTAGCAAATTATGTTTTATAATAAATCAATTTGTTAGCAGTTCATTATATTAATTTATGATTATAACTAGCTGACCCACGCAATTCATTTGTTCCCAAAAGGAATAAGTATGTTTACTATTTTGGAATACTTCCCTGAAGATCTGCTTCTATTAATGGAAGAGTGATAATTTATAGCAACAGTTTATAGCCTTCCTAGGTAAATCGTCTAAAACAATGCGATTTTTTTTAATTCGTACCAGTGGTTCTTGTGCTCTGCGTATTAACAAACTCATGAGCTTTTATTAGTGCACATAATATTTTCCAGTTTTGTTGTTCATCGAATTTTGTAATGTAGTGGAGTTCCGGGTTTATGGATTCCGGACTTCAGTAATCGTTTGAGTTTTCCAAACTATCACCATTTATAAATTAAAAATAATTAGGAGGGACTTAACTAAAAGAGTCTCATGGGCTTTGCAATAATTCCCCGCAAAAAGGGTTTCCGTTACTTCAAATCAATTGATCCGAGTATGCTAATATAATTCATAATTTTCTAATTACGGTATGAACTGTATAGGAGAAGACGTGAGCATAAGCTAGTAGGTACTGTTACTGCAAATGCGCAGAAGCAGCAACATGCGATCAAGTTTTAAGTACATAACTGTATCGTTTTGATTGCAATGATCAATGATAATAGATTAGAATTTGATGGCTCGTATTACATATGTTATTGATAAGGACGATACATATTATGGTGTTTCGTTATAATGTTGACACTGACGAATATTATCTTTTGTCGTGTACGCTTGAAAAGTGCAAAGGATTCAAGTACATGTTCGTATTTTTGAAATGAATTGTAATACAAGACATAGGTATTAGGTATATATGGGGAAATTCTTATCATTTTGGTCTAGGTGTTATTACAGTACTCGATGAAATATTGTAGTCACTGAGTCTTTGATAAATAAACACACGTGATACAGTTAATTCCAGATGTGGAAGTTCAAATAATATTATTTTGATTACTTTCATAGTTAAATTTTAATTTTTTTAGTCTACATTTTAGTTTTGGTTGTCAATTTTTTTTCGCCTGTGCATTCAAAGAGAATCCCGCACATTTCCCTTTCCTGTGGGATTTCGTGATAAAGATGTCCATTCTGAATTCTCAGGACCTAAACAATCGTATTATCTATGTACTTACTAATTTCATGTAAATCTTACATGTACAGATTAAAAATTAAGAATTACGAGTCTACGAACAGTTAGTGAAAATCGAATACCAAATAGAATGAATAATTAAGTTGAACCATATCAACCTTTACATCCGGAAATATATATTTTTTATGGAGCATTGTCTCAAAACAATGTTTTCTTTGCGGATTGACATATTTTGCTTTGTGTTGAGAACAATATAATAACAATAAACATCTTGAGAGGAATTTATCATAATAAAACACACGTCGTCACGTGGTCATCTTTGTTTGACTCACTTTAATATTTTCCTATGCAGTACCTTACAATGTTTCCATCGAGTGAGTTAGGTACCTAATAATAATATTAGTAGACGAATTATTAAGTATCGGTGCCTGTATAACTAAGCTGTATAAGGATATCTACGGACACGGTAGCTATCTCAAAACGCTACTTGCTCCTGTTTGTTGGTTTTAATCTTCCTAGATAAATAAGCTGTACAAGTAAACACTACAATAATATTTTTTCAGTAGGTAAGCTCATCAGCCGAAACACAGCATTTGTATTGGTCTAAGATCCGAATATAAGTCGACATGCAACGGCGTGATAATAGAATGAGACCAATTTTATAATAAACTAGCGGTCCGCCCCGGCTTCGCCCGTGGTACATATTTACGTTTTCTCTACATAAGAACCATCCTCGTACTTCAAGGAATATAATAAAAAAAGAATTAAAGAAATCGGTTCAGCTGTTCTTTCACGGTTCGACCATGCCTATTGTTGCAAAGCGCGCTCGTAACAGTAGCAGCTGGCTTTGCCTATGGTAAACCTATGGTAAATGGTTTATAAATAATATTATAAAGCACTCAAGATCATGTCCATACTGAACGGTGAAAGAATTTTTAAAGTCGGTCCAGTAGTACCAGAGATTATAGCAATCAAACTTTCAGCACCGAATTATGCTCTGTAACTTGTAGATTGCATAATGTTGATTTATTCAAACAAAAAATTCGTCATCAACTAAAGTAGTTCGTGATTGTAATTACAAGAAATATTGTTATTTACTTTGAGAATCAACTCAAGTGATAAGGTTAGTGTTAAAATTATTGTGACAGGCTTTGAGTAGGGTTTCCATGCTAAATGCTAATCTTAAAAAAACTATTTTTTACCAAAACAATTTTGGCATTTTATTATTCATATAAATAGGTCGTTTTTATTTGCTTCCTTGATAGGTACCAATTATCATTTTGTGTATAGAATAAAAAATATATTTTATTTATATAAAACATAAAAAAAACCTGCCATGATATTTTCTGTGTGCCTAATAGTGTTTCATATTTCCTGATACATTAGCTATTACCTTGACTAACAATTCATGCAAATTCAGGCGTCTTTCCCTATGGAAAATCCTTGTTCATGCCACACCTGTAAATGATTATCTTATTCTTATACGATTACGAAATATCTTCTTTTATTTCATTCTAGAAATGGCGTATGACTCAATGAAATATAAGGTAACACAGTGATTTTTTTTGAACCATAGATTTATGAAACTAAAGATATTCAAACAATCCTGTGCTTAGGATTAAAAAAATCCCTACTGTTATTGACATTATGGTTTCATAAATATGTTTAAAATATTTTACATATGAATAAGTAAAAATAATTTAAAAACTATTGTAACCAACATTTACTTAACACCTGCTTTCCATAGGTATTTTAAAGAATGTTTTGAATCAGTTTAATAGTGGAACTAGCAGATATGTCCATCATAAATTAACAATCCAATCTTTTCTCCTATAGCTAGTTTATTTTATGTTCCACTAGCAGTAAATTTATGGTCACAATATAAATCGCGTGCAAAGCTCATCTAAGTTGTAACGCGGCGTAATTAAAGATATTTAAATCCACACCAAATCTTTACATATTCAGCTACACTGAATAGGTGTACCTACACATTACTCGTAGGTACTATATCACAGTATTACAAGGAAATAATATTGTAAAACTGCGTATTATATACACTCGCTTACTCAAATCTTCGTGGAACATAGATTAGATATTCATGAACAAATAATATTTTAACGCGCAGTCATGAACACGTAAATCAGGAAACCCATCAGTGGTCAATATATCCATAATCCATTAGCATATTCAATTATATCAGTTTAACACTTTTAACATCTAACACGAGATGAGGGAGTGAAAACCAAGTGAAATAAATATAATTTATTTCTTGTTTATTTCACACATTTTGGTTTTCAAATATTTAGCGATTTAAACATTATGGTTATCTCGTAGAATTTAATGTAAAAAGTAAGAAATCATTTTTAATTCACATTATTTATTTAATACAGGTAGAGCAGTAAATTAAACGACGTAAAAACATTACAGTGAAATACAAAGCAGTTACTGTTATTGTATGGAAGAGTAACAGACTTATTCATAGTATTCGAACTATCAACCAGTCATACAAACCTTTATCCCATTGAGCCCCAAGCGGCCCGATCGGTCCCAGACACAATAGATTTTCTATTGTGTTTGTGGTTCCGGGGCCTGAGTTATTATGTTTAAAAATGATTAATTCAAATGAAATCTGGTTTTACCCCTACAACAAAAAGTATATAATTATTATCTAGGTATGTTATAGTAGAATTATTTTTAAATTCAAGGCTTATTTAAACCGTCACTTTTACGACCTTTATGAACCATTATTAAATTGGCACAAAAACAATTATTCTTTCAATAAAATATACAAAATTGCAAATTTATTCATTGAGATATTGTGATAATTTGAGAAAACTAGTGTTCAACTAGGTTAAAGTACAGTTTAGTACAACAAATACTTATTTAGTTGTATGTATTCATAAGTTAAATCTATACTTATAATAAATCTGTAGAGAGGCCAATTCTGTACATGAAATATATTTAAAAAAAAACTATGAAGGGGTGATAAGGGATCGCTACTGATGCCAAAAATGCAATCAGTAAAATTTTTGTCTGTCTGTCTGTCTGTCTGTCTGTCTGTCTGTCTGTCTGTATATTCGTTATAGAAACAAAAACTACACGACGGATTTTAACCAAATTTGGCACAATTATTCTTCATACTCCTGGGCAGGTTATAGTAAAAGAATCATGTAAATCGGTGTAGAAACACCAAAGTTATACATGAAATACGCTATAAGTCATCGCGCGTGAATACAGAATCATGCAGCCATAAGGATTATTTTTGTGTATCAGTTGCCGCGTTCGACGCGCTTCGCGGCGGGAGCTATAAAAAGGCGGCGGGTCTGCACCCGTTTCGCGTTGTCATGGCATCACGTGTGAACGGCTGAACCGATTTCGATAATTCTTTTCTATTATATTCCTTGAAGTACGAGGATGGTTTTTATGTAGAGAAAACGTAAATATGTACCACGGGCGAAGCCGGGGCGGACCGCTAGGAAACTGACCGATATAAGTTGCGTTGCTACCCCAATCTACAAAACTTTTTTGGTCTTACATTAAAGACAAAAAACGCGCTTCGTCCGTTCCCACGCTTACTCTGGGTAATCGTTCAGCACATACAGATATTGAAAATAAGTAATATGTTCGCAGAGTTCTTTTCATCTGTCTGGGAAAAAGACTCATCAGAACGTGCACTTAGCCATGGCAATTAAAATAAAAATAATTTCGTCATCAGATAATGCAAACACGTGTTTACGTGAGTCATAAATTTATTATGGTATAGTCCTAAAATGTTTTCTAAGAAACAATAGTGTACTTACATTGTCGGCAAGTTTATTTTATTTTATTTTATTAAGGCTCATTAGCAGCTGTACATCGATTGTTTTACATAAAAAGTACACAAAAAAGTTCAAGTTCTTAAAGTCGGCAACTTATTTTTGTTCGAACAATAGAGATAATAAATTCCAAATGATCAAGTTGTAGATAAAGGTTGTAAAATAAAACGTTGCTATGGTCGAGATACAAAGGAATTTTTCGAGTTATTTTATTTTATTTTATTTTCTTTATTAGGGATAATAAACAGCAGAACAGTGGTTAATTGTACAATAAAACTTAATCTAAATACAGGTATAACTGTCCAACCAACAACATTATCCACAGTTTGGATACATACATTTTTATACGTGCAACAAATGCGAATAAGAAAAAATAAATATAAACGTGCACTTAGCCATGGCAATTAAAATAAAATAAATTAAGAATTGGAGATAAAAGTAGAGGGACGCAAAATAAGATAGGTTATTGCATGTTTAAGAGCAGATCAACTAAACTTCTTCGAACGGTTAAAGAGTGAAAATATGTACCAAAATGGCTTGGAGGGACTCGGTGATTATTTCAACTAATAGAGGGTCAAGATTTCAAGTAATGGAGGTTTTGGTGTTTGAGGGGAAGGGAACAAAACATTTTTTCTAGATTTGGAGGTATTTGACTTATCGAGGTTCGACTTAACGAGGTGCTACTGAACATGAAATACGCTATAAGTCATCGCGCGTGAATACAGAATCATGCCATAAGGATTATTTTTGTGTATCAGTTGCCGCGTTCGACGCGCTTCGCGGTGGGAGCTATAAAAAGGCGGCGGGTCCGCCGACGAACAGTTCGGTTTCCGTGCCGAACACTCCACCACTTTACAAGTGACGAGAGTACTGCACCACCTCGCTACCGCCTACAACAAGCGAGAACACTCAGTCGCAGTATTTCTCGATATGGAGAAAGCGTTCGATCGCGTCTGGCACACCGGACTCATCTACAAGCTGTCCACGTCTACTACTCCGCGTCGAGTAGTTAAGACTGTGGCCACCTTCCTGCAAGACAGACGTTTTCAAGTGGCGGTTGAAAATGCTCTGTCCACAGAGCGCCCCATCCGAGCCGGTGTGCCCCAGGGAAGCTGCCTGTCGCCCGTCTGCTATAGCAGATACACGGACGACATTCCAGTCGCTGGCGGAGCCATCCTAGCGTTGTATGCCGACGACGCTGCGTTTATAACCACCTCGCTGAACGCCAAGCATGCATCGGTAAAGATGCAGCGAGCACTGGATGCACTTCCCTCATGGCTGGAGGACTGGAGACTCAAGGTCAACGTGGGGAAAACTCAGGCGATTTCCATCGGACGGGCGCGCCTTCTGCCACCCCCGGTGTCTCTCATGGGCGAGAACGTCGAATGGTCACCGACGGCCAAGTACCTTGGTGTGACCATTGACAAGACACTCTCGATGCGGCCCCATGTGAAGAACGTGGTTGCCCAGACGCGCGCCGTGCGGAACATACTCCGCCCCATGCTGGCGTCTCACCTGCCTCTCCGTACGAAGCTGTGCATTTACAAGGCCTATGTTCGCACGCGACTCACCTATGCGGCCCCTGCGTAGTTCGCGCTGACCAGCGAGACGGACCGCAAGTCGCTGCGAGCGCAGCAGTCGCTAGCGCTCCGCACCATCTCCGGAGCACCACGCTTCGTACGGAATCAGGTCATCTCCAGGGACCTGCGCATGGAGAGCCTGGACGACTTCGTTCGTCGCCTGAGTTCCTCTATGTTCGCGCGCGCCGACGGAGCGCGATCCCAGCATCTGCAGGGCATCGCGCCATACCATCGGAGACCGCCGGACATAAGAGGCCTACCACGTGACCTAGTCTCCTAGGACACGACCGCTTCCTCGCCGCTGGCTGATGGGCGCCCCCCGGCACTTTGCCGGCGGGCTCGACCTCGCTAAGTGGCGGGTGGCTTCACCCACGGACATTCCTCCCTGCAGCAGCTAGCAGATCGCCCGCGATACCACGCGGGCTCGATCGCACTGCAGCAGGACACCTCCCGGACACGACACCTCGGACCATTAGGTCCCACCCAGTGCCCCGCCTGTAGTTGCAGGCGGTGATGCCACCACTGAAAGGGGCCGTCGCCCCGAACAGTTACCCCGAGGCCTGTGAAGGCCTGCGTGGATGACCCCGCGATCGTGCGAGGTTCATACAATATTTGGCTGTTGATGCGAATAGACGTTCAGAGTGTTCGACCTTAGTGACAGATTTCTTTTGTTGTTGTTGTTGGTTTTAGTAGTGTTAAAGCATATTATTAGTTTACATTTTATTTCTTTATAAGTGAAGTACCAGTAGGTACGCATTTTAGTTATTTTGGAAGTGTTTAATTATATTAATAGTTTTTTTTCGTAATTATTTGTTTTTCTATAGGTTTTGGTAGTGTTTAAGCATATTATTAGTTTACATTTTATTTCTTTATAAGTGAAGTAGCAGTAGGTACGTATTTTAGTTATTTTGGTAGTGTTTAATTATATTAATAGTTTATTTTCGTAATTATTTGTTTTTCTATAGGTTTTGGTAGTGTTTAAGCATATTAATAGTTTACATTTTATTTCTTTATAAGTGAAGTATCAATTGGTACGTATTTTAGTTATTTTGGTAGTGTTTAATTATATCAATAGTTTATTTTCGTAATTATTTGTTTTTCTATAGGTTTTGGTGGTGTTTAAGCATATTATTAGTTTACATTTTATCTATACTAATATTATAAAGAGGAAAGGTTTGATTTTTTGTTTGTTTGTTTGTATAAATTGAATAGGCTCCGAAACTACTTGGCAGATTTGAAAAATTCTTTCACTGTTGGAAAGCTACATCATTTCTGAGTGACATAGGCTATATTTCATTTTCAAAAAAAATAGGCATCCTTACTAAAATTACGATAACGTAATCCAAGGTGTGAAAAAAATATCAAAAAACTACCTTACATCGCGTGCGCTGCGAAAACTATTGATGATAGAACAAAATGATATACTACATTTTTTTAGAACACACCATTATCTACAAAAAATCAGCGGCAGCATATCTCTAACTATTACAGTCATGTCACAATAAGCGTTTTTTTATTGAAAAAAAGAAATTAAAATACCACCGCTACAAAAAGCTCTTTATTTGTACCTTGGTATTAACCCTTATCAAAATAAACGATGTATTATTTAAGACTGCTTCAATATCTTTATATTACTTTTTGAATTATTCGATTCTGACAATCCATTCAAAAGATATCACGAGTTAAAAAAAAATTAAAAAATAAACTGTATTCGGCTAGCTATGCGTTGTAGGCGTCACTCGGGCAGGGGTACGGGAGGGGGGTTAAGATCACGAAATAAACTTGCCGCGCGGCTTACTCGCGCGGTCGGCTCCCTACGTGATGGACGTGTGCGGAATTTACGCTTGATAATAATTCTACATATTGAGGGAACGGGAAAACTCTTTCTTTCAAAACGCGGGCGAAGCCGCGGGCGGACAGCTAGTTCATTAATATAATTATAATATAATATCTACGCATTAAAATTAAGAATGATTATGAATAAAATAATGACGCCAAAATTCTTCTGAACTACTTAGTAGGTACAGTGCAATGTGGGGTGCAAAACTTTTCCATCTTATTATGACACATATTTGTTTACAGAAGCAAATTTTTATCCGCGTGATGGATGATGTCCATTTTGGATGTCGGAGGTCGGGCATATATCACAAGCATGGTCCTAGGTCATCTTCCTTAATAGCTGTGTGCGACGGATTGCGTCCTCGCGATTGCAAAAATGCATATATACCTACAAATACATTTTAATCGGGGGATTATAATATTTAGTAATAGGTTGATTTGGACGGTATAACAAATATTG
This sequence comes from Colias croceus, assembly GCF_905220415.1. NCBI lineage: Eukaryota > Metazoa > Arthropoda > Insecta > Lepidoptera > Pieridae > Colias > Colias croceus. The sequence continues at coordinate 2,955,867 of NC_059547.1, forward strand.
AAATTAATTTTTTGTTCATATGAAGTATGTAGCAGCAGGCACCAGGTTTAATAACTGCACCTTTTTCTGATGCCTGGGAACAAATATGATATTTTAAAAGGTATCTTACCTAATCAAAATATAAACTAGATATATGTAAATAACAATGGTAAAAATGAAATTTTCCACAATTTCATACCAGTAATTGAATCACATTTCACAATCGCACAAATCGCACAATGGTTCATAAAAGCCGCTGAAAATATGTATCTGGATTATGGTTGTTCTTTATTATTTTCCCGTTACACCTTTTGTCTTAAAAGGAACCGTTTTATTTACTCTAATATTTCACCTGTCGAGATGTTATTGTCCTCGTTTCTTGAATTTGTAAATGAAGTCCTTGAATTTATATTCGTCCTTCGTCAATTTTCTTCAAGTGGATTGTTTTTTTTTTGGGTTTTATTTATTTCACGTAGACATAAATCGATCTAGCTATTCTCAATTTTAAGGAGTGTTGCTAATTTAAGTAGGTAGATAACTTTAAGAGGCCTACACCACCGAAACTAGCGCCACCGAACATTTTATTTTTTTACTCCTTAACCAGATCAAATTTAAAAAATCTAGCTCGGTACTTTGCTAGTATATTACTTGTAGTATTTTTGGTATTACTTTTCACTATTCTAACTGTTCATTATTCTAGAGAACTTTTGATTACCGCCAAAAGTGGCCACTTTTGGCGGTAATCAAAAGTTCTCCTAATTTACCGAATGCAAAATAATGAAAAGTAATACCAAAAATACTACAAGTAATATACTAGCAAAGTACCGAGCTAGATTTTTTAAATTTGATCTGGTTTAGGAGTAAAAAAATAAAATGTTGGGGGGGCGCTAGTTTCGGTGGTGTAGTCGCCAGGTAGGTATTAAGTGCTCTAAAAATTTAAATGTGTAAATAATATTATGTCTAGAGTTCCATCCTACCAAGCACCACCAATTTCCACCTCAAGTAGGTAAACCCTTATCATAAATCAACCATTCGTAAATTATAAAAAAGACGATTTCATTTTGAATAGTTCATACTTCATATTAATTGAAAAATAATAAAAAATACTTACACTTTTGAGAATTCACCTCAGAGCAATGATCTATGTAGATTAAGATTAATGTAGATTGTAGTGCCTGTGTAGTATAGACTGATCAGAGGAGGCTGTATTATATATAATCTGCTGGTCCACGTCTGCTGGCATACGTCCTTGACTAATATTTAGGATGGTTGGGTTCACACGTTGGGTTCAGAAAATTATTAATGCCTGTCTGTCGGCAACCAAACTTGTTTATATCTCCATTTAACAAAATCTAGAATTTGCAAATAACTACGAAAATCAAGTCACGGGTTCAACAAAGACTACACATAAAAACGTCTTCAAATGAAATTTCTGGAAAAGCTGAAAATGGAATCTATTCAATCAATAATCAGAAATTTTAATTGAGAGTAATCATTTTAATATTATAATCTTTCCATTTTTCTTAATAAAAAACATTTTTATCATAAAAATGTAGATTTTTTTAAACAATATGACTAAGTGTAAGAGTTATAATATAAAATTACCATACAAGAATGTTTTATACATTCGTATACAATTGAAGTTAATAAAATTTAATTTATTTGAAGTACTATTAATAAAATTTTAATATTAGCTATATCTTATGGCTTATTAATCAATGACGCAGTTATTAAATTATGTTAAAAAGTTGTCCACTTAAACTAGTTTCATAAACCGCAAAATTTGTTTTTCGCAAATGTGATTTTTTATTTTTCTAATCTTGGGTTAACCGATTTGCAATAAGCTTATTCAAATGTAGTTTTCGCAACGAAAATATCTTCCTTTTTCATATTTATTTTGATACAACTATTATGAATCCAGATCCATCTATAATTAGTTTTAATGCGGGCGGCTCTATAAAAAGAATGGATAGACGTAATTCCTATATGCATTTTTGTAATAATAAAAACCGGCCAAGTGCGAGTCGGACTCGCGCACCGAGGGTTCCGTACAAACCTGCAAGATTTACAATTTAAAAAAAATTATATTATGTGATGTAACTAAAAATTTATGGTTTTCGTAATTTTTCCTTTATCTATGCTATAAGACGTTGCTTCGTACCAAATTTCAAGATTCTGAGTTCACGGGAAGCACCCTGTAGGTTTTGATTCCCTTGCAAATTGTGTGTGACAACAAAGTGATCCTATAAGGGTTCCGTTTTTTTCCTTTTGAGGTACGGAACCCTAAAAATGAATCTGATATTACATAATTGATAATATTGTGATTTGAAAATTAAAGAAGTATCAGGTTAAACATTTTTCACATACAAAAATAAATGATCGATCGAGCGACAATGCATGTTTTACAAAAAAAAAAAATTGTGTCTCATGTTTATTCTTTTAAATTATAAATGAATAACCATAAACACCAACTAGTCTGCTTATTAAAATATGTATCTAATATCAAGCGAATAACGATACACTGGATTTTCTTTCATTAACTGTACTAATTAACTACTGTACTAGTTAACTATTTAATAAACTGATTAAACTACTTTACTGGGACATAATATCACATATATAGAAGAATATAGAACACGGAGTCGAGATCTCGTCGTCATCGTCGGTATGATTTATCTGCATATTTCCTGTACCATAAAATAAATCAATTAGTTGCTAGTTTAGTGGTAAATCTCCACACACTTTGGTTATCGTTAACCAGTTTAATATTATACACGAGTCTAATTGAATTGATCTTAACTCACGTATTTGCGATATGCGATGCGAGGAAAATATTAAAGTAAAAAAGCACAGTGAAAAAGGAATCAAACATAACAACGCGCACGTGGTATACAAAAAAATAAGTAGTACCTACTTGTAATTATAATTTCAGGTATTTTGCAGTCGGTAGTGTATAATTTATTCGCGGTGGACTTCAAATGTTGTAACTTACTTTATCTATACTAATATTATAAAGCTGAAGAGTTTGTTTGTTTGTTTGTTTGTTTGTTTGTTTGAACGCGCTAATCTCGAGAACTACTGGTCCGATTTGAAAAATTCTTTCGCTGTTATATAGCCCATTTATCGAGGAAGGTTATAGGCTATGTGTCATCGCGCTACGACCAGCAGGGGTGGAGCCACGGGGGTGAAACCGCGCGGAGCAGCTAGTGTTAAATAAAAAGGAAACCTCTTGAATAATCTGATTACATTATAGAAATTGCCTCACGGAAGTTTTTGAAAAACCATCTTATTTGGACGAGTTTAGTGCGGTCATCTTTTGTTGAATTTTGTGATGAATCTAAATTGAATTTAAAGTAGAAAATAACTAAGATTTTTCTAATCCAACACGAAAAAGAGTTGATATAGATTATTCTTAAAAAGGTGAATAAATAAAAGTAAAAACTAAGTATTTTGAGCTTATTTAATTTCTCTCAAAATGTTAGGGGTGTGTGAGTTGCGATGTTATTGCTTGAAATAATATATGTAACTATATTTTTTAATATTATATATTTATGGCTATTATAGTTACTATGGCTTTGAAGTGTTCAAACTTCATTTAAGTAAAAGAAGTAAACTATCAAAGGCCGCTCTAGTAGATATTTTTGTCAAAGGATAAATCAAAGAATTTCACAATACACGACCTTAGATAGATTTTCTCTGTACACGTGCTTTGATAATCTTATCGTCTTATGTCGGATAAATCCTCTATTGAATGGAAATAATCTCACCAGAAGTATCAAAACAAGGCAAATCATACTCAAGGTATATGTGTGTCTTGTGATTGAAAAGAGAATAATGTTTGTAAAGTAAAAGAATCAATAAAAGAAACAATATTCAGTTTGTTATGTTGTTTTATTTAGTATGTTTACATTATTGTAAAATGTAAAATATAGTTGATGACAATGAATGTACAAACTACGTTTCAAAAAGTGCGTACAACTATGGTTAAACTGTAAACTTGTAAAACATAACAATATGGAGAGAAAAATAAAGTAATGAATACTCTGATTCTGAATCTGATCTGAAATGATCTGATCTGAAAGAATACATTATACCTATTGTTAGATTTAAGAAGGATAGTACCTACACTTCTAGATTTTTGTCGCATTTCATAAAACATGTAATAAGCTCTACCTAAGGCTCTATGTTTGTCAATAGGCGGGTCACACAGATATAACGAACGAAGAAAGCGCGTATGCCGTCATTTTCCTCGGCCAAGCGACGTTCACACAGACCGAGCAGCCTCGCGCAGCAATTGAGCAATTGTTTCGCGAGGCTGCTCGCTCTGTGTGGAACCGCCTTAAAAATAACAAGTTTACAGTACAACTATTATATTATTTCGGTGTAGAGTGTTTGTATTTCATGCGATTTTTTGCTGTTTTGCATTTAAATTCATTATTTAATGGTTATTATAATAAAATGTTACGGAGTACGCATCGTGATACCTACCATTTTAATTTTTAATATTAAATGGATTATATTAAAATTTATTAAATTAAAATACGCCGTCTGTGTTTTCGAAGCGATAATTGGATGTAAATTTAAAATTGGGACGTTAAAATAATAAAAGCAACTTCTGTGAAAATAATAAAAACAAAAGTAAAATAAAAAATGTTTATCTTAAGAAGTTAGAAGCTGTTGTGGTCTCAATTTCTAAGAAATTTCTGCAATATATTCCACGAGACCTATTACCTTGTAAGTTTGTTTAGCAAAATATTGAAAGTTAAGGAAAATTCACACAAATCCGGTTTATCAATTGCGACCGCAAAGGCTCATAAAATATATTATTGCAATTAGCGGGACTTTACCCTTAAGTTGTCAATGAAATCGAGGTTTAAGTCATTAATTTGTTTTTATGTAGCTATTTTTTCGATTAATAACTACGATAACTAACAAATAATAACAATCTCACGATATAAAAAATAGGGCCGGTTTCACCACTTCTGAAGATGCTTCTGATAGCCAAAGTATTTCACATTTTTCTTACTATCATTTTCACACTATTATATTAATTATTAATTCTCTTTTAAACTGACGTCAATGTTACGTACGTACGTACGTACGGTCATTATAATATGACTAATAAAATAAAATACTTACGATTATTATTAAACGTACTCTTTAGAAAATTAAAAAATATATAAAAAATAAAAATTATTTAAACTTTTTTCATGCGGAAGCAAAAACGAGTTTAGTGTATATAATATTTATTTATTTATTAATATTTAATCTGTGACATAAGGAAAAATATTGATATGTTGGATTTTAAACATACGTATGATGTATGTCCTGTCCTTACTGGGTACAACTGCTTTAATTCATTCCTGTTTATAATTTATTTATTATTGTTTTTAAGTAGTTCTTTTTTTTTCATTTCAATTATGCTTGAACAAGGTATCCTAACAATTCATTAGTCCAAAATAATAGAATGTTTAAGTGCTAAGTAATAAAAATGTTTTTTGTTTAAGGTGAAAAAGTAAATATGGTATTTTTGCTTTATCTTTTATTTAAGCTGAAGCATGATGTTGGTGCTATTTATTAAAATATTATTGTATTTTTTATAAGCAGGTAAAAAGTGGAATAGGTACACAGATGAATATATTAGATAAGTACATAATATATTTTGTCTGGGCCACAGAATTTCTGCTATACGTAATATTTTTTAAGTAGATATACTACACTGATTCCACAACACAGATAATAAATAAAATGTAAAAATACAATTTTTATCGCACTTCCATTTCTTTGTGTTCCAATACGATTTCCTAAGTCCAATATTGACATAAAAATACCTACTGTTTTCTGATCATCATTGATCCCATTTCACGTAAGACAGGTAGAATTTTCCATTCTAGATATCTGCATTATGTGATAATCGAAAGATAGACCAATATATTGTGTGATGGAATGATTACTAAGTTCACGAAAATGATATAAAATAGCCTTGGAGTTAAATAAACAATAACATTTTTTTCCATAATATTTAGTTTTACAAAAAATGCCAAAAAGCAGACTGGGTTAAAATCACGCCTCGTGATCGATTTTTTCTTTTCTTTAACAATTATTACTTTAGTGTTGTAAACACAATATTTACAACATGTAACGTTGAAGTGATTGAAAATTAAAATTCAGTATTTTAGAATTATTTTAAGTACATTATAGGTAGTAGGTACGTACCTTACTAGTTTACTACCTATGTAGCCACTATAGCCATGCATCTGAAAGGTCTTACAAACAGTCGTTCCTTGTATAACACCAGCTAGGGATTTTGCTTGAATAAATTATTTATCTATACGTGAATAATTGTTTAAGTTATTTTTTATCTGTATAATAATGATCCATTGTTATTATCGTTCTATATTTGATAAGTTAGCATTTATATAACGTCGTAAGGACAAAGCATCACAGCTAAATCGAAACAATAAATAAAAATTTCTCAATCCATATATTCATAACGGATTGATTATAATTAACCTAATTTCTTCATAATTAACTGCGACATTATTATGTAAAGGTTACGACGTACTACAATTAATAATTTAGTCTTACAAACATAAATAACGTGGTAAATATTTACCAATGTCGCGATGTCGAATTTTAATTATTTGCGATGTCTGACTTTGATTTATTGTGTGTTTCTTGTTTGCAAACATAATGTTTACACAAATTTATCTCGGAAACTGCCAATTCTATTTCTGTTAAGTCTGTAGTGGATCTTTTATAAGGGGCTTTATGTTCAAATATAGTTTTTTTTTAAGATAGGGTAAAATTGACGCACTACAGTAAAATGTATTTGTTTTAGCTTGTCTTAGTTTATAGGTACGTGGATAAACAAAAAAGATTACATATTATTATTAGTCTAAATCATAAGATTAATAATAACATTTTATAGTCTTGTTGTTTCTATGTTTAGAATAAATCGATAAATAAATACCTACCCGTATGATGAAGTATCCATTAGGTAACAAATAACAAAAAATGCCATCGTGAAAAATTGAACCGATCGAAAAATCTTAAACTAGAGTTCAATTATCATCAATTCAATTCATTCATTAAAATTAATGATCCATAAAAAAATAATTAATCATTATTAATATGAAAATAATTATTAATAAATATGTGTAGGTACATAACCTTGTGTGACGGTCAAAACTATATACAATCATTTCATCGGACTTCGGAAGTGTTTATACATTATTATAATATAGGAAATACTTCCTCAAATGAATTAAACATATCATCATAATACGTGACAAAACGTTTGTCTTTTATTCATGAAAAATGTAAATTATGGTCACTCTTTACTGATTGCTTGGCGTAAACCTATCCTATATGTTAATCCAAGTTACCCTCTATAAGTGTGCTAAATTTCGTTGTAATCGGTCAGTAGTATTTGCGTAAAAGAGTAAATGTGTACACATACCTACATCCATCCTCACAAACTTATAGGATTGTGTGCGTAAATCATGGCATATATTTATTGTTGAGTCGCGTAGTCTAAACTCTAAATTGGTGTCCAGCAGTCCAACTGGTTGAATCTTAAATTACAAAACATAGGTACCTGAAAATACCTAGTACCTACAATATTACCTACGAATTTGTTTCATTGGTTGTTAGGTACTTATTCGTTATTCAAAGTAACTATTAGCTCGATTAGAATAATTATTTTTGAGTTGGGTTTTATTTTCGAGAAAACCTATCTCGACAAATAGGAGCGAATTTGCACTGAAAAATGTTGTAAAAGCGGGAAAAATATTATTTTATAGAGCAGATGATGATATGTAGGACATATATAATATAGGTACAGCTTCGCTCACGTGCTAAATATAATATTATGACGTTGGTACCCATGCTTCCCTCCAAGTTTTGTTTCAGGGACAAAACAAATTTTAAACTGATTTTTTTTTGCTTGGGTATGTAGCCCAATGCGTAGTATATTGGAGAACTTGGGAGCAGTATAAGAATAATTACGAAAAATGAGTAATATATGTAAAAATTGGTAAAACCAAGTTTTATGATAATTATTTTACAATTTACATTTGACCAGTTAACAACTTAGAGCATTGAATAAAAAATACTGAGTTACAAGAAAAACAAACGAGTTTAAATTATTTACGTTTATTATATCGTAAAATATTTTTATTAGTCATTATCAAAGGAAAATACGAATATAAATTTGCCACTAAGGAAATTTTACAAGCTCTAAGCGCTGGTAACGACTAACGATACATTTTTATAAGAGTTTTTCTGAAGAATATTTTTAGTATAATTAATTGAAGGCTTTGAATCATAACACTCGATTTATTATAAGATGCTTTCATGTCTTAGAAGAACATGAAAATATTTCTCTACAATAAAAAGCTAATAAGAAACATGTTTTTAGAAAAGCTTGACAAACTTCACTATAACTATAAATAAATAAAACTATACCATATCTATTTCTTTATTTCTATTATCAACTAGTATCTTCACCTTCTTAAAAACTAAATCTTATCTTTTATACACTACTCGTATTAGCACAATATGCTAGCTTAGACATAATCATATAATTATCTAATTCGACATTCTAATATTTACTAACATAATTTACTTTTCAAATCCTTAATCTGTTTTGCGAACGTCATTCACGTGAACATATCTAATCCGCATCATAATATTATCTTAAATTTGTATAAAGTATGTGTGTAAGTTGATTTTATCTGCAAAAACATTCACATCTGATAAAATATGCTGCTGTCATGTGTAGATGTTTACTACAATATACCTATTATAGTTTTGTCGTCGACATGAAATACAGTTGAAAGGGTTGATCGATTAAATGGTTATCTCACAAAGTTGTAAAGATGGATTGGTTGATAAATCGTTAGGAAAATCTACTCTCTAGTATAAGTATATTAAGAAGAGCTGGAACGTCAACACATTTACCCATTGCACATGTTAGGCCGGGAGATACTGACACAAAATTTCGGGTCATTTGTAACAGGATGGCGGTCTAGAGGGGTCTTACTTATCCGACGAGTGTGACTTACGCCCACGCGACTAGTCCGCCAGTACCAGCGTTCTGACCATCATTTTTCTTTTTGTCATTGCGTAATAAGACCTCTGTAGAACCGCCATTCTGTTACAAATGACCCAAAATTTTGTGTCAGTATCTCCCGGCCTATGTATGTGTCATATTTTGCAATTGTTTATAAATACAGGGTGATGTAATATTGGTGTAGTACGAATATCTAAAAATCTATGAATAATTTTGTGATACAGTAAATGGAAGAATTATATACTACTAGCGGTCCGCCCCGGCTTCGCCCGTGGTACATATTAACGTTTTCTCTACATAAGAACCATCCTCGTACTTCAAGGAATATAATAAAAAAAGAATTATCGAAATCGGTTCAGCCGTTCTCGAGTTATGGAATTACAACGAAAAGTGGCATTGATTTTTATATATTAGATTTTACAGTATTTAATAAAATCATTTAATTTTTTGTTCATTTTCATTAGAAATGTCAATTTTTCTCACCAAGGTGGAAATTTGGATGATAAGGATCTTGTTAGAAAAATATAAATTTTGACTAAAATCGGCATATTTTTTTTCAAAAATCAAATTACTAATTAATAATCAGAGTTATCACCATTTACATTAATTTACAAACGATATCGGTTGTTCTTACTTAAAATTGAATACCAATGTCTTATTGCGGTATAATATGTTCTTTGGAAGTGTTCGTAAAGTTGTTGATCCGTAATTAAATTTTGCGGAAAATCTTTTAGAGCGCTTAGTTGTGACATATCCTAAGCATATTCAATAGAATTAAAAGACGAGCGAATATGCAAGCCAGTCTAAAACTTGAAAATTTTCTAAAATGAAACTAGAGTCGCATTTATTTTTGAACATACTGTAAGTGAAATTGCATAAGTGTGAGTACTGTGAACATGCCAGCTTTGCTTAATTGACCGATATAGGAAACAGATTTTTTTTATCTATTTTAGTTGTATTTTGATGAAAAGTTTGTATAAATTTAGTATGAAAAGTTTCCCCGTGACTGGAAGACCTAAATGTGTAACTTATTGCACGCCTCATAAGCGAAGCGTTGAGGTGGGTACTACTGTCACTTCGCGCAAAACATCTGATTTTTCAAACTTAAAATGTCTTTATGTATCATACATTGCACTTGTAAGATAATACATACACATATTAAGAAAAAACACTATTTTTAACATTCATGATATTTTTGATGTCATTTTTGTTATTTAAACTAGTTAAAAAACAGTTTAAAAAAGTTCTGTCTTGGACGTCCGTGTGTCTGATATCACGATAGCGACCGAAATACTTTACTAATCGAGTCTTTTTTTTTTCTCTTACGCTGGAGTATGCTCAGGAATAGAACCCTTTCATTTTTCAGGGTCTGATTCGATGTGGTTTAATTGTTATTAAATAAACAAAAAAAATATCGACTTTTTTTATATATTTATAGTGAACTCAAAATTCACCATTATAAACTCGATTCTTTATACTATAAGCCAAGGTTTAAAAAAATAAGTTGGTAGTCAGTCCCTTAAACCTGCGCAGTTTCACATCTAGGTGGGGCCACAAGAAAAATAGCTCAATTATTACGGTACCGCTTTCTTTACTTTTCCAACTGTTTTGAGACAGTACAAGAGCATTGGCACATGAGAACAAGTGTATCTACATACTTATATTATATACACCTTTATAAATAATCAATTTTATTGTAAAGGATGAGATTATGAGGCGTGCACTTTTGGATTTTCCAAACTTTCTTTACAATATTATTATTTATTAGTGAGAATGTGTGTCTCTTTCTATCACATCGCAACGGAGCGATTGTAGGTATCATTTGTGTCTGGGGATAGGAGGCTAGATGTAGAGCAGGATATATAGGTTATTTATACCGTGAAAGATGTCATAGCCACGGGAATTTCCTCTGCGATATGGGCGAAACAGCGGGTAAAAGCTAGACAGTTTTAGTAGTATTTGATTACGTAAATTTGTAAGCATCGATTAGAATCTAACGTGAGATAGCAAACTGTCTAAAAATTGTCATGCGTAACATTCTGCTTTATCTCGACAGATTCTACTGATTATAATTCAGTTTTTACAATTTTACGACATGTATAAATTCTATGAAGACAAAGCTAGGTACCTATATAGATACATCAGTACAAGGACTTCCTGGATTATAAGCAGAATGCTCAGACCACTTAGTACAGGAGCCTGTTAGCTGTTAGGACGCTTAGCAAGCTTTTATATTTAGCAAGGAAAAGTCACAATAATGGAGTCACTTTTGAAAGGAACCCTCGTCACTCACAAAGCATGTGGCGAGGTAAGTTCCGGCTCAAATTGCCCGTTTTTTGAATTTAAGAAAATGTGGGTAATTTTATTTTATCTTTTTTTCTGAGATTTTTTGCGGCTTAGTATGTATCACTTGCAGTTGATACGTTTCTCAATCATCTACTGCATTGATCTCATTAAATAATATATATCCAAGGCCTGATTTTTCAATCCTTGGTTAAAACTTATTCATCGAATAACGTATTAAGCTACCATTTCAAAAATGTATTCTAATTGTCCGTATATGACAGTTTACAGGTGACATTTTAAAATGGTCGTGTAATACTTTATTGGACGGATAAATTTTAAACAGGGATTGAAAAATCGGCCCTAAGTTTAATTTCAGCAATTACAATAAATAGTAAATATTTTTGAGAAATGCTAATTGCTAAATACCTTATTAATTTTAGAAAATATTTCAGTGATACAAATATAAGTTTTGTATTTAAAAGGTAGTTGGCATTAGTTGTTATATGAATAAAAATAAATTTAAATCAGATTTACGTGTAATGATTTTAAAATTAATTATTGTCATAATGATCTTTCTAAGATAATGTACATTATTTGCAGCACAGAAATAAAAACAATCATCATCATCATCAGCCCATATACGTTGCTGGGACAGGGGCCTCCTATGAGGGTATAGGCCATAATTCACCACGCTGGCCAAGTACGGGTTGGCGGATCTCACATGTTCACGAACTTTTGATAAAAACAATACGCTTTTAATTGTATCTACACATTAATATGTATAAACTAATTTTGAATAAAAAATACATGTTCCCATTAAAATTTTATATATTATGTGGTGTTTATTTACTTTTTATTTTATCTGTTTTGTTATGTGCATATAATAATTTAGATTTTCCTCATTTTCAATAATTTTATGGAAACGACTTTCAAGGCTTTTCATTTAAGTAGTACCTGCGTAAAGAGGGCAAGGAATATTATGCATACGTTACTTTATACATTTATAGGTTACTGTGCCCCGCGGTTTTACTCGCAGTGCTCCGCTCCTGTTGGCTCTAGCGTTTTTATGATATAAAGCTTACCTATAAGCCTTCCTCGATAAATGGGCTATCTGAAACCGAAGGAATTTTTCAAATCGGACCAGTAGTTACTGAGATTATTGCGTTCAAACAAACAAACAAACAAACCAAAAACTCTTTAACTTTATAAAATTAAATACATAATACAATATAGTTACATATATTGATAATTATAACTTTACAAAGGCACATGCCTTTTATTAGATAATTATCTGTTATACCTACATAGGCACGGTTTTTGTGCGGAATTTTTAAATACGAACAGATTCACATAGAGAAAATATTTATTTTTGTTATGACCTAATAAAACTTATTAAACCAGAATATTTATTACCATAATCATACCATTTAAGCGACTCGTATAATGCAAGCAAGATCTTCTTTTTGTAACATTATTTATAACAAAATAATAATGACAAATTATCTTATATGCTTATCTAACAAAGTAGGTACATGACTCGCGTATATTTTCCTCTTCCTTATAAAATTAAACAAATTGCTCAATAAAACAATTGCTTATAACAACACTGATGCCAATGTTAGCAAATTATTTTACCTAGAACTAGCTGATCGTTAAGATAGAAACGGTTCAACTTCAACTCATAATTGCTAGAAATAATAATTGATTGAAAATATAAAGAAGATACAGTACGCGTCACGTAAAAAGAACGCTGGATGAAAGTGATGGGGTGTGTTTGCGCATGGATCGTGTTTTGCACGTAAGCTATGTGCCGATTATTTTATTTTTGAACTAGGCTCGCGAATCGTGGCTTCTCAACTACATATTTGTTATTCTTATACCACCTCATAACACCAAATAGACCGATAAATCGCCAATCAGCGTTCTTTTTACTTGACGCGACTTATATATGCCTATTTTACCTTTTACCTGCCTATTTTACCTTTGAGTTTGTGATTATAAACGAAAATAATATGTTATTTATTATATTAGTTCATAGTTGCCCGCTTAAAAGAAGTAACAGAAGATGAAAAATTTATAAGCATTTCAGTAGCATCTATTCTATCAACACAATAATCAATATAATGAATACCTTTAAACTCAAACTCAAACTCAAACATTCATTTATTCAATTAGAGTACTATTTAGTAGCACTTTCGAATCGTCATTACATAAGTATATTTAACATTTACCACCGATTCGGAAAGCAGTATCTATGGAGAAGATACGGCAAGAAACTCCATAGTTGCTCTTTTAAAATCATGTCAATATTACATACCTAATATGTAACTTATATCTAACTTAAACATAATATATCATTTAAAACTAATACTACTGGCGTAAGCTTCTATGCTTTTAATCCTTTATCAAGATGTACATCAACTCAAAGGTGACTGACTGTCATAGTGATCTATCCACGCACAGCCCAATACCACTGGACGTATCGGGATGAAATTTGGCAAGCAGGATTTTGATCAATTCTACGGGCTAGCTAGTAGGTACTCTGTATATTTAATTTCTCTTATACTCATAAACACTCGTACTCCATAAAAATCTTTAAAGGGAAATTAGTATAAAAAAAGATTAGATTAGATGATGTTTATGACACTGCTATTAGAAACCTATAACTATATTATAGCTTATTCACACAAGTAATGATAGTCAAGCTTTTACGAGCTCTATTTCAATATATACAGTTTTCTTATGCATCGTCTGCAATGATACAATATAGTTTTTTTCAGTCATTCAGTCAAATGCTTGAAATCGGATGAAAGATACATAATATGTTGTAAATAGTAAAGTACATTAGTTCGATAACTGGGTATAAATATTACGAGGCGTCTCAACTCACATGGATTATCTAGATATGATATGACGTAATATTTTTTCTCTTTTTTGATACTTCAGATTATTTAGATGTTTTTTTTCATTATGGATTACATAATATTATGTCATTTGTTTTCTTTGTCAATTGTCATAATATATTCATGTAAACTGTAACTGATGTAGGAGGATAAATGATCACAAGCTTCATCCAATTTCTATGGTAAATAAAGGAAGATATCGGCGTAATGGAAAGCCATTAATTCAGGATTAATAGATAATTACAGAATGTATCCGTAAATCATGGAATGTGTAGTTAAGTTAAGGATGTCATGAATCTTAATTCTTATTGATTAAATATAAGAAATAATAATGTAACCTACAACGAAATTGTTAGTACCGAAGTCCTAAGCTCAGGTGTTATAATAATTAGACTTTATTATTAAGAAAAAAAAACATTCTGAAAGAGGTCGAAAAGTGATACATAATATATATTTCGCTTGCTTGTAAATACAAATACACAGGACTTGACAATTTTAAATTATTATAAGTAGGTACATCATGAATCAGTTTACAGTTAGGAAAGGTTAAAATATAGGTACGAACTTGGTTTATGCCACGTACGCAGTGCGAACAGCTAAATATTCTCTCAATAAATGACCCATAACAATACCACGAATGTAACAATGTATTGACATAATAAAGCTGAATTGGCCGCTTGCACCGTCGGAACTCGGATCTCTCCCGTTGCGTCAATTTGTGAAACGAATGACGTCACTAACTTTGTGTAACGATTGGTACTGTCCACAGTACTGTCGTTATTTATTCTGTATTTTGTTTTCACTTTCAAGGACTTGTTTTATTGTCCATGGCACATTTCCACTTTTAAAAACGTACCTAAGGGCTCTTGGAAGTGCATTCCGAGGTCGGTTCTGCAACTTATGACAGATGTCAAATGAAAATGTCATGCGTTTCCCGCCTTTTAATAATGTTTCGGTATCTCCCAACTTCCATGTCTTGAATATTTAATAGACTTCCTTTTTTAATCAATGGTAATGTATTCTGTTCTTACTTTTTCTTCAGTAGTTGACAGTTCCCTAAGGAGTAAGGACCCGTCTATTTGCAAACTTAGTGAAGCATTTCATTTGATACCTTGACAAGTGATAAATATTATATTATATTTAAATATGTATATACATATTTTGTTTAAATACATGTGACACATCTATATTAAAAATGAAACCCGAGAACGCTTGGACCGATTTCGATAATACTTAATTGTTTTTTTATTATATTCCTTGAAGTACATAAGGATGGTTCTTATGGAGAGAAAACGTTAATATGTATACCACGGGCGAAGCCGGGCGGACCGCTAGTACACAATAAAATGACAAAGAAATTACACACTACCGAGTTAACGCAATAGTCTAACAACACAATATGCAATCAATAAAATATAATAATAATCAATACCTTACAATCTAGGGTAAGAATCTGAAGAGCCATTTTTTCATACTCATTGTATGACGTAAGACAATCAGATAGAAGTGATGAGATAGCGGCTGACAGTTTTACGTGCTCTTGAAGATTAGCAGGGTTTTTGCACTTCCATTGATATATTTTGAAATAAGCCTGTAAATCTCGCTTAATCTGGATTCTATCAGATGTCAGTTTTGAGATATTATATTATTTGTTTATGCACTATTGTTTTATAATACTCTATATATACTAAAAATAGTTTTTTTTTTCAAAAAAAAAATTCTTTTTTTTTTGGAACATAATACCAAATTTTACATAAACTTAAATTACCTACTATGACATCCGTAAAATCATAAGAACTGTGGCACGGTTCTTATCACAGAACATATAACATAAATTATATGTTCTGTGGTTCTTATGCTTTTATGGATTTCTATTTATTTTAGCATTTACACCCCATAACCTGTAGGCTGCTTCCAATTTCATTCAAATTTGGATAGGTACGTATTATAATATGACACAGATTATATACAGTGATGTAAGTAATTTCAATAAGACTATTTAGTCGAAATTGGTATAAAACAGAAAAAATTCGTAGCTGACTACGACCTATATTATATTAAAAAATTGCGAGAGCAAAATATATTTTTATAATCACTATCTGAGTTTACATAATTATTAATTTATTACAATAGAAGTTGCAATCATGAATGAATCACTCGCCAGACTAGACGGAAAATGAATTATTTTTTTCAGTAGCATTTCCATTAATAAAAACAATTACTAAGTGTTTATTTTTTATTATTCATTGTAGGTATTATCTCGTTTTCCAGTTTCCTCGTTCCTTTGTCTTACTTAATCTTAATTTGATCAACGCTTTATTGTTCTGATTATAATGGAGAATCTCATTTAAATAATATTTTTTTAAAAGTTACATTATGGTCTAGACGGCCTAGATATTACTGGACAGTTTACAATACTTATTTGTACTTACACCGTACACGTAGCATATTTTATAATATATTTCACACACTTCTAAAGATTAAGTAGGATTACTAAAATAAAAGCAAAATAATTTTAAAATTAAAATATTATAACTATAGGTAGGTAGGTTTCAATCGAATTCGGAAGGAGATAAAAACAAAAGGGAAAGTTTCTTAATTTCCCTTCTTTCAGAGTTTTATGACTGAGCGCGACATTCGATTTTAACCTAAATATAATTAAAATATTGTTTAGTACATTTTTTATCTTTATTAAATAAGAGATATATATTTTTAACTTGATCAAGTCATTCTGTAAAGCAAAATGAAGACAAAAACAAAACAAATTATACTACTTCTTTATCATAATACCTTCTACGCTACTAGTTATTATTTTGTGCTTCGAATGATACAAATTTAACAAGTTTTTGCTTCGTCTAAAGTCGGTCGAGCTATTATAAACTTAAAGTGAAAATGAAATTCTCTCCTGTTCATTCCAGAAACATTTTAATATACTTACTTATAATATACGTATTTTCAAAAGTACACCGCAAATGCTGCAATAAGAGCAGCCCGATAATTGAATGAGCAACTTTTATGTTTACTTATATAGCTGAAGAGTTAATTAAATACGTTAATTTCCTCAACCTACAATTAGACAAAATTATTTCAGTTATAGATTGCCTATTTATCAAGATAGACTATCATCACGCTGCAATAATAGGAGCAGAGCAATGCAGGTATAACCGCGGGCGGCGGGACACAGCTACATACATACATACAAGCGGTAATACATAAAATATACAGTACATATAGTTTACTCTGTTAATTCAAAGACTTGAAATCTCTTGTCTGCCCTTGGCCAAGATCTATGTGAAGTGCCTGAAACATCGGGTTATGTAATACCTACTGTATATCTTGTTTTTAGTCTTGCTATTTTAGTCATTTCGTTTTCCCTTATAATATAGTGTTTAACGTGTTCAAAAAATTCATTATCTTTCATTCAATATCTTTCTATTATAATTTGTTATGTTATGAGAATAGGTTCTTAACCTACATAATAGTTTGGTTTTATAATAAGTAATATTCTGATAACATCTTTGATTGTTTTTGTACTCAATAAGATCCCTTAATCCTATCCCATATTTCCCCAAGTTTTATTTAACTATCAGAAAGAGTTTTAAGTATTATTTATTACCTACTAGCTTTTCGCCCGCGTCTTCGCCCGCGTTTTCAAAAGAAAACCCACATACGGCATAGTTGGCATGGGATTTCCAGGATAAAACCTATCCTATGTGTTAATCCAAGTTACCCTCTATATGTGTGCTAAATTTCATTATAATCGGTTCAGTAGTTTATGCGTGAAAACCATACATACAAACCTTTCCTCTTTATAATATTAAGTATAGATTGTTACGATTACATTTACACTGCATTATTTGCAGTATTACCGTTGCCTTTCATTAATCCAAAAATAGAATTCTTTACACAGCTTGTCAATCTAGTGACTAATTTGTTGAACCTAAGTGATTTCCTCAAGTCTAGACATTAAAACCTCATTATAACAGATAAGATCATAATTCATAATAGTCTGTAGTTGTGACACAATCAGTTCACTTCTGCTTTGTTCCTTATCAGCATAATTCTTATTATCTGCCTTTATACTGCAACTTCGTAGCGGTATACTTAAGGTATTAAACCTTAAGTAAGTATATTGTGTCAAGAATTTTAATTTATTCATCAGAGTTTGAACTAAAAGTCTTCTTGAACAGTCTTCTTGAACAACTAAACTGAACTAAAAGTCTTCTTGAACAGTCTTTATTTGCTGTTATTGCGAAAAGCAGCATGTCGGTAAGAATGTTTTTTAGTCACATAGGGTTTTTAAATTTGGCGTTTAAGTAGAATTCCACTAAAGAAGTTCTGATATTTTAATGCGCACTTATAGGCAGCCTAAAATAATATAAATATTACTCATCTGAATTATATTACAGTAATAGAGTACAAGATAAGAGTGTTGTTATACACAAATCGTTTGATGTCAGGTTTTTGAAACTTTTAGTTATTACTTCGTCAAGTAATAGGACGATAATTATCACAATCCAATAAATAGTTTCAGAGCATATCTATCATGTGTATATATAAATAATACAGTTATTGGGCAGTGGGCTTCCATATTATTACGAATTGTGTGAAAATCACAAGTACTCTCGTAACTATTTACGATTTCACGAGCTAAAAACATAATTGTTCCCACTTATCCGTATATAATAGAAAGTACTATACATAAACATAAGGGAGACATTTACAAACAAATTAACCAGTTTCTTGCAAAAGAAAGTTTAATGCCGTTCCGTGTCAACACCACACGTGGTAATGGCAAATATATTAGAGAAAATAACCTTGTAATCCATATCTCTAATCTAATCACGTAATTGGTTTTCCATTGGTAGGATTTAATTACAGATTAAACTTCTCAGCTATGTAACCCACTTAATTTTGAGCATATTATATAGTATTAGGTAACTTCTCCTGTATATTTGACTCTATGAATTTCCTGGAGACTTACTGGTTCTTCTTTCCTGTCATCAATTGCAATGTGTAATTGAAGTATGTAGTTTACTTTAAAATCAAATTCTGAATTATGTCCAATGTACATATTATAGTCATTATAACCTAAGACCTTTTCTGACCAACATTCAAGATTCACAAAAAACAATTAATAATTCTTCAGCCATTTGCGTGGGAGCATAACACCTTCATAACACAGATATTGCTGTGCTTCATAAATTTTTCTTCTTTTAGTTGCATTCTTCAAGGTTATTTATTTATTTAATACTTTATTACACACACAGGAAGAGGAATGCAGCAAGAACATACAATCAGAGAAAAATATGCAAAAATAGCGCATCTTATCGCAAGGTAGCGATCTAGGTAGTACATTATGAACATACATTTTTGGGAAAAATTGACTTGCACAAGAAATTAGCGATAAGGTTTTATAGTAGGTAAAGATTTATTGTTTATTTTATACAACGTTTTTTTTGTTTCAGACGAACACTTCTTCATTCATGCATAATTGAACATCAAGACAATTCTTATATTAGCGTCTACGAATATTTTATGGCATGTTATTGTAACTTAGATATCTACGATAACGTGAAGCTTTTGGAAAATAATAAAATACTTATTTAAAAGGAATATAAAATGGCTTTAATGAGAAGTGAAGTCACCAAACATTTGCGAGTTCTATAATTTTTGCGTGGATTGAATAAATGAGATGATTTTTAATAATGTACCTACATGTATGTAAATATGTCTCCAGACATGACCCCTGATATTTCAGTTTATCATTATTATTTAACACTTGTCGTAAGTTTCACAGCTGGGTCAACCAGTTACGAGACAAATACAAGGGTAAAGTTTGACCCTAAAAATTTATTAGCACTTAAATATTTATGCCTTACCAAATTCTGTTTTATCTGTCGTACAACGGAACATCTGGAGTTCCTTAGTCCATCTTAGTTCGGATTATAAAGAATTATAAAGCATTGGATTATGAATTATTACAGTCTTTAGCTGAATTTATTATTAATTCTGATTTCTCTGGTGATAAGGTAGATAATGTACCGCTTATCCTATCGTAAGTCAATCATTATTTTGAAAATATAACAATTGAAAATGGATTATCCTACGATAGAAGATAGCGGCATGATCAATATCAACCGTTGCATTACTATCAAACATTTTACTGAATAAAAGTAATTTTTGATTTTATTGATTCTCATAATATACATAAAATAATTACTAGGTACTTTTTTCGTGTTAATGGAAAGGGAAATTCGGTAGCAAATTTATGCTTTCTTGAATTTTGGGCCACCAATGCCACCTAACTTTATGGACGTACCTATAACCGTATATTTTTCGTCGTCGTAAAAATAATACATTGATCTTAAATAAAAAATGTATAATCCGTTATTTCCTAATCCAATATCTTACATATACATTATTTTTATTTTTTATACTTAAATAAATAACAAAACGTCTCTATGTGGTAAAATAAAATATACAAAGAATTCATGTCAGAATTTATGCCTTATAAAAATAATTGTAATTTTGCGCACGTTCTGTGCACTGAACCTTATGAGTTTTCTTGTTTTTGAAATATTTAAAGGTTATTAAATTAAAAATGTTTATTTTTATTAACTTTATTTTGAAGTCGGTTAAAAATTGATCAAATCACTTACAACATACGTACGGGCACTTCCATGAAAATATTTGCAGCAATAATATTTATTGTTGCATCAAGTTTTATGCAAATATTCGATCATTAGATACAGATAATATAATGCATTGTTAATACTAAATAAATAAAAATAATATTTATTTGCTTAAAACATGGTACAGAGAGATGTCAAAATATTTCGATTGTTCATCATGTTTTGCTTAGTCTAAAGCATGCAAATACTGTCTCAATTTATATTAAATACAATATTGAAATTAATCACTTTGCAATTGACAAATATCATTCCACAATAATTACATTTAAAGGCTGTACCTACATACAATTATAATAATTAACATTTATGGTCAAAAAATTATTTTAAGCTATAAAAACAATTTAAGATCAACCATTTCTTTAGTTTATTTTTATATACATTAAATGTTTGGTTTCGTATACATTTAGGAATACGGTTAAATATTTTTATGAGCATGATAGGCCCACTTTTAGAGTAAAGCGCAGTTACTATGATATCGTTATTGTCTAACGTCTAGTTATAAAACTACTAAAATGTAGATATATTCATTTCTATCTATTTATAAATAACATTGTTTGTTACAATTTTTTTTCTTAGGTAATCTTGATTAATCAATCATGCGAGCAACGTACCTAATTTATCTTTATTTTCAAAAAAATGGTAAATAATTTATGTATAAGAGAATTTTTTCAAGGAATCGAAAAAAATCGATCACTAGGCGGGATAAAGCCGCGTCCTTCGTCTGAAATATCAAATACAAAATATACAATGTACATAATATTACTTATATTCATTTCTATATAAAAGCTATGTTACTATTTAAGTATTATCTTGGTTAATCTAATGATACTTTATTTTAACTAAACCGGTATCAAAATTCATTTTTTTCCTATGAATTTTTACTAAAGCGTTGAAGTACTAACCTACCTAATTGAAGACATCAAATCGAAGACCACAAATAATTATAGTTAAACATACTTCAAACCTGTTTTAAAATTATATATTTTGTAGGTACCTACATGATGCATGATGGGAACGTATGAAAAAATAGCAACAGTATAAATTGAATTCATAAAAAGTAAACCTGTTGAATGGTTTAATTTATTCTTCATAGAATATTCATAAAAGCAAAAAAATATTTTTTCTTTCTCTGTATTAATATTAAAATTCTTATGAATTAAAACAAGAACAATCGAACAAAATCAAATAAAATGTAAAAAAAAATTGCGTAATAAAATGAACAAAGTTTCGTTCGAAACATTTTTTAACTGTTTGTAAATTGGATCTTCATTCGTAGTATTTAATATTTTCTTTATTCAATAATAAAAAACTAAATAAGGTAAACGCAGCTATCAACGACCCATCGAAAATCTGAAGGTATTACCGACCTATAAAAGTAATTCGAAATTTAAACGTTTCCAGAACTATTCTAGCTATAGGTAGGCAAAGTTATACACGAATGTATTAATTGAGCATCGTATACTTTAACGTTAGAGTGAGTAACTGAGCAAAAAAGAGTTAAAATGCGTAAGTTGCTGCGGGGTAGCGTGGAAGCAGGACGTGTCGTACTGTTCCGTTGTTCCTTCGGGTAAGTACTGTGAGTATCTTTTTAAGACATTTACAAACAAATGACATCTATACTTTAATTTATATTACTAAATGTCAATGCATTTAAGTGTCAACTTTTCATTTCTTACAACATTTTATTAATAAAAAGTAATTTGAAACGATAAAACTTAAAATTAAAATGGGACGGTGTTAGCTTCACCAGTTTAAGTCGTGGCAGGTATCAACGACCCGTAAGTCGGCAATGGCAGCAACGTAACTTTTTGTTTTATTTTCTTTTATGTTATTATATCACACTAACACAAGTGGTCTTATGGACCAGTTTAAATCTAAGCTATGAGTCTTCATAAAAATCTATTAGCGACTAAACTTTTTTGTCTAGTGTTGTGTCTTTTAGCGTTGTCAATTTATACAAAGTTATGATATTTTCGAGGATCCCTATCGAATAGTTACAGTAGTAAATCATTGTTTTTTTTTGTTTAAACAATATGCATTTGTTCATATTTTGTATGACATTAATCAATTATAATCTATTTTATAGTCTGATGGTCAAATGAATTAAAATAACCATTTTTTTATGGGTCGGTAATACAATTTAGGTTTATACTTACATACTTTAATACCGACCCATGTGGGTCGGCAATAGCAACTATAGGAAGCTATTACCGATCGAATATAGATTGTTTAGTTTCTCATCTACAAATTCAAATTCAAATTGCTTTATTTGCAGAATGTAGAATAAAGATGTTTGTATATACAGATAATATTGATCCTTAAACATTCCGCTCGTAATTGAGCGTGCAAATATATTTTTATTACTTTTATGACATAATAGGTGCCTATTAAAAATTATATTTTTTTTAGGTTCAATTAACATAAAACATATAATTAGGTATATTTTTTGCAGAAATATGGAGCCACGAAAGCGGCGAAAAGTATTCAGTAAAACACAACTCGCCGAAGCAATCAATCAAATAGCATAACGAAATATCCTAGAGTTTGAAATCCTTAATTTAATATATGTACATATATTAATAGTATTATGTTGATTAATTTAAAAGTTTGTAATTATTTAGTTCATTACTAAAAAGTACTCATTTGTTTTATTAAAAATAACTACAATAAAAAAATACGAATATATTTGCATTTTTATTTCATTTTATTAAGATCGGTAATCATCATCATCACTAGCTTCTATACATTCCATTGCTGGAAAAAGGCTTCCTCTCACATACGATCGGGAATAGCTGCATAAAAATCGTTAATAGCTTCACAGCCGTTTTTATGGGTCGGTAATAGCAACAATCGACTAAGTCACATTGTAAATTATTTTTTACAAGATAATCCTTTATTAGAATGTATTTGCTTCAATAAATACATTTTTTATACATAACACTAGCATATAAAATGAAATTATAAATCTTTAGAAGAACCAGTATACTTAAAAAATATGGTTGATTTTGAAATTGCCTTAGAGGGGTCGTTAATACCTGCGTTTACCTATAATAAAAAAGTTTGGAAAATCCAAAAGTGCACGCCTCATAATCTCAGCCTTTACAATAAAATTGATTATTTATAAAGGTGTATATAATATAAGTATGTAGATACACTTGTTCTCATGGTCCAATGCTCTTGTACTGTCTCAAAACAGTTGGAAAAGTAAAGAAAGCGGTACCGTAATAATTGAGCTATTTTTCTTGTGGCCCCATCTAGATATGAAACTGCGCAGGTTTAAGGGACTGACTACCAAATTATTTTTTTAAACCTTGGCTTATAGTATAAAGAATCGAGTTTATAATGGTGAATTTTTAGTACACTATAAATAAAAAAAAAATAAAATAAAGAATATATATAGATATATACTAAAATTATGGAGAACAGTCGATATTTTTTTTTTGTTTATTTAATAACAATTAAACCACATCGAATCAGACCCTGAAAAATGAAAGGGTTCTATTCCTGAGCATACTCAAGCGTAAGAGAAAAAAAAAGACTCGATTAGTAAAGTATTTCGGTCGCTATCGTGTTAACAAGAAAATCCTCCGCACATACAGACACACGGACGTCCAAGACAGAGCTTTTTTAAACTGTTTTTTAACTAGTTTAAATAACAAAAATGACATCAAAAATATCATGAATGTTAAAAATAGTGTTTTTTCTTAATATGTGTGTGTATGTATTATCTTACAAGTGCAATGTATGTATGATACATAAAGACAAGTTTGAAAAATCAGATGTTTTGCGCGAAGTGACAGTAGTACCCACCTCAACGCTTCGCTTATGAGGCGTGCAAAATACATAACTTTCAGTTCACGGTAGCAATATTAATCCGTTTGTTAAGCTTCAATACGATCGCTGCTATTTCTGCTCGCCTAGTAATTGATTAATGATTAGTTGTAGTTGGTTTAAGCGTAATTATAGTCTTTTTTAATTAAAGTCATATTTACTATTATTTACTTAGATTACAAAACCGTAACTTGCAGTCTATAATTATATTTCCATATTATGATAGAACAGTATTTGCGACGTTATTTTTTTACCGTCTTTTCCATATAAGTAAATTAAAATTTTTAATTTTGCCATTTGTAAAAATGAAATGAATAAAAAATTATAATTATGTTTTTTGAAAGTCTACAAAGTTAAGATAAAAAAATAGACCGGTAAAATCAAACACAGTTTATTCTCTTCCATGTAAACTTTCCATATTCGGATCGTCACTTCTACAAAGAAGAATCGGATAAAAACTTTTTAAATATATGTATGATTTAAAATCGATAAAAGCACCCGCTTTATACGAAGACACCGCTTTAGTAAAACAAATATTTAACAAAATTCGCTATCTGCAGCATCCTGCATCATAATTTACAATTCAGATATTTTGAGTACAAACACTCTAAATAATAAAACAACACAACACCACATAATCCAATAATCACACTGTTGACATAATCTAATGAATTCAGTTGAACAAGCGTTTTGCATTTAATGAACCTAATTGTATTACAATTAACATGATAATCCACATAAAACTTTTGATTTATCGAGTCATGTGACTGATGTTTAGTTACCGTATTGCTATAATACCTAGAACATGTAGGTAATTATATTTACTGACGCAATGTAGGGCTTAAGTATTATGTAATAAACCTAGCAAATAGGTAATTGTTTTTGTTAGATAGCTAATGTACATTGTAAAAGCGTCGTTTAAATTTAAACGTTGTTTATGGCTGGGTAAGGTATATTTAATTAATTATCTATTTTAGGAAACTACTAAATTAACATGAGAAAAATATGACTATTTTCATGCATTATTATCAGTGTATTTTGATATGATGGGTAACTAATAATCTAACTACAGAACTAAGTAGGTAGTAAATTTATAATATAGGGGAGGTTAGTTATGACCCATGAGATTGCACATATGCATTTCAATATTTTTCTTTACAGACAAGTGGTGATTAGTTTACCATGCCCCGTGTGTACAGTGCCTTTGGGGCGTACGAATATTAAGAAGGGTTCCGAGATCGGTAATAAGTTGATCGAAATATTAACAGAATAAATTATACTTAGAGAAGAGAATATGAGAAAGGTAACCTAAATTGGGTTAACAAATATGGACTGGAAACATAATATTATGTGTAGGTGCTAAATAGTAACTAAGTAACTCCGTACCCTTGTGTATAATACTATTTTATTATAGGTAAATAAGTAGACTAGCATGTACTCATTTTCACATAAACAGTATCTGTGGGCACTTTACTTTTACATTTTACCTTAAAACAGGAGAAAATTAGATTTCCTCACCAAGTCTCAGTCTATAAATAAGGAAAACTAGACTTCTAATATATTTGAATTTATAGTTGAACTAAATATAAACCGGATGAAACTTGTTTCAAATGTTATTACACAGCACAATAAAATAATGTAAGCATTAATAAATTTATCATAACCGCAGTGCTAATCCACACATAAACCCGCATAAACCTATCTTTAAAAAGATAATAAAACATAACTATATTTGTGTCTACAACAAAAATAGCTAGTTTATTTACATCACAATTTTTAGCTCTAATAAACAGATTATATGATTAAACTAACTTTACAACACCGCATAATACGTCAACGGTAAAACTGTATTATAGGGGGGGCCTGCCATGGGTTTACAGTGATCTTACTGCGTAAAAAATTGTATTGAAAATTATACAGCACCCCTAGAAAAAACGGTTACTGAAAACTTGGTTTCGGTATGTGTATTAAAGAAAAAACCTTTTGATATCTTACTGCTAGTTAGTCAAGTCTTGTAACGTTTTTTATAGATAATCGGTACCATGAGCAATTTATTTGACAGATGCGAGAAATACTGTTTCGATTGTTTACTAGTACTGTATAGTCTCATACGTACGCGCTATCAACAAGTAACTACTATTATATATTCTGTGCTATCAAATGCATTAAGTCAAAGCAAGATTCGATTATCTCATGGTATGGGTACAGTAACTAAAACGTGTTGGTGAGGTCTGCAGTCATGTGACAAGACTGGTTCGATTCACAGTTTTTACGGCTAGGCTTTGAGGGAAACTGGAGAAACGGTAGATTACTTTCTAAACAGGCTGACGTAGGTTCACCATGTTTTTATGGATTACTAGCGGTCCGCCCCGGCTTCGCCCGTGGTACATATTAACGTTTTCTCTACATAAGAACCATCCTCGTACTTCAAGGAATATAATAAAAAAAGAATTATCGAAATCGGTTCAGCCGTTCTCGAGTTATGGAATTACAACGAAAAGTGGCATTGATTTTTATATATTAGAAGAGATGTAGCCAAATTGAATAGATGTATTGATTGATGCCCGCACCATACGCACAGATTAAGTTTGTCATACGTCAGAAATACTATTTAACCAATATTTAACATAACTGCTTTTGACAATAGAAAAATTTCGGCTCTTTTTGGAAAACATTAAATACTTAAATTTAAAGTAGTTTAGAGATAGTTGATTAGTGGAACATATGCTTAATTTTTTAGGATGATAAAAGTGAATTTAATTGAAATGTTATCGTTGTTAACATTTCAATTAAATTACGTAGGTATTAGATGTTCTTATAATGTATTTACAAGATAACGTCATATTATTAATTACTTATATCAATGAAGTTTTTTGCGGTTCAATTTTAGTTATAAGTATGTACGTGTAACTTATTCATGCTTCCAAAATTTTTTAATGAATTGTTTATGCTACATGTGTTATCAGTTATATCCGTTTAACTTACATGTTAATCTTCGTCGTCGTTTTCATTTAAATCTGAACAAAATATATTTCAATTTTTTTCATACATGTGAAGCTTACTTAAGCGTGTTAACCACAATATTATTGACAAAATAAATTAATATGCATCATTATGCATGTCATATGAAAGCCGTCTCGTGAAAGCATGGCGAGCTTGTAGATCACGTGCATGCGTAAGCGATGACGTCACAGCGTATCAATGGGCCCCCCTGTCACGTGAGCCCTTCGTCCTTGCGCCTGAACCGGCTCCCCACTACGGCCGCGGCGGGTCACTGAACTGATCTCGTCTGTTGGAGATTGCATCTTGACGCAGTCACTCGTCATGTTGATCGAAGGCCGATTCTAGTCAGCTGGTGCCAATCGCTAAGACTGTATGGTGGAAAGAAATAAAAATGTTGTGTGGTTTTATGAAACCACGGTAAAAGTGAAACTGTTCGAACGGTTCCGAACACTGCTTTGTGTAGCGCATGTCGCGTGACGAGTAGGTATAGGTACCTAATCGGCAGCCGCGATACACGCGACATGCGCTACACAGACCAAAAAGTTTGAGACGATATAATAAAAGTTTCACTTTAAAAAGCTGACTGACGCGCGCGCGGTCTCCAGAGAGATATATCGAAACAAATGCGTAAAATTTTGAAATCATTTTATTTTGAAATGTGTTTACACGGCTATACATCGAATAATTCATATTATGTATTATGTATAAATAAGTAAGCTTGCTAGAATGGAAAATTACTTTACAGGTAGCCACTTGCATTTTTTTACAGATCAAAGATTCTCTGTTAGAAGTTAGAACAGTACCTTTAATAAATGTAGGTATTAAATTGTAGTATTGTAATATGTACTTAGAAAATATGTGGGTGACTTTCGACAGCCAAAATATAAACTACCTACCTAGTTGGAAAATCTTTTAACCGGTAAAATATTATAATAGCCAATAGGTAACTAAGTATTGGATGTTTATGTCGAGATATTTTGTGTCCAGTATTACAATATTATTTGTCCATTCTAACACTTAACTAATACAACGAAGTCTTTGTCTTTGATATTATGCTTGTTCGATGTATTCTCAACGAAGCTAATTGTCAATAAATAGTCCATAGACTGTCGATCGAACGGCATTATTATTGAGATATATGTATATTATATTGCTAGAAAAAGTGTAGTTAAACATCTACCGGCCAAGCAGAGTTCATAAACTTGTAATAAATTATTTGCCTGTAACTTCGAAAAAACGGCAGCCCATTGACGTACCTTCTGTGTAGGTATTACACGTACCCTACCTTAATTTTGAAGAAATAAATATTTTAGACGTGTCTTTTCATTTAAAAACAACATAAAATAATATTGGCCTAAAATTTACGTAGAAACGTGAAGCCTCTATAATATAATATTCTGTGCAGATTTTAATATGAGGAAATGGTCTGAGAAATTGCTCCATTTTTTCAACGTCGGACCACCTGCTGTATACAGTATAAGCCAGTACCAGCCACACCATCTGGATGGTTGGAGCTCCACCACTGTACGCTTCACTCGCAACTTCCTTCCACGTACATTGGAGGGTTGCGTTGGAACAATTACCACCCGCGTTGTTTATGAACAATAATTATGACACTGGGTTCTTCAAGAAAAGAGCATGTTTGTTGAGTTGACTGTCGAGCAAAATGATGTTAATATTAATGTCACGTGTTAAAACAGTGGAATAACCAACAAAAACTAATTAAGGTAGCTGTTAGCGAAATTGAAATAAATAAATTGAAGAATTACGTAGAAAAAAGACAGGGGTAAACAGTTTAAGTGACCCGCATTGTTGATAAGTTGATAACATTTGTCAAGAAATTTCAGTTACTTAGTAGCAAATTCGGCACGTAAGTATGTATGTTTTCCAATTAACAGCTCAAATTCATATTCTAGAAAATACGAGTCCTTGAATGCGTACAAATCAATTAAACAAGATATCCATTCGTTTAATTCAACGCAGTTGCGGCTACAACTATAAATTGGATAAACTCGAGTCATAAACTTAAATGATTATGGTATTTGGGAGTTCCTGATACGTGTTAAAAACAACGAATTACAATTTGCTATCATGCCAGTTTTAATTTATGTAAGTTGACGATATGAAAATGGTAATATCATCTATTACATAAATATGTTTATTTTCGGCTCACACCTACAGGCTGCGACTATATCAGCTCATACATTAGTAACGTTAATGATTGTTTGTCTGTCTATTAAAAATACAAAATGCTTATTTCATAAGTACCTATTAATTAGTTACTAGTACTCCCAAGTGCAATCTTAAAATACTGAAAAATCAAATAATGCGTACATTACATTATAACAATTTTCAAAAATCTAATCGAATCTACACATACTTCCTTAGAAATAATTACTTGTTTAGTTATTTATAATGATAGGGGTACTATTAGGTACTTGCTCTTTCCTATAACTATTCCTCATAGACAAACGTTATTCTTTATTTATCAACTTGCACGAATAAGAATAGCTCATATTATATGAAAGATTGGTAATTATGGAAAAAAACAAAGACAGTAGTTTTAAAATAAATTCAAAATAGCTCAGGTTATGTAAATTAGAATTATAATCCAAGTTTGAATTAGCTCTTATGAAGTCAAGGTTTACAAGAGGGAACGGTCCTTTTATCCAGTTTCCAATTAAAATATAAAACCTCTCGACCTTTCAGCCACAATTTTATTCCTTCTTCGTTAAAATCAATACAATAAGATTATTTTTTTGCTAATTGCGTCTTTGCTTCCAAATCTTATTTGGTTTTTACGGTCGATTCGTGGTCGATTCAATTCGATGACTTTCCTTTTCTATTTTTAACGAAAATTACTAGGTACATATTTGAGGTAAATTAGATTTTGATGTAATAGAAGAATCATATATTTTTTTTGTAATTAATTTCATAGATCACACTTAGAATATATAAATTAAACATTGAGACAGGTTACATTTGAAAACATTTCAAATAAATTAATATGTATTCATATCATAATTTTTAATACTATTCAGAAACTAAGGCTAAAATTTCGTAATAGAGACTAAAGACAAAATATTCTCCTACTATTTGTTAGAAGACTGTTTATTACGAAGACATCACTTGATAATTTCACCGAGTTACCGTAACCGCCCACACTTATACGGTTTTATTTAATCCCGTCGTTCTTGTATAAAATATATCATAAAAACGGCCTTGCACTTGGTCCGATCGATCATTGGAGTAATATATTTAGTACCTATCGGCCGCAAATAGTATCAATCAACGATTGTACCTAGTCATGTGACAGAATGATTACAGTATAGTAGGTCAGCGCTCGCTTGCTTATACATAATATAAACATTGAACAGTGAACACTGCCTCTGCGGTAGGTATACCTACTTCTGTATACAACACTAATATAATATACTAGCTGTTCCCCGCGGTTTCACCCGCATTGCTCCGCTCCTGTTAGTCTTAGCGTGATGATATATAGTCTATAGCCTTCCTCGATAAATGGGCTATCTAACACCGAAAGAATTTTTCAAATCGGACCAGCACTTCCAGAGATTAGCGCGTTCAAACAAACAATGAAACAAACAAACAAACTCTTCAGCTTTATAATATTAGTATAGATTGGTTGTAGTTTTAACGTCGGTTGCTTTTTTTGTTACTACGTATCGTATTTGATCCGGTTTTAATGCGTCTTGAATGGATAAGGCTTCCTTGTGAATAACTTGATTGTATTTTTTTTGTATTCGAGATACGCACTCATATAATAAAGATAATTATAATTTATAAATTTTAAAGAATATTCCCTGTAAATTGTTCAATACGATATTGATTTTTAAGATAATAACCAATAGAAAAAAATATAACAACGTAATAACTAAACTAAGGTTCTAGAATCTGAAATGATACAAATTATAACATTATTAGAATCACATGTTACTTATACATTAATCTTAATATATATAAATGTCTTTTTTTTTTGTGTGGTGTCTCTCAATGTTAGCCAGAAGGGCTTCTACATTTTAACGCGGACGCGGGGGTGAACTGAAGGTTCACCCTGGTAGCGACATGCACAAGGGCGTCCCCCCTTGACGGGGACCACGAACCTCGGCTTGAGCTGTCGCTTGAGTGGAGGAGGCCAGAAGGGCCCTAATCGGACGGGCGCTCACCCGGGTGGGCGCGGGAACGCGGAACAAGGGACCTCGTCTTCGCCGGCGAAGACGGTGTACGCTTTCTGCTGTGGTGTGTGCGGTGTCGCGGTTTGTTCGACGTTGGGCTTCAATCGCCGAGTCTAGCCGTGCGTTAGCTTTGGTAATATCATCGTCGGAGTCGTCCAAGACATGTCTCAGCCGCCTACGACGATGAGTGGTTAGGGTGGTTTTTAGCCTTGTCGAAGTAGCGCTTAGACGCTTGCTTCATCCATTGGGCTATGGTGGGGAGTTCTAAGTCCCTATGTAGGTCCACGTTACGCACGAACCAGGGCGCTCCAGTCGCTGTTCTCATGAACCGCGACTGAATCGTCTGGAGCTTGTGTATGGAGCTGGGAGCGCAATGCGCAAAAACTACACTACTATAAGTGAGGATTGGACGGACCACCGTTTTGTAAAGTGTCACCTTATTTCTAAGGGACTTTACTGCGTCTGTTAATAAGGTAATAGAGCCAGCTCAGAACATAGCTGGCTTTCTTACGGACTGCCTTAATGTGGGCGCTAAATGACATGTGTGCGTCTAGAGTGACGCCTAAGAATTTGGTGTGCTTTTGCCACGGAATGACTTGGCCATAGAGTTTGACACTGTCTATGGCCTCGAGGCCGCCGCGCCTGAAGAGCACGGCGGCGCTCTTGTCGGGGTTCTCAGTGATACCCCATTTGCGGAACCATTTGCCTAATGCATCGGTTGCGGATTGTAGGAGTGGAGCTATTCTTTTGCGGTGTGGACTCGACACGTAGAGTGCCGTGTCGTCCGCGAAGAGGGATAATTGCACTTTATCGTGCTTTGGGATGTCGCTAGTGTATAGCGCGAATAGAAGGGGCGACAAGACGGAGCCCTGAGGGACTCCGGCCTGGATGGGACGTGAAGACGAGAGCGTGCCGTCTAATCTGTAGCGGAAGGACCGGTTAGACAAGAAGTCTCGTATGATGAACACGAGACAGTCTGGCAATATAAATGTCGTGTCACAATGTTTGTCCTCAATGGACTCCTAAACCACTTAACCGATTATAATAAAATTCGCACAGCATGTGCAGTTCGGACCAACTTGAGAGATAGGATAGTTTAAATCTCAAATCGTGTTAGAGAAAGCGGGCGAAGCCGCGAACGGTAAGCTAGTAATTATAATAAATTTTTAATTGGCAATGATTATGACCATTTGTCAACATTTTCGCGCGCGTTAAATTCCTTTTAGCGTAGGCATAATAATATGCAAATTGTATCTTAATGTCGATAGAATTGAGCAAAAAATATACATTGGAATTTTTGCAATTTAACTATTTATCAACTTAATGATAAGACGCTTTTCGGTCATCCGTTAAAAAGTCGACTTAGCATTCGACTGTTAATTTTATGGTAAATAATTAAATAGATATATTTTGTATTTCCGCAAAACTTATACACCACATTTTTGTACAAATATCTCGATATTCGTACAAATACTTAACTATGTAGATAATAATTTAATTTAATCTAAAGTGATTATCAAGATTAAAATAATATCGAACTATTAAATGCTTTAACGCTCTAAGACTAAATGTATTAAAACGGATGTATCCAATCATATACAATATATTAAATTTTGTAGGTAAACAATGTGACAATTATTTTCATTTCTGCAGCGGCCGCGGCGCCGCATTCATACGTTCAGTACCTACCTACGTACTTGTTGTATGAAAAAGCCTTCGAAAGTACAATAATGATCTCCCAATTCATACAAAACTTTGGTAGTAAGCATTTTATTAAGTAGGAGAGAATTAAGGCCAATTACAAGCTTGTATAATGAAAACTTTTCTCTGAAGAAATTACCTTCCCAACAAGCAAAATTAACTTGAAAATCATGTGTTTAAAAACAAGCAGGAACAATGAATATTGAATTCCGCGCTCACTCTAATTAGACTATACAAAAACTAATGCGCAAAAATTGTTAGTACAAAAACTACGTACAGTTATGATTCTTACAGAGGTTACATCTGATTTAAGAACGTTAATCGGTCGTTGACCTCCATTTTATCATCAATCAACATTCAATCGTAATGTTTTGACTGTGAAGATTCTTTGTTTTGTGCATCCGTGATTTTATCAATGTACAACAAGAACTGCATTGACCCATTATACCGTTTGGAATATTGTTCAGAATATTCACCTTTTCTTTTTTATACAGATATTATATGTTTTTCATATCATACCTACGACGTACCTACGTATTAGCTGAATCAGAATATGGCTATAAATTCGGAATAGGATATACAGGGTGTCTTTTTTTTTTTTGTAAGGTGTTTCTCAATGTTAGCCAGAAGGGCTTCTACATTTTAACGCGGACGCGGGGGTGAACTGAAGGTTCACCCTGGTAGCGACATGCGCAAGGGCGTCCCCCCTTGACGGGGATCTCGAACCTCGGCTTGGGCTGTCGCTTGAGTTGAGGAGGCCAGAAGTGAGAAGGGCCCTAATCGGACGGGCGCTCACCCGGGTGGGCGCGGGAACGCGGAACAAGGGATCTAGCCGTGCGTTAGCTTTGGTAATTTCATCATCGTCGGAGTCGTCCAAGACGTGCCTCGGCCGCCTGCGACGATGAGTGGGATATGTATACTGGTACATTTTTTTCTCAAACATTATAATCGTCAATGATTTTACTATGTATCTATACTATGTATAAACTTTTTTAATCTCAATCACGAAATTAGAGCAGGTATAAATATTTAGTTCGCGGAAATCGTCTAACAGTTAGTTTGGAAAATAAACAAAAAAGAAGTTGAAAATTAGACTTGTATCTACCTCAAAAGGTCTCGCAAAAACTAAATAGCTTTTAGAATTCTGAGTTTCTTGTTAAGAGTTCTCATAACAATATATAATGTACCTATGATCAAATGATGCTTTTGTAAATACGTATTTCGAGCTTACGATATCATATAAAAATATAAAATTATTTAAAAGAAATCCTACAAACAATACTGTATCTTGAAAAAACCAATATACCGTTGAAGACCCTTTCGCACTTGACACTTTTCGACACAAATGTCGAGGTCAACGAGTCTCCATCGCAGGTGAAAACTGGTCCTGGCTAAACCCATGATAATTCATACTACATCCCATGACAAATATTAACATGAACAACTCATAAAACATTATGTGTAAACTATAATAACTAAGCTTTGCAATAATAAACTTTGTAATCATTAATACACTATTTTTGGCACTCAGTATTCAATAGATAGGTTTGGGGCCGTATTATGACCTCTAATTCCCAGACAGTTCCAGACATAACCAGCCAGGGCTAATAATTATATTATAATTGTATATAAATGAATTTTCCAGTCAGTTCAATTCACGGCGTAAACTGTCTCGAAATAAGAAGTCATAAGACGGCCCCTGATCGGTTGTGTAATGTGTTGTTAGTTTCAATAATTTCAATATATAAGCTACAATCTGTTGATTATTTACATACATTTTCATTAAGAGTGATTGAATTTTGATAGGTACATATATTATGAGACAATCATCCGTAAGAATGTTGATATTATAACACAACTGCGACACATCATACTACAAGCACAGCTACTAGTTTATTACCTCTAGTAATACATATAATATAATCTGTGCTAATACTAAAATCAAATAGGTACTAGAATTTACAATAAGACAACTACTGAAAAGTAGAATTAATTACAAAATACATGCGGCAAAGGGCAGTTTCTTCCTAGTATAGCGCCCTTTATTCTCGTTACAGTCTACAGAGACAGAGACAAAACGCAGCTTTCCGTAGTTTGTTTCAAGGAAAAAGTCTGCCAAAATTATACGTATATATTACGTACGTATCAACGGACAACGACTAAACACTACAGTCAAAGAGCTCTTTAAAATTCAGGTATGCACGTAGTATTTTTTCAGCCAGCATTTATTACAATATGCCAATTGCTTATCAACATAATATGAACTCCATGTCAACTGTCAACATAAATGAGTGATCGTGTGTGAGTAGAAACAAGTTTGATGACGGTCGCAGCACACAGCACATCATCATAATGTATTTTAAACGCACACATGCAAAAACCACGTGATTCTACTTATGTTGTTTACATGAAAATATAATGATCCTTTCTCTTACTGATTTATTTACTCTGTGTTAGATTACGCGAAGCCTTTGCGGTTGTATTTTGTATTTGAACTTGAAAGTAGATAATTCATACAATGATGTCAATTATGAATATAATTGATAAGATGTTTCTTGAGTGAAAATTAATGAGGCTTTTTTTAATTTTTGTTTTGATGGTTTCCCGTAACTTCAAAATCTGTAAAATACCTAATATTACGTATTCTTTGCTAGATAGGTATAGTATAAAAAAATTGGCATTGATTTTTTATGTTGAAGTACCTAATATAATTACGAGAGAATAACATAGGCTACTATTAGGAGATTTAAATGCAAACTTGTCCTCAAAAGTCAAGCGTATGTTTTATAAATCAAACAAAAACTCTGAATGTCCCTTTGTTATACTATGGTGGCCCGAATATGTAATGCAAAACGCCTTTTGCGTATAGATTGTAGTTAAATGTATTCGCAGTATATAGATAAAGAATAGATTCGTCTTTGAGATCGTAAAATACAATCTATAAGTTATAGATAAAAAAATATTTTGAAATATGAACAGCATATAATTAATTTTAAATTAACAAGAGTATAGGATACAGTGTGAGTTGTGAGTTGTGACAGAAGTTTTTCAGTAAACTACCTATACGTAAGAATAAACACATTTATTTTGTATAGGTGATGAATAAAAACATATGAGAAAAATAAAGCGGCCTATTTATAAAAGAAAGTAAAGGTATACGAAAGACTTTCCTGTGAATAATATCCAATTAACTTATTTTCCCTCCAAATATAATATACTTTATGGACATTGTGTTATTTATAACAGGCGCTGAATGAAAATTTCTATAGATTCACCAATCATTCAATATAAATGTCAATGCCATATCAATAAATAATTCATTGGGTTATAACGTTCTCGATGGGACAAAAACTCCGTTATAAAGTATTGTATTCTGTAGTTATAACTTATTGCTGGCGAATCTACATTTAATTTTATTATATAGGTAATGATAATATTATACATTATTCGAAAACTATTTTCCTATTACTACTTACAAAAATACTTCATGAATACACGAAATATCATAAAATCAATGAACAACAATCGGAGTATATGTCATTGATTTTAATTTTTTTTTTTTATAATTATTTATTTTTTATACTGTTTAAACATTATCTATCTTCTTCTTCTTCTATACTATAAAAATGAATCGCAAAATGTGTTGGTGAGCGCATACCTTGAGAACGGCTTAACCGATTTCGTTAATTCTTTTTTTATAATATTCCTTGAAGTTCGAGGATGGTTCTTACGTAGAGAAAACGTGAATATGTACCACGGGCGAAGCCGGGGCGGACCGCTAGTATAATATAAAAATGAATCCCAAAATGTGTTGGTAAGCGCATAACTTGAGAACGGCTTAACCGATTTCGTTTATTCTTTTTTTATAATATTCCTTGAAGTTCGAGGATGGTTCTTATGTAGAGAAAACGTGAATATGTACCACGGGCGAAGCCGGGGCGGACCGCTAGTCTAATATATAAAAATCAATGCCACTTTTCGTTGTAATTCCATAACTCGAGAACGGCTGAACCGATTTCGATAATTCTTTTTTTATTATATTCCTTGAAGTACGAGGATGGTTCTTATGTAGAGAAAACGTTAATATGTACCACGGGCGAAGCCGGGGCGGACCGCTAGTCTAATATATAAAAATCAATGCCACTTTTCGTTGTAATTCCATAACTCGAGAACGGCTGAACCGATTTCGATAATTCTTTTTTTATTATATTCCTTGAAGTTCGAGGATGGTTCTTATGTAGAGAAAACGTGAATATGTACCACGGGCGAAGCCGGGGCGGACCGCTAGTTTTCAAACTCAAACTCAAACATTTAATAATTATTCAATTAGACTTCTTTTAGAAGCACTTTTGAAACGTCATTACATATTTTAATATATTTACCACCGATTCGGAAAGAAGTATCTACTGTTTATAATAATTATTGAATATAATAATAATATGTACCTGTTATGGAACATGGTTGCTAGTCGAAAGAGTTCAACGCGATATGATATTTAGTAGATATTTATTATTTACCTTAGGACTAAGACTATGTATTAGCATTACTTAGATATAAATAAAAGATCTTAGGTAGTATTCCAGAATAATTTAAATTTTTAAGTGGGAGGTAGGTAGGTACTACGTACAGGGAGATGTCAGGACAATATTAAAAAGTAAAATAACCAACTTTGTCATATTTTATTCATAAAACTATATCAAGAAAATATCGACATTTACAATTCGAATATTAAACTTGTATGCGTATATGTTATCAGATATTATAAAGTTTTTTCATGTTGTTCTTTGACATTTTAATACGATTTTTGTTTTTTTGTTGAACGCTCTTTTATTTTAAAGCGACATCTTACACTCCAACGATACTCGAAAACTTAGCATACCCATTACCACTTTAACAAGAGAGTTCTATTCCTTACCTTCAACGTAAAACGCAATGGACGGTACACTCGGTCAGTAACCCTTATGACGTCAAAGCGTGCATTATATAATCATATTCAACCCCCGAGCGATGTACCTGCACATATTGATTTATCTGTATCCTTGACATGG
This sequence comes from Colias croceus, assembly GCF_905220415.1. Lineage (NCBI taxonomy): Eukaryota > Metazoa > Arthropoda > Insecta > Lepidoptera > Pieridae > Colias > Colias croceus. The sequence goes on from NC_059547.1 coordinate 2,994,585, forward strand.
ACTGCCGAGTGCCGACCAATCACAATCCGATACACATTTGCACTATTAAAATACTCTGACATTCACTGTATATATAACGACGTAGCTTAAATGTTTTCCGTTTATTACCTACGTCATGTGACAAATGTTTACGTATCAATGATATATAGATTGGTTTATATTTTTTTATAAATACTCCGAATTGAAATTAACTCTGTCCCAGGATTGACGCGCATGCAACAGGTTTTTATGTAAACAAGATCGGATTGAATAAATTCTCTAAAAGTTTCATGATCTGTTCCTATTTTGTTTTATTTTTAGGTACCAAATGTTTCATTATTTACCATTAATTATTTATCTTATTTTTAAATGCAATATGACGTAATACTGTAAACAAAAGACATGATTTCAATTGAATTTAATTGCATATCTGAGTTCAACAACTAATCAATCGGTATGGAATAGATTCTTTGAAATGAATCGTGCAATAACTCACCCATATTATGCTATGCCCATATGTCATTTTAATCCTAAAAATACTTGTTACTTCTTTCTTAAATTATTACATATTTGGAATAGATGCGAAAACAATGAAAAATAAAATTACTTACGACAGATTATATCAACGTTGCAGTTGCAATCACAAAAAAAATATTTACACAAAGAAAAAATTAAAGTAGATATCGGAAAGACTCTTGAAACTTGAAAAACTCCATCAATATTAATTAAATTACTTTTAAATAATTCCATTAAATTGAATACAATATTTTTATATTTTTTTGTGATCGATTACAATACTATTAGACACATAATTTTAATTTTAAAATTCAGATTATAATCTAAATTCCTCTAAAATGAGTGAGTAATATTATCAAAGCAAGTCATTGCACTAGGTCCCCTACTGACATAGATTAAAAATATTTTTAGAATAACCGGTAATTGAGACCACGCTTACAAAATGATGTTTGTGTATAATCTGTTTACGTTATGGATGATTGCAATTTTGAAAGAAGTTGTTGATAGTTTAATTTTTTAATTTCAAAGAATTGTTGATACTCGCATATAATACCCGTTGAGTTACCATGTACTAAGTAGGTACGTAGTTATAACGCCTCATCTTATCATTGGATAATACCAATTTTCATCGTTTGTATAATATTCTCAAGTAAATTGGCGTCATTAAAAACTACCCTCATTAAGGGAAGTTTATCAAGATTATGAATACCTAACTAATAACAAAATTGTTGAATTTTTAATTGGCGTTTAATGTGTTTTAGAAATTGATCGCCAATAATATATAAATCAATCGATTGAGGAAAAAATTATGATAACGGTTTTTTATAACCTTTGTATATCAAATATTGTTTTTTAGTAACAAACAAAACAAACTTATACCAAATTAAACGCAGGTTTTTTATAAAGTAGAGAAATATAAAATTGTTAGAACAATAAATAATATTATACATTAGGTATACATAGTAGGTATACTTTATCCTTTGAATAATGTTTATTTAGGCATAAATATGAGAAACAATATCATATGTCAGTGTCTATATAGATATAATTTTGGCAAGTTTCTTGAGGGACGATAAAGTTAACGGTTACTTAGCTTGTAAGCGCAGGCTGCGTGTCGCCTGGGATCATACAACAGAATACAAATTATGTAACTGTGTCATACGCAATGTAATTCTATTATTCTACTTTATTTTATTAAAAATTATACAAAAAAACTTTCTGGATTTATCTCAAATGAATTGTAAATATTACCTACCTACCTACCTACTTAAAATTAAATATAAACACGGCTTATGCAAAGCTCTCTGTAAGCATTTTTTAATTATTTGCCCTGTAAAAAAACGTTTATGCTATTGTGTGTAAAATTAAGCTTATTAATTCTATAGCCGTACTGAAATGGAAATAATAATCCTTGTATTCATCAGGACGGGTCGGAGCGATCTCCTGGGGTGAGAACTAGGGAGGGGTGCGGGGTGGAATGACGCGTGTTCGCGGGGCGCGGGCGCGGAGGGACGCATGGCGCAGCCTCCATAGCGCATCTCCCTGGTGCTGAACGCTGATACTAGCGGCGATCGCTCCCATCCGTCAGTCGCGCTCCAACCGCGAAAAAGTTAGCACGTGTTGCGTGCAACAAATCGGTCTTTGACGGTCCGCACGCTCCATCAACACGTCGTCGCTACCGGCACAGTTGAAATCCTCTCAGCGCGGCATGTGCACCTGACCCCAGTCGCGATACCGGCTCCAATACGACCCCCATAACAAGCACAAGTGAGTGAGGATCCTTCAGGATTGTCAATTATTTGTGAAAGTTTTTTTCGTGAAACCCCTTACGTGAAAATTACAACGATTCTTCAGTGGTACCCTACACACCATCACATCACAAGTGCGTACTTTTTTTATTTTTTTATTCTGTGTTGTTCGTTAATTTTTTGTTTCATTCATTGTTTTATTTTTTAATTATTTTTTTGTTAAGAATTATTTCCTTCTACAGACGGATCCTATCACCCTTTTTTGGTTTTGTATATTTTAAAATTTAAGTTAAGTACTTATCATGCGACCACGACCCTTAATTTCACCATTAGAATCTAGACGAGTACACACCTAACGCGTTAACTTGAAGTGCGGTGAAACTTAAATGCTCCAATTATGTAAATTAGTTTGCGATAACTAGGTTCGAATGTTGTTAATATCTCACACAAGCAATGACTATAAAATAAGAATTAAAATTAGCATAACATGTGCCGACACCGGTTCTGTTTTGGTCCAACACCCCTGAAATATTCGTAGAAAAAATAAGCGATGAGAACATTGTATAGAATAGCTAAAAAATTATGAGTAAAATATTAACATTTTTACTAACATGGATAGACACGAAGCGTTAGCGGATGATTTTTATTGACAAAAAGACGAATTAAAATGAGTAATCATGTATTTGATTATCCAATCTATTTCCCTATAATAATAAAAAATGTGAGTCCGAAGTTTCAAATTAATAATATGTTAATTTTAACATGGAGATGTTAAAATAAAGTTTAGGAAACATAGACATAAAAATAATATAATCAATGAATAATGTAATATCGATTTAAATGTAAACAGACAAAGGAAATAGAATTATTTGAATTCCGCAACTGATTGAGATAAAAATAAATTTATAATGAAATGAAAACAGTTCAATGATACACATGTGTATGCGGGAGTAAATTAAATAGTAATTTACACATATTATTACAGTAAAGCAGGGTCAAGTTCTTACATTGAAATATAATAAAAATAATATTCAGACAAGTCCGTGCCACAGAGTATAAAAAAAGGTCCTAGAAACTTTTTTGAAAACGGAACAAACGAAAAAAATGGGTATATAATTTCTTAAAATTATGATGACAATAATGATCTAATTTTAATTTAAGAAATTGTTCATATCTATCGTCATTACAAATTAATTCGACTTTCTTTGCCTAAAGTTTAGGCCCTAAACGATATAGTTAGTAGGATTTATATTTGTATAAATTTATATTTTTGCACGCATCATTCAAATCTGTGGATATCCAACCTCAAATTTATTTCTTTTTACATTACTTGACGGAATATCCTACTCTAATCCGGACATGATTAACTCCATAGTTCCTTTTGTTGATTAGCCACTGAACCCAAGATTAGGGTTGACTTACCAGAAGCCAATTCATTATATACGCTATTAGATACACATAAGGATTTGATTTGTTTGCATCGCTTAATTTCAAAGGGTGTAAAAGTGTGAGAAAAGGTCATTCAGTTTCGTGCTGAGATCACCTTTATAGGGGTTCAACCCTTATAGAATCCCTTGTTAATAATAACGTGGTAGCCATTTGACAATGTCTTTAATCTTTTAGTTTGGAACAAGAAGCTTATATCTAATGGAACCACGAGGTAATTTGACTTCAAAGTGAAAAGTTATACATATGCATAATTTTAAGCGTTGATGATACAATAGGTATTGCAAAAACCATACTAAATCAAATTTATTACATATTCTTTTAATTTTTTTATTTTGTTTACGGTTTTGGTAATGATCGGAGGCTCTGATAAAATATATGTATTTGTCGCTTAATATGCAAGTACAGTTTGATAGCTTGAAAGAAAATAAATTATTATTTTATAGACTAAACCAAAGACTAATAATAATATACTACGTGTAGGTAATACATACTATGCATAAAAGATGGAGTCAAAATACTACTTACTAATACTACTTCTGTATCGATTAACAAAAATCAAAGGAAACGTTAAAATTATTGAGAGAATCACGATACCTATTATTGAAAAATTAGCGATATCTGTAATACATCTCCATTATTACCTACATTTAAAAATCGAATCGAACGCTGGCCTTGGAATTGGAACAGATAAAAAATATAACAGACTATACATCTGTCATCAACGCACTCGCAAAAAGTACCGATAAAAAATGATTCGAACTAAGACGCATAAATCCTTACAAGAATGCCCCACAAAATGTTCCAAAAATTAAATTTTCGAATTGGTAGAATTTTGTTATAGTAAAGGATAAAGAAACTCATTTGTAACCTAAGTAGTATGTAAGTACATACTTAATAAATGGCAACGTGAAACTGAAAAACGTTGCCTCCTGGAACATATACATTATAGGTACAACTATGCATAATGCAGTACAGGTGTTGGTGCTGTTATAATAATATTGCCATAAAAGCCATACGAGTGAAAAAAATACACTGAAATTTGAAAAAACTATTTTTATCTATAAAGCCAAAGCGAACCGTGGCCTGGGCGCAACTTATTGCTAAACCTTGCTAAGGCTAATCTTTCATTTATCTATCTACGCCACTAAAGTATCCTTAAAAAGGTTAAACTACAATAAAATAGTAAACCTTGAAATCCCAATGTCTTTTCTAATCCATTTGAAATACCATGTGCCATCAATTTGACGGTTTTAATTTGGTCTTTTAGATAAGACTGCATATCTACGCCTAAATGGGTAAAAATGTATGTATTCGTAAAACAAGTAAATTCGTTTTACAATTGGAATTAAGTATTTACTTATTATTATTAGTATTTATTTATTTATTTATTTACTACCTAAAAAATTAAAACATTTAATGCTGTTAATTATTCGATCAACAACATAATCCAATTATTTTTTTTTAAAGTCCGCGGTGAACACCAAAATACGCGTAGAAATTCCACCCACAAGAAAATATCATTTATCACACTTTTAATTACATTTCAATATAACCAAAGCGAATTGTATGAAACTCTCATAATAAAACGAATAGTTTGAATTCTTAGCTGTAATATTGGCTGACATTCTATCACCAATTTAAATGAGACTTTGCTCTACGTCCTACGATGAAAGGAAAACCACCAAACATAGTTATAGTCTTGTTATTATTCAAAAACATAAATTCGTGTACGTAAAACTTTTCGTAATCCCTACAGTCTATACTATACGCTTCCATAATAATGTTAATCCTATAATTTAAAATCTTTTTCGTGTAAGAAATAACAATATCATAAACTACAAACAAATAATGAGAAAAACACATAAAAATGTAATAACATCTATTAATAATTTGATATCGTTAAAATAATTACCTAATGTACCTACTTGAATTCACAATCATAACGATAAATAATTTCAGACTATATATTACCAGACTATGTACTACATAGGTAGGTAATATAATATTCATTTGTTTACTTTTAGAAACAAAAACTTTTTTTCAATCTCAGAAACAACGAGACCGATTTGAAAAATTATTTCACAGTTGGATAGTCCATTTATCGAGGCTGTATATAACTATGACCAAAGCCACAGATTAAGTGCTAATAGAGAAGCAATGTGGGTAAAACCGCGGGGCACAGCTGCTGCAATCCATACTAAGTAATATTATAAATGCGAAAGTAACTCTGTCTGTCTGTCTGTTACTCAATCACGCCTTAACTACTGAACAAATTTGCATGAAATTTGGTATAAAGATATTTTGATACCCGATAAAGGACATAGGATAGGTTTTATCCCGGAAATCCTACGGGAACGGGTTTTACTTTGAAAACGGGGGCGAAGCCGCGGGCGGAAAGCTAGTTGCCGTATAAAATCTTCTATAGTTAAAACTATCTATATTCCTAGTTTTGTTGTAACTTACATGTTCCTAAATAAAAGGCCTTAAATGAATTGATGATAATTAGAATCAGTTTAATACGTTATTAATTATACGATGTTAATACATCTCATGTTTATACAAATGAATTCTAAGGACATAACTGTATAATTACATATTATACAATCCACCTATGTATACTAGGAACCTATAGATATTAAATTCTGATTTCACATTATAATTGTTAATTTAAACTTATAAATCTAACGTAACGAGATCGTTATTATTGTCTCGATCGGAAGAACATTCTGGAGTTATAATGAGAAAGCTTTTAATATTCAAGTTTAATTGTATCGCGAAAGCTTTTTATATTTTCTAAATTATGACGTAGGTTTACAGCGAGATTGTTTTAAGATTGTCACCTTGCATTAATCGATAAATAGTTTTATTATAATATTGTATATTTTGGCATTTTTTTTGGTATTTTATTTTGTTTCTTACATTGTAATTAGTATGAAATTATAACTTTTGCACTGCATCTCCTTGTAAGAGTTACTTACTACCTAGTAGACATGTTGATTAAGACCTATCTACTTTTCCATTCCAAAGACAATTTGGTGAAAGAATAACACAGTTACATCGGCACATCTCACACACAAATCTATACAAACACACACACACACACACAAATAATTTATCTTTATTGTATCTTTTTTTCATCCTTATAAACTGGCGTAAAATGAGTTGCTGATAAATCTACTGAAAACGTAGTTAAAGAGAATGCTATAAATAGATAAATGGTTTATTGAATGTTGCAACGCTGTACGAGCTTGTCAATTTTAAAATCTCTGCGAAAACCTGATTAAATTCCCTTTTTCCAATATCCGCTGCTCCAATTCCTAGAGATCGATAAATGGGTTAAAGGACATAGTACTTTTAGGACAGTGCTAAAATAGCACCTGGTTTTAATAGTAAGAATTTCAGGTACATTTTGGCGTATTTGAACTTTAATCGTTAGTTAGTAGTGAATTAATGTTTCCAAATTTTGGTATGCGTTACAAACAATTCATAAAATAAACAAAAACAACAAAAGGCCTACTAGGCAATCCAAACAATAAAAGGCAATAAAACCATCTGATGGCTGAACAAAAATGAGGCAATTATCGTAATAATCTAAAAGAGAATGCTATAAAGCAGGGATGTAACGGAGGTAGTTTTATCGGAACCGAAATCGGAATCGGAGTTTTCAAATTTGGTTTATCGGAATCGGAATCGAAATCGGAATCGAAATCGGAGGCAGGGTCAGTTTGTTTAAGGACAAATAAAACATGATTAATTATAGTCAATTCTTTTCATTTTTATTTTTTATTATAAAATAAAAAACAACTGTGAAAAAAAATTGGCATAATTCCAAATGAACAAAAGATAAAATTAATGAATTTAAAGTTTAATTAAAATTAAAACCCAAAGTAGCGTGTTACATTTGGTGAGATTACAATAAATGAACAATAGCTAAAGCAAATTAAATCAAAATGGACTCCAAAAGTAATGTATTGTACTTTATGAACAAAAGCTTTGATGCTTTGTCCCCATCCAATCTATTTCTTAAAGAGTCGTAAGTTAGGCCAGCACCACTAAAAAGTTGTTCGCTAGCTACCGAGCCCGGTGGACATGACAAATATTGCCGGGCAATTGATTGTAGGGGCTGGAATTTTGTACAACTGGACTTAGGTTTCATTATGCCACACAAAAACAGATCACTTTCATTGATAATAAGCCGCAAAAATCAAAACAATTATCTATAACCTATAAACGTGTCTTGGGCGTAACAAATAATAACAAGTGAAAAAATAATTGATGATAGAGTGCACGTAGTGGGGGTCGGGGGATTCCCAGCGCGACATGTATGAACCTGTTTGGCACAGCCGTCGCGCGCCGCCCGCTTTGTTTCGTTCGACCTCCGATTAACATCCGATACAAAAGTATCGGAACCGAAGTCGGAACCGAAAGTGTAATAATAACCGGAAGTTCCGACTTAACGGAACCGGAATCGAAGCTCCGTTACATCTCTGCTATAAAGTATAAATAGATACCTAGTACCTAAAATGAAATTGAGTCTGTTTGAAAAAAATTTAATCCTCTTTATCTTTCTCAATTTAGCTGTAACATAAATTAATAGCTTGATAACTTCTTCAATATTAGAAAAAAGCTTGCATTAAAATTTATCTCGTAAAAATAAGGGCGTCAGGTAGTCAACTAACTATTATTTTAATCGCGGCCACGCATAATGAAATTTCTTGTGTAAGGTCATGTATAAATTGCTTTTCCTAAGTCCTCTTTATATATGCGAAATTATGAATCTGTGCTTATGCAATGCGACGTTTTAATTAAAACCCGAGTTGCCATATTGAGTTTTTACTATATATACCTAGTATTATGTTATCTGTAGTTTATATACTATTTTTGACACTTTTCAATCAGTTCTGAAACTATTATGTTGCTTGTTTGACGAGTTTATTTTTCAAGGGCGTATTCCGATTCTTTCGTAAGCTTTCAGCCTAAGTACACTAAGCTGGATTTGGGAATACTTTCAAGGTTGGGTTGAAGTAACCCTCTGCCTGAACACGCATGGAATATTTAAGATTAAGTGCCAAAGTTCATAATATACGTCTTGTTGTTTCACAAATTTGGCATCAATCGATACTCATATTTATTTATATTGGACCAAAAGTTTCCAAAACAAATAAGACATTAATTCAGTACAGTCTATCAGTTAAAGGTGACAGATGTTTGTTTTTCTATGACGTTGACAGGTTTCTAGTACTTATCAATATTTAATGACTTACATATTGTATAAATATTGATAACTATGATCATAATCTAATTTATTTCATCATACTTTTTGCATCGCCAAGGCCTAGGAATTCATTTTTTTATATAATATACCTAGATCGCTTGTACAACCGCAACGTTTTTATATTATTTCTTGTTTTTTTTTTCGATTCACAGTTGAATTTCCAAAAAATACATTCTCCTTGTTCTATAGTTACAAACACATAATATTATTCGTTCGCGCCCTCTGTAGGTCTCTTCATGTAGGTGTCAATTGATTTTTTATTTATAAATAGCCAGCGAACAACACAATATTATTTTCCAACGTATTCTATAAAGTTCTTCCGATCGATTCAGGGTTATATTAAAAATTCATTCGTGCTCCAGGGTTAGGTACCCGCTTGTAACTAGATATTACATACGAAGGCAAAGTCATTTGAATTCCATTTAGTTTAATAATATTAGTTTACCCTCTCGACTCTGTTGAGTTATATAAAATCTATCTCATATATTACAGGGTTGCAATTTTAATATAAATTCATCTTGGACAATAAAGGCATATTTTACGTTCTGTGTCGATTACTATCTACCTACCTACCTACTTGTTTTTTGTATCTGTGGAAATATTCATATTTTTTATCTTTCATTGTTATTGAATGGGTTCTATATTCAAATTTCCGTCAGTTATATTATACTAAATTATATAAACCATATATTTTATTAATAAATTCCGTTTCTATAAAACCATATGTTTTATTTTTTTTTTTTTTTTATTTATAACATTTATTTCAGGTAACAGACAATAAATTGTACAGACCCATAGAATAAATACCTTACAGACTAACATACATATAATATTTTATAACTAAAACTATTAAGCACTACACTATATACAATTCACGGCACTGGCAGTGTCATATTTCGCTGAATGGGCTTCGGCTGGGTGTTGCGAAGTCGCCCGCGAAACCGCCGGAACACGACACCACGGGGCCAGAACTCCTCGCTCATGAAGATCGACAGCTGCTCGCTCGGTACACGCACAACAAATGAATTAAAATTCAAATTATTGCGCGGCTCCAGGCGCTGGACCCTCACGATAAACTTGGTCTTAACCCGCACATACTCCACTACATCAGAAGCTTGGGTGGAGTGGTGCAGGCGGGACACGTACAGCTGCGTCGTCGGTATGGCGGGCCGCAGCAGGTGGTTGTTACCGGTCGGGGCGGTACCGCACTTGTTGGAGGAGGGCTTCTTTTTCTTCTTCCTTTTCTCTACCTTTGTAAAGCCCTCCTCATCGAGTGGATGACTATTCACGCTCGACAAGTGTGCCGCACGGCGCGGGGAGTCCCTGTGCTTAACGGGATCTCCATCTCGGGTGATTTCTTGCCGCTTTACGGGAGGCTTGGCGGCAGCGGCCGCGTAGCCAGCCGGTGTCGGGTTGGCTACACGAGGCGGGCTCTCCAGGGGAGGCGCGGGTCGGGCGGGGCGCGGCGTGACGCGGTCGACGGCCGGCGGCGTCGTCAAATTCGCTGACTCAAAAGTCTCACGTTGCGCTCCACGACGTGTGTTCACATATGAAACCTCCGTTGACCTACATAATGAAATTGAATCGCGCAGGGCGACGACCTCATTACGCAGATCGTTGATGGTGGATTGGGAAGCTCCAAATTTAAACTCCATCTCCTTTAGGGCAGTCCTTAATGAAGTGATGTCCTTAAGAAGGCGGGTGACGTCGACGTGGTCGAATGTGACGGGAGGCAGCTTACGCAAATCCTTCGCCACGAAAGTCGGCACGTCGTCCGGATCGGTCTCCTTGAACACCTTGATGATGTCCCGTAGACTCCTCTCTCCCTTCTCGTCCCTCCTGCGAGACGGCATCCGGTCGGCCATATTCAATGCCGAAAAGAGAAGTGATTTGGCGTCACGTATCTCTTCTTCCGTAAAATTGCTGGTGCAAATTTGCTCTATGCTAACTTCATCCATGACATCCAGCTGATACTGCAGAAATGCCAGGACTTCATTAGGAACAAGCGTAGCGCTCATTGTTGCGAGCGATAACGTCGACAATAAAAAATATTAATTATTTTTTATGCATATTCTGCACAGCGCAATGCGTCCGCTTTTGAGCGCGCATTGCACTAGACTCTGAATTACTTCTTCTTTTACGAATAAATACTATTTTAAGAACATAACATCTATTATTATTTAGTATTCTTTAATATTTGAATAATGTATGACGACGTGTGGATCGAAGTGTTCTCATGAATAAATATAATACTGCCTTCCGGGAAACCGGTGTTTTTATTTTATCATATTTATTATAATATTACGTTTCTTGAAAATGGATAAACAATTTTTCTAGTATTTCACTCGTAGATTAAAAGAGTTATTTTCTTTTACCTACGGATTATTTGTGTTCCTAGAATGTATCCGGGATAAGCTATTTCCAAGGTAGGTATTGAGATTTAGTTCTATTTATAAACGTTTCCTATTAAAATAGTGCAGTTTTATTTTAGTACAATAATTACCGTTTAGGTACAATGATTTTATAAGAACATTTGAACTTAGAATAATGAGTTTTCTAAATAAGAATAAGAAAATAGAATAAAGAACACTGTCAAATAATTGGCGTCTTGCCATGAAGAAAAAAAACTGGCGGCAGTAGTTTTGACATCTATTTGACAGATCCATAAATTGTATAGGTAACTAATATTTGATCTGTACCTATTCATTTAGAAAAAAAAAAGGAAAATATGTGCAATATAATCGAATGTGTTTTATTGTTATCGAGATAAAGCTATCAGATTATCCTATTCAACTGTATGTAGACTAAGTAAATAGACTACTTAAGAGTCGCGATACATTATCAAAGTACTTCATAATGTGTCGAAATGTAATAACTGATAAATTTTGACAAGTGCAGCAAGCATGGAATTTAACGCAAATACCAGCGCCCGTAACCGCCGCCCGCCTTGGTACAGTGGTTGACGCGTGAGCGTAGAACCGAGGGATCCTGGGTTCGATTCCCGGTGGAGACGAAGAAAAAAAATGTCTCGGTCTGGCAGGACTTACTACTTGTCCCTAAAGTAAATCTATTAGGGAAACAGATGTATGCATAATGTATCTGCCCCTTACCCCACTTGGGAACACGGGACTTCACAATTTTTTACCAGCGTCCGTGTCAATCATTCGTAGATTAAGTTTTTTATTACATTCAAATAATAAGAGAATTAATTAACATGTAAATGAAATACAAAAAACCCTTTTGTCTTTGAAATGAATGAAATAAAGAATTTTCATCAACGTATCTCTGTCTAAATTGGAAACGAGAAAGCTTGTGTTCTACAATCGACACAAAACTCAGATACCATTTCGCAAGCATAACTTAAAATAGGAGGTTAATTTTTATTCCGAAACTTTCCGTAGATAAAGGATTTAACAGCGAAAGTCCACGGACCAAATTAAATAGCCAATAAAACTCCATAAAAATGTATCTAGCAATAATTTTTACATAAAGCTTTTTACATAAATGTTCTTTATATTTATTGATTGTATCTCTTATTATTAATATCGCAACATTAACCTATATGCAAAATTAACAAACATTATCAATGCTTGCTTTTAAACATGAGATGAAAGATGAATCATATTTGTTGTGACTATTAGCATATTTCGCATTCTAATGTGCACAATATAACATGTTGAACGTATTAGCACTAACTGTATAACTGTCTCAAATATTTACCAAGTTTCATCCACATATCAGCAAAGCAACAGCAAAGGCAAATGAACTGACATTAAAACAATTGGATTCCAGAGAACCAAGCAAATAGAGCCTCCACAGTACACTTTTCTAAGATAAAGTCGTACCTAGACGGTAATGCAGCATGACATGTATTACGTGGTGTCAGGTATGAATGTAGGTACATTACATTAAATAATTGAATGACATGCATACTCCTTACTAGTAGCCGATTGGTGTGCCCTTCTATTTTCTATTCTGCAAGTATGCCTTACATGCACGCATGATTGTATAGATCGGTGCATGCCATGCCAAAACTTAGTGTTTCAAGCACTACAATCAGGTAGGACGCGAACTGTATACAAAAGTATAAATAATAATAAAAATCTTTAGTAATAAAAAACATTTTATCATTTCATTGAAAATGTGATCATAACAGTAGGATGAGTTTACAGATTACAATGAGATCCAAACTAGGCTATTGCCTGTATCTTGGATATCAGAATAATTAAACTTTTTTGGCCACGCACGCAGCATGGCCATTCACGTAAATGCATCTCATGCTTGCATTACCGTCTAGGGGCTACTTTATGTTGACATAAGTTGCAATATCGTTCTATTATACAACAACATTTATATAATGCGATTATCAAGTCAAATTGATACGTATCATTGATGCACAGCGTGCTACGGAATCTTCTAGATCACATCTACATAAGAAATATAAAGGAATTAATTGAACTTCCACACATTTCCATTTAAGGTGAGGTGCATTCGGTAGATACATTGAATTGTAAGAAAATTTGTATTATGAAATACAATTGCGTGTGTGAGGTGCGCCATGCGAGTCACATTGTAAAAAAATGTCTTGTTATGATGTTCTTCCTGTAACGTACATTTATATCGATCGTTAGGTCTTATTTTTACTAGTCTATGTCAACAAGTCAATTAAGATCACTTTCAAACCTATTGATGAAAATATTCTTAGAAGCGAATGTTTTTGTTTTTTTATAACTATTTAAATATAACCAACATTTTATACAAAATGCAATATAAATTATCAAGAGAGTTAAGATAATATAATATCAATTAGATTTCCGCTCGCTACTTTGTCGCAGACTTCTCGTAATAGCCTGTCATTTCCCGTGCAGCTTTCATCCTTATTTTATCCTCTTCAACTTTTATCTTTGTAATAAAACATACTCTGTCCTTCAAAGTCGCGCATTTCTATAAAATAAAGTTCTTGCAATGAAGGTTTTTAGCAGAACAATATAATACAAAAAGTGGACTGATATTACGCTTATTATGAATCTGGAAGATTGTAAACAAGAATATTGTTTTTGCAGTCTTCCCGCAGGGGCAATATTGAGATTATGGGTATAATTGGCTTAATTATTGTGATGTGTATAGACAAGCAGGGGTATTTAGAGAACGCCTGAAATTGCTCCGAACGAGATTGTTTCAATATTGCCCCCGCGGCAGGTACGTGTGTAGCCGATTTTAGCTGCAAAAACCGAGCGAAAAAGTTGTTAAAAAAATTGTTTATACGATGAGACAAACTTTCTTTCCTTTTGCAAACATTATATATATTGAACGCTTTCTCTAGGAATCCTTTTGAAGATATGCCTATGTAGGTAAAATTCCCACTCATTCTGTGTAATGAAGTTTCTAAATAAAAAGTAAATTTCTAAGCGTTTAAACAATTGTTGTGAATATAGACGGCTATATTGAAACTTATTACGCATTATTTTACACAATCTAGGTACTACAAAGTTTTAATTATACTGACTTATTTTTACCGACTTCTAAAAAACAAAGGTTCTTCTTTTTTATTGTTTCTTGTTCGAATTTATTGGTCATTTCCAAATTTAGTCAAAATGTAATTGATAAAATATTTAATGCTTTTGACATTAATATATATTTAAGACCTTCCTGCTTCGCGGGACTTTTCTTTTTCCCATCCTAAATAAAGCCGATGTTTCGACTTTTGAGGTAAATATTTAATCTCATAAGGTTCCATTATTGTTTTAAATTTTAATTAAACAATTGACAAAAGGGTTTATCCCTTTTGAGGATTTAGGGAGCCGCCAATCCTTTGTCGTCTCTAATGGACGAAAATTATCAGACAAACAAAGATATTTAATTACAATAGATATATATATATATATATATATACATATTAAAGGATAATAATTGTAGCTCAAAATTATTTTCAGCCTTGTCTCGACATAGTTCATCAATTTAAAAAATACCTTGACATTTTAAGCAGATATTTTAGGTGTGTTTTAGGTAGTGTTTACATCGACAAAAATAAATTACTTTCCATTGAAAAAGGTGTTAATCGTCCCGTTTTCAAAAGAATTTCTCAATAATATGTATTGAAAAAACAAACGTGATGAAATTTGTACAAATACAGTTAAGTATCAGTTATGTGACATAACTCAGCGAATTGTGTTATCCAAACATGTGAATTTAATACAATAGTGTGTCATAAAAAAATATTAGCTGTGATTATTGCTTTAGAGTTCATAAATCAAATAGTGTAATAAAAAGAGAAGTGTAATAAAGAAAATAAAGGCAATGCAAAAAATTATCGGTCTTGTTTTGATTGTATAAGTAGGTAGATATTTTAAAAAATGGCGGAAATTATTTGTACATATCACTGGTACATATAGAAGGAATTTGTTTGCAATTTGGCAAATTATGTAAGGAAATAAGGTCTTCTTTTACTTTTTCTAAAACTGAAAAAGTAAAATTTAATAGTTTTATGGAATTTCGTATGGTTTTGATACACCAACCAATACTCTAATAATGAAGTGCAGTACCTACCTATTCAATAAAATGTATTTTAAATTTTTATAAAATTAAAGCAGCTCTACCAAGGATCCATGCAAATTCATCAATTAAAGATTATGAAAATATTTATTTTAATTGGTATAGATAACTTGAGATGGGTCAAAGAAGTTAATCAAGAACTTAGTCATAATATTGGTAATGGATCTGAAAGTTTTTGTTGTTGTTTTTATAATTGGTATTGGTTTAATATTATCATTCACAGGTTATAATAACTTCAAAGGTTTCAACAATAAATATTATGAATATACCTAATTAGTCGGTGTAGAGATTACTTCTAAATATCTACAGACTATTTTAATTATTCATGAATGATGAACACCCGTTAGGTAAGTTTTAGAAAAACAGATAAGTAATACAAATGAATTGAGCAAAAATACATTAACTTAATCCAAACAAAGATAAGGGTACATATTATTATGTCCTAACTCCTATGTCAATGCATCCTTCACTGGTGTTAAATTTAAAATTATTAGGCATCGTAATTGTATATATCATTTATGCGTGTCCAATGAAATTCGACACGCCAAAGGCAACAACACTACCTACTTAAAGTCAAATTTATCTTAAATTAAACCGAGCATAAGGAAAATAACAAAACCACAGATATTTTATTACGTAATTCCCTGGTGAATACCCATTATATTTTTTATAAAATAAAAGTGACTGGATATGACTAATACTTCCACCTGGCATAGACAAAAAGTTTTGTTTTGTAGTACCGAGGCAAAGAAACTTTTTTTTATTAGCTGCCAGCGGGTGGTTTAGGTCCTTTACCTGAAGAGCTCAGACCCTATATGCTTTGTGTTTTTTTTTTGTGTAGTCTGTGCTATTCAAAGTGACGTGTCGGGAATTCCGCTGTCACAGCTCCAGATTGTACAAAAACGTCCTAGCTAGCTATTAGAACGATAACATGTGTTACGAACAAACATTTTTTTTCTCTGACCTTGCACGTGTTCGCTTTACAATTTAATCTTTTATACATAAATTCGTCTCTCTGTAATATAAAAATGATGGATATTTTAATAATTTATTGCATGCCGTCCTATTTGTACGTGTGTTAAGTTACACAGAGAACACTAATAGAATTGAGAGTTCGACCAATAAACGAATTAAAATGTTGGAATTGCTCTGTATAAAATTTAATAATCAATTTAAACACAGTTGCAATCAGTATTGCAAACATCAAACCTATTTGCGTACTTACGAAACTCGTTCTTATAAAATTTAATTAAAATATGTACTCTGTGTCCAATTCTTATTGTATCATTATTAAAGAGTATCTCTTGTCAATTTGTGTTATTACAACACAGGATTTGTTTCATAATATCTTGAGTCAAAATAAAAAAAAAGTGTTCTAAATTCTAAATTCAAATCTCTTCGCATGTTTGCATTTGAGCAACCTACACTGAAACAGTTAAACGTTAAAATATTTAAATAGTTTTCTACTTTGTATCATCTGCATCGTTTTCAGACAAAAATAATAATTGTACTTAATAAATTATAATCATAGCCATTAAAGTACTTAGGTACCTGTTTTCCATACAGTATTTCTACCATAATTGGTAAGTGTTATTTGTTACTTTTAAATAAGTTGAAATAGTATTGTTTAAAAAAATGGTCACGACAAAATATTTCCTTAATAAATCTATAGCCAAAAATAAATTGTTAGCTTTCAATCAACATTCTTATATGTTTATGATAGCTCGGTTAATGCTAATTTAAACGCTTCGATATTTATTTTTCCTACACGTGATCGCCATCTGCGTAAATGTTTATTTCAATTGATACTATTATTACTTATGTACCTATTGAAATTAAAAACTATGAACCTTTATAAACGAGTTCATTATCCTTGTAGCGGGAACTTTTTGAAGTGAAAACTTCTTTAGCGGCGTTGGGTATAAAATTTTAAACTCGCGTCAGGACACGTGGCCTGATCGAAAAAGCGTAAGACGGATGTTTTTTTTTTAGCCCATATATTCCATGCGTAAGACGGATACCATTCCAAAATATCAAACAAAGTTTTCACTTCTGCCGGCACTCCCGGAGTGCAACCCGTCTTTTTTTTTCTATACTGCAACTTCGCCATCTGTTTATGTAAACAATAATCTAATATGGTCTCTGATTTTCATCCGTAAATATGTTTATACACTGAGATTTGCATCCAGTGACGCAAAGCTCATCATTTGTCTGCGAATTTTATCGCAAGATCGGGCATGCTATTTCTCTTCAGGCGAAAAATCTCACAGTGCCCCCTCCCTTCAGTTCAGCAGCTAATTTATTTATATGGTGTCCCAATCTACCTTGATATTTATTGCTGTTTAGTAAGAAAGCGGGAACTGAATAAATAATATGAGAATACAATATATTATATGTATTGCAATACAAAAGAAAAATTATACAAATTTCTTCGTTCTTTAAAAGAAACGGCTAGACAAAAGAAAGAACCTATAACACTAGTATAGTATTACGTTTAATTTATAACGCAAATAACGAAAGCTTCAGCACATCAAAACAGATAAAGTTTATTTTGACAGCTAGTAATAAAAACAATCTTCTTAATTCCCTTTGGGAATGTCTTGGCCAACCAAATGACTGAACTTGAATCGTCGAGATTCCCTCGTTACGCTATAGAATATAGATATACATAATATTTTCTTCTCTCCCTGCAGTATATTATTTATTTCAATCTATACTTATATTATAAAGCTGAAGAATTTGTTTATTTGTTTGTTTGAATGCGCTAATCTCAGAAACTACTGGTCCGATTTAAAAAATTCTTTCGGTGTTAGCCCATTTATCGAGGAAGGCTATAGGTTATATATCACCACGCTAAAATCAACAGGAGCGGAGCAATGCGGGTGAAACCGCGGGGAACAGCTAGTCATTTATAATTACTAAAATCTTTATTGAATAAATAAGTATTTGCTAATAGTTTCGAAACTAATCTAGGACTTACCTTCCTATAAGTTTTAAGTTGCAAACATTGTTTGCGTCTTATTAAAACAATATCACACACCACTAAGGAAGTAGGTAATTAGTAGATAATTAAACAATTACAACTACTTCACATCTTATATTTTCCACTCGTTAAGTACTTACACGTACCTAAACAATATAACCTAAGATGACACAAAACTTAGCATGTGCTAATTGCACTATAAATAATTATGTTCGCAATTGAGTTTGAGTTATAACAGTAATCTTAAGTTTTTATATGTTACATATTTAATAATCGTTTTCAATGAGGCACCCATCTAAACCAAAAAACGCGTTCAGCTGTTTATTGAAAAAGAATTGAAATCGTTTATTAATAATTTACCTACAAAAAATTACAAAATATACCTACAGGTGTATTAAAAAAAAACATTTTACTACCGTATGTTTCACAAGTCTTCATTACAAACAAAATAGAGTAAACACAATCATTTATATTTATTTAAACTGTTAGCACATTACCATGTAGCCAGTACATTATAATAGTACTTAGTACGTACGGATTACGGATGTTTAATACGGAATACCTACAAGTACAAATATCAGCCCTATGTGAAATGATTGACAAACAAGTGTACGGTTAGCAAAATAGCTCTCAATAATGCGTAGTTATTATGTAATATTGTACAGAGGTAATATTATAAAGTGTATGATTTAAGTCTTTTTGTGATTTCAAATTAATAACGTTTATCAAAATAATTGCTATTAATATTATATACATGATACTATATACAACTACTACACTACCATTTTTAATGTTTGTTTTGTAAATAGAAAAAACGAAAAGCGTGAGGTTTTTCGTTACGGAATTTCTCGATTCGGTCCCCGCGCTCAAGGCCCGCGATAGAAGCTATGCAATAGCTTAAAAAAATCACAACTTTAAACGTATTTCACACATTACAATATGTAGGTAGTATGGTTTGACTCAGTGAGTTATTTTTCTAAGTTTTTTCGTTATTTTGAGCATAATAAATAGAAGAAAAAATTAGTAATTACTTATCCGTAAATTTTTCCAGTATTGATTGTACTTAACAATTATTCTTACTTGAAATGTATCTAGTTATCTACTGTGTATTACATAATATTCGTGATTTATAAGCAGCATTTAGCATGGGCATGACGAATCGTGAGATGCATATCTCCCATCTTCCGTTATGTAAATAACATTGACCACAAGTGATAATATTTATATTTATAACGATAAACGCTTTTTAGTACTTTTGTACCATACATATTTCTATGTATACTTCAATATTTTTTACTATAGTCTACGTCGTATTTTTTTAGGGATATCGTAGACTATACGATATCTCTAAAACTTTTCAAAATGCATCGATTTATCTTCGTTTCTTCGTTCTTTTTACATGTATCACTATTTAATTTGCTTTTGGTATAACCACGAATAACTAAAATCTAAATGATAAGCAATATGTTCTTACCAAACATAGATTATTTTTGCGAAATTCTTTGTCCTTTCTTCCTAATTTTAGTACCTACTTCCCTAAAAGAGGATTATTAGACAGATACATTCACTTAGATATCGCCAACGCTAATTTATATTCTAAACTAGCTTACCGCCCGCGGCTTCGCCCGATTTGTCTAAAACCTAATAAATTATATACTAAAACCTTCCTCTTGAATCACTCTATCTATCAAAAAAAACCATAGCATACAAAGGGACATAGGGACGGAAATAGCGACTTTGCTTTATACTATGTACCTAGTGAAATACATACAGTTTATAATTTCAAATACATTTACGAATATTTGCGTCCTGTCATAATAATAACTAAAATATTCATATGAATGGTGATACGAGCTTGTAGTTACTGATAAAGTATTTTTTTTGTATTACTCATTATTATTGACCTGATTATCTCCATATTCATTATAAAATAGGTTTATCGCTCTGTAATTATGCTAATAATATAATTGAAATTAGACGGTTACAAAATACAATACAATATAACGCAAATTAAACTATCCATACTATTATTATAAATGCGAAAGTAACTCTGTCTGTCTGTCTGTTACTCAATCACGCCTAAACTACTGAACCAATTTGCATGAAATTTGGTATAGAGATATTTTGATACCCGAGAAAGGACACAGGCTACTTTTTATTGCGAAATATGTACCACGGGCGAAGCCGGGGCGGACCACTAGTAATAAATAATGACATACTAATACAATTACATGATAATGTTATGGAGAACGTCGTCACTTTTTCATTCATGAACAGAACTATTACTAATTATTATTACAAATTATAAAATCTTATTATTGATATAACTAATTATTAAATAGAAAAGTTAAGAGCTATGATTTATGAACCTTTTCAGAAAAATAGCGCTAATGAAATAATATTATTACCTACACATTTCCTCATTAATCATATCAAAATACATGATTACACAAAAGTAAAAGTTCATTATGCAGATAACGTAATTTAATTAAATAATTAATTGTTAATTTAATTTCGCACGTATTGATAGTAGCAAAACCGGTTCATTTTTATCAATATTAAGTAAATGAAGTCATTTACAAAAATGCTTTTACGTGTTATTAATTGTTTAAACATATAGGTAATATGTTTGTATGAAACCAACTCCTGACTCGATTTTGACCCCTTTTAAACGGACAGATTCAATTAAAACTTTGAACACTTATCAATGGTCGGTGACAATACATTAATTACATCGTGTTTTTAAAATAGATTAATTATTATTGAAGTGATACTTCTGCGTAAAATTTTGAAGGTCGCGTCATGGCAATACCGTCATGTCATGGAGTAAAGCGACGATTTTGGTATCTTTGAATCATGCCAAAGAAGTTTCACTTTTGACACGTGTACTCGACATACACGCTCTTTGTTTATACAAATTATAGACGTAATTTGTTTTTCAGAATGATACCTCGGCGGAAACACAACGCGTCGTCTGGATCGCTACCACCCCCCGACGATAAGCATGCCAGCAATGATTATATACGTAAGTTTTATTATTTTATACACTAGCTTCCGCCCGCGACTCCGTCCGCGCGGGTGTCGGTCTTCGCGTGGATGGTTTATTTCTCCATTTTGACAACTCTGACCATGACATCTTATAAATATCTATTGGACCAAAAAACGGCTAGGTCTATAATAATACGCAACGTGTGTTCACGGTTCTACAGAACAACGTCTATGGATAAAACTGAAAAATTAAAATTAATTTTTTCTACGTATTTTTCCAGGATAAAAAGTATCCTATTTTACGCCCAGGATAATAAGGTATAATTATACCAAGTTTCATCGAAATCGAACCGTTAGTTTTCACGTGATGCCTTCACATACAGACAGACAGACAGACAGACAGACAAAAATTTTTTTAATCACATATTTGGGTTTGGTATCGATCCAGTAACACCCCCTGGTATTTATTTTTTCAATATTTTCAATGTACAGAATTGACCCTTCTACAGATTTATTATATGTATAGATTACTAGCTTTTGAAACTTTTGAATTGATGTTCATATGCATGCAAAGCTAGGTACGTGAAAAGTATATGTAAAATTTCTAACTGTTTTACTAGCTTTATAATTGAGTTTTTCAAATTCTATCTACTTACAGTTACAATTGCGTTGTTGTACTAATTTAATTTGTTTAGATTTTTAAACGATAAACAAACTCCTAAAATAAATCTTTTCGCGTATATTATTAAAAGAAACTTCATCGTTTATGTAAGCGATAAATAAGAAAATCGGTATTTTTCTCATCTTGAAGAGAGGTGAGGATAATCGTAGTTTATCGAGAAATTAATTGGATCTTGATTGGCCTCTAAATTGGCTTATATCTCACGCCTTCTGCGCCCCATTATGATGTTGTTGTGATATCGGATTACGGCAATTTCATAAAGCGTATATAATATTATTAAACAAATATTATGTAAGATGACATCTGGGAATTTGTCTATTTTTTGCAAGCATCCGTTCCACTTATGACCTATCTAACCCTTTTGGCGTACTTTTTATTTTAAATGAAATATTAAAAGTAGATGAGTAGTGATTTGTCACTTCTGGAGGTTGCTAAAATAGTCAAATAAGTCTTTTTATAAAATAAAAATACTCTTAAACTTTTCTTTGCAACATACTCGCTAGGCGACAAAAAATGAAAGGATATAATATACTAGCTGGTCCGCGCGGTTTCACCCCCGTGGCTCCTCTCCTGTTGGTCGTAGCGTGATGATATAATATAGCCTATAGCCTTCCTCGATAAATGAGCTATCCAACACCGAAAGAATTTTTCAAATCGGACCAGTAGTTCCTGAGATTAGCGCCTTCAAACAAACAAACTCTTCAGCTTTATAATTATTAATACCTATAGATTATTCTATTTCCATACTGTCTGACAATTACGGTTTACGGTTAAAAATATTTATTTACTTCTCGCCAAAATCTCGCATTTTATTACCCGTGTTTGGGATACATAAATTGTTGAAATCCAGTTAGATTAGACTTCAGTTTACAGCATAATAAAACCTGTGAAGGTAGTAGAGGTCGGGATGATTTTGCATACCTTATACATGTTCTTGCGATTCGAATTGTAATTCGTGATTCATTGGGAGCACTCTTTTAGATTACCGTTGTTTTATTTGTTTATCTACTTGTGAAAGTCAAGTTTATTTGATTTCAGTGGCATTTGAAACTTAGGGATACATTAGATATATGCCTAAGGTTCTTTTTAATTTTTTTAAGAGAAGTTATACAATGTGTGCACATAAGATTTAAATGTCTTAAACTGGTAAATGCGACTTATTCATAGTTGTCTTCTGATCCACTATAGCTAATAAATGATTACTTTTGATAATTTATACAGAATACTAATCCATTGTAACATTTATTTACTCGAGTACACAAAAGGGGACGAAAGATAAATGACATGCGCCTAAATTCTAAAATATTTACCTTTCAAATCCTTTCAAAGTTAATTGCTGACTCATAAATATTTAATTAGTAAGAGAAACAGGATTAAAAGATAATTAGGTAGGTGTTAATTATACACCTTTCTGTGTATTTGTATTTACTTGACATTTACGCTAAAATGTTCATTGTTTAATTATTCCTAGAAGAATAACGGGATTTCTATATTTAGATGGTTTACGGCTTAACAATTAAAAATTCAGACGTACGTACATTTTGATGACTCCTAAAAATGTTTGTTATAACTGTTGTTTATTTCCGTGTTTTGAATACATTGGGTGGAGTTGCATTCTATTTTTATTTAACGTTTCTAATTAAACCTTATTTCTATATGATTTTGAAAAACATTAATGAAATTAAATTTTACTATTATTGACCAAATAATTTAGTGCTATTTTAAATGCTATAGACCTTTTAAATCGATGAAATACAAAAGGAAAAAAAAACATAAACTAGTTCAAAATAAACTAGATTTTGAATGCCAACTCAGACTGTAGGACCTTCAGACATGAGACATGAGACATATGACTTTATTTCCGTTTATCTAAAAAAAAGTATACATTGTCCAGTATTAATAAAATGAAACCGTCAACTAAGCAAAAGCTTATCTGTGCATCCCAGACGGGATGCGCAAATTTGCTAACATAATAATTAATATTGCAAGATGAGACTTTAATAGTTAAAGTCATATAGAGTTATGAATATAATCAAAGCACAGTATCCAATTTCTGGTTAGTAATTTCTGGAATTAATAAACATTATTCTAGGAACTAGAACAGTCAAAGGAAGCCGAAATAATGAAAACTGATCTTTAAAAGTTGGATGTTGATTCTTTTTGCGACTCTGTTCTGCACAAACTTTGATGAATTTTAGCATACAGATAAACCCTAAAGAAGAATACCTACATATGTTTTTCTTTGCGAAAGCAAACTTTAGGAGAGGTAAATAAAGGGTGGAAAGTAAAGAAAAAAACTTGTGTGTGCAAAGCCGCCGGCGGAACCAGACGCAGTAAGTGGATAGGAAACGTCTCATAAAGGATGAAACGAAAATGTATTACGCGATATTGAATGACACGTTTAGAAAAGCGTCGAAGCCCATTTATCGAGACAGCAATAATCCACGTTATTGGAAAAGTTCTCAAGAACTCCTACGTCCGGTCCGTACCACAAGTAATTCTGAACTACATTTCCATCTTCATTTGCCGATTTAAATCACTACAAATAGAATATATTACGCTTGAACGTGTGACGATTGAGAGAATTACTCCTTATTTCTCGTACTTTCTAGAATTTTTCAACGTTACGTTTATAATAAACGAGTTATGTAACGTTGTTTATCTCTTGAAACCTTAGGTACATGCATGCATGACTTATTGACATGTAATTTTCGGTGACCCTTCGATCTATTAATAAAATTAAAGTGGCCCTCATACTTTTTGTGTTTATCGATATTATGTTAAACGCAATATGAATAAAACAACATAAATATTTCCCTTATTTGAAGTCAATTATTCAAACCTTTGTAGAGAAATGAACAAACATTTTTTTATCCGCAAATATTAAATAGACGCTCAAACATATTATATGTATATGTATTATGTATATTTTCTGTAACGTGGCTCACCGAACTGTAAGCTTACATTAATTGGTCTTTCGAGAAAATTCATCAAATTCAGCGATTCGAATCTTTGTGTTTGTCCTAAAATGAATAGAATAGAATAGAATAAGAATTTATTCGCAGTAAAGATCAAACACATAAACAAAAAAATACTTAAGAAAAATAACAGTTTACTACGAAAAGGCTATGGACTCAGCATATGGTGAAAACAATGACTAAAAGGCCAGTGCTTTCACCGCTGTTTTTCAGCCATAGCCTGTTGTAGCCAAAAATGTCACACGAGTTGGTACAACAAAAATTGTGAACATGTATTGTTTATTAGTTTGCCAACATTCCTATCACTAATCATCAATATTTTTCAGTGTCAGACAGCGGAGCGGGTGAAGGTTGGCGGTCACACATAAAGCGACGGCTCAACCGCAAGACGCTCCACAAGAGAATACCGATCACCGCCTGGTTACCTCAGTAAGTACCCGGAAAATAGATCAATTTCCATTCACGGCATATTAGCTAATTATCCTGAAGTATTCAGATTGGTACTGCGTGATCTGCGCCCATTACGCTCCTAATTTGATTAGCTTCCGTGACTTGTTTTGATATAATATGTACATTCGTTATGTTATTTAGGTATTCTGTTTCATTAGTAAGTTGTGAATTTTAATGTTACACTATATTCTTGCGATATACTTAATTGCGATATGCTTAATACTTTTCACTCAATTGGTGATCCTCTTTTTTTATAATTTATAGAATACCTTTTTAATATCTTGAGAATAAAATAAGTCAAACCTTTATGTCGTTAAACCTTGTATACCGTTATCTTTTAATCTTAATCGAAAGTTAATCTGGTGTAGAAATTAATTAAAGGAAATTGGTTTCCAGTATTTAAGCGTATCGAAAGCACAAAATATATCGGTTAACAGACAGAGTTATGATTAATATCGTAGTTTGATAGGTTATGTTTACAACTCGTATTTAAGTGTCTCAATTTCACGGTTGACCAATATAGCCGCATGTAACGAATTTATCAATGGTATTACAAAATAAATGTCCTTATTTCAGGTACAATTTGGAAAAAGCGATAGGCGATCTCACTCATACTTTTCACTCAATTGGTGATCCTCTTTTTTTATAATTTATAGAATACCTTTTTAATATCTTGAGAATAAAATAAGTCAAACCTTTATGTCGTTAAACCTTGTATACCGTTATCTTTTAATCTTAATCGAAAGTTAATCTGGTGTAGAAATTAATTAAAGGAAATTGGTTTCCAGTATTTAAGCGTATCGAAAGCACAAAATATATCGGTTAACAGACAGAGTTATGATTAATATCGTAGTTTGATAGGTTATGTTTACAACTCGTATTTAAGTGTCTCAATTTCACGGTTGACCAATATAGCCGCATGTAACGAATTTATCAATGGTATTACAAAATAAATGTCCTTATTTCAGGTACAATTTGGAAAAAGCGATAGGCGATCTCATAGCTGGTATCACAGTGGGTTTGACAGTAATCCCGCAGTCTCTTGCCTACTCGAACATCGCTGGCTTGCCTCCACAATATGGTCTATACGGTTCATTCTTGGGTTGCTTTATCTACATCTTCTTGGGCGGATGCCGAGCTGTTCCCGCCGGACCCACCGCTATCGCCTCTCTTCTAACATGGCAAGTCGCTGGAGGCGTCATAGAAAAAGCAATCCTACTGAATTTCCTCACTGGACTGATTGAACTACTGATGGGAGTGCTTGGACTTGGATTCCTGATCAATTTCGTATCAGGCCCTGTGTCTTCTGGATTTACATCTGCAGTTGCATTGATGATTGCCACGTCGCAAGTTAAAGACTTGTTCGCTATAAACGTGAAGGGTACGACGTTCTTGCAACAATGGATATCAGTATTCAAGAATATTCACAGTGCGTCCTTATGGGATCCAATTCTTGGATTCAGTTGCATTGCACTTCTACTGTCTATGAGGGTAAGTTGGAATATCATTTCGGATATTAAGTACTTTCAATGCTTCTCCATCAACGTCCGTACGCTATAAATACTTTGTAATTTTCAGAAAATTGGTATGATTAAACTTGGAGAGAAGTCTTCAGATGGACCCAGCACTCGGCAGAAAGTGTTGACTAAATGTATGTGGTTACTCGGAACCTGCCGTAACGCCATAGTAGTGGTCCTCACTGGAGTCCTCGGCTTCTGGTTCGTTACTGCAAAGGGTGGCTCACCTTTCCGACTTATGGGTACGTAAGATTTACTACTTCTCTTCCGAATTCGTATGAATAAAGTAATAACATTGTCTTTTGTTTTTCAATGCGTTCGCCAGGTGAAGGTGTACCGGGCGGTTAGTAATGTAACAAACGAACTCTTCATCACATCAATATCTGTATTATTTTGATCTGCATCGTTATTTTTCCATCTGTAGGAGTCGATCAACCATGCACGCTGATATTCTTCATTATTTTCCTGTCATCACATTGCATTATGTCACTGTTATTTTATTATTTCGCTCGACTAATGTTAATGTTCTTATAGGTGCCATACCCTCTGGAGTCCCAACGCCGATGGTACCACCATTCAGCTACGTGAAATCAGATAACACCACGGTAGATTTCGTCGATATGGTCTCGGAAATGGGATCGGGTTTACTGGTGATCCCTTTGATAGTGCTGCTTGAAGACATTGCGATTTGCAAGGCGTTTTCTGGCGGGAAAACGATTGATGCGACTCAGGAGATGATCGCTCTTGGACTGATGAATGTCGGCAACTCGTTCATGCAGGCGTATCCCGGAGGAGGGTCGCTTGCACGTTCTGTAGTTTCCAACGGATCGGGAGTGAAGACTACGTTCAACGGACTTTACACTGGTAAGTTTAAATTACTCAATAAACACACATTAAGTTGTAGCCCTTTGTCACTTATTATTAAATTTCTAAAAGCGAAGGATCTTTAAGTATTAGATTAAACAGTACGTTTCAATATTATTTCTATACAAAAATAAAAGTATACCCGTTTATATGTTACATTAAATTTCTTCTGCTCCAAAAACAAAGATTCACGAAGACTGCATTACGGTACTTAACGATTATCTTTATATTTTCAGGTCTGATGGTGATCTTCGCCTTGCAGTTCTTCACGCAGTACTTCGAATTCATTCCAAAGGCGGCATTGGCTGCTGTCATCATCTCTGCTATCTTGTTTATGGTAGAATATGATGTCGTCAAGCCAATGTGGCGAGCCAAAAGTAAGTCATAATACTATTCTATAGATTATTATTAATTAATGTCAGTAACAATAGCCTAATTCCCATGAAAATGTTGCAGAACAATAGGTCCTGATAAAATATGTATAACAAGTATTCTCGCCTTTGTAATACATATTTTATCGTTTTATAGTACCTATTTTGTGATATTTTATATTCCTGCCACGAACTGTATTTTATGAACAACTAGCTTACCGCCCGCGGCTTCGCTCGCTTTGTTTAAAACCTAATAAATTATATTTTAAAACCTTCCTCTTGAATCACTATCTATTAAAAAAACCGCATCAAAATCCGTTACGCAGTTATACAAAGGGACATAGCGACAGAGAAAGCGACTTTGTTTCATACTATGTAGTGATATTAAATATTTAGAGAGAACACAGACGCTGACGTTAATTTCCTTTGAAAATGTTTTTCATGAGATTGTAATGATGTCTTTAGCATATAAGGATAAGTAGAGTATACTTTTGATCATTTCCGTTCTTTTATAAACGTAAATGGAACTATAATATGTTTTATCAACGTCATCTTTCATCATGCATCTAAAGTTATGCATCTCACATCAACACACAATGTGCCCATAATTTTCCGTAACAATAAGTTGCGGTTTTCCATGAGGGAAAAAACCGTAGAAACTACATGTAACATGAGTGTTTAGTACTTTCAACATTTAGTAAATAGTTGAAAGTTACCTCTATTTTTTCAATTATTTCCCGTGAACTATTGAGGAAAATTGATTGCAGTCGCGCTCATTTTCTTATCTCTATACACACTTCAAGTGGCTATTTTGCATTCAATAGTTGAATTTATGGAGAAAAAGAAATTTCGCGTAGAATTATTTTTATTTAGCTGAATAAACATGGATCAAAGACATTATTTCGAGCTTAGAAGGCATTGTAAGGATAACAATGAGAAAACTTTTAATGATGCGTCTTGAGGCTTTGCAGAAAGCCGTAAGCTTAGAGTTAGTACTCAAGTAGCTTAGATCCTTTTAAAAGAAAGAACAGCCCCCCTAGACAAGTGGCTTTCTTTTAGCGTAACGTTTGATAGAATAGATTATGAATGTATGAGATTGACGTAAGCTGTCGATACATTTATCTACAGCTTATGTCAATCTCATACATTCATAATCTATTCTATCAAACGTTACGCTAAACGAAAGCCACTTGTCTAACCCCCCAGTACACCTACTCATTACTCAACTCTGTATTATCGTTATTTTTAATGTTTTATACCAATGACCTATTATACCAGTAGACGCGGCATACGCCAACATCATTGCACTAAAAAACAGCGTAATTAATACATACCTACTTACTAACGCATTATCACCAATACAGTTGTTCTCTCTTTCACTCTCACGCACGAGACATAATACATGTCTCACTCATGTACTTCGTAATAACAACTGCCGATTAAAATACAAAAAGAACGTCCAGCCACGACGCTGAATGGTGCGTGACTGAGTGAAACTCGGGCACTTACCTGAGTTTTTTCTTGCCAAAATAGAGAGCGGGTAACGTATCTAGCTCTTTTATATATCATAGTTTTATACCTATTCTTTGAATCATAATTCTTACGCATGTAAATATGTATTTAGATATTTCTTTGACTTACTTGACTTAATGTCCTGTGGCCCCTATGTGGGGCAGAGGGCGTCCACAGTGCGCCGCCATCGCGTTCTGTCTTGGGCTACGCTCTTCACCTCCTGCCACGTCAACCCAATCGCCCTAGCCTCCGCCGCCACCGATCGTCGCCAGGATTGCCTAGGACGGCCACGCTTCCTTTTTCCTTGCGGAGTCCATTCCAGGGCTTGCCTAGGTATATGTGAGGTATTCCTTCTGAGGGTGTGGCCGATCCAAGTCCATTTTCGACGTAAGATTTGACGGGATATAGGAGTTTCATGGCAGCGTTCCAATAGATTGTCGTTGGATATCTTGTCTGGCCAGTGGATTCGCAGTATTTGGCGGAGGCATCGGTTGACGAAAACCTGAAGTCTATGCGTGATGTCTTTGGTCACCCTCCACGTTTCACTCCCATATAAAAGGACACTCTTTACGTTGGAGCGAAATATTTTAAATTTCACTCCACGCGTTAGCTTCTCCGATTGCCATATGGGTCGTAGCTGCGCGAAGGTTGCCCTTGCTTTGGCGATTCTCGAAGTGATATTTCTTTAATCTTATAAAAATGTTAAAAATAATTATGTAATGACGATTCGAAAGTGCTACTAAATAGTAGTCTAATTGAATAAATGAATGTTTGAGTTTGAGTTTGAATGAATCCCAAAATGTGTTGGTAAGCGCATAACTTGAGAACGGCTTACACGATTTCGTTAATTCTTTTTTTATAATATTCCTTGAAGTTCGAGGATGGTTCTTATGTAGAGACGTGAATATGTACCACGGGCGAAGCCGGGGCGGACCGCTAGTTAAAAATAAAACTCGATTGTCTTCATCAGCCTATATTTATTTCCATTAGTTGCAGTGCTACCTGTCAGAGGGTGGATTAATAATTTAGTCTTTGATTTTATGATTAATATGAAATATTTAAATTGTTTAATACGGCTTGAACCACTGAAACGTCTAAGCTCTTTAATATTTTCTACTCAGCGGAATTAATTCTGTTTCTCATTATTTCAGAATTGGACCTCATTCCTGGACTAACGACCTTCGTCCTCTGCTTGGCTTTACCGATAGAGATGGGCATCCTCACCGGAGTTGTTGTCAACATTGTGTTTATCCTGTACCACGCTGCTAGACCCAAATTCTCCGTGGAAATGTTAAAAGTAAGGAATTTTCATATAAAAAAGAGTGTGTGTACTTATGTACACGCGTTTTAAGTTATACTTCTTTGGCGTATGGAAAAAAAATACTAGAATATACAACTTGAACATAGTTATCAATTTTCATACCACCTAGAACTAACTTCATGCTGCTAAATTTAGGTGTCGGTGTGCGCGCATCGTAAAAATTCACTCTCATCATTTTCTCCATCGCGCCAAAAGAAGTATAACTTCAATAACTTAAAATAGAAAAGATTATTTTGTCGCCCAGAATACATTGAAATATACAATCATAATCTTCCTTAACATTGTTTATAACCACAGCTTTTGATAACCTGAATTTACTGTAATAAACTTCCTTATGCCAATGCCCTTATAGCGAAGTTAATTTAATTTAATTCTATACCAAGGATTAATATTAACATAACATACTATACATTTTTGAAGTAAAACTTCTTTAGGCGCGATGACAGTAAAATTTCAAGGTTGCGTCATGGCAATACCGTCACGTCATGGAGTACGGCGACTATATTGGTATCTTTGAATCTTTCCAAAGAAGTTTCACTTCTGACACTTTTTTTTACAAATGCTCTTTTTTATAACAACATAGCAAAAATACTCATATCCAAATCATCATATATCTTAGTTTGGGACCCACTGTCGTACATTAATTGTAAAACATAAAATGGACAACTTTTATTTCATTTCATTCATTTTCATTTCATTTCATTTATTTCATTTCATCTATAATATAAAAATGAATCCCAAAATGTGTTGGTAAGCGCATAACTTGAGAACGGCTGAACCGATTTCGTTAATTCTTTTTTTATTATATTCCTTGAAGTACGAGGATGGTTTTTATGTAGAGAAAACGTAAATGTGTACCACGGGCGAAGCCGGGGCGGACTGCTAGTTTCAAATATATTTTTTTAATATTTCCAGACTGACCAAGGCGTGGAATACCTAATGATAACACCAGACCGTTGTCTCATGTTCCCGTCAGTGGACTACGTACGACGTCTCGTCACCAAGTGCGCGACCGGCAACTCTGTGCCCGTCGTCATTGAGTGCACTCACATATACAGCGCTGATTACACAGCCGCCAAGAGCATTGAACAACTAACAGCTGACTTCCACGCGAGACAACAGCCCCTATACTTCTATAATGTAAAACCTTCCGTCTGCTCAATCTTCGAAGCCGTCGCTAAGCCGGAACACTTCGTCGTCTTCTATGAAGATGACGAACTTGACCGACTCTTTACAGCGGACGACAGGATCGCCCCAACCAAACCCACCCTCCCCTTGAATGCTTAGCTTGTAATATAGGACTATATTTTTGGAACGAATTTGACGGTTTTGGTGCCGTCGTGTAAATAGTTCGCCGAGTGAACCTCGAATTTATCGTGTATCGATGTAAAACTTTGTGATTGGATGACTTAAAATGGCCGCCGGTTGACACAATGAAATAGATTTTGTACCAATGTTCTATTTTTGGTAAACTTTACCGTTTTAAATTAAAAAGCAGTAGTTTTCGGGCTAAACTATACAAATTGTTCCAGAAATTTTTCGAAGTCAAAGCTGGTGGTCATTTTTGTTGGTCATTTTAGTCACATGAACTATAGATGCTCTATTTTAGTTATGTAAGGGTCGGAAGGTGAATGGCTGTGCAGCTGGATCCGGGGACCGGACGTCCGCATCCATCAGTATTATATACCGAGTGTGAACTGTACTCGAAACAATTGTTCTGCTCAATTTTCTGGATGTAGTCGATTTTGAGAATATATTGTCTTAAATAGTTTAACCAATCTTTGAGATCTTACCACATTTGAACAGACTTGTAAAGCTGTTAAATGTGTAATTTATGTTAGTACTACACTACAACACATATTGTTAGATTCTTCAGAGTTGTATAATCTGTAGTTTCCACTTTTCCATTCAATTAGAATTTTATGGTAGGTAATGATTCAACTTATTATGCTTTTTCCATATTACTTTCTCTGTTCCTCTTGACAGATACTAAAGAGGAACAGAGATACCTACATTGTTTTCATATTTGCTATTTTTTAATTATTCAGAAAAAAGCTTAACAAAACAATATTCATGAACAGAGCCAGAACAATTCTCTCGTGTATGTTGTTAGCATGAGAAATAATGATTCGTGATTATGGTAAGACTACGACACAAACATTAAAGTTGTACAAATTTTTTTTTTTTTTAATAATTATATGGAGTTATTTTGAATTCAACAATTACGCGATACTATTTTATAAATAGACCTTTATTTAGCAATAATTTTAAAGATGTGTATTTTGTGTCGTGGTCTTGTTGGCCAAGTAAAAGACGATCCGAAAAAAGCGGACATGATTTCTACCTTCTAATTATTACTGATCTGATTCTTTTACTACAAAACAATCTTTATATGAGTATTGAGTAGTTCTTTTTTTACAAATAATATGACGTATATATTGACTATTTTTCTACTGAACTTATCCTCGCATCGGATCGTATTTACTGAGCTGGTGTTGAGGTATAACCCCGTAAGGGTGCTTTTCAACCAATAATGTGCGAGAATGTGTACCGAGGAATGTGTTTGAAAAGAACCAATCATATCGCTTCATTTAGTTTGAAGTTTGAAGCGTTTAGCGTTTGAAGCGATTCTATTGGTTATTTACAAACACATCCCTCGCTACTCATCCTCGCACATCGCTGGTGGAAAAGCACCCTAAAAGTTAGGTAAAAGTGTGTTTTCAGCTCAAATCTTGCGTAGGGTAACTGTGTTTAGGGAACGGTATGATGTTAAACTTATTGACTAATAATTATTTTTATTTATTTGTATGTGTATCATGAATATATGAATATATTGTATATCGACGCGACACATTTCAAAATAACGATTTCTCAGTAGAGTTAAAACAATAATGTGTCGTACAGTAGCATAGAAAATAGAAGTGAATTGGTGTATTTTGATGCAAATCTCGATGTCGTTGTTCAGAAATAATTAATGGTAAACGTAGATTATAAATGTGTGTCTACTTCAATCTTCTGCGTCGCGTCGACTCTTTAGCTTTAAGCAGATTTTGTGACGAATAATTATTGTTGAGAAAACGATATATTACTTTCTATTCACTATTTGGAATTTTGAAAATCATGCAACTCGATACATTACTGTTAGGTAGACGCTTATCATCATTCGAACGTCATCAATGTATTCCTGCACAATTTCAATGACGATATCCGTAGATAAGTGTATTTAATATATTTGATGCAAATGAATATGTACTTAATTCTAGTATTAATAGACATTATATTGACTCAATTAGGTTCTGCAAGATTTAAGCTGAACTGTCGATTAACCCCTAAGTTTCCGCATAGCGTTATTTTTTTAATAATGATTTAAGAGGACCCTAGGCGTCTCTCGCCATGTTGTGATTGTAGATTTTAAAATAAATTTAATTATTCTTATGTACTTATGCCATGAGTTATTACGCCATGTCCATAATATGACTATAATCGTGATACTTAAAGAATTGTTTAAGTAGTAGTTTATTTATTAATATGTGTTTAGAGTACAAGTTAGTTTGTAGAGGAATTTAATATCATTCTACTTTAGAGACTAGGGGTCCAGTGCGTCGTGTGATTTGTGATAAATGCAAATGCATTCTTGTGTGAGTGTAAGCCTTGGAGTTATTTATATGTATACGTATTATAATTTTTATAACGCAGTTCGATTTTTGGAAGAGTTCTACGTCAAAGAGTCGGTAGTTCACAAAAATGGGGACAGATGCTCAAGTTAAATTCAAATTTGTTATACTGTTCTCTGGTCTCTTCGGGAAACTTTAGGTTAATATTAAGTTGTTTATGAATAACAGCACCAGACCCTGTAAGGAAAATTAAAGAAAAATTATTAAATTCTACTTTGAAACCAGAATGTCTTTGAGATGACTATAAAATTTCAAATGTAACAAAACGTATTTTCATAGTACAAAACATAGATTTATATTAAACAAATCATATCTCGATATAATTGTACTTATTTATAGAAATATGTACTTATACAAACATGACAAATACATTTGCATGTCTTGTTTCTTTAGTGTGAGTGGTATAACGACGCACAAACCTCTTCTGAGACTCCATTATATATATTCATCTTGTGATCCATAATATAATATGTATGTTTAACAAATGGAAGTTAATAAAATTGATATTTTAAAGAAATGCTTTAGATAAAAAAAAATATATATAAATATTTAAAATTGTGGTGCGTTTAAATGAAAATTAACTAATGTTTTCCCAGTTCCAAGAACAAAATAATTCTAATTAAACTCTTTGAGAGTTAGATGACTTGGTTGTTTTATTTACACCCCTTTAGATATAAGTTACTACGTTAATTGAATAAATATCAAATCTTAGGTCAAAACTATCAATTAAAAATACTAATAGTTTTTTCCAAGATTAAATTAATATATATGTCTGTGTGTTTTTCGCTATCTATACATGAGTTGATATTTGTGTGACTTTAAAAATTAAAAGTTACTGAACTGTTGTATATGAAAAGTTATAGTTCATTTGAATTTCTAGTAACTACTGCACATAAAAACAAAGACGAAGTTGAATAAAATAAAAACTGAAATAAAAGCAAATGACGTCACGAAACTCCAACGAAGCCTGCATATCATTTCACGCAGTTTTTAAATATCAAAATATGTATGTAAAAAGTAATTCTATCTGTGTGTCTAGTTCTTCTTCACGCCTCAATCACTGAACAGATTTGAATTGAAACTTGAATTAGTACAAATATATTTTTTATCCCTAGAGAACGGGAACTGTGCGGAATTTCCTTTTCGGTGATTTTAAAATTTCAGGAGTCTTAAATAAAAGTAAACTTCTTTAAAATAAGGAAATTTTGTGATAAAAAATGAAAATGAACATCATGATCAAGCAAGATCACAATATGTTCACGTGTTCATATTATGCTCAGTGACCCAAAGACTGTTTGGACCTCCCTCACGAGTATGCGCGAACATTTCGATCTCGAGGAGGTTTTTTTCTGTTTCTTTATATGAATATAGGAACACCGGATGGCCAAATTCCCTCTTCGCTTCCTGACCCTATTTTATGAATAAAGATATTTGAACACTAAATTCATTGTTTCATTTATGACACCTTATCTACATACATCTACCTACTACTATTTAGATATCTGCTGTCTACAACAAATAAGATCTCCTAATCAATATTTGTGCCACTATTAAATCACACTAACCCTTTTTCCAGTTAACAAAACAAACTGACCTTTATGTTATACTAGCTGCGCTCCGCGGTTTCACCTGCGTGGCTGCGCTTCTGTTGGTCTTAGCGTTATGATACATAGCCTATAGCCTTCCTTGATTAATGGGCTATCTAACACAGAAATAATTTTTCAAATCGGACCAGTAGATCCCGAGATTAGCGCGTTCAAACAAACAAACTTCAGCTTTATAATATTAGTATATGTAGTACCTATAGATAATTATATTGTGTGCTTTGATATAGTAACAGGTCAATGCACATGGAAATTGAGACTACATTGTTCACTGACGTTGCACTTATGGCACAGAATACATAATAGTAGCTAAACGCTACTTATGGCAAAATGGGATTGCATTTGATTTGAATTTGAATTTGCTGGATCAGCGGAAATGTAATTTTGGATTGAATTTCCGAAATGATTGATTGGGAATAAAATTACTTTTGAATATAGGGCAATATTCTGAATTGACAATGACTATAGCATAGAATCTTCAAAAAAATATAATATAGGCAGGCTAAAAATACATTAGAAACTTAGAAATATCTATCTCTATTTGATTTAATTCTATTCAATTTCAATAGCTAGCTTATTATATGTATTGTAGGAGACTTGCAAACCCAATTGGGGTATTGAAAATTATTAATTTATTGTTTAGAACATATTAGAGCAATATTTTATTTTTATATTATCACTGTACCTAAAGCGATTTCTTTTAGACAATTCACGGTATATAATTAAAAAAATGTTACACGTCAGCGCTGTTTTATTACAAAATTGTTTTATTATCTCGAAACTGCAATTAATAAAAAATGAAAATAAAAGATTTTTTAATAATTAATTAAAAAATGTCCTGTCCAGGATTTTCCCAGTCAACCCATTTTTAATACACTAAATTTATTATAAAGTTGGTCTCATTCTATTATCACGCCGATGCAGGTATACTCTACTTATGTTCGGATCTTAGACCATGAAGAAAATGATTTTCGCTTCGAACAGTCGTATTAGAAGAGAAGAAAATGATTAATACAAAGTAGGTAATAACTTTTTAAGGGTTTTTGCATACTAGCAGACGTTCTGCGCTACCATGAATATTTTAAAGACCTAATTTCTAACAGAAGTTTAGAAAAACAATGATAATTCAGTTAGAATCTTATCCTCTCTTAAAATTGTTCGTGATTCGTGACATTAAACCATTATTCATCATCATCATCTATTAAACCATTATTAAACAAAAATATTATATTATGTATCACTTGAATACCTACGTAGTATATTATTATCATTCTGTGGTATCACATTACTCTATTTAAAAGAGAGGAAAAAACATTGCACAAAAGCGACTTTCCTTTTATCACGAGAATCCAGAACACGTTATCAGGCTTTATCGGCGTAATTAAAGCTTGCAGAGTTAAACAATAAGCCAGCAACTTTCTACGCAGTATTAAGGTCATAGTGTTTGAACAGTGCATACTCTTTCGTCAGATGGTTCATTGACCGATGGATGCAGTTGCCTATACAGGTGATACGTAATTTTTCATCTGTAGGTCAACGTGAATAATAATGTTTTACTCATTGATCACGAGTTGTATTACAATTTTAGCACCTGTTTTGAGATATTGTGGAAGCTAGTGAGTTACAGGTTACTTTTTTAAATATTTATGAGTTGAGTTATATATTGAACTTTTCAGGAGAATAAACGCTTCTTCTTTTCTGTCGTTTCATTTTATTAAGAGAATTATAGAGATGCTTTTGATATACAATATACAAGCTAACGCTGTCTCATAAGAATACCAAATAATTAATACAAATTTACTCATTTTATATGAAGCTCATATAAAATGTTCGTTCAGAAATAAATGCAAGTATAATCTCTCATTAAATAGTGCAGAAATGAAGTTGGTTGGAAAATAGGCTGACGTCATCTACACGTTATTACGTTATTCTGAAACTGGGATAACTACGGCTATGGAATATATGAAAATGAATTTTTACTGGGAGCAAATTATGTATGTTGTTTAGATGTTACTAATTTTGTATAGGATTTAAAAATGGAAAAATTCTACGTCTAGCGAATGTATTAAATATGTTTTTTTCTGTTGCTTACGGAGATGTTATGAAAAAAAGAAATATGTACATACATATTATGTAGGTACATAAGTACCTAAATATCTATGCTGAACTGGGTCTATATATTTTTCCTTAATGTAATGATTTATATCAACTTACTTAATACTTATGCTAAAAATGATTATTATTATACCTAATAAAAATTAGAGAAAACGATAGAGCTGATTCACTTTTGCAACTTATTGATTTTAGATTGCTCTATCACCTGATCTGAACAAAAATAGTTATTTTGCATACTTGGGTACTAAATTTAACACTTTTTTTCACCATTAGCGAATCAATTTAAACGCCATTTACAGATAAAAATCGTTGCAAGTAATTTTACAATAGCGTGAATGTTAATCATGTTTCACACATGCATTTCTAGGAAACATTAAAAATGACAAATCATTGTTTTCATTCCGCTTTATATAAAGAGTAAATCGACAAAAAGGGGCACCGTTATGTTATTTTGTACAATGAGACATTTTTGCGGTTCATGGCTATCATCGGTTCTCATAGGCAATACGCGCACGTAGTCAAGCCTGTTTCTTGCCAGTACTGTGGCCAGTACGTCCGACATAACTCTGAGGAACGCACCGCTTCCCGCGCATTTCCACAGATAATAAATTATAATCCAGATTTCCCGCGCTTATGAAAGTTTAGTGCTGTGTTATTTTATGTGATTAGTGTACTATTCATAAAGGTGATTTACTTTTATAATTATTTCCTATGTACATATTTTTTATCTAATTTGTTTTGTACACGATTTTTTATACATTCTGTATCGGATACCTATAGTTGAGAATGTTTTATTGTTAATTTATATGAAAATCGTGCTAGTAAGGAGACATGATTTTTTCAAGCTATAAAAAACTAAAATCACGATTTACCGGTACCTACTGCCATAGTAATAATAAATGAGGTTTTAGGTATTTTAAGTAACTCTTTAAAAATGTAGAGTTTCCTTAATCCAAACACTCATCAGAACTTAAAACATAAATACTTACCTTTTATAGCACGAACTTTTAACTACTAAGATCTCTTTTTTTGTTTTTTTTTTTATTTGTACCTTATAATTAAGATACACTTGTAATATAAAAAGGCCATTATACATACTAATATAAGAAATAGAAAGATTATCTTCTTGCAGGTAACGAATTAACTGAAAATTGCTCTATGGAATTTACAAGCTTTGTACAGTAATTAGATAGTTTCATCGTTACATTTGCTATTTGTAAATAAAAATAAATAAAAAAATAAAAATAAAATAAAATTGATTTATTTCAGGAGTATTTCCCATACATTCAACTTCAAATAAAAATAGCAAGTAGCTATCTAGATAATAAAATTACTTTATAAGGAAGAACAATTACACTAACTAATAAACTTCAATTGGAAATAAGTTGCTATGTTCTGCATTAAATACCTTAGTGCATTTTAATGTAACACTTGTATTCATATTACGTAGTACATTAGTCATTCCTTGGAAACTTTATTTACCAAGTTTTACATATTAGGTATAATAATATGTACTTGTTTCATTTTTCTATTATTTACGTGCCAGATGCGTAGCCAATTGAACTATAAATTTTCTCTTTATAAAATTATATATCTATAGGTATTATTTAGATGTATACATTTATTTTTAAAATACCAGACTATATTTATATTTGAAAACTAAAATGTTTTTAAATAGAATAACGCATACACGTTAACTATCAGATGCCCTGATTCTATGTTTATAGACTAGTGTGTATAAATGCGAAAAAGCCGATGCATATGTTTGTTTGTTTGTCAATCACGCCAGAAAAGCTAGATGGATTCGAATGAAATTGGATACGGATATATAGGTATGTAGTATCTAATGTGAAAACAAACATTTGCTAACTTTTATCCGGAGACCAAACGAGCCAAGTCAGGAATCTATAACTACCACATCATGTCAATTAATGTCACTAAGAAATGAAATATGATCTGTGTCGTTTTTCCTTTATTAGCTAAAAATATAGTATCATAATGTGGCTTTATTTTCATGCAGTAGGTATATATGTCAGATTTTCCGCTTCATCGCCTTTAAAAGTGATAAAGAGACTGTTTGATACAATAACCCTGACTACATAGTAGCTCATGTATTTTTTAATACATAGGTAATATTACCGGGCCCAGAGTTTGCTAGTTATATATAAAAGCTTTGCTTTCAGCTTTTACTTCTATTGTCTTGCTTTGTATGTGTTCTTACAGCATACACGTCATCTTCTTTTACTATATAAAAATAAGTCTGGCTTTCTTTCCTGACGCTATAACTCCAGAACGCACGAACCGATTTCCACGGATTTGCATTTGTTGGAAAGGTCTCTGGCTACGTGAGGTTTGTAGTAAAGAAAATTCAGGAAACATTTCAAAAGAAAAGCGGGAAAACCGGGAAAATCATTTTTCACATACAGCGCCTTATGTAACATTTCGTTTGGTATTTAAACATAAATGTGACAGTGTGTTTTCTTGTTTGATAGTTTGTCGTTCTTTCACATCTCTACTTTTGTAAATACTAATTGAAGTAACAATTAATTAATTAATTAATTTTTTTTGCACTGTAAAAAATGTATTATACAAAAAACTAAATATGTACTCGATAATATTATAACATTGGCTTCTTGTACTTTTAATAATTACATCACATAATATGCAAATGGTTTATTAACAATTAGAAACGTAGGCGGAAAAAATATGGTACTTAGGACAATAGACAGACGTGATTGTTAACAGTTCTCATTCATAACTCAACGAACGACTGATATCTTTAGCTATTAGAAAATCTGCAAAAACATAACTGTGTTGTTTTAAATACGTTATTATTTTCCTAGCTCTATGTAGTCTAGCGATTAGAGATGATAGGGACTGAGAGAGGTATAACATCATCGATCTATATTTTTCATTGGCTATCCAGTGATCAGCGTCTGACCTCCACCAAAACATTCAAAAACAATAGATAGTTTTTACTCGTATAGCCAACTTTTGTGCCACAGTATAAATTAATTTTACTTTTTTCGGACATAGGGGACATGGAAAAACCGTGCCTGTTAGAGTAATAAATAACATAATTAGAGTAAAATTAAGCCCGGCTTACGAAAAAAAAAAAATGAAAATGCTACATAGCGTTTAATAAAACGTAACGTAAGCGAATTAAAGACAACACTCTAAACCTTCCTCTTCTCTTCAAATTATGTATTTCACCTTCTACTTCTTTTACAGTAAAATGCGGTGGTATCTGTTCAGTGCTCTAGCACTGATTAGCCTAGTCCAAGGTCAAGATGTAAGAGAAACCTGTCTCTCTGGTGATGAAGAGCCATACTTAATGTTTGGCACCAAGACTGCATACACCTTCTCCCACAAGGGCATACCGGTGATGAGATCCCATGAGGTACCAGGTATGTAGAATGTAAAAGAGTACTGTATTGAATAGTACATCCGCAAACGGTATGACTGAGATTTGCGGTCCACAACGTTTAAATTGAGAGAAATCAGAAGGTGAGATCTAAGTGAGATTTAGGCCGTTTTGTCGTGCTGGTACTGGCTGGTAAACTATGTATTCAGCTGGTATGTTAAATATAATGAATTTATAATAAAAATATCTTCTAATCTTCTATGCCTGTTGGTATTTAATAATATATTGTATTGGACCGTACTCCCTTAGTAACATAAATACAAAAAAGTTGTTGCCCAAAAATTTCTATGTTAGGTATTCTAATCAGATCAATCCAAGTGATTGCTTATGCAAATAATATGCTAATTTAAGTATATATACATAAAGTTAATTAATTAGGTACTTACCTTTCCAATTTTTTTCACATTCTAAACATTCATTAGCATAAAATTCTTACTCTTTTTTCACTAAAAAGTACACATAAATATGTCTGTTATGTCAATCAAAATGCGACCTAAATGCCTTAGAATGTAGCGGAAAGCGGTTGCGTAACTCATCGGTCAAGGTAGACTCTGCATACAAAATGTTCACAATGCATCTTCTATTTGTTTGGAAATCACGTACGGAATTTGGGATAAGAATTTATAATGTTATTTTAATGGAACGACCTGCTTTTTGGTGCGCTTTTATAATAGATAGTGAATAATGATTCCCGAGATAGGTTTTAGTATACCTATAAATTATTAGGTTTTAGACAAATTGGGTGAAGCCATAGGTGGAAAGCTAGTTCAGTATATTAAAAAAGTCTGAAGGGTAAATAATACATGAAATAGTTACCAGCTTAAAACCAGTTATGGAAAATAAACATAAACTTATAAAGAATAATAATTTATCTTATAAATTTATAAAGAATATAAAAAATTCGATCACGAGGCGGGACTCGAACCCGCATCCTTCGCGCCATTCCGGGGCGGATGCCTAACCAACTCAGCCACTCGCCACTGATATATAAAGCACTAGCGGTCCGCCCCGGCTTCGCCCGTGGTACATGTTTACGTTTTCTCTACATAAGAACCATCCTCGTACTTCAAGGAATATAATAAAAAAAGAATTATCGAAATCGGTTCAGCCGTTCTCGAGTTATGGAATTACAACGAAAAGTGGCATTGATTTTTATATATTAGATTTGAATGCCATAAAAACCAAAAAAATATAAATTCAATAATTTATCTTGCTTAAAATTAAAACATCGACAACTACACTATATACATATTCACTAAACATTTATAACCTCAAATTTAAAAGCAGTAAAACTGAGTAAGTTGAATCACCTGTGGTATCCGCCATGTGTAACTATAATACTATAATTTCCATTAAAAGTACTTAGTACATTTGCCTGATACATATTATTAAATGCTAGTCAATTTCGTATTATTTGTTTACAATATTGCATTAGCAAACGATTCAGAAATCGCGTTAAATTCTAACATTTTTTTAAACTTTTATAGGTACGTCATCAATGAAACAGAAAGCAGTCAGAAAATTCGTTGCAGTAATCTATCTGCATATTTCTTAACTATGCCGTTCTATCTAATTGTAGATGTCCGTTAACTACACGGGACGCAAATAAAAGGCGTAAAACGTGTCAGTGGTATTATGGTTTCGGTGATGTAATCAGGTACAAGTTTGTAATAGAAGCGTAATGCTACAAGTTTTTTATCGTTATTTTATCGTTCATCAACAACAGTCGTGGGTTAGATAAAGTATGGATAAAGTTTCGGTCAGGGCACAGGATGGTTAAGAGTCAAATGCTTTTACCCTTAACCTCTCTTTTAGGATTGCTGCTGTGGCCAAAGTTCGTCAGAAGAGCTGTCATAATATATGAGTAGGAAGATTTTTATTATTAGTAGCTCCTTACTTTTTCTTTATCAGTATACTAGCTGTGCTCTGCATTGCTCCGCTCCTGTTGGTCTCAGCGAGATGATATATAGCCTATAGCCTTCCTCGGTAAATGAACTATCTAACACCGAAAGAATTTTTCAAATCGGACCAGTAGTTCCCGAGATTAGCGCGTTCAAACAAACAAACTCTTCAGCTTTATAATATTAGTATAGATAAAGAGACGAAAAATTAAATGCCCACGGCATGGCTGTGTAGGTTCAATACCTACGCAAATTCATTACGTTTATTTCCA
Source organism: Colias croceus (assembly GCF_905220415.1). Classification (NCBI taxonomy): domain Eukaryota; kingdom Metazoa; phylum Arthropoda; class Insecta; order Lepidoptera; family Pieridae; genus Colias; species Colias croceus. Next base: position 3,038,760 of record NC_059547.1, read on the forward strand.
CTGTTCACATAATAGTATGACGGAAAGGTTTAATTGATTATTAAATCTGGAACAGCTCCAAAATTTATAACAACGCAGTAAAAATAACAGCACATAAATAAGCTTCCGGGCAAATTAATTATTAATTTTGGAATAGGTATGTTACATTTTGTGAACAGTAACTTAAGAATTTCTAGACCGATTCTTATTGGTATAGTTGATGTGTGTTATGTCTTGGTCATCATGGTAGGTAAATGTTAGTTTTGCTTTGATCGCACGAGGATATTAGCCTTTATTAGTTATTCAATCTATCAAACAATAATAGGCAATTACGGTTGTATTAGAGTTTTGAAGAATAATTAATACATCTCTATATACCTATTATATAAAATTCTCGTGTCACAATATTAGTTACCATAATCCTCCAAAACGGCTGGATCGATTCTCATGAAATGTTGTGTGCCTATTTGGTACCTAAATCAGAGAATCGGCCAACTTTTCATGCCCCTAAGTGATAAGAGTAAGGCAGAACAACGTTTGTCGGGACAGCTAGTATATTATAAGGATTATATAATTTGTAACTACATCTTGTATTAGAAGTTAGAACAGTTCTATCCACTATGTTATCAATGAAATCCCACTATCACTATCAAGTTTCAAATAATACAAATTCATGGAAGCAGTAACGAAGCCACCAGACACCAAGAGGCCGGATATGTGACGTGTCATCTTTATTTCAAACACGTTTTGTTTGGCATACGGGACACGTATTGATAGGCATTTTTCTAATATCCTAAGTTGATAGGTCGTGGTTATATTATTTTATAGCTGGTTGTGTCTTTCGTTCTATTGGAAGAAATGATATAGTTATCCTTTTTATTTTTCAGCTTCATCTTTTGTGTCTCTACATTTAATACTCTATCGTCTCTATCCACTTAATTTCTTGAGATTTTATATTTTGTATTCGATACGTTTTGTCCATTTTTTGTCGAAATGAAGTTAATATTTTAAACTTTAACTTGGATTTTAAAACATTATTTATCATTAGAGACCATTCGAAGTGTTTTTATTATGTTACTAAATAGCCCCAAAATAAATTTAATCTCTTATTTATAACTCCTGTAAATGAACCAAATGTACATACTCCAACAGAGATAAATAATTTAGTCTCATTACACAATTATTTGATGAAAAACGAACACTTTCTATATATGTAACGTGTGACACACATTATGAAATCTATGTCTGCATTTTCTTCATTGGCTGCGATTTTACTTGGTAGGAAATACTGGTTAAAAAGATAGATAGGTATATACCATTCGTAATGTAGTCATTGATATTAATAGGTATGTATAAAATTTATTTAAATGTTCTGTATATATTATATTATTTGTAAGTTGTAACCGATAGAGCTGGAATGAATATAATTCAGGCAATTCATTAATCACCATTTAAAAAAAATGTGTGCGTGTACTGGACACTGGTGTACACACGTAAGAAGTGAAACTTCTTTATGACCTTATTTTTCAAAAAATTATTTACTTTGCAACTTTACAGCGAATTCGCATCACGCGTGGTAGGGATAAGAAAAAGATGGCGCGTAACGGAAAATTGTCACGCGTAACGAAAAAATGTTCCACAATTTTTTTTCCAACCCCGATAAAGAAGTTTCACTTCATATAAAATTGTTATATAAAAAGTACAAGTATGAACTAATTTTCTTTTTACTTATAAAAAAGCCTAAACAATTATAGTGACGTACAAATACAACTCGGTAATTCCAACACGGATATGCCATTTCTTTAATTGGAAGTGTTGCAAACACAACTTAATGAATGAAACAATAGAATTATCGTTATAATACATAACCTACACGATGCAATTGTGCAAGTATAAGCTGATCAAAATACAATAGCGAATTGAAAAAGTTGCTATCGATTTTAACTTTATAATCCTCTGAGACCTCGATAACTTTTAAGGGCTTGACGTGTTCAATTCTGTGCGGATATTAAACCACTGTGACTTGGAATCTTTATATCTTTAATACATTGCATAGTTTAATATTTGATTTTATCTAATATACAAATCTGAAGAGTTTGTTTGTTTGCCCACTTATCGTGGAAAACGAAGATGGCTATAATATACCATCACGCTAAGATCAATGGTAGTGGAGTAGTATGGGTAAAACATCGTGGTAGCTCTACCATATTATATGAGAACTGCTTTATACGGAGTGTTGTTCTATCTTGTAGGAAATATGCATATGTCTCTCACTCTTAGTTTATGCACTAAATGAAGCATGGTAAATATTTAGCATTTGATTACGACATTATGATTTCATCTAGTGCCTTGTAGATTCACCTAGATTAATACAAGTCACTTTTCCAAACCCACTTAAGAAGGCTGTTATCTCATTCTTGTTTATTCCTTATTAAATGTGTTTTTAATTTCACATTCTTCTTATAATAAATCAATATTAAAATACAGTACGAGTTCTGCGAGTTTTGCGCATTTGAAAAGCGATCCAGATATGAAGAGTATTTATGTAGGTATATTGTTTGTGAATAAAATTATCGTTGCAATGGAATATAGGTGATATAGGTACACAATTATGCACTCTTTAGATACATTTTCATACTTGCTTGTGCTTTTTATATACTTAATTCGTTTGTGCCGTATACGCCTTCCAGTACCATAAATAAAATAAAAATGGCATTACAGATTTTTTTCTTTATTTCGCCGTATTTACAATACATAATATACACATACATATATGAAGTAAATAAGCTTGAGTTAGTAGGGTAAGTAACTAGGTACCTAATTAATCAAAAGTGAAAATGAAATGATAAATGTTACTGAATCGGGTAACATTCTCAACACCACCTCCCTTCAATACAAAAAAACACATTATTAAAATCTTCCCTTGCACAGTCCAAATGCAACATCAAAGACAAAGAGATCGATTCCAGTAATCACAGGCGACGGCTAAGCTGAAATAGCACTTTCATTAAGGGTAGACGGTTAAAACGCATTAGCAATAGGTCCCAATAAGGCTGACCTAAGTATATTGTGGAGCACACATGGCCGCCCACCCTCTTTGTGTTTATTTAATCTCGTTATAATAGACGTATATGGGGTATTCTGTGGACAGAGACATGTTAATGAAACTAATTTAATCAGCATTTATTTATTTGGTGTCTTTTAACAAATTTAATGCAATGGCTTTGCTAGTTTTTAATGTAAGCAAAGGAAGTAAAAATCGGGTCGAGAAAAATGGCACAAATTCGTGTATTTCATTAGAAACTTTAAAGCTTTATACTATATATGTATCTCAGCAACTACTGGTCCAGTTTACAAAATTCTTTCAGAGGGAGTGGCTGAAATTCAAGGATCAACATTTTGCTGTTTGCTTTCCATAAAACGATGTCTTGTTATGATATTGATGATGAGAAAATAGTCTTCCATAGGCATTAACAATAATATAAATATATTTGCAGTAGATTCTAGAACGAATTTAGGAGCTCCTTTCATTAAAGACGGTTAATGATAAACAAAACTTTTATAGCGTCTCCGTATAGTCGGATTCAAGGTAGTCATTTTCCTAAATGTACGTGGTATTAAACAACTTTATGATCAACAATAGAATCTCCGAATAATTGTTCTTCGAAACAACGTTACATGATATAGAGAAACACATAAATGAAAAACTAGTATTGATAGCAGAATATAGGGTTTATTCATAAAATCTGTACACATTAAAACTTAAAAGATACGCAAAAATATGTGTGATAGTGCAAGTGTCACATCATCACATGTACAAATTGAGACTAATAATGTGTACACAGTGTGTAGATATTTACCAAATATTTGACTTCATGAGGACTCTATCAAAATGTGTTGTATGAAGAAGTTATGAATATTAAAGAATTGGTTTGACATGATGATTGTGCTATAAATATAATTTTTACACCACTGTCTTTCTGTGTAACATAAAATGTATGTGATATTTCTTGTGCCTAAATACCAATATTGTGAGTCAAATATATATTTCATTTAAATTTTAATACAGACTAAATTACAACATTGTTTAGTAGAGTCACGTAGAGTCGTTTGCAGTCCGCTCAAATATGCCTATTAAATAAATTGCATTTTCAGTGGACGATATTTAAAATTTCTTCTCATTTTATATAGATATATTCCGTTTGAATAAGAAGAGCAATTATATAAAAAATATATTATTAAACACATTTATTTTCTACAAACCGAAGCCAATCCTGCGACGTTACACCATAACGTGCCATAACTAATTTTTTAATAATGAAATAACCTCTGGTGAATTTTACTAAATTACAATAAAAACATTTATACATTTAAACAAAAATACAGTCCTATTAAATATTTAACCTATTTGGTAATCTGTAGTTGATTTTACTAAATAAATTATATTTAAACATAGTACAATCCTAGTCAATATTTTCTAGAACAGTCAGGTGTTGCAAACACGGGTGTGCATCCGTAATATAATTAATGTAGGTACTTGACAAATGATCTGAACAAGGTCGGCTGACTCATGAGGTCACTGATGTTCTTATTTATGGCGTAAGCGAATTATTTCGCCCTAATTAGCTTCAATTTGCTAATTTACTATAACTCACTGTTTGGTTTGAGGATTGAGGTTAGTTCATACATTTTATACTGATTATTAACGCATTGTGAGGATAGTAAGCTGATTGTTATCCGAGGAATTGTGTGTTTAATTTGACAATGTACCTATAAAATAACGAAATTTCATCTAAAGAGTTGAAAATTAGATGGCCAAGATTTAAGTTTAATCTATGTGTTTACTGATACTGCACTTAAGTCTTAAATCCTACTAAAATCTCACAGCTTAATTCTATTCAGCCCTACCACGACGTAGTTACGGGCATCATTTCATATTCTTCAGCAAGCAATATAAAATTCATTTTGTGATAAAGGTTATAATATCTTTTTTAATGCTTAGAATATGAAAAGGAAGTATTTTTCGTATTTAAATTTCTAATTTTAGATTTATATATTCAAAATGCGATTGAAATAGATTTAATAATTACTAGCTTCCTCCCGCGACTCCGTCCGCGCGGAAAAATTAAGATTTATTTTTTCTACGTATTTTTCCGGGATAAAAAGTATCCTATTTTATGCCCAGGAGAATAAGGTATAATTATACCAAGTTTCATCGAAATCGGACCGTTAGTTTTTACGTGATGCCTTCACATACAGACAGACAGACAGACAGAAAGACAGACAGACAGACAAAAAAATATTTAATCACATACATATTTGGGTTTGGTGTCGATCCAGTAACAGCCCCTGGTATTTATTTTTTCAATATTTTCAATGTACAGAATTGACCCTTCTACAGATTTATTATATGACGTATAGATCAAAATCAGGTGACTACAAGTAGAAAGTTTAGGCGAAGCCTATAAGCCCATTTAATATTTATATGCCCACGAACTTCCACAGAATGAACAATACATTATTAAAATAAATTACATAAAGTTTAATCTAAGTTGCATGTCTGAAAGTCAAGTTCAAGATATAACGATTGAAGCGGAAAATCACCGTACAAAGGTCCCATGAATATAACATTGTTTTTAAACGGTAAATGCATTGTTGTGTGCTTCCAGCAATTAAAATGTTTCTTCGCTTATTTTTTTCATAATAATTTCCTTCAATATTCAGCGTGAAATACTTATTTTCTTAAAGGTCAAATGAGTCATATGTAAGGCAGTGCATTTATTTTTCACATTAGCATTTGGAAAATTGCCAGGGCGATAGAACTATAATGTATGCTTAGGCTACAAGTTAATGCAACTTAGAAACATTATTCAGCTGCGCGAGGTCAATACAGGATTTTGATAATATCCAATGACGTGAATGTAAATTTGAAGGTTTACTGAAATAAGTTTTAAGATTCGAAAGGGTTGATAAGCTCTTGATTGAAAGCGTCAAATCGACACAATTAGTAGGCAGAAAGTACCTAATCCCAACTACTCTTTCTTTAGGTATTGCATAAGTACCTAAATAGGTACTATATTCTAGATGCTTCAATCCGTTTTTATTATATTTTAATTCTTTTCACTACTTCTGTCTTATTTTGTATCGTAGAGTAAAAAATTATAATACAATAATTTAAATATAGGGTTAGAAAAGAAATCTATTATAGGTGTCTCGATTTTCATCTTTGTACCTACATTTCATGAAAATATTTTGATCCCGTATCCAAATTTGACAATGTTGCTGTCTCTACCCCTGCTAAAATTCTTCTATTCTTATTTGCAGGATGTCAACCAATAGCAATTTGGCTGCTCAACCGCCACGGCTCTCACAATCCTGAATCTGACGAAATCTCCGAACTGCAGAGACTAAGTGACTTCAAGGCGAATGTCCTCTCAAATTATAGGAACGGGAACTTCAGAAATACTAATGTAAGTTGATAAATTTAACATAGATTTGGTTGTCGACATTGCAAATATAAGTCCTTATAATATCATTGCGATTGCCAGGGACGGTCTAAAATTGTTGAGGCCCTGGATGGATTTTTTGCTGTTTTTTCAGCGCATATAAATTGTTATTCAAAATATAGAAAAGTTTTATTTGTAATAGTGACTGGACATTTCCACCAGGTGAAAATGTTATCTTTTGATTCAAACAACTCATAGATATAGTTTTAATCCACTACTAACATCGACAAAACCACTGAAATACGAAACTAACGATAAATATTTCATTGCTCTACTAAAGAAAATACTACGTAGCTTAGGTAGAAGACGACCCACTGCGTGTTAATATATTGATACTTAAAGACATGAAACCCAATCGAAGCCTTGCGGTGAACGTATGATGTAACTCAAATTAACGCCAAGTCAATGAAACGTAACATATAAAGAGATACAGTTCGCTTGATTAGCTTAACAACAAAATTAGCTGTAGATTATTAATCACTTTATCACCTTTATGTTTCCAAGGCGTTTTTATTTAGGTCTAGTCGCTTATCCAGTGCTTAGTTCGAGGTTTAAAAATATAGCTTAAGTATCTATTATGTAACTCGGTAAAAATGGAGCAATGCAGTAATAGAGTTTTAAATTAAAAAGCAGTTTTTTTTATGTAATTTTTTTATTTTTATTTTGATTTTAGTACAGATTTATTGATTTTAAGGGCTCATGTTATTCGTCGAGCTTTTCATAAATTACTACCTTTTCTGTTACGGTTCGGATCCTAACAGATTTTAATTGTAATGGAAAAAAGGGGCACGATTTTTTTTTTATTTACATATATTTTTTTTTACTTCCATAGCAACGCATGTGCCCATCAGACGTGAACCTCCTAGAGCGATGGGAGTGGAACCCTCGTCAGAACATGACATTCGCGGGTGACCTGACCACAGATGGCTATATATCCACGCAGCAGTTGGCGCAGGCCTGGCGCTCCAAGTTCCCGGGTCTGTTGACAGATAATAAGTACGATTATTTGGTAAGTATTTCTCTAATCGTGAAGTTAATACAACAGGAAGTTGCAATACAAATATCTATCTATCTAAATCGTGATTGATATAAATGTTAAGAATCCATGTTATTCCTACATTTTTAGTGATTGGATAACAAATATCCAACTATCCTATTGTCAAATTTGTTAATATTAAAGCTCAATATGCATAGCTCTAAGGTGTCATAGTAATATTGTGTTATTCTCAAAACAAAACCACTCAGCCTTCTTCAATCGCAAACAAGAATAAAACACAAAAACCTATAAGAAGAAAAAATTACATTTATTAAATGAACAAGCACAATTTATAAGAAAATTGATTTTCATATGTATTTCCAGTTCAAATATGTGAACGACCAACGTTCCAGCACTACCTTCAGAGCATTTACTGAAGGACTCTTCAGAGACCAAGCGGAAAGCATGGATGTTCCCAAAGAAAGTGATGAGAAGTTGTTAAGGGTAAATTTACTTTTACTTTAAAAATAATAGTAATATATAAAAATGAAATAATAGTAAATATACGATATAAAATTTATTCCAAATGTCTTCTTAATATCTGAGACATGTCTTCGCACCATAACAAGCATTTAAAAGTATACAACACATTATTCAATAATAAATTATTCTAACGACCTTTCGATGGTAAATAATAATAGGTGAAAGGAAACAAACAATAACTATACAACTAGGTACAACCGTGAGCAGAAATAATCAAAGATGGCTTCCTCAATAAATCCTAGTGTTACTCATTACGGGGCCCCAAAATAATCGGGGTAAATATAGCATGCGATACAAATATAATTTTATTATTTATTATTTTCTCAGCCTTATAAGTTCTGTCCAGCTTGGACGAGAGATGTGGAAGAAAATAACGACACACTTACGCAACTCAAGACTTTTTCATCTAAACAGGAGTTCAAAGAGGTAGTTATTCTATACCGTATCACGTATAGTAGAAAAAAACTACAATAATTGATATTTTTTCCTTTGTTTTTCAGATGATAACAAATATTTCTCTCCGCCTTGGCTTCAGTTACGATGTCAACTATGAAACAATTTTGAGCATGTACGAGATGTGCCGATACAATAAGGCTTGGGATAATGTTCAGATCTCGCCGTGGTGTGCTGTAAGTATTTTCGTTATATTAAAAAAAAAATAGATTGCTTTAGATTATCTTTAAGGAAAATCTATTAAGCGTAAATAAGTCCGAGTTTCAATTCATTCATACGCCACAACGACGACATCAAACTAAAGACTACAGGGAATCTTAAAGTTTCTAAAACAATTTTTATTGTATTTTAGGTTTTCACAAAAGAAGACTTGATGCGTTTGGAATACGCGGAAGATTTAGAAACATACTATAAATACGGCTACGGAACCCCGATGAACCAAAAACTTGGTTGCACAGCGGTTAAGGATATGATGGATTTCTTTAAAATCCACTTGGACCACGGTAAAAAATTTTAAACAGTCAATTATTTAAAAAATAAAAAAAAATTATTTATTGCTCAATGACTCCATCAATCGTTGCAGAGTATCTCGTTTGTTATTGAGAACTGTTTTAACGCTGTGAATTTTTTTTTATGGTCTACTAAACAGAATTCACTGTGATCGCAACGGCCAGAGTAAACGATTAAAAACATGTTAGAGCTGCATGATACAAAATTGTATTTTTATTCAATGAGTAATACTACTAATTATTTTAATAATTTTGTACTGTACATTACAGAAACACCACAACAACCAAAAGCCACGATCCATTTCACGGAAGCGGAGATGATACTCTTTACTCTATCAGCTCTAGGAGGTTATAGAGACACAGCACCAATAACTGGAGACAACTACCATACACAGACTGCGAGGGATCGGAAATGGGGCACGTCTATCATGTCACCTTTCAATGCTAATATAGCAGCTGTTTTGTACAAGTTAGTATGTTTTATTAGAAAAACATTATCATAGAAAATGGTGAGATAAAAATAGATTAAATTAAAAAGTTGAATTATTTTTAACAGATTTTGAACGTGATCTATTCATTAATAAATTACTACTATTTTTAAATACGTATAGAACTTGATCATTGAATTCTTTTAACTTATTTGTATCGTTATTAAAAAAACTGTAATGCTAAAATATACTGTACACAATCATTATAATGTATTAAGAAACTTGTATTTGTTTTTCCAGATGCATCCCGAACAACAATTTGAAAATCAGAGAGCCGTATCAAGTGTTATTCTTGACGAACGAGCGCCCTCTATACATAGACGGTTGTAACGTTGGATTATGCGACTGGAGTTTAGTCAAAACACGCCTTGGTTTGGTTGCGGATAACTGCGAATTAAACTTCTGTAATAGCGCAGGAAAAATAAACGGCTTTGTTGGAGTTTTTGTTGCAATTATTGCTTTTTGTTACCGGCTATTGTATTAATTTATTTATGTAAAACATTATGTTCAAAATACTACCTAAGGTTTTATTACTTACCTAATAAAAATATTTCGTTACAAATATCTACCACCTAAGACAGGGGTTTATATATATTAAAAAATCAACTATGTTTTATCTATTGTTAGACAGCTACTGTTGCCTTTAAATAGAGGCCCCGCTTTGAATACGGCACTGTGCAAATAGAATTAAAATAAATAAAAATCATTAGTATTTTTTATCAGTATAATCTGAATGTTAATGATTGTTAATGTGATTGTTATATTTATAATATACCAAATGTAGTTAATTAGTTCTATGGACAGATTTTGATTTTTTTTTGATTTTTTAGAATTAAGTACGGTCTACATAATATCTATCTATTTTATTATTTTTTATATTTTTAATCTACATGTACTTAATCGAGTTAATTTGTATAGGTATTTTTATTATACGATGTACCTTTTTGTATTTATATTATTTTGATCTTCACTATCAAGTTTTAATTTCTTAGTGCAGATCGAGTAGGTTTGTAAATATTTTATTTGGTTATTTTTATTTTTTATTTTAGTAGATTATAAGTTAGGACCGATTGAAAAGATTATTTCATTATTTGTTGTTATTAATCCAGATTAACATAGATACTAGGTATGTTTTTTTCAGTAGAATGTTACAGATACCTACCTACCTATATAATTGTTGTCTTTATCTTTACCTACTAACTGTAATTTTTATTTTAAAAAATGTTGTTTTTTCTGGGCTACATTCGTGAATGATAAAGGTATTATAAATAACCGAAATAACTAGGTAATTACTTTAATAGCACAAATACAAAATCTCACTTATGAATAATCTTATACCTACATAATATGCATTATGAACGTTTTTTTGGCGAATGGAAATAATAAATATTTTTTGCGACCCATATAATTTTTTTATGAATTATAAATGCAATAATTATGTACGATCATAAAACGTATTTGGCAATATGTATCAAGATTTAAGATTATTGCTATTCGCCAAAATAGCTTTAACATATTATGTATTTTTTTTATATCAAATGTTATTTTAATGTCTGTCAGAACACAAATAATAATGTTAGTACTGTATCCTATAAGTACCTATGTATTTTAATAATATTAACACAAATTAATTGTTGTTTCGCACTAGAGCTTTATGTGTTAGAATAAATAAATTGTTTTAAAATTGTGTTTCATTTACTCCTTTTCAACCTTCATTGATTAATTACTGTTGATAGTTGATCTGGATTTTAGTCTAAAATTCTAAAGTCTGTACCTTGTACCTATTTAATTTTTAAACTATCAATTGATATCGCAAATACTGTGTAAGCATGTCTACATCAAAATCTATGTAAAATTTGTTTCAATATTGAGTAATTAAAACCCAAAAATTAGGTCTACGAAACTAGAGGAGTATCTTTATGCATGTTGTTAGAAAAGATTTGTATTGGATAAGTAAAAAATAAAAACGTATTATAATTCTTAATCGTTTATTCGTATCAAATAACAATATTCAGTTACCGGACATGCATACACAATAAAAACAGACAGTATATACAGTACAGAAATCACATTTTCACTTATAAATATTAACGTAATTTCGCCACTGGGAAGATAACAAGAATATTCAACGGATAGGATATACTATAAGTCCATTCAAATTTAATATAAAATTATGCAATCCATTTCACTTCAACACTTTCAAATATAATTTCTAGTTTGATTCCTCGTGATTTTGAACCACACAGTGAAATTTCACATTAATTGATAACCTACTTAACATTAGAGTCACGTATCCTGGCCCCCGCTCACATTTCTAGTCCGTTTACCGATCCCTGTACTAGATTTATTTTTATGTCGTTTCCTATCACTTTCCTCTTCACTAACACTATTACACCTCGGTTTCGGGCTGAGCATTGTGTCCGAACTTATTGAATCTCTTTGAGATTTCTTCCTTTGTCGTTTTGGAACACATTCGCCCATTAGCATTTCGTTGAACTGTCTCTGTCTCGCTTCCCAGTAGAGGTTCTGTCGTTGCACTATATCGGGGTATTTCGCTTCGAAAGCGACATCTGGTGGCAGGATCAGTTCCCAACCAGTGTTGGGGTTGAGTTTTGCGACGGATTGCAGAATTGCCAGCACTTCGTCTGGCGGCAAGCGGACGGCGGCAGTGATTTTTCTCCGGTCAACGTAGGCGTGTTGCGTGAAGAGATATAACTGTAAAGAAAGGATGTGTTAATTTTTGTAATAATTACATAAATGCTTATATCACAATTACATAATATAGTTTTTAATTTACTCGACCCTGTATTATTCGGTCCTTTTATTAAACTACCTACTGTAAACTCCTTAAAAACCTTAAGATCTCTCACTCTACTGACTACTCACTCTACTGGCTCGTGAGAACACGTATGACAGACTAACTAAAAGCAAATCGTATATGCACAGAATAAGGTGCAAATTTATGCTGAGTGGCTACCTGGTACCTGACCTGGCTCCACTTTTCGGCTTCATTTTATTTTACTCTTTCATTTATTGTTCTTGTATTGTTTTGTTTCATGTTGTGTTGTTTTAATTTTAATTATAATATTCTGTGTTAATTGTGTTTGTTATTATTGTGGAGTCAAATAAATGATCTTTATTTCTTGCTTTCAACTACGAGCTGTAAAAACTATGTTTGCATGCCAGTGTAACTGGCGAGTGTGCTGTACTTTCCTTATTGTAATAACTTGTAATATTTGAGCAAATAAAGATATTCATTATTTTTAACCGACTTCAAAAAAAGGAGGTTATCAATTCGGCCGGTATGTTTTTTTTTATGTATGTACACCGATTACTCCGAGGTATCTGAACCGATTTACATGATTCTTTTTTTGTTCGATGCGGGATGGTGTCGAATTGGTCCCATAAACATTTTATTCGGATAGGCCCAGTAGTTTTTATTTTATGAGCATTTTTGTCTGTCTTTGTAAATGTTGCAAGTGCAAGTTTGAAGTTGGTTGTTTTTAACGCAGTTATCACTTGTTGAAGTGAAACTTCTTTATCGGGGTTGGAAAAAAATTTAATGTAACATTTTTCCGTTACGCGCTATCTTTTACTTATCCCTACCACGCGTGATTGACGTATTTCTGTAAAGTTGCATATAGTAAATTATTTTTGAAAAATAAGGTCATAAAGAAGTTTCACTTCTTACGTGTGTACACTAGTACACGCACACATTTTTTTTATTATTATTATTCGGTGGACAGTAGGTAGAGGGAGGGCTCGCTCACCACGTGGTCGCGCGCGATATATTTATTATTTTTTATTATTATTATTCGGTGGACAGTAGGTAGAGGGAGGGCTCGCTCACCACGTGGTCGCGCGCGATATATTTATTATTTTTTTATTATTATTATTCGGTGGACAGTAGGTAGAGGGAGGGCTCGCTCACCACGTGGTCGCGCGCGATATATTTATTATTTTTTATTATTATTATTCGGTGGACAGTAGGTAGAGGGAGGGCTCACTCACCACGTGGTCGCGCGCGATATATTTATTATTTTTTATTATTATTATTCGGTGGACAGTAGGTAGAGGGAGGGCTCGCTCACCACGTGGTCGCGCGCGATATATTTATTATTTTTTATTATTATTATTCGGTGGACAGTAGGTAGAGGGAGGGCTCGCTCACCACGTGGTCGCGCGCGATATATTTATTATTTTTTTATTATTATTATTCGGTGGACAGTAGTTAGAGGGAGGGCTCGCTCACCACGTGGTCGCGCGCGATATATTTATTATTTTTTATTATTATTATTCGGTGGACAGTAGGTAGAGGGAGGGCTCGCTCACCACGTGGTCGCGCGCGATATATTTATTATTTTTTATTATTATTATTCGGTGGACAGTAGGTAGAGGGAGGGCTCGCTCACCACGTGGTCGCGCGCGATATATTTATTATTTTTTATTATTATTATTCGGTGGACAGTAGTGAGAGGGAGGGCTCGCTCACCACGTGGTCGCGCGCGATATATTTATTATTTTTTATTATTATTATTCGGTGGACAGTAGTTAGAGGGAGGGCTCGCTCACCACGTGGTCGCGCGCGATATATTTATTATTTTTTATTATTATTATTCGGTGGACAGTAGTTAGAGGGAGGGCTCGCTCACCACGTGGTCGCGCGCGGCGCACAGCAGGCGCGGCGGCGCGGGCGCGGCGCGCGGGAACACGTCGGCGCTGCGCGCGGCCCACAGCCCGCGCACGCAGCACGCGGCGGCGCCCAGCGCAGTCAGCAACGCCGCTTCGCTCGCGCCGCTATCGCTCAACGCACTGCGCAGCTCCGCGAACGTCATCAGCTTGGCTGCAATGTTTGGAATATAATAATTACTTAGAATGAAGGAAAAAGTAAATTAATCATGTATAATGCTACTGTTTAGCAGGGTTGTTACAAAAAAACATCATGTTTAAAACAAATTGTAAAAAAATACATGTTTTTTTCCACCTGCTTTAAATCAATGTTTTATACATTGTATAACATTGAATTAAACATAAAACATTGAACAAAACCAAAAAAACATGTTTTTTCTCATAATTTACTGTTTATTTGCAACCCTGCTTTTTAGTGAAAAAAAAAATTATTTTAAACACATCAAGACACTGAATTTAAATCTAATAAGTACAAAAGGCAAAATATCACAAAAGACTATTGCAGTTGCAATGACACTAATGTGGTCTAAAACATAACAAATAATACCAATCTAATTACAGTAATCCAAAATTAATAATGCGCATGCAAATCTTCGCTAATTGTCGTATTTCCGAAGACACTCGAATCATTGAATCGTAAGAGCCCTAAACAACGAACTTGCATTTCACCTTGTTCAAAAGAAATAGAAGTCAATTCACGGTCATACACAATCAAAAACAAATCGGGCGGTAGGTGACGGTAGCCTGTCAGTCAAAAAAACTCAAAAATCCGTCAGTTGTCTTTAAATATTGGTGGTGACTGCACGTGTTCTCTCAGTGTGGAATTATATAGAGCTGCTATTACGTTCCCTCCTTGGTTTTGTTTTTAAAGGTGAATTGAATTAATCGATGAAATGATTTACACAGGTGATGGCAGTAGGGAAAGTGAAAATGAAGAAGAGTTCCGATGTATCTAAAATGTCAGAAATAAAGATAATCCCTGATTTTGATTGTTTTTATTTTTTTTGTAATTGTCATAATATTGAAGAATGATCAGTACTGTAAATACTTTTGAACTGAGATTTTAATGATAAGATTTACATATATTATGGTTTAAATAATATAAACCTGTGTTTGAAAACCATACTTTCTACCAAACCATATCTACTTATTTTATTGAAAACCATACTTATTTTAACCTTCTTTTCTTCCATCATTACACCAGCTTCAGTAAGACACTTTAAAAGTACTATAAAATTTTCCAAGTAAATCAATCCAACAAAGATAATATATTCGCAATCGTGGGGTTATACTCGCTATTTACTTACAAGGAATTATCGAAACAAAATCGTTACTTACCTACAAATACATATTAATCTCTTTTAGCACAAAACATATAATTTGACTAAATTATGCACGAAGAAAATGCATTTAACCGCTCTATATAGATATCATCTTCGGACGCTCCGAGAATATGACAGTTGCCGAACAGTGACGAAGATTTCTATGCGCATTATTACCTTTGGAGTACTGTACAAAGTTATGCCTGACATGATTACAAATTTCAACAAAAATGTTTTTCCATCCTTCAAATGTTAAAAAAAAACTCAAAACAAATCTTATTTAAAAGCAGTTTATCAAAAAGCATACCATCAATAAGTTTCTCCTTAATCTGATCTTGTAGCGAGAGTTTCTTCTCAGGAACATCTTCAATGTCCTCCACCGCCTTAGGTACCAACTCTCGAATATAATCCCGCGCACTTAATGTCAGCGCCGAACCATCTGACGTTGTAGAACTAAATAGTTTCAGCCTTTCCAGCTAAAACATTACATATTTTTTTAAACATTAAAAAAACACACACTTTACAAGGTATTTAGGGAAATGAAAATCGATTTAGATCGTAAATTTTTCCGCTTTTTTTCGGACCGCTTTTGCATATTTACCTTGTGCGGTGCAGGAAATATAATTAGCAATATATTTCCCGCATCTCGCGCTTTTTGTGATAAAAACAAGCGTCAATGCACGCTCTACGCTACGCTACATACGATTTATGCATTTCATTTTTAAATTATAAACACGAAAATATGTCTTATAGATTTTTTTTCTATCCATAAGATCTTTGTTACTATTTCATGTAAAAACTATGAAATAATGGATGGATGAAACTTGATGAAGGCTATACATAAGGATAACATGTGCACAAACTTGATTTTGTACCCAGGTTCATCTGCGAGTGCAACCGCGCCACACAGCCAGAGGCGGCTCGCCCTAAGGAGCGCTGGTGCAGTGAACTCCCATAAATAATTATAATAAAATCATACTCCTTAATTTCATTATTAATATTAATTATTACTATTTAAAATCAATCGTAATCGTAAAAAACTACTGGCAATACCAATGAATATATCCATCATTCCATCATTCCATACACCTGTAGGTATAATACTGTATTATAAAACGCGCGTAGCGGAGCGCTCACGATTGCGCTCCAATGAAAAAATATTCAGTACATTTTCTAATACGAAATCCAATAGGAGTGAAAGAGATAGTTTTGTCAGAGTCCTGCGCGTGAAACAGAAGATTTTCTATGAAAAAATAGCAAAATTCGGAGCGCCGCTCCCGCAAACGTTGCCGGTTCGTTTTTACCGCGCGCGCGCGCGCCCGTACACAAGACAGCGATTGCGCGACGTTGCCACTCAAATATAAACAAACACTCTAGTCAACTTGCACGCGCGCGAATGTACCTATAATCGGGAATTTTCGAATTAAAATCATAAGATACGTGTTGACTGTTGAAATAGCCTGTAGTTATCAGTATTACTTGTGAGTGTTAAAATGGACAATTATAATGTGGCGTTCATTAAAAAGTGTGTTAAAACGTTACAAATTCGGCTTGAATTGAAAGCTAAGGGACCGCCACGGCCTGAACTTGACCTTACGCAAAAATGTACGACAAAAACGAAAACATATACGCGTGTGTCTAAATCCGAACAATAGGTATGTGAAAACACCGTGGTTGTGTGGTTGTGATGAACATGAAAGCAACAAAATATTTTGTTTTCCGTGTCTTTTATTTGAAGCGGGCGCGGCCGGCGGAGGTGAGAGTGCTTGGACTGAAACGGGCGTTGACGACTTACCTCATCTTTCAATCAAGATGAAAAAACATTCACAATCTCGGTAGGTACCATTTGTTGAATGAACTGCAATTGGCGTCTATCGAACGACAAGACATTCGTAAAGCATTATGGGTACCATTCACAGGCGCACCCATCCGCTGGATTTGTAGCTGGCTACAAGTCCGCGGACCAATCTGCGTGTGTATGTGTAGTTGTGCGCGGCTCGCGGCTCGGCGCGGGCTCGCCGTCTGGAGACGCGAGCGCCGCGCCGCACCCGAGCCGCGCCGGACAAATCCGTACGTGTGTGTGCGCGCGCGGATTTATCGGTGAACTTGTCAGTCATTCGCCATATATACATAATTAATTTTATAAATAACTAGCTTTCCACCCGCAGCTTCGACCGCGCAGTCAAAGAAAAACCCGCATAGTTCCCGTTCCCGTGGGATTGCCGGGATAAAACCTATCCTATTTCCCGAGATAAAAAGTAGCCTATGTCCTTTCTCGGGTATCAAAATATCTCTTTACCAAATTTCATGCAAATTGCTTCAGTAGTTAAGGCGTGATTGAGTAACAAGGTTACTTTCGCATTTATAATATTAGTATGGATTAAAAGAATTCATAAATCACAACGCATTTATTTATTTATGGTGGATTCTAGATAACAGATTTCGATTTTTAGAGTAACGTCTCTAGTAAGTATTTAAAAAGAAAAAAGGGTCAGTTCTTTAAATCAGAAAATGTTTATTATGTTAAGAATGGTTTATTAGTAAAATAAAATATAAAAATTA
The DNA here is from genome assembly GCF_905220415.1 of Colias croceus. Taxonomy (NCBI): domain Eukaryota; kingdom Metazoa; phylum Arthropoda; class Insecta; order Lepidoptera; family Pieridae; genus Colias; species Colias croceus. Next base: position 3,056,787 of record NC_059547.1, read on the forward strand.
CTCGTATCGGTCATTATTATTATAAATAATATGTATATTATTTTAATTGAAAAAAGTTAATCAAATGTGCAGTTCTAGTTCGTTCGTTCTTTTTTTTTCGTTGTTTCAGCTATTCCTTTGCCACACGCGCTTTTTTTTCTGCATTTAAGGCATTGCACCGACTACTAGAGCCAGAGAGCTTTTTTTCGTGGTCGGATAGATGAGACGTGCAAGGCTCACCAAAGTTCACAGTCGACTGGACTGCAACTCGGCGCTCGTGTAGTGTGTGGGCGATGACGGATTTGTCCACGGATTGGTACGGCTCGGGGCTCGGCTCGCGGTGCGTGTAGTGAATGCCGGGCTTTAGATTCCGCGTACCGAAAGTCAATACGCGAGTTCAATGACCGTGTCGATGAAAACAGACATAATTTACGAAGGTTAATAGATTGTGTCAAGTTATAGATATTTTTGCACACCAGAAAGAAAGACGTATGCATTTCCTTTATAAGTAATTTTTTAATTAAATTGTACTGCTTTACATCATGTATTTTCAGTGTTTTATTTCAAGTGAACACCCATAAAATTTTGTCACGAGCCGCCTCTGCACACAGCTAGTTATACGCACGCATAAATTGCAAAGACAAAGAAACAATAAAGAGTAAATAAATAAATTTTAAGTACTCTTATTTTCAAGTGGGGAAATCTATTGTAGGTACTCTTACCTCAGCTGTATCACTCTGGGCACCTTTCCACAAAGCATCATACCAAGGTTCTTCCGCAACTTTTTGACTGATTGTGTGGAAGGATTTCTCTCGTGCCTTTTTGGCTACCTCCGTTTCTACTCTTGCAAACTTCACTGTCACCTGAAAATGGTTTAAAATTTTTTAATATAAAATTAAAAATTACAAAAAACAATTCCTGGAATATATAAGTTACTTTTTAATCCAAAAACAAATGCAAACTATAAAAATAATCTAACAAATCAACTTTAAAAACTAATGGGTCATTAAATTAATAATAATGGTCAATTTAGATAATAGACAACTATTAGATATTCACTACTAGCAGTCTGGCCTGGCTACGCACATGGTATATTTATGGCATGGCTTGCACTCAGGATCCATTTGTTCCTGAGATTAGAGCAAACAAACGTTTTTATAATTATTATATATAACAATGGTTTGAAAAAAATAAGTGATTAATTTGTAAAATAATAAATTATTTATTACCTGCTGCGGTTCAGGTTCCTTTTCTTCATCGTCAGATATATCTAATTCTTTCTTCTCTTGTTTCCGTTTGTCTTGTTTATCACAATATGAATATGACGGCCTAAGTTGAACAATACCTAAACAAATTAAAAATGAGTGAACTACAAAAATAATTTAAATAAAAGTTGATTAGCATGTCTATTTTTCCAGAAAAAAAAATAAAAACCATGAGCATGAACTTGCTTGTAAAAAATAATAATTTATAAATTTCCAACAAAAATTCTTAAAAAATAAGACCCACGAAGACACTAATAATATAAAAACAAGAACTATTTTGACATAAAATGTGGTTGTATAAGTAAACACAAGAGTTTCTTAAGGCATTGTTTGAATTGGCTTAAGTTAACAAGTAAATTGGGGTCATATTTTACGAAGATTTAACAGAACTAAAGTATTTTATCTCTATACTAGCTTACCGCCCGCGGCTTCGCCGGCTTTGTCTAAAACCTAATAAATTATATACTAAAACCTTCCTCTTGAATCACTCTATCTATTAAAAAAACGCATCAAAATCTGTTGCATAGTTTTAAAGATTTAAGCATACAAAGGGACAGAGTAAGCGACTTTGTTTTAAATACTATGTAGTGATAAAACTTTATAGCAATTGAATGCTCTTTAGAAAATCCTTTCTCATAATGAATTTTTCTATTCTTTAAAATTTTCTCATTAAACTAAAGTAAGTACATATAATAAATAATACCTTGTATTGGTGTACAATGCAGTTCCTTGTCCTGCAGCAAGCCAACAGCATAGTGTTTAGTGTCAATACATGTACTACTGCTTTCATATACTATTTTATCCATTACATCACTTTTAAAATACCTAGCTTTTTCAGCTGACTTTTCTTTTATAAATCCCTGTAAAGAACATATTGAAAATTGAAGACTGACTGTAAATTATTACATGGTGTTGTATAAAAAGACTGAATTAAAATAATATTATAACTATCTAATAACTGTTTGCAGATGATACCTCATTAATATTTAATGTGGATAGACATGACTCAAACGTTGACGAAGTAAACTCTGCTCTTTTACGCATATCCAATTGGTTCACTGCTAATAATTTATTATTAAATGCAAAAAAAACAAATTGTGTAGAATTTATCCTTCCAAATGTAAAAAAGGTGAAAAGGGATATTATTTTAAACGGGGAGGTATTATACCCTGTGGATTCTACTGTTTTTCTTGGATTGACACTAGATGAGAAGTTACAATGGGGGGCCCATGTTGCCGCCACCGCTGCTAAGCTTAGTTCAGCTGCATATGCAGTTCGAAGAATAAGGCATCTCACCGATGTAGACACGGCTAGATTGGTTTATTTTAGCTACTTTCATAGCATTATGTCCTATGGAATTCTGCTATGGGGCAGGGCTGCAGATATTGAAACTATATTTATATTACAGAAAAGAGCCATACGCTCTATATATAATTTACGTGCTAGGGACTCACTAAGAGATCTCTTTAAGAATACTGGTATCCTCACTGTACCATCACAGTATATATTTAATAATATTTTATATGTACACAAAAACGCAGACTTACACACAAGAGTAGGAGATAGACACTGTTATGGCACAAGGAACAGAAATAAAATTGAAATGCCATTTTACCGGTTAGCTAAAGTTAAAAATTCATTTATGGGTCAAGGTATACTTTTTTACAACAAAATTCCTCATAGTATTAAAGAGTTTAGTAGTGCTAAATTTAAGAATTATGTAAAAAACGTCTTAGTTCAGAGAGCCTATTACAGCATTAAGGAATATATGGAAGATAAAAACCCATGGAGGGTTGTCGCGTGAGAACCGCAGGACAGTTCTTTGGCATATTATGATGTACGGTTACTTACATATTTTGTAAAATTAAATTGTAATACTGAAATGATTTAAAAGAGCAACTATGGAGTTTCTTGCCGATTCTTCTCCATAGATACTGCTTTCCGAATCGGTGGTAAATGATAAAAATATGTATTGACGTTTCAAAAGTGCTTCTCGAAGAAGTCTAATTGAATAAATAAATGTTTGAGTTTGAGTTTGAGTTTAATATTTGATAAAACCAGCTTACCACCTGTGGCTTTGCCTGCTTTGTCTAAAACCTAATAAATTATATACTAAAACCTTCCTCTTGAATTACTCTATCTATCAAAAAAACGGCATCAAAATCCGTTGCGGAGTTTTAAGTATACAAAGAGACATAGGGACAGAGAAAGCGACTTTGTTTTATACTATGTAGTGATAAGAAATTGCGGACAACAAGTTTATTTAATTTTAAAACAATGCCGATGTTAATACTATCATATATAAGAAACTCAACCTAATAAAATTATTGCTATCATGTTAGAAAGTGTGTTTTACTACCAGAGTAAATAAAATTATAGGGGCAATACATTTTTGTAACATAAGCTTACCTGAAGTCCATCTGTATTTACTGCTATTTGCTCTCCTTTAGAAGCGCAATATTTATCACTATATACATCCAAACCGACCTCCATTCGAACTAATTTATTTTTTGGTTTTATAGATGCATTTACTACTTTAACTTCTTTCCAGTCCCGATTAGCTGGTCTCACCGGATACTGGTAAATATGTAGATTTTGTGCAAGAGCTTGAGATAAAAAAACTGGTATCTACAATATAAAAAATCGCGGAATATGTAATAATTTATAAACCACAACATAACCTCATGTATGACAGATTTTTTCTGTTTTACTACCTCTTGCACTATTGGATCGTCCTCCTCCATGTTGATGTATTTCTACTTAATATACCTATTTAAAGCATGTTTTAACTCTCAAAGTATAAACTTTAATTAGGTACATATGTACACGCCAGTCGCCAATATTGTATCTTGATATTTGAAGTGATTTGAAGTTTGAACGCCTTCTAGCTTCTATCTTTCAAATTTGACAGATAATGTCGAAATATGACACTGACAATTTCCTATTCAATGTGTCACAGAAAAAAAATATGATTTCTTGTTTTTTTACGAGATAAAATTATTAACGAGATTTATTTTTAGGCCTTCGAGTACCATTTCGAGTCATTAAAAAAGACGTGTGGCATTCGGGGACTGCCGCGGTAAAGCTATTGCATAAGCCATAATGCATGCTATCAGCTATGCCTTCAAGCCACACCTCCGCCCGTCGGAGTGGGGAGCAAGTGGGGAGCGTGAGGTTTTTCGTGGGTTTTTCGTTACGGAATTTCTGGATTCAGTCCCCGCGCTCATGGCCCGCGATAGAAGCTATGCAATAGCTCAAAATAAGAAGAAAAAGAAATTACTCGCTTTTTTTCCTCCCCTATATATTATACATACACAGTATACATATAAATATTTTATAGTAAACTATAATATTATATAGGTACGAATAAAAAAATTATATAGATTATTATGTATATTTGTGATATATACGATATATATTATAGTAAATAAATCGGCCAATTATAATTTATTTTTTTGATTACCTATTGTACGTCAAACATAAATGTCTCTTTGAATGTTAATCCGATATTTTTGTTTTGATATTAAATATCGTTTACCGTCATTAATCTATCGAATCTTTAAAAATGCAACAATTTATTTAATATACAGAATCGACATTAAACTAGGGTGTTTGGACTACAGTAAGCAAAATGTCTGATATGATAATAAATGGTAATTATTTAAATAATTGTTTGGAGCCGTACCTAATAGCTAGAATGTAATGATTTTTGCATCGAATAATATCCATAAATTGTTTATTTCCCTTTGAGTCAGATATTTTCCCTGTTCATGTAACGTTATTATTAATATACATAATACGTTAGTTTTGTTCATATTTATAACTATTGGCTTCGCCCGTGGTACATATTTCGCAATAAAAGGTAGCCTATGTCCTTTCTCGGGTATCAAAATATCTCCATACAAATTTTCATGCAAATTGGTTCAGTAGTTTAGGCGTGATTGAGTAACAGACAAACAGACAGAGTTACTTTCGCATTTATAATACTACTAATACTATAGTATGGATATAAACTTTTTGTTTTGAATAGATTCCTATAGTAAAATTTTATATGATTTTCCAGATTCTGTGCCTGTAGACAAAAAATGGAGTGAACTAATAAGATATAATATATTTATTATGAAACTTGTGGAATTTGTAAGTATCCCAGAAACGTATTTTATTATTAATAATAATTATAATTTTAATTGGCAATTCTTTGCCGCCTGATTCTTATTTGGTGGTTGTACAACAGAATAATATATTTTTTATAGGTAATATCCCTTGTAATAACATTATTACCAATGGTTATTCCAAAGCCGCAAGGTCATATGTACTGCATATCAACAGGACCTACATTAGTCATATCATTTTTATTTATAATATTATATTTCCGAAAAAAAGTACCCCTTTTTATGGAAAAAATGTATTTGTTTTTTCAAATACTGTTTACATTTGGAGCATTTATACAATGCTTTTTATTAAATCTGGTAAGAGTATGGTTATGGTTAATATACGGAATATTTTATTTTGCACTTTTGACCGCATTATCACTGGATCTTTATCTCATTGCGAATGAAAGGGGATGTACTTTTAGTTGTGCATAATTGTAATTGATATAAACCTTTATTGTAAATATCTTGAACTTATAACTATCAAAATAAAATTGTAATTATAATTGGTTTTAATTATTTTTAAAGAACATTTTAAACATTGTCCCAAGATCGTAAAACGGAACATGCTCCTTCTCTCTTTTATAAGTCGTTTTTTGACATTCAGAATTTTGACAAATTGAAATTTGACAATCAATAACCCAATATACAATAACCACAGTCAATAACACTTCGTGAATAAATATTTAATATTTAAATAATTAATATTTTTTGTTTATAGAGAGCTCTTTTGTAAATTTTCAAATAAGATCTAATTTACGTGATATATTATACAATCAACACATGATGATTATTTTAAATAAATGTCCACCCACCGTAAATACGAAATGTAAGTATCGTGTTTACTTCTAGGTTATATCTTTAATCCTCATGATAATACCATTTGTCTTGAGTGATGCTGGTATCATGCACTGCCTGGCTGTCGCCCCAACCCTCATCATATCTGTTATGTTCATCGTGCTTTACTTAGTGGACCAAGTGCACGACTTAGCCGAACAGTTATATCTGACTATACAAATTGCCCTTAACATTGCCGCATTTGTTGTAGTACTTCTACAAAACGAACCATCTGGCGCACTGTACGGTTTATTTTACTGCCACCTTTTGATAGCACTTTGTATAGATCAGTATTATGTTGTCAAAGAACGCGGCTGTTCAATATTTTGATATGATTTTCGTAATAAATTTAATTTTTAATACAACTCGTATTATTGTATTTCCATACTTAACATATTTTAAAACAATATTCCTCTTATATTATTCTCTTACTTTTAAGTACTATAAGATTGTTGCATGGAATGTTACAAGCAAGTATATCTTACTTTTAGGTAGTGGCCCTCCTCCTCAATATAATACCCCACATTGTGGAGCCTGTGGATGTATGTCACTGCTTGGTCGCCGCTCCAACTCTCATGATCTCCTTACAAATTATGGTGCTATATGTTGTTGACCAAGTTCAGTATGAGGCGGAGTTTTACTATGTTATAATAGAGCTGATACTCACAATTGTAGCATTTATAAACCTTTTCTTAGTGGGAAAAATTGTTGGAGCAATCTATGGATTATTCTATGTCGATTTAATTATTGCTTTTACCATGGATGCATATTATATGTACTCAGAACGAGGGTTGACTTTGTAATATGGACAATTTTGTAAATTCTATTAATAACTGATAATAAAAGGATGTTGACATGCTGTTAGACTGATAAATAGTCATTTAAATTTAGTAGCAACTTGATGACATGTTGAAAAACTTAAAACTACAATGAACTTTTTTGTGAAGTACATTTTGAAAGTACTGAGAAGGGTTTTAAAATTGGCCCTGTCCGAATTTCTATGGGTTATTTTAGTTTTGAGTATATTGCTTGTTTATTTGGTATTGAAAAACAATGATGGTGACATAGAGGAAATTAAAGATAATGATTATCCTGTAATAATGTGGTGGACTGACGGTTTCCCAGGAACAGAAGATCTACGGGAATGTCCAGGTGATATTAAATGTAATATCTTCAGTGATCACAAATTAATTAAACAAAATATTGATGCATATCTATTTTATGCGAGCAACATAAAGTTTGACAATCTTCCATTACCTAGGCAACCACAGAAAGTTATTTGGGGGCTTTATCATGAAGAATCTCCAAGAAATGTGGAGGAATTATCACATGAAGAGGCATTGAGGATTTTTAATTATTCCTCTACATTCAGTAGATATAGTGATGTGCCATACCCTTTGCAATTTTTGGACTCTATTGACGATATAACAAGTACGAAATATTTTGTACCCACCAATGAAAAAGCTAACTATACTGACAATGCTCCTATCATGTACTTGCAAACAGATTGTGAAACAGCATCAGAGAGAGATGTATATGTTCAAGAATTAATGAAACACATACAGATAGATTCATATGGCTCATGCCTTCAGAATATAGAAATGCCCTCTCAGTTCAAACGAGATTATCTTGAACACCTCAATGATGACGACTTCCTGAACTTTGTTGCCAAATACAAGTTTGTATTGGCATTAGAAAATGGTGTTTGTGATGATTATGTTACCGAAAAATTTTGGCGCGCAATTAAAATTGGTACGGTTCCTATTTATTTCGGTTCGCCGAGCATACGAGACTGGTTACCGAATAGAAAGTCTGCTATTTTATTAGAAGATCATCCCACACCTGAATTAATGGGTGACTACATAAGGAAATTATTGGAAGATGACAACCTGTATGAAGAACACTTAGAGCATAAAACGAAGGGACTTATTACGAATCTAAAATTAAAAAAGGAATTGAAATTTAGACCATATCAAACAGATGCACTACATATAGTTGTGAATTTCGAGTGCTTTATATGTCAAAAGATTTACGACCTAAGAGCGGGGGTAATTACGGAAAGTGTCGTAAATAAATGGCATTACCACTGCCCAAAACCTATATCTGCTTTGACATTAAGTGTTAATCCTTACAATAATTGGGTGTTTTCTTGGGAAAAAGCGGGAAGGAGAGCCAAGGAAATCGAAAAAAGAGTATTAGGTAGCGTTTAAACGAATTTAAAGAGAATTTTTGTATTGTTTGCTAATATATTTTTATATTGTACATGTTTTATGTTCTTATTGACAAACTGCGTCGAGCGGAGATACAGGATGGACTTGATACTCGGTACCTCTCTTGATTATGTGCGGGATTTTCTTTGGCACCATTCTGTGAAAAGTAAACGTTTAATAAATTTATCGTAAATATGTATTTTCTGTCTCTATATGTATACTTAAAAGTTCACCTAAAGGTAAAAAACATTTACTATAAACTAAGAGTGATATCTAGCTTTTAAGTTAACATAACACTATGCTGGCAAATTCAAAGTACATGTTTTAAGTTTTTTTGACAATTTACGACAAACGCTTGTAGAATTTGATAAATAAGTTTAACTTATCAGTTATTAGTTATCACACATTACGACGAAGTAGATACTAACACTATTCACATATCGACAACATAGAAAAAAAATCACGACGCCAAAAAGATACTTACAGCTTTTTTACTTAATTATATGTTTAAAATACTTAATTGGACCAACAGTTGTAGCCAATCAAGCTAACGAAAGAAGAGTTTCTTTTTCTGGTTAACTAAAATTTCAAATGTTACTTACGAAATGCAGTCTATGATGGGGCATACTGATAGGCACAGTGTACAACCTGTACAGTCATCTGTTACATGTGGGATGTGCGTTTCTGGGTCAAAGCTGAGGAGAGAAATAACTCTATAATCATAATTTATTTCTTGTATTTCGCGCTTTCTTGCGCTTTTCGTTTCAAACTATTGTTAGTTATAAGTACTTAAAGCCTATCTTTAGGAGAGATCTATAATTATAATTGGCACAGTTTCGTAGTAAAAAAGTCGAAAATAAAATCCAGGGCCTGTTTTTGAACTATACGATATCTTACTAATTCTTCTATTAATATAGATAAGCAAAAAAAATAGGTAAATACTAAATATTATTTACTAAATAAGTACCTACCTTACGATACAAAAAATAATAAGGAAACAACAATGATGTATTTTACGAAACTTACTCGATTGCCTGATATCCTGAATCTGCGCAAGCCATGTAGCATTTTCCGCAGTTGATGCACATGTCCTGAAAAAAAAAAGCGTATTAGAACTTTGATAACCCTAGGTGTAATGTTTAGTTTTAGATAATTAACAATCACATTTATAGAATTTGTCCTGTCTAATGACAAAATAATATTCCAATTATTAAATAGGTAAATACTAAATAGTAAGTAATATCATAGCTCGTACATAAATATAGAATGTAAATCTTGATACTGATACTACTTAAGTAGAAACTAGTATTACGATAGCGTTAGCTCCTATTAAGTATTCTGTGATCACGGAACAGAGGCAAAGCTTCATACAACCGCGCAAATCAGTTGCACTACTACAAGCACACGACACAGGTGTGCGTGACCACTGGGCGTTTGTCATTGCTTGTCCTATACACGGCTAGATTTAAAAAAAAAACGCAGTTGACAATGTTAAATGTAAAAACGCGGTATTTTATTATGTACTAGCCGCTCCGCGCGGTTTCACCCTCGTGGCTCCACTCCTGTTGCCCGTAGCGTGATGAAATATAGCCTAATAACCTTCCTCCATAAATGGGCTATCTAACACCGAATTAATTTTTAATTCGGACCAGTAGTTCCCGAGATTAGTGCGTTCAAACAAACAAACAAACACTTCAGCTTATAATATTAGTATAGATTAAGGATGCTTTCTACCAGAAATGTGCTATGCAGCTATGCTGCGAAAATGTAATAGCTATGCTGTGAAACTATGCACTTATACTATAGTAGAGCCATTTTAATAGGCAACATTTGACAGTTCAACTAAATTCAAAAACGTAACCTAGTAACGACGACATAGAATAACATGATATTTCGTTTTGTTGGATCGGCACATTTGCTTAACTTTTTTCAATTACGATTACATATTTATAATAATAATGACCGATAGAAGTAATTTTAAGATTTCATTTTACTGATAAACCATTCTAAACATAATGAAAAATTTCTGACTTGAAGAACTGACGTCGCTACAATTTTGTGTCATTAAACCTTTTTTCTTTTTAAATACCAGAGATGTTACTCTAAAAATCGAAATCTGACATCTAGAATCGAATGCATTGATTACTTGTGAATAAAAATCATCATAAATTAGTAAATTCGATTGACAAATGTTTCAAATCCGTATCGATTAATTCACTTTAATCGATGTTTTTAAGCAGGTTACCTCTCTTCGAAGATAAAATTGATAGACGTCAAATGTTGCCTATTAAATTGGCTCGACTATAAGCTACATAGCTTAGTATAAGACGTGGAAGCGGTGCGAGTAAGATGTGCTATGATGATGCGCCGCCACAAAGTAAGTGCGCAAGCAATTTGCTCAGCTTGACCATCCACAGCACGAATCAATGACGTTAATCCCAAAGATTAGAATAGGATAAATATTGAATATTTGATAAATTATTACTTTTTACTCGACTGCCGAGAAGCGGTGCATGTTAAACTTATTTATTGGGTCTGTATGTAATTCCATAATCTTTAAATATGTATATCTATTATAATTAATGCTACTTCGATCACAAAGCGCCATATTCCTAAACTATAATATGCAGAATCTGTGCTATGGTATAGTATTTTATGACAATTAAGTATTATGTTACATGCTTATAAAGGTAAGTACTTTTTTGGAAATGCATACACTTTCTATAATTATTATTAGAGTAAGTTTTTTATTACTAGAAAATAAAAATACCTAATGAAAAAATGTTTTGTTTAATTTGTGACAACCCTACCAAAATAGGCAAGACCTATGTATGTCTCTGTTCCGTTTAAATCTCTCACTCATTTTTTTAAAAAGAACCAATCATATTGCTTCATTTAGTTTAAAGTTTGAAGCGATAATATTGGCTATTTACAAACACATTCCTCGCTACACATCCTCGTAAATTATTGGTGAAAAAGCACCCTTAACAATAAAATATAGAGATACAAAATGAAAAACATCCTCGCTTACAAATTAATTAGTCGTACTTACATCATCAATAAGAGCTACAACTTGTTTCGTATTGTCCAATTGTTTATAAGCACCAATGCGTGGAAGTGCCAAGCCCAAAACATCTTTAATTTTAGGCACTTCTATGACACCGTTAGTTCCATTTGCCAACGGATATTGAACCGTATTACCATCTAGTAAGTCTGATTTTTCACGGATGGCGTGAAGTAGTTCTTCCCGCTTTTGATTGTAGGGTCCGAAATGGGCGAGCACCTGTAAAAGAAAATGTAAAATGTTAGTTTTAGCTTTTTCAACGAATTGTAAATTTGTCTTGTTCCTTCTTAAAATAATATTGTTTACAACTCTTAAAAATAACCTTTATTTTATCAATTATATGGGAACGGATAATGCTTTAGAATGACAACGAGTTTATCTTTAGGTTACAAACTAGGTAACAAAGGTAAAAAGCTAGGATTTTTTAAAAGTGAAGTTTGGAGATGGACTATAAAATAACATAAATTAGTACCTTGCCATTTTCGTCGTATAAAGTTTGTACTGGCTTTCCTTTCTGGTGCTTGAATGTGGGTGGGGACTGGCCAATCCATCCATCTAGACCTTTAGACCTCAAATAAAGAAGAGCCTTTAGACCAGTTATGTAGTCTTCAACCACCGTGAAATCTTGATTTTGTACTGCACTGCATATCTGTAAAATGAAAAAGATTATCACCACTTATAGTTGTCACTTTAATAATTCGGAAATAAATACATACAGCTATAAACCTATATTAATTTCTGTATGGTAAATATTAAATAAAGATATTATGTTGTAGTTATGAATATAATTACGATTGTATCAATACTAATTACTAAAATAAACTTATTAGTATACTTTTCAAATCGTTATTAAATTTAGAAGATTTAAGGGGAACCTAAATACATACTATATAATACTACTTACCAAGTCAATTGTTCTCATTTTTTATACAAATTTTTATTAAAGCACTTTTAAAAACATCAATTAAATATTTATATTGATCATCACATACTTGAACAACGGGTGCGCCACACAAAATGAACTGCAGCGCTGAGTCAGCAGAGTCAATACCGCCGATGCCGAGTATGGGGAAGCCGGGCAGCTTGTTGGCGATCGCGGAGACCGCTCGCAGACCCATGGGGCGGGTGGCATTGCCGGATACACCGCCGTATGTTGTGCGCTTTTCTATACCTGAAATATGGTTAATAATGTTTACTATACCTGAAATATGGTGAATAATGGTTTTATAGTTATCATCAGCATTATATTCCCACTGCTGGGCCTCCGATTGCAACCTTTATTGCAGTGCGAAAGATTTATTATACTGGGTCGATGCGATATAATTCATAATTAAATTTTAATTCAATCTAGAAAACTAATGTTATTCTCGTAAATATATATACATATGTTGGACTGTCTATACAAACGCTTATATAAAGGAATAATGTATTAATAAATTTTTGAGTTTTAATGAACTATGCCAATTACTAATCAACGCAAATAATGTTATGGTATAGTAGGTAGGTACCTAATTGGAGGTAAATACAAGTTAAATAAATAGTAAATACATATCGCATTCTTACCTACTCCAGGCCAAGGTGTTGCATCAGCTCTGACAGTCATCAAACCAGAAACCGTGTTGATAGCTGAAACTCCACTTGCTCCGCCTATAAATGAAAAATAATTGGAAATTCAAATCTTATTATTATTTCTTAAGTAGGTACATTCAATCTCAATTCTAAGAGTGAAAGAACTATAATAATAGATGAGGTAGTCTTAAGTTTTACCTTCATATGCAGCTGTAGCGATTGTGACGATTTCTGTTATGTTGGGTGTCAATTTCACGAAGAATGGAATTTTTATCGCTTTCCGCACCCACTGTGATATGGCTTTAACAAGCTTGGGATCCTGTAAAAATATTGGCAAAACAGTTTATTAGTTAGTTCAAAATGTTGACATCATTATGGATAATGTATTATTAGAAATTTTATTTAAGCGGCAAATGCTGAGAATTACAACTATTTAAAGTCCAATCTATATGCCTTTGTTGTTTTATATACATATTATGTCATTATAAGGATGATATTATTCACCTGTCCGCAAGCCAGACCCATGCCAGACTCTCCCATACCGTGCGGACACGACAGATTAAGTTCTAAAGCGTCTGCGCCAGACGCTTCTGCCTTGACTGCGAGTTCTGTCCAATCGGCTTCGTTGAATGAACACATTATTGATGCTATTATCACCTGAAATATGTATAAAAAATATGTTTAAAGTAGCTGCGCACCGACGTATTACCCGCATTGCTCTGTTCAGTGTTCTTATTATTTTGTCTTATCGTTATGATATATAGCGTATATGATATATAAATGGGCCCGTAGTTCCTGAGATTAGCGCGTTGAAGTAAGCAAACAAACAAACTTTTCAGTTTTATAATATTAGTAAAGATTTAAGTTATCATAAATGTTTCTCTAATAACTTTCAAGACTAATTCAATCCTTTATATTATGTTGTCTAATTAAAGTAGTTGAAGGGTCTCTAGGCACAGGTAGGCACTATTTTCTTACGTATATGTACTCACTTTAGTAGGAAAATCTTTCTTCAACTCTCGAATACTCTGGCACCAGTAGGCTTCGCATTTCTCGGAAATCAGCTCGATGTTCAAGAAGGATCCTTGACCAGGTCCGTAGTTCTCGCCAGAAGTCGCTCCACGCACAATTCGTGGTGATACGTTGGTTACCAAATCCTGAAGAATATAAAGAAAAACTTATAATGACTGAAGATTAAGTTAAGCGTGTTTTATCACTTTTTATAATATAAGTATCTATTTGTAGTTCTGTATTTTTTTTTATCTCAGACGGAGGATTAAATAGCGTCAATTTACTTAACTAGTGCGCATGGTTGTTTGTTATTCTTTCAAAAACAGACAATTTAATTACATACTGATTTATTACACGTAGCCATTTGTTTATCCTAGCAAGTTAAGCGGCTGATCTAAAAACATCAACCGTTTTTTAACATAAAACTTGACTTCACAAACAAAAGAAGTTTATTTTCAACAACTCAATAAAACTTTGCATACCTTATCCAAGCCAAAAGTCTTGGTGACAGCGAAGCCCCAGCCCTGCTCGAAGGCGCGGCGGATAATCGCCGAACTGGTGGTGGCCAGCTATCGCTCTATTAATATTGGGCAGTTCAACAAAATGTGACTTTACAATTCAACTTTATTCTATACCTTATCCAAGCCAAATGTCTTGGTGACAGCGAATCCCCAGCCTTGCTCGAAGGCGCGGCGGATCATCGCAGAGCTGGTGGTGGGCGGGGCACTCGCCAGCCCGAACGGGTTCTCGAAGTGAATCCCGCACACTTCTACTGAGAGGTCTACTTCGTCTATCGCGGTATGGAACTTGGGCAGCTCGACTGGTGAAGTGCGCGGAATGTTCTAGAAGGAATTTGATATGTAAATAATGCGAGACGCGAAATATGCTCCAAAGCAGAGTACTGACTTAGGGGCTTATTTCATAGGATGTTCTGGAAGAGTGATACAATGACTGACATAATTCTATTCAAGGAAGGTATTGGCAATACAAAAAAAGTGTTGATATTGAAGAAGATTTTTTGACAATTTTAGGCGCTTCTGCTAAAGAAGTAAACGGAAAAACGAATAAGTGAGGTTGTTACTAGTGATTAAGTAAAGTTAAACTTGTTTAAGCTATAAAGCACTTAATGGATGACGCAAACAATTCCAAATAAATAAAAATGTAACTAAATAAAACATTGAATAATTTTACGATGTAAGTACCTACCTATTACTAGAAACAGAAACAGGATAAAAATATTCTGGTAATTTTAATAGTACCTAATCCATATTCTTTACCTGTAAATAACAGTGCATGTGCCACGCTGCTGTCTTGCCATCGTTCACAGATTCGACGGTAGTTTCAGCGACTCCCGCGAGATCTCCACCCACGAATACTTGCGGGTTGCTAACGCTCTGCATCGTCAAACTGTCTATTTCTGGCAATCCCCAACGGTTCAGTTTCACACCTGACATCGCTTCTTTCACTGAAAAATATTTTTAAGGTATTAATATGGATAATTATCGCACAGGGATATCGTTAAGATTCGGTACCTTAGTAGTCAGTGCTCATAGTTTTATCCTCAATGACTGCTAACACGTGGTTAAATATAAATATAAAATTTTTTTTTACTGTTTACAATATACCATCTTCTGAATCTATTTCACATTGTGTGCGTTTTGATGAAGTTTGTTATAATATTACTTCTACTGATGTTCATTATTCTGGCGAACTGGCTTACACCAAACTGCACTTATATCTATACTAATATTATAAAGCTGAAGAGTTGTTTGTTTGAACGCACTAATCTCGGGAACTACTGGTCCGATTTGAAAAATTCTTTCGGTGTTAGATAGCTCATTTATCGAGGAAGGCTATAGACTATATATCATCACGCTACGGCCAACAGGAGTGGAGCCACGGGGGTGAAACCGCGCGGAGCAGCTAGTTTTAAATATAGCTCAAATATCACTCACCATCTGTATCATACAGTCCAGAACCAAAAGCAGAAATAATGAAGTTAGCTTTCAGTTGCATGATTTGGTCTTCGTCTTCTATCCATTCTCCATCGTCTAATTGCTCTGCGCGACACATTTTTAATGCAGCAATCTGTAAAATATAAAAAATAAATAGGTACTGTTTGAATATAAATTGCAGATTCAATTTTCAAATAAGAATTCAATCTGTAGGTTTTTACCTTTCCATTCTTAACAATGACTTCTCGAGGCGACATGAATGGAACGAATTCGCATTTTTCTTCTTTTGCCAAATCAACCTGTGAAAATAAATTATTGAATAATATTGAGATTATTTAGCAAGAGTTAAACCATAGCGAAAAAAATTATTTTTATCTGTATAAATACACTAATTCCCTGATTTGAAACCAAATAATTTACTATATGCAACTTTACAGAAATACGTCGAATCATGCGTGGTAGGGATAAGAAAAAGATGGCGCGTAACGGAAAAATGTCACGCGTAAGGACAAAATGTTACACTAATTTTTTTCCAACCCCGATAAAGAAGTTTCACTTCAAAAATAATAAATATTATAAGGAATATCACCTCTTCAGGAACAGCGCGTATATTAGTGAATCCCTTCCTAAACACGACATACACGCGTCTAGCGCCGCACCGGAGGGCTGACGTCGCGCAATCGAACGCGGTGTCCCCAGCTCCAAGCACTATCACGTTGCCGTGTAGCTCTGGTAGGGAGGACTTGCAAGAACATAGTCCTGTGAAATATGATTCTACACTAACGGCCTTACTAATAAAAAGTTAAACAATGGATAAATTTTAACCATTTTCTACCATAGCTGTGTCCTGCTCTTGCTCACATGAAACGTCAATCATAGAAACAAGACAGGTTGCTGCAATAACTAATCCATTGAATAGCGAATGGGTAACATTTTATTAGTGACCGTTATATTATAAAGAAGAAAACTTTGTTTGTTTGTTTGATTGATTGTAATGAATATCATATACTACTGGACCGAGTATAAAAATTCTTTCACCATTCGAAAGCTACATTATCCACGAGTAATATAGGCTATATATTATCACGCTAAGACCAACAGGAGCGGAGCCACGCGGGTGAAACCGCGCGGCACAGCTAGTCTTTAGTAAAATGTTATCTGCGTGTAACGGGATAGGTTATACTTTTTTTTGCTGGAAATCTAAGGTGTAAAGATGGATGGAACTTAAATTGTCACAGCATTATGTAACGGCTTGCTGTTACATTTATTTAACATATTTTGTACGTATGTAATTTATGTATATGTCACATTAAACTAATACTAAAATAGCGATGTATAGTTCTCTCATAATGATAGTTTTTTTTCGTTTGAGTATTTCTGATGTTGTGCAAATTAAGTAGGTACATATTTATAAACAGAAAATTAAAATGTGAGCTAATTTATCGTAAAAAACATACATACCTCTTTTACTTCCTTTCGCTACCAATGGTAGAAAGTCCTTGCTGGTGTAGAAACCCATTTCTTGATTAAGATTTTTGAAGATCGGAATACTCTTAGGCTCGGGGAGACCGATTCCCAAGAATACAGCCGCATGTCCATCTTTTAGGAGACCCTGTAATTATAATGGTGTTTTTCTTACCACGTTACTAATTAAAACTATGTATTCGATAAGTATTTTGTTAATATTTTAGGTAGATCTTGATGATACAAAAGCCTATTAATTAAGAGGTATTTTATTAAAATCCGCCATATTTTCATATTACGCATAAGAGTAAATAACAAAGTCTGCTTATTATAAATCACCCGACAGTAATTTTTTCGTGGCTTGATTTCTAATAATTAATTCGGTTGAAGTTCTTCAAACGAAATTTATATTAACATTTAACATACCTCAACAGTTAAATCTTTAGTGGAGAGAGATCTATTAGTAGCAAACTTCACTCCCAAATTCTTGACGAGATCAACTTCATACTGGACCACGTCATATGGCAAACGGTACTGCGGTATTTCAGAGGAGCTGAAAAATACTTCAAATAAAGCTATATGCCATGTTTCATTTTTTAGAAAATTTGGAAAGTATAAATATGTACTAGACCTATAGAAATGCATTTGTTTTAGGTAGGTACCTAGGTATTGCATTCAGGATGAATTTAAATATGTAGTAAGAAATATCCTTACCTAAAGATCAGCTATACGTCTATGATACAGACTAACAGAATAAAATATACATAGAGTTACTTTTTCATTTATAATAATAATATTAGTAGGATCATTTTTTGGCCGTTTATTGAAGAAATATTTATTGTCCTGAAATATTTATTTATTATTAATTACGGCGTATATCTATGGTCTATTTTACAATAGTTACGCTTTCCAGTATCGATAACGATATCATAACAACATATTGTGCATACACAACATAATTAAAGTCAGAACTATGGCATGTTACATTAAAATAATATAGACATCTTATTAGTTATTATATCAGCTTCACAATATGAGAGTATCTATTACATTATAAAACGACCTATGACTTAGTATGTTATGAACTTATGATTACTCATTCATACTTATTATTGTTTTGTAATACATTTTAAAACTGTTATTCATTATCAAGTAATGTGTGCTTTGTTAATAAGATAATTATTTAAAAAAAAACATAATTTTGATGAATTTGATAGTTTTAAAGGAAAGGATAAACATGGACAGGAATCAGTTATCAGACCCGCGTCTTTTTGGCAAAAAGTGCGTTTCAAAACGTTCATCCTAAGATGAATTCCTAAAAGGAAGCAATAAATAGAAAATAATGATATCAATACGATACGACTTTAATAATTATGATTTGTCATTGTTGTTTTATCTCCTTTATCTCACATAATATATTTGTGAGCAAGTTTAAGTATTGATAATAAATAACAAGAATGAATATTCTTTCTTACCTCAAGCCACCAAGATATTTCTCCTTTTCATACACAGTAATGTTCTTATAACCGAGTCTAGCCAGGAAGCATGCGCAACTAATGCTGGCCGGACCACCGCCTACGAGCGCGATCTTCTGGTCACCGCCTTTGGGGAGCGGCTTCGTTTTCGGGTCTAGAGTTTGGGGTATACCCATCTTCATGAATACCTATGAAATAAGTGAGGTGTTTATGCTATTGCTTCTACCGTCAAGTGATTATCATAATATATTTTTTTAGATATTGTGAGCAATTTATAGAAAGATTTAGTTCTAGAATCGATCAAGATTATAAAATCTCTAAATAACCAATGCAAGTCGTAAACAAGTCGTAAACTAATTAGTTTATTTATGTGTTTACTAGATTTCCGCCCGCGGCTTCGCCCGCGTTTGCAAAGGAAAACCCGCACAGTTCCCGTTCCCGTGGGATTTCCGGGATAAAAACTATCCTATGTGTTAACTCAAGTTACCCTCTATATGTGTGCTAAATTTCATTGTAATCGGTTCAGTAGTTTTTACGTGAAAGAGTAACAAACATCCATACATCCATACAAACTTTCGCATTTATAATATTAAGTAGGATTTATGAAATAGTTATTGAGTAGTTATTGTATAAAATATGTCAAATTATCAGGAACAGCAACAGCAAGCAGTGTTTATATCTGTACCTACATCTTTATATCTGGAGGATTTAGTATAATATTTATTAACTTAACAAAGTTGCCAGTTTTGCATGTGGTGCATTCCAAAATATACATACGAGATGGTTTTGTATTACAGCTAAAAAAAATATTAATGATTTAACCAACATTTCAATATATAGAAGTATACATACGTCAACAGCGAAATGCTGTAGTCCCCCTATATTAATGGCCCCCTCCTCGCTCGCGTGCAGGTTGCAGCCGCCCACACAGAGGTCGCTAGTGGGACACACCATGCCGCATGTGAGGCCCAACGGGTTGTCAGAGAGAATCGCTTTTGCGGCGCCATAGTAGTTCTGGAAGAAGTTTTATTTGTATGGTAGGAAGCGAAAATACTTTATATTATATTTTATATACTTTATATAAAAATAAAGATATAATAAAGGGAATTTAAATTGTTTCAAAAACTCGAATAAAATTCTAATGTGCATCAAATTCCTCCACTAAATCGATTTTTTTAATTTTATTTTTCGATACACTGTGCTATATGAATGTGGCAAATCTCCGATAAAGGTAGATAAAATTTAAATAAAAGCCGTTAACTATTTACATAAATTATACTGATATCCATTCATTCTGGAAATAACACAAATAAAAAATTGTCCTAAGTAAACAATAATTAGATCTTTACCCGATTAGCGATGCTAGTGATAAAGCTCTTGACATCGATTTGCGTGGGACAGGACTTCTGGCAAGGGGCATCAGCACATTTGAGGCATCTCGCTGCCTCCTTGAGCGCGCCTCTTTCAGAGAGCGTGGTATGTTTGATGTCGTCGAAGTTTTTCGTAAGCGATGGACAGGCCTGTAAAAATAATATGATGTTTACATATTTTAATTGGAGATTGGATATAGGTACCCATTGTAAAGGTAAGCATGACGGTAGGTAAACATATGAAAAAAAAAATTGATTGATAGCAGTCAGTGTAGCTTTTCGATTACATAAATTATGATTATTTTTAGTTCTACTTTATATGTATGTCTTGGATAAGAAACGTGTTTATTACTTTTAAATTCCTGATCCTCTTAAGCTTCACAAAACAGTACACTGGCCTTATCGTATTTGATAGAAAAGTGAGTAAGATACGAATAGTTAATTAGTCGGCAATCATCTAAATATTATTAACTTACGGAGGTACATTTTCTGTCAGAGTTGCGCTTCCAATGCTGTTTATTCTTCTTGGTCTCTACTGATGGCACCAAGTTACTGAATGGCTTGACCTTGGGATTTAATTTGAGTAAATTCTGAAATAGGAGATAGTTTTGATGAATAAAATAATTGATTTAGTAAATTGAGATTTATTAAATGTAGCAGTCGTTTACAATTGTTAAGTAGATACTAGTTATTAATTATTCTGTGCTATTGGCACGACTGATAGATTCTCTAATTTAAAATTAAATTTCATGACTACTGTACTTTATCTTTATACTATGGTACAGGAGTACCATAGATAGTAATCTATATTCAGATATTTAAAGGGTTATTTTCATGGATAAATACATGCCATCTGTTGGTTAATTTTGTTATTAAGTCATATTACTGCTACAAGTACCACACAATTAAAAAGTACTGTACATGTACGGAATTGCGAACAATAGTTGTTCACAGTTATAAATTGCCTTTGTTTAATTATTATAGTTTATTGTATAGGGACGGATAGGCACCGTAGAGACTAGAGTGTAGTGTAGAATATTATCTCATTAGTACAATTTGACTTATTTACCTATATGTTATAGTAACTATAAAGTATTATTAATCATGGGTTCTCGATACTTTAGGGGATTTTCTAATAATAGCATAATAAGATAAAGATAGCAGATAAGACAAATTTCTAAGATAATAATATTATTATTGTCTTTCTACTATGAGCGTTACGTTCAAAACATGGACAAGTTATTATAAAAGTGTACTTGTAAATACATATTTGTTAATTTAAAAACTTCATTTCATATAAATTATTGATCATGATCGATAAACTTGTAACTGTTTTAGTTATAGATTTACCTTTCACATACCTATCAAGCAATTACAAGTTACCAAGAAACGCAAGTTTCATAAAGAAAATCTTTGTGTAAGTTAAAATAATTATTATTAATATAAACTAGTTATCGAAAATCCTTGGAGTTGTATATCGTTCCATTGACACTAGGTACTGCGTTTCATTAATCGACGATCACTTTATGATAAAATTGTTTATATTTTCATATAATACTGACCTCAATATCCGGCAGCTCTTGGCTCAATAATTTCGCCATTTCACTGAACTTTATTGTCTTTGAAATAGTGATGAATTTCGGAAAGCTATATATTTACGTAGATAATTTCGCGGCGTAGTGGACTGCTCACTGGCAGTGCGTCACATACGACTAAACATTATTTCAAGTTCTTAATCGACGTATTTTATAAACGTGTTTATCTTTGTACTATCGCTGTTGCGAACAAAAGTACATCTAGATTACTTTTAGGATATGAACGGAAACTTGTGAAATTTACACTTACCACTGGGTAAAAGGGGCGAGGTTTTGTAAAAGATTGAATTTATAAAAATATATTACATATACATTGAAAATTTGTCTTATTTACATTGAATAAGTCTAGATTTTATATATTTTTAATACATACTTAAACTTCTTCCTACTACAGTAGGTACTTCAATATTAGGTACCTAGACCATAGAAGTCTTCATCAATAACACTGGTCAACAATGATTTTGTTGCCCTGGATGTGAAAGTGGTTTCGAATAATTTAATGCATTTTATATATAGAACTATTAATGGTTTTGGTAGATTGGCTCTAGTTTTTTTTTATCCTAATTTTCTTACTAGACTCTAAAACGCAGCATGAAATAGAAGGTATATTTGTTTTACATCATTTATTTATTACAAAGTTTTACTTATTGTTTTGTTTTAGTATTTAATTAATTCAAATGGATATAAAAATAGAGAAAAATCATTAAAACTTATGAAATAGTACAAGGAAATAGATTTTATAAGCTTCTCTTCTTAGTTAATTTTGGGACAATAGTTTTCTTATGGACCATCAGTAATCTGCCATCATGTGACGATCCCATATACCCTGATACCATTATTCCATAATTTTTACTTCTTTTTCGATGTGTTCTTCCTGTTTCCCACAGAAATTCCGCAGATTTACTGGATATCTATCCAGGAGACTGTGGGCAAAGTGTAGCTTTATGCTTGTATTTGCTCATAAAATAATGAAGTTTTTTAAACAACTGTTGTGCCATTTCTTTATAATTTGGTGTTTTAAATTAATCTTAAATTAATTAATACTATATCTCTCCATTATTTACATTCAGCATCAGTTATTAAATTTTGTTAAATTTTCATTTTTTATCAATTGTCGACACGCCCGTCCTGTAGGGCCATCGTGTATTCTTCTTATACTTCTAGATTCCCTCAAAGGCCTAAATTTTCATATTTATTAATTATTATTCCTAATGAATTTGCTTTGTCTAATTCTATTAATAAAAACATCAAGGGAATTTTGTATACCTATCCACTTTGCTGACCAAGTGCTACTGGGTTTCTTTAACTCAATACAAACCGAACATTATTGTTCATAAAAATGTTTTTTTTACAGAAACCATTTATTATTCTGATATTCTACAGTCAGTTTTATAGAATAGGGTTATGTCTGAGCGAATAAATGTGCAGAAAACGTAATTCACCTAAAAATAAACACTTGTTAGTAACCCGTACTCTGAAGGGCCGTAAGAAATTTTTATATATGAAAATCCAAATTAAAAAAAAACTAGAGCCAATTAAATAATTTTAATGATTACATTCACAAACTGGGTACTTGAAATATATAAATCTGTAGAAATATCCAGGGCAACAAAAAAAAATTGTTTTTTTGTTGAGCTGTGTAATCTTCCCAACTTAAATTATTCGGCCTGATAAAATTTGTAGTTTCATATTACCTTTGATTTATTTGAATAGACTGATTGTATTTACCCATTATTTAGGTGCCTGTTTAATTGTTGCTATGTTAACACTTCACGCATTACGCAATAGATAGGCAGATTGTGCTATCGGCTCCTGTTGTTGATAAGCTTGTATCATATTATGTTTATATGAATATCACTATTTATTCTCATTCGTATTTCATTTGGTTGGCTTTTTTTCAACAAGATTCAATTATAAAATGATTATTTGACATGATTGATGATATTTAAATATTTCATCAATAACAACACTGAATAAAAATGCTGGGTGTATCATTTTGCTCACAATAGTCAATAAGTAACAAATAGGTAATAATAATAATTTTAAGAGCTATACCATTTTCAGCATATTTGGGAATCCCCGAGAATTGTGAACATAATGAAAAGGGTTACTATTTCAATTAAGGGTTAAATTGAATTTTTTTTATAAAGCACCCGCCATCACTGGGTGTTGTATGCTTTCCTCTGGAATATTGTCCAGAGACCTTTAATATCGATCAGAATAAAAATACCTACAAATAAGGCCCGAATTAATACAATTTTCCAATAACATTTCCAATTAATAGTATGTCCAATAAAATTTTTCAAATGATACATGATACATTTAATAAATTGGATATTGAGTAGCTTGCTTATCACACAATAGTTAATAATAGACCCTTGAGAAAAAATTACACGATAATTGTCTTTTTAAGTGAACGGCAAAGGCGATTGCAAATAAAACACACACTTGAACAGTTAATATAAATATATTTTGAATTATTCAGAGGCTTCACAATATTTGGAAGAATTACTCGACACTTCTGTTGCATACGGCGTACCTTATATATACGTTTTATTTATTGTAGAAAAATAATATAATACAAGCTGTTACTAAAAGCGGGGACACTTACTTCGAATACACAATTATTAATAACAATTAGGCTTACCATTTGTTTAAATATATATTATGAATTAATTCTGATTATTTACGACTTTGAGATGCTTTTTTTAAAGAACTAATGAACACATTACCTTAAACGGGTAGAAACTCACGAGTTTTAATTCTTTTCTTATAACTGGCAATTGGAAACGACTTACACAAATAAAAACAGCTTCACACTTGCATATTGCAATTGCTCTAATCAAGAAGCTTATATATAATACACTGGAGATTGCACTATGAACGTTGACTTGTCACGGGAAGGTATGACCTTGAATGACGCCTGGTTGTTTTTTGTCCCTTTCACACCTAACTTGGCAAGTTGGTGTGAAAGGGATGAAGGAACAACCAGGCGTCATTCAAGGTCATACCTTCCCGTGACAAGTTAACGTTCATAGTGCAATCTCCAGTGTATTAGATATAAGCTTCTTGGCTCTAATCAACGAGTACAATCGGCAGATGTCATTCAATTATTTTATTTTATTTGATACATTATAATATGTATATTGAATACTAGGTGATTCGACACACAAAACGTTTAAATAAACCAAATCTAATGAAATTAACTCATTCATTTTATTTGTATTTTAAATTGTTAAGTTAAAAAGTTAAAAAAATATACGAAATATAAATTTTGCAATTAAAGTATCTACACAGAAAAGAGTTATACTTGCATCGTAATATTTTTAAAGGATATTAAGAATGTAATGGTAAGCCTTACATAACAAATTTATAAGCTAACACCGATTTATACATAGGTTACAAAATTGATAAATTTGGACTAAAATATAGAGGTTATGTGCTACCATTTAGTGAGTTACATAAAACATCAAAACATTGTTTTAATATATGAAATGAAAATTAAAAATAATTTATACCAAATAATAAAAATTGCATTTTGAATAGTACTTATTATGTCCTTACGCCGTTATTCGAGGCCTTTAAACAATAATGAGAGAGACATCTTTGATTTCCGGCCGACATTTCGTAGTTGTAGTTCCAATTATCTCCACAGAGGGCCTCGTTGTCGCGCTTCCGTTTTTACCAGAGTGACGTTTGTACAGCTAAGCTTTTAAATAATGGTTTTCGCAGTAATTAGCTCATTGGCGTCTTAACTTTCGTACCGACAGTATATCTTTGGATAACGCTGTTAGCGTTCGTTTATTATCCTTTGGAATAAAAGTTGTAGTTTGCTATTATAGTTATTACGTTTTCAAATTTGAAAGTAAAATTTTAAATATTAAAATTAGTAACAGTTTAAAATTTAAATAGAAGTTGTCGTGTAAAGTGTATTTAAAATGAGTGACGGAAGTAGTGAGAAGATGCCAAATGATAATTTGGTATCCAGCGATTCTTCGTCGTCGTTATCGTCGGATGAAGAGGAGGTCGTACGTTTACCTAAAAAGACGGTTAAAAGAAAACGAAAGAGCAGCAAACCTAGTAAGATCAAGAAAACACGTAAGGAAAATGAAAGTTTGTCATTACTTTCAAATCAGGTCAGTGAAATACAGCATTTTCTTGCGAATTTCTCCTCTTGTTTTGGCTACTACCCGCCGGGGTATAGTTATTGTTCGGATGGAATTAATTTAGATAATTGTGATCATGTAAGCGAACCGGCTGTCGAGCCGAGCGTTTCTTTTAACTTCGATTTGACCACAAATTTAAAAGAGCCAACCGTAGCAAATACTTCAACTGAACATTTGCAATTATTAAATTCTCTGCAACACTTTAATTCGGAGAATTGGACAAACGTACGTTATGCCGATATTCAAAAATTGTATAACGCTCGTCCGGGATTTGTTGATCTTGAAGTTAACGATGAAATTAAACAATTCGAAAAATCTAATAATTTGATTGCAACTGAAAAGTCGTTAAGTGCTATTACTCATGCGTTAATTATGCAAAGCGATGCGTTAAAAAAGGGCGTATCGGAATTGTTACAATGGACTAATGACAGTGAGGAAATAAACAAAGAATCTTTGCTTTCTAAAATTAAAGAGACTTTTTCGGGCAGTTTTCAAAAAATTTCTCTTGATTGCTTTCAATTAGTATGCGGTCGGCGAGCGGATATTGTTGAACAAAGAAGGGATTTTTTCTTAAATTTGGTAAAAGATAAATTTTTAAGGGTTAGTTTAAAAAAGATTCCGCCTTCTTGTGAATATATTTTTGAAAAGGAAGCATTTTCTGAATTTTTAAAAATAAATGGCGGTATTAATAAAATTTTTTCGCAAAATAAATCCTCCTTTTCTGCGCAAGAAAAGCGAGCTATTTCTGGGTCCCAGGCTGCGCAACCTGGACCTAGTACGTTTATTCAAAACCAAACCGGTCGCCCCTGTGCACCGTTTGCGTTCAATTATAATAATAGTTTTAGACATTATGCACCTCCCAAAGGAGTGCGTCCTAATTTTGACTTTAATGAGCGTTTATTTCGACCTCAATTTAGATCACAATCTAAGCAAATGCGTTTTAACCGACCGCAATCTAACAGTACTAGTGCCTCGCGTCCAGGAGGCAAAGGTGATAAAAGATTTTGACTATTTACAGACGTTTCGGGGGGGCAGGTTAACGGAGTTTGTCAGTATTTGGAAAGAGAGAGGTGCTCCAGAAGCACTGCTAAAAATAATAACAGGTTACAAAATTCCTTTTCAAGCGAAACCGCCCTTGGTCATGCCGCGCCATACCAAAGTCCACTATCAAACTGCCCCATCTGTCGAGATGGATTTGGCAATAAACAATATGCTAACCGAAAATATTTTACAGCATGCCCCCGAAACGCCCAGTTTTTTATCTACCCTCTTTCTAACACCAAAAAGCGACGGTTCAATGCGTCCAATTTTCAATTTAAAAAGACTGAATCAGTATCTCAAAATAACGAAATTCCGACTAATTTCGGTACATCGAGTTCCAGATTTTCTACAGCCGCACGATTTCATGGTAAAAATCGATCTCACCCAAGCGTACTGTCACGTGCCCGTGGCCGTGAGTCATCGCTGCTTTTTGAGGTTGATGTACAAGGGCCAGATGTTACAGATGACCTGTTTACCATTTGGGCTCGCAACAGCACCCAAAGTTTTTGCGTCCCTGACGAACTGGACAGCGGAATTTCTGCGCGAAAAAGGTATTCGAATCATTGTTTTCCTCGACGATTTTTTAATTGTATGCCAGGACAGAGCCAAGCTCGTCAACCAAGTGGAGTTCGTGCTAAAAAGTCTACAGGAGCTGGGCTGGAAGGTAAACACCAACAAATCGATACTCTCACCTCAGACCTCTTTAGAATACCTGGGTATAGTATGGGACACGTGGCAGAACAGGAAGTGTTTACCACAAAACAAAATCCGGAAAATAAAGGTAAATATTTCACATCTATTGGAGAGTCAGGTCATAACTTTGAAAGAGGCTCAGAGTACTGTAGGCTTTCTAAATTTTGCCCGTCTCGTACTACCCCAGGGCGGCTAACTTTCCGTTGTCTTTTAACACTTTCAAACAGACTGCTGAAACACCAAGGCCGAACGTCGTTTCATCTGCCGCAACACGTGGTCAAAGAGCTCAAGTGGTGGTTGGTAAATTGCGAGAAGTTCTCTCGAATTCATCCTCCCTCAACCACACATTTCTTAACAACGGACGCGGCGGATTCGGGTTGGGGGGCCGAGCTAAACGGTATTCATATGAAGGGAGAATGGGTGGGCGCAGAAAGCTTACTTCATTCGAACCAAAAGGAAATGCTCACTGTTGTCAAATGTTTAAGGGAAGTAGGTCCCTCTCTGATTCATTCGTCAGTTCTTCTACAGTGCGACAACAAAGCCGTTGTAGCCTACTTAAAAAACGAAGGGGGTTGTCGGTCGGCGGAACTGATGAGACTAACTTACAACATTCCAGGCAGTTACAATATGGAAGCAGATCGCCTATCGCGGAACATGTCCCCCGCGGAATGGCATTTACTACCATCAACGACAGATCTAGTGTTTGCGAAATGGGGAGTGCCAGATGTAGATCTTTTCGCTTCAACACGAGCTCATGTGGTACCCAAATATGTGAGTCTAGACCAACGGGATCGACAAGCATGGAAACACAACGCGTTTGCTTGGGAGTGGACCTTCAGGTTAGCGTGGGTATTTCCTCCTCAGAGTGTCCTGCCACGAGTGTTGATGCATCTCAATCGAGCGAAAGGTATGTACCTAATAGTAGCACCGAGGTGGCCGCGGGCGTTTTGGAGAGCAGATCTGAAGTCGCGAGCGATAGCACCACCCTTCACCGTCCGCCACCTGGAGACCAAACTAATAGATCTGACCACGGGCCTCCCTCCACCAAAGGTAAAGAATATGGTTCTCGAAATTTGGAAATGTGGGGGTGGACGCAAGCATTAGAAACATGGTCAAGCCAGCAAAAATCGCTGTTGCGGTCAGGATGGCGAGGCTCTACTCTTAAAACGTATAAACCTGCTTGGGAACGGTGGATTAATTGGTGTTTAAAACACAATGTCGATATTAAGAATCCAACAGGATCTGATTTAGCCAAATATTTAGCTGATTTACATTTAGTCGAAAAACTTGCTTATAGGACAATTTTAGTTCATAAATCAGACGTGTCCACTTTATGTAAAACGGAGGACAATTCTAAGTTAAGTTCGAATATTTTAGTAAAACGGATATTAAAAGCTATAGCAAATACTAGCCCAAAATTGCGCGCGGGTAACATTTGGGATACTTCCATTTTGATATCATGGTTAACTAATCATAATGTGCAGAATAGTAGTAACTTGTGGGAAATTTCACGCCGTTGTGCCATTATATTATTATTGTGTTCAGGTCATAGAATACATGACTTGACACTTTTGAGCGTTGCAGAAGGCTTTTATATAGATAGTACCATAGAAAATTCTATAGTTTTTTGGCCTAAACATGGATCTAAGACTGACTCGGATTCATATGTTCAATCGGGTTGGAAATTATTGTCAAACGCAAATAACTATAATATCGACCCCGTATTTTGGATTAGGAAGTTATTCGATCTGGGCATGGATAGGCGTAACTCGGCTAACGTAGATAATTTATTTGTAACCGTTTGTGGCAAGGCGAAAGCAGCTTCTAGAACTGTAATAGCTGGTTGGGTGAAATCTGCTTTGAGAGAGGCGGGGGTTGAAGCTGCTCCTGGTAGCGTTCGATCAGCTGTTGCCTCTAGGAGCTGGTTAGACAATGAACCTATAGATAAAATTCTTGCAAGGGGAAATTGGAGGTCACAAAATACCTTCAAAAAATATTATAGAAAAGAAGTGAGACCGGTTAATAATCAGAACAATTCTTTATGTGCTCTCTTTGAGCCCTTATCACAATAATAAATTGAAATGATTATATTAATTTATTTTTTGTAATTAATCACATTGGCGTCTTGTTTACCAGGCGAAACCAAACAATGTCTCATTATTGTTTAAAGGCCTCGAATAACGGCGTAAGGACATAATAGTTGAGTTTTACTTACCATTAAAACTCGTATTATGTCCAGGAGCCTTATTCGAGGCCTTACATTAAGACCTGCCTGGTAGTTAGTTTGATTAAATAATTAATAAAATTAAATTATTTAAAATAATGAGACTCAATGAGCTAATTACTGCGAAAACCATTATTTAAAAGCTTAGCTGTACAAACGTCACTCTGGTAAAAACGGAAGCGCGACAACGAGGCCCTCTGTGGAGATAATTGGAACTACAACTACGAAATGTCGGCCGGAAATCAAAGATGTCTCTCTCATTATTGTTTAAAGGCCTCGAATAAGGCTCCTGGACATAATACGAGTTTTAATGGTAAGTAAAACTCAACTATTTTTGACAATTTACTAATTCTTGACAATATTTATTCATATTCAATTTAGCGCGTACACGAATAAAAATATTAAAATTGTTTATATAACATATTTATTTATTTCTAACCGAATACATTTGAACTAATATAAAATGCGTTCAAAGCCCACTATGAAATGATTCCTTCTAAATATAAAAAAATGCAACACCAAATCAAATGGTGCGTACGATTACATATTTTATTAAAAACTAAATTACATTTTATTTACATGCTCATATTTCTAAATATTTGCATCTGAACAATACATACATTAAAACCTTATTCCTATGAACCTATTTTGTGCAATTGTTGATGCTTTTAAAAAGTTAAGCAACTACTACATAGTTCTATTTTCAAATTTTAAAATTAACGAATATAGTCTATGGCATCGTAATCGTAACGTCGAAATGAGGGTGACAACAAGCAGTAACAATAGGCATGACGAAAGATTTTGAAATCCTCTTCCATAATGTGTGTATACGTTTACTATACAAGAAAAACCCTATATTTCAGTAATATACTTAAATTTAACGAAGATAAAAGCCATTTTTCAAAAAATATTTATCAACTGTGCCAAAACAGCTCGGAGGTGTCATGGCGTAAGCGTGACGTCACTCTTTAGTAAATACGTAATTATTTGTATGCATTGCGAAGAAAATTAAAGAAATATTTATTTAATATGTGTTATAGAAACGAATTTCAAAGTTTATAAGTGGTGTGCAGTATTGCAGTGTGAATCCACATTAAAATAATACTAAAAAATATGTTAGTAATTATTTTAAGCGAGAAAATAATAAGAAATGATTGTATAAAGTTGTCGCGGAGAACCCCGAAACCACGTATTCGTGAATTCGCAATTATATTTCTGTTCCGAGTCGATAAAGCATACGTGAAACAATAGAAAATAAATAAAAATGCGTATTCTCAACATATTCATAACAACAAAATACATCTGACGTGAGTTGTTTACTTAAGCGTGACGTCACGCGTGTTTTAGTCAAAATGGCCAACTGCAGAATTTCAATGTTTTATTTTATTGATAATCTCATTAATCTTAGTGTTTTTAAGATTTTTAAGTCACTATATTGAATTCATTTATTATACATTTTCCCTTAAAAACACTAATACGATCATTTATGGATACTGTCGTCATGCCTATTGCACACACCTTAGACGCGTCCATATTCCATACGTGTAATAACTATTTAACCTTATAACCTTAGGAGTGGATTTAGACAATAATTAACTCGCCACTACACAATAAAAACGAATACATAACATGTCGATAGCGTACAGGAATAAAATAGCTAGAGGCCGTAAATCGAATCTAGTCAATTATAGCCTAAACCCGGTATCACATTTAGCGAAAATGCCTCCTTGAACTAATCTATGCGATCGAATTTAGAAGGAGAATGACAATAGCAGAGAACGATATAAGTGTTGTCCTCTTAAATTCGGTCGGTTAATGCTATGTTTAATTGTGCGGTGTAATGCAGTAGTTAATACGATATAATATGATATCTGCATCATACATCTATTTATTATAAATATTGAAGAAATTTAAATCGGCTTTATTTTAGACGGGGTACTGTGACGTAACAATAACTAAGATAATAATTTTGCTTGGCTTGGCTGTGGGTTTTAAAAACGTTGAGATTTTTATTATATTTTTTTATCTGTTCTTAACATAATATTGCTGTGCAATTTAAACTTTGATTTATTTTATTTTGAATTTAATTTTAAACCTTTTAAAGGTCACGTATAAATGAAGATATCATTGTAGTCTACTGTTATAGCTTATTTAGCTTCTGACGATATGTATTACCGCATCGACAATGCGGGTGCCTCCGAAAGAACTTTAGAAATAATTTTGTATCAAACTTAAACAATAATCTTATAAAATCCACCTTTAAATATTGTACCTCGCTCTCGATCGCTGTAGGACATTCGCCAATAATAATGTATATTTATTTCACTGTAATTAATGCTGTTAATTAAAATTACAATATACATAGGTACATATATAAACTCTTAGCGAATACTGAATATGTACTTATCGAAAACTACCATGAAATACAACAATGGAAACAAAAATAAGCAATAATCGAAAAATATAATCTCTGCCTAACATAAAATTTAACAATTCCACGTCAAACGAACGACCACTTATCCGTGTGGTCAGAGCCAAATGTACGACAATAAAAAAAACAAGTGGTGGGCAAATAACCTTTAATTAATGTAGGAATGTATTAATTCTATTTCCAGCGTCAGTGAAAGCACCCAAAAAATACGAAATATTACGTTTAAAATTGTATAAAACGACTGCCATATTGTAACCATAGAGAAATGTCAATGTCATTTCACAGATAATACAAAAGCGTTTACATATACGGACCTCACTCACATCCACGTTACATTAATGATTATTAACGTTAAAAATTAACATCTATGTATGCATTTGCAGTCCATTGTTTGTGTCAGCGCACTGTGGTGTCGGAATCGACGGATGGTGGTGCGGCTTGTTGCTAGCAATGCTGTTTGCACTGGCTTCAGCTTTTCTACACTATCTGCGGACAACAAGGATATTTTAATATAAAATGAATTATTATGAGGAAATGATTTTGATATCTATAACATTAGAAAAATACAATTTATCATGACTTGCCACTTAATATCGTTCTAGAAACTTCGTTTCAGTTACAGAAGATCTTTCGTTTCATCTTGAAGGGTTACTTGCAGCGCAACCGCACCTTACTCGGGTGAAAACTTGAAAACATTCGTACAATATACCAATTTTTTCATTCTTATATGGAAAAACCATTTATAATTTGCTTATGGGGGTTCACGGATTCGTGCGAATGTAAATGACCAGTATAAGTCTAGATTCTATCTAGAAAGTTGGGTGCAACCTAACCTTGTAGTATGTATTCTAGAAAATTCGAGAATGTTCTAGAAGCTCATCTATGCAGCCCTTACAGCAGCACGCACTTCCGTTTCACCTTGACGGGCTGCACAGCACACAACTACAACTTTAACAGGCCGCATTCTGGAAAGGTCGGGAATGTTCTAGAAAGTTGGAGAATGTTCTAGAAGCTCACCTATGCAGCCCTTACAGCAGCACGCACTTCCGTTTCACCTTGACGGGCTGCACGGGGCACAGCACCGCGCGGATCGCCTCGTCGAACACCGTCTTGAGGCCCTTCTGCGTGAGCGCGGAACATTCTAGATACCGCACCGCGCCGATCTCCTTCGCCATACTTAGGCCCTGGAACGTAAGAACAAGGAAGCTTTTTATTCGAGTAATTTTTATAAGAACTTGATGTTATGGATTCGTGTAGAAAGATATCTGTTGCTATGTACGTATAGTAAATTTTTTAGGTATGAATAAGCTTTGAATAATCCTTTCACACATTTTTAAATAACTGTTGAATATTGACATTGACAATAACTGGATGATAACAAATTTTTCGTAACACTCGCCAGAAAAATGCCGAAAATCATAACTGTTTCAATTTAAGAAAAGTCTTCTTTATTAATAATAATTAGTCACTAATTAGTCACTAATCCAAGTATAAAATACCTGTGGGTAGGTGATGGGAGCTAGTTTCTTGTCCTTCAACTTTTCGATGGTATCCTTGTCTTCGCGCAGGTCGAGCTTCGTCCCCACAAGGATGATGGGCGTCGACGGACAGTGATGCCGCACTTCTGGGTACCACTGAAATTTGGAAAAGTTTTGTTTTGATTAATTTTAGTGTGAAAATAGTACCTATTTTTAAGTTTGCGTGAGTACATTTAAAAATTTAAGCTCGAATCATTCGAACTCGAACACACGTAAATTATCATATACTTCCTAAACACAGTGTCCGATTTTAGTCTATTTCTCTGTTGATAAAATTTTCCATATTTTAACTTAAAAAAATACCTACATAGCTTTACAACTATGTGTTGTAATGATTGACACAATATACGATATATTTTCTATTTTCTCGTTTTTTGCGTTATACTATTAATTCTAAATCCTCCTTCATACCTTAGCCCGAACGTTCTCGAAGGAAGCCGGGTTGACGAGCGAGAAGCATATTAGGAACACGTCCGTTTGCGGGTAGGAGAGCGGACGGAGCCTGTCGTAGTCCTCCTGCCCAGCGGTATCCCAGAGGCCAAGGTTGATCGGCTTGCCATCTACCATCACATTCGCTGAGTAGTTGTCGAATCTGCAGGGTAATAAAATGGTTTATAAGGGATAATTTTTATGAAGAAGTTATAGATGGACCACTGAATATAAATAAATAATGTTTTAATTATTGTTATTTGTGGGGGAAAAGATAGGAGATAAGTTTATTCTTTTCGTGTTTCAGTTCGCTAAGCTTCTTAAGTTTGTAAAGATTATGAAAGGCATTGCATCAAAGTTGGTATCGATTTACTTCTATTTACATAACTATTTGTATCATACAAATCTTCTGCTACCAATTTTAACAGATATCTCTAAGCTCTAACTAAATACGTGTAGAAATACATCTATCTAGATATTAAACGTGTAGTTCAGCCATGTCAGTATGTCACCACATGTACAAATTAGCGTCTAACATTAAAATCGTGACCTTATTCTCGAAACCACGTATCCAAATGAGCAGTGTTCGTGTCGTCGTGCTAGATGCACTATCTACGAGTGGACATCGTATTAATTAAGCGAAAACCCTTCAGTTGGAATGTTTTAATAAAATTAATGGTTTTGGTATAGTTTTTCTGAATGTGGCTAAGTGTATTGAGCTTTTTTCACAGCTCAATTCAATTCAACCAGCTTTTAAGAACGACTTGTATTATTGTGATAGCTCCTGAATCAGATTCTAGCCAGAAATTAGGTACAATGTCAGAATACAAAGGGCTATTGGAAATCATCTGAGACTTCTGCCTTTCGAAAAGCTAAGAGGTTACTGCTTCTTTGGACTAACCAAGCCATGATTTTTTTCTACAATTTACTTTATACGTAGTATGTTGTATCAATACGTTGTTACGGCGAACAAAGCCAATTTATTAATTTTAAAACATATTGTATACAATTGAATCAACTAAAGTGCCATACATCTGCTACTTTTCGATAACCCACGTTGCAGCGGACGTGACTAACTCTTTCTCAGAGCAGCAGGTGGCGCATTTCTTAGTAATCGACATCCGAGCTTTATTGTTTAATCATAATAAAATTAGCAATATGTTCACTGGCCATAATCGTAGACATATTCTGTCTTACCACAAAAAACTTTAGACAGGGTTTAACTTTAAGTTCGGGTTCTCTTTAATCTGGTTTTGTCGTATTTCACATTGACCACTATTAAAGTGACAAATCCCTGTTTTAAAGGTAGACTGTGTTTAAATTGTTTTGTGGTAAGACCTATATTTAATCTTACAATTGACTATAATGAGGGTATAAATGAAATCTATCTAAATTTAAATATAGAGTCGACGAGGCATCTTACTGCACATTCAATAGGAGGTTAATTTAAACCTGAAGTATTTTTTATCATCTTCTTTACATTTCTTTCAGTTCAATTTACCTAATAAAAATTTAATATTGAATAAAAATTAATATTGAATTTAAAAATAAAATATTGAAACTTATGATTCAGAATTTATTAATTTCAACATCGTTTACTGCAGAATATTCATGCAATACACAACACAACAAGTCTTTTATGTTGTCTATAATGTGTCTTCAGTAAATGATTCGGCTTTAATCGAACATCAGTGCAAGCAGACTACTGACTTGTAATCAATACCGATCAAATTTCTATTTAAAAGAAGACGACTAATATTCTATGAAACTTTAATTTTGCTCGACGAATGTATACGAGATATTTCTTACATGATCACATTACAAGTGTGATAAAGAACATAATACGTAGGGAATTTCATTAATTCAGTTATTCCTGTAAATCCAATATTATGGACGTTTAATATTGTTTGAAAAAGAGCTAAAGAAGAATATTGAAAGGAGTATCGTTAACGATTTCTCAAGTCTAGACAGAAAATAAAATTTGAAATATGAATGGAATGAAAAACTTCTGTAACGGCGCTTAACGACAAAC
The DNA here is from genome assembly GCF_905220415.1 of Colias croceus. NCBI lineage: Eukaryota > Metazoa > Arthropoda > Insecta > Lepidoptera > Pieridae > Colias > Colias croceus. The sequence continues at coordinate 3,093,286 of NC_059547.1, forward strand.
AATTACTTTCTTACGGCTATTCATTTAAAATCCATTTCTTAAAAGCTATATCTTTCTATAGCTATAGCTTGGAGTTAATATTCAATAGTATAAATAGTAGAGTCTAGAAATCGAATAAAATGGAGATATACTTTAAAGGTACAAGTCCGAGACGGGCCGCAGACCGCAAACTGCAACAGCAAACTGCAAGCGACACCACTTGTTTCTATGAACATCTATGAATCGGTGCGCGTCGCGTCTGCAGGCAGCAGTGTCGCCGCGCTTAGAATCAATTTCATAGATGTTCATAGAAACAAGTGGTGTCGCTTGCAGTTTGCTGTTGCAGTTTGCGGTCTGCAGCCCGTCTCGGACTTGTACCTTTATTCATAATCCATACTAATATTATAAATGCGAAAGTAACTCTGTCTGTCTGTCTGTTACTCAATCACGCCTTAACTACTGAACCAATTTGTATGAAATTTGGTATAGAGATATTTTGATACCCGAGAAAGGACATAGGCTACCTTTTATTGCGAAATATGCACCACGGGCGAAGCCGGGGCGGACCACTAGTAAATACTAAAAGACAATCAATAGATAACAATTTAAAAGTATTAATTAAATATTGCTTTTAGCACATGATATCCAATGATTGTCCGTCATAATACACAAAGCAAATTACATAATGATTAGAATAGTAAAGTTTGTCCATTACCTTATATGTTCACACAGAAACCAGTTGAGACAATCTGATACAAAAATAATTTCTCACGAACTTATTTCGTACATACGTGGGACGGACCAGTTGGTCTTAAACAAATCTATCATCATTTTAATACTTTACCATATCTGTTGCTTAATTCTGTATCAATTTACATATTTGATTGTTTCCATGTATAAAGACAAACTAATTCGACTCGCGGTCCTGTTGTTTCAGCATAAAATATGTAAAGTGAAACTATAAATTATTGTATAAAACGGTACTGTTAAATTAACATATTTAAATCGAGCAATTACGCTATCTTCAATTGCTTCAGTGAACACTAGAGTTCTGTACTTTATATAAAAATTGTATGACTTACTTTCCTTTGAAAGTCTTCCTGGCTGGGTTTCACAGTGGCGGCCAATCAGACGATGGTTAGCTACTAGTGTGTTCAAAGACATGATTTTAAAAGAGCAACTATGGAGTTTCTTGCCGTTTCTTCTCCATAGATACTGCTTTCCAAATCGGTGGTAAATGTGAAAAATACGTAATGAAGATTCGAGAGTGCTTCTAAAAGAAGTCTAATTGAATAAATAAATGTTTGAGTTTGAGTTTGAAAGTATCGTAGAATATTATGAAACTTCCGACTACAATACTGGTAGTTACTTCCGTTCAGTATTCCTGCAGCGATATTTTTACATGTTCGGCGGTCAATATATCTGATTTAGATGTATCTACTTATAAAGATATGGGTTAGGTAATGTAGTGGTAAAGTAAAACATGATTGTACTCACACTGTAGGTATGTACTCGCCGGGGAAGGCATTTGTTGTGTAACTGATGAGCAGGCATGTTTTACCGACGGCACTGTGGACAAAGAAACAATTCTATTAGTATAAAAGTATACGGTAACAAAGTTTAAAACGAGAGAAGTTGGATATAAATTAGAATCCAAATCACTTTAAAACCTATACATGATACAAGAAAAAAAATAACTGATTGAAAAAAATTGAGCAGTTCAAAGAAAAAGCACTAAATTAGTATAAATACAAACAAAATGATTTTGAAAGTAACAGTTTAACACCTCTATTTAAACACATAGTAAAGCAGCTACTAATCCGAGAGAAAACAACTTTCTATAACACACTAAAATGTTCTACTCATACTTGGTCCATTATCATTATTCTACTAATAAGCATCAACAATAAAGCAAACAAAATTGAAAACTAAACACACTTTAGTCAGCGTAGATACTAGATGTAATGAATTGAATTTTAACTCCTAAAAATTTTAGACATCGATATTTATTGTATTCTTATTCGCTTCTTTAGAAGTTGTAATATTGAGTGCTCCGTGTTGAAAAATTTATAAGTTCATTTGTAAAGAATCTCCGTAACTGATAAAAATCCATCGGATTTTGAAGAACTCTTTCGGCACCAGGAAGCCGCATTATCCCTGAGTGCTTCAAGCCATTCTTATCTTTATCGCGAGACAATTTGTTGTATCATATCTTACACAAAACCTCGGACAAAAAGCCGAGAGTGCCTTGTTAGACGCGTGCGTTATATCCTTAGGCTAAAGGCCGGCACGTAAAAAAATACATAAGGCGAGCACTTCAAAGCCAAAACCTTTTTTTGACCTACAAAAAAACCACACTCGAGCACGTTCTAGCAAAGGCGGAGGATATTATTCAAGTTAACACATAAATTGTAGAGATACGCGAACGTGAAGTTTATTATACGCAATAAATAAGCTTTAGGCATCCTCGATACCGCATTAATGCTCTTTGAATATCTATAATATTCCTCTCGTGACTGCTTTCCAATTTTAGTCATATTTTGGTGTATCGGTAATAGTATGCTTGCTTAGTACTAGCTGTGCCCCGCGGTTTTCCCCGAATTATTCCGCTCTCATTGGTCTGTGCGTGATGATATATAGCCAATAGGCTTCCTCGATAATTGGACTATGCAATAAAGAACAATTTTTTTAAATAGATTACATACAAAGGTAAAAGTATTCAGATAAATGCGAAATCATCTTGTAACCCTGTATAATGTTTTTTTAGCTCATTCTTAAGTTCACCCTATACGTATGTATATGGACTTCAAATAGAAGATGTTATTAAAAGTTATAACAGTATTTACCTATAAGTCAACGAGATAGACTTTACCATGCACTTACGAAGAATGCAATATCATGAAATGGATGGATCGTTTGTCTTTCGAAAGATATTAACTAAATACACTCGTAAAATTATAGCTAAAACATTATTAGACGAGAATTTCAAGGCGTCGTAAAACCGCTTCCTAGAAACATTAAAGCACGTGCAGTATTCAGTATTCACGAGTCCTTATACATAATATTAATATTTCAAAGACCGCAAGCCATTTTGATAAAATTTTACGACCAGTCTTTCTTTCTTTTTGTTCATATCTAATTATACAAATCCGTCACACATAAATGAAAAACAATAGTCCATAACTTCATTTCAATACCTATAGTTCGCATACATAGTTGGTTTATCTTTCTGTTATTTTAAACTAAACCCTAAGGCCTACGATCAACACCCTTAACACGATCATGTAACATTGTTGTATTTATGACTCACAAGGGCTCCGTTGTGACCGCGCCCTAACAGCAATCATAGATAGACAAATGTGTGCATTTACTTGCCGCGTCTAGAGGTCGGAGAGTGGTCAGATATTACCAAGTTCGTAATTCTACCCTCGTATTAATACAACATCCTGTTATCCATTTAAGAATGGCGTATGAGCAACGTTTCCGTTATGTATTTGAATATTAATGGCAATAGATTCTTCTAGTGCTCCTCGCGTAATTCAAAACTTCGGCGTAGATATCTTTTCTGTCCAATTAATGAAACTAACATTGACTAATTGATTGATGCACAAACTTTCAACTAAATCGGGAATACCATACTTATAACTTGAAAGTATTTTTAGGACCAAAAAAGTAATTTCATACTTATGAAGGTTAGTTTCGAGTGTGACCAAAATTTATTTAACTATCCGCTTTTTTAGAAGGCATTAAGCGTAACGAATCTATGAATTAAATGGGTGTCATATATCAATTATCAATCAATCAATCATTTATTTAGAACTAGCTGCTGCGCGCGGTTTCACCCCCGTGGCCCCAATTCCTGTTGGTCGTAGCGTGATCATATATAACCTATAACCTTCCTCGATAAATGGGCTATCTAACACCGAAATAATTTTTCAAATCGGACCAGTAGTGTCCGAGATTAGCGCGTTCAAACAAACAAACAAACTCTTCAGCTTTATAATATTAGTATAGATTACATTACTAAAGCATTAGTAAAATCAATACCCTACGTACCTACAATACTTTATTCATACAACCACTGGTATATGTATCATGAATCATCCAATCAACTATCAACATTCTTTCAAAGCTTACAACTTCGCTATCTACGATCAACTGTTCGCAATTTTCATTTTGCACAAAGAATTTTCCGTGGCTCAGTTAAGTCGTTCTTCCAAATGACCGAGATCTTCGACAAACATCACGATAACCCCGCAATTGTTCAATCAGCAATCAGTATTGCTGACTCATCGCTTATCGTGTAAAATCGGAACCGCTACCAATGACATCTCTGACTCACGGACTGAAAACAAACGTTATTTTGTCATATTTTCATTACAATCTCATTTGTACTCGTTGAAGATATCGGCGCGAGGGGTCAATGAGTTATTTGACTTGAAACGAGACGTGACTATTTATGAATATGACTTCGCCGCTCGTTATTTCTCTATTGTTTTAGCGCGTCTGCGATCTATTTTACCTCATAAAATGCATTTTGCTTTGTAAAATAATGCACTTTTCGTATTATGAACTTCAATAGCATTCCTTTTATTCGCTAGTTATTTAGTTTATATTGCTCATCGTCTCTTTATGGCTACCTATTTATTTGCCATACTATAAGTTTGAACAGTTTTGTTTATCCATATAATTTTAACTTGCACTGAGTATGTGATTCTGGATTTCGACAAAGCATCATAATATTTGCAAAATATAGAAGCATCGGAAACAACAGACTAACGACCACACGATAAACAATACGTGCATACCCGTTCTACATTATCTAATGAAAAAATGTAGCAAACTGGGTTATAGCATGACTGAAGGCAGTCAATTTGACACCAGCATCGCAACATTCATTGCGCAAACTGTCTACGTAACAATTGATCGGAGACCTAAATAAATCTTCGAGTAAATCGTTCAGCGTGGGCATGGTTCTCGGCACTCAAGGTTGTTCAGTAGCGTCACCGCTAAAAACGATTAACTCTTGTTTTTCTCGAATTAACGTAGTATTCTAATTTGATGAGCAGCGAAATAGATATCGATTTAGTACACCGCAGGCGAGTTATTGAATTATAAAATGCAACCCTCGTATTTGAAACGTCGATCGTATTTTCTATTTTTTTGAACTGTTGAAAGTTTTTTTCACTATTCCGATGTGACAATTTACCGTATTGTTTTAGCCTGTTTTATTCGTTCCGAACTTTATATAGAATCAAATTCAATTGCAATAGCAATCGTGCCAATCTGACAAGTTTCACATTTATTTCAATTATCCATATCAATTGTTTTTAATCGTACAATGTAATATCAGATTAGAATAGAGTTGCTGGAATTAGGAAGGTAGGTAAAGAACTTAAAATAAATTATCTGATAATAACAGCATATCATATGCTACCGATATTCCATAATAAGTGTAAGCAAAGAGAGAGAAGCAAGCCCGTCGCGAAATCAAAACGTCGCGGGAGACCCGGTTATAAATAACTCGACTCGTAACTCGTAACATTGTGCAGTCATTCATCGTAACCGTGGGCCCACAGTTGACAGATATATACTACGTACATACAGTTAGGAAACTAAGCCCCTGCGATGAAATTATGACGTATAGCTATAGGGCTGTTACCTTTTTGATATTTAACCGACTTCAAAAATGGAGGAGGTTATCAATTCGGCCTGTATATTTCTGTTTGCTTTTTTTCACAGTTGACTTTGTGGTAATTTTGAGATTAAAACCCGTTAAAATTAAAAAATGGTGTAGCCTAAATATGAATTTACAAGAAGAAACAATCTCAATAAAATATATACCTTGTAAAAGTAAATAGGTACGTTTTTTTCAGTGCTATATTTCGAAATCTTGTCTTTTTTGGACGCCGAAGGCTATTTTAATGTAGGTACCTACCTAAATTATTTATAATGCTTGATATTTGTATGATACATATAAGTATTCAATAATTATTTTAAACTAGAATTAACAATACTTGTATGTAGGTATACCTACTAAATTATTTTTATAACGATAAAATAAATTAAATTAAAAAACACAAAATATGCAAAAATAAATTAAAATTATTATTATACGAACATAGAACCTCCTTTTATATAACCTTTTTGTTTTAGGATGAAAAAGAAAATAGTTTGACAGGCTTAGTGCTTGACAAAGTGGTAAAGTCACGTATCGATAAAAATACAATAATTATTATTTTATCTATCTTTTTCTTCCCTAATATTTACGTAATTATGCACATAAATTTAAACAAGATTTTTTAAGGTTTCCAATTTTTAGATTTTCGTGCTCTTCTAGATTGCGTAAAAAATAGATGCGGTCTTTAAACAGACTGGACTCCTAATAGGTACTATTTGTAGCTATCATTTTGGTAGAAAATATGTCAACATAATTTAAAACTCATACTGCCATATCTATAGAAATTAAAAAAATAGTCTCTTTTTAACTTGTAGTCAGATACGATACAGATATATGTATATTTATTGAAAGGGCTACAAACTGAAACAATCGATATTTATTTAATGTGAAATGACATCACTTTAAACTTTTTTCCATACTATATTCAAAATCTGTGGATGTGTCACCCGCTACTATCGATCCCCCTCAATACCCTCGAAAACACGCTTTATGGGGGGGGGAGCCATTTCGAACATTTTGTATGAAGTTTCCTTACTGTATGTATCTGTATATTGTGGTGGGCCAGTGCGTTTTGTTCGTTTTTCCTCCGATACTTCAAGTGAGAAACAATTGCCAATTGGCAAAAATATTCTTGCAAAAGTGCAGGGCAGTTTTTTCTGGTAGTGAATGTAATAAATCTAAAAGATAAATCTTCGTCTATATAGACTTTTAACTATGAACATTTCCACCTCAAATGTTTCCACGAATCGAGATATATTTTGATGGTCAAATGTTCTGGTTCCAGTAAAGTATCAAGGCCTGTTTCCTCATAACTGCTAACTATACCAAATATATATATGTAAAGTTTACCGCTATCCTCTGACTGCATTCAAACAATCTGCAACTACTCAGAACCCAACTCATGATGCCCGTTGTTTCTGGAATATCTGCGATGTTCCCTATCTAATCATCTCCAACTGTACACATAGCTGAAAACGTGCTTAGGAAACTGTCTGATACCATCAACGTTGTAACAACTTGTTATTGTGATTCATCGTCAAGATCGTGGATGCGGATCATGCTGGTTGACGCCTGTTCTTGTTTTTACATAATTTCTATAAAACAATGTCGGAAATACCAAGTATTTCTATTTTTAACGTTACAAAGGCATGTATTATTATCTTTATGATTTTTTTGAAACTCGAATTTTGCGATGTAAGAAGTGGTCTCCCGGTCGTAACTACTAGTCTTAAAAATAGGATAGTTGAAGTTTAGTTTACATAACAGGGTAATTGCTATTAAACCTAGCCTATCTTTGCAAAAACTGATGATTAGGTGGGATTTTCTCTAGTATGCCACAGCCGTATCTAGTCTTTCCAAACTCCGTGATCACGATTACGTATGCCAACGAGCCGTCATAGACAAAGAAACCGTCCGGTAACTTGACACACTTCAGGTATTGTACGCCAGTTGCCAGAGAGGTTTTTATGAATCCACAATAGTCAACTATTTAACAGGAACTCTTGTTTTTGTTTTGTATAAACGGACACAAAAGGGCCGCGTGTACTAGTTTATTAACAACTTGTTTTCGGCAAAGTTTCGCCAGTGATAAGTGAAAAGGCTTTTCCTTTGGATGAAACTTACGTAGCTGATTTATTGGGCTGGAAATATTTCGATTGGAAGTTCTCAGAACTATTGGACGTCTATAGATATTCGTGACATGTAGTTTTGTAAGTTTCTAAACTATATTATCTTTAGTTGGTGTATATTTTACTAGAAATTTCATGAGAGCCAGTAGGTATAGTTAGTTGCAATACATTGCCCACAAAACCGTATTTTATTTTAAATGTTTTTAGTTGTCTTTTCACGTTCTGAATGTTTGTAGTGAGAACTTAAGTTCTTTCAAACTACAATCGCGATGCACGTAAGTTCTTAGTATACAGTAGTGATGTCACATAGTCGTAGCCCCCTTTAGGAACAAGTCGTTTGTCGAATTCTTTTTACCTCAATGACTGTAATAATAATTAAATTATTGTCTTTTGAAAATTTTAAATAATAAAAAAACGTGTGGCACTCGGGGACTGCCGCGGTAAAGCTATTGCATGCTATGCCTTCAAGCCATACCTCCGTGCCCGTCGGAGTGGGGAGCGTGAGGTTTTTTCGTTACGGAATTTCTCGATTCGGTCCCTGCGCTCAAGGCCCGCGATAGAAGCTATGCAATAGCTTAAAAAAACTTATGATGGTGAAGTATTAGTTACTAACATATTTATTATTGTTATCTTTAGGTGTTCGCCAAAAGGAGTCAATACGATAATAAAATGAATACTACTTAATTATTTATAGGTAGCAATCAGACTTAGATCCTTGAAAACGTTATAGTTAATCTGCAATACACAATAATAAGTCAAAAGAATAACAAATGACAAAGTTCTTAAAGTCACTGTAAATTAGAATTAACCGTTTAAAAGGACTAATCGGATGAATTAGTTTAAAGCGTTAAGCGTTCGATGACCCCAATAATTCTTGTAGCTTTTGTCATGAACGTTATCTGCGGAAAAATATTCCACTATTAATTTAAATGTATTTAATATTTATTTATCAGGATAAACTTGATGTATATATGCGACCTTTCTCCGCATACGTTAGAGTTTTAACCAAGATTTATATAATTTAAATACAAAACTTGATGCTTTGTTGAACATGTCGCAGTGAACTGTTTATATTTATAAAGATGATAGTAAAACTTTATATATTTTACATACATTACGTAAGCCGTAATCGAAGAAATTCTTTGCAATATTGCGGAGACGGAAAGCTGATGTTTGAGAAAACACTCACAGGATCTTTCTCAGAATGTTATCATCACCTACGTGTCTTTATCTCAATAAGTGGAATTTGTACGAAATGGGTGTCACCATATCAGAACTTGCACTGACGTAGCCACACAATATAATATCTATTTACGTCATCCTCCTATACATTAAGTACTCCCACCACTTCTACCTGAAAAATGTATGGCAGTTTGAAACTATACATACAATAATATTACACCCCTAACGTCATCCTCCTATCGTCGTCGGTACCTACTCCCACCACTAGAAATCCTACCCGAAAAATGAAAATAAAACTATCTATAGGTATCTACATCCACGGTACAAAATTACACCAGTAGACAGATCGATAGAATTGGACTTGAAGACCGACGTATGGCTATTGGCTGCAGCGAGTACGAAATAAAGCCAGACTCTGAATGGGCCGTATGCATGTGCATTCGTAATCCCTTGTTCCATTGTTTGTCGAACGTAATTGATTCCAGGTGGAAACAATGCCATTAATTAGTGTTTATCCTAGTGCACATGGTATAAGATGAACGAGTATCTATTCTCTTTACAAATGAGAAGAAAAATCGATTGAATACACCCAACATAAAAAACATATTCATACCGCGTTGCTTGGTGAATCATTCCACACATGAAATGTATAAATAAACATTGTGCTGTTATTTTTACCTTATAATAGAATAATAACCAAGGTAGGTTAAAATCCAATGCCTAATGATTCATTTCCATAGATTAAACACCTACGGAATTACCTTCAGGGATTTGTTCGACACAAGACATCCAACATTGTGAGGTATATCCGAAGAATAGGAACTTTCGCGTTCAGCTAATCTCACATGGAATCCATCATACCTGATACCATCCTCACGCTATAAATAACGTTACAGACGAAAGAATTCCCAGTTATCGCAATAAATCCATTGTAGCTCGCCATGAGGAATGTCTTCCTATAGCCACATATAATTACGATGCCAGTCAAGTGTGTGAGTAACGAATACGTCATGCGGACGATTCCCATGAACTTCTCGTGCGCCTATTATGAGGAAATGCGGTTAATTTACGCATAATATTACGTATATTTCATATCATTTCAAGAAAACATAATATTATTATGTGCTATAAGCTTGTTCGCTCTAAATTGTATCGTGTAAACATATTTGTCGGGAAAACCAGCAAGATAGCGTAAATAAATAAAAGTTAATCGTTTTAATTCACTCACAAGTGTAAACAAACCTTCAATTGTTTACAATATGATTCAGTAATGAAAGTTAAACATCTATCTATCAAAATTATGACAAAACGATAAACTTTCTTACAAAGATGTTTTAATACAATATTAATGAAAACATCGGCATTGCTTATTCCGGTATTGGCTAAGACGGCGCAAGTACCACAATTAAAAGTTGATTAGCAAAATTTGGTTGAATTCGTTTAACAATCGATTTCTAACTCATTGTTGCTATTGGAAACAATCTTTGGTGTCCATTGTTCCGAATCGGTCGTAATGAACAATTGTACCATTAAACCTTATAGGTCTAACCGCACATATAATACAGTTTTATTGTTTAGAAATCTGTTTTCTTAGAAATAATCTGCATAGTTTATGTTTTACATTTCATGAAAAGCTCACCTGTGTGAGTCGTCGTTTTTGAGCAAATAATGTTTAAAAACGTTGCAATGTCGCATGGTCTTTGATTTCAAAACTTTTATATCAATATTGAAAATACTATAACGAAATTAATAAAGTAGAGTAGACTGATTAACAACATAAAGGAACGGGTAACTTTGTAGTATATTGGCCATCTTAAACGTACCGGCCATCTTCCTTGACCACAAATGCTTTGTCGATCTAAATCTTGAAAGTTGAGTCTTCTAATTAAATTCAATATGTACGTGACATGTAGGACATTTTAAACGTGAGATTTCCATTATTATAAAAGATAATAATCCCCAGAGAGTATAGTATAATTCATACATAAAGAAGAATTTAACAAACCTTAAAAGTAGTTGGCTATTTTGATTATTTTATATGACTGAAAATATTCATGGAATCGAAACCGCTAGTAGTTACATACATACAATAATCTGGTAGGTCGCATTAAATTACCGTTCCCAAACTATCAAAACATCTGTCACACACGTTTTCAAGCAACCCAATTGCTATCCATATTATTTTATATGTACAAAGAAACTTGCTTTATACAATTTATGTCATAGTTATAGGAAGCGTTGTTTAATTGATGCAGCCATGACGCAGCATAATGATATGCAATTCAATGAATCTCTACCCAGTACGTTAATGACATCGCGAAGCTGCGGGCTACGGCGTGCGCTATTCCCTCATTAAATATAGTTTTTATTCATTTTAACTACGTACTAAGATCAATATCACAAGCCATCGAAACGAGAAAGCTAAAAATAATTAGTTACTAACGATTTGTCTTGCAACCGTTGTTGGTCCTAGATTAAATTGGTGTTAACATTATATTGTGTATTTCAATATTATAGTCAAACAAGCCTGGTAAATAAATTACATTTCAATTTATTAATTAACCTATCCTTCGCTAAAATTTTGACTCCATTTAGGTAGGCATAATTATATTAGTTATGTCACGCTCGCTTTTAGTTTGGTACGTTCTGAATATACTTATTTGCTTTCAATATAATACATAGAAAAGTCTCGCCTGATTACAAAATATCTTACTTTGGTTCACCCTTTTACCCTAAGAAATTTGCTACACCTTCGTTGCCTCGAGAGTCGAGAGCGTTCATCGAGAGTCGAGAGAGTTTTATTTTGCCAAAAATATTATGTGGTGTAAAATAATAATAGTAAAATTAATTAATGTTTACTATATGTGACCGAATGTGTTTTTATATTTTAAGAATATAAATTTCAGTGAAAACTTTGCTGATATATGTATAGTATGTATTTTGTTTTTTTTTAATTTTAAGAAACACTGTATTATTTGTTTCCCAAAGATAAATACAAATTTAGCAACTTTCCACGTGCATGTGCTGATTTTGTTCAAGTCAGATGGTTTTATACAGCTCACGAAATGCAGCAGTTGATAAGGAACAAATAAGAATCACGTTTATTTAGATAGCACTTAAGACAAGCCACGATATCTTTTGCCCAGTCAGTCATCGCTTTATCTTTTATGGGACTTTATTGTTGTTATAGGTACATATTTTCATTTAGGGAAAGTTAGTCAACTTTTTCGTTTCATTTTGAATATCATCCTAAACAAGAGACTTTATCTAGATTATAATTTATTACTTAAGTTAATTTTAATTTGTCTTTCATTCCGTCATAAAATTATTTATCACGCAATGTTTAACGGTCAATTGTTTCACGAGGGTAGCTTACATTAAAATTCAGCTCTTTTCTCATTAAAGTTTACTACATTGACGTGCTGGTTGGGTGATGGTTTAGAGCCGGTTAAAGTTAACGGTAACGCATTAACGTTTTCAGGCCCGCAATAAAGATGAGATAATTTTCCAATGGTTAACTTTGGGGTATCAAAATTGCAAAATTATTATACCTACAATAGTCATAAACAACAATTTTAAACAAGTATTAAGTACATATGTTTCATTTTACTTTATCATGTACATACTAATCGGGACAGGTTGATTCGAAAGATGAAAATGCAATTCTTAATCTTCATACATATTATAATTAATTCGTCTATACATTCTTCATACTAGAATTTTAGATAAACTAAATTCGTCAAGTTTGCCGCATTTGCTATATTAACAGTTGTAAACATCCAAATTATCCTCATAATTCGTATCCTCCATATGGTGACACATTGTGTAACATTCAGGAACTGCGTACAACCGCACACATTATTAATATTTCAGTTAACTTCACGTGGGAGAGATTCCAACGCATTGCAGCGATGAGGGATAAGAATATTTCGATCTTACGCTGCATTTACATTAAACGACCATAGAACTAGCTAGTCGAGCAAGTCGAGCAATCTTTCGCGATCTTATAAAGAAAACTAGTATTGTATGATGTTCAGTATTAGAACATTGCATAGAATCTTTTCGAACGCACTAAGATCAACGAAAGAATTCTCTACGCCTGTTTATACCAAAAGAATTTTATATAGTGGGGTTAGAATGAGAATTCGCTTGATGTAAATGCACCACTATAGCACTATTATTAGACGGTAGTGTTATGAAACGCGGTGTGGAAAGAACCGACGCACTTGATAGTAGTGATTGATTGGAATGGAATACAATTGTTTGAGATAAACACTATTGTTACCACGAAAACGTAAGTACGTTTCGGTGGAAAGTATTTGTGATTCTGTGAATAATTATTTTGATATGTGAGTCACTACAATTTACATAGTACAAAAAAGTTTTCGTTTTTCGCCGTCTATGCGTCTGTAGTCTGTACGCTTAGATCTTTCAAAGAACTCTACGTATTTTGATTCGTTTTTTTTTTCATAGATACAGTGATTATCGAGAAAAGTACTATACAATTTATTAGTTTTAGACAAAGCGGGCGAAGACGCGGGCGGAAAGCTAGTCGTAGGTACATAATTCATTGCTGTAGTGCACTAAAATCTTAATGACCAATCAAGTGACCTTACAATTTGTACTCGGAAAGAACTTTTAAATTACCTTTGTCTTGTAAACTATACAAAACGAGTTAGCTGCAATCAATAAACTTGAGAGTTACACTTACAAACAATTAAGATGCATATACAATTTGCACACGTTCTTTAAAACGTAATTTTCTAAACGTTTAATTTGTCTTTGTCTCAAACAGTGTGCTACATTGCATTCAATTTATAGATTTCTATGTGAAAGTAAATGGACCTACTCTTATTTCCAACTAGCTTCCGCCCACGACTTTGTACGTGCATCCCCGTTTTTCCCCGTTCCCACAAGAATTTCGGGAAATCCTTTCTTAGGGGACGCCTACGTTATGACATCTACCAGCATGCCAAATTTCAGCCCGATACGTCCCGTGGTTTGGGCTGTGCGTTGATAGATCACTATATCAGTCACCTTTGAGTTTTATATGTGAGAGAATTATAACAGAGTAGTTGTTATGTGGCTATACCTTCCTATTATAAAGTACTCTATGGTGTACAACATAATGGCGATATTGAATTGATATGAAATGCATGGAGTTACGGGCCATGCGATGGTTTATATTCCTTGAGTCAGTAGCTCGATGATATAGTCTCGGTACTACCATCGACCGCGCAAGGTGTGCGCACTGAGTCATTATTTAATATTATTTCACATATCTACCTAACTATAATTAATTATGGAGAGTTATTTAAATTCTCTGACAGCAGCGGTGGGATCGGCACTTATTACCCCCGATTCCAATAAGAGTAAGACTACGTTAAACGATGCAAATCTGCAAGTGAGTGAAACGAGTGATAGTGTTAGTGAAGTTCAAGAAGAAATAGATAGTGTTAATGAGGTTCGAGAAGAACCAGAGTTTCCACCAATAAATCGTGAGAATGTTAACACAACAACAAAAACATCATGTGTTGTGTGTGGGTTGTAAAGCACCATGTCGTGCGCATCTCTGTTAAAAGAAATGGCAGATACACTTTCCTAAAACGAAACATTTTGTTTCCGGGTCTAACGCATAAGTAAGGTAGACCCACTACGAGGCCAGCCTTCATCTACCTGTGTGGACATTATTTTTAACGTGAAAAGAAGCTAAGAAGCGAGAGGAAATACCTTTTCGAGATATGGTATGGTAAAAAAGTGATCGAGTTTCAACATACATCGAGTGCTCCACTACAAAGTTGGCGCTAATCGACCGGCTGAGAACGGGCTGGAACTATGCGAATATAGTAAATTCGTGGTAGAAGGTATTGCAGATGACCAGGTATGATCTGATTTATTATGATACACGCCGATTGATTTTGTGGGTCTTGATAGACATTTTGGCATAAATCATTTAAAGCGTCGCATGTTGCAAATTGTTTGCTATAACTGTGTGTTCACATGTCATTACAAACGTGACTGTAAATCTCGCCCATGAAACAAAATCAGTTAGTTTAATCGATAAGAATAACAAAGGTCCGCTCAATATTTAAGAAACAACAACGCATTTATTGTCATAAATTTGGTCACATAGAAGAGGTTTGTTTTTCCAAAGCAACGGGCGGCACGCTCTTAAAGAAACAATACCCTTATTAATGTGTGTTTACAGCACGATACCCCGCTTACCTACAGTCACAGACGTTGCCGGCGTAAAGTTCAAGTGCCTTATTGACAGCAGGTCCGATTGTTTTTTTTTTTTCCTTTGTAAAAGGATAGCCGATAGCATGACCGGGCCTCTAGAATTTGTATACACTCGCGTAACAAGAACTGGCACTGTATCAACCTATTCATTCGCCCGTACAACATTACCCATAACTGTTAATGATATGAGCTTTGGTTATTGTAGACTCTCGAGTACTTCCTGGGATGGAGTAACAGGTCGAGATGTTTTTACTAGAGTTTGACTATGGATAACAATGAGATCAAATTATTCGTGAATTTAAAATAAACAATATTTGTTATTGCGGACAATAATTTTGAATCTATAGACACGGATTTAAATGATTTTAATGATGTTCATCGTGTGAGATCCATTATTGAAAGTAAAGCACAAATTTTGTGAAATGGGAATAAGACTTGTGAATACAACCCTAGCACAATCTACAGTTCTTTCAACATTGATAAGGTTTTGTAATGCCCTTGTTGTTAGCCAAGGACTAGATAAATTGCGTGACTTCATAGCTACTTTTTTTTAAATTCAACGATGTTCTCGAGTTTCAAAATCATAAGAGGTTACATTCTTTTGTTTAAAAATAATATTGAAAGTCTCGCTTGTGCAGAGTTTTCATTTAATTGGAATAAATGCAAGTTGCTGTTGCAACATTGAATAGGTATTCACCACAAGGTTTCATAACATCGAATGGTAGACTTGTCAGATAAAAAAAAGGCTCTTGCTGAAGCATTATTGTCAAAAGAACGTTTAAGTTCGCGAAATATTTTAGAATGATAAAAAAAAAGATTTCTGCTTCTTTATTAACGATTTTCGGACAAATCTCGTTGTTGAAGTACAAACAGATTCCTGTTCAATAGATTAATAGTGGTTCAGTTTTCCTACAAGAAAGTAATGATCAACTTAAAAATCGAATATTATCAAAGAATCACTGACACAGAAAGTTGTTATCATAGTTATTAAATAGAGTTATAAGATTTAAGAAGACCTCAAGCATAATCTATTAAGCGTTAACATTTTAGAATATTAACAGACTGAAATAGTCTCAAAGCATCATGTCATAAGAAAAATATTTTCTCCTCGTGTTCATAGATGATCGGCTTACATACAAGCTTTTGATTTCGAAGTCGGTACCTACGCAAGGGTCCAAGAATACCGCGTGTAGATTTTATTAGTAGAAACTAGTTGTCTTAACATAATGTTCAATTTGGGCAAAAATAGTAAAGATTCGCGACGACTACAAGCCGAACAACTTAGATCCGAACATAAGTAAAGTAATTGAAGCCGATAAAATGATATTATTGATTTAAATTTAAGGTGTCACATATGATAAAAAAATGCTTGCTGTATAAACATTTTCTTTTGTTTGGTGCAAACGAAGTGTTATCATTCATTTATTGATACAATCATTTCATGATTACTTATTTGAAACATTTTAGTTAGGAAAAACCTGCAAAAACTTAGTGTACTTAGTTTGTTAGAACGTACATTGAACATTTTTAGATTGCAAAGTTAATTAAAGGCCCTCTAGAGCTATACAGTTGACTTGACATCCGATAGAAAATGTATCAGAACCACTTCATACATAGCCATAAATACGAATGGCACTTACTTATAATTGTTGACGCATTTACTGGTTAATATTGTCACCTAGCTCCTGTTAAAAATATGTCTTCAAAAAAAAAAGAAAAAGAGCATGTTAAGCGCTTTGTTTTTGTTGTGCGCTGAAAGGAATAGTAGCCGATCAAGCTACGTCATTCGCAGGTAGCGAACTCATAGACTTGAGTTGGCAGTGTTCTTTTGAGTTTCATAAAATTATAAGCGGGATGAATTATTGCGCTAACGGGTTATTTTAAAAGGTTTATGTCTGTTCTTAAGTTCATTGTTTCATTATCGCTGAAAATCATGAACGTAGATAATGGTATTTTACAGTTATTGGCAAAATTCAACTTACTTTGAATTGTATTGTATGAAAGAAACGCACAGCACAGGCGACAGCCCATTGCAATTGTCTATAGGCTGCAAGTCCTCCGCGTAGTCATGAACGTAGATATTGGTATTCTACAATTGGCGAAATTCAACTTACTTTGAATTGTATTTTATCAAAAAGTTTAACACAGGCGACAGCCCAATGCAATTGTCTATAGGCTGCAGCCTGCAAGACCACTACGCTATAATGATTTAGTACGAGTGTCAACAGTTTAAAAGTTAACCTGTTTGAAATTAGAAATAACGCAAAAGTCAGGATGGACGAGCATTTGAACGTCTATAAGACTCGTATTGAAAAAAAAAAAAAAGCATTCTGTTTAATGTTGATATTGTGTTAGTAAGAAAGAAAAGCCGATTGTAACATCAATATTATTTTACTTGTTTTGGCGGTCATTTATGATTATTGAATTGTCTCAAGGTAGACTATGAAAATGTGATATCGTCGGTAGTGGTAAATGATATGAAAGTCGGTGTGACTTTAGAACCTTAGACTTTAGGTTCAGTCCTCGTAAATTAATTATTAGCTGTTAATCTGCCCCGTAAAGTGTTCTTATTATACCTAGTATACATCAAGGTATAAGTGCAAGGTGGTTTTGTGTATTCCTGTAAATACACTAGATATGTCACTGGACGACGATTTGATGGCGTGTCATACGATGTAAATTACTAAGTTAGGAGAAAAGTTCTCCAGTCCATACAAAATAATCTCAACTTTGCGATAACGAGAGGTATCGAATCGAGCCTCAAACTGGAGGTCATGCTCAGTACATATTTGTGTCAAGAACTTACAAATTCATCTAAGCAGTTGGAAAGTGAGCCAATGAATAAAAATGTATTCCACAAATGTTACTCCTTACTTCCAGTAATTTGCAAGTTGCCTGGCAGAGATTGCTGTGTAGCAATAAGGCCGCATATTGTGCAAAATATTTTTACCTTATAAGTTTGTACTAGATTTTCTTACATTGTTTTGTACAATAAAGTATTTTATTATTTTTACCTATTCATTTCCTCGGTTGTTACATAATTCCGTATAGTTAATCTAAGTATTACACAAAAGTTTCATAACACACATGCACACCACACTTTAATAGCTCAATAATAGCTCTGTGTTTGACATAGCAAGGCGTGTATGTCATATTGTACATTGGAAGCTCCGCGCTTCGTGTAGTTGTGGGTAGCGCTTGCGCTCCTTGTGATCACAGTACATGGCAGGCTCCGCGCTGCATGTAGTTCCAGATGTTGTGGGTAGCATTGCGCTCCTTGTGATCACAGTACATTGGAAGCTTCGCGCTTCGTGTAGTTCCAGTTGTTGTGGGTAGCTTTAAGCTCCTTGTAGTCACAGTACATGACAGGCTCCGCGCTGTATGTAGTTCCAGATTTTGTGCGAAGCATTGCGCTTCATGTGACTACAGTACATGTCAGGCTCCGCGCTGCATGTAGTTCCAGTATTTGTTCAGAGCTCTACACTTACAATATAATACACACACACACACACAATACATTCAAAGCTTCGTCTTTAGGCGACAGTGGCCGTTGTTGATATCACCGATGATGACGATGATGAGTAATAATTTGTGAGTCGGTGTGAAAAGTTACAAACCGTGAAGGGAAAAGAGTTTGAATACAGCAAATGAAATAGCAACGCAGTAAGTAATCTGCGCAAAATTACTAGTCGAATGTTCGCGCGAGAACGCGCTCGTTGTCAGAATGGCCGTGTGAGAGAATTATAACAGAGTAGTTGTTATGTGGCTATACCTTCCTATTATAAAGTACTCTATGGTGTACAACATAATGGCGATATTGAATTGATATGAAATGCATGGAGTTACGGGCCATGCGATGGTTTATATTCCTTGAGTCAGTAGCTCGATGATATAGTCTCGGTACTACCATCGACCGCGCAAGGTGTGCGCACTGAGTCATTATTTAATATTATTTCACATATCTACCTAACTATAATTAATTATGGAGAGTTATTTAAATTCTCTGACATATATATATATATAGATTGGGAAACCAATATGACATATTTATTACCAAAACAGCTAACCACAAACTGTTCATAGTTAATACCAATAAGCTTAAACAATCTCTGTAAGTCTGTACCACCATTAAAAATGCATAACTATACCACTTTATATTTCTCTTCGTACACTGTAAAATAGCGTATAGGTACCTAATCATCAACTGAGCTTCAGTACTTACGTGTAATGGGTAACCTATTTTTTCTCGCAGGAATTCATTGTTTTGAGGTATGCTTATGCGAAAATGATTAAAAGCTTAAATTATAAGATATTAAGCTTTTGAATATACAGTAATAATCCTTAATCCCTTGTTCCTTTTGGCTTTTCTTCGTTGTACACACTTAGGCAAATCAGAGAACATGAGAACATATAAAATTCCAAAGTGGTAAAAGGGTGTTAACTCACTAAATACTTTAGTGTTATTTGTTTAAATTTATGTATTTATTTATTTAAATATTATAATAATATCTCTTATTTTGTCGCATTTTACGCCTCATAAAACACATTCGTATTCATATCCTCAATAAAATAATAATCAAATGAAAACTGAGTAAACAAATTTGTTTTTTGTGTAATCTGATGAGATTTAAATGAGATGAGTCACCAGATTGTAAGCACATCGTTAACAATTATTTGAAAACGGTAACGTTTGGATGTCTTCATCACTAGGTAGGTTACATATAACATTATATAAAGTTTTCTGTAATGACATTCTTATTCTTATAAAACATTAATTTACATATGCATTATCCCAGACAAGAACCCAATAAATTACAGTTTACGTAATAAAGATATCTTATGTATACTTTGCCAAATAAATAAACATATAAAATAAAATAAAGCTGTATACACACCACCCTAATGAGTCCAAAACATCTAATCAGGTCCTTTTGTTTATTTTACGAAGAGCGATATTTCTATTGAAAACATACTGGTATAGAGATTCACTCAGATATTTCTATGAGGTTACGATTGTTATAAACGTATAAGGTAAGAGACTATTAACACGCTTTTTTATAGGTGTCCCTTATTTAAATCAATGTCTAAACATCCTACTAATATTATAAATGCGAAAGTTTGTGAGGATGAGTGTTTGTTATTCTTTAACGTAAAAACTAGTCAACCGATTACAATAAAATTTGTTATGTAGGTAGCTGAAAACCCAGAATAAGACATAGACTATATTACATATAACTATACAGAACAGAACAGGAACTATGAGGGTTTTTCTTTGAAAACGCGGGCGAAGCCGCTAGCGGAAATTTAGTCTTCTATAGTGGAAAGTAATCCCAGTTACTAGTTTGAACAATTTCTCGAACACCAACAATTGTTCATTAAATTTATCGCAGCATCATCAACTTACATTTAAAGTTACTTAAGAATATTAAGTGGAGATAAGCACAGAGTGTGCAACACGATAAGCCAATTATCAGCTCTCGTCTCCAGTTAACTTGTGATAACTTACTGTAACATTAAACACAATTATCTTGTAACTTAATCCTTTACTTTAACACATAGTATGCAGCTTGACGCTAGGTTAAGATATACATAATTATATACATAGTTCATAAATCTTGATGTTGATAGTAAATAGTAATTATAAATAGTTAACTAACTACTCACGACCTAACTTTCGTGGTCTTATATATTACTATGAATACAATATATAAACCGGAGGTTCTATTGCAATAAATAAACACACTCTTACATTTATAATACTACTGTCGATAAAGGAGGAAATGGTAAATTAAATAGACTGCTTTAAAGAAATTTGAATTAAATGATTGATATTCACTAAAACTTTACTCTTTGTTTCATTAAAATGTAATATTAAACAACATGTAATGAATGTTGTTTATAATCTTAATATCAATGACAAAAATAATGTGTCTATGAACAATTATAATATGGGTCATTTGGATTCTTTAGCATGGATAAATGGTAGGAGTAAAACAAAAGAATCTCATTACGGGTGTAAGCTTGTAGGCAAATGTAAATAAAAGACCTACGTTTAGTAACTATTTAAATAACAACTGAATAATATTGTTCTGTGTGTTCAGTCTAATTTATTTTATTTTGTGAATTTATCAAACACCCGCATTTATCAACGAAGTCTTTAAATATGTACATTTTAAGTTTACTGCAACATTTCCAGTCGACTATGACTTTGGTAATTGCTTTCAGTAATTTGAAAATTTTATACAATTTTAAAAAATAATTATTTAAACCCCCATGATGCCAGTGTTACAAAATTATTTCATAACCCACGCATCAACGATTCTCTAAAAAAATTGTAAAAAAGCGAAATTCTCTAGAAGGTCTCTCTTCAGCAACATAATAATCAAGCAATTCCGTTGCTAACTCAATTTCCTTGCTGAGAATTTTTAACACGATAGGTAAACCAAAACCGACGCGATTTTACTTATAAATTATATATTTCCGAAGTAACTATTTCAAGTTTACATTGCTGAACGCATTAGAGTAAAAAATTATAGTTACACATTACAAAATATGTACATGTTATCGATTTCCTACAAAAAGTATAATTCGTATATTTCAAATGTTACAAATTACAATAAACTTATTTTATCATAATTTGTAACGTTTTAAAGTATGCCGGTAAACTAGATTTAAGCGCACTTTGCATTACATTTTTTAAGAAAAACATACATATTATCATTAAGGTATGCTTGTCCTTTTGTAAATGTGCGCAATTTATCCGACGAATGCAAACCGTGTAGGTATTACGTTCTGCCGAATTGAGAAAAGGTCACGCGTAGGTGAAACACAATTTTCCTACACTTCTTACATTTCTGAATTTATATTCATTCACACTTGAATCGCTTGAAGGTCAGATGAAATTTTATTCGCATAATATTGTCTCGAAAGGAGGAAACGTTATGTATACTTTGTTAATAAAAATATAATAAACTGTATTAATAAACTGAAGGTATAAATACAAAAAATAAACAACGCGTAATGTTTATTTTAAATTGTTCCAAGCGTACATGTAATAATTACTATAGTTAAATACATAAATTATTGGACAACATGCCAACGTTCTAATACCTACATAGGTACCTATATATTTGCAAAGATCCAGTTTAAGGAAATGTATAATAATATTATATTAGACCCTAACCAGTACCATGTCTGGTTCATTACATACAAAACAGGATTAATGCCATCCGACTACCAATAGATGCCGCTAAGTGTATCATTTTAACCAGCAAAAAATAAAATTAGATTTAATTGCAATTTCATTGCTTTTTATAATTTTTTACATACTTTTGTAAATGGAACCTACCTATTTAATTTCATTTTCGCTCGATTTTAACTAATTTTACAGAAAAGTTTATATTCAAAACAACGCCATCTCATGAAACTACTATAAACAAGTTATTCTCCTCCGATTTGGCGATGCTAAACGAATAATAGATGGCACTACAGACTTTTTACGTTACTTTTCACGTTTTTAACACAGACTAATAATAATATCACAGACCACAGACTAATAATAATATACTACGTTTTTAATACATAGTCTCATTGCCTTTGCCACCTATAAAAATATTGTAAATGGGTTAAAGCCGTTATTAATTATTACAAACTGCGTTCCTGTAGCGGCCTATATTAGTCACATTTAATTATATATAAATTATAAATAAATATTAAAGGACAATATTACACAAATCGACCTAGTCCCACAGTAATCTCAATTAAGGCTTATGTCGTGGGTACTAGACGACGATAAATATAATATCACAGACTAATAATAATATACTACGTATACAAATAATAAAATATTTTATAAATACATATATAGATAACACCCAGACCCAAAAACAAATAATCAAGAACATCACACAAATATTTGCCCTGACCGGGGATCGAACCCGGGACCGTCGGCTCAGTAGGCAGTTACTTTACAACTGCGCCAACCGCGTCGTTAAGAATATCAAGAAATCATCAAAACTAAAGTTAAATACCTACCTACGTCATCTTGTTTTATTTTCTAAATAATCCTATCAGATTACCTTTATATGAAGTATGAACCAAAAAGTTTTGAGATTTAAACCGTAGAAAAGGTTTTGAATGATCCTTTGCGTTTTTTTTCTTTATGCGCCTAAAATTAAATATTTCGACATCGATTCCCATAAGAATGAAGTAACAGACTACAAAAAAAAGGAGGAGGTTATCAATTCGGCCGGTATATTTTTTTTTTATGTATGTACACCGATTACTCCGAGGTTTCTGAACCGATTTACGTGATTCTTTTTTTGTTCGATGCGGGATGGTGTCGAATTGGTCCCATAAAAATTTTATTCGGATAGGCCCAGTAGTTTTTATTTTATGAGCATTTTTGTCTGTAGGTATTTGTAAATTTTGCAAGTGCAAGTTTGAAGTCGGTTGTTTTTAACGCAGTTATCACTTGTCCCGTTATAAAAAGTAGCCTATGTTCATCAGGTAGGTATAATTTTTGCTTCGAATGATGAAAGAATTTTTCAAATCAGTCCAGTAGTTTCGGATCCTATCCAATACAAACAAACAAACAATCAAATCATTTCTGTTTTGTAGATAAATACGAAAGTTACTCCGTCATAGTAGGACAAAATAGTGGGACCACGAGAAAATAGGTATTCCAGCACGCGTCTGAACCGACTTTGACGGAAATTTCGATATATGTACATACCTACGTTGAAAAAGGACATCTCAATTTTGTTGCATAAATAGGATTCAAGGGGTAGGAACAGGCATTGAATAAGGCACACGGTTGAAGCCGCAGAATGAAAGTTGGTAATTTATAAGATTAATTATTTATTGTAAAATAAACTACTTCATTTTACTTAAACATATTCTATTTATCATTCATTGACTTATCATAAACTTTTGAGTCTAGTACCTAGTTAAGTACCTATTATGTGAAAATTTTGAAAAAAATGTTTTCTTTAGGAAATTATTAGCATTAATTGATTACCTTGTCTTGTCATTAATTTATTTACCTACTTGGTAATAATCGGTCGAACACTTGTTTAAAGTTTATTTTCCTTGTCCTTTCCAGGTAATCTAAATTATTAAATTTTTACAGTAGGTAATTAATTCATTTCGGCTTGAACAGACAAGGCCATTAGGTGAAGCGAGATTGCCAAATATGGGTGATCTGTAGATATACATAATCCACAAGGAAGCATCACATTTGCTGTAGCTTCATGGGTAGGTGAACGAAGTGCCTTAGGGTCAACTCACACCAAACCGAAATGTGTGAAATAAATCATTTTATAGTACACATTTCCTAGGAAATCTATACATTTCCTAACTAACAATCGGAAATGTAAAACATCTAAGATATTGGAAGGTACGCGGGACGAGGGGTATGTATGTCGCAATCGGATTGTATAATCCGCCGAATTACAAACGGCCGGCATTTTGTAATATGCCAAAAATTCGTAATCAGAATTTTTTGGTTTGGATAAGGGGGTGAGTTAGATTAAGTTCGTGTTTTTAAAACTATACAGAAATAGGAGCCCCACTTCGTGGGGCTCCGTCGGCTCGCGACCGTCTTTTTGTAGAATTTTTGAAAAAGACGAATTTCGGCATATTACAAAATGCCGGCCGTTTGTAATACGGCGGATTATACAATCCGACTGCGACATGTACACGGGGTCAGCAGGACGAGGGGACTGATTACTTACCAAATGAAAATTTGATTTGATTGAATATAAGTTGATTTAAGAAATGTTAATTAGTAAGATAATATGAACATAATATTGTTATTAGCCGGGGCGGACTGCTAGTTTATTATAAAAAATTGGTCTCATTCTATTATCACGCCGTTGCATTTCGACTTATATTCGGATCTTAAGGGCGCTATTACGGATTTTTACAAAAACACGCTGTTTTTCGGTACCATTTTAACTTAAAGCAATTACACGTGAGAACATAGTAATATTCAGCTCTACGTTCATCTTATAAAAATTGTACGACGTTATACAAAATTGTCGCTGAAATACGATTTTCCCAGCACAATAATCGCATAAAATGCAAAAAAATGGGGTCTAAAACGGTACCATTTTAAGAAAAGTAAAAGCCTAATCTATCTTCTTACCTATACATTATTGAGGGATATATAGTCCTTTATAGATTATGATATTTTTTTTGTATCTAAATTAAAATTTTATTTCAATTATTAGCTAAATTAAAAATACTTGTCGATTTCTTCATACATTTTGCTCTCGCGGGTCGTCAGACCGCGCTCAGAAGTGCTCTTGGAAGGACGGGTGTATCGCTCCTCGTCCCAAAAATAAAAACGAATAAGAAAAAGATTATTGTGCGTGCACTGTCGTTTTCGTGATTTGAAATATTTGATACTTTATAAGTAAGAGTAAACTGTATAAGTTTCATATTCAAATTATTTGTAATTTAAAATTATGTTTTAAAAATTACGTTGACTGAGATCCCCTTTTTTATGGGTTGTTGAACGGATTGGTGGGGTAAAGCAATTTGACAAAACTTAAATCCAAAATGGCGCCGACGAAAATTTTACATCTTTTCGTCATGGATGTCATTTTCATGGTTTTTGGGGTAGCTATTAACGAATATGAGGTCAAAACTAAAATCCAAGATGGCGCCGACAAAAAATTTACATCTTTTCGTCATGGGTGTCATTTTCATGGTTTTTGGGGTAGCTATTAAACAATATGAGGTCAAAATTAAAATCCAAGATGGCGCCGACGAAAATTTTACATATTTTCGTCATGGGTGTCATTTTCATGGTTATTGAGGTATCTATTAACGAATATGAGGTCAACATTATAATCCAAGATGGCGCCGACGAAACTTTTACATCTTTTCGTCATTGGTGTCATTTTCATGGTTTTTGGGGTAGCTATTAACGAATATGAGGTCAAAACTAAAATCCAAGATGGCGCCGACGAAAAATTGGACATATTTTCGTCATGGGTGTCATTTTTGTGGTTTTAGGTGTGTCTCTTTAAATGATGTATCTCTTTAAAATTATTTTTAAGACTGTCCCACTCACACTCTGTATAGGTTATAGCTTTGCATACGCTAAGTACGTAAAAAATACTTATAAAATGCCAGGTGTATCTTTTTTTTCAATTAGATTAATTCATAAAACTCTTTGTGTACACCCCGTAAATGCAAGAGTTTTGACCTCATATTGGTTAATAGCTACCCCAAAAACCATGAAAATGACACCCATGACGAAAAGATGTAAAATTTTCGTCGGCGCCATTTTGGATTTCAGTTTTGACCTCATATTCGTTAATAGCTACCCCAAAAACCATGAAAATGACACCCATGACGAAAAGATGTAAAAGTTTCGTCGGCGCCATCTTGGATTATAATGTTGACCTCATATTCGTTAATAGATACCCCAATAACCATGAAAATGACACCCATGACGAAAATATTTAAAATTTTCGTCGGCGCCATCTTGGATTTTAATTTTGACCTCATATTGTTTAATAGCTACCCCAAAAACCATGAAAATGACACCCATGACGAAAAGATGTAAATTTTTTGTCGGCGCCATCTTGGATTTTAGTTTTGACCTCATATTCGTTAATAGCTACCACAAAAACCATGAAAATGACACCCATGGGCCATGACGAAAAGATGTAAATTTTTTGTCGGCGCCATCTTGGATTTTAGTTTTGACTTCATATTCGTTAATAGTTACCCCAAAAACCATGAAAATGACACCCATCACGAAAAAAAGTCAAATTTTCATCAGCGCCATCTTGGATTATAGTTTTGACCTCATATTCGTTAATAGCTACCCCAAAAACCATGAAAATGACACCCATGACGAAAAAATGTCAAATTTTTCGTCGGAGCCATCTTGGATTTTAGTTTTGACCTCATATTGATTAATAGCTACCCCAAAAACCATGAAAATGACACCCATGACGAAAAGATGTAAAATTTTCGTCGGCGCCATCTTGGATTTTAGTTTTGACCTCGGGTAATAGCTTCCCCAAAAACCATCCACATTTGCAAAATATGTGTTTGCTCCTTAGGAAAAGTTCAGATTTCCTAGGTAATGTGACGAATCTAATTTATTTAATTCGGACCGTAACTCGGAATAACATACATATAACATACATAAATATTTTCTAAGAATTGTATACAATGCCGGATTTAATACATTGCCGGTAACATAATAATATGTATGATAATTCTTAAAAAAGTACATATTATTTTAAACATTTCTTAAAAAGCTTCTAAGTAGATATTGCATACAATTCCTAGAGGTTTTGTAAAACACACACTTTTTTTAAAGTTAGTTACTACTTACTAACATACTTATCACAATAATTGTACCTACCTAGTTACTAATCTTCTCTTCTTAATATATATAAATCTCGTGTCACAATGTTTGTCCTCAATGGACTCCTAAACTACTTAACCGATTATAATAAAATTCGCACACCATGTGCAATTCAATCCAACTTGAGAGATAGGATAGTTTAAACATGTAGGTACCACGGGCGAAGCCGGGGCGGACCGCTAGTAAAAGTATAAAAATGAATTTTTAAAATTCGTAATAAATTAAAAATAATATCAAGTATGAAGATGGTCTATAAAATGGAATGCGCTATGTTTACGTGAGCGTGTTTTTTTTTTTTTTTTTTTTGTAAGGTGTTTCTCAATGTTAGCCAGAAGGGCTACTACATTTTAACGCGGACGCGGGGGTGAACTGAAGGTTCACCCTGGTAGCGACATGCACAAGGGCGTCCCCCCTTGACGGGGACCACGAACCTCGGCTTGAGCTGTCGCTTGAGTGGAGGAGGCCAGAAGGGCCCTAATCGGACGGGGTGAGCGTGATGTTCCCGCGAACCACGTGGCGACGTTAGATACCTAAATTTAACGCAGATTTGTGACAGCGTCCTTAAACCACTAGGATTTATATACAATTCCTTGATTTCATACATTTCCGGTAACATATACATAATTTCATTTTATTTATTTACATTAAATATATACATAATTACATACTGATATTATATCTACCAACTACCTATATTACATGTTTTAACTGATGTATTTATTTATTAGTATCTATCATATTAATAGAAATATATCTTTCACATAATATACTCATGTTAAATTATCATTATATACAATTCTAGACTGAAACTCCAATAGTCACTTGGGGTCACTGAAAATCAGTGGTGGTAAGGTATTAATCACATTGCCATCATATACTGAGTTGGCTCCATTTATCAGGTCACTCACTGCCACATTACAGTTCTTAGGAATAAGATTATTTTTATTTAATTATTTTTCTTTTTATTTCTTTTTGTTTTTCCTTTGTTTATAAATGTATCTCGTGTTGTGATCTTGACAATAAATGTGTTTTATTTATTTATTTATTTAATGTCTCTTACTGCATGCTTTTCATGCAGTTGTCCGCACCATATGTATTGTGGTCTTTGTCCATACACACTTTCTCCAAAGCCCTGCTTTGGTCATGTTTCATGTATAAGCTCCTGTATAGTAGTAAAATTTAATCAAATATTTAATTCTTATTTCTTGAAATTTGGTATAGTATTTTTTGTGTGATACAAATCAAAACCAAGAGTCAGGTTAGGTAGACTACAATTTACAAAACTGGCAGGGTTGCCATGCAATGGTTGGTGGTTAATGAAACACTTGACTCGACTGTAAGCTTGTATTGAACTGCTTAAACTGTAGAACAACAGGACTATATATTCTAGACGCACACATACAATAGATTACACACTACACTGTAAACTGTAGAATTAATAATAAAGACATAGTTCATTATATTTTGTAGTCTTTGATTATTTATACAACAGACTAGAAATAAATACTATGTATGCGATTATACCTATTCTAGCCATCCATTTTCGTGTTCCTTAAAATTAAGTACAAGTTATTAGTCAAAGGGCAACTTATTGTGCCCTTGCCCGTAATGCACTCATAATTTCAAGTTGAATGTTTGTCATTCTTTATGTACCAAACACAGTCACGGCCACGGCGCTCATTCCATTTTACTGGTATTAAAACAGATGAAATCCTTCATGATCCCATATCCTTCTTAGTAGCAAATGTAGAAATCCCTTTCTTGTGTCTACTACCTATGTTTTTGTGGAGAATCGTATTATTATTTACATTTGGGATGGATTAATTCTTCTCCTCTCTTGAACAAATTTGTTATTGCGAACGTAAGCAATAAGTCTGTAATAAAACAATCTTATATTGGGTTACAAATCCATAAACCAATCATTAAAAATCATGTTTGTAAAAATTTATGTTCTGAGAAAATATCAGTTTACCATAATATAAAGCTTATTTTCTGCCTGTAGATTCTACATAACCTCACAGTCCATCCATAAACCATATTTAGCACTTATTTTTAAAATATTAGTCAACAATTAAAAACGAAAACAAACAAAGCTTCTCGTTTTGGTTTTGACAGAATCTCGTAAATAAACTGAACTAAATACCAGTCATAATAATGTACTCTGTGACTAAATAAGTCAGTTTACTTTGTTTATTTAAAAATCCGAGTAGGTATTTATTATTATGTTGATTGACACTTGACGCCACAGACTTGAAAATAAAAGGTACGTGTACATATTATATTTACATTAGTGCCATCTAGTAGCTCTGGAAGGAAAAGAACTTCAAGTCTGTGTTTAACGTGCCATCTAGTGTGTTAAAAGCAAAAGACCAAGAGATATAATCGAACATGTAGTACGTTTTTTCCCCACTGGCGCTTTAATTGCGCAAATTCATAGTGCAACTTTTTTTGTATGGAGTGAACCGTCTGTTGTATACGTAGTATATTATTATTAGTCTGTGCCAGTACTAACGGAGTCAAATAAGCACTCTGAGTAAAGTAAAGCAACATTTTTGCAACAACGTAGCTTCAGGAAATTGAAAATAATATATACTGTGGTTAGGCCCGTTATAGAGAATTGTGGCTGTAGTGAAAATCACGAGAAATACGGCATCAATATCATTAAAATATCAGATAAAATCAAATCATTAGCAGCATTCATCTGTTCACTGCTGAACAGGTTTTATTAATTACATAACTTACTTTCTGAATCAAAACAACAAAATGACATAAAATTAAGAATGTCTATCACACAATGAACAAATAACTAGAGTAAAGTTCCTTATAGTTTTTAGATCAAGACGTTTAAAAAGAACAAGTTACGAACTAAAACACCAACTTTACTTTCCGAAGAAACTTTATTATGAACAAACTTAATGATATGGAGATGGGAATAGTATCTCGGTATCAGGATATCACGAACACAATAGAAGTGTCACACTGAGGACCGCTGAACATCGCAATCCAAGGCCCCATTGTAAGAATAGCAAACAAAGCATGAAAAGGCGAGATTTGAACATCAGATTAGATAGTCATTATTATAAAATTTTGATAAACCATAATATCTTTTCACAATATTAACAAACTTGCAGTGCTACGTGAACAAATACGTAAATAGTAACAAGATACCAGGATAGCATGAACACAATGGACGTGTCAGACTAAGAATCAACTGTCTACATCCGCAAGTTGCATCTTCGCGGTCCTCGACGCATTGTGAGCGACGCAAACAGGTCAGATGAGTAGTCGACATCAGAGTATCCAGGAACTAGGGCAGAATAGTTATTACTCGCTGGATTGTGGCAAGGGTCCTTCGTCTATTTTTATTTTTAAAAACGTTTCAACACCGCGTTGCGCTGGCAACGTTATGCAGAAATTTTATGGAGGTTATTATTAGATCTTTTATTAGGATTTACGTGTAGGATTACCTACAGGCTACAACTACACGTATTAACTGCAAGTGGCATAATATTTGCTTTGTAAAAGGGTGAATAATATTTCAAAACATTTGTAGTACGTACTACGTAGTTACTTTTTGGGTAGGACAAAGGTGTCGAGGACAATTGATTGAAAATACTATTGATACAATAGCTTGCAGAGCTACCGTTGTTTAAAACAAATCAGCACAACATGCATACGATTTAACTGATATGAAACTTCATAAACGTTGACCCAAATTCAACTGAGACCGTCACTCGTCATAATGGAGCATCGTAATGACATGCAAAACGGTCGGAAACGAAGCAGCCGGGAAAAAGGAATACCGGAAAATGTACCGCTCGGCTAAATGTCCCCAGCAAATGTTCCCATTCAGGTTGAAACCGCTTGTTCCCGAAACCCCCTTTTACGCTCAGCGATCCACGCTTTGTGGCCTACCTCCTAATTGGATGATTCTTAATTGCAACTACAGTTTTAATTTATAAGGACGCTGTAATTATAAAATACTGTTGACTGCGAAAATTAATCCCGCCATTCAAATAGGCAAATGTAAATTGAAATAATTGTGAACGGAAATCGAATTAATTATATCTTAATTAATATATCCGGGATGAAAATGTCGATAATGATAAAATTCGAACTTCCGTACAAAGTCATTCGAAGTTTATCCGACAAGGCTGAGGCAAAAAAGATTCGATTCACTAGTAATGAATTAGAAGCGGCAGTATGTACATACGTACTCGTTCCATCACAGGAAATCACCCTTTGAGAGAGCCACTTTACTCTTAACTTTGAGTTCAAATGAAATTTAAGAGCCCTTCGGCTTTTACTATCGATCCTTAAGGAATTCTCAAAGGACGTTAGTCAGCACTTGCGTTTAGAGTATTCGGGCTAATTAATCGTCTTACATTTCTTGAAAATTATTGAAAAATATTTATTACATTCTTTCGACTTAATCTTCACGTGACAGGCCTACTTACACCCTAACCCGAAAATAAAATACGATAGTAAGTTCCAAGAATAATAAACTCAAGCACGTCTGGCGCAATTATCCAAGAAAAGCATCACAACCGTTGAGTATTTCTTATAATTGGTATTGAATTCACCACTTTACCATAGAAATTCCATTTCTATTGTCACACAGTAAAATTATGACCTTGCCGGGCTCCCCTCGGAACCGGTCGTTCCAGAACATACCGGAATGTACGCAAACGACTACCAGTTCTCTGTTAACTCCGATTCCATATCGTATTTACGACAATAGACCTAAAATAAAGGACCTCGTCTTGAGATATTTCAAAAGACTGCAAAACGAGAAACCCTTTTTGTATTGCGACAATCCAACCAGTGTGTATAGACCGGGGTGGCCTTTAAATAAATGGAAATTTGGATCAGTGTTTAAAGCGCAGTTCCATTTATTTAAATATGAAATAGTGACTGACTGAATAGAGATGCAAAATCTTAGTATTCTATCTGAAGCCTGTAAAGACTATTCTAATAAAAAGGTGGTGTAGTTATTTCCACATTTTACTACAATAATAATAATCTGCATGTAAGAGGGAGAAATAAATTGGAATAACAAGTTAGCCACTTAATCATAGTATTCAGTTGCATCAATTAATAACTACCGCTAAGCCAAAAGGGGAACAGCATGCGTTGCTTAATCAGATCAAAGATATGACTACGTCAGAAGTTCAAATAACATTAATTATAATATAAACGGAATTGGAACATTATTTAGTTTAGAAGAAGCTGTTCATTATTCTAAATAGTGAACTATGATCTATTGATACTTTATTGAATTGTGAATGGGGCCGCTGAGTAGAATATATAAACGTACCCAATTTATGAGTCCTGTTTCTATGAAAAACATCTAAGTTTAAGGTTTAGCTTCTAGGTATTGTACTAAAAAATTATAAACAGGTTATTAAAATAATAAATAACAGTATATATTCGGCACTAGCGTCACAGTGTATTGACAGATATCGGCACAATAAGCCCACTAATTCGTTTAGCATTACAACAAGTAATGTGATTACCCATAAATGCGGCTTTCAGACAAGCGGGCGTGTCTACTAGTATTATTGCTAACCAAGTACTTTTTTACCTGACCATGCGTTTGCAGAATACGCTATTACATATATATTATATCCTATAAAGGTTTTTAAACATATTGTTGGATTTCAATACATACCTAAGTACTTAATTTACTTACGAAAGATTGATTCATAATTTGCTTAGTAATAACTATACAGATAGGGGTAGGTTGTCGTTTGGAATGTATTTCAATAAGGAATAAAAGTAAATTGGCCACTTTATCTGGATCTCGAGGATCAGTAGGCAACACGAAATGCCAACATAAACATGGCTATATTATAATTGCTTCGTCTGAATAGCGTACTTTGAACGTTATCCAATTTGCTGACTTTGGTGTTACGATATATTTACAATTACATGTACGTGGGAAATCGTTAGTTACTCTCATTTAGCGTCACGACTCGACGATACGGGTCCGATGCGGGCACGTGATTGAATGCTAATGACCAGTGTAAACTTACTCCTGGGTGGCGAAATCGTTGCACTCCTTATCTGTCACATGGGGTACCAGCAGTTATTTATGATTTACTTTTAAACTGTTGGATAGACTTTCATTACCAAACAGCCGAAGTTAGAACTGCTCATAGATAGTCAGATATTTTTGGTCACAAGTGATAACTGCGTTAAAAACAACCGACTTCAAACTTGCACTTGCAACATTTACAAATACAGACAAAAATGCTCATAAAATAAAAACTACTGGGCCTATCCGAATAAAATTTTTATGGGACCAATTCGACACCATCCCGCATCGAACAAAAAAAGAATCACGTAAATCGGTTCAGAAACCTCGGAGTAATCGGTGTACATACATTAAAAAAAAAACATACTGGCCGAATTGATAACCTCCTTTTTTTGAAGTCGGTTAAAAATCGTACATACATAAGTGTGTTTTTACATTTTGCATATAAAGAGATGTTTGCTATTAATACGTCTGGTGTAGATGACATAAAAAATGTACTGTATGATCGAAACGTACATTGCTATCGGAAGCCATAAACCATTAGTGATAATAGTATCGACATTTTATTTAATGAGTAACCATTGGCAGCTTATCACTAGTGAAATTTGTGTTTAATGCTCCGAACAACTATAAGTATGATGAAGCGACGTTTATTTTAAGGTTAACAATAATTTTTTTCGG
This sequence comes from Colias croceus, assembly GCF_905220415.1. Taxonomy (NCBI): domain Eukaryota; kingdom Metazoa; phylum Arthropoda; class Insecta; order Lepidoptera; family Pieridae; genus Colias; species Colias croceus. The sequence goes on from NC_059547.1 coordinate 3,127,608, forward strand.
CTTATATCCTCACTTCATAGCTAAATCACTATAAAACGATACGAAATTTTTAGTTTCGATGTAGGTATGTGCCAAGCTAAAAAAGGATTGTGTCTTAGAACAACAGGCTTCTAAAATTCTTCAAAGTGAAATTTGAAAAGTGTAGTAATCTTTCATATTATCAATCTTGTTCTAAACTAAATAAGCAAGTCGCTTTCACTCAGACAGTGATAAAAAGCTCAGAGCCGATACTCGCTAATTTATACAGCACACAAACGTAAGCGGTGAGCGATTTCTAATTCAATAGAACCATCTAGAAAAAACGAAAGTAACTATTTTACAGAGATTTAGTTACGAAACATTTAATTTGATAGAATAAATAAATTGGATGAGTATGAAAATTACAGATAACAGAAAAAAAATTGGGATATTCATTTGAAAATAACCTAAACTTTAGACTAACTTGCACGTTTTGATTTTTTTTTTATGTCAGAGCAAGCAAATGATTTTAATTGGTCACCACCGCCCATAAACACTTGCAAGAAGTGTTGCAAGTCTAATAAGCTCTTTTCTTGAAGGTGGTTTTTAGCGTAATCGTAATCGCTTATCTTATCGCCAATACAACTAAATTAGCCTGTCCCTTATAGGACACTTTTCCTCACGTCCAAACATTACTTTCTATGTGCAAAGATCGATGTCGATCGACATGACCAGTCTCTATTTGGTGACCATTAATAACTCGATTTACTAGAAATTTCTTGTAAAATCTCTCCAACTGTATAACACAAAGTTTATATAAAATTAAAATAAAAAATTAATATAATACGCGAGAAAGTTTGTTTGTGGGTAATATTTAAACTAAAAACAGCGTTCATCATCGTCATTCATCATCCCAACCGGAAATCAATTCGTATATCAGAAATTTAAGTAAATTATAATTTAAGAATACTTGAGACTGCACTATACTTGAAATGTTTATAATAAAGAAAATCATTTGGTGTTTCCTTCAAGTCTCACGAAAGCTAGGAAACTAGTTAAAACAAAGCTGAAGCGAATTGTGCATAACTAGTATGCACAATTCGTATACGAATCGTATGAATCGTGAAATATATATTGATTCACGAAAAAAGATAAGTAAAGGTTTTATCATACAACCGGTTTAAGCTGATACAAACCTAAATCTTGAAAGTATCAAAATAACATTATTAAAGGTTTATGTATAAGGAGTAAAGTTATCTTTGATAATATTAATTAACATAAACAACATAAAAATATCTTTTCAATTCAAACCAAATACCAAAAGTTAAGCTTCATCAAATAAAATAAACAAATAAACTTAACAGCTTCATAATTATTATACCTTAGCCAATATCTATAATATAAATACATAAAATATATATTACAAGAAACCTAATATTTGCAAGAGGAATCGAAAACAATGTTTGTCCTAATTCAAAACAAATATTTATAGAAGACCTTGCACTAGAAACGATAGTGTGTGTGACTCACAAAAGTAACTTTTATTTGTATTTTCTAACTCGCGTTTCGGAGCGTACCAAATCAATTATTGTTACTGCCCGCCAATTAAACACATGGCTATTATGAATTACAACAGAATATTTAGAAATTATGATTTATACAATGATGGTTTAAACATAGGACTTTATTTTCAATAAGGATACAGGTGATCTCATATTTTTAACTTCAGATTTTTGTTATGTATCAATTATATATTTAACCCATCAACATCTTCTGGAGATGTTGTTCTGCCCTATTACCCCATTTTCGTGTTTTATCTCCATAAACCTTCCTGCTGCCTCAACAAAAATGTTAGATATTTAAAACATTGGTATTTAGGTACTTGTTGAATTTCCAAAATCATTATTGATGCATACTTAATAACTTTATATCCCTCACTAAGATAAATCTCCATTTAACTCTGCCTGAGCAAAGACTAAACCGTGATGAAAAATCAACTTGGAAGACTTTAAATTCTGCATTTCTCACGCATAAAGGGTTCTAATAAACACTGATTATTCAAAGTTGCATGACATCATCTAATAACTAACAAACGGAGCTTTAATAAAACAGTTTACCTGCAGATATGAGGTCAAGGAAGATAGCTAGTTGCATTTATAAATATTATTCTTAATTATTCATGTAGAAGGTTATTTTATGCAAATCTACATGATTAATGTGGGTTGTAAAAGACTTATTAGTTAGGTACTAAAACAATAAAAATATTTGAAACTGCAAAATAAAATAAATTTTCGCAAACAACATAGACATTTGCAATAATTAAAATACTTTATGGCTTTATTCAAAGTGGTGCCTTCCTATAATTTAGATACATAAGTACCAATGTTTATTTTAAACTAAATTGTATTGTAACAAAAAATTATGTATCTAGTTGGTAAGCCTTTTTGAAATAAATAAATAAATTTCTCTCATGATACTACAATTTTAGTCTAGTTTTTATATTCATTTCCTAAAAATTGAGATCTAATGTTGTCTAAATATTATAATCTAATTTAAGAGAGAATGGTGTCAATGGAGACTGTATTACTTTTACCAGATATAAATTATTATTTTTGTTTGTTCACAACATAAACAAATTATATTCATAAACAAGTGTATTCGTACAGGTGACTATAATAATAATTATTATAAAACAGGTTAATGTGTTACCTATGTTGTATAGGTTTTTCGATTACCATATGAAAGCATAGCAAATCTTATCTCTAAGATAAGCGCAATCACTGATAAGCTTTAACAAATTATAATACCTACACTATATTGAGTTTTAAACATATTTTCTTTAGAACTCGTCATCGTCAGAGATTTCATATCGTAATTTATCGGAATCTAGAAAAAAGCGTAACAAAAACAAGGTTATTTATGAGCCGTACTACTCACACTTCTCAACAGCTTTAAAATATTGGAGGCAGCATAACGTGATAAATTGCTTGAACTCGAGCACAGGGTTAAATATGATGATTTCAATAAACATGACGTCAGTTACAATAACGAGAACTTTATAAAACTATTATTTATACATACCCATCGCCAACGACGACACACTTGATCGCCTGCATTTCTGTTCAAAAATCCGTATCGTATATCCGTAGCAATAATAAAACAACACGATTATCACACAGAAGGCTTCGAAGCAATCTCAAATCGTTACTCACTAGTCACTACACAATCACGTCTTAGTAGCTATGTAAATACATAACATTGATCATCAGCACTTATTTGATACAAAACTGTTCTTCGACAACAACTTAATTTTCATAATATATCCTATTAACAAATTAAAACACAATTCACAAATGATTACTGAAGTTCACTACACAGCAACAGCAACAGATTCGCCGATGGCGATTGCCGTGATTGCCATTTGCCGATTACGTTACGTCCGCAGAGTAGGCAAGTAAGTACCACAGACAGTAGAAAACGTTTGTTATTCTCTTTGGTAAACACTTAATTATAATAATTTATTTAAAATCTCGTATAAAATTGTCTAATTCAATATTTTTACGTAATGTGTTTGAGTTCAAAAACAATAATTTTATTTAATCAATACGCCAAAAACTTAGTAAATTAAATAGCAAAGAAAATAAAATTATGGAAACCCACTGACTAGAATATATATGTATTTTAAACAACATAATTAGAATAACAACCAAATTGGCTGACCATTTGCATGTTTTCTTCAACTGGCAACAATCAATAGATGCTGTTCGAATTCAACTGTCTCTCGATTCTCGAAGGGTACGATAACTTTTTCTGGGTACTGTGACTTGTTTGTTCATTATAATGCTGAAAAACAAAAAAATATTTCCGGTAGAAAGCCTAAAGGAATAGATTATTATTTTCTTCTAAATAATTGAAAAATGAATAATTTTATAGTGTATGTGAGTATCATTCGATTATTTGTGGCTTCAGAGCCACAATCTGAAATGGAACAAGTACAATTCAATCAAGGAGATCATAAATAATATAATTAGTGTTATTTTTTATAATTTTTATAATTAAGTTTTATAATTCTTAATTAATAAAGTCTGAGACGCATTTGTTCACTAGCCAATTATCATGTGTGATTATATTTATAAGTCTATTGAAATGTTACATTTTTTAGGCCTAAACTTGCGTTTTTTAGAGGACGCAATTTTATATTTTTGATATGTAGGGGAGGTCAGTGTGAAGCTAAAACCAAGTTTGTGGGGTCGCCGGTGGCGGACAAGGGTTTGTCCCACGGCCGCCATCTTGAAAATAGCACGAAAATAGCGGTTGAAATGGTTTTTACGATATAATATCTCTTAAACTATTTAAGTATCCGATAAAAATAATTTGTAAACACTATTGTTGCAAATTAAATTCTCTACAACTTTGGTCCTGTAACATTTTGTCGTAGAACTATAAATAAAAAAGTTATAAGCGAAAATGTTCAGAAATTAGAGCTACAACATTTTTTCATTATATCGAAAGCTAAGGTTTTACAGCGCTCTGAAGTGAGTAAAAGCTCTGAAGTCAGTGTGAAGCTATCACAAATTTGGTGATAGCTTCACACTGACCCCCCCCCCACAACTTCAAAAAAATAAAATTGCGTTCTCTAAAAAATGCAACCCCAAATGTAACTTTTCAATGGACTATTAATCTTTTATCAGTAGTGAATTTAGCGCCTCAGACATGTTTTTTGTTTTGTTATTCGAAGGGTCAGATCTGTTATTCGAAAAGCAAATTTTGTAAAAATAGTCGTATTACAATTTAAAGTAACCTGTAGTCTTTTTTTCAATAATTTCAGGCATTTTATTAAATATAAACTATTTTCTTTAATTTTCTTCTATGGCAATATTTGTATTTTCTTTTTGTACTTACTGGCTACTCTATAGTTTATTGAAAAATTGCTAGTCTGTGCGAGACTCGCATGGCGTTATTGTGTATTTGTTGCGCGGTTTAGGTACAGATGTTCTATTCTCGTTATAGCGTGATACCATACTCATTTATTGAAGCAATGGCCAAAGGTCAAAAAGAAAGTATCGAAAGGGGTGATTTACCAAATCCTGAATCCAGAAGTACAGATAATGAGGATGGGGAATCTAACCAGGAACAACTTCTCGATATCGGTGAACACTATTTAGTGAGGCGTGTCGATGACTCATGGCGGCCGGCTGAGATAATTCAGACGCGCTACAATGCTTCGGAATCGTGCTACGAATATTATGTGCATTATGTCGGATGTGATAGAAGATTGGATGAATGGGTTCCTCGCCACAGGATTATGTCAGATAGATTTGATGGGTGTGAACAATCGAGTAATAACGCTGATCTTTTGTTGACCGACAAATCTGGGCGCAAAATAACGCGCAATCAAAAACGCAAACATGATGAAATTAATCATGTTCAGAAAACCTATGCGGAAATGGACCCGACAACAGCTGCGCTTGAGAAGGAGCACGAAGCTATTACTAAAGTAAAGTATATTGATAGGATTCAATTCGGTAAATATGAGATCGATACCTGGTATTTTAGTCCTTACCCAGAGGAGTATGGTAAACAGTCAAAGTTGTTTATCTGCGAGTTTTGTTTGAAATATATGAGGTTGGAGAAAACATTCAGATATCATATAGGCGATTGTCCGCAGCGGCAGCCACAGGGGACTGAGATATACAGAAAGGGCACTTTAGCTATATTTGAAGCAGACGGCAAAGAGCACAAACTCTATTGTCAAAACTTATGTTTATTGGCAAAACTGTTTCTGGACCACAAGACATTGTACTTTGACATTGAACAGTTTATGTTCTACACTCTTTGTGAGGTTGACAAACACGGGGCACACTTGGTTGGTTATTTCTCAAAAGAAAAGGATTCTCCAGAAGGCAACAATGTTGCTTGTATACTGACACTGCCACCGTTCCAACGTCAAGGATATGGAAAACTACTCATTGCTTTTAGTTATGAGCTATCAAGATTAGAGAAAGTGGTGGGCAGTCCGGAAAAGCCTTTATCGGATTTGGGTAGGCTGAGCTACAGGTCCTATTGGTCCTATGTTATTTTGGAAGTCTTGAGTGTAACAAGAGGCATTTTGAGTATAAAAGACCTCAGCCAAATGACAGGTATTGCGCCTACCGACATTATAACGACGCTACAGGTTATGAATATGGTGAAATATTGGAAAGGTCAGCATGTGGTCTGCGTTACCCCAAAGATGGTGACCGAACAACTTGCCACTTCATATTTTAAGAAGCCTCGTTTGACGGTGGATCCTACTGCCATTCGTTGGACGCCACCGAGCAAACAGGGCCCAGCTGCTAAGTCTAAGAAGTAATTATACTCAATGTATTTTTAATGATAAGAATAAAAGAGAAATCAATCATCAATAGTAGTTGACAAAGAACAGAAGACCGGTTTTTTGTTTCTATAGTGTGTTACACATTTGAGTGATTATTTAAAAGTATTATACATTTTAGTGAACATAAGTAGGCAATTCTCTGTTAAATCATTCAGTACATTAGGAATAACACTTATTAAATAAGCAATTGTTTCTGGTACATATTGTGTCAATGTTATATTTCATAGAAGTCTTAACACAGAATCTAAATTTAAATTGATTTGGGAGGCTACATAATCAATGAAAGTAGTTATTGTCCATCATTATACATAATAACTTAAAATCTTCAATTATGTGGCTAAGTGGTAGTAGTTATGAATTTGTAGTAGTTTATGAAGAAGTGTGTCACAGATGTGTTTTAGGTAACATTTATTGTCATTTTAAACATTTATAGTGTTTTTCGGTGTAAATTTCCCATAAAACCTATCGTGTTTTCCTATCCATGCTAATTTGTTATTATAACTATGAATAAACTTCCTAGACATAAGAAAACAAGACTAGACTTAAGATAATAAAAAAAAAATACCTAAGATTCACACTAATAAGACTTGTAGTAAGTAACCTAAGTCTGTAATTTTTTATTATTTACCTACTCAATTTCTTAATGTGAATGCATGGATGATTAATACTTGTTGCAATTTTAAAGTACATACTCCATTCTGTTCTCCATCTGTTCATTTATATTCAATTCAGTTCCTGTGTTATTAGTGATATTATTTAATGCCTAGATTTAGTATCAATACTAGGCTTATATAAATATTTCGTAATGTTTTAAACATTAATATTCAGTTCAAGCTAAGCTTATGTAGATGCCTCCATATGTAATAAGAACAACTATATTTTTAAGTTCTCAATAAGTGTATTTTTATAATCTTATTCTAAATTTGTCACTGTATGTGTCAGATTGTTTGTGAAAAATCTTTCATGTTTTTTTTAGATTCTGTGAATCATTGATTTTGTGATAACCTAGCTTAAGAATAATGTGTAAATGTGGAATAAACCCTGTTGGAAATAATATTTATTGTTATTTTATTAGTATCCTTTTTAAATCTTTATTTAAAGGGCTTCCACCTTGATCAGAAGAAGATTCGTCGCGAAACTTTTCGCGCGAATGAATTCGCGCGCAGCGCGCTTGTGAGATATTTATAGGCGCGGTCAATACATAGCGTGCACAAGCAACGCACGAATTCAAAATACGCGCGTATCTTGTTGCGTCCAGCGGAATGAATTCGTCCCCAAATACTCAGCCCCCAATTAGACGTAACAAATTCCCATGATAGACTACAAGCCCGCATAGGAAAAAAATATGGGTCAAATGAACCACCAGGGGTTATATCTAGAACGATAGAAGAGCATAAAATAATAAGATTCATATGAGAGTATCGCGACAAATTCGCCCTTTCTGGACAAGCCCTAATCAATTTTTTGGTTACAAACTCCACTGAGAGTACAGTACCTACCACACATTAGTGAATAACTATATAATATGTGCTTATATACTACGTTTGTGGAGTTTACAGGGGAAAACCGGCAAATCGAAAGTCTAAAGGTGGAATGCCACTATAGCGGCACTGTAGCGGAAGCGCGTCGTGGCAGCGGAAGGGCGTTCCCGGGGAATTGTCGCGAAGCGACGCGGCGCTATAGTACAGCTATATAGCGACAAGCGACAGCTATACCCGAAATCACGAAATACTAACACAAAATTTCGGGTCATTTGTAACAGGATGGCGGTTCTACAGGGGTCTTAGTACGCAATGACAAAAAGAAAAATGATGATCAGAACGCTGATACCGGATACCTTAAGATACTGTAATATTTTATATTAGAGAATCTTAACATAAAATATTATAGTATCTTCACCGTGTGTGACGCGCTTTACTGAGCGTTGTACCACAGTATTACAATATTATTTCCTACAGTAATGAAACGCCTTTGATGTCGCGCGATGCCGCCGCCAGCGTAGGTACTTACGCTGCCACACGAAAATACGCTAGGGTTGCAACAAATGGGAAATAAAACAATTGTGATTATTAATAATTAATATTATGATGAAATCATTTATTCATATGTACATTCAAAATCTGATGTAATTATTTGTTCATAAATATATAATTACAGATATTGCACTGCTAAATATTATTTACGTGGACACTTTATTTTTGGATGTTCTTAATTGTATATTTTATCATTTAACTAAGTAATGCATTCGCATTGGGATGTACATTGTACAATCTGATTAGAAAATAATGAGGACAACATATGCATAGCTTTGATTTTAATTCAACAGATACAATTAATACAATCTTTCTGAAATATTGTTTCCTTCTGGGATTTCAATATAGATTTACATCCGTAAACGGAATAGTTTGTGCGCGCCATAATAGAATATGTAAGTACCTATATGTATTATAATAAAATTATTACACAAAAAATACGACTGCGTCGTCCTTTCGCGATAGGTAAAGCAATCTCAGCGTGATTGCCTTACGCTGTCCGCGTCGCCCGACCCCCGCCAGTTCCCCTCCGTTTCTCTGCACAAGTACATTTGTCGCACTACTGTAGGAAATATGGTAATACTGTGGTTGTACTTCAAAAGCAACAGCAAAAATACTTTTCTCTGCCTGTAAAAAGATAGGCTTCTCAGCACTAACTCTCACATTCTCGACAGATGGCGCTATATTAAAATGTTATATCTGGTTATATCTAAAATGTATACGACCTCTTTATGGCGCATGGAGGGTAATGAATAATGATTATTATTTTCTTTGACCACACGAGTCAGGCGGCTGGAGCAAAACTAGTATTGGATGGTATAAATAATTAAAAAACCTACTTTCTCCGGTAGGGAAGTTCTAACTGTAACTGCGTGTTTCGTATAAATAATAAGGATTGTTATAAAATAAAACACCAATATGACAATACCTATAATCAATTTATTTCCATTTTCCATTTACATTTACATAATATAACGGAATGCGATATACAACAGATTTATAAGCTCCGTAATATAATTATTACTTCTCTTTACAATCATAGGTACTTATTGTGCGTCTTAAAATTAAATTCAATAATGAACTCAAAAAATAAAGCACATTATTCCGTATTTCATGTATGATTGGTTTCTATAATAATTCTAGACGTTTATTGCCTCATTCCAAAGTAATAATTATATTTCGCAGGTTACAATTTCTACTAATAAAAATAACTTTGGTTACATTTGTAACGTACTTAGAGGATGACTTGAAATCTCTCCAACACAGAACCATAGGTTCCTGTGGTAACTATACATGTTAATAGTTTTAAGCCATACACACACGAGTGAACAGTCGGATATTTAAGTACAATTAACAGCTCGTTACTAAGTTTTACGCCATAAATATAAGGGTGTATACAGATACGATAAATACGAGTGATAAAAATCACATGCATGAATAATGACAATGCGCGTTAGTTTTTCAGCGTACGCAGTTTTAGTAGGGCAACATTTGACCACTTTTTTATAACACAATTGTATTTATGTTTCCACACTTCTTGCCTAAGGCTAATTCGCATCTAGATATATTCCGTTACAAAATGCATGAAACACAAGCTTTGTTCTTCATACAATATATTGTGACATTTTTCATCGTATTTGTACCTGTACAGACAGCCCTTTCGCTAAAAACTGTTAGCATTAGATTCAACATTTATTTTTTTTGTTTTTTTTATTTATCACCAGAACAGTTTCTAAAATATTAGAGCTACTACGATATACGTCTATGTAGGTACCTACTTAACTCTGCGAATTGAAAAAATAATATATTAAAAATATATATGGCCATATTGCATATGTTTCATGTCAAATTTCACTAAAATTACACTAAATTATATAAACAAATAATATTATTAATACTGTTATTTTACACCTAGAAGCTGGTTACACTCTAAATACACGACTGATATGATATACTACTCAAATTTAAATAATAACAATAATATTAACAAGATTCTTTCCTACAGAGTGGGAAATGATTACGATACGAAAAATGTATTTGCTAGTACAGAGCCAAATTTGAATTCGTATTGCATCAAATCCTTCATCTTTGGATATTCCTTAAACAATATAATAAATACTTTATTGCTAAAGTTTTTACGAATAACAGTGCAAGCTATGGAAGTGAAAACAACTGCCGTCTATTTTTATAAAAATATAACAAATAGCTATAGAACCTTTTAGTGTTCATAAAATAAAAAGACGTTCTATAGGCCAGTAAAACATATTTTTCACAGGAGATTTACAGATAATCCAAGTTAACATCGATATAAGCTGGCAACACCAACATTGTCTATTTACGCACACCACCACAACGATTTAAGCTTTGTACTTAAATTTTAGACCTTGCAACATTATACTTACTTCGCTAGAATAAACCTTTTACACTACATTTCTTAGGATACAAGTTAAATATTTTAAGTCGTAAACTTACACTGTTTTCAAGATATAAAATCAATAAATGAAACTGGGAAAATTTCTATTATTCAGATCGTAATAATACAAATATAACGTTTGAAATGCACATTTTAATACATTCATATTGTAATGATGAAGTAAGATTTTGTTATTTAATATATTTAAAACAAAATTAAATTATAATATATTTCAATTTGCAATTATTCCTTGATATTATATGTATTGAAAGACAACTTCAAATTCGAGTAGATATATTTAAGCTTATTCGATATGCCATTCAACGATTACTATAAAATTTTATTTTATTTAAATTTACGACTATTAGCATAACTACCAATTTTTCAATTTTCACGCAATGTTATAAAGACAAGACACATTCTAGGTACAGGTCGCGTCAAGTAAAAAGAACGCTGAGGGTTAAGCTGCGCATTGGCGATTTATCGGTCTATTTGGTGTTATGAGGTGGTTGGTATAAGAATAACAAATAGGTAGTTGAGAAGCCACGATTCGCGAGCCTAGTTCAAAAATAAAATAATCGGCACATAGCTTACGTGCAAAACTCGATCCATGCGCAAACACACCCCATCACTTTCATCCAGCGTTCTTTTTACGTGACGCGTACTGTATACCTTCCATCATGTTATGAATGACAGAAGATAAATGTTCTTTGTAATAACATGAACTTTGAAACATTGGCTTTCAAATGACTAGGCTGAATTCTTCATATAGTCATAGCCATAGGATAAATACTGCGAAAATTAATATTTTAGCAACAACAATTTAATCGAGATGTATTCTTATATCTATCTTATTATAATATGAGGTATGGCAACAGTGATCGTGTACATCTAATAGTGTGACAATGGCACGATGAGAAAAAAAAAACAAATAAAAATATTCTTAATTTAAAATACCAGTGTTAATAATTTATATTGCAACATTTTACCATTGTTAAATGTCTTGTCGGTAACTATTATTATAAACATTCATATGAGGCTTCTTGAAATTATTTATTTATTATTTAATAAGCGATACATAGTTATTAAATTATATATTAAATGTGCTTGTGAATACATTTAATACAATATTTTCCAGCTATTCGTTGGTTCTCCGATTACACAATTTGCTAGACAATTCGAGAATATTTTGGGATATTCGTTAATTTACAAAACTTATTATACATATTTAGGGATGACAGAAACTATGTAAACTATGTATGTTTTTTAAGTTTAAATATATTCTTATTATATATTATATTGTTATATTCCATGCATTATTTCATTCTCATCCAAGACGATTCTGTCAATGTAAAATTTCCGGAACACCGTTTGATATTGTACAACAATAACTCAAACGAATATCTCAAATATATTCCCGACATCCGTATCTAAATATAACATTGAAAACATCCATGTTCTTATTTACATTTATAGGATTTATAATACAACACTATAGGGGGATATTGTCGAATATACATTTACCCAAAGCAGGTACTGTGAAGCCATACATGGTAACTATTTACTATTAGGAGCCCTAAATAAAATACGTCTCATGACTGACGTGAAGTCACATAATATGTTTGACACTATAGGGGTCATATACACTAAAATAATGTGATGAACCCCTTTTCATAGAATGTCATAATATGTGACTGACCCGTTCTATACATGTAATTACATAACGTAATTTAGTTATGACCCCTCACCTATGTTTTAATCAAATAATAAATTTAAAAATCTTTAATTTAAAACATAGCTAAACAAATTTAATGCTTTCTCTGTCTATCTCGAAGATAAAGACAAAGAAAGCATGAGACTAGTGTTTCTTTTCGTATAAAATTAAAATGGTGTCTATTATATTATTACTAATTTACCATATAATAAAGATTGTTAAATTATAAAATATTTGCAAATAAATTACCGGTAGGTAACTATATTTATAATATTAGTTGATTTTTGCAATTTTTTTTAACAAACCACCTAATGAACTAAACGACTTTATTCATAACTGAAAATTCGGAGAAAAAATAACCTTTCTTGATATTATATAATTCTTAATTAATTAAAATTTTAAACATATGAAAAATAATAAATAGAACAACCACAAAATAACAAAAATAAAGATCTATATTTAAAATCACTTAAATTCAACACAACATTATAAAATTAAAGATATCAGTTTGACTGTTTTTCGAGATCTAATTAACAGTGTGTTTCAATACTGATTTTAAAATGACAAAAAATATACATAAAAGAAGATGGCGAATCGGATGAATCATACGACTTGCAATACTCTTTAGTAGGTTGGGGCTGTGTAGTCGACGTTACCTGTAACAGATTTAAAAGTATGTTAGAAGTTATTTTTTTTCTAGTTGCAAAGAAAGATCTTGTATACGGACACTCATCGGTCTGTTGGTCACTGTATGACAACTGCATACGATAGGGATCATAGGGACATTTAACCCTCTATATAATATAATATAATAGGGGCACTGCTCACCTGTCTGCTGCTGCACGAACTTTTAGTTGCAGAATGATCCAGAATAAGGCCACTCACCTGTCAGTTGGTGCGCTAACGGCGTGTGATAAATCACTAGCAAGTGCACAAAGAGCGGTTCGTTGCATATCAACTGCAAAGAAAGTTCTAGAATAGTGTCACTCACCGGTCTTTTGGTGCGCGATCGGCGGGTACCCAATAGAAAGATCTAGAATAAGGACACTGCATAGTTCTAGAAAATTGACACTCACCGGTCTCCTTGTGTACGAAGCGCGGAAAACTGTACCCGAAAGAAAGATCTAGAATGAGTATACTGCAAAGAATGTTCTAGAATTGTCACTCACCGGTCTGCTGGTGCGAGAACGGCGGGTCGCTGTAGGCGGGCTGCGGGTCGGGCGCGCCCGGGTATGTGGGGAATGAACCCGGGCTGCCCACCGCGCCCTCCACCTCATAAGCTGGCGCGAACGCAGCGTCCGCACCCATACGGAACCGTTGGAACGCGAAGAACGCGCAGGCCACCTGGAATAGAATTAGTAATGGTTTGTGTAAGTTACCCAAACTTGTAAGTTAGCAACTTTAACTTATAACTAACAAACTGGTAACGTAAAATCATGCCCAGATGTTATGATTTGGAAATAGATGTGTACGTGTGTGTAAACCCTCAAACACCTAATTTCGAATTGAATGACACAAATTTAAGAACAGAAATACAAATTTAAGAAGTAGAGAGTTACGATGTTGAAGAGATTATTCGTTATTAGTAGGTAGGATGATATTGTATGCACTTTTATCAGTCGATTCCAAGAACTCTGGAATCTGTTGTTTTAGCAGCATTTGGAGCCTTGAATTTAAGAGAAATTAGTAAGGACAATCACTAGAAAGTCACAATTTTATCACGTTAACTTACCCAGGCGAAAATAGAAAAGAAGCAAAAGGCGATAGCACCCTGCATGTTGTTGGCGGTTCCTACTGGCGGGCTTTCGGTCTTTCCCCAGGCGTTGGATAGATAGCAGAAGCCGACGAAGTACAGGAATGCCCAGAACGCTGAAATATAATAAATAGCATAAAAATTTTTGTGCAATTTTACTTTTCATTGTCTTATCATTATTTGCAATCGTAGCAGAAGGAACTTTTCAAAATAAAAATGTTGTATCATTTTTCATAGAAAGTCTAAAAGTCTTGTTCCCTAGGAAAGTGTAAAATTATGCTCAATGACAAAAAAACATTGCATTTTACGTAGAGTAGTTACATATTGCATTTTACTACACATTTTACACTATTGGCATTGTGTAGTACGTGTAAATCTTGTTAAACATACGCGGTAGAGCGGAAAAATCTACCTTCGAACATACAAGTTATAGTATATTTGCCTGAGAGAAAAAAAAAAATTGGTAAAATCTTGATATAAGTTATAAGTTATTGGTGTGAAACCATGAACTTTTTACGTTGTTCCATAGTAGGCGATAAGAATTTTGAAAATTAAATAAACACCTTTACTTTTGTTGTGTTTGTTTAGCATGTTTGCCTTATTTCTTCAGATAAAACTTTTATCTACATGTATCTATCGATTTATGTGTGCATGTGTGGAATCTTTATTCATAATAAACTACGATACGTGTTACATAAAACAGCATATAAATTCAGCATCGTAAACTAAGCGTATTTTAATTTCAAGTAAATTTATATTATAGGTTACCTAGTTGTTTAACGATCGTTTCAAAACGTTATCGTATGGTTTTTAAGACCGATAACGCCGGAAGTGGGTCAAGGTGAATTTTTGTGAAAATGTCACCTTGTTCATGTATTAGGGAAACGAATAACTTTCTTTTCATTGGATCTATACAATACTGTGTATTTGGTGGGCCTGTGGGCACAATTAGGTCTACAAATTCGATCAATCAAGCTTACTTGATTGATTGAATCGGTAAAATATATGTAACTGTAGTAGTAAATGATTAATGTTACCCAATCAAAGTCAATATTTTTATTATTTATGACTATATTTTTACAAATGATGAACACGAACATAAACCTGTCAGTTTGTCTTACACCTATAACTACAATATGCATAAAAACCACAAGGTTTTGTTAAATGTTCCAACACGAAAGATACAGAGAAATTGAACCAACTGCAACGTAACGAGGCGATATTGTTCGGAAATTGTATAGGGTAAACGCAGGTATTAACGACCCCTCTAAGGCAATTTCAAAATCAACCATATTTTTTAAGTATACTGGCTCTTCTAAAGATTTATAATTTCATTTTATATGCTAGTGTTATGTATAAAAAATGTATTTATTGAAGCAAATACATTCTAATACAGGATTATCTTGTAAAAAATAATTTACAATGTGACTAAGTCGATTATTGCTATTACCGACCCATAAAAACGGCTGTGAAGCTATTAACGATTTTTATGCAGCTATTCCCGATCGTATGTGAGAGGAAGCCTTTTTCCAGCAATGGAATGTATAGAAGCTAGTGATGATGATGATTACCGATCTTAATAAAATGAAATAAAAATGCAAATATATTCGTATTTTTTTATTGTAGTTATTTTTAATAAAACAAATGAGTACTTTTTAGTAATGAACTAAATAATTATAAACTTTTAAATTAATCAACATAATACTATTAATATATGTACATATATTAAATTAAGGATTTCAAACTCTAGGATATTTCGTTATGCTATTTGATTGATTGCTTCGGCGAGTTGTGTTTTACTGAATACTTTTCGCCGCTTTTGTGGCTCCATATTTCTGGAAAAAATATACCTAATTATATGTTTTATGTTAATTTAACCTAAAAAAATATAATTTTTAATAGGCACCTATTATGTCATAAAAGTAATAAAAATATATTTGCACGCTCAATTACGAGCAGAATGTTTAAGGATCAATATTATCTGTATATACAAACATCTTTATTCTACATTCTGCAAATAAAGCAATTTGAATTTGAATTTGTAGATGAGAAACTAAACATATAATATTCGATCGGTAATAGCTTCCTATAGTTGCTATTGCCGACCCACATGGGTCGGTATTAAAGTATGTAAGTATAAACCTAAATTGTATTACCGACCCATAAAAAAAATGGTTATTTTAATTCATTTGACCATCAGACTATAAAATAGATTATAATTGATTAATGTCATACAAAATATGAACAAATGCATATTGTTTAAACAAAAAAAAAACAATGATTTACTACTGTAACTATTCGATAGGGATCCTCGAAAATATCATAACTTTGTATAAATTGACAACGCTAAAAGACACAACACTAGACAAAAAAGTTTAGTCGCTAATAGATTTTTATGAAGACTCATAGCTTAGATTTAAACTGGTCCATAAAACCACTTGTGTTAGTGTGATATAATAACATAAAAGAAAATAAAACAAAAAGTTACGTTGCTGCCATTGCCGACTTACGGGTCGTTGATACCTGCCGCGACTTAAACTGGTGAAGCTAACACCGTCCCATTTTAATTTTAAGTTTTATCGTTTCAAATTACTTTTTATTAATAAAATGTTGTAAGAAATGAAAAGTTGACACTTAAATGCATTGACATTTAGTAATATAAATTAAAGTATAGATGTAATTTGTTTGTAAATGTCTTAAAAAGATACTCACAGTACTTACCCGAAGGAACAACGGAACAGTACGACACGCCCTGCTTCCACGCTACCCCGCAGCAACTTACGCATTTTAACTCTTTTTTGCTCAGTTACTCACTCTAACGTTAAAGTATACGATGCTCAAGTAATACATTCGTGTATAACTTTGCCTACCTATAGCTAGAATAGTTCTGGAAACGTTTAAATTTCGAATTACTTTTATAGGTCGGTAATACCTTCAGATTTTCGATGGGTCGTTGATAGCTGCGTTTACGGGTAAACGCAGGTATTAACGACCCCTCTAAGGCAATTTCAAAATCAACCATATTTTTTAAGTATACTGGCTCTTCTAAAGATTTATAATTTCATTTTATATGCTAGTGTTATGTATAAAAAATGTATTTATTGAAGCAAATACATTCTAATACAGGATTATCTTGTAAAAAATAATTTACAATGTGACTAAGTCGATTATTGCTATTACCGACCCATAAAAACGGCTGTGAAGCTATTAACGATTTTTATGCAGCTATTCCCGATCGTATGTGAGAGGAAGCCTTTTTCCAGCAATGGAATGTATAGAAGCTAGTGATGATGATGATTACCGATCTTAATAAAATGAAATAAAAATGCAAATATATTCGTATTTTTTTATTGTAGTTATTTTTAATAAAACAAATGAGTACTTTTTAGTAATGAACTAAATAATTATAAACTTTTAAATTAATCAACATAATACTATTAATATATGTACATATATTAAATTAAGGATTTCAAACTCTAGGATATTTCGTTATGCTATTTGATTGATTGCTTCGGCGAGTTGTGTTTTACTGAATACTTTTCGCCGCTTTTGTGGCTCCATATTTCTGGAAAAAATATACCTAATTATATGTTTTATGTTAATTTAACCTAAAAAAATATAATTTTTAATAGGCACCTATTATGTCATAAAAGTAATAAAAATATATTTGCACGCTCAATTACGAGCAGAATGTTTAAGGATCAATATTATCTGTATATACAAACATCTTTATTCTACATTCTGCAAATAAAGCAATTTGAATTTGAATTTGTAGATGAGAAACTAAACATATAATATTCGATCGGTAATAGCTTCCTATAGTTGCTATTGCCGACCCACATGGGTCGGTATTAAAGTATGTAAGTATAAACCTAAATTGTATTACCGACCCATAAAAAAAATGGTTATTTTAATTCATTTGACCATCAGACTATAAAATAGATTATAATTGATTAATGTCATACAAAATATGAACAAATGCATATTGTTTAAACAAAAAAAAAACAATGATTTACTACTGTAACTATTCGATAGGGATCCTCGAAAATATCATAACTTTGTATAAATTGACAACGCTAAAAGACACAACACTAGACAAAAAAGTTTAGTCGCTAATAGATTTTTATGAAGACTCATAGCTTAGATTTAAACTGGTCCATAAAACCACTTGTGTTAGTGTGATATAATAACATAAAAGAAAATAAAACAAAAAGTTACGTTGCTGCCATTGCCGACTTACGGGTCGTTGATACCTGCCGCGACTTAAACTGGTGAAGCTAACACCGTCCCATTTTAATTTTAAGTTTTATCGTTTCAAATTACTTTTTATTAATAAAATGTTGTAAGAAATGAAAAGTTGACACTTAAATGCATTGACATTTAGTAATATAAATTAAAGTATAGATGTAATTTGTTTGTAAATGTCTTAAAAAGATACTCACAGTACTTACCCGAAGGAACAACGGAACAGTACGACACGCCCTGCTTCCACGCTACCCCGCAGCAACTTACGCATTTTAACTCTTTTTTGCTCAGTTACTCACTCTAACGTTAAAGTATACGATGCTCAAGTAGGTAATACATTCGTGTATAACTTTGCCTACCTATAGCTAGAATAGTTCTGGAAACGTTTAAATTTCGAATTACTTTTATAGGTCGGTAATACCTTCAGATTTTCGATGGGTCGTTGATAGCTGCGTTTACCTTAGGCTGTGATTTAACGATTCTAAACTTCGATGTTCTTCTTTTACTAAATTACACACTTTATTACACATAAAGTCTATAGAACAGGACAATACAATTTCAAAGCGACGTATACGTTTAAGGAAATCAATTAATCTAATTGATATTCATAATGTTTGATGATGTCATGCAGCATGCTTCAGTATTCAGTATTCACATATCTACCTAGTACAGAAAAACATTTAGCTCGTCATATTCAAAGTGTAGCAAGATTATAGAGCCACTTTTATTTATTTATTATGAACTAGCTTTCCACCCGCAGCTTCGCCCGCGCATTCAAAGAAAAACCCGCATATTTTTTGCGTTCCCGTGGGATTTCCGGGATGGCGTCATTTTCCCGGGATAAAAAGTAGCCTATGTCCTTTCTCGGGTATCAAAATATCTCCATACCAAATTTCATGAAAATTGGATCAGTAGTTTAGGCGTGATTGAGTAACAGACAGACAGACATAGTTACCTACTTTCGCATATTTATAATATTAGTATGGATAAATGAGAATTACAGAGAACTGTATATAATTATTTAATATTTAGATAAATTACAAACTTAATTATGTGTTATCACGATTTGAAATTTGCGCTTACGTGATTCAATATGTATAACTTAAATAAGTTATACCTATTTCAATAATAGAAAACATGTAAATCATAATATATGTAACGATACCCTGATTGGCTATTTAGCCAATAAAATATATTCAGTTAACATCATATGCAATGGCGCTGTAAAAATAGCTCCACCATTAGAACATTTTGGGAGAAACTGTTCACATTTCGAGATTTAATTAATATCCTAAATATATAGCCAATTTATTTATATATTATTTATTTATTTAAAATTATAAGATTATAATAGCACCGGCAAAGTAATAATTTGTAATATAAGGTAATTAATAATATTTAGTGACGATACAACTACGTAGCTATCTCTAGTTTGGCTAATGTACCAATTTAACTTAATTTTGACCTGTACGTGCAAGTTCATAAAAGAAGTTGGATACTATTGATTTTCCGTTCCACATAATAATATAAAATCCATATAAAACTAAACCAGTAATCACACCTCTTAATGGGGACAAATAAATAAATAATGCGTGATTGTCAATTTATTTTTATGAATGGCGTGACCCTATTGCGTCTTATTACCTGCCGTCAATGATTGAATTAAGGTCAGTGAATATTGAGTTTTAGGAAACCTGCTCATATGTGAACTGACACTTGTTAAACTCACCTATTTGTTAAACTTTAAAAAGCTATATAGGTGCATCAATTAAATTGATGGCTTTTTAATGAACTCATAAATTAAAAATGACTCATTGGTAAAGAAGTAATAAAAGTAACTGTAGAGTCTAGAAGATGGGAGATCCCTGGAGGCTGGAAGTTGGCATAACATTGGGTGCTACAAGGAATTCATTGGCAGTTCGAAATTTTTTACCATGTCATGATTTAATTTAATACTTAGTCGTATTTAACAAAATGTCTTATCAATTTTGGCAAACTATTGGAAATATAGACTGGGCAAACCATGACACAGAAATGGGGGACATCTGATTTAATATTAGATCCAAGTCAAAAGACGGGTCAAATCAGCATGGAATAGCAGAATATTCAAATAGATATGATCGTAGCTTTATCATAATTCGTTTACAGATTAAATTACGTTTTCAAATATAAGTAAGGTCACAGTAAGTATGGTCTTTTGTTCCTTCAGGTATAGCCTATAACGTAAACGTAACTAATATTACAAAAATACAAAGCGAAGTGTTTCCTTGAACGCGCTTCATTCACCTCAAGAAATACTGGCAGAATTTAAATATTATTTTTGTCTTGGATTGTTCTTAGGCGCTACGACCAATAGGAGCAGAGTAGCAATAAAAAAATATTAATTTTGAGAGCAACCGAAGTTGCGTTTTCAGCTAGTCTTACATAAATGTCAAGATTGCTAAAGTAAATAAAGTTCGAAGTAAATAAAATACGACTGTCCTACACGACCACACAAATTAAAGCCCAGCAGGCAACAACACATCCTCACATTTGCCCTTTCTGTAATTGAAGGAGGTTTGACTTATACTAACTATAATGTATGATAAACTAACTATAATGTAGGTATGTGTGACGTTAGGAGTTATTTTGTAGTTTTATAGCTAAATTACAAACTAATATTAGGTACTATAATGTTTTATGGGGACAAGGTTACAACTGATATACTTATAGACAAATTTATTGGAAAAAATAAGTTTCTCTATATTGCAGAGTACTTCTATCTATACATATAATAAATCTGTAGAAGGGTCAATTCTGTACATTGAAAATACCAGGGGGTGTTACTGGATCGATACCAAACCCAAATATGTGATTAAAAAAATTTTTGTCTGTCTGTCTGTCTGTCTGTCTGTCTGTCTGTCTGTATGTGAAGGCATCACGTGAAAACTAACGGTTCGATTTCGATGAAACTTGGTATAATTATACCTTATTATCCTGGGCGTAAAATAGGATACTTTTTATCCTGGAAAAATACGTAGAAAAAAATTAATCTTAACTTTTCAGTTTTATAGACGTTGTTCTGTAGAACCGCGAACACACGTTGCGTATTATTATAGGCCTAGCCGTATTTGGGTCCAATAGATATTTATAAGATGTTTAATTGTCAGAGTTACTCAAAATGGAGAAATAAACCATCCACGCGCAAGACCGACATCCGCGCGGACGGAGTCGCGGGCGGAAGCTAGTACATATAATAAATCTGTAGAAGGGTCAAATTATTCTGTACATTGAAAATATTGAAAAAATAAATACCAGGGGGTGTTACTGGATCGATACCAAACCCAAATATGTGATAAAAAAAATTTTTGTCTGTCTGTCTGTCTGTCTGTATGTGAAGGCATCACGTGAAAACTTACGGTTCGATTTCGATGAAACTTGGTATAATTATACCTTATTATCCTAGGCGTAAAATAGGATACTTTCTATCCTGGAAAAATACGTAGAAAAAAAAATCTTAATTTTTCAGTTTTATCCATAGACGTTGTTCTGTAGAACCGCGTACACACGTTGCGTATTATTATAGGCCTAGCCGTATTTGGGTCCAATAGATATTAATTATAAGATGTCATTGTCAGAGTTACTCAAAATGCTGAAATAAACCATCCACGCCAAGACCGACAACCGCGCGGACGGAGTCGCGGGCGGAAGCTAGTCTATACATATAATAATATATAATAAATGTAATTTGAGGAAAGATCCTTAAAAGGATTTAATAACAGCTTAATTAATAGTTAAGCTTTTAAAAACACCATGATAAACGATTAATTAAGTTGTATTACTTATATTCGTTTATTTAGTTTATGGTTATAAATGCAATGTAGAGCAAATAAAAAGTGACATCACTTCCTGACTTAAATGGTTCCAAATAAAAATATTGTTTGTGTTAATAAACTCAGCAAATGCTAAATGCTCAATTTTGTTCCTAATTCAAGAAATACAACTCTGACCATAAAAAAATATAAAAATAACTCTATTTTCTTCAAGATTACAACATACAATAAAAGAGCGTGTGTGCCGAGCACACGCGTCAGAAGTGAAATTTCATTGACAAGATTTAATGATCATCGCCTTACTCTATGAGGCGATCTTGAAATTTTACTCTCGACGCACCTAAAGAAGTTTCGCTTCAAAAATTGAATAACCAATATAAAAAAAAAGAAGTACAAAATACGTACCTGAGAAGCCCATATCAGCCAGTACATAATGCTTCCTGGTTTTCACAGAGGACATCTGCTCAAACAGATATTCTCCAGCTATGAAAAACACAGATGCAATAAATGCTATCACAGAGATTCCAACTCCATAGTTGCAAGCATTCGTGTCATTGTTGTAGACACAGTACTCCAGATTGTCTGCTTTGCTGACATACCAGCCCTTGGCTGATATACAGCCCATCACAATCACACTGAATAGCTGTAGGAAGGAAATATATAAACTTAGTGTCTAAATAGAAATTTTCTTGGATACTCCTTGTTGATTGAACAATATGCTCCAAAGAAACATTTCTTCAATTGTTTTATAAATGCCAGTATTAAAATAAGGCATGACTTCTATCCTTTAGAAAATGCAAATACTGCAATATCATATGCATAATTTATTATACTTATACCACTAAATCATGAAAAATTATTTAAAGTATAAGATATCCTCTATAAAATACTTGCATACTTAGTATTAAAGTGTCATAAATATATTAAATTATACAATTTATATTGATAGAGAAAGGACTCTACATGGAAATGGCTATAAGTAACAGCTGCATTTTACTTCTGTTTCATTGATTGATTTTATTGTAGTTGGTCTACCACACCTTATTCATTTATATTATATCCACAAAAATCAATTCAGAACTCAAATCTCAACATTTTAATCACTAAACTAAAGAGCACTCTATCAGTAGAAAAACATTCTAATTATTTCTCTATAACAACTTAATTTGAAGTGACCTTATTGCAAAAAAGTATTTTTGTAACTTAACATAGGACTTAACATTTATTAATGGTGAACAAGATTGTATTACTGCATCTTGGGACTTTATTATAAGGATTGTAAATAAGAAACTGTAAACTTTAACTGAAACCATAGATTATTTACATATAAATTTTTACATTAATATCTTATATAGATTTCAAAATATTTATTTCCCAGACTTGGCTATTACTAGAACACAAATATACATACACACATTACTTGAAAAATATTTAAATGATATTATTTAGATTTTGGGAGACAAGAAATAATAATTAGGTTGGTTAGTTGGTATGTAGAGCTTTCAGGTGCATCAATATTTTAAGCCAAGAATTACCTATCTTATGTCAAACTTTAATTTTCAGACACGACATCGAATAAATTTTATTTGATTTTGATACAAATGTGTAAGTTATATCATCTATGTACCTACCTACTTAGTTGATTTTATGCATTGAATTTTCAATGTCACAAATTAATTACCTTCGCATTTCATGATATAAGGTTTTAACGATGTCTTTAAATTTAGCTACAACATAAATATAATAAAACACTCTACATTTATAATGCGTTTTTTCGTAAAAATAAATGTTTGCAGAAAATTTAAATTTACAATTTTATGTAGAGATTCTTGTTTCAGCTAGCATTAATTGTAACAGTTTCAATATCTCTAAGCTCTACATCATTGTTCATCTACTACATAATATAGTATGGATTTACGGTAACATTCAGAGTAATCTCTTACCCAACACACCGCCCTGACGATTACAGTGGGCTTTTGGACAAAAGCTTGAGGATCGAAGGCACCTCCAGCCTTTCCACCACCATAGGCGCCCGAAGTATCCATTTTTACAAATTTTAAATAATTTTACAAAGCGCACTTTCCAACCTTGCGGCTCACCAACGTCTATGACCTCGCAAACTGAATCTTTATCTACGAATTGTTATCGATCGCGCAGCGCAGGCCGCAGACTCAGAGCCGCACAATAAACAGGGGAAACTTGAGACTTCATTTACTATGGACTGGGGAAATATGCCAGCGCCATCTGTTGTTATAGCCGGTGTACTAAAATTGCAGCTTGTTTTGTATGTAATACTTGTATACGTAGTATATTATTATTAGTCTGTGGTAATACTATGTTGTATAGCTCCTTGTGTCCTGTATAGATTTACTAACTGGATTTACTATACTAAAAGCAGTATATTACTATTAGTCTGTGCTAAAAGTAGTTCATAGGTTCAAGTGTTTCAATTAAATACTATTTATTTCAGTCTCTAGCCAATTACCTGTTGTTTAAAATAGAAATAAATTGAATGAAGCGAGTTAATTCAAAGTAAATTTGATTTGATTTTAATTATATTATGATGGAATGTAAAACTATTAACATGATAATGAGGTCATATATTATACAGATGTTTCACGATGAACATTTTATTGCATAGAATACCTAATAGATGTCGCTAGTGGCTTAAAATTATGTCAAGTGCGAAATTAAAATCACGTATTTGGCAATTTTCTTCTGAAAGTTGCCATTACTTGAGGTCATGAAATAATGTTTTTCAGTATTTCTTAATAATCCTAGATGTAATACAAAAAATATTAGTTACGTATCACAGATAATTTATTACTATACAAGTATTATGCCTCCTCCACACTACTCGCGAAGTTGAACGAGGTTAGACGAATAGAATAATGTAGAGAGGCACTTCGGCTTACTTCGTCCAACTTTACCTCGCCTCGGCCGACTTCCGTTTGTTGTCGGTTTTTGCGCCCGAGTCAAAGGGCACGAAGTTACCTGAAGTTCGTTCTGAATATGAACGTATGCGCTCCTCGCGAAGTTGAACGAGTGTGTAGTGTAGCACCGCGGACTTCAGTCAACTTCGGCCGAGTACTTCGCCGAGGAACTTCGCGAGTAGTGTGGAGGAGGCATTAGTTTTATCGGTTGGTATTGGTTTAATGGAATATTTTTTGTAAGGAAATGGTTTCCTCTAGCACGACTGTCTTTTTACCATACATTTTCACACATTTATCGAATATCAGTGTTCATTGCATTAGGTACCGAAATAGTAAAAAGTAGGTACTTAAGTACTCACTCAATTATAATTTAAAATTGAAGATTGATTGAAGTAACTACCTAGTCTTTTTTATATAATTTACCATAAGCTTATTTAAAGTAAAGCTTAAATGGAATCCGTAATTAAGACGATTAGATCTAATAAGAACGAGAAATTATAGAGTATAGAGCAGATTAAAGAAAGTTCTCCAAAATAACCTAATCTTCCGGGAAGGAAGGATCAACTTAATTAAATGGTACTTACAATTTCTAATTTCGGTTATTTCGGCCAGCTATAATTGTCGGCTTAATAATAATTTGGGAATGCGGTGTTGAATAAAACAAACTTTGAATGTTACAAATATTTATTCAATTAATAATTGAATTATAAAATAAGAGACAGCTGTTCAGTAAAGAATAATTCATTATAATATAAAACTAAAATGTAAACTATTATAAACTATTATACATGAAATAATAAGGCCGCCACTCAGTAAATTTTGACTAGGAAGTTCAATGATCATTAAATAAAAATACATGGGATCCTAAATTTATTTCATATTTGCCAAAAGTCTAGCACCTTTCTATGAATATAAGTGACGGCTCATTACAGATAGGTATACAAAATGTCTAAATACGAATTGTTAGGTATCAAAGGATGTAGAAACACTGATTCTATTATTTACAGTACAAAGCTAATAAAAATATGCGCTACATTCGATTGCTAAATTATATAACTGGCAATACATTGAGACAATGAACAAATAAACAGGTCAATATTTTATTGTGTTTATAATTATTATTATTTATATGAACACTGCCTCAATGTATAACCATAAACTGTAGATCATTCTTTCTCTTTTCGGCATCTATGCGTATAAAATTACAAATATTGTTTTTTATCTTTGAAATTAAACATTCTTTGAATTATATACATCTAGGTGTGTTATCGTTATAATATAAAGGGTTAGAAATACAGTCACAAATGTACATACAGAATATTTTATGGCATCTCAGTATCACGTTAAGCCATTATCTGTTATACATAAGAGATCATGATTATTATTCAGAATGTAAAAAATGTTAATTATAACAGAAAATAATTTTGTTTATTAAATGGTATGGGAATATCAATAGCAAGCGAAAATACCGCGAAAGCAGTGAATTATTTTCTTAGCATTTTAATATTTTGTACGTTATCTGTGCCCACACAGATTATCATTAATTAGCAATGGATACGGTTAGATATCCAATTAAATGATTGTTTAAACGAATTTATATAACATACAACGCTATAATATAATAACGTAGTACAGATGAAGGTCCTATTTTACATTCACTGATGAAATTCTACATTCCACACTATAATCTAGAGCTACCATTTTGTATAAATTCTAACTAATCACCTAGGTAAGTTATATCAAGTATTCTACAATTTTATTGTACATGGAAAACTAGCTACTGGATATATTTTATCTATGACATAATTTAAGTAAAATTATTTACAAAAATAGCCATTTATCTGCTTCTGAACCCGACTACAATTATTTTTATTCCACCAGACACAAAAGAAAACCACAGATAATGCTTAAATAAGGAACTACATAACATTTATAAATAAAACATAATAATGTTAATTACATAAAACACCGATTCAAAACATAAATACGCATGAACGTTTTGACAAATACACAAATCTACGTGTACATACAATATTACATACATTGAATGTTGGAAGTTTTATGGCGCATGTTACATGATATGATTAAAACAGTTTGTCCATAGACAAATATTTTATACCTCTTGAAGGTATTTAAGTCTTATTAAAAGAGCATGCGATGGAGGCAGTGATCGCAAAATAGTTTACGCAACCTTTCAAACCAAACGCAAGCTGAATGCAAATGACAAAGCATATAAGCCCGGCGTGATTTGAAATTAACTTTTATTGCTTTTAATTCGCTTGAATTGCAACTGGCAACATTGTCACGAAAATAGATAACATCAACTACTGCCAAACGAAACGAGTACCGATCATAGAGCTCTTTGGAATTTATAAGTAATTTATTCGAGTACGTTTCACTATAGCGCACTAAATTTTAGGAATCAGTCAGGCCTTGGCGTTTCTCTTCTTCCAGCATGGCGTCGAGTTCGTCCGTGAGGTTCGCTAGCATGTTGCCGATGTCGTTTAGGACATCTACGGGTTCTGTGCTTTTCTCATCTTTATGTTCTGGTAAATGTATTGGTTTGTCTGTGGGTGGTCTGGGAGGGAGACTGGCGAGTCCGATGGTAGTTCTGCCGTAGTCTGTGTGCGGTCGACCGGCGATTTGCCCGCGGTTCTGCTTTATCGTCCCCGCGTTTTCGTTCGCGAATGGAATGCTGTCTGACTCCGTGCTGGAACTCGACTGGAAATAGATGTGTAGTTTAATAAGATATTATTTTAAGTTTGACTATTCTATGGTACAACTATATTATGACATGGTATATTTTTATTTTGATAATAATATATCTAAGTAATAAGTATACGGATGTTATAGCAAAGTAAACAGAATTTAAGTTTTGGCGATATTGATAATATTATGTGAATGATAAAATATGAACATACTGTTTAAAATTTCTACAGACTCTAGTTATATCAAATTTTTTTTTATCTAATATCTAGTTAAGAACTAGATTGACATTGCATAAAAAAGATACATAATTTAATTACAAAATTACCTTAAAACTAGCATCCGAGCCGGTCCTCATCTTGTCATCTTCATACCGCCTCGGCGGCGAAGACGGCGCAGGCGGCGGTGGTAATAGCCCCGTGCTGTCCAGAGATACGCTGAGAGAGTCCGAGCTCGGGTACGCGGGCAGACTCAGCGGGAGACTCTTCTCCGGGTGTATTTCCACCGTGGTCTGGCCGAAGCGAGTGAACGGCGCGTACTGGGAGCTCTGCCGCTTTGGAGGTTCTGGTGGCGGCTTGCGGGCCACGTGCGGGCTTGCTCCATACGCGACGCGCTGTAGCCGGGCAGAATACGCAATCTCGTCATATGTGTAGTCTGGCGACTTGTCTCTGTACGCGGGTGTCGCTTGTATCTTGGCGACAGGACGAGGTCTGACTAAACCTCTAGGTCGGGGTAATGTTCCTCCCCCTTCGTATGAGCTGTCGTTTGTTGGCGTTATGTCCCCGTCGTCGTATGATCGTCGCCATTGCCCGCCGTAATAGAAGCCCGCTTCCGGCGAGAATGTTGTATGCGACGTCCGCTCGGACGGGTCTTCTAAGCTTTCCAACGATTTCCCGCGCGGATGGCGTATCTGTTAATGATTTATATGTAAGAATAATGTCTGATAGACTATAGAGAGGCTATCGAGTCAATCGTTATCAAATTACACAAATTGCAGCTGTATTATTTACATTACTTAAACCATGCTATTCTTCAAAATTTACATATTACATATTAAGTTTAATACGAAATAAATATTAATACGACAATTAATCGTTTTAACTCATTAAAGTTTTAGGTAAAATTAAAAATTGTTAAAGAATCAATCCATGCTAATTTGTTACGTGTTAATTTAAAGTTTATAAAAATACATAGATACGCTATAACTATCTAATATCTACCGTGCAGGCTTAACCTAGGTCAAGAGTAAAACTTCACACACACATCGAAAACATTGCAATTCAAGACTGGTGCACATAAAAGCCGAGTGCTTAGGGTGCGTTCATACTGACGACTTGTGCCAAAGGAAGACTCATACCTGGATGGGGACCAAGTCAGTGCCACATAGGGGCGTTTGCAGAGCGTCAAAGTTTAGATCGGGGGGTTTATGGTAACTCCTTGCGTGTCTCTCCCAATGCTGGTATTGCTCGCTCGGATATAAATCCTTTTAGGTCCAATGTGCGGTTTGTGTTTGGAAAAAGAAAAGAAAACAAAACATTCACATGCTGCTTCGGGCTAGTGGTATGAGGTGGATGCAGCGAACGACAGGTGATGTGGGATACAACCTTGCGACGCAACAGAGTTTGACTAAAAACTCAATCATATCTTAGTTAAAAACGACTTATTTTAGAAGTACTGTCTAATTTGTATTTCATATTTCTATTAATAGCGTCTAAACGTACGAGAATTATCTTTTAATAGTCATAATAAATAAAAAAATAATAAAGGTAAATTTAGTGTCGCAAGGCTGTAGAAACAGCGTCGATAATGGCGATGGACATTTAGACGTCTATAGGTCTAAGCGAAATGAAAACGAAGAACGCAGCGGGAAAATTTTAAATTTCGCATCTGGTAACACCAAGCTGTCAAAACCAATTCGTCCAAGAATGAACGACATTTTCCCATAACGTCGACATCTTTTGCAAATAATTATATGCTGCACATTATATAGACGATTATTAATAAGTATATAATGTTATATATTGATTACTTGCTATTGGTTAACAGAAGCTGTACTAAAACGCTTTAGTTAATTAAGCGTAGTTAGTTTAGTAGGTAAATATTTGGGTAAATATAAGTGAAGAAAGAAAACATTATTTAAAAGTTCTATTTAGATTTTAGAAATGTTAAGGCTAAATAAATGATAATAGATTTGCTATTCTAAAATGAACATGAAAAATGATTGGTGTTAATGGGTGAACTTAAAAAATAAAATAAAATTATAAAAGAAAATCTTGTAGAATTTAATATATTTTGAAAGAAAGGCTTTGGAGAACTATTTTTAACTTGAGAGTAGATAAAACTCTAATCACTATTGTTTATTACTGCAAACTTTTATAACAGCAAGCATACATTTAAACAATTATTAATTAATTCAAATTTGATCAATTCAAAATGATCATTGTCTTGTAAAAGTGTCATTGCCATACACAAAAAAGGGTTGCCATTATAAAAATCACAGACAATAATTAAATCTATGGCTAGACCTATGACATGACTACAACACATTAAGTGGCAACACTGCTATATTATAAACTGACCTGTCCGGGTTGTAGCCGTGTGAAATCCAGGGACCCTTGGCTGCTGATGCTTCGCTTGCCGGCTCTAATATCCTTAACTCTTTTTATGGCCAACAGTATTTTCTTTTGGTGGCCGAGCCTTACTATACCCATGTCTTCTAAGTCCTGTAAATGATTGTATTGTTTGCTGATTTCAAGGCTTAATAGGAGATATGTACTTAAAATTCCAAGAAATAATATTGCAAAGTTCCGATAAAAATGAAGTGCTTAATCTTATAAAAAGTTTCTATTTGATGTAATTAAGTCATTTGATAAGAAAAATACCATAGGAATTTTATTGTATCACAGCATATCATACTTTTGATTCAGTTTGATCAATAATTATGTTGATGAATTTTTGTATTCTCTTTGTATGTCTTTAATTAGTGTAAACAATTGTTGGCTATCCTTTGTAATAAATAAATGAAATGAATGAATGACTAAAAAAATGGCGCAAATTCTTTATAATGTTGACACAGATAATGTAAACCCTATAGTGACATGATAACAAAAAAACGACGTGTGGCACTCGGGGACTGCCGCGGTAAAGCTATTGCATGCTATGCCTTCAAGCCACACCTCCACCCGTCGGAGTGGGGAGCGTGAGGTTTTTTCGTTACGGAATTTCTCGATTCGGTCCCCGCGCTCAAGGCCCGCGATAGAAGCTATGCAATAGCTCAAAATCACAATACAGTTTCTTTAAACGACTCTTTCTATACTGACCTCCCAAGCGAGTTGCGTGACGTCATGCACGGTGCGGTATCCCTGCGCGACGAGCGCCGGCCCGTACTCCTCCAGCCGGAGGAGACGGAGCCATTCCTCGAGCGAGCCCTGGAATTAATATAAAATTAAATTTTTCAATAAATGATTTGTTTTATTGTTTAGTGGTGTTCTAGTGGGCTATGATCCTGTAATTTTTTATTGTTTTGGATGTGGTGATGTTCTAGTGGTGGTATGAGATTGAGACTTTACACGTAGTACATGTTATTTGTAGTGAAGTATTTTTTAATTTATGAATAGGTGATCAGCTTTCCTATACTGTGGCTGCAGAGACTTTTTGACCAAACCATCAGTTAAACATTAAATTATTATTCCATGCAGGCTAATGAGGCTGTCAAAATGAAGTTAATTGATTTAGAAATATTGATAAAACTATTGAAAATTGTAATGACTTTTGAAAAGTGCACTAATCAGAAACGTGCATAATGAAGAGCAATAGACATAGGAAATTTACAATCTATTTAATATTCAGAATACTTTATACCAAAAATAGTAAAGTTCCTTACCGGTATATAATCTGGCAGATTATCCGGCACGTTCAGATTGGCCAACTCCGCCTTTAACCGCTTCCTATGGTTCGGTTTCTTAATTCCCACCGCTGTAAGGTCTTCAGGTGTCATGCGTGTTACTGTGGCGAGGTCGTAGCCGGCTTCTATGAAAAGACGGGCGTATTCTTCCATTTGCAGATCAGCTAACCATGCGTGGATTATGTCTGGGTCCTGTAAGGGGATCATTTATTATTCGTTTTTGTTTGGGAGTGCAATATTGAGTAAAATATCTACGTACATAGGAAGTTTAAATATTATAATATGTATTATATATATTTCTATGTAGCTTTAACTAAAGAAGAACTAGATGGCTTTATTATGCATAAAGTGAAAAGGGATACGCTTTTATTGGTTTTCAGGATTAACTCTAAAAGTAATCATTTTGAATTTATATTTTTTGGTTTTTATGGCATTCAAATGCTTTATAAATATAAATTTATAAAGAATAGAAAAAATTCGATCACGAGGCGGGACTTGAACCCGCATCCTTCGCGCCATTCCGGGGCGGATGCCTAACCAACTCAGCCACTCGTGACCCGCCTTTTTCTACTCTTTATAAATTTATAGTCATCATTTTGCCATAAATTTTGTGTGTGTCAAAGACGATACAATAGATATAAATGGCGTGAAAGGATTGCAGAATGAAGATATGACTGTGTTCTTACTTTATTTAGTTAGGTTAGCGTTTAGCTACTATTATGTATTCTGTGGTTAGGTACAAACTAAACATATACATTTAAATATTGGCGCGTGTAAAATTGGTAGCACTGGCAATATTCAGTCGCTCCAACAGCTCAGTATACCCACCGGTAGTCCCTGCGCGATCATCGCCCGCACTCTGTCCACGGTGTCCCCGCAGTGGCAGGCCGCGTGGTGGTGGTGCGGCATGCGGCCGGACGCACGCCCGCTGTCCAGGGACGCGGACGAGTGCCGCGACCCAGACCCGGCTGACCCGGATGACGAGCCGGGACTGTCACGCCCGGGGCTCTGGAAAAAGGAATATAATGTGTAATCTTTTATCAAAGAGCTTAGTGTATCTTTAATCAAGGAACTGATGAGTGGCAATGCCATATGTTACGGCTTCACGTATTTTTAATGCTTGTAGGGGTAGCAAGTTGAAGTAAGTCTCTGTAGAAGTTCTAGTTAAAATTGCTTGATAAGCGAAATCATTGAATTATTATTGTTGATTCAATTAGAAAAATATCTTGCAGTGAACATTGTTTTTACGTGTCTATGGTACAAGGTATGGTACAAGATACTAGATGGCGTTAAGTAAAATGACCAAGAAGCTATTACATTAAAAATTTGTACAAATTATAAGCTATATACTAACTTTTCTTTCATAGCCAGCGTTACAAATGCTTTGGCACAATATTGTACTACATTCTTTATAATATACCTAAGAACTCATCATACCTGTGTCATATCAATCCCCTGGTCGTCACTCAGCGCAAGCTGGTGATGGTAGTACACCGCCGCCTTGTGCGTGAGCGGCTGCGAGGGCGGCGGGAACGTGAACGTGCCCCCTCCGGCGGGGCTCTTGCCGAGACTCCCGCTGGCCCCGGACACCCCGGACACGCCTGATACTGTGCTCCCATAGTCGGAGTGGTCATCTGGAATATTATAACGATGTATATTGTAATTGGTATAGAAAGATTATTTAGTAATCTGTTAGACCTAGTTTAAAATGTTATTATTCTCTTATATTTTGTAAAATCGTGAAGTGTCTTCTATTCGAGACCCTGATTTCTATCAAGAAATTTAAGCCGCTATCTAATAAGAAAAATTAGGTATGATTAATATTAGGACGAAATTTTTTATCGACTTTAAATTTTTATTTTTTCAGAGCGTAGATAGGGCATTGTATGATGCTGCTCAGCTCTAAGTGAAACCGGAACTTTTATTTAGGCACCTTTCCTTTTTTAAGACACCTATAATTTCATAATACTTCTAGCAATTTGCTAAATTCGGTTCATATGTCAGTTTCTTCAGAGAAGAATCGGCCGATCCAATTAGCTTAGAAGTCCAAACTTACCACGCGTATGTGACGGCGTGTCCGGCGGCTGGGGGTACGCCTGCTCTTCGCACGACGCGTACCCCTGCGACCCGAAGCTGGACCCCGAGTGCCTGTGCTGCGGGGTCCCGAACGCATCGCCGGGCACCGCGGGGGGCGGCACCCGTTTCGCGGTCGCCGTCTTGCCGGCGCTGCCGCCGCCTCGTGACATTCCGCCCACTGGAAAAACAGAACGTACAAAAGTTTACTAAATGTCAGTTGTAATAGGCTGGGGTGTTAGTGGAATGTGATCTTTATTTGGAAAATTCGTAGAGTCAAAATTGTAGTTACGCATGTTATATTGTGATGTTTACAAAGTGGAGCCAATATGAGTACAATAGTTTTTTGTTCTCACGAAAGTTTTATCCTTTCCAATGTTTATTTGAAGTACATAATATATAACCTACATAATATCTTGCTTTATGACGTAGCAATGTGTGGAAACTGAAGACAGAAGTTATGATCAGTTTTTAGTGTTGCATTTGTATACTAGTTACGAGTTTATAAAATGTAGAGCTATAAGCAATCCAATAAAATCCGGTATATAAAACACCAAAAAAAAAAAAGAAAACACGCACATAATTAAGTAACAAAAATCTGTTGAAGATAAGTTACAGGGCACCAGCATTACTTCCTACATTTACACCAAGATAACAAACCCTTCAACATTTAACCTCACCACGGTTCAGCGTATATTTTTACAAAGCTAATAAGGCATTAACGTCATCCCGTCAAACCTTATCAAAGGGCGTCGACCGCATTAGCAAAATGAGTTACAGCTGATAAACGAAAGATTCGGCTATATAGTATATCCTCCCTCCATCATCAATCATGATGGACGGAGATCCTATCGTGTACGGAGGACGCTAATTTCTCCATTAAAATTGACAAAGTAATCTTGGAATAGAGCGCTAATTACGGTCGGTGTTTATGAAGATTCTTTAATGGGGGTTATTATTTTGCAGTATTTTTTGGTACGGTTTTATTGTTTGTTTTCACCTAAAAATGTTCTATGTGTAAACGTAGTTATTAGTAGGATACAAGTTACCTATGTATTTCATTAGGTAAAACTATTTCAAACTCAAATGTCTATAAAGGCATAATTATTTATATGCTATATAAATCCACTAATATTTTAAATATTTATTAATAAGTATGTTTATGAACGCTTAAAATATGTTTATGTGCATTTTATCTTAAAATTTTAGGCCAATAATTACAGTCATCAATACTCGCTAAATCGATGTTTTTGTCGAGATTCTTTACCGATTTCTCGTAAAATCAAAGATTTATGATATTGCCGATTTGCAGCCATTAAGAAACGGTAATTATTGCAAGTTATATGTCGATTTTAATATTCGTAAGTGGTTATACCTTCCTTGTACAAATAAAAAATTGAGTAAAGAAGCCAGTTTTAATTTTCATAAATTTTATGACGATGAAATAAACTAAATTATAAAAAGTTTGCTTATTATTGCCTATATTGCCTACCTCTAATGAAAAAAATGTATCATTCTATTCATTTTTCAAATGCTAGTGTTTTGTCAGTTTACTGAATGACTATTTAATTAGAACATTGAAGATTTATCACTTCATCTCACATCCAAGCTAATTCTGCAACAGAAGCTTACCTACTCCAAAAATAATTTACCATGGCCATGAGAGATCTTAAAAATCTCATTTATCATTTACCTCCTAAAACCCACAACGGGCCACTTCGAACTTCATTATCCGAGGTTCCTCATTGGCCACGTTTGATGGATTCCTTCAAGCTCGGGCATTACATTCGCACGGTTTACGACTTTGAAAGGAGCCATAAAAGTGGTATTTTGGAGGATTACCGTTGATATAATGACATTAATTTGTTACTTATCCGGCTACCTACTTTCGCGCTGGCGCTGTTAAACCTGATTTATTTTTTAACCAACGCTGTTAGCTCTTTTATTTTCTTTTCTACGTGATTTGTTTGTCGCAATTGATAGACTTTTGTAAGCAGTGGCATGTGAAAGTGGCGGGAAACGAATTATTTTTTCTTGTTGTTATTTTTTACTGTTTGTGTGTGTAATATTTCGTTGATATTATGCGTTTCACTTCTTTAAAGGTTATCATATTTTATTTTTATTTTCAATTAAATTTTAATTAAATTTGTTAATATAAATAGGTAATGATAAAATCATGTCTTATACGTTTTTATACGTATCAATAAATCAATAATTGTCTCACAAATGGAAACCGTCCCACACGATACATGATATGAATTGTATCGAACCTTGTTATTGACATAATAAGGTACAATTATTAAAAAAAATGACAATCACAGTAATTAAATCAATTAGCATTACAATTGTAGGTTTAGCGCCATCTAGGCGCCGCTGTGTGAATCAATTAGAAATAAATCTGTAAGATCTAACCACATTCTTTACGTCGTCAGACTTTATTAAAATACAATTATGCGGCGCCAACATTATTGCTCGGTTATTTTTAGTGCTTACTTAATTTGCAAACTCGATTTATTATCGGGGGACAATTTATCTTTATCATTCTGTACGTCCTACGTCGTTATGGTAAGCTTTTGCTGTTTTGATGTAAGCTTGATTATCTGTGTCGAAGTTCTACTTACTTTGGTGAGAAGACTGATGATTTTAAATGACTACAAGATTTTAAATGTTTGGGCACTATTATAATATATTCTCAGGTTTGGGCCTGAAACTAGTTAGCAATACATATAGTTTCCCCTCGTGTTTTAATAAATATACTACCTACGCTACGCTAGTCATTTTGGTAAAAAAATATTACCTTACTGCATAAAATGTACGCGCAAATTATTCGAGAACAAGTTACCTACGAGATACTAAAATTAATAAAATATTGCTGCATGTCGTGGGAACATATCAAAATAAAACACAATAATCATAAAGTACACGTTATATTAATTATCCAATATTAAACTAAGTTATGAGGTACATTAGTCAAATATTGCATTTATATCCTATAATTACGCGGTTAAATTATTTGAGTAATTTACTGTATAGACTTGAGAATCGAATTTTATTGCCGATAGATATCATATCATTTGTGAAACTTTGCCTATAAAATATGTTATATTATATATAAAATTCTCGTGTCACAATGTTAGTCTGCATACTCCTCCGAAACGGCTGGACCGATTCTCATGAAATTTTCTGTGCATATCGGGTAAGTCTGAGAATCGGCCAACATCTATTTTTCATATGTACCACGGGCGAAGCCGGGGCGGACCACTAGTTATCTTATAAAAATGAATCGCAAAATGTGTTGGTAAGCGCATAACTCGAGAACGGCTGAACCGATTTCGATAATTCATTTTTTATTATATTCCTTGAAGTACGAGGATGGTTCTTATGTAGGCCTGTACATGTACCACGGGCGAAGCCGGGGCGGACCGCTAGTACATTATAATTTATACCTAATTAATATAAGAACACTAAGAAACAGTACCTGAATATAGTCTTTGAAGATGCGGAGTACCGCATATTACTAGTAAG
Source organism: Colias croceus (assembly GCF_905220415.1). Taxonomy (NCBI): domain Eukaryota; kingdom Metazoa; phylum Arthropoda; class Insecta; order Lepidoptera; family Pieridae; genus Colias; species Colias croceus. The sequence continues at coordinate 3,165,053 of NC_059547.1, forward strand.
TAATTTGTCAATATATCTATGTGTGAATTAATCCAATAGTATATGATTATTTAATAATTTATTTATATATTATTTTATACTACATATTCTTATAAGACTAGTCGCTAGAGAACCTCGAAGGATAAACTATGTCTACCTATTGTTATTGATATACCAAAACATAAACCAATAATGTAGATTGTAGATAAAGTAGATAATTATTAATTACATTTCTGATTTAATACAGTCACTTTACTAAAAGTCAAAACACAAGTGAATGTAAATACTAAATAATAAATAGATTAATATTCAGGTACAAACTATATCGATAAATATGACAAATCGTTATTTCACGTTGTTTAATATCTGCATTAGGTTATATATAGGTTAAAGAGATATAATAAAACACTAATGTTTATTGCTTCACACAGTATACAGAAATATTTGTATATTTATGCTGTGATAAGACCTAACCTACGCGGATTTTTATCTAGTGTATCAAATATTTTTTTTATAAGTATTGTTCTTAAAAAGTTACTTTAATAAATCCTATAGCGAAAGAAGGTATCCAATATGAAATTTGTAGCATTTCAAATTTGAACAGGAATACAACTTAAAAGAACCCCCAACAAAAACATAAAATTTTCCATACAGGTCCAAAAACAAATTGTAATGTATATGTTAATAAAACTTCCTGCAATAAATTTAACTGTCACTTAAGGAAACTCCAAAATGTTAAACGGCAATTTATATCAATTAGAAACATACGCAACAGTACCCACCATATTCGCAGTACAAAACAATTGTAAAACCGCTTTAAAATTTCACCCAATGACAAACAAGGAAACTGCTTAGACAATATAGTTCGCTGAAATACTAAAATGAAAGTCGAATGACATTTTCTACGAAGGCCGTACCCAGGGCCGGACCGTGAACTTGTGGGGCCCTGGGCTGAAACTACCCAGGGGCCTTTTTTTTGGAAATGTTCATATTTTCTTAATACCTACTTACTTTCGCAATTTTGTTATTTTAACTTAATCAAATTTGATTTTAAATCGTTTCATTAGTTCAGGAGTCTATCGCGGACAAACAAAGTGAACTTATAATATACACGGTTGAAATGTCGATGAAGTGATGCTGTGACCGCGCGCTCTCCACCCTCTATCTCGAAAACGGTTCACCGTATACAAAATTTTTTAAACAAAATTTGTGGAGAATTTTATATTCTACAATATTGATAATAAATACAAATAGCAAAAAACCCATAAGAAATGAGATATTTTTTTGTGACCTTGTAGTTCCATACACCCTACCATATGTAGATTTTGAGATAACTTTTAGGGTGTCAATATACAAGTATTTACAGACTTACTGCTGGGTGTCTCGAATTCCGAGATTCTTACCTAATTTAACCTTACATGACTGGGCCATAACTCGTTCGGGCTCGTACATAAGAGTTAAAACACTTCTTAATAACCGAATTAAGCATTTCGTTAAAAAATCACAAATGTTTATAAGTATATAAATTTTTAATAGTACGTTGATAGTTATAATAAATCTGTATTAATAAAAAAAAAGTATTTGAATAAACGAGTACAAATAAATATTTGTTTATCGAAAAAAACAAGTTTTTTCGAAACGGTTTGGTAAAAAAACATGGCTTTAAAATAAGCCTATATATATATATATCATATAGCCCTCTAAAAAGAGTAAAAAGTGCATTTTTGAAGTGAAACTTCTTTAAGCGCGTTGCCAATTGCTAAGTCGTTGGTTAAATGCTCTAAGGCTATGTCGGATGACAATCTATATCTATCCAGAATATTCTAGGGTTAACAACACAGTTAACAAGTTATTGTGATTACTCAAGTATTTTATGTCGTTAAAAATAGTTCAAAGTGTTATTTTTTCCTAAAAATTTGTGAGTTAATGTGTGTAGTGCTTATTGACGTTAAAAGTGCACCATAAGTGATCCCCAATAAACAATAAAGGTACAATTCGTGAAAAAATATTCCTACATGAATATAAATCTACCGTTCGATCATCGACAAAGCAGCTTTACGAAAAAACGCGTAAGCGCCGCGATATGCATGGCGCTTAAGACCTTTTCGACGCCGTCTCACTGTTTGAATGCTTACGGTCTGTGAAACTAACTGAACTTTGCTATTTTGTTTTAATGAGTCCATGCTAATTACTAAAGACATTTTATAATGCAGTGCTTAGCATGTCCACAACAAATTGACCGCCGTGAACTTATTATATGCGTGGCTTGTAAGGGTACATATCATTATCAATGCGTGAATATTTCTTCTGTGTATTATCGTGAAAAGGTTTCGGAACTTAAAAAGTATTGGAAATGCCCTGGTTGCGAGAATATCGCAGCGCGCCCTCGCCGAAACGATAATACACCAGTACGCCGCGTCCAGGATTCAACCCATGACATTTCAGTAATGTCCTGCGACGACGAAACATTAGCCAAACCTCAACATCTTGACCCGCATTCTATTCCATACAGTGAATTCGGTCAACTGCTCGATATAAAACTGCAGAATATAGTCGAGACAATTTCTGAAAAAGTATTAATCGCCATAAAGTCAGAAATAAACACTGCCTTAGATAAACTTCGATCAGAATTCACACAAACAACCGATTTCCTGGCTGACGAGCAAAGAGAATTAAAGTCTAAACTGACGTCTGTCTCTAAAACTTTAAAAGAGGTCCAGACTGAGAACGCGCGTTTACGGGAATCCGTCATAAAATTAAACTCGAAAATAGAGACCATAGATAACATTTCCAGATCTTGTAATCTTGAGATTCACTCTGTACCCGAGCGAAAAGATGAGAACACTGTTGCTCTATTCAAAAAACTCTGTGAGGTGTGTAAAATACAATGCGATGACCCATCAATTCGCGCCTGCCGTCGTGTTACAAGGACGCAATCTTCTCCACGACCTCGTAATATTCTAGTTACGCTTGGATCTTCGCGTCAGCGAGATGAAATCATTTCTGCTATTCACCGTCACAACAAAAATCACCCTAATGACCACATAAACTCATCCCACCTGGGAATAGAAGGTTCACCTGCCAAAATTTATGTAGCAGAGCATTTATCACCTGAAATGAAATACCTTTACTACGAAACTAGACGAACAGCGAAAATAAAATCTTTTAAATTTGTTTGGGTTCGCTTTGGAAAGATTTACGTACGTCGAAATGAGTCATCTAACGCTATTTTAATAAAAAACATTGACACTCTCAGTGCACTTTAGTTTTAATCTAACTCACACGGACTTATGTACAATGTTGTCATTTTATTTTTTTCTATTTTATGGACGTATTTTATCAAAATGTAAATAGGATAAGATCTAAAACTAAGGACATTTATCTTAATATCTTAAGTAACGACTACGACATCATCTGTTTAACCGAAACAAATTTAAACGACTCTATAAATGACAACGAATTGTTCGATGATCGCTATATCATTTATCGAAGAGATAGATACACAACGAATATTACAAAGAAAGAGGGTGGAGGAATTTTAATTGCTATAAATAAAAGGCTTAATGTAGTTCGTAAGTATCAATGGGAAAGTGTGATTGAAGATCTTTGGGTGACGATTATCCCATCCCAATCAAATAATAGGCGTATACATTTATGTTTATGTTACTTACCACCAGATTTAACTTTACCCTATATCAAAAGTTTTTATCAATCTATTCATAATATAGTTCTTCAATCTGATAATACTGACGAATTTATATGCCTTGGTGACTTTAATACTACCAATATTGATTGGCTGAAAAGCTCCGATAATTTCTCACTATTACCTTCTAATCCACGGGATCAAAAAGCTAACCTTCTCTTAGAAACTATTAATCTTTGCAATTTTTACCAATTTAATCATATTAAGAACATTAATAATCGTTATCTTGACTTAGTCTTATCAACAATAACTAATGTTTCAGTAAATAATGCAGACCCCATAAGCCGAGTTGACCGCCACCATCCCGCATTGTCAGTTACTGTAAATTATACAGTTAATCACTGCCCATTACCCCGCTTCAAACAACCTAAGCGTCCCAATTTTAATAAGTGTAATTTCTCGCGTGCTCGGTATGAAGTTTCTCAAATTGAATGGAACAACGTGCTTTGTTCCAAGGATATTGACGTCAACGTCGATATATTTTACGGCATAATAAATAAAATCATTCACGATACATGCCCTTTAACATCCAAAAGTACCGATGAATTTCCCTTATGGTTTACGCCTGCATTGAAACGATGTGTTCGTGAAAAATTAAAGTTTCACAAAAAATTTAAAAAGTTTAAAAATCCACGCGATTACGATACATACTCTCTATTACGTCGTCGCAGTAAATTGCTTATTTCTAAATCTTATAATAACTTTATCTCCTCAATTGAAAGTGCCTTGCAGGATAATATTAAATGTTTTTGGCGGTACGTTAATGATAAGAAATCTTCCAAGTCCTCAATTCCTAAGACGATGAAGTATGGTGATCTGGCATGTTCTGATAGTAGGGGGATATGTGAGTTGTTTTCTAATTATTTTAATTCTGTTTATCAAGGCGCACAATCCTCCACTTCATCATTTACCGATAATACAATCTCTGCATCTTTAAGCAACTCTGTACTCAACAACATCGCAGTCAGTAAGCAGAAGATTATTACAACAATTCGAAAACTTGATGTGCGTAAGGGAGCAGGACCAGATGGAATACCACCCCTCTTTATAAAAAATTGTTGCAAGGAATTGGCGATTCCATTAACGATCATGTTTAATCAATCCCTGAAGACTGGTACATTTCCTAGGGTATGGAAAACGGCTCACATAATACCCATTTTGAAGTCTGGTGACAAATCGAGCTGTGAGAATTACCGACCGATTAGCATACTATCTTGCCTGGCTAAATTATTTGAAGCAGTAGTCTACGATACACTGTATTTTCATCTCCTTCCCTTGATTTCTCCGAATCAACACGGATTTATAAGACAACGCTCGACAACTACAAATCTCCTGACTTACCACTCATATTTATGCTCTGCCTTTGAAAAAAGACAACAAGTGGACGCTATCTATACCGATTTTTCCAAGGCTTTCGATAGAGTAAACCACATTATACTTTGTAATAAACTAAGTGCTTGGGGAATACATGGTAATTTACTCCGATGGATTACTTCTTACCTGTCCAACCGTAGTCAGCTTGTTGCTCTTAATGGCTCATTATCCTCACCTGTTCTAATACCTTCTGGCGTCCCGCAAGGGTCCCATCTCGGACCCTTACTCTTTATCGTATTTATCAATGACCTCATCGACAACTTAAAATGCCAATCTCTTATGTATGCTGACGACTTAAAGGTATTCTCCACTGTGGCCAATATTCAAGATGCTTATATACTACAAAATGACCTGGATTCTATAGCGAAATGGTGTGAACTTAACCAAATGACCCTGAACGTTAATAAATGTGCTGTTATAAGCTTTACGCGAAAGTTTAACAAATTAAATTTTAATTACAGTTTTAACAGTCAGGTTCTTCCTCGTGTTTCCGTTATTAAAGATCTCGGTGTTTACTTTGACGATAAATTGTCTTTTAGAAGTCATTTCGATGATATTATCAATAGAAGCTCTCGTCTCCTTGGGTTTATCTCAAGGATCACGAAGGGTTTTAAAACACCATCTAGTCTTTTACATTTATTTGAAACCCTGATTCGTTCAATCCTAGAATTTAACTGTGTCATATGGTCACCGCACTATACAATTCACATCAAACGCATTGAACGACTTCAGAAGCGTTGCTTAAGGCTGGTTTCTCTTCGTTACCACATCGGTCGAAGTGGATCTAGCTACGAAAGTCTTCTTGAGAAATTTAATATTGTCTCGTTGGAAAAGCGTCGACAGAGGCTAGAACTCATAACACTCCATAAAATCGTTCACTCATCTATCCACTCTCCGTCACTGCTGTCTACTGTTAATTTTAATGCTTCATTTCGCTTCCGGACTAACAAAACTTTCTCTTTACCTTTAACCAGGAATAATACCTCTTTTTATAACCCTATATCTCGTTTCTGCCGTTTGTACAATGATTTATCCACAAGATTCCCCGATTTTGATATATTTGATCATCGAATAAACATATTCAAAGAACATGTCTGTCGAATCTTGAAATGATGTCCTAGTTTTGTTGTTAATGTATTGTGTAATGTAACCATTATTTTTATTGTCTTTCTTTTATATGTAATATTGAATTATTGGATTTTTAAATATGAAATTATTGTAATACGCTTTAGATAACTTTAAGCTGTATCCCATTGTAGTATTGTAATTGTACACATTTTGTTGGGTTGCGATCTGCTCGTAAAATTGATGTGGCGCCTATGGACCCGGCAAGATCGTGGCCTGTTGTGTGTATTTAATTTGAATAAATAAATAAATAAATCTAGTGCTAATTTCTCCGGTACTTTTTAAGTTATATTTTTGTAATATATGAAATAAAGTCATGAATATATATCTATGCTAGTATCTATACTTATTACTTAATATTATAAAGCTGAAGAGTTTGTATGTTTGTTTGAACGCGTTAATCTCAGGAACTACTGGTCCGATTTAAAAAATTATTTCGGTGTTAGATAGCCCATTTATAGAGGAAGGCTATTATATCATCAGGCTAAGACCAACAGGATCTAAGCCACGTGGGTGAAATCGCGGGGCGCAGCTAGTTATTATTATGTATACCTATACATAAACTAGCTGCGCCCCGCGTAACTATTTGGTTATTTTATATAGGAAGGTACCTACAGTGGTGGACGTATAATTAGAAACACGTAACACAATGAAGTAGTCATCAAATTCATTTGACATTTGTGTATAATAACGTATTAGAGATTAAGCATTATTTCATATTATGTAATAGAACATCCGTTTATCTAGCTTTATAAGAAATTGCTTAATTTTAATCAAACGTTAGCTTAAATTAATAAAATTTAACAACTTTAAGTGTAGTCTAATTTCCGAGTATTTTCAGTATGGACAACAAATTAGAAACAGCATGGTTCGAGTGTTCTAAAGTCAAAACCTATTAAAATGTCGTTAATATTTTTTTCTTCTACAAATATTTGCACCATTTTTTAAACATTCTGTCTAAAAGTTTCTGAAAATTAATTAACTTTGCAATAAAAATGGGTAAAAGTAAGATTTGTGACCCATCAACAAGAAAAATACTCTTAAGTTTACATTTTGACAAAAGCTGGAGTTACAAGAAAATTGCAAATCATTTAGTGTTCGATAAAAAGATATTCAATGTTATAGTCTATTTCAAAAAGCATGGTACTTCTGATCAAGTGTCTAGAAAAGCTTGACCATAAAAAATCACTGCTCACGAGGATAGGCAAATGATTCTTTTGGCAAAGATGGATCCATTTAAAGGCTCAAATTCTATTATAAAATTAGGTTTTTCCGAAGATGAACCACGCCATTGTGTCGATGAGATCGATTTGCAGGTGGTAAGTCGAGGCAAAATTGTTTGTGAAAGTGGCCAGGAAAGTACAGCTTCTTATTATGCAGTACAGGGAATGACGATATGCATTTACTAAGAAATATTGCTTGTGGACAGTCCGCCAGTGAAAAAGTTTTGTTTTGGGACGAAACAAATTAATTTAATCAATTCTGATGGCAAAGGATACGCGCGTCGTTCAGTTAACCATACCTTAGATAATAAATAAACAGTTAAGCATTGCGGAGGAAACATGAATGGGGTTGTTTTGAGATTGTTATAATCATTATAGACAACAACGGCTTTACAACGTCGTGGCTTAGACTGTATGAGATTGTCACACGTTTGCAAAAACATATTTCCTAATAGAATTGGAACCCTTAAATGAAGAAGAAGAAGAATTTGCCTATCCTCGCGAGCAGTAGTTTTTCGTGGTCGAGCTTTTCTAGGCACTTAATCAGAAGTACCATGCTCTTTGAAATAAACTATAGCATTGAATATCTTTTTATCGAACACTCTAAATGATTTGCAATTTTCGTGTAACTCCAGTTTTTGTCAAAGTGTAAACTTAAAATTATTTTTCTTGTTGATGGGTCACAAATCTTACTTTTATCCATTTTGGTGCAAAGTTAATTAATTTTCAGATACTTTTAGATAGAATGTTTAAAAAATGGTGCAAATATTTGTAGAAGAAAAAAATATTAACGACTTTTTAATAGGTTTTGACTTTAGAACACTCGAACCATTCTGTTTCTAATTTGTTGTCCCGACTGAAAATACTCGGAAATCAGACTGCACTTAATGTTGTTTAATTTTATTAATTTAAGCTAATGTTTGATTAAAATTAAGCAATTTCTTATAAAACTACATAAAAGGGTGTTCTATTACATATGAAATAGTGCTTTATCTCTAAAACGTTAATACACAAATGTTAAATAAACTTGATGACCATGGGCGTAGCTAGCCATGGGCTCAGGGTGGGGCAACAATAATAAAAAAAATTTAACTAGCAACTTTATCCGAGGTATAATCCCGTTTAATTTTTAGGGCTTCGAGCCTCTAAAAGAAAAAAAACGAAGCTCATATTGGATCACTTTGTTGTCCGTCTGTCTGTCTATCTAAAAATATTTTTTTCTCAGGAACGCGTCGCGGTATCAAGCTGAAATTAATATTGAACACTAAAATCTACCGTCTCTTGAAGCTGTAAAAAAAATCAAACTTATATACCAACGCAATCAAAAAGATACAGCCGTTTATGTTGCAAATTTTCACATATTTTGACATTTGCAAGGGAATCAAAACCTAAACGGTTCGCACTTCGTCCTTTATCTGCGCTATAAGACGTTATTTCATTGAAAATTTCAAAATTCTGGGTACACGAAGAAACCTGTAGGATTTGATTCCTTGCGATCCTTGCGGATGTCGAAAATTTTCAGCAAAAACGGCTGTATCTTTTTGATTGGGTTGACTAGTAGTTTGATTTTTTCATAATTTCAGCATGATACCTTCATGCGTTTCAGAAAAAAATGGTCTTGACAGACAGACGGACAACAAAGTGATCCTATAAGGGTTCCGGTTTTTCTTTTTGTGGTTTGGAACCCTAAAAATATGGTTTGGCTACTATATTATATAGTTTATCTTTCTATAGATACATTAATGTGATGTATTAATTTCTTTTTACCATGAAATAAATAAACATGTCTATATAAATGGTAAATTAAACCATTTTAAATGGTAAACATATCCCAGTAATTAAAGCATATTTTAACCTCGCACTAAATTTCCGATGCAATTTTGTTTTTGTTTTAAAGTTTAGGGTCACTTACTGACCATAAAAACACAAATTGCTGATAGATCCAGGTGGTGCTTCGCTCGCAATCTTAAAGAAAAATTTTTGGGCGATATTTCGGAGACTATCCACTTTAGAGCCAAAGTTATTTTGCCTTTTTTATAGGAAGTAAAATTTCGCATCTTTTATACCCTGTAAACTTTTTTGTAAAACTTACCGTGTACGATTTATGGCCCATTTAATGAACCGGTTTATCGTTTTGGCTAATAACTTTTAAAATATTGGATTAATCAATAAAATGCATTTATCAATTTTTTAAGATCACTTCATTCTCTACAACTTTTGTTCAACTACTAAATACTTAAACTTTTCTAGTGCCCATACTTTTTGAGTTTGTCGGCGGCCGGCGCTCGGCGGGTGACGCGGCCTAAAAATTTTTTTTTTACGGATGTAATGAAGACGAAAAAGAGATATCCAATGCAAGTGGATTTTTGATAAAATTTTGATTTTTTTTTATAAAAAAATTAATTTATAACACATTTTTCTAAATATCCTCCTTTCGTTTACTTTTATTTTATTCTTGCATCCGAATATAAAATAATATAAATTATAATATGTACTCAATATTATTCAGTTTTACGAAATACAATACCTAACATAAAATATTTAAAAAGTCCATTAGGTACTATTGCAGGTGAGGAAATTAACTATTAATTTTGAAGAACTACCAGTACATAATTTTTAATTAGTTTCTTGAATTTGTAGCATTATATGGTATGCAATATGCATAGGTAATCCAAAACTTTAAAATTGTAGGCATTAGAAAAAAAACTTTTTAACAAAAGTTGTAGAGAATAAAGTGATCTTAAAAAATGGATAGATGTATTTTATTGATTAATCCAATATTTTAAGAGCCAAAAACGATAAACCAATTCATTTAATGGGCGATAAATAGTAAACGGTGAGTTTTCCAAAAAGAGTTTACAGGATATAAAAGATGCAAAATTTTACTTTCTACAAAAAGCCATAATACAACCTAAGACAATAACTTTTGCCCTAAAGTGGATAGTTTCCGTTAAGATTGCGATCGTGGCTATATGGATCTGCTTAGGCGCTGGGCGTATGACAATTTGTTAATCAGTAAAATTAGAGGTAAATAATTGCACATAGGAATAGTGACTCACACAGACAAACGAAAAACAAAAGGATTACGTTTGTTTACGCATCGGGTCAATCTTGCGCAAACTTTCGAAAGTGAGTTTTCTTGCGGATATTAAGTTTTGTAGTCAGTAGTTAGATAATTTAATTTTTTAGATTTGGTTAGGTACCTTCCAGGCCAGAGCCAGGGTGGGGCAAGCACCCCACCCTGCCCCACCGTGGCTACGCCCATGTTGATGACTACTTCATTGTGTTACTGTTTCTAATTAAACGTCCACCATATAAAATAACCAAATAGTTTCAATAAATGAGATTTATTTTCTAAAAGTTGAAAATCAACATGCAAACATCCTTTTACATGTTAGCAAAAGTTATTGAAGTAGGTATGCGATTTTCATCATTTTTTTTCGAAAACCGACTACAGATTTTTTTTTTAAATTATCGCCCATTGGTTTTATCGGAGTAAGGGGGCCCTTTTAACCTCGGGGCCCTGGGCTGCAGCCCATAAAGCCCATGGGTAGATCCGGCCCTGGCCGTACCTATGCCAGTTTCTTGGTAGGAAAATTTGCAGGTGTACTGTTGTAACGTCGTAACAATGGGTAGATTATGAAGTATGGCTTTCACCTTGTTAATGTTAGCAGTTTGTTGAGTGAGAATTTTTCACGGGCTTCTAACGGTATTACTGTTTAGGTTTTACAAGTTTAGAAGGGGATAAAATCGCTATGGTGATATTATATCATTCAAAATTGTTTACGCAATGTCTCCTGTATTTAAGATTAGTATTTAAGCATAGTAGATATTATATGTGGTATTAGTATTAAATTATTTTATAGTCAGGCAATAAATTATATAAAAAATAGTTACGTTGTTTGTCAACGCTAACTATTTATAATCTGTTTGTTATTATAAATTTTGCATAAAACTTTAAAAAATGAGTTTCATAAAAAGTAAAGAATAGGTCAGGAAGCTTTTACAAATTATAAAATTGTAATAGATAGTTGTAAAGAGCCTTTGACCTACTGTTAAACCGGCTCTTCACACGCAAACCTACTTGGGCTTTTAAAATAATATTTTATAAAATTATTATTTTATTAAAATTTCTTGGCAAACAGGAAGATAGTTTACATAAATAAAACTGAAATACTTTTATGTAATAAAACGTACATTCCGATTAATGTATTTAAAGAAATAATTACATCAAGCAATTATTTAAATACCATCCAATTTACTGCTTAGTTCTTCACGTAGGTACCTCTTTTTATAAAGTTAACAACAACTAATGAGTAATAACGAAAGCAGTTTTGAAAAAGCTATAATAAAAAATATTCCATACATAAACCAAGCATCGTTAACTAGTAATTTATACTTATTAAGTTATTAAATTTACTGAACAAGTCAAATTAACGATAATGGTAGCGAGTACCGATTACGTCATTATAGAGCGCTTTAGTGAAATTTAAAACTTCGACATTATTTGCTTACAATTTATGCTTTAGCGGCTGTTTATAAATCATTTATTTTAATAAGAAGTGATTCATTAACAAGCTTAAAATCATTTTCATCTTATCATTCATATTTCACAATGTAAGAAAATAAAAACATTTAAACTTAAATTAAAAATACTATAACATACTAGTATTCAATCTCTGATACTACACTAATTTTATAAGAAAATAATGGTTAAAAAAATGTCGGAGGCTTAACAGAAGCAGACATCACATGACGGACCACTTGTTGCTACCACCTTTCTTTCTATCCCACTATGCAGGGTGAGGTGACTAGTTGCCATCAACACCAGAATATAATGGGAGTAACACCGAGATTCGAACCCACGTCGTATCGAATTTACCTTTCAAGTCCAACATACTTGTAACAGTGCTATGCGTACATTCGAGGAACGTTCGAAATATAAATACACATTATTGGTTATTATCAGCAACGCCATCTATTGAATGAATGATGAACAGATTCACTTTCAGCAGACTGAAAGTTAATATACGTTAACTAATAAAATAACGATACTAATAAAATTATTAATACGTTATGAAATAAATACATTTTATTACTTTGTGTGGGTATGCGAATAGCAGAAGGTAAACTTTGCAATAACAACAAAAACCTTTGGCTCATAAATTATTGGCAGACACAGAGATTATGACACGGATTGGCATTATTAAATTAGTAATCCATAAAATTAGCAATAACGACGTTAGATTACGGACCAATAAAATAGCCAGCTAGTTCAAACTTCAAAGCTGATCATATCGCGAAATTAAATTGAACAAAACATTGAGATTTGAACAGTTATTAGTTTGGAGTGTGGTCAATCGAAAGTTGCCCTCTAACGGGTAATGTCGCGAGTCACAACACGTTTATCTGATCTGATAGCCGTGGGAGCTGACTGGAGGAAGTCCCACGTAGTTTGCAGGATACTCGGATTATATTAACTGCTTTCTCTTTGCGTAACTGTCATAAATATGAATTTGAAATGTGCTAATGAGGTAGAGACTGTGGAACTTTTTATAGTAAGGTATAAGTTTATTCACATACAAAGGAAAGGGCTTTGAGTTATGTCGTACTCCTACAGCCTAGAGAGCCATGCCTTACCGACTATACTTCGATTTGTTCCGTCGTGCCGATTTCAGTGTATTGAGAGAATTCATCTATAGATAAAGACTGATGTAGATGAATTATGTTTTGCTTATTTATGATTGGCTGGTTACAAAGTCTATACAAGTAGGTATGAGGTTAACGTCCTAATATAGAATAATTATTCGCAAAATAGATCACAACTTTTATTAGCAAATCCAAATGTCTAGACTAATTTAAACTTACAAATAAATCTAGTTGAATGTTTAATTTATTGTGCTATTCAATACTAGGTTTCAGTGTCTCATTTTGCCTTTACTTAACACAATAATAATTAAGAATTGCTAAATATATATATTTTTGAAATGAAACTTCTTTAGGCCCTTTGAGAGTAAAATTTCAAGATCACGCGATGGCATTACCGTCACGTCATGGAGTAAAGCGACGATTTTGGTATCTTTGAATCTTCTTTGTATATTGCCATATTCTGACACATGTGCTCAGCACACACTTGTTTATATAATGACAAATGAAGTTAGCTACTTGTAATCAAACAGATACTAAGGCTGGTTGCAGAGCTTGACCGACCATGCGTACGTCAGTCGCGCCTGTCATATGTATGGAAATTCATAAAACCGTTCATAGCTAGACCGACCATACCTACGCACGCGTATTGTCATGCGCATTAGTGTCATAGTCATACGTATGGTCATTGTTGATGCGTATGGTCAGGACCGACGGTACCTACGCACTGACGGTCGGTCAAGCTCTGCAACCAGCGTAAGTTTATTTGTGAATAAACAACCAACAAAATATCTTAGTGATGAATCTGTAAAACATGAACGATATCTGAAAGTTAACATACAATAAAATATGACACCTACTTTCTAAAAACATAAGTCGGCTCCTATATCCAGCCGAAAGTGAACTATAATATAGCGAGATGTTACGATAGCTCCGATAAAAATCTTTAACATGCTCATTAAATGGTTATAAAAGTAGTTCCCTTATCTCTTATGACATCTAAACGCTTACGGGACAAAATTTAGATTATTTACACCTTCTACAATAGTTTAACTTCTAAAATGTTTGAAAATCCCATTTGGGAGAGATTTTATCGTTAGTGGAATTTTCGCACGGTCTTGATAGTTAGATGCCTAAACTAATATTGTTTTTGTATACATTAAGTATGCGAATTTATAACTAAACCTTGTTTATGTTGAGGTATTTGATAATGGTATTTTAGCTATCCGATCTCGGATAAAGATAAACAATTAATCATGAACGTATCATTAGGCAAGTATGTTTAAAAATATTATTGTAGATTGTTTCGTTACCATATTATTTTGTTATTATCATAGCATTAAATACATTTAATAAATATGTATATGAACATTTTGTATCGGAAAAGATCCTCGCCTCTTGAAGCCACCCAAATCAATTCAGAACATTCTGATAGAGCTTTTGGGAAGCTTTTTTGTATTTTCTATAGTTTCTGCTTTGCCTCAACTGTATAATTAATATTACTCAAACTTATTTATTCAATTAGACTTCTTCTAGAAGCACTTTTAAATCGTCATAACAGTTATAGTTAAAACTAGGGATGTAACGATACCGATACCGATACCGATATATCGGCCGAATTAATCGGCAAGCCGATATATCGGTATCGCCGATAATAAAACAACCGATACCGATATCAAACAATTCAAAAAACCGCGCCCAATGAACGATGCGGGAGGCCGCTCGCGCGTGCGCACTTTGTTTTCTGAAAAAACTCTACCAATAGTAAACTTTTGTTAGGTACTGATTGTATGTGTATTACTTAAAGTTTAACTGACTTTGTAAAATAATAATACCAAAATAAATGGTTTTGTTTTTTTTTTTTGATTTGGCATTTTTATTTAAAAGAATACGATTAACGACGAGTCTCTGTTAAATGTTGGTAACTTTTTATGAATAATTCACTATTTATTTTTCTACCAAGCCATATCGGTATCGGTATCGGTATCGCCGATACATTACTACAAATATCGGTATCGGTATCGTATCGGCAAAATCATGTATCGTTACATCCCTAGTTAAAACAGTTAGCAATATCTACCATCTCTTTTGCTGGAGCTTTTACTTCCGTCTCATACACACAAAATATCATACTGAATAATATTTCAAATAAGTACCTACCTAATATTCAATAAAAGTAAAAGCAACCCGTTAAACAAAAAAGTTCATGTCAGATAATAATTTGTCCCATAAAAACGGCATTATAACTAACAAACAACATACATCAAAAAGAAACATTGAAACGATCCAACTTTGATCATTTACATGTTTCTGTTGTTACGAAAAAACAATGATAAAATAAAAAATCCACGTTCAGCGTGTAAACGACGAAACACTTTTTAACTGTTCTCTAGAAACTTTGAAAACATTGAGGTAAATTTAAGTTGCGGTTTCGTTTAGGTACCAAATGAAGACAATGGGACAGTGACGTTCTGTGTAATGGTGACTGTAAATACTGTAATATATTATCTGTCGTTCATATATTATATTAAAAGCTTTTCAAGATCTATAAGAAAATGTATGAAAAAAAAAATGAAGCGTTTAGAAAATTACTATAACTGGCATAAATATTTTCAATCAATCTACGTTATTATCGGGTAATCAATGGAGTTTATGTTTTTTTGTAAAATGATGTACGTTCTTAATTGAAATATTTTAGGGTGTTGGGGGGAAAATACATTGTCCCACAAAGACTATTTATATTATTATTCACTAAACCTTCATGAAAATATTTGATTGATGTTTGAATACAATTATTTGATCATTCAACAGTAAAATTAACAAGTTTCCTTTAAAGTACAACTCGGGTGTGTCAGCCGTATAATAATTAATTAAACTAATTCAACTGTACAATGTTCATATTCCAAATCGCTGACATGATAATTCATATCAAGGGAGCATTAATACCATTTCGAATTAGGACCAAATTTTTGGTATGTAAGGTTTAAACGATAGATTATTTTCATTCCCTAATTTTTACTTTTATTTATATTCTATCTAGATCAAACTAATTATTTATTATAAGTAAGTTAACTTATTAACGAACCAATCAGAAAACAAACGAATTTTAATAAAATAAATCTTCTTTTTACGAATATGATTTATAAACGAGCAAAACAAATAAACAATTACACTAATGACAGTAAGTATGGTGGAGGCCTTTGCTTTCGTAAAAAAAAGTAATAAAGCTCTTTGGTCACTTTCACGCGCGAAATCGAATGATGGCCACAGATAAAAGCTGAACAGTCTTATGGGCAATTTGTATGCCGTCTGAGTCTTTGTATTTGAAAGTATTCTTTGAATTTCGTGGTTTTTTCGTAAACGCTTTTTATCAAAACATTGTTACAGTTATGTAACTTTCGCTTTTTTTCTTGGCTTTGATACTCTAACTCGCTTCACTTCACTAGGTACATAGTATAAAACAAAGTCGCTTTCTCTGTCCCTATGTCCCTTTGTATTTTAAAACCACACAACGGATTTTAATGCGGTTTTTTTTAATAGATAGAGTGATTCAAGAGGAAGGTTTGAGTATATAATTTATTAGGTTTTAAACAAAGCAGACGAAGCCGCAGGCGGTAAGCTAGTTACTGTATAAACTTGTCAGGTTGACTTTAACTCGAACTAAAACTCAATAATTATCGTGCTCGTAGAAAACAACGAAATATTTTTGTAAAAAAACCTACGTACTAAAACAAAATATTCTATAAACTGTAAAATATGCCCATAAAATAATCACAATTTCATCGTAATTTCATTAGTGTTACCAAATTCGCGGCATGAATTAATAATTATGTGCTAACTACACCCGAATGTAAAACACTCCTTTGTTTCACCGCTAATTTCCCGTAAATTAATGAATAAGGCACTTACAAAATAGCTAATTACCCGACTGTTTAATGAGGTCGCATCGCCCCACGGGCACGGGCCGATGTTAATTATCTTTTTAATTTTGCCGTATTATAGTGAGTTTATTTAACGGTTCCGGGACGCGCAGTCCTTTCGCCAACGTGAATGAATTTCAAGCATTTTATTAAGCAAATATTGTGTGCAAAATTTTAAAAACATATTTTACATATAAGGCATTTTGCATAATTAAGGTGTGTCGTAAAATATTTTGATTATGTGGTTATGACAAAATATCATCCATATGTAGTTCATTTTGCACTGCCATAAAAAAGAAAAATTTAACCTTAATTATCTTACTGTACTTTTCTCGTCCTATCGAAGTATGTTTGAAGTCAGGAACTTACCTGCAAATAAAAAAAATATCCATAAATAAATAAATCATCAACAACAATAGCCTATATAAAAACAAATCGCTTAGTACTATTTGATTGAACGCGAAGGCTATATCCATTCTTCTATTTAGAGTTCGCATTTATTACAGTAAATAGGTACAGCCAAGCGAAATTACATAGACGTTATTTACATAAAGATGGTGCCTCACAAATCTTGACACAAATAGCCGAGGCATACTCTAGTATTGTATAATATTCAAATAAACTTGGTCATTTATTATTTTATTATGTTTATTTTGACTTTTAAAATTCATGTGAAGCGCCGCGATATATTTAAATTATGATATTTAATACCTACAGTTTAATATTAACTAAAGTGAGTATGTATGAATATCATATGTTTAGGAACCTACTTACTATAGGTAGGTGATATACATAAAACTTAACTTTTAACGGCTTCTTACTTACAAGTATCTACAAGTGTCTACAATTTGCTCTAAAATTTATTAAATATCTTGCCTACGTTTAATATCTTTCAAGGGCTATGTAACTCATATTAAGATACGTTATGTAGATATGTTAAGCATGAGTGCCAAATAATCGTGACTAGCAAAGTCGGTCAAGACGTTCCTATTAAATACTATTGAAGTTCTTAACACGATTGTTGAATAATCTAAGAAGCATGGAGATCAAGAGATTAACAAGTCTCTGATGCATGTTTGGAACAGACGAATGAATAGAAACACTAAATCCAAAGTGTCAAGCCATTACAATTATATTTTACGAAACTTCACTTCACTACTTAATGCACGTTTACGAATCTGTACCAAGTTGTATAGTCTGTGCCAGTTTCAACAGATAACGAGAAAAAGCTATTTAACTGTCAAATTATAGGTTAGGATTTTTGGCGCCAAACAGTGGACTATCGCCTAATGTATGGAGAAAGCGTGCCATCTAATCGCCGGAGGCATTAGAGATTGGTGTCAATACTCGTCAAATAAATAGGCATGACGTCTCTTTTGCTTAATCTAGTATAATAATGATGTTGACTTTGGCCAGTTGAACTTATCAAATAAAATCTACGAATAAAATATACTTTAGTGACGTCTATAATATAAAAAGTTTTCTTATATAGGTAATATATTTTTTACTTCTTCGTATTTATCAAAACATTACAGTTACAATAATTCCGTTTGTTTGTCATCGAAACTAAATAATAATATGAGAAAGTAAATACTGCAGATAAATATTTTACCTAATCAAATACTGCAGATATCATTTTAAAACGGTTCTGATCGCGGCAATTTGTTGGTGGCAGATTTTAATCTTGGCAATTTAAATCATTGTTTCTCTGTACAAATATTTTATCGATACGAAAAACAAAATACCATAAATATTGGATTATACTCGATCATTATCAAATTGAAACTTACAATATTTTGAAGATGGTACGCTATTCAGGGTAAAATTAATAAACATTTACTACGAGGTAGGTTAATTTCGAGTTTATGATAAAATCCATTGTTATAGCTTGACATAGCACTATCAATCGAGTTTGATTTACAGCCAATATCAGGCTTTAGGGGCTAATAATTTATTTATGCCTACCAATAAACGATGGCTCCATGTGGCGCTTAAATGCATTTGTAGGGTTGCCATTAATGGTTAGACCACTGAATATATTATATTATGTATAGCTTCAATATTCTATTGACGGTTGAATCTAAAATTTATGCGGTACCTTGGAGTGTCACAAAATATTTACTAAATCGATACATGAAACAATATACCTGTAAATATTTTCTCAATATGTAAATTGTTAAAAGATAATAATATTTTATAACTACCTATATAATATAATGGAGAAAGGGAACTGTTTTCGTATAAGATCGCAAATACTTACTCATATCAACTATCATCATTGTAACAAAGTTTAAGATCAAAATTATGCACCTCTCACTAGCAATTTACTCACTATACAATATTTTTAATGAACTTTTTACAACCCTAGATTTGCCTTAGAAATGTGGACGTTGAATGATCGCTTCGATGAGAGATTGCAGCTCAAATTTGAACTTTATATTATTGCACCACAAATGCATTGTAATATACTGATTTATTGCAGATCAGTTTTCATCAGATTGCGTAATAACAAACTATTAATAAAATTTTCGCAACAGTTTATTTATAAGGAGATGCAATTTTTTTTAATGACAAAGTTCTTAATTTAAATTAATGATGTCAAAATACGTTGAAGGTGATATTTACGTAGGAAATTTTAATTTTCTGTTTTATGCATTCATGTATTTCTGATCGTATCTAAATAACTCTCTCGAGATTGGTAAAGGATTTTTAATTAATACTGATACGATTGTAAACCCTAAAAACAGAGTTACGTTTCTGAGATTTTCAGTTCGTTTATAATATATTATTGTACCTCCTACAAGAAATTCATTAATAGCGCGTCTGAAATGAAATAGCCTTCTAATTGGTAACATTAGAACTTATTGTACACTACACAGAACCCCGAGTTAGATGTATTAATACTGCGACCGGCTCGATAAAACCGTTAATTGGATTGAAAACGCTGCGATAAGCCAATGATATATTTTGTAGGACTTTAATAGTGAGCTTGTTAATCTAATAGCTATTTATTTGATCTCGGTGCCAAGTGGCCGAGCATACAAATCTCTTGTGATTTAGACTTTAGGAGCTAACCATAAAAGAGCATTTAATTGCATTATCGTCTTATAAGTGCGTGCTGTTATAACAAATGGTTG
This sequence comes from Colias croceus, assembly GCF_905220415.1. Lineage (NCBI taxonomy): Eukaryota > Metazoa > Arthropoda > Insecta > Lepidoptera > Pieridae > Colias > Colias croceus. The sequence goes on from NC_059547.1 coordinate 3,185,160, forward strand.
AAGCCTTTTTCTAGACGTATTTATACGTCAAAAAAAAATCTGAACGTTATAAATGCAAAATGTAAGTAGATACAGAGGTCAGTAGTAGTATCAGTAGAGTCGTCAGTAGTTAAACCATGGAATAATATAATCTACGACGCGGACGTCCTTATTTATATTTTTGGTATTTGAATGAAAACTTCACTGACCAATTTCATCGATTTTTTCTTCTTATAGTAACGAATACGTCTTCATCCGGAATGAAAAAAGAGCGGGTAGAGCCTGGGGGAGCAGCTAGTATGTAAAACAAATCATACAAATACAGCCCAGGCTATTACCACGTAACAATTGCAAGCTAAATACCAACAATGTAACCCGATACTCATCCGCTGTTCGTGCCGCGCCGCCGTATTATCGTTCACGCGATTTTAAAACATCCGCAATGTCCTATTACCTATACCTATACCTGAACCTATACCTATGACTGTACCTATACCTATACCTGTAACTGTTACCTATACCTGTAACTGTTACCTATACCTGTAACTGTTACCTATACCTGTAACTGTTACCTCTACCTATCTAGATTCCGACACTACACGTAATACGGGTCAATTACTCGCGTATCGATTGTGTTGATTGTCTGGAAAATACGAACGATTATAACATTGAGTTATATTAAGAATGTAAGAAATGAGAATAAAAAAAATGCGTGTTAAACTAACTGATAATTATAACTAACTGTTAAGAAAATGATTTTGATTTCCATGTGTCAACTACAGTTTCTAAACATGTTTCTAAAAAGGTAATAATCTAACAAATATTTAAACCACATTTTTTAAATCTTAGTCGTCATCTAGGTAGGTATAATATATATATAGGTATCTCATTTTTCAAATTACTTTTAATATCATATAAGTCTAGTACGCTAGTGCGTAGTACTACTTGTAGTCAAGTACTACCTACGAGAACAACCGAAAATCGGTACTCTACATTATTATAACCTGAGTTTTACCAGATGTGATAATAATCTAATAGTCGTCAGTCACTGGATCCCAGTAACTAAAGTTACAGAATGTCGCCTGTGAAGCTGTGACAAGACCGCACTTAATGACATTACTTTAATTTAGATAGAGTCCGTCTAGAAAATTCTGCGTAATTCTAACTCAAATAATATACGAATGAAATACTTAAACGAATGGCGCACATAAAACAGTTTTTTACTTTATAGAACACAATCTATATCATTAATTAATTATAAACACTAACTTAAATAGTTTACAAAAATCAATACCGATAAAATAGAAACACAAAGATCCGTTTATTATAACGGTTGTTAACTTAAAAGGAACTATTTGTATATATGTAATGTACACGATACAACAGTAAGTATAACGTTTTAATGCGATTAGCTTACATTTCATGCAAATTAAACTATTTGTCACGTAAATACCATACAAAGTACTATTCATAACCGAGCCAACGAACCGTGAAATACACCGCGAAATCCTAATGAAATCTAATTTCAATTTTCTTAGTGCATACTAGCTGTGCTCCGCGGTTTTACCCGCATTACTTCGCTCCTGTTGGTCTTAGCATAGCGTGATGATTACAAGCCTTCAAACTTCAATTCTTCTTCTTCTAGAAATAATTTTTCAAATCGGACAAGTAGTTTCTGAGATTAGCGCGTTCAAATAAACAAACTCTTCACCTTTGTAATATTAGTATAGATAAGCACAGATAAATAAAACACAGATTAACTATATTTAATGCCAAACTTGTGAGTTCCCGCTCTGTGGTAGAGTTTATTATCTATGGTAATCTTATCTGTGAAGCTTGAATGTCAGTCATGGATTAAAAAGAATAACGCTATGATTTAAAAATAATACAGGAAGCTTTAAGAAGCTTCACTGTAGGTAGTGTTGGATTTGGTAATATTATTTTTACGCTCTTCAATTAAAAATTAGTGTGTTATGAGTAATTAATTTACTAATTTAAGTTTTCAGTAGGTACTTATACTTATTTGCATGAACTAAAGACATAATATATTTTCGTTAATTATATTTTAATTGCCGTCAAAAACCTATAAATTGACAAAACTACCTCATTAAACACCTAATGACAATAATAAAATATAGTTCGAACATGACACACGAGAGAAAATATCAACGATGCGTTACACTTTTCACAAAATGGCGTCCATGTTTTGGCGCCAACCTACTCAATAACCAATATGGACTCGATTTACGACTTGCCCTCAATTTCATTCACTCGTGCATTGTACAGGTTAATCGAATGCTTTACTCAAATGAATAATAGGCACCGCCTTTACTATTAAGCTTATATATTTATTGTTTTTAACTCTTGTTTTAAAGACATATTTATTAGGCAATTACTACCATATAGAGGAGCGCGTGTGAAGATAAAACTTGAACCGCTCAATAATATATTTTGTTTAATTGGTATACGTGAAGTTTATAAGGTTTTATAGGTACACGTTTAATTAAACGGTGTATAAATTTTCATAATTATGAAGCGTAGAAAATAAATTTGGTCGACATATTATGGTTGGAATTAAAAATTAGTTCTTAGATATTTAGATAAAGAAGAAAAAATTGGAATTTTTGCTCTTCGAAAGAATCTGTTATACCTACCTACATGCTAATTATATTACAAAGTTAAAAAAGTAGTCAGACATATACAGAAACAACAAAAACTTCAAGATGCAAATGTAATGCAAGAATTATCGCAAAATCTACATGAAACGTATATAGGTATGTAATCGTTTAATTAGTCCAGCAATAGTGCAAACTATTACCAATCCGACACGTACCTACAAAATGTCAATCGAGGCATTTATTTTATATGCCCTTTTGACATTTCCTAACCTCTTTAATGTACAAATTGGACTGCGACCCGCCTCCTATATTTAAGACGGCCAACTAATTAGCCATAGTGACTATTACCATACTTTATACTATGCTATTACGAGATCTTCAACTCTAATTACTCAGAACGCATTTATATAAGTTTTATTACGTGAGAACATTTAATTGAGTTTTGAATATTTAGTGTTGGAATGAAGATATTAGTTGATCGAAGCAATAAGGCTGACCGCTATGCGTTTACCTGATAGAGATTACGATCACTTCGAATCTCGTTACTTACCTTTATAGACATTATAAAGAAGGTTTTAGTTTTATTTGGGATAATCGAATAAAATTAACTAGAACCAGACTCGACGATTTGTCGTATTATATTTCAAATTGGATTCGTTTGAATTTAACGCAATATTTTTTTACTTTTATATTAAATAATATAAAAGTTTAGTTTAAAATTTTTAAGTAATAATTCAAAATGATCGCTAGGCAGAATAAAATAATAACAACAACAAATATGCATGTTATAGGTATGTACCTTAAACAGGTATTTTTACGCACACATAAAAAATAAACGGGCTAATAGTATTAATGTGTGTATTTTTAATAAAAAAAAATCCTTTCCCTTTACAAAAAAATACAACAAAGTAAAGCATCAAATCACTTGTAATTACGTCACAGATACACTAAATGAAATAAACCCGCTATCGGTAAGTGCGCGTATCACACATTATGTAAGAATTCAATTAAATTCGACTGAAATACATATACATTGATGCTTTAACGAATTCATTCACTTTTAATCGATAAAACCAACTTGGTGAGAAATAACAGGGTGATAATTGTATGCATTTTTTATAGAATTAAACGCATGCACGCACTAGAATCTCTGAATACTTCAAGCCAAATGTGGGAAATATAATTAAGAGAAACGCTGTATATGTAAACATCACATGTCGCGAATCGGTACCATATGACACTATCAGTAAATCTCTATAATTACTCCCGTTAATTAAAATATGCAAAAGAGGATAGAAGACATAATGTTAGAATTGATTAACCTACATCTCGTTACCGTGAAATATCATTTTGTAAATACCTTAAATACATTCCTTTAAATAATATTTATATAGACTATTACTTCTTTCATATCACTTTAACTGTTAACATTAAAAATATAGACAACGTATGGACAATATAATCTAATAATTTGTATTCTTTAACACTGAAAAAGTATATAAACAAGGATACAGTTATTTTAGAGATAGTAATATATATTATGACTTGTTAATGAAAGATCATTGTTATTAATGATAAGCCGCTACAACCTTAATCATTAACCTAACACGCAGAGTAATACAACAAAAAATAAAACAACAGAAGCTACAGTATCAGATATCCAATTATCTCAGTACGATACGAAGATAACAATACAAAGAAAGATGAAACCGGCACAATTAGGCTTATCTCAAATAGTAACAATAAATTGAGCTCCATTTCTGCGATCATTCTTAATAATTAATATTCTCGGTTCATTAAATCTTGATTTATATCTAGATAATCAAAATAATCAATAGAAATGTATATAAATATAAATACAACTGCTGTTATAATTGCCAATTTAAAGTCAAGTGTTTTGGATTGAATCATTATTATAAATTTTCCAGGAAAAATAAGCAACGATATTGATAATAATGTCAACAATATTAAGAATTTTTGGATGAGTTTATAAGTATAAAAGTACGAATTAACAAAACGAACATACGTAGATACCTAAGATTAGATGAAATTAACGAATCAAACTACGTATTGTTTAAAAACTAAATTATTGCAGCATTGTAATTCTAGAACCATCGATAAATCCTTAATAAAATAATAAAAAGCGAGCGAAGGGCACATTTCTCAGCACTTATGACGAGATACGAGCGAACCATTAGCCTCGGACACAAAACAAAAGTATTGGAGCTATAATTTACAATCAGTGCTGTGTACGCTGCTGCACTGCTTATTGAGTATGAAAGATAAATAAAACATTATACTAGGAAATCAAATCAAATGTTGTATAGCAATGTTGGTTTAATAGACTTCGTGTAAGTTCTAACAATACGAGGCGGAAGGAAATCGTGATTTAGCTTTCAGATAGATATTGACGCGAAAAACGTATGTAAAAAATAAGTTTATAAAATATTAACTCAAGCCCCGGAATCACAGACACAATAGAAAATCTATTGTGTCGTGGACCGATCGGACCGCTTGGGGCTCAATGGGATATGAATGCTAATATGAAAATAAAAAGGCATATAGTGAAATATTACAGGAATTAAACGCAACATTTTTTACCATAAATTACATCCCAACCCTAACATTGTAATGATAATAAATTCGCATTTAATCGCATCATTTAACTGTATAATTATCAATGAATCGATTTCTCAATCATCCTATAACAAGGGTCATTAGTTATTCAGAAAAAAGGGCTATGAATAGAATCATTAAACACGAAAATTACAAACGGATATGAAAGTTGAATAGCTACAGATATAATGACCGGGTTCAAAGGGATAAAGAGTTAAGTTCGGCTGTATACCTGAACTGTCGAAAACATTTGGTATTCTGTAAACTCGCCACGAGGGACCGTTTAACTACTAACTTTATACCACTTTCCGAATTTCCAGTTGGATGTCGGTTTCGACCTAAAAATGGATTTGAGAGTGTTGGTTTTGGAGAGATTTAAATAGGTGAAATTATGGGCTTATAAAATTTCGTATGGTTAGATATAATAAAAAAAAATAGAAATGCAGAAAAGAAAGTTGAAAATGTCTAAAAAATAAGCAGCTCAAGTTGATTCAAAACAATACATACCTACCTAGATGATTTATAAAACTATGCTGAATTCTGCATAAAACATACAAAGAATCCTATCTATTTAAGGAGGTTTTCTTCCTTACAGCTTAGTAACAAATAAGAAGCAATTGAAACAATATACACAAGAACAACCAAAGAGAAGTAAATCATTTACTTTACAAACTTTAAATTCACGTTCAGCAACTATTGAAACATTAACTGTGACCATTGAAAGCTATAAAAGAGTGCATTCAAGTGTAAACGCTGATAAAAGTTTCACATTATACTCGTCTTGGGAAAACTTAACAATAAAGGAGAACGAATGAATAATAATTTAAGTATTTTAAATGTACTGAGAAGAAATTAGCACAGTGAACGAAAAATAACAGAGAATACGGAAGGAAAATACGAGACAGAGTACAAATTGACTGGACAATGTCTACGTGTAATAGAAGTGTAACACGTATACATGAAAAAGAATGTCCATACAACGTAAATACGATTCAATTTACAAATTTGTAAAAAATTGTAAAATAATTTGTATATTTTTTAGAGGATGCGCCACATATTCGAACGTCAAAGGATATTCGCAAATAGACCCAAAAAAGAGCCAACAGACTTTAAATTACCAATATACTCCTACTATTAAACGAGCCATAAACAATTTGAGTATCGACAAAATATGAGGTACATAAGTAACAGGGCTCTAATAGTGATGTCAAATGCAGTCCGGTGCTACAGAGCGCACATGCAGATACGTTCCACGCATCTTAATTGATTGGACCACAGACATTTAGTTCTGTCCCTAGGGTTGGTCAATGTTTACGTTGTACAGCTATCGTCTTTATGTAAACTTTCGTCTTGAATGCTAGAGAAATTTATTTTCTATGACCTTGTCTTTCGTCAAGAGACATTGAATTGGACTATATGAATCGCTTTGGAGTCAATAGGAATCAATAAAGATATTGCTCAAACAAATGGTGTTTTAGTAGAGAAATTTGAAGGAAAATACGCGACAGCATTATTTAATTTCAATTTATGGATATAATAATTGCCAAAAGCGAACAAAGCTATAACAAAGTGTAACAAATCACGTTGGGAGCAAATCAAGTTGTCAGAAAGCCCGGGGCGGATGTGGATTTCTTGAAAATATTTTAACAACCTTCGATAAAGGGATATTTTAACTCCAACTTATATTGATGCATTGGAAGTAGAGCCATCAATTCCAAACTCACCTAAAAGCGATCGTAAGAATGAGATTGATATGTTCAATTCTTGGAAAGAAAATCTTCTCGAAATCACATAGCACATTTACTATTAAAAGCAATAGAAAAAGTTAGATGTGAACACCGGTAATGAATTTAAGATCAATTAACTTTGATATATTCCATGGCACGTGCCATGTCTATAAAATTACGAAATCTTAAAATGGATTTCTCAACCCATTTATAGTTATACAGAAATATCCATTTAAAAGCGTAAAGGGTTCGTCTGTATAACTCAGGCCCCGGAATCACAGACACAATATAAAATCTATTGTGTCGTGGACCGATCGGGCCGCTCGGGGCTAAATGGGTTAATAAGCGAAATTATCGTTCGCCTGCCATCACCAACAAAATATATTCATGATACTAAGCATAAACCATACTGCCGCGCCTTTTAGACCCGGCAACCCTGCGGTGGGCGTTCCGAATTTATGTCTCTCGAAATTTCTATACACATTTTACATGCATGCGCATGATGCATGCACACGGGGCAAAATTCGATACGCATAATGCATTCGTTATGTGCTTCCCCGTCATTAATATACGAAACTCGCGTTAAAAATTGCCTTGGCAAGAATAAACGCATCTTTACGTCTTCAATGTATTCACCTCCCTATAAGGAAAGTGTTATAAATCGGACCCCACAAGCCGGTAATGCAATCTTATTGAGTCTTTACATAAATATTACATTGACGTTTATATTTTTAAGCCGAACGCATCTCGTGCGTCGTAAATTTTTAAAGAATTACGTCCAAAAGTTGAACGTAATCTTTTTCTAAATTCACACAAAATATGTTATGTTTAGATGTAAATTACATGTTCACATAGTCCTCAAGTTAAACGACCAAGTACTATGATTTGTGGGATATATTAAACAAAAGGTTCAACCATTACTCCGACCTACGCCTCTATTATGTAGGTGAATAGAAGATAAATCGCTTTAGGCAATGTCATCGTTGATTATTAGTGAGGAATGTATTAATAGCGACTGGTATAATGTATCATTTTGAATCTAGATTGAAATTTGAAACTATATCTTACGAATAAGATTAATTTACATAGGGGTTAAATAAAAATATCTGACAGTAAAACAATAAAAACAGAACTACCTATACCATTAAAATCTCAAACCAACGCCTGCCACAACTAGGTAGGTTTTGGTTGCATATTCTCAGAATTTACTGGATCCTTTTAGGTATACATTATAGGTACACAAGAATCATGAATTGGTATAAAGATTCCGCGATAGAAGCTTATTTTTTCAGATTATAGCAATGCCAATCTATGTACTATTTATAATTTTTAAGAATTTGCGTAATCCAGTAATCTAGACCCAATGACTGTCATTTTTAAAATAAGTAACTTTATGATCAGACCCGTTATCAATATAAAAAATATACGCCCTTTATTATCATACAAAAGGTTCAGATTCTGCTTAATCGTGACTTTTATTACGAGACGCAAAACACGAATATAATTCTCCTGTAGAATATTAAACGATATAAAATTATCGTGGCATCGTTTTTATTTATACACGTCATAAAATTAACCAACGTTAGTCGTTTTAAAATTATGAATTTTAGATAAGGCATTATTTAGATGCATTATTGATTTTTTCCGGTATAATGATGACTATTCATTTATTTATGATATATGTATCATTTATATTTATGATGTACATAATTATGTCATCCAAATATGAGATAAGGTTATTTGTCTTTGTAGTTTATCATTATTTATGTTTGTACATGTTAAATTATTTCAGTGAGTTATTTTATAGAGGCTAGTGTATAAAATTTAAATTCGAGCACGTAACTACTATCTAGTATGTAGTTAACATATAAAAAATAAAAAACTTCAGGGTTCTTAGACGAATTTCTAAAAGACTACAAAACTGTCATCTCTACAACACAATGTACTTATCCATTATTTAAAATAAGTAGTAAAACATTGTTACCCTTAATTCTACAAACTGTATCTACTCCTAAGTACACACACCGGCACAATTAGCGGAAGAGAAACCGATGCGCGAGAACATCGTCTGGGATTTGAACGAATGGCAGCAGGTTCTCTTGACTGATGAGTGCAGAGTTCTTTTAAAATAGATCTATGGGAGACAGCGAATATGGAGACGCAATGGAGAACTCCATATACAGTCTAATTTTGAACACACAGTGGCTTATGGTGGTGGCTCGATTATGGTTTGGGGAGGGATATGTTTGGGAGCTCGCACGGAGTTAGTGATAGTCACAGGAGGGACCATGACAGCAGATCGATACATCAGAGACATTTTAGAAGAACATGTTGTACAATTTGCCCCATTTATTGGCGACGACTTTATTCTAATGCAATATAATGCTCGTGCTCGTAGTGCACAATCGGTACAGGCATATCTGAGCCACGTAGGTATACCGGTGATGCAGTGGCCAGCAAATTCCCCCATTATGAATCAGATAGAGCATTTCTGGGACTTGATAAAAAGAAGGGTTAAATCCAGAATGCCACCCCCCAACAATCTGAATGATCTTGGAAACGCATTACTTGAGGAGTGGGAGCGGTTGCCTCAAGAAATCATCGATAACATAATCTGTAGCATGCCCAGACGAATGGAAACCGTAATCAGAGCAAGAGGAGGAAACACTCGATATTAATTTTGCTTTAATTTTATTGTTAAATCATTTTAATGCTTACTTTTTTATTTTTTGTGATGGTTCATAATCATCTAAAAATTTCACTTATTTCAAATTTCTTTATTTTTCAATAAAAAATAACGAAGACTTTTCAAAGTCGTTGTTAAAAGATGTTAATCAATTTGTTATTTTGTGTCTAATTACATTTTCGTCAAATATATGCGTTATTATCTTATAGTCTCACTTTTTTTTCTGTTCCGCTAATTGTGCCGGTGTGTATATGTTTCAGTGTGAAAATTAAGAAATTAATCATTAATTTTGAAAACAGTTAAAGCGTCACGTACCTGTGTAAGATAAAGCTCAACAGTCAATAACTTTTAAGCGTCGTACAAAATGTTAATACACAGAGAAGCCGACAGGGAAGCGTCTTCCTCACGTTATTTTTGTACCATTGTTTATCCTCATCAATATTCTACATTTGTCCCTTTTTGTTTCGGGACCTTTGCACCGAAACGATTTAAATACAGTAAGGTTTTATTCTTTCCAACTGATGCTGCATATGTTTATTTTTTAATCTTCACGATGTACGAATGGCTCGGGCTGCGTGATTTCGGTTCTCTAATCTTGGCTTGAATGTAAAAAGTTGGTGGTGACGACGGGAAGGTTTAAATCAGACGTTGCGTCACAATTTTTATAACTCTTTGCAAACTATTTTGTTGGAACTTTCTGTAAGACATGATCGTGTAATTATTGTATATCTGTATGAAGAACTTTTTTTTAATGGGAATCAGTAACTAGAGCTGTTACTGATTCATATTTAAAATTCAAACGTAGTTTTTGTTAAAGATAGGTTTTGTAAGAGATAATCAATCAAGAGTCAATCTTATTTGGGAGTTGCGTCGCTACGTGCGCGCACTTTCTTACTAGCCCATAGAGTTCATGGGAGAGACAAAATAGTTGCGGATACAAAAGTTGCTCTTGCGCGCTAGCTCTTAGAGAAAAATATTTCTCATCGTAGTCGGAAACTGTCTGATGGAGAGCTCTCGTCTCAGAGGCCAAGACCCACTTTGGGATTTCAGCGCCAGAGGAGTAGTAGTAGTAGTAGTAGTCGGAAACTGTTTTCCTATCAAGCAAAGGGTTAAACTTAAAAGTATTCACGACATGTTTACCAACAGACCGTAAATACCTTTAATCCCGTAAAAACAGTGGCATATGAAACTTGTCCACGATTTTAATGTTCAACATTAACCCATTAACTACGGTAACTAGTTTTCACTCCGCTACAATAAAATAAACCAAAAAGTGTTTAGTTGTATTTAAATTAAAAACTGCTAGACAAATTAAGCGGCTATATAAAACTTGTCACCGGTTTCAAACGACTTCCCTTTAACGTTAAACCGTTATTTTGGAAGCAACATTAACTTTCTTAACAGCTTTACACACCACTTACTAATTATTATGGCGATTATACAAAAATACATCGGATGGACTTTATTAGCCCATTTTGTGTTTGTTTCAACACGTTAATATTTTTATAATAGCGTAGAATGAAAACTCATTTATGTTTTAGGACAGGACTGAGAAAGGACTGTCCTTTAATATTATATTGTCACTTTAGATAATTTATATTTCCAACTTATAATGTAAGTAATATTACTTACATTATAAGTAGTTAAACATAAACTTGTCAGTCAGGAAAAAAGGAGACACTTACGTAGCAAAAACAAACTTCTTCTGACGCTGTGAATTGTGATGATCATAACGATGAAAGTAAACAAATGAAGTGGGAAATAAAAGTTCATGGGTAAAAAAATATCAATATAATTTACAGTAATGAAAATGAAATCATTACTTTTGGTAGATTGAGCTATCACTTCGTACAATGGTATTTTGTTGTCAGCTGTGTATTTACCAATAAATCTATTCGTGATGTCAAAATGTATCGGAATATCGACGCAATTTATGAACGTACAGTGAAATGATAATGTACAACAGTTTCAAAACACTCATAGTTTGTAAATTATGCCGAGTATTATCGTACCACCTAAGTTATATTAGATTCTAAATTACCGAATAAATCACGGCATAAAACAGTGGCGGCATGTCTAAATGGAAGCTATAAATTGTATAATATTTTCGTTTGACTTTTGAGGTTATATAAATGTATGATAAACAAGTAGGTATATGGTTATTTCCGAAAAGTGAGACCACCCAAGATATGAGTGTAAGTGAATTTTATTATTTCAAAGATATAAGATATCACTGGTCAGCGGGGTCGATGACTGAATATAAATTTGACGAAATTCACACTGATCTGATTACCGGCAGATGTTACACAATATTACGTTGATGGAAACTTGATTAGATATTTTTTACCGTATTCAAGTGATGGCTGTCAAAATTAAAATAAATGTTTTATTGTAAAACTTTCCTAATATGCGCAGGTAAAAATGAAGTGAAATGTTCTGATAGTGAAAGCAAAGCACAGCGGAAACAAGGAGGCATAAAGTTTACGAATAACTATTTATGAGCATACAAACATACAGAAAATTGTTAGTTTACGTTTTTTTTTTTAGTTTACTATTTATTGCCTTAAACCTAGCCAAGATAAACAGACATTGACATTACAATTTTACGAGTAATTAAATACGACAAAACCCAAACTTTTCCCAGTTTCAATCGCACGCAAAAATCTCTTACGCAACGCCAAATATTTGCGATCATAACACTAAACTGTTATGACTTTGACACGAAATCACTGCGTCCCAGATAATAAAGGTTAGATGGACGTCAAATGGTAGTTTTATGGGTGTTCCAGATAGGTAATTAGGCCGTTGGTAAGTAACCGCGAAAAATAAACGCGGCCCGTTACGATCTTTTTATGTTTGTTTTGGCTTACGGATGGCTAAAAGAAAATTTTCTTACGGCCCTTTGATGCGTATTCGAAAAACATCATTGAAACATGTTTAGAAATCTCGTTTTAAATAATGGAATACGAATTATGTATTATGAATCGGTTTAAATATGTATGAATAATTATTTTCACCGGCAAATATTAAATTGATTATTATTAGGCCTTGATTAAAACGAAATATTGAAATAGCTCTACATAAAATACAAACGTTCCGACTCGTTTCTCATTTGTAATTACGATTTTAATTGACTTTCTTGTATATTTTGAATAAAATATTTATTATAGAACTACAATTATAACTTAAACAATGTCGATTCATGATCCAAGTAATCGGGTAATAAGGTCTTAGGAAATATATGATCAAAATACGCGCCTTTGTCATGGTAAATTGACTTTGGAACATTATTAAAATGGCAACATTTTAACACTCAACAATCGGACGCAAGAACTGTCATACATTAAAATTTAGTCATATCGCATTTACACTTCAAACACACACAGACACACAAAAGCCTGGATCAAGCATAAGCATTGTCCGGCAACACCAATAAAACTATCAGCGGAACCATAGCCGTAACTTAAACGCTAAACATGTGCTAATTTACAATACAAGGCCCACGACCCGGCTTGACCCGCCGCCCCCGCTCTTATTAATACCCAAGTATTGTACTAGCGACCGCCCACGGATATCATTGCGTGAATCTCAGCAATTTAAACTTGTTTGATTTAAATATGCTTTGTACTTTCTTTTGGCTGTGTAGTAAATAAAAGAGAAATATTCAAACTAATTAATGCATTGATCATAACTAATAAGTATACAATTTTTACAGACCGATTACTTTTCAGACAGAAACGTCTAACGAACATATTTGTAATAGGTTGAAGTTTCGCCCGGTATTATTTTAGTTACATTTCAATACGTTCAGAATACTGTAACATCAAAATACAGATTTAAAAATTAGTTTTCTTCAAGAACATAAAACAAGAAATAAGGAAAAAGCGTTATAAAAACGATACAGACAGCATAACTGCATAATTTAAACAACCACCATATTAAATACCTCCACGACAATTACAATCAAACATAACTGTCCCATTAGTGTAATAAAATGCAGAATTACGCCTTTTCGTCGGCCCATAACTTTGACGAATGTGTCACATCATATAGTACATATTATATTATCTGTGGTGTCACGTGACAGATGTCAAACTAACGGTACGTTAAGCAGAATGTCATGTAGCATGAGTAAATATTTTATCGTTCAAATGAGTTCTCGGTTTATGAGCTTAATAATTGAGATCTAATGAGGGCCTGAACACATCATGTCCATTATGACCACTGTGATTTAGAAGTACTTGGTTTGATACTTCTTTAAGGCTTGATGTATTTAATTAATTGATATTAAGTATGTCATTTTTTGTAATATCATGCGATAATAAATGCTCAGTCATGTGGTAAGTATATACTTAGAGTATATAGTTCACAGTTATTGTTACAACTTCCTGTGGTTAGAAAATTCTAATAAGCAATAAGCACGTGCTTATGTTTAGTTAGAAACAGATAACTGGGCTCTGATTACCTATAGACCACTGCCATTATTATTATTGCCTAAGTGTTTTTTCCACTATCCAACCAAACAAATTTTATTAAGAAAATACGATAAAAATGCCACTTACAAGCGAACAACCTGTAACCACGCGGACAATCTCCAAGCGCCTTTTTATCCGTCGAAACGTCTAGAAAGACGGAAAAATTCCACTGTTTCATAACGATTACATTTCTGCCCTCTAGGTACGAACGAACAAAGAGTTTCATGAAAAAGTTCATTCCGAAATGAATGTTATACACTGTTTGACTTCGTTGGAGCGAATTCTTGATGAAAGCCACTCTGTCAGGGAATTTTTTGACGTTTGATGAAGAAAATGCCCGGGTTACAGCCATCGAGACGACCATTCCGGCTAAATTAACTTTCCCGGGGCTCGAAGCGGCGTTATGGATTCCAATGTGGAGCTTTCGTGATTTGTGCCTGACGTTTTTAACCCTTGCTGCGTTGAAATTTAATTAAAGGAATTAACTTATAGCGAGAGCATTAGTACTCCCTTCGTCAGCAATGATATTTTATGTATAGATACGTTATATACTCACAAGATATCCAAAAAAAATGCTTCCTATGCAGTGTCAGGCACACACAAATACAAGTTTCATTTTACTTAATTTATTACATTGACAGACTGTATAAGAGAGATGGCTCTAATAAAATGATATAAACAAAAAAGACAAAGATAGTTTGTCACTTCCGCGCAGGTGTAAGCAAAAGTCACAAGAATTCACCAATTAAATATAAATAAACAAATAGTTGCCATGGCAATTGGCATAGACTAACGACACAGAAGGTTCAATGTTATAGATGTTACGTTTCCTGCACACGTAAACAAATGTGACAATTTCATTTACTATTTAATTATTATTATGAAGTTGTATTAAAATGAAAAAAACTTTTTTGGAGATATAACTGTATTAAGCATTTATTACTAGCTGTGGTGTTCATTTTCGGTCATCATCATTTCACCCGATAAACACCCACTGCTGAGCATAGTCCTCCTTATAGAACTCCATACGGACCGATCTTACGCTATTCGTTTCAAGGCAGTTCCCGGAACCCGTACAAGGTCATCACTCCAACTTGTAGGATATAATAATAGTGGTGCCTAGATGAAAAAAAGTATGAAATAAAAAAATTGGTTGCCTGTAAAGTCGGTATACGGGCGAAAGTTTTACGTGACAACGACTTTTTATGTCTGTCTCTCTCGCTCTTAGGCGGGCTAACCATGCCCGCGTGCCTCTTTCGGTGACTCATCGTAACGTTACCTAGCGTTACACTTTTTCATAAGTGACTCCCAGCCGCAACGTTGTCACGTCAAAAGAAAGGATGAAGTATAAGCCTTTTTTATCTAAAACACAAATAAAATGTATGTTCAATAGCTATTTACAGAAAAGCAAATAGCATTTTTCGTCAGTAGCGATAATCTTTTCTTTATTGTATACGTATATTCAACATCATTTTTTCAAACAAACATTTTTGCCATCACGATTTCATTGTATATAATAAATAGATATATTTGTTAATTACATGCACTGTGTGGATTTAAATATAAAAATAATCAAGTATTTACCCAAATCGAAATTAATAAAATAGTCGTTCTATTTTCAATAATCGTATCTACATGATAATCTTTGAACACAGTGTGCGCTAGCTTTGTCACACTAGTGATTGAAGCAATGTTTTATCCCTTTCATTATTTCAATACAAGTGTCAAGCAAGTGTCATTCATTAATAATTGCAAATTGTTATTTTTGCTCTAAAATTATAATATTTTAATACATTTACCTGTGATATGATATTCCTCTATCTTTCTTTATTTTACTATCGTAATTTGTGCACTTTCTGAACACACAAGAAGGCATTATTGATAATTTTAACGTTTATATCAGCATATGTACGTTCGCTGTCACAAGTCACAATCTGACTGATTCCACTGGTCCCAATTAGGACCAATTCACGGTTTACGTTTTGGTGCGTTGGTAACGTATCTACCTCTTGTTTCTATATATAATATCATTGTTCGTCAGTGGTTATCTTGTACGATTGCGTTATCTTATTGCCCTTATTTCGAGTAAATCTCTTGTGTAAAATGATTGCGTTATTCAATGATGAGAAGCACGTATGCTTCATGATTGCCCACTTAATTGCGATATATGCATAGGAAACAAAACCAAACATTTAAATTATATAAAACCGGGTAACACATAAACGAGTAATCGATTTCAAATTATTACTTATCAGAACCGATATAATTTATAGTTCACGTTTAAACAATTCTCTTTAATTACAAAGCTGTAATTGTCATTAAGCACAGTCGCCTATCCTGGTTAATAGGAAATAAACGAGCGAGATATATTCTCTGGGGACTATATAGTCGTCATAGGAACGCAATCACAAAAACAAATTGTTTTAGAACAATTCAACGCTGAGGAGATTATTCCCGGGGCGTCCTCTCGCAATTTAGACGATATTGCTAAGAAATGCTCTGGCGAATGGAACGTTTTCTCGAATGTTCTAATAAGATTTTAAATGTAATACTCTGTGTAAATTAATGTGAGTCTTTTAAACTGAATAGTCGGGTCGGGCGTTTTGCCTCAATTGGCGCAGATGTAATGATGCAAATATTATATTTGAGCCTGTTAAATAATAAGGACTACACGAATACACTTTTACTAGCCAAACTTTAGAGAATTATATTCTACATTTCAGTTAGTATAGTGGTACAAAGGCTTGTTTTTCAAAAAATTATAATATAGAAGAATATAGATAGCTCCATAGAGTTCAATGAGCAATGAACAATGCAAACAGGATAAAATTAAAATGATTCATCGAAAAGAGATTTTATTATTTAAATGTTGACATAAAATTTACAAAGCTTTAAATTTAAATGGAATTTTATCCATTCCAAGTAAATAACATTGCAGGTTGATGAGATTTACATTTTATTAAAATCCGGCAAAAACGAAATATTTAGGTATTTTTACTAAAGTCCCAAGGGACGTTTTTCGTTACGGTAAAAAGCAAGTTTCAGTGGGTTCCGTATTTATTTATAATTATTGTCATTTGATTTTGATATTACATTTTACGTACCTAATTTGATCATGATGATGATTTATAATATTTAACAACGATGTATTTCAAGCATACCCAATAAACGAACGATTTATCAATTCCAGTATAGACGATTCTGACATAGGCATTATCAATTCAAACTTTCCTCGATTTCCATCACAACTTCATAAGGTATTCTTAGGCGCGGTACCCTTAAAGGCGGCTGAAATATTTTGAAGAAAATCGTGAAAGCCACCAAACGAGTTTAGCCCCTAAACAACTGCCCGAGGTTTTGCATAATTTATATAACGAAAAGAATTACCCGCGCCTGTTTTGTTGATTTTCCGCAAAACGCTTTTATTGAGCCTGAAAGGTATTCACCTCCCTTTTCAACACATAATATATGAGCGGGATGGCGGTAATATAATGCGGTCGGATTGAAAAGGATTTCAATTTTCAATGAACTGAGGTACGCCGTAATATCGTACCAGATTTGGTATGTTCATAATTTATTTGTCGCTTGTGAACGAAAAATTACATTTTGTCGCGAATGTTACACACGATCCGAGAACGGTTATTCAATATTCTATTAAAATTTATTAGTTTTTACTCTGGCTCTGGTGGAAAATATTTTTAAAACTTCAAAGCTAAATCGATATTGAAATTTGAAAGAATGACCTTTTAGTCGCAAAATAAGCAACAATTATTGTACTAAAAAGCTCATATTTCTAGCTCAATACTTATAGTTACTACGAGGTCATAAAAATATTATTTGCAAGAGCAACTGCCTACTACAAAACTTCCAGATGTATGCGTAAATTCACATGTATACGATGTTAAAATTTATGCGACTTATTATAACAGCTTGCTACTTTTGCTAATACCACGTAACAGCTTACACAATCCACACTTAGCTCTACGTGAATGGCATAAAATTTAAAATGTCTGTTAAAACCTAAGCCCACGTTATTCTCAGAAGTACCGGCGCGAGATGAAATATTGTTAAATAGGAAAAAAAATACAGCGAACTTGTAGCTCGAACGTTGCGCTTATTAGCACGCCCACGTATTTTTGATCGTTGCATGTCAAATAAAACCTTTATGGTAGTGTTGCCGTTTGCGAATATTGTTTTTTTATGCCTGTGAATTACATAAAATAAATTGGCATATTGTAATTATCGTAAAGTATAACAACTTTTACTTTTACCTTCGAGTACATTTTCCCACGATGTAAAGATTGAGGTGTGATAATTATCAAATTTAACATTGGAATTGATGAAATTAATTCTAGTAGGTAGAGTTGGCAACATTGCAGACAGATTTAGTTATAAATTTCAGAATATTAGCAAATAGATTATCTAATACTGCCTACACATAACCGGAGTTTTTGCAGCATTATTGCATACAAATTGATTGTTTTATTTTTTATGGGTCAGGTAATCTGAATGGAGATAATATATTAAAATTTAAAAAAGTAATTTTAAAGAAGTAGGTAGAAGAATTTACCTGAACTTCCTTGTTTGGTTATAGTAAAAACCAATCCGAATGAGATTTTATTACCTATTTTTATGTACATAGTTGATTTTCGAAATGTCTGGAACTTACCTGAAACAAAAGAATTTAATTATAAATTGTATACGCCTCATACAAACTTATATAAAAGGATAAAAACAATACGAAAGACAATTACAATAGGCAAATGAGAACACACAGACAAACTTAAATACAAAACATTAATAATTAAATCATTCCAACCAGGCGACGTTAGCGTTAAGTTTCAGAAGTCGAACAATATTGTACAATCTAATGTAATCTAATTAACTTTACCCACATATTGACATTTCAAGTTAGTACTTACTTATTAATTAAATTTAATTAACGAGCTGTTTTAAATTAATCTAAATATCCATTTAGTTGAGTGTCAATATGGATTAGGAGCGTAATATCGTTTGCCTGAGGTCCTTTCAGTTGCGTTTAATAAAATATTAAATTTTAATAGATTAATTTCATTGGCGTGCTTATCGGTTAGATAGTGGTTTCGATCGCATGCCTGATGCCGCATTTCGACGTAGACGAGGATATAAAATAATACATTAGTAACCATTTATAATGCCACGCCATTTATAATGCGAAACGCTTCTGAAAGAGTTGTAATTGTAGGACAAACGTTTAACGAAAAATTCGACTTAAACAACAACAATTTTAAATTCGTTTATCACATCATCAACATGACCTATATTTATAGAAACTTTTGCATACGGCTTCCAAATCGTTCACGCCACGTCTGGTGGAATAAGAATACTCAAAGTAAAAACATTTATAGAATAATGGTGTGTCAAGGCATTATCAAACATCAAGCCAAGAAATCCATCAGTCTCCTACCAATCGTACCAAATCAACATCATTTCGTTGTTCCTCCAAATTTCCTCAAAAAACCAGCTACCACATAACCAATAATTAATCACATCAAACTATTCAAAGCTCGTTTATTTGTCTATATCAGAGCGACGTGGACTAATGCTGGACCTATAATTACCGTCCCACGCGTAAAAAGCTCGGTTTCACAATCGGTACACCGCCTACCCGAGAACAAGTGAAGTATTTACTCGAAAACATACTTTTAGATTAACAGCTGGATTTGCATTGAGCCGATAAGACCTGGACGGTTAGGGCTGGCGCCTGGCGGTGATGAGAGCATTTGAACTTTACATAATGATGGATGGACGCACTAAAACAAGTGGTATATATCCACGTCAAGTGGCTATTATTTAGTTAAAGTTCTTGTGCATTTATTTCGAAATTAAGTACATACGTAATTTACACGTACATTCGCTTTAGGATTTTCTATATTGTATCAATGTTAAAGGTGTTAAATTCATAATACGTAAAGGTAAAAATTATTAACCAATGTTCTTATAGCGCTAAATACTTGTGATATTTTTATATTAATATGTATTAAGCTTTTATAACATCGAATATTTAAGAGAGATTAAGCCTTTGTAACTTATAATGGTATGTTGTATGATTTATGTTACTATCATATTATGAGGCTATAGTACCTAAAAAATAAAACCTCCCATCATCTAGCGAGTGGTAGCCCTAGCTATAATGAGTGCCGGCGCCTATAGATCACGGTAGATGGCGCCAGTGAGACGCTCTTGCGCAAGCGCTGCACGCAACCGATCCTAGATCGATGTAATTAAAATTTTTCGCAAAACCATGCCAAAACTATTGAAGTGCAATCGTTGCTATGATTTATAATATTTTTCTATAGGAAGTACTTAATGTGTTTTCCTCGACTTGTGTCACCTGAATTTTAACAGCATACTTTTATAACAAATCAATTTATGTAATTCATAAATACATAATAATTCAAAATATCAATCTAAAGGACGTTGCTTATCAAATCGCTTATAAAATCATTAAAATTCACTGCAAGTATAGACTAATAAATAGAAATTGCAAATTGAATGTTTTCTAACTTCAAATTCCAGAGCGAAGTACTAATACATTAAAATTTGAATACAGTTAGTGAGCAAATGTTACAAAAGGCACACGATTTATAGGTGAATATAAGTGATTGTCAATAATAATATTGTACGGTCATTAAATGCGTTCAGGACAGCCTCAGGACAGGGTTGCGACAGGTTGATTTTCACGGCGTGTCTGTTTTGCGCTTGATATTCGACTGACGAACGATAGGCGGTAGGCACTTATCGTTTATGTGCGCCTGGTACATTTTGTAATGTAAGAATTTAATTTATTTTATTTTTGTACGTATTTGCCTGAAAAGTGGGATCTGTTTTATATTCAGATAAATAAATTTCACATTTGATTACTCATGAATTTTGTTCTCATAAGAAAATCTACCGAGATTTTATACATTTTTAAAGGATTTCATTTGACCACTAAACTTAATATAAAAATATGATAGATAACTAAAATAAAAAAACTCTATCTCTCTGTAATTTTTCAATAAGCATATCTATAGCTATATAAAGTCCAACAAATCAATAGCTGCGTTTAATATACGAGTCTTTGTTGAAGGCCTTACCTACATTTATAACAGTTTCTATAACAGTGCGTAAAGGACGATAAATACACGTCTTACATCAAGCTGGATAAATAAATTGCATAGATAAGCTTATCTTCAGAATTGACACACTCGATGACCGGCCCGCCACTTGAGCGTCGTATTCACATAAATTTTGCATTATTTATGTGTTATGAACATATCGGTTGTTTAGTTTGTGTTATGTAAGGCTGATATATGAGAGAAGTTTGATTTTCTCTTCATTACGGGTCTACAGAATTTAATATAGAACATAATTTAAAGTTTAGACAGACAGTCACAACCAATTTTTGTTACCAATGAATTGCAACTGTATATAGACTATGCATTCACACTACTCTGGTCATTGTACTCAATAAAAACATTCCATATTAATATGATAAATACCACTTTGATATCAATATAATACTAAATGATAATAATATGTCTTTGGACTTGGAAGCCCAGGTGTTTACCGCAAAGCCCTTATTACCTTAGAGTTAGTCTTTATGACACTGATACTGCCATCTCAGAGCAATACGGAGGAACATAATATCTTTTATTTATTAGGACTTATACGATATGTTCCTATTTAGTTTATTTAGTTGAAGATTAGTGGAAATATATGTTATGTTTCAGGTATATAGCGCGATATATTTCAATATCTTTAAGGTTATTTAAAATACACAAAATTCAGTTCTTTGAGAATCTTTACCATCAACGTAAACCTTGTATTTCTCTGCAAGTAAAATATCTAATTTCCGTCTCTAGCGGAATGGAATCAGCAGTAAAGTTGACTCTCTGTAAGCACGCAATTCAAATAAATTGTATGGTTATGCTGGTGTTACGTAAGTGAGAAGCCCATTACGATAGCATAAAACTACTATAATGTGCTTTAAACATATTCTAAGAGATATAAACTGGTCCCTGGTTCTGTGAAAAATAAAGCATGCAACGCTAATTTGTTTGTACAGTTGACTGTTGAGGGACATTGCGCTCAGCATATCTACAATCATAATTTTACATGAGATTAGAGTGTAATCTTAAAAATTATAACGTAGGTTATACAACTTTGTGCTTTGAAATTTAATTATTTACTTGAAGCTTCTTTGCGTGTAAATACCTATAATAAGTTACATAGTGTTTTCTTAGTCCTCTTCCTACCTACTGATTCAGGTCAACAAATTATAATTAGACTTACCATTTAAGAAACGCATTTGTCGCATCGATAGCGTATACAATACAACCTATGTGGCACAGAATTTAAAGCTAAATGTGTAGCAATAGCAATCTTATCACGATGCTATTGGGTGCTAATTCGCACGCACACGTCTCCACATAAAACCAGATCCTTTGCTCTTTTCCGTACCTGATATCATCTGAGCACCGCCTATTGTTCAGTCGCATATGGAGTCGAGTGCAATTGCCAATGAAATAGCCTGCATGTGAGTGGCCGTAAAGCTGCTCTCTCGATGCGTTGAAATAAACTTAATTGCTCGTAAACTGCAGAATGCGACGGACGCCATCTTCTCGAATTTGACGGGACCAGTTCTTTCAAAAGTTGATTCTATTTTCATATTAGATTACGGTCGTTCGTCTTAAATTACTTATGGAGCTTGGACAAGAAGTAGGTAAAATTCAAACGGAAAGTATGATTTTTTCTTAAAATTAACTGTTTTGTATCGTCTCTACAATTTCCTTTTTTAATGAATAAATAAATAAATAAATATTTCGGGACAATTTTCACACACGGCACGATCTGGTTCCATACTAAGCTTTCGCTTGTGTTATGGAAACCAGATGGCTGATAAACTTACATACATATATAATTTTAAATAAATACTTATATTAATAATTAACACCCAGACACAGAGCAAACATCTATGTTCATCACACAAACATTTGCCCCGGGTGGGAATCGGACCCACGACCTCTGACTTGGATGGCAGACTACCAACAAAGCCAACCGAACAGAATTTTCAAATTCGGTATGTGAATTAATTCGTAATCTATCTGTTCAACAGCGCACGCGCTACCGTAGGCGGAAGCCATGACCCGTCAATGTATTCGTTAATAACTGTCATATTGATAGTTTATGTAACTATTATCTATTCAAGGTTACAGTCAGTAGTCAGTCTGATGCCAATAAACTTATCTATCTTATAAGCTAGACATGACCGTTGTGCGAATGCAATTTTTATTGAGTTTATGTTATAATATGTTGATAGTATCTAATTATTAAAGCTTTTTAAGGAAACATATGTTTTAAAATTTCAGATCAGAGAATGAACCCTGATGCTTATAACCATGACATAATTCGATATTATTTCATGTTTAGCTTTCAGCTTTTCTATAACTTTTCAAAGATTGCTCTACAAAACAACTCCTGAAACTTAAAAATTAATAACTTCAAACTTCGAACAGAACTACGTTCCACATCATCAAAATCCACTATTTACCTAACCCTATTTCTTCAAGTCTAAACGATACTTGACCATCGGAATGCAGCCCAGCTTGGCGCCGGTTCGATCCCGTGGGTGTAAGTGAAGGGATCTGCGGAAAAGCGTTCACCTGCCACCGCCCTGCTAAGGACAACCAGAGATTAATGGCTGAACTTTGCACTGAGTGACGTCATGCATAATTATACCCTTTGGATATTAGATAAGTAATTAGAATCCTAGTACAATCACTTCGGATATAGATCGGAACCCGGTAACTTTTAAAATGATACGATTGTGTATTTAAGTTACATTACTTCAGACATTTGTGTACTAAATAAAGTACAATATTAATTTTAGCTTTATAATAACACAAATAATGTATGAAGCACACATGTGTTTGAAATTAATAACCATTGTAAAGATTAAGTCCATTTCAAGGTTCAACAACGTAATTTGTGTATGTCGGTAATAATGGTATGCCATATCCAATCTTTGCAAAGACCATAAACACAGCAAAAATTCCATGTTTTTCCCCAACTTACCTACGCTAAATATAGTAATATAGAGCACATGATACACACAAAAATCGAAGCTTTAATATCGGCTCGACTCATAAATATATTGGTACATAGTCCCGCGCCTATTTCAGCGACCATTAACACATGCTATGAATAATTTATATACATCGCATAAACGTGTCATTCGGCATATGTTATTATGTACTTATTTGCAAACATCTACGCATACTATCGTAACTAGGCGTACGATACTTTGGGGTTTAATTTATTTGAGGCGAACGTTAATGAGTTTTGTAGGTAATTGAGTTATTGTTGGTAAACTTGTCAGTTAAATAGGTCACGTTTGGGCATGAGCATGACTAACCTATAATAATACCGGTTATTGTGTGATAAGTTGTTTGATCTGATATGAGATGAAAGCCATGTAATTGAATGTTTACTAAATATAAGAAACTTACTTTGCGATATACATTTTTCCTGTTTTATGCACCTACGTATTTATCCCTTGAAAATAATTAATGGGGAGATAAAACATATAACAAAGATTATTGATCAATGTATGACTACACTAGACTTAACGAGAAAGTATTCTTTTTAAATATTATCAAAGCTTACCTAATCATTATACACCTATATATACGCAAGTAACAAGTACATTACTTATACGCCAATGTATGACTACACTAGACTAACCTAAGAACGTAATACATCTTTGTAAATAAATTTCTGGACTGTCTGCAGAACTTGGCACACATTTAGATCTCATTTCTTTTTTTTTGGCAAATTAAGTCAACGATTGAACTCGGCTCCAATTTTTACATTTATGTTTTTGGTGGGATTACTTGTACGCAATCTTTTTTGCTTCACTTGAACAAAACGAATGACAACCTACGACGACGCAATGATACATTTGATCACGCTAATAATACTCATAGGAACTTATATATTATTTATCAAGCAACGGTTCATATAATATATTTGACGTCGTAATTATATGGACGCTATTGAATAATGCATAACGCTGCATCTGAGATGCTGTGATCTTATTCGTACCGTAGATGGTGAGCAGATAAAAATCTATAGATAGCTTTTTATGATCAACCGTGATTAGTTCCTCTTTGATCTTTTAGTTCACTGACATACCAATTATTCAATCTTAGTTTTTCTACTTGATACACGTGGTTGAAATATTACTGACTAGCTTACCGCCCGCGGCTTCGTCCGATTTGTCTAAAACCTAATAAATTATATACTAAAACCTTCCTCTTGAACCACTCTATCTATTAAAAAAACCGCATCAAAATCCGTTGCGTAATTTTAAAGATTTAAGCATACAAAGGGACATAGGGACAGAGAAAGCGATTTTGTTTTATACTATGTAGTGATAACATAACACATATCTACATGAAAGTATGTGTCATCGATTGGAAAAAATATAGCAATAGGTAAAGAATTTTCATTCATTTTCATTCATTCTTGCAAACATTTAATATGTATAAAAGCTCGTTGTATGTAAAAAGAGTTACGGGATGAAGCTAGTACCGAATTAAGCTATTTAAAGACAATATAATAGATATGTATTTCCAGTATCAATATTGTAAAACAGGTAAGTACTTACCACCTACTTCATCATGAGATACTTTTAAAGGCATTCATTGTTAGCAAAAGCTCAACACTAGTTCGAAAGCTTTTTGTCTTTTGAACGATTCAATATCATAATGGTTTAATAATGAAAATAACAAGTATACATAATAAGTTCATAGAGGTCGCATAGTCAGATCATAAATGAGTTAATTATACACATTAGAAAAAGAATGTGAGCGTAGTATGTTTGCATGTTTACCATAAATTAAAAACAAATATGAATTAACGAGTTAAACATGCCTGTAATCAAATGATCTGTTAAAGTTGTAATCCTCTAGATAAGTGATATGAAGGGTATTTGATATTACACAATAAGTAGGTAGTGTGGGAACTAATAACAGAGGAATAAATTACTAAAGTATGCGACAGTTATGTCACGAGTAAAGTTCATATTCATGATCTTTCATCGGTTGAGAAGGATTTTTGTGATTATGTGATTTATGTTCAATGAGGTAGAATTTAAATAAAGGTTAGAAATATTTAGTTTATTTACGTTTTATTTCCTAGGTTTTGTGTTTCAACTCTTATGCTTCATTATAATTATCGAAAAGTATAGTTGTTTACTTTTATTAAAGCATTTTTATCATATTATGTAGACACCGACTTCGTTTTTATTAAATTGATGTTTTATTATGTGCTGCAGAAGCTTAGTAAAATAATAATTTACAATACAGTAAAAACATTGAGTTTTACAACAGTCAAACATCCTCACAAGAAATCTAAAGATTTCTAACTGTCACAGACTAAATAGCTACCAGATACCCAATAGCGACTAAACGTTCTCTAGTTTATTATTAAAAAGGTTTTCTATGACGTGGGAACATAACAATGTCGTAACGCTTTGTATACAAGACTAAGCTTAGAGCCGTTTAATTGTTATGGGACTGTAATTAACTAGGGTATGGGTATGAAAGCATCTCACATTCATACGACACATGCCGTTATATTATCATTTGATTGAACATATTGGAACTATAGTTTAATCCCTTTCAGAACTTTAAGGTATATCGACCCTGGAGGTAGGGTAGAAGCATGTAGAAATTTATAATAGAGCTTAAATATGAACACATTAGAATAAAAAAAAAATAAGTCTTTAAGTTAAAAATAAAGAAAAGATAATTGTAGCTAGATTTCAGTCGACTTCTAAAACAGGCGCTATAGGTAGGTATGTATTATTAGCTCTAACAAACACCTCTATAAATGGTAGGGTAGTTGCATAAAACGAAATAATACTTTCTCTTTGAATTCTTTCACTTCCGTATTCCTAATTCGCTACAGTTTACAACTTGTGTCCTATGATTTATTCATCTAGAAACCTCTGAGCGGCCGAAGCGGCATGTCGCCGTCTGACAGCGCGTGTGACAGACAAACACACATAATTGCCATGTACGCTTGCAGGAATAGCGATGTTACCATACTGGGATGTGGAAAGCTATGGCTTTCTTGAGATCGTTTTTACTATTGCATTCCTCTTATGGAAAATAAGGGTTTGGTTGAGCGAATGGCTTCATTTGGGAAGCCCTTAGAGTCGGAGTTAGTTGAAACTTCATTAACTTATATGAGGAATTGCATGTTTACATCACAGTTCGCTATATAACAGAAATATAACAATATATTGTCACTTCATTTATAGTCTCAAATAATTGATTGGTACAAAACCTCTTCTTCCGTTACAGCTACAATCTAAGTATTTTGTGCTAGTTGTAGTACAAACACTCAAATCCACCTTCACGCTCAGACCTCCGACAAAACGTCTTACAGAACTAGGAAGTTAAGCCGGACACACACGGCGCGGGTGACACTAAACTGACAGCTGCGACAGTTTGTGGAAGCCTTAAGTCCATTTCGGACCACCCACGTGTAACGGAACTAATGACCATGCGAGTTTGCGACGGTGTTGTGGACATGGCTTTCGCGCCCAAATATGAAATGTAGGTGGATGTCGTCATTGTTATCGTGAACTAATAAAACAATAAATCTTTACGATAAAAAAATAATAAAGGGAAAGAGAACCTTAAGTAGCTTTTAAACCTACAAAAGAGATTATTTTTAATGTCAATCACTTATTAACTTATTAGCAAAGTGAATAAAGTCTTAAAAGTCTAATTTATAAGTAAGCATACGTATATGGCATAGTCATGGTTGATTTCATTCATACATTTATAAAAAAACAATATTAAAAATCCATTATTTATGTAGGGATTCATACAAGGATGTGACATGAATTATAAGAACGTAACATCATCGTGAGTATGATGATCAGTATGAGTCGATCGAATCATACTGTTCAATGTTTATATTTAGTATTTAACATCTGTAATTATATTTCACACATATTGCAAAGATTCTATTTTTAAACTGTTTACATTTAAAAACCCTGAGATACAGATAAAACATTTATTTATCAGTTTGTAATGTAATATCCCCATTTGTATGCTCAGAAGAATTTCGATCACTACAAAAATTTCTAAGTATTTTTATCAGACTAAAGTAGTAAAATGAAATCACACAGTTATTGAAAATCAAAACAAAGTTAACATCGTGATCAGAACGCCGTCGCTATCACCGGTCCATCTATACTCTATGAGTCTATTTGCATGGCATTTACATAATCCAGTCGTGTGTATGCCTGCCACCACGTTACGTTGCATCGCGAAATTATCCATATTCCTATAAAATAATGTATTATCTGTGGTGCCGGTTATGATATCTGTATTTTTTATCGTCTATGGTTCTCCGTGTGTCTATGGTGTCTTATGGATTTTGGCGCCATATACGTCTTCTGAAATCTATTTTTTATTGTCTGTGGTTCTTCATGTATCTACGGTTGACGATTTTGGCGCGTAATACGCATTCTAAATTCTATACACGCTACATTTGATATTGACTTCTATGCTTTGTTAAAATTTCTCACGTAGTTGATCTAGAGATATAATAATCTTAAACCGTTTGGAACTAAACATATTCATCTCAAGGTAAATAAAAAAATTTTATTAACTGAGTGGCGCTAACGTGTAGTACCCGTTTCGCTAATGAACGCCATGATAACGCGCAATGCAATAAGAAATATTTACATGTGGCTTGTGAGCTAATCATTCCGGTTAACGTTATAAAACCACTTACTAGCACTTACATAACAATCGTAAAATATCCATTTAATATTCCCGTTGTCAGCATCGATGAGGGCTATATGAAGGAGATAGTTGATTTCAATCCAATCAATATTAAAATTTAAAATGAATCTGTAGTAATTTTATAGAGCTGAAGAGTTTGATTGCTTGTTCACGCTAATCTCAGAAACCACTGGTCCGATTAGAAAAATATATCAATGTATTAGATAGTTTATGTATCGCGGAAAGCTATAGGCTATATAACATCAGGCTCAGACCAATAGGAACGGAGCAATTAGGGTAAAATCGCGGGGCATAGCTAGTTTATTATTTACAAGGATGATGTAACAGTTATTATCTTTTTTTCATCGATAAATTAGTAGTCCCTTAATTGAATTGTAAGCGTGAAATACTGTTAATGTTATAATTATGCCGTCATCGGCTGATCAAAGCAAGTTCTTGACCATATACAGTTACAGATTGCAGTATTTAACTCGTTTACTTTTTATCACCTTCGATCATTAAATGAGTGAAGATGCAGCCATAGTAAGGTTATATAGAAATAAACTTAACATCAGCAATCCATAATTAAATACAATTTTAAAAACAAAAAATTAGTCTGTTAGGAATTAAAATGTTTATTCAAGAGCCAAAATGTCTCTATCTATTGAGGCAGATACACACGAATTAAAATTGCTCCAATTCGGTAGAATTTTGATGACTATAGAATTTCAAACCTGTTGATATATTTACTACTTACAACACAGCAGGACCCTTCATAAAGCCAGTACACACCGCTGGATATCAGATAATACAGTTATAAATCATAATAAAAGTTTAAAACTATATTATTACTGTAATATGATGTACTTACAGCAACTTGTTAAACTATTGTTTTGTTATTACACTAAGTTTCTATTTCTACATTTACTGAACTACCACACGGTTTAATATCTTGAATATCTATCTTTATCTAAGGGCCGATTATTCAATCCTCAGTTAAAAATTATTCTACGAATATCGTATTGTACAACCATTTCAAAAATGCGTGGCTTAACCGTATTTTGGCAGTTTAAGGTGACATTTTTAAATTGTTGTGTAATACTTTATTGGACGGATAAGTTTTAACCAAGGATTGAAAAGTCAGAGTAAAACTACTTAATAGGGACATGTGATTCAAATTTAATCTCCATTTACGTACACTAACAAAAGCTTCCTATTCTAAGACTATTTCAGTCCTCTCGTAGCGTATTTTTTTAATATTCACACTATGAAACATAATCCGCAATGATATATTGCAGAGCGTAGGCGGGTTCGAACGGGTTCCATGTTTTTTTACACTTTTGCGTGCTTTTGCTAATAACCAGGTATGTGGACGCATCCGTTGCAAGTTACATATGGGCAAGGTCAACGTTTGTATGTGGGAACTGTATACAGTGTAATTAGCGTAGATTAGGATCCAGTTAAAGACACATAATACATATGAGTATATGCAGCTAAAGAAAAGCTGACCAAAACCTTCCTCTTGAATCACTTTCTCTATCAAAATCCGTAATAAGTTTTAAAGATTTAAGCATACAAAGGGACATAGGGACAGAGAAAGCGACTTTGTTTTTTATACTATGTAGTGAATACTCTTTATATGAAGCCATCGGTTGATTGTAATTTTTTTTTTAAAACCGAAATTCAGTGTACGATAAACATATAACAATAACATACAACAATAACGTACTAAGAATACAATCAATTGTTAATAAAATAACATATTGAAATCATGCAGTGCAAAAAATCAATATACAAGTTTTAAAACATTATAAAAAGAGGACCTATGTCAAAATGGATATAATAAGTCCTAATATTTTTTACCACCATACGGTTACCAGGAATACTGATCATATCAAAACAAATAATATAAAATTATCATACCGATGATGTTATATCAATATTGGGTTGCATTTTTGTGCCAGACCCATTAACACTAATTGACTTTGTTTGACTTATTGAATCATCCATACTAATATTATAAATGCGAAAGTAACTCTGTCTGTCTGTCTGTTACTCAATCACGCCTAAACTACTGAACCAATTTGCATGAAATTTGGTATGGAGATATTTGAATACCCGAGAAAGGACATAGGCTACCTTTAATTACGAAATATGTACCACGGGCGAAGCCGGGGCGGACCACTAGTAATAAATATTTTTAGAACTAGTCAAACAAGAATAACCAGAAGAAGAAAAAAAAGCATATTATGTTCAGTTTCAATGTTACCGAATTTAATTGAAAATCATTTTCTGTTATTGCCTAACAAACATACTCACCATTAATATAATAAGGAGTACCTATTTCTCCATACCATCTCTCCATAAAAAAATAAAGCGTATACATATTTTCTTTCTCAATACTATTTTTTATATTCTTTCGATATAACTGCATGACTTAACTCTACCGCCTTAACCATTAGAAATTCCTACTAGTCATAGAAAACACCATTCACGATTACTTAATTAGGCGAATAACAATAAATATTATTCATAAGGATCGTAAAATTATAAAAACTGTGCGACGCAGCGGGGAAGCGGATGTTACTGTTAGACGAATAAAAGGAAATGGTTTCTTTCCTATTAATGTTTTTATTTTATGTTATTTCTAAAAGCTTTCTATTTAGTATTATTGTCTTTTATAACGATTTTGATCATTCTTTTATTATTTGAAATCTAGTTCCTTTAGTTGTTTAGTATTTACCTAGTACAGTAAATATAGTTCAGGATACATCGCCCATTTTTGCAAGTGACTACTATCAAGCTGATTTTCCGTTTGTAGCTTTATTTTGATGAGACACCGAATAATTTCGTGTACGAAACTCTCGATTGTGGTAGCTAGCAGAGATAACAAGGATAAAATTTTTTGATTTGATGGTTCTCAAATATTTATTACGCAATTTGTAGGACAATATGTCTGTTGAATTATATAAACATTAACTAAGTGAAAACAAAAAAATCAGCTTGTTAGTTTATATTATATTATATATTTATGATGACCTCGTTATCGATACACTTTGGAAAGGGGGACTCTTTGAACAAACCATAGATTTTGTAGGACAAATGTTTTTTCGAATAATTTAGGTTGAACAAAAAAAAATTCATTCAGTTAGTAATAAATATTTGAGAACCATCAAATCAAAAATGTTTATCCTTGTTATCTCTGTTAGCTACCACAATCGAGACTTTCATACACGAAATTATTGGGCGTCTCATCAAAATAAAGCTACAAACGGGAAATTAGCTTGATAGTAGTCACTTGCAAAAATGGGCGATGTATCCTGAACTAATAACTTTCAGTCGGCTTAGTTTTTTGCGAAGCACTTATTATAGTATCTGCATAAAACAGGACATATAAATATGCATTTTTCATTGTTTATCACTTGGATAGTGAATAATAATATCACATAATTTCTCATTTCTCAACACTAATGAAATACGCGCAGAAAATTCTGTCGTCATATTAAAATTAAGACTGATTCCGTCTAGACCAGCCTCATTGAGAGATTTAAATCATTCCAAGGAAGACTAGATAAAGTTCAGTGCTATCTGTTATCAAGTACCACTTGAATAGTTCTTATGAAACTGACGGTTATCTTCAGGGTTTATGGTCTATAGTGTTATCTCGATGGATTTAGGATCAGTTTGCTTTGGTTCTCTTTAACACTGCCGCTTGGTAGCGTTGGTACATAATAATGATGGTATTAACGCCATTTCTTTTGAGACAAACGTATGGATGAAGTCGTATTGAAATAAAAAAAAAACAAAAATAAATGATTGTACGTTCAGTGAAGTTCAAAGATACCAGGTACAAAAGCTATACCGTCAAGAGAGGAATATGCGATTTCCTTTATATATTGGTCGGTTAAACATGAAATATTTCACAAACTTACTCAAATCTACTACAGTTTCGACGGCAATAAGGGTATATAAAAAAAATAATATATTTGTTTTATTTACTGACGAATGCTCAAAATATAATAAAATAAGCTACGTGTTCGCGATGTCAATATGTTTCCATATGTAAACACGAATAAAAAGAGAATCATCATCACAGCGGTATAATTATTCACAAATTACAGATGTAGCATATAGCAATATATAATTATAGTACCTACAAATAAAACGAGCTTTAGTATTTCTCAGAAGTCCAGGTATCAAGAAATATACTTTGTATTTTAGCAAAACAAATTTCTTAACTTGCTTACTAAATTATTTGGCAAAGATAAATACGATTATTTGTTTAATAATCGCATTTCTGTCTTCACGTACATGCAATAATATATAATAACAATATAGTTACTTTTTTCTATTCTTTATAAATTTATATTTAAAAAGCATTTGAATGCCATAAAAACCAAAAAATATAAATATAGTTACTGCTTATTATGTTGCAAATAATATTGCAAAATGTAAGATCAATACGTGTTGGCCAGAAATATTTAAGCCATTCTCTTTCATACAAATTGCGAGTAGCTATTTCTCTAACTTACTTGTACAGTTGTACTAGTTATGTTTTTGAGTATAATTAGACATATTTAATTACTCATATGATAAGACGTTGTTGTAACGGTTTTGAACAATATTTTTCAACACAACTGACCGTGACCGAGAGATGTGTAAGAAGTTTTAAAATGTATAATACATTCAAATTCTCTGGTTGGTAGAGTGACATAAAAATACAAATGCGTTTTTAGAATTAAATGAAAACAACATATTTAATATCATTAAACACTTGAATTATTATTCCTATAACGTTAGAATTATAATTATTAGATAAAGATTTGTAGATTGCACAGTTTAAATAAAAACATAGCAACTTAGGTATATTCTGTGGTAGTAATATAATCTGTTATACAAACAACAGAGCGTCGATAATAATCGCGTCGTTTTTGAAATTTTAAAAATAAGGAACACACTTATTTTTAATCATATAAAATCGATGAAACACACATACTTTCCCTTACAAAAGCATTCCAAAAGGTGCAAATATATCAGAATTACTGAACTTTTAAGGGCACGATCGCTTTTTACGATCATGCATTATTTTCATATCTTATCACAATATACTGAGAGCACTTGGCAGGTTGTAAAATGTACCGATATGTGGAGTGCATATTGCTTTGTATGTTATGTTATTTTATTTATTTTAACATTAATTATTTTAATAACTTTATTTTTACATTGAATACATAGGTGTCGAAAGATTTTCTCCATGATAATATACTTAATAATTTATTTTTGGTGCGCAAAAACATTGATTACATATTGCATTACCAAATATTGTTATAAAATCTGAATTAATGTTAAATTATACCTGTTTTTTATGCTTTTAATCTTTACAAACTTGCGCATTTAACTACTCGTATAAAAGGATGCTAGTTATTAAAGTATAGGGTTGCTATTAATAAAATTATTACTTTAATTTTAAAAATAGCAAAACATCAGAGGTCTACACTCCAATCTCGCTGCAGTCCATTTCCACCTCGAGACTCAAACTCCTTGTATCTTGTTCCTCACGGAGACGCAGATAAGATGTCCGTCTGATCAGGCGTACCTAACGTATCCCGGCTACACCCTGGAGCATAACTTTAAAGCTCGGTCAGGTGTGTGCGCGTACGTACGTGACGACATCTGCTGTCGGCGTCTCCGTTACCTTGAAGACCCCCATTTCTCTGTACTATGGATGCTGGTGGACACAGGCCTAGAGAAACTCATCTATGCTTGTGTCTACCGAGCGCACAGCGGTGACAAGGAGACTATCAGGCTCACAGAGTACCTAAGTGAGGCGGCGGATGCTGCTCAACACAAATACCCTTCCGCTCAGCTAGTGCTTCTGGGGGATTTTAATGCCCATCACCAGGAGTGGCTATACCCATACCAGTGCACTGACCTTGCTGGGAGAGAGACGCGTAAACTTGCTATAGCGTTAAATCTCACCCAGCTGGTTCAAGGAGCGACGCGGGTTCCCGATGTTGAGAGCCATACAGCCAATTGCTTGGACCTTCTGCTGACAACTGATCCAGACCGTTACTCCGTGGCGATTTCATCGCCGCTTGGCAGCTCCGACCACTGTCTGGTGAAATCTGTATCTGTCTACTCGCCGCCCGATCCCAGTCCCAGGGGCTCTCGGCGCGTGTGGCGATACAAGTCAGCAGATTGGGACGAGATGCGTTCTTTCTTTGCATCTTATCCCTGGCGGCCTGTCTGCTTTTCTTCTGAAGACCCTTCAACCTGTGCGGATGCTGTGACTGATGTGCTGCGGCAGGGAATGGAGTACTATATTCCATTCTCCGATGTGGCCACGTCCAGCAAAGCTCAACCCTGGTTCAGAGCCGAATGTAGACGCGCTGAAGCGCTGAAACATGAAGCATATCTGGCCTGGGCTGATGCTCGACACCGCAAGGCCAAGGACGTATCTGAGAAGAAGAAAGCCTTCAACCGGGCCGCCAAGTCCTGCAAAAAGGCTCTACGGAAAGCTCGATTTGACCACGTTAGCCGTATAGGGAACAAACTGGCTTCTTACCCCTCTGGTAGTAAAGCGTTTTGGTCCCTGGCAAAGTCGGTTGAATCGAATTTCTGCCGCCCCTCACTTCCTCCACTGCTGAAACCGGATGGGTCGCTGGCTCACACTGCCGCAGAGAAAGCGAACCTACTTGCTACTCTGTTCGCAGAAAATTCACGTCTAGATCCCGCAAGCGCCAAACCTCCCAGTCTACCTGGATGCGAGGTGAGCATGCCAGAAATTCGCATCCGTCAGACTGAGGTTCTTAAAACGCTGCGAAATCTTGACGTGAATAAAGCTAGTGGCCCTGATGGGATTCCAGCCATAGTGCTAAAAACCTGTGCGCCTGAGCTCGCTCCTGTCTTGACACGCCTCTTTCGCCTTTCGATGATGACTGGAAAAGTACCAAAATCATGGAAACTTGCCAACGTGCAGCCTGTGCCCAAAAAAGGCAGTCGTGCCGACCCCTCCAATTATAGGCCAATTTCAGTCACGTCCATACTCTGCAAGACTATGGAGCGTGTACTGAACAGCAGGCTAATAGCACACCTAGAAGCAAACGATCTACTCAGTGACCGCCAATACGGATTCCGCCGAAATCGGTCCATTGGGGATCTTCTAGCGTATGCCACCTACATCTGGAGTGAGGCCATAGAGAATCATGGTGAAGCGCTTGCAGTCTCCCTTGATATCTCGAAGGCCTTCGATAGGGTCTGGCATGATAGCCTTATTGGCAAGCTTCCATCGTACGGTCTGCCTACCGGTTTTTGCGCATGGATCTCAGATTTCCTGAGTGATCGGTCGATTCGAGTAGTCGTCGATGGTTGCTCGTCCGACCAATTGGCTATTAATGCCGGGGTCCCTCAGGGATCAGTTCTCTCCGCAACACTATTCCTGCTACACATAAACGATCTGCTGAAACCCGGTATCTATGGGTACGCAGACGATAGCACTGTTGTGGAGAGATACACATCCAACGCGAGAGCCAGTTCGGCACAAATCCAGTCTCTACGGGAGGCGATGGTCGAACGCATGAACTTGTCCTTACAGGCAGTCTCCGAGTGGGGCGAAGCCAATCTGGTCAAGTTCAATGCGACCAAGACCCAGGCGTGTCTATTCACCGCTAAACGGAGTCCATTCAACCTGACTCCGTCCTTCCAAAGTGTATCCATACCGATAACTGACCACCTCGAGCTTCTTGGTATCACCTTGACGCCTACTCTCAATTTTGGTTCATACATTGAATCAAAAGCCCAAGTAGCCTCAAAAAAGCTCGGTATACTGGCGAAGGTGAGGCAGTATTTCAGTCCGGGACAGTTGCTCAATCTCTATCAAGCCCAGGTCCGTTCGTGTATTGAATACTGCTCTCACCTCTGGGATGGTTCTGCCAAGTACCAGCTGGAGGCGCTCGAGGCGATAGAGAGGCGCGCCAAGAGGCTAATAAACGACGATGAGCTAGTAGGCAAAAAACTCCAGAGCCTCGCTCATCGCCGCAGAGTGGCCAGTTTAGCGGTTTTTTATCGGATACACTTTGGTGAGTGCGCTGCGGAATTGCACGATTTAATTCCGCCATCCCCGTTTTTCCATCGATCGTCGAGGCGCACAGACTCTAGGCATCGCCATATGGTGGACGTTCCATGTACCCGAACAAAGCGGTTCGGATCGACATTCTTCATTCGAACCGCGAGGGACTGGAACATGCTTCCTGAGTCTGTGTTCCCCGACGAGTACAATATGGAGGTCTTCAAGAGGAGAGTGAACAGGTACATTCTAGGGCAGCGCGCTCCATCTTAGGCCACATCTCAGCTTACCATCAGGCGAGATCGTGGCCAAGCGCTCCCCTATTGTACTGTAAAAAAAAAAAAAAAAACTGCAGTGGCTAATTGAATATGGATCATCAAATACCGGAATTTCATTATTACCATAACAATTTTATGATGCACACTTATCTTCCAACTGGTTATTAAAATTTTATTTGATTCAATACGTATTTTAATAAAATCCCATTAGTATACAAAGAATTATAGTCTCATTATTTTCTCACAAAGTTTTTGAATTAAAAAAAATATTACAAAATTTCAAATTAAAAAGCGTTATCAAATCAACGCCTCTCTAAAAAGCTTGCCAGTGAGAGAAATTATTTATAATCTATATTTTAAAAATTACATTAAATTCATAAGTTAATTTGACATTTCCATTTTAAATCCATTTTATAATAGGCCAAGCCAGCGGGAACCGTTTTGTCGGATCGTGTAGGTGTTACATATATCGTGTTTACGATATTTTTTATCGCGTTAACGATATTTTTATACATGGGTGATGATATTTCTAAATGATTTCATATTAAACGCATATGGGAACCTTTAGTACCGACTGCTTTAAATGTATTGGATCTCAATAAAGAGAGAAAGTAGCCGTGTTAACGTTATGTTTATGTGTGTTCCTTGTTTATGAAATTTGAGATAGGTACGATTCATATTTTCTGATAACTTTTATATTCAGCCATTTTCTTTGCTTGTATACATACTTCAAATGAAACATAGAAAATATAAATCTATACTTATATTATAAAGCTGAAGTTTGTTTGTTTGTTTGTTTGAACGCGCTAATCTCAGGAATTACTGGTCCGATTTGAAAAATTCTTTCGGTTTTAGATAACCCGATTTTCGAGGAAGGCTATAGGCTATATATCATCACGCTAAGACCAACAGGAGTGGAGTACTGCGGGTAAAACCGCAGGGCACAGCTAGTAACCAATAAGAGGATAAAGACTGATCGCAAGTTTAATGTGGCAGGTAAAGGAGCTTTTCATGATCTGGTAACAATAGTGAATGTCCTGTAGAGATATATTTATGTACAAAATATATTTGAATGACGTTTACTACCTATACACTGGAATAATAAAACTGCAATAAAGGACTAGTATTACTTACACAATATTAAACTCGTCCAGTCTCCACAAGATCTCAATCACAAAATTGACGTACATACACGTCATTTACAATTTTATAGACAAGTTAAATACGGATTAGCATACCAATGTTTGTGAATATCATCCTACACTTTCCTGAAACTGTTCCGAAATCACGTGGGCGAAGGAAACTATGTTTTCTTGAACTATATTTGAGATTTGTTTGTTATTGCAATCATAGAAGCATTGTGTACGCATTTGATGGCTTCTAAACCAATGGTATAAAACAAGCTAGTTTTGAACGTGATTCAGTTAATACTGAATCATATATGTGGTGTAAGATTTGTTTTATTGCGAATTTAGTGTTTCTTAGAATTGAATAAGATGTCAATCTTATTCAATTCCACTTGTCCCCAGTTTTATTTATAGGTATAAAGAAATATCTACTTGATTATTTATTATCTTAATCTGGAAAAAACATTTATAAATAAACTATAATAATAACAGTTAGTCATATAAAATGTAATTGTGCAGGTAAAATTCATCTGATAGATACATTTTACCATTATTTTATATTTTTCCTACTATCAGTAACCTTTGAATTGCAATATTGACAGAATCTAAAACCAAAATGTAATTTCATTATTACATTTGTTATACAAAACATTACATATTACATTACTAATATATTACTACAAATACTTCATAAACAGTCAGTTATCAACCAATGGCGGAGTAATTGCGCGCTTAAACTAACACAATGGGGGATAAATGTTCTAATTGTCCAAATAAATTAACCGAAATGGGCTTGCAGAGTCGCGGACTTAACCGTGATAGATAACTTTAGTGATTTAGTACTGTGTGGGTTACTTTTCATCTTTGCCGCAAGTTTTAATTATGTAGAGTTCAGTTGTGACTGATAAACTAATGATCGATCCGACCGACTTTACCCTATTTGATAAATTCTTTCATCAATTGAAAATTTAAATATTTCTGACTTGTATGTACGGCATTTTCTTTGTTTATTCGGTTTATTCGGTTTAACTAGAATGTAACCGAAATAAGTGAATCTTAAATAGTGGCAAACATACTTATTAGTAAATAACCTATATCTATTATCTAGTAAATAACTTATATATTATATATTGAAAATAATATCGGGTAAAGGTATCAACTTACGCCCATTCTCAATGATAGTATCGCGCACTTATTCCTTCAATATTACCGAGCTTTGTTGCGAGTGCTCGACGAAATAATTGTGTTGAGTTAAGAACATTAAACACAAATACAATAGTAAAGTCAAGAGCGTTGTCTAATTGTTGTAGCACAATGAATGTTACTCTGGAGCTCTGGTTTGAGTGTACAATTTGAACTTGGCTATCAAATATACAAACTTCATATTGTTTGTAGGTAAATGAATAAACTTATTAACGTGTTCTTCGTGTATTAAGTGAGTTTGTGGCTTGTGATATATTTGTATTGTTTTTATTATAGCATAAGACAAAGTACTGCTCACATTGTTAACAGGATTATAAAATATGAAAAGTAACGACTTGCACTCAAAATGTTGTTGATGTACAATGTAATCTTTTATTATTATGTGTTTGTATCAATTTAATTATAGTCAAGTCGATTTTCGTACACCACGAAATATGATTTGTTTTGCTGGGCGTAGAAAATCAGCCATTGTTGTTAAATTAGTCAATGTCAGTTAAGCTTGTTTAAAAAAAAACAATCCGATCAAATAGCTAATTGGAAATAATTCAACAATTATGTAAATATTGTAACTATAAATTATATAAAAAAAGTAAATTAATTTAATCTGATATATCGTTCGTATGTAAAATATAATAAGTCTATCGTTTATGTATTCTTGACTATATCTATATGTATCACATTCACTTCATTTACCCTATCCTCAAAGAAAGCATATTATTCGTACATTGCAGTCACACCACCCAAACTTTCAACCGGACATATTTCCAAGATGACGCATCATCTTGACTTGAATTTTCCTCAATACTTTTTATAGACTATTGACTCTTTGAAATCTTCTGAGAATTAGGCAAAACCTAGTTAAATACAGCCAGTTCCAAGTATAGACAATATAAATGTAAATTACGTTGTATTCAAAACCTGCATAAGAAGTGAAAAGTCCTACGTTAAAGTCGAACAATACTACACTCAACTTAAATAAGCCACTGCCAATCTAGTTGGCATTCAAAGACAATTCTGTCTATTCGACACAGCAATCGATTAGGTAATTGTATTCATCTCGATTCTCGATACAGTGGTACACGAGAGCGCGGCCGATTCAAAGCCGGCTAACACCAATAATTCTCGCAAACGTCTAAATCTGAATTGCAATGTCAATGCTCGATGTTAAATACGAGCATTGAAAGAGATATAAGCTTTTCGTTTAGCCGTGCGGATAATTAATTCGTTTTCGATTCAAATCGATTTGTTTTCCGATTCTCATTTGGTACAATTTTTTATCTATGCACTTCGATGTCAAAGACAGAAGTTTTCTAATTGGGAATTTAATTTTACAGGAAGTTCTTATAAAAAATACTAAACGAATTTTTATCTTACGATAAAAATAAAACTGTAATTAATACGCTATAGTTTTCTAGTGGTCACAGATAATCAAATATATTTGTTTAAATATATTTTAACACGTCAGATGGAAGAGTATAAATATTATTATTTATGAACCAATCTTAACATTAACGATGTCATTTTTCATTCACTAGAATAATTAATGATGTGTCGAAGCACAAGTATTTTAAACGGCAAATAATATGTTAACCGTTAGGAACCCAATTACCTTTTACTCTTTCTTGTTAATTGACAGATTCCATTTTCAAATATGTATAACAATAACAATAGCCATTTGCAAATTCTATGTTCAAAATTAACAATAACAAAATGGCGGATCATTTAAAATGACTGCATTTTTTTCTTATTCTCTATAATGGATGTAAGTTTTCCGGTCTAGATTGATAATCGGCCATTGATCGGCACTAGAATGGCTTCGTTTAATGAATGAAACGCAAAAATGCCGCCATTTAATTTGCATTTCAGAGCAAATCAATTAACCGGTTGATGTCTCTCCATTTTTCTGTAATTAAATATAACATTCAACCGACACCGTTAATTGAAGTTTTTAATCTTTGTTCTAGATGTTCTATTCTTTTGTTTCATCGAATATTATGTTTTAGCCACTGTGTTTATTATTAGGAGAGAGTATTTTGGCATAGCTGGCGCTATACAAAATTTTATGCATTTCAAGATTTATAATAGGAAATTCACAGTAAAAACATTAATAATTAATAAACCTCTTAATCGTTTTATAGCCTTGGACCTGCTTATTATGTGATAAACGTATGCTGTATAATAATCACAGTAATATAAAACTTAACGATGGGAAATCAGCCTACAACTATCTTCAGTATGATAACAAAAATATCCTATACATTTTAGTTTTTTCTACTTTAAAAGATACACGAAAAACCAGTCTAAAATTCTCGGCAAACAAATAATCGTATAATTAAATACAAGCATGATACTGCCGGAGCATTTAGTAATTGTTTTTACGGCGAAGAATATTTCTGGACAATTAAAATTTCGAGGCTCACAAGGTCGATGGAGCGGTTGCGTAACATTTTTCGTCTGTTGAAAGGAATTGCGATAGAATATGTTTGTTGAAGACGTGGTTATATTAAAATTTGTAGTTTTATTGAAATTAGGTAAATGTTTTTTTCTAAACGATACACTTTGTGAATTGACTACCTATATACCACAAGCATGTGGGATTACATGAATTGAATATAGGTATATTTTTATAAAAATGTGTTTGGTTTGGAATGGATTGGTTATGGTTATGGATTAATCCGTATCAGCAGGTTTTGTGTACACTAATTCAGAAAAAAAGAAAACGTCATGAAAGTTTTCTCTACCTTTTCCTTCAAACCATATTCATCACCCTATTTCACAAGAACATTTTCTACACAATCATGGTCATTGGTCAGGTAGCATTTTAGTGCTCTCTCCGTCCATATTGTCCGCGTTTTTCTTCCACCTCACATGGCAATACGCATGCAAAAACGAGCAAGACCATTTCTAAGAAGACCCCAAGCCGGTTTCACAAGCATCGGTTCTTTAAAAGGCAGCACCATATCGGTGCACCACGACCGCGCAGAATCGTCATCTTTTAAAATGTCGATAGTCAATGACCGGTGTCTAATATGGAAATATTGCATTTGTGATGGTCATGTGTAACTTATAGAAACACTCTAGTTATATGTATTTTTAATATAAATCAAATGAATATTAGCATGGTACTTACTTAATATGCACAAAGCAGTTCACACAATTCAAGAAAAAAGGTGTACACTCCATTTTTTTTTCTAATTCTTACAATTAAATTTTGTATTTACCTATCTGCATATCAATTAATGATGTAATTATAACTATTATAATGTGCTCCATTATTGAATACGTGTGTTTTATTTCTATTTCCTTTCATTCCTTGCATTAACCGTATTGTACCTTCGGGCTTCGTTCAGAGTACGGAGAGCTTACAAGGATAAACCTACCTATAATACGATCGATTTCGCTCGTCTCACTTCAGGATTATTTTACGCTCTTTTAAGCGACTGAGCATTTTTGAAACTCCCTAAAATTGATTAAAATTAATTAAAGTAAGGTATTAAACGATATAAATACCCCATAATATATGTGCACCATTTTTGGATGCTTATTTCAAAAAGGTTATCTGAAAATCTGAAGCCGAAAATAATATGTCCTTCACCATGAAAACGAGATATGGCAACGTATCCGTCATGTTCTTTGGCACGAATGCAGACACCGTTATGTACTCATCTTGTAATTCAATCCAATCCTTATGGCATAGGAAATAGAGACCACTTTGTTGTGTATGAAATGTTTATGCAGACAAATTAGCCATGCAGCCGTGTTGGGGAATCGGTAATGGCAATGATCTCACAGCCTTCGCGTGAATTTATATCAGTCATTTTTAACTTATGCTGTGAAATTTTTAATGATTCCGCTAAATTGGCGGTTTTTACAGTGTTTTGTTTTTTGACGCTTATTCTTTGGAACTTATTGTGTTGTGTGGAACAATCAATCGTCCATACCAATGAGAAAATATATTAAGAAAAGTTTGTAGAAAATTTTATGTTGTTATTAAAATAAAATAAATACGAATGCAGGAAGTATTTACTATGAGGAGATCAAGGTATGCACAAAAACCAGCTGTTATACTACTAGGATAGAACAAAAACATGCCATTCACAACTCGTATATTTTTCAATGATGTAAGCAAGCATCGACC
Organism: Colias croceus; assembly: GCF_905220415.1. Taxonomy (NCBI): domain Eukaryota; kingdom Metazoa; phylum Arthropoda; class Insecta; order Lepidoptera; family Pieridae; genus Colias; species Colias croceus. Next base: position 3,228,903 of record NC_059547.1, read on the forward strand.
TTGGTGCAACTCAGCTAGACACACGGCCAGTTTAAACAGACCTCTACGTGCCTTTAAGACCTATAAATTGTAAGTAAATTGGCGTAGAGCTTGAAAGAGCACGGTGCAACATATACTGGTGATTATAAAAGATGTTTCACGTCATGGTCAGGTCCGGTCAAAGCGATAATATGTCAGAACAATTTACTTCAATTAGATATGACGCGAGTGGACCGCAGCGAATGGACTCGCGGGGAAGACGGGCGAAATTTGTTCTTGTTACTGAAATGTTGTGTTGTGTTTGAATTTAAATTAGCTATTAAATGGTGAACGTGTGGCAGACGTGTTTAATTTTACATGATATACTGATGTCTTTTAAGTCTAGATTTCAGTAAGAAAAGGTCAAATAACGTAAGTAATGGTAGTACAATTAAGAAATTAATTAATTAATACGCTTATTAATAAAGTTTCCCCTATTTGTTCAGTACTCACACACACGTCGAATCTTATATTACCGATGATGTCGACTTTCAAAACTTACCTGAAACAAAAAAGTTAAATGGTCAGTTATCAATATTATAATAATTAAATTAATTATTATAAATCAATGGTTTATTATGACATATAACTTCACTTTCATGAACTATATAGAGAGAATAAGCAATAATTTAAACTGTTTCTAGATATCAGATAATGAATAAGTAATAGGTAAGTCGTAGAAACTCAAAAGCTACTGCAAACAGATACTTAATGAGACACATTGTGAGCAATGTTTATTTAGTTTCCAAGTTATAACTGAAACACGCATCAAGTTACCATAAGATCATTGCCTAGCTAATCCTTACAATGTAGCAAACAGTATCTCATTAAACAATACCTTTAACTATTTTATTTATACTGTCCTTATAATGGGACGATCCCATTATCCAGTCTAAAATGCAAACCAAAAATGCGTAGCTTTGTTTGGAATACAATGATCGCTGAGCCGACGCGGACGCCGTGATGTCGGCAGATAGCCGGTTTGAGGAGCCATGTATTCCCTCTAATATATCCTGAGTATAGGGACCTGGTTGTGCCTAAGAGGATCTTATACTGAAGTAATTACAAGGAAAGTTGTTTCTTCTTTGGTAGGCAAAGACATATTCTTCTTCTCTAACCAAGCAGTTAGAAGAAGAGTATGTCAACAATATAGCTATGTATTGAGTCAACAATGTATGTATGGAGTCAAAAATGTATTCAGCCTTCAATAAATACATTAAATTATATTATGATTTAAACATCTTTTCCGGCATTTCTTTACCAAATATAATATGGAGACATTTATTTTATTCCATTGAATAACTGAATACTCAATAGCAAATACTACATCTAAATTTTCAAAGACAAGAAGATTTATCAAAGCTCTCTAACTTTTTATTTAATCAGAGATAAAATCACCAGACTGTAGCGATCAAAATCGCTTACGACTAAAAAGTCTTCACCCGAAAAGTGGAGGCTTGATACCGTACCCGTAGACGGCGTAGAGCAATTTACAATATTCCTACTTCACTTTGTTTTATTTCACTGACAGGATTTATTTGCAAACGAAAAACTACATCACCATACCCCATCATATGCTACACTTTCACTTACATTGCTCTATTTCGCATCGCTCACAAGCTGCATCTTACACAACAGTTGCATTAATTCTAATACCGGACAATCTGCAATCGAGTGTCACACCGCCAAAGCATAAATTTCGTCACTTGAAGGAAGTATCGCCGTACATTTTAACGCCGACTCCACGAATGTTTGGCCCACACAGAATGGAATGTCATCCAACCTACGCCAATGTTCCAAACATCAATCTTGAGACTATTGTCATTGTGATACCGGGACTTGTATAGAACCTGCCTCGCTGTGTTTATATGACCGCCGATACAATGTTTTATTTGTGTCATATAAATTTCGAATGCTTTGATATTTGGTACGTGTTTTTTTACGCACGTGTTAAGATATTAATGTTGGAATTGTTTTATGACAGCTTGGAAAGTTTTTCTGGATATAAATTACATATGTGACCACATCATACATATGTATTTAATTTGTATACTTAAGCCATTAAATACTTTAGTGATCTTAAAATAGTAACATTTTTATAACAAGATATCAAAGTTTTTAGTCTATATTAGAATAATAGAATTATAGAGAAATTTCATCGACTTTTTTACAGCACTCGTACTTGGCAACTTTCAAAATTATGAAAAGGTAATATTTTATAAGTAAGTACACGTCTGCCCAGTGCCAAAGCATACGTCAAAGATAGAAAAGCGGCGTTCTAGCGGAAATAATTCTTGAACTTTATTATTTTACGGTTTCTAACAAGTTTCTAAAATTTACTTTGACACTTCAGCCGCCATGAGTCTGTGGTTTCATATGACATCTGTCATTTGACGACGCGGTTGGCGCAGTGGTAAAGTAACTGCCTACTGAGCCGACGGTCCCGGGTTCGATCCCCGGTCAGGGCGAATATTTGTGTGATGAACTCAATTATTTGTTCTTGGGTCTGGGTGTTATTATCTATATATGTATTTATTAAATATTATATTTATCGTCGCCTAGTACCCACAACACAAGCCTTAATTGAGCTTACTGTGGGACTAGGTCGATTTGTGTAATAATGTGCTATAATATTTATTTATTTATTTATTTATTTATTTATCTATTGTTTACAAGTTCTTATTTTAAATTCTTATAAAGATTACCTATTAAATAATTTAATCTTGTATTTTACCGTTAAAACCGATAAGAAAGATCTCGATAGGAAATCTGTAAATTTTCAATTACAACCAAAATTAATGTAAAAGTAAATTTCTTTGGAACACTAGCACATGCGTACCTATCGTAAAAACCGACTATTTTATTGTAGCAACGAAAATATTTATAGTTACTCGTAAAATAAAAACGGTGTAAATTATACCTACCTATTGTACTCCTGTCCATTTTATATTTACGGCCCTTGGCTGTTCTGGCGTGATATAATACATGTGGTAGATAGCTGTTCGTTGTATTTTATGTGTACCTATATGAAAATTATAGATTTCGAAGAAGAACGAGACATTTTCATAATAATTATTCTTCACCTGAGGATTCCAAAAATTTTACGCAACAAAAGTTGTTCGTAATTAAAAATTTAAACTATTTCAAGTAATGTTGCAAATAGACATTGAATCTACTATGAACACATGAATGAATGAACAAACAAAACATGAATACGAATAACTTAAACCAATCTAACAGAATTAACGTAATTATCTAACGGTCTTAAGTTTGTTTACCGAACCATAGACAAGAATTTCTCCCAAATAAAGAGCGCCATTAACGCTACCACAGATTAAATTATCATCTGTCAAACAAATAAGCTGCCATTCACAGATTACTGTCAACTTCATTAAGAGACAGTACGTCGTTACAGCGTGAAGTATGTTATTACATAAAAAGGCGTCAATTATAAAACCTCGGTGGACAATTATTATCGACGATGGTTGGTCATCGGCTATGCACTATGATTAATGTGCCATTTCGAAGCAATGTACGTTGCTACCTTAAGCGGGAAGTATTTTAATGAAAGAAATTTTCTTATACAACATATTAAACCTGTTGATCGTAAATTGTTGAACATCCCACGAAAGCTTGGGAAATTATTCGATGTTGTATGTAATTGGATGTATTGTTGCTACTTTATTTCCTTTGATACTTTTTAACGATATTAATAATTCATATTTCGAATAATTTAAACTTTTATAAGTCTGTGAAATGTGGACGATTAATATCACAGATAAAATTAAACGTGTTTTGATTGAAAATAAGTACATATGACTTTTTTTTATCAGCCTTTTATATTAAACTCTTTTTCTCAGCCGATTGTTTATCGCCTCAGCTAACAATATTTTACGTGTTCAGTATGGCCACAAATTAGTAATTGACTTTATAATATATTACCTACGTGATGCATTCGACCTAGTCGTAGTAGAATTATATGGAAAATGTATATTTACAAGTTACAAAATGAAAATGAGAGTGCAATGCTTCGGTGACAGTATCAAAAAATTTAATGTACCTAAAGAAAGTTAAAAAAAATCAATAATTCAGAAGTAGATAGGTTTGTCAAGGTATTTTACTCATAAAACGAATAACATTAATGACATTTTATAAGAAACTAGCTGCGCTTTGCGGTTTCACCCGCGTGGCTCTGCTTCTGTGTCTTAGCGTGATGACACATAGCCAATGCCTTCTCGATAAATGGTCTATCTAACACCGAAATAATTTTTCAAATCGGATCAGTAGTTCCTGAGATTAGCGCGTTCAATCAAACAAACAAACAATCAAACTCTTCAGCTTTATAATATTAAGTACCTATAGAAGTATAGATTAAAATTTTACAATTTTTACAGCCAACATAATATATATTATATATTACTGTAATCTTACCTAAGGGTAAGATTACCTAAGGGTAGGGTCTTAACCTAACGTTAAGACGTTAAAATGTATTCAAACTTTTTCTACAATTTTCTAGAGCCCTGCGCACGCAATCAACGTTTTAAAATCATTACATTACAATTTATGGCAATTCCTGCTGACTTTCCTGAAATTATCTTTAAATTAAACTATTAATTATACTAAAATAATCATTGCTATTCGATAATAATTAACTGCCATTCAGGTGCTGCAATTACGATTTGAAAGCAAACTAGGAATAAATTAAAATTTAATTGTTTAACAATAAATGGAACCCGCTTGTATTTATTAGAGGCTATAAAAATAGATCGTGAAATGGGTGTATTAAGACCTTCATGATATTAATTGTAATTAAATTGCGGGATGCGACATGTTTCAAATCACTGTCGTAGTGTGTAATGAGTGAATATAGTGCATGAGTGTATGATAATAATTAATACATATTATGTTATATTTAATAAAGTAGAGACATTCACATTACAGTCCACAGTCTAAGTATAAAATAAATTTAGTGCGTAATATTTCCCACATTTAGGGCTGATTTTTCAATCGTTGGTTAAAACTTATTCTTCGGATAACGTATTAAACTAACATTTCAAAAATGCATTTTATTTGTCCGGATTGGACAGTTTAATGGTGAAAATTTAATATTATCGCGTCGGACGGATAAGTTTAACCAAGGATTGAAAAATCGGGCCTTAGTGGTGAACGGATTGTGCAATGTGCATCCTATATCTATAGATTGTTGATTATAAGAAAAAAAAAACATGGACTGGCATATAGGAAAATCTGTGATAGAATATTCTTATGGACGTTTAACTTAACAAATTATGCCAAGTCAGAGTTAGTAATATTATCTCATTTTAGATCGAATGAATACCTGCAATATTATACAATGCAAATAAATGTTGAAGATTAGTCGGTTTTTCTTTCTTCGATTAGACAAAAAAATTGAAAATAATTTTCACAGTAATGTCATGTAAAGACATGATTTAGTACAGAATATTTTCATCTGTTTTTATGTTTCTAGTCCAACTATCGATATTAACTGAAAACTAGGAAGTTATTAAATCAGACGTCGCCGCAGTTTATGTACTATATTATATTATGAATAATAAAGTCTGAATACCATAACGGGAGTGACCTTCATATAACAAAGGAAGTGAAAGTATCCTTTTGAAGTTAAATTGATTTAAATATAGAAAATAATTGGATTGGTTTTTTTTTTTCTACATGTATTTTTTACAACATGAAATACTTATGCTTAATGCGTTTATATTATGTATTACACTTTTTACCGAACTTCTTAAAGGATACGGAGGTTCTCAATTCGTAGTTAATAGTATTTGTTTTTGTTATAATACCACTGTTTATCATTTTAAATGTAACTTCTATTTCCATCCCAATCGAGTGAATAAAAAATTGTAAAATGCATAAAATTAATTAACTTTCAGAACATTTATTTATATTTAATTGCATGGAATTTAACATAAAAAAATATTAACACTTCTATTTGAATTAAAAAAACCTCACTAATATTTTCCTATAAATTCCATCCAAAGTACCAGGCTCACATAACAACGTAGCATCTTGTCTACCATCAGTCTACACTCTACAGTCTACACTATCGCGCGTATCACGCGATATCCGCATACAAGTTCAACGCCCGGCCTTCGCCAAACGTTCGTGAAATATTCGATACGCATACCTTTAGTTTTTCACCAATCCTATCTGTTGATTGGTCACAATTCGCAGTTCATGTATGACGAATTGCTCGATAGAATCACGAACTACAAAGCGCTGTATAAACTAGGTATATTGTGTCTATGGTTTTTGTGTAGTAATTCAATTAGGCGGATCTTTATCACGACACGGCCTCGGATTTTCCGGTAAATTGTTGTTTTTTGCGAATTGTGAATACCCACGCTAATAGACTTATGTTCAAGATCGATAAGAACTAAAATGTAGGAGATAGTCTATCTTTATTTAATTACACGAAGCTTGTAACTAAACTAAAATTTGTATAGGTATTTGTTTTAATAACTAAGTGAACACATACACCACATTAGATTTTTAATTAAACAGTATTATTAAACTATTAAATGAAGTATAAAACGGGTAAATCGCTCGTAAAAGTGTTACAAACTTCTTATTACAAACATCGATGTTATCACCACTTCTGTTGCTATTAATGAAAATCGATTTTCAATTTACCGATTCGTATCAGCGTCGATAATTCGATACTGCAATCACGGCTTTAAACTTTTAGCCGGTAAATGTATGCACTTAGATTAGATTTTGCAGACAAATAACTTATGTTTAAACTGTCGTTAAATTCGAAGAAAACATACGAGATTTTTTTAAATATTAATGTTGGATATATAGAAGTTGTTTCAAATTTAGAATTTGATGATAACATAAACTGGAATTTTTTTACGATAGATTTTTACGGAAGATAATAATATGTAAAGGAAAGATTTCCGTAAAAACATATTTCATTGATTTCTTTTCAAAGTGTGTTAACCGCTCAATAAACTCAATATTACAACAAAATCGTTGTGCTTTAGCATCATCTCACGAAACTACCTTTCTTAACAACCCATCCACCTGGATTATACCACTTTCGTGTTCATAAAACTTAAATTTCGCACATTCACAAGCATTGTTATCACCTTTAACATAAATAACTATATTTGTGTCAATAAAAAGTGTCTCATAAAGTAAAATATTTCGTGAATGAAATCGCAATAAAGCCATATACACGGTGATCACGAGTGGGCGTTTATAGTTCTGCAACAATACATTTCTCGTATTGTTTGAACCGATGTAACTTGATCCTCTATAAAAATTTCATTGTATGCACACCACAGCGAAAACTCCATTCAGCGGAGATCTTTGAGGTACGGAGGATTCGATTACTCGGCGTGGGAGCGATATTCAATATAATCATTATTGACATATTATGTATTATGTAGGTCAAATATGCGTCAAATTTGGACTGAGATGTGCTTCTACGTAAGTGAGAAATAATATGACATTGGTGAAGAAATTTGATCATTTGTTCATATTATACACTATTGTTCATATTATACATTTTACCTTTAAAAGCTAGGTTTTATTCAGTTAAAATGCATCGATATGAATTATGAATAGCGGACCGAGAGGAGCACCTTGCGGAACACCGTAATACAATTATCTATGAAGCATTTCAGCTTGGATTTTTATTATCTTAGACAATAATATAATATTAACCTATAAAACAATTTTAAAATCTTGATTGGGAAATCTCATTTATATTCGCGAGCCAGATTTGCATAAAATAAGCGATTTTCCAGCGACGAAAGCACAAAAGACTCCGAAATTCTCATTTTAATATTTTTCTTGAATTTCCTAAATAATGGCGAGATCATTGTCACGAATATTTAATTAGCATAATGCCGTCGTCCTTGTTTTGTAAGAAAACTTCTAACATAATATAAAGATTACTTTAGCGTTATATTGTTTTACGGGGATTTAATTAAAAATTTTGTAGGGTTCCATTTTTATAAGTGTCATTAGCTAAAAATAATCTACATAATAAATAAAAATACAGGTTCTAGTCAATTAGACTAATTGAAGGAACGCCTTGTATTTGTTTGCTGCTCGAAAAACCCACACCTAAAAACAAGTAAAGATTATTTTTCTAACAGCTACAAAGTTATTTATTAACTTAATATATTTGCAAGTACTGCTTAACTATTCGTATTAAAATAAATACTTTTAAAATATTTTTTTTAATATATAGGTAGTTTACTTAATACTCAAGCATCGGTTGCAATAAGAGTAATTTAATATGCTCAAGATGCGCCAGTTCCTAGATATAAACGGACTCTAACGTATTATACAATAGAATGAAGAGATTTCTTAAATCCCTTAGAAAATAAAAGAAATAAGTATTTCAATTTTTATTTCAGGCACGTCGCACATTTACACCGGCCTGTTTATTTTGAGGCTATCTTCAGTTAAAGCAAACCTCGAGACACCGTCCCTTCTGAATTGAATGAAAATTATGGAATTCTTTGATTATCCTCCTTCTAATACTCCTTGAGGATAATTCTTATTCAAATCTGTTTCTTAGATTTATTTTCGCGGTATTTCCTTGAGTAATCAACTAGGGACTGTGTTGTTATCCAAATTGAAATCTGCTTTTTGTATATTTATTAAATCGTAATGCGTACTGACTATGGTACTTACTGACCGAATTTGGGCTTTGTATGGGAACAATCAAATCGCAAATAAAATCTACATATATAGTCAATTAGCGAAGGAATTGAAAAGCGATAGTTATTCAAATACAGTCGTGTTTGAGCTATTAAGGCGAATGTTTGGAATGAACACGGTTTAACGACTCGAATTCAGTATCAACGCAATTGTTTTGCGGCAACTGTGTAAAAACGGTGGTAAAGAGGCGATTTCCCCAAGGCACGGGAATCGATAGGCATTGTAGATCCCCTGATATTAAATTATAATATGGAAGGGTGCGTACGGCGTTATTGTACTTACACATTGGTGCGTTCATTGCAGTTTCGCGATAAAAAAATGCACGCATGAATTGTCTGTTTAAAATGATTTATAAACTATTTATTAATTATCTAATGTACCCCATAAATCTATATCTTTTATTTAATCTGGGAATAAATTTGTCAAATTGTTTCTTGATTTGCATATGAGTTTTCCAGGTGACCTATATTCGATGCTATAACAATAACCATAACTATAAACGAATTCGCACTCAACGACGGTAAGTGTGAACGCAGCTTAAACGCATTACGCTAATGTGGCCGCACCCTTATCGGCATCTGCCGGTTCATTCGTCTTCGATATTTGCCTATTTGATTTTAGAGTAATATGAACGTGAAGGGAAAATTTTGTGTGTCATGAGCGAAATACGTGACTGAGAACGGATTTAATACTCCGCAAACATAACAAAGGGCTCGTTCTAATGAGATATCAGGCGAGATATTACGTCCTTATTTGATTCAGACTGTTTTCTTGGAAACATGTAATATTGACAACGGTTTGTTATATAATATATTACTTTTTTGAGAGCTCACAATCCTGTTGGAGCGAATTGAACTTGAAATATTGTAGGGTGAATAGATCATTATTAAAATGTCTGAGTGTTTAAATTATGCCTGTAGTTGTTGTCTTTGTATATAAATATTTTTTTCTTGGTCATTTATATTTTAATATAGACCCAGCTACCTTCTACTTATAATAAAAGGCCTTATAGAGAAATAATTACTGAAATTCAAACATAATTATCAAGGTACTTCCAATGATAGCTTATAGTCAATAGATATGTATGTACACATTCAAATGGAATTTAACAAGTACATACAGATAACAATCGAGCATAATTCCTCACCTTCACCTGAAAATGCCACTGATATTTTTATTAATCAGAGCATTTATTAAATCCGGCTGTTAACTGATTAGATATGTTTCACGTGTGTATAAATTATCGTAATTCAAAAGATAAGTGTTTTCGTACTCTGGCAGACTGTATGGAGCCGTATATTTCGTAACTAGCTGTGCCGCGCGGTTTTACCCGCATTGCTCCGCTCCTGTTGGTCTCAGCGTGATGATATATAGCTTATAGCCTTCCTCGATAGGTAAATGGGCTATCTGACACCGAATCAAATCAGACCAGTAGTTCCCGAGATTAGCGCGTTCAAACAAAGAAAAAACTCTTCAGCTTTATAATATTAACCCCAGAGCCCCAAGCGGCCCGATCGGTCCCAGACACAATAGATTTTCTATTGTGTCTGTGGTTCCGGAGCCTGAGTTATTAAAAAATATAGTATAGATTAAAGTAGGTAGATTTGAATGAGACATTTCAATTTGTGTATACAATACATATAACTTGTGTACTTATTACAATACAATACTGTATATAACCTTTATGAAGGTATATATTTGGCATTATTGTCAATTAGTATTGACTGTTGTATTGTAGAGAATATAATTGGGTTGCCCTATTCATGTGAACAGGCTATTATTCGAAATATTTTGTTGGGATAAAATTTATAAGAACGACGATGTTTTCGTATCTTCTCTTGAATCATTTTATTTTGGTTGCCTAGAAACTAATTGAAAAATATTACATGCTAAAATTCTTGTATTATCCCAAAGCTATTGTTTTCAAGATCCACAAACGAACCCTTGAGACCCATCTCAAAATGAAAAGTATTTTTGAAGTGAAATCTTATCGGGGTTGGAAAAAAATTTAGTGTAACATTTATTCGTTACGCGTGACATTTTTCCGTTACGCGCCATCTTTTTCTTATCCCTACCACGCGTGATTCGACGTATTTCTGTAGAGTTGCATATAGTAAATTATTTTTTGAAAAATAAGATCATAAAGAAGTTTCACTTCTTACGTGTGTACACTAGTACACGCACACATTTTTTTAAGTACTTTGTATTAAGTATTTCGATTTCGAACAATAATGAATTTACTTGTAATTAAGAATTTTTGGTAAAAATGTTTTATTACACCAAAAACACGTATTGACATAACTCTCCTCCACAGTGTGGTCCATGACAGGCTGTAATTTACTCTCTCTTACTAGTTATTTACCATCTTCGGCCATCATGTAACAGCTTTATATCGACTTTAATTAAAACGTTGTCATGTTTGACTTGAAAGAGTTTATCTTGTAATTGCTTTTGCAAATTCCTTTTGAATTTAAATTGAAGCAATTAAGGGAAGATAATATAAGGCTGTAAAAACGCAGACTTTGTGTTAATTGGTATTTAAATAATGTAAAATGGTTTGATAACTATGCTAAATATATCTTTATTGTTCAAATAATTATGTTTTAGCAGAAGTAATTTTATTGCTTAATTATAAAATGTCTCAAGGTAAAACATAATCGCATTGCTAAAAAGTGTAAATTCAAGGCTAGAGCGCAAATAAAAAATAATAACTATAAAATGTTTAAAATAAATTGTCATTTAAAATATATTTTATTCTCTTTCTTTATGCTATCTCTTCGATTAAATATAACTAATGCAAATATTTCAACCTTCGTTTGATCGCTCAATGCATAGAAAAAACCAAAAAACATGACGCTCTAGGTGAATTAGTTTTCTAGTACATTCCTATGTATTTTGACGAATTCGTGTTTACAATACATGCATGTATGCAATGTTGTATGTCAATCAGACAAAACAAACAGAGATGCAGCGTCTCGACGTCTCGTCGGAGCAAATATTGTGTATTTACTTCTAATAATATATTCCATGGTACAATTCCGAGACTGAATATAAGCTTGCTTAGTAATACTTACCTTTCAAGTACTCCTTAAAAGGTGCGTGTATTTTTATTCTTTGCAGTACAAAACAAGCACATAAAGACAAGAAAAATACGTAATTCTGTGTAATAATAAAGATAAAAATAAATCATAAATACTTACCGCTACTAATAATAACGTCCTAATTCTCAAAATATCTCATAAAATATTATACCTATTATGTAGTTAGTTAGAACAATTATTCTATTACTCACTCCGATCCTGATACGATTTTGTTTATGGTACTCACCTGAAACGAATAAAAAAATAAATATTAGATATCAATATTGCACTCAATACAATAAATAGATATTAGAAAGAGATTATCATATAGAGCTTTTTAAGTACACGGTTAAATAGAGATAATTCTAGAGTTTTTTTTTTCATTGTAGAGCTAATTTTCAACACTCTACCAATTTGCATGCATGCATACATATGCAGCCGCGTTTTATGAATTCAGTGTTTTACTAACATATCAATCAATACATAACAGATTATTAAATACAGATCATTCAGAGCTTTTTTAGTCTAGAGATTATTTTCAAAACTGGACGCAGCAGCTTTTATTACAAATATTACTATACTAATGCACTACCAATAATTTTGGGCATGCATGATACACGCGAATCCTGATACAATAAATGAATAGCACCACCACTGGTAATTGTCATTGATATCACTAACGACCACCTTAATGGTGGAACGTGATATTTAACTATGGCTGATGTGAAATTATTCAGTGCATATGCATTTTGTAACTACATATCACATACCTATGGCTGATGTGAAATTATTTTTTATGATTTTGTAGGTACTACATTTGATAAAAATATGTCAACAGGAAATCTATTTATGAGAAGAGCTTGGATATTATTTTTAGTAATTTAGTGTAATTAAACTATATTGTTAGGTAAAGCAATGAGTACTTCTTAAACTTTTAAATAAGACGTATCTATTAAGGCAATGGTCATGTCTTAAACTCTTTCTCATAAACTTATTCATCCACATAGGGTGTCAAAAGTAATTAAATCACTACACAAAAGCTCTGTAGCGCTTTTGAATCAACAAAATATATATTCGAGGACCGTATAATAAGTACTGTATGTTGCGTTAATCTCTCTATATTTGACTCATATTATTAAACTTGGACAAAATACTGTTCCTTATCTCGACCCAGTACATATTTGCATTGCGTAATATTAAAACCTGAATATAAAACAACGCACACTAAATTTAGAACGTAAACAATGACCGATCCGAGGGGATACATCGAATCAATACAAACAATATAAACTGATTAATAGCGACGCACTTCCTAATCCATTGTAATCTCCGCACACGTGTTCGGGGGCTGGCTAATACAAAAACGTGTCATATTACAATGATTTATTAAGCCGAGTGTAGCTTTTGATGTGAAAATTGTAATGATTTGAGTAAAAATGAAATTGTTGTTGAAAATTCGGAAATTTAGTCTACAGAAGAATGGGCAATTCGAAAGCATGGATCATGTTTCAATTAAATAAAGCGCAAGACATATAAGTAATTAATAATACAAAAAACAACTGCAACATTTTCATTTACAAAAGAAACTACTCTATCACAAATCAAATAAGCGAACTCGCTAACACAACAAATCCCCAATTACAGCACAAAGCCGTTCGCTAAACTATTTCGATTCACGAAATTTCCAAGTCTAGATAGAAAGGCGGACGAAATGTTTTATACCCCTAGATGGGTCCGTACGGGCCCGAACAATACAGCATTGAAAGTATCACAAAGGGCACATGGTGCTTTCAATAATGGCCAACAGGATCCAACCTGAGCTCAAGAATTCGAGGGGGACTCTTTTTACGCTATTTGTCGTCTTCAATTTGGCTGGGAACGATCGCAATTATATGACCTCGCTATGAATTGCACCCGATTGCTATCCGTGACGACAGCTGACGTTTTTCTTTATTAAATTCAAATATATACTAATATGTACCTACATACTATAAAGCTGAAGAGTTTGTTTGTTTAAGGGTGCTAATCTCAGGAACTACTGGTCCGATTTGAATAATTAATTCAGTGTTAGATAGTCCATTTATCGAGGAAGGCTATAAATATAAAAGGCTATATTATATCTTCACGCTAAGACCAACAGGATCGAAGCAATGCGCGTAAAACCGCGGGGCACAGTTAGTAAACAATATGACGCTGTGTCTACTCGAATGTACTTTGTTGGTACTTCGTTAGGGAAATGTAAACTTGATCTATTTATTACATGTTTAGAAAGTTAGTACAAAGAGAGAAACCATCGATAGTACTGGCTTTGTAATGAGTAAAGATTATAAATTATAATTTCCAATACCGACCGTCTGGCAACTACTTGTATTATGAGAAACAAAAGATGAATTGTTTGTAGATATTCATGTCATCTTACAATAAATCACCTTTCTCAAAAATCGCAATACACTATCACCGAAATAAGATAGATTAAAAGCCCTAAAGGTTCATTATTTATCTAAGCGTATAGATGTGGAAATAGCAATCAATTACAGAGAAAAGAAGATACTTCCAAATTAATACATATTACGTATATATAAAAAACATTTGTCATAAGTACATTCTGTAAATAATCTGGCTTCCAGAATAATACGGTATAATATAATTGTATAGGTATGTAATGTACTAAGATTTAGTCCCATTGTTTTTGTGATGAATGAAACAGGATTTCTGACGTCATTGAATTGAGGTGTTGGCGACGAGCCGTGTAATCTTAGAAAGACAATGCTTTTCTTATGCAACAAAAGAATATCATTTTCAGCTGCAATAACAATTTGTACGTTGTCATACGGGTCAACATTTCTTGTATATATTTTTTCTGTATTTTACAGTATTATTTTTATGCAGCTTAACATGGTGTGTGGGTTTTTTCATTCCTTATAAATTTTAACTATACAGGGATAACAAATAAATGTTCAATATTGTTAAAAATTTTATAAAAAAAAACTGCTTTAAAACTGCTCTAAAATGTAAAATATTTCTATAGGTACAGGTTTTTTTAAAGAGGCACATAACCAGCATTTCAAAGAATTTTCCAAATTGCGAAACATAAAAAATAAGCGGAGGCTGATGAGGAGGTTATTATCTAAAATCTAGCTTACTCTAATTAGAATAGAGCGTAAAATAAGATGCCATACGGTGAAAGTAATACGGACCAAAATACATACTTAATTATAAAGATGCGATAATGCGAAGAAAATGCATGATTTAAGCAGATACGTAAAACCATGCGCACGCTTCTCTTATTCCCTGTAGATAGCACTTTTCATGCCCATTATATATCATTATACTAACTTTCACAGGCGTATGTGTCAATTAGTTGAAAATTATACATAACTTCGGACAATACCGCACTTAACTATTGTAATTTTAGGATTTGCAACCTTACTCGCGCAAGTCAAGGTTGAAATTCGTGTGTACGTCACACGTGCCATTTTACAACACGATAAATATCTTCGGAAACAATGCGTACTTAAAGACGGGAATTTTGTTAAAAGTGGACGGTTAATGGCCGTCCGTTTTACTAATACATATACGAGAAATATTAGACTGTTCCTCCAACAATTTGTTGTAACAATTCTTTTGTTCTAATATTTATGTTCTCAACGGGATTTACTTCTTCTAGGGCATATTTGACAAGTTCTAGGGCATACAATTAGTTAACGATTTCTGAAATTATTATGCTTACAAACAAAAGTCGATAAGTCTCTACATTTTCCTTAATAAATATCAGCGTGGTATCACTCAAATAAGGATGTTGACGACATAATTCAGACTATCGTTATATGATTATATCATATGCAATTGCATAAAAGGTATATTTTATAGCCTTTCTTCAATAACCTTCATAAGAGTACATAATATGCGCTTTCATATAAGCAAATATGGGTTTATTTCACTGATATCCAACGAGCTCTCACTAAGTACACTTTAACAAGCCTATGATGTTTGATTACCTGCATTTTACGGTAAATTATGTGTCATTGACATTTTGCAGTTGCTTCTGATATTACTGCTTTGATCACTTATTTATGATGTTTAATGTGGTAAGTCTCATATTATAATGTAGTGTAAAGAATTGTTTTCCTAATAATAATTATTATAGAGCCATGATCGTTTTACGGAGCTGATTGGTTACAAAATGTAATTATTTATTAAGAAAAATATTGCTATTTTATTTTTAAAACATTTCTTGTAAATAGTCATTTATCAAACAAGGCTTTTTAAAAAATACCTAGTTCTTAAAATGTCACACTAAATTAGATCTAACGATAGATTCTTATCCTTAAAAACTCACGGATCATTGGCACAAAAAATCCCTGAAGAAATAGGAAATCAATACGAATAAACGTAATCAGCTACAGAAAAGCGAAATACAAGAAAAATACATCACGTTCTTAGTGAATCCTATCAAAGTATAAATACATACATATATATATATACTATATACGTCAGAACATAATCATCCCAGCTTAATACTGAATTAGTGGTCTTACAGAGATCTTCTGAAGGCTCCATTGTTCACCTTAATTGTTATTGTGCAGAATTAATTTGGATCGGGCTCAGCGTCTCGCTATCTTTTGTCAGATTGTGGGTATAATCTGTTCATTATAATGATTCAATGTAACTATTAGTTATGCGTTATTGGATTATATTTGGTAGGACTTTAATATGTATTGTTAATATTGTACCTGTTATGAATAGTTTTGATGATGCGATATTTTTTCTAACACACTTAAAGGGTTGTGAAATTGGATACGAGGAAAGCGACAAAAGATTAATAATAATTATTAAATTTTCACCGGTGACAGACATCTCACCTTTCAATTTTAACAAGACTCTCACCTACGTTGCCCTTATGCATCGCTTTGAATCTATATTCAGACAAATAAACTTTGTAATGTATCACCAATCCTACATCAGTTACAACGACGACATTTCATTGCCAATATACAGAAAGATCCAGCACCAATCTCAGTTATTAGTGTTAACTAAAAATTGGGACTAATAATTAACATTAGGACATACAAACGTGCCTGGTTCTAAGATTCCTTCTATGTGTATGATACCTCATATTCTTGTGATGCGTGCAACCGCTAGATAACCCGTGTCTACGTGAGGTGGCCGAAATGACCCGGCTCGTGCAAAAATTGATAAGCATTATAACTGTGCCTGTTATTCAGCGATAATCATATCTAACTACCGCAGCCATTTTTGCTGATGTTTTGATGTAATGTGCACTGCAGAGTGCAGGTCCATCTTAATCGATTTTCGCTGTTTTCTGTATTCAAACATTTTATTAAGATGTTAGGTAATGTTATTGTTATAGCGTTTTAGTAAATTTGATATTTTATTAAATACCCATTTATTATACCGGTAGCAGCATTCGTAAGAACCATGGACACCGTGTACAAATTTTGCACCAAATATGCGTTTCACAACTTTTCCGTGATTAAATAATTACCAATCACATATATTAATATAGATGAGTTGGTCAAACCAAAATGATCGAGACCTCACAATCTACTCTGACAAATTGAAAATAAAACTGAATAACGTCAGGCTTAATAAATCTAAATAACAAAAGCAATTTAGCTAAGAGACAGGATCGGTTGTCATCCCATCGTCGGCGAATGTTGAATAAATGCTGACAGACCGCATCGACCCTCGGACATTGGACGTGTTATGTCAGCTACACGGATTGAATTAGAGAAAGCTGGAGTAATTCAATGAATTTAGTTAGATCAATCTGTAACTACTGGAGTATAATTTTGAGATTGTTCAGCCTTTAATGTTCGATATGATTAATTCGATGATCAATAATTAATATTCATTTTATACAATGCTTATACTCCAGGTTTGTATTGAATTTTGTCAACCGTAATATTAAAAGCTAAAATAAAGGAATTGTAACGAATGACTTTTTATTTGTTAATACTATTTGAAAAGTAACTGACACAAGTGGATCATACAGCAATTACAGGTAGTAACAAGAAACATAGGAACAATTTTCAAATATGTTACACGTAGCATGAGAACATGAAAACATAAAGGACGCTTTAGGCTGCATCACGGGAACTAGACCCGGTAACTTTTATACGAGTCCCGCTTTGTGCTGGAAGGCTGAGAGCATTGTAACGGAAAATTAAAAAGGCAATTTTCTAAATGAGACCAGCGCAGTACAGGGTTAAACTCCGCACGTCACACGGGAGATGAGCTTTGTATTGCACCCTCAGTTTATGTTCGATCTACTAATTTTGTGAGGGAACTGCAATAAAGTTCATACAACGTTGTAAGTAATAAAATAGATACAACTAAATACGTGCCTAGAACACTACGATAAAATAATATGTAAGTTTCGAGAACAAATCTAATATAGGAAGGTGTTACACGCTATTTATGGCATTTAATAGAGCTGTAATTCGAATCGGGCAAATTATGTAATACGAAGGAAAATATGATACCTTCACGACGATACACCTACACATGATTTAAGATAATCAAGGCTAAGGTCTCTTGGCGTTGATAGGATACGGTTGCAAGCTTACAGTTTTATTGTAGCCTGTAGGTGGACTCGGCCTTGATATAAACAGATGGCGTTTTCTTTAGGAACTTGCATACATAATTATGAATCAAAACGAGTTAACGTCATTACTGAATCTGGATAACTTCTAATTTAAAACAAATTATGGAGAAATTATTACTACCATTACTTTATCATTATAGCGGATGGTTATAACTTTGTAATAAATCAAACACTTGCATCAGAAAAACTAATTCATCAACATTTAAGATACCAACAATTGCATAATTTGAATGAAAGAAAACGCTTAATTCACTTAAGCTGCTCGGTTAATCACAGAATTTAAGCAACCTCTTGTGGTCATTTGTACCCGTCGCACTAATAATAATTAACTCAGACGAGACCGCCGCGTTAAATGGTTAACAGCCGTTTAAATTAGAGAATAATGAGATGAGTTACCGGATTTCTAAAGGTTAAGTGTTATGTTTACGCATTTGTTACTTTTTTAGAGGCTGTTAATTAGCGCACTATCATCGTGCTCTAGCAATGAGTGATGCTACGTATTAGATAAGCTAAAGTGATAAGTCTCGAAGACTCACATAGTAGGAGATTTTTCCAGCTTCCGCCGAGTGCGCGGAGGCAGCGATGCAGCCGGGGAGTAGGATTAGCTGGTGGAGCTCGAGGCAACGGCACTCTTACATCTCCTTCTGAAGAACTTCTGCCTAAAAGTGACGATCCACGATCTCTAGATAAAGATCTGCGCCTTCCAAATGGAGCGCCTCTCACAGTTGCGAAACTTTCTTCTCCGTTCACCCTGAATGTATCCATTGGAATACCTTCGGGTTCTTCTCTTCTACTCCGTACTGAAAAAGTTCTTCTAAACCCAATCGCAAGTCCTTCCATTGTTTTTCTTTTCGGTCTTTGTATTTCTTCAGAACTAATAACAGTTATGTCGTCAAGATTTTGCGTGTCATATGTTCTGTGGGATCTGTTCGATTCTAATCCAGAGAGGTCTTCAACGCCTCCGTGACGGTATCTAAGTGGTTTTCCTCTATCGATTATGCCCAGTTCATCGTAACTTCTATACGTAGATGTCCGTCGCGGCGCTGGAGGCCGACCAGCTTTGTCAATCGTCATTGTTAATGTCTATCCAATTTAGCATCAACCTGATGAACAAATTATTATATTAGGACAATTCTTCTTGCCTTGTTTGTATATCCTTTGATGGTATTGGCTGGCATCGTTTAATTGCAAGTGTGTTTAAATATAAAGCTGTTAAAAGAATCTTTATTAGGAAAGTGTGTTTGTAACATTGGCTATAATACGTCTTTTACGGGAGTGCTTAAGAATTTGTTCCAATTACGGTCTCCCTATAAGGCAATCGGTGATTATCCTTGACGGCACAGTAGTTATTATTGTAACTTATTGTTATATTTGCGTGCAGTACGATCGTTTAACATAACCGTATCGTGACTTGTCAAAGTTTTGAATTTGCTGATATAATTGTTTGTCGAAGATTGACTAAAGGATTTTAATAACAAGGCAACAAAGCAGGGTGTACTACGAGTGTTTTGTCGGTTTGCTTTTGCTTGCGGTTGATTATACAAACAACAAACGATGCTAGGTACCGAGTGAGTATTTGTATAAAGCGAACGAGTAATGTTTGGATGTTTGGCTTTTAGTTATCCATCGGAAATCGTCCAAAGCGGTTGGCAAACGAAAACAAGGTCAAGAGTCATTTCGTCGCTGTTATTAATGTTAAACAGAATTCTCTACTAAGTACTAGTTTGTATAACGGCTAAGATTTACGTTGAACATTTATTTCTTGAAGTATTATGAAAACATACCTTCCATTGGATAGCTGATAGATTATTATTACTATTGGGAGTCCAGTTTCACAAAATACATTTTCCTCGTTTACCATTTCACGTCCGTTACATTTAATAATATAACATACATCCATTTTCACCACTCCTCCCAACAATGTGTTCTACTAGATAAAACATTGTATTACCCAAAACCCTAAAAGTGTTCTCAAATAAAGTAGCTATTAAGTTGGTTCACCCGTGAACCCCGAAATACATTTCGTACGTTTGGGAGTAATGCTTAATTCACATCTGTCTGTCTGTTGGTAATTACAACGGGGTGCTTAAGCACATCCCTGTAATGGATATCGCAATCTACATCTTAATTGTGGTGCAGTTTTTGTGCACATTTCTCAATTTCTAATGTAATAACGCGTAGCATTTAGAGTTCATATTACCTATATCTATTGAACTTACAGATCTATCATCTAGGCGAGTAGACTTTTACTTTAAGTAGGAATTTAGGAAGAATGAAATTGTGTATCGACAAGAATATTTCTATGCTACATTTTAATCACATTTTCAAAACCCATTCAATTTGCATTCATATCCAATAATTACTACTAACTTTCAATAAGTTACAATTCTGGGTAATAAAAATATAACGCTTATCGATAACAATTGAAAGAAACTATACGAAACAGTATTCACTGATAAGTAGCCGATAACGTTGGAATAACAATCGTATCACTTTGCGGACCCCACGTACGTACTTTGTCGATAAAAAGTGCCAAATGCCACCTTCAATTTAGTGAAAAGGGTACGTGCAAAGTGCAAGTAACACTACATGTTATTTCCACTTACGATACGAGAAATGTGAAAACGCGATTTATTTATTGATGACCTTTAACGTGTTTGTGAATAAATTTTGTTATTATTTGCCTCAGCTGATACTAAGTTATACAATACAATTTATTTGGTATTTTTTAAATTCCTTGATATATTCGATGTTTGCGAGATAAAAAAAGCACGGCTATTTTTTTTAAATATATTTTTTACATTTAACAGAAAACAAAAGAAACACGTTAGTTTTTTAAGAATTGACACTCCATTAAGAGTAAAATAAACAGCCAAATCTGAGGTACATAATTCCAATACGTTCTGACATTTTTGATTCCGCTCAGCTTACTTATAAGGCACTAATGAATCAATTAAAGCCGAGTCACAGATAAAAAACACATCAAAGTAAAATATATGACTTGCCACCAACACACAAAGTTGTTACATTTCTTGAAATATTACCCTCATATCCATAAAATCATTAATCTAAATTTGTAGCATTTCCAAACCTTTGTCAGATAACTGCGACAACACTATTTAGTGACGTTATGATTTATCCATTTGCACTTAACGATAATTTATGGGTCCACTATAATAGAATTCGTGACGATAAATTTCACGGAAACCAAAACAAAATAACTGCTATACCGAACCTAGTCAAAATCTATTAGCCTTTACGTAGCATAAACTAAAATATACACATTACATAACCCCGCTAATTTGAATATTTTTTGCATATATTTGTGTGTGTTAACTTGATTTGAATTTAAAATTTTGTCCATTCGTGACAAATCAATTAGCACAATCCGTTTTTCCGTCGATTCGGATTTTGTTTTTATTTAAAATTGAATTGTTAGAATTGCAATTTTATACCAAACGTTATAATAATATCCATCTACATATGAAAAGTTGAAAAGACGAACACAAAACTTAAAACACAAAATAAGTATCGCGGCGAAATTCTTTACAAAGTTACGCTTAATTTATTCACTCATAATTTCAATAACTGAGTAAAATCACTTAGCCGCACGATCGTCATGTACATTTTAATTATAAAAAGATTACGGGCCATATGTTATACGTTGTTCGAGTAATGTTTCCGAGCGACCCTAATCACCTGCCGCTGTGGGCTAATTTTCTATAAAAGCCTTCTCAACTTACAAACTACCTCGTAACAGGGTTAAAGATTTTATATCTTGTTAGTGTTACCTTTAGTCTTTAGGAATATTAAATTGTGCGTCAGCGATAAAAGTGTATTAAAAACAATTCCTGTATGGTTATGATCAAAAATAATTTGGAAGTTAACAGTTACAATTTTTATTATAATTTGGCATAATATATTGCACAGAAGCTAGTACACATATTGTTAGTTAAGATTTTCGCTTAATAAAGACGAAATATTTAATAACCATTAAATTACCCAGCATTATAATATATTGACAACACGAAATTAAAGAAAACAATTACCCTTAAATTGCATGTCACTCATCCGAATGGATACGTCATTTACAAATATTAAATGCAATTATATTCGCGTGTATAAAACGACGATTTCTTATTTATATTTAAGAATTTTCGACGTAAATGGCAAGAAACTTACAAATGAAGAGACATTTCATAACTTCAGGTGATTTGCTGACATAACCCATGCCTTGGTATTTCTATCATTGTGAATAATATTGCAACAATAATGCATAGAAACTAACCAGGAAATCGTAATAGTTGTATCGTTATTTTGCCCTTAGGTAATATAAACAATTGACGACATGTAGTTTACTATAGAAGTTACTATAACATAAAGTTTTAAATGATGGAAATATTTTAAACACGATAACGTAATCTTCAAATAACGTAGTAATTTCGCAACATTCTTATCTGTTTTGTTCAAGAACATAATACGTAAAAATAATTTAATTCCAAGCGTATGAACCAAATTATAACACCGCTATATTGAAATAGTGTATAAATTTAGAATCGTATTAAGTGCAATCAAAGTGTTCTTTTGTAAAACAAAAAAACGCATTCCACTAAACAAACGAATCGTGCCATAAATCAAAGGTATTTCATAACACTTAATGCATTGGCCGAAGGTTTGTACACAAAATCCGAAAATTTTAAAGAACACTCATGCAGTGGTTAAAATTAGTACGAGAGTGCCACTCGAGGCTAGACTAAACAATTCAAAATTGAAGGACTTGTTTGATCAACAGTTAAAGAAACAGGAAGCTATTTTATCAATCATATTCATAGTGCATTGGTTTGGAAATCTTTATGAATGTTTACATCGAATACAGAATGCGTTAGCTCTAGTGTAAACATGAGGGCTGTCAGGTATATGCATAGTTTATTGAAACTATTTTTAAACACAGCTATAACAATAAAAATGCATGTTTGTAAAAAACGTATACGTCAGTAGGGATTCACAGCCATTACGAAAAAAGTGAAAATTTATTTATCTATCTAAAAAATAAAACCTAAATTTTACAACAATAGAAATATAAGTATATACCGATAGAAAAGAAAAAAAAATTTTTTTACCTACAAAGTTACAACGCTAATTTTTTAAGTAAATAAAACCATAAAAAAAAACTTTTGGCAACCCTAGTAAACGCATGTCAAATGAAAGAACAAACAATACGCGTCACCGCGCCACAAACAAGTTAAGCAAATAACAGTTAAACTGAATCCAATGAACAAACTATTTTCACACGCCGACAGAAACAGCAATCAAACCAAACAATCATCGTAATGCTGTTTAAACTTGAAGCTAAATAAAACGATAACAGAAATATACTTTATGTTATTACAAAGTAAAACAGAGTTTGTTTTAGTTTAGTATATAGTGCAGTCAATTGTATTAATACTATAGTGTGTATTTAAAAGATAATAAATATGTAACAAAATTAGAACATCAAGGAATGGTGAAATATGCAATAGCTATACGAAATGTTGTCCCGCCTTAGGGGGTTTTTCCACCAATAATATGCGAGCAAGTGTTATACTCTTGCAAATTGTGACGCTTTTTTAGTTTAAAGAAAAGATTTAAATGATTAAGACGAATTGCGAAGTTGTCCGGTGGTAATGGTTGCAATGAAGAAATATGTTATGCATTGAACTCGACGCAGCCAAATAAGGTACCGTTCTCGTAATATCATCGAAACAACCATCACTTGACCATAATATTATTTTGCATCATTACATGTAATCTGAACGTGTGTTTAAAACATGATATAATATTCTCATTAATTTTAAATTAAACAATTCTATAATACATCGAGTTAAGAATTACTACAGCGACCGACCTGATACTGCATTCCTAAAGATTTAAGCAATGTGATACGAAATTTTAAAGTGATGGTGATTGAAAGATAAGGACTACTCATATAGGATCCTATAGAGTTTAGCAATACAATAATCATGATGTGTCAATACGTTTAAAGGCCTGTCCATTCGCTTGTTTAGTCATAAAAGGATTTTTAGGTACATAGTTACTTTTTAAAGAAACGAAGTGGGTTTGGTTGCTAAATAAGTGTGTCAGTACATCCGTCATTGCAGACGCATTTCTCAACAATGCTACAAAAAGTACTTTGAAGGACATAATTGTAGACAGACTAAAAGGTAAAAAAAGAGTAACAAAAAGTCACAGTTCATGCACTCGGCTAATTACCGTGCCTCGGTGGAGAATCTAAAAGCCAATTAAAAGTTTGCTTACAAATGAAATAACACAAAACACTTACGACTGTACTACGGTAGTTTAAAACGTTCAAATTCAGTTTTCATCAAGAAAAATAAAAATAATGTTTATTTTTCAATATATTCTAGATACCAAGATGAATAGAAGATATTGCTGGATAATCAGGTCAAATACCCCTATCTGAAGATAAAGATGAGCTCTAAAAAATACTTAGATAAGGAATGTGCTAGTTGTAAAATAAAATATAAAATATGTGTGTACTAAAAATGTTATTGTAAGTGTAACACTACTTTCCATGCTTTTCAAGTAGGTACTTTATTATTACAGTAATTTTAATTTACAATCTGTGGGAGTAGTAACAAATTTCTACCTAGTTTGCTGTTGTAAATAAATTATTCAGCCTGCCTATACTAAATACATACGATGAAAAA
This sequence comes from Colias croceus, assembly GCF_905220415.1. Lineage (NCBI taxonomy): Eukaryota > Metazoa > Arthropoda > Insecta > Lepidoptera > Pieridae > Colias > Colias croceus. The sequence goes on from NC_059547.1 coordinate 3,254,054, forward strand.
GACAAATTATCGACTAGAAAGAGGCGTATAGCGTCGTAGCTCAAGAAAATATTAATAAACCGAAGTAAGCTGATAATGTCACCATTAAACAACATGTTCTTGCGAGGGTACTCGATAACTTTTTGTTCAAGCAATTAAATGTATTACAAAAAGCTGATATCGGCAAACACTAATGAGACAACCGCTATCGACGGCCATATATCAACTGAGAAATCTGCAGCCGATAGCGTAAATTAACAGCAGCACAATGTTGACGACCAAACAATGCCTGACCCCAGTGAAAGCGACTATGAAAAGATTTATTAATTTCATATCCCCGAGGCTCGTAAAATACCAACCATAATAACAGATCATTCTAATGCCTCTAATTGTTTAACTGCTATATCATAAACTGACGCCAGAATTGCGGGCTATGAATCTTGACATTGATTCTGCCGAGTTAAAACCGAGAGCCGTAAATTCAGACACGTCGTGATCACCATTACTCTGACACCTTAACGAGAGGGTTTTAAATGAAATTTCATGTAAATAAAGACAGAGAGAGAGCGATGAAAGGGAAAAGATTTGTGTGGGTCGATGTCACGTCACGAGCCGTAGGATGGAAACTAGGGTCATTCATCACCAGTGAAAGCGTGGACTTCTGATAGCTTTTGAGTAGTTTAGCCTGAGGTTGTAGACGTAATTGTAAATATACGCTCATTAACAAACTGAATGTGAAAATTCAAAGCATTCAGTTACAATTACCAGTGACCTGGACCGTGTTAATTATTGACAGTGACACAGTAGTAAAAAAATGTTTACTCAATACAATATTCATAGGCAGCCTTTTACAAAATCTCATCATATTATTTGGAATAGCCACTAAGTGAAGGCCGCGAAAGGACTTAATATGCACTTTCAAGTACACAAAGTTGAAATAAAAAACCGATACATGTTATCTTCTGTTTCTTAATCAGTGTTTCAAAATTTACATTACATTACTGGAACGATTGAAATTCTGGTCCGTTCACACGGGCTTGTAAGCCGCAGCGCGAAATCGATACGTGAATATTTTCGATTTAATTCTGTAACAACTCATCGGGCACATTGAGCGGCACAGTTGCCAGAATTTTGCCAATCTCACCCGACTCGTTTGCATTTCGAGAGCGCGAGTTGAAAAGAACCTTTATTTTATCTTCAGTCGGACAGTTTTAAATGAATGCCAGTTATTCTTTTTTGTGCATTCGTCGCAATTTTAACGAGATTTTTCACTGACAAAAGGATGATAGCTTTGACAGTTATTTAAACAATCTCTTGTTCTCGGCGAGGATTCCTTTGTTTTATTGAGCGTTGTACGTGAGGTCGTACTCGACAAGATCTTTATAACCTAAAAAAGTAAAAAAAGGCCCCGGACAGAGTGATTTTCGCTAACGAAGAGGCAATCTTTGCGTGTCCGCGTTCCCTCCGATATTGACTCGTTAGCGCTTTCGAGTAAATTGAAGCGCTAATATAAACTTTACACGAGATAGTACATATTCCACTTTCCACGCTCGTTTGTTTAACATTTCGGGCGTCGATGTCTGGGAATTCTAAATGTAGGTATGATTTGCAGATTTTAGCAACATTATATTCATTGTTGTTCCTTTGATCAGATAGCGATTAAAACGTGTGTGCATTCTCCAAAAATCTCACGTTGAATCGATTTAGAAAGCTAAACTATGGTACCGTTAACATCCGGACCATGTTCAATAGTCGCTCGGTATAAATTGTATTGGACCCATATTACAGTCGTTAGCCGTAATTGCGTATCATGCAAAAAGATCGGACGGGCAAAAAACTTTCGCTTACACATTCGATTGTGTACAACGTTGTGATTAATATAATTTTTATTTGCTTTGATTGCGCGTCTACGGCGCGAGTCTATTCAATCAGCTGATTTAGCAGATTATCAAGCGGACGTTGACATTAAACAAAAACCTTGATTGGTCGGAGGCGGCTAGTTAACTGTATCTATAGTACACGCGTTTGATTGATTGGATAGGCAGCGGCGGGCTTCTATTGTACTTCTATCCCATTTTAAATAGATTATTATGTGAATAATATTATAGCCATGTTTAAATTAATATTCTTGTTAACATTTAACGATCTTTCTTTACGTTCATATTTTGTGAACGGTCATTATGTGGTTTCCTCTCTTAAACAAATTATACGGCGATCGTATAACTTCTAATTATGGATACGAAATTGCCTACTCGAATTAATAAAGTTGCTAGAATTCATATTCTATGCCTAGCGGTACGTGATATTATTTACATTTATGTACTTTCTAAATGTTTATTGTAACAACGAAGGCTTATAATAAAATGTAATGTTAATGTTGAGCATTTGTTATCTTTATTATACTATCACTTAGTGTTGTGATTCACGTTTCTATTTCATTTATTGTAAGTAATTTCTAGGTTTCATTATGTAAAGTGCGTAAATTATCATCAAGCTGACCGACAGCGTTTATTCCATGGAATAAAAGCTTAATTGAACTATTAATAGCTAATTGATTGATCATTCACGGGTAACTGATATATTCGTGTACAATATCTCAATTTAACATGTAACGTGTATACGTATTACGTTCATTGAAATAACGCGTGCATCGGGGCATGCATGATAGATAGCATGATGTGACCATGCTGCTGTGAGCGGCGGTCAAACCTGACACTATCTGACGTATAAATTAGCATTAATTGCGTAATTACTATTCAAAAATAGGTTATAATCATTTGTTCACATGCGTGGGCTATATAGAATTTAGATCAAAATCATAATTTGTGATATACATTAAGAACCGGTGGGTTGTTTTACAAAAATACATTTCCAAGTGGTGATTTCAGAACACAGTTACCATAAAACCATTAAAATTTTGCAACCGTTACTTATAAAAGCACGATAATAAATTAATGAAATAAATAACGCCACCGTCATAATTACAAAGACGAAGACGTTCACGAAACTTAATGCACATTTAAACATCCTCGTTAATGACAAAATATTTTATATTTTATCTGTGGCGCATCGCTACCGTGCCTACCGGTGATACTTTTTTAAACGTTTTTCTCATTTAAATTAAGTATTCCTCTGATTTATTGTTATTCGCCTGACAAATCGCTGAGGATTTCGCCTCACCTGGTGTAACGGGTTTGGCGAGCCTGGAGCGAAGTTATTGTCTGATAATGTCCGAGTTAAGGACAATCGGATACTTTCATCTAAGCTTTTTTAAAATACCCAGAAATCTGCGGTCTTTACAAACGGCGGACGTTTATCTAGATTTCATAATAAACCGTAAATAACGCGCATCAACAATTTCGCGGTTCAGGGGTTGGGAATATTTTAGAAATTTTCTCTTTTTATTGCTTATGATTATGTAGCGCAAATCCGGCAATAAAGATGCCTTTTGAACCTTGTAGCGTACTTCTACGCTTTCATTTAACGAATAAGGAAATAAACTAGCGATAAGACGAACATTTAACAAGATAATTACAATCATTCAGCACATCCGCATTCATCTTTGCAACAAAAACTCGAGTCCCCAATCCGTCAAGCGTCCAACGACCATGTGTTTATCAAACAAAAGGAAAGCAAAGCTGTACAATTAAACAGTCACAGCACAAAGAAAATGTATGACAGCTAATTGTGAACGTATATGGCGAGATTAGTGAGTACCAGTTATCGTAAATGGGAACCTTGACTAATGTCTAGCTATATGGGTCGAACTTGATACGTGCAACAAAATAAGAAGATAGTTTAACATGTATAGAATTACACATTCTTCCAATAATGTTGTAGTCACACGGCACAATGCTATAAGTTACAACTGAGGTGACAAAGCACTGAAATGATTTTTTTACTTTTTAAGCTATTTCGAATTTCAATTTATAAAAATTATTACATCCTAACTACATATTAGTAGTAATAGCGGTAGTGACAGCTATGTATAACAGATTCCCTAATTACTAACGTGATAGAAAAACTGTTAAAACCCATACAAAAAATACAAAATAATTCGTGTTAAATCCACGTGCCCGAAACGTTGTGACATGTGTCAATACTGTCAACACGAATCTGCCCGATAAATATGGCGGCAGTGACACATCGAGTTGTGATTTGACAGTCCGATCATTATCTTCACCTAAAACGTCCAACTTTCGAGGAAGCCTACAATCATCTCCAACATATTATCTTTAAATAAGGACACCACCACAGACAGAATACCTTTTTGGTTAATTTTCAATTAAATTTTGATTCAACACACTAAAAACAGCGTATGGGCCGAGCACACGTGTCAAAAGTGAAACTTCATTGGCAAAATTCAAAGATACCAAAATCGTCGCCTTACTCCATGACGTGACGGTATTGTCATGACGCGACCTTGAAATTTTACTCTCAAAAAAGGACATTATGAATAATAATAAGCTGCATTCCATAATAGACACATTGTTGCAATATCCGTCTAGCGCATAACAATACTTCTAAAGAACACAAACTATCACAAAGTATGCTTCGCTGATACGAATGCTCGCGTAATACTTTGCAGTCATGTATCACATGCATCTCGCTCACGTAACCCGAGCTTAAGATGTTATAGAATTTGGCATAATGCCCGAGAAGTTATCTTACACCTATTAAACCTAACAACGCAATGAAACCTGAGCCAAGATTGTATAACATTTGAACTCAAACTTTCTGTTACGTTTTTAAAATAAATCGTTATTTTGTGGCGCGTAACGGACATCTATTTGCTTACACTATATTTGCTTACAAGATTGATAACTGATACGAGATAAAACTTGTCACCATACGATAACTCTGGCGTGTTTGTGGGACAGTTATTTTGATCAAAGCGCGGAAAAAGTATAGAAATAAAACACGAAGAATCGGATATTAAAAAACGCAACATCTGCGCCACATGTTCCGCCAGAAGCTAATTAACTCTTAACAAATAGTGTAACAAAAACAGCAAATATGTGAGAAAGTTGAGAAGTTCAAGCAAAAAAATTTTCACGTCCGCTCACAGGATATTAGGAGAGATACATCACAGGTAAAGCTGAACTGTTTCCAATATAACACGGGACGTCACGTCACGAACGGGGTAATTAACCCGTTCCATTTATCAAGCATATTTTGAAATGATTGCGGCCGCGAGAATTGAATATTGGAAATTTGTTTGTGAAGAAAAGAATGATTAACGATGCAGTGCCACCAGGGGCGCCCCTCGTCAAGCGACAATGCGAGTCATGCGATATAATAGCAATATTGTATCAGTGGACTAAATTACTTTTGGCGGAATAATATAATTATTGCACAACTTTCAGTTATGACAGCGGATAGATAAGACACGATGATAATCCTAAGTTTTGTAAGCCCGAAAGCTAAGCTAAAAATAAATATTCCAACAATTTGGTAATAATTATTAATAAGCAGATAAAACAATTTCAATACGTTAGTCAATACTACACAAAAAGCTTATAGCTTTTAAATAGATCCATGGGTTTTTGAAGCTATTTTCTTAAGTGTTATTCTTAAGTGAATTTTTAAATTATGTATTTATTTCGTTGAAAAAGTATAATGGGCACGTATTTCAGCCAACGCCGTACGCACAGGATGTCGTAATGGTCCTAGAGAAATGGAAGGCGTAGCTTAACTATTTTAGTACAAGTTCAGAGTAAGGGCGATATATATTTTCAGCCATATTTCCTCTCAGACGCTCTGTCGAGACCGTTAAATCACAGCCAATGGTCGTGAATTACAATAAATTATATGATATCGTTACAAACAGTGTGAAAAATGTTATTTTTGTTTTTTTTATTACTATAAGACACCATTTCAGAAATTTATCACAATAATACCTAATCATTTTTAATGATGGACATTCCATTAAAAATGCAACAACCTTTTATTTATTCTTATTTACAAACCAATAACTTAAAGGTTTTAAAGGTTTAAAGACATTTATTCCCATTAAGACATTAAGTCACTTACATGAGAAACTTAAATTTAAAACATAGGTATTTATAAAAAATATCATTCGTTAGTTAATTAAAAATTTAGAGTAAGTTACATACTATAAACATAAGTTTAGGTGAGGTACTCATTCATTGCATTCAAAGTTTGAGCGTGTGGTCTTCCAGGATGTGAAGACCAGTAGTCAGCGGTTATTTAGTTATAAATTATCTATTCTATAAGTAAACCTACAAAGTTCTCAACCTTCCGCTCAACGCCTCAACAAGCTGAACAACAATACGACAAAAATTGTCCACGGTCGCAAAAAATCAATGTACACTCGAATCGGAGTTGTTTACCCAAATTGTCCACCCATTTCCTTAAGCTCAGCTGCACGTTTATGGTATCCTTGAGGGGAAATTTTGTATCTGTCAGTTATTAATCCCCACAGCTGTCAGGCAGGTGGCAGGAACGTGCCTCACTTTGTGATTGGGTTATTTTTTGAGCTTTATAAATAATCACGGGGTTGTTAAAACATCTCTCCCCGTAATTGGTGCATTGTTATTCACAAATCGACTTATTACAATCATTAAACATGATCAAATTGCTCACTGCTTCTGCGAGGCAGCTGTATTTATAACTGTAGTTTATAAATAATTTATTTACTTTGAATTATTCCTATGTACTAGGCTTTGTATACGCGTAATTTCACGAGAATGTATAATGTATGAGTAACGTGTCTAAAAGCGTTTGCCAATAATTAAGAAAATTGATTCTTTGTTCGTTGCAAAATTCCTGGTATGATGAAACTATTCAATATGTTCAATTCAAGAAACTTATTTTGTACATTTAAGTTCTGCATAAGGAAATAACAACTTTGTTGAAAACGTCTGTATTGTTTTTATCTGCATTAATATACCTTATACATATAGTTTAAATAAATTAACTTAATTTATGAATGAATTCCGTTGCGGTTAAGAAACTGAAGGAAAACTTGTAGAGAGTGGATAGATATCGGAGACATATATTGATGTAAAGCATCCCGCAGTTGTCAATACCGTACAGGAGCAAGCTACCTTAAAAGGTATCGATCTACAGGTTCTTGAGATAAAATCTTAAGAAAAACTTCGTATGCCGGACTTGACCTCTTATATTACAACGCACGGGTGCCACGTTTTCTAAAAACCGATTGAATTTCAAATTCTAATTCATATTTACTATTGATTACGATCAAAGCGTTTTTATCTCAATGTTCAAATCCGCAGCTGCCAATTCCTTGAAGTAGCGTAAAGAAATTGTAAATTCAGCTGCGGGTAAAAGAGATTGTGTAAGATTAAAAGTTCATCCTTTGTTGCAGTGCGATGCGCATCTGCCGACCCACGTGCCGCCCGCGCCCGCGCAGATCTCTCGAATAAATCTTTTTTATTTGACGAACGCATTCATCATTCACACCAGATGCGTCCGTAATAACAGGGTTAACGTAATTATTATTTAATTAAATTCCATTCCACGCTCATTTATATTTAGGCCTATATTTTTATGTCCATTTCTTTGAAGTTTAAGTAAACATTTGGGTAGCGTCTTGTCTATTTTAAACCCGGTCGAGTGGATCTTGACCGGCCCTACGAGTGTCTTGTGAGATAGTTTTGCCCTGAATTTGATCCGCAACATGTGCCGCTCTAGTGTTCTGTTTTTTGTCAGGCGACATCTGATGTCTGCTAGCGACATGTGCAAAATATTTGACTAACAGGATGAACGAGATTGTAAGGATTCATGGCATTTTCCGGCTCCTAGACCGTGCCAAGGTAAAAACATTCCGAATACTATAAAGTATAAAGCATCGTCATTAATAGGATTAGTATCTAGTCTACCTAAATTGAATTGCTCAAAAGCAATATGTTAGTAGCTATTTATGTGTTAATTCAAAGGATTTCTACGACTCGAACCGCGGACATGCTTTTGTAGCTTTATTGTGTAACCTCTATGGTGGTGATTAAATCTCACCATTATTATTAACTGGCTCCATTCAAACACCCACTGTCGTTTTCTAGGCGGTTCGAAAACTATGCCGTCCACCCACTGCGGCTGGTCCCGTAGGCGCAACAGGGTCACACACAGCCTCTAATTCTCCTAAGCCCACCGTGTTCGATTGTTCACGCATACTCGAATTTACATTTGGAGAGTCAATGTCATCGGAGACGCAAGGTCTCCCATTGTTTTGACCATTTCGGTGGTCCGGATCAAATGCAACGCTTATATTATGAATATTTAAATGAGCCCACGCTGAAGTTATAATCCTCTTAAACTTTATATTTGTAATAGTCAGACGTATGATTTCTGTCGTGCATCGTGCAAGCCAAGATCATCAGGATATACAAATAAGACAGGACTTATTCAAATCTTGAACACATGCAAAAATCTTTACCATGTATTTTCATGTTATTATTGAAAAGAACCATCAGATATTGTTTCCCAATGTATGAGCACTAACAATCCACATGAGTTATGATTGAACGTCACAAACACTGCATATATCACTATCCTCAAAGATAAACACCAAGTTTTTCACAACAAAGTTCGAGCACAACTGTACAACAAATCGCGACACACGTTCGATCTGATTGCCCGATGACAACAGACTGAGCGCTTGGGCGCAGAGCCGGCGACGGGCGAGGGACCGGCGTCGTTGCCGAGAGACGCGGTAGCCTACCCCTCCCCTCCACACTGCTGTATCCGACAGATTGGGGCGACCGCGACGGCTCTATGGAATTGTCGTGACTCGACGATAGAGGCACTTTTGTATGAAATTTCTTCTCGTTTTTACGCGAAGGTTTCGTTTGAGCAGGTCGTGATTTGACGGGCGCGTCGACACGCTCGTGTGGGCGCTGGCAGCTCGGCCCTACGATAGCCCGGTCGATAATGTAATAATCCGAGATTGTAAAATTTATTTACGCCACGGTGCGACACCGTTATCTGGCGTGCGGCTCTCAGCGCATCGAATGCATTGACAACAATGACAAGGGTTTGGATATATCGCTATAAAACCACACATATAGAATATCTACATCAATTTGTGCAGCATTTACTTTTAAAGTATTACAGGATTCATTACATATACGATTCATCAAAAGAATAAATTTGGAGAGAAGTTTATAATTAATCACGATTCAGACACCTAACAATCAATCAAGATGTTGGACGGAGATATTATAAAAATCTGAATAATTACTGTGTTTAACGGATGTCCTGAATCTCCTCCTACCAGAGATGAATTTCGGGTTGATAGACGTGTAATTTCAACTGGCATCTTCACGCCTACAAATTTCCGAATAAAAAAGGACATAATTCACTTCGACCATAAAACTTTTATTTCTAACACTTTATTGTTCTTTCAAGGTCCTAGCAAGTTGCCAGCTAAAGAGGTTTAAATAATAAAAACAAAAACCAACGCAGCATGATTAAGTGTCAAACCAATCGGAATTCCCATCCATTTTGGTTAGGTTATATTTTTGTGTAGGTTCTAAGAAGGTCGTCTTTCGATGGAAGCAAGGTCATCTGACCAGTCGGGATTGAGATAATTTTATCGATTTAAATCAGGTCAAAACGCGAGTAACTTCTTCGTCTTTACTTCTTAAAATTTCATAATCTTTACTTAATTTTATATTGCTGTAGTCACAGGTACTGTATAGTGGATAAAATATCTTGATTCATTAGCGTTGAATTAATATTTTAATCGAATTTGTTTAAACCAGATTACACGTTATGACGATTTTTTTTTTCAATAAAAGCTGATTATAAAAATACAGCACAGCTGTAAAAGTTGTAAACGTGTAGCTCAAAGTGCCCAAATGAAGTTATTACGAATGAACCGGTTTTCCTCTTTAGTGTACAATTAAAAGTTGTCCCGTGATAAGCAATTATAAGTTAATAAAACAAGCAATTGAGTCCAATGCACTCATTAACTCGGCAAGTGAAAGAATTACCGATGTTCGTTAAAAAACTCAAGTTTTCCAATCCAAACTTTCGTCTGCAAATCAATAGGCTCAATTCATTTTATTAGCACTTTCAAGCTTTTTATGACTTGAGTAAAGTTTCATGTTATAATCCTAATTGTTTATTATTAAAAGTTTTAATTATTTACATCAACAAGCTATTTAGCAGCGTCATTATCATCATGACAGAATTATATAAAGCATGTATTCAGACATTTTTAATAGATAAAGCAGTTTTTACATTTTATCAAGTACCTGGCAGATTGATGAATATCACAATTCAACTATTTACTTTTAAAATATAATTTAACAATGAATACAAAAACAAACATTTTTATATTTATTTTTACATTTCACACTCCAACCACAAAAGGACCAAAACCTGCATCGATAGCAGTTTCTTGTCACTTTTAGGCATATTCTTCAGCAGACTTATCAACCGCTTCCTTGCACGTTTTATCTTTATGGCTATGCGATATTACGCATGTCCCAATACTCGAGGAAAGTGATTAGACTCGACTATCAGTTCACGGTTGAGAGCCTCGCACATGTCGGGCCTACACATTCACTGAGCACTTCCTAACATCTGTCATGTGCTATTATTATGTTTATGTATACTTCATCGTGTTATTAGATTTAACGGTATTATATTCTTTTACTGATCATCGATCGCTGATCATTTAATGGTCTAAGATTTCTTAATTCATATTTGCAGTAAAGAACTTTTTGAGGAAGAATTTACTTTCATCCTCACTGCTGTCTTGGTAAAGTAACGTTCAATAAATTGAATTATCTGAATAGTTCTTTTCAATTCTACAGGTTCACATATAAATGAAGACATACATGCCCAATTCATAACCCTTTATAGTAGGTATAAATTGCACCGATGTGAATTAAGTAAAATCCAATTTGTGATACCTAACACCGAGAGAGCAGAAAAAAACATACCTACACCGAGTTTTAAATATTCTGTGAACAGTTAATAAAACGCTTGCACAAGGATGCGGCTATATTATCCTTATAAATAATTCCTGTTCCGTCATATGGTGCTCTTTATCTTCTGTAAGCTACGGACACTTTACCTAAGGGACTGATTTAAGCCGATAGGAAGTTAATGGCAGGTACTTAGCTGTTGCAACATTTAAAGGTTGTCGACTTTTGTTTTGCCTCATATTGTTCGCTTATCGAGATTTCAATTTGTGGGTAACAAAAAAGAAAGTTACGTTCAGTGGCCCTTTTCGATAAAACCAAAAACTGAATAATGATGTTTACAGTTTTTTTTTTTGTCGACCACAAAATTCTTTAGTCCTTTGTGCGATGGATCATTGAGGTAAAAAATGAGTACTTTATGACCAACATTATGTTTCATAATCAATCCTTTAAGATGGATAAGCTGATGTATCTCTCGCGCAGTACATGTTATTCTCCGAGCCACGTATCCTACGCACATAACCAAGAAGAAAAATCTGAATGCAAAAATCCACACAGTCTTAAATTACATCCAGTATGCAAAGACAAAACATAATATGTATGAAGTACTCACAAATTCTAACAACATAGTTGGTGCACATTCGCGCGGTTTTGGTAAGCGAACACTGTTTGTGTACAGTGCCGGATTAGCCACGTAGCAAGAGTAGCAAATGCTACGGGCCCCGCGACTCGGGGGGCCCCGCGGTCTAATACCTGTCTGACCGTAAAAAAATATCAATTTATAATACACGTACCTTAAAAAAATACACGTACCTACCACGAGAGACGTTGGTATCAAAATCTACAACAATAGTTTAAAATTTTACCACGTTTCTACCTTAGATTACAAAATAAAAGACAGATGGAGCGTTGCCGAACTAAACCGAATAATTTATCGTCATCATTTTCAATAAAGCTATGTGTGCTGTCATTTCACCGCTGCACTGTACGTGCACGGTGCTTCTGTGTGCGTGTAATGTTGCCAGATATTGAAAAATTTCCCAAATTTTTCCCCGACTACGGAAAAAAGAGGGTTATGAGTTTATGTATGTATGTATAATATTTCTTTGACACGCCCTGCAGTATAAACCGTTGGACCGATTTTGAGTGGTGAGGTTTCATTGCAATGATCTGAATTATTATGTTAGTGGCGGTAGTGACGTAGGCTATATACATAAATGAGAAGTCAAGTTTTAATTTTTATTTAAATTCTTTTATTACATAAAGTACCTACCTGCCTACTAAAGTTATATATGGACAAAATAATTGTATTCAATTTTTTATTAAATAAATTACATAAAAAAAGTTTCAATATTAACTCTAATAATTATATTATTTTTTATTTTTCATAATATATGAATACGAATAGCGGTAGTTTTTAGTCGAGAATACGGGACATTTTATTTTCATCATATCCATCATGGAGTTCACATAAATACGTAATAAATACGTCGCTGCACCAGTGCTATAGCGCGACGTATACACGTCCTTATGCCAATCTATTATAAATTATAGCATCTCTGTCTGGGGCTGCGCTGCCAAAACTCACCTCCTGCAACTGGAGAGAGCTCAACGTGCACTGATTAAAGTGACACTTAAAAAGCCTTTCCGATTTCCTACGAATGAACTTTATTGTGAGTTTAACGTACTTCGCGTTCGTCAATTATACATACTTTCAGCAGTAAACCTAACCCATAAATCAATCGTTTCGCGGCCCGATTACAAAGATCTCCTAAAGAAAAGAACATTCCGTATCCCACTTCCTGATTTCAACTCAAAAATAGCTAGACGTAGCCCAGCTTACTCACTCATTCATACGTACAATAATGTTTGTAAATCAAAACATCTGGAAAACTGCAATATGTATAAATGCAATAAAATAATGAAATCTTGGCTGCATGAACTTTCATACAGCGATACCGAAGATCTGGTCTAAATATAAGAATAAACTTTAACTTTAATAGAAATCTGTTGGTGAGAAATAAAACTTGAACAATTTACTTATGCTAAAAAGCTACTTTAATTAATATTATTGGATCCCTGAACGCATTCACACATGAACACAAACACACACATATTTACACTATCACCTTCATCCACACTCGCCTTCCCACAACACACACTTACACAGACACACACACACACACACAATCACACACCCTATGTTAAATGGAAAATGTTGTAAGTTCTTGTATTAAGTACACTCATTATTATTAATTATAAATTATTTAAACATAATTATTGATGTAGTGTATAATTCGTCTTAATAAAGTAACCTGTACTCCGTTTCTGATATCCAAGATACAGGCAGTAGCCTAGTTTGGATATCACTGTACTAGCAACCTTGTAAAATAATCCTACTGTTATCACATTTAACAATGTAATGATTGAATATTTTGGTTAATAAAGATTTTTATTTATTTATTTATTTATATAGTGTCATGCAATACGTCAAAAAGGGTTTGCAATTTTAGTAAAAAAATGCCGTCTTGTGATAATAAAACGCTGTAAAATTTGTTCCCGAAAACAAAAAAAAAAAGATAAAAAATCGTTTCACAGGTTTTCTGTAGATTATTTGGCTGATTTATTTCTTTAATACGAATAATAATTTTACAGATATGAAGGAATACAAAACTTCAACGTATGCTGCCAGTATTTTGAAAATGAATTTGCCATTTTTATGGGTAAAACGGTAAAATGTTTAAAAGATCTTCGAGGTAGTGCTGTTGGATTTTTCGATCGTGGATGTGATTATTTGTATAGTGCAATAATGGTTCATGATCATTATAAGATAATTTTAATAAGCATAATACTTTTTTTTTGTTACTTTTATATAGCTTAAAAACGTTAGAGTCGTTTTCGCCCGCGATTTAATTCATTTGAACTCCGTGATGGATATGACAAAATTATTATTATTCAGGAATTATATTTATTTATTATCCAGTAAAGCAGCTGACAATGTGGATGTCGTAAGGTGTCACTGAAAATCAGTGTTAAGGTATTATGCCTCAGGTATCCTGAGTGGCTTTCTTTTTTAGCGCAAGCGCCAAGCAACCATACATAAATTTATGTTTTCTATTACCTATTATTCATAATTTACAATGCTATTGTTGTGTGTTTGTATGTAATGGAATAAATGGTTTCTTTCTTCTTTCTTTCTAAAAATAAAATGTCCCGTGTTCTAGACTAAAAACTACCGCTATCCGCATGCATTTATATATTTTGAAAATAAAAAATAATATAGGTAATCATTGTAATTTTGAAACATTTTTTTATGTAATTTATTTAATTAAAAATTTATCGTTTATGTAACAAAAGAATTTTTACAATATTATAAAAAATTATCATATACAAAATTTTTTATATTAAAATTAAACCCTGACAGCTAATTTATGTAGAACGTCACTAACACCACTACCATAATAATTCAGATGATTGCAATTTCACCTCATAAATCAAAATCGGTTCAGTGGTTTATACTGCAGGGCGTGCCAAAGAAATATTATACATAGATACACTCGAAAAACATAACCCTCTTTCTTCCGTAGTCGGGGAAAAATTTGGGAAAATTTTCAATACCTGGTAGGTAACATAAAACCCACACAGAAGCACCGCGTGTACGTACAGTTTTATTTAATACCCTTTAACTTGAGAAACTACCTATAGCAAACGAAGGGCCTCTTGACAGAATTTGCTACAGGCCCCGCGCTGGCTTAATCCGGCACTGTTTGTGTACGTTTGTTTACGTTCCGATCTGCTGACTAACTTTATTATGCAGCTGGGTGCACCGTTTATTAACTTTACCATTTGGTACATTGTTTTAGATGCTAATCTAGGATATTTGCTGTTAGGTAAATCTGTAAAGCAATCTCCGAACCATATTTGACGATATGAATGAACTGGGTCGTGGGCTTGGCGTATTAGTTTACTTTATTAAATAGTTAGTGATTGTGATTGTATTTTAAGCGCTTAAATTAATTAAGGTAAATACTAAATAGGTACTTTTTACACAAGAAAAAAAAATATGTATGAGTATTTCATTTATTATCGCCAAACACGGTTGAAAAAAAGAATGATAAGTAAAATTAATAAAAACAAGTATCGAAGTCAGATAATAAAAACATTTGAAGCGAATGCAAAAACAATTTTAATCAAACACGTTTCCATATCGCATATCAGTTTACTCCAAAAGAATTCACCTTGATATAATCAACAAAATACCAAGAAAACGATCAATCACACGAAAGATACTACATATAACGGAACCATATCGATATTAAACAAAAACGTTTGCAGACATGGTGGCGGCAAAATTATCGATTATATTTATTTATTTGTATCGCAATTTATTACGTTCACACTTCAAGAATGCAGATAATAATACAAATGATTTATTATTTGCTTCGTATTTTATAATAATGAGGTGAATAATAAGTAATTAGTGGGGATAATTTATAAAATGGTTATTTGTTTTCTTCGTCCATAGAAGACTTTCCAGTCGAAAATCTCATTTACAAAATTAATTAGCAGTATCTTAATATTTTGTTTTTAATAAATATTCCAACATAAATGACTCTACTCAAATATCTTAAAATAATAACATATTAAATAGCAACATATCTCAACTACATTCGTTATTTAATAATTAATATCCAAAATATCAAAGGTTATCTTCAAAGCATTTTATCATTAAATACGCATACAATATAAGTATTTTTTAATCAGTCGAAACTTCTGGTCTTTTATGTATTTTCCTGCTTATTTATTACCCATATTATAATGTTAAGATTTATAAGAATAAATCGGTATTTACATTATTTCTTAATAATTGCACCTGCACTACTCTACTGAACATCATCTGAAAATAGTCGCATAAAATTCAGGAGCTCAAATTTTTTACATCTTCTTTTAAATTGTTGTTCGGTGACGTCAACTTCGTCCAATATTATTTTGTTAGATCGTTATCTTTTATATGTATCTCTTTTAAGGGTAAGGTAATTTAGGTTTAAGAATCCGTCGACCCTAATTTTAGCTTTGTGTTTGCGGTCATGATTTCCTTGATCGGTAAAAATAATACCTATCTACAAAATTACTAAATCTATACACTCTTTTAATACGTATGAAATTAGATAAGTTACATTTATGCGAGCGTGATGACAATTTGCATTCAGTGCGCATCCAGACCATTTTAAAAGACTTTAAAAACATAATATAACATTGGTTACGGTTCCCGAGCGACTATGAAATGGTTCGTGAAGCTACCTTCCCCTTTACATAGTTAAGTATGTGACGATATAGATGCCCTGGGTTCAAAACTTCTACGAGCCAGAAAAACAAAGTTTAAAACATTAGACCTCGCAAAATTAGTTGCCTATTGATTTAGAAATGTGTGTTAGTATAGATTGATGAAATGTATTTAGATTACTTATTGTAATTCTATTATTACCGCAAACGTTCTAAACTTTACAAAATAAGTACAGTATTAAATTACCAAAGATATATAATGATTTGGTAAACTCCTATTACATATTGAGAAATCGCCAGTCATTGAGGTTATTATACATTTCAATCCGTACATTCCATTTTAATATATAAATGCTTACATTTATCTTCATCGATGTTATTAGCAGGTAGAATTTTTACCTACTATGTTTCTTTTAGCGTATTTATTCTTCATATTAGTAGTTTTTTTTTTACGTGTAAAGGTGATCATTATCCATTATCAATTCAATCGTTATTATAATTAACCAGGTTTACAATTACTTTATTTGAATTTACTTAAAACATTTTTTCTGTTCATTCAAAAATTGTTCTATCCGTGTGTTTATTTGTAAAATTTTCAACAATATATAATAGAAATATCCTTTTCGATATAGCTATGATATTATGTAACTCCTATGCATATTTAATATAAGCACACTTTGAAACAAGGGATCCGTGAATTGAAACGTTATATTGAAATATTTCGTAGTCTAGACTCCGTCCGGAATCCTTTTGTTTTATTAAGTTTCAAAAATATTATTGAGTGCGTTTCAAAAGTCTCTCTTGTCGTAAAATTTTAATTAATTATTAAGTTGCGTTAATTATTAAATTATAATGTCCCATTCTTTATTCTTAGAAACATAGAATTGTTGCTACAGGACGATGTATGTAGTACACGAGTATAGAATACTTTTCTGATTAAAGAAAAAAATACTACCTTCATCTTTTCTGACTGACTTTATTTTATTTATTTTATTTTATTTTTCTGACTGCTACGATACCTGTAGCCAGATTCGAGTTTATAGAACGCAAAATAAAAATTTCTTTTACTTACCTCTAAAAATGACTACGGAAAGCAAGACATCACCCACAGCGCCAGCGTAACGATCTTCCCCGTGGACATTTCGAGCCCATTCTCGCATTTTCTACATGCGCCACGCACATTGTACCAGTTTCGTAAATCCGGAAGCCCATTGTTTAGCACAACTGCACAACTCGAGCTACATTAGTATCCCAGTTAACTGAGCCGTTTGATACAAAAACTGAGTAACTCGATCCAGCGTTTCCCGGCGCTAACAACTAATTGGCCATCGCTTCCCCCGATAGGGTTACGACACGGTGACGACGCTTTTAGACGTCACGAGATATATTTACCGTTCTTTTTAATGTGAAATATGGTAACGTTTTAACGTGGAAATGTATTGTGTTGCTTTTCATTGTTTGGTTTCAGGAAGTGAAGTTTTTGTTGTAAAAAGTTTTAAGGTATCATTTCCAGACTTTGAACGCTGATAAATTTGTACCATTTGACTATACAAGCTTTACATTTTTTGATAAAGATTAACAGAAACAATCTCTTCAATTATAATAATGATTCAAATACAAGAATATGGTTACTTCTCTATATCTGTTACTGTTATTAACCTATAATCTCATCTATTATAAAGGAGTCCTCTTAACTACAAACGATTCCCAATTCACGTCAACGCCTACTCGACTCGCAATAGGAAATTAAATATAATATAGAAGAACCCGTCTCCTGTCGTTTATCGAAATCGTCGCATCCACTTCCTTTCCCTTTCTTCCGCTCTAGTCTTGCTATTCGCAGCTAGCGGATAAAATAGCGATTTATTAATGTGAGAAATTGATTATTTTATTTTCTAGCGTGAGTCACACAAAATGTACAGTTTTATGATATGCAAATCCATGTGTTAAACACTTAATGCTAAGCCTGCGCAAACTGACCATGAATATAAGTAAATAAAATAGTACTAGACATAAAGAAACTATTTACGTGAAATAGTTTATATTTGACCACAGTTAGCCATACTACTACTTTATTATATTAGCCATTTAACAACAGATTTTCTTATCTAAAAACTTTGTTTATCACTCTTTGAGAGTAAAACTGTCTCATGTAGAACGTAATGAATAGAAATACAAAAGCTATCTCTTTTCACTATTTTAAAGTAGCCTTATAAGTCATTTCGAAGTAATTAATTCCAATTTCTAAGTCCAAATAATTTATTGGTACATAATTTAGGATACACAAACACTTATGGACGGAACTTAGTTGGAAGTTTGCGAGAGTACTTGTAGTTTACTTAGTTTACAGCGTAGAATATAGATTGAGAAATTAAATTGGATTGAACGTTACATTACTGACGAAAGTGCTTTCATGAAATGAATTAAAATTGTACAGTGCTATATGGCAGAGAATTTTATAAAAAATATTGGCTAAAAAATATTCTAATGAACCGTATAAGGTAAAAGGGAACTGGGCAGAATTAGGAGACGTCTATCTATCTGCTTTTTTGCGTAATGAGAATACCCAAAATATACAGTGTAAAGGAATTTGTCGATACTGCCTTTCCTCCTTCGAAATCTAAGTTGGAAGCACATTCACTTTACCCCCATACAAACATTGATAATATTTCATACAGCGGTGATGCAGCGCTATTTTCCATATCACTCGGATCGCTTAGAAGATGACAGCTTACGATTTGCACGCATATTCCCTCTGTCACTCCAGTTCGCGGCATTAGTGGTAACGGTCGACGTGTGCGGGCTCGAGTGTTTATTTACGTAGTTTGTTTACATGGAACTATTATAGTACTATTTTTATTGACTGCAAGTTAAATAAAGGTATTTGAGAAAGCTAAGTTAGGTTCCCATTTATAGAGCAAACTATAGACGTAAATGATATTTCTTAACTGGATGACGTAGATATAACATACTATTTTTGTAGTATGTCGAGTCCGACGATAACTTTGTTTTAGAAACAATACCTATACTCAGAATTCACAATATTTCTTATTATAAATCATAACAAATTACTTAAAAATTCAAAATAATTAAACCTCTTCAATTTTGTCTTTGATCACTACAATTAAAAATATAAACGGTCCCATGTATCCCACAACATCTGAACATATAGCCACCCAGCTACGTGACATACCGCGATCGCACGGGTATTTTAGTCAATTTTATTTACATATTTTAACGCTCGATTGATAGGGGCTGATCAATTTCGGTAATGGCCTGATGTAATGCATGCCCATGAACTTATTATAATCATATTATAAGCTATATGATAGCGGGACAAGTGACACTTTAAATTTAAATATTAATTTATTATGAGAAGTCTCCTTTCCCCTTGTGCGGAATGGGGCTGATGCATTATTCATACATATTTTGTCTCACTGATTGATTTTACTTAACGACAAGTACTGATCAGCCTTCTGTGTCCTGCTAGAGCAAGACATGCTTCGTCTCTACCGGGAATCGAACCCAGAACCCCTCGGTTCTACGCGTACGCTTTAATCACTGTACTGAGGAGGCGATCGAGTTCATTATGATCAATTTATAATAATTATTATCAGTGTCATCGAATTGTTAAGAGTTTACTTCTTCGTATTGAGGAGATATGGGTAAAGAACCCTTATAAGACGTAGTAAATGATAAGATTTCACAATTATTATAAACATTGTAATACAACTGTCTATACTTGTAAACCTGACAATGCAACTAAACCAATGAAAACAAAAAAACTACTTCGAAAAAAAAAGGTCAATTAACACATAAAAAATTAAATAAATAAAATATATCTTTAATATCTAAAGCATTTCATTTCACAGATTACAGGTAAATCTATGAAGCTAACGCCTCGCATCAGCAACACGATAGTTCTGAAGAAAATCAATCACAAGGCGCCAAGTCCATTCTAAACAAAAAAAAATATCAACTAATACAGTTTCCGTAACACAACCATGCCTTAGTTCACAACAAATGACGTGTGATACATATTATTTATTCTTCAACATCCAGGATAGTTCAATCACTATTAATTTAGAGTAACACTCGTAAATTAACTGCCGCTGCGTTCATTCAACGTCATCCGACGAAAAATGTCACTCCCATTTCGAACTTTAGTCGGATATGTCGTAAAAATAATACGCATTAACTATACTAATAATATAAAGCTGAAGAGTTTGTTTGTTTGTTTGAACGCGCTAATCTCGGGAACTACTCGTCCGATTTGAAAAATTCTTTCGGTGTTAGATTGCCCATTAATCGAGTAAGGTTATGGGCTATATATCATCTCCCTAAGACCAACAGGAGCGGAGCAATGCGGGTGAAACCGTGGGGCACAGCTAGTTATATATAATTGGGTTAGTTTCGGCCACACGTGCTGTGCCTTTCTGTGAAATGGTTTTATGTCAACCGGATTTAACACTCAACGAGACTCAATAAAAAGTCCGATGTTATAGAAGTATCCGAGAAACAGCATTTTATATATTTCACAAAAATTTTTACCGAACTGCAGATAAAACTCTACCATGAGTCGAAAATTATTATTTTGATTTTTTCTTCATGCTTTATTATTAGTATCATTGTATGATGACAAATATATATTTGTCATTGGTGGAAAAGGACTATATAAGGATAAGGATGTTATAAGATTCGTTCAAATTTAAACTTTATAAGTTGCAATGTTCGAGAAATTCTATCTCATCTGCAACAAGTCTGAAACGGGAATCTCGATGCGGATTTCACTCCAACCAAAATTTTTAAATATTTACCCAAATTGAAGTTAATTCCACAAACCACAGATATCATTGCTCATTGCATGAACCGAAAACACGGTGTGACCGCGGGTAATAATTTATTATAAACGTCATGCGTTTTATGCGGTGGTCAATGTTATGGTCTACGTGACCTCTGGAGAGGTTAACCCACTATTGAGAGCTTTATACTCTGTTAAATTTAAGCATTTAGACGACATAGTTAGTTGTTAGAAACGAAACCGGGCCCTAATTCTTCTATGATAAAGTATCTGCATAAGATGTATTGTGATTAGACATATTTTGTAGACATATTATGTAGTTAGTATTTAGTTAGTATACAAAAAAATAATTTTGCAGAACATCCATAATCATTGAACATCGTCCTAAGCTTTGCCTTGTTCTTGAAAAGCTGTTGTTCGTCTGAAGTGTGGGTCGAAGATTGTCAACATTTGCAGTTATCCCAAGTAAGGACTAAGAGGACCCATACCCACCCTATAAAGGCCCATTCACACATGTCAATGTCACGGACATGTGATCATCCTAAAATGTTTAGACTGCGTAATAAATATTCATGTTATATATAAAATGTATACGGCTAAATGCGATCAATACATATAACATCAACACAATATGTGCCCGAAGGTCGGAGACGCATCTGTGTATATCGTGATTCTGATTACAATTCACACGATCGACAACAGATGTATGTACCTAATATAGATATACCTTGTAGGTAGGTCCTATAGGATGAAGGCCAGATTTGAAGATTAAAGGACGTACTGAAAGCGAATGTATGCACAAATTACAAGAGAAGTCTCTGATAGCTAATTTGAATTTTCATGTTAACTTTGATGCATTTGATATACCTACATATATCTGTCATGTATTTGTTATTTTAATAGACAGATAGAAGGTGTAAAAGAAGCCATCAACCTTTACCAATCGTCGCTCTATTTAATTTTTTAAACTTACATACACAAATTTAACATGCAACACATGAAAAACTAGCAACATTTTTTTTTTAATACATTATAATATTATATTCATCATTCATGTAATGTATCGCTAGACAATGGACGCTAAAAACAATTCATATACGAAATTGATTTATTGCATTAATTAATTATGTTTAACACGTTGATATTTTGCACATTAATATAAGGTAATGGTAGTGTCATTCCAATAATTAACCAAAATAAAACCGAAACAAATATTATGTAAGCAAATACTTATTATTCTATATAATATAATAATCATAAATTAATTAAAAGAAGCCACTAGAGTCGTTATTCCTAAAACTTTCAAAATATTATAATGTACTGTACTTAATAAAGGTCATAACACAAAATACCTATATAACATCGTGGGTAATTAATTAAATTACTAATAGCATTTTTTAATAACTATTAATACATTTACATAACTATATGAATATAATCTTCTTATAGGTAATATAAAAATGAATCGAAAAATTTGTTCATAACTCGAGAACGGTCTAACCGATTTAGTTTTTTTAAATAATATTCCTTGAAAACGAGCATGGTTCTTTTGGAGAGAAAACGTAAACATGTAGTTGTTCATAAAAATAATGTTAATACATAATTAAGTACAACAAAATACATTCTAATTAGGCGCATGGTGTTTGTTTGTAACCTTCATTATAACATACGAATACATAATTTATTTTTGTTTCATTGTATGGTAACACGTTCTCGCTTACAAGTATTAATAGGCTCTGAACGTGACCGACAGACGTACAACACTTCTATATATAGAGTGCAATGAATTGCGTTTCCTTACGAGAATTTCGTTTACTCCTAATGGGTACTGTAAACAAAATTACTGATGTAGACGATTGCTCTAGAGTCTACTTAGACGTGAAAACTATGCTTTATAATCAATAAAAAAATCACAAAAGGAACTCATTTGCACTTTGCGTACAAATTGACAAAACGTGTAAATGTAAAAAAAGACATACGAAGCGTTGAAAATAGTCTAAAATTACCCAACTCGAAGTCAGCATGCACTGGGATGATAATTACCTGAAAATAAAATAATATATTTAGTATAAATACAAATTCTCATACTAAAAATGTATAAAAAGTATTTGACAGCGGTGGGATTCGAACCCACGCCCTTTCGGACTGGTGCCTAAAACCAGCGCCTTAGACCACTCGGCCACGCTGCCTGTACATAGTGGGATGAAATTATCAATCGTATACATTTTATAACAATTCAATATAATAGATACCTCCATAAAGAAATATTTTTTTCCATCATTTTTTCAGTCAATATATTTATACACAGCTATCACTACATAAGTATTATAATATAAAGTCTTTCGTCGCGTCTGTTTGTCTGTTGGCAATAAACTCAAAAACGATTGCAACAGTTTCATTCTGGTTTCACCAATGGATAGTTAAATTTATGGTGATTTTCTACCTACATAAATAATAATAACAACACATCATTTTTAAGAGGAAAGTAATTCAAATTAATAATTCAAAAAACATCAGATAAATTGTCATTTGATATTGAAACAAAAAAAAATGGTTGCCTGTAAAGTCGGTTTTACGGGCGAAGATTTTACGTGACAACGTCTCTCTCTCGTTCGGTGACTCATCGTAACGTTACCGAGCGTTACACTTTTTCATAAGTGACTCCCAGCCGCAACCTAATTTAAGACGTTGTCACGTCAAAAAAATCATAAATTGTAGATATTGAAACAAAAAAAAAATCATAAATTGTAGACTTCCAATAACGTAACCACAACAGATCAATATCATCCTACATCATGTGCCAAAAAGCAAGTATTTTCTTGGCGATTGGCGCCTCTAAACAAAAAAGAAGCATACCCATTAAACAAACGAGATTACAAAAACCGTCTCATTTACAGGGATTGGCGTACTCAACGCAATCAGGGATTTATGCCCCATAATAGCTCGATACGTGACACCCACCTCGCTAACTAACCTATAATAACGCTTATTACAATAACTCCATCATTGCATTTCCGAGAAATTGTTAATGCTGTTCTGAAATGCACAAAAGATTGAGAAATTGAGGGTATCTGATTATAGTTCTTAGTGCAGATTAATATTGCTCAATCAAATCATCATTATGGTATTTAAATATATTGTTACCATGAAGATAGAACGTTATATTCATAGCTATATACGTAATTACTTAAACTGTATTCATATCTACAATTTAACTAAATTATGTGTCAATAGTTTTTATACCCGGCGCGGCCTAAGATGATCCCTATGACACTGACAGTTATTCTCAAGAGACAAACTTGTAATGGCGTCACCATTAAATTAGAAACGTATTGGAGGCGTCTAAAAATGGCATTTATTAATTTTTACGTAGCTTTATGCTATTACAATGATATTCCGTTGGCATTATAACAATTCTTAACATTTACGAGAAATTATATCAATCTGACTTTACGTTTACGTCCTTCAAAACTTACATCGTTGGCATTTATCGACTAGTGCGGAAGTATCGATAAACAAATTTCGATAATGGAAACGAGTTCACATTTTTTCCATGCTTAAGCTATAGTTCATTCACTATTGAATGGAACAGAAGATCGCAGCATAATTAATTAATTAATTTCCGTTCGCGTTAATTTACTTACCTATGATAATATAAGTTATAGAAAAATTAAATGGGGGATTCCATTTTCATGATAAAATAATATACACTGTGTTAAACGGGTTAAAAATTACGAGAAAATGATAAGGTGCATTTTTATGTTTTGGAAAACTTTCGTTTTACTTACCGTTTCGTTTACATAATAGACGTTAAAAATTCATTTTATAATATTTGTAAAAACATGTTTACC
Source organism: Colias croceus (assembly GCF_905220415.1). NCBI lineage: Eukaryota > Metazoa > Arthropoda > Insecta > Lepidoptera > Pieridae > Colias > Colias croceus. The sequence goes on from NC_059547.1 coordinate 3,278,884, forward strand.
GACGTGGCTGAATGCAAACCACGCCTTTGCCTATAAAATAGTAAAGTATCGACACGATCCATCATACGAGCAATCACTAAGACGAACTGTCATAGGGATCATCTTAGGCCGCGCCGGGTATAAAATGCCATGTGACACGACATCCGCGGCCATTTCTTTTCATTCCAAAAAAAAGCCTATCAACAACTCTACATTTCATTTTTATTTCTTTTTGCTAGTCCTTGGCATAAGCCAAAAGCTTGGCATAAGCCCTGTCTATAAAGACAGGGTCAAAAAATACAATATGAATTCAGTAATTTAACATTCCCATTACTAGAACATCAAAAAACCATTGTAGGTACCTCCAAGCAACAATAATGATGATACAATTAAAAAGATATCATCCCATTGCATTAGAAATCCAACTGCAGCCTGAGTCATAGCAATAACAAATCATCCCACAAGCAAGTTGATTGCGAGCCCACACGCTGCAGTCCTGTGAAAGTGGCGACATTACAGGGACGCCCACGGCCACGGCTCTGATCGAGTTTGAGGTAATGATTGTTCATTTAATTAGTTGGATGCAATGATCTCTAGAGTTTATATAGAAATAACAGAGGCTACAATAGACAATAGTTTCGAAAGGGTGTAGTTTCTTATAGATCATATGTAAGATTGAGAGACATTAAGTTTCCTGAGTTTATCTACCTGAAGAATTTAACAAAGTCAGACTCTATATTTCTAATTTAAATTTTAGTGGATATTGGATAATAATTAACATGAATAAAGTAGATTAAAACTTATTTACCAAACTAAACTAATGTTAACTTGAATTACGCTTGGTATACAAAATTTTAATAAAGAATAAATTTCCAAGAACTGCTCAAAAGCGTTTACCATAAATTTTATTAATAGGCTTCAAATTAATATAATCCCTAAAGCAACAAATTTCAAGAATAGCACAGACACCATTGTTTTACAGGAACATAATATAACCAAAGCTATTCATCCGAAAATCCACGAGATTAAACAGAAAATCGGGCGATCAGACAAAGGGAGTTGTGTCGAACATAATTTGTGGCCCTTGCGTCCTATAACAATAAATCTTACATGTAAGCAGATTTACGACACTATAAACATGCAATCTCATCAAACTTATTTCACCGAAAGAATAATATGAGCTGTGGAGTAAGGATGGACAAGAATAACGCCGAGAGGTGCAATCATCGCAACCTTTACACCGTTTCGTTAACAGCATAACTGACATGCAGGTACCAGCACGTTTAGCATTTATAGGACAACGTTTTAAATTACAACCTACTCTTCGGCGCTTCGAGCTATGAAAAAATATTGCCTTCCTTCCCATTGTTAAAGATTTATTTCACATTTGCGAAACTTTAAATGCTTTGGAGACTTACTCGAATTCAGTTGCCAAGGATCACGATTATAACGAACTTACAATCTGTTATTAATTATTTAGAGGATAGTTGGAGCAGAAACAATACCTCATTTATCGCTATGAATGTAAAGCAAAAAATATCCTAAGGAATTTGCCAAGTAGAAAAAATGGAGAAAAAAGTACTAATTTTAAAACAAACATTCCCTGCAACTTTCAAGGGACAAAAATTAGTTGAATCAGCAGGGGTGGATTTTTGTGGGTCATTTGTTTTGGAGCCCATAAAGAAACGCCGTTACCACCCGCGGCGAATATTTAGACTGGCTAATGGTTAGCCACCACTTTCAGTTCGCAAGGATATTGCATATTCATGGAGTTTTACATGGTTTTTTTCGGCACACACATATTTATGACACCCTTGCTCTTGAATGTTGTTTTATGAAAGATTAACATACATAAACATAGCTATAGTTGCCGTGTTTTATGTTTTTACTTAGTAATAGGTTTTGTAAAACATAATATCAGGAAAATACATGATAAGCTGAAAATCTAAAAGGTGAAATGACATAGAATATCATCCCCAATTTAATACGTTCAGAAGTTTTGGCATGTTTAAGTTACATGTTTATCATGGACATATTATAATAAAAACCCTAAAACAAAAAGATAATTTGTCGATTTAACGTGTATCAAAAAACTGTTATGAAATGAAAAAGCACTGTTCTCCATCACACAATTACTTTGAACTTCTTTTATTACGCAGTTTAGTACAACATGGACCTAATAATGTCGGTTTTAAGGCTCTCACTGGCTTGTGCTCACAGCTACGTGATAAAAGCCGGGCAGTATAGTGTGATTAAAATAATGTACGGATTTGGGAGCGGCCCCTAATGGGGACTGGCCCACGCCCCGCCACGTGTGTGCTTAACGGAGAATCCCTTTGAGGTAATTACGGTATTTTTTAAAGCTCTGTCATATAATATATTGCTTCTGAAACGTTCGTTTCAGTTTATATTAGAATGTTTTTGGAATTAAATCATACTAATTTTTGTGAGAAGCGTGGTTTTGCTACGTGTAGAAAATATGACGCTCATAAGGCTATAAAATTTAACTGTTTTTAACGAGATAGTTCTATGTGAGTTGGATTTTCTCTTCGGGTAAAAGTTTTGTATTGGCAAAATTTGACATGTCATGATAGAGAAGAATTAGAAATTTTCAATACATTCTATTAGAAACTGCTGAGAAGTTACTTTTTGTTTAATATACATAATACAAGTCCCCATATATTCGTTTGACAAAATCAGTACAGTAACAGAAAATGCCATCCAAGCCATCAAGCCGAAAGTACATGGGATATTTCGTTTAGCAAAGATTTTAGAACGCTCCCAGCGTTGCAGTCAGCTCAGCGGCGATCTATCGTCAAACATGACTAAACAATAGTTATTTTGTCAGCGCTGTGTCGCTTAAAATACAGCAGCCTCTAATCGTGATCGATTGTCGCGAGTTCGTGACCCTGAATAATGTCAATAGGTTGCACTACCTTTCTAAGCGATGCATGTTACACGAATATGGGTTTTATCTCGAAGTGACCACGGATTAAATTCCCGTGGGGCTTTCGGCGGAATTAGAGATCCTTCATAATAATTTTGAATTGGCAGTTTCCTCTGTAAGGTATCGTTGACCTAGACATTGGCTTGTTAGCTAGTGGCAATGTCGTAGAAGAATCAAGTTGGAACTGAGAAATCTTCTCTTTATTAACAAGTATGGTCTCTGCTGTTTTGTACTGAATTTAAAGCGAGTGAGAACAATTAGTATTCATAGAATGGCTTTGTCGAAAACTTTATTTAACGTGTGAGAAACTATTATTGGTTTCATAAAACTACAATAAACTTTCGTACTGGGTGTTTATGAAGAATACTCACTCGTGCTCTATTATCGTCTATTTTTCCTGGTTTGTGTCATATTTTATTTGTTACTAGCTTCCGCCCACGACTTTGTACGTGTATCTCCATTTTTCCCCGTTCCCGCAAGAATTTCGGGAAATCCTTTCTTAGCGGATGCCTACGTCCTAACATCTACCTGCATGCCAAATTTCAGCCCGATACGTCCAGTGGTTTGGGCTGTGCGTTGATAGATCACTATATCAGTCACCTTTGAGTTTTATATATATATATAGATTTGCATAAAACTTTCACCTCTGGCCCGCATCCATATTCACTACGCTATTTACAGATGGAATGAAATCTATAACTTTTTAGTACAAACCCGACTATTTATTCCATACAACTTTTCAATATTAACATTTGTAAATTCAATTACACCTGTTTCCGATATCCAAAGACCAGCTACAAGCTTGGTTTATTGGAATTGCATTTAAATAGTGTCTCACGATTTCAAATACTTTATGACATAAATCGTGGAAATTTCTAGAATTATCCACATAATTCTATTACCAGTCGTTTTTCATTTCCAGAAGAATTACAAAAATCATTTCCAGAAGAAAATTACAGACATAAAACCGTCAATTATTATAGCTTAGAGGTGTTTTCATATTAGTGTCACTTTGAAGCAATAGATAGTTATTATTGTAAACACGGAGGTAGTTTTGAAAATTACTAGTTTGTAACATTAAATTAAATGTGGGCTATTAATAATGCTTTTCCCGCAAATTTCCTCTACAATTTCCCCATTATTTGTCTCTTTCATCATCTTTTGGTCATTATTATTGAGACTTACTTAAATCCTATTCCTACTGGTAAAGATAAATTATACAATTCGCCTTAAGTGCTCCTACAATAAGATAGGTCCATCACAATTTTATAAATAACAAAATAAGTTGGTCTCTATCAATATTATATCTACTAAATGGTAAGTAAACAATTCAATATTCATAATACATTCTTAATGCATCAATGTAAATAATTATCTCTATAATGCCCTGTGAGTGACACATTTCTAAGAAATAAATTTTCGATCCGAAATTTTAAAAGTGCCACACACAAAAAAGAGGGTTATAATTCAACAATCAGCCATTACATGCACTCTCAATGATCTATCCACAAATACTTAGTACCACATCTCCCTAAGCACTAGTCACCAGCAGACATCAAACAAGAATGCGTGATTTACGAGCATTCCGGATGGCGCGCAAATCGTACGTCTGCAAAAACAGCGGGCCAATCAAGCGCTAGCACACGATATCTGCCGATGCAGGGGTCGCTGTCATTAATCACTATCATTTGGGTGCTACTAACCTGACGAATTCTCGGGATACACACGGTTAAAAGGACAGTCGAGCATTTTTGTACCACATTGTGGTAATTTGAATAATGTTTAGGAAATTAAAATTGTAGAGAATAAACGGGCATTGAATAATGAATTTTACTTTGATATTGAAGTGAATTTAGCTACACAGGAACACATTTAATTCATACCTATTACATTATACGACGAATAAGTTTTATCCAAGCATTGAAAAATCGGCCCTAAAAGTATCAAATAAACAAAAGATCCCATTCTGTTTATTTTTTTTTATTTTACAAACTTTACAAATAGGAATTTTACATCAAGTCTTTAGAGACGTGTACATAATATTTTGAAATAAGTTAAGCTATGATAACATATCTTCACTTTGTTTACTATTCGGTCTATCGCTATCTATCTACTGTCCAGATACGATTACTGTAACAAATCTATTGGTAGATAATCTAATACGATTGGTTGATGTATACAGTGACCCACTTCTTGGCTTTTGTTTTGTTAGGAAATATTTGTGCGTAAACAAAATTTTGTGCGTCGTGTGCGAATATTTTATGTTTTAAGTAAACAACTTTATGATACTTACGTGCTAGAAATTATGATGTTATAAAGTAGAAATTGTTAATTATTTAGTTGTTAGAATTTAATTATTCGTTGAAGGGCATACTGCAGTTAATCTTCTTAAGGATCATGCATTTCAATTGATTTTTTAATAAACCAATATACCATATAGAATTAACAAAATGTAGCGTTCATAACTTGCCAGTTACTTGTCTAGCAAAAACTATCAACTTCGTAATAAAAATATAATTAGTCTGTTAATAAATTGCTTAACTACAATTGACATCGTGTTTGACAGATGTCAAACATTATCTGTGGCCATCAAACGTGACAGAGTTACGTATATATACGAACCAACTAAAAATGCTAACATATCGAAAGCTCTCGGGATAGAAAACTAAATATAGATCTTCAGTTTCGAGTCGGGACACGTACGTTTTGTTATATGAAGGTTTCTGATTATTTACCTATTTTGCATAGAGGTAAATAATGCTCTTGATTGTTATCTAAACTTTCCGCTTTATTCATGATACCGCACGAATATCAATGACTTTCTAGAAAATAAGAAAAAGCATAGTAAATATGAAATGTTAGATACCAATCGGATGAATAAACAAAAATATAAAGTTGAAATTTTATATCGTTCGGAACCAATATTAAACTTTACTATAGAAAAACTTCAACGTACTATATCAAAAAGCGACCCAAACACCCATGTAAACGCAGATTTATGAAATATAAACAATGTAAAAATGCACTATCTACGTAATGATCAGATACAAAAACTTGTCGACACGTTTAAAACCACACGGTCGGGGGACATAACAAAATTATACTCTCAAATGGGCCCAAAGATCGATTCGACATGCCTTTTATCTGAACACCATCGGCACCCATACACGAGCCTCGATAAGCCATCTAGATCTAATAAATCATTTTTACTGCGTCTATGCGTTGTCTATACGACAAGTTTTCATAAAGCGCGGGTGTAAAAAGTGGGCACATACCTCATACCCTCCACGATTTCTGAGATTTAAATGTTTTTACTTTGGGTGTTTTTTATCTGTTAAAAGTTATATGATTTATGTAAAGTTACGAATTATAAAATTTATGACGTGAGGGTTAGGAACAGGGCTAGTCCCTGTGCCTAGACCTCCTAGTTTATTAAAAAAATACCAAATAGAATACAATCTTCGCTTTAATTCATTTATGTTAAGATAAACAGTTACTTCATGATGATAATTTTGGTCCATGAATAGAGCCTTCATATTAAACCAAGGTTTCAAAGAGAAACGAACGTTTACAACGTCTTTTATACCGTTCAAGACTTCCATATAGCCCAGATGTATTGAACTCACTTGCCCTAACTGTCCAGTGGAACATGAATGTCAATGATAAGCCTCCCTTATATAGAACGCCATTTACAAGTAATGATCTGTGCTCCCGCCTTACGGTCTTTGTATTATCTGTAGCAACATAATTCGTAAAAGGAATGAGGACGAAATGCCATAATAGTCTTGTATGCTCTGTGAACTGAATGAAAATGGAACGACACTCAAATTCCAGCAACACGATGTACCTTTTTAAAATTGTAAACACGCTCTAAATTAAAAAGCCGTGTTTAAAAATCTAATCCTTTATTTTGAAACCAGTGTAAGTAGAGCCTTTTTACTATACAGCTACTACACATTCACATTGTTTTCTCTAACAAACGAAACGCGGGGGGTGTCAACCTAAAACAGTGTAAAATTCAGCTTCCGAGTGACACGATGTATATTTGCTTAGGATACATCCCTTTTATATATGCGTGAATGAAACAGGCGAAATTAAATTCTAATTACATTGCATTTGACTCAAATTCCTATTAAGCCGCGTGTAGTGCATACCCTATGTTTTGTAGGAAGGGTTTATTGACCTTGGCTTTAAGCCAGTTTTGGTAACAAACGAATTAGGCGGTTTAACAATTATCTTATTTATGATTTATTGTAATAGAGAATGGTAGCTCAGCTGACTTAAGTACATAATTGTCTTGAGAAAACATTGCTATTATACAGTGGTCAAATAACAATATGTTCGGAATAAAGTATAAAACATAGTCACTTTTTATTATTTCGGTCATGTTCATATTTTTTAAATCTAAACAAATTTGAAACGTCACGTTAATTTCCTCTTAATTTCTAGTTTGTCTATGGATCTCTTTTTATATAAAACTACTTAGATATGTTCATTCCTCAATCTTCTGAATATAATAAGTATTTAACTGAAATTTTAAACTATACAAAAACCTTCCGAAATGTAGATTATGATATCCGGGTGAAATAAGAAACATAAAAGGTGATTAAGCAAGGTGAGAGGGTTCGTTACAGCTCGCCCGTGCACAGCACTTAGCCACACGGTTACCATGTGTCCGGATAAATCCGGTCTAGACCGGACACGAACTCCTATCTTATATTTTGGTCTTAGTATAAAGCATTTTCATTAGAGTTTTGTAACATTCGTAGGATTGGGGGTAGAAGTACTTTTTGAGTTTGGACTGTGCACTGTTCTATGAACCCTATCTTATGGGTCTTAGAAGCTATTCAGCGTTACTTTAGAGTTTTTGTAACATACGTAGGGCTTGTCTCAAAAATAATAGCACCCGTATTATTTTTAAGTTGAGGCTGGATACTGTTCTATGGACGGATCTTTAACTTTTTTTATTTTTAACTTTGTCGTACTTAAAAACTCAAATAGATTTTCTTTCGATAATTTTGTAGCATTTTGCTCAGGATTTAGGTTTATTTTCTTTGATTTGGCATTACTTTTAACGTTTTCATTAAAAATTTGTACCTACACCTGAATTATAAAATAATTCGTCGTATTTTTAAACTTAATATAAAATTTTTATTTTACTTCACTAGTCTTTAGTTTTTAAGCTGCCTACTTATTTATATCATTATCTCGACACGAGGCTAGATAGTCTGTTTTAGCAAAGTTTAAATTAAAATATTTGAGGCGGAAAACACATTAAGCGTACAGCCTCGGTGTTTTGCATCGGCCAAATTTTAGTTTCGGCTAGAATTACTTAGCTACGTACTGTACTTATGGTTAAAATTTAAACAGTAAAAAATTTGAGATAATTTTTTGAAATTTACGTTTAGAATATTTTAACATGACTTAATTTTATAAGATGGCTATGATAATAATAACACCCTCATAAAATTTGTATTTTATAGGATTCATAGTAACATAATTAAGTTCAACAGCATTTACCATTCGACTTAAACGAACTTATCCTAATTTTGCCAATTCAAAAGCCTCATCTATTCAACTAAAAAGTTCCCATAAAACTACCAAAAATTTTTAAAACTGAAAACCTTTTGCACCTGGTAACCCTACACAGTTAATTTCCTCGTCGTCTTTGTAATGTAAATGGGGGGTGGCAAGCTCTCCAGCATGTAAACTAGACTGGGACTTGAATAGATGCGAGTGCCTGATAATACACTGATTGGCGTATGTGAATTTTTTAACGTGAAAACGTTAATTACCGTTATTGTGTGAAGTGTTTGGGTGGTTATGTGCCAAGCAGTGTGTAGCCTTTTGATCTTTTTTTATATTATTTTGTTGAGTAAAATGTCAACGAATCGAAAAAAGGATAGTCGGCCGTGCCCCTTTTTTGCTCTTTTTTATCAAATTAATAGGTTTTATATTTAATAACTCAGCCCCCGGAATCACAGAATAGAAAATCTATTGTGTCGTGGACCGATCGGGCCGCTCGGGGCTAAATGGGTTAAGCGTATTAGACCAATAAGCCTATAAAGAATTTCATAAAATTAATCCACTAATTTAAAAAGTGTATGTTAATGCATTAAACACAACAATATATTAAAATAACATTAGAATCCACTGTTTTGTTAGCTACAAAGAAACATCATCATAATGTTAGAAATAGAGTTAACGTCTTTTGTAATTCCATACACACAAAACATCTTCCCGAAGCTTACATAACCTTTTATCAACACACAACTTTGTCCATTGCTCCTTAAGACAACACTCGGCCATTTTCATTGGACATCATTCAGCTGTCACACGCATTCATATTGAGATATAGTGAACTGAATTAGTCGCTTATTGTGAACAAATCACTGTTTACTTTTGTGTAACAGTGTTGTCAACATTCTGTATAGTTGCTTTTTATTACTGGCTCCCAAATTTAATAATACTATTTTACGTTTTTTATAAAACTCATCGAATGCAAGTTTTAGCAAATGTACTTTAAAAATATGCACCTCACATTACCTACAGGGTAATATGCAAACAAAAAATTGCCTATTAAGTACCTACTACAGCTTTTTAATAAAAATATTTATGGTGTCATATTAAATTACTTTTCAAACACTACATTAAATTTGTAGAAATCAATAATTTCAACAGCCAATAAACCGCAAATAAATCTCCATCAATTTCTCACTAGATTAATATCAGAAATTTCTGGAAAAGCAGCTAATATGGCAACACTATCGCTTCATCTCTTTGAGGTGAGTTTTTTGTAGTCAAGTGCATCAACCTTTGAAATGAGAACGTTCGTATTCCATTCGTTTGAATCCACGTTTCGTAATCGATCAGAAAGCGAATGAAAAGCGTTCCAAAGGATTTATAATTTAAAGCTAGTTTTAAATTTAAAAAGCTCATTTGATTTCAATTGAAGTCATCATGAACTGAAATTAAAATAAATTTAATAAAAAATTGTCAAGCTTCAAACAGAAAAAAATAATTATTGCCGATTATGTTCCTTTGTGTCAACATTTTATCATGCCTCACTTTATTATTTTATCATAAAAAGTACATTAAATCTGACATCTTTATGATTCAAACAAGCGATTAATGTGTCTATATGTTTACACAATCAAAGTTCACCCCGTACTTATAAACTGATAAATTATACCATAAACAAAGAGTGCATCAATCAACACTCGCCTCCGTAACAGCGCGTCAAATACTCCTAGAGCATCCGTCGTCAACCCACATCTCAAAATCGACGGCACAATTACAATAATTGAATCAGGAAACTGTTCCCCCTCGAGAGCAAGTTTAAATAAATCAAAGGGCCACTCAGCGTGCCGGTCGCCTATTTATTCAGTCCGCACTCCATAAAAAAACTCGGAGAATATAACGATATATGGATGGAATCTAACGCACACTAGCGCGGTGTGTCCATATGCGGATAGAATAATGCGCACACTTGGAATAGAACGATGGCACTCACACATAGGCAGATCCACACCTGGGTCCACGGGATCGCGACAAAAATCATTATTCACTGCCTTTGCCGCAGTACGCTTGCCGTATACGCAGTGATATAAGAATAGGCTTTTCTAAGCTAGTACGTTCGTGACCGCGCCACCACTTTCCATCAAGTGGGTTTACGGTCAAGAGCTTACCATAGAAAAAAGCTGCCGTATGAACTATGAAACGTTTTTCAAGCGTACACTTCATGACACTTTCCAACGAGTTCAGGAACCGTGGCGAATTGTTTATTCGCCTGTGTCTTAACTTATTATAATTTATTATTTCATTATTTTATGTTGAATTGAACTTCTTTCCCGATGTCATTATAGAGGTAAGTTCGAAATATTTTATAGAATAAAATTTTTACATCAAAATTGATTCGAATATAATTTTATTTTCCGTTCACTACATATTGATATAGGTTAACTGCCCAGAGATATTTAAAACAGCCTTGCAAAACGTTCGGACACCATCTGGCAATAAAAAAACATGGCGAGGAAACGGCGGGAAAGTTGAGGTTTCCCGCGCAATAATTTTCCCTTGAAAATAAATGGAGAGTAACTAATATAATAACACGACCGAGACATACCTTGCTATAAATAGAATGTTGAACTGGTTCACTCTTTATGTAGACAAATTTGAATTGACATTGCTGTTTTTGGATTACACGTCTTGACAAAAATTATGATATTTTTTTTCTTTCAGATTTATGAATTTTAACTTCCAAACAATCATAATATTTTATCAGTTCTCACGTCATTTTCAATTTCAAAATTAAGTACATACCTACTACATAATAATTATGATTAAAATGTCTTTTCCATATATAACTTTTTAAATATATAACCATGCGAAATAATCTTATCTGTTAATTATAAGAGCCAATATTTTTACTGCATGACATAATACAGACTATATTCACTCAATCGTAATGTACAGATAAGCAAAATTAAAATTGCCGTGATAATTAAAATGACGTAAAGAAATTTACAAACGAGTAGCTAAAAGGCTATCATACGATATAATCTTTTTTCATTCAAAATAAATATCACGTAGTCATGGACGTCGTTTAAAAGCAAATGAATAAGTATTGATCGAAATGGTTTAAGATGTCATGACAATAAGTTATTAAATAACAAGGACTTGAAGATGCAAGTAACTTAATTAATAAAATGCTTTAGCTTGCTGTTTTATTAAATTTATTTTTTTAATAAATAGACAATATCAAATTCTTCAAAACAAGTGCCGAACTTAACACTAACTATATAATATATCCATACTAATATTATAAATGCGAAAGTAACTCTGTCTGTCTGTCTGTTACTCAATCACGCCTAAACTACTGAACCAATTTGCATGAAATTTGGTATGGAGATAATTTGATACCCGAGAAAGGACATAGGCTACCTTTTATTGCGAAATATGTACCACGGGCGAAGCCGGGGGAGGACCGCTAGTCTTATATAAAAAATTCCCGTGTCACAATGTTAGTTACCATACCTCCAAAACGGCTGGACCGATTCTCATGAAATTTTCTGTGCATATCGGGTAAGTCTGAGAATCGGTCAACATCTATTTTTCATATGAACCACGGGAGAAGCCGGGGCGGACCGCTAGTTTTATATAAAATTACATAACAATTCTTAGCAACAACGATGTTCCGTACTTACAATGTCAATCATAACATCATTAAAAATAATAACCTGTGATGCGTGAACTTTCATTACAAATATAGTGAAAAACCCATCGAAACTCGACTTTCACTAACCAATATGGTATGGTATTTCGACACAAAGTCAGCAATCATATTTTTGTTGCTTAAACCTCGTAATTGAAATGAGCTAATTGCGTGAATAGTTAGTTAACGAATGGCAAAGCAATGGTAGCATTTTGTTGCTTTATGGTTGTTATGTAAGTTTGTTCGTCATTCAATAATTACAGAAAACTTAACTCAACACCACGATAGATAATTTAACATTTATTTTTTTATAAATAAAACAAAAAATTATAACATTTCTTTATAATATTAAAATTACCACCACTACACTATAACTTAATATATATCACAAAGTATATATCTGTCAACTGTGTATCTATGGAAAAACAACATCAGCTGTACCTACCGGTATTACATTCGTGCCAAAATTCAAAATTGGAATATAACAAAGTCAAGTCCCAGATAACGAATGTAATGTTAGATTGGGAAATATTAATTAAAATTTAATTAGAAGTTTGATCCGAGTCGTACCAGATGTGATCGACGGTAGTTAATTAAGAGCAATTTATGTTTCCGTATTTTCTATTTGCCAACTGAGGAACTGGAGAATTCCTTGATAGAATTGTTTATTACGTTGTTTTTGTTGGACAAGATGTTTTTGATGGAAAAATTAAATTGTATTTACTTTCAGAGTTTCAGCTCAATTATTTCAATTAAGTTACCTTGAAACAGATGATTAATATTGTATTCTGTATTCTCTGCTGATGTTCTATTGTTTCAGAATTTCAAATGTTAGATACATATTATTTTTTTCCAAATGTATGATGAAAAATTAAATTAGGTATATTATAATTTATTAAAAATGTTTGTAACGATGTGTAATGTGTATGTGCAAATGTACCTACCACAATTTGCATAAGAATTAGACACATAACCATTTGATATAGCTTAAATAAGGGTAGGAATTATTAGGTACCTATTATTTATAATACCTATGACGATTCTTTTCATCCTGTTCATTGTATAACGCTTATTAATTTTGAACAAACTAAATTTTGGATAAACCGAATTCGATATTGAAAAATTATCGCAATCAGAAATGAAAGCTTCAATACCACACGGCGATTCATATAAAACGCTTTCAAGGAGAAAATTGCCTTCACATGTATCACGGTCTTGTTTCACGACCTCTCGCAGTCAAAAGCAAATCGCCAAGATTTTTCTAGAAGTTCGCCAAATTGGCAAATAACGCCCGTACACGCGCTACCGTTCGTTCCATCGTGAAAATCTTTCAGTCCGCTAAAAGCTTTCTTGAATAAGACTTTTAAAGTGTTTGATTAGAGGGAATTGCTTAGCTGAAACATTCGTAATTTTAAATTTCCATTTCTAAGAATCTCTTGTTTTAAGCGATGAAACATTTTACAAATAACATATGCGAGATTTGTCATAGATAAAAACGTTTGTGCTCAATTGAAATTGCTTAAAAAATCGAATAAATGCTCTCTTTCTTCTGTATGATAAGGTGACAGAATTTTACTAAAAACTGTCTAACACGAATCGAAACTATGTACTTATAATTTTCGTCTTAAATATAAAAAGTGCCAAATTTCTCCAATCCCACAGATTATATTGAAATTCCGAAACCTTTACATAAACTGTGTTGCCACGTGAAAATGATTTACGCGGCTAAAATCGCAAGTCCCGACCGTTCGCCCGCTACATAAATCCAATGAGTTCCAACATAAAAGAGTTATTATTGAATCACATTTTTCTATCAACATACGGCGCAATACGTCCCTATTGTAGACGGTTGAAATTGATCAGGAAATATGAACTTTATTTTCTGAGATTGAAGTGATATAAAACGTTATAAGTACAGTTGATGTTTTGAGGCGTATGATTTTCTTTCTATCACATTATATTTGTGTCCTAATAAGTATTATTTATTTTGAAATGGGTCAACATAATTATACTTATTATAATTTGAAGATTTATTACATAATAGATTTATTATCATAAAATTGTAGTACAGTTACTTATAATAATAAAAAATGTTTTCCCATAAACTTCAAATCCGATTAATCCCCTGATGAGTACGATCCCAATACTTCATCAAGAAAACAGACCCAGAATAAAGCATGATACACACGTACCGAATCAAATTTAGTCGATTAAACAATAAGTCCCCAGGAGGACTCGGCGGACGCAATAGCCGTCATTCGTTGACTTCCGTAATTTGATTAAACAAAAACGTTTTTCATTTACCGGTATTTGACCTGCCACAGTCGTGTCCCGCACGAATTATGATAGAAAACGTGGGGTGAAAAAATTCGGCTGCGATCGGCCGACGTAGATTACGGTCATTCGGTTGTAGTTTCCTTATTTTAGGTTAATTAATTATTAAACTGTATAGGCATGGAATATCGAGGAGAAACCTTTATAATATTATGGTGAAATGAAGAGATTTACGGATGCTTGTCGTATATTCGATTCAAATGCATTTTTATTTTATTTAACAGATAAAACTGTTCTAATTTTTCAGAATCTGAATCTTATATTTGTCTCAAAATCTAATATCGCTTGTTCCTTTTAATACATTTGTTGAGAAGCTTAATTAGTCCATAAACTTCAAAACGACAGCATCGAGGAAATTTCCAGCTCCCGAACGGTGTTTAAATCGAGGCGAAACCGATGATAAAACTGAACTCAACAAATGGGATACATCCGTGGAAAGCACCAATAAAACGGCAATACGAACTAAACAACAGTCCTTTGTTGTTAGTGAAAATAGCGATACAGCTGTTCAAAAACTAATTGAGGTCGATTCGAATGGAAATGCAAAGTTCTTTAACGTTTCTAATAAACGCTGAAGCAACGTCTTTAACACGTAACAAAGTGTAGATTCTGTGCGCGACTGTTGCAATTCTTTTAACGATTATTGAGCTCCATAGCAGCTGTAATCACGAGGAACTCAGATGCAACTATTGGCGCCAAATTAAGAATTAGTTCTGCTGTTTTCCGCTTGATTAGCAAAGCCATTTTATACTGCTCTGTTGGTCTATTAGCTTATCTATTAAATTTTTATAGATAAAACGTTGTGGCAATTTTTAATTATCACTGATGATCTTCGATTTTAAGGATTCTGTATAATTGAAAATCAAACGAACTTACCAAGTGAAGTTCGATGACAATTATGTGAGCAGCTTCATTCGAAGCGATTTATATTGACGTGGTGTAGTAGCGTTCCTAGCCTGAGCCTTGCACGGGTTTTTTAAAGGTATAAGTATTATTAATTTAAATTTATACTTTTATAATTTTTAAATTATACTTTTTTTTTTTTTTTTTGTGGCAACACTTTTTACCCCTACCATTTACCCCCATCATTTCTCAAACGGTTCGTTACGATGTGTAGGTCATTTGTTGAGAGATATTTCACATTTTGTATTTATATAGGGCAGGGAATATATTAAAATGTTATGTAATACGTTTGTTGTCGAATTAACCGTAATCTTAGGGTGGGTATCTATAAATCGCTTCGAATGAAGCTGCTCACATAATTGTCATCGAACTTCACTTGGTAAGTTCGTTTGATTTTCAATTATGTTTCGCAGCTTCATTCTTTGCGATTTATATTGACGTGGTGTAGATGTTTAGAGTAAATAAAATGTGAAATGGTGATAAAAATTGAAAAACTTATGGTAAGTTTCATATTTTTATTTGCAATAATCAATTAACTATAAATATTATAAATCACACATTATTTTCATAATTTAACCATTAATTATTTTTCTTGCAGGTTACAATCATTATTAGATAACAATGTTTTAGCAAAGCTGGTAGGATCAGTAATTACATGTCTATTGTAAAACTTAGCAAATACTGCAGAAGAATCAGACCATCCCGCAGTTTTGCGTATAACATCAATGTTGACCCCAAGTCTATTGGCAGTGGATGTGGACGCATGGCGAGTACTATGAGCACTAAATATAGAAGTATCTACTCCGCTGTTATGAAGCGTGTCCTTTATCCATTTACTGAGCGTCTGGGAGGTAACTTTTGAGTATGGTTTTTTAAAACTAATAAATAAATGATCATTATGTCGAAGTGTTGATGTTTTATTTACGTACGATTCTAGACATTTGGCTGGACAGATTTCCGAGCGACTATTGAAGTAAGGAATTCTTAAAAGAGGCTGTAACGAGTACGGCTTAGAAGTTTTAATTAAATCTGAAATCATTATTATTATTTCACTTGTGCCTCTTATATCAAGGTCCTTTAATTTAATAAGAGCAAGTGTTTGTACTCGATGCGCTGTTACCAAAGCCAATAGAGTTGCAGTCTTTTTGGAAAGAGTTTCCAAACTGAGTTCATTATTTGGCCACTGTTGGGCTAAATGTTCGAGAACTATACTCGGATCCCAGGTTATATGATATTTAGGATTTGTTGGCCTCGATTTGAAAACTCCTTTCATAAAGCGTTTTACCCTATCATCTTCTAAATTAGATAAAATTAATGATAAGGCAGACTTATAGGAGTTAATGGTACCGTATTTAGCACCTTTATTAAATAAATCGGTAAGAAAATGTAAAACTACAGGGACAGATGCAGAGATGTAGCTATAGTTGTGGGTACTGCAGTAGTTTATCCATGTCTTTATGCAGCCATCGTATTGTTTGTAGGTAGAATCAGATAACGATGATAACATTATCTGTACCGTACTTGGTGACAAGCCTTTCCTTAGTAAAGCTTGCCTGAAAGCTTCGCGGCAACCAACTTCAGAGTTCTGTGTAGGTTGTGGTTGATCCTGAAGGGAGAAGTTAATAAATTAATATCAGGTGCAAAATATATGGGCTTGGTTGTCATTAATTTCTGAAAAATTGGGAACCAGGGTCGCGTAGGCCAATACGGTACCACAACTATACCCTCTGCCTTTTCTTTTATAATCTTTTGCATTACCTTTGTTATTAAACAAAAGGGGGGAAATGCGTAAAAGAACTTATTTTTCCATGAAACCGTAAATGCATCTATCGCCCATGCATCAGGATCGTTTTTCCAAGTTACATAGGTATGACACTTTGCATTACATCTACTTGCAAACAAATCTATTTTAGGGACACCAAAATTAATAGTTATCTCATCGTATGCATTTTGGTTTAGTTCCCATTCTGTATCGTGAAATTTCTTCCGCGATAATTGGTCTGCTTCACAATTATCCTTTGTATTTATATAGGATGCAAAAATAGTTATTTTACGCATTTCACACCACTGCCAGATTTCTCTGGTAACCACATTAAGGTGATCATATTGAATACTACCCATTCTATTTATACAAGAAATTGCGGTGACATTATCAATTCTTAGCAAGATTCGAGAAGAACATAAATTCTTCGCGAAGGATTTAAGGGCAAGAAAAGCTGCTTTTAATTCTAACTCATTAATATGCAATGTTTTTTCACATTCTCTCCAGTAGCCAAAACATTTATTGTTATTACAATAGGCGCCCCAACCGGTGTTAGATGCATCTGAATAAATCTCTAAATTAAAATCTTCAATCCCGAGAGGACAATTACCTATATCTATATTACGGATCCACCAAAGCATATCCGATTTTAAATTATCTGGAATTTTAATTATCTGTTCGTAGCTAGCGTTTTTAAGCAAACACATATATTTATACTGTTCGAAAATTTTAGTATATAACCAAGCATATTGAATTGCGGGACAAGCTGAAATTAATAAACCGATAAATTGAGCAAATTCTCGTAATTTGCATTTTTTAGTATTTAAGACGGTGGAAACTTTTTCTTTAATTTTTAACTTCTTATCGTCGGGTAGTTTTAATAACATATTATTGGAGTCGAATACAAAACCTAAAAATTTGCATTGCATCTTTGGTACTAACGAACTTTTCTCTAAGTTAATCAAAAAACCTAGTCTTTCAAAAAGTGTTTTGGTCAAAGTTATGTTTTCTTGGCATTCTAATAGTGTTCTACCAATACAAAAGACATCATCAAGATAAACGACTGATATCATACGATGAGTTTTTCTTAAAAATTCAAATATAGGTTTTAGAAGTTTTGTAAACACGAACGGTGCGGTGCATAAACCAAATGGCAAACAATTAAACTCGTAAAGGACTCCATCATACTCAAACCGTAAGTACTTTCTGTGCATTTTATTTACTGGTACTAAAAAATAAGCATCTTTTAAATCGATAGTTGCCATGAAACAGTTTGGAGTTATCAACTTTGACGCAGTACGATAATCCTCCATTTTGAAATGTTTAGTTTCAATGAACTTGTTAAGGCATTTTAAATTAAGAATAAATCTCTTGTCACCATTTGGTTTAGACACTAGGAAAATAGAGGATAAAAACTCGCCCGGTTCATGGTTACAATGCGATATGGCATTTATAGATAATAATTTCGACAGACACGTATCAAAATCTTGTCGTTCTTGTTCCGTTTTAGGATACACACTAGGCTTATCGGTTCTAAACGGATAAGACTTAAAAGGTATAGAATAACCTTTAACCCACGATAAAATGATTTGATCATTAGTTATATTACGCCAGTTATTAAAATAATGCTGGAGTCTTCCAGCATATCGCACCTGGTCGATTATTGCCTCCGCTGCGGAGCTGGTGTCTTCGAAGGCGGGTACGTCCGGTCGGGGGGTCGTCGTGCACTGTTGCTCGGAGGTGGACGCGACGCTATGTTGGGCACACGAGCGAAACGGTTGTCGTGGCGTTTGTTGTCCGCCTGGCGCTGCTGAGGAACATAGTTCAAACGGCCCTTGTTGGCTTGATTAGTCGCCACAGATACACTAGGTCTATTTTTAGGTTTTTGTATATTCTTTAAAGATTCACCTGACTGTTGGATAGACTTGGCCGCTTTAAGTTTGTCCGAGATATTCTCACCGAACAGTAACGCATCTCGTTTCGTTTCTATTAGGGCGTCTTTTAATTTGGTGTTAATCGAGGATATTACAAATTTTCTTCGTGTCCTCGTTTCAGCATGATGGCTGTCACACAGTAAACGACACGCATCACTTAAAGGCTTTAAAATTTTTTGTTTTGACGTCTCATTCGCTATGACCATTTGGGTGACTGTTGCAAGAGCAGACAGTGCAACCCCAAGTTGTTTTTGCCTGTAGCTGAGCGACGTGTCTCTTTTAATTAAAGCTTCAGGCAGTGCAGCCTTTACCTCCGGGTTGAGAGCAGGGGCCAGCAACAAATCGCAATTATTGGGAACTAGATATTCTTTGTAAAGGATATCTTTTATTTCCTTAGGAAGTCCTTTGGAAAGGATGTCCTGCCATCTGCTGGCTACATCCTTATGGATCGCAGGGCCGAGCGAGGTGTCGGTTTTTGGAGCGTCTCCTAACAATTGAAGGACGTCTTCATCCAGCTCCAGCTCTTCATTTTGTTTATCATTGTCCACCGATGTTCCCGGTTGCAGTTCAACAACCTCATCAGGTCGTGGCGAGTCGGGACGTGGCGCGATTTCTTGAGGTGACAAAGGCGGACATGGTGATAACGGTCGAGGTGCCTCATCAGTTTGGTGGTCCCTCAGTGGCGACTGGCAGTATAAAGACCCAGGGGATGGCACATCCAATGGTTCGCCTGCAAAAACATTTCTATATAGCAAATGTTTTTTAAAAACAGCGACAGTATCAGCCCAAGTATAGCAGTACGCGTCGCTTTATTTGTGATAGAAGAAACCCAAGTATGGTATCCTCGCATCACTAAGCATTGATTAATGTTGATGATAGTAACAGCCCAATTTTAGCAGTACGCATCACTAATTAATCAAAACAAAAAACCGTTGTATTTTTTAAAAATTACCAACTTACTTATCATATTTTCTTCCGACGAATCGCTTGTAGATTGATTTGCTCTTTTGGCAAGCCGATTTTCTAGTTTTTTAATCTTTCGTCTAATTTCTTCGTCCGTCTTTTCATGTTTCCTTTTCTTCCCCATATTGAGCACTAATTATTTTAATTTTTTAAAATTCAAAAATTATTTTATCGGAGACGTGCGAAGGCTTGAGCACGGAAACGCAGAATGACCTACACATCGTAACGAACCGTTTGAGAAATGATGGGGGTAAATGGTAGGGGTAAAAAGTGTTGCCACAAAAAAAAAAAAAAAAAAAGTATAATTTAAAAATTATAAAAGTATAAATTTAAATTAATAATACTTATACCTTTAAAAAACCCGTGCAAGGCTCAGGCTAGGAACGCTACTACACCACGTCAATATAAATCGCAAAGAATGAAGCTGCGAAACATAATGAAAAATATCTCAATGGCTGAACATAATGGCATTCACAGAACCGCACATACATTCGTATACATATCTATCTTATTAAAGTACCGTGCATATATCTAATTTAATAATCGAAAATAGCATACCGACATAATTTATCAATTTGTATAACAATATTCTACAAGATAATGAATAGCAAAGGTCAGAACAAACGATACCGTCTCTGTTTTACATATATTTGAGAGTAATTATACATTTTATAGTCGTATTTGACATTGAAGAGTATAAAATATCAAGAGAATTACGATTTACGACATTATTTCAACGTTTGTAGCTATAATAATGTAGGTAACGAATAGTAACTAGTATATAACAGGCAGTGACTTTCGTTTTATCTTTCGATAAGGCACCGGTATTCGCCGTGAAATTACTACAATTCTAACACCTATTTGAATTTTATGTTAATTAAATTACCGCTTAGTGCGTTTAAGATGAAACGATAAACCAATTACATCATAACTAATTAATATTTCCAATATCACACGGGACTTTTCGATGATTACACTAGTTAATATTACTTTTAAGCTCGTGTTTAAAATTGATAGTTTAATTTTTTACTGCCATTGAAAAGTAATATTTAAATCGAGGAATACATCCCACCCTTTGAAGATATCGTGTGAACTTATAATATAATATAATCCTAAGGCATATTTCTACAACTATTTTTATGAAACCAGTCCATGTATAACTACGTCACTTGTCAATAATACCATAACTTGAATGCAAGCCATAAAATGGTAATTTAAGGGGATGATAGCTCATGGTATAGAATGGTACTTAAATAATTTATAGGGTGTAGAATAGGAAAGCAGTGGAGTCGTAATCCGAACAAAATAATATCGTTAAAAAAAAAAAATAACACGCTTAAACTCATGAAATGTTTGTACCTATCCTTGATAAGGGTACAAAGTTTGAATTAAATCTGTCCTGTCTATTTAAAGTGATTCAAAAGGAGTCGGTTGTATACAGACATACAGGTGAAGCTAATGAGACCGTGTTAAAAACTAAAGCGACCACGATCCACAACCAGAATATAGACAGATAGATAGTAGACATTATACTAAAGTTACCGAAGTATCTACTTCATAAAACGAAACACATTGAATATTATTAGCCGGTAATTCAAATTAGATCAGGTGAAAGTGGTCTGGAGTACCTACTGCATAGCGTGAAATATAAGAGAAAATTTAATACAGCCCGGGAAGTTAGCATGCATTAAATTTTACCGCTAATAAATGTTGCACAACATTTAAAATGACTTACATGTACGTGCGTGATAAATTAATTGGTTACGGCGTTCATTATTATTTCGTTTTTACGAATTCTACAACCAATATAACAAAAGATATTATACCTTGTGTTTATTTTGCTCACAGTGTTACATATAAAACGTACTATATACCTAGTAAGTTTAGCGCCTAGCAAGCCCTTTTTAAGAGGCTTATCGCTCATGTTAATAGGTGTACGTACGTCTTTGAATTCGTTTCCAGTTTAACTAATAAATTACTTTAGTTAATAAAATGGTGTTTCAGAAAGAATTCTACACATCAGTTATTTTGTCATCTGCCTTTTTTAAATCGAAGCATTAAAATTGCAAATTATTGATAAGATATTTACCGCTTTAACGTTTTAACACTTCTGGCTCTCTCCGGACCTTTTTCGACAAAATTCCTCAAATACTTTTCAAAATGAAGAATCCGAACACGTGATGCGACACAAAAATGCAAATGAAAGCAAAAATAAACGTCGGCACGCATTAAAGCCGAAATAAAAATTTATAGCAAACATCAATTTAAAACTTGATTCGACGACAAGTCCAAAAAGTGAGTACCTCGTATCGGATAAAAAACTGGAATTCAGTTTTTGCTGTGTTACACGATGCTGTGGTTATTAAGAATGTACACGTTATATTTAATTATTGAGCAATTGATCAATTATTATAAATAATGATCTTTAGCAATCGCAAACACATAATATTCTTAATGCTTTGCCCTGGCTGAAAAGGTGTGATCCCCAAATCAGTTTTCGTGTTATTTTTCAATATAAACAGTACCAACAGCAGCTAAATATTTTATTTATGGTAAAACATTAAGTTTAATACCAAAAACCCAATCATCAGGTAATCCAACCCCTAACATCTACAACACTTCAATATGAAACCGCATTCAAACGAACAAGCTTGAAAGACAGAGCGACAATAGCAATCGTCCTCTGTACTCTATACTCTGAGGGAGTGACAGCCCTCAGTCAGCCCCGCGCAATACATCACACTAGATGTAGACAGCCCTACAGAGCCTTTGCTAGCGAGTTTCTAAGCTTGTGTATGATTTTAAGTGTCATTAGATCGCAATTTTTTTCCATCCGTATCAAGCATCATGTTTAATAGCTATTTAAAATATTAACAATAAATGATACCTTTTGATACGTCATTATGATAGAATTTTATGAATGGTTATCATCATATTAATGTATCATAAGACACTGAGTTCTTTTAGTACTAACAAAGACCACGTACCTAAGCAGGATGCTAAAACAATTTTCAGTTTCAAATTAGAACTTTACTTTTAATTATGCCTTATAGACCTGATAATTTTAACACCACCAATATGCGTATTTTACGTTTAAAATGAGTTCATCACAATCTAATTGACACTATATATACCAAAATCTATCTCAATCCTGCCTTAAAAAAGCCTTCATAAAATTCACGAATTTCCCCTCACACAACACAACTCTACATGTCACTAGTCTCGAAATGAGCGCTCTTAAAAGTAACCCAGGAAAGCTTATGTTGACGCGTTTTGAGGTAGTATCAACTAAGAGAACTTTACATTGCATTTGAAATAAGTAATATCGTATTATGAGCATGGTGTTTTAAATATTTCGTTAACTTGAAACTTGTGAGCAGGAGATACTATTAAACATAAAAATTATAGTACTTGAAAACGTTGGTTAAAATTTGCTCGCAATGCGTTAGGCTTGGAATGGCTCTCAATAATAGAATCACAATTAATTACAGGCTGATTGAACTGGGTATTTAATATTAAGTTGAAGATTCTTTAAATAGTTTTCAAACTGAAATTTATCATTAAAATAAGCAATTCCTCCTTAACCTCCTTAACCAAGGCCGTTGTTTGTTCCCTTATATACTTTCTCTACAATAAAATACATTTCACCTAATACGACTGTAAAATCTCCCCTTGCATTTAGTTGCAGGTGCCTACAATTTTTCTTTCCCAACAAATTCGAATAGAGTGGCTCCATCATTTCTGTATATGGGGAGGAATGTTTTAATGTCAGTCCTTTGAAGTTTGAGCGTTACAATTTTTTGTCATAACACGTAGGGTCTAGGGAGAATTCTGCATTAGGACAAATTGTTTCATCTTTTATGACGGCTTGAGATTTTCAAGGAACTCAGAAATGCTTGTTATTCGATTAAATGTAATAAAGCTTAGTTCAGTATGTAGTATAACTTTTAAAAACACAGTTAATTGCTTGATTTAAAGCGGTTATTTAAAAATAACTTGATAGTAAAGAATGTTGTTTTTAGATTGAAAATCCTTCAAAGATATAAATATATGTTCTGTAAGTAGGTACTTAAAATAACCGTAAAGAATGTCGTTCTAGTACTTTGATATAACATGGACTAACTAGTCTTTCCTTCTTATACATCGTAAAGAGATAGAATAAACTATACAAAAGAAGGTATTCTATGCATCAAAGATTATTCTATGCAAATGAACCGTTATACAAGATGACATAATGTATATTATATTAACGATGAGTGTATATTATGCCTCATAATAAAAATATATGAGCCTACAATTTCCACGATAGTTATCAACATTAAATCAAGATACAGGCTCACAGCATTCCTACACAAAAGTGAACAATAAAATATCTCAATCATTTCAAAAAGGCCATAAATTCCGAAATACTTTATAGGCGTTATAAATCACATAACAAGGGAGCTAAGTCGTATAAATCTAACAGTATCAACTGTGAGCAGTCAGACACTGATCAACATAATAAATATAGCACTAGAAATAACAGCGTCTCGAGTGGTTCTTGTAATGCTTGTACCTCTGACATGGTTCTTCATAGAATATGCTAATTTACGGCAGAGTTTCATGCGCTTAACCCTGCATCTTACTGAAATTGAATCCAGTAGAAACTTCGCAAGTGGGTTTTGTTCCGAGTGTTTAAGTTCTGAACCAATTAATGTTTCTTTGTTGGAGGACTCATTAATCATTCGAATGGAAATCTCTTCTGTGGAAATTGAAGTGTTTTAATTAGCAATTTCGCTTGTGAACTATTTCGAGTGTTTTATTATAACAAGCCTATTGTGTAAAATGTACATGTGTACCTATTGTAATTAATAAAGGTTTAATAAGCAACGGAAGTTTAAAACCAACGTAATATAATTATCAACTTATATACCTACCTACGGGCTACGACCAATAGTTGTAAAGGTTCTTAGTGCATAGTGCAAAAATTTATTATACTTGCAATATTAGTAAAAGAAATATGCTATGACAATCCAATTATACTTTTAAAAATTTTCAACCAACAATATATTCTTCTGTACACTAAGTTCATTGCCATTTCCCATAATAGTATAAAATACAAATTTAATTCACGCAAACAGACTAACATTTTCTCGCACACAATCCCGCATGTTCCACTAGAGGCGGTGGAGGGCAATTGAGCACATCTTAGCGGTGCGACGACCACCGAACAGTACTTGAGCTGAACGCCTTACCTGCTACGTACCTACTGATGAATGTATTATGTACTAATGCGTTTAGAGTTCCGCATCTTGGGTGACTGGAGACTATGAACATATCCTAGATTTGAAAACATTGGGGATAATGTCGAAGACACTTCATTAACGTTTATATTTTTACCTCTTTAACCTTCCAGCGGTCGCGCGCGGTCTCTGAGTCCGCAACGAACTTTTTTTAGTCAATATACTGAAACTGTAAACAATAGACGCTTGCGCTTCCGTGATACCTTCGAGGGGGTGAGGATGCACCTCTCAGTAGCCCTGTGACATTCGTCGCATTTACAGGTGCTTTCTTATTTGTGTTTGCGGTCTCAGATTCCGCGCGCGACCGATTGTGTTCCAGAACAATCCAGTGCAATTAAACCGAAGCCGAGGTAAATATTTTATGTTTTTTGTATCTTATTATTACTTTTTATGCTTTAGACTATAATAATATAAAACTTGTGTTGTAGACAATGAATTACGAAGACTTAGAACGTCGAATATCTCGCATGTTAGAGGAGGTGGAATCAGAAGATGAGGTCTTTGATGACGTTTCGGACCAAGAAGACGACCCTATAGAAATTTCACCAGCACAGGATGAGTGTCTTCAATCAGACGCAGGTCGTTGTTACTATTGCGATAGGAAAAAGAACCACAAAACAAAGTATAGTTGTTTCAAATGTGGAAAACACATGTGTCTAGAACATGTGATTGTTATATGCCGAGAATGTTCATTTCCAATAGATATTATGGACACTAATACGAATATTATAGGTTATTCTAAACAAAAATTAGTAGTTTTTAGGTATGTTTTCTTTATTTCATTTTATTATAATTTAGATTATTCTAGAACTTTACGTAAAACGATCTCAAAAATAGATGTCATTTTAGAGTTTCTATTACACAGTGCCAATTGAT
Source organism: Colias croceus (assembly GCF_905220415.1). Classification (NCBI taxonomy): domain Eukaryota; kingdom Metazoa; phylum Arthropoda; class Insecta; order Lepidoptera; family Pieridae; genus Colias; species Colias croceus. The sequence goes on from NC_059547.1 coordinate 3,305,078, forward strand.
GATGAATGTGATTTATTTCTAAGATAATTATAGTCAAGTTTATAAGTTGTTAATTGTAAAAAAGAAAATTTCATTTTGTTTTGTTTAATGTTGATTTATAACGGTGATTTCCACCCAGAGTCAAAAATTTTGAGTTTTTATAGACCTTTGTTCTATTAAGTACAAATAAAAGAAGTAATGAGTAATTAAGTTGTTTTTATTTTATTTCACATGTTTAAGACCTCTTTTTAATCATGTGCTATACAATAAGTCAAAATATTCATTTGTTTTCCCAAACGAGACACTTGAATTTGCGGAATCACAGACCGCGCGCGACTGCTTATGTTCGGCGCAAGGGTGCGACCGCTGGAAGGTTAAACATTTTAATATCGTTATTACAAATATGAGATTAGTGGCGGTGTGTATCTCATTTTAGGCTACTTTTTAATAAGTTGTAGCCTTATTCACAGAATATACTAACTGCAGCCTGCAGGTATACCTTTTTGTACTTCTTGTAGTTGAATATATTGCAACTGTTTGCAGTATCATTTACGGGTAGCTCAATCGAATCCATTTTCCATTTTTTTCATTTCAATTTCACAGCGTCGTCAAAGTCTCTCTATATCAAAAAGAGTATGCTACAGTTTGATAGAAGCCCCTCATAAGTGCAACGCAGCGCGTTATGAAATCATTACCTAATGTCGTGAACACGTCTGCTCTCTAAAGATACGACAAATTTCTTTCCCCCTCTAGTTTAACTGCTTAAAAAACCGTATATTCTGCTCCCTCATAAGATCATAGTAAAATACCGATAATTTAAGATGGCTTGTGACAAAAATCCTTTGTTGTCTAGACTACAAATCGTTTTACATTAAGTAAATTTTATTCTTAACTATTTATTATATTAAAGGTTCGATTAAGATTTGTAAAAACGTTTTATTAATTTTTTTATACTGCTCTTTTTATGTTAAAGCAACCATTATACCTACTTTTATATAATATCTACCATTTTATTGATTCTTATTTTTATTACGATACTAGTCTTTTCGGTTTGTGTTGTTTTGTCATTATTTTATTTAAAAAATATTTCTATATAATATAATATGTACAATACAATCATTATCCTTTATACTTAAGCGGTACATGTATCTTATTTTCTCAGAATGGAATTACACTTTTATTACATAAAAATATTATTCATATATTGGAAATGTTTCTCATATTCACACACAATAATATATAAAAAATCTTTACCAAATATTACAAGAAAAATATCTATATTTTTTATCACAAACGCCTTCTAACATCGCAAATAAAAACCCTTAACAGATTATCTATCTAACGTATATGAAAGTAATCTCTATGAAAGTATTCTTAAAGTAATCTCTCACAGGGATCACTGAACCTTTATCAAACCGTCTCAAGCAAACAAATACAGTCCGCGTCTAACCACTCACTCTTATCAGTTTATGATGAACAGCCGAGCGACATATCACAGATTATTTATAACAATATCCAGGTAACGCATATTTTCAAGTGTTTAATTATTATTATTTAATTTTAAAATCATAACTATATCAGTCAATTATTTGGAGGTTTTTTTTGGATATAAACAGATATTGTTATTACTGGTTATTGATTTCTATATTATGCCCATATCTGAGACCAACATAAAACCGACATAGGTCATTTATTCTCTGTGGAAACACCATGTGACAGCTATCAATGTTCCCGCCAAAAATGAACTTTATGCAGCTGCAGTTGTATTGATGAAAATTGATCCCGGAATTATTAGGTTCTAATACTTTAAACCTTAAAAATATACATAAACTAACACACATATGTACATATTGTTATTTTAACATAATGTTTATAGTTTATACTATAGACACGACTGCATTAACTTAATGTTTATTAGGTACTCTCAAAGGTAACATAAAATAATGAAAACGCCTTGAAAATTTACATGTTCAAGTATTTGCAAATATTTTGAATATATGATTATATTCAATCTATTTATAATAAAAACGGTACGTAGATATTATACAGATTAAAATATTTTTAGAGACTATACAGAAATCGTATCGTTAAAAAATAAATGTGTAAATTTGATACTAGGGGTATGCCGTATGCCTCTATGGCAAAAAGAAGTTCAGATGCGGGTATATGCGAAAGCATAATATCTATTCACTATAAAATAATTTCTTGAGGCTTATTGTATTAATTTAATTTCTTGACCTCGCCTGCTCTATTTTCAGGATTATTAAAATCATGAGAAAATATCCTATGAAAAATATATTGCCAGTTTTCATATTAATGTCTTGTTAAAGTATTAATCGGGTCGTAATACTCTTAGAGAAGAAAACTGTTCCATTTCAAACAATACCTCATTTAAACATGTAAGGGATTAGCCATAAAAATTCTTCGGTATTTCTCTGTAACCGCACATCAGTGTCAACTTGTAAAACTGGAATTCTAGTGCTTATGGGAAGTTGGATAAATCTATACTTGTTCATTAGTTATAGTATTTTAATATTTTAAATGATATTTAAATTATTGGTCTCTCTATACATGCTTTACATATTATACTGTTGTAAAGAACTTAGTCATAAAATAAAATAAGTTTCAGAACATGTATCTTGAAATAAAGAAATATATTAAACATTTGATTTTTAAAATTACAACTGAAGGAAATGTTATTCGTCAAAATAATATATGTACTTGCATGATGCGTTGCGGATATTTATCGTAGGTATAATCGGTAAATTTAAATCAACTTTTCCCGTCCAAATTTCAATATTATTCCTCGATAAGCTATTATGACAATACTTTTAAATTTTATTGAAAAATACAATATTCATATTCAAACGTATGTAAAATTAAATATTAGATATCATAAACATATATACATTTTTAATGCTTACAAATTTTGAATTATTATATTTAATACGAATTTATCTTATTTTATTCAAGTTTGGACATTCAAAATGTCATCGAATATTGCATATAAATTATTACAATAGAATATCGCGAACCACATCTAATTTCGCATAAATATTGTGCAATCACACAACCGCAACATCTCCCAAATGCGAATCAACTGTCAAATTTAAGCCATTTGAATTCAAAAACACCAAACTACAGCACAACAACACAATATACAGATACAACCAGTAGGGAAACTTCATACAACACGTTCGAAATGGCTCTTGCACACAAGCAATCGTGTCTAAGGGTGTTCTTATATCTGTTAATTGTCATAATACCCTTACGATTCTTGTAAACACGCTTGCTTGAGTGCGTGAGCCATTTCGAAAATGTTGTATGAAGTTTCCCTACTGGCTGTATCTGTATATTGTGGCGGCAATAATCTCAATTGACGTGACTGGAACGAGTAGTCCTCTGGGGTACCGTGTGAATTGCTTATCAAATGATTACCACTTGTTTAGCAGTGAACGGCTAAGTGGTTGCCTACGGTATATGCAAAGCATTGTGTGCATTATGGTTAGGTTAGTGCTTGACCACGATCTCGCCTGATGGAAAGTTGAGATGTGGCATTCTCTTGAAGATCTCCATATACTCCTTGGGGAACACAGAAAATAAAGTATATAAGCATAAAATAAATTGGATTTATATACCTTATAACATTATGACTAAAGAGAACAAGAAACTGCTAATTGAAATTGCAATGCTACTTTATGCATCCATACTCCCGAGAAATATCTATAAAATTATGCACGGCCCATTTAAGCATTATCTATAGAAAGCAGTTATAAGCACGCACTACATATTAACATAGATAATATAACATTAATATCAGTGAAATGTTAATAAGATGCAGTTATGCGCCCATTTCTGCGCAACTACGCACGTCCACGCTTACAGCCATAGTCACAAAGCAATGTAAAGTTATTCGCTTAGAAAACGTCGGTGCCTTTTAAAACAACGCGCCGCGCTTAAAATTGCGACCTACAAGGCCGTGGAAAGCCGAGAAAATGGAACTTTAAACTTGTTTTAAAGCTCGCGTTCTGTCTCGTTCTCTCGTATCGCGATAAATAGAGACGGATTGTCTTGTCAGTGATAGAGTGAAAAAGAGCGATCTCATTTAATCAGATGTTAACATAATTCCATAAATTGCAAGGCCAGTTAGCAATGAGTGTTGATCAAATGCGTTGTAAAGCGCAACGTAAATGCTAAGTAGGTACGCTAAAATTAGATCCGGGGACTGAGCGTGGAAAGTCAGCTTAAGACGATCACATGAATTATTTATAGGACAGGAAACCTAAGGATTTCAAGCTCCACGGATTAAATGCAATTATATGAAATGAAGATAAATGGAATGTAAATAGGCAAGTTCTACAAGTGTTAAAACAAGTGTTGGAAGTTATTTTTTTAATTGCAAACCGCTTGTTAGCCTGCGGGCATATAGGTCAATAGACTTTGTATCCGGTGCACTAGAAGAAAAAAAGAACTTCCAACGTACCTATTAAAATTATATTTGTAATTTAATTACAGAGCCTTTTATACTCATCCTAAACTATATAGCATGTGTCTAAATAAACAAATTAGTACATTTTTTGTAAAGGATAAATAAGGCCTTTTGGGCAAGTAATACCTAAATTAAAGTTCGAAAGAACACAACATTTTAAAATTCTCGTAAAGTGCTCTTTACCTCACACATATATTAATTAAAACATATTTACTAATTAGCATTCTTAAAATAAGCACAGCCACAATTTGTTTTTAGCATTTAAAACAACTTTGAAATGTTAAAACGATAACCATCTGACAAAATGTAAATACGCTCTTAAAATATTTAAAATTTATGAACGAATAAAAATTTTGGATAAAGCGCTTATTCTGTATCAAATTTAATGTTTTTACGTTCATAATATTTTTTTACAGAATATGCATTTTCTTCTATTTTCGATAGATTTTTTCTAAAGAACATCAGACATGACATACTCCATGTTGTATGAGAAATGACACCAGGAATATTCATTAGTTAGGGGAGAAGAGAAAGGGCTTGTTAACTGGTTATTTACATAGATATGAAAGCAAGATATATTACAAATCTGGGCAATCGGGCGATATTCAATTAACTTCTGATCGCTTTCCGTCCAACGGACACTCGCAATTCTTATGAATAACTTTTAAACTTTCCTTATAAAGGCTTATTAGACTTGAACGTCTGTGTTTCTCTATTTACAGCTCTCTTTATTGCTTTCGGTTTAATAAACAACGCTTTAATTTCATGCTATTGGCATATTCTTTGAAACTTTATGCAGTTTGGTATAAACGACTTATTTATTGAATTTTTCAACTCCGTCTATCAAGGCTTCTTCAAACAACGTAAGAAATCTTATTAAGACTAACTTTAAAAAATGTCTGAAGTATTTTTTAATTTAAAATACGATATCGTTTGACGGAAGAAACTCCTAACAACTTCTTTAGTTGATTTTATATTACAGATTTAGTGAGTAAATTACTATTTCTATAACGTCCATTTACGTCTCGGTTTACGAATTAAATCTTATTTATAAGCTAAAGTTTAAATAAAAATACATTCAGAATACATCAAACTAATTACCATCTAAATAAAATGGATTCCAGCGAAACGTGGTAGAGATTTTTATGTGTCTGTTTCAATGAATCTTTTAACTTTTCAGCCAGCAAGTGGTCGGTGCGTTTTGCAATAAAACCTACATCTGGCGAATATAAAGCAAGGATCAAATGGAACCTTTTTACATTCAATGTATGTAGATTAAAATATTATACTATCATGTTTTTCTCTCTAACATTTATTTTTAAAAACTGGAATTTATATTATTTTAGCTGTGTTTAGGAAATAAACGTTTAGCAAATTGCATCTATAGTTCGATTAAAAATTAAAGAGAAAGCTATTACTAACTAAACGTTGATAAAATTGTTTATATTTTAAACTCTTAACCAATCTCTGCTACAGTATACACCATAAAGCTTTTCCTTTGGTAACGTTTGAATAAGATCGAAAGAGAATTCCTTCAAAAGATAACACTTTAATTGTGTGATAAAACAGTCAGGACGCAATAGAATGTGTCGATGTCTTTATTGCTTTCAAATGGTTCGATCGCTTTATACGAGCTTGGATAACGCGCTTTCTAAATATACATTTGAATTGAACATTTCATTTGAACTGTTCTTTGTCACTTAGGTAAAACACTTAGAAAACACACTAACTAAGTTATTAAGATTACCTAAGCTCCTTCGAGAGTTTTTAATATGTAACAAAATCTTATAAGTTAGGTATCATGTGTCTTGCTTTGAAAGAGGTAGAAGAGGTTCTGAAATTATTTACTATTCGATATTCTTATTTATAAGACGTGATATTTATAACGAATTAGCTTTTCGTCCGTCGCTTCGCCCTCTTGGTCCAAAACTTAACAAATTATATACAAAAAACCTTCCTATTTAATCACTAAATCTATTAAAAACCCCATCAAAATCTGCTGTGAAATTTTCAAGATCTAAAGCATAGAGACACATAGATGGTGGAAAGCTTTTTTATACTTTGTATAGTATTACATTATCTGTGATACTATGTAGTGATGTGTCTTATTGCAATTGATTGATTGAAATTTCGGACAACGTATGTATTACAAATAGGTTATACAATAGCAAAATTTATGTATCACTATCGGTGTCTAGTATATGTGCTTTTTAAGCCAGGTTATGGCGCCAAACGTGAGAACTCATCAGTGTTACGACAACACTCACTGTTACTACTGCTATAAATAATAATGGAAGCGAACGTTTACTTGATGGAAAGCGATTCCATTTGATCTTTGCCCATAAACATCTTCAGGGTCACGAACCCGACGACGTATCCCCTCAAATCGTCACTATTAATATTGAAATTTTATACGAAACGTTTTAAAATACCATAAGTTAAAATTCGATAAGTACTAGAAAGAAAATTTAAGAATCGATTACGGTCATTGATACCGCTTGAATGTCAACTTGCGTGTCGCAATTCGCCCTTTACAGTTCAAAGTTGCGTAGTAAAGAAAACAATTACTGATATTTAAATACTTCGTATGTGGTTACGTACACGTTACAAACATCGTTACATTCATACATATAAAGTTTATTCATTTTAGATAACTTGAAAAAAGTATATTCCTGCAACATGAAATAATTTAATAAGTTTTAGTTTATAGGAAATTTAGTAATACTGTTGCTTTTATAACATGAATATCCGAATTATGTAAATTATTTATGTCATTAGTTTATTTTTGTAAAAATTCAGCGATTGTAGGTTTGTTTTTACAAAAGAAGATTTTTCTCGAAATTTATCAGTGCTCAAAGTTGGCATGTCTATCTACAAAGCTAGTTTAGGGTCTATCAATTCAGCATAAACATTCATAATATTATCTACTTCATTCTCCACACTACCTGATTACCCTGTTACTGCATACATAATTCCATTTAGTTATGTAAAATGATAATCAAACCTGAAGCAAGCGAACAAACAGTTAATGCCCTTTTTGCCTCCATCCCGCGCTCGCTTCTCGGATTACTTTTTTACAATAATTTGCATAACACACTGACAAATTAGTGATGTAAGAACCTGTACAATTAACATACAATATGTCCGTGTTAATTGATGTTCGTAATTGTTTAACTAAACCACAGGGCTGAAACATAACATGACTAAATATTTTATTTTTAAAACGAGTAAGTACATCGAAATTTTAGTATTTACCCGTTTTTATGTTAACCATTTTTATGGTTTACTTGTAACGGTAGTGGTTGATAGGAATTGCCTGTTGAACTAGGCAAGGGCCTGTAATTAGAAGCTAATCAAGCGATAAAAAGAATTAACATAGTTTAACCAAACACAGACATTAAAATCCGTACATCGGAAACGCAAAAAAAGAGAACCATATAGCATTAGCATGCCTAAACGTCCGCAATCATTTCCCTATCGCCGATTCGCCAGAACATACGCAGCCATAAAGTATGAGAGGACGCGCGTAATCCCTTAAACGGTAAGCCTTCCGCATTCGTCCCCGTCAGGCCGACCGACTCGTGCCAAGTTCAGAGACCATGCGACCGCAAACCACTAACGCGAAAGCACCGTTTTTGGAGGCACTACATAGCAGCCGCCACTCGCCAGCCAATCCCAGCCAGACGCTAGATCGTAGATGTTTCCATTACACCTCGCACTAGTTAATCAGGTTCCCGCGCTAAAGATGACCAGTCGAACACGAAAGACGCAATTGAACCAGGAATTAATGGTGTAGAAGTTATTAATGAGCGAGTAACTAAAGCGGTAATGAATACGCTAGAACCAATTTATAGAGTCATGCTGATTATACGATAAAGTGTGACTCGTATACGGATGAATAAATTCGAAGAATATCCAAGGGCCCATAAAATAACGATACTGTTAACGCTAATAAAGTGCCCATTTATATATAAGGTACGTACATTTTACAATCAGGACGAGTTTCCTAAGAAACTATAAATCGTAGAAAGCTGCTAAGTTTGAAGTTATTAAATGAAGTCGTCTCGGTGGACGTCTCGTTTGCATACAATAAAGAAATGCGAATTGAATTAGCTCTAAAACGCAATAACCATCGTTCATTGCTTTGAGAATATAGCCTTAGTGGGTTTGTTGTATGAATTAATTCAGTTTGTTTGTGGCGATCGCTTGAGGGTAATTTGTTTAGTGCAATGGATGGATCTATGGGACGTTATCGTGGTGCATTTGAATAGCGGATGAATGAGCGTGTTATATGTAATAAGTACGTGATAATGACATTTGAAATGAATAATGTTTTTCAAAAACTACTTTTTCTTATACATGCATTTTATAGGAGCACAAACGTTATTGATGGATCAAAAACTTGATTTAAATAGAGAATTTTTAACGAATTTTCATATATTACGAAGAACTAATAAGTTTGTCTTATATTATATGTATTACTAGCTTTCCACCCGCGGCTTCGCCCGCGCAGTCAAAGAAAAACCCTCAAAGTTCCCGTTCCCGTGGGATTTCCGGGATAAAACCTATCCTATATCCCGGGGTAAAAAGTAGCCTATGTCCTTTCTCGGGTATCAAAATATCTCTATACCAAATTTCATGCAAATTGGTTCAGTAGTTAAGGCGTGATTGAGTAACAGACAGACAGACAGAGTTACTTTCGCATTTATAATATTAGTATGGATGTATGTGTCATATGTATGAGTATTAGAGTTCTAAAAAGTACGTTTTCTAATACCTATTTCTTACGCATAATGTAACACCAGGACAATGCGTCCACCAAATATGTTGCATACCTGAAACAAAGATAAAAATAAATTTTTATTATTGGATATTTTTAATCATTTATAAAAAAATTCCTTTTCAATTTAAATTTCAAATTAACTACGCCCTTTTCTATTTTTTTGACCCATTAAATCTTTTTAATTAAATAATATTATCATTTTAAAAAGCTTTCCGAAAAATAACTTCCACTAGTTTATGGCAGAGTCAATTTCAAAGCCAATTCAAGTAAACTTTAGATCACAGCCTCCGACAAAAATAACTCGTTACTATAGACTCGAAAATAATTCGAATTGCAAAATCAATTGGGATTTATTTAAACATAATAATATTAAATTATTAAATAAGATCCAACAATAATAAATTACAAATACAAATATCAAACATTATGAAATTTAAAAGAAAACATACATCAAACTTGCAGGAATCCAGAATTTAAAGATAACTGGAAGTAAAGGCGTCTTATTTAATTGAACGCTCCAATAATTACAGAGAGCGTAGGGTTGGCAACAGTAGCAAAGTTCGTAATAAACCTTTACTGCTTGTAATAAGATAAAACGCCTCTACGCACCTCTCACCGACACAGATCTACGAAATACATTATGGTACTGATTCTTAATTAGTTATAGATTGTAATGTGTATTAATTTTAAATTTAATGAGGTAGCATCGTCTGTTCATATGCTACAAACCTAGCAAATAATTAATATTATTAGTTACACGTATAGGTATGTATATAAATTGGAAACCGTTAAATATTATGCTATCCCAATTGATTTAACAAATGAAACAGAACGATTTAACATCTCTTGAAATAAGGTTGCGTTCGATTTTCGAAACCAAAACTTCCTAATACAATTTAATACACAGAACTAAAATAAAAATCAAACAATTATTAACATACAGAAGCAAAATATTAATAGCTATGGAACAGCCACAGACAATAAAAAAATAAAGTATGTATAACCATAGACAACTTTTTCTTTTTTTTTTAAGACCGCGGTATCCGCATACATATTGGTAGCCCTAAAAGGCTTGGACATAGGACGTTCCGAATTAATCTGGTACCACACTGTGAAACGGACAGAAGCGCGCTTGTTCGACTTAACATTATCTTTTACAATCGCTTCGGAATTTTTAACGTGCGTGTTCCTTATTTCGGCGTATCTCGCGATATATGCCTTGAATGATATCGCTTGTCATGAATACGTGTACGCTTCATATTACATATCCACCTTCCTATAAATATGCGTATAACTGTGGTATTATAACCTACACCTACCTACCTGTATTGAAAATTCTTAATTAATATTCGTTATGATTTTACACGCATAACTTCTTAATTTTTAAAAGCTATCAAGAACTGCATAATAATTTACTTATTCATAAATAAAGCGCCGATTGTTATTTTTACCCAATTTATTCGATACAACAAAACTGGAATTTGGTAACCTTCTTTTTACACGTGAAATTGATATCTTATATTAATTCGTTCTGACCTTTAACCTTATACAACCTCTAACCTTATCGACAAAATAGGCACAAATATACCCATCGAATAACGAATGAAAAAAATACTTATAAATCATAGAAATCCTTACAAAGCTTTTCTCCACAATAACAATATATCTCATACAAAACGATCTCCAGTCGTTATTGAAGAACGTGGAACTGACACGAGGTTATTTTCCTCACAAAACATAGTTCTAGACATTATTCAGTAATAAATTAAGCAAAGAAAATATTGGAATGTAGCCAGATGGGAAAATCGATGGCAGTTTGACGCAGGGATCCGCTCCGCTACACAAAGGAGTACAATAAGAAAATCACATTTATACGTACATCTGACAATAATGTTATGCGAGAATATTTTCGACTTGGCTTTCTTTGAACGATAAATAATGGCTTTTTAATTTGGCTTTATGTGTCTGTAATGTATGAAGCTATCGCCATTATTATTTAATACTAGTGGTCCGCCCCGGCTTCGCCCGTGGTATACATATTCCGCAATAAAAGGTAGCCTATGTCCTTTCTCGGGTATCAAAATATATCTATACCAAATTTCATGCAAATTGGTTCAGTAGTTTAGGCGTGATTGAGTAACAGACAGACAGGCAGAGTTACTTTCGCATTTATAATATTAGTATGGATTTTGCCTCATTTTGTTACATGAGCGTACCTAGTTAGACTTTAATGGTCTGTTAAAATAAAAGGACAAAACATATAAAATAATCCGTATATTAAGAAGAAATAGAATGAAGAATCGTAGTGCGTTCGCGTAATTGTGAAAATTGAATTGTGTGTACATTTAAATAATTAGACTAATTAACTTTCTTTTTTAAATATTTGCACACCCAATCAATGGGTAGAATGTATTAGCCACATAACACTGTAATTAAAACATCTAGAATCTGTAACTACATTCTTGCAAATAAATATAATTTGAATTTAAACATTTTACATTAATAAAAAATTGATACAGAAAGCTCCAGCATGGAATTGTGGGAGTCCATTATCGAGTAGCAGCATACTTAGGCTAAATTAATACAAAAAATAATAGAGGCCGCTTCGAATACTATTATCTTCATTTTTTCGGGGTCTGGTGCCAAGTTAATTTTACCCCTCACAATACCAATTGCAATGCTGCACATAACGGATGATGAAGTATTGTAAATAATTAAAGTTGAAATCAAACTACTTCCAACTAATCAAAGCCGTGGGCACCTGTTAGAACGTAATAATTTATTATCTGTAACCACGAACAGGATCAATACATTTCATAATATACCTACAGTGAATATGTGAAAATGTTGCCTTATTTTAAAACAAATATTTATAAACCCTCACAAATCACCAGAAAAAATAGCTTTACTGTTTGCAATATACTACTGTTTCATAATGTTAATTGCCGGAACAGGTCTCTTAGTAATTACCTATATAGTATACCTGAAGATGACACTGACATGCAGAATGTAAACATATTACCTATATTTTATCTATGGCAATGCGGTTATAGCGCGAACTTCATTCGTACAATGAACTTCACGTACCTAGTACATAAATGCATGGAGTTATAATTGGAGTTTTCAGTTAATAAAGAGCTTAATTAAAATAACATGGACGTACTGTAAAGGTTGTGTCCAAATAAAAGGTTCGTTTTAAATGCCAGATACGACATGATTGAGAATTAAGGAAAGGATTCATTAATAAACGTTTAGTAATTAAAATGGTTGCGGATAGAATTCCAAGAGGCTACAATGGATTTATTACTTTATTTAGCCCGAAACTTATGAGAAAATACACAATTTTATTAACAAATTCATCTCTCTTTATTTCCATAATAAAACAATGTAAACTTTTCCAAATATAAATTAAAAATATAGTAACTCGTTGTTCGTAAAATAAATGAGTAAGTAAATGCAAAATACATAAGCAAAGGTGAAAATAATACTTATGAACGCAAGTGCGTCGAGTCACTTCAACATATTTACGGTACTCTGTAGAGTATAGACTACACAACAAATAGAGGCCGCGAGAACGGTGGCCTGCACGTGCTAAGATGATATTGATTACCGTGAATAATCTATGTGTTCATTAGTCTACAGCATCACAAAATATTAGCCGTTCAAAGGTCAATGCGGTAGTTAAGTCTGCATTAATCTCTCTGGCCGTGTGAGAAATTGTTAATTCACTTAGAGCGTTTCCCGCGTTCTAATGGTTTGGAAAATTCGCGTTGATTGAGTTTGTGTGCTAGTAAGGGTGTTTAGGAAACATGTATAGGTAATTAGGCAATTTAGACCCTTGTCTTTACTCAAAATGTAGATAAATAAATATAGATTCATCATTCAAATATGCGAGAAAAATCTTACTAAAAGCTTCTCAATGAAAGCATTTTAAATTTTTACTTTTTTAATACTTAGTACTTGTCTACTAAGTATATATGTAAGTAGATATTAATAAAACACATTACATTAAACTTTGCATATAGGTATTATACACATTAATAAAATCACAATTCCCTAAAACTCAAACAACACGCAATAATATTGTCACCTTTCCCGTGTTAATTAAGCTTAAATTAAGAACACAATAGAGCAAGGAACCACTTTCCAGTATAATAGGATGAATTTTAATCACACCCGTCAGATATATGAACCTCTGATATGGGTCACACTACATCACCATGAATGTGGGGCTAGTACAGAATTAATTTACTCTGAGAGCTTTTAAAGAGCCCCACACATCCGAATATTAAGCACTATCTTGTAATTACATCTTATTAATTTGCCTTGTTATGTATGGTAATCTTGCTGAAGTGTTTTTCGTTTCTTTTGTAATCTCATACATATATGTATTTTTATTTTATTGTGTTGTAAAACAAAATAAATGATGAGTCAGAAACGGGTGGATGGAGCTTTATAATTTGGTATATTTATTTGAATATCATAATAGCTCTGAGGCATTGAAAAATTTACACGAGATACAATTAATGACAATCAATGAACACACATTGTTTCATTTTGTGTGATTTGAGACCTTATAAAATATAACATGTACATTAGTTAGTTAGGTACTAATAGAGCAGGAAGTAGAGTTTGTTACAAAAAAATGTATGAAAATAATTCAAAACCACGACAAACAAATTAAAAATGTTGGACTAGACATATTTTACCCACTACATTCTCGCACACCACTATAACAAGCACTACAAAATATTGTAACGTAACAAAAAAATTAATAAGAAAAGCAGTCGACCTGGGATTGTACGAACGTGTCAACGGCATGCTGGTGGAATGCAAGAATTGTACAAAGAAAAAGTCCGATGCTCACGTACTATGCAGAGAAATGCAAATATTTAAAAGCCCGGGGATGTCCGAGACTACGTCTTGCATACAAAAACTTTCTCCCTTCAAGAAAAATGCTGACACTCCTTTTAAGGCAACCCGCCGGGTCCGACTCTGAACTGTGAACCGCGGAGATTTTATTTTCAAGAGAGTAATTTACTTAATGCGCTTCCAATAAAGGCGTTAACAAATTGAACTTTCCAAGTGACGGCACCGCTGAATAGCAGTTAATTTTAAAACTATTGCCCGTAGACAAAAGCCGGTGTAATAATAACGCAAACTTAAACTTTGATTGCAAATTCGTCATAGCCGTCTGTGAAGTTTGCTCCTCAAAGGCATTACTTGCGAAGTCGTCACAACTTCACCCGGCGTGAACTGAAACAAAATGTTTCTCGTTTCTTGCTCGAACATTTGTTCCGAGCCCCGCTAAGTGCGAAAGAGTTTGTCGTCGACGCGTTGATATATTACCTTGTATCCCTTCAACTGCATACGATTTGTCAGTTTGACACACACGACAAATTATGATAAACGGCCCTAGAGGTAATGGTAATTGTTACTATGTACCATGTGTGTTACGTTACGGGTCACAGGCAGGTTGTAATATTCCCATAACTCTTTATGATAAACATTTTCAGGTTTCGTTCGCTTTGTTTCACTTCCTTGATAGTGAGAATAAGAGAAATATCTGCTTAGTGAGCTTTGACATCGTTGAAATATATGCTCAGTTTTTTATGTACTTCCAGCGTAAACTATTAAAATTATCAATCTGAAGTTATCCATCTTTAATCTCTAAAGTACATTGGTGCAATATTGCCGACCAAATGTTAAGTAATAAGATGCAAAATTGAATTATTTCAAAGGGCGTCCATCAGGCTAGGGTCGATGACTCATCGGTAAACTCAATAAAGAAACGCTCCGAAAAATTTATGTTATTGGCCGGATTATAGCAACGGACGTGTGAACACTCTTAACTCCGCCGGCCAAGTTTAACCTGATCCCTATTTTAGTAAGAACCCCATAAATTCATCTTTGTAGAGTATTCTAGAAAGGCGGCGTTATTGATGTTGGCAACACCTTTTTCCGTGAATTCGAAACGATTTTAAAGCTTTGCATTCCATTTTACCAACCACATTTTTAATAGCAAGAAAATTAGATTTCATCTGAAACAAAATTAATACTACGCGGTATAACGTAAAAGTATGTAGGTACGCAATGCAAATATCTCGAAGTACTTTCTAAGAAATGAAAAACACAATATTAAAGCTGAGCACATTGTTGCTTTAATATCGCGGGATTATTAAGAATGCAAACATTTAAAGTACGCCAAACCTAGATTACTTTTCAAATCGAAAATATATAAAAAGGCCGTTAGGTACTTTACCTATTATATTATATTGTACTTTATACTTTAACTTCTTTTCCTCTTTATGAATTTGTTCGCCAGTTTTCAAGATACACGGTCTTTTCTAGAAGGCTAAATAGTAACCGTTTGGAAACCCTACAGAAGGAACTTGGTTCTCGTTTTTTTGTGTGCGGGAAGATACTATTAAAGCCTACTTACTTCATTTTCTCTAATACAATAATCCTCCCAATTACCCACATATTTCGATACAGCTTCCAACTCTCCATAAACTAGAGCTGTCCGTTTTATATCTGAACTGTCAGTTGCCCTCAGGATCGTTTACTTTCCAAACCGTGGCAGGCACTCGCGATACGTTATCTTAATTATCGGAGCGATAAACTCACTAAAACTAACGGATCTTGCTAGATCGAAACCGTAATATGCCTAGTTTATCATACACTTGGTAAAATATCGCCATATCAATGTAATACACGTATAAACCTTTAAGTGGGCGTGCTATGAAATTATCTAGTTAACAAGTGGCTTTATGTGTCCACAGAATAATAGCTCGTTGCAAGCTTATCAGAACTCGGTTCCCGGTTTAGACTTAAGAAAAAATGGCAGAGCAGAGTCTGTTTATCAGTCAAACAAGTGATAACTGCGTTAAAAACAACCGACTTCAAACTTGCACTTGCAAAATTTACAAATACCTACAGACAAAAATGCTCATAAAATAAAAACTACTGGGCCTATCCGAATAAAATTTTTATGGGACCAATTCGACACCATCCCGCATCGAACAAAAAAAGAATCACGTAAATCGGTTTAGAAACCTCGGAGTAATCGGTGTACATACATAAAAAAAAAAAAAATATATATATACCGGCCGAATTGATAACCTCCTCCTTTTTTTGAAGTCGGTTAAAAAATATGCAACAGATGTAGAATACGTCGCTCATGGCAAAAGATCTCAATTTTTAAGGCTTTATGCTGTCACGATAGTAGTTTTTATGTAGAGAACCTTATAATTTATAATGAAACCTAATAAAAATATGTGGAACATGTGTTTCTTGACATCATACGTTTTAAGTGAATGCTTACTTTTAGTTATTACAGGAACAACTACTTACCTAAACTTTGAAGTGATAAATTTTTACTTCCTTGGACAGTTCCCTTATTCTTCGATCCCTACCTTATCGATTTAACAAATTTCCCTATACTTCCACACCGACAGACCAGACCACTACAAGCATACGCTATAAATCTCACATCACTTTGATCACAACTTACCGCCGTCCCCCGGGACGGTCCCGACCATTTGAAGTTGCGTAAAGGTGTTCCGATCTGATTTGCTTTTGTTCACGCGATTGCGGCAGGAATGGAGAAACGATAAACTTTTACATTATGTGTTGTATATTTTACTGTTTTAATACAGAATATCTTTTTGTGGCCATATTGTAGATTTGCTCATTTCGTAAAATGCTCGACTAGTGTATGAAGAAATGATATTTTAACCGAAATGAAACATTTTTATTTACATAAGATGTAGAGAGAATACAAATAAAATACAAATATACATCCAAAATCTCTAAAATAAAAGAGCGATGAACTAAAAGAACGCTGAAATCCTTTTCTTTACAGAAAAGTCTAGTCAAAGTTAATACGGGAATTTAATCCTAGACAACTATGAACTTGCTTCTTATTTTCTTCTATTGCAGAAGCATGAAAGAAACAGTTGTTTTTCTATTTACTCTTTATAAATGAAAGCAAACAACGTATTTTAAGAAAGTCAAATAATATGGCTTTTTTGATACAGGAAAACTCAACATGCTATTCTTCAAAATAGATTTCATATCGCCGGTAAACATTTTTGATTATAATAATATGTTCAACTGCCTATATTTCTTGAAAGATATGTAATATCTCAACAATTCATATTACAAACAACTAGTAGTTACTCTATTTTAATACCATTGTTTCCATAATATCCTACCTAAATTACCCAATTTACCAAACATTTCGTACCGTGACATAACAGTCACGCCACAATGTTATAGGATTAGGTGATTGGCATTCAGTCACCACTACGGTTCGCTAACCAGAGATGATTATATTGCAATGACGATAGATTGGCCGTATTACCCGCAGTAACGTCACACGCTCTATCACGATTTATTTGTTGATCTTTGACGGATAGTTAGATGTGGCATTTTATTTGACGAGTACACTCCCTTATAAATAACCGCTTTTTGTGTAGAATAATTTAAATTAGACGCAAATTACTAAATAGAATCGTATATAAAATCTATAGCATAAAATCGATAGTATTCGTGATGCAGGCATTACGATAATGAATTGTTATTTGTTGATCTTTGACGGATAGTTAGATGTGGCATTTTATTTGACGAGTACACTCCCTTATACTTAACTAAATCACACCGCCTGTGTCGAATAATTTGAATCACAGGGTAATTACAATTAGATGTGAAAACTCGTAATGCCTTTATCACGATCGCTATAAGGAATTGTTATTTATTGAACTCTGATAGAAACCTAGATGTGGCATTTTATTTGACAAGTACAGTAAACTCCTTTAATAAGCACTACGTCTTGTTAAATAATTACCTAATTAAACGTTTGTAGGATCGGAGGTGAAAATCTTAGTTCAATCTTAAGATATATCTATCTTAAGATATATCTATCTTTCAATCTTTATTTGCAAAATATAGTAATTAATAGATTGGACTGTTATGACTTAAATACAAAATAAAATTTAGCGTAATGATTAATATTTTTTTCTTCTGAATGATTAGAGAAACTGAAAATGTAAATAAAATTTATAAATAAAGCAAGCAGCGTATCGGCAAATTGAATTGCATAAAATGCTATAAAATAACAATATTAGTTTGTCATAAACCACATAAATGTGTCGAAGTGTCACAATTTTATCTATAAACACTGCATTATTAATACTTAGACAATTCATTATAAGGTTTTCCTTTCGCCAGACCACGGGGTAGGTACCATGCTGTTTTATTACTCTTCTCATATTTTATAGATTATTCTATAATTTGTTACGTACAAGACATTAAGTAAGCGTTAAATCTAAAGCTTATATTTAATTAATACTTAGCATTTATGAAGTAATTTCCACGGTAAGTTAAATCTATTAAGTTTTATAATCTAGATTCTAGCTTGTACGATTTCTACACTCACCGGCACGGAATCTTGGCCACTTACAAATTTGCCGATAAAAAAAGTTTGAAGTGTTTTTCACGATTTTTTTGTATGCAGATATGTTAACATATTATTTGTTTAATTTTATGGTAAGAAATCATTGAGTTTGAGAATAATCTTTTACCACTTTTTAAGAGTTACTCGAAATTTGTGATATGTGCGGTTAAGCCGAAGTTACGAATTGTTCGTTTTAAACTTTTTTTGATATTGTTTATGCCGTTTTAAGATATTGTTATTGTTGTACTGTAGTCAATGATCATAACAAACAATAAAAAATGCCATTAACATCTGAACAACCTACTCAGGCCATCACAATGATAGACCAATAACTGCCGCAACGTAAAGTACCTAATGTACAGTATGTACCTCGTTCAGCGATGCACTATGCATGGAGAAGATACCAGGAGACTGGCAGCCACATGTGCAGACCAGGAAATGAAGGTGTGAGGTGCACATCAGCTCGAGAAGACCCGTTTATTGTTCGAGAGATACTCAGAAATGGCTTTCTGACAGTTTTTAGGATACGCCACCGGCTCTAAAACACCAGGATAATAAATGTGAGTGAGCAATCGGAGAGAAGACTAATGAAAGAAGTTAATTTGAAGGTTTGCAGACCAGCACGCCGTCCAGAACTCCTCAGACATCACAGAGAAGCACGTCTTCGTTTTGCACGAGAACATGAAAACTGGACCCACAGCCAGTGCGCTCGTGGGGTGTTCACAGATGGCTGCTAAGGCACTTTACGAGCTTCTGATAGCCAACAGTCAGTATAGAGGAGACGAGAAGAGAGGTTTTCACACATCACCTCACTCAAAATGCAATTTTTCATGGAGGGTCAATAATGGTATGGGGAGGTATAAGTTCCGATGCTCGCACGGAGTTATTTATCGTAGATAATGGGTTAAATTTGATCAGGTACATCGAGGAAATTCTCCAGGAACATGTTCAGCCCTATTACAGGTTTATCAGTGAAGAAAATTTGCTACTTATACACTATAACGCACGTCCGCGTGTCATACGATACGTATAAGAGTACCTTCAAGAGGTTATTATTGAAAAATTGGAGTGGCCAGCTCGTAGCCCGGATCTTAATCCAATAGAACACATCTGGGACATGCTTAAAAGAAACATAAAGTTCGATTCCAACCCAGCACTAATGTTAGATGAGCTTAGAAATACAGCTGGGGCCGTTTGGTACACTATAACTCAAGTGGTCTCCAAAAATGTCTTCTAGAGTATGCCAGACTGGATGCAAACAGTATTTAAGGCAAGAGAAGGAAACACCCTTTATTGAAAGGTTCAATTTTTTTTATGGAAACGTTCTTTATAATTTTTTAGCATTTTTTAAGAAATCATTTAAATTTCACAGGAAAAGCGTAAATTCTTGTTTAATTCATATCTACTCGGTAGTACTTTTTATTAACTTCCAATTATTACTAAAAGTTAGTTAAAACATTAAAGTAACTAGTTTTGATTAAATTTTTATTGAATTTTGTAGTAGAAAAGAAATAGTGTTATTTTACGCAAAAATTTGCAGTGGCCAAGATTCCGTGCCGGTGAGTGTAGAAGTTTCACGCGAAAATTTTAATATTCGTTTCTAAATTGACATTTCATTTATACAATCTTTTACACAAAAATTTTCATGCTCTCCATATTTTCCTGAACATAAAAGGAACCTTGGCCCTTCCCTGCACTAGCTAGCTAGTAGTTATTATTATGTGCCTGTACCAAAAATTCATCAAATTAATTAGGTGTTGATAACGATTTTGGGAGGTGGTACTGGTAACCACTTGCTCCATTACATTTACTTAAAAAAGAGCGCGTGTGCTGAGTACACATGTCATAAGTGTCATATACCAAAATCGTCACCTTATCCCATGACGTGACGGTATTGACATGAGGCGACCTTGAAATTTCACTCTCAACGCGCTTATAGGTCTACCAGAATCTGATGGCATATTTATATTTAAGAAATAAAAGATTTTTATGTGGCAACTTATTTGACAACTATCAAATTGGTTGTCAAATTATTTGTCTTTTTTGCAGTTGATGAATAATTTTTAGGATTTTGTCTAAAAAATCTTCGAAAATGTCGAAAAAGCCGCTGCGATCACAAGCAAGAGGTGTTGTTTATAATGTGTATAGAAAAACATTCGATGAAGAAGGGTCAAACACATCACAATTTTCAATTTTGAAGATTTTATTGGTAAAGTGGACTTACCCGTTTTGATACTTTAAATTAAAAAATATTATATGTAGGTAACTATAATATTGTTTGTTGATTAGAATATAATTTTATTAAAACTTATTACAGGAGTTTCCAATACGGCTATTCGTCAAGTCCAAGCTGTCCAAGTCAATTTTATAATGTGTGTATCTGTTAACACTTACGAAAATAAACATAGTTTTATTTTATTTTTATTTTATTTTATAAAAAATTATAAGCAGTTTTGATCTACATTATCATTATATCGATATTTTCACATGGCATACTGGTAATGAATATACAAATATAGGTATGTGTAAATAATAATATGTATTACCTGTATAAAAGTAATATGTATAATTGTATATTATACATGTAAGTATGGACCTACATAATATTAAGTGGATATCTCATTATTAAGTACAGTATTGTCCACTTATGTAATGTGACTAATGATATTGAGGACAAAATAAAATATAAGCAGTATCAAGATCGTTCAGTCCATTTTCCCTAGGGTTGCACACTCAAAATTTTGATTTCCCTAATTGCCATCAGATTCTGGTTTACCTATAAAGAAGTTTCACTTCAAAACATAATATGTATTGTGATCATTGAATTTACCACTAGTTTGATCTAGTTTCAAATAATTTGCCTACGTGATAATAGCCATGTGCGCATCCCCCGATATCCGCCAGCAGCACTTTAAATGACGAATTGAGATCAATACATCGCCACTCCCCTTGATAAGGCTCTGATAAACACGATAGCCGAATTGTTTTTAATATCAGATCTCTTATCGTGTAGTATTTTTAAATTTCGCACTTAACCTTGATAAAGTTAATCAGTTTTACGCAAAATGAATCAACGATAAATATAAATTTAAATCAACGATAAAATTGTAATCTATTTACTACATTAGCTGGTTAGGTCATGATCAATTTTGTTATCTACGTAATTACTTACATATTTGGTTATACTTTTGCAATATGAAAATTATCTACTTAAGATCATTGCGTTGCTTATACCCCATCACTATCAAGTCCTAAGCTAGCGTTGCCTAGGTTCCTACTACAATATGAATTAGAGTACTTACTCTGAGTAGCATTTGACAGTCCACTCACTATCAAAGACTTTGCAAACGTACCTCAAATTGTAATAATTCATTTGGGAGCTTGTACAAGAAAGCATCGGTATGGATTAAAACGAGTACCGCTTCATGCCCCGGCGGTCGAATGTTAATTATCGCAATGCATTACAACTGACCCGGGGTCGCACATAAACTGTACATAATGTTTGTAAACAGTTTTATTAAGACTTATCTTCTGTACAGCTGATCTGTAGCCCTAACAAATTATATGTTGCGCCGCCTTTCTCGTTTTGTACCAGTTAGTACAACAAGATGTGTACAATCTCGTTTTATTAAGAATGATATACCTTTTATGGTCACTCTCTCTCCCTAAATTACTTTAACTCAGAACGTCTAGTTTAGGAGATATTATCAGAGTGTGAACAACGATTTGAGGAGACAGAGAGAGCTTTATGATAGGTAAAATGATTCAAGTTTAACAGTACGTTTTCGACAAGCAGTTTTGATCTGTTATAACTGATAGAATCAGCTAACTGATAGAAAGCTGTCAGTCCAGTCTATTGTTCGCGAAGTTTTTGTATAGTATGATGATATTCCTCTTCATCGATCATAAACATCATCGAAACCTGTACTTAACTGTAATTATACATATCAGGTACTTGTGCCATATCTTGCAATCAACTGACGCGTTTCTGTTGTACAATTTTTATCATTCCCTTCGAAAGACCACGCAACCTAAACTGCCTATAACCCTAGGCCACTCACACAGTACATTACACTCATGTACGATGTTCAGCTTCTTGTCAGGGCCTGACATAATAACCACTTATCAGCGTCTGCCGTTTGACATCATAATTTATCCACAAGTACCAACGTTGCGATGGAGATTGAACATCTCATTGCGTGGAACGTTTAATTTGCTTTACACTTGCTCTTTTATTTACCTACATCCGCTGTTCTACTTGTTCTTACTTTTTTATCTTGCTTACGAGCTGCAAGGTAATATTTTAATATTTTAAATCATTTTTCGCTCCGTTTTTAACGTCTTAAGTTCCTTATGCAACCACTCCATTTAAAGAGAAATGTTGTAGTTTGCCTTTTTTTAGTTTGGACTTATCTGAAAACCCGGTACCTCGAGCTAGTACAATTAGCTCAAAATGTTATTCTAAACCTCACCTTCATGTATACCTAATCTTTTAAATCCACCAACACCCAGTTCAATTAAATCATAGAAAACAGCGCAGTACACAGCGAACTGCACATAATAAATTTTCATTGAAAGATTCCTTGCATAGCATTCAGATCTGCGATAATGTTACAAATCACGATTTCTAGACGATCAGATGTCAGCTGCAGTGAAAGTAACGTGACGTGCTATGCGAAGCAAATTGCAAATTATCCTTACTTTTCCAGATCAATCTGGCTCTTGGTGCAAGTTATGGGCTAGAATTAATCGGCGGGAAAATGTACGAGAAACGGATATCATTTCTATTGCCTTGTTTATTAATACTAGGTTCGTCCGGTGGGCGAATACGAAATTTCTATGGAATGTCCAATTGAGTTCCACCACATGAATGGAGGAATCTGTTCAATGATTTGATTTGTACTACAAAAGTTTACCTATTTAACAATAACAATTTACGAAAAAAAAAAAATGAACTTAAATAAAGAAATTATTAAAAACACAACCTGATGAAGAATTTTGTAAGTGATTTACAGTTTGCTCGTTTAACATTCATAGCCAATACGGTAATTACTACATGTACTGACTAATATTATCGTAAATAAGTTAACAATGGTATTACAATGTCAATCATTGTCATTATTACTTTAATAGGCATTAGAAGCAATTTTATAGACACTTTGTAATTGCTTCGTGTTTATTTACTAAATCGCTAATAAAGTTAATACTTAATATTATTTATACATCGTTTAAACTTAATCGATTTGCGCTTGTAATTAAAATTAAATTCATTAATTTAATTAGCATTTAATGAATTAATAAACATGTCGTATCTAAAACTTTACATTGACTGCGATCGAACATTAGACAAGGAGCGACGACAAACTTAGCATCAGTCTTAAAATTAATCGGATGTTTAATCCATAAGGACGTTGATACGGACGTTGGACGTTGTTGATGTATCTCAAAATCTAAAAAGAAATCTAAAAACAAAATTGAAACTAACCTATAACTTTCAAACATCCGAACGCATCTGTCACAGTTGTCATTTATAATCTATATTTTTCGGAATCATTTTAAAAAGTTTTCCACAGACAATCTATCAAAACTAGTAAAAGCATACCGTTCTTCCCGCTTGTGTAACAGTGCAAGTGTCAGGTGGTGTGGCAGTTTGCCAGCATCGTAATAAATGGTCACCAACTTTCTGATACTTAAGAGAAGGAATAGGGTATTTATTCCTTTCAACACTTTTTGTATGTTTTATATGACGTATCTATTCTGTACTATTGCACAGATAATATAATACTATTCCTTGTAAAGATTTATATATACAAGGTTAGATTTTTGAACCAAAACTTTACCCAGTTAAAAGGTAGATTCTATGGGCTATTTTAATAACTCTGTCTGTAACTTCTTTCATATTTTTTGTGTACATTAGCAGTTTGTTTACATTTGATGACAAATTGCAGGAACTATATTTAAGGAAGTACAAACCACGGGGTACACATTGACACAGATTTCCATTGTAATCGTGATTTGAATCATGTTTGTCTTTAAATCAAGGAGACACTTACCTAATATATCCGTCACATAAAGTTATTGTAGTAAAATTCAATATTTTCTTAGAGATGGTATTCATTCGGTCATTGTATAATAATTTATTATGCATTCGATTCAAAGCATATTGCTATCTTAATTTTATCTCCTTAACAAAACGAGATGGATACATATATAGAACAAAGTAGACACTTAGTAACTGATATTCCATGTTATGTAAGCAATAAACGTACGTTAACAAACGGAATAATTTAATTTTGCCATAATAAATATATTTATCAGTTAGAAGTAGTAACATATTGTTTCTTTTGTGTTCGAAGTAGATACAAACCATCTAGGTATATTAACTACTATTTAATCATTGTACAAAGTGTACAAAATTGCATTTATTTATATTTATATTGTTCCTTGCATTCAGTTCTAGTGGTATCAAATAGTAAAATATCCTGCCCTGTATTAATTAGAATAATTCCGCGTCTCTACACCACCGGGAAAAGGTATGTAAGTACGCCTATTTATTTAATTTGGGACGGCGCCGGCGTCACATAAATATAGTATTACCACAGATAATATAATACCATAGTTATTACAGTTCAAAAAAGCCGCTTACAAAAATATAATAGATTATCCATACTAATATTATAAATGCGAAAGTAACTCTGTCTGTCTGTCTGTTCTCAATCACGCCTAAATTACTAAACCAATTTTCATGAAATTTGGTATGGAGATATTTTGATACCCGAGAAAGGACATAGGCTACTTTTTATCCCGGGAAAATGACGCAATTCCGGAAATCCCACGGGAATTATGCGGGTTTTTGTTTGACTGCGCGGGCGAAGCCGCGGGCGGAAACCTAGTATAAAATATAGAGTCGTTTACAAAGTTGACAAGAATATTCAATAGAAATTATTTCCCGCCAAAGTAACTATTTTATAGACATCATCATTTTATCGCGTCTTTTTGTTCGCAACGACGTATTTATAGGCTTTATTCAATACAACGTGTTAATGGGGTTTTATTCAAATTGAAACCGTTAACTGTAAAACTGTATAGCTATTTCGTAGGTTTACGATTACTATAATTGAGGAAATGTTTATTATACCTTATATAATTTATGTATGAAATTGAAACCTTGTGTTTTTGTGTCACTTACTAAGTTTTATACTTCTAAGCGACAAGTATCAATTGTTGAATAAGTATTTATCTAACTAAAAAATACGTATGCCTTTTAAAAATTGTTTATTTAACCTTTAACTTCATTCTTATTTAAATGAACAAAATAAAATAGTATTAGTATGCATTATTATATTTATTTACCTACATTACCTAACATTTATCTAAAATTAAATAACTCTGTAACGGTTTAAGATAAAAATTCTCCAATATTAATTATGCACAATTACCAACTGCATATGTTGTGCAACCGGCCTTAAAAACTAATTAACTGAGACCATTAAAATTAGTAAATGAACACAAGAATGTTGTAGGTACGTAGGTCACAAGATCTTTAAAAATGCGAATGCAAGTAACAAACCAAACTGCTTCTTATTACTAACCGCATTAAGTGTTTGTATTCCTTGCATCGTTTGTGTCATGTGGCAATTGACTATTGAGGCTTGCAAGAGGAATGATATAAACTATAAAGGGATCAATTACACACAAGCCTGTTGAATGATACGGGTCTGTTTATGTGGGCTCAATAGATCGTAATGCATTGCGTCTTAAGTACAGCGTTGAATGCATCTACGCTTTGAAATGAAGACCGTGTGTATTCAGTTACAAATGGGCATATAGTGTTAGGTGTAGGACGTAGGTGTATGTAGCTGTATGTTGCTTGTATTATAATAAAGAAGCAACATAATCTTTTGTCCTTTCGACAACTTGCCTAAATGCACTGAATGACTTATTGAGAATGTATTTTTATGGGCCGATTTTTCAATCCTTGGTTAAAATTTATCCGTCCAATAAAGTATTACACGAACATTTTAAAATGTCACCTGTAAACTGTTAAATACGGACAATTAAATACGTTATTCGATGAATAAGTTTTAACCAAGGATTGAAAAATCAGCCCTAAAATGTATAAATAAATATTCTTGCTTTTTAAATGCAGTATTGATAGTACTTATTTCATGAATCCAGGTCTTATTTTTTAATAAACGTTTCTCATGCATTGTAGATATTCCGTTTTAGAAATAAGAATCACCCTTACTCCCTATAATAATAATTGTAGTATGTGTAAAATCCCCAACTTTACTACTAATTACTTCTCATGTGTTGCACTAAAAGTCTAGACCACTTGAGACACGAGGTACGATTTCGTAGCATATAAATTGCAATGGCGCCATTTAAATTTCGCCCAATATAATAAACCTACTTCTAAGAAATTCCCTGTATAATATTTATAAATAGCCAGTGAAAAGATCAAGATCAAGCGAAGCCTAGTATTTCCTACTTATTTATTAATATTTACTGAATTAAACGTAAATAAATGCAAATAGCCGTAATGAACCAAAAATATTTTATCTGTGAAGCTAATAGACGCGGTATTTTTTATCATCCACAGACCATAATTATTTATTCATCAGTGAAGACGAAACCAGATGAATACCAGCGACTCATTGAATAGGAGTTAACGCGATAAAAACATGATCTTCCGAGATAATCTAAAATATGAGGTATAAAAAGGGAACACAAAAAGGCAGATTGGCTCGTAATCGTGGGACCAGACCCTACATTTTTGACACATCCGTAAGTTGATAAAAGCGAGAACAATGCTGTAGTTATGGATGATAGAATGTGGGTTGATGTAACGTGGCATTATTTTACTAGAAAGACGTTACATGAAAATATATATAAAGTTTTATTACTATAATCATTTTGATATTCATCTAGTGTTTCGTCTGTACGTCGAATTCCTTTACTAAAATTTCCTATGGTAGGTACTATTATTATAAGAGTTTTTATACCAGAGAGGAAAAGACGAAACGCATAAATATTAATTTTTAAAACTTTTATAGGATAACACTTTTTCACGTCCGGTTTGCAGGAAATTAAAAAAGAAGTGGGTAAGTATAACATTTTTAATTAGATTTTAAAGATTTATTACGAACGCCCGAGCGTCGAATATCAGGACAGACAAAACAATTCGCCCGTTTTGCGCAATATTTAGATAACGGGTCTAAATAAACACCATATTTTATTCTACCCTTAAAAAATCCCTTAGCAACAAATCATGGCGATCATCTTTCGATTCCATCTCAGAAGCAATTCGGATGCGCCATAAATTCTCAGGAAGTGACGTCATGGGCAAGGGTTGTGACACGATTTGTCCGCGCCCGATCAAGCTTCCGTACAATTGACATATTTGTCACTGTGTTGCCTACATAACGCCCGAAATATATTTTACTACAATATGCTGTCAAGCGCATTCTATTTACTATTTTATTGTTAGCTTCGATTTTTTACGGTGTTATTGAACGCTTTGTAAGTAAAACGCTGACAATTTTATTTTCATAATATCGGCATTTACTTGCTTTTCAAAAACCACTTATAAGTTCGAAGTGGTTGTCTTTCAAATCTATTATTTACTAGCGGTCCGCCCCGGCTTCGCCCGTGGTACATATTAACGTTTTCTCTACATAAGAACCATCCTCGTACTTCAAGGAATATAATAAAAAAAGAATTATCGAAATCGGTTCAGCCGTTCTCGAGTTATGGAATTACAACGAAAAGTGGCATTGATTTTTATATATTAGATTTAAAGAACGTCTCCAAACTTTTGAATCAGGAAAACGTTAAATTTCAGACAATTTCAGTGGTCATAAAAAGCTGAACTAGATCAAATTTTGTAAGAAAACGCGATTCTAACAAAAACACAAAGCGCCTGAAGTCAATTGTTAGTTTCTGTGGTTTTTACTGATCGTCTGGGTGTCCCAATCGACGATCAAAGAAACCAACAGTAAAAACTGCTTAACGCTTCAGTACCCAATTCTTGTAGATATTATTCGATTAACTACACAATATCTGGCCTCGGATAACTTTTTAACATTGAAATAACGGCCAAATTTCGTTTGAATCTTGGATACGCTGACCTGCCGATGTACCAACCTGTAACAAAAGAAAATACATTTTTTAATAAAATATGGTCAAATATTTTACAAGTTCTTGTAACATATTATAGTAACATAGACGAGAAATTAGAAAACAGAGATATATTAACATTCTTACATGTATAAGTGGATTGTGTATCGTTGGATGTAACAAAATTTCAGCTCAATATACGCAGAAAATTTTCTTAACCTAATAGGTACTGCCTAAATATAACCTATCTACTTAATTCGAATATAGATTAGGTATAATTAATTTCCTGTATAATCACTTCTAATAAAAATAATATTCACAGCTGTGAAGCGGTATCCAATGATATCAATTTACATACCACATTAACGTGTAATCAAAAATGAATTTTTGAACACATCACTACATGTGAAACCGCATTTAGTTATATGAGAACCTTGTTACTTTATTGTTATCTATATTTATGTATTAACAAATGTGATTTGAATAACTATTAGAATTTTAAATTTGTCATAATTGTATTTAAATTAGGTAAATATACCTAATTTATATTAAGACTAGCGGTCCGCCCCGGCTTCGCCCGTGGTACATGTTTACGTTTTCTCTACATAATATCCATCCTCGTACTTCAAGAAATATAATAAAAAATAATTATCGAAATCGGTTCAGCCGTTCTCGAGTTATGCGCTTACCAACACATTTTGCGATTCATTTTTATATATAAGATTACAATTTTGGATACTCATTTAATATGGTTAAATAGATAACATGATTTTTAAATAATTGAATGGCGTCGTTGTTTTGACATATTTTATTACAAATGTGTTAAGTTTTACAATACCTGTGGAGAGATAAATCTCCTTTTAGGTAGGGGAGACCGGGTTTGGTTGTCTCACGGGTTGGTTGTCACAGGGGTCATAACACAAAACTGAACTATCGAATAAGTCTGTTGAACAGCGTGGCAAGAGCGATATAGTGACAACGCTGTCCCCACTTCGCGTCAGACCGCTCCGATCTACCGTGAGGGCCTCACACGAGTTTATTGTTTTCGCACAGCAAAAGTAAATTTTTGTGCTGCTGTGTCGAACCTCGTAATTATACGTTCTTGTTTCACAGTAATAATCTTTCAGTTCATTTGATGATGATGAAATGTGTTTTATAATATCGTAATACAGTTTTTTAGATATTCATTGACCGGAATTTATTTTCAATGTTTTTTTTCTAAAACGTGTTATGGGGCTCGTTGTCACAAATTTTCGGGGGCTGGTTGTCACATGTCAACCAGCTCCCTGTATGCGAGCTGACTTTATTTGCGTTTTGAGGTTGTTTGTTTCAGCCGTTAATTTTCAATCAACACCGGAAAATCACCCTAACAAACCTGCTGGAAGTCCATATATCCTTGATGACTCTATATTGACTCACGTTTATTATTATTTGCTATTATTTGCTAAAATTGTGATTCTTAATATTCAGACTGAAATAAAGACTGTCTACGGTTTCATTTGGTTATTTAAAACTATTCCGTAAAATTATAAGACCAAAAAGTGACTTTCTATTTATAAATTGCCTGTTATTTAGTATGTGACTACCTACCCTAGGCATTGTGACAACCATCCCTGACCCGGGGTTATAAGTCACATTTTTCTTTAGGATGAAAATACATAATATTTCTACAACTGATAATATAATACAAAAATACGTTTATTTATTTTGTAACAGAATAATTACACTATCGTTTGGTATACAAATATCATTCCTAAACAACGTATTTTGGAAGTTACATAAAAAAAGTTAAAAATGTGACTTTCATCCCCGCTCTCCCCTACTTATATAATTAAATTTTTGATATCAGCAATTAATAACAACTCCACATAAATATTTTCCTATTTATATTTTAATTAAAGCCACTTTAAAAATAGTTAATTGCTGTTCTATGTTCAACTGTTCACATTTATCCTCAAAACATGATCTCGCACTACTAAATTTCAATGTTACGGCCGTCCGTCCGCTGAACGCTTGCTCGCCTGTCGCATTACACGGACGCTCCGCCAGACCTTGTACAGCGAAAAGGTCGAATTAATTTACTAGTATCAACATAAACTGTTACTACAGATAACTTTTTTTTAATTTTAGTCTGTATTTTTTACGGAACAGCGCGCGGGAGCGGAAAAAAAAAAGAAATGAAAACGAACGAACGACTAAATTCAAAAATGGAACTCTTATCGAAATTGCCTTCGATATAATTAATTTCAAAAACCACATAAAACTGTTAACAGATAAAATTTTATCAAACCTTTTTGTGTTTGTGTTTTTATAATGATAATTAAACTTTCCTGATTTTTTTATAAGAATATTTTAACATAATCATGTAAAGATACGGTACAAAAGAAGCCCCAAAAATCGTCCTTTTAACAACAAATTCCATACAATAATAAATTAAGTATACAATAATTAATCTTTGTAGAGGCATGTTTAGAAAAAACAAAGAGTTCGAGTTTATACGGATTCACGTTTGAATTGCGAAATAATATTATCTAAAGAAAAGAATCTCTATACCTACCACAGTAGATAGATATATCATACACCTACATCTGTATTTTAAATTCTTTAGTATAAAATTTCTTAAATATTAAAGAAAGAAGCGTAAGAATTAAAAAGGAAAAGATCAATAAAGAAAAACATTGATATCGTTATTTATGTTGTAATGCTCTCTTTTTGTAAAGCCCCAGGATGAACAAAAACAACTTGTTTCTTGTAAGATATCGAGTTGTAGTAATAACTTTTTGATAATCCCACACCTCATCTTAGTTTGCGTCTAGAATCTTATTAAGTCCAGAACTTTTTCTGTTACACAAATTGACTCTTGCCAGCGCCTATATTTCTTTTTATACTGACTACACAGCAAATGATATTTTCTCGCGCCTCATCGTAATATACTTTTTATAGTAGTGAAGTTACAATGAAGCAATGAAAAAGTTTTCGTTCTCATCAAACAAACAAAATTCCTTGCGTTGTTCGTAACGTTAACCTAAAAACTATTCTCTAGACTTAATAGCGTAGAAAACTAGGCGAAAATAGGTTTTCACGCATTTCTGGCGTAAAAGCGTGTTTGTGAAAAGAATAAAGGAGAGAAAGAAACTTCGTATTTAAAATAAAATCACGTGGGTAATAAATAAAAAATTATAAACAACACGTTAAATAAAACAAAGTTAATTCTTAGTTTTGTACGAATTATGAAGTTATCACAGTCGTTTTAAATTAAGCCACGAATCGGAGCTTCATTTTCCGAGAGCGTTCCTCACTAAATTGAATTCAGCAAAAAATCGGTTGGAGTGTAAACGTTTTTGCACCAAAGTAAAATTGAATGTGGTTCAGGAATCACGTTTATGGATTGTTACGCCGAGTGAAAAAATTGTAGGCCTTGTGTCGACACCAATTGTTGTTCCACTGTTTCAGCGCTTGCTTTCAGCGATTTAAGGCTTTTACATCCTCGACGAAAACATTATTACGTGCTTTGAAACAGAGACTTTCTTTCAGTCGTGTTCTAGAAATGTCGATTGTAGACGGAGAAATAGTGGCCTATATGGAAAAAGGACGAGAAATTTATATTTTGCTCATTCAGTAAGAAATTTTAATATAATTAAACTTCAACATACTTATAACTTCTTCCGCGAAAAATTTTATTAAGGGAGAAATTTAACTAAGTAGATTCTATCCCAAAATATTCATAATAACAATGTACAACAATTAACAACATTCCTTCTAGAAATTTCTTAATACTATTTATTTTGTGATACATTCTCATGGCCGAATATAAATATGAGTATTTTGTTTCGCAAATTCCAATCTGCGATAATTTAATTAGTACGCACTGTTATGACGGAGATGTAACGATTTTATGATTCGGCGAATCGCATGATAACAAGGTTATCTATTCAAGTTTTATGAGGAACGATGATTAAATGTTTCAAATACAAGCTATCGGCTTTTATTGGCTGCTAATTGGTGAATGCGGGCCGTGGAAATGTGTCATGGTTGATAGACAATAAACCTCTGTTAGATCCACAGATTATAAACCGGCTGTGATGTAAGAAGCGGATTCAATGTTACCAGATAAAAAAAAATGATATAATAATGTTTGCGCTTCACTGGTTTATTCATTATTTATAACGCGTTATTGCCATGTTAGTCAGTTTAATAATTTATAGCTGTATCAAATTTCATAAACATCGTTCGATATACGTTCGTGTAGATTTGGTTTGAAATTCATGTCGAGAAATAATAGAATGTTTGTACGTGTGTCCAGTGTAGCATATGAATGTGATACAGATTTGCATCCCGAACAAATGGAGCTATTTTAAATGCCATGAATTAGTATTGATTGACGGCAGATGAAGCTATCATTACTCGTTCGATCTGAATCACTTGCATATCATGTTCGATTTACAAGTGAGTTGATACAAAGCTTTTGTTGTAAATTAAAAATGATAAAGCAGTGATTTTTGTTTTTAAAGAAATAAATTTCTGTTGTTTTTAGTAGGTAGGCTATGAAAAATGAGATTTAATATAAGAGATAAAAAATATTATTTAGTGAATATAACCCAAACTAATAAAAAAGGTGTATAAGTATATATTTAATTTTAAGTTTTACAACCAACCGAAATATCTTTTTTTTTGTTGGTTGTAATATTATAAGACATAGAATAATTTATTTATGAAATCAAGGTTTATAAATCCACCAAAGTCACCTTATAGGTATTTTGTTTTACTTCTACGCCATTTTAGTATGATCGGAATAGAAACTTTCATATGACGCTTAGGCCATAGTTGCATCTAGATTCTAGGGTATTTTTCTTGTCTCATTAACCGACTTCAAAAAAAAGGAGGAGGTTATCAATTCGGCCGGTATATTTTTTTTTTTTTTTTTTATGTATGTACACCGATTACTCCGAGGTTTCTGAACCGATTTACGTGATTCTTTTTTTGTTCGATGCGGGATGATGTCGAATTGGTCCCATAAAAATTTTATTCGGATAGGCCCAGTAGTTTTTATTTTATGAGCATTTTTGTCTGTAGGTATTTGTAAATTTTGCAAGTGCAAGTTTGAAGTCGGTTGTTTTTAACGCAGTTATCACTTGTTACTTCTAAGTAATCCTATTAAACTCCATTACTATCAATATAAGTCGAGTTGGTCAGGCACATCAGCATAATAAGACGATATAAAATAACAACCTCCTTCCCTGACGTACTAGAGGAGCATAAGAAGCGCGGAAGTTAAATCACGTACTATCT
The DNA here is from genome assembly GCF_905220415.1 of Colias croceus. NCBI lineage: Eukaryota > Metazoa > Arthropoda > Insecta > Lepidoptera > Pieridae > Colias > Colias croceus. Next base: position 3,339,194 of record NC_059547.1, read on the forward strand.
ATCGTCTATCACTAATACGACAAATACCATATTGGTCAAGTGCACGCTAACTAGCATCGGCTTTACCATACTTATCTGATCTGCCATTCGTATGCCGACTGTTTACCTGTTCGTTGTGCTATAGGAAAACAAATGATCACACAGTTCACAGAAAAAGGCTGTAAACCTCAATCGTGTATACCCTCATGTTGTGTCACAGATAATTTACCTAATACGTACTAACTATACTAGGTTGTTTCAGAATATAAAGTGGTTAAACAGTAATAAGTTAACATTAAAAATCACGGGAGAACGAAAATACTATAAATTAAACAGTTCTTTAGCCATATTGAGATATACTCACCATTGTTCCATTAACAGGGAAACGACAAATCCTATTTGAAACCTAAGTAGTTCAAAACATCTATAGGAACGCAACTGATATTTTTTATATTCCACGAAGAACAAAATCTATTTACTTCACAAAGAAGCAATGTCTGAATGTTTTACAACATACTGGTTAAACACATCTAGTTACAATGTATTTGGAAATATCTTACTGATTATTATATAATTTTTCACACTGCTGCAGTTACATCATTCAAATAAGTATTATTATTAGAACTGTGTATGATTCTATATTAATATAATTTCTAATCCTTGTTTATGGCGTTGGTAAATGGTAGGTATACTTCAAGACGCTTTCGCTTCGTTTCGGTTTCGCGAATGAACTCTACTTTGTATAATGTATCGGTTTCAGTCAATTCACCCCAATATTTAATTACTTACAGCCCTACATTATCAATAGATAATTCATATCCAAAAAGTTGCTGAACAGATTCATGACCTTAATAGACTCCACTCTACCCAAGGGAGTTAAAATTCAGACCGCCGCTTGGCGCTCAGACGCGGCACTTATATCGCGTCTTGAATTATACATAGCGCTACACCTCACAAGCTAATACCGTGTGGGAACTAAGCTTTACAAAAAGTACAGCTATTAACATCGCATCGCATTGTAAAAATACTTGTACGTACGCTTTTTACCTAGTTCGATAATAAAGTGTCATTAGGAAACTCTTTACTGCGGTATGCATGGAGCGTCCATAGCTGTTCGGGTTTTACTATTAGTTATTCATGTGTGTGACCCACTCGTTAATAAAACTGTTTGCTCGATAAACACCTGTCTATTATTGTTTACATCGATAAATCGGCTATCGTAATAGCTTTTAAAGCTTACATGTACCTACGTTTATTAAATTATCCATGTTGTCATAAGGTTGTCATTATATGATTTGTTTGGACAGTTTACTTGTTTTAATTATACCTAACTACCTACCAACATTTAAAGCAAGTTCACAACTAGTTCAAACTATAAAAAGCAAAACCTGGTGTTATATTCATTAACATTGCTTTCCCTTTAGCTATGAAAAACTGAATAAACATTCATTAGTTAAACATGCGAATATAATTGATTCGAGGGTACTACTAACTTCATAATGTATATTTCTTTAAGAAAATCATGTGATCATAAGGAAAAACCAGGAAAAGAAAACAATTAAATTATGATAGCCTTAAACTAGAATAGTTATTTCATAAACCTGTAAAGTTAATTTTGATTTGTTCACTAATAATGAAATATTACAAACGGAAAGAAGCCTCTATAATGTTTCACAAAAAACCCTTAAGGTACATGAATTGAACAATAACGTTGGCATGTACTTTAAAACTTCCGATTGTCAAGTAACAAGTAACAACGCAATTCATACACCCCGGTAATAAAAGAAAAATTCAGAGGCACGAATTTTTGGCGGTAAAACATTGCGTGACATTCACGTGACTTATCATACAAAGAACACGTTGTTTTGCTGTTGTTTTGGCAGAACGACACGCACGATTTGAATTATTCTTTCCCCTGACATCAAATAACACGTAAACAAGTGAACAATTCCAAAAGTTTCCGAGCTATTCTTGTTTTCTGAACAAATCAAGTTGCAAGATTGATATCTCCTTTATAACTGAAACACCTGCACCGCCTGCTAATGAATAATTTACCTATTTCGAACAAGTTGAAGAGACGAGCGTTTGCCGAGGAATTTAATTAATTAGGACGTCTGCTCGGAGACTGATAATATTATTCATCTCTTTTGAGATATTGGTGTATTATGTTTTTATTGTGAAACTATGGTTTCGTGCAGTTTTATTCATTATAATTGTCATTTTAATTTATAACAAGATTGTAACTGTTGTATGGAAAGAATCAGAGAAGATACTATAATAATAATTGAATGTCTGATTTTAAAATAATATAATACCTATTTTAGTAACCAAAAATAAATTTTTATATTCGAACCTTTTGCAATTCCAAATTACATGCAAACTAAATAAAATATTAATAGCTATCTACACATCTATCTGTACTCCTCAAATAAAAATTAATTCACGCCGCTTATTCAATGCTTATACAATGTCATTACCAATCTAAAGTTGCACATTGAAACCAAGAGCTAATTTATTCACCTCGATTAATTTCCGTGAGAGAACAGTTGCCAGACAACAATAAAAACATGTGCCCGTTTACATGCTGTCACAGCAAGTGGCGACAGCGATCCAAGCCACAGAATATTGACATTCGACAAACGTTGAATTGAACTGCGCTCCCTTGTTAGGGATTAAACATCCATCTGATGGACTGTAATTTGTATTTATTTGGAATAGGTCAGTTGATGTCCGCTGATAGATAGCTACTGATTTACAAGCTATTTTGTGCAGTGTATACCGTAAATGTATGTAAGTTCAGATATATTTAGATTCCATTTTAAATATTAACTTTAATTTGTTTGTATAATCATGAACTATCAATTAATATTATGAAAACTGTAAATTATCATGACAAACTTAGCTACATATTTTACACTGAGCTTTTTGTAGAGTTTTAATCCAGTTGGAAGTAAAAAAGATAACATTACCTAAATGTGTCACAGGAGAGCGACAGCAAAATGGTTGTCACAAAGTTTACTTTTAAATTGTTAGTATCATGATATCCGTCGAATTGTGCTATTCCACAATTTTCCTCAATACCTTTAAAGGTCTTGAGAGCATTATTTTCTTATTAGGCGCTGATTCTACTCGTTTTTTTTGCCTCTCAGAAAAATCATTACTATTTCAAGATTAACATAAGTTAAACTAACGGATCTTCAATCTTTTACAGCAGAATTGCACTATAATAGCCAGAGCAAGAACTTTCCTGCTATATTAAAATAAAAACATTCCTATATCAAGCGTCCCAACTTGGTAGCAATACTGTAAAAGACGGATGATCAATCCACGCTATTTATACAATGAACTGAATATCCATAATTTTATTGGAGATAGGGTAGCATGTAGTAAAACTGCCATCGTGCAAAAACCATGGCAGATTGACACAAAATGGACTATTGGCCGCTACATCGTCCGCCGCTCGTAGTTGTATCGCCATTTTTGGAAGGCGATTCTATGAAGAATCCCGTGAGGTAGGAAGGCCATAGTCCGTTTTTATTGCATTGCCTGTTTGAAAGTATGTATTCCATGACTTTCAAGCATTTCCTTCAATAAATTCCTAATAATAGTAGATTTCATGAATAGGTGCATTAAGAACAACAATAATTACATTAGTGTTAAGATAAAATCAACAGATGCTAAATCTGAGTAAGCGACTCAAATGACCCTGAAATTCCATCAGAGATATAGATAATATTGTAAAATAGAAAGAGAAAGTGTTAGGTATAACAGTAGCCTCAAGCTAATACAGTCAAAAGCACCGGATTTTTCATTTATAACATATGCTTTTATTTTACATACGTGTCCAATAAAAAATTGCCTAAGCAGTAACCTCATTTTCATGCGTATTTTAAAAGATACGTTGATTGGTTTTCTATTCTATACAACATACATTTTAAGAAGGTGTAGGTAACATAAATCGTCAAATAAAACGTAAATACCATTCAGCGTAAATCCATCCTCCCTTTTCTTATTATATAAGCTATCTAATACAACTCATCGCTACCCGAAACATGTTCAAATTTGCGAATTTTAATTGCATTTTCCACTTATGAGAAAAGCTATGAATAACATTACTTTTAATTGACCTTCTTTTCGACGTCACTTTACAAGCTTGGTGAAACAAAGGCCAACGACACGTCATCGTTGGCGCTTGGGAAACTCAAATATGCTAATCCAAAACCAACATAGCTGGCAATTGTTTATCGACGTATGTACGCAATTCCACCCTTTTTTTCAAAGAGCAGTTTTATCCTAGGCTATAAATTGGTCTGCTTTTTAAACCAGCAGAAACAAAGACACGTTTTTCTTTTTTTGTCATTTGAAAATATTTTGTTCACATGCTCACATCGCTCGATAATATAACGTCCATTTGTATCCTAGCTTATCTAAAATAAAAATTTGAATATTTTATTTAGAATTCCCACCTTTGGTTATGCGAGTTTCGTGTACGAAAATGTCATTAGCACAGAGTCAAGTAATTTTATTTAAAAGCAATTTCCTTATGAATAAATAATTCGAAGCATTCTATGAAAACGTAACACCTGTTTCAACGAAATTTCGCAGAAAACACGCGTGTTGATGATGAGGTTAAATTCATGAAACACCTGCGACATCAACTTATTTTCCGTGTCTTTTGAACTGAGTTTACTTTAAATTATTCAACGACTCAAACTCCTTTTCAAAACAACGAAAGCATCCATTTTCACGAAGTACAATAATTATTCATACGTTTCATTTATTTAGTGAAACATTTCATTAATAAACATCAGAACTCACAGACAACGCAAAACAAATTAAATTCCTTCAAACAATTTATCGCATGGATGTGAACAATAAATACAAAGCCAATATGTTTAATAAAGTAAACACAATTTATAATACGGCGTAAACAAAGTCGTACGTTACATTTCTTTGAACGGTCTTGAGCAAACAATCTCAATTCGCCTGTGTACAGTTTATTTTGCTTTCCACTTAGCAGCTTACTGTCCGAGTAGTAACTGATCACACGTATTTAGCGTCTACTTAGCTTAAAATCCGTGTGTTTGGAGATGTTTAGTTTGTTGTTGGAAAGTAACTAGAAGTGTTTTGATTTGTAGATAAGGTTTAAAAAGCATGAAAGTACTAAATGGAACTGGAAATGGAACTTCTTAACTTGGAATTCAGTTTCTGTTTTAACTACCAACTTGTAATTCGTAAATTTATATTAATAGTAGATAATTTCACGCTGATTGCGCTGAGATTCACAAGCATTTGCAATTTTTGTACCCACCGAAATGCATATACTAAAGTATATTTTAATTAAAGAATCTACCTAACTGTCATGAGAAAATAATATTATTTGTGACGTTTCTTAACAAAGCGCGTATCTTATTAAGAGGGCTTATTCAATTTAACGCAAGTCAGAATGTCCGCGATCTATTACGATAGATCGCGGCTTGCGCTATCCTTTTACTATGAACAGCATAGGTCCACAGGAGAGCGCCGAGCAACATGTCCTCTCTCTGGGAAGGCTCGCTGCCGACTGATTTTAATCGGGTCGCGCGCAGTGTTTTATAGTACTTTAAAAAAAATTGTAGAAAAATAATAGTGGTACCTTAGTTGATTTTTTAAATTTAATCTTATAAGTAAGACGTTCTTTTATTGCAATATGTATAAATTATATTCAACTAAGTCAAATATCTTGGTGAAAATAATCATTTTGTCGACTATAATTTCTAAAAAAATTCACATTGTTCAGATTTTAATTTCGTAAGTTAGGAGTCCAAAATAAAAAAATCTTTTAACTAACTATTTTAATAAGGATTTTTGCAGTTAGTTAAAAAAAAATGTGTGTTAGATCTGTCAGCAATTTCAGATATTTTTAGCTTCGAAATTGACACTAAAAGTGAAATCAAGTAATCATCGGCTCAGTTATCTTGATGGTATTCACAAATACTGTATTAATTGAAAAAAACTCTTAACTAACTATATAGACAATAAAATTTCCTAAAATTATTAGTAATTCATATGTTTGTAAGATAAGTGGTTGATGGGCAATCTGGTTTGAAAAATCACATATTTGAGCCAAACAGCGCACGGACCGCGTACACGGCCTTAATGAGTTCCCTGAATAAGTTAATTTTTTTTAATAACACACTTGATTTGCTTTTTATTTTGAAAAAGAGACTGTTCACAGAATATCTTTTTATATTCAACAAAATTATAATTACGATAGCAAGTGTTTGACAATGACTAACATTTAATTAACATAATAGCGAAATCAAGTAACTAAAACTTAATTAAGCCAATATCATAAATAATCCAAATCCATTGCACCTGTAGCGTAAAATTTCGTCCCGAAATCGTAAATTAGGGGGATTGGGAAAAATCGATAAGCGGGTGCGTTCAACACTAGACAGCATGGCGCCGGCATCCAATCCGGTCAAGAAGGGACGATGATTATTGCCATTCCTTTACCTACATTACACCTACCATTTATTTCATCTGGGTTGGTCATGACTTGGGCGTGACGAGCGAGCTCCCACATAAATTCTTCTTTCACAAAAGTACCGGCCCTAATTAAGTTGAGTTACTTCAGAAATATACTGAATAATTCAACCGTGCCTCTGGGACTCTCAATTTCTGACAACGGGCACTCTACCTCAGGTATGAACTGTAGGATTTTGCAACGTAATATTTCAGAACTGAAGTATATTGTGGATGTTAAAGTTGATAAATGAAAGAAAAATTTTGTAGACTTCGGCCACTTCAACCTTTTAAGTAGCTTTTTGAATATATCTACACGATACAATATTTTACCTTATTGGTAAAGATAAAATGTTCAACTTCATAATATAGACTTTTGAATGGATACATTTTAAGCTTATAATATAGGTATAGAGTTATGACGTCGTTGTTAGGTATAGAGTAATGAACTCAACTGAAACAATTGAATATTATTAATCTTTTACTTTTCAATGTAAATTAAAACATAAAATACCTACAACAAACATTAGCGAACCGAGCTAACACGGTCATTCAGAGAGGCTTTACATTTCCGGTTCGGCCAATCGATAACAATATTTTCCGCTCGCGACAGCCTGAGCGGGCAAGTGACAGCCAACTGCGGGCGAGATATTTCATTACGATAAACTTTCAACTCTCCTCTCCCCGTAACTACAGCCGATGTATCAATTGGGCATGGTGCTGAATGTAAATAACGTAATCTAGTGAATACTATCATTTGTTTATTTGATAAATACAATTTATACTAAAATATTTCTGCTAAGTCTACTAGGTATCATATTGGTAACCTATCTCTAAAGAATGCCCTAAAATTTCTTATAATCAAAGTATTTTATGTAATACCGGTTTAACCGTTTTTATGTTGTCCATTAAAATCTACTTAAATTAAGAAAGCATGCAATTCTCTTTAATAATTAACGCAATAAAAATATATTTATCAGTTAACAGAAAAATTTTAAGGGCAAATGTCGAGCTTTGTATTTTAAGTGCAACAATTTATGAATAATCTATCAAATATTTCTTCAATACATATGCGTAGCTCACACGTTTAGATATATAAAATAATTAATGTATCTTCAATATACCTTGGAACATATTGGCACACGTCACACGTTTGCATTTAAGTTTTCAGTTGGAATATGTAAATGTTTTTCATCAGCGAGTCCTCATTCATTACAGTGACAGTTTTAAAACAAAGATCGGTAATATCGTCGGTTTAATCAGCAATGTTTGAACAGCTTAACGAATGCTGTCCTCGCTGTAATGATTAATTATCCAAAAGATATGCGAAACAATACCGAGAAATTACGCGTTTTATAGAAGTATTCAGGTAAACTTGTAGTCTTAATATGAAGAAGTTTAAAAAGTTTATTGAGAAATGATAAAAGAGTGTGTAAGTATTTTATTTTTACGTAGGTAACCTGTAAAAAGCGAATGTTGAATCTAATGTGTAAAATCAATAAGACTAAAAGATTTACCACTTTGCGATATATAATATTGTTAAAAATAATTTGGTCATCGGGGCTCTTAATATAAACGTAGGCAAGTAGCATAAACGTAAAAGTTTATCTGCTTAAGTTTAGAGTTGTCGAATTTTTGTATAGGTTATGATACATGACATACAAATTTTTAAAATTCAATCATATTAAAATATAAAGTACAAAAGTTACCAATAAACAAACGCCACCTGAACTATTTACCGGCCACTGTGTGAATATAACCTCATCTAGCCATCTGTTTTCCATAAATGTGCGATTTAAATTCAACTATTGAAACTCAAAACTCATTAAGCACAGTAAGTTCATTAACCTCATGTAAGCAGATAGAAAATAAACAAAAATAAAATTAATCAAGAAACAGACCACGTGCACCTACCAACTAACATGAAATGGATCGTTTTCTATGTAACCTTTTCAAATAAGCTTAGGAATAAGATATTTCTTGTGGATTTCATAGAAATAGAACATAAAGTAGTCCTATTAGAATACAATATATGAATACATACCTGCATTGTGAATATTTAGTATACATATCATGCTCCCAATTTTGTAAGCATAGCTGATGAAGTTCTCATTATTTTGTATCCATAACATGAGTACATACAAAAAAAAAATGATGAAGAATACTTTTAAATAATCAAACTTACATGCTTGAGTACGACATGGGCAGATCCTACCGATACGCGTATTTTTGCCCCTAATGTTTATCTGTTCTCCCACTATACCATAAATAAACAACCCAAAAAATGTTCTGCCAATGCGAGCAATTATAGCAACATTTCAAGCAACCCTTGCATTACGACAACCCTCGCCAAACGTCGAGTAGGTGATGGCAAAAGATTTTCAACATCTGCTCACTCATTCAATATACGAAGATATAATGTTCTGTGTCGTGGGAGGTGCGCGTCTATTAACTTCGTAAAGACCTGCCAATATAAATTTGGCAAAAAAAAAAATTGTAAATGTATTTTTTTGGTTTAAATATTCCTACTTCTCAATGAAATTGTAACTCACCTTATAATTTGAATTCTACGTTGACCCAAAAAAAACTTACACGAATATTGACATTGCATTTAATTATGGTGTGGCATTCACTGATAAGAAAAAGAAAACAGTTGAAACAAATTTAATAAATTCTGAATTGTTGTGTAACAATAAGTCTAACAAAAGAGGTAAGACTTCCTTAAATTAAAAGAAAACATTTAACTTAGGGCCGATTTTTCAATGCCCAGATAAACAGCTAGATAGACTTTATTCTTCAGTTAACAAAATATTCAATTTTTCAATAGACGAATAGGACTTATCTATCGAATAACTACGTTATTTGAGGAATAAATCTATCTGCTGCTCCAACGGCCAGATAGCGTGCTATTCGACGATTAGACGTTTGAGTTGACAACTGACGCGTCAAATTTGGGATATTTACGTATGTAATAACATAGAGCGTAGAATTTTTACAATAAAGCCTCTTTCTATAAAATAATTATCAATTAAAATCATATTGAAATTGATGTTTTTGATAGTACCTACTGATGATCATGCCATTGAAAATTTGCCGGACGCTGCCTTTATGTCGTTTCCATCGTAAAATATATAAATTTTAACACAAATTTAATCAAAACTCTTTACTCGAATCAAAACAATAATCAACAATCATAGAACACAAGATAAACTTAAAATGCACTCCTGACGTGAGTCATAATGACGGTTGTTGACATATTGCAAGTTGACTCTATCCCGCTCTAACCTGACTAATTTAATATGTTTGTTTCGCCACTCCAAGAGCAGAGCTGCCAATATGGAAATATTTGGTCAGATAGTTATTCATCAAATAAATCACGATTGAAAAATAGGCGAGCCGTTATGAGTTAGATAAGCAATTGAATAAATCTATTCGAGGGGTAGTTATTAGACTGTTTATCTGGGCATTGAAAAATCGGCCCTTAGTAGTAAATCATTGCGGTGATGGTAAAAAATTCACCCCGAAAGCTGGCAACTCACAATCCAATTACCGAAGCGGAACTCCGGAAATTCTAAACCGATTATAGAGAATTGAAAACATTAAGTACTTTACGGACTCTGGGCCCATTACAGGACATCGAGCCTTATTCCTGATATCATTAGAAGGTTTATAGTGTAGTACAAAATGTGATTACAAAGTCATAGAATTTAGATCGAAATTATTTACGCAAAACTCTTATTTTCCGCGACTCGCAAAAGTGCTGATTAAGAAAGTTTGATAAGTCGTTTCAGCAAACACCATTTCAGCAAATTATTTAGTTAGATTGCGTAGGTATTATTGGATTCTTTACATTTTGCAAATATTATCGAGGTAAAATGATGTTAGGGGCCTATCATTTAGTTCCGGCGGCGTGAATATAGGCTTAAAATAAAAAGCTTTTGCCTTCGTACCCGTACATCATGTGTGTATAACCCCACAATAAGTACAAAAGCAATCAAGTATTGTTTTGTTATTTAATACGCAAGAACCAAGATGTGGAGGGTCCTGTTCGCGAATCGGAACACGACACTAAGATATTTCTCAGAAACCCTGCTTTAGTCTTCCACCTTGCATTAATTAAAGAATGCGTCGATGCGATCATTCGGTATCATATATTACACGGTGAAATCGAAGAAAGCTTTACATGTAATTAAAATATAAATCATTTAATGAAACTACACCGTGGAAATAAATAAACATTTTGCTTTACCGACATTTGTGTCCACGATTATAGTATAATGCATGTAATGCGAATTTAAAATTAAGTATATAATAAACTTGTTGCAGTCCGATGCCAATGGTTCAAACGACTATGTAACAAATGGTCTATGACGATGATTTTTTCATACATTTTGAAACGTTATCATCAAACAAAACGTTGTCACTTTCAAATTCGTGACTCACGAATAGTTACACTATGTACCTATCACTGGGGTCATTTTGCTGTCATAAATTGTCAGTACGCATTTATTGGCCTTAAATCTTAGCTGTTAAGATCTAAAATAGCGTAAATATGATCAAAACGCGAACTGTTATCATGTTAAATAGACAATTGTTACTCTGTAAAGTTAACGATCTCGGTTATGCAAACAATACTTACGTTAAGTAATAGTAAAATGATATAACTTAATATGTTTTAAATCTATTTTAAAATATTTTTATGTTTAAATTTTTAAGAGGAATCAATCACAACATAACGTGTAGCACATGCTGAGTAGCTACCCTTTTTGGCACCACACTGATCAGCCGTAAGTACCTACCTTTTTTAATGTTTTTTTCTTTTTATTTCGTTAATTTTTGTTATTTTTTCTGTTTGTATTGTGTGGTGCTAAATAAACATTATTTCATTTCATTTTCATTTCATTTCAATCATTGAATAGGTACCAATAGGTCTACAATTATATTTTCTAAAGAGGATTTACAGTCATAATAATAAAAGTCTTATCTTTCACTGCCGTAAAAATTATACTTTACATAGCAGGTACATACCGAAAATTGGCATCATTTTTATTGAAGGCAACACTGAAAATATCCACGCTACCTCATCACCATAAACGCGCGTATCGTCGTAATGGCGGGCAGACTTCTCGTTTGTTGTTTTTATTTTATTAAGACAAATGCTATGTTATCATCATTGTACGGGTTCCTATTGTCTGATATTTTTGTGTAACCCATTATTTCCTTTTTATCCGCCCCTGTGTTATTTTATGCATAGTTACTAAATGTACCGATATTTGGACGGCGTACCTTTTCAGTCTTTAAAAAACAAATCTGCTCCTGCGAATACAATAAACTTAACTTAAACACAGATTTCAAATAAATCTGTTGGTTCTACGGAATTATGTATGAATTTAATTATATATAGTTATTTTGAAGTTAGTACTTACTCTCTACATCTTAAAACTAAAAAGGTAGGTAATTAAGTAAAAACCGTGATAACTTTGGTCTATAGGAATTAGAAATAAATTCGAAAATTTAGGTTGTATCCGACTATATCGTTCGTAATAACGTAGGTATATCAAGTTATTATTAATACCGAAAGTTCTACACGGGTTGTACAAAGCGGTCGGTCTTCGGTCGTGATCTTGAACAGAGGGCAGCCTATTGTCTCCTTGTACTCTATGAAACCCAACTTGATATTACTCGGAAATATGGTTAAACATTAATATTTTCTTTACCGCTACCTATAATCATTAATCATAATAAATAAAAGTCATCAGATATTTTCTTGAAAGAAAGCAACGGTGGCGATATTATTCATTTAATACAAACTATACAATGGTTTGACATGAATAATAGTAACTGATTATCTGAATCTTTAGAACAATGTGCTAAGTCTTAGGTGCTAAGTTATATTATTTAACAATGAAAATGTATCTAAGTCTATTATTCTACTAACTATACGACATTTTAACTTCGAATATTTCTAAACCAACATTTGGTTAGCAACACAACAGAAATACATACGCTATTAAATAATAAGGTAAAGGCAATTAACAATGGCACGATGACATAAAGAGATAATCGCATAACAAACATTTCAATGGACCGCAGTATAGAAAATAATGGTTATTCACATCATTGTGAGACCTATCTCTGAATTTAAAATGGCTAAGCTGTCCAGGCTTTCAAACACATATTGTTAACGGCGGCCAAACAAAACATTGCATTGTTACACAGTAGCGGGATGGCCGAAGAGTTGGACAACCTCGTGACTCACGAACCGAGTTTAATCAGCCAGGAAAGACGCAAACGCCTATTTATTTGTCCAACATGACCTCCTGCTGCAATATCGAAACTATGCAGTTGAGATATCGAATACTTTCTCTATCAACGTCAAAGTCTTTAGTAATTTCTGATGTAGTCATTGCATTTAGTTCCACTTTTGAGAAATGAGTTATACTTGTCTTCCATTTTGCTGTCTATAATGGGTAAAAGAATGTAGAGCTGCATTTTATTTGCTATACTACACAACCACGACATGATAACATCATTATGTAAAATAAATGGAATTATAAAATGTTTGAATGCAACATCAAATAATTCTTAATGTCATCAAAAATTGTTTGGGTGAAGGTCACAAAGACAGGTAGGAATCGTGTAAGGCCGGAGCAGATGACGTCACTTCCTGGACCGTGGCACGACGCATTACGTTACACCGAAGAATTCTAGGCGATAAGTAGTAAAGCAAAGTGTGCTTTATTCCTCAATTTATATGGCATTGAGCAATGGAATTTGGATTAACGACTATTAGAGATTCCATTGTTCGATATGGGTTGAATTTTTTGACCAAACATTGAAGAATAAATTAAAGTCAATAATTAGCAGATATAAGCAAAATGATAAAGGGCACTTTATCCAATACTCTTTCCACAACGTTAGACGAATTGGTACAACATTAAGTACTTTCCTTCTTTTTACGAATTCAAATTCTATAATTTCATCGTTTCAGTACCCATTAAATTTAGTATAGTTCCAATAAGTAATTTCATACTCGTTTCCAACAACAAAGCAACACCTGTTCCTCTACATTCCTGGTTTAATATTCATACATAAACACATAAATAGATCGAATGCAGTAAAACGCAAAATGCGCCACCAGCTACACCATTTGGCTCCTATTTTACTGCATCGCGATCGATCTAATTCCTGGAGCCAACTATAAGAATACAAAGTTCATTCAATGAACTCAATTCATCACAAATAATGGCTAGATTTAAAAAAAATGATATGCCCCACTCTTCAATTAATACTCGAGTTTCGAATATATAATTTTACTGCAATGCAGAAAGATGACGAGCAATGAAACTTCTCATATTATTTTTTGTATGCACGCTGCTGTATTCATTTATATTTCAGCTTAAATGATTTTTTAATTAAATTAGGACAGATTTTAAGTAGGACGAGATAAATTCATATTTATTTAATTCACCTAGCTCCCATAAGGTTCACTATGTACTTCTAGTTCCTAGGTCGAGGTTAGAAGTTTTGAATTAATGAGGAAACATTTACAAAATAACGTTTTCATTTTAATACCTAGTACGTTATTTGCATTATATTGCTAAATATACTGAGGTAGTCTAGGTTATAGAATTCAATATTTCTAAATGTACATGTAAAATTTATTTGACGACTTTTTAGATCGTAATAATTGAGTGTTATAAGCACAGAAGCTATTTAATTGGAAAATAAAATTCTAAGCTGTAGTTTTTAACCAAAATTTTATGCTAAATTTTAAAAAGCATAACTAGATAAGCCTTAAATATAATACATTTTCAAATTTTATTATCCTTTATTTGAAAGAAGAATCTGGATAATTTAACAGTAAGTATGGTTATATTTAATAAGCTTTATATAAAGCGACATAACATATTTACCGTGCAAACCTCTATAACGTGGATATACGGACTTAACTTACAAACCAGGCACTTAAACTTATTTATAAACTAGTTAGGTACTTCTGGACAACTTTTTATCATATAATTAATGACTACAAGTTAGAGATCTTGACAAATACCTATCTACTTTTTATTTTCCTGCGAGCGCTCATTCAAGGTTTAGATACTGTGACGGAAACTATTCATGTGGAACCAGGTTTTAATACTCCTATAAGTCACGTTGTTAATATTATATTAATCCTTAATAATTTATTTTAATCAAGATGTGCCACATTGTATACCTACAAATTGGTTGCAGCTCTCAAATAACGGTGCTTTACGTAAGCAGCAAATGACGCGACCGCTAAATATCTCCTTTGTCGCTTCCAATCTGAGCCCCAAACGAGCACACAATATTCTCAAGCTCAAGCCATATCAAGTGCGCTCCAGATAAATGGATCACGTTACTTGATTAACCGGCACGCATCCCTTCCCCTCATCACCCCTGGGAATATTTAAATGGGCCCTGAATATATCACACCACCCTCAGGAGGCAAACGAGCGAATAACCCTGTAGATTTGCTTACCTGCGATGTAGATCGCGAGTTAAATGACTTTATCTTAATTAAGCCCCAAAACAACTGCGAATAAGGGTGATTAACAGAAACCAATTACCTATATCGATTCCTGTGTAGCAAGTGTGGGAACGCGATTTTGTAGAGGCTATTGTGTGTAAAACAGGACAGCTTCATGAGCAAGTTTTGTTTTCTTTTCCTTCAGGTTATAAAAAAATTATGGATTAAGTATCTAGTAAATTAACGTCAGGATAGCATCATACAACAACTACTCAAATACATATGACCCTGCTAATTCACGCGAGACCAAGAAGAAGAGACAAGTTGATATTATTTACAAGTAAAATCTTTAGCATCTCCCTTTCTTTACGCTTAGAAATAAACAGCACACAATTGGATAATTCTTTGCCGAAATCAAGGAACAACTCTTTACACGCAAATTGGGAGGATGGAATATATTGCTGTCACGTGCAATTTAGAGCAACAATTTGTAGCAGACGCGCTATCTAAATCAACATGGCAATCACGCGCGGCGCCACATACAGATAATGTACATTGAATATCAGCATTCAGAACATCGTCAGCACCTTCACGCGCATTGTTACACTCATTGATTTCTCACGGAACTTCGTAACATCAAAGAAATGTCTTTATCAAATTCGCGAATCGCTCGAATTAATTAAATTACAAAGCGACCGCACTGTGTTCATTCTTAGATACTCAAATCATACCCCAAATATGAGCTTGGACAGTACTTCTAATCAGTACTACATTGTATGTATTATCTCACCATTCCATCACCTTCAAAATTTAGCGTAAATTTTGAGTAACGGACAAACTTACTGAATATGAAATAATGTACAGAAGTTTAGAGTAGTCAATGTGTATTTTTTCTTATATTTTACCAGGCAAGTAAGTAATGAAGATGTTTCTTTAGGCTCTTAGGTTATAACTTGGTTTTGAATCGAAATAAAAATAAATTCTCAATTCTGACAATTTTCATTCAGAACATTGTTATTACGTTAAAGTCGATAAATGTATTTTTCTATTCGGTGTTACTGATACCATGGAGTAACGATATTTAATTACAAAAAAGGACTCCTAATAAATAATAAGTCTTTCATTGTACGTACATTGGATTCAACAAAAACTGGTTTTGATAATGACGAACCTATTTATGATTAATTATGTAATATCTATGATATATTGATATAACCGTACAGTAAATTTAGAACATACATAAATAATCAAAACGAACGTCTATTTTCCTTTAAGCTACTAAAATAAAAACCTTTTAAAATTCATTCCAACATCTTCGAGCACTTTGTTAAACTAACACATCAAAACAGTTTATTTTGTTACCATGGAATCTTATTCGCACATTAAAATTCATGGTACCGTAAAGAGAATTAATAAATCCATCCGCTAAAAAATATCTCAGGACCACAAGCTCATTCAAAAGATCAAGTGGCAAAAAAACTAGAGCAATGAACTGAAGTCACGTAGTATCCTCATCCATTCCCCGGGCACGTAGGAGCATCTAAACTACCGCTCATTGTCAATATTGGAGTATTCTGAACCACTGGCAAAATCAATAGACATTATCTGATATATTTATTATCCTTTCTATGTAATAAAGTTAACAACGAATTAGTACACAATTTGAACACGAGTTACTGGATGACTTTATTGTTCAGTATCTCGAATTGAACAGCTTTGTACAATGAACATATTTTTGGATCAAAATTTATACATTACATTGATATTATTGAATAATTTGCATCATTAAGCTAAATTAAGTTAAATGATTGATGCATTTTATTTTAAAATCAGTTGAATTTACGTGGGAAAAAATTAACTATGAAAATTGACGACTTCATACCTACATTTTTAATACTGCTTTTTAATTTAAATTGGAGGAGCTAATTAATACGTCGAGCGTACTTTGTATCCGCTGACATTTTTTATCAAAAGCGAAATCGATTTTAACTGCATAATGGTTGCGAATGAACACTTGTGTAGAACATACACGGTAAAGTGCAAGGATACGAAGTGCATCGCCGATAAACCGGAGATGAAAGCGACTGTTTATTTGATTTTCTGCCGCTACGTACTGGCATATTAACTAAGCTCGACCATTGAACTTTGCAGCCTGAACATTTCCACAACTTGTTAAATTCCTGCCTCTACGTTGTTACACGCAAGAATGGCATCGCATTATGTTGCTACACTAAGTAATTAGGATGCAGTTACATTGTTATAACATAGACATTGAAAGCTCAACTTTACGTTTGACTCTTCGCTTTCTCGTTCGCACATCATATTATATTTTAAAAACAAAACAAACTAGGTAGTTACCAATAATTCTACAGTTTCTAAGCTTCCTTATGTCGTAATCGTTTAAGGTTAACTCAACTGTTTTTATCATTGACGACCTCCCAACGTGTTCTACCACAAGAAAAATATGGGAAGATCTCATCAGCTACTGCAAGAGTACTTCACATAATTATTCGCGTACGAGCGTTGTACTTGCATAGTGAATGCATGTTGACCGTGAGTTATAATTTCGCAGATAATATCAAGGGACTCTGTGAATTCCTTATCAAAGCTTTTATGACAGTTAGCGTATATTCTTGTTATGTTGTTGTGTTACATTATTAACGTAACAGGGAAGGCTATTGTCATTAACTTTGCCTCAGTCGTCGACCTGGAATCGGGCTGTTGGTTTCGTAACAAGTCATTTCAGCTCGTCCCATCGAACATTGTCGGATTTCGTTTATAGACCATTTGTAGGTATGTGATCTGCTACGGTTAATGATTTCGGCCGCTTCTCGCTCAGGAAACTCTATTTCAAGACGAAGATAATAACTTTTTATTGGAGCCCATTGCTATTGTGTGTATAAATGTTCGAAAGTTCGTTATGACGCGACAGTGGTGAGTTCCGATTAAGTTTTTTGTTCTGTGTAGGAATTTTCATTTGTTTCATGTTAAACGCTAAAAACTTCAAACCTGTTTGTTCCTCGAGTTCTTATTTTTTATATATTTTGTTCGTTAATTCAAATTAGATTATACTAAGACTTTATTTTCACCACGTTATTTAATCTTAAGTTACCTAATTATGTTACTAGGATGCCAATTGAATAAATTAGGAAGACAACATGCTATCAATATTACTTGAGTATGCAATATGATTTTATTTTCCTTGGACCTCGACCTTCTAATACGATTGTGCATGAATTATATTCACATAGCATAACGCATTACCTTTGTAGATTGTAGAGTCATATTATTGTGTTTGTTCCAACAAAAACACGTTTGCAATATGTGCAACCAACGAGATATCAACCACTTAATTATAATCAATATAAATTTTATTCACATCTACATACGATCGATCTTTGCACGAGCATTCTTGAGTTTCTTATCTAAAAACCACGACCCGGTCAGTTTTTCACACGAATTCTTATCAAAAAGTAAACAAGTTTTAAGTTGAAACTTGTTCATTTATTTAAATATTATAAATTAAGTAATATAAAGGACATGCTGCTACACGTAAGTGCATACAGACCGTTTATTTTTCTCATGCCGGTACTAGACCTCTACTGCACCGCCAAAATCCTGTCCTCGGTGGGTCGCGTCAACAACAAAACACACATAGACTCAGCACTTATACCACTTTACACTCAGTTTAAACCTCATAAAATGAATTTCCTTACACAACGCATTTGTTTATAAGTTAAAACGACGTTTCCATTGTGTTTATATGAAGAAAACACTAGGATAGTTTATCACGCTACGATCTACACCCACGCAACCATGTTGCGACGCGCGTCAACGCCGCGTGACTGCAGGCGTGTCGCCGGCTGACACTTCGGCGCTGTATAGTGCGGCGCTTGTAACAAACTATTATTACAACCATAACCGGCCTACAGATGGCGTTATTCACAATATGCATTTTCTTGTTTACATGCCGCATTACAATATATTATATCGTATCTTCTATATTTATTTATATATAAGAAAAAAGCTATAAATTCAAAACTCACTGTTTTAATTTAAACGACCATATTCATTGAAAGTTTCGATAAACAATAATTGCTTCTGACATGAAATAATATATTTATTGTACTTACCTGAGAAGCTTACAATTAATGCGATCGAGTTTTCCTCAATTTTCCAGCATTTGTAGCACACAATTTCAGCTTGAATATCACTTCACTTAATAAAATCAGAACGGACAGATAAATCAAACACCGTAAATTTGTATTTTACATGAAACAGTCTGAAACGCCGGCTGATTGCAATACTTAACATTTAGTTCATCAATAGCGCATCATTTATAGTCTTCATGGGTTTTCCACAACGTACTGCAACAATATAAAGCGTTTGGGAGTTGGGACACAGTTCACGGTGAATAGCGACCGATAACACTATCCATCACCCCATTATCTACACGCCTTGAAGTTAGCAACGAGAGCGCACGTCAAAATATACCATAAATAAAACCGTACAACGGGGTGTTCCACCCCATCCCCCGTTTTCGATCCATGTCGGCGTCAACAGAAATGATACTTTGAATCGAAATTTGAAATTTCAAGAGTCCCCAACGATTAAATCGATGCCGGCCGGCTTTAGCGTGCGTTAACGGACGACTATCGTATTCTTTGAGCTATCGTTGGCGGCGCTGAGCAGAGGGGGCGGCGCCTCTTATAAAACCCGTATTACAAATACGCTAAATCGTCTCCAGTCCTCTTAGACTACAGTCGGAGCGCAAAACTTATTCAAGCTGGAAACGAGGAGTACTAACCCATCAATATGTTTTAAACATTTGCAATTAAGTCCGAATATGTGTATCCGTAATAATTGTGCATCTAAGAATCTCCTATTTATATTGATCATTGGATATACATATTTTGTATATCAAATTGATAGCAAAAATGATAGCAAATAAATACAAGATAATAAATTATTTACGAAATAAACTTTATTATTAATGATTACGTATTCATTTTATCATGCCAGAAAGCCAAACGTAGGAAGCCTTTTTAGACGTTAAGACGTGACGCGAAGAAAGAGGAAAGCGACAATTTTTCCGCTTCATATCTTTCTGTACATTTCATTACTTCCGCTATTTGTGGACGTGAATCCACCTCGGGTACAGTCGTACAGCGTCGCTCCCTCTCGGATTAGACCGCGCGACTAATCGATAGTCAGGCATGCTTCCAACTTGCTACGCTACGATAAACCTACTACGAATTCACAAACGTAGCTTACTACAATTACTACCTACACGTCGAAATTGAAAAGCCAATTTTAACTGGCGTAGCAGTCTCTCTATTTGGTATAACATGTTTAATTGTTTCATTGTATTGAAGTTGTTGCAAGAACACACTGTAATAAAGCCTGGTTAGTCAAATTATAAGTTACAGTATTGTGCTACTATATTATATTTTATAAGTTATAACTGTAGCAGCTACCTGAAACCTAATAAGTTTGTTCTGTATGCAATTAACAAAACATAATAATATAAACTTTTTATGTAAGTAGAATATATAAATTATTGTTTTAAATTACTCGAGACTTGGCAAACGTACGTATGCAGGTTATATAAAATAACAGATGACTAATGTTCCTTATAAAACGTAAATCATTCTCAAATTATATATATACATACTTACATAATATTATATAAATATTTTAATAAATAAAAATAAATACAACATAGACAGAATTTTATATTTAAAAAAAAATACCGCATTTCTGTATAAAAAATACATTTAAATATTATTTAGATGCTCTTAATCTAAGGACTAAGAGATATTCTCATGACCATCATTTTTTATCTCTGAACTAAGCCCATTGTCCACTACTTTTGTCTCGCCGAGAACTTCGAACTAAAATGTATCAGCTGCGCCAGCCCTCGCTCGCATTGAAAGTTAAATCTAAACTTCTAATGGCACCCTTTCGCCTCTATATGACCGATCAAAAATAACATTTATTGCTAGTGATCTCAATTTCATAACATAAGCGATGACGTGTACCTTGTTCAATCAAAAGACTAGCGGCCTTACTAATAAAAAGGTATACAATGGATAAATTTCTAACAATTTCAACCATAGCTGTGTCCTGCTCTTGCTCACATGAAACGTCAATTATAAAAACAAGACAGGTTATTGCAATAACTAATCCACTGCATAGCGAATGGGTAACATTTTATTAGTAAGACCGTAGGTGTATATTTCGCGTTATGCTGAAGCCCGTGTGCATTTTGGCGCCTCTAACCAAATGACCCGGAGTGAAACGTCTAGACTCTAGATTCTAGAATGACCACTAGTCCACGACACTGGCTAGAGTAAAAATTAACCACAGAATTAACCATTTCTTTGTTTTAACTTGGTTGTTAGGTACCTACTTTGCTTTCAAATTGTTAAGGACGCCTTCTCAAATTCGACAAATAAAAGCTCGAAAATGTCGATTTTGATGTTGTGAAAAGGATTATCCACAGGGATTATCCGTTACATCTTCACTCAAAATGGTAGTTCGGTACCATTCTGGAACATTTTTTAATTGATAATATTTACTTAGATAACTACCTACCTACATTTTTTTTTTTTCATAAAAAATAGGTAGGTAGGTACCGTAAGCATATATTACAATGTGATTATAATAGTTTCATAAACACGGAAAGAATATTCACAAAATTGTTAGTAGTAGTATTTTAAAAGTAACTTAATCTCAGAAAATAAAAACAAATCATTTAATTTTCACTCATTTGCTGGTGCGCATGAGACTCATGCCATGAGTTTTACTATTTTATCATTTATGTTGTCACTCAGAAATCTGAATAGGTACAAATTTCCTACATTAGGCGCGTTCCGATTCTCATTTAGATAAATTTAAATTTTATGTGTAAGCAGTACTTACTTAATATTATAACTTATGCAGGTATAGTAATTAGAATGTATAGGATTTTCCACGTAACCACCCGTTTTGATTCGTATAACTTCGTTTTATTAGTCTTATGTACCTAAGTACTATGCTTAAAAAATATTATAGAATGGAAAAATAGTGAAGTTTTCAATACATTTTTAAACTTAAATTCTATATGACAAAACCTAAGGACAAAACATTACAAAATTACTACATTTTCCATAATAGTAGGTATTAGGTATCTACGTAGGTACCTAATTCTTATAAAAAAAGTACATACCTGTTTTAAATAATGCCAAATCAGGTGAATATCTTAATTTCACACCTTTTAAACATTTTCAGATTTGATCTGAGCTAAAACTTATTAATTAGATAAATATTGATAAAATAAAAATTAAAAATCTATGAACGTCGATCCACATCCCGCCAAACACCCGCCAAAGCGAAAGCACTGTAAAGTTTTTTAAAGTGAAACTTTTATTACATCGTCTCAAACTTTTTGGTCTGTGTAGCGCATGTCGCGTGTATCGCGGCTGCCGACCTACTCGGCACGCGACATGCGCTACACAAAGCAGTGTTCGGAACCGTTCGAACCTAATCCTAAGAGCATAGGTTTATTGCTCTTAGGTTCGAACAGTTTCACTTTTACCGTGGTTTCATAAAACCACACAATATTTTTTAATTAGATATCAATGTTGCCATTTGTTGCCTGCAATTTTTTTAACTAATTAAAATTTAAAAAGTTTAAAAAATTCATTTCATAAATTCAAATTACAGAAAACTTTGTAATAAAAATATACCGGCCGAATTGATAACCTCCTCCTTTTTTTTGAAGTCGGTTAAAAATACCTATTTACGTCATATTATTACACACTACCTACTTTATTTGTCATTTTTTAAATTACAATGAATACGCATATTACTTCCAAACGTCTTTTCTATGTGTTCGTTGTTGTAGTAAGATTTAATGAAAAGTTTAATAGGAAATTTCACAAAAAAGCAAGTTGGAGAACATAAGAGACGCAGACGAGGTGAACAGAAAATTGTAATTTAATGTTATTACAAAGTATCTACATCAGCTGGTACAAACGAAACTTACAAAGTAGCTATATGGAGTGTAGATAAAACAGTATAATCTCTTGTCATATCTCTTAGATCTTTCCTAAAACTTTAATTATCATAGTCTATTCATTGTCTTGTGTGTGGAAATAAATGTATATGTATATCTTCGAGGCTTACCAACTTTATATACCTAATCATTAGCAAATACCGACGAATGATTTGATTTACCTACAAATTACATTATACAGTTTGGCGTTTGCTCATGGGTCATGAATATAACTAAAAACCTATGACTTATCACCTAGTCCCAGAGCATTTTAAACCAACGTGTTGGTTTATGAAGCCTAGACCTACTGCACTCAGTTTTTATTCATTTATAATAGCAATACAATGGCCTAGTGGCGCTGTCATCTTGGACGACATTGACACTTGACAGTTTATAATTTTTATTTTCGTGGGTATAATTTCACGTCACTTCACTTTTTTATTTTTTAATAAAAAGTTATGCTAAAAACGGTCTCTAATTATATTAAAAATTGGTATATAATTCAACTTACCATCATTTCCAATTAATGCGTTTGAATACAATCATGAACAATATAAAGATATTATCGTAAGAATTCTTTCTTGTCTCTGTAAATTGTGTTATTTTTTATAGTGTTTTAAAAATGTTTATATATTTTAGCGGTGATGAGATTGTGAAAAAAGGTGTAACTAGACTCGAGGCAAATTTACCTGAATTAGGATTGAAAGATGTAGTCCCGAATGGTTCTTGGTTAGAACAAAAACAAATTCAAGCATCACTGGAAGCCAAGAAGTGTCTCATAGAAGTTGAACGTATCGAAAAAAGGTAATTTATTTTAAATTATACCCGAACTTACCTACCTGTTTAAATAACTCACAATCCTGAGTGTTATCTACAATTTAACACATAAAAAGGGTTGGCTTTAGAAACTTGCGGCACGAATTTCGGCGTGATTTTAATTTTTTTCGATCGATAATAATGCCCCGAAACATACATTAGCGGCTTTTCGTGCGGAAACTTGTAATTACAGAGAAATCTTAATTTTAATTTTTGAGGTTATGTTCAAAATTGTATGAGTTGCATTGACAAAACTACCTACAAGAATTGTGTTTGAAAGAGATAACAAATGTCAAAATGTACATTAAAAACCATAGTTCCTTCATAGTTCATTCAAAAGCATGTTGCTGAGGGACAACAATTCATACGGATTATTGGCGAGTAGTATATGATTGGGGCAACATGGGTATGTTTTAAAAAAAGTTAATCACTCAGACCCAGACAACCCATTTGCATTTGTTGCCCCTGATGGGACTCATACTCAAAGAATTGAGTCCCAGTGGCGTGTTGTATAGAGATTTTTTAAACTATAACCACCCAAACTTCGATGATATTATTAAAGAATATAATATGTGGAGACGCTGATTGGAAAAAAATAAAATTGATCCATTCATTGCCCTTGTAAATTGTATCAAACATGTATAATTATTAAAAAAATGTTTTTTTTATTGTATGTACATTGCACACAAATTGTTAGTAACAGAACCGAATCTGTCCACCCCGACTCCACGTGGTACTTGTCTGTCATACACTAGAGTGTATTAAAAAAGTCGGAGGCGCGGAGGAGCGTGGCGCCCGCGTGTGCTGAGGAGCAGGCAGAGTCAAGCGAGCCGGAGTGGCTGAGGCTGGTCGCCAAAGGCGACCAAAAAGCCGAAGCTACGAAGGCGAGTGAAGACTCCTGCCTGCAACGAGGTACACGGGGGCAAGCGCCACGTTCTGCAGTGCCGGAGCAGTCAAGAAAGCCCATAATCTTCAGTATATTTCTAACTACATTTCACTACATAGTACAAAACAAAGTCGCTTTTTCTGTCCCTATTTGCCTATGTCCCTTTGTATGCTTAAATCTTTAAAACTATGCAACGGATTATGATGCGGTTTTTTTTAATAGATAGAGTGATTCAAGAGGAAGGTTTTAGTATATAATTTATTAGGTTTTAGACAAAGCGGGCGAAGCCGCGGGCGGTAAGCTAGTATAAATATAAATTCAAAAAAAAAATAGAAGGGGGGGTTTCCGCACCCCCCCACTTCACAGGGGGTCTCCCCTTACCTCCCCCCTCCCTTTCCCTCCCCTACCCCCCCTTGATTCGTGCCGCAAATTTCTAAAGAAATACCCATAAAAATAATTAAATATAAAGCTATGATCAGTAATTCACCTGAAAATCTATATAATTGAATTCAAGTATTTCATGTAAAATCAACATGTTTTTATTATATCTTTTACAGAGGTCAACTTAGTCATGCAGAATGGAAAGATGAGCTCATGTTAGCTGAAGTAACGCAGAAGTGTGGTGGTTACTGGCAATACTTAGGTCACAATGTTGGGAGAATTCTTTATTTGAGACCTGAGGAAGCATTGCTGTTGATGGAATTGGTTTGTTTGTTATTTTTTTTGCTGCTGTGAAGATTTGTGAAAGTTGTTTAATTGTGGTCCGTTTTGATTTTTTATTTTAAGATTCAAATGTCAGATTTTAATATATTTGTAACGTATGATTTCAAACACATTGTTTTGTATTTTCATATTAAAAACATTTGAGTACTGTATAATAATATATTATTAACTTAATTTCAGAATTGTCTGCTCCTTAAATATGGCGGAGTAACAGTATCACTACAACAAGCCTACACCTTACTACTGCGAGGGGATATAAATCTATTAAAATACAAAGTATATGCTTTATTAAGTAGGATAGGTTACAAAGTTTATAAACATAGAGCTCTTGTTAATAATAGATTGAAATCAGAACAGAAAAATGAAAACCTTGACGAAAATACTAGCATACCTTTGAGTGAATCCCAACTCAATGAAAATGTTACAAATAATGCAGGTAAAACAAATGAAAGTACACTAGAAGGAGCTCTTGTTAATAATAGATTGAAAACAGAACAGAAACATGAGAATCTTGATGAAAATACAAGCATACCTTTGAGTGAGTCTCAACTCAATGAAATTGTTACAACTAATGAAGAAAAATCAAGAGAAGACACGCCACTATGTGATAGAGCCTGTTCTTCTAATGGCACTAAGGAAACAGAAGTTGCCAGTGAAAATGAGAATAAAGAGCCAGAAAAAGATCACACTAGTGAAACAATCAATGTACAATCATATAACTCTGTTTATAAAAGTTACCACAACAAGTTATCAAGATTAAAGAATAGGAAACTAAAACAATCCTGTGCAATTACAACAAATGATATATTCAGTACTATTCCAGATTTATTAGAAAAGCGCACTGTAACTTTAAAGGTGCCAGAAGCTAAATATGTTCCAAATGATATGGTTCTTGAAGAATCATATACAATTAACTTAAGGAATGTGCCCAAAAAGTGTACAAGATCATCTAGTTTATCTTATAGTTCTAGTGATGAAGCAAGTGGAAGTCACATAAAAAGATTAAGGACTGCATCCACCAGTGGCCCATCAAATTCAAATAGACCTCATTCAACACAAATGTACCACAATAATCATTTCAGACAGTTCTCCTATTTAAGACCACAATCTAACTTCAATTACTTTAATATTAACATGCTATTCCACAGACCCTTTATTCAACAAATATTCTTTCCGTCACCTTTCCAATCCCGAGGTTCCCTGTTCTTTCAAAGGCCTCAGTTTTATCAGAGATCACAGATATTTCAAAGGCTACCTCTTAACAACTTCAATTACTTTAATAGCAGAGGAAATAATTATGTAGCACAGAATAACGTGAGCAATCAAGAAGCTTACTTACAGAGGATAAAAGCTTTGGCTCAAAAGTTGAAGCAACTTGTAGCAAGGGGTAATGTTAATCAAGATAACACTCAGTCCTTACAAAGACTCCTCAACACCTACAATTCAAGATACAAAACAAATCTAAGGCTAGGCCCATATTTTGATATTGTCACTGCTGATGCAATAGAAACCATTGACCTAGACATGGACGATGAAGAACCACAAAATAAAAAGCGGAAAACGGATGATGATTCTCTTGAAGATAACCTTAAATCAATTAAAATAATGGCGTTAGAATTAAAAGCTCTAGAAATTAATGGCAAAGCAACACCAAGGCATAGGAGAACATTCTCGAAATTACTAAAAACATTCAATAGATGTTATAATTGTGATTATTATTTAAATTCTGTACATGATGTAATTAATCGGAGGCAAATAATTCTCGATTCCTCATCTGACACAGACTGTGTAATACAAGAAGAAACAACTAAAGCACCTGCACAGAAATGTAAAAAGAGTAAAAAATTAAGGAATCCCTTTAATATTCTCAAACGGTTGTCCGAAAAACAAGATATTGCTAATGAAGCTAATATCTCAACTCATGATAAATGTTTAGAAATAAAAGATAAAAAATATACTGATGCTATTAAAGAAACTATAAAAGGCAAGTGGCTTCCTAGTGAGAACGATTTTGGCCGAGTAGAACTATGTGAAGAATATGGCATAGATCCATTGCTATCAAAGACAAAACTTCTATATGATTTTGCCAAATTTAAATCAAATGCGTTTGAAAACTGGTTAGGATTGAAAATAGCTTTCTTGGAAAGTCTAAAAGAAAGTATTACGGAATTCCAAGACATTTCTTTGTTCCAAACTCATTTTGATGTAGATTGCTTAGTTAAGCCTGAAGATTGTAGCGATACTCAGTCAGTACTACAAAAGTTAAGAATAATAAAATCGAACAAAGAAATTACTAGTAATTCAACACTGAATATGGATTTTGATGTATACAATAGAGATGTGGAGAATTTTAAGAAAACTGACCCTCCAACACCACATTTCCGAGTTATTTGCCTAGAGTAAGTATACATAACCACTGTTTTCTAAAATTAGTTTAAAATTGCTTCAAAAAGAACGAAGAAATACCAGATTAATTGTTTTTCTAAAATAAAACTGATAGCATGTTATCAAAGTCTGGTTCAATTTATTATACACATTTTTTGTTGTCATGTTTATACAATTTTTTTTATCAATTGATATATTTAATAACAGAAATATACTAACTCTCATAAAGAGTTGTATTCGGCTATGTCTGAAAAACTACGTTTCATTAAAAAAAGATATAAACGTAAAGAATGGAATGATAATATTACTTACTACTTACTTACTCCTATTGCGCTGAAACCCAAAAGTGGGTCTTGTCCTCTGAGATGAGAACTCTCCATCTTCCCCGGTCCTGAGTTGTCTCTTGCCAATTATTATTAGCTCATAGCATATGCAGGACGATAATATTAATAAACTTAATTTTCAGGGAATCATCAACACTACCAACAGCGTCAGAAATCGAGGCTCTTCATTCACAGCACTCAGATAATGTTCCAATAGTGTTTGCTCTAGTCAGTATGAGCTCAGTATCATACTTACAAGTGAAGCCTATGGAAATACCTGTACATATACCAAGTGATAACTATCGATAATTTATTTATATAATTCACAACAATATTATATACTTTCAGATGTTTTACCATATCTGAAAGTAGTGAAAGCAAACTTGTTGCATAAAAATATATACCTAGGTACTTAGAATGTACAAAATTTGTAGATACATATTATAATATTATACAGTATCCTATAATATTTAATACCACATTTTTATTTACTTACTTTTTTATTTACTTATAAACATACAAAGACTACAAATATCATACACACTGTACTAAAACATTCATATAAATAATCAAAGTATTTAACCAAAAATCCCAAAGTTTTTATTTTTAAATACATAGGTTATAAACATATAAAATACATAGGTATATAAAAATATATAAACTCACAAAATCTTATTACAATATAAAAAATAAGATGTTTCAAAGTGATTATTGTACATCATCCAAAAATTTAATCCAGAATGGCAATAGAAAGGTCAGTTTATTTTGATTGCCTGATTTATGTAAGTGAGTAAGTGAGATGTAAATCTATACTAATATTATAAAATGAAGAGTTTGTAATTTGTTTGTTTGTTTGTACGCGCTAATCCCAGGAACTACTGGTCAGATTTGAAAAATTCTTTCGATGTTCGATAGCCCATTCATCGAGGAAGGCTATAGGCTATATATTATCATCACGCTAAGATCAACAGGAGCGGATCCATGCGGGTGAAACCGCGGAGCGCAACTAGTGTAAATAATATATGCTTAAATGCGTAAAAGATTATGCGCGACTTACAATTTCTAAAGGGCCGTTGCCTTTTTAAAATACAACATTGTATTGTAGGTATATCTTTTTTAGACATCATTGATTTAAGGAAAATTCAAATTTTATTTTCGTTTTGTTTGATTTTTTAAAGTGAAACTTTTATTACGTATCGTCTCAAACTTTTTGGTCTGTGTAGCGCATGTCGCGTGACGTACTTACTACTCGTACAAATACGATAATTATCGTAAGTTTCACTTTTACCGTGGTTTCATTAAACCACACAACGTTTTTTTCATAATTCTATATATTTCCTTTTTATACTTACCTTAGCATTGTATCAACGGAGTAAGGGATTGTTTTCATGCTACTTTCTTCTTGAATTAAAAAAAAATGTTCTATTAAGTTGTTTTGTTAATAAATAATAACATTTATTTACCTCTTTTATTTCATACCTTTATCTGAGGCAGGCTTTATGTATACTATGATATTTTGATGTTAACTATGTATTTTACATACATTTTCACATAAAATGTAAATAAAAAATTCGGGACTCGGGACTTTCAATAATACCTACTTACATATTTTCATTCTGCCTACTTCCATACATAAAAGTACCTAAGTACCTACTTATAGATATTTCGAATATATTTTTTATAAGATAAGTATATGGATTTTATTATAGAGATAGGTAGATTGAGACCTAAGAAAGTTCAAAGTACATAGGATAGGTTTTATCCCGGAAATTCCACAAGAACGGGAGCAATGCGGCTTTTTCTTTGACTACGCGGGCGAATCCGCTGGCGGAAAGCTAGCAGGTAACTAATTAACCCCTCAGCTGTCGCGGCGCGCCGCCTCAAAAAGGTGCTGTCTGTCGGGCAAATTCGAGCTTTCGGCGCTGATTTGCCGATTTTTTTCGATATTAAAATTTGTGATATAAACTTTAACCTGTGAGACTCTTGTAAATTTTGATGCTAACTAGATAACCAAACTTTATATTAGTTACCTTACTTACTCCCTGGCATGCTTATTTTACTTATTAGAAGCATTTTTTCCCACACATTTTGAATAAATGTTACATTGTAAAGAAAAATACTCATAAAAAAATAATATCAAGGTATTTTAGATTTTTATTTTTGTATTTTCATACTAGAATAGACAATCTTTTGAGTGAATATAACAAAAACATAGGTTTATTTAATAAAAATTCGAGAAAGTTGATTATGAATATCATCGTTTACGCATGAGCATAAGCGGGCGCGATCTCCAATCATGTTCATACAAATACAGACTTTACAGGGTGCTCCAAAATGACAACATTTCAAAATTTTTTGCTACTTGTTTTTATTTTTATTTTAATCAAAACTAGATAAAAACTAACAGTAATTTTTACTTTTTGGAAATATTTAGGTTTTTATTAATGTTTAAAAAACGTCTTATTCCTAAATGACGTTATTCTTATAGTGGGCTTTGTTCTAACGTCTGTATGTATAACGTCTCCACATGTCTAATTTATTTTCTCTTAAAATTTGCATTTAAGAAAATATTTTTTGTGGTAACAATAGCATTATGAAGAAATGCTTTTTTTTTCTTTCATGCTTTTAATTATTATCTATACATATAATAAATCTGTAGAAGGGTCAATTCTGTACATTGAAAATATTGAAAATATAAATAGCAGGGGGTGTTACTGGATCGATACCAAGCCCAAATATGTGATTAAAAAAATTATTGTCTGTCTGTCTGTCTGTATGTGAAGGCATCACGTGAAAACTAAGGTTTCGGTTTCGATGAAACTTGGTATAATTATACCTTATTATCCTGGGCGTAAAATAGGATATTTTTTATCCCGGAAAAATACGTAGAAAAAAATCTTAATTTTTTCCGTGCGGACGGAGTCGCGGGCGGAAGCTAGTAATCGTATTATATGAAATGTTGTCCAACTACAAATCGAAAGGCACTGTATCCATTCAGAAAAATGTCTAAGCTGTACAAATGTGAAATCTACATTTAATTATACCATAACTTAATTATAAACCGTTACATTTAATTTATAAATCAAAAATTTACGGAAATTTGAGTTTGAAACATTTTTTATAAAATACAGCTTATGTAAAGGATAAAAATCAATAAACTTAAAGATTCATAATAAATAAACAATTACATATAAATGATATTATACATCTAAATGTTATACTTATAATTCTAACAATCAACAAATAATAGGAATCAGAAAACATACAAAATGAAAATCATTATATTATGTCCCTAGTTGTATAGAAGAAAGAATCGTATCATATTATTGTTTTATTAAAAAAATGAACGTTATGCCTTAATAAAATTAACGCTCCCAATCCTATTTATGCATATAACTTAGCCACGCGTTACTCAAATAATTTTGTCCGTGGGCTAAATTAGCTTATGAGTAAATAAATAGTACAGAGATTCTTAAAAAAATATCAATCATCTAACGGATTGAAATAATAGGTAAAAAATTGTTATGAAGCTTTGTGTCTGTACTATTTATATACTCATGTGGTTGTAATGTGTGATGTTGACGCCAACATTGGCCAATTAATAGGAATATTTGCAATTCAATATTTGCACAAATAACGTCGAACAGAACGAACTTCTGTTCATTATTTCTTGTAATATATCGAACACAACGATCGCCTTGAGACGACGATTTATTACCACGAGGTTCCACTTGAATTTGATCAGGAAAGTGATGAAAGCTATCCAATCTAGTTTTTATTTTACTTCAATACATGCAGTATTTCCAAGCATATTGTAATTAAGATATAAACTAATCGGTAAAATTGTATTAAAATCGGTTCAGTATAGTTTAGTCCTAACTACTAAGTCCGTAGTACACAAACGGCATGGAACTTAAAAATATTTTGATTGGAATAAAATAAAACGTAATGTGTAGAATTTCATGAATAATCCTGGTATCAGGAATTAAAAGCTGCAAATTCCCAGACACTGATCGTGTAAGTATTATTATCTGTTCATTTGACAAAGTATACAGAGTTATATTTTCTTGATTTCAAATACTGTTACGTCCTATTGTTAAAGTAAGCCTTGGAGTGTCTTGTCTTCCATTGCCACAAGGATCGTTGTTCCATTTGAATTCTCTTTTATTGATACTCAAATGCTTACGAATCGGAAAAAGGTAATCCTATCAAATAGTTACTTAGATATTTCTATCTTCAAATGAAAATTAAAATATCAAGGTGGAAGTTTATTTAGGGTTACCTAACAAATAAGTAATTATTGATTATGTAGTTTTAGACAGCAATGTGATATCTTCAAATAAAAAAATTGCATTCTTCTTCTGGGTAATAGAAGCAGTTTTGACACCAAAAATACAATAATTGTTATCGCTAGTCATTTACAAAATGAGAGGATAGATTTATATTTTCAGGCGTACTGCAAATGATGCATTTAATTCGTTTTATTAAATCTGTAATGTTCCAAGGCTGTTTAAAGTCATGAATGCAAAAAAATAATCGTCTTCAGACAGCGATCTACATCTATAACGTTCTGCCTACGAATGTACTACATATAGTACATAAGAATAAAAAACTCGCACACCGAGGGCTCCGAACAAACCAACTTTTTATTATGTTGTAACTCTAAAATTTTATGATTTTCGAAATTATTCCTCAATCTGCGCTATAAGAGCTTATTTTACCCCAATTTCAAAACTCTACGTACACGGGAAGTACCCTGTAGGTGTCGACTCCCTTGCTAATGTCGAAATTTGCGAAAATTTGCAGCATAAACGGCTGTATCTTTTGATTGCGTTGGTTTATAAGTTTGATTTTTTCGCAGCTTCAATCGACTCAAGTAATCAATATAAATTTCAGCTAAATGTCACATTACGCGCTCCTTATAAAATGGGTCTTGACAGACAGACAGACAGATGGGCAGATGGGATGGACAGACGTAATCTTATTAGGGTTCTGGACCCTTAAAAACCAAAACCTTTGGGATAATACTGCAATTTTTAGCAAATTTTGACATTTGCAAGGCAATCAAAACCAACAGGGTACTTCCCAAGTACATAAAATCTTTAAATTTGGTAAAAAGCAATGTTTTATAAAAACAGATATAAGAATAATTGCAAAGAACATGATTTTTTAATTGCCATTTACAAATAAAAAAAGTACTTAATAATTTCAACTTTCAACTAATATGAACGCCTACGTGTATTAACTTGATATTCACATTTAAAACTCAGATTTACAATTTAAAAGATACCTACAGCATAATAAAAAAAATAAGTTTGTACGAAGCCCTCGGTGCGCGAGTCCGACTCGCACTTGGCCGGCTTTTTATTTTTTCTGAAACTTAAGGTTCCCCAATAAATAATAATATGTTGTATTTGTATGAAGGTAAGAATATGTTGTACAATTAAAGTGTTAAATTTCTTTTTGAGTTTGTCCTACACAAATTACATAGTATCACTTTGTCCTATATATAGGTCATAGTGAAAACCATTGTTCCCCATGTAGGTTTTTTTACTATTTTTCCAGCATATATACACTTTTAACCATAATATACTAAAACTAAAAGAATTAAGAAAGAAAATGTGTCTCTGGAATTTTTTCGTAAGCAGGTTACGGACTATAATGTCCATATGTAATGTAGTTGATTATGTATATCGTTTTTAACCTGAGGACAATTATAAATACCACAAAAACGATACCTTTCAATATAAACAAAACATATTATCATGTACATTTTATTTTGTATGAAAATGAAAAATTTAATTGAAGACGAAATTTAAAAAATAGTGACGTTGAATTTGTGAACATCCTGTATGCGGATTTTAAGGGGAAATTATTGTCGGTTTTGATTTGAAAACGAAATATCTCTAAAATGGAACACAGTATCAAATTTTGAATTATATCATTAAAATCTTCACAAAATTTCTCGTAAAATGATGTAAAGAACAAATACAATATGTAAAAAAAAATATGATTTACCAGGGGTCAAAAACTAAGCAACGTACAGTTAAGTGATAGATAAATATTTGAAACCATTATTTATGGTATAATTGTTGGTAATTTTCATTATTTCGGCACATAAACATTAGGTTATATAGTCAATAATAATAAAAAGATCAATAAATAATTACCGTTTTTCAACTTTCCGCAAAATTTTACATTTTGTAAAACTTTAAAAGTTAAAAGTTACTCGACTAAAGTATGACATAATTACTGTTATATTTCGAATATTTATCGGTCAAATTATTATTGGATGGACTTTAAATATTCAGTAATTCATAAGCTATCAACTAAATAGTCGTTTATGCAGATTTGAACTATATTTGCGTAACAATGAGCCAATTTCCAACCGGCGGTGATTTGGCACAGATCTGTGCCCCGACAGACTACGGGTACAAAATTTTTGGCACAGATCTGTGTTCCGACAGACGAGGGTTTAAATAAAAAAAAAAACAATTTTATAATAAACATTTTATTAGTCTATTTAAATCCAATAGTTACAATACACAATACTCGTATATTCGTTTACATACA
This sequence comes from Colias croceus, assembly GCF_905220415.1. Taxonomy (NCBI): domain Eukaryota; kingdom Metazoa; phylum Arthropoda; class Insecta; order Lepidoptera; family Pieridae; genus Colias; species Colias croceus. The sequence goes on from NC_059547.1 coordinate 3,373,915, forward strand.
CAACCATTGTTTTTTTTTTAATAAAGCTATCCCTAATTTAATTTAAGGCGTAACTTATAGCAGCTAATTATTGCTATATTAAATTAAAAATTATCCATTCAACAATATTCCATTCCATGATTAATTACCGATTTTTCCACATAACTATGTATAAGATATAAAATTTGGCAAAATTATAATAGAATTGGCATAGGAATGTAGTGAAGTGCATTAGGAACTTTCGATGATAGAATTAGGTGGTAATTGATTTAAGAACTAGGTTGGATTGTGAAAAAAGTTTAGGAAAATCAATGAAGACATGCAAACAAAGAAAAATGTCAATGATCTTTATTTTTAACTTTTAATTACCTATTTTTGTTTTATATATCAAAGAATAAGAATTAAGAAAATTATGAAATCAGTTCGAATTAGTTTCGTTTACCCTATTAAAAATGTAATTTTAATTGTTGTTGGCAACTAAGTCTAATACTGTGAAATGTTTTTCTTTTCGCTTACGGCTTATCACAGATAAACTATTTTTTAATGAGTATAAGTAGGTACCTTTACTTTTTTCCCTAATTCACAACGTAATTAGAACAATAATTAATAAATACAATAGTAAATACAGCGGGTATCATATTGTTTTGTAAATATTTTTTTCCTAAATAAAGTCACAACGTAATAGATATGTTACAAGCGTAGTTAGTACTAATTAGTATTTTTTTAAAGTCCGCGCCAAACTTTATATCGTCGTTAAGTACCTACGGTAACCATTTTGAAATTCGTATCGAACTAAGAACCTTCACCTGTTAATTATATTAATTAAATATTTAACAGTAGAATCGAATATCAAGGGTTCAATTTACAAATTAAAGTTTGGCAAGGACTTTATCTTACTTAGACTAGGCTCATTAATTAATGATGTTAGGTAAGTACCTAACATCATTAATTAATGGTACTTAACTACTTATAGTTTTAATGACTTAATAAAGGTACACCTATAATACTTGGATCACAGTCGAAAGCAAATGTGGACGTCTAAACATGTTATATATAATAGACAGTAAACTGCATTCTACATACACCAAAGACTTTTCACATCTTAACTTACAGGAAGTAAGTACCTACTAGAGTATACGGAGTACATAATATATCATAAAATAATAAAATTGTAACAGATGCACTTAAAAAACTGAACGGACTTATGCGGAACAATCATTCAGTTCTACAGAAAATTTCTAAAGCAAATTTTATAGTTCTTCATTTACTTTGAAATCCTAGTTTACAATATTGATTGAAAAATTAGAAAAAAGTGCGTGTAAATTAATCATTTTTGAGTCCATCTCACGGCCATTTAAAATTAATGCCAGATAGTTCGTAAAACTTTTCATTGTGCGGTTTATAAAATTCTTTTAGACGATCTAATACAGCTTGCTCTATATGGGGATGATTTCTGCCCTTGGTTTTACCCAAACAGTGTGGTATCGACTTTGTTTCAGATTTAAGAAGACAAGGGAAGCCCTTCGTTGAGTTGAAATAAAAATGCTTGTCCGTGATAACTCGTTTGAGACCGAGGAAATCCTGAAAATTATGTAATATTAACTTCACTGGCGATAAGAATACTAACTTAAAAATATTAATAAAAAAGTTTCGTATTAGAAACGTCACGTATAGGTATGGAGAAAACTTTATACATATTAAAATCTACGGCTAGACACAATAAAATACATTGTTTGTCATACAATATTCCTTCCATGGAAATCGAACCCAGCACACATTTTCAAGTCAGGTTTACTTCTGTGCCAAACGTAGGTATTCGTTTCCTTTGTAGCGACTATCTTTCTCTTATAATACAAGTGAAATAAAGTTTATGTTAGGACCCACCTGAACTCTTGCCATTTCAGCAGCTGGATCAGCAACAAGTCTCTCACCATTAATCAATAAAAGTCTAGATTTAGGAAACCTACGCAGCCATCTACGATATGGTCGCGCATATATCCCCAATCTAACTGGTGGCCATGATCCATCTATGGCCCAAGCCCCGCCCCATTGTAAAGTGCTATTTATGAGGGCGAAGTCTTCGAAACGAGGTAATCCTGGTCGTTTGCTGTATGAAAATAAATAAATATTTAGCAAATAATTACTCAATACATATTATTTATTGCAACTTTGCAATAAAAAAGGTACAGCTCTACAACTCATGCTGCACGAAAAAACGAATAGGTATATTATGTGAAAGTAAACGACATAGGTAAGTTACATAGAAGAGAAGAACAAAGTTAGACCGTCATCTGTTAATTATTAAAAACACAAACAGTCAATGTCTATTGCCTACTATATAATATGAAAATTTGAACATTTTCTAACACCCTGTATTTGGTACATTTACCTTACCTAGCAGACTGAGTATAATCGCTTATTGCTCGCGTCACGGGATCTCTAACAACAGCTAGCAGTTTTACAAGAGGGTTCATAGCAAATACTCGTTTAGGGGCGGATTTCGTCACCCAATACGAAGGTGTCTTTTCCATTGTAATCTGCCCTTCTAGCGTTGGCGGCATTTTATCTCTGCAAAAAAAATTGTATTGATCATTATAGATAATGGAAAGAAATGATTAAATAATATAAAAATATTATTGAAATAATAATAATTCGTAACTAAGTACGTACCTGTACCATTCAAAACCTTTGTGATAGTACTTGTCAAAGAAATGAACTTCTGATCCTGCGGCTCGCACGTCTGGATGCAGCCTATATTTTAAAATAATTACTGAATATTTTTATATAAACTTTTATTCAATATTTGGAAACCTATAAGATTATAAACATAATTATTTACAAGAATAAGAATAATCATTACTTACCTTAAAAATTCTAATAACGCCCGTGTACCACATTTCTTTACGCCTATAATGAGAGCATCTGGAAGTTTTTTAATGGGTACTTGGTTGGATTTATGCAATCTGCGATACTCGTAACCTCCATCTAAGTTCAATCCTAAAAACGTAGCAAATTTAAATGCAGCGTCTTTATATTTTGAAATGTGGTTCCAAGAAAGCCTGACTGAGACCTGAAATTTGAATAAAGTTTTACAGTTTCATTAATTCAATACAATATTAATGGTAGTATTATAGAAAATTATTGATACTTACCTTACGTTCATCAACTAAGGAAGTATTCAACACATATAATAAATATAATAGAAATAATAATGTGAAATATATAAACGTAGTTCGTTTGGAAGAAAGTGGTATCCATCTCATTGCTGCTTTTGGAAGGCATTTGTGACACTTTATTTAATCTACAATAATTGAAACCGACTATCTAATAATATAAATAAACATCATCATTCGATTTAACGCTATTCTTTACTTCTCTTTTACAAAACACGCTATAATTAAACAACCCGCACCCCGCAATGCGATACATTTGTACTATTAGCAGTGCGCAGTCGCGAAATGTTTATTTTATGAATGAACAAGATATTCATGAATTCATGTATGGCTCCTTGCCAAAAATAAATAAATTGATAATGGAAACATCGCTGAAAATATTTTAAATTCGTACAATTAGTATACGTATAGACATAGTTAAACGCTATTTAATTTTCCCGCTCCTAAACCAAAAGTGCCCAAGGCCCTAAGCACAGAACAGTAAAAGAGGCCCTAAGCCTAGACTTTTATTTGGCTTTCTGAATAAAACAAATCTATGGTACAATTTTTTAATTATATTTGTTGCATTTATTAATACTATTCTAATCTTCTAATCACAGAACAGTAAGAACATAATAGAAGTGCTATAATGTCATCATTAGTATGAAAACCAGTGTCGCCAAACCCACACATTTAAACCGATAGTTATACAGTACACTACAAGTAAACTATGCCTTTGATTGGACAGCTTAATTTGAGTAAAAACTGACTTAGGTTTTAAATTCAGCATTTCAATATGTACCCTAACGAACCAAGTTACGGTTTATTTTAGTATAACATCCCTAGGTATATTAGCTGTTTTGTGTCTCTTTGCTCAGAAATTCCAAATTCGAAAACATTCAGCTATTCCACAACAGATGGCGTTGGTTTTCAATACATATAACTTTGAACCTCTACACATAAAGATAAGGTTGAAATTTGTGTCACTCTAAATTAATGACATTAACTTGACATTAACCTGATGCTATGCTCTAAGGGATGTCAGCCTTGTTATCGATAATTCACAAATAAATATATTTTTGTGCATTTTTTTTTTCTTTCTATTATATGAGTATAGGATAATGTGTCACATTTTGGAGTATGTTTATTACTACTAAGTACGTCTTTTCATATTATTATATTTAAATAAAAAACGGAATAGAATAGTATAAATCTATATTTACAAAACAAACAGAAAATATGCATTATTTTAAATCTTGGAACTGCCGTAGGTTTGATGTATCGGTGGCCTTTGTTAGACTGCTTATTGCTGTTCGGCATCCAGTTAACTCGTCACGTTGCATTTATTATCCATTTCTCTTTTAAATTAGGCTCTTTCGAAAATCTATAAATAAATAGGACAAATGAAAGCTAAGGAAAAATAGAATAAAATTTAATATTTAAAATGTTTGTCTTTTCTAAAGTATCGATACTGTCGATATGCGCCACATGCATCACTAATCCGACATTCGTTTGTTTACTTTTTGTTTATTTCAATAATATTCCAGAAAGTCTTGTTTGCTGTTCAATCTATATTAGTACTTATTTCTTATGGATTAAGGTTCATTTTGACTTAATATTTTTATAAATTTTTGACAAATTACGACAAGCGAAGTTGTTACATAAAATATATTTAAAATAAATTAAAATAAGACTTACCGATGGTATGAAATGCCTCGATTGCTGATATTATTTCGTCTGCTATCATTTTTCCACTCTAATACCGAACAACACGCTCTAAATAATGAATAAATATGGAAATAAGGTTTGACAGTTGACAACCGACTCGAATATTTTTCTGTGCACAACTGAGAGCGAGTTAGGTGATCTTACCTTACTAGTGACACGTGGGCCACGCCCACATCGCACTTCTATTATGTTCTTACTGTTCTGTGCTTCTAATATACATATTATTATCACTAATGGAATGATTGACAGCTACCCTTCTTTAAAGAATCGGAAAGATTTAAATTATCAAGAGCATATACTTTATGTTAGTCCGATTATCCAAATATAGTTAGGCATACCAACATGAGCAAGTAGCAACGACCACTGACAACTGACAGGCGACAAAGAAAGGAATTTGTTTTGGTGTTGAACTTTGAAGCCGTGAAATAATTTAAAATGACAGTCCAGCAACTAAACTCGAATATTTCTGACGACTCAGATGATATGGTTAGTTTACCATCCGAGGAAGAAATTTATAGGCGAAAATATCAATTGTTACTTGAAAGATGTGAAGTGTTGCAACAGGATAATGAACGAATAGTGAATAGGTTTGCATTTCCATAAGAATTTCGTTGTATGAAGCTTATTTACAATTTGTATAAATTGACCTATCTTTTTAGAATACACGAGGTAAAGAAAATAACAAAACGCTATAAAAAGGACATAAAGTTATTAGTGGAAAGACTAGATAAACATGGCGATGCATTCAGGAACATACCCATTGAAACCGAAGTCAAACCAGAAGTATTCACGAAGACTGTTAAAGGCAATAAACCACAAACGCCCTTACGGCAGATAGATAAACAAAATGCGACAGGTGGAAAGAAACCTGCACCCAAAAGAAAAAGCAAAGCAGACAAGGTACTACTTAGTTTCTATTTATACATATAATGTTTATGCTATATTGTGTCTATTATATTGAATGAATGTTGTTGTGAATTAACAGTATAAGCCCTTGTTAATCTTCAAATTATATGTATTAATTATATAGTTAATCTTATTAACAGCCAGAGAAAGATCCCAACGCTCCGAAGAAACCTTGTAATGCCTTCTTCCAATTTTGCCAAGAACAAAGACCAGTGGTAGTAGCAGAAACAGCAACAGAAATGGGCACAGAGCCCTCGAAACAAGAAGTCACACGGCAATTAGCGTCACGGTGGAGAGCCCTCACAAATGAAGAGAAAAGGGTACATAAAATATTATTTTTTATGTCTTTCAGATTACAATAACTTACACTGGAATCTGATTTAGTTTATTCAATACTAATGATCTAGGAAAATGTTAAGCATAATGTTTTCTTTGTTCATGTGTAGCAGTTTTTTATAGGTTTGAATGATTAAAATTCAATATCAAACTATTCTGTACACTTTGTCTATGTCACATCCTATAATTTTTATCAAATAGCTAAATTACCCATTAAGTTAATATTATGCTATAGTTCTGTTATTATTGTGTCATTAAGGAAGGTGGACCCCAAAATACAGGCTGTCCTAGTTTGGGGTCCAAATGTTACATGTTTGTACCTAACCCACAAATTGTTCAATGATTTTATTTTATTTTTATTTTTAATCTATTTTCCAGGTATATGTAGCAATGTTTGAGAGATCAAAGGAAAAATATGCAGAGGAAATGTCAGCATACATTAAAAAGGAGCAATAGTATTCAGCAATTAAACAACTTAGCAGTTAATCCCCTTGTGATCTTAAGCTTTAAGTTATTATTTAAATACAATTTTAATTTAAAAACATTTCTTTTTATTTAAGTACAAACTAGTTAATCATATTGCAATATTGCCTCAGCTATCAATTTATCCCTATTAATATTATAAATGCGAAAGTAACTGTGCCTGTCTGTTATGCTTTCCCGCTTAAACCTCTCAACCGATTTTGATGACATTTGGCACAGACAATCTTTAGTCCCTGAGAAAGAACATAAGCTACCTTTTATCAAAATACCACGTGGGCGAAGCCGCGGGCGGAAGCTAGTTTTAAATATAAAAACATAATTGAAAAATAGCCTACTGAATCTGAAACATAGGATGAAATAAGAAACCAAGTATAAAATACAAAAGTGTATTCATTGATAAAAAATTACAAATTAAAAACAACAACTATAAATAATGGAAAACAATATATTGACGGGAATCTTTACTATTTAGGATTTAAAATTGTCTTTTTCCAGACGGATAGCTTTCATAGTTTCAATTGGATCTACTTTGTTGACGTGTTTCATCACTGGTCCTTGTGTTACTCTCATAAAGGGATTGTATAGTTTTTCTTCCAATATTGTTGATGGTACCTAGAATTCATGTTGTTATTGTTACTTATGTAATGTTATCAACACTTCAATATACTTATATAAATATTGTGATAAACTACTCTTATCTTTATAAGACTACTACTATATTATCAGCTGTGTTCATCATAATAAATATCTTATTTGAGTTCAGTTCAAATAATTCAGAAAATTCTCTCAAAAGTTTAAAAAAATTGTTACAACTAATTGGACATGAACGATTCACAAGAAGTAACAATAAATATAAAACAGAACTCACAGTAGGCTTTCCCTCTTGTCGCTTTTGGAGAGACCATGTGATTTTATTCTTAACATCTTCATTTTCCGGTTCAACATGAGCGGCAAATTTCAAGTTTTGTATGGAATACTCGTGGCCGCAAAACACTTTAGTCTGTTCAGGTAGATTGCCCAGTATATCTATCAGAGCTTTGTGCATTTGTTCTGCTGTACCTTCGAAGAATCTTCCACAACCACCTAGGAAGAGTGTGTCACCTGTTGAAAGAAACAAAATCAAATATAATAATATATTATAAGCTAATTAAAAAAAATCTTATTTCAAACATTTAACTCATTCAAAATACAAAGCTAATAGTAAAGTAAGTACCTACATGTTTTTTTTTAATTAAACACGCTTTTATTTTTAAATATTTTTGTGTTCAATTAAATGTAAACTTTGTATTTAAAATGTAATAATAAGCATGGCAATTACATTTTTATTTGTTGCTAACAAACCTGTGAAAACAACTTGTTCACCACCTTCCTCTGGGGAAGTTACAAAATAACAAATGTGACCAGATGTGTGGCAAGGAGTGAAAAGACAGAGCACATTCAAATTCCCAATGTTAAATTTGGAGTTATGTACAACCTTGTTGGTCAATGCACCAATACGATCATCACCCCCATATACTTCTAAACCAGGGTGCATTTTCACTAGGTCCTCATTGCCTCCTGCATGGTCCCTTTAAATCATAACTATATTAAGATTTGTTATTTCTTAATTTAAAATTACAGTAAATATAACAAGGAATACTGAAATAAACATAAGCATATGTTAGTTAGCAACGCAGTTCTGCCACAAATTAAAATATTGAATTGAATTGAAATGTTAGTTACGAGAAATGTTAATTACGAAAGGTTAATTTAAAGCAGTCAGTAGATAATTTAACATTATTAATATACCAATGGTGATGCGTAGTGAGTACTTTAGTTAAGGTGACACCCTGCTCCTCTACAGCTTTCAAAACAGTATTTGGTTCCACTGGATCCACTATTGCCGCTTCTTTCGTTGCTTTATCAACAATTAAGTACATGTAATTGTCTTTTAAAGCAGGCAGAATTTTAACATCCATGTTTTTAAATTGATGGAATTCCGGTTTACTGTGACTTGTGCGTTGATTCCAGACCAAAGCTAAACATTTAAAATTAAGTTGTTTATTGTGAATAAAACTGATAAATTTGAAAATTATATTAACTTACCCTGAAAGTAAAGTCTTGTTATTCGTTGAGAAAGCCCGAATGGCAACGAATTAACGACCCTAGCAAGCATTGAACAAAAAATAAAAAATCAGTCTCACAGTTAACAGGTAAAAGTTTATGGCTTTATTATTAAATTGAATAAATATTGTACCTATTGTGCTGTTAAATTTGCGCATTAAACAGAAGAATAAAGATTTGTGAAGTACCTAGTGCGAAATGTTATCAACATTTGTTTTTCTTCTATGACATTTGAATGACAATTGACCTATGCAATTGACAAATCACAAAACCAGCAAAACAAAAGTTTTCAGAGAATCACAGATCACGAAAAAGTCCCGCAGATGTGGCGCTGTCGGCGGCTGACATAATATTGCCATATTATTATATTCAAATAGCCCCAGAATTGGGAAAAATAAATGAGAAGGACGCTATAAATATTATAATATTACGCTATTGCAGAACTTCTATAGCGGGCCTTGAGCGCGGGGACCGAATCGAGAAATTCCGTAACGAAAAAAACCTTACGCTCCCCACTCCGACGGGCGCGGAGGTGTGGCCTGAAAACTTAGCATGCAATAGCTTTACCGCGGCAGTCCCCGAGTGCCACACGTCTTTTTCATATTCATTGCTTGCGTTGAGTATAGATGTTTATATGATTAATTTAACACAAGAGTCCATAACATAAATTATGAAGGTTTTCCATCAATAATTATATTAGGTATTGGTAGTATATGAAGTGGTCTGCACACATCTACTTATAATTATTTCGAAGCAATCCTTCCTTTCATCGTAAATTATAGTCGATATTATATTTTCAATAAGGTTCAACTTTTAGTGGTAGGGGGGCAACCCGTAACTTTTTTCTACAAAATGGCCGACCTGTCAAATTTAGTTCATTGCTTCGCCGTGGGACTTCTTACGTGGCGCATTCTCTTTGTAGGTAATGATTACACCCCCAATACTGTACACATTAATATTAATTAACGATAGTTACCTGAATATTATATTTTAAAAAGTTGCGTGAAGTTTGCGTACAGTTGAATCCAAAAATATTTTTATAGCGACAATGATCTGTCGTCGGCTGTCAATTTCTGATATGAAACATATCTGTCAAACACATGTGCTGTGCACCAAAAAACGTAAACAAGCCCTGTACGACAGGCCGTAATGTTTTTGATATTCACAATTATAAACTCATATAATTCACAATGAAGAGCAAACCAGTAAAACATAAAACTACGAACACATTTCGGGTACGTATAATTTTTAAATAATATGCTATGAGCTTTATAATAATTGTTTTGAGGTTACTTACTCACGATCATAAAATGTGTTATTTTTGAGACATAATAGGTAATCAATTACTATTTTAAATTCAATTTGAAGTGTCAGTATACTAACATTACCTAGTACATGCATTTAGAAATTCGAATACATTTAGAAATATCGAAGAAAATTGATGTTTTATCTTCCAACGTTATAATCATTCGCAATATTGCAGTTTGTGCCATTTGCGGAGCGAATAAATGGTATCGACATTCGGCATGCTGCTCTCTACCACATTGAGCATTCATACTCTAGTCAACCGGGAGAGAATGATACACATTTCCACTTGGCCATCCAGAAATGGCATGCGCTCAATTTGACGGAGAATTTCAAGAAATTCAAGAAAGAAGTCTTTGGCGTTGTGACAGTGGCACAGTTGATTCATAGAAAGGAGGAAGTACTAGATTTGTTGGAAAAGTTTTTGAAATTGGAAGACCAGTTGTGCCTACAACCATTATTAGAGTAAGTAACATGATCTTTGGATGAAGAAAATTTCTATAGTATATCTACAAACAAATGCTAAGCATATGTAACTGGTACTTTAATCAATTTTCATAGTGCAGTGGTTAGCAACCCTAACCTATCAAAAAAGTTATAGACATTACTAACCAGTGTCCATAAATAAAATCTGTAAATCAATTAAATTACTCTGTAATCACAAAGACTATACATATTACTGAGTTTTTAAATAATTATTTCTAATTTTATTCATACATCAATCTCTTTTACAGAATACTGGTGTCAGTTGCGAAGGATTTAAGAAATGATTTCTACCCACACTTTCCTAAATTCCTGGATATACTTATAAAGTTATTGGACACAAAAGATGCAGAGAGACTGGAATGGACACTTATATGTTTAGCTTTTCTATTCAAGATATTAAAGCCATATTTAAAGAAGGATCTTGGTGTGGTCCTACCGAGAATAATACCTCTTTTGAGTGAAAATAAACCGCAGTACATAAATAATTTTGCTGCTGAAAGTTTTGCATTTGTTGCCAGGGATATAAGGGATAAGAAGAAGTTTGTGGAATCTCTACTTAGTTATTTGAAGGATAATGATGATGTAAGTACTTACTTATAATTTGTGGAATTTTTTTCTCTTAAGTAAATGCAATGGTATTTATTTAATTAAAAAGAAATAACTCAAAGATTAATTGTTAAACAGACACTTCTTTTATTTTCGTAATAAAAAATATTGAATTTTTGATATTACAAGAATGATATTTTATTGAATGTGAAAAATAAAATTATGCTTTATTTATTTTTCTTTTCTTTTCTTTGCAGGCTATCACAGGATGCGGTCATTTGCTCTTTGAGATATTAAGAGGTGTGAGCAATAAATTCCACAGCTGTATTGATACTTTTCTACCTCTGCTATTTGATCAACTCAAAGAGAACAAGACGCACCAAGAAATTCTATTTAAAGTACTCACACAGACAGTGGAAGATAGCTTACAAGGAATTTCACATAAAGAGTTCACATTCTTTTGGGATAACATTGTGAAATATACAGAGGAAATTGCTAAGGAAGATGGCAATAAAGGATTGGAGTACATACTCAGATTGTCAGGACAAGTCATTGAACATCAACATGGAAAATATCTGTCCAATCCACAGCAGCATACTGTTATGTTGGTAAAAGTTATTTGTGAACAATCATCGGAGACTGTTCTAAAAGTTTGCGCTCAAATTGGAGCATTATTACTTCTATCCTCAAATATTACACTGTCGCAAGAACATGCTGGCATCCTTGTTAAAGTACTACTGCCTTTACCGTTTCCAAATATTCTAATTGATTTCGTACAAAATGTCATCAGTTACTCACAGTTTGATATGCACATATTGCCCCATTTTCTGAACTTTGTAATTCAATCCGAATTTGACAATGAAGCAATGTCGACATTAACGAAAATATGTTTGAGAAAATCACCTTTATCCAAGAACGGTTTGAAACTTTTTGAATGGGTGAAATATCCACTGGATTTCGGAAAAGGGTTGCCATTAATAATGGAACACTTCAAAAATGTTTTAAATGAAGATTTGGAGGAAATAGTTGAGAATCCATCTAAGTTAATGAATGTACTGTTTTGCATGCCGCATATAGAGCGACTTGATGTTGACATGTGTATTGAATTACTTCGAGAATTAACAAAAAAACTTCTGAACACACTATCCATGTATAATCTGGAATATCAAAATGAAAATAAATATATCTGTGATACAACTGCATTATCAATATGTGCAAGAAAAATAATGTTCATACTTGCTACTACATTGGAATGTGCGATACATATATCTAGCTGTAAACGCTTGAAGGAAATATGTGATATAGATGTTCTGTTGCCAGTTATAGTTCCCTGTGCAGCAGATCCAAACTATTTAGTAGCATTGCAATTATTAGATTTGTATTTAACAGCTTATGAGTATGAGAACAGCCTGACATATCCATTTTTGTCATTGATTGATTCTTATTTAAGATCTAATGTGTCTTCTCCATTTCATATTGTAAGTATTTTTCACAATTATTTTGTATTTTTGATTTGTTCATCCTTATAAGTAAAAATAATCAAAGGTAATAATTCATCAAGTTATTTATGTTCAATTAAATGTTAAAATATATTTTTCGCTGTTTCAGGTGAGATTATTAACAACACACATATACAAATTATTCGAAAATGTTGAAGAATTAAATAAAACACTACAAGTTGGTGGGGAAGTTGAAAGATTTTCAATTTTCAGTAAATGTTACGCAGTGGAATCCATTACTCCTTCTATACAAGAATACAGGGCTCAAATAAGCACATTGCAAAAAATGGCGTTCAACACAACACAGTATGAATTGGCGAAAGACACAGATTTTCATCTGTATGCTCTACATTATATGTTAGGTATTTTATATGCCAATTTCAAGCTACTCTGGGAACCAGTTGTAGAATTTATAGCAGGTTATGGCAATGGTCTCGTAATTGATGTCTTTTGGCCAACCTTCTATAAGGCTCTAGAAAATTCTTTCACTAACGCCAAGTGCAACATCAAAAATTTCAAATATGATAACGAAATTGAAGGAAATAGTGTACTCCTTAAAGATTTATATGCTGAATACAATAATATCCCAGAAAGGCCTGATCTTTTCAATTACAGAAATTTGATCTTAAAAATAATGACATTTTGTATTCATGTTTGTGAGGCTAAAAATAGGGATGTTGTTACTCTTTTCCTGAAATTCATAGATGAAGAGTATAGGCAAAATAGTAATATGAATGCACTGACAATAGATGTTGAAAAACATGATAACGAAGCTAACAGTGCAATGGAAGTCGATAATCCCGAACAGAATGTTGATAACCTTGAAATTCCTGAAGAACAAGAAAAGGATACTGTATCAGGAAAAATTATATTCAAAACCCTTATAAATATAATGCAAGTTCTTTCACAGTTTAAAAACCCTAGAGCACTCCATAAGGAACCAGTTTTTTGGGAACTCTATATGGAGTTTTTAAAACATAAAAATCCTGGTCTCCAGAAATATGCATTGGACTGTGTTTTGAATTATAAAAATAAAAGTGTGGTTGCATACAAAACAAATCTACACAATTTAGTTGATGAAAACAAGTTTAAAGATGAACTTGCACAATTTAAAATAACAGAAGATTCAGAGGCTATTCATGTTGAAGATAGAGAACATGTTGTTCCTATAATACTAAGAATTTTATATGGAAAAATGACTTCAAAACTTGGAGCAGACAAAAAAGGAGGAGGGCAAACTAGACGATCTTTAGTGATGAGATATTTGAGTGGTTGTAAAGAAAATGAATTGAAAATATTCATTGAAATGGCATTCACACACTTCAAGGACAATATGAAGTTAGAACCAAAGGAAATATTGTATAATATAACTAATAATATAGACTTAAAAGCAGTTACGAGCCCTGGAAAAATACATAGTGTATTAAACTTATTTGATGTAGTAAGAGAGTATTTTGGCGGATGTATGAAAGATAGCTTACTATCTCACTTTATGAAAATATTTTATGCTGTCTGTTCACACGTAGCCGCCGTTCTATATCGTGTTGAAAAAGTGCACGTGAGTTATGTGAAAGTAATGAAAAATCTTAGGACCATTGCTCTGTCAATACTGGGAAAAGTTTTTGATCAGTTTGACAAATATACGTGGAGTAAGGATGAATTGTATGTCATATACGAAACTTTAATATGGCCAGTACTTCCTAGATTGCACATTGAGGGTATTTACAGCCCAACAGTTCTTCTAAAGCTATTCAATACTTGGTGCCTCAATCCAAGATACTATATTTTACTTATAACATGTTCCGAAAATAATGCTTCCCTAAGTCCTTTACCTGAAATATTTAAACTTCTGCTAGCACCAAAAACTACGCCCGGTGTTGTTAACATGATACTTGATATGGTCGAAAAATTATTGACCTTAACCGAAGATGAAGAAAAAGAAGTTCCAGATTTAGAATCGTTTAATGTTTTAGAAGTAAAATCTGATAGAACTGATATCAATTTTGGCAGTAAAATTTTAATACCTCACTTGCCCAGTATTTTGGAAGTCATGAAGAGAAGAGTTGCAAATTCAGCAAAGTCGAATACTGTGAATAAAAGAGATCTTTTAATACTTTCACGTGTTACGGAGATGGTTACGACACCCGAGATGTGCGACGATTTATTGAATCTCCTGCTTCCTATACTTGTTAAAAAAGTTTGCATGAATATGGCTGAAGAAAACATGGAACATGCAGTAAATACTATTATAAACCTTCTTGGACATAGTTCTAATCCACAGCTTTACATGAAGAATATTGCTGTTCTCTTTAATAAGATTACTTTAGTTGAAGTTAGAAAGTTATTGATTAAACTGTTGTTTTCTATGTGCAAAAATGAATCCGCTAATAAAGAAGCGTTAACGAAAATAGCTAATGTTGTTAGTGAAATGAATGCTTTCAATAAAAGGTGGATAGACCAACCTGATTTTGACAAAAGAATAGATGCATACAAGACGATTTATCAAATGTTGGATAATAATGAGATTGATATTGATTTGGCTATTTTAATCGTTAACAATTGTTTCTTCTTCATCCGCACAGAGAAAGACATCGGTTTACGCGATAGTGCAGGATTATGCTTAAAGAAAATACTCCCGAAATTGTTGATGAAGTACAGATCAACTAATGAAGGACAATTTTTCGTTCGAGACACTGTGCTCTCACTTATATCAACTGGTATTCGCGATAAGAAAAATGATATTTTGCGAAATGAGAGCCTAACAATATTGGGAGAATTAGTACGGGAATGTCCTGATGCAGATGTAGTACTATCCGATTTAGCTCCTTTAGCTAGCAAAGAAGATATGGAAGTTGACTTCTTCGAAAATTCTTGCCATCTCCAGTTGCATAGACGTGTGCGAGCGCTTCTTAAGTTCTGTAAAGTAGCAAGAAAAATAACAAAATGTCCAACACCAAGGACTCTCACTAATTTCATATTACCTTTGGCATCTATGTACATATGTGACGACAATTATTCGGATAAGAACACGTTAATTGATGCTTGTATTGAAGTTATATCCACATGCTGTAGGTTGCTACCGTGGTATCATTACGAAGTGATCTTGAAGTTGTATTTGAATAAAATGAGACACTCGACAGAGCACCAAAAACAACTAACGCGTATCATAGTTGGAGTTATTGATGCGTTCCATTTCGATTTCTCTAAAGTTAAAAATATCGAATTACCAAAATCGTTAATGAATAGTATTAAAATTGATAAAAATAAGAAGGTAGATAAAGTTGAGGAGGAAAAAGGTCAAGAGTCAGAAGATGAACAGGAAAGTAAAGAAAAGGAATCGTTAGAGGAAGATCAGGAAAGTAAAGAAAAGGAATCGTTAGAGGAAGATTTAATCACAGAAGTCGGTGATGAGAAAGACGAAGAAGAATCGAAAGAAGTGTCTAGTTCACCGGCCTTTGAAAGAATTACTAGTGTTTCGCCTTCTGTGGCTAATAGGATAATCAAATCATTAACAGCTGGGTTATTACCTCAATTAAATAGGTACGTTATAATTTAATCTAAACTGAATATCGATCTGTTTATTTATACAAAAGTATATTTTCGTCTCTATTTGGATCTTTTTGTTCACGGAGACTAGTTTTTCGTGAATAAAAGCTCGCTAATAATATTGATTTTCACCATTTACAAACCTTTCAGAGCAATAGGCAAACTGACGGAACACGAAGAGTCGCACAAAGTGAACCGTCGTCGTACCGGATTGATCCGTCAAGAGGAGGACATGTTGCGAGTACCTATAGCTCTCGCTTTGGTCAAGTTATTGCAACGCTTGCCAGGAGACTTCTTGAAATATCAGTTACCTGGGTAAGTTTACATATGCACTTTTTATCATGTGTTTGAACTTTGAATCAATAGCTTCGGTGTGT
Organism: Colias croceus; assembly: GCF_905220415.1. NCBI lineage: Eukaryota > Metazoa > Arthropoda > Insecta > Lepidoptera > Pieridae > Colias > Colias croceus. The sequence goes on from NC_059547.1 coordinate 3,390,361, forward strand.
GAAAGAATTTTTAAACAAACCGATGATGACCGCATAGTAATATATTTTTATATGAAAATGAAAACGCGGTCCGCCCCGGCTTCGCCCGTGGTACATGTTTACGTTTTCTCTACATAAGATCCATCCTCGTACTTCAAGGAATATAATAAAAAAAGAATTACCGAAATCGGTTCAGCCGTTCTCGAGTTATGCGCTTACCAACACATTTTGCGATTCATTTTTATATATAAAAGATTAACGTATCTTTTTTGTAAATTGACAAAATTATTTTATATTTTTAGGACCATTTTTTTGTTTCTCTGCTATATGGCCATCTGTTTCTTAGACGATAGACCATTATTTTGAAGGATAAATTCTCACAAGTAAACTTTCTTTTTCAGGATTATAATAAAGTTATGTTCGTTCCTAAAATCACCACTAAAACAAGTAAGGATAGCAGCGCGCGATATCGTTAAGAAAGTGATGATAACAGTCGGTACTCCATATCTTGGCGTGTTCTTTGAACATTTAACTCTACTACTGACCAGGGGTTTCCAAGTCCACGTACTTGTATCCACAATCCACACTGTGCTAGATGCTTTAAAATCTGACTTCAAACCAGACGATATAGATCAAAATCTCGAATATATTCTTGATGTATGCATAAATGATTTATTTGGCCAATTATCTGAAGAAAAGGAAGTGGAGAAATTACACTACAAAACTCCAGAAGCAAAACCAAGCAAGAAAAGTTACGTGACACTCATGATTGTGTCTCAGAATATTACAGAGAAATGTTTAATCAACCTCCTCTTACCGTTTAAAGAGGTCTTACAGAATCACCACTCGAAGAAAGTAGTTCTGAAAGTACAAGATGCCTTAATGCATATATCAAGTGGTTTAGTTACGAATAAATTTATCGATATCGAATCTCTTTTCATATTCCTTCACGGAATCGCATCAGAGAGCATTCCAGAATTTGTTTTGAGTGCTCCTAAACGAGTTCTTACTGAAGACCAGAAAGAAAAGATGCTTAGAGCGAAACCGGATTGTTTCATTATACCAGAAACACCAAAAAGGAATAAGGAGTCACAAGCTCGACACGTCAAAACGTCTGCTAAAGCGAACGCTCATGTTCTAGTGGAATTCAGTTTAAACATACTTTACATTATTTTGAAGAGGGAAAAAGTGCCTAGAATGGATTGTAAGGCATTCGTGGATCCTCTTATACCGTTGCTAGTGGATGCGATACAAAGTGACCATATTAAAGTTATAACTGTAGCGCTAAAATGTATAGCGGCGTTGTGGACGATCAGAATTAGCACGCCGACGTTAGAAGAAATGGTCGAAAGTATTGTGAAGACGATATTCTCGATATTACATAAATACGCGACTTTTGAGATCAGCAAACAGAATGATAATTATCATCTTGTTAGGACCGCTTTTAAGGTAAATCTTTTGGTTAATTTTTTTAGGTTAACAAATATAGATAAATAAAATTGTCCTGTATAATTAAATTTAGTACATAATTAAGATTATTTTTTTTACATAAAGTGTTTGAAAACCTTTTAATCATTTCAGGCTGTAACAGTACTTGTAAGAAATGTTAAATACTATACTTTAGAAGCAGATCAACTTAAAACATTGCTTTTATATGCTGAAGAAGATTGTCAAAACGATGAAAGACAGACGAACTCATTTTCCTTGTTAAAAGCTATATTGGATGCAAAATTAGTTTCTACTGAGTTACACGAAGTTATGCAAAAGATATCGAAGATTTGTATTTTAAGTGAATCTGCAAGATCCAGGTATGGTTATATGATTGACTTTATTGAAATATTTTTTTGTAGTGTGTGTGTTTAAATAAATAATAAAATAAGGTCAATAGTGTATATGTATACTGTACAAAATCTGTTTCACCATTTGAATTTGATTCTTTGTCTTTTATAATTAATCAAAATTTGACACTGCCTTTAAATCTTTAAATTCTTAATATTAAATACACGAATTATATCTCTATGTTAATTGTATTAAATGCTAATTTCCAGAGACGAAGCTCGCGGTATTTTCGTAACATATCTAACGAATTATTCACCGGGAAGGCGAATGGAGAAATTCATACAGTTCTTCATGTCTCAACTGAACTATGAGCTGCAGCATGGGCGGGAATCGTCGCTTAAGTTCATTGAAATGATCGTGAGGAAATTTGAACCGGTTAGTGTTTTTACTTTATCTGATGACTGATCATGATGTTTTATCAGAAATCGATTGCGTTCTAATTATGGCAAAATTTGATCTTCAAGTTAAGTCTTATTTACACTCTATTTGGTTTAGAAAACAGCGCACATATTTTATCAGTATAGTAATAAATTAACACTGACAGTGAATAAGTAAACTATTAATTGTTTTTAATGCAAAACAAACATAAAATGTTCATAAAACGTTAAAATTTTCTTATAAAAAAAATAATTGTATATTCCGTTCCAGGCATTCCTCTCCAAGCACAGCGATTACATGCTACTAGCGCTGGGAGCCAGCATGCTGAACGACAGCGCGGCGGAGTGTCGCAGCGCTGCGGCCGCGTGTATAGAGGTGATGCTGACCAGACTCTCAGCCGCTGATAGGAACAAGCTGTTTGATATGGTGCTCAAGTTCTTTGAAGATACAAAGGTTTGTAAAGTTGAATTACAGTCAATTTCTAATTTATGTAATGTAATGTAATATGTATGTTGAATTGTATGGAACTCAATTATATTGTAATAATTTTTCCATTGTAGCATCAATGTGTATGCTTAATTATTTCTTGTGTTGCAGCCTGTACACTTCGAATTAGCAGCACAGTTAGCAATTCGGTTTGTTAACGTTGAGCAAGAAAACTTTAAAACCCGTATTGAAACCCTCCTTCCCGTACTCAGTGGAAAAATATTACTTCTCAGCAACGATATTACTGAAGGCCGCTTTGTTAAAATACGCCTCGACGACACTGAAAAATCGGACGAAGATAAACAGAAAGAAAAAGACCACAGCCTAATACAAATTCTGAATTTAATAGATGCTATTGCAACGCACTGTGTTGCCACTTTGAAAAATAAGAATTATAATTCCGATTACGATGATATAGGGCAACACTGTCAAGCGTTATTGGCGTATCCTCATGCGTGGGTTAGATTGCGAGCGGCGAAAATTTTGGGGCATATTCTGAATAGTGTAAATGTTGAAGACTTAGAGAATAAAGGTGAAAGTGACAGAGGGTTTATTTATTATGACACGGAGGATGCTTTGCGTAGCCTCGTGTTGGATTTGTGCGCGCAGTATACACCTAATGTTGGAAAGGATATGGCTGATCAGGTAATTTTGTACGCATATTTTTGGTTAGAAATAAAGATGGACATTATTTTTGCCATAAACATTAGGAAGGAAAGATAAAATATAATAACATATTTGAAATCTTAGCGTATGCTGATTTACAGTCGCATTACAGTGCTGATTTTCAGTCCTCCGCTGAAATTATTGGCGAGGTTACCATTTTAGTAAATTACACAATAACTAATGATGTCTGCTAAAATTAATCTTGTCTCGTATAGGTCAAATAGTTTAATTTATTATATTTTTACTGTTTACATACGGTTATTAACTGTATTTTAAAACTTTTCCAGGTGACTGAGGTATTATTCCTCATACTAAAGCTAGTGCATTCAATGCCTAGCTTCAAATTGACAAATAAAGTAGAAAGTGACGAAGTCGACACGGAAAAAGCTAAAGTGAATATAAGATGGATCCTGTTTAAATTACGGAAAGGAGTCAATGCTGAAGTGGCTAGAGCGCCTACTTGTATGAATATTGTAAGTTATTATAATATATTTTTTTGTTTAGTTATTATAAATATTGTGAAACTATTTTTTTACTGTTACTCTACTATTTTTAAAGTGAAACTTCTTTAGGCGTGTTGAGAGTAACATTGCAAGGTCGCGTTATGGCAATACCCTCTTGGAGTAAAGTGGCGATTTTCGTACCTTTGAATCTTGCCATCGAAGTTTCTCTTCTGAGACGTGCAACTAATACCTAAAAATAACTATACAAATTTTATCAAATAAAGCAAAAAATGGTTGAGTAGGTTCAAACTAGCCAGAATAGCACAACACATTATCACATACCTGATTTATAAATTAATTATTATTATTTTGACCGCAATCGCTGTACCGCTGTATAAGTATGTGCGCGGCGAGGCGGGGCAGAGTACCGACCGTTCCGTTTCTTTCTTACTTATAATTCGTGCTCTTTCTTACCCCCACTCCGCCTCACCGCACATACCCTACAGCCACTGCGGTCAAGCTATTCTTACTAAGCTACTCTTCTAAGCTACTCATATTGCCTTTTATATTTTGATTAACGATTAAAGCAAGGTTATATAAAAAGCTCATTATTAAAAACAAATTTAAATTATACATCTCTATATCGTCCTGGGTATATTTTTTTTTCCACAGAGGTCCGCCATTTTTACAATGTGGATCCACTTCATAAGTATCCTTGAACCAGAGGATATTAACAGAATAATAGACGTAATGTTACCGCCGGTTGTTCGAGAACTTTCCACAGGTGACGCGATGTCACCGTCTAGCGTCGCTAAACAACTCGCGGGAAGAATTGGGAAAAAGTTGAGAAGGAAAATCGGAGATATTGAATATAGCAAGCTTGCTGCGGAAGTACAAACTAAATTGAATATTAAGAGGGCTGAGAGGAAGAAGGTTAGTGTAACTTATAATTAAAATGTTTTCGCAATATAGAGAAAGTAACTCATCGGTTTTAACTACTATCAAATTTTGATTTAGTGATAAGAAAAGTTCAGTCCAATCTATTATTAAATTTAAATTATTCTATCCATTTAAATGCTCTTATTCTATCTACAGATCTGCTTAATTTTTCTATATCTTAAAATATCCTAATTTCTTTCGTATCTGCTTTCAGATCTTATTACAAGAAAAAGTCAGTAATCCAGAGAAAGCAGCGAAACGAAAACTTCAATTACGCGAAAAGAAGAAGCAAGCAAAGAAAATTAAACTAGAAATGTTACACGGAAAGAGACCGAAAACGAGGAAAAGGAAAGCCGAAGATATTGATATTGAGGACCAATTACTGCAGGACGATTAACTTTTTTACAATAAATATTAATTTTTAATTTAATCTCTTTATTTTAATTCGTCCAAGTTGAACTGAAAGTGTTGAATATAAATGTGTTTTATCGTAAAAAGTATTCATCATTAAAATTTGAAAATATCGAAATTCCTCAGATCCAATGTCTAGGCTCTTAGTTCTGTGAACTATTTTGTATATTATCCTGTAAATATTGTTATAGTTGAAAATAAATGAATTTCATATTAAGAACTGTGTTTTATTACGAATGTACCTCTTTTTGATTAAATATAAACAAATAAGGTAAGGCTTAATTCAATGCAAATAAAATAACCATAAATAAAATATAGCTTTAATAACAAAATCACTTAACAGAACTATTAATTATCACAAATAATATTTTACAAATATTTCGCCCTTCTAGTGCGTTTAAGCTATTGCGATTTGCGATTATCAAGCTAACAATATACTTTATTTTTAACATTATTTTGTATGTACAAATAATATGAAAGAATAAGAAGTTAAAATAGCGAGGTTATTAACGTAATGGCACCGAATACCGACCACTGATTTATACGGCTAAATGAATCCTTTAAAAGATAAATTAAATACTCTAGAGGTCATAAGAAAAAATGATATTATGAAAGATTACGAACTTATATTTTAAAATATGCACATAATTGTATTTCATAATGGCTTTTTATTACCTAAATTTGGATTTTAACTGTCACGACTGGAAATTAACTGAAAGCACCATTTTCCGACCGACTGAGTACAAATACACGTGTTTCCGACCACTGAGTAGCTAGATTCCGACCAGTCAAATATTTTTTACTAAAATCAACTTTATGATAATAGAAATACAATGGAAATTCGTAAAAACCCGTTTCGTCTTTTCACTGCATCACGCGTGGACCGATTTCGATAATTCTTTTTTTATTATATTACTTGAAGTACGAGGATGTTTCTTATGGAGAGATATTTTAAATATGTACCACGGGCGAAGCCGGGGCGGACCGCTAGTTTTAAATAATATTTGAGCATTTATTATAATAACAAAAACTAACTCTATGTTAGACTGTAGTAGTTTAAAATTACATTTACTCAAACTCAAACTCATAATATGCCTCACTGGTCATCCACACTAAATTAGAATGTCCCATTGACTACTTTGCCCAATTCTAAAATCCATTTCACCAAAAGTATTATTTCAGCTAATGAGAATACTTCAGCCTCTTTTTTATCACTCATGATGATGACCTGAAATAAACGCATGCAATTTCACTCAAGCACAGCGCAAGCAAAAGCAACCCAGTTGGACGGAAACAGGGAAATATATCGCACCTAGATTCCGACCAAACCTAAATTTGCGTAATAAAGCCTCTAAACCGAAATTGATATTCATTTTTAGTTCATTTCTATTTCATATGTACACTTATAAATATCTCACAATTTCGTAGTTATGCAATTATGTGTCATAAACGTAAAATATAGGGGTTTTAAACCAGACCGGTCTTTGTAAATGAATAACGAAAAAATCAAAAAAGAGTGTCAGTTAAAACGTATATTACAAATAATCCATTAAAGTTAGCATTGGTCGCATACAGGTGTAGTATATAAGCATAGCGTTTAGAATAAATAACTTAATACGAAACCTCCACAAAACAACATGCATAATAGATAATTACCTTCTTTTACAAAGTGCGAAATTCCGTTTACCGACCGATTCGGTCGGATTTCGGAATGTTGTTATTTTGAAAAGCTCCTCATTCCGTCCATAATTATTTGTCCAAAAAAACCTATAAAAACACGCTATCTTTGCATGTATATTTTAAAATTAATAATTTAAAACACCAATAAAACGTTCAAAGTAAATTAACCACAAACTTACCAGAGTATTTAACGTAAAAATCCAAATGTTTATTTTCACCGTTTTATGTTTTTTTCGCATTCAATTCAATACAAACTACACCCTCGCCTAGCTTTTCTTGGATTGACGAAATGTCGGTTAAAATTTGAAACCCAATTTTGGACAGATGACGTACGATAAGTGATTGAATCGAAAGCCTTCAGTTTCACGAGTGTCGCGCGTATTTTAAACGTTTTATCAAATAAAAATCAAAATGGTCGGATAGAGGAGGCTAGTCGGAAACCGGTGCCGTTACGTTATACAAAATGCTACTTGTGGGAACAATAAATAAAAATGCAATGAAATTTAAACAGTTATTACTATATTTTAATTATTATCGACACAATCATACAGGTGACACACACTGCTTCGCAAAAATGTTGTGCATAGTTTTTCTTCATGCAAAATATTGTCCCAATAATTGCTAATTGTACAATTAAAATTTAACATCGTTTCAGCACCATTTTCAACATTCAGCTTTATACACTAATGATGCAAAATTTTAAGTTTCTGACACAGGTTTCTGCTAAATAAAAAAAAAAATCATAAAATAGTGTCACATTATTTGCATTTACTTTTTATACATAGGTATTTTTAAATTCGTTGTATGCATATTAAATTTAAAGGACAAGATAAAAGAATGCTGAAGCCAATTCAAATAAATTATATATAGCTTAGTTAATTTTTACGGTAGGTATTTAGGTAGGTACCTACTTATTAGACAATTATTTTTTAAACTACATTGTAAACGTGGGTATAATTAAATACTAGATGCATAATGGTATAACTACAACCGTTATCAACTCTAATAATCTGGATAAACCTCATAAAATTTTAACATAAAACATTTTTGTATAGATTAAGCAGAATTTTATTATAAAAACTCAATTTTTGTTAACTTTTAATCTTTTCATACATATCACTTTATTTACACAACATCTGCAGGCACACTTGTACATAAAAGGTTCCTTAAAATTACATCACACGCTTGCAATTAAAGCACAACCAATAGGATTTTTAAATCAATGTGAAAATCTTCTCAACTTAGACTACTGTGTTCCACAGCACGTATCGCGATGAAGAATTCATTCAAAATAGTTTAGCAATTAGCAAATTGGCGTTGAATATACCTATTATAAGTAGATTGTAGGTATACAGATTGTACCACTATTGGTATACTAAGCGCTAAGGAACTTGTAGTTTTGCATACTCTGATCACGTAAAAAATACTTAAACAACAAAATTACGTCAAAAATTTTTGCTAAATTTTTCCTGAAAATCCATGTTTTCTTCTCTAGCTTCACGCAGCTGGCATATATACCGCTTCTCTAATGTGAGCATTTTGTCTATGGAAACATAATCTTAAACGATAGCTCACGTGCTGGTGGCAAAGTTGGGTGGGTTGCTTGTAATTGGTGTACACATAGAGTTTTAAAAATTCATCTATTTGTAAAAAAATGTGTCTGGAATTTTGAAATTATTTTTTACGTACTCAGCTTATGCAAAACTATAACCTCCTTTGAGCTTAGTATACCAACAGTGGCACACCCTGTATAATGTGCCCAAGAGTAATTATAGTTCTCCCTGGCTAGGTAGGTAGGTATATCATCGCAATACGCGCGATGTAATCATCGAACCCTCGTAAATTGTGAGAAAACGATTCACAGCGTACTATCATTATTAAGTACCTACATCTATAGCTAGATAGATTTTAAAACGAACGTTTTTTCGAAAAAGCGTAACGTGTTTATAAAATTTCAAGGGCAAAATATTCATCAAACAATAGAAAACATTTTCCCTTCAAAAATATATTTATAGCCATAAATAATAACAATAGCAATGGACGGCAACAAAGCTCGGCGATTGAAATTTTTAAACAATTGTGTTAGAAGAAAAGAAGTTGCCGTTTTTATTACGAACTTTTTCATGTTTATAAAGCGAGTTGAAATTAGTGGATTTTCATGGGTTGGATTATTTTACATATTTTTATATTACTATTTGAACAATCAGAGTACAATTTCAATGCTTTGCATTCTCAACAATATTATACTAGGTACTATATTTCTTATTTTCTAGATCATATTGTAACCACAGATAACATTATTACGTCTAAGGTAAGTATATTGTATTCTTCTACCGCGATTTCTTGATTAATTACTCTCATAAATGGCGGTATAAGCCAATATTAGAATAATTATTCAAAGCATAGGCAATATCCTAATAAACGGTACTATTTGAATGGAATAACCAGCTATAATTGACTTAATTACGAGGCCATGATGGATCGGGAAAGAAACAGTTCATAAGTACGCTTTGTGATGAAACCAGAAAAACACGTGACACAAACTATGTGAGAAAACTAAATAGGGAGATATTATTATTTTTTTAAATAAAGGACTAGTTACCTGAATAGTGGACAACAAAATTCACCATTTTATTATAACACGCTCATAGTAATATACCTAGTAGACAGGTTTTTTGTGATAAAATATAAATCCACAGACCTAATATGAATTTGTAAGCTTTTTAAATCCGCTATTACTTTTTTTAGTTATTTCTAAAATAATAATAACGTAAAGCTTCAGATTGTATTGTAAAAAAGTGGACAGAGGGTTCCATTTCATGAATCATGATAAGCGGAATTCACAACTTTAATTTCAGAGTTATTTATTTTGAGGCTTTTTATAACAACATTTTAGTGTCTTACATCAAACAATTCAGTATCACTTATTATAGCATTCACAGTAACACATTGGAGAATGGATTTATCTCAATTCTAACATGAGGTTCGTGCTGAAATCCTGTGCTGCCACACGCTGCTAAAGTAAGAGTTAGCGCGCAAGAGCAACTTTTGTCTCCGCAACTATTTTGTCTCTCCCATCACCTCCATGGACTAGTAAGAAAGTGCGCGCACGTAGCGACGCAACTCCCCATAGAGTTGATGGGAGAGACAAAATAGTTGCGGAGACAAAAGTTGCTCTTGCGCGCTAGCTCTAAGTTATTATAAGTGAAGACATTGCAAATAAAGCGGGAAATCAATTTATTAATTATATCTCATGATTTTAGATAGCAGGATCGACAGCGTTTGTAAGAATTATAAATTTCACAGTAACATAGTGGACAGCGGATTGTATCGCATGATCTTCGACAACAAAATCCACAATAGTGACGTAGTAGTAGCCAGTACAACCCCGCCCCAGCCAAGTTCCAAAGACCATGACGTAGTGAATTCTCTAGCAGATAGCAAAGGTATAGATGGTCCATGTGGTCCAACAACTCCGTCCGCAGTATCGTCCACTGCGCGGGCGGATACTCGCTGGACACGCTTGAAGTGGATTATCATTAGCGTGAACATTGCGAATAGACCTGGGAACAATATTTTATTTAAACAATTAGATGACAGAGATCCATTAATGTTAGTTCGTGACTTAAAAGCTAATGTTAGTAGGTAAATATTAAAGTACTACTTAATCATCAGCTGATGGGGCACCCTATGCGTAAACCTGTCGCTTTGAATGGACAAGTTTACGCACAAAGTGTCCTATGAAAGATGACATATATCTCTCCGAAATTACCATCAATATGATTTATGTAGTTTTTTAAAAATAATATCTTTATCATTTTGGAAAAACAAAGGGCCAAGCGACTTATTTTTTAATTTTTCTTTTACTTTTTTTACTGTTCTGTGACTTTTACAAACATTTAATTATAAAAAAGGGTTTGGAAGCTAAGTGTTCTGTATTACCATATGCACATGAATAAAAAAAGTAATTTAAATATCTAATAAGGGATCTTCCAAATCGTTCGTTAAATTTAAATTCATAATGTAAAAGTTTATTTTTTTTTATTTTATTTGAATAATCTTACACTTACCAGCCAACAAATACATAACGCCAGTAACCAACACAGCGCTGATCTGGTGCTTACAAACCCCGAAAGCGCCGACCAGCGCCGCGCTGCCCAGCACTATGAGGCAGACTAATGCACACGATATGGACAGATTCTGCATGCCTGGTAAAAAATATATTATTTATAAGGATTATATAAAGATCTTTTATTTTTGTAGGGTGCAATTTATAAATGTGTTTTGGAACATTTAAAAGAATATAAAAGTATCTTATCTTATCTTTAAAGTTGACAAATAAAAAGATCGATAGATGATTAGCTTGTGGAAAGGGTTATTCAATAAGGTTTGAAGTTAAGAAGAGAAGTAAGTGTTCTTAAAAAACACAATGTGATATTTGTTGTGGGTTTTCTTTTAAAAGAGACATTTATAAGGGCTAGAGTTTAGATTAGGTCAGAATTTATTACGTTTCGCACGCACAGATGTGACTCAGAATCTATAAAATAAAGTGTATTGGTGGTATTGGTTGATTCGATCCGAACTAACGGATAGAAAATATTCATACAATATTATAAACCCTTTTTTTTTTCACTGTTTTTTTTATTATAATAATCAGGAAAGTCTTTTCAAACATTTTCGTACATTTTTCACTTTTAATGAGTTATCCAAAATTAAGCTAATACAGATTAATATTATATTTTATTACTTACGATGTTGCCAATCAGCTCTGGGTTCCTCGTTCTCATCATCAGCTAAATAATTTGTGCACAGCGGCTCCGTGGGGAAGCCAGCCCTTGATAATATTGATACTTCTTCCGCTAAAACAATTATTGGAAATATTTGACAATTCAGTATTAGGTACTTATAACCTTTATAACCATACAGGACAAAGCATAGTTTGTATTTTGCATAGTGCTGAGCGTCTCTACCCTAGATCAAGGAAAGTTTAATAACTTTTTCAAAGTTTGAATTGTATTCGAGATATACTATTATTTATGTACTGTTTTGTTCTAAGGTTTTGTTGGATATAAATAATCGAAATGTTTGTCATCTATAGATCGACACATCGATACTGACTTTCACAAATAAAGAGCAAATATTGTAGATAGATACATTATTTTTTGTTAAACTGCGCTTTATGAAAACAACTGCATAGTTTTTCTATAGAACCATTGTATAAGTTTTGAAATGCCAAATATCCTACAAAATAACAACAGCTAAATATTAGTAATGAAACTCTTTGTGTTTCTCTTTTAAATTTGGCTTTGTTACAACGGGTACACTGCAGCAAATACTGCAAAATAAATAATGTTGGCTCAGTGGTAAAATGGTCCGGACTTATTTAGTATGAAAAAGCCTTTTAAATTAGTCTTTGTAGTTTAGGTTCCCAACAATATACGAGTAACTACCCTAACCACATAATACTTGAGAAACTTTACAGTAATAATTTTAAAAGTGTTTACACTCGACTCAAAGTCAATTAAAATTTTATTTTTGAATAAATCTTACCTTCTAACGAAACGCACATCTTCCATATGCCACCATTCATCGGCACTAAAAATGTGCTTCCACCTCCCCCTTTTTTCTTGCTTGTATCTTCGACCTGCAAGGGATTATTATCATACAATTTACAATATATCATAATATAACACATGTGTCGATTTCATGTGCATAATGAATACAAGCCCTTAACGCTCTTATTAAAGTAAGTAGGTAGCCGGGGTATGTACCTTGATCGAATTTCAAGTGTGCGAAGTTTGTACTTCATGAAATTTTAATAAAACTAAACAATTACATTCTGTATAGGCACTGTGATTTCTCTCATATCTACAATATCTACCTGAAAATGAAAACCTATATCGTGTAGACTGTAGATTTATTCAAAAACACTGCGACAACAAGTTTTCTTTAAAATATTCAAAGAGGTCTTCAATATTATACATCTGCAACATTCGAGAAGGCTCCAGATTTCTCGTGAAAAGTCGAGTGGCGAGGAACGCTTTATATTCACCGCTTGAAAGAGCCTCGGTTGAATTAACGAACGGTAAATGAGACAGACGTGCAATCAGTGAATCGCATTTGTAAGCAGCTTCTCTTACAGAAGTAATGACCTATGGTTTTCCTTGGATTATGGAAGGTGGTTTATGTCTGAATGCGCAGTACCTCTATAATTTTGTTTATAGGTATAGCACCTCTTTGTTTGCCTTTTGTATTGATGGAAGATTAATGGTATGAGGACAATTGCTTGCTTTGCACATATTTATGCACCAAAAGCACAGAAAAGCTCTGCTCTACATAAAGTTGTTCTAAATGATGATTAAAAATCAACAGAATTTCTTCTTATGAAGAAAAAGTGTACTACACTAAATATTAGATACGAATAAAACTTAAAAACTTTCAAAGATTGATGAAAGTTATAAAAATGGGTACCTAATCAATGCGTACAAAATTCCAAGTATTCGAAGAATACAATAAGCAGCAAAGAAAGTTTAAAAGTACCTAATTTATATAATGATATCGCGTGTTAGCTGCAATTTCAAGGTTAGCTAGTGATTACAACGCATGGCGCTCATATTATTACGTCATCGTCACCTTGACCTCCGGCTATTGAAGTATCGGCATGGGAAACCTAGGGCTTATAGTAATTTATGACTTGCACCTGACCGTTTACACGTTTGAAGTATGATATATATTGTATTCAAATATATCTATTTAACACTAAATAACTATCTATCTATTATACGTCCTTATCTACACTAATATTAATTATTTAATAGAGAAGATTAATTAATATTGGTCTATTTATACATTAATATTAATTAATTTAATCAGTGAAGGTAGGATTGAAAAAACTTCTTCATTTCATTTAAAATTCGTTTGATCTTTTTATATCAGTACTCCGTATTGAATTATCGCTGTAAATTATGATCTGAGCTTTCAATAAAAGCTCATAGCAATTGTTGATTAAATTACATCGTTAATCGTTCGATCATAATACATATAGAGAAAGCGGTTTTTAAACAGTCTTTAAAAAAAAAAAACGAATATCTTCTCTTCTTTGTTCTGTAAAAAATCGAATCGTAACAAAAGTCATACCTAATCAGTACCTACTTCAAATGTTTCCCCACTGATGGAGGGGTTGGTGAACTTTCACGCGTGACCCGAATTTTATTAAGGGTTAAAATTCATTGCAGGGCTGAAACGTACTTATTTCAGAATTCATATAGATTAAGCTCCTCATATTTTAACGGATTAAATTTTAGTATTCAAGAGAGATAATCCAATATAATCATAATATATTGTTGAACAAAGAATACACAATCAGAATAAACCATTTTATATTGAAATGGATTGCAACTTCGTGTCCATTGTAAGTGCAATTTCTTAAAATAAAGCAACGTTTTGCAAAGCTTCACGGCTCGTGTTATTATTCTAACCACGGTAAGTGCTGAAAAACAGAATGAAATTTATAAGGCAAAAAATATTCCAGCATTTTCATTATAATTACGTCGTAACTTCGCGTGCTAGCGAAAAACATCAAGGTGACTGGCTAAATGTTAATATGCAAAAACATCGGGGTTCCGAAATGATATTTCGCTATAGGGTTTGTAAAGAATAAAATACGCCCAAGGACTTGAGGTATTACAATAAATACAACAGATAAAAAAAAATATAGAGTTAGGTTTAGGTAGTCGAAAAAGGAATGGCTCAAAAAATAATGGGGGGTACGGTACTCAACTTTATTTTGATTATTGATGCTAAAAAATAAATAATGAGCATCAAGCTATATTGTAATTTATGATGAAGCTTATAAATGCACCCATAGATTTTACCCGAATTCACCCGTGCCTGAAGGATGGTCATTTTTTCAAGTGCTTATGTTTGTGTGCAAGGCATTTGGTCTTGAAAGCGATTGCTACGAATGATTCGTACTTTCTATTAAAAAAATCATCAAAATCCGTTGCTATGCTTTGACTATGTAGTGATACACGCTCAAATTTATACACATACATAATTACACAGTAAACAGCAGTAGGCAATGTCATTTGGGTAATTTAACTAATCGTCTAGCGAGGTCGTAATACATATCCAACTAGCAAAAGCACTAATGGTTATAGGCTCTATCATGAATAGTTGGGATAATTAGTTTTGTGGACTATTGTTATACATAGGTAGTACAATTAGGTATTGTGGTTAAACTTCTATCAAAAAGTTGCGTCCCTTATTATTTCGCTCCCCGGCTCCATTCGGATGACCCGTGAGAAAGGATAATTGAAAGTCACTCAAAACACTTTCTACCGGCTTTATTTGTCTTCATCCTGAGCAAATTTTATGAAAATTTAATCTGCAATTTTTATGATATTGTAATTTATATTCTAATACCCACGTTTTTTACACGTACTAATTACAGTATCGTAAATAGGTATATTATGAACATAGTAGGTGTGTGTGCATATATGCGATTTGAACATACCTTATAAATAATAAATATCTTCTCTATTAACAATTAAATTATAAATAAACACTATACGATTTCATACATAGACATTATGTACATGTACCAATGTATAATAATAACGGCCTTGCTTAGAAGAAAATTGCTCTATAAATTAAACTTGAATCTCCGTTTGTGGCTTGTAAATAAATTGCCTTTGGTCCTTTGGGCACAAAATATATTATTATACCTATCTAGTATTAAATATAAAGAAAAATGGATAAAGTGGAAATATAAGGATTGAAAATACCATTTATAATTAATTTACATTATGTATATGTATGGCGTACCTATACATATACATAATGTAAATTAATTATAAACGGTATTCTTTGCAGGTAGGTGCCTATTTATTGATTATTGATTTTGATAATATAAGATGAAAGACTAGTCTTACAATATTGCAAGTAAAATGGCTTCTGACTTAGCATTATATCTAGGGATTATAGCACAACGCACTGTTGGATTTGTTTAGATCGTGTTTGCCTAGAATCTAGACTCTGTAGACACTTGGTTATTGGCGACTAGCTGCTCCGCGCGGTTTCACCCCCGTGTCTCCACTCCTGTTGGTCGTAGCGTGATGATATATAGCCTATAACCTTCCTCGATAAATGGGCTATCTAACACCGAAATAATTTTTCACCAAATCGGACCAGTAGTTCCCGAGATTAGCGCGTTCAAACAAACAAACAAACAAACTCTTCAGCTTTATAATATTAGTATAGATTTTTAAAACTACGAACTACGAATGAATAAGAAAATTAATTGTGTTTATATTAGTGATGCAACGAATACGAATACGAATATTCGTATTCGCCGAATAGTAGACATTTACCGAATATTCGTATTCGGCGAATATACGAATATTTAAAAACGAATATTTTTGTACGCAACTCTATTTACTACAGATTTAAAAATCGCGCGTAGAAATATGACGTGTGCAGAGACTGCTGATCCACTGGCCTTTTGGCGAGAAGATGTCCATTTTCCAAGACTGAAAAAACTCGCACATTTTCACTGAAGCCAAGCGACTGGCTTCGGAAAGACTTTTTTCAACGGCTGGAAACATCCAGACTGAAAAAAAAATCGCCTAAAACCAGAAAATTTACGAACTTTATGTTTTTTAAAATAAAATTGAAATTTTAATTATTAGAAGAGTAAACATTCATTAAATAAATATATAAGTCTTTTATTACCAAGGCGAGATATTCGTATTCGTATTCGCCGAATAGTAGGTTAGATATTCGTATTCGTAAAAGAAGTATTCGTTGCATCACTAGTTTATATTTAATTGACTTGATAGTGGATTTATTGTCGATGTTAGATTAGGTTAGGTTAGTTTTTTCTCGCGTAATTAGAAAATAATGTTTATTGTTTAAGAAGGTACTTTTATAGTGATGAATAAAATTCGTTAGCACTTAGATTAATTTAATTGAGCAAATACGTTTGTATTCATCCATTAGAGCTGTACCTAGTTACCAATTAGTTAACCTTCAATTTCAATTAGACCCGTCGCGTGCAAATTAATATCATTTCGTCATTAAATTTAATTATCATTCGCAATTGCAAAGTCAATTAGGTAATATCGCCGTCCCCGGAGAATAAAATGATAACTGCAAAAACACAACTGTTCAGGAGAAATAAAAAACCGATAATTGACTATAACTTGCCAAGCTATAGACGTAGAGAGATAAAAAAAGGCTCAGTGGTAGCTAATTTTTTAACCTTTTATTTTGTATCAAAATATGTATATTAAATAACTTTAAGAGAACTGAAGATAATTAAAATTAAAAAAGTTAGTAGCATTTGAATGACATGTAAAGGAGAATGGCGAACTCCCATAGGACTTTGGGCCTGATCGTTACACTGATGATTTATGTGGCGTTAAATAGATAAAAATATACAGATTCTATAAATATAACAATTAAAGATCTGTTCTATGGGATAGCAGAGATATTGAGCATGTAACGTCACTAAAATTGAGGTTAGGTTTGCTCGAGTTCAATGAATAGCTTTGTTTCTTTCTAAGTAGAGGTAAGTTTATATCCTATAATATATATTATTTAGATAGAGTGTAACAGAAGAACAGTTAGGTAATAGAGATATTGGATCGAACTTTTATTCTTTTAGAGTACCTACCAAAACATCGTAGGTACTTATAAGTATATAAAATAAAACACGTTTTTTCATAAATCGTTTATTCATCATTATCATCATAAACAATTAACACATCATCCAGAAACTGTGCTGGCGGCATTAAATCTGGTTGATACCTTGGCCAGCTAAGGTACCATATTATGGACATAACGTGACAGCAGCAACCTAAAGTTCTTCTTCCTACTAAACAATTACATTAATAGACTGTTATTGCTTCCCTTCCTATGAGAGCACTGTCGACTAAAATATAAGTAAAATAAGTTTTACTACTTCTATGCCTGGATTGAATGCGACCTCTTAAAAGCCATGTAGTACTTGATGTTGACAGTGCTCTCTGTATGTCGCTGTCTGATTCACGGCACACTTCTATAACATATTTGCCATCTGCATCGTTTCTTATGTGCTCACCATAATAGGACCTTGCTTGCTTAATTTGATATGAACCTAAGGAAACCAACTGCATTGTCATCTTCATGATTTTCAATCCTCAAAGAATCATTTGCAAGTTTCCAGCATGCATCAAATAATATGTGATCAGAGTGAGTGATCTACAAATAAAGAATTAATATTACAATTGAACAAAAGAAAGTGAATATATATAAATCTCGTGTCACAATGTTTGTCCTCAATGGACTCCTAAACCACTTAACCGATTATAATAAAATTCGCACAACTTGTGGAGTTCGATCCAACTTGAGAGATAGGATAGTTTAAACATGTAGGTACCACGGGCGAAGCCGGGGTGGACCGCTAGTATATATATATAAAACAATGTGTGTTTACATTTTTGTTTGATTTCAATAGCTAGGTAGTACTAAATACCTTAGATAATACTAATCCACTAACCGTTAGAGGAGCAGCCCACCGTTGTATAATAGATAATATTGCGTTATCTTGTAACAAATGCATACGTATAGCATTGTTACGATTAGCATTAATACCACAGTTGATGCAGTTCATATTAATTGTAAATGAAAAATCGGATGCAAAGTCGGTGTCCAGGTAGGGTAGCAGTAGTGAGTCGTAAAGGCAGGTAATCAAAGTCCGGTGTGCAAGCGTTGGTTGGTAGTAATAACAGAGATCGTCAGTGTCCGTAATACGTAGCGAAAGTCGATAAAGATGAAGAAAATAAGTTAACCACACGCACAAAGTCGAATGTAACGTAACGAAAAACCTCAATCAAATGTCAAAAGTCAAACGACAAACATGACATTGTAATTAAAATTGAAGCGGCCAGCTACATTTCAGAAATATTCTTACAAAGTGCGGCCGCCATGAGTAAAAATGTATAGAATTACGGATTACCTAAATAAATAGCGTGCTAAAAAGTTAAAAATAAAATATGTAACGCAGTCAACTTATATTTCTGATTCATAAAGCATTTGAATTTTGTATAAAACTAAAAATGAAAATAAATATTCATTCGTTTAAATCGATATATCGACTATTTTACTCCCGACAGCACTGACAATCTCTGCTTGATAAGACCGGTAGTCATAGAAATCTAAATAACAATGCCGTTAGTGAACATATTATCTTTTTTTTCAAACATTTGTTTTCCCATAGAATCAGAAGTCAATATTTTACCAAGAATTATTAAAAATAACATAATGAATTTTAAATTTATTATCATTTCTGTAAGGCCTTATTTATGTTAGGCCCAGTTTCGCCATTCTCCCTCGTTCATATTGGACATGTGGGACATATGCATTAATGGATAATATCCAATGAACTTTTATTCTGGGGGTTTTTAATAAGACAATATTAGAGTAATCAACTATCATTACATTAAAAAATGAAGACAATAAAAAGTAATATAAATCAGTCTTCCTGATCATCATCGTGATCATAATGTACATGGTCATACGAATGGCGCCAAAACATATTTTTACAAGAATAAAATGATAATAGGCGTTCGTCATTATTTCGCCGATTCGTTTTTCCGAGAATATTATTGTAATAACTATTATCACAATAAGAGTAAAGAAACTTTTTCACTATCATAATACTATCTTTATTTTCTAGTACGAATATGTTCTGGGAAAAAGCAGTGAATATTATTGTAATATCTTATAACTTTGTGGATTACAGGAGAAAAATTACAAAAAAAAAGACGGGTTGCACTCCGGGAGTGCCGGCAGAAGTGAAAACTTGATTATTAACGTTCAGCATGTTTGATATATTGGAATGGTATCCGTCTTACGCATGGAATATAAGGGCTAAAAAAAACATCCGTCTTACGCTTTTTCGATCAGGCCACGTGTCCTGACGCGAGTTTAAGATTTTATACCCAACGCCGCTAAAGAAGTTTTCACTTCAAAAATTGTATAGATGTATTAGGCTACGTAGGCTTCAAATATCGCATAACAATAAAACTATGATAATGGCGATTATCATTTTATTCTCCGGGGACGGCGATATATTGACTGACCGGTTGGCTTGGTTGGTAGTGGCCCTGCCTTCCAAGCGGTCGTGGGTTCGATTCCCACCCGCAAATATTTGTGTGATGAACATAGATGTTTGCTCTGTGTCTGGGTGTTAATTATATCTATATAAGTATTTTTTTAAATTATATATGTACCTATGTTTATCAGCCATCTGGTTTCTATAACACAAGCGAAAGCTTATTATGGGATCAGACTGTGCAGTGTGTGAAAATGTCCTGAAATATTTATTTATTATTATTATTTTAATAATTTCCATGTTGATATTATTTTATGAAGTTAAAGTCATCGTGTTTGTTCGCGTTTTATTTTCTTTCTCTCATTCGTGGTCTGAGAGGCTCTTAGCTGTGTATGACGTACAATTAATAGGCTCTACCTATATATCTTTTCATTAAAGTGTGGTCTCATTTTCCTTTATGCGGCATCTATGGGGCAAATAAATATCACTATAACTAGTTGTGCTGCGCGGTTTCATCCGCGGTCAAACCCACAGGCAAGAGCCAGTATTTCTTTAGCTGTTGTAATATTCGGGTACATACTGCATACGCTACATCCCTGCCAAGTAACATCAAAATCCGTTCAATGATTTTCGCGTGAAAGAGTAACAAATATTCATAATACCTATAAGTAGGAATAACGTTTTCATTGATTGATATTATGTTCAATGCTGTGCCAAATAAACTAACGACAACAAAAACCATACTAAAGTGTGTAGTAAGAAGCCTAATAACATAACTTTCGTACATTTCCAATATTCGAGCAATTTAGTTACGTTACTTATAAAAGGAAACTCCGCTTTTCCGACACCTCATATATTTTTCCCAAGTGAAATCTACGCTAGTGATAAATTCGTATTGTAACAAAATATAGGGTTAGTCTCATTGAATTCTCTAAACATTGGCTCTTGGGCGTTAATGTAATAACGAAAATTGCAAAGTGCAATGTTACACATACAAGCAGGTGGATAATGACACATAGGTAATAATACTTTAGAAATTTAATATTTATACCTATAGGTACAACAAAGAGAAAATATTTATTGCAAATATGCAGAATATTGGCTGAATAATATTATAGAAATGGCAGCCTCGATAAGTGACGATCGATACATTATTAATTAATTGAAACTCTATATATTATGTACATACTAATATGACGCTGAAGAGTTTGTTTAGGTATTGGTTGAACGCGCTAACCTCAGAAAAAATATATTTTTGACTTTTGTGTTTGTTAAGCCAGTTATAGAGGAAGGCTACGCAAATCACACAAATCAAATCACACATCACAATAATCACAGCTAATCCTTCCAAATATTGTAAGTACATACGCGCATGTTTGTTTATTTATTTACTAGCTGTGCCCGCGACTTCGTCCGCGTGGAATAGTGACTGCATAGTAGTAACTACTTATCTTAAATTATTGAGTAAACACAGACTACCATAAATAATTAAAAGAACTGTAAGTAAAATTTATTACTAAACTGAGCTAAACAATACAAAAAAAATGCCTTATTAATTTTCTACGTAAAATTTCTTTTAAATTATGTCATATTATTTTTAGGCACCAGGGGGGAGGGGAGCAAATTTCTTTTCCTTCCTTCCTTGTATGGATGTTTTTAAATATGTATCGTGCAGCAACTGATCAGCTTAATCGATACTCAGTTTTTATCAAATCCAGCACAAAATCCAGATCCAAATCAGATCTTTCCTGAATCCTGTCTCACGCCTGTAGGTAGTAACTAAACCGTTTAGACCGTGCAATAAAAATTAAATAAAAAAAAAACAGCGCTACGAAGAAAAGTGCATACATAGAAAAAGGAATAAATAATTTCACAAACTTCCCGAAGATTTTTAAAAATAAATACCATTTTATATATTTATAAAAAAAAACAAAGTCATCGGGGCTGCCATGCCAACATCATCATAATATACCTCATTATCAAAATACATATATGGTACTTAATTATAAAGATCGTCGGGAAGTTTGTAAAATAATTATTTATTCCTTTCGGTTTCTTATTTTCATGTAATATTTTCAAGTGAGCGAGACCTACCTCTACCTCCATATTACATTCCTACATCATATTGATATCTATAAGTTTGTTGCTCCTTGACATCTTTTAAGTTGGGCCGTAACCGTGCACAAATTGTAATGGACCACAGTGGCAAAAGAAGTGGTATACTTAGGAAAAAATATTGCCAAGGGCCAGGCCTATGTAGCTTTGAGTAGAGTTCAAAATTTCCAGGGTGTGGCTATCCTCTCGCTCCCATATCTTCTTTCACAGACTTTCAACCCTTCCCTTTCCATCCCTAGTAAATGGCAGAACCGATTTTGATGTAAACAATATCTAATTGTACCTCTATGTACACGTCATATCCTGTAGTTTGATGCTCCATTTGGTTTATTTATCCCCACTGTCACCCCTAAAAAGCCCTAAATGTAATAAACGGATGAACCGATTTCGATAAAATATGACTAATTGTAATTCATACGTTGCCCTTTCATATTTTGATATGCCGCTTGAGTATATTATTTGACATTTTTTTTCATTCCCAATTTTACCCATAAAAAGGTATAATAAATGGATGAACCGATTTTGATAAAACATGTCTAATTAAACTTTACACGTCATGCCCTTTCATATGATATGTCACTTGAGTATATTTTTGACAAATTCATTTTTTTATTACCACTTTTTAAATGGATGAACCGATTTGTTACTGATAGGTCGTTCACTTTCATTTAATATATCACTTAGGTACTTATATTTGACAACTTTCGTTTTTTTCATTCCCACATTTACCCCTATAATAATATACCTAGGTATAATAAATGGATGAAAAAAACCGCATCTAATTCGGATTACCTGTTAGCGAGCTACGGTGGCACAAATAGACACACACACACAGACACACATAGCGGTCAAACACTTATCACCCATCTTTTTGCGTCGGGGGTTAAAAATATAATACGACATAATTTAAAGGACATTTTATGTATAAAATTTACCTAGAAGTAAGAATAATTTTAATTTGACCAACCCCCCCCCCACCCTTGGGCACTTTCGATATGATCACTTGGACATTTACAGGAATAATAATTGTAACAGATAACTTACGTTTTATCGTACAGTGTATAGAATGCCTTAGCAAATGTTCGCCGTGAATACTTAAATGGTCATAACTTTTTTATTTACGAACCGATTGACATGAAATAAACACTAAATGTTAAATGAAGATTACCACAATATATTAGTGAAAACCGCATCTTAATCGGATAAGCCGTTTCTGAGATTAGCGTGCACGAACATACAGACAAACAGACAAACCGACAAACAGACAAACAGACAAACATTTTTTTAACTACAGTTTTGGGTTTGGGATCGATTTAATAATAGCACCTGCTAATTTTTTTTTATATATTTTGATTGTACAGACACGACTTTTCTAGAATTTTATTATATGTATTGATGATGATGATATCTATCAAGTTTCACAATAATAGCTAAATAAGCTTGATTACTTTTCAAAACATCTCATCCCTATAGGACCTTCGTTATAGCGAGTTAAACCGCGGTTGCGATAAAGCAGGTTAAAGCTAGTATGATATTCTCAATATCATAATTAACCCTACAGCAAAAAAACGAGGTGTTAAAAATTTACCACGTCTGTGTGGTGTGTTTCCTATGGCATCGTATTTCATGAACGTATGGACGAATGATCTCGATTAATATTTTTTCACGGTCGCCGCGCATAGCATGGCCGCTGAACAACCGAACACATAACTATACTAACCTTAACGATCTTCTCATCGAGCAGCCACTGTATGGCGGTGTTGGACGTGTTCGCGAGCGCCGTGAGCGCGGACCGCTCCCACGACACGTGCTCCCAGTGCTCTGTCATGATCGCCGCGCATAGCATGTCTGTTGAACAACCGGACACATAACTATACTAACCTTGACGACCTTCTCATCGAGCAGCCACTGTATGGCGGTGTTGGACGTGTTCGCGAGCGCCGTGAGCGCGGACCGCTCCCACGACACGTGCTCCCAGTGCTCTGTCATGATCGCCGCGCATAGCATGGCCGTTGAACAACTGTCATAAAAAAAGGAAATTTTTGAATGAAGAAATATGTCCTAGAAATTCTTATTTTTACCTACAAATCCAAGAAATTCGCAATCATAATATTTTTATTATAAATATTTAAATTATTTATAGGATTTAGTTATATTATTTTTGTCACATACAAAAAAGATTTTTTTTTAGAAAAGAAGAGCTTTTTTCAATAGACCGTATTATGTCTGCTTTATGATTATTTACGTTTCATATTTGACTGGCCGGTTTGCTTGGTTGGTAGTGACCCTGCCTTCAAGTCACTGGTCGTGGGTTCGATTCCCACCCGGGGCAAATATTTGTGTGATGAAAATGTTTGCTCTGTTTGTGGGTGTTAAATATATCTATATAAGTATATATTTAAATTATATAGGTATGTATGTTTATCAGCCATCTGGTTTCCATAACACAAGCGAAAGCTTAGTATGGGATCAGATCATGCCGTGTGTGAAAAGAGTCCCGAAAAAAATAAATAAATCGACCACTTATATTTTGTGAACAAGCTTAAAAATCTATTATACTTACTTCAAGATCTATTACGTAATGGATGATCTTAAATCGTATACCCTTGAGAAGCTTCAGACAACGCTGCCGGGGATATAAAGCGTTTTATGGTGACTATCATTTTTTTACTATTACACGTTTTTATATTTAATAAACTTTTCCTTTATAAAGGAATAGAAATAAAGTTTAAAAATTAATGTGTTTACAATAAAAATCCTTCAATGAAAAGAAACGTTTCATTTTAATAACCCTTCGCAAATTTCATTTTTTATATTGAACTTTTGATATGATGAAAACCTCATGTTTTTTTTCCACCAAGTTTAAACTCTCGAAACATAACATGCTACTTTTCAACGCAAAGACGGTTCTGAAGAAAACTGAAATGCATAAAACTTTTATGAGAAGTATCACTAACTTTTACTATAAAATGAATATTATTATTAAAGCACATGACACGCATAATATTATTATCTATAATATAAAATTCACGCATTTATAACCCTTTTGTAACTTTAGTAATTTGAGTTTAAAATGTAGCTATACATTTGAATTAAGCTCTATTTATTTAAATTAATTCATTTAGTAAGCACGGATTTAATCCATCTACAAAGGTCAAATCCTGGAAAATTTATTCCATGTGACATTTTCACTGACTCTAGAATAGCAGTGGTAAATTAGTTATTCCCATTATGTTTAATATTCAAACGTAATAAACGTAGAGACTAACAAATGTGAAAATGATAATCAATGCAAACATCCTATCTTATTAATCTATACTATAAAAATGAATCGCAAAATGTGTTGGTAAGCGCATAACTCGAGAACGGCTGAACCGATGTCGTTAATTCTTTTTTATAGTATTCCTTGTAGTACGAGGATGGTTCTTATGGAGAGAAAACGTAAAAATGTACCACGGGCGAAGCCGGGGCGGACCGCTAGTCTATAATATAAAAATGAATCGTAAAATGTGTTGGTAAGCGCATAACTCGAGAACGGCTGAACCGATGTCGTTAATTCTTTTTTTATAGTATTCCTTGTAGTACGAGGATGGTTCATATGGAGAGAAAACGTAAACATGTACCACGGGCGAAGCCGGGGCGGACCGCTAGTATTATAAAGATTAAAGATTTAAGTTTGTTTCTTTGAATTTAATAGGCTCTGGACTCACATGCAATGCAGTAGAAAAAGCAAGGTTCCTACAATTCTTGTCGAATGTGATCTAAACAGGGTAATTTAATGCCACGTAAACACAAATCCTACCCTTTATCCAATTCAAACTCTTTTCTTAGGGGATTTACGGATTCCGCAATACAGACGAAATGTAGAATCGTTTTCTGTGTAACAAAGTTTTATTCGATTGTTCAAATAAGAAAATCTAGATAGTTCTCGTTAGGCTTTTTTGTAATGCGCAAGTATGTTTGAAACAAATAACGGAGAATGTCAGATCTATAATGAGACAAAGGGAACTTTTTAAGCTCGTTTCATTGATTGATTTCATGTAATGAGTTCAATAACATTAGAGCAGACGAAGACTTTCGCTTTTGCAACAACACTCACATCCTTACAAAATGTTATTGACAAATAAATATCAAAACAAAATTCATGACAAATTAGAGCCTAAGACCTAAATATGCAATATTCTTACTAAGTATTGCATTCTATGAGTGTATTGTACCTACTGTATTTTGTGGTACTAGGTAGAGACAGACTATAGCAGTTTATTTTCAAAGAAAGTCATGCTAGGAATCATATCATCAATTATTATGTAATCCAATTCCAATCCGAAATTTAATCGAGAAATTCTGAAAAGATTTTCCTTTAACCGACCTACATTATACGTTATATAATCGATAGCGGGGAGACGCCAAGATGTCTCGACGGAAGGGATCCCTGCAATATTTTACAAAGATTTATCCTGTAAAATATTTCGTTTAAAACTGATTTTCGCAAGTGCTTGTTATCCTCTTAACACATTTCGCTGTCTCGCGTTACGGAAAATGTTCAAATATTCTGCAAACTTTGGCTATAAATACAGAATAATTGGTACAGACCTAGGCGTGTAACATGATCTTCTACGTAGTCGAGTCATTACATAGCACATCAAAATATAAATTTATATTAGACCGTACCTACTTACTTAACATATTACCCATTATTCATTACTTAATATATTTTGTTTGTATAATTTTCAAATACCTAAATATAAATGAGGCTAAATAGTAGTTAATGAAATAATTTACTATATTATATGAATTATTACTGTACAATAATTTATGATGTGTGAGGATGGTGCCACCTATCAACTACTCCAATGTTAGTTGTACAGAAACGACGCAGAGTAGAATAGTGGTCCATGGACCATGATCATTATATTGTAGAGCCGTTTTTAAACTTAATTTGCTTATTTAAATAAAGTAGCTACTTTCCCTCAATAACTGTCTAAAAACTTATTATTAAAATAGCATAAAAACTAGAACCGCAAACTCATTAGAAGCATGAAGGACGGAAGGTTATAGTTGTAAACTAGTGTACCTACTTGTATCGTTAACTAACATACAAACTAAGGTTCACTCCAGTGACATGACTGTTTCAGTAAAGCTGTGCTGCAGAAGTTTTTCATCAACATCGCTAAGTAGCTTTTAATTAACTGTTGTTTGTTTAGGACCCATTCCATTATACTTCATTCTACGGTACCAGACATCTGATAATATTGTGGGTTGATTAAATATTTTGTTATACATATTACTTATCAACTGGATCAAAGTTTAAATATACGTAAGCCCAAGAAAAGTAAGTATGACTAATTTGTTATTTAAATAGTCTATCATTAGCAGTCGTCATAAAATTTGTTAGAAATATAAGGTATTTTCAATCAATCATACTTAAACATGGTTTACTTAATCATACATAATATATGTATAATATAGTTAAATTACAATCAATCAACGGAAAAATGATATTGGTGATAGATTAAAAGCCATTTACATCAAAATCAATCACTTCATACCAAGTATTTACATATGTACATATACATCATCAAGCTAAAGAGTCTTTAGTGGGAAACACCTCACGTTTGACCTCAATCACACTGATTTACATACTAAACGAGCTCTAGGTATAAAGTACTAGGAACGCGACTCTGGTGTCATATTATAAATACTGATTCTAGGAATTCATCTTAGTTATTATGTGTTCAAGAATATCCCCGACTGCTTTGGAGATATCATCGAAAAGTTCTTCTTCCTTTCACGAAGCTCTAGTTGTTAATAACTAAAAATAATAGATTGTATTTTTATCATATATATATATTATTTTCATCATTTTATTTTTATTATTACTGTTAGTTTGGTATAGATAAAATTTCCTATCACTGCTTATTGTGAATGTGAAGTGTACACCAAGTGCACACCCAATATTTAATTTTGTACGTGCTCCTTTTCATGGCTAAAAGCAGTCTTGCAGAGCTGGCTATAGCATGATATCGTAAAATCCGTTCAGGCGATGCCGAGGACAGAAAGCTTCGCGATTAACGCAGTAAGTAAATATTTTTTTTTCGTGAGAAATAATTTACGTTTAAATATTTTCACAAACAGACGTTATACTTACAACTAACTACTAAGTAAGTAGTTAAGCTTCCGTTCTTGATGCACACAAAGTTTAAACATTAGATACCTACATCTCATGCTATATTAGCACTAATATTGTAATACTGTGATATTAATATTATGTACAGACGCAAAGTTGCACCACTCTAGTGCTCTGTATCATTTACATCATTCCGATATAAAACTCCATTTAAAGCGAAACCTAACAAAGTTTCGCTTTACACACCTAGGTATTAAATTGTGTATTTATTTATTTATTTACACATATGATTTACACAGTATTATGCATAATGCTCTAAGGTCGCGATAAAATATAATATTTACATATCAATGTATATTCTATGCTCTTAGTGCATAGGTAATCTAGGATCACAAATATCTGAGGTGATGGATAATTAATAATCGACTATTTCCTATTAGGTTCCACCAAGGGTGCCACAGTATTACAATATTATTTATACATTAGTCGAAAGTCGAAACTTGAAAAATATATTCATTTACCGTAATTACTGCGTACTGTAGGCACAGACAATATGACTAATGTGATATTTTTACTTCACCTTAACGAGAATTTAATTACTCAGTGACCTTTCATCGCCTTTATGGCTATCCAAGTAAACAATACCCTCCCTTTTATAACAACAAAGTTTTGCTTAATTATTGGGTGAATATCTGATGTTTATCTATAGTCCATTTTTAATTTTATGGTGCTTTGTTAGATGTTATTTATGTGTGAAATTAATACCACATAAATATTTAATGTGAATGCACACTGCACAGTGTGAATGTTACAATGTGAATTTATATTTTTTGGTTTTTATGGCATTCAAATGCTTTATAAATTTATGTTACAATGTGGTTACTATATTCTCTTAAAAGAGGTTGACCTATTTTCATATAATTTTTTTTTTCTTTTGGGTATTGCTAAAATGACAATTGTGCCATTTCAATAGTTCAAAAGTTCAAAATGACTAAATGAATAAAAATAAGATAAAAATTTTAAAGTGTTAAAAATCGAATAAAAATATAACGAGCCAATGGTAAGATGCAGAGTATTTTTATTTTTGGTGCATCATTAGTAACTTGTGAAGGAACCAGGAACAAACTGGAAAGATTTTGTTGTAATTCTATCGAAGTTACTGACAGTTACTGACTGTCGATGCGAGTGTGACTCCGAGAGTGCGCAATATTATTTCAATATTTCCCTCACACGGTATATACATTGAATATCATCGATTTATCTTTGTAGGTTTTAGTGTAAAATGCACAAGCTGCCACAAGATATCGTCGATTGTGTAGTTGGCATAATGGACGATGGACCTGAGCCTATGAAGAATTTTAAACCCGTGCAGGTAATACCTTAATGTTATGTAACGTTACAAATCACAAATATCATGGAAGAAAACATATTCTGTTAGAGCACATAATTAATAAATCTCTCTAATCGAATACAGAATCATTTTTACAATCTGAAATATTTTAATTTCTGTCAAAGTTTGAATATACCTTTTATTTGCCTTGGTAAGCCGATATTAAATGTGGGCGCTCTGTGTGATTTTCTGAATACGTAATACCCTATAAATACCAATTTATTAGCAAATTTGAAAAGCCCGAAAGAAAGCAGATGGTAATTCTTCAATTAGCTATTTTTATAAAACTATACCTCTTTTGCACTGACTTAACTGTTTTATCCATAAGAAAATAAAAAATGGCCTGGAGAAATTCTGGGCGAGCCACCAAGCGCAATACGAGGCACGAGGCAGAAGCAGTGGGAGTCGTGTGAACCGTGTGCACCGACACAATGCTGCTTATCCCAAGCTGATTGATGAACTGGACAGGCGTCGGTCGATGACGAAGGTAATAAAAATAGACTCTAATTTTATGCAGATAAGATAGTTTTAAGTGTACAAAGTTTTTGAAATAACGTACGGCTTGTTTCTTTGGAGTTCTTTTAAAGCTAAGAGAATTAATGTTTATAGGATAATTAATGAATATTTAAATGGCTTATGTAAATTCGAGGTTTTAGTACCGTTTTTAGACCGTTTCACAAGCTACATAATTTACTAGTATATTATGTATGTTCGTAATGTAATCTGCGTTCTGTAGTCGAAAATTATAATTATATCATATAATGACAATCTTAAAGAACTAACTACTTACTATGTTAAACTTTATAAATATATTTTAAAGGTTTTCAATAATTGTTTATTTGGATCCAGATAACTGCTCTAAAGAAAAAAGATATAAAGTTCCGAAGAGATCCAACTTCCAATGGTTGCGCTAAATTTAAAAGGAACAAGTACAGGCGCCGCGGCCGCGCTAAGTCCAAAGCAAAATCGAAGTCACGCACACACCGCGTCTCGTCAAGAACAAAAATAAGTAAACCACATTCCAAAGGGAATAATCGCAATAGGTTTGCATCACATTTTGTGACAACGGGATGTCAGTGCGCGTACGTATTGGTGAAAGATAAAAAATTGGGCACAGATTACGCGGGAATTTTCAATATGGAATCCAAATTGAATGTCAATATGTCAAAAGTAATAACTGATGCGAAGGCGGCAAAAGCACCGAGTTCTAATGCATCGAAGACACAGGCTAAATCTGTTAATTCGTCGAAATATCCCGATACCAGTGTAGCGTCTATGAGTACATATCATAGTTACGCTACTCTTGATCAAGAGCCAATGGTTTGAAAGTTAAATTATGTTTTGTAATGATAACGTCTTTGTTTTTAAATTATGTGGCATATAAGTAAATTATTTGCAATTGATTTTATTTTTTAATTGTTATTCCTAAACCTCTATCTCTACTGAATGATATGTCTTAATTTTTAAAGAGTATAATATCATAGACTGCTCATACAGCTAACTGCCTAAATAACCACAGAATCTGTAATGTTAATCTGTGGCACAGATTAACATACCTATACCTCATGTGTACCAATAACCTAGCTTCTATTTCTAAATGTATGCTGGAGGAATGATATTATGTTTGTGCGTTTTTTATGTTTGAAATGAACTCATAATATATATTATATATAAATATAAACCTAGTGTATTATTAAGACGTAATTTCCACGGTATGAATGATCTTAAACTTATCGAAGATGCTCGCTGTATTGATTGGTCTCCAATTTTTTTGTCTCCTTGCATCAACGAAAAAGTTGAGTTCTTTAACTCTGCGTTAATAAAGCTATACGATTTGCATGCTCCGTTCAGATTAATCAAAATAAAACAATTACCTGCGCCATGGTTGACTGAAGAACTTAAAATTTTGCTTAAAAGGAAAGCTCGAGCCAAGGCAAGGCATAGAGTGCTTAAATGCGATGCAAGTCGAGAAAAATATAATGCGATAAGAAATCGATGCAATACATGTTGTAGAGATGCACAGCGACGGTATATTCATTCTTCTGTTGAGAACAGTGATCCCACTGTTATTTGGAAATTCCTTAAAACGCTAGGCATTGGCAAACAACGAAATAATACAATTCCATCTAATATTAACATTGAACAACTTAACTTACATTTTTCCAATTCATCTCCTTCTTTCGACAGTCAATTAAAACAAAACACATTAGATTACATTTCCAAATTACCAGTTCCCAATATTCCCCCTTTTAGCTTCAAACAATTTACCGAGTGTGATGTCAAAAGGAACATATTGTCCATCTCGTCGAGTGCTGTTGGTAGCGACTGCATTGGTCGTACTATGATCTTACCTATCCTAGACGTTGTCTTACTTATTACCCATATCCTGAATTATTCCATATCCTCTAGCTCATTTCCACAGGTGTGGAAGGATTCCCATCTTATACCGATTCCAAAAAGAAATAACCCATCCTCTTTCTCCGACTTTAGACCTATATCCATCCTTCCGTTCCTTTCTAAAGTTTTGGAAAAGATGATACATCATCAATTGCAACTCTTTTTAACCACACATAATCTATATTTTTTGGTTTTTATGGCATTCAAATGCTTTATAAATATAAATTTATTAAGAATAGAAAAAATTCGATCACGAGGCGGGACTTGAACCCGCATCCTTCGCGCCATTCCGGGGCGGATGCCTAACCAACTCAGCCACTCGTGACCCGCCTGAGCAATCGAATTTATTCTATCCTTTCAGTTTTATGTGTCTTAAGGGACACACCGCGCGCCATCTATTGAGATGATTTAACAACCATTTCAACCAATATGAAGCACTTTTCAGTGAATACAATATTGTAACGATGGAACACGACCTTTTCTTGAATTTATATTTTTTGGTTTTTATGGCATTCAAATGCTTTATAAATATAAATTTATTAAGAATAGAAAAAATTCGATCACGAGGCGGGACTTGAACCCGCATCCTTCGCGCCATTCCGGGGCGGATGCCTAACCAACTCAGCCACTCGTGACCCGCCTGAGCAATCGAATTTATTCTATCCTTTCAGTTTTATGTGTCTTAAGGGACACACCGCGCGCCATCTATTGAGATGATTTAACAACCATTTCAACCAATATGAAGCACTTTTCAGTGAATACAATATTGTAACGATGGAACACGACCTTTTCTTGAATTTATATTTTTTGGTTTTTATGGCATTCAAATGCTTTATAAATATAAATTTATTAAGAATAGAAAAAATTCGATCACGAGGCGGGACTTGAACCCGCATCCTTCGCGCCATTCCGGGGCGGATGCCTAACCAACTCAGCCACTCGTGACCCGCCTGAGCAATCGAATTTATTCTATCCTTTCAGTTTTATGTGTCTTAAGGGACACACCGCGCGCCATCTATTGAGATGATTTAACAACCATTTCAACCAATATGAAGCACTTTTCAGTGAATACAATATTGTAACGATGGAACACGACCTTTTCTTGAATTTATATTTTTTGGTTTTTATGGCATTCAAATGCTTTATAAATATAAATTTATTAAGAATAGAAAAAATTCGATCACGAGGCGGGACTTGAACCCGCATCCTTCGCGCCATTCCGGGGCGGATGCCTAACCAACTCAGCCACTCGTGACCCGCCTGAGCAATCGAATTTATTCTATCCTTTCAGTTTTATGTGTCTTAAGGGACACACCGCGCGCCATCTATTGAGATGATTTAACAACCATTTCAACCAATATGAAGCACTTTTCAGTGAATACAATATTGTAACGATGGAACACGACCTTTTCTTGAATTTATATTTTTTGGTTTTTATGGCATTCAAATGCTTTATAAATATAAATTTATTAAGAATAGAAAAAATTCGATCACGAGGCGGGACTTGAACCCGCATCCTTCGCGCCATTCCGGGGCGGATGCCTAACCAACTCAGCCACTCGTGACCCGCCTGAGCAATCGAATTTATTCTATCCTTTCAGTTTTATGTGTCTTAAGGGACACACCGCGCGCCATCTATTGAGATGATTTAACAACCATTTCAACCAATATGAAGCACTTTTCAGTGAATACAATATTGTAACGATGGAACACGACCTTTTCTTGAATTTATATTTTTTGGTTTTTATGGCATTCAAATGCTTTATAAATATAAATTTATTAAGAATAGAAAAAATTCGATCACGAGGCGGGACTTGAACCCGCATCCTTCGCGCCATTCCGGGGCGGATGCCTAACCAACTCAGCCACTCGTGACCCGCCTGAGCAATCGAATTTATTCTATCCTTTCAGTTTTATGTGTCTTAAGGGACACACCGCGCGCCATCTATTGAGATGATTTAACAACCATTTCAACCAATATTATTAACTTAAGACACATAAAACTGAAAGGATAGAATAAATTCGATTGCTCAGGCGGGTCACGAGTGGCTGAGTTGGTTAGGCATCCGCCCCGGAATGGCGCGAAGGATGCGGGTTCAAGTCCCGCCTCGTGATCGAATTTTTTCTATTCTTAATAAATTTATATTTATAAAGCATTTGAATGCCATAAAAACCAAAAAATATAAATTCAAGAAAAGGTCGTGTTCCATCGTTACAATATTGTATTCACTGAAAAGTGCTTCATATTGGTTGAAATGGTTGTTAAATCATCTCAATAGATGGCGCGCGGTGTGTCCCTTAAGACACATAAAACTGAAAGGATAGAATAAATTCGATTGCTCAGGCGGGTCACGAGTGGCTGAGTTGGTTAGGCATCCGCCCCGGAATGGCGCGAAGGATGCGGGTTCAAGTCCCGCCTCGTGATCGAATTTTTTCTATTCTTAATAAATTTATATTTATAAAGCATTTGAATGCCATAAAAACCAAAAAATATAAATTCAAGAAAAGGTCGTGTTCCATCGTTACAATATTGTATTCACTGAAAAGTGCTTCATATTGGTTGAAATGGTTGTTAAATCATCTCAATAGATGGCGCGCGGTGTGTCCCTTAAGACACATAAAACTGAAAGGATAGAATAAATTCGATTGCTCAGGCGGGTCACGAGTGGCTGAGTTGGTTAGGCATCCGCCCCGGAATGGCGCGAAGGATGCGGGTTCAAGTCCCGCCTCGTGATCGAATTTTTTCTATTCTTAATAAATTTATACACACATAATCTCCTTAATCCATACCAATCCGGCTTCCGTCCAGGTCATAGTACGGCCACTGCATTAGTTAAAATAACCGATGATATTCGAATGGGGATGGACAATAAAAAGCTAACAGTACTGACTTTGTTGGACTTCAGTAATGCTTTTAACACCGTAGACCACGACATTCTTCTCAGCTTGCTGCGTTCACAAAACTTATCCGCACCGGTAATTGCTTGGTTTCATAGTTATCTGAACGGACGACGACAGCGAATACACATCGATGATGTTATGTCATCATGGTGTGATATCTCTGTCGGAGTTCCTCAAGGTGGTGTTCTATCTCCGTTACTGTTCTCAATTTTCATAAATACCATATCTGATACCTTGCTGTCTCTCTACCACATGTATGCGGATGACCTACAAATATACACACAATTTACACTTGATCAAATACACCAGGCCATTCATGACACTAATAGAGATCTGAACACTATAGTCCAATGGAGCTACCGTTATGGCTTGCAGGTTAACCCACTTAAGACTCAGGTTATTATCCTTGGGAGTCCATCGCTAATCGCTAGGGTTAACTGGGTTAATCTGCCACCCATTATAGTTGATGGTGCAATAATCCCATATAGTGATTCGGTAAAAAATCTGGGTCTGGTTTTTGATCAAACCCTATCGTGGAAATATCACATTAAAGAAGTGAGCAAAAGAATGTACGCAGCAGCTGGATCGCTGAGACGATTGAGAAATTTTCTTCCTTTACCTACAAAAATCCTATTAGCTCAGTCCCTCCTTCTCCCTATACTAGACTATGCCGATGTAAGCTATGTCAACTTAACAATGGAACAGTTAAATATTCTCGAACGCCTGCAGAACTTCTGCATACGCTTTATATTTGGGCTCCGTAAATATGATCACGTTTCGGAGTTCCGAAGTAAGCTCAAATGGTTGCCGATTCGTTTGCGGAGGGATGCACATGCTCTTCAACTACTGTATCGAATTTTATTCGATCCTAAAACACCAACGTACCTCAAGGAAAGATTTGAGTTTAGAGGCCATTGTAGCGAGGTTCGTTCAACTGAAAGGTTGAGGATAATAATGCCTCCACATTGCACTCATTTTTATGATGAATCGTTCACTGTGCACGCTACTAAACTATGGAATTCCCTGCCAGATTCTATTAAAAATGCTCAATCCTTAAAAAGTTTTAAAACTATGGTTAAAGCTCATTTCCTTAGTCATAGCCAAACATAATATTTACTTATATTATATACTTATTATTAATTATTATGTATTATGTCATATTATGGTATTTTGTATTTCTCTTTCCCTTTCACTATTTATTATCAATAACAATATAAATATGTATGTGTATGTTTTCCCTACTATTATTATTAATTATTGCACTACCCATTTATTTTATTTTATACATTTTCCTCTACTGTACCAAAGGTTGTCTGGAAGAAATCGCTCTAAAGCGATAAGACCGCCATTTGTACTTAGTTTAAGCTATATTTAAGTGTCTGTATTTCTTTTTTATTCTCTTTAAGTGCAATAAAGAATTAATAAATAAATATAAATAAATTATGTACAGTAGAAACTGTATAAAAGTCGATTTACCTTGTCATATAAGTTAAGCAAAGTTTTACCTTATAAAACTTTGTTCTTCGGGTTATGCTCAAGTTGATTTCAAGAAAGTTTTAATTTATTTTACTACATGATGGAATTATTATGTTCATTTTGAATAATATATAGGTATAAGAGGTTGCTGCTATTCATGCTATGCTGATTTAAATTTCATGACTTTTCTGATATTAAAAAAAAACATTATCATCTTAAAAAAAATGTAGGTAACTATCTTGTTCAATAAAACAACAATCTTTCGCGACATCTTACCTATAGCTTTTATGCGATTTGCATTCGCGATAGTCCTTTATGACGTATTCTGTAACACTAATTTATCATGTTCTGATTTGGAAGAAGTGTTTGTCTACAAAATAATTATCTACGTTGTAAATAACTCATTACCCACGCTATATTATGTAATACCCCGGTGTGTGTACTAAAGAATTAACTCACTATCGAGCAGGGTTGCCACCGTTTTATAGATCGAATAAGGCAATACAAAACACATACAAGACATAAAAAAGGTAAACATACAACATACCTACACACAGAAAGAGCATGCATGTTGTGATGCATGACTCGGTACTTAGCCCACGTAATCAATTTAACATAACTTACAACAAACTACCTAACTATGTAGATTTCATATTACGAATGTTTTTAATTATTTTTTAATATTTAGAAAGTACCTAGGTAATTTAATTCATAAACTAAGTATACCTATAGAAACGTACGTAACAACTACCACGTACCTACGCAAGTTACTCATAAAGCTTATCAACTCAAAAGTTTTTCTCAACATCTTATAAATGTTTTTCTCTCTATTAAATTTATAAAGCTTATCAAAGATTAATTAAATTTCAAGGAATTGTTAATCCTTTCAATACCGCCCACGTTGTCTGAATAGATGAGATTTATAACGCGTATTGAGATTTTATTTAAATAACTTTTCTTGCCGAAATGTAGTTACGGTAAGATTATCAGGATTGCTTGAGTAGTCGATTGTATAAATGAATTTAAATATTCTTTCATGTCTCTATCACATCACTATAAAATAATATTACGATTGACAGCCCTATCATGAAGCCGTCTGACACGAAGAATTACTTCGCTGAGCACTTAGAAACAGCCCGCACTGGGTTAATACTGCTTGCTGCTATAGTGGCAATAGCGTAACTAGCACAAACTAGTAAATGTTGCATATTCTTTCTGAAAAGCCTTTGAGAAATGTGTTGACTGTCATGTACAGCTTGAACAGATAATAATGTATGTAAGCGCTACATAAAGTTATGGTTTGTACAATAGTATTAAATTATCCGTGGTACAGCTAAAATTGAGAAAGTATTTTGTTTAATTATTCAAATACCCATCAATCCAATACCTACCTATATGTTCCTACTTCAGGGACAGGCCTTCTATGAGGGTTCAGGCCAAGTTTTATTTATTAAATTTTTTAAAATAAAAAATATTCTAATCCAAAACTCAATAGTGTTATCATAATTGTAATGATATAGAAGTTATGCTCGACAATAAAATACAAAGCTAATGGTACACGCATTACGCGCGTATGCGTGCTAATAATCTCACGGCTTTAGAGTTTAATGCGTGGTTGTAAATAAAACTAGACTACCATGAATACAATGTAATTGTAATGTTTAAATAGATTGATATATAGCGATTTGAAAAAACCACAATACTGTAATTGAGTACAATTTTTGCTAAAAATGACGATTTTATTGGTAAGTTAGATATCTACTGTAAAAAAGTGTGTGCCGAGCAACACTACACGTGTCAGAAGTGAACTTTTTGATAAGATTCAAAGATGCCAAAATCGTCGCATTACTCCGTGACGTGGCGGTATTGCCATGACGCAACCTTGAAATTTTACTCTCAACGTGCCAAAGAAGTTTCACAATAAGTATTGTGACGTTACAGTAGTCAGTAGTCACGACTTAGTCACGACTAATCTGATCGGTTTGAATTTAAATAGTTGCAAAAGGTTATCTTCACTGTACTTTTCTCAACCCACGTTGTTTTACAAAACAATCACTTAACATTATATTTGTGAAACCCTTTTCATAGTTACTTAAATATATGAATAGTCTCCAACGTTGTTTATTGTTCTTTTTGGCCTAAATAAAAGCAGTTTAGAGGGTGAATGGTTGATATTGTTTAATGAGTCACCCCAATTGTTAAGGTGTTTTCTTTTCATTCGTGGGCGGTACAGGTAAAATGGCGGTATGAGTTTTCAGTTTTTTCAATCTCTGCCTATTTCATTTGATGTAATTTTCTTGAGGTGCATTAAATAATTGTAGAATTTGTTGTTATTATTGCGTTCATTCAATTATTTGATATGCATGATATGCAATTACTAATAGTATATCCGCCAACCCGCACTTGGCCAGCGTGGTGGATTATGGCCTGTACCCTCATAGGAGGCCCGTGTCCCAGCAGTGGGAACGTATCCTCATAGGAGGCCCGTGTCCCAGCAGTGGGAACGTATATGGGCTGATGATGATGATGAATAGTATATTAAGTGGAATGTACGTAGGTACGTACATAATATCTATTACAGCTAATCATGGAAGAAAGACGAAGAAAGAAATGTATGCACCGAAGGCATCCATGTTTCTGTATGTAATAAACCTATTTAGCTAAATAATATGAAACAAATACGCGTTCATAATTTGGCCGAATTCCAACAATATATTATAAACAGTTTCATTTGAATAATTTCTTTCATGAAATAATTCTTTAGAAATGATTTAAAATGGAAATTCAGTTTACAACAGTTCAGCGTTACCTTTGACATTTTAGAGTTCTCGACACTTTGTAAACTACCTTTCATTCCATTCTGTTCCTGACGTAGCCTCTGGGAATTTACACGTTCTTTCTGGTTTTACTTGAATAATCCTATTAAGCATATATTGTTATTTATTTGAATACGCTAAGAAATATTCAAATTGAGTAAGAATAAAAGCGGGCATCATTTATCTTACTTAAAATGTTATCAAGAACGGTTCAACTATTTTATTACTTTTTGAGACATACTTCTAAAGACCTAATGTGGGATTTATTAGATGTTTAAACGACATAATATAAGAAGAAATGTAATTTTCATAAGTCTGATTAAAGCAAGTAAAATAAATTAAAAATTCTTTAACACAAATAAACGAATGCCTGCACATAAAATAACTAATTTAAACTCTCGTTACATTTCGAAGCGATGGCTATAAAACTATCTGCAATTAACACACTAGTAACCCGTTCCTAAACTCAAATATTTTAACGAGTGTAGTATGTAAAATTTTACGTTTCTCCCGTAGTAGATATTTCGTAGCCTCGTAGCTTCGTAGCATACGTAGTACGTGTCTACACTGTCTATGTTTGCTAACCAAATCTTTGTTTATTTTCATGTACGCCGCTTTGTGTATTCAACTTATTCTTTTGTTAGCATTGATGCTATCGTACTTACATAATATATTATTATATTATACTTTCATAAATATTGTGTTTAAAATTAAGTACATTGAAATACATGAGACCTACGGTATTAGATATCGTCAAGACATGCTTATAAAATTATAAAATTGTTTAATGATTTCATTTTATTTTTTTTTTTAATTTTGTAACATTAAATAAAAAATAAATTTGTCATAATATGATCTAGCAATTTTCTCTTACGTCATTTAAAAAAAAATGATATTTGATCACAGAATACATAATAGTAGCTAAACGCTACAGAACGGACACTCTCCGCCTCCCGCCAAAATTAAACACTTACCTCACCCCGCACGATCAGACATGTTATGGTACCCATTTCCCCGCAAGGACGATACCAACGACGTCTTTAGACGAAACGCAACGAAGATTGACAACATTAATCAAATTGACTTTTATTTTTTTATTTTTTTTTTATTTATTTATTGGTTTACCAACGTTTGTTTACATTTTTACAACAAAAGTTTACATACATAAAATAAACAAACATGGTTAATGTAACAAACACTTACTGGCAAACACAGCATGCAAAACGTTAAACGCGTTAATTATTTTTAAGTACATATAAAAAGAAAATTAACAAGAACAGGAAAAAAAAAATATACAGTTAATATTATCCATTAAAAGAAAAATCTTGAAAAATTTTGCGGAGTTTGCTGGGGGAGTCCGAAAAAATGTCGAAAAGCTCACAGTGTTTATTAATAGTATTGCAAAATCTTGGAACTGGAGAATTACGGCCCGAGACAGTTCTGCGAAGAGGAGGACAAAGTGGTAGCAAAACCTTACGTGGGTACCTAGAAGGCACTCTTATGTTGAGTCTTTGAAGTATTTGAGGACAATCGATTTTGTTATTAAATAATTTTGACACAAAAAGGACGTCTAGCATAATTCTACGATTATCCAAGGAAGTCATTTTAAAAAAAGAAAGTTGTTTTTTATAAGACGGTAGCTGTTTCTTTGATTTACCAGTTGTAAAGACCAGGTGCAATAGAAATCTTCTTTGGATCCTTTCCACACGTAAGGAATGACACGCATAGTGTGGTCTCCAGACCACAGAGCCATACTCCAATATGCTACGGACAAGGCTGTTAAATAAAGATATTTTTGATGTCGCTTTTCGTAGACCTTTCATGTTGCGAATCAAAAAGCCTAACATTTTGGCCGCACGTGTAACTATATGGTGTATATGTGGTACGAAAGTTAATTTATTATCGAAAATGATACCTAAGTCTCTTATTTGCTCCTGCTCTTGAACGATCTCAGATTTTATAAGATAATTGTGTTGTATCAGATTTATCTTGCGTGCAAATCTTACTAAGAAGCATTTTTTAGGATTAAGGTCCATTTTATTAAAGTTGCACCAATCAACAAGCTTGTCTATGTCACTTTGTAGTTTGTAACAATCATCGATTGAGTTGATTGTTCTGCAAAACTTAAGATCGTCAGCGTACA
Organism: Colias croceus; assembly: GCF_905220415.1. Taxonomy (NCBI): domain Eukaryota; kingdom Metazoa; phylum Arthropoda; class Insecta; order Lepidoptera; family Pieridae; genus Colias; species Colias croceus. The sequence continues at coordinate 3,431,643 of NC_059547.1, forward strand.
TAAAACTTTCTGAGAAAGATAACAGGTCAGGTATATCGTTAACGAAGGTGTTAAATAATATTGGGCCTAAATGCGATCCTTGAGGAACCCCAGAATTAATATTGTGTATTGTAGAGCGAAAGCCATTAACAACGACATAAAAACTTCGCTTGGACAAGTAAGAATTAAACCATTGTAAGAACTGACCTGAGATTCCATATATGTGTAACTTTTTCAATAATAATATGTGTGAAACCTTGTCAAAAGCTTTACTGAAATCGGTATAAATAACATCGACTTGCCTATTGTGGTCTAAGGAACTAGAGAGGCTTTCACAAAAATCCACTAAGTTAGTCGTAGTGGACCGAGATGGCAAGAATCCGTGCTGACTAAAACTAAAGAATTGCTTGAGATGATTCTGCAATAATGGGCAAATTAAGCATTCCAATACTTTACCGAAAGATGACAATATGGATATGGGTCTGTAGTTATTGATTAATTCGAAAGAACCAGTTTTATGTATTGGAACGACCTTAGCAAACTTCCATTTAGTTGGAAATACACCTGAAGACAGTGATTTGTTGTAGATTTTTAAGATGGGCCATGTCAACTGGTCCGCACACTCCACTATGAACACTGGAGGTATTCCGTCGGGACCTGCTCCCTTCCGTTTGTCTAAACTCTTCAATTTTCTTAGAACCGTCCGATAATTCAGAGTGGGGATATTTAGATGTAAATTATTATTTCCTAATTGATGGAGAATACTGGAAGCAGCACTTTGATACTTATTATATTCACTGTCGATATTAACGTCGTGTAATGTATTATTATCACTAGTGTAAACTGATGCAAAGAAGTTAGAAAATAGCTCACAAATATGATTTCCATCCGAGGTGGTAATTGATCCATTTGTCATGGATGCAGGATAGGAGCTGCTGCCGCCCCTTTTTGACTTGATGACTTGACTTAAAGCAATTTTATTATTTTGGATTTGTGATTATCGTTTTTCGTAGAAAATGGTTAGATATTGTGCTGTTTACGGATGTATTTCATCAGAAAAACGCGAATTTTTTTTTACGCTAGTCACAAATGTGCCAACCATAAAGAGTTTACACACACATTTGCAGTCTCTACAGTGTGACTGTCAAAACTATAATTTTGTATGGAGTGTCCGGGGTGTGATTTGATATCGTGATTGACATTGAAGAAATACTGTGCGAGTGAGTCCTAAGTCCTAACCATGTCTTTACAAGAGATTAGTAGTACTTATAGGTAACACAGATAAAGTAACTATTCGTATAGAGGCAGGTTTTTTTCAAGTAGTTAGTAGAAATTTACTTATCAAGCAAATATTTTGAAACAAGTAATATTTGTTAACGTAACGTCATTATTTCCACAATGCACTTAAAATATATTACTATGAAAGAAATCAAATTGCTACATCAAATTTAATTGGGCCCTCATGGACAAATAAAAAGAATAATAAGAATTGGATCAACCAATCGAAAGTGGTATTTCTCTTACTCCTCCTCTTTTTAAATTGATTGAAAAGAATAAAAGAGCGTGAATACAAGTTTAATCATCTTCATTTCTTCGAAACTAAAGTCTACTGCGCACTGCAGATACCAGTATGTGACATGAATTTTATAATCAAAATTTCAGGCTCAAGCAAGCAAGCTCTTGCTTTATATTTTATTAGTGAATTTTCGAGCTATAAATGCAATACGAAATGTTCAATGAAAATATCTTAAAACTAAGTTTATCTCTTTGGTTTAGTTCCGAATTGAATATCGTGTTTTGCGGCTTATTACTGAGCGTATTCGAGTCAGATTTGGGTTAGTGCTTGTTAGAAGATATTTAAATAAAATATGTTCTGCAGATATATGGTATTCAGTATTCACTTGAATTTCTAAAAGGAAAATTTCTATAGACTTTGATATTAACGAAATTGTTTTGAGGTTTTTATCATATAGTGTTATACATAATCTAAGATATTTTTTAGTAAATGCCTAGTAATGTAAAATATATAAGGCAAATAAAACTTTATAAACAACATTAATTATAGACTATTTATTGTGGTACTGTTATCATCTCCGAGTATATGCAATGTTTGAACTATATTTTCTTTAAGCTATATAAAAATAAGCTGATGATTCCAGGAATTTGTTTTAAAACTTTTGAAAATGATTATTGGAAGGGTTAAACAAGAATTCAACTGATTAGTTAGGTTTTTGAACTTCTAAGGATGATCATGTTTTAAACTGTGTTGTAAAGTCGTGATCGTTATAGATTGTTCCAAGCGACTCCACCCCTTTACCTAGAGAGCAGTGAACTTGCCAAATATCAGACACGTGGATGTATGCAGATTACGTAATCGTATATTCACCTCGTGGTACTCTGACGCTCATCTCCCAAATTGTTCAATTCCAAAACCATAGTTTTACTACTAAAGTAACTCTGTCTGTCTGTTACTCAAGCACGCCTAAACTACTGAACTAATTTTCATGAAATTTGGTATGGAGATATTTTGATACCCGAGAAAGGACATAGGCTACTATTTACTCCGGGACATAGGATAGGTTTTATCCTGGAAATCCCACGGGAACGGGAACTATGCGGGTTTTTCTTTGACTGCGCGGGCGAAGTCGCGGGTGGAAAGCTAGTTTAAGATAAACCGTGCATTATAAGCTAGCTGTGTAGCAGTCATCTACGCTAAGGCTACGAGCTACGCTTTCTGCTACGATCTGCGGCTTTTTAACCATGTAGCTAAAATAAATTCTGTAATGTAGATGAAAATATAGGTCATTGACGTTCCTATTCTTATAGAGTTATTACGTAAGAATTAGAAGGATCTTTTGGTCCTGAAACTGCCCCCGGAAAAGGTGTGTAATAAGGTTTACCGGTGCAAAGAAAACTACTTTGTTTTAGGGAGTTAGAAGTTTGGCATTAATTCCAAATTTCGCCACGTTCTTATAAATCCTTGTGGCTCTATAATAGTTGGATCGTATATACAGTGCATATGTGTTATTGTGTATTGTTATTAGTTATTACCTAGTGAGCAACAGTGTGGCCAGTAGATAGAAGACGGATGGATGCACGCCGCACTCGCAGTCGCCCTGCGGCGTGGCGGTCTGGGCCTCCATATCGGCTCCCAGCTTGTGGTAGGCGATGTAGGCGCGCGCCGGACTGCCGTGGGAAGCAATTTTCGTAGTCTTATTTCGACCCCGGCAATACTAAATCCGTTCATCTGGTCGCTGGGACCATGCCTCTCTTCCTGTGTATAATCATACAGTTGTAGGTAGGAATATCTATGTAAATCAAAATGAATCGCCAAATGTATTGCTAAGCGTAAAACTCGAGAACGGTGCAATCAATTCAGCATTTTTTTTGTTAAGGCTCATGGGGCAATAGAAACAATTTTCGTTAGGGCTGCTAGTAGTTAATAAAATGTAGGTTGCATTATTGCAATTACGTACTGTCTGTTTCCTGTCTGTTTGTGTTGTGTGAGGTTAAGTTTATTTTTTGTGGGCGATCTTTGCTATAGTAAACTTTTATAAAGTAGGTACGGTAAATATTCAATCAAACACCGGCCAATTCAATGCTCAGTGTAAGGAAACCTTAACAATATATATCTTTGGGACATATACCTACCTAGTTAATTAAGTGAAAGAAATAATAATGTATATTTGTGTAGTTATTATACATTAAATATACAATATTATCAGTTACCTATATTTTATTAAAATAATAAACTATCTATAAAAATAATTGAATATAATAACTAAGGATGCACAAATTAAGGCATCGATGAATTCTAAGGGACAATCAGATACGTAGAAAACGTAGGCAGCTCATAAATAACATAAGTAAATATTTTTTCACTTCAAAAATAACCCCAAACAATTGTTTGACGCAAAACCTCGTTTGTTTTGAACATAAAATAAAATACCCTCCTTACGGTTCATAATTAGGTCGCCTTGTGTGCAGAAGGTAGTTTTAATTGCCTAATTAAAGTAATCGTTATAAAAATATATAGCACCCTCCAACAAAATGTTGTACCTAAAGGGTTCTTATTTAAGCACATACATTACATAAGTATTTAGATTTTTTGGCATTCTAAGCACTTTGCTCTGCCAAAGCCTGTGGAAATAATTTTCAGTTTACTTTATACACAGCGAAGTAATTTACGACTGACAGACAAAATACAAATCTCTGTGATGATCGTATAAAAGCAGATATTGTGATAAAACCTATTCCATAAAAACGAAGATAACAGTTTGCCGTAACTTTAATCTCATTAGAGTTCAATGTCTCCTACATAAAACAAAATTACTGTCGGATTTATATTGTGCGTTCCAGATTTGTATAGTATAGCCAACTACTACCTCAAACCATTTATTTTCATTCCATTCAAAACAATACATTGTATCTCATTATAATATTGTATCACATCGTGTCGAATATCGGATAATAACCACAAATCGTACTTACCCCCTTTACGCGATTCCACTCCTTATTATTTGGGATAACGCACGAATTTCCGTCACATTTTCCTGTGAAAAGTTTATCTGGTTCTTTCAATACCCGTGGTTGCGTGTGAGGGGTTTGTTGATTGTTCACTCGCGATGTCACCGAACGCAGAGAGCGAACCTCTCCAGCGGAGAATTACAAACAGACTGACGGGGTTGGAAAAACGAGAAAATAAAACGTGCTGTTGTAGTGTTGAGCGGGGGAAACTAGAACGTCGATTCTTTTCTCTTTTAAGACTAGTGAAAGTGTTTCAAATGTGTAGGTTTATCATAACGCAACCATTATTGGTGTCGGTACTTAACAATTTTATACGATTTGTTGGAACTTTTGAAACTTATACTTTAAAACTTAATAATTATCCGTAATAGATAAAGAGATAAACAATATATAAGGACCTAAATTATAACGAAGTAGTCGTATTGAAAAAAAAAAATAAGAAGATAGATAGGAGGCGGTATCTATCTATCGGTTTTTTTTAAAAAGGCCATAAACTCATATTACTTATTGTTAGTATTGGATGCTTAAATTTACATGGCCCACGTGAAAATCTTAATATTATACATAATTGTACACAATATCGTATCGATATTCGATAGTAGTATGTCCTAATGGAGCAACTCTACGGCAATATTGGGCGGACAATCGCTACAGCTAGGGCGGGGGAAAAGTCGATAGCTACTTCATGCCATTATACGATGCACGATGCACGGTGCACCATAATTAATTACAAATTGAATTTTATCGAAAATCCAATTCAATTCCAGCAATTGTCAACGCTGAATCGAATTCCAATATCGAAGTTTGTACACGTTTTTAGGTACAAATGATGCTCTCGGATCGAGTTCCCGCGCTTAAGTATTTTATCGAATGTTCTTTGTTTCATTAAATTCACTAATCCCCTTTAAAATTGGTTTATTTATACATTAATATATTAATATAATTATAATATAGTTATTCTATATTTTTTATAGAGTAACTGCTAGTATGCAATATAGATGAAAATACGTACAATGTACATCTTCTTCTTATACATATATAAAAATGAATCGCAAAATGTAAAATATAGGTAAGCGCATAACTCGAGAACAGCTGAACCGATTTCGATAATTCTTTTTTTATTATATTCCTTGAAGTACGAGAATGGTTTTTATGTAGAGAAAATGTAAATATGTACCACGGGCGAAGCCGGGGCGGACCGCTAGTTATATAATATAATGGTTGGTAATTTTTTCTGTTTGTCTATTTTGTTTGTTTGAATGTTCGTCTCAGGTAAAGTTCACTGTGCTGATATTTACAAAATGCTCACGGTGATAGACAAAATATTATGGTATTTTATATATCTATAAATAAATTTTTAGGGGTGGTTATCCTTACAAGTCACAATGTTCATGTAATAAAAAATAAATTCGCGAATTTGCATTTAATAAATGAGACGTCATTGGATAGATATATTTAAAAATGAAACAGAGGTATAAAGAATAAGGCTCTAAAAGTTTTTTTCTAAATTAATTTTCATGCATTTTTTAGTTTTCCATTTCACGGAATTCGAATCGACGCGCGCGAACCACGGGAACCGCTTACACTTACACGCAGCCATAATATGCCCAAAATTCCATTTATTAGAAAATCCTCGAACTAAAACACTTTGTAGTCCACGCGAGTGAAGCCGCGGTCGAAATGCTAGTAATTAAATAATAAAATTGCTTCTTACCTGGTTAAATGATAGTTCAGGATACATCGCCCATTTTTGCAAGTGACTACTATCAAGCTAATTTTCCGTTTGTAGCTTTATTTTGATGAGACGCCCAATAATTTCGTGTACGAAAGTCTCGATTGTGGTAGCTAACAGAGATAATAAGGATAAAAAATTTTGATTTGATGGTTCTCAAATTTTTATTACTAACTGAATTTTTTTTTGTTCAATCTCAAGATAATTACCTAAATTATTCGAAAAAATATTTGTCCTAAAAAATCTATGGTTGGTTCAAAGAGTCCCCCTTTCCAAAGTGTATCGATAACGAGGTCATCATAAATGATTACTAACAAGCTGATTTTTTGGTTTTCACTTAGTTAATGTTTATATAATTCAACAGACATATTGTCCTACAAATTGCGTAATAAATATTTGAGAACCATCAAATCAAAATTTTTTTATCCTTGTTATCTCTGTTAGCTACCACAATCGAGACTTTCGTACACGGAATTATTCGGTGTCTCATCAAAATAAAGCTACAAACGGAAAATCAGCTTGCCTAGTCACTTGCAAAAATGGGCGATGTATCCTGAACTATGAGTTTTTTTCAGAAGATAACGTCTTAAAAGCTTAAAACTAAGTACCTAGTGACATATGTGACTATGTAGGTACTAATTAGTTTCTTTGTGGAACAGATGAGCCGCATTGCATTACATAATATTACAAAAAATCTAATAATACCTAATCAATGAAAATGAGGATTACTATATATACATACATAATACTTACGATAAAACGGTATTTGGTAAAACAGTATCGAATAAAGTGCAGTCTATAAATCCCAGAATCAGAAAAATAACCTAGAGAAAAATTTTGTAGTTATGTTTGTATATAAGCTGTAGTAGTACTTCATACTTCATAGATGAAGTTCTAGTTCATCGAACTATTATAGTAAGTAGTAATAGCATGGACGAATATAATCTAAATTTATTGGGTCCATGGTAATAGTTAATTGACGACACTTGATGCTGCAACTGCTGTAGCTATAGGTATCTACTTATCTATTAATTAGGCATATATAGTAAGTATTATTTTAAATTTTAGTATTAAACGTATGAATATACATACCTAAAATAAGCAAACATTTGATTTTAGGTGGTTGTAAAATTTTCTCATGGTGTTTTCTTAAATTTTTATATTTTTTATGCAAGAAACCTTCCCCAAATTTTTGGACGCGGACTGTGAGTAGATGGACCCGATTGAATGCGGCCCACAGATGCGGCCCAAGGCATCCATTAGCCTATATTAACAACAACTACTACATAATAAAAATAAAAATTAATCTAGCAAACACTGACAATACAAGTAAAAACACATTGTTGATCATAAAAAGCGCGGGAATAACGAAGACATTAAATTGAAATTTGAATTATTGAAAGCATAGACTATAGAGTATCAAAGGTCATAGACAAAAATAAAACGTTTGTGTAAGTCAAGTGTAAGTACTGCACACGATGGAATTACATAATTTTGATTTTTGTTTTAATATGTATTTATGAATAAACATAGGTCTGGATTAAAATATATTCAATTATCAAAAAGAGGATGCTTCGATTTTATTTAACAAATGCAATTATTTTTATGGCAACAAAAAGTTATGATTGACACATGACATCTGACAGATGATTCAACTTTCACATTCCGGTCGGCGCTCGGCGGTCGGCCATTATTTACCAGAGATCACATTTATCGGCTACACGACGCTGCTAATAATTAATGAATTAATTTATATTTTCCACATTAACTCTCCGAAAATTTCAGTGGAAAAACGAAAAGAGAATTGGAGATACGAGCAAAACTTAATATTAAATTATTCCTGCCTTAAAATTGTTTAAAAGGTGAGTTGACAGTAGGACAAACAGGTTTAACATATTATATACTTACACTTTCTCGCATTTTAATTATTATGTGAAGTTTACTGTATAAAAACGATTTTATTGCTTAAAAGTTGTTAAAATCCACAATGAATAGAAAACATTTTGCATTAGAAAGTTTCTCATTATTGTTGTCCACGTGGTATGTGTAAAAGTTCTATTGTAATAATTGTAAATGTCAAAAGTAACCGTTACAGTTTGCCGGCAAAATAGTTTTTGTTTTTTTACCAAACTTGTTTGTGGGTGAAATACGTTTGGCCGTTGTTTGATTGTTTGTTTTACAATTTAAATAGATGGCTGAAGTATCCGAAGTGCCTACCACTCCAACGGAATTATTGGCAGTGGGTCGCCGACATCTGGCCGTGAGGGACTATGGAGCGGCTGTCGAGAGCTTGGCTAAGGCTTGTGAGGAACTAGCCAAGGAACATGGTGACACTGCCGACCAATGTGCTGAGGCGTATTTATGGTAATGTCTTTTTTATTACACACAATGATTTTCAGTTGGTATTATATAGTAATAATTGTGTAATTTATGGTTGTTTTGGGTGGAGGTCTTCGCGTAGCAGGATAATAGAAAAAAAAAATGGATTTAAAAACATTTTTGGTTCTGTTGTTTATGATTATTTTTTATTAGGTATGGTAAAGCTCTTCTTGGTTTGTCGAGGGAAGAAAATGGTGTCCTTGGTGATGGTATGCCAGGAACAAACAATGCTGAAGAAGATGATGATGAAAATGATGGTATGTTTGATTTTATTATTAACTAGCTTCCGCCCGCGACTCCGTCCGCGCGGAAAAATTAAGAAAAATTAAGATTTATTTTTTTCTACGTATTTTTCCGGGATAAAAAGTATCCTATTTTATGCCCAGGATAATAAGGTATAATTATACCAAGTTTCATCGAGATCGAACCGTTAGTTTTTACGTGATGCCTTCACATACAGACAGACAGACAGAAAGACAGACAGACAGACAAAAATTTATTTAATCACATATTTGGGTTTGGTATCGATCCAGTAACACCCCCTGGTATTTATTTTTGCAATATTTTCAATGTACAGAATTGACCCTTCTACAGATTTATTATATGTATAGATTATTTTAAAGCATTGGATAAAAATATGCTGGACAACTTACCATTTATTTATTGTTATTCTTGTGTCTTTTCTGTTAATAACTAAAGCAACACTTCTATGACTTGCATTACCACTTTTTTGAGAAACTACAAGGTTGTGGATCCTTCTCCTCAATACTATTTTATTCAAGCTCATTTTACTATAATATATATTATCTTACATGAATTTAAATATAAATAGAACAAGAAGAAAATGGAGATGACGATGCTATGGAAGGACAGAGTGAAGCTAATGGAGATGTAACGGAGAAAGAGAAAGAAGTGGAACAGGGGGAAGTGGAGTCCACAACGAAAGATGAAGCAGAGGCAGAGGCTCCAGAACCAGAGAGTAGCACACAGGATGAACAGCCTGTAAGTTAATAAAATATAAGTACCTACAGTAGAATGCAGATTAACTGAATTAATTGGGACTTAGATGATTGAAAATTGGGATAATCGGACATAGACTGGTATTAAAGAAGAAAAAAATGTTCTATGCAAACTTTTTTTAGTTAAACACAGCTCGACTGTAATAATCTTTTTTCTGTATGATGCGGGGTATACATTTTAGGGTCTCAGCACACATATGGGATCGGAAAGGGATCGTAACCATATCGCCTCGAGCCGTTCAGAATGGTTTGTATTAAACTCCCTACTGCAACTCCCTACTGCACTAATCGGAATAGTAACGTGATCGCCTCCCCTCGGAACAGGCTCCGAACTTGCAATTCCAGCGCTAACGGCTCATCGTCCCCGCGCTTACGTCTCTCCGTCCCCGCGCTTACGTCTCTGCCTGCTACGACTTGCCGTACTTACCGTTTTTAGGCGTAACGCTGGTGTCGCCTAGCCGTAGCCGAGTTGACGTACAGGCGCTGCTGATACGCTTTCGTCACGTGCATACGGTAGGTTGACGCCTGGTTGACAGCGAGGCGAAAGGCGTTACGGTTACGATCCCTTTCCGATCCCATATGTGTGCTGAGACCTTTATTCCTCCTATAATCATTAGATATTATAAGAATTTAATTCCCTATTGTTAAGGTGTGAGTATCTACTGTCGTAGATATTACATAGAGAAAATCATTTATCGTTGTAAGTTGAATACTTATATAATTTAAAATGTTTATGGTATTTACAATAGATTTGATCGTTTATGTATTGTGTTTAAAATATAAATGAAAAGAGTTTCATTTTGTTAGAAAATAATATATTTACATCTTTCTGTAGGGTACATCAAATGGAGAGGCAAATGATGAATCAATGGTGAACCTTGACAATGAAGATGATGTTGACAATCTACAGTTGGCTTGGGAAATGTTAGGTAATCATCAAATTTTAGTAATAAAATCTAATTATATTTTATATAGACAGTAGTGAGTACTTGCAAAAACATAATTTAAAATTTTAAAACATTATCTCTTAAGTTTAGAAACAATATCTATATTTTAATGCTTATTATTGCATGTATTACAATTATAATGTTTAATGAGGTCACAATCCAATTAAAAAGAAACAAAAAAATGTAAACAGTCCTCATTGTTTCAATTACATTACTTTCAAATCTAAAGCTACCTTATTTAACAAGGTAACTTATATTATTTTTCAGTACAAAAATAAATTAATCCAAGTATATTTTACAATATGTTTTCAGATCTCGCCAGAAGCATACTGGAGCGTCGTGCGCAGTCGAAAGCGGAAGCAGCTCGTACATTATTAGCTGATGTCCATCTTGCGCTTGGTGAAGTTGCTCTCGAGAGTGAAACGTATGACAAGGCTGTTGTTGATATGCGTAAGTTGTGCTTTTATTTTTTTTATTTGATATTTTAAATGAAGTATTACTATACTTATATACTTAACCATACTTGGTTAAGTCTAATTAAATGGTAATGTCCCATGGTCTCTTGTGAGGTTGATCTGCCAATTTTCTAAAAACCATATTATGATGTTTATAATTCAGGATCAGAACAAGTCAATTATATGCTTATGTAAAATCAATATTAATTGAATGGTAATATTTGATTTACAGTAAGCTGTTTGGAAATTCAAAAGGAACTGTACCGCAGTGATGATAGGCGCATCGCTGAAACACATTATCAAATTGGTAAGTTTGGTCTTCATGTACACAGGAGAGATTTCAGTGATTAATTAATACAATTCTCAAATAATGTATATTCACTAAAGTTTAAATTATATTTCTTCTAAGGGCTGTTTTTTCAATCCGTGGTTAAAACTTATTCCTTTAATAACGTATTAAACTACCATTTCAAAAATGTAGTGTAATTACTTGCATTTGACAGGTGACATTTTAATATTATCGTGTTATACTTTATTGGATGGATAAGTTTTAAACAAGGATTGAAAAATGAGCCCTAAATAAACTAATCTATATATAAAGTAAATTCCATTTTCCATGCTTGAATATTGAATAACATTTTGGCCAGTAATAGACATTTGACTATTAAATGACTTACAGCTAATTTGTAGGAAATCTTTTTTAATTATAATGTTTTGCATTACTTGCAGGTCTCGCAAACTCCCTCGCGTCAAACTTCGAAGACGCGATCACGCACTTCAAGAACGCGGCGAACATTCTAGAAACTAGAATCAAATCACTGGAAAGTCCCACCGCAGCAACGGACGATGCTACAGTCAAGAAATACTCCTCCGCAGATCCCTTATACTCGGTGGAGGGAGAAATAAAGGAGTTGAAGGAATTACTTCCTGAGATTCAAGAAAAAATTCAAGACATGATGGACTATAAGGCGGAGGTAAGACCCTGTGAATGCATTGAGCAGACTAGAGACATGTTGCGGAACATGATTATAAGGGAGAAGAATATGTGCCATATTGAAGTTGAGGCTTAGTTTCGTATCTAACTAGTATGGTTAGGTGTATTGTAGTTTTATGAAGTTGATTGTGAATAAGGTTATATTTATAAGGTTTTTTAATGTTTTGGATTACAAATTGTGTGTTTTTGACATTCCTTTTTTTAATTAGTATTAGGTGAAATTGTTGCTGTGATTTTTGCATTCCTATTTTAGTGTTAAAAATTGTAACATGATAGTTGTAGAAATAGACAAATAACTTCATAAAATTACAAACTAATTCCTTCCTTATTACTTGCTTATTATGAACCGTAATAACCATAATGTAACTGCTATTTTTTAGGCCTAAAAATCCCCAAGGCTGACTATTAGTTTATAAGTATTCTGCCAATCACTATGCCAAATTTGGTATAACCGATGCTCATAAAAGAAGGAATCATAAATTGTGTTGATGTTCTGTCTCTCACACATAAGAACTCATATATTGCTGTCTCGCTTCATCACCACCATTTTCCATTCCTTTCTTTATTGGCGCGAGTAACATTTTTAAAATTCCATAGACTGATAATACTCATTAGTATAGGTATATATTGACTGCCGACTCAAGACTGATCTTTTTTATCTGACATTATGCTGATTTCTGTGAAATGTGATATTCTTAGTGCCTTTTTAATTTTTGCTACGGTAACTGCGATTTATTAAATGTAATTAATCCATACAATAATGATACAATTTCAAGTTAATTTTAAAATTATACTTTGATATTATACTTGTATCTGTAAATTTTCACTCTTTATAAAATTTTGTTAAGTTCTTTTTAAGGTTAATATATATTCATAATTCTCGTATGTTAGCATCAAGGCATTTGTAACAATAATATAAAAATAATTCAAAATTGTTGTCAGTATTATGTTAGTTAGTCAGTTAGTCTGTGCCTTAATCTCAACGCTTTAGCGGTTAGTATGTAAGTAACATTGTATTGTTATACCACAAGGCCATTTTTGTATTGTGATTTTTTTTAATAAACATGTTCGAAATTAACGCGTGTTGTTATTGCAGCGAACCCAATACATTGATGGCCATGTGGTTTTTGCTAGTGGTGTGTGGCCATTGATGTTTTTATTGTAACCTTTATATGTAAAAATTGAAGATATTGATTGTTTGAGAGAGGTAGATTTTAAAAGAAATAATCTGAATATGCAATTTAATATTTACCACTGGTTCAAAAAAGTTTCTACAGAGGGTATTCAAGATACTATAAAATTGCTCTTTTAAAATAACATCATTTTTTTTAAAGTTATGACGCCTGAAAACAATATGGTTAACCAACTGCATGCCATGGATTTTCCATATTAAATATTATCCATCAGATCATATAAAATTAACTTATAAATTTAGTCCCACTGTATGAGGAAGCACTGTATTTTGTCAAGGCATAGATAATTAATTTATGAATGATAAATAAGGAGATTTTTTTATAATAAATGATTTGCTGTAAAGATAGCTGTTGGCATCTTCTGGTCAGGTAGATGATAACAGGATAAATATGATATTATTCAGACTATGAAGTATGTCAAACTCGAAATATTTATTTATTCAATTAAACTTAGTCTGCACTTTTGAATCGGAAAAGTCATAAAGAATAGATAATGGGATTGCTATCAAATATGCTTGAATGCACAGGAATTTCAATAATTATAACCTAATATTCACTGGATGTCTAATATTCTAAATTACATATACACAATGCAATACTCATTCTTTATGTCTAGAAATTTATTGATAAATATGTTTAGAAAAGCTCTGAAAGTATAAGTTATCATTTGTCATCCGAGTCTTTAGTCTGCAAAAGTTGACGTAAGAAAACAAAATTTAAAATCAGTTATATCCATAAATCTATAGATATTAGATTACGAGAAAATACATATACTATTAGTATAAATTATGGAATCTAAAACATAACAATATTTTTTCTAGACCATAAAAAGAGTACGAGAAACGCTCTGTCCTTCAAATGGAGAGAAATCGCAAAGCAACGGAGCCAGTTCATCATCAGAGGCCAAACCAAAGCCAGCGGCTTCAGATATTTCACATCTCATCAAGAGGAAACGCAAGCCCAGTGAAACCGAAGAACCGGCACCGAAAAAAGTCAATACGTGAAATAGTTTTAACACCTATCTATGTAAAATAATTGTGGACTACGCTCTCAGTAAAGAGCCATTTTTGGTGTGAGTGCTAAATGACTAAATTGACACATACTTATTATGGTGTTTGACCAATTCGTTTGAATTTAACATGTTGATTATGAAAATTTACAGGTTAATGAAAATAAGCAGGAACAAAAGGTTTCTTAAAATTGAGTAATGTTTGAGGATTCAGAAATTACTAGAAACTTTAACGAGTCGTTAAACCATAGACAACTAATAAAGGTGTATTGTATAAGAATAATAATTTTTAAAAGCGTACAACAGTAATTACAGCTTATTTGACGAGTGCGTGTTAATTATTTTATATAGATGTAAAAGTAAAACCCTTAAAAAGGCTAAATATGTAAATAACGAGACAGCCTAAATATGAAATGATTAGACCTTATTTAGTACCTATTCACTTTATGCTTGAGATCATAAACCTCATAGGAGACAAATTTCATTTAATTTTTTTTTTATAATATGCACCTGCCAGTCTCATGCTTTTGGAAATTTCTCACCCACCTTGACTAATCACATAATATCCAGGGACATATAAATCTTCATCTTATTTCTAACCCCTTAGGAATATCTTTAACTAGATCGAGAATAATATCTTTATGTTGCAGCTGTCAGACCAATAACTTCTTATTAAAAAGAGCAACCTTTCTCTTTCTAGTGGACGGTTTTTCTTTGTGATGGGTGGCTAATAGGGCTAGTGAAAAAATAGACCTAGAAAAGCCCTATTGTATAGCTCTAATAATGAATAATAATAATTAATGTCCTTATATTTTTAGTGTATTTACAATGTTAGTACATAGGTTTAAGTGTAACATTGCCTTAAAATTAAAAAATTACAAATAAATTAAAACGTGAATGATAAAAGAAAATCTCTTGACTCTGTATTTATTCTAAATTATTATTTGATAAATTTTTTTGACTGAGAATTGTATTGCTTTGTTTTCGCTGAAGGCTAAAAATGTTTAATTTGTAAGATTAGTGATTAAGATAATATGTAATTTAATGTTGTATTTAAGGTATTAAACATACACATTTATACGTTACTTTTATTTTTGTATTCCATTTCATATAAAGCTAGTTTAATATAATTTCAATGCCTCATATACCTACCTGTTAATTTATTTTCAATACAAAATTTCATCCGTTTCAAGTTTTCAACAATCAAAATAAATTCTATAATAACATCGTCTACAAATACGATAATTTATAACGATTTATTAAACAAATACGATAACCATTCGCAAATCGTGAAAAAACGAACTTTATCAATTTGCATGACTAGACTTTTTTGGCGTTAAAAATAATTATAGACGTTATTTATTTATACGATGAGTCATATGAGTTGAAGAAGTTGGGGATTTTGGATGTTCTGTATCGGATCTTGTTTTTTCATCGTGATGTTAAACATTAATAATTATAATAATGTTACCAGACAAAATCCTGGTTCTGTTTCAAAAAATTGTTTACATCCAGATTTTAAATTTGAAAATATTTTTACAATTAACCTAGGCCGCATTTATTTAATGGGCACGATTAAAGTAGGATCAAATAAAATCTTAGCGCCAAATATTTTTAGAAGTAGCTAGTACATATCCAAAACAATAGATAAAACATTTTATGCAAAACTACCTAACTGTATTGGTTATTTATATTTTACCTACCTGTATAACTATAACTACTCTCGCAATATAATATATAGGTAATATTATTATAATAATAAATTCGAATATCCGCCTCATTTATCTTTTACTTAGCAGCTTTACTAGGTATATATACTATTTTCCATTTGCATTTTAACTTCAATGTACTTATTAATAAATTACTAGTAGGTACCTAAGCACAGATTAGAGAATAGTTACTTCGTAACAGATACATCACTCCCATACAAAAGCTAAAATACCTACGCTATATTTACCTACAAAATGCGCCGCAACTCGGCTGCAGTAAGAAATGTACTCTACGAACACGCACCGAGAAGCGAGTTTCCCGCGCACGCCGCGTGATTGCGTCATCAAACGAAAACTTTAGGGTTGTGTGGGTTGTACCGAGCGCGTAAATTAAACACAGAGTTGCTGAAACACTTAATTTTTATTGTTAATTATATGTATATGTTACATTATACAATAAAAAAAATGAAATCTTATTGATAGTAGTTGTTTCCTTCGGTTTCACTCGCGTGGACCCGCTATATGTTTGCCTGTTTAGGCAATTGAAAAAAAGACAATTCCTTGTTATTCACTCTTGAACTCCGACACCCGTCCACATCGCAATAACCGGGCATCTTGGTAGCGAGCACGGGAAACGTGACGCGGGTGCGCAGTCTCGCGTGTGCCAACCAACTGCCGCTTGGGTCGGTACCGACCTACTGTGCGGTAGGCACTTATAGCGCGACCTTGAGCGAGTGACGGAGGCCTGACCTAAGTATATTTTGTCTTAACATAACTGACATAACACAAATAAAATAATAGATGTGAAAAAATGAACATTTAATTTGAATACATAACATACATACAATGTAACACGAAACGTTAAAAAATAGTACTGATTAGACTTTAACAACAGCCTTTCCAGTGTTTTCTCCTGCAAGCATACCGATAAATGCGTCGTACAGTTTATCAAAACCCTCTGTTACGTGACTTCTAGTTTTAATCTGTCCTTTTTTAATCCATTGCACTAAATCAGCGAACGCTTCTGGCCATCTATCCTTGGGCTGCGACCAACGTGATACAATAAAACCTTCAATCTTCAGCTCTTTGAACACAATAAATGGTTGAACAACTGTCGCCTTTGCCATTTTTGTATGATCGTCATTATAAGAGCTTATACTCCCGCACACAGATACTCTTCCATATTTGTTCATCTGTCCCATTATAGTGCTACTTAATTCTCCTCCTACATTATCAAAGTAACAATCCACTCCTTTCGGCGCAGCCTCTGCTAATGCTTTGGGTATATCAGCTGTCTTGTAGTTGATTGCTTTATCGAATCCTAATTCCTTTTCTAACCACTGCACTTTGTCATTGGAACCAGCGAATCCAATCACTCTGCAGCCCTTGATCTTAGCTATCTGACCTACGATTGATCCGACAGCGCCGGCAGCTCCCGTTACTACAACAGTCTCGCCAGCTTTAGGTTGACAGATTTCTAGGAAACCAAAGTAAGCAGTCGCTCCAGGCATTCCAACAACACCGAGGGCAAATTCAGTGGGTAGGCCTTGTAGATTAGGTAGTTTATAAACTTTACCAAAAGGATCACTTGTCTCACTAACTATGCTGTAATCGCACCAGCCTTTGTGCGTAACGACCTTTGTTCCTGTGGGAAACGAGTTATTCTTTGACTCTTGAACGGTGCCGATTTGGAAACTAAACTGGTCGTAAGGAACAGGCATAGTAGAGTTATAGGCACGAAGATAAGGGTCAACGCTGATCCAATCCGCTTTAACGACAAACTCGCCCTGTTTTAATGGAGGAAGTTCATATTCAACGATTTCAAAATCATCACGCTTAGGGACACCTTGGAAATGTTTCTTTACAACGTACTTTCTTGCCTTCACCATTCTTAATTTTTGAAAAATGTCTGGATCTGAAATAGATGGAAGATCAATTTGAAATTTTATTCTATTCATACAATTAACATTTGTATCAACTATCTAATATCTATACTAATATTATAAAGCTGAAGAGTTTGTTTGTTTGTACTTAAATGTTTGTTAGTTTGTTTGTTTGAACGCGCTAATCTCGGAAACTATGTACCTACTGGTCCGATTTGAAAAATTCTTTCGGTGTTAGATAGCCCATTTATCGAGGAAGGTTATAGGCTATGTATCATCACAATAAGACCAACAGGAGCGGAGCAATGCGGGGAACAGCTAGTCTCTAATATATCTTCTCGTTAAAGACGCACATAATAATTATTAGCCAGGAAACAACAATCTACTGAATTTAAATTCTCTATTATGGCACAATGAATGGACAGCTTAGCAAAACTATTTTTTTATAACTACACATTAAGTTTATTGGCGATTCTTCTCGATTAAAAAAAATAAATTCATAAACACTTGTATGTTATGTAAAGTAAAAATAAATCGATTTAAAGATTTTAATGACTATTTGTTATTGGAATTTTACCAATACTAAAGTGTTATTTTTTGTTAAAACTTGATTTCAACAATTGTATTGAGATTCGTAAGTAAGTAGTTATCTAGGTAATAACTAGGTATCTGTTAGCTACTAACTAGTTCATTTACTAGCTACAGAAAATACGTTAAATTTTAACGGGTTAAGTAGTTAGCTCTTCTCTTCTAAGGTCCTACCTACTTTGTACATAAAAGTAGTGGTAATCTGTGATATACCTAACTATTATGAATTAAGTATTATGATAAAATGCCTACCTATTAGTATAAAAAATTTACGTGTGATTAATTTATAATAGTTCGGTAGCTACCGTATTGTACACAAAGTCAAGGTTTAATGTCACGGCCTCTGTGAATTTCAAGGTCAGTGGGAAACAGAGGGCGTTGCGTTGTAATGTTTGGCTCTGGATTGCCCTACACGATTTACTGTTGTTTTAATTAATATTAGTTGGCTCACTGCACAAAAATTATTAACTAATTTACTGAAACTATTGAATATAGGTAACTAGTTATAACTCTCTAGTAAAATGATATTTAATCAAATATTTAGGTACTTACCGCAAGTAAGCGTTTGTAATTTTGCTTGGTCACAAATAACTCAAATTTTCAATAAATATTTATTAGTTGCCCAGTGCTCACCGACGCGGGCGATCTGGTTAAGTTTATTTCAACAACTTGTAGTGTTCGATGATAATTCCCTGCTTTTAATGTTTATGCAGTGATACGTATACACACAAACCACACATAGACGTTGTTATGGTCACATGCGTCGAGAATGTGTGCGTCAGTCAATGAGCTATTGAGATTTATATTCATCAATAGCCCACACTGTAGAGTGCTAGAGGACAGCGCGATTAAAAATTAATAATTTAGAACCTTATATCTTGGGAATACGATAGTTTTTAGCGATAATATTCGTTTAATAAAGTTTGAGACTTGCTGAAATAATATTGAACCAACTTCCAGTTGCATTCATCTATGAACATCTTAGAGCATTAAACCAACATGAACATTGATGAACGGAACGGAACGTGTTCATTAATAATTTTTAAAGCTCTTTTTATGACCGTCCCATTTTACCTTTTGGGTACGGAACCCTAAAAACAAACAATATAATATTTTCAATAGTTGATACTTTATGATGACAGGGTGTATTTTTATGATCAGCTTGGTTTTATAATTGCGCATTCATATATTTAATTGGGAACAATGTTTATTGTTAATAGGTACTTAAAATTCCTTATCTATTTGTTTTCACATTTCATTACAGACTGAATTATATTTGTGAGATTAAAATATAGCCTTCTAATTTCTAAAAGTATTCTGTTTAAAGGTGAAGTTCGGATACGATTGCTCCAAGATTGCTCTAAGAACCACATAATATAATATTTACTATAATTACCAAAAGAAAGAGTAGAAATTTTTATAAAATGTTTGTAAAATATTTAGGTAGTTATTCGTTTATAAAAAAATACATAATTAACATTACCTACTTACCTACAAACTTACCTACAAAATAATTATAAATAGCCAATCGCCTCGTTTATGGTTATAATATATTATAATAGAAAGTTACGTAATAATATTATATTATAATGATTTGACGAATTAATTATTAATTCGGTTTTAATAATTTATTAAGACCAAGCAATTACTTACCTACAAAAAAAGACTCATATTTTAACAACAGCTTTCCCTGTATTTTCCCCTGCAAGCATTCCAATAAATGTATCATAAAATATGTTATCGAAACCCTCTGTTACATGACTTTTTACTTTAATCTGACCCTTTTTGATCCACAGCACCAGAGTAGAGAACGCTTCTGGCCATCTATCTTCTGGCTGAGTCCTGAGATCAACGAGACACATAGAAACCTTCCATTTTCAGTTCTTTAAATGTGTTGATTTTGGCGACAGTGGTTTAGGACATTATAGCAGTTATTTACATTGCTTTGGGTATATACTACATAGATAACTGTTAATAGCTGTTAACATGCGTTACGTTTGTGTGCGTCGATCAAAGAGCCGATCAGGATTCAGGATGTAGATTGTAGAGCACAATGAAGGGGATCTTAAGGGGATAGTTAGAAATTAGAATACAGAGAGATTCCGAGAGAATACGATAGTTTTCAACGGAGAAAATTCCCAGTTTGATGTTCAAAATTGGTGAAATAATGCCGAATAAATTTTCAGTTACATTAAGATAGATATTACCATAATCAAGAAGAAAAACTGTCGGTAAGGGTAAGGGTAAGGGTAACTTATTTTATATTTTTGATGCTCTGTAAATACCTTTATGCCTTTTGCCCGGGTCCATATCTATACTAATATTATAAAGCTGAAGAGTTTGTTTGTTTGTTTGAACGCGCTAATCTCGGGAACTACTGGTCCGATTTGAAAAATTCTTTCGGTGTTAGATAGTTTATTTATCGAGGAAGGCTATAGGCTATATATCATCACGCTACGACTAACAGGAGTGGAGCCACGGGGTTGAAACCGCGCGGCATAAGAATAAAATCAGATTATGAATTCATATTTTATGTCGGCGTGCGGCCACTAAACTATCAGTATCTACCTATAGGAGTATAGGTCATTGGGTAATTTAACTCTATCATTTGAGTCATGAGCATAGATTACATAATATCTACTTATAAGTTACAAGGTACCTACGTAAACAAAAATCATATCGAACTGTTATGCAAATTATTATTTTTCGAATGCAATGAATTATCGCAGTTTATTGTTGCCGATTGATTAATTAACTAACATGACTGTTATCTATATTTATTGTTTTGCTAAATAAAAGTGAAACTGCATAAAATAAGCATTACTTGCCTTCATTCATTCACGATGATTTGTAATACCTATTCAGATTTGTGTTTAGTCAGTAGGTACCTACTAGGTACTTATCTTACAGTGATCTTACAAGTATAAAGTATTTGTATTCTCTTTGCTTATCTTAGAGCAATTAACCACTTATTTAAATATTTTAGGTTTTGGGTACTTATTAATTTAAATTTTAAGAATTATTCTAGTTTTAACTTTTAATATAATTTTTACGTAGGTAACTAGTTACATATGTGCCGTTTAATGTTTTTAAAACCATTTATTCCAAAATCATTCACAAAGCCAATTTTATGAATACTACCCCAAAATAAAAAATATTTAAAAGATACCCCGCTAGTGGGGTAACGTTGCAATTTATGTTTTCATTGGGGAAGTATTCCTAGTATAAGGCGATACTAATTCAGATTCTAAAATAGAACCAAACAACACGAATTAAACAAAAATGAAGCGATTTAGCAATGAGAACCTCTTTCTTTTTTGGAACGTCAGTTAATAAAAAACATTAAAAATCTGCTTGAATGATGATTATCGTCAATACACATGTACCTTTTTTTTTTAACGTTGGGAAATGCATTTACGCATCCCCCTCTGCAGTTTTCCTGCGTGAGAGGGTATGTGGGACTCGCGAAAAGCCATACCCACTAAAACCCAACGGTGGCCACCGATCACGTTCGGCGGCAGGGGTTAACAGCCAGGCCTTGTACCCCCGCCGCCTACGTGATGAATGCCGCAGTTTGGCGACTCGCCCGCGCCCATAAGGTGGCAATAGACGTCGGTATCATAGAATAACGCCGCCCTATTGCCGGGCTATCCACCTCCTGTCGCAGGGGGAGCCCGTTTACTTGCAGCGAGCATAGCTACAATATGCTCGTTTCTACGTAAACCTCCCCCTGCGCTAGTTCGTCCAAAAGTATTTTAGGGCTGATGCTGGGCATAAATGCGCCTGCGTCTGCCGGGTCTGCGTTGGCGCAGAGGATCCGCCGATGGGTCATTCTCCCGGGCGCTCTCTGCAACCTCCTTTGCTTTCATCACAGCCTCGCAATGAAAAATTAACATGTACCTACTCCAATCTTATCAATAACAAGTGATAACTGCGTTAAAAACAACCGACTTCAAACTTGCACTTGCAAAAATGCCCATAAAATAAAAACTACTGGGCCTATCCGAATAAATTTTTTATGGGACCAATTCGACACCATTCCGCATCGAACAAAAAAAGAATCACGTAAATCGATTCAGAAAGCTCGGAGTAATGGGTGTACATACATAAAAAAACATACCGGCCGAATTGATAACCTCCTCCTTTTTTTGAAGTCGGTTAAAAATATTCAAGTCACGCATGTATGTAAATAAATTAATAATTAGGTCAGTTTTATTTTATTAGCCAAACTTTTTGCACAGTAAATTGAATAACAGCTCTTTTGTGTCATTTTCAGTGCGCCAAATACCTACTTATCTGTTACAACTTGCTACAACTATTTAGAATCTTCTTCTAGGTCAATTCATCCAAGATCATGATCATATTATTATGAGTGCATAATTATAATAAGAATGCGCGCACATGGCACATGCAAAAACATCAAAATGACTTTACATAAAATAAGTAGTTACAGCTCTAGCTATTCACATTTATATATAAACTCTTATATAAACTATAATTATGCAAGTATGACTTGCATTTTATTTAATAGTGATGATAATACAAGGAAAATTATTAGGTACCTATACATAGTCATAGTCTACCATTTAACCTACGGTAGGTACTTAATAATTTGATAGATACCTACCAGATGAATATCTACATTCTGTATTTTTTTATACAAATTATATTAATTTTTCATTATTTTGGTTATTTGATACAAATCAATTATTGAATAATTTATATTAAATGCTCTAAGAAATAAGAATGTATATCTATTTCTAATATAAACGAATTACAACTGGTAAACGCATAACTCGAGAACGTCTGAACCGATTTCGTTAATTCTTTTTTTATAATACATATTACTTGAAGTACGAGGATGGTTCTAAAGGAGAAAAAAAAACCACGTGTGCAACGGTCAAAGCCAGGGCGGACCGCTACACCGCTAGCATAAAATAAAAATTTAAAATGACTTGGCGACTGCGTAGACTTCATAATATTATGATAGAAAAAGAAAATTTTCTGTCAAAATTTATTAAATGAACTCTTGAATGAACTTTAACAAATTGAATAACGTGACTAGCAAAAAACTAAATATCAACAATGGCTAGTGGAGATTCACCCGACGTACCGAAACATATGAGTTATGCAAAATCTAGAATACCATTTATCGGAGCTTTCTTTGATTATATAAGTACAAGTATCGAATATATGAGGAGCAAAACGTTCTTTAGAGCGGAGAGATTGCAAGCTTCTAATTCAAAGCAAACATTATCAGCTACTTTCGTAGCATTTGTTTGCTTTTCCCTAGGGATGGTGAGCAATGTGAAATTCGAAGTTGTGACGTTTGATGAAGAGCCGTTGGCAAATGATTTACACTTCATGGTGATGAGCAAGGATGATAAACTGTATATCGATGATATTGATGTGTCTAGTGAGTAAAAATTCAATTTACATAGAGTTGCTAGTATTAGGATGTCGTTATTTAATTTTTAAATTAACACCATTGGCACCTAAGAATCCTTTGCAGTCAAGCATGATAATCCATACTAATATTATAAATGCGAAAGTAACTCTGTCTGTCTGTCTGCTACTCAATCACACCTAAACTACTGAACCAATTTGCATGAAATTTGGTATGGAGATATTTTGATACCCGAGAAAGTACATAGGCTACCTTTTATTTCGAAATATGTACCACGGGCGAAGCCGGGGCGGACCACTAGTAATAAATATAAATAAGTATACTATACTTATAATAACGAGGCAGAGCAAATAGATTTTTAGGTACACTTTTTTTAAAATAATAATTGAATCTCTTTCATTTCTGTAGGAGTGATGTGGTGCATCGAGGCTTCTGACGCGCTTGTTATAATTTTTAGTACACTATTGATATGGAATTCATCAAACGTGGTAAGTAGGTAATTGTATTAACTGATTTGTTCTATATAGGAAGGAAAAAAACAACTGTACAATAATATATATCGCATGTGATCATTCTGTGCACATATTTCGGTCCGGTAGGTAAGTACATACGTATAATTTAAATAGTCCACGAGTACATGTTACAAACGCGTACTTCAATGCAAAAATTCTGTTTATGTTTGTGTAGGGCGCAAGGAAATCATATTAGGTTTTGATCATGCATTATCAATGCTTTTATCATGTAAGATTTGCTACAAAAGTGTCTAATTATTCAATCAAATTTATACCGCAGCTAGCTGACCCAACGAACATTTTTCTGCCATTAGTTTCTTTTCATTTAGAGTTAAAAAATACACCTACATTCAATAGGCAATCATTACTAAAACACGTATCAAATTTCATAAAAATCGATCACCCCGTTTCCTACGAGTATAACACAATAATTTTATAAATTAGGTACAAGAAGAGAACGTATTTCGTATATCTATAATTAAAATTTTATTCTTCCAGCGATCCCCTCTAAGTGAATATCTATTTCTGCCATGGCTTGGTGCTACAATGCGTGGCCTGTGTTTGAGACAGGCGCCGACTGCTGGAGCGTTGATTTACACCATGAGCGTGGTCAATGGATGCATCAACCCTTTGTTTTTGACGGCTTTCTCTTTTTTGTTCTGTTAGTATAGTTTTTGGTTCATATTTCTATTCTTTATTACCTACCTATATTTGCAACTTAAAATCATGATAGCAGACAAAGATTGGACAAGGATATATTATGACAGTATCGAAAAAAAAAATAAAAAAATAAAAAAAATAAAATCATTTATTGAACAATTTGTGGGTTAGGTACAAACATGTAACATTTGGACCCCAAACTAGGACAGCCTGTATTTTGGGGTCCACAATTGGCAGAATATAGAGTTCTAAACACCGTTTCCACAATGATTTTTTTTCATTTTATTGATCAGTAAAACAGATGTGATATTTACCTTCGTCTGCCCCATATACCCATTTCCATGATTGTAGATTTTAGTAGTAGATTTGGTAATAAATTTATTTAAATTATCTACATATTTAGGTAGATAATAATAAAATATATTATGTGTTTTTTTTTGTTTCTCAGTGCTCGAAGCTCGTCTGTGGTTGGAAATGGCCCGGCTGGTCAGTTTACGTTGGCAGCGCCGTGACCATGTGGATATTAGCGGACCCTCGCACTATGAGGTGGAGACTCTATGGAGCAATGACGACGTGCAGAGCGTTGAAGTTGGCAACTTTGTCTATTGATTCTGTTCTTTTTTTAATTTGAAATATTTTTTTTTAATAAATGGAGTACTGATGTTGGCAACATTGTGTTTCTTTTTTTAATTTCATTACTGTTTTGAATAATTTGGTTTAGTTAGTAGGTAGGTACCTATAGCTTCTTCAGAGCGATGAAGTTGGCTTTATAATAGCAATTTTTTTGTGTAGGTACATAATATGTAAATATATTATATCTTTGTATCCTAGATTAAGCTCTTGTACAATTTTAAAAATATTTTTTTTTTGCATTTATTGCATTTGTATCGTATCATAAATAATTTATTACGTAACTAATATGAGTTGCTATGTTTTATTATTTTTTACGATGATCGTGATTATAAATAACAAGACAATAAAATTATTATTGTGTAAAAAATACTGACGCAAATTATTAATAGTAGGTATAATAATAAATGACACATATTTAATTCGAATATTATTTATTTGAAAAATATTCATTTATAAATAAACTAGTTATAAATTGATAATTAATAATACAAACTTAATATTAATATACAATTAAAGCACAGTTACCAAAATGCACGATTGTAATATCTCCACAATATAAAAGAGTTTTATACAAATAATAATAATAATTATAACAAATCAGGTACTGAAAGGATTTATTCGATATTATGAGCTGAAATTAGTATAGAGATCTGAGATACGTTTGACAAAAATGAGGGTAATTTTAACTGGATATGGACGGATTGAATATCGAAAAATATTTTTTATTATTAGGATTCTAAATCATGAAAGTTTCTGTAAACAATATAGGTTTATAAGATAAAATTTTATCGCTCTGTGAAAAACGTTTTTTTTATTAGATAATATTGTAAAGCTTGTAGGTAGCTAAAACAGGACATATTTATAAAATTAAAATTTCTCTGTCTCACCACAAAAAACTTTAGACAGGGTTTAACTTGCGCGGGTTATCTCATAGATAATAATTACTATTAAAGTGACAGATCCCTGGTTTAAAGTTAGACTGGGTTTAAATTGTTTTGTTGTAATACCATCTATGTTTATTATAATTCTTTCTTTCACCACACACTACATTTCTGTACAGGATTCATTGGAGAACCTAATGGACAATTAAATTCCCTCGCGAAGTCCTTAGAATTAGACAAAGTGCCGATAACTCTGAACCGTCCCGGAGAATGTACGGCCGTTTTCAGTTTGTTACGCATCGCTTCTGGACGCATTGCACCGCACCATACCTGTGATTATCGTAAAGTTACGTTAAATAAAATACAGTTTGAAAAAAAATGAAAAAAATATTTATTTAGATGGGCCTATTATAAAAGTTAACAAATAAAGAGACTCGACATCAACTAAACTAGGTATTAGACCTGTGTTATAGGCGATCGACGCTTTCCACTCCATGAGACCGAACCTACAGTTCATTCGACATTTAATTGGATTCTACATGCGTTAGGAAACAACAAGGTAAATAAAAGCATCTCTCGCATTGTTCTCTTATCCCTATAATTGTTTATACAGTAGAGGCGGTTGCTAACTATAGACCTCATAAAGTTGTAGAGTGTGTGATAGAGCCGACAGCTTCTATCTCTATCTCTTTATTTCGTTCCTTGTATAATACCCGAGATAGATGTAGAGCAGCGTCTTATCTCTATAATCAACTACAACTCTGCCAGTTGTAGAGCCGTGTGATGAAGTTGGTACCGCGCATTTCTATTTATTATTATAACTCAGTCACTTGTAGAGCAGCCATGTGAAATAGCTAGCAGCATTCTAACTCTACATACAATTAAGTCAGCTGTAGAGCTACTGCAAGTCGTCACTTTTTACGCTAAAATTAGCTCTTAACTGAATATCTACCATAGATCACCTAAGCAAAGAAGAACCATTCACCTAAGGAAGAATAACTACGTTTGCGTGGCTCTTTCCGAATAATCTACCTATACATCTCGACATAGTGATTGAGTACATGAGAAAAATTAGGGTAGAGTTTCGTCATTAAAGATGTTATATGATTGATCGATCTCTACATCTCTACACAGAGTACATAGAATTCTAAATATTATTATGATTGATGTAGTCATAATCTCTACATAGAGTAGATAGAGTTCTACATATTATTGTAATTGCTCTAGTCATTATCTCTACATCTTTACATAAAAATACCTCAACAAAATTATGGAAATACCTCAGCAAAATTAAGGAAGAAAAATGTGTGCGTGTACTAGTGTACACACGTTTTTAGTGAAACTTCTTTATGACCTTATTTTTCAAAAAATAATTTACTTCATGCACCTTTACAGAAATACGTCGAATCACGCGTGGTAGGGATAAGAAAAAGATGGCTCGTAACGGAAAAATTTCACGCGTAACGAAAAAATGTCACACAATTTTTTTTTCCAACCCCGATAGGGAAATTTCACTTCAATAACTGCATGTGTGTATGATTGAGGCCTGGTACTTGTACACAATACGATAGGTATAGTTATCATCTCTATATTTCTACATAGAGTACCTGAGCAAAGTTAAGGAAGAAGAGCTGCGTGTGTGTATGGTTGAGGCCGGGTAGAGTTTCATCGCTTGCATCGTGAAGTCTCAGCCAGTGTTGGTACGCGTGGAACGCTTGTTTCACACCGCCGTTGTCTGCTATGTTTTCACCCTGGAATACGAAATTTCATAATCATTTTTGGTTAAATGAATAACGTAGTAATTTTTGTTATAAATACGACTTATCATTTTGTAACTCTTTCAACTGTCTCCCAATTTTTACTATCAATTGATGCAAGGAAAAGTAACAAGATATTGGAATTAAGGTAAACTTTCCTGCAAATATGAATTTTTAATGAGAGGAATTTAACGTAAGAAAAATTATTTGTATAATATTGATGAAAATTTTGGGAAAAGGCAAAGCAAGGATGCGAGAAAAAGTTTTAGGAAGCCCAATTCGCTCAATGCCCAAAATAATAATTATACAATTTTCCATACCTGTGTATTAACCCCATCCAGTTTCATATTAACCTCCGGCACTACATACTGTCCATACTGATCGATCAGACACTGCGCACGTTTGTGGAAAGCCTCTATAGCTGTATCCGACCACCATCTGTGCAAATTGCCTTCGCAGTCGAACAGACGACCCTTGTCGTCGAAACCGTGGGTTATTTCGTGACCTGGAATAAGAAAATAGTAATTAAAAGTTTTTTTTGTCAAAAAACTATCACGTCGAGTGTGATTAGTTTGACAAGTGTAAGTAAATATTTTTTTAAATAATAAAAAAAAAATCGATTACGGGGCGGGATCGAATTTTTGGAAAACGGATTGGTAGAAAGACGCGGGTTTGTATCCCGCCTCGTGATCAAATTTTTATAGGAAGGATTAAAAAGGCAAGAAACGGTTTTATTCGTGAATTGAAAGATAATTACGTTAGTTTCGATAAGTTCGACTTTATCTAATACTAGCTGTGCTCCGCGGTTTTACCCACAGTGCTCCGCTCCTGATGGTCTTAGCGAGATGGTATATAGCTTATAGCTTTCCTCAATAACAAGGCTATCTAACACCGAAATAATTTTTCAAATCGAACCAGTAGTTCCTGAGATTAGCGCGTTCAAACAAACAAACCAACTCTTCAGCTGAATAATATTAGTATAGATGGAATTTAGGTCATTAAATTGATTCATTCAAATTCAAATTCAAATTCAAATTTCATTTATTTACAAGAATGTAGTTACAAAAAAGGTGTTGTTACAATATTAAGGCGCTAATACATTCTACCCACCATTTGGGTGTGCAAATATTTAAATGGAAATAAGTTAATTAAATTACACTACACCAACACTACACAAATTCTTCGCGTCACTATTGTTAAACGTCACTAATTCCTTCACAGATTCCGCAATGTAATAAGTTCTTGAATATCATAAAATTGTTTCTCCATTAACCATTTCGTCAGTTTCTTCTTAAATATATTTACTGGGAGATCCTTAAAGTTATCCGGTATTTTATTATATATTGTAATAGTCATAAATATCACACTATTTTTTGCTTGATTTATTCTACATGTTGGAAAGTGCAGTTTATTTTGATACCTCGTTAACATATGCGAATTTACTTCTCCTTTCTTTTTAAAATATTCTGGGTGGTATTTAACAAATAAACATACTTCTCTTATATATATGTAGGTTAGTGTAAGGATACGTAATTTACCGAACATTGGTTTGCAACTGTCCCTTTTGTCGCCTCTACACATAGGCCAGCGCATTCGCCAGCGCGCTGGCGGTGCGCTTGCAAACGCGCTTGTGAGTAATCCACACATTGGAAGGTCGTTCAGTATGGTTTGGTTCGAGCCAATGTGCGGACGGATTCAAAATGGATGTAACAAACAAAGAAATAAACACACTTTCACATTTATAATATTAAAATAAAATTAAAGTAGGATGCTCTTTGTGAAGTAAAACATTGTGAGGAAAACGGCATGTCCAAGAACCTTATTTATTTGGCACTTTTAATACATACAACATTTTTATTTTTATGGTACTTATTTTTTGGGTTCCACAGGCAGTTTTAACTCTGATAGAGCTCAATAAATTTAAATGTTTCCTCGTTACTCATATTGTTCGCCATTTTGTCAAGTTAGGTGTTAATTCGCCGCAAGAAAAAAACGTGCACTCCTGATCGCTGCTACAGTCAAACTGATCGCGCGGCCAATGTGTGGATGGTGCGCCAAGCTTGCGACAAGTGTCCTTTGATGTTTCCGACACCGCGCGGCAAGCTCGCAAGCGCGCTGGCCAACGTTCAAATACCTACCACCAGCGCGCGAACGCCCGTTCTACACATTGGACAAGTGCATGTGCCAACGCGCTTGCCAACGCGTTGGCCTATGTGTAGTGCCGGCATTTGATGTAATCCGCACAGGGCCCGGATACATTTCTTTTGTGCCACAAACACTTTCCGCACCTCGCAAGACTGTCCCCAAAGAATTATTCCGTAAGAGAGTATCGACGATATATATGCATGGTAGGCATTTATTGCAGCATTCATAGATACAGTATCTCTAAGGCGACGTAATACGTAAACGAAACGATTTAACCTATCACAAATATATTCAATATGACTGTCCCATTTTAGACCTTCGTCTACCAGAACACCTAAGAATTTATGGTGTTTTACCTGTTCGATTACTTGATCATTACATTTTATGTCTAGATTAATTTTGGTGCATTTCTTTGATTTAATAGTATTAATAGTAAAAAAAAACACATTACTGCGTCTGTAGTAAGCGTTCACAATTGCGTACTTACGTACTTGCTCTATACTACAAGCACAACTCACCAATAACAACCCCGATGCCACCAAAGTTGAGCGATCTCGGGAAGTGCCGGTGATAGAACGGCGGTTGCAGGATGCCGGCCGGGAACATTATCTGGTTCTTGTTGCGGCTGTAGTACGCGTTCACTACTGCGGGCGCTGTGTTCCAGAGTGTTTTGTTTACCGGTTGGCCAATGCTGTTTTTAATAGAAGAAATAAATAGAAAATATAATTTAAATTGGTCTAAAAATAATGATCTATATTGTCAAATGTAGAGCTAACTTATATAGGTTGTAGAGATCATACACCGCAAGTTCACCTGGTTTAATTTGACAATATGAACGCTTAGTAACTGTATAAAATTTACGAAAAATGTGTGGGTTACTGTGACGATTTATAGCAGAACTAATTATTTTATGGGAAATTGACGGCGCTAGATGGGACGTTAATTTACGATATTTTATTCAGTCAAAAATTCATTCTTATACTTTTTTTTTATATGAGAAACGAACAGACTTAACTACATTTTATTAAATATAAAGGAAACTTTTTTTATTCAGTATAATAAGAAGTTTGAAACTAGCAAAAGACTAGATAATTCTTAAACTCTACATTTTAACTCTACATTTCTATTCGACTGAACTACGTAATCAAAATAAAATCGCACCGTGACTGTTCCATTTTGGTAAGATGCTGCAATATATTCAGAATGTTCTCAAAATATTTATCCGGGTGTATTCTCACTTCCTTATACCTTTCATCCAGCTCAATTTTATCCAGGATAAAGTCCGGGTAACCTATTCTTAACATCATAGAGTCAACTTTATGTGCCGCTAGTTTTTTCGTTTCGTCATCTATCCAATTGGTCATGTGCAGTAAATCTCTAAATGATTGCTGGATTTCCCTCGTCATGGTCAATGTGTCGTTTTTGCTCATTTCGTCGAAGTACTTTCTAACGAACATTGAGCCAAGGGCCATGCCCATGTTCGAGTTTACTTGGGATATGCAATTTTTCCAGCGAGGTGGAGATTGTTCCCGCCCGAATAGTATGAAGTAGAATCTGGAAAGTAAATTGGTTCGTTATAGTGTACCAATCACGTTAAAACTAACGTGATAGGTAACCTCCCTCACCCAAACCTCACTAAGCTCACCCAAACGGGTGAGTTTTGAAATTGTATGGAACTTTTCATTTATTGTCATTCGATTGCTTATCGTTACATTGAAGTATATTGTCTTTAAAATAAATTAACCAAAATGTTTGTTATAGCTATATGAAATTATTTATTCCCAAAAAAAGCTTACTGTTGTTTAACAGACTGAAAGCGATCATCCAGGTTATTAACGCGATGCCTCACAAACCGCCAGAGCAGATAATTCGCTAAAGTGTTCGGATCCGTCGTCTCTATCAATTGCACCAAGTGCTGTCGAATTGTTGACAGATTATAGACTTGCACGTGATAGGATCGTGATTTTGGTCAGGTGGAACACGTAATGGGATAGTGGTTTTGGAATAGGACCAGAAAGTTGAACACGTGATTTTGATTTTGAAATGGGAAAGGAAAGTTGAAGATGTGATGGGATAGTTGAAATTAAATTTGATTATATTATGTTCGCGCCAATGACAACATTTAAACCAAAGTTTACAGCAACAAGAAATCTAAGATGATTTCCACAAGTGAGGCCTCTACATTTTATTTAAGATAGGCAAAAGATCGGCAATAATTTTTTGCACATATGTTTTGGTAGGCAATATGATTTTTCCTCATATTTAAATTCATATTAAATTAGCAATTATCACAATTATAATGTGGACAAATAATACAAAAAAGGAAAAAAATACGTTATATTACCCCTTCTCTACATTTTACAAAGATAAATTTCTTTACCTAAAAATACACAAGTTTAATAAAAAATAAAAAAATCACTTACCCGAACATAATTAAGCGCAAATAGAACGACAGTTTCCTCCGAATGCACAGTTCTATTCATAACAATACACAAATATCTCTTCCAATCGACTTCCGGCACTAAAGTTTGCAATTTCGCTAACGTCATTCTCCTGTACAGTTCGGATACGTTGCGTCTGTCCTCTGGCGCTGAGGTTATTTTTGCTAATCTGTTCAAAAAAATCTGTCTAAAATAATTTTGTTAAAACCCCTAAAATCTCTATGTCACTCTCTAGCTTACTAACTATCCTCAGACACAAAAATATACATTTTATGAAACCGGTCCATTGCGATGTGAAAAACGAACGTTTGAAGAATCAGGAGTAGATTATAATTATATGAAAAAGGTAATAGAAAATGCAACATATTATATTATTCTATGGAAAATATTGATATTTGCATTTGAAGTTGGATAAATGTAAATCAAATTACATACAAGGAATGTATTGATTTCTTAATTCTTGTTTGTTGTATATTCTCTGTATTGCTACAATTTATTAATTCTAATATCAATAACATAAATAAACAGGAAAATACTAAGATTTAATTAAAACTATTGTTATTGGTAAGTTTTGTCACTTACTTGATTTCAAAATCGATAAGCTTGTCTGCACTAGCTTTCACGTAACCAGGTTTTCCTCCAAGTAAAGTTGCTATTTTTATCAAATATGTTTTGTATGCTTCCAAATAAACCCTGTTTGATCCTTGTAGAAAATAATCTCGAGTAGGCAATCCTAGTACAAAAGAATAACGTATATAGTGAAGACTGAAAAAGAGATAGAGACAGCCATTTTATGAAAAAAAAAATGTTTTGAATATCATTTTACCTAAACTGGTTTGATCAAATTGTATGACATATTCATCGGAATTCTTGATATCTGGTCCAACCCACTCAGATATCAAAATATCGTTATTAAACAATCGTAATTTGGCCATAAGTTCCAACCAATCAAAAGCCCCAGGTGTCCAATCGGGTTTTAATATCGGCCAACCACCGAAAAGATCTAATAAATCTAGAAGTGGTTGTTGGGCCCTCTGTTTCAATATTTCATGATTCATACACGATTTGAACAAATATCTTGCCTTTAATGTAGCATCACCATGAGCTGGGTCGATAGAGTCAGGTTTCTGAGGAATACGTTTTATATGAGAAATGACGTCATCAATGCCTTGCCGTCTTTTGACTCGCTTCTTTGTTAGTAATCGTCTTCCTTGCAATAAGTCCCTTTTATAAAACTTTTTTCTTCTTATTCTGTTAACTCGATTAATGTGTTCCACTATTCTGTGTTGCCTCTTTATACGACTCTTACCTTTTCTTTTATTATCAAAGTAATACTCGTGAATGTTATATTTGATTCTAGGTAGAGATTTGTCAACAGTCGATATTTTGTCCAAATACCTTCTAATGCGATTAATAATTTCTGATTTGTTTTTGTCATCATGTATTTCGTAATGGGCTTGTTCATTAACATTATCAGAAATATCATCCGGTTTGTTTAAAATTATATCTATACGCATGTTATTAATATTTTCAGTGGGACACTCTGAGGGTCTTAATACTTTCAGAAAGCTTTCTTCGAGATCTAAATGTGGGCCCGGATAAATGGACGTGACGTATTCGGAACTTTTAAATTCAAGCAGATCTTTGAGAACTGCGTCCAAGTTTTCCCTAAGCATTTCAAATGTATCATAACTGAAAAGCAAGATAGAGTTATTATATTGAAATTTTCTTATTTTAGGTCGTTTTTATAATCTTACCCGGCTTTATCAGCTGGAATAGGATTAAGAGCAGGCCAG
Organism: Colias croceus; assembly: GCF_905220415.1. Taxonomy (NCBI): domain Eukaryota; kingdom Metazoa; phylum Arthropoda; class Insecta; order Lepidoptera; family Pieridae; genus Colias; species Colias croceus. The sequence goes on from NC_059547.1 coordinate 3,466,289, forward strand.
TTACCGCACGCGTATTGATAAAAGTCATGACAAGGATCGGCTTCAGCGTCCATGTATTGCGTCATTATTTTTGCTTGAGTGCTCCTTATTGTGTCGCGGTCACCTTGACCTTTCCAAAATGCATGAATACCTGATAAAGTAATGATGTAATTACCAAAGATGACACTATCGGGTTCTCTATTGTGGGTAATTCACCATTGTTTTAAGTTTGATAAGCCGTAATTAAGAGGAACTTTAACGATTATCAAATTAACAGTTTGTTTTCTCAAGATTTTCGAATAATTAGGCTCACTAGATTTATTATTTAGGTACTACATATATTTTAATTGGGATGATGCTTTTATTCTATACTAATAAATTAATAATAATTTGCGCTATTAGCCAGATTTTCCATCATTGCTACTTAAATCGTACATTGCTTCTTTCGCATTTTTCATAATAATGTTGACATGTAATTTCATTTGATTCGGACGTGAACTTGACTCGTTTTACACGAGTCCACAATTGGATAATGGGCGTGAGCGTAGCACATTGTAGTATGCATAACCTATTGTCAATTCGGGACGAATGCTTTTATACAAGTCGTTCGTATAGCAACCCGCCAAAAATAGTTTGCCACTATAAATATTATGATAGGTAGTTACTTTAAAGATATAGTACATTCTCATGATGGTTTTTGATAAGTAACAATGATTTTAATTTGTTATTCAAAAAAACGCGAAGCAAAGTTGTTCTGAGACTTAACAATACTAGAGGAAAATCACCGTGGAAAATCTTCTGTTCCTATAGATAAGTAAGGAAATTTGAAATATTTTAACAAAACACGTAATAATACAATTGATAAAGATAATTATAACCTACCAGCATACGAACGCACAGGCTTGTACACATGCGCTGCTGAGCTCATTTCGCCTTCTTCTAACTCGGGCTGCCTTCGAACTTGCTCCACATCGTCCAAAGGGCCACGGTCAACGTATAGTTCAGGATGCACTACACTGATAAATACAGTCATACATATATGACAATTCATTACTTAAACATGAGCTATGTAAAAAGAAAATGTCAAGAAAATGGTTTTAATTCATTGTCAGTCTTACTGGTGGAATGAAAAGACCAAAAAAGTAGTATCATCGTGTAAACAATCTTATTGTATTTGATGCAGTTTCCTAGGACGATAGCAGAAACATTTCCTATGTAATAAATTAAATAAATTGCTAGGGAACTTAATTATTGTCTTGTTATACCTTTGCAGTTTTCCATCATCGTCGTATTGATCGTTAGGATCTTTCTCGTTACTTTCTTCTATTTCGCTGACATCTTCATCCTCTTCGGTTTGGTCGGAGAGATAGTCTCTATAAAGAACTTGGTTTAAAATATTACTACATAAAATTCACCTACAAGAGTCCTTATTATCTGAGAATTTTTTTGACAATTTTGTGTTTAATAATTTCTACTTTTGGTTTATTTTGTAGGCTTCAAGAATTTCAATTTTTATCAATAATCTTCTATAATATAAAAATGAATCGCAAAATGTGTTGGTAAGCGCATAACTCGAGAACAACTGAACCGATTTCGTTAATTCTTTTTTTATTACATTTCTTAAAGTACGAGGATGGTTCTTATGGAGAGAAGTACCACGGGCGAAGCCGGGGCGGACCGCTAGTTAAATATATACTTGTTTTTGAAGTGAAAACGTCTTTAGCGGCGTTGGGTATAAAATCTTAAACTCGCGTCAGGACACGTGGCCTGATCGAAAAAGCGTAAGACGGATGTTTTTTTTTTAACCCTTATATTCCATGCGTAAGACGGATACCATTCCAAAATATCAAACATGCTGAACGTTAATAATCAAGTTTTCACTTCTGCCGGCGCTCCCGGAGTGCAACCCGTCTTTTTTATTTCTAACGAGGAGTGAAGTGGAACTAATGAACTGATGTTTTGTTTTGTAGTCTAAACTGCAATACATCAAGAAAGAACAATGCAAAGTAAAAACTCGAATTTATGTTTTGATTTATTATGAGACTTTAAATCTGATTGACATTCAAGGTAATGGCCCTATAATTATTGCATTAGGTATGTGGTAATTAAAGTTCCAACAACCTAGGTACCAAAACAATACTTATAATCTTAGATGCATGATTAAGATATATATTTGCATATTATTATCATTGTATCTATCCATTACCGGCGTTGTAAGTACATAATATGAACGTTTACATTAATTATCGTATTTTGCATATTGCACTTTAATTATAATGCTTGTTTTAGAGTATTAAGTATTATTTAATAATTTAATAATAACAGGGAGGGTTTCACTTTTCTTTTTTTTTTCAACCTGATGAAAACAACATGCATAACACAAAAATAGTAAAAAAATGTTGGACAACGATAAATATTATTTTTACCTTGTGATTAAAACGTTTTAATTATAAGCAAATAATACCATTAGCAACTAAATTACAAGTTCGCAAATTGGTGTCAATGCCATAATACCATATTATGAGTATATAAGTAAGGATTTAATTGTCTGTCTCGTTAACATACCGAAGTGTGATTCCATGGTTAAGACAATGCAACTACAGTTCTATGATTTAAAGTAGGTGCTGTTAACAATCATCATATTAATATCTCGTTAATTTATTACACTAGATTTTTGTTTCGTTTTCGAAAGTAGACTCATATCTAATATTCGATTTTGTGTAATATGAAAATCGCGTTTATAACACTATTCAGACTACACTTACTCGTCTTCTTCCGACGTAAATTTAAATTGGCTTCTGCGTTTAATCCTTTTGGGTGGGATACTTTTTCTGGTTCCTAATTGAATTTGGTCATTCGCTACATTGTAATAGGTCTCAGTATTTCTGTCAGCATACCGCCTGGCCATAAAATCATCATTTGGAGGCAAAAACGACGTGCGAAATCCTTCGAAAACATCACGTTCCTCAGGATCAACAGTCTCTAACTTTGAATAAGTTTTAGGGATATTCTGAATTACAATTTGATCAGAAGGATCACCGAGTGAGTCGAAAGGTTTTTTGTAAATAAAGTATAAAGAAACGGCGAACGCTGTTATAGATATTATTGATAAGAACCGGCACAGGTTTGCACTTTTCGGTTTAACTGAAATTGCTTGGGGTGGCGTGTCTACGCGCGTCATTGCAGCTTCCAACTGACAGTCGGTCAGACATCGTCGGATTTGTAACTGGAATATTGCTGTATACAATCTGCTTACATAATAGCCATTGTAAGGTCGACCCTGGGATCTAAGAGTTAGGAGTAGGCGACGAAATTAGCGCTAGATCTACCTGTTATGTTACTTTTCTATTTAAAAATAGAGGTAGATAATTTGTAACTGTGTTTTTAACCATATTATATTAAAAATATTTCATGACTAAAATTCTTTAGGGTACGCAATAGAGTAAAATAAAAAATACAACATAATTAAAAAGTATTTCTGTCATATTAAGATGTCAGTCATCAGTGTTGAAATGAATTTTTAATAGTTGTTATTATTTAAAAATAGTATATTTGCAATTTAAAGAAATTTACATATAATGACTACATTTGCCGATATATCGAAACAAGTTCATTTATTAGATGAATTGATATTGACAGAGATGATAACAGGTAATTTTCATTATTGTGAGCAAATTGTAAAAGTAGAATTAGAGCCGAAATATCAATACGAGGCACACAGAAAACAAGTTTATTCACATAAATTGACCTTGCTCTAGAGTCTAGAATCTAGATTATCAAATACCTAGTGCTTTATAAATGTAGTCACCTAATTTTATTAAAGGTAAAAACGACTTTTACGAAGAATCTATAGAATTTAGTAAACATCTTCTTACTACAAAATATTGGTACATGCGAATATCGTGGAAGAATAAAAAGCATTTCCTAATGACACTGCTTGATGACGTAAAAAGCGTTTGGTCTCTATCGCTTCTACTGAAGTCTATTTGGAATTGCAAGCCTAAAGATGCAATATCTTCTATAAACGAGTAAGTATGCACTATGAAGCCATAATGATAATTTTATCAGTAATAGGTATAATAAACTAAATAACAATATATTTTAAGCTTTAAAGTATAAAGCGTACCTACTTATAATTTATGTTTATGTTATATAGCTACATATGTCTATCAAAAGCTTCTACTTACTTTGTAGAAAGCAAATTTGGAGTAGTTATGATCAGGTTCCCTTGGATAATAACAGAACCGTACTGCCACTTTCTATGTTAAACGAAGCTATGGTTAATGATCGCAATTGGTTTTCGACTCTGAAATCTGTGAGTATTATAATTTGAATATTGATTTCAACAAAACAGAATAGACAACATATTGATAACTATGTATAGTTAATGACAATAATGTAATAATTGAAGAAGACCCTCATCCGGACAAATTTTGATTATGATAGTAAAAGTGTGTGAAGTCCCATGTCCCCGTAGTGGGGTAAGGGGCAGATGGCAGATGCATTATGCATACCTACATCTGTTTCACTGATCGATTTTTCTTTAGGGACAAGTAGGTGATCAGCCTTCTGTGTCCTACCAGACCGAGACATTTTTTTTTCTTCGTCTCCACCGGGAATCGAAGCCAGGTCCCCTCGGTTCTACGCTCACGCGTCAACCACTGTACCAAGGAGGCGGTCAGTTATGATAGTAAAGTAGGTAGGTATACTTGTTAGTTGTTATACTTTCGAGCTTTCATAAAAATAACGGCACACTAGTTCATATTTCTCCTTTGTATGTTGTTTTACAATTAATTTAGGACCAACAAGCATTAGTACTATCTGAACTGCTAACGGTATCAGGTGGTCCACTTATGTGGGATATACTAACTAGAGCCCAGCAGACATTTGAGCGGCATCGCCAACAACAGTTACAAGACATGATCGACTGTGTTGTTTTGAATGAACCAACAGTGGATAAGTCAAAGGCTGTTCCGACTGAGGTTATTTTGATTCAAAAATATTCAATAGTAAATCTTTTGATATAAATAAAAAACATAAACAAAACATCCAGAAGATCTTCCTCAAAATCATTGGGACATTTTCCTACAAGGAGAGTAATTATTAGCGCCCTCACATTATAATGTACTAGCTGTGCCCTGCGGTTTTACCCGCAGTGCTCCACTCCTGGTGGTCTTAGCGTGATGATAATCCTCCTCGATAAATGGGCTATCTAACACCGAAAGAATTTTTCGAATCGGACCAGTAGTTCCTGAGATTAGCGCGTTCAAACAAACAAACTCTTTATCTTTATAATATTATAGATTTAAAAACAATCCCATAATATGTTGAAGACGCATGTTATTTTAACTACAGCAGTCCTGAATACTTAGTACCTATAATTTTTTGTTTTAATAATAAAATATGTTCTCCTAATGTACCTAGTTATTAAAATAATTTTAAGGTCAAAAAAGAAACTCCGCGTCGTAAGACGTCATTAAATACGTCAAGTCAAGCTCCACTACCTGGACAAGCCCAAAGAGAGGTAAAAACTAAAATACGTTTCTCTAATAGTTCTTTTTTTTTCAAAATTTTATTACATATCAACATGATAAAACATATAGGTGAGTTTCATAATATAAAATTTCGATTTTTAGTTGGAAATAAATCTGGCAACTTGGAATTCAACCATAAAATCACTCCGGGATAGCTTTAAACTGGAGGAACTACAATGGATGTATAAAGATGGCTCCAAGAAGACTATCTGGAAAGTGAATAGACCGAAGCCAGAAAGTTTGGAAACTGTTGATTTTGTAAGCCTTTGAGCACTCATTTATTTACAAAATGGGCATTTTTACTAAATGTAAATAAAGTAAATTTTATGTAAAGTTCCTTCTTAATGTACCTAACTGTTGTGTTGATTAAATGATTAAATGTTAAATTATAATAATTATAAACACGAATCCACTAACAATGAAGTAGGAAAATAATGAGTATTATTTAAATGAAACTTCTTCATTTTATAGATTCAGCTTTTACCAGCAATCATTGCTAAACGTATTCTCTTATACGTGCCTCAAACGCAGTATGCGGAAATATCAAGAGTGAACAGATATTGGTCTTTTCTTCTTGATGAGATCAAAGCCGATATGCTGGCTAGGCAAAAGATCAATATGGATATAGAAAAATTGCGAGTGAGTAATTTTTTTATTTTTATTATTTACCTACCTGTAACTCTATTTTCAACGTTTTTAGCTTGTCGTAAAGACGTGTTTACTTTAACACTACATATTATAAGTACAAATACCTAATGAAGTACAGCTATGTTTCGTTTTATTAAATTGAAATTACGATTGAATCGACCATAATAAAATAACTTGTTGCAAATTTCGATTTTATCTAACTAGTTAGTTACTTAAATTGTTTTAAATAATCAAGAAAACAATATTATTTTTCTTTCTGATATTAGGGACGACTTGTCCTACTTCTACTCCAGTTATTGTAGGAAGCATAAGTACCTAATTCAAAAACTTACAATTTCATTAGGAAATTATACTACGTCACGACCAAGAACTAGGCATGTTGAGCGGGTCTGAGCTTTGCACAAATACGTCTACGCTCGATGGAGACACCTATCATATAACATCACCAATTAGTATAGAGCCAGTCAAAACATCGGCTAATAAGGCCGATTGGAGGAAACAGGTGAAAAGGCCACCACCAACTGTAAGTGGATTTATTTTGTTTCTATCACACTTACGTACGAAATCCTTCAAAGCATATAAAATTATAATTATCCGCTTACGATGGCAGACACACAATCATATTATGACGATCAAATGTATTGCAAGGATTCTTTTTTTTTTTTTTTGATGATAACACTACTTAATCTAATTTGAGAACAAATATTAGGATATAGGTATTATAGGTATTTAAATAAAATATTTTCATGGATTTTGTTTCTTTTAGACCCTTAGACCAATTCGAAAAATGTTCGATTTTTACGAGCGTTTGGATCGACGTGGGGCTGCTGATGAAAACATGTGGTTATGGTGTTCGAACATTTTGAAATTGCGCAAAAAAGTGATCGGCCACGACGTTAGTAATTTCATGTATAACAATACCGTACATTACTGCCGGCTATATAATATGGGCTGCTAATGATTTAAATGTGAACCAGTTTTATAGAACCTACGCATTACATAATGCTCAAATTATTATTTATTTAATTAATTTTATCATAAACTAAATTAATTATCATTTTTAGATAGAAAGTAAACGTTATTCTATTATTAATGTTTTCATTGTTTCAGATTAAAAAGGAATCTGAAGGAATCTTACCGTTAGGTGATTTGAACTTTCCTTGTCCTCTTTTGGTTCACAATTTTAATGTTCCCTTGGATTTTCCTCTCATTGTGGATCCAACTCTAAAGTGAGTTCCAGAATACCTATCTCTAAGAAAAACAATTTTTTAAGTGACGTCGTATATTTTCTTCGTACAACATAATTAATAGCTAATATTTGTAACAGGCTTCTAGATTGCATTTTTTTACTACTAATGTAGGCAAGCATATTTTAAATTAATATCTAATACATATTAGGTAGATGAGTAAACTCAAAACTGTTAAAATTTCTTGTCTTCTTGCATTGAGATAATAATACTAGGTACGTATGGAGGAGACAAAATCTGTGCGCCATTTTTTTGCTCTAAGTTTTAAAAATTATTATCTAGCTAGGTACTTACCGATGAAAGTTATTCCTTTGCACTTTTCCGTATTATTTATGCAATATCGTAACACACACGAATTCTTATTTGATGCGTTTCACTTTAAAACAAATAAAAAATGAGCGTGCAGTTACGCCATATGGCGTATGTTGAGCGGAAAATAAGTGATGTAGGCGGTGTCGTCTCCATAATATGTATAACTCAATGTCTTCTTGATCAAATTTCGAAATAGACAAATTGGCGGCAAGAGATGAAACAGATATCCATAGTACGTCACAGAGCAATATATATATAGTAGGTAATATACTACAGATAAATAATTAAGTTTGCTTGTTTCAGACATGCCACCAAGGCCTTAGAAAATAAACGTTACAGCTGGAAAAATAAGGATCTTGCAATTCTGTATCCAGTGATAAAGATACCATCTTACCAGTTTCCTTTTTGAATTATAAATAAAGCTCTAATTACAGAATGATCTTTATATTTTATTATGAACACAATTATAGATTGATAACACCCACACCCACTAAATAATTATAATCGCGTAAAAATCGATAGTGTAATAACTGTTTAATCCTGATTCCTGAATTTTTGAAGTGAAACTTCTTTATCGGGGTTGGAAAAAAAATTTAGTATAACATTTTTTCGTTACGCGTGACATTTTTCCATTGCGCGCCATCTTTTTCTTATCCCTACCACGCCTACCTACATTTAATTTTTCGATACCACGCGTGATTCGACGTAATTTCTGTAAAATTGCATACCTATAGTAAATTATTTTTTGAAAAATAAGGTCATATAGAAGCACACGCACACATTTTTAGATATGTGAGACTTTATCCACCATAAACCATTGCCACTTCATTTAATTTTTCGATACGGAATTCTGAAAGCACGCCACACATTTACATTTTGTCAAGTCAATTTGAAAAAAATAGAAGCTTTCTGAATTCAGATTCTAGGTTTCTAATTCTATACCTAGTCGACATTGCATTACAGACAGTCGAATATATTATGCCATCTGTGATTTGTCACTGTCAATACTTTATGTCAAATTAATGTCAAAATTGTCATGGGCTGTAAAATATGTCCGCAGTTGCCTTGCCTGTCAGTTGATAAAAATTATTTTCTGAAACGGAAAACAAGACGTGTTAGATTTACAATTCTATCGTACAAACTTGCTGAGCAAAGAGACTACAACAACAAAGTATTATTTTTTATAAAATATATAATGAAATCGGTGATTTAGTTTTCATATGTTTAGAAATTAACATATAAAAATGAGTAAGCATATGTATTCTACTGCTAATTTGACCGACAAGGAGTTAAAAGAACAAGGAAATAGACTTTTTAGCCTACGTCGTTTCGAGGATGCTATGAATTTTTATACGAAAGCCATAGTAAGTATTATAACACCTTCCAATTTATACGTGTAATTGTTACGGTTGAATGGACGTTGCCTGATTTTATCCAATAAGATTGACGATGAGAAACATTGACGATGATCTTGTATAAATTTAAAATGTAAACATCTTTCTGAGAGTGATTTGGTTTTGTAGATAAAAAACCCGTCAGTTGCGACATACTTCACAAATCGCGCATTATGCCATTTGAAAATGAAGAGATGGGAGGCCACTTGCCAGGACTGTCGACGGGCTTTAGACATAGATAGTAATCAAGTAAAGGGACACTTCTTCTTAGGACAGGCTCTAGTTGAGCTGGAGTGTTACGATGAGGCTATTAAACATCTCCATAGAGGTAGGTATTGATTGAAAAAAAGGCTTGATTGAAGTCATTCTGATGTTTTGTTTGTGTTTACAAATATTTTGTAGAAATTTTTACAAAACTGGATTATTATCATATAGTTAACTTAATAAATATCATTGTTTTATACACATTGATGGCTATATAAGTATAACACACATAAATACAATTTTGTTTCATAAACTAAATAACAACATGGTTGTTTACAGTGTTACCCATTGTGTTTAATTATTAATCAACATTAATTATTTCTTCCATATTATGCTTCCTTAAGATTATTTTAAGATAATAAACAGAATTAAATGTAATATTGATTTTCAGCCAATGACTTAGCTCGTGAACAAAAGTTAAACTTTGGTGATGATATTGCTGCTCAAATAAGAATTGCGAGGAAGAAACGATGGAATGTACAAGAAGAAAAGAGAATATCACAGGAAATTGAATTACAGACATATTTGAATAGGTAAATACCATTTAAAATTTATAATAATACTAGCTTACCCCCCGCTGCTTCGCCCGCTTTGTCTAAAACCTAATAAATTATATACTAAAACCTTCCTCTTGAAATCACACTATATATTTAAAAAAAAACCGCATGAAAATCCGTTGCGTAGTTTTAAAGATTTAAGCATACAAAGGGACATAGGGATAGAGAACGCGACTTTGTTTTATATTATGTTGTGAAGTAAAAACACTTTATTGCACAAATTAAATAAACAAAGAAAAGCATTACACATAATAATCTTTCCTGTATATTTAATACTTTTATTGAGAGCACTTAGTTAACATGTTGGTGAAATACAGTACTCCAAAATTAATAATGCGCATGCAGATCTTCGCTAATTATCATATTTCCAGAAACACCCGAATCACCCCAAATCATAGAATCGTAAGTGCCCTAAACAATGCACTTGCATCTTGCACCTTGTTGAAAAGAAATAGGAGTCAATTCAGAGTTATACACAATCGAAAACAATTCAGGCGATAGGTGACGGTAGCCTGTCAGTAAAAAAATTGAAAAATCCGTCAGTCGTCTTTATATATTGGTGGTGACCGCACGTATTATCTATGTATGGAATTATATAGAGCTGCTGTTACATACCCTTTTTAGTTTTGTTTCAAAGTTGAATTTTCCGATAAAATGATTATTTACACAGTGCTACCTGTGTGATAGCAGTTGCAGTGGGGAAAGTGAAAATTAATAAGAGCATAATGAAAGTTCTGATCATTCTACGATATCAGAAATAGGGATAATCCCTGATTCTGTAAATCCTTTGGACTGAGATTTTAATGATTAGATTTCTACAGTTTAAATGGAAACCAGTGTTTGAAAATAATTTTTGAAGTTATACTTCTTTAATTATGAGAGTGAATTTTTACGATGCGTGCGCACACCGACACCTAAATTCAACAGCATGAAGTTAGTTCTAGGTGGTATGGAAATTTATATGTTCACGTTGTATATTCTAGTATTTTTTCCATACGCCAAAGAAGTGTAACTTCTTACGCGTTTACATAAGTACACAAACTCTTTTTTTTTAATATGAACTTTTTCTTATTCTAACCTTCTATAGGTACATCCATCATTAGGTACGCCAGCTTCAGTAAGACACTTTAAAAGTTCTAAGTACATATAATTTTCCGAGTAAATCAATACAACAAAAATATATTCGCAATCATTGAGATAATATTACTACGTATAGAGGAGACACCACGAACAAAATCTGTGCGCCTTTTTTTCTCTAACTAAGTTTTAAAAATTATTATCTAGTTAGGTTAGGTTAGACCGATTAGGGTTTACCGATGAAAGTTATTCCTTTGCACTTTTCCGTATTATTTGTGCAATATCATAGCACACACGAAGGCATATTTTATGCGTTTCACTTTAAAACAAATAAAAAATGAGCGTGAAGTTACGCCATATGGCGTATGTTGAGCGGAACATAAGTGATGAAGGCGGTGTCGTCTCCATATTATGTATATCTCAATGTTCGCAATCGTGTGGCTTATCCTCGCTATTAACTTACATTGAATTATCGAAACAAATTTCGTTACTTATCTCTTTTACCATAAAATCACAATAAAACTCATAATTATTTTTGCCTAATGGATCTAAGTCGTCCATTAATGAACATAATAATTCAATAAAGGATATTTTATTTATTTATTTATAATTATAATAAACTATGCATGAAGAAAATACATTTAACCACTCTATATACATATCGTCTTCGGAGGCTCGGGGAATATGACAGTTGCCGAACAGTGACGAATTTTTCTATGCGCATTATCAGTTTGGGAGTAGGTACTGTACATTGTTATTCAATAAGTATTTGAAATTTTATAAGTAATGTTCTAAGTAAATATTCTTTTGATTTTAATAATTTAAAGTCTTACTATGAACATGGGCTGCCAGGAATTATTAATAATGGCCGGTCAAAGTGATCATTTAATCACTTTGCTCTTGGGCCTTATTGATAACGGCCGGTCCTTATTAGTAAAGCCCAGTTAATCAAGTTGCCTGTAACATCAATATTCAAGAAGTTCAACACACAACTATTATAAAACTTTCCTGTTAATGAGTAAAATTTTCCATTCTACAATTAAAAAATTGATTACCTTACCATGATCATATAATCGAGGTACCAAGGAGGCGAAGTAGGATTATTTTCGACTTTATTTCCTTAATATACAAAAATAGATTAAAATACAAAATTAAAACATCCCTCAATTTGTTACAGGTTAATAAATGAAGACTTACAGCGTAGAATAGAATCAATAAAATTAGAAAATCTAAATGAGGAAGACACATCTACGAAAATTACAAAGGCGGAAGAGGAATGTGTAAGTATACATTTATTTTTAAACTAGCTGTGCTCCGCGGTTTCACCCCCATTGCTCCGCTCCTTTTGGTCTTAGCGTGATGATATTATAGCCTATAGCCTTCCTCGATAAATGGGCTATCTTACACCGAAAGAGTTTTTCAAATCGGACCAGTAGTTCCTGAGATTAACGCGTTCAAACAAACAAACAAACTCTTCAGCTTTATAATATCAGTATAGATTTTTAACATATTAGCTTCACTAGATATTTGTATGTAACCTACTCATTAAGACTTAGATTTGGCCTATTTTTAATATTATGTAGATTTAAATTAAACTTTTTACATTTATCATGAACCGGTGGCAATACAATAACTTCATGAGTTTATCTTATAATCCTGAATAATAAGAATAATAAAAAAGTTATTAAATATTTTTTATTTTTAGATGATTGTATTGTTATAGTGAACACACTTTTTTAAAGTGCACAACAATACAATCATCCTTATATAAATTATACAAAAAAAAAAACATTTTTATATAATTTATATAAGCTATTCCGTAGTGTATTGTAGACATTAATAATATAATAAATGAGTGGAGTCCAGATATATTGGAATGAAGAACTAATAATTCCGTTGGCCTTGTAATAAAACTAAAAATGTTTAAGTAGTGTTCAATGTTACAAACGGAGTCATTAAAATCTAGACAATAAAATATTTGTAACAAATTACTTGTATTTAATAGTAAATAGGGAATTGTGTTATTGATTTGATTTTACATTTTTTAATAAATCTGTATTTATACATATAATAAATCTGTAGAAGGGTTAATTCTGTACATTGAAAATATTGAAAAAATAAATAGCAGGGGGTGTTACTGGATCGATACCAAACCCAAATATGTGATTAAAAAATTTTTTGTCTGTCTGTCTGTATGTGAAGACATGAAAACTAACGGTTCGATTTCAATGAAACTTGGTATAATTATACCTTATTATCCTGGGCATAAAATAGGATACTTTTTATCCTGGAAAAATACGTAGAAAAAAAATAATCTTAATTTTTCAGTTTTATCCATAGACGTTGTTCTGTAGAACCGCGAACACACGTTGGGTATTATTATAGGCCTAGCCGTATTTGGGTCCAATAGATATTTATAAGATGTTATTGTCAGAGTTACTCAATATGGAGAAATTAACCATCCACGCGAAGACCGACATCCGCGCGGACGGAGTCGCGGGCGGAAGCTAGTTTACTAATAAGAATTTGGCGGCAAATATACCGGATATTTGGCGCCAAATGATTTTAATTATTTTTCAATTTATTGAATCGATAAAAGTACCTAATCCATCTAGAACAGGCGGGTAAATAAATTATTCCAGCTTTTGCATTATCAGAAATTCTCATTAAAATTTACTTTCTTTATCTTTTTGTGGCATATCTCTGAGGCGCTTCGACCGTGGCCTACGAGGCTTGACCTACTAGGCCCCGATTGCTATAGTTAAAAGAAAGAAGCCGATTCAAATGCCGACAACAATAAAATGGAAACTATTCTCATAACGTCTTCACCTTGCAGATTTACTTACGCATCTTAAACTAAATCGTTGTAAACATAACAATAAATAGATTATGATACAAACGCAACAACATTTTAATCTTAGTCCGTTATGTCATAAGGTTTAAAAACAGAAGGCATAAGATTTTCCTAAGGCCATACATCAGGCCACCTCACGCACAAAAGGAATAATCCCATTATGACGTCATTGTGACGTCATAGCTTTGCTATAGGATGCGTGGACTTAATTCATTAGCCGGGTTTTTTGTTGTTCTATATGTATAATATGGTATACATGGAAAAATAAGGAGAGGCACGTATGGGATGCGACGGTAATTGGTTTAAGTTATAAATATAATACCTATGTCTATTTACAGAATAACTACAGTAGCGAGTTGAACAATCTATTCTCCAAGATCGACGAGCGGCGAAGGGTAAGATGTTATATTGATTCAGTTAGATATAGCCACGTTACGTAGATTTTGTTACCAAGGATTGGAATGTTCGTGACGTGAGATTAGATATAAAAATAAGGTTTCCGACGTAGTATATGTTGCAAATTTAATTTGCAGGGTAGTTCTGGGTTCGATTCCCGTTGTAATGTAAAATGAGGCAGGGCTGGGCTCAGACAGTTGAATAAGTGAAGACAGTATGACAGATGAAAAGACAAAATGATTATATATGTGGGGATGGTGTAAATGAAAAGCCAAATTCGCCCAATCGATTTATTTCCCAGACACCGGTTACATATCAAAAATACATTTCAACAATCCTCCATTACATCGTACCAAAAGACACAAAGTCAAGTCATAGACAACCAAAAATCTACAGTCTACAGATAACATGTCCACAGATTAAATAATAGAAAAACACAGACTAAAAATAAAACTAGTAATCATGAAATACATCTTAATATTTTATCCTATTCCCACACGGTCATCCTGCAGAATCATCTGTCCCAGATGAGTCAACAGTCGCTACCCATGGCTTCATCATGTCAGCTGAGCTTGAGGTTCTCAGAGGGCCTTCACCCTGACCTATCTTCCTTAAATTATATCGTTCATTTCTCTTCTTCTCAATAACTTCATACGGGCCGAGGTATTTTGGATAAAGTTTATAACCTTGTACAAATTGTGTCCTTTTAATCGCTACTAAATCACCTACTTCGTAATTGTTTGACTTCTTTCTCCTTTTATTATAATTTTTAATGTTTTCATCCTGTATATTCTGAATATTTGCTTTCGCCATCCTTCTTAGTTCTTCACGGTCGTTGTAAAAATGTTGCTGAAACTCTTCTTGTATTTTATTGTAAATATCATCATCTTTATCATTCATTTTGATTCCTGTTAAAAGTTGGAAAGGTGACATCTTTATACTTCTCTGATATGTGTTATTCAAACATCTTTGCAATTTACTGATATGTTTATACCATTTTGTAGGATCGTCTGATGATAATTTGCTTAAAACTTCAATAATAATTCTATGTATTCTCTCAACTTGACCATTTCCTCTCGGTTGACCAGTTGTGATTGTATGATGCATAATTCCTTCTTCTTCGCAGTATTCTTTAAACATGTTGGATGTAAATGAAGTGTTGCGATCGCTTATGATTCGTTGCGGCGAGCCAAACGTCTGTTGTTGAATATTTAATTTATCTATTACTTCATTGGTGGATAGTGTCTTTGTCCATGTAATCCATGTAAATCCATGTAAACTTTGTGAATCCATCTACAACGGTAAGAATGTATTTATAATTTTTATTGGTGGATGTCAACGGTCCTAAATGATCAATATGGTAAGTAGACAATGGTAAATCTCCTTTATCTATTACATGTAGAAATCCCTCCTTCTTTCCTCTTTTATTTGAATTAAGTATACATTCCACGCAATTATCAATGTTTGTTTTAATCTTTTCCTTTAAATTCTCTATATAATAATTTCTATTTATTAATTCCTCAGTTTTAACACAACCAAAATGTCCGTTTTCATGATGTTTTCTTATAATTTCATTTTGCATTTTCTTAGGTACAACCATTAATTTATTTCCATCCTTAATCTTCCATAACATTCCATTCTCTAAAACATAGTCATCATAAGATTCCTTTTCTAATACTTTCTTTATTAGTTTTATTTGCAGATCATCATCTTGAGCTCTTCGCAGGCGTGCTGCGGTATCGGTAAGTACAATTATATTCTTTATAGGCTGTCGGCTGAGAGCATCTGCATGTTTCATCCTTGCTGCAGGCCGATGTTCAATCGTGTAGTCATATTCTTCAAGTAAGAGCGCCCAGCGAGCTACTCTCGGAGGTAAGTCTTTTTTCTGCAATGTCATAGTCAAGGCGGAGCAGTCTGTAACAATTTTAAATTTAATACCTAGCAAGTATACTCTAAACTTTTTAACAGCTTCAACAATAGCTAATATTTCTAAATAATAACTGTGATACTTTTTTTCAGTAGCGGATGTCTTCTTGCTCATGTAGTAAACGGGATGCATCTTATTATCTGTTAAACTCCTTTGCAATAATACAGCACCATATCCTTCAGCACTTGCATCTGTGTGTAGTTCTGTTTCTAAATTCGGATCATAAATCTTCAAAACTGGAGATTGACATAAAATAAACTTTAATTTCTGAAATGCTTTTTCACAGTCTAGGTTAAAATTAAAAACAGTACCTTTCTTTAGTAAATCAGTCAGAGGTTTTGCTATTAAAGAATAATCCTTTATAAACTTTCTAAAATAACCTGTTAGTCCGAGGAAACTTTGAAGTGACTTTATATTGTGAGGAGTCTGAAAATGTTCTACAGCGGCAATTTTCTCCACTGAAGGTTTAATTTCACCTTCTGAAACAATATAACCCAAGTAATTAATACTTTTTTGCATAAAATAACATTTATCCCAGTTAAATAATAAACCATACTCTTCAGCTCTGTCAAATACTTTTTGTAAATTAACAAATCCTTCCTCTGCAGATTGAAATGGTAAAATGAGATCGTCAAGATATGATAGAACAATACCATCCACAATAAGATCCTGAAAAATATCATTAATAAATCTCTGAAAAACAGAAGGAGCAGTGCATAAGCCAAAAGGCATCTTAATGAATTCATATTGACCTCGTGGTGTTACAAATGATGTATACTTCTGACTATTAATATGAACATTCACATGTAAAAATCCATTTTTTAAATCAAGCGAGGTAAACATTTTTGCATAAGTTAATCTGTCTAATTGATCTTCAATGAGTGGTAGTGGATATCTTTCTTTAATAATCTTCTTATTCAATTTCCTGTAATCAACACACAATCTATAGTTTCCATTCTTCTTTTTTGCAAGCACAATTGGACTAGCATAATCAGACTTACTTGTTTTTATTATTCCTTCATCAAGCCATTCTTTAATCTGTTTGTCAACAATGTTAAGCTCCAAAGGTGACAATCGTCGTGGATTCTGATAAACTGGTACATCATCGGTTAATAATATTTTAAGTTTTACATTTGATTCTTTAGTACATCTTTTGGGGTTATATTCTTTTATAATATTCTGTATTTTATTCTTATATTCTTTGTTTTCAATATTTGTGATATCTTCATTTTCATTCTCTAGCATTGTAAGGTGTAATATTCTTGTTGCAGTGATAGTTCCAGATTTAAAATTGATTTCTACTTCTTTCAGTACAGGATTTCCTAATATAATGTTGACAGGGATAGCGCCATCATCAACAACATAAAATAAAGTTTCAAAATAACAATCATCAATTTCAATTTTTGCTGTGAAAGATCCTTTTGTATAAATTTCCTTTTCAGCTATTCCAGTTAAAGTTTCTGTTGTTCCTGAACTATAAGATAACAATTTTTCACCTTGAATCTTCTTAAAATAAGACATAATTATTAAATTAGCATCGCTTCCGGTATCAATCAGGGCTTCTACATCAATATTATTTATTTTCAGCTTCTTGAAAGGTCTCACATCAATATTATTTTTAGTTGACATAATTTCCAAACTCTTTTTTATACTTTTAGAACATTCAGTTGATTTATGGCCAAACAAGTTGCATTTAAAACATTTAATGCCTTTAGTACAATTAGGCGACTCATGATCTAAATCTCCACAATTGAAACATCTCTTTACTCGTAGTGTTTTTTGAATTTTCATGCCAATGGACTTTGATACTGAATTACTTTGAATCTTATTAGGTGAATATGATTTTTTCTTAATTTCTGAATAAATGTCTAATTTCTTTCTGAATTCTTTAATGTTACAAGCGCCATATAAAATATTTTTGTTGGACTCACTGTCTTTAATACCGTCGATGACATATTCCATCAGGGCTTCATCTTCAACATTCCCAAGTACTGCAAGTTCCTTCATATGTAAAAAATATTGCTGATGAGTCTCATTCATCTTCATCCGGCGAGTTGAAAGTCTCTTGTGAACAGTTGCACTGTTCAACTTCTTACCAAATTCCTCACGGAGCTCAGACTTAAGTGTATCCCACGTGGTGGTCCCACTTAGTGAACGTAAAAATAGCTTGGCGGTTCCCGCGAGAAGCCGCTTCGAAAATATGAGTTTTTCTATTTCGCCCCATTGCATTAAAGAGGAAATATCTTCAAAATCTTTTACGAATGTTTCGATGCCATAGGCATCATCACCCGAAAATGGCGTCATTGATTTCTCTAAGTCATTGAAGGAAATACGCGGCGATGGTTCACCACAATCATCATCATCTTTTACTCGTTTCGGCGGCATGTTGAATAATGTAAATAAAAAGTTTTATAGTCTTCAAGTCGTAATCGTATAATCATAAGCTTCTTTAAATCTTAGTCTTCGTTCGTAATTCGTAAATTCTTAATCAGGTTAAATCACCGGCATAGTCTTCGTCTGTTTTTTCTTTATTCCACCATCCCGTATCCCGGACGAGCCCCCAAATTATGTGGGGATGGTGTAAATGAAAAGCCAAATTCGCCCAATCGATTTATTTCCCAGACACCGGTTACATATCAAAAATACATTTCAACAATCCTCCATTACATCGTACCAAAAGACACAAAGTCAAGTCATAGACAACCAAAAATCTACAGTCTACAGATAACATGTCCACAGATTAAATAATAGAAAAACACAGACTAAAAATAAAACTAGTAATCATGAAATACATCTTAATATTTTATCCTATTCCCACATATATTTACGTATCTACATAACCTATTCACTGTTTTGCTAATAAATGTATTGTCTATTGCAAAAGGTTAATAACTTTTTAATGTATAGGGTACTTAATTTTTAATGTATTGGGTGCTTAATATCACATAATGATACATTTTATCACATAATGATACATGTGAGGAAATACCATTATTATGCTAAATAATGTAAAGTTCAAAAGGTTAACGCAGTATGAAATCACTTATGATACTATATTCTACCTTAACAGAAACACAATTACACATTTTGCTATGAACCTTACTAAGATGATTGTAAAAAGTTAAAACTTGACTCGTAGAAAAAAATAGTGCCTTATACGAAATTCTTTAAATACTTTAGAATACAACTTACAAGTCTAAAGAATCTCACTTGCATAAGCACATATTCCATGAAACTGCATTATAATACGAAAACAATATTTTGCGATCAAATACCCGGTTGTCCCGGCAAGGTTCTGCCTTATTCTTCTCACTTAGAGATAATATGTAAAATAGATATTGACCGATTCTCAGATGTATTCAATAAGTAAAAATTTCACGAGAATCGGTGCAGCCGTTTCGGCGGACTATTGTAACTAACATTTTGACACGAGAATTGTATATCTATAGAGATTGATAAAGGTACTTAATAAACATAAGATGTATTGTTTTCAGAAACGCGACGTCCCAGACTATCTATGCGGTAAAATCAGCTTTGAGATCTTAAATGAGCCGGTGATCACTCCGAGCGGTATCACATATGAGAAGAAGGATATTGAAGAACACCTTGAGGTAAATCCTCATTAAAATATTAAACGTTTATTAACCAGTTTCCTAGTATGTATGAAAATTGGATGATCAAGACGAACATCGGTTGTTCTCGAAACTATTGAATGTATGAATTAATGAAAAATTATTTATTGCACACTACATACAGAATTACAAAATAAGAGAGATACAAGTAATAACATGCATAGCTACCCTCTATGTCTTATCGCCGTAAGCGATTTCTGCCAGAAAACCTGAAAAAAAAAACTTTTGTATTTAAAATAAAGGTTATTAAAATAAATTACTTATTTCATTTAATAGTTCTATGAAAATATTGTGTCAAAAATAGTTCTATGTAACCTACACATTTAGAAACTGCATTTTTCCAACTACCCTCATTTAACCTGTTTTTGTTCCAGCGTGTCGGCCATTTTGATCCCGTCACTCGCGTGAAGTTAACAGCAGACCAACTGATACCTAACTTCACTATGAAGGAAGTTGTAGATGCCTTCTTGCAAGAAAACGAATGGGCGCTCGATTATTAACCGATTTTTTTAATAATCGTAAATTAGTGTCCACGCTTGTAGATAGATACCATTTCATATTTTCACACGTAATTTTAAAGGAATTCTAGGTGTTGCCACAGTCACATTATTTTGTTCCTAATGCCAATGAAGGGTGAAATAATTTGATAAAACATTACTGTATAGATTAATATCTAGTAGTTCAGGATACATCGCCCATTTTTGCAAGTGACTACTATCAAGCTGATTTTCCCTTTGTAGCTTTATTTTGATGAGACACCGAATAATTTCGTGTACGAAACTCTCGATTGTGGTAGCTAACAGAGATAACAAGGATAAAAATTTTTGATTTGATGGTTCTCAAATATTCTCAGTCTCATCAAAATAAAGCTACAAACGAAAAATTAGCTTGATAGTAGTCACTTGCAAAAATGGGCGATGTATCCTGAACTATAGAACTTTTTGTTTTTTACGTAGTCTGTTTTAATATTTCATAATAAATGTCACAGGATTGAAATTCAATTTAAATAATATAATATAACATTGTTTTATTGAAAATTGTAATGAATAATTTCACAATAGTTTGCAATCTGTTCGTAACCATATTATGAAGATACTCTTTCGGTTAATTCTTTTAAAGAAAATAATATAAAGATCCGAATTGAAGTAAAGATTTTTAAATAATTTTTAAAGTAAAGTAAGAAGCGGAAAAATTTCGTTCGATCTCTACGAATTATTGATTTCTAAATTATAATATTAAAAGCTTTAAAAATATTTGTGTATATTGTATTGTGTGAATAATTTGCTTAACTATGACTGATTTTCTTGATTTTCTGTACTCTGTGTAAAATCTTATGTAACATCAAACATATTGTGTAGATTCATTTCAGTATTAGAGTTGAATTTGATTTTGTTCCAGCGTGTCGGCGGTGTTATAAATTTATAGTATTAGAGTTTCAAAATTTTGTGTTTATAAAAGTACGTTTAATTTAAAATCTTGCCTCATTTAACCTTTTAGTCATGAATATTTGTGTTCTTTTAAGTTATAATTATAATTTTAAAATAAAAAGGTAAAGGTAAATTGTTTAAAAAAAACATTGTATTTTGATGCTCGTAACTTATTTTTATGTGTTGGTTAAAATTTTAACGAGAAGTATGAAAAAAAATGGTCACAAAGTAAATAATATGATTGCCTAGGACCCTAGGTTGTTAAATAGGCTTTTCATTTCAGTAGAACAAAATATAACAAATTGTGTAAAAATTACACTAAACAATAGTGTTGTTTTAACATTTTTATTTAATACGAAAAACCATTATCTTCATTAATTTATTCAATGTCATAAAACTTTAAATTTTGTTTATTTTTTTATACATACTTACACCCTACACAGCATGTTTATTAATTGATATCTACTTTTAAGCATGTATCTTTGTAAGGTTTAATGTTTTATATTTAAGTTACTTATTATTTGTAATGTATAAATTGTCTTATGACACTTAATATTAATTAAATTTACTTGACCTGGCACTTATATATTCCTTGTTAATTTCCATATTTTTTATCTTGTAAAAACACCGTAGCAAGAATACATCTTGTTTCTTCATATATCGATATATTAAGAAGAAATATTTTAAGTTATGAATAATTCATATTATTTCTGATATATCAAAATATTTTAATGTTGTGGAAACCCTTTTATTTCCTGTGATACATCTAGAAGTAATTTTTTTTTAAATGTACATACTTTTATTTTTTATTTTATTTTCCATTAAAATACAGAACTATTGATGTCTTATCTATTTAGTCTATTATTAGTAAAACAAAATACCATTTATTATCTGTTGCAGTGTTTGTAAATAATATTTTAAACGTAAGCGTCTAAATTGTATTATTATAAAATTTGTGTTGTACATAATATAAGTAAAAGACCTTTTCGTTTATAAATTTAAGTTCAAATTGATTTGGGGTTTGTATTAATGTTAGATGATAATAAATATTTTGTCGTAATTTGTACGGAACCAGGTCGTGACTACATTGTATCATTAGTATTAAGTAAATGTTGGTTTGTATATTGTGATTTTATTTTGAAACCCTTTTCCTACAAGTAGATGTAAAAGGAAATTCTTAACTGAAATATCACTGAAATAAACATTCTAATACAATTGAATTCACACATATTAATTACTAGCTGTGTCCCGCGAATTCACCCGCGTGGCTGCGCTTCTATTATTCTTAGCGTGATGATAAGCCTAAGCCTTCCTCAATAAAGGCTCGCCAGGCCTCGAAATAATTTTTAAAATAAGACCAGTAGTTCCTGAGATTAGCGCGTTCAAACAAACAAACAAACTCTTTAGCTTTATAATATTAGAATATATAAATAAAAAGTAATACCTACTCCATTAAGACGGTCAATACATAATATAAAGGAGCGTCATTATCAGTATAAAAATACCTACTACGATATTTAATTTATCAAGAAATCATGCAGAATTAATAAAATAAGGACAATGAATATGTACAAGTATTAATAATTTAAAGAATATTAAATTCGATCATTAGGCGGCATTGGAATCCACGTACTATAGTGGCGATGTCTTAGATTGCCAGGCCACTCATGATAGAGTTTTCTTGCCTTTCGGTATTATTACACGGCTGTTTCAAATATTTACACTAGTACCACAGAATACATAATAGCATAATAGTAGCTAAACGCTACAGAACGGACACTCTCCGCCTCCCGCCAAAATTAAACACTTACCTCACCCCGCACGATCAGACATAAAATTTGCATAAAATGGTCCATATTTTTCTACAGGGACGATACGCAACGAAGATTGACAACATTAATCAAATTGACTTAAAGTAATTTTATTATTTTGGATTTGTGATTAGGTATCGTTTTTCGTAGAAAATGGTTAGATATTGTGCTGTTTACGGATGTATTTCATCAGAAAAACGCGAATTTTTTTTACGCTAGTCAAAAATGTGCCAACCATAAAGCGTTAACACACACATTTGCAGTCTCTACAGTGTGACTGTCAAAACGATAATTTTGTATGGAGTGTCCGGGGTGTGCTAGTACGAAAAAAAATAGCTCTACTTTGACTCTTAGTCGCTTTCCGAATCGGTGGTAAATGTTAAAAATGTTATGACGATTCAAAAGTGCGTTTATAAGAAGTCTTGAATGAATAAAATATGTTTGAGTTTGAGTCTATCAATGCCAATCTTGGCTTGTAAGTACATATAGTAGGACCTGAGAGTAGGACTATTTCTCCTTGTAGATCCTACATGTACCATGTAGGATAATCTTTAAATCATTCATGTTAGTAATTTACACTATGTGAAATAGGTGATTTAATAATAAAGTCATATTTATATAGTCCAAAGAACATTGGTTACAAAAATTTAATAATCGTGCCTACGTCACACCTACGTGCTACGAGCGTAGTAGCCTGTAGCATAGGTACTTGCTACAGGCTACTACTACAGCTTTCCTTAATTTATTGCACATTTGTAGAGCCGTCAATAAACCAGAGAATGAACAATACAACACCATATTTTCTGCTAACAAGGGAATATTCCTGAAGATAAAATAAACATTTCAAAATGTCATTCTTCGCCCTTTACATTTGTATGAATATGCTACGAAGATTTTCTTGTCGAATATATTTTCCATTTTTAAATGTCAGTGAATGTTTTGACTTAGTTTAAAGCCGATGTAGGAGTTTATTTTAAAATTTCTTCTTCTAATATTTAGGTAGGAGCTTTATCACACATTTAATTTTTTTGAGGTTTATTTTTCCATTATAAAAGTTCATAAAGAAACACAGATGTAAGGAAAAAAAACGTAACCAATTACAAAATCAACGTACCTACCTACACGTTATCTACTGGGTGGTATCGTCTATTATTATGGATGACTATTGCCTGCTATTGCTGTTTTCTCTTGAATCGAATAAAAAAAGAAAACTTTTCTGGAACTTTTTGTCTTTTGTGTATCGTATTTAACATGTATATCGAAATTACTTGTGGTTAATCAGTTTGTAAGATTAAATCTCCCGTGACCAATAATGATCGAGGTTAAATCATATCAAATCAAGCAGAACAATGCTAATAATCAATAGTATCTATACGTGGTTCTTGCTTGAATGCCTTTGTTAATTTGATTTAGAAGCTTATCTATAATATTGATCTAAGAAACCCATTCAAATGAGCTAATTTCATTATTTCATTTACTTTTGGTTCGACGTATGCTTCAGTAGGCCTAGAGCCAAACTGTCATATGTTACTCAGAAAATCAGCTGTTCAGTTGTAATCTTGTTATAATCAAGATAATTAGAAGTGTCGAGTTTATAAGATACCAGTACCAGTTGTGCTTTAATAGCACTTTTATAAACGTTTAAAGTTGGATAATGAAGAGATGAGAATAGCAGCAGACGTGTATAAATATATATTATGACGCTATTAAAGTTGAAATGAATAAAATATATTTTTATATTAAAATTTTTAGCGGGGATTCGAATGTGATACACCTACGTGAACAACCCAAAGCGGCACGGGGACCTACGCACTTTTAAATTGAAGAGGCTCCCAATAAAGCATCAAGATAACATCGTGAAGGTACAAATATTAGCACTGGAGACTAAGTGGTTGGAAATACTTGAAAATTTGAAAGAAGAGATAACATTATTTAAACAACCAATGTCTGCTACGAGTGCCATGTGATAAAGGAGAAAATAAATATAAATAATTTAGTGTAATGAGTATTTTTTACTAATGTTGTAAAAATGAATGAGTTCCATAAAATAAAATGATAATTCCATGGTTGCCACAGCTGAGGTTAACAGCCCGTGGCCGTCCTGTAATTGAGGACTACAGAAGTGCCATTTACCATGAACCGAGGTCACGGTAAAAGTCGCGTTTATTAATATAATTATAGATTATGAAATTTGTTACCTACCTGCTGATGTATTTTTTATCTATGACTTATTTATAATTCAAAACAATAATAAAATTGTTTTCTGCTGTGTGTAAGCTTCCTATTTTAATGTACATTGCTCTTTGTGAAAGCCTAACAAAAGTCAAGGACCGATAAAAATGATTACCTATACCTGGTTCTATTCTAAACTTTTAGCAGGCATTCGATTCAGTCAACGAGCTGAACACAATATTTTATTCGCATTTCTATCACGATCCCATCAAACAGAACAACAGTTACAGCAGTTTGCCAAAACGTACCACGGACGCGTGTTCCAGTGCATCCAAATGTTCACAACTGTTGCTTCTGGCGCCAATCCAGGGGAAGATATTTTGATTCAATTATATATGTAATAGAAATAAAACTCTTGTATGATGCCCGCAATGGAACGGTTTTGGCTCGCTCGTGGGTCACTGTTGCGTCTATAAAATATTTAATCAGAGCAACTGGTAAGGCGTGGGGTAAACGCGTATGAATGCGTAATGAGACTCGGGTTGATGGGTAATCATTTGTTTTTGTTGAACGGTTTGTGCGGTATTTTTTTATAATTTATCATCTGACCGCAATGATATACATTACAAGATGTGCCTGTGCATTTTTAATCGACGTTCCCTTAATCTACTGCTGCCTACAGCTGTCGATTGAGAATCTTTTGTTTTTTATTATTTATTGGCTTGCCATTGTTTAATCAAATAGTACAGAATCTCATAAATAGTATCTATAAATTTGAAACTGCTAAGATTCAAATTTATAGATACTAAGTATGCATGCATTCATGCTTGTGAAAATGTGATTTATTTTTATTAAAAACCCAAAAGATCTATTAGAAATTAGAAATTATTCAGGTATCCTGCTATCACAGACACAGCACAGTATCAATTTTACTCGTACGAGTGGATGGAAACAACTGGTTTCCTGAGACAGAAGCATTTACAAATCTTTATTATGTAACAATCGCATTGCCTACTTATTGTTATTTTTTCATATTTATTAAACTAATCCCCGTATCGATAATTCGATTATAACTTCAACCAGTAAAATAGTTACAACCAAACACCTACCTCATATTCACGATGCCATGTTTTTACCTACGTTTAATATCAGTTAAAAGCGCAGCATTGAAGCTAGCCCGTTTAATAAGTATCCTCAGAATATAATTTAAGTGTCTCGATTCAGTATTCGTAGGTTTCAATCGTATTGGCCCAAGGCAGTGTCGATTGCAGATGCTTACAAGTGGGTCAAGGCATCCATGCAAGGTTCTGCGAAAAACAAACCAGATTTATCACTTGAGAATGAGAAATGGAGTGGTGAAAATGTATTTGTTTGTTGCTTGTTATTTTCTTATCTTTTAATACAAAAACAGTTTTGAATACGAGATTCGCTTGACGTATAAGTGCGTTATTTATGGGGGTATGTAATTCTTTTTGTATATATTTTGGATAGTTATTATTGGCTCTCCTTTTTTCTTTATTTCATGGAAATGATTGCTTATTAGTTCTATGTTATAGCGTCGTTTGATTTCTGTGCCTAGATGACTGTTGCTTTGTTGATGAGTGGCTAGTGAGAGCTTGTAAAGGACAATGGTGTATTTTCAGTTTGAATATTAGAGCAAATTTAGTCCTATTGTAGAGTAATTTTGATTTAAAGATATTAAATGACTACCTACCTACTTATCATGAAAATGACTAACATCCGCTTTTTTAGTTATTAGTTTTATTTAAACCTGTAGTTATATCTCTTATTTTCAATAATTGTAATAGATCAAAAACAAGCAAGATTTGCTGTTATATTTTTACACGCTTTCTATTAGCTTCACCTGTATGTTTGTATGTTTGTAACCGACTTCTTTGGGCGCGATTTTGACCCACTTTAAACGGCCAGATTTCGTTCAAACTTTGTAGATTTATTGAGGACCGATGACAAAACACTAATTTGATAAAATTTTTTATTTTTTAGTTCGGTTTTCTATAAAAAGCGTGTTTTTTAGTTTTTTTAAACTATTATTATTTACTCACATTTTGGCTCTAATGTTATGTGTATCGTTGACAATAAAAATACTGTCCAAAACTTCCAGTTCCTGTAAAAGTATAAAGCGAACGTGAGCGTACATAAGACACTGATTACAAAGTTTTGCTAACATCTAAAATATAAAAAGAATAAATCATATGATCACGAGATGATATAATTTTAAATAATTTTGAAAATTCTCTCAACGATGTTTCAAATGCTTTTCTTGAGAAGAAATAATGTAGAGTCTAGCGTACTCAATTAAAAAAGAAAAAAAAAACACAAGCACGTTTAAAATCAAAACATTAATCAAATTGAATTAAAACCTCTTTCATTGCTGAATAATTTAATTTTTAAAATCCACACGTTCAAGAAGAAAATTGCGCCTTTTGTGTGAAATGCAGAGCTAACCGCTTTCATTTCTGCCGTGTCAGGTTGGCTTAGGTGAAGTCATTAGCATAGCATAATTCGAAATGCAAACATTTGCGGTCATTTTAATTTCTAAAAAAATAGTGGAATAAGATAAACTCATGAAATTTCCGACCCAATATGTTTAAGTCACAGGAATTATAACAATCGCATCTGTGTTTATTATTATCTAATTTCTTTCTTTGTGATGTAATGTGTTTTTTTTATAGTTATTGTGTGCGGTATTGTTTGTGAATAAATGTTTGCTATGTCTTACTTATATGAATCGGCTTCATAGAATGAAATGTCATCCATGAAACTTTGCGACTGCCGGATGTATGACTGTAGAGGGAATACATTTAAGTTTGTGAGCGGATAAATGTATTATTGTGAATGGAACACTATCATTCATCGTGACAGCATGTAGGAAGTAAACAGTTGTTTTATAATTCGAATATAGTTTGTTTATAATATTGTATTGGAAATTGAAAATTTTAAAGTACCTAGCTCCAATATTCCACATTGTAATGTGGAATATTGGAGCTAGGTACTAACATCATGTTACCCGATTAAATAATCGGAGGTATAACTATATATGTATATGTATCGCACGTATAATTTTTAATTGTTTTTAATGTTGAAAAAGTCCGTTATAATTATCAAATTAACGTAAAAACGTAAAGTGGTTATGATTGTCAAAGAACGTCGAAAGCTCTTTCAAATTGCCTCGAGTGGAGACAAGGACTGGGGCTGTTAAAAATATTATGAGTTTGTTAATTACGAGCTTTATTATTAAAGAGATATGTTTGTATAAGATAAGTATAATAAAAATACCTATTATGATTTGGATCGTTTTGAAATAAACCTTATTAGATATTATAATAATTTATAATGTTTTTGCTTGTAAAATTGTTAAAATTACTTCGTTACATTGATTGTAAATCTCGTTTTCCGATCAGTTTTAATATTATTTTCAATACAATGTATTATATAAACTTGCACATATAAATTGTAGGAAAATAGAGTTTAGGGAGCTAGCTAGAGACGGCGTGTAATTACAGACTTAATTGCGTCTAACTTTGCTAGTTTATTCTTCGAAACTCTGCGTACAAGCCGGGTTTAGCATCCAACTGTTCACGCTTTGCTTGCTAAGAAATTTCGTCTCTATTTGTATGTCTTTATTACATGTATACTCGGGTTTGCATGGTTTAAACATTATGGAAATGCTGGATTACTATGTCTTGTAGGGAGGGAACTTCCCTACTACAGGTTTATATAACTTAACAGGGAAGTTCCTAGTGCTTGTAACCACACCGCCGCTAATAATGAATAAATAAATTGTTTAAATTGTATCAGCATACTATATCTACTTACTATTGATTTAGGAGTATCGAATACAGCGGCACGGCGAAACACAGTGCAGTTTAGTTGGTACGTCCCTGTACTCTGCAGGGTGAGTCCAACATAAGGGTATGCCTAAAATATTCATTCCCCATTCATAAAAAAGGAGTATTGACTTACTTTGTTATTACGTCTTAAATCTCATGCAATTAGTGAACTATTAAACTGTTAAGGGGACAGTAGAGCAATTACAATAATAATGTTGTAGGTTGGAAGAAATTTGTCTTAGTAAAAAAGTCACCTTCCTGTTCATGTAATTTTATTGTTATTTTGTGCTTAATATGTTATAAATCCGAAAGCTTTTATGTATTAGAACTTTTGCTATAATATTATCGTTCTCTTACGTAAAACTGTTAAACTGATTTGTATGAAATTTCACACACAAAAAAGGAGACTGTCATAAGAACATGAGTGTACTAAGCGTATGAAACTGGAATCTGAAACTGGACCATAAATTCCTGACTTCGATCGCCGAGTCGAGCAGTCTATAAAGAGTTTTTTCGCTCTCCTACCCTGAATTGTAAAACGATTCATTTTCCTTATATACGGTTGAATTGTAACATAACTCTCATAAAGTACCTAGGAGTATAGCGTGAAAAATAATACAAGTGACTATATTGTAGGATAAATAGTATTTATAATTAATTCGTCAGCCGTAATATTAAGCAAATATATTGAAAATTGAAAAATAATCTGAAAGTGTTTTAAACTGATATATGATAGAAATATGCTTTTAATGATATGTCAATTTTAAATATTTATTAAAGCATATATTTTAAATTGAAATACATTATTAATTTTAAATGATTAATTAACTTTTATTATCTATAATTGTTGTGATTTAATTACTATATATAGAGTAATTAAAGCATGATTTGTATAAAATATAATCCGTTATCATTGTAATAATTAAAGGTTCGAAATATTATATTCTTTAAACGTAAAGTATTAGGTTACACAGATATAGAGTCCTAGGTCGGGAAACTTGCGCAGTGTGGATTCTTGTAACACCATCGCAATTTGTTTTATTATCCATAAATTTCCACGTTGTTAAAGTTTTGTTTCAAGCTGAGATATCATATTTAATGATATTGTAACTGTTCAAATAAAATAGAAAATAAGCGTGGGGTCATGAAAGTTTAAAAAAATAATGTTGAATAATTTAAAAATGTATAAAAAATAAATGGTTATTGGATTATTTATACCATAGAAATAAAACGATTAGAAAGTTCGAATTTTGCAATAAAACTTAACGTAAGTATGAAAAAATGAGTGGTTACTTGTATTAACAAATTTATTATAAAAAGAGCTAGCTAGAGCGAGCGTGCATAACGATACATTCTTCTTCGTCCAAACGCCGAACCGTTGGTAGAATTTCTAACTATAATTTGATTGTGAAAAATTTCCACGCTACGTCAAATCAGTTGCTCTACACGTTACAGGAAATAAAAGATTTCAATTTAAATGCATGCCAAAGGAGATATTGTGTGTTACGTAGACCAGATGACACCTGCACAGCCCCAGAGCGGAGGATTGTCCTCCGTCCTCACGCAAGCGCCGCGCGGAGCTACGCCCACTGAAGCTCAGATGTAAA
Organism: Colias croceus; assembly: GCF_905220415.1. Taxonomy (NCBI): domain Eukaryota; kingdom Metazoa; phylum Arthropoda; class Insecta; order Lepidoptera; family Pieridae; genus Colias; species Colias croceus. The sequence continues at coordinate 3,496,978 of NC_059547.1, forward strand.
GACCGCTCTACCAATGTGGGTGCGACGTATCCTTGTGATCCTTAATGATTTACGTAAGCGCAGTTAAAATAATTATACATATTTTGTAATTATGTCTGTGTTGCTTAGCGAATATCGCTTATTAAAATAACGCTCTATAAGAATAATGTTATTTCAAAACAGTGATTTATTTGAAAATATATTCATATTATACATTAACTATGCAAATGCATAGTTTTTCTAAGCAATTTTGAAGACAAATTCAAACATCGTATATACTTATAAGCACATTCTCGCAACGATGTAGCTTTTTTGTAATAGTTCCCAAGACAAACTTTTTAAAGAGCACTATTACGTGTTGAGCGGCGTGTACCAATCGCGCTCGAAGCTGCGCAGAGTGGGTCAAGACGGGCGGCGCGAACTAGCGGGGTAGGCGGCGGCCGATTCATGTTTACGGGTCTCGCCCGTCAGCTGTTCGCCGCATGAATGTGCCGCTTGCGCCGCGCATCGATTGATTGATACTAGAGCACGTGCCTCCTGCGAGCCAGTCCTGCCGCGCTCGCCGGCTAGCCCGCGCGCCCTCTCGCCCGCGCTCAATGGATTGCCCGAGGTGACCGGCGCGACGCACCACTGACCGCCGTAAGTAAATTAATACCCATACGACCGATGCGGCTGCGCGCTGCATTGTTTACAATATTTCGAATTGCTATCGATAATCAAAAATTCGGTTTACGTAATCGAAGGACGCGATTGTTATTCGGCTGCCCGTGACGGTACGCACACAAATATTACATAAACCTTTCGATCAAGTTGACAACGTTTCGGCACTTGACGTGCATATAATTAAGAGATCCTTTAGGTCCTTATCGACCTCTTCGGTGAGGGAACGACTTTGGCAATGTGATAAACAAAATTACGTATTACATACGAAGCTATTACACTCAACTATATATTCTGTCGCTATTTAAGCACATTCGGCTAATGAATAATTCCTTTTAGCATCAAGTAAGAGAGCTCCAATTAATGCATTATTTATGTTACACACTTAACATACAAATACATGTTTGTGGGAAATATATACTAATTTTTTATATCAAGAGTATTTGTCAAATGATAAAGTTTTTAATAAATTCTTTTATATTTTGAATATCGGATTATTTTATGAGTTACATTTTATTTTAATTTGATTTGTATTGGCAATATGACCAACAAACCATTTTTACGTCCATACCTAAATAAAATAAAAAGCGAAAGCTTAGTATGGGATGAGAACGTGCCGTGTGTGAAAAAATGTCCTGAAAATGTCCTGAAATATTTATGTATGTTATTTTTCCTTGGTGAACATCAAGTTTTAAACACAATTTTCCTGAAATGTTGGTAATTAAATTGAATACATTTATCGTCTATTAATTAATATAACAAAATGTTAACGTTGAAAACAATAACGGATATAAGTATTATGATAAATGTTTATAAAATATAATATACTAAAACACTCTGATTATATTATGATGACAAAGTAAGATCACTATCAGTAGACTGTAACTTAACCTTGGCTAACCTAAATTATATTGAGTATTTCCAACTTTTACTTCACAATCATATTTTATATGGTCTAAATATTATATAGATGACATTTATCCCATCCATTGGAAAAATAAAAACAATTCAAAGGATATTTTCTGTAATGACATTCAATCCACAGTTATTGGTTCTTTTCCTAAATACTTAAGGGTCATAAAATAAAATAACTTAATATTATACATGATAGTTTATAGGTTTATTTTTGTATAATTAAATTATCAATACCACTGTTGCCTATCTATTGTAACAAGATGAAATCTCTTACAGAAAAGGGTGCGACAGCTGAGATTACCATTGATTGTTTGCTGTTCGTAATGTTAAACGAGAAGACTCCTTATTTAACAATTTTTATTGTTTAATATATTTGAAAGTACTTAGGTTATTGTGTTCATTATCTAAACAAAATAGTAAAATTTTCTTTAAAGCTGTAAATGGAAACATTCAAACGTTTTGTAAGCACACACTTCAAATATAATGGACATTATATTTAATTATACACGGATATTTTTTGGTAAAAACTTGTTACATTATATTTAAGTACTAGCTGTGCCCCGCGGTTTCACCCGCATTGCTCCGCTCCCATTGGTCTTAGCGTGATGATAATAGCCTAGCCTACCTCGATAAATGGGCTATCTAACACCGAAAGAATTTTAAATCGGACCAGTAGTTCCCGAGATTAACGCGTTCAAACAAACAAACAAACTCTTCAGCTTTATAATATTAGTATAGATTAGAATGTCTTCAATTCTTCGTTGTTATTCTATTAAAAATTCTGAATTAAATTGCTTATTTTAACAAAAGTCACTTAAATTTTCAACTGCTGTATATATAAACTATACATACATAGTAAGAACGTATAGTCGCTCTATATTTTGCAGTATGCAGATGTCAAAACCGCAGATAGAATTGGCGGAGTTTCTGTTATAGCACTATTTTTTACAGTTGCAGTGAGAATAGAATTGTAACCGAATTTTTATTTTCACCTTTGATCTAGATTTAAATTTTTTGGAACCCTTTAGTAAAATATATTGTAAAAATGTTAAGCATTAAACTTCCTTTAAACTTTTCCACTCATTTCACTTTACCTAGCCTATTAAGTTATCAACTCTATATCTATATATGCCAGACAAATAAAATACATACTCCTATAAATACATAGATTATGTTCAATGTATTATACATGGTATACATGGCTTGATACATGGTATCGAATTCCCATCGCTCTTGTAAAATAATTAGTCAGTGTCATCAATTGACGAGGAGTAATTAACACCGTGTTTACAAGAATAGCATTCATATGCATATAGTATAGAATATATTACGTATTAATATATTCTATACTAGCTTCCGCCCGCGACTCCGTCCGCGCGGATGTCAGTCTTCGCGTGGATGGTTTATTTCTCCATTTTGAGTAACTCTGACAGTGACATCTTATAAAAAAAAAAAATAATCACACATTTGGGTTTGGTATCGATCCAGTATCACCTCCTGCTATTTATTTTTCCAATATTTTCAATGAACTGAATTGACCCTTCTTCAGATTTATTATATATGTATAGATATTATACAGTAGTTTATCAAATGCATATATATTATATATATAGCTTAAGAAGCAATACTTACAAAATAAAATAAAATTCCTCTCAATTTTATATTAATTAACGGTTAATTTAATCCAAAAATAACAGTCAGATCAAAAAGTTTCTTATTATAAGAGTAAGTACATTCGGTGTAACTATCGCCTAGATTTATAATTTTAACAACATACTATAAATGTAGAATAATGTAGGGTTTATTACAAGACCAATTTCGAGCTCAAAGACATCCGATGAACCAGCGAACCAAGTAGAGGCCATTTTAATTCCTTTGTGAAATGCCTGACCAATATTTTTTTTTCTTTTTGAAAGTTCGTTAATAAGAAAATACGCGGTCGATTTTATATGGACGTGGAAAATAGTTGAAGGGTCGATTTATGGAGCTTAAGCATAATAGTAAAATATTGATTGAAATCTGAAATAATTAATTGGTTCGTATGGAAAGCAGAAATAATTAAGTAACTGAAATACATAATGGTTAAATATTGCAAAAACAAAAATGTATTGGACACGGATATATCCTACTTTTGTTGCGAGAATAAAACTTTGAAGCGTCTGAAAGAGGTGATAGTAATTTTGAAAAGGTTGTTTTTCAGCTAACGTAACGTGCACGCGAGCAAATCCACGAGCCTAAAGCTATAAATATAAATAAGATATACTTTACTATTCCCATTATTACCTTGTATGCGGCCGTTTCAAATAACATTAAAAACATCGCTTTTCTACAATCGCGTTCACCGCCGAGCCGAACCAATTATCAAATTGTTTTACTTAGTTCAATGAGCTCACTTTAAATTAATAAGTCGGTGTATAACATGCATTATGGAGGCGTATAATGTGCTATAATAATTTGTTTTCACCGCAGAACGTGGCCAAAACATTGTTACCATGTTCCCATTCAATTATTTATCGCTACATACTTTCGTTGGAAATTCGTAGAGTTTATTTTTACGGCAATGTTGCGAACGGGGTCGACATATTTGTGTGTAAATAAAAGTTAGAATTTCTAAGTAGCTGCAATGTTAGCATGTTGATTTACCGAGTAATTGTATATTCTTTCTACTCAACGATAGTAGTGTGGTAACGTTTGTTTTTTAAGTGTGTCCCAGTAAAATTGGGGTAAAATGTCATGGCCCTTCCAAGTAAGGAATTATATTTTGTTTATTTATTATAGAAGATTTTTAATATGATAGTTTATTTTCTTAGCATAAGGATTAAATGTACCTCTGGAAGATACTTGTTCCCACGACACAGGGAATCCTAGTGTGGGAGCAAGGGTTTTCAATTTCTATGCATCTTATATTTTTTGGAAATAAAGTTTATTGTTTATTGTTATTGTTATTTAATTGTAGAAATTACAACTACAAAAATAGCTGTTGAATACCATTATTTGCGTATAACTAGCAGATAGTATTGTACTAACTTGTAGTGCGCTCGTTGTTTATAAGAAATTCCAACAACATTTAAATAAATGTCTGGTAGTATTTATTGATTGTTTTTTATATCTATTGCTATAAATCCATACTAATATTATAAATGCGAAAATGTCTGTTTGTCTTTTACTCAATCACGCCTTAACTACTGAACCAATTTGCATGAAATTTGGTATAGATATATTTTGATACCCGAGAAAGGACATAGGCTACTTTTTACCCCGGGAAATAGGATAGGTTTTATCCCGGAAATCCCACGGGAACGGGAACTGTGCGGGTTTTTTTTTAATGCAAGGGCTAAGCCGCGGGTGGAAAGCTAGTATCTTATAAAAGTATTCACAAGAAACGTGTATGTACGTCTACAATTCTACGAATCAAAAGACGACCTAACTCTACCTACGAATTATTTGTAGAACACTACCTAATTTTATTTTATGCGTCAGAAAAAATAACGTCTGCCGTTTCTGTGTTCTTCTCCTATAATGTATCGATAAGATCAGTAATGTGTTAGAAGAACTATAGAGCGAGTTCAACGTACAAAATATCGCGGATTACATTTATATGTATAGAATACGTTACGAAAGGGATAAAGATTGAACATTAAAGCTTAATAAACAAAAGAACGTAATGTTGGTTAACATTACGTTCTTTTGTTACTATTTTTGAAATAAATGTACAACAAAAAATATCTGAATGATTTCGTAATTAAAGGCGGGTCGTTTTTACCTTTTCGTATACGTTTTTGTATTGTAAAGTAAATGAGAACGATTTTTATCACACATGGCTACGTCTCAGTCAGTAACAAGAGATTATGGAATCATCCATGTGCAAGAAAGGCGAGTATTTACCTGTTATATATAGAGTAATATTTAGCACCTGGCAAGGCGTGTTACATCATACGTATCTTCTTTTGACAAAATGACTTAAAATGAAGTAAGAGAGGCTTATAAAAAGAAGACTAAAAATAATAAGAAAAACATAGAGTAAAGCTTAGATTTGTTAAGACATATATTTGACAATAATTAGCAATAGATTCTATAGGATTTGATAATTAACAAGACTTGTTACATCATACTTTTGTTCTTGGGTCAATAAGAAGAACGATTGAAAAACAAAATAGAAAAAAATGTTAATCAAATTACAAACATTAATTGGCAATACAAGAGTAAAGCTTAGATTTGATAAGCTTTATATTTATGATTTTAAAGATAGTGTTCATAATAAGATAAAATAAATTGAAAAGAAGGCAGTCAACAAAACCACAAACAATAATTTGCAATATATAGAGTAAAGGTAAAAGTTGTCTATGGTGTGGGTGTAATAGAAGAAATGTTAAGGATTTAACTTCGACGTAGATGCAGTATGTGGCTATCAACTATTGTTTATATTTTATTTTTCAATAGACACATAGAATATTTATATAAACATAATTATAAACAAATACCAAGTTATGATTTTCAAGATATACTGTTTTGTTAATATTTAAATAAAAGTAATAGATACCTATTACTTTAACAATCACCATTTTTAGATTTATTAATATCTCTATCTATATCTACAAGTCTTCTTTATCTACGTTCCCACTACTTCTGAAGTTTTATTTCTTATGATCATTACTAATTACTGTAGTAAAGCGGCGGTAGGGTAATGTAGAGACAATATTTATGTATGTTGATAATATACTTGGGAATCCTCCCAAGGAAAATCCGTTCCTCCCAAGTATGTGTAAATATAACTTATTATAATTTTAATGTGGAGGATTTTATTAATTATATTCCAACGAATAAGAATTAATTATAGAAGTAAATTTGTAGTATTTCTAGTTACAAAAAGCTTAAGTTACAAATATTTTTAAAATTCATTGCACATCCATAATAAAATAAAAATAGTAACCTAGTACACAATGTATTTAACACAACACCACCTTTAGAGAACAGGAACACAATAAAAACAACCTTTCGTAGTGAGATTCCACGCCCGGCCGATCAAAGTAAAAATCTTTGTGCCGAAAACAAAAGCTTTAAAATCTGGGAAAGCCTACAGTGATTAATCTTTTAGTGCTAGATTAGCTTTTAAACACCAATCATAGAACCCAGTGTTTGCTTCTTTGTTGAGTAAGCGAGTCTTTTCATTCAAACTGGTGAAAATCCTTGAAATGAGTCCCATTGTTTGCCTTAAGTGCAGAAGAAGTGGGCACTTTACTGTGCTGTAGCTTTTAATCTTTGTTGCACAAAACATGTTAACTGCATCGTAATTAAACGCTTTGCATAAGCGTTTGTTGCTCAACCTGTTAAATAACGCGTGAGATAATATTTTAGAAACATTTTAAGCTTACTTCCGTTCGCTTTAATAATTCACGCTATTTGAGAGAGCTAGCAACAGATTATAAAAGTGCTGGAACAAAAAAGCTGATATTGTTGGTGGAATGAAGTTGTTTATTCGAATAGAATAATAATGAGTTTTAGTATTCATTTCCTTATACCACAAAATCCCCGAATTTTTTTAACCATTTTTTAAAAATCGAAATTTGTGGTTACTTAAACGGCTACTAAACTACTTAAATTCCTAGATAACCAAAATGTCTATTACATTTCTGTAACAGAAAATAATTAAACTTTAATTAAAAGCGCAGTGATTTCAATTTTACATCACCCGTCACATTTTAATAAACCAAAGTACCTCGTAGGTTACGTAGGAAATTTATTAGTTCCCAATGCAAGCCTGCTAGGAGAATATTAAGCTAATATAATATAATATTAATGGAACAAAAGCTTCGAGACGGGCTCACAATGAACTATGAACAATGTAGCAGGTTGAATGTATGCTACAGAAATCGTGAATGCATTTACAATCCTTTCGTAAACCGCATACGAGACCACGTTAGTTCTCTTCATATATTGTCGTTGAAATAATGTTAAGCTTTGTATGTTGTTATGCTTTGTTACTTTAAAGTATTATTGTACAATTAAATGAATTTTCTGAACGACAAGCGTCTAGAAGTAAACATTTATGAAGGTGCTACGAACCGTAGCTAGGGTGCTACGAACCGTAGCTAGGTTGCTACGAAAGTTTTTAGCATTATTATAAACATGATTTTTTAATTTTTTCGCGATACTTGGTTCTTATAAGTAGTTACCAAGAACCTTAAAATACATAATATTAAGCGTTCATAGCTTATTAAATTATATCTCTCTCGTATTTTGATATTCTCGCCAACTCGTTCCTGATTTTTAAATGTTGAAACAGTAATATTACTTCAGCAATTTTTAAAGCATTTGAATGCTATAAAACTAAATATCAAAATTAGGTTAAATTACTTTTTATAAATAACTAGCGGTCCGCCCCGGCTTCGCCCGTGGTACATATTCACGTTTTCTCTACATAAGAACCATCCTCGTACTTCAAGGAATATAATAAAAAAAGAATTATCGAAATCGGTTCAGCCGTTCTCGAGTTATGGAATTACAACGAAAAGTGGCATTGATTTTTATATATTAGATATTATTTATTATCACATGACCAGTAGATTTATTTCAGAGAAAAAACTGGTACGAAATAAGTAATGTTTTGTTCCGTGTAACTGGCGCTCCGCGCTACGTAGAAAACAGAGGCAACTGCCAATACGAATTTCCATAGTCAAATTAAATCTACCTTTAAAGCCTTTAGCATACAATGCATTTCCGATATAACAGAGTTAACAGAGCTGACCTACATCCCTTCGGCAGGCGTGTATCAGCCAGCATTTGGCAATCCCTCACTGCGCTCGTGAATTTTATTCTTTAAACCTGTTAGTGACGGTGCTGTGAAATAAATTGCTCCACAGATTTGGCTGCGATGTTTTTACAGATTGATAATGTTTTGTATTGTAAAAAATGTAAGTTTCAATAATTGGGTGTTGGTTCTTTTGCGATTCAAATTTATGTTCCAATTGTTGTATGAGTGTGTTTTATGGAATAATTAAATGATATGCACTCGAATGCATTATTAGTATTGTTTGATTTAAAAACAAAGGATAAATAACTCACAGTGTTTTACCATTACAATGTTAATGACAAATTTTCTAATACCACTCTTGTAATTTCCAATTTGTTACGACTTGAGAAAAGCCTAAGTTAGCCTAATCTTAAAACCGGCATAACGTTTACAATGGCACTAATATTGTGAACGCTTATGGGCGGCGATGATCACCTGCCATCAAGTGCATCGCCTGCTCCATTGCCAATACTGTGATAAAACACTATCGATTCAATGTTGACTTTACCTGCATCTTTATATACAAACTCAAATCTATACTAATATTATTAAGCTGAAGAGTTAGTTTGTTTGAACGCGCAAATCCCAGGAGCTACTGGTCTGATTAAAAAAAATTTTCGGTGTTTGATAGCCCATTTATCGAGGAAGGCTATTTATAGGCTATATAATATCATCTCGCTAAGACAAACAGGACCGGAGCAATGTGGGTGGAACCGCGGGGAACAGCTAGTATGTACTATTTTTATTCGTGTAAGCTTTTACAAGCATTCATAAATAGTCATATTTTAAATTCCTATCGATTTGGAATGTCACTTCTGCCACATCTACTGTAAAGAATCGGTAAACAACTCGATATATACTCAAAATAGACATAAGTATAATGCAACTGAATATAAGTTATATTATCAGTTATAACATATACGACAACATATTATGGAAGTCACAGTCCAATTACCCAAGTAAATAGATATATCTTGGCTAATTTAGCGACTGTTGGACCGCGGACAATGAATTGTTCTGTTTACCTCTTCCTAGAGTATCGACCTATCTAGTCCAAACTATATTGAGTTCATAATGTATAGTGTTCTATTTTATAACGCTTATTTTTTAAAATAATCTCGAATAATATAAGTAAATAATGACTAAATGATGACTCCACAACATTGCTAATCTATGAGGACCTTAAGACTATGACCTACGTAGAGTCTTTATAAATTGTTCAAATAAATCAAAACAAAAGCAGGAGTCATCGTTCAATCCCGAATATATCATTTCCTGTAGTGTGGTCGACGCCCAATAATACTTCGGCTAATGAAATGAAGAGCTTCTCCGATGAGATTGCCTTAATATCACGAGTTTCGCTGAGTTCTGAAGATAACGATATCGTTGTGATAGATGACCGTCTACAAGCACTAGTCTTACTAATATGACATACAATTTTGTTACCTATGTGCACAGGGTAAAACACATTTTCCATCGCACTACCACCGCGAATGTTATTGAGAAGTTGTTTTGATATATATTGGCGGATTTTAAGTTGATTTGCGATTAGAACGAATCATCTTTTAACATTATTTTTGTTATTCCGCCATATTGTCGTCGGTCGTTCGTAATTCTCGTTTTTCATATCATATTTCATACGTCGTGTGTCACGCAATTGCCGCTCCTAAATCAGTAAATCAAACAATGTTAATCATATAAAGAGACTAATGCAGGTTTTCATCGACCAGTTTTATTGAAATGGTTTTATAGTTTCTTGTGCTACGGCACACTTTATTACCAACTACCAAAAATACATAAAACCTCTGTATAATTATGACTGCCAATTAAACATAACGTTTTTATAAGTGTATTAAGGAAGAATTAAAAAAAGATTGCATCGGTGTAGATATATTAAACATCGTAAGAAAATAAATTGCAGTTGCAGTGATGTATCAGTTTAATGTCTACTAAAACTTATATTAAGTGGTAACTTTCTTAGAATATTTTAAAAATGACTTGAATTGAAGGACAAGTTAAATTTATATTATACTCACAAGTGGACCTCTGTTGTTCTATTAATAAATAAAATAAATGAAGGATAGTTAATGTTTTGATGTAATAATAATATTTTTAAAATAATGACGAAAGGTAAGTTTAATTTCAGCTTATTTTTAAATTACTTAGTTGAAAATGTGTGCTGTAGCATATTAAAGAATAAAGAGCCTTTTCAAAAAGCTGTTCAGTCATCGATCAATAGTTCAAAAATCCATTCATCATCTATTGATAACTTGTGGGAACTTAGACTATTCCATACAATTTTTAAGTGTTCTCACTTTAGTATTAGTTCTATTGCATGTTCATGGTTATTTACTTATTTCACGATTACGAATACCAGCGGATGCATATAAAAACGTGGAAACACATTTAGTACCTATTGATTAACTATATATAGTAATATTTTATTTTGACACGGTAAGCGAGTATGTCTTATAACATTATTATAATAATGTAAGTGTAACTGGACACAGTAATAACTCTTTGATCATATCAAATAAATGAGATAAAGAAATGCTCTACTCAGCAGCTTTTACAGAGAATTTCTAGAAAGTTCCTATCTTTAAATCTCTTTTTGTTATTCCGGCAACGTAGAAACAATAGTTTAGGCTTGGGCTAAAAAGATAAGTATAAAAGCAGTCTTGTATTTGTTCCCAATAAAATGCACCACGTCGAAAGATTACGAAAACATTTTGAATCCGATATCCATCTGTGGTTCTGAGCGAATTTTGATTTTCGACGCAATATCAGGCCAAGATTTATTTGCATAAAACCAAATGTATACTCGGAATGGAATTGTTTTTCCCAATATTTTATGGCACCGGGGTTGTTGAATAGCTTCCGTGGCTTAATATATCTTTTGCATTAATTAGAATGCCTGCCAAGTACATTGATATAACTTTATGATTCTTTTATGTTTTTTGTTCACTAAAACTGGTTGAAAATTTTTATATGAATGAAGTTGTTTAAATAAAATTACAAAATAATTAATTTGTTTTTTGTATATTTTAAACAAAAAGAAAGACGTAGATTTATTATCCAGGTAATTTGAACAACTACGATTTTATTCAGGTAATTTTTTACTCGATTTAACTTCTCATTTCCAAATCATTTATTTTGCGAAATGTGATATAATTTTTAAAAAGCTGCATAAACTGAAATTGTACTCTATAATTTTGGATGCAAATGAAGGACGGAACAAATATAATAAACTTTACAAATTTTTAATGATTATTACATTTTAATGACTGATATTGTTTTAATGATGATATACGATATTTTAGGGTCACGCAAGGAGACTATTTGCTATTTTAAACAAAAAAGAAAGACGTAGATTTATTAACCAGGTAATTTGAACAACTACGATTTTATTCAGGTAAGGCAATATATTAATAGATAACGTACATACCTAGTATAGGATATAAAGTGTTGGCGTTGACATAACTTCTTTCAAGACTTTGAACACCTTTGAACAAATCGCTTTTTGTACAAGTCTTATAGTAGAATCACTTGAAGGTCTATAGAAGTTGTATTCGATTATCCAAAAATTCAATACATTTCATGTTGATAAAATGATAATAAATTGTAAATATTAATGAGATGTAATAATAGTTCTGAAATTGCTACCGACTGCGGTACCGTTGTTTCGGCAACAATTTTAGTGTATTGCAACATTGTACATGAAGTGGCTCTGAAATTTTATCATCCTGTTTACCCTTACTATATACGATCACGCAACCCTTACCTGCAAGTGACGACATACTATGCGGAATAATACTAGAGACTGAAAGCTTTTCGCGTCGTGTTTTTCACTATAATACTCTGTTGAATTAATGTTTTAGAGAAATCACAAATTACATAAGTACACGAGCAAAGTAAACTTTGGTCTGTTTTTCTGTAGTAGTCATAATGCAGTAGGTAGAGCAGGTAGCAGTAGAATATTAATCGAAATAATTTTCAAACTCGTTTGACTAATAGAAATTTAGAGTGCTTAAATGCAGTTTTGTTGCACCAGTCGAATCGATTGAAAGAGCCTACTAGATGAGAGTCTCTTAAATTGAACAACAATTCAGTGAAGTAATCAAATGTAAATAAAATTAAATGTAATATAAAGTGATTGATCGGCATCTACGGTACAGAAAAATCTACTTTTTCTAGATGCGATTCTGATTTTTGGCGCAGGGTTTAGTGAACCATTTCAATCATTTTTACCAGTTTTTACCAAAGAAAATGTCTAAAAATGCTACACTAGAAGGCTTGAATTTTGAACACACATTCAGTTTTAGTATTTAATCCTTTATTTAACACTTTCACACCACATAACAGAATTAATACGTTCATCTCACTCCACTTAAAACAATATTCTCATTACTCCCTTCTTTATTTCATAGCCTATTCCCAAAACTGGTTCTTCCTTATGAGTTCATTAGAAGCATGCCGATGCCTATTTTTCCCTCTGTTGTTTAACATAATCACAGTCGTTACATCATTTATTCAATTTCACGGCTGCCTAATAAGTTAGCGAGCACTCGTCTCACAAGCATTAGGGTAATAGCTTTGTCGATGCAAGCGGCGCCGAGTGAACTTCATAACTAATGAGTTGGGTTGATAAAGCGAGATGACTAATGATGAATAATTTGTAATCGAAATAATCAAAGTTCTTTATACTTAAATATTATTGATGTACAAAAGTATAAAAGATATGCGTAATCTTAATTTTCAAGTAAGTAAGTTTGTGTCTATTATTATTATTAGCGACAACTAAAGTGGCTTGTAAGTTGTCTATAGAATAAACCTTTACCAAAATACGTTAAATTACTAAATACGTTTTTGAGTCTGTGTATTAAACTAACTAACTAACGCAGTATACATAACATGAACATATTATAACGTTAAAAATTAAAGTGATAGATATGGACATTACGGAACATGACATGTAAATTCACGGACATTTTGGTAGGAATAAATTATGCAGCACCCATAAATTACCCTTTTTCTTACGTAAGCATATAATATGCAGTGAGTTTCAAAAATTTTAATTGTTTCCATTATTATTGATGCGAAGTTAAAATTGTTACGGCTTCACTCGTTTATAGGTTATTATTTTGATTGTATACATTATAAATTTAGAAATTAAAGACTTTGTAGCGGTTTGAAAACGTAATTTACTTGAGATTATTTCATGGACCCATGAGTCCCGGCCCTTGTGTAGTCTCCGAGTTTAATAAAATCCATACTAATATTATAAATGCGAAAGTAACTCTGTCTGTCTGTTACTCAATCACGCCCTAACTACTGAACCAATTTGCATGAAATTTGGTATAGAGATATTTTGATACCCGAGAAAGGACATAGGATAGGTTTTATCCCGGAAATCCCACAGGAACGGGAACTATGCGGGTTTTTCTTTGACTGCGCGGGCGATGCCGCGGGTGGAAAGCTAGTAATGAATAAATTGTGTTTTGAAAGTATGAAACTGTAGAGGTGAATCATTTTAATAGGTTGAACTTTTATAAATCTAATTTATTTTTTATAATTAAAACGGTATTACACCAATTACAGCGCATTAAATAATTTATATTACATTTTATGAAAAAAAAAATCAAATCAAATTACAACTTATAATTTGATTTGATTTTATTCATATAAGTCAAATAGGGTTGTAGAGATAGAGTTATAATGACCTTTATATATTTACTAAAAGCAACTTTTTAATAATATTTTAAACCATTCTTAAGTCCACCTTTACTTGCCATTTTACTCTATTTCATAAGTTTTTCTATATCTAAAAATACTATTTAAATTAATACATTTTGTAGGCAAATAAATGAATCAATTTCAATATAAAACAAATTTATTTTCCGGTACAAGCATATGCAATTAAATGCAGTAAAGCACTATCTAAATAATCATGAAATACAGGTAATAACTTAAAAGCCTGTAATTTCCATCTATACATTGAAATGATTGAACATCGAACTGTTGATACTATTATTTATTCTGTGCATTCATTTTGTTTCTGCCACCACATTAAGCCATTAGGATATTGTAGGATTTACATAAAACCAAGTTTATTTGCCATCACATTTTTATAATGCTAGTTTATTTAATTTAATAATGATTTTTTAACGAAAAATATACAAAATAACATATAAACTGTTCAATCGATGCCATAAAGTTCGGTAGATCCGATCTTTACAAGCAATTTGAAAGAGTTGTTTAGAATATAACTATAATATATTATGCTAATGATATATTCAACGATAATAAACAATACAAAATAAATCTAGTGTTACGTAAAACAATGTCACAAATGGCTTCAATAAGTAATGGTCCGTTTTCGCGGTTTTACGAGCGTGCCGAGTGCAAACAGAGGAATTCCAAGTTTTGTAACAATGTCTTAAATAAATTACCAAAGAGGGCATTGTGTGGTTTCGTTATCATAAATTGTGACTCAAATGTGCCTTCGACGAGGACAGGGGAATGAAAAATAAATTATTTTAAAAGGCTACGCTACATGTTTAATATATGAGCCTGAGTTGAGCGAATACCTATCTAAAGTCTATAAGTACTGTAAAGTTTGTTTGTTTGAACGCGTTTATTAAGTATCTACTTCACCGATTTAAAAAATGTAGGTATATTCCAACGTTGCATATATGTAAGTGATAAGATGAACATTATAGGCTATGTAGGTAACACAATCTACGACTGAAGCTGGGGCAGACTGCTTGTTTAAACACATTTTCAGTATCTCTTATCGAATGAGCGTGAACTTATAATCACATGAACAATATTTTAAATTGACTGCTAATTCTCCAAGATCATATATTTTAAAGTTACAAAGCAACAGAAGCTCAACTGAAATCACAAAATTTTACCATCACATTTCTCAATATCCAAAAATCCCCAATCATAAATCGCGCTGTATTAAAAACAGTTACAATAACGACACATTTCAAATTTCCATCGCCATTGAATGAAGTCCGCAAAGTTTAACAGGCATATTGAATTGCATTCAGCTCGGCTTCGGCTAACGAGTCATGTATTTTGCACCAATACGTAGCTGCCCAACACCTTTTAGTGCCCTCAAAATAATTGTGCCTTTGTGAAATACTGTAGCTTTTTATAGTTTGATTGCTGTTGCACGAATTTCAATGTGAATGCAGTTGCGTATTCTGCTATGTTGTAATTGAACTTTGATTATTATTATAAGAGACGTATAGCTAATTTTGCCCCAAAAATGATTCCTTCTGGTTTATGGACTTTATGGTGAAAATAATTAAATATTAAAGAGCTTTATCTAACACGTTACTTAAAATAACCGAATACACTGTAAAATACATTTCCTTATAAGCATGCAAAAAATGCAATCGCATCTTGCGACACCTCACTGTATTTTAAAAGAAAATTTCCACACTTTATTTCACAACATTTAGGTAGTTTATTTTTTCCATTGCACCTTAATGTAATTACACTTTTCTTCCCGATTTCCGCTACCAGAAGACCTTACAAAGTAACAGTGCAGAATCCATTGGAAATATAGAAAAGACGTAGAAAAGCTTAGAACATCGAACCAAGGATCTTATTTATGTAATTGTTAAGGCTATATGCAACACATTTACTGGTGTGGTTTCTTTTGTACAACGTTCACTAGCTTTTGCGAATGCTACATGTATAGGAATGAGA
Source organism: Colias croceus (assembly GCF_905220415.1). Taxonomy (NCBI): domain Eukaryota; kingdom Metazoa; phylum Arthropoda; class Insecta; order Lepidoptera; family Pieridae; genus Colias; species Colias croceus. The sequence goes on from NC_059547.1 coordinate 3,513,044, forward strand.
TCGAACAAGCTGTTTGAGATAAAACAGCTCTATGTTCCTAGTTTTCCTTTTATTGATTCTTAGTTGCAATTTATGTTATTTGGTTTTAATTTGATGTATTTCATATTTTTAATACTGAACTGCTTTATTATCATTTGAAGAAGAGTTTAAAAAGAGGAATTAAAAAATTTTTTGCCGATGCTTTTTGTAGAAGTGACGTTCTGAATGGATATAGTTTAAATAAACTGCATAACTAGGTACTTTATTATACCTTCTTATTATTCTTATAAACTTCGCAAATTCCGATAATATGTCGGTTTTTCTCCGCCATCGATTTTCCTAGTCTTTTATTTTCATCTTTCTTTCAGAACGATAATGCAGCCTGAAGTCTATTTTAAGATTACGGGTTCCTTCGATGTTCACTGAGGTTTAAATATTTCTAGGCTATATTTAAAAATTTCTATTTAGGTTAGTCCTATCAGATATTATAATGTTCTCGTTTCTTCAGTTATTTTAGTAGTGTTTAGGAAAGGTAATAAGGATTAATGATGCAAGAACATATTTTGTTTGTATGAGGGGCCAGTTTTGTGACTTATCACTTATTTATCAAACTAATTTTTGTAAAACAGAACTTCGCCAAATTTTTCTTTTACTCAGAATAAAGTATAGTAATTGTTTATTAGTTCTTAAAATGCATACTTCAGAAATTCAGCATCATCATCATCATCATCAGCCCATATACGTTCCCAGGGACACGGGCCTCCTATGAGGGTACAGGCCATAATCCACCACGCTGGCCAAGTGCGTGTTGGCGGATGACACATGTCGTCAAACTTTTTGAAATTCATATCATCTGAAAAATATAATAATAATGCTTGCCATTATCTTTAATGATGTCGAAAAAACTTTCAACTACATATTGTGTTTCCTGTTCTGTGGTAAAAGCTCTAGAGTAAAGAACATTTAAAATAAATGATGCATGTATCCTAAAATCTTTATAATTTTTAAACAAACAAATGTTGTGTACAAAGCGGGATTTAAATCATGTCTAAAATTTGTATATAAACAATAACATACTTACTTTCATACCTAGAGGTCATATATCCACTATCGTCAAGAATGTTTTTCATCTTGATTATTTTAAAACAACCATACATTGTGTACTTTCAATAAAGGGGAATTTAAATCACGTCTAACATTTTTATACATACATAAACAACAACAATCATTATAAGTAGGTCATATTCTATAATAAAGAATGAAAGTTCTAACCGTATCGCATACATACGAAGCAAGGCAATAAATCCCCCGCATTACGTTTACAACTTAATTGTAAAATCCAATTAAAATTTCCCTTCTATCCTCATTTGAATTGTCACGTGTTGCTAACGACCAATATGCTAAGTGCTTCCGCGAACGCCTTAATCTATGACTCGTTCTAGTCAGCATTTTTACACCATACTGCGTACATTGTAAGAATGTGAAAGGGTGATTTTAAGAGCATCAGTTAGGTTAGAATGCTTTTGAAAATGAGCATAGGAAATGGTCAAAAGAATGAAATACATTTTGAAGAAATTGTGCTTGTATTAAAGTCAGTCGTGTACTTGTTAATAGTCTATCAGTATAGCTAAGAATAGAATGCCTTAAACAATGAGGATATAAATTAGTCAAAACGTGGTCAAAACCATGAAACGTGTTTTGAAGAAAATGCATTTCTAAATAATAAAGTTGACAGATAAAGTGGACTAGATTGCGTTCGGGCAAATAAAATATTTAAGCCAATATCCATTGAAATAAAGTATAAATGATCCCACCAAAAACATTTTCATGTAAAATGTTGCCAAGACAAGCCCATATGACTCGCACTGTCAAAAAGTTATCAGATCTCATGTAGAGCGAAGCTTCTAACACTACACGCCCTAACTCTACAAGGCCTAACTTCACAAACTCTACACCTTAGTCAAAATATGTGGCTTGGCCATTTCGCTACATTCACATCGGCGTAAGGTGAAAAATTAATTCACTGTGCATTACTTTTGTGTTATACAATAGTTCTTGTAGTAACGAACGGCATATATCTAGGGGAACCAAGTTTTAGATTATTAGATTAGACCTCTAGCGTCATCAAATTTTAATTTAAAATTACAGGTCTCATACAAACTCCCATCCCCTAGTTTAAGGGGTTGGGGGATGAAAGTTACAAGTTTTATAATTTTTTTGTTGTTTGTGTGCTAATACTAGCTTACATACAAAGTTTCAGCTTTCTAGGACATTAGGAAATACCTTAAGAATTTTGATGATCATCAGTGAGTCAGTGACGAAATTAGCGTTTTTTAGATATAAATAAAATCTGAAGTATAAAAGCTAATGTAATTAAAACTTAATATGTTCAATAAGTCCGCTATTGACGATATATCCCGAAAAATTTGTTGATCTAGCATAATCCAAACCCAAGATATGAGGGTTCAAAAAAACGTCGAAGCGCTTCGAGAAAAGCTAGGTAGTGCCCGTGCTTGTTCGCTTGGCTCGTCTTGGCGGGGGCACTACCGTGCCCCCAAATAGTGTTTATGTCTGTGTCGGTGTCTGTGTCTGTGTCGGTGTCTGTGTCTGTGTCGGTGTCGGTGTCAGTGTCTGTGTCTGTGTCTGTGTCTGTGTCTTTGTCTGTGTCTGTGTCTGTGTCAGCGTCTGTGTCTGTGTCTGTGTCTGTGTCTGAGTCTGTGTCTGTGTCTGAGTCTGTGTCTGAGTCTGAGTCTGTGTCTGTGTCGGTGTCGGTGTCGGTGTCTGTGTCTGTGTCTGTGTCTGTGTCGGTGTCTGAGTCTGTGTCTGTGTCTGTGTCTGTGTCTGTGTCGGTGTCTGTGTCTGTGTCTGTGTCTGTGTCAGCGTCTGTGTCTGTGTCTGTGTCTGTGTCTTTGTCTGTGTCTGTGTCTGTGTCAGCGTCTGTGTCTGTGTCTGTGTCTGAGTCTGTGTCTGTGTCTGAGTCTGTGTCTGAGTCTGAGTCTGTGTCGGTGTCGGTGTCGGTGTCGGTGTCTGTGTTGGTGTCGGTGTCGGTGTCTGTGTCTGTGTCTGTGTCGGTGTCTGTGTCGGTGTCTGTGTTGGTGTCTGTGTCGGTGTCTGTGTCTGTGTCGGTGTCGGTGTCTGTGTCTGTGTCTGTGTCGGTGTCTGTGTCTGTGTCTGTGTCGGTGTTTGTGTCTGTGTCTGTGTCTGTGTCTGTGTCGGTGTCTGTCTGTGTCTGTGTCTGTGTCTGTGTTTGTGTCGGTGTCTGTGTCTGTGTCGGTGTCTGTGTCTGTGTCGGTGTCGGTGTCTGTGTCTGTGTCGGTGTCGGTGTCTGTGTCTGTGTCGGTGTCGGTGTCTGTGTCTGTGTCGGTGCCTGTGTCTGTGTCAGTGTCGGCGTCTGTGTCTGTGTCAGTGTCTGAATCTGTGTCTGAGTCTGTGTCTGTGTCAGTGTCTGAATCTGTGTCTGAGTCTGTGTCTGTGTCTGGGTCTGTGTCTGTGTTGGTGTCTGTGTCGGTGTCTGTGTCGGTGTCGGTGTCGGTGTTGGTGTCTGTGTCTGTGTCTGTGTCTGTCTGTGTCTGTGTCTGTGTCTGTGTCAGTGTCAGTGTCTGTGTCTGTGTCGGTGTCTGTGTCTGTGTCTGAGTCTGTGTCTGAGTCTGTGTCTGTGTCGGTGTCGGTGTCTGTGTCTGTGTCTGTCTCGGTGTCTGTGTCGGTGTCTGAGTCTGTGTCTGTGTCTGTGTCTGTGTCGGTGTCTGTGTTGGTGTCTGTGTTGGTGTCTGTGTCGGTGTCTGTGTCTGTGTCGGTGTCGGTGTCTGTGTCTGTGTCTGTGTCTGTGTCAGTGTCAGTGTCAGTGTCAGTGTCTGTGTCTGTGTCAGTGTCAGTGTCAGGTTCAGTGTCAGTGTCAGTGTCTGTGTCTGTGTCTGTGTCTGTGTTAGCGTCTGTGTCGGTGTCTGTCTGAGTCTGTGTCTGTGTCTGTGTCAGCGTCTGTGTCTGTGTCAGCTTCTGTGTCTGTGTCTGTGTCTGAGTCTGTGTCTGAGTCTGTGTCTGTGTCTGTGTCAGCTTCTGTGTCGGTGTTGGTGTCTGTGTCTGTGTCAGTGTCGGTGTTTGAGTCTGTGTCAGTGTCAGTGTCAGTGTCAGTGTCAGTGTCAGTGTCAGTGTCAGTGTCAGTGTCAGTGTCAGCGTCTGTGTCTGTGTCTGTGTCTGAGTCTATGTCTAAGTCTGTGTCTGAGTCTGTGTCTGTGTCGGTGTCGGTGTCGGTGTCTGTGTCTGTGTCTGTGTCGGTGTCTGTGTCGGTGTCTGTGTTGGTGTCTGTGTCGGTGTCTGAGTCAGTGTCTGTGTCTGAGTCTGTGTCTGAGTCTGTGTCTGTGTCTGTGTCAGCTTCTGTGTCGGTGTTGGTGTCTGTGTCTGTGTCAGTGTCGGTGTTTGAGTCTGTGTCAGTGTCAGTGTCAGTGTCAGTGTCAGTGTCAGTGTCAGTGTCAGTGTCAGTGTCAGTGTCAGTGTCAGTGTCAGTGTCAGTGTCAGTGTCAGCGTCTGTGTCTGTGTCTGTGTCTGAGTCTGTGTCTGTGTCGGTGTCGGTGTCGGTGTCTGTGTCTGTGTCTGTGTCTGTGTCGGTGTCGGTGTCGGTGTCTGTGTCTGTGTCTGAGTCAGTGTCTGTGTCTGTGTCTGAGTCTGTGTCTGTGTCTGAGTCTGTGTCTGTGTCTGTGTCAGCTTCTGTGTCGGTGTTGGTGTCTGTGTCTGTGTCAGTGTCGGTGTTTGAGTCTGTGTCAGTGTCAGTGTCAGTGTCAGTGTCAGTGTCAGTGTCAGTGTCAGGTTCAGTGTCAGTGTCAGTGTCTGTGTCTGTGTCTGTGTCTGTGTCAGCGTCTGTGTCGGTGTCTGTCTGTGTCTGTGTCGGTGTCGGTGTCGGTGTCTGTGTCTGTGTCTGAGTCAGTGTCTGTGTCTGTGTCTGAGTCTGTGTCTGTGTCTGTGTCAGCGTCTGTGTCTGTGTCTGCTTCTGTGTCTGTGTCTGTGTCTGAGTCTATGTCTGAGTCTGTGTCTGTGTCTGTGTCAGCTTCTGTGTCGGTGTTGGTGTCTGTGTCTGTGTCAGTGTCGGTGTTTGAGTCTGTGTCAGTGTCAGTGTCAGTGTCAGTGTCAGTGTCAGTGTCAGTGTCAATGTCAGTGTCAGTGTCAGTGTCAGTGTCAGTGTCAGTGTCAGCGTCTGTGTCTATGTCTGAGTCTGTGTCTGAGTCTGTGTCTGTGTCGGTGTCGGTGTCAGTGTCTGTGTCTGTGTCTGTGTCTGTGTCGGTGTCGGTGTCGGTGTCTGTGTCTGTGTCTGAGTCAGTGTCTGTGTCTGTGTCTGAGTCTGTGTCTGTGTCTGTGTCAGCGTCTGTGTCTGTGTCAGCTTCTGTGTCTGTGTCTGTGTCTGAGTCTGTGTCTGAGCCTGTGTCTGTGTCTGTGTCAGCTTCTGTGTCGGTGTTGGTGTCTGTGTCTGTGTCAGTGTCGGTGTTTGAGTCTGTGTCAGTGTCAGTGTCAGTGTCTGTGTCTGTGTCTGTGTCAGTGTCAGTGTCAGTGTCAGTGTCAGTGTCAGTGTCAGTGTCAGTGTCAGTGTCAGTGTCAGTGTCAGTGTCAGTGTCAGTGTCAGTGTCAGCGTCTGTGTCTGTGTCTGTGTCTGTGTCTGAGTCTATGTCTGAGTCTGTGTCTGAGTCTGTGTCTGTGTCGGTGTCGGTGTCGGTGTCTGTGTCTGTGTCTGTGTCGGTGTCTGTGTCGGTGTCTGTGTTGGTGTCTGTGTCGGTGTCTGTGTCTGTGTCGGTGTCTGTGTCTGTGTCGGTGTCTGTGTCTGTGTCTGTGTCGGTGTCGGTGTCTGTGTCTGTGTCTGTGTCTGTGTCGGTGTCTGTGTCTGTGTCGGTGTCGGTGTCTGTGTCTGTGTCAGTGTCTGTGTCGGTGTCTGAGTCTGTGTCGGTGTCTGTGTCTGAGTCTGTGTCTGAGTCTGTGTCTGTGTCGGTGTCGGTGTCTGTGTCTGTCTCGGTGTCTGTGTCGGTGTCTGAGTCTGTGTCTGTGTCTGTGTCCGTGTCGGTGTCTGTGTTGGTGTCTGTGTTGGTGTCTGTGTCGGTGTCTGTGTCTGTGTCTGTGTCGGTGTCGGTGTCTGTGTCTGTGTCTGTGTCTGTGTCAGTGTCAGTGTCAGTGTCAGTGTCAGTGTCAGTGTCAGTGTCAGTGTCAGTGTCAGTGTCAGTGTCAGTGTCAGTGTCAGAGTCAGTGTCAGTGTCAGTGTCAGTGTCAGTGTCAGTGTCAGTGTCAGTGTCAGTGTCAGCGTCTGTGTCTGTGTCTGTGTCTGAGTCTATGTCTGAGTCTGTGTCTGAGTCTGTGTCTGTGTCGGTGTCGGTGTCTGTGTCTGTGTCGGTGTCTGTGTCTGTGTCGGTGTCTGTGTCGGTGTTTGTGTTGGTGTCTGTGTCTAGTTTAAGGGGTTGTGGGATGAAAGTTACAAGTTTTATAATTTTTTTGTTATTTGTGTGCTAATACTAGCTTACATACAAAATTTCAGCTGTCGGTGTCTGAGTCTGTGTCTGTGTCTGTGTCCGTGTCGGTGTCTGTGTTGGTGTCTGTGTTGGTGTCTGTGTCGGTGTCTGTGTCGGTGTCGGTGTCTGTGTCTGTGTCTGTGTCTGTGTCGGTGTCGGTGTCGGTGTCTGTGTCTGTGTCTGAGTCAGTGTCTGTGTCTGTGTCTGAGTCTGTGTCTGTGTCTGAGTCTGTGTCTGTGTCTGTGTCAGCTTCTGTGTCGGTGTTGGTGTCTGTGTCTGTGTCAGTGTCGGTGTTTGAGTCTGTGTCAGTGTCAGTGTCAGTGTCAGTGTCAGTGTCAGTGTCAGTGTCAGGTTCAGTGTCAGTGTCAGTGTCTGTGTCTGTGTCTGTGTCTGTGTCAGCGTCTGTGTCGGTGTCTGTCTGTGTCTGTGTCGGTGTCGGTGTCGGTGTCTGTGTCTGTGTCTGAGTCAGTGTCTGTGTCTGTGTCTGAGTCTGTGTCTGTGTCTGTGTCAGCGTCTGTGTCTGTGTCAGCTTCTGTGTCTGTGTCTGTGTCTGAGTCTATGTCTGAGTCTGTGTCTGTGTCTGTGTCAGCTTCTGTGTCGGTGTTGGTGTCTGTGTCTGTGTCAGTGTCAGTGTCAGTGTCAGTGTCAGTGTCAGTGTCAGTGTCAGTGTCAGTGTCAGTGTCAGTGTCAGTGTCAGTGTCAGTGTCAGTGTCAGAGTCAGTGTCAGTGTCAGTGTCAGTGTCAGTGTCAGTGTCAGTGTCAGTGTCTGAGTCTGTGTCTGTGTCTGTGTCTGTGTCTGAGTCTGTGTATGTGTCAGCGTCTGTGTCTGTGTCTGTGTCTGAGTCTATGTCTGAGTCTGTGTCTGTGTCGGTGTCGGTGTCTGTGTCTGTGTCTGTGTCGGTGTCTGTGTCGGTGTCTGTGTTGGTGTCTGTGTCGGTGTCTGTGTCTGAGTCTGTGTCTGTGTCAGCGTCTGTGTCTGTGTCTGAGTCTGTGTCTGTGTCTGTGTCTGTGTCTGTGTCTGTGTCTGTGTCTGTGTCTGTGTATGTGTTTGTGTCTGTGTCTGTGTCTGTGTCTGTGTCTGTGTCTGTGTCGGTGTCGGTGTTGGTGTCTGTGTCTGTGTCTGTGTCGGTGTCGGTGTCGGTGTCTGTGTCTGTGTCTGTGTCTGTGTCTGTATCTCTCTCTGTGTCTGTGTCTGTGTCGGTGTCTGTGTCTGTGTTGGTGTCTGTGTCGGTGTCTGTGTCTGTGTCGGTGTCGGTGTCTGTGTCTGTGTCTGTGTCTGTGTCTGTGTCTGTGTCTGTGTCTGTGTCTGTGTCTGTGTCTGTGTCGGTGTCTGTGTCGGTGTCTGTGTCTAGTTTAAGGGGTTGTGGGATGAAAGTTACAAGTTTTATAATTTTTTTGTTATTTGTGTGCTAATACTAGCTTACATACAAAATTTCAGCTTTCTAGGACATTAGGAAATACCTTAAGAATTTTGATGATCATCAGTGAGTCAGTGATGAAATTAGCGTTTTTTAGATATAAATAAAATCTGAAATATAAAAGCTAATGTAATTAAAACTTAATTTGTTCAATAATTCCGCTATTGACAATATATTATCCCGAAAATTTTGTTGATCTAGCATAATCCAAACCCAAGTTATGAGGGTTCAAAAAAACGTCGAAGCGCTTCGAGAAAAGATAGCTGGTAGTGCCCGTGTGCTTCGCTTTCTTCTTTGGCTAGTCTTGGCGGGGGCACTACCGTGCCCCCAGATGTATGTAATAAAAAATATGTAAGTATGGCAATAGCTTTTAATAGTGCAAATCAAGGGTATTGTAAAAAATATAAATATTATAGACGAGGAAAAGTCTTGCATTATGACATATTTTGATGATTAAAAATAGTCCAAAAACATTAAAAACCGATTTATTATATCGAGACGAGCTTATTGTGAAATGTTCAAAGAATTGAATAAAAGCAGTAGCAATGAACTCCAGTTGATTAACCTAATTAAATCTACGCGAAATGAACGTTTTGTTACTGAAATGTTTCAGTTGGTATTCTGATATTTTTTTTAACAAATTAGTTAATGGCAAAGGTCATTTTTATAAATTTTGTGAATCACGTTTTTAATAGTAGAACAAAATAGGGAAAACCGTAATTTATAAACCGACTAGCGGTTCGCCCCGGCTTCGCCCGTGGTACCTACATGTTTACGTTTTTTTTTTCATAAAAACTATCTTATCTCTCAAGTTGGATCGAACTGCACATGATGTGCGAGTTTGATTATAATCGGTTAAGTGGTTTAGGAGTCCATTGAGGACAAACATTGTGACATGAGATTTATATATATTAAAGAATATAAATATTAAAGATTTAAATCACGGTTGATTGAAATGTTATGTTTTTCAGTAATTAGATTAAATTAAGTCTATAAAAGATTAATCGATTTATTTATATTTTATACATATGTGATGTGTTTTAATTTCGTTGCTCTAGGTAACAACTAAAATTTTGCATTTTACTTTAAAATGGAAAATGTATGCTGTGATTTTATAAAATTCTTAGTCTCTTCATTATGCAAGGATGCTTTAAATGCAGTCAGTATTATAAAAATTAAAAAAATCTTAGAAATTGTTTCTAATAATATAGTATATTCTGTTTTAATAAATAACTTATCTTATCTGCTTTACACATTTTATTAAAACCTTTTCATCTATAAGGCTTATAAAACTTACATAATAGAATGAAACATGTACATTGGTAGCTGCTATATATCAGACACCATTCCTTAATATTTTAATCACCATATTTTTTACGATAAACTCCAAATAATCTGTGCATTCCACAGATTACCGCAAGATTAGATACCGCAAGGAAATATATAATTAACACACAAAAAAAATGAAACTGTACTTAAAATTAATTTTACATCCACTTGCCCTTTTACGTAGCAAAAGCAACAATTTACGCAAAAGTTCCCCCTTTAATTATTTATTTACAGCCAACAGATGAAGATACTTACCTTGTTATGTCACTCAAGTGAAGAGACTTCAAGTAAAGGTATCACTGGAGAGCATTCGATTTCCTGATAAATTAAAATGAAGTCTATTCAATGCTAATAAGGTTTAAATTTATAAGCTCCTCGAGATATGTTTCAACACGCTCAGCCGCGCAGGCTTCATATTTCTTCGCTTTATTTTCAATGCAGCGTTGATTGCTCAGATAAAAGATGATGGCTTTTCAAGTACTCTTATGACATTACATGGGGTGATATTAACAATACGATTTTCATTTCAAGCAACATTGTTTAAAAGGAAAATTACAATTTTCAGGGACTTGTTTTCATTGAAGAGCGTTTCCAATAGAAGATTTGATGGGTATTTTATTATCATTCTGACTCTATTTGGACATGGAACCTGAGAATAATTAAATTTTATCTTGAAAATTATTATATAGTTAAATACAAAAATAAAGGTTGATGCATTTTTGTTGTAAAAGTAAAATAAATTAATACCTTAAACTTCTTGTTTTTTTTTTTTACGAATCCATAAAAATACAATAGCATCATACCGATAGAGATTTTGTTAAATTAGTTTTAATATCTGTTTTTGTCTATATCAATTTCCCCTACAAAACAAACGGGACTATTGAGATCTAGAATGTTCTATAAAAATTTGGAAAGTCGAATTCACAGTCCGACAATACAAAACGGGGGCACAACTTCCGTACGCGGTTACAGTTTTTAGTTTTCATTCAAGGCAAATGCAATTATGCTTTAAGGTTAAACGTCTAGAATATTCGAGCTCTCGATCTGACCTTCAGTACCGTAATAGACGAAAAATGTTCACTTGTGTACGAAATTCTGCTTTAATTTTGGGGCTAGCTTATACTTTATTACTATGTTTATCGTCTATGCGATGTATTGATTTAATTATATGGGAAACTAGCGGTCGTCCGCGGGTTCACACTGGCCTTAATTAGCCTACATCCGCTTTATTAGCATTGAACCTACAAATATAAGCTATCGGTATTACGTTTCATATACATAGTATAAATATTATAAATGCGAAAGTAACTCTGTCTGTTTGTCTGTCTGTTACGCTTTCCCGCTTAAACCTCTCTACCGATTTTGATGAAATTTGGCACAGACAAACTTTAGACCCTGAGGCTACCTTTTATAGCGAAATATGTACCACGGGCGAAGCCGGGGCGGACCGCTAGTACTTCATACTTCATACTTTCGAAGTATGAAAGTTAGAGACGTGTATGTATTACTATGGAACTATTCTACAAGTATTGTGTAGAAGTTTGCGTTTCATCTTCAATTGAGACACAGTCGCTTCGGGGTTGCTACTACACTCGAAGAACAACGGCGCCATATTGGTAGCATATTTACACTTTATCAGAAAGAAAGAAAGAAAGAAAATACATTTATTTTAATGTCTTGCCACACAGGAAAAAAAATTGAGAATAGTAAGATACAATAAAGTTTGGATGCGAAGAAAACAGAAAATTATATTAAATACTAATTAAACCTAAACACATAGGGTCTGTGCAGCATCAAACATTAAAAAAGGAAACCACTCGGTGATATTCTGTGATGCAGAGGCATCGCAGCACCGGTTTTCAGTGGGCCCTCCTCGACAGTCAAAGGCACAGTGTAAATTTTTTACATAATATATTTATATAGTTTGGAGAAAGCAAAAGGTATACATAAATAATTAATATATTTAAAAAAAGAAAACATATTACATAAATATACAATATACATAATTACATTATAATTTGTATGTTATAGAATTATAGTAACTTTACTACATATATATTGACTAGGTTGTAAGGAGATCAAACAATGCGAAACATTTAGTTACCATGCAACTAAAGCTGGCCTACCTGCTTTACGATTAGATAATTTTTATATTTATTTTTAAAATTAGTCACAGATTGAATGTTGCGATAAGGCGGAGGCAGGTTGTTCCAACATTTAGTTGCATTGTACTTAAAACTGCCTCTGAATGCGTTTGTATGAAATTTTTGAAAATACATTATGTACGGCGTTGCCCTAGTATTATATCTGCTGTTTATATTACGCCCCCAAATTATTTTATCATGGAGATACTCAGGTTTAGTAGACTTTACTATCCCAAATAGTAAGGTGGCAAAATGCATGTGCCGTCGATTTTCCATGTTTAATATTTTGGCTTTATTAAGATAAGGTGATATATGATGCCTAGAAGGTATGTTCCAGCAAAATCGAGCACATGCATTTTGAACCCGCTGAATAGCATTCTTAGTTCTTTTAAGTAAACGAGGACCGTATACAGTATCTCCATAATCAAATTTTGAGAGAATTAATGTTACGTTCTTGATTCACATATAGGTTATATGAAACGTACAAATTCTATTTCTGCATTTCTATGTAGCTAAAAATGTTATAATAAGTAAGATTAGGAGCATCGTGTAAACAAAAAATCGTGGATCACGTTATTCTTTTGTATGACGAAATGTAGCTACTCGGTTTTTTTATCTTTATGATAAGACTAGATATCCGCCCGCGGCTTCGCCCGCGTTTTCTGAGAAAAACTCGCATCGGGAACTATTCCCGTGGGATTTCCGGAATAAAACCTATCCTATGTGTTAATCCAAATTACCCTCTATATGTGTGCTTAATATCATTGTAATCGGTTCAGTAGTATTTGCATGAAAGAGTAACAAACACACACACATCCTCACAAACTTTCGCATTTTGAATATTAGTAGGATATTAATACCAACTACATACATTGTTACAATGTTTATCTTACATTACTTACTTTTATACATCGGACTACAGAATAAAGAAATAGATTTGCGGTCACATTCTGTGTGATAACTAGATTTACATGTATATAAATCAGCAAATATTATATAGTAATATTACGCCTTAATGTAACAAACTATTCTAGGCATTATTAAATAGGCAATTGAATGTGACTGATGATAGCATGTCTGCAGCAATGATCTTGAACTGTTCAACCAGTGACAGCTTGTATACTTAGGCTGGTTGCAGAGCTTGACCGACCGTCAGTGCGTACTGTCGGTCCTGACAATACGCATCAACAATTGTATGACTATGACACTAAGACTGGTTGCAAAGCTTGACCATCAGTGCGTACGTCAGTCGCGCTTGTCATATGTATGGAAATTCATAAAACCGTTCATAGCTAGACCGACCATACGCACGCGTATTGTCATGCGCGTGCGTATGGTCGGTCTAGCTCTGCAACCAGCCCAACTGTTTACATATTAATTTGTGTATATGTGTATATTCACTGGTAATTGAAAAATACGAATAGCACTTAATATACAAATGTTCCTTTTCTTTATTAACCTTAATTGCTATAAATAATAAATATCACAACCGCAAACGTAAATTAATTAACTGAGGGAATTATTCTTACAATAATTAAATGTAGTAAACATTCAAAATTTAAACAAAAAAAGACTAATTTTAAAGCTTTTTCCTAAAGAGAGAACATGATTACATGAATCCCACAAGTACAAGTATTCACGAACTATCATTCCTGTATAATATTATACCAGGTATTTTCTCAAAGGAAAACTTAAAACGTAAGGGGTTCTTAATATGTATGTATGCGCATAGATACGAGCTGAGCATCGCCCAATCGATGAGGATTAAATTCTACCGATTCATATCCTACGTAATACCGCGGTAAGGGGATTATGTTCGGAATCACTATTTGCTAGATTTAACACAGAAGGTAATTTTGCACATTAATTACTTGCACACCAGATGTTCCCCGCGACACATCAAGTGTAATCCATAAAACCACAACGCTTACGCACAGTTCGAAGCATATTTATTATATTACTAGATTTCCACCCGCGGCTTCGATCACGTTTTCAAAGAAAAGTGCCGGGTAGGTCTTAAGCTACCTAAATATACCAAATTTCATTGTAATTGGTTCAGTAGTTTGGCGTGAAAGACTAACAAACATACATAATATACACATCCATCCTCACAAACTTTCGCATTTATAATATTAGTTGGAAGTATAGGATAGGATAGGATTAGTAGGATAGGATGTTCTCTACATTTACTGATAAGCCTTTCAAACAGTATGCTTTTTGCCGGTTCATCCTATCCATTAGTTACCTCCAGGCCACTTCTGAAATGTTTGCGTTTTGTCTTAGCTATTTACAGTCTTTGTCTTGACGAGGTTTCCAATAAAGTACTTACCTACATATCTTGATATCCGAAGGTAGTGTTTTCTTCATATTATAATGGGAGTGTATAACAACTAAAGAACTAAAGAAAAATGCATCTTTGTTATCTGTTCCTGAATTTTTTTCCAAAGAAAACTAACTAATTCTGTTCCAAAGAAAACTAACCTCCTGGCGTATTAAATTATATTAATGAGAGGAAATCAAAGATATTCATACGTAACAAATTTAAAAATATAAAATCGATTTACATGTATTTTATTTTAAAATTGACTAGTATATTAATTTAATATCTATAAGCACTTTAGTAAAAATTAGTTAAAGTTATGTTCTAGAAAGATATCGGTTCGTTAGCTAAATTGCGACGCGCCGTAAGATAAGGTTACCAACTTAAAGATTGTTCGTAGTTATAAAATGTCACTAGGTATGTGAGTATTCATGGTTTAACTTATGTAAATATAATAGAAGTATGGTTTAATAGATTGTTGGAATCTTCCGTCAGGTCAGTACCTATCAATAAAAATAAAATTATTAATATAAAAATATGCAGCCCACTAAATTATGCTATAAAAATATATTTTATACCCTTAAGGGTTTTAGTTTAAACCTATATAATAATTTTGCGATAAACGTAGTTTTTAAAGAACTTTTATTTTTCAACGTAACTAGCGCCATCTAGTGAGGGGTGGGAATGCCGCGAAAAAGTTTGGTTTCAACCCCGAGGCGTGTTAGAACTTACGTTACTTTAAAGAGGGTGCTGATTCTACATTTTATTTTTAACAGATTTTATTTAAAAGTAGGTGCGAAGTTATATATCTTTTATTATATAATATTTAATGTATATTTAAGATGTATAATTGAAATTGTATATTCTTTAATCGTGTTAGAATTTCGTTCGTGGAACAAAAAAAAAGTTAAGTAGGTACGCACTTAAAGAATTATTTTGTACTTGCGTAAATATTGGGATAGGATAGATTTCGTTCCAGTTCTCTTGTTCAATATTTTATTTCATAGGTAAAAATGTAGTATGTACATTGTACCTACTGTAGTTTGAAGGAGGTACGCAACGGTAACGCCTTTTTTAATATTACCTGAAAATCCAATTCGAACCTGGTACTGATCATTGTTAAGACCTTGGCTTACAATGAAACATCTTAATCTACTAGTTACGTGGAAATTAAATTGTGTTATAATCCTCTTTTGAACCTAACATTTTCAATGGCACATTGTTTTAAAAATTCGTTTTAAATCTATTCCATGGGGAACAATGTAACTCAACATCGTTCGCAAACTCATTTCACTAAACTAAATGAAAGGAAAATTAAGCTCTCTTCAGTGTGGAAGGTGCGATCATACTGACTCAAATAGGGCTGTCAAATTACAATTTTACGTGTGATATGTAATAGGCATGACGACAGTATCCATAAATGATCTTATTAGTGTTTTCAAGGGAAAATGTATACTAAATAAATTAAATATAGTGACTTAAAAATCTAAAAAACATTAAGATTAATGAGATTATCAATAAAATAAAACATTGAAATTCTGCAGTTGGCCATTTTGACTAAAACACGCGTGACGTCACGTTTAAATAAACAACTCACGTCAGATGTATTTTGTTGTTATGAATATGTTGAGAATACGCATTTTTATTTATTTTCTTTTGTTTCACTTATGCTTTATCGACTCAGAACAGAAATATAATTGCGAATTCACAATACGTGGTTTCGGGGTTCTCCGCGCCCACTTTATACAATCATTTCTTATTATTTTCTCGCTTGAAATAATTACTAACACATTTTTGAGCATTATTTTTATGTGGATTCACACTGCAATACTGCACACCACTTATAAACTTTGACATTCGTTTCTATAACACATATTAAATAAATATTTATTTAATTTTCTTCGCAATGCGTACAAATAATTACGTATTTACTAAAGAGTGACGTCACACCTACGCCATGACACCTGCGAGCTGTTATGCCACAGTTTATAAATATTTTGTGAAAAATGGCTTTTATCTTCGTTAAATTTAAGTATATTACCGAAATATAGGGTTTTTCTTGTATAGTAAACGTATACACACATTATGGAAGAGGATTTCAAAATCTTTCGTCATGCCTATTTATTGATTAAAATAAACACAGTTTTTAAATATTCTTGTGTTCAAAATAAATAAGTTATAAAGTCCTTTACAATTACCTATATGCCAAAAATATAATTATGTATATAATATTCTTCTATATATAAGGAATTGTTTCCATAAGGGGAGATATCTAAACAGTACAAATAAAAATATCGATTTGAATAAAAATTTATAAACATCGATAGCTGGAAATAAATAGAGCTCTATTTTAGGTAATATGATGCTGAAATTAATTATATTATAATGTGAAGTATTTAAAAAAAATAACTAAGACAACTGGCTGCAAAAATCTAAAAATGTTTTAAATGTTTAAAAAAATATTGACTCAAAATTATGATATACAATATATTGTAAGTTACCTATAGGTAAGTGTTATTTATATTGTTAGTACGCGGATGGATCGTTGTTTTATTCACAGCCCTAGAGTAAAGCGTCTAATTGGTACGTTATTCAGGTCCACCTAACGAGATATCTCTTGACACCTCGCACGCTTCTCGATCAGATTTCATCAGAAAAATTAATTAACTTTTTATTACTTGATTTTGTGGTGGAATTTGATGATTAAAATATGTTGGTATGGTAAAAGTGATTTGATGTAATGCATTATAATCTAAATAAAATACATATTGTATATGTCTTATTTTTACCAGTAGTTTTATAGTAGGTACCTACCCAATATTAGGATAATAAAGATTTTTACAACAGCAACATTTTAATTTTTATTAATAAAAGCTAAACATATCTTTTCAAGTGACATATCCAAGACGTGAGAGAAAATAAAATAAAAATCCACATTTATTGGGTAACAAGTGAAGCGTATTGAAGTTTTAATTTTCCTTGAGCACTTATGGTATAACGACCTCTGCAATCATTCAACTCTACTCATATAAACACGACCAAGTCTCGCTATATTCCTGTTTTTTTTTTGATATATACTTACTTTAAAAAAAATATATTATGTAAAGACAAATTAAACAACACACACGTTGCATTGACTACTTGACCACAATCGTATTACAATTACTACGCAATCGGATAAGATTTTGTTTTTGATAATAGGTATCTACTTGAAATCAAATCATAGATAGTCTGAGTCTACAAAAGTTACCCTAAATAAAATCAATACCAAGATATCTGTTAGCCGATTATAATACGATGGCAATGCTATTGATTATTCGTCGACCCGAATTAAATTACTTTGGACCTATTTACTATTTTCCTATCTGAGGTACAGTGGACTTATTATTTGTTTTTGTATTGGAAAAATTTACCTGGAACTATTTGTGCAAATAGTCGGGTTGCTGGTATTTTTCGTAAATTTAAGTATTGGTGTCATTGATTCGAAGTAAATTGGATGTTTAACTTTTGGAATTTAGTGCTTTTCTACCTATTTTCTTTTAAATTGTTGAGTATTTAACAATTACAACTCAAGTAAATGTTCTTTTTAGTTTGTAAAGGAAGAGTTAGGTAATAAAGAATTAAAGACATATTAAGGAACAATATAATATTAAGGAAAAATTATCAGTATTCCAACATTTACTTATCTTTTTAGTTGTGTTTAAATTCAAATATACATCGGAACTTATTAAAACACTAGCTTCCGCCCGCTACTCCGTCCGCGCGGATGTCGGTCTTCGCGTGGATGGTTTATTTCTCAATTTTGAGTAGGTAACTCTGACAATGACATCTTATAAATATCTATTGGACCCAAATACGGCTAGGCCTATAATAATACGCAACGTGTGTTCGCGGTTCAGAACAACGTCTATGGATAAAACTGAAAAATTAAGATTAATTTTTTTCTGCGTATTTTTCCAGGATAAAAAGTATCCTATTTTACGCCCAGGATAATAAGGTATAATTATACCAAGTTTCATCGAAATCGAACCGTTAGTTTTCACGTGATGCCTGAACATACAGACAGACAGACAGACAGACAGACCAAATTTTTCTTAATACATATTTGGGTTTGGTATCGATCCAGTAACATCCCCTGCTATTTATTTTTTCAATATTTTCAATGTACAGAATTGACCCTTCTACAGATTTATTATAATATATGTATAGATATGTATGTATAGATTACACAGTAAAATGAGGTAGATTTCTGAGAATATTCACGATGTTAAGTATAAATTCGGATACCTATATATTTTGTTGCATTTAGTACCAGATCATACGATATATCAAAGTTGAAAAATAACGACAAATATGTGTGAGTCCATCGACGTCTATCGCCTCACTGATAGTTACTGCGCAGGTCATCTTAATGAATATAATAGGGTGCAACTATATTCATAAGCGAAGCGTGAGAATGAGCGATTTCATTATTTGTTTGATTTATTGTTTGTTCATTAAGAATTTACAATTTAAACAAGGTTGCTGTAAATATACAATAATGTAAAAAAAATAATTTATAAGTTAACAAAACGATTATACTAATTTCATACTTACTTATTTGGAAGAAACGTATGCCAGCGCTGCACGAATTCATTTGTTGTAAAACATTATACTTCAATCTATTATAAATCATAATCATCATGATAAATTTGGTTTTATTTCAAGTTATTTTTTGTTCTAAGTCTTTGAAACATTGTAACTGGTTATTATGAAAATAATTTTTGTAAATTTCGAAAAATACGTAAGGAACCCATATGAGATCCTATAAAACGAGATGAAATTCTAATGTGTCGTAAGTAATAAGGTTTATTATTTTGAAGTTGCTGATAAATTTGTTTAAAACCTTCCTAAAATAGTATTCGATATGTTGTGTAAATCTTCAATAATCACGTTTATTCATCATCAATTCACATTTTCCATTCGAACGAAGGCGATGAAAAGGTGGTGAAATTGAAATGAAAAAGTTTAATGTTTGAAAACTCAAATATGAAAATTTTGTGTACTAAATAATATAGTGGGCATATTTCTTACTGCTTCATCTGATTTTTTACTCTATATATGTCACTTCTATATTTTTAATTTATTGGTTAGCATTTAAAGAAAAAATTGTAAGTATTCTATGACGCGACGTTATAAAAAACACGATATCTTATGTGCGAAACATGAAACAATTGCACATATTGATTCAAATCGCTCTGCTTATCGCTCCGCTAAGTTCTTATACTCATAAGGTTTATTCGCAGGGCTGCCAACATTCCGAGAATGTAATAGGCAGTAATGGGCGGGCGGAAACAGTCGCATTTTATTAGGTTTCGCCCGGAAAGATACATTCATTTGTAAGCGGCATGTATTTACCTTGTGATTTGTTCGATTCAATAGGATAGGATTGGAATTATGTACAAGATGACGTATTGTTTTGTTAGTTTACGGCAACATTTACAAATAATATGATCTTAGTATTGAAATATGTGGTTTTATTGACTGAAATTGGACTTAACTTTTATAAAAAATACGCAAAATTATGTATATTATGTATTCAATTAAATTAAAAAAAAATTCACAGTTATTAAATAAGTAACTCATTTCAAATCATAAAAGAACATGAAAAATAATCGGATTTCGTACTTTTTTAACAGGTGACGTAGGCGATGCGTCACTTAGGTAAAGCCTAAAGGTCAATACTTCTATAGGTTACCCATCCTACAGGTAATTCGTATGCCTATTTTAGTACAATGGTAATTAGACAATTCGTGTACCTATATCAAGAACAATTAGGTTGGAATGATTGATTATAATTATTCATTGGATTAGGATTAATAATTGTACAGATGAGTAAATAATCATAATTGAATTTATAAAACTTAGCGGTGTATTTTAAAATGACCTAATAAATATAATTATTTTGGAAACTTGTCAAAATCGTTTTTCTATTGATAACTGTGACCTTTTTTCAGGGAAATCTACACTAATATTATAAAGAGGAAAACTTTGTTTGTTTGTTTGTTTGATTGTAATGAATAGGCTGGATAAACTACTGGACCGATTTTGATGAAATTTGGCACAGACAATCTTTAGACCCTGAGAAAGAACATAGGCTACCTTTTATTGCGAAATGTGTACCATGGGCGAAGCCGGGGCGGACCGCTAGTCTTCTATATAATAAAGACGAAATTATTTCATTATTAAAATTTACGTTTTATAATTTCACCTATATACATCTAATCAAACAAGGTTCACTAACAAGGTGGCTGTTGACTTTATAATATGAAAGTTTAATACATCCACTACGAAGTTGCATTCACATGTAATAAATAATTCAATATTCACTAGAAAGCAATCTGAATGCAAGCAAATATTTCCATGTAAACTTACGGCAAACTGCTTTAATATTCAGAGTTTTATTTTATACTAGCTTCCTCCCGCGACTCCGTCCGCGCGGAAAAATTAACGCGGTTTCCCGCAACGTGTGTTCGCGGTTCTACGGAACAACGTCTATGGATAAAACTGAAAAATTAAGATTAATTTTTTTCTACGTATTTTTCCAGGATAAAAAGTATCCTATTTTACGCCCAGGATAATAAGGTATAATTATACCAAGTTTCATCGAAATCGAACCGCTAGTTTTCACGTGATGCCTTCACATACAGACAGACAGACAAAAATTTTTTTAATCACATTTTTGGGTTTGGTATCGATCCAGTAACACCCCCTGGTATTTATTTTTTCAATATTTTCAATGTACAGAATTGACCCTTCTACAGATTTATTATATGTATAGATGAGAAAATATATAAGAGAGGATTACATAATATTTCAACAAACTACATATTATTGAATGCTATTTTGTTAATTGTGTAAACAATCTAGTTTTACTTAGGCGTTATATGGTATTATTTTTTATCTATTACATATAATAAATCTGTAGAAGGGTCAATTCTGTACATTGAAAATATTGAAAAAATAAATAGCAGGATCTTAGGTGTTACTGGATCGATACCAAACCCAAATATGTGATTAAAAAAAATTTGTCTGTCTGTCTGTCTGTATGTGAAGACATCACGTGAAAACTAACGGTTCAATTTCGATGAAACTTGGTATAATTATACCTTATTATCCTGGGCGTAAAATAGGATACTTTTTATCCTGGAAAAATACGTAGAAAATTTTTTTTATCCATAGACGTTATTCTGTAGAACCGCGAACACACGTTGCGTATTATTATAAGCCTAGCCGTATTTGATGCGTATTTGGGTCCAATAGATATTAATTATAAGAATATGTCATTGTCAGAGTTACTCAAAATGGAGAAATAAACCATCCACGCGAAGACCGACATCCGCGCGGACGGAGTCGCGGGCGGAAGCTAGTCTAAAATAAATTAAATCATAATATATTACTAGTTCTACTATTCCATGCTTCAATGTTATACATTATAGTTGACTGAATAAGAATGAGAAGAGGAAAATAGATAAAAACCTTCTTTGAAACGCGCTGAATTTAAGGTCTATCGATGCAACTTTTTGTTATACACATAATATTGAAGCGTACACAAACAAACTTAACTTGTATTGATATAAAAACTTACTCCCTTGACTCTAAGTAACAATTTAATTCCTACATGCCTATCAGAAACACTGGCATTTGAAAATATATCTTAATCGAATAGGCCCAAAGTGCTAAATTGTTCGTTATCTCAATCTATTTGCATTGCATGGCCAGGTGTTAATGAATTGCAGCCGGTCACATGTTTACATGTTCACAGTAATGAAATCAACATTCGCAAATTTGCACGTTTGTAATCAACTATGCAAAATCTAATGGCATACGTAATTATTTTGATTTAATGTCATGTGTAATCTAGCGTTAATTAGGAGTGGCATATTGTTTTGAAATGGTTTATGTTAACTTGGTTTAAGGTTTAACAGTATATCTACAGACAGGGTGGTCTATATTATAGAGCTATATATAGAGCTTTAAAATTTAATAAAATTTGTTTGTAATTGTATTGTATTACTATTGTTCATTTCTACCTATATATACGTAAGCTGTTGCGATGAAAAATAGACTTGTCTTGGATCCATGATTATTTTTCACGAAAAAAAAAATAAAACGACGTGTGGCACTCGGGGACTGCCGATGCCGCGGTAAAGCTTCGAGTGGAGAGCGTAAGGTTTTTTCGTTACGGAATTTCTCGATTCGGTCCCCGCGCTCAAGGCCCGCGATAGAAGCTATGCAATAGCTTAAAAAAACGAATACCTCAAATGATTCCCTTATGGATTTAACACATCTAAATCATTAAATTTTTAAAGACACGTTTTAACTTCCCGGGTAACTTTTAGATATCGTTAAAATAAGTAAGATATAAATCTAATGTTTAATACACATAGTATCAAATCGCAGTGTAATTCAATCAAGTGAAAACTATTCAATATATTGGGGATGCGGAATGATTGATGAGTTCAGAGATCATCTGTTGATTCTCCCCTTATCTTGACCGTGAACATTTCATTCCCTTTAATCTATCAAACTCAAACAAGTACATTGTACACGTAACTATTTAACTTATATATGAGATTCTTTATATTGTTAGAAACCTTAGTTCTACTTCAGCCAATAATATGCTAATTAGGTAAATTTATTTTTGTTATTATTGGTGCAAATTTAAGTGTAGTTGGATCATACGAAACAAGTTGGTTCTTGGTAACAATCTTAAACAACCTTATAATTCAGAATTTCAGTTTCATTAAATGTAAAACTCTACTTAAACTACTAATCTTATATTTAATTTGATTCTTAATTATTAAGACCTAAGAGCAATAAACCTATAGAGTTCTTATATTGAGACAGAACAAAATACATATTTTCTAATCTACTTACTCTTAGTCAATAACAGCATAAGCCAGATTGAGATAGCGATAGAGTATCTGCACTGTCTTCAAACGTAGCGCGCCGGCAGTCAGTTTGTTTTTCAACCAGCTGGTGGGCTCAGTGTGTCAAGTGTTTTTAACGAAATATTTAGAAAATATAAAGTGTACAGTGTTTCTTTTTATTTGTCAGTGTGCTAAAATAACTATTGTATGTTTATCAACCGGCTATCACTAGTCTAATGGGAGTTTTGGATAAAAACAATGTGCAAATATCTTTCCATCGGTAAGTGATTTTCAGCAAATTGATAAATATTTATTTTTTAAACCTATTTGAAGGTTTTATCAAGCGCTTTTTTGTAATTTTATGTTGTAACTGTAACATTTACCCACTTTATGGGGTTGTGGAATATAGAATAATGAAATAATTTTTAAAAAATGTCACAATAATATCACGTTTGGCATTTTGTTTACCACCGTAGTGTTGTAACACATCTAGCGTATATTATCGATTTATGACAAAAAATCTATTTCATATTAACGTTGATTTATTTATTTTGTTTCTTATATCAGATTTATATTATGTAGTTGTTTTTGCAAATAATAGATGTAAATTTTTTACCGCAGGAAAATAAAACGGCCACGTGGTTGTTTTATTTGCCTTATGTGTTTTAGTTTTCGTTTGTTGTTTATTAATTTCTCTTTCAGATTATTAATAAATTCATTTTGTTTTAGATTTCCAGAGCTAAATAAAAAATGGGTATAAAACATGAGACATGAGTTGATTGGACGCCGCCACAATTTGCTATATTGTGTTCACTGCATTTCGAGCCTGCGTGTTATCAAGATGGATACTCTAGAAGAATTGTGCAATCTTACGCTTACGTTTTTTTTGTTCCTGTAGTTAGATAATAAATACATTTGATTAAAGAGAGTGAATTTTTATTTTGAAATTTTTTACACATAAGTTACTTTAAATGTGTAACTATGTGAAAATTAAACGGTTGATTAAATGACAGTTCTCATAGATGAGAAACTACTATTGAAATACATACTTAATATACATGCGTTTTCAAAGAAAAACCCGCATAGTTCCCATTCCTGTTGGATTTACGGGATCAAAAGTAATTTTTCCAAATTTCATTGTAATCGGTTTAGTAGTATTCGCGTGAAAGAGTAACAAACATTCATCCTCACAAACTTTCGCTTTATTAGTAGGATGTTAGGAAAATGTTTTCATTAAGACTGTCCTTTTATTAACTTGTTAAAATGCTGCATGATTCCTTCATGCTGACTGTGCCTTTCTCCTCACTCCTTTAACTTTATCATCATTTCCTTCTTTATTTTAAATTACATTTAAAGTTTTAAAATTTCTTTTATAATATACTAGCTTTCCGCCCGCGTTTTTAAAGAAAATCCTGCACAGTTCCCGTTCACGTGGGATTTCCGGGATAAAACCTAACCTATGTGTGTATGTACAAAATTTCATTGTAATCGGTTCCGCAGTGAAAGAATAACATCCATTCTCGCATAATTTCGCATTTATTATATACAAATAATGTATTCAACTGAAATTAATTATAAGTTTTGTTTTTTTTTATTTATTATTTCACGAATCCGTAAATGCAAAATACATTCACGATTTTATCGATTGAAACACATCCCATCACTATCACCTTCTATCTATCTAAATACGTACCTATAGTAAAAATGGTGCCATGACTATGTTGAAACGTAGCTTGTTGTCTATAGCTGTCTCATTCTTTCATACGACGTTTTCTTTAGATAGAGAGAAACAAATATATGTAAATTGTATACGCTCGATACAAGTACTCTATAGGTTTATTGCTCTTAGATTAAGACTAAAATGCAGTCTGTACCACAACGTACGTATTGAAATAAATCTATTCGGATGACAATGATGATAAAAATATGTAAACCAATTAAGAATCATATCAAACAGGCGTTTAGTATTCAAAAAGTCTTTAGAAACTTTTGCATTATATTTTATTATTTATCCATAACTGCGTAAACACGAGTTGACCCATGTGTTGTGATCCCTAAAGATTGTCTAATCGGTCGAAATTCATGGGAGAAAAGACATGAACTTATTCGTGCGTTATCGATTAAACTATACTATCAAAGATATTTTTAAAACCCATATCCGTATACAAATAGAATGCCAATACGTTCATTAACTATTCTATAAGTTCATTAGTTTTATTTACAATTCGCTCGCCGTAGCTTATAGAGTAAACATAGAATAAAATCAAATGTCAATTCAGATTGAACAATGTTTATGCCAAGATACATAAAATAACGGACAGTCGTTTATCGTAAATATTATTAGTACTAGCTTTCCGCACGTGGCTTCGCGTAGTCAAGGAAAGATGTTTCACAGTGGTACAAAGTAGCTTATATGTCAGTCTCTAGTATCCTAAACTATCTCCTGACACACAAATCATATCATAAAATCGTTTCTTTGCGACGTGAAAGAAAGACAAACCAAAAATCTTATGAAAATATTAAAAGTATAGAGAGATTAACCATAGTTCTAGCAGAATTTCAAGGAACACAAAGAAGATTCCAATTTATGTACATTCTGTCAATATGCCATTCAAAGTACTAACCACGTATCAATAAAATATCTATAGGGTTTACGTCCGTGTGCGGTTGGAGCCCACAAATTGCTCAGGCCTGATTGATAATTCAGGTTTGTGTGCCGTTGTAGAGTCTAGACCATAGCCGGCCGGGCCTGCCTCGTTTGTGAGTATAATGCTGGTTTGCAAGCTAAATGCTGCCTGAAATTGGACGTATATTGTATACAGTAATTGACGCCTGTTAATTGTGCTTCTATTAAATATTATGACGTGATTTATGAAGATTTTAAAAATTGAATTAAAAATAATATTTCGCAGCCAATATTACAAGAATAAGAATACTTTAAAAATTAGCAAATAATTTAAAAATAGCATCAGTATCATTTTTCCGTCGCTTTTCAGTGTTGTTAATCTTAATTTCCATGTTGGTTAATTTGCAACTCTGTTTAATACATTTCTGTAGCAATAAATCGTCCGTGCAAATAAAAAGCATCAATTTAAACGACGTTACACGGAGCAATTTTCATATTCATGGATATGGGGAGCAAATATAATTCGATTGCATTCGAAATGAACACAGATCTGTCAGGCGATAACATCGTAAAATAATTATAGTGAATTAATCTGCCTTGTAGTTTCATATTTTAAAAGTTGAGAATAAGTGTGTAAATTGATATTGATTTGTGAAAAGTTATATAATGGGGAAAATTTTAGTAATGTATAATTTTAGTAATGTAAGGGGTTTTAATACCAAACAGGGTATCTCATTTATTATTCTTTGACGTAGTTAAATAGCTGTTTATTAATCATGTATTAAAATAAGTATATAAATAATAACTATAGAGAGCTATACATAATTTTAATGTATTAATTTTTACCAGTTAAATAATGATGATACATAGGTTCTTATCTGACAAAAAAAGAAAGTTCTATTCTAAGAAATTCGTAATTTCTTTAATTTAGACAAGAAAAGGATCAGGATATGCCATATACAAAAATAGAGATATAAGAAGTAATGTTGTAGTCTATGGAATGCTAAAAGTTTGTTTACGTATCAATCGGACCGTTCCAATTTTGAAATAGACCGTTTGCATTTTAAAACAACAATTTGCATAAAAAACTTTCGTATTCCACTTTCATAGCGTTTTTCGGTCGCAATTTTTTGTAGAGGCAAGGTCGTTAATAAATAATTTTAACTGGTTTATGTTTATATTTGAACACTATATACTAACTACTATAGTTGCCAGAAACGGTTTGAAGTAGCGTCTGTTATAACTTCCTAGATTTGATTGTTCCCAAACATTGAATATATTTGTGGCCCTAGCAGAGAAGAAAATAAGTCAAGTCCAGAGGGATAGTGACGATCTATGTCCCTTCTGTTTATTACAATTCATCAGGAATTGACATCCTGGCCATTAATTAAGTTATCACACTATATGATTTGTTTCCCATAGATATTTATAATGATTTTCAACATAAGTAAGTAATTCAAAACAATAAACAAAAATATATTTTTTGCGAATTAATAATATAATCTGCTAAACAAGAAGAACACATATTAATTTCATAAATAAAGCCTTAAACCTTTAATTATATAGGTACCAGGCGAACAGAAACACGAGTAGGTTCCAACCCACTGGTATAGGTACATTACTCACGCACGTATCATTTCTCCCTCACAACTTGTGACGCACAGCGCACTCCAAATGACCACGGGCGCGTAATAGTCCGTTCAGAGGTCATATGTTGATCATTTTCTATTTTGAGAATATTTGTTTATATCAAGAAATCACTTAATGAGGTAAAAAAAAGGTATGGATATTATATACTTAATTCAAGATTCCTCTTTGTTAATTAAAATTATGAAGGTACGATTATAAAGGCTTATAATTTTATTTTGTGTTATTTCCGATAATGTGGTATGGCATAGCTTAAGATTTCTTTGTATAAGATTCTATGTATGAAAAAGTATAAAAATAATGACACTTTAAAATATTATTATTTATTACTAGCTGCGCCCCGTGGTTTTTTTACCCGCGTGGCTCCGCTCCTGTTGCTCTTCCTCGATAAATAGGCTATCTAACACGGATATAATTTTTTAAATTGGAACAGTAGTTCATAGAGATTAATTAGTGCGTTCAAACAAACAAACTCTTCAGCTTCATAGTTAATATTATATTAAAAAGTATAGATTGAAAAATATAAAAAGAGCAATTTATAACACCATTTCAAAAGGATCAAAAGAATATCATACAGGGGATTTGAAGCGACGGTGCGTGCTGTGAAATATTTTGAGTTCCGACAGTCAATCAATTTTGTATTGAATTTGGCTGAAGCCTGCACAGCACATGTCAATATGCAATTTGTATGACGAATATTGCATCTTTGTGAGAACCTTTGTTTGTAACTTTCAAGTATGGAATTTATTGTTTCATACTTTAAGCGTTCACGGATATTATCTTTAATCGAATAACATTTTTGGATCAAGGCATCGTGGAGCTCAATTCAATTTATAATATTTTTTGTAATAGAATAATAAACATAAAACTATTTTTATATACTCTAGAATTTAGATTTTAAGCCATAAACGCTTGACTTCATAATATTGAATTCATAATGAACGTTCATAATCGTTTGATCTGTTGATCTTTTTTAATAATAGTAAAAGTAAATATTCGACTAATTATTATTTTAAATTTCCGCTTAAAATGTATCTGCCTATGTTCGAATAACTAGTCAGAGCGACTAGCGAGGTACTTCATAGAAACTTTGAAATGTAAATTTTTTCCCCTCGTTCCTCCAACTTAATACACTACAAAACGTTCCTAATGAAAGAACGATAAAGCACAAATGCACTGCTGTTAACATTTTAAAAAATTCATCAGTTTAAATGCGATATCATTACTACGGTTTGCTACACTTAGCTCCGGCTCGAGAGGGCACAATCCAACTCCATTATTTGCATATTAGCTTCATCGTTTAAAAGTTGGAAATTATAGTGCTGTATAAGTTTATACAAATCGTTGATAGGTCAAGCGGACTGTAATCGTTTTATGTGATATATTGACTTATAATTTGAAGGTCTTTTAAAAGTTTATAATTTTATGCACGTAAAAACTATACTAGACAAAGAATTTATTATACTGCAGACAATCTCAGTTTTGTTTTCTACGATGTTTTAATAAATTTTCGCAATTTATAGAAAAACTCGATCTTTGTTTTCTTGTAACCATTGTATAAAATAGGCACAATTAGTACCTTATCCTGGGAGTTTTATGTGAAGGGACTACCTACATCCTTACTATTATATCCAGATCTTGAAGATCTTTGACTGTAGAGACCCGTCTTAAATTTATTCGCTGCAATACTAATAAGGGCGTGTCCATCGAGTGACATATTATTAATTTTATAGTATATTCTTATTGTTCAAGTATTCAATAATCAAAGGGGTTAAAAGTCTTCTAGTTCAGACAACGTCCTCTGTAATAATATAAGCTTTTTATTTAAGGAAAATTGCCAAGTTGCAAAAAAAAAAACAAAGAAATATTAATTCAACGAAACATTTTGAAATAACATTACAAAACGTCAAATTAGCGTTAAATAAAACGGAAACCGTTATATGAAACCACACATTATTTTATTGTAGAAGCATAATTCAAATAGTTCTTATGACCTGCCAGGGTTTAAGCGGGTTATAGTAATGGCAAGCAAAAATGTACTTTATTTGTTTATAAATTGAGTCGAAATAACATTGGTATTAAATATGTGGTTTTCTATGAAATAAGCACTGTAAACTCGACAGCGGATTGACTTGCAATGTGGGCATTATGTTTGACTACAAAATGGATTACGCTTATGTAATTTTAGGATCAAAACAGTCGCTTAATTCGGCAAATAAATGATGTGATCTAGGTCATAGAGTTAAATGCAGATATAATATGACATTTAGAAATGTTTGAGTTTGAAATTGAAAAAAAAAAATAGTTTTTTGTTAACCCCTTACCGCATACAGAGCCATATATGGACGACGAAGTTTATGAATTTTTTATAGGCTAACTATAAACAATATCTAAAAAAACTACCTTACATCTTAAACAGCATTTCATCGAGAATTGGAATGTAATTAATTTATACAGTGTAAATATTATCCATCAGATATATTATAGATTTAGTCTAGCGCGTGCGACGGTTTGGGTGCGCGGAAAAAACCGTGATTTTCAAATTAAGATTTCAATATCAAAAAGGTGAGTAAAGCCATGAAAAAAAATATTTCTTCATTCTTTAGTCTTTCTAAAATAAGGTAAAACATTTGGTTAGGTTGTTTTTTTGCTTTAATCATGTTTTTTTGTACTTTTCCAAATCTGTCATATTTGGCTTCGTATGCATTCCGTCCAAAATATATTATGTCATATGTGGCTGGGTATGCATTCAAGCACAGCATTCAAGGATACTTTCACTGATTGTTCCAGTATCAATCCTAGACACTTTTATCTCACTATGCTAAGCATGTAAATATTATATCATCATCAATAAATACAGACTCATGCTATATGCCACTGTATGATTTTTAATTAGCCGTTTCAGAGCAAATGCGAAAGTCAGGGAAAGCTCTTATTACCAAAAGACGTGGTCGTCTCTCAAAAACTTAGAAACATCGGCATCTCTGGAGTCTCCTCAGTATTTCTGACTCGCCAATTACCGCAAAAAAGCTACGAAAAACTCCTGCAGGACATCTAGATTTTCACTTTGATTCTGTACGGTCTGATGGGATTAGTCATTACCGAATTTGGAAGAAGAACGCCCGTCAGCTATGCCTATATTGTTCCAATTTCGTTCCTTCACGTTATGTGAAAAATATAACGTGTTTTTATGTTATAATGACAAACGTAATTGTTTTAAGCAATTTCACGAAGTATAAGTTGGCTGTGATTCTGGGTGTTATTTAGGTATCCATATAAAGTACTAACATTTCGCCCGCGGCCTCGCCCGCGTTTTCAAAGAAAACCCCGCATAGTTCCCGTTCCCGTGGGATTTTCGGGATAAAACCTATCCTATGTGTTAGTCCAAGTTACCCTCTATATTATGTGTGCTAAATTTCATAGAAGTCGGTTCAGTAGTATTTGCGTGAAACAGTAACAAACAAACACATACACATACATCCACCCTCACAAACTTTCGAATTTATAATATAAGTAGGATAGGATTTATGTAAAGTATATGTAGCATATCAGTTGACTAAGCATTCAGGATACAAGCTTAAGTTTAGTTTGGGGCTTAGCAACCGTGTGTGTGAAATTAATCCGGAATATGTTTTTATTTTATTAATTAGTTACTTTTTTCTAATTGCATACGAAGCCATATATGACAGAAAAAATACAACAAACACTGCATACGAGTCCATATATGGCGCCGTTATATATTTTCTATAATATAAGTAAATAATTTTTTTTCTCAATTTGATCTCATAATGTAAGGTCTAATAAACACTTTTTTGCAAAAAAATAATTTTTATTTCATCTCCTTAATAATTCATGCAATAAGGGGTTAATATGCCTTTTTTATAAGCTCTTTACCAAATATTGCAACGACACCAATGCTCTAGAAAATTCGATTAATCCCCATCAATGTTAAAAATCGGGTCTGAAACTAAAGGTAATTGGAGGTATTGAGCGCTTCGCAAATTTCAACTGGCAAACTCCATTTGCAGTTTGTTTTGACAGAAATTTTGAACTGTTTGTGCGCTGAGTGTTCTCGCTTTTTGCGATGTTTTCAATTTTAACTGCAAATAAAGCTCCGATAGGAGCCTGGCTGGATAGCTGATTGTCGAGTTAAAAATGTCAAAGTTCCATGCATTTTATACATTCGTTAAGTGATTGCTGAAAAACGATTGAATTAAAATACTTCGAAAAAGTAACATATTCTAGTGAACTTTGAACGTGAGAATTATTTTTGGAAAAAAGAACTACCAGTAGATATCTATGTACCTTCCACGGTTTTCCTTTCTAATTAAATTGAGTAACTAATTATGATATTTATAATGTTTGAAATGGTTGAGTTTTTGAAATGACGGTCATAAAAGATCAACAAAACTCATCAACTTACTGTTAGTGTTGCATAAATATAACTCACTACAGGAAGACTACAAAACTAATACAGATTTATTCAAATACTAAGGATCTCTACTACCTAAATATAACGAGTTAATACAATTCAATTTTACAAAAGCCCCTGAACAGTGATGTCGTTTGCAGTCTTTGTACATTAATTAACAAAGTGCTCGTCTCTAATCTTTAAAATAAAATTCAACTACTTAGTATTTTCTCTCTGTGATTGCTGATACAATAGAGATTTTATGACTTATATATTTATGGATATTATCTCTTAAATAAGTATGGGATTATCATACTTTTTATAACTTAAAGTTCAATGAATACTACTCATTGAACTTCGTGTTCATTTATTAGGTACTTACTACTTATTCCCAAACAGAACCAGAAAAGGATTTATTTATTTATTTATAACACTTTATTGTACAAAACAATTTAAGAAATGTAGTACAAATTAATACGGTACAACAATTTTGCACAATAGGCGGCCTCATTGCTACACAGAAATCTCTTCCAGGCAACCTGGTAGGAAAGGAAATGTGAGAAGATTATGGATAGCGCAAAATGGAATGCAAAGGAAGAAAGTAATTTATAAATTGAATGCCATAAAACCAAAAATATCAATTTCAACAGAATGTAATTTACCTATTTATTTCTCTATTCGTAGTTACCTAAACTTAAATAATCACATAAATCAAATCGGAGGATTATAGTAGACAAATATACAATACAGTCAACCTATATACAGAATGCAACCTGTGACCACAGTCCACAAGCGACCTTTTCATTTTAACGACTTTCACCTGCGTTTCACTGAAAATATACTGAACACCTGAATATCTCAAGAACTTACATAACGATAATGTTTTATTGTATCCAGGTTTAAATTTAGCCCTACAATATTATCTTGTGCAAAATAAAGACGGTGCATGTTATAGTGATAGTAAGGTATATTGAAATATAACTTACACTTTTTGGTTAAACTCAAACATAAACTCGGATATTTTAAACTATGCTATTTATAGTTAACTACTTATATTAATTTACATATATAGTCAAATTGAAATAGTATACCTATAAAGCATGAATTAGAATCACAATAATTGTTATCTACAAAATCTAGCAATAAATAAAATAGATAATTAATTAAGTGTATCTATCTATCTAGACTGAAAAATAATAACTTATATCATATTTCATTTAAAACGTCAAGTTTGCATACGCAAATCATAAGAAATATTCACCCATTCATCCATCCATAAAATGACCTCATAAGCAGCATATATATTTATATATTTCACATAATATTGTAGGTACTGCGCGAGTCATTCGTTACTAATGAGTTGCACTGACTTCTGCATCAGAGACGCACTTAACTTAACTTGTGAGTAAGACACAAATATAGAAAGAGATATAGATGGTCTTCATTTTTATATAGCCTACTTATAACTGGGATATTACGAAAGTAGAACCGTGAGCTGACAGAGTGATAAATATTGAATTCTTATAATTATATTTATAAATTTAAGTTTATGTTGTTCAACGAATCGATGACTTAATACGTTAGAATTTTCATTATAATATGTTAAAGGTGCTAATGGTCTAAGAAAAACAAAAAGTAGATCAATTTTCTGCCTTTCAGTTTTATTTAAATTTAATAGCTGCGTGATCAAGGGCCCTAGATTCGGAAATTCGCTCCTGCCGACTCACTGAACTTTTAAAGTGGCTTCGTCATAAGTCTAGCGAGATACAGATTAAAAATATGCCATATTTTAAAAGAGTTTTTATACCTAACGAAGGCATATAACTTTCGGATTTAGAATATAGGAAATGAACGTTTTTAGCGCTACTATTTGATGAGCGCTATTTAGTTTTTTATTGAAGATAAAATGAAAAGTTAATCCTTTCCTTGTGAGTGAATTTATGAAAAAATTTGGCCTAAATGACCTATTGAGGTTGGTACTCTTTGAATCTTGAATGTATCTTAATCATAATTTGTATGAGTTTTATTTTATCTGTGAGAGTAGAGTCATTTTTGTAGATATTATACTTCATGGTCTCGATCCTCAATAATGAGGGAACGACTAAAGAGAGAAGAGAGATACTTACCTAGATAATCGTTTGGTTTTTTTATTATACTTGTATACTATTTCATAGGCATAGGTATGATAGCTGATAGATTATGTATGATTCTGTAAATCAATATCGAGATCGACGAAGAAACAATTAAGAACTACAAAACTGACCAAGACGTTATTTTGTAGTTTCCAATGTAAGTAAAAGTGTAATTATTTGGAGGGAAATATGTATCAAGATGCCCTATAACAGAACTCTGTGCCAGACACGACTATTATCACTCGTTTTACAACAGATTTGGCTCACACTGGAAGCCGTTTAAAAAGCGATTTTCCGCCTCCGAGCACATGTCATTTTGTTAGATTTTGGCGTAGA
This sequence comes from Colias croceus, assembly GCF_905220415.1. Classification (NCBI taxonomy): domain Eukaryota; kingdom Metazoa; phylum Arthropoda; class Insecta; order Lepidoptera; family Pieridae; genus Colias; species Colias croceus. The sequence goes on from NC_059547.1 coordinate 3,546,777, forward strand.
TTTGCTGATAAAAATTACTACTTGAATCAAGTTTAGATATTTTTAATCTTGAAACGTTAAGTTACTTATATATGCTTAATTTTAGTTACATCGATGATTTAGGTACCCTTTTTATTATTACGTTCTTTCATACAAAAAAAATAAGTAAAATATTTATATACATATCTAAGAATTTGACTAAGTTTCTAAGACATTGTCGTGCAACTATGGTATTTACTTATACATTATTCATTCGTATTCAATAGAATTTAAACTCAAGAGTGAACGAAATACAAACTATTGTTGTACAACCGAGTAAATTTTTAAATAACGATGGATTGAAATGTTTACACAAGAATATTTAATCATAACCGAGTCGGTTGGATTTTTTTTATTTTTATTCAGAATGCTGTTCGCTGCGACAGCTTTAGTTTATTTATCATTCCTTTTAACAATGGTTTGTAATATTCTTCTATTTCTCTTTTCAGTCATTCATTTCGAGATTGATTGAATGAATCTGGTGCTGACTGCTGACGTAGCTGCAATGTAGAGTCGGTGTTTACTAGAGTTTTTATTACTCGAAGGCTTTGGTTGACCTAGTGCTTTTGTTTTATTTCTAAATATGAAAATGAATCCCTATTTCACTTGGTCACGGCATCACGCGTGAACGTATTCCTTAAAGTACGATGATGGTTTTTATGGAGAGAAAACGTAAACATGTACCACGAGCGAAGCCGGGGCGGACAGCTATTAAACATACTTAAAAATGTCTAGTTGTTTTTTTAAGTTTTAATAATTCTGAAATTGTTATTGGTTTTACAATTTCACGTACAACGTTCACGTATCAATTACATCAAGAAAGCCTCCAGCGCCTCAATAGGATAATTTCGAAGTGTACTTCTCTAATGTTTGAAATAGATACATGATCTCTTCAAGGCTAACCTACAAGACCAACGAGGGAAAACCATACTTCATTGGCGTAATTAGTGAATGTAAAGTATAAAACAGCAACCTCCTAGGGAAAGGCCAGTTCACTAATATTATAATACTGTGCCCAGTTCTTCATGGGCGTGATAGTAGAATGTAGAGTATAAAACGGCTAAATAAAATGGTAGGTACCTTTATTGGATCACTTCGTTGTTCCGCCAGGCTATGCGCCGGTGCATCCATCCATCTATTCGCTTTTTTATTCACTACTTTTGAACTTTTTCATTATGATCTGGTTCTATCGCTAGTTGACTATCGCTAGACTCATATTTCAAAAATTTTCACGTGTTTTTCTAGTGGATTATCTTTTATGTTCATGGACATGTTCTATTGAAACGATTGAAAAATTTGAAGAACAATACTTAATTTAAATTTATATATTTACACTTTTCAATTTCATAATTCGAACGCGAAAATTCCTTTCAAGATTTTTTGGTATGCAGGTTTTAGGTATTGGTTAAATAGAGAGGTAAGATTTAGATAATAAATGTCCAATAACTTATTTAAAAAGGAAATTAATAAATTAAATTAGGAAATTAATATCAAGGAAATTAAAATGATCTAAAATGATCGTAAAAATATATAAAACACTATTTTATTGAACTCTATAATAGCTATAAAACCTATTATTATAATATACACGACAACGGTTTACAACGAGCGTAATCACCCTCCTCACTTCTGCCAATGACATTAAACATACTCGCATTCATATAAGTTTCACAATATGTATTATCTAAACTTTTTTTATGCCCTACATATGTTCGCATACTACATATATACACCTTGCATATTTTAGACTAAATTCTTCTAATGACAGGTAATAAAATTTTATACTAAGACTGTAAGCAGTCGAACTATTACATACCGATTTTATTTTCATTTTCGCTAAAACCCAAAACGTTCGTGAGGTAAATTATTCATATTATATCCGAAATGCCAGTCCCTAATGAGTGCTTTCTGTGTTTTATTGCCCGATCGCGTATTAAGTTATAAAATTGAACTTTAGTATTGTGATGGTATGCGGTGGTGTTGAATTGAAATTTAATTCAGACTTGAAAATTTCATGAATGTTTGTAAAGTTTGATGCATTTTTTTCGTTTGGCCATGTTTTTGGGTCATAAGCATTATAAGCATAATGTTGTATGTTTTGTTCAATTAAATTCCTATAAAATAACTTTTGATGGAATTAAAAAAATCTTTTTTTGGTAGGTACACTTACAAATTGAGTGCATGCGTTGGGGAGAAGAAATCGATTTATTCCGCTTGTAACTTACACTGAAGATCCTGTCAAAACATATTAACTCTGACAGTTTTATATCGATGTAACGGAAACCGTTAACATTGATAAAAATATCAAGGTTAGGGAAATGCGAAACAATCGAAAGTTGCGTGTTCGGCTAGCTCACGAACGCCTCCTGTCTTCTTCCCGCAGTGGTGGCACAAATATTATGGTAATATTTGGTAAACGGACGTGCAAAATCAGTGGAGGCATCATATTATTGTGGCGTGCACTTCGATCGTCAAGCAAGGCGCGGAGGAAACGTCAGAAAAATCGAATTTCCATGCCGGCAGTCGAGGTTGAGGCGGCGCGGCGCGAGCACCGCGCACACAGCGCCCGCGCGCGCCCTACTGCCCGTGCAGTCCACGACGCCGCGTCCCGCGAGCACAACCTTCCAAATTCAAAATTCGAACTGTCAAACTTCGAAAAAAGTTCTCAACGGCGAGTGCTCGGTTGAATTATTTTTAAAAGTGAGCTAATTAACAGATTATGGGTTTGGCAACGACCGCCCTTATCGCGGGTCAACTTTTCGACCGACTTTTTGTGTTGTTTCTATTAAGAGGTGACGTCATTGTTGAGGGTAATTTGTCAAATAAAAATAATATTGCGAATAATAATTGAATAAAGTTAATTGCACTGTCTCACACGTGTAAATATAAAGTATGTACCTATAGTAATACCTACGAATGAAGGACTTTGTAGATTACTTTCGATTATAAACTATTGATTTTATATAAGCGGATGTAGTTGTGGTTCTTAGACTTTTAGTGTAAACAAAGTTTATTTTTAATTTATATATATCCTATTAATGTTTTCATTATGTCTCTTATAGTGTATTTTAATAAGTTATACGATGTGTAATAATTTATTAATATCAGAGTACGATATAAATTACTAATACCAAAGAAATACTACGTATTCATTGTTTATAAGAATATCCAAAAGAATATATTGTATCCGTGAATATTGTTAAATATATTTTGAGTTCTCAAGTATGGAAATATTTAATTGATAAAATAATATCTATTATAAAAACTGAGAAAATATTATCACCTAAGTACCATAGATATAAAATATCTATTTCATACCTAAGTAGATAATATTCATACTGAAAGATTAAAATTATGTATACGAATAGGCATTGTATAATTTATTCATCGTTCAAAGAATTCAACTTATACTGCATACAAATAAAAACTTTGCAGCCATATTGAATTTCCTTAAAACTTTACTGAAAACAAGAACTAAGTTTCATAGATCAGATTTCAATGATTTTATTCAGTTATAATTTTTAAGGATTAGTCATAAAGTAACCTAATTTCTCATAAATATAAAATATTACTAGGTACATCGTAGGAATTGTGTGATTTCATACTTTTAAATCTATAGAGGAAGCATTACCTACCTATATAGTTTAAAAATATTGTATAAAATAAGATAGATGTAATAGATAAAAAAATGTATTGGTACAGGCTCGTTTTAAAATTGTTTAAAAGTTAACTTTCATGTGTTGCCAGTTACGAAGTGTATAGACTATAAATTTAATTTGAATTAAGAATTATCATACTCTATTATTTTTCTATTGTCTGTGACAGAAGATTGTGAGGATTCTTGCAATATGGAATATCGTTTTGGAAGTAAAAGTGTATCTTGGATTTCTTGAACCAGGTCAGTATCAGTCACATTTGACTTTTTAATGGTCTCATTATTTTTACAATTATTTTAAATTAACCATCAGCAAGCTTACCTATTATAAGTTTTTTTAAGGTTCTTTCTTATTGTGTACGAAACAGATACTTTATGGTTGTTTCACTAATCAAACTGAATCCATTTTGTAAACATTGTTATCAATTGTGTAAACTTTAGTACAAGTAATTTATTTACAATTGTCGCTATGGGTTAGCAATCTATCGATCAACGATGGCCAATTACTAACGATACTACGTTGTCTTTAAGCAGATAATAGTTTTTATCTTCACTTTGATACTTTTATTTTTACCTACATATATTGAAATATAGAGTTTTACAATCCTGACGATTAACCTGGTAGGTAAATCAAGTAATAAAATGACAAAGTTGACTCCCAATAAGAAAGCAAACATTAATAATTATAATTATCCGAGTTTTCATGAACACAATATCTCGATCTCTACATATTGTTTGTATAAACAATTCAGTTTGTCTCCTCTTGAAGCATCAGATCGGTTTTCAGATCATTGCAATTAGTGTATATGAATATTTGTGTCTTCTGCAAAGCCTCCTTTTAACCTTCTATCGGAATATTCGTCTTATCTTTTCAGATTTTCTAGATACATATAGTATTACGCTTACCAAGAAGGGTGCTAAAAACCTTATTTACAAAATGTTTCACATTCAATTGAAGTGATAAATTAAAACTCAACCAGCTTATCTGGATGCTAATATTTAATTCGAAGTGAACAATAATTTAATATCGCTTGTTTGTCAGGTTCGCATTAAATTTAATTGTGTTTGGGATAAAGCGAGCTATGCTTTGTCACATGTTTAATTTAGTTGTTACCAGTCGCTCTGCTAAATGCAATAACAAAAGTTTATTATGTCACTAGCTGCGCTCCGCGGTTTTACCCAGTGCTCCACTCCTGTTTGTCTTAGCGTGATGATATATATAGCCTTCCTCGATGAATGGGCTATCTAACATTGAAAGAATTTTTCAAATCAGACCAGTAGTTCTTGAGATTAGCGCGTTCAAACAAACAAACTCTACAGCTTCATAATATTAAGTATAGATTATTTACTTCACGTTTGTGGGCATTCTTCTTTTCGCGGTTTAACTTAATTATAAGCGTTTTGAATGAGGTTTAAAACTTTCACAGGTAATAAATTCTTTTCATTATTTATAATGTCGACGGTTAAGTACCTAATTATGAAATGTAAATGAAGAGATGAAATCATAACAGCACGTTTTAACGCAATTTTATTATTTAGCTTATGTCACGGTGATTAAGATAGCAATACCAAATTTAACTGACAAATCTATAATATTCTTAAATTTTATAGTTATCGCACGTTAATGCTTATTTTAATACACATTTTCAACATATTCATGACCACAATTCAATCAGAAAGAATCCCGATTTAATGTTGCAATAGCGAACTGATTATTATTTACATTTATATAAGTTTTATCGCCATCCAAATAATTCGGTTACCCTCGACATTAGCAAGGTCATGTGGCCACGTAATTTCTTAAGCCTAGGTTATTCCACCCTGTGTATACGTAGTCATGCTAGATTGGATTACCATCGATTAGCAATTCCAAACGTCAAACGGTGAAGGTGAAATGTCCGGATTTAAATAAGCGAATCTTCTTAGACTGTATACCTAGCTTGGGCTTCAGTTCAGGTTGGTGGCAATGGCAATTCAAATGTGTTAATTACGTGTTGAGCTAATTTTAGAAATGTATACCTATCTTCCTCAATATAATATTTACACTTACCTACTAGCTTTCTGCTTCCCGTAGTTCGCGTTATATTGGTATTTCCGGGATCTCGGGTCTGACAGTATCTCTGTTCTTTATGCCTAACATGAAGAAGAGACATACAGAGATACTTTTGCATTTAAAATATTAGTTACCTATACCTTTAAACGCATTATTTATAAATATATGTCAATGTTATATTAATGACACTTTGAAACAAACGCAAGCACTAAATACCTAGTTAATTATCATTTAACATTTTTTTAACGTCAGTGCCTAATAATTAATTGTCTGTTATGGAGTAATTTGTGGAGTAATTATAATTGTTTCTAGTCTTGGTTCTAGTCCATTATTTTTATTTATTGCGTCTGTGCGTTCTGTCAAATAAAAAGTAATTATGTGATTTATAAAGCAGTGACATTGAGAAAATATAAATCATCGACGTTCCACGAAATACAAAAATATTGTATTAACAACTCGTTTTAACATTGACTGTTTTTGTTTTTTATTTCGTTGTATAGCGATGACTTTTACAAAAATTTAACGAACCTGTGTGAATTTTAAGTGTTAACTTCTGTGGTGTTTTAACTTAGATTATATTTTACAGATACTATTAAATAATTATTATTGATTTTTAAACAGCAATAACCTTATAAATAAATCCTAGTGAAGGGGAAAAAATACTTGATTAAACACTGCATGCATATTGCAGTGTTTTATTTTATTATATACAATACACATAATAAATTTGAGAAAATTGCGGCTATATACAATTTCATAATTAATAATAATGAGTGATAATCAATCTTAATCAGGTTTTTAACACCTCGTTATCCGATGACAAAATTAAAAGAGTAAAAGTAAAAATTAAAAGTATAAAATTATATTCCAATCTCAAGCCGCTCTTTAAATTACTGCTTCGCTTTGAAATACGTCAATTAATTTTATATATTTGTTGAATTATGTTCGTTTTTATTGTAGTGTTGTATTGTATCGTTATACTTTTACGAATTTTTAGTCAACACTATAACTTTTAGTTATATTTTATGTACATAAGGGACAGGAATAGTCAATATTTCAATACTTATTATGCTCATCATTAAACAAGGAAGGAAAACTTCAAAAATTACACACATTCACCCCAAAAATAGTAGTTAACATAAAAACGGTATAGCATTGATTCCACAATGGAATACGAAAAAGCTATTGTATTCCTGATAAAGGTGTTTTCTTCACGTCGCTGATTGTAGGTTATTAAAATGACATTACTGCAAGGTGACGACTTATATTGTACTCACATTTCGGTGTTTATTGCCTCGTTGATGGATTCTATTGGAACTGCTATCGTGTGCTGTTAGATCAATATTTTGAAGCAACGATTGATATTAAATGATTCGTTTGTATGTTTTCAGGTGGCTAAACATTTGATGTTTATTTAAGTTATACGAGAATATACATGGCATATTAGTATTTTTAGATCGCTATTTCCTACAAATTAGTGGTGATAAAATATAATTTTCTATTGCATAATATATTATTAAAGTATTATAAGTAAACATAAAATGATTGTGTTACAAATTCTTAGCAGCCCCTCTACGCGGTATCAAGTTCGGTGAAAATTGTAAAATTACGGTCAATAATCTACAAGTATCAATTCCATTCCAAATAATTACTGAAAAAATAAAAAGTTATATATTAACGGTAATATAATGTAAGCCTAATACGTTTATTTCACGGTTATTTCAGGCTTTTACTTGAAATAACCGTGGTGTATTCGTTTTTTTTACAAATAATTTGAACATCTAAAAATTAGAATTTCCAACCAATTAAATAACTACCTATGTTCAAAAAGTTTCACACAAGGAAGGGTTTTATAAAACCCTCATATCTCATAAGGGAAATATTCCGTAATTACTTCTGCATAACTTTTCGTTAGAATGTTACTTTGTTTAATTTTTTGACCTTAATTAAAATTCCTCATTTATAAAGCAGTGTATAGCAATGAGCGTATTTCTATTGAAGTGAGAATTTTTTGTTATAAGTGGAAGAAGTCGGTGACCTTTTATTATTACGAAGTACACTTTAATTTAATTTGTACCTAAATTTAGGTTATAAGAAGTAAGAAAATTAGTATATAATTATAATGTCAGTAGTGACTTCTCTTCTTTTTTTTGATTTACCTACTTTTGAATGGGATTAAAAAATTCTGATATCAAGATACTATATAAAAAGAGCGTGTGCACTGATCACACGTATTAGAAATGAAACTTCTTTGGCAAGATTCGTCGCTTTACTCCATAACGTGACTATAGTGCCATGACGGGCCTTTAAATTTTACGCTCAACGCGCCTAAAGAAGTTTCACTTCAAAAACAAAAGCTACACATAAGTTTAAACTGTATTTATTCAGGTGCGATTCCATAACATCTTAAGCATACAACTTACAAACTGAATTCGTATTTAAACAAAGACAATGCTATATGTAAATTATTCTAGCATATGAATACCTACTAGTTGCTGCTACAAACTTTCTGAATATTGATTCGATGCATACTAATAACAGATCGTTGTTACTTTTGTCATGAAACAAAACATTTGTCGTGAGTTGAAAGTTTGTTCTGTTTCGTAACAAATGAACTTGGTCACATTCTATGTATCCAACATGTGTAAATATTTCTTAATGCGATAAAAATTATGGCATTATAACTAAAGGGGTGTACCCCTTTTACCCGTTAATGTATCCTACACTATTCATTTTGGGTATGGTAGGATACAATGAACTGAGGGTACGACGGGAGTTCTCCATGGCGCTATATTTAATAAAGTTATTGAGGGGATATGCGCATAACCCTGGAGTACTCCAATCCCTCTCTCTATGTGTGCCGGACAAGTACATTGAGAAGCGCCACAGACCCCCGCTATTCTGCGTGCCTCAAGCACGAACCAAGCTGCTCGCGAAGTCTTCTCTTGTTCGAGCGCTCCGGGTTCTTAATGACCTCCATGGGAGAGTGGATATATTTACATGCAAGTTGGGTGAATTAACAAAGGTTCTTCTTCATGTCATTTGTTATTAATTATATTGTTATTATTGGATGGTGTTAATTGTATGTTCTTTTAGTAGGTTGTAAGTTATTAGTTTAAGTTGTTAGTATAAGTATTAGTAGTATGTATTAGTTTAATATATATGTATAACATCTATAGTTTTAAGTCAGTACCGAATTAGGAAATCCTGTAATGGTATTTGATATGTGTGAATAAATAAATAAATAAATAAATAAAAATAAATTTATGGAACAAAACAATGGAAGTTATAAGAGAAAAGAAAATGTCACAAAGAGTAATGCTGGAAAAATCAAAACCTTCGACTATATCAATTCTTATATTATACAATATATGTATTTAACTATAGGATATATGTTGCATGTATATGTTCACAAAACAAGGCCTCAATGAAAGTATTGAGTAACAAATAGATAATCTACATAACAAGAGAAGCAAAATGTTAATATCACTCATTCAATATAAATTAATTGAACCCATTCCCATTTACAGGGGAAACACACATTAACAAAAACGAATGCACATTCTTTTTTGTTAATATCTACTGTATCACTTCGTCAGGTCAGTTCATTTGCCTGCCTCTATCATAAAAATGAATTTCTTTTAAGAAAGTATCATTCCAGTTGTAAAATACAATTTAGAACTTTAATATAACGTTTCCATTGTGAACTTAAAAATGGCATTGAAAAGGCTTAGTGGGGTATATTTAACTATAGCGAACTTGGGCATTCTCTGAAAAGAGTTTAAATTTTGTAGCGGACTTCGCTTCTTTCAGAATCTTAATAATAGGATCACAATAATTTATTCAACGAACAGTTTTGTAAAAATATAAAATGTACCTTGTGATTTAAAGCAAACATCTGATTTAATTTTTTTTTTAATAAATCTTTTTATATCTGCTTACTAATGGCAAATCTAAATAAACACTACAATCTCATTTCATCATCGATATCTTTATTCCTTAATGCAGTTAAAACTTTTAATAAATGTTAATATCTTTATTAAATAAGAAAATGTATAAACCATCTCAATTATTAACCATACCGAGAGTTGTACAATCAAAACCTTTACCTTTACTTTATATTATACTAGCTTTCCGCCCGCGTTTTCAAAGAAAAACCCGAATAGTTCCCGTTTCCGTGGGATTTCCGGGATAAAACCTACCCCATGTGTTAATCCAAGTTACGTTAAGTGTGCTAAATTTCATTGTAATCGGTTCAGTAGTATTTGCGTGAAAGAGTATCAAATACACACACACATCCTCACGAACTTTCGCATTTATAATATTAGTAGGATTTAGTATAGTGTGAATGCTCATTCCATGCTTCAGGCCGCCTCCTTGGTACAGTGGTTGACGCGTGAGCGTAGAACCGAGGGGTCCTGGGTTCGATTCCCGGTGGAGACGAAGAAAAAAAAAATGTCTCGGTCTGGTAGGACACAGAAGACTGATCACCTACTTGTCCCTAAAGAAAAATCGATCAGTGAAACAGATGTATGCATAATGCATCTGCCCCTTACCCCACTACGGGGACATGGGACATCACTTACTTAGAATGCTCATTCATTGATATCCACTTACCTCAACCCAGTACACAACAGAACAGCTAGTAGCTAATATAACACTTCTATACATACGAAAAACACTTGACACACGAGAAGATAAGACCATTATTATAGCCGGGCATTATCTAAGAATCTTTATAAAGTAACTTAAAAGCCCTCGTCGAGGCTACAGATTTATTATCGAACTATGCGATCGGAGAGTAGATGCTTCAGATGGAAGCTGAAAGGTGATGAATAAGACCTTCTGAAAAACGCTTGAAAAAACCTGACTTGCCAACACAAGGGTTTTCGAGGCTTTGTGATACCTACAAAACAAGATGGTGCTCCAATGAAGGCCATTCTTTAAATATACCAGTTTATACTGTTATTTTGTTTATTATTTATTTTTAATTTTTATTACATGATGAATATATTTATTTCATTTTGTCATATAACATTTGTTAAATGAACAATATTGTTGTTAACTTATAGTTTCATTTCAAAAAAATATAGAAAAAAGTTGGTAAAACGATATATTATATTATTATACGATGATATGAAATTGGCAAGAAAATCTTCTACAATTTTAATATCTTTATTGCTGTTCAATGCTCTCGAATCGTAGCTCGTGTAGCACATCGTAGCAGTTCGTAGCGTTGCTACGGCACTGAATTATATATTGTACAATATGGGTTTAATTCAAACGGTTGTATTATGTAGTGCTAATAATTGATTTACTGAGAATCTATTTAAATATTATAATTGGACTGGAACTTAATTTATACTCAAAAGGGTAATTTTCTTAATAGCTTTACACATGCATAGCTTGATGTTGTGTGCAGGCTAAAATATATGTATGTACCGGTGCCATATTATTAATTATAAACGTTTTCCAAATATATTATGTTTAGTTATTTCTATACATACTATCAAACAAACTTTAACATCATTTCAACTATTTGCATTTGCACTTATTGCATAATATTTTATTCAATGTGGAATCTCTCTGATTTATTATATTTGAACATTGTCAAAACTCAAATTACATGAAAATAAGTTCAATGCGGTATTTATATTTTTCTTTGTATTTACACTTTCAGTTATCGGTCAATCACAACATTCCTTGAACTCAACTATGTCACGAAAGTACTAAGTTAATATTAATTTCCATTATTAAGAATGTGGCAACATTTAAACATATTTTGTCGCTTATGATTTTATGAAATATAGATAACATGACTTTATTAAAATAGCAATGATGTCTTATATTATTTAATAAATAAATAATATCTTAAAAAAATCCTTTATGACTATTTATTGGAATAGAACTTCAAAACTCTTTTAAAAATAATTTTTAATAAGTTAATACATTATTCATTAGGCTTTACTTTCCTTATCGAAAATGCAACACAATGTAAATTTTAGCATGATCTATGACGTCATCACTCCAGGAATTGCTCATTTTATATTTGATATTAAGACCATAATCTCATAGTTCTTAATAAACAATTCACATAGGCATATAGTAACTTAAGTAATGACGTTAATTTAGATTAGCGCAGGTCGGCGTGAGCGCAACATTATTTATTCCATTTAACTTTACCGTTTTACATATTGGGGTGGGCTCCATTCATACGACTCGGCCTTGGCCGTGATGTAGTTAAACCTTTTTGCTCATAAATATTGTTATTAAGTTACACCGAGATCGCTATGAAACTGTTAACCTCACATGAACTATTTTGCTATACCTTCTTCACTGATAATGGGCTTAAAACAGTAAAAAAGAGCATGTGTGCCTATTATACGTGTCAGAAGTGAAACTTCTTTAAGATTCAAAGATACCAAAATCGCCTTAACTCGATGACGTGACGGTTATTGCCATGACGCGACCTTGAAATTTTACTCTCAACACGTCTAAATAAGATTAACTTCGAAAGCTTCGAAAGTTGCATAAAGACGCAAACTGCGTAATATTTTTATCAGCTGACTTCCTATTCAACTATTCATCTGTATATTACGGAAAACAAAATAACGAACAAGACAATTATAATCATTATTTCAAACAATAGATGAATGGTAGTCCCCTAAAATTTATAAGCATTATAAATAAATAAAATTTATTTCATAATGATAAATGCATTGAACTAGTGCAAAAAGAAAACATTAATGCCTGCAATTACTCAATTCACAATTTCAACATTTAAAAATTAAGCACAAAAAACGGGGAGAGTTTTAAACATGAATTTTGTGGAATTAATTTATCTAATGGTAACATTTCGTGCTGTAGCGTGTAGTTTTGGCACGATATGTTTACCGAATATTGATCTAATATAATTATGTTATGAGCTAATTACTCATTTGCCCGTTCATAACGGTTGCATTAATTTAGCACCACAAATTTTATGTTTAATTTAGCCATTAATTTATGATAATACTGTTCTGCATTACACCGAACTTTAAGTAATATTACATAATATTTAGTATTAGGCAATAGGCCCGTTATAAAATCCAACATTTAAAGAAATGTAGTTAATTATTTCTTGATGTTCTCAATTCTTATAGGATTAGGATAGGAAAAAAACTTTAGATTTATTAGGAAAAACAAAAAAAAAAAGCAAATATATTTTAGCTATGGAAGAGCGCACGAAAGTATTTTGTATTTTTAATCTAAAGCGCAGCAATGCCTAATATTAATAATCGAAATATATTTCAAAAGAGAAACAGAACGCATTGTGCAGGTTTGCCAATATTTTTGTAATTACCTACTATAGATTAAAACGTAGTTTCTCTTTTATAATTTAAACTATGTACGTCTATTGTTATAAATATTATTTCACAATGAATCAATAGTTAACAGTTGATTCACATCGTACTTTATATGAACAAATTTTCATATTTTGCCAGATCATTCTGGGGTAGCGTATCATTTGTTGCCTTCTATGAGCTTATTTGCGTGATGATGAGTCGGCGAAAATGATAAACACGTTTAAACACAAAAGTCAAGGCATTTCGTTAAAGATAGGTGTACGAACGACATTATAAATACTTTATATTATACTGTCAACATAATATTTTTTTATTTCAATTTAGGTACATACATATGGATATAGAATGGTTTATGAAAAGCTTACTTTTCGGCCTAGCTCTGTTATTCGTATTCTTAAGGAATAGAAGATTCAGATTTTACATTTACTAATACCACAATAACAAGGCCAAGGAGCGATCTAACTCTGGGCCTTCGCTTGACAGTCTTTCCTGGGACATGCTGTATACATATATTGATTACTCGTGACTCAAGTTATATTCACACAATTTACACATACTAGTTGTTCACACAATGATCGTCAGTTGTAGGTGGGTAGCGCGGATGCGGCGAAGCGGTGTGAGGCACTCGCGCGGCCGCCGGCGCGCCGGGTGAGCGAGCGCGCCCGCGGTGCATGTACGCGGCGGCGGGCGGCGCGTCGCTCGCGGGCCGAAAGGTACGTACTACTAGTATAGTATTATATTATCTGTGGTACTAGCAAATAGAATTATTATTCAAGCGTAGAGTGAACGGGTACCTACTAGGGAAGCGCGTACCATCTTAGGCCACATCTTAGCTTTCCATCAGGCAAGATTGTGGTCAAGCGCTTCCCTATTTAGAATAAAAAAAATATACATTACAAAAACATGCAACCCAGCTGCTAACTTTGTAGTTCTAGTTATCATTCTATACTCAATGTATAAATTTTTTGTTGAGTTCGTTCATTCTGTCGCAGTCGGGTGGGTAGATAATATCTATATATGCGTAGATTTCATTATTCGTAATCAGCCCATACTCATTCCCTAAAACGACAAGTCTATGAATGAGGGTTTAAATAAGAATTATTTCTTTAAAAACAAAAACCCTACTTTGTATTTTTACCTCATTCTATGCTCGTTGTTGAAAACAATTGATTTTTTTAGTTCTGTCGCAGTTGGGTAATTATTAGAATTTCTCAATTTCATCGTTCATAATCAACATAGACTTCTCTGCAGGGATATGCCTATGAGTTGTGTTTTTACTGGTATGAATAAATGAATGAATAAATGGTAGATATCTGTTTAGTAAGAGATGAACAGATGACCTGATCGAAGTGGGGGGTATCGCTGGAGTCAGGCCTATGTCCTGCACTGGACGTCCTGAAAGGCTGGAATGATAATTATGATGATCTGTGTAGTGCAGTGATGAAATAATCTCTCAAATTTGAGGAATAAAATATGTTATTAGTTGCACTGTCGAGGATGAGGTACTAGTATTAGTTGAGAGGATTCCGTATGTCCGTTGTAGCCACTGTAACTCTAATGAAACGACAGGAATCCCTATAGAGCAGAGTTAGTAACAATTTCAACATGATTGGCGTGGTAATGCGAGTAAACACAGAGTATAGCTGTGTAAAATTGGTATTTTTTATTTTATAGTTTTAACAAATCGAAGACTGTTAAAATTAATAATTAATAAATAAAAATTTGTATTTATTATTAGCTTAGTTGTAGAAATAGCTTAACAACACCTTATAACTTTACAAATAAGTAGGTATTGATATTCCTCACCATTTAACATATGAATTAACATAGTAGATATTTGAACGCAGTTTTTATTTTTTAACAAACAGTAAATACAATGACAACAAAGTTTAACGAATGTCGCGTCATTTCCAGGTGGAAAACATAAAACAGTTGATGACTTACATGTAGCCTGCGTTGTTATTGTTTCGCTACAGAAAATGTAATTTTATAAAATAAACAATTATGTTATTGTTTTTATTTCACAGTTGATTAAATCATAAACTCATGTTAACCAATAGGTATACGTTAAAGTAAAGGCTGAATTATAAGGCTGTTTTTACCTTTTTATATAGCTAGGTATAGAAAAACTACAAGACATAAATAAATCACATTATCTATATAGTCCCAGGAGTATATAATTTTCATCAGCAGCCCATATTTGTTCCATCTATATTATTCTGGACACACGGACAGAGGCCTACTAACTGAGTTTAGCCCATGATTCACTACTAAAGTGCGGGCTAGCTAACACGACGTGCCAAACTTTTAGGCATGCTAATTTCCACACATTTTTATCCTTTACTAGTTAGATAGACAGAACGACACTAATTTTTACACGGTCGTAAGAAACGCCATGGACAGAGACCGGTGGAGGCAAATCATCCGCTCAATATGCAACCCTGATGCTGACCACGATCCTCAGACATGAGGGACCGACAAAAGAGAGAGAGAGAGTTAGAACAGATATGATATGTATTAGAATATCTATTTAAGTATCGCACTCATCTAGTCCGACATGTTTTTATGTTGAATTTTTTTTTGTCTGGAAATAGTGAGAGATATATAGGCTACATTTCTTAATCCCATGGAACTTTTCTTTGTCCATGCAGACAAAGCTGTTCAACAGCTAGTTCTACATAAAATAGTAGCTTATTAGAGTGGCACAATTACCCAAAGTAAACCTTAGCTTCAGTATCTCTCTATCTTTTCTGGATATAATTAAAATTTTATTCTGCCACAGGCGCGCCAACACGGGCGTCACCCAGCGCCGCCGAGCCCGCGTCCGCGCAGCCCGATCCACCCCGCGCCGACCGGCGTACGCGCCTACTCCTGCCAGCACTGGGAGTCCCGCCTCCTCGCGCCCCCGCCGCGGCCCCTCTCCGAGCCCTCGCCTCACTCGCCCCACTCGCCACACTCGCCCCACTCGCACTCGCCATGCGACCTCGTCGAGGTACAGCCTACTGTATGTATAAAGCATGTAAGTGTTAGATCGGTGTCGCTACTGTTGTGCGGTTGGCTTGGCTGAGAGAATCACAATCAATCTTTTTCTTGCCGTTTCTTGCCGATTTTTCTCGGCACATATTTGGAATCGGTAGTAGGTTCATAACTGACTATTCATAAATGCTATCCTAAGCATTTATGAATGGTTTATATGCACAAAAAAGTTCTAGTGTTTGAGTTTAATGTTTTTGAATAAATTGTATATTTACTTAAACAAGTACATGCAACATTGTCATAGGTAAAAATATATCTGTTGACTGTCGGTATTTTAAGACCATAATAGTACAAAATGTTTTAAGTTATTTGAAACAGTCAACTCTGCATAACTCCTAATTTGCCTGTATGTTAGGACTCACGCGTAGCACATTACTATTATGCGTGTAGCACGAGTAGCAGCGCTACGAAGTACTAAAAAATAGCTACAGTTATTTTCATCTAGTTTTCCGCCCGTGCCTACGCCCATGTTGTAAAAAAGTTAACAAATTATACACTTAAACCTTCCTCGAGAATCATTATATCTACAAAAACCTGTATCAAAATGCGTTGCTTATTAAATATTTAGGGGCACATAGGGACAGACAGAAGAAAGATATTTTTTTATAATATATAGTGTTATTAGATAAAAGCTGTTATTATATAGTGCCCAGAAGGAACTATAAGAATAACAATTTAATCAAATTCACTTAGCCAAGTTTTACCGCACAATATAATAATATTTTTTGCAGCTTACCGTGTCCCTAGCTGCAGACTATGAATAATTGTCGGTGTCGCTTGTGTTGGTGCAATTACGTTTATGCCTGTAAGTTGACAATATTTTAGGTAATATTTACAGGTACTATAATATGTGGAAATGATTTATATGACAATTTAATATAACGATGCTAAAATAGTTTAAGCTATACAATCGTGTATAGCTTTGAGAAGTCGGATTATTTTAGGTAAGATAGCCAGGGCATGAGTTAGATGTCAGTGTTGTTACTTAAGTACCATTAAATGTATGCTTTATGTTATGTACGCAGAGAAATGTATAGTTTTAAGTTAGACTAAGGTGTCTCGCGGCACTTGACCTGACTTCATGACGTGCGGAGTTACTCCGTAGGTGCTGGGTCCATTTTCTTAGGATTAATTAATATGCGTACGCTTTATATGTTCATAGAAAAATATTCATGTTAATGAACCAGGTACTATTACGAAAATAGTAACTGGGTCATGTTGTTTTTATCAATGTTATGTAGAGCTTTTAAGTCATTGTATGCATAGTATATGCATGATTTTCGTGTGAGACAGTGCAAATTAATAACGTGGTCGATGTTACAAACCTAAAACGAATTCCTACCTTTAGCTTGAAACGGTTTAACGTAAGTACACATACAAATATGTCTGGAAAAGTGTTAATTTGTGAAGTGCAAAAAGTGGGCCGGCCATGAAAGAGCGACACATTGTGAAGAATTTTCGGTGGCAGGCGAAGAATCAAAGACTGCGACTCGATATACGGAACGAAACATGAGTGATAAAACAAACTAACTTTTAAACATTGAAAAACGCCAAATTGCGCTCGCTTCCATTATCGTTCACACTAACATATCGTAACGTAACGTATCGTAAGGTTAAAGTTCAATTAGATTAAATAGTACGTCGCCTTTTCTCGTGCCTATCTCTATCCAATTCTAAATCTATATCTAGATATATAAAACGATCGATACTGTGATTGACTCAAGTGATATCGGTGTTTGTGTACATAGTTTAATTAGGCTCGCTAGTTAATGAAAACGTTAATAGTTGGAATCGTAGAGGATCTCAGTGAAGTTTATCTGTGGACGCTTAATAAAGCCTCAAAACTGGCAAGTATGCAGGCAGCTCTTATGATAAGAGCTAAATCTCGTGAGCGAAGAAAACAACGACTCAAGCGAGGTATCAAGGCCGAAATACCGAGTAACGTGGCTACGAAGCCCATTGCACCTTTCCCGAGATACCCGCCTACTTCCTGGGTACGTACTTATGTTTCCTTATGCATGCTTCAATTATTGTGTACCTGTGTTTAAATGTTCGTGTTCAATTGAATGTGTTTAGGTAAAACATATATGAACTTATACTTTCTGTTAATACAGTGTTGAAGATTGTGGACTACTATTTCTACTACAGCCATTATAAAAGGTTATTTGGCAAATTCTATTACGTTTATGACATCGTTTTTTCAAACAAAAATCTGTAATGATCTTTTGTATTTTTAATGAACAATTTAATTTGTTATAATTATATTCAAGGAATCTGAAAAACAGTTAAACCACTAAATGCTATAAATAGAAAAAATGCAATGCCTATTTTAGCATTCAGCGTCTATTTATAGGCCGTCTATCCATTGTAAGCGATATTGTGCTTTAGGAGAAGCTTATCACACAATAGGTGCATTACAGCAATTTTTGTTATCGAGCAACAAGTAATTCATCACAACTGCGACAGTCCGTCCCATTCATGACCGGCTTTGTTCGCAACTCGCAAGTACTGCATTTATGCTACTGTTACAATGAATGTTCCCTATTTTCTAACTAGCATAGGACTTGACACACTTATTCTGATAATGCTAGGTTGAAATATAAAATAAAGTTATTCGAGTGAATGCTTTTCAGCTGCGTTGTTGGAGCGTTCTATTTATGTAGAGATTGTTATTAAATCTATGCCCAAAACCATTTGGGCATAGATTTAATATGATTTTTTATGATGTGCTGCATACTGGATACTGGATAGCCAGTATTTAATAGGATAATAAACTTATTGAGAATTGACTACAAAACGATCTCTACATTTTTATATTTTATTTAAACATTAAATATTGCCAGTAATTGTTATATTAATAATTTTAATCATAAAATAAATATCTGATAAAACCTATGAATAGTCTCCGATATTTATCGATACATGAAGTGCTTCTGTCCAAAATTACATGAATAATTATTATTATCCACTAAATTCCATATAAATATTTCATAGTAAGAAAATTGTTGCCTATAAAATGTTTCGCCATAAGCGAATGTACGTATAAAATTCGTTTGAAAATTGTGAATTTCATGAATAGGAACGTCAACTCTGTTAGAAGCTAACTAGCACAGCAGGACCAAGTACATGCGATGCATATTCTATTAGTTTGCATTCGACAATCTTCCGCTAAACTTTAACGTGATTTACCGCTAGACAGATAATTAATTTATAATCTGATATTCTGTGAATTCCCGTACATAATTAATATTAACTATTTGATATTTAATATGTATTGCTACATATTGTATTCTCTGATTAACAATGGTAATTATTTTAATTATACGAATCAATTGATTTAAACTATTTCGTAATGCTTTATGAAACTAAATTTTGTGAATTGTGTACATATTTGTGTTTCAGATAAAACATGAATATTCAGTTAAAAATGTGAGATGTAAAAAAGTATTTGAATTATTTATTTTCAAGTTGTTAAGCTTACGCTGCGGTTTAGTTTGATTTTAATCAGTAAGTGGTTTCGAATTCCTTCGGGAACGTCTTTATAAAAATATAGAAATGCAGCGTTGCGTAATAGATTAAAATCTATGACTTTAGGAAATTCATATCAATATGAATCATCAATTTCATTTCAAATGAAAGCATATTTTCTATTTATAGATAATAGTTAGTAGTACCTACACTTTGCTTCTTACGAATTAAAAACAAAGCTTATAAAATATGACAGAGAGGAAGTAACTATGCATCTCATAAAAGAATATTAGCGAATACTTAAAATATATTATATTTTTCTCTTAATATAAGTTAATACTTATTATTCTTATTAGTGTCAAATTTCGTGCAAATCCCGACTAATAAAAGACAATGGCGTGCAATGAAAGCGATAACCCGGGTTTCGTCCTCGTGACAAAAAGTTTTTAATTTTTTACAAGCACGCGACTTAAAACCTTCCGTTTCGCAATTATCGATTTCTCCATATTTCCAGACTGTTCATCATTTAAATTAATTATGTCTCTTCAAGGTAAACGTACTATTTTATTTTACGTGACCTACCTATGGCCTCTTTCGCAACTTGTTGGTAATTGATAGTGTATTAAAAACTTTTTGACTTATATTTATAAACATTTTGCGATTTTAACGGACTGGATATAAACTCAACCATTTATACTTAATAAGTAATTAAGTAATAATAAGTAATTCTGGATAAGTAGTTTGATTTTTATTAACACTAGCTGCGCTTCGCGGTTTTACCTTCGTGGCTCCGCTCCTGTTGGTCTTAGCGTGATGATATAGCCTATAGCGTTTCTCTATGAATGGGCTATCTAACACCGAAATAATTTTTCAAATCGGACCAGTAGTTCCTGAGATTAGCGCGTTCAAACAAACAAACAAACAAACTCTTCAGCTTTATAATATTATAGTAGTATAGATATAATTTTAATAAAATAAATATCTGTATTTCAGTTTTACGTTTGATTACGTTACGACCTGAAAATATCTCTATTTCTAAAAGTAACAAGAATTCCAAGAACTGCACAGTGCAAATAACAAAACCTTATATTAAATTTACGAAGTGCAAGCTTGAGCTAACAGCAATTAAAAACAAAATGCGTGCTAAGCGACTTTTCCATCGATTATATTGAGTCTTTCTGAGTATCCAGCGTTGAAAAAACGCCCTGTCAGCACCCATTCACCTATCTTGCGGAAGCTATTACCGCACCTCGCTTGTGGCTAAAAAATGTTACCCATACATGAATATTTACAATCAATTTTAACACCAAATAACCAACGTTAAGGTCGAAATTTATTTGCACAAGAATATGTTTGTTAACATACATTCAATTTCGACGCTAAAACAGCTGTGTTCGTGTACATTGAAATGCCTTTTGAAGGCTTTATTGATATAAATAATTCTTTGCTCCTAACTTGTACACGAGTTTATAGTTTTATGAAAGTTTAATACGGGGTTTCAAATTAAGATTTTACTTAGTTTATCATGGTTATCTCAATGTAAAGGTAATAGCCAGTTCATTTGTGACCATAAGTTTCGACCTTTTTACTTCTAATCGACTTTACCCACACTTCAAAGAATAAAGCTAATAATTATAAGTATAGATTTAATTTAATATTCTTTGTTGAAATCTAGATAAGGATTAAACAACCCACCCTGTCAACGCTTAATAGCGAGCTTAATTAATGGCTCTGTCCAATGCTCTGTCGCACAGATAATATACAAAATTATTTACGTTGAAAAAGAGTTTTTATAACACGATTTGTAACAGCATTTTGTAGTGTAAAATTTAAATAACTAATCTCAAATATTGCGTACGATTCCTAATGAATAAAGAAATAAAACCGTTAATTGTTCGATAAATGAATGTATTATAATCCGCACGTATAAATATTTATAATACGGACAATTAATTTTATTTCTATAAACAATATGGCATTGCAAATAAAACAGAGCATATAACGCATATTAATTACTGACATAGATTACAAAGTGAGCGACATATATTTAATCATACACATTCGTAATGAGACCGTTTAGTGACAAAATGACTGGGCTTAATCATAATGCATAATTCATCAAACTGAGCTACATAAATGTTCTACTCTAGACAATTAAACTGCATTCATTCCTTTATTTTAATAAAGTAATAAACAAGCATAGCTACAACTTTGTCTATAGCATTTAGTAATATTATATGGTCTTTCTATATAATTTATCAAAATATCCGTTGTAGGTACATTGAAGAATAAATGTGTAG
The DNA here is from genome assembly GCF_905220415.1 of Colias croceus. Classification (NCBI taxonomy): domain Eukaryota; kingdom Metazoa; phylum Arthropoda; class Insecta; order Lepidoptera; family Pieridae; genus Colias; species Colias croceus. The sequence continues at coordinate 3,568,653 of NC_059547.1, forward strand.
AAAAGTAAAAACCATATGAATACGGGCGCAATGGAGAATTAATTCTGATGAAAAAAGTATTTATTACGAAGAAGTAAGAACAATATAATAATATTATATATAGAAAAATGATAACATCGATAACCGTCAGACTGTAATTATTACTATTATGCAAGAGCAAAATACTACACAAAAGTTACGGGAAAAGTATATTCTAAACGCTGTAAAATTTTCCATTATATGACATTAAAATTACAAAGGCTTGGCATAACTTGTCTTTACGTCATTTATATTAATTATATTTTCATATTTATCATGCGATAATTTCACCGTGTCCACACTTTCTTTTATATTTACAGACTTTGCATTAAAGATTACAGGAAACTTTTTGAAATATGATACGTGAAAATGTTTTACAATATATATTAGACTAGCTGTTCCCCGCGGTTTCACCCGCATTGCTCCGCTCCTGTTGGTCTTAGCGTGACGTTATAATATAGCCTATAGCCTTGCTCGATAAATGGGCTAACTATCACCGAAAGAATTTTTCAAATCGGACCTGTAGTTCCCGAGATTAGCGCGTTCAAAGAAACAAACAAACTCTTCAGCTTTATAATATTAGTTTAGATTACGATTCTATTTACGATATTAAATTTAAAAATATGCAAGTATGTTACGTACATTTAAATGATAATAACTAAGCTGTAGGTAGGTAATATATATGTATTTTAATTGACTTCACTTATCCACAACTCATAAAAGATTTTTTTCCGCCTTTAACACTTTCTTCTGTATACTTTTACACGACTATATAATCTACCCTCCATCTGACCTTAGAGAAACTCCAATCTCTAAACTCGATTGCAAACTCATTTATTATACATTTCAAAGTCTAATTGCTCCACTATTAAATAGTCAAATGCGGCTAAGCTATAATTATGCATGCATTCCTCATAAAATTAGTAGGTTTTCATTGAAATAATATCGTTATAGTGTAACGTATTTCAAATATATTCAAACAAAGGTAATATGAGTCGTATCATATTTCTCTGTGGTTTAATCCCAAGCCAGGCTTTAATATTTGAACCCAGAGAATGTTGAGTTCATTAATTTAAATTACAATAATGGGATGTTCTTAAATAGGCCAAAAACTGACCTTTGTTTCGAGCGTGCTATGGAGAGCTCTCCATGAAAAACGATGGAAATAGGTCAACTTAATATTGATGAAGGTAGATAAGTTCATAGAGTATCAACTTGAAAGCAACGGAGTCTCCATCGCCTTTGTCCGAGCTTTCGCTGTCCACTCTCACAGCACTAATGATAATGTTAAAATATGAAGTGAGTTTGATCTGATTTTCGTTTGATATTTTTTAATTATTATTCGAGAAAAAATAAGAAATACGAATTTTATTTTTCAAACTTGACCTTTGACCAGTGACCTTTTACATTCCTACTTATACAATATACACATCTCTCTTAACGTAGTTTAAATCTAACCTAAGTTTACTCTATATTTTTTGCTTCCAATGAATTGATAGCTGAAGTACAACAATTGATATTGGAAGGCTGCCCGAAACGAAGCCCACCTATCATCTACACTAATATTATAAAGAGGAAAACTTTGTTTGTTTGTTTGATTGTAATGAATAGGCTCATAAACTACTGGACCAATTTTAAAAATTCTTTCACCATTCGAAAGCTACATTATCCACGAGTAACATAGGCTAGGTTTTATCCCGGAAATCCCACGGGAACGGGAACTATGCGGGTTTTTCTTTGAAAACGCGGGCGAAGCCGCAGGCGGAAAGCTACTATACATAAACTTCTATATATAAACTTCTGTAAGCTAATGGTTCTAGCACATGTAACTTCCATGGCTATTGGTCCGTTTCCTTTAAGTCCAAGTTAAGGTAGTGACAGGATTGGCGTGTCAAGGCTCTACGCTATGCAGATATCAATGCTCGATCGATGTATGACGTGGCTAATGACGTATTATTATGTGAGCGGAGTCCTTTGTCAATATAACAGTCTTTGAAATACATTGTAAGAGGAGCCATTCAATTTGTTGCATTTTCTTCCTTGTAATAGCTAGCCGAGTTCGTTTTATTGTGTCGAACACAGATGCGAAGATTCTTTTTTATCCAATTAAGTTAGATGTTTTATCCTTGCTGGAAGTACTTTAAAAGAATATGAATAAACTTTGAATAGCTAATAAATCATAAATTTAAATTTATAAAGAATAGAAATAGAATTTTTTCTATTCTTTATAAATTTATATTTATAGAGCATTTGAATGCCATAAAACCAAAAATATAAATTCAAATCATAAATTGTTTTCAAAATAAGGACATCTGTAATATTATGATTTAGTTATATATTTTTTCATTGAACTAAACGAGTAACGTATGACAACAAATCGATAGTTTCTGTATTAAATACTAGAAGTAATAAGTCCTCCCGCGAGAAATGAGTTGCAAAAATCTCAATGATTATAGTATCCGCTTTTTGCTTCGAAACTTTTGCTAGTTTGCCGTCCACTTGTAAAGTAAAACTTCACTATTCAAGTAGACTTTTAAACCAATATCTATAATCTGCCTCTAGTTACTTAAGCTTATTTTTATTAACAACTTTCAAGTAACCACTGTCAACAAAAATTTATGATAATCATAAAAAAAAAAACATTAAAAAACTAAAAACCGCTGTAATGATTTTTTACTATCAACTGAAAGTAAAAAATCTTTTTTATTATTCAGAATAATAAACTCCTGAAATTATTTTATTGTCATCGATAAGTGTACAAAGTTTGAATTAAATTTGTCCATTAAAAGCGCGTCAAATTCAAGTCTGAAAGAGTCACAAACGAATATACAGTAGTAGTAGTAGTAGTATTTATATTATATACATATATATAATATAAACGTGTTAATAAAATTTTCGTAAGTAATTTTATCCCAACCTCTTTCGAGATAATCCCTGCATATTGAGTTCGATTGTGTCTTGAGTGAATAAACAAATATATACGGGTCTAGGCAGACATTGTGCTATCGGGTAGCACGTCTTATTGTATAGACGAGCTTTGTATATAGGCCATTATTCTAGTTCACAGGGTAGGCTAGTTATTCTATACCTACCATACTATACCTAACTAGTTACTTTGGCTCTATAATTTGTGAATGGCAAAATCGAAATGATGCGGACGTTTGAAGGAAATATTATAGCTTCAATGATTATAACATTTTTAGTAAAAAGGAAATTTTTTGGCTATTTTCTAATCTATTTGTCTTTATCTACTGTCGTATTATAACATATATACATATTATAACTTAGAACCATTGAGATAATATTAATATGGAGCAGACACCACGAACAAAATCTGTGCGCCAAGCGCGGCGGCGCGGGGCGCGCGAATGACGGCTAGACAGTCATAGATTATGCGATGTCACTGTCTCACCGCTATAGAGGCGACACTTTGTTTCATTCTGTCTATTTTATTGGGTGCCACTCCCTTACATGCACGTTGACTTGAAATTTTCTTTGTACTTACTTAATATTTATTTTAGGTATAAACTGACTTTACTACGCGGGGCTAACAAAATCTGGCATATAATATAAGATGATGTAAATAGTGATGTCATATGGAATAATTTAATTTTTTTCGTGTTTTAGGTTCAGTCAGGGCTATGGGAAGTTTTATTCCTTACAAATTGAGCCTTTTTTAGAAAAAAAATAATTTTTCCCTTTCTTCACGGCCCAGACATGGAAACCTTGAATAGAAAAAATATTAATTACTTATCTCTGAACTAGCGGTCCGCCCCGGCTTCGCCCGTGGCACATATTTCGCAATAAAAAGTAGCCTATGTTCTTTCTCAGGGTCTTAAGATTGTCTGTGCCAAAGGAGAATGCCCATGAAAGTATGGACCACAGTACAGTGTTGCGTCAATGCCAGAGTGGTTTTGGAGGGTTCTTCGATATTCAAAAGATTTTTACCAATTGATTTTTTTGTGATAAAAACAGGGGATTTCAAGATATTGAGAAAAATGTGAAATAACCTCAAAACTTAAATAACCCCGATTTAGTTAGGTTTATGTGTGATTTAGGTAACATTTTATCGTCCAAAGGTTATTTTTCGATTAACATATTTAATCTATGCGTAGAGCTTATGCTTTCAGACAAAGTCTATCTGTTCATCGGCTAGTGTAGGTAGGCACCAGAAATCTTCCGGGACGGATTTCAAGAAAATCTAAATATATACTTAAAAAATGCCAATTGAGTTTTTATTCGGTTTACATGTTGTTGTTGTTGTTGTTGTTGTTTGAATCATTTTTTCACTACATATTCGAAGAAAGAATCAAATAAGAAATAACTGGTTACCTACCAAGCTATGTCATAATAATATTTTTTTTATATATACATATTTATATTATTTTACTTCACTATCTTTGTTAAAACAACCTACAGTGTATAAACAATACCTTAAAGAGTGATTTTATGTTAATTGATTTTTTTTGTAATTCAATGAAAACAATAATCGATATTAATACATTTAGCTATTTACCATAGTAAATGTAATAAGTTACCTCTTGATTACCGTGGTAACCGGTAATGGACACTAAATCTATAATAACGGATCTAAACAATTACATGTCTTATTAGATTTTACAAAACATTCCCTGTTCAAAATATATTTTCCGATGGTAAGAAGGCCTCTAAATTGCCGAGATTTTTTTTAATAGTATTGTTGTCTTGATGCATGAGAAAAACCAGTACCAAAAATGGGCATTCTCCTTTCATCAAAATCGGTCCAGTAGTTTATGAGCCTATTAATTACAATCAAACAAACAAACAAAGTTTTCCTCTTTATAATATTAGTGCAGATAAATAAATAATAATTCAATTATACGTTCAAGTCAGTAGCTTATACAATATCAATTAAAAACTTGATTAAAATCAATTAACAAAAAAAATTGGTGATTGAGTAATTGATTTTCATATTTCATGATTTCACCTTTTTTCAATTAACAACCAGTCTATACTTTTCTAAATATGTAAAATTATTATTTTATGCTATAAAAATATACGCCAGCAAATATTACTAACAACACTTATTTCATGCCCAATGTCATATCTTAAATTTTTAATCTATGACAAAATGTCGCCCGCCAAAAATTTTGCTCTAATTAAGTTTTAAAAATTATTATCTAGTTACTTACTGATGAAAAGTTATTCCTTTGCACTTTTCCGTATTCTTTGTATTATTTGTGCAATATCGTAACACACACGTAGGCATATTTGATGCGTTTCACTTTAAAACAAATAAAAAATGAGCGTGACGTTCGCGCCAATGAGCGAGCAAGCGACTGAGTGCAGTTACGCCACATGACGTATGTTGAGTGGAACATAAGTGATGTAGGCGGTATCGTCTCCATATTAATATTATCTCAATGCTTAGAACATGCCATTCATAAAGATTTTAACAAACAATGCAAATCGTTTCAGTATCATTAAAAAAAACAATATCGTATAGCTAATCTACGAATAATCTACAGTTATTACAAAAACAGTAGTGGATGAAAAATGCCGCTAGCGCCGAAATTTGAATATTAATGTAATGAGGGCTACGAAACAATTACCGTGATATGAAACTGGGAGCAAGAGAGATAATGAAACCTTGGAATGGGCTTCATAATTGATTCATTATATGCTTGTATCTGGTACTTATCCATGTAAACGCTTTTTTTTTGTGTACAGTTTTTATGTTTTGTGACCGTTTAGTATGATTGTTTTTCAAGATAAAGATAAGACGAAAATCATGGTGGATTTGAATGAAGTGTCTAATAATCCATACTTTATAATATTATGTATAATAAATGCGAAAGTAACTCTGTCTGTCTGTCTGTTACTCTAACACGCCTTAACTACTGAACCAATTTGTATAGAGATATTTTGATACCCGAGAAAGGACATAGGATAGGTTTTATCCCGGAAATCCCACGGGCACGGGAACTATGCAGGTTTATCTTTGACTGCGCGGGCGATGCCGCGGGTGGAAAGCTAGTAATAAATAAGTGAGAAATTATGATGGATTTTAATTTTAATTGTCAATTTTGAATCACTCTCAAATAATTCGTTTAACACGCTTATTCTACAGTAAAAAATGACCAATGTCTCATATATTAGATGAAAGTGTTTACCCCATGTAACTTTTACATAATATATACCGTAGGTATACGTAATTTAATTAAATTATAAATATTTAAAAAACAAGTCTATAAAAACTTTATATTGTTTAAAATACGACATAATGAAAAGTGTATCTCTATGAGCTACATTCAGTTTCGCCTACACCTGGGACACGAAGGTTTATAACTGCCTCACCTTTATGTTTGCGGAAAATGTGCGAAAATAATGTACTTTGCTATAAAGTTTCGCTATTCTGAATATCTTTTAGTAACATTGTTTTAAATTCATAACACTTTTCATATACTTGTCTAAAATCCGATTAAAAATTTATAAGTTACTTGCTGTGCGACGCGGTTTCACCCACGTGGCTCTGCTTCTGTTGGTGTTAGCGTGATGATATATAGCCTATAGCCTCATTTAGCGAGAATGGGCTATCTAACACCGAAATAATTTTTCAATTCAGACCAATAGTTCCTGAGATTAGCGCGTTCAAACAAACTCTTCAGCTTTATAATATTAGTATAGATTTACGAAATAACATATTGTGTTAAACGATACTTATTTCTTACATATTTTTGTTATATACTATGATACTTATTTCTTACATATTTTTGTTATTTGTGGAGTGAATAGAATTACAATTTAGTTACAAAATGGACCTTGTCATTCACGAGCAATTTTCCAGGCTATTTGAGGGAAATTACCTAATCTTCAGTTTCATGATAAAATAAAATATAAAGTTTACTATCAGTTATTACTTATCTTAATTTAGACTATCTGTCTAAATTAAGATAAGTAATAATATATTGTAGACTTTCAGAATCAGTTTATTTCTTTAGAAAAACTTCAATCAAAAATTCATAACGAAATATTAACGTAATTGTTTTTTGTGAATTTCCAATTTCCATCCTGTTCTTTAGAAAAGAACATTGTACATCAAACTCGACAGTTGTACATCCATACAAATTCATATATATAGCAAAAAAAATTATAAGTAGTCTAATACAATTTTTTTATAATTTAATCATAACAACCATTTCATTTATCGATTACATAAACTGCCTGTTCATATTGATTCCATTAAAGTAGGTACTCGCGCAAGTTATGTGCAAAATAATTGAGTCTGATGATGTTGGAGCTATCGGTAGATAATGAACTGCGAGCCGCCCGACCGTGTCATATTAATTAATTGAATTCTCCATTTAAAATATTATCCCCTGGCAAAACATCGTTCTTTTTTTTCTAAAATGAAGAGATGGCTGACCTCTCTTCTTTAGCTTCTTGAACATTTCTTAGAAGTCTATTGTTAACGTATTTAGAAATGAGTTGGGTAGAATCTGCTATTTGATTGAATGCCTAGCGCGTTCATTGAATGACGAAATTTAATTGAATGACTAGGCCGAACGTTGATTTAGTGACAAGCGTCACTCAAGGTCAATATCGACGATGAAAAAGAAAGATAATTTAATATTATCAACATAACGACTATAGAAAAAATACATTGTTAAGCAAGCAATATTCACAACATAAAATATATCGTATCCATATTCTCTCAGGAAAAACAATTATAGTGTCATTAAAATGCTCCGTCTTTTATAATAGATATCTAATATGTTCTGAAGCCTGCGTTCGATGGCTGCACTACATTTTCTCTAAACTCAATTAATAAACAGAAGTAAATATAAATACACAAGGAATTGTACATTACTTGCATTTTGTAAGCAGTTTGATTAAAAGAAATCTTTGTGTTTGGAGTATTTGTAACCTATGCAGTTTTTCTGACAACAGTGCAGTAAAAAGTGGGGTCAGAAAGTAAAATAAAGTAAAATCTATAAAGACGTACACGTTTTCGGATATGTTTTAATAATTACCTAGAGCATCATCGCTGGTAAGAAATCATACATATAAATCTTATAAATCTTAATATATATAAATCTCGTGTCACAATGTTTGTCCTCAATGGACTCCTAAACCACTTAACCGATTATAATAAAATTCGCACACCATGTGCAGTTCGATCCAACTTGAGAGATAGGATAGTTTAAACATGTAGGTACCACGGGCGAAGCCGGGGCGGACCGCTAGTAAATTATAAATCGACTTATACTTGCAATTTCATCAACAACCTTACTTTTTCCTCAATTGGTATACATCAACGGCCTGTACTCTTTAAGCAAGGCTTTTGGCTTTATAATTGATCCTTTAATAGTAAAGTACTAGTTAATCCGATAAGGATCCATTTACCTAGATTAACAATGGTCTAGAGTTTAGGCTTTAAAGATGACAAAGGAAATAGGATATCTATGTTTCTTACTAAGAGCTCCAGACCCGAATATAAAAATGTTTATTTTAAATATTACATATTTTTGTTTCTTTATGACGTATGAAATAAATATATCAATTATTTGTATCTATTACTAGCGGTCCACCCCGGCTTCGGCCGTGGTTCATGTTTACGTTTTCTCTCCATAAGAACCATCTTCGTACTTCAAGAAATATTAAAAAAAAAGAATTAACGAAATCGGTTCAGCCGTTCTCGAGTTATGCGCTTACCAACACATTTTGCGATTCATTTTTATAGTATAGATCTAGTGTGTCGTGGTGGTTTAGATGTGATCCTTCCTATTTACAATTAAAATAGAGGTTCCATAACTAGTTAATTGAGAGAAAATGAAATGCTTTTTCAATTTCTCTTCACATTATACAAATCAACACGGGTCCGATTAGTAAATTAAGATATCGTAAAGAAACCGACATGGCGTAGAACCACAAGATTTTAAGACCAAATCGCTAGTAAACGTGGATTATGCATATAGAATGGCTATGTCTCTGCAGTGAGAAAATGATGATGAATCCGTCGAAAATATTATATATTATTATTATTATATTATAAACACCTATTATACCGAAAATAAAGTATGTGTAAGCTTTAAAAAAGTAGGAAACTACAAGTTTAAAAGAATCAACTTAATCTGTAATGATATACCAGTTTTGCTATAAGTTCTTTGTGAAATCGCTCTTTTGGGACGGTTTATGCACGTGACTGTCACAATATCAAAACATATTAAGAGCGCTAAATAAGTGTTCTGAAAACTTACACAGAATGAAGACAGAAATCGTTTTATTTCCCTTTATCCTTTGATTTCTAACGCTGTAAAGAAAAGCCTTCGTCTCCTAATAAAAAGGAAAAAATTACAGTAAAGTCTGTAGATTCAAAACTTTATGTAACGTTATATGTATTCAGCACGAATCAGCAGTATTTCACATTTTAACTTTATACTCTGTTGAAATGTTGACGCTGACGTGGTAGCTTATATACACGGAGTAAAAAGGGTTTTTTTAGTTCAGTGTCACATTCATTTACATAGAAATGAAAACGCATTTCCCCGTATAAAATTCTTCGCAACTCACCTGATGCTTTGGGTCAGTAGCGACAGCCGACATGGGAATAGTTTTACCATACAGTGCCTTTGAATGTCCAATGCATTAATTAAAACCGCCATATAGACATACATATACATTGTATTTCTGTTGGCGTCATTTTTTCATTACTTTTGATCATTTAATTAAGTAAGCATTTAGGTTCTTGAAAGTTTCATGTTTTTTGTGCATATTAATTGCACAAAAACACAGGTTTTTTGGGCATCAATTGTAGACAACGTAATAATTTTCTGCCTTTTCTTTTTCTTTTTACCTTCATTGATTTAAATATAAATTTAAAGTTCAGCTTTAATCTTTTAAAGTACGAAAGGTCTCAAAATGACCGATAGCTTTTATTGATTGCGTTTATAACAATTTTTAATCGCTTTTGAGAGAAAGTCCTAAATGTTAAAAAGTCCATTCAAACAGTAAAGTCATTGTTTATTAATGCAATCTTTACATTTCTGTGTAAGAAAACCAGCTGCTGTTGAAGTTTAAGGCGAGAATATGAACTTACATCTTCTGAATATTTTATAGCATTAGATTCAACGCTTGTTTTTATCGCGTATTCAAATAAGAGTAAAGAGATCTTGGGTACTCTCTGGAGATCTATTTAACATTGATGGAAGAGATCGCTGATAAGCGATAAGGTTGCCTTATGTGCTATGAATGTTTTCTTTTCTTTTAATATTATAGTTTGTAAAATTTGTAATGGTACATAAAACTGTTAAAAATAAACATTATTGCTGATCTTATGAAACAGAGTCTTAAATCTTTCCAAATGCAGATTTTATTTTGGTAAACACATGAGATGCTCAATTGTTTTTATGTTCATTTAATAGGGGAAAGGACATTGAATTTAATTATTTTGCCCTAAAAGTACAAGTTCAAATATCACCCTCAACATCTGTCTACTTGGCGCTCTTCCACCGTGCGATTTAGGAGGAACTATCTACCATGCATCACTCCTCTGTGGAACGACCTCCCGAGCTCAGCATTTCCGGACAGATACGACTTAGGGTACTTCAAAAAGAGAGCGTACTCTTCCCTAAAGGCCGGAAACACACCTACAACCTTACAGGTCTGGTGGGTGATTATGGGCGGCGCCAATCATCGCATTAATCCGATGACGCGCCAGCTCGTTTGCCGTTTACATAAAAAAAGTACTTTTTTATCAATTTTTTTTCGCGACTATATATTGAATACCATCATTTCGTATCCCTTTACAGTTTATACTTATTAATAGCTAGATTCAAATGCTAATTAAATACTTTCCTTTTAATTCATTTTTATTATAAAGAGTTACATTAAATGACTCATTTAAACACCCACACAACTATTAATCTCAAAAAGCGAGTAAACGACCACTCTCTAGAAACTTTCGGAAGCCACGCAAACTTTAAAAATTTTAATTGCGAAATATTTACAGTGTAAACGGATTTGCAGTGGTTTACTGCTTTTGCAGAATAAGCGAGATTACGTCATAATATTATAACGACCTTGGATCTGCCAAAATTCATATTAAGTGAATAGTTTTGAAAGGGGAAAAATTATAGAGCTTTGTCTTGATTCCTCATTTGTATGTATATTGTATATTATGTAGATTGTTGGTATCCATATATAATATGGATAAATTGAAATAAACTCTACTGACTCTACTATTTTACCAGTAATCTCTACTGAGAAAAAATATTTTTACCAAAGAGAGATCACGCACGTTTTAGGGAAGGTTTCAATAAAAATGAATTTGGTAGATTTATTTCACACATTTAATAACTATTGAAAAATGTGGACATTCTTTTCTTTCGACATCTTACGGCCGGTTTATGAATTGAGTATTTGACCTTAAGAACGAACCAAATCATACAAAAATGTTGCTTATAAGTAATTATATTATGTTTACTCGATAATACTCAACGAAACCAGCTTTTAGATGCTAATCTTGTATATTTTATAAAGTGGTACTCCCGGTCCATCAAGCACGATTTCTGACAATGTCAAATTATATTAGGATGTTCAAATACATGCTTAAGAACATCTTAAAAAAACTTAAAAGTCTCGACGAGAAGAAACTGACAATGTTCTCAATGATGAATTGAAACCAATTGTTAAGAAAGGCCTTCTAGAAATACCTGTCTGGTGACATCGATACATAGTCTTGTTTATTTTTTTAGCATTGACAGTGTGATGTGTGAATTACAAAGTGTAATTATAGAGAGCAATAAAATTATACATACTAATTAGGGAACCGACGTATTGTAAAATAATTAATGATTTATATTTGTACGATTCAGACATCGTACAGATAATATACATGTTCCCGGAATGCAATGCGTCGATGTTGCATATTTTATTATAATGTATTAATTATTTTACCACACAATAAGTTAGTTCGCAGTCGGATTCCGCACCGGGCGGAGCTCCATCCCAGATCATCTCATCTCATCCCATTATAGTGAATTAATAATAAATATCTCTTCATCTCAATCTCATATCTTATAATTACCCCCCCCCCCCCCAACAATATTAATAAAAACAATTGGATTAATTGTTTCAGGCATTTGATTGCTAAACATGCATTAAACCCATTTAACATTTAAAAGGTGGTAAAAATTTTCGAATATTTTCCTATAGAATAAGAAAGCCGGGTTTCTCACAACAAATAGGGTCAAATATAATTAAAATATGAATAATTATTGCTCGGCACCAACTTTAAAATAGCAATGCAACCTCAAAGAAACCAGTTCCAGTTCAAATAGCGTTCGCCTTTGCGAAGTTATAACTTTACTTCGAAAGGACCTTTCGACCTAATTCCTTGGTTTGTTTCGTTAAAGCTCAGGTTTCAGGCGCTTGGAAGTTTTTAATTTAGTAACTCCTCGTTATATTTAATATGAAAAGATATGATATTAATGCCCTAGAGCGAGAGATCGTTTAAGAATTATTTTAGACAAGCTTACGCCCACGATTTTTTTTTGCGTTAAATAAGGATTTTCTGCAGGCGATAATTATGCTTAATAAACAATAAGATCAGCATTTATTTATAAAAGCGTTTGAAATATAATATTTGGAAAACCAATCAAATTTTGTCGACATCCATCTAGTACCTACGATTTAAGATTGAACAGAAAAAACAAACATAGGTACATTATGATGGACCAAAATAAAATATGAAAAATAAAACATTTTTTTTTAATTATGTTTGATTTGCTTTTGTACATATATCTAGGTAATTTATAATTGCATATTTTTACTTGTCGTTTAGAGCACGATTCCTTGACCTAAATAAATACGTCAATACATATAATGGATAAGTAATCAACAGTTTTTATTGCGGTTCCTTATTTTTAAAATGCAATTAGAAGTAATTTTGAAGCAATTATAATTGAATAAACAATAAGCAGCTATGAATGAACGTTAAAAGGATAGTAGAGCTTTTATCACGTATTTTAACAGTTCAAAAATGCATAAAAAAAACTTATGTCGCAAAATAGATAAATTTTTATTTCATGGATAGGTCTATAAAAAACTTTAGATGCACTACACTACTACAGCATACTTATGTCCAAATTTCAATGACAACTGTTATTGTGTAAAACTTTGTAATGTGTGTATAAATAAACGGTTTTTTCATTTCATTTCAACTAAAGTAGTTGAATAAATAACGCATCAATACAAATATATAAAAAATAACCGTATATGAATAAACAACAGTCGATATATTATGTACCATGGCCCACTCGACCATTGCTTTCGCGTGGCATCAGTGTAGTGTGGTGTAGGTTATAAAATACAATTCTTTTAGTTTCTCTATTGTAGGTTGATTGCTTTATGACCGATGAACCTACTTATTAAGTAAATAACTCAATTTTATAACTTTGTTTTGAACTAAAGATCAATACTTACTGCATGAAAATAATAAAACAATTTTAATTGCCGTTACAAAAAAATTTCACATATAGGTACTTCAAATATAAAATAAAATATAATAAATTGAAAAAGGCACATTGTTATAGTAGATATGATTTCACTAGCTGGTGTTCGCGGGGTCTCTAGTCTGGTTCCCTGTTAATAGAAGTCTATTTGATTATCCTGGCTATAATCTACCTCTATAGTCTATACGCAGATAGTCGATCAAGGGGTATGGAGAGAGAAACTTTCTTGTCTATAATATTGTAAGATATCTAAGATCCCACCGCAGGATTAGTGCGTTCACAGTTTTTTTTTTTGCTAAAACCAAACTTATATTTATTTATTGCTTGCGGCCAAATTTTGATAGGCAACTCAGTCGATATATTATATTCTTCTAATTATAAAATATTCTCTGATTTAAGCAAAAAAAAACGCACGAATCCTGTGGTGGGATCTTATACTATAGAATATTTATTCTTTTATTTATTTATAACACTTTATTGTACAAAACAATGTAGGATAATACGAATGTGGCTTACAGATAAATAAAACAAGTCTCAATTTCAATTGCAATTTATAACGATACAAAGTAATAATACGCTATGGAGAGCTATATACTCTATATATACTACTATATATACTCAGTGAATAGCTCATGTTAGTTCGTAGTTAGCTGTTATCTCCAATCAGTACTGCAAACAACTGGTACGGAGGTTCACAAACTTTGGATTCCTTTACAATATAACACTGTAGGTAAGCAAGTGTGTATTGTTTCGTTTTATTGATGGGGATCTTTAATATTGAGTATTCGGAATCATTAAGATCTATCTGCTACAATTAATTTAAATGTTTTTTAAATCATATAAGAAGAGATCAACAGAAATATTCATGACTGACTGGTTGGCTTGCTTAGTAGTGACCCTGCCATCCGAACTAGTCGTGGGTTCGATTCCCACCCAGGGCAAATATTTGTGTCATCACACAAATATTTGCCCTGGGTGGCAGTTTTATAAATTTTCATCAACATCGATGTTTGCTCTGTGTCTGGGTGTTAATTATCTATATAAGCATATATTTAAAATTACATATGTATGTTTTCAGCCATTAGGTTTCCATAACACAAGTGAAAAGCTTAGTATGGGATCGAACTGTGTGTGAAAATTTTTCTGAAAATATCACACTCAACCATAACATAATTTTACCATTTATATTAATTAAAAAGCTCTATCGACACAAATTTAGTCGCAAAACACCCGTTAAAATTATTTTGCCTTAAGTTCGGTCATGCTATCTACCAGTATCTACCATTTTAAATTTTTGTCCAAGAGTTGAATAACCTCTACACTTTTATATTTCACCACATAAATTTAGTATCATTAGACAAGTGAAGTGGCGTGTAGCCATAAACTTATTATAATACATATATACGACTCGCCCAGCGCAAGTAAATGGGGCTTTTAAACAATAAATCATGCATAATTACAAAGGAGTTGATATTGCCACAATCAATCTACTTTGAATGCCACGATCAGAATAATAATTATATCATTTCAGTTTAGAGAAATAATTTTAAATAATATATAAAAGGTCAAGAATAGCAGCATAGAGGTAATCAGCCAATGTGTGTAGCAGTGCAAAAAGTTTAAGACTTAAGTACTTAAAAATAATTTCAGACTCTTTTAATATGTACGTAGATTTTAAATTTTTTAAACATAACGCTGCCACTCTTCCAAATCAAATTCAAATTCAAATTCAAATTATATTTATTTGCAAGAATGTAGTTACAATCCCATCTCAAAAGATCTTATTACATCATCATCAAAATGTTATCGCCAGTTATTCCATTGCAATAAACCAAGGCATAAAACAGTTCTGGCAGTTGTAAAAACAAAACAAATACATCACTTATCTCTTTCAGACTATGGTTATGGTTAGATTATAGTATTGGCGGAGCGAGAAGCGGATACGAAGCTTTTAGCGTTTTTCAAGCACTTTTGTAAACCAAAATATGCCTAGATCTGAGTTATAGAGCTAGGAAAATATTTAAATTCATCAAACTACAGCTGTTTATGTCATCGAAATTATTTTTAAATTTATAATCATGTTATTGAAACATGTGGACACTTACATTACGTAATAAAGAAAATTTGGTTTTCAGAAACATTAATATAGAGTCGAGTAAATTTATGAGATGATTGGAAAGATTTGCATTAATCATTTATCCTATTTTTAGTTTCGACCAAGCACTTTAAAGTAGCATTACAAACGCCTATATTCGAATAGCAAAGTTATACCTATAATTAAAAACAAAAGAATTCGGAATTCGCGTCGCTTACCACCAAACACGCTTTACAACGCTAAATCTCTCTAAGCGGGCCACTTTTATTACAACCGCGATCAGTTCTTACATGAAATATTGCCAAGCCTCCAATAAACAGGCTACAGCTACCCGTGTTTCGCCTATATATTCTCATTTATCGAAATCGTGACTAGTATAAACAATGTATTCTGTTACTAACTTGAAGTATAATGGTATTTCTGTGTTTGGTTTAAGTTGACGCAGTTATGAATGTTATTCATCTTTAAGAGTTTTAAAATCAGTAATGAAGTATGCTTTAAAAATAGTATATTGCATATTTAATATTTTTGATCATATTTTCCTTTTTTCTATCCATCCCTGTATTAAAAAATCAGACAATTTTTTATTTGTAGTGGTAAAAACGGATGGAATGTGAAAAAATATTTTTTAGCAAAAATGTGCACACAAATTCAGAATACAAAACGTTTTTATGCTAATTGCAGAAGCTTAGTGTGCATTCCTGTAACAACCACACTACATAAACCTGAATCGGGGTTTCTGTTTTTATTTTCACAAGCCTGTCACGAAATGTGAAATACTACAGAAATTCGCATTTAAATTCTAACTTCTAATTAACTAATTATTTCTGTCGTTTCTTTACTTGCTATCATAATATTATAAATACTATGTAGTACGGAGAACAGCTTCACATCAGAAATGGAAAGGTATTATAAAAATAGTGTGTTTAATTTTCCGATGGAACTTGCCGTACCTATACTAATTCCCTCCCTCGAAATATATGCAATTCAAATTGATCAGCTTTTAATAAGTACTTTTTTACCAAGTATACCTCTTCAGGCTTAGAAACAAATAAATGACACTTCTTCGTCTTTTTATCCCAATAAACAGTTTATCCTCGGAATTAATACTGACTAAAGGAGAAACGGAACGAAATAAAAACAGTTTATTATAAAATAAGAATTTACACATTTTTCATTGCTGCTAAATAGTGTATAATTATTATAACATATTTGGTCGGTGATTCCAGTGCGCCGCCGGGCGTGCAGCATGGCAAGAAGCAGCGGCTCTGTCCGTTGGCGGCGGCGGCGGGGCCGCAGGCGGCGCGGCGCGGCGATGCTCAGTGCTCGGCGACCACCCCGGAGCCAGGCGCGACCCCCGGGCCAAGTGGCACAGGAACAACCGGGTACCCAATGAAAGTTATCTTTTCCGATCACGCGTAGCTGAGCGTACAACGTAGATAGACCGCATGGTTTGAGGTATTGTGGCTAACTTTATGTGTTTCTAATTTGGTTGTAGTATCCCAGGAATCAATGATCCGAATTGCTGTGTACCTGTGTTCATCGTAGATAGACCGCATGGTTTGAGGTAATGTGAGCTAATTTTATGTACTTAATCCCTATATGATTCTTTGGTTGAACTAGCTCCCAGGATTATAGGCTCGGAAATCAATTATGTGGATGTATCATGTACCTGAGTGTTCAATGAAGACCGCATGGTTTGAGATATTGTGAGCTAATATTATATATAAATGTGTGAAATTTAAAATAGAAAGCAGTACCCAAACTATTTCAGTTGGATTCTGAGAATTTTCGTAATCATGCGTGGCTAATCTTTCGACGTAGTAACCGCATGAGTTCATATGAAGTATTTGAGCAGATTTGATGTTTACCTCTATCTAATTGTTGAATTATAATTTTACATAAGACATAAGTTAATATGGTCAAAGTCGGCTAATGTGTGTTACATTTTCCAATCATGCGTAGATAATTTGGCGTAGATAAATCGCATGGTTTGAGATATTGTATTTTATTAAGTGTATTGGTGTAATTATACAATATAATGCTGCCTTATTTTTCTCAAATCAACCATAATATTATGTATTGTTGATCCCTCGTAGTCAATATTTTTAAGCTACGTGTATATGTAGCAAACAAGGCTCTACGACGTAGGTTGTAGACGTAGAGATTATGTTGTAGGCTATATATTATGCTGATTTATTGTATAAAAAGTTAATTTGTAACTTTAATTAAGGTTAATTAAGATCTTACATTTTAAATATTGATTGGTTATAGGTATTAGAAGTAAGGCTGTCTGAAATTGCCTTATTTTATTGTCCAACGCTCTCTCGAGGTTAATTAAATGTGCTTAAAACTTAATTTGGTGGGCTAAACAATGGCGTTTACCTTTTGCAAACAGATCGTACGTGGGCAATAAGCTTGTTATAATGTACCAACATATACAAAGAGATTATTCAATATAAATACATTTTCAAAAATGCAAAGAAAGGTTTTTTAAGAATAACCCCAAATATGGCAGCATGATACTAAGGTAAGGAACTTTAGGTTAATGAACTTACGTGTAACTAGCTGTGCCACGCGGTTTCACTCGCGGTCCGCGCGTTGGTCTTAGCGTGACGATATATTATAGCCTATAGCCTTCCTCGATGAATGGGCTATCTAACACCGAATAATTTTTCAAATCGCAAATGAGATTAGCGCGTTCAAACAAATAAACTCTTCAGCTTTATATTATTAGTATAGATATTATCGATGCCATTTTACGTATATTCGTGCATGCAGTTTCGAAAGGTATGTAATACTTTGTAATATAAAAAAATTATATTCAGTGATTGTACATATTTATTTGAGTGGTGTTTGTGTTATAGAATTATTTCAACTTAAAGGTGCGCGACGCGTCATACGGATCGTCTTCGGAATCGGACGGGGACGAGGCGAACGGCGAACCGTGGGGGGTGGCCCGGCTTCTGTATGCAGGCTTGGTGACCTTGGCCGTTGGTCTGGTGGTATACTTCGTGGGGACTGGAGACAAGGTGAGTTGCGTCTCTTGGAGGCACTTGCACTGGCACTTTTATTATCAAACTTTATTAAACTTTAGGGTTTAGACTCGTGGGCAATTGCACTAGCACTTTTGTTTATCAAATGTTTATATACTGGGGTTCAGAATTCATATTTGTTAAGGGGATGTATTTATTGAATAGTCGTAGATCTCTTTTCATGAAAAAAATTGTTTCTTGTTATTTTTATGTAGTTACTGTAGACTTATCTCTAACAAACTAATGCACCTTTATTTCCAGCATGTATTTTGATAACTGTATATTAGTACTTTATGTATACTATTTCTAATAATCTAAAGCTTTATTTTCAGCATGGTTTATTGGAATGAAGTGTTTTTCGGCTACAACAACAGTAATAGCTTCTAATTTTGTTATTTAAACTTTCACAAATATAAAATCTTAAACACAAATTCAATTAAACTAGTCATATAAAGATCTACTTATTTCACAATGCACTGAGCAACTAGTACACGTGAAGTATCAACAAAGCCTAGAGACATATTTGATTAAGAGCAGCCTTCCCAGGGTTTCAAGACGCCAGCCTTGCGGCTCGTGGGCCCGTCGCTCATAGTCGCTGGGCTGGCGTGCTGTTTGCTGCGCATCATGTTCTGCATCTGCGCAAAGCCGTGTTGCAAACGACGGACCAACCACAAAGAGAACAGAAGGTTGGTTACTTTTGTATGTCTGATACTGAACTATCAAACGTAGAGAGAAACTTTCAATGCTGTATTCGAAGAAACTTGTGATTAAATTATTTCAACTTATATGCGTACTAGTGAACCTAATAAGTTTTGTATTATGTATGTTTATCATTCATTTATTTACTGCAAAATCATAAAATAATATATCTATCTATTAATAGTTTTGTTTCATAGTATGTAGCTATAATGTAGCTTTTACTTTTTGGTTTAAGTATTTGCTGCTTAAGTCACCGTAGATAAAAGATATAACATTTTTTTATTCGACAACCGTATAGCAGCAACTGTGCACTTGATGTTTCGTGATCTCATCAATAGATTAATATTAACTGCTAACTAGCTTAACACAATATATCCAGAAGCTGTGAAAATAGCTTTAAACATACACAATATCTAGTAAATATTTAATTGTTTTTACATGTATTGCAGACTGTCAGGCGGCGCGGAGGGCGAGGAGATGCCGCTGGCGGGGTGCGGGGCGCGCGCCGGCCCCGCGCAGTGCTCGCCCGCGCGCCGCCTCGACGCGTCCTCGTGCGACGTGTCCAGCCTGTCCAGCGGCGAGGAGGACGAGCGGCTCCGGCGGTACCGCACGCACCAGCCCCCGCCCCCGCCGCAACCCCCGCCGCTACCCCCGCCGCAGACTGTGCTAGTGCAGCAGGTTTGTATATGGAGCTGTATGTTTATACCCTTGACTGTAAACTGCTCTTGTGCATCAGATTTGATCGCAACCACAGCCGCAGAATGTGCTAGTGCAGCGGGTTTGATATCATCGACGTTTATTTACGAGGGCCAGATCGCACCAAATATCCACGGGAAATCGACGTAAAATATCTTAATGCTATGGATAACGAGCGTAGAACTAAGCGGTCCTGGATTCGATTCCCGGTGGAAACGAAGAAAAAAACGGGTCTGGCGGGATACAGAAGGCTGATTACCTTCTTGGCCCTAAAGAAAATAGATCAGAGAAAACATAATTATTTGTTTGATAAACTCAGAAATGCAGAAACGCATTACACTTCGTTCAACAGGTTGAACACTTTGAGTTATGTGCATTGCCATGCATTATGTAACCAGCCTGCGCATTAGTTTGACATAAACGCATCATTTGATATTAATCTCTTTAACTCAATTTACATGTGATAACTGTGTTTGTTAACCTGTTGCATGATAATGCAACAGGTTAACAAACACAGTAGGTACCTATTTCTTGATTATCCTGAACAATAACGAATATGACAATCTCGTGCATTGTGTTAACATTTATACGTATCCACTACGTTAGATATTTTTAAGATCCCTAATCTTGCAGAATCGTGATATTTTCGTGGAAAATGTTTTTAAACATGGTCAATTTATATAATTATATCATACAATTCTCAGATTCCTGAAGTTGTGCAAAATTGTTACTACCTTCGTGCAGTAAATTTACTAACACCCAGCAACCTACAATTTTATAATAACTACAGATCCTTAGTCATGCAGGTGCACGTAATTAGCTCCGTGTAGCAGGTTTACATAAATACTGCCTGTGTATAATAACTCCGTTGGATTATATTTTTAACCCTTAACACGGCAAGCCCTGAAATAATGTACCCAGATATGACTTGAATTGATTTTAGTGATAGTTATTGATTTAAAAATACTATAGTAGAGAAAAAAATTAAACAAATTTTCTGTAAGTAGGTTTTTCAGGATGTCCGTTAAAACGGCCTTTGCCAAGAACCCCATCTTCATTGCTGTCTCAAAAAACGGACAACGCTGTCATACAGGTTATAAAATAAAAATGAAAAAAATAAATATTCACTTAATATAACACAATTGAAATCAATTTCAAATAGCATTTTATTGTTTTATTGTATCACAGTATTTTCACTATCTTTTATAACAAAAAATTCTTCAATTTTAACTAAATACCTAACAAATGATAATTGAGCCCTCTCGAGCTCAATCACACTATTTAGTTGGGTGGAATGTTAAATAACATTTATTATTTTGTGTCAAGCAACCTTTGGTTTCATTTAATACAAAAATGAAATAATAATGGTTTTTTCTAAATGTGAAGTGATATTTGGCCGATGATTAGGACATTTAGTCGAAATGCATGTGGGGGTCGAGGAACTCCCGGTTCTATTGTAGACCCAACAGATTTAACTGATCTTAGATTATATTCGTCATTTTGAACTTAATTAAAAATAATATAATTAAAGACTCTAAAGCAAAGAAATCCCATAAAAGTGATATTTTATTAAAGTACGAATCATGGCAACGTCCGTTTCTTGGGACATGCCAAATGGTTCTTAGTTACCTGTATCTACGGCACTGTCCCAAAAAACGGACCAGCTATATTTCGGATGTTTTGTCATAGAATTATTTGAATATTTCATAATCTTTAGAGCAAAAACAACAGTTTATCTCACCTGAAAGTTAAATCAATAGAAATCAAACACGGAAACTATTTCATAAAAGCTATTATTGACCAGAAACACAAACCATCACTAATTCCGGAAATCCCTAAATTCAACAGTCACCTAGCACACGAATCAAATGATCTCTATAATTGGCATGTAGGAGAAAAATAAAGGATTGTTATCGTACTTTCTCCAACGTAGTCAATTTTCTAGATTTTTTGGAACGTTCAAGATTTACACGGCAATAAGTACATGTACTAAAAAAGTGACAGAAAAGCTTTAAGGGTTAATAGTCATAGCATATAATGATATATTGGCAAACTCACTAATTTCGTATTTATAATTGGACCTTTCCAATGAATTTTTCTGAAACAAAGTACCTATTGGCTTTTGAGTGAAGCAAACTGTCGTGATACAGCAGAAATACCTGCACAACATGTAGCTAGTTTTATTAAGTATTGTGAATATTTTACCGAGTATCGTTAAGGTTACTTATTGCTACTGTTAGGGGAAAACAATAGAGACGACAATGCAATTAGCATTTAGCCAGAGCATTTCCTTGACGGTTGACGGGTTGCATTCCAATTGATATTATTTTCACACTTTCCTTAGTTTACCGTTAATTACAATCCATACACATTTTTTTATTTATTAATTTATTTATATACTCTTTATTGGACACACAAAGTTTGACAAATCAGGATAAAACACTAAGCAATTGGCGGCTTTTTATTCCAAGCAACCAAAAAAAGAAAAGCAGAAAGTTAATACATTTACAAAATTTTAATTAATATTACAGGCGAATCCCCCACGGCCGTCGGTGTCCGCACTGAGCAGCGCGGGCAAGCGGCCGCCGCCGCGCAACGTGTCCTTCGCGGGACCCGACGGCGAGATCGTGCTCAGCCCTTCGCAACTGCGCTCGTAACCAAGCAATAAACTGTACGGTGACACGGGACTATGCCAAAATTTGTGCACTCTGATGGGACTACGCCAGAATGTTTGCTTGATACGGCTTGCCTTTATTTTATATTAATTGTCGTTTACGCGCAAAACTTGACTATAAACTTTTTTGTATACAGTATCGCACAGTTGTAATCATTTTGTTAATGCTCATGACAGCTTTGCTCTTCCAGTGTGTTACGCTACTTATCCACAGAACTACAAAGGACAAATGCAGCAAAAATTACTCATTTATTTAAGGAACAAGAAATCTACTAAAGACGTCACACATTTTGGCATAGTGTTATTTCGATTCCGTCACTTGTACTTTTCTACGAACTGTTCTTACGTAATTATGTGATAACGTGAGGTGTCATTTGCACGTTTTGTATCGATATCATGTTCATCGATATATTCATTTACGTTGTGCAACGAGTGTATATGAACAACTTTGATAAATTGTGTTATTTAACGGTAGGGTTCGTGTCATAAGCGTTTAAACTCCGTAGTGATTTTACTGAATGTGCTAGTTCCATCCGTCTGCATACTAGTAGAGACATTGACCAATAAGATGCAATTTCATTGAAATTACCCAACTTTATAGCTCTACAACTAAGCGTACCAAACTATACGAGACTCGAGAAAATGCACCTTATTGCTATATGCAACTAAATAGATTATGAATGTATAATATAAACATAATTATTTTAAAACTGCCTAACTACTAGATGCGAATTTATATTTAAATATAAAATTCATAAAAATAGATTTATAACTGACAATAATGATTGTTAACTGATGTATAAAGTGTTATGGCGTATGTACGTTGATTTTATTTTAATTATATAATTATCCAATCGAAACCAAGTAGTTCAACCGCCGAGAAAATATTAACGTTTTAATCAATTCTAAATGTATAATATTTTAAATATATATACAAATTAATAACTTTACAGTATTGCTATCACATACAGTCATGTTATATTAACAGTAAATAAGTATATTTTAAAAATCATCTACTTACTGTTTAAAATAATACTCATGCTTCAAACTTATGAACTTTTACTTATATTTGCGAAAATACAAAAATAAACCTTGGCGCTTGAACTACGTAATAACACCAAAATAATATTTATATTATTATATAGTTAGCAAATACAAGAAATTCGGTGTATAGTGATACTGTTTGACAGTTACGTTTTTATGTGTAAGGGAATACGATAAATAAATAAATTATGTGTTACTCGTGCATTGTATATGGCACACATAGTGAAGTACTGTTTATAAATATACTATATAATATATTTTAGAAATATTTGCACCTTTCGTAGTGAAATCAATTGTATATCTGCAGGTTTTAACTAGAACGTACTTTTATGGACTCTAGCTTCGGAGTTGTAGAGGCGAAAAAAAATCTTATTATAAAATGAAATTTTTTGATTAGTTTTGTCAATTATAAATTTGTAATCAGATGAAAAATGTATAGTTATTTTGTATTATTTAAATCTAAGAATTGTCAATTACTTAAATTATTTTTCGCATAGGATTTGAAGTTCCGCTTCTTTGAAAACATTTAATACGCATATAATAAAACAACGTTCGTATTATCCAAGGAACTTATTATTGATTGCACTGACAATATTATTTATTGACTTATAATTTGTTACGAATATTTAAAAACAACAGTGATTTGCCTGAGGAATTAAAAAACGTATTCGAAGCTATTGAATTTCCACCTCTCTTTGATAATTGTATATTTATTATTATTATACGCCATCAGAAGTTATAAAAGGAAAACGCATGGACATTTATATTATAGAGATAACAAGTGAAACTATTTCGTTAACATTGAGAAATGTAGCCACCTACATAGACGTTAAGGAAAAACATGAGCTTTATTTAGATTTACAGGTGGCTTGTAACAGCGTTGTGTATATAACCACCTCATTACATACTTCCCATATTTATTTTCACATAGTTCTATCCTATTTATAAATTGTTTTTAATATTTAAGCGCACATATTCTGGTGACAGGGTGATTTAAATATATTTGTCTACCAGCAAAATTTTCTATATCGTATGGAGCCGGAATGAAATCGGAGCTTATCTTTCATACTTCATTCGAAATTATTCTATTATCTATACTTATACCTTTTATATTTTAACAGATAAAATATTTCTGAGAGTATATTGCACTTTCCGGCTCTAGTTGTTAACGTTTCGAATACACAGTTTTCTCACAGATTATACAGTCTTCTTATTTGTAAAGAATATTCGACATTTAACAAAGAAAAATATTTACCTATCCACATTTTTATCAGCGTTACGATGCAGTGTACCTTTGTAATTTTTTAATCTGCACCTTATTTTTGTGATAAGATAGATTATGCGACATTTGTAAAGAAATAACGTTATTATTACAAAAAAATGGCAAACAAATAATTATATACCTACCTAATAACAATCGATCGCCTCTCATTACGGTTATATCACCATTAATGAGTTCCTTTTACTAGAACACAGTAGAAAAGCATATATTATTATTTATTTAATAAAAAGAGTAATATTCTAAAACCTGAGGTACTGTAACTATGCATTATGTGCACACCTCCTTATCCAAATTTAAACAGGTTTTCGTGTACATTACGTCCAATACGGTACCTACGTTAGAATACGTCTTCTCATTCGTATGCATCAACCTTAGTACACAAATGTTCATCATGACTGTGAAAAAATATGCTCCCATTGATATGAAAAAATAATCTATAACAATAGTAACTCACACTAAAGTTATACGTAATCCATGTCATATGAGTGATCACGAACCAAAATACGTTTACAGGGTTCACAGCTCCTGTCAAAAGACGTCAGACGCATTTTGACAGGAGCTTCTTCTCATGAAACTGAACAACTTTTGTCCTACAACTTTGCTGAATTCGTAGAAAAAAAATTGGACTTTGTATGGAAATCGGTCAGCTGATTAGCGAAGTTTCCTTACAAAGTCCAATTTTTTTTACGAATTCAGCAAAGTTGTAGAACAAAAGTTGTTCAGTTTCATGAGTAGAAGCTCCTTTCTAAATTTGTCTAACATCTTACCTTTCACCTGGTATAATCTGAACATACATAATATTATGATTTCGTTCAGTGAATTAATTTTCCAAGTACTTCAGGTTCTAGCAAAACAAGCATGTGCTTCCAAATGCTTAGTTAGATAATTCTGCCATTACTAGGATGTGCTTAGCTTCTTATTAATTCACGTGTATAAATACTTCGGCCTAATACACGCAAGAATAGAATTGAATATTAAATAATAATAATGAAGAAATACAGTAAGTAGCTTGTAAACTTGAAATTGCTATCATATCTAAGTTATATTAATTTTATGTACCTACAGGGCTTTATCGTTCGAAGGCAATAGCAATAAATAATTAAAATAGTATCTAATAATAATAATGTATGTTTATATACTACATGTAAAATACGGCTTGGTAAGGCTGTAACATCCTAGTACATATATGATATAAGTTGCGCAGACCAAGATAATGATGTTCAATATTATGATAAGTGATTTGTTTAAGATTAGGTTTAATTTAGTACTGGACCTTGTACTATTTATTTAATGTTAAACATCTAAATCAACTTATTAACAATTATTAATATGTTTTGATGTTAGGGTTGCCAACTCTTTGTTTATGGAATGAAATGAAATGGTCCTTGTTACATAAAATCGTTCATTTGTTTGTAATTTTCACAAGCTATCGTTTCCAATAGTTCTAAGTAAAATGTATGATATTTTAAGAGTTCGCAATCCGTAACTGATAATAATATAAATCCTTCGGCAATACGACTATCATATTTTAAACTGCTAGTTTACGTGTGACTATATTAAGCGACTTTGCAATCAAATGTAATATATTGAATCTCAATGTAAGAATGTGAACTAATCTACTTATATGTCGATGCTCTATGCTATATACTGGTGCGCGTACCTACATTGCGGCGAGCCGAGCGGTAACTGTCTATAAAGGATTAAATTTATAAATAGTCATAGTGTTTTATTAGGTGTATAAATATGGACTGATGACGATGACTACCCTTTCAGTGTTCTTCTAGTCTGGCCTTTAAAAATTATGTACGGATATTTACAAAAAAAAAAACTTGAACCTGATTAAAGTATCGAAATATAACATAATATCGAAATGTGTACGAGTTTTGATTCGTTTGAGAATAGATACGTGTGTGTGAAACTATTTTAATTAGTTTCTTAACAATATAATCTGTAATTACAAACACACGCTGAGCTCCGTTCATGACTGGCGACATACACACACAATCATAACGCATCTTGTCGCCGCTCAGCTCGTCCCAATGTACGCGCACCTTTATTCTCTTTCTTTCCGAATACTTTTATTAGAAGTAGTTTGTATTTCTGTCCTTCGGATTTCAATGAACTGCGAACGCAGTACGTACTGACGATGCAATGAAATCGTGTTGATTGAACTGTGATTTAATGTTGAATATGTGAAGTTTATTGAAGCGGTATTGAATGTTTATATTATTTAGTTAAATGTTCGGCAAAGCTCAAGGATACCAGTTTTATATGACAGTACGTTTGTTTGTGATTACCCCTTATCGTTTGTATAATTTATAAGCATTGGTGCATATCATGTGTATAGAGCAGATGATTAATCAATAAATTAGACGAAAAAGTAATATGTTTTATTTTTTTTACCCTACATCATCGAGGCCACTTCATAAGTCTATAAACAATTTTTCATACGAAAAAAATTATGTTATAGACTATGATATATAAAAAAGCTAGATACGTTACCCGCTCTCTATTTTGGCAAGAAAAAACTCAGCTAAGTGCCCGAGTTTCACTTAGTCACGCACCATTCAGCGTCGTGGCTGGACGTTCTTTTTATATTATAATCGGCAGTTGTTATTACAAAGTACATGAGTGAGACATGTATTATGTCTCGTGCGTGAGAGTGAAAGAGAGAACAACTGTATTGGTGATAATGCGTTAGTAAGTAGGTATGTATTAATTACGCTGTTTTTAGTGCAATGATGTTGGCGTATGCCGCGTCTACTAGTATAATAGGTCATAGGTTATAGATGCTTGGATGAACTTTTTGCCTCTTACAGATTATTATTTTTTGTACGTAACTTCATCTAGGTAATTAAAATTAGTGTGTTCTGATAATATTTATTGTGTTGGGTTTAAATTTCTAATAAAACAACAGTCTATCATAACATGTCATATATTTTCCATCTAATACCAAGTACATATCTATTACATATTTACATTATTGCAAAACTTAAAAAAAAATCACAACATGACAATACCATACGAAATACATCCAAAATCGTTACATTTTGACACATTCAAGTTAAATTATTTCTATAAAAATACACCAGTGATGAAAACTTTACATACAACTTGAATATAATCTAATAACTATATTAATGGACCAAGAAATTTCTTAACTACGGAGAAGTATATGAAATTTTTTCTAATACCTACTAATGATCAAGTGACAAGGTACGTTTGTAGACATTTTATATTTTAATATCACGGACTTAAAGAATACAATAAATGTATGGACTTTTTTGAAAGCATACCTGAGTGCGAAATTTCAGAATATATCAAATGAGATCAGTGTGTATTCTTTTGCAATAATATAAAAATATAAAACCAAAACTAAAAACAACCTTTGTATTGTAATGGGACAAAACGGCGTTTTGTTAACTTTAAAAATGAACTAGAAAAAATATATATTTAATGGAGGATAATAAATCTCTGCAAAAAATCAAAATATTGATGGATTTGAACTTTTCTTTTATTGTTCGCAATCGCAAATGATATTATCAATAAAACACAGTTTTCCATTACGGATTATGTAAGTACTCACAATAAAACATACCTGAAATCTTGATTTATAATAAACCTACTATTTGAAAAGCCCTTATAATACTTTATGATCAACAATAATGTAAATTTTTGCTTCACATTTTTAATTTACGTATCAACGAATTCTCAAACAAAAAAATTCAAAGAAAATTGTTAAGTTTAAGAAATTCTCAGTAAAAAATAAAAAGAACATAAAAAAGATAAGAGAGAAAGAAACAAACTTATACTTATTGAAATAATAAAGAACACAAAAAGAGGAGAAGAACTAATTTTAGGCCCCAAAATAATTTCCAAAAATAAAACGGTAACTAATCACGAAACCCAGGAACTTACAATAAACTTCAAATCACAAAGCTAAAAAATCAATATATATATACATTGCCCATTGACATCAAATACTGATACAAATAGTTAGTTGAAAATTATTTTATAAATACCCATTTATTAAAGTAAAATAATTATAATATAAATGAAAATAATCCTAAATTTGTAGCACCACAACCTAAAGGCCAGCTCAGCCGACGAACTTATGAAATAACATAATTTGGAAGCAATCATATTGTTTAAATTCTATTTAACTTATATCACATGACTATGTGATTTTATTCCATGAATTGATATCATTTCCACAAGAGTATTGAATATTTTCTTGAATAAAGATATAACGGAGACGGTTTTCCTTCGACGTTTTACTCCGAATCACATAAAATAATCTTGTCTTAAACCCGTCTTCACAAATACATCTTTTAAGATGAAATTATAGGCAATTAAAATGATTGTCTTCATCAATCATAGCAGAAATTAAAATATAATATAAGATTCTGGCAACATTTTGATATTAACATTAGCTTTTCTTGATATGGATGCATTAAAACTATATTTATAAAGACAGAGAGAGTATACCTTTTTCCAACAAAATAAAATTCTATAGCTGCGAATATGATATTATGAGTTCGTTATAACAAACTATGAAATAATATTGTAACTTATGAAAATAATTACTAGTAAAATCAGAATTGTCAAAGTACCCATAAGTGCGAGTGGGATAGCACGAGTATAAACGTTCAAGAGCGAGCGAGATGGCATATCAATGAACAATTTTTTTATTATTAATTTACTACTTAATTTGAATGGAGGAAGACACTGAGGTGAACGTGATAAAGTGAGGAAAGTATGTGAAGATTTTATTATTATATGTGAACTATTACAATTACATCATGTTTTAAAAATATACATAAGTCTATACCATACGAAACAGTTATTAGGCTGTAACTACATTTACTATATTTTCAAATCAGGCTTCATTCGTTTTAAAAACAAGCGAGTAATTTTCTATGACGTCAAAATACATAGAAACGGTTTTATGCAATCCTTTGAAAAGATTATTTTACTTTTAATTTAGGGCTGATTTTTCAATGCTTGGATAAAACTTATTCATCGAATAATGTATAAAACTACCATTTTAAAAACGTATTCTAATTGCCCGTATTTGACAGTTTACGTGACATTTTAATATTATCGTGTAATATTTTATTGGACGGATAAGTTTTATCCAAGCATTGAAAAATCGGCCCTTAGTTATATTAACTATTAATTGTATAGACTGTTTTAACAATTTTCAGATGATATTTCAAATATGTTACACATAACAGCCAGTACAATTATTAATATCTAACTTTAAATTTATTAACGTAATTAATCTATATTAACGCCACGCATTTTTTTTTCGACCGAACTTGAATTTCCACTAAATCTTTATGGATTTTAACATTTTTGACTTTCCCAAAAATACTGAAAAGGGCGATATCTCTTCCATATTTTTTCATAGATTTTCCATATTCATTTATTTTCTAGTGTGTAGCTAATATCAAATGGTCTCTATAATGCCTTTTCTTTTGGGTCTTGGCTCACCCGATATGAAGGAAGTTTCTTCTGATGAGGTTCGCGACACTCGAGGGGTTTGCGATGTGCTTGGGATATTCTGAAATATTTGAAAAGAGGATTTAATATATAAACACATTTTAGATTGAACGAAATAAAAACTGTTTATTGGTTCAATAAAAACACACAACCAATATTTAAAATTAACAATTAAACGACATACTTTTTATTTAGTATTATTACTTTTCATGAAAACATTTAAAACTTACGAAAAAAAATATTTTTAACCGCGAAAATATAATATAATAAATTTGTATAAATATTGATAAATATAAAATATCATAGAGTGAGTTCTGTAATTATTAACATACTTTTTAGTTCAGGATACATCGCCCATTTTTGCAAGTGACTATTATCAAGCTGATTTTCTGTTTGTAGCTTTATTTTGATGAGACACCGAATAATTTCGTGTACGAAACTCTCGATTGTGGTAGCTAACAGAGATAACAAGGATAAATTTTTTTGATTTGATGGTTCTCAAATATTTAGTACGCAATTTGTAGGACAATATGTCTGTTGAATTATATAAACATTAAATAAGTGAAAACAAAAAAATCAGCTTGTTAGTAATCATTTATGATGACCTCGTTATCGATACACTTTGGAAAGGGGGACTCTTTGAACAAACCATAGATTTTGTAGGACAAATATTTTTTCGAATAATTTAGGTAATTATCTTGAGATTGAACAAAAAAAATTCATTCAGTTAGTAATAAATATTTGAGAACCATCAAATCAAAAATTTTTATCCTTGTTATCTCTGTTAGCTACCACAATCGAGACTTTTGTACACGAAATTATTGGGCGTCTCATCAAAATAAAGCTACAAACGGAAAATTAGCTTGATAGTAGTCACTTGCAAAAATGGGCGATGTATCCTGAACTATTATATGTGAAGTTCCATCTAACGTTCGTTAAGTATTACTTTATTTTCAAAAACAAATAATATGAACCCCAACCTGTGGCACAACAACAGCCGCCCGCTGTATATTCTCTAGCGGTATCTCTTCATCCCTTGCTCTTGGCGAACCTTCTCTAGACCCGCCACGCCCACTGCTACCTCGTGACACACTACTGTAATATTCGAAGTCCGTTTAATATATTTAACACAGTAGAATACAAACAGTAGCGCAACTCCCTACAAAACGTTCGAAACGACACACACACAACAAGTGATAACTGCGTTAAAACAACCGACTTCAAACTTGCACTTGCAACATTTACAAATCTAGACAAAAATGCTCATAAAATAAAAACTACTGGGCCTATCCGAATAAAATTTTTATGGGACCAATTCGACACCATCCCGCATCGAACACATGTAAATCCCGCAAATCACCTAAATCGGTTCAGAAACCTCGGAGTAATCGGTGTACTTACATATATTAAAAAAAAAAACATACCAGCCGAATTGATAACCTCCTCTTTTTTTTTGAAGTCGGTTAAAAAGGACGACCACATATATACATCAATCAATAAATAGCGTTTTCCAATAAAAAGCTTTTATTTCCTTTATACTAGCTGATTTCGTGACTTCGTTCTAGAACTAATATTTAAATGAGATCACAATATAAATGCGAAATTTCAAATGAACAAAAACTATACAAACTATGCCAACCATTTTAACCCCGTAAGAGTTTGATTTTGTGAAATCCTGAAATACATACGTCACTTTTAACTTTTCAGCTTGTTATTTTTTAGTTTAAGTATATTTGTCTATTTCTTAAATATTTAAGATACCTCTCTCTGCTGGTGGTAGTCCGTTCTCGATAGACCACAATACCATCTTTAAGGACGTGCCCACTTGGACGACGCAATCTTCTTTCTGCATCATCGCCTTCTATACCTGCAAAATTATATTATCCATCTAATATATATAAATCTCGTGTCACAATGTTTGTCTTCAATGGACTCCTAAACCACTTAAGCGATTATAATAAAATTTGCACACCATGTGCAGTTCGATCCAACTTGAGAGATAGGATAGGTTTTATCCCGGAAATCCCTCGGGAACTAGAACTATGCGGGTTTTTCTTTGAAAACGCGGGCGAAGCCGCGGGCGGAAAGCTAGTACTAATATAAATGCGAATGTAACTCTGTCTGTCTGTTACTCAATCACGCCTTAACTACTGAACCAATTTGCATGAAATTTGGTATAGAGATATTTTGATACCCGAGAAAGGACATAGGCTACTTTTTACCCCGGGAAATAGGATAGGTTTTATCCCGGAAGTCCCACGGGAACGGGAACTATGCGGGTTTTTCTTTGACTGCGCGGGCGATGCTGCGGGTGGAAAGCTAGTTATTTATATTACTGCATTACGGCACTACTTATATTTATCTTACAACCTTTTTTCAAATTTCATTGATTAATTTGGCATGCATCCAAAAAATAAGGGGAAATGGGAATTAATTATTATTCTTAATATTTTACTGCTTTAATAAACAAGAAGTTTTTCAGGATGGAAGGATTTTTTATGTGACCAAGCCTCATGTTTTTGAATTATCGTCGCTATATGCAAATATAACCTAGAGGTAACCTAGAGCTTGACACCTCGGGTATAATATATGGTCTATATAACTAATATTATAAAGCTGAAGAGTTTGTTTTTTTGTTTATTTATTTGTTTGTTTGTTTGAACGCGCTAATCTCGGGAACTACTGGACCGATTTCAAAAATTCTTTCGGTGTTAGATAGCCCAAATATCGAGGAAGGTTATAGGCTTTAAATCATCACGCTACGACCAACAGAAGTGGAACCACGGGGGTGAAACCGCGCGGAGCAGCTAGTGGTCTATATTTGAATAATATTCTAATAATATGTAATCAGTTTACCCGAATGTCTCCGAACAGTGGTCAAAGAGGGTCTAGCGAATAACGGCCGATGTCGCGGCGCCATAGTGGGCGCTGATATTCCAGAAACTTCTAGAAGCCGACCGATCTGTTGCATCTTCTTTTGACGGGATTTTGTACGGCCCTGGGAATAAATTTAAATGTTATTTTGTTATTTGTCATTTTATTTAAAGAGTTCCTTTTATCATACCTCTGTGTAACTAATTCCTAAAAATTTTGAGTAATCGCAACATAAATGGTAAACAAATACTGTATAGTAGTATGCTTACTTAACATTTCAACAATCAACGTGAGACAAAAACGTATTTGTGCTGATGTATTGCATGCCATATAAGGGTAAGGTGGAAATGGGACATTAGACCTTAAAAATTGTATATTTTACCAATTTTTTTGCCCATTAGAAAAAACTTTCCAAGCCAATCAAGTCACACTCATTTTAATCCTACCTTAGTAAGCCTCTGTTTAGCCGCCATACTCCGTATATGATCATCGAACTTAAACTTGGCCCGTAATAAAACAGTACGAGGAGATACTCCAGTCGCTCCTACACGTGGTTTATGGATGGTTAGGTGTAGACATCTTGGGTCATCCTTGTCGCCTGTAATCTGAATTAGTAAAATAATTATGTAGGTAATTATTCAGTTTTAGACTTAAATACATATCCTTTAATGAATAAGTAAACAACCCTTTATTTTATATTAACCCATTATAGTGAAATATTTGCAAGTCACAGAACAAACTAGACTGGAGACGTAAGTATGAAAAAATATTTATTTGTGGTTTAATTATTATTACAGTGCAGTTCAAAAATTGGATTTTTGACAGAAGTTTCCGGCTTTTTTCCATTTGTTCTGTTTTACTTACCATACCATTACTAATTTTCGAGAAAAGACATGCATACATAATATAACTTTCTAAAACTTACTTTTCTAATTAACACTAACCTCTAAATCCTGCAAACTGCCCACTAATTTCGCAACTCCCCAGCCTAACTTCTGTTTATCTGGCTCCACTAGTATTATCTGAATATTGTCCACGGCAAGGAATCTATGGTGCCATGTGCCGTCTTTTTGTATTATGTCACATGATATTAGGTCGGAGTCATCTGAAAGATTATTACATCAATTTAGATGTTTTCGCGATAAAGTAAATTAATACGTAAAATATTGATGTTGTTGCCGATTTCAGTACTAAGGGCCGATTTTTCAATGCTCAGATAAAGAGCTAGATAGACTTTATTCTTCAGTTAACAAAATATTCAATTTTTCAATAGACGAATAGGACTTATCTATCGAATAACTACGTTATTTGATGAATAAATCTATTTGCCGCTCCAACGGCCAGATAGCGCGCTATTCGACGAATAGGCGTTTGATTTGACAACTGACGCGTCAAATTTGGGATATTTTCGTATGTAATAACATAGAGCATAGAATTATTAACAATTAAGCCTCTTTCTATATAATAATTATCAACTAAAATCATATTGAAATTGATGTTTTTAGTAGTATTGATGACCATGCCATTGAAAATTTGCCGAACGCTGCCTTTATGTCGTTTCCATCGTAAAATATATAAATTTAAACACAAATTTAATCAAAACTCTTTACTCGAATCAAAACAATAATCAACAATCATAGAACACAAGATAAACTTAAAATGCACTCCTGACGTGAGTCATAATGACGGTTGTTGACAAATTGCAAGAGTTGACTCTATCCCGCTCTAACCTGACTAATTTAATATGTTTGTTTCGCCACTCCGAGATCAGAGCTGCCAATATGGAAATATTTGGTCAGATAGTTATTCATTAAATAAATCACAATTGAAAAATAGGCGAGCCGTTATGAGTTAGATATACAATTGAATAAATCTATTCGATGGGTAGTTATTAGACTGTTTATCTCGGGATTGAAAAATCGGCCCTAAGACATGTAATAAATAAGTTAAGACCTTATATTTTGGTGGTATTAAATATTTCATTAATCTTTTGTAATCATCAAATAATATATTCCAAATATGCAGGAAATTATGCAATTTGTAAGAGCAAATTTAGTAAAAGTATTCTCGTTTACTATTTTGCATTTATTGACGACAAATCTAATTAGAAAGATATATTTTTTAAACTTTATAATTTATATATATATTTCAATGCCATGTTCCCAATTTAATTTTAAGTACAAAATTATTAGAATTCAATAGAATTCATTAATTATTATTAAATCAGACCTGACGCAATCAGACCTAAAAACCTATGAACCATCATTGTTTTCTAAATTTAAATGCATACATTTTTATTAAGTATAATTATTATTGCTACAGAGAACTTCTTACATTAAAATAACAAACATATTCCTGTATATAGTATGAAGTAATATTTAATAGGTACTCACTGAGATCTAAAGTTTTGCCAACTTGCACGAACGGCGCATGATTAGCCAAAGGCAATTGAGTTTCTTGTTTTCCGGACAATTTTAGATACAAATCTCGGATAAGGAAGAACGTCCGGATAGCACGACGAGCTCGTTCCATCTAAAAAAAAACAATCTTCTTAAGAATAATAGCTAAATTATTTTATTAATAGGTAAATTGAGAAAAAGCAGAATAATTAATAACTTTTAAAAAGTAAAATAATAGCTGTAATTATTAAGGTTTTCCAATAACAAGGGTATTTGGTTTACCTCGCCACTTGGTAGTCTTTTTTCGAAGGCAATTCCAGACATAGGCGTTTTAGTCGGAGGGAGCAATATTGCCGCATCCATACAAAGCCACTCCACATTTAACGGACGTTTACTCATTTCACAGTACCTTAAAAAATTTTCAGAATTAAAGGAAATATTGCTTAAAATAATATCCTGTACATAAACCGTTAGGCGACATTCTAACGCTTTTCTGTTAACTTTGCCAAGTAGGTTTTAGAAATGATTACTTCACAAATTTAAAGGGAAAGGAAAGGCCTTTCTTAAATTTAAAAGGAAATTCAAGAAATATAAAAAAAAACTTACAGACAATCACAATGTTTTTTATCTTTATTTTAATATTTACATTTTTATCGAACTACATTTTGTAATTAGTGCATAAACCAAATAATTATATAAAAAGGTAATTAAAAACTTACTCATCCTCAAACATGTCCAAGAATATATCGTCACACTTATAAAAGTTCCTAGCTAATGCAGCGGCTCTTGCTCTGAGATTGTCCGCGGCCGCTAGGTGCCGTGCGCTCGCTATACCCCCCGACCCCTCCATGGATATCTTGAGCAAACGGACCGTTAACTCGCATGTCACTAGACGTACTTTTGATGCTGGGGAGAAATTCGTATAGTGAAGTGTAAAAAAAACGATTTTGAAAAATATGAATATGTGGTTTTATTTCTAAAGTGGCTATATACCCGACCCCTTTCATGGATATCTTTAGCAAGCAAGTAAGGGAAAAGACTTTGATCATTAAAAAAATAAGATACCTATATAAAAACGAACAATAGAATCGATATTAGTATAACTTCAAGGTGTATTTACAATATATGCGACAACCAATTAGTTTTTACAACCAAATTTACAAAACGATTCAAAGATATATTAAGTACTAGGTTTCCGCCCGCGGCTTCGCCCGCGCAAACAAAGAAAAATCCGCATAGTTTCCGTTCTCGTGGGATTTCCGGGATGGCGTCATTTTCCCGGGATAAAAAGTAGCCTATGTCCTTTCTCGGGTATCAAAATATCTCCATACCAAATTTCATGAAAATTGATTCAGTAGTTTAGGCGTGATTGAGTAACAGACAGACAGACAGAGTTACTTTCGCATTTATAATATTAGTATTAAGTATAGGTATGGAATAAGAACTGGTAACGTAAATTTCCAAATGTAATCTTACCAGGTTTGCAGCTAAGATGCGCAATAGACATCAATTTGGATATTAACAAAGCATTGAATCTGTCTTTAGATTTTATCGGCTGAGGCGTGCCTTCTTGTGTACTACTACTTTCTTCTTGACTACTTTCATTGGCCACTATCACTTTACCACTATCGTCTAGTTCAGATCGTAGTAATGTGTCCAAGAGCTCACTGCTCACTCCTGAAAATTAATTTATATTTGAAAATAACCTAAATAGATAAAAGGAAGAAGGAACAAAAAAGCACTTATTGTACGTTATAGTTCTTACCGACTGGTTTACCAAGAATGCGTGAAAATTTTAAAAAAATTTGTGATTATTTAAAACACCTTACCTTATGTAATACTTGGCACAATTTGCAAAAATATCAGTTATGATTTTTCAGTAGAGCCTTACCTTTATTGTTAATCAGAGCATACAATAGACACAATGCAAATAATGCTTTGTAATCGTCCTCACTGCAATCCAAGGAATCTAAAACAGTCTTCAAAAATGGCTTTTTCTCTACATTTGTACTCTCCTTTTCAATAACCCCCTCTAATGTCATGGCTTTTTCAGTTGACGTACTTGGCATTGAACCCAGTAATTGTTGTTTTTCCTCGTCCGTTATATTATTAAATTCAGATACAGTTTTAGAAGAGCTCGAATCGATACCAGAATCTGGTAAAGGTGAATCGGGCATATTTTCCTTACCAGTAGGCGATTTTAGGGAATGTATTTGCGTGACCAGATCCTCTGTAGAATCGTGAGCAATGCTTGAAGTTTCGCTTATATGCGATGTGGACGGAAGAGAGTTGGATACTAGCTCAGGATCAAGGTCACAGCTGGAATGATCTGTGTCATAGCCGAACGCTTTAGCGCCACTATATTCTGGCGTTGTATAATCCCTATCATGACACGTAGTACATTCCAAAGCCTTTTCTAAACTCAATTGGGGCTTCGAGAACTCCAATTTGACATTGGACTTCGCACTACTGATATACAAGTCTAATATTTTCATCGCCCCGTCTTCGAATATAGATAAATCAGATTGTAGAATAATCCAGGCCAGAGCATGGACAATAGGGCCGTGCGTTATAATTAGGAACACTTGCGATAAAAGAAATAAGGAAACGACGCAAGATACCGATGGCTTGGAATCTTCTTCGGAGTCCATTTTTTGTATGGGATACTTTATTCTTGGCGGCACGTCTGTGCTCCTACCGGATAGAATGGCTTCAAGATTGCGTGTAATTACTTCAATACTTTGTATATGGTCTCTATTATATGGGGACGATGTGGTCGGACGTTTTATAGAGGCGGAAGTTAAAGAATAAATATATAGCGGTATGAGAAGTTTGTGTAACAGATGCTCAGTTAGGACATCATTTAAATCAGGGATATTGAGACATAGAATATCGTTAATGTAATGCAGATGGTCCAAATGTTCTGCAACTAAGTCGTCAAGTTTCTGTTGTGATTGATGGCTGAAAAGAAGTAATCTTCTCTTAATTTTATAGGCACTATGAATAACATGTTGGCCATAAATTATAGATGTTACTCATTAATAAACTCCATAGTAGTGAAACTTACTCAGCATCATTCCTGACACAAGCATCTAATTCCAATATGTGTTTACCGATAAACCACACTAGATTACTGAAGTATGGCGCTGCAGTTCTAAAATAATAACCAAATAATTTATACTTAATCATCAATTAAATTGAGATCATACAATTACTTGCAATTAAAACAGAAGTAAGTTAAATTTTGCGCATGTTGTAGTAGTGTTTAAAATAAATTAAAAACTATAATTATTATCTAATATATAAAAATCAATGCCACTTTTCGTTGTAATTCCATAACTCGAGAACGGCTGAACCGATTTCGATAATTCTTTTTTTATTATATTCCTTGAAGTACGAGGATGGTTCTTATGTAGAGAAAACGTTAATATGTACCACGGGCGAAGCCGGGGCGGACCGCTAGTTTTTTATAACTGAAAATGTCAACAAAATAAAAATAATAGCATGTTTGATAAAGTTCAACATTTAACCTTAGTTCATGTTTAAATGGTTTTATTATTCATATTGTAATCAAGAAGTCATAATACACGACTATTATTTATCACTTAGGAAATTAAAATAATCTTAATTTCTGTAGGTGATAACTTTTTAAATTCCGCTTATTAGACTATCAAATTTTTTTTTAACATCTTTATCAAAAAAAAAATGTATGAGTATGTTGTACTGAAACATTAATAAGGATTTGGGAAACATAAATTTATGAACGAAAAATGATAATACAAGACTTACCTATCTCTAATAAAACGAAGCATACTCGCGTCTTGTACCCTATACACATTTAATGTTAAAGTCCGCACAGCTATACGAACCATAGATTCTGGGTGATTGAAGAATTTTATTGCTTCTGTGTATAGCGGAAAATCTTTTGTATGCTGAAAGTAATAAGGCATTACAACAGATCTTAATAAGAGGGATATAAAATATTATAAAATTTTTAAGAATAGAAAAAATTCGTTAACAAGCCAGGAATCGAACCCACGTACGTCTTCCACAATTATTCTTTTTTTAGATTTATCTTCTTAATGTATGCAACTGTTGCAAGCATCTTTATCCACAAAGATATAACCTTTTTATAAAGCAATAGTTAGTGATAAGTAGATTAGTCTGAACATACACAGCGATAAGGCAGACAAAATTTTCTGTATATGTTAATAACGTTATATTAATGTTTAATATTGATCTTGATACTGGACCATTAATTGTTTTTGTCATTTCTATGTATATTTTGTGGAAACATTTACATTTATATTATGTAATATGTTTTTATTATATACATTTGTAATTGTAATCCGATATATCTTACCTCATTATAGAAAAAGTGAATGGTATGATTATTTAGTTTCAAACTCAGAGTTTTCAAGAAGGATATATAGTATGCCATCACTTCCTCATCAGAAACATCAAACTTATGTACAATAATGGAATTTACATGGTTGTTGCTTAATAAATAATCTGAAAATAATTGCATTTTATTTATTAAAGTCACTGATCCTTTACATGTAAGTTTAAATTTCTATTTTCTTGTGCTAAAAGATTTTACTAATTCAATAACTCAGGCCTCGGAACCACAGACACAATAGAAAATCTACTGTGTCTGGGACGAATCACCTGTAATAATGTATGCTTAAGTTAGATATATGCTTTTTTATAAATAATAATATACTAAGTAAATTAAGTGTAACAAAAGTACATAAAATTCATTTTAAGCTCTTTTCCTTAGACCTAAACAATGTGTGATCACTAGTTGATAAAATGACCTTATCAATATTGTATTTAAATAAATACATTGTATAAGAAGATTATTCTATTACCTCTTGGTAATCTCATGTAAGGTTAGGAAATCTGCATTTATTGCCCTTAATGACATGAAACCTTATACAGTCGCAACAAATCATATAATAGTTATTTATACTCTTCCGCTATATAATATGTTTATGGGATTGGAGACCAAGTTCAACTATGACTCATCTAGGAATCTCCTTATCAAAGTAAATTGTGATTTTTGTTCTATGTTATCATTAACAAGTATCAATAATAATACAGGTATAAATTTATATTGGTTGTTTAACGGACTACAGTTCAGTGGATAATAGTTACAAATA
Source organism: Colias croceus (assembly GCF_905220415.1). Taxonomy (NCBI): domain Eukaryota; kingdom Metazoa; phylum Arthropoda; class Insecta; order Lepidoptera; family Pieridae; genus Colias; species Colias croceus. The sequence goes on from NC_059547.1 coordinate 3,609,629, forward strand.
TATCCATTATCTATACCAACGACCAATAAATCACCTATATTTCTTTGGCACGCCCTACCACCAAAACCACTGAACGGATTTTGAATAATGACGTGTTGTTTTAATCTTCACGATTATTGTAGTATATATAATAACATAGCCTACATAAATAAATAGCGGTATTTTTTTTTTTCATAATAATATTTAGTGTTGGGACATATTGTTCTTGGTGTCATTAGGAAATTTGAATAAAAATAAACAATGGTAACACTTACAAAGAGAGGTTTCATTTCTTATATTCTCAAATAGAATATTGAGAGTCTGCAATAACTGCACACAAACATATGAAGATCCACCACACTTTTGCCTCATTATTTTAAGGAAATATGACAACATGTTCTTTTCTAGGAAAAAACTGTAAAGAAAATATGTATGATTAAAGTTTTTGTTACCTCAACTTAAACTTGAATATATAGGTATGTACTTGTAAGCTCTACTTAATTACCTACTTACGTGAAATGTATTACAAATCATACAGAGCAGAAATATAATTAACATACTTATACAACAAGATTGTTTCCTTTACACATAAGAAATGGAATGAAAAACTAGCAATATTCAAAGCAATTTAAAAAAAAATTAAACTTACTCGAACACAGAACTATCATTTTGATCACCCCATATTAAAATTTCGGCAATGCACCTCAAGGACTCCACTAAAATACCACGATTGCTCTCCGAAACAGTTGTATTCTTACATAAAATATTGTGAAGATATTTTAATCTCTCCAAGGAATGGGGATTTTTAGGACGACCCCATCCACCCCCAAACCAACTTCTACTCCGAAACATTATTCACAACACTTAAATTAAGAATCGCAATGAAACAGAGAACTTTTAGTTCATTTCCTGAATAGCACTGCGTATTAGTACATTATTATAATAGCATAATGTCACTAAACAGATTCATGATGTTTTATTTCACACAAAAGAATTCAATAAACACACTACGCCACATGTGTTGTTTGATTTTTATTTTATTTTTAATGATTTTGTTATTTTTACATTTCCTGTTGTAAAGTTTAATGTAATCTTGACATTTTTGACAGTACAGAATACAGATGATGCTGACAACTGACACTGACTTTGTCAACAATGTCAACAGACTACACAACAAACTTTGGTTGTTACAAGATTATAAATGAAAATCATCATGTATTGAAATTAGTATGGTGTGTAGAAATAAGTTACAATAATAATTTAAATAGGTATTTAAACTTTCAAACTATAAAGTTAATGCGATTCTTAATACATGAAAATTCTTGTTGTGGCTTGTTCGTGGAAATATTCCCTCTTAATTTTATTATCTGTCTGATTTAGTATCTGTGAAACTGGAGACAAGCTGGAAATCTGGAAATTGCTCTGAGTGGAAATATGACTCTGATGTAGACAATTGGTAGACAAGGATGTAGACTGTAGAGTATGCATGGTATGTACATCATAATAAAATTATTCATTTTCATAATTATTTTAATCAATTCTATAAGTTTAGTAGGTACCTAGGTACCTAGTTACATTGAAATACCAAAAAAAGAAACACTAGTTAATATAATTAATTTTGGTTTTTTTGTGTCTGCTTGCTGTCCGGCTTTTATACAAAATCTACTGGACGGATTTTGATGAAACTTTTTGTTATCATATTAAATACCTTACGATAAAGGGTATTTCTAAATAGGTAAATAATCATAATTAATATGAATTGTTTAATGTTAAAACTTTTAACTAGGTGGCGCGCTAATCGCTATTCTGAATTAAATACATACAATTTTTATTTTTGTAAATCCATAGTACGCATCCTTCCTTTAAAAAAAAATATTACCTAATCGCTGGCCTATGTGTAGAGATTACTTTAAAGCATAATATTTGGATTTTATTTTTTTACTGTACATACAATATAAGTATGTACTTAAACGTACTTAGCTTTTAAAGAATAAAAAAAAATGGATTCTGAAACGGGATTCGAACCCGCGTCTTTCGCTTGCCTGTATTTTTTTTTCTATCCTTCTAGCATTTGAATGCAATAAAACTAAATATTAAATCCTAATAAAATTAATGTTGCTGTTGCGATTCTTTATCAACGTTAAAGTATAGGTTTAATTATATTAAGTGCATGTAGATTAAAGGTTACGTACAGTGTTTATAATTTACTACAAAATTGGCAAGTTTCTATGGGAATTAGTGAATTACCTACCACAACAACACTATTTTTATTAGAATGATGAGGAATGAGGAAAACCAATAAGTGGAAGCATGTTTTCATATTGTTTTTATTAAGAAGATATGATTTAATACAAATAATATATAAGGTTAATACACAAAAATAGTATCTAGATACATTTTTTCAGTCAATACAAGCTATTAACAATTTTGTCCAAATTATGCTTAAGTACAAGTACAAAATTTTATGTCCATTTTACCTTAACGTAGTCAATCATTTTCGCATTTATTTTCATTTCATAAGAATATTACAAATGAGAGTCTTAGATTAGATGTTATCTATCACATAAATAGGTAATTAATGTGAACCTTAGTGTAGATAATAATTAGTCTTAAATTAAATAAATTATGAGCAAAATGCATTATTCTTAGTTCTATATAATACCTAAGGGACGGATTTAGCACGCATATATTTTGAGCATAGTTTTGTACCTACGTCTTAAATTATAAAAAAATAAATTAGAACGTTTATTATTACATCGAAGTAAATTTAATAAAAAAATAATAATAATAAATACTATCTAATACTAAAAAACTATATTGTATTCCTTACTCTGACTCAAAATTACTAAAGACAGAACTACTAGAGACTAAATTATAATAATCTCCTATATCGTTGATTACATCGATATCGATAACCTATATTATGAAGAAAAAACTAGAATTACATCTTATTACTTAGTTACATTTAATAAATATGATGACAAAGTATGTGTTCTAAGAACTTTTTTAATAAATTATACACATAATAAATGTTACTAGATGACTATAACAATTCATAGTACCTACATATTGTAGTACTATACAAACAGGCGTATTTCTTCTGAACCTAGGTCACTTAAACATAATTAGCGTTATCCAAAAATTATGTTCAAATTTTCGTTCGAACTTGTAGATAAATATCAATCATTTAGTCCAAATACAACTAAGCAATTGTTTTTTAAATTCGTGAACAATTGGCTCGGCCCTTGTCGCAAACGTTTACAACCTTCTTACGACTATATAATGTTATGTCGCTATTACACATTAATATCTCATCAGACTCCAAAGTAATGTGAGCTCGATACGAGCCATTTAACTTCATGTACCAATAAACAAAAGCTTAAGGATAGAAATTCTGAAGAGCATCCGAATAAATAGAGTTGTAAGTGTCTCGTAGCACGTAAACGCTGTCGCCTGGCTTTCCGTTAAATACATACGGGCCCTTTAAGTTTGTGATTTTAGAATTGTTTGGAGCTGGTTTGGGTTTCGGTTTTGAATATGATGGGGCATTGTAGCTGGGACGAGATCCAGAAGGCATTAGTTGTTGAGGTCCACCGAATCCATAGGGGTCCATAGGCATCTGTGGGAAAGCAGGAGCGCCACTCCATTGATAAACTCCTGTGGGTTTTCCATTCGATACGAAGTCCAGAGGCAAATTAATGAATGGATCTGACACTTGGGATGGGACATTCTGTGGCATCATCGGAGGCATCGGTGGGCCAATACTAGGAGGCTGCGATACATAACCTAATCCTGGTACAAACATGTAAGGAGTGGGAGGCAACCTGATATAGAAAATGGGAGAGTTGTCATACTGGAGAGAGTTGATGTTGTCATTGGGAAAAGATTCTCCATTTCCGTTTTTCTTCTTATTCTGCTGTCGACGTCTTGAAGGAATGGTACGTGATAAATCATCATCGTCGAAATTGTCATCATTTACAGAAAATGTGACGTCATCATCATCGTCTTCGTTGTAATCTAAGCCCGATGACAAGTAAGAAGGAAAGTAGCCAAATAAGTTTAATGCCTTGTTGCGTCTGTTATTGGGTGTAGGTGCTTCTGTTGTTGTAGTTTCTTTAAATTTCTCTTGCAATTTACTGTGTCGGCCGGTGCTTGTTTCCTCTGGAAGAGTTGCATCTCGTGATCGTCTTGACGGCGCGCTTTGTGTGTGAAGTACTAAGCCCAGGAACACCAACTTGATTAGTAGTTTTGAACAGCCCATGGTTGTATCTGAAAAGACAAAAAGACAGCATAATATTATATCTATTATTTAATAATTTAATGACTAGGTAATTTATTTTTAAACTATCTTTCTATGTGTCTTCAAGCACATGAAACTACATATTTACAAATTCTAGTGCGCTAATGGTTTATGGTAGGTATAACGAATGATAACAGCGGAATACCAGAAAATATTATGCATACAGTAATCTTTGACCATAAGCAGTAGGAAGGAATATTTGATATACTGTTTCATAACTCCTTTTGTAAGCTAAACCGATTTGCCGGTAATTGCTGATAGTTCACCGACCACACAAATAACCATCTGCTAATGTCCAACGCAGAGTAAGATAAATTGTCAGACAGCCTGTGGGAGGAAAGGTATCAACACCATAAATCTCTAGGTGACCACTGTTAGGCAAAATGGAATGCTGAAACCAGTCTTGACTGTAATTGAAGTAATTATTTAAAGCCCTCAAATGGTTATACAATTAGGCGTATCATGGGCGGAATTTTAAACTCCTAAGTCCTAAGGATGTCATTATTATTGTTCTGTCTGCGTTCGAAGCATTCAATACTTTAATAATATACGACGCAAAAAAAGGAAGGAATGCAAAACTCTTTTTATAGAATTGATATGCTTTGATAGGACGCTATGAGATAGAGCATTAACGCCAGCACTTAGGTTTTAAAAATGCAATTTCCATCTAAATCGGTATTGTGTAAAGGCGTTAATTTACTTGAGTATCTGTCGTGTGTCACTCAAATTGATATGTAGCCACCTCAGTACTAACTATGCAAAAATATGCAAATAAATACTCCATACCACGAGGCAAGAATAATGACGTGTAAATTGAATTCAATACGTAATGTTTGTCCGTCGTTCCTTCACTGACAGGGTGTTAATAATGTAACTCTGTGGTTATAGTATCAATCTTCCTTATCTTAACTTGTAATAGGTAGCGTAATGGGTGTTTGAAAAATTGAAGTGTTGATAATTATTGATATAGGGATGAAGGCTTATAATATGAACGTCGATCGTTAGTAATACGATTAAAATGACTTTATCTAGTTATTAAAAGGATGCAGATAAATAAGCTTGTAATTATTTAATTATTTATTGCGCGTGCTCTATTTATGGATAAAAAGGCATCATCATTTTTTAGATATTTTCTGAAAACTGCGATCAATATAGTGATTAAAATTTAAAAAAATGTGTTTTTATATTGAAAACAAGCCGTTCGTCTCGGTTACGCTCGGGTCTGTCTGGTTAGGATTTTAACAAAAATAAAAAATGATTCTAACGCACACAGTAGGCATACTTTGACACTTGACAAGTTGACAGAATCGTTTATGGTAAATAAAACAAAAAAAAACTTAAGCTCATAAGCTTGTTTTAATAATAACATCAATTAATATGACATTTCTGACGCCTATTAGTCGTATTAAAAATGTTTAAGCATTAATGAGGAATACGATAGCACAACTTGCTTATCAAATTTATATCTCAAGAAAACCAGATTAAATATACTTAATTGCGATATCCGATAATGAACATTTCCTATTCGGATACATCAAAGGGCTTAATTGCAATCTAGTTTTAAATGACATCATAATATTTTAGATGTATCTAACGTTTTTATTTTTGCTGTTTTACTATTTTAAAAAATAATAATTGTACCTATTATTTTCGCATGAAATTTTCATCCAGTTGGGTGCTTTTCCACGAATAATGTGCGAGGATTCGTAGCGAGGAATGTGTTTGTAAACAACCAATAGTATCGGCTATACACACTATAATCACAGTATTACAATATTATGTGCTATAATGTAGTATCGCACAATAATATCCTCACACATTATTGGTAGAAAAGCACGCACACGGTTTATCAAAAGACCTTAATTTTCTATAAACATGTTTCAGTATGCGTTATTACAATACCAGTAACCGCAGTACGTACCTAAGTAAAAATATTCAATATCTAAGAATAAAATGGAATGACGAAATCATTATCTTTTCACCCGAGAAAAAACAAATAGATTCGTCATCATTAACTTCACATTAAGTTGTAATAGAAAGAAAGATGAAACGAGTGCGGGTCATTAGGCCTTGACACCTGCGTGCTTTGAGCTTATGAAATTATGATTTCAACATTTTCATTTCCTTATAGAAATTGTTTCTATTGATAACTATATTAAATGTAGTCAGTAGTTTAAACTTTATTTTTGTCATCTGTTTTTTAAGAAACAATTAGGTACCTATTTTATATCGACCATCCGTTCGTCTGTGTTCACCCAGGATAAAAAATACCTACGGCACTCACAATTAATGTGACTTTCTTTAAGTAACTCTTAATAACATTTAAATTCACTATTTTAATTAACATTATGGTCATTGTATGTTGCTATTAGGTACAGTTCGTTAGTATCGTTTCTATGCTTAAATTATTTGAGAACATTTTTGAGAGTTAGCTTGTTATTTTATTTCATATCGTTAAGATACCTACTATGAATCATTATAGCAACCTAATAGTAATACCTATTCATTCGTCAGCAATATTATCTGAAACAGAGCCGTGGGCACAATTTCCAAGATTAATAAAGTCGACATATTCACATGCTATGAAGGGGGCGGAAGGCGTACATCATTCCGCAATTATTGGTTGTTTCTATATAAAACCGTTTACAGCTCTGTTATTATGCTATATTCCGATGTCTTAGTTTCCTTATCAACTAGCTTTTTATCGGAAATGAGGTTATAAACGAAGCATGGAACGTATTTTTATAAGCTATACAGTATACAGGGTTGACTAGGTATAAGTTGCAAGATTTCACTTACTTACATAATTAACTATTTCATATTAAATGAAAATCTCGAAATTTCACTACAAATTCACTCAACCAAACTTGCAAAAGCACTTAAAATCACTTTTGATTTCTTTTATAATCTAGAAAAAGCTCCTTTGAGCTTTTGTGTCACAGTCTTTACTGTGAAACTATAAATTTGATTTAAATAACAGACAAAATTAGTAGAATAGCTTCGTTAAAAGCAACTAAACATAACTTTATCGTAAAAATTAAAAGAAAAATAACGAAAGTTTTAAGAATGTGACGCATAAACTAAGGATTATCTTAATTGGCGCTACCATTTATGTCTGGAGACCAGAGAGTACAACCTCATCTAGTTTAATTGGTGAATTTTACGATCACAACCATTTATCGTAAGACGTTTGGAATATTTACACATTTTTGCTAGAAATAACTAAAGGGAACTATGCTCAGAGGCAAGGATACAATCTCATTTATTTGAAAATAACAATATTTAGGTACTGATTATAATACCTCTCCTATACGAAATAAGCAAACTTTTTTCATTTCATTTTCGTAGTTTTTTTTTATGAAACATATTTTAATCTTCATCCTACCAAATAAAAAAGTCCTCTACAGAATCGACGAAAAACTTCGTACCTAGCTTTTATTTCTAAATGTAAAAGTCGTAAATCAAAATAATTACAGTTTTAATTAGTGTCTGCCAGTAAAGCCAATTCAACAATTTTTTTATTAAAATAAATGCAGTCAATCTTCCCAGGACACAGGCAGAAAAAAAGCACGTCGTTTTCCACGCAATTTACTCCGTCAGATTCAAACTTACAAATGTTAATTTAATTTTTGCACGCTCAGAGTCTAATAGTACGAGATCCGGCTGCAGGATTAGTGCGTTCATCGGTTTTTTGCTGAAAACCGAATTTTTCTGTATATTTATAATTAGGAGAATATATATCGACTAGGTTGCCAGTCAAAATTTGGCCGCAAGCATGTTTAATTAAAATTTTTCTAATCGATTTTTGTGAAAAAAATTCGTTCACTTGTTTTTTGAATAAAATGTAGTCTACATCACGGCAAATGATATAAAGATTCAAAAAAATCACGGTTGCCGTTTTTCACCTGGCCGCAACATCTTGGCAGCCTGGTGCAAACAGGTATGATTTCGATTCATTTTTACGTTCATAACGTACATTTATGAATCATATATCAAATTAAAGCTAATTTTTTTCTATTTATTATCATATATGGTTGCCTAATTAAATCCGGCCGCAAATAAGGGTTGCCGGCTGTTAAAAATTATACACCGACGCATTCGCGTGCGGCAGCGAAACAACGAGAAAAAGAGAGGATCGGCTGTTAATTATATTAAATCAATATTACTTTTTAAATTTGTCATTTTGAAAAGGACGACATATTTTCTTTCACTCAACCTTAAATATTCAACATCTTTAACAGCCGGCAACCCTTATTTGCGGCCGGATTTAATTAGGCAACCGTATATGATAATAAATAGAAAAAAATTAGCTTTAATTTGATATATGATTCATAAATGTATGTTATGAACGTAAAAATGAATCGAAATCATACCTGTTTGCACCAGGCTGCCAAGATGTTGCGGCCAGGTGAAAAGCGGCAACCGTGATTTTTTACAATCTTTATATCATTTGCCGTGATGTAGACTTCATTTTATTCAAAAAACAAGTGAACGAATTTTTTTCCCAAAAATCGATTAGAAAAATTTTAATTAAACATGCTTGCGGCCAAATTTTGACTGGCAACCTAGTCGATATATATTCTCCTAATTATAAATATACATAAAAAGAATGCGTCGGTGTACTAATAGGCGTAAATATTTATAATTTTTAACAGCCGGCAACCCTTATTTGCGGCCGGATTTAATTAGGCAACCATATATGATAATAAATAGAAAAAAATTAGCTTTAATTTGATATATGATTCATAAATGTACGTTAAGAACGTAAAAATGAATCGAAATCATACCTGTTTGCACCAGGCTGCCAAGATGTTGCGGCCAGGTGAAAAGCGGCAACCGTGATTTTTTACAATCTTTATATCATTTGCCGTGATGTAGACTTCATTTTATTCAAAAAACAAGTGAACGAATTTTTTTCCCAAAAATCGATTAGAAAAATTTTAATTAAACATGCTTGCGGCCAAATTTTGACTGGCAACCTAGTCGATATATATTCTCCTAATTATAAATATACATAAAAAGAATGCGTCGGTGTACTAATAGGCGTAAATATTTATAATTTTTAACAGCCGGCAACCCTTATTTGCGGCCGGATTTAATTAGGCAACCATATATGATAATAAATAGAAAAAAATTAGCTTTAATTTGATATATGATTCATAAATGTACGTTAAGAACGTAAAAATGAATCGAAATCATACCTGTTTGCACCAGGCTGCCAAGATGTTGCGGCCAGGTGAAAAGCGGCAACCGTGATTTTTTTGAATCTTTATATCATTTGCCGTGATGTAGACTACATTTTATTCAAAAAAACAAGTGAACGAATTTTTTTCCCAAAAATCGATTAGAAAAATTTTAATTAAACATGCTTGCGGCCAAATTTTGACTGGCAACCTAGTCGATATATATTCTCCTAATTATAAATATACATAAAAATTCGGTTTTCAGCAAAAAACCGATGAACGCACTAATCCTGCAGCCGGATCTTAGACTATAATGTCGATCTTACTTAAACTTTCATAAATCACACAAGAAAATAAATATCTACATTTCATTAAAAAGTATTACGATAATGTTTTCTATTTTATATTATTTTACAGAGAAGTTGAATACAAAGTCTCTAAAACTTTTATAATTTAATTGAATATATTTTCTTTTTTTATTACATTCCATTAGGCCACAGAATAATACCTAACTAATAGCTAGCTACCTAACTAAACTTTGCCACGTATTTACAGGCGATTAAAGACTGCTGGATATGTTACTTGTTTAATTATATATTTTTAAGTGGTATTCCTGCCCAAATTACCGATTAATTTTATTTCTCAACGTTTCATATTAATTATTAAAGGAACTCGCTTTACAGCAAAAAACTAGGATAAAAAGTTTAAAACAAGATGTGAATAACCTGAAACAACGATCAAAATAACAGATCTATTTCATAAATGTGATAATGAGCATTTTATATACGTTTATTGAACTCACTTATTGATTAAGGATACACTTACGAATTTGTTCAATTATTTTTTGTTAATAAATCAACTTACATGGTAATACGCATACCGCCAAAATTGGTCTGGGCAAACGTCACGTCTGTAGCCACACAGGTAGGTACACATTATAATTTTAATTTTAATTTCAATAATATTTTATCTTAACTAAACAAAAAAATATTTTAACATATTATTTTTCCACGTACATACACGACATATTTTCAACCTTAGATTACAAAATAAAAGACAGATGGAGCGTTGCCGAACTAAACCGAATAATTTATCGTCATTTTCAATAAAGCTATGTGTGCTGTCATTTCGCCGCTGCACTGTACGTACACGGTGCTTCTGTGTGCGTGTAATGTTGCCAGATATTGAAAAATTTCCCAAATTTTTCCCCGACTACGCAAAAAAGAGGGTTATGTTTTTCGAGTTTATGGATGTATGTATAATATTTCTTTGACACGCCCTGCAGTATAAACCGTTGGACCGATTTTGAGTTGTGAGGTTTCATTGCAATGATCTGAATTATTATGTTAGTGGCGGTAGTGACGTAGGCTATATACATAAATGAGAAGTCAAGTTTTAATTTTTATTTAAATTCATTTATTACATAAAGTACCTGCCTACTAAAGTTATATATGGACAAAAAAATTGTATTCAATTTTTTATTAAATGAATTACATAAAAAAAGTTTCAATATTAACTATAATAATTATATTATTTTTTATTTTTCATAATATATGAATACGAATAGCGGTAGTTTTTAGTCGAGAATACGGGACACTTTATTTTCATCATATCCATCATGGAGTTCACATAAATTAAATCGCTAGCGAAAACGACTATGACGTTTTTAAGCTTTATAAAAGTAACAAAATAATGTATTATGCTTATTAAAATAATCTAATAATTATCATGAACCTTTAGTGCACTATACAAATAATCACATTCACGATCGAAAAATCCAACAGCATTACCCTGAAGACCCTTTAACCATTTTACCGTTTTACCAATAAAAATGGCAAATTCATTTTCAAAATACTGGCAACATACGTTGAAGTTTTGTATTCCTTCATATTATCTGTAAAATTATTATTCGTATTAAAGAAATAAATCAGCCAAATAATCTACAGAAAACCTGTGAAACGATGTTTTATCTTTTTTTTTGTTTTCGGGAACAAATTTTACAGCGTTTTATTATCACAAGACGGCATTTTTTTACTAAAATTGCAAACCCTTTTTGACGTATTGCATGACACTATATGCGCTATAGCACTGGTGCAGCGACGTATTTGTTTTTGATTTCGTATTTTCTTTGACAAGGGCGACGGGCGGTTGTCATGCTCCATCTGTACTTTATTTTGTAATCTAAGTTTTCAACTAAGTTTCCAACATTTTATTTTTAATATCACATTCAACATTCTCTATTCGAATTTCGAATATATAGATGGCCAGAGACACGCTGTGCCAAGATAAAAAAAAAATATAAAGAGTAAAACCTCCTTTGAATATAGGTAATGTTAATTTTATATGACGGTAAGAACGTCCACGTCTAGAATATTATTGTCTATGGGACGCAGATGACATTCAATTGCAATATAATGACTGCAATTTGCGTCAAACAAAGCATGGAGAGCGAAAGTTTACGATGATAAAGTCGAAGAAATATTCTAAATCAATACTTTTTAAAACAAAAAGTAAAACGCTTTGCAACGTACCTAGTTTATTTAATAAACAGAAAGGAAAATTTTATGCTCGATGGTACCTAATGCTTTATTTTCTTGAGCGCGGCTACCTGTGTATTTTCTATTTCCTGCAGCTATAATTTATTGTACGCTGATAAAACAAATTTAAATAATTCATGAATCGATTAACAAGGAATAAAAACCAATCACTGTATGTGTTTTCTTTTATTTATGACATGTTATTCTTGGAAAGCAATTATTGTAAAAAGAAGTTGAACGTATCCACAATAATAACAAATTATAATTCTTGCATTTAAGTATCATATTCTCCTTGTTTTAGATAAACACAATGCTCTAGTTTTACAACTACTTACTACAATATTTTGACAGGAAATGAAAATAGTTTTAACTAGGTTTCCGCCCGCGGCTTCGCCCGCGCAGTCAAAGAAAAACCCGCATATTTCCCGTTCCCGTTTCCGGGATTGCGTCATTTTCCCGGGATCATGTCCTTTCTCGGGTATCAAAATATCTCCATACCAAATTTCATGAAAACTGGTTCAGTAGTTTAGGCGTTATTGAGTAATAACTAATAGCCAGACAGACAAAGCTACTTTCGCATTTATAATATTAGTACCTATGGATTATTTCATACACCTTTTTAAATAATAAATTAATAATATTATTTTCAAATACATACGGATTAATCGTATGTTGAAAATGTTTTTATAAAGGTAGAGCTTTGAAACTAAATAATTGATTCCATTTCGCTGCTAGGTTAATGTCACTATTTTTTGTAAACATTCTATCTATGTCTCTCTGTTCTAAATTTATCATAAAAGTTAACCTTTAACAGACAAGAAATAAATCCTTTTGTAAAGTATCGTGGGGTCTATATTTCAACTTGTAATCCAGTCCTGAAACCCGTTTATTGTAAAAAACACTTGTAATATTATGCAAGCGCAGCTTCGTACAAACAGTTTTTACAGATACTTTTTTAATAAATATCGACATGTTTTCATGGTAATTTGACGCTTTGATGAGTTAGCGCACTTCACTTGTCCTAATCAGTAATATATTATGGTATGTTTTCGTGAGATTAATGAATATTGTGACAAAACAAAATAAAAAACAGAGAGTTTCTTTAATGGATTTTGTGTCAACTAAGTTTTTTTTTTTCTGAATTTGATAGCCCAACTAGTTTTTTTGAGCGTCGTGGTTCATGTTTTTGTATCAAATGGATATTTCAGAATAAATGTTTTTTCAAAACATAATACAAATCTGTATCTAATTCCTGCACAACTGCATCTTTCTAGTACGTAGCGCCGCTTTTTATCCGTGCGATAATTTACAACATATAACTCATTATTGACAGCAAGATCAATGACTCCATATTTGGGCTCATAGAAACATAGAGGCGACGATTATTTTGATAAGTATATAATTTAATCGGGATCGGTACAAAAAGTTAATACGATCACACTTGTTAATTAGGATATAACAACGTAAGTACAGCAATAATGTAGGTAATGGTTTGTAACAACCGTTATTTTAAGGTAATAAAATTAAACGGACAAGTGCGAGTCAGATTGATTAAGAATTATTATTTTTAGTATTTATGGAGATAGGGGAATATGGTACTAAAACTAAATAAACACATACTTTTAACAATACAATCTTAATGTGTAAAAAAGAGAAGATTATATTAAAATAATTTTTTAAACGTTTATGCATTTTTTATGAAATAATACACAAAATGTATTGTACCTATTTAGTATTTACGTTCATACATCAAAATTAAGTATACATTATAAATCCTTGGATCAGAGAAAAATGTACCTCAAATTAAGCGTCACAATGATTAAGCGATGTCCTGTTACAATATTTTGCGCAATAAATTGTTTGAGATAATAATATAAAAGAAAGGTAATCCGACATATTTATCGAGGTCCGTAATTCAGTAAGCATGTTACTTTTACTTATGTATCGTATAAATCTTTTATCGACAATTCCATACTTTCTGCGTTCAGTTATTTATTGCCATTGATATTGATTCGATACCGTTATGTTTAAAATTTCACCCGTAATTGTACCATATTATTACATGAACAGATAAAATATATTGTTCAAAAGATTAATTGTATTTTATGACGATTTAATTTACTCCTACGGTATTTAGTTATGTAATTTACAACCGGACGGACCTAAAAAGATCTTAATTACGTACAAAATGTCTCAGAAAAACAAAATAAACAACAAAACAAAACACAATTTAAAACACACTTTTTTTGTAGTTTAGACTAGGTAGGTACTTCTAGTTACTAACACTTAATTTAAAAACAATCTACGATCAGTTCAACTTGATATCACAATTTTATCCGTGTTTACCTTAACTAGAAAATAGAAATGAATATGCAAACAAGAAATATTATTAAAATGTAAAAACGCGTTATTTTTATACATTAAGCTTTGGCGCCAGCTACACGCAAATAGGACGAGTAGGTATATTTCAGTTAATTATAGGATTCCGTTTAAATATTTGTCTATGGAAAATTATTTATATAATGTGATCCAATAAAAAAATCATAATGAATACTTATAACTTAGTAGATAATATTATAATATTATACATTCTATATATTTCATAACAAATAGATTCAATTAACCTATAAGTACGAATCGGATTTCAAGTATATTTCGTACATTTTTTAGTAATTACACGTCTCTAAACTCTGTTCCAAAAATACCTTCATACAGGGTTACAAATGTGATTATTATTATTTCGAATAATTTTATTTGAATTACTAATAAACTAAATAAAAAAATCCTATAACAGTCATTCACTCATGACTCTAATTTTTATTTCCATATAAACTGAATTAAAAAAACACCCATAAAAACATATCCCCAAAACGTAACGTCACACTGGGGTAAGTGGTAACAAACAGGTTGTCAACCGCACATTATCTAGCCGGTAAAGGCTTTCCCTAGACTTGCACCATTAACCCACCGAGCTAATAGTGACTGCGGTTTCGTGCACGTTTCTAGGATGCGCACTATTTATTTATTTTATTATGCCAAGTGTAGGATCGAAAGTTTGGACGTGCACTTGGAAAAAAACATAGAGTCAAAAATGTAAATTAAAGTTGCCCTCTTTGCCCGTCGTACGGTTCTGTTGTCCGGTCAACCGGACCACGGAAAAAAAATATTTTCCGTAGTACAGTTGGCCGGACTACGGAAAAAATATTTTTTTCCATAGTCCGGTTGACCGGACTACGGAAGATCAAGTTTAAACTTTTTATCAGTTTGACCTTTTTGTTTAAGTGCTGATTTACACAGGGTCAGTAGATAAGTCAGTCGCGGCGCCGAAATTCGGCGCCGCGACTGACTTTAACTGTTTACATAGACTTCAAGCCTCTGTACTGACTTCAAATCTGTTTACACAGGGTTTTTTTCGGGTCAGCACTGATTTGCCTCGAATTTGTAGTCAGTTACTGACCCTGTGTAAATCAGCACTAATATATTGTAAATAATAAATAAATATTTTTTATTCTGACAGTTGTTTTCCTGAACAATGATAGTAATGCCCTTACTGTTTCATATGTTGGTTGCTATCTATCTATACGGCTTTAATATTATGTCTCAACGTTTATAATACATTTCAAGGAAAGGTGGGACAGTACTGCTATTTGATGGGCATCAGTATTACAAAAATTGTAGTTTCAAAGATGGCTCGTTACTGTGGAGATGTAGCTCTTATAAAAAACTGAAATGCAAAGGATTGGGGCTATGGGTATGGGGCTTTACAAAATCAGGAGTGGAGAGAGTATTATAACACTGTGTGCTAGATTACCACTTTTGCCATGTGAAACTATTTTAGATGCATGGCGACACATTAAATCAGAAGCTCTCTCGAACATGGCCAAGTTTTTTAAATATTTTGATAAAATGTGGATTAACAGTAAATATTACCAATTTATCTCTGTTTTTGGACAACGACACGGCACCAATGACAGCGTGGTGGGATGGAATTCCAAATTAAATCGAGCAATCAATAAAAACTATGTCAACATATTACGGCTTCTAAATTATTTAGAGAAAATGGATAAGCAAACACAAATCAGAATTACAAAATGCAATAAACAAAATGTTTATATTAAGCGCAAAAGGGAAGATATACTAAAAGACGATACAATAAGGCATATTCAATTGCAACTTTTAAACGAAGAAATTGATTTAGGCTATGCTTTGGAGAAGCTAGCAAATAAAAGATAATAATTAGTAGGTAATACTTATAAACGCAATTTCCGTACCATGTAACTTTCCATTGTTATTTTAAATCTCCTTTGACTGTATTCCTATAGTTATATAAAAAGGCAACTGGACCATGTAAAATATTATTTTTCAGAATGGTCACACTGGGTTTATCATGTTGTCGTTGCAAAACTACGGAAAATATTTTTTTCCCATAGTCCGGTTGACCGGACAACAGAACCGTACGACGGGCAAAGAGTGTAAAGTTGGAGGTAATATAGCCAATAGCTTTTTAAAAAGTGGTTATAAACTGTCAAAGTAATGACATAAAGACACTGAACATAAGGAAATGACTTAGAATAATAAGATAGATGGAGAAAATGTTATTGCACAATTTGCACACATCACTACTCACTAAGATTGAGAAGAGCTAGAGCCAAAAAGCCTTGTGACATTTATTTCGTAGATATAACTCATTATGTACACAGTAGCACAGAATAATAACTAGTTTCTATCGTTAATATGTCATTTATTTTTAAAAGCAGAGTTAAACGACACCGGGTCTAAAAAACGAAAAAAGGTTTTATTTTATGAGTCAAAATATGACGGCAAATCGTTTTATAGGAAAAATATATACCATTTGGAATAGTGGAAAGTAAAATATAATATAACTTTTGTTCTAAATAAAGCTTTTAATGCTAATATGTGTCGAAGACCTCATAAGTAATAACATAAAAACGTTTAATCAGTGGTACATACAATATTACAGCGTATTATTTTAACACTGGTAATTCTATTGCCAGCTCAGAGTCTACCATTTATCTGGAATGTGGCCAATGATAACATTGACTTTACTAGCCGTAAGCGATTTCTATTTTTAATATATTCAAGCATAATCATTTTTAGATAAGCAAATATTGATTAAAATGTTTATTCATTATTGTTTTATAATTAACGACTTGTCTTTGATTTGTTGCAAGCTAAAAAAATCTTCTAGTATTAAAATTATTGTAAGTTAATAGATGTGGTAGTATTTAAATGTCCTATTAGTAGTTTAATAATTTTATGCTTAAATAATAGATATATGGATACGAAAAGCGATAATTCCATAAAGTTTTTGATAATATCATACCTAAGTTAAATCTCCCGTGCCTGCATTCTTTCAGATTTTATCTTCCATTGTACTGCTCTTTTGTTTCTTTAATGTAAGCTCTAGACTTTTCTTTACGAAGTTAAATAAATTTATTGCAAAAATAAATGTGTTTATAAGAGAATATAAATGTAATCATTATTTTTGTTCCTTTTGATAGAGTAATTGAGTATATTCCGAGAAAAGTTTATAGAGCCGATTACTTATGCTGTATACCCGGCGCGGCCTAAGATGATCCCTATGACAGTTCGTCTTAGTGATTGCTCGTATGATGGATCGTGTCGATACTTTACTATTTTATAGGCAAAGGCGTGGTTTGCATTCAGCCACGTCGGTAAACATGTTTTTACAAATATTATAAAATGAATTTTTAACGTCTATTATGTAAACGAAACGGTAAGTAAAACGAAAGTTTTCCAAAACATAAAAATGCACCTTATCATTTGCTCGTAATTTTTAACCCGTTTAACACAGTGTATATTATTTTATCATGAAAATGGAATCCCCCATTAAATTTTTCTAAAACTTATATTATCATAGGTAAGTAAATTAACGCGAACGGAAATTAATTAATTAATTATGCTGCGATCTTCTGTTCCATTCAATAGTGAATGAACTATAGCTTAAGCATGGAAAAAATGTGAACTCGTTTCCATTATCGAAATTTGTTTATCGATACTTTCCGCACTAGTCGATAAATGCCAACGATGTAAGTTTTGAAGGACGTAAACGTAAAGTCAGATTGATATAATTTCTCGTAAATGTTAAGAATTGTTATAATGCCAACAGAATATCATTGTAATGGCATAAAGCTACGTAAAAATTAATAAATGCCATTTTTAGACGCCTCCAATACGTTTCTAATTTAATGGTGACGCCATTACAAGTTTGTCTCTTGAGAATAACTGTCAGTGTCATAGGGATCATCTTAGGCCGCGCCGGGTATAATTGATGAAGTTCTACTAAAGTAATAAAACTAAGGAAATAAAACCGACAACGTAACAAGGGATGTGTTTATTGTTAATAGACAATTCTCTTGGAAGTTTTATTGTACACGTTAACCACAGAATACATAATAGTAGCTAAACGCTACGTTAACTTACACTCATTATTATAATATTATTATGATATTCTTCAAATGTTAGGAGTGAAGAGTGATTAGTTAATAAATATAAATAATTATATAAAAATAATTATATAATTATCAACTATGCTTGTATATAATAATATGTAGAAGAATAATAAGCATTAACTTTGCAAAATTATAACTTTTATATTATGTGCTGACTGCTGATTCATGTAGTTTAGTATAATTTGTATCATCCCCCATATTTGACCTTATAAAGTAATATAATATTGCAGATAAAAACGATCGAATTTGTTTGATTCTATCTCTAGAACAGGTATCATTTTTTGCTACCCAATATATATGCTATATTATGCCATAATATTATGATAGTATTAAAACATTTATAGCTTTTCAAACTGATCATACTATGTAATGAGTAAGTAATAAGACGATTAAAAGTTTTAATGGATTAAGAGCGGTAAATGAATTAAATCTATTACCATTACTGAGTTACTGACGCTCAGGGCGCCAATTACTTCCCATCCTAGTTTTATATGTAATATACTAATAAGACACATTGTTTTTATTACTTGATGCCGGACAATCAAAATACTTTAAATCAACAATAAGGAGCTCAAACCTGAAATTGTTTTGTAATTGTATTATTTATGTGGGTAGGTAACCCTTATCTAAGGTCTAAGGATTTTCAGAATACATTAATTATTATTATTATTCCCAAATACATTAATATCACCCCCTACAAACTACTAGTAAGTAGTGGATAATATTACTGTAATATGTTACATGTCATTTTAATTGCAAAAAAATTCTTCTATACACAGCTTTATACATTTGTATTGCAACTTATGACACTATCTACGTTTTCTAACCATTTATGAGACACATATTACATTATACCTACATAATTATATCAAGAACAATATATTTCGGAGTAATAATAAACTAAGAATACTAGAATTGCAAATATCTTTACGTGTCATGACCATCGACCTACAATGCACAGGCCAACACTAGTAGCAACTTTGAGTGAAATCAGTTGTAATGTTTACTGTATACTTGTAGGTTATCTGTGGCTTACACCAACTACTCTAAATATTCTAATCTGTACATCGACTAGCTTTTAATCTTAAAACTACGTTAAATCTTCAATAAATTTGCAATGGACGCATTCCGTACTTTCATTTACATTTAATTATTTTATTTAAATTAGCAGTTAAAATCAAACGTCATGTATTCTAATTCGTTATCCAATCTATATTGATTTTACAAGTTTATGATCTTATTTCTATATTAATTGAGTATGAAAGTGAAATTGTACAATATAAGTAACCGTACGGAAAAAGAAACTTCTTCTTTCTAGAATATTACGAACTAGCTTACAACCCGCGGCTTCGCCCGCTATGTCTAAAGCCAAATCTTAATATATATAAATCTCGTGTCACAATGTTTGTCCTCAATGGACTCCTAAACCACTTAACCGATTATAATAAAATTCGCACACCATGTGCAGTTCGATCCAACTTGAGAGATAGGATAGTTTAAACATGTAGGTACCACGGGCGAAGCCGGGGCGGACCACTAGTAAATTATATACTAAAACCTTCCTCTTGAATCACTCTATCTCTTAAATAAACCGCATCAAAATAGGGACAGAGAAAGCGACTTTGTTTTAATACTATGTAGTGATAATAATTATTATTAACACATTTTGTATCGTGGTGGAAAATAATAACCTATAAATCGTTTAAACACGCATAATATACAACAAAGCTCGATATATTTCCTCATTTGAACGCATACAAGACTAATAGCTGTTATATTTAACAAATAATTGACTCCGTTTGCTATTGTTATTACAAGTAATTATTGAGCTTTCGCCATAATGAGCTTGGAAATATATTCCTTGAGGATATACTGTTATATGTTTTAATGACTTGTAGGAAGTTATTAGTAAATGGTACATTTTTTTGTAGTCGTATTTTATTAAAAGATTTTACAGTTTTCACACAAAGGAAACTTCCTTAATAATTGCGTGAATTGTAGGTTTCCAGGCGTAGATAAGATTCTTTTAAATAAAATATAACACAGACTTTAAGTATTTCAAATTAAATCCATACTAATATTATAAATTATGCGAAAGTAACTCTGTCTGTCTGTCTGTCTGTTACTCAATCACGCCTTAACTACAGAACCAATTTGTATGAAATTTGGTATAGAGATATTTTGATACCCGAGAAAGGACATAGGCTACTTTTTACCCCGGGAGATAGGATAGGTTTTATGCCGGAAATTCCACGGGAACGGGAACTATGCGGGTTTTTCTTTGACTGCGCGGGCGAAGCTGCGGGTGGAAAGCTAGTACGTACTTCATAAAATTACAATTATACGTATTTCACTTATTCGTGAAACTACGTTTTAAATTTATAGTACAATTAAACGGCTGTAACATATAAATTAAAATTTCTCTTAAAGCTCGCTCCGTAAGTATCTCAACGATGTGCCTCAGTTTATATAACAAGACTTTCATTATAATTACATATATTATGTCATTTTCGTCAAGTAAACCACAAATTGCGTTTTACCTAAATGAAAGTATACTTGCGTCTTGCGTGTAACCTACCACATAGTTGATTCAATAAATTAAAAACAAACAATATAACAAGAGGCCTACTTTCTTTAAAATCTCATTTGTATTATTGTATGGAAAATAACAATTATTTAACAACCGTATCAGTGAGAGATCTCCACGTGTATGAAAGCGTGACACGAACAATAAATTCGATGTTTATTTAATTCTTGAGATGAATTTGATAGTGATAGATCCCATAGTTAGGAAAGCCACGCTTTTCTTTCTTTATCATTATGAAGGAAAACGTTAGTTTATATATCAGTCCCATTGTTTTACTGAAAATCCATTGATTTTCCCGTAAAAATTATTTCGTTAAATGCGCAAAGAAGTCTTCTGAACTATTAATTATTTTTAAAATAAATATTATATAGAATAAAGGTAACCTACCGTTAAATCAATGATTTACTGTTACAACTAAACAATTACATATATCCATTAAAAAAGTCAAAGACTAATTGGAAGCTCGCATACTGCCGTTACAAGTACAAGTAAGTAATGTTTCTATGAACTAGCTCTAAAACCTAAGCCTTACCTTATTTGTTGGTGACGTAATTTGTCCCGGGAACGAACCGTTTTGTTTGATCGATCTGAAAAAAGGAGAATTTATATTATGACTCTTTGCTCGTGAGTGAAGGAATTAATAATGACGTTAGGGAAATCATGTTAGCGTCGTTTGTAATTGTTAGTGTTTTTGTTGTTTAGAGTCAGGATTTGCTATCTTTTGAATTACACATAAATACCTAATATCACTTACATTACAATATCACTTACATACTTTACATTTATATTCCTTGCTTAATTATGCGAAAATGTGTTGATTACTTTAAAGTTCACTAGGTAAATCATTATTTTTCAAACCCTTTTGGACAACGTACAATTCCTCATCACGATGAAGACTTCAGATAATGATTTAAAAATTTAAAAGGAAAACGGAAAATATTGAAGATATCACTCTTTTCTTAACGTTTTATAATTCATTATTTTCTTTATAATATGTAAGGTCAATGAACAATTGCCAATCTACTATTGCGGTTAACAGTTAACTACCATATATCTATCATCTTTTATTGATTGCTTATATTTGTTTAAAATGCTAAATAGACCAGATAAAAACTTTATGTAAAGAATAATTCATCTATCAATCTTATAGAACTTCCAAATAATAACAGTGAATCGTTTATGTCATGATAAATTGATCATTGTTTATTGTTAAATATTTATTTTTATTTGATTTTAACTTGGATGCTGGGTTATTTATTTAATTATCAATACATATAAGGATATAACAGAGATGATATACGAGATCGTGTAGGAGTTCAACCCAAAAAGAGAAGCTCGTATACAATAGAAATAATTACGTTAAATTGATTTGTAAAAATATACTACCTATTCTAATTTACTAGCTGAATCTAACATAGTGTGTATTATAAACATTTAAAATCAATGTGATCGATTTTAAGTAAGTATACCTACTGAATGTACTGATGGAATTAGTGTGCGTTTTATGATAACACAATATAAGATTTCATGTACAGGTTAATTTAATTTAAAAAAAATGTGTGCGTGTAGGTACACACGTAAAAAGTGAAACTTCTTTATGAACTTATTTTTCAAAAAATAATTTACTATATGCAACTTTACAGAAATACGTCGAATCACGCGTGGTAGGGATAAGAAAAAGATGGCGCGTAACGGAAAAATGTCACGCATAACGAAAAAATGTTACACTAAGTTTTTTCCAACCCCGAGAAAGAAGTTTCACTTCAAAAATATTATCGACTTTTAAGTAAACCATAAATGCATTATAGCTCACAGTGTATAATTTACCAATGTTAATCTAACAATCAAAATCATATCAACTCACCTGTATAAATAAAAAACTGACACGTAATTTTTCACTTCAAACAACACGGCAATTAAATCACATTACAATTACTGCAAGAACAAATTTGTCAAATCACGCGTGCCGCGTCGGGTATCTCTATACAATTAACGACAATCAATCGGTTAGTTCCTACAATTAGCACGAGCCAACTTTAATTTCAACCATTTTCAACTGTTACATAACTTTGACAGTAAATACCCGTCTCGTTTGGGTTCCACTACAACTATTACTGACGAATACAGCGAATAGATACTATTAATTTGTCAAATCTGTCTGCACTTTTACAAAGTGAGATGAAATTATCACGATCGGTCTCACGAAATTACGATTATAAAATGTTTTTTTATTCACTTTAATTCTGTTTGTCGCTACCACGCTCCGACTATCGTTACAATTGAAAAAAGGAAAAAGGAACCCAGCAGACGAATTTTTCTACCGTATACTGACCGTTTTCCTTATACTACCTACATAATAATATACCTACTGTCTTCGATTATTGAACTGCAACGTATTATGAGTTAATTTTATTTATTTATTACATTTATTTCAGGTGACAGACAATAAATTGTACAGACCCATAGAATACTAACATACATATAATAATTTATAACTAAAACTAGAATATATAACTTATATATAAGTATAGCGCTACTAATAAATTTTAATTGTTAAGTGAATTTGAAATATAATTTTAGACTCAAACTCAAACATTTAACTATTCAATTAGAAGCACTTTCGAATCGTCAATACATATTTTTAACAATCACCATTATTCCCAATCCATTATTTAGTTAAAGAACCAAATACATTCAAAATTAAATTGAATAATTGGATCCTATACTTTATTCTTTTTGTAGATTATTATTAATCTGAATATAATAGATACGGAACCTTAGCGTACATCGAATAAGTTTTCATTCAATAATAAATCGTTGCATTTGTTCCGCTTTTACTGTATTCCATGATTTAACGGTCATGCATTGAATTTAAAATTACAATATGTTATATCATAACTATCGAGAAATCATATTTTATGTAATAGTTTTGAATGATATTAAGATCAATTTTCCGCATGGAGCAAATCGATTTGAATGTTTTGTTTTTAATTTATCGATATTTTTTTATGAATTCGTTCGTATTATTTTCTTATTTTAAACTATAAAGCTATCTGGGGAGTGTAGCTATGCGAAATGAGGATTAATGTATCATAATAATTTCTTGTACAAATTTCATGTACAGCCAAACTAATATATTTTGGGAGGGACAATACCTAGATGAATCATAATATGCACATTACAGCTATATCAATGAGGATTAACATTCAATAAAATACGAAGTCCATTTATACAACTCAGAATCCAAGTAAATTTATAAGATTGCATCTGAAGTAGGTACCAAATTACCATAATATATTCCTGCGTTAACAACCTTTAATGAAATATTTACCATAATTCCCGTTCATTTGTTTAATAATGTGTGGAGAAGATTGACACGTAGATATTTTAATGCTACCATCAAGTTCTACCGTGATTATCATTTCCTTTAATAAATAAACTCCTAGATTACACTAAGGTTAACCTTTCACTTAAGAGCTAAAATATAGTTTTTAATTTCCATAGTTTTCACATTATTTCATGTTTTTACAACGTATAAATTATTTTAAAGGATAAAATAAATTTTGTTTTTATAATTTAGTACCTACGACGCAAAATTTTCTATTAAAATATCTAATTATTTTTTTAAATCAATTTTCAACCAAGATAACAATCCAATGAAGGAACATTAATTTTTTAAACGTAAGTACAAAAAACATTGTTCCTCTCATCGAAACAATAAACAAACAATAATATTGTAACCACATAGGTACTTAAACTTACTAATCGCTAACATTTTTATAACCCGTAATAAGGAATAACCAACTGCTAAACACAAAGCTTTTATTTACAAAAACATTTAAATAAGGAAGTATGAAAAAAAATTATACAAACTACACAAATCATTAAGTATAATTTAGGGCAATAAAATCAATGGTTATTAAACGATTGCGTTTTAAATTAACGGTGTAACATTTTTTTCAAGATGGCGGATATTTTAACAATGCCGCATTATTTTCATGACAAATGGGCCGATTAAGGACTTTCGAATTTCTTACCATACTATAATAAAGATCAAGAATCGAAATCATTTTCTCCGAACACGCATTTTATCATTTAAACGATCGTATCAAAATGTAATCTGCAAATATATGGAATATTGCCGCTGGCCTCTTTGGATTACAGTTAGAAGAAATGCAATGACATATAATAAATGTTTGTGTATATTTTATTTATATGTAAAGTATATACCGCAGAATAAACTGCACAAGACTTATAGAAATACGTCTGAATCGTAAATAAGATTTATTTCATACTAGTGGTCCGCCCCGGCTTCGCCCGTGGTGCATATTTCGCAATAAAAGGTAGCCTATGTCCTTTCTCGGGTATCAAAATATCTCCATACCAAATTTCATGCAAATTGGTTCAGTAGCTTAGGCGTGATTGAGTAACAGGCAGACAGACAGAGTTACTTTCGCATTTATAATAATATTAGTATGGATATATACACATACATATAGATATAATTTGATGAGAAGGTGCAAAGTATTCAGTACAGAGAGTAGGACTCACAATTCAAAAATTACATACCACGTAAAAGTGAGGAATATATGGAAACTTTCATCACCAACCTACCATTAAAACCCCAACATTTTACGCTGACCCTCACCATAATTATGGTTCAATGATTTATTAAACATTCAATATCAAATTGATTAAATACTCGTAATTTCAATTATATAATAAGCCGAGGAAATCTTCAGCGACATTCAATAAAGCAGCGACGATACAATCTTGTACAAGTTAATGATTTCTCCTAATGTCAAGTTCGTGAAGGGACGGAATCATTAAAGAATTCATTAAGGTAGCCTCAGTTCCTTGTGATCTTGTGATTAACCAGAAGCAGCACGAACGCCACTGACGACTCCGATTTGACAAGATGTGTTAATTTACCTTCAATATCTTTTATTCCATACAAACTTTTACAAAAGTGCTTCTGAATTTATATTTCATTGGATTAAAAGTCAATTCGACTAGTTTTTCATTTATCTACATATTAGAATGTTTTAGCTGTTCGTCTCTATATAAATCGCCTCTATAAATTCTACAAAAAATATGAAAATAAACTAAGCTCTACATAAAGGTTTTAAGTAGTGACTTGTTATTTAGATTTCTATGGTTTTAAGCATACACTAACAAAATTTCCATTTCTATTTTGCGCATGCATATTTTTTTCCTAGACACTTCATAAACATTAAAATATTGAGTATTAATTATATGACCAAATTGAAATAACCTAATTCCATTGTGAGTCATGTATTCTGTTGTACCATCCATCAAAGCTTGCGTGTTTGGAAACTGTTATGTTATCTAAAATCTGTCTGAAAACCTACGAAAGCTCGTTCAATTTATACAATACTAGCGGTCCGCCCCGGCTTCGCCCGTGGTACATATTTCGCAATAAAAGGTAGCCTATGTCCTTTCTCAGGTATCAAAATATCTCCATACCAAATTTCATGAAAATTGGTTCAGTAGTTTAGGCGTGATTGAGTAACAGACAGACAGACAGAGTTACTTTCGCATTTATAATATTAGTATGGATTAACTATTACAGAAAGCCTCGCATCGCATCTAACGATCCTTTGTTATTTATAAGTAAATTAAGTAGGTTAATAAAATAATACATTTTATATATTTATATATATTCTTCTCTTCTTGTCTTAGATAAATATACAGATCATTTTAAAATTGCATTTAAAGTAAACATGTTCATTTAAATTTGCAATTAAAACGTAGTTATCAATCATGTTTCACACCAGTAAATTCTTCACTTGAAGACTTTTCATCTAAGTCGATATCTAATAGTATTTGCCTTTCGAAGCGTGTACATTTACTTAAGATTTACGTCTCATACTCTCATAGCATTGTTGGTTTCTTGTACTATTCATCAAATAATGATAGCTATCTATCAAATATCATAAACACTAAACGCTGGCAAGTGGCAGGTTATTAGGATGTGTTATGTGAAACATTCGACGTTCATTCAGTTAAGTGAACTGCATAATATTAAAGACCAGCTTACCAGCTTCGTCCAATATCATGTTAGAATAACTTTTTTTTTAATCTTTCGTCTTTGTATAAAGTCGCCATGATTGTGTAATTCGTCATTTCTCTTCAATACAACTATAAAATTATTTCTTCGTAACATTTTATTATTCTCGCAATATCACTTTCGTTTTCGTCTAAATATTATTATCAATGCGATTCTCATTACGATAATAACACATCTTGTACAATAGAAACAATTCAATATTATAAACTAAACTTCAATACAAATGCATCTATTCTAATTTCACTAGAAAATAGCTCTCTCTTGATTCAATTTTCATATAATCATTTGGTAATAAACAATGTACAATGCAATAGATAATTCTTTTGTTAGCACCTTTCTCTTTAATGCAAGTGCTGCAAATGTTATACATTATTTTATTATGAGGAACTTTTTCATGAATTATGTGCATTGCGGAGTATGCACTAAATTCATATGCACTCAATTTAGAACGTGATAGTTTTTAACCCATTAAAGTAATTTCTTTATTTACGGTCTGATAAAAATATTATATTTTAGCAGAAAATATAATAAAAGTGCCTTCTAAGTACGAGAAAATGCCCTTAGATAGTTAACACGTCCTTTTTAATCGTATGTGCGATGGAATAATAATGTAAAAATTGTGATTTTTTGATTTGGTGACTTTAAGAAATACTAATTATTAAATAATTAGTAGTTACCGATATGCTTTCAAATACTTACTTACATAGAGTTTTATAAGAGTGACGATATTTTCATGAGTTAAGAATACAATCTTATATGCAAGCTGTTAGCGTGGACATAGATCTTAGAACTTTAAAAAGGTACATTTTCACTGCAGTTCCTTAATCCCGTTACGCTCGGGAAGTTTGTATAGCGTGTGGGTTGCCTTATCAATTAACCGTGCTTGTCGTCTGGCATGGAGAATTAGCCTGACAACTGGCAACATTATACTAACGCTAGCCGAGTACACGTAACTTTACAATGTTGTGAAAAATAAAAAAAAAGTTGTATAAAGACAGTTGGAGCCAGTTTTTATACGCGTTTAAAAGCACAGCTTTTAATAAATGCTCGGATACTAAGCCCTGCAATCGTCTTTTATTGGAAGATAGTTATCACGGCGGTCGAGTATTTATGACTCACTTTTAATGGATCAAATTC
The DNA here is from genome assembly GCF_905220415.1 of Colias croceus. Classification (NCBI taxonomy): domain Eukaryota; kingdom Metazoa; phylum Arthropoda; class Insecta; order Lepidoptera; family Pieridae; genus Colias; species Colias croceus. The sequence goes on from NC_059547.1 coordinate 3,637,937, forward strand.
ACGGCTTATCTATTTCGTTTTTCGTTTTCTTTAAAAAAAATATGGTACTTATAGCTACTGATTAAGTTGCACACGGTTACATTGTTAGGCGTTTTACAAAATAGAGCAAATGCATAATGGAATATTGTTCTTTCACTGAGCTCACAAAGCTGGTCTGGTACCGGTTGTCGAAGGTGGAGGTGGAGAAAAGCTCTCTTTAACTTTATATCAATTTTTATCTTGACATGATAAGTCAAGAAAAAATTGGTATAACAGTCTGACATACCCTGCAGGGCAATGTTAAAAGATGCTGTGCTGAAAATTAGTTTTTTTTTTCATTCAGAACATGAACACACAGAACATTTCAGAACATGCTAAATGTAAGCGGGCAAAAAAATAATTTCTAAGTAAATATAACAAACCAGATGTTTCAATTATTATCGTATCGTGTCGCCCCGCCTCTGTGAGTTGTGACGTGTCGCTATAAATATTGTAGGTCAGTAACCGGCCTTTGGACGACCTTCGAGCTTAGGGCTGCTTCATGCTTGTCATAAGTTTACGTAATTAAGGCGGCTTGCAAACATCTTGAGAGGAGTAAAAATAATTTTAATTTGATTTTAAAAATAAAACTGTAATGTTTTCACTTATTGGGTGATCATATTAATCGGTTTATATTCAATCAAGTCACATATCCCAGCATCGTTCAATATTAAAAAGTAGTCTGTCATTTCTGTACAGTGTAGTTGGAACTGAAATTATACTTTTTAAACATCATGGTTAGTGAAAACATTTCCATGATCGGATATCCTACTTTTGGTAGTTTCAATCACAGTTCATTGAGGAAAACTATGATGTTTACTAGTTTAAGTGTAAATCGATTCTTATACAGTTATCAGTTTAATTGATACACCAAATTACTAGAATACCTACCACTTTTTGGAACGACGAAGTTGAGACACAGTATTTGTTGAATTTTAAATTTCGCTTGAACAAGAACGCCGACGCGACGCTGTTTTCCAAGTTCAATTAACCTTTCAGCGGTCGCACCCTTGCGCCGAACACAAGCAGTCGCGCGCGGTCTGTGATTCCGCAAATTTAAGTGTCTCGTTTGGGAAAACAAATGAATATTTCCACTTATTGTATAGCACATGATTAAAAAGAGGTCTTAAACATGTGAAATAAAATAAAAACAACTTAATTACTCATTACTTCTTTTATTTGTACTTAATAGAACAAAGGTCTATAAAAACTCAAAATTTTTGACTCTGGGTGGAAATCACCGTTATAAATCAACATTAAACAAAACAAAATGGAATTTTCTTTTTTACAATTAACAACTTATAAACTTGACTATAATTATCTTAGAAATAAATCACATTCATCATCAATTGGCACTGTGTAATAGGAACTCTAAAATGACATCTATTTTTGAGATCATTTTACGTAAAGTTCTAGAATAATCTAAATTATAACATCACACAACATCACATGAACACACTCATCCTGTGCTGGTGAAATTTCTATTGGGTCGTCTTCTTGGGCCGAAACGTTATCGAAGACCTCATCTTCTGATTCCACCTCTTCTAACATACGAGATATTCGACGTTCTAAATCTTCGTAATTCATTGTCTACAACAAAAATACATTGTTAAAACTATACTTTTATTTTATTATAGTCTAAAGCATAAAAAGTTATAATAAGATACAAAAAACATAAAATATTTACCTCGGCTTCGGTTTAATTGCACTGGATTGTTCTGGAACACAATCGGTCGCGCGCGGAATCTGAGACCGCAAACACAAATAAGAAAGCACGTGTACATGCGACGAATGTCACAAGGCTACTGAGAGGTGCTACCTCACCCCCTCGAAGGTATCATGGAAGCGCAAGCGTCTATTGTTTACAGTTTCAGTATATTGACTAAAACAAGTTCATTGCGGACTCAGAGACCGCGCGCGACCGCTGGAGGGTTAAAAGCAACACCAACCCCTGTATGACTCGTACCAATAAAATCTAAAAGACATTGGTCAATTGCAATAATATCTCTACGTAATTATTAATCTAAATAACACAGGACAAGCTAACTGTCAACACATCATTGTAAATTGCTAAGAATAGACGTTCTCGGCTTCTGCCTACACTAACGAGTATACGATATTATTTTTATCCCTAGCAAGAATAAACGCAACCTGTTGAAATGGAACAACCGCTATAAAAAGAAGTAAAGCGACTAAAGTTTGCGTTTATCGTAACATTAATTGTTCAAGACGTGGCAATCGATTATCTTAATCTTAGGTAGGAGAAATAAGAGTTAAATGTATATTTTACAGATAAATAAAACAAATGAACCTGTACTGTAACAATTAGCAGGCCTGTATAATTTGTATGCAATATAGATAAAAACGCTACAAGAATTTTTTTAGGTAGGACAAAATGTTTACCACTTAATGAAACGCAAAGGTTATGGGAATACTCTCAGTGTACGAGAACTAAAATAACGAATTGGTTAAAAAACAGTTAAAGATAGTTTATATCATACTAATTACTTAATTACTCTAAAATACATGGTACATGAACTAATAGCATAGTTTTTATAACAATTAACCTACTAATATTTGTATAAATAATATACAAAGTAAACTCTAATAATTAATTCACGCCACGCGCAAATTAATAACGTTTGCATCGCTTTCATTACAACACAAAGCTTTGCAAATTAAGTGCTCGAAAGTGGTGCAATTCGTTCAATTGTAAACAAATTAGATGGTATTTACTTTGAAATTAGCGCTTATCGCTTTCGTCAATCAATACTCGATATAAAAGTGAAAACGATACGTAAAAAAGTGTAAAAACGACCAAAAAGTGAGACGCGTCTCGCGAAGAGCGGCGCGGGCGGTACCCCGGGGCGTACGAATAGCGTAACAATTAAGTTAACTTTTTTTAAACACTTTTTCATTGACTGGCGATGTATCCAGCACTTTTTATAATTGAAGAAAGTGACGATCATTATGTAGGAACTTTTGTAATACCTCTTTTTACTGGAATATTTAATAGCGGCGAGAATGTAGGAGGTTACCGATTGCATGTTCTACAAATAATTGCGTATAGTAATTAGGATATTGTCGCTTACGGCGTTCGACTTTTCTTTTTACAATTTATTTCATTTTCTGTGTGAGAAATAAATAAGTGCTTGGTCCACATTTGTTTTATATTGTTGCGGTTTTTTGTAGACTAACGCAATAGATTTATTTTTAACAATAAAAAAATATTTTTTAGTGAGTTATGAGTAATTGTATTTATGTTACATGATAGCTGATGTTCCTCTATGTTTACACGAGCCAAATGAAAATAAGAAACTGCAGTGCATTCAAAATACCACACTATATACTATCTAACGAGAAAGTGAAAATGCACATTTTGATATTATAAATCGTACATATAAGCAACATAACAATACAATGTAACAGATTGAGGGGGCGTGCGACACCTTGCCGCGCATTGTTCAGTCGAAAGATGATTTACACACCGCCTGCTAGCGACATCTCTATGCATTCAATGAATCGTAAATATTATTTGAAAACGGATAGACATTGCTAGAATATCTTATTGAATGTTAAATACACATGCGATAGATATCCCATGTAACTTTATAGTTAATTATTTAATGAATAGGTTTATTACCATGGCGTATTGTTATGAATAATAATTAATTTAGTTAAATTTTATACGGGTGTTTACAAAGTATACTATAACATGTAAAATTACCTGTGTATTTTATGGATACTAAAATCTATAATGTAATGAGTTTATTCAATATTAATTATAGCATTAAATTGTATCTATTAGTACGTAAACAAACATTAGCCTGCGGCTTCGCTCGCGGATAAAACTACAAAGTATGATAATAAAAATGCTGATATACTTATTAAGTTTTATTGAATATTTTTTTAGTAACAATATAGTGAGCTAATTACAAATATTCGTCAAACATTCGACTTTCCCCGATGTCCCCAATTGATCGAAGCATAGCATCCAGATATAGTTTTAAAGCAATATCTAACTGTAATATTTGTCAAGCAATTACAAGAAAATTAATCAAAGTTACCAGTCCCCTTTATAAAGACGTTATATTTCATCTTATCAAGGATTTATCTCAAAAGGTTCCATATTAAGAGAAGCCGCAGCTTGTAATAGACACTAGGAATGACTTACTCGAATTGAAAACTTGCTGTTTACAGCAATAAACTAATATAGTAATATCTTATTATGGTAATAGGCCGCTGTCAGATAAATTTTATCTTCAGGCTATGAGATCAAAGAATACATGCTGGCAAAATATTGTGCGAATGCTGCTTCTATTAACGCTATTTACAGCATTAAATTACATTTCATTTGAAGTTAAAATTGATATAAAATCTCTTTAAAATCAACTAGTTTTTGAACTGAAACTGTTAATACAAAAAAAAACTCGTATTTCTTTAATATCGAAATAATAATCGTATTTCTTTAATAGCGAAAGTAAACTTCACTCAAAATCGTCAAATTAAATCCGTATTGCATTGCATTTCTAGTAAGCCTATACTCTGTATTGTACTTTATTGGAAAAAAGTAAGTTCGTATAGAAGCTAGTTCATAGAACACGTTTACGACAGCTGAACGAAGTCACGTACGCAGCGAATTCGTCTGCACATAGAAACATGCAAATAAGTAGAATTAAAATTATATTCAATATTGAAGCTGACCAATATGTGGTTTTTCAAGTATATTTTATATATTTTACGCACTGAATAGGTAATGTACATTAAAATATAATGAATGAAATATCCATTGCAATTGGAAAATTCAATGCAAATGTTTCACTGACTTCACAGCATATTTGGGCATGAGAACGAAATTATTAAAATCATTACATAAGTAATAAATATGAAAGTAAAAGCAAAACCAATACGAGTGTATTCCGGTTACATTAACATCTATTCAGAAACACCACCAAATCGATTAATCATACAGTTTTACCGGAAAGCAATTACCCTGCCCTTATATAGTCATGATTTGAATCTCTCCTGTTTCCTGGCATTCAAACGAGCTTCGCAAATCTATCAAAGTTTTGTAGATAATAATAGACTTCAGAAATAATTGTTTTTTATTCCATTAGTGTCTTTGTGATGTGAAAATGACTTGCGAATGCAGGTTTATAACACGCTTATTTTATCTATATTAAATTTCAATTAATTTAAACACAGAGTCATTTGAGATCTTTTTATATATTACAGAGCCTTATAACTGTTCATTGATAAATTGATAGAAATGGTTTATGATATTTGTATGCTTATTATTTTCATCAACTCACATCGTAAGCTATAAAATCAATGTTAGGAAATATAGAGCAAAATATTGTAATTATTTTCCACTTGCATTCTATGCAACAACTACGGTAATTTATTTCGTAAGTCAAAGTAATAACACAGTTGAAGACTACACAAAATTATCATCTAAATAAAACGTGCAGACACGAAATATGATATATTACATAGTAGGTAATACGTTATTAAACAGCGGTCTTAATACTATTTTAACGCCTGTTATCAATTTACAATTCAAATTAGAAAACACGCAACCGTCTTAATGTTCTTTTCTATGTATAAAAACTTTTCCAACTCATTTATCAAAATTATTATGAGCGGTTTGCTTGCTCTTATTGGATTTAATTTTATAAGTGTAGGAACTTCATAGCGGTACTTTTTTAATGCATGTTAAAATGGACTACTGCATTATGATTTAAGAATATTATCGTGTCTGGTGTTAGTAAAAAATAACTGATTCTTCACTTATAATTCAGAGAAAGATAAAAAATTGCGATAACTTTTTCTCTTTATTGATTGATCGATATACGAGTGGAAGAAATGCTGAATATAATTATAGTTTGAACAGAATCGCCTACCTTATACCTACTAATAGAAATAAACAAAAGAATAAAAATTATCGTTCCTTTGTTCATGGTACATCAACGATTTTAGTTATAAGTTTTAATACATAAATACTAGACACATAAATTTTTATTAAAACTATGGTGGGTGGTCTTAATGCGATTTAATTGCAGTGTTCAATAGTGCAATAAAGAAAGAATTAATTACTTTTCAATTTCCGATGACGTATTAATAGACAGTGTTACCTGCAATACATTCAGCTTTAATTTGCAAATTAAACTGCAATACATTACTTCGTTAAACGGCTTATTGCAGTAGTAGTAAATCATATTATGATCGATATAAATTTGCTTCAATTAAGAATTCTTCACTGCACTACATTTACTACAGATACTTAAATTTTCAACGGACATAAAGTATTATGGGCAAATTGCATAATCTGTGGGAAAGAATAAATTATTGACGTTCAATATTATTGACGTTCATACAAATTTTAATGCAATTAGGTGCTTTCTATGTTTTATTTTCACGCATAGCTACATTTAACATTTCAATCAACAAGAATTTAGTAAAGTACATAAGCCATATATAAATTAATATTGCCTCTATACTGCGCTAACGCTCATTATACCAAAGGATTATGTAGAATTGATATTAATATGTGTATATGTATAAATAGTTAAATAAAATACCTATGTCAACCGTATTGATTACATTAAATAAGTTAAAATAAATTAAAAAAGCATAGCTCCCAGTTGAAAACAAAGGTTAAGTGTTAAATTGTCTCGTTATGACTTTAAGCTTGGCACTAACATTGAAAGCTGCACAAATAGGTAAAGCGCATCACGAATTGACGATCATTTGCAACGTAGGGTTGTGCTTGTGTTTATTTACGATTAAAATCTATCTGTTGATATAAATAATTTTTTTATATTAATAATTTAATTCAAACTTTTATGTTATTTTACAAGTGAAAACTAACATAGCTAGAGCAAGAGCATTCTTTCGTGATCTTTTAGTGAAAACGAAAACTCGTATTCAGTGTTGTTCATTTAATACTCTTCTAATGAACATTGAATAGAATCTTTTCGAAAGCAATTTGACATAGTGGGGTTAGAATGAGCATTCGCTCGTTTTGATCTAAACGCACCGTAATATAACGGATTAACTAAACAATATATTTTAATAAAATTCTTGTTTACTTTAATCGTGAATTATTCTAATTCTTTATATTAGTATCAAGAGCTGACCCTACGATCACATAAATCGTTGATACATCATAACAGGCAATTGAACAATCGTATGTAGGTAAAGTAGGTACTCACGGTTCACGCCAGAGGACGCTATCTCGTGATCTGAAAGACATAAACACAGTTTAACAATTGCATATTAGACACAAGTAATCTACGATAGCAGCAATTTATTCCTTTTACGTTCTTGCTGTATAAAATACGATGTACTTTACCAAAGTGGATTATGCTGAATTTAGCAACAGTTAACAATATTATCTTACCGCGGACTAGCTCTATTATTTAAATAAATACCTAAAAATACGTACGTTTGTTACTGGATATGATGACTAGGTACAACATAATATTATTCAACAATCATCCGTATACGAACACATTCATTAAGTAACATTTTATTTCATGCTGTACGCGCCGCCGCTAGTATGTAGCTTTAGAAATTAGTAACCATATTACTTGTTCAGTGATCTGTGTTAGTAACGAAATAAACGTTATCAAGATTAGACGTGCGTTTTACTTAATCAAGTTTTACCAAGCAAAAGTGAACCTTATTGCCTCAACATATGGTCCATCGCCGGATAGTATCAATGAGCGTTAATGCTAATTACATCGACGAACCGGTTTCTACGGAAGGATTCTATTGAGTGACAAGTTACAGATTATTGTTATTTACTTTACACGTTTATTCGTTACTCGTACAATATTGATAAAAGACTAAACATGAGTGGTGTCGAGCAGTTACTGGCCTTATTGGAGGATACGGCTTTATTGTTACAAAAGGCGCAAACTAATTTAAAAAAGTGTCCAAAACAACGACTGACGAAGGGGTACGTGGAAGCCCGCTTACAAAGTATTGAGGAGTATTGGAACACTTTTAAAGAGGCTCACAATAGTTTGGTGAGAACAGTGCCTAAAGAAAAGAAATCTGAAATATCGTATTTTGTGAACGAAGATTTTTTTGTATTTGAAGATCTTTATTTATGCATCAAGGCCGATCTAAAAGATCTTTTAATAAACGCTAATAAGAGTCCTGCCTATGGAACAAGTTTGGAAGTAGCAAATAACGCAAACGAGCAGTTAAAGCTGCCTAAAATCTTGCTACCGACGTTTTCGGGGTCATATGAAGATTGGCCCTCGTACAGAGACATGTTTCAGTCATTGGTGCATAATAACTCCGCGCTTGGGGATGTACAAAAATTATATTACTTAAAGAGTAGCTTAACTGGTGAAGCTGAAAATATATTAAAACATGTTCAGATAACACAAGCGAATTATGAGCAATCCTGGAATTTATTAAATAAACGATTTGGAAATAAAAAAATGATGGTTAATTCAATATTAAAAAGATTATTTAATCAAAAGAAAATGAGCTCACAAAATTATAAATTAATAAAGAACTTACTGGACACTACCACAGAGTGCCTTAATAGTTTAAAAAACATAAACATAATCACAGACTCTTGGGATCCTTTAATTATATTTCTGGTTGTACAGAAATTGGACCCAGAGTCACATAAGGATTGGGAAGAGTATGTCCAGAATGATACCGACAAATTACCAAGTTGGGAACAATTACAACAGTTTTTGCAATTAAAATTTCGTACTTTGGAGTTATTATCGCCATCGACATCTAAAGAAAGGTCATTCCATATAGCGACGCCCGCAGTGCAATTTAAACCCTGTCCAAAATGTCAACTAGAACATGCTTTATGCCACTGTAAAGAATTTATATCACTTACACCACAACAAAAGAATGAGTTTGTTCGTTCCAATAATATTTGCTTTAATTGTTTATGCAGTGGGCATGTGGTGAGCAAATGTCGTTTGCGGGTTTCTTGTAAGGTATGTCAACGGCGTCATCATTCTTTGTTGCATCAGTCAATGGCCGTGGTCAAACCCAGCAACATAGAATCGCACTTTAATCAGGTGGAGGATGAGATAGACGAAGAACAGCAGGAGCAACACTTGGAGGAACAGGTTAACACTATCTCTTCTTTCGTAGCAACCAAACAAGGTTCTGCTCTGCTAGCTACCGCTCTTGTCCCTGTTACAGATGGCGCCGGCAGAATAACTGTACTCCGCACGCTAATAGACCAAGGCTCACAAGCGAACTTTATAAGCGAACGAGCTGCTCAACTGCTTAAAGTTAAACGTAAACCATTGGCTATAGATGTAAGTATTACGGGAATAGGATCTACACAAACTAAGGTAAAACACACGGTGGGATTAGAGCTTTTATCAAGATATGACGACAAGTTCCAACTGTTCATTGATGCATATGTCATTTCTACTACTCGTTTAACAAATGTGTTACCATCCAAACATTTGATAGACAGTGAAAATTCATGGTCACATCTTCAAGGTCTTGTATTAGCCGATCCCACATACAATATACCTGGACGGATTGATATGCTGCTGGGCGTAACCACATATGCACAAATAATCAAAGAACCTTTGATCAAGGGTCCTCCTGGTTCACCATGCGCACAAGAAACAAGCTTGGGATGGATATTATTCGGTTCCGTGTTAGACAATACGGAAATGAAATCTAATAATGAAATGCTAGTTATGCACCATCGTATAGATGTGGATGAAATGTTGCAAAGGTTGTGGGAGCTGGATCCTGAAACAAACAAAAAATTAAGCATAGAAGAAGAAACATGTGAACGAACATATAAAGATACATATACAAGGACAGCGGAAGGAAGATATGTTGTAAAATTACCTGTAAAACACGAACCCCCACGAGCAACACAAGGTGATACCCGTGATATTTCAATTTTCAGATTTAAGCAATTAGAATCCAAATTTGTCAAATCCCCGGATTTAAAGAGAGAGTATATAAATGTGATTAATGAATATTTAAAGTTAAACCACATGGAGGAAGTTCCCGAAAGCGAAATTAATAACCCATCTATTTACTTACCGCATCATGCAGTTATTAGAGAAGCAAGTGATACAACAAAAGTGAGAGTAGTTTTCAACGCGTCTGCAACAGGTAAAAATAATATATCGCTCAATGACGACTTACTTGTTGGTCCACTGCTACAAGAAGATATGAGATCCTTGATTATGAGATGGCGACTTCGGAAAATTGCCTTTGTCGCAGACATAGAAAAAATGTATAGGCAAATATTAATAAAAACAGAGGACGCTGACTATCAAAGAATTGTATGGAGGAATAGCATTGATGAGCCTATAAAGGATTATCGTTTATTGACAGTTACTTTCGGCACAGCATCGGCACCTTATCTTGCTGTAAAAACTCTTCACCAAATTGCTAACGATGAAGGAGAAGGCTATCCTGCGGCTGTTAATGTAATAAAAAATGATTTTTTTATGGACGATTTACTATCCGGTCAGGATTCGGTAGAAGATGCTACAAAAATAGCGAAACAAATTTCAAATATACTTAGTAGAGGAGGAATGAAATTACAGAAATGGTCATCAAATAATAAGGGTTTTTTGAAAAACTTTTCTTCCGATGAACTAAGCTCTCGCCTGAGTATAGATTTTAAGTTTGAAGGAACAGTAAAGACGTTAGGGCTATCATGGAATGTGGTCGATGATACTTTACATTATTATGCTGACTTACCTGCGTCACCGGCAAACATAACCAAAAGAACCATACTCTCGGAGATTCAACGCTTGTTTGATCCTCTCGGTTGGTTAACTCCTGTACTCCTGCCTGCAAAAATAATAATTCAAAAATTGTGGTTGATGAGAATTTCTTGGGATGAAGAAGTAGTACCTGAAATAAAAGAAGATTGGTTAAAGATTAAAGAAAGTTTAAGAAATATAAAAGATATAAAAATAAATAGATGGTTATACAGTCATACTAAAAATATGTCTGATGTTACAGTGCATGGCTTTTGTGATGCATCTTCAAAGGCATATGGCGCAGTAGCTTACCTGAGAGTCAAAGTAGAAAATAATACATATGTTACAGGCATTATAGCTGCGAAGAGTCGCGTTGCACCTGTTAAACCTGTATCCCTGCCTCGTTTAGAATTATGTGGCGCAGTTTTACTTGCCAAATTATTAAAACAAATAAGTGACGCTACACACATACCAACCGATCGGATATATGGTTGGACAGATTCAACCGTAGTTTTGTCCTGGCTTCAAGGAGATCTTTCTCGATGGCAAACCTTTGTACGGAATCGGGTTGCAACTATATTAGAAACTATAGGAAATAAATGGTACCACGTACCTTCTGTAGAAAATCCTGCCGATGTTGCTTCACGTGGAATGTTATTACCTGAACTTAAAAATTGTAAATTATGGTGGGAAGGTCCAAAATGGCTACGAGATGAGCAGCTTTCTTTGAAAAATTCCGTTTATAACACTAACCTAGAAAAAAGGAAAAATATTATAGCTAATACAAAAATAGTAGATGAGGCACATTGGTCAAATAAATTTAAAAATTTTAATAACTTATATGAATTACTGAGAGCAATAGTCTATTGCACACGGTTTCTGAATGTAAGGAAAATTAAAGAAGTTAAGGCTATAACTACAAATGAGCTACATGACAGTTTAAACAAATGTGTAAGATTAGACCAAAGGGAATCTTTTTCAGTAGAAATAGAAGATTTAAAACAAAGGAAAGAAATAAAACGCAACAGTTGTATTAAAAATCTTAATCCTTACCTGGACGCTGAAAATATTCTCAGGGTAAGCGGCAGACTAAGGCATGCCCATCTTGTAGAAATCGAGAAACATCCCATGATTTTAAGCAATAAGAGCTGTTTAACTACTTTAATAATAGCTGATGCACACAAAAAGACGCTACACGGTGGTACACAATTGACTATAAATTATATAAGAAGCCGTTTTTGGATTATTAAAATTAAATCACTTGTTTCATCATATATCAATAAGTGCTTTATATGTGCGAGACTTAAAGCAAAACCCAGATTACAAATTATGGGAGACTTACCTGAGATGAGGGTGACTCCGTCACGGCCATTTTTACACTCCGGCGTAGATTTTGCTGGTCCACTGCAAATTTTAACTTCAAGGGGTAGAGGGTCCAAAACCAATAAGGCATACATTTGCATATTTGTATGTATGTCTACCAAAGCAGTTCATTTGGAATTAGTTGGGGATTTAAGCACTGATTCTTTCTTAGGCGCGTTAAAACGTTTTGTAGCTCGAAGGGGAAGATGTAGCCACATTTGGAGCGATCAAGGCACTAATTTTGTAGGTGCCAACAAGGAATTGTTGGAGCTGTTCCAACAGGCTAATTTACAAATACCAGGCCATCTACCAGCTACTTTAGCAGAAGATGGCATACAATGGCACTTCAATCCACCTTACAGTCCAAATTTTGGAGGCTTATGGGAAGCGGGGGTGAAATCCATCAAATATCACTTGCGAAGAATTTTAGATAAGCATCTAACTTTCGAAGAGATGACAACATTACTGTGCCAGATAGAAGCATGCTTAAATTCCAGACCGTTGTGTCCAATCGACAATACAGATACCGATAATTTGAATATTCTTACACCTGGTCACTTTCTCATTGGTGAAGCCCCATTCAATATACCAGAACCAGACTTGAGAGACATAAACCTTAACAGACTTTCACGATGGCAGTATGCACAAAGGTTACTACAAGACTTTTGGAAGAGATGGCAAACAGAATATTTGTCACGTCTACAGCAACGACCCAAATGGCTAAAACGACAAGATGAATTCAAAGTGGGAGATGTGGTCCTGGTCGTGGAAGAACATTTACCTCCTGGTAAATGGGCTTTAGGTCGTATCCTAGAAAAACATTCGGGAGCAGACGGGATATGTCGTGTGTATTCTTTAAAATGCCGCGGAAAATTGATGAAGCGATCAATTTCCAAATTATGCCCATTACCTATAAATAATGACTTGGATTTTTGAATATTAGTTGCCTATTTAAATTATAAAAAAAAATGTTATTACATAATTAATCTAAATGTACAATGTTTAGATAATAACAGATACTGATTGTTGATTTATATAACTTAATTTAAAAATCATTTTGTTTTTGTTTATTTGAAGAATGCATGTTTAAGTTTAGATTCGATGGTATGTAATGCAAAACGTTAAGCAAAAATGTTAGCCAATTAAGATAAAACCTAGTTACCTATAGGTTTTGGTGGGCGGTATGTACGCGCCGCCGCTAGTATGTAGCTTTAGAAATTAGTAACCATATTACTTGTTCAGTGATCTGTGTTAGTAACGAAATAAACGTTATCAAGATTAGACGTGCGTTTTACTTAATCAAGTTTTACCAAGCAAAAGTGAACCTTATTGCCTCAACACATGCCTTCAAGCATAAACAACAAACATAGGTTCAGGATACATCGCCCATTTTTGCAAGTGACTACTATCAAGCTGATTTTCCGTTTGTAGCTTTATTTTGATGAGACACCGAATAATTTCGTGTACGAAACTCTCGATTGTGGTAGCTAACAGAGATAACAAGGATAAAATTTTTTGATTTGATGGTTCTCAAATATATTTATTACGCAATTTGTAGGACAATAGGTATGTCTGTTGAATTATATAAACATTAACTAAGTGAAAACAAAAAAATCAACTTGTTAGTAATCATTTATGATGACCTCGTTATCGATACACTTTGGAAAGGGGGACTCTTTGAACCAACCATAGATTTTGTAGGACAAATATTTTTTCGAATAATTTAGGTAATTATCTTGAGATTGAACAAAAAAAAATTCAGTTAGTAATAAATATTTGAGAACCATCAAATCAAAAAATTTTATCCTTGTTATCTCTGTTAGCTACCACAATCGAGACTTTCGTACACGAAATTATTGGGCGTCTCATCAAAATAAAGCTACAAACGGAAAATTAGCTTGATAGTAGTCACTTGCAAAAATGGGCGATGTATCCTGAACTATAGAACTTCCCTAACATGTTCAATATTCATCGCAAGTTTGTAAAAGTAACGTCATTGCGTTTGTAAACTACAATTATTCGTTGCACCTGACGCGTTTCCGATATTATAAGCCAGAAAGCTGGAGCATTTAAATGATACGACACTGGTATTAGCTCTGCGTGCGGCCTGTCCTCTCAATGTGTACAAATGGTTAGAATGTTGTTTTTAACCGACTTGAAAAAAGGTATCATTTTATTATATATCGTATATCCCCGATAGTATTTTTTTTGGTTTGTTATCACAACTGGTAGAACCGATTTTAATAAAACTTTTTTAAGGAAAAGATGTGCCATAAATGTCCTATTTTTTGGTTTAGTTCTCACATTTTAAAGACGGTTATAAGTCTTTTGTTAAATTGCATAATAGAGTCCCGGATAATAAAACTAAATTTTGTAATAAAAAAGAAAATGCATTTTCAAAGAGATGCTTACAATAGTTCCAAGATAGAGATTATTGTAGAGAAAAACAAATATATTGTTTTATTTGTGAATAAACAGGAATAGCTTTATAAGAGCCTTGCAAGTTGTGAGATCTAATACTCTGTTTATTGCCTATTCAGTATTGGTTCATACCATTATTTAAATTAAATATGCATTCATAGAACGAGACTCATCGTTTTATGTATTTCATGCAATAACCATAAGCAAAAGACTTCTACATTTTATTAGGCGTTTATAATTTCGTTGTTTGGTAAAATTTAATGATTGTATCAACTCTCATCTTTTCGTAAATAACATAAAGATACAACCACAAAATTAATGGTTTTTAGAAACGACTTCATACAAAACTATTTTATCAAACAACCAGAGCGGAAATCACATATTATGTAACATCATTCACTAACAAAGTATGAACATGGGTGTAAATATAATATGAATACTAGCTTTCCGCCCGCGGCTTCATCCGCATTTTCAAAGAAAAACTCGTTCCCGTAGGATTTCCGGGATAAAACCTAGCCTATGTGCTTTCTCGGGTATCATAATCAAATATCTCTATTCCAAATTTTATGCAAATTGGTTCAGTAGTTAAGACGTGGTTGAGTAACAGACAGACAGAGTTACTTTCGCATTTATAATATTAAGTATGGATTTATTTTATTTTTGACGTCTATACAAACGTAATTTACACAAAACAAATTTCTACACGCTGGCAACATTGTGCAAACGTCATAAACAATACGCTGTACATGAGAGCGGATAATTTATTATCTGTGAAAACGAGATGACAGCTAAAGATAATTATTATTTGTGTATAAACCATAGATTATGTAACATAGTTTTATGAAAATTATGCACTTGTACACAGTATGTTAACAGGAGTAAGTTATAAATTAAAATAATATTTTACATAGGGTTAGATATTCGTAAAAGGTACCGATTAAAATATTCAAGTCTAGTTGGTTCAATTCTTATGCCCGGAATATAGCAAGTCACGAGAGACAGACCATAAAAAAGATACAAAATATATTCAGATCGTTGTTCGAGGAACTATATAGTTCTAATAAACAATAAAATTCAATACAATATTCAACAGAAATATTTCTACGAGATCCATTTATCAAACACTAAAAGCAAGTAATTGCATATTCAGCAGTACAACCGGACATTACATTTTCAACTTTGACTGATGCATCCGGTATCTTTACTAATTAGTAATTACTGCAGTGAAAGTACATGTTTATGGTCGTATTAAGTGAATACGTAGCGTTTTGTTTGCGTTTAATTATAGTTAATATCCTGGATATTAGTAGGTAATGATGTGTATACTATGGACCCCTCGTTAATTAGTAGCTTAAGCGATCCAATCAAAGGAGAAATTCGCTCCTTGTATGGATTCCTTTATGGGGAGTGAGGAATGATTTAATTTTGAACTTCCAATCTCCAATAATAAGATTTTCGGAATTATGATAAAGTTTACTAACGAAAAATACTGTTAAATGTAGAAGACAATCCAGAAAACGGAACATCTTGATTTTTTTTTTCGAATCATTAAAAAATTGGAATTCACAAGACAATTCAAGGGTATTTTTTATTCACACGAGCATTTTTTTATAAATATTTGGACTAAATCATTCATATTTCGTTAATCAAAAACCGCATTACACGGGAAAATATATTTTTATCGTGACTAAATCATCACATTCGATTTGCACAGGCTAATTTTATGGTCTTGAAACTTTTTTATTTAAAATTTTATGTTCACAATTAGTTCCTTGATGATTTGATTATATTATTTCCGCGTCTGCAAGTTTCAACAACTTAAACAGTTTTATAAGAAACTAGCTGTGCCTAGCGGTTATACTTGCATGGCTCCACTCCTGTTGGTCTTAGCGTGATGATATATAGCCTATATTCTTCCCCGATAAATGGGCTATCTTTACACTGAAATAATTTTTCAAATCGGACGAGCAGTTCCTGAGATAAGCGCGTTCAAACAATCAAACAAACTGTTCGGTTTACTATTAAATGAAGGAAATATTTTAGTATCGTTCTTAAAAGCGCAAAAAGAAATTGAAAGTTTTTTAATTGAACGTCAGGTTAAAAGGTTAAATAATATCATGAATAAATTTTGAATGCATTAAAACGTTTTTAATTTATAAATTAATTTTATCATTACTGAATGCTTAATGAATTTACTAATCATTAGAAATTGCATACAGACGAACATACAAATAATTATATTCGGTATATTGACTTTCTCTACAGTATGTATAGATACAGCCATATGATTAACAGAATTTTAAATTCTAACATGTGTTAAATACTTCATTTTGGGAATATTTAAATACTATATATGAAGTAGAATAAATTATAAGTAAATAGGTCTACTAATATTATGAATGCGAAAGTTTGTCAGGATGTGTGTGTGCTTGTTACTCTTTCACGCAAATACTACTGATTCGATAACAATGAAATTTAGCACACATATAGGGGGTAACTTGGATTAACACATAAGATTGGTTTTATCCCGGAAATCCTACGGAAACGGAACTATGCGGGTTTTTCTTTGAAAACGCAGGCGAAACCGAGGGCGGAGAGCTAGTAGGTTATAATTTACAACTATAACAAAGATTTCTCTTACTAACGGGTTCGACTATCTTCGAACTATAGGCCAATCATGGCCTACAATCAATCCTATTCGTTTACATAAAGGAAATAATCCAGATTATAATATCCAGTTTTATCTCAACATCCTACAAATTATCCATTCATAAGATCCGACTAATAAATTGGATTAATTAATAAAATATTGCTTTAAGCACGCAAAGACACTTCAAATAAAAAAATGTGTGCGTGTACACACGTAAGAAGTGAAACTTCTTTATGACCTTAATTTTCAAAAACGTAAACGTACGTCGTCGAATCACGCGTGGTAGGGATAAGAAAAAGATGGCGCGTAACGGAAAAATGTCACGCGTAACGAAAAAATGTTACATTAAATTTTTTTCGAACCCCGATAAAGAAGTTTCACTTCAAAAATGATTTACATGTGATAACGAATAACAAAATGATCTTGGACATTGTTTTAATTAACTACCTGCACAATACACATACAGGCTTCTTTTGGGATCTCTTTTTACGTAATATAATATGAGCTTTGTGGGAAAAATTTAAAATATGTATTGGTAATGAAAATAAAAATATGAAGCTGTAGAAGACATTACATACATTTTTCCATATAGGTTTCCTTAAAAGTATACAATGAGATGAACGTTTTCAGAAATCTAAATAATGCGAATCGCAATCTCTACATTTTTAAAGATTAAAGCTAAAAGCTATAAAAGTTATTAATATCAATAATCAATGATGTATGTTCGTTATTATAAAATTAAGCACCACAATATATTAGTGTAATCTCGTTACTGAGTATATGCGATACAATTTACCTACAATATAAAATAAACGGTACTCTATCTTATAAAGCGCAACAATCTAACGAACGGCTTATTATAAGAGATAATGGAATATCCATAACATCTAATAATTATAATAAATTATACCACGATACTATACCACAAATATCACGTTTAGAAAACAATAACACTCACAATTCACAACACTGTATTAAAAAAATGCGAAAACTGAAGGTAGATAATATAAGGATATCTATACTAATATTATAAAGAGGAAAACTTTGTTTGTTTGATTGTAATGAATAGGCTCATAAACTACTGGACCGATTTTAAAAATTCTTTCACCATTCGAAAGCCACGAGTAATATAGGATAGGTTTTATCCCGGAAATTCCACGGGAATGGGAACTATGTGAGTTTTTCTTTGAAAGCGCGGGCGGACCCGCCGGCGGAAAGCTATAGTATAGAATATAATGAAACATATTTTAAGTCACTATATTTTAAATGATCCATGCAATTAATTCTAGGAAAAAATATAGGTAAATATTTAATTTCCACGACTGTGTTTACTTGTATTTCCATCTTAGGCTATGGAAAATTTCGACCCTATCAAAATTTCGATCCGTCCTTCTTCTAATTCTTTTCACTTCTAGTCAAATTGATTTTTTTAAATGTTTTATTGCTACTATTACATAATTATTATGAGTAGTAGGTGTAGCCATATGTGCTAATAATAAAGATCACGCACACGCGTTCATTCTATAAATATATTTATTCATAGATTTTAATTATACATTCGAATACACACAATAATTTCAATAATAAATTGCGATTTATAGTTTTTACAATTTTTTCCATACCGGAAAATTCCTTCATTGTGTCCGTTTGGAATTAACGTGGAACTTCAAAATCTTAGTTCAGGATACATCGCCCATTTTTGCAAGTGACTACTATCAAGCTGATTTTCCGTTTGTAGCTTTATTTTGATGAGACACCGAATAATTTCGTGTACGAAACTCTCGATTGTGGTAGCTAACAGAGATAACAAGGATACAATTTTTTGATTTGATGGTTCTCAAATATTTATTACGCAATTTGTAGGACAATATGTCTGTTGAATTATATAAACATTAACTAAGTGAAAACAAAAAAATCAGCTTGTTAGTTTATATTATATTATATATTTATGATGACCTCGTTATCGATACACTTTGGAAAGGGGGACTCTTTGAACAAACCATAGATTTTGTAGGACAAATGTTTTTTCGAATAATTTAGGTAATTATCTTGAGATTGAACAAAAAAAAATTCATTCAGTTAGTAATAAATATTTGAGAACCATCAAATCAAAAATGTTTATCCTTGTTATCTCTGTTAGCTACCACAATCGAGACTTTCATACACGAAATTATTGGGCGTCTCATCAAAATAAAGCTACAAACGGGAAATTAGCTTGATAGTAGTCACTTGCAAAAATGGGCGATGTATCCTGAACTATCTATTAATATGCAAAATTATGACATATTGAATTGTTAAATTGGATAATTTTCATAAAATATTCAATACAAGTGCGACGCAATTAGATAAAAAAGGTTGCTTCTTTGCAAATAAATTGCATTTGAATTTATAAGTATGCTAGACGCTCGCTCTGCGGAGTGTTGTTCAATTTTTCATTTTCAATACATCATACCTACTAGGTATTAGTACATTTAAACGCTTTTATATGCTATGAATTAATTAATTGAGAATGATTATTTTATTTTAAATATTATGAACATATGAAATCTACGCGTCTCAAAACAACAAAAAAGATACGGTAAGAATTGACATCCTACGTTGTTTTTGGGGGTTTCGGTATAATGAGCCTTCTTATTGTAGCTTGATAACTTTGATCTAAGTACTATTATAACAAAAAAAGAGAATCACAATATAAAACAAGTAACTCTCAATAGAGCCACATACATAAAAACTTCTACACTTAATCTATTTGAGAATAATTAACGGCATTTGCTTTATGTTGATCTTAAAATCAATTTAACGTACTCGACTATAGACATAGTCTCTTTGTTTGTTTGTACACACGCAAACACGAGTAATATTTGCTTAGAGCTCTTGTGTTCGTTTGAGTTTTAATGGTACTAAGCGGGTTAAGTATCACTTGATGAAATTGGCAATGAAATATAATAAATATGTATTAGTAGTGAAAAAATTAGGAATAACATACTTATTAATAAGAAAATTAGCTAAATAACTATTTACGGTCTTAATTATCTGTATTTTTTGACCAAAAGTATATATGTAGAATTTAATAACACAGGAATGATTGGCAATTTTCTTGGAATGATCTGTTTAAATAACCAACATTTTTATAGTCATTAGTCATGTCTCATGAGATTATTTCTTAAAATCGCATTTATACATATATTATTATATAAATATCAATTCTATAAAACTCTTCTTTTACTTTAAGTCATAAAGAAAATTACATTATTTTATTATTTAACTACACTTGTTAAACGAATTACTTCGAAAAGCTCATTTTAACTTAAAGCTTAAACAAGATGTTTATTACTTTACAGTAATCTTCATTTTAATGAAGTTTTATTCATATGTCTGTAATCGAGACCTAGTAACTAGAAAACTTTAAAGGCTGTTAATTATTCATAATTGTTATAACTTATAATATTATATCATAAACTATAAACTATTTCTAGGAACAGGATGCGTACTGTGAAAAATTAACATAAGGATTTCCTGGTATCTTCATAGTGACGAGGAAAAGTTAAATTCTGTTAAGAAACGATAAAATATATGCCAAGCTTTCCTTTAAGGTTTATGAAAAAAGGCAACTAGTATATATACTAGTATATAAGATTAAAATTATACGTAAAAACATTTTCTTTTTCAAATACATTATTTTAATAATTCTAAGTGATTCTCCCAATGAATGAATGAGACGATTCATAAATTTATATGCGTTTTATATTCATCAGAAGCTATTATAGATATTTTATGCATTCAATACAAGTATTGGTCTCTTTGTAAGCTGTGAGAAAAGTTACATTATTAACACTCTACATAGTACTCACGTGTAGGAATTTAGTTGTATCCAATACAATGCAATCTATTCGCAAAAAGTCGTAATAAGTATTCGGTGGACTACCGCACTGTTGAGTTCAAACGTAGTTCAATAGTAGGCTTAGATTACAAAATAAAAGACAGATGGAGCGTTGCCGAACTAAACCGAATGATTTATCGTCATTTTCAATAAAGCTATGTGTGCTGTCATTTCGCCGCTGCACTGTACGTACACGGTGCTTCTGTGTGCGTGTAATGTTACCGGATATTGAAAAATTTCCCAAATTTTTCCCCGACTACGGAAAAATGAGGGTTATGTTTTTCGAGTTTATGTATGTATGTATAATATTTCTTTGACACGCACTGCAGTATAAACCGTTGGACCGATTTTGAGATGTGAGGTTTCATTGCAATCATCTGAATTATTATGTTAGTGGCGATATTGACGTAGGCTATACACATAATTTAGCAGTCAAGTTTTAATTTTTATTTTAATATAATTTCGGGTTTATGATATTTTTTTTATAATATTGTAAAAATTCTTTTATTATATTATAAAGTACCTGCCTACTAAAGTTAAATTATATGGACAAAATAATTATATTCAATTTTTAATTAAATAAATCACATAAAAAAAAGTTTCAATATTAACGATAATAATTAAATTATTTTTTATTTTTCAAATATATGAATGCGAATAGCGGTAGTTTTTAGTCGAGAATACGGGACATTTTATTTTCATCATGGAGTTCACATAAATTAAATCGCTAGCGAAAATGACTATGACGTTTTTAAGCTTTATAAAAGTAACAAAATAATGTATTATGCTTATTAAAATAATCTAATAATGATCATGAACCTTTAGTGCACTATACAAATAATCACATTCACGATCGAAAAATCCAACAGCATTACCCTGAAGATCTTTTAACCATTTTACCGTTTTACCAATAAAAATGGCAAATTCATTTTCAAAATATTGGCAACATACGTTGAAGTTTTGTATTCCTTCATATCTGTAAAATTATTATTCGTTTATAGAAATAAATCAGCCAAATAATCTACAGAAAACCTGTGAAACGATGTTTCATCTTTTTTTTTGTTTTCGGGAACAAATTTTACAGCGTTTTATTATCACAAGACAGCATTTTTTTTACTAAAATTGCAAACCCTTTTTGACGTATTTCATGACAATATATGCGCTATAGCACTGGTGCAGCGACGTATTTGTTTTTGATTTCGTATTTTCTTTGACAAGGGCGACGGGCGGTTGTCATGCTCCATCTGTAATTTATTTTGTAATCTAAGATAGTAGGGTTGTCAGGTGCGGGAAATTCAGGAAAATGGTCGAATTTGCTAGTCTATGGTTTAAGAGAGAGTGTTTGCTTGATTGAGACCGGTTTGAATTCTGTAAAAAAAATATTCAGACGTTCTCATACAGAATTCAAAATTCAAAACCTTTAAACATTTCGTCATTTTTCGTGATTGAATCACAAACTTCGAAACCTTACCTAATATTAAAACAGTAAATATTTATGCAACTAGTTAAATACTAAAGCTTATATTTTGCGTTAAAATTTTGTTAATGCATTTTAGCGATCATTCAAAAAATAAACTTAAATATGCTTCTCTTTCATTCATAGCAGCCCTAATGCACGTGATAATATTCACAAACGACCTCAGAAGTAAATGATTTTGTGCATGCAAAATCGATTCTTCAATAACTGGAATATGTTTGTAAATCAGTACATTCAAATGCGTATTGTTTAAGCGTACACACCGCAATAATCAGCGTCACATTTCATATCAAAATTTGAGTTAACGGCACGTATATATTATAAGTAAATAAAATTTTACATTATTTAGATAGCGGATGGCGTTAAGAATTTGCATACATTACTACCACTAGATGGCCAAGAGTATTGATGTGTAAAATGGGTTCATTTACCCCGCACGGATGCAGAATAGAGTTATTATTTACACGGCACACATACGCAATTACGTGTTTGCGACAATTAGTTAGCCTGCGTAATTATTTTTGAACGCTGAGAAAGTGAACGACCCTATTGATTTCAATAAGCTACTTTTACGACTTCAAACCTAGTATAGTTGTATGGCAATTGGCAATAGAGATGTATTCTAAAGACTATTTGCGACAATTAGTTAGCCTGCATAATTATTTTTGAACGCTGAGAAAGTGAACGACCACGGACCACCCTATTGATTTCAATAAGTCAATTTTACGACAGAGCTATCACCTAGTGCACTTGTATGGCAAAAGAGATGTATTCTTAAGAAATGGTAAGTAGGATGGTGTGTACGTGAATGTATATGAATTGAAATCAGTAGCCAATGAATTATGAATCAGTTCACACATTTCCATATGCTTTTGAGCTTTTGTGCATGTGTAATAATGCAATTGTAACCTCTAATTTTCTTTAATATAAACACGGAACAGGAGAGACTATTTAATTAAAAATTGCCTTAAGTAAATAAATATAGACGTTTTCATAATTTTATATAAATTAAAATTTCAAATCGATTTTAAAATGCTTGTAGTAATTACATAATAAACATAGTTATTTACATTGTATTTAATTGCTCCAATTAAAAGACACATTTTTTCCATGCTTACATAGATATAAGTATACCGTACTTACAAAGCATAATTAACATATCTTTAATAACAATTTCAATATATACCAGTCTTCATAAAAAATATTCTATTCAAGGTGTAAAAATAGTTTTTCATTCTGAAGTACAAAAAAAAACACGTTAGGCTTTTTTATAAAAATAATTAAATTACCTTACACAGTTCAAAAAAATACGCTCTTCAATTAGTAACAAGCAACGATTAACGATATCTATCCAATAGAAAACATGAATGGAAAAGCTTTACAAGCTATTTATTTACAAGTATACGATAGCTACAACACTGTAAGTTCCTCAATTTCGTCCTTCAAAAATAGTCTTATTGCTAAGCTTATGCTGTAACTAAAGCAATAAGTACTCAATATCAATCAGGCAAAGCTAAGACGCACCGTTATCATTACAAATTGCTCGATTGCCGATTGGTTACGAACTTGCGACGTGTTTATTGTAGTCGTAAGCCTTCCGTGTTGATTTTACTGTACCTAACCGTAACTTAAATAACTATTGTAAATAACGTATGGTGTTGCGGTTATTTCGTACTGGTTGTATAAACTATATCTATGCGCTAATCTAAATTATGCGCAAAAATAAAAGTCATGAAAATAAAGTATCAGATCAATAAAATTAAAAGAACATGTTGTAGTTATTTTAGTACCAAGCTAGTGGTGTGTCAAAAACTAAATTACACAAGAAACAGTGATCCCGATATAACAGAAGAGACCTATACTTTCAGAAACGTTACTTAGTGGTAATAAAGGATCATAATAAAAATGTAAACTTTCATAACGAAAGTTATCAAAGCAATAAATGAAAATAAATTTCATTCGTTATTGAGTTAATAATTTCATTCTTAACATTACCGTTCACTTTCATTACATAATTGAGTAATTCTTCTCAAAATAAATGAAATGTCGTCGGCCATTTTGACATTCGAAAGATTTGACGAAACGAAATCGTAATGAGCATTTATCAAAAGATTGCTAATTTGTGAATACATTTTTAAAGTTCTTTTAGGTTGTAATTTTGATATCATTTGATATATAACTTATAGCATTTGTCAGCACATATTTATCAAGTCCCTATAGGGTAAACGCAGGTATTAACGACCCCTCTAAGGCAATTTCAAAATCAACCATATTTTTTAAGTATACTGGTTCTTCTAAAGATTTATAGTTTCATTTTATATGCTAGTGCTATGTCTAAAAAATGTTTTTATTGAAGAAAATACATTCTAATAAAGGATTATCTTGTAAAAAATAATTTACAATGTGACTTAGTCGATTGTTGCTATTACCGACCCATAAAAACGGCTGTGAAGCTATTAACGATTTTTATGCAGCTATTCCCGATCGTATGTGAGAGGAGGCCTTTTCCAGCAATGGAATGTATAGAAGCTAGTGATGATGATGATTACCGATCTTAATAAAATGAAATAAAAATGCAAATATATTCGTATTTTTTTAGTATAGTTATTTTTAATAAAACAAATGAGTACTTCTTAGTAATGAACTAAAATAATTATAAACTTTTAAATTAATCAACATAATACTATTAATATAATATATCTTAATATATATAAATCTCGTGTCACAATGTTTGTCCTCAATGGACTCCTAAACCAGTTAACCGATCATAATAAAATTCGCACACCATGTACAATTCGATCCAACTTGAGAGATAGGATAGTTTTTATGAAAAAAAAACGTAAACATGTAGGTACCACGGGCGAAGCCGGGGCGAACCGCTAGTGTACATATATTAAATTAAGGATTTCAAACTCTAGGATATTTCCTTATGCTATTTGATTGATTGCTTCAGCGAGTGTTGTTTTACTGTATACTTTTCGCCGCTTTCGTGGCTCCATATTTCTGGAAAAAAATATAATTATATGTTTTATGTTAATTTAACCTAAAAAAATATAATTTTTAATAGGCACCTATTATTTCATAAAAGTAATAAAAATATATTTGCACGCTCAACTACGAGCAGAATGTTTAAGGATCAATATTATCTGTCTTTATTCTACATTCTGCAAATAAAGCAATTTGAATTTGAATTTGTAGATGAGAAACTAAACAATCTATATTCGATCGGTAATAGCTTCCTATAGTTGCTATTGCCGACCCACATGGGTCGGTAATAAAGTATGTAAGTATAAACCTAAATTGTATTACCGACCCATAAAAAAATGGTTATTTTAATTCATTTGACCATCAGACTATAAAATAGATTATAATTGATTAATGTCACACAAAATATGAACAAATGCATATTGTTTGAACAAAAAAACAATGATTTACTACTGTAACTATTCGGTATCGATCCTCGAAAAATATCATAACTTTGTATAAATTGACAACGCTAAAAGGTAAAAACTAGACAAAAAAGTTTAGGTCGCTAAAAGATTTTTATGAAGACTCATAGCTTAGATTTAAACTGGTCTATAAAACCACTTGTGTTAGTGTGATACAATAACATAAAAGAAAATTAAAACAAAAAGTTACGTTGCTGCCATTGCCGACTTATGGGTCGTTGATACCTGCCACGACTTAAACTGGTGAAGCTAACACCGTCCCATTTTAATTTAAAGTTTTATCGTTTCAAATTACTTTCTATTAATAAAATGTTGTGAGAAATGAAAAGTTGACACTTAAATGCATTGACATTTAGTAATATAAAATAAAGTATAGATGTCATTTGTTTGTAAATGTCTTAAAAAGATAAATCACAGTACTTACCCGAAGGAACAACGGAAAAGTACGAAACGTCCTGCGTCCACGCTACCCCGCAGCAACTTACGTATTTTAACTCTTTTTTGCACAGTTACTCACACTAACGTAAAAGTATACGATGCTCAAGTAATAAATTCGTGTATAACTTTGCCTACCTATAGCTAGAATAGTTCTGGAAACGTTTAAATTTCGAATTACTTTTATAGGTCGGTAATACCTTCAGATTTTCGATGGGTCGTTGATAGCTGCGTTTACCTTACTATTTTTGAAGCGAGTCATAATTAAAAGCTTACGAACCTAAGCTAACATTATAAATCACGTAAAGAAGCTATACCATTAATGCAATTCAACCAATCATTGGCACATACTAATGCCATTATTACGCACGTCTTCAGGTTTTTCGTGTGAAAGAAATAAAACAAGTAGCTCTAAACAGTATAATAATGAGCCATAAGTCCTTCCTCCAATAAAATCCCAAGGGAAACAGGAGACGATCCCGATAGTTAATCCTTATTAACTATAAAAGCATAGACTAGGGAATTTTAATGAGCTATTAGATTACATAACGGACGTACTAAACTGTTGTTTAATAACTTCAATCGATTCTTACTTTCAGTATGAGATTCTCATGATTTTTCTCTCCATTATTATATTTGCGTTTTATGAAAATGATACAAGTTTACTCAGTTAATTTATTCCTCTCCTTTATAGTGCATTTCTTGGTATATTTTTTTTTACATTTTACTCCATTAAATAAACTTTTGAGTTTTTAATATACCTATGTGTTGAATTTTGTTGAATTTATTAACTGACAACATATGAAAATTAAGTATCTCTATTTTACTATGCTGTTGCAAAATATATAAAACGCCTCGTTTAGTTCAATGCTAACGGAAGATGATACAATCGAAATAAATTGGCAAAGACAACTAAAACAATGAAAACTTGGAGACTTTGCTTCATGCGAATTAATGGCAGGAAAGAGATTGTTAGCTCTACGGTGCATTGAGAATTTTTTATTAAGGTTTTTTTTTTTAATTAAAAAAATTATAAAGTACCGTACCGTATACAAAGTACCTCTTATTTTTTAATTTTTAAATTATAATATTATTCAGTACCTAATTGAAAAATAAATATTTAGTTTTAAGAAAGAATTTGAACTATTCATTAGCCTAATTTAAAAGGAAACTTACCTGTGTTACTAATAGCAATAGTTAGTTGTGTTTAGTAAGTATTAAATGTTAGTAATTACATCTAAGAACTAAAAACTGAGTCCACCATAGGACACTGAATGAAATTACTTTGATAAATTTAAATAATATTATTAATAATAAATAAAAAATATTATATTATATATCCAACATAAACCTTTATTTCTCTGAAGTTTCTTTCTGCAACGTACAAACTATTATGGAACAAACATTCGAGATTGGCTCATTGGCTCAAAAAATATATAATGTCTAAAATTTTATAACTAACTAAAAGTTCAGGCACGTAGTTCAGTTACGCATTAAAATTATATTATCTGCAAATGCATTATATCAGTCACAAATCATTTTGTTACGGTGCAAGTAAAACCCATCGCCAATTTCTCTATTAACCACACTCAGTTCAACAAACTTAAATATTTCGCTAAGAAAATAAACTTCACGCCTCGAATAACAGTAATTACTTTTTAACTGTAAATTTTGAATAATTAAGTATTCAAATTTGGTTTTATAAGTGCCCTCAAATTTAGGTACTTATGTTTTCAATTTAATTATAATATGTAACGTCGTGCAATTTTGATTTATTCATTAGTGCACTTATTGGTTAGGACTATATACTTAATCTTATAATATAAAAATGAATCCCAAAATGTGTTGGTAAGCGCATAACTTGAGAACGGCTTAACCGATTTCGTTAATTCTTTTTTATAATATTCCTTGAAGTTCGAGGATGGTTCTTATGTAGAGTAAACGTGAATATGTCCCACGGGCGAAGCCGGGGCGGACCGCTAGTTATATATACAATTTACTTTACTGACTTCCGAATATCAAATAATAATCGTTAACACGACACAAAATATGTTAAGTTAATTTGAAGTAGGTAATGTATAATTTCTCGACGACATAGTTTTAATACGGTGACTATAAAATATATAGTGATAAAGTAAAATAGCAATCGTTTTTGTTTGATCTGATTAACAATAGGTATAAATATTTTGAATAATAATTCAAAGAAAAAAAGTCGAGAGCTCTTAAGATTCTTCTCATAAATATTTAAAATACTAAGCGAATATTTTCAACTACAACGTACGTATGAAACGTCTTCGTAAATAGAATATTCTACGACTTACCGATACTAATCCTAGAAAAATAATAATAGTTAAAAAAAAACTAAAAAACTCGCTTTTTATAGAAAACCGAACTAAAAAATAGAAAATTTTATCAAATTAGTGTATTGTCATCGGTCCTCAATAAATCTACAAAGTTTGAACGAAATCTGGCCGTTTAAAGTGGGTCAAAATCGCGCCCAAAGAAGTCGGTTACAAACATACAAACATACAGGTGAAGCTAATATAAAGCGTACGTAATAATAACCATGGTGTTGATAACATTTCTCGGAAAAAACGTTTAAAGATTAACATTGCTTGTTTAATATTGTTTCATCGTATACTTAGATATCGCATAATTATAATTATTATATTTTTTCGTATATTATGCAAAAAAAACTGTATTATTAGGTAATTTGAAAGTTAACAGTTACTTTTATAACACTGTTAACTTCTAACTTAATCCCTGAAAGCTTGAAACTAAAATTTCATTTAACAAATTGTATTATAATTATCTATCTATACATATAATAAAATCGTAGGAAAGTCAAAACTGTACATTGAATATTTTTTTAAAAGAATACATAATCCATGATCTATAATCGATATAGAAGCCAAAAACATAGTTTTTAGAATTTTTGTCTGTTTGTCTGTTTGTCGGTTTGTCTGTTTGTCTGTTTGTCTGTATATTTGTCCGAGCTAATCTCGAAAAGTACCGCATAGATTGACTTCAAATTTTGCATGAATATTACTAACAGGTCGGGTGAGGCTTTTATATACACATTATCATGCTATCACCTCCGGGGGAGGAGCTGTGATCCTTTATTTTTCTAACGTATTCCGTGTATTACACAGCGTACAATCTAAAGACTCATGTTTAAATGTTGTTTTTGGGTAAGCCACGCTATTATCTAGCTTTACACTATAAAAACTACGTCATTTACGTAATTTTGGCAGAGAAACAGTTTAATGAATCTTAGTAGTATAAAGACAAATTTGAAACAGCGCCATCTATGAGACTTCATTAAAATCAAATCAATTTACATGTTTAACGCTTCTTGCAAATTTATAATTAAAAATCAAATAATATGATGTTGGTGGGGTTTTTAATTGTACTTATTTATTTAACTTTTTAACCCATGTCTTCCCAGAGTCCACTTCAGGTGCTTATATTTTATGTGAATATACTAAATAAAATTTTACAAGTGAGGGTAGATGTTTATTATTTGATGTCAAACAAGACACTATTAACAGTTAATTGTGACATTTAAAAAAATCCTTCTTGCGTTCCCACAAAAGGTAAGTTGTAGCTTTTATATTTATTCTTTATTCATTAATTATATAGTTAGACTCATGTTTTTAATTAGAATTGAAGTTACGACAAAATAAGAAAATTATGAAATTTTATTTTTATGTTTAACTTTTACAAGACTATATTAAACGCCCAAAGAAGGTCACTTTAGTTCTTGATAGAATTTTATTTGTTAGTAGCTTTTTAATAAAATTAGGTAAAGTAATCTTTTCATTTTTTTTTATTTACAGATTCAATGTTCATAAAAATTAACGATTTGCATGAGGATGTAGTAGAAATAAGTATCCTGGCGCGTGGTCAATTGTTGACTAAAGTTAATTTCCAACGTATGGTACAATCATTGGAAGAATCTTGGGTAATTTTAGAGGATATTTTTCGGGTATGAGAAAAGGGGCAGCCAACCATACCAACCGTATCAGCGTGCGTGCGTGAGAATCTACCTACGTTTTAGTACCAAAAAAAAAGTTATTTTGAAACGTAAATATTGCACTCACAACTACTGTACAAGTATGATTTTTAATCGTGCTTTACTGTCATCTGATTGTTTTATTATCGTTATGGCTATCGCGGTACAGATCGTACTGGGATCAGAGTACATATTTTTTATCAATTGGTGTGGTAATATACGTATCACACCAAGTAAAATATTTACAATCATACCAAATGGATTAACACGGTATGTACATAAGGCGGTCTTATCGCTTACTAGCGATCTCTTCCAGACTGCCCAAGGTAAGAGATAAAGAATTATACTCATGATCCAGCAATTTTCAACCGAAAAAGAAGTTTTTCTGTAATTGGTAGTTGTTTCATTTATTTATTTTATATACCTAATTTTACTTTTATATTTGCCCATTTGCATTACATTCAGCTTCCATAAAACTTATAAAAATTTTATGTTTATTTCTGTCTAATATAAATACTCTTTTTTAGATATAAATAACAAAAACAACTTTTTTATTAAAATTTAGTACCTTGGGAAGATATTATCTATGTGTTAATAGAACAATGATACATAAAGGAAATTATGTTACGATTTTATACAATGAAAATATTTAAAAAAATATTATCAGGTGTAATTATTAAATTGATCCCGAACCCAAAACTGTAGTAAATTTTTTTTGTCATTTAGTGTTTAATTCATGTCAATTGGTTCATTAATAAAAAAATTTATGATCATTTAAATAATCACGGCGAACATTTGCTAAGGCATTCATGTACAAGGTGTAATCGTTCAGTGTGCACAGGCGATTTTTTTTTTGTAAGTATTACAGATAACAAAAAACTTTAAACTGATATCGAAAGTACTTAACCTAATAATGGCCGTAATCATTTTTTTTTAATAAATCGAGAAATATCAAAAAAAATATCTTTAAACCCTCCCATACATTAAGTACATAATATGAAATATGAATATCCCATATACATTTAATATGAAAGATTTTAGCTTTCTTTTTCTGGTTGTCTGCTTTAATTACTTCGCAAATTTGAAGTGGCATTTTCCACGCTTTTTCCGGACATTTTCACGCATTTTCCGGATATTTTCCGGGCATTTTCCGGGCAATTCCTCACGCATTTTCCGGGGATTTTCCAGGCATTTTCCACGCCTTTTCCGGACCATTTCACGCATTTTCCGGATATTTTCCAGATATTTTCCAGGCATTTCCCAGGCATTTTCCTGACATTTCCCTGACATTTTCCGGGGATTTTCCAGGTATTTTCCACGCTTTTTCCGGACATTCCCTGACATTTTTCCGGGGGTTTCCAGGCATTTTCCACGCTTTTTCCGGACATTTTCACGCATTTTCCGGATATTTTCTAGATATTTTCCAGGCATTTTCTGAACATTTCCCTGACATTTTCCGGAGATTTTCCAAGCATTTTCCACGCTTTTTCCGGACATTCTCACGCATTTTCCGGGGATTTTCCAGGCATTTTCCAGACATTTTCCTGACATTTTCCGGGAATTTTCCAGGCATTTTCCACGCCTTTTCCGAACATTTTCACGCATTTTTTGAATATTTTCCGGGCATTTTCTGGGCATCTCTCAGGCATTTTCCGGGGATTTTCCAGGCATTTTCCACGCTTTTTCCGGATATTTTCCAGACATTTCCCTGGCATTTTCCGGAGATTTTTCAGGCATTTTCCACGCTTTTCCCGAACATTTTCACGCATTTTACGGATATTTTCCGGGTATTTCCCGGACATTTTCACACATTTTCCGGGGGATTTTCCAGATATTTTACAGGCATTTTCCGGATATCCCCGGAAAATGCCCTGGATTTCCGGAAAGTACGTAAGTTTTTTAGCTTAGATTAGTAATAAATTCTATTAACAATTCTATGAATTGTTTATGGTAGTACGTGTTTCCTAATTAATTGTATGTAAAGTAGTAACTACTATGCAGTCGCTATTCCACGCGGACGAAGTCGCGGGCACAGCTAGTACATATAATAAATCTGTAGAAGGGTCAATTCTGTACATTGAAAATATTGAAAAAATAAATAGCAGGGGGTGTTACTGGATCGATACCAAACCCAAATATGTGATTAAAAAAATTTTTGTCTGTCTGTCTGTCTGTCTGTCTGTATGTCTGTCTGTATGTGAAGGCATCACGTGAAAACTAACGGTTCGATTTCGATGAAACTTGGTATAATTATACCTTATTATCCTGGGCATAAAATAGGATACTTTTTATCCCGGAAAATACGTAGAAAAAAAATAAATCTTAATTTTTCTTAATTTTACCGCGCGGACGGAGTCGCGGGCGGAAGCTAGTTAACAATAAATTAACTACCTAATAATAGTTGTCTCAGATACAAATAAACGAACCTACGACACCAAACAAAGTTTACTTTCGACCGTTGATTCATGATCTCAGATGTTTCGACCCAGACACCTGAATAGAAAAATTCGGTCGTCTCGTACAACATCAGAATACTGATTTCCTATAAACCTTTCTATAAAAGCTATTAAGATAGCAATGGATTCCATTTAACTATAACAAAATTGCAAGACTTACTTCGTCTTTACTAACGTTTTCATAGGATAGAGCAGAACTTAATAGCTGTAAACAAAAGATCAAGATAAAATAAATGTAACATTTTTATGTTTTGATTAGAAAAAGAATAAACCAATTAGCACATTATGTATATTATTATATTATACAATTATCATTTTTATTTATCTGCGTAGGCATATTTATAGAATTACTTGTTCGATATTAGATATACGTTGCTATTCTCAATAAATTGTCAAAATATTTATTATTAAATACCTAGCATAACAGGTATACTGAGTCATAGAAACAGCGTAAAATCATTTAAATTCAAATTCAAGCGAAATAAGAAAAACAGTTACATGTTTACAAAACAAAATATGACGAATCTCACTATCGATGAAAATTAGAGATTTTTTTAGAAAACCATATTATAAGATTTCCTTCGGCTCTCTCAATATTATTCAGGTAATCATAAAAAATATCAAATAAATGACACACTAATTATGATAATAATATTTTTAATTTATAGTATTATTGTGTAGAAAGTGTCTCTACATCTCTTCACATTTATGTTAAGTTGTAGTACACAAGAGCAGTGGTGGCTCAGTGGTGAGACCTCGGACTTCGAATCGATAAGTCCGTGGTTCGAGACCAGGCGAGCGCGCAGGAAATAAATTGATTTTTCAATTTATCTGCGCATGTTGTAACATCACCACTGCTCGAACGCTGAAGGAAAACATCGTGAGGAAACCGACATGTTGAAGAATTAAAAAGTTCGACGACATGTGTCATCCGCCAACCCGCACTTGGCCAGCGTGGTGGATTATGGCCTGTACCCTCATAGGAGGCCCGTGTCCCAGCAGTGGGAACGTATATGGGCTGATGATGATGATGATGATGATGATGAGTACACCTTTAAAAATTATTCTGTTCTGAATCAACATGCGAATAGGTAAAGTACCTATGATGATATAACACCTTCAAGCTTTATTAATCTTGTTACGGCGCAGTTCGGAACAGTATATCTAAGTTATTACCATTTTTAATGAAACAATAACCATAAAACAAACAGCGAGATCTGCGTATGCAAATACAAGATAAAATGAATGTTTCCTCGCTAACAATAAAATTGTTCCGCCCTGTCTTCGCTCCTCTACGCGTCGTTAATTATAAATCTGTGTTTTTGTTAATTCATCTATTGTGTGGTCCAAATGTAAGCGGATTGTTTATATTTTGACTCTACACACAACTCTACAAACGATTACGACAATCTTAAACAATTCATAAGTTTGATATTTCGTTTCAAATGAGATTTTTTTAAGAATAGAAAGAATTTCTCAATTCTAAAGTGTACACGAATAAAAATTGTTTGAGTTTAAGGTCATTTACCTCATAAAGTGCAAAAGCATACAACGTAATTGCTAGTTACAGTAATGGTTTTAAATAAAAATTGAGAATTTTATCTAAATAAAATTTTGACGTTAGAAATCACTCATATATAGATAGGGAGGCGAGGTAGCTAAATGGCGTAATTCAACGGCGTCGTCGAGACTTATCAAAATCGAAAGAGAAAATAATTTCGAAAAGAAAAGCTTCTATGGTAAAAACCATTTTAGCGGTGGGTTTGGCGTGTACGGATTTTCAAAAATGTAAAAAAAAACAGTTACTTGGGCATTCTCGAGCGCGTCAGATATTCATACTACGTATGCCCCAAGTGCCTCTGATAACAACGGTATACTAATCTGCCGGTTTGCGTGGTGGGGCTAGGCATATAAATTCGTCAAAAATGCACAAAAAAAATTTACTCGAGCGCGTCAGATTTTCGGAAGGGGTGTTAATTAGGCCCCAAGAAAGCTCCCCTTAAAAAAACTGACGATTACGGCATGACGATAAGTTACGATGAATTTTTGAAAATGCAGAAAAATAAAGTCCTTTTGAAATACTCGAGCGCGTCAGATTTTCATAGGGGAGGTTTATTTAGGTATCCTGAAAGCATATTTTCTTAATCTGATAAAAATGTTGGTGGGTTCTCTTAATCTGACCGAAAAAGGTTTGTGGGTTTCTTTTTTTTTAATTATCGTTATTTCATATCAATTTTTCTTACCAATTCAGTTTTCGAGATATACTCAAAAAACCGGGAGTTTGAGTTTTTATGATGCTTCAAGTAAAAAAAAATTAAACATTGGACAAAAATGAAAAGAGACCTTTTTTTGTAAAATAAAATTACCTTTTTTGTTTATTTAAACTTTTTTTTTTGAAAAAGTAAAGTTCGCGACTTATATTATGCTGCAACGCGTTTTTCGGAAGACGAAATGGCTCCTCCAGACTTCCGGTCAAGCGGAAACCGGCAGATTTTGTGTTTTTAGTAAGTTTTAGATTATATTCTTCAAAATAAAAATAAAAAAAATCGCGCTCGAGAATGCCGGGTTAACGTATTTTTTTTACAAGTTCGCGACCCTATAACTCGGCGGCGTCAAGGACTTATGGTCAGATTAGTTAAATTTAGTCTTAAAACACTAAAATCAACCCCCAATATCTTAATCTGACGCGCTCGAGTATTTCAGACTATCGATTTTTTTTTACTAATCTGATCGTCTATCCTAGGCGCGCGTCACTACATATAGAGCTAAATAGTGAAAAAGGTTGTTCTATTAGGTCTAAGGTATCTCTCATATCTTAAACTGCCACGCTTGAGTATTGCAGAAAATTCCCCTCTTCGCCTCCCTATCTAATAAATTGCCTCAACATACACAAGTACAATCAGTTTCTTTATCCTTTTAACAACACGATAAAAAAGAAAACAAATGCGATAAATCTTATATATAAAAATGAATCCCAAAATTTGTTGGTAAGCGCATAACTCGAGAACGGCTGAACCGATTTCGATAATTATTTTTTTATTATATTCCTTGAAGTACGAGGATGGATCTTATGTAGAGAAAACGTAAACATGTACCACGGGCGAAGCCGGGGCGGACCGCTAGTTTCTACATAAAAAAACGTCCAATACGATCCAAAATGGTAGCTAACCATCGAGCAAACACAATAATTGCTAAACATTATAAGCCTCGATTACGCTCCGTTGACCCAATACGGCCGAGTGAAGACACAATGTCGTTCTCTGCAATTAGACAATAATAATTACTCGGCTATTAGACGCGAAGCCTTCCTTGAAACACGTATGTTGCAATGACATAAATTGCCTTCCCTGAACTGCTTTAAAGATCCCCAACAATGATGTAGCATTTATAAAGTAATCAGTATGTCCAGATTAAGCTATAAACAATGCAACTAGCACTTTAGAATTGGAATTCTTCTATTTTAACTACGAGAAGTACTAGACTAGAATTTAGATGTAAGTATACAGGCGGCTATAAAATTGATTTTTTTTTTTGTAAGGTGTTTCTCAATGTTAGCCAGAAGGGCTTTTACATTTTAACGCGGACGCGGGGGTGAACTGAAGGTTCACCCTGGTAGCGACATGCACAAGGGCGTCCCCCCTTGACGGGGATCTCGAACCTCGGCTTGGGCTGTCGCTTGAGTGGAGGAGGCCAGAAGGGCCCTAATCGGACGGGTATAAAATTGATGCGACAATTGCTTTGAGGAAATTTGTTTTTAATTCCGTTTAAAATTTTAGATAATATAGCTATAGATTTTAAGAAGAAGGCAGAAGCAGTTCCTTTCGATTAATAATTTATTCATTTATCCTGTCTACTCAATATAAAATCAAGTAAATTCTAGAGATCAATTTGCACTAAGAATTTGACGACCAGACTTACTTACGCTTGAATTTAATAAGAATTGCATTTTATGAACTACCTGTATACATGTGTAACAGAGCCAATTAGTTATGTATTGCATACATAAATATGAAGACGTTAATCTCGCTTGAAAAACTTGATGACAGAGACTTGAGTGGAGTTAATGGCACGACACTGGATTTAGCAAAAACATGCGCTGGTACAAATCTCGTCTTTACATTTAATTTCTTTTTTTACTTTACAATCGCGATGATCTTTTACAAAGGGTATTGAGTTTTCCAATTTACGGTTTTCATATTTTTTATGAGTTGAGTTGTATGATTGAGTGTAGTTGAAATGGAATTTGTTTTGCTTTACTACCTATCTATAACTGTAACTGTTAAGCATCAAATAAAAAATCTGTTTAGTTCGTAGTAAAAGTGTGATCTTTAAATTAATGTACCTAAGTTCTTCAGTTTTGTGTATGGTATCAGGATTTTGGAATAATATTAATAAGGGAATTAACTTAATAAGGGGATTAACGTGATATGGATCGTTAACATTTTTAACACTACGATAAGCTTTTAATTGTATTTGTGCTCAATATAATGTACCTTTTGTGCATATCCAAGGCATGTGTACGTCTTTTTCATCATTACTTAATTTCAATTAATTCTAAAAAACACTCTAACAATTAAATTAGCATGACAAACGGGTCATTCACGAAAAAACGCTCCAATTTGGACCAAACATAACAAGGCCGACACAGTTAGGCGCTTAATAAAACGCATCACGCGCGCGTTACGGATATTTTAATTTTAAGTTCACACGGGCTGCGTGGTTTATTTCAGACATAGCATTAATATTAATAGGCTATATCGCGAATACGGTTTGTACAAGCTTGTGTAGCGTCATGCAGTGACATACTTGTGAATGAGTAGTGTGGCCGTGACCTTGTTCGGAGCGTATTGCCAATATATCGACTGTTATATTGTAGTATTCGCATTTGTTTTTTTTTTTTGTATACGAGAGTGGGCAAGCGTGAAAAGCAAGCGTTGGTAAAAAGATAACCCACAGTGTATACCTAGGCACCTACACCTCTGAAGATGTGATACTGATTTTAAAGTCACGTTATCAGATTACGAGTTTATGATTGTGATTAGTCATTTCATCTGTGGATGGATTATGAGCTACTATTTGTTAGCCACTTAGAGCAACCTTACTCCATACTTCGTGCAATTGTTGCACTATGTGATCAGCTATTATTAATGATAGTCGGCACCTCATGTGCGCTACGGATCGTTATTTTTCACTAAAATTGAAAAACGTCATATACCCATAAATTGTAACTTTTCGTTCATAATATTCTATTTTATATTTCGTTCATTGAGGATCTTGCTTTTTCATTCTGAATAAGTATGCAGTTACAACTGGAGCAAATTCGTATTTCGTGGGTAAACCCACGAAACATTGTTTTTAAAAGAACTAAACTGAAGACAGCTAAAACAGATCAAGTGCGTGAAAAATATAAAAACATCCGTAATCGTTGCAACATATTGTGTAGAGATGCACAAAGACGCCATATCCATAAGTCGGTCGAGAACGGCGACCCTTCTTCAATATGGAAGTTTCTTAAATCCTTAGGAGTTGGTAAATCTCCTTATAATTGCCCCCCGTGTAATCTTGATACCGACGCTTTAAACGCTCATTTTTCTTCATCTTCCAGACTTAACGATACTACTAAACAACAAACGCTTAATTTTCTTTCTACCACTTCAGCTCCTGTTTTTCCCCCGTTCTTCTTTAATCGTTGCACTGTGGGAGAAGTTAAGAAGACAATACTGTCCATATCTTCGAACGCAGTCGGTGCTGACCTTGTAAGTCGTAATATGGTCCTTCCTATCCTCGATATTATTGCTCCTGTGATTACCCACATCCTCAATTTTTCAATTACCTCGGGCAAATTTCCAAAGACTTGGAAAGATGCACAGGTTATTCCTCTGCCTAAAAAATCCAATCCAAGTTGCTTTTCCGACTTCCGTCCCATCTCTATTTTGCCTTTCCTCTCCAAAGTCCTAGAACGTATCATTCATACCCAATTAAGCTCATATCTTAACACTCATAACGTACTCTCTCCTTTTCAATCCGGTTTCCGTCCTGGCCATAGCACGACTACTGCTCTCGTTAAGGTTACTGATGACATCCGTTCAGCTATGGACAGTAAAAAACTTACCATACTATGTCTTCTTGATTTTAGTAACGCATTCAACACTGTCAATCATGACATTTTATTAGGTATGCTACGCCTGATCAACTTCTCCCCCACAGTTCTCGATTGGTTTCAAAGTTACCTGGGTGATCGGCGGCAGCGTATCTTGTTGGATGGAAAACATTCTTCTTGGTGTGCTGTCTCCGCTGGTGTACCACAGGGCGGCGTCTTGTCACCTCTCTTATTTGCCATATTCATAAATAACCTCTCCTCACGTATAACTTCTCTCTACCATATGTTTGCAGACGACTTACAAATCTACCATCACTCTACACTTGATGATTTACCTAACGCTATTATCACTATAAACGCGGAACTTGCTATGATAGTAACATGGTGCGAGCAATTTGGCCTTACAATCAACCCTTCCAAAAGCCAAGTGACCATTGTTGGAAGTCAGTACCTTATTTCGGAGATTGACTGGGGTATTTTGCCTACTGTAAAAATTGGGTGTGTGGATATTCCTTTTAGCAAACAAGTTAAAAATTTAGGTGTGATTATTGATCAAACGCTTTCTTGGTCTCAACATCTCCAGCTACTCAGTCGTAAATTATATGCTGCATCTAGCTCTTTACGACGCCTTCGCAACTTTCTACCCATACCGACAAAGGTTATGTTAGCACAGTCCCTTCTCCTTCCTATTCTTGACTACGCTGATGCTTGCTTTCTTGACTTAACATCTGAGCAATTGGATAAGCTTGAGCGACTTCAAAACCATTGCATTCGGTTCGTGTACGGTCTCCGTAAATACGACCATGTCTCTCACTTTCGTAAGAAGCTCAAGTGGCTCCCAATCCGCCTTCGCCGGAATGTTCATTACCTACTTCTTTTGTATCGAATCCTTTTCAATCGCAAATCTCCTTCTTACCTAAAAGACCAGTTCCAATTCCTGCACTGTGATAACTATTCTCTCCGATCTGTGGACAGGTTAGTGCTATCTATCCCTTCGCACCGCACACATTTCTATGGTGGCTCCTTTTCTGTTACTGCCGCCGGTTTATGGAACTCCCTGCCCGTTAGCATCCGAAAAGCTCAAACATTGTCTAGCTTTGCCAAACAAGTCCGAAGCCATTACCATAACTTAGCATTTAACTCCGATCAGTAAGTTCTATATTATTTTAATTAGTATTTTGCTTTATTTTTTTTATTGTTATGGTTTTCTTCTTCCTCTTGGTTTTAACGTATTGTATGAATAATGTATGTATGTTTTTTTTTTTTTTTATATAGTGTTATTTAGTTTTATATTTTATTTTATATATTTATTATAAATATTTATTTATATGTATTTTGTGCATATGAGTATGTATATGGATTAGTAATATGTATGCATATATAAGTGTATGTATTTATTATTTATGTAGCTGTGTACTTCTGACCTACCTCCTCCTTTATTACTTCACACAGTGGGTTGCCTGGAAGAGATCACTCTTTAGTGATAAGGCCGCCCTCTGTGCTAGTTTAGCTATAAGTTTTAGTTTTATGTTATTTGTATAACTAGCATAGTAAAGTGTCATAAATAAATAAATAAAATAAATAAACCACGTATAGGTACGTGACTATAATATATTATATAAATATAACCGATAAATTCATTAAAGATGAAGAAGACTGAAATTACACTTCCATTAAAAAAAATAACTAGGTACCTGTTTTTTACCTCAAACAAACTCTCACGCGCACATGCAAATCAATTATTAACCAGACTGGTTGTGTAATTGCGCCTACTAGATATCAATTACTGTAATTACATATTAAATTAATTGAATAATTTGTTCAAGATGCTATACACCTATTTCGTGTGAAATATTTGTCAAAACGAGCACGGCAATTGAGTTACAGTTGTAGAAAGTACATAAAGCACGCCCGTATTATGTGTCAATTACTTTTGTGCACGCTACAAATTTTGTGACGTTTATTTCCTTGTTAATATTTCGTATTTATTATTTACAGGAAGTACGTGACGTGGCTAGTAAGTACATTAAATCATTAATTGAATGCATTAGACTGGTATTTGTTGTTTTACTAACACATATCGCGATGTGCAATGTGCATGTAGATTGTGATTGCGTCATCAGCATAAAGCAATTTTTATTCCTTCTATTTTTTTGAATGAGTTAAACTTTTTAGTTTAAACTTAAGAATATATTCACCATGCCCGCCTAATGCAGGCTAGGGCAGACAGAGTATATCCTCCGATTTTCCCACGAAGTTACCTTTAGCGACTATAACTTTGATCTGGATATTTTTGTACTGAGTACAGGCCCATATGATTGAAATTTTAAATTAGTTTTTTTTTAACTGATTTAAATGTTATATTCTTGTGATATTATTTAAATCCCTTTAAATTTCTAAATGAATAACACTAGCGGAAAATCAAACAAGAAAATACATCAAACACAAGAAAATGTTACGTCTGATAGAAGACGAAGAACTCAACCATAAGTCACCAACAGCCACGGGTATAGGAGTATTAGTACATTTTATAATCTTATAGAAACATTTAAAGAATTGTCCAAGGGATCGTTATATCGCAAAAACAGTACAAACTACAACATACCTACTAGCAATACTAGTGATCAGCCGCCGCATTGCTCAGACTTTATAGACTAGAATTACGATTTATGACTCATCTCTTCCCTCGGTATGATCCTTGTTAATCAGGTACATAAAAATAACATAATTATTAATGTTAGTTGAGGAAATAGCTGCACTCACATTCTCATATAAAAATGTAGCTCTTTTAGTAAAATTTTCATAATTGACTCAGATTTTGATATTATTGATTTAATCAAATCATAAATTTTAAAATACATTATTCACTAATAAATATTTTAACTTTACTACTTCCTACTTTTACATGAGTAGGAAGTTATATTATCACACATATGTCAATGATCAATAAAACATTTATCTACAAATAAGACAACAACTATTTCACATTTCAATACGCATAAAATTGCAATGCGTGCCAATAGTCAATAGATCCTGTAAATAACCTAATATTCTCACACAATTCCCAATGCTTGGCTTCTATTACAGTCACCATATCCCTATAATTCCAAAGGACGATCCCACGGTATCTGTAATAATGTCGCTGTTTATCAATCGCTGGGAAAATCTATAATCATCCGTTGATAATATTATACGAGGGGACAGAACTTAATGCCGGAAGAAAAAATTATGGTTATTGCATGTAAATCTTTTGCGCGCTATCGGGATCACGCCAATGAGGTCTTTTTAGTTTTATCACGTTGGGTATTTATTTATTAATTACGTGTATAATTTAAACATAAAAAATAATTATAACTAATTTTGGCGATTTAAAATCGCAACTTTCACATATAATTAACATTAAAAATCAGGGCATGAATAGAGTATTTAATGATGTTATTTTTTTAATTCACGAAAATATTATAATACTTATTATTATGTAGGTTGTGAATTTTATAAGACAAAAGGTACCTAAAGTTAAGTGTAAAAAACAGTTACAGCAAAACTAGATAGAAGTTGAAAAATAGCAACAAAAATACTATCTCCACAGGCATAGGATATCTAGATATAGGTATCTAATATTAGTATTGTTATTTGTGACAGTAGAACATATATGTACATTGGCATACATAATAATTAATCACTTATTTAACATTTCTTACGTACAATCCTGTCACCAATCTTTTTTACACTCTACAACACGGTAATGATACGCTGTTACATATAATTCTGAATATTGAGGAAATGCATTTCACTTTTACGCGGTAAACTGCAAGCAAAACCGATCATACACAATGTTTCGGTATCGAATCGAGCTAAAGATGGAATGGCAGGTGCGTGAAATCCTGTTTTACGTATTTATGTGAAGAAAAATAGACACTGTTAGTGTTCATTCACTCTGGACCGCTTTAGAATCGAGATGTGTAATTATTGAGGTAAATGTTTGTTTAATGATCTAATTGCGAAAAAGCCGCTCATTGTTAGTCTCGTTAAATATTTAACACATGTTAGATTTATAAATTCATTCAAATAATGAGTATAGAGTTCCTATAAAATTTTATTATTTATGCAGCTATTAGAGTCTGATTCGAGCAGGTGCGTTCGTTCATTTTTTTCATATTAGAAAATAAATTTGTTTCATTTTTAAGGCATTCAAACAGATCCATCATTATCACACATCGTCTGGTTAATAGATACGCATACCAGAAAAGAACAATAACTTACATATCTATTAAGAACAATGTAATTTAAATGATAATGGATAACAATGCCTTCTTCGGGTTAAAAATTTCAATGCGCATAACCGCGTGATGATTCGGCGCCATATTCAGAAATAAGTAATAACACATTCAACAATGTTACGTCCATTCAAACATTGGTATACTAATATTTTTATAGTCAATAATTACGCTCAGTGAAGCTGTATGGTGTCATCGACCTTACAGTAGCGCTTGTCTGTCTTATCTCGAGATTTGTCTGCAGATTATCACGCCTGATACCCCATTATAAGTGAACAAAGACTCTCGAAAAATAATTGTTGCAATTAAACGCTTATAATAATGCTAACCATGGTGTATTGTATACAATCGGCTTTATGTACATGTGATCGTGTAACGATAACGTTTGTTATTGTTTATGTAGATAGGTATGTATAATAATGTAGAGAGCTTGTTTTTTAATGGATAATCTTATGGCGTTATATTATTTTTAGATTTTTGATTCATCTATACCAATATCAATACAGTTTTATATAACAACTAGCTTTCCGCCCGCGGCTTCGCCCGCGTTTTCAAAGAAAAACCCGCATAGTTCCCGTTCCCGAGGGATTTCCGGGATAAAACCTATCCTATCTCTCAAGTTGGATCGAACTGCACATGGAGTGCGAATTTTATTATAATCGGTTAAGTGGTTTAGGAGTCCATTGAGGACAAACATTGTGACACGAGATTTATATATATTAAGATTCTTATAAAGAGTACAGAAATATATTTGGCGGTGTTTTGCAGTTGCAGTGTTGCAGTGTTGTGGTGCAGCATTTAATATTTCGAACTTAAATCAGTTTGTAGGGTAAGAGCGGGTATTACCGGTCACCTAAGGACAAAAATAAACAACTCATAAAATAATCAACTTATCTTTATTAAACTTTACGAAAATGAAACATAGTCTTACCCTCTAACGAATGACTTGAATTAAGATCAATAGTAATTGTATTTTTGGTGTAATCAACATAAGAAAAAAAAATGACTTTGACCGGCATTAGACTCCATGGAAGGTAATTCCGGTCACCACGGTTCTAATGCCGGTCAGCGTAGTTTAATAACAGTCAGCGTAGTTTAAAGCTGGTCAGCGAAGCCTAAGTCCGGTCA
The DNA here is from genome assembly GCF_905220415.1 of Colias croceus. Lineage (NCBI taxonomy): Eukaryota > Metazoa > Arthropoda > Insecta > Lepidoptera > Pieridae > Colias > Colias croceus. The sequence goes on from NC_059547.1 coordinate 3,682,341, forward strand.
AGCTTTTCTGAAACATATATCACACATGTAGTTTTCAGGGGTGTCACTACCCGTACATTCAGCATGCGCCCACAACCCACAGATGTGTTATTACATCTGTACCAGAGTTCATTGTTACTCCCGTAATCATCACACAGAACACACTTGTTTTCAGAATCATTATTTTCAATATCTGTGTCATCATCTTTACGCAAGTCAGTCATCTCTATATCAGATTCTGAACTGCTGCTAGTGTTATTTTTATCCTGAAGAATTCTTTTTTTAACTTGTTTTTTTCTTTCCATTTGTGTTCAGTTTGCTTTGCCTTTTCTTATCCTCACTTTGCTTTTTAGTGGCTTCTTTAGTAACATTGCTCTTTAGATTCTTTCTTGTCTCAGATTTCTATAGCGGGATAGCAGATTTCTATTGAAAACTATAGCGGGTAACTCCGGTCAGCTTGACCGGCAATAGACGACAGAAGGTATTTTTATGAATCATTTTTTTTTTACAAAATAAACAAACAACAGCGTGAAATAAGACTAAATATTAAAAACTCGATCAGTTAGCAGTCCGGAAATCAATTAAGTATTGGTTTAATGTGATAAATTAAAGACCTACTTCTTATTTTCGGTGGACGAAAAATTGTATCAAATTGGCGCGAAAACTGACGACGTGCATTCCAGCTCAGCATGTAATCGGAACTAAGCGGGGGTCGGCGGGGCGCGGTCGGGAATGATCACGCCACCTTTTTTACATGTGTGTGTGCATTTAGCGCACCATTTTCTATGTAATAGTAAAGTGACTGGTATTATCTCCTGACCGGAGTTGCCCGCTCTTACCCTATACATGCTCAACGTAATTAGATAATTGTTTATGATTCATACTGTAAGATAACATTGAATGTCTTTACCGAGAAGAATCTGCGAGAAACTTGTATTGATAGTTTTCTTTCATTTCTTTAACTTCATAACTGTAGAGACTAGACTACAGTTCACTTACTCAGTTAAAAAGTGATAGTAACAAATCAATTTAAAATTATATGTTTATTAAGTGAGATTCTACAATATGTATTCAATATCAAGTACCTAACCTAAAATATTATAGTACCTAGGTACCTAATCAATTTTAAAGTAATATACACAAGTATCATGTTCATCTTAGTTATATATTATAAAATAAATTTTAAAGCAATACTATGAATTAAGTAAAGAAGACTTCAACTAAGACTTCAACGTAGTAAAAACTCTCATTTGTTTTACAGAAATTTTCCTTTGCCAATCTTCAAAGACAATAGAAACTAGAAAATTCGGCACAGCTAAGATTACTCAGAAAAATGAATAAAATTGTCTCACTAGTAAAATGATCACGATGGTACATTTTGTTCAATTACTTTGTCACGAGAGCATGTGTGTTTAGAAACCACGAGGAGAGAGTAATCACGTAACAGATTAATTTTTGCAAAGGTAATTAGGTAATTAGATACATACTATTCGCAATTCGAATGTAACACTTTCACCAACCTTTGTTGTACTTAATTGAGTGTCGGGATTTTTTATGCAGCCACATCACTTCCTACCAAGTGTCATGACTCAATGAAATGTAGGTACGCTACGGACCTTCAATTTTGGAGACATCGGTTCAAACGATAGATTGGTTTTACTATACCTTTGCCAAGGTCTCATGTCCCATTATAGAACAGTCCCAAGATAGAAGGAATCCGACGTCTCAATTTTTTACAGCCAATACAGAGTGGTTTTACTTTAGTCGAAGTCTGTTCCATCTTAAATATTCGATTACCTATCGCTCAAAATTAACCTACCCCGTTACCTATTTAAATAGTTTCTTAAGAAAATAATCAAATAGTTTTCCTTGCTCTCTATTTTTTTTGTAACTATAAGAGACAATTGTTTAACAATTATTTGTAAGAAGATAACGGCCACACTTTGATAGGATTTGGTATGAATGCTACGAAAATAACAAAATACATGTGAGGTCCGTTGATTCAGATGTCAAATTTCATAAAATAACATGATGAATTATGAATGTATTATTTTTGCATTAAGGTTATTAAAGATTGATTTCCATGACCATACAAGTTTATTTTTCCATTCGTTTCAATAATCAAAAATATTACCAAATAAGGGCCATTAAACCAGCATTACAAATGAATACAACGAGAATTTCCTAATATTCTTTATTCACTCATATTATACATGTAAGTAATCATTAGGTAGTTAATTATTCTTTTTTATTGCAACATTGTATTGCTGCTATTGACAAAATTAACAGGTTTATTTTATATAGAAATCAGCTTATTTAATAAATTTTACATAGTAAGGTCTACCTGTACATACTATTAAGTAAGTAAGTATTATACATATTAGAACATTAAGCCCAATGATTTAAAAATATGTTATTCAAACGCAATCATGTAGGTAATCCGACATTGATGTTTTGAATAACTAAACGTTATGTCCATTTCACTCTTTTATTACAAAATAAAAGTGCTCAATCATGAATCACCCACAAATGTACTTAAGTGACCGCAACAAAGGGGCAATTTAAACAAATTAAACCGTTTTCGCCTTCAAGCGCGGTGTCAAAAGTCAAAACATTAGCCGAGACACCAAATTGTCTTCTATATTGCGTTAGCGAAAGTGTTTAAACAAAACCAATTTAACATCAGAGATTACAGGCCATTCATTCGTAATAGTGCCCGGAAAAAATGGGAAGTTTTTATGAATGAAGTTCGCGTGATACGGAGTCACAATAATTTGGTCGCATTGTACTTCCACGCTGTAAGAGCTACGTATATGGTTAACAAATTACTTACTTTCATTCGATTAGTCGTGATTTGCTGTACTTTTTGCGCGCCGACCTTTGCGATGTTTAATTATTTAAACTGTTCGTGATTGTTGTGTGATGTTCAAGCGGAAGTAATTACAACTTCGCCAATCGTATAGAAATGCTTAACGTCAGCTGGTTTCCATTTGTCATGGTGTATACCAGATTGATGTCTACATTGTTGGATTATAATTTCTCTTATTTTGTTTGTAATTGGAATGATGGTGTTTCACGCTTCACTTTGTGATGAAAAAGAATTAAAAAGTAATTAAACTATTTTTTTCATACCAGCATTTATATTTATAGACACGCATAACCATACTTTTACGTTAGGTACCTAAGCTATTTAAATTATAATTATTTATAATTACTTTTATACGTAACACCCCGCAAGTACTGAAACTATTTAAGTTGCTTGAAATTAGATTTATGATATTAAAAAGCAATAGATTACTAATGCTTAATTTATATTATGGATGGATTCGGATTTCAAAGATTCAATCACGTCCGCTACACTCAGCAACAACTTTCGAGTCATTATATCACTTAAATACCTTATTACAATGCAGTAAAAGCCTTTTTCCTTCACTGACCACGGCATTGCCGTTCTGCACCAAAAAATTGCTAAAGCACTCCTAAGAATGCTAATGTAATTAGACATCTGAAAGCCATCGGAATATTGAGAAGGTATCTAATTACAATTCTTACGGAGCTATATTATATAACGATAAATCTCATGTATATCAAGTATCATTCTAGTGTTACTTTGGCACATTTTATCACACCTGTCACTAAATAATTTTAATTAGTATTAGGCAATCAATTTATATTTGTCTTTAGCAAACGTTATTTTTACGAACCAAGTCGGGCGTTAACTCCGAAGCATATACAAGATACAAACTTGCTCTCTATTTTTAGCCTTATCACGAAGAAGAAAATATGTTAATTATAACACTAGCTGTGCCCCGCGATTTCACCCGCGGGCAAAACAACTGGCAAATACTTTCATCCCCTGTTTTAACCCTTTAACAAATACTATCCCAAAATATATTATATAATATAAATAATAATATAATGTGCCCAACATAAAATGAAAATCATTGAATGTGCAAATTACAATATGTATGAAGCAATAGTCTTCTAAAAAATAGTTACAAAGATAGAAATAAAATTCAATTTGTTTAGCGTTATGGTGAAGCAAGTTTTATATTTGAGCGCATGTTCTCTATAAAAGAAAATGAAGCCTATGAGCATTGAGAATCCTATTCATCATATTCATTGCTTATAAATTAATAAAACACTAATTTATCAATATGAATGAGTTTTTAATAAGAACTTACTGTTCTCTACCTTCGGGATATTAATTTCCTAAAACAAATGCAAATTGCATGATATAATTGATTCTTATAAAGGAAAATAAAATAAGTTTACAGGATGGAAGAAATAACGAGTATTTAATTATTTGATCTCTTATTTACAACCACAATTTAAGCATCTTTAAATATATCTTGCTGTATGATCATCATAATATGAAAAACGCCTTTTCTTCTGGGATTAAGTTTTCGCTTTTCAGAAATAACCACAAACCAAGATAATCAAAGTAAAATTAAATGCCACATAAAGTTTCCTATATGCGAAAATGTCGCATTTCAATTTCAATGACTTCCTGAACCATAAAATCTATTTATCACCAGCCGGCAATTTTCTCCCAGTCTGTTATTACGCCGTGATACGGTTTTGCACGGACTAGAGATATCTTCACCGTTAGTTTATGGAAGAAAAGAAATAACCGATCTGAAAATCCTGAAAGAGTTTTTTTTTTTGTATAAATTTTTAGTTTTATTTTGTTTGAATATAAAGTTTTATTTTGTTTTTACTTTTTAGAACTCGGTCTTACGAGTAGGTACTACGTCAATTTTATTTTATGATTTATTTTAAGTAGGTAATAAAGAAAGGATATTTACTTAGACTATAATAATATTCTAGTATTTTATAATATTTAAGAGATGTTATAATTTAACATAATTTAACAATTTTGTTAATGTACCTAGGTATGTAACTTACGTAATAAAAGCTGCTCAATATTCTCATATTATCAATTCAAGACAAGAGAGCATATTTGCGATTCATTGAAAATTACATTTTTTGTTTTATAATAGGGATGGGATGAGATGTTCCAGATGGGATTGCACATATTAGGTATGCAATTTTAAGATATAAATATAGTACCTACGTGCATCAAATTAAATTGTTCATAGGTAAGCATATTATAATTTAATGGTTGCGACAGATTTTCTCGATATTATCTAAAAATGTACGTTACACTTACACAGCGTTATGTTTCATTAAAAAAATAACGGACGCCAATTACCTTAATGCTTTGCTTTGATCTCGAATTAAGTTCATTCTTTGTAATATCTTTAATCCGTGTACAAACTGTTTTAGCCAGCAGCTAAATACGCTAACGGTTACAACTTAAATATATAATATAAGCTTATATACTAATCATTATCACATTAAAGCGTCAATAACACCATAACACCATTCCGATAAAATTGACAATACATTAAATTCGATTAAACGAAAATATGAAATGTATTATTCCATATTCACGTTACCGTTTTGTCGATAATCGATTAACAAATCGTTTTACGCATATTTCCGTGAAAGTTTGTCGGTGCAAGTGACGTAGAAAGTGATTATTCGGGGACGCATCCGATTTGTGTGACACATTATTGGATGGATCGATTTTTAATAAAGCATTTTCTCGCGTGTCTAATCTCAATGAAGTGTCGTATCGAATCGGCGCTAATAGCAACACAAATGCCTATCGATATAGGAAAACGAATTAGATAATCTCGGCCCATTTCAAGTCAGTATTGTACAGCGTTTGCTGATAGAATTAAAATTTAATTTGTGGTTGAAGATGCAAGACGTGCGGTTGCTGATCTTGGAAGTAGACTAGTTATGAATTTGTTTATGAAGTATTCATATGCGAAAGGAATTTCTATGAGCTTAAAGAATTTTACTTCGGTATGTATTATATCCATTATTTCTGTACGCGTAATGTGGAATGGTATTTCTTTATGATTTACCTGTTTACATTTAAATACTATAGTTGAACCTACTGTTTTTATGAGGACAAAATACCTATGGTAACTACATTAAACATACTTAGTAGGTATTAAATACGAAAGCAGAGACGCAACGTTATTTCGGGAATTAAAGATTAGAAATAGGTAAATAACATTTCAAGATGAAGAAATCCTACTTTCACAACATAAAAACTTCTTTTTACATAAGTAAAATAGATCTTTTCTCAACTTTGACTCTGAACTTGTTTGAGTAACTAGTACAACAGCTGCAATAGTGTTTATTTTTTTTTTCACGGGTCAATTATTATGAGCCAGCTTAGACAACCAGATAGAGAAGAATAAATTGTTATGGCTTGAAGTTGGATGTTTTTACTTAAAAATTTACACGAAATTTTATTGGATACGATTTGACAAAGTTTTAATTGAAATAATAAAGTAAAATAAATTGTGACTAATCTTGGTCACCGTAAATTTGCATTCATCATTAATGTATTCATTTGCATTTTGGTTCTTCCTTATATGGTATAATATCTATTATATTATAGTATAATTTTCTTTTAATATTTATCAACACATAAATAAGAAGTAATTCACCCATCTAATCTATACTAATATTATAAAGCCGAAGAGTTTGTTTGTTTGTTTGTTTGTTTGAACGCGCTAATCTCGGGAACTACTGGCCTGATTTGAAAAATTCTCTCGGTGTTAGATAGGTAGCCCATTTATCGAGGAAGGCTATATTTCATCACGCTACGGGCAACAGGAGTGGAGCCACGGAGGTGAAACCGCGCGGAGCAGCTAGTTAAACTATAAAATTCACTGAATATAAAAATATCCATTATTTAATAATACTTGAGCAAAAGCGAATCTAAGATATTCGAAAGGCGAGCTCTTAACTCTGAAGAAATTTATTGTAAAGTCTGCTTATTTGCATTCGCAGCATATACGTTTTTACTTGGATTGCAGGCGTTTATCTCTAATTGCGCATATAATATCGGTTCAAGTTAGGTGAGGCCGTGTTCCGGATTACTACTGAATAAACTTGGCCAATAATTCTCAGACTCCGATATGCTAAATAAGGCGTTTCGGAATGAGATGAAATGCAGATTCCCTGAAACACGCTCGGAGTACAGTTTCAATTTACGTGGTTTGCTTTTTAAATGTTTAAGATTTTGTGTTAGCAAAACGGACAGTATTGATAAGATGGAAAATTGGATTAGATTTATGATAGTAAGACGTTAAGTGCAAAATTAAAATTAATGTTTGCTCATGCCATAATTTTGTTTGTTTATTATTTTATGAAATCTCTCGTTTATAGAGAGTACAGTAGGTATATAGGTAGGTTAATACTTAGATATAATATTATGTTCTGTTTTATTATTATAGCTATGCTATAGTATTAGAATAATTGCATTTGTGAAATTTATTTTACGTACCTTACGTGATAATATTTTTGATATTTTATGATTAATGATAGTACCTACCTAATTATGCATTTGCATTTATATAAGCAAAAAAATATGTAAAAATTGATTTTGGATTTAATGGTTATATTTTAATTTATGCTTTGATTATTTATTTATATGCTTTGTTTTTATTATAAAAAGATAGCATTTATATTGCATTGTTTTTTTTTATTAGGTACTTATTCAAATTATCTAAAATTATTCACACCTTTTTATTTTTTTCAGAAATAAAACTTTTTACTTACCGATGATCAAGGCCGCAAACACGAAAAATAAAAGAGAAGAAAAAAATGAAACACAATTCGAAATTCAAATTCACTGACACAAGACACGGATGCGTAGTCTGCGTGTGAGCGCAACGTTCGCGCGCACGTTTACGTACTCGCGATTCGAGTGGCGCGCCGCGTGCAATGCGCGCGTTTATACGTTGACAAGGGGTGCATACACTTTCGCTGAGACTTCATTTCGGGGTTGGGATCAGCACCTGTGCCCTAAGGCGGAGGGCAGATGTATTGTCTAATGTCAATCTTGACGTGCTAAAAGACCAATGGCAATTATGGTGCGACAGTAATAGCTAATTACGTGCGTTAACTAATAACCGTAATAACTTATGTTTATATGCGAAGAAATATATTGCTCTGAGACTATAAGGAAGTTGGCGAAAGTGTGATGATTACAAATATCTATGAAATATTAGCAGTAAGTAGATTAAGGTAAATAGAACACAAAAATGTATAAGTAGTCGTGCCAAAAGTAAAAGTTGAAGATAGGAATAGGATATTACGAAATATTTTTAAGCCTAGAATACCTACCTGAAGGTAGGTATGTAGGATTTCTGAAACCTTAATTTGCTATGTTCAGATTAGTTTAATTACTATCAACTGAAAGCATTAAACCAACCTCTTAAACTATCAATAACTATAAATATATATGTACATTGTACCTATACATTCATATTGTACTGATATGATACTATTATAACAGCTATGCACTGCAGCAAAATGTTAAAATTGTTTTTATCATAGCAAATGTAACTTTTATGCTTTATAAGCATGATGTACATATTTAAACTAATTGGGTAATAACGAAAAAAAGTGAGACGTTTAAAAAATACAAGCACACTTACATTCTGTATGATATTTGTTCATTGTTTTACAGCTATACAATAACGACATGTCAAGCAGATAAGGATGTTATTTGTAAAAACAACTTGCGAATTAGTTTGAAGATTAAGGAGATACTCGAAATTGGCTTGACTACAGTTTCAATAGGGTTAAGTAAATAATCGACTATTACTAATCTTTTGACTCTATTCATCTTAGGTATGAGTACAATGCTAAAAATGTATTTTAATGTATGTGAAGATGTTTACACTTTTTTCATGCAGAAACTTATTTGCATTCTTATTTGTCATGGTTTTTTTTGACCAGCTTGTCAAAGAACTTTTTGATGATTTTCTATAAATAGGACTTTACCAGTGAAAACTCATATAATAACTACTTAGGTATCAAAAACCACCTCAGTTTATACGTTACGTAGGTACGTTATTTATTGAGTCTAGATTAGGATATCATTCATCTAACATATACCTACCTATTACTTTTTTGAAGACTTGAAGGAGCAATGTACAATATCCCATACATGATCACAATCGAATAAAGATAGATTTGATAAGGTAAACTATTCTGCAGGCAATCTAGATACTAGTCAAAACATTATTAGCTAATAATGTAAACATTTATTGGGATTATATTGTTTTGCATCCGGCTTTAACCATTATAAACCCATATATACAATTAAGTGCATGTTTCTTCAGATGTTTATAACATACTTGGTGCTATAAAAATAATAGCATTGTTAGAAATTTAAGATCGTATCAGCGAGATGAAACGCCATACATAGTCTACTTTAGAAATGAGAAGGCTTTTAACTTTTTGTGTTACTTATCGGATCTAAATTAACGTAATTTCTTAATTAGAGCATAATTCAGTGCGTGTATTAATTCGTACGTAATGCACGCACTTAATATTAATAATTGAATGAAACTATATTTTTTGAAAACAGCGTAAATAAATACGGGCTAATTAGAAAGTAAAAAGTTTATCATATTTTTATATTAAGTAATTATTTAAGCCTTCCACGCGATTTATTTTGGGAAGATATATTCAAAAATTATGCAGCATATTATGGAGCGTTTTATATGGTGAAATACATGTCTTATCATGAACATTTTATCATATTATACCATGTTCACGTTTAAAGTTTATAATCCTTATCCTAACATAATATGTGTAGTAGGTATCTACCTAATTCTTCTTCTTCTTCTTTTTTCCAAATGGCAACTCCCGATCCCAGTGAGGACGGATTCTGCCAATGTCAAGTTTTGGACGGATGGTCAGTACCTACGTATAGGTATGTTAATGCTCATGTTAAGCGTACTCTGTGCTGAGGAAAAATCACGGTTGAGATGATTCACTTTTTATTTACTCATAGACTTCTTACATGGAGCTGAATAACCTGACAAAGAACATAATATCTAATTATTCACTGCCTACTTAGAATTTTGATATATTAATATAATTATTGTAGGTATTTTGAGCATACATATTTGCTTTTCGGACTGGTCTGAGGACCGAGGATAACAAAGTCTTAACCACTGCGCTACCATGCTGCTCGAGCTCTATATGAACAAAAGTTACGAATTAAGTAGGTACTTGAATCTTTGAACTTTTAATTTACCTAATATTATTTTTGTGTATAAGATTACATTTAATCAATTTGATATCTAATTCAATTACAGCGGGCTGTCAGTCAGGTATGAAATGGTTCTCATCATTATAGGGATAAAGACCCATAATTACGTGGCGTTAAGTTACCTATACAGAACATAAAGTCCCTTTTTATCTGCACTGCTTAATAAAGTGGTAGCAATTTATGATTTATATAATTGATATCTCATTAAAGTAGCATTTAATTAAATTTTATAAGTACTTTAACATAACTTGATAAATTAATGTTATGAAGTTAGTGAAATTAAGGGATGAGTCAAAGCAGATTTTAATAATTTATCTATTACTATAAATATTAAATATTTATTATATGTAATTCAGTTTATTCAACAATTACGTTGAACTATATCGGTCAGGCGATATCACGATTTATTACCCATCCTTGATTTTAATTCAAATCTTTCCAAGTAGGTACTCGATATTATTTGTAAAAACAAAACAGTATCGTAGCTATGTAAATTTCCGCCCCTTTCCACTTAGTAGTTCAAAACACAAATATGACTTACGAAAAGATAAAACAAAGACTTGTACTCGTTTGACCGAGACGAAATCTCACCCCATCTAGACCAAATATTTATTTTTGTCACGCGCTCACTCCAAATTTGTTTGTTAAAATGCAAGTAGGATCGTAGAATCGATCAGATAGCTCTGGGTCATCGAGATATATAGTATTAAAGTAGATAGTGAATTGCTTTTTATTAGAAGTAGGCAACCAACAGTATCATTCGATCGTCAGCTACACCGAATTCAGATATCATACTTAATTTTGAAATGTCCCAAATTTATAGAAAATTGCAATCTCCGAGACATGCGACAAAATAATAATTCGATTTTATAAGTACGTTCAACTTATATTATTCGTTACCGAATTGATACGATCCATTTGAAACTGAATTTGACGAGGGAGATCGTTGAAAATCAAAATATATGACTATAATTATTAATGACTATTAATTCTATAATATAAAAGAGAGAACGGAAAAGCAATCCATATTTTTTATGGTTTCGTATGAAAAAATATAAATAAATAAACATTAAAGGAAAATATTGTAAGATATTAAACGCTTACGTACATGTTTAAATGCTGGTTGTAATAAAATGTTATAGGGTCTTCCATCGCGTATTACTCTATTACACAGTATATTTTAGTATATTTTTTTATTTTTACCAATGTTAGTTTCAAAAAGACAAGATAGGTAAAGAAATGCACAAAAATTGTGATCATTTCCTCACAATAGGTACCGATTTTGAGGAAACGATCATTTAAAATACCTACGCATAAAGGTACAGTACGCGTCACGTAAAAAGAACGCTGGATGAAAGTGATGGGGTGTGTTTGCGCATGGATCGAGTTTTGCACGTAAGCTATGTGCCGATTATTTTATTTTTGAACTAGGCTCGCGAATCGTGGCTTCGCAACTAAGTACCTATTTGTTATTCTTATACCACCTCATATCACCAAATATACTGATAAATCGCCAATGCGCAGCTTAACCGTCAGCGTTCTTTTTACATGACGCGACCTGTATTACATGCTAAAAGTAATAAAGTGCGTAATCACACCTCTGACCACAAACAGCAGACTACTAATAGACAATAGAACATTAAATATTTAATAGCAAAAAATCTTGTTCAAATCTCACTGGTGAATTAGTGTAAATTATACAATGATCAATAAAATTACGAGTCATGATTACGCTTATATTATGTAGGCTAAAAATTGCAAATTGATCTCTTATTATTTTGCTACTCTTCCATTTAATTTTCACTTTCATTTAGAATCGCATTAGATTCAATTAGAACACTATTATCACCTCTTTGTTCTTATTACATAGACACAAATTCGCCAATTCGAAAGTAGACAGAACCACAGACGAAATATTTTTTTTATTTCTTTGAATTTATTGTTTTGATCTTGATGAAAGTTTCTCCTGATGATAATGATGAAAGCCTCATGGGTATACATTAAAATAAATGGTTTAATTTGACAAAAAATACTTTTGACCTTTTGAAAAGTAAAGTGCATAATGACATAGGTTTGTTAATAAATTCCGATTCAGTAAGGAATGTAAAGTGTATTTACTTAAGTTAAACAACTTGTTGTTATATTACTATTTTATTCTCATTAATGATGATAACAATAATAATGATAGCTGTTATAAGCTAAATGCTTAAGGTTGATAAATTGTAAACGTCTTTCAGGGTACAAATAATCCGAACTTGAGTTTGGTATCAGAAATGAGGGTATATGCGAAATAATAACACAATGCAATCGTAACAATACTGCCTATGAGCCGACAGAACCAAATACAACCCAAATCACAGCATACTGGTCTTTGGTTGGGTTCCTTTTTCTTCACGCTTGTTTTTCCGACCGATAAATTTTGACGTCTGTTAGAAAAAAACGAAAAACTTTGCTAGAGTGAGAGCAGTTACAGTTTTGTAGAGAATATATTAATATCTCTACAAAACTTTAACTGCATATTAAAGCTTTAACTGTAAATAAATATAAATTTTTATCTTATTTGTAGTTGTTTTAGTTGCAAACAAATAATACAATATATTCATTTGTACGTCTCCGACTCTTTTTCAACAAGAATAATGCTCATTGCCGATCGTAAAAATGTCTCACCACCTAGGTACTTACCTACTTGTTAAATAAAAATACGGCAATTAACATTAGGAACGAGATATTCAATAACTATTAATTTAAACTGGGAGATCTTACCAGGTGGCTAACTTTTACGTATGTCGTGTTTATTGTAAGTTGTAAGGCTTCTATTTATACACATTTTACTTTTTATAGAAGCAGTCAGAGTAAAATATAAGATCCTAAGTAGGTATATTAGGATGAAGCTGCTAATAAAAATAAATAGTTCTCACAATAAAATCTTCTGCTTTGCTTCTGTGCTGATCATCGAATTAGCTTTGTATTAACCAAGTCCCATCAGCCATGTATCTAAAAATTAGTTATATACATTATACTATTTTTAAAAATAAAGGAATGTATTTCATTCAGCAAAATTTGTTATCTTCAGCATTTAAAATTGGTATTTTTCTCCATAGCCCATAGAAAATTTCCATTCTGTTTACATTTATGAAAATAGTAAAGTGGTAAGCTGATGATTACAAAGAATAAATAAATCGAAAGCAAATGTTGATATATATGAAAAGCATCAATATTCGAATGGGTTATTTATATGTCAGGTTTGGATGCATTTATTTTAGCGCATTCGCTTCGCTTCGGTTTTAAAGTGCAAAGATGGCTTATGCGTTTATACAAGGTTTATACAACTACTGCGAGAATAAATTTGGGAGTTGTACTTACTTTTGACGCATATCGTATCGGATATTGTATGAAACGTAATTAATATTTGCTAAATATAATATGAAACAGAAAAATATTATTAGTACAACAATGAATGCATAAAATTCTAAGTACCAGAGAACGTTAGTAAATTGACCATGCATCTCGATTTCTAATTTTTTTAAACTATTTTGCTTCCTATAATTTGAGTATCGTGTCAATAACCACGTCACTATTATAATAAGCGTTTAAGGTTTATTGAAAATTCATAAAAAGTTTAATGTACGCCTTTTGCTGACCCTAAATGCTAAAATATAATAAATGGCAGTTAGAAGTGCTTAGAGGTTTACCCATGGTTTACAACTTAGATTACAAAATTACAACAACTTTTTTGCATCATTTCAAAAAAATGAGAAATGCGGATAAAGAGCAGAACTAAAATCCAATAAAATATCCTAAGGAAGTCTGAAATTGTGTAGGTACTGTATATTAATTTGAAAAGAGCTGTATAAGCATGATTTTTTCCATTGCAATAAAATATATAATATGGAGTAGCAAATAGCAATTACATGGCTACATGCGGCTTCGCATGCGTGATCAAAGGAAAGGATTTACGAAGATCTCATGGAGATCTTTTACTGCCACTTTACTGCAGTCGAAACGAAAACAAAAAATTAGTATAAGTACATATTATATAACTACTGGTCCTAATTTTGTATGTTTCTATACTATATATTACTTTTATTAGCAATAAACAGTCAACATTACAATTTTATAATATCTGTTAATTTGACATATCAAAAAGGATAGGTGCTATGATGATGATGATGACGCCAATAATTATTAAGAATCCTCAATGTCAAAATATATGTCAGCCGTCAGCCGTCAATCGTCATTCACATTCAGTCAGATTGTAATACAATATGTCATAAATTATGTTCAAGTTTTGGTGTAATATCATTAAGTAAAAGAAATTTCCACGTTTCGTAAAATTATAACACGATAATAAATATGTCGTGTATATTACCACTATTTTATAATTCATCTTTATTTAACTAGTCATTTATTAGTTTTTACATTGAATCGCGAGTGATCTTTACAATGAATTAATTCGTTATTGATACGTTATGTATGATTATTACGAATTTGAAGAACGTAAAATGCGTGGTCTTCGTGATTGGCGCAAGGCGCTTCGGACTCCTGCCACATATAGAGTAGGAAATACAGTGAGATTACAACCTCAGTTTGTGTTGCTTATAATTTTATTAGGAGTATTTTTGTTAGTGTTATTTTATTATAATTGGTGGACAAGTGACCATTCGCACTCTTTGAATCGGTGGACTAAGATTTCACGTCCATACAATGCCACTTACCCACTTTCGCCTGTTGTACATTCCGGAGATACATTTACGTTTAGGATAGGAATAGTGGCTGATTTGGATACGAATTCTAAAAGCAATACGAAGGCTCACACGTACAATAGTTACCTGAAGAGAGGGTTATTAACTTATAACCCTGTGAAGAAGTATGTGACTGTTTCTTGGGACACAATCCCGGCAACACTGCTTTCATCAACATATTCACACAAGGGCCGTGGAATGGAGTTGTCAGAATTGATTGTGTATGATGGAAGATTGCTCACCTTTGATGATAGATCAGGAATGGTAAGTAGAACTTAATGATAAACCTTCTTTTGTACAAGTTATTCAAGTTTGAAACTCATTTAAAGTAGGTAGTTATATTTTATTAGACAAATATCAACTTAACAATTAAAAGTTTTTTATATCTTTTCAAAATAATACAATTATTTAAATAATTTACTATTTCACAGATCTTTGAAATAGCAAACAACAAAATAGTGCCATGGGTGATATTATCTGACGGCAATGGTTACAACGAGAAGGGTTTTAAATCTGAATGGGCGACAATCAAAGATGAAATCCTTTATGTTGGGTCTATGGGTAAAGAGTGGACCACGGCCAGCGGAGAGTTCCAAACATATGACCCTATGTGGGTTAAAGCTATCAATATACATGGAGAGGTATTTATATCTCTAATAATGTTAAAAAGTTTAAGAATTTTGGTTGAACACATTCATCTCAAACTGAAAAGTTATTGTAGTATATGAATTAGGGATGTAATAATACCGATACCGATATATCGGCCGATATAATCGGCAAGCCGATATATCGGTATCGCCGATAATAAAACAACCGATACCGATATCAAACAATTCAAAAAACCGCGCCCAATGAACTATGCGGGAGGCCGCCCGCGCGTGCGCACTTTGTTTGCTGAAAAAACTCTACCAATAGTAAAGTTTAATTAGGTACTGATTGTATGTGTATTAATTAAAGTTTAACTGACTTTGTAAAATAATAATACTAAAATAAATGGTTTTGTTGTTTTTTGATTTGGCATTTTTATTTAAAATAATATGATTAACAGTTGAGTCTCTGTTAAATGTTGGTAACTTTTTATGCATAATTCACTATTTATTTTTCTACAAAGCCATCGATATTGGTATCGGTATCGTATCGGCAAAATCATGTATCGTTACATCCCTAATATTAATTATCATGGAATATTTCACTGCTACACTGCACATGAACATGATCAGTGTAGCATTGAAATATTTCTTCACAAGCGGGATGAAAATTTTGTTTTAATGATTGTTTGAATGAAGTTTTGGTTATGAATGAATGAATGATTATGAATGTATGGTTATGTAGTTGTCATAAATATAATTATGTATAGATAAGATTAATTTTATATTCTAAGAAATAAGTTATCTAGAAGAAACTATGATAAACCTTTTAATAGCTCTTATCAATCAGTTGTGTTTTAATACATAGGAAGAGATTTAAAAAAACTAAATGTGTTGATAGTTATCTAGGTGGTAGTAAAATGTTTTAAATATGTATGGATATGAATATTATGTTAAAAAGACTGATTTTCTGTAGTTGTTATTAATGATCAAAGTCCTGTAGTTTGCCTATAATATTTATTTGTAAATGCCACAGTGCAACAACAAACAGTAAGCAAAATTACACATTTCAGGTACAGCATCTAAGCTGGGTGCACCAATATAAAGCAGTAAGACGATCAATAGGCATAGACTGGCCGGGCTACATGATCCATGAGTCAGGTGTGTGGTCACCAATTAACGAGAAGTGGTACTTCTTGCCGAGGCGATGTAGTCACGAACCGTACAATGAAACTAAAGACGAAGTTATGGGGTGCAATTATTTGATCACTGCGGATAATAATTTTAGCAAAATTAAAGCAGTGCAGGTTAGTTCTTGCAAATAATAAATTAATGTATGAAATACACTTTCAAATTTATTATAGCGTTAATTTTTACGTA
The DNA here is from genome assembly GCF_905220415.1 of Colias croceus. Classification (NCBI taxonomy): domain Eukaryota; kingdom Metazoa; phylum Arthropoda; class Insecta; order Lepidoptera; family Pieridae; genus Colias; species Colias croceus. The sequence goes on from NC_059547.1 coordinate 3,699,188, forward strand.
GTACAAATTTGAGTAATTTTCATGAATTTCACCAAAATAGAACTTGGGGATAGAGATTTTGGTTTCAAAAATTAACTAAATGGGAATGATAACAAGGATTAATAAAAAAAAAATTATGACTTTAATTTTTTTTTATAAAGTCTTCTTAATTTCATTATTTTATTTTCAAAAAAACAACTAAATTTTTTATTGTCATTGTATATTTTCAGATAACAAAACTCCAGCCGAAACATGGTTTCTCTTCATTCAAGTTTATTCCTGGATCAAAAGATGAAGCCATTGTCGCTTTAAAAACTACAGAGTTTGAAGGAAAAACAGCCACATACATAACTGCATTTACAATAGATGGGCGAACGTTATTAGAAGATACACTAGTTGAAAACCTCAAATATGAAGGCATTGAGTTTATATGATGTCAATTTAGTTCAAATGTGTAAATATGTAAAATACATTACTTTTATTTACCGACATGTGGTTTTCTTTTGTTCTATATGTGGATCAATGTTATGTAATTCGGTTTATCGGTTTTAATAATTGTTCAAGGTTCCAGAGGCTATTATAGTGATGGAATTTTTAACAAATAGGCATAGTTACCTTTTAATAGTCATTAGATACCTTGCTTATGCTATGTAAGTAATTTAATGGCTTATAATTTTATAACCATTCAATAATTTATATTATTATCTGTGGTATTATTTACTACACCTATAGGCTAGATGGCGTTATAAGCAAAACTTGACGTTATGTGTAAAATTATAGTAATGTTTGATACCTTGATTACTTGGTAACTTACATTTTAATGCAAAAAATTGGCAAATTTACCCACGAAATAAACTTAAGGAATAATTATGTAGGAAAAATATTAATCAATAAGTCAATTACATTTAAATACCTAGTTCAATTTCTTTGACGTTCAAAATTATTTTAACAGCTTAATATATAAAAGCTGGATAACTAAAGCCACTAATAATTATTACAATCCCCAGTACTACTAATCAGAACGAACAAATTATTCGATCAGGCTTCGTTTTAATGATCTAAGTTTTGAACAATTGTTCGGTCCTTATCTTATATACCTAACTATAACTGTAAAATTTATATACGAGGTAATAATGAAACAGTTTCTCATAAACATCAATTTTTATTTTATAACAATATCACAATTGCGGCTTAAGCTAGTTTTTACAAAAATAACGAACAAAACAATACACAAGGTACTAAATAGTCTTAACCCATCTAATGGCTTAAAATATGAACATAAAATAAGAAAGAATATGTATGTAGTAGAAATAACACAGATTAAATAAAGCTATACAAGCTACAGATAAAAAGTAGAATAAAATAAATATACTTAGTTAAGAAAAACTAAAAAACACGCTTTATACTCAAAAATTCCTTGATAAGTATATACTATGTTTGAATTAAATCACCATTTAAAATGCATAAAATTCGAGTCTAAACGAGTCGGTTACATACAATCATACATGTGAAGCTAATAAAACCGTGTCAACACAATTTGAAATTGAAACCTAGGAACATATACCTGCTCTAACTCACTTTGTGTTTAAAACAAAAATGAAGAATTTAGAATTACTTTAAGCCAATAGATCGAGTTATTTCTTCGAATATCGTCCACGCCATAGCCGCCATGAGAGTTCTACGAACCAGCCTGGGCACTGCGCCTTTGAAAAATCCACAGAATCCATATGTCTGAAACAAAGAAATCTTTTATTAGTGAATAAATAAAAAATAAAATAAATCTTTATTTCACCTTTAAAATATACAATATTGATTATGAGGCTCTGGCTCTCTTGCTAGGCATAGCCTGTGTTAAGAAAGCCAGTCCCTTCCCTTAATACATTGTGGTCTAGATAAAGGTTAAAACAAAAAGAAAATTTATACAAAGGCAAAAATTAAAAATAAAAGGGGGATAGCCAACCCAATGAATGTGTGGTGTGAGTGTTTGTGTGTGTGTGTGTGTGTGTGTACGTGTGTGTGTATGTGCATGTATGTGAGTGAGTGTGGGTGGATGTGTGTTTGAGTTTTTGTGGGAGTGTGTGTTTAACTTATTTGGGTAACGAGTGAACATGTTGTGTAATCTGTATTATTACGGTGAGTTGAGTTACATTAATAATTTATTTAACTTGTGAGATAAGGAGATTTTCTATGCCATCGTAATCATAGTCGTCTAGCCATGATAAAACCGTTTTCTTGAAGGCGTTCCTATTTAGCTTTTTAACATTAATATTGTTCAACTTGTTGTATATACGAGGAGCTAGTACTCTGTATGATTTGTTAGCAAATTTACTTTTAATAGCAGGTAGTAGGTACAGGGCATCGATCTATCCGTTTATTCGTTACTTGAAGCGTGGGTACAGTATTGATATGGTATCTCTGTAGAATATTTAAGAAAAATAATTTGCGGACACTAAGCACCTGTGCTTCTTTGAGAACTGCAGTGGTAGGACATCTAAATGGAAGTTTCAAGGCAACTTTAATGAGACAGCGTTGCGCTCGTTCAACTTGAATTAAATGCGTTTTTGCCATACCACCCCAAGTGCATATGCAGTAGCGAAGCAGACTTTCGCACAACGCTTTGTAGGCCAGAATCAAGATGTTCTTGTTGGCCACAGCATTAAGTGACTTAAAAATATACACCAGGCGCCGAATAAACAAAACAAAGTATTAAAAACGCGCTGTAATAGAGTAAAAAAAACTTGTTGTTTATACATTTTGTTGAACAAATTTAAAAGATGAAACACTGATTAAAAAAATTAATGATAACAGTTCTTTAACCTGAACAATAATCATCTTAACCTTTATATATAATTTATCTACCTTTACATAACGTGCACCTAATTAGGAAGCTAACTCAGCCCCCGGGATCGCAGACACAATAGAAAATCTATTGTGTCGTGGACCGATCGGGCCGCTCGGGGCTCAATGGGTTAAAACTATAAAAAAGTATCTCATTGATATCTTTTCATTATCAATCTACAAACAGACCATGAAACATTCGATACAAATGTGTTGCCACACGTATTAATTATAAAAAACCCTGATAACATTCGACCCCCAATGCACTAAGATTTAGCAAAAAAAACTTAATTATTAGTATTATTTGGTCTAACCTTATCAAATTGTCAGATTACAAGTTGCTTACTCATTATTTTTAATGAGATTGTCGTTATGAGTAAAATATTGTGATTGATTTTATAAAATAACAATCTAGGTATTTTTTGTACATTTTAATTATTATTTTCGAATATTATTACGGATTTTCCCTCAGGTATTCTTTATTTTCATTATTTACTTCTCTAAATTTGTCATCTCATCAAATCTCTTTTACCTTCACAGTATGTTTATATAAAAAAAAACTACATTAAAATGACAGAACGCAAATTTGCCTACGTTCCAATGTTGGCAGCCAAAAATTAAAAAAAAAAATCTTACCTGATGAACATACATGGCAGCACTGAACGCGTTCGGAAACTTGTCCGGGTATAACTGCATGTTCGTCTTCAACACGTCCGCCGGGTTGGTAACTAGTGATGCTGCGATTCCCGCTAACACGCCGCACGAGAAATGTATGCCGCTAGCTGCCGTTGGAGATTTGAGCCATTCTGAAAATAAATATTATAGTTAATACATAATGTTTACAGTTTTTGCAATCCATACTAATATTATAAATGCGAAAGTAACTCTGTCTGTCTGTCTGTTACTCAATCACGCCTGAACTACTGAACCAATTTTCATGAAATTTGGTATGGACTCATGGAGATATTTTGATACCCGAGAAAGGACATAGGCTACTTTTTATCCCGGTAATATGACGCAATCCAGGAAATCCCACGGGAATTTGAACCATGCGGGTTTTTCTTTGACTGCGCGGGCGAAGCCGCGGGCTAAAAGCTAGTTAATTATTTGGGGGCCGAGTCACCTCCGTCCGTAGGAGTATACCCAGAACTCTGAATCCCTACACGTGGCCCCTGGGTGGTGCTAAACAGGTGACATGGTGGAAGACATTTGTCGCGGCTAAAATGACCACCCATCAGCTGAAGACGTGTCGCCAAGCGTCCGTGTTCCGGCACGAAGAAGCTGATGTAGCCTTAGTGAAGACGGGTCGAATCAGTTGCGCTCTTACAATCAAGACGATTTGACGCACACTGTCGTTGCTGCTTCCGGTGGCTAGTCATGGAGGGTAGCGGGATCCGAGGCACGGTGCACCGCTGGCCGACCGCTGGTCAGTAGGGGGCCCAAGTAACGTGCTAGCCACATGTGAAAGGCTGCCCCGCCAACCAGCGAAAAATCCCAAGTTGCGCCATAGTGCCGGTTGGCGACCGGATGAGAGGGCCCTATGGACAACTTGGGGGGGCTCGGGCGTCCCCGCAGTCTCCAGACTAGTCCCCGTCATTGCGGCTTCTAAGTGTGTGTCTCAGGTCCAATTGTAAAGCGCCTCGATTCACTACCGTCTTCTCACCTTCTTCACTCTCCTCTAAAAACACATGAAAAAGGCAAGATACAGAAGTAACGTTGCACAGCGGCAGCACTCCCTCTCGCTGAAAGTGGACCTCACCAATATCAGAGGTCTCCACTCAAATCTCGCTGCAGTCCACTTCCACCTAGAGACTCATAAACCCTGTATCTTGTTCCTCACGGAGACGCAGATAAGATGTCCGTCTGACTTGGCGTACCTATCCTATCCCGGCTACACCCTGGAGCACAATTTTAAAGCTCGGTCAGGTGTGTGCGCGTACGTCCGAGACGACATCTGTTGTCGGCGTCTCCGGTATCTTGAAGACCCCCATTTTTCCGTACTATGGATGCTGGTGGACACAGGCCCAGAGGAACTTCTCTATGCATGTGTCTACCGAGCGCACAGTGGAGACCAGGAGACGATCAGGCTCACAGAGTACCTAAGTGAGGCGGCGGACGCTGCTCAGCACAAATACCCTTCCGCTCAGCTTGTGTTACTGGGGGATTTTAATGCCCACCACCAGGAGTGGCTATACCCATACCAGTGCACTGACCTCGCTGGGAGAGAGATGCGTAAACTTGCTATAGCATTGAATCTCACCCAGCTGGTTCAAGGAGCGACGCGGGTTCCTGATGTTGAGAGCCATACAGCCAATTGCTTGGACCTTCTGCTGACAACAGATCCAGACCGTTACTCGGTAGCGATTTCCTCGCCACTTGGCAGCTCCGATCACTGTCTGGTGAAATCTGTATCTGTCTACTCGCCGCCCGATCCCAGTCCTAAGGGCTCTCGGCGCGTGTGGCAATACAAGTCAGCAGATTGGGATGAGATGCGTTCCTTTTTTGCATCATATCCTTGGCGGCCTGTCTGCTTTTCTTCTGAAGACCCTTCGATCTGCGCGGATGCTGTGACTGATGTGTTGCGACAGGGAATGGAGTACTTTATTCCATTCTCCGACGTAGCCATGTCCGGCAAAGCTCAGCCCTGGTTCAGAGCCGATTGCAGACGCGCTGAAGCGCTAAAGCAAGAGGCGTATCTGGCTTGGGTTGACGCTCGACACCGCAAAGCGAGGGATGTATCTGAAAAGAAGAAAGCCTTTAACCGGGCTGCCAAGTCCTGCAAGAAGGCTCTACGGAAAGCTCGATTTGACCACGTTAGCCGTATAGGGAACAAACTGGCTTCTTACCCCTCCGGTAGTAAAGCGTTTTGGTCCCTGGCAAAGTCGGTTGAATCGAATTTCTGCCGCCCCTCACTTCCTCCACTGCTGAAACCTGACGGGACGCTGGCTCACACCGCCGTAGAGAAAGCGAACCTATTTGCTACTCTATTTGCGGAAAATTCTCGTCTGGATCCCGCAAGCGCAAAACCTCCCAGTCTACCTGGATGCGAGGCGAAAATGCCGGAAATTCGCATCCGTCAGACGGAGGTTCTTAAAACGCTGCGGAATCTTGACGTGAATAAAGCCAGTGGCCCTGATGGAATTCCAGCCATAGTTCTTAAAACCTGTGCGCCTGAACTTGCTCCTGTTTTGACACGCCTCTTTCGCCTTTCGCTGACGACTGGAATAGTACCGAAATCATGGAAACTTGCCAACGTGCAGCCTGTGCCCAAAAAAGGCAGTCGTGCCGATCCTTCCAACTACAGGCCAATATCAGTCACGTCCATACTCTGTAAGACTATGGAACGTGTACTGAACAGCCGGCTCCTGGCACACCTAGAAGCGAACGACCTCCTCAGTGACCGACAATACGGGTTCCGCCGAAACCGGTCCACTGGGGATCTTCTAGCGTACGCCACCTACATCTGGAGCGAGGCCATCGAGAATCATGGTGAAGCACTTGCTGTCTCCCTTGATATCTCGAAGGCCTTCGATAGGGTCTGGCATGATAGTCTTATTGGCAAGCTTCCATCCTACGGTCTGCCTGCTGGTCTCTGCGCCTGGATCTCAGATTTTCTGAGAGACCGGTCGCTTCGGGTAGTCGTCGACGGCTGCTCGTCCGACCAAATGGCTATAAATGCCGGAGTCCCTCAGGGATCAGTTCTCTCCGCAACACTCTTCCTGCTACACATCAACGATCTGCTGAAACCCGGTATCTATGGGTACGCAGACGATAGCACTGTTGTGGAGAGATATGTATCCAGCGCGCGAGCCAGTACGGCACAAATTCAGTCTCTACGGGAGGCGATGGTCGATCGCATGAACTTGTCCTTACAGGCGGTCTCCGACTGGGGCGATGCCAATCTGGTCAAGTTCAATGCGTCTAAGACCCAGGCGTGTCTGTTCTCCGCTAAACGGAGTCCGTTCCACCTGACTCCGAATTTCCAAGGTGTGTCCGTGCCGATAACTAACCACCTCGAGCTTCTTGGTATCACCTTAACGCCTACTCTGAACTTTGGTTCCTTCATTGAATCTAAAGCCCAAGTAGCCTCAAAAAAGCTTGGAATTCTGGCGAAGGTGAGACAGTATTTCAGCCCGGGACAGTTGCTCAACCTTTATCAAGCACAAGTCCGATCGTGCATGGAATACTGTTCTCACCTCTGGGACGGTTCCGCCAAGTACCAGCTGGAGGCGCTTGAGGCGATAGAGAGGCGTGCCAAGAGGCTCATAAACGACAATGACCTAGTAGGCAAAAAGCTCCAGAGCCTCGGTCACCGCCGCAGAGTGGCCAGCTTATCGGTCTTCTATCGGATACACTTTGGAGAGTGCGCTGCGGAACTGCACGATCTCGTTCCGCCATCCCCGTTCTTCCATCGATCGTCGAGGCGCACAGATTCTAGGCATCGCCATATGGTGGACGTTCCATGTACCCGGACTAAGCGGTTCGGTTCCACATTCTTTATCCGAACCGCGAGGGACTGGAACATGCTTCCTGAGTCTGTGTTCCCCGACGAGTACAATATGGGGGTCTTCAAGCGTAGAGTGAACAGGTACCTTCTAGGGAAGCGCGTTCCATCTTAGACCGCATCTCAGCTTAACATCAGGCGAGATTGTGGTCAAGCGCTTCCCTATTACCAATAAAAAAAAAAAAAAAAAAAAAAAAATTTCATGTGAACAATATTTTTCTAGTTGAATACTTTATAATCAAACATTTTTTTGTTTCACTCTCGACTTTTAAAGTAAGGAGTTCTTAGCGATAAATGCATTCTAGCACAAAGACAAAAACTTACTACATATACAATATACATATTTTAAATAATTTAAAAAACTTCACATGAAATTATACAATAGATGTTTACATAAATGCCAATTAGCAAGTGTGACACTGCGAAAAGTTACGTCAATTTTTTTTTTAATTTAGAGCAAAGAGAAGCAAAAAACACTAACCTTTAGGTACAGCCTGTTTCGTCTGCGTATAGAACATGAGATACAATCCCGAGAAAGGTGCGTCCCTTGCTAACGTCGGTCCCAGTCCACATGACAGTCCTCGTATGCCTTCGCCCTTGTATATCGCCTTTAGAGCCCCGCTCAAACTATTGTATTTATACACGCCTGATTCGTATCTGCAAATTTATAAGAATTTTATTATTTATATGACTTAAAATTAATCAGAAATGAAGTTGCATAAGTTAAATAAGGCAAGACACTCCGATTATCGGAACCTAAATATTCCAATAGGATAGGTTCTATTTCATAAATACTTATAAAAATAGACAGCTCTTTATAAATAAATGTGTGAACTGTGATGTCAATAAGAATCGAATATTATGTTATCTATTATTTATTGCTTCATTAATTATTTAGTTTAATTATTTAATACATCCACATAATAAACTAGTGGTCCGCCCCGGCTTCGCCCGTGGTACCTACGTGTTTAAACTTTCCTATCTCTCAAGTTGGATCGAACTGCACATGGTGTGCGAATTTTATTATAATCGGTAAAGTGATTTAGGAGTCCATTGAGGACAAACATTGTGACACGAGATTTATATATATTAAGAATTATTATGTAGTATAGCTACATAATAATATGTGAATGCATTAAATAATTAAACAGTTAACATTATAATATAGTGTATTAAAAAATGAACCAAACAATTTTGCATAGTTTATTGATTAACATAAACTTTCTTTGTAATTGAAATTCAGTGCGTCTTTACATAAATTATTGGATTACATTGTATAAGAATGTAAATGTATGCAAATGATAGGGTTACTGCGTTTTAACTCGTGACAAAATTGCATGTGTAATGTTACGTTGAACTTTATTTAGACTGAAAACTAGTAAACAGTACATTGAACGGATTTTGATATGACTTTATGTTACATTGTACAGTTCCTCTTCCATGTTAACTATGTTCTATTATGTTATGTCCATAAAAAGCAAGGAACCTAACTGGTATACCTAAAGTTGGAAATTTTGAAAAAACTTCATTTTGGCGGCAAGAGATGAAACATGTGCCAATCGATAGTACATCAAAATACAAATAGGAAATACTCTTTGGTAAAATGTCGTAATTGATACGGTTTCGGAATAAATAAGGGTTAAAAAAAATATTTTTTTTTTCAGTTTTTTGAATTATTTGTTACTTTTTACACTTAAAGGTTAAAACAAAGCATATAAAACTTCTAATTTGTAAAAAAAGGGTTTTAAAATGTTGCATTACTATCTAAACCAAAGTAATAAACCAACTTTGGGCTAGGGATACGCACGTGCGGTGCGTCACTTATTACAAATTAGAAGTTGTATATGCTTTGTCTTAACGTTTAAGTGTAAGAAGTAACAAATAATTCAAAAAACTAAAAAGAAAAATTTTTTTTTAAACTCTTATTTATTCCGAAACCGTAACAATTACGACATTTTACCAAAGAGTATTTCCTATTTGTATTTTAATGTACTATCGATTGGCACATGTTTCATCTCTTGCCGCCAAAATGACTTTTTTTTTTATCGCAAATTGGTAGGTATACCAGGCTTCATACTAAAATGTCCCATGCTCTTTCTTTTTTGTCTCCGATTTTCCAATTCAAGTGTTTTATTTATTACGTTTACAGGAAAAGATTTAGGTCACCGTATCGAAGATTGGAAGAATACTAACTACTCTCTAAAATATTTCAACTAAAATTGGGAAAACCTTATCTGTACGCCATCTAACGCTCTAATACTTCCTACTTTTGAATATGCAATCTCGTAAGTTTTAATTCTGCTCATATATTAAAACTTACGAGATTGCATCATCTGCTCATATTGTAATTTAATATACTTACGGTATACCATCGAAAGTTCTAAAATTTCGAACTTTTGAATACGCAATCTCCCATCTAGGGCATGCACCCGGGTTTACCCGGTTCCGAAAAACCCGGGTAAACCCGGGTTTTTTGATGATCTTGAGAACCGGGTCTGAATAGTATGAAACCCGGTTCTCCCGGTTCCGACCAAAATATTAAAATATAAAGTATTATTTATACTTTGCTGCATTATTTTAACAAATTTATTATATCTGGCAACGTCAGACTCACGTGCATCGCGAATTTTCGTGCCACGCATCAAGCGTGGCTCTAATTGGTTGTCTAACCTTAGATGCTATAAGTTTCCTACAGGTATTTTACCAAAAAAAAATAAGGCTTCGAAAATGACAAAAATTAGGCTACTGAAATTATTTTTATTAGATTTGTCGTGAATTTGAAAAGCTGTTGATTTTACTGTTTCATATAATGATCCAGTCATGTTTTGTTTTTGGTATCAAGCTGAAATTTATATAGAATACTCAAGTCTTCGGTCCCTTGATGCTGTGAAAAAGTCAAACTCACAAGCCAACGCATCAAAAGATACAGCCGTAAATGCTGAAAATTTTCGCAAATTTCGTCATTCCTAACCTAACCTAACCTAAACCTATAGGGTACTTCTCATGAACACAGAGCTTTTAAATTTGGTAAAAGTTTAACGTCTTATAACACAGATAAAGGGAAATTTTAAAGTTACAACATTGTAAAAATAGGTTTGTTCGGAGCCCTCGGAGAGCGAGTCCGACTCGCACTTGGCCGGTTTTTTGCTTTAAAGTGTGCAGTTAGTGAATAAGGTTTAAGTTTATATGTGATATTATGATAATAAGACTGATAAATCAAGAGAAGTATGGAAATTTTGTTTCTTTATTAATTTAATAAAATAAGACACAAGCCGCGTAAAATAAAAGGCCCATCAGGTACTTTTACAGTTACTTTTATTTAATTTCGTTTTTTTTCCGAGGTATTATAAAAGAACCGGGTAACCCGGTTCTACCCGGTTCTGAGCTCGATTTGGAACCGGGTTTCAGAAACTTGGAACCGGACTCGGTTCTGCATGCTCTACTCCCATCCTTTATTTGACTCATCGTCTAACTCACCTGGTCTTAATAACAGTAATCGGTATCAACGCCACGCCGCTCATGGTCCTGGCCACAACGCCCAATCCTATCGCCTCCAGGGCCGTCAGATCCTGTCTATTCTTGCCCAGCTTGGTCTGCAACCAGTGCAGTGAGGAGAAGTAGAGTCCAACACCAGGCACGCAGCGGGCTACCGAGGGTACCATCCCCCGCCATAGCCCCGCGATTTGCTCCTGGCGCACTATGTTCATGAACGTCGTGATCATGCCGGGTTGGATTCGGCCGCTGGAAAATTCGTTTTGTTTTTAGACTTTTTGGGTGGAAAGCGAAGTTTTGATACAAGTAGAAATGTAGATATAATGCCTATCTAAGGATAGGAGATTAGTTTGCCAATTTCGATCTAATATGATTCAGGAGAGTTAGTAAACAAAGGAGTGATAAACATCAAGTTTGATAAGAAAATGGTAACTACCTATGTAGGACGATTTTCAAAGTCGCAAACTTTCATTTACAACTGAAGCTAAAGGAAGCATTCACAGTGAGCTGAAAGTTTGATATTTATATGAGACTAGCTGTGCCGCGCGGTTTCACCCGCGTGGCTCCGCTCCTGTTGGTCTTAGCGTGATAATAAATAGCCTATATTACTCGTGGATAATGTAGCTTTCGAATGGTGAAAGAATTTTTAAAATCGGTCCAGTAGTTTATGAGCCTATTCATTACAATCAAACAAACAAACAAACAAAGTTTTCCTCTTTATAATATTAGTGTGGATTATGAATATGAGTGATGATAGGCTGAATTACTATTTTGCATACTTACTCGACTGTCGTCGCAACAACATTATGAGTTGGATTCTGAAGCCTTGTCTTCACTAAGTCCAATGGTTGGAAGAGAATAGTGCTAAATGTTCCGGAGAAAGACCCCGCGAGGAATGCTTTAAACACCGGATGATACTGTAACAAGCAATTGTATTACATTAGTCATAACATAAATATCTTAAATTGTGAAATATTTAGACTACTCGATAATTTGGTTAACACAATTGTAACGGATCAAAACTTTGATAAACTCCGACCCTCGCGCCACGAAAGTCGTTCTGTTTTAGTGATAACTACAACTTTGCTCACGATAACAATTTTCTTCATTGATTTGATCATAGTTTACATCAGAATGTTTTCAAAACATTGGATAGTGGAATTGAGTGTATTCAGTAAACATTAATTCTAATATTCTTTACTTACATTAGCAACAATATCCATTATGATACAATATATGCCTTCCACTAAAGAAAGTTGTACAGTTGATGTCAAGTGATATCTTGCGGATAAACCCCGAATTTGTAGTATTCAAAATTGTAGAGCCAATAGCAAAGGAAACGTTTAAATTGATACGGATTTGGGTATAATTTTAAATCGTATCCGAGTAGTCCGAATAGTAGATGGGGTTGACGCGGTACATCAAAGTTATAGTCATTTTTTGTAGGAGCCTGCTCGAAGATTGATACATGTATGCAGTAGCCAGAATAAATTTTAAAAAACAAAAGTCCACAATAATTAACACCCTGCAAAGGTCCTTTAACACAATCACAAATAGAGTTTTAATTGGGAGAAAGGAAATCTCGGTAACAAACGAATTTAGCCATTAGGAAGAACACAAAGGAGTAGAAATAATATATTGGTAAATGGTTGAAGGTACTAGAGAAACGCGTGCGCACAACACGGTTGTTACTCGAGTAATGGAGAGATATAAGTGTGGCAACGCGATAAAGCGGAGTAATTTATAGGGTCCTTTATCGGCCGTAGACTACTGTTGGGTGAGTGAGGTCAGAGGTCGACCCCAGCCGATATCAATGATCCACGCCAGGGGGTAATGAGAGGGCTGTTACAATACTTAAACTTATGTATAAGACTTTTTTCCGCAATGAGATAAAGCGAAGTTGGAACCCCACAGTATCTCACTAAATGTACTTGAATTTATACATTTCACTTCACTAGATACACACATTCAAGATACTAGTGTTCATTGACATGTAGGAAAGATAGCCAGAAGGTAAGTAATTAATGTTTATTTCATTAGAATTAATTACCTACTTACTTGTTTAAGAATCTAAATGTTAAGCCTGAATAAGTGATTATAATCAATAAAATCAATTTTACTCAGTAATTACGAATTAAAGTAGCATTTATATTGGATTAATTATTATAACTTCATTTTGTTATAAGAAGTGTGTTGAACCTTGGTTGAACATGATTTTGCATATTTTGTCTCCACTAAAATATTTGTATTATATTTCTAACTTATATTCTATTTATTCTAGTATACCGTATGTTATTCTTATGAAGTAATAAAGGCGAAATATTTTAAACAAATAACTTATATATTTTTATGTAAGAGATATTATAAATTCTGCTATAATTTAGGAAACTTATTGCATCAGCCATATAAAATTTATTATGTTTCTCTCCATAATACGCGGGTACCACCAGAAGGAAGGTACCCGGTCTTTTGGGAGGCTTACGTGGGGACACAGGTCCAACACGCAGAGGCCCTTTAGAGAATTATATAAAACTAGCGGTCCGCCCCGGCTTCGCCCGTGGTACATGTTTACGTTTTCTCTACATAAGAACCATCCTCGTACTTCAAGGAATATAATAAAAAAAGAATTATCGAAATCGGTTCAGCCGTTCTCGAGTTATGGAATTACAACGAAAAGTGGCATTGATTTTTATATATTAGAAGATTTATTATTATTATTTTATTTAAATTCGAATAAATTATGACTTAATATGTGACAAACTATTGTAATATGTATTTCGAAAAATTAATTTCAAAAGCCTTTTGCATCTATTTTGTGGTACAAAAGCACTTCTGATCTATATATATTATATAAAAATAAAACCCGTTTCGCGTTGTCACGGCATCACGTGTGAACAACTGAACCGATTTCGATAATTTATTAAATTGTTACATGTAACCTAAACAAAACAGACAAAAAACTACGTTCCAAACATACAATATCAGATAAGCATATTTTATATAGCCATTAGTTTGTTCAAAAACATATTTACATCTCCAGCATAGTAAAATCTGATAAAGAAACTTCGTCATCTCACTGACCCAAGACATCCTAACAACATGAAAATTACTAACTACATCATAGTATTTAAAAACAAAGTAAATTTCCGCTGTCTGTCTGTCTGTGTGTATGCTTAGATCTTTAAATCTGCACAATGAATTTTGAAGCAGTTTTAATAATAGATAGAGTGAATCCATAGGAAGATATCAGACTCAAAATTAGACAAAAAGTAGTATAAATTAATGTTGCTTCCCATCTGGCTTTTCCTTCATGTTTTAGATTTTTAAAACTATGCAAAATATTTTATTGCGCTATTTTAATAGATAAGGTGATTCAAAAGGGAGGAATTAGTATATAATTTAAGACAGTGCAGACGAAGCCACAGGCTGAAAGCTACTATAATATAGAGACAGCTGCAAATTTAAATCACTGCAAACAAGCTTGAAGACAAATAATAATTATCATTGGTGTTGTTGCTACGACATGTCAAACCTTCTTGATAACCAAATGGAACAAACATAGTATAAGTTGATTAATATTTATTTTTAGCACTTAATAATGATTTTTTTTTTCACTTATAATTACATTTATAGACTCTTACAGTGATGAATCAATAGTAACAAGAAATTGCTTATTGAATTTCCACAAAAAAGAATGATTGAATATAAACAGTTCATATATTGGATTTATAACACCAATCACAATACTTGCAAAGCTTCTTTCAAGTAAGAAATAGGTATATTGTATTAAACTTATGGAAAGTATTGCAAGTATAATAAATCCTTAAAATTAATTGTATTCAAAACAAATTCATCAAAATAATGTACTTTTGAACTTTTTATTTGCTTATTTTACACAATTTACTAGTGGTTGAATTATTTTAAGGGTGCAGTATGTTTATATAAAAAAAAAGGCTTGTTGATGTTTATCAAAATTATTGATAAATATTTAAGAAAGTTTTATCAGTATGTAAAGTGCCTAATTAGGGTATGTATAAGAGATAAAACTTAGTAGTATTTCTAAAAATTGACAATATATAATATATTCACAAGGTCTGTGTAGAAGCTCATTAATATTTGTAAAATATATTAGCTATAATTAGTTTTAGAACAAAGTGATACAAAATGATAATAAAGGTGAAGATGTAATGACTTGAAATATTTAAAAAACATACCTGAGGATAAAGAGGTCTTTCCATGTGTCAACTCAATAAGCTAACCAAATAGCGACTAAACTTTTATAATTAAAAAACAGCTATGTTTACTTACCAAGATTGCGATTTGAAAAATAATGATGAAACATGACGTCTGATAAAGCAGGAATGAATATTCATTGCGTGAAACAGTTAGTAGTTAGGTCACAGAGGACATTCTTATCAGAACAAACAAGTCTGCTGGGGGCCCACACTTACGTCGTTATCATTCTTCAGGTCAACGGGCGCTGTGTCGATCGCCCATCCATTCGAATACGCTCCTAACTGCGACATCACAAATTATTATTTCATGGTCTCATTGTTAAAACGTTTCGAAAACAGATAAACATACGCTTGAAATTTGCTCAAATGTATGTACCTAGTTGCGCTGCGATTTTGCGAAAAGTAAACAATCTCATTTGCCAATTCGTTTAAGGATTACTACTATATAATATATTACTTTGGATTAGGTATGTTATATTTTGAGACCTTTTCGATTTAATGATATACTATAAATAATAATCTCTACGATAATAATTCATATCCATGACGTTTATTTTGACATTTTCTAATTTCTTACACTTCACGCAATGTCAGCTGTACTCAATGACTAAGGCTGTACTCAACACTTCAAAAGTCAAAAAAACTGCAATGTCAAATTGACATTGCAGTTTTTTTTAAGAAATATGTTCATCATTGTGAACAAGATTGTGAAGATCTGCGAATATTAATTATTCGTAGTTTTTGGATTATAAGATTTTTATTTTACTGGTATATAAAATATATACATAAATTACAATTACCGTACTCGGAATATAGGTGGGATGGCGTAGGCAGACTAAAATATAATAC
This sequence comes from Colias croceus, assembly GCF_905220415.1. Classification (NCBI taxonomy): domain Eukaryota; kingdom Metazoa; phylum Arthropoda; class Insecta; order Lepidoptera; family Pieridae; genus Colias; species Colias croceus. The sequence goes on from NC_059547.1 coordinate 3,715,085, forward strand.
TGCCTTGCGGCTAGCCAAACAAAAAATCGAATATATTTTATAGTCGTTTAAATTATTGTGGTTTTTCATCACGATAGCATAGTAATTTTATCAGTCTTCTGGAGAGCTTCAAGACGGCAATGGAAGCATTAGTTCCTCATTTAAAAAAATATTTCAACATATTACTAACTATATAGGTAATTTACTTAGAGTAATTTAATCATTGAGCTATTATTACTACGTATAGAGGAGACACCATGAAGAAAATCTGTGCGCCAAGCGCGGCGGCCGCGGCGCGGGGCGGCTAGTGAGTCATAGATTAAGCGATGTCATCGACTCACCGCCATTATAGAGGCGAAAATTCCTAAATATTCTTAGGTTTATTGCTCTGAGATTCTGCCTTTTACCAATTAAGAACAATCAATGTAACAAAAAAAATATAATTAATATAATAAATAAATTATAAATAAACTTATGAATTAAAAACTTTTCAATTAAAACCAATCAATGTAACAAAAAAAAAATTGATACGTAGGTATGTACCTACTTAATTTATTTTCATATTTTCATGTTTTAAACTTTTTTCAAATAATATCCACAGTAACTACAATATTTTCTCAATGTGTATAATTATTATTTTCCACAATTAAAATTTACGTCATTTTACTATCTAAACATCTTTCATACCAAATGCCTCGGAGCAATTAACAATAATTGCTCCGAGCCAAATTACTCCAGTCAGTCAAGACAATCAATTCACAATAATTCCAAAGGTTGACAAGGTTGCAAAATGAGATTTACTGTCGTCCCAATGAACCATTCACTTGACCGAAGTTTGAAAACTTTTGGAATTAGAGTTAAATTTTCGATTTCGAATGTCGATTCTGACTGATGTAAATGCCATTTCTTAAATTTTGAGTCTATGACAAAAGACGCAAAATGGCGCCAAAAATTTAGCTCGAACCAAGTTTTAAAAATGCTTAAATAGTTAATTACCGATGAAAAGTTATTTCTTGTTGCACTTTGCCGCATTACTTGAATAATTATTATTAGTGCAATATCGTAACACTTTCGAGGGCATATTTGATGAGTTTCATGGTTTTTTGTTATAAAACACACAAGAAATGAACGTGACCATCGCGCTAAAGCGACTGTCGTCTCCATACGTATTTCTCAATGAATTTAATTAAAACCACATTGCGTGCTAACGATGCAAGTACATATCGCCGTCCCCGGAGAATAAAATGATAACTGCCATTACCATAGTTTTCTTATTACCTATGCGATATTTTAAGCCTACGTAGCCTAATATTTTTCTCCTGTAATCCACAAAGTTATAAGATATTACAATAATATTCACTGCTTTTTTCACGGGTCAGCACTGATTTGCCTCGCATTTGTAGTCAGACAGACCCTGTGTCATTCAGCACTTATTCATTATTCAGTTATAGAGCAGGCTCCAAGGAGATGTTCGTTTGCAAAAATAGCGGATCTAAATCTGACTTCTGATATATATTGTATAGATCCCAGACATCCTATAGACAGATGTTACCAACCAGTTTTGTGGTCCCCCTCCCCCCCATCCCGGTAATTAAATATGGCATACAAAGAAAAAAATAAAAATTTCCAAAACATGTCGTGTGTGGTATCAAATGAAAGATCTTATTGAGTAGATCACGAATATATAGCATACTATAACATTTCTTACACTTTCTCTAAGATTTTTTAGAAAATTTACGAAAATGCTCCATTTTTGAGTTAACTTTAAACCACTAAGTATAGATTGAAAACTCATGAATATATTTTTTAAATTATTATTTTAAATAATTAACAATAGTCCATTGTCAATATCAATAGGTACCTTCAAGAAGCTTATATCCTCTAATACACTGGAGATTGCACTATGACCATTAACTTGAAACAAGAAACTATGACATTCAATGACGTCAGTCATGTTTTTTGTCTCTTTCTGTCGAGTGACCACGCTGGTTTGTAAATTCAGGATTTTTCAAAATAGAAAAAACTAAAAATCATGGTCTATAAATAATAACGACATATATTTTTAACAGTATTTATATTATAATATTATGGTCATACTTTATAGGTAGCTACATACAATTTTAATTGGTATAGAATGATAGTTATAAATAACTTTTAGCTACAAAGCTTGGATATGAACCGATATATAGCATTAACATCCTTTGTAAATAGAGGAAAGTTGTGTTTTGCATCAGATGCTGTTTACCAAATTGTTAGCTACTCAGATCTTCTTTTTAAACGCGTTGCTTCGACGGGTCAATTTCAAGCCAGAATCATCAAAGAAAAACTGTTTATAGCAGCCTTGCACAAATTTTCTTTACAAAGTTTATTTTTCAAAAGGTATTTTTTTCTGGGTCGTAATCCTCAGTAATTTTACCCTTGATGGGCACATATATTTCTTTTTATTTTACTTTTTGGAAAGCTGAAATACCTAAAACAAAAAATATGAGGTAAGTTAAAAAAGTATAAATTTCAATGTAAAAACGAACAATCTTATAACTACATGTGAGTGCAATACCGATGTCGAGTGTTGTTTCATTACTAGTAAAAATCTTGAAAATGGTGTTCTAAATTTCATCATAATATTGTTATTACAATATATTCTCTTCACTATCCATAAAAACTCGTCATCATGGTTACCTTACTTGTTAATTTTGTTTATTGAAAACTTGTTGAAAAATGATAAAGTATTAGGAAAATAACAAATTTAACATGAATGCTTTCTAAAATGATGCAAAATTTTACAATTTCTGCCATTGAAATGATTCTAAACAGGTAAATGCAGGAGTATTGAGGAATATTGTAAATAACGTAAATATACACTTGCCTGTGAAATTCTATGCCAGAATTTGGTGTCCAAACACTTCTGCAATTTTGCACAATATAATGCATTCTTTATATTGGGAAAATATTCATTAAATAAGCAACAATATTAACTTAAATATTCGAAGCGACGCAATTTTTTTGACACACATGCCATATTGACAAAGTGAGAGTTGCTACAATTTTATTATGGTGACTACCCATAATCAGGGAGTATCGCTTTTTAATAATTGGTTCAGATACTTAGTTTATTTAGCATAAATAATAATTGTCTCATCCAACAATGCTTCTGAATGACGTTGTTGGCAATTTATCAACAAACTCATGTACAAAAACTAACCTTTTGCACAGAATATTACAGCATACATAGTAGCCTTGGGAAAACTTCGTATTAACAGTGGCAATACCAAGTTAGGTGTGAAAGTGATAAAAAACATGAACTGGGCAATATTTTCTTGTTACACGTCAATGTTCATACCGAAATCTCCAGTGTATTAGATATAAGCTTCTTGGGTACCTTATATGTAAGCACAACGTAGTACATATCTGTCAACTGTGATGTAAGTACTTTGGTAGTTATTTGAATTCTTTTATATTATTCGAATAAAAAAAGATACTCTAAGGATCAGTATCTCATTGGTATAATAATAATTAATAATTTTGGTTATAGCTCGATCTTCTAGACATCGTCACAGCCATATTATCATCCATCCATCCATCCATCCATTCAGCCCGGATAAGTCCACTGTTGGACGTAGGCCTCCCCCATACTGTGCTACAGTTGCCGATCTTTGGCTTTGCTTAACCATCTGCGCCCAGCTGTCTTAACTATATCATCCGTCCATCTAGTGGGAGGGCGTCCAACAGTGCGCCGTCCGGTTCTTGGTCGCCATTCAAGGACCTGTATTCCCCAACGAGCATCGGTCCTGCGGGCTATGTGGCCTGCCCACTGCCATTTTAGTTTGGAGATTCTGAGAGCAATGTCAGTTACCTTCGTTCGTCTGCGAATTTCCGTATTGCGGATCTTGTCGCGCAGCGAAATTCCGAGCATTGCTCTCTCCATAGCTCGTTGGGTCACTCTTAATTTATTTATCAGGCCCTTTGTAAACGACCATGTCTCTGCGCCATATGTTATAACTGGCAACACACACTGGTTGTATACTTTTGTTTTTAGGCATTGCGGTATGTTTGACGAGAAGATCGTGCGTAGCTTCCCGTAAGCTGCCCATCCTAGTTGGATTCGGCGGTTTATCTCCTTCTCGAAATTGGATTTACCTAGCTGGATCGTTTGTCCCAGGTATATATATTCCTTGACAATTTCGAGTTCACAGCATCCCAGAGAGACAGGTTTAGCTTCGATGTGGGCATTGAACATAATCTTTGTTTTATCCATATTCATCTTTAGGCCTACCTGTTGAGATACTTTATGGAGGTCTTCTAGCATTTTCTTCAGGTCATCAAGAGATTCCGCCATGAGAACTATATCGTCTGCAAACCGAAGATGAGAGAGATATCGCCCATTGATGTTTATCCCTGATTCTTTCCAATCCAGAAGCTTGAAGATGTCTTCTAAGGTGGCAGTGAAGAGCTTGGGTGAGATCACGTCTCCTTGTCGTACGCCTTTTCGTATAGGGATTGATTTTGTGTTCTGGTCTTGGAGACGGACTGTCATATTGGCCTTGTTATATAATCCTCTCAGTACTTCGATATACCTACTATCTATTCTGCATCGTTGAAGAGCCTGAAGTACAGCCCAGGTTTCCACCGAATCAAACGCTTTCTCGTAGTCCACGAATGCTAAACAGAGCGGCAGATTATACTCTTCGTACTTCTGTATAATCTGCCGCAGCGTGTGGATATGATCCATGGTACTAAATGATTTGCGGAAACCGGCTTGCTCGGGAGGCTGGGAGTCATCCAATTTTCGTGTTATGCGGTTTGTCAAAATTCTGGAAAAAAGCTTGTATATGTGGCTCAAAAGTGAGATAGGTCTATAATTTTTTAGGAGTGTCTTATCACCCTTCTTGAAAAACAAAACCACTACGCTTTTGCTCCACGACTCTGGTGGGGTAGCGTTCAGGATAACGGAATTGAATAACCTTTGTAGGACTTTTAGTATTGGTTTTCCACCAGCTTTAAGTAGTTCAGTTGTAATACCGTCTTCCCCTGGGGCTTTGTTGTTTTTCATTTGTTTGAGAGCTGATCTAATTTCATACAAGCTAACATCTGGGATATCATCGGTATGATGGCGAGTAAGCTTGGCTCTTTTATCTTTTTCATTCGTTGGCGGCTGGACCTGTGAAGCATATAGATTGCTGTAATACCTTTCGATTACTCCTAGCATCTCTGACTTGGACGAGACAAGAACATTGCTTTCGGTCTTCAGCTGAGTCATCTGGCTATGTCCGATGCGGAGATCCCTTGCAAATACTTTGGAGCCTTTATTTCGCTCAATTGTATCTTGTATGTGGATCGTGTTAGCTTTCCTAATATCATATCTCAGTGACTTGGAGATCTGCTTGTTAAGTTGTGAGTAATGTTCTTTGTCCGTCGACGTTTGTAACCTCATTTGGCGACGTTCTTCCATGAGTTTTAGAGTTGCTTCCGAGATCTTTTGGTTTTTAGTTTTGCGGGGCGCCTTGAAATGCGTCAAACCAGCTGAATATATAGTTTTTACTATGGAGTCATTTAGGTCGTCGACAGAATCAAGGTCTTGTAGCGCTTCGAATTTATTATGAAGTTCGAGCTGAAAGCTTTCTTGTTTTTGGAAACTTGGATTTAAACGACGAAAAGTGGGTCTGACTAGTTGCGATCTTTCCATCCGAACATTGATATTATATTATGCCATATTATACCTACATTTAACTTTAATCACAATTTTTTATCTTGAAAGCTGAACTCAAGAGGTCTTTATAACATTAGAGGTTATCGCATAAATAATATCGATGCTTTACAGCCAATAAAGGATAACCGCCACCTATAAAATTGTTCATGAGAGTGGTTTAAAGTGAAAAATATAAAAAAAAAATTCATAAAAAAAATTGTATAGACCCCAAAAAGCTGGAGATGTATACAATATAGCATTGAATTTAGTACTTATTAAATGACGTTTTTATTTTTCCATTATATAGCGCAAAATACAATTTACTGTCGCTTATCCTCAAATGGTTTTTATTTTGTAAACAGGAAAAATGGCATAAGTGTAAATACTTGAATTTTTTGCTTGAGCATAAATGACGTAATTCTAATTTAAATGTTATATACATCGAAGAAAAATGTCACAAGCAAAAGTTTTAGGGAAAAAATATAGGTAAATACTGTGTAAGGAGCTACCGAATAAAAATTAACAGTATGCAAAACTGTATAAAGTTAAATTTTTTAACGGAAATATTTTGCATAAGATACTGAAACTTGCTTTGCCCCAAATTTTGCTTTAGGGATGTAAATAATTAGAAGACATCAATATTTATCAAATCAGTCTTTATTTGACGTATTAATAGCACATAACATAAGCATCACAAAATCAAAAACAAAATAAAAAAGCATCTCCGACGAATGGCTCTTACATAGCCGAGCTCAAATTAACTTAAAAATAACAAAGGTAATTTTTTTTTTATGTCAGAGCAAGTAAAGGAGCAGGTGGGCCACCTGATGTTAAGTGGTCACCACCGCCCATAAACACTTGTAACACAAGGAGTGTTACAGGTGCTTTGCCGGCCTATAATGTACAAATAAGCTCTTTTCTTGAAGGCCCCAATGTCGTAGTTGTTCGGGAACACCGCAGGTGGCAGATCGTTCCACAGTTTCACCGTACGCGGAAGGAAGTTACGGGTAAAGCGGACAGTGGTGGAGCGCCAACCATCCAGATGGTGCGGATGGAACTGGTTTTTACGGCGTGTGGTCCGGTGGTGGAACTGTGCGGCTGGTATAAGGTGGAACAATTCCTCAGAGCACTCCCCGTAGTAGATTCTGTACAGTATACAGAGAGACGCAACGTCTCTCCGCACTGACAGTGGATCGAGCCTATCGGAAAGCCTACGCTCATCGACAATTCGAGCTGCTCGACGTTGGATGCGGTCAAGTGGAAGGAGTTGATACTGTGGGGCTCCGGCCCAGAGATGAGAACAGTACTCCATATGCGGTCGCACCTGAGCCTTGTACAGCTGAAGTCGGTGGGGCGGCTTGAAGTACTGTCTCGATCTACTAAGCACACCAAGTTTTTTCGAGGCTAATTTAGCTTTCGCTTCCAAATGACTGCGGAATTGAACGTCACTCGAGATTTCAACTCCGAGGATTCCGATTTTCGGCGATATACTAAGGGGAGTACTCTTAAACCGAGGTTCTACGACAAATGGGGTCTTTTTAGCGGTAAACGCGCAAACCTGTGTCTTTAGGGGATTGAACTCGACAAGATTAAGTTCGCCCCACTCCGAGACTTCTTGGAGAGACGACCCGACTTCAGACACAAGTTTGTTTCGACTCTCATTGAGGCTTTCCTTTGAGGTGTTTGCACGGCCGGGATAAAGAGCATCCCCCGTATTGTCGTCTGAATAGCAATGAATGTTACTGATTTGTAACAAATCATTGATATGCAGAAGGAACAGTGTAGGAGATAGCACGCAGCCTTGTGGGACACCAGCGTTCACATGAAGAGGCTTAAAGCAAGAACCGTCGATAACGACCTTAATGCTCCTCTCTTCCAGGAAGCTGGCAACCCAATCGCATAACCTTGCAGGAAGTCCGAAAGATGGTAATTTCGCTAGAAGTGCCTTGTGCCAGACCCGATCGAAGGCTTTCGCTACATCCAAACTTACAGCCAATGCCTCCCCCTTACTCTCAACCGCCTCCGCCCATCTGTGAGTGAGGTACACCAAAAGATCACCAGTCGAGCGACCACTACGGAAACCGTACTGCCGGTCGCTTAACAACTGGTTCTCCTCCAGATACCTCATGAGCTGGCAGTTAATAATGGATTCCATTATTTTGGAGAGTAAAGAAGTGATGGCGATCGGTCTGTAGTTAGACGGATTTGAGCGATCGCTTTTTTTAGGGATTGGGTGGACAAGAGCAGTCTTCCACGAATTCGGGACAATGCCTTTGGCGTAAGAGAGCAACAACGTTACAATCGGTGCCAACTCAGGAGCACATGTCCTAAGCACAATAGGGGAGACTCCATCCGGCCCAGTCGACTTATGGATGTCAAGGGAAAAGAGAGCGTTTCGAACGGCACGTTGTGTGAAGCGTATATCCGCCATTGAATGGTTGCACCGCGGGATGGTCGGCGGTGTCATTCCCCTGTCATCAAGAGTCGAGTTCCTAGCAAAGAGAGCGCCCAAGAGTTCGGCTTTCTCTTTAGCGGAATGGGCCAGAGAGTCTTCGTCCTTGTGCAAAGGTGGAAAGGATGAACGACAAAAGTTACCTTGGATGGCCTTGGCGAGGGACCAAAACGCCCTTGTTCCCGAAGGAAGTCGCGCTAGTCTATCGCCAAGTGCACCAATATAACTAGATCTTTTAAATAGAATTCAACGTTTTGTAATTTTTATGTATATTTAATTTTGTTCTGTGTAGGTATTTCTCATAGAAAACATTACAAAAATTAAAAAAAAGAACTGCAACTTTAACAAACAAAGTTTTCTAAACATTAATTAAGATTAATGAAATCAGTCTTCTCATCGCGAAGCCGCTTGGGCTCGTAGGTTTGGGGAAACGATACCGATAACCACCATTCCAAACTGTTTTTAGACAGATAAACGACAAATAGGATGAAAACAAATTAGCATAAACGTATTTTTCATTTCTGCTATTTTATCCTAAGCGTCAAAATTTCTTCTGTTTCGGGAGGGAAAAAAGTATAAGCGACAAACTATTATTAAATATTTATAGGGACAAATGTAGTATCCGCCATTTAAGTGTTTAAAGACTAACCGGAAAATAACTGCTAAACACCAAATTAAGTCTCAAAAATGTTGCCTTTCTATATCAAACGACAATTTTGTTTTTTGAAGGCACGAGCGTAAAGTACTAAATGAAATTTAACAAAAAATTACAGCGAAGAAAATTATCTTAAGCGCATATTTTTTTATACTTGCCTTCAGGCAAAATGGTTTAACGTTAAAATATTAAAAATTTACAGGAAGCCCAAAAAGTATAAAGGTTGTTTGTATTGAAATATTTTTGATTAACTACCACACAAAAAAATCTGTCGTTTAAGACGAAGAAATTTGGCCTTAGTCTTTGATTTTACTACCGCCTAACCGACTTAAAGTTTAACCTAGAGATGTGTGAACTAGACCAAACGACGCAGAAAAAAAAGAGCAATTCAGCGGTATATATAAGTCCGTTCTCCAAAAAATGGCGCTTATCCCTTTTTGGCTGTAAGCCATCGATATTATACAAAGCCCAGGGGTGTTAACCATTTAGATTTTAGACTATTAAATCGAACCATTCTAATAACATTTCAATGAGATAACAAACATACGTCACCCTACTAGCTTCCGCCCGCGACTCCGTCCGCGCGGAAAAATTAAGATTTTTTTTTCTTCGTATTTTTCCGGGATAAAAAGTATCCTATTTTATGCCCAGGATAATAAGGTATAATTATACCAAGTTTCATCGAAATCGAACCGTTAGTTTTCACGTGATGCCTGAACATACAGATTACAGACAGACAGACAAAAATTTTTTTAATCACATATTTGGGCTTGGTATCGATCCAGTAACACCCCCTGCTATTTATTTTTTCAATATTTTCAATGTACAGAATTGACCCTTCTACAGATTTATTATATATGTATATCTAAGACTAACGCGCGCAACGCATGTTATTGAATCACAATCATTAATTACCTCCTGTTTGTTTGACTCTAAATACGCACAGCACGATATCTACCACAAATAACAAAATAATTTACAAGCACTTTTAATTTATGATAGTACATTTTTACAAAATTGAATAGGTCCGTCTGTGATATTACATATTTGACTATGAAACCTAGTTCTTATCATGTACTCTTTAAGCTTAGGTATGTTATGCCGCTGACCCCAAATCTCCCAAAGAATAATTAAAATATAATACCTAATAAAATTTTCTAGAAAGTCGTATTAATTCAATTTCAAATTGTGTGTGAGTGTGAGTGACCGATGGAATATATTGCATAAAATTATAAAACAAAAAATTGTAATGTCGAGTCGAGCTCTCTTGGTATTTTAAATGCTATAAAACTAAATAGGTAGGTATAATATTATATCTTGGTATTATCAAAAAAAGCTTATTGTAAAAGGAAAACATGCAAAATAAAAACCATTTTTGTGATTATTATTTATTACTACGTACTTTCACAAAGTCTAAACTTCGTGAAACTTACAAAAATGAATCATAAAAATATATAACTATAAGAATAGAGGAATTTTATATAATGGTTAATCACAGTAACAACACAATAAATATAACGTGGAATGAATTAATTTCATTATAAAATGACTCAAGAATAGTTCTTGATAATTTGGAAAATACTTTATATTTTAGTCACCTTCGATGAACAATTAAAAACCTTTTAGGACTTTCAAAGGCACAATATTATTTTATAAAGATAAATATGCATAAGAAAAAAGCTAAGGAAGTCGGAAATTGGCATTTCACTTCAGATTAGAAGATCTTAAAGAATTAGGAGAACTAGTAATAAAATGCTTATATTATTATTTTCGTAAATAAAACAAATGCTAACCGACTTATTAAACTACAGTAAGATCAAAAGAATCTTACTTGTCATTATATTAAAGTAAATCCAATCATGGAATGAATGCGGAATGCAATATAAACTAGTACATTTATAAAATTTTAAACACAGATCAATTGAATATATTTCACTTATAGAGATTCTAAATACGCAGTTTGTATAATGGTCCTTATTGAGATTAAGACTCGAATAATATCGCCATTCTAAGTACTTTTTTTATGCTAATCAGAACTACTTATATAATCTATGGATTGAACATTTATTGACTGTGGCGGTTTCGCGCCAAAATTTCCATAGTTACGACAAGTTTATTGTTGGCTATGGTAATGTTTTTAATCTGTTTACATATGTCTTGTGTTGCCAAAGTTGATGCCGCTTTGGTTGGCGCCTTTGTTGGAGCCGTACTGTAAGGAGATGACGCCTTGACCCGCCCTCAGTTGTTCTTCGGTGAAGTTGCGTACGTTCTTCTCGGCCTCCTTTGGTCCTATTGACGGCATGCCGTAATTGTGGGCCTGGAAATAAGAGAAGTTATATATGTTTCTAATTTGGCTGATTTAGTGGACACTTGGATGAAATAGAAATTGAACAACACTTTTATCTTTTTACCTAATACCTAATACTTCGTAAAACCAATCTAATCTTCGTAAACCAAAATACAGCGTCTAATAAGAAAAATATCAAAAAATATGTTAAATCACGAAGGTGACTTCCGCCGCATTTAAAAATATAGAATGCCTGTTACTACTTATAATAATTAAATATCCTTCTTTAAAAATAATAAAATACAATTAACACAGTACCAACACCAGTTTATAATAATGTCGTGCCAGCTGACCGTTGTTTTTTCTACAGTAAACAGAGATGAATTTAACAATGGTGATGATAGTACATAATATTATAATAATCCTTACCTTTCTACCCAGCGACTGTAAGCAAATTACAACGGAATTGAGATTCTGCCTCTCCCACAGGTCGACAGTTTGGAAGGTCTCCTGGGCGGGCACACCGAACTGTTTAGCCGCTTCGAGGAACGCGTTGATGTTCTCCATGCACTTGAACGCCATTTTGGATTCGTTTATCTTCTTCACTTGGCCTGGTTTGATGCTGTTCGCGAGCCTGGAATGGAAAAAATTTTTTGTTATTGATGTAGTTAAATCAGATATTGTTGTGATTGCCTCCTTACTCCTTAGTATGGTGGAAAGTGAGTGAGTAAATGAACTGATTGATCCTGGATTCGCATTAAAGCCTATAAAAAAAGACGCTGTCTAACTAGATGCATAAGACTGATCGCATATGACATATCTTCATATAGGTAAAAAAAAACGTAAAAAAAAAACAAATGGAAAATGCCATTATGTTGTCAACCCTTCCCACCCACAAAGGGACACGTCACCGGTCACACGGAACTTCACTGACTTGGTCAGTTAAGCGAAATTATCAGGAAAATATCTTTTAACAGTTTTTTTTTCACTCTAATAAAAACAAACCCAATGAATAATGGACTAAAGATTGGGTGGGTCGTAAATTCAGGTTAATACAACATTAACGAACAAAGCAATTACCAATGTTAACTGAAACAGGCTATATTGGGTTTATAGTGAGCCTAACCAAACAGCTACATTAGCTGTCATCAAACTAATTGACGATTTTACCATCATGTTGTAACGTAACGGCACCAGTCTTGTACAGATTAAGGAAAAAAAAGAAGTTTTTTGCAATTTTCTCATAGGTTTTTTAACTTTATTGGATATTGTTTAGTTATACCTTTAGTTCAATGTTAGTTTAACGTAACCAATGTTAGAAAAAATATTACAATGCATACATAATGAAGTTATTTATAAATTAAAAAAACACTTTTTTGCACCAGTGTTGGACAGTTAAATTTTAATGATGGACACCCAGTTTTGGACAACATCCAGTTATAAACACCCATTTATGGACTGTACCTAAACCTGTTTTTCCAGTTATTTACACTTGGAGAAGACTTATATGTATCAATAGAATCTTGAAAATGATGATTGGAATACAATGAATCTGGGATGTATTTATAAAAAATTATATTTATTAATTATTTTGCATACTTAGAATATTTTAATTTCCATTTTCTAGGCAAAAATTGGATAAATGCATCGTTAAATACGAGTTGTGACCGTTAAGAAAAAACAATAGTGGTTATTTTCGTCAGGGCTGAGTAATATAACTAAAAAAAGTACTGCCACACATAATGCCACCATTTTGGGACCTCTCCTTCTTCGTCGTATTACTCTAGACAGAGCGAACGTGGTCAACATGAGGTTTGGGGGGTAGATGTTACCCGCTTCACGATGTTCCGCCATATCTCTCTGTTTCCTGGCATTCTGCTACACTCGTGAAGTGAATCGCCTATCTGAATCTGCCAGCAGCCTTAATCTGATCGGTCCATCGATATGGATAAATTGATTCCTAATTGTAGCACGAGGCAAAGAGCTTCTTATAAACTGTTGTCAAGATGGTGTGGATGAAATTTAAGCGCGTGTGCTGTATGGTGGTGGAATTTAGCAGCAGACAGCAATCCAAACAGTTCATCAGAGAACTCTCTATGATAGATGCGTTATAACACGCATAAGTATGACGCTTCTCTACGCAGAGATAGAGAATGAAGCCGAGAACGAGTCGCACAGCACATAATGACCCATTGTTCTAAAATATATTTGTGGAGGAAGGAAGGTGGAATTCCTCCATCGAAAATGGGAGGATTCTTGACCAGTCTACTCGACTGGCCGGCCTTTAAGACCCCTATGAATGATGTTAGAAAGTTGCATATATGCTCTGTAGCGAAAACATTTTGCTTGCGGGATTCAGAGCGAGGTGTCGCTACATATTATTCTTCATGTTTAGATCTAGATATTATGTTGTTGCCCCCATTGAGCAGACCTGAGGACTTTTAACTGATAGTTTATTGTGCAAAATTATTCTTGGCGCTTCACATCCTTCAGCGGCTTTTGTTACTTTATCCCCATTATTAAGGGAATTGATTGCAATATTGCATTACTAATTAGCCGCGGAGTGTAATTTTAACAAAAAATATCAATGTCCATTATTGGAACCAAAGCAAATCCAGTCATGGACAATTGTTGTACAATAATGGAACCCTATGTTTGAAATGGTCGTCATAGGTATATTATTAATCAGAGAGAAAAGAAAATACAGAAAAGCGCATGTAATTAATATCTTTAAAAAAAGTTTATTTTCGACATATGTCCATAAATGGATATATGCATAGAATTAAATCCAGTTATGGACACTGAAGAATTTTATTAAAACAACATAACCTATCTTGATACAAAATCATGTAATATTTCGTACACTTAACTACTATAAATAAAAATAATATCAAATTTTGCTAAGATTTATACAAAAATTCTTATAAACAAAATTGTGTCCTCACTTCCTTAAGGATTTCCTTAGTAAAAACGGATTTCTGAGAAACGAGTCGTAGCAACTAAACATAAAGTTATGCCATCTTCAAACATGTTGGCCGAATAAGATAAAGTTTCGTATTTTGATAGCTTATGAACCAAACTTTTATTCTAAGTATTGCCAAATTACATAACGTTAATTTTGGTCTTATTATTTAAATTTAAAATTTATTTTGTCCATTACTGGATGCTTGTCCACCACTGGTGCCGTTACCTTATATGTACTTCGAGGTTACGATATTGTCCTTTATTTTTTTTAAATTCATTATTAATTATATCAATATTATTTTCTGTATCGCTAATGTGATAAAAAAATATTTGTTAATAATATAAAATATTCAAAATATAAATATTATATGAGATTAAAATTTATATTAATATAATATAAATTTTAATCTTCTCAAACCTAGCACAAGCTTAAGTTATAAGGACTACCTACATTTTAAACAGAATCCGAAGATTTTTCACCAAAAGAGTTGAAAGATACATACTTGCACAGAAGGGTGCCATCTTTAAGTACTTCATAGAAGTTATCCATGTCCCCAGACACGTTGATGGGCTCTCCAGTTATCACCCTGATCCATTCTAAGCATTCTTCAGCAAGCTCTTCGCTGTATTTGCTGTTGATCTGGAATGAAGATAAACTCGATTATAACCACTTTCTTTACTCGCAAATATGGAGGGAAATTGAATATTTCTCTCTTTTGGACTTATACTCGATTCGCAATGGCTTGGGGAGTTAGAAGTTACACGTACATAATATGTGTTTTATTAATTAGGTATCCGATATGTCATTAAAAAGGTATGAAAACGGTAGGGTAGGTATGTAGGGTTAATAAAGTAAATTTAACAAATGAATAGTGCAATATTTGAATAATGAAAAATAATTCGTCTGTTTGCTCTATACATCGCAGTTGCTATTTGTGGATTGATTCATGGCATTCAAAGAAATTGAAATTCGCAGCATTTGAAGACTTTTTTTCTTTATCTGACTTGAAAAAACGAAATTTATCTTGCTGATTGAGTATAGTAATTTTTCTATATGCGATAAACGAGAGAAAAAAATCTAATATTATGATCTTGAACTTGTATAATGACCTAGCATATACGAAGTTTAAACAAAAAATTATAACTGAAAGACTTCCGTAGAGAATAGGTAGATATTATAGAATCAACTCTATTATAGAATAAAAACAGTGAAATGCAAAAAAATAAAACTTATTAAAGTTAATTAGTGTTATAATATGGATATTGGACAAGTGCTATAAAAATGTTTACTTGTTCAAGCCTCGAGAGCGACGTAACTAGGTCAACGCTTTATTAAATTTATTTTTATACACATTTTTTAAGCATTTTTTCCACCTGGCTTGCGTTACGCTCAAAATATATGCAGAATATTTTCTACTTTCTATTTTAGCTCCAAAATTATAATGAAAAAATAATCATATCAAATTTTTTGCCTTTTTTATTACACAAGGAAATATCATTCACCTTTTTTTCGGCGAATATCCGAGAAATTCTGATCATATTTTCACAATAATTACATACATCGATGTAATACCTAATTAAAGTAAAAATAATCATACCCCGAATTACATACGCATGATACATAAACCACAGTTGAAAACAGATGTTAAATACCAATTCAAGAAATTACTATACTTAAAATAACAACTGAATAATAATGGTATGCTTCATGACCAGTAACTTCTTTATAATAGTTATTATATTAAAAGGTGACGCGCAACATATTGCAATTTTCAACCTTCATTTAACAAGAAGAGAAATGAGGTCGGTTTAAGAGATGTCAGAACAAGGTCAATAAATGTGCAAGTAATAAGTATGTATTGTTATTGGAAACATTACATACGCTAATTCTTAATTTAGTACAAATTATTAGCGGTGACTACATTTTCCTCTTTTGTCGACTCGTCTGGTCAACGGTCAATTAAAACACATTTTCACTTTGATCTTTGACTAATTTTTTACGCTAAAATATACATATTTAAAGTATTGATAAACTGTTAATTTTTGTAAATAAATATTTTTTCATCAAGTTATTGGAATATATAAGGTTTTTTCTATAAGCGTTTAATTTAAATGCATGAGTGACTCTTTGCCTAGATGAGTACCTGTTACTGACGTAAGTTCATTCATTTATATTCCTATCATGCGGTTCTAGGTCCCTCAAGGCATATAAACAAAATTCCCTAAACATAATCTACTATCCGAAGCAATTCCCTGAACTTATCCCTGAACGTATCAAATAACCATATAAACGGGTTTTATAGGATAAAAAATATACCTGAATAAGGATAATAATTCAATCTCGAATTGCAATAATAAGATTCTATAAGATACACATTATTTAAGTATCTACCTATAATGTATATGGTCTAACTTCTATGTTGCATTCATGCATTTTTAATCAATAATGCAAGGAGAGGACGATGACCCCGTGACCTGCCTAGATCGAAATCTAGTTTGAAAGTTATCATTTCAATTGTATTTTATTATATTATTATATTGTTAGTAATATAAAATATAATCACTTTTATAGCTCTATATAATATTTTAATATTACCAGCTGAAGGAAAGCATGTAATTTAATGTATATTTTAATGAGAATAATAATTTTGAACATTATATGAAAATAGAGTAGTTATATATATAGTTAAAACTTCAATATCAGACGATATAGTTAACCGTGAAATTCATATTCAAGGCCGCAATGTATTAAAATAATATTTATTATTTATTTAATACAAAGATAGAGAGATAGAGTTTTACTATCTTCCGTGGCTACATTATGCATTTTGCTGTTTATAGTTTCAACAAGATACCAACCTACCTACAATTTTTATATTTCAAGTTTCAACATCCTTATGAAATATGAAGGTTTCGTATTGTCTTTTTCCTTTATATTATAATTATTATTTAAACCGATCGAAGTGAATAAATAAATTTTATCCTAAAACTTACTACTGACATAATAATTATATACTTAGAATAAAATACATGCATGTGCGAAACCTTATTTTATGCGAGTTTCGTCAATGTTAACCATTCGAGCCAAGGTCAAACTGATAAGGACAGGATAAATTGTATACGCGATTGTAATAATAAGCCATCTAACGTACGTAATATTTCAGTTAACTGCCTATTGATTTTATCTTATAGCACCAATATAGCACATTATGTTGACAGTATTGGGATATTGTACTCATAACTTTATTTCTAGTTATTGAGCTCGGTTCGTCTTTGTCTCACATAAAGAGGTAAGTAAGGGGCAGTATAATAACCTCTTTATTTCCAGACAGATTACGCTGTGAATTGAACAGACTGGCAAATTCCTCTTATGATCGCAAAAACCAGCCATGGTTACCTACTTATAAAATAAATACTACTAAACTAATAGTAATCTAATTACATAGGTACGAATCGATTCCTGTAGGATGATAAGCTTTACAGTCTGTAGCAACAATTACTATGACCACAATTACCTACTGGTTGGTTTCACAAGTACATAATATCCGATTATTATTTATAGGTACTTATTTATTCGAACTGATTTTTAAATCCTGTAAATCATCATTTATTAGTTAGTCAGGAATCCAAAATTGCATACCTATATTAACTTCTCCAGGATATTATATATGCCGAAACTCTAAGACAATATAAACAGAAACTGTCTCCTCACAAGATCGATGGACAAGTAATAAGATATCTGTATAATAAAATAAGAAGCAATACGTTACGTTTACTCTAGACTCGATTTCCATGACTCGATGAACCAAATAGCTTCAAGATAAAGCGACAACCGTCTGGCGCCAAACGTATTTTGTTATGGCCATTTACTGGTCAATAAAAACAATTTATATGGCTTAGCTCTTGATGAATTACATTAATGGATATAAACGTCTTTGAGATGGGTTGTCATCATTAAACCTCGTGTGCTAACCCACTTTTCTGTAGACTAGTTTTTATAAGGACAAGGAAGAAACGTACATGGAAGACAAAAACGTTGTTACAAGCATCCCTAACAAGTCAATTAGTGTTCTACACATCTGAGAAATTGATGGGAACTGAAGTTAGAAGACGAATGTCTGTCAAAGGGGATTATGTAAAAAGTTTTTCTTGATATAGAAATGAAGCAATAATATTATATTTAAGGGAAAAAAATATGCGTATTGAAATCTGCCTTCGTTCGTGATAACGTCGGTTAAAAAATAGTACTTAGTCACAGAAAAAGGTTTGAAATAAAAAATGCTTTCTGGTTTTAATATCAGTAGATGCGTCTCTCAGCTTGAGGCAAATGACCTAAATGTCATATTCAGGCTGCAGCCTCATAGAATAGTATTCTCTGTTACATTCAAAGCCTATAAATATAAATTATTTATCTTGAATATCGTAGCCGGGATTATCAATGTAAAAATGGTATGCTATCATTATTTTAACAAATTCACACATAGGTATTTCTTTTAAAATATTCTGGTATTTACAGACCTTTTTATCCTAACAGTTCATACAGAATAAACTTAAATGAAAAGGATTGTTTAGAAAGACTTTAATATGTGTATTTGTATACACTAAAAATTAAAATAAAAGGGTATGTAAAACTTAGAAAATGCATCTGGAAACATTTAGTTGCGTGTAAATTGAGGCCACAACAACATCTCTAGGCCGCATTACAATTAAATATATTACAGTTATTAGTGTTAATGAGATTTTCGCATTGTTCCACTTAACGTAGGGTTTTACAGTTCACTCCATGGTCAGGTTCACGAGGAAACTTACTATCGAATGAAATGCGTCGATTTCTCAATAATCAATTTGTCACGAACTGTACAGAAATACTTCATGTAATAATAATATAGATGACTCAATACTAAGAAATACGTAAAACAGTCTCGTTGGGTAAGGATACGAGACTGGAGCAAGATCGCAGGATGACGTAATACGCAAAGGATTCAGATGAGTCAACAGAGGGCAGACGTTATTAAAAACGGTCATACGTTGCCGAAATTTCTTGATTAATGCACGTAAATGACGATATGGCGTTGCAATGCAAAACGAGTCATGTAACAGTAAAATTTGCTAATGGTTTATACATTTTTAAAAGTAAAGAAGGACTAAGAAGAACAATTCTCTCCGTCTTGTTATATATATGTACGTCGAGACAACAAACTGAAATAATACAACCTATTAATCTTACGAGTTAGGAGAACAACAAATATAGCGCTTTTAAAATCAATTTATATCAAATAGCTAGTAGATTAGGCTTTACTATAAGCTACTGTTGCAGTTCATTAAGCGCCTATACTAAACAATTAAACATTCTTTATCGGTCGGATCGGATAAGTTCATGAATTACCTACTATTAGTTTTTATTTTTGATTTATGAATTCGCCGGACTAATTAATAATTATGTTAATTCAAACGTGACGGATGTACAGTTGAAATTCAACGTGTCGATAAAGTTGCCCGATAACGTTCAACTATTCGGCCAGCCATTAATATTCCAAACATTATCTAATTTGTGTTTCAAGACAAAGGAAGTGGATTCTTGTTAATAGCAACGTCCCGTTTCTACTATTCCGACCAGTCTATCCATAATTTCAAATATTGTATCAATATTTAGTTAATTGGTTCATATTTTATGCTTACGATATGAAATATTGCTTAGTTTATAGTTATCATCATAATTATGTAGGTACATACGTATCATACGTCGATAACGTTGATAGATAGGGAGGCGAGGTAGCTAAATGGCGTAATTAAACGGCGCCGTCGAGACTTATCAAAATCGATAGATAAAATAATTTCGAAAAGAAAAGCTTCTATGGTAAAAACCATTTTAGCGGTGGGTTTGGCGTGTACGGATTTTCAAAAATGTAAAAAAAAATATTTACTTGGGCATTCTCGAGCGCGTCAGATATTCATACTACGTATGCCCCAAGTGCCTCTGATAACAACGGTATACTAATCTGCCGGTTTGCGTGGTGGGGCTAGGCATATTAATTCGTCAAAAAGGCACAAAAAAAAAATTTACTCGAGCGCGTCAGATTTTCGGAAGGGGTGTTAAGTAGGCCCCAAGGAAGCTCCCCTTAAAAAAACTGACGATTTCGGCGTGACGATAAGTTACGATGAATTTTTGAAAATGCAGAAAAAAAAAGTCCTTTTGAAATACTCGAGCGCGTCAGATTTTCATAGGGGAGGTTTATCTCGGTCTCCTGAAAGCATATTTTCTTAATCTGACAAAAATGTTGGTGGGTTCTCTTAATCTGACCGAAAAAGGTTTGAGAGTTTCTTTTTTTTAATCATCGTTATTTCATATCAATTTTTCTTAACACCCTCAGTTTTCGAGATATACTCAAAAAACCGGGAGTTTGAGTTTTTATGATGCTTCAAGTCAAAAAGATTTAACTTTGGACAAAAATTTAAAGAGACCTTTTTTGTGTAAAATAAAATTACCTTTTTTGTTTATTCTAACTTTTTTTTTGTAAAATGTATCGTTCGCGACTTATATACTGCAACGCGTTTTTCGGAAGACGAAATGGCTCCTCCAGACTTCCGGTCACGCGGAAACCGGCAGATTTTGTATTTTTAGTAAGTTTTAGATTATATTCTTCAAAATAAAAATAAAAACAATCGCGCTCGAGAATGCCGGATAAACGTTTTTTTTTTACAAGTTCGCGACCCTATAACTTGGCGGCGTCAAGGACTTATCGTCAGATTAGTTAAATTTAGTCTTAAAACACTAAAATCAACCCCCAATATCTTAATCTGACGCGCTCGAGTATTTCAGACTATCGATTTTTTTTACTAATCTGATCGTCTATCCTGGGCGCGCGTCACTACTTAAAGAGCTAAATAGTTAACAAGGTTGTTCTATTAGGTCTAAGGTATCTCTCATATCTTAAACTGCCACGCTCGAGTATTGCAGAAAATTCCCCTCTTCGCCTCCCTATCTATGACACTTGACGGTTTAATTGAGAGCATTAATAGTATTGTAACAATCGTTGACAATCAATTGTATGATATTTTTTAAAAGTACTTAGGGAATTTACCGACTATTACACAAGCGTTGTAATATAATACAAATGTTAAGCCTTATTTTAATAATAGCAGATGTGCTTGAAGGCCGTTAATGATGACCAATAGCGTACACAACGCTCTTTCATGACCAATCTCAGTACGTAAGAACCATACATGTCCGTTAGCAACAAAAACTCTGCTCAGAAATAAACATGACTCAATGTCAATGGATTCGATACTATCATATTTCTAGAAACGTTATTTTAAATTTAACGTATGCGGAAAATAGTTCTAACAATTCATACAGGTTTATTCAAATGGTTATGGCTGCATGTAGAGTATAGACCTTGTTACAACAATAGTTCCAACATTGACCGGTAAGGAGTCAGGAATGGGGTCACAATGAGGCCGCCTAGTGCTTACATGTAGCTAATTCGATGCAATGATCAATCTTATTTGTATAAAATCTAGTGTGCCTCTAGGCTTGTGATGGCTGATCGTGGGAAACATTGTTCTCCATCCAACTAATTTCATTCTGGTAATTTTCTCTTTTCTCTTGTGTTAATATTTATGTACGATTAAGTGTTGTCGCTACATCTGACCGTTAAATTTGACCCCATTTTAAAAATATTCGAGGTGCGACCGCATCCTTTCTGGTTCGTTAATTCTTCAATGTGGCGATGGTTGAAAGGAACTTGAATTTTTATTGTAATCGTTCCCTTATCATTTCCTTTTGAATATTTATGTTTGAGGGGTTTTATATTAAGTTGTTGTGTTTATTTAACCGATGAAATAGCAACCACTTCTTAACACTATTTCGATGGTTGTCAAATTTTTCTGAATCCACTTTAAAAACGTGTGTAGTTTCATTTGCTCGCATATTCTGTTCTGTTTTCTATATAGCTAAGTTAGCTGAATCTCGAATACTAATTCCTGTATTGGCTATCCGAAACGAGAGTCTAGGTAGAGGTTTAAATTACGTTGATTACATCAACATCTAACGTTTCATGGGGGGCCACCCAGGAACATAGCAAAACTAGTTTTAGAACTGTTTAATGTTTACATTTGGTCCACACAGGGGCTTAAAATTCAAAGACGACGTAAGAGAAATTTGGTCAGGCGTCAATCTTAAACATATGGCGTTGTTTTGAAAGTAGCCTATATTATTTAAGCCTTATAAATACGTCCTGAGTAAAGGCCATACCATATAAGGTGTGGTTGTGTTGTAAGTGAACCGTGCCTTGTATGCGTCATCGTGTCGATGAATTAGTATGAAAAAATTCTTTTGCACCTAATTGAACATCTGTTCCTATAAACTAATAACTTATATTTAGCTAAGGTCGCTATATAATTTATTGATTCATCTGATATCTTTACAATTTAAAAGTAAGGTGAGACCATGAATTTTTATAGGCATAAACAATGATTGGAAATATACTTAAGAATAATGAAACCATCTTACCTGCCCCCTAAATTATTGTTTTAACATTTACATACAAAGTTATTCTACCCAAAATATTATAACTCCCAATAACTCCTAATATATTAATGATGTCATTAGAAACTTCGAGACGCAGCGTCATACTGAAGGAATTTAACAAAACAACTATGCAGCTATATTGCACTTAGACGAAGCCGGAAATGTTATATGATTCTGTTTCATTGCCTATGTTTGCATTTAATTAATTATTATCTATTGTCTAATTGGAACAATTATTTTGTCAAGGCACAGAATACATAATAGTAGCTAAACGCTAGTCAAGGTTTATTTTTAATTTTAAATGAGAAAACCTTTCGAGAGGTTGTCGTCTTACAATTTCAATATAATTTTTATAAGGAAACTTGTAATTTTTGTTGTTCTGAATCATATTGTAGCCTAGTCTCAACCAACTTTTTTTTAACGTCTTTACCAATTTAGCCCCTGGATATCGCTAATACAATGTTAATTTGGTTTGGAATTGGAATTTTATCCAATCAACGAACAGACAGGTTGTGCTCATTTATTTTCGAATCTCTGTAATGAATTTGAATTATAGTTAGGTGCTTAATCTTTTTCTCATCCGAGAAATCAAACCGAAAACACAAATTGTAAACGCCGCGGCCGAACGGAATGCAAGAAAAACCTAATTTGAATACGCTCTAATCCTTAGCTGCAGTTTAGGTCTTAGCACAGTTTTTCACATTCCTGTTCCTAGAATTCCGTGCATATTCGGAACGCCAATCCAATCCAGCCAGTTCACTAATTGATGGTACAAATTAAACCACATGAAGTTATGTGAATACATGATTACGTTATTTATTAAAAATGCATTGGCGCCGTGCATTGCTTCCACGATAGCGGTTCTCTCAAGGAAACCGGTTGAAAGTGTTGACCGATTCTCCTTGACCCACATGGGCTGCAGGAAGAAAGGTGCATGATGACTTCCAATATTCACGATACTTTTATGAATATTACAATGTATGTAAGTGTGACGAAACGTACTGTGAATTGTCCGTTAACCGCTTATTTTGGTAGCTTGTTAGGACGACTATGTGTTGGATGATCATCCAAGCCCCAAGGCAGGGTGTTATTTATGTAGAAATGAAATTCTGTAGAAATTTTACAAGGATAGCCAGACAGAAAGTTCAAATCTGAAGCCAATAATTATAATCAGAAGGAATGTTCGTTTAGTAACGATTTGGTAAAAACTAAAGGCAGAATATTCCGCTCGAGTTTCATAGCATAAATTTAATAAGAGCACAAGGCACCGTATGTTAAAGTTAATTGAAGCAAAAGAATATGTTTGGAAAAACCGGATTAAATAGTATCAAAGAATAACATCTAAAACGTTGCTTCACTATAGGACGAAACTGCAATCAACTCGTATTCAAATAGAATACAAAACATATTGAGCAATTTAAATTGTAGGGTCAACAACCGCCTTCCGTAATTCTTTATGCTATATGCTCTTTTACTTGGTATTTATCTGCCAAAATAATTTTAACTGTTAATACTAATTGCTTTTAATAATGTACGTTAAGTTATGTGTTATTATTATGTTTGAATCAGTTAAACATGGTTCAGGTAGTAATGTACTCTTAAAATTATATTTTCCTGAATAAAATTAACTCTGAAACGGGTATGTTAAAGTTTATTTATATAAAACTTAGGGCTGCTATCCTATCCGTCCGGGTCGCCCCAGATTTGTCCTAGTTTAGTCCTGTCCTAGTTTAGTCCCGGGCATTGCCCGGGCGGGGTTGTTTAATTATGTCATTGTCAAAAATAAGGACAAAATACCTATTATGTGTATTATGCTAAAGGTACATAACGATAGTTACTAGTTATTATTCTGTGCTAAAGGTAAATAATATGAAAGAAGAATATCTACTCTGGCACTACGTTTTCTCATGTTACGAAATAGATAGGTACCTAACTTTGTTTTACTTCACAATCATCGCAATTTTCCAAGGTGTTACAATAATTATACTTGATAAATAAGACATTACATATAAATTCAAGGAAAGTATGGAAATAAAACGTAGATAGTTGTTTCATTTACGTGTGCTATCACCGCTACCTGACTTATTTCGAAATTAGTCTGCTGCGTAATATTATATTGGTAATATCGTAAAAGGGTGAAAATTGATTGTCAATATATTTTCGGTAGATCATTTATTTTAATTTTCATAATTTTTTTTTGTATTTTTCATATTATACCTATCTAGGTAATTCGAAGCTTCTTTTAACGAAAGAAAAACCAAACCAGAATTATGTATCGTCAACATATCAATGAGTATATTTATTTATGAGTTCATAAAATTGTCTCTGTCAGCCACAAAAAAAAATCTCGGGCCATGTATTATTCATTTTTCCGTGTCACCTCACATACTTGCAACATGCAGCAGACACTTATCCTAAGCAAATAACCGAGCTTAACGTCCATAAGCTACCTTACGTCTTTAAAATTCAAAACCGATCCTAAGCGTTACCTACAGCATCGGAATTTCCATGCATACAAAAATATGTCATATGGTCGCAAATATGTCGTGCCAATTCATTGCCAATTACACTATTGTTCTATGAAGTATGAATATTGTTAGTAGTTAGTCACGTTGTACTTACATCATTTTGTAATGCGTACTTTGTGGTTAGGTGTATTTATCCCTACGTTATGAAATCGTTAATCTGTTCTGTATGTTCATTGATGATATCGATATACCTACCTACTTTAGGTATATCAATGGTATGGATTACGCAAAACACGATATATTTTTGTGTGATTTTTAATGAAATCAACGACAAAAGTTTGATTTGTTATAATAATTCAGCATGCGATTTTAAACTTTAAAAAAGTTTCCCTCCCGTTTTTAAATGGGGTTGTTGGGTACCTACCTATTTG
Organism: Colias croceus; assembly: GCF_905220415.1. Taxonomy (NCBI): domain Eukaryota; kingdom Metazoa; phylum Arthropoda; class Insecta; order Lepidoptera; family Pieridae; genus Colias; species Colias croceus. Next base: position 3,740,537 of record NC_059547.1, read on the forward strand.
AGGAGCTAAGACTTATTCTTCTATACCTTTATTCAACCCTTGTTTTTTGTACCTATTGCTCATATTTGTGTGTAATTAGTAATAGGTAGGTACCGAATCAAGAATCAAACAGAATGCACACATGCTTAAATATTAAGCTTTGATTGTGTTTTGCAGGACATTTCAATGTTTGTTTATGGTTTTGTAGGTAGGGATTTCCTAGAAAAATCGAAAAGCGACCTTCAACTATATATTAAATATCCTATAAAATGGTACTACCTATATAAAAACGAAATGAAACCTTACAATACTTGACGTAACAAACAACATGTACGGAGTAGGTACACAAGCTCTGATAAATATACATCTTAATTCTCTACAATTATCTATCTATTGTTGAAGAAATCGGTGACAAAGCAATAGAGTCAATTAAATATAAACTAGAGAAAACATTCTACATATAAACTTCATCGAGTACCTACCTATTCTAGTTTCGAAGATTGTAGAACATCCTAAGCCGCAGCCTGCAAAACTTACCTAGGTACCTCGGTGGGAACATTCAGTTAATTCAAATGCAATTAATTATAACCGTTAACTATTAAGAGTTATTTATGGTGATATCTGCCTATGTAACTACTTAAGTACATAAATACATATTATTACCTATTAGTACGGGAGCTAGCAACGTTAAAAAAAAAGTCATTTTAGTATAGTTGGGTTTTTGATATACTGTTTCTCTTGCTATTTCGGTTAGAGTCCGGGCTTTCTGGCTGGCCGCAGTGGTTGCGTTTATTAGTGCGCATCTTATCTGCACAGGAAAATATCCTTAATTTAAAGTCATTTTTTAACGCGTAATTTTTAATCTTTTGCCTTTAGATAGATCCATCAGACATAATTTTTTTATTGCAAGACGTTTTTTTCGTTGTAAAATAGGTGCCATACGCAATTTTTATTTCAAAATAACTAAAATGTCATCGAAATAAGTGAAATTACATCAACATGAGTCCGCTTAAAAGGTAAGTAATAACTTTATTATTTATATTATATTATCCTTTTTTAATACTTATATTGAATAATTAGTAAACTAATATTTTTAATAGATGGTTTCATAATTATTACACTTTTGGGTATAAATATGAATTTGATGATATTTGTATTTTCTAGTGATTAATTTTACGCGAGTATTATACATTTTGAAATTAAAGACTTGGGAAAATAATACAATGAATAAATCGCGTTTAAAATCCGTTAAAAAGTCTTTAATTTCTTGATGATATTTGGTTTTTATCAAGTTTACATTAACGTCCTATTTGAGGTTCGTTGGGAAAAAGGAGGCGATATGGTAGATTGTTGCAAAACAACTGTAAATAGTAAAATTAATATTATGTATAGTATAAGTAACACAGTGATTACTTATCCTTCACTGGGACTCATCAACTCATGTTGATGGAATTTCACTTATTTCGATGATATTTTAATTATTTTGAAATAAAAATTGCGTCTGGCACCTATTTAACAACGAAAAAAACGTCTTGCAATAAAAAATGTATGTCTAATGGATCTATCTAAAGGCAAACGATTAAAAATTACGCGTTAAAAAATGACTTTAAATTAAGGATATTTTCCTGTGCAGATAAGATGCGCACTATTAAACGCAACCACTGCGGCCAGCCAGACAGCCCGGACTGTAACCGAAATAGCAAGAGGAACAGCATATCAAAGAACCAACTATACTAAAATGCTCACTTGTCAACGTTGCTACCTCCTAGAATATATGTCAATTTCACGACGAGATAAGCCGTGCCAGTCTGTAATAATTACCTACCTATCTATACATCGATGATCAATCCATCTTTGAAAAAAGAATATCTACCGGTTGCCGTTGCCAGTAGCAGTTGCCACAGATAAAATATAATGCTAGGGTACTTAAAAAAGAATAAACTATAATTATTGAATACTTTAATCAAAATTACGTAGGTAAGTAAGATAGGTAGGTAATTCAGTGGTAAAATGATTAAAGTGAATGATAAAACACACCTGTAAGTCAAGTACAAGTGAGGTCCATGGTGTTTAGAATTACCTACCTACACGGGGCTTACAAACGTTTTTTGCCGTGGAAATTGGAACCTGTTTTCGACCGTTTAAGATTCTTGTTTCGTCTTTCTTATACCTAATAGATGTGTATCATTGTACAGGGATTTACTTACTTATATTTGATTTATAGATCAGTACGAGCTAAACATCTGGGTATTTTATTAAAAAAAACTAGGTAAGTACCTAGGTAGATACCTACCTACTTAATTTGGGACGTTTTTGACAAATACTTATTAGAACTTTCGAGTTCATTAATTACGCGAATTACCTTATTAATTATGGACATATTGCGAGGCACGTGACATAAATAGGTCATGGCTGAGTCCTTGGCTCAACATCTGGACCACCCAGCATCCCAAATCGATATGTAGGTATCTCAGCGGAAAATCCGTACGTAGGTAGGTACGAACCGTCTACAAAAACTAACAATTTGCCGGCAAGGCAGACATCTTACTGGAAAATTTAAATATTGAGTACATTTAAAAAACATACCTTTCTTTGAGCCTCCGCGGCAAATCCAGATTTGGTCGCCCTGTTGTTTGCCATTTTGTAACTATAAACTATTTTGTACAATAAATAATAAATTAAATCACAGACGCGGTTTGTCGTGAAGTCACCACGGGAAGAAGGATATAATCGCTATACAAATGTAAACAGCGGCGCGGGTCGACTGGCGACCTGTTCTATGTGTGAGTGTGTGATGAATGACATCATGCAGCGAGCGCGGAGCGGCCGGCCGGTGCACGACTCTAGGGATGTGACGGAGGCCACGATATCGACGGATCTGAATTCTGAGTACAAGATAACCTCAACCTTTACACTTCGGCTCATGAGCATAAAGTATAAACACAATTTAGATTTTAGATGGAGGCATTTCAAGATATTTACCCATAAAATTAATAAAAATTATGAATATTTAAAAAAATGTCAATACCAGGATGTACATAATAATAAAAGTGAACTTCTGCTGAAATTTTATTTCTTTTATTATTGGAAATGACGTAAGAAAATATGTTTTAAATGTACATTTGTCTACAAAAATAATGTTTACTAGGTATATATAATAACGTAAACGATTGTTTCAGTTTTAAAGAAGTAAAGTATAATAAAAACTTTATATCGATAATAATTATCAGCCGTATCCTGCCCTATGAACCCCAAATGAATGTAAAATGAAAACCAAGTATGGAATACAATATGAGTAAAAGAGACAGATATATTGTCGTCTTGTCATCTCATTCTGTCTGCCCCAGCCACTAAAGTCAAAACAAGATGCTATAAAATTATAAAATACGTTATCGTGTGAGCCGAATTTTAAATTTGTATTTTATTTATTTTATATTAAGATATGGTGCACTAATGGGTAATTTAGCACTTTTTTCACCATTTACTTATTTAAAAAAAATAGTTTCTTTTAAAAATTTATTTTACTGCCATCTACAGAAACCAACCGGAATTACTAGATTTACGAGTACTAAAGGAACGGTTACAGTACGGTTTGTGTCAAAGAGATGGCATGTTCATCAAATCGTTTAATTTTTATGTACAGACTGTACGACTTGAAAAATTCGGTAAAAGTGTAAAAACTCGTTTTTAAGAAAACTTACCCATTTCCATTACATTCATTCTAATTTCTTATATTCTTAAAAGACGATACCTTAACTACATAATAATATATAAATACCGAATTAGGTATATTAATTATAACGAGTAATAAATAGTCAAGACTCTTTTGAAGTAGGTACCTACCTAGGTAGGTACACCTACTCATCGTGCTTTGAAAAACGATAAAAGAACAATAAATTTCTTCTGATCAAAGTGACACAAGAATTTTCCGTCAATTCTTGAGCAACGAACAAGCCAAATTACAGTAAAAACAAGGTAAAAACCTTAACATGGAGGAATAGAAAAACAAACGCTATAAAAAACATGAAAATATAATTAATTAAATGCATTTATGAACTCTTTAAATCAAAGGTCTAAGCAAAGGTCTCGTTAAAATGGAGTATCACGGAAGACGTCGCCGTGGAAGACCAAGATCTAATCCTGTTGCACTGGCCTTTACTCCGAGACAGAAAAAGTCGTCATTCTTTGATAATTTATGCAGTTTTCTTGTAATGTCCAGTCTAATGGCTATTATATACTTACTTCTGGAACATCATTGTAGCGTTTGTAGCAGCAAATGCGATTTAAATAACATATCAAAAGGAATAAATGAAATAACAGTAAGTATTTTTGTAAAGAAAACTGGCTCAGCAACTATTTTGAACGCAGACTTATGAGATTGTATTTTTTCAGGCTAATCTATCGGATATGAAAAATTCTTACTATGATTTAGAGTCGAAAATATTAAAGTTCTCAGAAGAATTGCCCAAAATAGAAGGACAAGTGGAAGTTTTGGAAGCATTAGCTAACACGCTCGAAAGGGGCGATTTTGGATGGAATCCTAAAACGCAATTATCTCTGCCCAATGTTGATGTATTTCTGAATATTGAAACACCGAATCATTTGAAAAAGGACGACGTTTTAAACTTCACACAAAATCAAAAAGAGATTAAGGTGGATTGACTAGATTTGGATACTTTTGAATTTGTAAGAAACCGAATGAAGGAAACTTTCAATAAATGCAAATAAAAATTGTATAAATATTTGTAAAGTTTATTTGAATATCATTTCAACAAGCAATTTTATATGTAACAAGGTATACACATTAGTATTTCCAGTGTTTGTCTTGGTGTGTTTTATTGCAATGGCAGTCTTTTTTGTAAACACAATATTGCCGCGTTTCTACGCCAACACCTGTGGATTTTAGAGAAGATCTTGTTAAAGTTGTGGCATTTTTTGAATATTTACTCAATTCATTTTGGGTAGCTTGGTTAGTCGTTGTTTTTGCCTCTTTTTTAGGTTTACTCTTGTCCTTTAAAATTGATAGTACATTCATATCATGTTGTTTTCTGCGATCCAAATGTCGATGATGTTGCTCGTCATGATGGTGATGTACAGCACAGCTTTTCCGACGTTCTAGTTTTGCAATTTCGTTCAGTTCTTTGTGAAGACTATCATAAGCAGCGCCTATGTCCAATATTGTGTGCTAAAATGAATAAATAATAACAGTAAATATTTAAATCCCAGCATAACAATTATTGCCTAACCAATTGACAAAACAATCTGCATTCATACATATAATATGCTCATAAAATACCAGCATTAATAGAGTAGGTCAATAGTTAATTGAATTGACTGCAATCTGAAGGCCAATACTGAGTGTGATGTATAATATAAATTGGCATTTTCAATTAATCTTCACGTGGTCAAGTCACAAAATCAAGTGAATCAATTACATTCACTATACAGTCTGCACTTGATCTGATGCACTGTTGAACTATGATTACGAATGGTCAATATTATATTTTGTTGGATAATAACACAAATACAGGTATCACATAGTACGAGTATGTTGTTTTACTTATGCAGCAGTTTCAAAAATGTGCTAAATGCACTAAATTAATAGCTGATACAAAATAAGGTGATACATAATTATTAAAACCCTGACATTAAATGTTTTGGCATGCTCCAGATTGCTTATAAGTAATACACAACTTATACATACAATTAGGTAGGTACATAGAATAATTGATACGGTACCTAATGCTAATGTATTATATTCATTGCTTCGTGGAAATTAATAATTGTAATTCCGGCAGTAGTGTTCAGAGTTTCAAGATCGGGTATTGTGTTTAATGGTATTTGTATATAGAATTCCTCAGTGGCAGGGGAATTTGGAAATATGCCCAAGACACGCATACGTACCCTATTTAGTATTTACCAATTCAAATTGAACGGGTTTCTAATAAAACAAATAATAACCTTCAATACATGTAAACTTGTCTTCATGTGACTGATTTCGTTATGGAAAAAATATCTATCCCAAAAATGCGTGGTCAAATGTCCAGTAACAGCAACTACTGCTATAAAAATGCTCAATTCGAAAAGGAAGTTCTTGCTAAGAGGCATGGTTTCAATGTTTCACTTTTTTAATTTCCACTATTTTCTTCAATTTAAATTTAAAAATTTAGATATATATCGCACATTTCTATAGTTTGGTTTGCAAACACATGGCAAATTTAATGCATTACGTAATTTTCGATAAATTTATAACAATGACTATAAATTAATATAATAAATAATTCACATAATTATGACGTAATAACTTATGAAATTGACATAATTATGTCGTTTAAAAATTTGGATAGAAGTTAATATAATGAGATAATAATCAGTAGTTGAAACCATTTCTGGACAGAATTATGTGCGCTTTTTAAGATTTTTTGCTATAGCGACATATCTGTATATAGATAATACGTTATATATACATATGTCTTGGCTTTCCTGTTTTATTTACAGTAGTTGCTGATACAAAGAAACAACGGAGAAAATGAATAAACATTATAGAAAATCATTTTATAATAATTATAAGGAATATAACCTATATGAATTTGTTTAACATATTCCACCACATTACATACTATTAGTTTAGATTTTTTATATCATAATACAATATGTTTTAGCGCTATTTTATTTTAATCCAAGGTGGGATTGTTGACTTCGTCGACTGGGCGGCAGTTTTCTGCAAAAAAATAAAATAAAAAAGTAACTCAATATTTATTTTTGGCCAGTTTCTCTTTTCATTCAATGATTTTCACTCAAAAACTTTCCTAGCAGCGTAGTTATTTGGCGAAATATTTTTCGACGTGGCCTCGATTCAATAATTTCGGAAATATTGGAGAGATACAGAAACTGAAAATTAAGTTTTAATACTGTATTTTGTTGCAACGAAATATTTTTCAACTTGATATGCTTGTTTGCGTTGCAAAATCTATACGAATAGGATCTAATCTACATTTTTAGTCAATAGGTGTTGGTACCTACTCCCTACACCCTTTGTACAATAATTATTTACCTAATGTTCTTATAAATTATATAGGTAAATCTACTATTATAACAAAGCTACAGAGTTTGTTTGCCATAGTCTTGCCATAGTATACTTATTATCACGCCTAGACCAATAGGAGCGGTACAATGAGGGTTAAACCGCGGGGCACAGCTAGTTGAGTCCTACAATATATTGTAATGAGTAAAAAAGCATCCATGATGAGAAATTCTCACCTTCGATATAACTCAATAGTCGAAGTGGACTTATCAAAAGAAATCGATTTTTTTCGTATTTTGCGTATCCTTTGTGTGCACGGCAGCACGGGCGTCGAAGGGAGTACGTCGAGATTTTTCCGGCATGAAAGAAAATCACGCTTAATTTTTATATTGTAGAATACTGTTATGACGAAAAAATTGATGTGTGTCGTAGCTTGGTAATGGCAAGTGACATTGCTTAAACTAGTCCTTTTTTCAAACCTTCTTTTCGTATGTAACGAAAGAAAAAGCAAGATTTAGGTACATAAATCAACATCAAGTAATTGCTCGTCAGGTTCTTCGTTGACCAGACAATAACTAGGTATATAAACAAAAATCTCAACAAATTTTTCTACAATGCATATCTCTCATTGCAGCTAATTGCAGCATTACACAAATAATACAAATAAATACATACTCAACAAGCCACGACACACGATAATATTATAATAAACTCCTACTGTATTTGTTTCCTCATCTCGCATTGTGTACTGAAGTATGCATAGCTCTTCAGCTGCTGTGAAGCACGCCGCTTCCGCTTGTCCGATCTGCTCCTGAAAACGATAATGAAATTGTTTTATAACTTTTTATTGGTTTTATATGTGAAGTATGTCTCTAACTCTCTATTTATAAACGCACAGTATATTCTTAACTAGCTGCGCTCCGCGGTTTCACACACATGGCTCCGCTCCTGTTGGTCTTAGCGTGATGATATATATAGCCTATAGCCTTCCTCGATGAATGGGCTATCTAACACTGAAAGAAATTTTAAAATCAGACCAGTAGTTCCCGAGATTAGCGCGTTCAAACAAACAAACAAACAAACAAACTCTTCAGCTTTATGAACGGTAAATTTTAAGTTTTAATATGACTGGAATTTAGCATCTGACTAAATAATCGTGATTCAATAGAAACAAAAAAAAGAACTAAGACTAATTTTAGGTACCACCTATATCACATTTCTGATCTACACAAGTGTCAAGGTACCTACTAAGCTTTAATAGTTAATACACCCTATTTTAATTTATAATGTAGCACAAAATAAAGTTTCAGTTAATTAATATTACAAAGAGTAGGACTACAATTACATTTATTTGCATAAATTTTAATACTTATTAATTTTGTCTTTTCATCGTATAATCTCACGTTTTGCCAGTCTGTACATAAATCAATATCAATTGGTATCAATTAATATTTGCTCGGTGTAAATTTACCTTGTTTGGCTCGTGTGCAAACTAAAGCCAATAGTTTCTATACATTAGTAAATTAATATACAAGCAAATTCACTACCTATCTCAAGTACTCTAGGTACTATAAATAAATATTTATATTAAATTCTAGTGATTTACCTCCATGTCATCCAATACTTTTTTCATTTCTTGTAATTCTGTGGTTTTGTTCACTCTGTATGAAAAGTTTGGTAGGAGTACTGTGAGCATCACCATGAGAGCAATGGTGAGGAAAACTAAATAATTTGTTGATATCATCTTGCGTAATTTGCTTCTTAAGCTAAGGAGAATTTAGTGTTGCGCTGGTTGGAAGGTTAAGGAGGTCATCTCATATTGTAGTATCTGTTAAAAAATAACGTAAATATACATAGGTAATATTTAAAATCATCATCGTCTACCTTTGCATAATGATGTATAGGTGTCTTCCTCATATTGTTTTCTTTCACCGATTGGAGCAATTTTGTTGTGGAAAATGTAGAGATTAATTTCATTCTCGATATTTAGAATTAAGTAAGGACTAAGGAGTATACCTATGAAACTAAATTTTTGTATTTATTATTGTACACAACTATCACATTTACATAATAGTGAAAAATATTTAAAATGCAGTTTCCCTGAATTATTTTATAATTTCATAAATATTAAACGACCATTTTTACATCTAAAATATGTATGCACGTAAATGAATATAAAATATAATGCACATTTTAACATGCACATATTAATATTAAGAAGATTTAAAATGCATGATGTGATTAACATTCAAATTTTATACCCTGTCGCTTTACCAAAAAATTTTAACTGAAAATTTCTGAATATTAATATCTTAACATTTTTTCCTCACAAAGAACCACTTAAACCACAACTTAAACTGACGATGACAATAATGCCCGGGATACACGAGGCTCGTAGCCTCATAGCCAGGAGAATCATAGCTTGAAAAACTAGCCTCATGTATCTCGGGCATAATTCCTAGCGAGGCAATTAAAGTTTAATTATTACACTATTAAAAATGCTTATGAAGGATGGTCATGATAATCCATATTAATATTATAAATGCGAAAGTAACTCTGTCTGTCTGTCTGTTACTCAATCACGCCTAAACTTCTGAACCAATTTGCATGAAATTTGGTATGGAGATATTTTGATACCCGAGAAAGGACATAGGCTACTTTTTAGTACCACGGGCGAAGCCGGGGCGCACCGCTAGTATAATATAAAATAATGATGAAAGATTGTTTATGAAGATGATGATGATGATCCAATACATTTTAAAAATAGTTTGGAAAATCCAAAAGTGCACGCCTCATAATCTCATCCTTTACAATAAAATTGATTATTTATAAAGAGTACGTGACTATAAATATAAAAATGAAATAAAATAAAACATTTGGAAAAGTAAAGAAAGCGGTACCGTAATAATTGAGCTATTTTTCTTGTGGCCCCACCTAGATGTGAAACTGCGCAGGTTTAAGGGACTGACTACCAACTTATTTTTTTAAACCTTGGCTTATAGTATAAAGAATCGAGTTTATAATGGTGAATTTTGAGTACACTATAAAAAAAAAAAAAAGTCGATATTTTTTTTGTTTATTTAATAACAATTAAACCACATCGAATCAGACCCTGAAAAATGAAAGGGTTCTATTCCTGAGCATACTCAAGCGTAAGAGAAAAAAAAAGACTCGATTAGTAAAGTATTTCGGTCGCTATCGTGTTAACAAGAAAAAGGATCCGCACATACAGACACACGGACGTCCAAGACAGAACTTTTTTAAACTGTTTTTTAACTAGTTTAAATAACAAAAATGACATCAAAAATATCATGAACGTTAAAAATAGTGTTTTTTCTTAATATGTGTGTGTATGTATTATCTTACAAGTGCAATGTATGATACATAAAGACATTTTAAGTTTGAAAAATCAGATGTTTTGCGCGAAGTGACAGTAGGTAGTACCCACCTCAACGCTTCGCTTATGAGGCGTGCAATAAAGCGTTGGTAGAATTTACTAGAGTCTAAGCTTAAATGTTACCTATATATTACGATATATGAACGGCACATCTGTTAGTAAGTAATTAGGTTCGGATTTGCTAATAGCCTTTAGAGCTTGGACTAATACTCGAAGCAATTGCTTTCTCAATCAAATATACCCACATCCAGCTAGTATAATATAGTTTACCAATTCAATTATAAACTGTAGCATTGTTCCTTCATAGATTATATTATTCAAGATTATTAGAACTCTACATTTCTTTTAAATAGATTTATTTGGTACCTAGTAGAAATTAATCGCAATAATTGTGTCGTCTTTACACACATTCTATCGTGTATACTATATCCGTTATTATAATAGGACTATTAACAAGTAAATCTTACCATCCAATCCGAGTTTGAGTACAACTTAGGTACCTCCAATTCTTTGAAACCTTTACATAATATAATATGGTAACAAACACAAAGATTCAGTGGACCTAAACAGCATGATATGTTCTATAATTCTATAAGGAAAGAAGTTTTGTAATTAGTGTTATAATAATAATTCACAATATGTTATAACTGCGTTAAAAACAACCGACTTCAAACTTGCACTTGCAACATTTACAAATACAGACAAAAATGCTCATAAAATATAAACTACTGGGCCTATCCGAATAAAATTTTTATGGGACCAATTCGACACCATCCCGCATCGAACAAAAAAAGAATCACGTAAATCGGTTCAGAAACCTCGGAGTAATTGGTGTACATACATAAAAAAAAACATACCGGCCGAATTGATAACCTCCTTTTTTTGAAGTCGGTTAAAAATATCCATACTAATATTATAAATGCGAAAGTAACTGTCTGTCTGTTACTCAATCACGCCTAAACTACTGAACCAATTTACATGAAATTTGGTATGGAGATATTTTGATACCCGAGAAAGGACATAGGCTATCTTTTATTGCGAAATATGTACCACGGGCGAAGCCGGGGCGGACCGCTAGTAATTTATAAGTGATATTACCTAGATTGATCTAGACACGCGGCAGCGTGTCAAGCCGAGTTCAAGCGAAGAGAACTGGTAATAAATTAAAATTTTTAGTATCTACTCATTTCATTCTTACCAAAGTCATAGCGCAGATTTTCGATCAATATTAGTCACTCATATTATTTTTTACACGCTTTTTTGTTACTATTTACCTTCGCTATTTACCTACATCTGTTTTTTTCCGAACTATTTTTATAATGATTTGAGATGTCTTGTTTATAATAATGAAAAATATTTTTTTTTATGTCAACTAGAATTTCATGACAATAATGGATAGCTTTTAGAATTATTATTCCTGGATCTTACTTACACACTATGACGTGACTATCAGCATCAGAACATCTATTTTTATTTCAAAAGTTGTTTTATTTTAATTTTAAAATATTTCACACAAAAGGCAAGCTGTTGAATCGTAATAATGCTGAATCTAGATAAATGTCTAGTTTACGCTGGACGGCCATTGAACTAATAAATTGCTCAGCTACCTATTACGAGAAATAACATAGTGGAGAAGTTTTGTACTTGGTTAAGTATTTTATTTTGTTCATATAAATAATTTGCAACTAATAAATACACACTTTTGTCATCCTAATGTAAAGAATTATTTGTTTTTGCAGGATTAAATAATTTACCATATCAGGTATCTTTTAATTATTATAGACAACTATTTCTTTATCAATCAAAATAAAACAAATTGTTTAATTCATCATTTTATAACACAAACAAAAATAAGTAAATATTGCAAACATAGAAGAATAGTGCTTTGAATTTTGCTAATTATTATTACATTAAATTAATCAGGACTCTTTTTTCAGGCACATAGAACAACAGGAACCCTTGCTGCTGGACTTGGAACATATTGGAAGTGACTGTAAACTACCTGCAATTAATAAATTGAGATTATTAATAGTTACACGTAATCGATCCTACAATGCATCTGCGCATATTGTAACATCACTACTGCTCGAACGGCGAAGGAAAACATCGTGAGGAAACCGACATGTCGAAGAATCAAAAGTTCAACGACATGTCATCCGCCAACTCGCTCTTGGCCAGCGTGGTGGATTATGGCCTGTAACCTCATAGGAGACCTGTCCCAGCAGTGGGAACGTATATGGGCTGATGATGATGATGATGATTAATACACGATATTATATTATTTTAATTTATTGTACATAATATCTGCTTAGAGACTAGATAGGACAGTCATTAGTCATTTTCACAATATTAAAGCCATGAAATTCTCCATCGATTTTAAAGGATTTTATATGAAAAAAATATTAAAGTCTAGTGGAGGACTCTTCAAGGTCAATTGGAATTGACCTTGAAGAGTCCTCCACTAGCACTAAAAGAATTGCAGTATAATTATTTGGAAATAATTATACTGCAATTCTTTTAGGTACCACAGAAACCTAAATTTTCTCTATTGAAAAAATTGTTACTAATCTGAAATATTTATACCAAATTAAAGCTCAATCCAGCGAGAGATTAAAATGAACTCGGAATTTAAGGCTCAGTAAGAGACACACGAATTAAGCAAGTTAAACAAAGGCTTATAAAAATTGTATCAAACCGTTCAAGTTTTAATTCTATAATTCTGAACGACCGAGGTCTAATTAACACAGGCTTACAGTTTAATTCAAACAAAGTCTGTAAGCTTAAGCAGAAAAACGATTTAACAGGTCTATAATATTTTAAACCTAAGTCTGTTCGATTTTCCTAATTAAGAGAGAAATTATCTAGGTTATAAATGTTATTTCTGTAACATACTACTATATAGCTATGCCCTGCCTATGGTTGCATGAATGAGAAATGAAAAAAAAGTAATGATCACAAGCTTCAGAAGGAGGTTGTATAATATTATGTATTATGTTGCCGTAATTTGAGCTAAATCAATGCAGATTTTTCAGAGGCTTCGAAGCGTTCACAAAACTGGTAGCTGAAGACCCAGTATGAGTCGTGACAGAATGAGACAGACATTATCTCGGAAATCCCACATGAATGGGACCTATGCGGGGTTTTCTTTGTAAAGGCGGGCGAAGCCGCAGGCGGAAATCTAATATATTGATAAAAATTTCTTACGTTTAGGACTATTCGAGCGCGATCGATTCTTAATAGGAGTTATTGATCTGGAAAAAGAATTTAAAGTAATGTTAATACAAAATTTCGTTACATATATTAATACATTTATGGTTTAAATAAATTCAATCAAGTTGGTGATGCATGTAATGAGATCGATGATTGAATTAATAGAGTTCATTGGATGTTTAACTGTATTTCGCGGATTAAAAGTTTGTGCGTTTTAAAATTATTGAGTTTCATTTTTGTATGTAGGTATAAAGACAAAATAATAATATACCTAATCAAATTATGATCGTACACCTCTGTTTGATATTAATCGTATTGGTAAGTTTTGTTAAAAAGTATACCTATGTTGTGCCTAAGTAAGCCATTAATAAAACAACTTCTCTATCTCTCGCGGACAAACACACGGTGACACGTATGATAACTTTCTTTGATGGTATGTGTGTGAAAAAGGTAATAATAATCACATTCCTGAATTATAAAGAAATTGACTAAGAGAATAAAACTAACTATCAAGCTTCAAACACAATTAAAGCTAAATGCAACGAAACATACCTCTGTCTTGGCCTTCTGGTATCTTGTTGTCTTTGTTGTAATAGTTGCTTCACTTGGTTTGACTCTTTTGACTTCTTTTTAGAGAGACAACAAGGCTAAAATAAGCATTTGTTATAATAAAACAATATGCTCGGATTATTTATACAAGTTATACATTTGTAATTGTCTAAATATAGGTAGAGTAAAAAGTAAATAGGTACCTCTAGCCAATTAAGAGATTAAAGGTCTTTTACATAGCGACAGCTTTTAATGAATAAAAAAGACTGTGTGTCGTGAATGATACAGTATTTTACATTTGACAGTTAAATTAATGTAGGTTATATGTTGCGATATGTTCAGTTTAATGTCCCTAATTCAATTAGAACATACCTTCGCGCAACAAGACAGCCCAACTTCCCTCAACACGCTCTCATCAAAACTGGGGATGCTGCGAACATTCTTTAGTCCCGGTGTAGTCAATACCTGCTCGTCCTGTTTGCCAATCATCAAATAATTATCTTTTACGTTATCTCTTCGTGGTTTTGACGGTTTTCCGTCCACCAGCAGTTGTCTACGACCCTGTGCTTGCCTGTTTGAACGTGTATTTCTAATGTCGTTTCGACGATATTGGATACTGTTTGAACTGGCTGCTGTAAATGTTGGTTTGTAAGTTTAATGATTTCTTATATACTGTATAGTGTATAGTCTGTATAACGTGTTCTATGATGTTATACATGTATTTGAACCCTGCATGAATGTCAACCAAATTATTTTAATGTTTTGAACTCCAAACATTTTCTTATATTTTGATTTAATGTATAAATATAATTATCTTATTCTTTTTATAATGGAAATGGAACCATTTAAATTTAATTAAGGATCATAAAGAGTATCGTAGTAAATATCTTGGATCACAAAAATATGTATGTAGAGCTTTCGTGTTATATCTTAGTGTTATATTGATGTCTAAGACAATAAAATCACGATCCAATTCTATAAATTAATGTCCATTAGGACACAATAAACATCCAAACAAAGTATTCCAATAATAAAAGTACATATTTTATTGTTTCCAAAGTAAGACAATTTAACCAATCGTTGTTTACGATCACAGAACAATTTTCTCTGTTAAAGGCCTATTGAACTACGTGACTTGGTGAAACAATGTGATCTGGGGTATTGTGGCCAGTAAATAAATATGGGATAGTTTTTTACAAATTGATGGTCTAGGGATCTATCTAATTCTATTGGGTTTATATCGTGGAAATAAGTTGAATTAACAACTCTAATATTGTATTGTGAACAATATCATCCCTATTTTTAATAGAATAGTTGTTTGAACTGAAAGTTTTGAATATTGTACCTCATTCTAAAACAACAGAGGTAACTTTTTGTCTGTGCATTTTTAAAAAATAAAAAAATCTACGTTGTAATCATTTTACTAGTATATTAAGTATGTACGACAAACTGAAAATATGAGTAAAGAAATGTCTCTATTCCACGATTAGGAAATGGTGTGCATTAGTACCGCTCTAACATGGTTCACCCTCCTGAAAGCCCATCTGTCTTTTAGGGGGCTGTCAGTCTACAAGACAAAATAATATTCACGAAGTTATGAATATGCCTCTACCTATTTCGTTGATACTTTTATTTCGAGCCATTTGTTATAATTCTTGCTAAAATGTTATTAGGTTACACCTATAATTGTATGAATTCACCCAAAAAGTCAATAAAGGTTGTATAAGGCATTCTTAACAGATCGCTAAGAATAAAAATTATTTTATGCTTAGGTACATGACATTATTATAAATTTCACATAATCCATTTCATAGAAACGATATCGTAAAGGTCTGTTTGTCTTTTCACGCGAATATAGCCAAGTCTATATACATATAGTCATAGTCTAACTTCTGCTAAAATATAGACTCTATAAGTTTATAGCATTAACACTTACACGAAGGGCTGATTTCAAGTGTTCGCTCTGAAACAATCTTCAACAGATACACGACGCTAGCGACTATGATTCCCAAAGCGACCGAGAGCGCTATCAATGATTTAGTAATGTAGTCCTCGAAGCACTCGACAATATCCTCCATGCAGCATTCTATTCTGTCTACTAGACCTCGGTTTGAGCACATTTGGGTGTTTGTTTAGAATGTATAGTAAATGTACCTGGAATTCAACCATTTTATGAGAGTAACGATTTGTATGCAGAGGCAAGTTCCCTGAATTATTATTAACGCAAAATTTGTAAATAAATTTTAAAATTTAAATTTGATTTTACTTTATATGTAAATATTCCGTGAAACTTAAAAACCGCATGAATCATAAAATTGAGTTTTACATATTACAGATAATATGTAAAACTAAATGTTATTAACTTATTATGCTTTGGTTTTAATAACGGAAGATAACACAGGAACTTGAGAAACAATTTATAATACCCTTCGCCAACTATGTGCAATACAATTCAAATTAACTTGAAGAAATTCGACCAGATGAATTAATGTGATAAGGGAGGATAAGGGTAAGTTTGAGGTTATTGAAATTAACTTAAAATAGTAACACTACGAAATATACATACCAGGCTATTGTTTTTACATTTTTAAAATATTGTGGATAGTACTTTTTGCACCTAAAAACTTTGCGCATAATACCTTTGTTTAATATTAATTTCGTCCCAAACTTTTCACATGAGACGCTTGACAGGTCTCATGCTACTATGAGTCAAAGAGGATGATATTGTATATTTTTAACAATATTCTGTTATCTTTGAAGGAGTTAAAAAGGCAATTCAAAAATAAGAAGATAGGGAAGATAGTTTGAGAACTCATGTTTTACGATTTGCCGATGACTAGGTAAATAGGAAGGAGTGGATTCTGTATACGTAAATTATTTTTAATGAAGTCTCTATATCAACATTCCACAAATCACATTAGGTATCTATCAAGAGTTAAAACATCTTTTCTATAATTTTCTATTTATAAATTGGAAATAATCGCAGATAATACAATACAAATATTTTAAAGCGGGATGACAATAAGCTACAATAAGTATTTGGCCTGAGAACGTGCCTGAAAAGTAAAGTCTGCTTTCAGAGATAATGTAGTCACTGTCTGGCCTGCGGTCCATTTTCTATAATCTGTAATAAACTCACAATATTCGAGGGTACCGTCGTCCCTTGAGCCTTGATGGATTGGGATCTGATTCATTCCCTTATTATGTGCCCCGGCTTTCATATATTTTATTTTTGATCTTACTATTCGCTATTATTTTGAGACCTAAAATTATAGATTATTCTAATACACTCTAGGCTTTACATATCGTTACATATTGTAAAAAAATGTTTTTTCACGACATCTTATTATCAGTAAACTAAAAGAAATCTACATATTGGTTTTTTTTTCTCCTGGAATGATTGATGATATAAAGCTTTTAAGAGAGTTTTAATTAAAACTAAAAGTTGATGTATTTTTAGCTAGAGACAAAGCTATTATTAAGGGTACATAATTTTAAACACACTTCTAGACAGTCGCTGCTGAATTAACAAGAAGAGAGCGGAAAAAATCATTACTTTTTATGTTTTTTATTTATTTAGGACAACTTACAAAACAGTTACCATAAACATGATTACATATTTAAAATATACAAATAGATAGCGGAGTGTTGTTTTAATTACAAGTTGCCATGGTTTGTTAACGGACGTTATAAAATAGACGTTTTATTATTATACGAAATCATGTTTATCGTATAAGACATTATACGTATCCAAATACCTATTTACTTATTTAGCTATATGTGTTACACTATCTTGACTAATGGGCCCAAGCTGTCTGGCCGTCCGCTAAGTACGCGGAGACAGATGGAGAGCCGACATATTGCTCAATGTAATGCGCTTTTGGGAAAGAAACAATATTTCCGACTCAGCATTATTAGTATAATTTAAATTATTTCCACTAGATGTGAGGTATAATAAAGTAGACGGAAATTCGTAGGACATAATATTAAAGCATTATATTGTAATTGAAATCACTCTATCCTGTTCTATCTCTTACTGGAAAGTTCGCAGAATTAGAAAATAATATATTTAATTAATAAGTGCTTCAGGATTAATTTCCATCGCTTTCATGATATATACAGGGTGTCCCAAAAAGTAGTGATGAACGGAAGCTGGGAGGTAGAGGACCTAGAGGGCTATCCGAATCACCCCCATGTATGTTATGCGATTTTTCGTATTTTCGGAGTTATGACATTTTTTTCAATTTTTCATCTATCGCCGAGTACGATGAGATTTTTATTTATGGTGACATGAATTATTGCGCCAGCTAGATGCTTGATTTTTTTTGTGTGCTAAGCTGAAAGATAGGCCAAATCAGTATGGTAACATTTACTATCGTTAGATCTTTGAATGGAATAAAAAAAAGAATTAAATGCCAAGAAAGACAAAATTACCCAGTATGTTCACCACTTCAAGGGCCCGTAAAAAAATAAAATCACATAAATAAAGTTTTCCATTTGGCTTTTAAAATCTTGCTCTATTCATCAGGTAGCTACCCTAAAAATTTCATTTTATTATTCAGAAGGCTTCAATCGAAAAATTGAAATCTAAATGTGGTAAGTGCAAAAATTGAATTAACATGATGATTAATAAAAACAAATTAAAACCAATAAATAGGTGTTTAATTACCAGAAATTTTTAAAATGACCCCGCTGTTGCTCAGTGCAAGTGAGACATCACCGTAAAAATTTGTTTTTTAAAATGTCTGAATGCCCTTTTATCATTTTTAATGGTTTCTTTTGCTACTATGAATTTCCGGGTTATTTCGTCCAAATTGTGGCAGTCTCTCGTCTTTGTAGTATCCCCATGGAAAAAAATCAATAGGGTTTATGTCCGGGGACCGTGGAGGCCAGGCTAATGGGCAAAGATACCCTGAAAGATAGATTGGTCGTTGCAGCCTGCGCATGCGCCGGTGACGCCTGCCTTAAAACCTGGCCCCCACGGTCCCTTGACCTAAACCCCATTGATTTGTTTCAATAGGAATACTAAAAAGACCTCGGCTATTTGAGAGAATGCCAATTTGGACGAAATAACCCGGAAATTCATAGTAGCAGAAGAAACCATTAAGAATGATACAAGGACATTCAGACATTTAAAAGACAACTTTTTACGGTGATGTTGCACTTACATTGAGCAACAGCGGGGTTATTTTAAAAATTTCTGGTAATTAAACACCTATTTATTGGTTTTAATTTGTTTTTATTAACCATCATGTTAATTCAATTTTTGCACTTACCATATTTAGATTTCAATTTTTCGATTGAAGGTTTCTGAATAATAAAATGAAATTTTTAGGGTAGCTACCTGATGAATAGAGCAAGTTTTTAAAAGCCAAATGGAAAACTTTTTTTATGTGATTTTATTTTTTTACGGGCCCTTGAAGTGGTGAACATACTGGGTAATTTTATCTTTCTTGGCATTTAATTATTTTTTTTATTCCATTCGAAGATCTAACGATAGAAAATGTTACCATACTGATTTGGCCTATCTTTCAGCTTAGCACACAAAAAAAAATCAAGCATCTAGCGCAATAATTCACGTCACCATAAATAAAAATCTCATCGTACTCGGCGATAGATGAAAAATTGAAAAAAATGTCATAACTCCGAAAATACGAAAAATCGCATAACATACATGGGGGTGATTCGGATAGCCCTCTAGGTTCTCTACCTCCCAGCTTCCGTTCATCACTACTTTTTGGGACACCCTGTATAGCACAAGAAAACATATTATATTCATACAATGTCACTAAAATCCCAGATTAGATCAACATTTTCTTTTTCTTTTCATATTCTTTATTTATTAGTCACCAAAGTTTTTTTTTTTTTTTTTTTTTTTTTTTTTTGATGTCACATCTGCAATCAGTCAGAAAAACTATAAGCAGGTCGGTTGAAATGTGTGGACGATTGGGCGAAGCTAAGGCCAGTGCCTTAGTTCGTCTTAATTAGGGAGCACGTCAGCTCTCTTCAGTCTTTGTATAGCTTTAGGCTGTAGGAGTATGTGTGATAGTGGGTTTGGATGGGATGTCAAACGATCTTTGTATTTAGTTGTAAAGCGATTTGCTTCTTCACCAAGTCACCAAAGTGTAAAGAAATTTTTTTGGAAATTTCGAACGAAGTAGGTACGATAATAATATGTTACATTATCCCCAGATACACTCCGCTGATTCAACCCAATTGACGCCAGACATAGATTCTGTAAAATATTCACAAGCTGAACGAAAAATCTAGAATTCTGAAGCATCCAAGAAGTGAGAAACACATCAATCCTGTATTACAATCGCGCTTCGCCGTAGGGAAATACGCAAAAACGTTTTTGCAACTGAATAGTCACTTGTGAATTTTGTAGTGGGTCGGTAGGTGAGGAAAGTTCTGCTTCTCTACTCAATATTGATAGGTAAATAGTAATTCTGTTTACAAATAGTGTAGGTATATCTCTTATTAGCTGAGTTTCAGATGTTTAAATTATTTTTTGACTTTAAAGTAGTGTTGCGCTTCGTTATTGTTACAAATGTAAAAATATATAGATATTAAGTAAGTATTATAAGATTCATCCAGTTGAGTAATTTCTTTCATTATCTAAATTGGTATTCATGTTTGTGCTTTGTATATTTCTACAAAATACAAGGAGAATTTTCTGTACTCGACTACGGACTATACCGCAATTGAAAAGCAACAAAAGAAAACTTTTAAAACTCGTTTTATTAATAACATAACATTTGATCGAAAATAATGAGAGGCTTACAAGATATCCCGCTATTAACCTAGATATCAGTTCCATAAGATCACCCAGCCTTTGTAAGCGACGTTTTTGGTTCACGAACATTTTTCTATTCAATATTGTCATGTTTACATCTAGCCAAAAGGTGGCGTATTTGTTTGTGCCCTAATCTTGGTTGGATTTGCTTATACCCAAAAGGAAAATCTCGTTATACCGTGAGCTTTTCGTATTTGTCGAGGCTATTTTATGAATTTATCTATACATAAAATTTCTGATAGTTTTAGACATGTGTTTCTATGCTGGCCTTTGATCCATATATTACTGAGTTAAAGTATGTGTAAGTATATTATACTATCTACCTATATTATGTTTGATTTTACACAAACGTTATGTAGGAAATTAGATAGGTATTATGAAAGATTTGTTAAATTATATCCATATTTCATTTATTCTAAAATTATAATTATGACTCACATTGAAAGACCGTTGAAAAGTCAGCTCAGATAATCTCCATTGTATGCAAAACAATATTTTATATTGTAGAACATGACACATTTTATGGTATAAAATCTATACATCTTACGACAAGGGATGATAATCCTCTTATAGAAATAGAACATATTCTAATGCAACGTCTGGTTTCCGCTAGGGTAAAATTATTATTCAATAGGGTTGCCACTAGCTATATTATTAGTAAATAATAAAAAAGAGAAAAGACATTGCCAATTTTTATTATTACTATTGAATTTATATGACAAGGACCAAGGTATAGATTTGTTTTGAAATATTAAAACTCTGTCCATCTTTGAATTTAATAACAGTTTTCTTTGTATTTTATACAAGCCGCACGATGCAAGAGTACACTGATCGTATTTCGTTTTAAAAGCACCTCTTTACATGCCATTACAAATATGTGTTAATCAATACAACACTTAATAATGTCGGTAGTGATATAATGTAAAAAGTAATGCTCAGAAGCATCAACTGACTGAAATCAACGTTTTAAAAATATTTGAAATTTTTGCAACTAAACACATAGTTTCTTTGATATAAAAAAGTGATTAAGTTATCTGAAACTAACATTGCACAAACAAAATCTTCTCACCTTTCTACACACATTTAGTGCTATGAAAGATTCTATATATCTGAATCCTAACAGGGATAAAGCTGAATGTGTTGTTCAAATATTGGTTGCACTCGCGAGCGAAGCATTATAGGTTTCCCTGAATGAGATAAGTAGATAAACATGTAGATTTTCAGATATACATGTTTTGACATAAATGCGGGATTGTACTTATAAGTTCTTGGGAAATCTAAAAACGATTTATTGGACGAATTGAATCAACGAATACATTGTATTTCGTAATATATGTAAACTCTTTCCTGATGATGTAGTTCTACATTAATATAACATGCTGAAATACAACATAGTAAACCAAATAAACATATAATTACAAAATGTTAGCCATTAGAAGATACTTTTTGAAATACGATACTGACAGAACTTTACTCCAATACAACTTTAGAAATTAACTTCCAACATTCGATACACTTTAATTTATTTAAATGAGCAGTAGCTATATTTATAGCACTGTAACGGAGGAATTAATTGCTAAATAACTTTGTCTCCAAATTGAATAAGACAAGTTCAGATGAAGGATAAGAAGGGTTTGTTCCCGTGGAGACCCTTTAAAGATTACGATCGTAAAGAACGAATTTCCAAACGAACCCTTTGAAGTATTAACTTTCTATTGGAAGTTTGACTTTCTTAAGCTCTGTCCGAAATCATTTTCCAAAGCGTATGCTTTAATAGAAACTAGAACCGTTTATAAAGTATTAAGTAGTTTTGTTTGCAATGGTACTTCAGTGGAAAATTAGATGTTTTGTGTAATGCATAGGTACGCAATATTGTTTTTTTATCTGTACTAATATTAAAAAGCGGAAGAGTTTGTTTGTTTACCTGAATATGCTTATCTACGAACTACGAGTCCGATTTGATAAAAGTGTTTGATAGCCCACTTATAGAAGAAGGCTATAATACAATTTCATCACGCTAAGACAGAGTAATGTGGGTAAAACCGCAGGGCGCAACTGGTATAATATATATATGTATTACAATAATGTTGCATTAGAAATTCGATAAATGTAGTTATGACAACCCTGTAAAGTAAGGAGAGATTAATAATATAGTAGGTATGTATAGAGTAGTCGCTAATTCTCTTGACGTATGATATTCCCCTTCCCTGAACATCAATTAATTCTTATTTATTAGCATTTTCATTATTATTTTAATTAAGTATAAAAAAATTGTGTTTCATTATAATTTTAATTAAGTATCTATGTATAAAAATACGTTTTATATGTGGGAGTCGAGCATGCTTCGTCACGAATTGGGCCACGCTCGCACCGGGGAAGGTACCACACCCTCACAGAATATCGGCGCCATAGTGACAGTTTACTGTCGCGTTCCGTACGGTGAGTGAGGGGTCCGGAGGCCCACATCCCTTCCCATCCCCTACCCATCCTCTCCTTCCCTATCCTCATTCCCTCCCATCCTCGCCCCTTCTACCTTCTAACTCCTTC
Source organism: Colias croceus (assembly GCF_905220415.1). Classification (NCBI taxonomy): domain Eukaryota; kingdom Metazoa; phylum Arthropoda; class Insecta; order Lepidoptera; family Pieridae; genus Colias; species Colias croceus. The sequence continues at coordinate 3,764,039 of NC_059547.1, forward strand.
AAAATCCCTTTGAGGACAGCAACACATCCACTTCCCAGTGGAGTGGATGCTTATGGGCGGCGTGTATCGCTTAACACCAGGCGACGCGTCTGCTTGTTTGCTGTCCTATACCATAAAAAAAAAAAAAAAAAAAACGTAGGTAATTGCATTAATAAAACATATAGACGTATAGTATTTATCTGATCTGCAGCCCCTCTAGACAAGTGGCTTTCTATTAGCGTAACGTTTGATAGAATAGATTAAGAATGTATGAGATTGACGTAAGCTGTCGATACATTTATCTACAGCTTATGTCAATCTCATACATTCATAATCTATTCTATCAAACGTTACGCTAAACGAAAGCCACTTGTCTAACCCCAAACAAATAGGTAATTCAAGTTTTTCTAATATCTTATCTGTTTAATACTAAAATATAGATAATCACGAATTACGTTAATTAATATATTATCGTCATATAAAGTGGGTTATACCGATAATTCGCAGAAATTAATCATTTCTCCGATAGAAGTTGTGACAACAAAAAAACAAACTTGAATCAAAAAATCCGATTGCTTTTTCTTTTTTCTTTTAATCGTTCGGCCAGTTTCAAGTTAAATAAATATATTATTATAAAATGGTATAACAAGGCGAAAAAGTTCTTTATTAATTATTATGTAATATCATTATGTTAGAGCAGTGGTGGCTCAGTGGTGAGACCTCGGACTTCGATAAGTCCGTGGTTCGAGACCAGGCGAGCGCGCAGGAAATAAATTGATTTTTCAATTTATCTGCGCATGTTGTAACATCACCACTGCTCGAACGGTGAAGGAAAACATCGTGAGGAAACCGACATGTCGAAGAATTAAAAAAGTTCGACGACATGTGTCATCCGCCAACCCGCACTTGGCCAGCGTGGTGGATTATGGCCTGTACCCTCATAGGAGGCCCGTGTCCCAGCAGTGGGAACGTATATGGGCTGATGATGATGATGATGATGATCATTATGTTGGACGCCAAATAAAAAAACGTATTGTGCACAGGCTAGCTAGTAAAATAAAAAATTGTATTTCCCTAAAACCAATTTCTTTATCAAAATCATAAAAAATTATTACAATTGCATTAGTTACATAAAGAAATTTATAGTCACATTTCGAATTATCAATTGAATTGTTATTTCAATTTTCAAAGTATATTTTAATGATCATAAAATAAATAAACATAAAATTAGCTGCACGTTTTATATGAATAACTAAAATCTAACCCTACATAATAATTCACTTATCCTATGCTTATTAATTATTTTCTTCATTGTTACCAATCGTCTCTTAGACATTATTAATTATCGATTAAATCACCAGATATTTATGTTAAATAATATTTATTTATGATTATGCACTTTCTGTTAGCATCTATTCGGAGGCGTCCACCATTCCTTAAAGTTTGTATAAATCGAAGTCTTTTTCATAAGATCATCTTCATAAAGCATAGAACAAAATCTACAATAATCGTTTGTTTCTACACTTTCACCTCTTCTATAGTATGAATAATGATTTTTCCATTTAAAATATTCTGCATATTTCTCCGGATCGTCTATGAGTTCTTTCATTTTTTTTGCTAATTTTTCGGTTCCGAGCTCTAAGGCATTCAGATATATACCGTCTGGCATGAACCTGAAAATAGTTGTTTTATAATTTGAATGCATATTTCATATTTAAAGACTTCGTTAAAATTTAATTAACAGAGCTAATATAAAAGTAACAGACGAATAGTGACGGTGCAGTTAACAGGTCAACTTGTAGAGTTAACAGGTAAGGTAACTTTGTTATTTTGAGACTTTATTTTGTTCATCACTAACAAGAATTGAAACAAGAAACTCGATTGCTACGATCACGCGTTCATCACAAATATCTGTCTGACAAAATTAAGATAAGTGTAGGTTTATTTGTTTATAGTACCTAGGTACTTATTATTGTAAGAATTACGTACCTCGTATAATTAGCTCCTCCATACACAATTGGCACTGCATAGTTTTTTAGAGGGTACGTCAATTTTTCAGTTACATAGTCCTCGGAGAAGGAATTCTCAAACGACAAATAAAAATAGTAATCTGTTTCTAATAGCTTGTTACATTTTTCTTCATCGTCACGCGGACATTGCAGTGTTCCACATTTCCCATAAATATCAATATTCAAGTCATATTTCTTTAATTCAATCGATAATTTTTTAACGAAACCTTCTCGGCCACTTCTCGCATAGCAGTTTGATACAAACCAGGCGGCAGCTTTTGATTTATTTCGTAATTTCACTCTTACATCTTGACTAACTGGGTCCATGTCTTGTAATTTTATCCAGTGCATGTCTTTTTTCGGTCCTATTACTTTATTATCGGCATCTCTTACTACTATATATCCCCATCTGGCTTCAGAATCTAGTTTATATGTCCAGGTCCAGTTGAAGAAATTGTTAAAGGAATTTGAACATACTGGATAATTGTCAGCCGATTCTATTGATGCGAATACAAACTTTTGATGAGATGATCTTCTTTGGGGCAAACCATAAGATCCCATGCGTATAACTTCTGTTCCAGCGAAAGCGATGACGTCGAAATTCGTATAGTCTCCTAAATATGTTCTATTTCCTGTCACAAAACACTTGGTATTTGGACATTTTGCATCAATGAAACCTTGTCGGCCGACTCCCATGTATACAAATGGAACTGTTTTAGACGAGGTCCATAATAAAATATACTTTAAATCTGATGTTTTGTTATTTTGTGACAAGTTTGGCGAATTATTAAAAGTCACTATAGTTTTCTCCATTTTTATTAGGCCCAGCGGATACCTATAGTTTAATTTTGCATCACGTATAGATTTATAGAAAAGCATCACTACAACAAACAAAACACAAAAGAACAAAATCTTTATTATTTTTGCTGGCATTTTTGTTTTTTATCACATTCATGAAATCACCTACACACGAGTGCACACTTCATATTCACTTGCGATGCGTGTTGAAAAAATCCATAGATGGAGCCATTCATATCGCCATTTAGATAATATTCTATCTATCAGTTATAGAATTTTATCTTTGAGTGTATTAGTATTGTTGCGCTATGTACGCAACTAGTTACACGTTATTAGATTAACTTTAGAACCTGTAGTTTTTTAATGGTTACTTAAAAAACGAACCTTTTCATTATCATAAAAATTGAATGAGTGAGTGTTTAGAGATATGGGTTTCTAGTTATCCATTGCATCAAACACGATATCTAAATGTACACAGGTATTCTGTACTACCAATCGATGTTGACATACGTCAGTGTGGGTGCGAATTGCGATACTACAAGTGTGAGTGTGTGTGCGTAGGTTTTAGTAGGTACCAATGTTCGCTCAAAACGATTACACAGTCTTCAAATGCTAAAAAAAGATTAGATAGAATTATTTTCATGCTTTATGCAAGTAAACCTGAAACCCATTGATAGTTTTCAGTTATGTTATTCTTCTTCTTTTTTGTTAATGGTTCAGGAATGTTCTCCTGTGGTATTTAAAAACTTTATGACAAAACACTAGTTTGCTAATTTAATTTTCACAGGACAATTAAAATTTATATAACCATCTCTATGACGAAAACTGATTTGTAAAACCTAAAAGACAAGGTGATTTTGTTTTGTAATCTACCTTATTCTTTACTAGCGGTCCGCCCGTGGTACATATTTCGCAATAAAAGGTAGCCTATGTTCTTTCTCAGGGTCTAAAGATTGTCTGTGCCAAATTTCATCAAAATCGGTTGAGAGGTTTAAGCGGGAAGGCGTAACAGACAGATAGAGTTACTTTCGCATTTATGATATTATTAGTAGGGATTATAATTCTGTAATTATAATTTTATATAATATTTTCTGTACAAAATAATAAAATGTACAAATGGATATACCAAAAATTATAAAAGAAGGTATTTTTATTGGTACCTACAGATGTAGCATAGGCCATTGGTCGTATATCATCGTAATCAACTACTCATTCACGCTTACGTCATAGTAGGTGATGCAGATGAAAATTATAAAAATAAATAAAGGCTAGTTCAAATTGCAATGCACGACATTACGTAGTTATTGAATTTATAACGGTTTTTATTTCCCAACCTTTTTGGATGTATGACCGCAGATACAAATAGTAGCAGGATAAATAGATAATTTATTCTATCAAGTTTAATTGAGTCAATTTCGTATTTTCCTGTATCAATATATTATTTTGTATAGGATAAAATAGTCTTATTTAAAAAAAAAAAACTGCTTTCGATCTCATCAAAAACACAAACTTCAACAAAAAAGAATTTCACAAATCATTCAATTTATTACTTGTATACGTAGTCACGTAGTATATTATTATTAGTCTGTGTTATTACGTACTTTTCCTCATTGTGTCACATACTTTCAGGACATAATAATTAAAAATCAATCAATAAGATTAAAAAAACTAAACAATATTTTTATCTTCACATTTTTTTAGTTATAACCTCTATAACCATCTAAAATTTGAAATTAACTTTACTCATAAAAGCTTAGTTGAGGTCTGATTAACACATGTGATTTACGATCTCTTCGTTCATTTTGTGTATCTTTTTTTCTTCTCGAACATCTGTAAGGAGGATCCCACCACTTTTTGAAATTCTTATAAACCGATTTTGTTTCTACCAAAGTTTCATCAAACAATATGGAACAGAATCTGCAATAATCGTCTGTTTCGACTGATTCGTGTCTTTTGTGGTAGGAATAGTGATTCCGCCATTTAAAATATTCGGCGTATTTGTTTTGATCTTCTATTAACTCGTTCATTCTTTCTGCTAATCTTTTTGGACCTAATTCCCTTGCGTTGAGGTAAATACCATCAGGCATAAATCTGAAAATTATATCAGAATATGGAGTGTTTAACAAAATCATTATTCAATGATGGGCTCTTATTAGTAAAAATAAATGTAGAGCAATTGTTCAGGATAGGAACAGGATGTTTTATAGTCCTTTAATGTTTCAAAATGGATAAATACAAAAAAATGCATTTTTTAACGTAAAAATGCAAGATTAAAAAAAAAAGTATCATATCAAAAAAGTATCACATATAGCGAACCCTAATTAAAAAAAATATGCAAAGTGCATTTACTAAAATAAATGAATACCATACCTACCTACTATAATTTGCTCCACCATACACTATTGGCACCGCAAGATTTCTCAAGGGATGCAACAATTTTTCAGTCACATAATCTTTCGCGAAGGAATTCTCGAAAGACAAATAAAAGAAGTATTCTCTTTCTATCATTTTGTCACATTCCTCTTCATTATCGCGGGAACATTTCAAATTACCACAATCACCATAAATATCTATCTTCAGATCGTATTTAGTTAGTTCAGCTGCTAAATCAAGAACGTAACTATTTCGTCTACTTCGTGATATACAGTTTGATACAAACCAAGCGGCTGCTTTAGTTTTATTTTTCAATTTATATCCTAGTTCTTCACTAATAGGTGCCATTTCATCTAATTTCATCCAGTGCATGTCTGCTTTCGGACCAATAACATTGTTCTCAGCATCTCTTATAACCATATAACCCCATTGAGCGTCAGAATTCAATTTGTATGTCCAAGTCCAATTAAAATAGTTATTAAATCTGTTAGAACATACAGGATAGTTATCAGAGGATTCAATAGACGCGAAAACATATTTCTGATGAAGTGATCTTCTGTGAGGCAAGTAATTTCTTTCCATTTGTACAACTTCGGGCCCGGCAAAGACAACGACGTCGAAGTTAGTATAATCTCCAAGAAATGACCGATTACTTGTCACGTAACAGCTTGTTTTAGGACAGTTTCTATTAATGAAGCCTTCTTGTCCCTGACCCATGTATACGAAGGGTACATTTTCTGGTGATGTCCACTGTAAAATATATTTCATGTCAAGTTTTTCAGTAGCAGTTCTGTCTTCTGCATTCATAACTTTAAAGCTGTTAATTACATTAATAGTGCCCATTTTTAAATCGCGAATACAAAAATATAAAAAGGTAAGTGTGGATATTGAAAAACAAAAGCCGATCACTTTAAAAATGTAACTAATCTTCATTTTTACGAAGGTGCTAATATAAGTTGAGAACGCACGCGTTTTGATTCCATGTAAACGTTTTCACAACTGGTAAGAAAACAAACATCATAGCGGTATAGAATATGAGGAATGCTTTGAATGTAAAAGCCACGTTAGGCATTCCTACTGTTCATTGGTTCAAAAGATATGTGCTCAGTCAGCTATTATATCTTTGACCTCCTCTTTGGTATTGTGGTTAACGTGTTAATTTTGCATCTGAGAACACTTTAGTCACTTGGAAAGGCTTATAAAATATAGCAATGAATCTATGAAGTAGAACCTTTAAGTAAATAATTATATTAAATAGTGAAATATCTTTATTTATTTTACATCTTTTATTTATATCAATCCAGAGGTCATGGGTTCGATTCCCACCCGGGGCAAGTATTTGTGTGATGAACATAGATATTTGCTCTGTGTATGTGTGTTAATTATCTATATAAGTATTTATTTAAAATTATATTACATGTATGTATATCAGCCATCTGGTTTCCATAACACAAGCGAAAGCTTAGTATGGGATCAGATCGTGCCGTGTGTGAAAATTGTCCTGAAATATTTTGTTCTGAAACATACATTTAAATCTCACTACCTGTTTTGTATATCCATCATCCATGTTTCTCTCTGAAATATATATTAAACCAACAAAAAAACATTAACCCATACGTATTAGCATAAACTTAACGTGAATTTAATTTAAGTGTATTAAAATTTATGATAAAGGTGTGCTTCCCGAGATTTTATACGCGAAGTGCACTTGAGAATATTTGAAAAGGTGTGAAAAATGGAAGATATAATGTGAATTGGTAGAAGTGGGCGTGCTTATCACGCACACAGCGATCGGCCGATCAATAATTCAGTATCATATTGTTACAGTTAAAGCAGTTTCATACAATTTAGGGTACTGTTGCATTGTTCATGTATGTTTTCGTGTCAGAATAAGGCAGTTTTGGTACTTCCTCTTTTTTAAACACAGTTGTATAGAGTAAAATGTCGTGTTTTGGACAAGAGCTTAGGTATTCTTAAACACTATTTTAACAAAATTTAAATTGAAGACACATCTATAACAGTACTTGTAACGACTAGAAATTAAAAAAGGCCTTTGTAACAAAAAATAAAAGTAAGGACATTTCAAAAAGAGAGAATAGTCGGTCTGGTAATGCCTTTACAATGTTTTATAATTAACACTGCTCTTCCCAGCAGAACGAAGGCAACAGGGGTCCATTTTGACCTTTACCTTGAACTGTTAAGAGTGTCATGGACTAAAAAAAAATACATGTAGGTAGAAAATTTACCTACTAATGGAGGCTTTGTCTTTCTTTTGTATGTGAAAGTGGTTTTTACATACTCTTGACATTTTCGTTAAGGCCAAGGTTAAAGGACAAGTCTTTTTTTAAAGGGGCTGTATCAATATATTTTGTGAAAAATAAGTAGATTAGTTTTATTCGAAGTTATTCAGTTAAATTATAATACGTTTTAGTTGTCACAAAACAGTATTGATCAAAACACATTCCTTAATCCAAAGCCTGCAATAAAATACTATCAACCCGTAACACGAATTAAACAAAAACCAATAACGAACTGAAAACCTACGGAACAAATTGGGTATTGTTTTCATCAAATACGATGACAAAAGAATGATTCCATGCGCACTGTAAGCGCTTACCAACACAACGTGGTCTTGAAAAATCAATGTGATACATTTCAGTGAGATACCGCCCGGGTAAGGTACGTCCCTGACATCCTCAATCTTACTGAAAGGGGAGTTTTCGAACATACTGTGAAAAGATGACGGAGTAACGTTGAGTTTATAATGGATGGAGTATTGATTATGCTCAAATGATGCTTTATTTATGAGCTCCATTTTAGTGTACATAATGGTTAGGTGAATCGTGTTTGAGAGGTCGTAGCGTGGATTTCTGTTTCATGGTTGTTATCGTGGTTTATAGTTTACTGTGAATTGATTTCTTGATTGATGGATTGTATGATTGTATTTTCTACAGTCAATTATTTATTAGATTTATCGCTTATTCGCAGAAATTCAAAGCACAAAATATAATGTTTTATTAATCATTTAAATAAAAATAAGACAGCATCATTTACTTAAATGTTTCCAATTTTTGATTTATCTTATCAATTTAAAGTAGCATCGACGAGTAGTTTTTACTCTTTATAGGTACAATTATGATATCCCAATACAAAACTGATTCTAACATTTGACCATAATGTACTATGAAACAAGTGGAAATCCATGTGCACATAATCATATATCTTCAATATTAAGCATAACATCGTTTTGCCCTCATTGAATAATATATATTTAATGCCTGGAGATACGTCCTTGACCTACCTGTTGCTCTGGCCGGGACAGCGGACGATTTATTATTTCGATCCTAACATTTCTTCGTCATTTCATTTTGGCCATTTCATTATTTAATCTGTGAGGTTTTTTCCATTGAATTACGTTTGTTTTGAAAGTATGTTTCTTGTCGTAAGCTTGTTATATAATTTTATACTTTGTATCAAGTCTAATTAACAATATCATATTTCCCTCATTTTAAAATAAAAAAATTGGGTGGTATTTATTACATACTAGCTTACCGCCCGCGGCTTCGCCCGCTTTGTCTAAAACCTAATAAATTATATACTAAAACCTTCCTCTTGAATCACTCTATCTATTAAAAAAAGGCATTAAAATCCGTTGCGTAGTTTTAAAGATTTAAGCATACAAAGGGACATAGGGACAGAGCAAGCGACTTTGTTTTATACTATGTAGTGATTATTAAATATTTAACTGACTGTATTATAAGCATGAACTTATCATATATAGAAATAATAATAGATTACTCATGATAAGAATATAATAATATTTTAAGATTTATTACATTATGTGTTATAAAATACATAACGATTTGCTTTTGAAATACAAAATGTAAGTAGGTAATATGTATATTTTTATTCGTTTCGTAACAGCTTGGATCGAAGTTTACAGCTGAAAGAACTCAAAAATTTCGCATCACATGGATTCATCCATGTGATGCGAAATTTTTGAGTTCTTCTTGAAACTTCGTTCCTTGAAACAGTTTTAACTTTTTCCTAATAAGCTCCAGATGATATTAAACTGAAAGATAAAAATCTTACAGCGATATAAAATCGAATTATCTACAAATAATTGATACATACAAGCAATTAATTAAATAAAACACTTCAGATAAAATTATTAAGCTTCTTGCAAATAGTATTTGCTCAATCTTTCACGATTACCGTATCGATTTATATTTAGATAAAGGTAAAATTTCAGTTTGAAAAAATAAGCATAGATAGACCTTTGCCCGTAGAGCTCTTTAGTGATAAGGACATTTTCAATAATTATAGAGTTACTACTCTAACCAATTACTGCAATTTACTCTTTCTCTCTCTGAAAATCTGAAACTCTGAAAATCGAACAATCCACAAAAATATTTCGCAGCCTATTTATCAAATAATAGGTCACGAAATTTATTTTTATACAACGCGAACGGTCAGAAGAAATGTTTCCGCTTCGAGAAATTTAATATCAAAGCCTGTGCTATGAGGTGTAAAATAATAACATATAATGAAGCGATATTTCATGCGAAGGTTTTCTTGAACATAGTGAAAAATATGATATATTATATATACCTTTGCCTACTTGGGAGTAAATTTATGTTTAGGAAAGTGTACGCGTTGTAAATAACTGAATGCGAAAATAATCAATCAAAATCTTTAAACGATAAATGATATAGGATTGAGTTAAAGAAGCCTTACCGGTAAAAATCAAACTGAAATATTGTTCAAATATTTTTTAATGCGTTATATACTATGTACTACGAGCAAGCAAGTAAACAGATTTGATTTGATTACTCCTTCGATTTAGATTTGCCTTTTTAGCAAATAGTCATATATTTTGTGAGGTGTAACTTTTTTATGACTATAAGTATACAAATCATCAATTCTTATACTTATTAAAGTCTCTACCACTTGTAATACTGTAATGTGAAATGCTCGTTTGTCATCTTCGTAAGATAGGTAGTTACTTTAATACGCTTGACCATATTTATATTATTATCTGTGCATTCACAACCTATACCGCTTTAACAATAAATTCCTCTCAAAGCTCAAAGTGATCAGCGAAACTATACTACAGTGCTTTCGATGGTTCTGGAACCAGACGCAAATGCGTAAAATCTCTTAATGGCCGCTATTTATCGGTATAATTAGACCAATAAGGACGCCATTGGGATCGTAAAAGCATAATTGCCCGTATGAAAACGTTTGAGTACGTATTTAATTAATTGGCTTTTGTACGACTGTTTGACGTTTAGTAAGCCCCGTGTATGGTTTATGAGTTTAATATTATCTCTTAACAAAATTTTGGGGGCTATTTTTTTATAATAATACATTTTTGTATAGGGAGTAATGTATCTTTTTTTATAACATAGCTACTATAATTATCTTCTTTTTTATAACATAGCTACTTATCTATTTCATTTTAATAGTAAGAAAAAGTTATTTCATGTTGGATATAGTGTTTATAAATGTCACAACTCACAGATCTTTAAATTAATCTATATCAGAGAGTTTTTCTTGGTGTGACGACAGCTTAACTATTTTTAGGTTTTGCTCAAGCACGAGCTTACATCTATTAATAAATTGAGTGGAAATTTTAAAAATACTGGTGTTTAAACAAATATGAATATCTTGATAAATATAACATTCAAAATACATGTATCATCATCATCGTCCCATATAATGATATGTTCCCACTGGACACAGGACTCCTATGAGAGAAAATAGTAAATACATGCATAATTAGATGTCAATACGTTGGTATCTCCTTAACATAGATCATATACAAATACAGAATCAATACACACACATCTAAACATTGCAAACAGATACCTAACCAAAGATATCCATCATGTGCTTCGCATAATGAACATGACGACACGGCAAGGTCCGTGGGTGGAAATGAAGCAGATTGTCAATCTGGACGTTCGTTAGCTGACGGATATCGCTTAATTGACGAAGATTATGCGAATGTCGAAGATTCGCGCCGGATGGGACAACAATCACTTCGATTTGATCGGAAATTTGCATCCAAGTGGATTGAATTGGATGATTTTGATTGAAATATTTACTTTTTTCACAACATATGGTTAAGTTACTCTGAGCTTAAACAAAAACAAAGTATTCGTTTGTTCGTTGTTAATAAATTTGGAAATTACAAGTATAAATGAAAATCGCATCATCTACAGTATTTCTGGTTTGGGTGAATGAAATAAATGAATGAATAGAATCAAGGCGCACAATTATTATCGAGAATAATAAATAAAGGTTTTGATAAATGTCTTAAATGATTCAAATTTCGTAGTGTGAGTGTAAGGTAATTACTTAAATAAATAAAAAATCACTTTATATGAATAAATTTATTCGAAATTTACGATTACTGAGTGTTTTTCAGAAGTCTGGTTCAAAAAAAACTTATTTAATAAATTAATAGCACCCTGTCAATTAATTAAAATAAACTTAATTTGTATATAACAAAAAGCACATCCAAACGCAACGTCTCTCAGATAATTCTAGCGTAGTTCATTAAAAAATCTTATTAAATTTACGTCGGATGAATACAGAAATACGTAGCAAGTGCTGGTGCACCTGAGTGCAATTAGAGTTATCTTCGTGTTCACCATTTGTTCTATATGTAGGGCACCGTGCCGAGGCTTAGTTTATGATATTCCTGTTTGTTTGTTTAATTCGATAATTTTTTTGGTTCTTTGTTGTGTTTTTAAAAAATAATGTGATGTTTTGTGAACATTGGTAAGGAAAATTGTAGGTATACAATGCATGTTTTTACAAGTTTTTTTTATAAATCCTACTAATTTTTTGCCTTTCGGATAAACGTACCTATAATAAATATGAAACTGAACTTAACTTGAATGTATTAAAAAAATTCACTCAGATTGAACAACTTTCAAAGTCAGTTGAAACAATCTCTGCCCTACAAATTGCGTAACTTTTATTGCACATAACAAATATTCTTATAAAATATTCGAGCGTATAAGTAATTTATTTCCCATAAAAGTACTGGCAAAGTCGCTAAAAGGCTTGATAATAACGATTCACCTGAATCTTTGTGTATGTAAAACGAGTTTGAGTTGAAAGGAAAAATGCGAAAGCTTTTGAAGACAAAGTTTGGAAATAGGCAAGTTTGGTACCGCTTCTACGGAGTTGTGTTTTTTAGATTTTACCATACTATAGAAGCACAATTATATCATAAAAGGATGGTAATCAGCATCTAAGATGACATTTTTATAGAGCATAATAGCTCTGATTTTTTTTATGTGCCATTTGTAGTCTTTGAAAAATTGAAATTGGCAATTTCAGCATTTTGAAAGATGTTATCATCAAATTTTTGTTCAGATAATTTTGCATATCTTAATCTAGTTTGTTATTTATGTCTTGAATTTAAGACGAGAAAACCTTATCAACCAATTTCGAGGGCGATTCCTTAGAGAACTTGAGCCTTGTCGAAGTTAATTCCAAATGCAGAGAGAAATCGCAAACGGAAAAACGTATTAAGGAAAGAAGTAATCAGTGAACATCTATTTACCTGTAAAAATTAAATCGATTAGTGAACAGAATTGGGTCTACGTAACAAGGGACACGTACCTTTTATGCTTAAAAACCGCAAACAATATTTGCCCTTACTATTAAGATTTTTATCTACCTTTTTTATAATAAAACCAAAAACGTTCTTGTTTTCAAAGCAAGTTCTGTATGATTTAAATGATTTGGCAAGAGAACAGCTGGCAAAATTCATAGAGAATGTATTTTTCGTTCAGAAAAATTGCTCGTATCGCAAAATTTCCCCATATTTAGTGGGACAATATTATTATTGAACTGTCAACTGCAGCTTTCGTACCAAGTTTCGTACTAACTGTTCGAAAATACACGAATTTTGTCAATATGAAAAGTTTAATCTGTTCGAAATTAATGTGAATTTTTAAGTTACAATGAGTACTCTTTTGTTTTAGAGGTCACAGCCAAATAGTAAACTATTATGTAAGCTTCTATTGTCCTCGCCTGAGAGAGGTAATTTTATGCTCTTCGCTAAGTGTTGGGAGGTTTTGAGAGCTACACTCTGTACTAGTACTCTGTAAAGCTGAACGTAAAAGTCAAGGTCATATTTTTATGCTGCGAAATTATTAAAATAATGTTTGTAATAATTTAAATCATTTATTCTTATACTTACACGTGTAATTTTTTTTTCAAAATGCATTAGTAGGTCGGTATAGTGATGACAAGATGAGTAGAAATCAGAATTGTAAATTAAAGTTATTTCATGCCAAAGATTTCCTTAAGATCTATTCAACAGCCTCTTACAACTGAATTAGTAGGTAATTTAAAAATATTAATTCTCATCACGGTTTATGTAATAAACACATTGTAAAAGGTCTAATAAGAAAATAAAACAAACTCATACAATAATATTATATGTATAACGCCCAATTAATAAACCATCGAGCACAAAGTTAAATCAATAAATCGCAACCAAAAACTACCATTCGTTATACCTACCTACCTACCTTTTCGTTTGTTTTTCATTACTACAAAGTACACTGCAATTAAAAGCCGACCAAATAAAACTGTTAGAAGAAGCATCAAAAGCTCGTACAAATGACCTCGTATTATAATTTATTCAAAAATGACAAATTCTAGGTCACGTCTATAACACAAAGGAGTAACAGAGGCTTCTCATTTACATAAAAGGATTACCTGTGGATGTCTGCCGTACGGTGAGAAATTAAGGAATTTACAATGGGACAAGATCCGAGTTAACAGATGAATTCATGCAAATTGTTATGACAACCCTTATAGCGGCAATTCATTGTAAGGAGTTGTTTATATTGAACTAGCTCTACCTCGTGGTTTACCCGCACTGCTCCGCGCTTATTGGTTTTAGCGAGATGATATAATTATATAGCTTTCCTCGGCAAATGAAATTATCTAAAATGGAAATATTTTTTAAAATCGAACCCATGGTTCCTGAGATTAACGTGTTCAATCACGCAAACAAATAATGAATTCTTCACCTAGATCGTAATATTACTAAAGCTAAGAAGAAATACGAAGTTTGCAAAAGGGCGAAGCCGCGGGCAGAAAGCTAGTAAGATATAATTCTATTTCATTAAGATCCATCTCTGAGAATCCTTAATTAATGGCATTCGCCAACTGCAACTACAATATTAATAAAGTGACGTTGCTAATATATTTCCATAGGATTTATTTGGATCATGCACTAACAACGTAAATTCTATGGTAAACCATTTCTATCGATAATGAACTTATAATAATAATAATTAAATATTAACTTAAAACAGTATTGTAATTAATTATGTTGAATTAATAGTTATAGAACATAGAAATAAACACTTTTATCTTCTTTCTTTCTATATATAAAACTCAAAGATGACTGATATAGTGATCTATCAACGCACAGCCTAAACCACTGGACGTATCGGGCTGAAATTTGGTATGCAGGTAGATCTTATGACGTAGGCATCCGCTAAGAAAGGATGTCCCGAAATTCTTGCGGGAACGGGGATAACCGGGGATGCACGTACAAAGTCGTGGGCGGAAGCTAGTATTATATATGAGTTTGAAAAACAGCTATGAGCTGTTAAAAAGTTAGTAAATGCAAAATTCCCGTACCTTTTCATTACATTTACAATTTGGTTATGTTTTACATTAGTTTTGTATTTAATTTCAGGTACAGCCCAAAAAACGCCTGATTTGCAGCTACAAACGAATTTCAACAGTAACACCACTCGAATGGAGTCTGCGATATACTTAAATGTAATATATTCTTATATTATATTTAATACTGTAGTAAATAAAGATAATTAATTGGTGCGTCATTAAAATTGTTTCATTTTCTGTGTCTGTTAGAACGTCCGTAGTACCTAATCATGAACTAATCTAAATCTAATAAACTATATTTTTTATTTTCCTCGTCTTTTCTGGGTTGCCTGGTAGAGATCGCTGCCAGTGATAAGGCCGCCTAATTGTACATTGCTATATTATATTTTTAAGTTTGTAAAATGTATTCTTTAAGGTGTATAATGAAGTATTTTTTATTCATTCATTCAATAGATTTATAAATGTTTGCGTATTTTATGCAAAAATGCAGATTTTTCGTCTTCTTATTGTAATTTTAAACTGAATAATAATGATCTAATTATGCTTATGAATTAGTGTTTAGCCATTCATTGTTAGTCTAGACGAGAGTCTGGGATATATACTTAGTTCGTATAATTTTGTCATTAAAGCACTTGTAAAGTGTAAAAAGGGAATAAAAAATCAGCTGCTGAGGTTATAAAGGAAATTGGTAAAGGCCGTATTACTGCGTTGAGGGTTCCGTGGGCCGTTTGATGCTCGATTTATCTTTTGTTTCATTCCCATCGCTTGTCCTTTCTTATAATTCAAATGCCTATAATCATGAGCTTTTATAAAGTTTTTTGAGTTTTTATTTTTATTAATATAGCTATAGATAAAATGTAATATTTAAAATTACGGTTTTGATTCTTTTGTCTGTATTTCCTTTGGTTATCTCAGTAACGTATTATTATATCGTAGGTATATCACCATTCACTATTTAATTATGGCCTATTAATATTGAATAACACTGCTTGAATTAAGGTTTGATTTGATCACTAAGTGAATAAATATAAAAGGATATCTATTATGGATGTAGGCCCCTGTAACAGCTGGTTGTATTATCAAGGTAGTAAGGTACCTATTAAGGTACCTTATATACCAAAATATGAACTTATAATGTTCTGTAGTTTTTCTTCACAGCGGAACTCTAGATTATTATGTTTTTATACATTATGACATTGACACAACTCTCGTTAGTTCGCTCGATGCGGCATAATTGCTGGCAGACGTCAAACGTATTTGCATAGTACAGTATTTTCTTTATGTAAATAATATTTATGAGATGTTTTTATTTCATCACGATGCATTTATCTTATGTATGTAGGTTGTGTGCTGTCAACAAGATTTTAAACAAGGATTTTGAAATAGATTTTTGAAATAGAAAAATAATTAGAAATAACGTTCTGTTCTATTAAAGATTTATGGCAATGCAGGAAACTGCAGGAAATATCTTACTACAAGAATTAAAATGTCTAATTAAAAAAACAGTACGTTTTAATACGTTACAATAGAATAGAAAGACTACCTCTAACACTACGACAGTCAAACATTTTTTCAAAGTTTCATATTATACTATCCAAGATGATTTCAAATATAAAATAGATATTCGTTAGAAAGATAACAAGATAGAATTGTAATATTTTTTTAACCACAAAACCAATTGCGTTCAACCAATTACATTTATTTGTTTTATCCATCGACAGTAACAAATATTTTTTATACAACGCAACAGTCAACACTGAAAATGAAGTTAAACATACACATCCTAAAACGTTTTCTTTTTTATCGATTTTTTTACACACCCTTTAGTTCAAGGCTCTACCGATAAGTATCTCACTAATGATGTCATGAAATACCTACTACCCCAAAGTATAGGATACTGTTTCAATTAGCAATGTACAAAGCATATACATTTATTAGTTTATCAATTGCCTACACAGCTATATCTTATCTATAAATCAATGAGTGTCATGAGTATTTGCATACATTTCACGGATAGGAGGCACGTATCGGAATTGAAATGACTGACATTCGAGATCGTGCTATTAAATTACTATTGGTTTTCATCTCGACTTTATATCACTTTATTATCACTGCATCAAATGGTGCGCTTTAAATGACATATCTTTGGTTTATTTAAATGCTAATTTATAAACAAATTATTGACAAGCAGTGGTAGTTGTAGTTTAGAGAGAGGTAGTCATTAATTATCTCTTTAGTGTGCGATTGTATTCTACATTGACGCATTATTAATTAAAACAATTGATACAATAAAAACGGATCTGGAAACTAAATTTTTAAAATACTATTTACGCATTGTGGCTTTTTGCGAATATGAAAATCTGAATATTTTATGCATGATTTTATCTTATTATTTATTTATTTATTTACGCAAGTGTTGTTTAAACCAGATTGCTCTGGTCTTCTTCAAATATATTAGATGTCATTTAATTCCACTCTTTCGAGAACTCTTGGTAATGGTAAGGGTTACAATTAAGGTAGTCACAGAGACATATTCACCCAAATTGCTGGATCCATGCCAATTTACTTGATCTAACTCGATTTACCCAACAATTCTCAACTTGTGACGGCTTGATATGTTCGTCATTTAGATAGCTAAATGAGTGTCATGTATTAAAAGTATTTGAAGGATAAAATAACTTGCTTTTGGCTTCGTTTTTACGATAAATATTAACAATAAATATAAAGGAGTGTTTGTTTTGTAATACGTGGTGGTAACATGATGGTAAAAACAATAGTCGGCTTTTAAGTAAACTATAATTATTATTAAAAGCTGCGTCTCAATTATACGTGTCTTGCTTAATACAAATTAGGTATTTTTTTTGTAAATTAGATTATATTAGAGATATAGAAGATTCCTTATACTATAGTAGAGGAAGGAAACAGAAACCTATACTGGACAGCAGTAACATTTTTAAGCCAACTAGTAAAATCAATCTTAATTTTAACCTTTTACCCTTGTCTTATCGACTACGACGTGAATCTTTTATGTGTGCCCGGAAATTCCTATGTATGAGTAAAAAAGATCATTAGGATAACGACCCTATGGTATCTCGGTTGCAAATTTGTACCATTATGACATAAAATATTGTTGTTATGGAAACTCAAATTACCAACATTTAACATACGTTTGTAACCTCACGCCTACGTATCCTTTGAGAATTATATTTTAATACAAAATTGTACAAGGGCTTTTTAAAAACACCTATATTATTGGCCGTCCGCGTCACGCCGCGCCCTGCCCGACCCGCGCCTCCCCCGGAGAGCCCGCTTCGTGTAGCCAACCTGACACCGGCTGGCTACGCGGCAGCGGCCGCCAAGCCTCCCGTAAAGCGGCAAGAAATCACCCGAGATGGAGATCCCGTTAAGCACAGGGACTCCCCGCGCCGTGCGGCACCCTTGTCGAGCGTGAATAGTCATCCACTCGATGAGGAGGGCTTTACAAAGGTAGAGAAAAGGAAGAAGAAAAAGAAGCCCTCCTCCAACAAGTGCGGTACCGCCCCGACCGGTAATAACAACCTGCTGCGGCCCGCCATACCGACGACGCAGCTGTACGTGTCCCGCCTGCACCACTTCAGCGCAATATGACTCTGCCAGTGCCGTGAATTGTGTATAGTGTAGTGCTTAATAGTTTTAGTTATAAAATATTATATGTATGTTAGTCTGTAAGGTATTTATTCTATGGGTCTGTACAATTTATTGTCTGTTACCTGAAATAAATGTTATAAATAAAAAAAAAATAAAAAAAATTAGAATTTTCGCTTGTGATGATTATAATTTGTTATAGATAGAGTCACGTTGGGAGCAGACACTGGACAAACAGCACTACGTGCTCTCCGGTTTATCTTGCTGACTTCGGGTTATTTTTATAATAATAACTTTTTTTTGGCTTAAACCGGGAATCCAACCGAATCTTTCGATGATTCGTGATTATGAATTTTGTACCAAATATGTTTTCCATTTGTATAATTAATACCAAAAATTAACCAAAATTGCCACGCAATATATTGGTTAAAATGTACTGCAAACGCAAAAAATATTTAACTTGATGAGAGTTTTGCGCAACTTTGTAATCGCGAAAATTTTGATTAAACATAAGTATGTAGGAAACTAAAACTGCTGTGTTGAAAAAGTTGATTCCGTTTGAGAGCCGACTCGTTTGTGGATTTATTTGCTGAAGCCGCGTCGGTTTGGAAACTTTTCCTATAATTTTATATTCACTATGTACTTGATATGAATATTTTCTGGTGTGCGACATGAAAATTTATACTTGCTTTTTTCACTTAAAATTGTATCTCTTCATAGCAGATGACGAATTCTTTTTTTTTTTATAAGTCCTATAATATGTGGACAAGCTTTTGAGATGATGGGTACTGCATTTATAATTTCGCTCATTTGATTTTAGCATACAGGTAAAAAAATATTTAAATAAAGCTTAAATAGGTCGATATGAAGATGAATGTCTCGTTCAGAATTATAAGAAAAGCGGTAGCGGTTCGACCCGGCTTTGTCCGTGGTACATATTTCGCAATAAAATGATATGTTCTTTCTCAGGGTCTAAAGATTGTCTGTGGCTGTGCCAAATTTCATCAAAATCGGTTGAGAGGTTATAGCGGGAAAGCGTAACAGACAGACAGAGTTCCTTTCGCATTTTATTTTATTTTATTAGTAGGGATATTCAAAGAGCCTCGTGTGCGTCGTGTCACCCTTTTTCATGCATTAAACCTTGCAAAACCTACCATCCTTTAATAGATGCCTGTTTTATATAATGCAGTATGTCTTATTGCTTTCAATTTTTTTTCTAATAATGTAAACGTAGACATATAAACTTAGACGGTAAAATATGTACAAACAATAAAAAAATCAAATAAACATTATATGGTTGGCAATTATTCTGAAAACAATAAATTATCCAAATAATGTAACCAGAGTATAAATGAATGGAACAACTCAGTTAAAATATAAATCACGCGAAAGTTTTAATTGAATTGAAACATTCAACTCGGTTTCATAAAGGTCTAATAACTTCTTAAACAATTATAATTTACTGCGAAACGGGTATGGGTTGCTTCGATCTTCTATTTACAAGTGTGATTTTGTATTTTGGACCTAAATTAATATTACGTTAGCATTATAATGGAAACATGTGAAATTTATATGAATGGCCAATCGATATAAGTACTTCTAGTAAAGGCAAATCCTTCTTAGAACCCAGACTATTCACATATATGAAATCTTGTACCGTATGGGGGCAAAGACGCCATTTTCAAGAAGGTATTATCGTTCATTCAGTGTAAATTAATGTGTAGAATTAGACGTCTATTTTTATATTTAAAATATTGATTAAAATGATAAGATAATTATTTTTAAATTGTAGAAAATCGTATCACCCTCCTTCTTTGAAGGTAAGGTCAGAGCAGATATTACTATTCACTACTTATAATTTTTAAAAATATAATTCTGTATTGTAATGCAAATTTTAATAATTGCGTAACATATTAAGTCCCACGTGGTTTTCCAAAGAATGACACAAACATATTTTTATGGTGTGGTTTGTTTTTAACAGGGCTCCCAATTTTGCGTATAAAATGAAAATGGAGCGACCTAGAGTTAGCCTACAGAATATATAGATAGTGGGAAAATTTTAGTTTTGAAATTTAACAGCATCAAGTAAATAAAACCGAGTATATAAACTTTGTGTTGAAATTTCAAACTTTTTTTGAGAAATAAATGTCTTAAACCGTAAACTTTTATGGAAGGTTCAGCTAAGAATATCAATAGATATATCAATAAATAGATTTTGTGTTTATAGATCCCAAAAATATATCTCCAGTTAATAATTTGTGTACAATAAAACATTGTAATTTTATTACTGCAAGTACCTAATGTTAATTTTTTCCTTCTAATAAATTTTCTTCTGAAAATTGCTTTCTCATATTATTCAAATATAATTCCTTGTTATTTCACAGGAAAATGCAGTCGTCAAAACCATCATGTCTCTATAATTTGCCCCAACTTCCCGCTAATATTATTTAAAAACATTGGAGTGATTTCTGAACTTTTGGTGTATAAATTTGAGCCATTAAAACGTAGGCAAGATATTTTTAACTCACTGAAGGAGGTTCGGCTGATGACACCGCAATCTTGATAACCTTCAGTACTCTATAAAATTTATTGTTAACGAAAGGTCGAGCCGATAATGCTTTCTTTCCTTTGTGCGGCCTTATTTAATCTCTATTTAAAACACTGTTGTGGAAAAAGTAATTTAGATACGCATTAACATTGATTGAAAATCCTTTGTGCATTTTCGAATTATACTGTTTCACGAGATTTTAACATAGCATTATGAATATTAAAAGTAGTAATAGATTTTTGTGGTTTATTAATTATTCAGAGGATTTGAGTCTTTGGGTTTATTCACATAGTTATAAATAATGAATAATCGATATCTAAGAGATTTATTATTCATATTAATGATTTAAATATTATATACGAATCAAGCTCAACATATTATATTTAATTTTATATCGAACCTTTTTCGTTTTTATTTAGATGAGAAAGTAGTCTGGAATTTTAAGAAAATATAAGAATTTTTATTTTACCATTTTCTATACAGAATACTTTGAATAGAGCTATTAAAACTTATTTCTCCCTCAGAGTGTTGTTTAAATTTTTCTTGTAAGGTTTTTCTGAAATTGCCAACATCTTTTAAAAAGTTATATTCTTAATCTGCAAAAATAAATGTTATATTTTGATATTTAAATATTAATATCTTTAATAGTATTGAATCGATCGATAAATGGTGACTATTTTTAAGAAAAAAGTAAACACTATTTGTTAAAATTAAAAAGATTTATTTATCCAATTGAAACCAATAATTACAATTAGGTTATTTATTAGCATTCAACGTTTTATTCATCGATACTGTTGTATATTTTAAATTCTTGGCCACATTAACATGAATCAATTTGAACGGTTTCTCAAAGCCGCCTTCAAAGCATCGTTAAAACCCTTTTATAGAAGGGTTGGACCTACAGGTTGAATAGTAAAGTGGCTGCCTACTATCTTAATTAAGATTTTATCTTTTTTAAGTACTTTTACTCGGGCGTGGTGCATAATGTTAGTGTTCTTTCTTGTAATAATATTGTTGCTTGATTAAAATTGATCTACTTATAATATAAAATTAAACGCTAAATTTATTGTGAAACGTAAAACTCAAGAACAGCTCGACCGAATTCGTTATAATATTCCTTGAAGTACGAGGATGGTTGTTATGAAGAGAAAATGTAAACAATATGTACATGGGGCGGACTGCTACTAATTTATATGTACCTATATAATATTTATTATTATTTTTGTTAAAACTTCTTGCTATTAATTTTTGAGTAAGTATTGTTTTTTTCTATATTTGACAACGTGTGAGAAAAATTAATTTTATTCCATCCATCTATCGTTCGTATCTATCATTTTTAGTGGTTCGTTTCCATACCAGGTAAATAAAGATCCTGCTCTAAATAGATATTTGTTTATACTTTCTGCTCAAAGTAGAAAGGTACTTTAGATACTTCATGATTTCCCTAAGTTCACGTAGGTAAAGTAATCAAAAAAGGAGGTATTTTTAATCATGCACTTTAGTCTTGCCTTACCTAACGAAAATATTTTTGTTTACAAGCAAAGAAATTCTCGTGATCGAAAACATGGTTTCTTTTCACGTTAAAGTGCATTAAATTTTATTACAACATTCTACTTTGACCGTTGCAGAGGTATTTATTTATACAATTCACATAGAGTGGTTTTAAATTTTGTATATGTACTTGTAATTATTGTAATTTCGATTATTTTAATCATAAACTATCCTGCACATAATCGTAAAATCTCACTCATTCCCAAAGCTAGGCAATATAGGTTATATCGGTCATAGATTAGATAACTATTTTCTTCTATCCAAAGTTACTCCTGCTTGCCACTAAAAATAAATTGGCTACCTACCAAAGTAGATGGATTGTTTCCATAAATATTTAATTAAATGTTTTCATTTAATTTTTTTCCATAGGCTATGTGCTATATTTAAGTTGTGCTAAGGGTATATATTTATTTGATTAAGTTACTCATCTGATGGAAAGCGGTAATGCAATCTATTTGTGGGTGTTTAGAAGAAGCCTTTTCAGTTACGCTTTGATGGTTCGTGTGATAGCGCCAAGTAAGGTCAGCGTATAACATCTTTTTCAGACCTTGTCCTATAACGGTATCAAACACATCCAGTGACACCACTAAGGTAAAATGTGGTAATACAGATAGAAAATAAAACTTAATTACTTTTTTTTTGTAAAAGAATGAGTGTTGCAAATAGAATATTTATTTGAAAACAAACGACAGTGTTGTTCCATATTTTATCTTCCAACTTTAATGCTCGAGACCAACGTCTGGATTCTTTGACGGAGCTTCAAAAAGATTAAAAATAGCTCAGCCGGGAAACCTCAGCGAATTTTATACAGAACTAGTGTTGTCCGTAAACTTGAATTATTCACGACATGGCCACGTTTTGAATTTAAAGTTTTAGCGAGTTTTCAGTTGTAAGAAAATTTTATTATAAGTTTAAGAGGAATTATCATTATCAGGAAGTAATGTAGACACGCTATACATTATACATATACTCTATTTAGTCTATGAAATGTATATAACTTTAAGTAAGTAGGTACTTAATTCTTATTTATTAGAAAAATTTGGTCATTATAGGTAGTTACTACTAATGTTTTACTAACATTTTGACCTTGCCAATACTGGTTATAGTAAGAACTCCTTCTTCTTCTTGATCTTACATTAATATAGAGTTCTTTAATAGATTTAGAAAATTAAAAGAAAAAAAATTAATAAAAAATACCGATGTGGACGCCCACGATAATTTCAAATGCCACTACATCATAAACCATTAAAAAAAATGGGCAAGAAATTTGTTGAAACAGAATGACAAAGTGTTTTACTCGTAAAAGGGATTTCTAAATGAATCTGATTGTTGCTTGTCCCAGATTTTCATGAGTTTCTTTATTAAATTATCTAATAAGATTTTTCTTGTTATAGAATTTTGAATTTTAATTTTAAAATTTTAAAACCGACTGTGCTGTGCACAATATAGAAGCATACTTAGGTACTGAAAAACAGATATAATATTATAGATGTGCGTTAAAAATATGAAAAGATTAAAAAAGAACTTTGTTTTGTTGTAGGTAAGTATCTTGTATTTTTTCTAGTTCATTGACTGCAATGTATAGGCACTGTAGTAATGGTATTCAATTGAACTTAAAAATTCTGTTGGTTGTTGGAACAAATCGGCTTAAAACTTTATTCCGTCCACACAAAAACAAATCACATTTATTATTTTGAAAAGTTGAAATCTATTGAAACATGTTTAAGCCCGTATTGTGCGTACAGCAAATTTTGAATTAATATACAGAACGGAAAACATGAAGGTTTTCCTTTAATAACAAACTTTATAACAAGCTTCTCGAACTCTTGTAACTTCTATGCGAAAATTAGGAAAGATAAATAAGAAACAAATTGAAACGCTCCCATCTCACCAAAGACATTAAAATTTATATCATACTAGCGGTCCGCCCCGGCTTCGCCCGTGGTACATGTTTACGTTTTCTCTACATAAGAACCATCCTCGTACTTCAAGGAATATAATAAAAAAAGAATTATCGAAATCGGTTCAGCCGTTCTCGAGTTATGGAATTACAACGAAAAGTGGCATTGATTTTTATATATTAGATCATACTGCGCAGATGACATTCAAGGGGGTTGTGTTAATAAACAGGCGATCCTCACTTTGTCGCTTTAGAAAAGTTACATCGCATGATATTAATTCTGAAAACGCCGAAAGCTTTTCGATTTAGTACTAAATCTTGAGAATTCTCTATTTCAATCTACATAAATTATTTTACATAATATCAAGTAAATTTCCAATATTTTCATTATTCATTAGCATAAATAATTAGTAAATTTCGAGAAACGTATCTCTATCAAGTTTTAATTCTATCGTAACTCCACTAAAACTTTTGCAATTAACATATTTGCAGCTGAGTATGGTGGACAAATTTACGTAGGGCCTTTGAATTGGGTTGAATTGGGACAAACAGTACGTATTAATCCGACCTATAAATTATGTATATTTGTTATTCATGTATTACCTTGTTATTGTGAGTTTCAGTAATAAAAGTCCATATAGGTATATAAATGTGATTTCCGTTTTGAAATTAAATTGTAATAGCGAAATTATATGGATACGAAATAAATTGTGTTGTCTCATACTTTACAACGCATCTAATAATAAAAAAGCGTGTGTGGCGAGCACATGTGTCAGAAGTGAAACTTCTTTGGCAAGATTCAAAGATACCAAAATCGTCGCTTTCCTCCATGACGTGACGGTATTGCCATGACCATGAAATTTTACTCTCAACGGGCCTAAAAAGATTCACTTCAAATCTCTAACGTTATTTTTAAAACAATTTGACTTACGTTGTAGACTATGTATTTTGGAAATCTTATAATCCAGCCATAAACATAAATCATTGTTCTCAGTATTGGGAATGTAGAAACTTTCTATTTGGCTCACGATCCTATTTGTTTGATTGCGAATCGCCAGTATAGCCTCGCAGCTAAATATACCGTGGAATGTGAGAGGCTACATAAATTATATTACTGGAATTAATCAAACTATTTTGAACAGTAATTTACTGCATATTGATTTCAAACGCCGTATTATCTATCCTAGATACAAACGTGACTAGGGAAATATTGAATTTTAGGTGGGTTATTGAACTAAATAATATCTTACAGCTTATGTTATTAATAGGTAATATTATAAATGGATTGTATGTACTCAGAATAAGTGTTTAAGTTCTTTTTTATATGTTCCATCCTAAGGTTCCATCATATTATATAGAATATGCTTTAGTAGGTAGTCATTTTCAATGACCGAGGAAACACAACCGTCGGAGGATATATAAAATTATTCGAAAATAATAGGCTATAATTTTCATGTATATCTCAGCATACTAGTCAATTTTGTGCAGCACTAAAATAAAAGAATTCCCCCATTTCTTCGACATAATTTTAGAATAATAATAATAATATAGTCCAATATTTATTAGGTATAAATAATGTTTTGCTCTGAATAGATATCCAACTACGTTGTTAATTTGCTAATTGCGTATTTGTGGTATGCCCTCTAAACATGTTTAAAATATCTGCGTTTGATGTGTTTAACTTTTGGCTTATATGAAAACATTAGAAACGATTCAATCACTATGTATCATGAATTAAATATTTGTTATATACCTTTTTTGTGTAAATATTAAGGACCTACCATAAAAAATACATAATAATATATGTCATTACATACATAGTAATATTATTTCAGCTACTTTCATAGCATTATGTCCTATGGAATTCTACTGTGGGGCAGGGCTGCAGATATAGAAACTATATTTATCTTACAGAAAAGAGCCATTCGCTCTATATATAATTTACGTGCTCGGGATTCACTAAGAGATCATTTTAAGAATACTGGTATCCTTACTGTACCATCACAGTATATATTTAATAATATTTTGCATGTACACAAAAGCTCCGACTTACACACAAGAGTAGGAGATAGACACGATTATGGCACAAGGAACAGGAATAGAATTGAAATGCCATTTTTCCGATTAGCTAAAGTTAAAAATTCATTTATGGGTCAAGGTATACGCTTTTACAATAGAATTCCTCACAATATTAAAGAGTTTAGTAGTTCTAAATTTAAAACTTATATAAAAAATGTATTAGTTCAGAGAGCGTACTACAGTATTCAGGAATATATGGACGATAAAAACCCATGGAGGGTTGTCGCGTAAAAACCACAAGACAGTTCATTGGCATATTATGTAGTTAGATATAAGTTTCATATATTGTAATATTTACATGATTTTAAAAGAGCAACTATGGAGTTTCTTGCCGATTCTTCTCCATAGATCACTGCTTTCCGAATCGGTGGTAAATGTTAAAATAATTATGTAATGACGATTCGAAAGTGCTACTAAATAGTAGTCTAATTGAATAAATGAATGTTTGAGTTTGAGTTTGAGTTTTGAGTTTGTCATAGAATAGGAAGAAAACCAAGGAAAACATTGGACATTTCATAAATTCTTCGAAAATATCGATTAAAGAACTGAACCTCTACATTATTCACGTCATTCCTTATTCTTCAAACTTCCGTTTTCATGAACGCAATTCGCAACGACATTAAAAGTGTTCACGTAAAGAGGCTCACGCGTTCAAAGGAGGCGTCTAAATAAAATAAAAGAGATGCTTGCACCGTCTCACGCGACACGGATTGTATCGTCCATATTTGTTTACGATTCAACGAACGGCGTTAGGACGTCGTATTTATTTGTTTTCCCTGCAGTTTCCCGCTGTGCAGATGGTAGCCTCGTAAACCAATGCTAAGCAAATGGCTGCATAAACTTTGACTACCACAAGTTTAATAAAGAATTTAGGTTGCAGCGAGTCTTGGTGGATTAAAAGTTTTAAACGTAGACTTTTGGGTTCGGGCTGCGAAGTTTTTGTGGAAGTTTACGGAGGATTATTCGGATATAATGTAGAGATTAAATAGAAGTACTAATTAAAATATAATTAGCTGAAGATTAATCAGAGCAAAAGGCATTGTGAGAGAAATTATTAACTTTATAATAAGTTGAAACTTTCTTTTCTTTTCGTTATTAAATTTCTTTTTTCGTTAGTAATAAGTGTGACCGAGAGTGTTTTGATAAATGTACAAATTACGAAAGTATCGAGTCCTTTTGTAATCAATAAAGCTTGGTCAAAAAGTGGCTTATGTGCAAATCCAGACTAAGGCGTGGTTGATGGTTCGGTACCGAATTTTGTATGAAACCCATCAGCTTTTTTACGTGGAAAATAACAAGCTAACCTAACAGACTTTTCTATTATTTATACAATATATTATTTATGCAACATTGTGTATAGTCCAATTAAAGTTTAAGCCACTAAATTCCGAATATTTTTTTGTTAACAGGCCTATTTTTATCTTCCTCCTACTTTAGAAATAAGAGTTTCAATATTATTAAGGTCAGCATACTTTTGTCTGTACTAAATAAGAGTTTGAGCCACTTTCGCGTCGCCTTATTTTACGGTTGAAATGTCTTTTAGAATTCAGATAAATCTGCAGTTCTGGATCCTTAACATAATCTCTATAATATCTAATTTATTCTATTTTATTACATTTTTATCCATAATCGTTATTTCAGTTTTTTGTTTTCAAAATATCTGTTTTCTCGTTTTCTATCTATTCTATTAGATCTGTCAAAACACTAGTTTTATCAAAGCAAAACCATACCTTTATTTTGCCTCAAAGAAAGAAACAAGACGCTTTTACGAATTCAAAGAACTTATTGAACAAAGTAGTCCAGACATCTTATCAGTATGTGCACTACGTCCCAGTCATTTCACTGGCTATTATATCTGTCACACAACTGTGTACCACTAACGAGTGGTCCGTGACGAAACTTGGGATTCAGTGCAAAAATTCTCCCCTTGTGAACGTTTTATGTTCATTGAAGAAGCTTGAGCACGTATCTTAGTCTTATTACCTACGTTTTTTGTTATGTTTACTTTCATTCGAGTGAATAATATTTCTTCTTGTTTATCTCCTAATAATTAATTAGTCATTTATACAGCCTTGTACTTATGCTTTAGTCAAGCCTGGCAACTCTTGGTACCTAGCTTGGATGTAGCTTGCAGCTAAGTAGCTACTAGAAATGTTTTCAAGGATTATTTCATCTCATCGATGGTATTAATTTTACATGAAAATTGAAAATTTAATTATAATATGAGATCATTCTTAATGAATCAAACGTGGTATACCATCGGTTTCTAGCGGATTCGACTATGGGCGCGACGCAATATTTCGAGAAAAATATGCTGTTGTCTGCAAGTCGTAATTATATAAAACACAGGCATTTTACACCAATCAATTACATCAAAACACTCTTCCATTCCTGCTATTAATATGCAGCACACTAAAAATTCTACAGCATTAATTCACTTAGCCAATAGAGCTTTTCATGTCCATAAAACTATGCAATTCATTTATCGCATACGATAATCACGTACGACTGACACACATGGTACACACATAGTATATATGTAGTGATGCAAATCGTTGACCACGTAAATGTATTTCGAATCGTTTCGCTGATAGCGAGCGACAAAATTGCATCGCGTGCTGGGTATCTATTATCGAATGTCACATGCCATATCAATAAAGGCAAACGTTGAGTTAATTATTGTGTTCTAGTCGCTGGTGCAGGTTACGTGCCGATTATTGTGTGTTATTAATTATTTCGACGTTCAGATACATGATTGGAATGTCCCCATAGAGACACAATGTACGTGTAAAACTGAAAAGTTTTAATGAATTCGCTAGCTATGGTAGGTCGACACCTGATATATCGACATATAGCGAAAGCTTTCTTTTCACTTTGAAAAATAATTAATTGATGTTTTACAGATTTTAATCAATTACTTGTTCTACAGATTATGGGTATCTATTTATATATTGGAATTTACTTTATAAATACAAATTATACCACATTTGTTTCCAATGTGGGAGGGTGGGTGTCCGCAAGAATGCCTTGGCATCGCTTTCAACGCTCACGCCTACGCCGCGGCCGCTTCGCTTCCGTTGTCATCAAGCGCCGCCAAAATCGCTATAAATTAGAGTTTACCCCTTTCTTATTTCCTTATTTCCCTTGTTTGCTTAAGTGGCTATTAGCCATTAACTTATCAACTTCAGAAACTTTCAGCAGTTAACGCAACTCTGACCAAATATTTAAAATACAAAATTTCACCAAATATTTAAAATACACAATATTAAAATTAGGAGCAAAGCAGTTTTACCGATGTTATGAAATGGAGATTCACAGTCTATCGTATTTGTACATCTATTCAGATAAACTAATAAATGTTTTAACATGAGCCATTTATTGACTGACTGATAGATTCATAATCTCCAAACGTAGCAAAGCCTCTAAAGTTTCATAAAGAAATGTTCAATGGACTATGTGGAGCTTAGTATATAGTGTAAAGGAAATCCTACACGACCGGTCTGAGACCCGGGACTCCGGGAGTCGGGACCGACAGCTGTACGTGCTCGCTGACGTAGATGTAACAACACCTCTAACTTCCTGGATCTTGATTCGGGTTAAGGATTACACTTGTTTTCTTTAATGAATATTGTCAAATGTATCACTTTTGTTGTTGTTATATTTATTA
Source organism: Colias croceus (assembly GCF_905220415.1). Lineage (NCBI taxonomy): Eukaryota > Metazoa > Arthropoda > Insecta > Lepidoptera > Pieridae > Colias > Colias croceus. The sequence continues at coordinate 3,794,239 of NC_059547.1, forward strand.
AAATTTTGTATTTCGTCATGATGATAGCTTTTTTACCTTTAATAATTATAACTAAACAATAACAAAATGTATTTAAAGCTAAATTGTAATTGTTACCTTTGAGATATTGTATTACAGAATATTATGTTATATTGTTTGTTAATCATGTTAACATATTATACAGACTATGTTAGTAAACTGTTGAATAAAAAGCATTGAAGCGTTTTATTTACCCGTAGACCTTTCCGAATAGTTGGTAATATAATTATATAGCAACAAACTAAATGTATTACGAAATGTATTGACTTACGAGACGACCTATGTATAATTCTCTCTATGTTTCGTCAAACAAAGATCTATATACATGGTAACTATTTAGTAATCTGTGCCTATATAGTTATATGATTGATTAATTGCTTTCCCAGAGAGATAAAGCCTTATTAAACATTCCCTATTCTAATACTCCGTATAATACTTGCCTTCGGCGAAACAGAATATGAGATATATGACAATTAAGGTAATATTATCCGAAACGGGTTGTTTTGGGATTATCTCTGCATTAACCTAATTAGCGATGTTGGTGTGGTAAGCGTAATGACGGTTAATGCACATTATGTTGCTAAAATATTAATCGTTCGGTGTGTATCGATTACTTGTAATCAATGCTTAAACTAATATACAGTACTCCAAAAGTGATAATGCGCATAGAAATCTTCGTCACAGTTCAGTAACTGTCATATTCCCGGAGCTTCCGAAGATGATATGTATATAGAGTGGTTAAATGCATTTCCTTCATGCATAATTTAGTAAAATTTGTTTAGTCAAATGAAACACATTTTGGAAATACGACAATTAGCGAAGATTTGCATGCGCATTATTAATTTTGGAGTACTGTATATTGGTTTAAGCGTAGCGTATTATAGTAACATTAAAGACGAAGAGGAAAAAATATTTATCAATATCACTCATTTTTATTTAAGCAGTGCATGCAACAAACGTGTACCTATGATGCTGAATATTTTCAGTTTGTATCCAAATTCTTTCATTTCTTATTAACTGTAGAGTCTGGTGTATTATCGTAATATACCTGATATTTTTATTTTATTATATCTTTATTACGCAAGTCAAATTATGAAAACGATTCACATTCCTTTATTGTTTTTGTATTAAAATACAATTTTATGAATGTTTGCATTGTGAAAAAATCTAAAATTTCCTTTTAAACAGTATATATTATGTATAGAAATAAGTTTACCAAGAAGATACTCAAGCAAGTAAGAAGTTAGTATTTCGGAGACGACGATTGCTAAAATAACACAAATAATGACCCTAGATAATATAATTTATTTTTCTTTGTTTTTCTAAACCCAACATTCGTAGAGTTAACTTTTAGACAGTTATCATTGATATAACTTTTCCTATTAGAAGTTAGTTCCAGACAGTATATTTATTTTTTGGAAAGACTAGGAACTGTGATACTTTGTTACATTGGATATAAAAAGAGGAAGATTGCAAAGTGTTCTCTTAATAGCAATGTTTACAAAATTAAATGCAAGTTACCTCGTCATTTTATTTGCTGACCATAGTTTGTTATCTAGACATGTGTTGTACAGCATCAAGTAAACCAAAAAAAGCTGCGTGGATACGCTAGTATACTAACTATACTATAAATTAAGGTATCTAATGTAAGGTATAAAGACCACAAACATATACCTACAGACTCAGTTCTAACATTTCTCTGCACGTTTGGTGTTTGCATATAATATTAAGGTTCGGTTTTATTAATAATTTAGTAATTCTGAAATTAGGTCTTCAAAATATGATGTACAGTCATATATGGCCATGTAGGCGCTAGTGAAAATAACGCGTTGTCAAAATTTGATGGAAATTAGCTTGTACTCATTCTGTCTACTAACTACAACGTCAAATTATTCTGAATTTTGTTGGTTAATATTTTCATTCCAGAATCAAGTTTTCCATGGTAAAAAATGGAAAAACTTCTAAACTATACCATAGTTAAGAAGTATCAATAACAAATAAGTACAGGAGATTTATAGGTCAATATAATATCAATTAGTGTTAATTGTATGATATTAATTTTGACTGTAGGTTTATTTAAATATGTAAAATAATTCTAGTGCTCACCATTACTTTTAGATGTTCAGTTTTGTACAAATTTTCACTAAAGTACCTACCTACGTAAATACTGCGAACGGAAGTACTAGCCTTACTACGTAAGTACTGCGCAGTGGTAAATACGTATGTACGGTATTTAAAATTGACTCAATTAATAATTATAATTTTAATTAACGCAATACTTCAAAACATTTCATTTAATTAAGAAAGAATTAAAATGTCGGTAATAGTAATCTGAGAGTTACATGCAACAAAGGAAATTAAAAGGTGGAGAGCTTCTGATGTAATTAATATTAACAGTACTCAGAGGTGTTAATTAAAAATTAAATTAATTACACATCCATATAAAATCATCTTCTCCGTAATTAGGGGAAATAAATTAATAAAATTAATTAGATACCAATGTTTCTCTACGTTTTATTTCAAAATATCTATTGTTGTACAATTATATTTCAATAGTGCTTTTCAGCAAAATTAATTAAAATTATAACTTATGATAAATGAAATTTATGTAGGTACTCTTTATTTTTTTCCTAGGTTGGTTTTATATTGGTCAGTTTCGCCGATAAAACCGAACCGGTTTCATTAGCGCCCGCTGTAAAGTAAACAAAAGAATGTCGATCAATATCATAATGACAAATAGTTTTTCATTTCATTTCAATAGAGTCATAAATATTTAAAATTACTATTATTCAGGCACACTAAAAATCAATAATTATTTACGTACACTATTTTGTCATAAATTGATTTAATTTAATTAAATGTCGTAAAGTCCAAACGTAAAAAAATATATATTCAGAATCCAATTACATCGTTACTATATGGAATAGTATTCATAAATCAGATATACTAAAGCATAAAGCCCTACATTACATTTGAAAACCATTTCATAGCCATTCAGTCGCAAAATGAAAAGATTTCGACTATACCGTCTCTATCAATCATATTAAACATGCCAAAAAATGAAATGAAATACATGAATATTAAATAAACAACATCAAAATACATTTACAAATCTGAGGTGAAACTTTGGTACGAAACGACGCGATTGCCAGTCGAATGTAGTCTAAGTATGCTGAAGTAGACCAAGAGCTAGTTGCTTATTTTCTTATTAATTAGTAATTTCATAAGTAAATAAGTTCTTAATGATACAGTTAAAACATAAAAATGAACACGATTAGGTACAGCAATGCGGTGGATTACAGTAATATGGAGATTTTTAATAAACAGGGGTAAAATAGAGATGGAATTGCTATAGGTTCACAATAATATGTGACTATAATTTAAACATTTTTCTAAAAGAAGTTGAGATAATATTAATTCTTGCATAATTTCGCCTACTTACCTAAGAACTCCTTAACCTTCTTACTGTCAAGTTTAAAATAATACATCTCTTTTGAATTTTATTACTTATTCCTTGAAATTAAAATAATACCGTACCGTAGTTATCTAAATAATTTTCTTTATTTGCTATGATACGAACCTATTACAATACTTATACCTTTATTAAGCTCTATATCTATATTCATTTATCTTTTATCTGCATTACTACAATTACCTTCGTAACGTATTGTCCTGTCATCCTCGATTCGTTATCTCTCGGGCTATGTCGGCAGGAGCATTATGCCGACATTTCGCCGGCAAACATTATTAGGCTGCGAACAGACGGATAATCATTAGGCTCCCCGACATTTGGTGGAATGGAGAATTTAGTGAAGTGTACACAAGATTATTTCAACGTATTTACCGCTGTTTTGCTGATTTGTTAACACAAATAAGTGAGAGATAACGTTTTACAACTTAAAGTATGTGTTATATTTATATCTGTGGTATAAAATATAGTAAACTTATTAATTAATCATTATAGGTGATACTGAATTGTTCCAATATCACATTTTTGATAGATACTTTCATATTCAAAAATCTTTAAGAGAAATTACAAATCCATCAAGAAATCCACCTTCATTATCAAACCTTTAAATTGCTTCCCGCAAAAACCAATTTAATTTAATTTATTATTTAAGTACTCTGCTTTAAAGCGTTCAACATTTTAGAATTTCATCAATATCCCAAAGTGGTGTTTGTGTTTTAAAATTGCCTGTCGAAGCGTTCCCTTTGGGAATATCAATTACCTTTTTAAACCGTTTTAAACTTTCACGTTGTATGCAACAGCTGAGTTGTCCCCAACAGGCTCGGATAAGCCTCTGTATAAAATTTGTAAATAAAATACCGAGATCGGACTCTTTTAAATACGATCCCATTAATGTTTCGTGATTAAATATTAAATGAATATGAAGCTTTATGCAATTAATTGGCTTAAAAATAACGCAGTTTCAAAATGTAGTCCTCGTTAAGCTTAATTCATTTGTTCAGATTGGTTAAATGGGTAGCGCATGAAAGAAACTTTAAAAAAATTGCAACGAATTTGTACCGCAATATTTACGTTTTAAATGGAATTTAATTTGTTTTAATTACATTTCATCAACTTGAATCAAAATTCTGGCAATGTGGTGATACAGATAATATAATACTGGGTAATAACAAGTAATAACCAAACACGATTAACGTATAGTTCAATTTATGCTCGTAGCACCATGAGTAACAAACTGTTACGGAAATGATACGTATACTTATTAAATGAATCAAGTCTATCGCAACTGATATCCTGTAATATAATTTAACTAAAATATCACTACTTTAAATCAATTATCACCAAGACCTAATAGGCTAAAAGCTAATAGCACTTAGCGTTTAATTCTCGTTAAAAAATTGCAAAGTAAAAATCAATCCGCGCAAATTGAGTTAATAATATGTACTATACGTAGTACATATTAACTCAATGTCCGCGCATAATATTCCCTAACTGGTTTCCCTTTGCTCTTTTCTAAACTCAATGCATTTAAAATATTTTAAAGCACAATTCTGGCACCTAAAAAGTATTCTGTATTTACGCTTCAACTATCGCCCAACGTCCTTTAAACTTTACCAAGGTCCATTATATTTTATATAGAAAACGCGGCACAAAGCTTTAAACACAAAGGCTAGAAATGTAATTTCCCGCCCGTATCAACATTTCTACGTCGTTATGAAGTGAATGAAAATTTAACAACGACCGACGCATGCTTTACTTCCTTTAACAGCGTGTGTTTGAGTGTAGATATTTTAGGGGTAAAATAATGTCATATTTTGATGCTGAGACATAAGGCATTTAATCGCATTGAAAGATAAGATGCACATAATGTTCATCGATTTTGTGGATGGCGAAGATATTGATTACCATTTAATTGATTCGTATGTAATAAATTGTAAGTCTTTTGCTAGCAATAATTCAGAGGAACAGTTATCTTGATGTAATTAATTGACACGCTAAGTTGACACGTAATAAAGTTCTATACTCATATTGGCAGTCATCGAACTACTTAATTGACTTTTAGGAGTACATATTACATAAAATATCATGTTCAATGTAGGCAGCGTTGAATATGGCCGTTTATTAATCCGAGTGAATGCTTCTGGGAGGCCAACAAACACACAACATACATGTTGATACAAATGTGCCCTGGTACTAGCGATGCATTAATATTTCACCAAATGCAACATGGCTCGGTTACACTGGACAGTGGCCACATTCACTTCTTCTTCTTCTTCTCTTAAATAATGGCTTCACCCAATAAAAAGGGACTTCGCCAATGTCCAGTGTATATGGGAGAGACAGGACTCAAATTTCAGTCAGTTAGACTTATACGGCTGTGACATTTAACATTTGGAACTGAGTGGGAAAATGCAGAAATTTTGATCAACTTGGAGCGGCTAGAACAAACACATAAGACAATACAGGTTCTATTAAAGGGGTGACAGACGTACGAGTAAGTACGCGAACTTGTGGCTCGACGACCTTTTTCGCTCGTGTGTCACCCCAAGTACGCGTACTTAAAAACCGTCGAGTAAGTTCGTTGACGATCCAACATGTTTGAAATTTTACTCGAAGCCCGCCTTGGCTCGCACGTCTGTCACCGCCGCGAGCCGAGTAAGTACGCGAACTTTAAAACCGCGACTTTAAAGTTCGTACGTCTATCAGCCCTTTTATATTACTAACTACAGGATACACTAATATGATTTATAAATATAATAAGGGGTTAATACTTTAGTTTATTATAGGAAATAAATTTAGATAGTATTTCAACAAATTTGGAAGGCACTAAGGACAACAGACATTTAAAATTTGTGGGACGAGGGATTTCAGGAGGGAGGACATCCAGTAATGAAGAACGGAGCTTGGTACATTCAAAGAACAGGTGGTCAGTAGTACCTTCATCTAATCCACACTCACAAATAGAATGGTCACGTACTCTGATTTTCGCCAGATGGACAGGAGTACACGCATGGCCGAAGCGCAGCCGACAGATAGTGGATGTTACTGGTTTGTCGAATTTGCGAAAGCGGAAAAACCACGGTTTGTGTGGAATAGTAGGCTGAATGTCCCAATAAAATTTACCTTTCGTGCGGCTGGACTCTTGCCAAAGATTCAACCACTTCCTATCTAGACGTGATTTTGATAGTGGAACAAGGTCTTGACTGTAATTACTAAAGTGAGTATTGCAACCCACTTGCGTAGCAGACTTAGCCAAAGAGTCAGCCATCTCGTTACCCCCTATACCAATATGACCTGGTATGTAAGTTATTTGAACGTGGAGACCCTTATTGAGGCAATTTAAAAGAACCACACGTATTCTTAAGATCAAGGGGTGACATGATCTGGATCGAAAGGGATTAGATAGGAGAGCCTGGAGGCAGCTTAATGAGTCAGAAAATATAACAGCTTTATCAAGGTTGTGAGAGCTAATGAAAGTGAGGGCTTCGAGAATGCCTGTAGCTTCACCAGTGTAAATAGTAGATAAAGGGGGGCACTTTAACTGGAGAATAATGCTGGATTGAGGGTACCAAACAGCGACTCCCACACATGAAATATCGGACATTTTCGAGGCATCGGTAAAAAAGAGGTGCCAATTGGGCCATTTATTGGCTACAATTTCATTAAATGTAGCATTTGCATTAATTGTGTGTTTAGTTATGCCACAATTTAAAAGTATAGGTGGATTGTACGTAAGGGACTGGATGTTAACGGAGAAGAGAGGGTATAGTTCAAACTGAACAGTAGGATCAGGCAGACGGGAGAATCTTATGAAGCTTTTCAGTAAACAAGAAAAATTAGCAGAGGGACGGAGATTTTGACTAGTGGAGATTTGAAGGAGATTATGGAGCTTGGGCCAAAGGATATGGGAAGAGTTATAGATAGATTTAAAAAAATATTTATCACAAAGATACTGCCTGCGAAGGGCTAGGGGAGGGTCAACACACTCAACCTGCAGGGCGTTAATCGGGGTAGATTTCATTGCTCCGGTAATCAAGCGCAGACAACGAGATTGCACTTTGTCTAGTTTATTTAGTGCCGTCTTATTACATGGATCGAGTATGAAAGACGCATAGTCTAAGTGACTACGCACCACGGCATTATAAATAAGTTTCTGACAGTATGGGTGGGCCCCCCACCACACTCCTGCCAGAGAACGTAATATATTAATCCCTTTTTCGCATTTTTGACTGATGTAGTTAACATGAGGGGAACCCGATAACCTAGAATCTAATATAACGCCTAAATACTTAACTTTATTGGTGACTGGAATTGGTTCATCGCCAAGTATTAGGGTTGGTGCGGGAATGTGACGCTTTTTAGTGAAAACTACAACGCAACATTTTGGTACAGACACAGACATACCATGCTCTGATAGCCAATCACGAAGATACGACAAAGCTGAATTAAGGCGCGAGGTGATTTCATCCATGTCATGGGAATGAGCAAATAGGGTGATGTCGTCTGCATATTGAAGTATGTCACAGAAAGATGTGACTGTCGTATCCAAGTTGAAAGTGTAGATCGCATATAGGAGAGGACTTAATACCGATCCTTGAGGGAGCCCCTTCCAGGTAAGCCTAGTGGAAGAAATATGAGAGTTATGGCGCACTTGAATGGATCTTGACATTAAAAGATTGCAGATAAATCGTATCATCCTCACTGGGATACTCAGCTGTAACAATTTGTTTCTGAGTAACGGAAGAAGTACGCTATCGTAGGCTGACGCTATATCTAAAAAGACGCCTACCAAATACTGTTTTCTTTCAAAGGCCGATCGAATGTCTGTGGATAAAATGCCCAAACAATCCAGTACACTCATACCCTTTCTAAATCCAAATTGAGACCTGGATAACAGTCCCCTATTTTCTACAAGCCACTCAAGTCTATTTTTAACCATGTGTTCGGCTATCTTAGACAGACACGAAGAAAGAGCGATTGGTCGATAGGAGTCGGCACTAGAGGCTTGTTTGCCTGGTTTTAGTAAAGGAATTATGAGATGTGATTTCCAAGAGTCAGGGATGTAACCGAATTCATAAAAGAAATTTACTAAGTTTAAAAAGTACTGTTTGGTTATGGGACCGGATTGGCGTATGAAAGAATAAGGAATGCCATCTAATCCGGGAGAAGAGTCTAAGAGGCCGCTGAGGGTTACATTTAGCTCTTCCAGGGAGAATATGGCTTCCATGTTGTTATCATGAGACGAGACGAGCGGACCAGTGGCCATAGGGAAAGAATCTAAAGAAGGAACAAAGGGAGGGGAGAACTTATCAGCGAACTCCTCAAGCCACACTGAGGAGTCATTGGAGTCTATGTCGTTACAAGAAAGAGAGCCACGAAATTTGCGTATGTTCTTCCAAATAACTGTTGCAGGTGTTCTAGGCGATAGACTCTCGCAAAATGTTTGCCAGCCTGCTTTCTTTTTATTTTTAAGAAAAAGTTTGGTACGCGCGGCTATTCTTTTATAATATATAAAATTGTCAACGGACATGGAAGCATTATACTGAATTTCGGCCTCTCTCCTTGAGTTGACAGAAGCTGAGCATTCATCGTCCCACCATGGCGGAGAGATTTTGCGAGAACCAGAGTTAGAAACAGACTTAAGAGGGACGTTATTCGCAGCTGCGTTTTTAATACAATCCACAAAGTCAGAATAAGTACATAGATTATTATCAAGAGAAACAGAAGGAAGGGACTCAACGAGATTGTCAAGACCAGTAGCATAATCCTGCCAGTTTGCTTTACAAAGTCTATACATGAGTAAGGGTGGAAAAGGGGAAGTCAATGGGATAACAGACTGGGAAAGAGAAGAAAGAAGAGGAAAATGGTCGCTACCGTGAGTACTAGAAAGAGTTAAATTGGTGAGGGATGGAGCCAAGGAGGAAGAACAAATACATAGATCGACTACAGAGGAGAGACTCTGATTAGGAAAGACTCTCCTAGTGGGAGATCCATCGTTAATTACACAGAGGTCAAGGTCATCAAGCAGATCCATTAGCAGGTGCCCAAATGTATTGCAAACAGAAGATCCCCAAGAAGTGTGCTGAGCATTAAAATCGCCCAATACTAAAAGAGGAGACGGTACGGAGGAAAGTATAAGTGAAAGATCAGGTATAATAGAAGGATGAGGATGAGAAATGTAGACAGAAATAATAGAGACATTATTGCATCTCGCAGCAACAGCGTTAATACGTTGATCATGCATAGGTAATAGAATACGAGAGAAATTTAAACAATGTTTAAGTAAAAGTGCTGTTCCAGCATACCCATCGGCTCTGTCATCTCGCAGACAGAAAAAGCCAGGAATCCGAAAGTGACTTCCGGGAACTAGCCATGTCTCCGAGATGGCAAAAGCTATAGGGTTGTGGGTTGAAATAAGGTCAAGTACTTCATGACATTTCGGACGAATGCTTTGAGCATTCCACTGAAGGATGGTGAGGGCCATTGTTAAATAGAGAGAGAAGATTTATTAATCTATGGGCAACGTTGGTCGGTAATGTATCTGTTTTTTTCAGAAAAGTTTCTAATGCTGAAACATAAAGCTCAACATTAGAGCTCAGTACAACAGGGGGATCTGGGTTCTGATATAAGGCACAACCATTCGGTTGGGTAGAAGGTAATTCCTGAGTTATTTGGCGGTGTGCAGCTACATCATACGTTTTACCTAGTGGTGCATGAGTGCGAGGGGGTATAGAATAGGTCTTTTTGTATGAAGTTTTATTAAGAGGACGAGTTTGACGAACACTATTGGATTGTTTCATAGAAGGGGTGGGAAAAACAGGTGATTGACCGCAAACAATACGTAAAAATAGACGGGATAGCGAGTGAGGTCTTACCAATTAAATTTGGCGTACCGCAGGGCAGCATACTCGGTCCCACCTTATTTACCCTGTACATAAACGAAATAGTAAACTTACCCCTAAATAGTGCTCAAATAATATCCTATGCAGACGACACAGCCATTATATTCCATTCTACCGGATGGGATGAGGTGTACAAACTCGCAGAATCTGGACTCCAAACTTTAGCTAAAGCTCTTGATAGAAATCTCTTAACTTTAAATATAAAAAAAACTAAATTAATTGCTTTCTCCAAAACACAGGCATCGAAACCTAATCAAAATCTCCAAGTTAAATTTCATACGTGCAATAATCCTGAATTAACCAATTGCGACCAAAACTGTACTACAGTGGAACGTGTAAAAACAATAAGATATCTCGGAATCACACTGGACGAAAACTTATCTTTCAAATCCCACATAGAAACATTGTCTTCGCGAACAAGAAAACTCATTTATGTAATGAAAAAACTGCGAGATTGTACTCCTCTTCCAATTCTCACCTCCGTATTTCACGCGCTCTGTCAATCTATTCTACAATATGGCATATCTGTTTGGGGGGGCGCCGGAATAACTAACTTCATCACTGTGGAGAGAGCGCAAAGAGCCGTCATAAAGGTGATGCTGAGAAAACCCTTCCGCTTCCCAACAGCTGACCTGTATAGCGAGTTCGCAGTCCTAAGGGTCAGGCAGCTCTTCGTTCTCAAGGCTGTGTTAACTACTCACAGAACCTTAAAAATAAGAAAGGACTTTAAAAAACTTACCTCAAGGCGCACATTCTCACTGCCATGTCCTCGTGCATCCTCCCTTTTAGCTAAACGATGTCCAAAATTTTTATTTCCTCGGATATACAATAGTGTCAACAAACATTGTAACATAACACTACTATCGAACTACACATGCAAGAAAGTCATAAAGAAATGGTTACAAACGCTATCTTTTGAAGAAACCGAACAATTACTTAAAGGACCACTGAGCTAACACACATGCCTTCACTCACAAACAATGACACATACTCACTCACACACACTCTCACACACACACGCAAACACACACACACACACACACACACACATTATCACGAACACGCGTGCTGCAAACCGCAAAATAATGTACTTTGTGTTTTTCTTTTATTTTTTTTATTAATTGTATTAACTTCCATTACATTAGATTATTTACCTACTTGTTAAATCTCTACTGTCCATAACATATGTATATAACCAAGAAGCGCAACTCAGGGTCCCAAGACACAAGTATTTCACTTAGTTTGGGATCCACTGTCGTACTCTAATTGTAAAACATAAAATGGACAAATAAATTTATTTCATTTCATTTCATTTCATTTCATTTCATTTCATTTCATTTCATTTATTTCATTGTTGTGATCTGGGCGCAAAAACGAAACTGGCTGTTTCCGAAAACGGTCTGTACACTGGAGGGGTTAGCTTAGAGGCTTCCTCGAATGAGATACCTTCTGTGGCCATCAAAAGTTTAATTGACTTTTGCCGGCTGTGTTCCGGGCAATTTTTGTCAATGGCAAAGTGAGTGCCATTGCAGTGGACACATAGTGCTTGAGATTCTTGAATGGGACAGGAGTCACCCGAGTGGTTTTGTGTACATTTGTAGCACCTCTCTTTTGAGCGGCACTGGTCTCGGATGTGCCCAAAGCGACAGCACTTGTGGCACTGGATGGTTGGGTAGTGATAAATTTCTACGGGGAGAGAAGTGTACCTACAGTAGATTTTTGATGGCATTACTTGGCCCAAGAAAGTAAGTACCACTGTTTGGGACGGGACCCAAGTTGTAATCCCATCAAGGCTAGATTTTTTATTAAGTCTACGTGCTTTAAGTATGCGACCGTGCCTGTTAGGGAATTCTGCACACTCCACCAAATCATCCATGGTCCATTCTACAGGTATACCTTTTACAATACCCATGCGGGTGATGTGATAGGTAGGAATGAATGCCTTAAATTTAGCTTCGGCCAAAGCAGGTAAATATAAAAAATTATTAGCATCCTCAGCTGATGCAAACTCAACTGATATTCTATTACGGCCAACAGATTTTACTCCGTCTCTTAAAATATTAGGTACTTTTTGTCTATACAAGAAAGATCCAAATTTGATAGGACGGATGGACAGGCCAGCAGAAGAATCGTTTTCTACGCGAGATACGTGGACAATGTATGGTCCAACTTCATCACCACTATATCTTAAAGGATTATTTAAAATAGGATCAACAAATATAGATGGATTAACAGAAGGTAAAATGGGATCTGATGGAACAAAGCGTTTAATTGGGGATTCATCTGTAGACTCAGGTGACGGACACCTTTGCCTCTTATTCTGAGAGATGTCCAATTCCATGCTTCTTTCCTGGACGTCAGGGGGCTTAGGGGGATCGGGTGGATCAGGGCCCATATTAGTGAATTGTTAGTACACTTACCACTATAACCACTAACTAAACACTTAAATACGAACACAATACAGCTCAAAGTGAATATATTATTGTTAAAATAGCCAAAACACTAAATTAAAAACCCAAACACGTGTGACAGAAATCACGCCAAATGTCAAAGTCTGGCCACATTCACAAACGTATTTGGTTTTATTAATATTTTCCACTTAGATACAAACTTGTTGTTCTCATTGCTGCAAAAAAGGATAAGGTGGGTAAATAATAAAACTTCAAAATTATTTAGTTTTTTTTGTAAATACTTAACAGTATTAAGTCTTTTGAGACATGATATGGCTTCTTATACGATTCAGAATGCATGATGCAATGAGTAAGTTTTAGTAAGTAGGTGCTGCTTCAATTTGAGAGTAACCCACTAAGTTTGATTATTTATAATTATTGTTTCTGTAAATATACCATTAATTTATCTTCATTAACTGCATATAAAAGAGCAACTACCAGAGTTTTTTGCTGGCTCTACTACATATAGTTACTATTTTCGGACCGTTTGTAAATGGTAAATATTAATCTATGATATATATGTTACGATTAAAATGCTTTAAAATGTTGTTTAATTTAATAAATAAATGTTTAAGTTTAACCATAGATTATTTCTCTGTCCCCAGTCCCCAGTGTGGATACCGCGGAATGTTGACAAATCCATATAGGAGACGGCTGATACATAAATGTTTGTCGGACACAGACGCGACTAAGTCTCAACAATTTATATCGTATCCATCTCATATGTTGCACTGCAGCGTATATTTCTCATAATATATGTAGTTCACAACCGAGATTTCCACTAGTATCGTGAATATCGTAATGGGCCCTGTTCACAATGGGCAGCGTTGGTCCAACAAATGCTCGCCGATGTTAGCCGCCATTACGGTGATTATGAATAAACTATGAAAAAAAGGCCCTCTACACAATCGTGGTTGTCTCCACTCGCCCATCGCTGCCCATTGTGAAGAGAGCCCATGAAACTTTATAAAAACGGATTGGTTCCCAACTCATGCTACGCAGATTTGTGTGTAGGCCTGATGTAAGTTAAATAACAGTTTGGAGTGTATATGTGTATATCGTAGCTATGAAATTGTGAAACTAGACGCACTGCTGCGTTGCAAGCGACGTTGCCACGTTTACTAGCGCCCGCTTTTCATTTCCGTGAATTTCAAAAACAGCAGTAGTACGTAACATTTTGTTATGATGTTAAATAATTCAATTATTCATTATTTTCGTATGCATACGATACGACAAATACTGTCAATTTTTTTTATATAGTTTAAGATATACAATATAAAATTCTCGCCAAGTTTTAAGTAGATAATTAGTATTCCTAGATTCATTACAAAGTCTGTAAATAATCCGCTAACTCTTAGTACTTATTAGTCGCTTCTATCATTCGACTACAAAATTATAGCTAAGTAAATCAATTTTCCCAAGTGATCTCGCTAATTTATTTAAGTAGAGTTAAATAACTATAATGAGCGAAGCTTTGGTACGACTCACTGAGAAGTTTTAGAGTTTACTCCTATCCATTCCATTTGCTAGAGCGTCTTTTCCACGGCTTTATACTAGAGATTAAATGTTATACTTTACGCTACTTATAGTTCAGGCTAACCGAAACTATTAGAATTTTGAAGTATTATGTAACTGATTTTCAAAATTAATAACATCGATTGAAGGTGTAAAATTATATAAAATAACTACTATATATATAGAGGGGGGGGGGGGGGGGTCTATCGCTCTACTGCGCACAGCGCTCTACCGATGATGATACAGTACCTTACTACGGGTACTGTATCATCATCGGTTCATCATCATCATCATTAAAGGTTTAAAAAATATTTAATATACATTACGAATTGTCCGTATACATGGATGGTTCGGTGTACCTTTAAGTGGGAATAATCGTGAAATAGTATAGGAATGAGATTAAGCATCCATAATCTATTTGTCTTTGCAGTATAATGTCTGACCAAATAGTAAAATCGATCAATTAAAAAATATTATATAATTTGCATAAGACCAAAAAAGAATAATACATTCGAGATTTCAGTAATAGAAAAATCTACAAATCTTCAGTGATAATCACTCCATCTTGGTCTATAAATACGTTCAGCACTAATCATTCTTTATTGCATCAATTTAAAACTTGATAAAATATGAATAATTGTCGTTCTTTTCCCCTACTAATATTAAAAGAATTTATCCTCCGACGAATAAAATGCTTAAAATTTTCCACTTTTACGTGCATATTTTTCCATAAAGGCTTTCTTTTCGTATTCAGTGGAGCAACCAGGCAAATGCTTTGAAGCTATTTTTTATACATCACTATACGTCTTTCTTAGCCTGTACTCAATTCATAGTATCTAGGGACGTTAAGTCACTTTATATAGAGAGATTCATTCTAAATCTCTGGAGAGTCTAATTTAATATTAAAGCAATTCGGGTAGGTACCTAATAGGCCATTTGTTAGCGGCTGAAAAGAGTAAAATAAATTAAAAAGTGGTTTTAACGACTCTTAAATTTTACATTCACGTTTTGTTTTCGCTTCGGTGGTATGATAATGTATTTTTGTACACTTTCTATAGCAATATTTTATTGAAATTTTTGATATCAAGTTATAATTAAATTTAACAACCACCTAGTACATTAATTTAATCTAATTATATTTGTTTTTCTCTCTTTGAAGTTACCTCGTATTCCCACATTTCTTAACAAGTTGCTACGGAGACATCAATGTTTTAAATTAGAACTTCTTTTGTTCGAATGTATTAAGTCTGTATACTTAATTATTATTATAAACCGTAAAACCTCATTTGATGAAGCATTCAATTTCACACATATCAAAGCAAATAGAACTGTTTGACGGCAAATTAGTTTGTAATCATGACTGAAACCATACTTGTTGGTTAGGATTATAGGCTGTGATTGAATCGAGCCTTGTGATATTTCAGATCTTAGTTTCAGATATTGAAACAACTTAAAAGTCGTTTTTTGAGTTTAACATACATAACGCGTTGTTTGTTTTTTAAAGAAATGAGTGAGTACTGAGAATGCGGAATAGAATGGTTTCAAATCATAAAAAAAAACTCAGCATTAAATCAATTACCGATAAATAGACCAAATTGAAACTAACAGGTCGGTTCTTACTGAAAAAAAATCACTTTGCACACGTTTCTGAGAAAAAAGCTTTCAATTTTGATATTTTGTCATACCGCATAAATGTAAGCTCGTAATATATTTTTATTCCCGTTAGTGCCTACTTTAATAGATGCTGATTTAATTCTCTCCCCCGAGAGTAATAAAATGGTCTTACCTTTGCGGTTCTATAATAAATACATAATGTGAATTAATGGCCTATTACCTGCTCTTTTCAGATCCACACGTTCGTGCCTCGAATTCCCTGAAATTGTATATAGCAATTAAGACAAATCGTGTAATATACAATCCAGTACGGAGTAAGCGTAAAATTAAATCGATTTCGAGAAATGTTATTAAAGGTGAATTTACATGGCGTTATATCCAAAAAAGTAATTATGATAGATTTTTATTTGAACAAACTCTTCTGCTTTATAATATTGGGTTACATTATTACATGAACAATAATTGATAGCTTCGTTAGCCAGAAAGCTTTAGCGATTTAGCAGTGCACTCGAAGGTCCCTTAGGCTTTACCTACATACTTCACCAATTCAGATTTGAACCACCGAAATAGATTTATCGACTACGGTTTTGTACTTGTCTGAACTCGAAAAAGATCAGACTGTACTGCAAATTTTAGAATTATTTTTGTAGCTACAAAAAATACAACCTATAACGCTTATCCTATGTGTTAATCCAAGTTACCCTCTATATGTGTGCTAAATTTCATTGTAATCGGTTCAGTAGTTTTTAC
Organism: Colias croceus; assembly: GCF_905220415.1. Taxonomy (NCBI): domain Eukaryota; kingdom Metazoa; phylum Arthropoda; class Insecta; order Lepidoptera; family Pieridae; genus Colias; species Colias croceus. Next base: position 3,810,957 of record NC_059547.1, read on the forward strand.
GTGAAAGAGTAACAAACATCCATACATCCATACATCCATACAAACTTTCGCCTTTATAATATACTAGATTTCCGCCCGCGGCTTCGCCCGCGTTTGCAAAGGAAAACCCGCATAGTTCCCGTTCCCGTGGGATTTCCGGGATAAAAACTATCCTATGTGTTAATCCAAGTTACCCTCTATATGTGTGCTAAATTTTATTGTAATCGGTTCAGTAGTTTTTACGTGAAAGAGTAACAAACATCCATATATCCATACATCCATACATCCATACTTACAAACTTTCGCCTTTATAATATATATTAGATATTAGATATTAGATAAATATATTAGATTTTAAACATTACTAATTCCAATAACCTATTTCATCTTATACTGACAATATAATAACGTGACAGATTTCGATACCGAATTAATTTATTCGTTACGTGTCGTATCTCAGCCGGAGGCCGCTGAGTGAGTGCTTAGAGGACTGTCACTAGACTACAATGTCGCGAGCTCACCTTTGTAAACGTAATTTTATGCAAAACCGACGATTTTATCCCTTTATTCCAAGGCTAAAGCGATTTTTAAGAACATGAAAGAATATTCATGATTTGACACTTCGATATTTGGGGGTTTAGTCGACATTTTATTGGGCAGGAAAGCTAAAGGACCGTTTATTAGCTGGTGATAGGCTGTTATAATATTATACTTATTTACTATAGAAGAAAAAGGGAAATAGAAGAAAGAATGGATATACATACTAAGGTTCGACAATACATTTATATTGCGTACCTACGTAATTTACGCTATTTATAAAATTATATGTTACTTGACGAAAGTGTAAAAGAATAATTCTATCTCAATAGCATTTGTCTTTATCCATTATCAACAAAATATTTCTCTACAACTAATATAAATCGGTAGTGAAATACTCTAATGGTCTCTAAAGTAGTCTTTAAAATAGACTTTGTTTGCGCTTTGTTACTTTTTTCAACGAGGTTTATAATTGGTATTTATTTTAAGGGTCTCCAAATATTTCACAAAGCTACACGAGCTATTGACAGAGATCAAACAGTTGACCCAACATAATAAAAACAGTCACATCATTAGAGCCCGTAAAGGCCTTTAATCTCCAAGCTAGAGGCGGGTAAAATTGTGTCATTCACTTAAACATGTTCTGAATTGCTCCTCATAGAAATCGGAGATTGTGAAAAGAAAATCTCTCGCAATCCGAGGTCCCAAATTGCGGATAATATTTCACCTGACGGCGGCATCTGGCCGCAGCAAATGAAACAGTTTGGGAGAGATATTAAAAAACTCGATTTTGGTGATGTTAGTCGTACAGACAAAAATGTTCTCTAATTATACCCGGCTGGCACATTGCGAGGGAGATAATTAGATATTAATGCGTTCAACTTGTTCAGTGTTTTTTGCTTAATGTAGGTCAGAGGAAGTTTAAATTGAATGTGTAACGAAATGATGTGGTATTTATGTTACGAAGTTAACTTTGATTTTAAGGGATGACATTATTTAATTAACGTTACTTTTACATAGCGCTATAAATTATGATTTGCGTATAAAAAGCTTCGTTTTAGGCATAGAGAAAGATTGTTTGGTACGACTTAAAATATTAAATTGCCACTATCTATTGTAAAATTGAACTTGATTAATGAAATATCAAATAATTTAATAAAAAATAAAAGTTATGACTAATTAGTACTGTACAATATCATAATTATTTTATCAATAAAATATTCATATTATTATTTAGACAAACCTAAGACGAAGTCATCAGTAGATCTTATAGTATTGGCTTAATTCCTATAATTTAAAAGTTATTCAATGATGAATTTTCAAAATATATGAATCGCAATTTATTTTTGTTTACATTAACGACTACTGTTAGGTTTATGCTTGTCTGGAAAATTCCATAAATACTGATTTAAAATAAACATTATTATATAAGCAAATTTAGGGTTTGAACTGAAGTTATATTTTACGCTGCGAACTTTAAGAGATTATAAGTTTTAGAGAATTTCATTCAACCTAAATTAATTCAATCAAAAGTGATATTACGAATTTGTAAAGAAATATTTCAAAAGGTTAAATAATAAAGTTCAAAATGATGATATTATCAGATTTAAAAACGCCCACACACAATATTGATTTTGTTAAATGTTAAATCTACTTATTCAAAAAGTATCACATGCAATATCTATTAAAAAGTATAAATAAATATTGTTTAAATGTATCAAAGTGGATACTAACAAAAGTTGCATTCGCATACTTTTGCTAGTAGAACTAGTTATCTTTCAAAAGAAAAAAACCGGCCAAGTGCGAGTCGGACTCGCGCACGAAGGTTTCCGTACCTTGGGGACTCCCCTTAATATATATATTTTTTAATTTTTAGTATTTGTTGCTATAGCGGCAACCGAAATACGTCATTTGTGAAAATTTCCGTTTTCTAGCTATCACGGTTTATGTGATACAGCCAGGAGACAGACAGACAGACAACGAAGTCTCGGGTTCCGTTTTACCGTTTCGGTACGGAACCCCAAAAATGAAGTATTGATTATGATATTGATATACTAAGTAGCTTTATAGAAGTACTAAACACTGAGTAGGTACACGCTTTAAAATTGCTAGCCTAGTGAACGTTTTCCTTACAGTTTGAATCAGTTGTATTTACAAGAAAATTGATAGCTAAATACGGTCAGAATCAATTATAAAGAAAAACGTTTCATACGAACGTATTTCCAATCGCAACAGTTTTGAAAACGAAAAGTTATCGAACGGGGGTTTATTAAAACTGAATTTAAACCGATTTATATGCTTTCGACAGCCATTGTCGGAATTTAATATCGGCCTGCTCTACATTTGTATTCTGTTGAAATTTCCTCGTTTTTTTCCACTGCAGATCATTCAGTACAAAGCGTGATTTTAATGTCGAATCTTTTAAGTATTTTTCTATCTTAGTCTTTATATATCTAGCACAGTGCAGATATTGAGAAAGGATCTGGGTTTTCAATATTTGTAATTATAGAGTTGTTTTGTTGTTTTTGTTTGTGTTTCAAATAGGTAAAGGATTAAAATCATAAAATGTGATAAATTTTATTCGATACGATCACATAGAAATTGAAACATTATCGAGTAAATATAATTTGACGGCTCGATAATTGAAAATCCACATCATTTTGACTTTCTACAAGCCCAACGAGCGTTGCCATCCAATAAAATATAATAAGGAGATTACCCACTCGATGACAATACCGCGAGTTAATCGTACGGGGCTCGATTCGATTTGTCCATCAATAGCTTCTGGATACCTGCTACAGGTATGGGATCTGATGAGGGGCGGGCGGGCCAAGGGAACAGTGCAAACGCAGCTCTTCCAGGGGAAGGTCGTGCGCGCGCTCCGTCCCCGCGCCTAACGAACTAGTGAACAGATATATTTGTGTTACCATACTGTGTTTGTTTTGTGCACCGAGCTTTTAAGGATTTGCGTGAGGTATGCAAACAATTTATAATAAATTAAAATTAATTAAGTAGGTACATATTTTTTTACGTACCGTTTGTTTGTTCTCTTGAATTACTTCGCTATTTTCGATGTAAACTGTTAACCGGTGTTTATAATTAAGATTATGTAGGATGGTAATTTACTGTCGCTTTCTGTCGAAACTCCGTCGAATATCGGTTTTATTTTCAATAAATATAGAGCGAACAAAGCTCGCTGGCTTACTTGTTGCTCTCAGACCTATTATCAAAAACGTAACATTTGGTTTTAATGCCTACCTGTTGAGGCTTTCTGCTTCAAACTGTTAATTAATAATGGGTGATTAAAGCTGACGAAATAATTTTGATTCGTTATAATGAAAGATTTAAAAGCCTAGCGCTTAAACGCCTTCCCAATTTGCAAATGCTTCCATACAATAGATTACAACTCTTTCTTAGTCATAAATCTAAGAGCGCGAGCTTAATCGTGATGTTGCTTTGACTTGCGTATTAAAGATTAAAATGAATTTTATACATTGAAAATTGTCGTTTAAAAAATACCTAAGAATCGCTACGTGTAGATTTATTAGCATTATTTTATTAAATTGAATAAAATGTTATTGTAATGATCGAAGAAGGATGTTGAGGACTGGCTGTGGTATTTTAAGAGGTTTTATTTTTAAGTAAATAATAATTGCGACTATTTAAATTTTATAATAGAATTATAACGAGGTTTTAACCCGCGTTTTGGCTCGTATTCTAATTCTAAATAATATAAATCGTTTTAGGAGGAGTATATTATTGAACAAACATACGTACTAAATTACTTACGTAATATACAATACCTAAATAAAGATAAATGTTTATTTAAGCTATACGAGCTTTTAATATACAAATATATATCGAAATTGCATTCAAAAACTCAATAAATCTAAATCGTCTATTACTGTTATAACAAATAATTGTCTATTGTGTTATTGATAAATATAATCTAGTAGGGCAATAATCACAGTTTTACTATCTCTATAATATTAATAACGATGTCTTCATATGACGTTATCATAAAAGCTTGTGTATCGACGGCCGGGAGCAAAACTAGCAATAAATATAAACGATAACAACACAAGTTTTATCTAACTCTCACTTTATTTTATATAAGAAGAAGCTTACAATATTAAATCTATGAAAACTACATCGCTATCACTACATAGTATAAAACAAAGTCGCTTTCTCTGTCCCTTTGTATGTTTAAATATTTAAAACTACGCAACGGATTTTGATGCGGTTTTTTTTAATAGATAGAGTGATTCAAGAGGAAGGTTTTAGTATATAATTTATTAGCTTTTAGACAAAGCAGGCGAAGCCGCGGACGGTAAGCTAGTACAACTAATGCAACATTTCAACATTGCACAAACATAATTTTGATCAATTCATTTAATTCTGAAGCAAAACTAATAGATTTTCAATAAATTATATACAAGAAAAAAGAGCAAAAGTCCCTTAAAAGGGAGTCAATTAAAATCCCCTTTAAAAAGCGTTCATAAAGCCGCAAAGCAAAACGTTTTCAATGTTGCAATTTATTTGCGATTCATATTTCTACAGTCTTTTATGAGCAATTGTATTGAGGCTGCGGGAAACTACGGATTTTGAACATCATACTCTCAATTAGGGAAGAAGCATTCGGCCATATAAGGCTGGAGCATAAAGTATTCTTTTATATTTTTACAGTGATGAAAATACTCGAGGTCAGCACACAATGTCATGGTTAATTTAATTCTGCAAATGTTTATGTTACGATTCTAGTTTGACACATATTATTTTTGTTTCTCTAACGGTGCATTTACATCAAACAAGCGAATGCTCATTCTAACCCCACTATATGTAAAATTCATATAACGTAAACAGGCGTAGAACATTCTTTCGTTGTTCTTAGTGCGTTCAAAAATATTCTTATTCGTTTACGCTAAAAGATTACAAAATAATGCTCTTGCTCTAGCTCTAGCTATGTTCTATGTTCGTTTGATATAATTGTACCGTAATATGTGTTGAGTGCCGTATGTAGATATCTTCTTAATATATATAAATCTCGTGTCACAATGTTTGTCTTCAATGGACTCCTAAACCACTTAACCGATTATAATAAAATTCGCACACCATGTGCAGTTCAATCCAACTTGAGAGATAGGATAGTTTAAATCTCAAATCGTTTTACAGAAAGCGGGCAAAGCCGCGGGCGGTAAGCTAGTTATTTTATATGAAGTAGTGAAATGACATCGCGACTATTGAATTATAACAACCTTGCCCCAAATGCATCTCTTAGTCGTAGATGTTTGGAAAGAAGCCTCAATATGTGGATATTAAACTGCGTTTTATCGCTCTCGTTTGAGATTCAGCTTTGAATTGAATGTCATAGAATTTATCTATGATAAATTTATATTTACAGAGTAAAGAAACAGCAAACTTCTAATAATTTAGAGAATTTTTTTAATTCCTTTAAACCACATCTTGTCTCTGATCTTATGCATATCAATAGCGTAATTAAACTCTTTGTTTGAAGATATAACGTATAATGTTCAAATAAATCAAGTATTTTTCATTGCCAAGCAAATTTATTTGATCTTTTTTTTGAACCTGATTAGAGTTTCTTTTGTTATAGCCATATTATGTTTCGTTAGGAAGCGAAGACTATTTAAGACAAGCATATTAAAATGTGCAGTTATTGTCAAACATTCTTAGAAACCACTTTATAGCTCCAACATCAAACAAGCTAATTAAGCCATCATAAAAATGTATGCACGCTTTCCTTACGTTGTTGCACCCTTTGAACTGATCGTCAATTTTATTGACCAATTGAGCCATAAAAAGTACAACATGCATGCATGATACTTACCCTTCAAACTTATAGAAATGTGTATTATTTCAAACCCACTATTGTTTGGCACCAGAATTAGGTCAAGGGTGAAATGGGACTTAGAATAATATGTATTGAAACTTAACTTAATCTCGGAATTCTATAGCATTGTAGGTTTTGTCCAACGAGACGTTTTCCTTACAATTTATACAAGTCGAATTGTATGAAATGAGCATTGTAACGTAATACTCAGTATAATGAATAGTTTTTGAACGTTATTTTAATAAAATGAATTCCACCGTAAATGCCGTTGTGAAAATTTTGCAGGCACGCTCTTGATAAAATCCATCAAATTAAATTTGTTTATTTATTGTGCCGCATAAAATATACGCAGAAATGTTGTATATTTAATTTGAATAACTATAAACAAAACTGTTGAATTTTTTATCATAATAGTGAAAGCTGCAACGCTATTTTCGGGATTATGAATACAATGAATTTTCTTCAAATTTAATAACTCAATAATTATTGAAAGTATAGATAAACTTTTAAGGGTATTCACTGTTTTTTCATAATGATTTCCATATAGGTGTGTGAACGGCAATTAAAAATGAATAGATACACATACATTTCACTTAGGGATATTAAACGTTTACAGCGCATCGAAGGAAGCGATATCAGAAACAATATAAAATGCAATAAATAATCATGACGCCAAAGAATACTTAAAGTCGCCTATTAATTTCATACATAAAAGGATCCTGAATACTTTATTGTTGAGTGACCATTGTTCACAAACAAAGAGAGGCCAAGTCATCTAGATTCGTAAACAAACATTTTTTCGCGCCCTGATTTTAAATAATTTACTAGCGAGCTTTGTAAACGGTGAAAGAGATCTTCCTTTTACTTTTGAATCCTTAATGATGAGGTAGAAAGTATTTTGTCCCTAATGGGAAGAAAGAATTAAAAAAGTGGGTATATTAAACGAACTGACACATTTTAATAAAATATATAAAATTGTGACACTTGCATTATCGATCGTGACCGAGCACACGTGTCAGAAGGAAAACTTCTTCGACGCGAGATACTACGACTTCGACAAATAAAATTTTACTCTCAAAGCGCCTAAAGAAGTTTCACTTGAACAAATGGTCCAATTTATTAGTCACATATTATTCCACATTTGACTCTACAACAAAGTCAATTCGCCAGCTATTCTATTCCAATGAACAGTTAACTCAAACAAAACTAGTCATTAATATTAATTTAACCATTAATTTTCCGTTTCGCTAAGGTCTGTATCAAGGCCTTATTCAGGCAGAGTAACTTCAACAAAGGAAGTACAGAGACAAATCCGACTTGGCTCGGTATCAAAACTATTTGAAGATTATATAGATTAGATATAGCAATAGGTCAAAACTCTCTGTTATCTATTTGTCTATGAAATTAGTGTGACTGTCATCGTAGAAATAAAGGAATGGTGATTTAGAAGCTGTGAGAGAGAACATCTCTTTATACTTAAGTCTTTTTTTGAAGCTATTTTAAATCAATCAATCAAGTAAGTGGGGATAAATAACAAATTGTTTATGAACAATGGTCACTCAACAATAAAGTATTCAGGATCCTTTTATGTATGAAATTAACAAATATAAAAATATTTTTAAGATTCAGAATAAAATATATATTCCTATATAGTTTACATACTACGATTTTTATGTACTATAATATGAAATTGAAATATAACTGCATATATTATGATCTATTATAGATTAAATAGGCCTACGACGATATAGTTTCTATACTATCTACCCTCTTTTTCTTGAACAATTCTTTAAACATATCAAACAAGTTTTATTTAAAAATGGAAATTTACAGGAATGAAGAACTTACCACAGTATGATCGACGAGTTCAAGATTTAGTATGAATAAATAAACAATAGTTTTATTATTACTAAACTCCATGAAACTGCTCTACATAAGATTATCTAAACAAAAAAAGACATATGATAGCATGCCTTCAAGCCACACCTCCGAGCCCGTCGGAGTGGGGAGCGTGAGGTTTTTTCGTTACGGAATTTCTCGATTCGGTCCCCGCGCTCAAGGCCCGCGATAGAAGCTATGCAATAGCTTAAAAATGTATCTATATGTATATTTAACACTTAATTAATATACGTAGGTACATGTACATGGTAGGTACTAAATTGTTGTCATTGTTTCAGTAAAAATAATATTATAAACTGCCAGCTATTGGCAATAATAATTAATTATCTAAAACATTAAAAATAATAACGATTCACATAATCGAAAAGTAATGGTTGTTTTCTGACTTATATCATTTTAATTGGCTCTTATTTCCGAGCTTTAATTGGCTTTATCTTATGAATCAGTTTTTTTTTATATTTGTTACAAAGAGCGCTTAATAAAGAAATTACGCTTCAGTGTTCGGTTTAATTATTTTAATGAATATAACGTAAAAACCCTTTTGAATATTAGGCTATATAATATTGGTGTAAAAGCATGAAAAACATTGAGAAAGCACTCTTAATGGGGACTGTTATTAATATGTGACGCCATAATATATCATGTTGAAAGGGAAAATAGGCAATTAACATGATGTACAGTGTACATGCACATATTTTTCTAAATGATCTAACATCTATATTAATAATGTAGGCATTCGTTCAATATTTTATTCATGTATTTTTGGAGTCTCTACATGTACTTCCAATGGATAATTCGAAATAATTACGCAGGACATAAACCGGGAACTGCAGATAATATTATAATAATCCTTTTTCTACCTTTGACCATTATCAAAGCATGGTAGTGGGGGATCACGGGTAAAAAGTACTTATATATCCAGTGCCCGTAGACCCACTGTCATATCATTCTATAGCAGTGGGTCTATGGGGAAAAAATATTACCCGTAGACCCACCAGTGGGTCATAGCGGGGGACCACGGGTAATAGGCACTTATTTAAGGAAGTCCAGAACGAAACTTAGACATTTCATTTTCTCCTGTCTTTCTACAATTGGTTAGTTGTAGTAATGATTTTTTTCATTTCCTAACAAAACAGTATTTTCACTAGAAGCACAGATAATATATTACTAGAAGGGACAATAAACTTTGAGTTTTGATCTGAATAATAAATCTTTATAGGTTAATCTTATAAACTTTTTTTGTAATAAACTTATTTGCAACCTTCGAAAATTGTATTCAGTGAATAAAACAAAACGATAAATAATATAGCAAATGCATGTGACCAACTCTACTGCAATTACTTAGTATTAAATTTCACATTAGTTGCAATACATAACGTATCTATTGATAATAACTAGCACAAGTGATAACTGCGTTAAAAACAACCGACTTCAAACTTGCACTTGCAAAATTTACAAATACCTACAGACAAAAATGCTCATAAAATAAAAACTACTGGGCCTATCCGAATAAAATTTTTATGGGACCAATTCGACACCATCCCGCATCGAACAAAAAAAGAATCACGTAAATCGGTTCAGAAACCTCGGTGTAATCGGTGTACATACATAAAAAAAAAAAATATACCGGCCGAATTGATAACCTCCTCCTTTTTTTTGAAGTCGGTTAAAAATACAGTAATGGCTTTCTAATATACTCGAGTATTATATAGCCGAGCTAATCTTTTAGCCGTTTAATAATAAATAAGCTATAGGCTGCACAACTTATGCATCCAAGCTTGCTTCGATAGACTTTAGTCCGTTGGGACACGCTCTCTATGTATTGATAAGAATATGCTTCGTCAAATCACTTACTTGTGTATTGATAAGAACATGCTTCGTCAAATTTTCGTCAATTATTTTTCTATACTTGATTCTTATGCCCAATAATATTTCATAGGTGATATTTTTACATTATTTTGCATACTATACCATATTGTCAGAAACAATATGGTATAGTATGAATTAACACTTTTTGAAATGGTTGTTACGATATATTTTATCGATATAATTTTAACCAAATATTGAAAAATCATTCCTTTGATGGGTAATCTTATAAAATGCAATGAAATTTAGGCCTTTAATAAAGGGAAAATAGACGAATCAAAATCAATTTAACTTGTATATATATTCGATTTTTAAACTAGCTTTTACCGATTTTCTGTTTGGTTGAAGTTTTAAAAGTTTTTTTTTATTATCTACTAGTAAAGAAATAAAAAAAACATATTTTGGTAAATTTTTGACAACAAAAGTAGCTAGGTACATTATAACATTATCCACGATCATTAATAGTTTAAATTAGCTACATCAAAAAGGACGAATCAAAAATCAAACAGCCAAAATTATTTAATGAATGGAAATTTCCGATTGTTTCGATAGATTATATTATTACGAAATGCTTTGAATAATATAATTATATGTAGCCGATTTTGTACGTAACAATTATTCTTGCATGCAAGAATGTTTAATATTTTGATAATGCTTTATTTTTTCATTTCCTTATACTTATCAAGATGAAAAAGGTAATCCTAATTATCCGGATTTTTATACGCATTCACCACGCTCTATTTCATGCACAACCCAATTATTTTTTTAATATTTATCGCACCTTCTGATAAGAGTTATAAAGTGAAGTTAATAGTTATCTTAATTAAAGAATAGCGTGTTTAATATTCACCTTTTATCGAAGTTTTTTAATGACTTCCTTATTTTTAGAGAAAAAAAGTTGCGTCATATTATCATAATATAATTTAAGTTATTGTTACGTTAATTAAGCATTTCAAATTTTCAAATCAAAGTTATATTTATACATAAGTTATAGTTATGTTTAAAATAACCAACATACTTATCGAAAGAATAATAGGAAATAGTTTCACGTAACAGTAATAGGAATGGCGACCATAATACATATAAAAGTGGTATGAAACATCCAATAATTGTGAATTACGTCAACCGCTGAAACTTCTTATCGGAGACTATTACGAAATGTTTGCGAAGAAAAGTACTCATTAATGTGGGAACAGTGGACTTTAACAACTTGTTATTTAAACCAGTTCCTATTTTATTTACCTACTCTGGATTTAAAATAGCCAATAGGTAGGATTTCAAATAATAAAACTAAATTTATTGAGATATCTTCTGAATTCTGACAGTTTTTTCTTTATCAAAATAGTTGAAATCAACGTTACTATTTTATTCTGTGTTCCAAGCGTAAGAAGAAAAATTAATAAGATTAAATACCAAAATCAAAATTTTCATAGTTCACACTAACTCGAACCGGACTACAAACGCGCACGTGATCATAAAACACGAAAGTAAAACCATCATAAAGCGATGTGTAACAAATACTATAGAAATATCATAAAACTACACAAATCTGTACACAATAAACCAACGGGCATATCACCCATATTGTCAGCAAGGCACAACATAAACTCCCGAAATATCAACCCCTATCGTTCACTTCCGAATCGAAGGCAAACCATAATAAAATACAAACCCTCCGAGATGGGTTCGCCGATTTCTGCGTCATTTGTCGTCGACACGGTATTCAGGAACCATCAGGCTGATCTATAGAGCCATCCCGCACCCGAGGGTTTGGTATAAGTGAATATATTTTTCCAATTTCGCCTCTCGACGCAGTCACGCTTAGAAAAATGGCCTAGAGCACTCGTTTACGCTTCCTTTCGTAGATCATTATTGATTTTGTCGCTTTGTGAATTCATTTCGGGGTGGATAAGGTATGTATGTAGGTAGGACTGAAGTCTGAAACATGTCTTTAGGATGCAAATATAATGAAATTGGACCATTAACCATACTTAAATTCGAAAAGCGCGCGTTTAGTTAAATATATTATAATCGTTTTATATTAAATTCAAACAACGCCACCGCAAAACAACGGCAAACATCTAATGACCTACTTCCCTATTTTTGGGTAAACTGTGCCATTGTTGCATTTTTTTCTCTTGTATTCATTTTATTATCAGTTTTCGAATTGTATGGACATTCTAAGAAAACATTATACAGAGAGACAATGTCTGAAAAAATACCTACGCTGAACATTTTTCTATGTTATCAAGTATTTAATATAGTACCTGCCTACTCTTTTATACGACTGCTAAAACTTTAAGACTGAATAGCTTTTAATAATAGTTCTATATATATTTTTAACTAACTATTACACGACACGAAATGTATAATGTATAGACCAAATAATTTGAAAAGTACAAAAATGTCTCATAATTTTTAACATAAATTCTAAATCGTTCGTGGTTGCAGTTAGAATTTATAAATTCCTTCTAGATCTTTTGCCTTCAAAAGCCCTCCTAAGCTTCAGCATACAGCATTGCTTCTTTACAATACTGAATAAAAAAGAAAACAATCATATAACCAATGTTGCGTTCAATTTGTGTCGTGGTTACGTTCCTTAATTAATACGGTTGGTCCGCAGATCGAGGGTTGACTCCATCCATCACTCCACGGTGGTTTAACGCCATAAAAATGAACGAATTCTTTAGAGACAATTTATTATTTTGGGCAATTTAATTTAAATCGACATAGGTACTATTTGCGCGTTTATTCTGGTGGCTTCACTGAAAATTGGTTTTTGGTGGATATATTTTAATATGGTAAACCAGACCACAGGAAATATGCTGTGAAATGTATTTGTATTTCAACATTTTTGAAAACATACGACATTTTATGAAAATGTTCTATAAGAATAAGTTTTTCCTTTTGTTGTTAAAGAAGTGATAAAATGATATTACGATGCAAATTAAGCGTAAATGAACATTTAAAGAATACATAATTACTAATTAACAATTTGAGTTCTGTTCTTCCCTTTAGATACATTTAACTATGATTTATCAAATCAAAAACAGCATGCGTGTAGTTTGCAGAGATTATATTTAAATATTAAGTTATTTTGGATAAATACAAGTCCTTTCCCCTTTTTCTTTAGGATAAATGGACACATAAATCAAGTGTAGTGGTACGCCTTTGGATTGTGTCCAGAACATACATTTCCTTATTAATAGATAACACTAAACGCATTGCACAAATGTTTATTATTTGGAAATAAACAGAGTAAATTGAATATGTAGTCATGCAATATTATAACGAGCTAACAAGGTAAGGTATGATGAAAATTGCACTGTTTTTACTTCCCTACTATATACTGCATTCATTTCCTAACGAATATAGCCCTTCACGATGTCACAAAGGGAAAAAATAGCGTAAGCTTACATGTCTGTTCAATTTCAATGCATAGGTATACGTCATAGAAACCAATTTGGTTGGTTTGTAACTATTCATCAAAGTTAAAAAATGTTCTATTTCTAAAACCGAAATAATAGTGAGGGAACTAAATCCAATAGTTTTATATTCAGACAAATGTTTCGAAGTTTTATAAAGGGTTCTCGTCCAAAATTACATGTATCTATATTCAATTTAATTTTTTATACGCTCGACATTATACACGTTTTCGAGTTTTTTTTTATGTGACCAAATTTATACCAGCTATAGTTCTCTGTTAATTATAGTATCTATTACTTACGATTACTTTAGACTTACACGGCATTGAGGAAAAAGGTCTCAGCAATTAATTAATTATTACTGTGAATACTACCTACATCCGATGTATTTTTTCTTATTTCAGCTGTTATTCTATTATGTGCTAATCATTACTATTTATTGTGCTAATCATCATGTTGCGTTAGTATGAATTCACATTTATTACATTGTCATGATTATTACGTCCTAACTCTTAAGGGCTTTTTTGGTATAAGGGCATACCTTTTTTTTTTTTTTTTTTTATAGTGGGGAAATCTTCTTAGATACCCCCGGCTCCCGGGGATGGAGCCGTGGTTATATCGGATTTTTACCGACTAAAACCCCACTCTGTTCCATCGCGCTGCTTTGGACGGAACTGCGGGAACGGTTACGACTCTACCGCGTGTCCCGCCCAGCAGATGCCCGTTTCCAGGCCCACCACTAGAACCCCCCTCGCTGACGGCTGCTGGAACGAAGGCTTACGCGCAGACAATGGATCTTTCCCCGCTCCATCATCCGCGTTCCCCCGATCCCCCGACCCCAACACCGTCCGGCCGGAGGGTGCACGCCGGAAGGTCCTCCGATGTGTGAAATACACGTCGGGGGACCCTCCGGCGCACTTTTATAGAGATAACCTCGCAGCCCCCACCTTACCAGAGGTGGCGGCCCTCGGTCCGGCCCCACGGACCGGATTACGAGTTGGCAGACGGGCGTTTTACAGCGGCCGCCGCCCCACATATCTCTGCAGGAGTCTCCGCGCGTCATCACAATGACGCGTCGGGATCCCGCCCTCCGCTGCACGGCGTGGCTTGCTAAACCAGCAAGCCCGCCGCGCCGCGACCTCTGGCCGCCATCCACCGCCGCATAAAAGCCGGCTCCTCTCTGGTCCACAAACAGGACCTCTGCCGTCGGGTCAGTCGAGGCTTCCCAGCCCCGACTGCCATTTAGCGCCACCTTTGCCTAGTGGACACGGGGTCCACCAAGCCACGACCTCTGGTCGCCATCCCACGCCGCACATAAGGGCATACCTGTTAGACCGAAGTGAGATAAGATAAAATCGTATAAATTATATTCATAGTATGCTTCGAAAAAGATCGAATTGTATTATTTGCAATAGATTCCCCTTTACTTGAATCTTTTTTCCCTAATGTCATCCATTTAATATAGAGTACCCAGTTAGTATTATCTCGAATATGTTTGTATGTCTAACAAACCTTAGTTATTAAAAGAAACTACGCAAACTGTTGTCCCAGTAACACTAATTTGTAAGTAGGCATATTGCGGGCAAGAACAGGACTAATTACTCTCTACCTACTCTGTAATTTAATTTTCCACAAAGGTTATACAAATAAAAATACTGTACCACTGTTTCTTAGATAAATTTTTTGCCAAGATTAAGAACAATAATTGTGCACTTCCCATTCCTCCGGCAGAGCTTTCTTTTGATTCAATCTGGGCGGTATTTTCTTATGAAAAATTGTTGTTAAGAAAAGTGGATAGTGCCAACGAATAGTAATTATTACAGCCAAAGCTGTTTCTAAAAGAACAGTGAAAAATGTTAATTATAAATTAAAATATATTTAAGACACGTAACGTATTAATTACGTAAATGATTTTATATAAACAAATAGGTTTGTTAATGAGCAAGTTAGTAAGCTCTGGTATAATTACGATGTTAATATCTTGTGAAGCACAAATAATTGCAAGCTAACAACTGCTGGTGTTGTTTCTAATTCTCGCGGTAATGTATCCCTTTCATGCTTTGATTTCCCTTCTCAAGCTTTTAATGGGAAAGTTAGTTATTGTGTTAAGAAGAAGGGTTTAAAGGATTTACGGACGTAAACCGTAGGTTAGAGTAATGAATTATTTCTCTTGTTTGGTAAATAAATAAAACTACATATTTACAATCGTATGCATTTTCTGTTTCTATAAATTATTTGTCACAGTATTCTGATAAAAATCCATAATGAGAAGACTATTTGCATATTTTTGCCTTTCAATTGAGATACTACTAGCCAAAACTTAAAGTACAATGAAAACAAGCTGTGTATTTGATGAAAAATATAAAACATGTAACGAATTCAAATAGCAGTGTCGTTGCATTTGCAATTCCCTTTGTGGAGTCGCAAGAGCTATGTAACTTGTTGCATTGGCTCCAATAATGTTACATGTATTTACTTTTGTCTGGCTATGAAACGAAAAGAAGATAGAATATAGTTTATAAAGTATTTGCACCTTGACAAACTCCTGCAATACTGCCTTGTATTTTAATGTACGTAATGTTCAAATATTAAACATATTACATATTTCAAAAATACAATTTTCTGTATTAATACGTATCGCTTTTTGCCTTTCTAAAACATGTTCAATAGTTTAAAGTGATAAAATAAAAATATCTTCACATTTATTTAAAACATTTCTTTTAGTTCGCCGATAATTGATTTAGAAGTATTTTATTGCAATGTGTTAACGGTCAATCGTTGTGTGAAATTGCATGGTTATTTATAACGCTTTTATCTCGCTATTATTTTATCACGGGAATATCGTGAGACGTGAATTTATCGTCACTTTAGGGTACTCTTCCACCAGAAGGCTATGCAGCTATGCTGCGGAAATGTAATTGAAGTGAAACTTCTTTATCGGGGTTTTAAAAAAATTTAGTGTAACTTTTTTTCGTTACGCGTGACATTTTTCCCGTTACGCGCCTTCTTTTTCTTATCCCTACCACGCGTGATTCGACGTATTTCTGTAAAGTTGCATATTATAGTAAATTATTTTTTGAAAAATAAGTTCATAAAGAAGTTTCACTTTTTACGTGTGTACACTAGTACACGCAGACATTTTTTTATATATATCTAGCTACTCTGCGAAACTATGTACCGTTTCCACTGATGCTAAGCTATCTAGAAGTACGAATAGAAAGACTGATGTGATATGAAGATGTTATACGAAGATGACGCAGCTCGAGCTATGTATCGATAGCAGGCTCTACTTTACACATAACATCACTCGTGACCATCCACAACATAAATCCATAGCACACGTCCATAGTACGCATGCATCCATAGCACGCATCCTTCAGGAAAAGACGTAACTTAGTTTCAGGTATATGAATCAATGAATATGATTGGTGGATATCAAACACATCCACAATTCCACAACAACGTAGCTTAGCACATCTTTGGTAGAAAAGCACCCTTATCGTGTCGTGAGTCGTTCCTTATATCCGTCATCGTGTGATGCCATATCGCGTCTGGGGTAATGATTCGGAAATCTCCCCTAACTGTATTTACACTTTCTTGGGAAACTTAGAAAAACCTTTGATTTATGATCGGTTTATCTTACATTTTTTGGTATAAATTATGATACAAGTTTATTAAAGGAGACAATTTCATACTTTTTAATTTCGATACATTTAAAATTCAATCTCTATTCGACATTAAAATGCTTCGACACTATTTTCAACAGCACGACTTTTCTCAATATAATCCTGCCAAAATACATAATATATTTCCATCTAGAAGCATTAGATTAAATTACCCTAATGGGTTTAGGTCGCATTATAATTTCGCTTTTGCTTGAGTAATTGACTAGCCCGTACGGAGCCCGTCTTACAAGGCAACATAGTGAAACGCTTTTAAATGTGAACTAAAGTGAACTATTCCTGTGAGAATAATAAAATTATAGTTACTGAAATATTTTAAATCATTAAATAAGTGTATAAATATGCTATCGCGCACAAAGATATTGGGTCTTTTTGAATACCAAAAGAAAAGAAGTGGCAATCAAATTATTATGATTTAACATATAATTCAGTTAGGTACTTCATTACTTTTATTAAATTTACAATAAAAATTAATGTCTAGCAATGCGATAAAAAAGAAACGTTTTATTCATAAACAAACAGCCACAACTTATAAATTACTTTACTCGTTTGCATTTCGGGAAGCCTCATTTCATTTGCAGAAACCCAGAGTTGTATTCTTATTTGTTATTTTAGCCTGGTTTCGTCCCAACTTCCAACTTAAATTAATTTAATACATGCCCATTGAATGCTTATAAAAATGTATGTTTTTATTCGATTTGTAAAAGTCTCAAAATATTCTTCCAAATCTCCACCAACTGTATCGGTTAGTGGCGAATTAATTAGAACCTCTCACTTAATTTTGTTTGAATGCGACTTACATATTAAGTAACATACGTAATAACCAGTCATTGATCGTATTAACAGTCGGCAGGTATGAAGGTAAGATAAAGACATTATTGAATTTACACAGCTTTCATTGTCCGCTGCCCTTTCAATTTAAAGTCCAAACAACCTAATCGAATTGGACGTTCTCATAATATTGATTCTATCTGCGAATTGAAATGATTACGTGCTACGTTCATAATCCAACATACGAAGCTCTCTGAAATGCAATGATAAATCTACGAACACATATATAACATGTTCGGATAAACTAAATACGAGTGGTATAATGCTTGATAACTAAAAGCTTGTGTACGTCACTACATAAGTCGTAAGGCCTTGATTTGGAATCATTGAGTACGGATCGAACGTATAAATGATTCTGTTTGTAATACTAAGGTATTGTATTGTGTGAAATTGAAGCTAAATATAGAACACTTGAGAATTTTCTATTGATTTGTATTGGTAATTTTAATTGCTGTGAATTAAAATCTTTGAATCGGTTAACAGATGTTCAAATTTCTACATTAAACGTGAGTTTGATGAAATGATGCAAAAATAAAAATATAACTACAAATAAAAATTGTCCTTTGTTTAACAAGGCATTTCACAATTTCACTTTCTTGCTTAAATTAATTCGAAAATTACTACTTACTCTTCACTAAATTATTAAATATTTAAACGAAAAGTTTTCCATAGAGTTATGAAAGCTCTATGTCCATTACGTATTAAACTTAGCCATTACTAAATGCCAATATCGTACTTTGTAATTTAACATGTCTTAATGTTGGTATTTTATGTTTGCAATAATGGATCGCTTACAAGATTTCCCTCATGGTTATGGTTCATTTATTAGAATCTAGGTTACATATTGTTTTCACTTATGCTTTTAGTTAGCTAATTTTTGTTAAAAAATGAATATGTTATTCGTTGAAAAATCTTTTGAATGACATCAAGCAAATTTTGGTGCCATAGATTAGCAGACTGATCGATTTTTTAAAATGTTAAATTGTAAGCTTAGATTTATTTTTATCTAACCCTTAAAGATTATTACTTTAGTTATAAGTAAACTTATTCAGATTGTAACTCTTAGTACTACATAAATATTCTGAGTTTTCGTTAGGTATACATAGAGGTAAACAAAGTCGAGATACAAATGTACTGATCTATCATTCATAAAATAAACAAAGTAAGGGCGTACTACAAATACACAACTGTCTAATCCAAAGCATTGCTTGATTAATCGGCGGATTGATAAATTATAACAATAAACATGCGTTCTAGTTTGTATTAAAATAGTTCAAAAAGAAACTAAAATTTATTGTTCATTAGACTCGCCATTCATACGATTATTTAAACACATTACACACAGAACTATAATTTTTAAATTATGATTATTGAAAATAATAGATCCCAAATGGATTCATTTAAAGCGTACTTCACTATTGAGCTATGTTTATTACAAATGTGTTTAATGAATCGACATCGTATTGAATAGGAAATGAACGCAAATGTCTTTCCTACTGAAATTATAAACGAGTTTGTGAGGATGAATATTTGATGTATACAGGCAAGCGCTAATGAGCTGCATTTTAAATTGAAATAGCATGTTTGTAAATCATAAACGAAAAGAGTTACTTATGTTTAAGTACGTTATGTGTACATGGAATCTGGACAAACAGTTGAAGTAGGTTTCCACAGTGTAGAATAAATGTGTTGATTATTATTAAATGGCTAAAGTATACCCCGCTCTTATAATAATGATTCGCTATCCGGAAAAACGAGTCTTATCACCGAATTACACACAATATTTACACTTATCACAGTTGTCATTATTTTACTATTTTAACCAATAAATAACAGGTTAATTGACAGTTTACACAAAGGTTCTTATTAAATACGTGTGAAATCATAAAGCACTCAACAGTGTATTTGAGAACCCAAATTAGTAGCTTGCGTGTTTCTGATTTCTATTTGGATTAAGTTTGTGTCAAGAAAATTACAGTGCGGTGGTTTTTCGTGAATAATTGATTTTCTCATTATGGCGCGAACAATTACGACCTCAAAGAGAATTTTACCCGGCATGGGATTAGGGTTTTTAAGATAACATTGCGTTGTCAATTATTGTACTTGCGAAGCTTAGGTTGTATTAGTTTATGGATTAAATATTATTAAGCTGGACGCGTAAGCGTTCGTTTATCATTTTATTTGAAGTTTTGAGCATGACGAAAAAATAAGATTATCTCAAGAATTCTTTTCGTAAATGCTCTTGCGTATGACAAAAAAAGATTCGTCGATCAATAATTCATTTGTATTTATTAAGCTTGTATTAATTTGGTATTATACCATCAATAATTGTATAGAATATAGATTAAATACTTGTTTTATAAGAGTTTGTTAGAAAATTCCAGAGAATCATCGAGAATTTTTCTCAAATTTATTCCATTTTTTAGACAACACAATATGCTAAGTTTCGTTAATGTTAGTTTTCAATCGATATTCAGGGTTACTAAGAATGGAAACAATTGACTAAAAATACTAACATACTAATTGAATATACATTATACGAAATCAATAAACATAAAACAAACATAACATAAAAAATGCTCACTCAACGCTCGTACAGTCACTCAATAACTTATTGACATTGGTTACGTGAAGCTAAAATGGGGTTAAAGTAA
This sequence comes from Colias croceus, assembly GCF_905220415.1. NCBI lineage: Eukaryota > Metazoa > Arthropoda > Insecta > Lepidoptera > Pieridae > Colias > Colias croceus. The sequence goes on from NC_059547.1 coordinate 3,831,682, forward strand.
TATCACTGAAACCTTAATATTTTTAATTTAGATTTTCGTTGTTTATATCGTGATGAGTCTTCTATTTCTTGATAGAGCAAGTTCTTTGGGGTCCTAATTCAATAATTTTAAACATTGCACACCGCTTTTTTAGTTACACTGTAATTTGTAAGTAAAATCCTATGTCCCCAAGTGGGGTAAGATGCATTATGTGTATATATATGTGTGTGTTTCACTGATCGATTTTCTTTAGGGAACCAATAGGTGATCAGCCTTCTGTGTCCTGCCAGAACGAGGTATTTTTCTTTCTTCGTCTCCACCGTCAATTTCACTGTGAATAAAGGAAAAGTAAATAATAATACGTAGATATTTGATAAAATAGGTATTATTAAAACTCACTTATTACTTATTTAATAAATTTACTTATTTAATAAATGATTAAAACTCACAAATAAATCATAATATCAGCGGGTAATGTAAATATCAATAGATAATATGTTATATTATGACTACTCAAAAGTGCTTCTAGGAGAAGTCTGAATAAGTAACGCCTGAAATTCAGTTAATACACAAAATAGTCTACGTATATGAGAATATTTATAAAGAAAGAAATCGTTTATATACCAATATTTTTGTTACAGATTTGTGTCGTGTTCCAACGAAACGAAACTAACAGGATCGTGGATATTTAGTGGAGTGTTTATTTTTCTGCAAGACTTCACGCTCAGTTATATTTAGTTGTGGTAAGTGTATATTATTTATATTGAAAATTTCTGGAGTAGAAAGTTTCATTCAACACAATATTGTAGAATAATACAAGCCTGTATTGTTGAATTTATATTTTTGGTTTTATGACATTCAAATGCTTTATAAATATAAATTTATAAAGAATAGAAAAAATTCGATCACGAGGCGGGACTCGAACCCGCATCCTTTCGCGCCATTTCGGGGCGGATGCCTCACCAACTTAGCCACTCGTGACCCGCCCGAGCCATCGAATTTATTCTATTCTTTCAGTTTTATGGGTCTGCGGGTTCGAGTCCCGCCTCGTGATCGAATTTTTTCTATTCTTTATAAATTTATAAGCCTGTATTGGTTTTACATTTTAATGATTCATGCGTGAACTGAGTTACATATTTTATGTGAAGTTTGCGTGCGACGCCTCGTACCTAGGTGACAATAATTTCGGGTGACACTAATAAATTTTTAACGTCACTATACTATCTACACTTAGATATCTACATTACTTATAAAATTTATGGTGAGATATTCGTGCCCCTTTTATAATTTTCCCCGTACGAGGTAAGCTCACAACGCAATTAAGGCAGGTGAAATTTGTCCTCCTTTTTATCCTAATACGAATTCCTTTAAATATGTAAATCATAAGCATATAATGTATTTTAATACAATGCTAGGTTATAAATGAACCGCAAAAAATGGTATAAATGTATATTTGTAAAGCACATTTAATGTATAAATAAAGCTGCTTTTATCTATATGAATTTCAAGCGTGTAATGCAACACAAAAGCATTGTCAACTTATAATCGGGACATGATAAAACCGCGATAACAACACTGGCCTACTTAACTGCTTGAGTTGTGAATCTTTCTTCGCTAAATGAATGCACAGTTAGCAGATGTTCGCTGTGAATTATGAAATCAAAACAGTTTGTATAAATAAAGGCTTAACGTTAACATTGTTATGACATTCTGCCTCGTGTTTGTTTACGATTTAATTCGAGTACTGTTTCAATCAATATTGATGAAGTTCAAAAGTCATGCGTGAAATTTTACGAACTGTTTTTCGGTTCGCAAACTGGGGCGGTTTTATTGGCAATGTTAAGACTTTAAGAGACCATTTAAAACTGCATGACTGATGATTTATAATAAATAACGATTGTGAAAATATCATTAGTTACGTATATTATTTTTTAATTTATACTTTGTATTGTTATTTCTTGATGGGACTGCATTTTATAGTAAAGAAACCCTCACTAGTTCCACTTTATGTAGATTTTTATTACAAAAACTACGACCGGTTTCCTAGTTTTATTTTATTTTACTCACTATTACAACAATATTGTATATTATCGTTTACATAGGCTCAGCTTTTTATAATACATATTTACGCGATGTAAACAAAGGAAGGCGCTATAAACATTTCACTGTGTCAAACTTTGGCCATTTCACTTCGCATGCAAAGAAATGGCGCCCATTTGTAAAAATGTAGTTGAATTGCTAGGCGGCCGCTGTGACAGGAAGATGTCACCGAAAAACATTCTCTTGAATACGAAAATATTTTGTTTAATTTTGCAAAAACTTCCTACTTTATAAAAGGTTCTTATGTATTCATAAATTACATTACTGTAATATGTATAGAATTGTTACGCTTAACTTGCTTTGACTATTATGTGTAAGGTCTCTATTGACTAAAATGCGTTATTAATCTTCATCAATATAAAAATAAATTATATGGAGTACAAGAGTCATTCAATTAATTATTTTGATGATTTTTTTTTTTAACTTTTTTTAAGATAGTTTTAAGTAATCAAGATTCTGATAACTTGACCCGAATCTTACAATCATTTTATAAGATTAATATCTTATATCAGCTTTACATTACTTTTATAGACTATTTTCTTAGAATACGAACGTTGCGAAATCGGCTCACGGAGGCAAACAACACCGCTGTAATAGGTATCTTGATTTTATGTAACCAATCTCTAATTTTGGATTTCTTTATCTTCTTTAGCTGGCTTTTCTTGAAAAGAAACCGAAATATTGAAAAGTTTTTTTTTATATTTCTTGTCTAAGCACGTAATGTTGAATGAATTTACCTGTGAATGTCTATAAATGATATTCAGATATTAGGTATAACTTATCCGAGATATTGTATACCAATAAATAATCTATTATGAACCCGAAGCAGATAATCTATACTAATATTATAAAGCTGAAGAGTTTGTTTGTTTGTTTGTTTGTTTGAACGCACTAATCTCGGGAACTACTGGTCCGATTTGAAAAATTCATCCGGTGTTAGATAGCTCATTTATCGAGGAAGGCTATAGGGTATATATATATCATCACGCTACGACCAACAGGAGTGGAGCCATGGGGGTGAACCGCGCGGAGCAGCTAGTATTGAATAAATTGTTTAAAAAAAATACCTAAACACATATTTTGGAATACCTACTACCAAAAAATACGTTTTCACTATTACTTTTAGTCTTTCACCGCTCCCATATTACTTGTTAAAGCATTTCATTCGGATTTTCACTTCAGTGAAGCAGGGCTTAGATAAAATCTAGGCTACATTTCTGCTCAATCGCACGCGTGGACTAATCTTCATGCTTTGGCTTCGTATTTGATCTTGTATTGGATCGGGAAAAGATTTTGAAGCAATATAAGAGCTGTAGATAGCGGGAAATTGGAAGTTGAATTACACAAACAAAGGAGTCTTATTCCCTAGATATATATGGAGAAGTACGTTTATTCGTCGAATATTCAGATGGATATCAGGTGAATACGGTAATTATAGATATGTTAGATTTTATTCACGAATTTATCCTGTAACTTACGAAATATTGACTGTATTTTACGAAAAAGTGCTTGTCATTACATTTTCAGTATCGAACCTAGATTTATATTTACTTTGTCGAATTTATATTTTTGGTTTTATGGCATTCAAATGCTTTATAAATATAAATTCATAAAGAATAGAAAAAAATCGATCATGAGGTGGGACTCGAACCCGCATCCTTTACCAACTCATTTAAAGTGTTTAGTTCATAAAGAAAATCGATCAAAACATAAATCTAATAATAGACAATAGGTTTAAACAGAAATACAAAATACTCTCATTGATGTAATATTACCATACATGTACATTGTACAAGCTACCTAATTACAGGGTGGTTCTAAATTACGTTGACAAATTTCAAAATAATAAATTTCAAAAATGGGACATGCTGCTTTGCTATTGTTTTTTAATTATTATTTTCACATGTTTTGGCGCCAACTTAACGTTATTTGTGAAAAGAATAAATTTAAAATTAGTCATTTTTTACTATGTCTGCTCAACGAGGTGCAATAATATCCTTATATGAGGCTGGTAAGCGGCAGTGCGAGGTAGTGCGACTTCTCGGTATCAGTCGGCAGTTATTTTCTTCTGCTATTAAACGCTTCGATGAGCTTGGCCATCTCGGTGACCGTCATGGAAGAGGCAGAAAAATAACTGTGAGGACGCCTAGGCTTCGACATATCGTCAAACAAAGATTGACCCGCAATTCACAAGCTGAGGTAAGAAAAATGGCTCGAGACTTAGTAAGTCATTCAACGTTACAACGAGTTGTTAAAAATGAGCTCAAGTTAACAGCATACAAGCTGCGAAAAGCACAGCGGTTGGATGATAAAGATAAAAAAATACGCCTTGAAAGATGTCGCTTACTGAAAGCGCGCTCCGCTGGTGAAGCGTGGAAAAATATTTTTTTCACAGATGATTTTTTTTTTCAAATTGAGCAATCTCATAACCGCCAAAACGACAGAGTTTACTCTTCTAGTCGCCGTGGAGCCACAGCAATTATCCCCCTTCGGCAAAAACCGGATTCAGTCATGGTTTGGCGTGGCATTTGCTCAACAGGCAAAACTCCTCTCGTTTTCGTAAAAAAAGGTGTGAAAGTGAATCAAGAAATATACCGACGCGATATTTTGGAGAGTGTAGTTCTTCCTTGGAGCCAGCAGCACTTCGGTGACCAACCGTGGACTTTTCAACAGGACTCTGCTCCATCTCACAGGGCCTCAAATGTGCAGTAGTGATGTATGGCCCATTTCCCAGTTCATAAGTTCCAAGGAATGGCCTCCATTTTCACCAGATCTTAATCAAATGGATTTCAGCGTATGATCAATTCTAGAGGCGAGAACCTGTGCAACTTCACACAGAAGTGTAGACGCGATGAAGGCAACACTTACTTGTGAGTGGGACAAAATATCTGAAGAGGAGTTACGGAAAATCGTCAAAAACTTCAGAAAACGTATAAGCCTTTGTATTAAAGCTAAAGGTGGTTATTTTGAAAATAAATAGATATTTACATTAAAATAATACTGTATTTTTATAATTTAGTAGTCACCGTTATACTGTGTAAAAGAAAAATAAAATAAATCGTAAAATAAGTTGTCGTATTTCAGAGCCACCCTGTACAAGGTCTAATAATTAGTGGTATTACAATTACGTAACAAGGAGCAAGTTTTATTCTTTTAACCATAGTGAGACGTGAAGTAATTTTAATCTAGAATAACTCCGCTAAGCTATGAGAGTTATTACTTGATCGTTATCACATTTAGCATTCCATGATAGTTGGAACAATCAAGTCTTTAACAATAAAGTTATGATCACAATAAACTTATCTCTCCCAAGAATTATTAAATTAAATGCTTCTTGTTGTTTTTTGCTTTTCTATATTATATTATTATTCATATGTGATAATATTTTATTAACTGTACCTACTAAAAATAATATTAAAATAACAAAAATTCCAACAGGTATGATTGTCTAGACGTTTTTTACGAATAAATATGAAATATAATGTCTAATGGAACTGTTTTGTAGTCTCTTCTTTTGTAGTAGGTTCTTATTTTATAAGGCTTAATCTTAAAACAGAAAATACTCCAATTAAATCGACCCAAAGCCACCAATTAGCGTCACCAAACGACGTCAATAAGCAATTGGTTTTTGACGTGAATAAAGGTTTTGTAGTGGCGCATTGTTCAGCTGTTACGACTTATATTTTCACCTTGATAAAAAGCATTTTTTTGTATTACATACTGTCACAAGTATGCTTTCATCAATACATTAAATATACCTTTATTCCGTATATAATAATGTTCGTAACTTACCAACTTCTATGAGGTACTAATTTGGTCTATTTGTAGAATAATAGATGGAACAATTATTAACTCTCTACTAATACTAATGCGTACTTACTCTACCAATTTTTATCATATCGGAATCGTTTTACGTTAAAATTGGCGTAGGTTTACTTTGATTTTACTTTGATTTCACACAAGTTCCAAATATAGATAATAATTGGATCTTTATCCAACGAAATTGGTTGTGTATTGAAGAACGGTAATAAATCCCATTCTACTGTGAGATTTTAAGCTTGTTCTTTAATGAATAATTTAGGTGTAAAGACGGACTACGTTTTCATTTTATAACTAACTAGCTTACCGCCCCCGGCTTCACCCGCTTTGTCTAAAACCTAATAAATTATATACTAAAACCTTCCTCATGAATCACTCTATCTATTAAAAAAAACAGCATAAAAATCCGTTGCGTAGTTTTAAAGATATAAGCGTACAAAGGCACATAGGGACATAGCCAGAGAAAGCGACTTTGTTTTATACTATGTCGCGTCGTGATGATAATACATAATTAAATTGTAACAGAATTCCAACACCATTCACAATATACAAATTAATAGTTTCACAAATTATAAAACGTTCTCGGAATCAAGTACGCTGAATACACAAGAATACCTAAAATTAAATATTCAGAAGCTAAAGCCTTTATAAGGGATTTTAAAAGCAATTTGTTCATTGTATTATTTAACTCGACGCTTTCAAAGCTTTACAATGAGCGTGGTAATGAACCAACTTTTTAATATCTAAATGTAGGTACTTACGTGAAATGAAAAGGTTTTTATTTTCAAGTTATTTTCATTGATTCACGTCATATATGGCACCCAGTGGTCCGAAGACAGTAATCCTGGCATTATGTAAGCAATTTTGGACTGTTGCCATGCATTGACAATTGAATCGTTGTTGTTATTCCTAACTTCCAAGGCTTAATTAAAAATAACCATTTTTTGCTTAACTATGTGCAAAATGATATGATAAATGAAATAAATGTACGTTGCTAAAGATAATATTTTTTATGTTTAAAGTAACCTACGCATTAACCTTTTAATTGTTATTCAATTAAATTAGTTTGTAATTGATAGCTATAACAAAGGTATATATAATATATATGTGTCTCAAACCGAAACATTAGACTGAATTTCCCTATCTACTCGTTTACCGACTTCATACGTTGTAGATTACAAAAACTTGATATATGAATTCTTTCAAACGCAGACTATCTATCTCCATACAACAAAGTTGGCTATTGCATCATCGATCAAAATTTCTTAGTATTCCTTCTTCAAGATTTGCTTTAGGATGGCTCTGTTGATTCAATCTTGAAAAATGACCTGACAGAAACATGCGGAAACGTTTTCCGATTTTCTAGTCTGGATACTTTATACAAATAAGTGTAAAATATGGACTTTCAACAGCTTTATAGCAACTTTTATGTTTGAAAATGAAGTTTCTGTGAGATTTATTGTGATATTTCTTGTTCATAGCTTTTAATACCTGTTCGGAACTGAATTTAATCAATCTCTATGGGCACATCTTTTGGGCCTGTGGGAAACCACATCGTATATTTTGTATCGTATATTATCTTAATTTATTATCTACACAATCCATTGTATAAAAAGTGTATGCATTTCATGATTATTTTGATGTCCTCTCTGATTGAACAAGGCGAATTTGTTAAGTATTTTGGATTTCAGGTGCTTTTAAACTATCTTATTTTATTTATACTATCTTATTTTCTATTTTATTTTATGAATGGCAGTGCTGCGTTGCCACAATTTTGCCAATGTAACGTTGTGGATAGTTTTACATTTCATAGATTTATAAGGAGCTCAAATGTATCAGTCAAGCGCAGATATTAGACTATCTTATATCTTGCTATCTATAAAACCTTAACCGTACACCTATCAAATTAATTAAAACATTTGCCTTGTAGATTGTTCTTAGCTGAAAAACAAAGTTATCGCAAATTTTCATATTAAATGAAATTTTATTAACGAATAACATTTAATGGTTCGGTAAACAAAATGAAATGCTGCGATTTAACAGCGCCAGAAAATCTCTGTTTGTACTTTGGACAACGATGCGGGATTTACTCGGAAAGGGTTGATCATTTTTTGTAAATATATTCAGTGGGTATATCTTTGTAATTATTTTTTCGTGGTTATATAAAATTGAAATTATTTAAAATTTGTATTAGTTTAAAATTCATGAGAAAATGTTTGTAAGGAAAGAGTAAGCTCTTTATAGAGCTTCTATTAACAAAAAAACTAACTTAACTATTTATTTCCTAATACATATAACTAAATTATTGAGATTATATCTAATTCAATTGTAGAAAAATGTTACATTTTCAATTTCCACCGCTTGATTTATTATTCAAACTAGCTGTTGCCCGCGACTTCGTCCGCGATTATGTCGTTTTTCGTCATTCGTCGTTTAAAAAATGTTCTTAATTATTGTCTCTTATAAAATTTAACTACATTAAAATTGAACACTGATAAGAAAATCTTAAAATCTAAAGACAACATGAATGAATGTGATTTAAATTCTACATTAATTAGTATTTCAAATAATAATCTAAATTAAATGTAGATTAACAGTTTGAGCGCACCATTATAGAATATGTACCTAAGTATTAAATTACGTCAGTATACATAGTAACTTTACTAAAAACACGATGACTTTCTTTCGCGCTCGGTACCACAAACTAAGCATGTTTGTGGTACGTGGCCCGCGTCACTTGACCCCCCGCGAGTTCCCCTCCGTTGCTATGCGAAAATACATTCGTTGCTCTACTGTAGGAAAAATTGTAATACTGTGGCCTGGGCGTTATAACACGTCCAGGGAGTTCCTGAGTGCCGATATCACCATCTTGAGGAAAAGCTTCTAATGTCGATTTAAAACTGCATACATACGAATTAACCTGTTCTAAAATAATTGTGAAATGAGTTCAGTTTTAAATTTGAGAAATATTGATTTCTTGTATTCCACTATTCGTTGTAGTCGAATACAAAATATATTTAAACAAACTTAGGTTGGCCTTCAGGCAAAAGGGATCCTATCAAATGGTAAACTTGACCTTGTATCTTAAAAGTAAGCATGAAAGGACCTTCTGATAATTATTGAGCACCAAAGGATCATTTGAAACGCACTACTATAAGAGCGAATATTGTCTAATAACAGTTTAGATTGCACAGTATGTTCCTCTAAAAGTAGTGATTTCAAAGGTTCCGGTGTATCTTCAAACGAAAGCCGTCTCCTTACTCCACTTTAAAGCATGTGAAGCATGCAAAGAACATACTACGTTAATATCGCCTATACAGAAGATGATCTGTAATAAATTGTGAGGTTATAAGCAAACCCACTTTTATATTTGTCGGACCACACCACCGAATTCGTAGATTGTTTACCTCTAAGTCATCAAGACTATGACGAAATCGTCTGCAGTAAGACGGGCCATATCTCGCTATTCGTCCGTTTTCAGAGACTGAATAATTTCAATTCTTAATCTTTCATTAAACAAATATTAATCGTTCTTGTCTCAAATAATTGTAATATTCGCGTCCCTACTCTAGTCATTGCTTATGCTCATGTTCATCTTCAAGAGATCGAATAATATTATGATACACCCTATCATTTGTCAAACGGTCTTCATATTGAGTAAAGTTTCAGATTCTCGAGATAAAATATGACTGTCGTGATCAGTAGTGAGACGTAATTCCTCAGTGAGGGTTTCGGTCTAACGGGATAATAGGGGAAACCGGGTTTGTTTGTATCACGGGTTGGTTGTCACAGCGGTCTTAACACAAAACTGAACTATCGAATAAGTCTGTTGAAAAGCGTGGCAAAAGCGATACAGTGACAACGCTGTCCCCACTTCGCGTCAGACCGCCCCGATCTGCCGTGAGGGCCTTTTTTTTTTTAGTGGGGAAATCTTGCATAGATACCCACGGCCTCCGGGGAAGAGGCCGTGGGTTATGTCGGATTCCTACCGACCAAAACCCCACTGTGTTCCGTCGAGCCGCATCAACGACAGGGCCACGGGTATGTGTAGAATTCATCCGTGACTGCCGTGAGGGCCTCACAAGTGTTTATAGTTTTCGCACAGATTTTTAATGATATGAGGACCGAATATGGTCCTCATAACATCACCATCAGAAAAAAGGAAATATTTTTAATTGTGAAAAAATATTAATATGATTAACACTATTTTAACATAAAATATTATAAGTCTGTGAGTGTGTAAAAAAAAAGACGGGTTGCACTCCGGGAGTGCCGGCAGAAGTGAAAACTTGATTATTAACGTTCAGCATGTTTGATATTTTGGAATGGTAGGTATCTGTCTTACGCATGGAATATAAGGGCTAAAAAAACTAACATCCGTCTTACGCTTTTTCGATGGTCACGTGTCCTGACGCGAGTTTAAGATTTTATACCCAACGCCGCTAAAAAAGTTTTCACTTCAATAAATCCAGCTAATAACACATCAAACTTATGTTTATAATTAAGTATACGACATGAAAATATATTAATTACCAAGCAATAATAATACAGATAAATACTGAACATAAGTATAATAGTTAGTATTAAGTAGTATTAGTTAAAATATACTTTGACTGTTAGTCAAAGTTTATTTTTACTAACAACATGTAGGTAAATGAAGAAGAAATAATAATTACCAACGAACTAACCTTTTCTATAATACTTAACACGGCACATTTTTCAAATTATCTTGCTCAACTCTGCTCAAAAATTTGAGGGTTTTGTTGGAACTTTAATGTGTCAAAACTATGATATATCTAAACTACTATACTACTTGAAATAACTTGCATGCGGAAATGCTCATTACAATTGTGAATTTAAAGAATAACTAACAACATACTATTCAGTTTTATTGAGCTGATGAATATCTTTTGCCTGGAAGAGATCACTGTCTCCTAATAAATATACTGTGTTTTCTTATAAAATCTTTACATAATTTATTTTATTTAGTAGTTTAGTTTTTGTTATTTTTATGTAAAAATGAGCTTGAGCAATGAGCTTATACATATTTGGCAAAAGTATACATAAATTTTTTATAATTTCAGGACCGCAACTGAAATGGGGCGCTCGGAAAATATGCCTATGGGTTATTAATAGAGAAATGATACACAACAAAGTTATGTTGGATCCATTTTATTTATAAATAATGAAAATGATATATTTATAAAATATAAAACATATTAGTTATGTAAAATGATTAAAAATAAATAAATGAAGCAACTACGATTCAAAGAAAACATCTTTTTCAGTGTGAAAATGCTCTTAGCAATCCTGGATGATGAACTGTATATCATGTACTCTGATCCCAGTACGGTCGGTACCTCGATAGCCATAACGATAAATATTATAATCAGATAACCGCAAAGTCAAAATAAAAACATTACTTGTACAGTTGTGAGTGCAAAATTTACGTTTCATTTGGCAATAACATTTTTTCGGTACTAAAACGTAGTAGTTTGATATGTGGCTGGCTGCCCCTCCTCTCCTTCCTGAAAAATATCCTCCAAAATTTCCCGAGTATCCAATGATTGAACCATTATGATTAACACTATTATTGATATTGATCAATGATTGAACCATTGGACGTTGGACATTAACTTCAGTCAAAAATTAACCAAGCGGATGATTACTAATTTCCACTTAATCCTCGCTGCCACTATCTTTATCATCAAATCATCAATTTTCAAGTGGTGTTGTAAAATTGTCAGCAGAAATCGTCTTCCAAAGGCGATATAATTTTATGAGCATTGAATCTGTAAATAAAAAAATCAAAAGTTAACTGTAAATCTATAAAAAAAGCTACTTACAAATAAAATTTTATCAAAAACTACTGTTCCCAATGCACCAGAATAATACCAACAAAACACATGAATTGCTATCATTATAAAAAAATAAATACCTGTATGTAACAACTTACCTTTAGTGGGAACGCATGACGGTGAAAATTCACAAAACACTAAGATTGCATTTGATATTTTTGGTTTTATGGCATTCAATAGTCAAAAGTCGATTTCTCTGTCCCTATGTCCCTTTGTATGCTTAAATCTTTAAAACTACGCAACGGATTTTGATGCGGTTTTTTAAATAGATAGACTAATTCAAGAGCAAGGTTTTAGTATATAATTTATTAGGTTTTAGACAAAGCGGGCGAAGCCGCGGGCGGTAAGCTAGTAAATTTATAAAACACGAAGATTTTTAAAATTGTAAATAATGAACACAATCAATATTAGATTAATTACTGTAGATAATGGTGTCTAGTTTTACTTAAAATAATAAACATCTACGCTCACTTTAAAAAAATGTAGTATATTTATTATTTACACGAAATATACCTTATAGGGAAGGGAAGATATGGGTTAAAGAGTTAAATAAATAACATGATTATATTTAAATTATTAATTTTCAACAGTGTATTCAGTAGTGTTAACATGTAAATTGATTTGATTTTTACGAAATCTCATAGATGGCGCTGTTACAAAATTAACATTATACAACTTACATTCTTTAAACTATGTTTCTCTTCCCAAGTTACTTAAATGGCATAATTTTTATAGTTTCAATCTAGATATTGTCAAACAACATTTATATATGCGTCATTTAATTATTAATTTCCAATAGTTAATGTGTGTTTGATTTTTATAACACTGGCTATAGATGGCGCTGTTTCAAATTTGTCTTTATACTGCTAAGATTCATTTAACTGTTTCTCTGCCAAAATTACATAAATGACGTAGTTTTTATAGTGTAAAGGTAGATAATAGCATGGCTTACTCAAAAACAACATTTAAACATGAGTCTTTAGATTGTACGCTGTCGTAGTACACGGAATATGTAAGAAAAATAAAGGTTCACAGCTCCTCCCCCGTAGGTGATAGCTTGATAATATGTAGCCTATAGCCTCACCCGACCTGTTAGTAATATTCATGCAAAATTTGAAGTCAATCTATGCAGTACTTTTCGAGATTAGCCCAGACAAACATACAGACAAACAGACAAACAGACAAACAGACAAACAGACAAAAATTCTAAAAACTATGTTTTTGGCTTCTATATCGATTATAGATCACGGCCCAAGTATTCTTTTAAAAAAATATTCAATGTACAGTTTTGACTTTCCTACGATTTTATTATATGTATAGATTAGTATAAAAAATGATTTTAAAAGCAAGCAAAGTAAATGTATTGTATAAATTTTTACCCTCGGGAATGAAAAGAAACGATGGATGGAGAAATGAAACACGATACTAATTTGGCACCGGCTTTGTTTGATAATTAAAAATATTTCTTAACAACTGCCGGAGGTATTTCTATTGTAAATGGAATCGTGATTTTCAAGTGTTTCGTATTTCGTGAATAATTTATGAAATGTATCTGAAATAATATATTTGATACCGGAACTCTTTTAGGAAGAACTTCCTTTTAAGGTTCGCTTTCTGTTTTACATCAAAATAAAGCTTCTATTTTTGGTGTATAGTGTATTATTTATTGTGTGTAAAAAATAAATTTATGCGTGCTTTCTCTTAAAATTGAAGTCAACCAAAATTATAGATATATTATAAGCGCTATTCATATTATAAACATACATATTTTCTGATAGTAGGTACATATCACGGTAGCTTAACATAGTTATATAATTTATAAATTCCCTAACACAATAGAAACTAATACGAGAATTGCCTACTTATGTATGACGCTAGCTGTACGCTTACCGTTGTTGTGCTGATTGAAGATATAAATCACCACTAAATAAGACGCCAAACACACGTAGCGTACATAATAATGTTTGTGTGTTCAGCCGACTGGTACACTTGTTTACATAGACCTGCTATAAGCTGTAATACTGAAGTGTTTGCTCAGATTTAGCGAACCGAGTAAACTTAACTTGACAGCGGCGCGACTCTTGCGTATTTTACACGTGGTTCATACTTTGAGTTCAAGTATTATAAGGAATTGGCTGAATTTCATATATTTAAATTATGAAGTAAAAATTCATGAGTTTCAGACAAAATTTTATATTTTTATAAGGTCTTTATAATACAGTACCTAATCAGGACTCAATAACAACATAGAACACCTATGGTTTGGCGTATGCCGTAAATAAATAAATAAATAAATTCGTAATAATATAATTACAAGTTTACGTGAAAGTTGTCGTTAAAAGTAATATTTAAATTGAATGCTGATTATTTGCAATACTAACTTCCAATACCATAAAGCTCGAACTTAATCCTATATTTGCTGAATAAATCCTTTCACTAAAAATCACGTACGAGCATGAAGCATCCTTTCAGGTCCGTCCAACCAAACTGTTTTGTCAATTCCTTTAAAATGTCTCTGATTTTATTTTTATACAAAGATGACCGTATTTCTCCGTTTTCCCCATGCAAAGGTGCACGAATTTGCAGGGGTTCGGAAGAATTCCAACCAATACCCGCGGCCACATCATTAAAGCGGCTCGACGGAACACAGTGGGGTTTTAGTCGGTAAGAAACCGACATAACCCACGGCTCCTTCCCCGGGGGCCGTGGGTATCTTTGGAAGATTTCCCCACTATAAAAAAGGGGGCTTTTACGATAGTCGCGGAAGAATTCGAACAATTAAAACGGAACAAAGTGGAGTTTTAGGCGGTATGAATCCGACATAACCCACGGCTCCTTCCCCGCGGATCGTGTATATAGTATATGAAAGATTTATTCACTAAAAAAAAAGAGGATTTTACGATAAAATTCAAAATTGTCATCATACAATTAATGAAATCTATCAATAATGTAACATGTTTATTATCATTGTGTAGATACAGCTTGCCAAGACTAGCATATACCGTTTGAACTGACATGCATGCGTCGATTGATCGCAATCCAACTTAAAATTCAGTTTTCTAGGACAAATATTAAAAGATGTCCTGTAATTTGTGTAATCTATTGTAAAAAATAGGAATTTATGTTTTCTATCACGAGAATCCTATTAATTTTTAAGATTTCTAAAAAAAATACCGTAGGTCCGTACGTACCACTCAGGTAGGTATTATTTTAGTATGAAAAATGATTACATTGACAAAGCAGTTTTAATATAAAAATTTACTTTTGTAAAAAACTGAATTAATACTGTATTTTACTTTCCTATTCTTCAAATAGGTTCTTCACTGAGATTTTTAATTCAGCCAACGATTTTAATTAAATCGCTATTGAAAAGTAAACTCCTAGAGTCGAAAATCAGGTCCAAAGTAATTGTCGGTAGGTAATATTGTCGTCGGCTTTCCTAAATATAATATTGTTGTAATGAGATTTTATGAGAAATTTGAACCATTCAAGTGTCTTTACAGCGTTTATTGAATAGTCAAAGATAAATTTGTTGAATGCCAAAGGATCCTCCGTGAAATAGAATAATATCATTGGATCGGAATTTGTTCGCGATTCCTCAATGACTTAGAATTTCTAGTTATACACCATTTTCTGTTTGTGACACCAAAGAAAGCTTTTGTCCATTTGAAATGTTATGCTTCGTAAGATTATTCCGCCCCAAAAATTTCGCCATCTTGTCTGATAAACTTCAACATAATAATCGATGTATCATGAACTTGTATTGATACACTCTTTTTAATGTTTGTGTATAAGAATAATATTGAAAATGTTAATATATATTTACTTTATAGATACCAAAAAAATATATATACATATTAATATAACTAAGAAAGTTTCCATTTAACAAAATTCCAAATTTCTGTTCCTAAGTGGACACTTAATTTATTCAACTACTTACCATGTTGTTAGAAAGACAGAGCCTCGCAACAATACATCCACTATAACAAACAAGAAACAACAATAACATTTAAATCCCTAATGAGAATACACGTAAATGTTACCTAAACGCTGGTTGTCACTTAGAAAAGAGGTGCCTACAATGTAGTCCCGCCGGCTTTAGAACTCTGGATAAGCCAAGCGTTGATACAAATAGTTGTCTCAGATGTGCAGAAAATACAAAGCATTTATCTAGACAACTAGACAACTATTAATTTAAGTTTTCTACTCGTTCTCCACACTGAAACCTGACAAGTTAATGATCTTTAGCTCGCTAAAGTTTGTTTTGTATTTGAGAGTAGTTTGTGTTTTCAGACCAAGTGATTTTTACTATTTGTACTTCTGTTTCATCAGTTCATTGTTTCTGACTAGGTAATTGTTATTTACTGAAATTCGTAACTAACTACAACTTTTCGTATAAGGCGTAATTTTTATAGCATAATATATAAAATGAAATAGAATTTGTCTAATGTACACAAATCATCTTTATTATCATATAAATGACTATATTTCTGTTGTGTCAGAAATGTTTTAGCTTACTTAATTGAAAACAAGCTGGCACATATTCTTGAATGACATTTTTAATTGAACCTGTGGTAACACCGAGACTGGATAATTGGAATATCGTAACATTTTCAATTAACTTTCGCCAAGTTCAACAATGATCATGAGAACGTTTCGAAGTTTCAAATATCCAATCAAAGATAATCTGAACATTATTATATGTTCCACATATTGTGTTCGGTTTCACTATTATAAAGATTTTCCCTTGGTTTTTATTTTAAATGTTATAACTTATACCCACTTTAATGCAGACATAGAGACGTAGTATTTCGTCAATATTATTCGTACTTTATAGTTTTGTTTTCCTTGAGACTACATTCCTCCCCACTCGCATCGTCCACTCCTTTCCTCCCCGATCGAAATTTTTCTTCCTTTTTTCCTTAAGCTATACCAAAAAAAAGCCTATAATATGTAACCTGAAACAACCATCCATTTACATCATATTCTTCTGAATAGCAGTATAATCCAATTTTCGTCCAGTCTTCGAATAAGTTTCTTTTCATCCGCCTAAGTAAGAGAAATTGCCCAGTTTCATTCGTGTACCATGTCGTTTTATTATTCACTTCTAAACAACTACTGCAGATAGTTATTTCGTCTAACGCATGTTTATTATCAAAGACAACGTCTCGTATGCATAATAAATATTGGTACACGACCGTTCATTATAAATTATCGTGCGAGCTTTCCGTTTGAACAAACGGTAAGAAAACAAGTTCATCTGCACTAAAGCGTTTTATTAACCAGTATTAAAATATTATTGACCGATGGTATTCGACCTTCGGCTCAGCTGTCAAGGTCACAAGATCTATGAATACATACTGGATTCGAAACATACACATGCGAGCATATCCTATAACGCGAAACGTGTATTAATTTAGTACTTCGTTTGAAATATGAGTTTATGTCTATAAATTTCCTGTCGATACACTGCTATTGGTTTATTTTAATTATCAAGGTTGGAGCCACAGCGGGAAGCTTAGGGAGTTGAAACAGTTTATAATAAACGTATTTTTCTAACACCTTGTAGAAGTATTGATTATTTTTTGGACATATTGGTACAAAATTGACAGACGCTGGATTATGTCTGGTCTATTTTTTTATAAATAAACCTTCAGCACGTGCTTTTATTTGAAGAAATAAATTATCGATGAAAAGAGATATTTCAAAATATTTTTTTTATAATAATAAATAATTTTAATAAATATTTTTGTTAACAGGTGATCAATTTGCAGGGTTAAATAAGGTTTTAACTGTAACGGTCAGACCACAGGCTCAGACTTATGTACCTACATGCTGCAACTTAAAACTTTAATTTCTATATAACAAAATATCAGAAGAGAAAAGTGAGTCTGAAATTTATAGATCGTCCAGTCTCTGATGTGCCATAGAGGTTATTAGGCACTCAGAAACCTTTGTGACCATATTATTCCAACAATTTATATTCCAGCCACGCTGTAGCAAATTCTGGGATGGTTCTGGGATTTATTAGGTAGTCTTATTTGACGCATGTATTGAATCGTTCAGGCCAAATCATCCTGCTTCTATATTAGTCAATAAGGTATGAGTAAGCAATATACGATATCAAGAATTTCCGTGCTTTTATTATCCTAATTCCTTTCAAGTGCAATGAACACGTGTTGCTTTAAATAAATACTTTAGAAGAGCAAGATGTATTCAAGGTAAATTCGTATAAAGAAGTGGTTTAGTGTAGATGCAGTTTTAAAGCGCAAAGCTCTTATCCTTTTTATAGTTAGATCAAACATTTCTGGATATGCTTTGAATTTTGATTCACACAAGCATTTTTTATCGTATGGTTATTCACACAGAACTATATCTCGATATAGTTCTGTGGTTATTCATAATTTCATCAATATTTCTTAAATTTAGTATTAAATTTCCTATTCCTATTTCCTAGTATTAAATTTCGATAAGAGACGCAGTTCAGCCGTCCAGCCACCACTACTGACCCAGCAAACGATTTAGTTATCACACTGCAAAAAATATCAATAAGCGAAGTTTTAACATAATTAAATTCAACACATTACATTGTCGTATTCAGATTTACTTTTAGCATCAACTTAAAAGTTGTATTGAAACACATAAGCCCTGGAGCCAATTTTAACAATTTTATTGTTGCCTAACATTGTTTTTGGACTTAAGAACTAAGCTTTTGTTCGCTTCAACAAGTATACTTTGTATGTACCTACAGTAATATGTAAAGTAAATGTTGACGTCGAATCTCGTACTTTTTATGAACATATTCATCGCTTGTTTTCAATAGTTGTTTGCAAACACCAACAATATTGTGTTACCCACAACAATATTTTTAATTAAATGTGGGCGTAAATGGACTTTAACTTTATTTCAGTAAAAAAAAATGTTACTATTAGAATATATTTCTATTCATATTTTCCGATTTTTGTACATAAGTTAACGTTCAAATTAAGGTTTATGCAACCAATTTACAGTGGGGTTTCTTTCAAATTCCATCTCCCAAACGCTCGCGTTAAAATTGCAAATAATATTGTACTAGTTGATTTATACAAGCAATTACATTACGCTGTGTCGTATCGTACATAATAAAACCGACTACTTTATCGATTATTGACATAAATTGCTCTAAATGTTTATAAAATCAATGTTCACGTGATTATCGTACCTCATAGCAATCACGCGACCACAAAATCGCAATTTACTTCAGCTTTGAAATGTGTATCAAACAGAAATTGTATAAATAGCAATTACAAATAGAGACTACAATGTATCAGTTAATTTCTTGTATATTTTTTCTATAAACAAACGGAGTTAGAAATGGAGCTTCGCGCCATTTCACCTTCCTGAAACGATAAATAGATTATCTCGGCGTTCCCGTTTCTAACTATCCAGTATGCAGTAGATAGGTAACTCGGATTTCTAATTCTGTAACAGAATTTAATATTGTAACTAAATTATACGTCAGATTAATAAAGGATCCAAATGCCAAGAATTTCAATGGTTATTCAATTTATTAGAACTGAATTCGTATTCGAATATCTTTGGAAAATTAATCTATCCTAATTTTGAATTTTATACTTTAAAAATGTAATTGTTAGCACAGTTAAGAATACGAGATAATACTTTAATCCCATATTCAATTTCAACCCAAAAAAATATCATACGTGTTAATGCGTAGAAGAGCCGTATCCCTTGAAATATATTCAGGGACAGAATTAACATTTTTAAAATTCCATAAAACGTTTGTGAGCGCGTTTTCCATGCCACAATACGACAGACAACGCGGGAGAAAAACACTTTTAAATAAATGTAGCGTGTTCCAGTTGAGGAATAAGGCCACAGCCCTTAACCGAGCATCTTTTATGAGGATGCCTTCCCGAGTCATTGTGTTGCTTTGAAATAGGTAAATACTAAATGTGAAAATCAGGTCGGCTTTGCCGTTGAGGGCACTTGAACATTGTACGTACATCCGCGAATTTGAAGTGAAACTGCGCTGTAAAAAAAAGTATAATTGAAATCGGCTGAAATGAAGCCGAATCAGTTAGGCGTTCACGAGTGTCATCATTAAAAGTTTTCACGCCTTCGAAGAATATTCTTAACGCGTACAGCAAGCGTGGTATTCATTTTTTATGGTCCTTAGCGGCGTAGTTTTATTTTGTAAAAATCTGCCTTTGGGATTCACTTCAATGAAGTGATATTGTTTTTAGAACATTCAAAGTCTGCATAAAATACCTAAATTAATTTCAACTACTTTATTTAGATATGTTGAGTTTATATGAACTGTTACTTCAGAATATTAAATTATATATATAAATTAGGTTTTTCGTACCTACTCTATCTACTCGTACCTACTCGTAAGAAGAAATAACTTGTATTAAGTAAGGAAACCTTACATTATACCTTTTACCTGAATCTTGTTGTCTCATTATTTTGCTAGACAAACGAACGAAACGAACAAATAAATTACATGTTAACTTACACAATTTCAATAATGGCATATCGATTCACAAACTTCGTTCGTCTTCCGTGCATAGAAAATCGAATTCCAAAATTGTTGCAGCAAATTTCCATTTCCTCGTACATGTTCTAGTAATAACTCGCATTGCTATCATTTATTTTACATAATACATTTATATGCTACAAGAGTAGGCATTTCAATAGTGGCGAAATGATATTGTGGATCGGGGAGTTTCAATATTTGAACAATATTGAAAATTCTATCGCGTCACACGTTTGCATGCTAAGGTAGTTTTCGTCCTATGTAGATTTTATGAGACCAGAATGCATCCATATAAAATCCATAGTACCTACTTAGTCATATAAAATCATAATAAGAAATACTTACACAAAATTTTAAAACATAAACAATACTATTAACTATGTCCAGAAGTTCATTTATTATTTCCATTTCAAAAAAATATTTTAGTAGAAGCATGTATCTGTGCATAATTTAAAACTGAAGTCTTTCATCTATATAGACAGCTTACATAGTATTAAAGTGACAGAGCAATGCTCTATTAACTTTCATAGAAATAGACTCTAAAAATAGACCATCTCTATCCTAACCACGTAGATAATTAACGGTCTGAGCTATAAAATATTGTTGTCATAAACTTACTAAAATAGACCGCGTTTGTCATTCAATTTCTAATTATATTAATTATTCACGACAGGATAATTACACACAATTACACACAATTTTAATACAAACTCAGGTTAATATTAAAAAAAATCTTTTATCCTAACTTTTCTGCTTATCCTTGTAATTTATAAATTACTAGCTTTCCACCCGCGGCATCGCCCGCGCAGTCAATGACAAACCCGCATAGTTCCTGTTCCCGTGGGATTTCCGGGATAAAACATATCCTATGTCCTTTCTCGGGTATCAAAATATCTCTATACCAAATTTCATACAAATTGGTTCAGTAGTTGAGGCGTGATTGAGTATTTGAGTAACAGACAGACAGACAGACAGAGTTACTTTCGCATTTATAATATTAGTATGGATTAATTATACATTGAAACTTATACTTAATCCGAACCAATCATGTATTTTTCCAAAACTTAGGTTTTTTGTATTTCGTGTTCACATGTTTAATGTTTATGTCACAGCAAACACGAACCAACCGTTTTTTATCGTTCTTGTGTCTTTTTCTTCGAACCGAGAAAGCTCTTAATTTCTTATTTTATTCTAACGGTACCTCAAATATCTTTTATTTTTAAATTAATTATTTAAATATAATGACAGATTATTTATTTTTTGCACTGACGCCTTTAGTACACCTACGCATTCATATGCGGCAGCGAATCTCTGCGAAACTACTGCGTAGCGAAATATCTGCGGGACGTTAGTACACAGCAATGTTTTCGCAACTTTTTCGCAATGATATGCCATTGTAATTTTCTCCATGTTTCAATCCAATCTTGAGGAAGAAATGACATTCAATTCTAACAAAGTTCCACCCTTATCAATTAGAATTATAGATACCATTTAGTGTATTGATATTACCATGACATAAGAACGTATATATATATGAAACAATTGCAAATAACTGCTCCAGTTCGATCATTCCATTAGTCAAGAGTCAAGAAGCGCAGGCACATTGCCAAATTTTCTGAAACTTGAAAATTTAATCGCCAAGTTCGGATAAAGCCCTTGAAAGCGCCAAATTTATTGCTATTCTCTTTGTTATAAGTTATTTATAAACACTATCAAGATGCTGGAGCCATTTGCTAGAGCTCGTATTTTTGTAGTTCAGACGCCAAATAGAAATAAAGTCAACGGAGCGTGTATAGTGCGCTAGATTAAAAATCAATAAGACTAAGAGTTAATATAATTTTTAATAAAGGATATAATCTTCAAAATTACCCATCGTCTCATCATCGTCATCATTCTCTTTTCTCACGTATCTAGTTCAGTAATTTAGCTATAAAAAAATTATTTGGCTAATATTTTAATCACTAGTTTTATGTAATTATTTATACTGAGTATATTTCTCCCAATACGTGTCGATATTCTATTCGTGTAATTCAGTGTTAAAATATTCCAATAAATATCGACGAACCCAGCTTCACTGTTAGTGTCAATAGTTCCCCGACTTGGTCCCAGAGTAAATACATTTTAGTTCAGTTGCCTTTCAAACAAACAATCACAATGATCTATCAAAGCCAGCAGATATAACGAAGAAAGAATCAAAACGCAAAACAAACAATGATTTCGGTTACCATGATACAAAACATCCGTAGGATAGTTGGATCTATTTGAAATGCGCTGATATTTGTGTTACGACGAACTCTTTTTTCTAATAATTTTTAAAATAGTGAAGTTTTATTATTTATTTTGTGGGGAACAAAAACAGTAAATTCTGTTGGTTATCGAAACAATGCTAGGCTAGTTTGTTTATACATTGAATAAACAATTTAAGTAAGTGTAGGCTCTAATGAACACATTCTATTACTGCTATCTAGAATAAATTAAAACTTTTGATTTGACTTATTTTTTGGTAAAGCGGCTATAGATGAAATAAAGCTCTGGATTCCATCCGGATTATATTTCGGTCTTGAACTTTTATCATCTAATTACCCATGAAGAAAAATAGATTACCATGAAGGAAAAAGAGAACAGACACGTGTATTCAACGTGTGCTCCCTAAAAATATTAAAAGCAGCAGTATTTTAAATATCTACTCAATCTGTAACACGTCTTTGTCACACTGGTGTAAGCATTTAAGAGTATGTATCTCTTCAGGAACAAACTAAGCGAGATAAAGGGATTTATCCCTCGACTTCTTAGAAGTGCTGTAGAGAACTAACAGGTTTTTGTTACTCTGCTAATAACTTAAGAACATTTTCCGCAAGTAAACGTTTGTATGGCTAATAGGAAAGCTTATGAATAGACCGGATTATGGAGTCCGTTCTGAAGTATTAAAACTAGTGTAAAACTCGAATGAATACTGTTTTCTTTAAGCTTTGAAACTTTGCATACATATTGAATATATTTACTTAGTCGGTCGGACTATTTCGCGAATATTATTTTGTATAAAGTAAAAATTGTTATTAATATAATTAAAAACATTTAATAAGATACTCTTAGAATTTTTTTTTTATATATGATACATTTGGAAACGACTTATAAGATTTCGTAGGTAGGTATATTGTTTTTAAGAGATACATAAATCTTATTTTATTAATTTCTGTTAATAAGATCATAAATACTATTTAGATTTAGTACAAGATATTTCAACACTTAAATTATTTACCAAACGCTCATTAACTTTTAAGTTTCCTTTTTCATGTTCAGTTAATCACAATAAAGATTTAAAAATGTCACGTAGTTAGGACATTCTTTCATCTTCACGTACCTACAAGTATCGTATTTATTTATTATAACAAAGTTATGATGCCAGTATCAAAGTCCTTAATAATTTAGACATCTAACAGTTTCTATAAATCTTTCAACATGTAAAATGATTTGCTAGTTCTACTGAATATATTGCGAAGAATTTTAAAACAGTGCAATACGAATATTCTATTTTCATCGTAGTACTTGATTCGGTTCACGAATATATGATACAAGGTAAGTATTTATTTTGTTTTGAAATTCCAAGAATACTCTATATCGTGTGTTTGTTTTAGTCACATCCTATTTATAATTCATTCATAATATTGTAACGCATGAAATTACTACGACTACATGTAAGTATTCTATTGAATGAATAATCGAATATTTTTTGGTATTATTTATTTCATAATTTCATCATTAGTAGACATAGACTGTCTATGTATTACCGTCCAATACAGACTTTTATTGAAGCACAAAATCTTGTGTCAATTTTTTTTTCTAATTTCGGAAATATCACGCAATCTCAGTATATCATAGCTCAAAAAACGAACATACCAGTTTCATATGAACACTTACAAAAGACACGTAAGACCGCAAGCATTCTCGATACCCGAGCACTCGCCGTAAACACGCGCTAACAATGGCCAGATGATGGACAGCGAAAATAGAACATAAAGTAAACAATTGCGGACAAAACGCTCGAGCTGTATCCGATAAAACAACGAGGCCCAAACTTGACCGTCTTGTGTGTTGTGGCTTTATAATGCTCTACGGTCTATGGTCGGTATAATCTGTGGGAAGGAATTGGCGCGAAATTATGATCTGCGGAGAAGTTTGTAAACCGAATGTTGAATACCTAGTTTTCTCTCTTTATCCTCAAATCTATACTAATAATTATTATAAACGCGAAAGTAACTCTGTCTGTCTGTTACTCAATCACGCCTAAACTACTGAACAAATTTGCATGAAATTTGGTATGGAGATATTTTGATACCGGAGAAAGGACATAGGCTACCTTTTATTGCGAAATATGTACCACGAGCGAAGCCGGGGCGGACCTCTAGTCTATTATAAATGTAAAACAATATATTCATAATAAAATTTTGCTATAAAACAGCTTAATAATATTAGACTAGATGTTTTGGTTCGTATAATCTGTGCAAGGAAAATGGCGCGAGGCAAATTGCGTAACTATAATTTTATATGAAATTAAAAATGTTTTTCCGCTTTTATCTAGAAAAGCTTTTAGAAACAATAACATCGTATAGAGAAATGTTTAAGAACAGCTAAGATAATATTACTGTTTTAAATGTAATGTATAAAAATATTAAGTACCTACGAACAAGTCCCTCTCAAACCCACAGATCAGTAGAATTTTAACTTTAAATAATTATTATTCTATAGATGTTGTCACTTTTTCCAATTTTATTTGTGATATAATTTATCACAAATAGAATTGAAAAACTATGATTCGTTTTTTCGTAAATTTTTAGTGGTACTAAAACGTGAATAAAAATATTTTTGTATAAAGATACCCGACAAACATAATAGGTGTATAAAAATTATATAATGTATTTCACGAACAACATATTTTACTATAATATGATAATAATTTGTTTCTCATATTTGTTATTATTATTAACAAAAAACTGTCGCTACATTGCTTTTCAACGAAATGTTTTCAATTGCGAAAATCCCATGCATGGACTACGTGAAATGCAATTAATTCGGACCATATAATTTTACACCGTGAAGTATTCATACTCAAGCGAACCACGTAGTCTAGAAATTGCCATGTCATAAAATTTAAATTTTCACCTGTGTCGGTTCTGCTTGCGGAAAATGGAATAGCACTGTTTAAATTTTATATCTGTCACTATTCACACACTTTAATATGTAACGTAAAGTAACATTAAAATTTTTGTTTACTACGTAGAAAAGTAAATAAAATTAATGTAAACAGCAAAGTATGAGTACATGACGTTAGCCTAACATATTTTCTTTACTTAACCATACGCAATATACCTACATATAAAACGTAATGAGTATGCTCGTAGTGCTATATTTAAGGACTTAACATCTCATTCCGAGGGGATCTCCAAACAAATGTTCGTACTTCTAGAATATTCCACGAAATTGCCGCATGTTTATGAATACATGTGGGTATTTTTGTAGCCCTGAAAATTGGAACTGAGTGAACAAAATTCTGAGTACAACCCACGTCTAGGTCAGACTAGCATCTCGTAAAGTAACTTCAACAGCTGATGCCGCTATAAAAGCTATGAAAAGCTTTATATTACCTGCTTATAAACCTTGGCCTATTCCTTATTTACCTACTGAATTCGGTGGATTTTATTTCGACTTAAATGAAATCGAATGGTTTCTCTGAATACTTTATTAACGAAATTGTTTAAGTTAAACTTTCTTTAGGCTGTAGTTGCGGTAGATATTTATCTAAAAGAACAATGCTTTGACCTTTACAATATAGATGAAGACGGTTAAAAATCATAGAAAAATACGACTTTAATGTATGATTGATGATTAAGCATATTTTAAATTATATTGTTTCGATATCTTTCCAAAAAGTACGTCATTAGGTATGTAAGACATGAAGAAAACGGCTCAGATTTACACTTTATTAAAAAAATACATCCACAGCACACGCCTCAGTGATATCAAAAATGGCAATTTAATTATTCAAAACCGAAATAGTTTTGGGCATTGCGTCACGAAAAATATTTTTGTTCCAAAACCACTCAACTAAAGATGAATCTTTAATGTATTTTCCCTATCGGTTATCCTTTTATATTGCCTCGTGTGAGCTTGGATGTGTGGAATATAATATTCTGATGTGTCAATCGAATGTTTATTCTTTTATAAGATACCTAGAGCTTTTTGTGGCTGAGAATTATTTTATTGTTATGTATCGCGTGAGGAATCTCGTACCTAAGTACTAGTACAGTAATCCAAAAGTAATAATGCGCATAGAAATCTTCGTCACTGTTCGGCAACTGTCATATTCTCGGAGCGTCCGAAGATGATATCTATATAGAGCGGTTAAATGCATTTTCTTCATGCATAATTTAGTCAAATTATATGTTTTGTGCTAAAAGAGATTAATATGTATTTGTAGGTAAGTAAGGATTTTGTTTCGATAATTCCTTGTAAGTAAATAGCGAGTATAACCCCACGATTGCGAATATATTATCTTTGTTGGATTGATTTACTTGGAAAATTTTATAGTACTTTTAAAGTGTCTTACTGAAGCTGGTGTAATAATGGAAGAAAAGAAGGTTAAAATAACACAAAATTTATATTGTACTAGCTTTCCGCCTGCGGCTTCACCCGCGTTTTCAAAGAAAAACCCGCATAGTTCCCGTGCCCGCGGGATTTCCGGGATAAAACCTAGCCTATGTTACTTTTGGATAATGTAGCTTTCGAATGGTGAAAGAATTTTTAAAATCGGTCCAGTAGTTTATGAGCCTATTCATTACAACCAAACAAACAAACAAACAAAGTTTTCCTCTTTATAATATTAGTGTAGATAAAGTATGGTTTTCAAACACAGGTTTATATTTAAACCATATATGTAAATCTTATCATTAAAATCTCAGTTCAAAAGTATTTACAGTACTGATCATTTTTCAATATTATGACAATTACAAAAAAAAAATCAAAATCAGGGATTATCTTTATTTCTGACATTTTAGATACATCGGAACTCTTCTTCATTTTCACTTTCCCTACTGCCATCACCTGTGTAAATCATTTCATCGATTAATTCAATTCACCTTTAAAAACAAAACCAAGAAGGGTACGTAATAGCAGCTCTATATAATTCCACACAGAGAGAACACGTGCAGTCACCACCAATATTTAAAGACAACTGACGGATTTTTGAGTTTTTTGACTGACAGGCTACCGTCACCTACCACCCGATTTGGTTTTGATTGTGTATGACCGTGAATTGACTTCTATTTCTTTTGAACAAGGTGTAAAATGCAAGTTCATTGTTTAGGGCTCTTACGATTCAATGATTCGAGTGTCTTTGGAAATACGACAATTAGCGAAGACTTGCATGCGCATTATTAATTTTGGATTACTGTATCTGTCGGGATTATATAAAGTTATTCAGATAATTTTCTTTGGTAATTCATAATATCATATAGTTACCTACATATAAAATCATTTTATAATATTATTTATATTGCAGAAAATGATCTAATATTTAAGAATAAATAGATTTCTCAAAAATTTTTTTCTCATTATTTCCCTCTATTTTTTATTTTTTTACGTATCAGTCCACCCAATTACAAAACCATTTTTAATTGTTTAAATCACTAATTGAAAGTCTAATTGAATTCCTAAAATCCAGAAACTTAGATAAACTTCCTACAAATAATTTCCATAACACTTTTTTACATCCTTCTCCATATTATATAGGTAACCATAAGAACCGACCTTGATAGAATATTTTCCAAACTCGTTATTTTCTCGTTTATTCTAATCTCAAGTTAAAAATCGGCGATATCCATATTGCTTCGGAAATTTCCTTCCCTCAAAGGAGTTTCGTTGATCTTAATGACCGGCAGCGACCCTCTGGGGTTGCTATCCTTTGATTTTACCAGTTTATTATTTAATGAAACTGGTTTTTCGTCGACAGCTAAATTTGAAGATAACTTTATAAATAAACGATGGATAGAATAAACCTTTGTTATTTAATAAGATTTTTGAAAGCTTATTTTTTATGGTTATGTATTTATATTTTTGATATTTATTTCTAGGTACACCGATACGATCGTTATTGTTTTATAGAAGTATATTATTCCCGATTAAGCAAATCCAAAAAAGCAGAGAAGATAAAGCTTTATTTATTGAGTTGCTTATACTAAAGACTATATTTTATACATTCATCCTTCAAACGAAACAATGAAAAACAATCAAAATTTGACTCCATTAATGAGTAAATCATATTCCGCCATATAATTCACAGTATTTAATTAATAATATATCACTTAACATCAAACAATCAACTCGTCACGATTGCTATTGACAATACCGAGTCAATATTAGAGATGAAACAGTGCAATTATATCGCGCGGATTAAATCCAATAATTAAATTGTATTTGTCACTATCTATCGTCACGAATGGGATTCGCAAACCGATACTGTATCAACCAAAATGTTGATTATGAATACGCTAATGCTGTTGGATTGTATGTCGTTGGAAAACCAATATTTATACTAAGTTGATTAATTGGTACTGCACTAGGTTTTATTAAATAGATATTGAACTGCCTATTTAAAAATCCGTAAATTTATCTAATACTTAGCTTTAAATTATGTTTTAGAAAGCAAATACAATTTTATGTAAAATAGTCACGTCAAATACATTGAAAACAAGTTGATAACGCAAGAAAATACTACCACACTTTTTTTTTTTTTTTTTTCTTTTTTTTTTTTTTCAAGTGGGGAAATCTTGCCTAAGATACCCACGGCTCCCGGGGAAGGAGCCGTGGGTTATGTCGGATTCCTACCGACTAAAACCCCACCGTGTACCAACGCGCTGCTTTAGACGGGATGCGGGTACACATTCGCAATCTTCCGCATGTCCCGCCCAGCAGTTGCCCGTTTCCAGGCCCTCCGCCACTTGCCCGTTTCCAGGCCCTCCACCAAATGCCCACCCCGGGGTGGCGCAAGCTGTAAATACTACCACACTATACTAACCAATACTGCCAACATCCAGAAAAATAACCACCGTGCCAACTTTAAATTTGATTCTCTTTGGAAGTTTAAGACGTATTGTTACATCTCAGTCTGTGTCTAATTTCGATCGCTATAAGGTATTTTATAAACCATGTTTAATCCGCATTTTAAACCCTTCAAAAATGTTCGATCTCTCGAACATGGACATATTGCGTGGCATAAAATATATTAAAAACAATTCACTTCGATTATATTTTTAATCAGATTAAAACCTATATATATATGCCATGCACTTATATTCTTTTTAAATGAGAGATGTTGACTATACTGTAAGTTGTAACCTCGTTTGTGAGAACTTTTCAGCTTTTTTGTTATTGTTTGCCAGCACTTGAAAAAGATTGATGCATAAAGTGAATCTTTATTATTATTGCTACAAAAATTAATGGATATAAATACTTGTGGTATGTTTTATCCCTAAAGCTTATATGATTATCAACATATTGATTGACATATATTTTTTTACAAGGAGGGTGTTAGAAAATATGGTATTTTCAACAACGTTTACAAAGCGTTGCTTTGAAGTCGATATCTTATAATAAAGTTAACATTTTAAGAAATGCACAATTCACAAATATATTTAGAAGTTCATATCATTAGAATATTTAAGCGATAGAGACTAAGAGCTAGACAAGAATTTTGATAACGTTTCGTTAAATAGGGGAGCCTTACATTACCTCTTTTAAATTATCGAAATATCTATTTATTTAAATTTATATTTTTATCGAATCCATTATATGATATGTCAAGGAAATTAACATTAACAGATGTACAATTACTCATTACCCTCCATTTAGCTAACATGAAAACGTCAGGACAAAACGTAATCTCACATAATGTTTTGTCATATGGCTCCTTACATATGCAGGAGTCTTGATGAAGTGGGTATTATAATTCTTGCGACACACTCTTCTTATGCGTTGAGTAATATTTAGTAAAGCTTCACATTTGTTTGATGTTTAAGTTAAATATTTATTTCGTAAATTATTACACATCATTACGTTGTATGAACAAAGAAACATCTTGAGTTTTCAATGTTTATTAATATGTTGACATGAAATGGTAATTTGCAATTAAAACGATTCACTGAAGCATCGTATCATGATACTTATTTTAGATATATAATATATTGTGTTTGGTAATGTGATAATTTTGAAAGTAATACTGTATGAATACTTAGACTTGGAAAATTAAAGCTACTTCGTACAATACAAAATAAGGTATAACCGTCGACATTACCGAATTATTTTAATAATATTCTACAATGTATTATTTTTTTTCCATTTTAAAATTATGTCTACTAACATTACATCTTCCTTAAATATCATGGTTTACGTAGGTAGGTAAGTATATAAAATGTGTCCAAACGATGAACAAAAGCATGTGTTAAAAAAAACTCATAGATTATAAATCACCCTAGGCGATTAAACCTGTAATCAACAATTATTTATCCAAAGGAATACGGATGAACAGTAAGTGGGACATTTGCCAAGTTCCTTTAAAAAAAAAACAAATGTCGAGTTTCATTATTAGTGGCGCTATCGTAGTGATGGGTACATGTACACACACATACATACAAATGCAATGGTATAACCACAGATAATATAAAACAATATAACCAAAACGATTAGGTACATATACAATTAGATATTGAATCTTTACTTATAAAGATGTTAATGGAGATGAAAGTTGTGAAATATAAATTATACTACTTTTATCATGTCGTCAAATTGTCACGTACCTAATTCATTGGATAATTATGTGTAAAAAATTATTAAAATTCATGAGAAAGCTACTTATACCCTTCAAAGACACAATTTTTCAGGAAACACATCCACACGTCCACACATACACAAGTTTTCAGGAAATGCACGAGAAAGCTTTACTACGAACATTTGTATAATCTTATCGCGTTCATAAAGTCAACTATCTTCTAAACTAATGTAAAAAAAAACCTATTATAGTACGTTTTAAAGTTTATTTTGTATAAAAATACGTATCGAATTATATTGATAGAAAGATAAGAAAATCGTCGATAATTAAAAACCCATTACACGAAACTGAAATTTTTGTTCAAAACCGTATCGTTTAGGCGCCGCCTGAGCCATTAACATATTCAATTAATCAATACTTTAACAGGAGTCATCGAACGGCGTCTGGATCGTAGACGTACAGAAATATCTATAACCTATTGTTGTATTTGTCTTCATAGTATGCAGTATGCGCTTTGATGGTTGGCACGTGAGCGCCCATTCAAAACGCGTTTGTGTGTTGATTTGTCAACTATTTTTGTAACTTGAGCCTGATTCTGTTTCTACGGACTGAAACATTTCGATTATTTCAGAATGAAAGGCATAAATTCGTTAGTAGGAAGCACACGTTAGCGTTTGAAATGAATATGCGTGGATTTTATATCCCGACTAAAATTTGGTGATCGTGCGCTAATACATTTGTTATAGGTACCTATGTAAAAATCTAGACTTTCAAAAATCAATTATGTATTATTCTTAAAAAAGTATAAGACTTTTAATTTCTTATGAAACGTGAAAACAATTTACTTTTACTTTGTATGCCCTGCAAATAGCGTTGTTTTTCCCACAAAAAATACGTGTTCAATTTATACCACAATGTAAGATGTTACATCAGCAAACTGCTCTAACATAGTATGCATAAAAAGCACCAAATGAGGAACTAGGAAGTAAAGAGTAAACACAATGATATCCCATTTCAACGATGGGCCCATTGGACCCTCCTTATTGGGCCGTCCCATCTTTAGTACCCGTTAAACTTCTTTATAAATGTAAGGGTTGAACTATGTGGCATTTTCGTACACTAAACAACGAGGATACATTCGTTTTTATCCCTTAAAAATTGTTTTAGAATTTTTGATAGAAGAAAGATCTCAGCATTTTTATTTTTTATATTGAATTAAAAAAAAACACACTTTCAAAGATTAATAACTATAAAACTATATAAAAAAATAAATCTGAAATATATCAATTTATTATGAAAGCAGTTCAATACATTTTTGATAAAAGGGCTTTGGTTTAAATAGATAACACACCTTCGACAAAACTCGGTGAAAGGAGAAGTTTTCGCAGAACCTTTTAATAAACGACGCCTTAAAGTTTCGAGTGTTCAAGTACTATAGCTGCTATCAAGCTGGCCCCTGCGAAAAATATATACCTACATAATTTTATATAAACCTTTATAACTGCTAAACGCTTAAAAATGCTACGATATTTTCTAATACAAAGATCGTATAAACATAAATGATTGCGTCTATCAAAATAGGGAGATCGGTTCGGATCGGATGGGCAAATAGCATTCAAGCAATTTTATTTTTATTAAAACATTTCTTTACATAATATCTTACATAATATGATGGAGAGAGGAAACAGCATTTTAGCCATTTTATTTCTTTACATAGAGCACATAATATGTGATTCAGCAACTTGAATGTTTGATGAATATTTAATCGACTAGCCGAAACTTATGAGCTTATTTCCATTTTTCATTCGATTTTAATGTTGCGATGAACTATTAAATTAGGCCTACTAAACCAATTACTGTACTTAAAGCATTTCAGAATCATAGTAGTTGTTGTTTAAAAATAATAATGTTAATTAAACATTACCTAAATTCTTATTTCCTCCAAATAGACTGCGACATGAACTACATCTGCTCTTCAATAATATAAAACCCAGTATTAGCGAATATAGTTCAACAACCGATACACAGACTCAGTACCTATACACAGGTATTGAAATATCTTGAAGCAATGTGTTACGGTCGACCTTTAACGGGAATGCTCTCACTGATTGACGAGCATCGAGCAATGAGGAGTATGCCCAGATTAGACCATTGTGTATAAAGTCTGTAATATAGGTACTAGGTTTAAATGAATTTTGAAGATGTGGAGGATCGAATCACGTTCTAGATGTGGTGATGGGTTATAAAATTACTCCCTCAGGAGTACAAGTATCCCTAAGAGTATCTCCTCTATTCTTTACTAGGAAATAAAAAGTACCTCTTATAATATAACTGTTTGATAAAACGATATGTGACAGCTTTTATTTTTAGACTTTTCATTAAGTATAATTTTAGAAATTTGTATAAGAACACCCAGATACTATAAATGAACTCTGACCATCACAAATTAAATATAATTCGATCGATCGCTCATTGTAGCCCAATAGTCATGAAAACAAATCACTCCAAAAATGTTTAACTATTTTCACTACAATATTGACAAGAGAAGCTAAAAACTAAAAATGTACTATGTACTTTCCAAAGTTAAAATATAGTCGCGTTCAGTAAAGTTGACGCGTAAATTACATAATATAATGGAGGAGGTAAATATGCCACTATTTTCAGTTCTGTGACGCTACAAGCTCTTACAACCTTTCTGCTGCAAACGTGACCTAATTCCCGTCGAATATTCTCCAAACCCAACTAACAAAGGGAAATTTTCGTTGTTTATTTATTTTTTGTGCTAGTATAATCGACTATGTTCTAAAAAGATTTAGAATTTTTCATAATTTTTTTATAGGTAGGTACATGAGCAATTATTTTTTATAACAATAAGAATATTGGATTATGGAGATTAAACCATCTTTTAATGTGCTTTATATAAAAATACTAAAATAAGATTATAAGAAACCTATAAAATCTAATACGGGAAATATTAATTATGGTATGGATTGAACTTTATTTCCCAAAGCTCAGGTTTCATTATTTCCCCAAGGAAATTAAAGATGAGATTCTATACATCATAATAAATTTTTCACATAAGATGAAAGGAATGATCTAATAAAAACTTAAAAAATAATCTCATAAGAAGATTGACGTTTTTCCATTTAATAAAAAAAAATCTATTCGTGTATTAAAGTTTTATTTAATTAACTAGGTATACAAAATAAATCCTTGTGAATTTTCTTTCATGTTTGGTATTGAAACTTTTTCTAAAGGGATATTACACTGAAACCTATAAAAAACGAACGTGAACTACGTAAGAAAATAGAAGCCAGTACCTACTTCAATAGAAATGTTACCAACTTTCTCAAAGGAAAGGCATTTCACTCTAATTGAGTTCTACGAATGCCATATCTCTGTAAACTAAACGATAAAAAAAATCTTCAAATATAGCTATAGGTCCATAGGAAAAGGTCTAGGTCCAAAAAATATTTAATAATAAAATATTGTACGTTAAAATTAAATTTTCATCAATAATGTAAAGCTTACTTTTATAAAAAGCTCTTCATTTTTTAATCTTTAGATTTAAATACATACAAATATTTTCAAATAACGCTCGATCAAAAAATAAGGGTACTATAGTTACTATTTAAAAATCTGTGATAGTATGCTATTTTTTTTTAATGAGACTTAGAGAGCAAAAGTTCTTGTTCCTCAACTAGCACTTCCTTCCACTCTACAACTTTTTATGTAAGAAACTTAAGGAGCAATAAAATGCAGTTATTAACACGTATCTCTAATATCCATCACTTCGCAAATTACTCTTACTAATGACGTACTAATTCCTATTGTTATTTTAGTCCTTCTCTACACGTAAACATATCCGTCCGCTATATCCTTCCATAATGTATAATAGCTTTATACAATAACTTTGATAGCAAACTAACAATAGAATGAAATATACTTATAGTTGCAAAGTTTGTTAGCGCATTTTGCATTTGATTTATTACTTCGACATGTAACCGAGCGACTCGATACAAATAGAGTTGTTAGTTTGACAAACAAATGATTAATATTACACGCTCCAGTCTATTTACATGACTCCTTGCATGATAAATAACTTTGCGATTCTTTGATCTTTTATCTTATCCGCAAATGTGATGACTGTATTATCTCGTAAACTCTGTCGGATGTTTCTTAACATTTTGTGGGTTTGGAGCCCATACATCAAAACATCTCTGTCACTTTGCAATTAATAAATCTCGAAAATGTTACATTCATATCATTGGTATTCATGTTTTACACATCATCTCCTACATATTGGCATTTAACTAGAGTACAATCATAAATTATTCACAAATTTTCCATTAACACGACGATAATTCACCGTGCCAAATTTCATCACTATCATTATTCATATTCGTTTTAAAACTTCTTAGAATCGCAAATGAGAACTAAATACCGGCACGCAACTAACAACAGAGCATTTAAAACTTATATGCCCAATTCACTTGAAAACATATAGAAACCATTTGAGCGCCATTCAGTCATACCACGGCTTTATGACTCTAATTCCGCTGAACGTGTTCCCTTCCATAAACTCGCGTGGAGCATTGCCTCAGTAATGTTAATTGGCATACCTTTACGGCGTTTGCCAAAAGCACTTCGTTTAATGAGATGCCGCCTGTGTACATACTGCTAATTTCATCACACAAAACATTGATTTTTTTTAACAATTGTATGTTTACATAAAATTTTCAAGGTACAATTCACCTAAGTCCGTATTGTCGTCTACTTCTGGAAAAAATTTAAGCTCAATTTGGTAGAGTCCCCAGTTTTGCACATTTTTTTTACATTAAATTCTATATGCTATTTAGAACGCTCAAACATGACACGATATTGATTTTTAAATGCTTATTTGTACGAGTTAAGTGGCAAGCCAAGACAAAGCCAATGCAATAAAGACTACATTTCGAAACACATTTTGAAAGCTTCAAGTTCATACCTACTATCATCTTTTTGAGTAACGCAATATTCAACACATCGTTCGTAACAAAAGCATAAAACATTTAACAAGTCTTACTTTGTAACAGTTGAACGTTTTATAACATATTTTAAACCGTCATTACTCGAGCAACACAAATGGATCTTGAAAGTGTTAAATTTATAAGCCAATTTAACCTTATGACGTGATAATGTCACAATGTAACCTTAAAATGACGTTATGTATGTATATCAGTAACTTCGAAACGTGTCATCCCTCGGAAACAACAAAAGGTTTGGTTCTATCACGTTCTATGGAGTTAATGTAATATTTGCGGCGCAATCGATTTGTCGGGACGAATGAAGTGCCTATTACTCCCAACTTGTTTTGTGTGCGATAGGAACTGGATACGACTATTATCTGATACAAAGGGTAGGCAGACCTTTATTTGACATATTGTATGTGAAATAAATTGGACGGAATGAACTGAGAAAACTGTCAATGGATTGACATACTCGTAGAACAAATCGGAACGTTAGTTATTAAAATACACAGTTATTAATTACGCAATCACTTACAGTTTTTATGTCAGAAATATTTCGACTCAAATCTCAGTCGCTTATACAATCTACAGTCCACACCCACACAAAAGATCGGCATTCAAATGGAAGCATATTTGAAATATTAGAGACGGGCAAACTATTTCCCTAATGAATCCGCTTTCAATATCTCTCTTACAATTAATTACAAAATTCTGTAACCTAAACGTTTATCTTAATAATGTCATTGACGATACTTATTATTATAACAACCTGAAAGTCGCACATTAATAATAAGTACTACCTATTAAATAAATCCTACAGGAATGTCGCTCGTTACTGTTTATATTTTCACATAATATTTAGATATTCTATTAAGTATAAATTTATAAATATAAATTTAGACTTTTACTGAGATTCTCGATTTTTGTTTCACTATTTTTCTTATACTCCAGGAGTAGTACAATCTTCCAACCTCCATTTATACCGGAAATTCTAATCTGGATCGATTGCTTAAGTAGCTGCCAATCCATTCTTTTTTCCAGTAAAAATAAACACCAAAAATATGAGAACAAAAGAAACAAACGTTTAATAATCACTTTACTAGTTACACAACAATTATTAAATAGAATCGTCTACTAAACGTCGAAGTACCAATAGTTGAATAATAGTAACCTGTACCATACGTGTTAACTTAGTAAACTTGTCGTAAAGTTTATAATTACGTTATTGATGTTAATTGAAATACTCGCAAGGAAGGGTTGTGTAAAGTGAGTTTAGGAAATCGATACTTCGAACATCTGATACAGCTTAAACTTGATCTGAAGTTGAATAATCAGATGCAGCTGTTCTAACTACGCTATTCTAGGGAAATTGTGTTGAATTATTATTTTAGGAAGACTTATTGAATATGGAGCAATTTCTATGTACGATTAATGTATGATTAGAAATAATGTATAAATTTGCTATATAGTACATGATAAAGGAAGGTGAATATAAAAATAGCAATGAGAGCTAATTTATTGGTTTAAAATATTTTTATCACCAATTTATGTCGTTTACTCTACATATTTTTATACTAAATGTGTTCCTTTACAAAATACGTTAAATAACACAAGGATCGAGGGAAAATGGAATATCAATAGAAAAATTGATGGCACCCCTTCAAAAATTGATGTAAAAGAGTGCGGAAAAAGATAACATTGTAATAAATATGGCTTTACGCCGTTTATCTCCAAGTACACGATATAATGGCTCTATATTTCACGACCATGTACAGACAACATAAAAGTGATATACAAGAAATCTTTATGCATGCTTAAAGGAGTTATGTCATACATTCGTTCGCTGAATAAACACCGAAGACGAACATTGTTTACGTTCGAAACATTAAAATGTTCGAGTGCTTTCATAAAAAACGTACTTTATTACTTCTGTGTATAGTTGCATTGAAATCTATGTCAGGTTCAATTTGGATGGATTTTTAATGGGGATACGATTTTATATATAAATTTTTCTTGTTTTGCAGTAACCTTTAAAAGCTTTGTTTTATTTATTTGTTATGTTCTAAAAGAGTGTTAAAATATCAAAGGTTTTAGTGATTCCGAATGAAGTGAATAGTTAAATATTTCATATTCGGCATAACAAAAGTATCAATACTGTCAGAAATCTTCAACGCATTCTATTGAGATGTTTATTGAGAATTATTTATAATTAAATACAAAAAGGATCGACATTATTATGTTATTCCTTTTATAGGTAGGAACACGACGCTTTTCATATTTCCATGTAAATTAACGCAAGTAAGTGAAAGGCAATAAATATATACTGCTAGCATCAACCATAGTTAAAATCCTGACACTCAAAAACTACATTTCAGAGGAGCCATTCCAATTATACACAGAATTTAATAATAATTCCTCATAAGTTGGTCTAAAAGCACGCAAACATCAGGCCATACGAACGCAGAGATGTTTTATTCAACCCACATATTGAATTACATTTTCCAGCCATTTCGGTCAAGGAATTTTTACAACAGATAGCACTTTTTAAAAATTCCGAACATAACATTGAATATTATGTTGAAAACCATTACATAAGAACACGGTTCGGTGGAATGCAAGGGAATTACGGGACTATCAACAAAGCTTCAGACTCATCAAAAATGTATCGATCGATGCGCTCAAGCACTTTGAATGTTGTACTTTGGCTTCGTTTGCTGTATAATTGTTTACTGGTGAAATTAAAATAACATCGTGTTAAGGCCACTTCATTTTACTATTATTTTTTCAATCTAGGTCCTAGGATATTGATGTGTCTGATGTGACTTGTGATTAAAAATCAAAACAACACTTGTTTTGTTTTTAAGAAGTATTAAAGTACCAACCTGATAAAAACTTACCTGAAACATATTTTGAGCGTTACTCAATTCATATAATACCAAATGATATAAATACTAACCATATCTTATATTGATAATTAGTATTATGCAAAATTGTTAATTACCTTCACAGGCTAAAAGCTTTGCTAAAGTTATTTTTAACTCAAATGCTCATAAATTTTGCGTGATACGATTTCATAAAGGGAACTATATTTTCTATCACCAAAATTTATATTTGTCATCAAGTTGTATCACCTAATAAATAGATCTATCACCACGAAATATTTTCGTTCTCAGATAAACAAAAATTGTTCCCAGTTATGAATTATCAAATTAATGTTAATATGTGTGTAAAATAAGAGATCGATAACCAATAAAATTATATTGCATTACATGAATATAAACTTCGTTCTTATAATAACAG
This sequence comes from Colias croceus, assembly GCF_905220415.1. NCBI lineage: Eukaryota > Metazoa > Arthropoda > Insecta > Lepidoptera > Pieridae > Colias > Colias croceus. The sequence continues at coordinate 3,871,102 of NC_059547.1, forward strand.
TTTTGTTACTTAAATAATAGTTCTGTGCTCAGAATGATAGATCTGTCACCAAATAAATCGATTATCGATCCCTGACTGCGACTCCTTTTTATTTGATATTTTGTCTCCAATACAGTAGTAACATTTTATTTCGTTCAGATATTAAATTAATAGTATCAATTTAATACATCAATTTATAATTTTAATGAAAAAATGATCAAAGGGGCGGAGACAAATTGGCGCGCTTTAAAAATTGACATGTGCAAACATATTAACGGATTAGCATTACGCTAAAATTCACTAGTATTCGGAAAGCACAAACGCTGGAGTCTTTTAAAAAATTGGTAAAGGATCATTATTTGCAAAGCTGCTAATCTTCACTGTTATTATTATTTTTGTTTTTCTTTGTTTTGTTTTTGTTTTTATCTGCTTTTATTTTTCTTTTAAATGCACTCACCTTTATAATTGTGTGTGTGTGTGTGTGTTTTGTTTTTATTATCTTTGCCTCAATTTATGTGTATTTTTTTTTTTGTAATTATTGTTATCTTTTTTTTCTTTAAACCTATTACGCTGATATGTTGTCTTCTTTTTTGTTTCTGTGTACACTATCTTCCCAATTTTGTAATTGTATTAACTTTCTGCTTTTATTTTTTGGTTGCTTGGAAGAAATTGCTGTTAAGCAATAAAGCCGCCAATTGCTTAGTATAATATCCTGATTTTGTCAAACTTTGTGTGTGCAATAAAGAGTATATAAATATAAATAAATATAAAAGCTGGCCAGCCCCCCACCAGAAGCAAAAATTGTGCTTATCGGCCAGAAAAGAAAAAGGGGGCGCCCTTCGAAATCCAAACCAGCGCTGATTATTCAGTGATTATTGTTTTTTAACAATAAATATTGATTATTTAAATAAAATTAAGTGTTTTATCTACAATTATGCTAACCATTAGCCAGCTATTAAACCAGAGCTGATTATTCAGTGGTTATTATTTTTAGAATAAATATTGATTATTTTAACTTTTAGTAACATAACATGATTAATTGGTGATCTCTTTAAATTAGTTTGCTTAAATACTTATTAGGACACACCTACATACAAAAACATTTATTTGGTACTAGACCTTATATCTCAGGATTTTAGGTGATTTATTGTGGAACTGATTTTGCATTGTTTGGTGACTACATTTTGGTGACAGATCTACTATTTTGAGGACAAACCCTATTATTTAAGAAACACAAAACTAATTAAATTGGTGATAGCTTAAATGATACCCTTTCATAAATTGTATAATTTGTGACAAAGTTTTTGGGTACGTTCAATCACATCACAGTTTTATCACAACCCTTAACTTAAGCTGACCAAAAGTTTTCTAATATAGTTGAGAAATTTTTAAACCCGCTTCACAACCTTTTTTACACACAATTAAAAGCAAGGTAAACTTTGAAAACCGCTCAACGTTATACAAAGGCTTTATAATCCTTTAGTATTTTTAAGGGAATTTTCCTCTAGCATTTTTTATATTTATATTTACGTATTTAAGAGGGGTTATATACTTCTACTTAATCTAGATATACTTATCGTGTTTCTAGAATTATAGATCCAATCTCCTTTATTGACTGGCACTAACATGGTCATCTCTTGGCCAGACAAAGGCTTTTGTGGTTTTCAGATCGATCAAATCTATTAGCTAACTCCGACAATATACCAAGAACTGGAACGTACATTGAGTTAAGATTTATAAGCACTCATTCATTCATTCCACAAAGTGATATGAGTACTTATTCAGTTAATTAATTATGTTCTTGCTAATAAAAATAAACCAGCGTGGATTTACGACTTCATTTTATTGGAATGCAAATCTTTCGATATAATAATTTATTGAATGAAATCTACACTTCCAAAACATGTCTAATAAATAATTTATTCAGTAATGATGTTCTTAGTATAAGATGCATAAAAACAGCTCCACAGTTACGGCTTCATTTTATTGGATTTCGAATCTTCATGACGTTTTATGTATCTCCGATGTAATCGAATGCCGAGGAAATATGACGGCTATTCCATATATGTGTCAGGTCAAGCCATCCAAACGATGCATAAATGAAAAATATACCTGTAATGTTGGAAATTTTGCTGTTCATTTTCACAAAAAATTGGGAGTATGCTATAGATGCGAATATTGTTGCTTCACTTTACTGTATATTTGCATTACGTGTTAATATTAAGAGGAACATGAAAGGTGATTTACTGTTTGAGCTTGAGCAAGTTATATTTCAAATCAGTTATACCATATTCCATACTTTGAAGAATTAAATTTGTAGGCTATCTAGCGTTCAGCTATAACAAAATTCACATTTAAAACGAAGCATGACACATACATCTGTTTCATTGCTAACAGATCGATCATTACCTTAACCGCATTCCATCAACATACGAATTGAAGCATCAACTGGTCAGTCGTAATCAAATAAAAACGATATTTACGTAATTGCCCAATGAAATGGTACGGGGTTATACAGACGCGACCGCATTTTAAACGCGTATTAAATAGATATAAACGTTGGTTATTAAGCTCTCGACATCGTTTTAATGAAGATGGAGCGGTTTAGTTTGTGTTATGTTCAGTCTCGAATATTGACTTGCAAAGCTAAATTTACGTTGCTGTACTTTATGTGTGAAGTGGGATTATGATTTAAATATAATGATGTTAGACGTGCACGTGAAATAGGGTTCAAGTTTTAATGAAGTTTTTTTTATGTCTTTGACTAACATAGATGACATCGTCATCACGCTATTTTAAATTATAACGTCTTCGAAGCTTCTTTCTCCAAAATATTTGACGAAATTTTTTGAAAAGCCCAATCTCGTCCTGATTTGATAAGCATGTAAATCTAAACAGTGAAGTATATAAAATTCGCTTCTTCTTTTATACCATTAAAACCTGTGTAACGTCGCCGTGACCGAGCAAGCTTAAGACCTTCTTCATTTGTTCTAAGCCGTAAATCAACCTTGTTACCTTCTTCAAATGTTTTCTTACCATTATCTGCCTTTTACCCTCCTTTCGGTTTCGCTAAGTATAAATAAATCCCATAGAAAGAGAGATTTCCTTGAAACTTTAATTTGAATAATTGATACATAAGCCCTGTATAAGACGAAAATCTTATTGAAGGGAGCTTTGAAGTTTGAATGACAAACATTATCGTCGACGGATAGATAAAAGGATAAACGGAGTATCGTCGCGTGAATCAATCTCTCTATTTTGTGAAGCAATTGTGTGCTTTGATGCCTGAGGACATGGTGTCGCGGAAAATAACAAAATTCTCGTGTAGTTGCGTGTTTTCCCTCTATGTATGTAACTCTATGTTCCATCCCTTAAATCTGGTTGTTAAGGAATGATTTAGACAGTTTATACGATTGATGATTTTTTTTTAATTTGGAATTGTTTCTTTTGTCCGGAGAAAAGTAAGTAAGTATTGTAAAATTATACAAAATTGTACTAACTACGAAAAAAATTATGCAAAGAGAATTTATTACCATTCCTAATTATTTCCACTGCCAATATATATGTTATCAATATTTTGCTTTATTCAATTTTATTTCAAAATCACTCTCTATAAATTTTGCATACAATTTTCTCTCGTAAAATGAACTGTGCAGCCGCCATGCCATAAAGAATTTTCAAACCTTTCATTTCGAGCTTTTTCAAGTATAAGCCCCAATTTCATATTTAATTGTTTTAAAACTTTCGGGTCACGACGTGCTAAGTATTTACCTATATTTGAAAAATAACTTAAATTTTAGTAAAATATTTGTTTGCATAATAATAATTTGTAATCGTGTAAAATATTTCTGTATTTGTCAACCAAAAAAACCCATCCTTTATTTTTTACATTTAAAAATCGTCTAAAATCACTCGTAAAAACCGAAAAGCTAAATATCAATTGACATAACGAATTTATTTCATCAAAGTTTTCGCATATCTATTGATTTATTGTCTGAATTCGAGAGAACGACTCATAAATACCTATCAAAATTTATGCTTGCGCACACACGTTTTAGAAAAAATATTGGATGTAATTAAACTGCCTATGTGTGGAATTTATATGATATCTCGAACCATCTAACGAATATTATAGCTAGAATTCTATATAAACTGGTCTACATCGAAACATATTTCATCATCATAAAGCCTAAATAAATTAAACAAAGCTTTTCCAAGCTAAATAGCTTGAGTTAAATGTTTAGGCGTAGATAAAGATCGAAAAAGTCAGTCTGATATTTACCACACATACAAAGAAATCGATACATATGTAGCACATTCACATCTTAATTTTGATAATGTTCATGTTTTCCCAACTTAAATTAAATTATTCAAAGGGTCGGAGAAATCACTATTACCGCTGCATATTTCATAATTTTTTTAAGATGTACGACATAAGCGCTCTCTTGGGCTTACGGGAAAATGTCATATTAATATTGTATAAGTACCCGTCATGCTTGGCTATTCACATCTCTAGTATATTAAGTGAACGCTTCCTCGAAATATTTGATTTATTTTTTAATGAAAATCCTTGACGGTTAGAGGAAGGGTATTTCTACAAGATTGAATTTTTCTTATAATATTGTATTGGGTATTATTCTCATTTTCCACAAGTTAATGTAGCATCACATATATGTGTATTATGTGCTATTACTATTAACGAACTATTAACTATCCTGTATAACATATAACTTATTATTTCTATATATATTATTTGTAATGTTTTGTGAAAGTAGGTACCGTATTTACTCAGGTCATAATATGAATCATGGGATTCATTAATGAAACTGGCTCATTTCATCTAATCTTACATGTCAATGTTGATTTCTGCGAAATAATACAAAAGTCAAATAAAACTAATGAAGGTTTCTGTTTGTTCCAGATAAATACAAAAGCAAGCATGGAGCAAGTTTACGACCTAGGCACGGAGCATTCAAAGCGCGCACCACCGATACTAACGGACACCTATGTGTACAGTTGAACCAGCAAATATGGTGAAATAGTAGTGTAGTGTGTTAACAAAGTGATACAATGAGCTTATAAGTTAAGTGAATGAGTGAAGATGCCTTACTACGGGTATCGAGAGGGGTCAGACTCGAGTGGGGGGTGTTCGGAATCGGAGGGGGGAGACTCGGACTCAGAGGGGGGGTTGAGTACAGAGAGCACGGTGGGTCAGGACTTGCCTTTCCCGGGCTTCACCCCCGTGGCTCTCCGCTATTTGACGCAAGATACGCGGCCACGGAGCTGGTGCCTAAAACTCATCACTAATCCATATCCTTTTTAATATAATAATATTATTATACATATAATTTTATATATGATTTCAATTTTTTTTATTAACTTATATCAATTGGTGTGATTAATGATATTAGTAAATGGTGAATAAATGTGCTACTAGGAAAATATATAAAGAAAAGCTCCCGTTTATCCAAGTTTTTAGGTATTCAAGAAGTTTGATAATATTTTTATATACAAATATTTGAATTGCCGAACGTGGTAAATATCGATTTTTTTATTATATACAACGCAACAAATATGAAATTTAACAATGATATACCAAAACAGTTATAAAAATTAGAATATTATTAAAACTCAAACATGACACACCAAACTCTTTATTCCCAAACTCTAAAACATACAATATTTTCGACATTTTAAACACAAAGTAGAGGCATTGAAAAGCTGCAAAAAGGTAAAATTCATCCATTTCTGAAACACAAACATAACAGAGTCAGTACATTTCAAATCAACCTTTGACATGGTAATCAGTCACGAAGAACATCAAAAGGCTGTCGCATCAGGCCGTCAGACATTAATCGTATGCAAACCATTGAATTGCCCAACTGAATTAGTTATCAGATCACGTGATGAATTTCCGCAAATCTGACTTTTATAAGGCATTCTGTGTATATTTTGTATATATTATAGATGATTATTGCTACTATAAGAATATAAAAAGCATATGAGTGTCACTGATCCTCGTAAAGAATCACGTCAATAAAACGTAGGTAACAATATTATTTATTTTAATTAATAACTGCATTAATTACACTAATGTACAATATCAGTGATGACTAAACAAACCAGACATAACAATTGTGTACTTTGCGATTTTAGTTCAAACAAAAAGCTAACAGAAATACACTAAGAAAATAGGTATACAGTAACTATAGCTGCGGCTAACTAGCGTATAAATTATGAAAAACGAGTCTGGTTAGTTTCAGGGTAACAACGTGTGTACAATAAAGACGTCAGTGGTTTAAGGAATGAAAGTGAGCGAGTGCATTTTGTTAGAAAAATTAACATTGTTTCCAATAAAGAATTGGGCGTTTTTGCGTATTCTTATGGTGGTTTGAAAAATGTTCTTACAAGATTTATGAACAAATTAGTAGAATTCCAAAAGGAACTCCCGCTACGTGATTAGGTTAAGTTGTTTATTCTTGGAAACATGATAAGGAAACTGGAAAACTGATTCTGTCTCAAGAAGTACTTACGTACTCTACAAGACCCAGTTATATATTAGTTGTGAGGGAGTTGAGGAAACTAATGTCCAAGCTTTACGTAAAATACATTTAATTACCAAACTGAATAAACAAAAGATCGTATGTGCCAGCCATACAGTTCAATTTAAAGCAAGCTAATTTAGACCATGAATAAATAATCAATAAATAATTACTACTACGGTATTTCAAGCGTACGTAAAAATCCACTGTACACTCCATTGTCTAAATAAAAACGATTGAAGCATGTACGTGAATCAGAACGGACTAGCCATTTGCAGAACAATAGCTTTCATCGACATTGTGCTGAATGTATAAAATCCACTGTATGAGTATACTAACATTAAAATTGAGAACGTAACGTTACATATTTTGATGGTTTATTAAATATATGCACGTACTATATTCGCAACTAAATGAATATTATACATTAATTCGCATTCAGTAGGACTGCATTATATTATTCATTATTATTCTGATTTAAATTTCAATAGAAAACCTTGTCTTAGAAATAAACACATTTTGGAATCCTAACTAGTTTAAAATACATTACCAATTAATAATATCACTATGTTATAATAAAAATATGATTTCAGAAGCATGAATATTCACAGAATTATTTATTTATCACCAGGTACACTAGCGTGCTAATTTAATTGGAAAACGTTTAATTCAATTACATTCTCGCATTAATAATTTCAGTGTGTGGCCCAATTTTTTGCCAATAAATATATTATTAATAATATATTTATGCGTAAGAACTTACCCACGTCTTTCTTCGTCTGATTTTCACCTTATCATGCTACAACATCTGAAAAGCCATTAATTCTAACGTTCTACTAGAACAGAATTATATAGGTTATTTTCGATACTTAAAGCTCTTTTTTATTAACTTCACCAACCACTTTTTACATTTACAATGACGTCCTAAAACTCTCATATTCTAAAAAATCCTATTAAATGTAATTTTTATAATTATATAACCAATTGAAATGTAGACAAAAAAATGTACTCTAATTAGGTCGTGCGCGATTTTATCGTCTCTTACGTTCCATATGATTTTATTTGAAAACTAAAGAACCGTGACATTCACATGCGTCGAGCATATTCTGAAATTTCACGGCTCGTGGGTTTCCATTCGAAGAAAAGGTTCGTAAAAGGTACTTAAAATGTTTCAGATGAGAGCCCTTATGTTAGGTTTAGGTACTAAAACTTTGTTAGACGCCTTACTACTTACGTGGTCTTGTAAAAGGTTGAGAACTTTGGATTTTATAGTTTCGCAGTTCTTGTTACAAATCTTTTTACGGACAACTGCGTTGTTTTGAAATTTTAAAGTTGTGCAATAAAAACTTCTTGCAGAACAAAATTAAATAGATAAGCTCGTCTCTAAAAGTGCCAGTATAATTTGTTCTATTTTTACTCGAAGTGAACTTAACTCATCTCCCTTCTTTTACCTATTATTATAGAGCCCGATATTTAACGGTTTATTTTTAAGATCTCTCTGGATTGAAAATGTTTTCAGATAGACGCAATGTTAAATTACTCTATTTTCTTACTAAAGTGTGAAAAGGTATACAAATTATAATCTATAAGATTAAATCTTTAAGCCTGCCGGTCGAAATATAATTCATAATGTAATGACGATGACAAAGCATAAATTGTTCAATAAAGTTTAGTGCCCATTGTACCAGCATCAAAGCATTATGGAAAAACCTTTAGGTACCTTATTTATGGAATAATATCAAAACTTTAATAATAATTGATAATATCATTCTAATCGATAAATGATGTACAATTTTCAGTTTTTATCAATAGATTTAAAATTGCAACAATTTGCAAAATAGCAAAGCAAAATAATAAATATATATACACATTATTTAAATCGAACATTATGTTGACCATTTTATTCTTTTATTGCCATCCAAATCGTAAAAGAAATTAAAAGATATATCCGTACGAAACGAGTTCGTTGCTTTGTTCGTTCTTATATTGTGTAGATGTTCCTTTATAGTACCGGTACCTAATAACAGAATTCCCATTATTGACTCATGGATGGTTTTATACCGAATACCTTCCGCAATTCTGACGCTTTCTGACACGCGCCGTCTTTCTTATTTCGTCCCAGCAACAATTGAATTCTGTACACGTTACAAATGATTTATGTTGTATTTTATTTTTACACGTCGGCTTGGTCTATAAAATTGTAATAATAAATAAACAGGAACGTCATTGGCCTATTTCCAAGATAAAAAGGAGAATGGCGAAACTGGGCCTAACTGTTACAGAAATCATAATATATTTAAAATTCATTATGTTATTTTTAGTAATTCTTGGTAAAATATTTACTTCTGATTCTATGGGAAAACAAATCTTTGAAAAAAAAGATAATGTGTTCACTACCGGCATTGTTATTTAGATTTCTATGACTACCGGTCTTATCAAGCAGAGATTGTCAGTGTTGTCAGGAGTAAAAAAGTCGAATATATCGATTAATACGAATGAATGACTATATTTTATTTTTAATTTTATTGAATTCAAATGCTTTATAAATCAGAAGCAAAACTTAACTTATTTTTAACACATATCTTAATTTATTTAGATCATTCTATAAAATAAAAACATGTTTTACTTAATCAATAATAATTATAACATTTTTATTTAGGTAGCTGGCCATTAATAAAATGTCAAATTATTAATCATAATTGTGTCAGTGATGAGTGATTTGTTTATGTTTGTTGTTTGACATTTGAGTGAAGTTTTAGGCCCTTCTCCCATTACGATACGCATAGGCGATTCAAGTATCATGCAAGTCTCGGAGACTAGTCGCCGCGGAGTATCTCACATACATTTTTATGTAGGCTCGCACACTACGCTACTGGTATCCTACACGTCTGCGACTAGTATAGCACTACTCACCGTGTCGGTCGCTTTTGCATCGGGTCTCGACTCTCGCGCGTATCTCTTCGTTAGAAAGATAAAAATATCTAATCATCGTGTTGTAGTTCTCGTTCGGCTACAAAAACTCTACAATTTATGTTTCTTTCAATATATGGATGAATCCAGTACTTCTTAGTTCTTACTCTTACGTTGGCGTCTTCTATTTCTATAAAAAAGAAAAACTGAAAGAGCTTCTTCGTCACTGGAATTGCTGATTGCTCGACATAACGACGTAACTGTTGTTGCAAGAAATAAATGAATTATTATTATTTATTATTATAACGTCGGTCCACAAAAACGAGGCACAATAATGATGAATTTAGTCATTTTTCAGTCGCATAATATGCGAGCATCGGGTAGCCAGCAAATATCTAAGTAGTATTCTACGCGAGTATCGTATTCTAGAAGTATCGTACCTAATGGCAGAAGGGCCTTAGTAATGTTATATTCAAAATTGATCTTAATCAATATCCCAATATCTCTGCTATCCCATAGAAAAGATCTATAATTATTATATTCATAGAGTCTGTATATTTTTATCTATTTAATCACCCATAAATCATCAGTGTAACGATCAGGCCCAGAGTCCTATGGGAGTTTGCCATTCTCCTTTTCACATCATGTTCAAGTTTATCACATTATTGACACTGGATACAGTTTAGACATAGGAGTTTTTATTTCGTAATCGCGACATTAATATGACTTATGTTTGATCGTTTTTTTTTTAGATTAATATTTATTTAAAACTAGGTAGCATATAAATGCTAGTTTAGTACCTATATAGCATAGTGGGCTTTATTAGTATCCACAAATGATTATATTATGAGAACTAGTAGGTATGTGAACTTAATAGTCATGCAATAATTAGTCACTGGTTTTAATGGCCCTAGGCAATAGAAAATGGACATAAAGCGATCATCATTAAATCCGGAATAACACGCAAATCCAGCTGAATATGTATTTTCAAGGTATTTTCAGTTTTACGTGACTATTTTAACAGAACTCTAATAATGAATAATCTCTATGAAGTTATGAATATATGCATGGCATGAGCTTCGTAAGCACATATTTTGTTTACATAATAAGCTAAGATTACAGAGGCTTGCAAAATGAAATGAATGCAAATGTTAGGAGTAATGTAAACAAGCAGTGATAATTGAATGTATCACGTGTTGGTTCTGATAAAGCGAAATTATTACCCTACGTTTCTTTAACATAAACATCGTAATTCGTATTCCTTTAAAGAACTGTTCTCAACTTTTTTTTTATTACGGCTTCAGTCATAATAATGTGTTATACTGCAACATTAACGTGAAGGAGATTTGAAGGAGAATTTCAATTGATATTAAAAAGACTTTAAATAGTTTACATTCTTTATTTTATCTTATCGTTACTGAGCTACGAATTATTTCTATTGTCACTGGGATAAAGTTCGACGACTCAAGATATTGCTAAAAAATATCTTTATTATTTTTGTAGCGAGAATACAACATTTTGTGTACCTTGTATGTGTGTACCTACAAATTTTAATGGGGTGCAGCAGTAACAGAAGTTTAATTATTTATAAACATTCTCATATAAATAACATGAAATACAGCATAAACGCTAATGGCAATAAATTGCACTGCTGTTTAAAGACAATATTTTAGCAAAGAATTTCAGAACGAAAACTTAAATTCCATATCATGGGAAGCGGAACAAACCGCGGAACAATCAATTCTAGTAAGTTGTTTAAGGTCGGCTACGTCATGCCGTGTTAGTGCTGGCAATGTCCCAAAACATGGTGTCTTCTAGTACAACGTCAGCATGTAATGAATGGGCTTTACAATACACCATTATCGTGGCCTTCACCCTTGAATTATGATTATAGGAATCTAGCATCTGTGCTGGATATCATTAGTTGTGTCATTAGGGTGTAGAATATGGCAGAGGCGAGCATGTGCTATCGTCGCTTTAATAAAATTGTTACTACCTATATTTATAAGTGTCTATTAAAATAAGTTTTAATGGAACTTTAGGTAAGCCAAATTATTGATTTAATTGATACTTTTTTTGGTAATATAAGATATGACAATCGAGGATATGAATAATAATTAAAAATGTTTTTAAACACATTATCTGTGATCACTGATTAGTTTACTTTTTTTAATCATCGCAAATAAGATATCTAGTAGGTATACGTTACCGGCTTACCGCAGTATATATAAAATAAACACAAACTATAATTATCATCTAACAATCACACAGTAACACACTTTCCTATCTCTACTGTGTTCCACTCATTAACTTAGCCTGAATACCCGTGTAAATACAACAGCAGCCGCATAATATTCATATGCATGTATTATGTACGTGTATAGCATTCATATGAATTTCTCCTTTTAACCTGTATGAAAAAACAACAAGATTTCATGCATGCACTTTAATATAAAACTCTGCGCACTCAGTCCATTTTAATTTTAACTTTTCGTTAAATTTTTACGATTTCAAAATTCAGAATTAACTCCGAGGTCTGCGACGATTTGCATGTGTTGAATAAAGTAAATATTTTTCTTCCTGCGTCAATGTTTGGTTTTGGGGAAATAATTACACAATTTGATACTGATGTTTTATTATTGATAATGTAAGATGTATCGAAATATTGCTTAATAAAATGGTTATAATATTGATTTATTATAAATATCTCTACTTACATATACCTATTTCATATTTTTGCTACGAGTAATTTTTAATACGTTATGATTTTAAACAACTTTCACAATAATGGAAAGAATAAAAGGCGCTTAAAATGTGAATTTGAAACTGAAATTTCATCGCAAAATGCAGAGTATATTAATTTAATGAAATATACCAAAGTTTTTCAATTTGTGTTCATATATATGCGGCTGTCATTTGAATATTGTTTTTGTTAGGCCTGTATTTAAATTAAATTCATATATTTTACTGCCAATATAAGCAGTGCAAAACAAGACGTATGTAATGAGTTTCACTAATTATAGGAAACTCAAAAAAAATTATAGGTAAATTTAACCGATCGCGCATAGTATTTAAAGATAAATATGAAATACACTAAGAATACCCGACAGCTACTTCAATTATCGAATTTCATCAGCCGTTTTGGTCCATATTATATTACGATATTAGGTATTTAATATTCATGTGACAACAACACCTCATCACTATAGACAGCTATAAATATTCTAAAATACCCGAAAGCGATGCACTCGCGGTATTCGCCAGGATCTTACATCATCATTCTGTAAACATTTACATAATTTTCGAGCCATTGGCACGCCGGAAACATAAAATAAGATCGCGTTAGGGAACTAGCAAGTCTCCGTACACTTAATCGGTTGACTCTGTAGTGTTTGCAAGAACGTATTTGACAAAATAATATAAGTACCTAGTTAATAATTTCAACCATAATGTCTCAAATAACATGCATTTTTATGATGATAAGTAAAAAGACAGAAAATCTTTGATATCAATCACTGTGAAGTGTGACCGCTATTATATTTAGGACTTTTAACAGAAAAGACTAAAAACGTCCTACCTATAGGGTGAGGGTCGATCTTAATTCGGATCTCGTACTACCTACTATCATAAACTTGTGCTAACAGATTAGTTCTATTTAAGCCGTTTCTTGAGAAAAATTTCTTATCATTTCCTTATGAATATTAGCATAAAATTGCATGCCAACAAAACGCCGGTAACAAATAGGTGGCCCAACTTATAGCTGTAAGCTATTGTGATTCAAACAACTTCTTGTTGGTAACATTCCAAGGTTTAAAATACAATAACTTTCAAGTTAATACTGAAATTAACGATATTAATAATTTTTCTATAAAATATATGTATAAGACAAGATGTGAACATTTTATTTAGGTTTTAGCATTAATAGACACCTTCGAGAGTCGTAGCTTTTTAGTGCTAAATATTATGTATTGGTGTAAAGTTTTTTTATAGCAGTACAAGCTGTTATCAGGGACGTCGTTCCCATCAAGTATAAATTTTTACATCTAACCCATATAACGAAATAGCTAATATACTTTTTCACTTTTCATACAAAGTATACTCTGCTGAAATAATCAATTATAATAAATATCAGGTATATTAATAGCTATATCAAGTAGTTAAACATGCAGCTCATATTATTAAACAAAAATAGTCCATAACCACAGAATAACTAACGTATTAATATGAACCAGAAATAGGCACAACATATTTAATTCACAAAGAAAAGATACTTGCCATAATAAAAAGAGTAAAAAACGACAAGGCCCTGATGAATTATCAATCTCGTAAAATGTTTTCCATGTCCTATAACAAGGAAGCGAGAACTTAGAAAAATACGCAAAATATAAAAAAAACGGGTCTCTTCAACAATTTTTCTGCTCCATTAAAACATCTTAACATTTTAAACAGCCAACATTTGTCAAGAGTCTGGCGTCGCATTTTAAATGCAGAAATATTTTCTACTCAGCTATTATACTTGTTTCGCTAAGTGCATTTCGTAACTATAATATAATAATGGATATAGCCAGGAAATTATAAATTTACAACTCTTTATTACAATTTGCTTGAGTGATATGTATTCTATTGTACGGTTACATTTAGAATCCATACTAATATTATAAATTCGAAAGTAACTCTGTCTGTCTGTCTGTCTGTTACTCAATCACGCCTAAACTACTGAACCAATTTTCATGAAATTTGGTATGGAGATATTTTGATACCCGAGAAAGGACATAGGCTACTTTTTATCCCGGGAAAATGACGCTATTCCGGAAATCCCACGGGAACGGGAACTATTCGGATTTTTCTTTGACTGCGCGGGCGAAGCCGCGGGCGGAAACCTAGTACATAATATATATTTTATCTGTAACACTTTTGTTTTGTAAGGAAGGTGTGAAGAAATTACAATACAAAAAGAGGTTTAAGAATAATTGGGATCAAGTACCAAGTAGATGTATATGGGGGACAGACTAATATATCAATATTTTTAGTCCCCATGAAACATAATTTGGCTGGGTAAGGTAACCGTATGACCATGACGTCACTGAGTACTGATTAGTATGCGAAATATTATATCATTTTGAACAAAGCTAGGAGGATTATAATCAAAAGTCCGAAAGAGTGAAATTAGAATACTAAATATAGTTTTAATATTTCTTATTTCACCATAAAATGCACTCATTAAATCCAACAAGAAAATTCAGTTGCCTTATCTTTTGGCTCAATCGTATGCATTTACCTAGACATCATTTTAGAATGACATGTAGATAATGACGAAATTTTAAAATTTTGGCAAGCAAACTCGAGTTTCCTCTTCCACACATAAATGTTTATATGCAAATTTTTTTTTGGAAAGGTCGTTAGCACAATTTTATTTACCCCTTTTTACTCTAATGACCTGTTAAATGAGTCTCAACGCCCTTATATAGGTACTTTTTAATAGCACATAACCACGTGTCAGAAATAACTGCCCTCATTTTAAATACAAAGACTTTTACAGTGTATGCCTACGCCATTTAATCTAGTAAGAAAGATGATCCAAGAATCTTTGTCATGTTGTGTTTATTCTTATTTAATTATATGTTTGTTATTTTTATCGCAAAAACAGTATTAACTACTATTTAAATACTCTAACTTAAAAACTACGATGGCATACATTTTTAGCTACCTATATTTGCGGCAATATTATTAAGAAAATTTGGAAGAAATAATGATGCAATTCATTAAAATGTTTTAAAGCTACAATCGATATAAGACCACGGATCTAAACTACTAGGTAAGCTATTTACTCATAGAGTACGACTTTCCCAAAAAATCAGAACAGCTGATATATTATATTAAAATGCTCAATACTAGTTGAGCATAGGTAATGTACGAAGCAAATGTAATGTAATACCAAAACAGACGTAAACTTCCTTAAAATTAACGAGCGAGTGGAAAGTTTCGGATCCGCCAGTCAATGTTTTATGATTCTCATACGATCTCATTTAAACTTTATTATAGTATCTAATATCTACTTCACCTGCTTCTTGTGAATTATATTTTATTATTACCAGAAAATTAACTCTTAATTTCATAACCCAATTGGTTCTGGCAAAAGGTAAACTCTTCGTACTCTATGGTTTTCCATTGGGGCCGGTAATGCGGTAGTCTTTTAACAATTTGTAAACATTCGAGCCATTAACTTGGAAGCAGTTTGTGACACATTTAAGATCGGTCGGTTTCTGGAAAGAAACTCCCGGAGGTAAACATTCCCCATATTTAACGACAGTTTTATGAGCGGTCGGAGCCAAGCCGAGTCAATGTCGGTGTCAGATGTCTGAGGGAACGTCGATCAGTTTGATCTCGGCAAACTAGATTGAGGAAAATATAATTAATAAATATTGTATATATTATCAGTAACAGTATGTACCTAGGAATATATTATTATATAGTTTGATTTTGAATATGTCGTTAATAAATATACATTTTGTTAGCCCAAGTTCCCAAACAAAGAGAAAATAAGACGTAAAATAACCTTCGAATATAACACAATCACACACTTTGACCTATAACAGCAAAGTTTCGTCAACCAACATCGTGTATATTTTCCCCAGCAAGGGACATAAATCCATAAAACATTTTTATTATTGTACGCCAAAAAAAGCCAACCGTCATTTCCTTCTGCTTACGTTACTGTGGGATTATTAAGTTTGCAATTGAGAAGCTGGCTGGCAAACGCTTTGATATCTGAAGCTCGTTATCTGGACAAACATCCGTTTTCAAGTCCTATAATTCTCTACATGCGGCCATAGAATAAATATACTAAGGCAAGTTTATGGATTCACGATTTAAGAGATATCATTTATAAAATTTTACAGTCAATACTAGTCAATAAAATGTATCTATTAGCAATGGTTGATTTATTTTAAAACTGTGTATATACTATAAATCAATAAACTATCGCTGACGTAATTATTGCTATTTAATTTATTTATTTGCAATGAATACATACTTTTCACGCCGTTTCACGCTGCACAATAATTAGAGATGCACTTGAGTTTGGAACGTTTCATATTATAATTTCTATGTTATAAATTTATAATCAAATAATATAAAATACATGAATAACGTTCAAGCTGTTTTTTTTTTATAATTTATTCATAACCATGGCGTTCAAGCTGTTGTTAATACTATGTTGCCAGAATGAAAAATTTAAAAATAGAAGCAGAAAATTTTCACAAAAAAAAAAGATTATTTATAAAATCCCTATTTTTTACTACCTACCTACTAAAATATTAACACAAATCTATTAGACGACGACTCTAGTTCATTGACCGAACGATTCTACTTCAAATAACATCAAGCACACTTTACATTTAATTAAGAAGTTAAGCTTATCTAGTAACTCTGTTAAGATGATCGGATTAAAAGAATAAATAAATGCTCAAAAAATAAAAGCACCTCCATCATTTACGCAATTTGAATATCTAATATTTTTTTAAACTGGGTTTGGGTTCACTTTGTAAATGTTTTTTTTTTCGTAAAAAGAGGATACGTTTTTTTTCCACTCTAACCATTTCTCCATTAAAATATGTATTCGTAGCACATTTATTCATTTTATGTAAGATAAAATATGTAGGTAGTCAATAAGAAAATAGTAAATGTATTTTCAAACTACTTATGTAGGTAAGTAAGTAAAAATTATTACATCAATAAATCCTTAACTTCGCTGTACGTGGTTCGAAAGAATATCGATGCTGGTAATCCTGCTGAACTGTGTGACTCTCGGCATGTATCAGCCCTGCGTGGATGATCAGTGTGTTACAAATAGGTGTAAAATATTACAGGTAAATAATAATAAATAATTATTTTTAAAGCAAAAAGTTTCTATTATTGTTCAATACTGAGCAGTGAGCACTGGCCGAATATAAAATTTTTTTGTTCGACTCGATGATGAAAAATATTTTGAAAATGGAATGCGTGTTTTGGCGCAGTGCATCAATGACGCCATTCTTTTTCTTTTAAATTTAATTAATTTCAGTGACATAAGATTCCATTAATTGTTATTTTATTTTGTGTGTATTTATTAGGTGTTCGATGACATTATATTTGCATTTTTCACATTGGAAATGACGATAAAAATGGTTGCAATGGGTGTGTATGGACACGGCACATACCTCGCTGACTCATGGAACAGATTAGACTTTTTCATTGTTTTTGCTGGGTAAGTTATAATGATAATTTAAACCTGTTTTAATAACTTAAATAATAAATAAAGAACAAAACTATAATAATGTTCATGCAAACAAGGATGATTCAATTCAGTTATTATTTGTAAAATTAATATTAACACCGTATAGTTGTCATTACCAGTAATTCGTATGTTAAATAAATTACTTTTTGCGACATTGCGTGTATATTAATTTTATGTTATGATTAATATGTATTTATTCCTTTGTAATTCAGAGCGCTTGAATATGCATTGAACGTGGAAAACATAAATTTATCAGCGATAAGGACGATCCGAGTACTTCGTCCACTAAGAGCCATTAACAGGATACCAAGTGAGTATATTTCCTATTAAAACATTTGTAAGTATGTTATAATGTAAAAAAGCGTGTAAAAAACCTTTTGATATAACCATACAATATTCAAGTGAATAATGATTAGGTATAATTTCGTCATAGCTATATTGTTACGACTATACAAAATTTTATTACTGTGACGTTCGAACTTTAGGTATAGGTTAACTTTAATCCTTAAAAGGAAACTGCTAAACTTTTATCCTATCACAAACTTTTTTGAAGAAAGCTTTCCTCTTTTCTCAAAAGAACCATAAAACTAACAAACAATTATTTTAAATAATAAATGTTGGTTCTATCATATTCAATTAGGTATAAAATAAACCACTACACCCACATTTATGTAGAAACAAGGTATTTAAAGGTGGGTACAGCGCGCAACAAGTGAATATCAAACAAACTTCAGAGCACAGGCGTAGCGGGTACTTATTGAGAATATATTAGATCATGCAAACTCGTTGGCGAAGTCAATTTTCATTTTACCCTACTCCATAGTCGTTTGCAGGCATTATACGAAATTTAACCTTAAAGAGATTCATTTTTAGAGCTTCTCATCAAACACGGCCTTTATTTTATAAATTAAATAAATTATCTAGCTAAAATGTGAATATATGAAATACGTACAATTTAAGTCTTTTCGTATGTTATTTCAGGGTTCAGCGATCGGATGTTTTGGGATTGTAAACATTATCAAACCAGCTAATTAGAAACACTACATGAATATTTTATGCATGATTTGTCAATGTTGAATAATTTAAATTAAGCCTACGCAATGAAAACGGTTACCACATTAATCTGTCCGCGGTAATTGGTCCACGGGGTATTGGAGTGCAAAATTTAAAACAGTGCTTAATTCCGCTCGCCCGCGTTAGTTATAAATCCTTTTATTCACAACAACAAAGGTGTACGGAGGTAAATTTTCATAAATCACGGCTGCTCGGTCACCGCTTGCAAATAGCTAGTTGCGGGTTCAAACAAAGACGCGTGGTAAAGTTTAAATCTCATCTGGGAGTTGCAAACAAGTAGGACAATGCAACGCCGCAAATTAAATCGAGGTTCCCCGCGCGTGGTTAGACGTAACATAGGCACTAATTTGTCCAGCCACAATTTATTGCTTTCGCTGAGGTTTTATGTGTACGGAAATTAAATGGAGATTTACGACGAGATTGAAAACCTAATACTCGGAATCGATTAAATGCTATACTGTTAATAGTGATATTAAGTTGGCCGTGCGAGCTTTATTCATTTATTCATTTATTCATTTATTCATTTATTCATTGCTTGAACACGTAGGTACATTAGATGTTTTACAAAGTATTGGGTAACAGTGTTCGCCATGTGAACTGGCATGCAATTGTATAGTGAAAAAATGTCAGCGTTTAAAAAAAAAGAATATAATAATAATAAATAATAATAAACCGATAATAATACTCATGTCTGGGTAGAGAAAAACTCATTTAAATTATAAAATGTTCCGTCAATAAGCCATTTCTTTAGTCTTTTTTTAAACAATGAAATTGGTAATTCACGTATTGATTTTGGTATGGCATTATAAATTTTAATAATCATAAAATGACAGCTTTTGCGATATAAAGCAGTTTTGCACATCGGTAACATGAGTTTTTCTTTATCTCGGGACGGAAAAAGACTACATTCATTCGCTTTTAAAAACCAGTGTGGATTACTTTTAACAAAAATACCAATTTGAAAAATATATAGCGAAACAAGGGTCATGATTTTAAGTTTATTAAAAAGAGGTCTACAGCTATCTAGTGGCCCAACATCACACAAAGCTCGTATACATTTTTTTTGAGCTATAAAAGCTCTATTTATATCAGTGGAGTTACCCCATAAAATTAGGCCATACCTTAGAATAGATGCGACGTATGCGTGATATGCTGTTATCGCAGTTTGTTGATTTACTAGTCTCCTGAGCCTTCTCAATGCAAAGGCGAATTTGTTAATACGTGAGCACACGATACTTACGTGGCTCTTCCAGTTACAGTGAGCATCCAGAACAATACCTAGGAAAGTTGTTTCATCTACTTGTTCAATTTTAATTCCTTCATGAAATATTTTATGATGTCTAGGTTGATTGCCATAATTTCTAAAATTAATGATTTTTGTTTTACTTAAGTTTATTGTCAAATTATTAGATGTCATCCATTTCATTACTTTTTGTATAGTGATATTAATTTCGTCATCATGTGTAATGTGAGTATTTGAGTTTGGAATCGTTATTGATAAGTCGTCCGCAAATAAATTACATGAATAATTTGTGATGCTAGGCAAGTCATTGATATATAATATAAAAAGAAGAGGTCCGAGAATACTGCCTTGCGGTACACCTAATTTATTATGGAGATATGGCGATTTTACCGTGTTTTCTTGTGATTTATTATCTGTATAGGTAATTTCCACACATTGCATGCGATTACTGAGGTAGGATCTGATCCAGTCAAGGACCGGACCACGTAGACCATAAATTTCACATTTGTGTAGAAGTAATTCATGATCTACACAATCGAAAGCACGACACATGTCAAAGAATATTACACTCACTGGTCTACGTTTATCAATACTTTCCAAAATACCTTTCGTAAGTGAATAGGCTGCAAGCGTAGTAGATTTCCCTTTTTGGAATCCATTTTGTTCCTTTTTTATGATAGAGAATTTCTTTAGAAAGCTTTCAATTCTTACATACATCAGTTTCTCAAATAGCTTTGCAATAGTGGGGATGAGGGTAATTGGTCTATAGTTATCCATTACCTGTTTCTCACCTTTTTTGTAAATTGGTTTTACAACCGATATCTTAAGTTTATCTGGAAATATTCCCTCGTCAAGTGATTTATTTATTATATGGGTCAGCACATATGTAAGTTCTTTATTACACCATTTTAGTATGTTCGTCGATATGTCATCATAACCTACTGCGTTTGTGTTTTTTAGGTGACTGATAGTTTTACTAACTTCGTTTTCTGAGCATGGTAATAAAAACATTGAAGAACTTATTCCTTTGAAACTTTTATTAATAAAATGAGGTTTCAAATTCATGTTACAATTTATGAAATAGTAATTAAAAGCTCTAGAAATTTCTTCAGGATTATGTATAAGCCGTTCTCCTAATTTTATTGATTCTAAATTATTTATACGAAATTTACAATTGTCAGATTTATTATTAATTATATTCCACGTGGCTTTAGATTTATTCTTGGCGTTGCTTATATAAAATGAATTAAAATTTCTTTGTGATAACATAATCAACTTCTTCAGCATCTTTGCATAAGATGTATACGTAGTTCTATTATATGTATTCTTAATTTTGTAATAATTGTAACGGAGTTCTCTTTTTCGCACACTTGACACTCTGATACCCTTTGATAACCATTTAGGAGCTACGGTGTTATACTTGACGTGTATTCTGTACACTGGAAAGCAAAGGTTGTAAAACAATTGTAAAGTATCATGGAAAATATTAAATGCTTCATTACAAGAGTGTTCTATAACATCATTCCAAGTAAGACTTGATAAGCATTCTTTAAATTTGCGTATATTATCTTTGCTAAAGTCTCTCTTGAATACAAAACGCGCATGATTACCTTTACTTTTAGTAGTTTGAAAGTGCAGTGTCTGCCCTGTCTCATGGTCGGAAAGGTCCAAAAAGTGGACCTGCCCTTGTGCGTCTGGAATATTACTTAGTATGATATCTATGCAGGACTTTTGCCTTGTGGGTTCAGTTATGTGCAATTGTAAATTATAGTTTAATAAAATATCCTTCAAATGAATACTAGTAACGTTTCGTTTAAGTATGTCAATATTCATATCTCCCACTATGATTAATTTTGATTTTGTATTACGTGTCATTTTATGTAACAGCAGTTCGAATTTTGTCAAGAAATCATTTACATTTGAGTTAGGGGTTCTATAAATACAAATACGATTTGATACGTGTCTATAATTGATAGGTTTATTAAATTTAATGAATGGCACCCGTATAAGCGGTCTAACGAAAGTAATTAATTTCAACTGTTATTCACTGAATTTTAATATGGATTCATTCGTGAGAATAAAAGAATAAGCGAAGTGATTTTGAACAATAAATCTTAAGTAATTGCTTTTTGATCACTTTCATCGAAAAGGGTTATTTCTATTGTTATTGTTTTTGTTATATTTTAAAGGGTTTTAATTTGAGTTTTTCTTTACAGGTATGCGAATTCTAGTGATGCTATTGCTGGATACGTTGCCAATGTTAGGAAACGTTCTCCTGCTTTGTTTCTTCGTATTTTTCATATTTGGCATTGTCGGTGTGCAATTGTGGGAAGGTATTCTGAGGCAGCGATGCGAACTCGTCCTCCCGACGAACGTGCTCCGACCCAAGTACGTCAGTTTTATTTATTGCACGACCCCATTACTAATATATTGCCTTATACTTGATGCATTGATATCATACAAAATATTTTTTTTGTCACAAGAAATAACATTTGTTAAAAATTTCCATCTGAAAAACCTCAACGTTGCGACACCGTCGTCAATGGATCCAGTATTTTATACCGCTATATTTTTAGCTCAAAAGAGACTTTGCAGAACGTCCAACAATTGAATAACGGAAACAGAATATAAATTTCAACAGCTCTTTGAATAAATAAGAGTAAAAATGAGTTTTTTATTTCATACCATTTGCTCGAGATCGCTAGACTTAGCGGCACGTCCCATCGCTAAAGTTGACTGCATGCAATATTTAACGCTTATGTCGAGCACATCCAGGGCTGCTCCACTTCATTCAACATTTTACATTAATTATATAGTACATTATTAACACAAATACGCATGCGGTCAATGCTTATATTTAACACTTAAATATTGCATTCCGTCAATACTCACATGAAATACAGTTTTTGATACTCGCATGGTGATTCATGAGGTGCGAAACTTGAATCCAATTAGATACATAGCGTTAACTCCTGCATTTGACGATTAAAACTCTACATGAAGTTGATAAGACAGAGTTTTTTGTGGTAGAAACATTATGTAGTTATTACATGCCCTATTGTTTGAATTTATATTTTGAGTGAAATAGAACGAGTTAAAACTACAGTTCTATGCATTGAAAGTACACAAGTATCATGTTGCAACAGACGGGCATGTTCCATTCATTCATTGTATTTTTGACTCGTTCATCATACTAATATTGACGTAGAACAGATCGTAGGAACATGACACCCGTCACCACCTCATTAATTTGTGTTCCAGAGACCTGTCCGAATGGTACAGAGTGCGCGTCAGAATCAACTCGTAAGAATTTGCGATAAAATAAGTGTTTCTCTTAAAACATTGGAATAATTGTTGTTACGTGTACCTTTACACATCTGCCGTCCAGATGTGCTTTTGTTTCTGCTTCCCTTACGAGCTGGCAGTTTTATTATGACATTAGCTCTCACAACACTTAACCCATTTTTCATTTTAATTACTCGTTCAGGTTAACACATAAAACTGCCAGTTTGTTCAAATTCAACTACACGACAGATAGTCCTACAACACTTATTTATCTACTCTTGATATCTATTACTACAGTTTACACAATTTTTTTAAATTTATGAATTTATTTAAATGCACAAAATGTAAATAATTATACTCACACCAATGTAAAAAATATAATACAACTACAGATATCGCATCAATTTATATAATAACATCATCAACAAATAACATCAATGACTTGGTTAATGGCCGTATATTAATTTGCAATTTACACCACATAATATTATGAACATGATGTTAAAAACAAGAAAAAATATACTAAGTACTAATGTTTCGCAACATTTGAAGATAAATTCGCTTATGTAATTGCTCTCTCGGTGTTTAGTGGTCTTTTCTTGAATTACAAGAAAGGGCAACTTAGTAAGATCGCTATTACGCCTGAACTGCTATTAACGTGAATCGAGTGGCCCACCGGCATAAATCATTTCAGATCCAATGTTTACCTGACTTTCTGAATACCCTTAATCGGCAATTACATTGAAATCCGTAACTAATTATTCTTACCCTTTATCCTTCCCCTTCGCTTTCATTGTCCGCATGCCCTTTCAATGTGCCATTCAACGTTTCAGTAATCGCATGATTATTAATAATGCTTGAATTAGTTCATTTGAATCGCTTCGTGCTTACGGCTTTTATAATACAATCACGTTACGCTATTTAGTTATGCACACGTCAATTTAGTTTATGTATATCAGTGTTTGTGTTATTATATGTATATGTTAGTATATATATATATCATTACTATATGCTATATAATATTAATATTTTATCCTGATTTCGTATCATAAAATATCGTATATAAAATTAAATTGAAATAAATCAACTTTGTATTACAAGAGTCCTTATAAAATTGTAAATAAATAAATGACTGAAGACTAATCTATAGCAATATTTTAAACATGTTATATTTGAATGCAGCATATCGTTTTACTACGAGTTCTCAAAAGAACTAGACTACATCTGTACGACGCCCGAAGACAGCGGGATGCATCTGTGCGGAAACTTTCCTCCGTACCGATACGGACCACTTGTATGCAACGAGACCGCTAAACCGTTTTCATACAACACTCCAACGAACACGTCTTGCGTAAACTGGAATCAATATTACACAAACTGTACCCAGCGAGGCTCCAATCCATTCCAAGGAACGATCTCTTTCGATAATATCGGTCTCGCATGGGTCGCTATATTTCTAGTAAGTTTCTTGTTTGCTCGTGGAACTTGTAAAAAGTAAAATTTATACGTGATCCCTTTTTATCGACTTTTAGGTAATATCTCTCGAAGGATGGACGGATATAATGTATTACGTACAGGACGCGCACAGTTTTTGGGACTGGATTTATTTCGTGCTACTCATAGTCGTAAGTGTTTATTCCTTTTCATTCTAGTAATGAATTTGGTGAAGGAAATACAAGTCTCATTTTCTTTCGGCATGTTTTGTAGATTGGATCATTTTTCATGATCAACCTTTGCCTGGTCGTAATCGCGACTCAATTCAGTGAAACCAAAAAACGTGAAATGGAACGAATGCGTGCGGAACGTGCCCGCTTTACTTCATCTTCAACTTTGGCATCGTCTACGAATAACAGCGAACCGGCTACGTGCTACGCGGAAATCGTAAAATACGTAGCGCATCTGTGGAGGAGATTTAAAAGGAGAATGGCGAAAAAAATCAGGTTAACTAAGAAACATTTTGATGAAAGTACTTTCAAGTTTATTTTTCGTTAATGTTTTATTTTTAAATCTTGGAAATGATTTATAATTAAATTTAATTATCGTACATTTTATAAAAGTAAATTATAACTATTTTCTCTTACACTGCAATAAAAAATTAAATTTTGAAAACACAATAGTACCTAAATTAATTGTATTAAATTACCAAAGCGACAAATTAAAAATAAATAAAACTAAAGACAAAGTTTAAGCCGTTAAATTATTACAGGGTTTACCGATATCAAAGAGCTCAACTCCAATGGCGAACAAGTCGAGAAACTTTGCAATTGCCAGCAAATCGACCGAAACAACATCATCCCCGCTGCCCGAAACTACATCCTCAGGTAATATACCTTTATTGATTTTCGCATTTTTCTGTTCTGTTATAAAGTAGTTATTTTAATTCAATATAACTGCTATACAATCCTTACAAAACTTGTAATTTACCATTATAGTGGTGTTCGTCTTCCTTTTTCCGATAATCATACTACATTTTATTAGGAATCATCATGCTATGTAAACATAAATATCTTAATTTTGTGATTTTCTTGTTTAAGAATTCAGATAATTACCTATTGATTTTTTATTTCATAAAAACCCACGACTTTCTTTACAAAAAAAAATTTCTAAGGTTACTTCCATACCATTACCTACATAATAATACTTAAGTAAATTTTAAAGGGTAACGGCAAGAGCTCAGAAGATATAGAGGAGCCGCTCAGCCGACCGAGCCTGTTGCGTGTGCCCTCGCTCTCGGCTGCGGACCTCGAGGTAATGTCATTTATATGCGATACATGGTACTGGATTTAACCTGTTGTTAGCTAGATTTTACTTCTGAAAGTGATTTTTGAAAAAAAAAAAGCTTTTTTAATTCCTATATTCACGGCATTAAATTCTTTATTCGCGGATCGAATCACTGCATCGGTAGGTACATAACATATAATATATTGTATTTACCTAAATAAAAATCATTCGTTATCCTTAGTAAACGCCTGAACTACAACTACGAATTTATACTGTCAACTAAAAAAAAACAAGTGAAAAGTGCCAAGCCATTGCCTAATTAAATGGTAATTAATAAATATGTATAAAAAACTTCAATTAAACTGATTTCTTTATGTATTTGCTTATTTATTTCGTCTCCTAGGAACGTATCCCCTATAACCCCATACAAATTACCATTCCTTATTCACGGTTTCTCTATTCGCGGCATATTTACGGAACCTATTACCCGCGAATAAAGAACTTTTACTGTAGGTACATATATTCATTTTTCATTTTCATATTTTTTTTGAAGTGAAACTTCTGTAGGCGCGTTAAGGGTAAAATTTCAAGGTTGCGTCATGGCAATACCGTCACGTTTTGGAGTAAGGCGACGATTTTGGTATCATTGCATCTTGCTAAAGAAGTTTCACTTCAGTCGCGTGTGCTTGGCACAGACGCTCTCGTTTATAATTTCACTGTATGACGTAAAAGAATATAAGTTTATAAAAAAAATAATTGATAGAGATAGAGACTGCAAATATTTTTTATGGGATTCACTGCTAAAACTGGGCAAAATTCATCAAAATTAAATGTTCTATTCACATAGAACGCATCGAACCTGTCTCTTCTCTCACCGCCGTCGCTCGCGCGTCGCCGCTCGTCAGTAATGTTCAGTGACACAGTGCTCCTACATGCACCAAACGCCCCACACTTAGCGCATCCCAACAACGTCTGCTCCTCTGAGAAAATGACGCAAACCGGTATGTATCACATCACATAAAAACCCCCAATTTATTATAATCATCACATTTCAATCACTTTACTTTCTGTCTATTTTGGCAACTCAACTAATGCTTTCCCCAGTTAATAATCAGTTCAATTTTATAGATTCATTGTCTCAACGTGACTGGCTTAAGAGCCAAAGTGGTGAGTCTAGTGATCGTAGATCTAGACGGGCATGCTGTCTAAATTTTCTATTTCCCTCCTCTTGATACTTATCTGTACTCTAAATTGTAGTTCTATTAAATGTTTACTAATAGCATATTATAATATATTCTTTTGTTCCTTAAGATCAAAATTCATAAACCACTTTTATTTTTATAATGAATGTTGTTGATAGATATATTATGGAATATCTGAAATATGAAATTTAAGAATTTAGGTAAAATACGTGTAGTAAAATTTCTGATTCCAATTGAAGATAATATGAAATAAATATTACTTAACATAGATAAAGATATTACTTTATTTCTTTATAATCATCAGAATATTGTTTGTAAATTCAAATTATACAAGAATACCTAATGCAACACAATATTTTAATTGAGATGATATGAAATGGTTTCATGAATTTAACAGTTCAACATTCGTAAAAGATAACAAATCTCATAAGAATTACTAATAATAATCATTAGGCATGAAAGGGGAAATGTAACACACTAACTATATTATAATAAAATGTATGATCAATGTTGGAATATAACAATGCAATATAGATGTAGAATTAGGCGAACTAGTTTTGAATTGCTGTACAAATTTTTAATACTCGTACTAGTTTAGATGTAAATTGAAAACAGAGGTCAAAACTTAGGAAAACAATAGATGTTAGATACACTTTAATATTAGATTTAGAGTAAGCACTAAATAAATGTAATACCTAATTATGCTAGGGCCTGTGGAATATTTAATGATGAATAGATATCAATAAAGATAAAAGACAAAGTAAATTACAATAGTATGAACAGCGTTGTAATGAGGGGAGATGTAAAAATGTAACACACAAATTCATTGAAATGAAATGAAATAGTTCACCAGCCTCCTGCTGGCAGCAGTTGAATACGCCCATGATTAATTTACACATTGAATGGACTATTGACTATTATACTAAGTTCTAAGCCAGAATTTGCCATGGCTATTACTTTTCAAATTAAATTAGCCCTGGTCAAGAACATTGGTGTGCTTGTAATTATAATCACAGACAATTATTGCATAAAACCAAAAATTGGTTAATCACGAATCCCATGATGACTATTAATGTATCAACGCCCTCTGGGCTAGAACTTCCATACGCCCGTGACAATTCAATTCGCGTAGAATTCGACCTCCCGGCGGAGACCGCAGAGGAGCGAGCTGCGGCTGGCGGAGCGATGTCGTGCCAGGAACTGCTAGCGCTCTCCGGGGCTTTATCCGCGGCTTTGCCTACGGGACAAGTGGCTTTGGACACATTCTTTGAAGAACTAACTAAGGGAATCAGCAAACGAGCTGGTGATGAGAAGACTGATACGAAGGTAAGTTAGCTGTGATGGTAAGACAGAAATAATGAAACAGGATCTGCTAGCGCTCTCCGGGGCTTTACTGCTTTGCCTACGGGACAAGTGGCTTTGGACACATTCTTTGAAGAACTCACTAAGGGAATCAGCAAACGGACTGGTGATGAGAAGACTGATACAAAGGTAAGTTACTGGGACTGTGATGGTAAGATTGCAGAACTGATAGCGCTCCCCGGGGAACTTTCTCTGTGAATTGGATTGCATCTTCAAGGAACTAACCAAAGGCATGAGCAAATGGGCAATTAGAAGACTGATACTAAGGAAGATAACAATGTAAGATTAGAAAAGTTGAGATGACTGACACGAAGGTAAATTACTGGGATTGTAATGTGGGATTTCGAAGCAAATAACTTACCTAATTTGCGTAACCGAGATGGTAAGATTACAATGAAATAGTTTCTGGTTTGCGAAAAATATTAATTGAATAATGTGCCCTTAATGTGCCAAACAAAATAATATTTGATTATACTTATCAATTAAAGTCAGATTGGAAAATGAGTACTCATCGACATTATTTGAAATTGAGAAATTTAGAAACAAAATACAATTTTTATAATCATAATCAATAACAAAAAAATAGATTTGTGATTTTTCATATGTATAACTACATACATTCTTCTAAATGTAACACAACTTCATTTTACTCAAAATAAATAGTGGAAAAAAACCTTGCAAATCTTCTGTGCTAGAATCGCAAGAATCTTGTTTATCAATCCATCAATCTAAAGGCTAGTATAAACTGTTGCTCTAAACATCCAATCTCGTTTGATTTCAGGTCGTAGAGATAGAAGACTTTTCATGTTGCGCTGATTTGATAGCGGCAGAGGCCGCTGCCAAGGAGACAAAAAAGAACAGATTCACAAACGCCTGTTCGCTGTTATGGAATCGAATAAATAGACTCATGTCGTTACTGAGAAAACATATTAAAAATATCGTTAATCACAAATACTTTCAGCAAGGTATTTGGTACACCTACTTAATATTAAGATTTTGATAATCTTACCATTAATATTTATGGCTTATTTTAGGTATATTGTTGGCGATTTTAATAAACACTTTGTCAATGGGCATCGAATATCACAACCAACCAGAAGAGCTCACTGTAATCGTGGAAATTAGTAATATCGTATTCTCAGCTATATTTGCGGTTGAAATGATACTTAAAATCATTTCCGAAGGCCCATTTAAATATATTTCCAATGGATTTAATGTATTTGATGGTGTCATAGTTATTTTGAGGTACTATATTTTAATTCTAATTAAAATCCTAATATGTTGTTGTGTTACTTATGTCATTATTTTTCAACTTTTTTGAATTTGTGCAGCGCATTTGAACTTGCTCAGAGTTATGGTCACGAACATGATTTAGCAGGAAGTTCTGGGTTATCAGTATTACGTACATTTCGCCTACTGAGAATACTGAAACTTGTTCGATTTATGCCTAACTTAAGAAGACAACTCTTTGTAATGCTACGGACTATGGACAACGTCGCAGTGTTTTTTTCGTTACTCGTTCTTTTTATATTTATATTCAGGTAAATATACACACAATTTTTTAAACATCAAATCTTTATTGCGATAAATTAAATTTGTGGGGTATTTAAAAATAAAATAAAAATTATAAATATTTTTACTAAAATGCATGCAATAAATACAATTTATAAATCAATCGAGATTTATTGGAAAATAATCAAAGTTATTAAAATTATCATTAAATAAATAAAACTGCTATCTATCTTTCCAATACTTCTGGGAATCTTTCTTTTATAATTTTTACTTTAGTTCAATAACTTCAATAAAAAAATAAAGAGCAAAATCGAATATCTTTAAATTTATAACTTCCAATCACCATCGCTCGTGTCCTTAAAATTGTATTTCATACCCTGTAGTTTCTATTGCTTCAGTAGTAAACAATATATAGGCCATTTCAATGAACCGATTGCTTATGCAATCTTTTCATTTTTTCATAGCGAAAGAAGATTTATACGGGTCTTAACATTATCTGAATATTTTCTACTTACTTGTAACACCTGCATTCTTTAACCCGTGCACTATTTAACTGTGAGTGATTTCGCCTATTTCTTTGAACTATCCTGTGTTAGTTACTTCTATAATAACATTATAATCACAACACACCACCACTATCTACACTGTTCACATTTTTCTCTCCTATTAATCTTAAATATTATCTTATCTACAGTAGTGACTCACGCTTATGTGCTTTTTCTCTATTTATTTTATTTCCACTTGTTCTTTTCACTTATCATTTTAGATTTAATTATTTCATTTTTCTACTTTATATCAAAGGACTGTAGTAACTTTTCTTATCTAATCGTATATTGCGTGGTAACGTTCAGCATCCTCGGTATGAACCTCTTCGGGTGCAAATTCTGCAAGAAAGATGAAGATGGCGATCTTGATTGTGACAGAAAAAACTTTGATACTCTCTTGTGGGCCTTTGTCACAGTTTTTCAGGTATTAAACATTTTGAATTAAAGAACCTAATAAACAATTCAAAAACAGACAGAACTTGCAACATACTAAACGCTTACCTTTGGGTCCGTCAGCAGTAAACACTCACGACAGAATGACCATCCGTTAACAGAGAATTGTCATTGTGACGGCTAATCTACTAACCACGCGAGTACACAAACCTCTCACTATGCTGCAAGAATAATATTCTATTACCTGTCTAAATTTATTGAAATTGAGTTCGATTGCAACCTTGCATCATGGTGTTTTATTAAACAGGCGTTCAGTCGCGTAACCGCTAGCCTAGTGTTGCATAGAGAACAAATAGAACCATCCGTAACAAATTGCTAAGATGTCATTTAGTATCACGATCATTAACAGAATATCGTTCAATAATCTCATACACGTTGTTGACGTGCACATAAATTTAGGTAGCTTGTTCAGTAGGCTAGATTGAGGTCGATCGAACCGATACGCGGACTACCTTCGTCAGTTTCTCTATTCCCACTACTACAACTGTAACTACTCAGTTTAAACAGTATCTCTATCACTTTGCATGCTGCTTCTATTATTTTCAAACTATTTTTAAATTTTGAATAAATTGATGCAGTTTAAATTAGCGTCACTAAGCATGGTTTATTTATTTTGATGCAATTACTCTCCTACATTCACTAAAATTCCTGCATTCTTCTTTCTCAAATTCCTCTGATTCTCCAAATTTCTTCTAAACTGTTAAATTACAAGCCGTAGTGTGTTAAATGAAGGAAAGTTTAAAATTTTCTTTATCTGCATAACGCTCGGTTGACTTACATGAATGCATTACATGAATGATAAATTTATGCAGTTAAAAATTTTAAGAATGGAC
Source organism: Colias croceus (assembly GCF_905220415.1). Lineage (NCBI taxonomy): Eukaryota > Metazoa > Arthropoda > Insecta > Lepidoptera > Pieridae > Colias > Colias croceus. The sequence goes on from NC_059547.1 coordinate 3,903,038, forward strand.
ATCTTACATGCACTTTATTTTTCTACTAATTTTCTCATACAACTTTTTATAGCATCTATCTTTATGATTTTCTTATAAAGAGGCAGTATTTAAAGATGAATGTTAATATTATTAATCTTTTATTGGGGAACATGCACTGAATAACAATAAAAATCGTTCATAAAATTAAATACATTAACAAGAACAAGACCGTTGGTAGTGGCGTTTAACGACGATAACACTGCTTGTCGATTGATCGATGCTAATGATGTGATATCATTCCATTCATTAGTACTAGCATTATTTACCCATACAATATCATGCATTTTTAATTCCACACCGTGCTATGAAGGCATTGTGAAACAGTTTTATCGTCGTGAACGCAACGAAATGCTAAGGACGGTTCGGTCGCGGCGTATGCGCCTAGCATTTTGTTTTTCTTTCATTTTCTCATCGGGCTCACCACGCAGTATTCTGGGCATGTACCTATTCGGTGGTAAGTTTTGCAAGTTCGTCGAAGACAATGGCACCGAGAGAGACTGTACTTGCCCTGAGATCATATCGCATCATCCCAAGTGTGAATGTGACAGAAAACATTTTAATAACATCTTATGGGCTACGGTCACTGTCTTTCAGGTAAGCTTTGAAAGACGAGTAGACAAATACACTGTTGATTTATTTGCGACCCTTTTCGAATGAAGTAGAGGTATATGCGTGTTTCTCGTATTAATATTAAACCAACGGCAGTGCAAAAACATTGATATCTGCTCAGAAATAATACGTAATATTTAAGATAAACATGGCACGAGAAGCTCGGATTTGTTATTGATGTATTTAGTTTGTAGTTAGGTTTCAGTTTAATGTAACATTAAATTTAAAAGCTTAGTAGTTAGTGCATCTTGCTTTGTTAGTGAAATAGTAGGTAATGCTGGACCCCTTTTGCTTGTGTACTCCAAACCGCCGTCTATGTTAATTTTATAACAGTGTAATTTTTAATGTACACTAACACTGCAAAACTTGATAACACAAACACGCTCTGTACTAACGACTTTTATTTTATTTTAATTGATGTATTAAGTTCATAAACGTTTTAATACTTTACAACTTATACCAACATTACGGCACGACTTAAACACGATGTGACAGCACACCTTGCTTATTATTTATTGGAAATATTTTCAATATTTTCAGATAAATGTTGTGGTAGAGTTATTGGCAAAATGAATAAGTTGTAAAATGATCCATCAACATTTTCAGGTATTGACACAAGAAGATTGGAACGTGGTTCTATTTAATGGAATGGAAAAAACGAGTCATTGGGCTGCGTTATATTTTGTTGCGCTAATGACATTTGGCAATTATGTTTTATTTAATTTACTTGTTGCTATTTTAGTAGAAGGGTTTAGTTCCGAGGTATGTGTTGTATGAAAATGCGTTAAATATTTAAGTTTAATGAGCTTCGCTTTACAAAATATCGCATTTTTAGCGAAACGAAAGAAGAGAGCGGGAACAACGTGAATTGGCAAAGTCAAAATTATCAAGTGAATGTTTTTCTGACAACAACGAATTGCAATACGATGAGTCTAATTCAGGATCACATTCAAGTGACAGCTTTTCTCAGGTGAAACGATCAAGAAATTTATAATCTACATATATTATTTTTGTCTTTTTCTGTCTTTACCCTATTGGTCTATCGAAACTTTTGTTTATTTTATCCGCTCTTTTCTATGATTATTCCCGCTTTCTATTATTCTCTTCTTTTTTTTTATTTCTTTCCTCTTCTTTATCAGTTTCACAATATGAAATTATTTACGTTCGCTTATTTATCTAATAATAGAATGAGATAAAAAACTATTGGAAATCTGCGGATGATGTAAGAAAAGCTAAAGATGATCCAAGCGGCAATAAAGACAAAGTGATAAAATCTAGACGAAAACCGAAATCCGTGACCCACAATCCTACGCTCTGTAAGGATTGTGCACAATCTAACAAATGCAATCTCCAAAAGGTCAGTAAAAAGCAATTCGTGTGGCGATGTTTGTCAATTTTAATTTTTAGATGTCTAATTTCAACTTTTATTTATGTTGCCTTGAATTGTTGTCACTACTCATCTTGTTTGTTGTGTGTATCTAGTTATCGATGCAGTTTGTAAAACTCATGAAACTTTCATATTTTAGGAATCAAAAATGTTAGCAAACACCGCCAACGATCACAGCAACAGTACAGTAGTACCAATGATAACTCATACAGCAGCCACGCCGCAAGATTCGCCTTCCACCACATTAGAGCCCGGGGCGTCTTTTCGAGATTTCCACGTAGCTTTAAGTTTAGAGAGATCATCCATGTTGTCTAGTTTGGACTCGATTGACCGCACATCTGTATGTATAACATTTTTGTCACAGCATAATATTGTTTTCTTTACTATATGCTTTAATTCGTTCTTCAATATTTATTACCTTTACGCTGTGACATTACAAAATTGGCCAGCAAATTAACATTGAAAATTATTCATTCCTTTTTTCAGTGTGCGAGCATACCAGGTTTATTGAAACCTCCAAATAGTTACACGTTAACTCTCCATTCAGCTGCCGCAGCTTTAGGTTCGGAGAAGGCTAGATTGCCGATGTCTTTAGCTCCTCCACCATTAACTTTAGCTCTACCACCAACAAGACCAACTTCACCTGGAACTCCAACTACACCTAGATCTGTACCATCACCGATGTTTCCTGAGAAGAATCTACAAATAACTATCGCTAAAGACGAAAATTGTCTCAATGTTAGTGATAAATCCAGCTTGCTGAGCTCGCAAAAGTAAGTTTATCGGGATATTAGAATTTAGATACTTGACCTTATTTAAATAATAAAATAATTTACCTATAACGATTAATTCATTGTAGGTAAATTCAATCACACTCCAAAATATTATATTTAAGCAAAACTGTATGAAAATACATCTAATATAATGCTGCTTTAAATGGTTCTGTACAAATAAAACTGTGAATAGGTTAGATTAGCTCCATATTGATATAAATATTTTTAACTTCAAATCACCTTTAACTTATTCATCAGGAGTTTAACTTTAATGACTCCAACTATCAATGGTGAAGACAAATGCAGAGTACAACGCGGCTACAGCTGGAGACTCTCTCGGCCGAGTTTAAGGAAAAAGAAACCGAGAACTGGCTCTGATTCTGACGCTGTTATCTTGAATAATGGAAGGGATCATATTGCATGTAATGGTAAGTAATATTGTTAACGTTATTTCAGGTAATAACATTTTCATACGATCTCCCATCATCTGTGTTTCCGATAAACTATGACTTAGGGACATTTAAGAAAAAAGTACATATATTTTTTTCTGAAAGGCCAAATACATGTGCCTCTCTTAATGCACAGAGAGCTCACCCATCTTCATGACTCCGTTTCCCATCCCATTCCCTTCTTATATGTTATGGACGATTTATTTGCGAAAAATAACTCTTTCGTTTCTTTTTTATCCGCTACCTAAAAAACAATGCAACTTACCTAACCAACCTAAATTCCATTTCAATTAAATTGCTCAGGATCAAGCCTCCGCAAAAACGACATTCTCCTCTCATCGTCAAACGTGATAAAGAACGACACACAGGCAGAGTTGCCCAACAACCGGTCCCGCAACCAGCTGCCCGCGAGAGTACTAACTGCGCCCGCTAGACGAGTGTCTGCTCACGCTACGCCGATCCTGCCCGATGTGAGTGTTATTAATCTAGACTAATATTATAAAGAGGAAAACTTTATTTGTTTGTTTGGTTGTTGGATTGTAATGAATAAGCTCATAAACTACTGGACCGATTTAAAAAATTCTTTCACCATTCGAAAGCTACGTTATCCACGAGTAATATAGGCTAAGTTTTATCCCGGAAATCCCACGAGAACGAGAACTATGCTGGTTTTTATTTGAAAACGCGGCCGAAGCCACAGGCGGAAAGCTAGTTAATTGTATATTAAATAAAAATAAATGATATTACACAAACGTATCTTATGTACCCGATGTAAGTTAAATCTTTTAAATTCCTTTAAAATGTAAGTTTACTAATCCTTTAACAATATCTGCACAGAGCGAGCAGCCTCGCGAACTAATTGCTGCGCGAAGTAGCTTGGTTAACGTAGGAAATACTTGGATCGGAAAATGTCAACGCATGCGTTTTCTTCGTCGTTTTTCATGTCCTCACTACTGACTAACTGAGCTGCTTCGCGCAGTAATTGCAGCGTGAGGGGGCTCTCTCTCCCCACCTAATCACTATCTAAATATGAATTGTTTATTTAGGACTTGTCCGCACAGCAGTATTTAACGCACTGGTTCTTTTTCGCAATTCTACAGAACTAATGAATCTAATAAATTTTATTTTTTGGTTATATTGATTTTTGCATGAGCCATTTAAGACCGGAAATATTTACGTATTATTCAATTTCAGGTGTCCTGGAAAGCTCCAGAAGCAGGTTTTTCATCAGATTCAACAGTTCGATTAGACACCGTTAAATCACCTCCTCATAGACTCTCCTTGACCAACGATTACCTAACAGGTAACTTTCAATAAATTGGTATTGACTCACTTACTGTTACCCATGCAAACTGAAATTAAATAGATAAATTTTTAAATTCAACGCTAAATACAGTTTTTCCAAGTATTCCAAGTAGGTATTACCAATAAATATCTATTTTGAAAAAGGTTCTATAAACTGAAAACTTTTATATGTAAACCTGTATAAATCTAAGTCACATAAATTAATTATATTTAGTGACATCAGTATCAGAAGTAAAAGCGAGTAACCTAACATCGAGCGGGCAGATCGCACAACTCCCGCGCGCTCGAGAGTCTCTGCCCAGGAACAACCAACCGCTGCCGTTGATCAAACAGATCAATGAGGAGGTCAGTTTGATTGTTTGTGTGCTTTGTGGAATGTGTATTTTAATGCATGTATGTATATCTAAGTAATATAATGTTCATGAAAGTATAAAAAAAAAAACAATTTCACTTATTAATCATTCAGATTTGTGAATATCCTCCTCCTAGATAGAAATTGTCGGGTAATTAACATAATGTCCAAATAATTATTTTGCTAGAGATATTATGAAATTCTGATAAACATAGCTAAGCAACGACATACTATTCGCTCAGTATAAGCACGGTATAAGTTAGTACAGTATAATTACAGACTAATTACCAACTTGCTACAAGATTATTAGAAATAACTAACTTTGCCCCTTCCATTTTACGAAAATGTTATTAATTTATCCTATGAATACTTAGTCCTCGTCATAGATCTCTACTAAGTTACAAAAGAAATAAGCAATATAAATGACACCAAGATAATACAGTAGGCATCAGAATAAAAATGGAAAATAAATGAAACACCCACTTACGAACAATGTCCAACACTGGTTAGTTCTCATAATTACCGCCTGAACAAATGACCGCTCTACGCTACACTAATGTTCGACTAGTTCTCGTTCTTGATTAATGAACTACAAAGTATAAAATGGAAAAATAAACTATTGAAAGAAGCACTTTTAGATTTTTTACCGATCGCTAATGATTTCTCTTCATGGATTTAGCAAAATTTAATTTGTTTTTATAGGTACAAGTAACAAATGTAATTTAAGGTATATTCTTAACTGAAATGTATCTTTATATAAACGCTTTTATTTGCATCATTATAAATCTGAAGTTTCTCAGTCAAATAACATAATATAACAAGCACAACTAACAAAGTAATTCTATATTAAAACCAAGTGCCTCAAGTCGCTAAGCAAATGTTAGAACATAGAGCTAGCGGCAACAGTTAATGTGCGCTAATTCTAAAACGTAGTTTATTTACAGAAAATATTTTCTTCGTGTTGTTTTCATTATTATTTCCCATATTTAAATTTAATAATATTAGTCTACTCAATGCTAATTAATATTAAGAAATGTAATTTGAAATTAAAATGATAAGTCCCTTTAGAATAAAGAGTACTAATGGTTTTTTAACGTTACTCATTCAATGGACTCATTATTATTTTTAGCCTCCCCAGGGAAATTTTTAGAATATTAATATAAAAATTTTAATTTTATCAAATGTGATGTTACATTTTACAATGATTCCATTTCATGTTTTTTTACAAGACTAATTGGATGCCGGAATTTGTTATTTGTACTCGTTGTTTGGTTAATAAAATCAGTCATTTGTTTACCTTTGTTAAAAATTCATTAAACAATTACGGTATTCAATATTTGTATCGCATGAAATTTGAAAAATGTCACGGAAGATGAAACAAAAAGTTAAAAACTGTACGCTGTCTCTCAATCTTTATTAGCGTTCATTAAAAATGGGAATTACGAAGGTGGATTATTTTTATCCAACGTGAATTTATTTACAGGTAACAATAAACAATGTTTGTATATTTTCTTCGAGATTCGATAGAAGAAGATTTAGAGTTAAGGACCTTTTTCGTTTTATGGAGCCGACAGGGTGTCTCAAGGAAAAAGAGGATTATTCTCTCTATATATTTGCTCCGGATAATAAGTAAGTTATTTGCTATGGCAATGTCGTATATGTGTGATTTTGCATCATCCGAATTCTAGTCTATTTTCTTAAACGCGAGTATATTTTAATTTTAAATGAATGGTTTCAAACTTAAAAAAATAATAAATTGGTTTCTAAATCTCTTAAGGCTTAATTTTTACATAAATTTGTATATGAATTCAAAAGGTAAAGCAAATAGATTATAATCAGGCCATTAAATAAACATCGCCTAGTTGTGTAACACGAGTATTAGAAGCTATGAAACATCACACACAATACGGGAGGAATTTCAATTAACGGAGATTGCGGATTCTAAGAGCTTTGATCCTTATTAGCATCGCTTTCATAATTTGTCAATAGCATGTCGGGCTCAAGTGAAGCCTTGTCTTTGTAATGTTGATCACAGAAAACCAATTTATCCTAACCAACGCCAATAATATTGATATGCCAATATCCACTATAATATCGATACTAATTACTTAAAGCATCCAATTATTTGTTAATTTATTTGCGAATAAACGCGTTCACTGGAATATGTAGGAATTAAATATTTTGCGCATAAACATGAAACTTAATAATCGTTTAATATAATACTGTTGGTTAGAGGCGATTATTTACGTGCCTCGTAATTAGTATTTGGAAAACGAGATTTTTTTTTTCGAGAGATTTAATTTTGAAAATATATGTTACGTTACTTTAATTTAGTATCATATTGTAAAATATTTATTGGTCTTTGGCCATTTTCTTCGCTATTATTAACGATATTTTTGACCAAGCTTTGCTTTGTTTTTGTATCTATTGTTAATTATCAGAATATTATACAGAATATATACTGTGTAATGAAACAAATAAACGATTTTTATTTATTTATTATTTTATTTACTTATGTAAAATTAATTTCTAAATCTTTAGCATAAGAAGGTTCTGCACATGGATGGTAACACGCAGTTGGTTCGACAACATAGTGCTGCTGTTCATAGCGCTCAACTGTATCACGTTAGCTATGGAACGACCGAACATACCACCAGACTCTAAAGAAAGGGCATTTCTATCTAGCGCCAATTACGTATTCACAGTTGTGTTTGCTGTAGAAATGTTTATTAAGGTAAGGACTATTTGTTTTATATTCTGAAATGTTTTTAAAAATATCGCTCTTGAAAATGTTTGTGTGCAACCTATTTTCTTTAATCATAATATGTAACAGCATTGAAAAATATTCCTCTTTAAAAACTTGTAAACTTCCTATGTTGTTCCTAGTAAAATTCAGTACAATGTACGTGTATATTTCCTGAAAATTGCTTCATAATTTCAAATGTAATATCGAACTAAACGACCCCTTTGTTTTATATAGGTGGTAGCATCTGGAATGTTCTACGGGCCAGAAGCGTATTTCACTTCGGGTTGGAATATTATGGACGGTTCATTAGTCATCATATCTATTATCGACTTGCTAATGTCTTTAGTGTCTGAATCCAGCCCGAGGATATTCGGAATATTGAGGGTAACTTCGTAATTTAACTGTATTGGATATTAATGAAGATGGATTATTATTATACTTCAAATTTGTTTTTAGGTTTTCAGGTTGCTCAGATCGTTGAGGCCTCTAAGGGTTATCAATAGAGCGCCTGGTTTGAAACTGGTCGTACAAACTTTATTGTCGTCACTGAGACCTATCGGAAATATAGTGTTAATTTGTTGCACTTTTTTCATAATATTCGGCATTTTGGGAGTTCAGGTAAGTGGGATAATATACATCTAAAATAATAAATAGTTATTTTAAGTAGCTTGAATTTGTCTTATAATTATTTCGGCTTACTTTTGTAATGTAAACTATTTCGTGACCTTATTGAAATAATTTATTGTTCCACATAAGATATTTAAATCTTAAACTTAAAGATATCGAAGTGTTTCAAAAATTTTTTATATTATAAAGCTATCTCATGTATGTGTCGCAGGCAAATTGTATTATTTCGCCGTTTACAAAAGCTCGGCATTTTGTAATATGTCGAGAATTCGTGATCAGAAATTTTTCGTTTGGATAAGGGGGTGAGTCAGGTAAGGTTCGTGTTCTTAAAACTACACAGAAATAGGAGCCCCACGAATTGGGGCTCCGTCGGCTCCCGACCGTCTTTTTGTAGAATTTTGGAAAAAGTAAATCCTCAGCATTTTACAAAATGCCGAGCTTTTGTAAACGGCGAAATAATACAATTTGCCTGCGACATATGCATTGCACATTAGGTATTCCCGTCAATCAATACCAATACAGTGATTAACATGACACGAATGTGGCACATGTTACGCATATCCCAGAGCTAGTTTGGACAAGGATGCAAATCTACCTGTAACTATAACTATAATTATACATATTTGCTTTTTAAAATAAATTGAAATTTTACACATTTATTTTCTAGGATAAAAAAATGTGTTCCAAACTTTAGATTTATCCAATAAACAGTTCATAATATACTGTGTCGCAGCTCTTCAAAGGGGCGTTCTTCTATTGCGAGGGCGCTAACATAAAGAACGTGAAGAACAAATCAGATTGTCTGGCGATAGAGGGCAACGTGTGGGTCAACAGGAAGTACAACTTCGACGATCTCGGCAAAGCTCTCATGTCCCTGTTCGTGCTCAGCTCGAGAGATGGCTGGGTCAATATCATGTATACGGGCCTTGATGCAGTTGGAGTTGATCAACAGGTATGTGGTTGTGGTTAGGTGTAGTTTGAGTTTGCTAAATATGTGTGTTTTAATAATGATTTAGATGTGTAAAATTGTAAAAAACAAACGATTTATTTTTAATGTTTGATAATGTTAGGATGTGTGGAAAAACGTAATTCCTGGAACTTTTTTAGGAATTGAAACAGTAAAGTTTAATTTTAGATTTGATCTAGTTTTAGATTTAATTTAATTTCAGATTTTATTTTATTTTGGTGGATGGTTTTATGACAGTAAAACGAACGATGATCACATTGGAAATTAGTAAATATACATTAATTGTTTCTTATACCAACAGCCAATAGTAAACTATTCAGAATGGCGGCTCCTGTACTTCATAGCGTTCATATTATTGGTGGGGTTTTTCGTTCTGAACATGTTTGTGGGAGTCGTTGTGGAGAACTTTCACCGATGTCGGGAGGAGCAAGAGAAGGAAGAGAGAGTGAGAAGAGCCGCCAAGAGAGCGCTACAGATGGAAAAGAAGAGACGAAGTGAGTATTTTAATTTTTCAATATAATTTAAAGATTTTAATTAAGGGTAATTTAGAGTTTTAATTTAAAGAAAGTAGAATTTTTTTGATAAAATTGTTGGATATTGACTGCTTTTTAATATTTTCAATAATTGTTTTTTTAATATATATTTTTATTTATACCATTGGATGTTACATGCCTAAGTAGATATATTATATACATATCGATACTAAAAAAAAATATTTCAATGAAGCCTATGTTTTTCCCGGAAATCAACCATTGTAGATGAAAAAAAACGTATACAATGTAACAAATTTGTTTTCAGAAATGCATCAAAGGCCGTACTACGCGGACTATTCCCAAACACGTCTGTTCGTGCACAACGTTGTCACGTCCAAATATTTCGACCTGGCTATAGCCGGCGTTATCGGGCTCAACGTAGTCACAATGGCTATAGAATATTACAGGATGCCGCCAGCACTTCAATATGCTTTAAAAATATTTAACTATTTCTTCACCGCCGTGTTCATACTCGAGGCCGCGATGAAACTTGTTGCCCTCGGGTTCAAGATTTACTTGAAAGACAAGTGGAATCAGCTCGATGTGATCATTGTCATTTTATCCATTGTTGGAATAGTCTTAGAAGAGCTAGAGACTAACATTATACCAATAAACCCAACTATTATGAGAGTGATGCGAGTGTTGCGAATTGCAAGGGTTTTAAAATTGTTAAAGATGGCCAAAGGGATTAGGGCGTTGTTAGATACGGTGATGCAAGCTCTTCCGCAAGTGGGCAATTTGGGGCTACTATTTTTTCTATTATTCTTTATCTTCGCTGCCTTGGGCGTTGAACTCTTTGGTCGTTTAGAATGTTCGGATGAAATACCTTGTCAAGGTACATACAGATTTATTTTTTTCTTAATCGCTTTTAGTTAGAAAATATAAATAGATAACTTTTGTATTTTTCAAATGTTTATAGGTCTCGGTGAACATGCTCATTTTGCAAATTTTGGAATGGCATTCCTTACACTATTCCGCGTAGCTACTGGCGATAACTGGAATGGTATAATGAAAGACACATTAAGAGAAGACTGCGACAGCTCTGTAGATTGCGTGCGAAATTGTTGTGTGTCTACTATTATTGCACCAATATTTTTCGTTGTTTTCGTACTCATGGCACAATTTGTCCTCGTCAATGTCGTCGTCGCCGTAAGTATCTATATTTGAATTAATAAATTTTAGTTATTATTAATAAACAATCTGTTAATGTTTTTTTTTTATTTAAAATAGGTGCTAATGAAACACCTAGAAGAATCCCACAAGCAAATGGAAGACGAAATGGATATGGACGTAGAACTGGAAAGGGAATTGGAAAGAGAAGCGGACGACGAGGAGGACCGTGCGCTGTGCCGCGCGCTGGAGCAGTGCAGCTCGCCGCCGCGGGCCCTCAACAAGGTACCCTCATTGCCTGCTAACTTCACGTACAGCGAGCCCAAAGTTCAGCCCATACCATCTCCTTGCCGTCGCCGTACATTACATTCCCATCACGCATTACTCCCGGCCGCTTTACCTCAGAGGAGGGCTTCTCTGTCTCCTCACGCGTTCGGTCGCCGACGACAAGACTCCACGGCCGACGCTCCGGCCGCTCTGTACGAGGAAGACGCCCGCTTCATTGACGCCGATGACGTCGACGAGCTGGAGCCCGGCAGTCCCCCGAGAAGGGATTCCTTCGCCCAGAACCGACGGCAACGCGTCGATAAAAGAAACTCCCTGCGCAGCGAAGAAGCGAGATTGCTTCGCCCCGCCCCCGTGCTTCTCACGGTTCCTTCCACGAGACAGAGCTTAAGAGATAAGACTAAACGCCGCCCGTCCACCGAATCCGCGACGGCGAGCGAAGTGAGCCACGCATCATTCCGATCGAAAGAAGATCCGTCAATTAAAACAGATCAACCTATAACTGAGGAAGAAAAAATTAGGATAGTCATAGCCGAAAGACGGAAGATAGACACGGGAAGGCCCGAGCCGGACGATATAGTGGAGCTGTCGGAGTGCGGCTCCTAGTGCAGGCGGGGCCGGCCGCACCAGCACCACGAGGTGTACATCTAAAGCAAGTCTCGCCCGATCCCTCTGTGCTCCGATTCCTCTCCTTATCCCTCTGAAGGACACGTGGTGAAAGACTTCGAAGCTTGAACTCGGTTGCTTCAAAGTAACGTAATAGTGTGAAAGTTTGTGAAGAGTATGTTCGAGTGGTTTTTGTGACTAAGTGTTAAAACGTTTGGAATAATTTACACTCCCTTTTTACCTGTAGATATCCTTTACCTGAGTTTTCTACTTGCGGCCGGTTCATGAAATACAGACTTTAAAAAATTAAGTTAATTAAATCGTATTGAATTAGATAGCTATTAGAACTAGTCAATTTGTGGTGGTGGTACATTTTCTACGAACGCTGGTGTTATTTTTAATCTTTATCTCGTAAATTAGTACGGTGCTTGCTGTGTAAGTTTTGTTTGTTATGTGTAAAGACATTAAACGTTTTCAATAAACCTCAACGAAATGGTGGTTTGTTAATTTATTTTTATTAATGTTTATATGTAGTCATTGTTTTAGGATCAATGTGAATGTTAAAATTGATTTTGTATATGTATAGTATTACGGGTTTCGAATCATTGAAATTTATTGTTTAAGCCATCGATGAACAAAGCCTATTGTTTGTGTATATTTAGTCGCGAGGAACTTCTAGTAAACGACTGTTTAGTATTGTAGCATCTTTTTATAATTAAATTTATGTCACTGTCACGTACCTTAAGGATTGACAACAGAACCAAACGTTCGCGAATTGAATATTTCTCTTTTTAAAAACGAAATTGTATTTTCTGAATATAAATGAATCCTATTTTCATACAGAATTGTGTAATTTAGTATTAACTATTAATACGCACATACACCTAGGAATATTTTTAAAGCCATTAGTTCCGATTGTTAAACCAAACAAATAACAAAAATGATGCTAAAATAATTATGTTGAGTTCAGTAGAAATTTTGGTAGACATAAAAAAGTGCAACAGAAAATTATGAAGTGCCAAAAATATTATATTTAATTGATTAAGATAACTTATTGTTTGGATATCCTTACTTTAGAACCAGATTCTAAAACTATGATAAATATTAACTACCTATGCAATGAATATTTTTATATTTGGTTTATCTAGTCGTTCATCAACGTTCTTACAATTATTTTCTATGTATAGTTCGCTAAATAGTAAAAGATGTTCTTCAAAACTATTCCACGCAGATTTTCATCTTTACCGATAGATATGTGTGTATATCCTGTAAGTTTCTAATATGTGTCTATGTAGTAATTGTAACAGATAGACAGTGGTACTAGTTAGGGACATCAGCAATAAATTTATACTTCGACTGTGCCTTTCCTATTTCTAATATATTATAAACTTGTGAAGTAAATGGTGGATGGTCATGGAACTCGATGTATGTAGTGTAGAAGTTACATAGTGCATTATCGATGTCACGTGTATTTAATAACTTCATGATAACTATTCTTTAAAGTCATTCTTCAATATTCACTTACCAGTCAACAAGTATATCATTCCAACAATGAAACTGTTCTCTTATAAATATTCGATTCTCTTACTTTTCAGACCAACTGACTTCGTTATGAAACTCTACGATTTTTTAAAAAGAACTTATACTTTTATTACACAACGTCTTCCAACCTTTCATACTTTACCTTAAAATTTTAATATTTTCACAGAGTATATATCTATAATTAACAATAGTTATTAAATCATTACATAATTTAGACATTCTTTTTCTTAACGAACTCTCTAAGAATTGATTAAAAGGAATTTAGTAAATTAAGAATAGTATTTTCGTGATAAAAGAAAATTTCGTGATAATGATGTTTATTTTTTCGGTACTGACTGTATAATATTTTAAGAAGTATGAACAATGTTCATTAGTTGAGTACATCTGTTAACGTAGCTGGCCATCGCCAGAGTTACGACATGTTAGGTTGAAAAATAAATTATTAAATAAATATGCATGGCTTTTATTATATATCCTGCCCTCAACCTTGGCTGCTCGAGCCTTTGCCCAAAGGACTTGACCTTCCACAACAAAGACGCCACAGCTCGGACGCCTCTTGAGTCTTGAAAATTTAAAGGCAAATGGAATCAAAAAATTGCGTAACATAATGTAGATTATTAATTAAATTATAAAATTATATAACATGTTTAACAAAACACAGGAAATGAAGCTGATGACATGTGGACAAGATTAGCAAAACAAACGGAACTCAATAATTAGTATCCATAAAATGCAGTGTGGCATGTGTTACTGTTTCCATAAAAGATAGCTATCAAACAACCAACGCCAAAGAAAAATAAAAAATATTTTATCAGCAATACATAAAAATTATAAGCAATTCTGCACTAAAACAAATCAGTAGTATAAAGGTATACTTATGCTATTGAAAAAAAGCATGGATATCTTTATTACATAAACGAGTCACGAATAACAAAATTAACTGCCTCACCAGGGACAAAGGAGAGATCGCACGAAATTGAGTTTGACGACAATCTTTGCCAGCATCGTACCTTGTTAGCAGGCTCTTACAATCTTATTTGCATAATTCCTCGAAACGAATTGTAATGGGTGCTTTATCGTGTTAACAATATAATACTTTTCGCACAAACAGCGTTGGTAATGCGTACTTAGTAAAACATCTGTTTGAAGAAAAATCATAATACCTACATACACTATATCCTTTTATATTAATTTTTATCGTTTGATATTGCACATACAAAACATAATAATCAATAAAACCAGTTTTATTTTATTTAACATTAATGTTAGAAACGTATTACCCGCATCGTGAATTTTAAAATTGATCTGTTGTCTTCACTTACTCTGATATTTGCGGAAGTACTATTTTCATATCTGTAATTTGTTCAATGTATTTGTCAGTCGCGCCTGTCTGGAGCCAAAGCGAGGCCTCTGACCTATATACAACTTGGAATTTGTTTCCTTTCCAAACTCATTTTACACCACTTAAGAAACCGCGTGGGAGAATTTTTTGTTATCAAGTAGACCTTTATCGCGATATTCTCGATGCCTTCTATTTTTTCCATATACAGATCCGACTCTACTATTTTCATGGCATGACTTGTTATTTGTGTAGTTTATCAAAGATTAATAAATTCAGCTCTAAAACTTTATCTACATGAAATAAAAGACGCTAATTGTGCTAAATTTATGGAGCAAAATATTCTCCAAATACTTAATTTAATAAACTGTCTTAAAAGTGTCAACTAATTACAAAGATTTCACGATACAATGGTTAATTAAATTAAATTCTAAGGCCCCGTATCCTGAACAGCTTTTGATTTCTCCCGAGACACTAATTTATTCAGCGTAAATATATTTTTCTTCGTGAATTACTTTAATTAAGTTAATTACGGATGAATGAAATCAATAATAGCCAAAATTTTTCGATGATCTTCATTAATTAAATACAAGACAAAAAAATTAATAAGAATCGTAAGGTAAATTGTTTGTTGGAAAATTTTACTAGTGTTTTTTATTTGTTTCCATGTAATAATATTACTGTTTCGATAAAACACAAACTTTTCGTGTTCAACTTTTACATAACTAGGGGCATAGCCACATAAGGTTCAAAGAATTTTATAAGCCCACAAAGACACATCATATAGCTATGAGCATTGAGCAGGTTCACATTCAACTAGATTAAGTGATTAGATAATGATGATGCAACTAACGCTTGAATACGGCTCTATTTTGTTTAACAGTAACCATTGTAGTGTGTACAAAATGTGTGTACCCTATCTCCAAGCGATTGAAAGCAGACCGCACTTGACACAGATTGCCTTATAGCAAATTCATGTATTCAGTAAATTTATATGGATGTGCGATTTAGCACCTGGATCGTAAAAGAAATTCATAGCGTGATATATTGTAATTTTTATTAGCCAAACATCTGGAATGATTACGTAACTGCGTCAGATATCTTCCTGGACTATTATATGTATACCTTCATATAATTTTATGCGAATTGGTTGATATACATTATTTTTACCACGCATTGTATTAATCGTGATACGGAAGCGACCATGAAAATTTCTTTTGCAAATATTATTTATAGCCCGATAAAATTAAGCCGAAAATGGGCCAGACAAGAATATAAAAGACAGAAAATGCACTTTTATATACCAAACTACCTATTAATTTGGTATGTAGGTAGCCCCGCACGCGTATGAATGTCCCGTTTAAGTTTGTTAAAAAATATTAAACTTACTGTTAGAATAAAAATGACTAAATAGTGTAGGTAAAGTTTTCCTGTAGAAATGCATATTTATCTACCCATACCATCTTACCATCCATAGGTACCTATGGATTAGCACAAAACTATGAAATTCTAAATTTATTAAACATTTTCTACCCTATCACAAGGTTGGCACTTTGCTAATCTAAATTTATATAGGTCCTCAATAAGTCCTTAATTTTGCAGGACTCCAATTACGGTCTCAGTGTCCTGTAGATAGGCCCTGTAGTACCCACATAAATCAAAAAGCCTAATTTGATTTGAGCTTTGTTATAGACAAACAACTAATTTTATAGTTGTTGAAAACTGCAACAGTAGGTTTAAATTCCTTTATATTGAATACTAGCGGTCCGCCCCGGCTTCGCCCGTGATACATGTTTACGTTTTCTCTAAACAAGAACCATCCTCGTACTTCAAGATATTATATAATAAAAAAAGAATTATCGAAATCGGTTCAGCCGTTCTCGAGTTAAGCGCTTACCAACACATTTTGGGATTCATTTTTATATTATAGACTAGCTTGTTTCCACACAAAATAACTAATGGCATATAATCATTTATTCGCCACCAGCCAATAATAATTCAATTCCAAAATTCATTTTACCATCACGTACTGCAAAATCTATGTGACGCTACGTGACTACGACTAGCCAAAGATATTTTAGCTGCACTTTTGGAGTGCTCCACTACAATCGTCCAATTTGAAGACAACGGCTGCATTGAGGGATTTTCGAGACTGAAAATGCGAAGCTATCAAGATTTTCAGTTGAAAATCCGCACCATTCGGCGCCAAATATGGGCTATTGAACCACAATCATTTGTCATTTTCAGTTGCGAGTAAAGTCTAAATCCAAAGAAAACTACAACAAAGACGAAAAAAATGGTGGCTACTACTGGATATTGCATTGATAAAGGTATAGGCATATCGTACGTTGTGCGACATGTTTACAAATTCGAACACATGGGAATACATGTCTGAATGCAGCCGTAAATGTAATAGCAACTTAGGTGTTTTCTCTTATTTTATTTCACCTAACACCTCCTAAACAAACTTCTTATCGTCCATTACAGTCCCTTTACCATTAATCCCTTCATTTTCATTTACCTTCAGTATAGACCCTAGTACCGCAGTACAATAGCCTTTTATTAAAAGTACCGAAACATTACGACCCCGAAAAGGACACACTAAAATCTAAAAATAAGTAGGCCACCTTAAACATACTTCGCTCATGATGGTCTATGAACAGTAGGTAATCCATACTAATATTATAAATGCGAAAGTAAGTCTGTCTGTCTGTCTGTCTGTTACTCAATCACGCCTAAACTACTGAACCAATTTACATGAAATTTGGTATCGAGTTATTTTGATACCCGAGAAAGGACATAGGCTACTTTTTATCCCGGGAAAATGACGCAATCCCGGAAAACCCACGGGAACGGGAACTATGCGGGTTTTTCTCTGACAACGCGGGCGAAGCCGCGGGCGGAAAGCTAGTATCTTATAATGTTAATTTTAAACGGGGCCAAGTATTTAACATTAATAAGATCTATGGTCCATTTCTTTTCTATTCGTTTGTTAAATCATTTATTCAAAATTAATAAACTATTTCGGTTTTCACTAATGTTATATTTAACAATATGTTTTCAATATGTCTTAATACTTTAATATTTAATCAAACATCTCTTTCTACTGCTGTATCTGAGGAAGCTTAAATATATGCAATAGTTTTTATATAAACTAGAAGCAGCACGGAAAATCTTTACCGAAATAATATAACCTACTAACTAAACACTGAAACGTACCTTGCTGGAGAAGAAAAGATAAACACATCCTAAATTAAACATAACATAAACGTGTTTAGTTTAGTCCTTTCACAGAAGGTCACAGCTTTAAGTTGGGTAAGTTAAATGTCTACCTTGTGTGATTTAAAGACATCTTCGATAAGTATTTGACAATTTACGAATTTAAAGTACTGAAAAATTTTACTTCGTTATGTAGTTGTTTACATAAGGTTTACATAATGATTTCAAATTACAATATTAAAATAAAAAAACTGTAGCATGATTATAGAACCAACACTTACCTAATTAAATGAATCCCAAACACTGTTAGTTATGAAGAAGATTATATTGTATGTATTGGCATAGAATTAACCCCTCAGCTGTCGCGGCGCGCCGCGCCGAAAAGGTGCTGTCTGTCGGGAAAATTCGAGCGTTCGGCGCTGATTTGCCGATTTTTTTCGATATTAATAAAATATATAATAATATAATAATATTATAAATTTTTATTATTATTTATTATTAATTTATATTGTTATGATATAAACTTTAACCTGTGAGACTCTTGTAAATTTTGATGCTAGCTAGATAACTAAACTTTATAATAGTTACCTTACTTACTCCCTGGCATGTTTATTTTACTTATTAGAAGCATTTTTTCCCATACATTTTGAATAAATGTGACATTGTAAAGAAAAATACTCATAAAAAAATAATATCAAGGTATTTTAGATTTTTATTTTTGTATTTTCATACTAGAATAGACAATCTTTTGAGTGAATATAACAAAAACATAGGTTTATTTTATAAAAATTCGAGAAACTTGAGTATGAATATCATCGTTTACGCATGAACATAAGCGGACGTGATCCCCAATCATGTTCATACAAATAGAGACTTTACAGGGTGCTCCAAAATTACAACATTTCAAAATTTTTTGCTACTTGTTTTTATTTTTATTTTAATCAAAACTTGATAAAAACTAACAGTAATTTTTACTTTTTGGAAATATTTAGGTTTTTATTAATGTTTAAAAATCGTCTTATTCCTAAATGACGTCATTCTTATGGTGGCCTTTGTTCTAACGTCTGTATGTATAACGTCTCCACATCAATTTTAATTCTAATTTATTTTCTCTTACAATTTGCGATTAAGAAAATATTTTTGTGGTAACAATAGCATTATGAAGAAATGCTTTTTTTTCTTTTATGCTCTTAATTATCTATACATATAATAAATCTGTAGAAGGGTCAATTCTGTACATTGAAAATATTGAAAATATAAATAGCAGTGTTACTGGATCGATACCAAGCCCAAATATTTGATTAAAAAAATTTTTGTCTGTCTGTCTGTCTGTCTGTATGTGAAGGCATCACGTGAAAACTAACTTTCGATTTCGATTTTGGTATAGTTATACCTTATTATCCTGGGCGTAAAATAGGATACTTTTTATCCCGGAAAAATACGTAGAAAAAAAATCTTAATTTTTCCGCGCGGACGGAGTCGCGGGCGGAAGCTAGTAATAGTATAAAATGAAATGTTGTCCAACTATAAATCGAAAGGCACTGTATCCATTCAGAAAAATGTCTAAGCTGTACAAATGTGAAATCTACATTTAATTATACCATAACTTAATTATAAACCGTTACATTTAATTTATAAATCAAAAATTTACGGAAATTTGAGTTTGAAACATTGTTTATAAAATACAGCTTATGTAAAGGATAAAAATCAATAAACTTAAAGATTCAGAATAAATAAACAATTACTTAAAAATGATATACATCTAAATGATATAGTTATCATTCTAAAAATCAACAAATAATAGGAATCAGTAAACATACTAAATGAAAATCATTATATTATGTCCCTAGTCGTATAGAAGAAAGAATTGTATCATATCATTGTTCTATTTTAAAAAAATGAACGTTATGCCTTAATAAAATTAACGCTCCCAATCCTATTTATGCATATAAGTTAGCCACGCGTTACGCAAATAATTTAGTCCCTGGGGTAAATTAGCTTATGAGTAAATAAATAGTACAGAGATTCTCTAAAAAAATATCAATCATCCAAAGGATTGAAATAATAGGTAAGTACTTAAATAATTTTTATTTAACTGATAGCAAAAAAATTGTTATGAAGCTTTGTGTCTGTACTATTTATATACTCATGTGGTTGTAATGTGTGATGTTGACGCCAACATTGGCCAATTAATAGGAATATTTGCAACTTAGCACAAATAACGTCGAACAGAACGAACTTCTGTTCATTATTTCTTGTAATATATCGAACACAACGACCGCCTTGAGACGACGATTTATTACCACGAGGTTCCACTTGAATTTGATCAGGAAAGTGATGAAAGCTCCAATCCTCCTCCAATCTAGTTTTTATTTTACTTCAATACATGCAGTATTTCCAAGCATATTGTAATTAAGATATAAACTAATCGGTAAAATTGTATTAAAATCGGTTCAGTAGTTTAGTCCTAACTACTAAGTCCGTAGTACACAAATGGCATGGAACTTAAAAATATTTTGATTGGAATAAAATAAAACGTAATGTGTAGAATTTCATGAAGAATCCTGGTATCAGGAATTAAAAGCTGCAAATTCCCAGACACTGATCGTGTAAGTATTATTATCTGTTCATTTGACAAAGTATACAGAGTTATATTTTCTTGATTACAAATACTGTTACGTCCTATTGTTAAAGTAAGCCTTGGAGTGTCTTGTCTTCCATTGCCACAAGGATCGTTGTTCCATTTGAATTCTCTTTTATTGATACTCAAATGCTTACGAATCGGAAAAAGGTAATCCTATCAAATAGTTACTTAGATATTTTTATCTTCAAATGAAATTTAAAATATCAAGGTGGAAGTTTATTTAGGGTTACCTAACAAATAAGTAATTATTGACTATGTAATTTTAGACAGCAATGTGATATTATCAAATAAAAAAATTGCTTTCTTCTTCTGGGTAATAGAAGCAGTTTTGACACCAAAAATACAATAATTGTTATCGCTAGTCATTTACAAAATCAGAGGATAGATTTATATTTTCACGCGTACGGCAAATGATGCATTTAATTCGTTTTATTAAATCTGTAATGTTCCAAGGCTATTTAAAGTCATGAATGCAAAAAAATAATCGTCTTCAGACAGCGATCTACATCTATAACGTTCTGCCTACGAATGTACTACATAAAGTACATAAGAATAAAAAAACTCGCACTCCGAGGGCTCCGAACAAACCAATTTTTTATTATGTTGTAATCCTAAAATTTTATGATTTTCGAAATTATTCCTCAATCTGCGCTATAAGAGCTTATTTTACCCCAATTTTAAAACTCTACGTACACGGGAAGTACCCTGTAGGTGTCGATTCCCTTGCTAATGTCAAAATTTGCGAAAATTTGCAGCATAAACGGCTGTATCTTTTGATTGCGTTGGTTTATAAGTTTGATTTTTTCGCAGCTTCAATCGACTCAAGTAATCAATATAAATTTCAGTTAAATGTCACATTACGCGCTCCTTATAAAATGGGTCTTGACAGACAGACAGACAGATGGGCAGATGGGATGGGCAGACGTAATCTTATTAGGGTTCTGGACCCTTAAAAACCAAACCCTTTGGGATGCAGACGTTAATACTGCAATTTTTAGCAAATTTTGACATTTGCAAGGCAATCAAAACCGACAGGGTACTTCCCAATTACATAAAATCTTTAAATTTGGTAAAAAGCAATGTTTTATAAAAACAGATATAAGAATAATTGCAAAGAACATGATTTTTTAATTGCCATTTACAAATAAAAAAAGTACCTACTTAATAATTTCAACTTTCAACTAATATGAACGCCTACGTGTATTAACTTGATATTCACATTTAAAACTCAGATTTACAATTTAAAAGATACCTACAGCATAATAAAAAAAATAAGTTTGTACGAAGCCCTCGGTGCGCGAGTCCGACTCGCACTTGGCCGGCTTTTTATTTTTTCTGAAACTTAAGGTTCCCCAATAAATAATAATATGTTGTATTTGTATGAAGGTAAGAATATGTTGTACAATTAAAGTGTGAAATTTCTTTTTGAATTTGTCCTACACAAATTACATAGTATCACTTTGTCCTATATATAGGTCATAGTGAAAACCATTGTTCCCTTGTTCATTGTTGTTTCTAGGTTTTTTTACTATTTTTCCAGCATATATACACTTTTAACCATAATATACTAAAACTAAATGAATTAAGAAAGAAAATGTGTCTCTGGAATTTTTTCGTAAGCAGGTTACGGACTATAATTTTTGTAGTTGATTATGTATATCGTTTTTAACCTGAGGACAATTATAAATACCACAAAAACGATACCTTTCAATATAAACAAAACATATTATCATGTACATTTTATTTTGTATGAAAATGAAAAATTTAATTGAAGACGAAATTTAAAAAATAGTGACGTTGAATTTGTGAACATCCTGTATGCGGATTTTACGGGGAAATTATTGTCGGTTTTGATTTGAAAACGAAATATCTCTAAAATGGAACACAGTATCAAATTTTGAATTATATCATTAAAATCTTCATAAAATTTCTCGTAAAATGATGTAAAGAACAAATACAATATGTAAAAAAAAATATGATTTACCAGGGGTCAAAAACTAAGCAACGTACAGTTAAGTGATAGATACATATTTGAAACCATTATTTATGGTATAATTGTTGGTAATTTTCATTATGTCGGCACATAAACATTAGGTTATATAGTCAATAATAATAAAAAGACCAATAAATAATTACCGTTTTTCAACTTTCCGCAAAATTTTACATTTTGTAAAACTTTAAAAGTTAAAAGTTACTCGACTAAAGTATGACATAATTACTGTTATATTTCGAATATTTATCGGTCAAATTATTATTGGATGGACTTTAAATATTCAGTAATTCATAAGCTATCAACTAAATAGTCGTTTATGCAGATTTGAACTATATTTGCGTTACAATGAGCCAATTTCCAACCGGCGGTGATTTGGCACAGATCTGTGCCCCGACAGACTACGGGTACAAAATTTTTGGCACAGATCTGTGTTCCGACAGACGAGGGTTTAATTCAATCGTACACAGGAGGATACATTGAAAGAAACCTTTGACGTATATTTATATCAGGATTGCTAGCCTCCACGTGGATTGATGAAAGAGGCTGTCAATATATTATATCCACTCATATACATCGGGCAGTCAAGTGGATATAGTATACAATAAGTAAGTATAAACACGGGTTTAATATTTTATAATTAGTCTGCACAGAAATCAGAAATTCTTATCCTAGAATCTAGATAACTTAAATTCTTAATATGAACTATTAAGTTCATAAAAAAAATTACAGTAAGGACAAAAGATAGTACCTACCTACCTACCTAGGTAATAAGTTTTTTTCAAAACCAACGACTAATACATACCTACAAAGGAAATGACACTAACATATTGTATGCTCTAGTATTTTTTATTTATTTATTCTCATATTCAAATTTAAATGACTGAAATAACACGTTAAAAAGGGACATTTTCAAGGAAAGTTTACGTAGGATCGCATTATCCCCTATAGAAACTTTTATGTTCATTTAGTAATATAAACTTTGTTATTTCATTATTCGTTATATTATCAAGTACATAATTAAATGCAAGACTTTATATTTTAAGGTAATATCTACCTCCTACCTATATTATTCTGTTTTATTTGATATCTTCAGGGAAATCAACTAAGTTTCCTTAATTCTCTCTATAAACTAATAAGTGAATCTCTAACTAATCAGTGAATCTAACAATAATAACAAACTTGCTGATGAGACTTTTTGAAATGTATGTTCAAATTTGTGAAATCCGTTGACTATTTAATAAATCAAGAGGAATGCTCAGCACCACGGTACACTGTTCAAACTAAGTTAGCAAATATTTAGGCAACCAATTCAAGATAATGGAGAGGGTCAGTTGTAAGAACAGTTCCTTGATATATATGAATCCTTTAAGACCCCACACTTACGGTTTTAACGAATGACGCATATTAGATGTGCTTTCATTGACCTGAGAATCAAAACTTTGTACCTACATAGAAATGAGCATTTAGGAAGGATAAATCTTATTATTTTATAATTATGTACAATATTTCTTGCGCTCATTCTCACAGATAGAACAATCTATTTTATGCTTATTTAGTTTGTTTACCAAGAACACGATGGTATGAATTTGTAAATTAATAACACATTAATAAGGATTTTTAATGTAGTTTCCGTATTTAGGAATTTTATTGACGTATCGAGGGTCGCTTCTGGCAGCAACATGAGTTGTAATTTCCGCACGACTCACAGTAATGGTGATCGACGTTTTAACTTCATTTCGACACTGAATTACTGCACCACACATTATTATATTTTAATGTGATTGGTTTTAATAGATTTTCAATTTTCAGCTAGTCGTAAACCTTTTGCATATTTCAAAGATTTATTAACTCACGAGTATAAACCTTAATTTAAAAAATATATTAAAAAAAACATTAATATGAAATAGTTAGGGAAACTTTAATGAATATTATTTATTTTATAGGTACTGTATATGTGTAGGTATTCGTATTCGTATTTCATTCATTATGTCTTTCTAAATCATAATATTCCTTTGATAAGCATCAAAAACGTGTTAATAAATACATTTTCCTTCTTGTCTTTTTCCTAAAATAATATTTAGGTACTATTTATTAGTTACTATTCATTATTATTTACTATTTATTGTCTATACTTATTCAAACTATCAGTTTTAAAAATAATCATTTAAAAAAAGAATTCTATTAAATAACAACCATATCGTTTCTGATTCCCAAGACACCGAATTACAAGTTAATGACAAAGGAACATTTTCCAATTACGTTCACATCAGTGCTTACGAGCGTCGGGACGAATAATTCAATAATACAAGATGTCGTTAAATAGCAAGCTCTCATATTTCCTTCCTTTAAATCTCGACGTAAATCAACGTTTCTTTCTGCAGGTAGAATATGTATATCTATTGTTCTGTATGAGTAACGGATTTTCTTCCATGCGAAATAAAAAAAATGCCTTATCAACAAGTGAGACTAATGTTCATTAGAAAATTATTAAAAATGTTAAAGGCATGCCTTACTCCAGCACAATGTGCCGTTTGCCAAGTATTAATATTATATTCCTTGTACCTACTTATACATGTGTTACTATATAATAATGCACTTTATAATAATAACAGTAATAAATAACTAAATCATATAGCAAGCACAATACAATTTTAACGCGAAGAAATATAACAAGCTCACAACTAACTTTCATCAGCAGGAAATTAAAAATCTAGAAAGCTTATAACTTATTCAATTCAGCACGCCTCAAGCATAGCCGTAACTTAAGAAAAGTATGAAAAGTTAAATATTACAGAGAAGGTACTAAACGTTTTTAGTACATAATTATTTTCAGAAGATTTATAAATATAAAATATGCTTAATAACAATTTTTCAGTGGATTTTATTCTATAATTTCTTATTTGTCACATTGTGTGTGGCATAGGTTATATTCATCATTATGAAATGTTTAGTCTAAATTTCAAATTCTATATAATATGCATGATTTGTTTGGTGCTTTTCAAAGCGAACATTCATTATTAAATGCATTTATGCTTTGTCTCAGTGATCATTATATCATATCCTATTATATCTCATATAATAATAAATACTATTATAAATAAGTATGTTAAAATATATTCCATAAAGGGTACGGCGAAATTGGTAGGAAATAAGGCTAATATTGGAGATCAATATTCTGACACACGAAGAGTAACGGAAGCATTATCGAAAATCTCATTAAGTCGGTTTGGATGTAAATTTGTATGATCGAGGCGAGTATCAGATGTTCGAACGGAATCTATATCACGACCGCTGCTATTTCAGCCCGGATATTATAAGTCATTACTCGATTTTATCAATGGAAAGTGTTATTACAATTAATGGCTTCTTGCGTTGTAGGACATGTTGTCTGTATTTATATATGGGTAAACTTGCTAGATTATAAAAATAAGTAGGTAATTTATGGAATATTGTAGGTTAGGCATATATGTTAAGAATTAATTAAAAAAATCCCGCTTACTCATCTATGCGACAAAGCTTTTTTTCTTCTGGTGACTGGTGTAGGTACCTATGTTCTAGGTTGGGATAGCTTCATTAGTAGTTAATTGTATTTAATATGTTTAAAATGTACATTATATAGAGTATTTATATAGAGTACTTATAGAATGCTTAAAAGGTTATATCGGAATCGGTAAATGTAGAGCATAATGCGACGCCCAAAAATAGTGAAAGTTTTGGGCGGCTCACGTCGCTAATTGGATGTCTTAGTTAAACAATTAATTTGCTCACAATCGCAAAGTTTGCTTTGAAATTATGCTGCATATAAGCTTTACCGGGTGACGCTGTTACGAGCTAGATTTTCTTTCCTTTGGAAAAACGTACAGGGTATCCATTTTGCTTTATGCAAAATTCATGCATAGAACGCTTTCATTACATTTTCGTCAAAGGTATTAAAGTTCTGTTATAAATTTCGCCGTAAGGAGAAGGAAAAATATTGTTTTAGATTTTGTGAATGGATTAAGGTAAGAGTACTTACCTGTTTAATTCTCTTTAGGAAATGGAAAGATAAGGATTAAACAAAAATGATAAAAAATGACTGTCATCCTCTCCGAAGTACCTATGAGATTGAAACGAAATGATAATTAAACTATAGATTCGCTACCTATTTATACCTATATATAAATTTTTTAATTTATCCAATATTCAGAAACATAGTCAATTCTGAAATTATTATAGCTAAATTTACAGAGTCGATGCTTTGAAACAAAATATGAACGTATCTAATAAGATTAGAGAGATGAAGTAGAAAATAAAACCTTACATGTAGTATTCTACATAAAATTCCAATACAACTTTCCAGATCCTCTCATAAATTACCTACATCAATAAACAAAGATTTTCAAATAAATTGTGTGCTCAAGACAAAAATATTGTTATTTTCTCACATAAAGTAAACAGATAAAGAGCTAGAAATGAACAAATAACAAAATTTTATTATATACTAAGAACAAAGGTATAGGAATCCGCGCTTATCAACAATACATTGCTTATTCATTTCATTTCGGCTCGGAAGAATGGCTTTTTAAAAATTAACGCACAAGTCGCCGTCCATTGTACATTTCATACATTGTTCTATATATTCTGCATTTTTACGAATTTAATATTTAATAAATAAGATTTACTTACACACATAATACAGCACTTAGCATATTTCATCTTGGTTTTCAGTAAGATGAAACCATCAAAGGCACAGTAATAAATTGTATGCTTCCTATAACTATGCTCAATATTTTTAATACCTATAACTTATTCAGCATCGATATCTTAATTATAAAAACTTCCTTATGACATGCTAAATTTTACTGTACGCAGTACGAATATTTAAGCTAATTGGCATAAGTAAGCACTAAGCACGTAGTTTTCACAAAGCTACCGAAACCCTTCTAGTTTCGAGAAAAACAACTCTATTACATAATAATAATTATTATGTATCCTATATTTCATTGAGAAGCAGGACTAAGAATCAAGATTCCAATTGGAGCAATGACTATTAGACAATAGACGCCGGTATACAGCTTTATTGGCTGCTTCATGGTGTGTTTTATTGTAGTACTTCAAAAAACATTACCATATCTCTACGACGATATAAAACTCGATGTTTGTCGATCATGCAATCTGTTTCTAGTTTAGTCGTAGAATGTGAAGTAGCACTCTAACCTGAATTATGATCATCAATAACAGAACTAGGTATAATAAATTCCGTAGGTCCTCAAGATTATTTTTCAATGAGCAAAACTTGCATCAATAAAAGAAGGATAGTATAAAATAAATCCATTATACAGGGAAGAGATTTTGAAATTATGAAATATCTCATTTAACAACATACTGAAAACAAGGCCTCATATAATAGTGCAGTATAATTATGAACAATATAGTATAATTTTGAACAATAATTATATCACCAAATTTACGAAGCAGAAATAAATAAATGAAAGTGGTTGTGTAAAATATTTCAGTATGTAAGTAAGAATGTCCGGCCAGTGATTAACGAGGTGGGTAATTTGTGCGATGGAGGTCGGGAACATTACTAACCTCAGCTGGATTTCCCAATAGATTTGTTTATTTCAATTAAATGAACCTTAGCTCACTATTAGAAGAGATGTAATTACGTAACAGCCTCGGGATTTTGTTTTGGTTTAGATGCAGGTAAAGGTTGGTTAGATGGTGCAAGACACAGTATTTATTCTGGTGTTCTTATTGTAAGATAATTATAATTTTGCACTAAAGGGCAGGTGACTTGACTTAATATAGTTAGTTACCTAATACGAAATTTTGCATGAAAAAGTAGACCTATATTCTACCCATACATTAAAATTATGCTTTCAAAACACATTCCCAATAACATCTTTTACCTAAGTAATAAGTGATTCCCAGAAGTTCCAGTCCACGAACAAATAAGCTTCTTCAGAATGAAGTCTACAGGTAATCTTCCCAAAGACACGATTTCTATGTAAAATTTCTTAACCTTCAAGTCATACTTAATATTTCAACGAAGAATTATGAGCAATGTGATTTGATAAATGCCCTACGAAAAGGAGAGAAATTTTCTGCCTCCATAACTTGAACAAATTGGATCAAAGTAATATGAATGGTTTCAAGATTTATAGGTTTCACCAAATGTTGACCTTCTGACCAATAAAAACGTAAGGTTCTAGACAAATCGCTAATTACAAAAATATAAGCAATGTTAACGACGAAATCTAGCTATAATTATTTAATAAAAACGAGGATATTATTACGAGCTGGCGCAAAAATATAAAAACAATTCTGCGTAAAAACAGAAGTCATTTTATTTACCAGTCTCTAGCGAGGGGGTGCAGATAAATCACCCACCCGCTGTTCCTAAGCACCTAATTTAAAGTAATAACTACATTATTATATTGAAATAAAGGCCAGAGAAAAAACACAAAATGAGAGTGTACTTATCTAAACTAACTATACCGACATAATATGTATACACCCGAATCGATATTGCAATATTAAAAATATATATTTTAAAGTTTTTATTTGTGTGAACATAGAATATGAAAAAGGCTTGCACAAATTTTAATCCCAGTCCATCCGAAAAGGCTTAAAATACGTATGACGTAGTTTTAATTTTATTGCATTTGTATTCAAAGTGAATATTCTATTTGACAGTAACACAGTGATTACTTATCCTTCACTGGGACTCATGTTGATGGAATTTCACTTATTTCGATGATATTTTAGGTAATTATTTTGAAATAAAAATTGAGTCTGGCACCTATTTAACAACGAAAAACACGTCTTGCAATAAAAAATGTATGTCTAATGGATCTATCTAAAGGCAAACGATTAAAAATTACGCGTTAAAAAATGACTTTAAATTAAGGATATTTTCCTGTGCAGATAAGATGCGCACTAATAAACGCAACCACTGCGGCCAGCCAGACAGCCCGGACTATAACCGAAATAGCAAGAGGAACAGCATATCAAAGAACCAACTATACTAAAATGCTCACTTGTCAACGTTGCTACCTCCTAGAATAGTAGGTATAATTCTGCTAATCTTTTATCTTAACTCAACACATTCTTGTCATCAGGCTTTGTCATTGGTTGTTAACAAAACAAGGCATGTAACATTATACAATATGAATAACTCTCAACTTTCCTTGTTTATATTTATACAATTCCATACATTCGCTTTGTAGTGTACACGTAAATTGTAAAACCGCGCATTCAACAGGTAAACTGGAGTTTGAGCATACAAAAACTTCTGTTCTCTCAACAACAGCTACGCTTACGTTTTATTTGAACGTGGGGGAAATGACGAAAAATATAAAAAGTAGTTAAGGAAATGGAAACCATTATGTTTCAGATAATAATTTTTAATTTGTTGATGTTGAGTACAAGTATTTTATAATTTTATGGGAACATTTTATTGGCTCATTACCATCTTGCATGAACATAATGTAGATTTAACCTTTTTTTTTTTTTTTTTTTTTTTTTTTTAAGTGGGGAAATCTTGCATAGATACCCACGGCGTCCGGGGAAAGGGCCGCGGGTTATGTCGGATTCCTACCGACCAAAACCCCACTGTGTTCCGTCAAGCCACATAAACGACGGGGCCACGGGTATAGGTAGAATTCTTCCGTGACCCCATCAGCAGCTGCCCGTCTCCAGGCCGACACAAACTATGAGCCCGCCAGCTCTTACCTCATAGGGCGGCGTGAACGGAGCACGTCTCACGCCGCCTCATCTCACCGGACGATGGACTAAATCCCCGCTCCATCGCCCGGCGCCCCTCGTTAGGGAGGCTGGTTGCGGCCGCGTAAATCAGCCGCAGCGCGACGACGACGCCCAATAGGACGTCGGCGCCGGATCGGGTCTGCGTGAGGATCCCTCTCGCGAACCCGCTCCGCCTCCTCTTTCCGCGAGATCACGTCCTCGGAGAACGTGATCACCGCGCGCCAGGATCTGTCGCTACCCACCATTGCGCGAACAATGGAGGGCAGAGAGAGATCCGACCCGACGACCGCGACCAAGCGAGCTCGAGGCTCGACCCACGCGGGGCACACGGCAAGAGTATGATCTGCCGTGTCCTCCGGGCAGGCGCACCAGTGGCAAGCCATGCTGGGCTCCCTCCTCGCGACTTTACACAGGTACCGCCCGAAGCAACCGTGCCCGGATAGCACCTGTGTAAGGCGGAAGGTTATGGCCCCATGCCGCCTTTCGCACCACTCTTGCAGAACCGGTCGAATCGCTGCAACCGTCCGCTCTCCAGCGCTGGGCTCTTCAAGCCGGCGTTCCCACTCCCGGAACCGCCGGTCGATAGCCTCAGCCCTCCACTGCTCGACCTCCTCGTAGGATGGGGTGACTCCAAGCGACTTAGACGTTGAGACGCGGCGATACACGTCCGCAAGCATCTCGGCGTCCAGTTCCCACGGGGGCGTCCCGGCCATCACGCACGCTGCCTCAAATGACACCGTGCGATACGCCCTCACTACTCTAAGCGCCATGACCCGCTGCGGTCTCCGCAGGAATGGCCTATTACGGGCGCTTAGAGCGTCCGCCCAGATGGGGGCCCCATAGAGGGCCATGGAGCGGATAACGCCTGTATACAAACGGCGGCACCCACTCCTAGCACCCCTAAGGTTCGGGAGCAGACTTCCCAGTGCCCCAGCCACCCCTACAAGACGGGGGGCGAGGCGACGGAAGTGCTCCACGAACTTCCATCGGCTGTCCAGCACAATGCCTAGATACCGCATCGTGGATCCGACCTTGATGGGCACTCCGCTCACCTGGATCTCCGATCCAGCGCTGTGTAGCCTTCGACGGCCGGGAAAGAAGATGGCCTCCGACTTCTCCAACGCTACCTCCAGACCCAGACGCCGAATGCGACACACCACATCCGCCACCCCCGCTGCAGCCAGGAGAGCCGCCTCACTATACGTTGCCCCGCGCGCGGTCACCAGGGTATCGTCCGCGTAACAGGTTACGCCGACCCCTGGGAGATTTGCGGCGCGCAGGACCCAGTCGTATCCAATGTTCCACAGGAGGGGTCCGAGGACTGAACCCTGTGGAACACCGCACGACACCCTCCTCTCGCTCCACCCATCCTGAGTAGGATACGCCACAACCCTGTCCGAAAGATATGATCGCAGTAGGCGCATCATATATTCCGGAACGCGGTGAAAGTGGAGAGCATCTAGAATCCTGTCCCACGGCAAGGTGTTGAAGGCATTGGCGATATCCAAGGACACCGCCAGAACAACCTCGCCGCTCTCAGTTGCGCTCTCCACGGTCGCCCTCACACGCGATATGGCATCGAGCGTAGACCTACCTCGGCGAAAGCCAAATTGATTGCTGCTGAGGTCTGGACCTATTCCCTCCAAATGGTTGACGAGGCGAGCTGCGAAAACGCGCTCAAAAAGCTTGCTCACCTCGTCAAGCAACACAATAGGCCTGTAAGCAGTGGGTGAGTTCTGCGGGCGCCCATCCTTCCTCAGCAGGACCAAATTCCCGGTCTTCCACCTCCGGGGAAATTGGCCCTGCCGAAGGCAGGCTGAAAATAGCCGCTCTATACGGGGTCCGAGAGCCTCCATCGCCAGCACCCAAGCCCGACCAGGGATTCCGTCAGGGCCAGGAGCGGTGTTCTTCTCCTTAAGTCGACCCACCGCTGTCTCTACTTCATCTCGGGTAACAGCCGGAACGGATATACCCGCAGGCTCCTCCTGTTCTTCTGGCGTCGCCGTCCTTGTCGAAGGCGAATTTCTTCCCCTTTCTGGGAACAGGGTTGCCACTATCTGCTCCAGCAGGCAAGGCTCGAGGGACTGAGACAGGGGAGGGGCCCACGGACGAAGCTTCTGCCTTACCCGCTTGTACGGCCGTCCCCACGGTTCTCGATTTAGGCCCTCGAGCATCTCATCCCAGGCCCGGTCCTTGGCGCTGCCGATTGCCTCCTGTAGATCGGTCACGCACTGCTTATAAGCGGCATATAGGCGCGTTTCCTCCCCCTCATCGCGCAATCTCCGGCGCCGGTGTCTAGTGTACGCCCGCCTCGCAGCCACGCACGAAGTGCGCAGCTGGGCGATTTCGGCAGACCACCAGTACATCCGTCGTCTGTGCGGAGTTGAGCGGGCTCTGGGCATCGACGCATCGCATACCTGAATCATCGCGTTTGTCAG
This sequence comes from Colias croceus, assembly GCF_905220415.1. Lineage (NCBI taxonomy): Eukaryota > Metazoa > Arthropoda > Insecta > Lepidoptera > Pieridae > Colias > Colias croceus. The sequence goes on from NC_059547.1 coordinate 3,935,732, forward strand.
CCATGCTGCTTCATCCTCAACCGAACCGTCCTGTGGCACAGGTAACCACGACTGCACTATGGCAGCCTCAATCAAGAGATCCCTGTCAAGGCTCCGAAGTGCCCAGCGTAGACGCCTGTCAGTCGCGGAAGACCGGCTAGAGGCTGTCGAGGGTGCAGTGATGCTGAAGCGGATGTAGCGATGGTCCGACAGCGTCTCCACATCGGTAATAACCCTCCAATCCTCAATTCGCCGTGCAAGGGGGGGACTTGCAAACGTGACGTCAACAATGGAACCACCCCCTTGCCTCACGCACGTTAATTCGGACCCACGATTAAGAACCGAGAGATCGGCTGCAACCGCCCAGTCCTGTAGTACCGCTCCCCGCGCATTCCTCACCGAAGACCCCCATGCCATTGATTTGGCATTGAAATCTCCGGCCAGGAGTATAGGCTGGGGACGGGCGAGTTCAATCAGTTCCCCCAGCTCTTCCAGAAACTGCTCGAACTCGTCCAGTCCGCGATTGGGAGAGAAGTATACTCCGACCACCGTGTATCCTCTGATCGAAGCCGAGACGCACCCTCGCCGCCGGGCAACTCGTTCCATAATCACACCCCCCTGCGCCACCAACGTCACCAAGCCATCCACGTCTCCCGCCCAGTTATCCCGGAGAGGCACCGAGTATGGCTCAGCTACCACTGCCACATCTATCATCCACTCCGCCAGACTCTGCAGCAGCAGATCCTGAGCTCTAGCGCAGTGGTTGATGTTTGCTTGAAGAAAGCGGAGGGCCATCGCTACGTCTCCATTCCTTCTTCCACCACGGGCACCTCAGATGGCGCAGGGCGTGAGTGCGATGCGATGACAAGGCCATCGCGCCTCTTGCCTCTCTTCGCTTTAGGGGCCTTGCAAGCCGGGCCCCCAAGCCGATGTCCCGCAGGCAGCTTTGCATCGGCGCAGAGAACACAGTGAGCGGCAGACGCAGAGCACCCTGCAGCCTTGTGCCCATCTTCGCCACATCTATAACAGACGTTGCTTCGGTCTGTGGGTGACGAGCACATGACCCTTACATGTCCCACCTCCAGGCACCGGAAGCAGCGTTGCGGCTTCACTGCGCCAAGCGAGACCCCCGCGGAGACCCATCCGACAAGGATGCGCCCAACCTGCGCCACTTTTTTCGCAGCGGCAACTGGGCAACTCACCCAAGCCGTGGTGGAGCCTCTAGAGCCCACACGCAGACCACTGCACTTAACCTGGTCCACAGGGCACTCACCCACCCGGGAGACTGCAGCTGCAACTTCCTCGGCAGCTACCGAATCATCAAGACCGGTGACCCGCAAATCCGCGCACTTTACCGGTCTGGATACCTTGATAGTATCCTCGTCCCACACCTCCCGCAGTTTGTCAGCAAGGGCGTCCGCCTCCTTAGCACTTGTAGTGCCTGGAATTTCTAAAATTCTGGCCCCAGTGGCGGCACGCTTAAAGCGCAGGGCGCTGACACCGATCGCCGCGAGGTCGATCTTTTGTCGAGACCCAGTCATTACAGAGGCGTATGTGACTCCGCGCTTCTCCGCATCCGGCTGCAGGGTTATGACCACAGCCGAGGACGAGGGAGAGCGGAGTTTAGGAGCCCTTTTTCGTGCTTTAGCCTCCGCCTTGCTTTTCTTCTTCTTCTTCTTCCTCTCCACCAGAGTCCACCCTTGCTTAGGCGGTTGCTGCTGGGGAGCGGAAGACGTAGATGAGGCAACCCTTTCGGGACGCCGCTCCGCCTTCTTTCCTCCTTTTCCTGGATTGGCCTTTGGGGCCAGACCGGTACCCACAGGCTGTGCAACAGCCCGCGTTTCGCCCTGGTTTTTATTCGCAGCCTTGGCCCTCTTAGTAGCCTTTGAAGGCGGGAGTTGAGGGAAGTCCTCGGTTAGCACTTGGCTAACCGCCATCCCCCCAGTCCTATCATCCGCCGCCAGTGGCGGCCTCACGCGCCTTTCTGAAGGTAGGCGTTCCTCCAGCACATCCAGCCGGGCGTTAACCATTTCTCCAACCTGCCGCATGATGTTCGCGGTCAGTTCGGAGTCCGTCTGCTGCTGCTGCGCATGTTGTGCGCCCTCAAGCGCGGCTTTCATCTCCGCCATCTCCTTGCGGAGGGCTGCAATCTCCCCTTGCAGCCGAGTGTTGTCGGCCTGGAGCCGCCGTGTGTCTTCGGAGGCGGTGCGCTGCACAAGTAGTGCTACCGCCTCTTGGATCGCCTATGTAGATTTAACCTACTGAATAGGTATTGCGGGAATTTTAAGTTACCTACGGGCTGCAATAAGCTTTCAGCCAATATTTATTTAATTACACGATAAAAACGACAAAGAATCAGGTGATTAATAGGTCTATAGGTACTTAGTTCATAATAAATTACAACCTATTAAAAATGTAGCTGAAAAATAAAGAGGTGCCAACATTTTAAAATTCTAAAACCTTTAATTAAAGAAAAGCAAGCTTTATCATTTTATACTCATTCGGAATAACAGCTAATCCGTCTTTGACAACAACAAACAAAGTTGACCGTGGGTCAGATTAAAAAGGTGAAGAGGACGCAAACAAATATTGATTCCCATTCGTAACTTGGCAGTCCCTTCGCAAACAGAAGGGTCTGCGGACGACACAAAGAGCTAACTTAGACGTATCCATATTAAATGAACGGACCGTGTCTGAAAAATAAATGAGATCTTTTTAATCTGCTTTGTGTTAATCATTTTAATATACGCTTAATAATTGTGACAAGGGATTAAATTTCAAGTAAGAACAACTACTTTGTACGCATACAATATTTTTTACAGGTATACACCTTTAATTATCATAAAACTTTAGGTATATCCTTTAAATTCTCTATATCTCTGCCTTTTACCTTCCTGTGTCCGACTTTTCTTGAAGCGGTGATTGTCCTTGTAGCAAAATGCAAAACATAAAACTTAATTTAACTGATTTGATTCACATTATTGGGGTCAATAGTCAATACAACCCTTGCATGTAACCCATTATGTAATGTGGCCATTGAAATTTGATTTAAGTAGCACAACGTAAAAGTCTCGTAAAATTGAATAGCTCTACTTATTACACAAAGTACAAGATTGAACACAGAGGAGAGATCTTCTAAATCTAACCTTTGATAAAACCGCCGACCACATTCGTACTCCGTGCACTAACTTAGTTTCAGAGGTTCAATCAACATGAAATACGATAGCATTTTAATCAAATATTTGAGCAGATTTAATATTCTCGTCATTGGGTATTTAAATATTATTATTAATGGAGTTGGAAGTTAAGAGGAAATTGCAAACATGTAATTTACATGCAATTTTACCAGAATGAAAGCTTCCGCCCTGGGATGACCATGCCGTGCAGTAAATGTGAACTAATTCGTTATTGCATTTTTTAAACATTCCTAGTTCATTTCGATTTCAATTATGACTCAAATGAAAATCGTTATTACACTAAAATATTGATAGATATTTCAAATTTGGTGAAAACTAAATGTGTGTGTAGATAGTGTAATGTGAGTGTGTAGATAGTGTGCTATAGTAAGATACTCTACTGCCTCAGCATTTGTATATGATATAGGAACTATTGATTAAAATATATTTTTCTATATCTTGAGATGTGTCCACTCTAATGAAAAAAAATTTGAGTCTTCTGGATAATAACTATTGAGTAAATTGCAGCAATCAAGATACAACCAACAATGCACTAGAAACAATCGTCAGCCATCATTAACTGCAAATTGAAACAACTACACGGAGTAAGAAAATAACGAACTAGAAAATAAACAGAAAACAATTGTTGAAATACAGATCTTATTTTTGTTCCACACAAAGGGTTGAAATTATCTTATATAATATTATTTATTTATTTATTTAATTTAGACATAGGTACCAACAGAGTACACATGAAAATTATCACAATTAAAACTAAACAACTATCGAATATTAATATGATGTATACACCAATTACAATTATAAACTAATTATAGTTGAAATATATAATTAGTTTATATAATAATTTAAAAATATGCTCATAAAACTCAACGACACAAGAGCAATAAAAACGACATCACAGGACTACATAAAACTTTTCATCTTGTAAACACATTATTTCCGTCATTCCGCTCGTTAATTTATTTTCACAAAATAAAAATCAAATTGTAATACAAGTGATCAATAACAGTTTTTGTATGATAAGCTGTACGAATAATCTCCATCTTTTAATTTTGATTTATTTACAAAATCCCAAATTTTGACAAAACTAAAACTGAAATTGTCTTGTCTTCATATTATTTTATTTATTATTTTTATGTATAGACAATAATTATGTCTCTCTATGAACAATAGATAGGTATCACTCAAGATATCACTATAATACCTTAGCACTGTACCTGACCCACATTTACCCTAAGAGCAATACCTACTTAGTCTATGAATATGACCACAGAATATGACCATCTAAAAACCGTTGAAAAGTACAAGTAATTTTTTGCCTAAATACTTGTCTCTGAATAGGTAGGGCTCTATTTACCTTCTAATTGTAGATGTTATTCATTGAATATTTACACATATAGGTATTCAGTACCTACAGTGTATCATTATAATTACACTACACTATGTATAGTGCTTTATTGTTTCTTGGTAGTAATATAGGTAGAAACAAACTTCTCACTCTATGATGTATAATTTGAATTTGTTTTAATTGGATTTTTAACACCTTAAGCCAATATATTTCATATGCCTTAGATCGTCTTTGTTATGGAAAACTATTACTGCCTGTGATTACTGCCTACCTGTGTAGTCCAAATTTTCGAAGATTGAACGTCACGTTTCTACAATGCTTTTTCATTCATCATCTATATTATAAATGACATGTTATGTTTATTCATCATGTTTCGATTAAAAGTTCATACAACTCAAATTTTATACCCGATGGCAAATAAAGCCAACATTTAACTAAACTACACTTGTTAACTCTCACTAATTTTAGTACGTCTACAGCAAGCATTAAAAGTTGGAAATTAATTAGGGCGGTGTACACGATACTCATTTAAAGTTTCCAGGTCGGGGCTCACATCGAGAACAGGCTTTATAAATCAACCACGAATATGTTTTATACTTTGTATGTTTTCGTTTGACGACATCTGCGAACTACGCTTTCGATTTTTGTATATAAAGCTGTATATTAATAAATAGGTACTAAGGTGAAGTCCCATGTCCCCTAGTGGGGTAAGGGGCAGATGCATTATACATCTGTTTCACTGATCAATTTTCTTTAGGGACAAGTAGGTGATCAGCCTTCTGTGTCCTACCAGACCGAGACATTTTTTTTTCTTCGTCTCCACCGGGAATCGAACCCAGGACCCCTCGGTGCTACGCTCACGCGTCAACCACTGTACCAAGGAGGCGGTCATGTAACGTAGGTACTAGGTACTAGCTAATTCATATGCCTATGCACCTAGTATCGGAATGACAGAATTTTTTATAATTTCTTTTACATGGTTTTTTGTCGATTTTACACATTTTATTGAACTTTTGTACTTTTGCGTGTACATGTAGATACAGAATGACTGGACCTGTAAATGTTTGCATAGAAAACGATTAGGTAGATAACAAACTTTGAATCTATTATATATATTATATACTTATAGCCTATGCTTGCTAATACGTTATAGCATCGACCATCAGGTTTCCTTTTATGTTTAAAAACTAACTCGCCAATGTGCAAATTTGCCAAGTTGAGCCCAAATATCTAGCGCTACAATTTCGCTTCTAATGAAAGGGAAAGTCCGAACGGAATCTAATATGCTGACTGGCAGATTTCGTTTGGACGTTGTGCAATAGAGGGGTTTATTTCAGACCGTGAGTTTGAACCTAACGCTCAGTTCTAACTGACAGTTAAAGTGATTGCGCTTCAAAGAAACCACTAAATGAATTCTAGACGGATTTCCAGAGACATTCTAATATTCTACATCGTATCAGCGTCTTATGAGTTCAAGTTAAAAGCATTGAGTTACTATGTACTACGTACGTAGTATGTATAATATTTTTTTACTGGTTGTAGATAGGTAATGTATCCGTTCTCTTCTCATACCTAAGTCTTGGGTATCTAGTGAAAGTTACATTAGGGTAGGAGTGCATTATTTAGGCTTAGCACCCTTACACAATTTCAATAACGCGCTTCTTTACAAACAGGTTAATAAAAATAAAACTTCCGAGAAGTAGTCTCAGTAAACAAAACAATAACAACATGCATAAATTAAAACTTCAAGAGTTCTTAACGAGCGCCCATTACGTTGATACGGTCATAGATATGGAAACGACAGCATCATAATGACCTGTTTTCTTTACGAGAAAAACTTTCCACCTACACATTTATTAGACGAGTAATCTGCATAGAATCCACCCCATGTCTGTCTCTTGAGAACAACAAACACTCCAAGAAAACTCCAATTACGGTACCTAAATACTAAATTGGTACTCAGGTTGGTATAACTAACTTGGGAAACTTTTTGATTACATTCAAAAATACGTCCTAAGTGCTCAGACATCTTCAACATGTTCTTGGAAACGAATTGTTATAAGAAAATTTTGGGTGTATTGTTACAATAGCGATCTTGTGTAGAACCTACGTAATAAACAACAATTAAAAAGATCGTCATCTTGTTATTTTGTAGTAGGTACCTAGTGTAGTGAACGTTTTCGCGATAGGTGTTGAAAAAAATATCCCCAGTAGAAATTTTCAACATTATAACAGGTAACTACCTAATTGATGTCCTAAAATTTATACAAAAATGAAAAGCAACTGAAAGCATACACAAAAGCAAAGTAAGATATATTATTGATCTTTAGTACCTAGGTACTTGCAAAAATTAGACATTCACGCAATCACATTTTCATTTGCTAGTGAATTACAATCTTTCAAAGAACTAGTTGCAGACATAGTTTGGGTAAGTACATACTGCAGTGCTTGCTCCTAATGAGCCACTCAAAGCTATTTAGCACACTCCTTATTAAAAGTTTCTCGTTGCGTAGATATTGCTGCGTCTTATTGTGGTAAGTGGAATTTGCAATTAGTATACCTACTGTCTGACAATGACTTTAATTGAAAAAAGTGATTTCACGTAGGTATTTAAAAAGTTCACGAGTAATTGCAGTCTTCTCCCTATTTTTTAAGCAGAAACTGTTCTGTGCCAAGGAAGAAACCAAGCAGTTATATTTAAGAAACATCGTAACTCATAAGTACTTTAGCTAGCATCCCTCGATCTGAAGTGACTTATAATTCAAGAGATAAATGAATCAATTTTGAGAAAACTTTCAGAGGCATAAAATTAAATGACGAAATCTTATTAGTTCCCTCCAAATAACAGCTTCTTTTCCAGAAGACTTCACGCAACTCGTAACTTATCTTCGTGAAGATCTCAAAAGTTGTTAATCTGCTTATGAAGTTAAGTAATTAGTCGTGTCTTCGAAGGGGATGTATTCATCTCTTATGAGACGTGTCTTCATAATTCGTACCATTTCATGAAACCTGATAAGAAATTAAAACGTGACTGGGTTGTCGTAGGCATGTCTTAAGCCTTTTATTATTTAAATTCACTCATTTTATATACGTACATACAAATTAAATTCATAAGACATGTGACAAGAATTTCACGTCTGATCAATAATAATTAATGGAGCAATTGAATAATTCATTTCATGATGGCAATACAGAGGTTATTAAGTAGTACCTTCTTTACCCTCGGATTATGCTAATCACACTTTTTCAAAATGAGTAAAGTAAATAAGCAGATACCACGAGATACTTTGTACACGCACAATATCTTAATGTATAATGCTTCTGTATCATCATATTATATTATTGTCTAAGCTTAAATGGATAAGCTAAGCTATATGCCAACATTTCGAATAGGATAAAAATAAAATGTTATGAGTAAAGTAGGTATAGGTCCCTATGATCTGTTATGTAACAATAAGTGAGGGTCACGTCTGAGTTACTAATGAGCATATCCTTCACTGATGTAGTAACATATTATTATATACATTTGAGATTTATTGAACCTAAGTATATTTTTATAGTGACAATCCACATCTAATCAGTCATTCCATTTATGCTCTCAGGAGAGCGAAGACTGGAGTGTGCGCCATACAAAGCCGACCGAATCGATTGAGCAACAGGTACGTTGGTCCCTGAGAAGATTCAAGTCTGCTTCGTGTGAGGAAGAATAGCTCACACCACACAATACATCTGTTCTCAGCGTTCGTGTCGCTATGAATAGTTTTCTTAGCTTTTCTATTTAGAATGCCTAGGTATTTCTAGTGTTTCTATTTCAAAGATCTTATTGTTTTGGGAAATGGACGGAATTATAAAATGATGTATTAGTCGTTGGGCGATAAGTATGGGAATGAAAACTACTCGAGCTTATAATTTCTAATTCCGTTAGTTGCGGATTTAGCAGCAGCAGCCAGTAGCCAAGTAGGTACCTAAGCTAAACACTAAGGCGGCAAAAATTTTAAATTTCCTCCTTATTCATCTTAAAATGTTAATAATTTAAGTAAATAGTTAGTTTCACTTATTTTAGTCCTTTCTTGCCCACAAATCACATATGTATTTAAATTATAAATACGTCTTTCAAAAACGCTTACCTACAATAATTTAATTTGGCGCCTGGCGGCAAATGTGTAAATTCCCGACAGATTCCATAAGTGAAGCAATTTTATGAACCGTTCATACTATCATGTTTAAAAACATGTGTAAAAAAATCTAACCGTTTATACAATTTTTTTTTTTTTGATATTACTGCGACCAGGCAATCTGTTAGGTAACAATTGGCCTTTATATTGTTTCAAGGGGCTCGTCCAACGACTCCACCCTTGTAGTCCAGTGTTATATTTGTTTAATTTTTATCTATTTTAGAATCTTTTAGCAAGGTTTGTAATGTCCTGTCTTTTTAGCCTGATGTATTGTTGGCCTCCCTCTCCACTTAACGCTTGAGCAAGGTCGTTGGTGTGTACTGTTAGCCTTTCCTGATATTTCTGGCTGCTTTCGACAAATTTGTTTTCGAACTGTGGCTATACCGAGATCAAAGTACATGTATTTATTTGCAATACATTTGGGGATACCAATATACAATTCTAAACTTAATGTCGTAAACAGTCACATCACTTCGGATTGTAAAAACAGTAATTAGGGTTATAATGGATGAGATCCATTCCCAAGACGATAAGTGTTCTTATCCTACTCATTTCTATTTGTTTCCTTTTTCACATGAACAACTGTTTTATTATACAGCTGAACAACTACTAGTCCGATTTAAAAAATTCTTTCGGTGTTAGCTCACTTATCGAGGAAAGCTATAGGCGCTTACATCACGCTAAGTCCCACAGGAGTGGAGCCACATGGGAAAAACCGCGCGGCGCGGCTAGTAATAAATAAAATATGTAGTTGTCTTTAAAATCAGATGTTATTCGGTAATTTATGTCTCCCTTTGTTTGGAATCAAACCTACTACTAACTACCAGTTGTCCGGGCCGGCTTCGGCCGCCTGCGGCTTATCTGGCGTTAGAAAATAAACAGTAATATCGTACTATATTATTATTAGTCTGTGGTAATATTGAGATATTGGATAGCGCCATCTATGGACTATGGTATCAGATTTGAAAACTTTCAGAGTGATTGAGTTTTCCATCTGAAAGAGAAATCGGTAGGTACAGTATGTAGTTGTGATATTCGTGCGATTTTTATGTTTTTTTTTTATTATTCAGTGTTAAAACTTAAATGCCCACGACTTGAACAAAACTGTCGGAAGGTCGAGACTAAATTTTGATCAAAAAAATTGATCATTTCATAATATTTTCTTCAGACTATACACATTAATCACGACCACAATCGATAAAGACAAACGTCTAAATTAAGCCAGCTCGCCAGCTCGTTTATTGGACTAAAAAGTTCAACATTTAACATCTGCCAAGCTGCACTTGACCAGCATGATGGATAATAGCACAAAGCACTTATAAATAATTGAGAATTATTATTATTTTAAAGTATATAATTATTTAGACCAACATAAAGCACAGATGTTAAGCAACATAAAACTAAAACCCTGAAATCTGACAATGATGATTTTATATTGTTCTCAATAGACAATATTATACATGAGTTTTTTCTCCAAATAAAAATACAATATTTAGTTATAAAATAACGCTAGAACCAATAACATTTTAGCTTTGTAAATGATGATCAACATTCTAATTTCTTTAAATAGACATTAACTTTGCTGCTGCACTAGTATTGGTCATTTTGTCAAGTTTAAGTCGGCACAAGGTCGGCACAATGAACAGAAAAACAATATTTTTTTCAATTCAATCCAGTTGTCACTGAAATTAGTATCCTGACAACTAAATACATACATATCTCAAAAATTTAACCGAATTGTAAAGGAATGTAATTTTCATTACTTAAATTATTATAAGAATAAACAAATATTGTAATAAAAACCATTTATTAATAAAACTTAAATGTAATTCAATTCTATAATACAACTATTGAGTTGCCGGTACATTAAATGTAAATGCTAAAATATCTGGTGTCCTCAGTATGGCAGACTGCATTTTTAAATTGGCTGGTGTTTTAAGATCATTCACAAGTACTTCTGTTCCATCAGGCTTCCAGACAGAGAATGTGGCCTCCAAAGTCGATTTCTCATATGTCAATATATTGCATGGCTGACCTAGAACAATTCATATCAATTTATATTAAATGAAACATAAAAGTATAACTTCTTTACAAATAGCATCTCTCTCTCTAACTAATTATTTTGGTACAATTTTATTTCCTTAATTAAATATTGACTACCTATAAATAAATAATTTTCCTATAAAGTGATGATACCTACATAATCATGGCTTGGCTCTTACCTTGTAATTCACTAACAGATCTTAGAAAACCTTCTCTTAATTCAGCTCTTGCCTGTTGTTTCTTAGATTTATCATTATCGGGTACCATAATGCACTCAAAAATAATGTAAATTATTTGTATCTACTATGTTCTTTGTTTATTTCAATATTATTTATTTATTTCTATTTCCTCATAAATAATAATTTTAAATAAGTGATTAGGATTAAAATTTAAAACGATAGGTACATAGATAAAATACTTTGTTTATTACCTATTTAAATATTTACATTTTCCAAAGATGAAAGATGTCAAAGTCAGATGGTCAGACCCACAGAGTAAGTAATATACACAGAGTACCGCAATGTACTACCAGGATCATAGATTTTAGAATTATTGTTGTTCAGTTGAGCAATAATATTTCCTGGAGACAATCTATATACATATAATAAATCTGTAAAAGGGTCAATTCTGTACATTGAAAATATTGAAAAAATAAATAGCAGAGGGTGTTACTGGATCGATACCAAGCCCAAATATGTGATTAAAAAAAATTTTGTCTGTCTGTCTGTATGTTCAGGCATCACGTGAAAACTAACGGTTCGATTTCGATGAAACTTGGTATAATTATACCTTATTATCCTGGGTATAAAATAGGATACTTTTTATCCCGGAAAAATACGTAGAAAAAAATAAATCTTAATTTTTCTTAATTTTTCCGCGCGGACGGAGTCGCGGGCGGAAGCTAGCTGACAATAATTATAACCTTATCTAAAAATACTTACTGGCTGACAAACATTGTTTTACCTAACCGATATAATTTATAGTATAAAAAGCAGTCGTTTGCCGAGCGCCAACTTTTCCTTTACGCACAAAAAATTTTAGTTGAACTCCTCTTTATCTACTTACCGCTTTGCAATAAAACAATACTTACGTTCCATCCAGTTAAGCTCTTTAGTTTATTTGCAAGCTCTCTGAATAGTAATATAGAAGTTACTAGACGCAAACTTCCAAATTTACGGACTTGCAGGAAGTTGAGCCGGGCTCGTGAGCGACGACGGCCAGCTACAAACCGTTTATTTATCTTTCTCGCATTTCGCAAAACTTTTACGAATTACTTAAACAGAACTGAACTTATGTAATTTTAAGGTATATTAAAAAGGATTTTGTGCGACTCATGTTAACACAAACCCTAAGGCTTATTTAAATAACTTTCAAGAATTATAATATACCTAATCAAAATAAGCAATGATAAGTTTGAAAATGTAATGTAGGCAAAGATCAAAAATTACGTACATTTCATTGCTTTTAAAAAGCTAGTAAAACGTAACAAAAACCATTCCAAGAACATAGTATATGGAAATAAAATTGTTATACATAATACAATGTAATCCAGAGTTTATATAACCAGTATGGTCATGTTAAATCTGATAATAATACTATTAAATTAACTAAAAGACTACCAGAGAACAATACTTAGGAATTAATTTAATAGTAAATACAGACAAAGGAGAATGCCCATGAAAGTATGGACCACAGTATAGTGTTGCATCAATGCCAGAGTGGTTTTGGAGGGTTCTTCGATATTCAAAAGATTTTTACCAATTGATTTTTTTGTGATAAAAACAGGGGTTTTCAAGATATTGAGAAAAATGTGAATTAACCTCAAAACTTAAATAAACCCGATTTAGTTAGGTTTATGTGTGATTTAGGTAGTATTTTATCGTCTGAAGGTTATTTTTCGTTTAACATATATTTTAATCTATACGTAGAGCTTATGCTTTCATACAAAGTCTATCTGTTCATCGGCTAGTGTAGGTAGGCACCAGAAATCTTTCGGGACGGATTTCAAGAAAACCTAGGTAAATATATTAATATATTTAAAAATGCCAATAGAGTTTTTATTCGGTTTACATATTGTTGTTGTTGTTTGATTCATTTTTTCACTACATATTCGAAGAAAGAAACAAATAAGAAATAACTGGTTACCTACCAAGCTATGTCATAATAATATTTTTTTATATATATTTATATTATTTTACTTCACTATATATTATGTTAAAACAACCTACAGTGTATAAACAATACCTTACAGTACAGAGTGATTTTATGTTAATTGATTTTTTTGTAATTCAATGAAAACAATAATCGATATTAATACATTTAGCTATTTACCATAGTAAATGTCATAATAGTTACCGCTTGGTTACCGTGGTAACCGGTAATGGATACTAAATCTATGGCAACGGATCTAAACAATTACATGTCTTATTAGATTTTACAAAACATTCCCTGATCAAAATATATTTTCCGATAGTAAGAAGGCCTCTAAATTGCCGAGATTTTTTTTAACAGTATTTTTATCTTGCTGCATGAGAAAAACCTGTAAGTACCAAAAATGTAAACGGTAATGGACACTAAATCTATAATAACGGATCTAAACAATTACATGCCTTATTAGATTTTACAAAACATTCCCTGTTCAAAATATATTTTCCGAAGGTCAGAAGGCCTCTAAATTGAAGAGATTTTTTTAATAGTATTGTTGTCTTGATGCATGAGAAAAACCAGTACCAAAAATGGGCATTCTCCTTTTGTATGCATACATAAATTATCATATAAAACCTGTGGTTCCAACTTTAATTAAAAATGAAACTTGGGGCCAATAAATGAAACAAACTTTATCTCATATCATTTATTTATTTTATAAGATAAAAATAACGCTAACCGTTCACACTGCGAAATAATACACAACAACGCCAATCACAAAATTATCAACATCATTTATGTAAAATAAAAAAGTGATAAATACCTGTGTCACTCCTCAGTGGAATCATTATAAACCTGCCTAGGGACACATTTGCGGAGGTAGCTACAATATACATATTAAAACCTAACATAACAAATATATTTTATTTCAGTTACATGCTTTACTATCCACGAATATCCGTGTATATGAAACGTGACTATTGTGAGTCACCTCGAATCGTCGGGTCGTGACTTTTGGAATCTTCAATGTTCGCTAATTGCAAAAGTACCTCTTTGTCGCAGTCGAGTCGTCCGCCGTCCACTTCGCTCGGTTCCCAACTGAAAAGTCCATTGACAATCTAGTAAAGAGGATTAGGGCATTCGAAGTTAGGAACCGACTTCAATGCATGATTCGTTTCATATTTACATGATGTTTTTTCAAAGCATTGAATTCGATTCCGAATGGGATTAGGAAATGTTAATTATAATATGGCAACAAACTTATATTTTAATAAAAATAAAGCAGATAGAAAATCAATACTAACAAAAAGACTTGTTGCCATAGTGTGGGTACCTGTAAATACACAGTAGATGATGTGAAAACAGCATCCATTTGTCTCAAGGAATATATCAAATAATCGCCATGTCGTCTTCATCATAATATTATGACATTTTATATGTGATGACAATGTACATTATCCTACAATGAGAAGGCCTAACAATAATTTATTCCAAATTTTTAGACCCACAGCCACATTTAATTCAATACCCTTAAATTCCAAAGCCTAATAATGAAATAAATATCTCCTGTCACTGGATAGCCCTAACAAATACCTGGCATCGCATTATGGCGACAGAAGGCCGACTGGCAACTCGATTCACGACGACGAAACGTAATTTTAAATACCTCAATAAAACGACGCAGAGCCCGGACTAAGACAGTTTTATCGATCAGTCGTCGTTCAACGACTGAACAATAACACCTCAAATCGTCAGCATCCAGCTGCTATTCAAAATACCAATTAAATACCTGCAAAGTCCGTCGGTGTGACGACAACTACCGAATCAACGGGGTCAACAAAACTCCCCATATGATTGCCATATACCGATGTAATTTTTTTTGGCATTTTATTAAAAGCTGTAAAATAACAGTGTTCACTTTATTACTTGTTATTTGTCTCATAATTGGGAGTTGGTGAACATTTTATGTGTGAGTTTTGGTTAACCATCATATTGGTTTATAGTGACAATGGACAATGTTAAGTCTGTCAGCGAAAAGATAAAATGAATGAGTTATGTATTCATGCTTACCGTTTCGAGGTGGTTTGAGATACCTCAGTGATAAGCTAGCGGCGGTCGCGTGATCGTCGCCGTGACCGTTCGTGAGGAGATCCTACAAGAGAGAATATTTTTTTTAGTTCAACACCAATTAATCATAATCATCTCTTGCCAAGTAAGTTTTAAAGTTGGCTAAATATAATATTTAAAAATCATACTTTACATTCATCAAACTATAAAGAATCATCATTAATTTTTACTTAATAAAGGGTGAATAATGAACGAATTTCTCAAAACTCACTTCTATCCCTCCGATGTTTCCGATCACGATCACGCTCCTTGTCACGATCGCGATCACGCTCCCGATCCTTTTCCCGCTCACGGTCGCGGTCCTTGTCCCGCTCGCGGTCCTTTTCACGGTCACGGTCCTTCTCGCGCTCACGGTCCTTGTCACGCTCACGCTCCTTATCACGGTCACGTTCCTTTTCCCGATCGCGGTCTTCGTGCCGGTTGTTCTTTTCAGTCTCCCGGCTTGATCTGATGGATTAACACATTTGATTTATTTTTATCATCAAACCTTTATTGAATGAAATAATGCCACAAAGTGAATTGCCTCATGAAGTGAATGTAGCAAAAATGTTATTTCTTAAAAAGGGATAAAAAGTTCTAATACAAAGACACACAATAAAGAACGGGAGCAACATGTATGAAAGAGATTGGTGTTATCCCTTCATATCATCCCAGAGCTTAAATTAAATTTCCCACACGCACCGATGTCTGTCCCTCTCGCGCTCCTTGTTGCCGTCCTTGTCTCTGTCCCGCTCGCGGTCCCGCTCCATGCGCTCGCGGTCGCGCCGGTCGGAGCCGAGCCCGCCGCCGCGCACGCTGCGCTCCTTCTCGCGCTCCTCTCGGCGCCGCTTCTCCTTCTCCTGCTGCTCCTTCTCGCGCGCCGCCGTCATCTCTTCGTACGCTTGACGCAGTTTAAAGTAGCTGCACGAATATTTTGAATAAAAATCACTTAGACATTTTTGAAAAATGGATTTAATCAAAAACACCTATATAAACTAATAAATGAATATAAGATTGCAAGTATTGCCTTAAATAATTGTTTTACAAAGAAAAATACAGCATTTGATTATTCATGGCGTGTGTAGCGAGTGCTTATCCGAATGACATATTAATTTATCAAATATTATGCACATATAAAGCTGTTTGGACAATTTAATGCCATACGGTATTTAAATAAAAAAATAAATGAAAAATCTTTGGAATTTAATTGACTCATTATTAATATGAAAACTACTTAGTACTTACCCAACATGTTGCTTTCCAGACAAATGATCATCAATCCTTTGTTGAGCATCACCAACAATTAAGAAGGCACCACAAACAGGACATACTTCCATCTGCTTCTCTTGAGCTGCCGCCAACTCAGCAGTCATGGACCAATGACTAGAAGAGAAATTAAATAATTTTAAATGAAAACAGAAACAATAAATTCACTTATAAACTATCAAATAATTAATTTTTGATTTCTGCAATTCATTCATAATGCTACACAACAGACTTATTCATTTTTATATATAGAATTAACTAGTCAACCACATATTTTATTTGCTTAAATGATAAAAAAATGTTTGTAGTTAGATTTCATACATTTAGAATGAATCCAAAATACTCCTTTTTTAAATTGATGACTTCAAATCATAATCTAAGAACATAGCAATACAAACCTATTCTCCTGCTGTTTAAGAAGTTGATCCTTTTCTTCTTTCAGTCTATCACAGAGCTTCATTAAACCTTGGGCTTGCTCTACATTACCACAAGTGCCGGCCTCCTCTGCTTCTTGTACTAAAGCTGTTATCTTTTCTGATAGTAGCGTAACCTATGAATAAAGGAATGATTCAAAATAATGTATTTTAAACAAGATGAAAAGGCATGGACTTATGCATTCAATTTAAACATCATTAGTGATAGTGAAACCAAATTATTTAAGTATATGGGCGATAAGAATGTATTGGTGAAATTGCAGTTTGTATAGATTTTTTTTTTGTATAGAAATATAAAAAAGCAACTAAAACAATTTATACAAGCCAATGTTTCCCAAGCTAGGTTACTGGGCAACCTGTATTTAGAAGAAACAGCTTGCCTCCAAAATGAATTCACAAAAAGCCTCTTAGCAAGTAGGTACTTAATAATTATAAATTAAAATTGCTTACACAAAGAAAGTTAGAAAGATGCAACCAGTTACAAAAAATACGAAAGCAAAAAAAAGTTTCTTCTTAAAACTGGCATAAACCACAATTTTTTTGTTTGAACACAGTATACAATATATGATGCTAATCATTGGTTACTACAATTACCTGCTCTTGATTTTTCTCCGTCTGAGCCTGGGTCATTGGTGGTCCATCTGGTCTGGAGTTCATTAACTCCAATCGCTGCTTCCCCTTTTGAATTTTCCCTGCAACAATAGAATTGCAATTACTTCCCTTTTATCTTTTAACTCATATTCTACTGCATTTTTCATATCATGTCTTATTGTAAATAAGACACATAACACATTATAATATTATGGGTTCATAAGACTATTGCAAGACAATTATGTACCACGTTTTTGTAGATGAAGTTTAATATTTGGGATAATAAATAAATGTAATACATACTTTCTACGTCATTTATCATGTGTCGACAAAACCGTAGGAATTCTTCGACATACTGAGCCTTTTTGTATGAAGAATCGGCTTTTTCAAACAAATCTTTAACTTCGTCATCATGGACCTTCGGACACGCTCCTAAATCTGCTCTTGTGTTGACAAACAAATCATGAGGACAAAACTTAACCATATAATATTTACAATACTGAAAAAAAACAAACATTAGTTATTAATAAAATAAAACACGGTGTAAAATATTGCATGGACAATAATCAAACTAAATCAACAAGAAATATATAAAATATTATCGTCATACTATACCTCAGGATCCTCCCAGTTTGGCTTTTTTATTTTCTCATTTGGGTTTGTATTACGATGCCTGCCCATCAATTCGTCAAGTAATTGTGCTGCCGCTAAGACCGCCATGATTATTGAAAAACTAACCTATCACTATTAAAAATTCTTAATTTCCCTGAACATTAATTACAAGTGGTACTAATTTAACACATTAGAAACCCTTAAAATTTAAAATACGTTATGCATTTCTAACAAAGATAAGCATTAATATCGACTCAACTTTCGCATTACGACGGCCATTTTTAATAATTTACTACAGATAACAGAGTACAGAACTACAGAGTAAGTAGTACAGAGTATATAATTACGTGATAATTAGTACAACCACAGATAATATAATACTATAGGTACTACCAACTACCTAGCTGTAGTACACCGTAGCTTTACTATATTAAGCTATTGCATAGCTTCTATCGCGGGCCTTGAGCGCGGGGATCGAATCGCGAAATTCCGTAACGAAAAATCAAAAACCTCACGCTTCCCACTCCGACGGGCTCGGAGGTGTGGCTTGAAGGCATGTTATGCAATAGCTTTACCGTCGCAGTCCACGAGTATCACAGTACGTCTTTTTAATTTTAATCATTTATTTTTTACTTGCGGTCCACCCCGGCTTCGCCCTTGATACATTTTAGCAGTAACAAATTTAGTGTTTTATTTTTCAGGTTACAGAATATATTAGCTCTGACCATAATCCAAAATAATCAATATCTTAAGTATCCTATTATGCATTATAATATGCAGTGTGTAAATTTTCGATGGGCCCTGGAGGGAAAGTAGGTACTTGAAATACTGGAGATTGCTGCTGAAAGGAATAAAAAGTAATGCATTCAAAGATTTTTGAAAATTCACTTGCTTCGAGAACACGATTCTTTGACAAGATTCATCATTCAAAAGATACCAAAATCGTCATGACGTGACGGTATTGCCATGGTGTTATTTCTTCATCAAATCGACATATAATAATATATATATAATATATATCAGACTTTATCTATGACAGATAATCCAATATCTGTGGGCTCAGAGCAATAAGAGTCTGTGGGCAATTCGATCCGTCAGATAATATTTTTGACATTTACGTCGTCAAAATCAAAAATTTAGAGAATTTGTGAAGGTTGATGTTTTTTCGTGGAAGCGTTGACACGTGCTTTTGGTGATAACAGTCTTTTTTTCCAAATTTATTGATTTTTTTACGTTCTTTCAAGCTAAGATTTTATTTTATTTGTGGTGACGGTGTTTGTGTTTTGTGTTAGTGGTAAGTAATTCAATATGAATAATCATCCGGATCCTCCGGACCCCCCTGATCCTCCATACAGTCCTACAGTAGTTGAAGTTAGTAGAATCCCTCAGAAGCGTCATTTAGCATCTGAAGATGCTTCAATCGTACCTAAAACAAAGAAAACATCAATCGAAAATAACCCTAATGCTGCCTCTGTTCAAACTATGTACACGCATCCTTCACTGAATGAAAAGGAAAGGCGATACTCAGAATTAGATAATGGCCCCTTTATTGTCCATATATCGAAAGTTGAATCAGAACCCTCCGCTGGAACCATCCTGCGCCCGATTAAAGTTGGCCAACTTCTGATCAACAATGGCATTAAAAATATTATTAGTGACGGAATCAAGAGAATCGGACGAAACCGCATTTCTGTAGAGTTCTCAAATGCAATTGATGCTAATCAGTTTTGTATCAATCCTATATTGGAACAAAACAATCTAGTCTGCACCATCCCAACTTACAACTTTTCTCGGATGGGAATTGTAAAAAAGGTTCCTACTGATTTTTCCATGCAGGAGTTTGTAGATGCCGTTGAGATTCCGAGGGGATATGGCATCATACTGAAAGCTCGCCGTCTAAACAGAAAAATTAGAACAGATGAATCCACTGAATACACCCCAACTACTACAGTTGTTATAACCATCCAAGGTCAAAAATTACCTGAACGGATTTTTTTATATAAGAACTCTTTACCGGTTGAGATCTATCGCCTGCCCTCTATTCAATGTTTGAAATGTTGTAGGTTTGGTCATGTTCAGACACAATGCAGATCAAACCCACGTTGCTACCGTTGTGCAAAAGATCACAATGGTGAATCCTGCAATGTTTCTGAGAGCTCTGCCTCTTGTATTAGCTGTTCCGGATCACATTTTGCAACAGACTCAAACTGCCCGGAACACACTCGGCAAAGAAACATTAAGTATATAATGTCAGAGGAGAATATCTCATATCAAGAAGCTTCCCTCCGTTTCCCTGCTTCCCAAAAATCTTTTGCCGAGGTTACTCGTCAGGTTCCCTCTTCCCCACAGACACCCCTCTCCAATCTAATCCCTTCTACAAGTACTTCCACCTCATATAAAAAAACTGTTTTCCGTTCTCCACGCCCTAGAGCCCCTTTAGGTAAATCATATGACAGAGCTTCCCATCAAGACATCATTCAAGCCCCTTCTTTAGACTCCCAGAATGGCTGCGCCCTTTCTGGTAATACTCCTTCATTCAGAAAGCCCCGGGAAAGCAATGTCCTAGTTTCTTGCATTTCTTTCTTCTATGACATAATTAAAACCTGCAACGAAGCAGACTTACCGTCCGACGTGAAGGAAATCCTTTTCAAAATCATTGACATATTAAAATCTAATAATGGCTCCGAGGACCATTATACAATGGAACTGTAGGAGCATCCGGAATAAGAAACATGAAATCATATATTTTATAAATAAATATAAACCAATTTTATTAGCCATATCCGAGACTTGGTTAGTTCCCAAGTCTCATTTTAACATTCCTAACTATGTTTGCTTACGCGATGACAGAGCAGATGGGTATGCTGGAGCTGCTCTGCTCATTAATCGTTCAATCCCCTTCACTCTTCTCCCTATCCCTAACCATAGTCCAAGCATCAACGCTGTTGCTGCAAAAGTTTTAAATTTCACCATTGTTTCCTTTTACGTTTCCGACCCCAACTCTTCACTAATTCCTGACATCTATTATATCCTATCCTCTCTCCCCAGTCCTATTTTTGTCCTTGGGGATTTTAATGCGCATCACATTTCTTGGGGCTCTCATAAAACAGACACATTTTCCCTCTCATTGTTAGATTTGTTTGACGATTTGAATCTGTGCACTTTAAATTCAGGCTCCCCTACTCATCTTGTCCTTCCTAACCAGAATCCAAACAGTGCCGTAGATTTGTCTCTCTCTTCTCCATCCCTTTCTTTACTCTGTTCATGGAATACTTTACCTAACACTCATGGTAGTGACCACTTCCCCATCCTTATCTCCTTTGAACACGATGTTCCTTCCTCTCCTCAATCTCCCCTCCTAAAATATAGAACCACTAAAGCAAACTGGTCGGATTATTCTGATTCGTTGGAATTTCAACTTAATTCCCTACCTTCCCCTTCCCTTTCCCTATATAATCCCCTTCCTATCTATTCCATGTTTGTATCCTGTATCATATCTTCTGCCAATAATCATATTCCAATCAAAAATCCATCCACTTATAAACCCTCAACTCCCTGGTGGGACTCTGAATGTACTGCAATCATCCGTGAGAGATCAGAGACAGAGAAATTGTATATTGAACAGATGACTATGCAAAACTTTCTTAATTTCAAACAAATTTCGGCCAAAGCTAAAAAATTATTGGTATCCAAGAAACGTTCAGGATGGCTTAACTTCTGTGAATCCCTGTCCCCTAAAACTCCTCCCTCCCTGGTCTGGAAACAGATTAAAAGATTTAGAAGCTCCCGTTCCCAAAATAATATCACTTCTTCTAACTGCTCGCTCTGGTTAGAGGACTTCATTAACAAATTAGCCCCCCCTTTTGTCCCTTCCCTTGAAAATCTCCCTGCTGCCCCCTCCTACCTACCCCATACAAACTCTCTGGACGCTCCTTTTACAATTGATGAGCTCTCCTGTGCCCTTGAAGGCCTGAATGATTCTTCCCCTGGCATAGATGGGATTCCATATTCTTTTATATCCCAGTCCTCTCCTAAAACTAAATTATTCTTTCTTGATTTAATTAACTCCTTCCTTGCTTCTGGATCAGTCCCAGAATCATGGAAGTCCCAAATAATAATCCCAGTCTTAAAACCTAACAAAAATCCTTCAGATAGCAACTCCTATCGACCCATTGCATTATCCTCTTGCTTATCCAAAATTACAGAAATTTTAATTAAAAATAGATTAGAGTGGTTTGTTGAGAATAATAATATTTTACCCCCTTCTCAATTTGGCTTCCGCAAAGGCTATAGCACTTTGGATAGCATTGCTATACTCACAACGGACATTCAAATAGCTTTTAAAAAGAAACATTTTCTTGCCGGAGTCTTCCTAGACATTGAATCTGCCTATGATAATGTCATGCTTCCGGTGCTCAGGCAAAAATTGCTTCAGCTGAGCATCCCTGTGAGGCTGGTACGGTTCATTTGTAACCTGTTTATGGGCAGATCAATTTGTGTCAGGTCAGATAACTCCTTGTCTCCCCCTAGACTTGTCTGGAGGGGCCTCCCGCAAGGTTCTGTTTTAAGCCCTATGTTATACAGTTTATACACTCATGACTTAGAATTAGCAGTTAACAGTTATTGCCAAATTCTCCAATATGCTGACGACATTGCTCTCTATATTTGTTCTGACTCTACCTCCGAAATTGAGACTAATTTTAACAATGCTTTTTATTTTTTACATGAGTGGTTATTGCAGCATGGTTTATCTCTTTCAGTTTCTAAAAGTTCAGCCATTATTTTTACCCGTAAAAGAATGATTCCCAACCTTTCTCTTGTTTATGGCAATCAAAATTTCCCTATTAAAGACAATGTTAAATTTTTAGGTGTTTATTTGGACTCTAGAATGACTGGCATAACTCACGCTAATTATATAGCACAAAAATGCGAGAAAGGAGTTAACATCTTACGGGCTTTATCGGGCGTTAGATGGGGTGCTCACCCCTTCTCTCAAAAACTACTCTATAACGCCATAGTACGTAGTCATTTTGACTATGCTTCCTTCCTTTTGGAACCGATGAATAAACGCGGTATTCAGTGTTGGGACAAGATTCAAAGTAAGTCTCTGAGGATTGTTCTTGGCGCTATGAAGTCTACGGCTATTAATGCTTTACAGATTGAATGCGGGGAGCCTCCGTTATCTCTTAGAAGACAATTCCTATGTGACAGGTTTATGAGTAAGCTCACCCAATTTTCCTCCCATCCCCTTATAAATAAATTATTTTCTTTACTCCAATTAGCCAATGGTAATAACTCAGCGTACCCACTTTTAATCTCCTTTATAAATATAATTTCAATTCCTTATAAACTATATCAATCTCCCATTAACCCCCTCTTTTCCAATCCCTTTGAATCACTTGTCTACCGTCCTAACATTACATTTTGTAACATCCAAAAGAAGTCTCCAGATGCTTATCATTCCTTCCAGGCTATTGTGGCTCGTAATTGGGAAGGTTGGACACATATTTACACAGACGCCTCCAAGATTTCTGATAAAGAGAATGTTGGTATAGCTGTGTGGATCCCGAAATTTTCAGTCATGTTGTGCCGCAAATGTCCCCCTATTACATCAAATTTTGTTGGCGAAGCTTTGGCCCTACTCGAAGCGGTAACATATGCGATAAATCACAATCTTAATAAATCTATAATATTTTCAGATTCCAAAAGTTGTTTACAGTGCATTCTTTCAAATCAATTTCGTATAAAAACAAAATATCCCGTTATCCTGCAGATCAGGAAATCTCTTTGGGAGTGTAAACTTAAAGGTATGGAAATAACTCTTGCATGGATTCCTGGACATAGTGGAATTCCGGGAAATGAGTCAGCTGACTGGGGTGCTAAATCTGCTATGCGCATTTCGTCCGAGTCTCATGATCTTGTTTACTCGCATGACCTTTCTCTCCTCGCTAAGACCAGATTAATGTTCGCCTGGGAAAAGTCTTGGGCTTCTACAAGATTTCAGAAGGGAAAGTTTTACTCAAACATTCAGAATGACATCCCTGCTAAACCTTGGTTTTTCAAATACAAGGACATCAATAAAAACGTCACATCTTGTATTAGCCGCTTGCGATTGGGCCATGCTTGTACTCCCGTCCATTTAGCAAAAATTAGGGTAAGGGATAACTCTCTCTGTGAGTGCGGAATAGACGAGGGAAATTTAGAACACATTTTCTTCAACTGTCCTAAAAACTCCTCTTTATACGACATCCTTCCCCCTACTATCCCCCGTCCTACCAACATGAATATTCTCCTTTCACTGACCTTTAGTCCTTTTGTGTATGTCTTATCCAAATTTATTAAAAATAATAATATTAAACTATAATTTTTCTTTCCCTTTTTTCCCTTGATTACATAATTAGTCCTATCTAGTGTTTGTCTATATTTACTAATACATATATTAACTTGGTGTTGGATAATTTATATATTGTGTTGTTTTTTATGTTTGTTGTAGATATCATCTGCGCTTGATTTGAAACTGTTGGATCTAATTTGAACTTTTTGGACGTGAACAAACCCATTCACTACAGGACATTGGCAAAATTGTGGCAACGCAGTACTGCCATAAACTAAAATATTGAATTGAATTGAGAATTTGTGAATTGTGATTTGTGATATTGTGATTGTCTGAAATCATTTGCGATCTTTTTGCGATGTAGGTATTCAAACATTAAATAATGAAAAACTGATTTATATTTTATTTTAAATCATTAATGTTGTTGTAAAAAGGCATTCCTACTAAAATTAGAAGTTTATTTTTTAAATAACGATGGGTGGATTATTTACTAAAAATAAGAAACCAGTCAGCAGAGTAACTGAACAAGATAAGGCAATTCTTCAGTTAAAACAACAAAGGGATAAATTAAAACAGTATCAGAAGAAAATTGAACTGAATTTAGAAAGGGACCGACAGTTAGCTAAAAAACTTCTTGCTGAGGATAAGCGTGAGAGAGCAAAATTACTTCTAAGAAAGAAAAAATACCAGGAAAACCTATTGCAAAGTACTGATGCACAACTTGAAAAGTTAGAGCAACTGACTCATGATTTAGAATTTGCGGAAATTGAAGTACAGGTATGTTGTTTTCACTATCATGGTACCTTTATTGTGTGTACCATCAAAGACCAATAATTAATCAAAGTTTAAAAACATACAATTTACAATATTGTTTATTTTTATTTATGTAGTTATTTTTGTATGTTGTCTGTTTATTCAGGTACTTGATGGCTTGAAGAATGGTAATGCAGCTTTGAAGAACATTCATGATATATTAAATATTGATGAAATAGAAAAAATAATGGATGAAACCCGAGAAGGTATTGAGAAACAAAGAGAAATTGATGATCTTATATCTGGACAACTTACTGAAGAAGATGATGAAGCAATTGAAAATGAGCTTGAAGAGATTTTGGATGTTAGAAAAGAACTTCCCGAAGTTCCGAAAGATGAACTTCCGGAATCTGAAGAAGCTGTACCAGAAAAACCTCAAAGGGCAAAAGCTGGTCAGAAAAGAATTGCCTTGGAAGCCTAAACAAATTTTTATTATTTATATTTTAAAAATGTATATGCATGTATATAAATAATATTGTATTTAAAGCTTTAAGTGAAATATAATATTTTGTTATGAATTAAGTTATGGTGTTGGTTATTTATTAATTTTAATTTTGACACTAACTATTGAATGGATGGGTGATTTGCAATGCTACCTTGTTCAGTACTTGATCTGTGGTCAAGCGGTGCATTCATTTTGCACTTATTTGTCTCATTTCACTAACATTTTCCTCATTTTCCTCAAACATGATTCTTGTAAAGAAGTTTCAGTTTCTGGCCGAAACTTAAACTTTATTACCTACCTCCTCTTTAGATAGGTCACATATTGTTTTCACACATTCTGTTGATTGTCTGAAAGAGCTTACATGTAACTTGTAAGTAACAAGGCCCTCCTTCTGTGTATATGAGGTTTTGTATATTAATATGAGGTTAATGTATCTATTGTTATAAATAAAATACATAATATTTTCTTTCATATTTTAATCTCATTCATATCAAATTACTGAATATAATTTAATGATTTAGTACACACTATAGTGCCTAACAGTTTAAAAATCTATATTAAAATATAAACAGCGTGGCACCATTGAAGATAATATTGTGTGCGTTACCCAGGCAAAATGTTTTGCTTTAGAGAGATGAGACTTAAACAAATAATTAGTGTATCATGAGGAGCAATTTGTTTACTAATAGCAAAATTTGTTTGAATTGTAGTTTTTAAGTTATTTAAGAAAAACAAATTTTGCTGGAGTAACGTTTGAAACGTTACCCAGGCAAAATCGTCTTTCAAAAATTAGTTTCAGCACGGAACCAAATACATGAATAGATAGCTTTTGTTGAGTAGTAAATGTTTATAAATAGCAAAATTTGTGTGTGGTATAGTTCTTTAGTTATTTAAGATTTTGCTGCGGTAACGTTTTGGGATTTCCCAGATCTCGAAAACTGCTCAACGCAGAAGTTTGAAAAAAATACCAATAAAAGACCTTAATTTGTTTAAATTTGTTTAATCATTAGTTTTTGATTTGGTTGACGTAAACCAATGTAATTAAATGGTTTCAAAAATCAGAAGAAGCGGGTTTACATGTAAACCAATACACTTATAACCAAATAAACAGCTGTAAAAAATACCCGTGGTTCGACGCTTGTTTACAGCAGACATTTTAGATTTCATACTTTACACGTTAAGAAGATAAAAACAAATTTGATTTATTTTAGACTGGTCGTACTTTAGCGATCAAATACGCAGTTCCCATAACATTAAGAAACATGGCATACTTTAAACAAATTAAAATGATTCATGAAAATTCTTTCCTGTTAATTTCAGCCTTGAATTACGGCTCTAATGAAAGTTATCTCAAAAACAAGAATATGTCAGCAATTCTCTAATAAGCCGACCAAATTGAAAAGGTCACGTAAAAGCGACTGCACCGTACGTACGGGTAATCTTCGCAAATTAGCAGCTTGGTAACCGATGTTTTGTACAGTTAAGCAGAAAAACGTTATTCGTGAAGCCGATTTTTTAATATTTTTTAAGTGCAGTACCATATTACACAATTTTTACTAGTTAATAAAAGTGTAATATCATAGTGTATAATTTATAGTGTGATTTAAAACAATACAAACATATATACATGTAGCTATATTTTTAGTACTTAATTTGTTGTTTCTGTTAAACCAAATGTTTTATTTTGATACCACAACGCAAAGCCACGCTAAAAACGTTTTAACGTTCTTGATGCTAGTCAGAGCAGCGCGCATCGCTGTGTGCAATGCAACGCAACAGCTATATGCCTTGTCTTACTTACTCTTTAGCTGTGAGTAGTTGAGTACGCTCTATCTATGGGTACGCTAGCTCCGACCGAACCAATGAAACAATCAGTCGTGAACCAAGTGTTTTGGAGAGAAGTGCTTGTGGTTTATGTGTGTGTGTACGACGACGTCTTTGAACGATGTGAGTATTAAATGTTGAGTGATATTAGTAGTTATTAATGATAAAAACTGTACTGTTTCCTATATTTTTAAATAGGTACATAAGTGTAAAAGTTGTTTATTTTTTATATAATTGTTGGAAGATTTTTATTATATTGTTGTTTTCTCATTTAAAAGTTTTGTGATTATATACATTTTTTATAGAATATGCTCGAAACCGTCCCTCGCATAAGGGCAAGAAATATAGGCAAGCCGATAATACATATTTTGTAAAAAAAAACATTAAATGTGCTTTGCACATTACACACACAACGCCGACTCAATTCCAACTCAAGTCACACTGTGGTATTGAAATATGAGCTTTATGTCGTGTTCCTTAGAGTGGATATTTCAACATTAAGTTAAAAGAAGGTTACGACGCTTTGACAATGATTGGTTCACGGGTTATCCACCTGTGGCAGTCACATGTAATGTTAAAATATTCACTCTAAGTAACACGTAACAAAACTCAAAAATGTTGATGCTAAGGCAAAGCAATACATATAATTTGTATGAGACTGATTTTTTAAATAAAAATAATGAATCTTAACCATTTTATTATTTTAACTAACCTGACCAGAAAACTTTTGTATTCAACTGTACTAACAAAACATCTATATTATCCTGTTCATTTCAGATGGTTGCGCTTATGTATGGTGCGGTCGCTTTTATGTGACCTTTTCAATTTGGTCGGCTCATTAGAGAATTGCTGACATAATCTTGTTTTTGAGATAACTTTCATTAGAGCCGTAATTCAAAGCTGCAATTAACAGGAAGGAATTTTCAGGAATCATTTTAATTTGTTTAAAGTATGCCATGTTTCTTAATGTTATGGGAACTGCGTATTTGATCGCTAAAGTACGACCAGTCTAAAATAAATCAAATTTGTTTTTATCTTCTTAATGTGTAAAGTATGAAATCTAATATTTCTGATGTAAACAAGCGTCGAACCACGGGTATTTTTTACAGCTGTTTATTTGGTTATAAGTGTATTGGTTTACATGTAAACCCGCTTCTTCTGATTTTTGAAACCATTTAATTACATTGGTTTACGTCAACCAAATCAAAAACTAATGATTAAACAAATTTAAACAAATTGAGGTCTTTTATTGGTATTTTTTTCAAACTTCTGCGTTGAGCCGTTTTCGAGATCTGGGAAATCCCAAAACGTTACCGCAGCAAAATCTTAAATAACTAAAGAACTATACCACACACAAATTTTGCTATTTATAAACATTTAATACGCAACAAAAGCTATCTATTCATGTATTTGGTTCCGTGCTGAAACTAATTTTTGAAAGACGATTTTGCCTGGGTAACGTTTCAAACGTTACTCCAGCAAAATTTGTTTTTCTTAAATAACTTAAAAACTACAATTCAAACAAATTTTGCTATTAGTAAACAAATTGCTCCTCATGATACACTAATTATTTGTTTAAGTCTCATCTCTCTAAAGCAAAACATTTTGCCTGGGTAACGCACACGATAATATTCATCGCTTTCTTTTGAAACAAATATTATCTCAATGATTCATCGCACCTTATATGAAAGGAAATCATAGAGTACATGACGATTCTGAATCGTTAATCCTATTACTTTACATAACATAAGGTTTAAAACTCAGCCAAATAACACGGAGATATAATATTTTATTACAACTTACGTCTCTATCATGATCATAAATTACTTCTAAATATTTACATATACATACAAGTCCTTTAAGCTGATAAAAAGAATGAAGTGATTATAACACCACTTTCACTTGGCGCGTCGACTAAGCTATGCAAACTAGCCGCCCGTAAATTGTAAAATAATTGTAATTAAGAACTACATTGTTATCACACATTGTACTGTACAAGAATGGCAAACATGTTCAACTTAATATGTCAAGATGTCCATATAAATATTGTTTTCGTATTTTAGAATCAACATTGCTTCATGTGGTCCCATGGTGTTA
Source organism: Colias croceus (assembly GCF_905220415.1). Lineage (NCBI taxonomy): Eukaryota > Metazoa > Arthropoda > Insecta > Lepidoptera > Pieridae > Colias > Colias croceus. The sequence continues at coordinate 3,965,141 of NC_059547.1, forward strand.
GCCAATATAAATTTTTGAATACAACCACCGTGTTAAAAAAAATATATTTAAAAAATGGAAAAAAATCTCCATTGTGAATATTGTTAGTACATGATCAAAAAAGGAATGTACATTTATGATATTATATAAAAAGGAGAGGACATCTTTAACATGAAATACCACAGCAATTAAAACAGATAATACTAGAATGGGTTCATTTTATATGATTAAAAAAATATAACCTGGTAACCCGTGACTATATATGTACCACCAGACTAAATGGTGCTGGATCTGAATTATATAATCATATAAGATTAAAAAAAAAAACCTTTTTTAAATCACAATTATATCTATACATAGATTTAAGTAAAATGGGACTTGAAATTATATCACAAGAACATTAATGTTCATCAACATTTAACAAGAATTTTTAAGCCAATGTAGCAAAAAATGGCAAATTCCATAATTACGAAAAATATTTTTTTTTATTGAAATGATCATATTTTTTACATTTAATATAATTATAAAAATTTAATACATGATAAGTATGTACATTAAAAGGAACTGTACAAAGACTTCACAATACAATACGATATTGCATTCAGCTTTTTATAATAAACTGCACAATTCTTGATATTGATCTTGATTTTCTTGATTTGTGATCCACTTATGCTGTCCAAGTCACATCACATTTTATTGTCCAATTTCACTGTTGATATTTTGTTACTTCACTTAAAATTAATGGGAGTTGACTAAAGCAATATGAAGTGTAATAGTATTTTGCATTTTGATAGTTCAGTTTAACACTGCATTCTAAAAACAGGATACTACTCAGTAAAATGTCTATAGATTCTATTGGAAGATCATTTACTCGCTCGGTGATTTATTGCTGTGCGGAACTAGATTTCCATTGACAAGTTGGAGGCGCGAGTTGATGGTAACCATAGCAACGAGGGAAGCGCTCCGATTGGCTCATCGATTGAATCCGCAGCGCCATCTTGTTTCAATGTCAACTGTGGAGAGGAACTTGTACACATGGTCGTATCACGTCAGCACGCTCCATTTAAAAATTTGGGGGCGCGAGACGATGGTAACCATAGCAACTAGGGAAGTGCTCCGATTGGCTCATCATTTGCATCCGTAGCGCCTTCTTGTTTCAGTGTCAACTATACACAGGATCTTGCAGACATGGCCGTCATCACGTCGGCATAAATAGCAGCAGTTCGTTCTGACCCGTCGGTCAGTCGATTTCCTCCTGCTAGTAGTTCACGGTGACCGGGTGGTGCGCTATCGCAGCGCCGGCGTGGTGCTGTGTTGCAGTAAAAGTGCCAGCAGTGACGTTGGTTGCGCTTGTTGCTGCTGTTGATTGCACTTGCTGAAAACATTTTCCTACTGATATTATAAATGCGTATGAGCGCAAGGGTGGTGGTTTATACAGTTCGATTCAGACGTAATGGCGGTTCGGAAGTTAGCTGCGAATGCATGTGCGTGCAGATCCGTCCCTTAACGTCCATCTCGCTGATATCTAAAATTGTTTTCTGCGCATCAGATTTTTCGATGTTCCAAGCCGCCATTAACATTGAATCTTACTGTACGAATCATTGAAATAAAAGAGATAGCGGCCAAGACAGAATAGCCGAAAAATTCATGATGACTAAAAATGTTGAATCATAGTTTATAGAAAACAAAATTTTGATAAAATTTACAGGACATCATTTATCATCATACAAAATTAAAGCTCACCTGTGTTGTAATTTGCATCACAGTGTTGGTTTGAGCTTGAGTAGCCGTATTTTCAGTTGATCTGCTTTCCGATGATGCTCTAGAGAAAATGAAGGTTGTTAATTGTTATATTTAAAACAAAATCTAAATAGGTTTTTTTTCGACTTGTCTTACAAATATTCTTCCTGTTGAAATAATATTTTCATAAGTAAGTCATGAACTGGAGACAAATATTTCTTGTAATTTTGTCATAGATTAAAATATTGTTAAAAATCACATACCTTATATCAGGCTTTCTATCCACGTCGAGTGGGTCTTTACCATCACATTTATTGCACTCATTTGTACAGTCTTCGATTTCTACTGGAGGTTCAGCTGTTGCATTATTTTCTGCTGTGGCGGCGTGCGACCGACGATGTGTTACTAAGTGTGCTAAAATTATAACGTATATTTATCAATTTATTTTTAAAGGTATAAAACAATCAAAAACCTATATAATTTCCAAAGTCTTACATTTACACATAAAATCCTTTGAACAAACTTCACATTTGAATACTTTAGAATTTGCTCCTTTATTATGTGATCGCTCATGGAAGAGGAGGTTTCCTTTTAACGGGAATGATTTGCCGCATTCTCCACAGCTATATGGTCGCTCGCCACAACTGTGAGACCTATGAAACAATGTTTAATTAGATTTCAAGCAACTATTAAAAATTTACAGGGTTAACAAGAGTCTTTAAATGAAACATTATTGTACTGTGCAAATTTTTCATAATACTTAAATTAGAAAAATTACAAAACCTCTTGTTAAATAATTTAACAACATCAACATCAACGCTCAAATATAACAAAAGTTACAATATAGATTTTCATATGGAAAAATTTAAAGTAATATTTATGTACATTACCTCATATGCGTGACGAGGTGTTCCTTCCTCGTGAAGGGTTTAGAGCAAATCTTGCAAGCGTGCGACGAGTCTCCGGTGTGCTGCTTCATGTGATTCGTGAGATGCTCTTTGCGCGTAAACGTCTTTTTGCAGAACTGACACCAGTGTGGTGATTCGCCAGTGTGTATTCTGTGCGAAAATTAGTATACATATATCTACACTAATATTATAAAGAGGAAAACTTTGTTTGTTTGATTGTAATGAATAGGCTCATAAACTACTGGACCGATTTTAAAAATTCTTTCACCATTCGAAAGCTACATTATCCACAAGTAATATAGGATATGTTTTATCCCGGAAATTCCACGGGAACGGGAACTATGCGAGTTTTTCTTTGAAACCGCGGGCGGAGCCGCCGGCGGAAAGCTAGTAATTTTATAAACCAGTATTATGTTTTGGATAGACGAAAAATTACTTCAATACAAACTTTCTATTGCCACGTCTTTATTTGAGATATACTAAAATACATCTGTGGTAGTTTGACGAAATTCTCAATAGGCTAAAACTGTTTAGATGGCCATAATTTTGAGTCTATCTAGCATTATAAATATATATTTGAAACCATGTAAAAAAAATTATAACATGCTCCTTACATCTCTCATAATTCAAATAGTAGTGACAAATATGTAAACTTGCGCTTGACACAAAATACATAAAAAAAAGTTTATTCAATATTTTTATTACTCACCGAACGTGATTGGTCAGATGCTCCTTCCTCGAGAAGGTTTTGGTGCAGAAGGGGCACTTGTGCGGCGTCTCGCCCGTGTGCAGGTGCATGTGGTTCGTGAGGTGCTCCTTGCGCGAGAACGACTTCACGCAGTACGTGCACTTGAACGGCGTCTCGCCCGTGTGTTGTCTGAAACAATGTTTGCAATTTATAGATATTTTTTTTTTTTTTTTTTGTTCCTTCAGTTACTGCAATCTGTCTCCTTGGGGGACATTCAGCAGTATGCTGGTTGGTGCTTATAATGCTGGCGCGCACGGCATGTAACCTGTGTCACATCCTTATTGTTACAACAGTAACTATATTTACTGCGATTGTATGAGGTCTTGAGGTATTTTACGCTTTAAGCGTCGCGCATTGGTCTGATTTGACATAAGTGACCGGGCCAGTGAATTTGGGTGTTGTTCTATACGCTCTTTGTACGCTCTAGTATAGCGTACAATTTCTTGTTTTACAGTGGGCATGCGTAGGTCGCGATGTAATAGATCGTTAGGCACGAACCAGGGTGCATTGGTTATCATGCGGAGTGTTTTATTTTGAAACCTTTGTATGATCTCGATGTTTGAATGGGAGGCAGTTCCCCACAGTTGTATGCCATATGTCCAGATGGGCTTGAGTATAGCTTTGTATAAAAGCATTTTATTTTCTAGGGACAGTTGCGACTTTCGTCCAATCAGCCAGAAAAGTTTGCGCGTTTGGATGCCAAGTTGTTTCCTCTTGGTGAAGATATGTTTTTTCCAGGTAAGCCTTTTGTCCAAGTGCAGCCCAAGGTATCTCACATGATCTGCCTGGGGGATAGCAATGTTGTTCAGCGTGACTGGAGGGCAAGAGTCTCTTCGTAAGGTAAATGTTACGTTTACTGACTTTGTTTCATTCGCTTTTATCCGCCACTTTTTAAGCCAGAGGGATATCTCATTTAGGCCTTGTTGGAGTATTTCTGAGGCTATTTTTGGGTTGTTATGTGTAGCTAGTAGAGCGGTATCATCAGCAAAAGTTCCAGTAACCAAAGATTCAGATGTCGGTAGATCCGCAGTGAAAAGAAGGTATAGTATGGGACCAAGTACGCTGCCTTGCGGAACTCCTGCTTTTATAGGGCGAAGATCTGACAGTGCATCTCCTTGTTGTACTATGAAATGACGCTGCTGGAGGAATGATTCTAATATTCTGTAAAGGTAGTCTGGTAGCCCGTTTTTTAGTTTGAATAGCAATCCTTCATGCCACACCCGGTCGAAGGCTTGAGATATATCTAGGAATGCACTGGCGCAGTAGGATTTACTTTCTAATGATTCCATGATATGTTTTGTTAGTCTATGCACTTGGTCGATGGTAGCATGCTTACTGCGAAATCCAAACTGGTGATCGGGAATTAGCTCCTTTTCTTTGAGTATCGGCAGGATGCGTTGCAATAGCAGGGACTCGTATATCTTAGATGGAGTAGGTAGCAGGCTTATGGGCCTATATGATTTTGCTTCCTCAGGTTGTTTCTCTGGCTTCAGCAGCATTATGATTTGTGCGACCTTCCACTCCAAAGGAAAGAAATGCAGTCTTGTCATTGCATTAAATAGTGACGTAAGGAAGATTATGCCAGATTCAGGTAGTTCTTTGAGTATACGATTTGTGATAAGGTCGTATCCTGGGGCCTTATTTGGGTCAGATTTTTTTATAGTCTGGGAAACCTCAGATTTGGTAAATTTAATAGACATATCCTGTGTACCTTTTGGACTGCTTAAGCGGTTAGTAATTTCTGCTGCATCTTCTGGTGTGCCGTCATATGGGTGAGGAGTGAATACATTTGAGAGATGTTCCGAAAAGGTTTTGGCTTTCTCTTCGTCTGTCCGTGCCCATGTACCATCTAATTTTCTTATAGGATGCGATACATTAATGGGCCGTTTTAGTTTCCGGGTGGCTTTCCATAAAGAATAATCCGAGGAAGCAGTAGCATCCAGGCCGGTGAGGTAAATGTGGAAACCATCATTTCTATCTTTCTCCAGAGTGCGCTTTAGTTGTCTGCTAGCGTGATTGAGCTGTTTTTTCGCAATAGGGTCTCTGGTTGTTTGCCAGCGTTTTCGTAGTCTCCTTTTGTTAATTATTTTTTCAAATATATGTTTTGCTACATGGGTATCCTGATTTCTAGATGGTAGAGGTGGGGTCGATGACCAAGCTGCATTTTGCACACACTTGGTGAAGTAAAGCACCGCTTCTGTTATATCCTCCTTCGATTTTAGACGAACTGATTCTTTGAATGCTTGATCTGTGAGCTCCCTGAATAGTGACCAGTCAGTTCTATTGTTATGCAGAACGCATTTCCTGATACATTCTTGAGGGGTTGTACGCAATTCTACAATGATTGGAGAGTGATCGGAAGATAGGTCCCAGCAACTCTCACACGATATGATGTTCTTTGCAATTCCCTGGCTGACACAAAAGTCTATAACGTCTGGGATTTATAGATATGATTTGTTTCTCGTTTAGATGAATTTTTAGGGCAAAAGATCCTGCGGACATTCACCAGCGAGACGGACAGACCAAATCAAAAGAACACCAGCCACTAATAAATAATTGTAGTAAGAGACACCATGAAAAGAGACCGGTGGAGACAAATCATCCATTAGGACCGACAAAAGAAAGATATTAATTATGTTATGTCACATAATTTTCCCATGAACAAAACATAGTTCTAAAATAAATAAATGCTTGATAATTCTTAAAATTGCAATTCCCAGTTATATAATCTACACTACATTTGTTATGCAACTGTACTACACAATAAAACCCACGAAAGCGATCCCGGCAGCGACTCACCTCACGTGGTTGTTGAGGTGCTCCTTGCGCGTGAAGGTCTTGTTGCAGTACGTGCAGGCGTGCGGCGACTCGCCCGTGTGCGTGCGCACGTGCGTTTTAAGGTGTTCCTTCCGCACGAACGCGCGGGGACATAGCGTACACTTGTATGGAGCCTCCCCTGTATGCTGTCTGCACAGAGTACATTCCGATTTGAATAACACACATAACTCATAACAGTCACACCGCTAGCGGAAGCAAAGATAAGCTCGTCTCAAATCGGAATGCACAATGCTGTGCTACTATTAGCATAAAGGAAACTTCACACAAATGCCACTTTTAATTCTTTTTTTTTTTTTTAATTTGTGTGGTGAGTTAGTAGTTACATGCACAAGCTGCCAGGTCTACTTTAAATTTTAATCAAGCAAATACAACACATATAACATTTTGTAGCACAGCATTATGTCGATTATGTGGCGAAATCATAGAAGAAAACACATATACAATTTTATCAACAGAATTAATCATATTTTTATTCCCAATATTCAAATTAGTAAAATTATAATAAGAACTACCCATACACAAAAAAAAACGTAAAAATTAATAACTTAATTTTCCTTATGGGAGAAGCATTCTAAATTCATTGATCTCTGATGTAATATTAGTTAGTGAATCTCTAAATTGCTACTTAATTAAAATAAGAAATACATTTTCTACCAATTATGTATAAAATCTACTACATTCTACTAGCACACAATTTTTCTTACCTTTTTGTGAATGTTAATTAAAATATCTTCGAATATGCGTAGCATTGCGTATAATATCTAGTAACATTTCATAAATCTATTGAATTACCTGATATGATTAGTGAGGTGTTCTTTTCTGGTGAAGGATTTAGCACAGTATGTACACCGGTGCGGGGATTCGCCCGTGTGTTGTCGCACGTGATTCGTCAAGTGCTCTTTGCGCGTAAACGACTTCGTGCAGAAAGAACATTTGTGCGGAGACTCGCCCGTGTGCTGCCGGACGTGGTTCACTACAAAAGGAAAAACAACATTTTTAGATTTTCCAAACAGTGAGTTCATCTTAAAATAACTTTGAATTTTTAGTTTGTACTTTAGTAATTTTTTTTTATTATTTTTTAACTTAATATTCAGTGTTTTGACCTCTACTCAGGTGGGAGACCTGATGTTAATTGTTATGTTTAAAATTTAAATATATATAAAATATTTCTATTACAAGTTTCGTGACACTAGAACAAAAAATCCATCCATATTCTCTCCATTACTTTAACAAATAATTTACATTTCCAAGACAAAACAACATTAAATAAATTAAAATTACCTAAATGATCCTTCCTGGTGAAGGCTTTGGGACAGTAGCCGCACTGGAAGGGCGTCTCGCCCGTGTGCTGACGCACGTGGTTGACGAGGTGTTCGCGGCGCGTGAACGACTTCGAGCAGAAGTTGCAGCGGTGCGGCGACTCGCCCGTGTGCTGGCGCACGTGGTTCAATAGATGCTCCTTGCGCGTAAACGTCTTTGAGCAGAAGTCGCAGCGGTGCGGGGTTTCACCTGTAAAATTAAATCATTGCGTGCTAATGAAATTTTAAAAAGTAAGTTAATATTTTTTCACTAAGATTACTGAGCAAAAAAAACACTTCAAAACTGCTACTAAAACAGCAGCCAATTCTAAATGTAAGAAATCCCAATTTCAGTGTAAATCCAAGCCTGAGCACCGAGGCGTGATAGAACTAAGCGTATTAAGGAAGCGATACTAACCGGAGTGCCACAATATGTGATTGGTGAAGTGTTCCTTTCTCGTGAACGACTTGCCGCACACTTCGCATCGGAACGGCGTGTCGTTAGTATGCGAGCGCATATGGTTCACTAAATGCTCCTTCCTAGTATACTTCTTGCCGCATATTTGACAATGGTGCGGCGTTTCACCTATTCAAGCGGGCAGAAAATAAAATGTTTCATCAATGATGCAACTATGTTTTCAAAAATTTCCGTGCATTTATTTGTTAGTCGCCCTAAACGATGTAAGCGAACTATAGATGCTTGAAATGTAGCTTAACATGACTAGCTTGATATGCGGGACAAATAGTTGAATCATTCAGTAACTTTCTACTTTCTGCACCACTTGCAAATTCCCTGATATAGGTGCAGGCTTGGTTTCACATTTTTCTCTTTATTGAATGTATGATGTGCTATTTTAAAACTTAATACTAAAGCGTTAATAACTTCAAGCAGAAAGAAAGAAACATTTAAATGCTCATAAAAAATAAAAAATGCTGCATGATTGCCTAACATGTTTAAATAAAAATTAATCTTGTAGTATGCAAATGAAGAGATAATTATATTTTACTTTCATTTGTGTTAGTTGCATTAATTGTATTTATTTATTATTTTAAGATAACTTATTTGGACTAATACAATTTGATAATTACAATTCTGTAACATAAATTTAAACAAATCTTATGCCACACTTACCAGTATGCCACATGACGTGGTTCATAAAATGCTCCTTCCTTGTGAAGCTCTTCTTGCAAATTTCGCAGCGATGCGGAGTTTCGCCCGTGTGCTTTCGTACGTGATTCACCATGTGCTCTTTGCGCGTAAATGTTTTTGAACAGTATTGACATCTGTAATAGAGAAAGATATTACATTTATGTAGATGTTAATTCATACTTTTATTAATTTCGAGGGAAAACATACTACACTAAAATAATAATAAATGAATCAATTAAGTGGAATTTACAGAATGGATTTTTGAACACATGAATATAAAATAGGTGAACAAACTACATGTAACATAATATTATCACTAAAACTTTGACTATATTATTATGAACATAATGAGAGAACACAAAGAATATGTGAATAAATTCTAGTAACCTGTAAGGTGTCTCTCCAGTGTGCGTCCGTACATGGTTATCGAGGTGCTCCTTACGCCAGAATGTCTTGTGACATGTGGAGCAAGCATATGGCTTGTCTTGGGAGAGACGTTTCGCTTGTCTCTCGGCAAGGTCGCCAGCTAAAAACATAGATAATTTAGAATAATTACATACAAATGTTGTGTAGTTCTATCTATTGATGTAAGTGTCATAAAATGTTAAGAGTAGATAATTATTAAGCTTTTTAAAAAAATCTTACCTAAATGACATTTGCCATGTTTTGATAGTTCTGTGGGATTGGAGAAGGCATTTCCACATACTTGACATGTGTATGGTTTATTTTCTCCGTGATATCGCCTGTATAAAAGAAATTAAAAAATCATCCATATGAAGTAAAATTTTATGAGTACTTATAAACGTTAGAGTACTTTGTCTCAATTATAAAAACAAAATATTATGATGTATTTACCTGTGAACAATAAGTTGATATCTAAATTGGAATATTTTTCCACAAATATCACAGGAATGATGACCAGGAGAGGCCTCGGCTTCTGACATGGTTGCACTAGTTCCCGCTTCTATCTCCACTTCGTATAATACAGGCTTGAAAACAAAGATTTTTACATAAATATTTTGTGTAATCATAAATGATATTTGAATTTAATGTGTGTTACCTTTTTTTAGAGTATAATGTACATAATAATGCATTTACAGGATATAGAAAAACATATTTACATCAATCACAATAAAATTCATCATTCATTATTTTTTAATTTTAATAACCATTTTTTTTCGTATTCATTTATATAAACAACTTTTTTTACTCACCTTAGACTCTTGCGTTTGTTGCTGCGGTTGCTGCTGTTGCGGTTGTTGCGCCTCCGAGTTGAGTTTCCCGAAAACCTCATGATATGCGAGAAGCTGAGACAAATCCTCAACATTAACTTTGTACATTGCGTGCAAGTCGTGGTCTGACGCCGCTGCAGATATCTTCACCACAGCGCCTTCCATGCCCATTGCACCAACACTCTGTAAACACAGTTTTAGATAGTAATCTAGCTTGATACATAAAAACATTCATACACACATGATAAAACATGTCAATTTTTTTCTTGTAAAAGACAACATACCAAATAATGTCATTTTTCTATGGTTTGGATACTAGTGAAAATACTGGACACAGTTTCTTTGTTCTGACATCACCAGTTAAGTCATACAAGCCTTACCTTCAAATCAATCCCTTTGATATCTTTTATTTCAGTGGGTGCAGCAAACTGCGCCGCCTCAATTTTACCGACATTCTTTTCATCTTTAACCAACAAGGGATCTGCTGCACTTGTTTCTATAGATGTTGTTCCGTCAGGATTTTGTGTGACTAATATATTTGCTGGTTCGCCGGTAGCTTGCTCAATGCGAACCACACTATCTATTACCTGTGATAAACGAAAATTTATAACATTAATGTGGCAATAATTAAAGGTATAGTATAATAAAAAAAAAGAATTGGCAAATGAAACCGTAATAAAACAAGTAGAAGAAATGTAAATTAAATTATTAATTTTTCATTATCTACCACATAATTATATTGAATTAAGGGCTGATTTTTCAATTCTTGGTTAAAACTTATTTGTAGAATAACGTATTAAACTACCATTTATGAAATGTATTCTAATTGCCAGTATTTGACAGTTTACAGGTGACATTTTAATATTATCGTGTAATACTTTATTGGACGGGTAAGTTTTATCCAAGGATAGAAAAATCGGCCCTAAACAAAATATTTATAAGTTTAGGCTATTCAATTATAGTAGAGCCATTTTAATAGGCAACATTTGACAGTTCAACAAAATTCAACAACGTAACCTAGTAACGACGACATAGAATAACATGATATTTCGTTTTGTTAGAACTGCACATTTGCTTAACTTTTTTCAATTACGATTACATATTTATAATAATAATGACCGATACAAGTAATTTTAAGATTTCATTTTACTGATAAACCATCCTAAATATAATAAACAATTTCTGAATTGAAGAACTGACGTCGCTACAATTTTGTGTCAATAAGCCTTTTTTCTTTTTAAATACTAGAGACGTTACTCTAAAAATCGAAATCTGACATCTAGAATCAAATGCATTGATTACTTGTGAATAAAAGTTATCATAAATTAATAAATTCGATTGAGAAATGTTTCAAAACCGTATCGATTAATACACTTTAATCGATGTTTTTAAGCAGGTTACCTCTCTTCGAAGATAAAATTGATAGACGTCAAATGTTGCCTATTAAATTGGCTCGACTTTAATTTACCATTAACTTTACCTCACTACTAGCCCTGTAGATAAAGTGGTTTCTAACAAAAATATATTTAAAACTTCTTACCTCATTGACTCACATTTTTTTTTTGCATTTTGTCACAATATTTTTGTGTAATAAAAATACCAAACTTTTACTATGAGATTGCTTTTAAGCAATAAGGCCGCCTTCTTCTATGTATTTTTGTGTTACTTTTCTTTTAAATTATTTTATTTGGTTTTCTCTTTCTTGTGTATATGTATATGTACAATAAAATATAAATAAAATAAAATATGACCTTATGAGTACAATCTTATACAAACCTGATGATGTCCAACAATCTGTTGCAACTGGTGCACAGTGAGGGTGTGGTCGGTTGGCATCTTGATAGTTTCGTGTAGTTCATCCTTGTCCACAAGCTTGCCGCCCCCTGGCTCCACCACAGTAACAATACCATCTTCGCTTACTGTCAGTTGAATCTATAGAAAAAGAATTGGTAAAATACTAAATATCTCAAAGTTTGTTTTTTGTATAATATGTATAAATAAAAAATACAAGTGTGGATATTTCATTTAAAACTATTAATACAATTATAGCAAATGATATATTATGATGAATATTGAAAATGTTGACTAAGGGCCGATTTTTCAATGCTTGGATAAAACTTATTCGTCGAATAATGTACAAAACTACCATTTTAAAAACGAATTCTAATTGCCCGTATTTGACAGTTTACGTGACATTTTAATATTATCGTGTAATACTTTATTGGACGGATAAGTTTTATCCAAGCATTGAAAAATCGGCCCTGATTGAAATAATGTTACAAATAAAATATAATATTTTCCTGTACATATTGAAACTTGTGACAACTGACAACTGTTAAGTATTTGTAAAATTTACATTAAAAGTGTCAAAGATAAAGATTAAGTAACTTACCTCGCTCACCTAAAGTTTGATGATTGCATAAGAGTGAAAACAGGCATATGATTAGTTAATTTACATGTACATGTGAATTACTCTTATGATGGATGCATGATATTATTGAAGAATTTACTTAAAAGAGTATATATGTAGTTCCTTCCATGAATAGAACATTAAATTAGTACCTATAATATCACTTGATGACTATTTTTTATTAGGTACTATTTATTTTTGAATTTTCGACAGAGTATACAGATTACATTCGTTACATCTAATACAAGTACATGATCTTCTGCACCTCTAATTATAGGAAATTACAGCGTTCAAAATGTTAATTACGATTACAATTCATCAATTTATTAAAAAGTATTACAATTACAAATTTAAAATTACAATTATATTAGTCAAATTATAAAAAAAAATTATATAATAAAAATGTAATGAGCAATTAATTATATACAGAATTCAAATAATTATTATTAAAATTGCAAATTTTATTCAATTACAATTATATTAAAATTAATCACTACAATAAAATAAAAATTATATAGGTTGGTTACATTTAATAAAGGAAAATTTTAAATTTAATTATAATTTAATTAAAAATTATTACATAGATTGTCATGTTTAAAGTAAATAATTCTATATTTACACACCTGTTGGTTGGCATGCTCAGGCCGGGCAGCCATCAACTGTTGTTGAAGTAGGTGTTGCTGCAAAACAATAGGCTAATTGAAATTTTATGACCATTCAAGTTATTTTAAATACCCAAGTATTAATTTTAATAAAATACTAAACATCTAAAGATCTTTAAAAAATCTAAACTTAAATAAGACCAACTTAATATGTACTTGTTGTATAATCTGTGATCTTGTAGTTACACTTGTAATAAAGGTTAGATCAAGCCTTTGTTAAATGGTCTACAAGTATATTATAATTTCGAAATGTGTTTATTGTTTAAACCATGCTATTGACATATAGGATTAAATCAACTAAATACTTCATGCATGATAAAAGGAACTAACTAGACTGACACAGAAATTAAAATAAATTCTATCAAATAATGATTAAAATAAAGTCTCTTATTTTTCCTATAGACAGTATCTCATGCACGTCTAAAACATATGCATTACACAGATGTTCTACCTGCTAGTCTACAGCACATGTTTATCATTCCCGCTAGAATAGGTAGTGGGTTACCACATAATTTACCATATCAATGTTATGGTGTTGAACAAACTCGACCCGATTATTGGGTACCTGCTGGTGAGAAGCCTGCCCTGAACCAACCGACACCTGTGAAGCTCCAGCTGCGGCTTGCTGTGCTGTGAGCTCTTGTTGCTGATTATGTGCCACAAGAGCTTCTAAAAATAAATAAAATATCAATAAATGCATTGAAGCCCCATCCAATCATTATGATTATCAACATTTATAATCACAGATCCAACAATTATTTCTATTGTTGCTCTGTATCTTTGTAAATAAAGTTAGAATTACCATGTCCTTGTCCTGATTGAGTTGTTATTATTTGAGATATGGGAATCTGTTGACCACCAGCAGACACTGTGACCTGTGGCTGGCCTGAGTGATGACCTAATATTATATTAGGATCTCCGTTCAGTATACTAGCATGTGCTTGTCCAAGATCCTAGAATGATTGGATATATTTAATTACACATTTGTAACAGATAATACTTTACTTTCCTAAGAAATGTATAATAAGTATGTACTTATTTATAATAATATAATAATAAATGTTCAATTGAAACTATATTAAGTATAACAATACCAGCACATTAACATAATATTATTTCAAAAGGACTGGCTCATTACACTATTTGTTAATAAAATAATTGGAATCTTTTAACTGATAGTAGAAAAAATGAGTATAATTCTTATACAAAATATTTGAGTAGCTTTTTAGTTTTCTATACAAAAATAAATTTCAAAAAATAATAAAAAAAAATTAAATTAAGTAAGTAGGAAGGTAGGTAGGTATTTTTTTGTAAAAAAAAACTCTTGTATCAACAGTAGTAGATCAAAGGTAAATTAAAGTTGGTTAGTTGAACATGGTGATACAATAAAACAACAAATTGGGAAAACCAATAGGAAACATGATCATTCTATACCTGGACAGGCTTCCCATTTTCAATCCTAGCATTGGCTGGTAGGCCATACACAGAAACTTGTGGTAATGGGCCGGGAAACAGATTTGTAAACACCCAATATTTAGCGACGCTCGACAAAGCTACATTCACAGCTGCCGAGTTGACCCGTAGGTCAGTAGCAGATGTAGCAGGAGTAAGATTACTCTGTTGCTGCTGTTGAGCAGACTGAACTCTTTGATTTTGGGACTGTAAACAAGTTATATGTTTGATAAAAACATCACATTAATGGCTTTAATCACAACAAAAAAGAATATTCAAACCTCTGTATTGCCTGGGGGCTGGCCGCCACCCGCGTTGATACTATGGTGGTCCTGGTTCATTTTTATTAACTATTTTAAAACCCTTAAAACTATTTATAAGTTTACACACAGTTTTTGATTTCTACGTATCGGCATTGTCATAATTTGACTGTCAACGAAATGGAGGCGCGGGGGACGCGACGGGCCGCCATTATGAAACTTAGCACACAATAACATTTTTCGAACTATCCTTGTAACACAGTTTTATTCGTCACAGTGAGTTATTAGAAATGAAAATTAAATTAATTAGGCACATTGAATCACTATAGATTTTAAAAAGGTATTCATTTATGCGTATCTATTGATTGAAACAAAATTTTCGACATTTTCCAACATAGGTATTCACGACGGATAGGACGAAATACGAACGAAAGTTTGTCATGATCATGTCTGCCAACATAAAGGCAATGCTCTCAATTAAAATTCTTTTTATTTACATATTCTTAATTGTAAAGATAAACTACTCAGTATTTGGTTTTTATTTATAAATTTATTATTAAAATTTAAATGATTTTAATTATGCACCATATTTTGTACATTTTGACATAAAATCACATTTTAACAATTGCTAGATGGCTAGATGTCGCTGTGATCGCTGCCAATGCAAAGTAGGCAACATTAAGAAACTTTAGTTTAAAATCTAATTGAGTCGATACATATCAAACTCCGGTAAGTCCATTCTAACAGAAATGTGGGAATCGAGGTATTTTTAATAACTTAAAAAAACAATATGTTTGGAGCTTTATAATTTATGACGGATATAATATAATACATTAGAATTATTTTTACGAAGAAAAAGAAATGTATTACTTGATGATTATGCCACAAAATTAGATTTAAATCTGGACATACAGGCGTTTGATAAATACCAGCAAAACTTACCGGGTTTTGAAAAACATCGTCTTGGACTTACAGGAATTTGAAAAATCTCTAATGGACTTACAGGGATTTGATAGAACTCAGTTTTGGGACGTACTGAGGTGGTGGAAATAGGTAGATAGTTTGTCGCGTTGTAAGTATAGGACATGAAAATAAAATATGTAAATTAAAAGATACAAATTATTATTATTATTAACCTTTATCATCCCACTGCTGGGCAAAGAGAGGGGTCAATAAATCAAAACGGTTGAAAAAATCTCAGTACGGCCCTGGGCTTCATGGCTGGAAATAACTACTGTGCGTGTGCTGTGCGTCAGTTTCATTTATCTTTTAGCTGTTTTCTGAGCCTTGTCTGTTTTAGCTTTTGGTATTGTTTTTTTCCTTGCTTTGTCTAGAACCACCACCTCTATAGTAAAACTGTTTTCTTCCATCATTTATCAATTAAAACGATTTCTAAGCATTGGTCACACATGTTAGCTTCAACAAAATTGAGAGAAATGGCAGCCATTTTAGTGCCATACTGCGCTGTGATTGGTCGAAATGGACTTACCTGAGTTTGATAAACCACTGTCGATGGACATACCGGAGTTTGAAAAAAAATATTAACTTTAAACCTTATTTTAATAAAGATACGATTGACTTACCTAACTTTGAAAAGTACAGACTGGTTTAGTTTTACAATTCAAAATTGGCGCCATTGTTATCTCAATTTTGGCGGGGAGTGGACTTACCGGAGTTTGATATGTATCGACTCAATTTGTGTATAATATTAATTATTATGTTCTATTGTATTTTTAAAGCATGTACATGTTAAAATTATATATTTTTTCGTAACTTTCAAAGCATTTCTTGGAAATAAATCTAAATACCTACGACCGAAGTATAACAGATCGTAATCTGCGATAAAAATTATTATGTACTTACAAATATTTTTATTTTACCGATAATAATAATTATGTACTTCACTAGTTTTGTGTGTTTCTTTTTTATTTAATTTTTAGAAGGTATAAATTATATTAAGTATAATAATTATGAGAAATAATTACCCGCTTGCATGCATGTGCCAAACAAAGAACATACGAGTTCAAACTTCAACAGCAGCGCCCGCCGGCTACGGCCGGCTAGAGGCTCTCATTGAATGTAGAGCCGAAAGTACTAATGGGCAATGGCGCTTATTTATGATTTTAATTGAAGCTTTTATATTACCATTTTTATTTCGGTTTAAAAATTGCATCTTGGACGGTTAAACGACTTGGTTGTCATCTTTTGAGTAATACTTTTTGGCGCGACTTACGATCCTGACGCCCTTTTTACGGCGAAGAATACAGAGGTCTAGTGTCTACGTTTCCGCATCCGACCACAGAGCAAGTAATATAGCCTACGACTCATATGCGACGAGTACATACAAAATTGTATTACATAATATTTATAATACTGTAGGTGTAAGGTGTTAACTAGGTACTGCACAACTCGCTCAGTCGCTCTATTCTAAAACCGGCACTCTATTACAATATGTACTTAGATATTTATTTAACAAATAATTGTTGGTCTTTTTTATATTTTTAATTAAGAAATATATTTTAATTTTATTAATAGAGATAGCAATAGTTCATTGTTTAGAACATGAGAATTGAGATATATCGGATGTAGGTACTGTTCGATTGTGTTCAATGTTCATACATGACTTCATAATGATTAGTAGTAGTAGATGGTAGATATAGTACTATGTTCATGACTAGCTATTGCCGCAATAGATTGATAATTTGTATAATTTTTAAAATAGCGGGTCAAGATGAAAAACTTAAATTTATAAGAGTGATAAAAAAAAATGTGTAATATAAAAATAATATGTATTTCAGTTTATAACTATAATAGATAAATTACCTACTTATTCAATCTATAACATTAAAATGTACAACTTTAAATACAGATAGATATAGAGCTGTTAACGAAATCTATAGAGCAACTTTCTAGGATATCAAATTTTTTGGATCTTTTTTGCAAAAAGCACAACACAATTAAAATATTATGTGCATCATTGCCTCCACAGCCTGTAATGAACTATGAAATACAGCTGAACATGATAACATGTTCAGCTGTATTTCATACTTTCTTTGATAATAATCATATATAATATTATGTAAGTAGCTAATATTATATTCTAAGTATGCATCTTGGTTATGTTATAACTTAACATTTTCGATAACTCATGTTGAGTCTTAAATTATATTGTACTGATTGTAGGTAGGTAACTAGAGCTAGGTTACAGGTAGCGATTAGCAGTAAGTGATAACCGTCGAGATTAAATTATACCAACAAACGCTCTAAGTATAATTGCTTCAGAATTGTTTGAGAACAGGATAAGCCAATAGTCCTATGCGGATGTAAATTATTCTAAACCTATACATTCACGCGAACGTAGTAGGTTGAAACTTGAAACAAACTACGCTCAGCTTCGACGGCCCAACGATGAACGAAGTTTCAATTCAGTAATAACTGCGAGGCTGTACGGACTGCGCGCCTTCGGCCCCGAATCCCGCGTAAACATTTACGTCAATTCCAAAAACTTTTATATGCATAGAGATTGCTCTTCTATCCTTGTGAAAGTGGATATCCATCAATATAAACCAGTTTCGAATAATTATTAAAAACTTTTATCTAAATTTTATTGGACTTTTATCGACTGTTGCAGTTTGTTTATAGAAGCGATCGCGGCGGTCATTTAGCCGGTTGTCATCAATTCGCAGGTTTGTATTTACATTTAAAATGGTTAATCTCGCAAATATCTTTTGTTTTATTTATCAGTACTCTGCCTGGTACAGTGCCAATTTTTGTAGTCAACAAAGTTTCGTCAACAACGCAACTCTACCATCAACTGACTGACAATGAAATTATTGTGGTTTTAACCCACAAGTGACGAAAAATTAATGGATTTTTAATAACACTTACTACAAATAATAAATTTTGTAGTTAAGCTTCGATTGTTTTGGTTATTTATTGAAATTTATGCCGACAAAAATATGTGTAGAGTCAAATAAAATCTCTACATCTGCTATATCTCTACATATACATAGATCAATCTGTCCGATTAAATTAAATGAGAATTAAACATGCACAATTTATGCAGTACATAATTTAAAAATTAAATCCATGCAAAGAATCAAAAGGAAGCCAAAAGGTAACTACGTATTCGATATTGTACATGGGTTAAGCATAACTTTTACTTTATTTGTGATTTATTTAATTATTTATTTATTTTGCTTGCTATTATAGTTATACCTAGTGACATGAAAATATTATTCTTTTCAAGCATAGCTAGGTACCTAATAAAATATTGGATACGCATAAAGTTATTATGCTATAGGTAGGTATCAAAATATACCTCCTAAAATACTGCGTCTGAAGTTGTTTATATTTCGCCGTGACCAACATTACATTAATACTTATACGGTTACATTTCAGGTTACTTTTGCTATTATTGGTTTGTTTCACCAAGTGATTGCATAACTGAAAGCATAAAGCTTATACAATAGGCCCGTGGAGTGACCGTCAACATACCGGTTCACTGTTTACAAATTGTTGCATTGCTTGATTGCAATTTCTCGATTGTTTCATACGATAATATTGTTCTAATTACTAGCAATTTTTATTGATAAGAGCAATACATAGAACAAAAAATAATATGAGTAATTTTGTTTTATTTATTTTGTATAGGTACACGTGACATTAAGTTATGTAAGTAGGTAGGTAGTAAACAAGGAATAAGGATCAATAATTGTTGCCTGATTAGGTAATATAATTTGTACGTATTCTCTGTATGAGATTGTGCTAACGACGATTGTTATTTTCCGCACATTAAATATCAATTTAATTTGTCGAAACAATAGATATACTTACAAAAATAAACACTTTATCCTTAAGAATATTGTCACTAACTTACCTACCTTCATGTTGAAATTCACATTGAATTGGTAACTTCCGGCAATTAAGCTGTTTTTAAAATTATCTATTATTCTCTCTTTAGAAATTGAATATCATGGTATTAATTCTCCAATTTTGATCGTTATAGTAACTGATAAAACCCAAACTGACTCATGAGCCATGGCTCACTTCGCAATGTAAACGGAAATGCTCTGATTGAAATAACAAGGGATCCCATAGATGCCGTAGCTCTTTCATAACTTAATAAACTTGCAATTGATTTAGTTTTCCTAAATTATTAGCTGTAATGTTGCGTTAATAGTTCCTTGTAAATCTTTAAATTGCCATAATGCCAATAAAGTTAGAAACAGATACATCTATACAGAGAAATTAACCTTGCTTTAATCATGAAAATATGAATAAATTTATAAATAGTGATGTAACGATACATGATTTATGCATAAAAGTTACCAACATTTAACAGAGACTCATCTGTAAATCGTATTCTTTTAAATAACAATGCCAAATCAAAAAACAAGAAAACCATTTATTTTAGTATTATTACTTTGCAAAGTCAGTTAAACTTTAAGTTATACACATACAATCAGTACCTAATAAAAGTTTACTATTGGTAGAGTTTTTTCGGAAAACAAAGTGCGCCCGCGCGGGCGGCCGGGCCTCCCGAATCGTTCATTGGGCGCGGTTTTTTGAATTGTTTGATATCGGTATCGGTTGTTTTATTAACGGCGATACCGATACCGGTATCGGTATCGTTACATCCCTATTTATAAACATACTAACAATTTTTTTAAATGATGGAAACTTATTAGTTATTGGTTAAATAATAATTATCACCAATACTTGCATAAATACCATACCTATTGAGAACAAAATATTAAGAAGAGCGGTGTAAAATGCAGTAGTTACCTACATATTTAATTTAACGATTATTAGAAAATACACAGATTTTATTTTAAATTACTGTTAGGTACTATCCCAAACAACCCAATAATTTATAGAGTGAACTTTATTTCATTCTATGCCTAAGAATTTCAACTTGTGCCTTTTTTTAAATAAAATATAGAACAGTAAGTATATTGAATGTCGAAAAATATTATTTTGAATCTTGGAAAATTACTTTGCTACCAACAGATATTCTTTATCTCCTTTTGACAAAGAAAAATAAGCGGCGCGGTTTATTTTATATTTTTTAATTCCACCGGCTTTTTTCATTTTATACAATTGAAGAGACTTCTTTAGCAGCAGCCACTGGAACACAAGCAACAAAGATATTCTATCTATTTTTTTTGAAAATTCAAAACATTCCACACTCTATTCGGTTCATAGTTATAACAGTTGACTTTGGAGGTTATTTAACATAGTTTAATATTGAAGTTAAAATAGAAACATCACGAACAAAAATCTTAATTGGAAGAAGCAACCATGATGTGATTGTAAATGGGTATGTCATTTCATTGCTCGTTTCCGTCATAAAATTGCACGGTTCTGCATCGAGTTGACAATTGAGAAACGATATCATTAGTGCCTTCTAATGACACGGCTGCGTTAATGACCACAGAAAACATATTTTTTCATGTTCCATTTCCTATGAGGGAAATTATGAGTGTGATGGTATAATTAGGCCTGCTTGGTAGCCCTCCACTTAGCATCGATTGTTGTAAAATGACTTGGTGAACAGTAATAACAGACAAAAAAGTCGAAATTTCGTTTTTATTACATAGTGCTAGATGTTTACAGTTATGTATATGTGGCGGAAAATTGGAGCTGCCTGTTTGTGAATTACTTTAATTGATATAGCCATGGACTAGGTCAATAATTACATGCCTAGTGGGTCTTTTAAATTTTCATTTACTACTTCTGATATACTTTGTTGATAAAGTACTATCTAGGTGTATCAAATACCTAGGAGAAATTAAATATACCTACCACGTAAGAAACTAGGACCAATGAACAGAAATGTACATTTTATTTAAGCTTTAAATTAAATAAACTTTTTCACCATGGATTGTAAACAGCATTTCACGCAATACTGGGCATAAAGACTCGCACAAAATTTTACGCAAATACTTGAAATACTCGCATTACGTCTATAGAAATTGGCACGATTTGGTGGTCACCGTCAATTATTTCGAATGCTATTTCAATAATGTTGTACTTACCTACAGACAATTCACAAGTTTAGTAATAATATCTAGTAATGATTTTTCTAATGGTTTTGACTTTTGACGGTTTTAAGGTCTCAGCACACATATGGGATCGGAAAGGGATCGTAACCGTAACGCCTTTCGCCTCGCTGTCAACCAGGCGTCAACCTACCGTATGCACGTGACGAAAGCGTATCAGCAGCGCCTGTACGTCAACTCGGCTACGGCTAGGCGACACCGGCGTTACGCCTAAAAACGGTAAGTACGGCAAGTCGTAGCAGGCAGAGACGTAAGCGCGGGGACGGAGAGACGTAAGCTCGGGGACGGAGAGTCGTAAGCGCGGGGACGATGAGCCGTTAGCGCTGGAATTGCAAGTTCGGAGCCTGTTCCGAGGGGAGGCGATTACGTTACTATTCCGATTAGTGTGCGTTGCAGTAGGGAGTTTAATACAAACCATTCTGAACGGCTCGAGGCGATACGGTTACGATCCCTTTCCGATCCCATATGTGTGCTGATACCCTTAATGGGTCAAAATTTAGCTGTATATTTTTAATATGTAAAGAATATTGGAAATTATTACTTACTTTCATTGCGTTATATTATTTTTAAGTAGGTACATTTTGAAACAAGACAGTTTTGTACAAGGATGATGATGTAACATTACTCGCCTATATTTGGTACTCAGTGCATATTTAGTTGACTGCTTATTAATTGCATTAATTTGATGCCTTTCGTAACGCATTGCGTGGTTTACGTTACATATTATCATTATGTATGATTTACGATTTATTATTTAATTCATTATTTCCTCAAATTTATCGTTTAAATCATATCATTTGAAACGCAACACGTCTTGATCTCAAAAGAGTTTTATACGAGTAACACTATTCTGCATACTGTATCGCTTAGAATCATAATGCATTAAAATTAAAAACTCAATGCATAGTTTTACTAAGGTTTTACTATAATAAAGGCTAATCAAAAATATGTTTAAGGTTAACGGATATAATACCTTTTTATTACCTATTTATTTAATTTGTATTATTTTTTCAAGTAACTCTTTAAGGTTAATTCAATCTTTGCTTTGCTAAGTTTATCCAGGTTTTAGGAAATTCGAAAATACATTATTAGTGTTCCTCTAATCAGAGTTTTACAAATATAACTTCCAGTACGTAGTACTAATACCTGAATATAGGTATGTAGGTAGGTAATGACAATCACAGCTCCATTGTTTATACAAATGAGTGCAGTCACCATGCGAGAAAATCGCAGAATTGCACAAACTGATGCAGCAGGTACTACATTTGTAGGTATCCAAATTGTTTGTCAGTTATACATTTGCAACGTTTATCTGATCAAGCCAGAATATCTGTTAGTTTTTAAACACACTTCGATATATTGCAGTTTTATCTGAAACGTTAGATCGTAACGAGATAATAACGTTACGCGTTAGCTCCCTTTTAGATTACCTATGTAGGCAGTTGTGATAGAATAGATTATTATCTATTTTCATTCTATTTTATGGAATTTATTTGTTAATTGAGAGCATGTTTAAGTACCTACGTCGATAGTTTTTGTACTTTGAAGTAAATTAATATTACACTGCTATCACAGCTTCTACTTATTTACTTGTAAAGTAAACACACGTTACGACAAGAATACGATATTTCCCTTTATCTCACTGTTTGTCAAGTCCCTATGTAATTTTGATACAACTGTTGCTAGAAGTAGCGCAGCGTTACAAATTATCCAATCAGAGAAATGTTCATTAAAGAAACACATGCAGGGTTAATTTACTACGGCTTTTAAGAAAAACACCGTTTCGAATGAATTGTCTACTGGCTGACGATATCGATGGTATTGTATTAATTGGAATCGAACTAATTAAGCTTATTGCTAACAACCGATCTTATCATTACCATTTGTAATTACGTGAACAGGTATAGTATAGAAACATTTATTGAAATAATGGATTATTGTAAGCCGATTACTAGTTTATGCTACAATGGTCCCTGCTTTTTTTTTAATTCCGTATCCAAGCAATTTAACATAGAAATGTATTGTTTGTATTGAAAAAGAAAACTTTTCACAGACTCTACATAGGCTCGTCATAATATTTGTTTAGAACGTGATAGGTTAACTTTTTCTGATGTTTCGTTTTTATTAACCTTTGGCTGACGACGTGGTCTAAATGTAACTTTAACGCCGCAGTACCGTCTCATAGACGTTAAAACTTAAATTGAAATAAAATAATATAAATTAAACAATACTATACTGTAACGGTTTTACAAATTGATTCATACATGTTTTAGAACAATTTAATACAGATAAAATAAAACTACTGTCCTTAATTTAATAATAATCAACATTTATTCATGAATACACTATAATTGCTTAGCTTAATTTAGGAACTCTTTTTTTTTATAAATCTACACATCAATCGAAAAATGAACTTAAATAATCGTTACTTCTTTGTATTATAATTTAAAAATAACAAAAATAATTAGTCTTTCTTCAATAACAAAAAAAATGACAAGGCACATTTTCGGTATCTACATTTTCAACGTCCCGTGTTAGTCATTGGTCATTGCATATTTGAAGACAGCATGTAAGACACATTGGCTTTCTGCATTGATAGCAGTTGTACTTTGTTCTTTTTTTAGGTGAGATGGACATAAGCACACGTCTTCCGAATTACAGGTTCCGGATAAGCTTGGCTTTTTAGAGACGGAGGAGGTTCAGGCATGTCGGTTGGTCCAATGCAGTGCCGGTGGAGAAGTTGATCTTTCAACTGGGGTTCTTTCCCGTTTCCTTGGCATACTCCTAGCTAGCATAGGTGTTTGTGGCATACTCTTTGGTGCAGATTTCTTTTTTCAAGGCATTCTGCGAAAGAGAATAAAATTAAAACCGATGTGACGTCAACGAGACCCTATGTGGCTACCTACGTAAACACAGAGGTGACGACCAAGAGACATGCTTAGTTTTTGTACATAAACACCGTACTTACGTCTGTGAGACGGCGATCGCTCCTGTGGGAACACCTGTGCACTCGGTGCGCTGGTGGCCGTGACTGGCGGCAACAAGATGGCAGGATAGGAAGGTAGCGGGAGGGGTAACGCTGCACGTCGCGTTATTTGAAAAATATTGTCATAATAAAAATAGTGACGTCTGTGAGACGTATAGCACGTCAGTTAAAGGTTAATATTACGTCTAGTAAAACCTTCGCCATTTTCTTGTTAATGAAAGAAATTAAGAAGCAAATGCATGCTGTAATGTTATTTACACTTGCTTATAAACGAAGCGTTCCTTCTAAGGCTTTAAACTTTATCCCATTCACTGCATATTCGCGAAGAAAATGTAAGAATGCAGGTAGATACTAGATACTTAAGAAAATTAGAAAATATTTAACACCGTCATAACGACGTTCACTATGGGAAGTTTCCATTTAGTGTGAGAATAATATTGAAACATAAAATTTAAACACGTTTTTATTTACTTAGTACCTAACTTTTGCGTATTTAAAATGTTCAACGATTATTTTATTAATAGAACACCAATTATTAAATTCTTTAGTTTTTATTTTATCTTATTTTAACAGTTACAAGAATACTACGCCGTTCATAAGTTAAGATATAAGTTGAATGGAAAGGTAAAGACGACCTTGAACTATCACTTGGAATTATGTAACCTAGAATACGAGCTATATTATCAGTCTGTTGACGTTACGGATTTAACGATTACTTTTAACTTAGTCTCAAAATTTATCTTGGAATTTCTAGACAATAGCGTGAAAAAGTAGATAGTTTTTACATAATCCATACAGTGAAATATTCTCAGTTTCTCTTACCGTGTATCTTGTATCAGTAGTATATTAGCAATAGACGTATTGTATTGCACAAAAATTCTCACGCTTATGTTGAAATCAAATCGTGAATCGGGATGCGAATTTTTATATGACGTGATTTGTGTGCAGGCTCGTGAACGATTTTAAATGTCATTCAGTTTTCAAACGACTCTGAAATAACAGAATATATGTAGATATGTTTTATGTTAATGTATAAATAGGTACTGTTTTGAACTTACTTGATAAATTATTGATTCGGTGCCTTCTAAAATATTAAAATACAGGAAAAATATATGTCCATAATAATAAAAAGTTTCCATACATGTACTGTTATTATATGTAGTTTTCAAATATATCACACAATTTTTCCGCATTTATGATAAGGTATGTTTAAAATAATAATAACAATCAAGTAGATAATCAAACAGTGATTATTTCAATAGAACTGCGACATATACACATGAATTGTTACACGCTTATTACCCATATATGTACATATAAAATACAATACTTATACCTACAGCATTAATGCCGGAAAAAACAGACTACGTAGTTACAAATCAATGCCTACAGCCGGCTGTTTGTCAGTCGGAACACGGGGTCATTTGGAGACAATTGATACATCGAGACGCCGTAAATGCTCCTCCGCTCAGTTAACATATCGCGGGATCAGATGAATGTGTTATCTGTTGCGAGATACGATTTATTGCTATGTTCGTTTTACTTTTTTATAGCCGAATTAATCTTATGTTATACACAGCTATATTGTAGTCTGAAATTGAGAAATGTATCGTATCAAATGATACTTCATGAAACACTTTCAGAGTGTCAAATGTTTCTGAAAGTGTTTTGAAGTACTTTCTGAGACATAAAACAATGTAAATATTGAACTTAACTTGTAATTATTAGAACAGCTTGTAGAATAAAATTATTATTGGTGTTCAATGGCATTGTAAACCTTGTAACCAACAGTATAAATGTTTGAAGAAAAATATTATTGATTGGCCTACCTATATTATACCTAATTATGTACCTTATACATTTCAGAATGTAGATAGGTTAAATTGGTGATTATTAATTAACATGGAATTGTACTGAATAATGTTCAATGGTATTTCAAGAAACATCTTAATAAGTCAAACTTCCTCTATTTTGACTCTACCTGTCTCTATGATATATTGAGTTTATTTAATATTCATCAACCATGACTGAACCTAAACACCAGTTAATAAACTCTTTCAAAACATATTTATGACGCATTAATAGATGCATGATATTCTCAATATTTTGAATGTTTGATGCCAATTGTTTAAGGCAATGCGAGGACTCTTCGAGTATCTCTACAAGGTGCAATTCTATGTTTTGTATAGGTAATTAATAATTATATATATTTAGGTACCTGTAGTTTTATATAGTCTGTTACGCAAGCCTGTTTTAAAAATACTTTTGAAATTATACATAAGTACTAATTGCTTATGAACACAGTCAAAATTCACTACTTAACCTTACTCGCGGTAAATTAAAAACCTAAATTAATTATTTGCTAAAAGAAACATATAAAATTGTCCGAGGCCGTATGTTAATTATATGAATCACAGTTGTAAAAGTATTCTCGGAATTAATCTATGCACTAGCGTAACAGAAATTGATTGCCGATTTAATGGTTGAATAAGCAAGAATATTAGTTGGGTTTTAAAACGATTAATCTGATTTTCTTTAAGAAGCTTTAATTAGAAATATAATCATTCACGTCTAATAATAATAAAAACGATAGCGTAGGTATTCCAAGGAAAAAAAATGTTGGGTGAATCCGAAATGCAAATCTACGCATTGATGCAATCATCGGAACAATTTAAACCAAGGATAATTCTAATTTATCGAAGAAATTCTTCATTCATCTCAGGATCTCAGTTATACACAAGATATTGTATATCTATAGATACCCGGCGACATGGTGGACCTGAATAACTGTATTACAGAATCTCATTACGTAAAGGTATATAAAGGTCAGCGTTCACTCACAGTATCGATATCTCGAACCGGGAGTATTGCGTACATTTTGCATAATCCCGTCCCGCTGACTCAAATGTCGGGTACATTGTACGATATGACATTTTAAACATGCCCTTATTGGTTCCGTCTCATACGCGATTTTCCAACAGGATTTATTTATCTGAAAAGTAAATATCTAATAGCAAATTAACAAAAAAAAAACTCTTTCAACTAAAAGCTGTTTTCGGTGAATTATTTAAGAGTAAGTCATGAACAAATAACAATACACAAAAGAAAAAATATATAATAGCACACATTTAACAACTTGTTAAAGTGGGTTTCACTTTTATACCAATACTCTTCATTAGAGACTGCATTTGATTCGGTTAATTGTTTTAAAATAAGTAATTTGTTACACTTAATGTTGCCAATTTATTGCATTACGATTATACGTTTTTATTCAAGCGTGTCCGTAAATTGAACTTTTGTTGGAACACTGAAGACTCATTTATGAACTCACGGTCATAATAATACTTATCCATTGTCATGTTAAGTAATAATTGTCTTCCTACGAAATATAACAACAATCAACCAAAAACGTAAATAAGTATTATTTAAATACGGAGCAGAGGTTAATGATACCATCCTACATAAGTTGGGATACCGACAAATTGCGAATAACGAATTATTTTAGTACCTACTCATTGATCGCTATTGAGAAAATAAAATTTGTGGACAAGATTCCGAGCGGTTACGAATTGTGATGTATGAGATAAGATAAATAATGTTTTACTACATAAAAACGATGTTTATTCTCTTTGAGCACGTTCCAACAAACTATAACGCTTTAATCATCAGACCTTGAATATTGTACATTTACTTCGTTCAAAATAGACGACTACAATAAAAATTATAAAACTCTGTTAACAATATCTACTAGATAATCATCGGATAAGTTTGCGTGATCATTATCTACGTTTTGTTGTTAAGCAATAACATGAATGCAATGTCCGCTTATATTAACAGGATTAATGCAAATGTATTACATTATAATTAGTAGTAAAAAATAAATATTAACAATTTTTATCCACACAAGTATTTGCATGTAAGTAAAAAAATTAAGTACTTACACTTAACAACATAAACGATAAAATTTAATACTTAACAACAGCTACAGTCACGTTCGCTATAAAATTATTTTTAACATCGTGTTAAATAAAACAGTGACTTGAATTTTTAAATGAGGAATACAGATGTAAAATCGAACAAATTGGAAACTACAAGTAGGTACTATCGCTCTTAGAAAATTCAGGCATACAATATTTAGTTTTAATACATATACGGTATACCTAAATGGGTATGAATCGTAAGTAGAAAATGTCGAAAGCGAAGGTTCAAGTGTCGTTATTTACCTACGAGTAATGTTACATACATTACCAATACGAACGTCGGACACTCAAAATTATGAAAGAGGTGAACTTGTTCTAGAACGAACAATGATCTGTTTTACATTCACCAATCCTTATTTGTTCAGTAACATTATTATTATTTTTTTTTTATTGGTCTACAAAACTGGTTGCAAATTTACAAATTTTAATTGGATACCTTATCTATGTAACAATAATTATGATAACTGTGTACTTATTTGATTAAATTTAATAATTTATTCCTAATTGAGACCAGAGAACCACCAAATATATCTATTTCTGATCGGATACTATTTGCATAGGTGCACATTCGAAACAGAGGTGCATGTTGACCAAGATTAGTTTTACTTAAAGGTGGCAGAAAACATAATCTGTTGTTATGTAAACGAGTAGTGATACGCGGAATTGAGAGACAAATGCGCTCCAAGACATCAGGACAATCTGCTTCCCCATGTACCTTATAAAGAAATAATATATCCGCTACTTTCCTGCGTGTACGTAAACCACTCAAGTTAAAGTACGACAGACGCTGGTCATAGGAAGTTAAAACCCTACATTTATGGTCTGAGTAACTAAGATGGTACAAAAAACGTTTCTGGACTCTTTCAATTCTATCGGAATGGACTTGGTAACTAGGGCTCCAGACAGCTGAACAATACTCTAGTATTCCACGAACGAGGGTGCTATAAACTAAAATGGTAAGTTGAGATTGTTTCAGGAATCTCATTTGTCTCGTGACGAAGCCCGATAATTGTGAAGCTTTTTTGACAATATGATCGTAATGGATTCTGAAACTTAAAGAACTATCCATGATAACGCCTAGGTCACGGATAAAGCTCACTTCCGTGAGTGGTAAATTATTGATAAGGTAAGTAACAGGTGTTCGAATTTTCTTTCTAGAAAATGTTATGTGATAGCATTTATTAATATTTAAGCACATGTGATTATTTGTACACCATTTTTGTATATTATTAAGATCTGATTGAAGTATGTTAACATCTGTTTTATCCTTAATCGTTCTATAAACTTTCAAATCATCAGCGAACATTCTATAGTTGGATTGTATTACACGCGGGAGGTCGTTAATAAAGATTAAAAAGAAGAGAGGACCGAGATGGGAGCCCTGGGGTATTCCCGATGGAATAGTATAGGGGGTGGATTTAAAACCTCGGATTGAGACAAGCTGGGAGCGGTTGCGTAAATATGACTCGCACCATCTTAATAAGGATCCGTGTATCCCCATATTTGAGAGCTTATGTAATAGAAGATCATGATTTACTAAGTCGAATGCCTTTCTGAAATCGGTATACTTACACAGCATGCACCTCGAGATTCTTATCAAGTGCTTCAGCTATATCAGATACATAACCTACAAGATTTGTGTTTGTTGATTTACGGGGCAGAAATCCGTGCTGGTTTTGATCAATTTTACATTTAATGTGGGCCAAAAGTTTAGTATGTATTTACTATGTCTTCTAGAACTTTTCCAGGTGTGCTTAGAATCGAGATAGGTTGGTATTGGGCAATCTCGTTTAATGAGCCTGCTTTGTGAATCGGAGTTAAGTGTGCGAGTTTCCAAGTAGATGAAAAGAAGCTTAATGTTAATGATTCGTTTAAGATTAGAGTAAGTGGTACATATAGGCCTTTGGCACAATTTTTATAGAATATTGGTGGTATTGCATCGGGTCCTGGGCCTTTATTGGCATCTAAGAGTTTTAAGCGATTTAACACTTCTTTTTCAGATATTACCAACGTGCTAAAAGGGGCGTGCTGTCTGTATCTGCATCATGCATATTTTTGGATAAAGATAAAGATTATGTTATTCCGCCGATAATAATGAATTGATTGTTTTCAAACATTTAAACCAACGCAGGTACTAAAATTATTACAAACTCATTGTAGCCTCAAAAGAAAGTGAGAAAAATATGTAATCCGGCGTGAATGAAGCACAAATTTCGCTGTTAGCGTAATTCAGGTAACCAATTACACGCGGTTTATTCGCTTTGCTCCGATGGCACAGGCACAGTAGTCTGTTTACGCGTATTTTAATACGCAGGGTTGGCAATAAAACTGCTATAAAATGATAATTAAGAAACAACTTACATGATAAACTTCAAATAACGTTGTTACAAAATTTTATGATTTTATAGGCAAACCACTACAAAATAGCTATACCTATTATATTACCTATATGTCGATAATATACCTACCTAATTTTAACCAAATACGTTTATAATATTATGTACTTATTTTCCAAGAATAGATATGGAAAAATCTAAAATGGCTTCTTTTTCATATTCTTATTGGAAAAACAATATGCTTTATAAAGAGGGTATTCTAATTGTTTGCTATATAATAATTTAATGTGTGATCTTTCATAATGCAGATTTACATCGAACTGAAGTGTATTTTAGATTACAGTCAGAGTGCTTATTAAAAGTTCGTTTTTTTAGGGCCGATTTTTCAATCCTTGGTTAAAATTTATCTGACCAATAAATTATTACATGAACATTTTAAAATGTCACCTGTAAACTGTCATATACGGACAATTAGAATACATTTTTGAAATGGTAGTTTAGT
Source organism: Colias croceus (assembly GCF_905220415.1). Taxonomy (NCBI): domain Eukaryota; kingdom Metazoa; phylum Arthropoda; class Insecta; order Lepidoptera; family Pieridae; genus Colias; species Colias croceus. The sequence goes on from NC_059547.1 coordinate 3,996,686, forward strand.
ACGTTATTAAATGAATACGTTTTAACCAAAGATTGAAAAGTCAGCCCTTAGTGTCATTTTTCGAGAAGAAGAAAAAAACAATAGTTTTGGCAACAGGTGACAACCTTACAATGGTCGCTACTCGCGCTGCAAGCCGCTTTGGTGCGAACTTGTCTAACAACTTTCGCTGCTCGTCCCAATATTGCAAGTGAACTATTGCGTAATTGAATCATCGTTTAGTATTCTACCCGTTTTAAGGTTTTAGAACCTAATAATCACCATTCCAGTATGAACTTTGCTCTAATCACTACTTGAACCCACAATGTACAACGTGCAGGATTTAATACATAAAGAATATTTAGTTTAAGTAATGTTAATGATATCGGTATTGTCGAGACAAGTAAAGTAATGTGAAACAATTTCATTTGCAATGTTTGGTTATATGTATAGGTAATTGACTATCATTTAAGACGTAAGTTATTATTTTGTTTCTGGAAAATATAGTCAATACGCAATAAAATATAGGTACCTTTATTGGGTTAAAATTAACAAATACATTATTCCTTATAATAATCCTAATAGTTTATAGCATAAAATAGGAATCTAGTATTTTTTTGACAATTTGATAGATAGATTTAATCTTCCGGTTTTGCTGCTGGTGAAAAGTATTTATTAATTTTGAAATTTTATTATTTTAAACTCAATCATTCGGGCAATTTTAAGTATATACTATACGTATTATAATATTATGGTCCTTGAGTCTGCTTATTATAATTTTTTTTTTTTTTTTTTTTTATTGGTAATAGGGAAGCGCTTGACCACAATCTCGCCTGATGTTAAGCTGAGATGCGGTCTAAGATGGAACGCGCTTCCCTAGAAGGTACCTGTTCACTCTACGCTTGAAGACCCCCATATTGTACTCGTCGGGGAACACAGACTCAGGAAGCATGTTCCAGTCCCTCGCGGTTCGGATAAAGAATGTGGAACCGAACCGCTTAGTCCGGGTACATGGAACGTCCACCATATGGCGATGCCTAGAATCTGTGCGCCTCGACGATCGATGGAAGAACGGGGATGGCGGAACGAGATCGTGCAGTTCCGCAGCGCACTCTCCAAAGTGTATCCGATAGAAGACCGATAAGCTGGCCACTCTGCGGCGGTGACCGAGGCTCTGGAGCTTTTTGCCTACTAGGTCATTGTCGTTTATGAGCCTCTTGGCACGCCTCTCTATCGCCTCAAGCGCCTCCAGCTGGTACTTGGCGGAACCGTCCCAGAGGTGAGAACAGTATTCCATGCACGATCGGACTTGTGCTTGATAAAGGTTGAGCAACTGTCCCGGGCTGAAATACTGTCTCACCTTCGCCAGAATTCCAAGCTTTTTTGAGGCTACTTGGGCTTTAGATTCAATGAAGGAACCAAAGTTCAGAGTAGGCGTTAAGGTGATACCAAGAAGCTCGAGGTGGTTAGTTATCGGCACGGACACACCTTGGAAATTCGGAGTCAGGTGGAATGGACTCCGTTTAGCGGAGAACAGACACGCCTGGGTCTTAGACGCATTGAACTTGACCAGATTGGCATCGCCCCAGTCGGAGACCGCCTGTAAGGACAAGTTCATGCGATCGACCATCGCCTCCCGTAGAGACTGAATTTGTGCCGTACTGGCTCGCGCGCTGGATACATATCTCTCCGCAACAGTGCTATCGTCTGCGTACCCATAGATACCGGGTTTCAGCAGATCGTTGATGTGTAGCAGGAAGAGTGTTGCGGAGAGAACTGATCCCTGAGGGACTCCGGCATTTATAGCCATTTGGTCGGACGAGCAACCGTCGACGACTACCCGAAGCGACCGGTCTCTCAGAAAATCTGAGATCCAGGCGCAGAGACCAGCAGGCAGACCGTAGGATGGAAGCTTGCCAATAAGACTATCATGCCAGACCCTATCGAAGGCCTTCGAGATATCAAGGGAGACAGCAAGTGCTTCACCATGATTCTCGATGGCCTCGCTCCAGATGTAGGTGGCGTACGCTAGAAGATCCCCAGTGGACCGGTTTCGGCGGAACCCGTATTGTCGGTCACTGAGGAGGTCGTTCGCTTCTAGGTGTGCCAGGAGCCGGCTGTTCAGTACACGTTCCATAGTCTTACAGAGTATGGACGTGACTGATATTGGCCTGTAGTTGGAAGGATCGGCACGACTGCCTTTTTTGGGCACAGGCTGCACGTTGGCAAGTTTCCACGATTTTGGTACTATTCCAGTCGTCAGCGAAAGGCGAAAGAGGCGTGTCAAAACAGGAGCAAGTTCAGGCGCACAGGTTTTAAGAACTATGGCTGGAATTCCATCAGGGCCACTGGCTTTATTCACGTCAAGATTCCGCAGCGTTTTAAGAACCTCCGTCTGACGGATGCGAATTTCCGGCATTTTCGCCTCGCATCCAGGTAGACTGGGAGGTTTTGCGCTTGCGGGATCCAGACGAGAATTTTCCGCAAATAGAGTAGCAAATAGGTTCGCTTTCTCTACGGCGGTGTGAGCCAGCGTCCCGTCAGGTTTCAGCAGTGGAGGAAGTGAGGGGCGGCAGAAATTCGATTCAACCGACTTTGCCAGGGACCAAAACGCTTTACTACCGGAGGGGTAAGAAGCCAGTTTGTTCCCTATACGGCTAACGTGGTCAAATCGAGCTTTCCGTAGAGCCTTCTTGCAGGACTTGGCAGCCCGGTTAAAGGCTTTCTTCTTTTCAGATACATCCCTCGCTTTGCGGTGTCGAGCGTCAACCCAAGCCAGATACGCCTCTTGCTTTAGCGCTTCAGCGCGTCTGCAATCGGCTCTGAACCAGGGCTGAGCTTTGCCGGACATGGCTACGTCGGAGAATGGAATAAAGTACTCCATTCCCTGTCGCAACACATCAGTCACAGCATCCGCGCAGGTCGAAGGGTCTTCAGAAGAAAAGCAGACAGGCCGCCAAGGATATGATGCAAAAAAGGAACGCATCTCATCCCAATCTGCTGACTTGTATTGCCACACGCGCCGAGAGCCCTTAGGACTGGGATCGGGCGGCGAGTAGACAGATACAGATTTCACCAGACAGTGATCGGAGCTGCCAAGCGGCGAGGAAATCGCTACCGAGTAACGGTCTGGATCTGTTGTCAGCAGAAGGTCCAAGCAATTGGCTGTATGGCTCTCAACATCAGGAACCCGCGTCGCTCCTTGAACCAGCTGGGTGAGATTCAATGCTATAGCAAGTTTACGCATCTCTCTCCCAGCGAGGTCAGTGCACTGGTATGGGTATAGCCACTCCTGGTGGTGGGCATTAAAATCCCCCAGTAACACAAGCTGAGCGGAAGGGTATTTGTGCTGAGCAGCGTCCGCCGCCTCACTTAGGTACTCTGTGAGCCTGATCGTCTCCTGGTCTCCACTGTGCGCTCGGTAGACACATGCATAGAGAAGTTTCTCTGGGCCTGTGTCCACCAGCATCCATAGTACGGAAAAATGGGGGTCTTCAAGATACCGGAGACGCCGACAACAGATGTCGTCTCGGACGTACGCGCACACACCTGACCGAGCTTTAAAATTGTGCTCCAGGGTGTAGCCGGGATAGGATAGGTACGCCAAGTCAGACGGACATCTTATCTGCGTCTCCGTGAGGAACAAGATACAGGGTTTATGAGTCTCTAGGTGGAAGTGGACTGCAGCGAGATTTGAGTGGAGACCTCTGATATTGGTGAGGTCCACTTTCAGCGAGAGGGAGTGCTGCCGCTGTGCAACGTTACTTCTGTATCTTGCCTTTTTCATGTGTATAGAGGAGAGTGAAGAAGGTGAGAAGACGGTTGTGAATCGAGGCGCTTTACAATTGGACCTGAGACACACACTTAGAAGCCGCAATGACGGGGACTAGTCTGGAGACTGCGGGGACGCCCGAGCCCCCCCAAGTTGTCCATAGGGCCCTCTCATCCGGTCGCCAACCGGCACTATGGCGCAACTTGGGATTTTTCGCTGGTTGGCGGGGCAGCCTTTCACATGTGGCTAGCACGCTACTTGGGCCCCCTACTGACCAGCGGTCGGCCAGCGGTGCACCGTGCCTCGGATCCCGCTACCCTCCATGACTAGCCACCGGAAGCAGCAACGACAGTGTGCGTCAAATCGTCTTGATTGTAAGAGCGCAACTGATTCGACCCGTCTTCACTAAGGCTACATCAGCTTCTTCGTGCCGGAACACGGACGCTTGGCGACACGTCTTCAGCTGATGGGTGGTCATTTTAGCCGCGACAAATGTCTCCCACCTGTTTAGCACCACCCAGGGGCCACGTGTAGGGATTCAGAGTTCTGGGTATACTCCTACGGACGGAGGTGACTCGGCCCCCAAAACATATACAACAGATACCGTATATTAATTGACCCGTTCTTTCACTTTCAGCCTTAAATGGCCTTGTAGGTACATACCTACTGTATCTCATTATAATATTTAAGCAAACATTTTTTACAAAGGATTCAAAGTCCAACAAACGTAATCAAAAATAGTTCGTTTACGATTTAACTTTAAGTGCGTCCGTTTCGAAATGCAATTTCTGCGATAAAAATCTTATTTTACTTTTAAACTCCACGTGCTGTTATGACAATAAAAATCTATGAAGTAAAAAAATATTGGTCGTGTCCTTGGTTACGTTAAAAGTAAAGTTAACCGCGGTAAACTTTGCAGACCTTATTTGAATATTTTATACAATAATTCACACATAAAAATTGTTAAACTAACACTTTTTTAATTCTAGAACAGTTCAATTAATGAACACATTAATTAAACACATAATTCCCTGTCAATATTAATAATAGCTAACGCCATCGAATGCTTATTATAAATAGACAAAACCAGGTGTACTAAAACAATTAATATACTTAGAATTTAATAAAGCTGTGCTGCAAACCTGGCAAGATCTAGACACAATTATTCTGCGTCTGTCTTGTTTTCATAACTTCTATCTTAAATTTATGCGATTGAATACTCTGTAATAAATTATTACATTTTATTAATATCCACGAAGATAATGAGCTGTAGCAGCATGAAAAAGTGCAAAATTGTGAATAATAATACTATTTCCAAATGTGAAACGGTAGGTATACTAGCGTATGATTTATTATAATGTCGAAACAAAACTAGATACCTACCTACATTGCGTTAATAGTAGACTTAGGAAACTTCGTAAATAACTGTCACCTTAAAATGTAAGTTATGTTTATAAGTGTCGTCATTCAAGATGATTCAGTATTTGATCACAAGTTCTAAGTGCACACTTCTGTAGGATTCGAATATTTGTGGAATAACGTCATATACCCACCCACAAATCGTTCAAGTAGCAATAATAAGATGAGGAATCTGCTTGAATCTGATGAGGTGAGGAATAGATAGTGATAAAAAAAAATTTCTTAGTTGTACGAACTCTACAAATTCCTTCGAAATATAATTTTTAATTTTATAATCTAAATACCTATTTCCAATAATATTAGATTGTAAATCATAATATTATGTTTGTCACATATTGTTCGATCGAATGACTACGAGCTAAATGTTCTACAGATACCTATGATATAAATGGAAAACATATTATACAAGAGTAGAGTTCTAGAAATGTCTGAAATTTCTCTTCTCTATAGAAATGTTTCAAATTAGATCAAGTCCCATATAGCTGAGGAGAGCTGTGGGAAGAGGTAAATAAAATTTTCAATAAAATTTCATATGTCATAGGTACTTAAATTTAATGAAATGAAGGTAGTATTAAAATTAGTTATTTTAAGTTAAACTTAAAACAAATTTAAAAAATCGATCAGAATCATAAAATATTAAGCGGCACATCACCGTGCGTTTTTGTAATGCCCATCAATTAATTATATGATATCCATCGAAGTAAACAAACTAAGTCTACGGATAGAACACGTAGACATAGTGAACACGTGAAAAACAGGAATGCAATTTTCCAGCAACAACCTTGCGCCAGGGCCAGCGACACTGTTCTCTTTATAGCTCGGGAGATGCGTGGGCGCGAGATCTTTCTTTAAACAAGATTTGCTCAAAACAACGCGCGTAGCGGCTCGTTTTACACCACCCTTTAGTTTTACAGTTTTCAGTAAAAATGACGTTCGTGAGTGTTTCGTAATATCAGTGTAGCCTGTTTGATTGTGTGTGAAAGTGATGCGGTATTTACAGTTTTGTTTATTGCTATTGTACAGGTAAGTGGTTTGATGTCGTGTTGTAATCATAATATTTAATGTATTTCTTTGACATTTTTTTTTTAAAACGCGAAAATTGTTTATTCGGCACCTCTTATCTTCAATAAATTCTGTTTCTGTGGAATTTCGGCCTGTTGCGATAGAGTTGTTATAAATAATCTTCCAGTCAAATTACAAGTAAAATAACATACGACATTCTCAATTCTCATGCGAACAGTATTGTCCGAACCGCACCTTAATGTACATACCTGCCTAGTGTCATTAACATGGCTCCTTTCTGTACAGTTCTTACAAAACCTGTGTTGTAAATTCACATAAATAATGTTTATGTCGCACTTTAAATGATCGCACTTTATATGTTACCTTCCCCTTTATTATGATTGAAGCTTTACTGAGTAGATTTAACGATAATCGTAAATTAAGGTATTTGGCCGTTTTAGCTTCATTATACGACTAAATATGTATCAATTTTTTGTAACGATGAGGACGAGGAAACAGAGATAGAGAAAATTAAAAATTTGTTTTATTTTTATATTCCTATCAAGAAGATAGGACATAACTATTGTATAGGCATCATTGTATAGGAATATTAATAAATATTTCGAGTAAATTATCTTCAAGAGGATGATTATAAAAACAATAGAAAAACGTAATAGCATAGTGTCGTTAGCTAAAATTAAAATTATCGTGATACAGAAGTATGTGAGTTATGAGATTATGATGCTCGTTGATGACAGATGCGGGTCGGCCACTTAAACCTGTCTCCGACCTTGGGTGTCGGACCGGTACGTTATGTAAATGCAATTACGATTTTGTATGCGTCAATATTTTTTTTTATATATTTGCGACAAGTGGATTGCATTATTATTTGTTTTTTTCATTGTATTATCCGATTTATTACCTATTTAGTAACGTATTATTTTAATATACATAATATATCTCATAGTGTATTCCTAAACGGAAGTAAGTGAGTCGGGGTAAAACGGACGGATTTTAGACGAATTGAAATAATCTAGCAAAAGCCCGATTTTCTCAGCACTAGTTCAAGATTTACTACTTAAAACTGATATAAATGACAATTCATTTAGCATCGCTTTGCTCTACAATAAGTTTATTATTATAAACTCAACAGTTTCTGATTTTAAGGCGTTTAAAAACAACACTTACTTTTTTTATGACTATGGTAAAAAAGTACTCTTCAGGGTAAGTTCGGACATGCTTTTAAATGCACTTCTATTGAATATAGCATAAGGTCGATAAAAAAAATATATCCGATCTTTTACGCTCTAAAATGATTTTTTGACGATTTTTTTTGAAATCCACTTTAGAGGCGCGCGGCTCGTCGGAGCCACGCCCAGAACCTGAAGGTCTATGCAAAACAAAATGAAGTCGTACAGAATTTTGCCCCCGTAAATAAATATGCTCATATTCGCCGAATTTTTGATGTTTACGTTCTTACCCCATGTCCGAACTTACCCGTACTCACTATATACTTTTTAATCTCAAGTTAGGTACTTTTTTTCGTAATTACAAAACATTTTACATTTAAATTATTTTACGTAGTGTAACATCAAAATAATCACTGTTTTACACCTATTTATTTCAAAGTTATCCTCTAATTATTATTATTCAATTCACAACATTGGAAAACATATCTACGTGTGTTGTTTATGAATGAAAAACCACAAATAATTAATAATTATAATAAGGCATACATATTCAGCTCCGAGAATAGCACCTTGGAAATTTATTCACATTAAATGCAATAAAACAATGTTAAGATAAGTGAATTAAAATGTAAGGATGTGTGCAGCATCTCTTTTATTTACGTTGTTCGTCACAACTCACACTTCTTTATAATTACCTCACCGATAACCACGACGAAGTTTACGTTAAATTTAAACTTCATTCATCTCGTTGTAATTTTTTGTTCTATGCTGAATTGTATACTGTTTGTATACAATTCAGCATGCAACTTACAGTTTTTTAAACAACGTTAAATAGGATATACTCTACCAAATTGGTTACCGCCCGTAAAGTATTAATATAAATTTCAAATAATAGCGCTAAAGTATTAATTAAACTACTTAATACTACTAGAGTATTTTATGAAAATTGAAGTACAATACTAATGAATTATTTTGGTTTTGGTGTTTGAGAAGGCTGTATCGCGAACCCAAATTGACCACGCCCAATAGAGAGATCCGCCCCTTACCCTATTTATTCGACCAGAGAAATATACTAATAAAAATAGAATTTCACAACCTTTGCTTTCATCAATGCCTCAAGCAAATAGTTTCTTGTTCACTTTTATACTTACTTCTAAATTTATGTTTATAATAAAATAAAAATTTAGGTTATCTAATTTAATAACAAGCCAAGAAAATATTTTATAAAATAAATAATCAATTCGCAATTCTTGCCTCGCATTTTCGCTCTTCATTTTTAATGAGTTCACTTTTCCAGAGAAACACAAACACAAAAAAAATGTGAAGACATTTTCGTGCCCCGCAACATTCAATTTAACAACTCGTTTGAGGCAATCTCCATAATTACCGATGAAAAGTAAGCGATACCCTTTTATTGGTGGCGTATTTTATTTCTCTAGTGTATTTAGAGGCATTCGTCAATTAGGGGAGTTCTGTCGGTATCTGTTAGTGAGCCAAGTTTCTGTTTGATTTGACGTTTTTACTCTAATGACGCCCGCCCACAGCCTAATGGATGATGGCTCCTCATTTATTGACATTTCACCGCTATTGTATTCACTTGTATTGATAAATTAATAATGCGTTTAGAGATGAAATAATCGAGGTATTGAGAATATTTAATTGTGTTTTTGCACATAAATAGCTAGGTACTAAAGTTTATTCGAACTTTACTCAAATACAACGCAGTGACCTTTGACATTAAATTCGCTTCCTGTTGCTATTATATGGATACTCTGATCACAACCTCTGACTTTTACGGAGGACCTGTTGCGATTTAACCCTTCGATTAAAATTAATTATCTTCGTCATAATATATCAATTATCATAATATTGTGTTCCGTGCTATGATATATAAAAAAGCTAGATACGTTACCCGCTCTCTATTTTGGCAAGAAAAAACTCAGGTAAGTGCCCGAGTTTCATTTAGTCACGCACCATTCAGCGTCGTGGCTGGACGTTCTTTTTGTATTTTAACCGGCAGTTGTTATTACGAAGTACATGAGTGAGACATGTATTATGTCTCGTGCGTGAGAGTGAAAGAGAGAACAACTGTATTGGTGATAATGCGTTAGTAAGTAGGTATGTATTAATTACGCTGTTTTTTAGTGCAATGATGTTGGCGTATGCCGCGTCTACTAGTATAATAGTCATTGGTTCCGTGCTACCAAAATGAGTATGTACCTAATTACTAAAAGCCTTTTTAGTAATTACCTAATTTTCCACTATAAATTGATTTCAATGTTAAGTTTATATAGGTAACTAAATGACAAGTGATGTATTTCAGGTGCGTAGAATAAATTATAGTTACGTTAGTAACGCCGTTAGTACACCTACGCATTCGCGTGCGGCAGCGAATCTCTGCGAAACCACTGCGTAGCGAAATATCTGCGGAACGTTAGTACACAGCAATGTTTTCGCAACTTTTTTGCAATGCGTTTTATTTAATTCGCTGCCGCATACTAATGCGTCGGTGTACTAACGCCGTAAACAAAAATATTGCGAATATATTGAACAAAGGCAAATGTCAAGTGATATCGATATCTTGGCCATTATTGTCATATTAATTGACAAGTCATTGATCCCTTCGCGTTCCACTTTCAAATCGTTTAGCTTAATTACATAGACCTAATGTCGTTCTGCAAATGTCATCATAAACTCGTAATTAATGTTTTCAGATGTAATGCGTCATTTTTCATAATATATAGGTATATGTATTTCAGTATATTTGTTTTGTTTTGTGGCTTATACAAATAATATATTTTTTTAATGTTGGTATTGTATTAAATAATTATAATTATTAAAACATTGAAGTAAAATTAATAAACAATTTTTCGTTTATTTTATCTATGCCGAGTTTCAAGAATTCATACTGACATTTTGTATCTGCACCATTTTCCCGCTCATTTGGAAAATAATTGTGGATGAAACAATTAAAATTTGTAATAATAAATAATTATAAAACCCTTTTCGTAATTCGTTAGTTGGTTGTATAGTTTTACTTACGAAGGAAAAATTAGGTAAGTTCATAGTTATAACCGTGAAAATCGGTAAAAGTTACCAATGCGTAACTATGCCTCTCTCCTAAGTAATGAAGCGGAATGAAATTCGTCTTTTTGATAAAACGTAGGTACTTGAAAATTAATTCCCTTATGATATTGGAACCATAACTAAATATTGGTTTATTATAACCGTTGTATAGCTTTGCAATTGATTACTGCTTTTAATGTAATTACTTCGAATATCAGCGTTATTGTTAGCGCGAACAATAAATGTTATAAATAGGATTGTTGGATTACTATTTATATAATACTAATGTTGCGTAACTGTAGAGTAAACATTGGTATGAATATTATGGAGTACCTACTTGTTGGTCAGTTGTTTTTTTGTTTGTATTATTAAACTTTAAAATAATAACAGGTACTTATTTATTGCATTTAAAAAGAAGAACATATTAACATAATTATCAAAGAATACAGTATGCAGCTTATTAACTTCACTTTCATGAGTGAATGAGAATAAGAGACTAGTGATATCACAGCTGATAATATATTAGGTATATGATATTACTATACAATAGCACGTAAAATATAAAAATATCAAATATGTTTGTACGTCTCTGAAGGCTACACTAACGCAAACAGTGATAATAATCAGTAATCATCCCACAATTATTTAATTATACCATATTCGGTATTCCTACCACATAGACTATAAAATAAATTTATGCCTTTATCAGCTAATTGACATCATGCTCCGTCGTTTACACTATCGAATATTTCTCCGAATTATTATAACAATTAAGATTAACATTTTTTTTTCAGAAACCTGATATCAGCAACCTGCTTCTGTTTTAGGTATGTATCTGTACCTATTCCTTATGTTACCAGTTTCTATCGACGGTTGTTTTGCTTACCTACTCTTCACTGAATGATTACTATCTGTGATAATGAGCTGTTTCATAACTATTTATAGAAATTATAATGTATTATGGTTTTGATGAGAACAGATATTTTTTTACAATAGGTACATTATTGAATAACATAAAATATTATGTAATTATGACTGCGTAAGTGTACCTACCCACACACATCGACAAAACACAAATTGCAATACTATTTCATATTTAAATGTCAAGTCATTAATGTAAGTTCTTTTACTTGTGAGGTCTAGAAAGCTAAACATTACACGTATGAGTGCGCTTGCGCTGTTTCGCTATTATATTGTTCTCTGTAGCCATCGGATTGTGTCGACATTAATTTTAGGCAATCATAAAATTTCATGGTACAAATATGTTGACAAAATTGTTCTATCTTGATGTGTTTTACAATTATAATGATATTATATTATGTACATGATACCTTGATTAATAATTTTAGTGTTTTCAATTAATATTCATATTTTATGAGCAGTTATGTCGTCGTCATATTAATATTGATATTATTAAATATAAGTAACATAGTTTTGACTTCTGCCATTTACTTAATGACCTCATTGACATAACGAATAGTGTTAGCGACTTGTATCAGAACTAGAAACTAGAAAGGTTCTAGCTAGCTTCTATATATTCAAATGATATTCAACGATTATCTATCTCTCCTTACAGAAAAGTAGGTCAGAGATTATATCTTAAATGTCTTCTTATTCATTTCTTTTGTTATTGCCTTAGCATACATAGGTATATTTAAACATTATATAATATATTATATTCTTAGGTTATTACATTCAAATGATACTGAAATGGCTTGGATTGAATTCTGCGTATACTGATACTTTCCTTACGATTCGCTTTTAAAATCATCGCAGCATGAAGATATCTGGGCACGCGTAACATCGCGTGACCGCGCCTTCCGCTTCCGATGCGCAGGAGTCTCGGATCGACGTCACTTGACGCCCGTATATGCGTAGGCGTTGCGATGTAAATCGATCAGCGATTGTAGATTATTTCTAATTTTACAACAGCTATAGTATTAATTCGTATAAAATATTTATGAAGTTTGAGTGTAGTCTTCTGATCGAGGTAAGGTCGGTTAAAAATAACTATTGTTTGATGATGAGGATCTATTATTTAATTATTTAATATTTTATTCAAAGAACATATTGCACACAAACTTTCTGATCTTTTTTAATTATTTATAAATATGATTAAAGTATATACTCTATGCATCTGACATATTTTTTACGCATACCGATATTCTCTACCACTAATTAAACATTAATACAAAACAAACGATTCCTATAACTACAGACTAAACTGATGATATATGTTTATGTATGATACACAAAGGTGTTCCTTTTTGCAGATCCCATTACCACTTTCCATTAGCGTTAGTGGTTAAACCTTTATCTATGTAACTCCTCGATCTAACAGCCTTGTTACTACAATACCACTTTATATTGGACTAATTGCTATCCTTAATTTTCTAGTGTTTGATTTTTCACAAGAGAAAAAGTGTAGTTGACTTTTCTTAAATTTATTGCTTTCTTTGCTTTTTGTCTTTGTTATATTTGTTTGGTTGAAGGACTAAGTACATAGACGATATTATTTTATCTTACTCGTTTAGATGAAAAAATTTTAGTTTGTTTGTATAATATGATATACCAACCTAGATACTAAGATGTATTTTATTTAATCCTCCTATATGAAATAGACTTAGACAAGGTTTCGCGTGTATGTGCGGTATTTCATTTTGAACGATAATAACAAATATTATATTCTAAGAGACATTAAGTAATTTGCTCCGACGGGGCGATGACACCTGTTAAAGCGTGCCAAACTGTCTGATATATTGTGTTACGGCAAATTGTATACTAATTTATTGTGACTACCTTAAACGTACCATTCTATTATAGGTATTTTTGGTTGCGCTCTACTTCCGTAAGGAAAATAAATAATTCAGTTGTGGTGCGATTAAATTAATTTTGGGTTCAATAATAAATAAATTTATCTTTGTTTAAACATTTAAAGCGTTGTTTTAAACATGATTTGGTAATATGTAGGTATGTATAGTAATTTCCAGTCATGAGTTTATAAATCTTCAGTACCTAGTTACCTTTATCATTTTTATTCATGTTATTTTCAATATACACATAAGGTAAGTAATAATAGTAAGCCAGTGTCAATTTATATTCCGGGTCTGTACCTACGACGTAAGGTGTGTCAATGTCAAAATGCGACCCCTCACTTAAATTTAATTTTTTGTGCAGTGTGGGAAGTTATTTATTAAATAAGCACTTAAAGAATTTTATTCAGCCTTCATAGTCTTTTGTTTACACTCGAAAGAACAAAAGATTCAAGATTTTGTTGTTGAGTATGCGCAATCCTTAAAATATTATAAAAGTAGTTCTAGGTCGGCTAGGTCGACGATTCGCGTTGGATGTTTGCCAACTATTCATATAGATTCATCTTTACGCACATGACGCGTGAGGAAAGCTTTACGGACGGTAACGGCCAAGGACCCTGTATAATGATATCACAACATCAATAAAAATAACTGTTTATAATAAGACTGGAAGTTCCCTCAACGCGTTGGCTTTTCTGTTCAATGCAAGCGCGTGTAATGGTCAGATATAATCAATTTGTCTACAACATTCTTTAATATTGCGGAAAAATTAACAAGTAAGCACATTATGATATTATTAAAATTTTCTTTTTATTAGATGTTTGAAATAGGTACCTTCTCAACTGCCTACATTAATATACCGAGCTTTGCTTACGTCTTGATACTGAATTACTGACCTGTGTTCGTTTTTAAATTTGCGACAATATCAAAGTCAAACAATAGAGTGATGTTTAGAAGTCATCGACACAGGCTCTTATAAATTTTATTCACCTCGTTTCTGAAATAGTGTTAACTGATGTTTAAGGATGCCGTTTTGTCCTAAGTGTTCTATTTCGCAATGAATTAGCGGGTCATCTAAATGGACATATTGCTTAAGTCGGTAATGTAGAAACTCTATGCGATACTGAAAATTGATTCTTCAAACAGCTCTAGTTAAACGCTGATGTAATGAAGTGCATTTATGCAAAGTATCTTGTGTCTAGTTACTTCGCTGAGCACATTGCCCGTTCATTTGAGATACAATTTCTTACGTATTTAAACGTTTAGATCAAGTAGGTACATATTTCACAGTCCTTAACATTCATACTGCAACATATGAGCAATTATGTATTTATATATTGTATATGACAGTAAATAGCAAAATAGAGACAAGTAAATGAGAGCAACTTGCATTTTTCTATAATTTTCTTCGTAGCAAATTCCATACAGATTTGATAAGCTTTTTGTAACAAACAGCCATCCTCACAAAGTATCACGTTTGACATTCTAATATAAAGTAGCTTTTCCTTATCCTTAAGATTTACAAAATAATATTTAATCAATATCTATTAATAAAATTAATAATAAACACTAATAAGCACAAGCACTAATCTATCGTATCCTATCCTCTAGAAAGCCTGGCGATGCTTTCCATTTCAATCTAAAACGAAAGTTAATCAATATGTAGGATGGTACCTACTAATCACAACATTTATTTATAATATGAATCTATTATGTAATCGTATATTAAACAAAATTCTCTGTGTGTTATACCTAATACAACAAATTGTATGCAAAAAAAAGAGTCTTTGACATTCATCTGCAGTTTAATACAACAATGATGTTAATATGGTTCTACATACCTACATGGCTGACAGGTCTCGAATCAAAATAATATTAGTATTCTGATTTCATGCTTCTAAAGTAGTGACGTCACTATTTTATGAAGATAAGCGTAGAACATTAGTTACGGACACGTACGGGGTTTGAATGAATATTGAATAGAATATGTCTGAATAGACAATGTTTTTGCCCGCCAAGATAAAGTCTGTAAAGAATGAATATACATTTTTTCACTTTCAATGTCGTTCGTTACGGCTATTATGATTTGTGTCACAATAATACAATTGTGATAACACAAAACAAATATAATAGGTACCTAGTTACGGGTGATTACCTACTATATATACTATAACGCTTTATTTTGAGGAGGAAGAAGATTAAAAAAATAAAGAAATATCCCATAAATATGATGCAAAAGATATCTAATAGGTTCCGAATTATCAAAATGAAATAATACGTATCTAAATTTGTCCTTAAAAAGATAAGTTTTTCGTTTACTTATAGTTCTAGATAATGTTAACTTTCAGTACCACCAACGATTTACGCATCAATTTTGATCTCGTGCAATCCTAACTGGGTTAGCTACACCACTATCGTTTGTATTACTTTAAATACATGAACATAGGTCTTAATAAGACGTGATACCTGAATCAGAACCATTGATTAGTCAAAGTATGCCAGCAGTATAAAGGCACGACAGTCGGTCAGTCGCGCGATGCATGCTAAAACAGCTCCGTCACTTCTAGTTTCACGGATGTGAACATGTAAAACGATCTTTATCAATGTCACGCCACGGGAATTCGGAGAAAACACCGAAAATAGGGAAATCCAATTTAAATTCACTGTTGTGCAACTCTCACACTCATTGAGGAATAGAATTCGCTTCGCTATTCAAAGAATGTGCTAAACTACTTGCCTTGTGTTTCCTGTATTTAATTGATCTTTCTGATGTGAAACCAGGTGTAATGTAGAGTGAAGGTTCAATAACAAAGTTATAGAGCACATTGAGAGATAACAATTACTTTAAAAAAAATTCTGTTTAGATACCTACTAGTAAATGGCATCTATAATAAATAAATATAATCGCTATTTAATTCCCCTAAGGCGCCTTAGAGATCACGAACACATCCAACAATTATTTTTTTAACACCCAAGATTAGAGTGCGTTTAAAAAAAAATATCTTCAGCTTTACGCAATAGGTGTAGATTATGCTGCAATATATGAAAAAAATAAACAAGACATATCGGTAAAACTAGAAAGCGTTATTATACTACCATACAATAATATTAAATAAATGCTAGCTCTCGGTAAAATAATGTGGCGCGGTTATACAATAACTAAGAGGAACCACACGAAAGTTCTCATGCTCACTGACCTTGAAATTGTTTCTCGTATCATATTGTTTTCTAGGTAAAGGTCAGTTAAATATGTCCTAACAAAATAATATAATTATATACATGTAATTGCGTTTGTTTATCATTACGTGAAGGTTTTTTGAACGTTAAAAAATACGACTTTGAATAAATATTAGTGTCACTTGAAAGGCAGTCACGTACTTATACCTTATTATTATATGATTCCTTTTATTGTTCAATCATGTTATTCAGTTTAAGTTGTAAGCGGTCACAAAATAAAAGAGTATATTTTCGCAGGTCTGTAATTTTTTTTTCTGCATGAACTTTTCTGAAGAGCTGTAGGTACATTTTTAAACGTGAAACTATTTAGATTTTTAAATTAACATTAAATTGGAGGAAAGTGTTTTAAAAATGCACTTGGACTTCTAAAACAGTCAAACAAAATGGAAAAGAGTGTGCTGAAAGAACCTCATTTCCGTTCGCGACTTGCTCAATACATTTCATTTAAATACTTTCTTCGTCGTCTAAATGCTGAGTGGTTTTAATTTCTCACATCATCCTCTCATACGGTTGGAACAAAGAAAAGCTTTCTTCCACACTCCAGAGTATCTTCAATGAAAATGAATGCAGCCGCGTAATGTTAATCGATGAGGCCCCACAGCCATACGCGAACCTTGGAGGTAAATTCATATATTTTTATAAGGAAATAATAATAGCATATTGTTTCTTGAAGTCCATGATAATTTGTCAAAAATAACTGATTAATTGACAAATCCTTGTAAATCGCTATTCGCCTCTTTGTCAAGTGTCACGAACGATGGACAATCATTTACCGCATATGGTCTTCATATCCTATTGTCTCAATGCCCTTATACAATGAGTTATACATGTACGTCAGCTATATGTGTATTATATATGTAGATACAAGTATGTGTGTGTATGTGAGAATCCTGTCGCCACTCCTCGCATCGGAACAGTTAACCCACAACAATTTAGTCATTAACTACCTCGTAGGTAGGTTGGTAATTTGCCTCTTTCCTCCTTTTTATAATCTGGAAAGCAATTTTGTACGCATGGAGTTAATGTTACGGCATGATTTGTATTCTTAACGTTCACGACATAATTGTGTGTCATATGTTATTATTGTATACGAGCACGTGTAGCTGTAGATAAGTAGACGCAGTTATATGAAAACAGTTATATTTCTCTATAAATTGTTGTGCCAATATGTTAATTAATAATTGAAATGAATTGTAGCGAAACGAATACGAGAATATTCGCTAATAAATTTGAACGTTTGTAAGAAACAATTCCGTGTATTGTTATTGTGCTACGAAGCTATATTTCGATACTAGTGGTCCGCCCCGGCTTCGCCCGTGGTACCTACATGTTTAATCCTATCTCTCAAGTTGGATCGAACTGCACATGGTGTGCGAATTTTATTATAATCGGTTAAGTGGTTTGGGAGTCCATTGAGGACAAACAATGTGACACGAGATTTATATATATTAAGATGTACATAAAGGTAGATATTATGTAATTTATCCATTTTATAAACCCATTAATGAATTCTAATTTTGAAATTTAATTATAAATCGAGTAACTAAGAAGTGAAGCGTGAATTCAATTTTTTACGGTACAAAATTTAGTTAGTTACCTTTTGTTCATTAGACGTTGGTTTCCTTAATTAGCGTTAAGTTTCGATAAAGCTTATCATTTTACCTTAATGAGTACTTTCTCATGTTTGTAACTGCATAAAAATTTATTGTTACATATTTCTAACTAGTTTAAAATAGATTAGCATTTCATTTATGGTAATTAAGATAAGATTTAAAACAAATTGTTACGTTGTTATTAATTCTGTATGTAACATTCATGTTATTCTTTAACTATTAAAGACAATATAAATTGTTTGCTCTCTTTTTTAAATTCGATAACTACTTACAACTTTCTCAGTGTATATAATAAGTGAATTGTATATTTTATTGTACGTATAGTTATGATAAAACGTTAATTCATACATAGCTTGAAAATATGGAGATATTTTCACTGCAGGAAATATATATATAATAGTAGTCCAATAATAGTTAATTCGTCCATAAAAGTTCCCCTTACCGATTTTGACCACGGGACCAATCTCGATTGAGACTAACCAATTACGCAGGAGATATAATGTAGAGCACAAGTACGCAAACATATAGAACACCGGAATATCTGTAGTCTTATCATGCTACATAGCCCATAGATCCAAGGAATAGGTTCAAAACAGAATATAGACTTCCTTTTGAAAGGAATGACTCGCTAAACGTAAAACTAGAGAACGGCTCTACCAATTCGGAAACTTTATTAACGTTTTCGTTAAGGCACAAGGAAGATTTTTATAGAGAAAACACAAAAACGAGGCTATAGGGCAGAACAACGTTTGCTGGGGCGGCTAGTGCTTAGCAAAATTGGAAACAGATTTGCCTCAAACAGAAGATGCTTAATTTTCGTTTCAATATTTATAGTCTGATGAATGTAGGTTACTTGAACAATGATGCACGAGTAAGAGCGCAAAGACGCAGGAAGCAGTTTGTCATTTAGTTCGCGTCGATTAATTCATAACGAGCGAGTGACATCAACAAAGAGTTGCATTTTATTCATCGTATTTTTATCTAAGAATTAAAGTATTATGTAAAGATAGATTTTATTCGTTTTATGTTTATTGTGCTTGTTGCTCACACTATTGGAATATTATTCCTCTTTACATCTTAGGTTTAGCAAACATTATAATAATTCTTGATATAATTACTTATTTACGTGTACCAATTGTAATTAAAAACAAGATTAGGCCTAATGTCCTAAAGTTGCAACCAAATTTATTTTGCTTATATTTTGTAACTGCTTCTAGCGCTCTTAATATTTTAATTTGATAGTTTTGATAGTTTTAAGTTACCAAATCATATAACCAAGAAGTAACCAATTATTAGCATAGAACGTATCGGAAAAAATCATCAGCTGTTGGCAAACAACGGCACAATGCAATATTTATCTTAATTAGAACGTGGATCTTTCCCAGTTTCAATAATAAGCAATGGTTCTATCACATGCGATATTCAATTTATAAGATCACTTCTGTAGTGAAAAACTGTACCATTTCCCACCGGAGATTTTCCATGTTATTGTTTAGACACGTTATCTAGCTGTTGTTATGTGACACTTTACGTAAACTACGGAGAAATAGTTGTAATTCAATATTTACTGTTTGTAACACAAATTAAATTTGTATCGCGTATTGTTATTGTTTTGGTATTGTGTGTGGATATTGTGCATATTAAGTCTTTGTACCAAGTTTGTACCCTATTGATATTGCTTCGGATGATAGCGCTCGCATCTAAAAATTAGTTCATTGTATGAGTAGTATGACATATTATGGGTCATTTAATATCACACGATGTTTTGTGCTCAGAAAACAATAAATAATTATGAAATGATTTATTTGTATGTATTATGAATAATTCATTAAAGAGAACTATAAGTAGGATGTTAAGTTAACAATACTTTTTTCATAGTATTGATACTTTCGTATTTCTCATTATCTTATATGCGTATTAACTTAAATATGCCCAGTATTATACTTACTATGCGATCTCCTGTCCTCTTTCTTGGTAATAAAAAGAAATAGACTCTAGCACTCAGGAATAATGTAGCGAAATAAGTAAAACACATACCAAACTGCATTTTCCGTAATTTTGGAGATTACGACCTATATATAAATAATGAAACAATATTTCTTTGTCCTCTTTTAAATATGAGTAATGAATATAGATAAGAAATTACCTAACAAAAGGCTCATATCACCGTGATAATTAAATATGCGTTTATTATAACGCCGTGTGTCATCTTCTTGTTATATTTTTGAGTTCACTTCATTTATCTATAACGTGACGATACAAATATACTTATTGTTTTCGATTTACAAGTCAAATTTTCCGAAGTATACGTGATACGTGTAGTGTTAAAGTTGTAAGTATGAGAATGTAGAATTTTGACCTAGGTACATGGTGTTTTAAGTGTATAAATATCATTCAACACCACGATAGATATGCGAGAATTGCGTAATTTCCCCATGTGCCAAATACATACAAGTGCTATCAACACATCTCATTAATGACAGCAAATCACTGTCCAAATAATGCATGGCGGATTCACGCTTAGCGACTACCGAGTACCGTAGTAGGTATTTATTTTATTTATAATATACCACAATAGAACGTCGGCTAATGGAGGCTGTGATCAAGATGTTATCAGAGCTGTAGTTCCTTTGTTTATCTCCGTGTTGAATGAGTAAGGTGATCATTGCGTGCTACTATCGTTTATGTAGCCTTAGTGCTTACTCGTTTCATTTTTCATAACACAAAAGGCCGTTTGTTGAAATAGTAATCGAGCGGTAAAATGAAAGCAGAGTGAATTAACTTATTTTGATACATTCTTTGTAATACACGAAAAAGCTTCTGAAGCATATAACTAGATGTAAAACGAAATCTACACTGAATTAACAATGCTAGGCGACTTTATATCAGCAGAAAGAACACTTGGATTCGAAGCTTTAAATTATTGATAAAGCAACCAAAACTATCATTTTTGGAGAATAATAGAAGTATTGTGCAAGTCTTAGGCCTTATTTTGTAGGAGTTTCGAAAGCGAATGCATTCAATAACATTAATGCACCGCTGCATATGCATACAAGCGAATAATGAAAATTATGAAGTACGTAACGACGATGCTGTATATGTATAATACTATTACATAGTTTCAATACTATGTAATTTTTCTTTCGCTTAACGCATAATGCAATGTTCTTCGAATGATTCAAATGTTATTTCATTATGAAGTCAACGATGTTTGCTGTGTATAGGTACATTAAATTATAATATAAAGTCAGTTTCTACAATCTTGGAGGATATGCGATTGGTGTATTTTTAAAATGATTATACACTTAGTTAAATATGCACAGCAAAAAGTAAATTTTACATTCATGTAAAAAATCTATGTTTTGCTACGTGGATGAACTTGAAAGTTCATCCACATGGATGCCTCTGAAAATATCATATAAAATTTGTTGTGATTCGTTGCGTTCTGTACAGTTGAAGTATTTTTACTCTGAATAAACTTTTTATTCAAAACTAAAAGACGAAACATCATTTTCAGTGATTAAACCAAATTAATACTAATGTAAATCTTAAAATATACCTACTGCTTTGATTGTACGACATGCTTCTCAAAGCTCAACGAAAAAGGGGTACATTATTGTGTTTTGTCGTTTGCAATTGTTTGGAAAAATTGGGATGCAAAATCAGACATTGTTAGCCATATCAAAATATAAAAACCATCGTTCGTCCGATTTCCAATACAATATAAAAACACAAACGCTCCGTCAAAATGTTCGCTGAATTTGTGGAACACACTCGACGTACTTCAGGCTTGCATGCAAACGATACAGAGGAAACAAAAAGACTCCAATTATCCAATTTGTAGCACGATATGAAGCCTTCGTTAATTTATATAAGTTTCCAGCACACCGACCTTAATTAGTGTCATCGTTGAAATACAATTAAAACAGCCATTTACTCCTAACGATATAAAGTTTATCACTCTTTTTTATCTCCTACGTTTGATAAGATTGAGGTCGGATAGATGCGGTTGCTGTGTTTTAGACCGCTGGAAAATATGTACCTACATTGTTCTGATTTCAGCGTCATAAGGCTTACTACTGTCTGAAATCAAATTACTTTTTTATAACCCACATAAAAGAATACAGTTTAATCCTGCATTTACTTTATAAAAGCCAAGTTTATCTTACAGATTTTTTATGGGAAATATATCAAAGGACAAACTGCAATAGGATACATATTATGACAACATTTTTATCTATTTAAAGATATTACGATCTAAAAAATTGATTTTAGAAAAAGGAATAAATTGTTATCTAAGCTATGTTGTTCAGCACGAGCAATTTTTATTTTTATGTACGGAAGAATACCTATTGGAAAATTCCCTTTTAAGCGCATATTATGAGTCCAAACTTAAAAACACCTCTTAGTGGTTTTCATAAAAGCACCTGTGTAAAATTATATGCTCTACCAACCCTTTGGATCAAAACAGATTAAAATATTGTACTTCGTCATCATGCTCACAAATATTTGCACACTTCAAAAAGTTTAAATAGAATTTTCTTTCTGTAATATCTGGTTTATACGACCTACATCGACTACACAAAGGGAGTGAAATAAATCTATAATATCAAATTATTATTCGCATTTGCATGCCTCCAGGAAACTAGAGAATATGTTTAATAAAATTAGATCATATATTGGAAATCGCTTGTTTTTCTCTCAGAACGCTTTAAATTCGTATGAAATTTGTTAATTGCTTAATAATTATAGGCATGTATCCATACTCCTTTTTTTCTTTTTTTTTGAATGCTATATTCTATCTATTGGCTGAACATGTTTGTACCTTATTAATATTATTGTATCACCATGTTTTAATACAATGTTTAAAGCAAAATAAAGATTTATTTATTCATTTAAGAATTTTAAGAGGGCATGTGTCGTTACGGGACTTAGAGGCGGCGAAACAGAAAATCATTTGCCACGAGAAACAAACAACACACATTCATTATATAAGAAACTAGCGGTCCGCCCCGGCTTCGCCAGTGGTACATATTTACGTTTTCTCTACATAAGAACCATCCTCGTACTTCAAGGAATATAATAAAAAAAGAATTATCGAAATCGGTTCAGCCCATCACACGTGATGCCGTGACAACGCGAAACGGGTTTAATTTATATATATATGTATATATATAGATAGAACGGTTATTATATAGTTGAAGTTGAAGTTCCAAGCATGTTTGGTCCAAGCAATCTAAATCTAAGATCAGAGTGAAGGGAATAACTAAATGATTATTTACTATGTAAATCGTGGGAAAATTTCCAAGACGTGCGTATTGGTTGTAATTATACAAATTTTGAAATCAATAGCAATTTAAAAAGTTTCAATTTTATGTTTTAAATCAGTTCAATCGTTTTGTTATAGTTTTGAACTATTAAACTAAAATAATTTTAGTTGGACTTGTATTTGAACACAAGATTCCCAATTAATTACAGCTACTATTTAATTTAATATTATACTATAATAGCTATTATATTGTTAAGAACTTACTAGCTTTTGTTTGAAGTAACGGATAAAGCTTCTACAAAAGTTAAAGGATAATTAAACAACCCATAAATATGCCTTAAATAAACTTTATAGTTTATATGTATATAATATATATTAATTGTCTACATTTTTGTATTATTAAGTTACATTAGTAATTTTTTTTTAATAATACTAAAGAGAAATAGCTCAATGATTTATACTTTATAGCGTCGATAATATCCACTTTATTAACATGTAAAGTAGTTTTTTACAATAACACCTTTTTGTACACAACATTACATTACATTTTCATTTACATTTTCTGCCGTGTATTACTTACATGAATATTACATTGCGTAATATTATTTTATTGCTGGTTTACGATTATATGTAATAGAGCGTATCGCAAACTACTTTGTACCTATCGTGAATCATATATGTAACTACATTAATAATTTTTTTTACACTTTTTATATTTTTATTCCGTTCACTAGAATATTTTGCAAATGGGCTCACAAAAACATATATATACAATACTAGGTTTCCTCCCGAGGCTTCGCCCGCGCAGTCATAGAAGAACCCGCATAGTTCCCGTTCCCGTGTGATTTCCGGGATTGCATCATTTTCCCGGGATAAAAAGTAGCCTATGTCCTTTATCGAGTATCAAAATATCTCCATACCAAATTTCATGAAAATTGGTTCAGTAGTTTAGGCGTGATTGAGTAACAGACAGACAGACAGCTACTTTCGCATTTATAATATTATAGTATGGATGTTTTTTTCCTTTCCACATTTCACGTAGTATTGTGTCAATATTGTAAACATCTCATACAAATCTTTCTTATCGTTTTAATTACTTGGGTAATATAATAAAATAATTTGTACAAGATAATTTAAATATTTTGACTTTAACTTATACCAGACTAGCTTCCGCCCACGACTTTGTACGTACATCCCCGTTTTTCCCCGTTCCCGCAAGAATTTCGGGAAATCCTTTCTTAGGGGACGCCTACGTTATGACATCTACCAGCATGCCAAATTTCAGCCCGATACGTCCAGTGGTTTGGGCTGTGCGTTGATAGATCACTATATCAGTCACCTTTGAGTTTTATATATATAGATATTGTTTGAACATAAACATATTTTAAAATTTAATTTTATTATAACCAAGTTTCAACAAAATAAATGTTCAGAGACGACATTGATAGTTCATATTTTAATCAGTTACAGTTTTAATCTCAAATAATTACTTTTACTAAAAAAAATAGATTTTAGAACTTGTAGGATTTCATTAAAAGATAAAAAAATCAACCAGATCCCAGCTGTTTATAGGTCGCAGAATTTTCCATATCCTACATCCATTCTCCACGTCATCCACGTGCTGATATAGACGAATTATTATTTGAATACACATGTATATTATAGAATAATATTTAGATGTGTTGGTTTTATTTGTGTGCAATTTTACTACAATGTCATGAATCACGACCATGTTTTTCTAGTTATCTATTGCACGCGCACATTACGTGACCTTTCTATTAATTAACACATAAAATGGTTATTTTATTTGATGAACAAGTACATTTTACCAAAATAGCATTATTGCAAATATAAAACGTCATAGATTCACTTTATTCACAGCTAATATCCAATATCTATTGGAATGTCACGTAACAAATATTTTTATTATGTTCTCTATTAAATATACTCGTGACTTTATTTGACTTCCTTATATATCTAATAGGGTGTTTATTTGATCTTCAATGATATAATTTTTTACACAAAATTAAAGCTACTCGAAGAATAGTCACATCTTATTATCACTATAATTTAAACTATGTATAAATAATCAAATTATTGTAACTGTTTAATTTATTCTCGATGTCTAACTTTCAAAGCTCTGATTCAAACTTTTAGTGCTACGCTTCTACAGAGGGACAGATGGCGCCAAATTCATAAGATCCACTTCTTCTATAGAACTTAAGATATAAGTAATAATGTTTAAATATTGATATCAGAAACAGGAAATGTTTAACTTTGACCTCACATTTAGAACAGTCTGACAAACAACAAAGTTTCGTTATAATGAATAAAAATTCCTATACAAAAGTGAACGATGAATGAAAAGCTTCGTAGCACTAAGAGTAAGCTGTACAACAGACCGTTATTGTGCTAACATTATCCGTTTCCTTGATATTTTAACTCTTTGAACTGGTTTATTATTAAATGTCACGTTTATTGTTATTTGATATATTTCAATTCTTTTTATTTGTTAGTTGTGACTTGTATTAAAAATTAAAATCTATATCGATTTCGATTGCAAAGAAAATTTTGATATGCGTTGATGTTTCTTTAAACATTTATTCGTTTTTTGACGTGTAAAGTTGATGAATAAATAAACATCCCAATTCTCGGCTCTATAAAATGTAGAGTCATCTCCTGAATTATAACGACTAGTGTTTACACGTCCAAGAATTCAGATCAGGCCTTTTAAAGACTATTTTTAAACCTTAAGGCCCTTTTATGAACATGATTCTTCCATTTAAATGCTATTAATTTCGTCCTTTTTGCTCTACATCTCTACATACATATTTTGCGCATTATATTGGTCCTTATCGCTGAAGATGCTCATCTGGTTGGGCCAGCAGCGAGCAGCGAGCGATACCCCCGTCCCGGGCGCAGGGCGAGTGGCGACCGCAAGCTAATTAGTGATAATGTTGCAGCGTCAGCGGGTGGGCGCGCGCGCGGTGGCGTCGCCGCTGGCGTGTGGCGTGCGCGCGCGACTGTAAACGCTCCCCGACGCCGGACCATGCGCGCAGTGCCGCCACGCCGCGCCGGCCGACCGCGCGCACCATGCTCAACATGAAACTTAAGGAGCGCCTCGCGCTAGCCGTCAGCGCCTTCCTCGTCCTCTTCACGCTGATGCTCATCGTGGACCTCCAGATGGACTATGGCATCTCTGGACACAGAGTCCCGTTGCACGGCAGAGTCAAAATCGGTGATGAAACGGATAAAGGACATTCTGCGTATATCGAATTTCGGAAGCGGTTCCTGCAGAAAAGGTGAGCGGTGTTTGTGTTTTGGTGTTATTTCTTGTGGTAGAGCTAGTGAAATTTAAAGTTTTAGTAGTTTTAAATTTAATGAGGTCTAGTTTAATACCCCGCAATTAATTTAACTTTGAATCAAATTTCCCAAATAGGCATGAATGTATAATAACTTAATTAGCTAGTTATATTCGATTGCTGTGTACCTAAAGACCGTCGTGTTTACAATTTTGTTTAGTTCAAGGAATTATAGCTCTCTGAAGAATATTTAATATACATATGTTATCTCCCGTTATCACATGTTTACCGGTTTGACAGCGTCTTTGAAGATAACATAATTCATAATTTCTCGATGTGTAAACAAAATTTCCTGTTCTATTAACTAATTGAGATACTTCCATAGCTAATTATGATTTAATATCGTGTTAAATAGCTCTAAATTACACTATAATGGCATATTATATTATAATTTTCATCGATAGTGACAGCTATAACTTTATATAAAATTTTAAATAATGTAGAGCCAGTAATATAACTTGATTCAAAACAGTAAAAATGTTATTAATTATTTTTGGAATTTCTCAATAGAAAATTGGTATATTATAAAGATTCTGAATTATATTTAAAAAAAAAAACATGGGTCACACAAAGTTTGTTTGTTTTAATTTGTTGGGGAACATTCATGTTATACTGTTGCATATTAGCTACAATAATATCTAATTGATATCTCTAGAACAAACAGCTATTCAGAAATATTCTACATTACACATAATATTAAATTGAACTGTGTACAGCCGGGTGATTAGGTACTTATCATAGTGTGAGGTTCATTTCATTTACTCACATTCACAATAGTTATTTAATTATGCAAATCTTTGATTTTTTGGGCTCTAAACTCAAATTCAATTTTCATTTTTCATTTATGTTTGTTTTTAAATTTATCGAATGTACCGAAATGTACCGAATTGCTACATTTATTAAATTCGATTTCAGTTAAAAAAAAAATATTCGTGTTAAAGTCAAATAGAGCAACCAATTCATTTATAATGACAACAATTATGCATAAAACAAACATATCATTAATAAATATTCTAACTTTACGATACATTAAGAAGTATTTGTCGGAAAAAAGTTTTATAATGATTATATCCATTCCTTTTTCCTCTTTTAATTGTTCATTCCTCTAGTTCTCAATAATAGATACTAATAATATTTAAATAGAATCTACTATATAAATTGTATAAACTAATTTTAGTCTTGATTAATCAAAAAATATTCCCTAAATTCGGCAGAGATAATGATTGTAATTTTGGTCTCTACACTCATCACTATCGAAAATTATCATAAACCCAATATAACATGTTTTCGATACTCTTATCTGTAGATAGCGATATATATGTTGAGCAGGAAAAGGTACGCATATAAAAATATTATATGCTTCATTTTATTTATATTTGATTTTTTATAGATTGTTTAGGTACAAGAATGTGTTGCAATGTGTTATTCTTAAAATATTTTATTTCTCTACTCGTCGCTAAAGTTATTTCGCATAAAGATCGCAAACACGGTGCAGGTAATGTGTTATTGATTAAACAGAATGTATCAGATTCATTTCTATATAGAATTAAGTAAATAAAGCATCAAATTAGGTATTTAAAAATTCTGATGTCAATATTTAACACATATTTTTTTTTCTTATTTTTCATTGTTGATACTTGAATTTGGCCAATCAAGTAAGATTTTACATTTTAAAATGCAAACTTATTTATCTCATATCTTATTGTGAAAATAAACTCCATTGATATAAATTGAAACTCTGCATCAGTGTCATAACATTTTACTATAAAGTATAAGGGGAGATTTGATGTCTCTCTGTTGTTAAATACGGTACACTAACATCGACGTAATAAAATTTTCTTTTTATTCTTATACTGCTCCAGTCCTTGTAAGTTTACATAGGTCCATTTGTAGCAGGTAAAATATTTATTTATACATTTTTGTATTAATTAAAAGTAAAACAATGTTTACAAATTAGTAAAATTCTCACAAATATAAAGGATTAAAAAAAGCAGGTCTAAAGACAAAGTGAACACTCAGAGCACATTACCATTCACCACTTTAATAAAATTTACTCATTGGTCCTCAAAAAAGCGTTTACTGTTAAATTGTCTTGGGTCTGTATGATATGACGTAGGTAGTAACTCTTCGTTCTTAATGTCTCCGTTTTCGCACTAAAATAACACGCTTACAAACAATATGTATGCAATCTTGCATCTTCATAATAATTTTAAACTATCAATGAAAATATCAACACTCGTTTTTATGTTTCTAAGTTTATTATGCGACATTATGCATAATTTTATATGATTGCTTTAATATTAATTTTTGTCATGCATAGTTATTAATCAAAATATAATTTGTATTCAAACAACAAGGAAATTAGCATTAAAAAGATATGTCAAATAAAGTTTCTTTATCAAGAATGTTTATAATCGGTATGTTCACCATATTACAAGTATTTTTAATTAATTGGATAAGCTAAGACCAAGGTCTTTGTGATATATCGGTGCATTGACTAACGTTAGTATCGTTATAATTTATAGTAGGGATCAAATAGTAATGATTTTTCTGAATTTTAACAAGCCAAAGTGGCAAAAAAGCCATTTCTACCAGCTTGAAACATAAATTAATAATATATTCCATAAGTAATTTCGTGATTTAAAAAATAATATTAAAATGTTTACTATAAAACATGAGTTATTTGTAATTTTATAGAAAATGAAATGTAATACTATATTGGACGTGTCTCAATATTTGCTACGACACTAATGTTTACCTTTGAAAGCAATCTGCGGCGATTTTCTATTTGCTCACATACCTCAAGAGGTTTTATTGATTAATAATTTTACTCAGTATCCAGGTAAGGCCAAGTAATGTGAAACTGTAAATCGTCATATTACGTTTATCATTTATGTCATTAAATATTTCTCCAAAAGGAATTCAATTTATCTCATAATTAATTAAATTTTTTCTAATATATGTCAAGGCCGAGCATATATTATATAAAATTGTAGAGCTAGACAAATTCATTAGCATATAACTTACATATTTGAGATTAGCTGCTCTACTTATGAGTATCATTATCTTTTACGAACTGAAAAACAAAAATGAAAAACGAATTACGAATATTTACTTATTAATAGCTTAGTACAAAGTTCCGAAGTAAAATTAAATCCCACTAATTAAACTTTATTTAACGACAATAACGTGATTTTAAATGCTTTATTACTTCTAGCTATTGTTAGCGATATAAAAGTAATGGAGTGGCAAACTCATATTACGTTTACTTTTAAATATTTATCCAGCCGATGCGATGACAAATTAATTAATGCATTGTTCTACAAACAAAAGCTGTCACCGTTTACAACATGAACACAAAGCTGAGGACATTTGCAAACAACCACTTAGGCGTAAACAAGTGAGGCATTAAAGCGAAAGTTAATTTAATTATGTGAAAAATATTTTTCAGCTAGTAGCAAAAGCTGATGCGAGCTTTTGAATAAATGAAAACGTTAGTTCATTGATTTTGTGAACGATAAAACGTGTATTCGTTTTATTGTACAGGACAGGAGTATGTATTGTAAAGTATTTATTTAATAGATAGAGTAAGGTGACGATTTTGGTATCTAATATCTATAGATCATTGAGCTATAAATCTTGTCAAAGAAGTTTCACTTCTGACACGTGTGCTCGGTACACTCACTCTTATTTTATTATAACTTGATTTTGACTATCACTCAAAGTGTCGAAAGACGCAAAGAAAATGTTAAAATAAAATTTTATCAACACTAGAGCTTAAGATAAATTTGTATCATAATATCAGTAGAACCAAAGTAAGATAAAATGAAATGATAACCGTTAGCGATTAAAGGGCGTAGGACCTTAGCATGTAATGAGAACTACATTAATATTCATAGTTGTAGATAACGCTGTTCATGCCAACATAATCGTATATTTGTAAAAACGCAAAACTAGGTTGCTGACAAAGGCCTCTACAAAAAATAGTTAACTCGCACTATTATGCTCGTGCGTAAGGTATTTAATGCAATAATTGTACGTGGAAATATTTACCTATCGTATTTCCTTACAAATACGTGCATATAAAATTCATTTAATATTGGTCTTGAATAACAATTTATATTAATGATGCATATCAATTGACGCACGTATACCTGGAACTCATTCGGGAATAACTCATAATTGTGTTTCAATCGTAATTAATTCTGAACTTTCAGGCACAACTTACTTTGTTTATTGAAAAGAATATGGTGACCACTATAGAAGAAATAATTAAAGTTAAAATTAATATTTTAATTGTCAATGCATTGATCGTTGGTATTGATAAAATTTATAATCTATTTTGTTAAAGCAGCTAGGTATTGATTGTCGAAGATAGACGTGTGATTTTTGTGTCGAGACTCGAGATTCATGTCAAGATATTCAATAGATATCTTTATAGTTCTTCTTAAACAAAAAATAAACTTATATATAATGATAAAAATAATTAATTTTCACGCGAACAAACTATTTATTAAATAGAGAACTACTTGTTTCCAAAAACATCATTTCAATCCCTCCCACATGACAACTAGAATACATTTGAAATGGTAGTTTAATATGTTATTCGATGAAT
The DNA here is from genome assembly GCF_905220415.1 of Colias croceus. Lineage (NCBI taxonomy): Eukaryota > Metazoa > Arthropoda > Insecta > Lepidoptera > Pieridae > Colias > Colias croceus. Next base: position 4,028,020 of record NC_059547.1, read on the forward strand.
AAGTTTTAACCAAGGCTTGAAAAAATGATAATTTATATGTCGGTCTTGGCAAATCGGAATGGCGCGAAGGATGCGGGTTCAAGTCCCGCCTCGTGATCGAATTTTCTCTATTCTTTATAAATTTATATTAAATCGTAATCTATCAAAAATTAGTTACTTTGATGTTAAGTAAATCTCGGAAAATCGGTGCAGTTTGGCCTATTAATGACATTGTGATAACGGTACCTTAATAATGTATAACATATTGTGTAGGTCATATACATTTTATCTTTATCGTACGAAAAATAAATCTACACTGTCTGGGGTCTGTAAATTCACCATATTTTAAACACGCTTATTACTTTCAAAGCTCGAGTAAGAGCACTTCAAGTGATAATTATGAAGACATAAACTTTGAATTAGTAGGTAATAATTTTAAGTTGCTGTCTGCAGTCGCGAATGTATTTATCATATACAACCTTCTCATAAGTGTTCGTAACACTGACGCAACATTAATAAATTAATAAACCCTCAACTCCACAATTTACAACCCATAAATACAGTTTATTTATTAAGTTTGCCCTTTCAAACGTTTTAACCATAAGGACCTGGTCATAATCGTGGGAAAGGAAAGGGAGTAGATATTCAAGAGTGGATAACCTTTTCGTAGATAAACTGATCAATTATATACATGGAGAGGGGACTTAACCGTTGTATAAAATAGCTCATAGGTAGATATTATTATTACGCATAAATTAACAATCATTAAACAAACTTTAAATAGGATTTAATTATTCAGAGGCTTATAAGTAAACCTTATTTTAAATGTCTGTTTTTATAATTATTTAATAAATAAAATCTGTTTTTCCTTCCTCTCTACCATTCTTGTCAATTTATTTAAATAATGTGTTTATCCTTGTTACATAATGTTATGATATAAATTAATTTTTTTAATTTAATAAAAATAAGTTAAATCACTAAAATAAAAAGTTGAAAATAAACCGCATCCATCGCTTTCACTCTTCAACGTTAATTCTTCGTAACTCTTTTCCACAAGTAACAGTTTAAATTGGCGGTTAGACAACTCAAGTAATATTAACCACAATTTATGTAAACTATAGGCTCTTAATAATACTCTTTAACTAATTTTCACTGTGGGTGGAAGACAATGTAAATTTTCCAATTGCTTTGTGAAAATGATTTAAATTATCGCTTCAAGTATCAATCCTTTCATCAATAGCCATAACAATAACAGACTGAAGGTCATCAAAATACGGGCTCTTGAATATTTAAGACTAATTAAATCAGTTGAAGTTTTTCGTGCTTAGTTATCAATTGCTCTCTCCATAGCAACCCCCTTTCGGAATTATTGTAGGTTCCGCATATTCAAATGTTTTAGTAAAATGTTTTAACAAATATTTTTTTCTGTTCATTATCTACTACTTTAGTCCTATCTGTCGTTACGCCACTTTCGAACCTCATTATTTACCTACCCTATTTACTATCTCATAACTCATTTACTTACAAACATACTCGTTACATCTTCTTATTTATACAAAAATAGTTATACAAATTTATATCACTAAAACTATCAATTTTATATCAATTAAATTACGATTATTTTATTTAAAAAAATCAATTTGTCAACAGTAATGGAAGTAATTCATCTCGAGAGTTCGACCAATCAGCTCCAAGTGAAATAAGTGGTGTTGAAGCTGAACCGAGAACTCCGACGGCACCAGCAGATCGCTTCGAAGACCTTCAGAGGATACTGGCCATGCAACTCCAAGGGAAATACGAAGACAACCCCGTGGTAATACCGCCAAATAAAGACTTGAATGTGCTGCGACCAGAAAATCCGACCATTGGTGAAATGGAAGATCTAGAACCTAGGTAAGTTGCTTTTAATTGAACGTGTTTATTTTTTTAGCTATAACAAACAATACAACTCTAATTTATATGACACATAATATACAAATACAAATACACAGAAAATATTATAATTACAAACCTAAATATTATAGCAGTTTAAGATTGGCTGTCACTGAATAATAAGATGCAAATAAGTTATCTTTATTACTCTCTTATTAAATGGACTTGAAGATGGTATTCCCAAAATACTCATAACTAACTTTCATGATCCTTAAAAGAGCAAGATGCTATTAACTGCGACTCGAAATTAGTATATTGCGTTAGAAATGTGTTATTATTATAAACTATGTCTTTTGCGCTGGCGCTTAAAGACCGTTAAGAAATATTAATTAAAATTGCTTCGCGAAAAACGACGGGAAAAGGACATTACAAGGAAAATTTTCGAAGTTGCCGACAGCTGACATCCACAAGTACGATTTATGTAGCGCTCGTCGAGTTGCCGAATTAAATTGTTACCGACTTCGTTATAACTGCAATTAAACTTGGAAAAAATTAATATACAGCCAAATATTTTGTGATTCTGTCAATTATAAATTTAACTTTTTAAATTTTGCCAAACTCGTTAGCAATTATTGAACATCGCAATACAATTTCAATAATTTAAAAAATGTGATCACTAATAGGGAATCAGTGATAAACCAGTGCACTTGTAATTTTCGGCATTTATCGACATAAACATTAGCTAGTAATAATTAATGTACATCCCGAAAGCTGGCAGGGCTCTTTTATCCTCTACGAATAACCCGGCAAGTGCTGAACTATGCATTAAAACCAAACAGGTTGGCCGCCACACGTTGACGTAATTTCACTTAAGTAAATATAGGCAGACCAAATCTCGCAGGAACGCTACAAGAAATGAAAAACTTTAACATAACATGCTCTTTATTCTTCCATCTTTACACTTATACATTTTGGACGGATTTCTTTTTGATACTACTATAAAAACGGATCATAATATCATACTTATACGATGGGATCATTCTATATGTAACAGAAAGGCGACCTTTTTTATCTTGTAAAGCAAATTTCACAAGCTTTGCGAGGAATCTTATTTAAAAATCCTGTTACGGTGCCCTGCCGAGATAGGCGCGGGGTCTTCGACAATAAAACTAAATGGAATGAATGCAGGAGACTTCCTCAAACGCCTCTCTAGATATGATGGCGCAACTCATTATACGTATCGTTTGTAAAGGGTTGCTATAATTTGGGAATTATTCTTTGCGATACATTACCGCAAATGATAAGTCGTAAGAATGTGAAATGAGATGGGATTTTCAAAGATATTTTGCTTAATGCAAAGAAGATTTTGCGTGAAATTATTTGTTTTCATGCTGTACACATGCGATAATGCGACAAGGCCGCAAATTTGTACAGTTGAGATTATTTGTACAATATCGATACGAATAAAATATTTTACATTTATAGATTTATCTATCGAATAAATATTGTTTATATCAAGGTATCGAAAGATACCTACATCGTAACCTATAATCATATCATTCTCAACGCAAGTCCTCGATAGACTTGACCGATAAGTAATTTATCTTGCTACTGCATATTAGTTGTAATAATAACAACTGATACAATAATATAACAGTATTATGCTACAAGTGTAAGTAGAAAGCTATGCACTATTCATCGGCTATATGCAGATTTGTAAATGTCCTGCAAAACGGTGCCAGTGCTGAATTCCCATTAGATTTGAATACAATTCGCACCAAAAAGAGAGTCAATAAATTTTATAGCAGGTGTCGGCTTGATTTCTAAATGCAGGTTATCGGAGCATGCCACAAATTGAGAGCGGTACACGTAGGACGGTAGGCTCCTTAGTATTCCGTGGTGTCCCGCGCGACGTCGCCTGGAGTGTGGGCCATGTCTAGCAGGCGAATCACGTCCACTTATGTGTTCCACGCAGCCAAAACCAACACGCCGGAAAATCTTCCATGTAAATCTCGATATTAACGATCAGGTTAAGAATGTGTGATAACAATTTCAAACGGTATTTACGGGGCGCTGCAGACTTTAAGCGACGAGAACACGTAGCATTAGTGTTCGAATCAAGTTCGAATGCTATTTGATTTCCCTCTCTCTTTGTGTACTTTACGATCGGGTACTTTTAAAAAGTTATAGACGAAGTTTTATAGTGGATCATAAATAGCGAGTTTTCTAATAAAGTTTCGTAGTTTGAGATGATGTGGTTATATTCTAAGTGGAAATAAAACATCATTTCATGTCGTATTCTAAACATGGTTACAGCTGATGATATAGATACTTGTATGCTTAAACCTACTTCTAGGAATGTTATTTCTTTACCAAAGGGAAATGCTTATAAAATAATTTAATGATTGTTTTTCTTTCTACAGTGTGAACGCATCAAACTTAGAAAAGTTTCAACTGAAAATAGCGCAACACGAGCTGTATGAAGAGGGCGAGCCTTTAGTGGAGGAAGTTCTCAAGGATATGGCAACTTCACCAATTTTACATGCTGGTATGTATATTTACATATAACTCTTCCGTAGGTAGACTTTCCAACTTCCTCATACAAATTTTGTCATTACTTTTATTAAATTGTGGAATTTTATTAGACACACAATAAATACAGATCAACAATTATAATAACAATGGCATAAGTAAATAATAAAAATAAAAAAAACTTAAACAAAATTAGCGGTTGTCATTTGTCAAGGGATAACGTGAATTGATTGATGCTTTATGCGTATGCGAGCTTTATAAAGTTTTCTAGGTATTTGGACGAGGAAAAACACATAAATAAAAACTAAATTCTTGATAGTATTCAATTTATATTTTATTAAATTACATACTTAGTTCTTTAAACCTATAACTCGCTTGTATAAGCTACCTATCGTTTTTTTTTTAGTCCGCGCCGCACTGACATTTGTCAATAAATCATTCAGCGAACAACAAACTTTTCTTTTTTATATTAACGAGATGCAGATATAAAACAAAGCTGTATTATAGGTCTTCTAATATAATAATAATTTGTACCTTTAAATTATATAGCTGTATAACTCTCGGTCTTAAATACTTAATACAAAATTGCAAAACTACACTACCGTAGCAGAAACAAGTTGTTTATAATATTACAATTAATTCAAATTGTATCATAAAACACCGTTCTTGAGACAGAATTCTAAATATCGCCTACCTTGTATCGGACTGGATTTCGACATGCAAATACCTGTGCGATATTAATAAATATTATGCTAATGATATCGAAGTTGATTTATTCATTAGATATTTCGGCTAGTAAAGAAAAATATATTTATTCTTAGCCCTCGCTTTGTTACAATTTCCGACCATATTACGTTGAACTCCCCACAGTATTATAATACTTACGTGACAAATATCCAAGTGACTCCGGAACTAAATATACAATGATTATGAAACATAAATATACCTACATTATAATACTACTTATTAAACTATGAAATCAACATTAACTCTGATAAAACGTTCTTCTATAATTCTGAGATTGTTGGCTTCTAGTAAATAGGTAGAGCTTCTATGAATCTTAAAAAATGAATTTGACTTTGACCTTTTAAAAAGCCTAAGATTTAATAACAAAAGAATGCCACTACTTCCAGGTCATATCATAATAATTACTGTTTTATGTACGTTCCGATCTATTATGCATTTGTAATTATTTTGCATACTTAATCATTAAGTTGTATAATTTATAAAATAAATAAAATCTTGTTATAACCCGTTCTAATTCATATTATAAAGGAGAGATGATATTTTTCACACCGACTAGCTTTGCAGTTTTCCCGGGTCGGGGATACGGCGAGTGCTAGTTTTCTGTATTTTTTGATATTTACGATATTTGACTGATATATATATATTAAATTGTAGTTTATATATTTCCTAACAAAATTCAATATTTGAAATTATTTATTAAGAATTCAGGCAGATTGCTCATATAGGCTCACATCGTAATAAGAATTATTTTGTTTACTTTAAACATTGAACTTACATATTTAGAAGGTTTGAAAATAAAAAGTTTACTATTAAACACTTGACCGTAATTTGAAGCTTACTTATCGAGAAGGTACCTAGCTTTTTCCGCCTATTTTCCCTCTCTTTCTCGTTGTATATATGCTATCTCTCTCGCACACGGCACACCTCTCACCAGGTGGCGCGGCCGGCGCACGATAATGTGCAGGCGCTAGATCTTCTTCATTGGCGTCTAGCTTCCGCCGCGAGAAGGTTGTCTACAAGACTACAACCTTGGTGCTATTAAGTATTAAGTATTGCATATTGCAAGTGCTAAAAGTGTGAAAAAGTGTATCCCGTCGGATCGGTACAGTGAGTTATTTTTACATCTATTGTAATGACATTTTACTTAAAAATGAGCAAAAATCTTTTAAATCGACGGTATATCCGTTGGACTTTATTTAAAATGCTGAGGTCTTTTAGTGAATCCTTCAGCAATAGTTTATTTTTCAATATGCTTTAAATACTTAATAGCATGTTAGATATTTAAAATTAACGATACAACATTTTACGTGAAATAGTAACTTTTCTTTTGAAATATTTTATAAGTAATGCAATATATACTAATGAATATTTGAATTTCTAATACTGTGAGTAAAGCAGATTTTAACGGATTTACCGTTCGGCTTTACTCGTATCGTTATTAATATTACTTTTGTGATTATTTGATATTGACTAAATATATCAAATACCCTCTCTTTTATATAGATATTTTTATTTTATTTCATTTTTAATGTGTTTTTATTACAAGGTTACAAGTGAATATTAATAGTATGTATGGATAAATCCAAGGCTAATCCTATGAGCCAACTCAAAGCTTAACAGGCATGCAATCCATTGCTACGACTTTATTACATTGTCGTTATCACTAGGAACGGTTCGGAGTATAGTTTATAACTAAAAATTATCGAACGAGATGAGTCAGCTCAAAGAACAAATTATATAGGTATTACCTATAACAGGAACAAGTTGATGTTAGCGTAATTGCACGAATCACAACGTGTCCGAACATGTCGAGATATGTTATAAATCGTCCGGGAGTTAGCCGCTCATCTGAATAATGATGGAATACGCACAATGCACATGTTCAGTAGGTACCATGAACGTACCACACATTCAAAAGTATCCGTAGTCTATACGTGTCCTTTTATGAGTATTAATCTGATCCGTATATAAGCGAAAATAGACATAGGTATTACACACAGCAATTTTGGTTTGAAAATTACTTTTATTTATATTACGTTTCCTATGTTTCTAATGATGATGCAACTTTTTGGTTAAAACGAGTAAGTGCCAAAATTTTACATTTAAATTTTCTAGTTTGGAAAGAGACGTTATCGTATAGTTATCGAGATACCTTAATTAGAAATTAAATTTAGAGACATTTCAAAGGATTTACTATTCACATATTCTAACGTTTTAGAATAATATTATAAACTTGTACACCTTGACAAAAAGTAAAAAATTGCGGGTGAGCGGAGATTATTTTGTGCAATAAAACCGTCCTACGATGGTATAGCCACGTATGGCTGCGTTCGTAAGGAATGTTAACAGATATAAAGCAACTGAATGTGACATCGATTGTATGAACTAAATTAAATATGAATCGAAGTTCATTTTAAAATTTTGTGTAAATGATTTGAATTTTGACTTTATTAAATAGTTAAAGCCTTCTTTTTATATACATATACATAACAATTAATTACCATTGTCAAATCAATTCTTATTTCATCCTGGACAGCTGTTGCTAGCATTGGAAAATAAGTTAAAGTACCTTGTTACTATATTATTATTTTAAATGATTATTAACTTCTAATTTTATATTAGCACCTTAAATCTTGCTCGAAGCAGATTACATAAATGTGGCCGCTAGGTTTAACCGCTACTCTTCGCAGGTTAGGTTCGTTATCCAGGTTAAACCCACCCTCGCAGGGTGACTATTAAGTATTTTTGGGAAGGCCCTACTTATTTCAAATTACAAACATCCCTCGCGCAGCTGTCGCTCGCAGGGAAATAGGTGCAAATATATCAGCCCTCGCGGGGCTTTGATTACAACCGCCCTCAAGGAGAAATGGTGGAAATATATATCAGCCCTCGCGGGGCTTTGATTACGACCGTCCCTCACGGGGAAATGGTGCAAATATATATCGGCCCTCGCGGGGCTTTGATTGCGGTTGGTGCAAATATACAAAGGATTGATCATTAAAATGATCATAGATATTTGCTTTCGTCAACGAGGACCCACGAAAATGTTAGAGATGACAGTAACGGATCTTCACTCTTCTAAGGTAGGTAGAAAAAGGTTTTGAAATCTAATTCACAGTGGGCCATCTATACAATATAAGTATAGTAATATAACCTAATAAATACAATAAAATAGGTAAGAGACGTTAAATAATGGACGCATGAAATGAATACTTTGTATCCTAAAAGGTTAGCTTACGCTTATTTAATCAGGAAACCACCATTGGTTTATCAATTATGGAAATTGCGACTTGAACAAATTGTATTTACCAATGCAGAGCCTCACAATGCAGAGAATCACAACAAAGGGAGGCGAGTCGGATCAAATATCATCTCGCAGATGATTTGTGGCGGTGGTTTCCAGGATTGTCACCAAGCCTTGTGTCAATGGTATATTTGTTATCGTAATTCCATGGCACTAGCCGACCAATTTTCACATAAAATCACCTGAAGAGATTTTTTAATCGCAAAGCGATTGAATGTAACAAATTACGATTGGTTATGTATAGTTGACCTCTCATAGGCCTACTTTAGTTGCCCGATCTTGTAGGCAATTTATTCGACTCGTTTATCAACCCGTTTGGCCTCATTATGGCACCCATGAGTTTTTCTTCAGGGCTCAAACAATAAATCGCTGAGGGATTAGGATAATCATTTGCTTAGACAAGTTTCTTGTCATCCCACCAGGATTATTATATTATATAATAAACTTATATGCAACTATTAACGTAAAACGTTTAAGGACTCAACGAGTGCTGTGAATTCTGACTATTGAGTTACTTAGGATAGAGGATAATTAATAACGGAAGGTCAATCCTTCCAAACAAAAGCCTCGTATTATTAGATATTACTTGGAACCCCTACCCTTCACGAGAAAGCTCTGCCAGATGACTTCACATTTCTTTGATTTGAAGGGGGGGGGGGGGGGCAATAAATGCAATGCAATACAGACTATACGGCTTTTGAAACATTATAAATATACCAGATAAGCGAACTAAACCTTTCTGGTTTAGTTCTTGCTATATCGATATCCGTGCCTGCTTCTCGTGGTTGCGGTTGAATTAAGTTTATCAATGGTCATAAATGCAATTCTATACAGATGATATACTGCATTTTAAACATGACAAAGTCTAGTAAGCCAACTAAACTTTGCTAGTTTAGTTCTTACTATATCACTGTCCGTGGCTGCCTCTCGTGGTGGTTACAGATGACTAAAGTAACGTCCTGTCTTCGCATCCACAACCAACTGTCCTTTTATAATCTTAAAACAGATTCATTCGACATAGATCCCCACGAGTTCAGTTCTTCATTTTTGCACTCGAAAAACTGTGGACAACCCACGAGCAGTGCCTCCATTGGTAGCAGTTACAATCAAGGGGTAACTAAGGTAAGCTAGCCATATTAGGGATGTTGGAACAACCGACCATTCAGGGCAACTTTCTTTGTCCAGTTTAACGTTTAGGCAGTCGTAGCATTCCTACGGAACAAAAATGGGATCAGATCTGCACCCTTAATGCAGTTAATCGAAAGGAGATACCTTCAGACGACGATAGTATTCAGAACGCACCATATTCCTGAACATAATAATGCATATTAATCTGTTGCCATTGTCCTGCAGCAGAATTCCTTAGCGATAATTTGTTCTCGTTAGAGCGAGCGAGGGTTGTAACGATAATATGAGAAATCCTAGTCAGTTCGAGGCCTGAACGACGTGTAAGAGTACTGCTATTTCAGTAGTAGTAGCACCGAGAAGGGCGAAGGTATTCTGGAAAGCAGAACTGAAGGCCCGGTCAGCAGCACCATTCACCTAATAGACAGTGTTTAGTGCTGCACCACTAGAATCTGACTCTGAAGGTATACAGAAATGTATACATTTTCCAAATATCAAATGTTATAGTCGGAAGAAAAATCCTATTTGCCTCCGTCTACCCAAAAGACATACGGAGTAGCTAGTAGAAGTTGGTTGAATTAGAATAAGTATAATTAAAAACCTTTGTTACTTACTGGATAAATTTGGCTCATTTCCTATCTGACGTTCATATAGCTGTTGATGGCCTAGATGTTATGCACAAACACTTTCATTATAAATAAGTCACGTTATGTAGTCCCGAGACTTTTGGTATATAAGTTCTGATGTAAACCATAATTATACCTTAAAATTAATTTGATTAAAACTTAACGTACTTAGCTGTAGTAATTGCAGGTTTGGGACACAGATAAGCTCTTATCATTTTAGTCTCTAACTTCTTGAGTTCATTATATGTTTCCAGTACAGAGTTTAAAACCTATCAGTTTTAAATAAATAATTCATGCATTGCACTGAAAGTACCAGCCATGTTTATATTATGATCGGTGGCGTTGGCTCTAAACATTAATAGACACCGCACGCTTTGGTTGGATGTTACATATTATCTGTATTATAATTTAAACCGCTTACCTGGTTTATTTTATTACCTTATCCAAGGGATGACCTTTTAATTTATTTGACCCTAAAAGTAAAGACCAAGGTCTCTACTTGTCCGCTAGTAGCAGGTTGGGTTAGAACTGTGTGAGTTGAGACAGCTGGTAAATCTATGTTATGAGGATTCAATGGTGCTTCTACAGAAGTCTAATTGAATAAATAAAGGTTTGAGTTTGAGGTATTCTTGCCTCGTCGGTGATGAGCTGTTGCTTAATTTTGTAAGTAACATCTAAATGCGTAATTAAAAGTCGTTACTTGCTCTTTCGCAGATTTACGCTAAAGATAGTGGAAATTGTAGTAACTTTAACTTTTCAAGCCCAAAAGGTTAACTAAGGTACGCTTGAACCAATCTCATAAGTTCTAATACTTTTAATCATTATGATTTACTTTTTGGTTCTTATTTGATTAACTTTTTATTGTTAATATAAATAATATAAAAATTTAAAAATTTGTGTGATTTATTGGTATACTATCTGCACACCTTACTCTTTCAAATAAAGAAATAAGTAATTACTTATGTACCTATTCAAATTCACATTGGCGTCCATATATTGTACACCAGGTGGGTAACAAACAGGTCTCAATAAGTAAGCTTCAAATTACGGTCAAGTGTTTAATAGCTGTGTTTTACCTGAAATAAAACACATATTAAATACTTACCTATATTTGAAGCTTACACTTAACGTCCACCTGTTGAGTATTTCGACTCAATGAAGAAGATCTAGCGCCTGCACATTATCGTGCGCCGGCCGCGCCACCTGGTGAGAGGTGTGCCGTGTGCGAGAGAGATAGCATATATACAACGAGAAAGAGAGGGAAAATAGGCGGAAAAAGCTAGGTACCTTCTCGATAAGTAAGCTTCAAATATAGGTAAGTATTTAATATGTGTTTTATTTCAGGTAAAACACAGCTATTTACAAACAAATAAAACGGATTATTTATATTTATTAAATAACTTAATTAGTTTTCTGTATGTACGAAACTTTACATTGCATGTAAGCTGTTGACGCCAGACCAAAAAAACAATGCGTTAACCACAAACCTATATACATTACCTATTGAGTATTTCGGATTAGAGTATTTTAATCTATGCGTATAAATACATTATTGAAATGATTCCCCGTTCAGCCTTGGTCCACCTGCGTTTACAAAGCTTAAGGCAGGTTATGTATATTAAATGAAGACGGTCCCGCAATCAGTTGGGGTTAGCGGTCGGACGGACAATAGTGGCACAACAATCTCGCCCTTTTACTTCCAATTGGACTTAAATATTTAAATCACTTAAATGGATTTCATTGTTGAACCGACTTATCATGTACACTACCCTTTATTTTTAGCTGCGTTCTAATTGTTGTTTAATTTATTCAATTGCTAGGTCGAATTTCATTAGACAACTTTCAAGCTTAGCCTAATTTGTAGATAAATATCAGTGCTAGGCTATGGTTATATTATTTTATTTTTGTTACAGAGCAAAAGGAGGGAGGAACTCAATTGAAGCTCATAATGGACTACCCTAACGGCGTACAAGCTTTATTCAAGCCAATGAGGTAAGTTTGTTATAGTATTAAATTATCTGTGGTTTAAGCTTCGGAAGTATATAGCTCTATATTTATAAAACAGTTTTTTGTTGTTTGGTATAAGAGTATACTGGCACCAACAAATGATGAAACCAATAAACAGGACTTGAAACTTCGTCGGACGTTTTTCTATGCATAAGTGTTAGTTCAGAGGATTCTTAGCGAGTGTTCGGAAAGGACTAGCGGAAAGTTGTCACGTGGAGTGCTGCGTTGGTTCCATTCACTAAAGTTCGGGAATGTTCTCGCATGATCGGCTTAGAGGCTTGCCTTTCTTCCCAACTACAAGTGTTATTGAAGTAAATGCGAGTTTTTCCCAAGTTCCTTTTGTGCCATTGTTACCGTGTAAGGCGAGGGTACCCTATTGTGCGGAGAATAAGTAACACGATTATTTCTGCATTCCGTTAGTTTAAGTATTTAATGTGTTCAACAATAGTTTTCAATATATCAATAACATAATACTACGTTATATTATCAAATGGGGAGGTGGAGGTGCACTGTTCAATGCTACGTGTTAGCAACACTAGATAATATTTTTAAGTCATATACAAAGAGGACTTTAAACCTCAGTTTTATCTGAAAATTTGCTTAAAAACTTGCAACTTGCAAATACAATGCAGGCTTCTATCTAGAATCGAATCTAAATTATATGTACACAGTAAATACTAAGAAACACTGAAAATTCTGAAACAGCTGAATAATATGGGATTAAATGTAAAGTATCTCTTCAGCAAAGTTATAAAAATATTTCAACGTCTTTTTAGGAACAAAATGTAGATTAATGAAATATGACAGACAAAAAAGATATCAGAATAAAAAATACAAAAATTTTATTCGATAACATATAACACCGCTCCCAAATGTAGAGAATATCGTATTTCGATACCGTGGAATGTATTTGTTTTCTAAACAAAACAAAGTGTAGTATAAGCGATATTTAAAACCTATGATGGACTTTAATACTAAATGCTGAATATAGAAAACATTAAAAAATTGTTGATTTTACAAAAACTTCAAGGCTTAATAACTTCAGCATTTTATTTTAATCTGTCTTCCTTATACCTTCAAGAATACTGCAAAGGTTTATACCAATTGGCGCATATTTTACAATACACGCAAATTGAATTAAAATTATGTAATATATGGGCTGTAAAATCGAGAAGATTTTAAGCGAAGATCAAATATATGCGATACGCAGGTTGTTAGGGTGCAAACGAGTTAGTGATTTATATCAAAAATAATGTTCTCGTGGGCTTATCCCGTCGACATATCAAGTGGGCCGGTGTCCGACGATATTCGCACGGGGACGATAAATTTCGGGACAGTCGATAGGAACCCTTTCTTGTACGGCCGATTGGTTTATCGTTCTTATCGGATGTATCCGATAATGTAGGGCTGTCGAACAAATATGCTTAAGTTTAAAGGTTAAGTTCGTGTATGTGTTATCGATGGATGGAGATTATTAGCTACATATTTGATAAACTACTGGGTATATATTTTTCTCATTTTGTTTATTTCAATATAGGCCCAATATTCATTTGTATGAATAAAATGATTCTTAAAGTATTTTGAGCCTCATATTTTATGTTTACAAAAAGCTCACGTAGAACCTACTTTTTTTAAATCGAATAATTTAAATCGTTATGCCTTTAATGTTAGCATGTGTCTAGCTATCTTGCCTCAATGAATTTTGTATAACTTGTTTTCATTCATACATTACTACTGCCTTTTAATATTTGTCAAAAACAATTAGTTCAGGATACATCGCCCATTTTTGCAAGTGACTACTATCAAGCTGATTTTCCGTTTGTAGCTTTCACCGAATAATTTCGTGTACGAAACTCTCGATTGTGGTAGCTAACAGAGATAACAAGGATAAAATTTTTTGATTTGATGGTTCTCAAATATTTATTACGCAATTTGTAGGACAATATGTCTGTTGAATTATATAAACATTAACTAAGTGAAAACAAAAAAATCAGCTTGTTAGTAATCATTTATGATGACCTCGTTATCGATACACTTTGGAAAGGGGGACTCTTTGAACCAACCATAGATTTTGTAGGACAAATATTTTTTCGAATAATTTAGGTAATTATCTTGAGATTGAACAAAAAAAAAATTCAGTTAGTAATAAATATTTGAGAACCATCAAATCAAAAAATTTTATCCTTGTTATCTCTGCTAGCTACCACAATCGAGACTTTCGTACACGAAATTATTGGGCCTCTCATCAAAATAAAGCTACAAACGGAAAATTAGCTTGATAGTAGTCACTTGCAAAAATGGGCGATGTATCCTGAACTAAATTGATATAAATGTATTCATGACTATTTCTCTTTGTTTTATATTTTCATTGTCACACCCTTGGTCACACCTAGCTACGCTTTAAAGGCCGAGGTTTCAATAGGTATCCTTGTATTATTCTTCTTTATCAATATAGCCAGACATAATATATCTGCATTTCGTATAGATGAATTCATTTATTTAATTTATGTTATAAAAGTAGTTGAAATGTCTCACATTTTCGTCTTACACTACACTTATAATAGAAAGATTTGTCAAAATAATATCAGGATGTAAATATTTAAAACTAATTTAAATACATAATACCGTATTAAATTATAGATTAAGGTGATAAATACAAAACCAAAGTTGAAGGTTGAAAAATGCAATCCCGTTGAAACTTTAAAATAAATAGACAAACATTTAAGAACGTTTCAAATGTGTAAACAAATATATTATATCAATAATCGAATTCGAAGGTTATCTGTTACGCTTTCATGGGTTATGTCCAGTTATGTCTAAACAATAACACAGAATTGGATGAAATTTAGAATGAAAGTAGTTGAGTCATTTTCAGGTATAATCCGCGTTTTTCAAACAGATCTTCAGGGTCTTAAATAGCCCGTAGTAATATAAGTATCAGTTTAAAGGTATTGTTTTTTAAAAGTTCTTGAACCCAAGTTCATTAAACCCTAAAGCTCACTTGTTAAGCACGTTTATTAGATAATACATCGATTGTATCTCAGTACTTAGATGTAAATCGTGTTCTATCTTTAATCAAAAGTGCTTCGACGCGAAGAACTTAATATGATTACCTACTTGAACTTTCACAAGTTTTTGAACTTTTGAGTTTATTTAAAAATATCAACGTTATATCGATACATATAGTATAAAACAAAGACGCTTTCTTTGTCTCTATGTCCCTATATATGCTATAAATCATTAAAACTACACAGTTTTTTTAAATAGATAGTGATTGAAGAGAGTATAACAAGGTTTAGTTTTCATCATTTATATGAATTGTAGTAGGGTCTGAGGATAATAATATCATGTATCAATTATAGACAATAACCTGGGAAAACAACGCCTTAGACCTTACAATGATATTGGTTATCATTTCACATAGAGGCAGTATTAAATATTTATGCAAAGGTATAACCTAGTCGTATTCATGAATGCAACAGTATAATTTTTTCATAGCTCTACATAACGCAAACTATTTTATATATCGATTACTGCCTCCCGTACGGGTATCTTTATAAATACAGATATAAAATTGTTTATTTTCATGAAAGAAACTACTGAATTTAATAATATCTATAAATATAGTAAGTTGTAAGTTTGCACTTTACAAACTTCCGCCTGCAGGTATAGTTTACTCATATTAACTTAGTTTACATATTATTTTATTACAATTTTTTATTCATTTACAGATTCGCAAGAGACGTGCAAACATTACCCAACCACTTCTACTTCTCCGATTATGAGCGACACAACGCTGAAATTGCTGCATTCCATTTAGACAGGTATGTTTTTTTATTCCTTAATTTTTACATTGCTAATCATTCTTTTCCTTTTACATTTTAAAATTAGCACTTGTTTAAATAGAATTAAGCGATTGGAAAATTTTCGTGAAGGTTTCCTAAATGATTAAAGTTTTTGTTTGTCTTTAATCCGACTTTATTTGTTGTAGACGTCTTACAGTGGCTTATTGTTTGTTTTAAAATGATAAAAAACTGAAATAATCAATTTGTGGTTTTACATTAACATGTCATTTATTTAACAGCTAGTTCATTTATTTCGTTTTAAGTTTGCCTCTTCATACTTAACTACTTAATAGTTAATACCAGCTGTTCAAACTCGCGGAAAATTTCTATTGACACAATAATTTAAAAAAAGCTTTTGTATCAAAACATAACGTTACTAACGTCACTCATGGTAAAAATCCACGGAGCCTTTTTATTATTTTATTTCTGCTTATCATGTGTCATAAAAAAAAATCTAAGTAGGAGCTAATTAAAATGTACCTATATGGAGCAAATAAACATTTCGTATAAAACGCTCCAAATAATATCATGAGTCGGTCGCGATAGATTTGTCTGTACAAATTTTATTGTATATTCATAATCATAATACGCACCCTTCTAAATATACTTTTATACACGTTATAATTTTTTTTATTTAGGTATGAATTTATTTATGTGAATGGTTTTTGACTCATGCAAAACTAAAAATGAGTATTGTTTTAGTTCACTAACGATTTCATTTGAAACCCTTTAATTATTCATGTTTGTTTCGACATAACAAACAATTATTGCGTATCTGAATGGCACACTCAAATTAAAAATAACTAGGAATCCTTGAATGGTGCATTTTTTGTATTTGCTATTACTAGGACGTGAATGAACTTTTGTTTCGCAATATTTGAAGGGTCGTACAAAGGATAATAAAAATACCTTGTTGGTATGTTAACTAATAAGGTCTCCAACAGAGGGCTTTTGATTCGTTTTTATTTCACATGCTTGTAAAGAAACGAACCATTTAAATTTTAAACAATAATAAATAAATAAATTGTACCTTAGAAACACGGAACAAATTTGTTTGTACCATACAAATACTATGTAAATAATTATATATTTTAACATGCTTATAATTCACGAGTTTTCACGAGTTTGATATATCTTGTGGTTTAAGGGCTGATTTTTCAATCCTTGGTTAAAACTTATTCGTTGAAAAACGTATTACACTACCATTTCAAAAATGTATTCTAATTACCTGTTTTTGACGGTTTACAGGTGATATTTTAATATTATCGTCATATCGTGTAATACTTTATTGGACGGATAAGTTTTAACCAAGGATTGAAAAATTGGCCCTTAGTTTAGTATATTTTGTTATTTATATTTAGTAAAATGTACCTATTATTTATTTATTACTATAATTTAAATGACAACGTATATATGATTTATTTCCATGTACCAGGGTACTAGGTTTCCGTAGAGCTATGCCGGTAGTGGGGCGCACGGTGAACATGACCACCGAGATCTATGACGTCATCGAGGGGGACATACTGAAGACGTTCTTCGTGTCGCCAGCGAACAACTTCTGCTTTCACGGCAGATGTTCGTATTATTGTGATACTGGACATGCTGTGTGTGGCAACCCAGATATGTTGGAGGGAAGTTTTGCCGCGTTTTTACCGTCATCGGATTTGGCTAAACGAACGGTAAGTTGGTTAATTGACAAACAAGATGATGAGAATAAGAATGGTAGTATGCGGAAAACAAAAATCTCCATGATTTTTGTACGGCGTTGCGAAATAATTGATTAAAAGTAGTATAGAAATAGTATGACACAGATGCCGTACAAAAATGATGGTCCACAAAGTCGGAATTTATTTTTATTTTTCGACAGTTGCCGGGGTAAATTTGGTCATTTGATTTTGTACGGCATCTATGTCATACTATTTCTATACTACTTTTATTCAATTATTCCGCAACGCCGTACAAAAATCATGGAGACAAGGGGAGAAAATATCTACCTGAACTTTCGAATTCTCATCTGCACTCAGGTGGACAGCTTGCAATGTGACGTCATAGTGCTGAATCTTATTATTTTATGCTCTTATATCGTTCTAGAATCTAGATAGTTCACCTGGTGGGTCAGATGACCCATAATTTTTTCAACACCGGCCTGTAGTCTATTTTTCTTATGATATTTGACTGACCAAAATTAGAAGTAGTGTTTTTATAGGATTTTTCTTCATCTCTCTTCTCATATCAACTTTTATTCAATTGAAAAATAATAATCAGTGCAATAAAAAATTTGTCTGCGAATATGAGAAACATTGATTCAAATCTCGAATTATGAACTTGTATTTATAAATATGTTTTCAATTACATATATTTAAGGACATAAGTATTAAAATAAACTTAATTATCCTTGTAATTGTTTGTTTATTTCGATATTTTACAGGAAATTAAATTGCGTATTTATTATTTACACATTATTTACATATTTAGTTGTTGATTAAAACTATTTAAATAATATAATTTACCTATGAGTCTTTAATTTAATTTCTGACTAATTTTAAATAAATAATTAATAATAACGTGAAAATGTATCTTAGTTTTCCTAATCAGTCTTTCGTCTAGTCTAATTTGCATTAGACTTTTAAATCGTTACATTATTTTTATTGCTATAAAATATCATAATTATAGCTTCATATAAATATTATTCAGTTGCAACTTTAAATCTTTTATAAGAATAAAACATTGTTGTTTCCAGGTATGGCGGCACCCGTGGAGACGGTCGTACCACAAGCGGCGGAAAGCCACGTGGGAAGTGCAGTCTGATTACTGCGAAAAGGTTATTATTTATTGTGTAGTACAAAAGTTTATTTTTGATAGTAATAGTTTATTTTGAGTATGCTTAATAATTGTTTTGTTTTCTGCATCTTGTAGAGTTATTGACTAAGACTGGATCTTGTAGAGTTATTTTCTAGACATAACTTTTGAATGTTTAGTTTTAAGAATAGAAATAATTTTTAAATAGTTTCTGTTACTTTTCCGGGAATTATGTTAAAAGTTGATGTCATTTTGCAAAAAGGCAATACTATAACTACTTGATCACTTTCTCTATGTATAATGGTGTTACATAAAACGATATCATAATAGGTACTAGGTATATAAAAATATTATATAAATAAATTTAAGATTTATAATTTGCAGGTGCGTAATACTCCCCCATACGACTCTGGGAGAAGGATGTTGGATATCATGGATATGTCTATTTTTGACTTTCTCTCCGGCAACATGGACAGGCATCACTACGAAACTTTCAAGTTAGTATCATGATTGTTTACTTCTTATTTTTTATATTTTTTAAACGGAAATCTGATTTAAACTCTTCGTTTGATTTACTTTTTGATTTTTAAGGAAGGATATTCTTCGGTGCTCTTTTAGCACAACCAACTTTTTTATTCGATTTACCTGTCATCGAATCTTGAATCTTTTCATCATCAGCCCATATACGTTCCCACTGTTAGGACACGGGCGCCATATGAGGGTATAGGCCATAATCGTTGGCCAAGTATCTATGAATCTTGCCAAAGTAGTTTCACTGATACACACTGAGTAATCAGCACACACGCTCTTTTTTAATTTTTCAAATAATGTTACGTTGCGATTGTTCTAGAATATTCCAGAATCAAATATTCCCATTGTACCGGACTGTATACTTCATATAAAACTGTTTGTTCTCATTGAGATAATATTACTACGTATGGAGGAGACACCACGAACAAAATCTGTGTGCCATTTTTTTGCTCTAAGTTTTAAAAATTATTATCTAGTTAGGTACATACCGATGAAAGTTATTCCTTTGCACTTTTCCACTTTTTTATTATTTGTATTATTTGTGCAATATCGTAACACACACGAAGGCATATTTGATGTGTTTCACTTTAAAACAAATAAAAAATGAGCGTGCAGGTACGCCATATGGCGTATGTTGAGCGGAACATAAGTGATGTAGGCGGTGTCGTCTCCATATGTATATCTCAATGGCTAATACATATTATATTCATACAAAATTGTTCTAGAATGTTCCAGAAACCTGCTAATCATACAAAATTGTTCTAGAATGTTCCAGAACCCTGCTAATCATACAAATTGTTGTAGAATGTTCCAGAACCCTGCTAATCATACAAATTGTTGTAGAATGTTCCAGAACCCTGCTAATCATCCAAATTGTTGTAGAATGTTCCAGAACCCTGCTAATCATCCAAATTGTTGTAGAATGTTCGGCAACGAGTCGTTCACGCTGCACCTGGACCAGGGGCGCGCGTTCGGCAAGGCGTTCCACGACGAGCTCAGCATCCTCGCGCCGCTGCTGCAGTGCTGCCTCGTCAGACATACCACGCTTGCTGTGCTTTTGAAGTTAGTACTTTTGTTTGATTATATTTGTAACTAGCTTCCGCCCGCGACTCCGTCCGCGCGGATGTCGGTCTTTGCGTGGATGGTTTATTTCTCCATTTTGAGTAACTCGGACAATGACATCTTATAAATATCTATTGGACCCAAATACGGCTAGGTCTATAATAATACGCAACGTGTGTTCGCGGTACCTACTACAGAACAACGTCTATGGATAACTGAAAAATTGAGATTAATTTTTTTTCTACGTATTTTTCCAGGATAAAAAGTATCCTATTTTACGCCCAGGATAATAAGGTATAATTATACCAAGTTTCATCGAAATCGAACCGGTAGTTTTCACGTGATGTCTTCACATACAGACAGACAGACAGACAAAAATTTTTTTAATCACATATTTGGGTTTGGTATCGATCTAGTTATTTTTTCAATATTTTCAATGTACAGAATTGACCCTTCTACAGATTTATTATATGTATAGATTTAAATTATGTTGTTAGAAAGAGAAGCTTTAAGTATAGGTTCCGAATTATCGAAGTAATGTATAAGTGATTGAAAATTATGTAGTCATAAAAGCTTTTAAATATAGGTTTTGAGTGTGTGCTTTGTTCTTAATAATATTTGTGTAATTATTATGTAGTTATAATACAACTTTAAAAACATGTCCATAATAAACCAATGCTATTTTTAAATCAGCTACAAAATTTTCAAACAATATTTTGGCTTACGAACATAAATGTTTAAATTAAAAATTACTCAAATGGTATCATGTGTGATGTGATGAAGTAGGAAACCTTTCTGGAAACTGTATGAATTACTACTTACCTTAATACCTACATAAGGTATATAAAACATGTTTAACGATGTAATAATCTATAATAAAAAGATATAATTTAATTTTTATAGACTGAAAGGAAGGTTTAACAAATCTTAATTCTACTCTCAAAAATATGGCTTCTCATATTATATCACATCAACAATATCAAAAAAGACGTGTGTCACTCGGGGACTGCCGCGGTAAAGCTATTGCATGCTATGCCTTCAAGCCACACCTCCGCCCGTCGGAGTGGGAAGCGTGAGGTTTTCGTTACGGAATTTCTCGATTCGGTCCCTGCGGTCAAGGCCCGCGATAGAAGCTATGCAATAGCTTAATAAATCTCTAAATATAATCTTTTCCAGGTTCCACAACGGAGTACCTTTATCCACAGTACTTCGGGACTCCATGAAGGCCGACCCGGTAGCTCCCATACTGTGGGAACCGCACCTTGCTGCGTTAGACAGACGAGTCGTCACCATACTTGATGCTATCAGAAAATGCATCGAAAAAGCTGAAAACCCACTCAACAATGAAATAAATGATTTTGTATGACCTATATAAGTATATAGGCTTATGATTAAGTGATAGTGAAGTGACTATTCTGGGGAACTAAGTGCATTTTTAGCTTGTTTTACATATTTCAGACGAACTGCTAATTTGTAATTTGTATATTATAAGATTGAGACTGCTTAAACAACCGAAGACTGTTGCTGAACGGCATTATTGGCACCTCTAGAAGCTTCCTAACGTTAGATAAGTTTTATCTACGAATACAAATAATTACGAAGCTGACGGTCTGATATGTTTAAAGATACTGGAAGTTCCTGTTAAAATAATTTTTATTATATGCCCATAAATTAGGGTCAATGTGGGTAATTTTGAACAGGAAGATTGGAAACAACTCTACTTACACTTATTATACCTATTCTAAATACATAACTCTTCTTTTACAACTGTAAATAATATTTCTTTTTATATATTACGGTTTTTCAAATGTTTGGAAATTCATCTGACTGATTATAGAAAAATATTATTGTTAGTTGTTTATAATCACCCCAGGTCACAATTATCCACATTGACTATAATATAGTGGTGGAGGATATAACCTGGCTCAGTAAACAATAGAATCCGAAATGCTCATCAATTTGTTTCCATTCATTATTGACACAGGTTATATGTCGTATTGCGCTAGTCCACTGTATTCGTGATTTAGCGAACGTATTTTTAAGGTTAAACGCAAGTCTTTGGTTGGATAAACTAAAGATGTTGGTGCCAAAGATTGTCCAAATGTTTTCAGACGATATTCAGCGATTCGACTCCATTCCACTGAAGTGGGAACATGAGCCATGGAAATGCCAAATGAACTTCATAAACACTATTTTATTAGCGAGTTTGTGAGAATCGATTCGTATAGTCTTACCACAAAACAATTGAAACACAGTCTAATTTTAAACCAGGGATCTGTCACTTTAATTGTTGTCTATGAGAAATACGACAAAACCAGATTAAAGAGAACCCGCGTTTAAAGTTAAACCCTGTCGAAAGTTTTTTTGTGGTAAGACAGGTATTGTTTTAATGACTAATGTTGTATGTATATTGTGAAAAGTCTGACGACTCGTACGGCTCGTACTCGTACCTACTGTAAGTGCAAATTGTACATAATATTAGTAAATGCAATTAGACGTAAGTTTACATTTTATAGGATCATTCGCTTTCATTTTCGTTGTGAATTCTGTTACCATAGCTGAAAGCTCAAGAAGACACATATCATTGTTATACAGGTCTGTATGTGATATATTTTATATCTATTTATAAGAAATTTTATAGCATCTATTTGTGTTATTGTTTTTGATTGTCCTTCGAGATGTATTCAATGCAATTTTTTAATTATATATTTGAATTATATTTTTCGTTGTTCGATGTTTTTCAGATTTTTATTACTTTTAAGATTCTGGCAATTGTCTCGCGATTTGATCTCATGATAAAATTCAGTTCATTACGTTGGTAAGATCTTCAGTAAGTTAACGAATGATTTCCCGTAATCGTAAGATGAATTGTGTTGTCTATTTTATCTGTATAATTATTTATACTAGATTTAAATAAAACTAGAGTCCTACTTAATCAAAATTCATATATAATCACGAATATGTAACCCATTGTATTGTCTAAATTGTATTATAAATAATTCGAGGCTTTTTAATATTAAATTTGACTTGCCAAAGATGTACCTATGGATGATTTGATTGTGTTTAGTTATAAAATGTTGTACAGCATAATGTGACGCGGCTAGATTGGCTGTTTCCGTTGGTTGTTAATAAACTTTAAAAACAATAATCCTTTGTATAATTTCAACACTTAATAATTTATAATAAAAGAAGTATAATAATAAAAGAAGTATAATAATAATTTATAATAATAGAAGATGTGTAGAATTTTATTGTCTTTTTCAATAAAAAATTGGCTCTACATTTTATTTAAAAACAACTGTTAAATTTCCGTCTCTCATCTCTTGAATATTGTAGTTTTAAAGATATAACAAATTAGTTCAAAATGAATAAAAAATAGTTCAAAGTTCTAATCAATACGAAAGCAAAAGAATTGTAACACATTCTTTTCTCACAACTAAAATTCCAGACATGCGTAAAATAAAAGTCCGAAAGGCGAAAATCAGATAGCTACAATAATATTATAGTCAAATCAAATATTACAAAAGGATTGTGGGTCACTGTTCTAACATAAAGGTCACATAAAGCCGGGAATGTCTGCCCGCCGTAAAAACAAATATAAATACGGAAATATGTCGTAACATTTTATAGTTTTACGGTAGTTATCTTGTTTATTAGTATAAACTTGTACTATTTTCGTTTAAAGTGCTATTTTAATAATAAAAACTGTTATTTTATTCTACGAATAATAATGGATTGAATTCTACGGAAACAATTTAATCCAAATAACCATTTCAACTTATCCCGTTCTGATAAAAATAAAATCATTATATCATATTATGTAATTGAATCAATGATTCACTAACTACCAAAAACTGATACATAAACTATGAAACATATTATGATACACTAAAGTGCTCTTCTTTTTTTAGATTTAACACATCGTTTCCATTACAATTATTTTTAAATCAAAATAAATTTCAGTAGCATAAAATATATGAATAGAAAATGTAATATAAGTAATAATTTTATCATATTCATATGCAGTATATAAAGTAAATTTACAGTGAAACAAGCAAGCAGCAAGATTTCAATTTGCCTTACAAAATATTATAATGTAACACGTGCGTGCAATCTAGAATATTGTAGATTCTAAGGATCATCTCAATTTCACACGAACGAGAACAAACTACCGACTGAATAACAACTCAAACTCCATACAAATTGACTTATGTTATCTTGGAAAAGGCAACTATATTTTCCTGGTAAAAATATTATCATAACAGATTGTTTAGAAATTGATGTGGATCAAGAAAAATTTTAAAGTGGGAATCAAAATAAATATTAAAATTCTAAAAACAAACTAAAAACAAAGAATCTAAACAAACAAGCATTAAAATTATAAATGTTCTCTATTGTTCGAAAACAATTTAGATTTGGCCACTTAACATTATATTATAAAATTAATTAACTAAGGCACTTCCAGTGGTTGTATAGTGCGCTTTTATTAGGCTATTTATTTGAACAACTTATAAACAATTGTTGTTTTGCTGTTGGAGTGTTTTAATAAACCCTTTCTTCACTTTATAAATCTGATTTTCTTATTAAGAACAAACATAACCATTCCATGAAATTCTCGCAATGGAAGAGCTTTATTAAAATTAATATTTTCATAATTGAAGGGTACGAACTGGTAAAGGGTATTGTGGAATTATTAAATTCGACATTTGTTTTGAGTATTTTGTGAAATCCTTACAATTTATATTACACAAGTTGTTTTAAGTAGAAACTCCGTTCCATAAAGAAGTCATAAATATCAATATATTTCCCATAATTGTTTAATTATCTAAATCTACTCTATCTATGTACCTTGGTACTTAAAAAATAAGTAATCACTGATGAAAGTACCCACCTGACTAGATAGGTTATCTAAGGTTGTAGTATCCAAATTCATCCATCTAATTCATCTAAAGGAAGTAATTGACTACACAGTTTACGGCAGCTCTCTGCTACACGCTCATAGTTTAGTTGCTCCAACTGTCAAACTGTACCTGCAACTGCCGATAGCGGAAAGAGTTACATCCAACAATAATGTTCTACGATATAGATATCTCTGATTCGCTTTAAATTATTAGTTTTAAATTATTTAATTAAATTAAATTATTTATTTTAAATTATTAACAATATTTAGAGTGTACAATAAAACATTTAATGTCTACGAAAGGTACACAACTAAGTATACAGTCCTTTTTAAAAATATAAATTATTGACTTTTGTACTTTCACACAACGAAATTTTCGTAAAAACATACATTGGGTCAATGAATGAATTTAATGCGTTTCCTATTATTTTGTTCTGAGGAATCAAATATCAATTAGATACAAATCGGTAAAAAAGGTTAAAATTCCCCAATCAAAAGCAGCACGTATTACACACATGATTGTAAACATCAGAAATCAGCAACGACCGATAATGGTTTAATACCTACCATATTTGTTCAGCTGCCAAACAATTAGACGCCCTAAATGCCGAACCCCGCTTAGTGCGTAGCCCACACACGGGCTTGCAGCAGCTGATTTATGTGCGTCAAACTGCTAGGCGGAGCTACTACTCTATTGTTTCTGGACAATTTATCACCATAGCAGAGGTCTGGCACAATTCACTTGGACACGCTTTTGATGGCAGCATGCGCGCCATTGTTTGCCCGCTACGAATCCCGATATTACAAATGAGGTATGCATTGAGGAAGGCTTGCCTCCTCTATCATGTATTGAATCGGTTGGTCAATAGGCTGAACGCTTCAGATGTTTTTGTTGTGTTATGCGATAATGTGCAACAATTAAAATTAAGGAAATTCATAAACGATTTTTGATATATTAATTTTAATTGACATACCTACTTACAAATTAAAAAAATGCAAAGGACTTCAACATAAGGTTTTTATTAAGCTATTGCATAGCTTCTATCGCGGGCCTTGAGCGCGGGGACCGAATCGAGAAATTCCGTAACGAAAAACCTCACGCTCCCCACTCCGACGGGCGGAGGTGTGGCTTTAAGGCATAACATGCAATAGCTTTACCGCGGCAGTCCCCGAGTGACACACGTCGTTTTTTATTGATCAACTCTACAACAAAATACTTTTACTGCAATCTGTACTGTTTTTTTATTAAGAAAGATTATGTATTTTGCTTAAGTAGTAATTTTCATGAACTTCAGCCACCAATATCTACACTATAAGTAGATAACGCTTTTTGCGATTGACTAACAAATCTGCCTAGTTCAAATTGCAGTGTGCATGCTTAAGCAGCTCTGCACGTATTACAATTTACAATCACAATTAGCGAAGATAAATGTAAGCCGATAACTGGATCGGCCCCGTTTCGTCCCCGTGGGACTCTCGGAGCGTTTTAATTGGCGATCCACCGGCCTGACACTGGATAAATTCAGACGTTTACATAAATAGGCTAGACTTCAAGATTGTATTTACCGATACAATTACAAGCAACGCATTGTTCGATAGGACGGTAAAGCAACTAGGGATTGCACTAATTGTGTACTTGCAAAGACTAATTATATTACTAACTACTAACTAGAGAGATTGCACAGAAATATCTGTTGGTGTCAATAGGTTTTATTTTCAATAATTAACCTAATATGCATCAATGACCCTGCTTTTGGTTTGAGAGTAAATAATGTTTGTTGCCTATACTACATTCTGCTAAGTAGATACCTACGTATGTTGTTTTTCTGAAAAACTTAGTAATGTAGAGTTTCATCAGATCCACAATAAATAAATGTCTAATTTTCAACGACATCAATTTTAATTTGAACATTTTAAAGGATCAAACCTAAGGATAAAACAGAAAATTCTACAATCTAACTCGATCTCTAAATATGCTAAAGGCAATTTTTTGAAGGGGAAAATTAAATTCGTGGGTTTTTCTATCCCATAAATAATTGCTTCGAATCGATTTAGAGATTTATGGTTATTAAAGATACGTCGCTGAGATAGTAGGCACCGCAACAAAATTCATTTACATGGAAATGTGACCTGATTGAATTATGCGATTTTAACATATGGTTTAAACCGGAACTCGCTGAAAGTACTTACGTTAGCTGGTTAATGTAATTAGAAATTAAAAAAACAATGACTCGTACATTGGTTAATTTACTTTACTATTGGAAGATTTCCGCCTTAGCCTATGACAAGAGAACTATTTTTATTTGGATATTATACTGCACAAGTGAGTGTTATAGTGCAAAACAGAGTGAAGTCGGTATGGCTCGACCTTTTTTTATAAAAAATAATACGCTTACAATAAATATAAAGGAATAAAAATACATAATATATTGATAATAATTATTTTAATCAATTTTAAATCGTTTAGGTATTTAAGGCCAGAACCATAACTACTCCCTGTCAGCGTGGCAGACGGCAGTAGCGTAACAGTTGAGCAAATAATATTTAAATGAATAAATATTGTCTTTTAAAATCAAACAGATTTAACTTCATACCTCCCCGGATCTTGAACAGAACAGTCTTGAATACCACAATAATTAATTATTTTTATTATAGTTTATGACTATATAAGGAGCCTGGGTAATTAAATGTTTGTAACAAATAATGGTATAAATAAATGATTTTTTTATTTACATTAAAACATACAAAGGCTCATTCGTTCCGTTTAGATATTCAGTTCACCTCAATGCACCATATATTTTATGTATAATGGAATAATTAATTAAGTTGAATCAGATTGGTAGTGGCGGGACCTATGTTGAGAGCACATCAGGCTAATTGCACATGTCTGTCAGTCAGGCGCACCAACCAAAGCTATTTTAGATTTAGATAACATTAAAACGCCTATTGAGATGTAACTTATAAAATTGGTTTTGATAATGAATAAATTTTACATATTCCATACTTCTACCTTCTGAACTGCATTAACGACATAGAGTTCAGAAGGTTCATGCGCTTATCAATAATTACTTATATAAAAACGTAAAGAGCAATGAATTAATAGAATGAGGTAATTATTGTTTCACAATCGTAATGATTTTTAAAAATGAATAATACTTATTATTCAGAATTTGTTTCATTTCGACCCTTTGAATAAATAAAGCTGTCTTACAATTATTTTTGATTGATTACTGATATACTGGTAATCATAGTACTCACGTATTATGTGTATTTAATTCTACTTTGAGCTCATCGGAAATGTAAAAATTACGTTACTTCTAACTTCTAAGTAGTTAATGATAACAATACTAATATTACTTAGCTTGGCTACATAATGTATAATTTCTTTTTTTATTGTATGGTTTTAGGCAGGTACTGGATTGAAAAGAAATCATAAGTATATTTTTTTTATATGACTGTTTTGGATGATATAAGGTACCTACTTAATGAAATAGGCCAGCACTTTTCAATAATTTATTTAATATATTCACAAAACACAAGTCACAATCCTACAATTACTAGTGATATTTCTACAAGCTTCTAGGTCCAATCTTTTTATGAATATTGCACAAACATATTATCAATTTAATAATATCAATTTATAAATTCGAAATCTCGAAATAAACTAAACGAGATAATAGTGATGTATTTTATTAAATTTATATTAATAAAATTCTGATTAAGTACAGCTAGGTTAGAATTTTTTGTGTACATAATTTTTAGTTTCAATTCATCTTAACTCTATCATACACAGATGAAAGGATTTTTTTTTTAATTTTGCATACATTTTTATACTTATTGCAACAATTTCATATTTATAATATTTTATTTTCTAGTCAATTTATACCATAAAATTTCCATACAAAATATAGCAAAGCTTGCTACATACATACCAATTAATCCAAAGAAACATGAAATTAACGTTAACATGTTTAAGGAATCTATAGAAACAGTCTTAATATCTTGCCTAGCACCGCTTCGTAACCATCTTTCTGAGTGTAATTCGATAAGTCGTTGTCTGAGTCCAAATTCAATAGTTCTAGTTATGATGCGATTCAGTTCCTTGGCCCCTGACCACCTTGGTTTCATGAAAAGACAAACTGGAAAATGGCTCACACTTTCTTCCAATATTTGCACTTTATATCCTTTAAATAATATGAGCTCTTTAGTAACAGCTTGAAGAATTCTTTCACCGTTAGCAATTCGCTGGAGGTAGACCGGTATATCGTTTACATTCATTAATGGCTTGTAGCGTTTTGCAATTGACGTATTTTTGTATAAATGCATCACTGCTGTAACACCAACGACTTCATCGAGGCGTTGAAGAGCTTCATCTACAGTTCTCATTGGGGGTTCCAATATTGTTTCGTGTAAGCTATTGATAAGAATACCTTGATATACATTTCGTACAATAAAACAATACCATATCCAAGTCATATGTACGAGGTTATTAAATCGGAATTCTGATTCAAATTTCACCTCTTGTCCTAAGAATAATGCGATACTTTTAATAATAGTATCGTTCGATATTTTAGCTACTTTGTGAAAACGAAAGCTAACTTTGACGATAATTATGAAAAGTAAAAAAGAAAAAGCAATAAAACCAGATAACCAAGATAGAAAGGGCAATATTATCTTTGCCCACATCAATATTTCTTGTCGTTGAGGAACGCACCAAACAATGTTTGTAAAACCATATGAATATGACAATTGTGCTGATAAATATTTTTCTTGGTTGATGATTACAGCCGGCACAACTATATCAGCTAAATTATAAATTAATACGTATAAAGTTTGTGTTAACGTAAGATTTGCCGTGCTACGAATTAAAGTATGATTAAATTCATTCACCTCATGAGATGTTAATATCATTGTTGCATTGATCTGATTAAGTATAATATTAATAAAGTCAGCATCTATTCCTTTGAATGACTTTATTGTATTATTTTCCTTTTCGATAATTGAAAAAGGAGGTAGAGCGTATGCTTCAACTCTAATTGGACATTTGAAAAAATTACAAAATTTTCTTGGAAATAACACAGATTGTTTAAAATTTAATGAAACAGGAGTGTAGTCTCCACATTTATTATCGGAGTATGGTATAAAAGTATTGAGATTAGTTTCGTTTTTCTCATTTTTATTTATAATTATAATATCTGCCACATCATTCTGCCAAGCACTTTTAGTAAATTCTGTTAGTACAATATTTTCGTTTGTCTGTGATATAATTACTAATATCATGCGAATCGGTTTTATCAATTTTTTTAATATTTTTAAAAATATATCAAATTCCGCTATATTTTCTACGTATAAAACAGTTTGGTCATAAATTAAAGCCGATTGAATTTGTGCACCAAGATCTGTGAGTTTCTTTATGAAAACAGTGATAACTGTACCCCTGTATAAACTGGTGAATTCATTAATATTTATTGAATCAGCTTTATACCAAATTACAGATGTAGGACTAGTATTAGAAAATTCTTTATTAGCAACAACTGCGGCCATGGCATTCAAAGGCTCGGCTGCCATGCATAAAAATACATTGGTTACAAAAATTGGTATTAGTATCTGTACTAACATGATCGAGACCAGTGTAACTATAGAAGGAATATGAAACAGTTCTTATATGTGTACCACTTGCACTAGGTATATCGTGAATGTGCGAAGAAGACTGGATCAAACAAAGATGTTAGTACATAAAATCGTAATTCAATACATATTTAATAATACCTATTACCACAAAAATGTGTCAAATTATTATCATTACTTTCAGGCTTTCAAACCTAACACATCAGTATTTTAATTCAATATTCCATAAAGTTACTACAAAAATCATTAATTTCATGCTTTCAGGGTACGGAAACCGTGTAATTTAGGATAATATAGTTAGTTCGTATTAAACAAATAAAATCACGTAGACAAATACCATTACGCACTCACCACAAATATTATGATTTTTATTACTAAAAACGTGATAGACCTAAACTAACATTAACATTATATTATGTCTAAACTTATCGAAGTATCAAATCGTATTTGTTATCCTCCGAAATGCAACCTATTTTAATATATATATTTATTTTTCATTTCCATCCTCTCAATTTAAACGTTAGTAGTTATAAACTCTATGGTTACCGTTTCTTTGATATCTTAAACCATACAATTTCTAAACAAAATATAAGGATACAAACCACATATAAAGCTACCAATCCATAGAAACAAGAAATCAATATGGCCATATTCAATGCAGTACTTTTTTCTACAGTATAATATTCACGACCGCCACCCCTCAACCATTCGTTTATATATACTTGGTAAATTTGCCATTGAAAACCTACTTCGGTTATCCGAATCATGGTATGATGTAATTCTTCAAGAGCTCCCCATCGTGGTCTTACAAAGAAGTAAACCTTGAAACTGCTAACATTTTCTTCTAATATTTGTACCTTATATTTAGTGTATGATACTAAAATCTTATTTACTGCTAGCAGAATTCTTTCACCATTAGCAATCTTTTTAACATAAAGAGGTATTTCTTTATTAAGCACTGGCTTAAACCGTTCGACGATGGACGTGTTCCTATATAAATCTACGACAGGTAGCAGGCCCACGACTTCATCAAGTGCTTGTAGGGCGTCATTTAAAGTTCTTAAGGGTGGTTCTAAAATAACATTATGCAAGCCATCAATCAGATCTCCTTGATATACAATACGCATAATAGTGCAATACCATATCCACATCATAAATACTACATTATTCAGCCAGTATTGTGTCTCAAATATTACTCCCTGACCCATGTATAATGCAAAGCTGGCCAATAGCAAGCCCTTTGTTTCTTTTCTAAATCTTCCAAATCTTTGAATTAATTTCACACTGGACAAAAACGCCACAAATGATAGGACTATAAGAGGCGATATACGAGATAAAAACGGTAAAATTACTTTGGCCCAAGCATAAATTTCTCGTTGTCTTGGTGCACACCAAATAACTGGTATATTGTAGCATGCATAAAACGCCTGAGCAACTGCGTACCTTCTATTAGTAATGATGAAAGGCGGCACTGCAACGTCAGCAAGGTTATTTGTTAAGTCTCCTAAGTTTTCTGATAGTGATAAATTCGCGAAATTAAAAATTGTATTGTTAACTTTTTCATCAGAGACAACTATAATAGTTGCATTCAGTTTTTCTAATATAAACTTCATAACATCAGTGTCAAACCCTCTCACAGTATTTGGGTCACTTCGGTTTTCGTACATAACGTAGGGCGGCAAAACGAATGCTCTCATTCTTATAGGACATTTATGAAAATTATGAAATTTATTGCTGAATAACTTAGGTTGGCTTGCGCTTAATGCTACGGGTGTATAGTCTCCACAACGTCCATCAGAATAAGGTATGAAAGTGTTCAAAACTATTTCTTTTTTCAAATTTGCACTGATAACTATGATATCTGCAACATCATTGTCCCACGCAGTTCTTGTAAACTCTGTCATTTTGATATTATCATCAATTGTTTCCAGAATAACTAATATGACACGAATTGTTTTTACGCGTATTTTATTTATAACCGTTAGGATTACACTGAATTCATTTTCGTTTGTTACGTATATAACAACTTGATCGTTCAAAGTAGCATCACTAAGCAGTGCATCATTGTATCCGATATTAATATGTTTTAGATAAGTTGTAACTACAAGGCCATTGTAGGCCTTATTGAATATATCAATATTTTGTGAGTCAGTTTTCCACCAAATAACGGTTGTAGATTTATTCCCGAATTCTTTATTTGCAATTTCTGCAGCGACATCGTTAATAGTTTTAGTGTCTATTATTATAGCATTATTTAACATGACCATCAGTATTGCATAAAGAAACATACCTAATTAATATTATTTATTACAGCGATCTTCACAAACAATTACCTATACTGATAATAAATCTTTACTCTATCGTTTTTATAATAATTATGGACAAAGTACCTCCGTATGCTTCCTGATCCTAAGTTTATTTATAAAGTGCCGCTTCCTGCCACAAACATTTGGATATTCGATGTTTGTTTACTCGAAAGTAATAATTGTGGACATTAAACAGGACTGTTTAAATATAATAAAAGTGGTCAATGCTTGCATACATTGGGTTCCGTATATTGATTCCTAAGATTGATTCATGTTCAATTTCACAAATTTTGAAAAAAACGTAACTACTGAAAATTGGAATGTTTACAATATTTATTATTTAATTGAAGTATATGCCGGCTGCGCGAAGCTAGAGAAGAAAACAAGGATTTTCAGGAAAAATTTGGCAAAAATTTTTTGACGTAAGTAACTAGTTACTTAATTTTATTTTTTACGTGATCAGTGTATGCAAAACTAATAGTCCCTTCGCGTAGTATACCAATAGTGGGACACCCTGTATATAAGATACTAGTTATTGTGCTACATAAAAGATGACATTATGCATATAATATCTAGGTACCTATTATATTATTTTCACCATTTGCACCATATAATAACAACTTAATATATTAAAATATTCAAAAAATATATTATTTATATCATTTTAATTTTAGATACGTTTTTTGTCTTCAGTATTTCGTCTTGAAATAAAATTTCACTACAGAACCCGATCTAGAACAGAACATTAGATATAATATAACAACAATGTTGTGAAATAAAGGATATCGAGTGAAATAAAAAAAACTTGATCTTATCTTATCTAAATGTTTTCAAACCGTAAAATGGATAAATTATTATTAAAGGTAACCTGAGCTTCGCGGTTTTACCGGAAGCCGTCGACGCAAACTGCAAGCGTCGACGGACGACGAAAGTGCAAGGGTTTGACGTTTGACGGCATTCGTTTTTGCCTGTCGACGGCAGCCGTCGACGTATTGACTGCTGCCGCCGAGGCTTCGACAACTGCCGTCGACATATTATTGTGGTGACGGCTGAAGTAGACTCTGCCGTTCACAACTTACTGTTCATCTGTAAGAACACTTAGATTTTTACAATTTTCAAAAATTTTATAGGGTCATAAACATACCTAGAAATGTTTCAAATGTAATGCATTTGCTCTTTTTTGAACACAGAAAATTATGCGATATTGATGGAAAAATAAAAACAAGTTGTTATTATTAATATTTTTATTTATACAGAAATACAAAATATCAAATATAGTGCAATGACAACAAGCTAGGGTATTATGGTGTAAATCTAGTTACATATGCATATAACAACAGTGTAATAAAATTAATAACTTCTAATTAATAATAAGAGATATATTTAATTAATTAATTAAAGCAATAACTCGAACAAATAATATTTAACAACACTTGTTGTCACTGCCTCATAGCTTTAAGACACTTTTTAATATACAAAGTCGCATTATAGATTTTAACCCCTTACCGCATACAGAGCCATATATGGACGACGAAGTTTATGAATTTTTTATAGGCTAACTATAAACAATATCTAAAAAAACTACCTTACATCTTAAACAGCATTTCATCGAGAATTGGAATGTAATTAATTTATACAGTGTAAATATTATCCATCAGATATATTATAGATTTAGTCTAGCGCGTGCGACGGTTTGGGTGCGCGGAAAAAACCGTGATTTTTAAATTAAGATTTCAATATCAAAAAGGTGAGTAAAGCCATGAAAAAAAATATTTCTTCATTCTTTAGTCTTTCTAAAATAAGGTAAAACATTTGGTTAGGTTGTTTTTTTTGCTTTAATCATGTTTTTTTGTACTTTTCCAAATCTGTCATATTTGGCTTCGTATGCATTCCGTCCAAAATATATTATGTCATATGTGGCTGGGTATGCATTCAAGCACAGCATTCAAGGATACTTTCACTGATTGTTCCAGTATCGATCCTAGACACTTTTATCTCACTATGCTAAGCATGTAAATATTATATCATCATCAATAAATACAGACTCATGCTATATGCCACTGTATGATTTTTAATTAGCCGTTTCAGAGCAAATGCGAAAGTCAGGGAAAGCTCTTATTACCAAAAGACGTGGTCGTCTCTCAAAAACTTAGAAACATCGGCATCTCTGGAGTCTCCTCAGTATTTCTGACTCGCCAATTACCGCAAAAAAGCTACGAAAAACTCCTGCAGGACATCTAGATTTTCACTTTGATTCTGTACGGTCTGATGGGATTAGTCATTATCGAATTTGGAAGAAGAACGCCCGTCAGCTATGCCTATATTGTTCCAATTTCGTTCCTTCACGCTATGTGAAAAATATAACGTGTTTTTATGTTATAATGACAAACGTAATTGTTTTAAGCAATTTCACGAAGTATAAGTTGGCTGTGATTCTGGGTGTTATTTAGGTATCCATATAAAGTACTAACATTTCGCCCGCGGCCTCGCCCGCGTTTTCAAAGAAAACCCCGCATAGTTCCCGTTCCCGTGGGATTTTCGGGATAAAACCTATCCTATGTGTTAGTCCAAGTTACCCTCTATATTATGTGTGCTAAATTTCATAGAAGTCGGTTCAGTAGTATTTGCGTGAAACAGTAACAAACAAACACATACACATACATCCACCCTCACAAACTTTCGAATTTATAATATAAGTAGGATAGGATTTATGTAAAGTATATGTAGCATATCAGTTGAATAAGCATTCAGGATACAAGCTTAAGTTTAGTTTGGGGCTTAGCAACCGTGTGTGTGAAATTAATCCGGAATATGTTTTTATTTTATTAATTAGTTACTTTTTTCTAATTGCATACGAAGCCATATATGACAGAAAAAATACAACAAACACTGCATACGAGTCCATATATGGCGCCGTTATATATTTTCTATAATATAAGTAAATAATTTTTTTTCTCAATTTGATCTCATAATGTAAGGTCTAATAAACACTTTTTTACAAAAAAATAATTTTTATTTCATCTCCTTAATAATTCATGCAATAAGGGGTTAAATATTTTTGTTTTTAAATGTTTTATACTTTAAAAAAAATTAAATATTTCGAGGTAGAAAAGAGATAAAAGAGGTCCATTAACCCGAACATCATAAAAAACGTATATAAATGCATCTAAAATAAACTTCAAAAATAGATTATTATAAAAATTACAGAATTACATCAACTGTGAAATCTTTAAAGTATCATCAATCATCAACATTTCTGCGGGAAACTTGTTAACTTATACATTCACAATAAATTAAACAGCTCTTAAATGACCTAGACGTATACCTAAATATAGTGGACACTCTTGATCTGAGTTTTATTAAAATGCGTTTTTTTAATGTGGAGTGGTGAAATCGCACAGGTCAGGTCCATAACAATAAAAATTCGAGCATATAAATAAGACAAAAAAAACAATAATATCTTAAAATATCGGGCAGTAACAGTATCAACAATGACGGAATTTTTCAATTTTACTGACATCATAGCCTTTAAATATTTTACGTTGATCCGAACTAAGCTATAACGTTTGTGAAAAATATTATAAAAAAATAAAAAATTACAAATCATTCAGCCATGTTGAACAATTTATAAAAGCGCCATCTAGCCACCGCGTTGTGTCAACACGGCGTCTACCAACAACAGCGCTCCGTTGATAATCGCTAGAGAAGCTTTGGCGAGATTCTTGTCCTTGATTTCACTTCTTCCATAATGCTGGTATCTGTAAAGATACAAATATTTTAGAAGAGAAATGCCTAAATACTTCAAAATATTCGAGTGTAAATTTAAGTATCATAACGTGTATCCTTTTTATTCCTCCTTGAAGTTTGAAACTATGCATTGGATTATGAGAATAAGGTCGCCCACTATATAATTATTGTACACAATAAATATAATCATACTTATTATTTATATAACTATACGTATACATGTTGTGCGATTTTATTTTTCTTTTGCAACAATATCATTATGCATTCAATACTTGTACGATGATGTACCAACTCGTAGTAATGCAAGGTCTTGCAGAATCGTCTGACTAGCATGTTTGTAATATTAACGAACAAATGATATTTCAATGTTATATACTAAGCGAAATATGATACGTGTACGTGAAGTCCCGTGTCCCCTAGTGGGGTTAAGGCCTAAGGGGCAGATGCATTATGCAAACATCTGTTTCACTGATCGCTTTTCTTTAGGGGCAAGAAGGTGATCAGCCTGCTGTGTCCTGCTAGACCTAGACAATTTTTTTTCTTCGCCTCCACCGGGAATCGAACCCAGGACCAAAGTGTTACGCTCACGCGTCAACCAACAATCCAAGGAGGTGGTCAACTAGCGAAACATGATGAACATTTATCTCTGTACCATTTTTTTAGTAAATAAAAATTATTTTATTTCTAATTTTATTAATTTTCCGTATTTTTTTTTTCTTTTACATACCTGTCAATAATTACAGCTCCACTTGCGACGAACAGACCAACACCGACCAGAGAGTAGAAGATATCAATACGCTTGTGTGATGGAGTCTGCATTATATACCCTGAAATATATAATAACATGTTGTAATTTAAGTCGTATCAAATATGTACTTAATACGTGATGCACTTATTGCATTGTCTAGTAAGGATATATCATTTACTGATACAATATTATGGTCTTAACCATGGGTACAAGGAAGTAGCAAAAACAAGTCTGAGGTGTTCTAATGTAACACCACAGGTTACAATAATACAGTTACGGAACTTATACAGTTCATACAATCTACAATTATAAATAGATCCATTATTATTCGAAGC
Organism: Colias croceus; assembly: GCF_905220415.1. Taxonomy (NCBI): domain Eukaryota; kingdom Metazoa; phylum Arthropoda; class Insecta; order Lepidoptera; family Pieridae; genus Colias; species Colias croceus. The sequence continues at coordinate 4,066,113 of NC_059547.1, forward strand.
ATACAATATTGGTTAGGAAAGTTTACCACTTGTCCTGATTTCATATTACATAAAGACTAATTGGTAAACAGAACAACACCACACTTGAAAATTACAATGCTTAATATGTATTACTTATAAATAGTAGTAACTTACTAATAAATAGTAGTAAAGTTATCTTTACTTTCCTAAGTATATGGTATTTATTTATATAAAAACGAGGAAGTTTGTTCTTTCACCTAAATACCACTGAACGGATATTGATTATGGTTAGCACTTAGCAGGGATTATTAAGCTTATGTACCAGATCATGAGCTATATAAATACAAGTTTAATTACAGCTACTTATTTCATACTAGCTTTCCGCCTGCGGCTTCGCCCGCGTTTTCTAAGAAAAACCCGCATAGTTCCCTTTCCCGTGGGTTTTTCGGGATAAAACATATCCTATGTCCTTTCTCGGGTATCAGAATATCTCTATACCCAATTTCATGCAAATTGTTTCAGTAGTTAAGGCGTGATTGAGTAACAGACAGACAGACAGACAGACAGAGTTACTTTCGCATTTATAATATTAGTATGGATTATGTTATATTTACCTGCTGCAGCTCCAGCAAAGATAATGAGGTATCCAATGAAGGTTCCCGTCACGAGCATGCCGATGTCAGCGTCGGCATTGTAACTGTGGTAGTGAAGCGCGACGCAAGCGCACGTCAACGCCTGAAATTAAAGAAAAAAATGTAAAGTATATTAAAAATCTGAATCTGAATTTATATGAAAATTTTCAAACCTATCACACTTGACATTGAGGTTTACCTTACTCGAAATCTTACGATTTTAAATTATTTTGTCTTTACGTTTTACGTCTAATTATTGATGTATAATATTAGGCATTTAATTTGGCCTCACGTTAATTTAAAAATTGTAACAATTGAGTTTAGTGTCGTGGATACTTATACGGTTAATGGTTATACCATACATTACTGATTACACCAAAGACTGTGGGTAGGACCAAAGTAGTGGCTATTTCGTAATATGTGGGTCCACATTCATTTTTTATAAATATAGGAATAGTACGACAAACCATTTGTTCACATATTACCTGTATGAATTTAAAATACTTTTATGTTAATAGAATAACATTGTATGTAGGTACGAGTATATACCTATTATAAAATGTCATAAGAAAAAATAAATACCAACATAATTTACACATGTAGAAGGTAAGAAGTTAATTCGCATTTATCATGGACTGTAACGTTATGTAATAAGTATGCTAAACACCCTATATCCGTTTACCCGATATAGTTTACACCTATATATATTGAAAATGATATACGATGTATATTTAACATCAACCGGAAGTCTGTACAATGAACTTTAGTATACCAAAATAGGCAATACTAAATTTTTCAGTCTCTACATGACTGATTTGTGGCAAGTAGGTAGTCTATACAGAATGATATAATATCTAAAATAATTATTTGCTTTTGTATGTTGGCAATGTGTATGCTTGTTATCTCATATCTGTGTTATTTTGCCCGCAAACCGGTAAAATACGATGATAAACAAGCTATTAATTGGAATATTTTTTATGCTATTTCATTTTATTTCCCACATTTCCTGTTTGTGTTGTTAAATGGTCTCTTACATCACTGTGACTGTGACTGAGACTCGCTAATATTTGTTATAAAATATTACTCATAACCTCAATGAATGATGTAATTTAAAAGATATGATCTGTGCGTACAAACTGGCTTGAAAGTCCGACATGTAAGGAATGGTGATGTCATATTTATAACATTAATCTGAATGCAGGTCGCATTACAAGGTTATCGCGAAAGACCTCGTGTTTACTGTTTACGTGTATTATACACATGCTAGGTAAACTGGAGTATTCATCTATAGGTATAATAAACATGTAACTGATCACTGTATGTACCTATATGCAACACTGTAGAAATAATATGTAGATACTAGGTAGGTAGGTATTTAGTATTTACTAAGATCTTTACGCAGCATCATAGCATTCGAAAAAAAATTGCGTTCTTCTGTTTACTTGCTTAAATAAAATATGAGATTTAAGAAACTAGCTATTAGTAACAATAATCAAGAAGATTTTCATTTCAGATAACTAGTAGATAAACCTATCATGTACCTAAGTAGTAAATTGTGATAAAATCAAATCAAATAAAAATTCCAACAATGTTATCATAAATCTTGATTAACTATACAAATCAATAATGTAGAATTAATTGAACATTAAAATAAATCTAGAAAGTACGACGCTACTGCAGTCTGCATATCATCCTGTTAAATAGCCTATTAACTAGGTAAGTAATCGTAGGTAATTGTGATGAAACGGTCGTAGGCTGAGAGCAAACTCGTATAAATAGTTGATGATGTTTGTTTTATAGTTACATGGAAAAAGAACAGAAATAGCATAAATTAGGAATTATTTTTATTATTAACTATTGCACGCCTCATAAGCGAAGCGTTGAGGTGGGTACTACTGTCACTTCGCGCAAAACATCTGATTTTTCAAACTTAAAATGTCTTTATGTATCATACATTGCACTTGTAAGATAATACATACACACACATATTAAGAAAAAACACTATTTTTAACATTCATGATATTTTTGATGTCATTTTTGTTATTTAAACTAGTTAAAAAACAGTTTAAAAAAGTTCTGTCTTGGACGTCCGTGTGTCTGTATGTGCGGAGGATTTTCTTGTTAACACGATAGCGACCGAAATACTTTACTAATCGAGTCTTTTTTTTTCTCTTACGCTTGAGTATGCTCAGCTGTGATGCTCAGGAATAGAACCCTTTCATTTTTCAGGGTCTGATTCGATGTGGTTTAATTGTTATTAAATAAACAAAAAAAAAATATCGACTGTTCTCCATAATTTTAGTATATCTATATATATATTCTTTATTTTATTTTTTATTTTTTTTATATTTACCTATAGTGTACTCAAAATTCACCATTATAAACTCGATTCTTTATACTATAAGCCAAGGTTTAAAAAAAATAAGTTGGTAGTCAGTCCCTTAAACCTGCGCAGTTTCACATCTAGGTGGGGCCACAAGAAAAATAGCTCAATTATTACGGTACCGCTTTCTTTACTTTTCTTTGAAACTGTTTTATTTTATTTCTTTTTTATATTTAAAGTGTACTCTTTATAAATAATCAATTTTATTGTAAAGGACGAGATTATGAGGCGTGCACTTTTGGATTTTCCAAACTATTTTTTATTTATAATTTAGATTGAAATACGTACATTTATAGAGGGTGAAGATTATAAAGAGGGTTTCTTCTGAAATAACAATCTTGAATAATAGAGGAATGAATGCCTCTATTACAATCACCCACTATCACAATCAAACTTCAGATGAGAAATGTCTCTCTCAAGTTTGATTGTCAAGATTGTCCCATAACTTATTTCTACCTGGGAATTGGGATCCAACAAGGAATAACTATTTATTGTTCGTCTCGAAACCGTTAGTTTGCAAGAAATTTTTGCTTTTGAACCAACTTTACAATTAGGTATGTTAACTTTTATTCCTGCGAAGAAATGACAAATGAGATATGATTGGGACAGGTCATAGGGCTGAAAAACATCCATGAAAAAAATGATGAAATAGTTCTAAATCTAATATAAAACTACTATGAGTACAAGCAGGTACATCTCAATTCTCACTATATAATATTAAGAATAGTCAATATTAGCGAATAATCATTCAGTGTGAATGCACGGAAGAGTCAATAAAGATCTGCCATCATACTGTATTTTAAGATCATGATTACAATTTGCAATCATCAAATGCTAATGTAAACTCAAGGTTGACCTCAAACTGTGTATTGTTAACAATTAATTAATATGTGCGTAAGAACTTCTTTGCAAAATTTGGCATTAAATGTGGAGAAATAGACGTAGCACGTACGAATAACGGAGTAGGAAGGTAATTTAGAAAGATTAATGGCCTCTAAATTCATCTATTAAAAAATAAAAATAAAAATTGTTTATTTCTTTTTAAACAAGTTTTCATCTCGGGTTGGAGGTAAGTATCTATTAATTAATAATAACTCTAGAAAAGTGTTCGTTCTAAGTACTTTAAAACAAGTTTGTGAGATTGGATTGATGTTATTACTTTCACATAAACAAGGCTGACCTAATATCGATTTAATTTGCAATTATAGCTAAGAATTATAGTCCCAATTTGGCCATGGGGTTTAATCCAAGTACAAAGCTTTTTATGTATTACATTTACCTGTTATATATAAATAAACGAACACAGCGGTCAGCGACAATAGACTGTAGGGCGTTGTCTAGTGATTCTAGGCGCAACTGACGTCACTTGCAAGAGATAGCGAGCGTTATCGAAGCGAACCGCACGATATCCCAAGAAGCTTATCGATATCCATTGCATTGACAAATCAAATTAACGTTTTATCTAATAGATTTACAGGATTCTTATTAATGACATGAAATCTAAGCAGGAAATTTTTTTATGCCATAAATGTGTTTTATCTACTACCTATAGCTTACCGCCCGCGGTTTCGCCGCTTTATCTCAAACCTAATCAATTATTAAAACTCACCTAATAAAAAAGAACCTCATCAAAATCCGTTGCGTAATTTTAAAGATTTAAGCATACAAAGGGACATAGGGACAGAAAAAGCGACTTTGTTTTATACTATGTAGTTAGTGATTTGTTTATGTACGTATCAACTAGGTATGTACTCAAATTTTTCTATAAAGATTAAGAGATTCTAAGAAATTTCATATCGAACTAATTCAAAGAAATGCTAATGTGATAGCACAGTATTAGGTACTATTTTATTGTAATACTGTGGTGATAGGTACCTATAGGTGTCTATAGTGTCTACGTTATCTCACACTACGGGATAAGGGGATAACTAGTAACTACTTAGAAAATGTAATTAGGTATAGGTACCTAATTGTAATCTTAGCTTGTAATTTACATGACAATTAATTTGAGTTTAAAGTACTCACAAAAATACCTATTAGGTATACAAAAAAAAATGATATCAAGTACCATATAGGTGGGTAGGTATATATGTAAATTTTACTTATATATATGTTTTAATTTACTTAGGATACAACGTAACCCGGGCGGAGCCGGGGCGAGTACTTATATGTCCCGAAGTGTGCTGTGTGCCCGAAGTGAAACGACGCCATATTGTTTACGCCGATTCATGACGTCATTTCATTCATTTACTTTACCTATTTGATTTTCCCGGGGTAGGGTTATACCACAGACTAATAATAATATAGGTACTACGGGTTATACTAACTTATATGTAATTTCCAAGAAAAGATTAATTTATTATAAAAAGTACTTGTTACCTAAAAGTAAAAACTGTTTTTACCTACACTAGGTAGGGTCATTGCGCCAGTTCGCGTCCACTTAGTGCAGTTGGAAAGTTTGAAGGAGAAAATAAAAATGTTCCAGAACAAATTTCAACGCAAAATTTATGTAACGTGTTCATTACATAGTCTTGTTTAAGATTTACTTTCAATTGTGTTGGAAATATCATGTGGTTTTTATTTATCTAGACAAATAGCAGAATTAGGCGTTTTACCCAGTTCGCGTCCAAAAATTCCAGTTTGCGTCCACCTGTGGACCAGTTCGCGTCCACCGGCTAAGAAAAGGAATTAAGAGTGTATTGGGTGATTTCTTATCAGATAAATGCAAATAAAAATTAGATTTTAATAAATTATTTATTTATGAATATAGTTATTTAATAATAACCGGTCAAATGTGAGTGAGACTCGCACACCGAGGGTTCCGTATTAACCTGTTTTTTTCCATATTATGTTTTAACTGCAAATGATTATTTTTTCAATGTTTCCCTTATTTGTGCTATAAGACGTTGCTTCGTACCAAACTTCAAGTGTCTGTGTTCACGTAAAGTACCCTGTAGGTTTTGATTCCCTTGCGAATGTCGAAATTTGCGAAAATTTGCAGCATAGACGGCTATATCTTTTGATTACTTTGGCTTATAAGTTTGATTTTTTCACTGCTTCAAGGGACCGTAGACTTGAGTATTCAATATAAATTTCAGCTTTATACCTCCACGCGTTACTGAGAAAAAGACAGAAAGACAGACCGGCAGACGGACATACAGACGGACGGATATCAAAGTGATCCTACAAGGATTCCGGTTTTTCCTTTTGAGGTTCGGAACCTTAAAATCAACATTTGCTGTAAAAAACTGAAAGAAAACTTATTTATATTTATCTTCTCATTATTATTAGAACTAAAAATTAACAAAAAACAAAGTTACGTTATGTAAATAAATAATAATCAATTCTATTAATTAAGATTACCTGCCTACCCTATTTTTTAGTTTCTATTAAATTTCTTTTTTGTTTACTATTATTTTCTTAACCACAGTCTCATTCTTAGAATACCCATTTTAAAATGAAAAAATAGCATAAAAATTTGCTAATTTGAATGAAAATTTAAATTATTAACTTGTAGTCTTAGTCAAAAATTTACAATCTATTTTAAATACATATTTTAACAAACAATTCATTGCTACATAATGAAAAACAATGTGGACGCAATATGTTCTATTGTTATGCACTATAGGTATAGTTTGCGACCACCGTGGACGCAAAATGGAAGTTGTACAAATTCGGTGTAGTAATTCGCGTCCACCTTATTTTAGCTATTAATTGTAAAAGATATAAGCTGATTTATAATCCATACTATTCCATGTTTTGTTAGCAAAGTAAAGAAACAGTTACATATTCAAAAATTCACATTTAACAATAAGATACTTACCGTCGAACGCGACGTATCGCACTATTTTTTTCTCAAAATCCCGCGCATTTTAGCTCTCTCGTTTAATAGCCAAAATTAAATATTTTTTTTAAATAGGATAGGCGGTGCGCAGGCTTTTTTTGAATATGTGTGCATGTCTCTTGTACATTGAGATATTATCGGAAATTTTTCTTAGTTCAATTTTACTTAAAGTTTACTTATTTTCGTGAATTTTCTAAAAGATATCCGCAAAATGGACGCAAATGGGCATGTGGACGCGAACAGGCGCAATGACCCGTCATTGCGCCAGTTCGCGTCCACTTAGTGCAGTTGGAAAGTTTGAAGGAGAAAATAAAAATGTTCCAGAACAAATTTCAACGCAAAATTTATGTAACGTGTTCATTACATAGTCTTGTTTAAGATTTACTTTCAATTGTGTTGGAAATATCATGTGGTTTTTATTTATCTAGACAAATAGCAGAATTAGGCGTTTTACCCAGTTCGCGTCCAAAAATTCCAGTTTGCGTCCACCTGTGGACCAGTTCGCGTCCACCGGCTAAGAAAAGGAATTAAGAGTGTATTGGGTGATTTCTTATCAGATAAATGCAAATAAAAATTAGATTTTAATAAATTATTTATTTATGAATATAGTTATTTAATAATAACCGGTCAAATGTGAGTGAGACTCGCACACCGAGGGTTCCGTATTAACCTGTTTTTTTCCATATTATGTTTTAACTGCAAATGATTATTTTTTCAATGTTTCCCTTATTTGTGCTATAAGACGTTGCTTCGTACCAAACTTCAAGTGTCTGTGTTCACGTAAAGTACCCTGTAGGTTTTGATTCCCTTGCGAATGTCGAAATTTGCGAAAATTTGCAGCATAGACGGCTATATCTTTTGATTACTTTGGCTTATAAGTTTGATTTTTTCACTGCTTCAAGGGACCGTAGACTTGAGTATTCAATATAAATTTCAGCTTTATACCTCCACGCGTTACTGAGAAAAAGACAGAAAGACAGACCGGCAGACGGACATACAGACGGACGGATATCAAAGTGATCCTACAAGGATTCCGGTTTTTCCTTTTGAGGTTCGGAACCTTAAAATCAACATTTGCTGTAAAAAACTGAAAGAAAACTTATTTATATTTATCTTCTCATTATTATTAGAACTAAAAATTAACAAAAAACAAAGTTACGTTATGTAAATAAATAATAATCAATTCTATTAATTAAGATTACCTGCCTACCCTATTTTTTAGTTTCTATTAAATTTCTTTTTTGTTTACTATTATTTTCTTAACCACAGTCTCATTCTTAGAATACCCATTTTAAAATGAAAAAATAGCATAAAAATTTGCTAATTTGAATGAAAATTTAAATTATTAACTTGTAGTCTTAGTCAAAAATTTACAATCTATTTTAAATACATATTTTAACAAACAATTCATTGCTACATAATGAAAAACAATGTGGACGCAATATGTTCTATTGTTATGCACTATAGGTATAGTTTGCGACCACCGTGGACGCAAAATGGAAGTTGTACAAATTCGGTGTAGTAATTCGCGTCCACCTTATTTTAGCTATTAATTGTAAAAGATATAAGCTGATTTATAATCCATACTATTCCATGTTTTGTTAGCAAAGTAAAGAAACAGTTACATATTCAAAAATTCACATTTAACAATAAGATACTTACCGTCGAACGCGACGTATCGCACTATTTTTTTCTCAAAATCCCGCGCATTTTAGCTCTCTCGTTTAATAGCCAAAATTAAATATTTTTTTTAAATAGGATAGGCGGTGCGCAGGCTTTTTTTGAATATGTGTGCATGTCTCTTGTACATTGAGATATTATCGGAAATTTTTCTTAGTTCAATTTTACTTAAAGTTTACTTATTTTCGTGAATTTTCTAAAAGATATCCGCAAAATGGACGCGAATGGGCATGTGGACGCGAACAGGCGCAATGACCCTAGGTAATAGTTAATTTTTGAGTGAAAGTCAAGGACCAGCTTTTATTCTGTAGATTGTTATCACAATTAGTTACTTATTACAAACATGCAAACATTGTGTAAGTAATATAATCAATTTAATCATAATATTATAATTATAAAAAAGTACTCCATGAATCTTTAAGTTATAATCTAAATATACCTAAATAGAATTTCTGTGCAGAAAAAACATAGAAATAATAGGTACTTACTACTTATGTATGTAAAAATGTCAATGATTAAATCTTGCTTTTTAAAAACATTTATAGAGATAATATACCTACCTACTAGTACACCGACCCCTTAATACAATGAGACTCACTTTACCTTACGTGATAATGAAAATTGAAATTGAACTAAGGTAACTACCTAAGCCAAAATAAATCCACATTATCAAAGCAAGTGTTTCAGTACAATAAAAACTGAATAATAGAAGAAAATCAATCGTTGAAGTTTACTTTGATGCGCAAAACCAATTTACTATTGCATTCATATGCAGTGAGGTTTTATATATCGCAACAGGGCCGCCCATAGCGTATTTGCACGCATTAGCATAAATACCAGGACGAGATAGTGTATAAAAATACAATATTTACGTACCAACTCCAAGAATTTGATAATTGATAATCTGCTAATAGCCATTTTCACAGGAGAAACACAACTTTGTTTATACTACGCGAGTAAAAATACAACTGTTTCACTTTCGGCTTTACGAGGAGTCCGCGACGCCACTGGTGGCTGAATGACGAAAACCGGTATGAGATCATAGCACGGTGACCAAGAGTTCGATTAATGCGAGATAAAAAATATTGTGGGTTTTAATGTCATTGTACAAGGACGTTGATTCACAATTTATTTGAATTGTTAGTATGAAATAAATAGCAAACAAACACATTAAATACTGTTAAATTATTTGTGCAAAAGTAAAATGTTAATAAAAATATTAAATAATCATATTATTAGTATCGCTTTCTAAGTCTAGTGACTTTGATAGAAAAGCTTTTAAGCTAGAATTGCTCTAAAACATAAGCACAGAATACATAATAGTAGCTAAACGCTACAGAACGGACACTCTCCGCCTCCCGCCAAAATTAAACACTTACCTCACCCCGCACGATCAGACATGTTATGGTACCCATTTCCCCGCAAGGACGATACCAACGACGTCTTTAGACGAAACGCAACGAAGATTGACAACATTAATCAAATTGACTTAAAGCAATTTTATTATTTTGGATTTGTGATTATCGTTTTTCGTAGAAAATGGTTAGATATTGTGCTGTTTACGGATGTATTTCATCAGAAAAACGCGAATTTTTTTTTACGCTAGTCACAAATGTGCCAACCATAAAGAGTTTACACACACATTTGCAGTCTCTACAGTGTGACTGTCAAAACTATAATTTTGTATGGAGTGTCCGGGGTGTGACATAAGTTAAATTCTGTTCATCAGACATTATTTTTCTAGTCTTAACAAATTAACAAATATGAGTTCCTACTTTTTCGAAATCACTCAGCCAAACAGTCGTAAAATTATACATAATATTATGTTACACATATTAATTGAAACCCAGCTGCAATATTTATTTTATATGTGATTTTATAGTATATTTTCGAACTTCCGTTTTCCTTGTACGATTTGTGTTACTTTTTCGTTGATGTTTAGGATTATAAAACAATTTTTTTGTTATTTAAATTCTATTTAATTACATTACTAATAATGAATGATAAATAATAAACAGTAATCATGACGGATGTGAGTAACATTTATTTTATCTCAAAATGTACTAAGCGTATGGAGTTCTTACGCAGGCACCCCTATCTTCGGCTATGACATCACCAGAAACACAATATATAGTGTTGCCGAACTATCGATAGTTTGACTATCGATAGTTGACCTTGAAAATAAGTCAGAATATCGATAGCACTATCGATAGTATCGATATTATCGATACTATCGATACTATCGATAGCGTTAATCATGGAATACTATTGATGAACTGCAATAGTATCGATAAAATCGATAGTATTGATTGCCAGTAGTTGCTATACTATCGATACTGTCGATAGTATCGATACTATTGCTACTGAATATTGCAACTACAATCGATACTATCGATAGTACTGATACTATCGATAGTTTTGAGCTATCGATAGTAGTAAATTGTGCAATAGTATTGTTCACGATTTCTTGGTATAATGGGTCAGTCAGTGCCACCGACCCATATTATGACTCAGTTTAAAAGTTAAGACTAGTATTTGGTTTAATCGTTGTAATAAAGAGACTTTCTTTTTTTCCTATTGTTTTGTGGGATCGTTTTCCCTAATTTTTTTTAGCAATACTATCGAGAAAAAGGTCACTATCGATGGGACGATATTATCGATAGTATCGACACTATCGATAGTATCGATAGTTCGTTCGATATTGAGCTTCGATAGTATCGACACTATCGATAGTATCGATAGTTCGTTCGATATTGAGCTTCGATAGTATCGATACTATCGATGGTATTGCTATGTGTCGATAGTATTTACGCTTATAGGACTATCGATACTATCGATAGTATCGACACTATCGATAGTATCGATAGTGCTATCGATACTATTGCTTTTCCCCAACTATCGATAGTTAATCGATAGACTATCGATAGTGGACTATCGAGCGGCAACACTAACAATATAAAACTAAATATATCTGATGCAGGTAGCACGTCTCGTATTTTTATACGATCAATGTTTTGATTCATAATATTTTAATATAAAATTTGTGTTTATATTACTACTTTGGTACACGAGTCGAAAAATGGATAGGTATTTTAGTATATTTACGGTAAATTAAATACCTAGCCAAAAGAAGTTTAAATTGTAAAAACTTATAAAGATAAACATTTGCAAACATGACACTAAACAGAAAAAAATAAATTAAGAAATTAACAGAGTCATATTTTAAAATGTTTAACTTTCATTAATTAATAAAACATATATTTCTGTGAATAAAACCATGCAAGTATTGTTTATTTCGCATTGTTATTAGTTCCCCTTATCGTGAATCGTGATATATTTTTAAAATTAATTAAAACGTTTCGTTATTAATTAAATAAATCTAAAGAGGTTACATTGTAATTTGTAACGCTAACTAGTTTGTCCTTCGCGGTCGTATCATATAATATACTCGAACAATAGCTGGTAAATAAGATGTGTATACTAATTAACACCACTTAGCATTCTTGTAGGCGCTATAATTAAGACCAGTGTTGCATGATATCTGTATGTGGTTTAAAAAGAATATCTACTTTTGCTTCAGTTTATTCAGATTTGAGTGTATACTCTCGTAGATTTCAACGAGAGTATACACTATATTAATCATCAATTCTACATAGGTAAGTATGTATCTTTAAACTAATATTAAAAAGAGGAAAGGTTTGTAATTATGTAAGTATGTAGGTATGAATAGTTTTCACGCATAAACTACTAGACCGATTTCTAAAATTCTTTCACCATTTAGAAAGCTGAGCAAAAAAGGCTATATTGCATTTTCAAAAAAATTAGAGATCCTTACCAAATATGCAATAATGTAACCCAAGGTATAAAAATTTCTATTGAAGCTAGAACAAAAAAATGTTCTACGGTATTATAGAATGGATCAATATCTACAAGAAAGTCCGAGATACCGTATGTCCATCTTCAGTAGTTATGTTACTTCAACAACTTTTTTACGTTTTTAAAGTAAATTAGAAATGCCGTCAGCTGTAATCAAACCATGTTATCCATACACATAATATATTAATCCTTATCCCATTAAATTATGTTTTATTATTCTAGACTGTTTCAATACCAGCAAAATACTTTTTAACCCATTGAGCCCCAAGCGGCCCGATCGATCCAAGACACAATAGTGTGCGTCTGTGTGTCACTATTGTGTCTGATATTCCGGGGCCTAAGTTATTAAATTAAAAAAAAATGGATATTAAATTCAACGAATTTTTAAATGTCAATCTACAGAAAATAGTAGGTACACTATACTGTTTCTTGGTTTAATACTAGCAGGCGTAGTGCGGGACGGGGTGAAGGTTATAAGAGGTAGCACGCACGAGCAACTTTGTCTCCGCAAAGCTACATATTTTGATTCCGCAACTATTTTTCTCTCCCACCCATGGGCTAGTATGAAAGTGCGCGCTCGTAGCGACTAGCGACGCAACTCCCCATACAATTAATGGGAGAGACAAAATATTATGTAGTTGAGGAGACAAAGTTGCTCGTGCGCGCTGGCTCTAAATATAGGTTTAAAGTCTACTATAGCTTATGGGTCGGACTATATGGTCCGACCCATAGGCTATAGTAGACTTTTCACTGTCACGATATCGCTATCTATGCGGGTGAAACCGCAGAGCATTGCTAGTAATATTATATTGGCTCTTTGCATTACCGCTCGTATACAAACAGGTTTTTGTATCAATAATTTAAAAGATTTGAAAGTTAAAAAAATGGAAAGCTGTCTCACAATACAATACCTACCACTACCTACCTTTTGAACATGAGAAAATCATTTTGTTTTTTTTTTACTTTTACCTAAAAATAGTATAATATTATACTGTATATCTAGTCTCAAGCAAAGTTAAAATTTATTTCAGCGCCATCTATTAAAATAGTTCGTAAGCATCAGGAATGTATGGTTCACAATTATTCAAATTCCTTGTGTCATTTTAGTTTCATAAATTTTTGGTAGGTGTCGGTAGTAAAACAAAAATATAATAAGCTATTTTTCCTAAATTGATGATTTTTCTTTAGCTCAGAGAACGCGTTTAATAAATTAATACAAGCAGTCACCAAAACGATGGTAAAAACACAGGTAAAGTCTTCTTATCCGTTTCCTGACAGTGGGATAATGGATTAGAAATTCAAATTTGAAGCAAAAAGAGAAAGAAGAGAATCCAAATTCAAACGGTTATATTGCCAATAAATATGTTCGTATGTGGTAGGTAAATTTAGTATTTTTTATGGACTATGTCAAGATAGTGATATAGTAAAGGTAAATAATTAGTGAAAATTGAAATACTTGAATATTCTACCAGCGAAAGCCGCTCTTTTGTGATTGCGTGGGAATCTCTTTGATACGAGCCTGACCCAATTCGTGAGGATGCTGGATGACTCGACTCCCACTAACTTATATAAATTGTGAGCAATATTATGTTTTATTAATAGTGTTAAAGATAAACAAAATAAATAACCAACAATATAATTTATAACATTCACTTAAAACAATTTACGGGCTCCCACGTTTCGTATATTTAGAGCGCGTACTGGCGTCATCTTTATGCGCTGAGCAGAGTGCAAGAAGGGCATCTACTGTTAAAAGTGCAGCGGTGGCCAATGCACATACAGCGGATGCTTGAGCGTGATTCTTGCGAGTACACCCTGGAACTTCACGCCATCCATGTAATGTGAGAGCACCACACGCGCCGTATAAAACACCCCCGATAGCTGACCACCAAGCGTCTATGTAGGCATCCGCCGCTGCTGATACTGCTTCACCTTGTGGAAGAGAAAGAAAACGTAATGTCTGCAATCTGTTGCTCATGTTACATGTAGCAGAGCTTTATTGACTTTAAAGTATGGTGCGATAAAAAGGCAAATACCTAAAATCTAAATGTAAATGTACATATGTGTAAGAATTTACACTTTGCAGTTCACTTCGTAAAATTTTAAATTTATTTTTAACGACTGGTCTTTTATGGAACTTGGATATATCAATTGAATGGATCCATGATAGCTGAGATATTATTTTCAATTCTAAATAATCTTTATTAACCTGAAAGTCGCATTTATATAAAACTAATTCAGTAATTCACCCTACCAAATCACGCTACACGCTCGCCTCATCGTCATACTGCTCAGAGTCCAAATACGCCAGACTCAAATCGAAGAGCAATATAAAAGCATTGAGTATTGCCAGAGAGCCAGCCAATAGAGCTGCATTATGGTCCCCCGTCCTTGAATATGGTGTGCTTTTCGTCCTGGCTGACAGCACGAAGCCCCCGCTGATCGCGAACAAACCAACTCCAACAATACCGAAGTACATATCTTGTACTAAGTCCAGGGGCGCGAATAGCATTTCCCCTGGAAAAATGTTAAGATATCAATTAACTAATAGAGCAACATTTACAACTCCCTAAAAGATTTTATCCCTTTTTTTCTGTGTCTTTTGAATTTAAAAAAACTTTGTATAAATGCGACTTTACTATTTACAAAATTGTTTTACAAATTCAAATGCGTAAGCACTAAATATGTAATAGGTAGTACACCAGATAACATCTATAGTCTATACCCTACTGACTACTCTATCGCAGTCGGCAGTCGGCACGTGGATATTTGTACGTACCAACAATTTCTCCAGAGAGCACCACAATGTAGCCCACATACGTTCCAGAACATAGCATTAACGTCGGAATGTCTGTTAAATCGTAACTGTAGTGATGTAATGTTAAACAGGCTATTGTGAGTATCTGAAATTGAATATATTTGTAGTTTTAAATGTTAGTATTTACTATTTACATAAATCTAATCTGAGGGCTGATCACTATAATCCACCAAACAGTTCAAATCAACCTCATGTTTATAATATATCTTATCTATACTTACTAATTCCAATAATTTTATAAGACATGTTGGTATTAACATTTTGTACTTTTCAATTAGGTTTAGTAAATTACGAGGTAATTTAAATAACAAATTTCTTCATTGACAAAAAGTGTCTTACTTGACATTCAATAGATTATTGAGTGTTTATGTTATGTTTATATATTTATAGCTCAAGCTATATCGACCTCATTTCTTGGTTAAATGAGCGGTCACATTTAAGGTCAAACTTTACAAAATAAAAAGACACGAAGTCCTATTTCCTAAGGAGGTATGGGAATTGCGTAGATATTACTGTGCCTATATAAAAAATCTGTGTTCATTTTCAAAGTTCATATAAAGTTTACCGGCGGATAAAAGTCGTACACAAAACATAATACTTAATAAGCTTTTTCTCTCCAAGCTAAGCAAAACACCTTCTTCAAAGTTCTTCACCGATTGTTAAAAACTCTACCGATATTTTATATAATATAATTCATATTATAATAAAGGTAGATCTTAAATTGGATCGATTAAGAATGTAATACTTTTAAATGTTGTACTTTTCGGTTCATAAGTATATTGCTGCGTATGCACGAACTAAGAAGTAAGTACCTATTAAAATATAGAGTCATATATTATGATAGTGTAAACTGTAAATAAATATTTATTTATTCTACGGCTACTGAAAACACAAATACGCACACGTAAAAGCAAATTTGAAGCTGTTTAAAAGTAAATCGAAGGATTAAAGGAATTGTAATTGGCTGCTCGTCGAAGTGCACATCGCTCCGTGACTATTTAAAGTTCAAGGTGTATCTGCGATTTGTTCATTTAATACGTTTCTTTATAAAATATTCAGCATATAAATATATAGAAAGCACTTCCTTGCCTTATACTATTATACACAGAAATAAAAAAAATACTTGAAGCATTGTAACCTCTGACGTAGGCGTTAGATGGCAAAGTATTTCATCAAGGATCTTTGGAAACAAAGCTACCGAACCTTGAATAATAGGTAATATGAAATATAACGTCAGTGATGCTTTTGGAGTAATAATGAGTTAAATTTGGTCCACAGGATACCTATACACTTATGAGCTTCAGTATACATAGTGCATCTTTATACCAGATTTCTTTTTTCCCTATAAATTATGGTTTAGTAAAGGTTCTATATTCTATACCATAGTCCAGATATACCTATTAAGGTATTTAAAATATATTGTTGTTGTTTTGTTTATTTAATTTATCTTCAATTTTATTTGAAACTTACATCAAGTAATTATTTGGAAAATGCGAATGGAAGAATCCCATTTCCTTATGTCTTCAATAAACCGAGCCCAAGATTCAAATTTTAATTGATTTTAATTGCCTGCCACAATGTAGAGAACATTAATTTTAACAAGAGCGCAATTACCGATAAATATTATAATTATTATTGTGGTGAGTTTAACAAAAAACATTGTTTTAGTTTATACTTTTAAATACCACATGTTATGATGTAATAAACGTGTAAGTGAGCCAAAAATAGAGGAGGTATGTTTCACTTTAAAATAAAATCTACAGCACAGTCTCCTAAAACGAACGCCACGACTCGCGACATAAACACTACTTATAGTACAGAACAGAATATTACATTTTTAATTTCTCATTTTCCCGGCGACTGTAATTTACGTGCCTAGTTAGACGACCACTAAACGTAATTAAATTTGACTTGAAAAAAATATTTTTCGCGTTTACAGGGAAATATTATGGTCTGCGAAATAAATTAAAATACTTACAACAAGTTATTTCTTTCAACATTTTAAACTACACTTTGGTACAGAACTTCATTATTATTAATAACTACCTATAGAACATTGATAGATAATATTATCTACCTTTACCTAGATTTAAAAAACGTATGAAAAATAAATAAAAAGGTTGAATCACCATAATAGCACAGTAAAAACTATTATAATAGTAATTAGTAATCATCTTAGCGCTAAACATCCGGGGTAAATAATAGTATTTGTTATTAACGTTATTTGTCCTGCTTATGCTTTATACTTAAATATAATCTATCATTTAAAAGTGCACACTATCTAAACTCTGACAGTAATGACACTTATTCTCACGATTTCATTAATAGCATGTATAGCATTACTTAAGTTGTAATAGCTTTGTGCAGCTTTCCGCTAATATAGCAAAAAACCTAACCCAGATGGTTTAGGTTGCAAAACTTTACTTTGACACCAATGATAACTACTTATGTGCTCATCTTTGAATCGCCGCTATTTTTGATGCAATGTCCTATTCTTTTTTATCGGACATTGCAATATTTGTATTAAATAAGATATGAATTAAAATTATAGATCCATGTGTGATGTATCCATTATTTCCTTATGTTTTCTGTTTGAATTTCAACGAGTAAAGCGCGTAAAGTACTAAGACCCCTGTAGAACCGCCATCCTGTTACAAATGACCCGAAATTTTGTGGGTCATTTGTAACAGGATGGCGGTTCTACAGGGGTCTTAGTACGCAATGATATAAAAAGAAAAATGATGGTCGGAACGCTGATACCGGATACCTTAAGATACTATAACGTTTTATATTAGAGTATCTTAAGATAAAATATTATAGTATCTTCACCGTGTGTGACGCGCTTAATTCAAGAATTCAAAAACACCGTGACCTCGTACCATCAAAAAAAAATAACCTACATACAAAAGGGTAACGAATCATTTTTCGTAAGTCTTACTAAAATATCGCATTTCACCCTATTTCAATATTTCCATTTACGTACTCCGTTGTATTCATCTTTACAACAGAATATCTAGTATTTTGATCGAGTTCGTCGGTTCAATCAGATCGAGGAGGTTCTCTCGGGACGTCATGCAAATCGGAACGTGAAGAATAGAAAATTTTCCAGAGTAGTTAAGGCCAAAGGGCAGAGAACCAATAAAATATCACTGAACCTTCTACATAACAATGATTGATTCGTTTTCCAATACAAACCAATTTACTCTTAAATTTACTATTTCTACTAACGTCAAATTAATTTGGAAAACAAAACCAATCGCGACAAGAATATGCTCGGATATTTTTAGCATTGTTGGTTATAAATTGATTATAAATAATCTTATTATACCCGGCGCGGCCTAAGATGATCCCTATGACACTGACAGTTATTCTCAAGAGACAAACTTGTAATGGCGTCACCATTAAATTAGAAACGTATTGGAGGCGTCTAAAAATGGCATTTATTAATTTTTACGTAGCTTTATGCCATTACAATGATATTCCGTTGGCATTATAACAATTCTTAACATTTACGAGAAATTATAACAATCTGACTTTACGTTTACGTCCTTCAAAACTTACATCGTTGGCATTTATCGACTAGTGCGGAAAGTATCGATAAACAAATTTCGATAATGGAAACGAGTTCACATTTTTTCCATGCTTAAGCTATAGTTCATTCACTATTGAATGGAACAGAAGATCGCAGCATAATTATTTAATTAATTTCCGTTCGCGTTAATTTACTTACCTATGATAATATAAGTTTTAGAAAAATTAAATGGGGGATTCCATTTTCATGATAAAATAATATACACTGTGTTAAACGGGTTAAAAATTACGAGAAAATGATAAGGTGCATTTTTATGTTTTGGAAAACTTTCGTTTTACTTACCGTTTCGTTTACATAATAGACGTTAAAAATTCATTTTATAATATTTGTAAAAACATGTTTACCGACGTGGCTGAATGCAAACCACGCCTTTGCCTATAAAATAGTAAAGTATCGACACGATCCATCATACGAGCAATCACTAAGACGAACTGTCATAGGGATCATCTTAGGCCGCGCCGGGTATAGGAAATAATAAAGACACATTTTACATAAAAGAGTATAACATTCAATATTCACGAATGTGCAAAATATATGTCTGTTTAAATATCCCATGCGTGCAACTTATACCCATAGAACAGCATGATCAAAAATTTGTTCTAAAGATTACACATAAAGTGTCTAATGTTCTATTCAATTACGAATTATTTGCCTTAATTAATTATGATTTACAAATAAGGCAATCTAAACGACAAACGATTTTAATACTCAGAACATATTCTGATATTTATTATGTTCATATTATATGTATATGCTACAATATCTGCAATACTTTGTGTAGAGATGCTCAGCGACGCCACGTTTCCAATTCGGTCGAGAACGGCGGCCCAGCTAAGATTTGGAAATTTCTTAAGTCCTTAGGAGTTGGCAAACAGCAGCAACTATCTCTCCCTCCTAACACTAACATCGATTTAATGAACAACCACTTTACCCATAATTCTCTTGTATTTAATCCAGATCTTAAGTCACGCACATTGAATAATCTTTCATCTTGTCCGACTCCTCTATATCAACCGTTCACTTTCAAACAATTCACCGTATGTGGTGTTAAGAAGAGCATATCATCGATTTCATCCAAAGCCGTCGGTAGTGATAGCATCGGTCGTAATATGATCCTTCCTATCCTAGATATCCTTGCTCCCGTCTTAACCCACATATTCAACTCCTCCATCAGCAACGGAATATTTCCTAATGCCTGGAAAGACGCCCATGTCGTTCCATTGCCGAAAAAGCTAAACCCTACTTCCTTTTCCGACTATCGTCCTATATCCATCCTTCCGTTCCTATCCAAAGTTCTCGAACGGTTAGTTCACGAACAATTAAGCTATTTCCTTAATAAAAACAATATTCTAAATACCTTCCAATCCGGCTTCCGTCCCGGACATAGTACGGCTACTGCTCTCACCAAGGTCACCGACGATATACGGTCAGCATTGGATGATAAGCAGCTCACCATTCTCACGTTACTGGACTTCAGTAATGCTTTTAATACCGTAGATTTTGACATACTTTTGGGACTGCTACGCTCAATTAACATATCTCCATCGGTGATTGTATGGTTCAAAAGTTACTTGTTGGGACGCCAGCAAAGGATTAAAATTGACAACGTATTTTCTAGCTGGTCTGACATCACTGCTGGCGTTCCACAAGGTGGCGTCCTCTCTCCTCTTCTCTTCTCTATATTTATCAACTCCATCTCTCTTTCTCTTACTTCCTTCTCTCACATGTATGCAGATGATCTCCAAATCTACACAA
Organism: Colias croceus; assembly: GCF_905220415.1. Classification (NCBI taxonomy): domain Eukaryota; kingdom Metazoa; phylum Arthropoda; class Insecta; order Lepidoptera; family Pieridae; genus Colias; species Colias croceus. The sequence continues at coordinate 4,086,654 of NC_059547.1, forward strand.
TGTCCACGCTCGAGAATTTACCGTCTGCCATAGCAACCACAAATAACGACCTGTCCTTGATCATGAATTGGAGTAGATCTCATGGCTTGGTAGTTAACCCTACTAAGACCAAAACTATTCTTATCGGCAGCTCTTCATTCATATCAAGGGTAGGCTGGTCTAGTTTACCCCCTATTACTGTGGACGGTACCATAATCCCATTCAGCGATAGCATTAAAAGTTTAGGTATCACTATTGACCGAACACTATCTTGGCAACCGCAAATAAATGAGCTTAACAAGAAAATCTTTGCCTCATCTCATTCTCTCATGAGAATCCGCAACTTCTTGCCCATCTCAACCAGAACTTCTCTTGCACAATCCCTCCTCCTTCCCATCCTCGATTATGCCGATGTCTGTTATCCCGACCTGACCGAAATCCAGTTGGACAAACTTGACCGACTCCAAAATGTTTGCATACGCTTCATTTTTGGCTTGCGCAAGTATGACCATGTCTCGCAATACAGGAAAAAGCTCAAGTGGCTACCAATACGTCAGCGTCGGAACACCCACCTTCTCCAACTCCTATACCGTGTCCTGTTTAATCCTAAAACTCCCGGCTACTTAAAGGAAAAATTCCAATTTCGAGAGAGCACTGACTTTAATCTGCGCTGCTCGGAAAATTTACTTTTAAAAATCCCACCTCACAAGACCAAATTTTACCAAAACTCGTTTCATGTGCAAGCTATACTCTTGTGGAATGCTCTTCCAATAAGCATAAGACGCGCTCAATCACTAAACATATTTAAAAAACAAATATCTGACCATTTCTTTAATCAGCTATAATATTTGACGTAATATATCTATATGTATATTTATTTATATATTTGCATGTATGTATGTATGTATGTATGTATGTATGAATATATGTATGTGTATATAATAGAATATATGTATATGTATGTGTATTATAGTAATTATTTTCGTATTATTATAATGTATTACATATGTAATATGTATATCACTTTAAATTATATTTATTTTTAATTATTTTTTTTTCTCTGTCATTATTTCTACCTATATCATTTTTTTTTTGTCTGTTGTCTTTTTAATTTAATTTAACTTAAACACCACCTATCTCATTCTATTGCTTAAATCTAATCCTATCCAAAGGTTGCCTGGAAGAGATCGCTTGAAAGCGATAAGGCCGCCTATTTAACATGTGTACCTATCTATATGTTTTTCTCTTATCTTCTGTACCTATGTGTGTGTTAAATAAAGAATTAAAATAAATAAATAAATAAATAAATATCCAGGAATCAGGAGTATAAGTGGAAAAAAATAAATAAATTAAAGAACTAATATTTGAAACAATAGAAAGCAGAAAAAATGTAAAAACTACACAAAAAATTACATTTCGACGTGTAAATTACCTACTGGAAAATAAGCCAACAAACGTATCTATTATTGAAACTAATTGGTTTATTGCTTGGCTGTGATTGCAATTTGCATAAAACAGGCTCTGGTACAAAAATATTGAAAGATTTTCTCCGCAGGATTTCTAAACGGATTGTAAGTTGATGTTCGAGCTCCGAGTGTTTTCAGAGCTCTATTGTGATAGCATTACTCGTGATCGTGTTATTCGTGAAATATTAGGATCATGACGGAATACCGACGGGTTCGAGGCCGATATTTTATATTTGTTAGAGGGCGTGTCTGCTCTCAGTGATGGTGAAATGGAATTTGAATCCCGGTATTGTAAATAGTCTGTCCAATTAAGAGAATATTGATAATAATCAATTAAAATTTGCAACAAACTATATCAACAACCATACCCAATTTGTTGACGATAACTCCGTTCGATTAAATAAATGTATACGATTAGATTTTGGATCACTCGTCGTATAGAAAAATGATTATGAAATATAAATTGTGAGCATGTAATCGCAATGTATTAAAATATTAAAACAAATAATTTCAATTAATTGTAATACTTCCTTCAATAAAATTAATACGTTTGACATTGGGATAAATGAAAAAATAAACAAACATTTAAAAAAGAGCCGCTTTTATTTGTTCGTAAGCAGTAAAAGATACTAAGGTGATAATAATAATAATTATCCTTCGAAAATTTGGTTGTTCAGTGAATGGTGATACGAGAATGAGACCGTTTCAATAATAATGAAGAGGTCGTTCGCGTTCACGGACGCGATCCAACTATGTGACATTTGGTCGCATCAGATAGCTTCTGAGGAAACAGGCCCAGATTCACACAGCTGTAGCAATGCTTTAGACCCTGTTGAATCTTAAGAATCGTTGCTCTATAATAGTCTTAGATCTCTGTCTAATGAAGAAAGGCTTAGTTACACGGTGACCAAGAGGCTAGTTTTATCAGTCGCTAGGCGGCTTCCACCATAGCATCATCATTCATCATCATATATGTTTCCACTGCTGGGACGCGGACCTATGTGGGTTCACCAATATTTAGATTCAATACTACCGTACTAATACTAGCAATACTAGTAAGGCAAATGAAACTTCATGCTTATCTCAATTAACTATTGAACCATTTTTTTCAGAATCCTTATATCCGTATAAAATTATAACTTCTTTGTTTTATTTGCCATCCACAATAATATAATACACGCTAGGCTCCGAGCAGTACTCCAATAATGCCTTTTGCCTTTACGTGTAATACGGCACTGAAACACACGCGTGTTTTCAATTGATGCTCTTACAGAGAATACTGTTAACAGTTAATCATTTACTATGTAAAGCTCTGTCAACATGTTACATACAAGCGTTAATGGAATGTAATTCTCACTGTAATACGACAGATTACGATAATGTATGGAGACACATTTATGCATAAACAGTGGAAATAAAGATCATTATCTCAATTGATAGACAGATATAAAAAAGCTCAGTAATGATTAACTAATAGTGATCAAGTAGACATTTATTATTGAGTTGGATAAATAATTTACACGAATTTTAACTTAAATTATTAGCATATTTATTACCATAGCATTTAAATGATTCCTTCGGTATTACATACAATTACTTATCAATTAAGTCTTTAATACAATCTCACGAACACGTCTAATACATTAGTGTCTATAATTAAGCACATAATAATATGATGACTTCATACAAAAACCCTGTTTCCATGCGAATACAATAATTTAGTTCAAAATTTTTTTAAAGTCAATAATATGATAACGATATTAACAATATATGTACTTATTGGCTTACACATAAAACATCCAGTTATTCTATTATGTTCCTGTAATTGAAAGTGATTAATGAATACCCGACACCGTTTACATACAATTACGATCAAACAAGATTATCCTTAAGAAAAGGCTCAATTTGATTGATGAATCTGTAAGACACCTTTAACAACGTTCATGAAAGGTGAGATGGAAATGAATACCTTGCGGGAGCTAAACGGTTGAATGATTGCACATAATAGATTTGAATGTCTTCATACCTCTTGCATTGTAATTTACTGCAACTGCTGAGTTTATAATACATACAATACTGAAATATGTTTTATTGTTTTAAGAACATCCTATTTAATATCTATTTTCATATTTAATCACAATATTATATAATAGTAATTAAATAGACAGCTGAGTCTTGTGTTAGTTTACATCAGCACTAGACAAAATAGGGTCAATTCGAAACTTAATCTATACATATAATAAATCTGTAGAAGGGTCAATTCTGTACATTGAAAATATTGAAAAAATAAATAGCATTTTTTAATCACATGTTTGGGTTTAGTATTACTGGATCGATACCAAACCCAAATATGTGATTAAAAAAAAAATTGTCTGTCTGTCTGTCTGTCTGTCTGTATGTATGTATGTTCAGGCATCACGTGATAACTAACGGTTAGATTTCGATGAAACTTGGTATAATTATACCTTATTCTCCTGGGCATAAAATAGGAAAAATACGTAGAAAAAAATAAATCTTAATTTTACCGCGCGGACGGAGTCGCGGGCGGAAGCTAGTTTACTATAATAACTCATACATAGCCGCGTTGGATCCTGTATACCGCTTAAATAACCCATAATGTCACTCCGCACTTAAATTAAGATCACTTTTATAATGAGTTTATGAAATACACAACAGGGCCATTAAGAGAAGTTGGAAGAAGGTGGTATTAGCATTTCAGGTAAAGTTCAAAGGAGGTGTTAACTTTTGTTGTACCTGTGTAGACTTTATTGTTAAAGTTCCGTTTGCTTAGATTGTTTGTTTACTGTTATGAATAAAATATGTAAATTTCTTATCATCATACAAGACATTGTAAAAGGTCTAAGTTCATATTATTTCCAAAACAAGACATCTTTAATTCAATAGACGATTATAACATAAAAATAAATACAATGTTTTTAACACTTTTACCGTAAAAGAGCAGAATTATAAATGTGTTAATTTCCGTGTTTGTTACTGACGACGTTAGGTTAAATCCAGAAAAGAAATTAGAAAAAAAATTATTAATTGAATTTAAGCTTTACAAAATTGCTCAATTTTTACACGCTTTTTATTAGCTTCACCTGTATGTTTGTAACCGACTTCTTTGGGCGCGATTTTGCGACACACACACACACACACACACACACACACACACACACTCACACTCACACATACATATTATATATACATTTCTTTTTTTCTTAATTTCAGCTTTTTTTTAAATAAAATATTTTTTTTTACTCACACTATTATTAATTTATATTCATTGAAATTTTAACACTATTTTCTTAATTTAAATTCATTTAAATTTATTTTCTATTTTTTAGTTCGGTTTTCTATAAGAAGCGTGTTTTTTAGTTTTTTTAAACTATTATTTATTAAATAGAATTCTCTCTAAAGATCTCTTGAAGATCACAACACCAATTATATGTTGGTACCCATTTCACACACTTTGACATGCATACAGAATAGTGTACTTATACAGTTCAAGTTTATTATTACTATTACATAATTACATACATTACCGATACCCTCTAGCTCGTCATAGATACCAAAGTGCTTGTATATTATTTCACACGCATTCTTAAAAGGCAGTAAAGTTTCAACTAAGGAACTCTGAAATGTGTATTATGAAGTTGCAAGGTGTGTTAACATTATTCTGGTTCTTACAAATAACAATTATAGTTATAATAACTTTTGTTTGTTCCACAGATTGCTACATATAAAGAGTTTGTGAGGCGAGAAACCATCGAGGAGGAAATATCTGCCAAGTTTCATTTAATCAAACAACAATTAAACTGGAGAACTTTTCAGGACATAACAAGATGTTATCATAGGAACAATAAATGATAGTTAAAATACGAGTAAGTATGTAGATTACTTTCGATGCTACCTTAGTTGGGCAGATGAGCACATAGCGAAAGTTATAGAATGATTCTGAATTACATAAACCAAGTCAAACTTACATATTTGATGTTAGATACTGAATCAATTGAAACATGATTTTGATGTACTTCAAAAATTGCAGAAAATATACTAATTTTATTCTTCATTGACTCAATTTTACACAGTTAATTAATTAGGTAACAGAAATCTAAAAGCGTAAAATTCCACACGATCCTGTGAAAATAGAATATACACGAATATTTATTTATGCCTTAACAGTATTGATAATTTTGCCTATTAATCAGTTTATTTACACGATCTCATCTGTATTCAGCGGTAATAAACAAACGTAATTGCTTGAGAGCTTTTTCCCATCGCCAACATAATTTCTATCCATAACAATATTATAATGTGACTCCGCCTGCATTAATTCTACTTAAATAGGATAACTAATAAGAAAGTTTTATAATGCTCAATTATAATTTATTCCTATCACCAATATATTCGATTAATATATAGTAAATTCGTACGAAGGTACCTGATATTCATCCGTAAATCATATCCCTTTACATACATAATTAATTTAACTGCAATTTTATAATGCCGATAAAAGCTTTGATTTAAAGACGGACGGATGTTCCACGAGCCCAAAACGGAATCCACGTCTAGATAGTCCTAAGGCGGAGTCCAAAGCACGGATTCACCACGATAGCTGCACGCACAAGGTGAGGCAACCGCGAAAGGGCAAAACCGAGCCATATAAAACGGGACACATCCTACCTTAGTGTATTCTGCAAACGGCTGAACGAAGAGCGCCTGCTTTGTACAATATCATAGGATAATATTATGTATACTTTAACGGTACGTATGCGCTTAATAAACATGCTTTCTTATTCTAATGAATTTTCAACTTTTTAAAAGCTTTATTCGAGAAAACTTGCATGTTTTCACCTAAATAAACAAACGAGGGTTTTTCATTAAACTTTTAATTAGTGTCTGCTGATTGCTTGTGCTTTCGAAACTTCAATCAAATACGTTAAGGCTAAAAATGCTCTACATTTCGTAATAAATAAAATTTTAAATAATTTTTTACTCGTTTAAAAATATATTTGTATGGTAGACATCTTCAATGATATAAATTCTGTCTTATTTTCAAATTGATGCATATTTATCATTTTTTTTATTTTGAAGAAAGCTCTTCAAAAAGCACAATCCATCATCAAATTTAAATGGGAGCCTAAAGCCGTGGTAATGGCATCACATTACAATAACTTTTAGTTAATTTCTTTCAAAACAACGTAACGTAGTACGTAACGTAAAGCTTTAAGCTACGCTGTACGCTACATAAAACTTAATTATGGCATATCACGACTCAAAGAATGCAAAACTTGGTTTATGTGATCCATGAATAGATCCGACTTTATTACTTGCATAGAATATAGCTTCTCACGATATTAAAGCGGTGTCATCATAAATATCACGTACACTGAACTTATTAATTATTATTTACTTTTGCTCTAGCTTAGAAGCGTCTAGATTCTTGAACTATTTCCTCTTTCACTTTAACCTTTGATCTTTATAAATACTTGGCAAATTAATGAAACATCCTCGTTAGTTTTTCAGTAATGCACAATGTGTTGTGCTTGATTAAAAATATAATAAATGGACACAATTTTCCAGTTATTATAGACTCTGCCGCGATTATTGTTTTCCATTTATCTTATTCGTGGAACGTTTTCTTTTGTTTTGAAAATTTACCGTCAAAATACGATTTTGAAATAGAATTAAAGAAAGAAAGCTACCTACTATAAAACTACGACTTACTATAAAATATATAAAAAATATTGCAAGCATTCCATTGTCCCATTGTAGTAAAATACCTATTTACAAAATCATTTGTTTCAGGCATTGCTCCTGTCATTAATAATAGGATTAGCGTCATGTGGTCGACTTGAACCTCAATATCTACCACCGCGGCCGGGCTTCGGGGGCGGTGGAGCTGGCGGTGCCGGCGGTTCGGGGGGCCCGGGGTCTGGTAGCGGTGGCGGGCCCTTCGGCGGAGGCTCTGGCGGCGGGAATGCTGGACTCGGCGGGCTTGGCGGCAGCGGCTTCGGCGGCGGCAGCGGCGGCAGCGGCGGCGGCTTCGGAGGAGGCAGCGGCTTCGGTGGAGGCAGCAGCGGAAGCGGCTCCGGCGCAAACATACCCATACTGAAGTTCGAAAACGAAAACAATGGAGACGGCACTTACCGGTTCAGGTAAACCAAACTAGCACAAACTATTAAACTTTATTAGCACATAATTATGCGCTCAATAAAGCTATTTTCAAGAAATATTGAATGCGGTTCCATTACGCGACACGTTCTTGATGAAAATTACTTGTATAAACTTATACTAAGTTAAATTACTATGGCTTACCTACAGGTACTGTTACGAAATATTATGAACACAAAGATTAAATAATTCTGGAAATATAGCTACCCGTGCCAATCATAAAATATTATGATAGTGTCGATTTACTTTCTTGCCCTTTTCTTATTTCTACAACTCAAAAGCATGTCTCACCCTGTTGATAAAATAAAATAACAAATACCAAGTTCTATAAATAACGCTACATTTTCTAAACCTAAATGACTCTATGTTTAATGTTTATATTGCGTAATCTAATTCATAATTTAAATTGATCAATGCTTTATTTAGAGCATAGAAAAGCTAGTGCTTCGTCATAAAATTGTTCAAGCCATGTGAGTGCCTGTGACATAAATGTCAATTGCAGGTGTAATGACAAGGCTTATTTGCAATTATTTAATAAGATGTGCTTCGACACTTCAATAGACTGCTGCCTCACGATTGAATGCGTTTGAAATGCATCATGTCTGGTGATATTGTTTCTATGCTGGTTTGGATATGTTTACAGCACATTTATAATAATTTGAAATATATTTCTGTTGTCTTGTTTTTATATTTTCTTAGAGAATGTAGAATCTATTTAAAATGTGAAATAAGCAATAATCAGACCTCATAACTAAATTTTTTAAGAAGTGAACGAAAGAAGCTATGATGAAATTCTGAATTATTTTGTTAAACCTCAAGGTATGTAGGTACAAATAAACTTAAAAGAAGAGAGTTTTCTCTAACAAAAAACTTCTCAATTATAATATCCAAATCAACGTAATATATTTATGCACCTAGTCATTACTCTAACACTTAGAATGATTTCAGCTACGAAACTGGAAATGGTATCCAAGCGCAAGAAAGCGGCGCTCCTCGAGCTCAAGGACCAGAAGGGCCCGCCGTCACTGCAGAGGGTGCTTTCTCCTACCGCACGCCGGAGGGCCAACAGATCTCCCTCACGTACACCGCTGATGAAACCGGCTTCCATCCTGTAGGTGACCACCTCCCCACTCCTCCCCCCATTCCTGAAGCCATCCTGCAATCCATCGAGTTCAACAGACGCAATCCATCCTCGTAAGTAACATGTAATTGATATATTATGTAACAGGTATGTATTAGGTACCTTAACATAATTGTTTAAAGTTGCAACAGTTGCTTGATGACGAAGTTTCCATTTATACAGCTGAATACAGATGAGATCGTGTAAATAAACTGATTAATAGGCAAAATTATCAATACTGTTAAGGCATAAATAAACATTCGTGTATATTCTATTTTCACAGGATCGTGTGGAATTTTACGCTTTTAGATTTCTGTTAATTAATTAACTGTGTAGAACTTATTCTTGGTCATTTTAACAATCTCAATACTCAACAATAAACAACTATTTTGCAAATATCAAATTATTTTATACAATACGATTCGATACTATTTATTTTCAATACTTATTACCATGGTATTTTTCTTAAATTTTATGTAAAGAATAAACATTATACATAAAGTATAGAGAGCTTTATCAAGTCAAAGTTGATCTTCGATTGAATATTTAGGGCCGATTTTTCAATGCCAAGATAAACAGCTAGATAGACTTTATTCTTCAGTTAACAAAATATTCAATTTTTCAATAGACGAATAGGACTTATCTATCGAATAACTACGTTATTTGAGGAATAAATCTATCTGCTGCTGCAACGGCCAGATAGCGTGCTATTCGACGATTAGACGTTTGAGTTGACAACTGACGCGTCAAATTTGGGATATTTTCGTATGTAATAACATAGAGCGTAGAATTTTTACAATAAAGCCTCTTTCTATAAAATAATTATCAATTAAAATCATATTGAAATTGATGTTTTTGATAGTACCTACTGATGATCATGCCATTGAAAATTTGCCGGACGCTGCCTTTATGTCGTTTCCATCGTAAAATATATAAATTTTAACACAAATTTAATCAAAACTCTTTACTTGAATCAAAACAATAATCAACAATCATAGAACACAAGATAAACTTAAAATGCACTCCTGACGTGAGTCATAATGACGGTTGTTGACATATTGCAAGTTGACTCTATCCCGCTCTAACCTGACTAATTTAATATGTTTGTTTCGCCACTCCAAGAGCAGAGCTGCCAATATGGAAATATTTGGTCAGATAGTTATTCATCAAATAAATCACGATTGAAAAATAGGCGAGCCGTTATGAGTTAGATAAGCAATTGAATAAATCTATTCGAGGGGTAGTTATTAGACTGTTTATCTGGGCATTGAAAAATCGGCCCTTAGTGACTTACCTACCTGGCGCGAGCGTGACTCCATTCCTGGCAAACATTGCTCGACGCCTATTAAGTTGAACAAGATCATATTAAGAGATAATTCAATGCAACGATTCTCCTCGATGAAAAGGTTAAGTAACGTAACATTCAAATTACAGCGAAGGATCTTACAACGGCGGTGGCAACGGAGGTTCTGGCGGTTTCGGCGGGTCCGGTAGCGGATCCGGTAGCGGTGCATACGGAGGCTCCGGGTCCGGCAGTGGAAGCGGAGGTTTCAAGGGCAATGGAGGCGGTTTCGGATCCGGCGGCGGCGGTTTTGGGGCCGGCGGTAGTGGCGGTTCCGGTGGTTTTGGTGCCGGTGGTAGTGGCGGTGCCGGCGGTTTTGGTTCTGGATCCGGTGCAGGCGGTGCCGGTGGCGGTTATCATTATTGATCTCGCACTGACCCGCGTTTCACTAAGAAAGACCACTGAATCGTAATGTCAAGTGTTTTGGGCATTTGTGTTGTAGCTTTTTAATGTTATTGTTGTTTTGGAAATTGAAATGAGCTTTAGATTTGCGGTATCTTATCGTAATCATCCTGTCTACCTTTACCTACTCTTATACGTATTTTTTTTAAGTATGCCAAATTATTATTTTTGTTGTGTTCATTGTTTGTGTTTGTTTTGTGTTATTCGTTTCAAATATAAGCGTGTTCTGCAAGTTGTGCCGAACCTGGAATGGCTAGTAAATTTGTACTTATACTAATGTTTAAGAAAATTCACTGAGTTGTTAGGTTTTAATGAGCGACCCTTGCGTGCAATTTCGATTCAGTAAAATTTTCTTAGTAGAATAAAGCTACGGACCAACCGTTCTTACGGCCTCATTATAAATGTTTAGCTATATTTTATGCTTATTTAAGTTACTCGTAAATACTTATCTTCGCGTTTAAAAATGAATAGATAATTCTTGAATGGCTTTTAAATTACCTTGCATCTAGGACTGTGATACCACAACTCCCCGAATCCTAAGTTATTTAAATATATAATGTATCATAGGTACTATGTAAATACCTAAGCATGTGTAATAAATGAATGATTGTGATTCCGTTGTTTATTTTCTAAACCCTTTATTATTATTGATGTTTTGCTATGTGGTTTGTTGGGAAAATATGATGTAAGTCAATGAAAGGACAATATTAAAAACAAAAATAATTTCGTAACCTCACTTATGTTTTTATTATTATGATTATTTGTTCTGGAAGTATGTGCTGGTATATAACGTATATTATGGTATAACGATAAAAAGATTTGAAATATATGCTCTTCTCTACCATTTTAAGCACAAACGAATTTTCCAAATTAAATTCTACAGATTACTCTAAGCACTTCAAACCTCTTTGTGTAATTTTTAAAACGAATATTAAACATTACATTACTTATAATCACAGTTTTTCTAAAAAACATTTAAACTTTTTAAAGAGCAGAAAGGCAGGTTGCCTTTCTGCTCTTTTAAAATTTATTACAATTTCTTTTTAATATTGTAACAGACGCATATGGAAATTTGAAAGCTTTCACCAAAACATTCGGATATAAATATGTTATTCCATAATGTTTTTTGTTTTCATCACATCGTACCACGGATTTTTTTAAATATATATACCTACACAGTTTTAGATATAAATCAAAAATTGAGATTAAAATTAAAATTTAAATTAATTGTCGTTTAATGAGAAAGAAGCAAGCAATTAGAAACTTTTCTATAACTCTATTACAGTATTCTTACTTTACAAGCGCGTCGAGCTCCGATTCAATTATCAATGTAAATTGTTGTTTTTTGTTTGCAAAGCTCACTTCGATTTGTATTTGGTAGCAAATAATTTAATTATTGTAATTGTTTGTAAGGACTAGATGTATAAAGTTAATAATTTAAGATAGTACAAATTGGTATTATAGTTCTTAGTTAATTTTCTTCGTTACTGAACAAAGGAATATTTAATCATACAAATCAAAACTTTTTAAAATGAACGCTATTATTTATTGAGAGTGTAGAGTAGACTATGCTACATAAATTAAAACGTTACTTCACTCATGAAGACATTACTAATAACTTGATAGTATTATATATATTTTTCGATTCACGAATATTTATCTATGAGTATGATATTTTTTTCAGACTTTGATTTTCAAATAAATATTTTCTATGATTCAAATATAAATGTCAGCTATTCAGTATTTTCATTTTTCCATAAATTTTACACTGATTCTTTGTTGAACGCTAAAAAACTTTATAAGTAGCACAAAATTAATTTAATTTAATTTAATGCTTCTGAAGACTTCCTCCATACAAAGTTAGAAACTTTACGTCATTATAATAAATATCAGTATAAATATAGAAATTAAAACTAAATTAGCCAAATCCCAAAACTATATCGACTTATTTTTATTGCAATTATATCAAAAATACTTTTCACTGCTTTCATGAACTACTAAGTGTGTATAGTTTTACATAATTTAAGTTATTTGCTCGCTTACATAGAAATCTAAATAACAAGACACTACTCGCTTATTATTAACAGTACGTATAATTTTGAGTTGTGATTTGTAAAGCGGAAATCTACATAGAAAATATTTGTTAAGCCACAAAATTGTGCCAACTTTTTGTGGAGATCCTGTCAACATTTTACTCGTAATACTTCGTTTTTAAGATATCGTTGCGCACACTGAAAATCTCTCGGCATACGAACAACCAGATTCAAACAAAGTTTTCGGCAACATTGTTGATCAGCTGTTGCTCTACAGTCTACATAATATTTACCACAATAACGAGACTTCAACCTGATGACCTAGAAAAATAGCTACAATCTGGTATTTTCTTACAAAAATTTACGAAATCGCACTACGCTTACAACTTAGGATACATTTTCATTTTCACCCTCCCTTTTTCCCTACTTTCTTCTGAGTATGAACTCAAACAGTTGCAAGACCGTCAGTTTTCATTTATGACAACCAGATAGCCAATGCAATTTTTGGTTCAGTGTCGATTGTCAAACAAAATACTGCAATGCAAATAATTTAACCTGTTGCTTATGATAGTATGGATAGATAAATCAATACTCCACACTGTAACACGGATTTACGATTTTATCTAGGTCATGTTCACTTGAGCCAAAACAAAGGGAGTGAAGTGTATTTAGACCTAGCATGTTCTACAGTTGTACGGTATACATAAGTCACATTGATTACAATGTATTTGGAATGGACAAATTGTTAGTCGAGTAATGAACATCAGTTCAATAGTTCTCGGCCATGACTTATTCCGTACTCTACATTCCGAAATAAAACGTTCGTAATGTTGTAACGAATAACATCTTAGAAATTATACTAATGTAGGTATGCATGTAAAATTTGCATTTTTTTAATAATTCTGAATGTTTCTGAATTATATGGATGAAGATGGAAAATTAAGACTAACGAATATGAACTGAATTCATACATAGGATTCAAGTTAATCCTAGTCTATTCTATCTAGGGTATTAAGTATCACAACTAAAAATGAAACAAAATAGTTAGTTGAATGACTTTATTAATAGCTTGCATAAATAATCAGTTTAAATTATGTCATTGTGTCGATATCACAGTCCCAGCTTTACCTATGAGGTACGTTGCACTTACAAGCGAAATTCAGTAGTAATTGCCGCCACCGTGCCTGAAACATAAGTGTTTTAAATTTAAAATTGTTGCACTATGTAAGATGCAATCCGAGCGTTTCACACAATGCTTTGAATATAGAAAGGGCTGGCATTTGCAAAGGTCACGAGCTAATCCTATATGAATCACTTTCTGACGTTCCGCTCGGACACACGAACACGTTTACAATAAATGAAATATTTAGAATACCTCGAATAACGTATATTTATCAATAGAATTACCTGTTTGTTCGTTATCCCAATTACAAGCTTAATTATCATTGCCGAGTAAACAAACACAAATATGTAAATTAAACAGTTTAGTTATGAAGGTTTAAGAAATTGTGCGAAAAGCTGTTCTAAATAAAGACGTTCGAAATTGTACATTTGTTTTTTGCTGGAAAATATATTATACGCAACAGTTAGTATTCATCAATAGAAATTTATTTAGTTACCTAATAGAATTCAATTAAATATAACTTAATTATAAGCTATCCGAAAATATAGGTACAAATTTTCCAAAAATTCTAATGTTAGATGATAGGTAATAAATTTTGATAATTATTATGTTAGTTACAACCCTTGACATAATCTTCACAATCAATACTATTATACCAATAAGCGATATCAATACATTGCTACAGAAACGGATAGGGAAAATATTCACGAGGATTTAAACGTTTAATTTTATTACAGCGACACGACTGAGATGCTCCTATAAAATAACTCAAGCAAAGTTCATCTGTCACATTTAGTTGAGACTTGAGAACGGTATGAATTAATCGTAGCCGCATTCGTTTGTAGCATTTCGTAATCCTTATTTATATTAGTGAATGATCAGTAATTAATAGTTGAAGCGCTCTCATTTACAAGAGGATTTAACAGTGACGCAAATATCATAAATTTTGAATTATCAACATGTTAACGTAGAACATCCTTAATTAAATGGATTAGACGCAAATGTTTTCTTAATTATTGGGTCAATATTCATAGAAATATTCTATAGTATTATATTGTCTGTGTTTATACTATGCCAATCGATTCTGTAAAATACGATTAATATTTGTAAAATTAGCTTTTGCCTAACCTTAAGCCATTCAGCCTAACCTTAATAGTCGCGACAATATATTCATTATTCAAAAAATAAAAATAAAAGTCTAAATTAGCAATATTTTTGAACATAATGTTTCATGCAAAATATAGCTTGTGGATATTTGATATTATTATGCACCAGGCGTTTATAATTTGACAGAATGTTTTTAATCATTAAGCAAACAGGAACATGGTAACAGGAGTAACAAATAAGTGAGAAATCCACCCGTTGTATTTTTCAGTTTTCCTAGCGGACATAAATCCAACAAACAAAAAATCATTCATAGATATCCGTTCCGACACTCTCAATTCATCGGCATAACAAATACGACTGATCATTTATAAATTAAAAAACACTTACGATGGATTTTGCCTATTGAATTCCAGAGAGCGCTGAATGGCTGCAGGAATTGGTGGGGGAGTAGGGAGGTGAGATCCCACGGGATGGAAACCATTTTCATCAGCGGTGTACTGCAGTGAGATCTGTTGGCCATCTGGGGCCGTGTAGGAGAAGCCGCCCTCAGCAGTCACAGCGGGGCCTTCGGGGCCCGGGGCGCGCGGGGCCCCGCTCTCGTGAGCAGATATACCCGTTGGTGTATCATAACTGAAATCGTGACTGCTATTAGCCCAGAACGGAATGCAATTCGTTGTTTGACGCCGCTCGATAAGGTTAAATGCTTTGACTCTTTCGATATTTACATCCGTCAAAAATGTATGAATATTTTTACAAGTTTATTTTATTTGGAAGAGTATTAATATTCATAAGTTAATTCAGCTAATATTTATTATAATAGGGTCATATTACCGATAACGGGTATTGCAATTTAATCATGCCAATTAATTAAGTAAGTAAATATTCAGTAGGTATGCAATGAATAATTTATAACTATTGAAAATATTTCATTAATTAATTATTATTATTAATAAATTCGCAAATACATTTTGGGAATTGAATAAAAATGGACCGAGTTTGATAATTGCGTCAATAATAAATAGTTCATTGAAATGTTAGATTTTTTTGGCTTAACCTTGCATTTTTTAGAGGACGAACGACACTTCACTTATAACTTTTTATTTATAGTTCTACGACAAAAAGTTGCTGGACCAAAATTGTAGAAAATTTAATTTGCAACAAATAATGTCAACAAATTTTTTTTATCAGATAAACAGTTTAAGAGATATATCGTATAAACCATATCTTCCGCTATTTTCAAGATGGTGGCCGTGGGACAAGGGTGGCGACCCCACAAACTTGGTGATAGCTTCACACTAACCCCCTCTACACATTAAAAAAATAAAATTGCGTCCTCTAAGAAATGCAACCCCAAATGTAACTTTTCAATGGACTAAAAAGGATATAATCAATTGCAATAATCAAAACAAAAACAAACGAACAAAACTTTGTCATTTAGGATATAAGAGTTCTAACTCTAATATCCTAAAAGTCCTATCCAATCCTATCCTAAATTGTATAAGCAAATGAAATAAAGTAGTCTACGATATCAATTAATGCTTGATCACCTGAACCGATAGCTCCCATCTCCATTATTAACGTTTTCAAAACGGAAGGGAGCTGCATTGTTTCCACCACTCCCACTGTTGTAGCTGTATCCTGGGAGAAGGTGGTCCAGCCGAGCAGCTGACGTGGTAGCTACCACCATGATTAGACACACCTGTAATATCACTGTCATTGAAACCGAAACATAATATCTAATATTTAGTATTATTTTTATACATTTTCCGTATTATTTTTAACCTATCTTCAGACAATCGGTAATAGGTACAATCGGTACGTTATCAAAAGAAAATTAAAAACTATGCACCTATCATACACTTTTATAATTGTTTTAAAGAACAAAGCTCGTATTGTGTATAATACATTTGTTCAAGCTTTACGGTGCGTAGGCATCAAATTATTTCTAGGCAGATAAACGGATATTGTTATGGAGGTCACAAGTTCATAGTATTGTTTTGAATATCAGCGGTGCTTTGTGCACAGATAATAATATACTATACTAGGGCTAAGCCCTAGTAATACTTGCACGAATCATTTATTCAGAACATAAAGTATGGTTGTAGGAAAATATGAAGCATTAGCCACGCTAAACGGCGAGATAGCAATAATAATAATTAACTAATTCAAAAATGACCATAAACCTAAAGCTATAAAACAAAACAATATTGAATAATATTAATATGTTTGAAAATATTGGTATGATACTAAAATGTTCTGAAAAAAAAACATAATCAGTAATTATTAATTAATTTATTAAATGAAAAGATTATATTGTTGGTAAAGTTGTCGATATTAAAAGAAAAGTTTAAAAGTTTTTTAAGAATATACCAACTAAAAAAAGTATTGGGATTAAACTAATCAGGCCTATTTTTCCTTGTTACTAAAATTAAAGATTTTCTATTTTCCTCCCTTACTCTAATGTTTAGATCTCTTTACGTTATCCGCCAACTAAATCTACGACACAAGTTAAACAATTTAATTATCGTCTTACCAGTTTCGTCATGTTAGTGTTTATCGCTTAGATAGTGTCGATTAGCTTGTAAGCTGCGGCTTAGAATACTGACAATGGGGATGTTCACGTCTTATATCTGTCGAATTTGCCCTTTCCGCGCGTTGCCTCACCTTGCGTGCATTGTTGATCTGCTTAGGAATCTTTGACCCAAGTCAAAAAATTGTGGCGATTTAACGTGATTGGAAAAGCGCAAATTATGTATTGCTTGTGTCTATTTCTTCTGTGTCATTATGCTCGTTAAAAGGAAGAAGGAGCTGGGTACTGGTAGTATTTAAAACAAAAAGAAATATTTTTTTAACAATCTCTTTATGAGTTTGTATAAAAAAGAGCATTTTTTAAATAAACGACTCTACGACATATATTCCGTTATTTGTGCATTATGCTTATTTTTAAGCATTAAGTAACACAATTCCCTTAAATCTGCAGGAAGCTGAACTGATTTGAATTTAGAAAAATATATATATATTTAAAAGAACGCGTTCATTGTTATTACAAATATTGTATGTTAGCATTTTCATTAATCGTTCGAAACTCAATACCATCACACACAGTGAAAAGAACAAGAGGAGTTAATCATATTGCTCAACTAAAATAATCGCGCGACTAACAGTCAGGAAGATAATATTATAGATACAAAGCTTATGACTTAGGCGTATTTTTCTCACGGGATTCATGCGATAGTATGAACTCCGCCCAGGGCACGCCTGCGGCGGTACAAGGTGACGTTCAAATCTGGAATGATTCCTACATTTTTAACGACCTAGGTCCGGTTTGAAGCTAGCTTCGATAGAAGCTCCAGGTTTTGCTTTTGCGTTACATGTTGAAACTCATTACAGTCCAAATGCCTGAAGGCTATACTTTGCGATAAATTAAATTCTGTTTCACAGCTATGCGGTATACCACGCATTATTTATTAATGGCCAATTCTAATTATGAAATATGTTTTACGTAGCTTAAAGTTTATGTTTATTTAATAATTTAGTGCATTATTGTTCCATTTAATAAGCCTGAATAGAAAGGTCAGAACGGAATTCTGTTTAAGATAAGGTTAGGCCCGCCCACTGAGCTTAGTGCTAGGCTACAATCCTCACAAAACAATGATATAAAACCTTTAGGCAATAACCTTATTGGAAGACCAATTGTGTTGAAACTTTATGACCAAAGTTCTAAATTAGAGAACCATCGAATTTTATCTCATGGATTTTAAATCCATATTCTAACCATACTCTACATTTATTGATCTTTATTAAAAGCAAATATCAGCAAAGTTATGATCAAAGACGTCCATATATTAACCACAGAGAGAGACAGTTCTCTGTAGCAGACGTAACTGACATTTGAGTAAAATAACAGAAGGATTGTTACGAGTAATAACGGACCACCAGCTATCGAACGAGATTTATATGCGAGCATTATGCACACGACGTACAATTCATTGAACATTATGCTAATTGGGCGTTTCGAATTATGTAAGCACAAATTATCAGCAATAAAATATTAAGGAAATATTTCTTATTACTTAAACGAATGCTGATGTACCGGTACAAGGTTCATGTTTTTATAATTATTTTTTACTTAAACATCTCCCTCAAATAGCATTGATCTGAGATATACTGGTTTATATCCCTGATCCTGATATGATTGATATCCCGATCCATCTAATTCTAACACCTCAAAATGTGCATGTATAAAAAATAATGTGTCTTCATTCTGATAAAATGACTTAACATAATTGAAAATTAATTGAGTTATATGACAGTAGAAAAATATATAGGTATAGGACAGTTAGATCTCTAGCGAATATTTCCACGACTATCATAGCATTTATAAATATTCATGTTTTACTTTATTAATGTAGGATATAGGACATCCCCAACCCCTGCCTATTTCGTAGGAAGTCTGTTTATTAATATTTTTTGTTATTTTGTCCTGTTCTTTAATACTGACTCAAGTATAAAACAAAGTTCTGCCCACCTCGGTAAGAAAACATTAAAAAGTACTGTTAAAACCAGTACTAATTTTATTTCTGACATGATGTAAGTGATAGAGGAATATATTAAATAACATCCATGAAACATACCAGACATTAATATAATGTATTCGGCAATGGTATGCGACAGCATGCAACAGTCAAATGTAAACAATGCGGAGATATAATACAGCCACATAAATTCCTTGGATTCTCTAAAATATCATCGTTGGCACGGATAACACATATTGAATTAGGAATTCAACTCTCGGCGTAGCAAGTATTCGCAGGTCCTGGAGGTAAACAAATTGCACGGGTAACTATTTTGAGAATACCATGCATTTTCAATTTGCATTTTGAGTATTTTGTAACGTTAATATTTTTCTCCTTTCGTCCAAAGATAATTTTACATTATCTAATTGCTGTGTAGTATATTAAATTTTAAAGTCACCGTTACAGTGCCACGCTACTACATGTTCATCTTAGTTTTTAATAGTTTTAGCGGTTTTCTTTCTTATAGATACTAAAATTACGAAAAGTATCAATGTAAAAAAATTCTACTGAAACGTAATAACTAAATTTACTTATCTACATATACAATATCTCGCATGCACAAAGTATGGAATCGGTGACAAAATACAAAATGCGATGAAAAAATACCCTCTACCACAGACTAATAATATTATACTACGTATACAACCTCTACCTTAGATTAAGGATTGGTCTCCGCGCGCGCGCATAGCGCGATCAATCCTTAATCTAAGCCCTCTACAAAGAATTAAACTCTCGCTGACGCTGTCACTCTACAGCTTTCTTACCTTAAAATTTATTTTTGTTAGAAATACCTTAATTTCGTACCTAAATTTCCTATAGTATATAGTTTTGTCATTTATCTATTTAATTATATACGTATATAAATAATTCCAATGAACATATTATGCGCTCGACTACTCTTAAAATAATATACCTATAACAAATTTCCTGCGAATGAAATTATGTAAAAAATATTCTAGGTTTCATTCAGAAAAATTAGATTGTACGTATAACACCGTCAATGAAAAGAATCTTGTACGAAAGAGGATTCCGTAATTAAATAAGTTTTATCTGAGATGTTTTCGAAGTATTCAACTTTTTATAAACTTCGTACTTAGTGAAAAAGAAAATAATTTACAAAATAATCTTAGCATACCAGAAGTTTAATAAAATATTAGAAACTTTTTTATATTTTATAACATAATTCGAGGGATTACAATATTAGATAGTAATTCAAATCTGCCTTATTGGTCTCTAGTGGTTAGAATAGTCGACTACAGATCGTAAAGTCCAGCTTCCCAGCCCAGAAAAATAATCATCATTTTCTCAGAGAAACGGTTCCAGTAAGCTATGCATTTGCTTAGCTTACTGGAATATACACGTCAAAATTCTCTTATTTAAATTATTCACATGTTTTGTACTTAAACGTTTCATTAGGATGTCAAGAACACTTAACGTTACGGAGCCCGTCGCTACCGAAGTGGGAAACATTTTGACAAGTTCGTGATCGTGTAACAAACGTCTTGTGACGTATAAGCAATCATTAGTACCGAGACATTACATTGTATCTTAATTGTAGCCGAATAAAGTTACATTTATCTTAAAATACTTAATTTATCTTACTTATTGAGATGGATCAGTTCCACTTCCTCCCTGAAATTCATACCTTGGATCGAATTACCTTTTTAAGTTTTGAGAACTAGAATGCACCTGTCCACATAATATGTAATACATATAAAAATAAAAAAACTCTTTTGGAAAAAAAATATTATTATTAAAAATTGGACTTTACCTTTTTTATAATAATAACCTTTTATAGTTTGAATGTAGGTATAGGTGTATACGGCTTTAAATAATCCGACATTGCCACGACATCTTAAGAATATTGTGCATTATAAGATTAAGAATATGCCACGTGTCCGATACGATGGCGATATGACACGAAAATGTCGTTCATATTAACGAGGTACATAGGTACTATAGGATTATCTGCACAGACACTTTTATGGTATTAGATGTTAACATTATTAAGTTAGTTTGTGTCCTCAGTCCTGAGGATAAATAAAACGCACTTTATAAAATTTTATAGCCAATAATATGTAGATATTTATATCTTTATACAGAGATATTTTATAAATGTTGTGCAAATTGGTAACTACATTACCCACTCTTATTTGTATATAAATAAAATATCAAATGCAAAAGTTTGGAACGTTTACACTGATTGTGAATTCTCCAGGCACATGGCGAATAATAGGTATGAATCAAACGAAAAAAGAACGTGAATAATTCCAAAGAAAATTCTGCATGAAATTCTTGACACTATTATTTTCGTATGTATATTAGAATGGTTCACAACATTAATATATAATTAATAACTGAGATGGTTAATATAATCTTCCGGATTACCATAAACAGGCGGGCCCCGCTGAACTATATCATATCAATGATTAACACTGTTTCGAAACACGGAGGAAATGTCACCATAATTCCAACGCCTTAACAGCAGCACCTCCTTAAAAACATTCGCAGTTGTAGCAGTCGACTAAAACTTACCATAAATCTCACGAACTAAATCACCTTAACATATCGTTTCATACCTCAAATCTTTCGCACACATCCTCTTTGATGTACCTCGGAGTTCAGTAACGTCCGGCAAGCTGCCAAAGTATTACCATAAAACAAAATTGCTAGTGATGTACCGAAGCGGTTAACCTTTGGCAGATGAAGAATTTATAGCACATAGTCACTATTTAACAGATCGCTTTAACAGCTGTACAATGTACCTACGTTTACAAACATAGTACTGTTGTTAGTAACTACACATCGCAGGATATTAAGTCGCATTTATGAAATTATATTTTTCTTTCAAAAAATTCAACTTTCCTGTTCCTATGACCTTTTCCGAACATCGGAACATATAAAAACTTTCTAACATGTTTCTATTGTAAATGTTTCACATGTTTCAATTTCACACAAAAGAGCAATAAACATCGCTAAGATTTTTGTAAGTAGTAAGATAGAATAAATGTTTTGATAGATGTTATTTAACTGATAAACATTTTGCCGACACGCAGTCCAGACGTAAATCTGCAAAATGCTTTCCAATACAAATTGTATACAAGGCGATATACTATAACTACATAGTGAAGCTAAATGTTAAAACATCCATTACTCCTGCCTCTTATTAAAAACAAATCATAAATAATAATGAGCCTGAGCGGTTTTTCCGATACGTTATCTAAATGCTTGAACACATTGATACTGCGCATGTGTGGATACAGTAATAAATAAACGAAAGGATGAGTCATGTAAAGCTTGCCTTCAGAAAGATTTGCGCTTTAAAGCGTTTACATATATAAATAGCCGGGTTGAGGTTGACATAGAAATGGCCACTATAAAAGATATAGGTAGAATTGTATATTTTAATATAAATAAGGCAACTTTGAGTTGGACGACTCGAAAAGTGATAAAGGATCGGAAATGGCTATTATTGCAGAAAAATCAAAAAGCTTTCAAACTATTCTCTGATATAATTTAAATATCAAATCCATATCAAGTTCTATTACAAAAATAATCTCTGAATACTTAATACAATACATGAAAAAAGACGATTATGGATTTTCACACATACGTAGTACGTTTGTATACAGAAATGTCTGCTAATAGACTAAAATGCTCATATCTATACGCTAACAAATTCAGCATACAATTAGATTGATTTAAATATATTGTAGAATCTTTCTTATTATGAAATGGCAAAAATTCGCAAAAACAAAAGGATACTTTTGTTTTTTTAAGCCTTTTTTCTAACTTCTGCCCACCGTCCGTTATTTTACAAGAAATATCCATCTAAGTTGGAAAATTGTCATTTATTTAATTATTGTATCAAGACCTTAATCAAGACATTCAAAGTCAAAAGTTTGATAAATTGTCCAAAGAACGTCTGCATTTATTATTTATTTATTGTTTTACTCTCGTGTATAACTATTTATATTTTGTTAAGTGTTAATAACATCTATAAGATCTTTTAATTACCTAATAAAATGAAAATATACCTAGAAATAGAAGCAATTTCTTCTTATAGTACCTACATTTTGATACCAGCAACTTTATTTCTAAGGTGAGGTATTCACGAGAGAGCCACTTTAAAGTGAAATTTACCGAAATCTTCTGAAATTGCCTTTAGTCGTAGTTAGAAACAATATGAAGGTGGATTCATTTATAAAATATATTATATGTAATTATGTTTGTTAAGTAAAGTTTTCTTTTATAATTCTAGAAAGATAAAACACATTAAAGAACATTTTACGAACATTAAGTGCCATAACAATTCGCACTTAAGTAATAGACACCATTTCTAACAACTAAGTAAAACGATAAATTATTATTGTTGATATGATGTCAAAATGTATTAGGACTTATGCCTCTAACATTTGTTTATAGAACAAGAAGTCCTAACAAATCAATAACACATTCATTCGTCAAAGATAACTGAAAAGAATTTGCGAGGATGCTATTAAAATCATCCAGTCGTTTTGACGTTTGAAATATGAAGGTCTCTATATCCCATGTCAACCCATATCCTCAAGCGGCCAAAGCTATAAATTACTTTCGAATATCTTAATTTAATGCATGATATGTTATGGATAAAGGAAGTAGAAAAGTATATTTGGTCGACTTTATTACTTCGTATAAGACTTTACGATTTCTTTGCCTTTGTCGTATTTCGTAAAAATTAACAACATATCGCTTACATGCATTATGCAATAAATTTTTAAATATTCATAAAAACTATTAATAATTCTAAATTTGTTTTCCTAATCCTATTGTATTTTCGTAATCCTTTCATTGCTCATATAGTATTATCACAAGTATTATTTAGTATTGCATTTTACAAATAGCAAAATTTTTTATGGAAAGTCTATAATAAAATCAACATAAAAATATTAAAGTAATCAAGACTGGAAACGGCCTATACCATGATGCTTCCGTACGTATCAATATCAATGTACTACGAATCGACAAGCTTTTTGGCTCGGCTCCAACAAAACGATCAGGCGTTACCGTTTTATGCTAACAAACACTAACTGAATTTATGGAACTCCTGGGAACCGCAGACCGGCTTTTTAATACTTGCCTCCTATTATATTTTATGTGAATAGATTTAAACCATGTTTGCGTCTATGTTCCCGCCGTATTTCGAGATCGTTCTAGACACTCTGTCTTTGAATATAACCGTAGTATGACTCCACGCATTCATGATGAACACATTTGCTTAGCAACATCAAACATGTTGTATCTAAATGTTGAGGAGTTGATGTAAGATCAGCAATGTTTTTGAAAACTTTGTTTAAGTGGTGACGCTCCTAAGCAATAAGCAGCAATTATTAAAAATAGAAACTAAAATTATTTCTCTTTTGAAATTTACAAAATAAATGCGCTCTATTATAGATAATGATTATTATAGATATTTAAAAAGTTGTGCGATTTATCTTAGCTTATAAAATATACATACAATGTTATTATGGTGACAAATGACAATGAACATTGAACGCAACAGGAAAGTTAAAAATGGTTATATTTTCTCTACTATAAATATAGCATCAAAAACTTTTTCTCAGCAAGCATGACAGGAGAAAATTGTAACAAACAAGAACAACAATAAGAATAGGTTGACCCAGATTCCTGATAGAACCCTTTTTTTACACACCATAGTTAAATTCAAATATTTGACAACCTAAATTGCTTGGTTTATTTAGTGCGATTTTCTTTTTGTCCGCGGAAAACGCTGTTGTGTATGGTTTTTGGTAAATTATTAGAAGAAAAAAATTTAATTAGCTCTGTGAAATTGATTTAAAAGATAAGGTTACTTATTACAATGAGGAATTGGTTTACGTAAGCGTGAGTCTCTTATCTTTTCCTGATTTTAATTTGAGGTATAGAGTTGTACAATTTTACGTAATCCACTACGACAATAATTTTAAGACAGATAAGAATGTTATGTAACTCTATTGTTATATAGTTGTTAAAGATTCCACTAACGATGCTTTGTTGACGAAAAAGAATGCATAAATCTTAAAAGATAGCAAAACCTAACATGTTATTTGATGAAAAGCAATAAGCAAACTATTAATTTGTTTAAGTAAAGTTAAATTGCCTTATTGTTATGTTAAATTAACGTAAGAAATACATCATTGCAAGATATGTTATAGGTATATTGCAAGCGATAGAATTAAAATAAGTGTAATTTCCTAAGATACCATTTACCATAGCATTGACCACGGATAATATAATACTAGGTGTATATTTATAATGCGATAAAATACTTACATGATGCGTTATTGTCTATTACAATGAAGTTTTGCGGAATATACGAATTGCAATGCAATGTAGAGTCATTCGAGTGAGAAGTTGATAGTCAAAGTCTACATACTTCTAAAGTCGTTTTCCAACAACAAATCAATCCATACATTGCTCGTATATTTGTATGAGAATTCCTTCCTTTACCTATCTTATGAAATAGCTTTTTAATTTTTATGTGCACATGAGTGGAAAGCGTCCGCGACATTGTCAAGGCCGCGAAGCCGGCGCCTACGTTCCTTCTACACTGCAACGAACGTACTACGAGTACACTGGACCACACTAGGTGAATTTGTGTCTAGTATTTTGTATGGAAAATATTATTTATATATTTCTATTCTTTAAAAAAATGTTTATAAAGAATTGGAATGTTAGAAAACTAAAATGTCAAATTCAAATACTTATTATTTCAACAATTGTTCTTCCATCTGTCTATTTTTACACCATAGCGGACTTTAACGATTTTATGATTATGATTTATGATATTTGTTATTAATTTTGTCCTTATATTTATACTCATAACATTTGCAAGGCATTGTTTTATATCTATTCATTCAAGAATTTTAAAGGTCCAATTCATGAATTAGGCATTACTGAAACAACCCCATTCGGAATAATTGTATTCCCAATCTACGGTCCATTAATTTATTTAAACTTAGTAAGTAATTTAACAAATTAAATGCCTAAGCGAGATTAATTCGATTCAAAGCTTGGAAATGTCATGGAAATGAACATTTATCAAATTCAAACAACTTTGGCCCATCAACATCACATAAAAACTAATAACTTTTTAGACTGAATGACTCCCAACTTTTTGACGATGCCCCGAATTATTGATTTATCCCTAAAACCAAATTACCACGTGTAAGCCGACAATGCATCAGTGTTAAAGTTACATAAGTAGGCGAATGCGTTCAGACGTTCAGTTGCGCAAGCGGCAAGCGCGTCCGGGTGCCGTAACGGTCCGCACAATCCGGAATGCCGTCGATTCGACGCGCATCGCTATTGCTTCATCCACCGCACATTTTTGAGCAACCATGCGCCATAATGTAGAGCTGTCAACTGGAATGCCATATCAGTCCGAGGAAGCAATAAAATCTTTTGATAATTACGACCAAATGGTTTACATTTCCTTCTCCTCGCTTTCCTGTACTATCATGCATAGCAATATCAAACAGAACAGAGGAATCTTATGAACCACAAAATAATACTAACATTTCATATACATATTATATACATCCTTATAGAAAATTAATTGTTACCTAAGTGTATATTTTTTACACAGTCAGAAGGGTGCATCGCTTTCAGGACCTACGCGTCAACCCTCACAAGTAGTAGCATGACTGCTGCATTACGTAACCTTAAGGAAGTGTTCTTGAAAAAAATCGTTTTATTAATTAAACGTTCATAAAGGATATCCCCGAAAGCTGAAACGTGTACGTCATCATTTCAATATAACAGAAGTTGTTAAATAAGCGGACTTCTAAGAACATTTTAAATGTCTGAATAGACGAAAAGGTATTTTTCATCTCATCCGTCGCATTAATGTTTAAATACAGAAGGCTTTATCATAAAATATACTCCTATGAGAACTAAGCCTGGACCGCTGATTCTTCTGTGAGATCAAAACGTGATCTCCATGGTACTCTACTTACACAAGGATCTTTATCTCCGTACTGCCACGGTAGTATTTGCCATCTATTATTTATACTTCTCACAAAGAGTTGTTACACCTAACAATATCAAACTTTTAATATTATTTCCACAAACAAAAGAATAAATAAAACTAATGTTATGATGAAATGACCAAGAGTTACAAAAGCATTACATAACAATTACGTAGATATTTTTCCCAGAACAATTGACATTGCATCTTATTTCAGAAACATGCTGCAACCATGTTATAGATGATACATTTATGCAAATTAAGGCTGTATTCATAAATTGATTTGAGTTACGGGATCGCATGCCGTAACCGTTACCTCTTTAACTCATAATATAATGACCTTAAATTTCCCAATTATTCATAATCAGTCACACTGAGCCCGTTTATCAGGCTTTAGAAATAAATGCAAAGTCACAGCCATTATTTAAAATTTGTATTGTTATATTTGAATAGATCACAGAATGTCTTAAAGACATATGAATCTGTGTCCCAGATATCACTTAAAATTTTTATGTCGATTTTTATCTTGTAAGGAATGAACAATAATTGATTACGATTAGGTAGAGAAAAGATACCTTCTAGTGACTATTAAATAAAAAAGAATGCATTAAATAGTTTATGAGTTATCTTTTATTAGACTTTTAATGCTTCTAGATTTAACTTTCAAAGAGTTTCAAATTAATTATTATCATTGTATACGCAATTTATATTAATTATCAAATTATACGCAATTAATTTATAATTAAACAATAAGTATTTATTACAACAACAACTACTACAAGATATATAAATTAATCAATTAACGCCTTTGCATTGTGTTATTACGTGAAAAAACAAATGCTCTAAGGAAAAAACAAATAAACCTTTGCGGATACCAGATTATTCATGTTCCAAATACTGTTTCTAGATTCACTTATAGATGTATGATCCTGTCCTACATAATGTCGGATTTCATAAAACAACCAGGAAGGCGTCTTAAGATTTCACCTTCCATCGAGTTCTCGCTCAACTAAATTACTGAACATTTCAACCCAATTACTTGTGGCTCCTTCCTACCTTGATTACCTATATACATAATAAAAGCATGCGCTTTGTTGTATGTTTACTAAATTTGTTAGATTAGTATCTTTTTCTATATAAAACTATTAAAATTTTTTAGGAAAATGTATTACGCGTCAATCACTCCTTTAAAAACATTTGGATACATGAGTTCCCAATCACTAAGTATTTATAAATTTTAATTTATTTACGAGCAATTTCGATCAATCATCATCAATCTAAATTTGTTGCGTCGAATATCATCACGTTACGAGCTCCTCGTTTTCCTTCGTGTGTTGTGCCATACTATTATTCAATATTATCATAATTTAAAGCGTAATAATTCGCAACAAATTATGCAACGCCGGTAGCTGAGGGACTTCCATAACACAACATAATGAGCGGATACGACTTGCACCTATCACTTTCGACTCTCTTTTGCATATTTCAAAAACGATATTGTTCTTTATTATAATTAGGTAGCTTCCTGCCATCTTCTTATTGAAACGGAATAAACACATTTAATATTCAAATATTATGAGAAAAACCGTTTAGTTACTTAATACGGACACGCAATCGGAAGCTGCAATCCCATGATTTAAAAAATTACGTTTAATCGTAATTATTTTGGAACAGCATATCAGTTATCACTCAATTTTATTATTAACTAACTTTTATTATTAACTAACTATTTACACTTTAAAAAATTTAAATGTACTGTTTGATCGTAGAAATAGTACCGAAAATATATTCCATAAGTATATCGAGGTATACTCCATAAATTCTTATTTATAATCACAATGGACAAAGCGTTCTAGCTCCCATTTTCAGGTTATTGACTTCCTGTGTAATTGGAGTTGTTTAGGCGCCATTTATTGTTAGAAATAGCTACTATTATTGGATAATTAGAGAAGTACTATGTACTATTGCTTAATTATTATGTCTGTGCTATGCTGCTGTGTCTGCTTTCCTATAATCAAGATATAAAGGGTTATATAAATTTTAAATATATTTATTTCAATCTGGTAGATATTTGTTTCTCATTATCATCTCATTTTAATTCAGGAGTTCAATAAAGGGTTAGTTATTTTTATTTTGGAATATTTTAGGAAATGTGATAATAATTAACACTGTATACCTAACACTTTTATAACATTTTAACATTAGAAATTCTGGAAATGTGTGTCAACGTATACCACCTTTTTGTATTCCATCCATATCTAAATATGTAACAAGGAAAACATGTGGTAACTATATAGAAGAGGATTGATTGAATTATTTTCCAGGGAAACAAACTGGAATGTTTTTTTATATCAGTAGATCTATCGACCTTCTTGGTAGCTTTATTCATATGACAATTATTGACAAGAAGTCTTGGGTATAATCCCAGGACAAGACTAATATTAAAAAATCTTATTTCAATATTTAACCTACTGGTTATGGTAGGTACCTAAGTGCAAATTTTATGTGCATTGCATAATTTACTGATTTTTACCACGAATTAAAAAGCCATTCGTTATTATAACTAAAAAGAACCAAATAGCGTAAAGTTTACATTGTAAACAGATACTAAAATGAAATCTTTCACAGCTATAAATACTTAACAACAATAATATCAATTTCAATCCAGTTATATAATACTCTTCTAAAGTCTGCTTTCTACTGCATTGTAACAAGAGACAAATAATGTTTAACGCATATTTAACGCGATTTCCAATAATCACGGCCTAAGATCATGAGTCAAGGCTTCATAATAGTATCTCAATAAATATCTCGGGATTAAAACAAGTTCTTACAATTTGCGGTTAGTTCCACGGTCGTGAGTCACTCAAGTAGTTGAAAGAAACGCTGCCTTTCCTTAACAAACGTTCGTGCAAGAAAGAGAGGCCACTTTCCTGATTATGCTAAAAAATGTTCTGGTAGGTGACTGTGGTGACTCAACTAGCTCCGTGTATCATTTAAAACACATTACCTGTTAACCTGTGGGACGATAAGTTAACGACGGCACCATGTCGTAGGAAACTTACGACGGATTGTCTTCTAATGCAAACATTGTTACTAGCCAACGATGTGAGTAATAAAGAGAATATTTATAAATAAGCAAGATTATAAAAACAATTAGGTTAAGACGTATGATTTTCTAAGCGCATACTGTCAGAACAGTTAATTTGATTAAAAGTTTTGAAACAATTTTGATACCCAAAAACCTTAACACAATATAAATCTACATTTATCTCCAGTATTTTGTAATTCTAAGCTCGGAGTGGAGTGATTAACGATTTACAAAATGCATCTCTACATTTCGCTCTCGTACACCGAAGCTGGGTCAGTAAGTCTCAATTACGCAAATGGAAAAAAGGAAAATTTAGACCGTCACCTGAACTGTGCCTGAACTGACCCGAAAATGGGTCGAATGCGGCGTGTATCAACAGGTAACACAGTTTACATCCCGTCGACCATGACCCAATTCTGGCGTAGGATTTATTGCCCTCTTTATTTGTTTAACGACAGATAATCCCTTTGCTCCGAAATTTAAACGATTAGGATTCATTACAGGACATTCAGATTACGCTTAAGCTGGCGATAAATACTAATTTCTCAAATATTCAGAAGGTATAATTACACTGAAATTAAATAATCATAAAATATATAAGTATGTTTTATTAAGAACCACGATAGATTCAATCGGATTATTCCATGAAATACAGCATAAGAAATTTATGTTTGTTATTTGTTTTATGAGTTTATTTTGTAAAGCAATCTGCTGTCTTCCTTCATCATTCATTACCTAACCTTTTTCATAATCTCTAAGTTACATATCGCTAACGAATGTTTGTCCTCAAACGAAAATTTTAATTATTCAATTACTTTCTTTACCACTGACCTATGTGCAAGCTGTAAATCATTAACTGACATAAAATCAAGAAAGTGAAACTGTGCCAGTAAACAATTTTCATAAAAAAGCTCAAAATTAACAGTGCGTATAGTTTCTGTTTATTTTTGCTTGTTAAGACTAACAGAGAAGTTCATAGCTTAGTTAGTTTAGAATCGTTAAAACGGTGAAAACTTAACGGATTGGTTTTATGAGAATCTATAATTAACGAACCGACAGCTTCTAATTACAAACCAATGCTCTGTAAATTGCTAATAATTTGAAATAAGTTACCTATATTTGAAAAATATGGCAAATATTTATAATGTTTAAATCAGAAAAGATTAAACTACTAGAATCAGAATATTGGCCATTGAAAGCAAGTCAAATAAAAATCGTATATATAATCGCGCACTAAACTAGAAGTAATAAAAAGAATCGCGGTAGTTTTAAGGCAGATAACATGATTGTAAAAGTTGCACACGTGGGCACTGACGCACGTTACTTCGAGTTTGTAAACACGGTGTCACGTGACTCGTTGAACCTTTATTTTAGACTTCTCATTCATCGATATAATACTATTGTTGTAATAACGTAGCAAGAACGTATTATAGTGTAAACTGTAACCAATACAATGGCTTGTGATGAAAATGTGTGTAAAGTACCTAATACATAGAATGAATTGATTGTATGTTTGGCGTTTGCTACGTAAAAGCTCTTAAACTTCTGAAGGCATTATAAAAATTATTGAGTTAAGAGAGAAGTTGCAAAATTATTCGAAACTTAAACTATATCCAGAGCATGTTTAGAAATTTTCACTTTAAAATTGTTTGTGTACATAGCAAAAGAACAATAGGAGCTTTCGCAGTGCGCACGCATGGGAAGCGACAAATTTTCCTCACTTCTTACTCGTACCTCGTACCCATGTTCGTACACCATGACCGACGTTGACGGGTAGGTACAGTACAGTTCTATGAACTTTGAAATACAAAAATCCAACCTCAATTGTTTCAACAGTCTTTCAAGAGTCTGGTTGAATTGCAACAAATAAATAATATTACAATTTAAATATTAGGTCATCCTTTACTACCAATTCAATAAAATCATTAATTTAGCGATATTTTTTTTTTTTTTTTTTTTTAATCTTTATTTAATACGAGAGTTTGATCATACTTGATCATGTCACTCTCAAAAATAAAATCAAAACATAAAATAACAGATTATTCTAACAGTAAAACATAATAATTATCTAACGTCTACTTAAACCTAAGGAAACAATTTTAATTAATTTTCTTGCTTCATTTGATGTCGGACAAGCTAAGATACTATTACAAAAGCCTAAATTGAACCGACAATCAAATAATTCCTTCCTCTCTTCTTCATTCCGGACACATTCCATCAAAATATGATATGTATCTTCAATTATACCACAAAGGCTGCAATTAGGGGAATCCGACAATTTCATGAGATGTGCAAATCTATTTAATGGAATGTGTCCAGATCGTAACCTCAAGGCTAAAACAACTTCTTTCCTTCCCATATTGGCATTGTCAATCCAAGCGCACCTTGCTAATGTGTTCTGTATGGTCTTATACCAAACTCCCTTTGAGAGTGATCTTTCATCAAAATATTCTTTCCACAAGTTAACACAATCCTTTTTTACTTCATTAAGCAATTCAGTATAAAATGGTATAAATTGAGTTTGTTCTCCATATTCAAAAGCCTCTTGGGCTAGTTGATCCGCTTTTTCGTTACCGTCAATACCAATATGGGAAGGAATCCACTGCAAAACTACCTTTCTTTTATCTGTATTCAATTTACAAACCAAACTAAGGATCATGTAAGCTACCGGAAGGCCCCGGCGACCCGAGGTGCAAAGAGTCACATGCTGGAGCGCACTTCTTGAGTCTGTCAGTATAACATATCTTCCATCTCCTAACGAATCGACATACGATAAAGCCTCAGCTATAGCTAATAATTCTGCGTGCATAATGGACATATTTTTATTATTTATAGACAGCCTAATACACTCTTTATTACTTGAATTAAAAAATGCTACTCCAATACCACTCTCAGTCTTCGATGCATCTGTAAATATTTTTCCATAAGACCCATACGTTTGGTTTATAAACCGAATACTTACAAATTTAAGACTTAAAGGGTGATAGTAAGCTTTTGGTTTGTCTATTTTCTTTATATGTGGTATAATTAAATTACTTATATCAAGATTGCTTACCCAAGTTTCAAGTTGGAACTGTTCCATCTTAACACTCTTTATTACCGATACCGACTGTAATTTTTCGTGAATAGATAATAACAACGGCCTTCTTTTGTTTCTCCAATACCGATTACTTCCAACTTCAGCCAATTTATTAATTAACTCAATAGTCTTATTATTTGTAAATGAATTACACTTTAACCAAAACTTACTTCCCAAATATCGACGTCGAATATACAATGGACTCAAATGGAGTTCGTTTTCCATAACGTGAATTGCCGTACTTTTTATAAAGCCTCCTATAATCCTCAAAAATATATTCTGTACCTTATCTAGTTTAGACAACTGTGACGTACTTCCACTATCATAGAGAAAGCTAGCATAGTCACATCTACTCCTAACTAGAGATAAATACAATCGTCTTAGATGTTTTGGATGGACTCCCCACCCTGCACCCTGAAGAGCTCTGAATATATTAGTGAACTTGAGCATCTTTTCTTTTACATAATCGATATGTTTTGACCATCTCAAGGATCTATCAAAACACACCCCTAAATATTTCACGTTATCAACTACTTCGAGTGCAGTCCCATCCACAGTTAACTTAACAACATCTCTCCTATAACCAGACTTAAACAGACACACTTTACTTTTAGCTACTGATACTGTTAATCCCAAATACTGAATAAGAACTGAAAACTTATTTAAAGCTGCCTGTAATTCACTAACTGCCGTACCTATGCTACTATTAGTTACAAACATAACAAAATCATCCGCATACTGAGATATTCCTAAAGTTCTAGATTGTAATTCTTTACACACGTTTATTGTTGCTACATTAAATAATAAAGGCGAAAGCGGGTCTCCCTGTGCGAGCCCTATGTTTGTGTATCTATAAAGGTCATTGTTAAAATTAATAACACGAAGTCTCCTATTCTGCAAAAAGTTCCATAAATAATTACATATTTTAGTTCCGGCTTTTACATTTTCATCTAAAATTCTTAAGAGAGATGTAATATCCACGTTATTGTATGCATTTTCAATATCAATGAAACAAGCAATGGTTACGGAACCATTTGACAAACCTATCTGAATTTGGGTGGTTAAATTAGAAAGACTATCTAAACAAGATTTCGTCCTCCTAAAACCAACAACACTATCATTAAACATGGAATGGTATTCAAGATACCACTCGAGCCTATTCTTCAAGATGCAGTGAAAAAGTTTGCACAGGCAAGATATAAGAGAAATCGGTCTTACTGTAGTTTCGGAGTTTGAGTTCTTTTGGGCTTTTCGTATAGGAAAAATATTAATATTATGCCATTGTGATGGAACAAAGCCTTCACAAAAAAAGCGATTAAAAAGTTCAAGCAATATAACCTTCGCGTTATCAGGAAGATTTTTAACCATGGAATAGGATATTCCATCGTTACCCGGACAACTATCTTTAGATTTAATCGCATTTTCAAGTTCCTGTATCGTTAAAGGGGTTTCAATGTGTGAATTTGATGAGTAAAAATCTGGTTTCAAGTTACTGACATAATCAGGACATAGATTTTTTAATAAGGTATCAGCTGCTTTTCGGTCCACATAATATGTTGTTGGTCTACGAAAACCTTTAAGCCATCTCATTCTTTGCCACATTTCAGTTGAACTTATATTACTACTCAAGTCAGAACAAAATTTTTGCCAGGATTCACATTTTGCTTGGCGCATAAGCTTTTGACTTACTGCAACAGCATTTTTGTACTTATCAAAATTAAGAGGAGTAGGATTTCTGCGAAAACATCCCAATGCTAAACGGCGTTCTGCCACTGCCTTAGATAATGTGGCACTCCAGTAAGGTTTGGGTTTAAAATTGCGGCTTGGATCTAAATTAATTTTATAATTTGGAATATGAAGATCAGCTGATATATCAATAAATTTAACAAAATTGTTGTAATCATTTTGTAAGCTATTTGTAAATTTGAACTCAACAAATAAGTCTTTTAGACAATTTTTATACATAGGCCAGTTAGCTTTTTTATAATTTCTGCGATAAATATTATTAAATGAATAATTTACAAAGCCAGAAGAGAGTTTAATTACGTAATGATCACTACCTAAAGATTCATTGAGAACGTTCCACGTGAAATGCATTGCAATATCCGACGTCGACAAAGCTAAATCTGGAGACGATTGCTGCAAAATTTCATCAACCATTCTGAAACGAGTCGGTCTACCATCATTCAACGTAACAAGATTTTTTTCACAGCAGGCGTCAAAAATATTATTACCTCTACGATCAGTTTTATAAGACCAAGTACTATGATGTCCATTCATATCACCTAAAATGAGTGCATTACTTCCTTCCCGTGACAACAATTCCATCCAATCATGTAAATCAGTATTTACAGATGAAGGACAGTACACCGACACGATATTTTTCAAAAATGAACAGTTAAAAAGACTTACTTGTAAAATTTGAATACCTTCATTAGAAATAGAAGTAGGCCTCACGCTTGCCTTAATCGACTTATGAGTCAGAATGGCTACCCCCCCATAACCATCACTTCGATCACAACGAAATATATTGTAATCTTTAATATGAATCACTTCATCCGGCTCCAACCACGTTTCATTTAATACTGCAATATGAATGTTTTCTTGGGTAAGCAAACTTTCTAATAGAACAATCTTAGGTTTTAAGCTTTGACAATTCCATTGAATAATGTTTAATTTTAAATAACAGATTTTATCCATTGCTAAACTTAAATACACTATCTACAATGTTCTTAACTAACGGCCAATCTGATATGTTCTCTACCATCAAAAGTATAATCCATTCAATGCATGTTTGTATCAATTTACTTATTTTAGCTTGCCAACTAAGTTTATTCAAAAATACTATATCTTTCAGCTTCAATAACAACTCGCTAAAGTTAATTCTATCACTAGATGCCGCCGGCTGATCTTTTGGTTTTTCGTCTTTAATCTCTTGCTCCGATGCCGATGATGAAAAATCCCAATCCAATACCGAATTCTTTTGAAAATTATTTCTGGTTTTTATTCTTCTCTTTTTAGGTACAGCTTTCTCTTGTTTTTGTTCGTGAATTTCAACTTTTGTTTTAACAATATCGGCATATGAAGGAGTATTGTCGGAAACTTTAATCGGCGTTGGAAATATATTAGAATTTAAATCAGGTGGAGGATCTTCAGATTCTTTTTCGGGTTCAATCGCTGTTTCGGGTGCAACGTAAAGCGTGAGAGCTTTTCTATAAGTGCAACTAAAATCTGCCATTATGTCACGTATTTTATGTTCTTTAATATACATCGGACAAGTTTTAGAAAGCGCCATATGCTTACCACCGCAATTAATGCATTTGAACTCCATTGTGTCGCAATTGGCGTGATATCCACCGCATTTAGGGCACACTACTTTCGACGACGGGCATCTTTTGATCGTGTGACCTAGTCTCCAACATTTTCGGCACTGTGAAACCGAGTGTACGTATTTTTCTACGTCTACCCTCAAACCGTCTACATAAACGCAGGGGGGTCTATACGATCCTTTAAAACATAAACGAATGGTCTCGCAAGGTTCCCAATTGTCTCCTTCTCTCCGCCTACATCTTTGAACAGACACTAACTGGGCCGGGTAATCACATTGTACTCGACTCTTTATTTCTTCATCATTTAGTTTCAATTCAACATTTCGTATCACTCCATATGTATAGCTAACTTCCATGGCCTGTTGTACTTTAAAACCCTTTTCTTGTAGGTACGTTGATGATAATATTTTATCAGCATGGGAATTTTCGGTAAATTCAATGCGAATACGATATGGATTCAGATATTTTATTCTTATTACATTAGATATATTAAGCTCTTTAAACAACTTAGCCAGTTCGAATTGCTTCGGCATTTTATCTGGGTGGGATACATAGACTTCAATTTTCTCATTATTAGTATTTCTCTGCTTTTTTTCCTTCCCTTTTACAACTTGCCACTCATTTTCATCCTTTTCTCTCTCCCTTTTCCTCTCTCGTCGAACTCCCATAATACCATCATCTTCGATATCATCAGATTTTTTACAAAGTTCTATAGCCGTCTCCATAATTTCGTCCCGCAAAATATCACTATCATTACCATCAATAAAGTCTTTCCTAGAAACCGTCTCTTCATATTCACTCGCACACACACTGTTACTGTCCGCATGCGACATGCTGGCGCCGTGCGCTGTGCACCGTCGCGCTCGAGCGCGTCCGAGTTTATAAACAAAGGCAAAAACAAAATAATATCCCGCAAAGAAAACTAGACGCGACCACTCGCACGAACGCCGCAACGAGACTCAATTTAGCGATATTTGTAAAAGTTTTTAAGAGTCAGGTATTAAAATGTTACTATGGTTAAACAGCATACTCAAATTTCGTACAAATCACAAATCACTTCCGATTTCATTATCCATGTTCATAACCAGTTTGACTTCCACTTGACCCAGCTGATTGTTTTCACCAATCCTAATAGATACTTTTCAAATTTTTACATATCCATGGTTGACTCAGCATGATCCTTTCTCTCGATGACTAATAAAATCAGCAGGTATTTGATAACGCGAGACACGCGGCTTGTCGGAAGGTGTGCGCGCGCGCCTGCTTCTCGCACCCGCGCGCACACGTGCCGGCTAATGCCAATTAACACGTGTTGCTACAGATTAACTCATTAAAGTAATTTCGCTTTAATTAAACGATTTTTTTTCATCTATCCACAGATGCCTTGGCAATAGGCTCATTATACCTACTTTATGGAATTCATGGAGCTTTTTATCATCGTTTTTATATAACATATTTTGTTAAAAAATACATTAATCTGTATTTTTATCAAATAATTAAAAAATTACTATAGTACTCTGTGCTGAGGAAAAATCACCTGACTTCAATTTCATGCCAATATATCCTCAACATTCAGTGGATACGTCATAGTTTCAGCGGCATGTTTAATTGATCAGCGCATGTAGCGCGACGGATTTTAATATATTCTGATGAACTGGAAAATTCTAGAACAAACAAAAACTAAATATTATCTTAAAACTACATAATATTCTGTTAATCAAGTTACATTAAAATATAATAAGCAATTTTACAATAATCTGCAGCCTTAGATTACAATATATGCATCAATGTAGAATGGTAGTCTATATTGATACTATGTATGAATAAATTCATGGAAATGCAATACATTAAAAAGAATTAAAACAAAATAAATACACATGTAAAAATTATTTCTTTACACAAGTAAGTTAAAGTTGATTGAAGGATTTCTAGAGCTACTGATTTTATTCGTTTTAATTTATTTATTAACCGCGATTCATATTAAGAAAAGTCGAGAAAAGTTTGTCCTCGCATATAATACCGAAGTGATGGCTTACTATAAATAAACCTATTTCTAATCTTCATTAATATTAAGAATAAAATAGCAGACGCAGTAGGGGCACTAAAAAAGAACATCCTGGAACAGAGTTAATCAAAGTAACAATATCTCAAGGATATTTAGGATCATAAAACAAACAATCACACAATACTTAAGATTGAATTGCCCTTGATCAGTAAATTATATTAAAGGTGCTCGTTAAAAATACATCAAGTTTACTTTATCAGTTAAACACGATATTGAGACACGATAAAACTTTGTACCACATATTACTTTTATAGTATTGAAATCAAGCTGCGAATGATTCAGAGAAGTTTATTTGTCATAATATCAATTGATAGAATGAGGTTTGTATATATCATTCTTGAGTGTTTGATGAATTACATGCGTATTGCGTATTATTTTTGTGCGCGATGTTGCTGTGATATGACTGTCTTATACATATTTCGAAGTGTAATTAATCGATAATTTGCACTAGGTATCGACTGCAACAAAATCATAAAACATTTTGCAACCGCACGTTTGTCATTGGTTGTATGCAAATACCTATGGAACGTTAAAACAGACATGTGCATGTTTTTACCTATTTTCCCACAATTATTATAATTTTCTCACATTTGTTAAGTAGGGTACTAGAACAAAACATGTGGGACAGAACGACAATTTAAACTAAACCATAAAAGTAACTGTTAAACTTCACATATTTATTTAACACTTACCAAGTAAAAGTGAAGGTTACGTTGAGCATGTCTACCCTTAATTAAATAAAGGCGTTGTTAACATCTTGTCAATTGATACGAGTATACATATAAAGTGAACAACAAAAAATTTAGGAATTTTTAAAGCTTTTCGTACGTGCGACTCAACAATTACTAGCTGCTCATAACAATAATTCATTAACATTTTACTTTGTAGTATAAATTACTTATTTTGTTATCAAGCGACGGACTAGGGAACAAAAGGACTATTTTATATTAGTAGAATAGGTTACTTGAGTCATATAACATACATATTTGACTAAAAGTTTTAATGGACTTATTTGATTATAAGTAGAATTCTGTAACAGCCTTATACTAAATACTCAAACTCAAACTCAAACATTTATTTATTCAATTAGACTTCTTCGAGAAGCACTTTTGAAACGTCAATACATATTTTTAACATTTACCACCGATTCGGAAAGCAGTATATCTATGGAGAAGAATCGGCAAGAAACTCCATAGTTGCTCTTTTAAATCATTTCAGTATTACAATTTAATTTTACAAAATATGTAAGTAACTGTACGTATATATTATCATAGTATGCCAAAGAACTGTCCTGTGGTTTTTACGCGACAACCCTCCATGGGTTTTTATCTTCCATATATTCCTTAATGCTGTAATAGGCTCTCTGAACTATTTTACATAATATAATATAGACGTTTTTTACATAATTCTTAAATTTAGCACTACTAAACTCTTTAATACTATGAGGAATTTTGTTGTAAAAAAGTATACCTTGGTCCATTTAATGAATTTTTAACTTTAGCTAACCGGTAAAATGGCATTTCAATTTTATTTCTGTTCCTTGTGCCATAACAGTGTCTTATCTCCTTGATAGGACGAATCAATTACGAAACTATAAATGAAATTTAATATAATTACTTACATTGAAAATGACAATTATCCAAATAATATCAAGCTTACTCATTTGCCTTGCCTCAATTGATAATATCACAAAAAATGTAGTAATTTTATTTTGGGAATTGTATGTTGGTTAAATTCATGTTACGGAAACGGGTTGTTTTTAATTTCAAGTAAATTCTACAGAAGCATGCAAAGTAGGTAAACTAAAATTTAAAATAATTATCATCAACATTATTACGTTTTAGGTTGAGCTCTCGTGAGTCACCCGTAAAAAGCATATATGGGTGACAGTCCAATTTAACAATTGAGGAAGTCCCAATAAGCACTTTAGCTTAGTTCCAAACTAATACGACGCTGGCCTGTTAGAAGATATAAGTGTGTCATGAGATCATGCACAAAAATCGGTCACTTTCAATTCGAAACTAATTAATGTTTAACCGGTACCAAGAATAAGATATCATCTTCATACATTATTGATTACATTTACAACCTATTCATAATTATATTAAATTATAGTTGGAAGAGTTTTTATATTTTATATTCAAACATTTTATTAACATTTCAGATCGAAGCAATTTCACAAATAAGTCGATTAACAAAAATATGATATTAGAGCTTAGAGATTAAATAAGTTATACCAGTGCGTGTATCATGTGTTTTTCCATTTTACTTATATTGTTTTAACAGTATGATTTGAAAGAAAATTCTTGCAATACAAACGTACTTTTGTTTGATTCATTAACGAAAAGCAAAAGAGGAAAAGTAAATATGCATTTATTATTTATATATAGCTCTAGTGTGATTATAAATTAAGGTTATTTAATATAATATACGAGGTAAAATTCCAGCTAAATTGATACCATTCTGCTGTAACAAAATAATCAATGCTATCGCAATCGCGGCCGTTCATAATGCATTATTTCATTATGTGGAGAATTATAAAGTGTGACCACGAGGGAATATTGAAAGTTGTAACAGTTTTACTAGAAAGGATTACTCTCTGACCTTTAGAATAATGCTTAACGAAGTCAAGTCTAATAAATTAATTTAATATACTTTCTCGATGAATACTGGGTACTTTTTTGTTAAAATATATTACGTAGCAACACCACACAAAAAGTGCATCCATATCATCTCATTTATGGCAATCGATTGCTCATTCTTATTGAGTAATATTTGTAGTTTATTTGTTAGTTTGTTTGTCGGTCTTTTACGTCGCAGTATAGTGATTTTATAGTAGGTAATCGTCATTCTTGTGTTAAGAGATAGTTAGGAGGCTGGTAGCATCCACTTTTTAGTGCGGTGAAACATCATTTAGTTTGGAATTTTATTTGACCATTGGAAAAAAAGGCTAGGAGAACTGTGTGTTGTTTAAATATTTATATGGTATAAGTATGCCACGAACATATACAATTCAATAAGGTTGCATATTTTATTTCAATACTAGCTGTGCCGCGCGGTTTCACCCACGTGGCTCCGCTCCTGTTGGTCTTAGCGTGATAATATATAGCCTATATTACTCGAATATATAGCCTATATTATCAAACAATCAAATATAGTTTTCCTCTTTATAATATTATATAGTGTAGATAAACTAAATAAATCAGTGCTATTCAACGTTTACGATTAGACTTTATTAACATTAAAAAAACAACACTACAGTCTACAGATTGATATTAGCCATTTAACGCAATTGTATGCTAGCAACAACAGTGATATAAATCAATTGATACAACCACTTCCTCCCGTTGACCGCCTCATAACGATTAGAGAACTTCCGTTAACAGCTCTGAGGAAAATAATATATTAAACTGTTTAGATCACAAGATATACGATGCACTAACTAGTCACATCAATGATAAAAAAACTCGACAATAAGCGCGTCAAAAAGAATATATGTTAAATAAAAACTAAAATCACGCTTGAATAAGATGAACTCGTGAAATTATTGTATTGCCGATATTTGATACGTTTACAAAGTTTGAATTAAATTTGTCTGTTTATAGTTGGTCGAAACTAGAAACTAAAAATAGTCTAATGAAGTCGATTACATACAAAAGGCAACAAGTTCACATTAATTAAATAAATACTATTCTCACCCTTTACTTTTCGTCCGCCGATATTTTTTTTACCTGCCCAAGAATTTTGTTTACAAATTTTACAATTTTCCAGTGGATGCGTGAAGTTGGCCTTTCTAAAAAAACAAAAAGCACATATCATTAAAAAGATACGAATAATATCGAAACTCTACATGAAGCTCATCATTTTGTAAGTAAATCGTAACGTAAACTGTAGCTCTCTCAAACACATATTAAAGTGTTAAAGACCTTCTATATATTTTTCTTAATTGAGCAAATCCCTCACAAAAACATTAGTTTTTCATATCCACAATTTATGATACCAATCTTGACGACCTTAACACACTTTTTAAATCAACTTTAAAATTTTATAAAAACAAATGACCAATAAATAAACACAATTAACCTCATCGAGCTCGTCATCGAGCATTCAAACTGAAGCGTTCCATTTTTAAAGTTTCATTTTTTTTTAAGTGGCCAATATTATATTCTATGATCTATGCATGGATCTATGTTTATAAAAATTAAAACATTTTGTGTGTTGTAGACAAAATAAAATAAAAATCGTATAAATATTACGAAAATATTTTAACTTTTTTTGTCGCATAAATGGGGTACACGCCTGAAGAGATTCCAGACGAATCAGTTAATTCGTTAATTAGGTATATAATTAATAGTTTGGTATATTACCTCCAGGCTCCATGTAATATGTCGGTAGGTATATCTATTACTTTAGTGAGCGCTCTCATACACCTGTGATTAATGTCGATGTAATTTAAGTGCAGCCAGCCAAGCTTTTAAGAAAATTAAACAACTTTAATTGCTCACAAGAAAATAAATTACTTAGTTCTTATCAACACGAGTCAATGTTCGAACGAAGAAAATTTTCAATCTTGTTCAGTTTGAATTTTCGAAAAATTCTTTCGAAAAATGTATTGCTAAGATCTTATTGAAAAAATAGCAGCTGATATTAATGCATGCTACCTACAGTTAAACCTATGCCTATGGTTTTATATTGGTTATCAGATAAGACTGTCACCTACCGTGTAAGCCCATTATACCTATCAATAACAAATTTTCAATCAGTAAAATTAGCGTAAAAGCTCGTGTCAATTACGTGATAAGCTGATGTTAATAAATGTTTACCAGCTTTTATCAATTTGCGAACGTACGATGATTTATGACAGTGTCAAACTGACAGACTTTACTTACCTACTCATGCATTACCTTTATTGGTACCTACCGTTTTATAATTTAATTTAAAAGATAATGTAACTCAAATGAAAAATATTCCGATTAGAAATGCAATTCAGTTCAGCAACGTTTCAATCTAAGTGTCGTTTAAAATTGTTACGACTTTTTTTTTCAATTAATTTATATACAACCCTTTCAATGTTATAAAAAACATTATATTTTGTTAATGATGCATAATTAAGTACCTAATGATAAGAATTACGAAATAATAAATTTGTGGATGTTGTGGTAGCCTCGGACACCTAATGACTCGTTTTTAAAATGACTATATTTTACATAAAAAAAATCAAATAGGTACCTACTACGTATGGAGAAGACACCGCCTACATCAATTATATTCCGCTCAAGATAGGTCAACCGGCCACACTGCATTCAGTTGCTTTAGCGCGATGGTCACGTTCATGTCTCGTTT
This sequence comes from Colias croceus, assembly GCF_905220415.1. NCBI lineage: Eukaryota > Metazoa > Arthropoda > Insecta > Lepidoptera > Pieridae > Colias > Colias croceus. The sequence continues at coordinate 4,130,895 of NC_059547.1, forward strand.
GTTTTAAAGCAAAAAACCCCTGAAACTCATCAAATATGGGAGGCCATACACACTCGAGGGAGTGTGTTACGATATTGCACTAATAATTCAAATAATACGGCAAAGTGCAAAGGAATAACTTATATTAGTAATAAACGGAGTAGAAATAGATAATCATTTTTGAAACTTGGATCGGTCAAAATTTTTGGCGGACGCCATTTTGCGTCATTTATCATAGACTAAAATTTAAGAAATGGCATTGGGTATGAAAGATGTTTTTTATTACACATCGCCGCGCTTGCAGCACAGATTTGTTCGTGGTGTCTTCTCTCTACGTAGCAAAGAGAACACAAATACTACGATACGTAGTAATAATAGCTCAATGATAGGTACCTGCATTGCTTTTTATTGCTCTATAATTCAGAATTATTTTACATTTAAAAATCATTTTTCGTTCATGGGACTATGCGATTTAAAAGCATTTCATAAACGATTAAAAAAAAGAACAGTGATATAGTTATTATAAATACCTATTATATGCATACAGGTTTTCCAACAGAATGATACAAGTTTGCAAAGGTTTACAGCTTTGTTGTCGCAAAGAACACGAACATGCCAATGCCATGCGAAACGATACAATAATTTTAATATACAAATATAATGCTTGATAGAAGAAAGTGGAAGCGTGACATGTGTCGCCGCTCTCGATCGACGGATTACCAGTTGCAACGGCTTTCTACGCCAAAATTGTTACAAACAGTACGCAGTTATTAGATATATATTATTGCGCTCTCAAAACCGCGTAACGATTAACGTAATTATATAACATTACGTTGTTACACTTCATCGACTTTTTGTTAACATGAAAGTTCGGTAATCTCTGTGTAAGTACCTACTCAACAACATAAAAATATTTATTTTTCATTTTATTTTCATCATATTCCCCTCCTTTTTTAATGGGTTTCATCCGACTGCGATTTTTTTTTTTGTTTCAAAAATTATCTACTCTAGTCTATAGAGCGTGAGTCTTGAATCGAGAATGTGGATGGCTTCATTATTGTGTTTCATATTTATTATTTTCTTAACTATTATTGTCCTTCTACACCGTGCAAGAAAGCTTTTTGTAACGCTGCGCCGCGACTGCGGCCGGTAGGTATGTCCTTCGCAAAAGTTTGCCAGATTGTAATAATTATTATTTGTATGATATTTATAATTTGGTAATTTTTCACACATTCTGCACAAGATTTTCATCTTTATAAATATCGATTACCTTCATAATGAGCAAACATTTCAATATCCATAAAACTAAATAGAGACGAGTGTGTTGAGCGTGTAACAAGTGAAGTGTACTTTCTATTCCAACAATGTATTTTACGACGATCGTAAACGCAAAAAAGTCATAATCTCAAACAATACGATTATCCGAGTTCCCAACGGGATGCAACTTGTTAGCGAGGACCTGCCGTTAACTTAATAGACGCATAAACATAACACCCTCCCTCGAGAACAGAGTAATATAAATATAACAGTATGCTCCCTAATTATAGTATTTAAAGCGATGAGTTTTTAAATAAACGGAACACTTATGATAATTACATACTACTTTTGCACGTGGCGTCATCTGGTTTTGATTTGAAACTTCGCGCAAAACTTCTTCGACTGACGTTGTAGTTTGTACTTACAACTGCAATGTCATAACTTTATCTATCCTCTTAAATTTTTTTAAATATTTTTTCAGCAGCGTGAGTTTTACAGATTATCGTTTTTTTATTCGGGACTCTATTCTATATGATTATCACTTGTTCAATATTTATTTATTTAAATAAAAGCCTTACAAAATTTCCTCAAGATCTACAGATTCGTTAACGATGTTAATTTTTTTACATGCTCTTGAATAAAAAGATACATATAGGTACATATTTGATATTTTATTCCTACGTTAAAACAAATTTAAACATTTGCTTTTCAAACACCTTCATTCAACTATTCAGAAATATTTACATATTTAACTTTTTAATCGAAATTTGTACCTACTCAAATAATTGTTAAGCGTTACAAAATTTGCCCTTGTTGTTGTTTCGATCGAAATTTTAAAACTTAAACACAAACGAAACCATAAATATAGGTACCTATTTACTTTTATATTTTTTTAATTATAGATAACAAAACGCATATTACGATATGTTATGACAAATTTTCATAATTTTTCATTATGCGTATGTCAAATACAGAAAATGTATTTTTCGTATTGTTTGTGTGAGGGCTATTTTTGTATTTATTAGGTTTTTCCTATAAATAACCTTCGCATGGATGCGATCATCGCGACCGTACCTATTTTACTGTAGACCGTGCGCGAAACGCCTAGTCAAAACGACATTTACCTAAAAAGCAAAACCATGTTACATGAAACGGTTCGAAGGGTTTCTTTACGGTATAAAAAAGTGCACATAAATGTCCTAGTATATTATAATCGTTGTCTTTGTGCTAATGGTAAACAAATGAATTGTCACCAAAGGCCAACAGATAATAATTTCCTTTATAACTCCCAAACCGTTCAATTAATACCTGACAAGTTATAATTCGATCGGATATAATACAATAAATTGAACGTTAATTACCTTTACATAAAAATAATATTGGTAATAAGTTAAATGAGAGGATTATAATTAAATAGAGGTATTTTAGTAAATTAAGCTTATTGTCTATATTTTATCAGATCTTTTGTGAAATACACTATACTTTACATATACCTACTAGGTAATTGAATTGAATATTTACGTACAACGAGGTAGGTTTATACGATAAATGCGAAAGAAAGTGCTATTGAAATCTATCAATTTTCAGTTATGCATTGTAGTACGGTTTAGGTGCAGAAATAGGTACTAAGTCTAAGAGGATATTATTAAATATTTATAACACTTATATACTTTCACCCAACAAACACCTGTGGCAAAGTGTATCACGAATTTGAATTATTATTAAAATTATTTATTACTTAAACGTATTTGGATCGAATTAAATTTTGCTAAACGTCGATGGCCGGAAACGTCTGTGAAATAAACGCATGGTTTCGCGCGAGAATTTGCGTATCCCTGGTGCGGGCGTACCGGGCGTACCTACTGAACCAAGTCATTCGACTCGCGACTGCCGAGCCGGTGAAACGTGTTCCGTGTACGCTCCTCGCAGCGAAACTTTAATCGCACTCGATTCGTAAAAAGTGGTGTTACAATCAGTTCTCAGTTCTGTATACTTTCATTTTGTTTGACAGTTTTGTGTTATTGTTTATTTGTGACTCTTCACATTGGAGGTGTACAGTTTATTTTCAATACGGCCGTCTGTTTACGGTGAGTACGTGTTGAATTTCAATATGTTTATGTATAAACTCCAGCTGATTTATGCGGACGAGAAGAGATCGCGCCGTGAACTGCATTAGTATCGAAGGTCGGACGCTTCCTTACTGTTTCTATGTCACATCATTGTATTGATAACAGTACAAGTACACAAATCATTCACGAGTGCATAAGCTAACCACAAGTTATTAAAACTAGATTGTCAACACAGAGCAACTATGCATAAGAGATAATTAAAAATCTATAAAGCATTAAGTGATATTTCGTAGTGTGCAAACCAGTTCCTATTAGATGCTTAAGAGTGTGATGTGCATCTTAATCACATTAATCTTGTTTTGAGCTTTTTATTTCACGCGTGCGTTGAACTCTTTTCTTGAAGGCTTTTCTAAAAACTTAGGACCTAAAAATATCTATTCCCAAATTACCTAGTAAAAATCCACTTACACTATGAACAAACCCCTGCATAAATAAAACTACAATTTCACAGCTATTTTAAATACTCACTCGATAATATTCATTACCATACCTGATTAATTAAATTTGTTAATACATATTAAAATATTCTTTTACGTCTGTTGAGCTAAATATGTTACCGTATATTTTTCTTTCGATAACGGTCACTACAAACAAAGCAAAATAAACATTATTTACACAGTCATGTTTACTTCATGCACTTGTCATACATGCCCCGACCCTTATTAATGTACCTACTCTGTGATTAACTTCCCAGATTATGCCTAATTAATTTATTACTTTACCAACAACATATTTAAGGATAAAAATAATCATAATTAGCTACCTATTTCTTTAAATTTTGTAATTACTGAAGTAAAAATACTTTATTAACAAAGGAAGGGTCAACCTGATCATTAAAAGAATAAAAAAAAATTACATTACTCGACTAATATTAATTATAAACATCATCATTAATCTAATTATCAGCTCCTGGGTTCGTATGTTTGTCCGTATTTTGTTTACCGATGTCAACATAGAAAGTACCTAGAGATAAAAATGAAAAATTCAAACAAAAACTTACATACCTATTGTTCTGATTCTAGTTTTTACTATCAACAAAATATCATCATAGTAATCATTTAAAATTTAATTGCAACTGCAGAAACTGTCAACAGGTAACTTTTCATAGATAAATAATCCATACTAATATTATAAATGCGATAACTCTGTCTGTCTGTCTGTTACTCAATCACGCCTAAACTACTGAACCAATTTGCATGAAATTTGGTATGGAGATATTTTGATACCCGAGAAAGGACATAGACCTTTTATTGCGAAATATGTACCACGGGCGAAGCCGGGGCGGACCTCTAGTATGTCATAAACGATGGAAATTTTCTTAGCAAACATTAAAAGTTAAATAATAACAAATGGCTGAACAAACGTCATGCACACATTTCATGAACTATGTATCTAATAGTAACAATATAAAAAATAACTAACTAAATACTAAGTACCTATGTCGGTTGTATGGGTACTTTAGGTCTTATGTGGAAATTATTGTAATACACTGCAAATTTTTCAAATAAAAAAAACAAGGTCCTCAATATTCTGAATAAAATATAATAATCAGTATTTTAACCAGTTCATGTAATTAATGAAGTTTATGCAAAATTGCATTCACGTCCATATGAATGCTAATTGCCTTCACGAAAATGAAAAATAAATAAAGGTTGAATCAACAAACATGTGCAAATTCCCCGCATTTATATTTACAAACACGCTGGCACGCTAAAGAACATTTTTAATTTTCAATAATATTTATTGTAGTACAAACGTTACTGCAAATTGTAATGTGACATTCTTACTCGATTGTTTAAGCCTTCAATTCAAAGTCAAACACAAGTTATACCTGTGGAAATTGATCCTATAAAACTAATCTTACAGCGCATTATAGATTCAAGAAATTTATTTCCATAGCATTATAGAGATTATATGCATTTATTGTTAAATATCATACGATTAAATAGAAATTGTAAAAATAACTCTATCTTCGATTGTCCAAGTCCATGTCCGAAAGCAAAACATACATACAAAGTCATAGACAAATTGATAAAAAGCTATACAGAAACTTTTAATTTTAATTATACTTTACTTATATAATTTAAATTTACTTTAAATTTTAATTATATAAACAAACATTTAAAAATTAAATGTACTAATTGTTAATGTTCTATAGAACGTTAAATCGGCAAATTTTAACGGGGAAAATAGTGAAAATTACTATCAAACTTAATCTAAACTGACACACTAAAAATTTAATCAACTTCCAAATTTTTAAGCCCTCCAATCTCCAACTTCAGCAAAACAATTTCCTTAGGGAGCCTCTTGTTATAATGTCATGTCTATTATTCATTTATTATCGTGGCACGTGCTGTTTTGAGGATACTTTATAATTAGGTTCATACGTTGGATGACTACATTAATAATACGATATTTTTTGTTACTTTAATAATTACTCCTCATTACCTCATTCACATTTTTCCCAGAATGAGAAATATCTTCTAATTAATTACATAAGACTCGACTGAAATTTATAATTTTGTATATAAATATTTAATTTAGTTGAAATGAGTTTTAAAATGGTATTTATTCAATTGAAAATAAAATAAGAAACGATTACAAACTCAATGTCGACTTGCAACGCAACCTGCACTTGAACTGTGCCCGGTCAGTTAATTAATTAGTAATTAATACGATAAGTGTAACATAACTTACTCGTGCAATTGTATTGTGTGATTTAGCGAAAATATATTTTAAACAAATGAGCTCTACATATATACTTGACTCTTTATAATGTTCCATGATGATGGATAATATCGATATTCACGTTGGTATTCTAATTCAAATCGATACATAAAATTAAAATGAACTAGAAATTCTGAATCGGACTGACCTAAAATAAACAACAATTCTATATTTTACAGATAAGAGAAATTCTGTAACACCAATGTTGATAATATTCTAGTATGCTTACTACTTAGCGACTGCTTTCATCTAAACCAGCGTGCTAAAATATCTAAATGAATGTAAAAGAAAACTAGTCTGAATTTATTGAGGTAATGCTACCATTAGTAATACTTGAATATTTTATGAGACTCTTATGCTTAAGAAATCTCTTTTGAGTAAAGGAGATTACCCCGATCGTATTTCTAATCGTATACCTACTTGTGGTCCCCGAGATGTTCTAATTTTGAGAATTATTAAGCAAACAGGTTTTTACAATACACATTTATTTTATTCGACATAAATAATACATTATAAGAACATGTTTTTTTAATTAATTCGCACAAAAAGAAATTCTAAAGAAGAATTTTACTATTATAGAAAATAGGATTCATGCAGTAAAAGATTGGTGCTACCATATTTTTTATTTTGTTTTATTCACAAATAAACCTAGTGTACCCTACAGCTATCACATACTGCTAATTCAACATTAAAACGCCAATAATACGGGACACAAATTTTTAATAGACAACTTTTGTGACAAAACTTCAAAAACTATATTCTAAGCGATATTGCACTAAACATATAAAAGATGCAAACACAACACACATGGGGAGCAAAATTAAACACATTTTAATTTTGTCACTATCCCCTCGTCAAAAGGGATTTCGCTTCGAGTGAATCGAGAATTATTTTTATATTGTTACTTTACTTTCATATATGGCTCGAACGACTTTCAACAGGTGTCCTGTCTGAGTCTGTCTTAACTTATTTATTACATTCACTCTAAAGGACAACATACCTATAGCTTGATAAGTTACGCATATATTTATATTTGTAATTGTTTATAGTAGTTCCGTGTTCTGTAAATGGATTTAGCTCATGCCTATTGTAACTTATTTATCTTGTTTCTATTGATACATCAATGTTTTTTTACATTTTAATATTAATAATAGTCATTTTAATTTAATAATATTTAGATAAACCAAGAAATAATCGTTTAAGATGATATCTCCTTACTCTTGTTTTTGTTAGCCAAGACAATATTTGAAAGTTTACGTAAACGTTACACATATGTAATACATGAGGTGTTTTATTACTGTTATAAAGGCTTACATCGTAGAAAAATAATCATATTAAGTACTTGTACATATTTGAGATTGAGTGTTGGGCAACTCTTTTTTGTATCTTAGGCGACACGCAATGTTATAAATATCTCAAAAATATTTAGTATGGAATCTCCGCAGTTACTGCAGTTGCATTTTGCACTTAACCAAATGAAATAATTATTTTGCCATTTACATAAGAATTTAAAAATCGTAGGATTTTAACACATTTTCACTTTCACAAGACTTTAATTTAATTCAAAAAGCATTCATTGCGTCGAATAATTACGTACCTTTTTAAAATATTTTTTACACAGTGAAAATTTTCAGTAAGTATCTGAAAATTATACGTTTAAAATTTTTATAGGGTACAAAATTTTTCGTCTTCCATAGATGTATATAGGTATGTAACTGCCGAATACTCACGTATTCGGCAATTAATAAGACTATAGATTATCGCAATCAAGAAGTGACTGTGAATGATATAGCAAAACAGACCAATTAGATAATTAATCTGAAGAAAATGGAGGATGATTGCAATTGTTAAAAGATTTATTCGTTACGATTCACGAATCTTAACTTTTTAAAAATGTATGTAATTTTTACAATCGGATTCACGCACGCATAGGCTTGAGTAGGTAGCACGACACTTGACACAATAGTACCGTACCTCAATGCAAACTATTCGTGTCAATACTATATGGATTAGATTACAAATGTGAAGAAATAAGTGCGCCTATAACATCCACTCATATATTATGTATACACTGGTATAAATATATATATTTATTATATATATCAGTTTGATGTAAATGTTAATAGTTGCAATACATTAGACTTCTAAGAAGCTTCCTCCTTAAACTCCCATAGGCTGTTTACATTTTAGATTACCATTCAGATGTAATTTTATATTTTCAATCTATGTAACATACCCTGGAGTACTTATAATGTAAATGAGAAGTGATGCTAAAAAATATCATAACTAGGTACATAATATATAACTTGTTACTTTCCTCGACTGCATTCGCAAAATCTTGAAATTATGAAAATGCTGTTTAAAATACAATTTGCGTTTGAATTCACAAAATGTCTCCTTTTTCAATTTGTAAAGGTAGCAAGCAAGGTAGGTAAGCAAATAAATGGATATATGTGTGTAATGTATAAAGTCTATACTACCCAGTAGTTGAGCGGGTCTTGACTGCCCTCAGATCGTAGATAGCAAGCCTGCAGAGGCCAAGGGTCCGAAACTGGATGACCATGCTCAGTTAAATATATCTGAATTGTCAACATATTGAAATGAAATTTAAAACAGCGATGAGTGTTAAAGGAGAATGCCCATGAAAGTATGGACCACAGTATAGTGTTGCGTCAATGCCAGAGTGGTTTTGGAGGGTTCTTCGATATTCAAAAGATTTTTACCGATACATTTTTTTGTGATAAAAACAGGGGTTTTCAAGATATTGAGAAAAATGTGAATTAACCTCAAAACTTAAATGAACCCGATTTAGTTAGGTTTATGTGTGATTTAGGTAGTATTTTATCGTCTGAAGGCTATTTTTCGTTTAACATAATATTTAATCTATGCGTAGCGCTTATGCTTTCAGGCAAAGTCTATGTGTTCATCGGCTATGTGTAGGTAGGCACCAGAAATCTTCCGGGACGGATTTCAAGAAAACCTAAATATATATTTAAAAAATGCCAATAGAGTTTTTATTCAGTTTACATATTGTTGTTGTTGTTTGAATCATTTTTTCACTACATATTCGAAGAAAGAAACAAATAAGAAATAACTGGTTACCTTCCAAGCTATCTTACAAGCTATGTCATAATCATATTTTTTTATATATATTTATATTATTTTACTTCACTATATATGTTAAAACAACCTACAGTGTATAAACAATACCTTACAGAGTGATTTTATGTTAATTGATTTTTTTGTAATTCAATGAAAACAATATTAGCTATTTACCATAGTAAATGTCATAATAGTTACCGCTTGGTTACCGTGGTAACCAGTAATGGATACTAAATCTATGGTAAGGGAGCGTTCAAGTATTACGTAACGCAATTTTTGTATATTTTTGACCCCCCCTCCTCCCCTTGTAACGCACCATAACGTTTTACTATACCCCCCCCCCAGTCTCAAAACGTTACGTAACACTCAAGTGACCATTTTTACCCTAAAGTTGCAAAAAAGTATATTACAGATTTTATCCTTTTTAATCCGCAACACCTGCGTATTATGTTTATAATCATCATCACTAACAAGTACTGACAAAGAGAACAACAATAAATGATGTTTAATACAATCTAGGGATTCCCAGTGAAATATAAACAAAAAGGTTTGCCAACTTACGAGAACAAATCAAAAATGACGACCAGACTAATACAATTAAGGGATTCCCCGTAAAACGTAAATGAAAGTGGTTGCCAATTTTGGAGTTTTAATTCACAAATTTTTTATAAAAAAAAACAATGTTACGTAACGTGTTGTAAGAAAGACCCCCTCCGCCCCTGTAACGCATCGTAACGTTTTACGAGACCCCCCCTCCCCCCAAATTGCGTTACGTATTACTTGAACGCTCCCTAACGGATCTAAACAATTACATGTCTTATTAGATTTTACAAAACATTCCCTGGTCAAAATATATTTTCCGATAGTAAGAAGGCCTCTAAATTGCCGAGATTTTTTTTAATAGTATTTTTATCTTGATGCATGAGAAAAAACCTGTACCAAAAATGTAAACGGTAATGGACACTAAATCTATAATAACGGATCTAAACAATTACATGTCTTATTAGATTTTACAAAACATTCCCTGTTCAAAATATATTTTCCGATGGTAAGAAGGCCTCTAAATTGCCGAGATTTTTTTTAATATATTGTTGTCTTGATGCATGAGAAAAACCAGTACCAAAAATGGGCATTCTCCTTTAAGACAGACTAGAACGGTACCCCATAAGCTTGATGCTTCTAATATTTTCCAGATTAACCTCTGATATTTATCATTATTACCTACGAATATATTTTAGGAGTGGTAATGTAATTATGTGCAATAATTATACTTGATCTATTAAACTAATATTTGTGTATTTATCTTATTGATATTTTAATGATTTAAGAATACATTTAAAAATATAACCTTATAAGTGTAGGTAACCTTAATTACATTAGTTTTTAATTTGTAATAATTTTCTCATTTGAATAATTATATTTATTACTTGCCGCTCGCTCCATCCCCGGGTGTCAAGTCGTGATAAAAAATTAACAATCTTTAAGAATAATATAGCTCTCATTTGTTTTAATAAATTTAAAGGTAAAATAGTACGTTACTAAGATAAAATAGTGAGTTTAAAACATACAAAAAAACTAAAAAAACTCTTCCTATGTATAATTTTATCCCCAGGGTAGAAAAGATATTATTAAAAGATACATTTTTTGACAGGTCTACTATTTTTTTATAATTATTATCAGCATAAAAAAACAATTCCGGTGTCAAAGACAATAAATTCAAGTTAATTGGTCGTCTTTTTATAGATTCATCATTGCAGTCAATAAAAAATGCCATGGCCGTATGGTTTTTTGGAAACGACGTTGATAAGTAAGTACCAGTGAAGGTTTACTTGTTGATATCAGTACAATACCCTTTTAGGACAAGCTGTCGCATTGACATTGGCACTACACTCGTCCAGAATCAAGCCAACGCGAACGGACTGCACTGTTGCACATCAATTATCATGCTTAACATTAAGAATATTTGTATTTTCGCTTGTAATTTTATATTGAGAAAGTTATTACTGATCTTAACACGACGATTAGGTATATATTTTATATATTTTTGAATAAGTATACCTACAAATTATGCAATTGCATTTTATAGGTACATGTTTGCTCTACGCTCTTTAATCTCTAGATATATTGTAAAGATAATTGACATAAATCATTATCTAGTATATTATTGCACTTAACAAACGTCTTAAAAATAAAAATATTGTGTAATATACGTGGTAAAAAAAATCAAGAAACATAGCGTTCATAACTTCATCCCCCAATTGTTCGAAAAAGTAATATACTATTACATTGAAATGTGGTCGTTCACATCATAAGTTATTTCTTCTTCGCGTACTCGCATAAAATCTTAAACGCATATCGGCATTGAATACGACCGATTATATTCCAAGAACATTGCTCGCCTTGATATGGTCATGATTTGTAATGGTGATTTAACTTTTTATCAATACACTCGCATGTGAACGAAATATAGGAGTGAGATTTTCCCAAGAGGAGGTCGGCTCCCACGCCACCGCCCGCCTTCCGTCTTCACCTCATGGACACAATAGCAACACGTTACTGCACACTTTTTCTTGAACATTGGTTTATATTACTCATTAACGCTCTATAAGAATTCCTCGAAGCAATACACTCGTCTCGTTCTTGTATCTATAGAAACAAGATTTCTTCCGCGTATAATTTTTTCCAGATCTCCCGTCCTTCAATAGTCGACCTGGTCCGATTTTCATGTAGGACGCTTGAAAATGCATCAATGCAACTGAGCGAATAAATTCTTTTATAGTCAAGATTCAGACTGCCTAATTGTTTTCCGTGTTTTTAGTATTGTTCATTTTCAGAAAAGGAAATACCGACTCGCTGTTTATGCAGACGCGCTTTACGCGCGTACGCCAAAAACGTTTTCACTGGGAACTGTGCCATTTGGGTGCAGTAAAGGTGACAACCGACCGAGTTTCGAATATTTACGGCCATTTTAAAACGTCAAGACTATACAACATAATTCCTGACGAATTTGCGTTTTCTTCTTCGCAAAAACATGATAATTAGTTCCATTCAATGGAGTAACGTCCTCATTGAGGAACATTTTGAGAATAACGTTAAATTGTCTGTATTTTAATTACATGGTGATTATGGGATGGTAGGCCGGAGTACATGCGGTGCCTTACTGAAGAGGATGGGGCCTTACGCGCGAACAAAGATTACCGTTGCATCATTTTTTCTTTATTTAATTCCGCGAAGCAGTGTAACGGTGTCGCGTCCATTTGTTTTGGTTCGTCACAGCGCGGCGCCGTGCTTCAATGTCGGCTACATTACATCGTATATTCAAACGGGTATTGTTATGTCATCCCACTTTATTCGGCGTTAGTCACGCATTAATGCTCTATTATAAAATATCAATCAAATGATATAATAATATTTGTTAGCAGTATACAATATTTAATGCTCTATTAATGACTGTGCGTGAGAATCTACCTACTAGCACTCAGCGTAAAGAATTTGCCGACATGTCATTGTAATGTGACAAGAGCTACATGCTCATTGCTCATACCTTTTACGCATTGCCTTGGATTATTTATCAAAACAAAACATGGATCAAATTATCAAAGAGAATCATTATTATTTGACCTTCTATGTAAAACATTCTTTAAAGATACACATACCTAAATACATAGGTAAAGATATTAATAATGTTTGAATTATAACGGATCTTATAAATCAACATTAACGTTCAGATTTCCGAATTTATTTGCTTCTATTGTCTTATAGCTATGCTATGCCTATATATATAAAAGGTTTTCACGTGGTGGGAATCAAAAGTCAAAACCGCACCCGCACACAACGCAGAAAACAGGGTTTCTATAGACTGCGGCAATATGATCCTTATTGATATAATATAGTAGGTATGCTTATGCAAAAATTTCTATTTACCATACAATCTAATGTTGGAATTAATATACAGAATATCGACTTCATGTACGTCTCAAGTGTCACCTTATAAGGTCGTATGTGTAGGAGAGTTATGCGTAACGACAGGACAAGGCAAGCGACAGCGAGCAATGAAAGTGACAAGCGCGGTCGAAAGTGACTAGCTAGATTTATTTACACTTGTTCGAAATAGACACAAGCACTTCTAAAACTGGTGACCATTTTACATGTGAGGCCCGCTCCGTTTCGCTATTAATACGCTAAGCGCGAAGACCTGCCTCCGTCTTCGGTGAACTGGAAGTTGTTCTCGGCAATCAACGGCAAATGAATTGTTGGCCACTGTTTCTTCCTACCTTTCTGTCGCTATGTCGTTCATACTTTTTACTTACGGTCATTGACCTGCGCCCTTTTTTAAACTCTTTGTTTGTAAGTAAATCAAACCACACGCGAGATGGGACTAAGTGCATTTTTAGGTAATGTTTACTGTAACAATTTGTTGGATTTTGTATCTACGAATTTGATCTGTTGATTCAATGTTGTCACTAGCACAAACAGGAAATCGAGTTTCACGATATTTTCTGTTCGGACGAGGGGATATTAGATAAAGTAACATGTTTTCCGAGGGACCCAATGTGGACTCACTATTGCATTAAAAAGCTGATAAATGATATTCCAATATTGCTACAGCTTTTTTGTTCATATTTTTTATTCCACATTGAAATTAGCTTTTTTCATACTTATTGGCTGTTGCGTATAATTTATAGCATTTGCTACGGACGCGGAGTTTACAAATTAAAGTTTTAACTTTTAACTGACCAAATTGTGTTACAGCAATCGCGATAAAAGTAAAAACGCACAAGATACAATTATCAAAACTATCGAGAGAGAAATGGAATGTGTCCATGCAGTGAGATAATTTCGATTTCCTTTCATAGAAAGTAAGACTATTTTGATAGAGGCGGTGGGCTGTTAACGAGGTACGACTAAACCAGTCGATCGATTATCGTTTGGCCAGATAATCAATATCGAGTTTTTACCTAAACCTATAAGCCTTCCATCAAAGCCAAGTAATTTGTCATTGCTTCATAAAACATTCCACGAACTCGCAATTAAGATACTAAACAGGTTTCATATTTAAATCGATCTAAATTTTCGAATTAAACATTAATTATCTATTTTATGTGCAAATACGAGCTTTACTAGGACGTTATTTGGTTTTTTGGTGAATCGATTTATAGGCAAAATTTGATCAAATTGAGACTGAGTTTTATAGAACGCCGCAAGCACTGTAATAATCGACTTAAATTGATATTAATCGATAGATTTTATATCCTCTTTCATATGATAGTGATCATCAACAAAAATACAGATCGCAATGAAGATGTTCATTCAGTTTTATATTTGAAACTGTGTAAGTACGTCAATTTCTCTAACCTTATCACGGTCTACTAATTTTAACTATTTGAAAATTGATCCAAAAACTCTCTTTACAAGACAATTCTCTATACAAGTAACTGGCAATCATAAAAAAAATGATAAAAGAAATCTTTTTCAAATAATGAATTTAGATACCTACCTACAGTGACTTGAATGCCAACCATTCTCATATCTACGTCTCTTAGACCCCTCTAGACCCCTCCATGTTATATTATTTATGTCCTCTAAGTCAACTTCGGTAACCTTTTGTCCCGAGAGTTCTCATTATAAGCCAAGTCTTGGAAATTTGTTGTGACGTACCTACGTAAATAAATTTGATATTATCTATTTAAATTATTTTAAATGCGAAATACCCCGTTTAATGTTAAGTTTTTTTAAAAGCACATCGCTACATATTAAAACATGAAAATCAATAACGCAGGAAATTATGCAAATATCTATCGGATATATCTTGAAGGGAATTGAGGACTAGATAGGTGTACCGAAATGGCGGGCACTTGTCTCAAGTGAACCGTTCTCGAACTTCAATAGCAGGCTTAACTTTTATTACCGAAGTCTATAAAACTCTAAAAGTAATAAAAAAGTACGAGACCTGTCTATGTTAATCTATTTACTTCTTATAAAACCACTTGCATCAATACTACGGTTTACAAGGAAATAAAGCCCTCATACATAATCAAATAAAATCCATTAATCTCTAATGAACTTTTTCTCCTAGGACTGAACAAATTGTATTTTTACTGTAATCATCGTAAAAATACTACCGTTGCACGCTCTCTGGGGGAAAATTTTCAGTCTTCCCCTCGTTTTATTTACTTTGCTCGTTAATGGGTCCATGCAAGACGGGAAATCACCTGGAGTGAATGACCGCGTACGTATATAGCAGAGCAGAAAATCTCGCCTCTAGCTAACTTTTTCACAAATAAAATAACTTTTATTTTGATATAACACCTTTACAAACACTAATTAAAGTCATTGTAATAGAATGTGTAATTGTTTACAATATTTGAAGATAATATGATGTAAGTGATATCATAATAATAAGTAATCATATAATGCCTGAACTTAATTCGAAGCAACAACTATCCCGTTACAATCGTAAACAATACCGACTATCTCATACATATCAACATCAGGCCGAATGAGCGATACATTTTCATCGATACTCAATACCATTCAAATACCACGAACATCAGAAATGCAATACTTTGTATTACGTAAACAGGTAAAATAGGTGAAGGTTACATGACTGAAATGGTCAACAAATGTTTCCAATATTCGTTAATTAAATATTTCGATAAACCAAAACTGTCGCTCGGTTATCAGGACTTCACTTAATTGAAATTTCGAAAGAGATGACGATCTCTATAGCTTTAATTTACACATAAAATACGATTGTTTCGTCAGTAATAATTTTCTACTCAATTTTCAAATGTTAATTGCCGATATAGAATTTCGTTTAAATAAATGTTATTATTCCACTGTAAATCGAAACGACAATCTGTTTATTGATATTGTTTATTCGTTTGTTAAATTGTAGATTGTGGCATAAGCTTCCTCTTCGCTTTGACGAACCCTAAGCAGTCACGTCTATCAAATAAATATTCTATACTACGCACAACCGCCTTTCCGCACACAGATTTGTCAATTGTCAATAAGTATGAGTGGCACACGTGCGATTGCCTTGAAAGTCCTTTACAGCTTTATACGCATATCTATACATATCAATTTTGCTGACGTTAATATACCTTGTTGCTAATCAAAAGATCATTAAATTGCAAAAAATAATCATTGTTTACGTCATAAAATGGGCCTACGTACATCATTTTATACGAATAAACCTCACCCACAATGATGCTGTATGTCGTTGGAAGACAAAATAGAGTTTATTCAATCAATATTATTTCTTCAATAAATGAATCATAGAAAAATTGTATTATGACAAAAGAGATGACCAAGCCAGACCTCGCACTAATAAAGACATTGTAGAAATGTCTCATTTGGAATAAAGCAAACAATAGACTCGATGTGTTCGGCATAGTGCTTTCCTTTCTACCTTTTCCAAGAGTCACTGATGAATTTTCTTTTACAAGGCTTCAGGTACAATACGAACAAAGAATGACATTTCATTGGCAAGATAAATTACAATCCAGTATTATTAATAAATATTGAAAAGATACGAAATATGAATCGAAAAGTTTTACGACGAAGCTAAGAAGAATTATAAAGAAATTAATCAATTAAAATGTAACTTTATACAAAGGTATGTAATTTGTTACGGTAACGCTCAATTATAAAATCTATGACGAACAAATCTCATTACTACTCTAGAAACCACTATAAATCAGTAGGTAACTCTTCTTATGTAGAAAGCGCATTAACTTGTTTTGTTAATAAATTTAATTTGACAGTGTTAATAGCTTTTAAGATGCGTAAACATGACTAGATGCTAGCATAATTTTGTAATAAATTTTATTGAGTACATGCTCATCCTTGCACGTTGTACATTTGTACTTCCTGCAGCATAAGACGTTCTTACGTCCTCATTTGTACGAATTCGTGCCAAATTATTAACGTTAGCGTTATTTTCCTATAGACACGGTAAAAACAGGTATCATAAATATAAATTTTGACCAGCGCATAAACCATCTTTAAAATAATATTAATACGTTTATTTCTGATACATTTAAACTATTGATTCTTTATTATTATCTCTTAACAAACGAGATCACTTCAGTTATAGCATAGTATAAAGAGAACATGGGAGCGACTGGTTATAGTCATATATTAGTTGTAATGAAATTTTAGACTGATATACATATTATATTAACGTCATTATTATTACAGTGCTCATTTTCGAATCCCATATTTAAGTGCGTAAATATTTAGACAACCAAAAGATGCGATATATTATTCAACGTAGGTATAAATTATTTTATTTTATTTTACATTGAGAAGACAAATGAGATAATCTTGGCACACGCGTTCTAGCTTTTGATTCCCATCTGTTAAATCTTTTGGCTGGTTGTTACGTTTTATCTTGGATTTTATAAATTTAATCGCTTTTGATAAAAGTTAAATGTTTATTGCGAAATAAAACTAAATTTTTCCGCAACTATTCTTAGTTGGTAGTAAAATAAACGGATATTACATGAATTATAATATTGAATTCAAAAGTAATTGGCAAAATTAAAATTGTAAATCGTCTAACGAACTCGAACTATACCTCATGATCTGTGTGGCATGATACATTTTATATAAACCTTGAATGAAACTACTTGGCCATTTTTTAAAGATCAATTGCCATTTAATAAAAAAAAACATATTTTAACATAACTGAATGACGGTATTTTACCTCATAAAAAAGATTGTATAGCATTATAAATTGGATGTGCACACTGTGCACTAAGAAAACGCCATAGTGGTTCCAAGAAACAATATTTACTAATGAGAAAGTTTGAACTGTCTTTTTTTAACTAATTCCACTAATGCAGGTACAATGACATTAGAGTGAAAACAGGTCCAAGAATTCATTAACGTAACCTATCTTGTTATCTTTATTGTTTCTATATTACCTAAAAGTCCAATGAGCAACCATCCTACAACATAATATTATAAACACGAAAGTATGTAAGAATGTATGGATGTACAATGAACATAATATACTTATTGGTAGAATAAAGACTATGTCGTATATACGATACCATCCGGAAACTAACTAGCTATAAGGAATTCGTTACATAAACAATATAAAATTTTGCAGCATTTACTATAGAAAATCTTGTTACATTATTGTTCTAAAATATAAACATTAAAAATGAGATTAAGTTGTTAAAATAATTATGTGCTTTACGTTGCACAAGCATCTTGATGATTGACGGGTGCAGATTTACAGCTTCACGCTCGTATCCGGTTAGATAAGAGTTAAGATAACTGGAATTGTGATAAACAAGCTTTCCTGTTACACTCTTCACCTTAAACTACGTAAACTAGCCAAGTCACTGCTTATAGGTATTCAGTTTTATTTCGTATTTTTTAAATAATACACGAAGAGACAGTGGGTTTTTAAATGGTTGATAGTTCAGTCTATGATTCGTTATTTTCATAATTACTAAGAAATACGAATTGCTTTTAATTTTTAATGTTATCTTTGAATAAATCAGAATTTTCCATGCATGTATGTAAAATATATATGTATATACGAAATGTGTTAAGTGTATATTTTTTTGAATTATTAGTCGCATTCCATTTCTTATTCATATAATGATCTGTGGCTATTATTAGTTGTAATTTCGAACAATAGAAAGTAAAGCCAAGTTCAGAGTAGCCACAATGTCTCGTATTCGTAAAGGGCCATGCTAATGCGGAAGCTGCGACGTGACGTCCTGGCCGCGGGCGGAATTGTTAATGGTCTCATTTATCATTGCAGACGAAAGTGAAAACACAGCTACTGGACACGATTCAATGTGAACGCTGCTTTAGTTTTTTTCTTTGTCGCCGTATCGCAAATGTAAATATAGTTAGTGTATTGAGGTGACAAAGCACTGAATTCGAAAGCTCTCTGCGTCGAGTGTTGTATTTGTATTTTTTAACTTGTGCGCAATTAAATTTTTAATTCATACCACATGAATGCTAAATATTTATCAATGTGTATGTTTTTTATATTAACATATCTGTTAGGTACCTATTTATTCATTCGTTCAACTTCACTGTAAAGTCCTTGTTCTATTTGATGCTTTTGATGTTGAAAGTTCGTAACTATCGTATAGGAGTCCTATACGATAGTCTATCTTTGTCCTATAATAGGACAAAGGTTGTCCAAAAGTTGTTAGTATTCTGTTCTCGAAACAAGGTATTTCAGTTGAAATTTTTTGTTCTCATTCTTCAAAAGCTTTACTACAAACCGTGCAGCTAAAACATGAAAGTTTTAACAAAAACTACATCAAACTTGACAACATGTGAAAATTCAATATTACTGATATCTAGACAAATAAAATACTTCTAACAATATTTCACTTCATAATAATAAAGGACTCATCCTCAGGAGAGATTTGTTGACAATTTAAAGTAACCTGAGGTGGTACCTACCTTTATGGTATAAAAATGTTCAAAAGTGAGAATAAGAAATATTATCGCGAAGAAAGTCATCGTAACTCTGGACCTACGAATTGTTACCAATAATTATTGAAACCCTTACTTTCATTGTCCCCATAAGCGTTTATTTATTTCCTAAAATATCTTTCAGATTATGTCCCATACACTAAATTGTATATGCAATGTCGCGTTGTTTGTCTAGTGAAAGTGTAATTATGTACTTTTGTATTTATATTATTGCAGTACTCGAAATAAAGATCACTAACCTCAAATTTACACTCAACAGGATTTATATCACAGCAGTTTTAATGTACCTAATGGTTATGCAGTAAACAGTCTCGTATTGGTTGTTATGAAATAGTAAAAGCGAATCGTGTATTGTTCTGTAATAGGTTCCTCCTATGAATTGCTAATGTCATTCATATAGGTAATCATAAATGTGACTCATATTTTTATTCACGCATGATCAATTTGATCTACATCGGGATAAAAGCATTGGTTTAACTAGGTTAGAGTAAAGTGAAATTGAATTTATTAAACTGTTGATATTTTAAGAGAGAGATAACAATATAAGGGGAAATGTAAGTCATTTAATTGTAATTTCACATATTTGAATTCAATGTTGTCTATAGACTAACTTTAAAAATATCACCTTGTAAAATCTATATATTATGTATAATGTTTTGTCGTATAACATGTTTTACGTCTGCATATTATGTTATGAAAAACAGCCTGACTCAAAAATCGTTTTCTACATCTTTTTAATGGTTATGATGTTATCCATCTTCAAAGACTACCGCAAACGTAACGGCTTTTAATTGTAGATAAGCTTACTAACCAAAATTAGCTTCCCATAACTGTCATCTGTTTTATACAATGTACAGTAATCATTCAAAAACCAACTTTACTTATTTTATAGTCTCATATTTGCGTTGTATGAATAATTACATTGAAAGATATAAAACTGAGCCAACAATACGTATTACGTAGCAACAAAGTTAGTCCACCAAATTATTTTTACTTTTTATTCACGTTTATAAGGTATTTTGTGCTTAATCTGATACAATAATACCCTACTATCAACCTACGACGACAAGTCTTGAGCCCTCGACGGCCGCGGCGCCAGTTGGCATTCTTACTGCGGGAGCAACTTTCATGAATAGCTAACAGACTAGTTCAATGTACTGTCACAGTTAGATAAAGTTATTATTTTTTTATAAAATATACCAATACTATCAAAATCAGAATTTCCTTAAAATTTAAAACAGAAAAATTGTAGTTATAAACATGCTGTCTAACAATGTTCAAAAAATGAATTGTATCAATAGTGTTACAAATTGCACTGAACCTAGAACTAGTTATACTGTATATTCCCAGCAGATTAACCAAATATGTACATTATTACTAATTGACATTGCGCAAGTTTGTTCGCTGCAAACCCATTAAGACACGGCTAACAATCAACCTATTATTATTTGCCTATAAGGTGAAGTTGCAAAGCGCTATTCAAAAATATATTCTCACATAACTCAATTATGAACTATAAACGCAAGAAATAAAATCGGAAAGAAAAATTCAATATGCAATTTGATGTATTTTTGCATTTCCGAGCAGAAATGTCTATCCGATTCGATTTATCCTCAAATAGATGTATAGAATCAATCTTCGTAGTCCCGCTCAGGGCAGCAGCAAACAAGAAATAAAATTACATGGATCACAACAAAGTAACCTTTTTATTTGCTGTATTATGCTGCTCTACCACACAAGTAGAAGGTTTGTAGATTGATTGATTAGACATTGAATTTAAAGCTGTTGTATGAACAAAAGTATGCGAAGTATGTCACACGTGGGTTTGCATTTAAATTTTATTCTTCAATTTTACTGTACATATGTATACAGATATATTTTGTGCTAAAATATTCACAACCTGACATTTATATGAATTTTTGATGGATAAATTATTACTCGTCTCAATCAGCTGCGCAGTTAAGCTTGGACCCAATCGTATCTTAACGAACTCCAAGCTTATCGTTCTAAAATATCAACATATTGTTTTGCTTCGGAAAATTTGAAATGTCCGCGAGATCACAAACAATACCACATAATTTAAACAATTAAAACAATAACTGGGTCATTTGTATCAATTTAATATCAACGTACATCCAATGAGCCGTAATAATTGTGAACTGTGATTTATATTGCTTTTATAAGCGACATACGCAGTGCAATATTATACATTGAGGACGAGAAAAACGATCATAATTTCTAGCGGAATGTAGAACTCTCTGCTCTTATCAGTAAGAACTGGTTACCCTGAAACTAATCGATTTCTTATCATTTACTACCTATTAGATGTTTTTAATGATCGCTCTCATTTACTCAAATGAACGTAGATTCCGTGTGTACCTTTTTTACATCTTTATCAGTTGGCCTTTAGCTCTTGAAATTTATCATTTTAATTAACAATGAGAATATTAGTATTGGCAAGATTAACTATTTGAACTTAATAATTTATCTCGTTACGTAAAGATCACTATTATAGTAATATCGCTCAATGGCAATAACATTAAAGATAATGATAAATACGAGTTAAATAGACAAAACACTTCTGTTTTCCACTAGTGTATTAGTTGATTTCGTGATGGAACAAGCAATGTTCTCGTGGATTTGTCAGTGCTATCAACGAGTTACCGAAGCGTGGCAGAGAACAAGAACAAAACTATTTCATCTAAACGAAAAACATCAACTTCAATAGACGCTAAACTCTTTTCAAACATGAAAGGTAAGGTGGGAATATAACCTTCGAATACTACAAATATCGTTTTAGTAGAGCTTCAATTACATTAAGATTAGATGTGGACATGCAAGTTTCCTCACTCAGAAGTAATCTAACCGTAAACAATTCATACCTTTGCCCTAACTGGACGGCGCATATATGCAAACATTTAACGTACGTCTGAGTAGAAGGAAGGCTTTAATATTCACAAAATTCATACAAACAAACAAGTAATCATATTCACAAATGTATTTTGTTCCATCGGCAGAAATTTGCACACAATGTTTTGAAATACCGCTCTCAATGTTTTGCTTTCACGGCTCATGCCTGGGAATAACACGGTAATAACACACTTCAACAATTATTGTCTATTCTTTAATTTTGACACACAGTATGTAAGTACACTAGATTGATAAAATAAATTTTCATCCTGAATGTTTATTTATAAATAATAAACAGAAGAAAGCAAAGCTTAGCACCGCTGTGTGGTTAATATCGCTTATGCAAATAGCTGCTCTGAGAATATTACTTCTATTAGAAAAAGGATCAGGCGAATGTATGAATTCAAATGTTATTTTCATATTATCTTCACATTATTCCCCGGAAGCGGCACGTCATCATAACTAAAGATTAATCGCTTTTAAATAAAAACATCCGTATTTGTTCAGTGTGGTGGGTTAGAGCCTCCCTTATCCTAGCCCTTGTATGATAACGATTAACGATTATTTTATTACGAAAGATATAAAATGATACCTTTTATTTTCCCTCATTTGTTTAAAATTATCATTGTATACTGCACACTCGTAACCTACTAAATTAGGTTAACAAATAACAGGACAAACGTAGTACCGTTACATGATTTAACTCTTTCAAATAAATATTAAGGAATATTTAAAAGGGTTTCGTTTAAATTGTGAAAGTATGATAAAAAATGAATCAACTATGTTAGATGAAACTATAATGGGTACGGTCTACAAAGATACTTGCAAAAATTATGATGATTTGGGACTTTTTCCCTTTATCTTCTGCGTTGGCATAGAAACTATGTTTAACAAACATTTCCAGTAAATTAAGCCCAAGAGTATTGACATCAACTCAACTATGTCAAACAGATAAAATAACATTTACAAAAACCAAGCAAAAACACGTGTTTTATAAATATTTGAATACCTATATCCAAACAATGAATCGAAATTAAGTAGGTAACGATTCAGTTCGTTCATATCGTGACAATATTAATTAATCAAAGTCATAACTAATCTGATTGAAACACATTGAAATAATAATTTAATTCAAATGTGAATGATATGCCAGTTTATAATGCGCAACGTAACTGTAGTTATGAGTGCAAAATTTAAGTTTCACGTAAACTTTGGGACTTAAGAGCAGATTAAGTTTGTAACTAAACTTTTAAGGTGTGAAAACGATATTCAAAGTATCACGGGTGTACCGTGTATATCATATGGTTTGTTATGGAGTGGAGCATAATTTCTCGGGAGCGGGTGCGCGAGCCATGTTTACCGTCCATACAAACCGATATTGACATTCTCTTTGTCTACTAAACGACGGCTTATCCCTTTGTGCTGGTTTGCTTTTTAACTTAAAATTTTATCCATTTACTTATAATTAATAGTTGTTTGTTAATGTAAATTGCACAATATTTAAAGTAAGTAGTGTAAGTATACTTACCTACATTGAATTTAAATCAGGAGTTAGCGTTACCTACGTTTTTAATTTATGTATCTAAAATAAATTCGTTATATGATCAAGAGCAGTTGTTGTTTTCAAATAATACACGAATAATTTTATAAAATATAATGTAGCTTTTCCTTAATAAGTTATTTTACTTATTGATGAAAAGCTATAATTTATAATGACCTATTACAAATACCGCACGTGATTTTAAAAGCTACGGTGCCTGTTCTACGCAGAAACAGTCTCGCTAAATACAGCTGAATGTTTACGTTTCTATTGTTCCCATTGTTTCTGTTTATTTATTGTTGTAAATTTCTCGTATCAATGCATGTAAACAATATTAATCGGTAAGCGGACGGTTTCGACCTTGGCAGTACGGTCCACTTTCATACAGTTTGTATGCCAGCGCGTCGTCTGCAAGATTCTGCGACATCACACATTACTAGAAAGCGATCCAGACGAATCATGTCTCTGGGACACAAAACAGGAACTTCTCGAAACGAGTCTTCAATAATAGAGAAAATGTTTAAAGCGAAAGCATTATTAATATGACACAGTAGGTTTACCTACTTATATGGTTTGGATTTAAAATAGACTTATCAAACAATATACAATACTGATACCAAAATAATATAAACCATAAATTCGTTACATTATTAGTATTGAGGTCAATGAAGATTTTAACTACGCTACGGAACCATACACGGTACAGATTTTCACCGAATTATTTCTATATTCTGGGTGCATGTTTCACGTGCTTTTATTTCTCTAAAATAGTATGCATTCCAAATAAGTATGCATACTGTAAGTTTGTTCTGAGTAAAGAGAGAACACGGAATATTATACCCTGATACTAAACATGGAATATTAAACTATTCAAAGTAAAATCGCAAAACAAAGCGTTGCAGCTTGATAATGTTGCACTTCGTAGAACATGTGATAAGGAATAGAGTAGAGACCTAAATTTAATTCTATTTGAAAGAGTCTTTATGAGACCGTGTGAGATAAAATCTAAAGGACGTTTACTCAAATCATTTAATATATGTATATAATTTCGATGTCGAAACTTCCTCAGGCAGTGAATAAAATTTACTGTTTCTTAATAGAAACAGTTTTTAAAGAATGGAAAGGTTAAGGTCAGACTGCACTATACTTACTACATTAAAAGGCCTATTTAAAGAATCCGGTTGTGAGATCTGATTAACATTTATTCACATCAGATTTATTTAGGTACAAAAGAAGTTTTAAGGTATAGTACGACTACACTTAAGTTCTATTATAATAACTATCAACCTGAAGTTTTATACATTCCTGCTATAAATAAACTCTACAAGAAAAATATACGGAATAACATATTATAGACAAGGGATTTGTTTTTGTTGGTTGTTGAGTTAACAAATTATATTAAGCCTTATAAGGTTTTTTGAATGGCATTCCTTATTTGTTAAATATTTATGTATTAACACTATCATTAAATGAATTCTTGCTCTAAGTAGCCATAAATTATCCATACTTAAAGAAGAAAATGATATTATAAAATAATTATAGAAAATGACACGGAAAACTTTAGATTTATGATATTATGTTCTGAATACATAGCCAAAGGTAATATTTGTAGCAGGAAGAAAACAAAATGAAAAGCGTAACTACTCTATATTTTAAAGTTTAAACAATACCTGCTAAGTTTCTTATAATGTCCTATAATATTTATTTATTTATATTTATATTCGGTAGTTTTCAGAAAAATCTTACTGCTCCTGTAAGAAATTCGCAATAAATGACACTATATTGATTAAGTATTTTTATTATTTCAGAATTGCGGCTGAAAAACACACGCGCCGGTTATAATGTGAGCGGCGAACGACGAGGCGCGTCTTCCCTCAAGGTAAACATGATTTTTTTATTATTTGAACTTTGTAGATATTTCTGCTTAAACTCTAATAGGTTATACATTTGGGGTCTACTTTAGAACAAGAAAATTAAGAAGATCAATTTTGGGCTCGAGAGCCCGATTTCATGGTAACCATATTTTATTTAGCAACACATTTGCATCAACATGTTGCGGAGTTCCAGACAGTAACTACATATTTACTAATTTAACAACGCATTATATCAAAAATTTCTTACTACAAAAAAGGTTAATTATCGGACAACTGTTGCTCAACAAAATGTTTATCTTGTATACAAAGCTTTAGAATTTGTAAACAATCAATCTATACTTAATATTATAAAGCTGAAGAGTTTGTTTGTTTGATTTTTTATTTGTTTGAACGCGCTAATCTCAGGAACTACTAGTCCGATTTGAAAAATTCTTTCGGTGTTAGATAGCCCATTTATCGAGGAAGACTATAGGCTATACATCATCACGCTATGACCAACAAGAGCGGAGCAATGCGAGTGAAACCGCAGGGAACAGCTAGTTATAAATAAGAGGTGTGTGAGTTCTTTTATATATCGAAAATGTCGATAAAAAGTAAAAACTAAAAACCAATTCCTTGTCTTGAGTTTAAAAACCACTTGTTACATCTTTCCGGGTTCGATATTCGACCATATACTTACAATTAATTTGATACGTTATTCCGAAACACCTATTCCGATTTATTTATTTATTCGTTCTGAATTAAATCTAAATTATATCTAGGTACATTATCGTTCGTTATAGTTAGGCATACAACGGTTATTATACTAATTTACTATAATTACAAGAATTTTAAGAAATTACTTTTCATAGATACTTTTCACAATAACTTATTATTTAGTGGCCGCTGCGCGTTACCTTTAGATATTACTAAAACGAGTCCAGCAACACCAACATTCAGGTAACCTTTACGCTCGTGTCTGCATATTTATTGTGGGTGCACAGTAACCATGAGACGTATAAATGATATTCGCTAAAACGTCTGGTCTAAATGGGACGATGTTCCAAAAATACAACGGTGACATTTAATTATTGATAACAAACTTTCCATTCAACTTTCCAAAATATAGAATAAATTACAAAATTCCGGACATGATAGACAATTATAATTAAAAATTGTACTTGACGATGTACCATAAGTACCATAGAGTTGATTGGAGAGACAAAATAGTTGCGGAGAAAAAAGTTGCTCTTGCGCGCTAGTTCTAAAAGAAACAAAATATCTAAAAATTCATAGATAATAGATATGTTTGTAAACAAATACCATATTATAATACCTTCTATCGGTCAAATGGGACGCGTCACGCGTCATCGCGTATTACGCATAAAGCGATTAGGACTGTAAAACTGTTTACTTTCGTATGGAACATTGATGAGGCACATTTGTTCTGTACCGTTTGAAAACATACAATTATTTTCCCAAACAAAACAATAGATGTTTCTTTTAACTTTCTGTAATCAGTGCTTTGATGCCGTCTGATTGCATTAATAAAATTAAGACTTTATTCAATTATACTTTACAAAGGATTGAATCAGCGAATAGCAATTTGGAAAGTCAATGAAATTGTGTTGACAAAGAATATTTTTTTACATAATATTAGTGGGTTGTTGTTAATAAGTAATTTTAGATTACCGAGTAAAAAAAATAAACATTTCTCGAATTATTGCAGTAAATTATAACGCCAGTTCTCTTCGCTTGAACTCTGCTTGACACGCTGCCGCGTATCTAGATGAATGAAATATTCTAAAAATAAATATTACCTATAGGGATGCTACCCATACAAAAAGTTCTACTAGACCTTCAACATCAACATCATACGATTGCGGAAATGTTTCACACCAAAGCTTTGCACAGTTATTTGTTTTACTTCAATTAGTACGGTAGCTTCTGGTGAAAGCTGTAATTAGTATTATCAACATACCACATACCCATACTAATATGTTTTGTTGTAGCAAACTTTATCTTTTATCATTGATTTTTGTTTGGAGTAAAAATAATACAAGTGGTTTCCCGATGTTTCAATCAAAAACTTGATATTTTTAAACTATAGTACGTAGTACGTACCTATACTAACTAAACTGCTCTTTTTAAATGACTGAAAATAGATAAACGTAGAGCATATATCTTACAGTTGTATTTATCAATATGTATTTCCATTTTGTCTTTCTTTCGTGCATTGCATAAACCTACATATTATATCGCGCGCATTTCATCATCATCCGCGCTACCTACTTTTTATATAAATATTACTCAATTGTCAACGAGTCAGAGGTGAATCTGTTCGCTAATCAATATCCTGTACTCAAAGTTTAATGTTAGTTCATATGTAAATTTGGCCGAGATCGTGGCTGACCAGTTAGCGCTAGCGGGTAGGTAGACAACGCTTTCACGACGCCATCAATGTTTGGTCATTACCATACAATAGACATTAATGGTTTTGGTAGCTATAAAACCTATAGCTTGCTAATTTATATCCACCACATTAAATTGTTCTATGATAATTTCTTCACATAGCGTCTATGGGAATAGCTTTATTAACTCGAAAATCGAGATATAATTATAGGTATTTACTATTTATGTATTCTTCTTCAATTCTTGGAAAAAATATAACAGTTCGGAGTAGAAAATCTTTTAATCTCTTCAACCACAGATTCTATGAATATTCAATGATGGTAAGAAGATAGTACCCACAGATAGTACCTATATCCTAGAGGAGTTAAGATCTTAATATATTACCTGTACAGTGTATTGACACTGGTTACATATTAAAAAATCTCAAAATTTGGCCTGTAAAAATATACAGTTATAAAGATATATAATTATATTAAACTAGGTTTTAGCCCGCGGCTTCGCCCGCGCAGTCAAAGAATAACCCGCATAGTTCCCATTCCCGTGCCCGTGGGATTTCCGGGATTGCGTCATTTTACCGGGATAAAAAGTAGCCTATGTTCTTTCTCGGGTATCAAAATATCTCCATTTCAAATTTCATGAAAATGGGTCAGTACTTTAGGCGTGATTGAGTAGCAGACAGACAGACAGACAGAGTTACTTTCGCATTTATAATATTAGTATGGATTAAATTATTTTGACGTAAACAATTTTTAAGAATTTCCGAAAATGACATAGATAATAGCTTTTTATTTATTAATTGTTAACTACTATGACCAAAATGCTCCATAAAAATCACTCTCAGCATTTTCGCCAAAAACGCTTAAGATCTTTTTATCTTAAGACGTTATCTCTGTAATATACCCTCTTAAAGATTAAACACAAAAACGTTTCCCTATTACGCTTCAACGTTAAAGCCATCTGTATAACACCTGTCAATCTTACGAGGGTTGTATAGCGCAGGCCGAGCGTGACTAAAGAAAGTTCGTAACTCACGTTCCCCTACTAGTAGAATGTTGTTGATTCACGCATATGTTTTAATTAAAGGAAGTAGACACATATCTAAACGCATTAGAGTGCATCGAGTATAAGTCTGGTGATGCGCCTTTGTAGCGAGCGGTCACTTATTAACTCATGTCACTCAACTGAACTAACTAGTACGGCAATTAACGATGTTGTTTATCTGCGCTTCACTTAAATTTTAATTCATACAAGTACCGAATATTCTCAGAAGCACTCGACTCCAGTTCTCACTGGAAAGTTATTTGTGTGCAACCCTGCACCCATACCGTTCCGCGACTTTCGTCTCGTTCACGCATACATGTCAAGGTAGGGTTCAACATTCGAGGATTCGGTACGCGCTAATAATAATAACACATTGAAACGGATTACCCGATGTGTCTGTGCAATGTAAATGAATTCGTTACAACACTGCGTTGTATCGGTAGAGCGAGGTTATCGTTTCGATAAGAGATGTGATCGCGAAGTACAGATGGTGGGTGAATCAAATAAGCTTCAATCAAGCAACGATTGAAACACGGTCAAATCCCGTGAAGCGCTTCCGCGTGCGCGGCGCCTGGAGATCGACGATCATTGCCAGATGCCGTCAATAGATCACGACGGGGTCAACAGCCACTGCCCTTGTTTTGTGCACTAAATTATTTACTAATGTACCAGATTGTTAATTCGCGTTAATCGTGATCATGACTAGGGTCAAGGGGAATATGCTCACAATATTAGCATAAATTATAACCTATTTAAATTGTAAATAAACTTAACAATTGATTATTTAATTTTTCACTAACATTTCAAATAGAAGTTACATATTACGTAATGTGTTTGATTAATAGTGTTTTTAAACCTTTCGACTATTCACTATAGACGTATTTTATATTTTGCTGCAAAATATCTATTATAATATTATGTATTCTTAAAACATTTATTTTCTTATAAAATTATTATTATACCTAGTAGGTATGTTATTGCACTATAGAAATGTGCAATTGTTAATTAGAAATAATCGTTTACAGATACAGATAATACATAGAACATAGCTTTTGCTACAAAACAACGCAAGACTGAATAAAAAAGAGAAATTTTTGTAAATTACAACATATTATGTATCCATTAGGTTGCTTTCACTTTCACCCGCTATTAAGGGCTTCAAGGTCAGTTTTTCGACTCTCAGATCTCCATAATACCTACTCACGTATTTCGTCAAGTCACTCAGACAAATATAAATAATCCGATGTACCTAAATCTTTTAGTTCGATATGGCCGGAAATCGAAAGTCACTGCTCTGATAGAATCAGATGCACCAACAATAGCAGGTAGATTGTGGGCTCCCGATGAATAGATGATAGGTACAGTTTGTTTGAAGCTATTGATGTAATGGATAAGGCCAAACCTTGATCTACTTCGGAACGCATTTTGTTCTGGATCGTTCGTTAACGACTTCTCTATCTTGAGTCCTTAGTCCGTGTCTGATTGAGCAATATACCTGTGGATCAATGTACAGTATATATTATGTGGTTATAAATGGGCATCTTTACCAAGAAATCATAATTATTTTCGATGTGATAAGAATTTTTGGACATTTATCTAATTATTTTATTATATTTTTCAGGTGTTTGCGATGTGGTACACGTGGATTACGTTACTGCTGGTGTGCGCACTGGTGCAGGCGAATGTACCGGGGGAAGCCGGGCCGGCGACGGAAGTGACTGGTCAAGTTGTGGATGTAACTGGCCGGGTTGCTGATGAGGCCGGCCCGCTTGAAAATGTAGCTCGTTCGAATGAGGATACAACCGGCAAACTTGCCAATGCCGATGCAGTAAAGACCGAGGAAACTACAAATGTACCTGATCTGGCTGCCAAAGCCGGTCCAGTTGGACTAGACATCAACCCGGTCACAGAAGTACCTATACCCGTGGCCACTACTCGTGCTCAGCCACGCACCCTTGACCGACAAGCCGCAGAACTCGCCTGGCGCACTTGGCTTCAAAGCCCTGAAAGTGGCAATCCTAATGGACCTCCAAGAAGAATCACTACTAAATCACTATTTATCACGCCTTTAGTTTGCTCGAAAGGCCAAAGGCTCGATAGGAATGGATGTGTACAGGTAAGATCAATGTATTAAAATAATGCTTGTTATTTAGAATAGATTACCTAACGGCTTATTTATATTAAATCTTATGACACAACATTATAGCTGCGCTATATTGGGCTATGTTATACTAAAAGTTAAGTTTAACTTTTAAATTCAATAGCGTGGAAAAACATCATCCAATAGCTATTCAGGACTTTTAGTATATTCACGATCATGAATAAGCCCCATTTACATAGAAATATATATATATTAGGCCATAATGCCTGTACCCTCATAGGAGGCCCGTGTCCCAGCAGTGGGAACGTATATGGGCTGATGATGATGATGATGATGATATATATATTAATAATTATTTTTGAAAATAATACGTTACTATGCTTTTAAATGCGTAATAAGCATTATATTATTTCTCAAATATTACATAATATTACAGACAGTGACAGTCAACAAGGACGAACATGAACGCATTTTACTGGAACAGTTAAATGCTTTGTTTATGAACTCCACACCTTCTAATAACGGTGACGTACTCTATGACTACGGCGAAGAGGAACCCGGCCCTCTTCAACTCTCTATACCAATTGGACTGGATCCATCTACGCAGGTGCTTTTTTATTTCATATTTTCATATAATTAGGTACATAAAGTTATTTAAAGGTTTTCATCCATGATTGATTATTTAGGCCCTAAATTAGACAAAAAATAGACATTTTACTTACACACAATTACTTCCACTTCAAATTAAGTAAGTATATAAAGATTTATGGCCAATGTGTTTGTTGCAAATTTCTTTAAAATATGAATATTTTCTTTTCAGAACCGCGATACCAATCCACTCAATATCGATAAAAAAGAAGAAAACATGCTAAACGATGCTAGTAGCATCGAAGCTGAGTTAGAACTTCTAAAACTACAACAAGCACAAGGCCGCCTTAATGACACTGGAGCTGATAATACAAATATTTTATCACACAATGTCTTAAACAACTTACTTTATTCCGACAAACCAAAACGAGATAGTCCAATGGTCAATTCGAATGAAACCAGTAGCCAAGAACTACCCGACGATGGACAAAAGGAATTAGTTTATGGTCATGTTAATGTAGATCCGGTTCTTTATGACACTGATAGCCAAAATGAAGATTCTAATATTTCAAATCAACCAATCAAAAAAGATTCTTCCGACACTGTAAATGGCACTGCTGTTGACGCTCATAATGAAACGAAAATATCGGATGAACAAATGAGCATGCCTTCGCTTTCATCTAAAGATGAAGATGAAACTAAACTTAACCCAGAAAACGACTACTCGGATATTGGGGAGGCAATTAAGTTGATCAGTAGATATGCCGAAGTGTCAACTGATGATAATTTTTCAAAAAATGACAACAAATTTAGAAATTCGGACGACTCTATACTAGGTACTCGCACGAAACTACAATACCGCCGTAATAAGCTAAAAGATTCTGTAATTTTGAAAGATGTTCCGTCTAATTCGCCTGCATCAGACTCACTACTTGTACAAACAAGTCTTCATGGTAGACCTGGCGTTCTTTATAGGTATCCAAACGAAAATGTATCACCACCGGCAAATTATCCTTTTAAACGTTTGCAAGACTATTGGCCAGGAAGAAACCAGGTTGGAGGTGTTTACAATAACATACATCAAAATCCAAAACGGCACCATCATTCATATCCTCATTATTTCCGGCCTCGTGGCTATCCCGTTGACTATCCTGATGTACATTCTCGTATTGTGTACCCAGGCTTTCAACATTATCCGCATAAAATATTACAACACAGTGCTAGTCCCGTCAGATCTCAATATAACGACCAGGATATATACAGTCTTCTGGGTCTAAGACATTGGTTTAGCAGCGAAGGCGCTTCAAAGAGATAGTTTGTTTTCTTGTACATTAGACAATTCGATGTTACCCGACGACATATATGGGAAGCTATGGAAGTAGATAATGTTTACTTGCATATTGATACTATTAAAATAATCGATTTTAGCATTAAACCGTATTATTTTTGCCATAGCTTTCGATATATTATCCTATTTATTTTAAAGCCAAATATTAAAGTCATAATTATATTTAAGTTATGTTAGCTATTTTAAGTTCTTGTAAATACTTTGAGCACGTAAACGTTTTAATTTGCTACTGATTTGTTTAGTATTATCGTTGTTTTGTATTATGTAAATTGTTGTATTAATAATCACTAATTTATTATTATTTGGTGTATATTTTTGTTGTTGTGAATTATATAATTGTAGATATGCAAAAGGATACTTTTACGGTCAGTCGGTAACTATATTATTTCATGTGCAATCAATTCGTAAGCTTGATTTTCTTTCCAAAGTATATAATACGACAGACCGAAAACGATAAAGATTGGAATTGGCACAGGCTTGCCTATTTTTTAAGATAAATTTTTAAATTATGTTACTCGTACTTACTTATACTGTAGATATATTTGAGGACTTGTATTTTATAGTTCTTTGTAGTCTGCGCAGTAAATAATATTCTCTCATCAGTATAAAATCAGACCCACCAGACAAATATTTAAGGCATGACCATGACAATACCTTTGATTTAAAATCCTTTAAAATTCGCAGAATACAAAAAATATTAATTAAACTATTATATTTTATAACCAGAGAATATATTTTCCAACTTTTAGACATTTTGCTTAATTCCCAATAGCTTGCAGGTTTTTCTGGAATATGGTCAAATTCAATTACTAATTTTTTATTCATAGAGAGCTGTAAGATTACAAAATTTGAACCACTTACGTCATAAAATATGCGTATTGCGTATGCTTTATCAAAATTATTCAATTATAATATATTGAAAGCCGAACTACCCACATAACGAACCCACCAAAGTTTAGTATAAGTGTATAGATTATTTAAAGTTCTACAAAAAAAATTTAGTTCTATATTTTTCATAAATGTGTATTTTTCTACTAAATTTATGTACAATCAAAAATATAGCAACTACACTATTCTCGTATAAATTATTATTGGAGTTTTTATAAATATTATGTATGAGATACCTTGCCACATTGTTGTTACAATCATTTTTTTATCACATCCATTATGTTTCTAATAAATTATACCTGAATTAAACTGTCAAAAAATAAGTTAACATATTGTTGCAACCAACTCTAAAAGAACCTAGCAGTTTATATAAAGGGATTGGATTTCCCTTACTCAATTAAATAATAATTGCTCCTCAACATTAATTGCATTTTTATTTGGTTTTGGAGAAAATTTTATTTTAATTTATTAAAATGTCAAATTAAATATTCAGTAATATATTTGAGCAAAACCAGTGTTAGCTTACATTAATAGATGCAATGCAACTATTTACTTTACATTAAGTTTATAACTTACTCTCATTTGTTCAGTTTGCAAGTGAAAATTTCGCGAAAAACTTTCTCCGTGACTTTCTCTCATTACAAAATATTCGTAATACTCTTATATTTATCTAAACTGTACTGTACAAATGCTAGGCCTAAGGTTTTATAGTTAAAATAACTGTTTGAATAACATACTTAAGATTATTAATTTACGTTTCTCTTGTCTGTAACGCGCTTAACTCCCGCAAATTTAGACAATTATCATTGCCAGTATTTTATTGTAAATATGAATGTGTTATATTAAAATGATCAAAAGATAAATTAAGTAATGCATTTTATTTCTACACATATCCCCTTTTAAAAAACGATATAACATCTGTATTTATACAGCATCTGTTTAGTAGAAAATCTAGAAAATAATCAATTGAGTAAAATAAAATAACATTTTCTATTATTTATGAGCTTTTATTGAAAAAAAATATTCAATCCTTTCATTATAACACAGATAATTGTTGATAATCTACACATATCAATACAAATATATACTTGTTCACATTATAGAGGATTCCTGTCTTTGCACACACTTGTATACAACTTGGGCAGTGACATACCCCTTCTATAGAAAAAAAAAAAATGTAACAAATCATTATTCCTTACTTATATGCAAACAATTTGTACACAATATCACAATAATTAGTATGATTTGTTACAATCTTAGATATATTACCGTAAAACTAACTTACAATAAGTAGTTTAAAGAATAGAAAAGAAACTTTGATTTTGATTAGCTAACAATCAAGATACATTGTATAATATGTATCAAAGAATTTACATCTAAAATCTCAACATTGATAAGAATAAAAACATAATTTGCAGTATGTAGTTAGTATGTGCAATGACAGGTTTTAACATTGTTCAAAATTGTTGATCATCAATAGCGACTACATTTAATGGGTGACTTGATTTTACATTTTATGTTTCTAAGCATGTTTCCAGTTACACTTTAAAAGAACCTTAAGTACTTTTAAAATATTCATCCAAACATTAATGTCCACACAATATTTTCATCTAAATTCATAAATTTGGATACTGTGTTCTGGAACATGGCTTAAAGTTAGCGATTGGAACCTGAAAGAAAGAAAATAAATATCACAACTATTTGAATTCAATTAGACATATTTAAAACAAAAAAAAATCTAACATTATGATTCAAAACTGGTTTAAAATCATTGATAATATAATATGTTTGGAATTTAATTTTTAATAAAATATAAAATTATATTTAGAGGAGTGAATGCAAAATGACTCAATTATTTCAAGCAAATTATTTATTTAAAATGGTAGTTAGGGAAAAATATGTATGTAAAAAGGTGGACAATAATTTACACCCACCTCTATAACACTTCTATTAATAGCTAACATTATCTCTAAATGCTATTATTCAAATTGGTTTTTCATCTTAATTATTATTTTAAAAAGCTATTGCTAGTTTATTAACATGCATTGACCTAAATTAAGTATATTGAACCATAGATAATAAAATATGATTTCTTACCACTCTGAGCTCCTGTGATAATAGTAGCCTTCTATAGTTTCCGCTGATTTGTGAAAACATATATAATAAAAACCAGCAAATGAAGCACCATTAATATCTTTGATTGTATGATCTGGCACAAGAAAATGTTCCTTCCACCTCATAAATACATAGTCAGCCTTTGCTAATGATTCATAATCAAAAGAATCAGAATTAAAAGTCTTCAAATACGGTACAAATAGTTCAAACTTACTCTGGAAATAAAAATAATTATCATTAATTTTTAGTGTTTAATAAATTAAACAAAATCAACATAGTTTGTTAAACACTAGCTGTTCCCCGCGGTTTCACCCTAATTGCTCCGCTCCTGTTGGTCTTAGCGTGATGATATATAGCCTATAGCCTTCCTCGATATATGGGCTATCTAACACCGAAAGAATTTATCAAATCGGACCAGTAGTTCCCGAGATTAGCGCATTCAAACAAATAATCAAACAAACTCTTCAACTTTATAATACATATTAGTATAGATTAAAGCATATTAATAAATGACATACCCAATGTTTTCTATCAACATCCTCGTCTGCATCCCACTTTCTTGTTAGAAAAGGATATTTAGCTGATATTATTTCACCGTCAAAAAATGTTGTCAGTGTTGGGAATTCCTCTGTTAATCCCTTAATTTTTAAATAACCACAAAGGTAAGAATTCTCCTCGTCAACATGCTGGAAGTAAATAAGACGATATAGTGACTGAAAACGATATCTATTTACGTACAAATAATAACAATTATTAATTAAAACCATAAGGCCATATTGACCAAGAGAAATTAGTAAAACTTTCCTTTTGAATCACTTTTGCGTATTTTGTTGTCATACTAACCTGAAGAACAACTTCAACTTCGTACGAATTCCCTTTTGATTTTTGATGCCCTTGAAATTTAGAACCGTTGTAAAGTAAGGATTTAGTCACGCCAGGTTGTTTTGAGTTCGCTGGAGGTGGTGGTGTTATGTCAACTTTAACAGGCATTATTTTCCATTAATACTTTGACCTAGCTTTCCCTGACGAAGGTATGTTATTGACAAGCACGCAGTACGCACGCAGTGAGTCAGATAAATTCTGGCACTTCGCAGAGGATTTGACAGTTGATATCCTTTCCAGTATATTCTACGTATAAATGGGATTTCAGAAAACCCTTTAATTCAAAGGCATAGCAAACGATTCTACTTAAATATTTAAGGATTCTTTATCACATGTAACTGCACAAAACATGTACGGCAAATGCAGAAATGGAGAAAGTGAAAGCGTATCGCTACCATTTTTGGTTTATTTCAGAAACAACAATAAAAATAAATCTGTCAATGTCAATATCTATGCTTATTTAAAAATATTTTAATATAACTTTATATGTGTTTAAAGACTAAAAGTTATGGAACTTGGAATATAAATTACAATGCAACAGGTGCTGAGCTATACATATTATATATACATAT
The DNA here is from genome assembly GCF_905220415.1 of Colias croceus. Classification (NCBI taxonomy): domain Eukaryota; kingdom Metazoa; phylum Arthropoda; class Insecta; order Lepidoptera; family Pieridae; genus Colias; species Colias croceus. The sequence continues at coordinate 4,168,818 of NC_059547.1, forward strand.
TATATAATTCTTGATATAATTATTACAAAGTTCACGAAAAAAAAACAATGATAAAGCCACATTTAATTTTAATGCGGATTCAATTATGAACAAAATATTAGGGGTTTCTTTAGTTAACTGCCGCACGTATTATAGGTTTTTTGTGGGAGGGGAGGGGGGAGGAGGAGGGGGGACCCTCCCCCCAAAAGGGGAAAGTTAGGAAACCAATAGTTTTGGAGAAAAATCAATTTTCCTATTCTAACCTCAAAATGTATGGAATTGGTGTAAAATCATGTTAACTAAGCATTAGACGATAATAACAAAAAATTTACGATACATAAATAAAATACAAACAAGTTGTGTAAACCTACGTAGTTTTTTTATTTGAGTCGGAATCGCCCTAAAGTCGCTTCTGGCGGCAGTTCAAGAGTTAAACTAACACGCTCGTCGCTTCGCTCCTCGCTACCTATTTGGATATTAATAATAAAAGTTTAATAGTTTTTTAACCTACGTAGATTTGTTTTTTGTTTGAGTGGGAATCGCCCTAAAGTCGCTTCTGGCACTCGCCGGCCGCTGCCGCGGCACGCTCGCTTCGCTCGCTCGGCTCGTGCGGCAGTTCAAGGGTTAACCTAACACGCTCGTCGCTTCGCTCCTCGCTACCTATTTGGATATTAAAATTAAAAGTTTAATAGGTAGTTTTTTAACCTACTTACGTAGATTTTTTTTTGTTTGAGTGGGAATCGCCCTAAAGTCGCTTTTGGCACTCGCCGGCCGCTTCATTAAGTCACAGTACAGTGAAATGGAACGTCTTGGTCCGCTTTTTTTGCACAACAAAACGGATAAATGCGCTTTTTTCGCACAAAAAATTATTAACTTTAAAAATTAATAAATAAAAAACTACAAGTTTCCTAACGATAATATTTTGGAATTACAATCTTACATTACCTAGCTAACTAACAATATAAATATTTCCAACAAATTCGTGCGGCAGTTAACTAAAGCCAACCCAAATATTATGTTTTCGGGTGGTTTTCAAGATGGAATTGGTTTGCAATTAGGAATTTATAAGCTTTCGAACTATTATTAATTAAAACTTATGTACAAGCATGGACCTTAAAAAGTCTTTTTTTATATTTTTTTATCCATGTCCATGTGTACAAGAGTCACGAACAGATACAATTAGTAATTTCGTTTTATTTTATTACTAAATTGAATAATAAAAACAAGTGAAGAACTACGAAGAATGAACTAAGCTGGAACTAAGTTTTACAATGTGATTTATAAAAAAAATCCATTTACAAGAATGATATCACAGAACACTAAAATGTGAAAAAATATTCAAATTTTCGTCACAAACTTATATTATTTAAACGAAATCTATAAAATTATATTATTTTTCGTTAAAATTTCATCATTACCCATTCATTAGGTACCTGACATTTTATATTCTACTCAGGTTCATCTACATATCTACTATCTATGGAAATAAAAGTTATGGTAGATTTCTTCGTCTCGTTGGTTTCGTTGACCGACCAACTTGTTTATAAATTGTATTGTAATTTAATTTAATTTAAAGCATTTTGTTTTAATGTACTTATTTCATAATGGTTACTTCTAATACTTCACAAGACCTAAGTGTTATGCATCGTCATATCGTCCATTCTGAATTGTGATCAATAAGCAATAATAGTGATATTTTCTCACATAATTATGGTTAACTGACGTTAGACAGTGCATCCTCAATTATGGCAGACCCAGGTTATTACCACAGTGATTATATTCGTCACCCTGTCCTTTACGAACTGGGTGTCAAATATGGAATTAAGACGGAATGTATTCCAGAAATAGCGTTGCCGTCTAAGTTGGAAGAACTCAAGGATGTTATACGTAGGGAGATACGTAAAGAATTGAAAATAAAGGAAGGCGCGGAGAAATTACGTGAAGCTACCACCGATCGAAAATCGCTTTCCTATGTTGCGAATCTTGTAAAACAAGCTAATATCAAGTTAAATGAACTTAAATCTGATTTGCAAGAATTAGAATCCCAGTTAATTTTATCACGCGGTCAGTCTACTCCGACGTCGCCCGAGGATTTGTCTTATGATGAGGAAATTATTTTGGCCTCTGAAGCGGCGCAACAACAACGCCAGCTTGGAGAGGGTACCACTGATCGTAAGCTGGCATCACTTGAAAAACAGTTGAATATTGAACTAAAGGTAAAGCAAGGAGCCGAAAATATGATACAAAGTATTAGCAGCAGTAATCAATCGCGTGACAAGAAGTTGTTAGCAGAAGCCCACCAAATGCTAGCAGATTCTAAAGACAAAATAGAATATTTAAAATTGCGAATATCAAAACTTTCTAAACAACAGAAAGGTGACAATGCAGGGTCAAATGGTGATGGTCGAAACATGGATATGAGTGGTGTTGACCCACTACTTGATGAACGCATTGCTGAATTGAGAAATCGATTACGTATAGAGGCTGCTGTAGTAGAAGGATCCAAGAATGCCATAAGACTCTTGCAAAGTGATAAAAAAGTCACAGACAAGAAAGCTCTACAAGAAGCTCAAACAAATTTGTTGGAGTCAACACAAAAATTAGATTTGTTACGTAGATCGTTGGATATGCGTCGTCAAGAATTGCCAGCTGAAAGTGCGGCATTCATAGAATTAGGCCATGAATTAAGAAGCACAGGATCTAGTCCTGGCTATGTCAGTTTATCCGGTGCAACGAATGCCCGCCCACCTTTCATATCTCCAGCTCCACTTATCAGTCCATGTGTTCAAGTAACTGGCACATTGGAGGTGAGATTAATGGGATGTCAAGATCTATTAGAAGATGTACCTGGTCGTACTCGCCGAGATCCATTAGCCAGCCCATCAGATTTGAAGTCCTTTGTAAAAGGGGTCACTATAAGAAACTCAATGAAGTACACATACAGCATAAAAGAAGACACAAGTAATGAAATTATGGCTGTGATGAAGCTTGACAATCATACTGTTGCTCAGACAAGTTGGAGGCCCTGCTCTCAACAAGCCTGGGATCAAAGGTATTTTTTTTTAATCATTGCAATCTACATCAAAAAAACATATAATGAATTAAACTATCTATGTATTATTAATAAACTCTATCCTTTACATGCTTTAAAGTAATTAAAGCAACATTCATATATTATTATATTCATTGTATTATAAGCCTTTAGTAGTTATGTATTACACATACTAGAAGTCTTGGGAATATTATCTGTTTCCTTGAAATTTAATCTTAATAATTTCTTACACATTATGATTACTCAGTCTATCTTATCAATAGGCTGTGTTCACATATTTGTTATATGAGTCAATTTTGCACAGACAGCTTTAGATTAATTGGTTTTTTTTTTGTTTGTTATATGTATAATGATGTACACAAATTGTATATAATTCTTATTACATTAACATTCTAGTAGAGCAAGGATTAAATATGAAAGATTTGTTTCTATCAAGAATTCCCCATTGTCCAGACATTTTTGTATAATTTTAAACTATAACTAGTAACACAAGCAAAGACAAAAATTATGAAGTTTTAGTCTGTCTTTTTGTTGTCTGCTTTAACTCAAAAAATACTGGAGGGGTTTTAATATATATTTTTTTTATTTTATTGTGTAGTTATATAATCTATTTTGAGGATTTTAATTTAATATTAAAGTTGAATTTCAATATTCCTCCCAAAGGGGGTTCTGTACCCAAAGGGTAACACGGTACCTTATTACCTACTGAAACTTCGTTGTCTGTCTCCAGGCTGTATCTCATGAACCATGATAGCTAGAAAGCTGAAATTTTCACAAATGATATATTTCCATTGCATTCCATTTTTTACATGTACATGTATAATGTTTTTTGAAAGCTTTATTTATAAAAAATATTAGACACTAAAATAAGCAAGTATATTTTCTTCTTCTCAGATTCACTATAAAGTTGGATAAATCCAGAGAGCTGGAAATTGGAATTCACTGGAAAGATTGGCGTGGATTATGTGCTGTGAAATTCCTGAGATTAGAAGAATTCATTGATGATATCCGACATGGAATGGCTTTGGAATTAGAACCTCAAGGATTATTATTTGCAGAAATTAAGTTTTTAAATCCAATTATATCAAGGAAACCAAAATTGCAACGTCAGAGAAAAATTTTCAAGCAACAAGGCAAAAATATTCCACGGCCGTCATATGGAGACATGCATATTCCTGCTGTTGTATTAGGAAGATTATTAAAACGTTCGTCACCGTCAGTTCAAAATATTCAGAATGCACTCAGTCAATCTCAGCAACATCATTTTGAATCACCGCATGACATGAAAGATATTGAAAATACAAATGCCACATTTACTGGTATGGCCGGGATTCGCCCATTGGGTTTGCCTCCCACTCCAACTACACCACAAGTGCCTGTTCTGCCTCCACCTAAGCCTTCTCTGCCATTACAACCTCCACCAAATGTATCTACATTAAGGATGGAGAAAGAGCTCCAAGAAGCTTTTGCATTTTTAGAAGACTCATATACTAGGGATAACTATATATCAAAGGAACAACAGCCATCAGCTTGTAATACTCCATTAGTTGAATATCCACCATCGCCTTCACCAAAATTGGTTTTGGAATATCCAAGCAGTGAAGATCAAATTGTTGAAATTGCAAGTAATATGCGTCTATCATCATCAAGGTCTTCTTCAGTTATTGAAACAATGAGTAAAGAGCCAGATTCTAGAAGGCAATCTGGTGAAATGTCAATGAACAGCTTCAGATTGTTAAGTGTCTTGGGCAGAGGACACTTTGGAAAAGTTATATTAGCTCAATATAAACCAACCAATGAATACTTTGCTATAAAAGCTTTAAAGAAGGGTGATATTATAGCCAGAGATGAAGTAGACTCACTACTATCTGAGAAACGAATTTTCGAAGTAGCCAATGCAATTCGACATCCGTTTTTAGTTAACTTATTTGCATGTTTTCAAACAGAACAGCATGTATGTTTTGTCATGGAGTATGCTGCTGGTGGTGATCTTATGATGCATATACATGCTGATGTTTTTACAGAGCCCAGGGCTGTATTTTATGCAGCTTGTGTAGTATTAGGCCTACAGTATTTACATGAAAATAATATTATTTATAGAGATTTAAAGTTGGATAACCTGCTTCTGGATACTGAAGGTTATGTAAAAATTGCTGATTTTGGATTGTGTAAAGAGGGTATGGGGTGGGGTGACCGCACTGGTACATTTTGCGGGACACCTGAATTTCTTGCTCCTGAAGTATTAACAGAGACCTCATATACAAGAGCAGTTGATTGGTGGGGTCTTGGTGTTCTTATTTTTGAAATGTTAGTTGGTGAGTCACCATTCCCAGGTGAAGATGAGGGAGAGGTATTTGATTCTATTGTAAATGATGAGGTCCGATACCCTAGAACACTGTCTTTAGAATCAATTGCATTAATGCGCCGATTGCTTAGAAAAAATCCAGAAAGGCGTTTAGGTTCCTCAGAACGAGATGCAGAGGATGTTAAAAAACAGGCATTCTTTAGAAATGTTGACTGGGAACAATTGCTCCTAAGAAAAGTTAAACCACCATTTGTGCCAACTATCAACAACTTAGAAGATGTTAGTAACTTTGATAGTGAGTTCACTTCTGAAGCAGCTGTACTCACTCCTCCCAAAGAGCCAAGACCTCTTAGTACAGCTGATCACAAACTTTTCTGTGACTTCACATACATGGCAGACTGGTGCTAGGCAGCTATAAATCACTTTTATTTTAAATTTAGGATAATTCTTAATGATAAAAACAATAAAACCCCATTGCCTTAACTAATGCGAGTGAAAAAACTGTATTTTGATATAATCTATCTAATCTATTCTAAAGGGTATCTTAGAAGATACTCATGTTGACTTGTATTTAATGCAGTTAAATGCAATATTTTATTATAAATTGTGTAATTTAAATAAGTTTTAAATAGTGATAACCTTTATTTTTTTAAAACATCATGTTATAGATTTACATATTATGTAGTTATATTTAATTAACCTGAAATTATTCTTAAGAGAATGTGTGTCAAATAAATCATTACATCTTCAGTCAATTCTATTCTTTAATCTGTGAAATAAAGTTATCAACAACAAAACAAGTTATTATTTTTATATGATTATCCAGATTGATAATACATAATATACAAGATAGAAATATTATTTTATGTTAAGCACTTATTATCTAGAGAACAATATGATAATATAAGCAGCATTTTATATAGGAAAGTGTAACTATTACATACTTATGTGTATAATATAATAATCAGCATTTATGTTGTATGGAGGCACTTCATTTAATGCACTTAAACCAATCAAACCACACATCTTAATTAAAGTTTCCAAACAGGCAAAATTTGTGTTTCCAGTTAGATTCCTTTCTTCTTTTCTATTTAATAAGTACATTAATCACCTTATGTTATGTATTTTAAAGTAAAGGCAGTGTCTTTTATTACAATTATTATTGGTATTATGATTAATGACAAATCTTACAAAAATATGGTCATATAGAACATAATATGCAAGCAGTATAAAAGTTGTACTTCTTATATTGAACATGGCTCTAACTTATCTCATTGAGCAACATTACAATATTAAGAATCATTCCCATAGCAAATTTTAATTAATACATTTTCAAAAGATCTATAATAGGAATGGATCTAAATGTAAAATACAGTAGATTAAACAAATTTTATTTACATGCTTTGATGGAGAACTGATTTATTGGAGTTTATAAATCTAAAAAATGATACTCGTCGCAAATATAACACACAACCTAACTTATTAATGCAATGTAATATATGAAAGTAAATATTTTTACATTTTATGTAATTGAGTATTTGGCCAATATATTTCAAGTTCAGAAGACAATATCATTCATCACATTAATAGAACTAACTTATTGTGAATTTGTTAAAAAATTATTAACTGGACTTATAAAATTATGTACTAATGTAAGAATTGAAAACACTTTCACATAATTATTTTCATGCAACATTATGTACAACACTTCACACACTGAATAAGTCTTGAACATCACCTGTAGTATTGCTTAAGGAAATTTCAAATTCTCGAACCTTTTTGCTGCAGTACCATTGCACGGTCTGTTGGCTCTATATCATTACTATTTGGATTGTTACCACATTCCCTACTCACCACACACAGAAATTCTGCATGATCCTCATTTCCATAATTATATTGCGAACCGATATTAATTAACTGTTCAAATTTCCATCCATCAGACATGGATGAAACCATTTGTGTCAACTCTTCTTCATGAAATTGTAAAACTCTATATACATGATTTTTAGAGTCTTTCGATGGACCAGTTTCTCTTTGAGAAATTCTTTCTTTAACTAATTTAATAAGCTCTGTTATATTATAAAACTCGGCTTCTTCTAAAACACCTTCCTCAGCTATGTCATTGTTGATGACCAACTTTCCATGTCGTAAATAGTTGAGTACTGGAGAAAAGTAAGTTGGATCTCTGTCTATTAAATAGGCACCAGTTTCATCCTGTAACAATATATAATAATGTTTTAAAAAAGTTTACACCTTACTTACTTTAGAGAAACTTAGTTGCAAACTAACCCTATCTGAAATTAAGTCACTGTCTTCTTGTACTAATCGATACAAAAATGAGTTTGTGTCTCTAGACAATGTAGTTTTTGTTGTTAAAAAATATGTACCGCCAACGTTTAATTTAACCCACTGTTTACTGCTTCGTCTTTCATTGTTATATCTTTGTATATTTTCATTACTAAAACCACCGCCACCTACGTGACCCGCCATGGTTATAATTCCATAAATACTAGAGTACAATTACTCAGTTCACACTTCACTCTTCAATGTTCAAATTTCAATCTTCATACCGTGTTCTTAAACGTCGTATTCACGGTCCATCTTGACGTACGTCCCGCCAAGGTCATACACGATGCACGACGCAAAACGACCGTGAATAGTCTTGACGTACGTCAATAATTATTATTATTACGTTGCTGGATGTGCACGACGAATTTTTCGTCCAGCGAGCATCCCCACCACCGCGAACGTCGTGCAAGCGCATCGTGCATCGTGCATGCTTGATCGTGAATAGGCTTGCTGTACAGCAGATCAGTGTTGCCAACAGAAATTAATGTAAATACTTGGAAACGTGGCCTATTGATATGATTTTTTTGTGATAACTTAGTAGTTAGTTTAGTTTTGTGATAACGTAGTGAGTACATGAGCAAGCAAGAAACAGTTATTTTATATTTTTATGTACACAGGAAATACCCAATTATCATTACTTTTGGATCAACCTAGTACACATGGACAGTTTATATTCAGAAGTTATTATTTTAAAAGAACTCCAAGGCGAATTGTTGAATAACAAAGATTTTATGCAAAAGTCCACTGCAGAAAAATGGCAATTTATTTAAAAAAAATGTCCTAACGAATTTGTTTGTTTAAAAAAAATGATTAGCTATATTATACTCTCTGTTCCCGCCACTTCAGCATTTACTGAAAGAGTCTTTTCGGTCATGAATGTGAAGTGGCGGGAAGAGAGAAACCGAGCTTCATTAAAAATTAATTAAAAATGAGCTCTTGAAATAAATTTAGATTTGGAATGTTTGGATTCATATAATTCATTTAAAAATAATGAAAAATTCTTAGGTACTGCAAAAAGTACAAAAAAACACATTTTTAAAAATATTTATTTACTCTTTATACATCCAGCACAGTGGATTTCTGGTGGTTTCAGAGGTCTCTTCTGGTGGGTAGCTTGATACTTCGGTGGCAACACTGGCAGCCTTGAGCTGACGTACAGCGGGGATGGACCGTGAATATGCGTCGTGCATCGTGTATGACCTTGGCGGGACGTACGTCAAGATGGACCGTGAATAAAGCGTCTTATCACCACAGCCACAACCACAGAGCTGTGGTAGTAGTATAGCTCTGAGTGTGCCCACTGTCCATATTATACTATAATAAGTTCATGAAAAAACAATTCTTGTGCATAATATTATATTTATGCAACCGGGCGTTTTTTAGGGATGAAAGCGCTTAGCTAATATTAATTGTAAAAAATGTTTCATTTTCAAATTTACTGGAGCTTATTTATTGCACTGTATATCCTCCGAAAAACAATTTTATTTCATTCCTTATTTAAGAATTTATTTTGTTGTTTTTTTTTTACTCAAAATTAAAAGTATATTTTTAATTAAAAACCTTCTTCATATTAATATTATCTAGGATATTATAAAGAAAAAAAAACTGACATTATTTGTGTCAAAAAAAGTTTCATAGACAATAGAAGTCTATATCGCTACTGCCTTAGAGTATATATTACAATAGTATAGAGCGAGTGTATTGCACAAATTGCATAGTGCGCATCGTAGGCAGATGAGCTATAGATACTATATAGATGTGTGTGTGACAAATAGGGATGGGTAGATATCAATTGCGTGTTGAACTATCGATAAGTTATGTAAATAAATATGTATCATAAGTAAATTTTATGTTCAATAAGTTATTAAAGGAAAAATATATGAATAAAGTATAAATATGTAATTTTAAATTTGTTTACCAACTGAATAAAGTTTGTTTATTCCATTTGAATATTAAATATTATATAAGAAATTTTCTTGTATTAATTATAAGTACTTTAAAAAATATGTTTGATTGGAATATCAGAAAAACGTGAGTACTTGTTAAATAATAAAGTTAATAAAATAAAAGTTCGGGTTTAGTGCTATTTATTTAATAATAAATCAAACAATAATAATAATGTTTTAAAAATGGTAAAAAATATTAAGGAATAATTAATAATTTAAAATGATAATATAATAAATAATATTAATAATTTTTTTATTCAATTTTATCCATTCTACTATCAAAATCTTCAAAATCAATTTAGCGGTTCAGAAAATATATCGTAACATTACATATTTTACATTTACACTATAATACATTCGCATTCATAATTTAGAAAGTGTATCATACAAAACACACCACAAATTTATTTATAATACATTTTTAAAAGAGTTTTAATTTTAAAGTTAAATAAATAATTTGTTAAAATATAGTTCTTCTAGTAAACTTTATATCGAGTACAGCGTTGGTCAGGTCACATCACTACGATCACGTGGCGGCAGTAAGGCGCGCGAGCGAGCCTGCGCGTGTCCGCCTCCCACCTACTCTTCACCCCCGCGATGCTAGATTTATTTTCATCAAATTATGTAAAACAATCGACTTACTGATGAAATTTGATAGTGGATTTCAATTTTGTTTATTTTCTAGTATCGTTTTTGCAAGATAGAACTGCACATTTCACCACGTTTATTCGTAAATATGAAAAAAATCTAGAGCAATGCACTTCGTGAGCACTCAACCACGACTGCGAGCGCTCGCGGCGGGAGCGTCGTGTTGTTCCCACCTGTGCCTACTGTTCCCACTTGGTTGTTCGCACTCTATAGATAGTATATATACTCTAAGGCTACTGCGTTTGGAAAGTTCGAATATTTTATTGTCAAATAATTGTTGAAATTGTGTAAAGTCTAAATGTTAATTTATTAAATATTGAATAAATTTAGCTAAGGTTTTGTGATAAGTACTTTGCATAATATCTATAAAATGCGTTAGTAAACTGGCATTTAAGTGTATACTGTCCAAAAATGAGTAATAATCTAGAAAATGATCGTTCAATCACAACTGGTAAAATGTATCCAATCGACTTAGCTCCACCAAAAATTACGATAGTAAAGAGCATTTCTAATGCGGATGTTAAAATGGCTCATCTCATACCAGGCCAATCAAAGACATCTGGTTCAAATCAAATTATTACACATACAAACGCTGGATCCGTGGGTCTTATGCGTACAGCTACTGCAGCTCAAATTATATCCTCAGGCGTAGCTTCACAGGTATTTATTACATATTGCACATTGTATAACACATTGATCTATTCAATCATACTAAATAGAAAAAGCTTTGCATAAAAACTATCATTGCATTTTCTTAAGTAATTATTCATTTTTTTATATCTATAACTGGATTTTGTTTTGCTTTATTGCAGGGAACTCAGATTGTATCACAAGGTAGTCAGTTAATAGGACAAAACGCGCAAATTTTGACACAATCCCAACTTATATCAAGCAGTCAATTACTAAGTCCTGGTACTCAAATAATAAGTCAAGGAACACAACTATCTGCACAAGTTTCCAATACCAATAATCATGGTAGTAATACTCAAGCGAGTGTCACATCAACAGTCAGTGGAAGCCAAGTATTAAATGTGGGGGGCCAACTTGTCAGTGGTGCAGGAAATTTAGTTGTCAGTTCATCAGTGAGGACTCTTCCGCCCAGTGTGAGAGTTTTACCACCTATTCCACATCATAACACAAGACCAGGTATTTAAATAAAGTTTTCTGTAAAAGAAAAGTTGTGATAAAGAAAACCAACAACAATTTTAACATGATATCATATATTATATATATATTATAGTAAAAATAGTTTTATAAAATAATTAACTTACTCTCTCAGTTTCCCAGTATTTTAGTAAAAAAAAGTTTCAAAAAATCGGTAATAGTTTCAATGTTTTTCAGTTCTCACAAGTGTAAACGTAAGCAGTGCTAGTGGAGTGTTGGTCAGCAAAGGAGTAACCAGTCATGTACCAAGAGGTCTAGCAGCTGGTGCCTCATTGGCTGTTCGCCCTGTGGCTGCATCAACACAGGCTAATGTCAGTCAAGGTAATGAAAACTGAAAAAGGTTACATATGGTCACATCTCTAATATATAAAAATCAATGCCACTTTTCGTTGTAATTCCATAACTCGAGAACGGCTGAACCGATTTCGATAATTCTTTTTTTATTATATTCCTTGAAGTACGAGGATGGTTCTTATGTAGAGAAAACGTTAATATGTACCACGGGCGAAGCCGGGGCGGACCGCTAGTATTATAATAGTTTCATATTATCTAGGTGGCTGACAATATTTTCAACCATCTTGATCCAATTGCTACATTTAAGTATGCAGGGAAATAACAATTAAAAGATCAGAAAAGGTCTTTTCATATTATTGGATTTTTTGTTTTAATATAATTTGATGATTTGACATTTTTAAATTCTTATTTATATTTATTTATATTTCAAAGGTAATAGTGCCTGGTCAGGAAGCAATCGTGGTCGCGGTGCCTTAGTGTACGGTTCGAGAGGCATGGGCCGCGGGGCTCCGCCGCGGCAACCGTCACCGGCGCCTTCGCCTTCCCACACTACAGCCACACAAATCTCACAGCCACCTCACTCGGCTATCGTCACTTTACCAAACTCTACTGTTCTCACTTGTAAGTACATATATAATTTTATTATTCAACTATTGTATCATAAATGAAAATTATTATTACATCACTTTTTGTTTAAAAGTAACATTATATCAAATTAAATCAAATGTGGAAATAAGTGACGTAATTTCTGTATTTCATTCACTAAAGATTTTGACATAGACACAAGATAAATTCTTATTACTATTTAATTATTTATCTATGCTATTAAATATTTGCTTCCATCTTGAAAACTACTGATATTAATTATCTTTACACTTATGAATTAAATAAAGCTACTAGACCTTGCCGCATGCAAGACCTTGAAATTATTGACTGTTGATAAAGAAACACACTGAAGATAATTTTTCATGTTGAATGTTCACTGCTGCTGGGATTTTATTTATTTTATATTTTGTGAATTGTAAACTATATAAATGAAAAATTGATTTCAGAAATTCATAAACCAAAATTAAAATTATTAAAAATGTTGTTTCATGATTAGTGGAATATTATTTGCTGTTGTTTAAAATAAAAAAAATAAAACATGTGGAAAAAATGTGTGAATTTACAGTTCAGTTAATATGTTAATACATTTGAATATTTCTAATTAGCCAGTGGAGTAATATCAAGTACAGTGCGTGGCGGTGTGGTTGGTGTGGCAAGTGGCCCGTCAGCCAGACCCAAAACACCAACACCGCCCCCTGCAACAGCCAGACCGTTACCGCTTCTACAGAGAAACTATCAGCCTGCTAAGGTAACTATAAATATAAGTGCCAAAGAATAATAATATCTATTTAAACAAATCAATAATTCAGAATAGCTTCGTACGGTACATATTAATTTAAAATCTTATTCTTATATTTCGCCACATTTGAAGGCATAGAAGGTTGTGTAATATTTTATTCTCAGATAATATTACATAATATGCAAATTTCCATCATTGCACAGATCCCTGAAGTCTGTTTAGCAGCATACAAATACCCCACGAGCGAACTTGACGTTTTCTATGACGCTAATTATTGATTATTTGATTTTTATTTTATTTAGAGTGCAGTAAGTTAATATAACACAAAAATAATACTATTCAAATTTAGGGAAATTTAAATTTATTTACATTAAAAGTCAGTCAATAAATAAATAAATAATTTATATCAGACACAGAGATCTACCTATATAAAATACATTTTATGTTAGTCAAATTAATAAATTTAAAATTTATTTTAGTACCTATAGTAGTAAAATAGCAATATAAGTCGAAAATTATTATAAACAATATAAGCCAAACATGAGTTTAGATAGTGTGTTTATAAGAATGTTACTCGTGAAGCAGGTGGTAGGCGTGGCGGGCGTGGGCGTCCGCGGCGTGGGCAACAGCGCGCCGCCGCAGCTGTACTACGAGGTGCCGCGCGCGGCGCACCCGCACGCGCACCCGCCGAGACCGCTCACGCCGTTCGCGCATGCGCACACCACGCAAGGTACGCATCACTACATAATATAAAACACAGTCGCTTTCTCTGTCCCTAATGCCCTATTTCCCTTTGTATGCTTAAATCTTTAAAACTACTCAACAGATTTTGATGCGGTTTTTTTTAAAGATAGAGTGATTCAAGAGGAAGGTTTTAGTATATAAAATTTATTAGGTTTTAGACAAAGCGGGCGAAGCCGCGGGCGGTAAGCTAGTAGTGTATAATATACTCTAGCGGTCCGCCCCGGCTTCGCCCGTGGTATATATTTACGTTTTCTCTACGTAAGAACCATCCTCGAACTTCAAGGAATATAATAAAAAAAGAATTATCGGAATCGGTTCAGCGCTTACCAACACATTTTGTGATTCATTTTTATATTATAGCACTTAGAAGTAGACACTAGCTGTTAGTAGTAGTGCGTGTGTACATGTAATTCTACAAAATTGCCTACATTACTGCTAAGTTTGTATGTATGAAAGAGTAACAAACACACATCCATATTTCGTTCTTACAAATTTTAGATTTTAGATTTACAAATTAAAATTGGATTATTTGTAGAAATGTTTAAAATACTGGATTATTCTATTAGTTTTCATTGTTGTGATTGGTTTGTTATTAGCCAATGCAGTGAATACCGTCCAGACGTCGCCCGAAGTGCGACAAACTACAGCAACTATCTCCAGCACACCAGTTCTGCCCAGGCCCTCAATACTTAGAAAACGGGAAGTTGATGGGTGAGTTTATACAATAGAGATTTTTAAACAATTTTTGATCAACTTTTTTTTATCCCTTTTGGTTTGCTTGCTTTGAAATATAAAGAACTTGCATGCCTTGTTTTTTTTTATTTTTCAAGAGCTTAATTAATTTTTTTATATCCTCTTATACCAGATCACCCTCAAAGAACCAATCAAGCAGTATTTCAACAATAGCAACGGTGGGCAACATAGGCAACGTGAGTCTCAGTTCCGGCAACATAGCTAGCCTGAGCAACAGCAGTTCGAACACGTTGAGCGGCATAGCGACACTGAGCAGTATTAGCAACATCGGCGGCGTCGTCCACGTGGGCAGCGTGAACAACATTAGCGGCGTGAACTTGAACACAGTGAGCATAACGAACGCGATCGGCCGCGCCAACGTGATCGGCGGCCTCGACACAAACATGGGCGTGGTGACCGTGAACAATGTGAACAGCGTGAACAACGTGAACAGTGTGAACAGTGCGCGGAACAGTGTGTACGTGGGGAGCACGGGGTGGGAGGACGTGACGTCGACCGGCGCGGGGCCGGGTAGCGGGTCTACCACCATGTCGGCGGCGTCGTCGCCCGCCCCGGACCTGGAGCCCGAGCCGCCAAGACACGCAGACGTGTCGCCCAGGAAGAAGCCAAGGAAACAGATGTGAGTGTGAATTTTAATGATACAATTTCTTAACACTTGTCATTTATCTAGTGAAGAAAGAAGTATTAAGAAAAAATAATCTTTACGTGGTTATACAAGTATAATATTATAAGAATAATAAAATGTAATATTCATTTTATTTTTATAGGCTAAGCAGTGAAGTGAGACAGTGCGAGTTTCCTCCTGAAGAAAAACCACCAACACCACCTCCAGCTCCTCCTGTTAACCCAGTTCCTAAACGTAAGTATATTTACTTCTTTGTAATAATAATTATTAATTTGATTTTTTGTGCCATACTGTTAACTTTTAAAACAAAACAAAATCACATTTTTTTTATTGTATTACATTACTTTTATTTTCTTCAAATAGATATATAAGTTGTTATCTACAATTTTTTGATATCATCAACATTATCCCTTGCCTTATTTACCCTAAGTGGGTTTGACACATCATTCACTATCGGCTATCCCACCTCACTCCTTTCATTTATAATATGCTCATTGCTTATCATATATTCCACAATGTATTCATATTATAACCTGCCCTACATCTACATAAATATCCAAAATTATCTTGCTAAACATTCCGAATCTTAAAATGGCACTGAAACAATTGTTCTTCTTTTATGTATGTATTAAGAATGTTACAAAAAATGAGTCTTAGTTGCTCGAAAAAACGAATGAAAAAAATAGTTTATTAAAAAAAAACGACGTGTGGCACTCGAGGACTGCCGCGGTAAAACTCTATAATCGCGGTAAAAGCATGCTATGCCTTCAAGCCACACCTCCGCCCGTCGGAGTGGGGAGCGTGAGGTTTTTTCGTTACGGAATTTCTCGATGCGGTCCCCGCGCTCAAGGCCCGCGATAGAAGCTATGCAATAGCTTAAAACTTAATATGACGTATACACACTGCGCAGGCCCGTCGCTCAGCTCGACGTACGTGTGCGGGTGGCGCAGCACGGCGCTGCACTTCACGCGGCCGGCGGACGTGCGGCGGCGCGAGGCGCGCGCAAGGGACATCGTCGCCATAGCGACGCAGAAACACGTGCTCGTCTCCGCGGAGGGCTGGAAGGTGCACCACCTCACTGCGCAGATGGACGACCTGGTGTGTGCTTTGAGCTTATTATTTATAATTTATTTCATTAACCCGTAAACAAACATAACATAAGCTTGAAATACATTGACGTAATGTTTTAAAATCGATTTGAAAAACTTATCAGAACAGCCCACGTCTGTTAAGCTAGAAAGGTCAAGTCAGCAGAATCACTCGTATTATATCTCAAAATTTAGTGCTAATTTAGTGCTGATAACAGATATTTGGTGCTGTGATAGGAGGACTAAAAATGAGAACACTGCTAACTTTTCATTAAGCTAGCAGTGTACCATTTGTGACCGCGCTATGATACGGTTGGAGCGAGGGGCACATCTGCTAATAATTTAGTGCTCAATTAGTGCTGCCTGTACAAGCAAAAAGATTTTTCAAAAAAAAATTTTTTTTAGTTTTTTTTAGTATACATAACTGCGGACATAACGATACGAGCAATCATAGAGCTGAAAGATCACTTTTGAATCGGTAGTGGTGAAATTGATTAGAGTTACTAATTAGTGTTCAATTAATGCTACCAGTAAACCCAGAAAAATTACAAAAAAAAATCATTTTTCAACTGCTCGCTAAAAAAATCGAAAAGCACACAGATTTTTCAAAAAAAAATTATAAAAAATCTGTTCGCTTGTACAGGCAGCTAGTGCTGCCTGTAGCATCTGCTAATAATTTAGTGCTCAATTAGTATTGAGCACTAAATTATTAGCAGATGTGCCCCTCGCTCCAACCGTATCATAGCGCGGTCACGAATGGTACACTGCTAGCTTAATGAAAAGTTAGCAGTGTTCTCATTTTTAGTCCTCCTATCACAGCACAAAATATCTGTTATCAGCACTAAATTAGTACTAAATGAGCACTAAATTTTGAGATATAATACGAGAAATTCTGCTGACTTGACCTTTCTAGAATGATTTTTTTTTTTGTAATTTTTCTGGGTTTACCGGTAGCGTTAATTGAGCACTAATTAGTAACTCTAATCAATTTCACCACTACCGATTCTAAAGTGATCTTTTAGCTCTATGATTGCTCGTATCGTTATGTCCGCAGTTATGTATACTAAAAAAAACTGAAAAAAAATTTTTTTGAAAAATCTGTTTGCTTGTACAGGCAGCACTAATTGAGCACTAAATTATTAGCAGATGTGCCCCTCGCTCCAACTGTATCATAGCGCGGTCACAAATGGTACACTGCTAGCTTAGTGAAAAGTTAGCAGTGTTCTCATTTTTAGTCCTCCTATCACAGCACCAAATATCTGTTATCAGCACTAAATTAGCACTAAATGAGCACTAAATTTTGAGATATATTACGAGTGATTCTGCTGACTTGACCTTTCTAGCTTAACAGACGTGAACAGCCCCCCTAGCCAAGTGGCTTTCTGTTAGCGTAGCGTTCAATAGAATAGACTACGAATGTATGAGATTGACGTAAGCTGTAGATACGTTTATCTACAGCTTACGTCAACCTCATACATTCGTAGTCTATTCTATTGAACGCTACGCTTACAGAAAGCCACTTGGAATTATAGTAGAATGATAAAAAAACAGCCCAGCCCCTCTAGCCAAGTGGCTTTCTGTAAGCGTAGCGTTCAATAGAATAGACTACGAATGTATGAGATTGACGTAAGCTGTAGATAAACGTATCTATAAAAACGTATAGTAAACGTATAGTAGAATGATAAAAAAACAGCCCAGCCCCCCTAGCCAAGTGGCTTTCTGTTAGCGTAGCGTTCAATAGAATAGACTACGAATGTATGAGATTGACGTAAGCTGTAGATGTTGCCCCCTTTTTTTCGCTATTTTTAAATCTTAAAGTTTTAAAACATCGAAACCTTTACAATAATATTATTTAGTAATTGCATGTTAATGCCATAGTACAATAATCTAATAAAAAAATATTATAACACTTTATAATCCATCACAGGTGTCTCTAGAAGCCGATGTAGGGGACCAGTTGGAGAATGTTCTTCGTGCTCTGGAGACAGCGTCGGGCCGGGCTCACAACGCTCTAAAACCGCTCTCACATTCCCTGCTTGAACTTATTAAGGTAAATTATTAACTTTTTCTCAATCATATAATATGTAAATGGTTAGACTGGTTAATAATAAGGTGGCGTCGAAATTCGAGACTATAATCAAATAAATTTCAAGACCATGAAACTATACTATAATAAATTTACTTGGAGGATTTATAAAAATATATATACCTTAATTTTGCATTGCATTAGAATTAAAACATTATTACGAATAAAACCATAAACTTGAACGAACTCATATTTTTACAGGGGAACATACAAAGAAGTAAAATAGTATGTGAAGGAATCCAGGAAGCAAGAGAAGATATTCTCCGTGTTTTCAAGCACAGGAATTTCGTATCCGACATTCTGACGCGGCAAGCTGACAAGAGATGTTTTAGAAAACACCGCTCACAATCATAGCATACAACCCCCGCCAGTAAAAATAAGTGCAGCAAGAGAGTTAAAAAAATGTGTTTGCAATAAATAAACTATTACTTAAAGAGTTTTAGAATGATCTGATATATCGGACTTGTAAATAATGTAAAAATGTTACATGATATGAAATGACTAATTTGCTAAAGTTTATTCTATGATTTGAGTGCTTTGAGTTGTTTTGTGGTGTCCTAATTTTATTTTTAAGAATAAAATTGTCTTAATTATCAGTGTTTTGTTCTTACTTTTTAAAATTGTCCCATCGTGTCTGTTTCGATAAAATCTAAAATTTAGTAGAGCTGACGTTAACTTAAAAAAAAAATAATGAAAAAGGCATTTGTCATGCCGCCAGCATGACAAACCTGATTATATCAGGAAATTTGTCGTTTCCTTGAGCTTGGTATATTAGCAAAATTAATAAAATTGTAAAAAAAAACATAAAATAAGTGTGTATTATACCCGGCGCGGCCTAAGATGATCCCTATGACAGTTCGTCTTAGTGATTGCTCGTATGATGGATCGTGTCGATACTTTACTATTTTATAGGCAAAGGTGTGGTTTGTATTCAGCCACGTCGGTAAACATGTTTTTACAAATATTATAAAATGAATTTTTAACGTCTATTATGTAAACGAAACGGTAAGTAAAACGAAAGTTTTCCAAAACTCTCACTCATCATTTTCTCGTAATTTTAACCCGTTTAACACAGTGTATATTATTTTATCATGAAATAGGAATCCCCCATTTAATTTTTCTAAAAAACTTATATTATCATAGGTAAGTAAATTAACGCGAACGGTAATTAATTAATTAATTATGCTGCGATCTTCTGTTCCATTCAATAGTGAATGAACTATAGCTTAAGCATGGAAAAAATGTGAACTCGTTTCCATTATCGAAATTTGTTTATCGATACTTCCGCACTAGTCGATAAATGCCAACGATGTAAGTTTTGAAGGACGTAAACGTAAAGTCAGATTGATATAATTTCTCGTAAATGTTTATAATTGTTATAATTCCAACGGAATATCATTGTAATGGCATAAAGCTACGTAAAAATTAATAAATGCCATTTTTAGACGCCTCCAATACGTTTCTAATTTAATGGTGACGCCATTACAAGTTTGTCTCTTGAGAATAACTGTCAGTGTCATAGGGATCATCTTAGGCCGCGCCGGGTATAATGTGTAACTATGTGAAAATTAAACGGTTGATTAAATGACAGTTCTCATAGATGAGAAACTACTATTGAAATACATACTTAATATACATGCGTTTTCAAAGAAAAACCCGCATAGTTCCCATTCCTGTGGGATTTACGGGATCGTAAGAAATTTTTCAAATTTCATTGTAATCGTTTTAGTAGTATTCGCGTGAAAGAGTAACAAACATCCATCCTCACAAACTTTTGCTTTATTAGTAGGATGTAAGGAAAATATTTTCTTTAAGACTGTCCTTTTATTTACTTGTTAAAATGCTGCATGATTCCTTCATGCGGACTGTGCCTTTCTCCTCACTCCTTTAACTTTATCATCATTTCCATCTTTATTTTAAATTAGATACATTTCAAGTTTTAAAATTTATTTTATAATATACTAGCTTTCCGCCCGCGTTTTTAAAGAAAATCCCGCACAGTTCCTGTTCACGTAGGATTTCCGGGATAAAACCTGTCCTATGTGTGTATGTACAAAATTTCATTGTAATCGGTTCAGCAGTGAAAGAGTAACATCCATTCGCGCATAATTTCGCATTTATTATATTCGTAGGATTAAACAAATAATGTATTCAACTGAAATTAATTTAATTTTGTTTTTTTTTTAATTTATTATTTCACAAAACCGTGAATGCTTTTTGCATTTTATCGATTGAAGCACATCCCATCACTTTCTATCTATCTAAAAACCCCTTCCAGACGACACAATTTTTCGTCCAATTTGACTAGATTGGCAATCAAATTGGGTCGTCTAGACGGAAATATGAAATTCCAGGTCATTGGGTGGTCGGGATCGGCCGATTTGCGATTGCCTTGGGATTGCCCGATCAAATTGGGTGGTGTGGATGCTAATTGGCCAATTTTTACTTGTAATCTCTTCCTGATGCTAGATATTTAAGCGTTACTATTAATCTCTCCTCAGGACTAACGGCTTCTCTCATAACAGTGTCTTGTTTAGTAATGTATGGGCTTACTAGAGATAATAATTCATTAAAAGTGTCATGGTCCATCCGCATAAAATTTGTGAAATCGACACTGTCCAGTTCTCTAACAATATATTTTATATGACTTAGCAATATTTAACTCTAACAGTATTTCTTTTAAGCAACCATTCTTTGCTCCTTATCCTTTTTCTTTTTCTTTCTTTTAAATTTGTAGTTACAGCCAAAATCAGCCCCAATTTTTGTTTTTTACTAAGAGGCATGTTGCAAAATAAAAGTCCAGTCAGTAACGGCAACGGAGCAGAACTAAAATTGGCGATTTAATTGTGTACGTGTGGATAGAGGATCAAATTGGGCCCGATTCAATCGGCAATCAAATCGGCTGATTAAATTGTGTCGTCTGGAAGGGGTTTAAATACGTACCTATAGTAAAAATGGTGCCATGCACAGATCGTACTAGATCTGTGGTGCCATGGCTATGTTGAAACGTAGCTTGTAGTCTATAGCTATCTCATTCTTTCATACGACGTTTTCTTTAGATAGAGAGAAACAAATATATGTAAATTGTATACGCTCGATGTGCGCTCGATACAAGTACTCTACTATAGGTTTATTGTTTATTGCTCTGTTGCTCTGAGATAGGTCTGAGATCACCATAGTGTGTCCTTGCTCCTTGGTGTGTCACTTGCGGTCTTGCCAGTTGTCATTGTCATTAATTGTCAATCATCTGATAGAAATATAACCTAATTGTTATTATAAAAAAGGATGATTAAACTTTAATTTGAAACATATCCAGAATTTAATATTATAATATCAATTAAACCAGGCTAGTGCTACTTGAAAATGGCCACAAGCAGACTGGAAAGAATCGGTACTATATTTACGAGGTAAACAAACTTAGTAAAAGAAAAAAAAATCAAGACTAAATACGATTTTTTTTTAAACGTAGAATATTAAAATAGGCGGGAATCCTAAATTTTATTCGCGGTTGTTTGTCGTGTTTTTTTTATCTTTCGTTATAAAAGTTATAGCAGTTGGAGGCTTTTGTGTTTATTGTTTATTACCTTTTATACCTTTATTTATTAATTAAGGTTTCATTAAAATGACAAGCGTTAAAAAGAATATTAAATCTAAGTTTGTACCAGACGATATAAGTGATTTTTTAAATAAGTCACAATTTTTGAAAGACTCACCCAAAAATAAAAAGCCCCAAAAGCGCCAAAAGATTGATCAAGGTGATGAAAATGTGCCAAATATTTTGGAATATAATGCCCAAAATTCTAAGAAAAAGAAAATTCACCAAGAAACTGAAGTTTGTGGTGAATCTAGACAAAAAATACTCAATATAATGAATTGCCAATTAGAGGCAAGGTAAGCTTTTTCAAATATTTTATACCTATCTATCTCAATAGTTAAAGAGTTATCATAATTCTTTGTTACTGTAATTTTCAGAAAAAAAATTAATGAAAATCTTCAAAAAAGTTTAAATGAAGTGATAAACCACTTAGAAAATGATTATAATGTTTTAAAAGAAAATGAACAGAAATTAGAGCACCTGACTACCTCATTTATGAAATGTATGCAACAAGCAAATGCAGCTCACAAACAAAAATTGAGAGCATTTAAGGAAATTCAGATGACTTTTAAAAAAGAGTATGTACAAGTAAAAGGTGGATTCTAAAAAAGTTATTTATCTAAAAATGAATTTCGTAATAATTCAATATCATTTGGTTGTTTTTAGATGTGATGATTTAGAAGCAGAACACAAATCTGAATTGGCAAAGTTGGCCGAAGAATTAGAAGAAGACATCAATAAGTTAAAGCAAAAGCTTATATCTGAAACAAAAAGAAATGGATGGGAAACTTTGCGTAGATCTTTCTTTCAAGCAATGCAGAATGATTTTTAGTTTAATTTTTAATGAATAAAGTTCTTTGCTTATATTTTTTTTTTTATTCTTTATTTCTAACATGTGATACATTTTTTTAAATGTATAATGGTTTATAACTGTAGAACTAGCTCAACATCAGTTCAATATAATATAGGTATGTTAAAAATATAATGTTATATTTTGATATGATCCCTTTTTCTGAGAAACAATTTTGGAAATTGTGTAAATGAAATGCCATAGTAATAGCTTTATCTTACAAAATATTTAAACATTATCCTAGTCATAGACATTAAGTACTGATGATAAAATTACGAACTACCTGACCAGCACATAATTATTTCCTTTATTAAGATTTGAATCAGTCTATCCCTTATAGCCTTTGTAAAAATAATTTAAATATATGTACAATAAAATCCTTAGGTATAAAATCAATGTAAAATCTAGTGTGTCTTGATTTACTTGCTATAACTGTGGAAAAATGTAATATATAAGTATTTTTTTTTATTGCAGAGTTGAAGGACTCTTATCACGCGGTGCTATGAAACCTGATGATCGTCCAATATGGTTCGACGTATACCGCGCTTTTCCGCCTTTAATTGAACCTAAATTTGCAAGACCGAAGTCTGAAAAAAAACCTATTAAACAAATTCTATACAAAGAAGATGTTGTTAGAGCGTGAGTAAACAATTAGTTTTGATAATATTAGCATCAAGAAATGTTTAAAACAGTTTTAATACAATAATAATATATAATATATAATAAACGCTCTTTATAGAGTGTTTGAACTCTCAGAAATAGCTTGACCTTTTTCAAAAATTATTTCACCTTTAGAAATGATTTTTTAAAGTAATAGTTATAGCGCCCGGCAAACTTCTTGGCCAAAAAGTAGCGTGTTGGGGGAAGTTTGCGCATCGAGTTTTAGTTCATTTTTATATGCTCTCAAAACAAACAGAAAATTTGTGCTGGTGACTGGTCGCGTCTCGCGAGCTACTGCACACATACGTAATTCTTATTAACCACATTCATAGACTGAGGTGAAATAGATAGCATCATAATTGAAACAGTAAGAACGAAAGAGATAGTTGGTAACTCTCTGCTACGCTTAAGCGTAAAATTGTCACTTATTGACCAATCACAGCACTGCATTCAAATCACGACATTGCGTTTTTTCCACACTCGTCAAAACCACTGGTACACATTTAGTTATTAGTATTTATTATCTTTCGCTGACTGGGGTAGAGAAAATTTATCCTAATTATGATATTTTCGCGTCTTCACATCGCGCGCATCTATTACTTTTAAAAAATCATTGACCTTTAGTTATTTATGTATGCATGAATAGGAATCTCATTCAAAGTATACACTTATTATGAAGAGTATACGTTGAATGTTACATAATATAAATAATATATTCCTTAGTTAAATCAATAATCCAATATTATTACACACGTAGGAAATTCCATACAAAAGGACATGGCATAGGAAGCAATATGCTCAGCCCCTATGGAGAAACTCAAACAAAGAAGTTATTACAAAAATATGAACAGCTGCAAAAGGAGGGCATACCAGAAGAAGAAATCATCGAAAAATCGGTTGCTTCAGTCATAAATGAACGAAATGCAGAATCGGTTAAAATAGATACAATAAATCCCGCATCTGTGACTGGACAAGTTTTATCAGAAGCTAATATAAAGAACATATTTAAAGAATAGAGAATTAACTGATGATAAGTAGTTAGGTATATTGTTTAGTTTTAGTTAAACAAAATAAATGATATGAGTTTTAAGTTTTGTGTTTCATTTCAGACCTTGTACCATTTTCTCGATTTTCTTCGTTAGGTATCATTCAAATGGAAACTAAATGAATAATCCTAGTCCTACTATCCTACTTTATTATACATGCGAAAGTTTGTGAGGATGGATGTGTATGTGTGTGTTTGTTACTCTTTCACGCAAATACTACTGAACCGATAACAATGAAATTAAGCTCACATATAGAGGGTAACTTGGATTAACACATAGGATAGGTTTTATCCCGGTAATATCACGGGAGCGGGAACTAAGCGGGTTTTTCTTTGAAAACGCGGGCAAAGCCGCGGGCGGAAAGCTAGTTTTCAAATATACATATACCAATAACCACTAAAAGGCATGTTTTGTTATATAAAACAGAATGCAACCAAAAGTGCATTTGAAAAATAAATCTCCGTCGCGTCGTGACTACGAATTTTCGTAGTTATGTATTCTAAGAATATCGATATTAAGTCTTCGATGTCGATATTAATGTCTGGTATGTAAATGGTTTATGAGAGTCGTTGAAACATAACTACAAAATTAAAATTTAAAAATCGTGGCCGACCTAAACTTACCCATCCTGCGCTGGAGCCTGGAGACCAGGCTGGATAAAACATATTTTCAATGAACCGCGATTATTGACGCATCATCGACCTATTTCTAATAATCATGTTATGTTAATTTATAGAAATTTATGACTCATTATATAGGTAGACAGAACCCATATCATCTGAATGCCCTACCTGTCCTATACCTACTTATTTGTACTTGCGTGTTATCTTATCTCTTTCAAAGATAAACGCGTGCTAAAAACACCTATATCATATAGTATCTAGATAGCCAGTGAAAACGTTTGTTGGTAGTAAATTTCATTCTTAAAATTTTGTGTTTTGATTCAAAATGGCACAAAGAAAGTCAGTATTGTTTTACTTAGCTGTGATCTTAGGTAAGTACCACCTATATATTTTGTTAGGTACTTATTTCCTGTGAATGAGGTGTGTAGACTACAGAATAACATGATCAGTAGGTACCTAATTAGATCACCTCTTATGCTATTAAAGCTAATGTCATGTGAATCATCATAATTTTCATGGTCCCTAAATAATTTAATAGTAACCAGCTTCAGTATTATTAGAAACATCGCTTGTTTCAATTAGAGTTCACGAGAGTAGGTACTAAGTAGTAACTAGTAGATCAATTATTAATATGACTAAATTACTTACAACATGTAGGTATATGTATATCCTAATATCTGCGACAAGTATGTGTAATATAAATTAAATAAATTGTTAGGTACCTCTCGTGTTAAACAAATTGTTCAAATGTGCGACATTTTTAAGATAAACATATTTTGGTGGATATTGAAATCTCAAAAATAACACTTCTTTTATTTTTATCGAGATACTTAGGCGACATTAATACGAATTTTAGGATGCGATTAACATAACATAACTATATCTATGTACCGTACCATTTTATTAAACATCCTAAAATAATAATAATGAAATAATAAATAATAATAAATGATAACTTAATTACAGTTATCTTAAGCACGCTCACTCATGAAGCCGAAGCCAGGAGGAAGATTTTACGAGGAAGGCGAGTGATGACTCGAACTTATTACCGTAAGTATATTTCAAATCATTTCCGTTTAGTAGATAAGTGTGATCAAACAAAATAAAAAGTTTTCTGTCTATGCATGGATATATATATATATTTTGATGATACTTTTCAGTGATGCAGCTTATCATAGGTATTAAAAAACTTGCCTTTACCCGTTAGTGAAACCTTAAAGGGGTGACAGACGTACGAGTAAGTACGCGAACTTGTGGCTCGACGACCTTTTTCGCTCGTGTGTCACCCCAAGTACGCGTACTTAAAAACCGTCGAGTAAGTTCGTTGACGATCCAACATGTTTGAAATTTTACTCGAAGCCCGCCTTGGCTCGCACGTCTGTCACCGCCGCGAGCCGGGAGCCGCGAGCCTAGCCTGTCTAGATATAATAGGTGTTACTAAGTGCAAAAGTTCATCATATAATGGCTCAGGCATCCTTAAATTATTACGCAAGTCTTCCTTCTACATCGTAGCTCCTTCACCAAAGTTACGTGGGATAAACGCTCTCTTTTTTAAGCCAGTTTTTCACCCACTTTTTATGATTTCGTTTTCTCTTTTAGTTTTATTTTATGAAAATAATTTAATATAAATAATATGAATGAATATAATATAATTGAATATTGGCGAAGGTATCTTTGAATCACGCCAAGGAAGTTTCACTCCTGACGCGTGGGCTCGGCACACACGCTCTTTTTTTGTAAAGTACCCTCAAAATATAATAGTAAAAAAGAAAATATCCTTCAATTTTTGAACATTTATTTTGTTAGAATGCTATTTACTTAAAAATAAGTGCTGGTTATTAAATTAAAAATGTCTATATTTAATTCCTGACATTCGATATCGGTGACACGCGAGAAGCTACTGACCAAGCACTACGTGTGTCACCGACGTCGAGCCGAGTAAGTACGCGAACTTTAAAACCGCGACTTTAAAGTTCGTACGTCTATCAGCCCTTTTAACGCCTTAAATAATATTATGCAACTGTCTTTAGGGGTCCCTGTACGATAACTATGTATATATTTTGTTCTTAACCTTGTTCTCATGACTTGCAGGTGGAAACGCAGTGCCAGCTTGGGCAATAAGTATGATGGCCGGCATTGGAATGTTGTTGATTGGCGGCGTGCTGTACGTTGTCATGAGAAAAATAGTACTTTCTTCAGAAACGGGATCTCTGAACACGTACCAACCAGCGATGCAGCACGAGCACGTTTAATTTTTTACATTTTGAAAATTATAAGGTGTCAGTGTTATATTTTTTATCGAAATTATTTTATAGTGTTTCATCTATTATATTGTTACGTTAAAACTTAATTATTTAAATAAAACTAAAATAGTATTTGTTTTTATTTATTATATCATATTATTAATATAATTTTTAGAAGGTACATGTACTTTCGTGTAAATTTACATGTCAATCAATGCAAGGTTGTAGAAAATTAGTTCATAATGAAATCAGAATGAGATGAATAGATGGACAGATCATTAGAATTCTCTTCTGTGATATTTGTCTGGGTCGAAGTAGGAGGTGACGACGACTCTATTACTGAACTTTCTTCCTGTGAGTGTTTGTTGCGCTTTCTGGCAATCGGCGATACTGTTGAACTCGACAAATACCTAAAATAAAGAATTCGTTTAAAAAAATACTTTTTGCATGTAGGTAATAAACTAATAACTCATTTGTTTTTTTTTAAATATATTTTTCACTAAAATGTGAATCGTTATCAAAATCAAAACTAAATAATCTATAAAACATACTTTTCCACATCCCGGTACGTCAACACCTTCTATTGGTCGCGGAATTTCTATACTTCGCACGCAACCATATTTGTTGCATTCCTCCCTGTAATTTAAAAACGATTTTAAAATTGCACATATTTATTTAACAAAAGTAAATACTAAGTATTTTACCCTTGAATATAAGATCAAATAATGATATTATAATATAGATATATAACATACTTAATATCTTCAAGTATATCTTCATATTCCTCTTCATCACGAAGCTCATCTGGTGTGACCATGTTCAATAAGCACAACACTTCTGTAGGTGGACCCGCTCCAGCCAGCGTCAGGCCGGCCACTTGCAGCGTCACAGGCGCTGCACCCGTCATAGCTAAAAAAATAATTAAATATTAGAATAATTTTTTCAATCATACATTCCTACTACTAGCCGGACCTAAGACCTCATTGAACAGAAAATTAATTCGTCTTAGCCTTAGTCAATGTGCCTATATTTGCTATAAATGTGTGCATGTGTGTGGCGTGTGCTCTTTCAAGCGAAATTATATGTGGATTACCTAATGTGGAATTCTTTGCTCCGATACTTGCTCTCTGCACAATCAGTTTTTTATCTCCCAGTTGCATACCGTTGAGACCAGCAATAGCCTGTAAATTGAGAACACTATATTGTATAATAATTTGGAAAATCTGAATAAAATCAATAATATAAGTCGCGGGTGTGTACTTTACCTGGTCTGTCATAGTTATGTCAACATATTCAGCAAAGGCATAACCCTTGCTGAGACCTGTTGATGAATCCTTCACGAGATTGAAAGCTCTTAGCTGTCCAAATGACATCAGAAGTTCTTTCACCTGCACGATATTATTTAGAATTAGATAAACATTCGTAAAAATTAAATAAAATTCGCCATTAAATATTTTCATATTTAACAATTATATTATGCATCACTATCTATTTGTACAGAAAGTATTACAGCATTTATCTTTCTGTTCCCGTAAGTATTTGCTCTTTAAGTCAGCAAACATCAATGAATTAGTGTAATCTGACCTGTGTCATAGCCGCAAGTTATAATCACATGTGAACGTAGGAGACTTGCCTTGTCGTGCCGGCGTCTCGTTCAAGTACAAGACGTATGGGTGAGAATGAGAGACAACAGTGACACGCGGGCCGCGAATGTACCAAATCTATGCTAGGGAGGGGCAAAAAGCAAACTTTATCAGTGAGATGTATAAGAAAGTATCGAGCGTGTAACGTGCACGCTCATCACGGTTTGGGTACCTGAAAATACCTGAAACGTATCAAATTATATCGCGGCTCACTGCTGGCAGCACCGTAGCCCTGTCAACTGTTGAATCTCGCCCTGTAATAGCAGCGGCACCTACGGCCTAATGGGAACTCGCTAAAATCTAAGCTAAACAACGTAACAAGTCTCAGTGGTTGCACAAAGGTCTTTGTAAGCTTTAAACGAGAGATACCTAATTTGAAATTGCCGTTCGGCTATGTTATTTCTACGAAACGAATTTTATCTTCGGGATAAAAGATGTTCATTGCGACTAACCTGCAAAATACAAGGTTTGATGTATAAAACGTCATTTTAGGATTTTTGTTTCTAAATAAAAATAGACTATTGATTTGATTTTTTTAACTTTCAGTTAATATTATCAAGTCAAATTCAATAGGTCTGTTTCTATAAGAAAGGCTTACAAGGTATTTTTTGTTACAGGCCTTGATTCTAGGATATGATTTAAAATGAAATTTAAATTCAATTGTGTGTAATTGTTTGACTTTCGTGAACAATTGAGAAGATTTATAATACTTTTCTGATGATTAATAGTCAATTCCTTAAATATTGATTTGTTTGAGTAATATTTTTTAAGTATGGATATCCCATTACAAAAGCTGGTAGTACGTTATCTGTTAGTCCAAAATGACCAAACATTTGATATTACCATAGTTAATAAATATCACTCATATATTTTATTTACACGTCACATTATCCCTTCGCCAGTTTTAACTTACCTGATCCTCATTAAGGTAATTAGGCAGACCTCCAATAAATATTTTATGAGGCGAATCTGGAACAACTGTACTTATGACACCAGCTGTAAAAAAATATTACCGAGTATTGAACATATATATTCCTAAGTGTATTTTAAATTTATTTCAGTTGTTGCATAAAACAATACCATTCACAAAGCACCAAGCCACCACAGCCAATAAAATGTATGAAAATGTTCATGTTGATCTCATACTGTGTTCTTTCTTGCAAGTTGAAAAATTATAAATACATTTTCAAAAACAAGTGAGAAAACAGTGTTGTTCTTGAGCTTTGAATTATACATATTATAGGTAATTGAATTGGAGTATGTGGAAATTAAAATCACATTTTGCAAGTAGCCAATGCAACAATAGAATAATTTATAAACTTTGTGTGTATACAATTTTTTTAAATACAGAATATTAATTGGTAAGCAAAACTTCTTGTCAGTTGGTACCTTACTAAGCAATGGGTTACAAAAAGATAAGCCTTTATCATGGCTAACTAATAAAAATAAATGTAAAATAATCCAAAATCCACACGGGTACTTTATTTATAAATATTAATTGGAAAGCTAAGGATTATTAACACTAAAAACTATAAACAAGCACTTTAATAACAATAGTTATTATATATATCTAGCATTAAGTATTTTTAGAAAAATTATATAATGCTTTCTCTATAATATTTCATCCATATTTCCATAATAAAACTATGAACAATTTACAAACATTAAATTAAAAAGAAAAAAAAATATTTTTGTATAAGGCAAGGCCAAGTTGTTGCTTCACAACTAGTTGTTATCTTTACTCATGAACTTATAAATAACTAGGTTTTCGCCCGCGGTTTCGCCCGCGCAGTTAAAGAAAAACGCATAGTTCCCGTTTCCCATGGGATTTCCGGGATTGCGCCTTTTTCACGGGATAAAAAGTAGCCTATGTCCTTTCTCGGGTATCAAAATATCTCCATACCAAATTTCATGAAAATTGGTTCAGTAGTTTAGGCGTGATTGAGTAACAGACAGACAGACAGAAGTTACTTTTGCATTTATAATATTAGTATGGATTTCATGTTTGTAAGCTATAATGGTAAAAATGTAAAATTATAATTGGTTATAAATTGTAAGGTTAAAATATGCACTTAACATTATATGTAAATGTGTGTGTATGAGTAAATACTATTGCTTCAATAATTCTTTGATATGATTTGTGGCATCCTCAGATAAATATAAGAACAACACTGGTACAATCTATGTCATCCTAAACATGCCTGATTTATTGTAAATACTAACATAACAAATGGTACACATAAGGTCAGAAAGGTCCAGTTAGTAGCAGTTAATTATATTAACTAAGACATACTGTAAGATGCACAAGCATTGTCGTTTAGAGCAAGCAAATAGCTAGTTGATCATAAAAATTTAAAAGCATTTATAATACTCACCAGGAACATTGATAGATGGATTTTCAGTACCAGGCATTGGTTGATAATCATGTGGACGGCGAATTTTTAAACTCTGCCCCTTAAAGTTTATTCCATCAAATGCCATAGCTTGTGTTGTCTCATCTATGGATCTAAATTCAAGGAATGCAAAGTTTTTGTCGAGATTAATTTGACATGCTAGAACAGGGTTGCCGGCTGCTTGAGCCAGCCCTGAAAGATGCATCTGTTGATTGAAGAATTCCATTGTCTCCTCTTCAGTCACTCCAAATGGTATGTTGCCAACGTACAAGCGTCGTGCTTGACGTGTTATAGTAGAGCCAACAACTGGTACGGCAGCTTGTGGCGTATCTGCCACAATATTCGCCGGTATTTGACCCGCTGCTTGCATGGCTTTATATTGCAATGGGGTAATATGCTCGAAGCCTGGTGGAGGTACATCCCAGTATAAAGACGGCTTACGACGACGGGATCTCTTCGATGGCGATCTAGATTTGCTGCGCCTTTTTTCTCGACGATCCCTAGATCGCGAACGACTACGGCGTCTTTCTCGTGAACGTGATCTGCGTCGACGGTCTAAAAAGATAATGTATGTATAATTTTACAATGAATAATGGACCGAGATGTGATTGAGAACATTGGATCATGAACATACCTTTGTCTTCACCCATTTTTTCTTAACCAATTAAATTCACAATACAAACAACAGTCAACATAAATTGAAACGCTTGCATTTATACAAAATGGCGACGCGACAGACCGCTAAAGACACAGACACAGAACACTAGTACTCCTAGCGGGACACAGATAACAGAAATACATCGTGGTTATGACATTTGTGAATTGATGTCATGGGGGAAATAGACAATTTGGCACTTTTAGACAAAGTACCTATTGCTCTTAGCTTTTATTTTATTGCTCTTAGCTTATAATGGTCATTGATACATGGCTTTTTGAATCAAAGTGCACAGCTAATATATAATACCACAGACTAATAATAATATACTACGTATACAAATAATACTTAATTCTATGATCTAGCTATATTATACAGATAAATTTATTTAATATATATTTAAATGAATTTTTAAGAGTTTAATATTAATTGTGAGGATTACATTTCTATCTATCGCTCTATCTATAAACTAATATTATAAAGCTAAAGATTTTGTTAGAACGCGCTAATCTCGGGAACTACTTGTCCGATTTGAAAAATTCTTTCGGTTTTAGGTAGCCCATTTATCGAGGAAGACTATAGGCTATATATCATCTTGCTAAGACCAACAGGAGCAGAGCACTGTGGGTAAAACTAAGGAGCACAGCTAGTATTATATATTTTTTTAGTATTTTTAGGGATAAGTTTACAGTGCATAAGTACTTTCGAATAAAATCATGTTATGTTATATTTATTAACTGGCAATTATAAACGCAATGTCAATTGTTAAATGTTATGTTCATAACTTCATGTGTATTGTTTACTTCCGTAGGTAATCCGTCTATTTGCCTGTTTATAAACTGTTCTAAAGGAACTTTATTCGCGCCAAAGATTCGCGCTTACTACCTACTCTCTACTTTCTGCATGTCTGATGTCACGACAAGACCTACTTTAAGTTGTAATAGGCGGCGATTGAAAGTGAAAGTTCTAATTAACATTGAATTCCAACATTTTAGCTAATAAATGGCATTAGAAGCCATCTCTAAAATAATTTTAATTGAAAAATTTCGTGTAGATTTATAATGGTACGTACATTCTAATTACTTTTGACCCTAATAAATTTATTTGATTTAGACCTGAGGATAAGACGCGATTCTAAGATAAAAAAAAATTACGTGTACATTATAAATTAGAAACGCAAACCTAGTAACAAATATTGAATTACTGTATAGTGTTTTTTATTTAAATATATTTTTATTTATTTAAATAAATAAATAAAAATATATTTTTATTCATTTAAATAAATAAAAATACATTTAAATAAAAAACACAATATAATATTTTGTTTACATATTAAGATGTTTAGAATTTTATACAGGAGAAACTTATCAATTCAAATGGGGATTTAAGAAAGAGAAAGGATGCCGCCAACGAAATATTGTGTAATGCTGAAGAAGAAAAAGTTGAAAAAACTTATAACAACAAAACTATTGGATTAATATTTGTGTCCCTACTATTAGATCTCCTGGCATTTACAATGATACTGCCTCTGCTACCGTCTCTATTAGACTACTATAATAAAGAGGAAGGCAATAAGGCAACTTTATATTCATCTCTCCTAAAAGCAGTTCAAAGTTTTCAGAAGCTCACAGGTGCCCCAGAGAGATTTGCCTCAGTTCTATTTGGTGGTGCTCTGGGCTCTATGTATAGCTTTTTACAATTTCTTACAAGTCCAATTGTGGGAAGCCTTTCAGATGCATATGGAAGGAAACCTTTATTGTTAATTTGTTTGGTATGTGTTTCTATGAACAGTTTACTGTTTAGTATTATTTTTTAAGCTATCTACTTTGTGTAGGTAATTCCCCTTTATATTACTGGTTAGTTTAATACTATTTCACAAGGTTATTTTATCAGTTTAAGATATGCATACTTATATATGTCACAGATAAGTTTTTTTATCAAGGACATGGAAACCCATTGCATTTATAAAATTTCCATTAAAAAATATTAGCTTAATTTAAGTTCTCATTATCACTTTAATTTATTTTTGCATTTAGTTTAGACACATTAATAATGACTTACCCATTGTAATTTAAATACCTGAGTATGCTTAATTTATACATGTTGATAAAATATATTAGGTTTTTATATACAGTGGTGGTCACATAATTAAAGACACCCCCGAATTGACCATAAAAGATTTACATTAGGCAGTACAATTATCTGAAAAAGGTATTTAATCTAGTATTATTTTTATTAAACCATACAAGACAATATGTTCTTTAAAATGAGGGACAAAAAATAGTTATATTCCTTGTTAGTTTCGACACTTGCTCTCTGTGGGAATGTAACACAAACTTTGTTAACGTACGTATAGCTGGCCAATTAATTAAAGACAACAAGAAATGAGTTACAATTTTTTATAAATAAAAAGAAACAGCATTGTTCTTTTACTCCTTTTGGCGCGTAATTTCATAAATCGTTGACACTATAATTTTTTTGGTTATTTTTAACTTTTAAAATTAAAATTCATACGTATTCATAGTTTTAATATCAATTACTATGGTTAAAAACAAGAGTTGCGACTCCTCCGCAAGAAAAAATATTTCTAAATTAAACTGTTTCAAGGATATGGTTATGAATGCTATAAAATATGTCAAGATGTTCCACACGACCGAAAACGTACTCAGAAAAGCAAAACCAAGTGAAACTACTCGGCCGAAATATTCAAAAATGGTGTTGTTGGCTAAAAAGATCCATTTAAAGGGTCGGAACTGATACAGTTCAGAGTTGTATGGTGCAGCAGGCTTGAAGGGGGGTCTGCAAGCACAATTAGACGGAGACTGTGTGAGGAAAACTTGCACTGAAGAGTATCTCGGAAAGTACCACTTTTGAAAAAACAAAATGTGAAGGCAAGATTTCACTTTGCTACAAAATACGAACACTGGCCTGAACGAGAGTGGAAATATGTGCTGTTTCTGCATGAAACTAAGATAAATATGATTAATTCTGTCAGAAAACAATATGTAAGACGCCATCTCAATAAGGAAATGGATCCAAGATACTCTAAAAAGTAGTCATACATGGGGGTGGAAATATCAAAGTGTGGCGCTGTTTTTCTGGACTTGGTGTTGGACCTGTCAAAAAGACAGAAGGCAACATGGATAAATTCCAGTACAAGTATATTTTAGAGCAATCCATGCTGCCCTATGCAGAGGAAAATTTACCTGTTGTTTGGACTTTTCAACACGATAATGATCCCAAGCACACAGCAAAAGTAGTGAAGTGCTTGTTAAGGAACTAATCTGTAACTGTTTTGGATTGGCCCCCTAACAGTCCGGATTCAAATCCGATGGAAAACTTATGAAATTAAGAAAGAAAGAAGTCGCGGTAAAGCGATCATCAAACGTCGACTAACTTTGCAAAACATTTTCGAAGAATGGAACCAATTTAGTGATCCAACTTGAACAAAATTAGTTGCTTCTATGCCCTAGAGATGTAAACCGTCATTACTGCCAAAGGACATGCAACCAAATATTGAAAAGTGTACAAATGTTTTGTAAATACGTCAGGTATTTTGTGTTGTAAAAATAATCTCATTAAAATAATATTTTTTTTATATTTCTTATAAGCGAGTCTAATGTCTTTAATTATATGGCCAGACCTTTGCTAGGTTAAAACTGCTAGTAGTAAGGACGAACCGATTAAAATCTAACAAACCGACAAGTTCTGTTGATAAAATTTAGTTTAGCATTAGACAACACATACCTGAATATTTTAAAATTATTTAACAAGTTCCAATGGTAGTGTAAAAAAAAAATGTTGAGAGAAGTGTCTTGGGTAGTATAAAATGCTCTTAGTGTCTTTAATTATGTGACCACCACTGTATATGTACAATTAAGTTGCAATGGGAATCTTTAATTTAATTTTCTACAATATTTTATAATAACATAAAATATAATTTGTAATTCCAAGCTATCATTGGGCTCACAAGTTATCCTGTTTACACACTACATTTTTAAATTTGGATAAAAATCTATTAAGTTGAGAACCTATAGTTCAAAATTCTATATAGGTTCAAGAGAGAAAAGATGGTTCAATGAATATAAATTCAATTTTAAAATTACGGTATACTGGATATAATTATTATAATATTAAATTTTTCATGTTTTTTTCTTTCAGATTGGAATAGCTTTATCCCATGGGCTATGGAGGTATGCTAGTTCATTTAGTCTGTTTGTTCTTGCCAGATTTATTGGAGGCTTGAGTAAGGCCAATGTCAGTCTGAGCATGGCAATTGTCACTGATGTATCTAATGAAAAAACTAGAGCCAGAGGCATGGTAAGTTGTATCTCTTTAAGTTTATAATTTAGTAGTCTTCTTCAGAAGTTTCTCAAAATATTTATTAATTATTATGGTTAATAATGTCATGCACTACTTGTGATTTTTAATACAATCTCAGCTATTTGATGACTAATTTTATTTGGTTATTTATAAGAAGCACATTCCTTCTATTGTATATACATCTTTTTTCAGGCTTTAATAGGTTTGGCATTTTCAGTAGGTTTTATAATTGGTCCACTGGCTGGTGCCTGGTTTGCAAAGAGCAATGACCTCACTTCGGGCTCGTGGGGTGAACGGCCAGCACTGTATGCTCTGTCCCTTTCACTCGCAAACATATTTCTTGTTACATTTTGTATACCTGAGACATTGCCAAAGGTAAACCCTTTTTTGCACATTATAGCATTTTTAATTTAATGTTGATGTGTTATGAGGATATGCATTATGCATGCACTCAAAGTTGTTTATATTTTATTCTGTTTTTATGTTTATTCTTTTTTGACCACAAAGGCCTTGAGAATAAATTTAAATACATAGATATGAAATATTAACACATATTTTTCACTTATTCTCACCAAATTTATTTTACATATTATCATATTTTATTATCAACTCCAGATCAAAGTTTCCTTATTAATCAATGGCTTATTTTTCAGGAAAAAAGAGCTCCCTTATCCTTATCACTTTCCAAATCATTGGACTATGTATCTCCCTGGCATTTAGTGAGATTCAGTGCTGTAAAGAATTTGAGCCCGCACCAGAGTAAAATCCTGTATAAACTTGGGCTTATATACTTCATATATCTGTTCATTTACTCAGGACTTGAGTTCACTTTGACATTCCTTACCCACCATACATTTAAATATACTGCCATGCAACAAGGAAAGATGTTCTTAGTTATAGGTAAGATTATGTTTAATGACACATCCTTCATTATGATACATGAGTAAATTTTTAGTAAGAAGATAAATACAATGATTTTAGATGGTTGATTTTTTGGGTCCTCCTAAACTTTGACTCAAATGTGTATTTCTATTTTTATTTAATTTTAATCTAAAGGACTTGTTGACCTCTCTACGCCGACACCGAATCTAATAATTAGAGAAATTTATTAGCTTATGCTATAAAACATATTCATTTTAAATTTGCTTCAAAGAAGAAACAAAGATTTTGTTAAGAATAAAATATAATTCAACAGGAATTTTGTGCTTGCTATCACTTATTGAAATTCCTAAAACATTCATTCAGTGTTTTACATATTGATTAAAGACAACAATGTAATACTTTTATTTTCTTATAAATTTTAAAGTCATAATTTGTGAATACTCTCGTGCAATCAAGAAACAAATATTAATTTTGAATTTTAATGCCAGTTGAATTCATTGGAAACATGCTATAATCTTTATTATTTCTAGTTGACGAATACTCTAGCAGTTTATTGAAACTAAACTATAACATGTGATATAAATAAGGGGCGTTATTAATATCCAAAAAGAACGTGTGTGCCGAGCACCCGTGTCAGAAGTGAAACTTTGGCAAAATTCATTCGTCGCCTTACTTCATGATGCGACGGTATTGCCATGACGTGATCTTAAAATTTTACTTTCCTAAAGAAGTATCACTTCAAAAAGAGTTGAATAATATTCGCGTAGTTTATAAAATTCCGCATTTATAGGTGTTATAATGAGCGTACTACAAGGCGGTGCAGCTCGGCGTCTTGGCGCTCGCGGCGCGGAGCGGGCGGCTCGGCTCGCACTCGCGTTAACTCCGCTCTCGTTCTTATGCGTTGCATTAGCTGCAGCGAACCGACCGCCAATGATGGCGCCCATCGCTTGGCTGTGGGCTGGCCTCGTTCTGTTCGCCTTGTGTGAGTATTTGTGATAATTTTCTTAATTTTTTTAGACGCTTAACGCTCCTTTATCTTTATTGTGATAATATGTGAGTGTGACAAAATCCATATGCCACGATAATAATTGTTAAATCGCTTAAGAGTGGGTATAAACCGAAATTACCAATCTTTTATTATATGATACGTGTAATATTCAAGACCAAATCTTAATAATAAAATTTATATCAAATTAGATGATATTTTCGAGGATTCTGTTTGATCAAAAACATAAAATATTAAAATTAATCGATAAAATAAAACACGAAGATACCTCTAATTTTCACACTTTTACGTTTTCTATATATTATTTTATTTTTTAGATTTGGTCTTGAATATTACACATATCATCTAGTAGAAGATTGGTAATTTTGCTTTATACAGACGTCATTGAATACGATATATAGCAAATAAATGTGTGATATTTTTATAACTTTATATCAAATCCAGAAGATTAAGAATTAATCTTACATGATTACGACGTCTTAAAATATCATAAATATGTTGTTATTTAAGTATTTTTCTGCGTTTCTTATCTGGAAATGTTTATCTTTTATTTAAGCTTTGTCTATTTTAATTTATGTGAAATATGATGAAATATCTGTTTCATCAGTTTTGTCTGTTTTAACTATTAATAATTAATATGTTTACATATAACAATAAAATAATAATAAATCATGTTTTTTTATGCGAGCATATTATAGGGCGACTGAGGGTGAAACCAAAATATTTAAGGAGGTTGGATTTACCGGTTAAGCCCATGACAGTGGGCAGTCATTCTGGATGACGCTCGGATAGTCCGTAGGTTCCTCACTCAGTCGCCCTAGACTCCGGCCCTAGACTCAGCTGGAGTTCTTTTCAGCACCGTCGCAAGGCGAGATACTTCCCCCCCCCCCCCCCCCCAATCATGTTTATTAATCATTACTTAACAGCGACAGCATTCGCGGTGTCATGCATGACGTCAATGGCGGCGGCGCAGTCGCCGAGCGAGTCGCGCGGCGCCGTGCTCGGCACCGTGCGCTCGCTCGGCGCGTTGGCGCGCGCGGCCGGACCGCTTGTTGCTTCCACGGGTATACTTTTTTTGTTTATTATTTTATTGAGTTTTTGAATTGAAACTTCTTTAGGTGTATGAAGGTAACATTCTTACGGATGACACAATAATAATAATATTACCGTCACTAAGATGTGCAGCGTTTTTTTTTCTAAGAAGAGGGAGGGAGCGATTGAGAGAGAGTGAGATAGGGCGAACGTAACATAACAACACATAACAAAGACTTTTCACTTCTGAGTTCTGACATATTGTGTACTTTGTACGCACGCATTTTCTTGTAGGAATCTACATCTTTACCCGCATATTATGTAAGGATGTAATTTCCTATTGGTAAAATAATTTGAAAAATTTGAATTTCGATGTTTTTCTTGTTTCACTTCTACTTAGTTATGTAATAAACTTTTTTTTTTTCAGTATATTGGTGTTCTGGTGCAACTACCACGTATACAATCGGCGGAATAATTCTAACAATCCCAGCTATGATGTTATTTAAATTAAAGACGTAGTATTAACAGAATATTTTTACGGCACATATTTGTATAATTTACTGCCTTAATAATTTTAATTATTATGATCAACACAACAACTTCCATTGATGACTGATAGTATAAGATCTACTTAATTAAGTATTAGGGTTAGATCGTATAGATCAAGAATATTAATATGATACAATCACAATGTATTTTGCACACAATTCCGACAGATCCTATTCATATTATTACACTTATATTTATTTGTTGTTTACTGTATACAGATTTTACCGATAGCTATATTATTAATCTATGTTAAACTATATTATTGTTTACTTATATTTAAGAGAGAGACTACTAAATTGTCAGTCTCTGCAGTAATTTATTTGTACTTTCGCTTTACTTATTTATTTCTTAAGTTTTAAACAAATTGGCACTGCATTTACCAGTTAAATTATTATGCTAAGGATTTTAATGTTTGTAAATTAATTATTTATTGATTCGAATGCCCTTTATATGATTCTATTTTATTTTATTTATTATTTATATTGGTCGACTATTTCTTGAATTTAAAATACAACAGTATTCAAAAAATGTGTTTTATTTCAAATTGTGTATGATCCTTTTTTTATTTAGCAATTCTACACTAAAATACTAGCACATACTAATATACAGGTCTGGATAGCCAGTTTTAAAAAAATTGAATGGGCGCCATTGAGTTACTATGTACTAGGTACATGGGCGCCATAATCTGTGATAACATCGCATATTGTAATGTCTGTTTAATATTTCGTTACTATGGAAACCAAACGTTGTTTTCAATGAATTATTGTATCACAAACATTGGTTGCATAGCATCCCATTTGCCGAAGATGCCTTTATTTAGTAATAAATTTTCACCAAAAACAATACCTGTGAGAAAGCAAGACACGTCTGTTTTAAGAAATGAATTCGGAAGTGATTACGCTTCAAAGGAGCTATCAATTGATATCCAACCACTTAAAGTAAAATTAGGAGATTTCGAAATTTCCTTTGAAGAAGGTCAATGGATACCAGGTAAAAACATAAGTTAAGAACAAAATATACTTATTTAAAACTACGCAAAATCCTACTCAAATACATAATGTAACGATAAAGCACTTTTGATACTTCCCCTCTTGTTTGTATATATTATAGGTAGGTAATATTGTTCCCCGTAGCCTATTGTCCTACTTCATGAATAACTTAGTATCGAATTACTACTCTAGGTATTTACAGTATCAGATGACCTTGCTGGCTTTTATTACACCATCCAATTAGTATGTGAAATCCAATTATCTATTCTAATTAAATAATGACTTGATATTGCTTATTAATATGGACATCATTTGTTTTTATTAGGCCATTATTTACCAATAACGTTAAATTGCAGCATCTGGAAAGGCTGGCGTGGCACACAAAGAAAATATTCGCCTAAAGAAAGAATTAGAGCAATTAGAGGAAGAAAATAACATGCTACGTCTAAAGTTCGAGATATTGTTAGATATGATGACGGACAAAACTGTTGAAGCAGAACAACAGGCTGATATACAAAGGTCGCAAAGCTTGGGTTCGCTGAAACAGAAAAGTAAAAAGTATAAATGGTAATACATAATATGAAACATCAGGAAGACTATTGTAATGTCATGCCAAAGGTTGTGTTGTAATAAATATTAATTGTAATAAATTAAAAAAATGATGTTTCAGATTGATGGTCTATTGCGATTCAATAGCTCAAACTCAGAAGTCAGAGACGGAAATGAAGCTGTTCGTCTACGATAGGCGTGTATCAAATGAAATATCTTTTAATATATGCATTGTATATATTTCAATTTCGTCATCTTGTGTACATAGATTAATAGAACGTAAATAAAACAAAAATATGTTAAGAACATTTTCTTTTATTTCTAGTTACAAAATATTAACAGTTGTGTATTATATTCAACAAAACAATAATAAATTATAGCTATTATTCACAGCTACATACAGTTTAATCATTAGATCCTTATAAACAAGT
This sequence comes from Colias croceus, assembly GCF_905220415.1. NCBI lineage: Eukaryota > Metazoa > Arthropoda > Insecta > Lepidoptera > Pieridae > Colias > Colias croceus. Next base: position 4,210,665 of record NC_059547.1, read on the forward strand.
TATTTAATTTACATATTGTGTCGATTAATTATAATTAGTAAGGCTAAAAAGGCACAGAACATATTACCTATAACTTTTTTTTATTGTAAAAGTTACTATGTACTATGTAACTACATAGCAGATCTATGACTCCAATATCGTATGACGTATACTAATTGTTTTACAAGTTTATTTATATAATTTATACAGCTAGTACAAAAAAGATAGACTAGTTATATATAATAGAGCTAGGTACAAACTAATTTCACATCAATGGCAATTTGTAGTTGCTGCCAATTATATTCACATGTGGCAATATTTTATTCAATTTGTACATCCAACTAATTAGCATTAGGACATCTATTCCGCGTATGTCCCTCTTGCCGGCATAACCCACACTTGCGACCCCGCGACCCCTCCCCTCCCGCAGTTCTGTCGGTTCCCGCCCGACCCCTGCCTCGCCCTCTTGTGGAATTTCCGCGCCATTCTAAGATAAAATTAAAAATAATGGTTATATTATACAAAATAATAAAATTGACAAAAAATTCAAATATTATAATACAAATTACACAGTTTCGGATTTACACATGCTTGAGGGACCGAGAATACGAATACTTATTATACCGTAACTTAGGTTTTGGATAATATGTAACACGTCACGGTTGAGATATTTTGAAGCAAAAAAAGGACTAAATAGTTTGAAAAATAGATTTGCATGTGAAGGACTCCTTAAGTAAGGTACTTTTTTTAAAGGCAAAAATTTAAAGAGGAGAAATTGGAATTTCCGTGTTGCACAATAACCAACCTTATGCGGACGAAAAGCTACTTAATATTTATAATTAATGAAGATTATTTTTGACCTCACCAGGAGACAGACGGAATATTATTTAAATGAGACATACCTGTAGTCGTACTAGTACTAGTAGCTCCTTCGTCCGCCCATTGAAAGAAAGTACAACGAGAGTTGAATTCCTTTGGACAACCATAAAACGGTCGACCTTTGTTTGCACCTTCCTTATGCACAGTTATCCTAAAATTTGAAAAACATTAGATTAACGACATAAGTTTATTTTATAATAAAGAAAAATATCATAACTAATTTCAAAAACTTATAATTATAATTTCCTGAATATTTTTCACAGATAATAAATTTAGTGACTTATATTGTGACATTATATTGTGTTATACCTTTTACAAGGTAAATTACAGTTGCACATAACATTATCGTCGTTTGGTGCATAATCATCTCTATTGATACTCGGTGCTATGCCCCAGCCCCTATTTGAACCAGATTGCGAATTTCCCCAAGAATTACTCGCGGGCGGAGTTTCTAGATTGTTCTGGACGTTTCCATCGACAGACTCTGGCGCCCAGAGAAAGAAATCGCAACCGTTGTTGTCTTTACCAGCTTGGCATTTGTAGAACTTCTTACCTGAAAATATATTTAATAATAATTTAACCTATAAAAAAGGCTGGGAAGGTACTATTACCGTAAAAGTACTCCAATATTATTAATCTTGTTAAACTATTTTAACAAGATTAATAATATTGGAGTACTTTTAATAAGTTTAGTAGTTACGTAAATAATATTGTAATAAAGAAAGGAAAAAGGGGTAAATAATGAAAAATATTGATTTATGACATAGATGTACTTTATAATTTAAGTAGGTACTTACCAAAATTAGCATTCTGTTTACGAACAGTCAATAAAATAGCCGGCTTATTGCATCCACATAGGATGTTATTATCGTCGTTGTCTCCCGAACTACTTGGAGTTGGGAATCTAGTACTAACATTCCCAGTATTCCTTGGCACTGGCATTCTAGGAGCTGGCGTGGGATTTGGAGCTCTAACTACTGTGGCTGGAGGTGTAAATTGCCTTGGCTGTGCTGGCCTCATAGTAGTCGCAGGAGGCACTGCATTAGTTCTAGTGCTATTGGCTACATTTCGACTGCTTTCACTACTTTGGGTATTTGTTTTTTTAACACTGCTCAGATTTATTCTGAGTAGCTCTAAAAAGGTTGTATCACAACCCCCAATGCAAGTAACGTACGGTTGAGGATAAATATGATTTATTGAATTGTTCCGCCATTCAAATTTTAGCTTTTTGTAATTTGGACCACACTACAAAAAATTGTAATTGTAAAATGTATATTAAATTTTGTACAAATTATTAAATTACTGTATTTAAATAATAATCACTTACATCAGAACATGTATCTGGCAACACTTGCAATGTCTTCACAATATTGGGTAGCCACACGGCATTTTTACAATTAGGATAATTCGAACAACTTATGTAATATTCATCGGCATTATTTTTTCTCTGCCTAATTAACATGTCACATCCGCATTTTGGGCATTTGAAAACTAAAAATAAAATTGAACTATAGAAACCTAGATCTAATACATATATGATGTATGTATAACAATAAATGCAGTTGCAATATTGTTATAACAATAAATAATATTTATAACAATAAATGTAGTAATTTTTATTATAAAAAAAAATTGTTAAGCGTAGAAAATTACATTATTACCTGATGGTAAATCACTAGGCATATTTTCTACAGTTGGCGTATATTCGGCCGGTCTCTCGCTAAACCTTTCAGCTAACGCATCATCTATTTTATTCGCCTCTGCTGATACGGTTAGATAAACTTCTTTATATTTTGCTATCTAGAAAAAAATACATTATACAATTAAATTTAAAGGTATTACACGCCTCATAAGCGAAGCGTTGAGGTGGGTACTACTGTCACTTCGCGCAAAACATCTGATTGAATCAAACTTAAAATGTCTTTATGTATCATACATTGCACTTGTAAGATAATACATACACACACATATTAAGAAAAAATACTATTTTTAACATTCATGATATTTTTGATGTCATTTTTGTTATTTAAACTAGTTAAAAAACAGTTTAAAAAAGTTCTGTCTTGGACGTCCGTGTGTCTGTATGTGCGGAGGATTTTCTTGTTAACACGATAGCGACCGAAATACTTTACTAATCGAGTCTTTTTTTTTCTCTTACGCTTGAGTATGCTCAGGAATAGAACCCTTTCATTTTTTTAGGGTCTGATTCGATGTGGTTTAATTGTAATTAAATAAACAAAAAAAAATATCGACTGTTCTCCATAATTTTAGTATTTCTATATATATTCTTTATTTTATGTTTTATTTTTTTATATTTATAGTGTAAGTACTCAAAATTCACCATTATAAACTCGATTCTTTATACTATAAGCCAAGGTTTAAAAAAATAAGTGGGTAGTCAGTCCCTTAAACCTGCGCAGTTTCACATCTAGGTGGGGCCACAAGAAAAATAGCTCAATTATTACGGTACCGCTTTCTTTACTTTTCCAACTGTTTTATTTTATTTCTTTTTTATATTTATAGTGTACTCTTTATAAATAATCAATTTTATTGTAAAGGATGAGATTATGAGGCGTGCACTTTTGGATTTTCCAAACTATTTCTTTCATATTCCCACTGTTCCTCGTTCCAGAATATCGTCAATGAATACAAATAAAAAATAATTCCATGCGTTTAGGGTAGAAATAATCTTAAGAACAACAATGCTTGGGTACGAAATTGGCTTATAAGTAGAGCAAGGATATTTTCATACAGGAAAAATTAATTATCAATTTCATATTGTAGATTAAAAAAGTTATACCTGTTCCGCTAAAACAACTTGTGGTTGCTTTCTTCCCTCCGATATTGCTTTCAAATCAGCTTCCAACTGTGCTCTTAGATGAGGTTTCGATATATTAAGGCCCATAGCGTCATATCCTTCAACAAGCCCCATACCCAATAGTCCGGGAACAAAATGTATGGCGTCTGCGAGTGCTACATACGATCGGTTCTTTATTGTTTCTATATGTTCCGCGTGAGTTGCGTCTGTGCCTTAAGTAAAAAGTATGCGTTTAATTTTAAGCTGTTATGTTACTTACGACACTTCCTTGATTGTAGGATAACTCATTCTTATAAACTAATCTATATAGAATAAATGGTGAAAACAATACAATGCACACATACAAAGAATCAAATCTATCTTTTCGTAATTAATGTAGATGTACACAGTGTAGAAATGTACATAGACATGGAAGAATGTTACTTGTGTAATAAATCAATTTACTTATAATATTTTACTACAAGCAAACCGTTTTTCTTTCATACCTATACCATGTTTTTCCATCAGAGCAATTAGATCAGCTTCTGTTAAAAGATTCGGTGGGGAAGTGTTACCATCGACCAAATCAATACTTGTAGGATTAAATGTTTGCCCCATCTGTAAATAGATGAAATAATGTTTTATGTTGTAAACAATTTTTTGTACTTTTAATAAAAATTTAATCTAAAAACATAATCCAAGTTTGATACCTCATAGATTCTCTAAAAGTTACTATTTGTGTTGTTGCATACTAAGGTCGCTACTAAAAGTAAAGGTATTATAAATATACCAAAAATGTATTTTACCTCATAAACATGAATTTCTTTTGAAGACCATTTATCATAAGGATAAACTTCCAAATAATTTCTAGCTGTAATCATGAGACCATTTGCGGAAAATATTTCATTTGCTACATTAATGGTGACTGTAGTTTCTTGGCCCTGAGCATCTTTGGAACAACAAGCAAGAAATGAACGAACTATGAATTCATATAGACGTTGCTCATTTCCACTTAAACCTGAAAATTTGAGATTTTTGTGTGATTTACGACGCAAAAACGAAAATAGTGTTGCAATTTCGTTAAACAATATTTTTAGGTCACACCAGTGATTTGTTTGATGTTTGATGTAGGTATTTTTTATACATCTATTGCAGTACAAGCAAAGTTCGCTTAATATAAGTGAAGCTAATAAAAAGCGTGTAAAAAAAATACAAATTCACAACAATATTATTTTAATCTTTTAAAGTGAAACTTTTATTACATTGTCTCAAACTTTTTGGTCTGTGTAGCGCATGTCGCGTGACGCACGATACGTACGATAATTATCGTACAAATTCGATAATTTTTAGTTAAATGTCTATAGTGTGAAAAAAAAGTTTCACTTTTACCGTGGTTTCATAAAACCACACAACATTTTTTTTTGTACATGTTAGAATTTATTTATGTATTTAATTTACATACTATTAGTATATTTTGTTGGATGTATAGGAGGATGGGCCTTATCACTCTTATTGCCCTGTCGTGGTGTAGGTCCCCCGCTATCCAATATATTTTGAGCAAAACCTCCCCAATTAGGGTCCCCAGTTTGCAATCCAACTAGTTGTCCCAAATTCATTTCCTTAGGAAATTCATTAGTTTCTGTACGAGGATAACTGATTAAACCCTGGGTGTATAATTTCTCAGCCAATCGCATTGTTTCTTTTGCATTAATTTTCAGTTTTCTGGATGCTGACTTTTCAAGTTCCTAAAACAATTTACAATAATGAAATTACATATATCTTTTGTAGTTCAGTGTAAATAATGTGAACAACATGAAGAACCTAATTGTGCATATTTAGTGCAATGTATTTGATTATTTGTTAATTGAAAGCTATTGAACATACACACACACACACACACACACACACATGCACACAAAGATTTTATTAAATTCTTTCTTTTCTTTTGTGTTTTTGCATTGTATTCATTCATATTGTTTTATTTCTGTTTCTGTGTCTAATAGTGTTAAGGAAGAGCGGAACCTCCTGACACAAGCATATTATTTGCTTACTAGGAGTGTTCCAATCACAAATTAGCTAAGGACCTATTGTGAAAGGAAGAAATAAATATGTAATTTGAATTTGAATTGGAATATTGTATGATGATTTTAATATATGTACACTAGGTCCTTCCTCTATTATACTTGGCCCCGATAATAGCTAATACTTACCACTGTATCCAAAGGCAATGGTCTCCATTTAGACTTGGGTTTAGTCTTAACATCTGTGACTTTAGCAAGAGGTGACTCAGTGCACACATCATGCAAAACTTGACATGCCTCTTGATCAAACAGTCTTATTCTTTCCCAGTTGAAGTCTACACTCAAATTGTTCATTGTATGATTCACTAAAATAATTGAGACATAAGATTACCTAAGTTGTATCATTGATAAAATTAAGTCTTAATAAAATGCAATAAAACTGAGTTTCATATGCATTCAGTCATAAGGCATGCACATCAGCTGCATAGAAATGGAAAAAATTCTTACTTGATTATATGAAATTTTATACTAAGGCAAAATGTTAATAGCAATCTAAAACATACCTTTAATTTTCCAGAATGCTTCTGCTACAAAGTTTTCCACTGCCCTGTACCTTTCTACAACAAATCCCAGTGTTGGGAATTGGCAAGACCCATAGCTAACCAAGCTTTGAGCTAGTTTAGTGGGAAACACTTTCTGTAGTCTTAATGTCTGAAATCTGGTAAATGCGGCACCTGTAACATTCTAAGTTACTATTAATGATTTTGTTATTTAACCCATTGAGCCCCGAGCGGCCCGATCTGACCCAATAGATTTTCTATTGTGTCTGTGATTCCGGGGGCTGAGTTATTAATAAATATACTTCTTATATAAACAGGAAAACAGCTTTCTTCAATGCATCTTTTCTATTTTGGACTTAAAACATAATTTAATAAAATTATATTAAATAAATAACTTTATTGAGATTCTCAACATACCTATTCTTAGATCTAGTTCTTGCCTTACATCAACAGCATCACTGATATTTTTATTTGGTTGTTCCAAATTTTGTAGAGCTCTTCTAACTGATACTGCTGTGATTTCTGAGAACTTTGCTCTAAATATTCTTAAATTATTCTTGATAGCAGAACATACTTCTATTATCTCAAAACCAATGTTTTCACCCTCTCTATCACAATCCGTCCAAATAATCAGCCCCTGGCAACTGCGTATTTCTCTTTCTAATGTTTTCTGAAATTAGTTTAAGATTTCGTACACAATATTTTATATACTCACATCAAAAATAAAATTATATTTCAAACACAAGTGCATAACCGGTTTCAAATTATTACTTAAAAAAAATACCTTTATTTTTTCATAGTTTTCAGGGCAGTATTTAAATACTGGAGCATCAAATAGAGTTAACGGATTGCAGGATTGCCAATTTTTATATGAACCCACAAACTCTAGGCCTAGCAAGTGGCCAGATACCGATGTCATCACCATTTGGCATTTTTGTCCCATTACTTCTCCTTCAAATTCATAAATTTTGTTATACTGAGATAATCCTTCTCTCTAAAAAAGCATATTTTTTACATTTAAGTGTAAATGATCAATACAAATATTTTATAAACGTTTCAGTGAGATATTGTGATTCAATGACTTAAACCGTTACCCGTCTGGAAGTCCCTCTTGATAAATGCATTGCGATATTCTTTGCAGCGTCATTTTTTTCTGCTACATTAAGATATTTCATAGTTTCAGTAGTTTTATGTCTTATCCCAATAAATCTTAAATAAAGTTTCTTACTAAATCTCAAACCGGTTTGGATCGAAATTAACATTATTTTATAACTTATGAAAGGTGGACTGTTCTCACTTCTCACATATTTAAAAACTTGTTTTTAAAACAAATAACCCTTTTTTTATCAGCGAAATATTGTTTATTGTTTACAAAATGCACAGCTCTTCGCCTGGCGCCAAAGTTTTAATCTATCAATGTCAAATTGACAGATCACAAAATACATAATGGTGCAATTACACAATCGTGTTCGCCCATTGCCTCTCGATAGAAACATTCGTACCTAGGTACTTAGGTAGGAATTGTTTGATCCCTGTTTGTTTCGGATGGGTAATTTAAACAAGTCCAAACACACATTTCTTTTATTAGAATTCAATACTAAACATCTTCTGTACCCAACCGTGGTCGCTAACCTTGGACCTTTGTCCACTAACCACTTTACAGAATAGGGCCATAGGGCCTCAGGGCAGATTGACATAATATGTCAAAATCAACCAATCAATGTCATTCCATTGATAAAATTGTAATTACTGAATTCTGTAGCTACAGCAGGTATATTTTAGCTGTTTATTTAGTTTTGATATGTTTTGTTACATTTAGTTAGTGGTCGCTAACTTTGGACCTTTGTCCACTAACCACTTTACAGAATAGGGCCTCAGGGCAGATTGACATAATATGTCAAAATCAACCAATCAATGTCATTCCATTTGTTATAATCTCACTACAGCAGGTATATTTTAGCTGTTTATTTAGTTTTGATATGTTTCGTTACATTTAGTTATTTCGTTGCATTTATACAAGATCTAAAAATAGACTAACATTTACCACCTACTACGCATTGACAATATAACAAAGACCCTGTTTATGTTTTGTTTAGATTAAAGTTTGTATCATAACAGTGCATTCTTTTAATTTTAGATCAAAGAGGAGAATATTATTATGATACGATCAGGCTTAATTTTACGCCAAGATTTAAGCTTCTCAAGAATGTGTTTTTTAGTAAACTGTCTTAAACGATTCAAGAGTTCACAGCAATGGTTGAGTCGCCAAAAAGCAGACCCATATGTTGAAAAAGCAAAGATGTATAACTACAGGTAATTGTAAGGAATTTTTTAAATAACATTAATTCACTTCATATTTTAATTCAAGTCTTGCACTTCTAGATGTCGAAGTGCCTTTAAACTTTTGGAAATGAACGAAAAAACGAATATCCTTCAACCTGGCCTCACTGTTGTTGATTTGGGAGCTTCTCCTGGCTCTTGGACTCAGGTTGCTGTTCAAAAAACAAATGCTGATGCAGCTGATTCAACAAAACCAAAAGGAACTGTATTAGCTATAGACAAGTTACAAATTTTCCCCATTGAGGTATGCAATAATCAAACTTTTTCATCTAAGTTAATACAAGATGTATTTACCCTACTCAAACTCATATTTCTGTAGAAGTCATAAATTAAACAATAGCTATATAAGTGGAGTCAGTCAAACTAATTTCAAAATATTTTAACATTTCAGGGTGCAACAATCATGAGTAACATGGACTTTTCTACTATTGAAGCTCATGAGAAAGTCATTAAAGCCTTAGATGGAAGGCAAGTTGATATTGTTCTCTCTGATATGGCTCCAAGTGCAACTGGTATAAGGGAATTGGACAAAGACAGGATTCTTGGACTTTGCTATATGGCAATAAGATTTGCTGCCTTAGTTAGTAAGATAGATGCAAACTTGCTGTTCAAAGTATGGGATGGAAAGGAGGTTCCTATATTAGAAATGGATTTAGAGAGATTCTATAAAAGCATAAAGATATTAAAACCGAAAGCAAGCAGATCTGATTCATCTGAGAAATTTATTTTAGCCAAAGGTTTTAAGGGAATACAAAAACCTTTAGAGAATGGGCGGTGGGGCTAATTCATTTTAGAATTATTATGACATGCACAATAACCTGATAATATTAGTATGCAATATTTAAAAAGCTTGTTACTTGCTAAATGTTACCATGGTATAATTATTCTTACAATAATTATTAATACTCACAAAAAAGATTATGTTGAATATTGTATAGATTGCATCTATTTGATACATCTGTTATGTAGTTATATATTATACTAGTGTAATTAATCAGCTCAAGGATTATCTACCTGACGGTAATTTGTACATAATAAAAGATATTATGATAAAGACATATTGAATCTTAAAGTTAACTCATGTCTTCCATAGTATCATTGACTCTTTAGAAAAATAAGTAGAAAATGTAGGTAAAATGTATATAATTTTTAATAAGTAGATGAGATGGTTTTATTTTCTTATTTTTAATTTTTATAAATGAAAAGGTTTATACTGTTCAATAATTTATTTGAACTTTTAGCATGATTCTGACATAATGTTTGTATAATTTGCTAATTAAAACATGCATTAAAATCAAATATTCATTATGTTACTAATGAAAATGAGATAATTAAAAAATAATGATTTACTCTGGTAAAACATCAATAAGGCTAATGTATTATTTGAGGTAAATTTAATTTAGGCAAAGTCCTACTAATTATTGTTGCAGTTATTATCCCTTTTCTTTAGCATCACAATGAAATAAAATCATTGTATAGGTACATAAGAAAAATATAATTATTTCACTGTTGAAATGTGTACAATTTTTGTCAATAAAAGTACATAATGAAATTCGTAAATATATTTCAATTTAAAACATTTCATAAAATAAGCAATGAACATGTTTTTTCACAATAACACCAGCAAAAATGATCACAGCAAGGCCGGTGCATTCAGCTTTTAAAATATTATTAATTTTTATAATTTATTTGTCTTACATTACTTGTGCATGAACACAACCAAAAATATTATATGCATTAGCGCCCTACTTAGTATGTATCTCTAGTAATTATCTACATTGACAAAGATTTAAATAGCAAAATAATTATAGGTACTCAAAACGCTTGATAATATAAAAAATATCCCTCATAACAGATTACGGTTTGTATTCCATGCCAAAATAACATCGCAGAAATGCGACTAGGAGTTATAGTTCATTCGAAAAAAGATCCGAATAGAAGAAATAGCTGTTCCATCTTTTAACTATTTAAATCTCTGTACTAAGAATAAAGATTTTAATTAATCTTATCAGAAAAATAAATACTTTTCAACATGAAAATAAATTTCTTTCTCAGCAGCATTTCTATAGTTGAAATATATGGTTTTGTTTTAAACAAATTGTGTTCTAGTGCCATGAGATAGTTTGTTCAATTGCGCCGCTGACAGCAAACTCGAATGAGCTGCGTGGTCGAGAAGTAAGAGCCTTTCTCCTCTCTCATCGTTTGAAATATTAGCTTGAGAACACCGACCCCCACTTGTTTCTAGCGCAAAGCTGCCCACAGCGCAGATAGCGTAAATAAACGTAAGGACGAATAAGGCGCAGCCGAAATCTGTAAAATTAAAAAAAATTAGATTACTCGAGTTACAAATTTTAAGTCAGCGCACAGGTTGACATTTCACCTTTTTAAAAGATACCCTATCCTATCCGACAGACATCCTAATCCGAGCGATAAAAAAAAATCATCAAAATCCGCTTAGCCGATCTTGATTTATAAGCCGTGCAATTAACACATCTTGCTCTACGGTACAGACGCAGGCAAAAGCAAGTATTTCTATAGCATATTGCATTAATAATACTTGCTGTTGCCTGCTGCATAAAGATACGCTATACATATCGCAAAGTATCATCAAAATCCGTTCAGTGGTTTTAGCATAAAAGAGAAACAAACATTTATTCATATATTTACAAACTTTAGAATTTATAATGTTAGTATGGAGAATTGATCGATAGTAGACTAGATAGATTACAATAATTATGCGCGAAAATTTAAATTATGTAAAATTTCTTAAAAAAAGTCTGTAGAAAACTTACGGTACATATTGTGGCCACCGAACAAGTTCACAATACAAGGGTAACCATCGAACACTATGATAAAATTGATCAGAAGCACCACTGCAACACATGCAGCCATTATCCAAGGCAGTACATATTCTCTCTTGTACTTCACAGCCCCGTAGAGCAGAGATATAGAACACATGAGGTAAATAGCCGTTAAAATTGTACTCGTATAGAGAATAACGACGGTAACTGAAAGGAAAGTTTTAAATTAAAAGCAAGGCTTTATACGAAAGAATTAAAAAAAAGTACTTTAAGATTTAAAGTCTTCTGTGGTGCAAAAATAAATTGTTCTATGTTTATCTTAAGAATGTCGTTACAATTGTAAATTCATTTGAAACGAGTGTTAAAATGTATCTTTGAAATAAAACTACTATCTGATAACTAACCTGAAGCAAGATGCTGTGCCTTAGCAAATCTAACTTGATTGTTAGTACTTATTACATCATTCTCGTGAAAGATGACTTGATCTCCGTAAGAAACTCCATAGAAACCTCTTCTTTCTTCCTCATCTTTCATATCATTGTGAAGTAATTGTAACATTTCCCCGAGATGGGATATTCCAACTAATAATATAATAAGCACAAATGATGAAAGCGCCTGAAAAAAAAAATAGTCCGTTATTTTTTTCTTATGTAAGAAATCGTGATTGAGATAAAATGTTGGTAGGTACTCACAATTTGATGAACAGCAATTAAAATTGTGCCTTGGCGTAAATTAAAAACGTATAAGAAGTTATTAAGGCGGATCATCATTTTGTTACATTTCTTCGTTCTGGTAAACATTTGATTTATTTATAGCTCTACAGCATTACAAATGAGAGAACATTGTTTGGATGAATGCGAGATGAGTAAAACAGTAACGCGCATGCTATTTTCTATCGATTTATTTTTTTCTAATGCGCATGTTAACAACCCTTTGTATCAGCACTTCAGCATGACGCGATACCCTCAGAATGCCATTACTTTTGAATTTTGAAAGCTTATTCATTCGAATTAAAAGATTATCACATTTACTATCGTTGAAAATTGCGTTCACTGCTCCAGTAGGGTACACATAACGAAGATTACGTACATATCCAAGGGTGAAAGGATTTTTAAATCAGCCGAGTTGTTTCTGATATTAGCACGTTCAACTAAACAAATAATCTCTTTAGCTTTAAGTATACAAATATTTAAGAGGGAATAGGTATATAAATAAATAAAAATTATGTATTTATTAAATTAGTTTTATTTCACAACTTACATAGAAGTGATAACGTTATGACTGCATTCACCGAACTTTTAGCTGGCATTAGTATATTTGGATTATATTTAAACTATAAATCACTATCACAAATAAAAAATGAAACAATAATATGTACAAAAAACATCGACTAATTTTGAATAGGTATTTGTATAAATTAACAAATTTAGACGAATAAAATATTTACAAAAGAAAAAAAAAACAATATTGGAAAATAACATGCGAATATTTTCAACCGAAGGAACCATTACTTTGCACCTAAAATTCGATAAATACAAAGTAAAAAAAAAATTTTAAACTAAGTAAATAAAGTACTGGATAAAGATAGTACGAATTCATATTGAGATGTTATGGAATGGGTATGTGTAAGAGCTTTAGAGTGGCGATTTACACTAATCCTGAGTTTTGATTTTATATCAAGTCAATCAGATAATGATTTGCATCACCGCCCTTTACTGCTCTGATGAAACGGGTCTGTAATGTTACTTCCTAAGGACGGAATGAACAAAATTTTCCGTGTACAAAATAATGCCAAGGCTCACTCAAAGAAGTAATTTAAGTGTTGTGTGGGTGTTACAATTAAACCACAAAATACACACAATAACCATTGCATACACAAAAGTGGAGAATGATTTTATTTCGCAGTCCTTATTATTAATGGCAAAAGATTGATCTCAGAAAATAGCCAATTTATAATTATGGTTGAGGTCACATTCGGACAAGATATATCCTGCATTATATTCTAAGTAAATACGATGAAAATAACTAGTAAAATTGTTTATAAAAGTTACTTATAATAATGGACAAAAGGTGACGTGATTTGATTGTAGCAATAATTTACATTACAGCACTGAAATTACATCGAAAAATTTTGTGATAGAAAAAACGTGATATTGACAGTCTGTCTTTGAGCTTTATATCATTTATTTGCAAATTGTTTGTAATAAAAAAAAGGAAAAGAGTCCGCGTTACGGGTTTTGTTAAAAAGTGTAAGAAATATTACAAAAGAGAATTACAATATTATTTGCACCTGCTATAGTATAATTACATACCAACTACGTTATAAGTATCACTAGGCACATAACAATATAGATGTATACAAAGTAAATGTTATTTCATTTGAATATAATATGGACAATTGAAAGGCGAAATGCCGTGCTACAAAATATTCACATATTATGCTATAATTAAATAACACTTATATTCACAAATTCACAATACATAAGGTTAAGTAACGTTAGCCTACACTAATAGCTTACACTAGTCACAAATCCGTTGTCAATTACAGCCTACATTCTTTGTTAGTATCGTTCAATTCATCAATGAAGTAGTCCTATATGATATTTCATAATTTAGTCAAATGTAATCAATTGGCAGTAAAAACTAAAAAAATCGGGCACAATAGAACATTTGTTTGGCTAAAAATATAATTAAATCTTCCCATATTTTAAAAAAGTCCGATTATTACTTTAGAATCAAGAGATTGTTAGTTTTCCAGTCAAATTAAATACACGGGACATTTATTCTCGAAATGCATTCAATTTCTATCAGAAATAGTTTCTGCCAATCGAAAAACCATTTTGTACAATTTACCAATAATTTTTTTATTATTACGACGCGGGTTCAAATCGCTCCTCGTGATCGATTTTTTTCTATTAATGAAAAAAAAAAAAAAAAAAATTTTTTTTGTTATAAACATTCACGTAGTAGATCTACGTGATGCAACACGAATTCCGTCCGGTGCAGTTGAGCCGCGCGTTGTGCGGGTGCTTGTGCGCGCGCGCGCGGTGCCGGCTCGGCGCGGCGGAGATCGCGTACGACTTCAGGTGCGACTTGAGCGTCGTCGGGAGCGGCAGACGCTCGAGGCCGTACACTGACGTGCGGGCCACTATCGCACGGCAACAGAGCTCTTGGAGACTGAGGACTGGAAGTGATTATGTGGTATAAGACGGTTTTGTAGGTGAAATTAGATATTGTTATTTGTACTAGTTAATAATGTATTTATGTTTGTAACCAAATAATCTCAATAGATACAGGACCGATTTTCTAAAATCTTTCATTAGTAGAAAGCTCAGATATGTTGTTCACGCTACGGGGTGATACGAAAGACGGAAGGCGAGCGAGCGAGAAGCAATCGATTTATGCGTGAGGGTGAAAAAGTAAAGGTCATAAACGGCTGTTGCCGTTAGAAAATACGATAAATAATTGTTGTATATCCTGCCTATTTTTAAAAAAAGCAGTTTAATGAATAATTTATTTTCATTATTTTTTTTTATTTTTTTCATTATTTTATCAAGCAGACCAAATTCAATAATTTATTTTGCTAGTTGAGAATCTTATTTGCATTTAAAACTCAATACAAGGTTTACCATGAAAAACATACCTTTATTGCTTCTCCATAGTCGTTCCATGCCATTGCGATGTAGCGCCATACGCGAGAGCTCACAAAAGCTCTCCCGTATATTGAAATCACAGAGCGGACTCACTTCAAAGAACGCCATATGGTTTTTAGCTGCATACAACTCCGCGTCACGTTCTTGTACTTGTCGTTTAAATGCTAAATGAAGTCGATTGCCAACTAATACTTTTGGTACACCCGGCGCATGCTGAAACGTTATTCAAAATTAAATATCACATAATATACTATTGCCATAATTTATTACATCTTAAGAAAAATGTAGGCAATGATAAAGTTAGATAAATTTAAAAAAAATTAAAGCAATTTTGGTATATTTTGTTGTAATGTAATGTGTTTAAATTATTAATTTATTTATATTTTGCAAAGTACATTGCAAAGGAAAGTTTATGAGACAAGAATAAATTAACATATAAAACTAACCTCAAGTTGAACAAATTAAACAGTTTTACACATGAATAATTAATAGAATCCTAGTGAAAGTTTATAAAAAAAAAAAAATATTTTAAATATAATATTGATAAGAAAAGCTTTTATTCATATTTAGTCACAGCGATATTTAATTTCATATTGTAATGACCTCTTGCATAGAAGAATAAAAAAATGCATATCAACACGAGTTAATTTATCTTTACATTTACAATCTAAAGTGATAAGTATTTAAAAGTTCCTGATAGGTATAGTAATTGAGTCTATGTCTATTGAGTTCTACAATATGCTTTATATTTGCTTTAAATTAACTAGATAATAGATTTCAAATTATAAAATGCAGAAAAATAAATTGCACCACAGAAAGAATTAGAATAAAACTGTACCTTTTCAACTTCTTCAAGCCACCTGTCAATACTGTCAAAGGACCATTTGTTTGTTATATCATATACAAGGAGGATTCCCTGCGCCCCTCGTGAGTATGAGCGGATGATTGTGCAGAACCTGCCCTGGCCTGACGTGTCCCATAGCTGTAGTTTCACTCTTTTGCCATCGAGAAGGATTGTTGTGGTTTTGTATGCTAGAAAGGGTTTGAAATATAAGTTTATGTTAAGTATACATGTAATCCATACTAATATTATAAATGCGAAAGTAACTCTGTCTGTCTGTTACTCAATCACGCCTTAACTACTGAACCAATTTGCATGAAATTTGGTATAGAGATATTTTGATACCCGAGAAAGGACATAGGATAGGTTTTATCCCAGATATCCCACGGGAACGGGAACTATGCGGGTTTTCTTTGAAAACGCGGGCGAAGCCGCGGGCGGAAAGCTAGTATTATAAAAGTAGTGTTGTTGTTGTTGCAGCTATGCTATTAAATACTATCATACGGTTCAGAATGACAACATTTTAAATCAAATATAATTTAATTTCCAGAACTTTACCTTATTATTATTTTTGTACCATTTGTATCATGATGAGTATACAATTAAGCATTAAATTAATTAATATGTTCCTTATTTGTTTTTTAACTCACCACTGCCACTACAAAAAGGTGAGTCAGCTGATCCATCTTCTAAATCTTGTAAGATTTCTTGTTTACCAACATCAGAGTCACCAACTAATAATACTTTTAGAAGATAATCATATGATTTTGGAACTGCAGGTGGCCGCCCTAGAATAAAGCTTTATAATCAATTTATTCATATTGGACACATGTGTTAGAAAATAATTTCCTTTTCTAACTAATATACCTAATATAAACATTTTTAATGATATACATAACACTTTCACTCAGGTCTTAAGGATAGTAAAATTGAAATTGACTTAAATTTAAGTTTAAAAGTGGTATACTTTGTCTAGGAAGTTGTAAATATATTTATCTTCCAGAATAGATTTGACAATAAACTTTGAAAGTATAAAGAATATTGAATATTGATAATTATAAGGAATCACAATAATTTCAATTAATATTTATATTTATTAGGTTATTGTTTAACAAGTGTAGGATGAGTACCTATCTACAATATACATAATTTAGACTTTTAAATTTATTACCAGGTCTTTGGTGATAGGATCTGGGTAAGGTAGTACTGCCATTAGGTGCGACTTGACCTGTCGCTTGCTGGGGTGCTGCTACCATACCGGTCGTGCTAAACATAGTTTTTGCGTATTTTGCCTGATGTCCAGGTGGTTGTTACCCCACGCAATTGTATACATAATATCGTTCACTAATTAATCTTCTTCGTTAGCCATGTAAAAAATATAATTATAGCAATGATAAGCGTATCGTGAAAACTATTAATTAACAAATTAACACTCGTAATAATTATTTAGTTTACGTTTTGTTGTAGAACAAATGTACATACGTTACACGCGCAATAATGGAAATCCTTGACATTTTTTAATGAGGTACATTTTTCGAATTATATTTTTTGTGAGGCCAAGAACAACTTGATTAATATTTTAGTATTCTCAAACCGTAATCAAAATTTACAGTACAAAAACAACACAATTTACGAAAATAAATGGAGACTGAATGAATGTCAGAACTCAGACAACAGACTATACCTCAGACTATACAATAATCGTAACGGGGTCACAGATAAAAGTAAAAACTTCACAGCTAAACCGATTTGCATATTAAAGCTTGGTACATACTATAGTATTATATTATCTGTGGCACATAAATTTTCAATTTTTTTTAAATGCAGTTCTATTTAATATTTATTTTTAAAAAGGAATGTTTCCTTTCAGCAAAGTTTGCCATTTCCAGTATTTTAAGTACTTTCCCTCTAAGGCCCATCGAAAATTTCCACACTATATCTCCATGGACGAATATAATCTAAATATTTATTGGGTCCATGATATCTCACAGGATCCCGGCTGCTACTTGTTCCTTGACTATGATCTTTGATCATAGAAATTACATGTCACCTAAATCCAAGAAATTTTTTGTTCAGATATGAAGACACTGAAGACATTTAACAGATATATAACTATTATGTGAAGTCCCATGTCCCCTAGAGGGGTAAGGGGCAGATGCCTTATACTTTATACATCTGTTTCCCTGATCGAATTTCTTTAGGGACAAGTAGGTGATCAGCCTTCTGTGTCCCGCCCACAGAACAGGTCCCGCCAGACCGAGAAATTTTCTTTCTTTTCTCCACCGGGAATCGAACCCAGGACCCGTCGGTTCTACGCCCACGCGTCGGCGTCGGATATAAGTTGTACTATATTTTTTAAATTTCTTGTCAGGAAAACGGATTACGTTGTCTACGTACATGTTTTTATTACTTTTCTATTTATCGTTGTTATCATGCCATTATAATGATAATAACAAGGAATCAACAGCTAAAATTTATTTGTGTGAGGTAAGTAGTTCTCTTGGAAATGGTTCCCGCACAGCTGCATTTCTGGTGAAAAGCACGTTGATTTAATTTATGAAGGTAAATTATCTCATGGATCAATGAGTGTTAACAATATAATAACATTCGAATTTAATATTACACATACAAATAACAATACAATACACGTGATTCATATTTCCTTCATTAATAGCTAACATTTTAGGGAATTAAATAAAATAAGTTGTAAGAGATTAAAAATTAAGTTTATTCAAACATAAAACTGCATACTTTCATACATAAGTAAACTGTCTGTATTTTTTTAAATTTGCATTATTTAATGTTGTACATAACAATAACAAGAGATTCTTATAAATATGCTGCTTCAAAGATAGGATTCATAGCATTTAATATAGTTTTTGATTCAACAAGCTTAACTTTCAGTAGATTTAACTAAAACTTTTACTTTAAATCTTACATCTAAAAACTTACATTGTAACCCATGATAACTTATCAAAGATGAATGAATACAATGTTCAATTTTGATACCTTGAATTACAAAGGATCAAATTCATCCATGGAAATTGGCAGTACAGTAATAAATGATTGTTTTACTGTTTAAGCGTATACTAGAGAGAGAGAGAGTTCAAAAGGTACTATGCCTTTAACAACTAAGCAATAACTTCTTATCATATTGGGTTAAATACATACATAATTTAATATCAAGTATATTATGTAAATTAAATAATATAATGTAACATAATTTTTATAAAGCAATAACAAGTATGATCTTAGTAATTTTCATATCCAGGCAGTGGGAATGCTCGGATGTATGTTTCAATATTTTCTTTCAAACTGTTTACTTTAGCATTAATTTCTTTATTTTCTTCAATGACTTTGTTGAAGTCCACAATTTTCGGTCCCGAAATTTTTGTAATTTCTTGACCCAGCTTCAGAGCCTGGTCAATGAAGTCGACAACTCTGTCAATATCGGTTTCTTTAAGGCCTCTTGTTGTTAAAGCTGGGGTACCTATAAAATAAATTATGTATATGTATATTATGTTATGACAGACACTTCAATTTAATTATTGGTATGGACAATAGATTCATTATATTTTGTTTGCTCAATGAATTGACGTCATTATTGGGGTCATATCTGCAATTGAATCTGTTTGTTTAGTGATAACATTATGGCCCTATGCCACATTATTATTGCAATATGACATGTTTTTTAGTATAGTACAAAAGAGCAGTCTTAGCCTATAAAAATTTTATAACTATGATATGGTTTGGGGTACGAAGGTTTTCTTAATTTTATTAAACACTTATTTTGATCATAAGTCATATCGTTTTCTTTGTCCGCTGATGTCAGTTTTTTACCAGATCTCTATACAAAATTGTGTATCTGTTATAATAAAAAATCTCACCTAAACGAATGCCGCTGGGGTTCATAGCACTTTTGTCTCCTGGCACTGTATTTTTATTACAGGCAATACTGCAAAGCTCTAGAATTCTCTCCGCGCGAGCTCCACTCAAACCGACGTTTCTAACGTCTACTAATAGTAAGTGCACATCTGTACCACCGGTCGCTATTTCGTAACCACGCGACTTCAAACCTTCGCATAGTCTTTGAGCGTTCTTGATTACCTGTGAAATTGATTATGGAGAATTATATAACGACCATGACTAATATTTTCCCATGACTGTTACATTTTAAAAATTTATGTAGATATTTATATTTTACTAGCTTCCGCCCACGACTTTGTACGTGCATCCCCGTTTTTCCCCGTTCCCGCAAGAATTTCGGGAAATCTTTTCTTAGGGGACCCCTACGTTATGACATCTACCTGCATGCCAAATTTCAGCCCGATACGTCCAGTGGTTTGGGCTGTGCGTTGATAGATCACTATATCAGTCACCTTTGAGTTTTATATACATAGATTTTCTTTTGGTATGTTGTTGCCAACTGCATTTGAATTAGATGTCATCATCCGATCATAGTATGTGATCATTAAAGTAAATGCAATAAATACCTATCATGCTTAATATATAAAAAATAGAAGTATAATAACATAGAATTATACAATCAGTATTGACAGGATTTCATAAACAACTGAACTATTTTTAACCGACTTCAAAAAAAGGAGGAGGTTATCAATTCGGCCGGTATGTTTTTTTTTTTTTTTTTTTATATAATATGTACACCGATTACTCCGAGGTTTCTGAACCGATTTACGTGATTCTTTTTTTGTTCGATGCGGGATGGTGTCGAATTGGTCCCATAAAAATGTTATTCAGATAGGCCCAGTAGTTTTTATTTTATGGGCATTTTTGCAAGTGCAAGTTTGAAGTCGGTTGTTTTTAACGCAGTTATCACTTGTACCTGTCTCTGGTAATCCACAAATTCTGGCAAAGTAGCTTGTTTCATAGCAGTGGCAATAGCAGCGATAGCATGATTGTGAGGTCCTCCCTGTAGTCCTGGGAATACAGCTTGGTTGATTTTGGTCTCAAGGTCATACATAATCTTGTCTCCTTTAGCATTTACTGATCTAACTCCTTTTCGGTAGAAAATCACACCAGCACGAGGGCCTCGCAAAGTTTTGTGTGTAGTTGTAGTTACAATATCACAGTATTCAAATGGGCTAGGGACTACACCTGTAACAATTATCATATAATAGTTATATTTCGATAATTCAACTTCCATATGCTAAATACTTTTGTACACTACTCATAGCATAGATCACAATTTTTATTTTTCATTACTTAACTATAACCATAAAATAATTATTAATTTATAAACAAATAAACGCAAAATCAGCAACTCAATGCAAGTTAAAAAAGGTGGCATTTTAAATTAGAAGTTAAGGATTTGTGTTGCCAGACTGAAATAAATTTTCCCAATAAAGGCAAAAAAGAGCTTATTTGCCGAGCACACATGTCAGAAGTGAAACTTCTTACTTCATGATGTGACGGTATTGCCATGACGCGACCTTGAAAGAAGTTTCACGCCAATATGATATCATACCTAATATATTTTTGTTTGTCCATCTTTTTAACATAAGCTGTTGTATTTTAATTTGAAAAAAAAATGATCATGACGAGAATATAGAAAATATTCTTAAAAATGTCTATATTTAGATAATCTACGCATACATTGTACACATAAAAAAAATGTTGGATATTGGAAGATTTTTTTTATCAATGCATTATATTACGAAAACGACTTAATTATGATTGAGATATTGTTATTCTTAATTTATCCAAGATAAACTAGTGAAATATAGTTGTTCAATTAAAGTTTGTTTATCTGAGTGATTGTTTATCATACCGTGTTTATTTGTTATTATTACATTGCTCATTATCATAACTATTTGAGTCATATTCATCATAATCTAACGCAAATCTTATTATTAATCTATTAATAATGTTACCCTTGGTCTAATTGTTGCATCATTATTTAATGATGTAATGTTGTTACTAACGGTATTAATATAATAATCAAAAAGTGTACATATACATACTAAGTAATTATTATTTTTGTCAATTTTTGGGGGGCAAGTATTTTTGTCAATTTAATTTTTTTATTATTCGTAATAGATGAAAATATATAAAATTCCTTGAAACACGGTTAAAGGTAATTTTAACTGTATTTTTAATATTTTGCGGTCAATTTGCCCAGGAAGTTATTACAAAAAGTGCGTGCACATTCAACCAATCATAGAATCAAGTATTTTTTAGTGACTTTTCGAATATAAATAACAAAAAATGAAAGCAATATTTTGAATGCAAAAATTGTGTGTTATTTTTATTTACCTGCAGCAACAAGACCGGATATGTGTGCCATGTCTCCCATTAAATATGCTCCATTTTCATTGGTAATCTCTCTGAATCTCTTATAATCTAAGCATCTTGAATAACAACTTATACCAGCGATTATTAAGCGAGGTTTGAATAATTTAGCAGTCTTAGCGAGTTCATCATAGTCAATTAGGCCAGTTTTAGGGTCCACCTGAAAAAGTAATCGAAATATTTACTAATATTTTAAACTGTGTCTGTTTGATTGTCTGTATTTAATGTCGCAATAGAACTATTTCATGATACAATTTTTGTGACTGACCATAATAACGAGTCGAGACAGTTGGGTAGTTTTAACTGCGGTACAACGTGGAAGACGCCGCGGGTGGTAGGCTAGTATTTTATAATGTTGCAATTGTATTAGTGATATTAACAATTTGCATAAGTCATTATGCTATGTAGGGCAGTTTGACTCACTTACTATGATGCAAGATTTTTTGTTACATATATTCATGTTACCTACTTTTCTATATAAAGCTAGCTTGATGTAATAGTTTTTTGTGAACTGCAGTGAAGGTAACTGTGTAATTGGAAACTATTTAACTATTATAGTAGAAATATTTGTACAAGTGTCTTAAAAACCGTTTTGGTACCTAAAGACGCTGACAGTTAGAATCTACTTTATAACATGATGTTCCTATTTGATCAAAATCGGTTAAGAAACATCCATATTAGAATTCCCCACCTACCCTTTAAGTGAGGTGGCGTGATTTTATGCCTATGTGTTATTCTGAGTCTTCAGCTACATACATACAAAATTTCATCGTAGCATTTGCGTGAAAGAGTAACAAACGCCCATCCATCCATAGCTACATCCATACACACTCAAAAACTTTTGCCTTTAAAACATTAGTAGGATTACTTATTTCAAAAGAGATCAGTTAAATAATAAATTAATTTACTAGTTAGGTAACAATGATACAATTTTTATGTTTCGTCCGAAGCAAAAACAATTCCAGATATTTTTACACACACATAAGTTACCCTAGACCGCTGCTCTTTCAATATGTATAACCACATTTAACTTATTATAAACCGTATATTCACTCAAAAAAAAAAAGGTAGGTATGTTTGCTGAACATGTGCTCAACTAACCCGCGATACTAAATTAAATCATATTGTTTACCAGATTAAGTACATAAACTTTGAAAACCATTGCAAAGAAAAGCATCTGTAGTTCTAGCCACTAGTTCTGTGATATTACTTACTTTGTAAGGCATACTTTCAAAAAATATGGAAGTTGCGGAAATCTTCTTAGTGGGTGTAAAGAAACCGTGCGTAAGATGTCCACCGTCTGGAAGGTCCAATCCCATGATACGGCCATGAGGTTCTACTATTCCTGTATATACAGCAAAGTTTGCTGGTGAACCTGTGGAAATAAAGAATTTATATACACCTGCTTATTTATTATATACCTGCTTATTTTTTTAAACCAAATCATCGCTTTTTAGTTTTTTTGTGAGTTTAGTATTCAAGAAACATACCCGAGTAAGGTTGTACATTGACTCCCCATTCTTCTGGATTTAGCCTGTAAGCCTCCAGGGCTCGCTTCTGTGCCAGGATTTCTATTTCATCAATGAATTCATTTCCTCCATAATACCTGAAAATAATTTTGTTAATAATGTGCCTTATTCCATCAGAATAGCTAAGATAGAAGGAAAATTATTATGAACATATCAAACATTATTTTTCCTCCAAGTAATATTAAAATTAAAAAAGCACTTCAAGGTACTATTTTAATTTTATTATAAGATATAGAAATTATTGTTACCTTTGATTTGGCATGCCCTCTGAATATTTATTATGAAGACATGAGCTCAAACATTGAAGAACAGGAACAGAGGTAAAGTTCTCTGACGATATCATTTCAAGGCCATTTTGCTGCCGATGCTTTTCATTTTTAATAATTTCAAATAATTCAGGGTCTGTGTCCCATAAATTACCATTCAGGATCTTATTCATCTTGCTTGCGAAGTTTCTGCTAGGTACTGCTGCCTAAGAAATAAAAAGATTGTAGAGCTCAATGAATATTTCACAAAACTGTCTTCACGTTTTAGTGACCGAGTTAGACTGACAATTTAAATGGAGGTCTTAATAATAAAGAGATCACAGAAACGTTGACCTCATGCTGATAAACATGTAATGCAATACAAAACAAAAATTTACACAAGTATCATTAAGTTGTTTTGATATTAAAGTATGTACGTCATAATAAATTGCTCTAATACTTACAAAACAAATATTAAGAAGTTATAACTGATAATATAATAACTGCTCACTATATAATTTCCTCTGGAAGAGTACAAACTATAACCACAAGTACTGGTAAAAAGTAAAAACTTTTAACTCGTGGAAGATAACAGAAAAAAACATTGGATTGAACTTACGATAGAGTAGATTTTGCCATGAAGATTGTGCGAAGGTTCTCGCAAAAATTGTACATATTTTCCTCGAAGTCTTCGTGAAACGTTATAAAAACTTGTTTTTAAAAATAAATTACTCATATTTCTTTAAGCTGCAAAATATCACACCTATGAAACAATACAAGGTCTATTTGTTAATAAAAACATTGTATATTAATCGAAACCCGATAACCCATATTGAACTTTACAATCATATCTTTGACATTAAATTGTCAATTTAAAGTTTCGACTTGTTTGGCGGTATTTTAATAAAATTGCCAGCTCTAAATAATAATCAACATAATATTTTAATAAGTTTGTTTAGTCCCACCTTAGATCATTAAGTAATGGATAACACTCGCAGGCGTTTCCCCTTTTGCCGAGGTATAAGATTATTCGAGTCGAAAAATCTTATGCTTTCATAAAAACTACTTGCGTAATCGATTACAAACACTCTGCGTATTCGTAAAACATCGAAGGACGTCTGGTGACGTCTGCGAGTGCTCCGCTAAAAATTCCGTTTTGCACTGTCAAATCTTGCAGAAGCAATTCAAACATGTCGAATATTAAAAAAGATGGAATAACCCTTCATTTGTGTATATTTTTTTATTTTTTTAACGTACATTTCTAATTAAATGCAATTTCTAATAATCGTCGATGTATCGTTTAGCGATATGATCAAGACAAATAATCGAGTCATGTTTACTCGTTCATTGATGTGGCCCCACGAGACTATCATGGAAAGAAAATATACAAATTTAATCTTTATGAACTAAGAGATAAAGTTGAATTTAAAACGCGATAATGAACCGCATTCCTAACGAGACATCTTTTAAAGAAATACAAATTTAATCTTTATGACGTAAGTTATAAAGTTGAATTTAGAACGCGATATTGAACCGCACTCCCCACAAGACAACTTGGAATGAAATACAAATTTAATCTTTATGATATTAAGGATAGAGTTGAATTTTAAAACTCGTCGCTAACAGGTCGTAAATTTTTACGACTTTCGTGACACAAATTATTTTTGTGAATGTGTGATGGTGTTTCAATAGTGTGAGTTACCCTCCCCGCACCAAAATCAGCAGAAAGTTTAAGTTAGAACATTTGCCAGCGTACTCCATCCATTACTTAATGATCTAAAGTAAGTCCCTTAATAATTAACAGATAGGTAATAACAAAAATAGAAAGTTGGGTTGTTTAAACTTGGTTTAAAAGTATTTGTTGTATAGTGTATCATCATCATCATCATCATCATCATCATCAGCCCATATACGCTCCCACTGCTGGGACACGGGCCTCCTATGAGGGTACAGGCCATAATCCACCACGCTGGCCAAGTAGTGTATACTAATGTTTAACTTTGAACGATGCGATAGTTTCAATAAATAATTTACACGATATGAGAGATTTTATTTGAGTTTGTTTTATACCTATTATAAATAATTTACAATGGTAGGTACTACATTTACATTTGGTGTAATTACAAATGTATTATAATACCAATACCTAACTTTTAATCACAATTTTATTCTCCTCCATAACTAATAGTAGGTATTGTACTACTTTCTTCTTCTATTTTGTGAAATAAACTATTCTTAAACTAATTTCAATAAAAAAGATAAGTGTACGGTTCCCGTTAGAGCGTTTTCACATTATCTAACCCGATATCGGTATGGGACCCCGATAGCCGATATCCGATACAATTTGCACTTTCACATTATCCGATACAATCGTTCTGATATCATCATGAGTGTTCCCAGAAATTTTAGAGAAAACTTAACAAAATTGCCGTATTGTACATTTTTTGTTATTAAAAAGGTATGATTAAAAAAAAAACCTCAACTGATAGATCGTAGGTGTACATACAGTAAAATTTGAGTAAAAAAAACTAAAAAATAAAAAAAAGATTTGATATTAATACTTAATTACTGCATATTATTTGGATCAATATCGGTGCCAATAACTTTTTTTATGTCGATTAAAAACAAAGCACTCAATCCGTGATTCAATAATATATACAATAAATAGCACAACAGCACAACCAACACCCGAGTAGGAAGAGGAGCGAAGCAGAATGAGTAAATAGAAAAAATACTATTTATAATAGGTTCAGCCCCAGCCAATTGTCGTATATTTTAGTACGGTTTTAAATAGCCGTATAAAAAGTATTTTTAATGTAAATAAGTACTTAAATGTTTGTTTTCTTAATAAAAAGGTTTAAAGTAAATGATTTTTTTACATGTAGCGCCCTTCTTGACTAAAAATAAAAAAAATTGGTTGTCTGTAAAGTCGGTTTACTGACGATAGTTGAACGTGACAACGTCCGATTGTGCTTCTTTGTCGCTCGTTCCGCGCTCTCGCTCGCACTTCAAGCCTTACATGGAACGCCTCAGATGAGTATGAGCGAGGTAACGCTGCATGAGTCATGTTTTTTCGTGCGTGCAGCCGGCCTTATCGAATTATAAGACGTTGTCACGTCAAAAATACACAAATTAGTGCCTTTTCGAAAATTGAGTTGGCAGCACTGAACATTATCATCCGGCAACTCACGGGCGTCCGACTCCGATAGTACCGCTGGCTGGCATATCGGTGTCGGCTCCGATATACGATATCGGACCAGACAATGTGAAAGACAGGTACATAAATAATACATTTTACTTACCCCCGATATCGGATCGGATGATGTGAAAACTCTCTTACGGTGGGATTTCCGGGATTAAACCTATCCTATGTTTTTTATTTATTTTTGAAGTGATAAATAAATAAAAAAACTGATGGTTTTCCACCAAAATACAGACAGCAGACTGAATATTTATCCACAGTTACATATAAGCTATCATCAGGTAAATTTTTGTTTGAGAGGAAATCACAGAGAATTACTTTTTTTTTTCATGTTCGAAACACCAGCTGACGTACACTATGTTGTAACCAGCTGATTTTTTTTTCGTTGAGATATTGGATTAGCTACAATTTGACAAATTTTTAGCTGAGAGGAAATGAATGAATGTATTTTTTTTCCTACGTGCGTACAACAACCGCTCACCCCGCCAACCGAGCGCCAGCTGACGTTCACGAGGCTTTATAATACTATGATGATGCGTCTGACGAATTATCTCTCGAGAGGAAATAATTAACTAAATGTGCACCTGGCTCCCGGACTATAGTAGGAAGTAACTAGTAGGAATTAGAAGGATAGGATTTTTGATTAAGTCAATTCAAGGACTTACCTATAACTGTATTTTAATAGAAGTATGTAGTTGATTCAGCATTATTTATGAATTGAATTCAGAGTTAATCATGAATATTTACTATATTTACAATGAAGCTTGTGTATTGACCAAATTTTTTATAAACATGTAGGTACGTTCGTAAACATACAGCCGCAATAATGATTTCAACATAACCATGACCATTTTTATGATCGAGCTAAGTAAAAACAATACAAACTAAATTAACATTAGCGTTGAATTCTTCTTTAGTATAATAATTTATCTATCTATTAAAAAAACGCATCAAAATCCGCTGCGTAGATTGAAAGGGACACAGGGACAGAGAAAGTGAGTTTGTTTTATACTATAGAGCCACAATCTAAAGTTTAGATTGATGTTTCCACTGAAATTTTTACAGTCTGGATATACAACCTCAGACAGTTGGTGAAACAATTTAGGTACAACGGAGGTCTTGATACTGGAATAATTTAATGAATAGGTATCTACGAATGTCGTGATTTTCTGATGGTGATTGCAATCTGACGACTAAGAAAAAGTGAAACAGGCCGTAAATGTAAAATATGTATAATATGGAATTTAGCATGATGATACTTATTACCTTAGCTTATTACATTAAAACAGGAAATTACTACTTTAACTAGATAGTAGGTATATGTCGTGGTCATATCGTAGATTTGATCATTTCATGTTAAGAGTGGCCATTTCACGAAATGGTCGCATATCGTGAAATGGCCAATTTATTTTGGCCACATAGTGATGTGGTTTGGGCAGATCAATGATAAGAAATCGTTTCACGATATGGCCAATTAACGCACGGTTTTTTCATGAAATGATCAAAATTATTTGATCATATCGTAAAATAGTTACATTAATCGTTGGTAGAGGCGCTGCAAGCTCTGTGTTTAGGTATGTGATAAGATGGCGGCAGCTGGCGAAAATTAAATTATTCGCAGTTAAAAACCTCATAATTCGTTTAATAACAATATTATGAAGACAGTCATAGCAAAGAATTTACGACGAAGAGGTACGAGTACTATGGAAAATGTGGATATCTTATATGTATTTAAGAAAAAAAGCGACTTAAATAAAATAATTTAAGAAACTACTACTATATTATTATAATTGTTTGTTTTTTAAAAAGCGATCCGCTTCTGGCACTCGCCGGCCGCTGCCGCGGCACGCTCGCTTTGCTCGCTCGGCTCGTGCGTTGTTTATCAAAGTCTAACCTAACCTAACCGAACTGTTTTCTATTGCAAAAACGATTCGCTTCTGGCATTCGCCGGCCGCTGCCGCGGCACTAACTTAAATGACATTAAACAAGTTTTTAGAATATAGTTATTCTGAAATTTTTTAATATTTTATGGACTCTTTATATTTTATACGATCTGGCCAAATGTGGATGACCAAATCGTGAAACGTTGACGATTTAACGATCTGATCAGACTATGTTGGCCATTTCACGATATGCGACCATTTTGTGAAATGGCCACTCATATCATGAAATGATCAAATCTACGATATGACCACGACATATACACAAAATACTCACAATTTAGTACTCCCAAGGGTACTCCAAAATATGTACAATATTACACTACCTTTGTTTTTTTCGTTTAATAAATAAGAAAAACGTGTTCATGTAACATTCTTCCAGTGCTTGTAACATGTAACATTCTTCCAATCCAGTGTTAATAATATTAATCAACAAGCGCAAAAAAAAAATGATTTACAAATATATTTTTAATGTCAGTCAACCGAAAACTCGACTAATAACTCTGAAGAAGATTGATATTTATTATAATAAATATTTAATTTATATTTAATATAACTTCTCTAATTGGAGAGAATATTGGTTAGCGCACACGTCTATAATTATTATTTTAATGTCTAAAATTTATCACATTTTTTAATAAAATTTGTAATGTTTTAATTATCCAATCAACTTGTAATTTGAAATTGTTTCAACTTCAGTAATAGCGGTTACACTGCTGAGACAGTAAAGTTAACTAAACATCAGGTTAACATCAACATCGTTAAACAATGCCAAGGAAATATAACAAGGTGAACATAGCACACACAAAAACAAGTTTTACAATTGAATTTTTGGTATGTTGTTTGGATCAGTTAGGGTGATGTAAATCCCAATTTGCAACTTCGAAAAAGTTGTGCTCGCTGCGCACCACGTGATAAACTGCGAAAATTTTGGACTTTTTTCACTTTTTGCTCTAAAAGTCATAAACTATGCGTTTTCGACAAGTATCATTCACTACATAAATTAAGGTTATTAAATTTTCAACAATTTAAGCCTAATTACAGCTCTCTAAACCTTATAACGACTAAACTGTGGCCATTCGAAGATGGTTCATTTTTCCCGAAATATTAAAATTTTTAGTTTTGCTCCCGTTTGAATCAAAATATTGGCAAAAACCGCTCGTTCTATGAGAAGGTCGTATAATAAAGTTGTAGTGCATTTAATTTTCTTTCATTAGAGCATAGAACAAAGTCTGTGAGACAAATAGTTCACTCACAATATCTGAAAAACAAAAAGAAGGTAGAAATAGATTTTTAAAGAATTGAAACTGAGGGCATATAACATCATAAAAGGATAATACTTTTTCATTTGCAGGATAGGTAATTAACAAAATTACAAAATTTGGGAAAGTAGGAAAAAAGATTATACGCAAATAATAAACTGCGAAAATTTTAGACTTTTTTCACTTTTTGCTCTAAAAGTCATAAACTATGCGTTTTCGACAAGTATCATTCACTACATAAATAAAGCTAATTAAAATTGCAACAATTTAAGCCTAACTGCATCTCTCTAAACCTTATAACAACTAAGCTGTGGCCTTTTAAAGATAATCAGTTTTTACCTTCTTTTTGTTTTTCAGACATTGTGAGTGAACTATTTGTCTCATAGACTTTGTTCTATGCTCTAATGAAAGAAAATTAAATGCACTACAACTTTATTATACGACCTTTTCATAGAATGAGCGGTTTTTGCCAATATTTTGCTTCAAACGGGAGCAAAACTAAAAATTTCAATATTTCGGGAAAAATGAACCATCTTCGAATGGCCACAGTTTAGTCGTTATAAGGTTTAGAGAGCTGTAATTAGGCTTAAATTGTTGAAAATTTAATAAACTTAATTTATGTAGTGAATGATACTTGTCGGAAACGCATAGTTTATGACTTTTAGAGCAAAAAGTGAAAAAAGTCCAAAATTTTCGTCGTTTATTATTTGCGTATAATCTTTTTTCCTACTTTCCCAAATTTTATAATTTTGTTAATTACCTATCCTGCAAATGAAAAAGTATTATCCTTTTTATGATTTCATATGCCCTCAGTTTCAATTCTTTAACAATCTATTACTACCTTCTTTTTGTTTTTCAGATATTGTGAGTGAACTATTTGTCTTATACTTTGACTTTGAATGGCCACAGTTTAGTCGTTATAAGGTTTAGAGAGCTGTAATTAGGCTTAAATTGTTGCAAATTTAATAACCTTAATTTATGTAGTGAATGATACTTGTCGGAAACGCATAGTTTATGACTTTTAGAGCAAAAAGTGAAAAAAGTCCAAAATTTTCGCAGTTTATTATTTGCGTATAATCTTTTTTCCTACTTTCCCAAATTTTGTAATTTTGATAATTACCTATCCTGCAAATGAAAAAGTATTATCCTTTTATGATTTTATATGCCCACAGTTTCAATTCTTTAAAAATCTATTTCTACCTTCTTTTTGTTATTCAGATATTGTGAGTGAACTATTTGTCTCACAGACTTTGTTCTATGCTCTAATGAAAGAAAATTAAATGCACTACAACTTTATTATACGACCTTCTCATAGAACGAGCGGTTTTTGCCAAAATTTTGCTTCAAACGGGAGCAAAACTAAAAATTTTAATATTTCGGGAAAAATGAACCATCTTCGAATGGCCACAGTTTAGTCGTTATAAGGTTTAGAGAGCTGTAATTAGGCTTAAAATGTTGCAAATTTAATAACCTTAATTTATGTAGTGAATGATACTTGTCGGAAACGCATAGTTTATGACTTTTAGAGCAAAAAGTGAAAAAAGTCCAAAATTTTCGCAGTTTATCACGTGGTGCGCAGCGAGCACAACTTTTTCGAAGTTGCAAATTGGGATTTACATCACCCTAACTGATCCAAACAACATACCAAAAATTCAGAACTACATCGTGCTTTGCGAATTTAATGTTAATTTCCACTGGCCTAAAATATCGGCGGCATGTGGTTTAATGCTCGGCATGAGGCATACCTATTTGATTGAATATATTTTAAAATTATTAAATACTTACATCAGAATGTATGTACTTACATATCTTAGTGACGAGTTTGTCATAATGTTTAAAAGTTTTTTAAGATGTTGTTGTGAAAAAAAAACACTTAAATAGCTTAGTGTTTATTTTATTAGGATCTAGATTTTTAGCTATATTTTTCAAGAAGCTGTAAAATTTTAGGAAGTATGAGCGTTTTTATATCTTTGGCCCAAATAAAATCATAATGATTAAAATAAGTCAATGGCACTCTATAAAAATCTACTACATTTGGTAGTTTTGATCGCAAAATATTCACATCCGTGACACTTGAAAGCCAGTCTCCGTCACTGTAAAATATAGCTACTGGTGCTGATATTTTATTAACAGGATACGGTGGAGGTGAGACTGATCTGTACTTATGCAAATTGCCCCATGCTCCGTAGTCGTATTGACGGAAAGTACCAGACGAGATTAACTGAGAATAGTGAGTAGCTTGTTTTACAGATGAACTAGTGGGGTTGTGAGTAAACAATACAGGCAATTGCTTAAAATTAATTTGTGAATAGTCAAATCCACTAACCATAGAATAGGAGTTTAGGCAAACAGTAATCGCTAGAAGTTCAGTACCACAAACTGCTTGGCGAAAGACTTGAAATAATTTTGAATCTGGTGCTATTTCATATTGATGTGATGCTTCGGATACGCTGAGTATGTATGGAGTAAAAGGTACCAGTAATCTTACAGGGCTCACGAGGTGCGACATCCAAGCGACTGCTGATAATGCAATCATTACGGTAATTTTTTCATTGTATTCTGGTTTTTGAGAGCACATTACGAAAAACGCAGTCGTCCCCTGAGAATGTCCTATATAGCTAAGTTTTTTAGTGTTAGTTCTCTGCAATACATAATCGATCATAGTGGGTAAATCAATTATTCCAATTTCATGCCAGCTAAAATCCCAAAACGATTTTTGTGTCGGCTTTAAATTTATATTGTATCTTGAGTGTTTGTTGCCTCTTGCGTTTCCCATCCACACGTCATATCCTTTTGAAGCGAGAAGATAAGCGATTCCGCTGTCAACACCTGGAGTTATCCAATCATCTGCACTTGACACGAAGCCATGCATTAAAAATACCGGACGACCGTTGCTCGGTATTCTGAATAGATTTAACACATACCCGTCTGAAGTTTGCACAATATGTTTCTCAACAGGATATCCATACTTTGTGATTAGCTGAGTAATATTTAGGTATGTGTCTTCATTTTGCAAACCCATTTCGAATTCTTGCATATTTTCCTTTGACTCTGCAGCTGTTATCACATAGTCTTTTGGTAATCTTATGTTTGGGTTAACCCTTAGATAATTTTCAATAATTTCATTGTTCCATTTGATTTGTTCCAACAAATTAGAACATACAGAGAATTTTAATATGTTTAATGATAATAATATAAATATAGATAAAGGTTTT
Organism: Colias croceus; assembly: GCF_905220415.1. Taxonomy (NCBI): domain Eukaryota; kingdom Metazoa; phylum Arthropoda; class Insecta; order Lepidoptera; family Pieridae; genus Colias; species Colias croceus. Next base: position 4,244,238 of record NC_059547.1, read on the forward strand.
AACATTTTTAAAATTAGGTGGTTAGTTACATACAATATTGTAATATGTACAAACTCGTGTTAGGTTCAAATGAGCCAGGAATTCTAGTGCTAGCTATATAAACTAGTTTTATTAATACAATCTTTTGTTTCATGTATGATTCAAAGAGAACAGTAACATCTTCACAATATACTCTTTATATAATTAAACGTCTACCGTTATAACCATAAGTATACGTGATTTCAATAAATTTATAGCATAAATATAATTATATCTATTTCAATATCTGTAATTATTATTTTTATAGAAAATAATAGAAAAAATCACGTAGTTAGTTGTTAAAATATGTTGAAATGTATTGAGAAGATCTCAAAAGTTTCAAGCGATGAATACTCTGAACAACGAGAACGGTGGTAATGTAAATTGGAAGAAAAAATTTTTTTTTTTAAATAGGATTCGTCCTGCATTAAATAAAATTCAAGCTTTGACTGAAAAAAAGAGCTTGCTTTTTTATCAAATTCTGTTAGAAAACTGAAATTATGTTAAAATTATCCTATTTTTTATAACGTTCCACAAAATACCCGCTATTCCTTAAAATCACGAAAATCAATTCGAAATGAAGACACATACTACTATACTTAGAAATCATGGTACCTATACAGAATATTCACAGCTGGCCACGTGATTTCCACATTTTCTATTGAAACAGAAAAGCTGAATAAGATATTGTTAAACAGACAGGCTTTTGTTTTGATTGTGTTAGGTTATAACATTTGGGTCACGATTTGTTATGTAATATATGTATTAGATGACAAGTACTGATTATATACAATAATAAATTTATTTGTAAAATGTATTCTTGTTTTTATTGGTATTTTATTAATAGCAAACTCAAACTCAAACTCAAACATTCATTTATTCAATTAGACTACTATTTAGTAGCACTTTCGAATCGTCATTACATAATTATTTTAACATTTACCACCGATTCGGAAAGCAGTGATCTATGGAGAAGAATCGGCAAGAAACTCCATAGTTGCTCTTTTAAAATCATGTAAATATTACAATATATGAAACTTATATCTAACTACATAATATATCATAATATGCCAATGAACTGTCTTGTGGTTTTTACGCGACAACCCTCCATGGGTTTTTATCGTCCATATATTCCTGAATATTGTAGTACGCTCTCTGAACTAATACATTTTTTATATAAGTTTTAAATTTAGAACTACTAAACTCTTTAATATTGTGAGGAATTCTATTGTAAAAGCGTATACCTTGACCCATAAATGAATTTTTAACTTTAGCTAATCGGAAAAATGGCATTTCAATTCTATTCCTGTTCCTTGTGCCATAATCGTGTCTATCTCCTACTCTTGTGTGTAAGTCGGAGCTTTTGTGTACATGCAAAATATTTTTTTTTTTTTTTTATACCATTTATTGATAGAAAAATAAACATACATTGGGCATACAGAATAAACACCACATAAATCGACACGATTTGATCGTGGTGCACATGCATTCTAGACGTCAAACAAATACTAGATAGATTAATATAAATTTTGTTACATTACATATGAAATTACATTGAAAAATACATTAAGATGGCAAGTAAATTACACAACAGAAAAAATATGATGTACAATAGGGTACTTGTGGAAAAAATTTTTTGCGATCACCTACTGTGCTGGCCGAGTCTTTATAAACGTGATATATAGTATGATTTTAATTGACGGTTAACATTTTTACAGTTTATTTTATTTTTAATGTTATTATCTAATTTATTGATTAAACGTGGAATTATGTATGAGCATCTTCTTTCGCCATAGCGGTTATTGGCTCTGATAGTACATAATTTATTTTGTGTTACTTTTCGTGTGCCAAGGTTGTGAGATGTAACTTTTTCAGTAAATGTTTTATTAAAGAGTTGTTCTTTTAAGAGATGTACTTCTACTTTTTCGAAAATAGGTAACACATTGCAGTGCTTAAAAAGTTTGCTTATATCGTTTTCGTATTTCTTTTTTATTCTAGTTGGGACTATTTGTTTTAAGATGCGGATTTGAAGGTTGAGTATATTTTGTAAATAAGTTTTATACGTTCTGCCATAGCTACTAAGGCCGTAGGATATAATCGAATCAACTAAAGTGTTGTATAGTAGTAATTTTACCTTGTATGTTAGTCTGTTCCCTATTGCATATATTTTAGCTGCGAATGCGCGGAGTTTGTCACATACGGCTTCAATTTGTTTGCCCCAGTTGAAATTATGGTCTATAGTTAGGCCCAAATATTTGTAATGATTCACAGGTTCGATCTGACTACAGTTAGAGCACGATAATGAGCATTGTTTATGCAAGCATGAGTGACAATGGCAGATAAGCTGCGGCAAGGCAACTTGTTTCATATATGGAGACTTGATGTACAATAATTTAGTTTTATTTGCATTGATGACTAATCCCGCATTATGACACCACTTAGATATATTGTCGAAGTCGTATTGCAGAAATTGAAGGGCTAAATTCGCATTCTCATGGTTTATAAGGATACAGGTATCATCAGCGTACTGAAACATTTTACAATGACTGAGGTGGTCACTCATATTGTTGACATACGTTAAAAAGTGCAACGGCCCCATCACCGAACCCTGAGCTGTACCCACTTCAACGCTACTCATTTCGCTGAAACTGTTTTCTATTCTGACGCAAGACTTCCGTCCATGCAAATAGTCTTTACACCACTCAAGGAGATTGCCCCTTATTCCGCAATAGTCGAGTTGGTCAACGAGTTTGCGATGGTCTAGCGTATCAAAAGCACGCGAGAAGTCTATGAAAAGGGCGAGTACATTCTTTTTATCATTAAGGTAAGTATTAACCTCATCAGTAAAGTTTGATAGAAGTGTCGTAGTGCTTTTGCCGGATTGAAAACCATACTGATGCGGAGAAAATTATTAAATATTATTAAATATATACTGTGATGGTACAGTAAGGATACCAGTATTCTTAAAATGATCTCTTAGTGAATCCCGAGCACGTAAATTATATATAGAGCGAATGGCTCTTTTCTGTAAGATAAATATAGTTTCTATATCTGCAGCCCTGCCCCACAGTAGAATTCCATAGGACATAATGCTATGAAAGTAGCTGAAATAAACCAGTCTAGCCGTATCTTCATCGGTGAGTTGCCTTATTTTTCGGACTGCATATGCAGCTGAACTGAGCTTACCTGCAGCGGTGTTGACATGGGCTCCCCACTGTAGTTTCTCGTCCAATGTTAACCCTAGAAATACAGTAGACTCAGTAGGATGCAATACCTCCCCGTTCAAGGTAATATCTCTGTTCAACTTTTTTACGTTAGGAAGTAAAAATTCAACACAAGTGGTTTTTTTGGCATTTAATAATAAATTATTGGCATTAAACCATTCAGATATGTGTAAAAGAGCACTGTTCACTTCGTCAACATTTGGGTCATGCCTATCCACATTAAAAATTAATGAGGTATCATCTGCAAACAGAACTATTTCACACCTATCCTGCAAATAATAGGGAAGATCATTGATATATACCAAGAACAAGAAGGGACCTAAAATTGACCCCTGTGGAACACCAATGTTAATTGACGCACCGCTAGAACGTTCTCCATTAACAACTACAGTCTGTATCCTATCATGCAGGTATGACGCTATGAGGTTCTGTGCTTTTCCTTTAATTCCATAGTGATTAAGTTTACGTAACAAAGTACAATGTTCAACGCAGTCAAATGCCTTGGAGAGGTCACAAAATATCCCCAGAGCATTTTTTGAGTTTTCCCATGCTTTATATATATGTGTTAGAAGTGCAACCCCAGCATCTGTGGTTGAGCGCCCCTTTGTGAAACCAAACTGTTTGGTGTGCAGTAAATCATTAGATGCAAAATGACTACTCAGTTGGTTTAATATTAACTTCTCGAATACCTTACTTAATGTTGGTAAAATAGAGATAGGTCTATAATTGTTACAGTCTTCTTGATCGCCCTTCTTAAATAGAGGTATAATTTTACTAAGCTTTAGTAAATTAGGAAATGTACCATAGTCACAACACTTATTAAATATAAAAGCTAAATTTTTCGCAATATTTTCTATGATATTATTAACTAAATTTACGGACATTCCCCAAAGATCACAAGTATTTTTTAGATTAAGCGTCTTAAAGGCAGTAACAATATCACTAGCAGTTACGTGTCGTAATTCAAATAATGTACTGCACCCCGCAACATGGTCCCTCAAAAAGGTTTCTGCAAGTGCTGAAGACGAATTTAAACTATTAGTAATAGTAACAGGGACACTACTGAAGAATTCTTCAAAAGCAAGCGCAACATCAGCACTTTTGTCAATAACCCTGTCATTATTTACAAGTTTTATAGTATTACTTGATTTGCTTTTACCCATTTCACCATTAATAATAGACCAAACTGTTTTAACTTTATTATCCGATTCGCGTATTTTATCTCTGATATACAATCGCTTCGCAGTAAAACAAACAATTTTAAAAGTTTTTGAGTAATTTCTAACATAACTAAGAAAAGATGGGTCTTTATTATATTGCTTCATACCATATAACTCATAAAGAACGATCCTACACCTATGTATGCTAGGTGTCGCCCATTTACTAAATGGTAAATCCTTGGTAATATTTAAAGATTTAACTTTAAATATTTTTTCAAATTCATTATGAACTAAATTGAAAAGATTTTTAAACATTTCACAAGGATTATTATTACAGGATTGATCATTCAGTACGGGCAGGTTTTTATTAATATTATCTCTAAATTTATTAATGCCTTTTTTACTTATAGGCCTAACATTAATTCTTTTAAATTCAGGTAAGCAATCCCATTCAAAAACTACTTTCTGGCCACAGTGATCCGAAGTGAGTGTATTGAGAATATTTTTCTCTAAACAGAAGCAGTCGCAGTATATATTATCAATACAGGTTGCAGAAGTAGGTGTAATTCGTGTGGGTTCATTAAAAAGTTTATACAGATTAAATGACTGAAACAAATTAACAATTCGTGTAGCCGTTTGTGTTTGTAAAAGTATATCAATATTAAAATCACCACATACTATAACTTTTTTTTTACTCCTACTTAAACGCTTTAATATTTCTTCCATGACTGTCTCAAACATATTATAGTCACTGGAAGGGGGTCTATAAACGCAAACAATAATGTAACGCTCCAGTTCAACACAGGACAGTTCAATGGTCCGTTCTACAGAAAGACTAACAATGTCAGTTCGTTCTTTACATTTTACACTATTGTGTACAAAAATAAGAGAACCTCCATGAATAGCATATGTCCTGAAGTATATACTTTTTAATGTATAATTATCAATATTTACTACCAACTGACATTGTTTAAGCCAATGTTCTGTTACACAAAAAACCTTAATTCTATTATGATTTAAAAATAATTCTATTTCTAATAATTTGCTAGCCAAGCCTTGAATGTTTTGATGTACAATAGAAAAAGTCTGCTTAGCTGTTGTCTTATATACTAGTTTAAATCTAGCTTAGGGCTAGATTTTCTGTCAACACAAGGTTGGTGTATATAATTATTATTACTACTACATAAAATTATAGTAGATCCAGGGTCTGATAACAAACATGTACCAGACTGGTTAATATTATATGCTATTAACATAGCAAGTTCTCGCTTATATCTAGATGGCAGATACACTGTATTCTTTGTCAAAGTAAAAGATTTAATACACAAATTAATGTCAAAGTAAAGAAATGCATCACGATGATGATTTGTTACATTATACAATTTTAAATTCATATTATGAATTAATCTATTTTGTTCTTGTGTCAAACCAGGTAGGTACGGCAATGTACACAACATAAATTTACATTTAGTCTGACTACTAAATGTAAATTTATGTTGCAATTTCAATTTCCTATATTTCCTATATTTAATGTTTTGTTCTAGTACAACCTTGTTTTTAGTATTTTTATTCGTCGTGTCAGCCGTGGAACGTCCACTGCTGGACAAAGGCCTCCCTCAGGGTTTTCCACCACGCCCACGTATTTTTATTAGAAACAATTTAATTATACTTTATTCCTACTTAGGTTACCTATAGCATGCATCTAGAGAGACTAGTGAATATATCATATTATACTAAGAAATGTAATACGTTAAGCATGAAGCTTGTCTAAATCTTCAAAAATTAAAACTACCTACCTACTTACTATATTGGAGGGAGACATGGATTATAACAAATCCTTTCGATTCGAAATAGTAAGGGAAAACAATTATTCATCATTCATGAGCAACCAACTGTTAAAAATTAATTAAATTACATCTAGTGCTGATTTAATTGTAACTTCTATTGGAGTAGAAATTAATTTAAGCCCAGTGAACGTCACAGACCAGTCAATTGTAAGTAATTTAATTCGATTCAGAGGCGGTATTGCATATAAGTAATAGTTCATATTTACCATGCAGGTAAAGATGCAGTTATTTAAAATTATTGGTATAAAAAAATGAAGACATAAATTAAAAGTTACTACTTAAGTACTTCAGTAAATTATAGTACTATATTAGTGTAGCAGGTATTTTTGAAATACTGCCTATTTAGATTTATTAAAGGTAGAATTAAAAAAATTATTTTTTAATTATTTGTTTATTTATTACTCAATTCACATTTGAAGTAAGGCTGGGTATACTTTTAGACATAATATGATGTAGATATGATATACATGTAGTAAATTCTTGTAACTATCACGTCACATTATATTTTTTGTTTTAAAATAAGGGAAAAAACAAAGTTTTAATGAAATACAGAATATTGTTGAATTAATAATACAATTTGCGGTAATATAGATTTTGTTTCCTTTACGTACAGAAAGTCAAAATGATTGAAGTGTTTATTCTTATAAAATAGGATTTGATTAGGAAGTTTTGATTGTAATTTTTGAACATCTTTTTTATTTGCAAGCCAATCACCTTTACTGAAAAATATGGCTACAGGAGCAGTAATTTTTTCAACTGGATATATTGGAGGTTCTGGGAAACCATATTTTAAAAGGTTTAATGATCCGTAATCGAAATTTCGGAAGTGTCCGGACACAATTAATTGGCCATAATGCACTATTTGCTTAACAGATGATCCAGATGGAAAATGATTACAAATAACCGGGAAACGTTTCATGTTTATTTGGGAATAATTAACGCCGCCTAGAAGAAATACAATGTGCTGACATACAATAAAAGCTGAAACAGTATCACCACAAAATGCTCTTTGTAATAACTTTAAAATTGTATTATCTGGAAATAACGTATGTATTCCTAAAGTATCGGAATACTTATACAATTATTGATTACTAAACGGAGCTAATAAATTGAATATGTATGTTCTTTGAATTGGACATCCATGCTACCGCCGATAGAGAAATCATAAGACTTATTTTTTCATTATATTCAGGACGCATTGAACACATCACTAAGAAAGCGGTATTTCCTTGCGAATATCCAATGTAAATTAACTTTTTATTGTTAGTTATATAAAGTACATGATCGATCATAGCCGGTACAACAAAGACACCAATCTCATGCCAACTAAAGTCCCAAAACTTCTTCTCTGATGTTTCCATGCCCGTATTTCGATTCGAATATATATTTAATTCCTCGAGCATTTCCCATCCAAACATCATAGCTTTTGTCAGCTAAAAGAAAACCAAGTCCGAAGCCAGAGCCAGGTGAAATCCAATCATCTGCACTGCCCAGGAGTCCATGCATCAGAAAAAGTACTGGTCCATTTCCTGGAATCCTGAATAACTTTAGATCGTATTCGTCGGATGTCACTACAGTGTATTGCTCCACGCGATTCCCGTATTTTGTAATGATTTATGTAATGTAGATCTAAATGTATGTAGATCAAAATTACAAGTACCAACAAAAGGTAAAATTTAATAATATAATACTTATATCATACAGAAATACTTTGTACCGATACATTCATATAAAGTCAAACAATGTCTAGAGAACGACAGACAGACGAGTTTCTAACAAAATCATGTTCCTCGGACTGCTATTTTCATGTTGATTACTTTGGAAACAAAAGCTTTGGCTTTTGCTTTTGGAGTAAAGAGTTTGGTAAAATTTTCGGTCGAATCTTTTTGTTTTAAACAGTTCTAAATTTTCAATTAATTCACTACTATGAGTTTCTGAACCTTTTTTGTTTAAATTGTGATTTCCGGTGAAACAGGTGCATATCGTAATATCGTATTATGGTACTTATCATATTATTATTTTCACAAATCTAGTGACAATCCAAAACCATTGAACTATCATAAATATCAATAGATGAATATAAATACGAAAACTCTATCAATATTACTTGTGACTTATTACTTTTTTATCAAAGAACCGTGAACCTATCTAAAATTATTCTTAACAGCCTTTGTGATAAAAAATATTCTTTCAGAGATAAATTGTAAACAGAAAAATGATACGACTTTTATTTCTTCAGCTCTAATAAATACGCCAGTGTTTCAAACACGAATTTGATCAAGTCGAATGTTTGATGGAAAAATAATATTCGTTGTACCTACCCTGTATTATTTCATACCTATTTATGACGAATAACTTCAAAGAGAAACATTAGCGTATTGACTGAAGACGCCCGATTACTTATCTCAAAAACAAAAATCAAACTGTATCATCCCATTTAGACGTAGGTTTCGACGTAGGTTTTTAAGGGTATAACAAATATATATATATACATATTAATATTATAAAAGCGAAAGTAACTCTGTCTGTCTGTCTGTCTGTTACTCAATCACGCCTAAACTAATGAACCAATTTGCATGAAATTTGGTATGGAGATATTTTGATACCCGAGAAAGGACATAGGCTACCTTTTATTGCGAAATATGTACCACGGGCGAAGCCGGGGCGGACCTCCAGTATATATATACACCACTATTTTTAAATCAGTACAAAAACTTTAAGGACATGTTAGCGAATACTTTATTATCGTGATCATGATGTTAGAATTACATAATATCGATAGATAGCAAAGATATAATCATTTGTTTATTTAAGAAAGTCTCACTAAAATCATAGACACATTGCAGAGTTCATTCACTTATTCATTGATAGTATTACCTAACCTTGGGCAATAAAATGAAACAAGAGATGTAGTTACTAACTTTATTTATTTTAATTTCCTAAATTCAAATCTCCCCTTCATACTTCATCCGGGCTTAGGACCGGAATAATTACTTTTTTACAATAAATTAAATAGGTACGTAGGTACGCTATTACAAAACAAACAATATCAAAATCGAATTTTGACGTATAAATTAAGAAGTTAGAATCAGCTGTTTTTTACAATACCTAATCTGTATTGAAAGAAAAAACGATTTTGGCGTGTTTAAGAAGTTAGAACCAGCTGTTTTTTACAATACCTACTCTGTATTGAAAGAAAAAACGATTTTGGCGTGTTTAAGAAGTTAGAACCAGCTGTTTTTTACAATACCTAATCTGTATTGAAAGAAAAAACGATTTTGGCGTGTGAAGTTAGAATCAGCTGGTATTTACAATTATCTTAACTAACCTTACAAGTATTTCAATAATAAAATTGTCCTTCAAAATGTCCACCACCATTATCAATACACAGACGTGCACGTTTTATTAAATTGTTTTTTAACGAGAGAAGTAAGTAGGTATGTTTTTTTGTCTTTTCACTTCATCCAATATGCGCTGTTTTAATTATTGTTCGACACTAACCGGCTCACTTTTGTTCACTTAATTTCACTCCACAAAAAGAGGTCCAAGGGTGTGAGATCAGGTGAGCGAGGAGGCCAAGCAGCAGGCCCGCCTCGACCGATCCACTGACTTCCAAACTCCGCTGTGAGAAATTCATGAACCGCAGCGTTATTCGACATTCGTACTACGTCGAGGATCCTCTTAAAAATACGCTAGTACATTACACGTTAGCATTTTGTGACAACGCCTGCTGGTAAGCATTTACCACGACGCGACGGTTCGTACATTTGGCGATCGAGCGTTCGGGACTCGGGTACTATTATCTGTACATACGTACTGCTGCACTCGCATTTTCTCCACTCAAAAAGAACGCACGAAGCATAAGTACATAATCCCGTGATATGAATTGATATGATATTGTACCAGGAAAAACGTAAACAAACGCGACGAAAAAAAGCAAGTTTTCACTTCCGCTAACAATTAGGCACTGTTTGTCCGTTGTCGCAACGCGTTCGGCGTTGGGGTGCGAACTGCGAACTGCGAACTGCGACGCGGGCGCAGGCCACAGAGGGTGGCGGGGTGAAGGATGGCGAGCTTCGACGCGAGTTTGCCGGAATTTATCAATGGAGCTGTCCAGCGGACCTATTCGAAATCGTACGCTAGAAAATTACAACACAATACCTAGTGTGGGTCATTGACTAAGAATAGGTTTAACAATTTTTACATATTTATGTGGACAATTTTGGGACATTTCTGTTTGTTAGTGTTTTTAATTATTTCTTACACAAATATGATTGGTTAAAGGTACTTAACACCCTGTAAAATTTTATGTACTGATTAAAAAATAGTGGTGTATATATAGTTACTTATCTCTATGTATTTGATATACCCTTAAAAACCTACGTCGAACGTGACATCTGACGGAGAAACCGAAATATTTGTTCAAACTTTGAATCTATGTTCAAATTACTCTAATGCCGGCGTACCACATATTGTGAGTTAGGTTGACCTCGGTCATATGTTTATCTATGTTGGCATATTCCTCAACGAGGCAGGTCACTACCAAAGGAAACCTATTCTGAAGTTTCCGTCTTTATCTAATAAATGAAAATTGGAAATATAAAATCAATCGATGTAATAGATGTGTTCTGGAAATAAAGTTTATAAAACGAATACACTCGTGTGGTAGAAATATATTCAGTCTGAAGAAATATATTTAGACTGTCTGGTTATATTTGCAAAAGTAGGTATCTACGTATATGATTATAGCAGCTGCTTGCTGCGGAGCCTGCGGATGTACCTATCTGTTTTATCCAGAAAAAAAAATCAAAATCGGTATTGTGGATCCGGTGCTTATTTGGTTAAAACAAACAAAAATCTTTCACGTTTGACATAGGTACATATTAATATAGATTGTATATTCGTATTGTTCTAAATTAACTGAGTACCACTCGTACGCTTAATTTTTCATTCCTCAATGCAACATATTATGTAGGTAGGTACATTAACATTTAACAACAAAGAGATTAACAAGGTAAATAATATCTATCTTGTTTTCTTACATTCGTACGACATTTACATGCATGTGCCAGGTTTTACTGTTATTCAAATTTCGGACATGACTTGTTCCGATATCGACATTTATATAGTTTTGTAACCAAATAGCGAGTTGATTCAATAGATGGAGAACAAGCTAGCTTGCTATTGATAGCACAGAACTATATCTCGATATAGTTCTGTGATTGATAGTGTACATTGTAATTTGTAGTTCTATACACAAAGAACTATCTATGGATTACAGACGTAATAAACTGAAAACGTGAAAATACCCTACGGAATTAGAACCTCCGTCGTTTTTGCGAATTTTTTAAAATAATATGAAGTTAGCTTGATACCTATATTGAATTTAAATTTCATTATTTTTAAGTTTTATATGCGGTGTTCAAAGTAATAACTGGTTAAAACTTTTCATTACACTTTTTAATTGAAACACGATTAAGAGCAGAACGCTGCAACTTGTTTTATTATGCACGAGCTGTAGGTATTTGAGTATTACATTATTAAGTCACTTTTGTTGATTTCGTTTTTGAAATATAATTATGTTGTGCATATTTCTTATTTATAATTGAATTATAATTACTTGATTTATAAATAAAACTACTTAATCGTAAGCATGACATTTGTTTTCGTACCCCAATGAAACATAAACATAAAAATAAAATTTGATAAAATAACACCCTGGATAGTACTTTGTTTTTGACTATAAATAGGTACCTATATGATATAGCTATAAATAAGTGAATACAATTTATATTTCCATTTTTTACTTGTTCATTTTATATAAGGGTGCTCGTGACCTTTTTCGGGTGTTCGAACCAAAGTAAGACCAACAGTTTGGAAGTTTCGTTTGTTTAATGAAGTTACGAGATTTTTGCGAGTTTGGATTAGAATAGGTATTTTAAACCTTTGGCAAAGTTTTATTAAGTCAGATTATATACTTCGCTGCGTTTCCATTTAACTAAAGTGGAGATAAACAAAGGCATTTAAGCTCTATAAACTGATAGAGAAAATACTTCTTCACTATAAGTATAAAATGTTTACTGGTTTGTCTGGACTCGATAGTATCTATTGAGTACGATTTGAATAATTCATAAATTTGAAATAGAAAAGCGATGGAAATTGCTTAAGTGTTCGTAGTAGTTCGTCATAAAATATAATTTAACCATTATAAAACTGTCCACTGAAATAATTTCTACAATATGATAACAAAAACAACACACTACACACTACACGCACAAACGGCGTATAAAATATTTCAAAATTTCAACCCGATCATCCGTTAATCAATAAGGTTTATTCGAAAATGATCCTGAATTTACTATCTATTTAATACACTGGTATCAAGCTTGCGGCCGCGGCTCTACGTTGCGTCAATTAGCATACATTATCATATCAATTAGGAAAGTCTTAACCTTTGTCATTATTAAAGTAATGGATAGTTTAAAATATTTATAGTTTAATAATTAATCAGTTTGAAATTTTAAATAAAGTTTACAATAAATGTATCCTGTAGGTTTGTTAAGCTTTACATTTCGAAGTCTCACTTCATTATTTTTTTTAAACAAACTGCAGAATAACTTAAGCATTATCACTTTGGATTGTCTCGTATTCAATTGAACTTGATTTAAATTCAGCTTAATATCTATAGGTCATTCAGATTAACCCACTTATAAACCATTTTCGGACATTGCCATAATCATTTTACTTCGTGAATTTCCTTGGAGAATTAATTTCAAAAGCCACTCGTTATGAACTCTCTAGCGTATTTAACAAAGATAGATAGAGTAATATTGCCTGTTAATTTCAAATATTTGTCAATCAAAGGATCCGTCAGACTCATTTATATTTCACAAGGAAATAAACAAATCAAAACGTAGGTTAATAAGCATAATTTATATACAAAGAATGAAAGAAATATCTAAATATGATGATAGAGTTTAAAACGAAATATATGTACCTACTTAGAAGGCTTGTAGAAGGTCAACTTAAGATTAATATAACAAGAGTTGTCATCCAATCCTCTAAAATTAATAAATATAAATAAGATAAATTTGACTAAATATTCAACACAATATTATTTTGGCTATATTATGCAATGTTAACTGTGAACTAAAAATCTTTACTAAGTAACGATTTTATGAGTGTATTTTTATGCTCAGTTCAACAATATTTTTGCAATTTTATTCTCTAGACAAATGCATTTGACTCGTTACTTTACTTTAGAAGCATTTGTAGCGAAAATAAATGAATTTCTGTATAAAAGTAGAAATAAGTATTATTGGGAAAATAATGGTATCACTCCGCAAATATCAGAGACAAGATAAAGTTGGGAAAATCAATAAAAATAATTAATTCAGATATTTGCTAGCAGAAAAAATTCGGATTATTTAACCAACTGATATCAGAATCATATTAAGTAACGATAATTATATTTTAATAAGAGCTCAAGTTACAGATAAACACGTGTGAAAATAAGATTACAGAGGAAAATCCAACTATATTATTAGAGCAAATTGCCACCAACGTGAAACCTCACGCCCTTGGTCCTCGATCAATTATTGTGTGACATGTCCACTTATCAGATAATATTTTCTAAATTGGATTAGGTTTCTGCGAAAATTGATTGGTAAATACTTTTTGGACTTTGGATATTCCGAATAAGTTGTGAAAATACGAGCGGCGAAGACTATTTATTGATCTTATCCAATTAAGCTTTTTCTTTCGTCGTTCAACGTCATCCAGTTGCGATATTTCTTTTATGACTTTAATAAGCATCTTGAACCTTTGCTAAAGAATTCAACGTATACCTATCTAGTATCTATATTTTGATACATAACATTTTTTTTTTAAGTTTGAAATTATGCAACAATATATGTTAATGATATTCTTTAAGCTTCTTTAAGCTATACTTATTAAAACAAATATATAAAAAGGTGGAATTCGTGAGGAGTGCATTTTTAAGTTTAAAATGCAGTTTCATCAAAAAGTACTAAGTAAAGTTTTAAGTTCATGTTATAAATTAATTTAAAACTCTATTACAAAGAAGGAAATCCAAAAAGATAATTAAATATTTATTACTTTGATATTAGTTTACGTGATTCAAGCCTATTAAATGCAATACTAGCTTTTCGCCCGCGTCTTCGCCCGCGTTTTCAAAGGAAAACCCGCACAGTTCCCGTTCCCGTGGGATTTCCGGGATAAAACCTATCCTATGTGTTAATCCAAGTTACCCTCTATATGTGTGCTTAATTTCATTATAATCGGTTCAGTAGTTTATGCGTGAAAACCATACATACATACATACATACAAACCTTTCCTCTTTATAATATTAGTATACTATATACTCTTTATAATATAATATACCTATGTAATTATGCGTCATTTGCAATTCCCACGTAGGTAGTCAAATCTTCGCTATCTTCATAAAGCTGTTCTATAACACTTTATGCTCATGTCCCTCATGTATAATTCTGTAAATGCGGAAACAACGAAGTATGGTAATAACATGTAATACGGCTTAGTTAGTAGTTTATAACAACTGTCTTTCGGTAACACCTGAATGAAAATGTTATAATATACCTGTAGCTATAGTAAACTACTAGCCTCTCTACCTTCTTTCTCTTGCTAAGCTTGGGTTGGTTCGGAGTACCTACTTACAAATCATAATATGTTTTTTTTACTTAAGAATACAGTTGGTTTCTGTTGTAGAAATATTGAAATTCGGTTAAAGAAGATCCGAGTTTTTTTACATAAAAATTAAAAAAAAAATTTATAGATACCTACTATTCTTAATACATAATAAGTATTATTTATGTGAAATGAAATGGGATTCAAGAATATGAGTTTGTTCTAAATTGTAATTGTGTGTGTGTTTTTTAAGCCTGAAAAATACAATCATAACTTTTAATATTTTATAAGATAAGTATTAATATATAATTGTTATAACAGCACACTTCATAAATCAGGTCAATGAATATTTAATGTAACACGTGGAAACTAAAATCAAACCACTCATTTATAACTGTAATTTCAGACATACCAAACCTGCGGTAATATTCGGTACATAACGATGTACCTACATTGTATCAGAACATATTTACACATGAAAAAATATTTTATTTTTCTTTGGATTTAAAGTAAAGACAATTTTATTGAATATCTATTATTCCGTTTGTTATGCAGACAATTGGTTGGCTGGCTGACTGGCTGGTGTGGTTCAAACTTTCCACTTTGGATTAGAGGAGTAAAATTACTTATATGAAAAAAAATAAAATAATCTAAAGTGATTATATACCGAAAAAGGACCACAATGACACAAAAGTAGTAGTAGTAGTATTTAAATTATTGTTTTAATGTATATCTAAAGTAACGAAAGCTCAGAATAGCCCACCATACAATACATTCATTATTCTGCATCTCAAAAACATGTGAAAATGAAAATAAGAACGACGCACTCGTCTTTAATTTAAATGTTCCTTATTGTTTCAGGGACTTGACACAAACGCTTATAAAAATACCTTCTGACTCGGAACTACAAAGTTCTAGTATTTGTAAAGTAAACAAAAGCATAGAATGGATGCAATTCGATCTTAAACTTATTTCCAACAAGTTCTCGTTATCGTAGAGCGATTAAACCTAACATTGTTCAAGTGCTACAAATAGCTCTTGTTATATTTGTTTGCTTCACATTGTGTATGCTGAACATACATTTACAGAAGTACCTATGTATTTTAAGCTTAACTTTAGGTCTCCTCGACGATAATTAATTATGTAGTATAGTAATTATGAAACAAACATGAGCTTCGTCTTCACAAGGGATATAAAGTGCCTTTTATCTTGATTACACACGGTAAAGTAGCAACATTCAAGGCGCAATTCTGCGATAGAATTAAATTTATACGAGTACAAAAGACTTTCGTTTCATTTTGAGTTTGTGTATTTTTGTGATTGTGGTTTACGACTTTAGTAGTGATAATGATTTTACGTCATTGTAATTTATATAAATATTAAAAAAGACACCCTTTAACATGGACATGGACTTAAAATTGAAAATAGATAAGATAGGTACTGTTAAAGTATATTAATTCTTTAACAGTATTTAAAGGGGTTTGAAACTTTTTGAATGGACGCTGGTCCGCCGCCAGTTTGATTTTTTTTTCAAAATCGCGGCGCACGATTTAAGTGGTATGTATGGATAGAGGACACATAGACGAACAAAAAATGTCTCATAACATGGCACCCTAAAGCTAGTACCCTAAGGTAGATTATTATTATTAACAGTTTATTGGAAGAAAGTAGGTACATTCATTACATAAAAACATACATACATTACATAAAAATGTAAGTAATGTAATGAATACCTACTTTCTTCCTTATATATTATGCATATAGACACGTACCTAATAAGTCTATTTTTAGTGTTTGTCGTTGTACTCATAAGTGAATATTTACCTCCAAATATCTCGGTAGTGTGACGCTTTAGAGTACTACGTTATGAGACATTTTTTGTTCGTCTATGTGTCCTCTATCCATACATACCTAGATACCACTTTAATCGTGCGCCGCGATTTTGAAAAAAAATCAAAATGGCGGCGGGTCGATATGCCAGAAAGTTTCAATGCCCTTTAGTAATCTCTAGCTGCAGGTAATACTTTTACAGTATAACCTGCAGCTAGAGATCTAGCTGCAGGTAATACTTTTACAGTATAACCTGCAGCTAGAGATTACTAAAATTTAAATCCATGCTCTCTTTCTTTATATTATCTTAGGACTGAAGAAAGACGTAAGAGAAATTAATATATAAATCGCTTACTTTACATCATTCATTTCATTTGAGAAACAGAAACTATATTAAATAATTGTATAATTAAACGTGAATTAAACCGTCACGTTTGATTTATGCTGTGTACACTACAATCTAGCACATGGCCACTCACTATAAATTATGGCCATAATGGGAATTTCATGTTCAGCTCGGCACGTAGCTAATAATGACTTAAATGTAACGAAAACGTATTCTATCAGGATAAGGTTTGAAACTCTTTCCTTCCGACTCTATGTAACGTGGAACTAAAATTCATACTTTATTTATTATTACTGCAGAAATATAAGAATCAGTTGGGTTTTATGTGATTGTGTATCATATGGAAATTCGTGCTATCGCAGGAATCCTATCTTTATATACTTAAGTAAGCAATTATGTATGAGGTTCTACAAGTGTCGAAAAAAACTAATCATGATTTTTTTTAAAGTGAAACTTTTATTACATCGTCTCAAACTTCTTGGTCTGTGTAGCGCATGTCGCGTGACGCACGATACGTACGATAATTATCGTACAAATACGATAATTTTTAGTTAAATTGTCTATAGTGTGAAAAAAAGTTTCACTTTTACCGTGGTTTCATAAAACCACACAACATATTTTTTACGTTTGATGTTTAAGTAGCCGTAGACTAAATAAAAGTTTTATATTTCATTTCTATCTGAGTAGAGAAACTTTATTGTGCCGTAGAATTGTAGTTGAAAAAGTTATGAAATTAATATCTAGGGCAAATTAAAAATACATTTCTATTTGTAATGAGAACGCTCAATCAAAGATAGATTTCCTTTTCTGCAAAATGAGTTGTAAGATAATTCTATGAGAACACTTTTATTTAATAGAGGTGAATACTTATCATTCCCAAGAAATACCAAGAGGTATGAACGGTATTGAGTCTTCATTAATAAAATATTTCAGAATCTAGGTCAGCTTTTTTGAATGCATAAAGATATTATGGCATATATAATTCCAAATGATGAAATTTTAATTTGGTTGTTGAATTTCGTATGTACATATTATATGAAAGAAATGTTTAAAATAGTATGCTAATAAATCATGAAATCATTCAGAGATAATATGCTTCATTGTGCGTGGCGATAATGGCTCTCTACGGATGTGTAAAAGCTTCAGGCAACATCTAGGTCAATAGATAACTGATAAGGGTCGGAAAATTATTACTTAGTTAGCTTTTTTCTGTAAGTAATGATATTTAATTAAGATCACATTTTTATTTTGAAAATAATTCACAGTATGAAATGTGTTGTTTAAATGAAAATTAAATTTTATTTTTTCTTGCGGTTACACATGCTGTTTCGTTTTTTCAAGTTTACATAGTTTAGTTTACTTTTTTCAAGCAATGAAAGCAAGAACGAGTGAATCTTTTTTTTAATTGTGCTTAAATAAATGAGCTTAAAAATGCACTATTCCTAATTTTTTTACTTGAACTCTATAGAGGTCGTATTTAATGTAGCAAATGCGGCACTAAATTAAGTCGAATATTATAACTACGCTTATCTGTTTTCACAAAATGAATACGTTAACAGCAAACGTTATAACTCATAAGCCCCTTTTGTAGGTGTTCCCAATTGGTTAAAGCTACGTTAAAACTTATTAAAATTTAACGGCTTTGAGATACCATGGCCAGCATTGTTTATGAATAACTCGCCTATATTTACACACTTTAATACCTCTTGAGTTTTCGCTAACCCTTTTATAATGCGATATACCTAATTATCTGGCTTTTTAAAATAATGATCGTGGATAAATAATACCGTGATTTTCCTTTGGAGCTTTTGCTTTTATCCTTTATATTTCTTTTAAATATTAAACTCTCTTATTATTTCGCCTTGCTATTCAGCTTCTAGCTCTAAAAATTTACAAAGATTTAGAAGCAAATTCTGAAGAGATTTCTATTTCTTAAAAACTGGTTAAAGTTGAACTATACACAGAGTTTAGCTATTTATCAAGTTAATTAACATTCACTTTTTTATCTAGTATTTTACAGATACCGAAGATGTGACTTTATGTTAAGTCAAACTCAAATAGGACTAATGAGTAAATTTATTCTTCAAGTGAGCAAATGTGTAACCAGTATTTAAATAAAGGATTCCGAACCAATATAGAAAAAGGACAAAGGCCCAAGGGAAATTGCTTCACCAGATTCGGAGATATACCGAATTTATTCGAACATTTAGCTAGGTATATTAAATCAATAAGTAAAGCAAACGAACGTATGGTGACAGTTTTCTTTACTAATTATTATCTTCTTTGTTGTATTGTTGATCATATCGTAATATGTTTAATTTCAAGATTATAAATAAACAATAAATGATTTCATCATTTTTTTCGGATGTGACGCCAATGGTATGGGACCTTATCTACCTACATATATTCACCCTTTTGAATTTGAAATGACCTGTTAACATTTTATCTTAAGGCGCTTTTATCTTTATGAAGTTTATGAAGTTCCGGCCTCCGGGTAAGCTTCCAAAGAAATTGCAGAACTTTGCATATCTTGGGACAGATGGCATCATAACGGTTTTCCAGCAAGTAAGAAGTTTTATGAAGGCATCATTTTTTATATTTCGTCATGTTAAAACAAAAATTATTTTTTAATCTATACATGTATATAATAAATCTGTAGAAGGGTCAATTCTGTACATTGAAAATATTGAAAAAATAACTAGCAGGGGGTGTTACTGAATCGATACCAAACCCAAATATGTGATTAAAAAAATTTTTGTCTGTCTGTCTGTCTGTCTGTATGTGAAGACATCACGTGAAAACTACCGGTTCGATTTCGATGAAACTTGGTATAATTATACCTTATTATCCTGGGCGTAAAATAGGATACTTTTTATCCTGGAAAAATACGTAGAAAAAAAAATTATCTCAATTTTTCAGTTATCCATAGACGTTGTTCTGTAGTAGGTACCGCGAACACACGTTGCGTATTATTATAGACCTAGCCGTATTTGGGTCCAATAGATATTTATAAGATGTCATTGTCCGAGTTACTCAAAATGGAGAAATAAACCATCCACGCAAAGACCGACATCCGCGCGGACGGAGTCGCGGGCGGAAGCTAGTTATTAATAAAAATATCCTGTCCAGGATTTTTCCAGTTTCCATTTAAATACTAAAGTTATTATAATTAAAAAATAGGTCTCATCCTATTGTCACCCCGGTGAAGGTCGCGATAAAAAAATATTATATAAGTAATATGTAGGAATTTTAGTCACTCAGTTGAACAGCGTGGGGATGCTGAGGGCGGGCGCCGCGCGATATGTGAAGAATGGAGAGAAAAGGCAAGGCGGTGACAAACAAAAAACAACAACAACGCAACGAATTAAAAAAAAATCAACTCAGTCATTTTAGGGATGCTCTGAATGAACGTAGAGGTAGCGGTGGAAAAAATCTACTAGGTATACCTACCTACATAAGACCTCTAGTAGCACCCCGCCACCGTGCCAATCGCTGCTTTTAAATTTTTATTGTTAAAATATATCAATTGTATCTTTAAGTCACAACAGTACTAACTCAATTTAAGTTAGTCGGTGATTACAATGCTTGGTCGGTGAAATAGAAATTTATTATTCCATTATGGCTCGTTGAATCAAAAAAGTCGATAATATTTTATGACTTTCAAAGTATTCGGATCGTTAACGAGCAAACACATAAAGATTTACTTCTCACAATAACAGTAGTTTGTAGCTTGTACATTTTTAATGTATTTTGAATATAGTGCCTTAATAATGTCTCGGCAAAGCGGTAAGTATTTAGGTAAGTGGTTGTGCAGAGACACCAGAATGCGGGCACATTCCTAATTGGAGTCCGCTATCTGTGCCGGAATGTAAGAATTTAATTAAATCACTGTTGGTCTTTATGTGTACTATTACCATAAAATTGTTTGTTGCCTTTATATATCTTACCCTGTCGTGAAGGTCTTTAAGTATTCTAGTGAAATTTAATATTAATGTCTGAAAAAAGGTTTTATATATACAATGGAAGGTAAATAAGTTGAATAGGAAAATACTTTTCAAACTAAAATACGGTTATCCGCAATTCATAAAAGATTACGGGACGCCGATACCGTGATTTTGGCTCTTAGTACTGTTGAAAAATGTGATATAAAATAATTTCCTCATTATTCATATATTATCTGGAACAGACAAGTTTTAAGACGCTTTATTATCGTTACTCTGTTGTAATATATATTATAAACTGTTATTTCTTGTATTATTTTTGGTCTTGTTTTTGGTCATTGTATTCACCAAAACAACCAACCAAAACATTCGCACATCATTATTTTTCAGTTGTCTATCAACATAGTGTATTATTATACCAACTCTAAATTAAATTCAATCTAGTAGCATTCAATATAATATTGTCTTCTATACTACCATAAATCTCTCAAAAGCAATTTAACTACAAATACATAATATGAACTACGATTGATATCGTTTTACAAAACAATGTGGAGTTTACAACAAATATCCAAGTTCTGGTGAGATCTGCGATGTATATCCTAGATTCAAGAATGTAAATAGCGTAAAGAATAAATCACATCTATTGCAAATCTCCGTCAGCTCAAGAGACAGTAGGTATCCGCATTCAGTATAAGTTGTTAAAGTATTTTCTGCTCTACAAGCGCGTAGAAATTGCAAATCGAGATCACGACCTGTAAAATATTTTTTTGTATGTTTCTTCATTCACTTACCGGCACTTCAATGATGAAAACAGTTGTAACTACCTATTAAATCTAAACTTGGTAGGTCTGTAAAGTTTAGTGGAATTAATTGCAAAATATGTGTTAGTTTTTTGAGATCCATCGCACAGCTTGAAGTTTGTCTAATTAGAAAAAGTTTATTTTTCAAGTTCGAAGTTATTGCAAATATTTAGATTGGTTTTCCAATAATTTAATAAAATGTAAGTATTGTGATAATAGAAAGGTGACATGATAAATGTTGAATGCTCTAAGGATAAAAGGAATTTTAAGAGATAAACACAAATGTGTTTTTTAAAGTATTCATTTAATATGTACACATTTAAAGTAACACACATTCTAAAAATAAATTTCATGCATAATAAATCAAATAAGAGTCTTAGTTTAACCAACATTATTTCGTTAAATAATTTTAGCCAGACAATATAATAGTTCAATTATTCTGCTATTTATTTACAAATGCACTTATTCTAAAAGAAAAATAGTAATTTATAAATAGTATGTCTCTGTCAGGCGCAATGCCCAAAACAATTTGTTCGCATTTTGGCAACGAAGGCAGTTGTGCGATAAAATTGCCTATCATTATAGTATTTTTCTTACTCTATTTAATCTAAATTGGTTATACTATATACAATATAATTTAATATAATTTTATCTAGAGTTAGTATCGAAATAAGAGACAGGCATAGAATAATTTTCAAGAATCGAAAGAGTTGACCCCGCTTTCCGTATCTTTTATCACAGTTGTTTAAATTTGCCTTTTATTATATTATAAATATTATTTATTATGAATGAACGTTTAAGATACCGTACATAAATTCTTTTCATTAAAATTCATTTGTCTACCTTGTTGTTTACAATCTAAACACACATCTAGGTAGGATACACATTACACATATTGGTAAATAGATGAATTGTTTAAATTATTATAACTATCCTTATCACGCATTGATGTAAATATCTTCGCGGCCGTTGGAAGGATAATCTTTGGGCGGTAATTTGAATGAATTTTTTAAGTAGGAGAAACGGTGGAAGTTGTAATAATATTCTGTGCCGTCTGGGGAATATTGAGGGTAGAGTGTATATGCTGGGAATTCAAAATCGTCATAGGAGTCTGTTAGAGCATGCCTAGCAAACTCCTCTTTGTATCGTCATGATTGTTCTTTGTAGGCTTGGCGTTTCGTGCATTTCTCTTTGAGGATGTAGCACAGGGCGATAGCAATGAGAACAGCAATCGCGATGGCCATGCTTATGCTAATCCAGATTATTTCTTCGTTTATACCACTGGTAGACTTTCCTAAAAAGTAATATATAATTTAGGATGATTTACTAACGTGTAAAATAGGTATGAAAGCGGTATAGAAAAGTAAAAAGGTCATATTAATTCGACCGTGTATATGATAAAGACTGAATAAGCATTCTAAAATATCTTTCAAAATGTTGATTATATATTAAAAATATGTTAATCTGCAATTGATTATAAAACATATTTTTACATACCTCCCATTTTATTCGAGTAGCCGCCCATCTTGCCCGCGACCCTTCCAGACGCGCTGCCCGCCAGCACGAGCACTGCGCCCGTCCGCAGATATATTCGACCTGAATAAATAATTAGTAATGTGTGAAATTCTTAAAAAATAT
Organism: Colias croceus; assembly: GCF_905220415.1. Taxonomy (NCBI): domain Eukaryota; kingdom Metazoa; phylum Arthropoda; class Insecta; order Lepidoptera; family Pieridae; genus Colias; species Colias croceus. The sequence goes on from NC_059547.1 coordinate 4,267,713, forward strand.
AACTATATATAGTGCTAGTTAATTATTAATTATGTAAGTGATAATCTCACATTTTAAATAAGTCTATTGATTGCTGAAAATCATGCATTATGATACACTTAAGGTGATCGCATCGAGAAATTGAACTATTAACTATTGTGTGCTGATACAATAAAAAGGTACCGGTAAAAAATAAGCAATTCTACTACGTTGGATATTTCGCTAATATGAGTTCAACGGAACTTATTGAATCACGTTCAATGTTCATTGCCTAAAATTCGAATCATGCCCTAATTGTGTTTCAGAACTGGATTGTTTTAGTGAACAATTAAAACATGCATTATTGAGCCAGGGCCTTCAGTTTCATAACAATGAAACCAGTTCAAGTGTTATCATGAAATTATATTTGAAAATTAATGGAAGGTTCGTTCGTGAAGAACAATATTGTAAACTTTATACTAAAATACAATTTCTACTTCGCACAGATGTGACAAATGAATAAAATGTAAGATACTGTTGTTTTTCAAACTTATTTGGGTTTAAGTATGTGATCACAGAAAAAGCTTTGTATTAAAACACTATATACTAGGTATAAATTTTGTGAAAAATCAGAAACTTATTCTTTATAAAGCTATATCGAAAAGTGTTTCATAATTTTTGAATGAATAAACCATAGTAATACCACAAACACCATACAGGTACTAGTAGGTAATCCAACGTAACATTTCATACTTTCCTTTCTTGTTGTTGTTTTATTTGTAAAAATAATAATATTTATATGTTCTATTTCCAACAAAAAGCCGACTAGGTACATCTTCATTATACCACGCTTATAAATATGTAAGTACATACATATATTAAAATTGTTGCCAGTTTTGGTCTTATAACGTACATTATACATAATATTCCACAAATTTTGGCATTTATTAATGCAAATTTCACCGTAGAAACAATTTTGCACTTTAGTAAGAATAGCTTCGAAAGAGATGAACCGTATAAACCTTATTTAAACCCTTTAACCCACAATGAGTTGAAGTTAATGATCAAATCTTTCCAACAGCATTTTTGCTCACTGGTGTGTTTAATTCGAACTCCGAAACGAATAGCTTGTACATACACGAACTATATAACTTTACTACCTTTGGATGAAACTAACATAGAATATTAATGGAGTAATTTGCGGCGCGGCTTTTGACGCTACTATTGACACGGTGTCGTCAAAGTGAATTCGATACAGTATGTTTAACGTACAAATTCATGCTCGAATTATTACCAGGATAATATCATCTAATGAGCAACAAGAGTCCCTGACTTAACCCGTAATTGAAATGGTATAATCTGGTTAATCTTAAGCGTTCAAGATATGAAAATTCTCATCCAATTTTTCATGAAGCTTTAACAAGGGCTTTACGATTTTTTTTAAGTAAATCTTTTTTAATATAAAATACAAATGATATCTCTTCTATTTGAAAGCTTAGTTTTAAAAAATGTTAACCGTAATACGAAAAGTAAGTAGGTAAAATAACGAAATCATAATCATTCATCAAAGGAAATATTAACTATTCATATTGAAAAGACAACAGAAACTATTCAAGTATTCAATACAGAGATTCAAAAATGTGCAGTCATTTCAGAATTTTAGGCTGTTTTATTTTCACTATTCGAAGTTTGCCGCTTTTGTACTTACCGACTACAACCGCCATTTTTTAATTCAAAGGCGTTATTTTCAGAGGAAAACACAAATCCCGCGGAGATTTTCCCAGATTACAGCGTTTGCTGTCTTGTCTCCAAACCTGAAAAGAAAAGTTTGTTTATAGATAAAATCTTATAAATAAAGCACATGCTTCATTATCTTTAACGTCCAACATTCTACTAAATTTTAAACTACTGAAAGTTTTAAATTACCTATATTACAATTATTTAATTAACTTCTTAAATTTATGTTTTAATTCATGCAAGGGATCAATACTAGGGAAGGAACACGTCCCCTTAATACAGGTTATACCTAGTAAGGGGGCCTGAATCCCAATCCAATATGACAAACTTATGTATGAATTCAAATAAAGATTTTATTTATTTATTTATTTATTTATTTATTTAATGAAAATTGTGTGTGAAAGACGATCGAGAGATCACGATTTTACTTATTTGAGAGAAATAAATAATAATGAGATATGACATGAATACAACAGATTTTATGATTATATTATGCACATAAAACCCTGAGGTGCTCAATTTATATTAATATCCTTATAGCTCCACTAAGTCGATGTCCGATAAAAACAATTAGCCGTGGCTTAAACGTAAAAAAAACCGATTGGTATAAATGGCTTTGTAGGTACATTGTCTAAAGCTTAGCATGATATTATATTCAACAGCAGCGAAAACGGAAAGTGAATAGATTAATTATTATTCAGAAAGCGTTGAGTATATGGCAAAATATAAATAAATAATAATTCTTATAAGGCGCCATGAAGAATAAACGATTATGCCTCTCCAATGTGTGTGAAGGGCGAAGTGTCTAGACTCTAGACTAAATTTTATTCTTGAATGAGGTATTTGACTAACAAAAATTACAAAAATATGTATGTTATCAAATTATCTATTTATGTCATAGATAGTTGCCATTCAGTGGCGGTTACTGTGCTGAAACTGGATAACCAAAAACGTAAGTAAAATGGGCCGTAAATACACACTTTGTATCACATTACGAGTGTTCGTTTTCAATACCTACATTAACTGTTATTGAGTGAAAGTCGATTTGCTGAAATATTCAGAATATTGTTAACAGTTAACATAAAATGGTATAAAGTAACAACGATGTCACGGATAAAGAAATAAATCGCGTCTCTTGTTCAAGGGTAGGAGAGGTTTTTAACAGGCTTTGTGGAACGTGTAGAGATACGTTTTATGCATACAAAATAGGTTCCATAAAGGTCGGAAGTGCAGAATAACTGCAAATAAATAACTTGACACTGAAAAGCGGCTCCTATAAAATATGTAGGAAGAATAATAGATATTACATTATTTTATAACGCGTAGAATATGACACGACGAAATGAAATCTTTTTCACAGGAAAATGATTGATGAGGAGTGATTGGACTAAATCCAGTAGTAATATCTTGCGTATTAGTTTCCAATTATGGCTACAGTTCGGATTGTTTTTTTTGCTACAGTAATAATAACAATCACCATATCATATCCAATCTTAATTTACCAATCTTTCTTGGAATATGCCTATTTAATAAAATATACCTATTCAATGAAGTGGTGTTTAATTTGAACAGATCCAGATCAGACTGTTATATAGTGATCTAACAAGTAATATCTAATATTTACCCATCTATTGTACAAACACTATGCTAATGGAGTACATGTGGTTAATTCGCTTTGATATGTTTGAAAACAGTTGTTGTTATGTTTTTAAAAAACTGATTTCTAGTGAAAATGGTTCAAGTCTAATTACGTATAAATGAAATAAAAGTTCTCCTTCTGCTAAGAATTCATATTTAGGTACATATATAAAAGTGGTTATTATTTGAGAGAGCTTATATAAAAGACCTTTTATTTTGTTTATTACAAGAATCATTGAGTAAGGCATTGGGCTTAAGTCACAGAATAAATAGGTGATTGTCGAGCACTTGAAATTTGAAGCTTGTTGTCACGTAGCAAAATCCTTTGTGGTTTATAGTACTTCATACAGCTTTTGTTGTTCACGAATATGTTGTGACCATAACACACTGTGACATTTAAAGGTCCAATAATTAATTGAATTTTAGCTTGCACACTGCTGTTTTTAACAACATTTCTATATTAATTAGGATTTGTTGAAATACGTTCCTATGAATTATAAGAACACAATGCACGACTGGAAACAAAACCTATTTATATAATGTAGATTATAGGTACATTAAGACTATTGGCTTTTGTTTGGCGTAACTTGGAATACAATTAAGTCGAAAGATTAATGACACTTGAAATTTATTTGCGAAAGTAGATTTAGCTTTGAATTAAGGTGCACAATAGAATTTAAGATTAAAATATTACAATATTTAATACACCGATGATTATCTATTAAACGTAGGTTGTAAATCATTTTAAAAGCTTTTTTATTTGAAAATGAATATTATATATTATATAGTCGTTTTCATATCTGCTTCATAGAAATATAAAAGAGATCCTAGTGCCTAGTTACATAGATACAATAAATTTACATTACAAAAATTCAAAACTATACTGAATATTATTGCTATCTACAAGAAAATCTCTTATAAAAGAACAAAAGCCAAAAGTTTAATGTTTATATTAGTCGATAAATCAAACTTTTGATTGGATATTTGTATAAGTATTTATAAATTTCCTGTTATTCTAGTAAACGCAATAAAATAAGTGGAACTTCAGAACATTGAGCGATGGAACGGATGATCAAATAAATCTAGAAAGTTTCGTGCTCGGGGCTGGAGGTCGTTTATTACGGGCTTTGTGGCTTGTGTTGAATGCATACAAATGTACAGTTAAGGCGGAAAGTGCAGCTTTGAAGATCTGGAATGGAACTTGAATGCAATCAGGGAGGCGTCGCTTGCGACATTTGAAACATACTCATATTGCAACTAATGACCCGCGCCGTTTTGTTTCTTTCGCTGTAGAAATACTTGAATTCACTGGAGTTGTAGAGCCTTATGTCACGTCTTAGGGATCAATAAAGTGCAGTCTGTATTAATATTAATACACAGCAATAACTTATATAAGCAGAAAATCTTCAATTACATTGAAAAGTAAACGTTATCTTTTCAGTCTTTGCAGTAGAGCAGCAGTTTGTAGAATTTGTTATGTAAATATAGCAGTTAACTGTTTTCTAGTTGTCTAAACAGAAGCAATTTTACTCGTCTTTTAATATTAATATTATGCATAGGAACTTAATACTATGATATCGTATGTTAAAATATGGGAATCCGTCAGGTCATAAATTACTACGATTGAACTAGTGAAAAGTTTTACGTTATGAACTTTAGCAAGGTAATGCTGCGGGAAACCTTTGTGAGAGAAATGAAATATGCGAAGGAATTCATTCGTAAAATATTTAAATTTTAAATAATGTCTCCGTTTTAGAACTTGTTCTTTGTGCACTTCGATAAATTATGTTTTTCTCTATTGTATCGTATCGAATTGTAACTTGTAAAAGCTTAGAAGATTTTCAATTGAAAATAATTATTAATATCTACGTAACTAAATTAACAAAATTTTGTAAAAGCTTATACTTATGATTAACTTTCAGTTTAATATAACTAAACACGTTTTTTGACTGCTCTACATTCGTATTTGAAATTGAAAATTAGAAATATTTTAATGTATATTTTAAAGCGCTGACGCTAACTTCCATAATTTACTTGAAACAAAATTCTGAATAATATCAAGGAGAGAAGAGACGAAATGCGAATATTCCTAAACACCTATCTACTGCCCTGGGAGCCATTAACCCGGACTAGCAGCGTAAGGCCGACGAAATGGCCTGACATACTCTTGGAAAACCAGCGCTAAATTTATTAAGGACCGGTATATAAATTGACTACTTCCTTATATGTTTTGGAAGAAATATTTTCTCTTTGTGTTATATTGCAATGTAGAAAAATGATACATGATATGATTTTTTGATGATAATTATTCAACTCAAATCAAATCTTGACTATGAACATGTGGAATTTATTAAAATTGAATGAATACATTGTCACTTAGAACTGAATTTTCTATAGTTTGTTTCTCTGTAGAGAAGATAGGAACAAAATAATATTTGCTTAAGTACTAATTTGTTTATTGGTTAAATCAAACCTTATCCCTTCCACCTATAACTTGGTGATCTTCGAACATTGCACATTCAAAGAAAATATTGGAATCGGCTAAGTTATGCAATATGTCCAAGCAATTACCCTTCACAGACCTTCAAAAAAAGAGCACACAAAGACTGGCAACTCTCTCACCATACCCCTAATGTTGTGGGTGTAAGTAGGCGACGGGGATCACTCAAAATAAAGCGAAACGACCGTTCGTGCCGTCTGTTTAAACTGCCATTCTAGCTCTCGTATGCTCTTATGCTCGCCTATTCTATTGTATACATTAAAACTGATAAAATGAAGAAGGTGATACCATTAAAAAAATACAATTTCATATTGATAATTTATATCTTAATACTGCCGTTTAGCTACTATTATGTATTCTGTGATCTTACTATGTTTCTAAGTTTATTTTCGTTCACTTTTTACAATATATGCCAAGTGAAAAGTTAAATTTTCCTAAATATTGACTAGACTATGATTACATTATGACTTAGAATGTACCAGTTGCACGTCTACCCTAATTAACCGCAAGTAAGTGGAGTTCGAGCACTTAACAATCCTCTCGAAAGTTCTAATTCTGGTACAAGTGATTGATATGGCCAGTAATTGTTCTTTTAGTTGTGTTTTTACGTTCTGTAGATAATACCATCAAATTATAAGAAAATAGCTTTCAGGGTAAACAAATTGAATTAAATTATTAAATTCAATGTTAAGTTTAAATGCCGAATAAAATAAGTAGAGTTTTTTAAAACGCTAGTTTGCACATTATGTTTGTTGTATTGTTCATAAATCTCTATTACCATGTCCATTTAATTCACTTTTATGTATATATTATACAAATTGTTATTGAAAGCCAATTAGTACACAGCATAACTGCATAGAACCACTGAATACGCTAAAGTATAAATTTAGACCGCAATTCGACGAGCAATTATTTTGATGAATAAGATAGGTACTTTTTGTAGGTGGTTCAAAAGAACGCGTTTAGATAACTGCATAAAAAGATTATGTTTTCGCTGCAGCCTCAACCTTAATTAAGTCAGTTTTGTAGAGCCTACTTTTATAATTACATTAACTCTGAGAACTTAAAACATCTGGTCTTCTTGTGGGTAATTTTGTTGATTTTCTTGATAACTCTGTAGTAAACCCTCCAAGACATTGTAACTCAAAGTTATACTTAATTAGAAGATTGCGAGCGCAATTGTTTTATTCCGGGAGTTTCTTTAACCTCTAAAAGACATTTATTTCTCTTTTTTAAAATAATTGAATCTTTCATGGTTTGTTTTCTCGCAGAATCGTCTATATTTTTTAACAAGTGTCACGTTCTTCAAGCGTAAAATTGGTTATAACAGTATGATTACCCACCGAGATTACTTCTACTAGCTCTCAAGTAGAAAATTGTTCACGGACTAAGCGGGAGGATTAGGTTTTCTAACCTTAATTCGAATGTTACCCTTAATTCTAACAATAACGTAGACATTACATTTGGAATTATTGTTCCGTACCCATACAAATGTAAGTAATCACACAAAGCTAAACTCATAGGTACCTACGTTGGTAAGTACATACTTTTTGTAAGCCCAATTTTGGTTTACGATAATACGGATGTGGGATGTGTGAATTACTTATTTTACTCAAAATCTAGTAGTTTTATGTTAAGTTACAGTTTCTTCAAACAGTACATTCCCTTGAATTTTTCAAGGGAACTTTGATACCAATAACCTATTTGGCACGCACATAAAGCATAGTTTTTTGTCATGAACACATAAAAGGCTTGTAATTCTGTACAATGCACTCGCAACCATAAATATCCTGGAAGTGAAGTGGAATGCCAACAGGAAATGTTTCTTGCCGCGTAGTTCCGAACGAAGTTCTATGTAGGAATGAGTATATTTTTTATTTCCGCTTCGTTAAACATAGTACAAATTTTCTATGATGATGAATCCGAATGGTCTCGAACGTTTACGGTATTCTTTTATATGCAAGATCAATACACAAGATTCACTTAAGCATTTGGAAATAAAATTAATATACTTAAGTTATTTGAATAGGAGCTATAGGTTCGGAGATTATAAAATCGGTTTGGAACATAAGCTCTTTCGTAGAAGGCACTAAAGAAAATGAGAGATGAGAATCAATAGCTTTGTTCTGAATATCAAAACGTTCCTTCATCCCCGTAGCATTGTCAGTCAAACAAAAGTTGTTCAGATGTACCCTGTCTGATAGTAGTAATAACAGTCGGCGACGATTCAAAAGAATGAGGTTAGTAAATTTTAAAGTTATTTTTTTTTCGTATTTATGTTGCGTATTGATGTTACGCAAACAATATTGCATGATAACCAAAAATTATGTTCTTCTAAAAAACGACAGACGACCATTCGACCTTCCATGTCAGGGACGCGGAAGGTCAAATCCTGGAACGTCAAATATTAGATAAGAGGTCTAAATTCCATAACATCATAGCAGAAATTGTGTATTATCAGGGAAGAACTTTCGGACCCATCGGAGACATCTAATATTAAAAGATATTCGTATATCGGATGATTTAGGGACGAACATTTGGAAAATTTGCCTCTGGGGCAAAAGAAGACAATGATTGATTGCGAAAAATCGCTTTTTATTCCCGGATTCTGAAGAAAATTGCACCATGCCTAAACCAGACGAATAAGCTATTTGAGATTAGATTTTTATCTACTTACATTAACTGAAAACGATTCATATTGTTTAAGCAGAATATACATTTTTTTAAGTGTTTCAACATGAGTTCTTTCAACAACATTTCAATGCGGATTGTACTTGTGATATATTACAAAAATGAAAAATCCACGAAGAATAGATTTATGTTCATTATAACAGTTAACTGAAATCAAACAGTTTTACTAAAACATAAAATGTAAACTGCAGGCTAAATCGCTCACCCATTAGGATTCATACTGCAAAGCATTTCGCTATGTAGCCACATAAATAAGCTTATCTTATGTGCTGTAAAAATTGTAATCCAACGAGGATGTGGAAGGAGAAAAACCTTTTTTTTAAATTATTACATGATGACTTCTAGAATAAAAATCTCAACAGTTAGGTACAACGAAATTTTCAATTAAATGAAAATTTTTCTACAGATTGCGTAATTTACTTAGTGATCAAATTAATGTAATACACATAAATTATAACTTTTCACATGGTGAAAACGGTAGATTTTGCTAATAACAGGTATATTTATTTTAACGAGTACCTAATATTGAGTATAAAATCTTTTTATTTCGTTCGTAGTTATATTGGCCCATCCGTTTTTATTCATTCAAGATTAGGTATCCCTAATTACTTTTAAGGGTCGCTACATTTTCATTATGAAGCAGGTAAGATATGATGACCATTATAACTTATTGTATATTTTGATGTGGCCATTGTATTCTTATAAAAGAAAATGAACGAAATAGCGATTGCTGAAGCAGCAAAAATGTCGGCACCTTAAAGACATGATGTTCAAGTGTTTGTTTGCGATAAACCTAACATAACCTAATCTAAAATCGGGGGTGTGTTTGGGATGAAAGAGCCTCTCAATCTCGTTTTATCTTAAAAAATCTGGAATCATGTTTATTGGTGTACGCTCAACTTAAAGCGAAGAAAATACTTCACCTGATTTTTGTGTTATTTTTTTATACGTTCAGTAAATAATTAAAATTCTCTAGTACAAAATAAAAATATGAATAAATCACGGAAGTAAAATAAAAACCTTACCAAAATTATGAATCAAAATATAGGTATAACGTATACTAATAAAATGTTTTTATTCTTATTGACTCACATACAAATATAAATGTATATTGAGAAACAGATCTATTCATTGAGTATGACACGTTTCTCTTTTTATTTAATTTACATATTTGATGAGATAAACATGAAATAATATCACAAAAGACGCGTTATTGAAATTGATCGCTTATTATGAGACATTTTCGTGTTTTCATGGTCCCTTTTTATTTCATTTCCAATTCTATTCAGACCTTTATATAATATATATTTTACTTACTACGTACCTACTCCGTGTCTTTGCCATCAAACAGAATAAAATGCTGCATTGAAAATGCTTTCTTAAAATATTCTGTTACGAATATTGAAAAGTTCTTGAATTACATTCAGTAGAATACTTGATAGCTGCTCTTGAAATATGAAACTTTGAGATAAGATCATAAATAGGAAGAAATCGAAAAGAAATCAATAAAACAACTCGTTCTTTCAATTTAATGATTGGCAAATTCTTTGAAGTTTTATTGTTTAGGGACTAATTTAACGTTTTCCTATTGAGGACCTATTATAACTATTGTTATAGCGAACTTCTTTGCTAAAGAATGCATTTATAGTAATTTGCTTAATAAAGATAGAGAAAGAAATATGGGAATCATCCAAAATGATATTTCTTTTATTAATTGCAGATAACTTGGATTATATTGGGTCCAACTATCGGTTATAGTAATTTAAAAAAAAAAAAAATTAAAATTTCTCACACAATAATATAGTATTTATATAAAAAATTAGTATTTTGTAAGATCTAGAGGCTAGGAGGGATAAAGAGCTAAGTAGATATAAGCAGATCGCAGTACAAAGGTTTTGGATTTCTTATTTCTGATTATTATCAAAGTAATATAAGAGAAAAGAAAAATAATGATTGTTGTCTTTATGTATATTAGAAGAAATAAAAAATACGAACGTCGTTTTGGGGACGATTAGGATTAAAATATTGTACGAAATTTATTTATGTGAAATCGGTAAAGTATGTTAAATAGGTATGATATATGTAGACTTTTAGGTATGCCGAGATATTTGAGTACATAATATCTTCATATCAACAATTTAAACAGAAGGCACGAACTGGTTAAAGTATAGGTAATATAAGTTTTAATACAAAATCTGTTGTTGTAGTCTGCTAGTTCGTTAAAGCGAAAATGTTAATAAAACAAAATAACCTTGCCAATAATAGGTCTTTAGAGCTATAATTATTGAGGCCACAATCAGCGTAAAGCCTTCCCGTATCCATTCTGTAATCCTCGATTAGCTCCGGCTCCCGAGGAAGCCACTAACCAAGATATATTAATTAATATAATATGATGTAGAGAAATGGGTAATATTCAATTGTCTTAAGAATGATGGGATCTCAAGTATTTTGAAACTTAAAAACTATAAGATTTTATTGGTTTTGATGATTGATGGTTTATGACCATTATTATTTAAAAAGCATAAATATTTACCCATGTCTACGATCAAATTAAAAGCTTCCTAATGTTCGCTTAATCCTGGTCCACCAAGCGCCGATGCAATAATAGCAAATATAAATGTTTGCTAACGAACACCGCGACAGTCCAACACAAAGGGCTACTTCGCACTTCGCACTTCACATTTCCGTTCGGCAAGCATTAAGAGTGGCGAGCCGTTCGAAGCTCATTGTTCCTTCGGAGAAGTTAGTTCGCGATATGCAATTGTGCAAGCGTGTGGTATACACAAGTAACCGGGACGAAATCCGGGAGAGCACTGACTGCTCGGTGTGTCCCGGTTGGCCGCCGCGCCCGTTTCAGCTGAATTTTCCTACACTATACTCTCGCATTTATATTCGAATCTCGTATTACTTGAATGCCGTTATGTTCCATGACACTTGAATGAAACAACCATGCTTCGCTTGAATCACTCAATGGGATATTGATTACAGCTTATGTACCTAGTGGACGATTAATGTAACATCGCGTTAAACACTTTTTTGTCACGCAAAATTCATTAAGTATGAATTAATTTGATTAGTAACGCTCCGTGGAATATTTGCCTACTTATTACCGACTTTGTCTGGGGCCTGTAAATAATTTGCATGCTAATTTTAATTAATAATTAGGTTACTCTAACTACTGCTTTACTCTTAGAGTAAAGTTGAAAATATTGATGAAATTGATATTTTTGGTTTACGGCATCGAAATGCTTTATACATATAAATTTATAAAAAATAGAAAAAATTCGATCACAATTGGTGAAATTTCGATTACATTATGTGCTAACAAGAAGGAAGTATAAATGGTTGCAATATTGATATTGAATTCATTGGATTATTCGCTATTACAGTTTGCATACGTTTCCAATACTACCCAAAATTGAATTGTGATTTGCATTAAACTGGCTAGAGTGATTCATATTCATCAAACTTTGCGTAAATAACATTTATTATCTACTTAACAATTAATGAAAAATGTTAAACTCATAAATAATGTAAAGAGCATTAGTATAATCTTTTAAAATGGGTACTTATCGAAATGGAATTAAACAGTCAGTAAATTTCTAACAAAAAATGCTTTCAAGTGCAAAAAATGATCGGGATGTTAGTATATATAAGATAAGTTTTCCCAAATGTTAATTAATTTTTCATTGCACAAATTATATCGAACTTTGTTTGTTGTTCTCTAATTTTAATAAAGTGGCTAATTATGGTTTGAAGTTCTACAACTCTACGCAATAATCACACTAACGTCGGTGTTTTTGCTCAGGTGCCCTAACTAATTAGGATAAAGTGCGTAGAACCTGGGGGCGGAGATATCCTTTTTACACCTCCTACGTGTATTTTGCATCATTATTCTGAGTAAGTTCCTATATATGTATTATAATTGATTCTGTGTATTGTGAAAGCCTTGGTAAATTGCTTCGTATCGCTTTTGCTTTGGGTTGTTAAGTAGGTATTACCTCTACAGCTAACAGTGTATTATTGATTAAAAAGGCAACTAAAAAACTGTTTACGAATGAGTGGAAAAAAAAACATTTTATAATTGCTTATAATTACAAATTTTCATTTATACTTTATACGAGTATATTATATACTTTAGAATATTTCGATTAAAAGCGCTACGAACGCTACGAATGTTACGAACGCTACGCAAAAATAAAAATCGAAAGAAAACTACTTTTTGTGAATATAAAACCAGACTGCAAGCTCTTCTGAACAGGTTGTTTTAAACAACTTTTCAATAAACTAAAGTTACGTAACGTCAAATATTTAAAATATTAGAACTTTACTTTTACAAGTATGTATTCTTCTATTCTATCTTCTGATATTTAAGGACTATATATTATAGTTAATGAACTTTAAAAAACATGAGAAGACAAACGAGGTATCTACTAGATAATATTAATCAACCATATAACAACAATAAACATCAATATAACCTTATCACATATTATTTTATCATTCAACTCTTCAAATAAACACGAGCGCACAATTCATCACTCCTACTGGGTCCCTAAACAATAATGCATCACACAAATTGAATTTTCGCTTCTGACTAACGTAATTATCATAAGCTAGCAACTGCTCATCTTTTCGATAATTAAAACAAGAGACAAACCCAATCATACAAACTAATTAATTTAAGGATATTTCAACTCTTCATTGGCTCGTCGATATGACGAATGAAGCATTTCTATAGTGCCTACTACCTCATACTCTGTTATTTTAAGAATGTACAGCACATAATTAAAATCTTAAATCACTTTTACAAGGAAATAGATAGTTTCATATAACGTGAAACGAAAGAATAATTCTGCAGCCTCTTGCAATAAATGTCAACTATTTACAACGGAGGCACTACAGTCCTTACGACATGCTATTTATTTGTCTAACTCTATTCTTCTTCACCGCCGAGACGTAAGCAATAAGTGTGAAGTGAATGAGGTATTTTATATTTTTGTTTGCTCTGAGAAAACAAATATAAAAACAAACTGAAAGTTTTGCAATATATACAAATATACAATATTAATTATGTAAAAGCATTATTATGAATAAGCATAAATTATATCCTGCGGATTTTGAAGCTCGAAATTTATATGTTATTTGTTTTATCAAGTAGGTACAAGAAATTACATCGAGGTGGGTTGTGAGCCGTGACGATACATTAATTAAGTATTACTTTAGCCCAGTATGCTAAGTAATTTGTCGACCTTGACATTAGGTAATCTATTACATCCATAAAGTTTAAGACGTTCGTTGTTATGATTTAAAGTAAACTTATGAACGTATATTATATAACTAAGAGACGTTTATAAAGCGATATTTGCAAAAATTTACAATAAAATTCTTACTGACTCAAATAGGGACACTAAGCCCCACAGAGTGTCACATTCAGGATGTTGTTGGTATTGATTCTTTGATATTTCGATCAAAAATAGGGCCCATGATATATTGTTTTTGTAATATCTATTTTAGTACCTAACCAGACTACGATACAATGATTTTGGACAATATAGAGCTTGCTGTCTATTTATTATGTTATGTAAAATTTTAGAAGAATGAATCATAATCTACATAGTTCTACTTGACCTTAAAGTTCTAGGCAAAAGCATAGTACAAGCACAGATAATATCATAATATCTATACGTAATATATATTGCTAATCGCATTTGTATGAGGGGAACGGAGTCCGACCTTCCTTATCCTCCCTTCACATTCAAGCCGCACATTTCAGATTATAATACTGCAAGTAATATCCGCATACCCACCAAAATATATTACATACGTTTACTAACTTATTAACCCGCGGCTTCACCCGCTTTGTCTAAAACCTCATAAATTAGGTACACACTAAAACCTTCCTCTTGAATCACTCTATCTGTTTAAAAACACCGCATCAAAATCCGTTGCGTAGGTTTAAACATTTAAGCATAGGTACATAGGGACAAGGAAAGCGACTTTATTCTATACTATGTAATGATTACATAAAATCTTTCACGCAATAAACAATTAAAAAACGTGACAACAAGAAAACACTCGGTGATTTATTCATACTTGCCTTTGAAGACTCCTTATATCGAAACTTATGATTAACAATCTATCGTTGACCCAAATATAAAATGTAAAAATCCTTAAACTTTAAAGATTTTTTATAAAGATTCCCTCGAAACGTTCATATAGGTATTTCGGATACAAATATCATTTTCTCGGTACGCATACGCTTACTGGGAACATTTTAGGTTTATTAAAATGATATAGGTATGAAAAGCAATTCATGCAAGTCACTACACATATTTCAACTTATATAACTTTAGAGTTACAAATTATAACTTATTAATATTTTTATAATGCAGGTAGGCATGTTCGATACTTTATAGAATTCTTAAAAAAATAATGGTACACAACATAGTCTAGTATCCTAGTATCCTTATGTAAATTTAAAACTACGATAGAGTGATTCTCGGACAGGGTGTTAGTCTTAATATATATAAATCTCGTGTCACAATGTTTGTCCTCAATGGACTCCTAAACCACTTAACCGATTATAATAAAATTCGCACACCATGTCCAGTTCGATCCAACTTGAGAGATAGGATAGTTTAAACATGTAGGTACCACGGGCGAAGCCGGGGCGAACCACTAGTATTTATATAATTTTATAGGTTTTTGACAAAGCGGGCGAAGCCGCGCGCGGAGTGCTAGTATTATATAAAATGAACTATTACAATATTAGCAAATCTATTACAATAATTTTGATTTAAGTAGTCATCTGTATTTTCCCTGAAAAGGCTTCAATTGACTTTTGTTCTGGTTATACCTACTTATACTGAGCTTTGTTGACCCTATTTGCATTTCTGCTAAGTCGACACATCTCAACGATCCTTGTTAGAAAATATCGATTGGACGTAACATGACTACGGTTTCGTTTCTTCCAATTCCCTTGTTCAGTTCCTGTTTACTTGCTCATTTGTGCTGACTCGTATCTTAATACTAACCTTTGTAAGAATGTTAGAAAATGGAAAAGCTTTATGGATGCTTTATGGCTGCCTTCAATTAAAGAGTATGAAAGAAAATTGAAACATTTATACACCTATATCATAACTATTATCTGTATTATATAATATGTATATTAAAAAAGAAAGTATATGTAAGTATGTATCTATATGATCAACTAAAAGAACTTTTGTAAATTCTTTCATCAACGGCTATATCGTTAGTTTCAATAGAACAAAAAAAACAGTATTGATATTTACTTCACTTATTATTCATACTAAATACACGAGAAAACGAAAAACGACGTGCCTATACATATAATACAACTTAATTTGTCTCTGCCGGCAGTAAGGTAAATTTTAAATTGATCCAATCTAACTGACAATATATCCTCGAGTTAAATTATATTTACATGTTTAAAAATTATTCGTTATACTTATATAACCTAGTTGATTATTTATCTTCTTGAAATATAAATAGTAAATAGTATAAAGCCGATTACTAAGACCAAGGCGACAAAAGAATTAAACAGTACCTATTACGGATCGTGAAAGTTTATACGAGTGGTTCTACGCGTACTGAACAGCTTTGGACACATTCCAATTACAACGTTAGCTGTTTGCACTGTGTTTCGCTTTTTGCTTTTATATGTGATGTTGTTAATGGCTGCTTCAAATGAAATCCTCATTTCATCCGACTTGTCATACGTTTTATGCTCAAGACACATGATATTGCAATAAAGAAAAGCTATTTGTTGTAACTAGTAATAATTCTTTATTCACTCAAAAACGTCATGATAACATACATTATTAATAGATGCACCCACATCAATATAAATGTATATTGTATTTTGACAAATTAAGATATATTCCTTTTAATATAAAATTACAAAGAAAGCTACAGATTTATAAACATAAATCACATTTCAAACGGTCGCTTTATTACTCCAATGAATAAAATTGCTTACAAGTCAATTGAATTGACGATTGACATGAAAGTCGTATTTATTGACATCCATTACCGAAAACAGTTGTACCAAAATAGATAGGAGTAGGTATATACAATATTATATTTTTTGAAGAAATTCACAGAAATTCACTTTCATTTCCTATTACGGCAGTTTCGCATAAAATTTTATTTGCGATGTATGTATAATATGCGAGGCCCTAAAGATAATAATGGTATTAGCATGGACCCAATAATTTAGATTATATTCGTCCATGGTATTAGTTAGAAAAATATTACGTACCTAGCATATCAACAAACCAATAAAATGGGAGATTTGCTTGTAAACAAAGTTTTGTAGCTTTTTTTATTGCCTACTTGATACTTCATATTCTCATAATTTACCGCAATCACCATAATAGAAATATTCTATTGCAAATAATGGATAATTATATCGAAACTTCATGCATCAAATTATTAAAAGACCATGTTTAATAAAAAGACAATAAATAATGAAGTTTATTTGAACAAAAAATAAACTTTATACAATAGCTTACTCAAATATTGTGTTTTACTCCATTGTTCTATACTTTTAACAAAGTATAAAACTAAATATTGTTAGTACGTAGAAAGAATATTCAAATCTTAAAATCTTACTATTCTACGAATGTGACAAGTTGGTACATTGAATAGAACATTCAATTTCAAGTTGGTACTGTATACAGGAATATCTTAAAGTCGCTCATTAGCAATTTTTTTAAATTAAGTACTTACTCTGTAAAGTGGAGAAATGCAAGATGAAAATTTGTATGGGAAGCAACAACGCTATTACGTGAGAGACACGCGAGTTCAAACGCGAGTGGAAAGCTAATTTCATTTAAATATTATGTAATACTGACCATCTTCATTCCCTTAATCAAATTATAGAAAAAAGCCATGAATTCAACCTCCCACTTTACTTAGCCTTCGTTGATTATTCAAAAGCTTTTGATAGCCTCAAACATAACGCCATATTCACAGCTCTAAAACAACAAAATATAGACCCAACATACATCCAACTCATACAAAATATCTATCGCACCAGTACAGCTTCAATAAAAATTAATAGCAACGGCCCATCCTTCCAAATATCAAAAGGAGTTAAACAAGGCGACCCGTTATCTCCAAAACTCTTCAACGCTACCTTGGAAGAAGTATTTAGAAGCTTAGTACCTCGCTGGCAGGAAAGAGGCTTTAAAATTGGTGAGCATCGGTTAACAAATCTTCGCTTTGCTGATGATATTGTCCTCTTTTCCTCTACATCCTCAGAGTTACAAACGATGCTCGAAGACCTGAGCGATGCAAGCCTTAGGGTTGGACTTACGATGAACATGACCAAAACAAAGATAATGACTAATAGCACCAAAACCACCATCATTGTCGAGGGTGGGTCAGTTGCATATGTCGATGAGTATACCTATCTTGGCCAAATAGTTTCTTTCCAAGCAAGACAGGATAAAGAAATTGGTAAACGTATTGAGAACGCTTGGAGAAGCTTTTGGTCGATGAAAGAGCTGATGAAAGGAAAGATGCCTCTTTCACTAAAGCGAAGACTCATGGACATGTGCATCTTACCCATCCTCACCTACGGTGCACAGACTTGGTCATTGACTGATCGCCAAAAGTTCGCACTTGGGGTTTGCCAAAGATCGATGGAGCGCAGTATTTTGGGCGTAAAACTTACGGATCGCGTCCAAAATGAGATACTGCGCTCAAAAACACAGATAATCGATGTTGCTCATAAAGCTGCTGAGCTGAAATGGAACTGGGCTGGCCATGTTTGCCGAATGTCGGAGGAGTTGTGGGCAAAAATTACCACTTTGTGGATCCCCAACAAGGACAAAAGGCTGCGCGGCAGGCCCAGGACAAGATGGCGGGACGAGCTTGATTCCCATTTAGCAGATTGGAGCAAAATTGCTCAAAATAGGGAGAAATGGATTGAGGGAAGAGAGGCCTTTGCTCAGCAGTGGGACAGCCATGGCTCATAATAATAATAATAATACTAGCTGAGCCCCGCGGTTTTACCCGTGTTGCTCCGCTCGTTGTTGGTGTAAGCGTGATGATATATAACCTTCTTCGATAAATGGGCTATCTAACACCAAAATATTTTTTTAAAACGGACCAGTAGTTCCTGAGATTAGCGCATTCAAACAAACAAATAAACAAATTCTTCAGCTTTATAATATTAAATATAGAAGTATTTGCATTGTCACCGATCTTAAGTGTATATGGTAATATGCTAAAAATAGATAAAGTAAAATATGCAAATGGTAAATTGTAATTAAATCGGTCTGTTTAATGTGGGTCAAAATCCACTAAAGAAGTATTTTATAGTATACAAACATACAAGCATACAGGTGAAGCTAATAAAAGCGTGTTATGAATTAATTTAGAACGGCTACGCTATCTATAAATCAGTATTTTTAGGAAAATTCAATAACCTATTACCTCTAGCTGCTAAAGTACTTTCGAACAAGCGCAATGAACGTGTCAACCGACCGACAGAGCCCACTTTCATCGTACCAACCTGTGGAAACTGGAAATGTGTGACGTAAAGCTTTTAGCACTTGAAATTTTAATTAAACTCTACCAGCTACCTATAATTCGTGCGTCAATAAGTACTTCTACGAAAGCAATTATTCGACCGTTTTTATAAATCTTAATCGTTGTTTGGCATTTATTTTTATACGTTCATTTAAACAATTAAAAAAAAAGAAGCAATACTCTATCACTGTAATCTTTTGATAATCTTAATATAAAACGTACAAATTTATTAATTATATTCCAGAATATTTCGCTTCTATGGTTTCTATTTCACTAGTATAGCAGTGTAATAATATGGAATAGCGTTTTCATTCAATTCAATTACTGTCTTAAAGTTTCACAATTTCAAGATATAGAAAACTGCGCGTGACCGTTTTAAATCTTGATTTTATTTGGTGTGAATTTGCCAAACTTGTGCTAATAAAGTAGGTATTTAAGATAGAGAAACGATAGGACAAAAGAAAACTATTCATACTTTTTCATTTATTTGAACAGAATATATATCAATGCAAGAATCGTTTTTCATTTCGCGATGCAATATATTTTATGCAGCTAACCCATCGGATATCCTTTCAGCATACGGGATAAAAAGCCTTCCTTTTCTTGATTAACGCCACGTGTGTTAATTTGAACACAGGAACTCAATATAAAAGCTATTATACGATATACGGTAACACAACCCTCTGGTAATGTTAAGCATCGGCTACACTTTGCTCTCAATTTTCCGGTAAATATTGCTCTACCTAAATCAATTAGGAGGTGGTTTCGGCTTACCTACAGCAGGTTGAGCAAAATATTTGGAAATAAATCGGTCTTTTGTGTTTGTCAATTTCAAATATGATATTTTTATAGAGCGGTCGAATAAGATTATAAAATACGACAAAATATAAATAAAACAAATACAAAAGTTGAGAGTTTCTGGATACAAATACTAGAAAGTTAGAAACACGAGTTTGTTTTTCCTCACGGGACCCGCATTTGCATATTTAAAAAAAAATTTACTCGTAAATAAAAGTGTATATTGCTCACAGGGAAAATGTTATGCAATACTATTTTAAGAGCACTGGACTTCCAGTTTTCACAATTACTAAATTGCAAGTTCTCGTTGTGATACATTGTATTTTCTTTTTTAACAAAACTTGCAACGCTCTATGCTAGCGACAAACGTTTCGGACTGAACAACGTTATTTTCTGAGCGTTCACCTGGAACGAATGGATACAGCGATGACCACCAAGTAACTACAGATACTGTTTTATATTTTGGCAGCGAATGTTTTTACTAAACAGACAGACAGACAGACAGACAGACAGACAAAAATTTTTTTAATCACATATTTGGGTTTGGTATCGATCCAGTAACACTATTATTTTGCTATTTATTTTTTCAATATTTTCAATGTACAGAATTGACCCTTCTACAGATTTATTATATGTATAGATGATGCCTTATTTTTCAAATACCGAAAAAATTCTTGTCTTAACTCACATAAAAATAATTGCAAAATACGAATAAATCGTGGTAATATCGAAATAAACTCTGAAAGAATAAACTGTGGAATAAACTTTGCCGTTTTTCTATTTTTACGATCGGCTGGTAGGTATCAATTAAACTGAATGCCGCTTAGAAACAAAAGAGAATAAAAACAACATTTCCGGCTCCTCGTAGCAATCATGGAAATGGAATTATAATGGCTTTCTTAAACACACTTACGAAATCGAAACTTTATTATACCTAGTGATGAATTTTGACAGATTAAATATTTAAGAGCGAAATCATACCCGTTGCCATGTTTCGTTATAAAGAGGCTGAATAAAAGTTAAAAGTTTCTTAGTAATTATGATTCGATCTGGAAGTTCTTTCATTCTTGACTTGAAGTATTATTAATAATGATAATATCTTGCTCCTGATGATTTATTACGTTAATTTCTACAGTGTTTATGAAACTTCAACTGCACCTGCCTGAGATCAACCAGTAAAACGATGAGTAGGTACCTATTGTTTAACGGAACTATGAACTAACTTCGTCGAAACAAGGAGCATACTGTTATGAAGTTAAGGTAATCGATATGTCTCTTTAATTTATAACAAGTTAAAACTAAAATCTTTTCATTCTTAGCTATTATACTTTATTATTTCTATTCATTACCCACAAAGCTCTACACAGTTTAGAAGGTCTCTGTAATCGATAAAAGTGAAACAATAGAACTAGATATTTCACAATATATTTCGTATTTTTTTAAGTAGCATCATTATTTTTTTTATCTCAAAGTTATCCTTCGACTTTTTCATGTTAATTCCAAAACAACAAGTAGATACATAATATAAGTCGTATAACTACTGTTATTATTATTATTATAGATCATGCATATAACATATAGAGGATAGGAAGTGGACCTAAACTAACAATAATTTCTGAAAGTACACAATTTCTCGTAGTTCGCAAATAGTTTCCCCTCTGTACACAGAATGATTTAACTGCGAGGTTGATAAGAAACAGCTTTGTGAACCCCGAATATGTTATTTGCCTTTCTTATGTTATTTACTGTAGATTGTTTTTATTGTGGTAGTCGCCATGTAGGCGTTACAGAAAGATCGAAGTCGTCTAAAATGTAGCACTCATTTTAGAAACATAATGAAAAAATCGTCTAAACTTCTCCAAACGACCTGATCGATTTTTAGGAATTTCGAAATATATCTAAGTCCGGGAATAAGTCGTAAACTGTTTTATACCACTTTTATGCCCTAAATGTATGTGTTAAAGCAACAACACCGTAACTATAACGAGTTAAAATTGAAAGCGTATTTTGTCTTCAACGTTCCCGCTGGAGTAGGATTTTAACCTACATAAATTCAGGATCAAGTCACACTTCACAGACCCTTGTCAATTTGGCCTGACAAAACTAATCGAAATGAACGCTGGTTTATACTCATTCCCAATGCTTACTCCTGTGGGAATATAGAAAACATGTTATATTGGAAATTTAATATTGATTATGAGGAAATACCAATTTGAAGAAAATATTTTTTTATGATTTTTTCTATATATATCTGTTAATAACAAATGATGAATTCAGGTATCAAGGCCCAAATTATTGCCTGCATTTAATTTTTAAGCTCAAACTCTTTCCTGCAGCTGAATGCAGTGAATATTTAAAATAACACTTTAAATCAGATTTAATATATTTGTTCTTCATCTATACATATTCACTTGAATTAGAATTTTGAATATAAATATTTTTCATATTAATTATAGAATAATACAAAAGGCATTAGCTGCGCAATTTGCTGAAGACGAAGATGATTTTCTTTGGGTTACAGTTGTTGTCTTTGGAATCTTAATATATGCTAGAAATAATTTACAGAAAAAACTAATAGGTTTAATTATTATATTAGAGCTATGTTACTTCAAAAAATTTTTACATTTTAAAATGTATCGGTCCAATTATTTTGAAAAATTAATGAACGCACGACTGCTCCCAGCGATGTGACTGCGCGCACCGGTCACAACGGATTTGCAGCCAGTATACAACTTTCATGAGCCAGTTAACATTTAAATGTATTTATTTTAATCGTGATATTTCTCTTACACGGATATTTTTTTCAGCTCAACAAAGCTCGCCTTAGCTTATGATAAGAAACTTCACCAAGTGTTTGTCTGTATTTAAATTGAACCCATTGCCTTATCCTGAAATGAAAAAATAAACTCGCATAAAATCAAGCACAAGAAACTAAGACAAGAAAGGATCAATATTACCTACCTACTCTCTGGAAAGGAAGGAAAATATTTTACTATGAGTATAAAGATTTATAGCATTGTTAAGATAAAGATGGTCATTGTCAGATGTATAAATCATTTACAAAGAAAGGCTGTCGAACGAGGAAAACATGAATAAATGTAACACAAATGACACAACTATTAGCAGAGCCGTTTCGTTTTTTATTGTAATCACGCCATCACATTTGTATCGCGAAAATTGGCGTCTAACTTCTTCAATATATGATCAATCCCAATCAGTCTGCCTCTTTTATTTATTCGTCTTGAGATCTGGGAGCGATGGCTGTTGACGTCATTCACAGAGGGTTATTTGATTACGTTCCGCCGCCAACTGGGCGTTTCTTCGGATAAACACGTTCCCTCTTGAATAACTTATATATCAATATAAACGCTTTTCATTATAGAAGAAACGTTTTGCATATCTATCGCAATTCGCATAGTATATCATCAATGTATGCATAATTCTTTTAATGGAGTTTAATACATATCTAAGCTAAATCTTCATTCCTATATTTCATCTGAATATTGCATTTTAAGTTTGGAGTAAGATTCAAAGATTTATACTAAAACATTGGAAGCATATTTTCGCTGAAGTTGAAATTGCTATCGCTTCGTTTGTTACAAAGTTAGCAAACTCTCACAAGGGGTTACTTTACCTTCCGACTTCATGTACCGTTCCATTAAAAGTTTCGACCCAAGCAAGTATTGCAAGGTCTTTAGACCTCTACAATTAGCACACACAAAGAAAGAGTATTAAAACTAATATGGTGTCATTTACTGAACCTTTTTTCTTAACATTTATTCGAATCCCAAATAGTAAACTCGTTTTATTCTAGCTAGTACCTATTTACTGAATCCAATAACAAAGAAAATAAATGAAAAGAATTCACGAGGCAGATTGCAGAAAGAGAAAAAAACTACTTTTAGACAACATCGCACGTTACTTAATCGAACGTTTCAACTTTCAAAAAAGGCCAGATGCTTCTCAAATATAATTCAGATTTCAAGACTTACAGATGTATTAATAATAATAATATCAGAATCTTCTTTGTCCGTTAATACTTGGATCCTTTTGATACAATACTCAGTTATGAAAATTTAATCATAATCATTTAGACGTAAGATTATTCAAGGAAATATTACGAAACCTTTTCATTCACTCCCTCTCAATGTCGTTTGTCAATTTTCTCTTCGCCTCCCTATCTTATATGTTTCAAAGGAAGGTATCTTTCTTACTACCTTCCTTTTTATGTCAAGCATACGTGTAGAAAAATGCAATAAAAGTGTCGTAACACCGTCCACCTTTTAATTATTTTGAACGTAGGCACTTTAATATTTAATATTTACTAAAATATTGCTTCCATATCAAGCCATCCATTTAGATACAAATTTTGCCTCGAAAATAATATTTCCAAGTATTGTAACTTTTGCGACGTTAACAAATGGCTTTCAGAATAGCAATAAATTTATCATTTTCTGTATATTTTCCATCAGTTTATTGACAGAGAGTAATTTAATTAGGTCCGTTGTCAAATTGGCGAACCTTTTTGTATAAAAGAATTGATTGTGAAAGACAATATTTTCGTTAATCCAATATAATAACATTTTATTAGTAATTGGATATTTTAATAATTTCACTATTATAATTAAGTATCTTAAGTTTTCAGAAAAAAGCATAGATGGAACCTTGAAGTTAAACATATACATAGTCCCAATGTTTGTACTGACAAATTAAATTATAAAATATAAAAATTAAAATTTTACCTGGAAGAAAAAATTGTTTTAAAGAAAAGCATTATGTCAGCTGACGCAAATATCTGAAAATTTTGTGCAAGCGTGCTCTTATGTGAATAGAAATTTTCCTAAACTAGATCTTGTAGTTGAAAATATTTTCAAAGAGATTTCACATCTGCATCGGAAAGTTCATTATATAAACAATTTTTCGGTTAAATGAAATCGCGTTAGTGAAAATATAACAACCTCAATACTAAATCTGGACGGATAAGTTTTTTCTTTGGGGTAGTTATAATAAAAAATTTATGGTCACTGAATCTGAATAAAAATGATAGCGACCAAGTAAGTTTGAGTAGATAAGGCACGACTAGCTTATTCGCAAGTTTAATATCTTAAAAACGGGATAATACTAGTACTACCTATATTTTAAATTATCGTGCCACGTCGTTATCTTATATATATTCGTCGAATCATTTTGGATTTGTGAGTTGGAACCCATTTTTTTGACCATTACAATTTACAGCTTATCAATATTCATAGAGATAATGTAAAACAATGGGTTCCTGTCATTTTAAAACAGCCCAGGGATAAACGTAATGAACAATAACGTAATAAATAAACTACAGAACAAAAATGAGAGGGCAAGATGACGAAAATAATCTCGAATATCCAAGAACATTTCAATGACATTTCATACAAATTAATAATAACAAAAGGTCGACGAGTTCCGATTCTCGACAATTTTTTTCTCTCTAATTAGAACAACAATGTCTCGCCCTTAAACATCCTGTATTTTCATTGATCTACAGCATTCTCGTTTTACAAACACTTTTACGTTCTATATTCAGTAGCTTTAAAATTTGCATGGCTTACATTTCAAGTTTTCTGATAATTAAATTACATTTCATTTTAAATTCAAGTTAGTTAGAGTCGAGAGCAATATTTCCAATTTGTTAAGGCAGTCGTATTTATTTTTAATTAAAAAATGTAATTCTTGGTGTATAGATATAGCTACCAAGAAAACTATATACCTACCAAGAACTATGCGCTATAGCGTAGTAGTGAAAGTTAGAATAATTCTTAGGTACAATAAATTAGTGAAACGTATTCTAAACAAACTATTAATAAGTAGTTACATAGTTATTTCTCCTGTTCCAATATTTAATAGAAAACACTGTATTAAACAAAAATTAATAAAACACAATTGTAAAATATCCGAGTTAAATATATCACTATCACACCAAGTTTTAGCATATACATCTAACTTTCTGAACTTCAGACCGCAGGTCTTAAGATATTCTCGCTTGAAACTTGAACGACATCTTGACTGCGAATATGTTAATTTGCAGATTGCATGCTATCTAAAACTTTCCACTGAAATATCTGAAAATTATGTTTTAATCTAGCATATATAACACGTTAGGTATTTCCTTTTTTCATAATAAAAATAAATAACTGCCCTTTAACGTGGATGCAGAGAATTGTAATCGCTATAACTTTCTGCAATTGTTAATATTAGACCGCTAAATATTGAGATATTTTTATTCTAATGTCATCGTGGTGCTTTTGTGCGCTTTTTACGATTTTATGTAATTTTTGAAATAGCAAAATGTTCATTATAAGTACTAATATTATAAAGCTGAAGAGTTTCTTTGAACGCGCTAATCTCAAGAGGTCCGTTTTGAAAAATTATTTCGGTGTTGGATAGTCTATTTATAGAGGAAGGCTTGTATATCATCACGCTAAGACCAATATTAGCAAAGCCATGCGGTTAAAACCGCGGAGCGCAGCTAGTTAAACATGTTTTGATTTATGATTTACATGTACAATTGTAGAAATAGAAGAAATAAAACGTTTACATTAAACTCAAATCGTATAAAATTTAAAACAAACCGTTTTCACGGCTCGTGAGAACGATAAGCTGTTTAAAATAATTAGTTCGTTAAATTCTCTGTCTGTAGAGACAATGCCGAGAATAAGTAGCTCATTATATACGACGAGCTGTGTCATTGTAGTGGCCCTTTTTAATTCATTTTTCAAGTTTGTAAAGCATTTGGTTTAAGATATGGCAAAACAGATGTTTCCAGGCTAATTATAACTATTCCCTTTTTAAAATTTGATTATTAAAAAACAATAAATATGTGTTTTTTATTCCAATTATCTTGATGACCCTGTGATAAGATGACCTTTCTAAAATAACAACCAATATAATGTCATGATTATAATGGCAAGTGTTTTACAATTCAAAAATATACTATTTATTTATCTATTGATTCTTTGGAAATGGAAACGATTACGAAAAATCTATTTTCCACGTACTTAGAACTTGTTATAATATAAATCTGGGATAATAATTATTGTTGATACTTAGTACAGATATTTTTGTTTATTATACATACTTAGATTAACGATATTTAGTTAAAGTTCTCAAATATATCCTTATCTCATATTTTAGTAACATCGCAATCTATTAATTTCCTACAATTCAATATGAGACGAATAATGTGTTTAGCAAGTAGAAAAACGTATTTAAATATTTACCATATAAATCTGGAGCTGAATACAAAATTCCAACTCGAAACATTCTGCATCAGTGAAAATATAGAGCCGGGATGTACAAATTTTATACAAGATAGTACAATTCGTTGAAAAGTTTTAGAAGTTGCAAAAATTTTAAAAATTATGTATCTACTATTATGGTACTGACATTAATTATGATACTCAATCGAAAACCTGCATATTGATAGATGAAGCAAAAACTTTTTACCTATAACTCATTTTTTAGGAAATCGATCCTATTTTTATATAAATACGTTGAACCAATAAAAAAAAATTAAATTCAATGATTTGCTACTAACGTGATTAGAATGTACTTAATAACAAAAAAATCGTAATATATTAATCTCGATTCTCGACCATTATAATTTATAGTAATAATGTATCTTCGTCTAGAATAAATCGCAAGACCAAGTATTGAACAATCAAAATAACATCAAACGAAAACATAAGTTTATTACGATTATTTAGCAATATACAATGCTTCCTTATAAACACTCTACTACTAACTCTATTAAAATAATACACAGCTATGTGAACAGACAATAGAATAGAAGATAAAACATCCTTTTATCTAAAATTCTAAACAAAGGATTTTTAAATTTGTTTTATTTATTAAAACATGAAAGCTTTGAGATTACGAAATAATGCTTGCCAAAAGCTTATCTGAATCGAGGAAATAATAAATAACAAGAGAAAGGACACTGCACAAAAGCGACTTACAGCCTCGCTATAGTATATTTCTATGACGTCGTGAATATAAATGGACGAATAAATAAGAAATACTCGATCGTCATTCATTTTAAGACGCCGTCAAAATGCCTGTTATTACCTACCGTAGTTCTGGATTTTACTACAACCATCAAAGGTGAAAATGATATCTGGTTATCGAATATCGGTATTATAGGTAAGTAAGTGAAGTCCCATGTCCCCGTAGTGGGGTAAGGGGCAGATGCATTATGCATACATCTGTTTCACTGATCGATTTTTCTTTAGGGACAAGTAGGTGATCAGCCTTCTGTGTCCTACCAGACCGAGACATTTTTTTTTTCTTCGTCTCCACCGGGAATCGAACCCAGGACCCCTCGGTTCTACGCTCACGCGTCAACCACTGTACCAAGGAAGCGGTCAGGTATTATAGGTACGTAGCTAATTTTCATAAAATTAAGGATTCTAATTGCGACATATAATTTGTTCTTATTGAGGATCTATAGAAAAGGGAGCCAACAAAAATATTGAGTCAAGCTGCAATTTTATATAATTAAATAAACAAATAACCACCTACAATTAACTTAATTATGTTAGAGTTCTAACTAGCTTTTTACGAAAAAGTTTGGGGAAAAACCGCTATAGATAAACCTAAAGCAAAACAGACCCTTTAAAAGCATAAGTAGGACATCTACTCAATAAGATTTTTATACATATAAGATATTTCTCCATAAACACCGAGGCTATAACATTTTATTTTTATTTGCCTCGTCCCCCAAAGAGATTCCAATAAATAAAATATTTATCGTTAAAAGTGATGATACGGTATTTTATTAAAAAGGAAAAGGTTATTCAAGATAGTGTCTAGTGATTATTATTAATATTTTCAACGTGACAGGTTATATTTTTTGTGCTTTAGTAATAAATAAAAAACCAAAAAAGTAAACAATTTCACGAATATATTGTAACTAACAAAGAGAAAACATAAGCAAAAATTACTTTTACATCGCTATAACCCGCGCGAAAGCTCGGCTAGCGCTAGCTGAAGAAAAAATTATCGTAAAACATTACCTTCGTAATTACTTTGCTGTGGTGTTAATAGCTTCAATTAAGTGCTTGTTTCAATATTTTAAGGTAAATACAACGATCTTTATTGCTCGTTATTCTTGTAAAGGAAAATCAAGCATGCCTCGTCTTTTTACACGCTTTATATTAGCTTCACCTGTATGTTTGTATGTTTGTAACCGACTTCTTTGGGCGCGATTTTGACCCACTTTAAACGGCCAGATTTCGTTCAAACTTTGTAGATTTATTGAGGACCGATGACAATACACTAATTTGATAAAATTTTTTATTTTTTAGTTCGGTTTTCTATAAAAAGCGTGTTTTTTAGTTTTTTTAAACTATTATTATTTTATTTATAATATTTTCTGTATTACTTAAATAGTTCTTATATATAGGTACGTACCTATACTATAAATAATATAATACTATACTACCTTGACGTGCTTATACTTTAATGTTTATTTTAGAATTCAGAGAAATAAATACATTCTGAAAGGTAAGTAAGGCTCTACAATTTACTGTAGGTAATGAATGTTAATTATCAGGTAACCAAGGTATATAAAGCTTTTATCTTCTTAATATATATAAATCTCGTGTCACAATGTTTGTCCTCAATGGACTCCTAAACCACTTAACCGATTATAATAAAATTCGCACACCATGTGCAGTTCGATCCAACTTGAGAGATAGGATAGGTTTTATCCCGGAAATCCCTCGGGAACGGGAACTATGCGGGTTTTTCTTTGAAAACGCGGGCGAAGCCGCGAGCGGAAAGCTAGTAATGTTATATGTTAACGATATAGGTATCCGCAGAGCCGCAATGTGCAAACTTTTAAATTTTTTTGCTTTGTGCAGAAACCACACAGAGAATTTACAATGTACATTATGCGTGTATCTAACTTAAGAACATTCTTTATTTATTTTTGTCCCAGTTTAAATGCAAACAACCCGTTTTTACGTTTTGAAAAATAAGGAACCTATATTTATTTATCTACATAATTAATAATTATACTATATAAAGAATTGAAATAATATTAAATCGAATTGCTGCCAACATTTTATTTTAACCAATGTTATAAGATCGAATCTTAATAAAGCTTATTATTTAAAGAAGTAAATAAAATCACGAATATAAATTTCTAGAATTATAACATACACTTCATACAAAAATGGATTACATTTATATTTATAAATTTTAAATATAATTCTAAATGTGTACAGAAGGATAGGAAGCTTGCAGCAAGTTATTAAATTACGTAAAGTGTTCGTTAGCCTTCACTGAATTTGTGTTTGCTCCGGCAACTGCAACGAAGTGCATTCGTATCACAAAACTCGATAAATAAATAATTCCAATCGCTTTAATTTCCTGCGTGTAGTAAGTAAAGACCAACTTCCTAGTAAGTAAAGAAATTACTTTGTTCAAATATGTGAATAATAAATAGTGCAGACGAGATAGCTACCCTGTTTAAGTATTCACGTGAACGTCATCTAAATCTGGACAAACGTTTTATGGCCCCGTTTTATTTATATATGAACTAACCTACATTGTTAGTATTATATAAACTTAGTATAGGTAGGTTATGTTGTATACTTAAATTAAATAAATAGTTCGATTAGAATTAATAAGTACCTAAGTACCTTGTGTTTACCTTCACATGCTTTTTCGTATAAAATGTATAAGCCATAGTTAAACTGTATTTTTATTTAAGCAAATATTTAACATTAATTTTCATAAGTCGGTCCTAACAAAAGCTACGTTCATTTTACACATTCATCATTTTAATTTGTTAGGTATATTAGCGTGTGCAACTAGATACTGTGTAAACATCCACTAACGAGCCAGCTTGTGAACTCTGACAGTAAATAGATTTAATAAAATTAACAAAATTGAATTGTTATAGTAACTAACTCTCGTTATATAACAGAACATTATTGTCTAATTACAATGTCTCATCGCTCTTATAAACCGAGGTTGAATACATGGTAATCCATTTTTCAATAATAATCTCAACACATGCAAATGAAATCATTATATTATAGAAGGATAAATAAAAAATAATTTTCAATAAAATTTAACATATTTATGTACCTTTAGTTATACATTCATGAAGTAATCAAACAAACGCCCCTTTTTATGATAAGAATTATTGTCTACTTTTATAAAAATTATGTAAAATGTCGACATTTTACATAATTTTTATAATGTTAAATTTACTCAAATTATGCTCATATCGTTTGATGACGAAGCCCCTTGTTTCTTATCATGCATGGATTAGCAAGTATAAAGCCTGCTTTGTAAATAGAACCTTCCCGGAGCTTGCCTCATAGTCACGTAATTATGTTTAGAAATAGCGCTTGGTAAAGTTTTTTACTTTTTTATCAGTGCTTTATGGTTGAAGAAACAATTTCAACTAGAACTTCAAAGGACCTAACGTGGGACCTAGTAAGTATTGCCTATACTTTTTTTAATAAAGTTCAATTTATTTAACGGAATGACTCGAAAAAGCTCGAAAATCAAAGATAATTTAATAATTTAATATTGTTATCGTGCCATCATCGTGGCATCCTGTTTGTTTTCCAATTTTTTTTTTGTTTGTATTTTCGAGCGAAATTTTATTGTATAGTTCGAATAAATTGTTACTCCCAACCCAATATGTATTCCATGCTTAACAGTTGTTACGGTATTATCTGCTACGCTGAACCGTGCAGAATACACAACCTTCGTTATCTCAAAGCGCAGAACACAAGCTGAATCTACAAGAACATGGTTATTTAATAAACAAGCTGTACTATGTACCTTTGAGTTGAACATGTTATTGGATTATAATGGTTTACTGATTCTCTTGTAGCCCTTGTTCATGTGAATTGCGCATATACTTATGTATAGATACTACATATTAATAGAACATGATAGACAGAGTATTCAATACATATTCGCTAGTTTATTTATAAATTTTTATCGACCCAGTTTACTAGAACATTTCTAACAAGTTATACGTCAAAAATTCTTTCAATTTTCTACGTAACAATGTTGCCGAGTTATTTATTGGAAAAATTCCAGATAGAAGATTGAACGCTGCGCTTAACCTGCTTTATTTTTTGCATTTTGTGTTGAACTATTATTTATTCGGCACTAGCTATCAATAGTCAAAAAATAATCTAAATAAGTCTTTTGTAATAAGTCTTTTGTATTTAAAAATGTGGAAAAATTTATGTTCACGCTTTTATTATCGATCCATTTAAATAAATAACTTGTATGTGTACACATAAAATTTTGCGTACAAATACCTACCTTATTAATTACCTAATGACACTGTCCATAAAGTTACTTAATCAATGAATTTTTTTTTTTTACATTCAACAAAATTGTGTAAAATGAACACAAGTACCGTAACAATTGAAAACGAGATCTGTGAAACCGAGAAAAACCTAAAAATCCTAACGTTGTTTTAATCCCATTTCAGTAAAGCCAACAGACCACTGTTTTCATGGTCGGTGCTTTAATCTATATGCAAATTTAAGCAATCAGAAAATTTCATTTTTATTCGCTTTTACGTCATAAAAGGTGTTCCGTTCTCATTACATACACAGGACGCGTTTATAATGAGTTGTTAAAATACTTAAATTATCTCTTTAGGTACCTTATTTACATAAACACGAACAAGTAAAAATTTTCATAAATTGAAGAATAATTCATCGCTCATTTAATTGTGTGCCCAAAAGAGGAAGATCCTTTTTTGCGCACCTAAAACCCCTTGAGGTGCTTAGTATGAAAACCTATACTTAAATTCTTTAAATGGTTCATTTATACAAGTTTAATAGTAAGTATAATATTTTTTCTTTATTTAATTAAATAATTAATTTAGAAAACAATTGTTTTCTTCGATTTGATAAAGAAATACCTGTGTAAATAAATGTGAAAAATACCTACTCGTAGCATCGGATCAGCAATCTCTTCTCGTGAAAATAGAAAGTCCATTGAACTGCATAATAGGGTCTGCTCTTTCGGAAATCCGATCAACTTCTGACCTTGTAATCCAAACGAAGATTTTCATACTTGTTCGTAAATATAAATAGATTACCGCTATATTACTGACTCTCAGTAACATACCAACTATAAGCATTCATTACGATAAGTAGTCGTGTAAAGATAGGAGACGATAAAACTAGGGCAAACTTCTAACAAGATATTATATTGTATTGTATAATTCCAATTGCAATGAAATATGATAAGTGCTATACAGAAATACAATCTTACCTTTTTCCCTACTTAGATGCTTATGAAACGGTGTTGCAAATTCTTGTTATTTTATTTGTTGTTATATTACCTTGCTTCACGTTTACTTGTGGGGTCATTAAATCTTCATCCAAGAAATTAAACAGAAATGCAGTAAGGCAATTAATATTATTTACCTGTACTTTTTTATATTCCAATAAGGATAGTCATATAATAATTTATTACCTTTTACCTAATACAATTTATATTTGGGAACATTTTCTTAGTTTCGCCGCTAAACGACTTCGTCTTAAGAAAAATTACGTTTAGACAACGAAAACTTACGAGCAATTCTTCTCTCTGACGTGAGAGATATTTCAGAAAGACAAAAGGCTACCACATGGAAGATCAGAACATCTATCCTC
Source organism: Colias croceus (assembly GCF_905220415.1). NCBI lineage: Eukaryota > Metazoa > Arthropoda > Insecta > Lepidoptera > Pieridae > Colias > Colias croceus. The sequence continues at coordinate 4,301,280 of NC_059547.1, forward strand.
TACGCTCAAATGTAAATGTCCTAGGGCTGATTTTTCAATTCTTCGTTAAAACTTATTCGTTGAATAACGTTTTAACTTTTAAACTACCATTTCACAAAATGTATTCTAATTGCCCATCTATTCATAATTTACAGGTGGCATTTTTATATCTATTTGTCATCATTTATTGGACGGATAACTTTTAACCAACGTTTGTAAATCGGTCCTAACTATACTAAGCAGGAATTATACTAATATAATATAAGGTTCTCCATACTAATATAATATTGAGCATAATACTTAATTAAGTTTGAAGCATACTCATCGATCATACTTTTAAACTTAAACTTAAATTATGAACAAATATATCTATCAAGTTCCTAATTTATATTCATATGGTACCGAGACTATAAATTCTTGTAAGCGTAAAGAGTTACGTGAGAAGCTTACATGTAAGTCATAAACGAACTACCTACAAAACTCTGTTCGTTATATTTCACCAATTAAGTTTTTTGATGTTCTGTTGTATATAGAGTGCTAAATTAATAATAAACACGCGTGTATTACTTTTTAACCGACTTCAAAAAAGGAGGAGGTTATCAATTCGGCCGGTATGTTTTTTTTTATGTATGTACACCGATTACTCCGAGGTTTCTGAACCGATTTACGTGATTCTTTTTTTGTTCGATGCGGGATGGTGTCGAATTGGTCCCATAAAAATTTTATTCGGATAGGCCCAGTAGTTTTTATTTTATGAGCATTTTTGTCTGTAGGTATTTGTGAATTTTGCAAGTGCAAGTTTGAAGTCGGTTGTTTTTAACGCAGTTATTACTTGTTTTTAATAATTTAAGAACTAGATAATTATATCATAGTAGAGAACCATTTTTCCTTATATTGTTAAGTCTTTAATTTTTCATAGCCACATTTTATTAACACTAATTGTTTTATGATTTCTTGTATATATCTATTAGGTAATCTTCTAACACACCTATCTTTGTAAAACACTAACTGATATTGAAACTTTAAAGTTTAGCGATAAATTCTTAAGCGTTCAACATTCTTCTCGTATATTTTTTTATAATTTACTTCCATATCTTTCAAGTCATTTAACGATTCTTACCAAACCTCAGTACGTAACTACAATCTTTAAAGCTAATATAAAAATAATTTAATGCTTTTTAGCCATAAAATATTTATTTTCTCTCTTTTGTAGATGGCGACAAAAATAGAGTAGATAATAGAATTATATGTATTCTAAAAACTCCGACACCGTTTGTGAAATATTTACCTAATTGGCTACTTATTTTCAAAAAATACAGTCGAGCTAAAAATGGCTTGGTTTCTAATAATATATTTGGTTGTTGTATAATAATAACAGGATAATGCTTCTATTAACACAAAGCTCTATTTCTGAAGCCATTATCTCCAAACCATTTAGTCTTAACATGAACTTCTCAATGAGTAATTGAGGTCAGTTCTTTTGAGCTTGATTTGTTTTAAGTACTTTTGCGGTTCGTTTGTGGGCAATTAAAGCTTTACGGTGTTATTTCTTAAGAAGATTTTATCAATTCTTTATTGATCACACTATCTTCAACTTTCTTCTACTTCATGGGTACTGAACATATCACTTTTCAAGTAAAACAAGGCTTTAAATCTAAATATTTTATCAGTCAGTCCGAAGTGAGGTGTCGGGTGGCCCAGAAGGCAGACGCCTGACGCCCTGCTGTAATCATGTGATTTATAATATTATGTCGCGCATATTAGACAGATAATATCTACATATAAATCAGAACATTTTTGCAAAGACTTACAAGGAATCCATACTAATATTATAAATGCGAAAGTAACTCTGTCTGTCTGTCTGTCTGTTACTCAATCACGCCTTAACTACTGAAGCAATTTGCATGAAATTTGGTATAGAGATATTTTGATATCCGAGAAAGGACATAGGATAGGTTTTATCCCGGAAATCCCACGGGAACGGGAACTATGCGGGTTTTTCTTTGACTGCGCGGGCGATGCCGCGGGTGGAAAGCTAGTTACACCATAAAAAGTTTATAATTTTCTGTAATATGTGTAGTTGTCTACAGAAAATAGAAATTAATATATTATTTAGCTAGAAAATGTACATGTTTATGTTATTTATAAATTTTTGTAAATTAAATATGTATTTGTGTCTAAACTTTTACTTAAATTCGCTTTGAAATATTTTAAGAAACTTATAAAAATCCAGAAAATGTATATTAATTAAATATAGCCAAAGTAATCTTTCTAATTGTATACAGATTGTGTGTAGGTACCTTCGCTAGAACGTGTGACGATGAAACATCTTATTGATCGTGCTCTGGCAGAGTTCCGCTTTTACGTTTCAAAATCAAAATAAACTAATGTACATTTATAGTGTATTAAATAAACTGCTCATTTACTTTCATATTTGGTGATAAATTGGGCAACTAAATGTACTTTCAACCCTTTTTCAACCTTGCTACGTTTATCCTTCTACGAATATTATTGTGATGCTCTACGCACCTATGGCGTAGCACCGGAATCCATATAGCAGCTACGCTTGTACGCTTGTATGTACATCATATTATTATGTTTATTTAATTACTTTCATTTTAAAATAATTCAGGTAAAGCTACGTTTACTTTGAATACGTTACATATATTTTAAGCTTACCGAATAAATGATCATCCCAAGCATACGAAAACGTGGGTTGAAATTAATTGCCACTGCCTAGTTAAAACATCGTGTTTGAACCGTAGATATTTCAGTAGTTAGCATGTACTCGATGCTTGTAGATAACTAATAGCTGCTTGACTCTTAAGTCTAAGTATTCAAACGACATGTCACGGTAAGAAAATCTTAACTAAAACTTAATGTTTTTCAGAGATTTTTAAAATATTTTTTTACATTAATTATTATCGTTTAGAAGCACGTTTAATAACGTTTATTACTATTTTACACACGTTCTGCACGTTGTAATGTAAAAAATTTGGCACAAAAATATTGTCCTAGTTCGCCCTTATATCTGTTCTAAATTCAGTTGGCAAAACCCAAAGTACAATTTGGCTTACAGTTATAGCATTAATGTATTTACATTGTAAATGCATTAAATCTATACAAAGAAAGTCATCCAATAAGAATTAATCATGAACTAGTTTGCCTTCATACTAAAATAAAAAGCATAATTTATTTGTGTTTCATTTTAACTACGTATATATTTTAAAAATAGTCGGGATATAAAACAGTAAATAAATCGCATTAGAATTCCGCTAAAAAGGCTTTAATTTCCACACAAGTATGTTGTTTAAACTGTGATAAAAACGAGCGTAATTTTGTAGCCTAAAATGAAGTATATTTTTACACGGAACGTTTTTAATTCCCATTTGTTATTTTAGGCGCTGCTATATTTTTAAAGTTATATTTTATCCTTGGGGACGACGTGATGGATAATTAAATTATTTTGCCCCGTAATGCCAGGGTTGGATGTCTGGATGCATACAGAATATAGATTACGCAAAGTAAAAATCCATGTAAGTGCACTGTGCTACGAAATCGCTACGAATGCTACGAACTGCTATTATCGCTTATTTTCATTTAAATTATAACTTAAGAGAAAAGGTTTCGACTTGTTTTATTAGAAAAGTTGGGTGTAGCACTGAACTTGCCGACGCGGACGTTGACATTTAATACTTTCTACGACATTTAATTAATTTCATACAGTACAATCGAAATGGGGCTATACGCATTTTTAAAAGTTAAATGAGGCTATGCCATATATTTGTTATCTAAGTTTGTTATATTATAAATCCTTAGGTAGGTACTTAAATATTTATAATCTAACAAATATATGGCACTACTCGTTTTAATTGACTATCAAAATGTTTATTTTAATATTATATTTTTTCATTATAAGTCCACAACAAAAAAAAACGACACACAACGAAATATTAATTTTTACAGTGACAAATCGCTGTACATTTGATGGTCCATTAATATACTTTACAGCTGTCGCCAGCTCGTAAAACTGGTTATAAAATTATTCTTTTCCATATTATACAAAATTTATCGTTCCAGAAATATTTATAACTTTATGATCTAGCTACCTAAATTATTGCGTAAACAAATATAAGAGAGCAGACAATAATGAGGACAAAGAGTCCCGATTTATATTTCTTTTGTATCATATCGTACTCGAAGAAAATATATTACGCCAAGTCCGCAATAAAAACGAAAGGCCTGCTTTTATTTTTGGGTGCAATGCTCAATCTCATGTTGTGTGACATTTACCGCCACTCTGGTAGCTTCTAATAAAGTTTTTATTAAGTCATAAGACTGAGAACAAGGGGAATATGACTGAAATGTAATAACGTAAGGAATACCAAAACCGAGTACCTATTGATTTTTCCCTCTCTTATAAGGGTATATAAAATTAATGATATAACGACAAACACAAAATTTTTAAAACAAATCAATTATTTTCATTATGAAAATGATTAATTTAATATTTTTGTAGTAGAACATCCTGTAAACATAAATATGCATGCGTCATGCTAGAAGACTTAAAAACTATTATCTGTTTTCCAATGTGCATTTATAAACTCAAAAATACATTATTGATAACATCCAAAAGTTTCAAAAAAGTAAACAAGTCATCAGGTAAATTGTTAGCCCTTACAAAATACTGTTTGAAATGTTCAACAAGATTTATCTCTTCAGTGAGTTTAACCTTGGCATGTTATTTGTATAACGCTTTCTAAATTATATACGATGTGTATTTTTCTCAGACCTTCCTACTTGCGTCGTGTTTTCTTAATATTAGCATGTGCAACTATGTTATTCTGATAAAATGAAATGTATCTATGGTGAATATCATAAAATATTCTAAGCATAGTTTACATCCTGATTGTTCCAACACTTTCTTAAGCAATAATTTAAGTATTCGATTAAGATCTCAATAACAATCTAAAAATAAATGAATGTTTAATTAATATTATTACCCGGAGGTTACTTCACGCTTAAAAGTTTGGCATTTTGCCAGGATATTTAAGCGGTGAACCCTCTTCAACTGATTTTATTAGGATCTCAGGAAAGTTTTGACCTCAAGTTCATTAATTTCGAATAAAATATAGCATTGTTACTATACCTACACATGGATTGTAATTTAACTTCGTTCGTGTTGAGTTTGAGGTTAAATTTAGTTATAGTTTTATGATTTCTACCTATTTACTTTATTGTGTTGTCTATAACGGGAGAAAGTTTGAATGTGTAGGACAAATCTATATATGTACCTACTATATAATATTTCACATAGACAAATGCGCTGCTCTGCGCCTCGCCATATCTGCACCGGCCTTTACGGTGGTTTCATTTAAGCAATGGAATACTTCTGCTTTTTGACACTTTAGCTACTTACTTTTAAAACTATTATTTTATAGACCACACTAAATAAGATTATGGTTACAATTGCAGGTATCTGGAATCAAGATAATCGTAGCAAGATACACGTCTATCAAAATATAAAAATATTGGCAGGAATCTTACTGCAATTTTTACGTCTGTTTGGAATTATTCAATTGTTTTTTTTTTTAATATTTGTTCGAGGAAGTGGAAGTAATTCATCGATTCGGCTGGTTGCAGAGCTAGACCGACCGTCAGTGCGTACGTCAGTCGCGCTTGTCATATGTATGGAAATTCATAAAACCTTTCATAGCTAGACCGACCATACGCACGCGTATTGTCATGCGCATTAGTGTAAAGTCATACAATTGTTGATGCGTATCGTCAGGACCGACGGTACGCACTGACGGTCGGTCTAGCTCTGCAACCAGCGTTAATTTAATTATGCCCTTAGTCTGAATGAATATGATATATTTAACGGAAACTGATTTCGTACATAAATGAGCTTTTCAAAGATAAATATGACCTAAGACAGATAATATCGTATACATTTCAACGTATTCGTATAATTTTAAGTAGGTACTTACATTACATTACGGTACATTTGTAGGTACAAAGTATACTTTTAAGAACACTCTCTTACAATTTTATCGATACATTTTATTTTAGTTAATTTTGAGATCTGAACAATTTTTTCACGATCCAATACGTTTTAATTTAAATACAACAATGGATTTCCTGCGAAATGAAATATAATTTTCCTGTTCGACAAGTCAGCCCCTTTTCTGTTTCTCAATAACATATTAGAATTACTTTTTAATTTTTCCTCTCTTCAGTTATGATAAAAAGTAAAAACTTAAACGCGTGTCAAATTTCACAAGGAATGCAAAAATGACATCAAGACTTTATTAGCTCAATTTTTTTTTATATTTTTTATGAAGTTAAAGTAACGATATGAGTCAACAAAGCATGTGTAAAACATTGAGATAATATTACTACGTATGGAGGAGACACCACGAACAAAATCTGTGCGCCAAGCGCGGCGGCCGGCGCGGAGCGCAATATTTTTTTGCTCTAAGTTTTAAAAATTATTATCTAGTTAGGTACTTACCGATGAAAAGTTATTCCTTTGCACTATTCCGTATTATTTGTGCAATATCGTAACACACACGAAGGCATATTTGATGCGTTTCACTTTAAAACAAATAAAAAATGAGCGTGCAGTTAAGCGTGGCTTATGGTGAGCGGAACATAAGTGATGTAGGCGATGTCGTCTCCATATGTCAATGGTGTAAAATTAATCTTTTAATACCCTGTTTATATAAGAAAGTCATGAATATAATATTAATACTTAACAGCTAGCGATGTTATTTAGAAAATGTAAGGGCAATTAACCAGACGCTTAATATTCACGCTGTGACGGTTGACGCAATTAGTGAAGGTTATTACGGTGCCCCACCAATAGTAATTACAATGAGTAATAGGAATAACATGAAAGGTAATTAAAATACTCATTAGTGTCATCGGTCAGACTAGTCATTCATTATACATACAAGACAACCAGAAGTAGTATAAGACGGCCTTGACCTTAATTATTTCCCGCCCACTCATTTCGCTTTAAATTTTGGAAGTGAATTTTCAATTCTGCGAGAAATAATTTTATAGAGTAGATAATATTAGAGTCTTATTTTTAATTACTTTTTATATTCTTAAACATTATATTAGGTATACCTACCGTATCTAGTTTTGATTTTAATGAGTTTTCTTCCGCATACTTTCGCAATCGCCCATACAATGAATTCAACAACATTACCACCCCGTTTTGCATACAATATAATTTAAATTAAATGTAAAAAAACTGAAAATGTAGTACGTAGGTACGTTCAACATTTAACGCTTTTATAAACGAACACCTGTACTTGTCACAAATGTTACGAAAATACCTGCACATTTCCTGAAAATGTAAAAGTAATTGTGATTAATGTCAGCACTCAAACGCAAAAAGGCGTAGCAAGATAAGTATACAAACATTTCTACGAAATGGGTACCTATATAAATGAACGCTGACGTGCCTACTTGTATTGTACGCAATTCACGAATTTTACTCAGTAGGTTCATAAGTACCTTTGGGGCCATCCATTAATCACGTGATGTTTTTTTTGGTATTTTTTGACCCTCCCACCCCCTTGGTGATACGTGGTGAGGTTTAAGACTACCCCTCCCCCCTCCCCCCTATATCACGTGTATTTTTTCGTACCTGCAAAGAATCAATTTTTTATTTATAAAAAATACTGGTATAAGTATCATCTAATTTTATTGTAGTAAATTAAAGACAACTATAATAAACGGTCAGAGATAGACAGAAAGATTGCAGTTTGTTTTTGAATGACATAAAAATTAACAAAGATATGCGAAAAAGTTGTACGCGTTTGACTAAAAATAAATAATGTAACGTCGCTTTTCGGTTGAGTATCGCGCGCTTGTCGAAAAATAAGTACACGTGATATATTACTTTACCCCCCCCTCCCCCTTGTGATATTTTGTGATGTTTTGATGGACCCCTCCCCCCCCTTTCGAGCCTCACGGTAGAATTTATTATACGTAATGGTTGTTTTTTTTTTGTATAAACTTTGGTTAGTTTTTATATTATTTAATATCTAAATAAGCCTATATACCTGGAAGCAGATACTAATTCGGAGGATATAATATTATTTAACAATGTCTTTTTATAATAAGTAGGTATTATAGTAATATATATCTAGATATTTATTGTTGTTATTCTGTTACTAACAATACACATAATTATACTGGTTTTTAAGATTTTATTATATAAAGTATTTAGTTAAAGTGTAAATTTTTGTAAAAGTAAGGAAATAAAAGCTTATATTATAAATATTTTATATTGATATATTATCTAATTTTATAAAGTTTATACAATAACCTACAATAATATTTTTTTGGAAGTTGAAAGTCAAATTGTAGAATACAGTAATTGTCGTTCATTATCTTACAGAATTTCTCATTAAGCTAAGCAAAACATATCCAAAAGTTCTTCAACGGATATCATACAACTTTAGCCGATACATAACTGTTTGAAAAAAAAAATGTTTTATTGTTTTTATCAGAAAGTCGTAACTATTTCTATTTTAATTTTAATAAAAGTTTGACGAACTTTCAATAGTTCAAAATATTGGCAAACACAATTACTTAAGACGGATCCACGAAGTGGAGTAAAAAATATTAGTTTCCAACTTGAGGACGTTGACAGAATGAGATTAATGGAATGCTCCTGAGAGTTGGTACTTTGTAAAAGCTCGTAATAGATGTTTTCGTTTATATTTAGTGACAAAAAGATTTGTTGACATAAATTGAGATTCAATTTATAGCTTTGGTTAAAAAATTTAGGTATGCATAAAATATTATTTGAGTAATATCTAACGGTGTAGTTCCTTTCAATGGTTTCGTAAATTAAAACAGAAAAAGCTACATCGAAGAGGGAAGTTTCCATTTTCCTCGAGTTTCAATTTAATTAAAGTGACAAAAGCTTAAGTGTTTGTTTGAATTTTGTTCCAGCGAATTGGTGAAACATCTATTTGAACAGCTTTAATTCTACAAAAACTGGCATTCATTGAAAAATATATTTGCATTTTCTTTTTGTATAGCGCAACGGTTGGAACGTGACTACTATATCAATGTCATGAGATATCGTATAAAATAATATATTTTATTTATCTGATACATGCACAAATAAGTTATTAAATAAATATAATATAACCAAGAGATTCAATTCGTGTAGCCAGACTAATCATAAATTATTCATGTCTGGCTTTTAAATGACATATAAATGGATGTTATGCAAACGTTGGGTAGAAACCTAATAAAATTACCGTATCCGTAAATCTTCGTTAAATTTACGAGGTAGAAATACGTACATGCGATATGCGTGATAACAGGATTGAATACGGCAATGGGTCTTTGCTTAATATTTTAAATGTTATAATTAATTTGGTTTCAGTTAGGTGTTAACTTGTGCAAATGTAGATATTAGGCAAGAAGAATAATGTTTTTTTCGAGAATTTAAATTAAACTTTACGATGCCAACTATATTTATTTCTCCATTTCTGTTCTAAGTAAAAGATTTTGAGTAGAATATCTAGATATTTGCCCATTCATACCTCGCATACATTTGCAGGAACTATCTGGAACCCGCGGCTTTACTCGCATGAAATTCGTGAAAAAGCTAAAACAATGTGATAATCTTAACTGTTATATATCTCTTAACCAAATTTTATACAAATCCAGTAAGTGTTTTTCGTCATACAGCAACAAACATCTAGCTTTACAAACTTTGACGTTTATATTATTAGGAGCTGAAGTAAAGTGCGGCCTGAATTTGTTGCTTTAGCTGCTTGTTGTACTCCACTAATTTAATCTATGACCATTGGCCATATATTACATACATACACAATGAATCCTACGATTTTTGTGGTCATTTTTCAAAGCAGTTGACTAATTTTCCTATAAACGCGCCAAGAGGATTAAATCCGGCCTGGCGCAAAGCCAAATGTCTTTCTAAAGTTCGTTCCTAAAAGTCAATTACTTACCTTTGTAAGTTAGCTCGTCGTTTTAAAACTTAATTATGAATAAAATAACACGATGCTAACCTTCAAAGAAGTAGCTATATAAAAACGAATTAAGAAAGTCTCGTCAACTACCTACATTTAAATAGAAAATTATTTAATTCGTTTTATTTTTATATGTGGATCTACATAGTTTTCCGCCCGCGGATTCACCTGCTTTGTCTAAAACCTAGTAAATTATATACGAAAACCTTCCTCTTGCATCACTCTGTCTGATAAAAAACAGCATTAAATCCGTTGTGTAGTTTTAAAGATCTAAACATTATGTATGCTTAGATCTTTAAAACATACATAGGGCGACATTAGAACAGATGCAGCTTTTTTCTTTATACTATAGGTATGTAGTGACACAGACTAATAATAATATACTTACTACGTATACAACTAGTACCTGCTGAAGGTTGTAGGGTGAATCGTTACTAAAAAAAGTTATATCCATAAAATAAATATAATTTACATTATGAAGATACTCCTAATCATTTACATTTATTAATTCCATTCATAAAGATAAAAGATAATAAGAACGTCGTTAAAATGTTTACCGTGCTGTAGTATTTTAATTAAATTTCACACACTGCACTGGTGCAATTCCCTAGAGGCTAGAGATATAATATTTCACAACAAATTAAGCTATAAAAATGTAACTACTATAATAATCAATTTACATTAACGAAGATTCATATTTAATTTGGTCCGTTTCAAAATAATGACCTCTGTGTGGAGGAAGGAAGGTGGAATTCCTCCATCGAAAAAGGGAGGATCCTCGACCAGTCTACTCGACTGGCCGGCCGTTAAGGCCCCGATGGATGATGTCGGAAAGTTATACCTATATATATGCTCTATAGCGAAAACATTTCGCTTGCGCGATTCAGAGCGAGGTGTCGCTACATCTGCACCAAGTATAAAATATTTTCAATTACGGATCTTCGTATAGTATAAGTATATTTTTATCTTTCGAAACAATATGTAATGTTCTAATTAATTTTACGTGCTTACCACATATTTCTTTGTTTCATTTAGATTGGTACTGATTATTCGATAAATCATTATTTAGGTACTTATCTCATTATTTATTCCTCAATACGAGTAGGTATACACAGCAATCAACCATGTTGATATGTGCAATAAATTGCAATTAATTAGTCTTTCCATAGATGCTTCTTCTTTATAAGCTATTTCTTTATAATTTGAGATGAATAATGTTGACTCTTCAATTGAGGATCAGACTATCGTTCTGAAGTTACGAATATATATGGTTCGAGGCAAGAAGCTTATGTTCGAAGGTACGCTTAATAAAAAGAAGATTAAATGATATCTATTAGAAACACGCTTTAAAAGAATTTTTTGTTTTCATTCCGGATTTAAAACAGCTTTGGCGTCAGAAATCCAATTTGCCGATCGGACAGACAATGACAAACGCAAGGGAGGCTATCCCGTGTGGCAATAAATTTTCCAACTCCTTATTGGAGATAATAGTAGATACATTCGGATTGCAAAGATTTATTAGAGTCAAATAAATTTTGTTTCTAACTAACGATATGATTTTATTAATCCTTTATCTTACCTTTAAAGTTTAAACTAACAGTTATTGTAGGTGGGTATATATTAGGTATGTCGCCGTAGGACAGTAAAAACCATTAGAGTAAAAACTCGCGAGATTGCGAACTGTCGAAAAATTGTGATCCTTAAAATTAGTCTATTTTTCGTTAGACTGTAATATTGTGATCTAACGGTTTTTACAACTTTACGGTAACATATAGGTATCATCTGTTAGGTATTATCTCAATCTTGGAATCTCTTGTAGGTATGTAGTATGTTAGTGGGTTCGGAATATATTATCTAGGTCAACAGTGTGTTTACTATTATACTAAGTATATTTTTATATTACCTATTATATGTAGGTAGGTATTTTATCTTCTGTACTTTTATAAATAAAAGTTCCGAGTACAAAAGTAGGACTCTAGCTAGATGTTGACGATTCAAAAAAAATAGATAGTGAATAGTGAATACGATTATAGTCCTACTTTCATATTTCTTTACATTTTATGACATCAATGCAAATTTGGTTAACACAATTGGTTAAAATAACCTATTCCAATAAAACCATTCAAATGAATCTATGAAATAAAATACCACAGGCAAAAAAACCTTCACACTAAAAACGATGAATTTTTAACATTTAGCATAACAGTCATTTTTACGTTGATAAGCAAATGAAATTTATAGGTGTACAATTCATCTTTCTGGTCAGAATTTGTGAATTCGCCGCCAATAAATGTCGAAAATGCCCCGGGGATTTTTTCCGTTTCGCTCTCAGCGAGGTAATTTCATCCCATTTCAGTCTGTGCAGCCCCTCTGGGCGCGACAAGAATATCGGTGCAAATTTATCACCTTTATTTTTGTCACCCGGTTGTTCCTATAAAGGTGAAAACGTTACATTGCATTCTTTGTACAAAATGAAGTTTTTGTATTCTATACCTACTCAAAATAACTAGCACCGTATGAACTCAATTCTAAACCAATACAGACCTACTTTCCAATTAAATAAAATTAATGTACGAAGGAAATATTTACAGGTAGGTATATTAAATGTATACTATTTTATATTATTATATTTTTATATTATTATATTAAATACATTATGTAAGTGTTAATAATGGTACAATTCGAACACGAAACTGTGTAGCATTATTTCACGGACGCCGTAAGCCGTGGTTAATGAAATCTCCAGCTTTATTGTCTCTAGAGAAAATCCTAGAGATAAGGCTCATATACCTATGTGAGAGCATGCCAGTCGCTAAATCCGCATGAAGCTATTTCATCCCTTTCGCCGCGCTATCGAATCTCCACGGATTCAATTTAACCCAATCATGAAAGTATGGGAGCGTGCTCATTCCTGTCCTTGATGAAATTACGGTGGTATGTTTATCGGAAAAACACCCCACTGTTGAACTTATTGTAAACATAATATCAAACAGATTTTACTTGATCAATAATCAATATTGGTAATGGATATTGCTAAAATTGGAATTCGACGCCGATAGCATTTTTAATTTATTTTCTTATATACTTTACGCTCGTATAAAACGTCATTCGAAAAAAATAATAAAAATAATAGGTACATTAGCTATATAGTTAGGCTTTGAAAAATATATGTCATGGTAGTTACATAGTTTTTTTTTTATATATATATTTAGATAGTATTACGTAAGCGAGCATAAAATAAGATGTTTGTAGAAAAATATTTCCTTAGAAGAATCCCTTCAGAATAGACTACGCAAGGAAAGCTTCGAACAAAAGCTTGCTATTATATATGGCAAGTTACTGTAACAATTGCTAAATTTACCGACAGTTTCTCATTAAAATCTATTGGGTCGTCTAAGCTATTGTATTTATATCTATGGGCATATTATAGCATAGTCATTAGGTACCTACTTCACGTACCAATCCGTTGGAGTCTATTTTTAATATTGAAATAACCGATTTTTACTAAATGCATATTATACACTGTAAACATACTATAATAGTAATTTTTACAATTTTTGTCTCACTGTCTGTTCCGGGTTATCTCAGGAACGACTGGACCGATTTTGACGGGACTTTCACGGTTTGTCAGATAGCTGTTGTTATAAGGAGTAAGGGCGCTTGTGCACTACAATGAATTTTACTGTCCGGCATTCCGTTTTTTTACGGTCCGGTGTGGCATGAAAAAACTTGTTGGCATGAAAAATTGCTTGTGCACCTGTCCGTCTTTACTCAGATCAGTTATACCGGACCGTAAAAAATCGGAATGCCGGACAGTAAAATTCCTTATAGTGCACAAACGCCCTAACTTGGGCTATTTTTATTAATATTTTTACACCGATATTCCGATTAAAAGGAAAAACTCATTCACACACGCGGGTGAAATGCAGGGCGCAGCTAACTAGTAAAATATAAGATCGAGAACAATAAAACAGATTTTTTTCAGTAAGGTATATATTTAAGAGATTATAATTATTTAAGTATATTTATTATACCTACAATATAAAATAAGTCCATTATACATTCACAAAATAAAAAATAAGTGCTTTTTTATAAAAATCTACAACTCTTCGTAGCTTTAAACAAATAAATGCCTTTAAAATAAATGTAACGTATGACGACAAATAAGAATGAAGAATGATAGAATATTAAAAAGTCATTATTAAACTGATAACTTATAAGTTCCATATTAACTCACCATATTAAGTACCTAATACATTTAAACATATGCCTATACATGATTGATAGTAGCTGAATAAGAAAACAGAAACAAGAAAGTTACCTTCGTTCCGGACACGTACCGTGCGGAAGTTTTGCTTATCTCTTAAAAAAAGCTGACTCGCCCAACTGCGAATTGTGTCATAGATATGATGATATTCAACACTTCCTCATGGAATGTGTTCGGAATGATGTTAAAAGAAAGGTAATTGATAACAAAATTTAAAATAAATTTTATGAATGTCGGTGTTTATCATAGCATTCTAGCTGCACCACACTCTGATGCAGCTAGAATGCTATTTAACTTTAAATTTAAAATATAGTTTATATAGTTCGTTGTTAAATATTTGTATAAGGTACGATGGGATTGTCATCGTTCTTTAGGACAAAAATCCCCAAATAAAAAAAAGATTAAAAAAAAAAAAAAGAAAGTTACAGAAATATTAGACCACATGATTGCATAAATTATTCTAATAACATGTTTTCCGCGATTTACATTCGATCGAATGTATAGTTAGTGTTTGTAACATAATCAACACCATTTTCATTTTTTCTAGAGGGAAAGTTGACCAATAACAATCCCGAGAAAGGTTCTCGGGACTTCTCATCATCATCATCATCAGCCCAGGAAGTTTTAATCCACTATAACGGTGGCCAAGTACGGGTTGGCAGATGTCACATGTCGTCGAACTTTTGATTCTTCGACATGTCAGTTTCCTCACGATGTTTTCCTTCACCGTTCAAACAGTTGTGATGTTACATACAGAAATAATAACCGCTACAAAATCCTTTTAATCTATTTTCATAAACAATTGTGAATTATATTTTTAACAGAACTTATTTTATAAGAATATCTAGTAATAGTTAAGTCTCGGTTAAGTCGTTGATTCAAAAGTAACCCATGGTCTGTTGCGCTTCATACATCTTCACTTCATCCTTCTTCATAACTAGATCTGGCCTAAAAACAATGGTTACAAAAATATTTTATTAATCAGTGCCAAACAGTAGAAACATTACACAAGAGGAAAAAATATGTTTATAGACCAAAGAGAATTAAATACTTTCAAATAATTTTGTTCTTCTTTAATCCGGCATGATTTTTCAGCTGTTTTTTACTTAACTTTATAAGAAAAGTTCATACAGTACAGTAAAAATTATGAAAATATACTTACAAAGCCAATTGAACTGTTTGTTGTTGGGCTGAAACAATAAAATAGGTAAATTAATTTGTTATAATGTGATTGTTTTTAATTTTCATATAAAATGATTATTTGACATTTAGAATAAAAGGTACAGTGGAGTCATTTTAATAGGCAACATTGACGTCTATTTATGAATGAAATTGCATTATTTATGGCATATATTTCGCTCGCCTAAAAAAACACAATTGATAAAAAGAGAAAAAAAACTCACGTATCGCAGACTGCTGTATGATACCGGTGACGTCCGTGAAGTACACCGGGTGGTTGTGCATGAACTCCTGCTTCTGCTCGATGAAGGTCTCCACCTGCGGCTGGATCAGGTGCTGCTGCTGCTGCCGCCACTTCTCTATCGCCTCGTGGTCTTCCACCTTTATTATTTATTCATTTATGATACTTTATGGTATGGTACCCTTACTAGATATAATAAAATCGTAGCAAAGTCAAAATTGTACATTGAATATTTTTTATAGATTATTTGGGACGTGATCTTCAATCGATATCGAAGCAAAAATATCATTTTTAGAATTTTTGTCTGTTTGCCTGTATGTATGTCCGGGCTAAACTTAAAAAGTACTGCATGGATTTACTTCAAATTTGGTACCGAGATAGCTTGAGACCTGAGGAAGGATATTTTATCCCGGAAATCACGGGAACAGGAACTATGCGAGTTTGTATTTGATTACGCGGGCGAAACCGCTCACGGAAAGCTCATCATACCAGTCATCGAAACGAAATGAACACATTGCTTGGAAGCAATCTCTTCCACTCACCTTCTGCATCCTCTCCACTTGCTTGTACGTGGGCTCGCCGCCTACGTAGTCGCGTTTAACACGGTTGTGCGTTCGGATTTCATGCTTACGTAAATCGGATCTGGAAAATGAGTAGATACTAGTTTATAGCTAAGGAAAATAATACGTAAAAATATTTAATAAGCGAACGAAGGGTTTGTTTTTAGTTCGAAAAAGTTCGCGTAGTTTCTTGTGTACGCAATATGCAAGTTACACGTGTCTGTACGAAATTTAACCGCTGTTTTAATTTGAAAAGTTCAAAATTTTAAACTGTACTGTACTGTACTGTACTAGTTGTTTAGTGTTACTTGAAATATTTTAAATTAATTGACTAGCAAAAATGTATGAGAAATATACGATTGCTATTGCTATATCTGTAATAGAAAAATTATTTTTCAGTAACAAATTTATGTAAAAACAGACTCAACTTCACTTTAATATAACATATGAATCGAGAATTATTTCCATATTAGTTTGGGCACTAGGCAAGGCAACTCACTTGTAACAGAAATCTCTTCCACAGAAATTACATGTGTGTTTGATATTCATATGCGTCGCTTCGTGGTGTTCGCGCAATGCAGCGTTGGTCCTGAATGCTTTTTCGCACATTACACACTGCAAACAATAATATTCTCATACACATAAAAAAAAATGCTTGTATAATACTTTAAATTAAATGCTTGCATAATACTTTAACTCTTATATATGTGAATTACTATAAAATCTAAAGCAAAAAAATAAAAAAATATATTCTATATATAAATATATCCAAACATTGAATAAGAAATACGAATAAATATATGAAATTGTTTCAACATCTACATTCCACATACATACCTTAAATTGTTTCTCTTGATGTGTTAACTTATGTTTGTTCAAATTGGAAGGATTGACAAATGTAGCGGGACACACAGGACACTTGTAGGGCTTCTCACCAGTGTGCGTACGCATATGCATCACCAAGTAGTACTTATGTTTACATTTGTATGGACATAGGTCACAGAAGAAGTTAAATGTATTTGTGTGTACGAGCCTAAAAATTTAAATTTGCAATGAGACAGAGGCCAAACATTTATTATCTAAGGAAACAGAAGAGTTTCTTCTTATTACAGTTATTGTAATAAATCACCAACATTATAAAATACATATAGGTATTTTTTGAATTAAATTTTTTTAACTTTTTGTAAGATTCCATCAGTTAATATTTTATTACATTTAAACTTACATATGATTTTTAAGTCTGGCAATAATCGGAAATTCCTTTCCACACGTAGGACACTTGTGTGTCACAGATTGTTTATGTATGTGTCGCATGTGTTTTGCTATACTATATACCAGCTGGCCACAAATATCACAAGCTCGCAACATACACTGCTTGTCTTGTCTGTGTGCTGTTAAACTATCCTGTTTTAATTATAAATAAAACACTTAACACAATAACATCTTCAAATATAATTATGTCATCTATAACAACAATGCCCATTTGTATAAATAATGACAATTTATCTATCATATAAAAATGAAACACTAAATTTGTTGCTAAGCGCAAATTTTGAGAGCAACTGATTTTGTTAATTCTTTTAATATAGTACTAGCAGTACGCCCCAGCTTCGCCCGTGGTACATATTTCGCAATAAAAGGTAGCCTATGTTCTTTCTTAGGGTCTAAAGATTGTGCCAAATTTCATCAAAATTGGTTGAGAGGTTTAAACGGGATTTACTTTCGCATTTATAATATTAAGTAGGGATTCCTTCAAGTATGAGGATGGTTCTTATGGTGAGAAATTAAACGTGATCCACAGGTGAAGCCAGGTTCGACCGCTATTAAGGATTGAAATTGAAAATTTATAGTAACATTACATACTTGCTAGTTAGATATTTGAAGGAAAAATGTAAATAATTATTATTATCAATATACCTTGGATGTAAATGCCATATCACAGGAAGAGCACTTGATCTCTTTACTTTTAGGCTGTTTCTTTTGTTGCATTCTTTCTTTTTTCTTGCGTTGAATCTCTTTTGCTTCTTCATGCTTCAGTCGTTTTTTCTTTAAATGGTGTAAAAGTAATTGAAAATCATGTTTTGAATATGGATATGAGTGGAATAATGGGTCGCCTGGAAACATAGCAACTTACTTAATATTTAAACCCGTAAAGCGACTAC
Source organism: Colias croceus (assembly GCF_905220415.1). Classification (NCBI taxonomy): domain Eukaryota; kingdom Metazoa; phylum Arthropoda; class Insecta; order Lepidoptera; family Pieridae; genus Colias; species Colias croceus. The sequence goes on from NC_059547.1 coordinate 4,319,696, forward strand.
AATTTTATATTTTAAACTAGTAAAAATTAGAGATGCAACGAATAGTTGTTTGGCCAGATACCGGATACCGGATGTTCGGCCTGACCACCAGCCGAATGTTCGGTATCCGGCCGCCGAATATTCGGCCGGCGGCATTTTGAGTTTCGTAGGTGCGTGTCGCGCACCGGCACGCCGCCCGCGCCGTGCAGGTTTTGACTTGTTTCATAGTGAACGTTCGCGCGGTCACAGTTCTTGGTAGATACACTTTTATCGTGTCAGTCAGCACAAAACAATTTCGTTAAAAAAAAAATTCGTTAAAAATAATAAAAAGCTTCAATTGCAACTGTGTCTTTATTTAGATTCTATTTATAAAATATACCAAGTTTACTATCCGGTATCCGGCCTGATAGTACATTACCATCCGGTATCCGGCCGGATAGTAAAAAAGGGCAGGATAAGCCGGATACCGGATAGGAACCGAATATTCGGTGCATCTCTAGTAAAAATGCATCCTATATGCAAACTTTAAACTACATTTACAGTTGTAATTTTTATCAGACACTGTGAAAGCTTAATCAATAACATTCCTACCCATGGGATTCAACATTTTCTTAAATCTTTTATCTGCAAGTTCACAATTCTTCTTGAAAGTTAAGGCAGCTTTTAGAGACTCCAAACATTCTGTACATATAAATTTTGGTAATGAGTCATCAGAGCTCATCTGAAATATAAAAAATAAACTTTTAGACATATTCTCTAAATTTTAGGAGTAAAAATAATATATAATGTATACTGACTGCAACATTTGTAACACTACAAATAGCTTCCATGATTTCATAATCCATTATTCTCTCAGTTAAAGGGGTACATCCACTTCTTGCACATACTCTACATATCATGTCTTTAGAAAGCCGGGGTGCGATATTACTAAAACAATCAAAATAACATTTGTTACTTTAGATCATACTTTCGGCAAAATTTAAATATAAATGAAATGTACCTGTCGGCGAAAAGTTTTTGCCAATGATCATTATAACAGCTATCCTCGGAAATCGTGTTTGGGACAGGGAATGTCACATTATTCATCTTAGAAAGCATACGTTTAGTTAAATAAACATTCATCTTTTAAAATAATAGGAATACTTTCAATAGAACGATGTAAGTTTCTGTCACTAGATCCAAAATCTGGATACTACCTATCACTTTAAATAAAAAAATGCACTATGGCAATTCTCAATCTAATAATTTGTACTTGGCTTAGATTTTTCTTCATTCATAGTTTTAGTTGCTAGTATTTTATTTTAAGATTTTAAATTTAATTTTGTAATTAATTTTTAGTAAACATTAATTTAAATGATTTGACAATTGAGTATTGACATCACAGATTAGGTATTAGGATTGACATTGATCTATGTTTCGTTCTATAGATTTTTTTCGTTCTTTACACTATGGTTTGACCAATTACGGTGCATCTGTGCGGTGCATTTACACATGTTCGTGTCGTGTTCGTGAAACACCTAGCTACTCGCAGTAAATCACAATTAATTAAATATTAAATCCACATTTGTTTTTGACTATGTTAAGGTCTATGAATATATTATTTGAAGGGGAAGATGAAGGTTAAATGGGAAAATGATTATTTAGGTTAGCGTTCCACTAGAGAAGAGATACTAAATAGTTAAATACCCTCCATACCACCAATATGGAGGGTACCCAAGAAGGGTACCACATGGGTAACAGATGGGTAAGCATCATTCCGCTTTTATTAGTCCATTGAGAGATATTATGAAGGACCTTTTTGAACTTGGATGAGGCTGTCAGAGGGGCAAGAAATCTCCTTAGGTCCAGGAAAAAACCCTGGTCTTCTAATTTTTCTATACTACGTAGGTAGGCTGTGTAGGTACCCAATTTTCTTCCGTTATTGTAGCGTGCACAGAACAGTAGTAGCGTGAGAACACAAATGAAATCTGACATTTCTGAAAACTGACATTTCTGAATTCTGGCATTAATTCACAATAGTAGACATTTTGATTGACATTATACTTTTGAAATTTGATTCCTATTATTATTTATTATTGTTTGTAGGTATTTACAAAATATATAAGAAAAACACTTATTCCTCAATCAATTACTATTTATATATATAAAATATAAAAAAAATATCAATTTCTTATGACTTCTCTTCTGTTTTTTAAATCTATGCTTTTTGCCAAAGCATTGAAAATACAGAGAAAAAGAACAAGAATGAAATCGTAAGTAATAATTTTTTACTGTAAAGTAAGCCATGTATTATTATTATGAAAGCTAAGTAACATTAGATTGTATATTTTATTGATTATTTGCTTCTAGCATCCTGCACAAAACTAAAACATCTAAAATGTGTCGTATATGTAACGAAGAGACAGCGAACATTCCGATTTTTGAAAATATTAACCATATAAACATACCAGATGAAGTAAAAAAAATATCAGGAGTTGTTGTAAGTATCAAATTCTCTATTTAATATGTTTTATATGTATTCTATAAATAGGTATATCATTGTAAGATTATAAACTCAGTTAGTTTACAAGGAACTTGCGAGATTATAAACTGTTGAAAAAATGTGAACAGTACCAAACAATTTGAATGAAATGACAAAGTTCACAATCTGCCTGACTTTGATTATCCTCAAAATTGTTCACCGCCCATGGTTGGTCACTTTGGCAAACAAGGGTTTTATATTTTAGGATAATATGTATTTTTTATTTATTTTCAGATAAATAAAGCAGATAATCTTCCAAATCACATATGTCAAAGCTGTTTGGATCTTCTAAATGGGTGTATATTATTTCGAGAAATGTGTCAGAAAACTGACAAGAAGCTAATTGAATTTTCTATTAAAAAAGGTAAAATTATGTCTGAGACCATTAATGAACTACTTTCTGCTCTACTATCTAAAGTTTCAGTAAATTTCTCTTCTGTCCTTTTTCCTTGCATTTTTATGATTCTTCATTTCTTTGCCTTAACAAAAACGTTCTTAAAAATTTTCCAATTTGATTGAGCTGTTTACACTTATATTTGGCAATTCAGTTTTATTATATTTTTTTATAGAATTTGTTAATGCAGAAGATACAAATGACAGTTCTGAAATGGACCAAGAAGATTCACAAAATATTCCATCACCAGAAAGTTCTGAATTGTGGAATTGCTCAACATGTACCAGAGTTTTTGTTGATTTGGTAATTATAAACAAATACATTTTTATTTGCATACAATATATATATTTTTGTATAATGAACCACAATTATTATAGGTATATTTTTGATATTTTACTTATCTATAAAATTAATTTTATTAAATAACAGTATAATAAAAATTAAAAAGTATTAATTAAATTATTTAATTTATCTCTTTCCAGACAACATACAATGGACATTTAAATGAGTGTAGCCAACAAACTGGTGAGATTCCCAAAGTTGAGGAAAACAAGAAGACATTTTTATGTGACATATGTGGTAAAATTGCAAAGTCAAATGCAAATCTTCTAATTCACATGTAAGTGTACAAAATTAAAATGTGTTATATTAAATTTAATGTATTACAAGCTGTCCCGGCAAACATTGTTTTGACACTGGGTTCAGCCATTTCGGAGGAGTATGGTAACTAACATTGTGACACGAGAATTATATATTATATATAGACATATTGTTTTAGTCAGAGTCAGTTCTCTGTCACTATTTTTATATTTTATTAGTGAATATTTTGAATTAAAATGCTGAAACATAACCTTTTCTTAACACTAAATTGTTTATAGTTGAAATTATCCAGTATAGCCATTGTAGTAATAGAACGAATATTAATTAATTTAATTAACTTTTTTTTTATTTCAGGGGTATTCATGAAAATGTGTTTCCTTTCAAATGTGATGTTTGTCCATATCAAGGAAGAACAATGGATCTATTAAAAGTGCACAAAAGAACACATCTGACTGATAAGCCATTTAAATGTTCTCTGTGTGCAAAGTCAACCACCACTGCTAGCAATTTATCTAAACATATGCGCCATGTTCATAGTAAAACAAGACCATATAAGGTATTATTTCTTTCTCCATTTTATTAATGTACATATACGTCATATATCATCTCAATGCATGATAAAGGCCAACCTCGGACTGATTTCTATAATCTGTTCTTAAAAAACGTTTTCTATAAATAGTTCTTCTAACAAAATTGGTTAGGTACTCTCTATTGAAACTAGCCAACCTACATCAGTGAAGTTATGTAGTCAGGTCGAGAAGTCGGATACGGGGAGGTTTAGTTAAAGGTGCGTTCGATCTAACCCGGTTATAACAGGCTGTTTTATCCGGGTTAGATCGAACCGTTAATTTGTAAATCAACCTATAACCTTACGATCTGCTACACAGCAATGTATGTAATGTACATAGCAATGTACCAATGTCTCTTAATCTTAACATATTGAAAACTGCATTCATAATTTTAAGTCTTTTTGGTGAAAATCATAATACATTTCATATTATATGTATGTGTATACTACAATTATTTGTGTTTATTTTTAAGCCAAGTCTGCTGCGCCAATTTTTAGGGTTCAGTGTTTAAAGAATAAAACAGGACCCTATTTTCGTTAATGTGTGAAGTCCCAAGGGGTAAGGGGCAGATGCATCTGTTTCACTGATCGATTTTCTTTAGGGACAAGTAGGTGATCAGCTTTCTGTGTCCTACCAGACCGAGACATTTTTTATCTTCGTCTCCACCTGGAATCGAACCCGGGACCCCTCGGTGCTACGCTCACGCGTCAACCACTGCACCAAGAAAGCAAGGTCATTGGCATAACTGTAGGGGTGTGTTATACACAGGTGTTATAAAACACGACGCAACAAACACGACTTAAAATATGTACATGAATATATAACTAATTTGTTTGTTTTTCAGTGTACATATTGTGAAAAGGCATTTTCATATCAACATGACATGAATCGACACATACGAGATATACATTTGCGGCAGGGGACTGTTGAATGTGATATTTGTTGTAAGAAATTTAATACTAAGTGAGTATTAAATAGCATACATTATGTATTTGTTTTTTTTTTTTTAATTTAATATAATTTTAATTTTAATAATTTTTATGTATTTTTTTTTTGGTAAATAACTTGTATGATTAAAGATACTATTCTTTACTCTGGATTTTAGGAAAATACTACAAGGCCACAGATGGAAAATCCACAAAATCAAAGGCGAAAGACACGGCCGGCTGCCATCTTATTTACAGTGCCAAATAGGGGACAACAGTGAAAATAAACCTATAGCTAGTGAGAATATTAAAATACAAGATGCGTTTTGAACATGAAATATTTTCAGCGACGGAAAGTAGGTTTTTTCAATTTTGTTCTGCAAAACGCGAACTCTGATTTGATACTCGAAATACTTATGAATGGAAGCTATAAAACTAGTAGGAAAGTAGCTTACTTGTTTTATTCTATGCATGAACATAATCGTCAATTTACCGTGATGGGTGCAAAGTTAGAAAAAAACGGGGTTATAAATTTGTCACGACACCCTTACAATTTATACTAGGTACAGTAGGTAAGTCCTTAACCCTTAGTAACCTTATACCAACAGCTATCTATCAGTGAAAGTCGTGTCAAAATCGGCCCAGTCGTTCCTGAGATTAATCGGAACAAACAGACAGACAGACAAACATTATAAAAATTACTATTTTGGTATATTATGTACAGTGTAATCGTATGTGCTTATTAACATAGAATCACGTTATGATTATTCTAATAATAAATGGGTATCATTTAAGCTATCACCAATTTAATTAGTTTTGTGTTTCTAAAATAATAGGGTTTGTCCTCAAAATAGTAGATCTGTCACCAAAATGTGGTCACCAAACAATGCAAAATCAGTTCCACAATAAATCACCTAAAATCCTGAGATATAAGGTCTAGTACCAAATAAATGTTTTTGTATGTTTGTGTCCTAATAAGTATTTAAGCAAACTAATTTAAAGAGATCACCAATAAATCATATTATGTTACTAGAAAACATATTTATTCTTAAAAATAATAACCACCGAATAATCAGCTCTGGTGGCTTATGCCTAGCATAAATGTAGATGAAACACTTACCTAATTAAAGTTAAAATAATCGAAATTTATTGTTAAAAAAAAACAATAATCACTGAATAATCAGCGCTGGTTTGGATTTCGAAGGGCGCCCCCTTTTTCTTTTCTGGCCGATAAGCACATTTTTTGCTTCTGGTGGGGGGTTAGCCAGCTTTAAGCGTATGGCTAATCCGATAATATGTTTGCACATGTCAATTTTTAAAGCGCGCCAATGTGTCTCCGCCCCTTTGATCATTTTTTCATTAAAATTATAAATTGATGTATTAAATTGGTAACGAATACTATTAATTTAATATCTGAACGAAATAAAATGTTACTACTGTATTGGTGACAAAATATCAAATAAAAAGGAGTCACAGTCAGGGATCGATAATCGATTTATTTGGTGACAGATCTACCATTTTGAGCACAGAGCTATTATTTAAGTAACAAAACTGTTATTATAAGAGCGAAGTTTATATTCATGTAATGCAATATAATTTTATTGGTTATCGATCTCTTATTGTACACACATATTGATATTAATTTGATAATTCATACCTGGAAACAATTTTTGTTTATCTGAGAACGAAAATATTTCGTGGTGATAGATCTATTTATTAGGTGATACAACTTGATGACAAATATAAATTTTGGTGATAGAAAATATAGTTCCCATAAGTACCTATTAGGCACAATTACTGAAGACATCTTCTAAATTAAATAAGTAACGTATTAGTCAAAACTTTAATGCTCTAAGGTCACAACAGTAACTGCCTGCCTGCGTCACAATGTACATCACAATTCACATGTCAATAACACGGTTTGGCAACATAATATGCGTCTCTTCTTAGCTACTTGTATGAAATGCATTTACCCCATTCCCAGCTATGCTAGGAACAAATGTTCACAGGTAAACGATAACGTGTGTTAAGTTACTTTAACAAACATGCTTTATCTATTATTATAATAAGTTTTATTTATTTATTTATTTATAGATGCGATTTATACTACTTTAATTGTCTGTAGGGAGTGATGTGTAATTTTTTGTTTATATATTTGATAATAAATGTTTTGTTTTCCTTAATAGTTTAATTATAAGTTTATTGATTCCCTTACCAGGCCAATATTTCTTCCTATTAATGATTTCAGTATCTTAATTGGTTCGATATATTTTATAGGTTTATTAAACTTAAATGTTACTTAAGTATTTTCTTCTTGTATATTGGATTTTTTACATTCATAATCTAACCATCACCGCAAACGGAGTTTCTATCTATTCTTTATTCTTTACTATTTATAAAAATGAAGTGGTTAATATTATTAATATTTATATTATCTTTATTCGACGGGGACTCTTGTTTTGATCTGCCTAATCAATCCTGTGGGTCTGATTTAACTATAGACAAGGATCATTACAATATATCAGATGTCTACAATATAGGTGATGCATATCCAACAGAGACACAATTTGATAAGTATGGCAACTTGTTTTTCATCGAATCCGGTCAAGACATTAGAGGTTACTATTTTGATGCGAAGGTGATTAAAACAAATTCAACTGTTCCTGAAAAGATTGCGGGTAAGAATAATAATTAAGGTTGTTCTTTTATCTATTTAGTGGCATTTCGCCCGTGTTGTCAAAGATACCCCACATAGTTCCCATTTCCGTGCGATTTCCGGGATATAATCTATCTTATGACCTTTCTCAAATCTCAGGTATCAAACTAAATATATCAAACTTCATCCAAATCGGTTAAGCAGTTTATTCGTGAAGAAGAGACAGTCGAACTGTCAAAGTTAAAGTTCTTTTTCCCATTTAAAATATTGAACACAATACTAATAAGTAGGAATAACTTCAAAATAGTATTTATTATGCCCTGAATTTATCGTGATTTTCGAATTAAAATATTGTAATGCACGTCTCGCAGTAGTGGAACGCAGGTGAAAGTCGTTCGAATCAAAATTCAAAAATCGAATTTAGACCATAGCTCCCAAGTTCACCACTTACGTAGGTAGGTACGTTTAATTTAAATAACATTCCTACGTTTTAAATGAAGACATTTGAAAAGTAGTTTTAATCGTGTAATTCTGAAATAGCGTGGTAAATATTATGTAAAAGTTAAATTAAATAATATCTACCTACTTATTTAGTACCAAAAAAAATGTAATGCGGTAATCTATACTAATATTATAAAGAGGAAAGGTTTGTTATTATGTATGTATGTATGTATGGTTTTCACGCATAAACTACTGGACCGATTTTGATGAAATTTGGCACAGACGATCTTTAGACCCTGAGAAAGAACATAGGCTACCTTTTATTGCGAAATATGTACCACGGGCGAAGCCGGGGCGGACCGCTAGTTTTTCTATAATTGTGTAGGTTCTCTAGAATACGACCATAAAAAATCAAAAATTCACCATCTTCTTTTGCCATCCAAATTAAATATTATTTTATGCTTATCCATAGGTCTCCCCGAGGGACTCAGCTATTCTATCGCCGTTGATAAAAGAAGTACAAAAGTTTATATTGGAACAGGGAAGGGAATCTATGCATATAATTACGATTCAGAAGATACGAGTTTAGTTTCGTCGCCAAAAATTAAATCAAATATGCTATTTTTAGACAAAGATGGTAACAAGTATATAACGGATAGCCCCGATGGAGTTGAACAATTGTATTTACTAGCAGGTGAAAGAAAAATTCCATTCAAATCTCTTGAAGCTCTGAATGAAGTGGCAGTAGATGACAACAATAACTTTTACTTCATAAGGGAAGAAAAGCTATTCGTCCTTAAATCTAATCTGTCTCATCCTGTTTTCATAGGCAATGTCACTTATGATGGCTTTGCCCAAATATCATTCCATAAACATATTGTTTATGTTGCCAGTGAAACATTAACATATCTCCACGAAAATGATACAGGTTCATTAAAAAAGGTTAAAAATTTACCGGGAAACATAACGGCTATAGCTTTTGATTATTCAAATAATTTCGTACTAGGTACTCGCGGCAAGATTTTGAAATATGAAAACAAAAATAATGAATGTTATCATAGAAAAATGTAAAAATCAAAATAAAAAATATTATTCTAACAGATTATTTTATTATGATTACAACATAAATTATGTGAATAACTTATCTCATTAAATATAGTTAGAACACTACACCTCTCACCTTTTTACATATAATAATTCTGATAGGTGTATGTAGCTTACAAAGCTATTATTAAAAGTTAACAGAGTAATATGCGTATCATACACACATTAAATTGCATGGCATAATCGTAATATTGCTATCAAGACTCATGTTAACAATGAATATAGCTTAAAGTATAATAAAGTTCTTATTGTAACCAAAGTAAAATCTTCTGTCTCATAACCATTCAAATTTCAAATGTATAATTGAAATGCATGTAAGTACCAATTATTCTAATAAAATTTAGTACCAATCAATGCAATTAAATCAAATCTTAAGTTTTATTTTTGCTTTATTTTTGTATCAACATTTGTACCAATATGCAATCCAATAAAAATTAACATTCTTCGTAATAAAAATACTGCTTATAATTAATTGTCCATCTTTATTTTTCTACCTCACTTCACTTTGACTATGGTCATAAAATTATTTGGTAATTTTAGAATTACATGTGTTTCAACAACGTTGTTGAAAATCAACTTACATTTACAATGAACACAACATACACTATCACATGGTTCCCCAGATTGTTTCTTGTCCCTCCCTCAGCAGCCTTCAAACACAAAATGAAAAATCATGGACAATTCATCACATATTACTTGCCACACTAATGCCTCTCACTTAAGATACCCAGATATGTAACCCAAACACAATCAGTGGGGCAATATGCTCTGTGAAATAATTGGAAATGTGATGGGCTGTGCTTGAGAATTTGTCAGGGCCAAGGGTTGACTAGTGCTGGAGATTGTAATTTGCTGTGTAGATGTTTGATGTACCAACTGTTGACTCGGTGCAAGTTGTTGTTGTGCTGACTGTTGTGCTGCTAACTGTTGGGCCGATTGCTGTGCAGCAGCTGCAAGTTGTTGAGCCGACTGCTGTGCTGCAGCCAAATGTTGAGCAGATTGTTGTGCAAATTGTGATGCTTGGTGTTGTGGCAGTTGAGATTGAACCAGATGTTGCACAGCAGTCTGTGGACCATTGCTCATTAACTGTTGTGTAGGGGGAGCAAGTGTAAGTTGTGCTGGTGTAACAGCTACTACAGTTTGTCCCCCACCCATTAATGTACCAGAATCACTGACTTGCATTAGTTGTTGAGCTCCTGCACTTGTTACTATTAGAGCTCCAGAATTTCCCATCAATTGTTGAGTGGTGCTTACGGTAAGTATTTGGGGAGCAGGGGTTAAAAGTTGTGCTTGAGAGGCAGCAGGGGCTAATGTCAGGTTGGGTGTAGCTGCTCCTGGCATCAATGTTGGGAGTGCCCCAGCAAGGCTTACAACTGGAGTTACACTAACAGTTGCAAGGGACACAGGTGCCGAAGTTCCATGTCTTGAAGTGATCACACATGGTTGATCAGGCCGTACTGACGCTGTTTGCTCTAACAAAAATTCATTCATGGAGGTCAATTGAATATTCTTCTCCGTCAATTCTGTCACTTTCTTAAGTAAGACACTGATATTATCATGCAATAATTTTACCCTATGGTCTAATACTTCACAATTTGAACAAGTATTTGCTGTTGCTTGTATCACATGTTCATTAATTCCAGACTCTTCATAAGTGTATCTTCTTAATTTAGCCTCAGGAGGTGATGCATCATCTCTCAGTATAGGCCTGTCAAATATTGGGGGTGGTGGATTTCGAATGGCAAGGTTTTCATTAGTCAGATCTACATGCATAAATTTGCATTCTCTGTTAGGACAACTTCCATGTCTGTATGCCTGACAAATAGGCATTGTTGTATTTAGTATACGAGGAAATTTGCCAGAACTGTAAAAATGTTCTTGTTCTTCAACTGTACTATGAAGAAATTTACAGTTTGGTCTCATGCAACCTTTGTTTTGAAAATCATGACAAAACACAAAAAGTTCCTTCAAATGTAATTTAGATGGTATTTCATGAATAAATCTGCAGTTTTCGCGATTACAACATCCTTTTATGTAATCTTTACAAAAATTACTAGCAGCAGGGATTAAATTACCCGATTCATCCAAGACATTTATTGAAGCGTCCGTAACGGATACGTTTCCAACCATTGTTTAATGTTAAATAATTCATTTATTCTAATTACACTATTATTTTCTCAATTAATTTCATTTATGTTATCGATAAATTCATAATAATAGTCATAAGGGGTAAAAGCATAAATATTTCGCTTTGCTGCACATTTTTAAGCGTTCACTCCGTCAGTTAATTAATATGCTTCTCTTAAAAGATTAAAATTTTCAATTTGTTTTACTGTAACATTTAACTTTTCACTGTAAATATCACTAGTTTACCTAGTTTATCACTATCAAACGTCATGAACTTGAATTAAATAATTTTTGGATAATTGTTATTTTTGCATAGGTAGGTACCTAGCTTTTGCTTCACAAAATTTAATGAAATTGTCAATTGTCAAATCTATTGACACTTGTCACTTTTAGCTGACGGTTGACCAAGGTTTTATCTGTGGTTTTATGTGATGAATTGGTGATGTACAAGTACAACCACAACACAGAGCAAGTACCTAACGTACATTGTACGAGCCCGACGAGGATCTATTGGCACTAGGCACAGAGTACTTTTTTATATATATGAAAGCATTAGGGTAGGATGACTGTTTGTGAAACAAGTTTTTCCCATGCAAATTAATATCACCATGTATTTCACGTAATTCAGGAACGGCCCGTAATTATAAAAAAATTATACCCGGCGCGGCCTAAGATGATCCCTATGACAGTTCGTCTTAGTGATTGCTCGTATGATGGATCGTGTCGATACTTTACTATTTTATAGGCAAAGGCGTGGTTTGCATTCAGCCACGTCGGTAAACATGTTTTTACAAATATTATAAAATGAATTTTTAACGTCTATAATGTAAACGAAACACAGTGTATATTATTTTATCATAAAATGGAATCCCCCATTTAATTTTTCTAAAAAACTTATATTATCATAGGTACGTAAATTAACGCGAACGGTAATTAATTATGCTGCGATCATCTGTTCCATTCAATAGTGAATGAACTATAGCTTAAGCATGGAATAAATGTGAACTCGTTTCCTTTATCGAAATTTGTTTATCGATACTTTCCGCACTAGTCGATAAATGCCAACGATGTAAGTTTTGGAGGACGTAAACGTAAAGTCAGATTGATATAATTTCTCGTAAATGATAAGAATTGTTATAATTCCAACGGAATATCATTGTAATAGCATAAAGCTACGTAAAAATTAATAAATGCCATTTTTAGACGCCTCCAATACGTTTCTAATTTAATGGTGACGCCATTACAAGTTTTTCTTTTGAGAATAACTGTCAGTGTCATAGGGATCATCTTAGGCCGCGCCGGGTATAATACTCCATCGTTTGGGATAAGTACTTCAACGGAATAACTCGTTCATAATCTGTCTTTGGTATCACCTTGGTATCACCACTCTACCTACAAAGAAAAAGATGACCTCAATGTTAACCTTTAGTCGTATTATTACGTATTCTTTGAATTTACATTCATTTTGCTTTGATTTTGCTACTTGAGATTATCGAATTTAGAGTGATTCACATATAAAATATAGTTTTTGGTACCGAGTACCGACGTATTGCGTAAAACGTAAAGAATAAGATTATCTCAGAAAATGCTTTTTAGACACAGTGTTCTTTTTGTTATATTATTCTGTATTAAACTTATTTCGGTAAGTTTGTTAAAAGTAGAACAATGTTCGGAAATCGATACATTTAATGAAGAGACGTTGCTAATCATAAGTAGATCTATTATTCCTGAATTGGAGGGTAAGCACAAAGGCGAAGCTGGAAAAATAGCAATTATAGGTGGATCATCTGAATATACTGGAGCACCTTATTTTTCAGCAATTACAGCTTTGAAGGTAAAAATAACATAAATTACCATTAATTGTATATTGTTTATTGTTATATATTATATATCTACATATTAACTTACATTAATCCTCAACAGAAGCCCATATTCACAAGATAATTATAATTACTTTGAGTTACATACCTAGTTACTGTTTTCAGATATATAAACATTTAATTGCTTAAAAACGTAATATTATAAATTTACTGGTATTTTTTTGTTTCATAAATTATATTTTAGCATATGTAATAATTAATAAATTTTAAAGGTCGGAGCTGATTTGGTCCACGTAATTACTACGAAAGATGCTGCACCTGTTATAAAGTCGTATAGTCCTGATCTTATTGTTATCCCATCTCCTTCGGATTCCGATCTTATTGAGATACTGAAGCGAATGCATGTAATTATCATTGGACCAGGTCTTGGAAGAGATCCTAATGTGATGGACCGATTCTATTCAATCATAGACATGTGCAGAAACTTAAAAAAACCGTTAGTTATAGATGCTGATGGCTTATATGCAGTGTACAAAAATGTAACAGTAATTAAAGATTACCCAAGCCCTGGAATTATTTTGACACCTAATTATATTGAAGCGCAAAGACTAAAGGACGCCATTCCTTCCGAACAAACACCATGGTATAGTTATTGGGGAGACTTTGTAACGGTTTTACTGAAGGGAGAAAACGATCAATATAAATCTGGAATTACGTCATTTGATTGGACAATAACAAAAGGTGGATCTGGTCGGCGTGCCGGGGGACAAGGAGACATATTGTCTGGAGCACTAGGGACGTTTTTTAATTGGGCACTACAATCTAACATTTGTGAGAATGAAAATTCGATTAAACTTAGTCAAAGCATCTCTACATATGCAGCTGCAAAGTTTACTAGAGACTGCAATTTTAAAGCATTTGAAAAATATGGCCGTAGTATGTTAGCTTCAGATATGTTACAAGAAATTCATTCAGTGTTTGAATCCACATTTTTAAAATAATAAAAAACGAGAAAGAACGTTCATTTTATAATATATGTAACGGAAAGCTCCATCAAATCCAAGCACCCCCGACGTAAAACGTGTTATGTATTGACCGCTATGTGTGTATGTCTGTGGCACCATAGCTCGCAAACGGATTATCCGAATTAGATGCGGTTTTTTTTGTAAGGCAGCATATTTTTATGCTAGAAATATATCTTTCTATTTTCTGTCTAGTTATATCTCTTTTATTATTGAAATTATAGAAATATATTTTAAAATTAAAGAGCTTTTCATTTTAATATTTTTGCTTGCTTTACTAAGCAGTAAGCACCCGGCTAACTTCTTGGCCAAAAAGTAGCGTAGTGGGGGAAGTTTGTTGCATCAAGTTTTAGTACATTTTTATATACGCAAGCTTCCCCCACCACGCTACTTTTGGGCCAAGAAATTTTCTGGGCGCTATAGGTAGTTAATGGTACAAGACTATACAGATACTTTGGCTTGTTTTGGGCTTGTTATTGTGTAGCCTGCCGCGGATGTTTTAACTGATTACACCTGTAATATAACAAATGAATTAAGATAAATGTGACATGCTAATCATTTCTAAATTTGTTTCTGAATTTAGTGACTAAATTAAGAAAATTGCGTACTGTGTGCACTTGCAGGTACTGTTAACGTACCATTTTAGCTGTTAACATCGGCTATAATAATATCCGTACATGGCGTGAATAGGTTGACAAGTCGAAAATGCATACTTTACAGGGCAGCCTTTTGAAGTTTACTTTTTTATTGGTAAATCCATTTTTTTTGTATTTTTGTTTTTTTTCATTGCATTATATTTTATAAGAATCGACGTTTCAGATTATTACATAGAATTTAATTATTTTGATTTTTATCATAACAAAAACAGACATATCAAGTCGTTCACCGACGACTTGTCAATGTATTCACCGTCGCAAAAATCGGTTGTATCGCGCTTTCTTCGGAAATATCTCATTTCCTATGGGTTTTTTGCTATTCGTATTTATTATCAATATTGTAGAATAGAAAATTCTCTACAAATTTTGTTTGAAAAATTTTTTTATACGGTGAACCGTTTTTGAGATAGATAGAGGGCGGAGAGCGCGCGGTCCCAGCATCATTTCAGGTCAACCGGTGCCTCCGGTCGAAAATGCAATTTTCTGCAACTGCAAGAGTGGTTGTGGTTCGCGATGCGGATGCAGGAAAGCGGGCTTGCAATGCTCTTTAGCTTGTGGCCAATGTAATGGGCAAGCTTGTCCCAATGCTCTACCATATTCATTCAGTGTTTGAATCCACATTTTTAAAATAATAAAAAACGAGAAAGAACGTTCATTTTATAATATATGTAACGGAAAGCTCCATCAAATCCAAGCACCCCCGACGTAAAACGTGTTATGTATTGACCGCTATGTGTGTATGTCTGTGGCACCATAGCTCGCAAACGGATTATCCGAATTAGATGCGGTTTTTTTTGTAAGGCAGCATATTTTTATGCTAGAAATATATCTTTCTATTTTCTGTCTAGTTATATCTCTTTTATTATTGAAATTATAGAAATATATTTTAAAATTAAAGAGCTTTTCATTTTAATATTTTTGCTTGCTTTACTAAGCAGTAAGCACCCGGCTAACTTCTTGGCCAAAAAGTAGCGTAGTGGGGGAAGTTTGTTGCATCAAGTTTTAGTACATTTTTATATACGCAAGCTTCCCCCACCACGCTACTTTTGGGCCAAGAAATTTTCTGGGCGCTATAGGTAGTTAATGGTACAAGACTATACAGATACTTTGGCTTGTTTTGGGCTTGTTATTGTGTAGCCTGCCGCGGATGTTTTAACTGATTACACCTGTAATATAACAAATGAATTAAGATAAATGTGACATGCTAATCATTTCTAAATTTGTTTCTGAATTTAGTGACTAAATTAAGAAAATTGCGTACTGTGTGCACTTGCAGGTACTGTTAACGTACCATTTTAGCTGTTAACATCGGCTATAATAATATCCGTACATGGCGTGAATAGGTTGACAAGTCGAAAATGCATACTTTACAGGGCAGCCTTTTGAAGTTTACTTTTTTATTGGTAAATCCATTTTTTTTGTATTTTTGTTTTTTTTCATTGCATTATATTTTATAAGAATCGACGTTTCAGATTATTACATAGAATTTAATTATTTTGATTTTTATCATAACAAAAACAGACATATCAAGTCGTTCACCGACGACTTGTCAATGTATTCACCGTCGCAAAAATCGGTTGTATCGCGCTTTCTTCGGAAATATCTCATTTCCTATGGGTTTTTTGCTATTCGTATTTATTATCAATATTGTAGAATAGAAAATTCTCTACAAATTTTGTTTGAAAAATTTTTTTATACGGTGAACCGTTTTTGAGATAGATAGAGGGCGGAGAGCGCGCGGTCCCAGCATCATTTCAGGTCAACCGGTGCCTCCGGTCGAAAATGCAATTTTCTGCAACTGCAAGAGTGGTTGTGGTTCGCGATGCGGATGCAGGAAAGCGGGCTTGCAATGCTCTTTAGCTTGTGGCCAATGTAATGGGCAAGCTTGTCCCAATGCTCTACCATATCAGAGCGACATTAACGAAGATGGAACCTTTGACTCCGAAATCATGGAAGAACTAGAGGCAAATGTCGTTGAAGACGATAATGAAAACCAGTTTGAAATTTACCAGCAGCCAGAAGATGACGATGAAGAGGAAGAAGATAATTAAAATTATAAATTGTAGTTTTTGTACCCTTTATTCCAATTTTTTACTTTCAATAAAAATAAATGATATTTCTTAATAAAAAGATTAATTCGTAATTTGTTTTTTTTTTCATCATGTAAGAAGTTATTAATATTAATTAGGTTAAAATTCAAATACAAGGTTACCGGGAAAGTCGTACAGAATATTGAAGGACGTTATTATTCAGGTCATTTCTGATCGAATTGGTCCCATTTTAATCCCATCCAAATTTTGACTCGTCTTGGCTTACTTAACTGTTATTTTGTCAATGTTTGGCCTATTTAATAGCAAGTGTTATACCTTTTTGAATTAGTAAATAAACGTAAAAGTTTATAAAATTACTTGCAGGATAAGTGCCATACATTTTTTTTTTATAAAAGGACTTCAAAATTATAAACAATTAGTGGAAATCCTTTAATTTCAACTGTTGTCGAGCAGTTTTATGAAACTGTTAGTAAAAGGTTCAGTTTTTGTTGGTCATTTTTATTAATTGCCATGTCTTCTAATTGAAAACATAAATAAACCGGGCCCTAGTAGCTCCAATCCAAAAAAAGTGATAGAAAAGCCAAAAGAAAAAGATTTTTATGATATATCTTTAAAATTCAATATCTCCATAACGGCACAGACTAATAATAATATACGATAACGGTTAGGTTTCGGATACCATATTATGGGACCAATTCGATCAGAAATGACCTCCTTCAATATTCTGTACGACTTTCCCGGTAACCCTGTATAAATTCCTATATTTTCATTAACAATTCTGCAATTAGGTAGGTACATGGGCAGGTAAGTGTTAAATAAATTAATACTGAATAAAAAGTGGATAAGTTAGGAAAAACATGATAAAATATAATATAATAGTTAAGAAAAATTGACAAATATTTATAATCATTGATAGTTCCGGTTGATCTGAAATGATGCTGTGACCGCGCGCTCTCCGCCCTCTAACTCGAAAACGGTTCATCGTATAAAAAAAATTTTCAAACAAAATTTGTAGAGAATTTTCTATTCTACAATATTGAAAATAAATACAAATAGCAAAAAACCCATAGGAAATGAGATATTTCCAAAAAAACGATTTTTGTGACCTTGAAATTTAATACACACTTACACCCTACCATAATTATGTAGGTTTTGAGACAACTTTTAGGGTGTTAATATACAAGTATATATAGACGTACAGCTGGGTATCTCGAATTCTGAGGTGAACTTCCTAAAATGACTGCACTATTATAATAGGTTTACTTGTCAGATAATATATCGCTCTATTGATGCGGTAATAAGTTGACAACTCGATTTGTACTACTGAACACGCAAATATGGGTAGCGTGATTAATTAAATATCTCGAGTTATTTTGTTAGTTTCATTAAATAAATGGCAGGCTTAACTTTACATATTCAGTTATTCAATTATTCATCAAATAAATTTTTGATATCTTCAGATGTCATATTATTACTCATTAGTAGAGAGTTGTTCAAAAATTCACAAGTTGGGTGTGTGCGTTAAAAGCGGACCTGTCGACTTAGTCATTTATTCACCACTAGCTTCCGCCCGCGACTCCGTCCGCGCGGATTTCGGTCTTCGCGTGGATGGTTTATTTCTCCATTTTGAGACCTCTGACAATAACATCTTATAAATATCTATTGGACCCAATTCCCAAATACGGTTAGGCCTATAATAATACGCAACGTGTGTTCGCGGTTCTACGGAACAACGTCTATGGATAAAACTGAAAAATTAAGATTAATTTTTTTCTACGTATTTTTCCAGGATAAAAAGTATCCTATTTTACGCCCAGGATAATAAGGTATAATTATACCAAGTTTCATCGAAATCGAACCGCTAGTTTTCACGTGATGCCTTCACATACAGACAGACAGACAGACAGACAGACAAAAATTTTTTTAATCACATATTTGGGTTTGGTATCGATCCAGTAACACCCCCTGGTAATTATTTTTTCAATATTTTCAATGTACAGAATTGACCCTTCTACAGATTTATTATATGTATAGATATAAAGCAAGTGATCCAGATGCCAATTTTCAATTAAAAAAAAATTCATACAAGTCGAGTTATAAACCTATTCACGCCTTGTACGGATATATACCATCGATACTAATTATTATTTAAGTACAAAATACCTGTATTGACATATTACAATGAAGATTATAAGACTATACCTATTGTTTAAAGACGTTATACTGTTCTTGATAATGCACCAAAAAATATTTTTTTATAAAATATGATCTATTTCTATATTCTTAGGGTTGCTTTTTCCTTAAAAGCGGAAGCTTACCAAAATCGGTCCGAGCGAGATGTTTCCCAATGGTAAATGGTCCTTGTCTAACGATTCCACAACTCAACCAATCATTGATGTTTGTAGAAATGGTAGATAAGGGTGACAATGAATTTTGTTTGACTGCATTAACTATTTTTTTTTTAATTTAAGACTTAAAAGCAAAATCCTAGCACGTAATATGCAGCTATGTACGAAAATCAAAAGATATTTATCCTACGGTGTTTATACTATTCCGTATACTAAGTTTTAATTTATTTTTGCTTATATTAAACTAAGTAGCGTATCATCAATATAATAAGTAAGTACCGAAATACCGAACATTTACTCGGTCGCTTTTCAAGCAATTTGTCCCTTATTTTGCTAGATAAGCCATAATCACCTGCATAGAGACAAATTGTAAACAAGAACGCTCTCATTTGGGTCGTTGGTAGAATATCAGGTTGGTCTTTGAATCAGAGAATTCTACAGTTTTAAAACTGTAGAATTCTCTGATTCAAATGCTGGTTTTAAAACACTATTAATCTTCCATATCTTCTACCAGCCGGTGCATAAATTTTCTATGAATGAATTCAAGATAATTTAACATATTACTAAATCTCGTGACATCGTTAATCCATACTAATATTATAAATGCGAAAGTAACTCTGTCTGTCTGTCTGTCTGTTACTCAATCACGCCTAAACTACTGAACCAATTTGCATGAAATTTGGTATGGAGATATTTTGATATCCGAGAAAGGACATAGGCTACCTTTTATTGCGAAATAATATGTACCACGGGCGAAGCCGGGTCGGACCACTAGTTCTAAATATATCCTTTTATCCTACGAAGAAGTATTCATAGAAAGAGAGACCCTAATGTTTGGTTAAAGAAAATGCGAAATTGCGACTGATAAATTCAATTCTTCACTGTCCAATTTGTGCTGACAAAAAAATATCCCTAGAAGAATAAGTATTTCAAACTTAGATTTCAAAGGGTGAAGTTTTTAGTAACTACTAGCGGTCCGCCCCGGCTTCGCCCGTGGTACATGTTTACGTTTTCTCTACATAAGAACCATCCTCGTACTTCAAGGAATATAATAAAAAAAGAATTATCGAAATCGGTTCAGCCGTTCTCGAGTTATGGAATTACAACGAAAAGTGGCATTGATTTTTATATATTAGATTTAATCACCATTGACAAGTCTTAATATTATAGCAGGAAGTGGTCCACGTGAAAGATAAACGTATATTATTATAAAGTAGATTTTTATTAACCCCTCAGCTGTCGCGGCGCGCCGCCTCAAAAAGGTGCTGTCTGTCGGGCAAATTCGAGCTTTCGGCGCTGATTTGCCGATTTTTTTCGATATTAAAATTTGTGATATAAACTTTAACCTGTGAGACTCTTGTAAATTTTGATGCTAACTAGATAACCAAACTTTATATTAGTTACCTTACTTACTCCCTGGCATGCTTATTTTACTTATTAGAAGCATTTTTTCCCACACATTTTGAATAAATGTTACATTGTAAAGAAAAATACTCATAAAAAAATAATATCAAGGTATTTTAGATTTTTATTTTTGTATTTTCATACTAGAATAGACAATCTTTTGAGTGAATATAACAAAAACATAGGTTTATTTAATAAAAATTCGAGAAAGTTGATTATGAATATCATCGTTTACGCATGAGCATAAGCGGGCGCGATCTCCAATCATGTTCATACAAATACAGACTTTACAGGGTGCTCCAAAATGACAACATTTCAAAATTTTTTGCTACTTGTTTTTATTTTTATTTTAATCAAAACTAGATAAAAACTAACAGTAATTTTTACTTTTTGGAAATATTTAGGTTTTTATTAATGTTTAAAAACCGTCTTATTCCTAAATGACGTTATTCTTATAGTGGGCTTTGTTCTAACGTCTGTATGTATAACGTCTCCACATGTCTAATTTATTTTCTCTTAAAATTTGCATTTAAGAAAATATTTTTGTGGTAACAATAGCATTATGAAGAAATGCTTTTTTTTTTCTTTCATGCTCTTAATTATTATCTATACATAAGTATAATAAATCTGTAGAAGGGTCAATTCTGTACATTGAAAATATTGAAAATATAAATAGCAGGGGGTGTTACTGGATCGATACCAAGCCCAAATATGTGATTAAAAAAATTATTGACTGTCTGTCTGTCTGTATGTGAAGGCATCACGTGAAAACTAAGGTTTCGGTTTCGATGAAACTTGGTATAATTATACCTTATTATCCTGGGCGTAAAATAGGATACTTTTTATCCCGGAAAAATACGTAGAAAAACATCTAAATTTTTTCCGTGCGGACGGAGTCGCCGTGCGGGCGGAAGCTAGTAATCGTATAATATGAAATGTTGTCCAACTACAAATCGAAAGGCACTGTATCCATTCAGAAAAATGTCTAAGCTGTACAAATGTGAAATCTACATATTTTAATTATACCATAACTTAATTATGAACCGTTACATTTAATTTATAAATCAAAAATTTACGGAAATTTGAGTTTGAAACATTTTTTATAAAATACAGCTTATGTAAAGGATAAAAATCAATAAACTTAAAGATACAGAATAAATAAACAATTACATATAAATGATATTATACATCTAAATGTTATACTTATCATTCTAAAAATCAACAAATAATAGGAATCAGAAAACATACTATATAAATGAAAATCATTATATTATGTCCCTAGTTGTATAGAAGAAAGAATCGTATCATATTATTGTTTTATTAAAAAAATGAACGTTATGCCTTAATAAAATTAACGCTCCCAATCCTATTTATGCATATAACTTAGCCACGCGTTACTCAAATAATTTTGTCCGTGAGCTAAATTAGCTTATGAGTAAATAAATAGTACAGAGATTCTTAAAAAAATATCAATCATCTAACGGATTGAAATAATAGGTAAGTACTTAAATAAATTTTATTTAACTGATAGCACTATAAAAAATTGTTATGAAGCTTTGTGTCTGTACTATTTATATACTCATGTGGTTGTAATGTGTGATGTTGACGCCAACATTGGCCAATTAATAGGAATATTTGCAACTTAGCACAAATAACGTCGAACAGAACGAACTTCTGTTCATTATTTCTTGTAATATATCGAACACAACGACCGCCTTGAGACGACGATTTATTACCACGAGATTCCACTTGAATTTGATCAGGAAAGTGATGAAAGCTATCCAATCTATAGTTTTTATTTTACTTCAATACATGCTGTTGGCACCATAAATTGGATATTGATAATCTGTGGTACACACAGCGTCATCTGGCAACACTATATTTCGGGAAGACATCTTTGATTTTACATTGGTCTTTTATACGGCATTCTAATCCTTTTCTGTTAATTACTATTTACAATTGTTACATGAAATAAAATATACATTGAGATTAATTGCTTTCTATTATACAACCCGACATACATAACAGATTGGCGACGAGGACGGAGGAAGTGGAAATTCAATACTAATAATCAAGTGAAGAACATCGTGCGTACGTCGACCCATGTGCTCCTAACACCTTTTCCTTTGTTCCAAGGGTTCCACATCCCGTGATGATAACCCGCTTCACAACCTCCTTTTTCCTTTACAATAATATACAATACATTACAAGTACGCAAAATGGAACAGCAATTGGGGCAAGTATTATCTCAAATGTTAGAAACTATTCGAGGAATTCAAGTACAACAAGCGCAATTACAACAACAATTACAAAATACGGATAAATCGGTGAGTGGAATTACATTACAACCATACGACGAAAACAATGAAAGTTTCGCATCGTATTTACAAAGGTTAGAAAATTACATTAATTTAAAAGGAGTCACAAATGATAAAACAAAATCACAGATTTTTCTGAACTGCATTGGTCCTAAATACTACCAAGTTTTACAAAATATTACAGCACCTGATTCTCCGAAAACTAAATCATATTATGACCTGATACAATTATTGAAAAACCATATCGCACCTGAACCCGGTGAAGTAGCCCAACAGCACAAATTTTGTTTAAGACAACAATACGAATGTGAAAGTATTTCGAATTATGTTGCTGGTTTAAAAGAACTAGGGGGAAAATGTAACTTTAAATGTGCGAGCTGTCAACACAGCACATTTGAAACTCATCTGCGAGTACAATTCATACGAGGTCTCCGGAGTACAGAAATAAAAGAAAGATTACTACAAGAAAGCTCATCTACAAAGGTTGATGATTTAATTAAGATTGCAATGGCGATTGAGACATCAAAAGCTGAAACAAAAGAAATGTGTTCTGGCCAAGTAAACATTAACAAAATTTCAACAAAATCAAATCATTTCAAAATTAAAACAAACATACAGCAACCTACAAAAATAAATACATACAAAAGAAAAAATATAAATAAATCATACAATTCATATCACAAGAAGAAGAGAGAAATAAAATGTTTTCGCTGTGGCAAAGAAAACCATACAGCAAGACAATGCCGTTTGAAAGATAAACTATTTTGCAAGAAATGTAAGATAAAGGGACATATACAATCGGTATGTTTCAAAGATCAAAAACAACTTGACTTAGTACAGGATCAATTCAACGAGGAAGATGAAATATATGAAATACATAAGATATTTAACAATAACATACACAGTGATAAATTTAACATAACCTTATTATTAAATGGAAAAATACATACTTTGGAACTGGATACAGGCGCTGCAGTTACTACATGCTCAACAAATTTTTATGAGAAATATTTTAGTAATCTGAAACTTAAAAATACATCAGTAAAGTTAAGAACATACACAGGAGAAATAATACACCCATTAGGAACTTGTAATTTAAATATTCAGTATAAGAACACAGTTATTGAAGGAAGAATCTTTGTAATTGACCGCGAAGTAGACACCGTAGTTGGAAGAGAATGGCTTAGAAAATTGAACTTAAATTTTGAATTAAATACAATATACAAAGAAGAACAAGACATAACAGAGAAAGAATTCAAATATAAATTACAAACATTATTAGAAGAATATAAAGAGTTATTTACAGAAGAAATAGGTGAAATTAAAGATTATCAAGCAGCATTTAAATTGAAAGAAGGTTCAGTTCCAGTTTACTTAAAGCCACGCCCAGTACCATTTGCATTGAAAAATCAAGTTGAGGCAGAAATTGACAGATTAGAAAAAGAAGGCATATTAGAAAAGGTTACATACTCACAGTGGGGTACACCAATTGTCCCCGTGTTGAAACATAATGGAAAGGTACGACTATGTGCCGACTACAGAGCTACATTAAATAAAAACCTAGAGAATGACAATTATCCAATTCCCCGAGTTGAAGAGATATTTTCAAAGCTCAGCGGTGGTAAATATTTTTGTACATTGGACATTAACCAAGCGTATTTACATATGAAGACAAGTGATGATACAGCAGAGATGCAAGCCATAAGTACATGTAAGGGCACATACAAAGTAAGAAGACTGATGTTCGGTGTGAAAATAGCACCAAATGTTTGGCAAAGATACATGGATCAGACACTACAAGGATTAGACGGTACAGCTTGTTTTTTCGATGATATCGCTTTACAAGGACATTCATACATACAATTACTACAAAGAATCCGAAAGGTATTTAATAAACTTAAAGAATGTGGATTACATCTAAACAGGAAGAAGTGTCAATTTTTTCAAAAATCAGTTACATATTTGGGACATAAAATAAATGAAAGAGGATTACACCCTACAGAAGAAAAGATAAATGATATAAAGAATAGCCCACGTCCCACAGATGTTACATCTCTACGTACTTTCTTAGGAATGATAAATTATTATCAACAATTTATATCTAATTTGGCATCTAAACTAAATCCTTTATACAAGCTATTACAGAAAGATACAAAATTTATATGGAATAAAGAATGTGAACAAGCATTTCAAGAGTTGAAAAATGAACTATGTGGAGAAAGAGTACTTATACCATTCCATGAGAACCTACCTGTCACATTAGCTACAGACGCATCTCCTACAGGATATGGAGCTGTTTTATCACACATTATGCCGGATAAAACTGAACGACCTATAGCATTTGCATCAAGATCTTTAACTAAAGCAGAAAAAGGTTACAGTCAGTTGGATAAAGAAGCAGCAGCTCTAGTATGGGGATTAAAGAAAATTTTTCAATATTGTTACGGCAGGAAGATATTACTCATTGTAGATAATCAACCATTAGCTAGAATTTTACACCCAGAGAAAGTTACACCAGCTACAACAGCCATACGACTAGTACACTATGCAAACTTTTTAGCAGGATTTGACTATGAGATACGATTAAGAAAGACTACAGAACATGCGAATGCCGACTATTTTTCAAGAATACAATATACAGATACAACTGATAGGAATGAGACAATGACAGACGATGAAGCGTTTTACCTAAATCAAATTGCAGAAATGCCAGTTTCATTAAAGGAAATAAGAGAAGCTACAGCCACTGACCCTGAGTTACAAAAATTATACATAGATATACAGTCAGGAAGAGAAGATACAGGAAGACTATACGAATATTCGTTACAAAACAATTGCATATTTTATGGCATAAGAATTGTAATACCTAAAAAATTACAACCTCAAATATTAAAAGAACTACATACAGCTCACACCGGTATTGTGAAGATGAAGGCGTTAGCCAGAAGCTACGTCTGGTGGAAGAATATAGACATGGATATAGAGAACATGGTAAAGCAATGTAAAACATGCTGTTTAATGAAGAACAACCCTACTAAAGTACCTATACACATCTGGGAATATCCGAAAGAACCATGGAGTAGAATTCATATTGATTACGCAGGACCATTCATGAATCAATATTTTCTTATTGTGGTAGATGCCTACACAAAATGGTTAGAGGTAATACCTACTACTTCTATCACAGCTACAGCTACTATTAATATTTTAAAGAAAATCTATACTACGTTTGGCTTACCAGTTACCCAAGTATCTGATAATGGAAGACAATTTAGATCAGAGGAAATGTTAAGATTTTTAAAGGAAAATGGAATTCAAGCAAAGTTTACAGCACCATTTCACCCATCTACAAATGGTCAAGCAGAAAGATATGTACAAACGGTTAAAAATAAACTTAAAGCAATGATGAACGAAGAAGGATCTGTACAAGATAAGTTACAAAGATTTTTAATGATGTATAGAAAAACACCTAATAGCTCTACAGGGCAGAGTCCAGGAGAAATGATGTTTAAAAGAATATATAGAACAAGAATAGATTTAGTGAAAAGAAAACAAGAAGTTAGAGATTGCAACAATGAAGAATTAAAGGTAAACAAAGAGTTTAAACTAGGGGATAGAGTACAAATAAGGATGTATGATAGTAACAAATGGAAATTTGGAAGAATATTAGAGAGGAAAGGAAAATTACATTACGAGGTGGAAGTAGATGGAAAGATACATCACAGACATATTGATCAGATAATAAAGACATCTTGTTTGAGTGAGAACTTCAATACACCAGATACTTACCGACCAACGTACCTGCAAGAGAATTCACCTACACCAGCTTCACCTGAAAAAGAATGCATACAACCTAGCCCTACAGTAATATTACATACAAGTCCTACTCGAAGAAGATCATCTACACAGCCAGTAGAAAGTCCAGGAAATTACCAACCAGAAAACCTTGTACCAGAAACAATTCCAGATACACATGAACCTACACCGTCCAGAATTGAAATCCGTCGTAGTACTAGGATGAGAAGACCTCCAAACAGATTGAACCTTTGAATTTATAACGAGGGAGAGTGTTGGCACCATAAATTGGATATTGATAATCTGTGGTACACACAGCGTCATCTGGCAACACTATATTTCGGGAAGACATCTTTGATTTTACATTGGTCTTATACACGGCATTCTAATCCTTTTCTGTTAATTACTATTTACAATTGTTACATGAAATAAAATATACATTGAGATTAATTGCTTTATATTATACAACCCGACATACATAACACATGCAGTATTTCCAAGCATATTGTAATTAAGATATAAACTAATCGGTAAAATTGTATTAAAATCGGTTCAGTAGTTTAGTCCTAACTACTAAGTCCGTAGTACACAAACGGCATGGAACTTAAAAATATTTTGATTGGAATAAAATAGAACGTAATGTGTAGAATTTCATGAAGAATCCTGGTATCAGGAATTAAAAGCTGCAAATTCCCAGACACTGATCGTGTAAGTATTATTATCTGTTCATTTGACAAAGTATACAGAGTTATATTTTCTTGATTTCAAATACTGTTACGTCCTATTGTTAAAGTAAGCCTTGGAGTGTCTTGTCTTCCATTACCACAAGGATCGTTGTTCCATTTGAATTCTCTTTTATTGATACTCAAATGCTTACGAATCGGAAAAAGGTAATCCTATCAAATAGTTACTTAGATATTTTTATCTTCAAATGAAAATTAAAATATCAAGGTGGAAGTTTATTTAGGGTTACCTAACAAATAAGTAATTATTGATTATGTAGTTTTAGACAGCAAAGTGATATCTTCAAATAAAAAAATTGCATTCTTCTTCTGGGTAATAGAAGCAGTTTTGACACCAAAAATACAATAATTGTTATCGCTAGTCATTAACAAAATGAGAGGATAGATTTATATTTTCAGGCGTACTGCAAATGATGCATTTAATTCGTTTTATTAAATCTGTAATGTTCCAAGGCTATTTAAAGTCATGAATGCAAAAAAATAATCGTATTCAGACAGCGATCTACATCTATAACGTTCTGCCTACGAATGTACTACATATAGTACATAAGAATAAAAACTCGCACACCGAGGGCTCCGAACAAACCAATTTTTTATTATGTTGTAACTCTAAAATTTTATGATTTTCGAAATTATTCCTCAATCTGCGCTAAGAGCTTATTTTACCCCAATTTCAAAACTCTACATACACGGGAAGTACCCTGTAGGTGTCGATTCCCTTGCTAATGTCGAAATTTGCGAAAATTTGCAGCATAAACGGCTGTATCTTTTGATTGCGTTGGTTTATAAGTTTGATTTTTTCGCAGCTTCAATCGACTCAAGTAATGAATATAAATTTCAGTTAAATGTCACATTACGCGCTCCTTATAAAATGGGTCTTGACAGACAGACAGACAGATGGGCAGATGGGATGGACAGACGTAATCTTATTAGGGTTCTGGACCCTTAAAAACCAAACCCTTTGGGATGCAGCCGTTAATACTGCAATTTTTAGCAAATTTGGACAGTTGCAAGGCAATCAAAACCGACAGGGTACTTCCCAAGTACATAAAATCTTTAAATTTGGTAAAAAGCAATGTTTTATAAAAACAGATATAAGAATAGTTGTAAAGAACATGATTTTTTAATTGCCATTTACAAATAAAAAAGTACTTAATAATTTCAACTTTCAACTAATATGAACGCCTACGTGTATTAACTTGATATTCACATTTAAAACTCAGATTTACAATTTAAAAGATTCCTACAGCATAATAAAAAAAATAAGTTTGTACGAAGCCCTCGGTGCGCGAGTCCGACTCGCACTTGGCCGGCTTTTTATTTTTTCTGAAACTTAAGGTTCCCTAACAAATAATAATATGTTGTATTTGTATGAAGGTAAGAATATGTTGTACAATTAAAGTGTTAAATTTCTTTTTGAGTTTGTCCTACACAAATTACATAGTATCACTTTGTCCTATATATAGGTCATAGTGAAAACCATTGTTCCCCATGTAGGTATATACACTTTTAACCATAATATACTAAAACTAAAAGAATTAAGAAAGAAAATATGTCTCTGGAATTTTTTCGTAAGCAGGTTACGGACTATAATTTTTGTAGTTGATTATGTATATCGTTTTTAACCTGAGGACAATTATAAATACCACAAAAACGATACCTTTCAATATAAACAAAACATATTATCATGTACATTTTATTTTGTATGAAAATGAAAAATTTATTTAAAGACGAAATTTAAAAAATAGTGACGTTGAATTTGTGAACATCCTGTATGCGGATTTTACGGGGAAATTATTGTCGGTTTTGATTTGAAAACGAAATATCTCTAAAATGGAACACAGTATCAAATTTTGAATTATATCATTAAAATCTTCATAAAATTTTTCGTAAAATGATGTAAAGAACAAATACAATATGTAAAAAAAATATGATTTACCAGGGGTCAAAAACTAAGCAACGTACAGTTAAGTGATAGATACATATTTGAAACCATTATTTATAGTATAATTGTTGGTAATTTTCATTATTTCGGCACATAAACATTAGGTTATATAGTCAATAATAATAAAAAGACCAATAAATAATTACCGTTTTTCAACTTTCCGCAAAATTTTACATTTTGTAAAACTTTAAAAGTTAAAAGTTACTCGACTAAAGTATGACATAATTACTGTTATATTTCGAATATTTATCGGTCAAATTATTATTGGATGGACTTTAAATATTCAGTAATTCATAAGCTATCAACTAAATAGTCGTTTATGCAGATTTGAACTATATTTGCGTTACAATGAGCCAATTTCCAACCGGCGGTGATTTGGCACAGATCTGTGCCCCGACAGACTACGGGTACAAAATTTTTGGCACAGATCTGTGTTCCGACAGACGAGGGTTTAAAGCAAAGAGGGTACAGTACGATTCACGAAAGAATACCACAAATGGCGGCCGTCTGCGCACGTACATTCACGAAGAAAAGACTTAAGACAAAATAATATTTTAATGTTGGTTATAATTTGTGTAATGTTGTAAACGCTGGTTATATGCAAATAAATCAAACGTAAGTAATTTTAAATGTTTATTAAAATAAATTGAACCAAAAATATTATAAATATGTGAAACAATTTTTATTCGCTATCGCTATTCTCAAGTTCCATGATTCCCTCTATCATGGAACTTGAGGGAATCGTGGAACTTGAGGAACTGGGGCCGGGTTCCATACTACAGTCTTCATCTTCCGATGATTCTTAAAAATCCACATCTGTCGAATCTTCGCTCTCGGCAGTTTCTCCCACACGTATAATTAATTAAAAACTTAAAATAGCAAATAAGTTCAACACAATAACAAATCTCAACAAAAAACTTAACAAGCAACGAAAACTTAACAAATAAAAAACAATTTAAAACAAAGAAACATTTCTTTTCGACTGTACTGTGCAGCAGTGTCAGAGCGTCGATGCCGCGATAGACGAATAGCGACTGAGCAGCCTATTACGAGACGCGCGCGCACCAATGGCATCGCTCCGGTCTTGACGCATTCCGCCCGCGCCTCACCTCGCACCTCCAAAGGGACCTAAAATATGCCTTCTGCGCAGTGGTATTCTTTCGTGAATCTTACTGTACAGAATATTGTAATACTATATATTTTCTATTACTATATATTAATCAGTTTTTATTAAAAAGTATCAAATATTTCCTGAGTGCTGAGTAGGTACATAAGTTTTAACTTTTTCTCACCACAGAATAAGTTTTCATTCTTTATTTCTGAAATATTTTTAAAATATCTGTGCATTTTTTATTATTTTTCTATGTAAATTTTTCTTTTGAAATTTGAATTTGTAGTCTATGGACATTGTATTTCTTTTCAGCTTTCTAAAGTTGTGTGTATTAAAAAAAAATATTATCACATTTTGTTCGCGTGTTCTTTTTCTGATATTTGTTATATATTTGTGTATTAAGTCATCAAATACGCGTGATTTGATTATCAATAAAAAAATGTAGCCATTCAGATGTCTCATGTCGAATGTAACTCTTTTTTTATTGCTAATGCTGGCAAGTTGAAATAATAAATTGAAAGGGTGCGTATAATACGGGATCAATATTATTTCCCCATATATTTTGTTATGGTATGTTTTCAACGTATAGATACTGAATATATTGTAAATAATTAAGAATGCCGCCTGGATATTATTTGTAATACAATCATATTGAGCCAAAAATGATAAAACAATCTGTTGCACCCCGGAGTGTGCATCCGTATCAAACGACAGTGATACCACGCAGTGAACAGCAATTTGCGACTGCTTCACGACTTCGAGCCAAGTACCCGTGGGTAGAAGATGTTAATACGCCAGTATATCAAGCTTCCAGCACTGACGCATCTACGCCTGACCATCAATATCATGTGAGTGGCAGCTGATCGTGATCATTATCGATAAAAACCGTACAAAATCAAGGTGCTGATATGTCCATAGTTAACATTTTGATAAATATTTTAGGTTCCTCAATATTACGCAAAGGAAACTGGACCACCATCGCCTGTATACCATGCTCCTTATGGCACTGGTACATGGAGGGATTACAGCAGGGGTGAAAAAGCGATGCCCAACACATACACCTTCCCGTCATGTGCTTCTGCATTTTCTTTGCCATTATGTGATGTAGAGCCCAGTCAACGAATGGAGCGTTTACAAGTACCATCAGTGCAATCAGTTAGCCCTGAGGTCCCAATTATTGGAGCATGTGGCGGCCATTGTCCTGGATTTGAATATGTTTGCTATTATATATTACAGGTTTGTAGGCATTTTTTTTAATGTATACATACTTTAAATTGAAGTACATGATAAATCAAATGAAAACATACAATCAAACATTCCTTTGTACATTTCTTCATGATACATATTTTTTTTTAAGTTATTTTTAATCTACATTTAAAGTTATTATCTCTCTTGTATACATATTTAGTTGATTAATTAATATTGGCCATCCATTTTTATTTCATCAACTAGATCAGCAAGATACAACTTAAATAACCCATATAAATTGGAAATTATCTCATTTTTTTTATTGAAGAACTTTAAATGAGCTATTATTCTTCCATTCTATTAGCAAAATTCTGTATAGATTTTTTAGAAAATAATTACAATAATAAATAGTATGCATTAGTAATAACATGTAGATATTCACTACATAGTATTAAACAAAGTTGCTTTCTCTGTCCCTATTACCCTATGTACCTATGCAAAAACCTTTAAAATTACGCAACAGATTTTGATGTGGTTATTTTTAAAAGATAGTGATTCAAGAGGATGGCTTTTGTATACAATTTATTAGATTTTAGACAAAGTGTTCAAAGCTACGGACGGAAAGCTAGTTGTTGATATGTGTATGTACAAATCAAATTGTTTCTGAACTTCTCAGTTTTAACCTTCTTAGCCTTAAAACAATAACAAAGAGGGTTTTTAAAATTGTCATTTAAATTTCAGGTTATCTTTGTGGTTGGCATATTAACTGGAATCTCATTATGCATAGCTGGAATTGTATTAAGAAAAACAAATAGAAATGGAGATCTTGGGGTTTTGGTGTATATTGGTAAGAAAATTGTATTACTTTGTGGTTTTTCCTTTTTTTATCAACATTTTCCAAAACTACTTCACTAATATTTTCTGCATGGAAAAAGCTCTGGAATTTTAGATAAGGTATAAAATTAATATTTTACTAATAACTTAATCACATGCATACTATTTTAAAGTATTGAATTTTTATTTGTGTTTGTATTTATTTTGATACTAGCTGTGCCCTCCGTTTTAACCCGCAGTGCTCCGCTCATGTCGGTCTTAGCGTCATGATATATAGCCTATATAATATAATCTTCATCGATAAATGTTCAATCTAACACTAAAAAAATTTTTCAAATCAGACCAGTAATTCCTGAGATTAGCGCATTCAAACAAACAAACAAACTCTTCAAAATATTAGTATAGTATAGATTAATTTAATATAATTATAACAGGTGCATAAAAGTTATTTTTTTATTTCACAGGTTGTCTTTCGTCTTGCGTTTGTGGAGTTTTGTTGGGGGTTCAATGTTGTGTTCGCCGAGAAATTAGACAGCGCAAGTTGAGAGCCAATACTCACATTCCCATGCAACCAATTCAGGTATAGCATAATATAAAAAAGGTGTGTGTATTGATCACACGTGTCAGAGGTGAAACTTCTTTGGCAAGATTCAAAGATACCAAAATCGTCGCTTCCATGACGTGACCGAGCAGCACCAGCTTTGTGATGTAATTAATTTTACTCTCAACGTGCCTAAAGAGGTTTCATTTCAAAATCATATAACTACTAACTGGCCTGGCAAACGTTGTTCTGCCTTACTCTTATCACTTAGAGGTGTGAAAAATAGATGTTGGCCCATCCTCAGACCTACCCGATATGCACAGAAAATTTCATGAAAATCGGTAAAGCCGTTTCGGGGGAGTATGGCAACGAAAACTGTGACATGAGAATTTTATATATTAAGGTATCTTATTTCTCAGTGATACAATTTTATGGAAATGAAAATTAACATTGTTATATCAATTTTTTCTTTAATTTCCAGGAGGTTCCTGTGCCTGCCCACACGTTATTACCGTCCACATTACCTCGTAGTCAAATATATAGGTATGTATATTTTGCACAAAAATTTACCATAAGTAATGGAGAAAATTACCAGATACCTCGTACTATTGTTGGTTCATATTCATATTGTCACCATCATACAAATTAAGCGAATTTGCGTCGCGCGTTCACTAATTAAACGGAAACTTATTGTCATGTCGAATTAATTTTTTCACATGTTTTTTTTTTTTTTTTGACTGGAATGCTAATAATCAAAATAAAAATAAAACATTGTAAATTGTGTAACGAATATATCAGCTTTCTACCATAATACTGATAATGTTTTCAAGAAGGGATTAGACTAGGATTTTTGTAAACTCTGTATTATAGAAACAGTCAAGCACAAGAGAAGACTGAAATGCATTGAGTTTCATTAAGACTTGAATACTTGTTGTTATTAATTTTTAATTATTATGCTTTTAGGCCCACAACAACCAACTTGTCCCAAGAAGACGAAATACTCGGAGTTCCCTGGTGGCGCCGTACTAACAGAGACTGATTAATTTTAAGTTATACTAATTTTGTATGATTATTATAATATTTTATATGATAATAATGATTTTTTTTTTCAATTAAATAATTATTCACATATCTGGAGTTTTTGTGAAAATCCTTTCAATAGATGTCTATGATCTCATGTTTATTTATCTAAAAACCATTAAAATCGGTTTGGACGTTCCTAAACAGAAACATACGTGAACATTGAAGTTATATAATTACTAACTGTTCCCCGCGGTTTCAATCGCATTGCTCCGCTCCTGTTGTTGTTAGGGTGATGATATAACCTTCCTCGATAAATGTGCTATCTAACACCGAAATAATCATTTAAAACCGACCAGTAGTTCCTGAGATTCGCGTATTCAAACAAACAAACTCTTCAACTTTATAATATTAGTATAGATTTGTACAGAGAGATCAACTGTGTAAATGAACCTACAAAAAAGCGACCTGATAATATTAGGTACCACTATATAGTAAAAGTAAATACTATTTAAAAAAAAAAAAACATGAATTTATCCACTACCTAATCGTGTTCGCTAATTTTGCTTCGTGACTCTATTTGTATATGTGTCGCAAACCACTATTGACACATTTATCTTCCCTTTGCATCAAAGTAATCTACGAATCTATCGGCGATATGCGAATATCTAGTGCACTGTTGCTAATGCGTGTTCGTTATTCGCCTCGCTATTCGCACGAACTTGACCGCAGTAAAACGTAACCTATCCTATACCACTCTCTAGCCACCTCTACTATCTTCAGATGTAAAAATCAAATCATAAAATCGGTGTGTTAACGTGAACAAAAAAAAAACAAACACTAGGTAACCCACTTTCACATATTTTATGATAGGTACCTACCTACTTACATGAGTATTTTGTATAGCAAATAAACAAATTGGGAATCTGATAGTGGTAATAATATAATATTATCCTTATCAATTAATTTATATCACTAATATTATGACCTATACCTATTTATGACCTACTAGCTATGCCCCGGGCCTCATTCGCGCGTCCGTATATTCAAACATTCAAACTAAATTCTATAAAATGCTTAGATCATTAAAACAAAATGTAATAGTCAATTTGTTGCTAAGCTCAGTTAGATTAACACAAAACGTTTCATTTCAATCCAACAAGTAGTTTTTGTACGGATAGCAGACAGACAGAAAACAAATTTTCAGAATGATTTTTTTGGTTTGTGTTACTTAAATGCCTAGAGGTAGGTATTCTTCTGTTGTTGTTTTATTATATTAAGTATCATTTTTTATATATTTACTAACGGGAGTTTAAGTTTAAGTGAATGAAATGAAAACAACAGCATTAATTCAATAAACTTTATTTAAAAGATTGAGATTGAAAATTTAAGTACACAACTAAATAATACAGTATAAAATAAAATCATACAATATATGTACTTTAAGTACTAAAGTAATATAAGTACACTGTAATACCACTACTATTTTGCACCGTACATACCTATATAATTAATAAATCGTAGGTGGTTTCTCTAATACCGAATTCGATTTTAAATAAACTTTTACAATGTTTGTAGTAAATTCTTTTTCAGCTTTGTGATGTTATTGATTTCACAATTCTATATTGCGATTATGAATTAAAAGAGAGCTTAATTATAATATCAATAGAACATTAAATAATAAATGCTTATGATTACATCTTACATACATTACACAACCACTCCATTCACTACCTAGTTCAAATAAGCAGTTTTTTACGAATTTTACGGTGAGCAGAACAAATTTAATGCTTTATTATGAATGATGCCAAATGTATTACGTAATACATGTAAATGAATTTATAACAAAAGTAAAATACCTAAATCTAAGGACGGGCATTAATACGAAAATATATATTGCTGCCGAACATTGTATTTGCTTCTACTTGTAGAGCGAAGTAATTATATGGTCAAGAATATAATGGTTAGGGAGCCAGGTGCAAATTTGGTTAATTATTTCCTCTCAAGAGATAATTCGTCAGACGCATCAGAGTATAGTATTATAAAGCCTCGTGAACGTCAGCTGGCGCTCGGTTGGGGGGGTGAGCGGTTGTAGCCTCCCACGCACGTAGGAAAAAAAAATACATTCATTCATTTCCTCTCAGCTAAAAATTTGTCAAATTGTAGCTAACCCAATATCTCAACGAAAAAAAATAATCAGCTGGTTACAACATGGTGTATTATACGTCAGCTGGTGTCTCGAACATGAAAAAAATAAAATTATTTTCCGTGATTTCTTCTCAAACTAAAATTTACCTGATGATAGCTTATATGTAACTGTGGATATATATATAGGTCAGCTGGCTGTATCTGGGTGGAAAAACCGTCAGCTGATACTTTGAAAGTTATTACATAGGAGTTAGACAGAAGCATCTATTGCCAATTTATATGCATCAACTGACTAGGTTTTCCTCGAATTTGCTAGCTGATTTTTTTTTTTTATTTATCGCATCAGTATATTAACAATCAGCTCACAAATTTTCATCTGAGATGAAATGACGTATCTTTAATTATTATCGTTATTTTTAAAAATTCAAGCAACACACGCTAGCATAATATAGACAGTAATAAGGTACTTGGAGGTGGTTAGTTGTGCACATGATTACACTACGTACATTCAGCCACATCGGTAAACATGTTTTTACAAATATTATAAACTGCATTTAAAAATAACTATCATATCATCAAATTCACATAACTACATAAAAGTGTAACAAATATGAAATAACCCACTAAAAACATTAGTTAACTATAATTATTAAAAAAATAATAGTATAATATATAATTAATAAAGTTATTACTTATCTTTTACGGGGACTTATGTTGATGGAATTCCACGTATCTCGATGATTTGTTAATGTCTCATTATATTCGAGACACCAGCTGACGCATAATACACCATGCTGTAACCAGCTGATTATTATTTTTCGTTGAGATATTGGGTTAGCTACAATTTGACAAATTTTTAGCTGAGAGGAAATGAATGAATATACTTTTTTTTCTTACGTGCGTGGGAGGCTACAACCGCTCACCCCCCCAACCGAGCTCCAGCTGACGTTCACGAGGCTTCATAATACTATACTTTGATGCATTTAACTAATTACTGCTTGAGAGGAACTTGGTCATAAAATCTGCTTCTGGCTCCCGGACCATAATATGAAGTAGCAAATAAAATTGCATCAAACTTGATGCGGCAATCTTTATGATAAGACTGTTGATAAGATATACAATATGCAGTGTAGAAATTAAAGAATGATTTAAGAAGCGCCTGCGCTTGATAATCTGTAGCAACTCAAATTATAAAAATATCTAATATGTATATATTTTTTATTAAACATTCAAAACAATATCTAGTAAAGTCAGATACATATTACGTCAATAATTCTACTTCTACTAAAGTGCGTCACACACGGTGAAGATACTATAATATTTTATGTTAAGATACTCTGATATAAAACGTTATAGTATCTTAAGGTATCCGGTATCAGCGTTCTGACCATCATTTTTCTTTTTGTCATTGCGTACTAAGACTCCTGTAGAACCGCCATCCTGTTACAAATGACCCGAAATTTTGTGGGTACCTTATGATACTATAACGTTTTATATTAGAGTATCTTAACATAAAATATTATAGTATCTTCACCGTGTGTGACGCGCTTAATGTCTTACTGTCTACTTAAACACGATACAAGTGTAGGAAAATAACGTACGCCGATGATTTTAACTACAGTAAATACAATTATTAAATATTCACACATAATCATGTAATACTTTTTACCAAGAATATTCGTTACAATGTCCATTTTAAATAGTGACCTTCAAAGTTTATTACAATTATTTCTTAACATCTAGACAAGAAATGCTAATATTAATATTAAGGAAAAACATTTTATCTTATCTAAATATATGGACGATAATTTGGCCACATGTCTTCGATCACGAATACTATCTTAACATGTATCAAGTGTTATGAAATTATACATGGGATGATACATACAGAACGAGTGTATATAGAAAACAAAATATAAAATAAAACTATAAAACATATTCTATTACAATAAATGTCAACATCTTGTTCACTTTGTACCAGAGAATGCGTTCAAACCATAAATGTTTAAAAATAAATAATGGTTTTATGCTTTTTGAACACCTGTGACGTAACCTACCAACATAAATTCTTTATCAAACACAAATACAATAAATATAAAATTATTTATCTTAAAATATGGATTTCAGAGATATAAGTCTTATTTGGAAATATCGATTACGCGATAATGCTCTATCGCTAAAGTATGCATTATTAAAAATGTCAAAGAAAGTAAAATTGTCCCTTTAGGAAATAATGTGAGGGAACATTTAGACGTCATAATAAAAATAAGTCTTAATAGAGGGGGAGAACTTAAACAGGGCTTTTCTACAAGAAAGCTCAGTGATTTAAGCCACTGATGGTCTTCCGTCGAACATTTTATCACTCTCTTCGGCGCTGCTCAAACTGAAAAGAAAATAAATCATATTACATAGGTATTACAATGATAATTATAAAATCGTCTTGAGCAATAAAATCCAGTTAGTGTATTAACATTAACAGGATTCTAATTTGTTCTCACGTTAGCTATAAAGCCTTTTAACAGAGATACTGGATCAATTTAATTTATTTAATTAAATTCCTAATTAATATAGAATAGCAACCAGAAGGAATGTTAAATTATTTACTCATTTTGCACAATATTAAGATGCTTTTTTAAATATATTTGCATTAAATTCTTACTATTACTTCAAACATATAATTCAATTTTAAATACATTTATAAACGTGTACTATCTCTTTGATCGCTTAACAAAAACATTGTTGTTAAGTTGACTTCAGTTCACTGTTCAAGGCGAATAAATCATTATGTTACGCCTATTTTTATAAGTGTAGCAAACTGATCCATCACGTTCAGTGGTTTACGCTAATAAGCAAGTGTTGCTACATTTACCTACATTATATTTTATGATAATATGTACATAATTAATTATTATTTACATTCAACAAATGGTACAACCGTCAGTACAACAGAGTTTATAACCTCACTTGCCTGATTACTTCCGACAATACCCATTTCCTGAGCAGTTGATAATAAAAAGATATAAGAAATCTTATTATAAATTATTCAGCTTCTCACTAAGTACTCATAAATTTAGAATATATTGATAACATTGATATTTTTTATCATAATACTTGAATACATCATCAAAGTTTTTTTTTTTTTTTATAATGAATAGGCAGACGTTTGACCACGATCCCACCTGATGGAAAGCGGCGATGTGGTCTACTTGGATGCACGTCTGCCTAGAAGAAGCCTGTTCACCCTCGCTTTGAAAAGGTCCAGATTGTATTGTGCGGGAAATATGGAGCTAGGGAGAGAGTTCCATTCCTTAGCCGTTTTCATTAAGAAAGATGACTCGAAGCGACGTGTTCTAATAGGAGGGATATCTACAACAAAAGGATGGAATCCCTCGCCACGTCTCGAAGTGCGGTTGAGGAATGGAGATGAAGGGATAAGGTTGTGCAACCCGTACGCACACTCACCGAAATGTAACCTATAAAACACCGAAAGACATGCCACCTCACGACGATGCTCAAGGCTCAAGAGACGAGACTCGACTAGTGAAGGGTTGTTTATTATACGTTTGGCACGTCTTTCGATCGAATCCAAAGCTCCAAGGTGGCATCTAGCTGCGCCTGCCCACAAGTGACTACAATATTCAACACAGGATCGGACTTGAGCTTGGTAGAGATTAAGAAGCTGCCTTGGTGTGAAATATTGTCTAACCTTGTTAAGGATTCCGAGCTTTTTAGCAGCTAGATGGGCCTTGGATTCGATAAACTGCCCGAAGTTGAGTGAGGACGTTAATGTAACACCAAGCAACTCTAGGCAGTCGGTTATTGGTAGAGATACACCGCGGAAAGTCGGAGTATTTGTGAAGGTGCTCCGTTTGGCAGAAAATAAGCACGCCTGGGTTTTTGAAGCATTAAAACCGACTAGATTGGCATCGCCCCAATCGGAGACAGCCCGAAGAGTTCGGTTCAAACGCTCCAACATGTCCTCCCGTAGTAATTCAGTTTCAGCCTTTGATGTGCGGGCACTGGATTTGTAACTCTCGACAATAGTGCTGTCATCTGCATAACTGAATATATTCGGATTAATCATGTCATTTATGTGAAGAAGAAACAGTGTTGCCGAGAGAACGGACCCCTGCGGAACGCCGGCATTGATGGACATTGGCTCTGACGAGCAACCATCTACAACAACACGAATCGACCGGTCCCGCAGAAAGTCAGCAATCCATGTAGTAAGGTTGCTTGGGATGCCGTAAGAGGGTAGCTTGCCTAGAAGGCTATCGTGCCAGACTCTATCGAACGCTTTAGAAATGTCCAAGGAGACCGCAAGTGCCTCCCCGTACCTCTCAACAGCTTCTCCTAAAAGATGCGTCACGTGCACTAAAAGATCGCCAGTAGATCTATTATGGCGGAAACCATACTGATGATCATTCAGCAGATCGTTGGTTTCGAGGTGCGTGAGGAGCCGATTATTCAATATACGCTCCATAGTCTTACAGATTATGGAGGTTATTGAAATAGGTCGGTAGTTGGTGGGGTCTGACCGACTGCCTTTCTTTGGAACAGGCTGCACATTGGCAAGCTTCCAGTTTTTAGGAACAACTCTAGTCGTTAACGAGAGGCGAAACAGACGTGTAAGAACAGGAGATAATTCGGGAGCACAAGTTTTTAAAACGATAGCTGGTATTCCGTCAGGTCCACTGGCTTTATTCTCATCGAGATGACGCAATGTTCTTAAAACTTCCTTGTTTGTGATGCGGATGTCAGGCATATGAACGCCACAATGTTGAATTGTGGGTGGAACAATACTAGGTGGGTTTAGACGAGAGTTGTTGGCAAATAATGAGGCAAAAACATCTGCCTTATCCCTTGCATTATGAGCCAGAGAACCATCGGGTCTCATCAACGGAGGTAGAGTGGGACGACAGAAGTTTGTCTCAAAGTTTGAATTTTTTGCTGCTCAACTTAAAGAATATTCATTTTGCTTCTATAAAGAGTTTTATAATTTTATTGTAACAGTGACAAGGTTAGGTATATAAAATGTATTACCTATTTATACGAAGGTAATGTTAGGTCACTATGCGCATTAAATAATGTTACTAGTTAAGTACCTAGTTGATTTAATAAATAATTAATTTGTAATACCCAAATTACTTCTAGATGAAATATATTTATAGGAGATTTTCGATTCGAAAATCAAAAGTAAACTTCTTCGATATATTATCACATATTAACATAACCATATACTTACCTAGGTAATATAAATTAATCGAGTAAACATTTTTATTGGAAATGTTCATAATATGAATTACGTAAATCATTTCAAGCGCGACAAGAAATTACAGGCATGTTTCCCTCTTAACAAATACTTATTAGAGCGAGGTCAAAGCAGTAGTATATAATAGTTAATATATTCACGATGAGTAATAGTAGTAACTACGTCTTTGAATCAAATAAGACGTTCAAAACAAACAAATATGATCAATTGGTACGAAGTATTCGAGCAGCCATGCTAATCACTTACTAATATAGTAGCGGGTATCGAATGTCGCACACATGATAGTAATTAGTAATTATTCAATACTCTAGGTGTTGAATTTCGTTGGCAAATCGCTCATTCAGTATGCTATTCGATAGCATCATGGTATCCCTTCCGTATATTTGTTTTGCAATTTCCCTCTGGTCACAACCCACAATATTATTTTAATACTACGATATTGAATACAATGACAATAATATGTAGACACATAATATTATAGGCTACTTCAATTCGTCAATAAAGAATTATCTTATAGAAAACTGGAATTGTGAAAAGTAAAGAAAGTTACAAGAAAGCAACATGTTTTTGATAACAGTATTTCTACAATGTTAAAGGTAGGTATTATTAAATAGGAGAGAGTATTATAAAAACATGGGCGACGACTTTCACTCGAGATGTCGAGGGCGATGCAATGCAACAACTAATTTTAAACCACCTAATTTTGAGCCCACGCCTATTGTATGTAGATAAGTAAGTTTCAAAAGGGATTCAATCTTAGAACTAAAAGCAAAAAGAAACGAAAGTTATAAATTAGTATAAATCAAAAGTGTTTAATAAATCTACGCCTACGTAAGTACACGTGCACCCATGCATGAGTAAAGGCCTAGAATCATAGCGATAACTCAATTCAATTGATATTTAACAAATGTGTCACGGAGTAACTACATCGGCATTTTAAATAGACGCAGATGTTTTGACCTTTAAAGGAAACGCCGGTGACAGCATCGCCATTCGCCAGTAATGCAGTTTTTTGATTGTTGCATTGCATGCCATAGTAAAATTAGTTTTAATATCGTTAAATCTGGAAGTTTTTTTGAGCTATACCTAAAGGTCAATGTTTCAGACAAGGACAATACAAGTAAATACTGTCCAACACCAAATAAAGCATTTGGTTTTTACTTCCAACATCGAGTAATTTCGTAAAGTATCGAGCAATTACTTCAAATTGATAGCATTAAGTAAAGGACAGACATAAAATGCCAAGGGAATATTCATGATGTCTTATTTGTGGAAATATTTCCAAGTACTTCTGACCACTATATTTCTAAATTGTAGATTTGAGATGAAATAATTATTAAAGCTCTACTTACTTACTTCATAGATAGTTACCATCGAGGAAATAAACCGAATAGCTGCTCTCTTAGAACGTCTACATGCAGCATTTTTTGTTCTTATATTAACAGCCCTACCTACGTGCACAATAATATAAAAATACCCACCACTCCTTATTGTCCATGAGGTTCCGCATCTCATCATCAGGAGCCGGCGGCGCGTCCCGCACGGGGGCGTACTGCGCGGCGACCAGCGGGTCAGTCGACGGGTTGAGAGCCGTGAGAGCGGCCGCCCCGCTCGCAGGAGCCTCCTTGCCGCCGCCCCAGCGAGCCGACCAGGCCCAACCACCTACGCCTGCACAACCAGTTCCATCAATCACTGAAACCCTAAGCTTCTACACCGAGATAACCAGTTTAATGCATTCGACGCTGCCGCACATAATTTAACCCTAATCTCCTACGCGATTAGAACCAGTTTCTAATGTGTCATACCCACTCATGGCGACCTACGCAAAGCTTATGCGATTTGCGCGGACAGTTGATTTCTATAAATCGTTATGTCTGTTATAGGGAATAGAACTCTTGGTTTATTTTGATAAGAAACGCTTTTAATAAAGATGCTTAAACTTTTGCTCCTTCAGGTTATACCCAATCTTCATAATCTATGTTATTTCTTGTCACAAATAACTTATGCTCATTATGGTTGAGAAGTAAAGCGGGTTGTATACCGTGTCTGAATTCAAACATCGATGCAGAACTTTTTGAGTTTTTGAAGAGACAAACGACCATTTTTATTTGTATAAGATAAATAATATTTTTGGAATACATATTACCTACCTCTATAATAAAATAATATTCAGTAAATATAAATTAATTAAATCACGAACAGACCATTCTGTTAGCTCAGATAAATTTTTAACTTATCGGCGGGCTCACGAACCCGCATTGGAGTGCTAGATTAGCATCGACCTTCCGCCCATACATTTTCCACTTCCTTTGAGACAAAATCGTGATCACAAAACACGTACGGCGTACGTTATAGATTTAACAATGAATAATATACTGCGTAGCGAACTGCTTTATAAATACGGCGCGTTCAAATGGATCATTTAAAAATAGAATTCAAAGAATACCGGAACGATTACTGCGATAACTGGTTAATTTGCCTTTAATAAGAGGGGAATGTTGAGAATGGGTTAACGACGCTAGATACCGGCAAAGCATAGTTGTAGACACAATATGGTACAATTATAATTTGAGAGCTATTCACGTGTACAAATGCATGACTTGGTTTCTTAATTATTATAAAAATTAAAGATTTGCATTACAAATGATCGAATATAAACATACATCACGTATAAAGGTCAAGGCTCTAAGCGAATAACATAACTCGTGTATAAATGTCTATATTTACTAAACCAAACATTTAGTCTAAGATCCGGCTGCAGGATTAGTGCGTTCATCGGTTTTTTGCTGAAAACCGAATTTTTATGTATATTTATAATTAGGAGAATATATATCGACTAGGTTGCCAGTCAAAATTTGGCCGCAAGCATGTTTAATTAAAAATTTTCTAATCGATTTTTGGGAAAAAAATTCGTTCACTTGTTTTTTTGAATAAAATGTAGTCTACATCACGGCAAATGATATAAAGATTCAAAAAAATCACGGTTGCCGCTTCTCACCTGGCCGCAACATCTTGGCAGCCTGGTGCAAACAGGTATGATTTCGATTCATTTTTACGTTCATAACGTACATTTATGAATCATATATCAAATTAAAGCTAATTTTTTTCTATTTATTATCATATATGGTTGCCTAATTAAATCCGGCCGCAAATAAGGGTTGCCGGCTGTTAAAAATTATAAATATTTACGCCTATTAGTACACCGACGCATTCTTTTTATGTATATTTATAATTAGGAGAATATATATCGACTAGGTTGCCAGTCAAAATTTGGCCGCAAGCATGTTTAATTAAAATTTTTCTAATCGATTTTTGGGAAAAAAATTCGTTCACTTGTTTTTTTAATAAAATGTAGTCTACATCACGGCAAATGATATAAAGATTCTAA
Source organism: Colias croceus (assembly GCF_905220415.1). Classification (NCBI taxonomy): domain Eukaryota; kingdom Metazoa; phylum Arthropoda; class Insecta; order Lepidoptera; family Pieridae; genus Colias; species Colias croceus. The sequence continues at coordinate 4,364,617 of NC_059547.1, forward strand.
AAAATCACGGTTGCCGCTTTTCACCTGGCCGCAACATCTTGGCAGCCTGGTGCAAACAGGTATGATTTCGATTCATTTTTACGTTCAAAACGTACATTTATGAATCATATATCAAATTAAAGCTAATTTTTTTCTATTTATTATCATATATGGTTGCCTAATTAAATCCGGCCGCAAATAAGGGTTGCCGGCTGTTAAAGATGTTGAATATTTAAGGTTGAGTGAAAGAAAATATATCGTCCTTTTTATTTTTTATTTAATATAATTAACAGCCGATCCTCTCTTTTTCTCGTTGTTTCGCTGCCGCACGCGAATGCGTCGGTGTACTAATAGGCGTAAATATTTATAATTTTTAACAGCCGGCAACCCTTATTTGCGGCCGGATTTAATTAGGCAACCATATATGATAATAAATAGAAAAAAATTAGCTTTAATTTGATATATGATTCATAAATGTACGTTATGAACGTAAAAATGAATCGAAATCATACCTGTTTGCACCAGGCTGCCAAGATGTTGCGGCCAGGTGAAAAGCGGCAACCGTGATTTTTTTGAATCTTTATATCATTTGCCGTGATGTAGACTACATTTTATTCAAAAAACAAGTGAACGAATTTTTTTCCCAAAAATCGATTAGAAAAATTTTAATTAAACATGCTTGCGGCCAAATTTTGACTGGCAACCTAGTCGATATATATTCTCCTAATTATAAATATACATAAAAATTCGGTTTTCAGCAAAAAACCGATGAACGCACTAATCCTGCAGCCGGATCTCGTACTAATTTACGTTACGGGTGAAATAAAAGAAGGGTAAAGTTCTTCCGTAGCTGTCGAAACACAGAGAGGTTACTGACGAGGAACAGTGACGCACAAAGGCGAAAATGCGTCATATTGAGTATTTATTTTGTTACCTGCAAACAAGCATCCGATGCAAAGAATGACACCACCAGCAATGAGGGCACCGAGACCGTTATCCGTTTCTTGCACTGGTGAATTGGAGTACTGCAAGCCACCAGCAATTAGCAGAGCTAGGCCTGGAAAGAAATCAATAATTAATGTTATTTTACTATTAATGTGCACATTACGAAAGTAAAGATAAGAATTCTAACAGTTTTATTTACAAGTCGTACCTATTTTTTTTAGAAATTTCGACAACCGTAAGTAATCTCTTTTCAGTACTAGTTATACATTTACTTTATAGATTTGGGTATTAAATTAAATAATTCTTGCAGTAAACTACATATTTCTGAAAAAAGCAAAATAGAATGAGATTTAATTTTGTTTCAAAGTTAAGCCCACAGTATGCATACGATACGATGGAAACATAAAATTCAAAAACTGATTCACCTTGGCGGTGTCCCAGTAAACCATGTTTGTGTTAAATAATTCAGTTTAAAAATGTTTAAAATTCAATAATATTGCAATCATACAACAGTATACCAGAATACTTGTGTTTGTCAACCTGAATACAAAAAAATGTATGCACATATTTTATTTATCAACCAAGAAAAGGTACCTTGTCGATTATGTTCTCTAGGCGGAATTTTTTCAATAAAATTTCTATATAAAATGACCATCGTTTGTAAATAATGCCTCCCATATAAAAGTAATAAACACATCTTAGTAAAAACTAAAAATCCTGTAGTCGCAGCTGGAATTGTTAAAGAATTAACTGCAAGACTTAACAAGTAACAAGAAATTACAGACAACAATGACCCAGTTGAAACGCTAAACCTCCCTATTATTTACACTGGCCATCGATTCACCGCCGGATTGACCCTCCTCCAACCAACACTCAAGGTTCACCTCGCATTCAATATTTATGACTACATAATCCGTTTAGATTTTTAAGCAGCATTAAAGAAAAGGGGAATAACTAATAACTTATTGGATTTAGTGCAATATAAAATATCTAGTGTTAGGTTTCTCTACAGTTATTAAAAATCTTTAAATGTGTATTTTTATTGAAGAATCATGCTTTTAAGTTTTAATGATAATTATATTTTGTACTGTACATTTTTGTGAAACAACAACAATATGTAGGTGATACGCGATAAGATGATTTGCAATTTACGCATAAGTAAATCAAAGAATTTATATCGGCAAAATTCTATTAAAATTGAGCTTCAATTAGAATTATTAACTACAGGAAATAAAAAAGTTGGCACATTTTAAAATGGTTATAGGTTAAATATAAAAGGGTCATAGTGGAGTATGAAACTCGGAGCCGAGGCCACAACTGCGTATTGCAGAGCTACTAAGTATGAATTATAGCTATTTTAAAGCAGGAAGATGTTATTATCATACGCCAGAACGGTTTGTTCATTTTTAATAGGATTGTTAATGAGGATTTAATCATTTCCGCAATTACCTAACGTGATTTCGTAAAGTATGACCATTGACCAGTGTGAAGTTATATTATTTTTATCATTGGAGCGACCCGACCCAAATATGATGAACCTTTCATTCATTAAGTATGACAAATCAGCAAGTTGAGAGATACAGAAAGTCAGAAACTGATTGACTCAACGATGTTTGTGTCAGTGGCTATTTAGGATAGGCTAGGATGCATAACATTTGGTCAAAATTTCACTGGCACTATCACTATTTTCATCTATATAAAATGTTAAAAATTTTAAACTGAAGCACTGCATTTGCTTTTTGATGATGTAAACATAAGAGTTCCCTACACATCTCTGAAAAAGGGGAACGAACATTCAGACTTCTCATAAACAAACACAAGACATTTCGTAGTGTTAATGTTACGTAAGCGAAAATTTTAATGGGCCACTTCACTCAAAAAGGGTCTGCTTACATAGCTATTCTTTAAAGGCAGACTATAGGCATCCCTTGAAAAGATGGAGTCAGTTAACGGTTACGATAGCGATTAGCATACGATAGTACAATAAAGTACCAACAGTAGTCATAAAATATGGTGATGTCCGGTGGCGCTTGGTCGGGTCGGTGAGTCATCTCGTGGCCGCGGAGTCGATTATAGTAAGTACGTATGTACACACGTAACCGACTAGACTTGTATTGAGATACATTCACCTGCTTTGCGGTTTTTAGGTTGCGTAGAGATAAATATATTTCAAGATGTGATTCACACTTTAGTAATAATACTCAAGGAACATTAATCGACTCCGTCATACATAACTATGGTCTATTGATTTTCCTTAAATGGGAACTGATTTGATATTATTACGTACATTTTAAGAAACTCACATCATCAAGTATGTAATTTTCTCCTGTGTCCAATTTATTCGTAATATCATTGTTGTCTCCAGTCTCTACTGTGTGTTTTAGGAGGCTTTATTGAGAAGCTTATTTGACTGCAAAAATCAGTCAAAAACCTACACAAGTAAAATTAAATTGTGTATGTCTACTTAACTATTACCAATTTATTATTGTGCAATGTTCAAAACCTTATTTAATTTTTTTCGAATGAATCTTACTGAGACCGATCACTGATCAAAGGCGTCAAGCTTTAAAATTATTATAATATACAGACTTTTCCAGCCCTAATCTGGCTACTAGGTATATTCTTTATTTTCCTTTCATCAGATCGAAAAGGCCACATTCTGTACATATATTTTATCGAAATTGTGAGAGCAGGAAAATAGTTTGAATCCCAAAGATCTAAATACATGTATAATTATTGCTTATCCATAAAAAAAAACTTGTTAAATACATATTCCATAACGACTGGTGTTACAAGGCAGTGCGCGAAGGTCGACAAACTCGTCCAAGTGCGGCGTCGTCACATTTCCGTAACGTACCTTTTACTTCCACAACGATCCTTGGGCGAATATTTAATATTGTTATATATTTATATACCTACAGTTACCATCATTTTGTAGCTTAATAACACCCAGTCACGAAAGCGTTGCTACAAATCACTTAAGCCTTGTTTCCACTTGAGCATGCTCAGGCGAATGAGCGGCTCATTTGGCCGAGCTGCTCAAGTGGAGACGCCTGAGCATGCTCGGGCCGCGCGTGCTCAGACGTCTCCACTTGAGCGGCTCGGCCAAATGAGCCGCTCATTCGCCTGAGCATGCTCAAGTGGAAACAAGGCTTTAGAACTTCTTTCTTTGTATACGAAATGCTTACCCACTTTCCATTCCATTCGGTAAACAACAAAAGTTCAGAAAAACATTAACGGAAACTTTTTTTTACGATAAAGAATGTAACAAACGTAGAGGTCAAGTTTGACGCGTGCTGCACATATGAAAAATAGTCCGTTGAAAGAAATATTATGCTCGAAATCGAAAATCTTTGGAAAATAAAACAAAGACTAGCAAAAGAAATCTTTGTTCTAATTGTTCCAAAAATTTATACATTGAAATATGCAAAAGTAGAGCCATTTTTGCATTTTGCTGTAATATGGGAAAATAATATTTAAAAATATAAGATATCTCTGGGCCTGGCCTGCTAATTGCTATATGTAACTTTAATCAGGGAAGTTATAACTTGTAGACAATCGCCCATTATCTATTGAAAGAGCAAATTTCTATGTAGGTACATAAATCACTTCTTTGAATTGCAAAATGTTGCTATGTCTTTACATAAATATACAGGTTTGTTCTACAGTTCTAGACTAATTTTATTACACTAGTTAATTAGTTAATTAATGATATTTAAACTAATGAGTATATTTATTATATTGAAATGCAATATAACATGACTAATACGGTTAAAAAATCATTGCAGTTCATAGAAAAAAAATTGGATTGTGTTGACAACTTATTTAATTCCAAATTGTATACTTTACTTATTTAATGGTAATAAATGTAAAATATGATACTACGAATTGTCGACGTTCGGAATGCTCTCAGAAAATGTGTATTTATGTATGTATAATATTATTTTGTACCTTGTATTAATTTTTGCTTGGTAAAATGTTACAGCAATATACTGTTTTTACAAAGAGTGAAGTCCCATGTCCCCTGAGGCAGATGCATTATTCATACATCTGTTTCATTGATCGCTTTTGCTTTATTAGGTGATCAGATTTTTTTTTTCAATGCATTGAGCATTATGTTCAATTTAAAGTTAAATTTAAATTTTATTGAACCACTGTTTGAACTTCAAACAGTGGTTCAATAAAATTTAAATTTGAACATAATGCTCAATGCATTGAAAAAAATTTAAATCGATGCAAAATCAATGTTTTGTATATCAACTGCCCATGGAGAAAATGAAATGCAGGAGAAGGGAAATGATGCGCGAAATATTATTATTATCTGCGTTGTAGGACTGAGTTACGAAAACTATAATTATTCCAAATATTCTTTTGAAATATACTCATTTACAAGTTTATGCTTCATTTGCAACAGGTTTTACACATTTCGTATGTCATACGCAAAACCAGTTTTATTGTTAACCGAATATGCTTGTTATCAAAATTAAAGGTGAACCGACCCTAATACTGACCTGTCTTTCTTGAAATTTACTTCCTTGTTGAATATATAATTTATTTATTTATTTAACACTCCATTTTATATAAAATTTTTATTATGAACATAGATAAAAAGTATGTTCTGTAAAATTCATATCTATAATATAAAAATAAATCACAAAATGTGTTGGTAAGCGCATAACTCGAGAACGGCTGAACCGATTTCGATAATTCTTTTTTTATTATATTCCTTGAAGTACGAGGATGGTTCTTATGGAGAGAAAACGTAAACATGTACCACGGGCGAAGCCGGGGCGGACCGCTAGTATATAATTATAAATAGCAGTTGATGCAGTGAAAACTCAATAATGTTCAAAACCACTTTTGAGTGCAAAAATCAGTCTACAATGTTTTTGATAGGCAATGAGTTTCGACACACGACTATAACACAGTGATAAGGCTTGCACTTAGCATGCTTTTTCCGTTTATGGATACAAGTGCTAGGCTAGTGCTAGTGCTCGCTCAATCAAAATACACTTATTAGCGTAGAAATTGTGAATGTTTAGTGCAAATTTGGGTCAGTTTGCACTACAAAGCTCAAATACCGCAAGACTAATATCTGATGATATCTCAAACTTTATAAAAAAATATCAGTTACTTATATACAGATATTATTTATGATGAGGTTTATTGTTACGATTGTTGCCTAATAATATTTCAAATAATTTCGAAAATTTGTTTCTTCTAAAAAAAACTACCAGGTTTCTTGCTAGACAATGCTGCTTAGGCATTAAGGCCATCTCTTGTACACACAGTGCCTTTTTTGTAATATTGTTTTGTTTAAGTTTAAAAATAAGAAATTATTTAAATAATTAAAAATCTACATTGGTTTTACTACATTTCATATTTGTAGTATAGTACCATAGCATAGGTGCAATATGAGCCAGGTACAACTAGAAAATATATTTACAGTAGAATTCTTTTATTATGACTCCGGTTATATTGACCAACCGCTTATTATGACGTATTACACAGCAACATTTGGTTTTCATATAAAATTCTTAATAAAAGTCGGATAAAATGACTTCGTTTATATAGACATATCGTTGATTGTGACCAATTTTTAATGAATTGTCCGGTTATAGTTTATACTGACCGAAATGAATTCTAAAACTTTCAACACTAATTTCTCTTTGAGAAAATTGTGATATCCGACAACACTTTTTTTGTTTGTTTGTTTTGAGTCTCAACGTGTAGGCATCTCTATTTTGTTTCTCTGTATTAAACTAACAAAAACAGGAGACTATTTATTTTCTACAAAATGCTTTGTATGACGTCCGTTTAATATGACATGTTTGATATTCCCCTTCAATGTAATAAATAATAATAAACGGATTCCACTGTAATTTTAGCAAAATTAACTTGCTGGTGTTTATTATAGCTATCAAATTATTATTAATTTTATATTTTCCCACTCACATATTAATACTTTTAGTATGTTAAACATTTTCTTGAATGAAAAATATCTTGTAACAAAATAACTTAGTGTGGTAGTACCTACCTCTCTAGAATTCAATATTAATTTTACTGGCTAACCACATTGTGGTTTGGTGTAAATTCTATACCTTTATGTTTTATTATGACTAACTAATTAGGTAATTTATACAGAAATATAATGTTAAGTATATTATCCTCTTTTTTATATGTAATACCTTAAAAAATTAATATGTATATAAAATGTAATACAAGTCTCGTGGACTGATCTGTGAAAAATACAAAATGAATAGAGAAATGAATTTTATACAGCCTTATACTACTTTTTGTATCAAACATACATAGAAAAACACAAAGGTTTCATGTCTATAAATTAAGATTTAGATATTTAGTTAAACAGAAGAGTGCTTGATATGGATATCAAAAATTAATTCATAGTTTGATCATGGATCATCCTTATATATTCTCTCATGATATTGTACCACAGGCAAAGTCAGGATGCACTTCAAATGGATTAAGTTTTATTTAACAAATCATTGATACAAATTCAAAATATAGGCAAAATGTATTAAAAGTGTTTCTAAGAAATTTGAACTTAATTTGATGTTCTTTATTGAGTAATAATTTTATAATAGGATAAAAATATCCAATAACCCATAATTTCGTTGTGTTTTTAAATGAATAAAATATATATATTTTTTTAATAGTTTTATACTCACCAATAATAAAGAGTGTGCTTCCCAGTAGACATAGCGCCAGCCTTATACAGAGAGCCCGGTTCAGGGTACTTGTCACTCTCCGTGAGAAGTAGCTGATTGGGCAATTCCATCGCTGATCTGTTGGTTGCTGCTCATAGGTTACAGTGGTAGGTTGGTATACGGCACTCGTCGGCATTGTGGTGGATTTTTCAACAAATTTTATAACTATTCACATTAACACATACATCACAGAATTAAAAATACCTATATTCAAAATCAAATGACGTATTCGAAGCAGTAATTTTTCAACAGGAATGAAAAAAACACTTGCTCCTAAAACGAGTTCTGTTGAAAGGCGACACTGACTATATACGGATACGCTTAGCAAACGATACAACAATATTGTTATTTATTGTATCTTTGTGATTTATCCGCTATTCAGTGTTTACGCGTTTTATTGCAGTGCGCCCGATGTACATCACAATGCACATCAACGTCGAATGTCGATTCACGATTGGTCCGATCTGTGGGATTGGTCTATGGGTTTGACGCACAGATAACTATATATTAGTCAGAGAGTTTGACGTTTCCTTTTGTTAAGATACTTCACAGAAGCTTCAGAGCGTTTTCACATTATCCGATCCGATATCGGATATCGGAAGCCGATAGCCGATATCCGATATCGGACACAATTTGCCCTTTCACATTCAAACTCAAACTCAAACATTTATTTATTCAATTAGACTTCTTCGAGAAGCACTTTTGAAACGTCAATACATATTTTTAACATTTACCACCGATTCGGAAAGCAGTATCTATGGAGAAGAATCGGCAAGAAACTCCATAGTTGCTCTTTTAAATCATTTCAGTATTACAATTTAATTTTACAAAATATGTAAGTAACTGTACGTATATATCATAATATGCCAAAGAACTGTCCTTGGTTTGTACGCGACAACCCTCCATGGGTTTTTATCTTCCATATATTCCTTAATGCTGTAATAGGCTCTCTGAACTAATACGTTTTTTACATAATTTTTAAATTTAGCACTACTAAACTCTTTAATACTATGAGGAATTCTGTTGTAAAAAAGTATACCTTGGCCCATAAATGAATTTTTAACTTTAGCTAACCGGTAAAATGGCATTTCAATTTTATTTCGGTTCCTTGTGCCATAACGGTGTCTATCTCCTACTCTTGTGTGTAAGTCTGCGTTTTTGTGTACATATAAAATATTATTAAATATATACTGTGATGGTACTGTGAGGATACCAGTATTCTTAAAGAGATCTCTTAGTGAGTCCCTAGCACGTAAATTATATATAGAGCGTATGGCTCTTTTCTGTAATATAAATATAGTTTCTATATCTGCAGCCCTGCCCCATAGCAGAATTCCATAGGACATAATGCTATGAAAGTAGCTAAAATAAACCAATCTAGCCGTGTCTTCATCGGTGAGATGCCTTATTCTTCGAACTGCATATGCAGCTGAACTAAGCTTAGCAGCGGTGGTGGCAACATGGGCCCCCCATTGTAGCTTCTCATCTAGTGTCAAACCAAGAAAAACAGTAGAATCCACAGGGTATAATACCTCCCCGTTTAAAATAATATCCCTTTTCACCTTTTTTACATTTGGAAGGATAAATTCAACACAATTTGTTTTTTTTGCATTTAATAATAAATTATTAGCAGTGAACCATTTGGATATGCGTAAAAGAGCAGAGTTTACTTCGTCAACATTTGTGTCATGTCTATCCACATTAAATATTAATGAGGTATCATCTGCAAACAGTACTATTTCACACATATCCTGCAAATAATAAGGTAGGTCATTAATATATACTAAGAACAAAAACGGTCCTAAGATAGATCCCTGCGGAACACCTATGTTAATCGGCGCACCGCGAGATTTCTCTCCATTAACAACAACGGTTTGTACCCTGTTCTGAAGATATGAAGCTATGAGGTCCTGAGATAAACCTTTAATACCATAAAAATTTAGTTTCCGTAATAGAGTGGTATGTTCTACACAGTCAAAAGCCTTAGAAAGGTCGCAGAATATCCCCCATTATCCGATAATATCGTCCCGATATCATGAGTGTTGCCAGAAACTGGAAAAGTAGATATATGGGGAATTAAAAAAAACAGTGGATGCATTTGTGTTACAAAAAATAAACTTTATTTTAAATGAAATAAATAGTAATAAATAAACTGATGTTTTTCAATCTGCTGACTGCGGAGTATGGATTTGTACCCTCTGCAGAGTCAGAATCTAGTTTCAATATTCAATTTCATTGTGAGGCTTGTTTTTTTTATATGCTGTTTTTCTTTTTTTATTAATAGAACATGTTGTGTAGTCGTAGTTAATTTTAGAACTTTTTTATATTAAATCATGTACGACTGTTATGTTCTTATAAAAATAAAATAAAATAAAATTCAACTCAGTATTAAAGCGACGAAACTGGCAAATACAAATTCAAATTACATTTACAAATGTAGGTGCTGTTATTACAATTTTATAGTGCTAATATGTACATTCTACCTAATATCTGGGGGTGCAAATATTTAAACAGAAATAAATTAAACTAAACTAATTCACAGTCACAGATTCCGCAATGTACGTAGTACCACAGACTAATAATAATATAGCCATGACAACCTAAGAGCAATAAACCTATAGAGTTCTTATATTGAGACCGTAGACAGAGAAACTAATAGACAAAGGTACTCTGTAACCGCGACTGAGACAAAGATAGTTTGTCAATGTATAAGTTGAATGTTGCCACAGTATCCGAGCTCCCGGATGTTTTGGAAAGGGTAAATATTTTTAGGAGCAATTAAATAAAACCAGATAAGAGATTTTTCTTTTGTCTTTATAATCAATTTAGTAGATACAAAAAAATATAAGCAAATTGATTATTGATGACAAAACAATGTTAATTTCGTGTACACATTTCTTACTTTTTCATTGGCTTGTTCATATTTTACAATATTTTGTGAGAATCCAATCTTTTCTCCCACTTCGATCCATTAATTACGTAGGTCTGGATCATCTGGAAACAAATCGATAAACATAGGTTAATAATAATTAATGCTCGTAGGTAGTTCAGGTTCTCTAAAATTATAAGTGTAATTTTATGTCAATCACAATTATTACTATAAGAAATAATAAATTAAAATATGTTTTCGATGCCGAAGTCTTCCCGAAACACTGGGTTATTATGGGCTTTCATATTCATTTACTTTCGAGTTTCGCCATATTGTCAAATCAATATTTTTTTATTGATGATCGGGGTATTATTTTTCCCGACACTGGCAACACTTACTTGTTGATGTTTATAGGTTATTGAATATAAAAATCGATATTACGCTAATATTTTCCTTGTTTTAACGCGACTTGTTGTTACTTTAGGCTAAAGTATAAATAATCATCACTGAGAAACTATAAATAAGGACAATAAAGTCGTACTTACGCGTGAAAAGACACACCCGCAATTTTCTTCTCACTATCGCTTATACATGCAATAACACGACAACGCACCATTCTTTTTACTTCGATGTCTATATTAAGATAATTTCACCGTCTTTTCAATGTACTCGTATCGATTTTTTACTAAATAATATCCAAAATTCGAACACCAATCACGATGAAGGCACGAACTGTCAAAGTTTGTTTCGCAACTCAAGTTGCTGATCTTGAAAAACAGGTTACACACTAAGGGACAAAAAATTGGGTATTTGTGTCTTTGTCTTATGCATTTGTTATGGTATTTTCGCTCTCTTTCTTGTGTAAGTGAGAAAGGTATCGTCATTGGGTCTATTAGTTACTCTGTCTACGATTGAGACAGAACAAAATACATATTTTCTAATCTACTTACTCTTAGTCAATAACAGCATAAGCCAGATTGAGATAGCGATAGAGTATCTGCACTGTTTTCAAACGTAGCGCGCCGGCAGTCAGTTTGTTTTCCAACCAGCTGGTGGGCTCAGTGTGTCAAGTGTTTTTAACGAAATATTTAGAAAATATAAAGTGTACAGTGTTTCTTTTTATTTGTCAGTGTGCTAAAATAACTATTGTATGTTTATCAACCGGCTATCACTAGTCGAATGGGAGTTTTGGATAAAAACAATGTGCAAATATCTTTCCATCGGTAAGTGATTTTCAGCAAATTGATAAATATTTATGTTTTAAACCTATTTGAAGGTTTTATCAAGCGCTTTTTTGTAATTTTATGTTGTAACTGTAACATTTACCCACTTTATGGGGTTGTGGAATATAGAATAATGAAATAATTTTTAAAAAATGTCACAATAATATCACGTTTGACATTTTGTTTACCACCGTAGTGTTGTAACACATCTAGCGTATATTATCGATTTATGACAAAAAATCTATTTCATATTAACGTTGATTTATTTATTTTGTTTCTTATATCAGATTTATATTATGTAGTTGTTGTTGCAAATAATAGATGTAAATTTTTTACCGCAGGAAAATAAAACGGCCACGTGGTTGTTTTATTTGCCTTATGTGTTTTAGTTTTCGTTTGTTGTTTATTAATTTCTCTTTCAGATTATTAATGAATTCATTTTGTTTTAGATTTCCAGAGCTAAATAAAAAATGGGTATAAAACATGAGACATGAGTTGATTGGACGCCGCCACAATTTGCAATATTGTGTTCACTGCATTTCGAGCCTACGTGTTATCAAGATGGATACTCTAGAAGAATTGTGCAATCTTACGCTTACGTTTTTTTTTTGTTCCTGTAGATAATAAATACATTTGATTAAAGAGAGTGAATTTTTATTTTGAAATTTTTTACACATAAGTTACCTACTTTAAATGTGTAACTATGTGAAAATTAAACGGTTGATTAAATGACAGTTCTCATAGATGAGAAACTACTATTGAAATACATACTTAATATACATGCGTTTTCAAAGAAAAACCCGCATAGTTCCCATTCCTGTTGGATTTACGGGATCAAAAGTAATTTTTCCAAATTTCATTGTAATCGGTTTAGTAGTATTCGCGTGAAAGAGTAACAAACATTCATCCTCACAAACTTTCGCTTTATTAGTAGGATGTAAGGAAAATGTTTTCATTAAGACTGTCCTTTTATTAACTTGTTAAAATGCTGCATGATTCCTTCATGCTGACTGTGCCTTTCTCCTCACTCCTTTAACTTTATCATCATTTCCTTCTTTATTTTAAATTACATTTCAAGTTTTAAAATTTCTTTTATAATATACTAGCTTTCCGCCCGCGTTTTTAAAGAAAATCCTGCACAGTTCCCGTTCACGTGGGATTTCCGGGATAAAACCTAACCTATGTGTGTATGTACAAAATTTCATTGTAATCGGTTCCGCAGTGAAAGAATAACATCCATTCTCGCATAATTTCGCATTTATTATATACAAATAATGTATTCAACTGAAATTAATAATTATAAGTTTTGTTTTTTTTTATTTATTATTTCTCGAATCCGTAAATGCAAAATACATTCACGATTTTATCGATTGAAGCACATCCCATCACTATCACCTTCTATCTATCTAAATACGTACCTATAGTAAAAATGGTGCCATGACTATGTTGAAACGTAGCTTGTTGTCTATAGCTGTCTCATTCTTTCATACGACGTTTTCTTTAGATAGAGAGAAACAAATATATGTAAATTGTATACGCTCGATACAAGTACTCTATAGGTTTATTGCTCTTAGATGACAACCAAAATAGTAAACAAGCTCAAAAGTCGCCGCCAGTGGGCCGTTAAAGGCCCTACTCACGGTTCAACACAACCAACAATCTGCTGAAACAATTTGTTGCAGTCGCGACACAAGTCGCGATTGAGCGTTCTCTACTCACGATTCATCCAACCCTCAATCTGATGACACAATTTCATTCCGCGATTGCTTGCCACAACGTGTGCACGTCACGTTGATGCCTGGCCTGATGCTAAACCTCAACGCAATAATACGCATTATTAATGGATATACTAATTTATGAAATATCGATTAAAGTGAATTAATCGATACGGATTTGAAACATTTGTCAATCGAATTTATTAATTTATGATGATTTTTATTCACAAGTAATCAATGCATTCGATTCTAGATGTCAGATTTCGATTTTTAGAGTAACGTCTCTGGTATTTAAAAAGAAAAAAGGTTTATTGACACAAAATTGTAGCGACGTCAGTTGTTCAATTCAGAAATTGTTTATTATGTTTAGTATGGTTTATCAGTAAAATGAAATCTTAAAATTACTTGTATCGGTGATTATTATTATAAATATGTAATCGTAATTGAAAAAAGTTAAGCAAATGTGCAGTTCTAACAAAACGAAATATCATGTTATTCTATGTCGTCGTTACTAGGTTACGTTGTTGAATTTTGTTAAACTGTCAAATGTTGCCTATTAAAATGGCTCTATTATAAGATGATCGATTGAGTTACTTTTAAACTGTAATTTTACGTATAAATTATGAGAGCTTTCATAATTATATTTATCTACAACGCACCCATTTTACAATACAAGTCTACAATTAAACTAGAGCCGCATTTATTTTTGAACATACTGTATAGTAAAATTGCATGAGTGTGAGTACTGTGAAGATGCAGAAGATGGTATAACAAGGATCAGACGAAAAAAAAAAAAAAACAAATGAGACAGTTATTGTGCAAAAATATTATATTTTCCTTTATGCTACATCATACTAGCTATTAAATAATATTTCATATCACTAACAGTCATACAACACTACTTAACATTACATTATCATCATTATTATACACATAAAAGGCACTCATCCTTGTTATAAATATTGTATTAAAAGCAATGTATCTTACATATTTCATTGATTCTTGAATATTGATAGGCATTATTTGATTTTTCTGGAATATTACAACATAAATCATACTATTCAATAAAATATACAAATAAACATAATATTATAATGAATGTAATGTAAGGCACCTGAAGCATATGTACTTTTTCTTCTCATTCTAATTCTTTTAACATAGTATTGCTGGTCTGCTTTGTACTAAACAATAAACATTTATTTACAAGATATAATACAACTAAATATATAGAAATGTCTAAATTATTTATGGAAATCTTAAATCACGGCTAATATTTTAGATGGTTTATATTGTTTTATTGCCAGGGTAACATACGGACATCACAAATACATCTTTTCTAAATAAATATACTTTTTATAAAATGAAATTGAAGTATAAAATAAAACAGCATTAATTTCATTAGCTTTTCAAATAAGAAAAAAAAAACGCGTGTAAATTGCGTTATTGTATAAGTTTTTATATTCAAGACCAGGCGCAATTGATTCGACATACATTAATTCTATTTTTTACTATGCATTGAGATAATAACTATAATGCTAGATTACTTTAACATTAGTTAGAATTATTATGTTGAACTTTAACTATGAATATGCGGATATTTTTGTGTTAATTCGGTTAACTATCCATAAATAACACCTAAATTATATCTTAAAATTAAGGGGAAAATTCGAATCTTACAACTATGTCAATTGTATGTAATTATGTATACTTATTTGAGCGTGTGTAAAATATTATAAATTGTGCAAGAATATGCCATTTCATGTTGTGTGTGTTGGATATAAAAGAGCCAATAAAATTACTCATGCAAAAATTGCAAATAATTAAACCAATCCTACATCCTCATTGACTCATAAAATGAGTCGATACATATCAAACTCCGGTAAGTCCATTCTAACAGAAATGTGGGAATCGAGGTATTTTTAATAACTTAAAAAAACAATATGTTTGGACCTTTATAATTTATGACGGAAATAATATAATACATTAGAATTATTTTTACGAAGAAAAAGAAATGTATTACTTGATGATTATGCCACAAAATTAGATTTAAATCTGGACATACAGGCGTTTGATATGTACCAGCAAAACTTACCGGGTTTTGAAAAACATCGTCTTGGACTTACAGGAATTTGAAAAATCTCTAATGGACTTACAGGGATTTGATAGAACTCAGTTTTGGGACGTACTGAGGTGGTGGAAATGGGTAGATAGTTCGTCGCGTTATAAGTATTGGACATTAAAATAAAATATGTAAATTAAAAGATACAAATTATTATTATTTTTACCTTTTTCATCCCACTACTGGGCAAAGAGAGGGGTCAAAAAATCAAAACGGTTGAAAAAATCTCAGTACGGCCCTGGGCTTCATGGCTGGGAATAACTACTGTGCGTGTGCTGTGCGTCTAGTTTCATTTATCTTTTAGCTGTTTTCTGAGCCTTGTCTGTTTAAGCTTTTAGTATTGTTTTTTTCCTTGCTTTGTCTAGAACCACCACCTCTATAGTAAAACTGTTTTCTTCCATCATTTATCAATTAAAACGATTTATAAGCATTGGTCACACGTGTTAGCTTCAACGAAATTGAGAGAAATGGCAGCCGTTTTAGTGCCATACTGAGCTGTGATTGGTCGAAATGGACTTACCTGAGTTTGATAAACCACTGTCCACGGACATACCGGAGTTTGAAAAAAAACATTTACTTTAAACCTTATTTTAATAGAGATACGATTGACTTACCTAACTTTGAAAAGTACAGACTGGTTTAGTTTTACAATTCAAAATTGGCGCCATTGCTATCTCAATTTTGGCGGGGAGTGGACTTACCGGAGTTTGATATGTATCGACTCAAATATAGTATGGTTAGAGTATTCTAAGACTGATTTTATATACACATTTTATGTTACTAATTGGAAGAGCTCAAATACTTTTGCTATCATTAAACATCGGTTAAAAAATTCGGCTACATTTTAAAAACAGTAAATAATAACATAATAATTATACATACATATTTGTACCGTCACAGATAAATTAGCATCACAAAAGCAGGTAATTCCAATTTGAGAACTCAGTATTTCCATTAATTTGTAAAGTAATTTCTGTCATGTTTCAACATTCCCTAACCTGTCAGTCTCACGAATATTTTAAAGAAAAATTAATTGCGCACGTAAATATTTATAAATATAAGATAACTTCGTATATAAGTATCTATATCATTCAACGGCGAACCCGGCTGTTTCGAGAACGGCCTGTTTCAGCTTATCGTGTAGTTTTTCTTTAGTGGGATACGGGGGAAGATCGAGACGATTGAAGCACGTGTGCGCTTTGGGTAGTGAGTCTGGCGTGGCATCTGCAACCAGGTGGAGTGTGAACAGGCGGGGAGCGGCCGCGCCCGTCGAGCCTTGCAGCGCTCTGAAGCCAGCGAGCGGCACGCGCCGGGAGCCGGTAACGAACTGCAGTAGTCTCGCGCGCATTTCCGCGTCAAACTCTTCGACGATCTCCCAGAACCAGTTGACGATCGGCGCGTCCGGGTTCACGTGTTTGAGGCGCGTGTGTCGCTTCCAGTCGGCCGGGTCGAGGTCGGCTCGCCCGGCCAGCAGCGGCTGCAGGTCTCTCGGAGACAGCGGCCTGAGTAACTGGGGAGGAATGATGTCAGCTAGACCTCTTTGCAACGCTAGCCACTGCCGCTCCGCGCCCCGTGTGAAGCGGTGCGCGACGTACAGACGCACGTAGTCCCGTTTGTTGTTATCCGTTACCGTTTCGTTGGTGCCGCCCGGCCTCAGTTCGACGCTGCGAACTGCTCCAAACGAAGAACATTCTACAGCAAACGTTGTATCGATTACACCAGCTATGCTGTTTTCTCTGAAAGCGCAAAATATTTTCTAGTTAGATATGTGATGTGATAATAATATAAAATACTATATAGAGCTTTTTAGTTATACATTTTTCGACTTTCATTTGTTTGATTAAACAATTAAAAAAATCAGTTTTTTATTTTAAACTCACAACATCCAAGAAAGCGAGCGGTGTAATTCCGGGTCCACATCTCGAATATCCCTCAATGTTATGGGTCGTCCCAATAGCTGTTTATAAAATGGTGCGGTAAAGGCGGCGTCTAACTGGTGCCCGTGGAATAACGCCACGCCTAGAATACGACCCGCAAAATGGAAGTATGACAAGTGCTCTGGGTTTACCTGGAATTTGATATAAATTAAGAATATTATAGACACAATAGGCATAATATAACTTTAAATAGTCAGGTTCAAATTCTATAGATTTTATATAATAAAATGAATATTATATTAATAAATCACATTGAGTGTATTTAAAACCATCTAATAGATAATAAACATCTATAATAAAACTAGAAGCTCTAGACAACAATAAAACGTTAATGATATCCTAACATACCCCAGAATCAGCATTAATCTGCAGCGCATATCGGTCATCACCAGCATTGGCGTATTGGAACAAGCCATACTGCGGGTTGAACAGTTCCCGTCCCAATAGATGCAGCCATTCCCTCGCAACACCGCCATAGTCCAACCCCTCCTCCCCGCGGAACTTGACGAGCAATCGCTTTCGTAACTCCTTGCCGCGTAGTTTCATCACGAGACGGTACGATTCTTCTAGTACTTCGTTACGTGAAACCTGAGGAAGTACAATATTAATTGTATAAAATAATATTAAATTTATTCGCATGAAACTAATTCAAAACTAACACAAAATATCGACTTGGGATAATAATAGGAATGACAAATGCTAATGTATGTGCAAACAAAATATGTATAGTATTTTTAACACGATTTAAATGTAAATTTTCCTAGAATCTATATTTTTTATTTATAGTTTTACTAGTTTACCGCCCGCGGCTTCGCCCGCTTTGTCTAAAACCTAATAAATTATATACTAAAACCTTCCTCTTGAATCACTCTATCTATTAAAAAAAACCGCATCAAAATCCGTTGCGTAGTTTTAAAGATTTAAGCATACAAAGGGGCATAGGGGTAGCGACTTTGTTTTATACAAATTATATATTCGTAAATTTTAGTAAGATTATATTTCTAAAATCCTATGTCCCACCTCAATTCGACAGTGTCCAGTCTGCGGCTGCAACGCTTGCAGCTCAGCTCGCAGCACTCTTGCCTTGGCGGCGAGGTCCCGCTTGTACTTCGGTAGAGCGTCCGCGTCCACCGGCTCACTTGCAGGCGTGGGCGGTGCGGTTGTAGGCGCGTTAGGGGGTTGGTTCGTTTCTAGAGGCGGTGTCTGTGAATAATGTACAAGTATTATGAATTTAGTTTAGATATTAATGCTGTATAACAGACAATACATACATGTAAGAAATAATATTTGTATATGTGATTTAATGAACAAGGATGGATTTAGTTTAGATATTAACGCACTGTATAATATGCAATGTACATACATACATAAAAAATTACATATATTTATATAAGTCATTGAAATATGTGGTGCGGTTTTAGAGGTCAACGAAGTTTGATCTCGCCGAGTGGCAAAAGGAGATACCACAGTTCCGTATTTTTTACTCACAAGCTAAACCTTTGTGTGTTGTGTCTATCATAAAAAATATTCAATAAAGTATTTGTAGTCTATAAGTTTGTACATAGTGTAACTAAAACTGGTATTTTATATCGCTTACCATTATTCTATGGCAATTGCCATAATTTATGTTTAGAAAAAAAAAAAGAGTGTGTATACTTATGTACACGCGTTAGAAGTTATACTTCTTTGGCGTATGGAAAAAAATACTAGAATATATATAACATAGTTATCAATTTTCATACCACCTAGAACTAACTTCATGCTGTTAAATTTAGGTGTCGGTGTGCGCGCGCATCGTAAAAATTCACTCTCATCTTTTTTTTTCCATCGCGCCAATAGAAGTATAACTTCAAAAAAACGAAAAATTTGTGACAAACGACTTGCGCATATCTAACAACGTGCTGGGGACAGCATTTTTTGGTGAAATAGTGTATGCTACTTACCAGTCGGGCGGAGAGCGCAAGGCGGGGGTCAGTGAACTGCGTGGTGCGATTATTGTGATCCACAAAGTACCACCGGCCGGAAAGTGCGTGTCTCATCTCCCAGCCGGGCGGTAGCGGGCCGGAAGCCGCGGCACAGTGGCGCAGAAGTGTTGTGATGTTATAGTACTCGTGAGTGTGTTACTAACCAGTCGGGCGGAGAGGGCAAGGCGGGGGTCAGTGAACTGCGTGGTGCGATTGTTGTGATCCACAAAGTACGGGCGGCCCGAGGGCGCGTGCCGCATCTCCCAGCCGGGCGGCAGCGGGCCGGCGGCCGCAGCACAGTGGCGCAGGTGCTGCGGCACGCGCGGGTCGTGCCACGTCGACGCGCCCGTCATGCTGTTGTAGAAGTACACCTGCCCCTGCGCTGTGGTGCGCATCTCTGGAATATGCACGGTTCATGTTTAAGCTGCTAATAATAAAATAATGCAGGAATTATCCTATGATAATTACTACTAATGTTGCTAAGATTTTTTTTTATTGCCAGCAAAAGAGCAGGCTACTCGCTTGATTGATTGATGACTATTTGCAGCATGAGAAACACTGCAAACATATAACAGGCTTTGAGGTGGGTGATACACTTGAATAAATTGGATATATTTGTTCAAAATGTATAACCTCTATTTTAATATGTAACAGCTGTGTGAAAATTTATGACTTAATAAAAATATAAAATCAATAATCATTCCACGATTACCGTTAATAAACGTAACATTTCTTTATTCATTTTTAATAATAATAAATAACCAAATAGCTTACCATAACCAGGTGGTAGATCAGTCGCCGCTACGGGTGCAGGCGCAGGGCTGGCGGCAGCGGGCGGTGACGAAGGCGGTGCCACCGCACGTGACCGCACTGCTGTTTGCGGCTGCGGTTCAGGGCTATACAGACAACAACAAACATTATATTTAATATTTTCTAGTGTTATTATCCCGTCCGACTAGGGCCCTTCCGGCCTCCTCCACTCAAGCGACAGCCAAAGCCGAGGTTCGAGATCCCCGTCAAGGGGGGACGCCCTTGCGCATGTCGCTACCAGGGTGAACCTTCAGTTCACCCCCGCGTCCGCGTTAAAATGTAAAGCCCTTCTGGCTAACATTGAGAGACACCACAAAAAAAAGAAGTTTTTATACACTTATAAATTAAAGATTTTTTAACGGATTTTAAACGCAACTTTGCAGCCAGCGTGGTCAGTCTCCCCGTGACTACGCTCGCTGCAAAGTGCGCGAAACGTCGGGAATATAATATAATGAAAAATCGCGTTTAAAATCCGTTATAAATCTTTTATTTCTAAACAAAATCTTTTATTGTTAACCTTGCTTATAAAAAATCACTCGACGTTACCTACAATGCCATAATCAAATTCTATAGTCCCAAAGTAACCTTGCATTATGGTAATTAGACAATTAATATACAACTCACATCTTTTTCTAATATTTATATTGTATATGTTACATTGCAGAATAAACATATTATACCAGATAGGGTACAAACTCACAAACCTTTTCTCATTACTACTATACAACATATTTATTTTAATGAAAAATAGGCACTTTATGCATGATGACACATCACACAATATTATGTTTCTATTTATAATTGCACTTGCATCATAAAGTTTGTCATTTTTATTCTAACAATAGCCACGCATGAAGATAATGTATAGTAAAATATGAATTCAATTATCATTAAGCATCATTTTAATTGGAATAAAA
Organism: Colias croceus; assembly: GCF_905220415.1. Classification (NCBI taxonomy): domain Eukaryota; kingdom Metazoa; phylum Arthropoda; class Insecta; order Lepidoptera; family Pieridae; genus Colias; species Colias croceus. The sequence continues at coordinate 4,385,823 of NC_059547.1, forward strand.
ACTAAATTTTTCTATTTTAATGTTCTGTTATGAATTGTACTGCTAATAAATGTAATATTATTATATAACTTCCTAGCAATCACTTTAATAAACTCACCACAAAGATATGGAATTTCCATGGCTAACATCGGTCTCAGATATTGGAGATGCCGGTGATACAGGTGTGGAAGGCGTGACTGGTGATGAGGGGCTCACAGGAGCGGGTGACGGAGATGCTGGCGGTGGAGAGGGCTGCGGGCTCGTTGTGGGCTCTGGACTCGGCCGCTCCCATTGTGTGCGACGGAGCGCGTGGTTTACGTAATATGGCCTGAAATTATATTCTCTTTATTTGAAAATGTTGTCTTTGTTTTATTTTAAAATGTGGTAAATTGGTTTATTTTAAAATTTAAGCTGATGAAGTGAACTTTTATTTTCAAGAATAGTGATATATTATGTGAATAATGTTGTGTGATTAAAAATAAACAAATATACAAGAAGAGCACAATAGGTGGTCCCATTTAATAGTTTTCTAAGAATTATGATTTCAAAATATCTTTGAATAAAATCATATTTATTTGTCCCAAATATATTGGTACACACTGATTACATAATAATTGTCTTGGAAAAAGGAAGCTAAATCAAGTTTTAGAATATCATGATTCATCTACAAATACCTATAAAAATTAAACTCCTACGACACAAAATAAAATATAATTACTTCAAATTAACCTTGATCATTCAAGTCTTCCTGTCTACATAGATAAAACAATAATATAACATTGCTCTGTTATTTTATATGAAAATGGAGGTGTTTAAATAATTCCATTTTATAACACTAAAAACATTGACATAGTTTTTGCTTATCTAAGTTTGATAAGAATTGGCAAGTTTGACATTATCTTGAAATGTAACGCACAATGTTAGAATTGCAGTCTAATGAATTTCCAGGGAAAAGCACTTGAACTGTATTTAAAGCAAACAATTTTCCATTTAAATCAAATTCTTAATATTACAGTAATCAAATACTGTATTACGAAAATGGTACTAAGTTACAAACAAATCAAGGTGATTTGATCATTACTGAAACAACTAACATACTGAAATATAATTCCCAACATATAAATTAAGGACTCTCACCTCCCGCTAGATGTAAACCTTTCCTCCCAGTGCTGGGGCAATGGTAAACTTGTGCCGTTACTAACTGGTGGTTCCCTCGGTGCCCTCACTTCCCCTGCTGGTCCCACAACAGCCAAAGGCGAACCCTCACCCGCAGCTGATGCAGGTTCACCTCTCGCTCCGTCCCTCGATAATAATGATACAATCACTTGTCCTTTCACCCCACATGCTTCTCCTGAATTATCTTCACAGAGTTCTAGGCATTGATCTAAATTTAGAGATATGTTGTAATTAGTAGAAATGTGATAACAGGTTTCAGTTATCAAAATAGCCAAATCAAATAGGGAAAAAGTAAATGTAGGTCAAGATTTATAGATATCTATCATCTGAATGGAATTATACTTACATCCTGTATCTTTTAATTTGTGCACAGTGGACGATTGAATACGAACACAACCTAAGAAACCGGATCCTTGTCTCTTGTGAACTTTTCTTTGATTCCATATGCTTAAAAACAAAATAAATTACAATGACAAAACTCAATTCTTTTTTTTTGTAAGGATTAACCACAAGAGGAAAAAGAAGGACTAAGAAAACATCAGGGTTCATATTTTGACTTAATGAAGTGTATTTAATGGTTTTTCCTCCTAATAAAATTATAAGACTAAAGATATTTATAAAAAAATAAATTATACAGTCCAGGTATAACAAACTACATATCACCATAGCTTAATTATACAATAACAGTATTATTTAATCCTAAGTTGTTTTCAACTATTGACATTTGTACTACACAATATAAATATCAGAAGGAAGGACCAGAAAACAATCAAACAAGTAATATTTAAACACCATAGCACAACAAGAGGTAAATAAATCTAAAAACGAACCTGATAGTAATGCCATCTCCTTTAGTTAAATACAAGTCATAATGAGTATTCCATTTTGGATCTAATGTTGCTTTTACTGCATTTGTAGAATATACTTGGCCACTTCCATCTACGGATATTTTGGCGAATGGATCTGGTAGGCCTAAATAGGAATATTAAATTTGAATAACTGAATAATATTATTAAAACAGATTGGGTTATAGCTTTTTAGCTAAAGTGACTGCAATTGTTTTTAGTGATTATAAACTGCATGTTTATGAGTAGGTACTAATTATTTTTTAATGTCTAGCAAAAAGTGCATTTATGGCATTGCATGCAATGTGCAAGTACAGTACAAGGAACAATAATTTACTAAATTCTGAAAAATTCCCGGGAACTTATTAAAATTTTTATTTTTTCGCAATATCCGCGAAATATTTATATTTTTCATTGCCTTCCGTGTGAATTGCTCAATATTCATGTTATATACATACGATACATGATGGATTATAATAATTATTGTAAATATTTACTTACGGAATAAATCTCTCCGTACTAGGTTTCTGGCACACAGAACTAAAAAATAAAATAATATTTAGATAAATTCAACTGAAAATAACAATGTTTCAATCGAGTTTGGGGAATACCTAAGTGAAAGGTAAAAAACTTACTTGTTAGTCGAATTTTTTGCGCACCATATTTGCGATTCGACACTGGAGTTGACATTATGTTATATTTTTATGCAATCATTCCAACGACCTTTATTGTTTACTTCAAAATATATTCAATTTCGTCTTCAATTCTTTAACTTACAGCCACCATTTTTAATTTTATAATTCATTCGAAGTTTGAACAAATTACAAAACTTCAAATCAATGCTGCCATGTAGCAAAATGCTAACAGATAATAAATAAATAAAGTAAACAGATTCAAAATTAAGTTGATTTATGATTATGTCGGATGTACCAAGAAAAGACCAAGAAGGTACCAAGTGTGGTATCAACTGTGGGTACCTACCAAGGCTGTCGAAGGTATGGATATTTAGCCAAAATGCTAAACAAGAATTTAATTATATTCATAAACTTCTTACAAATTCTGCAAACTAATCGACACTACTGAGGATAAATATTTAAATCTGTTCATGAGAATGAGAATGGATTAAGTTCCTAATTTTGTTCAGAATCTTGCTCTTGAGTAGGAAGTAGGGGTAGGGACACAGGGTAAGTACGAGTAATAGTTATATATTATTATACTGTATTAAGTTATCCATATTATTATAATATTATAAATGCGAAAGTAACTCTGTCTGTCTGTCTGTTACTCAATCACGCCTAAACTACTGAACCAATTTTCATTAAATTTGGTATGGAGATATTTTGATACCCGAGAAAGGACATAGGCTACTTTTTATTCCGGGAAAATGACGCAATCCCGGAGATCCCACGGGAACGGGAACTATGCGGGTTTTTCTTGGACTGAGCGTGCGAAGCCGCGGGCAGAAACCTAGTATATTATAAAATATTAAATAATACAACAACTAGTAGTAAAAAAGTGTTTTTTATTTATCTTCAAGAACTTGGTTGGGATTAATTCCATACATCAGTTTGTTATTCTTTATATACGCCCATGCCATTCTTCTGGAACTAAAATGTATACCAATGTCCCCTAATTTCGAAAGAGTAATTGCACCTGCAGTGTTATTTAACCGACTGGTCATACCTTAAAACAAAAAAATAAATATCTATGTAAATAAAATCCATCAAGCAATAGTAGAATACCAATATTGTACATAGCTACATGATACCTACCCTCGACAGCTGTTTTTGTAGCTGTAGTAGCGTCCATTCCAGATTCCATTAGTTTAATGATACTGTGAGCTAAACAATATTTCAAAATGGATTCACCATGACCTGAAAAAAATACGTGTAGGTGAATTATTTTAATTACGTGTCCACAAAAACTTCAGTATGTTAATTTAGTATATATATAGATTAAGCTTAGAGCTTTAAACCAACATTAAGGTTTTTCTTTTATTTCCTAGTCTTTAGCAGCAGTAGAAGTCCAAAGAATTTTAAAAGTAAAAAGTTCTAGCGTGGCCAGCCCTATTTAAATGCATTTCTCTGGGCTCTTTTTATTTATAGAAAATTAATTAATTTAATTCTACCCTCCATTTCAAACTCAAAATACGTTGTTAATCTAATTGTTTAAATTGTTCTCTTGAACAATTAAAACAGATTTGCGCCATTAATACGTAATTTTAGGCAAATGTTACGTCGAGAACGGAGAGAAGTAAGTTTTAACGTATGGTATCAATATGGTACACAAATCCTCGAAGGACAAAATTTTTACGAAACGTACCAGTAGTTGACACTCCGCCAATATTGTTGTCTGCATAGGTGCCGCTGCCGATTTGTGGTGTGTCACCAATACGGCCGACAGCTTTCCCACTCATGCCACCTGTACTAGTGGCTACAGATATGTTGCCATCAGCGTCTATGGCCACTGCTCCGACTGTGCCTACACCTCCCTATAGTCATAAAAAGTAATCGATTGAGCTTGCTAGCTAGCTCGGTACTATCTACATCCCGAGGCTTAACTTGTGTGGTATACAGTGTGGAAATTTTCGATGGGCCTGGAGGTAAGAATAAAATAACAAATTTCAATTCTATTAATGTTTAGTTAGTTCGATTCCTATAAGAAGCAAGAGAATTTTCGAAAATATTTGAATGTAGGTAGTTCTATTTCTTTTAAAAAAATAAAGGAATGTTTCTTTTCAGCAAAATTTGCTATCTCCAGTATTTCAAGTAGTTTCCCTCCAGGGCAGTCCAGGGCCCATCGAAAATTTCCACACTATATAGTTATAAGTACTTACAGAAAGAAAATATCTCCGACTATAATATATTATTTTATGCTACATTTCATCAACAACTAAAAAGCCGTTTTTGTGTGAAAGCAGAATAACAAATATTTATCAGAAGAAAATAATAAAGATTACATTTAGTATTATTTATCCAATTTATAACATACTTACCTCCTTTATGCCAATTTCAGTTCTACCAAATTCACCATGTTTTTTGAATTCTTCTAGTGCCTGCTTGGCATTTTCACTGATTAATGATTCAGGAGGCACAGGTGTAAAACCCTACATACAAAATACATTTTTTTAATACCTATTATTCAAGATTGTATAAAATTATGTATGTACTCTAAAACAGGGTTCCTTACCTTACTCAAGGCAAATAGCTTAGCCCCCTCTCCACCAATTAACGAATGTGGTGAATCAGTCAGAACTTTATGAGCAATGCTGATGGGATGTTCAAAATCTTTCACTAGTGTTACAGCACCAACATCCAAGTTCTTACCACACATGATACTGGCTTCCATTTCAACTTCTCCGCGTAAATTTAAAACTGATCCATATCCTGGTTAAGATAAAGTTACTATAAAATCCAAGATTTAATTTTCACACAAAAGATTGGAATTTTATTATCACAATAATATTTCATATTATGTACCAGCATTGAAATATTCATCCTTTTCCATAGAAACAACAGCTGCTTCAACTGCATCGAGAGAAGAACCACCTTCTTGCAGTATTTTGTTACCAGCAATTACAGCAGTTCTTACTCCATCTAATTTTCCTTGAACACGACTTTCTGGTATGTCACCAGCTCCACCATGAACTATTATAACTGGATCCATATTCCTAGTACTTAATAAAAATAAAATATGATATTTTTTTATGAGAATTTATTAATAATAGTAGTTAATACAGTTGATATATTAATTAGTTAAGACATACCCGCAATGTTTAATTGAATTACAAGTCTCACTCACAGAGCAAGTAATATCTCACTAAACAGTAAGTGTTATGGACATGATGAAAATAAATAATATCAATCCTTATCATTATGTTAATATTTATTGACTGTAATGTAGTGCAGTACATGCACTCTTATCAGACAATACTTTTAATAAAACCTCATAGATATACCTATAGATTATTAAACGTATTCATTTTATTAGTCATTAATATCAGTTGCTGTTGTAGGTTGAAAGTTTTTTTTAGGTATAGCAATGGTATACAGTTTATTTCTTAAGTATTAAACTTTTATTTTATAAGTAATAGCTGAGCCCCGCGGTTTTACCCGCAGTACTCCGCTCCTGTTAGTCTAACGTGATGATATAGCCTTTATCCTTCCTCGATAAATGGGCTATCTAACAATGAAATAATTTTTCAAATCGGGCCAGTAGTTCCTGAGATTAACGCGTTCAAACAAACAAACTCTTCAGCTTTATAATATTAGTATAGATTTTTCTTTAAATTAATTTCGGGGTGTTAGTATTATAGTATTTATAGTTACAACTAATATATCTTATCTTACGCGTCTGATAATCTTATTAATCCTATGCTTATTCCCATAAATATGTTTAGAAGACAAACAATCATAGCGACAATAGTAACAATGAAAACAAAAACAATAACATCAATCACACTGATCAATCACGTCCAATGACTAAGGAATCCTATGGACAGGGCATAATGTTCTATACAAACAACTGATTATACAAATATCATGCATTTCGATACCGAAATAATAAAACGAATACTGTCTCTTTCTAACTAATGAATATTCTGCTAAGTGAAAATATATGACTATACGTCAGTCAGTGCTAATTCTATACCGTTTGACATTTGAAGTTAGCTCAAATACCTACTGTGGCCGGGCGCCATTTTATGTTCTCGTTATTATGATGTACATGCTCTGTCATTGCTCTGTAGTAAACATTGAAAAATATTGAATATTTTTGTGATTGTGACAAACATTTGTGTCTAAAACATATAGAGTGGTCAAGGACAAATAGTGGCATAATACCAAAGCGCAGTATTGTGGGATGTGGCTCCGGAAAGAATGAAAACTAGAAAAGTTTGTCTTTGCACCGGTATGTATACGTTTTGACTGAAATATTAGTTATTACTTTGCTGATTTACTTATTTTCATGTATATTGAATTGAGGAGTATTCACAGACTATGTTCAGTGTAAAATTGTTACCAAATATAGCTTTATTTTGTATATTTTCGTTCTAGTAAAATAATGAATTTGGGTGCTAGTGATGACTTATAATATCGACATCAGCAAAATGTTCGATGAAGACGTGCGTCTCCCAAGGCTGTGTCATTAATCTTAAGAATAGTTGCTTTGGTGAATACACTTCCAAAATAACAAATTAATTTTGCCAAGAGCAGCAGAAGGAAAAATAAAACACTTAAATTTACCTAATATGAATTTTAACTTAAGTAAGATTAATCGCTTTTATAGTAGGTACTTTAAAAATGTATTTATAAATAAGTCAGGTCAGGACTAAAATTATAATAACCTAAAAATTCATTTTTTGAAGGTTACCAAGAAGTGAAAATAGAAAAGGAGAATGGTTAGAAGCAATTGAAACTGAAAATATCAAGCCAAATGTAAAGGATATAATATCATAGTATGTTCCCTACATTTCCCCGAAAGTGCTTTCAATAGAACAATGGATGTGATTAGTCTGCACGATGATGCTATACCAGTATTTCTGCCGCTGCATTCACACAGGGTGAGGTTTTTATCTGTAGACACGTGATGTCTTCCAATTTACTTTTGGTCTTTTTATTTAGATTTAGGGCTGTCATTTATAATCTAACGTTTCTCCTATTTTGAAGGAGGCCTGTGAACAAACTGAGATGGTTTTATATGATTTTTTGAGTACAAACTTGGGTGATATTTGGTTGTTGAAATGTTATTGACTGAGGGAAAGTGCAATTTACTTTAAATACATGGGGTGTTTTAAGTTATTTTTCTATTCTTTATAAATTTATATTTATAAAGCATTTCAATGCCATAAAACTAAAAATATAAATTCAAGTTCCGCTATTGTAAGCCCTAATGTTGATATTAATTTCAAACCATCAGCATTGCCCTGTTAATTAAAATGTATTGCATTTTTGTTTAAATGTAAAGTGAACAATGCTAGTTAATGTAAACTGTGACATTTCATTTCCAGGTACCAGTTGAGCCTCAAATCCCGAACTCAAAAATGAACAGAGTGTATCTGAGTGCATTCCAGGCTACACAAAATAGTTTAGCTCTATAATTTTCTCTATTATTATATATTATTGTTTTTTTTTGTCTATTATTTATAAATAAATAAATACAATTACTGTATATTGTGTTGTTCATCGTAATAAAATACTATTATATACCTATATTAGTATATATTATGTTGTTTCATTATATTACATTCCTCAAAACTGAAATTACCAAATTGTAAGTCTACCGTAATCCTTATATCGAAGTCAAAATTGAACTGGATTTATCAAATTATACAGGGTTAGCTATCTTGTCCGGCGAGGTTGCTGGTGTTTTACAAGTAACCCTGTATAGGTGTTACCGTCACGAGCAGCCATCGTCATACTTAATTTTATTAATTGGCATTGTCATTTTTTCCATTTGTAATTTTACTTCTATGTTTTGTACAATAAAGTTAAAATAAATAAAAAAGAGTGTGTGTTTATGTACACGCGTTACAAGTTACGCGCCAAAAGAAGTATAACTTCAAAAAAAATATATTAATATTATTTTTAAATCGATAAACATAATAATGTTTATCGATATATTCTCGGCACTAAACACCGCCATGTTTTGTTACAAGCAATATGGCGCCGGCCACACTTTTTTTGTAGGTACCTATGTCACTTCCATGTGATTCCTTATTCATTGATCACGTCACGGCCATAGAGACATGACAGATGATGACAGAGACCGTTCACCGTTGACTTGCCATCTTGCTTGCCATTTACAGAGTCTGTGTTTCAATCACAGGTTTCAACGTTTGTAATAATAATTAAACCCACAACTAAAAAACCAAATCAAGTAAAAAGTAAAAAGTTGTACACTAATTTTTAAAAGATAAACTTTAAACTATCATCAAATATCAATACAGTGACCCAAATGACCCGTTTTCTTATTGCTATTATTTTTTTAAAGTCAATCAGATGTTTTTGACATTGACATATGTAAATAACTTGTACTATTCTGAAGGTTCAGGCTTCAGTTTTATTTCTACATTTAAAGGCTACCCCATTATGAGTTTATTCGCTTTTTATTAATTTTACAGAAGTGGTGTAGTTACTAAAAGATTTTGCTTAATCTCCTAAATGTGTACCGATAGATTATAACTGAATTTTTCGTTGAAATATGAAAATGTCTCTTCGTTTCAAACTTACTGAATTACAGCCTTTTAATTGGATATATAACTTATCGCCTTGTTTCCCTGTCTCGGCATCAAAAATAAATATAATTACCGATCCAAAACAGTTTTATAACACTTTGTATGAACGTTTTCGGAGTGCAAAACGTCGAATTTCTGTTGCTAGTCTGTACATAGGTACTGGCAAGCTTGAAAAGGAATTACTAGGAATTACAGTGGATAATGTTAAAATTAATCATAATTTAACATTCAATGTACTACTTGACTATCAAAGAGGAACACGCGGTGAGATCAACTCTCGAAGTTTATTCAGACAACTTACGAAGGGTTTGTCCAATAGATGTAATTTAGCTTTGTACCAAACATCTCGGTTACAAGGTTCGTGGTCGAAAGCACTTCCATCTAGATACAATGAAATAGTTGGATTACAACATATGAAATTATATATATCAGATAACTCAGTTATATTAAGTGGAGCAAATTGTTCTAATGACTATTTTAAAGTGAGACAAGACAGGTATATTGAAATTGAAGATGAAGACCTGGCAAATTTTTATTGTGACATAATAGGTAGGAAAGCAGTAAGTTTTAATTTATTAATTAACTATTATGAATGAACACATAAATCTTTTTTCTTCTAATAAATATCTTATTATTTAATCTTTTATAGTTTTTAAAAGCTCACTATTACAAATCTAATCATCGGTCTAAACTTTAAATGTTCGCTTTTCAGATGAGGTGACTAAATTTAGCAAGCAAGAACAAGAAAACCACAGTGTTGAAAAAATAAAAAAAGATGTGATGATAAAAACCCTCAACAATAATATTAATCAATTAATAAAAAAATGGATGGAGCAGCAGTATACTAAATTAACTTCGCTCCAGGAAAGTAAGTTTACTCACATTACTCACATACATGTAGAGTTGATGTAGGAAAAGTTTTGTAATAACTGCCTTAATTTAGTACCTGTGAAGAAAGAGCAGGTTTCAAAGGAATACTGAATTGTCATCATCATAATTTACCTATAATTATATCAACTGGTCATAGATCAACTGAGTCTCACATTGTTTGCTCAAAATTGAAACTAATAAAATGTGTAAATAGCATTTACTCAAAATAATAAAGATAATAATTTGAATCAAATTCGTGTTTATTGATACTTTATCACATAAGCGTTTTTCATGCTTACTAGTAAATTGAATATTAAATTAAGAAAATAAATATTGCTACTATTACATAATTTATGAAAACAATAATTGTTTTCTGAACACACCATATGCAAGTATAGTCTGAAACAGCGCATATTTTCTTTTAGTGAGATAAACTACGTAGTGTGGGTACATTCCCTTAATAGAAAATACATAATAGTGCCTATAGTTCCATCATACATTATTTTTATAGCTAGAAGCCAGTCAGATACATGGATTTTTCCATTGATTCAAATGGGTGAATTCAATATAAACCAGGATGAGGAAGCTACTTGTAACATAATGGAAGCTGTCCCAGAGGGCTCCCATTTAAGATTAGCAACAGGATATTTTAATTTAACTGAAAAATATGCAAAAACATTACTTAAACATTGTAAAGCTAATATTAGCTTGTTGATGGCTCATCCAAATGTAAGTATTGTTTTACTTAGTTAATATGTCTACTTTTTTATATAATTTTTATTATTTATAAATATTAAGTTTGTATTCATTTTATTATTCTATTCTGTAATCTGTTGAAATAGTTTGCATAGTTATGCAAAGAACAATTTTTGTTAAGATATTAAAATAATATTGTAAATTGTATTGTAACTGAATTATATTTGCTGCTCCGCGCGGTTTCACCCCTGTGGCTCTACTCCTGTTGGTCGTAGCGTGATGATACATAGCCCAAAACCTTCCTCGTTAAATGAGCTATCTAACAGCAAAAGAATTTTTCAAATCGGACCAGTAGTTCCCGAGATTAGCATGTTCTTGTTCATAATATTAGTATAGATTTAAATTTTCTTTGTGTTATATTTGTATGTATGTTGTGCTGTATTTAATAAAGAAATGTATCGGTATTTTAGAAAATAATGTAACATTTAAAACTTCAATTTATTTCTAGTAAATTGTTTTATATTCAGGCTAATGGTTTCATGGGAGCAGCAGGCCCTGCAGGAGGCATACCTCACGCATATTCTTTAATAGCTAGAGAGTAAGTTAATTTTTAATAAATGATTTTATACACATTTAATATATTAATGTTGTTCACCATCTATTTGATATGCATGTGTCTATCTATGTGTAATTTAATATTTAAGTGAAAATTGTGAATAGTTACCTAATACCTGCATTACTGTTTTTAATTTGATCAGATTTTGGCAGCAAGTGACAGAATACAACCAAACAAGCAGAGTTCAAATGTTGGAATATGAAAAGCCTGGATGGACATTTCATGCTAAAGGTTTATGGTATGTTTTATAATTAATATTTGAAGTTACTTGTTGAACCTATGTAAGCAACTTACAAAAACTATCCATTTCAATTGTAGTTATAATCATTAATAGCTCAAATTTTGTGAAACTGTTTTATGTTTCTTTTTCAATATGTACAAAACAGCTTTTGACCTTCTTACAAAATAAAGGTACTAGGCTGATTGCCTGATTGTAAAAGGCAAAATAATATTTGTTTTTTTTTTTTTAAATAGGATTTTGTTCTTTTTTAATATTTTCGTTGGCTTGTTTATAATAAACACTTTTTTGTTATGTAACAGTAATTTTTGTTTTATTTTTAGCAATAATATTAATAGGTTGATTGTTTTTTATACTTACTATTTAACTGTTATTATGGCTTCTTTTATTATAAGAAAGCAACTTACATTTTTAAAATTGTACAGGTTATATTTTGTGTGTGGTGTCTCTCAATGTTAGCCAGAAGGGCTTCTGAGGTGAACTGGAGGTTCACCCTGGTAACGACATGCGCAAGGGCAAGGCCCTTTGACGGGGATTATAGAACCTATTCAAATAGTATACTTATAAAATTTATTCCAGGTATTATCCTCCCGGCAGTGGAGTGCCATGGCTAACAGTGATAGGGTCAGCAAATCTCGGTGAAAGGTCTGTGAGACGCGATCTTGAAGCTCAAGCGGCGATATTTACATCGTCAGCTGATTTGCAAGTGAGTTATTGACCAAACCTCACGAACTCTTTATATATATTTTTTATACTTTATATTAGTAAAGAAGAATAAATAATTATTTCTCCTTCTTTTCAGGCAAGGCTGCACGATGAATGTTGCAAATTGCATCAATATGCTTCAGAGTGCACTAGCGACTTACAAGAGCGACAAGCCCCGTTGTGGGTCCGGGCTACTGTAGGACTCTTTAGAACTTACTTTTAGTAAAAAAATTAATAAGTTGATACTATTAGTGCAATATTTTGAAATAATTCAAGAGTATATTTGCGTTTATTTAGGAACAATTAACTAAGCAAATTATAATTATAAGACTCGTTCCAAAATATAAAGTGTAAATTTGTCGAATTAAAATTCTTTGAGTCTGCTATATGAAACAAATACGATTAAGTATTTATTTAAAAATTAATTGCAATGCTGATACTTGATAGTACAAAATGAGATACGCTTGTTGGTGAATAGTGTCTTTGAGTCACAATTTTGAGGGTAGATTGTAGAAAATAACGAATTGCTTCCTGTTACAGTATTATAGTTTTGACTTTTGTTCAAATGGATTACACTGTTTAGTCGACGAATAATGCAATTTATAGTAATTATTTCTGCGTTTAACGTGCGTAAGTTATTTCTTATATTTTTTTACAATGAAAATTCAGGGATTAAAATTAGATTTTTTTGTTAAACGAATATATTGTTGTTTTATAATTGAAATGAATTTTATTGATAATTTGTGTTTCCTCTCAATACTACTTTCGGGGTTAGGAAGAAATAAAAGATGGTAGTTCTTTCATCAATCATTTTTAATCAGATGCATTCTTACTTTTATATAATCACATAATTATTAGAATTATTTCAATTCACACTTAAAATAAATTTAAAAATAAATTAAATGAAAACACTCTGCAATAATAATTTATACAAAAAATCAGTCGGTTTCTGACATTATTTGATTAGAATTAAAATTATACAATCAATTTTACAATAATAGGAATCAGGCACATTTATAGTAAAACTATTAGTGATAGCAAGGTGTTCTGCTAAAACAAGAGTACCAACCAGGTACGAACAAACACTCGTAATGAGCGGACAACATCGCCCATTGCTGCTAACAGACTTATTATTATGAGCAATCATTATTATCTTCATAGCAATAGTTTATTAGCTTGCTCCGTCTGTCACAGCTGTATTGAGCTACGTAAATATCGATTCGACAAAAAAAAATCTCACTTTTGAGCATAATCATTTAAAACATTGTTGCAATTGAGCAATAAAAACAACGCGTATCTTAAATGCAAAAATCAATAGTGAAGTATTCAATCATTAATGAGCAATTCAATTGGGCAAATAGCAAACGTTGACGCAATTTATATACCATTTGAAAACGTCAGTTTCTACCATTGATTATGGACGCCATTTTATTCTAATCTTTGGTGTGTCGGACATAACAACGGCGACGCGGGCTCGACGTCTCGTCCAGCTCATGTACCACGATTAACATTCAATTAACAGCCTGCAAATGGACCGAGACACCGAGCCCGCTCGCCGGTCCACTCGGGAACATATTATTATTGTGTAGCGGTAACGCCTTCAACCTAAACACTACGGACGCTGACAGTAGGTACAAAAATAGTTCACCTATCGATATATAATTAAGACTACTTAACACTTAAGTATCGCGAGGGAGCTTCGTGAAGAAACAAAAACTGTGCACTATACAAAAATAGATCAACAAGTTTAAATTTGCAACCGCAAGATCAGAAACAATAACAAATTCGCGTCGAGCGCGAAAGCTGAACGTGGACAGAGGCCTCCCTCAATAATGCTACTTATCGCGTATCACACTAAGGTAAATTGACTAGGCGCGTTGCGAGTCGGCCGCGCGCGGCGGGCCGGCTCGGGGCCGGCGGGTCGGGCGGCGGGCCGGCACGGGGGGGCTCGGCGAGCGCATCAGAAGCCGGCGACGTCGGGCGGCGGGTCGGGCGGCATGTAGTGCAGTTCGTCCACGGGCCCGCTGAAGATGTTGTACAGCACGGCGAACAGCGTGCACGCCGCGTACGCGCCCAGCGCCGCCCACCACAGCAGCCGCTCCCACAGCCGCTGCTGCGCGTGCTTCAGCACCAGCAGCCCGATCGTCAGTCCTGCCAGCGCGCCCGCCACGTGCGCCGCGTACGACACCGGCGGCGCTTCCTGCACAACACACGTTTTGTTATACTCATGTTTCATTGTTATTATTCGTCAATCGAACCTATCGATATATATTTATCAAACGAACTTAATTCGAGACTTATTTGGGAGATATTTAAAATAAACACCTAAAGAAATACATATTATGTATTTCGAAAGACAAGATAGATTAATTCATCATAATTAATAGTTTTTTATTTAAAACAAAAAAAATTAAGATTAAAAATTCTGTAATAAACCTGACGAAATAAACACTTGCCAAACTCACTTTAGTATATCTAGCGTGTACCGCGAAGCCCACGTCGCACGAGGCGACCGCGAGCGCGGCGACGAGTCGCACGGCGCCGTACCGCATCGCGTGGAAGTTGAGCAGCGCGTTGGCGAGGTGCGCGGCCAGCAGCGCGTACACGCCGCCCGACGCGCCCGCCAGGCACACGTCCGGGTCCAGCACGGACGCCGCCAGCGAGCCGCCCAGCACGCCCGCCAGGTACACCGCGCCGCACCGCACCGCGCCGTGCACCATCTCTAGCGGCAGACCCACCTGCAACAACAGAGAAATAACATAAAATTTACGATTACAACAATTTGAGTTTGTTAAACATGAACGGTAACAATTATTCTACTATTTATTCCACCCGATTTTAGTTTTCACGCTGAAAACCCAACACGATAAGATGTTCTTCAATTTATTGACAATTTATCTTAGCCTATCGAATCTATTTTTAAAGTGAAAAAAATGTGAGTGAAACTTCTTTATAACCTTATTTTTCAAAAAATAATTTACTATATGCAACTTTACAGAAATACCTACGTCGAATCACGCGTGGTAGGGATAAGAAAAAGATGGCGTGTAACGGAAAAATGTCACGCGTAACGAAAAAATGTTACACTAAATTTTTTTCCAACCCCGATAAAGAAGTTTCACTTCAATAAAAAAATGAAATCAAATGTTTTACTCGTAATTGGGATAAAATTAATTAATCTTGTCGCTAAAGAAGTAATCAAATAGTACGCAAAAGCACCTTAAATTTTTGATCAAGATAAACCGGTATCTACGAAATACCCTTACCGCAAGTTGAACAAGGAGGTTGAACGCCAAGTGCAGCCAGCCAGCGTGCACGACGCTGTATGTGAGAAACCTCCACAGCTCCTTGCGGCGGTCGGGCCGGTACACGAGCGGCGAGTCCACGGGCACCGGGCCCGCCGCCGCCGCCACTCCTCCCGAACCCCACGCGTACCATGCAAACACGCCCAACTGTAAATAAAAATTGTTTTATATTTCATGTTTACTTCCGTAATCATAATAAATTCGATTCTTAGCACAACAGTCAATAATTAATCGTATGGTTCATAAATTAACGATCTAACGACCCATTGTAATTGAGATGAAAATCTCAATGCTTACAACAGTAAGAATGTTAGATCGTTCTAATAAGTTTAGATATTCATAATATATCTGCTTCTCAATGTGAACCTAATTCCTAAATTTACATTGCAGAATTGTGCTTTTCTAATACTAATGTACTCATTGGCATCAGCGACGCTAATTTGTCGCAATAGTTTATTGTTAAACAGAGAGAAAACATTAATTACAATGTAAACGGGAGTATGCTGTACGGGTGATTGTAAACAACGAGCATTCTACGATTTCTATATTACATGCAAAAACTAACTGTTCATGACAGATCATAGATTGTAAATTGTATAAAGTTAAATTAGTTCGTTACGTTGATCAATAGGTGGCGGTAATTAGTTTTAAGCATTCTTAAATCTCGCTATCGTTGTTTTTTTGTGAGACCATATATAATTTTGTTCAACATTGTTTTAGTAGTGGTAATAAAGGTCAATCAGAGTACAAGGCTGGTTTCATTTAGACGAACCCCTACAGTACCATTTTAATACCGCGAATCGGCAGTGGAGCGAGCGAGAGGGAGAACATCCATGACGTCAGCGGCAGTGGAGCGAGCGAGAGGGAGAACATCCGTGACGTCAGCGGCCAGTGGAGCGAGCGAGAGGGAGAACATCCGTGACGTCAGCGGCCAGTGGAGCGAGCGAGAGGGAGAACAACCGTGACGTCAGCGGCAGTGGAGCGAGCGAGAGGGAGAACAACCGTGACGTCAGCGGCCAGCGGAGCGAGCGAGAGGGAGACAACCGAATCCGGAGCACAGGTGTGAGGGAGAAGAACTAACAAGTGAAACAGTGAGTACTTTGAAGTTTAATTAATCAAAATTGGACCTTAAGTCCAAGAAAATAAGGTGAAGTGACGGGGAATCCATGCCCAAATTGAATTTAAAACACTAAGAAAAATTTGCATTGTTTACATGGACTTAGAATATTACGGTCATGGAAGGCTCTTTCAATTCTTTGAAAAATTTGCAAAATGTGATCGGGAAAAGTTTAGTCAATTTTAAAAAAAGTCCTAAAGAAAGAATAACGCGAGAATACGTCGAAGCGAGATTGGAACTCTTGGAAAAGGATTGGGGGAAGTTTTCCGACATTAACACTAAATTGTTTGAAAATTTTGATTTTGACACCATCGAAAAAAAAATAAGAGATATTTACGATAACACCGAAGACGTTTATATTACATATAAAACTTTATTGAGGGCAGCATTGGGTGGCTTTAGGGAAAACTATCAGGATAATCATAGACCGACCTCCTCCGATCCACTAGTCAAGTTGCCCAAAATTAGTATACCAGTCTTCTCGGGTAAGTATTCGGAGTGGACAACCTTTTCAGACTTATTCCAATCTTTAGTTCACAAAAATAAATCATTAGACAATGTCCAAAAACTCCACTACTTAAAGGGTCACTTGACTGGTGAAGCGGAGCAGTTGATTAGGCAAACGCCCATCACCGATGCAAATTATGAGCCATGTTGGCAACTGTTGCTGCAAAGATACAGTAATAGGAAGTATCTCTGTAATTGCATCCTGCAAAGATTGTTTGGTCAAAAACGTATGAATGTGGAATCGGCTGCATTATTAAAAGAATTACTAGACACAACTTGTGATTGTTTAAATGCACTCAAAAATTTAGATATAGATGTAAGCACCTGGGATGTTATTATTATACATATTGTTACATTTAAATTAGATACAGAAACGCGAAAGCAATGGGAATTAAATATATCTAGTAATAATTCTAAAAATGAATTGCCATCTTTTGAACAATTTAAGTCGTTTATTGAGAACCGTTTTCGTGCGTTAGAGTGTGTAGAACCAAAAAGGTCACCTGGGTATCAGTCGAATAGTACAGCGGCGCACAAACCACGAGCGTTGATCGCGTCGACTCCAAATTTAAGTTGTGAGTTTTGCAAAGAACCGCATAAGCTCTGTTTTTGTAAAAAGTTTGCTAAACAAACTTTGGAAAACAGACGCGATTTTGTAGCTAAAAATAAAATCTGTTTTAATTGTCTGGGTAGTAATCACATAGTCTATGAATGTAGGAAGCCTACTTCATGTAGACTCTGTCAAAAGCGGCATCATTCTTTGCTTCATCCTTCAGGAGAGGCTGAGCATAAAGGTCAACCCACCTTGAAGAAGCATGATCATGGAAGTACTAATGCGCCTATTAGTACTGATCCAATAGTTTCATGTTTTTCTTCAGGCGAGGTTTCTAAACCAAGACAGGTTTTATTAGCCACAGCGCTAATAAAAGCCGAGTCCAAAATGGGTCACTACCTAACGGTACGTGCGTTACTTGACCAAGGGTCACAGGCTTGTTTCATTACAGAGGCCACAGTTCAACTTTTGAGACTGAAGAAGATCCCAATTAAGGGCTCTGTTTCAGGTCTAGGTCATAGTTCAACCATGATAAAATACATGGTACATTTAACGATTCAATCCCGGTTAAATTCTGAATTTAGCCTAAGATTGAATGCATATGTATTAAAAAATATTACTGCCTACTTACCAGAGAAGGATCTTAGTACAAGTTCCTTCGACTGGTTAAGTTTAAGCGATAGTAAACTGGCAGATCCTGAGTTCAACACTCCCAATAAAATAGATGTTCTATTGGGTGCTGACGTATACGGTAGTATCATCCTGGAAGGTATACGGAAAAATCCTTCGGGGGGTCTAGTGGCCCAGAACACTACCTTCGGCTGGGTACTATCGGGAGCTATCGAATCTGAAAATAATAGATCAAACAATATTAGAGCAATGCATTTACATATTCAAAATGAAGATGATGAAATTTTGAAAAAGTTTTGGGAAATAGAAGAACAAAATAGTACAAAAAAGTTATACTCACCGGAAGAAACGAAGTGTGAAGAGTTCTATACAAAAACCACTACAAGAGATGCTAGTGGTAGATATATAGTTAAGTTACCGTTTCGTGACGAGGATCCTCCTTGTACAGCTGGTAACTCACGTGCAATAGCTGAAAAAAGATTTAAAGCATTAGAAAGAAAATTAGAAAAGGACAAAGATTTGAAAGAAAAATACACAGAAGTTATTAATGAATACTTACGGTTAGGACACATGAGGCAGGTTAAGGACAATGATAATAAAAAGAATGAAGCAGTATACTTACCTCACCACGCGGTCGTAAGAAACGACAAAAGTACAACCAAGGTACGTGTGGTTTTCAACGCATCTGAAAAAAATAGCAATGGAATATCTTTGAATGATACGTTAATGATTGGACCCACGTTACAAGCAGACCTCAGACACACAATTTTAAGATGGAGATTACATCCTATTGGATTAGTCGCGGACATTATTAAGATGTACCGTCAAGTCCTTATATCGGAAGATGATGCGATGTTTCAGCGGATCCTTTGGCGCGAGAGTCCTGATAAGAACATTGAAGATTATGAACTTATAACGGTTACCTTTGGAACAGCATCTGCACCATATCAAGCAGTTAGAACACTACATCAAGTTGCTTATGACGAGGGAGTGAACTACCCCCTCGCCTCAGATAAAATTCTAAATTGTTTTTATATGGACGATTTAATGACAGGGTCAGAAAGTGTTGAAGAAGGAATTAGAATTTACGAGGAAATGATAGAATTATTAGGAAAGGGTGGATTCGTGTTACAAAAATGGAATAGTAATAATAAGGAAATATTGGAAAGGATCAGGTCAATTGAAGGGAATGAAAATATAGAACAAACACTACATACGGGAATCATAAGTAATGAAGAAAAGGAAAATTTTAATATTAAGCTCGATAGTACAATAAAAATCTTAGGACTTACCTGGAACCGCAGCGAAGATAACTTCCAGTACTCGGTGAATATCTCGATGTCGACGACTGCACCTGAAACTAAAAGGTCCATTATTTCGGAAATAGCTCGTTTGTTCGATCCACTAGGCTGGTTAGCTCCTAGTGTGGTCATTGCCAAGGTTTTTATACAAAAGTTGTGGGTAGCAGGAGTAGGATGGGACGATAAGGTGAATACAGAAATGATGGAAGAATGGAATGCTTACCGTAGTCAGTTATCCCAACTTACCAGAATTCGGATTCCTCGATGGCTGGGAACAAGGTTGAACGATCGACTGGAGCTTCACGGTTTCAGCGATGCATCTAAAAGTGCTTATGCGGCGGTAATCTACCTTCGCATAATCGATGGCGAAGGTGGAGTAACGGTTTCGTTGCTGGTTGCCAGAACACGAGTAGCGCCCGTCAAACAGATTAGCATTCCTCGTTTGGAATTGTGCGGTGCGCTTCTGGTATCTAGGTTGCTTGCAGAAGCAGCGGATGTACTTAACATTTCTAAGAACAATATAACGGCTTGGACTGATTCCACAGTTGTATTGGCATGGTTGAATAGCCATCCAAGCAGATGGAAACCGTTCATAGCAAATAGAACATCAGAGATTTTAACCATCATGAAATCCACTCAATGGTATCATGTTTTATCTAAGGACAATCCAGCAGATTGTGCCTCAAGAGGCGTATTGCCTAATTTGCTTATGGATAATCAGATATGGTTTTCAGGACCGTCGTTTCTCAAGCAGAAATGTATTGAGTACAATAGGCCAAAAGAAATGAGCACAGATTTAGAACAAAGTGTCAAGACATTTACTGTTGCCATAAAAGAAGAGAGAGAGATTACAATTTTAGAACGATTTTCATCTTTACAAAGATTAATACGGGTTATTGCCTATTGTCGAAGATTCTTAAGGGGATATCGCAGAAGAACAAATAAAGAGAAATATTTACAAAGTTTTGAATTGGAGGAGGCATTAGAATGTTGCATAAAGATTACTCAAAGGGATATATTTAAAGAAGAATATTTACAGTTAAGGAACAAGGGTGATATACTAAATAAGAATACATTAAAAGCACTATGTCCTTACCTTGACGATAAGGGTATAATCAGAATACGTGGCAGAATTGAAATGTCACAACTAAGTAATGAAACCAAACATCCAATTATTTTGCCTAAAAGTAGTCATTTAACTCACCTAATTATAGCAAACGCTCACATAAAGACGTTGCACGGAGGGCCTCAATTGATGATTAATTATATGAGAACAGCCTATTGGATTATAGGGGTTAGAACTTTAGTTAAACAACACGTTAGGAGTTGCGTTAAGTGTATTCGATTAAGAGCTAGCACTCAGTCTCCATTAATGGGTTCACTTCCAACAGTTCGTTGTACACCAGCTAGACCATTTTTGCATAGCGGTGTGGATTATGCTGGTCCGATAAACATAAGGACAACCAAAGGCCGAGGACACCACTCATACAAGGGCTACATATGTTTATTCGTGTGTATGGCAACTCGTGCCATTCACTTAGAGGTCGTAAGTGACATGAGCACACCAGCATTTCTGGCTGCTTTTCGACGTTTCGTTTCCAGACGAGGTCACTGTGCCAAGCTTTGGAGCGACAACGGGACTACTTTTGTAGGAGCATCCCGTGAGCTCCAGTCAGCTCTTTCATCGGTGGGTGAACAGTTGGAAGCGAATGGTACTGAGTGGCATTTCATTCCTCCGCACAGCCCTAACTTCGGCGGACTTTGGGAAGCGGGAGTGAAATCCACGAAGTTTCACCTCAAGCGAGTGATAGGAGAAACCACTCTCACTTACGAAGAGATGAGTACTCTTCTTGCTCAGGTAGAAGCTTGCTTAAATTCTAGGCCAATCACAGTCGATACATCAGACCCTAATGAGCCTGCACCTCTAACGCCGGGTCATTTTTTAATCGGTGGTCCTTTGTTAGGTATACCCGATGTATATAATTACTTAGATTCTAACGTGAGTTCATTGAGTAGATGGCAACTTATTCAAAGAATGTTTCAGTCATTTTGGGATCGCTGGTCAAAGGAATATCTGTCGAATATAATGATAAGGTATAAATGGAAGTCCAAAACCAGCGAGCCTAATATAGGAGATATTGTCCTCATAAAGGAATATGATCTTCCGCCGATGCGGTGGATCATGGGAAAGGTCATAGATAAACATCCAGGTCACGACAAAGTTACTAGAGTTGTCAGTATCTTAGTTAAAAAAAGTATTATCAAAAGACCTGTCAACAAATTGTGTATTTTATTAAGGAAGGAATAATTAATTGTTATATTGTATTTTTGAAGATGTTTAAGCTGTATTTGTATAAGTTATGTTATGTTATAGAAAGTTGTTGTTACTAAGCTAAAATGTTTGCGAGTAAAATGTAAGAAGATTAATTTAAGTTCATAATATAGTTAGTTTCAGTTTCTATAATTATATTTAAGATGTCCCCTCAAGGTGGGCGGATTTTGTTTGTAAGGACATTTCCTTAATAAATGTCCTTGGTGGGCGGTATGTTCATGACAGATCATAGATTGTAAATTGTATAAAGTTAAATTAGTTCGTTACGTTGATCAATAGGTGGCGGTAATTAGTTTTAAGCATTCTTAAATCTCGCTATCGTTGTTTTTTTGTGAGACCATATATAATTTTGTTCAACATTGTTTTAGTAGTGGTAATAAAGGTCAATCAGAGTACAAGGCTGGTTTCATTTAGACGAACCCCTACAGTACCATTTTAATACCGCGAATCGGGAGTGCAGTGAAGGTGTCCCACAGGGGTGCCTTCTCGATCACTAACGCTATGTTAAAGACTTTCTTGAGTACATAGCCTTGCAAAGAGGTTTTCTAAGTTTTGCATTAAGCAATTGCTAATATTGCACAGAATATACTACGTAATATAAATACTGCCTAATTTAGAAAACGTTAACACAAGGCTTTGTATAAGTATTTTAACAGCAGCATGAGTACCCGCAATTAAGAAAAAAATCAATGATTGGAAAAGATATGGTCGTATACTTGGTTAAAGCAGCTTTGGCTTGCAATTCATAATTTATGTATTTGATTCCAATATATTATTCACTAAAAGGAAAACCAGCTTTTCTTATCTCGTACGCACGACGGTATAGCACCTCATAGGAATCGTGCACTCTGCGGTGAATCAATGTGTGACGAAGCTCGCGGTTGCACGCGCACAACAATAGATATGTTACGAATACGTAAACCGCTTGTTTGTGCGGATGTGAAATCCGCAATTACACTTTTTAATTAGCCGACGTAACTGGAGCGGGGATTGAACGGTGTTTGCCGCATAGAAAGTGATGAGTTTCGACCTAACGGCGAATGATACATATTCGCGGTGTAAAAATAAACTATACGTTTCATCACTCGATCGAAAGAAAGTGATTTCGTTTACTCTACATCTAGACGGAAACTACAATAGCTTACCTCTAACAACGTCACACAGATGATAAAGAGCGGCGGTGGACAGCAAGTGTATCTTTCCTGGTAATACTTGCGGTCCCGCTCTTCTGGGAGCACTTCCATTGCCACTAAGTGCACCATTCTGCAACAATTACATTTACTATAGTTAAAAACGATATTGAAAACACATTCTCCACTAAGGAATGCTACCTTTGATTTACCCGACAATCTGATTGATGTATATTTAAATATACGTATTTTCCCAGTATACGGTAACTATGCGTGTAACAAAATGCCGTAATTCTATACTTTCACGTTATTCTTAACTCGTATCGGCATATTGGAGCAATTTATCAACAGTTTTTATTGCGGCATAGCACAGCACATGTCACTATGACACGACAAACGAACATAAAATTTTAGCGATCTATTGATTGAAATCAAAATTGAAACAATACACTTAAAAATTTTGAAAGTTATATTCGGAGCATTTAAGTAATGTTAAAACATTTTACTGGAATTTTACGGTCCCAACATTGTAATGGGATTTGTTATGACATTAGGAAACAAATAGATCGCGCAATTATGACGTATGGGATTAGATTTTTAAACTTTTTTAATCATGAATAACGGAACTTTTCTGTGGATAGAAGTTTATCATTTTGGGGAGAATTTTCAGAATTTACTTGTATTATTTGTAGAAAAATGATATACTCCAGGATCCTTCGCCAATTTTTGCAAGTGATTACTATAAAGCTAATTTTCACAACAACGACAAATATTTTTTCAAATAATTTAGATGCCCGTGCGCTTCGCTTGTTCGCTTGGCTCGTCTTGGCGCGCGGGGGCACTACCGTGCCCCCAGATAATTATCTTGAGATTGAACAAAAAAAAAATTCTGTTAGTTATAAATATTTGAGAACCATCAAATCAAAACATTAATTTATCCTTGTTACCTCTGTTAGCTACCACAATCGAGAGTTTCGTACAGGAAATTATTGGACGTCTCATCAAAATAAAGCTACTCACAGAAAATTAGCTTGATAGTAATCACTTGCAAAAATGGACGCTGGATCCTGAACTAATAATGTTCGGTATCTTTAAACTGTAGTATTGATAAGTTTACGGTTCTTACCTGGCGAATAAAGTGGGATCTTCAAGAAGTAAATGGAAATCGTTTTCTGAGCTGACCTCTCGGTCCCTCTGGTGTACGGCGCATCTATAACTTCTCGTTCTTTTGCCACTCATCTAAAAAAAAAGTTCCGTATAAAATAATTGTTATATAAATGTCTCTAATACACGCGCTAAAGGTTAATCCTACTTTATACGGCAGCCAGGGCCAGTAGCGACTGGTTTAGTATAATCTGTTTGCCTACGTGAGTTACGTGTAAAGACGCGACACTTTGAGTCAAATCACCGTGTTGTTTATGTAGATGAGATTCTAGTATAGTTCAATATTTTATGTTAAAACTATAACATTAAATAATAAGCAAAATTAGCTGAGTTGGTCAGGCATCCGCCCCGGAATGAATCCACGCGAATAAATGCGGGTTCGAGTCCCGCCTCGTGATCGAATTTTTTCTATTATTTATAAATTTACTATTATTATAAAGAGGAAAAGTTTGTAATTATGTATGTATGGTTTTCACGGATAAACCTCTCAAACGATTTTGATGAAATTTGGCACAGACAATCTTTAGACCCTGAGAGAGAACATAGGCTACCTTTTATTGCGAAATATGTACCACGGGCGAAGCCGATGCGGACAGCTAGTTCTTTATAAATTTATAAGCAAAATTAATTTAGCGTTATCGTTAAAAAACTGAATTATTTTCCATCATAATAAATGTAGGTCAGTGGACTGACGGAATATAAAGTTAAAATTTATTTTGACTCGTATCCTTATTTTGGATGATTGGATCTAAAATAAATTGAATACTAAACATAGAGAAATAACATGTGTACCTAATTCCTAATTAGTTTATTGTTCATATATAACCAACCTTACAGGTTTATTTAATAGCTGAATGTAGTGATTACGTAAATAAATGCATATACATTAATTCGCCGTAAAGTGAGCCGCAACCCCGCAGTCGTAGAATAATGATTGTGTTATTCGTTAAAACAATGATATGTCTCTACATAATAATTATGGTTTGGTAATACTTAATTGTTATATGAATTTGAGAGTATCCATAATTTTATAGATAATTTAATTTTCTGAGAGAGCTCTTCCAATCTATCGCAGTCTAACTCTCAATAGTATTAGTAATATTTCTTATTTTATCAAAGCATTGTTGCTATAGCAAACATGGCATTCCTTGAACTTCGGTTGTAATAACACTTAAAGAAATTGTTTCTTGTGGAGTTGGCATGAAAATAGTGATAGCTGGCAATCGAGCGTTGTGAGGGTGGATTAATGTGTCGCGGCACAGTTCGGCGGCTGGCTCACGTCCAGTACCTACCTATCGACCCGCGCAACCCCACACCATAGCGATGTGAAACGTTGGTCACTATTTGGACCTAGACATTGGTCTGCGCTGAAAGAATGACCTAAGTCCAAGCAAAGCTTGTGTTAAATTGCACATTAAGGATTTGGAATCTGTTTCAGAATATTTACGTTATATTCAACCGGTTTGGTGTCAGCTTTGCTTTTGAATCACAATTTCCCCAAAATATGTTAAACAATTATACTTAGTGTCAATTTTAACAATAACGAATTAAGAAACCAACCGAGTTTATAAGATAAAAATTGTAAATTTGTACAAAACTTGTATTCTATTTAAAAATTAGTCACCCACTTTTTATACAGTTAAGTTATGGAGCAATGTTATGGTATGTTAACGATTAGAGTTTTCGGGTGGGCGGTGGTAGGCAGCAAACTGTCGTTGACTGTTCGCGATCCATCAGACCATCGTCGACCATTGTCTCCGCAGTCGTTCAACTCTGTTTCCCACGAGACGGCGAAATTGCCAATGCCAAAACTCAAATAACCTAGACGCCGCGCAGACGTCAGTTAAATCTGTCCCGGCAACTATACATATTCAATAAAACAAACGCGGAGACAGCTTGCGCTCGTGAATGTAGTGCTGGATCTTTGGATATTCTTAAATTAAATCTAATCTTTGAATAGTACACCGCATTTATACGTCAAATTATAATGGCCTATTTATTGTTATTTGATGACAACATTTAAAGTGAATTAAACCACTAATATAGCAGTCCCACGCAGTTATGATACTTTTTAGTTTTTGCTTTTAAAATTATATTAATATGAAACAAGCTGAATACAATTCTATTTACTGCATTGAATATGGTTAAAAGATAAACTTTACATTATTATGGTTTGTTTGCACATTGTTTTCAGTAATCCAGTGTAACACCATTTATTGAACTGGATTATTTCAATTTTCAAACGCATTAAACCTATCAATATTTTTTAGAAAATTAGTTAAGATTCACTTGTATATAAATTATACGTTAAACGATAAGCCCATAAAGTTCTCGCAGATTTGCGCGGGTCGGGCGCCAGTGGGCGCGGTGCGCCGACGTGGGCGCCGCGTGACTCACGCCGACATCCGACACGTCCGATATGTATCCGGAACCACTAACTAGGCACTATTCCTATTGCCCATCAAACATGCGCACGAGCCTACGCGATGCGATTATCATTTTAATATGTCGTAATTTAAGTCAGAGTTAATAAGATTGTTGATTATGTCTTTTTAATAGATTTAAAATTTTGAAACTTTACAAATACTCGAATATACATATTTCTTATATATATCTTTTCTCTTCATTCTCTCTTTATTTATTTGGTAATATAAGATTATCTGTTTTGCTTCTCACGGTATAAGTGTTAACATACCATCAATTCTATCGTGTGCTTATTTATCGGTGACTTATGAGGCGTAGGTGTTGGCATAGATTCATACCATTGGTATGAAAGGCTTTTAATTGCTCTTCTGAAGATGAAAGAGTTCATTCATTGCATACATACCTATAATCGTTTTAATCCGATTTTTCCTTCTATAATATCTAACCAAAATATTTTACAACAATAAAGTCAGTGCAGTTATAAAACATCTCATAGGTAAGGTAGGATTAAAAACTATTTATTTTTTAATATCATTATATTGTTTGTCTTAATGAGAGCATCAGTAGATATTTCATAAGCCGAATTCTAATCATATTTAGGTAAATTTTCAACAAAATTAGGAAGTTTCTTCTATGACGTGGTAAAAGATTAATCTAAATCTTGCATATATTAATGTTACATTTAGAACGGCAAAGTAATGTGTTAAGCACGTGAACTCTGGGAGAGTTCCCACGTACTTCCATCTCCCTGCCATTATGTTCTAATCTTTTCGAGTCTCTCTGCATTATTACAATGCCGTGAAAGCGTCTATAAGGTTTGCTAGAGGACTTTAATTAAAGAAAATTCAGTGATGAGAATTTGAGGTATTTGCATATTTTAACATACATACCTAATATAATTCAGATTAAAAAACAAGCTTAATTAATATGAGCAGGGCTCATATAATTTTTTTCAACCATTACTAAAGATAGGTGGTAAGAATTAGAATGCACTTGTTTATATTAATTTCATTTGGTTAAAATTTTAAGGTGCACCTAATTATAATTGAAAAAAAAAATAGTTTTCACAATCGTTTCTGTATCATCACACACACGAAAAAATAGGTAAGTACCTACAAATCTAAATACTAACATACTTAAGTATTTACGTAGGCACCTTATGAATACAATATATAGATAATATTATGTGATCATGATTCTAAATAATAAAAATTATATTTACCTTTTATAATAACTTAAAACTCATAACAACACTATTGAAATTATTAGAAACAATATTGACAAACGATACATAAAATTTTATAGATTTTAATGTAAAGATTTTGTTTTGAAATGATTTGTCCGGATAGCAAGTTTTCCGGATAGCACATACATTCTATTATTTGAATTGAATTTAAATAAATGCATAAAGTAGTTTAAGTTATCAGGTATTTTAATAATATCAGAAAAAATATATTCCGAAATAGTTTCCTCTTTATTTAATTTTTATTTATTTTAAAAATTTTAATGTGATTTTTTAAAGTATCAAGACGAGTGTGCAGTTTTCATGTGACAGCTGTTATTCTTGTCAAACTGATTATTTTTAGATTATGTTCTAATTATTGATAGGTTATGTTTGTTTATTTTTGAGATCCAAGGAGCTTTATCTTAAATGAATAAAAAATAACATCTTAGCAGAATTAAAATTGAAAATTGCGATTAGACATATCACACATAAATCAAGATTTAATTTATTAATCATTTGATGGATATAAAAAAAAAATTAAATCGAATAAAAAATAAGTAAAATAGAATAAATATTTGATACTTGTTATTATATCATGGAGAGTAATAAATCACAAGAATTTATAAATTACAGAAGAAATTTTGAACTTACCCATTTTGTCGTAATTTGTTAAAAAGATTCACACATTAAGTTTAGGTCCTTCTTTTATTTTAATAATGGATATTGTACGAAAAAACTTCACAATATACAAAACATGAGGTAGATTCTTTCTATTTATTATAATAAAATAGTATGTTTATTTCTTTCACTCGGCATTGAACACGCGATTGGTATTCTAGCTGTTTATGACCGAGAGCGACACAACCTCTCCCCATAAACGCTCGGCGCAGACTGATTGTTGAAATGACGTTTGAGCCGTCAAGTTTTATTCCGTCTGTGTCCGGTGGGTTTTTTGTGGCTCAGGGGATCGAGTGGTGCGGCGGCACAATATTCGAGAGGGTGGTTCCGTTTCCGAGGGTTGCTCTGACGACATTCAAATTGAAAAACGTTTAACAAATGTTGGTAGGTAGGTAATTTACTTTATTAAAAAGGTACGTTTACCTAAGTATGCGATTGTCCAGACGTTCTTGCAAATACGTATTTTATTGTATTTCTGTTGATACATTTAATTCATTAAGTAAGTACTCATATAAGATAGTTTGCTAGATTATTTTAATTAAATTTGAATAATTTTGAATTTTGAAAAGTATATTTAATTGTTAACAAGTGGCAACACTGCACTGTTTAAATATTTTCGAATACCTTCAGCATATTTAATTTTATTAGGTTAGTACCTACCTACTGTATTTTAGCTAAGTTATGTCCTGCGATTAAAAAATTGTTATTATTTCATTCATTCATATAAAGTACTTACACTTAGGCACAGAATAATAAGTAGTAACTAGCGTTACTTAGGCCTGAAAGATGCTTCAGAGGTTTCGTTGGATTCATCTTAATTGTGAGTATCACCGATTATAATATCAATATAATAATAATAAAAAAATGGCAAAATGGTGCCAATTAATTCAGTCCTAATTTTGTGATGTTCCGTTCTAATAGGTACCTAATCCAGGTGGTATTTTCAAAAGAAAACAAATATCTTGCATTCGGGATTGTTAATCATATGTGAATATTTTAGAATTCTATGTTTTATAGACAGGTATTATTATTTTATCATTTAACATCAATTTTGTGTAGGACTATGAATTCTAAAGTGAGTAGGATAGGTGGTAACTGGTAATACTTAGTCACAATAGTACTAAGGTAAGTATGTACCTAATGGTATGTAGGTATCAGGAGAAAGGATATATGTATAAATTTCTAGCAAAATAATTAGTTCTTCAAAAAATGTTAAAGAAAATCTTTCAGTCATTGGACAAAATCAATTATTATCAGACAATTGAGCCAGATGTGCTAATCTGAAAATAAAGGTATGGTTTATTGGTCATTGTTATTATGTTAGTAAAAGTAGCATCTGTTTTAGTTAATGTTTATTATACCTTAAAATATGATTGTTTTCGTGTTATTTCACTACTTAAACCTTTCCAGATGTGCATCTTGTACGTTGAATTTAAAAGTTACATTGTAGGCCTGCAGTAATTAGGATTTTAAAATCTGGTCTCTTTCTCTTAAAAATGATCAATAATCGCATTCTTTATCTAAATTACTACCATGTGTTAAAATCCTTAGTAAAAAATTATAAAAACAATATGGTAGGTTTTAATAAATATTTTTTTTAATGAAATAGGTAAGTACCTAATGATGCCTAATTCTTTTTTATTTTAATTGGAACCGATAAATAAACGCATTTTTTTCGTAAATATTTAAATTGAACAAAAACAGAATAACTACGCTAACCATACGCTAACGTACGAAATCGTTATCGTTACTACAAACGCAACGAGTAAGTGTAAGTGCATGTAGCACGTCTGCTACTATTTTGTACTATTTTGTAGATATTTTCTGAGATTTTCATTTCGCTTTATAAAAAAAAAAAACTCATGAGGGTCGGCGGCAAATTGTTTGATCGCTGTATAATGACATTTCACGGTTGGTTGATAAAGCGAATTCCATAAGGATAGTATCAGTCAACATATGGACATAACTATTAGCAACAGGGGCAGGTGGCCGACAGGAGGTCCGTTAATTTGTACAATATTTATAGCAATATGGTGTCAGCACAAATCGTACGTCATTATGTCTGTCATTTGGCGAGGCACCGTCAGTAATGGCGTTTTGATGTGGACGAGATAAAAGTACCCTAGCCCGTTTATCGTTTGTCAAAATCTACTGATGAAAATAATCAATGGTACGATTACTAAAAAGTTAACTACCTACTATACAAATGACCATTGGCAATATAATATGGCGGCGACATGAGCTTTTATCATAATCATTTATTTTTATTTATTGCAAATCCCGATTTGACACTTAATTTCACTTTATAAGTACCGAATGAAACCTTTTTTAAGGCCGGCATAATTTTCGTCCACCTAATAACAAACCAAATAGATAATCCTATTAATTTTCGTAGTAGTTATCTATGTATTTAATTTCTAGATATTTTGTATACCTAGCTTCACATAATACCTACCTATAGGTAGATGAAATGTTCCTAATTTATTCGTCTATTTAAATAAAAATATCATTAATGTTTTCGCAATGTGGGTAAACCACTAAAACCTAGTCTAGTATTGCCAACAATAATATAGAGATTAGGCAAGGAGTATTTACCGTTAACGACCTAAACATATGGCATGAGTCAGGGGTGCTTTGGATTAAAAAAAATATTTACCTCAAGCCTATGGGCGTATTCAGAAAGAAAGCTTGAAACTTATAAGCGCTTATCGGCGCTTGTCAACGCTAGTTCGATGAAGCAGACCAAAACAAATTTTATATGGCACCTGACAAGCGCCGATAAGCGCTTATAAGCGCTTATAAGTTTCAAGCTTTCTTTCTGAATACGCCCTATGGCAGCCGCCAGTCAATCCCAATTCTTAATTAATCATATACCTACGTACACCCGGTAAAGTCTTAGGGAAAATTGGAATGTGATTAAAATTATTTTTTTTCTTAATATACTGTCATGTTCAATTGTTTTTCAAGCCATGATATTTCTCCGATTCCTCCTTCGATATATGCACAGGATATATACGAAATACAACGAACTTCTCGTTTGTTATTACAGTCTCCTGTCTTCATGTACCTAAGTATTTTATACATATTTAACAATTTTCTAACAGCCCGAAAAATAATAATAAAAAACTGTATTGAACAATTTTGCTATTTTTTGTGCTGAATCAGCTTGTTGTTATTAGAGATGTGTTTAATATCAGTTATAAAGCCGGTTTGATAGTATCGCTATAATTTGGACAAATCGATTTGGATCGTGCGGCGCTTTTACCAAATGATTTAGTGCCACCAACAAATTGGGTCTTCCACAACCGAGACCGATACATGCTTGCACACGTAATATGGATGTAGAAGCCAATTACATCAGCTTTATTATCCGTAACCGTAATTTCATTCGTTTAATTTGGCGGTCAGAGTTTAGGCTAAGCTTTGTACATATTATAATGCACGTGTACAATGTAGTAGGTTCCTTTATTCCGATGACTATGACCTGAAGAGGGTTGTAATAAGGTGTCCATCGACGAATATGTCTATTGGTTATTTATATAACTGAATAATTTTTTTTTCAGAAAATATACCTAAGTACCTATAAGAGATTAAGAAAAAGCTCTATATACAATTCATGTTATTTCTGTTATTTCATATTATTATCTTCTACAGTTTACAAGCTACGAGTATGACAATAAATAACGTGGTCAATCGAGTTATTAAATTACCGCATACAGACTGTATACATACTAAATTCTAAAGATACGGCCTTTATTTATTGATGGAGCTCAGCAGGATATTCTTAGTACTGATTCATACGGTGACCGCTGGGCGGTAGCGGCTAGGCAGACTTCCTGCGCTTCCTATATCTAAACCGGGGTTATCGTAAGGTGTGAAAGTGATTCACATTAACCAGTGACCAGTGAGTCATAAACACACGTTACACAACGTTACGCACGAGGTTTAGAACACGAATGTGACTGACCGGCCTTGCTGCTCGATCTTGTCCGAACTTGTGGTACACAACAATTATCCCGTGCAATATGACGCGGATATCGTCACTAGTCGCTGCGTTTCATCAGACTGTCTGGATTAATTATAGTTGTATTCTATTTCATCATAGCTGAATATGTAGTGTGGTTGCCAAATAAAACATTTGCAAAGGGATACATTCTATTTATCTGTTTATAAATGCATAAGTGTGCAATTTAATCAAATTCATCGTAATTGTTTTGTTTTGGAGGATATGACCT
Source organism: Colias croceus (assembly GCF_905220415.1). NCBI lineage: Eukaryota > Metazoa > Arthropoda > Insecta > Lepidoptera > Pieridae > Colias > Colias croceus. The sequence continues at coordinate 4,418,783 of NC_059547.1, forward strand.
ACATGAAGACCGGAAGCTTCCGATCGTTACGATCTGATATTGATAGGTAATTTATGAAAAAAATGATCTTTTCAATGTTATCCCGAGGGTGCAAGTTATTGACACGCGAACGGTCTAACATGATCTTAACGCTTTTATTGTCTGTTTTGCTTTGGTTCTGATTTGCATTCAAAATTGGAACGCGAATGGCACGAACGCCCGCGGCGAGGCTACTGACTACACAATGCGTGCGCTTACGCAGCTTCTAATTTTTTGGTTATTATGTTTATTAGCTTATTATTTAATTACTTAATTATTATTGATATTACATATTTATTGAAAGCAAAAAAGAGATAATTATACGGACCTCAAACTGAGATCCGAAAATAAAATAAAAGCTCTAAGATTCTTATATTGATTTATATGTACATTATTATTACATACTTTTTCTCTTATCTATAAAAAATAAGAAATATAATATAGACCAAAGCATTAATTTCCATAATTAGATCGTGAAATAATCCATGTCCAATGTCCATATAATAATGTTAATAAATAAAATGTAAATATTTATTGCACAGATATACTTTAGCTTTTAAAAAATATAAACGATTAAGGTAATCGCATTCAATTTATATGATATCACCGCTAGAAAATTCACAACAAGGAATTGTCTACTAATACAATAGAGATGAACGCATCTTTATACAATCTTGTTCTTGATTAGATGCAAAATGATGTGTCAACGTATGTTTTTTAAACAAGACTTTCATCTCGAAGAATGTGTAAAATGCAAATCGAAATCATCACTATACAGTTGAGAGGTTTTTGTGTAGCATTAGGTGAAAATTAAAGTACAACATCGAAATATTTTTTTCTACAAGTAAAAGCACTAGAATATTTTCAAATATTTGGATAATATACCTTTACATTTCCGACTAAAAAGCCAGGTACCAATAACTTTAATATTCGTTATATGGTTTAATCATCTGATGAATTACCTATGTAACATATTAAATCTTATAAAAATTTATGAAGCGTTGACTGGGCCCTTAAAAAATCTATCAGTCGCCAGTCGCATACAATTAGAATGCGTTGTCTATTCCATGGTTAGAAATAACCGAGGCATTGTATTTTTTTATAAATTTTGTTTCTATGCAAATGTGTATCTCGTGCCCGCGACAGGTGACGTGCGGCAGCCTTAATTGTTTTTTGTATCAATATTCAAATATTATGACGTTTTTTCTTAGAGTTTTTGTCTGGACTGGCGCGGGTGTCGTACCAGGTGGTCCCAAAAAAGTTTCTTTTTGTCCTAACAGCTTGCATTTCATGTAATTTGTCCTTTATACATATTAAAATTTCAATTATATATTAAATCAGCAATGTTTGTAATGTGTTCACGTACCTACCTATATACGCATAATAAAGATTTATATGTTTTTCCTTCCGCTTACATTATGGAATGTAATCAACTGAAAAAATCAACAGTGTAGCATTATGATAAATATTATGTATACCTATAAATTTATCGTTGTCGCTGAAAATTTAGAAATAAACAATTAATTGAGTACATATTGACATTCAAATTTTCAGGTAGTTAAGGGCTTAGGAATAGTCTATGTACTTAATACTTTCACTATTCTTAAATATATAAGGGGTAAATTTCGATGCAAAAAACGTATTTTTTATGATGAAACGTTTACTGAAAAACTGCAGTCGGAAGCTCATAAGGCAGCTGTCACGTGTTCAACCCGTTGGAAAGTTGATGATCTACAACTGTTCCCATTTGCATCCCACAAATATGATGTCTTCATTGTTAACATATTTACATAATAATTTACTTTTGATAAAATTTAAATCTTGTAAATATAAACAACACTTATCGCGATTGAATATTTCAACTCATTGTCGACGTTGAACGGATATTTTTGTTAAATACAAATAATAAGTTATAACCATTTCTTGTTATTTTACCACAATTGGAAAAGGTTTTCGATCGGATCGATTTGTCGGCACTTGGCGTGTGCGTTTAGCGTGCAGCCCTCGCACACCTGCCATCATTATCTGGTCATTAGATGGTACAGAACCCGCGTAAACCTTAAATTAGAGCGTGCTGAACCCTAATCGCAGTGTAGCCTCGATTTTTTTCACTGGTGCGTTAAATGCGCATTGTATTATGAAATGGTTAAGCTTGATGCAGAATGAGTTCATCATCTACGGCAATTATTCTATAAGAAATAATTTGTGTTGTTTATCGGAATGAATGAGAAAGTCAGACGTGCAACTTCTAACAGTGAAAATTTATGTTTAAACAAATTTTGCTGTCTAATTTTAAAATATCCAAAGAGGCTTTCTGACCACACATGTGTCGATTTTTATCTCGTAATTGCAGGTCTCATATTGAATCGTTCATTAGGGGGAGGTAGGTAGGGGGTGGGGAAGGGTGGGGTGTGAAGTGCGAGGACAATGGCGCCCCCCGCGGTATTGTGCGTTAATGTATGCGCGCGCGGCGTCGTTGACGGCGGCCACGGGGCAACAACACAAACATTTCAACGCATCTAATTTATTGTCGTGTCGCATTGGGTTGTGGCGCGCAAAAAATATTGCCTTAAGGCGATGTCCTTACGAATGCTCGAGAATTGTACCATAATAGATGTATTTGTTTTAAACTGTGCGGTGTAAGTAGATACTTATAGGGTTTCGACACATTTGTATTATTTTTATGTCAAAGATTGTATGTTATTTCGTCGTAGGTACTCAAGACAGGTAAAATCACAACTCGACTAAAAAAAATGTTAGCCAAGAAAATTACAAGAAAATTCATGTGGCACGTTCTGTATTTTTGGCGATTTTATGATAAAATCCTTACATTCATTACATACATGTATAATGATAATTAAAACCGTTTATGTAGTTTTTTCTTCTAATATAATTAAACATCTTCTTGAGTTCATAATATAATACAGTAATAACTTCTAAGGCAAAAAAGGCAAAGATCATAAAAAATAGTAACTGCAAAGGCTCTATAAAAATTATTATATATTTATTATGAAGAAACTTTACCTTAACAAACCGAATAAAGTCCTGACAGAGGATGACTCAGTCGTTGAGAGCAATTTTGAATATTATAATATGTAAACTAGTTGTTGTTCGGTGGAGTTCTTTCGTTGTCCTCTATGTATACAATTAGTAACAATTATTGTATTATAATTCTCTTTAAATGATTCTGTCTATTCATTTTAATATTAATTCTTTCGTTTGTAATTCCTCTAAGTAGGTATGTACTTTAATAATCTCTTGATTTTATATGAAATATCAATTATATAGACGATTTAGAAGACCTGATTTATGTATGTAGAGTCATTTTGATCTTGTGCGTCAACGATATTAAATTTTTCTATTTTACCTTCTTGTACATATTATAAACTGAACTCAATGAATAAGTACTAATAAAGATTAACGAGAATAACTGCATCTATAACTTTGCTTTGTTGAATTTGTTTATTTTTATATAAATTAATATCGAACCTCCACGTCCACACGGCTACGACTATAAATGTTCAAGTGAGTTTTTATTCTTATTCGCATGTGGAAACCAGGTTTGAGGTTACTAATATCGTATTTTATTTGATTGTCCCCAATGTATGTGCATCTCGGCCACCCAGCGCCACCGTTGGATGTAACTCTGCTTCTCTCAATTGGAACTTGCAAAAACTACATTTGCATAGAACTCGATGTTTGCTAAGATAACGGCCACCGCGTTCTACTCGATATATAGAGCTACTAATCGTTGGACGCGACAGTTATACTCGATATTATAAACTAATACTCGTTGGTGACAATGTGATGCATTAAGTACAGGTAATTCTTGGTGATATTGTGTCACTATTGCACAATAATTGGTGATATTTTCCAAATGTTGTCGCGTTTTAAGAAATGCCTCTAGAGTCTAGATACTATTATTGTATGGGAAAACTTTCCACAATAGCTGTTATGAAAGTTTTCCGACAGTTTGTGGACATTTATTTGTCTGCTGAATGTGTTCTTTATTATCTGCTGGCACTGGTTTTATTTGATACTAGCGTGCGGTTTTCCGAGCGGCAGAACCAGCGGGTAACAGAAAGTATTTCTGTAGCTTATTTGTTATTCTTATACATAAGCTACATCAATGCCAATATTGTAGTCCATTTTTACTAATTATACTTACAATTAGTAAAAACCTACATAATACGACAAAAGTCACTAAATAAATTTGTTGCCAAAAGTAGAATCCGAAGAAAATGTGAAATCCGAAAATTATTTACAATTTAATTTTCTAAATTATTATTTCTCGTTTTATTTTATCTAACTAATATTTCAGTGTATACCATCTAGTATGCACTATTTTAATAGTATTATTTCTCACTGATCTCAGAGCATATAGCTTCTGGTTAACAGTGACAAATGTAGATGCCACCCACCGCATACGAGCGGGCTCAAACAAATGCGACGTTTATTTATATTCGTGTTTTTATTTGTTTAATCGAATTCATCAATCATATGTCCTTTCTAATTAGGTTTGTCATAATATATTAATACACTGAATACAAAGGTTGTTGGTAATCAATTACTTCTGTTATTTTATATATATGTAGCCATGTGGGTATAATTGTATTAACTGAATATTTACTTACTAATTGTATCAGTTTTTTTCCAAAGCTTCCTGAAAGCTTGCACTGGGATTCAACGATGCTTTTCATTGCCTTCCTTAACGTTTCTTTGATCTTACTTTTTTAATATTTTTATTCTATTACACATAATATGGTAATTATGCTTATGTCGGTACACTCATATTAATAGATATTATTAAGCTCTAAGCTATTTGTTCTATTTTGGTATACCTAGTTTGGATTTTTATTTCGTTTTTACTTATGCTTTCTGTTTGCTAATTATTTAAGGCCTAGCTGTTTTTTTTATTTTATATTGCTTTAATTATTTTGATCGCAGGTAAGTAACGCAGGTAAGTTCGCACTTACTTCACCTGAAATTGAGTCAATTTTGAAGCGTATATTTGAAGAATTTAAACTATTCACTAATCAGTGAAATATAAATTTAGATATTTATTACAATATAAAATAAATTATATACACTACCTACACATTCATTCCAATCGGAATATATCTGTATATTTGCAAGGAAGGACTGTACAAAAATAGCGAAGTTTGTTCATTAAATCCTTTCTATGATAAGTAATATACAGCTACCCACTAATGTCGTGTTTACTACGATAAAGAACCACAATCACTAAATCAGATTTCAGGTGTTAACTGTTTAAATTATCATTGTCCTTATCTTCAATTCCCGAAATATAACCAATTAACATTCCTTACTCGCAAAAACTAAAAGCAAATTCCAAAGTAATGTTTTTTTATTCCAATACTTGATTGGTCGGCGCGTGTAAATTAGAGACAATATAAAGGTTTCGGGACGTTCAGGAGTCGAGATCTTGGACTTAATCAACTTGTGATAAATTGGTGGCGAATAAAACTTGGACGTAAGCAATTATTTTGTACATTCTGTAAATGTTTTAACATTGATATACCATAAATATCACTTCCTATGGATACATTCTTAAAGCATGAACGAGTGTAGGTATGTCATTGTTCTCAGTAAATTATTATTGATTTTTTTAAATATATATTGATTACCTACTGATATTTAAGTGAATATTTATAAATAATGTTTTTAAGATTTTCACTATGAAGATGCAACGCTTACTATAATGTGAATCACTTATTAGTGTTTCACTTATTTTTTAAATTTTGAATTACCTTTAAAATTGTTTAGAAAAACCCTTTATATTTTAAGTAAAACAAGCGTTTAAGGGAGCACATTCCTCTATCCAAATTATTTATTTTGTACAGGCGTGAGTTACTGTCCGACCCCGCCCCTTCGTTACTATGTTAATCAGAACCCTAAACAATACCAGAACAAACTCCCTACTGTCGGCAGGACCGAGATCTAATACCTTATAACGTAGGTATTTCATAATACATATTATATGATACATAATGCCTTTCGTATGAAAACTTAAGATTGTCGATTAGATAATTAAGAAGCTATGTATTAGGTATATAGAATTGCATGTAAACAAGTGATATCATTTGAAAAAAGTTAAAAAGGTGAAGTGGACAATGTAATTGGTTATTAAAAAACGCATATATCACAGCGGAGGAGTGCCGCGTGGGAGACACAGGACGTGATTTGTATGGAATCATGGTGAGGGCCCGCCCCTTCATTAACATGCTAATGCTGATTCTGGAGCGGAGATGCGCTCGCGGCGATGTATTGGATTAATTTAAAATTAACACCAAATAAGTGCACTCAATGGATAGCATCACTTATAAAAAAAGTTAGAAAAAGTGCTCGTTAATGTTTTAACGCCGCGTGACGAACGGCGCTATATCGATGATTATTCAACAAACGTAAAATGGAAATATTAAATTTTATGAGAGGTTTATTAAATAAACATAACGCTTTTTAAAGCGAATATAATTAAACCTTTTTCCAATTGGTTTTGGTGTTATTGGGCGCACATAAAGGCCAGAGTATGCGTGTGGCCAGCGGGCGGCGTCGGCGACAATGCGTTCTGTAATGTATGCGCATCGGGGAGGTCCTTGTCGTGGGAAGGCTGTACACCTTTCTCTTTTACACGATAATGGAGAATTGGGCAACAGGTGCCATATACGGAGTACTATTAGACTGTAATAAAAGCTTCTGAAGTGTTATATCGAGTTTCTCCGTTTTATGTACATATCACTACAGCATACGAGTATGTAATGCGATATTTGTGTACAAAACTACTACGATATCTATGCGCTACGCACGCGAGTCGTAGCTCACGCGTTCGTAGCACTTCAACAAATATAACGGTGATATTCAATGGTGGTAATATTATTATATTAATTAGATACTAATGTGATTGATACATAATGCGTACATACATCGGCTTCTTACACGCGACCACTCGTTCGCAATTATTCTTGCCAAGTGCTTTGTAATTTGGCAATACCCTCGGGGGAAATGCAAAAATTGCGATGTTTTTAACGGAATACGCTTGCTGTCTAGTGTGTGCATCAAGTTATGGGAGATTACTGTTGATTTAAATTGATTATTTATAATGAATACGATTGTTCATTTAAGCCCTTGTTAAATTAATTAGTTCAGTGTAAATATAAATGTCATCTCTTTGTTTTTATAACATCCCTTGGGCCTTAGCCAAACGGCAAAACGCCAAGGAATAGAATACGTTATCGATAGAAATTGACATAAGCGTATGATGTTTTGCATAAGGATTCGGTCACCCTACCAACGACAACGACGACCACGAACAAAATTTTCATCCAGTCGCAATTAAATAAAATTGTGCAAAACACAATTAAAAATGAAATTTAAGAACTTCCTGTCGTATTGGTGTTTGGAAAAAAAAAAATTTGAGATCAATGGATAAACAAACAGGTTTTTCATAGAAACGGTGGCTCCTAGAAAAAAATGTATTTAACCTTTTTTATAGATAATTAGATTATATACAATTTTGGTTCAGGTGATTGTATGATAAACTTACCGTCTCGGCGAAAATCGCAAAAAACCCTATTTCTTTTTATTAATTGACCTCGAATTTTTTTATTCCTGAGTACCAGAATGACGGGAGATTTTAATATTGATTTTCAACAAATTTCGGCAAGATTGGAACTTTGGTCGTGGTCGTCTGCGTCGTTGGTAGTGTGATCGAACCATTACCAAAATGTCATGAGCTTATGTCAATAATTAGCGTTAGCTGTGGGCGTAGTCTCGACACTAATCGACATCGATATCGACCGAAATCGGTCGGTAACTAACGATTATCAGTAACCAATCAGTAACTATAGTATAGACCTAAAAAATTTAGTGTTCTTTTTCCAAGAAATTTAGCTTAGTTTTAGGGAATAGATAGTAAATTAAAATTAGTTATATTAATTTTCGCATTATTACAATTGCAATTGCATATAAAAAAAGCAAATTTTATGCACAAAAAAACATGGCAGTTAATTTAATTTTAATCAAATTCGATATTTTTTATATCAATCGTTTAATTAATGTTCTATTAATTACATATTCATGGAATCCAAAATTCCACGTATGGCAACCTCTTTATTTACTTTTTTGACATTTGACATCAATCATCAATCATGAAAATAATATTTCTATCAAAATAAATATAAATTGTGTGTTTTCAAGAGGATAATTTTTAAAAGATTTTTAATTATGTTCTTAAAAGTCCTATAAATCTATTGGATAACAAATATCCTAAGAAAATGTCAATCTGCGTTATGTTTTTATATAGTTAAAGCTATTTGTTTTAGTTTAGTAATATTTTGTTATTTGTGAAGTGCAATAAAATTCTAATCAAAAGACTCCAAAAGCTCTACAAGATAATTCTGCTCAATTCGAAGCCTTTTGAGAAATCTTTAAGACATCATAGAAACTGACGGAACTAAAACTAAGGACGGAACGGATAATTTGTATCACTTGTATTTTTAGCTTGTATTATTATATTATATTATGTGCATCATTGTATATTTTATTACAGTTAATAAGCAAAGGATGCAATGCAATTGATTTAGCGGTTCACGGTTAATATTATTTATGTGTTAAATATAAATCTTAATATATATAAATCTCGTGTCACAATGTTTGTCCTCAATGGACTCCTAAACCACTTAACCGATTATAATAAAATTCGCACACCATGTGCAGTTCGATCCAACTTGAGAGATAGGATAGTTTAAACATGTAGGTACCACGGGCGAAGCCGGGGCGGACCACTAGTATTTATCTATAAATTTTATATTTTACAGATGAACAAGTTACTAGAATTATTATGTTGGTGAGGGATGATGGTTTTGAGCCAAATTTTCAACTACGCTATTATAAACTGTTAAATTAAAATTTTCTAATAAATTTATTTCTATTATTATCTGTATAATTTTATTATCCTAGAAGTTCAAAAAGAAATTAATCGAATATGAATGCAGACAGCAGTACACTATTTTAATATTTATTTAATATAATATAAGAGGCTTCTTAACATTTTCAATAAGATTTTGAAACCATCTTACAAATAAAACATTATTTGTTTATTTTATTTTAATTGCAATAACATTAAATAAGAGAAAAAAATATTGCGTTAAATCATAATATAGCATCGGAAGTGTGAAATATCTTCTATTTATTATAAAATTATAATAATACTCTGTTTCTCTGCCCAAATTACGTAAATGACATAGTTTTTATTTTGTAAAGCTAGATAATAGCATGGCTTACTCGAAACCAACATTTAAACATGAGTCTTTAAATTGCACGCTGTCGTAGTACACAGAATAGGTAAGAAAAATAAAGCACGACATAACAGCTCCTCCCCCGAAGGTGATATCATGATAATATGTATAAACTATCCTCACCCGACCTCTAAGGAATATTCATGCAAAATTTGAAGTAAATCTATGCAGTACTTTCTGAGATTAGCTCGGAAATACATACAGACAAACAGACAAACAGACAAAAATTCTAAAAACTATGTTTTTGGTTTCTATATCGATTATAGATCATGGATCAAGTATTCTTTTAAAAAAATATTCAATGTACAGTTTTGACTTTCCTACGATTTTATTATATGTATAGAATAAATATGATGTTTCCGATATTATCAACCGTATCTACAAATCCACACAAACCGTAAGGCCCTTCTCCCATTTCGATACTTCTAGAATACGATGCTCGAGTAGAATACTAGTTAGATATTTGCTCGCTGCCCGATGCTCGCATATTAAGCGACTGAAAAATGACTAAATTCATCATTATTGTGCCTCGTTTTTGTAGACGGACTCTATGTCGAGCGATTCCAGTGACGATGTAAAAGTAGGATGTACTGGATTCATCCATATATTGAAAGAAACATAAGTAAATTGTAGAGTTTTTCTAGCCGCACGAGAACTACAACATGATGATAAGAATTTTTTATCTTTCTTCCGAAGAGATACGCGCGAAACGCGACGTCAAAACGACCACCTATACTAGTCGCGGACGTTTAGGATACCGGTAGCGTAATGGGAGAAGGGCCTTCGAGATCTTGTCGAGATCAAACGTCGGTATCATAACGATTGACAATGTCAAAGAATAATTTGTTTTGACAATATTCGAATGTGTTGCAAAGAAATGATTTTCCAAATCCATGAAATCTATATTTTATTTATTTTTCATATATCTACGGAATTGAAATAATGATGTTATTAATTTAGATAAAAATGCATTGCTACAAGGCTATTATTATATAAATATTTTGACGCATAAAGGAAAGTTTTGTGAAGAATAAAAATTATAAACAAATATGTATCCATTGTATGCTTCCATCAAATTGGGGAGAGGTATTAAGCGACATCATTTTCATTGCTGAAGACGGGTCTATAAATAAGTTATCGGTAATTACCGACTAATTTGTACAGACTACAGGGGCAGTTTCTATTCCATGGCGTTACGTACGTTTGTCTAAGGCCCTTTTTCATTATCATGATTGTAGATAATCCAGTAAACGTAAGAGTTTTACGATTAATTGTATTAAGTCAATTTCATACTTTTCAGTTATTTTATCTGTTTCAGCTTATCTATATTTATAGTTATATTTAAGAGTAAGAGATTATGTAAATGCAGTATAACTATTGACTTGGGCCAAGCGGTTGCACGTATATCGCGTGCGCATGCGAGCCGGCGCGGGCGCACCGCAAACCACACTGTTTTGAAACGCACTCTTCAATTATCAATCGTAAATTCCGATACTACTACACCAGCACCGACTGCGGTTAACTTATTGTCTTATTTATCTTTACGTACTCGTTTTAAACGGTATGTAATTTTTTCGACGAAAGCGTAGTTCTACATTTCGGTAAATTTAACATCAAACTAAGCGGATAATTACGGTAACCCATAACTTATTTGGGTGCATAAACGGCCCGGTCAAAAACTAATTTATATTGGAATGTGATATACGCAGAGGGCCTCAGGGCTCGTGCCCGACTGCCGAGTGGTTTTAATCACCTTATTCCTTAACTGTTCTCAAAACACTACTGACGAGCCGCCTGGCGCCCCGCCTGCTCCGCTACCGCTAAGTATTTTACTGATTATTATCTTAACAACCCCTCCTGAAAATTCCATATAATTTATAGCTGACTATTTTCTTCAATGTACCTTATTAACCTAGAAATCGATAATGAACTACATTTATGACCACAAATATAGGTTAATATTTTGATGTAGTTAATGCTCCGATAATGTACCTATATATTTTCAATATAATAATAAATTTTCCAGATACCTTCCCGGTTCTATTCCGAGTATTTCGTCTATGTAATGCTATCAATTTTTTGCCAAGTTAGCGATTGTAACACGGTTTTGTGAATCGATTCGTTCGTCCCGTCTCTGAGGCAGCTAATCGTTGTCACGGTTCAAGTGTTTGCGGACCCGCCATTCTCACGGCGCCGGCGCCGGTAGTCACCCGGATGGCAACTACTTAATTCTAAACACCTTGTCATATTTGATGAGGACCTTCCAATGTATCCAATCCAATAATGGCTAGTGATAAGCTGCAGGAATTTTAGACATTGAAGCGCCTATCAGCGTATTTATACCTAGAGTAACTGTATTTATACTAGGCTGAAATGTAAGAAAAAGAGAAGTAGCTCTATATTAAGTGGGTTATAAATACATTGGCCCAAGAAATATTATTGGGCTTGTTTTAGCTAAGAAAATAACTGAAATTGGAGTTATGGCTTCCGCAGGTTTTTGTTGAGAAAGTTCGTGCGTGTATTTGGTAATAACTGATGTTGTGTACGAAATGATGTTATGAGTTTTGGATAAATAAACTTATCAACATAAAAAGGTAATATAAGAAATCAAAGAGCCAGTAATAATAAAAATATGAAATATCTATGTACAAATTTAGCGTGGCGGCAAAATACATTTGGTGTATTACGCAATCGTTAACGTTTCTACGGCTAAACGTCATTCCAATGGCAAAACTACGATTATTTGATATACTTCATTAACTATGGTTAAATGTTGTCTAAGTATTACAGTTTTTGTTCAATGATTCTAAGAACAGCTGCTGTTCCATTAAATTAACTTATATCTTAATGAAGATGTCGAGAAGGAAAAAGAGGTATTAATTCAAAAATTACCCTCATTTTGAAGTATTCAATTCAGAACTAAAACTCAAATTTGTACCAGCGACGAAGAAGGCGATAGTCAATTAACACGTACAGCCGTAGAAGATTTTGTAATCCCATTCATAATAGAAGTTTTCTCGAATGCTTTCGTTTTAAATGCACATGTAGGCAGACTTTATTCATATGAGAAGTAAAACGTTCCAATATTTGACTCATAAAGCACAAAGATGTGTCCGTTACTGCGGGGGCGACATAGACAGCCCATATTCGCTATGTTGACCCGACGTCCATTGACTCTTGATATCCGTCAAGTAAGGAAATGATAGAAACCATTAAACCAACATTTTTGTACACTATTTTAGATTTTAGGTTCCATGTAGGTGTTATTATCCAATTGACATTTTATTGCTATCGTATAAATTGCGATTTTTATTAATATTCAAACGAATGTTATTCATATTGATTAATGGCAACATCCACCAACACTACTAAATTCAAATTCATTTATTTTCCAATAAACAAAACAGAATGATGCTTTGATTATTTTTGTTTAAAGTTCTAGCATAATTTAAATCAAAACGCTAATATGTTATTAACAAACATCTCTGTAGCATAAGCCCCATACATATCAACTTATAGCATATTATTCTCAATCGATGTTTGTAATATAATCGATACCTATCGATAGAGCTATCGATAAACGTTGAATCGTCACTCGCAGCAGGTGCAGATACACCTGTGCGCCTGTCGATTGTTGCATTCCGACTGCAGATAACCTGCCACGATTCTTCTTCGGTAAACATGCTCTTGGGTACTTAATGAGGTCCATAGTTTGCGTTGAAATCGGTGGTTTCAATTATTTTCAGTTGTACGATTTTATGATTTTGATTTTAACGTAAGTATTGGCCATTTATATTATTGTACCCTTTTAATTTGTAGGTAATCTAAGATTGTTCGTTATAATTTTGGAATTGGACACATGCATTTATTGGCATTGATCCTCTTTTAAGTTGAAAAAATCGAAATATGAAAAAAAAAACATGCTTCTTAAAAATATTCTTATTTATTTTATGCACGAGCGCATTATATATTATATATATGTAGTAAATAATTCCGGATTATTTGAATAATTTTTTTTTTTCATCTATTTAATATATTCCTTAGTATTTTTTCAAATGTAGCAAGTGAACAAGTCTATAAAAGTGTTCATACTGAATAATTATTGCCACATACATCGCCACGGCTGCAACTAAAGCTCAGTTCAGTCAACATGAATAGAATTTCTTGTCAATTTGTCTTGCAACATTTTAACGATGCTTCGCCAATGAGTGTCTCATAACGGACGGACGTACAACCTCGTTGCATACAAAGCGATGCAGTTCCGATGCTCGTCTAATTAATTCTATCAGCGCTACTACTAAGTCATGTTGATATCCTTTCCTTTTTATATCTCATGAAACTTACATCATATAAATTATATTCATTATATAAAAAGCTTAGTGTGGTGATGAGACACATAAATCTTTATTATACTTCGCATTATTGGTATAACGTTCGCATGTTTTTACGTTGAACAATAACGAATAATTTCATTTTATATGGATTTTTTGTATACGCAATGTAAGCTTTAGTTAATATAAATATTACTTTAAAATACTAAATGTGTTTGGAAATATAGATTATTGATTATTATATAAATCGAATGGGTAATGTAAGCGCGTCGTAGATCGACTCTACATTGTAGAGTATGTAAAACATTTGATTTTATTCCTGACGTTTTCTGGTTAATTGTTGATGTTATGGCTGCTTTAATTCTTACTAGTTTTATGTCCATTATTTTTTACGTGTTTATATTGGTATATTAACTGTAACATTCGTCTGAAATTTCCATTTCCAGATGAAAATATTACTTTGAATTATCATTAGTGAAATTATAAACGATCTGTTTTATTAACCTTCTAAGCAAACTATGTTGGATATTTTAGTATGTTTAAATAAGCCATGAAATGGAGTTGCAATCGACATAGACATTATCTCGTTGGTATTTCCCCGGCGTGGCGCAAGTGGCGGTGGCTGCGGCACGCGGAGAGGCTTGCCTGTTTGTCGTTCCCAGGCGATAACCATATCTCATACAAACACCTTGTTTGAAACATTGCCGACAAACAAACCAGCACACTTTTCGTACAAACTCCTCTGTGCCAAACGAATAATATCCTTAACTCCAGGACATAAGAACTCAAGTATGCTGATGTCGCCCGAATCTGTAATATTATTTTAAACATCACGATACGATATGCCTGACACGCGACTCTCTTATCTTCAAATTTCAAGTGAAGACGCACGTCACTCATTGTTTGCATTTTAATATCGACAAGTGCATTATTATTGCTATCTTACTAAATTCCTTCATCTACACGTGTTTTCTAATTACAATGTATGAAGTGGAAGCTACACAGAACTTATGTAAGCTGAATCACATTCACAAAATCCCAAGCAAATATGTATTGTAATTGAAATATATTTTACAGCTCCTATTGTATACATCTACGATTGACTATAGGGTAAAAGCCGGATAGTTGCGCCAGTGGGATACTTGCCGCAGTTTCAAATACACTATGTTACGGACATTAGTGGCAATAACGCCTTACTATAATTGTAAGTACCCTTCCTGCAGACCTTAGTGCCACGTCAATCGTTAGTGTAGACGCAAGCGTTTCATTCCTGCGAGCGAAATTGTTCCGCGGTGAAACTTCGATAGGCGTTGAAACTATATTGGTAAGTCATTTGTATTGAATATTTTTGTTACTAATTGTGATTTCAATATAGTTTATGTTTCTTTGCGTGCATTAGACTTTAAATTATACTGTTAATTACATTTTATTGCAAAACATTGTTGATTTATTTCGCAAATCAAAAGGGCAAGTATCCGTATCAAAAAGGATAGTCGCCTTAGAAACTTGTGCGGATAGTTGCTCTCGGGGCAACTATCCGCAACTATAAATTCTTTCACTAGCAAAGGCAGATATTTTCTGTTTGTGTTGTTTTTCTCATTGTGGCTATAACTTAGCTTGAATAAAATAAGTATTCTGATTATAGGTCCAAGGCTCATCCATGTAAAATCAAATAAATTGTTAACGGTTTTAGGTGAGCTAAATGCCTCGCAAATATCAACGTAAAGCAGGCGTGGTACCACGCCACATAAGCTGGACAGAAGAAAGCTTAGGAAGAATATATTTTAATATGGATGAAACTGGGGTCCAACTCAATAATAAACCTGGTAAAGTATTAGCCAAGAAAGGTTCAAGAGCCGTTAATCAAGAATCCGACACAGATTATATTAAATTGACCAAAGGCTATTCCTTTGGTCAATTCCCTTTAAGAAAGAGAAGAATACAATAATTATTACAGTTCTGACAGTGAAAATGAAGAAAATATATATGTAAGTCCGAAAGCATTCAAAGGAAAAGCCACTGAAGGACTACCAATAAAATCGACAAAATATACTGAAAAGATATTAGAAGTTAAAAATGCTAATTCAAAAATTAAAAATAAAAATGTTTCTGTTAATGATTATTGCGTAGATTGAGAATTATAATTCTACTAAATCGAAATCAGATTGGATTCAATGTGAGATGTCTCAAATGTGGTTACATGAAACTTGTACAAAATTTGCAAATTATTGCATACGATGTGGAAAGATGAAATCCCTCGCTTCTGATGATTAATGCCAAGTTGATTGCCAGATTTGATTATTCTTCTTCTATCTTTAAGATAAATATCAATAATTTTACTAATATGTGATTATAACTAATTTAGATGCTATTTTTGTTATATTGTTATAGTTTTATAGCAAAAAAATGTATAATGTTGATTAGTTCTTAATTAAAAAGCAAAACAAATAATAAAGACTGATTAAGTGAATTGATATAAAGGAGAATGCCCATGAAAGTATGGACCACAGTATAGTGTTGCGTCAATGCCAGAGTAGTTTTGGAGGGTTCTTCGATATTCAAAAGATTTTTACCAATTGATTTTTTTGTGATAAAAACAGGGGTTTTCAAGATATTGAGAAAAATGTGAATTAACCTCGAAACTTAAATAAACCCGATTTAGTTAGGTTTATGTGTGATTTAGGTAGTATTTTATCGTCTGAAGGTTATTTTTCGTTTAACATATTTAATCTATGCGTAGAGCTTATGCTTTCAGACAAAGTCTATCTGTTCATCGGCTAGTATAGGTAGACACCAGAAATCTTCCGGGATGGATTTCAAGAAAACCTATATATATATTTAAAAAATGCCAATAGAGTTTTTATTCGGTTTACATATTGTTGTTGTTGTTTGAATCATTTTTTCACTACATATTCGAAGAAAGAAACAAATAAGAAATAACTGGTTACCTACCAAGCTATGTCATAATATCTAATATTTTTTTATATACCTATATTTATATTATTTTACTTCACTATCTATGTTAAAACAACCTACTGTGTATAAACAATACCTTACAGAGTGATTTTATGTTAATTGATTTTTTTGTAATTCAATGAAATACATAGTAAATGTCATAATAGTTACCACTTGGTTACCGTGGTAACCGGTAATGGATACTAAATCTATGGTAACGAATCTAAACAATTACATGTCTTATTAGATTTTACAAAACATTCCCTGATCAAAATATATTTTCCGATAGTAAGAAGGCCTCTAAATTGCCGAGATTTTTTTTAATAGTATTTTTATCTTGATGTATGAGAAAAAACCTGTACTAAAAATGTGAACGGTAATGGACACTAAATCTATAATAACGGATCTAAACAATTACATGTCTTATTAGATTTTACAAAACATTCCCTGTTCAAAATATATTTTCCGATGGTAAGAAGGCCTCTAAATTGCCGAGATTTTTTTAATAGTATTGTTGTCTTGATGCATGAGAAAAACCAATACCAAAAATGGGCATTCTCCTTTGTTTTTATTTAAAAAAATATTGTGAGGCGTCTATCCCCTCACGAGGCAAGTATCCTCTGAAGTATTATTTACGATAGGCAACTATCCGCTAGGTTAGGCAACTATCCTTTATTTGAGAGGTCTAATAAAACAGGATTTACTCAAAACCTTTAATAATTATGTTTAATAAAATAGGCTAATATGATGGTTCAAAGACCTATGTTTTGATATACATGTTGCATTATTCTTGTTAAGTACATAATTTTTCATAATATAGCTTTTTTGAAAAGTGGCGCAACTATCCGGCTTTTACCCTACGTGTATATTGGTAAACGTTGATATTTGACATAGATATTTGATAGTCTACGTTTCATTACTCACATAGGCTCGTATAGCCTATGTCGTGCATCGTAATTTGTAGCTTTGTAAATATAAAGTAGCATTCGCGTATTATTTTAAGGCACCTGCAGACGACATCTGCAAGGCCGTGCGATAGGTCACAAGGCCGGTACACAGGCACGTGCTAGTCGCTACTATTCAAGGACGCGAAATGCGAATATCACCTGCATAAACAGATAAATATGATAGCGAAAAAACAGCTACAATTGCACATGTGCTGGCTATTTTAAGGACTATAATAATTGGTGCCTCTAGGGGACTTTATATGTTAAACTTTTCGATACACACAACAATATTATTTTAATTTAGAGCAATTGAGTTTTGCAATCTTGCAAATATCGATTTTGTAATATACTAAGCAGTTTAATAGGAATGCTTTGAAATTCAAACGAACTAAGTATATTGACGTATCAACTGTATTTAGCTTAAACTATTCGTTCGCAGATGTCAGAGATAAGCCCAAAAACGATCAATGCAAAAGTATCATTACACTGATACATAAAATGTTGTCTTTTAGCTTGTTCCGTCCATTAAGCACTCAAAGGACAGAATTAGTTCAGACAATTCGCAACACGAGGGGTATGCTGGCCGTCGGGGCTCCTTTACCGGGCTAAATGCGGCGACATCCGCGTCGCCAGCATTTGTGTTTTCTTTGCTGAGGCGCTTCAAGCTGTCTGCTCAATTTTGAATTACTCTTTTAGGAAACTTTTTACTGTTTGTAGTGATTTTTTGATGCTGGTGGAAATGGAGAGGGTTTAAAAGATATCAAATAGGTACCTAAATGTCTAAAGTTATTGCATTTTTGTCTGGAAATATTACGTTCGGCAAAAGGAGAAGGGAGATGAGAACAAAATTGTAAATCTTGAAATGTTGGTATTGATGAAAGATGTTGATGAGGATGATGTTAGCAAAGCTAATTATTTCGCTATATTTTTTATAATTCTATAATCATACATTCAAAAATTGTTATCATATTGTAGTTTGTAGTCATAATGAAATGAATTCCTAACATTCTAAACCTCTGAAGAGAACATTAAATCCAGATACTTATAAATCAATCGAAGAAAATATGTCTGTAAACTTTAAAACACGTTACAATGTTGAGTTTAATGAACCGAAGAAAATAACTTGAGAAGCGCCGACGTGTCAGTAAAAGCTATCCTGTTTCCAAATAAATCTTTAGTGAATTTCGCGATCGTCATTGTAGGCCACGGGCAGATAATTTTAAATGTTTCGTCTGACTTATATTTAGAATAACGAGTATGTATTTGACTGGTGCATTCATTTACATTTCGAACACTTAAAAGACGCGTTAATTTTGTGATATACCTATTTTCTGTTTGTCATATTGGGTTTTATTGTTTTAAGAATTTTTGTACCGCTCGCATGTTTCAGTTCCACTTTTTAATACGAAGTTATAAGCAAGCAGGTCTGTAGAACATTTGTATCATTCCTCTTGTTATTTGATTTTTATAATAATAAAAATATTTATTATTCACACAGATGAATTTGACCGAGGTAAAATACACATATACCTATATCTAACTTTTTCACTTCATATACTTAGTACCTACCTAAACAAATACACAGTGATGTGAGATGTTCCTGGCGTTTATAGGATTACATCTTTAACTGTGTTATTAATCTAACAGCAAAAATAGATCATTATTAATTGAATTATTGAATTATCGGATTTTTAAATATGAAATTATTGTAATACGCTTTAGATAACTTTAAGCTGTATCCCATTGTAGTATTGTAATTGTACACATTTTCTTGGGTTGCGATCTGCTCGTAAAATTGATATGGCGCCTATGGACCCGGCAAGATCGTGGCCTGTTGTGTGTATTTAATTTGAATAAATAAATAAGTTCTATATCAACTAAGACAACACGCAATAGGCATGCGATATATTATGTAAAAGATTAATCTGACTGCATGTATAAATGCTTTATGAAAAAAGAAAATAACAAAAACTAAGCATTAGCGGCTAAGAACAAAGATTATCACTCATAGCAATAATTTGAGAATGTCATCTTGTATAAAATTGCAATTTATAAAGCAAAGCAAGTGCTCGCGTGTTACACGCTACATTTCGGCAATTGTCCAAATAAGTTCAACGTTTGCCGGACTAAATTACATTGATTATACTAATTTTTAGGTCCTTCGTTAATTTTTTACGTAAGTAGTTATTATATTTGACTGCAAATACCTAGCGCCAAAAGGAACATTTCAAGCAACCACATAAAATTAGATAATATTTGTGGGCGGTGCATTAATAGCCAGGACAATAAAAGGCACGGTCCTCTGATGTCTAAATTATACGAGCTGAGCAATAAATGTTCTCGTTACTGCTGAGTTATATTTTATTTGTAATAAAGTATACGCAGAAAGTGGGATGGGGATTTTGTGCCATTTTTCCGCGTTTGGGACATGAAGTCATAGCCGAAAATGTGTTGGGTCACGTGATGAAACAATTGGAAATTGGAATAATTACTTGTAAGTAGGTATTTAATAATTTTTGTTGATACACATTGAAAAAAATACATAATGATTTTGGGACATATCCAGAACTTATTTTTATATTTAAAAAGCTATCTAGAATATATTCTATAAATACAGAGCTTTTTAAATTTTATTCATAATCTACCTAATACCTATGTATTGTGTGCAATGCAATGTAAAGCAAGCATGATATAATCCCAGTACACGTTGAACGTATTCCCAGGTACACTAATAGCTCTCAATTTGTTGTGAATATATAATGAACGCCCTAATAAATGACATTAATATGCGGAAGAAAGCTTCGACTGCAGTGAGCAAACAAACTGAACACGCGTTCCCATGCCGCCTACGAGTAAGTAGATACGTAATCATTGTACGATTACGCCACTACGATTTAGCATTGTTCGAAGTAATGTCTCTTCTAAATCAGAGCTGCACTGTGTCATGTGTGCTAGGCCTATTGTAGGCCTCGTTCACACGTATTCATTGAATTTTCTCACGAACCGCGATGGGACGAATTAGTAAATGGGACGAATGTGTAATTCGTCGTTTTGATAATTACCAAAGTGTATGTTGATATACTTTAATGTTTATTTTATATTTTGGTTATTGAGATTCTCCTAACGAAACTTCTGTGACCTTTGTACTTTATAACATATCTAATTAATTATTTTTCATACACACAAAGAACTTACGATACATTATTATTATTATCAATTACATTGATGAACCATCAACGAGTGAAGCGATACCAGAAGTTTTTAAACAACGGCCCATTATGAAATCATGTGTTATTCAGATTTTAAAATATTTCTTTTTATCGATCCTCAGTAAAACTGGTATACAGTGTACAGTCAGCGGCACAGTTCGTTTGAAAATTATCCTTGAGATCATTGCATCCGAATTTAGGAATGTTTTTGTATTTACTCAAAATTAAGAGAAATAATTGGGGAACTTTATTCTATCGATGCATTATTTATATCCTTTACAATAAGATTTCAATGGAAACCATTTATATGCTCAATGATGGAAAGTGACAATAAATGAAAGTGAAAAAAATAATTACATGAATGATGAATTTTATTCAATTATGTTATGACTTGTGTTCGTTTATGGTTCAGTCATAGGTTAGTAGAATGCAATATTTAAGTTAACAATTATAAATAAAAAATAAAAATTAAATTGTGAGAAAAATGTTTATTGCAAGTATGTACCCACGTAATTCCGAAGCTGCGCTGACATAGCGAGTGGATGTGATTTCTTTGGCTCGTTCTGCGCACGCGTCGCTCATTGAGCACTCGACGGACCGCATGCGCAGGTGGCCACATACTATTGATATTCAGTACATTTTCTCGTCATTACTACTTTTTCAACAGTTTCCTGTCGCAGCATCGAGATACTCAGGATTTCATTTTTTATGCCTATAGTAGGCAATGCGGAATGTAAAAGATGTTTTTGAAATATTCGCTCCTGTCAAAAGAATAACGATCGCGCAGGTGCAAGGTTGTCGTATGCTCAAATTTTAAAGAATGTGCTTTCTATGATTTTTTGTTATTGCTATGTTGTATTTTATAAAAAGCTTAAAAAAATCAGTTGACCTGATTAACACCATTTATTAATATATTTTTCATGATCTATGATTACAAAACTCACATTTTACAATTATTATTAAAATTTAAGCAACATAACAGCTACTTTTGAGAACTATGAAATACTAATAAAATCTGATAAAATTATAATTCAAATGTAAATCTCGATTATATGTGAAATTTAATTAAAATTTGAAATAATGACACATATTAATAAATAGGTATAATTGGTCTGTGAATACAAAGTGTCCGTCTAAAGCGAAACCATTTAAAATTCTTGCAATCAAATCATAACGTGCAACAATTACAGATATTTTTCGCTGTATCGCGGGTGCTTTACAATCAATATGAGCTTTCTTAAAAACAAAAGAGAAGTCTAATTTTGCTCTGGTTTCATTCTTCCAATCTTCAATGTATATTAGCTTGGTCTCTATTATAATTATAAAATATTATAAACCTATTTAATATTCATGCTATATTGAGTGTATAAAGTACAATAAAATTATAATCACGCTCTTATTTCTCAATCTACAAAGCAATATTAACTTTTACAAATATTCAAGCCGTAATCAGGAACTCTATCAGATCGTGTCAACTCCAATACTTACAATTTCTCTCACTGCAAATACACGATTGTTCTTTATTACAAACGATGTCAAAAAACGGTAAGCTGCTAGAAATCTGATAATTGTAATAGCATCGTTGTATTGTAATGACGTTCTGTATTTACTTTCTTTAGACGCGGTCTCCCACGATTTCCTTTATCGAAAGCTTTCTCCGCGATAAGAATGGATTGCGAGTAGGTATAATGTGTTACGCATACATTGAATAATAGCTATTGTTATAAAAGGAGTTTGACGTCTCGTAGATATTAGTATTATGGTCAAAATCACCAAATGCTATGTAGAATCCACGATGTCGTTGAAATCACAATTTTATTATATTGTGTAAATAATTGACAATCAGTGTTGTAAAAGAATGAAATTATTTCACATAAAACTTCATACATTTCCTTTCCATCAGGTTGCCTGGTAGAGATTGCTGCTTAGCAATAAGGCCGCCTCTTGTACAAACTATGCCTTTATTGTTATTTTTGTCATATTTTAGTTTGTGCAATAAAGAGTTATAAATAAAAAATAAATAAATAAAACCATACGACGACTCCATTATATGACTACATATAATATATAAATATAAATATATTTTGTGTTTAAAATATTTTCTTATTTGGATATCTCAATTGCATACAACAAAATTAAGTACCTAATACCCGCATGTATCTGTTTAAATATATTTCTGCGTCTTATCCAAAATATTTATGACTACAAGCAAACTAATTACTGTAAGCCAAAAGCTGCGGGCTAGGCTAATTACAAATTTTACTTTTTCCTATACTTATATCTATTTAATATAGAGAGGTTATATAAAGGCATAATGAGACGACAATATCAAGTATGTAAATTATATAAAAACCCAGCATATCTATGGCCTATGAGAGTATTATTATTTGCGTATTGAAATATAGTGTGAACGGTAATAATTTTTTTTAATTTATTAAAATTAAATACTATACAAATTGAATAAGGTTAAAGTTCGAAGATATAGGTGGTTTCCATGGGATTTAATAAAATATACGTTAAGCACTTATGTATTAGAATTCTCGTTAGGATTTATCAGAAGAAATCTATTTCTGATTTATGAGAGACATAAAACTTAATTATCACAGAAAAGTTTTCATAACGCTAAAACTTTTCACTGACAGTCAAGTCTAGAATATCCGTTCTAATTTAAAGTTCGATGTCTTAATTAAAACTTCCTTTCGATAAAACTCATCAAACAATTTGTAAAGATCAAGATATTTCGTCATTTATGAAAATTGAATTATTATATTTATATTTATGGATGTCTAAATAGCTGAAAATAATTCATACAAACTATATTCAAGTAGAAACTGTAAAACATTTCGTATGAATAAATCACAAGCCCGTCCGTTTCAAAGGTAATTTTATACTGCAATTTTCCATGAAAAACCTACTGCATTATGTAATATCCGCCAGCGTTATGCAATATTTAGATTTTCTTGTAGATATTTTTAGTTTTACTTTGTTGCTTTTAAACGTTTACCTACATTTAAAATAAAATTTTTGCAATGCAAATAGGGCAACCAGTTATTAAATACTATTGTATTTGTGATATCGCATGTCACTTATTTGAAATCAAATTAAACCTCTCATCTTATTTTTGAAGGTACAGAAGTTATAAAAAACCATTTGAAATTATGTACGTAAATCGTTACTATTTATCACTTATTGGAGTTGATCCACATCATTTTACAAGAAATCTTTAAATTTCGATTTAATGGTAGCTACATGAGCTAGAAATTAAGTAATTTGAAAGCTTACCACTGGGCGCTTATCGACCGTAATAGCGGCTAATGGCGTTGACCCATTGGCACGCACGTCGTGTGCCGTCATATTTCGTCCTTTGAAAATATAGGCCGCTTGTTCTGATCATGCAAACTAATAAGTGTTTTAATTATGGGGAATGTTTAGCTCTTTATACTGGTAAATACCTAAGGCGAAGCCACTGAATTATAGAAATTCCCTTCACGTTATGCTTACGTAATATAATTAGTAATGATTTTTAAAAAATTTCAAATAATGTCGTATAATTTAGCCAGTATAATAAAAACGAATAGCTAATAGGTATGTGAGAATAAAACTCGAGAAGAGCTCGACCAATTCGGCAATTATTTTTAACATTTTTGTTATAAAAAGCACAAGGAAATTTCTTAAGGAGAGAAATCACCAAAAAGGGGCTATAGGGCAGCAGCTCTCTCTCGTCTCGTCTCGTCTGCTTGGGCAGATATAATTTTTATTTTATCTCCCCAAATTCAAGTCATACATATATTCAAGCTGTGGTAATGAATTTAAAGTACAATATTTACCAGAATATGAATAAAAATGCACATTTTGATTTATATTAAAATTAAATAGCTTATCACATATTAAAAGTCGACGAGTCGACTTTAGAATAAAACACGCAAATGTTAAATGTTGTGTCATTCTGAAATGTTTAGATTTTCGTGATCGTCTACCAAATCCACTATGAAAAAATATCGCAACGAAAAATAAATCACAACTCTGAAAGCTGAAAAATGAAAATCAACATTAATAACCACTGCATTATGTCAAGCCAGTCCACATTTTACCATGTTTGCATGCCGCTATGCCCGCAGTGATTTATAAAATCCTAGGGTACCGTAGTCCGTAAGCGATAGGCTTCCCCTACACTGGCGTGGTATCGGATTGCTATAAATTCGGAGGGGGCTGCGAGGGCTCGGCGCGTCTTCCGCTTTTGACAGGTTTCCGGATGATCAACAACAGATATGAACATATTGTTTGCAATTATTGGCTTGTTTAAATGTGTTTTTATGAGAATTTTTTGAGTATGTTTTACAAATTTTATCGTGCAATCTGAAAACATACGTGATAATGATGATAACGCAGGACGTTACCGACTAATAATTACGTAGAAAATATTATTTGTTAAGCTATGTATTACTATCAAAATTCAAGACATAAAAAGCGTGAAGAAAATCCAAAAAACCTATATATCCAGCCATTGTATTAAAAGAAATTGATATGGCCTTTGTGCTACATCAGAAAGTTAGATATCAGTCATGTTGGCGCCGTCTACGAATCTCATGCTTCGTCTAGAAAAACAGATTTGTAGAGCACACAAATTATATGGCGACATGAATAAGTCCCGCACATGTTAAATTATTGTACAGATAGTAGACATATATTGAGAGGAGGAAATTGAGTCGTGAATGAATTCTCTATGTTGTATTTTGAGTGTATAAAACTAAATTAAGATCAAAAGTAACAAAAATAAACGATACAAACACATTAAATTTTGAAACTGAATGCTGAACGCCTACATCACTATAATATAATTATGTGTAATATGTAAATGTCTGTTTATTAAAATCTGTTTATATAAAAAGTCTGTTTAAGTTGACTACATAACAATTTTTACCACACTAAGTTATTTATTTGTATCGCAAATTAAAACATTATAATATGATGTCTAAAGCGAATGTTATTTATGCAAATTTTCTGAAAATCTCAATTCTGTGCTGGTATTATTTATCAAAAAATGTTAAATGTCGTGCCCTATTTTTCTACAAAAAAAGAAAAAACTTAAGCAAACATTCGTGTTTAAACGTGATTACATTTAATTGCTCGTGTCCCATTCAAATTTGACATTCCCTTTTCCCTTTTTAAATCCCTTTCTATTGAATGGATGGCTTTAAATTGGTCGTTACATGAATTACCCTACAATTACATTAATTTCGGTAGTTTCACAGTGGAAATCTAAAATAGAGTTATTTTTGCGTAAAATTGGATAGAGGAGTCGTTAGTTGCCTTGTTATTGTTGTTTTTTGTACAATTGGTAACGGTTATTACCTACGGAAGGATTAAATCTATTCACGATTATCTCACATAAACATAAATCGTAAATTTATTTTTAAATATGTTGAATGTTGGCTATTGAAAATATCCAATGTGCTTATGAGAGTGCTAGACATAATGCAAATAAATTCAAAAATTATTAAATAATTAACTATTATCGCCTTACCTTAACTGCACTTTTTCTTTAAGATTTAATGAACGTTTCAAAATTGTATTCAAAGATTTATTTATCTACTCTAGTTAGCATTCCATAGAATTTGTAAATCAGACCCATTTTCCTTGGTTTCTCTGCTGGCGCAGAAAAAAAGGAAAATGCTATTTACGACGACTGCGTCAGGGGGTTTTACTTAGGCGTAATGTAGATAATGTTATTGCGTATATTCTCATCTTACAAACAAAAGCCTCCGGCGTCGCTTCATAACCCTCTCATTTTACATATATTCGAATATAAATAGAAGGAGAGCTTTTAGGCTACTATAACACCTTGGTACATTGTTGTAAGCAAAATTATTATTGAAAATGTGATGTATCGAATTTAAAATATGTCAAATCACTGCTAGGCGCCGGAACACCTTGCCGGCAAATTGGCAGGAGCACATGTCTTAGAAAAAATGCATTAACACCCGGCTAATGCCCCAGATTGATTCACCCCAGTCTCGACTTACCCCGGTCGTTACTGCTAAAAGCTTTACTTTGCCGCTCTACTTGAGAAGTATTCAATATAGTAGTTTGGAAATGAATATGTACTTGCATATGCATATTATGTATCAAGTGCTTGTATTTGTAAAATCTTCTTGGTTTGGTATAAAGAAATAACATTTTTTTGTGTATAAGTATTTATTGTAATGTTGTATTAAAAAAAAAAAATCATGAACGTGTCAGTCTAATTCAAGGAAAGTAATTTTATTGTGTTTAAACCATCATTAAAAATAATAATTTAAGATGATAATATCTGATACTTTGTTACTTTAATAACACTATTTTATTTTACAGGCATTTTATATAAAAAATATACATTTGTTTAATTCAACAATTTTCGACTGGCCCGTAGTCGGAGCATTTGTGTCAAATAATTGAATAGTATTCATAGACACCTTGCCGTCCTTGCCGCTGCCAACAGATGTTATCGAACTGGGCCGAACACAAAGTGAATTGATTTGGTTGGTGCACAATCACAATAATATAATAAATAATAATACAACAGAACGTGTCATAAAACATTTTATTATGCACCATACAACTGCTGTAGTACAATTATAAAATTGTATATTATTTAACAAATGTTATCTGGTGTTTTATTTATATCTATATGTTAATGATCCAATTAACGTTTGATCCAAGTTTAATCTGAATGATTGACATTTAAAGGTTTCAAGCATGTGATCACTTCTGATTATATGCACCGTGAAGTTAAACAATCGACAAAATAAACAATTCTAAGGCCGATGTTAAGATACGAGCTAGCACAAAACTCGATAAACATCATAAATAGATCAATAGATATCTCTATCGTGTTACATAATTTGCTTTTCTCGGTTACGATGTAAAATAGATAACTAAAGAGATAAGGTAGTTTCGCCAGGGACATCGTACAATGGGATTAGCAGCCAAATACAATAGATCATGGCTATAAGGCGCTAACAGTGTTATTTTAAACCTCGGAACTATCCGGTAATAAGATTACACGAAGCTTCTGTTAGAGCCGAGCTTTTATAGCGATCAGTGTAATCGGAGACGATGTGGTGTTAGCGTTAACAAATAATAGAAAACAGTTGTTATTCACTTTGTAAAAGATTATAAAATAAATTGATTAAAGTGATTTAAGTAATTTTGGAATGGTTTATACTTTATATAGAAATAAAGCTCCCATATTTTGGCATTTTTTAATAGGTAACTATATAAATGGAATCAAATTTTCATAAATAAAACAAAAGTGATACCAAATGTTCGTCAAAACAGCTGAAGATTGCGCTACTGAAGTGTTTGTTTAGAATGCTTGTTGGATTCTTCACACGTTTATACTTTCACGAAATGCAACAGATGCTCTTTGAACTTCAAGGGTCTGGTAGACGTGTTTAGATACACATTTTTACGTATGACACTGCAATTTTTTCTTATGTAGTATTTAATGAATTAAAGCCATAAGTGAAAAAATGGATAGAAAGTTTTTTACATACCTACTTAAATTTAAAGTTCACTTATTTACCTTATTTTTTTGAAGAAATATGTTTGTGATTTTTATATGTATTTACAAATAATTATTGGTTTGCTTAAATTAACGCTACATGATATTCACAATTATAGAAAACCATTGCAAGTAGGTAATATACTAAAATCGTTAAAATATAATATACTTACGCACTAAACATTCTTCTTATTAAAAAAACTCGTTAAATAAGGCACCAAAATTTCTTCTTCTCATTGAAAAAAACCATATTATGTAATTCAATTATTCAAATATGTATATAATCATATAATACGTGCCATTTACATAAGGCGGAAGTTGAGTTGCATAAAAAATATTTGGGCGCGTGGCTTTTTGTGGTTCAAATTAAACATGGAGGGCTTCGACGACAGATGTATGAAAGCTGCTGAAATTATTTACGCGCAATTGAACTATAATTATTTTCATGTGTGCATTCACTTGTATATCTTTCAAAATTTCTTAACATGGTAACTGGCTGAATGTTTTATTTTTACTATTAGTTATTTTACAAGAATAGTTGAACTCAACATTACTGAATTAGTACATTAATGTTCAATTTGCACGTGTAGGTGAGCCACATCTATACATTATAATAAATCTGTAGAAGGGTCAATTCTGTACATTGAAAATATTGAAAAAATAAATAGCAGGGGGTGTTACTGGATCGATACCAAACTCAAATATGTGATTAAAAAATTTTTTGTCTGTCTGTCTGTCTGTCTGTATGTTCAGGCATCACGTGAAAAGTAACGGTTCGATTTCGATGAAACTTGGTATAATTATACCTTATTATCCTGGGCATAAAATAGGATACTTTTTATCCCGGAAAAATACATAGAAAAAAATAAATATTAATTTTTCCGCGCGGACGGAGTCGCGGGCGGAAGCTATAAATTAATAAATAGGTATGTTGTATGCATTATTTAAGATGTAGAACAATCTAAAAACTAATAATATTTACGCATTCAATTTTAAATGCAAAAATTTTCAAGAAGTTTTCTAAAAATCTAACATTTTAATTTTAGTTGGAATGATTTATGCACTAATACGTGTAGAGCTTTATATACGCTCAATAAATTTCGAAGAATTAAATCACATAAAGAATAAGATGCATCAAGTGGCAGAGAAAAGTCTAGTTTCGGTTAATCGCGTTTCCGGCGCACGTCAAGAGTCCATAAATCGTGTGGTTTTATTAAATTTCCTTCTCTTAGAAGACGATATTAATGAGGATGTAAGGGCCACGAGATTATAGCCAACTAGTAAACTAGTAACAACTACGTAATTTATGAATGAACCTAATAGAACTTGTTACAAACTTATATTGGCGTAGTTTTTACACAAGGTTCATATATAAGTATGAACTAAATCGCGTTCTTCCCTCATTACTAAAAATATGCATTTTTTATCATAACTATTTTAATTTGGTTTAAATATAGAAATAGTATCGCACGTGTGCGGGAGAAACATATGCATAAGTATTTTTTTGGATTTATAATATCGTAGTGTAGTGCCATCTGTCTCTATTAGAGCCACGCAGTTTGCAAGATCCAAATGTAGAGCAGGAAAAAATAAGCCTCTTTCTCTATGATTAATGTTAGATGTACTATTGCGTATAGAGGTGGTTTAGGTATTAAACAGCAACAAACCTAAACAATTGTGTACAAAATGAACGTGGTAAAAATAAATTAATAAAAAACTCGAAATAATTTCTAAGGTTGTTGTCTTAAATACCTTCTTATCCCTACTAATATTATAAATGCGAAAGTAACTCTGTCTGTCTGTCTGTTACTCAATCACGTCTAAACTACTGAACCAATTTTCATGATATTTGGTATGGAGATATTTTGATAACCGATAAAGGACATAGGCTACTTTTTATTCCGGGAAAATGACGCAATCCCGGAAATCCCACGGGAACGGGACGATTTTTTTTGACTGCGCGGGCGAAGCCGCGGGCGGAAACCTAGTAATTTATATTACAAAATTTTAGTCTGTTATCAGTACTGAGAATTCGTGGAATATCAACAATGGATTAATACATAAACTACTGCCCTACTACTATTGTACACGTTTTAATTTGTTCAAATCTACATACCTTACAAAGGCTTACTACTACACTTAAAGAGGTATTATCCAGTGAACAATAAGAGGGCACGAGCGCGCTAACAGCCCGTCGAGTGCTCTTTACCATACTGTCAAGACATCGGCGTATAAAGCGGAAATGACCTATTACATTAGATCGCGCAAACAGCTGGCGAAGCGGCGCGGCGCACGCGCAGCTGCCCGACGAATTTCACCAAGATCGCGAAACCCGCCTTCCGTTTCCGGCCGATTGTGGCTTTTACCTAAGGGTACGTTTGAATTGACATCGCGAATGCTTAAATCGAAGAATTTTTAACCCTCTACGTGCCTATATGTCCTTTTGGCTTTATTTTCTGGCAGCTCTGGCATAGTTTATAGTGTTCATTGTTAACGGGTTATTCCACAATAGATGCGTAATTGAGACCAGGTCGCGGTGCTGGCTATTATCACGTGACGGGGCGATTTTGTAACTATTGTCAGCGAGGTAGCATGAACTTCTACTGTGACCGCACATTGTCTGATAGTCAGGCTTTGCAGCGTAATGTGACAATGTGACGTCTTTGTAACGGTACTGTACTGTGGTACTGTTGCTGTTGATTATTGTCAACAGTGCAGTATGATAAATAAGAATAAAGAGTAATGTTTATATTTATTGTTTTATTCTCTAAAGTCTAATAAATTACCATGGATAGTTAATAAAGTTAATTACTTTACTATTAATATAAATAAAAGATAGAGCAAAAATTTGTTATAATTCTTAATGTATAAATTATAATTTTACTCTGAACACTACTATTAGTAATATATATGTAAAGTATAAGATTAAAAACAACCCACTTAATTATATTTGCTTAATCCGCATTTAGGGGTGGCAAAGCTGCGTCGCACGTGCGTCCGCGCACCTGCCGCCCCGCCCCCACCAACCTACTTTAGATGAAAACACGAATATAACAAAAAATCACACAAGATACGAACAACGAATATTATCACATGTACGATAACATGCAGTAAACAAGACGGATCATCTCAAAATCATTAAAAATTATCTCTCAAATTACTTTCAAGGAGCCGTTTCTCTTAATTTGGGCGGTAAACACTTCGCTTAATCGCCGATGCAGTCCATTAAGTATTTTTTACAGCCATTTAAACAAACGTTTAACACCAATTAGCAATATTGATACTTCCTTTCACGATCAAAATCGTTCCATTTGTTTATGGTATCAACTTTAATGATTGTTTTATGTTATTTCTTGTTTTCTTTTCACAATCTCATTTGCTTAGCTCATTTGATATTCATTTATATTCCGTATTACTTGGAAAAATGGTTTAGAATAATTATAATGTAAATGTAGAGCACATCTGGGATAATGTCATTTCTTTAAATTAATATAAGGTAAACACAAATGAAATCGGATTAATTCCCACTTTAAGAAAACAAAACACGTCATAATTGATTGTAAAAAAAAATATTTTTACTATACAAGGGTAGAAATTAAGCTCGGGTCCTTATTGCGGTTAATACAGTTAATGAGGGGAGAGGACAATAGAAGCACGGAAGTTCGGCTGTGTCCGCCGGAAGCAGGCCCACCGTGTGAGCCTGTAGTCACAGGAACCGCTATCAATGACTATACATGATTTAATCAGGGTTGCTAGCTACAACAAAAGTTCTTATAAATCACATTGTTTTCGAAACTATTCGCGCAACTAGGTACTCTTTGCGATTGAGAGAAATTATACTACAAAGTGAGGATTTAACAATAGTGACTAAATATTATATAGGTAGTGATTATGATATAATAGACAGCCCTGAAACCATGCTACCTTTATCAAATTATATCCGCTTTATTGCGGTCACGTAGCTAAATATTATCACATCAACATACATTTGCATATAATTGTTTCAACGTATTACTCGACGAGGTCAACGGTCCATAGTAACGCTGATCCGATCCCCTGCACTTTAGGCAACAGGAAGTTATAAAAGAGGCGAAATTCCAAAACGCTTTCCCACGGACACTACAATTAACTCATAATTACAATTGGTCGCCTAAAACTTGTAACGTGATTGTACGTAAGTTTTGGGGCTTAAATCTAGCAGTGTGGCTAATGGCTGTTGTTTATGACACCTTTGCACAGACCGCCTACACAATGAATCCGAGGTCCGACTGTCGTGTGCCGGCTTTGTGATGCGCACGTAGTAACTCACCTTCGGAATAAAGTTGGTTTAGAACAACATTCTCACGTTCCGTATCTATTGTAAACACTAAACGCCAGGAGACGCCCGTTACGTTTCGTTTACTGCCTCTATTGTTCTATTCTACACGCTTGTGAAATGTAAACAACTACATGAATGACAGATTGTCGCTGAATGAAACGGTTTTGAAAATAATACGCACAAATAGCGAAGATTCCATTGGAACGGCTGTGAATGCTTAAACGTTGGTATCTCGTACGCACGTCACGTAACCTGCGGCTCACAGATTGAATACACCTCGACTGAATGATATCGTGTTATAAAACAACAATAATTAATTAGTCGCTATAAAATTTACTTTGTTTATACTTAGTATTAACAAGATAAGAAAACTGATGTATTGCAAACTAATTATAACAAAAAAAATTAATTATTTGAAAAATGTGATGTTTAATTAATCACTATGGACTCTATATTTATGACCATTTATTTGTTCGCCCTAGGAACTTATTGACTGATCATGCTTAAACTTCTACGTACTGTTGTATATGTTTAATATTATAAGGGTTGTGAATAATTATTATTTGTGTACACGTCATCATACTCAGTTATCCTGTACAAATGCCACTATTGTATAATCTTATATGCTCTTATAGGCTTAGTATACACGTATATCAATTTATACGATATACGCTCATATAGTTTTACTCATTCAGAGGCACAGGTTACGGTCTTGGCTGACATAATAATAATGTAATGAGCGTATCGACGTCATTCATGTCCGTCCCATTCTCCGCACGGCCTTCCGGTGACCGCGCATATTAGAGTGCACACAGGTAGTTTATTATTACCAAGTTATTTTACAGGAATATAGCCTTTATCCTTCAAGAATTAGCGACAGATTTGCTTGGACCTTTTATTAGAGCGAGGTAAGGTAATATTGTGCTGGGATCTCATCCGCTTTGACATTCCCTACGGGTATTGCATGCGGACTGTATAATGCTAATTAATTACGTATTTTAATAATTGTCGTCACATTAGTCAGGTTATTATTTATATATATATATTACTATATATTTTTTTTAATAATATTTTATACTATCTATGTAAATTGTAGAGTAGACTATGCAGCACAGGAATTTCAATTTTTCACATTTTTTAAGGAACACAATAAAGTAAAAGTTTATTTTA
Organism: Colias croceus; assembly: GCF_905220415.1. Classification (NCBI taxonomy): domain Eukaryota; kingdom Metazoa; phylum Arthropoda; class Insecta; order Lepidoptera; family Pieridae; genus Colias; species Colias croceus. The sequence continues at coordinate 4,452,591 of NC_059547.1, forward strand.
AAATATTTTTAAAGGATTATCTATGTATTTATTTTATTATTAATATTTTAACGATTTCTGTTAATATTACAACGATATTACTGAAAATTTTAAGGAATGCGAGTTCTAAGATACCAATCCAAAATCTATTAATTTCGTAAATTCTTATGTGAATTACTATTCAACGACACATTAATAAAAAACGCATAAGCGTTGAACTGAATCAAGTGTCCGTATTTGATAACCTGTTGACTGTTCACTGTACGAAACAATTCGTTATGGTTTATGTACGCGGCGCACGCGCATCGGCTTTTTCGTTTTGGTGCGTCGTCGCTCTTTGTGTCTCATTCATAGTATTTTAGAGTGCATCCATTGAAGTCGCATGAAGGATATCCGTCGGAAGCCAATGGGTTGTAGCTGATTCATTTCGCGGTCAATGAAACCGGTTTACGTATCGCACTTGAAATTGAAAGTGTTAAATAGTTTCGTCGACGGATTTGTAGCACATACCATTCGTATGAATTCATTAACTTCCCTTTATTTTTCTTATAAATAAACAATGTCTATTACAGGCAACTATAAGCGAATAACAGTATAGATATAACGGATTACAATTATAAAACATTTTAAACTCTATCTAAGTTTAATAATGAAAAGGGAAAGATAAGGCTATTGAGAACAATTTACACGATTCAATATTGGAGCATAGTAAAAGTATTATAAGAATAGAAAATCATTGTTATATTGAGAATTTATTGGTAAACGCTCCACTTTCCATGAGCTCACGCCTCACAAACAAAAATTGCCTTGATCGAATTTAACAGTGAAGTTAGACAATACACTTAACATTACTTTACACGGTTAGCATTTTAACCGAATTACCTATACGTGAATTACGCAAGGCTTGCAAGTGAGAGTTGGCTCGCTGAATTATTTCGGAATTAAGGAGTAGGTATTTAGGTCAAGTCGTAGCTCTATGTAAACGATATACAGTATACATAAATCTACACTGGGCTAGGCATCTTGATTCTTGACTATGAAAAGGGTTTCTACCTCGGTTGCTCTCAACAATTTGTTAGTTATTCATGTGAAATAATCAATGATTCACTCAGTCAATGAAATAAAAAAAAATAAACTGTTTTGGATTATTTATATCTAATAATTAAAATTTTTGCAAACTCTACCTAACTATAATTTTGTTAATTTAATTTATTAAAAAAAAAATCATTTACATATTTCGATCTTTTATACGGTTCCTATCCTTTGAAATCATCAAGCGCCGCCATTTATTTACAAATTGTTTTTAGGAAGACCTTTGTTTAGCAAGCCTTCGTATCTGCCTATTGCATCAACAGTTAATTATCTTTTGTTTTCTTATTCTATTGTTAATTGGTCCATTGACCGACTTTTTGTGCAATAACTAACTTCTTCACTGTTATTACGTAGTCAATATGATATTGTAATCAGGAAGATGTGTTCACCTGTGTGTTCAATTCTTTTTATCCCGTGAAAATGGGATACGCTTTTTTATAAATACATACATACATCTAAAATACATACATTAATTGAAAAAGCATACCATGCTTAGTGACTATAAATGACAAAATAACGTAAACTTTTTGTGAGCCTTGAACTTATGTGATACGGTCAACAGGGTGTACAATAAAAATCAATAGATTCCTGTTCAAACATAACCCTAATGCGGAGGCCGAGGGTGTGATCTGTAACCAAGACTTCTCCATTACCTATCGTGGGAATAAACGCACACTAAATTATTAACAAAAATATTTACAGACTGCCTACTTAAAAGATTTGACCACGATTTGTTTGCGCTGACAGTTTACCGCGTACAACAAATACGTAGTCTACTATTTTTCGAAGTTTATGGGAAACTTTGACGAGGACAACAGTCAACAACAGAAGTTGAGGTAATATTTGCTTTCTATGAGAACCGAGGGGACTTTGATGGATAATGAGAACATGCTTAATTAACATAATATTTTAATTATTATACATCAAATGTAGCAGAATAACAACTTAAGCTTGCTTAGTTTTTAATTTATGCATGTGCTATGTATTTTTTTTATTAAATAATAATTAGTACATATAACTTATTAAGAGGTTTAGTGAGATTAAATCCTACTGTACTGTACCTACTGTACTATAATTATATTAACTCCGTTTGTCTTTATATAAAGGAGGGTTTACAATTTACATAATGTAAATAAACAAATCGAACAATCGAGATTTTAGGGCCACTAAATTAAGTTTTTAAATGCATAAAATTGTAACGGTGCTACAATACGGAAGCGCCCTTTTTTACAAAATTAATCTATAAAAAGAAAAGCTATTAAAATATTCAAGCGCTAACGAGAAACTAGGAGTTTCATAATGAGCGTGATGTTTTGATCTTCGCCGCTCATTAATTAATTAGTGTTAACAATGAAACGGTCGAGTTCTCGTTGATTCAACCGAGACACTATAACAGTTACTAAATTAAATTTCTTTATGGCTAAAAAAAGAAGAATGTTTCTAACAATATCGTTACTATACGTAGCATATTGCAAGCTTTTTTTGGCTCTACAAACGAATCGTAACAAGTTTACCACCATTCTACGCCAGTGATAATAAGTATTCTTCTATTTTAACAAAGTACAAATCATTTGTAAGCAAACAATTATAGTCTAATATACATATAGATATATTTGAATACGTATATACCTACAAAATATTATGTATGTTTAATCCAACGTATCAGCACAGCTGCAGAGTCTATCTCGGACTCAGTTTGATGTCAAACAGATATATTTTGATTCGATTAAACAATTGCTGCGAATGTATTTATTCTGCACCAAAATATTATGAGCAAGAGAGTGATTTAGGAGAAAATTGCAATATTTATCCGACACGTACAGTACGATGATTAAATTAGTTTCATTGTATCGAAGCATGCACTCTACGGTGTGTCCTTATTACAGGTTTCATGCCACGTCGAAACAAAGACATACACAAGTGTAAAGTAGGCGCCTTTAAATTAACCATAATCAGGTTGTAATAATAATAATAGATGGTAAGGTTAGCGAGCATAAACATTACATTAATTCGCTAACACTAGTGCATTGGCTTGCGTAACCGAAGCACGATCATGATTCTCAGCAGACTAAAATTAGAGTCTGATCGATATCTAATATAATCTATAAATAATTTACACGTAGTAAACAATTGTTGAATAATGATGGCCTAGACGGCCAAGCCCTAAATAAAGGTCACGACATAGAATATGCTTGTTAGTGATGGATTATTGTATTTGATGTCATCGATAAATAATGTAATTTGTATTTTAGTTTAGTATATACAGTTCTCTACGGTTAGTAATCGATCAAGTATCCAGAAAAAATAATTAAACTGGTATTCAAACAAAAGAGGTAATATATAGAATGTTTATCAAGTTAATTATTATCTTAATTTCTATTAGCTGTAGGTATTAAAAGCTCTCATTATAACTATATCTATCAATATTATAATCAAAACAACATGCGTACCAACCAACTTTTCCTCAACCATAAAAATTTGCTTCAACAAAATACATGTGTATGATGCAAACATTTTCCTAAGTTGATAAGCAAATTACACCAATTCTTCATGTTATAAAGGATATTATACGGCACGCGGCGTAACTATGACAACCGTGAGCAATCATTCAATCAGTCAATTGATTGAGCCAGGACGCCGCAGGATTGGCTCATTATTCAATAAACACTGGCGCCGACATCGACTACCTTGAATACATTACTTATACCGATGTCATTATTCAATTAGAACACATATGTGTATTTGATTTTCCTCTATGTTAGGAGCTATTCGGAGTTGCCCGGACCCCGCAATGATCAGACTCAAAGGGAAAGTATTCGATTAGTGGCATCAACTCTGTAAGTATAATCGAAGAGGAACACGTTGTATGTTATTGAGTACCTATTAAATAAGCTTAGTTGGCAACTTTTATTGTTTTTCCAAAACAATTAGATATAAATTAGATATATTCAACGATATCAGTTACCACTGGACTCTACCGAGTTAGTTCAAAAATTATAATTATGTGTAAGCTGGCATACAAGCATTTAATAAAAATTAGTTATTATAACACTTCAAATACTAAGTTCAATTATCATGGAGTTTAAGTAGGATATATGATAGCAATGTATAATATTATTTATTTATTTCTTATCTCCGATGTTCATTACATTATTCATTAAGATTTTATTACAATATTTGTAGTTATTTTTTTTTTTCGAATCTACTACACAAGAAAGCATAATAGCCAAAATAAAATAAAACGCACCACCAAAAGAAAGAATCAACTTGATTTATTTTCACGCTACTGTGATGGATACATCCTTGGTGAGATTATTTTTGAATTGTGAAGACAAAAGCTTAAATAGTCGAACTACGAAAATATTTTGAAGTGATAAAATTTAGTTGTGTGATGTGAAGTGAGAATAAATAAGGCAATTAAAAATTCCAGTAGGTACAGTTGTTGTTGACTCTATAGAGGCTATATAGAGGATACTATATAAAATGCACCAATTGTCCCAGGTCTCTTCTGTAGCTATTTGATAAAATGCTTATTGGCCTTATATTTTTAGATCTATCTTATATAAAATTAATTCGATCATAAACCGTATAAAATAAATAAATTGCACAAGATGATATAGTGTTCGATCATCGATGCTTTCAATATGGAATAACAACACAGGCAAGTGGTAAAGCGTATTAAATAGCAACACGTGGGATTATAGCATTACTGGTTAGCAGCTACTTAGTACGACTATAGACTTTCTGTCATCGTTGAAATTGTGACGTGATTAAGATGGACCGTGCGTCATATTCACTCTTCAATTTTGAATTCAGTGCGTCGAGTTCATGACTTATGTATTATAGGCTCGGTCATTTAGTGAACATCCGAAGTATTTCCTCATTGCAGCACGCGCGGCGATGTGAGCGCTGCTTTCTTTTTGTGAACACCCACAACTTGCAATATTAATGAGCTTCACTCATACATGATATACACGATAGAGACATATACGTACATCCCCTTTTTATACTATTTCCTAGTATTAATACCGATGAGCAACTATACTTTGCGCTATTTGAATGACGAATCTAATAGTAATAAGTCTTCTACGTCGCAAGCAGAAAATGTTCTAACTGGATATTTTAGTTAGGTCCTACTTTTTTACAGGCCATATTCAATTTCAGATTAGACCCTGGAGTTATTGACTGACCGTTGTTTCTCGGTATCAAATTACTAAAGCAGTCAAATTTTAATTTATACTAGGTTGTTATATCAAGGCTAGACAACTTGTTCAATGTTTTTGTTTTGTAAAATTATCATAATAATTAATGTTTATTAAATCATGCATAACAAAGCATTGTAAAATATATAAACATGGCTGAAAATTTAAATATTAGTTTAAAACATTGAAATTCAACCAAAATAGGACAACTGTTGACTAACAAATGTATGCAAGGAAAATCAATGTTAATAAGTCTTTGTTCTAAAATTGAGAACATAATTTCGCAACTTACACTTAATTCATGAGAAATAATAAGAGCGTGGGCGCATCATGCGATTAGCTTACAAGCACTCATTACCTTCATCCTGTGTTCAATTTCCGACTCCTACGAGAGATCTAACACTGACCCACATTCCAGGAACACAAAGATAATCAGGTCGACGGTCAATCGAGATGCATCGAACAATGTTAACTAGATCGTGAATTGTTACCACGATCCAAGTTCAATAGAGCCCTAATTTTTTCTATCGTTTGTTAGCAAAATTGATCTCGCAAACCAATAATCCCCTTTTTTCCGAACGATATAACCTTATTTGTCCAATCGGCATCGCTAAACATAAGGGACTGCTGCTTTTTGTGATCGTCGCGTCGCATTGAATCAATTTTGAGTTTTTTGCGCGCAGATTCGGAAGCCGCAGGTAGAGATCCTAGATCCGGGTGCACCTTTGTGCACGGCCATTGTTATGATTCAAAAATGTTTACAAATTACGATTTTCGATGCAATAACTGTCGGAATAAATCAGCTGCGTTATACGTCCAATTGATGCTCAACACGCGTACTCTCGTCGACAATATTGAAGTTATTTACACAGCAATTCAGAATCCCAGTGGGAATTGGGATATACGCAAATAGTTTGATAAGTCAAACACGATTAAATCATTTAGCATTGAATAAAACTCTACCTTATACAGATAGAGTTTGATGTTAGGTTTAAAAAAACTTTATAATATGTTATAATATACCATATGTTAACTTTTTAAAATTATAACAACGAGAATGTTGCCTGATGTTGTTAGACCGCATTTAAATTAATATTATATTACACTTAAATTACTATTATATATTTAACGATTAAGTAGTAGACGCGTAGTAAGTATAAAAAATTGTCTTGTTTTAACCTTAAATTTAAATTCGTTATGTTTAAAACCCCGTTACAATATATCCCAAAGCAAATGGAAAAGTTCAGTCCATATTTGAATGCGATATAAAAATCAGCATCCAACAACCGTGGCGGTGCGTGAAACGGAGCAGTGACCATCTGAGCAGGAATGGTCGCGATGGCATGTAGTGGAACTAACAATACCGATTATCATTTACCGTATTCTACCGTAAACTATTCACAGGCACGCAGCACGCACTACGCAATCAGTTTATGCAGATTTCGTTATAACTGTGTCTGGTCACAGGTAGAGCATAACGTGGTATAAACAAAGCGTACGAAACTGCATTCTGCGACCCAATTCTATGAATATGCCCTTTAAGATATACCTTTATAGGAAAACTTAGTTAAATTAATTGTTTTTATACCTGCGCTGATTGTGTTTTGTACCTACTGCAAATAAAATTTCAGTCGCACAAATAAAATATACACGATAATTTCTAGCAATCTTCATCTGTAAAAATTAAACAGAAGGTTGTTCCACAATCTTCAACTTTGAGCGTAACATCAAAACTGGAGCGATTTTTCTTTAAGATAATAATTATTTCAATCTGTTTATTTGACGAGTTATTAACCTTAGTGATAACTGTACAGCGACCTCTTATTTTATAGCAATTTTTACTGTTTCGAAGACGTTTGAGAACGTAATTGCATTTGATGAAATCAACTTTTACACACCGACTTAAATGATTTATATCTTAAGATAATGTGGGAATTCTAACTGTAAGAAGATTTTATGTTAGGTTTAAAACTTTAATTTAATTAATACGCAATCATGCCATATTTATTACTAGCTGTACCCGCGACTTCGTCCGCGTGGAACAGTGACTGCGGGCAGCATATTTGAATTACAAACAGTTTGTGTAGCTGAAAATCTACTCTACAGTAATGCTTCCCTATAAACGATGTTTGACGTATGGCCATCGGGGACGAAAGCATACAGGCTCCTAGGATTGCTAACGCGTGACAGAGCTACATATAACTGACCGTGCGAGAAACAGCTGATACTAAGATCTACACCAACAACTTTAAGCGTCTGACCTTGGGCTTTATTGATTGTCATCGCAAAACATAGGCTCACCGGAAATTGCACTCGCTTAAAACTGAATGGAAAATTATTTGGTATGACGACTATAACTTTTTTATTTATGAACCGATTGACATGAAATAAAAACTAAATGTTAAGTGAAGCTTATCACAATATATTAGTAAAACCGCATCTAAATCGGATAAGCCGTTTCTGAGATTAGCATGCATACACATACAGACAAACATACAAAAAAATAACTTCAGTTTTGGGTTCAGGAACGATTTAATAATAACTCCTGCTATTTTTTTTTACATATTTTCATTGTACAGATATCACTTTTCTACAATTTTATAATTTAAATATACCTACTATAATGCAATTTGTGCAGGTTTTAGGCTGAGCAAAAATCTAAATAAAGGTCCTTTGAACTCCTCCCCCCCTACTGCATCCTCAGCTCACCCCCCCCCCCCCCTTGGGGACTTTCGATATGACAACCTGGACGTAATAAATTTATTTATGTGTTATTATTATCGTACATTGTACAGTGTATCAATAGAATGCCTTAGCAAATGTTCGCCGTGATTACTTAAATGGTCATAACTTTTTTATTTATTAACCGATTAACATGAAATAAACACTAAATGTTAAATGAAGCTTACCACAATATATTAGTGAAAACCGCATTTAAATCGGATAAGCCGTTTCTGAGATTAGCGTGTTCAAACATACAGACAAACAGACAAACAGACAAAAAAATTTTTAACTACAGTTTTGGGTTTGGGATCGATTTAATAATAACACCTACTCATTTTTTTTTACATATTTTGATTGTACAGACACGACTTTTCTAGAATTTTATTATATGTATTGATGATGATGATGATGATGATGATGATTTTATATTTTCCTTATATATTACTAGGTTTCCGCCCGCGGCTTCGCCCGCGCAGTCAAAGAGCAGCGTTTAAATTTGACAGTAGTGGGTTTACTATTAAAATTTAAAACATACCTATGAGTTAATTGGCTAATTTGTATCATTAGTAGTTGTGTGAAATGGCAGGAAAAAAGTCAAGTGCTAACGAATTGCAAAAAAACAACAAACGAAGCGATCATAACTCATCGTAATAGCCAGTGGGTGCGTCCGCGCCGGCGGCACACTGTTAATATTTACTTTGTCTCTTGCGGCACGTTCCTGTACGATATCCGAAATAACAAATTATGAAATGGATGAAAAACCCCGGTTAACTTGTCGGCGATCCCTAAACATAATGTTTGATTGTACCTTAATGACAAAGCGCGGACTTGAACCACCTTTTGTGTAAAGCCGACTGATATTACAGACCAGATTTAACAATGTAGCATTTATTTATAAGGCATATAAAGTTGAAATTATAAATCATCGCTGTCCGGCAGATTCTACTAAGGAGGTCCTGGTAATTGAGCAATCATCTACTCTAGCTCTTTGTGGTGAGCAATGCATCGAAAATAAATGAATTTTATTATTTGTTTTATTTATTTTGAATTTGGTGAAGAATACGATTGAGGAGCTGATCTCTTCTTTTATAATTGTTTTGACATTAGCTTTTATGATTCTATTTTTTTATTTGTTTGTTGTTTATTTTATAGTAATAGTGCTTTTATCGATGTGATTAGCTTAACTATAACATAATATTTTATAGACTGTACTTTAACGACCAGAACCAGAAGGTACAGATGTATTTTTAAGACTATGTGAACAAAAACATAGATAATTTCACGAGATGTACATAATACATATTATGTCTACTCTTCAGCAAAATGATGTATGTATAGATAATAGAAGTTGGCTATTCATCTAAAACTTAAACCAATTTATTTCAGGAAACATAAAGAATCAATAGAGCAAATCACGGTCGTCAAATATTACGGACTGGGTGGGATTATCCCTACTAATATTATAAATGCGAAAGTAACTCTATCTCTCATGTCTATCTCTTCTTCACGTCTAAACCACAGAACTTAGTACCGATTAAGATGAAATTTGGAACAAATATATATTTAATTCCGATGAAATACAAACTATAGGGTTTATTCCAGAAATACCACCGGTACATGAACTTTATGGGTTTTTCTTTGACATAACTCCATCTTGAAGTGGAAGTATGTATTAGTATTTGGGTGTATGCTTAGCCTAACGAAGACAAAAATCATCATAGCTACATGACACAAAGGGCAGTCACCATAAAATTACAAAATTCAATCATTTTTGCGTTGAAAAATGATCGAATTGCCCATAATCCTTAATTCGGTCCATATATTATCTAAATTAATTTATGCATATAACGTATAGAAATGTGGCAATTAATTTACACGCTTAGAGTTTGAAACACTGTATAATAGGATAAGGTCAGAACAGTAATCGTATTGCAAATAGCAGTTAGTGTTAATGTAATGTTAAGAACCGGATCTCTACCCCAGGCACCTGTTACTACTCGCTCTAGGGCCTAGGCACATGACTCACTGGCCTACTAATAAAAATAAATTTGTATGACTATTCCCGATATATGTATTAAATTTATTGTATTTTTATGAAAAATGAAAGCTCAATTAAAGCAATAAAACAAAAGGTACATAATGCATATCTGCAACTCTGCGTTCGACGATTAGGTATCCTTAGCTAGACACTTCAATACCAAGTTATAAAATTCACACTTCCCCTTATTTAAATAAACACATTAGATTCTAATAAATGTGATTTTATAAATTATTATTAACAAGTAATAGTTCCCAAATTATTCAAGGAGTATAAATTAGACCCTATTATTATTATACATTCATTGAAGGCAGGTCAAAGACCGGCCTTGCGAAATGTCGCGGGAACTTATTTTCGAACATGATTCATAGTTTTTAAGCTGCCAAGCCCACAAAATAGCTTTACAAGAATTAAGCGAAACACATAGAAATTCCATAAGGATCTATTTATATGAGAAACTAAGCGCCGATCAAACAAAGTATCATACGGCGCGTGACTAATTTAACGCCAGGAAATCTGACAACAGGATACGTCACTTTAAAGCAGTCCAAATTAGTGGATGAAAATTATTCGACGTCTCTATTTACTCTTCTAACAACTATGAACTGTATCATATCCATTGCGGTTTCAACAAGCGGCGTTTGCATTTAAGTGATAAGGATAGCAGTATGTGATGTCGTACAAATAGAATGATGACGTATTTTGTTAAGTGGCCGGACATGAGCGAGTAACAAAGGAGTGCGTCTAAAAAGGCCATTAATACGGAGGCGGCTCGCGAGCCCGGGACTTCCGCTGCATTCCGGGAACAACTATACCGAGACAAGACAGGAATAGCAGTAGCATACTCGACAACATATAAACGATCCAGTACAAAGACATCCAAAAGTGTTAAACTCGCAGACCGCAGTAATCATGACATTGAAGTCGATAATTTATTATTATAACGTTTTGAAGTTTTTTGTTGAGCTTTAATTTTAAAAATTAGTACCAGATTGAAAAGTAAAGAATTTTATTTTTTAAATTCTATAAAAAAAATAATAATTATGAAATTAAACAAATTAGAGAACACAAGAAATTATTGTATTGCAGCTTCATATAAGTTACCTTCAGTAAGCCCTACTGAAGGTAACTTATACTGTAGGTAGTTAAATAAAAATCTCGTTGAAAAATAAAAGAAAAAAAGATGGACCACCTTGTTTGTGATAATCGGTTTACGGATCGCGTCAGAAATTAGCTTATATATATTCACAAATGCCCCTTAAAATAGAATGATGTCGACTGTCGTGAACTTTATCTTATATCTTTATTTTAAATGCACATAATATGTATGCTATAATAGGTATGATGTATGTATCACTCAATATGTAGGTACTTCTTATAATATTATAATAAACGTAATAAATGTTACCTAAATATTTTGTCTCGACATGTGAGTAGTTCAGATATTATTTGATTTATTGACATAAATAACATACAATGTATGCTCTGCTCTGAACATCACTTGTAAAATAAGTACATTTGTCACCCTCAGCAAGCTTTTGCGCCGACGCTTTGTGAATACAAGATGTTTAACTTTTTAATATTTACGATTTCCGAAGTCCTTGATGTATGTAAATTCCACACGACAGGAAAACATCTTGCGTACGGAGCTGTTAATATAAAATTTAAAGTTTAAGTTATGTTTAACAATGTCAAGAAATTCTTCACACGGATAAGGTATTAGGCTCACGACGTTAATAATCAATTTTTTGGTCAACGTGACCATCCTCATAGCATTAAATAACTTGAAGCTCATAGCTTTTTTAACAAAATATCCAATCGCCATCCAGGCAAATCGTATCGGTTCGATCCCGCGCACCTGTCACGACGTAACGCGACGGTAAATCACAAACTTTGATCGATGACGAATTGATTTTGAAACATTGATGACTTTATTGGAATTGTGTCGAAATATTCGATCTGATCCATGCCACTGAGATCGAAATATTTGTACCATAAAACCTTTTTATCTACCTGTGATAGTGTGAAAGACCTTGTTAAGAAAATATTGCTACGTTAAGTTTGTGAAACATTTGCTATTGAACAGACGTCAAATAAATAAAACTAGGGTATGAAATCGAATGAAAAAAGCAGAAAATTACTAAATAGCCGTCTTTGACTAGAGTTGGGCCCTTATTTATTGGCATCCACGGTGATATATCACCGCGGGCCACCGGGACCGCTCGACGCGCTCCGATCGCTCTTTATTGAGATGTAGTGGACGTTGCTTACGTATGGGTGACACATAAAGTGATCTAACACATTCATTAACGTAACAACCATGGTGCTGCATTCCGAATCCGTCGTTAATATCAAAATGGTAAGCTTCATTGTAGCGTGATCGCTAGTACAGGTACACGGGAGTGTGTTTGTGTAATTTTTCACGTAAGTGGTGGACGCAAGCAGCGGGGGAGCACCGACAAAGCCCCCGGGGGAGCAGCCACCGCTTCACGGCTACACTACTGTGATATTAGTAATAACGTCACAATCTCTGAATATCTGATAAGTATGGACACTTAAGAGAATGAATTATAGCCTGTGATTACTGACACCTACAGTATATTTTTATTATAAAATGTGCTTCGTTCTGTTTACTTTTATCGAATACGTGAATTATAAGGACTATCAATTATATTATTGTATTTTTGTTGATGATTGATTCAGTTCTATTGGTATAATATTCATTATCACACTACAAAAATATACGACCCTAAGTAGATATAACAAACATTTAGAAAAAAAAAACGGTTTAAGATAATAATAAAAAAAACAAGTTTTAAACATGTATACAGGCATGAAGTACATAAAAAAGTGGCTTTATTATATTTTCCTGTACAAAACGAATTCAATATCTTATCTTACAACATCGTACTTTAACCTAATACAATGATGATACAACTTAATCTAGGCATGTAAAAAACGTACAAAATAGTGCAAAAAATGGCATATACACAGTCATAATCGTTTGTTATAAACATGTGATTGGCAATAGAGCTTTCGATGTAGGGCGGCGGGGCGCGTAGGCTCACGTTTTGGCGGCGCCCGCCCACCGCTACTCTATTGTCTGCCCACGTGGGACGTGCTTGTATGATGTCATTTTATTAACTAAATTAACGATGTTAACTACATATATGTGTTTTTTTATTAAACGTGTCATAGTTATGTATGCGAAATAAAGACTGATATTGAAAGTTAATGATAATATCGTCATTATAAGAGAAAGAGCTTTCAAATTCAAATAAATCTTTTTGAACATTATAATTTGTAAATTTGTAAAATATCTCTCTATTGACGACGCGGTTGGCGCAGTGGTAAAGTAACTGCTTACTGAGCCGACGGTCCCGGGTTCGATCCCCGGTCAGGGCAAATATTTGTGTGATGAACTCAATTATTTGTTCTTGGGTCTGGGTGTTATTATCTATATATGTATTTATTAAATATTATATTTATCGTCGCCTAGTACCCACAACACAAGCCTTAATTGAGCTTACTGTGGGACTAGGTCGATTTGTGTAATAATGTCCTATAATATTTATTTATATCTATTTATTTATTTATACATCATCGATATGTTCTTGTGGTACAAGAGAAAATAATACCATTTGCTAGTTAAAAAAAAGTTTTTCAACACGCGAAGGTGTTAGCGGCTTAGTCTGCCTTTCACACAAATCCTTTACAAAATCTCCCCATTCATCTTTGCAAATTTCGAACAAAGACGGTTAATTCCGTAGCGACTAATGTAAGGTAAACATCCCATTAGTGGAACACCAACAATTGAATACTATGTCCGGTGGAGACGCGGCTTTATGTTATATCCGTGGTTTTTCTTGGTAACGGCGGATTAACACAAGGAACATCTTGTGTGGCAAGTGAACGACTGAATGCTTAGTTCCGTTTGCGCTTAAAGCTAAGATGTGATACATTTGTACAGTACATTACCCACGACCGTTGCACTAATGGCACTCGTATTTTAGGTGAACGTATTATTTGCTTGCTATTTATGTCCGGTCATTGTTTTTATTGTTTCTGAAGCACAATATGCACTTTTACCCTATGCTCCCCTAGTGTGAAATGCATAATGAATTTTTAATGGCCTCAAAAAGTATCTGACGTCGCTACTTTTTAGATAATATATTTCATACAAAAATATAAAAAACAAGGAGTAAAACCAAACAAGTACAATAAAGAAAATTATCATCATGAAGTCACATTAGAAAGTAGAAATCGCGTGTAAAATATATCCTTAGTGTATGATTAAGATCTAAAGTATTTACATTTCAGAACAATAGCGTAGGTATATCTCGGATGAAGAAAGGAGTCGCTTGTGGGCGTGGGAAAGGCTCGGGCGTCTCGCGTCGCGCGTTAACTCTATCCACAAATACTGCGTTCGCACTACTACATACTTATTTGCTACCTGTTCTCTTCAACTAATTTAAAACAAACAACGTCATAATCTTGTTAATCTTCTAGTTAAATTTTGTGCAGCACCGTTATGTTTCCAAGCAAACTTCTGAACTGAACAGTAAACTTATATTTTAAAACGGACAAGTTGTTGAAAATAAGTTAGGAAACATTCAGTGCGAATTTAAATAGAATTTGTGCCCTGCCAAGCGTAAAATTTGCTTAAAAAAAGTAATCCAATTTCTTATTTTTATGACAGCAGTAAAGATAAGTTTGATAGTATCCATAATAAATGTGCATGATGAGATCACAGTTCGTGAGAACCTCGGGAGCACGTGATGTGTGACCAATGGCCACGGAGGTGGCAACAGTGAAATGAACATGTAAATTCACTATAATAATACACTCCGGGCTTATAATTATTGTATTGTTTCGTGGCTCGAAGAAACTAACGACTTAAAAATAGAAAATTAATTCATGTTTAAAGTAAAAGACCACTCTTCAATTATATTTTTCACGGGATTTTCTATTCTCTAACATTATGTATTTCTCTTTTGAATTACACAATATTTTATTATATTTTACAACTATGTACATATTTGCTATTTAATCAAGCCTATTTAATTTCTACGATTACAATTATTGATACCATTGTTACGTATGGAATAGATATTCAATGTAGAGTAAAGATATGATATTCAAAATTTTACTGACACCGAAAATTATTTAAGATTGATATGAGGAATAAGCAATACATATGTAATAACTAATACATAAACTTAAAAAAAAGTATTACATGCTCAGATATTCTTGAAACGTTAACTAAGAACTCGAAGGTAAGAACTCCAAAATAAGAAGAAACTAGGATATTATGTTATGTTAAAAGTAATTATTGAATAGGTTATATTTTAAGTATTTACCTATATCTTCCCCTTTTTTACATTAATTGGCAGATTCCTTGAGAACGTAATTACAAGCTGAGCACGAAATGTATTTATTATCTGGGAATAAAATGCATCCTAGCGTAGATGAAAGGCTTTTAACCGATACGGTTAAGAGAGTATTAACATAACATTTTACACGTCTTCACAACGTTGAATTTGCATTCCATTGGATTCTTATTCGCGGGCGCAGTACAAAACAGAAGTATTTAAGGAATTGTATTTTGTTAATCCCAAACAGTCTGCCTTAGGCAGTATGACGAATCCAATTAACAGTTCTAACGAATGCTGTCGGACGAACCACTATTTATGTTTCCTCACAGTCATTGTAAATATTTAGTCCTGAACGTGTCTGGCATCGCCCTTGTCTTATCTCTTTATCGACGTAAATGTTTCACGGATCGACCGTGCTCTCTTTACAGGATACAGGTTTGTAAATAACGATTAGAAAATGGCATTCGAACCGGCACTTTTTAATGCTTCCTTACGCCGCGTCGGTAAGTGTGTTTGTTTACATATAACAGTATACATTTACATTTGATCTACAGATACGGTACGTTATTTTTGTTAATGGGAACAGAAGTCAATTTAAAAGCATTGAACTAGTCGCGTGCGCGTGGGCATTGACAGGTGATGTCGGTCGATTATCTTCTAATTTATACGCGCCGCTCAACTCCTTGTTTCCCATATGATATTATTCAGCGCAAACCCGCTCGCTAAATATAGAACGGAATGCCATGGCGCTATATTGTCCACTTAACTGTTCGTTTGTTACTTAACGATGCATTCTGTTTTAAATATTTTTCAACTTTAAATATCATTCTATAGAGCTGGACGAATGCTGTCATAACTAGTGATGTCACCGTAACGAAACATCTTTTGAGGTCCGTTTTGGAAACTTTACGAGCGACACCTCCACAATAATTGCGAGTTCATTCACACTACAATGTAGTTACCTTTTATTAAATTCACTATGTACCTAATATATTTTCTATCTCACGGACTAGCTTATCTTTACTATGACATGCGGTAGTGAAAGAGTGATATTTGTCCGCCATTCCTATCCATATCTGATTTTAATCAGTTCACTCAGTAAAACTGATTATGTGATGCCTACTGAAACATAGGTTACATAATAATATTTTGTATAGCATGAATAGGTCATTCGATAACCTTATAAGTCTCAAGGTTAATGGACACAATAACGTATTAGAATATAAGTTTGGATCTAATTATACAAATGGACTACCGAATATTTTTTATGTTCAAATTCGAATTGACTGGTCCACTTTAAATTTATAGCACGTTAAAATTATTATGAAACATGATCTATGCCCCTTAAGGAATTCGCTGCTTAATATGAAATGTTATTTAATCCACAACAATAAAGTTAAATGGTTTATATTATCGTCTATCGAGCTTATACAAAATATGTTTCCAACTTTAGCAAATTCTGTATTCTGAATTAAATTACGTTGTTTTTTTATTTGTAAAAATCAACGATTATTGTTAATCTTGAAATTTGTAATGATAAGTTACAATTAATAAATAAATAAATCCACATAAATCTTTATTTATTTACAAATTATTTGTGTACCTACATACCGCTAGTTTATTTATCAAAATTGAACAGGTGCGTGAGAAAGCAGTACGCGTGAAATTAGTGTAAATTTACCGCGGTGTGGTCTTATAAAAAATGTTACGATTACATTAAAGCATCAACCCTT
This sequence comes from Colias croceus, assembly GCF_905220415.1. Lineage (NCBI taxonomy): Eukaryota > Metazoa > Arthropoda > Insecta > Lepidoptera > Pieridae > Colias > Colias croceus. The sequence goes on from NC_059547.1 coordinate 4,469,734, forward strand.
GCATCGCCATTCGCCACGCTCACCGCCATGCCACCTCCCTGCGATCATTTGTTCCTCCGATACCCCCTGACTAGGCATATATACGTGAATATACCTTGGATGTGTTTAATACTTTTACGGTCTGATCCAAAATACAACAATGTTACACAAAAACTTTCAACGTAGAGTAAATATCACAAAAATAAAATAAGTGTATTGGTAAAATTATTTTTATCTGCTCTTTATCTCGTAACTAAATACTGAAAAATGGCTTCACTGTTAAATAAATTTCAATAAAACGTTCCAAATTTCCAGTAATTGATTCGGCCGAAGCTTTTAAGCTCAAACTGTTTTCCAAATTGCTGTAATATATAAAAGTGATGCTAAGTAAAGTGCGGTAAAACGTTTTGTGTCTGAGATGGAATCACGGCATCAATAACGAATCGAATTGGGCGACACAGCGAGGTACCTAGCGGGCGCCAAGATCGCAACGATACCGTCTCTAGAACAGTAATCGTCAATAAAATCTCAATTTAGATGGCAGCGATACCGCGTGAGTTACGGACGGACAGTCCGACAGAACACGAAAACCTACTCGACGGAGGAATGTGCCCTGCGACAGGACCTGCTAACGAATTAGGTACTTCAAATTGGGCGTTATATCAATTTTATTTTATAATTTACGATTTTAGAAGATAAGGCGACATTTTATACACCATTAGCTCTACTCCTAACTTAAAGGATTTTTTAAACATGTAGCGTGTGTAATTTCTTTTGCACCCGTAATGATAGCTAATGACTCCTTGGCGGAAGAGATACGCCTCTATCTATTTATGAAAACTTCTCTTTACAGTTTTCCATTCTTAACAGAGATAAGAAGGACATCGTAGAGGGCATTTAAAAATAAATTTGTCGAAAAAGATAAATGATGGATATAACTTTTATTATTTCAAATTAAATTAACGATCCGAGCCCAACGTTACCTTTTCTCACATTAGAGGTATCTTATCTGGAATGATTGCTTCCATTACCTTAGAGAACGGACACGTTGTTTTGTTAGTGAGGGAAGATAAAGAGATTAATGCGTAAAGCAATTAATTTTGATTGAGGTGTGTTTTATTAAGTAATTGTTTTTGTTCCCTATGTGAATTCTAAACGCAGCGTAAAGTTGTATCTTTCGAAAATTACTCTTGTCGTGTTGAAAAACATTTGTTTGTTTTGTAAACAGATAATGAAGAAGGCAAGTATTATATTGTAATGATGGTTAATTGGTAAAGCTTTGTTGAGCAAAGTAATTCCGAATTACTTTCCAGAATTTGATGAATTATAGAGAACATATTTACATTTTTACAGTTTTAGTTAAGTCGATAGTATAAAGCAAGTTAAATATATAAACTAATTTCTATGTTTTTTTTCTTTGACACAAATACTCTAAATATATTATTATGATTGTTTAAAGTGTTTGGCGTGTGGCTCGTTCCCACAGCGAGCTTTAATACATTTTCTGTGTACCAGTTAGCGCCCCATAAATTGATTAAGGGTCCGCGGCGTCTCTCAAAAGTTTTTTGTGCCACGAGACAGGTAAATACTTAGTTGCTTCCATTCCACACATATTTAACACGAGCATATATATTTAAATAAACAATAGTTTCTTACACTGCATATCGTTACAGTGTGAACTAATTTCCTGCCAGGAAATTACTTTCCATGTCAAGCAGATACGATTTCCCTAAAAGCTTTCATTCCGTCATTGTATTGTCATTTATCATTTATTTACTGCCCTACATTAAGCACACAAAGAAAAAATTATTCACATATCTATTGTGTGTAATGGCAAAGAATAATATTTTATGCATTTCCATAAAATTACATAAAACATATAATATTGACCTCTTCAACGTGGGAAGAAGAATATATTTTACTAAATTATGAATTTTATCCTGATTAGGACTGCGGTAAATCGTATGACCTAGAAAAAAGAACTGTTAAAGCTCGCTTTGTTTTTATCATTCTCCTCTAACAAAAAAATATAAACAAAGTAAACAAACACAAATTTCTATGTCCGATAATTCGGAGCGTAAAAACGTTGCTAACAAGATGAAGTGATCATGTTTGCATTACGAGTATATATTTATGGGAATGAAGTCAGACGGTAATTTAGTCCAGAAGTATAGTGAACAAAAAAAGCCTGGAGGTGACAATATAAATAACAATTTGGCCCACCCCATTCGAATGTGGTTCGCCCGGATTAGCATAAGAATGCCGCATCATGGACGCCCACGACCCAACAGTGTCCCTCGTTGTCTCTTTATACTTCGAATTTAATTTTGATTTACGATTATCTACACAATTGTACGCGAAACATTTTTGAAGCCGCTGCGCTGTTAAAATCAACACTCGCTTGATCCAATCTCGACAAGGTGAAAAAAAACGGTTTGAAATATTTATTGTATACAAACGAATGAATAATTCATACTGCTGAAAATTAATATTGCGGTTTTCAAACCGATATTAATGGACTTAAAAGTCCTACGATAAAAAAAAATTGAAATTTTAATAACAAAAAGGGGCATTGATTTTATTTAGACGCAACAACAAATCACAAGAGTGCTGTTATCATGCTGTTATAGAGCTCTTATAGTTTGCTTGTATTAGAATAATATTTAATTAATAATTAATAATTATAAAATAATATCTAGTATATAACCTGTTTATATACATATTATATTATACGTTTATAACATAAAATCATTTTTAAATTTATATTCGAAAAAAGGAGACCCTTTTAAGAAATACATATCTTCATTTTAAAATTCTTAGGAGTTAGTTCAGCGAATAATTCACGACACCACATTTGGTTGACTTAATTAAGTGCTTCTTAAGATTCTTCATCCAAATTTTCGTTTTCATATGCCTTTTTTATAATTAATTAGGGGATAACCTTTCGTTTGACATTAAAGTGATGTATTAGGTTTAATGAGATCGTATCGTTCTTTTAAATCTTTAAACCAAAGCACTAATGATTTAATCTTTATGTATTTTTTATTGAACGTGCCTAATAACTGCGTATTTTAAGCGCCTAAATAAAAATAAAGCTAAAGAGCACATGTTAATAAAATGGCACATCTCGTGTAACAATACGATTCGATTTAATATAATATATTAGATTATTTGTTTCTCGACCCCCTTACCTACCATAGGTATGTATAATTAATCAGTATACATATAATTATAATATAGATAGGCATATGTAGTAATATACATAATTATATACCTAACATAACAAAAATAACAATATATCTGAATCAGTACGGATCAAAACAATAATAAACGATCGTGCTCAATGTTAATACGCATTTAAGATAATATATTTAACCACACAAAAATAAATGTCCACCTAATAAATCGAATTGGACTTTATCGAGTTTCGAGGCGACAGACAGAAACGATAAGAATGTGGGTCCTTTCCGAAGTCAAGTTTATTTAGAAAACTTTTTCTTTTAGCAAAGATCCCGTGTACTTATAGTACTTGTAATAGGACTTGTTTTCGTGGAGCTGGGTTGTACGACTTGGGCCCATTTTGAAATTGGGCTCTTTGAGCGTAATCGGCGTTGCATCTTAATTTAGTTGTCTTGTACTTTGGAAACGGGGAGCGCCACGACGATATTATAGGTTACCTATATGTACAATGTACATCAAGACTAAAAGATACCGCCCCTATATATTTGATGATTAGGATAAAGCTAATTTACAATTTACCAAGATGAACCTAATAAGCGGTTCACTAATATTCTACACATTGTAGAGCTCTATCTTGTAGAATTTAGAATAAAATGCATAGAATAAAACCAAGGAGAGTCGCAGATTAGTATGATAGTTATATTTTCAGATAAGTACTAGCGGTCCGCCCCGGCTTCGCCCGTGGTACATATTAACGTTTTCTCTACATAAGAACCATCCTCGTACTTCAAGGAATATAATAAAAAAAGAATTATCGAAATCGGTTCAGCCGTTCTCGAGTTATGGAATTACAACGAAAAGTGGCATTGATTTTTATATATTAGATTAGTAAAATCTAATGATACATAACTAATAATAACATACATAATGTACAAAAAAAACATCAAACGAAATGTAGAGTCGATGTTATTTTCTGCTCTACGTAATATTTTTCTATTTACACACAGTAAGTTGTCGTTATTAAATTCTTTAAATGTACAAAATAATCATTCATGATATCACAAAAAACGTGACAAATGTACGCTAAAACTTACCACATTAACAAACTCTTGAAATGTTATGGCTGGGCTGCTGGAACTTCGAGCTTTATCTAATAGTATCTGAAAAAGATATATTTCTTAATGTTGTCCAATATTCCTACTCGGTTTTTCAATAAATTATTAAGTAGTAGATTATAATATACGAACTGAAGTGTTTGTGTACCTTCCTCGTTATAACTTTGGAAAGTTAGTTAGTTAGTTAAACTACTAATTCGGCAAATCAAACTCAAGTAACCTATAGTATTAAATTAAAATACAATGAATGTAACTTTATTAAATATGTACACAACAATTAACATTTTCAGGTTTAATTTTTCAATACGAATTTACCTCACGCTTGTGATGAGGCACCTGTGCTATAAAATCGGGATGCTGAAGAGTTTGCAGGAAGTCCGGCCAAGGAATCTCCCCAAAGCCTTCAGGATCGAACTGCACAAGAAGATAATAAACAAATCATTAGTATAAAATTCACACCTTCAACATTCGACACGGTCACGTACAAAAACAAAATTGAGATTTCAACAGAGCATCCGTAACGTCATAATCACCCACCGTTCCGAGAGTTCGCATTATTATGTGTATAATATTGTTGTAATAATTTCGTCCATTTCCAAAAAGGAGATGACAAAAAAATATTAAGCGCCCTATCTGTGCAGTGGCATTATCTCAATGTTTTCTACGTGACGACACACCGTTTGATCTGCGGCGCTACCGACACACTTTTATCTGCTTATAAAACTTTTTTGGAACTTGCTTCTGTACATTTTAATCAACTCAACATAAGAATTTCTGGAAATTTGTCTCAATGTCGTAAAAGTCACTTTTGATGTATTCGTAGGCAACATGTGCAATGGTTCTAAATTAGTCGAATTTTATAAAATACAAAGCATACCTTAATAATTATTATTTAAAAAGGTGTTAGGCATGGAATATTTATAACTTATATAAAGACGATTAAGATTTTTTCTATCTGTTAACGGCTATATAAATTTAGTACCTATATACGTAGATATTATCATATTTTGCTGTCGTAATTCATTTACCATAATACAAAATATAGGTTAATGTTTTAACTTACCTTATCAAAAAGAAGGCGCCATTTCTGAAACAGAAAAAATGTTACATATTTTATCGATAGTGTGATCGATAGTAAATTACTCGTTCCATTCTAATACTACATACATTTATTATTCGTTGGTAATGGTCAATTAAAACCCAGAAAATCAATATGAAATAACTCTAAAGTCTTTTATGGTACTTTATACACTTTTTATACGTATTATATATTATTTAACGGGTACAAACTAGTACTATGTTTTTAAGAACATATTGAAACTTACATCGTGCATCAACTCCCGTCGTATTTCAGCTTCATCAAGTTCGCTTCCAAGATCGGTGTGGTCTGTGTCGTACAAATGTTCGGCAGCTCTAGACAGGGATCCCAGGGAGTCCCTCGCCGACGCGAGCGAGCCCGTGACAGTCGGCAGGACTCCAGCCTCGATACCAGACTCCATAGAAGTGTTAGTAGAAAGGACAGTGGCTGGTGGTGGACCGCGGACCTCATTCCCGCCGCCGCCACTGCCCACCCAAATAGACATCCTTGCAACACCATCCACACAACCCTTCCCTTCTCTCTTAGCGCTACATTAAGCATTCATGACAACAATTGTAAAAGGTGCATGGACAGAATAACGGGACTTATAACTTTGCTATGAACAATTTCCAAATGGTAAATATATAAGGGAAGATCATAAGGCACGTGATTAATCTATTTGGCACCTGTAACAAAATAAACAATGTGATGTTAGATACCTTTTTAATAGAGTCGTATTTTGTAAGGTCTTTCAAATTATGATAACAGCTCTTTGCTCTACATAATAAAATTAATTTATGAATTTCCTCATAATTCATCATAATTATTTTAAGGAAGATCTTTACAGTTGTCTCAAGTTTAATTAATACAAATATTTGATTGATTATTTTTCCGACCCAAATATCGACCAATAGAATTGCACCATTCGACGTCACGTGGTACAACCTACATGGTATTATACTGATAATTTTTTGAAAAATTTCTCTGGTCGTTGACGTCAAACTGACAGGTTGAATTCAATTGTGAAATTATATTGGCCGACATTTGGGACGGAAAAATAATCTCCCGAATACCACACGAGCTTCAAAATTATCTGGCATTTCCCTCAAGGTTCCCTGCAAACAAATAAAGTCGTCAAGTTTTTCAGGAAACCTGACTAAAAACTTGACTCTTTCATTTGTTTGCAACGAACCTATCGGAAAATACCCGATAATTTTGAAGCTCTTGTGGTATTATAAGTGAAAATTTTTATATATTGATCACTCTGAAGTCTAAGTAATAGCTTAAGATAAATTACTGTCATATTACATTAGTGTAAAGTAGAAAAATATAAGATAGTAACTGTAAGCATTTTTATTATACCAATTAAGGCAGCCTCTGATTTAATACTACAAGCTATTACGTATTTTTCTTTAGGGGAAATCGGAAGGTAAAGCGGCCCAAAGGGCTTCAACCCTCAGCCCGTTTCCATGGCAACGTGTCGCAGTTTCATTCACGGCGATATGCACTTTAACACGTGCGAGTGTTGAAAAACGCTACCGTAATCACTACTTGATAACAAAAGCTCATCTAATCATCTTATATTTTTTGCTCATATGCAACGTCCTCTAAATAACTTTAAAGTTTAAACTAAAATGCCAGCAACGTTGATTACGGGTTTACAGATGATTAACCATTTTAATTCAAATTAGTCAAGGTGACCTAAATAGTTGAAACGTAGATATTCATGCATAATTTTTGCAAAGCGTCAGTTAAAATTAGAGGATTAGCATTTGTTTAATATCATTGTTGTCTTCGATATCTGTTTACATTACGACCGTAACCTATAAGGCTATAACTTATTAGATTATAGTTCAAATCACTCACCCTGTTCTTAATCGATTACGTCACTATCATAAGGGGTAGTTTACACAATATTTCATTCCCAGAATTTTGTTACACGACATTTCGTGTCAAGAACTCATTAAACCTCGTGAACATGCAGTATACGTCAAAACACACTGTGTTCCAGTGAAAGTGAGGATGGCGTCCAGATCTTGGCGCATGCGTTGTCCTAATAACGGGAGGGTGCATCGCAAATATTGCATTTAATATCTCCTGTGAGGCCCTTTTCTCTCCCGGTTTATTTATTACCTCATATCATAAAAACGGTGCGAATTCGAGAGCCGAATATCAACGAAAGCTCAAAATGTATAAACGCGGTCCAGAAATACGGTCTGCACATTTGATGCTGTAGATGTAGAAAGCAACAGGCTGCATCCATTTGTAAGTGTCCCTTAATGTATGGGCTTTAATTGTTCTTTTTTGCTTTATTAGATGTGAAATCGGGCTCGTTTCGTATGGAAGACTTTTTCTTATGGACTTTATCTTCCTGTATATTAAAAAAAAAACCATTCATTTATAAACGTATTAACAAATCTATAATAGATTACACAAAATGTAGATTTATTAAATAAAAAATATTTCATTTTTAAATAACATCTATGTATTGTACACGACGGGCGGGGCCTTGATGTCCGGGATAGGTAATATCAATATCGGGCGTCTCTCAGCGCTATCAATCGATTACGTATCAGCGCCGTTTTTGATCTATTTTTAGTTGTATCCCCTTATTACTCCTGAAATTCTCAAGACTATATTATAAACATCGCATACCTACATACACATTACAATGAAACGCATAATCAATGAAGCATCATAAATTCGGAATTTGTAAACTTAAATTCCACTCCTTCTGCTGACTCTACTAAAGATTTTAAAATCTTATCCTACGAGGAATTACAGTTTTAACTTATAAGCTATCTCTGCAGAAAGTTGCGTCCGTTTAAGTTCAGCCATTTTTGAATGACTTTAAGTGACAGTAATAAATTTTAAGTGTAGAACAGAGAAAGTAGAACGTTATTAGATATCTGAATTTCTGTGGATTATGAAGCAATATTAAATATCTTTCTGTTGATGTTACTGCCCCGCCCTGTTGTCCTGCCATGGCGAGCTAATTTCCGACTTAAACTAGGAGATACCTACAGATGAAAAAGTTGTAGTCTCGTAGGCTATAAGTACATACATTTCATCTGTGGAAATATTAAGGAATAAAACAAATCCAATTGACAGTTTCCTTTTGCTTAATTACGAATTTATGACGATATTTTCCTCTCTATTTATACATTTATACATATAAATAAAAGCGCCTATTCACTGTAGATGAGCAAATGGACAACATGTAAATTTTATTGTTTATGAATTTAGTAATAACCTTATTAGAAATAAGTGACATAAAAGTAAAAAAATGATAAATAGGTAACTATTATGGTCAAACAATAAATATATTTTTCATCATATTAATTATTTTAACGTAGTTAAGTATATTAGGTACAACATGTTACAAAAAATATCAGCTTTTTTAATTATGTATTAGGTACCTAGCCAAATAAGACCTTAATGATGAGCATAGCTTTTTATAGTCAATAGAGACGTTTTTATTTTATGTATGTATGTTATGTATTATTATGTATTTATAACTGTATAAAAATACAGCTTGAGCTTTAAAGCAAATTTAACTTCTGCGAGCTATTTTATTTTCAGTGTGTTTATGTTTTTATTTTGTGTGTTTATTAACATCTTAGATTAACATTCTATAAAATAAGATTACATAGACGAAGACATATATTATAATAGACGTAATAGTGATAATCTGAAGTTGCTCTAGTATAGTTTTTAATTGTATTGAATGAATTCTTAGCTGCTTTTTGAATAATTAATATTTGATTTACATTAATTATAATAATAATCACATCGTACCAGAATATAGTTTAAGTTGTTTTTTTATTTAATTCATTTCAATTAAATTTTTTGGATGGGATTCAATTGTGCTTGTTGCGTATAAAGAAATTATTTTGACAGTTGACATCCACTTGACAGTTATTTGTGAAGGCAAAATCCATATCAAAATATTATTCTTCGTTCAAAATATAAGAAGAAAAGTGTTTTAGATATTTGTGTTTATTGGTAAAATAGTTAATATTAATATGCCAAACAGTCGCGCAGTTTTGTTGTTGCGACGGTTGTCCTCAAACGATGGTAAATTGAAGAATATTAATATAAATCCGAATACTAAAGAAGTATTCACGGCAAATTATCCTATCTGTAACCACAGGGATTTTTGTTGGAACGTTAGGTAGGTAATATAATACATCGTAGTTATGCAAATTTAAACCAATTTACTTTCTATTTCTAATTTATCGCTCGATGTTATTAAAGACATGACTACTGCACATTCTTATTAGGTTGAAAATAAATAAAAATGTATGTATATTATGTCATAAGATTATTTGTTTACTAAATGTTTATGCTTTGACCTTGTTTATTAGATGTGAATATTATTGTACAGATAATATTTAGTAGAGGTTAAAAACTAAAACTAGCAAGTTAATTCATTATAATAATATAAGTACTTTGTTTTAACTTTTTACTGCACCTTAGACCATATTATTTTAACAATTGTTTCTTGAAATGATATGTGAGATTTATTAGTGGTAGTTCGTGTATTTTAGAGGTACTTTTTGTAAAGGCTCTTCTTCTCTTTCAGGGCTTCTGCATTCTGCAACAGTCAACAATCAAATTCACCTCAAAGTATACGAAATATAAGTGAAAATATAATAAGAATGGCTGCTTCTAGTACAGATGGTGTTTTAGGTGAAAAACATAAATTTACCAATAAATTAATTCATGAAAATTCACCATATCTTCAGCAACATGCCCATAATCCTATTAATTGGTACCCATGGGGACCAGAAGCAATTAACAAAGCCAAAAAAGAGAAGAAACTTATATTTCTTTCCGTGGGATATTCCACATGCCACTGGTGCCATGTAATGTCAAAGGAATCATTTCAAAATGAAGAGATTGCAAAAATTTTGAATGATAATTTTATAAGTATTAAACTAGACCGTGAAGAGAGACCAGATATAGATAGAGTTTATATGATCTTTATTATGGCTACATCTGGACATGGTGGATGGCCAATGAATTTATTTCTGACTTCTGATCTTAAGCCAGTCCATGGTGGCACTTACTATCCCCCGGAAGATCAATGGGGTCTCAAAGGTTTTAAAACAATTGTTCGGGAAATTGCTGAACAATGGAGAGCCAATCCACAAAGTCTTTTAAGCTTTGGTAATAGAATCGTAGACCATATGAAAGTAGCATCAAAACTAAGCTACAGAAATGCAGCTGTTCCTGGTGAAGCAACTTGGTTAAAATGTGTCGATAAATATATGTCCACATATGATCCAGGGTTTGGTGGATTTGGAACTTCCCCTAAATTTCCTCAAGTACCTGCTTTCAATTTTCTTTTTCATTTTTATGCCAGAGACAAGAATGACCCCAAGGGAAAGCAGTGTTTGAATATGGTTCTACATTCATTAACCAAAATGGCTAAAGGTGGTATACATGATCATATTTCCAGTGGCTTTGCGCGATATTCAACTGATGATCATTGGCACTTACCACATTTTGAAAAAATGTTGTACGACCAAGCACAGTTGATGAGCACCTACTCTGACGCATACCTGGCAACCAAAGATGAATACTATGCAGATGTTGTTCATGATATTATTAAGTATGTCAACCGAGACTTGAGACATGAATATGGGGGCTATTATAGTGCTGAAGATGCTGACTCATATCCCTACTTTGGAGCTCCCGCAAAGTTTGAAGGAGCATTTTATGTGTGGGAATACAAGGAATTGAAAAAATTGTTGAAAGATAAAAGAATTGGATCTCATTCTTATTTAGATATTTTCTGCTACTATTATAATGTCGGCGAAAGTGGTAATATACCGATTGAGTATGCACATAAGGGCGAACTGCAGAATAAAAATGTGTTAATTATTTATGGAACTGACGAAGAAGCAATCCGAAAATTTGGACTCACGAAAAAACAATTTAAAAAAGTTATAAATGAATGTAAGGAAATATTATTCAGATACCAGCAAAGCCGACCAAGACCACAATTGGATACAAAAATACTGTGCTCATGGAATGGTTTGATGATTGCTGGCTTAGCACATGCTGGTCAGTGCTTGGAGGAGAAGAAGTATGTAGAAGATGCGATAAAAACTGCTTACTTTGTTAAAGAGTATTTGTATAACTCAGATACAGGTACACTTATACATTCTAGCTACAGAGCTAATGATGGAAGAATTATTTATGGGTATGTAACAAAAAATTTGATTTCACAAAATATAGAAAGAAGTATATTTTTGGTTTTCTTTTTTCATTTTCAAGTCAATTTTCATTTATTGTCAAGTCAAAATTGAAAAAGATAAAGTAACTGAGAAAATATCTAATCTTTTTCTTCTATCAATCTCATACTTGAATTATTGTAAACATACAATGGAAGTTAATTTTTTTTTTAACTTCACTATAACATTTTCCCTAAGTAATATCTAATATTCATTGAACTATTTTAGTAACGAGCCAGTGATCGGAATATTGGACGACTACGCGTTTCTGATACGCGGTTTAATCGATCTGTACGAAGCATCTCTAGACCAGCAATGGCTGAACTGGGCCAGGCAGTTGCAGGCGAAGCAGGATGAACTGTTCTGGGATAATGTTGGCGGCGCTTATTTTACCTGCTGTGAGGCAGATAAAACCGTTGTTGTTAGGTTGAAAGAAGGTATTGTTAATTGCGTTAAATTATTATCGCTATGGATAACTTGATATAAATAAAACAGGTTTAAATGATTGAAATTGATATTTTTGGTTTTAATATCATTTAAAGCTAAATAAATTTATAAAGAATAGAAAAAATTCGATCACGAGGCGGGACTCGAACCCGCATCCTTTCGCGCCATTCCGGGGCGGATGCCTGACCCTCGGGTCACGAGTGGCCGAGTTGGTGCCGCCTCGTGATCGAATTTTTTCTATTCTTTATAAATTTATATAGCTTTAAATGATATTAAAATCATGTATTTATTCTGACACTATTGTACAAGAAGTTGTGCAAGTAGACAGTATTTTGTATAAATTAGATTCTTGATAAAGATTCAAGATTATGACATTTAATTTTCTCGTTTTCTCTCCTGGAGTATAAGTAGCAGCTTATTCGCCTACACATTTGCGACTACATTCAATAGCAATCAATATAATTAGCATCTCATTAAACTTAGAAACATTCGATTATTTAATTGTTCTGATAAATAGACACTAAATTTCAGACCAAGACTGTGCAGAACCGGCTGGCAACAGCGTGGCCTGTCAGAACCTCCTCCGTCTCGCGGCACACGCGGACAAATCCCCCGCGCCCCGGGGAGGGGATAGAGAGAGGGATTTGGCCAAAAAGCTGTTGCAAGCTTTCGGTGCAAGAGTACACAAGGCCCCGGAAGCCTTGCCCGAAATGGTCTCCGCGCTCATGCTGTATCATGATTCGCCGACTCAGGTATAAATGAAAAAGTAAATGAAAGTGTGATGTATCATTTTCCTCACCAACGTTTGCATACTCAAATGTTACTCGTTTGTTTTAATCTCATGTGAGTGAGTGAGAAAGCAATTTGTTGATCATATTTGTGAAAGTGAGATGGCATGCTTATGACTTATGAGCAAGTAGAGCATTTTACATTATTACTTAACCATAGTCAATTCAGTATCTGATGTAATCAAATTACGCTTAGGATTAAGCTGAATCTGTTAATTATTGTGCTCTTGTATCCATTAGGATAATTAGATTAAATTTTGAAGATTCGAAAGTAAAACCAATTGTATAACTTACTACTTTGCATGTGAGACTAGAATAAATATCATGAATAAAGGAAAAAAAACAACCTAGAACATCATCAAAACATATAATTTTTTACATGTTTATTACTTAGCGCCTACATTCTACTGCTTGTATTATTATTTTTTACAACTTCACATTACATTTTAGTTTCCTTCTTCTCTTTCCTCTTCTATATTTAGTTGGTCTGTTTATTTTCAGTTGACTTTACGTTGTTTTTTTGTTTCCTCTCCTAATTGTATAGGTGTTGATATCAGGCCGCAGGTCGGACCCTCGCACCATGGAACTAGTGCGGGTGGTGAGGTCTCGGCTGCTGCCGGGCCGCGTGCTGGCCGTCACCGACCCGACTAATGAGTCGCCTGCTGGTACTTGATTTACTACACATATTTTTATGCTTTGGGTATAATTTATTAAATGCGAAATTATTCAAAAATATTTTTTTTTTACGTTTGAACGAAGCGATTTTGTTGTTTGGTATCTGGAGATAGTTAGAGTGAAATAGACTATTTTTAAAAGCAGCTTTTCAAAACACAAATTTACATGGAATTTTGCTTTGATCACGCGAACTAACAGCTTAGCATTCCATCATGCGAGATTGTGGTCAAGCGCTTCCCTATCTTGAATAAAAAAAAAAAAGCTAGGTAGATTGATTGAATATTTTTTTAACTGTTTTCTGGGACATGTTGGACTGACGACCGAGAGTTTTTGGGTGGAACCGGAAAAAATATTATTGATTGTTTTTACCGCTAAAATCTAACCAGGAAGTGGCGTATACCTCAAATCGTGTCTGAATATTGTCCAGTTAAATTGTATAAGAGTAATGCTTTAGATTAGAGTGAATGTTTAAACCGCGCGTCTATCTACGAGCAAAATAATATCTTATACACATTAAAATATGTAGTTTTAATTTAGAATAATTACTGCGACTGCGCCAGCGAATTCTATCCATTTTTTTTCAATAATGACATGTATTTTCTTTGAATAATTAAATAATGTATTAATGTGATTATAAATAGTATAAAGTGTAATGTTGGTTGGCACAAATTTCAGTACTCAGTCGAATACGCACAGCGGGAGATGCCCCAGCGGCCTACGTATGTCGGAGATATGCGTGCTCTCTTCCCGTCACTGATGTCAAACAATTAGAGGATTTACTCGACGAACCAATCAAACGCAGTATAAATAATAATAAATATTAGCCTTGTGACGTGCTGCACTGGGATTGGTTGAAATGTAGCTGTAGTTGTCTGTTATTGGTCAATTTAATAGTCCACATCTTTTATTTAAAAAATCTAGTTACTAGTTGCTAAATGTTAATTTTTAATGTTATATCCAATTGTTTTGAAACGGGTAGATTGCAAAATTTTAGTACTCAAGTACATTTTGATTGTTATATTATAAGGATTTTAGTCCAATTGTATTACAAAGTAGATAGAAAAATATGTCGATGTTGTTGCGATAAAAAAAAAATATCTTGACAGTATTTAATCTCATAATCAAGCTCATAATATACTCAATAGTAGTCAGTAGAATAATGAGGGTAACACTCAGTCATATTTTAGCCTAGTGAATAAATGTTTTTAAAACTTTAAACGAACATACTTTTGCTCGTAAAATCAATAGATACATGTTGTTATAATACTCGAATATGTATTAATTAAATAACTGAAATTTTAGATCTCTGTGTAGTTGTTGTTTGAAAGATTACCTTGATGTTACACATTATAACTTATACTTAGATCATAAAAATAATACGTGAAGTAACATAACATTATGACTCTTATGTAAGAATACTCAATAAGTTATACTAACAAATGCTTCCTAAATATTATTTTTGACTGTTACTATTATTATAAATATATTATGTTCGGTTAAAAATTATTAGAGAAATCTATTTGTTATACATTATATTTAAGATAACAAGATCGCATAATCTTTACCTATGTTGCAATATATTTATTATTTATTTTATATTATAAAATATTAAGTTATATATTTTATGGAGTTGTATAAAAAGTTGGCCACTAAAAGTGGAAAAGAAAGGTCTGATAAAGTGATAGGACTATAAATCTCGAATTTCGTATACGTTTTGGTAGCTATATCATTTTGTGATGAAAATATTAATAAAGTGTGTAGTGCCAAAAGAAAGGTGTTTCATTTTTTAACCACTAGATAAAAACTAGATATTATAACTAAAATTCTATTTTTATTGGATCACGATATTATGTAATTATTAATTGTTGCTCAAAAATTGATGATATCGATTTCAATCAGATGTTACGAGTAAAGGTCGAAAATCTTTACACAATGTCCCGACATAAAGGTCTGAACGCACTAAGCGTAACTGCGCGGCAGCTTAGCGACGAGATGCGAAACAGCATAATATTCTTTCTATGAAATTGTATGAGGTATAACCTCAGGGTATAACGCACTACGCGCCACGGCCAAATTTGACCAATCGACAATCGGTAGTTACGACTAGTGCGATCGGATCTTTAGTAGTGTGCCGGCACCCCATCTCTAAGAAATGCCAATCGTATCGCTTCATTTAGTTTGAAGCAATACCTACTTTGGTTACATTGGTTATTTATAAACACATTCCTCGCTACACATCCTCGTACATTATTAGTGAAAAAGCACAACTGGCACCCTACATCCTTCGCCACCTGCACGCGCACTTACGAGTAAGATTAAAGACACCTGCATTGTGAGACGGTTACACGAAGCTACCGACGTTAACATAGAGTTTATTAGATTTGTCAACGCTATTTGAAAAAAAGTCTACATGAATCAAGCCAGGACGAGTAGCTAGTTGAAGGATAAAAAAATAAAACAGATATTAAATTTATCAAATTAATTTATTTTTATGACTTTCTATACACAGGTAATTTTTTTTAAACATACATACACATAATCATTCTGTGACTATAATAATGATTATAATTATGAAACCTAATAAAAATAACATTTATAGCAGAACCAAAATACATTGATTTGATCATCCTATCGTGTACAATATTGCTTCCAACCGACGGTGCATTTACATCAAACAAACATAGAGCTAAAACTAGCAAGAGCATTCTTTTGCGATATTTTAGTGTTAAAAGACAACTCGTATTCAGTGTTGTTCTGTATTAGAACATTGCATGTTATGTTTTCGAATTCACTAAGAACAACGAAAGAATGCTCTACGCCTGATTACATCTAAAGAATTTGACATAGTGAGGTTAGAATGAGCATTCGCTCGTTTGATGTAAATGCATCGTACATGATCACCTTAAGCTGGCCACACTGGAATGCCTCATGCCTGTCTGAAATTAAGATTCTTAATTCAAGATCTGTTTTCCAGTAGAGTGCCTCACACATATCTTTAAACTTCAGAATCATACAGTTATAATACACTTTCCCACTATTAATTTTGCGGCACAAATGAGACGATTCATAATCTTAATTATGGAGTGTGTGAATTCGCTCTATAGATCAGATCGATCTGAAAAATTTGAAATGTGTTTGGGGCCCAGTGAAATTGTATGTCAGAAATACATAATATTTTATGGTATTTTCGGAGAGGCATTCCAACTATGTGATGTCGGCCTAAACTGGAAATAATTAAACTATTTCCTTTAATTTAACATTACTATGACATTTTTATTTTAAAAATGAACGCAAAAAGTGAGTTACTTATTTCACAAATTTTCTATGAATGTCTAAAAGTAATAATACAATTTAAGAATTTAAATAAAAAAAGAGTGTGTGGACACGCGTTAGAAGTTATACTTTTTTGGCGTATGGAAATAATAGAATATACAACTTGAACATAGTTATCAATTTTCATACCACCTAGAACTAACTTCATGCTGTTAAATTTAGGTGTCGGTGTGCGCGCGCATTGTAAAAATTCACTCTCAGCATTTTTCACCATCGCGCCAAAAGAAGTATAACTTCAAAAAATAAAAATGAATGGAAACATTAACGTAAGCTACATCTGATTACTGATATAATAAATATACTGACAATAGTGTTTGCATGACAATGTATCCTAACATACAATGGTCGATAATTTTAACACCAATAGAAATAATATTAAATAAATAATACACCAATGATTTATACCAATCGCTTAACATTACAACATGAATATTTAATTACTATAATACCTGTATTGATAAATTGATTACACATTACAATGAATATCGAAATTTACAATTTTGTTTACAATTTGATTACATTTTTACAGAAATATCTATACACGATACAATTCTTTTGAACGCAAATTATGTAATTTGTATTTTATTTTACTTGAAATAACTATATTATTAAATGCAGAGGTTAACTAACTACATACTTAATAGTTCAATTTTTTCTAATTCCCAAAGGAAAAACAAGTGGAAAATTGGAAAATTACAGACAGATATTTTATATGATGATGCTAGAAGCAAAAATTTTTTTGAATGTGTCTTTAAGCGTTTTGCATTATTCCTTGATAAAATACATCCGTGCTCATTGCAAATAACGATTCAGATTTAGGATTGACTACAATGATTTGAGTCAATATGGATAATCAGCGAATGATTAATACTAAAAGAGTTAAGAGCGTCATAATTTATAGTTCCATTATTATTGACCCATTGAGCCCCGAGCGGCCCGATCGGTCCACGACACAATATTCTATTGTGTCTGTGATTCCGGGGCCTGAGTTATTTACATATTTAACTAAAATGCTGAAAAACAACCCATTGATTGGGGAGAAAGTGCCTTATATTTGAAATTAATGTTCAACTCAAGAAGCTAAGTTGAATGAATACATAAAAACAGTCAGCCTGTCTCAAAGCTATGTCATAAGCGCTATTAGGAAAACGATTTGATACAACTACCTACTAAATACACATCATAAATATTAAATATCACATTAAACTAATGTCAGTTCAGTCAGTTACAAACTACACACAAATAAGCGATTATACAGGCATAATTTTAAACAATGTACAAAGAAGCCTTTTTATGAACACAAAAGCGCTAATAAATTTTCGAAGGAATTGGAAACAAATGCAAACAATGGACAGCGAGGTAGATTGACCATTTGTTCAATGTCTATTTAAAATACTCATAATCACTTATTTTAATTATAATACGGTGTCTTTTTCTATGAAATTGATTAGTGATAAGATTTCTTTCTATAAGACTATGTCATTAACAAAATATAAAGGTACATAGATTTCTGGATAATAGTCATAATACATGATACAAATGAGCTTTTAGCACATAATTATTATGTTTCTTGATTCTTAAAACCAATTTGGTATTATTATAATTCTAATCTTTTAAAATAAGTAATTGGGAAACAACTACGGAATAAGAAACTGTTTTGTTATAAATACTGAATACGTTAAGAAATTTAAATTATAAATCATAAGAAATCTTATCACAGATAACAGATTTACTTGCAAATAATTACTAGTACGTCCTAGCTCAATAAAGCGATACATAACTAATATATTAGTTGAGAATTCTTCAGTCCATATAACAATTTATTTTGTGAATACACACATTAAAGCTTATAAACTAACAAATTCGTGATTGATTCGCGCTAAACATAAATATAAAGCATGGTCTAAGACAATTTCCTACGTTCTAATAACGCGTCTTGAAAAGAAAAACATCACGTTCGTTTATTTGTCTGTTCTACTAAAATGGTTTTTGAATATACCTATTTTGATCTAGAATTGAATACAATAAGCTTTATACCGATCGTACAATACAATCATTATTTCGTCTTCGATATGAGAAATCAAGACATTTTGAAGTGGATCCATTTAGTGCTAAAAATATAGTGGAAAAACAGCCAAGTATGTAAGACGTTTGAGACTTATGATATAACACATAAGAGCATGTAATTTATTTCATACCTACAATTTATGGAACGTCGCAATCATACTCCAGAACTGTTTTGTGATAGAAGAGGAGGTACCTGTAACAGATTGTATTATCTTAGAAATTATAATTGTTTGTATATTATATTTTTATACTATCACTGAAACTAATTTTCGATCAATATTAATTAGACCAGAATTGATGGTCGAAATATTTTACAAAAATAATTCACTAAACAAAAAATACCAGCTGGTTTTTCAACTTGCTTACAAGTTCCGTTTAGCTCATGAGTAAAATTATAAATAATCAACAGATTCACATGATAAAATCAACAGATTTATTTAATTAAATACAACATCATCAGCGGGATTAAAAAGCGATTGCAATCAACTCACCCTTCACTATCCAGCACTTCCTTCAGCGAGGCGCTAGTAATCATGTGATCATCGCATTTATACCAACTTCCTTGCATCTGCCTCACATAGGCAGTATAATGTCCCGCGTCCAAAGACCCCAAGTGATTCACCACAGCGAACAAAGAATATCTATTATCTTCGAAAATCCCATCTGGAGCATTATTATTATCAGCCGCATCCACCGCCCTACGATGTGACGACATAAACGGAGTCATATCCAAAACATCAGGAAACGAGACAAATGTAGATATCTTCCTGTCAATTTGCGACGAATGCTCGAATCTTTTCAAATGAAAGCTGGCGACTATCGGCAAAGTTTCTAGGGTGAGTTGTTTGGTGGATTCCCGATACGCTCTGCAGTTTGAACATTTGATTTTTGCGGCTGAACCCAAATGTTCCGCGCGGGTGAAGCGTTCGAGACAACCCTGTAGAGAGCCAGAAGGTCCAGCTACATCGAGACTTATATCCCAGAAGGGGTCTATGGTCGTGGAAACCCCGGAACATGAAGTGCATACAACGTCACTCTGTAGCCCGCCTGTGAATATTTGATCGATTATACAGTTGCAACGGCCGTTTTCCTTCTTCTCTCCGTTATCTTCTACTCCGTTCATGCAATGCCTGAAATTTTATAATTAAACAATTAATGTCTTTTCGAAGTGGTTGAATGGTTGCTTGATAAAAGACAATGTGTTATTGAAAAATATTTATATTAAACTCGCTATCACCACAGAACAATAGTATCTTTTGTCGAAAACAGAATGAGAATCAGTTGTGGTTTTTGACTTTATTTTTATCACTGAATGACTAATGAATTGAATCTCTTTATAAGTCTATTGTTCTGTCATATTATACAGGGTGTAATCGTTAAGTGTGCACAGGCGATTATTCCGTAACTATTACAGATATCAAAAAACTTTAAACTGATATCGAAAGTATTTAACCTAATGAGTAAAATGGCCATAATAAATTTTTAAAAATAAAACGAGAAATATCTAAAAAATTAACTTGAAACCCTCTCATACATTTAGTATGAGATACGAATATCCCATGTACATGGGTTGATCCAAAAGTAATGATAATCAATATTAAACAAGGTCATTACAGTTATAATAATAATTATGTAGTTCTCTAGATATTCTTCTAACTAGAAAATATACTTCAATATTTTTTTTCCTAAACTTAAAAAAAAAACTTTGACTTCATCCACAAAAACCCCTCCACGCGGCCATCACTTCGCTGTCATCTTAAAATAATTTATTGCTAAGAAAGTGTTTCTTGTGCCGAGGAAAGAGATAAAAGTAAATAGGAGCTAGATCTAAAAAATAGGGTAGGTGTTCAAGCATTTGGAATGCCGATTTTTGAATGGCAGCCATCGCAACTGACGCTTTGTGATCTGGTGCGTTGTCTTGGTGAAACAGCGTTCAGGTCCGCAGTTTGCCATGTCTCTTTTCCTTACTAACCTACCGCAATCTTTTAATTTGGTCTTTTAGTGAGAGCCCAATAAAGTGGCTACCTTTTTAAAATATTCCACCATAATTATATGAAAGATTTTAGCATAATTATTCCTTCAGCGTCCCAAAAAACTACCGCTTTAATCTAACCTACTGATTTTCACTTTGAATTTCTTAAAAAATTATCCTGATATCATTCAAAATTTAGAAATTTACCTTCTACATGTCGAATCGTTGTTTCTTGTTTTCGTCGGGAAACATTCTGGCACGCACGGTTCACATTCAAATTAATGTAAATAATTGGAAACGTGGCCTGTTGATATGATTTTTTTGTGATTACTTAGTGAATACATGAGCAAGCAAAAAACATTTATTTTATATTTTTATGTGCACAGGAAATAACCAATTATCATTACTTTTGGATCAACCTAGTACATTTAATATGAAAGATTTTAGCTTTTTCTTTCTTTTTTTAGTTTTCTGCTTTAATTACTTCGCAAATTTGAAGGGAAGTTCATTTAGAAACTGTAAATAGAGCTCCTCATTGTATTGCATAATGAGAACATCACTTCGAATATCTGCTATGAGTACAAAATGTATGGGAAATAAAATGTATGGGAGCGTTTAATGTAACATTTTTGGATATTTCTCGTTTTATTTAAAAAAAATTATTATGGCCATTTTACTCATTAGGTTAAGTACTTTCGATATCAGTTTAAAGTTTTTTGGTATCTGCAATAGTTACGGAATAATCGCTTGTGCACACTTAACGATTACACCCTGTATAATTGAATGATTTACAGTAATATTTATCCAATTAAGTTGAAAGGTTAAATTATTAATGTTATCTATGTTTCAATTTCTAATCTATATGTTAACGATCTCTGTACAATCTGTCATGTTTGAACAATCATAACCTAATAACTTTTAATACATTTAATTGGATATGAAGACAGTATCTTAATAAATAAATTATCGTTATTCTTAATATATCATGAAAACAATAGAAAACATTAACTTTGCCCCAAGTGATAACAGGTCGCCCTTGCTATTTTTGTTTTTAAACTGGTAAAGTTTTCATTCCATGCCTTTATAAAGGTCCAATAAAATTATCTGTACTCAAAATCTCAGGAAATGTTTTCGTTAAAATGTTATATCCTACATTTGTAACTTAATCAAAATCTTACTTAATTTCATAAAGTAATAAATTATTTTAAAACACTCCTAACTGTAGCACAAATTTTACTATGTATAAGGATCAACTGTTATATGGATTATGTAAGTCCAGTTTGGAACCAAAAAAATGTAATAAGTCCTAAAACTTCCAATTATAAAAAAAAATCATGTCATAATAATAACCATACGCACCTGTGAAGCACATCAAGTGTGGCAATGAAGAATTCGTGCGCATCCTGTTGCTCGTAGCCCGCCAGGTGGCGCGCGTGAGTCCATATTAGATGTAACAAACGGTGTAGGGTGAGAGGCGTTTTGGCGCCAGAATAGAATTCCTTGAAGAAAAATTCTAGTCAGTCTTATTTAAAAAAAGAATAGAGTAAAAAATCAGTCTCTTGAATTATGAGAAATTTATATTTTTCTCAATTGAATCTATTTATCTTAATTTTAAGTGCTGAAAAATTGTAAAGAAAATTCAGAAAATATTCTCTTTATTTTCAATTGTGTATTTGATGCTGTAAAAATATAAATCTATTGTATTAAGAAGAGTCTTATATGGAAATTATACCTATATTCCATATATGTAGTACATATTTTTATCACGTTTTACAGTGATTGACTGATTGGCATTTTATGGATAAACTTGGACTTTTGCTCTTTCAATAATCTCAATCTTTTAGTATCCACTTTGAATTGAATTCAGTTTTACACATAAGGCATTACCAATATTATATTACCATACGATTTCAATATACAAGAAAGTCATGTATTTATTTATTTTTTCATTAATTCTAATATTATCTTCTAAGATCTTTGGTATATCCTAACATCATATTTTTGCGATATGTAACGACAAAAATGCCTTTCCTTTTACCAGAAGTTTGTATAAGCATGCCAGTAAGTACGGAAATCCAGTATGGAAAATCGATTAATGAAACAAGTGGGAAATTAATCTGTTCCACAACTGCACATTTTACGCTATTTTATGGAATACATAAAATGGTCTAATGAGTACATACAAATATGGCTTTAATCTCAATTTACATGTTATAATCGTATTGCAAATTGCATGTGACATATTATTGTTTATAGAAAACGATTTATTCAGTAAAATGTTGTTCATTATATCTGAAACTCATATTTTTCGATTTGATCTCCATTAATTAAAGCATTTAATATTTCTTAGATATATTATAGTCTACAGTGTAAACTCTACAGTCTACACCATACTAAGGTTGTTTACAAACATGCACTATGATATATGACCCACAAAAAAACATACGACCATGGCGATGATGCGTGTTTTAATTTTAAACATTATTACTCAGTATGAGCGGTAGTTTTGTATCAACTGTCTTTGCTGTATAGCAAAGACTACATGTTATAATTTAAATTAGCTGTGTCATTAATAGCCTAGGTACTTGATTTTCTTAATCGATACTTTGCTATTTTATTATATGACGCAGCTGAATATCATTCAGTTTAGTTTATTCATTCGTTTATTCTAGACCCTAGGCTATTAGTGAACATCCTAACTGCCTTCCCGATGTTATTTTCATAAATTTTAAGCTATTATGTTATTGATTAGATGGGTATTGTTCTTGGTAATTTGATAATCTAAACCGCGAACTTTCTTCCTAATATAAACATAATATACCTACATTATCTACTCATTAAAGTAAAAACATAATTTATAATGTAGTCCTACAGGCTATAGCAACCAGCAAGTTGAGCAAGTTACGTCACAAAATACAGTGGGCGGCAACAGCCTGAAACGCGCTTACAAATCAATATCGCAATGATATTTATAGACACGTACCTGGAACAGCTTCGATACCTCGCACACGAGGCATTTCCCGGAACTTTGCGCTTTACACTTGTGTTTCTCGCCGAGGAAGTAATCTCTTAGCAGGGGTGTGTGGATTAACGTCTGGAATACGATTAAATCTGCATTTGGAGCTTATTTGTTGCTAATGTCTTAGATAGTATATTAAAAGTAATATCGACGAAAAAAGGGTTTTACGACAATATTATAATAGTCAATGGGTACCAATTCTTTAATAAACTTTAATATAAAAATTACATTGTATGATTGTAATTTTAATTTTATTTCATTCATTCATATAGGTAAAGCTTCTTCAAGAATTTGTAGATTGGTAGTAAAGACGACAAAACATTTGGTATATAAAACCTCGTTGCAACTAAAAACGGCTAAAGCCGCTACATATAAAATCGTACGCGATAATCCTTATCTACAGGGTTACAGGAAAAGTCGATGTAGATCCGTTAAGGGCATGTAGTACACATCATTTCTGAATGATTTCACTATGTAACCCCCCATCCTAAACTTAACCGTTTTCGAGATATTCGAGTTTTAATTTTTTTTATGAAAATGCCCAATTTTTCGGCTATACAATTGAATATTTTGAATATTTTTGACTCTTATGATTATTTTTTTTGTTTTTTACATGAAGATTGAGATGCTTAATTACCTCAATGACTAAAATTGCACGTAAGTTAACTAAATAGGTCATTGTAGACGATCGAAACTTAAGAAAATAAGTACAAATTATAAAAAAATATTTTTCTATTCTGGATATCTCAAAAAATTATTATGGCACTTGCTCTGCAGATGTGCTTAAAAACATCTACATTTTATCAGCTATCCAACGAGGTATAACAACCTAGGGTTGTATTTAAACTCATAGAAAAAAACATAGTTGAAAAGGTTCAGGTAGTAGGTCTAACGGGTCCTTCGGCTATTGTCCTTCAAGTTAATCCGGTGTATGTGAGCGAGACAACTTTCGATTTATGCAGATGAGAGTGAGAAAAATAATGTGCAAACACAAGTTTGGGGATACAACATACCCATTGTTTTATATTTGGTCGTTTGTTTGCTTGCCATCCATTTTTGTCTTCTCATGCGATTCGTCCATGGTAGATGCGAATTATTGTGCTTTCGGATTCCCACACGACTTATGTGTTTGACTTAGGTGACCTACTAATGATCTCCCATTACAATTACTGCGGGACATGTGGTTTCAACATGATGGCTGCCCTGCTCATTTCAGAAGAAGCGTTACGGAATGGTTGGACACTAACTATCCTAACAAATGGATTGGACGAGGTGGGCCTTTACCCTGGCCACCCAGATGTCCCGACCTGACCCCCATTGATTTTTATGTATGGGGGCACATGAAGAGCCTCGTTTACAGTGAGCCCAACCCCATATCGTCAGTGGAAGTTCTCAAAGAAAGGATAATTAATGCTGCTAACGACATAAGAAGAACATTAACCACATGGTGTAGTGAATAGTGGACTACGTGAAAGAATGAGAAAATGTGTGCGAAATAGAGGTGGACACGTAGAACATGAACTATAAAATTTTATTCAAAAACATTAGGTGATTAAATGTTATTTTGAACTGATTTATTGTTTCATTTAGCTTACTACAATCACCGACGATCTGTATGCCAACTATGAGTTGAGCGTGAGTGACTTTGTATGCCAACTAGCGTTAACAACGCACCGATTACGTTATTTTCCAAACAATAGCCAGTAACTAGTCACTTACGCTCAAGTAATAGCTGTTGGCGTACGGTCATTATTTGTACGATCGACAATGTGAACAAAAAAAAATGCTATAAAACTGTATGATCTCCTAGGTACAACTATTCTACTCCAACAACTATTCATCCTATAGCGGGATATCGATGGATGCATGAAGGTTGTACCTAGCCGAGGGAGGCCTATGTTCAATAGTGGAAGCCAGAGTAGGCTG
This sequence comes from Colias croceus, assembly GCF_905220415.1. Lineage (NCBI taxonomy): Eukaryota > Metazoa > Arthropoda > Insecta > Lepidoptera > Pieridae > Colias > Colias croceus. The sequence goes on from NC_059547.1 coordinate 4,495,555, forward strand.
AAATGATGATGCTGAACTTAAGTCAAATTAATTAGATTAAATAAGGACTATTTATTCTGACTGCCATGTAGCCTTAGAAACTAAGTTTCACCTTTGAGGTTAATAAATACCCTAGAGTGTTATACCTCGTTAGATAGCTGATAAAATGTAGATGTTTTTATGCACATCTGCAGATCAAGTGCCATAATAATTTTTTGAGATATCCAGAAAAGAAAAATATTTTTTTATAATTTGTACTTATTTTCTTGAGTTTCGATCGTCTACAATGACCTATTTAGTTAACTTACGTGCAATTTTAGTCATTGAGGTAATTAAGCATCTCATTCTTCATATAAAAAACAAAAAAAATAATCATAAGAGTCAAAAATATTCAAAATATTCAATTGAATAGCCGAAAAATTGGGCATTTTCATAAAAAAAAATCAAAACTCGAATATCTCGAAAACGGTTAAGTTTAGGATGGGGGGTTACATAGTAAAATCATTCAGAAATGATGTGTACTACATGCCCTTAACGGATCTACATCGACTTTTCCTGTAACCCTGTATAATAAATAAAGTGCATGTCAACAATACGCCCATATTAAAAAATAAATATCATTTCTAGTCGCAGTTCAACGTCTCCGTATCGAAAGAATAATATTTAAGAACACAATCCATACTAATATTATAAATGCGAAAGTAACTCTGTCTGTCTGTCTATTACTCAATCACGCCTAAACTACCGAACCAATTTGCATGAAATTTGGTATGGAGATATTTTGATACCCGAGAAAAAACATAGGCTACCTTTTATTGCGAAATATGTACCACGGGCGAAGCCGGGGCGGACCACTAGTAATAATATAGTTTATTATTCTCGGAAATACTTGAACAGTTGAAGTTACCTATACCTTTGTTTGGAGATAAATTTTGTAACTGTTTGTAGGTACCTATTCAAGATAATTTAATATGCAAGTATACTTTAATAATTTAAAGATAATTTTTTGTGGATCGCGATGTTCGTGCCGCCTCATGAAATCTCCTCATATCCATTTTTCTTTTCGAGAATGTTTCCGGTATTTTAATATTTATTTAGTTATTCATAGCGAAGCTAATAAATCAAATGCCGTAAATGGGTAGCCGTTCTTAAATATTATGAGTGAAGCTTGAATTTAATATAGATGGGTATAACCCGAGCAGATAGAGAATAGGTCTGAAGTGGCGACGGGTACTTATGGTAGGGTTGGCAAATTGAGTTCTCTAACATCGTTTTTTTGGTTCATCCATTTGTATTTAAAGTCTGCAACAAAAACTCAACAAAAACAACAATATCAATAAAAGCAACTATAACTCGGAGTGCGTCAAGTACCTAGCTTAGAAAGCGAATCCCGTAGGTACTTCACTGTGTGAGTATAGACAGCGATAGAGAGTGAGCGAGAACGCATGCGAGCGGACCTTCTTTAGATCTAGACTCGGGTTATACCTTTAAAAAAAACTAACTTGTTAGTTATAACTTTGCTTTGTCATGCTCGTATACTTTTGACTCACTTAAATAGTTATCGTAGATTAGAGCATCTAAAAGTTTCAATTATCACATCCATAACATGTAATGGTAATGTATGATTTGAAGAAGGTGAGATTGTTATGAGTACCTCCTACTTATCATGGAAATTGTGAAATATGGTGTCACAAAAAAAAAATTAAGATCGATAGGTAACAATTTTTTTTTTCGAAAAGTGCAATCTATGATATTATGACGTTAACGATTAGTTATATGCAACGTCAATAATAACTGTTAGCTTTCTTTGTCTCTATCATAAACCATATCAATTAGCAACGTGATAAAATATAGGTAAAAAATATTTTATTTTCTGCAAAAGCACTACCTATAATTTTTGAAGTGAATCTTCTTTAGGCACGTTGGGAGTAAAATTTCAGGGTCACGTCATAGCAATGCCGATTTTGGTATCTTTGAATCTTACCAAGAAGTTTCACTTCTGACATGTGTGCTCAGGATACACTATCTATTTGTTTTATATTGATATAGTATATCTGCTAAAAATCACAATGCACATGTAATTTTTTCTCATTCCTATTCTTTGACTACATTTAACCCCTTACCTGAACAATGCAATTCATGAAGCAGGTGGAGCCAAGATTCTGTAGACCTCGTAAGCCGATAGTGGTATGCGGGCCGATCATACGCCTCTTCCGTAAGCGACGGAGAGCCATTGCCTCATTGTTGTTAGGTATCCAGGGAGTGAAGGGTACACTCATACCCAGAGCCCTGGTTAATTATATTTATTAACACTATGTTTTTCTTTGCAGCCTGCAGCTTTTATTTTTAGAACAAACAAATTTGTAAATAGTTGACCGATTCTATATTCCTATATTCCGGAATTTCATATCAAAAACAGGTAAAAACCAATGCTTATCAATACTTACAAAATCAAAGTCAAATATAACAAAACTGATACTGTAAAATGGAACACATGCCCAGGTATTGAGTATAAGATTTTACCAGAGTAACTTTAAATTATGTCTCAAAACAACTAAAATCTTCTAATCAACTTGCTAATCGGTATTCTGGAATTTTATCTAAGTATATTATTTAGCAAGTAAAATTTAAACAAAAACAAGTAAATTAATGCTAATTTATTCACCCCATTATCACAGATGTATATGAATAAATACATTAGTAAACTTTTATCACACCTCCTTTTCCTTCAATAATTAATACAAAACATATTTACTTACTTTGCTTCTTTCAATCTATGTGTTGTAGCAATTTCAGTGAGTTCTCTATCATAAATATAGTCTTGGCATTGTGCACAAAAGACGTTTCCATAACTCAAGTCCACATAAAGAAAATGTTTTTTGATTTTAGAGTGCTCTTGCATGTGACCGGCATAACAGGCAAAGTATATGCAGTGAAGACAGGAATGCATCCTTGGTCCTGGCTGACCACATGCAAAACACAAACATGATGTAGCCTAGAACAAGAGAAAATTGCTAAAAACTTTAACATATTATTACTGAACTAAATATTTCATGAAGTTGCAGCAATATGGCATGAAATAACCCTGTACATGAAGAGTCACATACATGTGTACAACTTTACAACTACATATAAATTTACAACTTTAGAATTAAACTTCCAATTAAATAATTTATTTTGATATTTTATTTAGATCTCACTAACATCAGAACCTACAGATTTCAGTTTGATTGATAAATTTTAAGTTCTCAGCACACTTCATTAAATGTTTCAATGTTTTTTTGGTGTTGATATTATTTTATAATATCTAATTTTTATGAACATTTGAACCTCAAAGTTTACAAGCATACAAAAAGAGGCATCATATTGATGCCATGAAATGTTATTGTCAATTGTTATTGACATACTCCTGCTGATAAATATAGAGATAAGTACTTCAAAATAAGAATCCCTCAGAAAATATGTTTTTAAAGATTTTCATTATTTTTACAAGATTTAAAATTAGTTCTGTCTTATCTTAGGTTATGATTTATGAATTGGAAAGTATTATTATTATTCAACATATTACTATCAATACATATATTCTTTTATTTTGAATAGTTGCATCAGCACAATTAAAAGAAAAGTGAATGTAAACAACAAAGTACCTAATACCTATTGATAAACAATTATGAACAATTACTAATAAATATATAAATACTACTGTATCTTTTACAACAGCAAGATCTATAAACTATAGAAAATAAAGGCAGTTTAAAATTATGTAGTGTTATTGTTTAGAAAAGAAGTTAATTAATTTAAATCAATGTAAGATACACCTAATGTACCAATAAATATTTAATTGCATTCGTTTTTACTGATTAGCTTTATTAATACCAAAACAATATGAACTGTGAAGGAAACATTCAATAATTATAAAAATATGTAAATAAATTCAAATTAAATTATATATAAACACAGAGCAAATAATATATATAAACACGAGCAGGCGGACATTTTATGATAAATACAAAAACAGCTGCAGAGATTAGCAAATCAGCTGATTACTCACAACATTTAATAATAAAGCTATAAATGTAATACGTACTAAATAAAAGCTAAGGAAATGTATTTATATTTGCTTAATTATTTAATACATATCATTATATACCTTGTATCTTCTAGCTTCGAAGGATGTGCACGAAACAAAAAATGCATGCACAATCCGATATGGACTTGTGCCTTTCGCAGCTTTAAAATTGTTTAAATGTATACATCCTGTATCATTCATTTTTAAGTGGTTTATTAATAACCGGCTCAGCTTAGTTACACTTTGTATATGATGATCTAAAATAAAAACATTATTTATAATAATCACGAAGTAAAACAAACAAGTTTCTGTAATAATAGACGTACAATAATAATTTCAAACTGAAAACTGATTTACATAGAACTTTTTATAGACCACAAAGCTATTGTGACGAACATAGTATTTTAATCACTATCATTTATAATTTAGCACAACAAACGTTACAGAAAAGGCGACCGAACCTCAGCGACCCCCCTCAAAATACAACCATAAAACTTGGGAAATTGATGACTATGATACTTGCACACTGGTAGATTTTTAATTTACAATGTGGTTTAGTGTTGCAATTATCACAGTTTTTATCCAATTTTAACCACAGCAGAAGCAAAAGCATTCTTATAATATGTAACTGCCTCGCAATGCCTACATTCAAATAAGTATATTATTTTATTTATTAATTTTGTACCTAGTCCCTAGAATGTTATTATCTACGTAACACAGGTATGTGCTAAGAGCAATTAACCTATAGAGTTCTTATATTAAGACAGAACAAAATACATATTTTCTAATCTACTTACTCTTAGTCAATAACAGCATAAGCCAGATTGAGATAGCGATAGAGTATCTGCACTGTCTTCAAACGTAGCGCGCCGGCAGTCAGTTTGTTTTCCAACCAGCTGGTGGGCTCAGTGCGTCAAGTGTTTTTAACGAAATATTTAGAAAATATAAAGTGTACAGTGTTTCTTTTTATTTGTCAGTGTGCTAAAATAACTATTGTATGTTTAGCAACCGGCTATCACTAGTCGAATGGGAGTTTTGGATAAAAACAATGTAAAAATATCTTTCCATCGGTAAGTGATTTTCAGCAAATTGATAAATATTTATGTTTTAAACCTATTTGAAGGTTTTATCAAGCGCTTTTTTGTAATTTTATGTTGTAACTGTAACATTTACCCACTTTATGGGGTTGTGGAATATAAAATAATGAAATAATTTTTAAAAAACGTCACAATAATATCACGTTTGGCATTTTGTTTACCACCGTAGTGTTGTAACACATCTAGCGTATATTATCGATTTATGACAAAAAATCTATTTCATATTAACGTTGATTTATTTATTTTGTTTCATAAATCAGATTTATATGTAGTTGTTGTTGCAAATAATAGATGTAAATTTTTTACCGCAGGAAAATAAAACATACCACGTGGTTGTTTTATTTGCACTATGTGTTTTAGTTTTCGTTTGTTGTTTATTAATTTCTCTTTCAGATTATTAATAAATTCATTTTGTTTTAGATTTCCAGAGCTAAATAAAAAATGGGTATAAAACGTGAGACATGAGTTGATTGGACGCCGCCACAATTTGCAATATTGTGTTCACTGCATTTCGAGCCTACTTGTTATCAAGATGGATACTCTAGAAGAATTGTGCAATCTTACGCCTACGTTTTTTTTTGTTCCTGTAGATAATAAATACATTTGATTAAAGAGAGTGAATTTTTATTTTGAAATTTTTTACACATAAGTTACCTACTTTAAATGTGTAACTATGTGAAAATTAAACGGTTGATTAAATGACAGTTCTCATAGATGAGAAACTACTATTGAAATACATACTTAATATACATGCGTTTTCAAAGAAAAACCCGCATAGTTCCCATTCCTGTTGGATTTACGGGATCAAAAGTAATTTTTCCAAATTTCATTTTAATCGGTTTAGTAGTATTCGCGTGAAAGAGTAACAAACATCCATCCTCACAAACTTTCGATTTATTAGTAGGATGTTAGGAAAATGTTTTCATTAAGACTGTCCTTTTATTAACTTGTTAAAATGCTGCATGATTCCTTCATGCTGACTGTGCCTTTCTCCTCACTCCTTTAACTTTATCATCATTTCCTTCTTTATTTTAAATTACATTTCAAGTTTTAAAATTTCTTTTATAATGTACTAACTTTCCGCCCGCGTTTTTAAAGAAAATCCTGCACAGTTCCCGTTCACGTGGGATTTCCGGGATAAAACCTAACCTATGTGTGTATGTACAAAATTTCATTGTAATCGGTTCCGCAGTGAAAGAGTAACATCCCTTCCCACATAATTTCGCATTTATTATATACGTAGGATTAAACAAATAATGTATTCAACTGAAATTAATTATAAGTTTTGTTTTTTTATTATTTATTATTTCACGAAACCGTAAATGCAAAATACATTCACGATTTTATCGATTGAAGCACATCCCATCACTATCACCTTCTATCTATCTAAATACGTACCTATAGTAAAAATGGTGCCATGACTATGTTGAAACGTAGCTTGTTGTCTATAGCTGTCTCATTCTTTCATACGACGTTTTCTTTAGATAGAGAGAAACAAATATATGTAAATTGTATACGCTCGATACAAGTACTCTATAGGTTAATTGCTCTTAGGGTATGTGCGATACCTGTGTTACGTAGATAATAACATTCTAGGGACTAGGTACAAAATTTCATATTGTGAAAGTAATTTTCATAGAACCGGTGGTGCCATTGTGGCATGATAATTAATAAACGATATGCTTTTAAAATTTCTATAATATTCTATCAAATGATTTTTTCTATAAACAACTTGAGTTGAAAATTTTTTTCTTGCCCTCCACCTAGACAAGAATTTTGTTGCAATTATAAATTAATTAAATGACCTGGCTTAATAGATAGGGAGGCGAGGTAGCTAAATGGCGTAATTAAACGGCGCCGTCGAGACTTATCAAAATCGATTGATAAAATAATTTCGAAAAGAAAAGCTTCTATGGTAAAAACCATTTTAGCGGTGGGTTTGGCGTGTACGGATTTTCAAAAATGTAAAAAAAAATAGTTACTTGGGCATTCTCGAGCGCGTCAGATATTCATACTACGTATGCCCCAAGTGCCTCTGATAACAACGGTATACTAATCTGCCGGTTTGAGTGGTGGGGCTAGGCATATTAATTCGTCAAAAATGCACAAAAAAAAAATTTACTCGAGCGCGTCAGATTTTCGGAAGGGGTGTTAAGTAGGCCCCAAGGAAGCTCCCCTTAAAAAAACTGACGATTTCGGCGTGTCGATAAGTTACGATGAATTTTTGAAAATGCAGAAAAAAAAAGTCCTTTTGAAATACTCGAGCGCGTCAGATTTTCATAGGGGAGGTTTATCTCGGTCTCCTGAAAGCATATTTTCTTAATCTGACAAAAATGTTGGTGGGATCTCTTAATCTGACCGAAAAAGGTTTGAGAGTTTCTTTTTTTTAATCATCGTTATTTCATATCAATTTTTCTTAACACCCTCAGTTTTCGAGATATACTCAAAAAACCGGGAGTTTGAGTTTTTATGATGCTTCAAGTCAAAAAGTTTTAACATTGGACAAAAATGTAAAGAGACCTTTTTTGTGTAAAATAAAATTACCTTTTTTGTTTATTCAAACTTTTTTTTTTGTAAAATGTATCGTTCGCGACTTATATACTGCAACGCGTTTTTCGGAAGACGAAATGGCTCCTCCAGACTTCCGGTCACGCGGAAACCGGCAGATTTTGTATTTTTAGTAAGTTTTAGATTATATTCTTCAAAATAAAAATAAAAACAATCGCGCTCGAGAATGCCGGATTAACGTTTTTTTTTTACAAGTTCGCGACCCTATAACTTGGCGGCGTCAAGGACTTATCGTCAGATTAGTTAAATTTAGTCTTAAAACACTAAAATCAACCCCCAATATCTTAATCTGACGCGCTCGAGTATTTCAGACTATCGATTTTTTTTTACTAATCTGATCGTCTATCCTGGGCGCGCGTCACTACTTAAAGAGCTAAATAGTTAACAAGGTTGTTCTAATAGGTCTAAGGTATCTCTCATATCTTAAACTGCCACGCTCGAGTATTGCAGAAGATTCCCCTCTTCGCCTCCCTATCTATAACATTAAACTCACTGTGATGAACTACTTAGCTCGTTAAAATCTAGGTTGTGTGTATATATAAAAGCCGTATAAATTATAATTATAGTTTCTCTTTCTTTTTGATTCCCTGGTGTAAAATACTTAAATTAACATCAATAATTAACATAATTAACGACATTAAGGACGTATTTACAAATTGACGCGCATCAATTTTAGGTATTGAGTCTTACTACTACACGTGCACGGCTCACACACACATCGAAATGCGCGAAGCGGCGAAATTATGAGTAAACTGACACGACTTGATAATTGAGCTTATTTTTATTGCTATGTTTTTTTTAACTTTACTTTGATTTGTAAAGTTTGTAACGTTGAATGGTCACAAAAGTAGATACCATTTATCTAATTTCATTGGACAGTGATTGTTTGGTAAACAAGTACTTGCCGAAGTGTACTTCGAAGACTGGTACTGGAACTCATAGACGAGTGGAGCTAGGTGTGCCGAGTTTGGGCTCGTTTTGTTAGTAATGTTGAGACCTTACCTCCGGACTTGATGGAATGACCTGCAGGTGTACTTCGAAGACTGCTACTGGAACTAATAGACGAGTAGAGCTAGGTGTGCCGAGTTTGGGCTCGTTTTGTTAGTTATGTTGAGACCTTACCTCCGGACTTGATGGAGTGACCTGCAGGTGTACTTCGAAGACTGCTACTGGAACTAAAAGATGGTTAGAGCTAGGTGTGCCGAGTTTGGGCTCATTTTGTTAGTTATGTTGAGACCTTATCTCCGGACTTGATGGAGTGACCTGCAGGTGCATTTACAAAATATGTTTTATTAATTAATGTAATAATATAGTGTCGACTTATAAAAATACTACAGGTTTGCCGGCAGCTTCGCCTGCATCATTTTTAAATTTAACCCAAATTCGGCGCCATTTTGAAATTCTTTGTTAATTGACCGATTTCGTTCAAAATCGATATCTGAGGATCCTTAGGAGCACAAAACAGGAAACTGTTACAAAAATTTGAAAAAGTCAACGCCATTTTGAAATTTTCTGTTATTGTATATTATTAAACCTATTTTCTATGACCCTTTTCGCATCTATTTCACTCAATTCTGGGGAAAATAAAATTTATTATTACTGGCAACATTATTTTACGCATTGATAGCTCAGCTTATATGGGTCTTCTTTTGTGGCTCTTTTTAAAATATTGATCGATGCCCCGAGATGTAATTGTACATCTTTGATTAGTGATTTTTACGTAATTAATAGCGTAATTTTAGGTATCACTCGAATAGTTAGTTTGTTATAAATGTTGAGTCATCTTAATTTATAATAATAATATGTTGCACTATAAAATTAATAAATTGCAATATGAAATATTATCTGTAATCTTTATTTTCTGTATTATGTCAGTCTGTGACTCTGTCAATGACTAAGGAATCCTATGGACAGGGCATATTGTTCTATACAAACAACTGATTATACAAATATCATGCATTTCGATACCGAAATAATAAAACTAATACTGTCTCTTTCTAACTAATGAATATTCTGATATGTGAAAAAATATGGCTATACGTCAGTCAGTGCTAATTCTATACCGCTTGACATTTGAAGTTAGCTCAAATACCTACTGTGGCCGGTCGCCATTTTATGTTCTCGTTATTACGATGTACATGCTCTGTCATTGCTCCGTAGTAAACATTGAAAAATATTGAATATTTTTGTGATTGTGACAAACATTTGTGTCTAAAACATATAGAGTGGTCAAGAACAAATAGTGGCATAATGCCAAAGCGCAGTATTGTGGGATGTGGCTCCGGAAAGAATGAAAACCAGAAAAGTTTGTCTTTGCACCGGTATGTATACGTTTTGACTGAAATATTAGTTATTTCTTTGCTGATTTAGTTATTTTCATGTATATTGAATTGAGGAGTATTCACAGACTATGTTCAGTGCAAAATTGTTACCAAATATAGCTTTATTTTGTATATTTTCGTTCTAGTAAAATAATGAATTTGGGTGCTAGTGATGGCTTATAATATCGACATTAGCAAAATGTTCGATGAATGCGTGCGTCTCCCAAGGCTGTGTCATTAATCTTAAGAATAGTTGCTTTGGTGAATACACTTCCAAATTAACAAATTAATTTTGCCAAGAGCAAGGAGCAAGGAAAAATAAAACACTTAAATTTACCTAATATGAATTTTAACTTAAGTAAGATTAGTCGCTTTTATAGTACTTTAAAAATGTATTTATAAATAAGTCAGGTCAGGACTAAAATTATAATAACCTAAAAATTCATTTTTTATAGGTTACCAAGAAGTGAAAATAGAAAAGGAAAATGGTTAGAAGCAATTGAAACTGAAAATATCAAGCCAAATGTAAAGGATATATCATAGTATGTTCCCTACATTTCCCCGAAAGTGCTTTCAATAGAACAATGGATGTGATTAGTCTGCACGATGATGCTATACCAGTATGTTTGCCGCTGCATTCACACAGGGTGAGGTTTTTATCTGTAGACACGTGATGTCTTCCAATTTACTTTTGGTCTTTTTATTTAGATTTAGGGCTGTCATTTATATTCTAACGTTTCTCCTATTTTGAAGAGGGCCTGTGAACAAACTGAGATGGTTTTATATGATTTTTTGAGTACAAACTTGGGTGATATTTGGTTGTTGAAATGTTATTGACTGAGGGAAAGTGAAATTTACTTTAAATACATGGGGTGTTTTAATTTGTTTTTCTATTCTTTATAAATTTATATTTATAAAGCATTTGAATGCCATAAAATAAAACCAAAAATATAAATTTAAATTCCGCTATTGCAAGCCCTAATGTTAATATTAATTTCAAACCGTCGCGTCAGCATTGCCCTTTTAATTAAAATGTATTGCATGTTAGTTAAAATGTAAAGTGAACAATGTTAGTTAATGTAAACTGTGACATTTCATTTCCAGGTACCGGTTGAGCCTCAAATCCCGAACTCAAAAATGAACAGAGTGAATCCGAGTGCATCACAGGCTGCACGAAATAGTTTAGTTCTATAATTTTCTCTGTTATTAAGTAATTATTGTTTTTTTTTTTTTCTATTACCTACTGTATATTGTGTTGTTCATCGTAATAAAAAACTATTATATACCTATATTAGTATTTATTTTGTATCATTATATTACATTCCTCAAAACTGAAATTAGTTCAGCTAAAAGGTAACAAACAGCACATTCAATGACTGGGTGGTACGAAGTTCACCGGGACCGCTAGTAATTTAATAAAACAATCGAATACTAAATTATTCTGTTTTTCCGGAGCATGCGCCATCCCGCATGGCTGTAATACCATAGCAGCAAAATGCATACAACAGATTTTATACCGCATTCCTGTACCACATTTGCTCTTTACTGGCATGCTTCCGTTAATACTACATTCCAATAATATCTGATTTCAAAAACACCAGTCAAACAAAACAAAATATCCAATAAACCAGTTGGTCAATTTAGCAGATAACTTAAATGCCAAATTGTAAGTCTACCGTAATTCTTATATCCAAGTCAAAATTGAACTGGATTTATTAAATTATACAGGGTTAGCTATCTTGTCCTGCGAGGTTGCTGGTGTTTTACAAGTAACCCTGTTTAGGTGTTACCGTCACGAGCACTCATCGTCATACTTCATTCTCATTATTTTTCTCTATCGCGCCAAAAGAAGTATAACTTCAAAAAATATGTATATATAAATACTAGCGGTCCGCCCCGGCTTCGCCCGTGGTACATTTTTACGTTTTCTCTCCATAAGAACCATCCTCGTACTTCAAGAAATGTAATAAAAAAAGAATTAACGAAATCGGTTCAGTTGTTCTCGAGTTATGCGCTTACCAACACAATTTGCGATTCATTTTTATATTATAGATTATTTTTATATCGATAAACATATTAATGTTTATCGATATATTCTCGGCACTAAACACCGCCATGTTTTGTTCCATTCAATATGGCGCCGGCCACACTTTTTTTGTAGGTATGTCACTTCTATGTGATTCCTTATTCATTGGACTCTGTGGTGTAATTAGTAAATAAATATGGCCGTCAGTCAATTTTAACGATGTAAACTTTTGTTTATGTTTTTTAAAATTTTAAGAAATGATAAGTGAATTTGAAAATTTGTCTCTTGGAGGAAGTAATGCCACAAGTAGTCATGCAGATCCTTTCACACATACTGGTAAATATGTTATAATTTTTGTGTACGTTGTGTTTGTTGACCTCGATGTACAACTCCTTAAAACAGTAGACCATTTGGAATTTGGATTGTTAAGTACCGTTTGGTCATATTAACACTTCCTGTGTATTATTTTCCAGAGTTGACACCCGAACAGCAAAAAACTCTTATCGATATAAGACGACGCAAGACAGAATTGCTATTAGAGATACAGGTTAGCAAAGATTTTTTTTATACTAATCTACACTACTCTATTTGTTGGTGTCACGTCTGTATATTATATTCTTGAAAACGTAACATTACACTTCGATTAAATACACCTATTTAAAAATATGATAGAAATTATCAAATATCATAATGTATTAGTAAGAACTAAGTAGTTAAAATAATTTTTACGTAGACAGTTGTGCAGAATGTTCAAGTTCCAATTTACTTCTTCTTGCACCTAATTCATTAAATAATTATATTGTTTTGCACTTTGATTATCAATTTTATCTAGATACAGCATTTGTCGCACTTAGTTATGAATGGAATGTGGATTTTGACACAAATTATTACAAGTTTTTAGAATTCAAATTAAAAGGGTCAATTAAAATCTTTAATAACATCTGCCCATAAAATCTAGTAATTAAGATATTCTCTATCGTTCTATATCATATCTATATCTATTTAAAATTTATTGAGAAGGAACAAATGGACCTGCATTACACACAATACTTACTTACTACAAACATACAATACTTGTGATTATTAACATTTAAAAGTGTTTAAATATAATGATTATTAGTTTTAAATTTTTGTTTTTGTATGTTTGTAATTGTATGTAAGGAACTCTTTAAAGACTCGATTTTGACCCACTATAGATGGATACGGACACTAATTTAGTTCAAACTTTAAATCACTTGAAATGAAATTAAACTCATCAAGGATTGGTGATAATTTCATGAATTCATTGTATTAAATAATGTTTTTTTTATATTTTTAAACTTATTATTTATTATTTTAACTTCAGTACCCTTTATTGTTACTGCTATTGTCATATATGTATTAGAGCATGCTCGGCTAATCTAACATGACATAAAACATTGTGACTCCTGCATAGTTAGATTAGATTATGAAATTTATATTGAATACTCAATTCTATGGTTCCTTGAAGCTGTGAAATAATAATATTCATAAGCCAACACAATCAAAAGATGCCTCTTATGCTGCAAATTTTCCTAAATTTCAATATTTGCAAGGGAACCAAATCCTGCAGGGTACACAATCTTGAAATTTGGTAAAAAGCAATGTCTTATACCACATATTATATAGGAATAATTGCTAAAAATATAAATTTTAAAGTTGTAACATAATTAAAACATAGGTTTTTTTGGAGCCGTGGGTGCGCATTTCCGACTTGCACTTGGCCGGTTTTTATTTTTTATGTTATTTAATATTTCGTCCTTATTACCACGTACCCACCCTTCAAATACCATGTGGAGATGCACTGTGTATATGACACATTTATAAATTGTTATCTCTTTGGTATGATTAATATTGATAGATGACATTAATAGTAAAGGATGTATGATTCATATTTGGAGTTGTGGTTTTATGTTTAACGTTGTTAATAACTGTTTTACTTTAACTGCAATATGCATCTATCAGCACCAAATTGAGCTTGGACAAAAATATCAATAAAAATAAAGATACTGATAGGTAGCTTGGTTTTAAACCAAAAAAATATAGGTAATAAAATCACTAAGCAAATAAAAATATGTACAATATACATATTTAATATTTCTATATTTTCTACAGTTATGAATAAATTAACTGTTACTGTAAGGGGCCATCCATTAATCACGTGATGTTTTTTTGGCATATTTTGACCCCCCTCCCCCTTGGTGATACGTGGTGAGGTTTAAGATTACCCCTCCCCCCTCCCCCCTATATCACGTGTATTTTTTCGTACCTGCAAAGAATCTATTTTTTATTTATAAAAAAATACTGGTATAAGTATCATCTAATTTTATTATAAAAAATTAAAGACTACTATAATAAACGTTCATAGGTAGACAGAAAGATTGCAGTTTGTTTTTGAATGACATAAAAATAATGAAAGAAATGCGAAAAAGGGCTAAACTGTACATTATAGGGCGTAGAGTTGAGAGTCGTAATTTTTTTTATGGTTAGCTATTGTCCTATGGAACCTAAATCTGAAATTTCACACCAAGGAAACTTTTAGTTTTTGAGTTACGAATTTTTGAAAATCGTAAAATTACTATAGAAAGTTACTCCATCTTGTTTTTGTTACGCATATTTATTGTTTTGTCAATGTCAACCTGACACACAGTACCTGCTTAGTGTGATTCATTTCAAGTACAACATTTCTAACCATTAAGTAGAGTAATTAATTTTGTTTAACTTTTTACGAAAAAAAAAAACGCTCCGAACTCGAAACAAGTTAGGTTAGGTTATGTTAGACTTTTTTTAAACAATCGAGCGGAGCGAGCGCAGCGAGCGGAGCGTCTCGAATTGTTTTACGTGAAATGCAAATGAATAGCCAAATTTGACACTTAATTTATTTTGTTTAACTTTTTACGAAAAAAAAAACTCTCCGAACTCGAAACAAGTTAGGTTAGGTTATGTTAGACTTTTTTTAAATAATCGAGCGGAGCGAGCGCAGCGAGCGGAGCGTCTCGAATTGTTTTACGCCAAATTTGACATTGACAAAATAATAAATATGCGTAACAAAAACAAGATGGAGTAACTTTCTATAGTAATGTTCCGATTTTCAAAAATTCGTAACTCAAAAACTAAAAGTTTCCTTGGTGTGAAATTTCAGATTTGGGTTCCATAGGACAATAGCTAACCACAAAAAAATTGTCGACTCTCAACTCCACGCCCTATAATGTACAGTTTTACCCGAAAAAGTTGTACGCGTTTGCCTAAAAATAAATACATGTAACGCCGCTTTTCGGTTGAGTATCGCGCGCTTGCCGAAAAAATAAATACACGTGATATATTACTTTACCCCCCCTCCCCCTTGTGATATTTCGTGATTTTTTGATGGACCCCTCCCCCCCTTTCGACCCTCACGTGATTAATGGACAGCCCCTAATAAAAAATAAAAGTTCAAAGAAAAGCTCTATGTAGAGAATTTTATTGGTTTTTTGAAAATTAATGTGGGGATGTACCTAAGAATGTTAGAGTCTGTAATTGTTAGCATGAAAATTTCAATGGTATTTAATTTATTAGTTAATTAATTAGATAACATTTATGCTCGAATTTACAGATCATATTTTTTTTAATTTTACATAGGTACAAAAAATCAATATAAAAGACATCACCATTAAATTACAACCACACCATTGCCAGTGCTTTCATTGAAAAAAATGTGAGTGCAGCGTAGTGTAAACATCAATGCGAGCTTTACTATGGGCGAGGGGCGGCGAGAGAGTCGTGAAGTACTAAGTAGAGCCAGTGTGTACCAGTAACAAACGGTCCGCGGTGCGAGTGTGACGCGTTTTGCAGTTAGCCATAAGCCGGGTCTAACATTGCAAATATTGTTATAGACGGTTTCAATTCACCCGAAAGTTAACGTGTTGTGTACAGTGAATTATCTTAAAAGGTTGTATCTTAAATGCGTTCCGCATTCTTGCGTAATAACTCATTAGTAAGTTTGCTAGTGATAAGGCAAGATAAGTGGAAATTGCTATGACTCGCACGTCGACTGTCGTTGATTTTGTTTATAAAGCTGCCTAATCTTTTAGGACACTAACTAGCATGAGATAAGATTTAAAAAAAAATTACAAAACTGGACTTTGCGCAAGACTCTCGCACATGTGGTAGACATTAACCTTGTGACTCATTAGACGGTTCAAATACTTTTTAATAATTCTTAATTGCAATTTCGAAGAACGTTCATGACGATATTTCTGCCAATATTCATTACATAAATTTATACATGTGTTATTTTATAAAGACCACGTTTGTATGTTGTTTTTGGGCAGTAATTAGTAGGTACCTTTAATACTTTTTGTTAAGTTTTTTTAAAGATTAATTTTATTCTCTTCATTGAGTAATCGTGGCTAATTAATTTGCCTTAGTTTCACGCACTGTTAAAATAGAACTCAGTTATTTGGCTGTCGATCAAATGCTTTTATTCAAAAATTAGGTTACGTTATGAAAATTGAAGCCATTCCTGTGTAAAATAGACACCTTCGTAAATGAATATGTATTTAAAATATTAATCGGAAATATTTTAAAACTACTAAACGTTAAATATTTAACTTGACTCATTAGTTATTTGTTACAAAGTGATTCATAGGTAACTGACATGTTTACTAGTCGATCATTAGGAATTATTTTGTTATCGTTATCTTATGGTAGGTACCTATACAATATAGGAACATACTTATATTTGCAAAGCTTGTAATGTCCCAATTTTCAAGAAATTTAAACAATTATAATTATATTTCTATTGTCCCTTATCCGGTTTATGAAGATTACGAAATCTCTAATGAATGGGGTGATTGTCATTATTGAGCTCGCTTTAACATTTTATTGTTTTAAATTTAATTTAAAAAAATATACTGTTACAGAAATGGGTATTCCCCAGGATTCAACATTGGACAATGTTTTTGACTACACAGTACACTATTATCATGTTTCCTCTGGCCACTTCCGCACAGCTCTTTGCAACACTGATAAGTGATAACAACCGCCTACGAGCAAACATTGTATGATTAATACATATTTTCCCAAACTAACCTAAATAAAAAACATTGTTTAAAATTACATTGTTCACTTGAATGTCCGAAAAAGTAAGTCATTGTCAAAATCACCCCTTCCTTGTCACTATACTCTAAAACTGTCAATCCCGAGCTCGTGTTCTCTGAAGGGTCCTAGTGATTATTACACCAATCCATTGTTATTTTCTTATTTCCAACAACATTTCAACTCACGCATATTCCTTTACAGCATAATATTATTCGATATGCTTATTTCTCTAGAAAACAAAGCGTATTGTTTGTTGTGCAATTCAGAAATATGCGCGCATAAACACGAATATTACTGTATCTTAATAATACTCAACGATAACTGTCCGCTGCGTACACTCATGGCCGTTCCCAATATTCAAACTACGGTTATAGATATCAGCTATCTCCGATAGCTAGTAAGGTTCTATCTATCGTAAGATAGAAAAGATATTGGGAACGGCCATTACTGGCTGTTATTGGGACGCCAAAACAAAAGATAGATAGCATTTACTATCTTTAGTATGTCAAACCGAAGATAGATACTATATTGGGACCGGCCATCAGACGTGTTGAAGATAACAATCTAGATAGGTACGCGTATAGGTAGTTGTCAGTTGTCACCGTGCCAAACTTTTGTGGCGCTCGCGCTTGTCTTCAGTCGATTACGTTCCTTAGCGGGAAGTGTATGGCGCGCGATGTGTTTACATGTTCGCCTACTGTGCGAGGCGCTTTGGTGGCCGTTGCTGATGCGATGCGCTCGTGCAACGCGCACCTATGACGACGACTATGATCAGGTGTGTTTCTGCAATCATGGTAATCATGCCGCTTTATGCACCGCAAAGTAATGGCTTCATGTGTATTTGGCAGTAAACTGACGTAGGCTAACGACACTTATCGGCGATGTGTAGTTATACCAATTTCGACCTGTTTTGCTTTTTGTTTTTGCGTTTTACTACAACTTTTTACCGGCTTGTTGATAGGTTGTTTTTGCTTAACTAAACGTTAAAGAGTGCCCTCGTGTACGAGGATCCCAAGTGTATGAAAGTGTAATATGAGTGGTTGGCGTTAACGCTCGTGAAGTTATGTTTATCAAGGCCGGGCCTGTGGCCCCCGAAGATGAGCGCCGAGGATCCGTTTCTAATTGGTTTTCCTCATTGAGACGAGGAGGGCGACGAAAACGCGAAGACAGTGGCGTTCCAACTAATTATGGTTCCTTGGGAAGGCGAAAAGATGGGACTCAAACGCGCGGCAAAACGAGATCCGCATGGGACTTAACAACTGTAACTAGAATGGTCTGTATTATAATATTTAACATCTGAGTGAAAGCTTTGCGTTATTTGGCATTCACATTTAGCTGGAGACAGGAGATTAAACTTTTGGCAATTATCCAAATGCGCCGGATCGATCACACTTTTCCAGACTGCGTGCGATAGGATGACTGCACAATATTCAATGATTTTTGTCCTTGCACTTACTATTGTATTGCACGTAACGATTATGTGACAGTGGGTGAATAAAGCGATTATTGCCTAAGGTCGAATCACGAATGGTCCCACGGCCCATGACAATAATTCTAATGCGGGCGCTTTTGGTAATTCGCCTTTACATTGTTATTTAATCAAAAGAGGGTCTGATATAATTCTGAATTTACGCATCTTGTATGTAACAATTTAAAGATTTAGGTACGTTTTATTCTAATTAATAATTCAAGACAGCCAATTATTAAAAGCCAACTTAACTGAAAATGTTGTGTGGTTTTATGAAACCACGGTAAAAGTGAAACTTTTTTTCACACTCTAGACATTTAACTTTAATAATTTGTTCGCGATGCATTTTTGCTCACTGCTTAACTAATTTAGCAATGACCACAACAGTAATTTATTTTTGTCTTAATTTAAATGTCAATAATAAACATTTCCTTTGAGTTATTCTATTTTTTCTCATAATACATGTTATATTATTAGTCATTCTTATTCTAAATTAACTTTGGTGACGTCTGAAACTGACTAAAACTGTGTCGGACCTAAATTCGTTTCGGTTTTTGTGCCAATTATAAAAGTTTTACATATTGACACACCTTGACCGTAATAATTTATATTCAACTGTCATAGAAATGGTTCTTTTATGCTCGGCATACAGCTTCGGGAATACCAAAGTAGCATCAAGCTCTAGACCTGACTTGAATTTTTTATTAAAAATAGCGTTTAATAAATCACGGAAAAAATTGAAATTTAGCTGCAAAACATTTCCATTTACAAGGCTCATACTTATGCTTCAAATTGAACTTGAGGTCGTCAAGCCTTTATTTATATGCAGATGAGATCAGAGTACCTTGTGTTTGTATGTAAATGACATTCGTCACTATTATATTTATCAAACGATAAATATAATGGTGATTAAGAAAGGTGTATTATAATTCTCAAACAGTCAAACAGAAGAAGTTATTATTAAACTTAATATGTGTATAATATCTATTCTATTAATATAATACATATGTTTAAACCCCTAAGGCCTAAAGCCATAAATATTATTCTTTATAATTATCCATCGTACCTAGTTGCATTCAAAATGTGGAGTTCTGAGAGTCCATAATAATTAAGGATTTACGGTCAAAATAATAAATTTTCGCTACCTAGATCCATAATCCATTCTTCTAACAGACATTAATGTGCACAGCGGGGTTCTTTTGCCATCTGGAATTTGGGACACTTACCGTATATTTACGTCTTACAATAGTAGAAAATCCTGTCCATGCTGAAATTAACGACACTCCTGCTGTCCTGCATCTAATTTGCAGACATCTAATCTAAAAGAACAAAAATAGTTTATAAACTCGTAGAATTGAATATCTATCTTTATTTGTTTGTAGTCTGTTTCCAAGAACATTGTACGTGCATGAATTCAACGAATAAATATAGCAATAAACTAGACGAACCGTTGCTCTATGTCTTCACCTTCTTTAAATTCGCAACATCGTCTCAATCTTCACTTTTGTCAATAGAAACGACACCGCTTTGTTTCGAATAGTCGGGATGCACGCAGGTATTCGCATTGACTACACCTCCACGTGACTCAGCCACTTGACACGTTTTATATTTAAATTGAAACCCCTTGAATCTTTTTGCATAAAGAGCAAAAAATACTTTTGAAACATTAATATATTAAGGACTAGCTTCCGCCCACGACTTTGTACGTGCATCCCCGTTTTTCCCCGTTCCCGCAAGAATTTCGGGAAATCCTTTCTTAGGGGACGCCTACGTTATGACATCTACCTGCATGCCAAATTTCAGCCCGATACGTCCAGTGGTTTGGGCTGTGCGTTGATAGATCACTATATCAGTCACCTTTGAGTTTTATATATATAGATACCTACGTGTGGAATTGTGGATGAACTTGTTATTTTTCCTCATTAAATTTCAAGTCATGCAATATGAACTTTTTGAATAGTTTTAACAACGTATTGAGTGAATAAAGAACGCCTCCATGTCGGTTACTGGGAGTAACCGCTGAACGTTTAAAATCCAGTCATGCATAAACTTTAGGTTTAGCGCATTCCATTGTGATATGATAGTTGGAATAACTTTTGAGTCCATGAATAAGAATAATTTTGTGGAATAGATACTTAGTATATTTTGTACATCATTTTATGTATACTGCAGTAACCTATACTTACTGAACCTACATCTTTCTTCTTCGCCATGACCACGGTCAACTTCCTGTTCTGCTGTAATATTCCAAACATTAACTTTTCTCAGAAATAACTTGTAATATATAACGACCTTGTATCAATGTAAAATACCACCAGTATCCGCATTGCGTTTGGCAAGGGAAATAGAATCGGTTATATCATGGATTTTGTAGGGTTGTGTCATAAAACATCGTATTTATTCCCAATTTTGACCTTTACTCAACATTCAAAATAATTTGCTAACGAATTTTAAACCAGATTAGACGGTTGTGAGGCTTCGCCCGGGATAAAAATATTGCTAATGTTACTCGAGGGTGATTTTGCTTTCAAAATTAAGTTTTTTAAATCGGTCAAGTCTTTTTTGAGTTAAATCATAAAAAGCTGACAGGAAATTTAATCTTTCCCCTGTATAATGTTAGTTTACACATAATTATTAGTAATATATGCTGATAGTCAGACATATCTATTGTAAATAGTCAACGCACGAAAACGGATTTACTTTCCTTGTAAACGAGCTGTAAGGTCGTACCATGAATAACTTTATTGAAATTGACCACTCATGTCTCTGCTTGATTCCTTGTTGCGATGAAAGTTAAACGAAATACATGATAAATATCTATTTTTATTAGAATGTTTTTCCTGAAACCTAAATGTCAAGGAAAAATACAATTTAAACTATCGTTCTTCACCAACTCAGTCTAGGTAGTTTCAAAGTCCCGAAAAATACAGAAATTATTTCAATTTTTCTCATGCAATCCGGCTTCGAGCCAATACACGACGTCGAAAGTGTAGACTTTCTTTATTGATTTATCCGATACTTTACATGAAAGGGAAAAAAGATTGTACTGATTGTACTACATAATATCATATATTTAGATTTACGAAAAAGGCGATAATGTTAGTATAATTGATGGATTTTTTTGAAAGTTCCTAATTTATTCGTAATAAATTCGGATTCTAGTCAATGATATATATATATTTTTTAATTTTTGTAAAAAAACTGAAAACAAAAAATTAGTACGTACTTGTTGTGTTTACCTACTTACTTTTATGTTCTTAAGTAGATTTCTTAAAGTAATTGTATGCAGACCTTTGTGTTTTTGTTGGCATTGTTGTGCATCGTTCCAGGAATAGTTTTTGTCAAAGGGAGTTGACCTTGCCAGGGGAAGGGGGTACGCGGCCGAGAACGTACGGCCGGCGACTCGCTAGACGGGTTTAACATGCATTGCGTTATAATAACCACCTTGTACTGTTAGATATCGAGAGCACATATTTGATGTTTGCAATCAATCATTTTAAGTGTGGATTTTTACACCCACGCTTACGTGACTAGGTACTTTGCGATATCTCTCCATTTCACGGTTTAACGCTTGACCTATGACATTGACGTCAATTGTTTTTCCGGCAAATTTTGTTTTGATGATTTTGGCTACGGTATACAAAATTATATTTTAATCTGTGATAACGTACGGTTATTATCAATGTATAACATGTAATGTGGAACAATATTTACGTTTCAAGCGTTTCAATCTGTTTTATCCTCAATTCCATTTTTATAAATTAGTTATCATTATTTGTTGTGTGACGTCTGCGTCGGTAAACACGGCACGGTTTTTTATGTTAGCTTAGCATTATTTCCCCAAGACCAGTTATTTAGGCTACGAAAATTTTAAAAATTTTAGTAGCATTTATAACTGGTCCGCAAATACCGTAAAATAACGTTATATTGCCTATTTGTATAATATGTTACAAATTCAGTTATTTAATTGTAATAAGGTTAATATTTTATTTATCATTAGTTTTGTCTCGACCAAATAGAAATATGTTACAATACCTATGTGTCGTGTCATTTGCGAGAGCAAAAGAAATATTGCCAGATAATGTAAGCACTTGGACTTACAGCTCAAAGCAGCTTAATCATCAACTTTCTCATATCCTTGCAAACTTTCACATTTGCAATAAATTAGAAATAATAATGTAGTATATTTATTATAGTAACAGCCGAAGAAACTTCACATTATGCAATTTTAATTACGGATACTACGTGGTTACTGTTTACCTTAGTGATCTTTTCCTCTGGTATTTTTGCTGACAAATAACAGATGAATATTCGACGTCCTTAGTTTCCTCATAACAAAGTAACAGTGCTGTTCAATGTTCGCCCGCATGTCATTTTGTCATTATGAACTACCTAACGAAAGTTATTTTTAGACAAAGCAAACATTTACTTTGTGTTAGGGTGCGTTTACATTGGTGAACAAAAACAGATGTTTTTGAATTTAGCTCAAAATTTAATTACAATGGAATATGGTATTGGTAGGTATATATCTATTTATTCAACCCTATTGTTAGTCAAAAAAATGGTAGAGTCAACACTCAACATATAGTTAACTGTAAGACTGTAAGATTTAAACAAACATATTGTAAGAATGCTTATCTCTCGAGGGTAGTTATCTTACCGCTTGGTAAAAATAATGTAATCACGAAATAAACATTTCTTAAACTTTACTAAATGCTGGTTTTAATTAAAATATAAATTAAAATTGTATGCTAAAGTGACTTTTCGCGGAATTTCACACTTTAAAATTAAAACTTACAACGATCCAACCACAACATTGTCGATACGATATTTGGTTATCTGAAATTTGTTCAAATTTTGATTTTTTTCCCTCCTTGATACATGCCTGCCACTTGACGTCTGGATGGTTTGAAGGTTACTTATACAAAACAGAGCTTGAAGTGTTCAAACGAGATAAACAAATTGCTTTCGTAAATATGTTTAAAATTATGTCTAAAAATAGGGGCATAATTTTTAACACGCTTGTATAAGCTTCACCTGTATGTTTCATCTAAACGACTTATAAATTAGACTCGATTTTGTCCCGTTTAAAACGAACAGATTGAATTCAAATAATATGCACTTATCAAGGATCAGCGACAATATAATAATTAATAATTTCATGAGTTGTTACAGCGTGTTTTTAGCTATTTTTTCATTTTTCTACATTTATTTATGAAAAACTAAAATTTGATATGACACATATAAAATTACGCGTAATTAGTGCATGAAGAGGTCTCCGGATTATTGAACTAGTATTAATAACATGTTAACCAACTTCAATTGAAGAAATCCATTACGACGTCTCTCGTGCCAATAACTTGATAACTAGTTGGTCAGATGAGCAATGCTGTGAAACGAGAATTGATCGATTGTACTCATCATAATATCTATAGAAGAAAAATTTAAAAGATTGAGTAAATATATCCAAAATTATATTCCGTGCATAATGGAATGAAGAAAAAATGTTGCACCTCGATTATTTTAATATCTATCCTTCAAGTCAAATACAAATGTTTTTGGGTAAAACCTTATATATATAGGTAAATAAGATATCACTAAAGCAGCCAAATTCGTGAAAACTTAAAACAGTTTTGAGAAATCTTATAAATATTTATGTTTATTGTATAACATTGAGAGCTTTATAAAAATGTAACGAACATACATTTTTGATGAAAAAATAATATAAAATAAGGCAAAGGAATGTCACCTTCACCGGATTCTCAAGACATTGTACTTATTAAAGTTCAATATAAATAAATATATAGTTCAACGTGGATTCACACGGAAACTATCTATCGTTAATCTTTATTATCATAATATTAAAACATTAAAAAATGTGTAGTGAGAGATACTTCCGTGTTTTACGGCATTGAACTTTATCAAAACACATGTATAGAGTATAGACTGGTGTAATTATTTCGGGCGCCGTTCTCAATGGACCATATGTCTTGTACTAAATGCGGTCATCATTTATCGTGACGGCATGCTTTACTGTTCTTGTTAATTACTAGTTACGAGAAAATAGCGATTATGCTTTCAATGCGCATGTATGTTAAATAGTGATAGATAATAATTAAGGGATTATGTATTTTCAAAATTGTGTTACAAAATGGTAACCAATTACATTCATGATTTTGCGGCCACAATGAAAGTTTTCTAGTACGTGACCTTTTACTTTATTTTTATGTTTTATGAAGTATTTAGTTGTAATAGCACTTTTGTAGATTATTTCCACGTTAGCTGCATTCACCTGTCGCACGAGTATTTTAACGACTAATAGAAATAGTGTAATTAGGTGCACACACCTGCCGTTGTTAAGTTCAAGTTTATTTAATTAATGGGTATGATATAGAATTTACCAGACAACGGACTCTTTTTATTTATCACGTAACATTAAAATATTCCATAATATGGTCTACTCACGGAAGTAGCTAAATGTGTTCGTCTATATCTTGATATCATAATCTTTTGCAATAAATACCGAAGCATTTCATGAATATAACATAATATTCCAATGAATCATGCCGATCTAATTTGACCAACACAGACGTCTTCGGCACCAGTATTGAATTTGCATTATGCATGCGCATTTCCATATTGCACATTCCATGCGCGCCAAATTAGGTACAAAACAATTCCCATTACATTAATTTCTTCAATGATCTTTGCACGTGGATGGTATAAATTGACGTTTTAAATTTCAATATACTCGAATGTCAATGACGCTGTTTGAATTTGTGGGGGCGTTGGCCGTGGAGTTTGCATGTGTTTAACGCGCCACCGCTTCTATACGAGCTGTCTCATTAGCTCCCTCCGCGAATTCTTTTGCTTTTATTGCGTCTGTTTAGCCCTTGCAAATGGGAATGTAAGCACAAAGCAATTGTTGCCGGCGATAGATATAATCTATGACTAAAGCTCCCTCAGTTGATAAATGATTTTATTACGGACGTATATATCAAAGTGGCAATTAGCGTGGAACCAAAAAGGAGGAACATTAAAAGCTTTCAGCTTGCTTACACGCTTCATAGTCCCGCATATATAAATCTATGGTTCCTATAGATAGCTTGTTTTTATCATTCAATAATTGAAATTAAAATAGTAAATTTTAAAACTTGAAATGTATGTATATTTGGATATATAAATGTCAATGTCTCGGATGGTTCTTGGTCCGAACATCAACAGTTACAAAAATAAATAGCGCATAATTAGAATTTACACGGTAACAATCTTAACCAGCCGTGTTCTTCCATTTTGGCTTTTAGCCAGTTGGACAATCGGTATTCGTTTACACTTGGATTTAAAGAGCCTGTGAAACTGCAGTACTCGCTACTCTGTGACCGTGCACCGGAAACATGGACTTATTGTTTGTTATGCCTTTTTGTGCCCAGAGCCTGCGTGTGTAGTGTCATTGTAATGTACGTTTCTTTATTTTGCTGTACTCGTTCTACGAACCACTTATTTGCACGGCTTGTATTGTGGGCTTGTGAACATATTTGCATGCATGTTGACTTTTATTAGTGTTATTAGTCCTTCGCTCAAGCGCTTAGTATCAATAACGAAAAGTATAGTTTGAATGAATTATTATGCAACGTGTCCCGACGAGCAAAATGCTTTAAATGAGGTTGATTTGTACAACGAAAATTTCTTTCGATGTCGCTTTTATGTATCAGCTGTTGATGTAGTGACGTTTTCCGACATGCGTCATACTATTTCTCGGGGCAATAAGTGATTGGATGGGTCAAGAATGCAGGAGGTATATGTTGCGGTCAGGGGAGATGTTGGACGTGACCGAGATATTTAAGTTATAATATAAATATTTATATACCGTTATTATGCCTGTTATAAACGGAAGTACGACACTGTTAATTTCCCTTTTGGATAAAGAAACATAAACTTGTTTTCAAAATGAAATAAAATTTAAATGTTTTTTTTAAACAGTTTTCAACTTTGGATAATTACTAGCGAGTTTATGTTGTCATTATTAAATTAAAAATTCGTTAATTATACAATGTGCGATTAGGATGTGATAACAAAACCTTTTTACATTTTTTGTTTTGATATCATGATGTGTATAAATAACATTAACATACACGAATCGAGGGAAAATTCTTGGAAAACGGATGACACACGATTTGTTGGGTATTAAATATGTACAATGTGATCACTTATTACTGGGTGACTCATAAATATAATCTATTTAGTTAGCGTATTAGCATATGCAGTCAAAAATCAAAATAAATAATATCTTCATTTTTTGGTTTATTAAAACTTCGACAAATATGAATTCGATTAAAAATTGCATAGCATTGTACTACATATAGACCGTATGTAATATAATATACTCAATCAATACATTTATATGTATTAACTTTATTAAGTTTGTTTTATTCAATGCTTGTTCTATTCAAAATGAACACAATTATTACTTGATATTAAATTCCATCATAGATATAATTATCTAAGATTAATAAAAAATGAGATTATTTATTGTTTAACCGTTCACTAATTAGGTTTTATATAATTACACAAATAGGAAGTTATCTGGAATACAAAGTACGCGACACAGGTTGTTTTTCTCGGAATGAAGTCTGAAGGTCGCATTTGTCTGTCACACTGTTGTCGTATTTCTAAGCAAATTCCTCGCGAATTACGTAAGTTGGTATATCCTCATTAGTGATAGATAGGTACAATCATAAAAACACAAGGCTATCAATTTTAAAAATAGCTTTTTACATCTTTTAATTAAATCGTTTTTCATATTAAAATATATATGTACCTACGGCATAGTTTAGGACTTAGGTAATTACATAACACAAATTTTTCGTTTCTTTTTCTTTATATTGTAATGAGAAGTTCCTATACTTAAAATTTCAAAGATTTGTAAAAGAACACCCCGCTTGGTACCTTCAATCACCTTTCACTATGAAACTTGCATAATGCGTGAATGCAATTGTTCTTGGCCTAGATTCAGAAGATATGTAACAGTGATGCATTTACATCCATTATTATTTATTACTCTGGTTGTACGAACCATTTTGTACAAATCATATTTTATAATTTTATCACGACTTCATTAAGGGTCCGAATAAGAGACAAAGGAAAGTTTTAATGAGGCTCCGTGGAAACTTAATATGAATCGACTTTCATCCGAATTAAGTTTGTAAATATCACAGTTCATACGAAAATGGCTGAGCCGATATTAGAGTTGGCAGTCGGACGTGCCGCAGTCACAAATATCACTGGGCCACTAATACAAGCAACATTTAGGCCTTAGGGAATAAGAGCCCACAAGGAGTTGATACTGTTTCAATAAGTATGTCTGTTACGCAAAAACATGCCGTTATAACAGTAATATAAACTCGTTTCACAGTGACATTAATTATTGTTTTAGTAGGTAGTAATTAAGTTTTAAAAAATATGATTATGTATTTCACATTTTCTATACAAATGTAGCGGCTCGATCCGAGGTCTTATATTAGATAATAATCTTGAGTAGAAGAAGCGTACAAAAAGTACACGTTCCAAGAAGCTTTCGTTCTTGCTTCTCGGCATATTATGTTCGAGTAGTCTAGTAGGTAAAGTAAAATATAACTTGACAAGGTTTTTTTTAGAATTGTCAAACATAAGGAGATCCCCAGAAAAGGTCATAGATATTTTAAAATTCCGTCACATTTATAAAATGAAAGGGCAGTATTATTACGAAAGTAATCATCTCAGCTTTCTATATATCTGAAAACGACACCACTTACTCACTGGAAAACCGCCAAAATAAATAAAATTTATTTTCTTTTGGGCTTTGTAGAACGATGACCTATTGTCTATCATAAAATAGCGTAAAACAGTGATAAAATATGGATACCTAATTCATTTTATGCACATATTTTATGCGTCTACACTACAAATATTAATATTTAATAACAATAATGAATTTTTTACTGATAGAAAAGTATAGCCCATCCGTCTAGTTGATGGGACTCGGAGCGGTCAGTTTAAAAATGGGTAGGTATTATTTATAGATTGGCTTACATTGTCCAGGCCATTAGACGATGGGATGTCGCTAACCGCACGATAATGACGAATCTATTGTTAGCCTCGTGTGTGACAGTAAATTGTTATCTTTTTAATTTTTATACTACATAGTACATAGCTATTATGTGACAAAAATACACCTGTAGTTGTGCCCATTAAAACGTAACGGTCAAAGGTTTAAAAAGCTCTAAGTCGAAATGTGAAGTTCCTTTTCCTTTGAGCTAAGGAGCAATCTGCATGTTGCATTTAGGTTAAGGCATGTAGGTCAACCTTTCTTAACATTAGCTAAACAATTATTGCAAAGAAATTGGACCAAGTCCTTGTCTATAAATCTCTTTAAATTACTACACGGAAACTGTCACTAGTAAACCGGAGAAGAATCATTAAAATTGTTATAATTTCGCAAATATTATTTTATTGGGTAAAACGTTAATTACTAACAATCCTTATTATTTCGCAATATTGTTTGAATGAAAAGTGTAATGTTTCCCAACATTACTGATGTTGATTTCAATGTATAAAGACAATAGAGGAAGAATAATGCCGTTGTTTCGTGTACGTCAGCAAAATACCTAACACACACATCCGTCTAGTTTATAAATGCAAAACAACACATTACCTAGATCTCTCTCAATGCACTGGACACGTTTGATATACCGCGCTTCACTCTAGCTATCTAAAATATTTCTTTTTACCGTTGCAGTAGCTTAATGATTTTTTATTTATTTTATTGTTTACTATGTATTGGCAAACTTGCAACGAGCAATTAATCGTTATGTTAAAATTAGATAGTCCGTAGTATATGGATAGAAATTTTTATCAAAATGAAATCGTTCTATGTTAATTTATTTTATAGAAACAGAGCACAATCGAAAGACTTTGCGAAATTGAAACTTAGCCCGGGGAAAGTGAATTAATAGGGGAAAGTATTTAAGGATTCTTGATCACGCTCGTTTTACGACACCTATCGCTTCAATGCCAGACGAAACCTTACAATTTACTTTCATTTATTCAGTGTTTTAATTGGCGGTAGAAAATTACTTCATCTTGCATCTTATTAGTTATCTTCATCTTATCTTCATGAGAAGATAGGTCAAGGGGTCGTAGATAGTTGAGAAAATCAATTTTAAGAGGCTTTTGTCCTCAAGCAAGATTACTTCACACGCTCCTTGAATTCTTGTTAGGTTTGATTTTCATTTGCCAATATACCTAATAAGGAATTGCACTAAGCTATTTGCAGTTTTATTGTATGATTGTCCGTCGTTCAAAAGATCTTAATATAGATTTATGATCTCTTCCGACGACGGTGATGAGTTGAAATTGCTGCGCTTTTATGCTTCTCTACTTCTTTTGAAGAGTATGGGAATGCAACGACACGGTAAGATACAACATTGCTCTTGTAGGTATTCCAAACATTTAAACTATGTATTCAATGCCAATTGTTCTTCATCAAGTGGTCCAGTGATTTGTGTCGATAATGGAGTCAAATTGAAAATTACACCGACAATTGTCCAATTGAACGTTATGTAAAATATAACTTGTTTTAGCGAGGCAGGGACAAGAGTAATTTATCAAGCGCTTATACAGATCTTAATGCTGCGTGTCATTGTGCTATACCTTAGAAAAAACTCAAAAATTAATTAAAAATTTTACAAGCTTTGCACTGCTTGAAGTGTCTGATTTATAGCATAGTCATCCTTTATGTTTTTCTCTATGTTCTTTATAATAAATCGTCTAGAAAGGAATCGGAAGGGAGCTCTATACGCTATAATAACTAATTTTAAACTATTTATTGTTTACTACTAAAGTGTGTAATTGCATACTTCGTATACACTATCGATTTATTTAACAAGCGTGGCGTACTTCTTTTGCATATAATTTGATCCGGACCATTAATTTTGATTGAGATAATTATTTATATAATCTATAGATCTATCAGTCTCTATGATTCCATCAAACAATAAATTGCGACAATAAAACATTTAAATCATGGAAAGTGTGACCAGCGCTTGTGATGTAATTTCAATCCCTCGGACAGAATGTAATGACGGATGTGGCTCACAATCGAGTTACGGCAATCGCTACTGAAACTAACATTGATGCGAAATGCTAGGATTTACGGCCTTTATTTTTTAGGCATATTTGTCAACTGTAGAGATTGCCCTTTCAAATGACTTGACTTGAATGTTTTTGTTGTTTTTCATAATTTGAAACTTGAGTGACATTAAACACTTAAATAACAGTAATAATTTTAGAACCTTTTGTTTTTATTCTGTTACTGTATAATTATTTAAACATGATTTAAAAAAACATTAAATTTGTGGTTGTTTTAGAATATATTTTGAAACAGGTGTTGCAAATGGATACGTCTTAAATCTAAATATATCTGTGGGATTCTCTTAACATCAACAACTTAAACGTTTTATTTATAACCACATTTTATCCATTAGCGACCAATATAATATGTATACGGAAGACTGGACTATATTTAACAAAAATTAATAAACATTTCTACAGTCCGATTGAATATCATGTCTAGACTAAGTGAAGCTTTTGATCCGAACTTCACGTTTATGGATTGATATATTATTATATATGATAGTAGTAGTAGTAGGGTGTCAGAAGTGTCGGAAGCGCTCCCCTATCGCAGCTTAAAAAAAAAAGTCTTACTCAGCATTGATCTTTTTGTTGAACATTTTAATCGAAATAATAAAATTATTTTTCTTAATAGGTAGACCTACGTGCATCTAGTATACTTCCATAATTATCATTTACCTGTATATTATACTTTGACGTACCTAGCTTTTGCATTTTGATTCAGTCATCCGTTGAATAATACGTGTGCAATAATACCGTGGGATATAAAATAGACTTTCAGTATAGTGATAGTAAAATATCGAAGTAACGCCTTCACTTTAATAGTGAAAGGCGTTATTTCAACGCGATTGCTAAAATTACTTTTAAGTACATCAAAGCTCGAATAAAAATGCTGTCCTTACATTGAATATTTCATACCTTACTCAGTAAAATTTGCTGTTTTGATCTTTAGTTTTATAGTTAATACGAAACACAAAATAGGAACTAACTATCTAAAGATACTACTCGTACTTGTATGTCACATTACCATAATCTCTAGCAAACAATTTGGTTAAATGCCTTATGCGTCCTCTTTTCACTCTATATCTAGAAGATGGATTTCTAATTGACATACCCCGTTCAAATAGAAATTGTAAAGGCACCTGTTATCGACTTAAGTAAAAACCAGTCTAGACAGCCTTAATAAATATAGTACTCTTGTAGGCTCTTGTCTGATAATATAAAGGGTACGGCCGGCGCGTAGTTGGCGCATCAATGTATCACCCCTTAGTTATTATAAATGTATTGTTAATAAGAAAAAAATAAATTGTTAATGTATTGTAATATAAATACACTTATTCATTATAATTATTATAACTTAAATATCGTTTTAATTTTTTCCTTAACTGCTCATAGATTTCGCTTCACAGACATTCAGCGTCATTTGCTGTGCTTCAAGATTAGGTACATACCTATTATTTAATAAGCTGCTAGTTTAGTAAACAAATAGGTCTGTAATGGTTATTATTTTATCGTCTAGACGAGGAAGACCGGTAGCGCTCCCTTGGGGGAATAGGTTGCCGACCGCAAATTATGTTGGAACGTCGTCAGACCGTAGCGGCGGGATTTGAGACTACTATCTAGTGTGTGTTTTGTCCAAGACGATATTATGTTCATCCAACCATTGGTTCTATCTGTATTGAATCGCTACAATATAATATGTATTATCTCCTTTAATTTGCTTTGTTATGACAAAACTTGATTCATGAAAAACATTTCAAATTACGAAGTTTAAACATAGGAAATTGTTTGATTGTACAATAGACTTGTATGCAAATAGCTCGGAAGAATATTAATGTTATTCGAATAAACTTTAACAAACTTAACGAACAAAATAGAATAGAGTGTAGCAATATTTATATTTATCAATGAATGAGCTAAATTGTTTGTAGACTTTTAATGTATCTCAGGAATAGATATTTTAAAGGAGAAAAGGCTTGTCTGCGATAAACTGCTGTGGCAGTGTTCGTAATTATTTTCAGCTGGGCTCACTTTTGTTCGAGCTAGTGAATATGATATTTTCTTTGTACCTTTGCTATTGTATTCGTTGATGTTCAGCTGAAAATCTGTTCGTCCTACTTCTTTAGTTTTATATTGTGACGGAGAATTTAATAAGTTGCACCATTATATTCTTGAGAATTCAATCGTAATCAATTGAATTTTCTGGGCAATAATACGTGAACGTGTCTAATTTAGTTTTTAATTTTTAAATGAAATTGAAGGCGACTTTTAGTCATATAATAATATTCATTTTATTATTCGTTTATCTATACTGACTTACATGTTCACCCATGTATTATTTGTTTCTAAAAGTAAACTCATAAAAAAACCTTATTATTTTTTATGCACAATTGAAAATATGCTGAACACTGTTCTCCTTCTTTCTAGCAACTTAAAGATGAACTCGGCGAAGTGGTTGCAGAATTGGAGGGTCTCGACGGCCAGGAGGAGTGCAAGCAGAACAGTAAGGCCAAACAGATGAGCATAGGCAGGAAAAAATTCAATATGGATCCCAAAAAAGGTAACTACAATAAGTCTATTCAAGGGACTTTTTTAAATACCATTGTTATTTGACAAATTATACCCATTCTAAAAGATGTCTAGACGGAGTTTCCTAAATGTAAAATTAATTCGGTTCAAACGATTTGTTAGCTGTCAGTTACAGAAAGAAATCTCAATGAATTGCCTCTAAGAAAGTATTTAGAATGAGCGTGGAGGGAGGAAGTAGCGTGTATCTTAACAGATAGATTAGTAATTCATTTTTTTTCACGAATAGTATAATACGCAATTTGCTATGTTGAAAAGAAATAAGTTTTGGGATGCATAGGTTCAGCAAGTGCCACGGTGACAAATAGCGGTCAATAATGTTACAAAGCAATTCCTAATGTAACGAGTGATACAGTTAAAATGCAGTTCACTTGAACAAATAAGGATAAATAGCTTAAAATACGAATATTAATCATCCGCAATTGAATAATTTACATAACTAAACTTCAATGTTACGTAATAGGCATAGAAATTATTCGTTCGCACGTTTTAGAAACTACAAGGTATAAGCGTTTCAGGTTAGGTTTCCTTAATTATTTATGAGTTTGTTTTAGTTGGTAGGTAAGCGAATGATATCTCTTTGTTGCGTAATGGCTTTAATCAATTGGAGTAAGGGATTGCGCAAGCATGATCACTGTATCTTACTGTTGTGGATTAGACAGTGAATAGAATTACTCGTTATATTCAGAAAATTATATGTATTCTAACTGGCATATGTCAGCATTTACGAAGCACAGGTGTGTTGTTCCCACGACGGGCTTGAAAGACCGCATTGTTGACATAGACGGCAATACCACTCGTTTATGCATTTTTACATTCATCCACCTGCCATATGTGTGATGATTTATGAAACACGGTGTTGCTAAACACTGTTCAAATAACAAAGTGTGTACGTAAAAGGATAAACGGAAAGTGTGTTGATATAAAAAGTACCTTGTTTATCTTTACAAATTATTTGACGTGCAACTTGCATTGTTAAAGAAAGAATAGCAATTAAAGTAATGTTATTGCCGTTTGCACAATTTCCATAGAAGGTGTAATTATTTACCTTACATTATGGTCAATCGGCTTTAATTTTCTGCGCAATTAATTAACTTGGGTCATTTAAATTGCTCGCGTGCATGAATACTTATAGAGAAATTAAGGGCATTAAAATCATTACCTATTTACATGGCGTTTTTCTATTACAGTTGCTTAGGTTTAATTAGAAACAAGTAGTATAATTACTAAAGTTAAATGGTTTTATAAGTATACAGAAGTAACGACGCAATTACAGATATAATTCCCTCCCATCGCAGTCACATTTATCATCGTTAATATTGTGAACCAAGGCTAATAAAATCACTGCGCACTCAGAATATGCAAGTTGGTTGCGCCAATTTATGCAGAATGACCGCTTCGCTAACAACGTTCTCTGTGTTCATCTTTTATGTTTTCATCCGTCTCGTCCCGCGATGTCCTTTTTTGTCGGTGACAATTTATCATTCTGCTATTTTCAATTTTTCATGGTCTTAGATTATAACAGACGTAATAAAAAAGGCTTCAATTTATTTTTATTACAAAGATTCTAAGAGCTTTTTTCAACGCTAACGATAAAAGATATTTCTATTTTCTAGATACCTATCGTTTTACTCGGGGAATAAATGAGCCGCATCGTCAGCTTATATAAAGATTTTGTCGAGTTGACTTGAGGCATTGGATTTCTCGGAATGTAAAGGCCTACGTTCTACTCTCACTGTGGGTGTTAGGTGAACGTATATGACGTCAGGGGTGAGCAATAAAGCATGACGATTGTGACGTCATTTGGGCAAGAGTAGCTATAAGTAACAAGTATAATCTACTGATATGCATGTCTTGCAAGTTCAAGTTATTCGAGTAACTGCTAACAAGTGATTGTCTTGAGAATCTACTTGAGGCTTAAATTTAAACGCTCTCGTAAATATTAAAATGGATTTTGAAGGCCTTTGGTGCTGAGTCAGGGAAATTAAATTTCTAGTGGAGCTTGATACAAAAGCTAGTTTTAATAATGCATTCTTCAGTTATTGTTGCATTCCTGAGTAAAATTATGCGCACACGAATTTTATGCAATTATACCTACTTGCAATCTATACTTGCTTATTACCTTCGATAAAAAAGTAAGTTAAACCATGCAAGCCATAAATTTTGATCTCTTCTTGTCAGCCCCACCTCAGGAATTAAAACGTATTAAAGATTGTGTGTAATTTTGCTCAGAAAATTACTTCATTCTTCCTTTCAAATTTGATCTTACATGAATTGGTAGTTAATATAGATTTCAAAAATGTCTACGTTATATTGAGTATGCATTCTAATTAACTGGAATGCTAAATATATCTGCAGCTCCCCCATTTCGAAGCCAGTTCATTTATTTGAATTCCTAACATCTTTTCAATTACGCTGGAGAGCCTAGCCGCAGCGCTTTGACGAAGTAACAGTTCCTTTTCGGACGGACTGCATTACTGAAATACATTTTTGAAGCGGAACACCGAGTTTGTTTGCACAGATTTTTAATCTGCTAATGTATAATACGTGTACTACGATGGCCACTTGAAATACTGAATGGGGAACCATTTTGTTATTATAATGAATTTGTTAATGCACTTTCGTAATTGTAGGTACTCAACGTTATTAAATAATAATGTCGCAAAATCAAGAGAGATATATTTCCAAAGAATTCAGATAATTTGTCACAATACTTTTTTACGTAATTGTGTTAACTGCGCAATAAGCAGTTGAGGATGTTCCTTGAATCACCCGTACGGTTGTTACAGGTATAGAGTATTTGTACGAGAACGGATTACTACAAAGGACACCGGAGGACGTAGCGCAATTCCTTCACAAAGGCGAGGGGCTGAGTAAAACCGCGATAGGCGATTACCTCGGCGAGCGCTCGGAATTCAATGAGGCGGTACTCAGAGCCTTCGTTGAACTTCACGACTTTACAGACTTGATACTCGTACAGGCGTTAAGGTAAGTCTCATTTCAAAGGAGTGCCTTTTTCCAGTTTTGATTTATTTTACCTTAGGTCTTCGTTCAGCGCGTTTTATCATAATACAGATTGATTACGTGGAAATCGCTTTGTAGTGTGATCTTAGTTTGATTAATTACGCTCCCCTCGTCCTTTTTGATAAAATAAATTAAAGAGATTATTTTTTCTTGCAATTTTTATTAACAATAAATGAAGTGAGAACATCAATTATGATTAAACGTTTTTACTACTACTTAACTTTAGAAGGAAACGTTAATGATATATTAATGTTGTTCAATCTGCAAAAAGGATACGAGAATGGCTGCGAAAATAAGTGAACGCCCTATAAGGATTTACTACTACCTGCATTGCAGAAAGAAACGACGGAAAAAATAACCACTATTCGTGTAAAAAACACAACAATTGCCTGTGTATCTATCTGTTAGCTGCAGCCACGAGTTGCAATACAGTGAGCTTTTGTGGAGCTTTATTTTACACTGTCTATTATCTATTGTATATGTATTTTTTTACCCTAACGAAACAGCTATACGTACCATACGATTTTGTAAATGATTATATTCATTATGGAATGTAATATTTAATTTTACTATTCAATTGGAATTTAGGCAAAAATTGGGTTGTTGTAGACCTTATCCAAAAGGCTACATTATTTTACTAGAATCTACCCATTCGCATATTCCGAGTATTCTACACGGCTTCTCATATACCCACCCATCAACCCAGACTTCTCGCTGTTCCAGACAATTCCTCTGGAGTTTTCGATTGCCTGGTGAGGCGCAAAAGATCGACCGCATGATGGAGAGTTTCGCGCAACGGTACTGCCAACTGAACCCCGACATATTCACGAACGCGGACACGTGTTATGTGCTCAGCTTTGCAATAATAATGCTGAATACGTCCTTACATAACCCCAGTGTGAAGGACAAGCCGACGCCGGAACAGTTTGTGGCTATGAACCGAGGGATCAACAATGGGGGGGATCTGCCTCAGGAGTTGCTCTTGGTGAGTTCATTTGTGTATTATGTTATTGTGTATTACAATCTTACTCGCAAGTTTGCAAATTGTCAAAAATTAGCCTCAGTCATGAGTCACATCCGCTTGCAATTCTACGCATTATTGTAATCTAACGGTGTTTACGTTTTTACGGTGACAAATAGAGTATAGATAAGGAGGATAACACAACGAGATTGTATAGGCCGCACGGTATTAGATGATAGATTTATTTTGATTCATAAAAACGTAGCTTTTACCATAATTCATTTAATTTAATTAAAAAAAAACTGACAATTAAACTTTAATTAAAACAATCTATAGTACGTTGGGTTCTGTCGTACTTAAAGTGCTGATGGATAGAAAGAGTTACTTTCGCGTTAATGCGTAGAGATTATGTCGTTATCCCTGAAGTGGTTAGTGGTAATGAACACAGAAATTAGAGAGTAGTAATTGATTAACTCTTAATTACAAATTTATACTCAAACAAAAATTATCTTATGATGATATACAAATTAAGTCTAATTTTCTTGTTCAGTGATGCTAGAAATTAGAATGACGTGTATTTGTAGGTAGGATAACGTTATGTTACTATGGTCTTGTTAGACTAGTTATCACTTGGCTGTCGTCACCTTCACAAATTAGAACATTTGTTATGGTTGACGCATATTCTGTATGGCTTGCAAATGTATGAAATAACTGAAACTAAACTTTGGGAAACTAGCTTCCTACATGCGTGTTTCCTTGCGGGAAAGCAAAGGAACTTGCGTGCATAATATAGGCCTTATTTCACAAATGTTAAGTTTAATTTTCGCGAACGCTATAGAGTATATTCTATTCGAATCCAGTTAATAGGTTTAGTACGTTGTGGTAACAGATAGAGACACGGCACAGTCTATCGGGACTATAAATTGTTTGAATTGATAATTAATAAATTGGATCACAAAATATTGATCACTTAGGTATGTAAAATAATTGAATTAATGTGCACGAACCTTAACGTTTAGTACATTTGTTTAGTACATTAGTATGAACACATTTGTCTATGACATACATAATATGGCAACCTTGTAAAATAAAAAGTTCATACGCGATATAATTATTAAAAATGATAAAAATATATCTGGACAAGAAGTATGTGTTTATTTCAATTAATGAAACGGATACCATAATTACTATAATCATTAATTACATAGTTAATTTTATTATAATAATAATTTTGTATTTTCGCTAA
Source organism: Colias croceus (assembly GCF_905220415.1). Taxonomy (NCBI): domain Eukaryota; kingdom Metazoa; phylum Arthropoda; class Insecta; order Lepidoptera; family Pieridae; genus Colias; species Colias croceus. The sequence continues at coordinate 4,534,165 of NC_059547.1, forward strand.
TGAAGTTATTAAATAGTTTCGTATCAAAGCTTGAACGGCCCACTTAATTAAATAAATAATTTAACAAATGTGTACCTGAGTTAACGTAAGGCAAATGTAGGCTACATTAGTATTAGTCCTTGTTAGTTTATAAAATTAACCTAGTTTGCTTTACCGTTGTAATAGCAATGGTATTTCAAAATTCTTCAGGCGTGCTTCGAAAGGCATTTAACTAGCAGCCTGCCTCGGCTTTGCTCTGTTAAACAATAATTCACCTATATAAAAAAATTCAAGACGACAAAAATGTCCGATTTTCCATGACTATAATTAACATTATATAAACCTGAGTTTAATTATAGCCATTTAATTATATTGCTATAATATTTTGACAATCTTAACCATCGATGGATTCGTTAAATAGAAGCGCCTGAACGTCTGGTTGCGTCTGAATGAAATTCTATCCTATAAAAGCAACCATACAAATGAAACCTGAAACTAGTAAAATATTACTACAATATTAATTGAGATGTATGTGTGTACAATAATAATTAATACCTCTAGAAGCAAAGTTTGTAGTTGATACATTTCGTATTTGATCAATATTCATTTGCATTCAGGATATAGAATGAGCACGTATTATTTCTGTCAGTCGATTTATCTAGATGTTAACATTGAATTCGAAGGTTAGCGTTTGTTGTTGTTATAAATTAGGTTTTTTTTTCATATAATTTGGAACTGAATATCATTTGCTTTAAATATGCGAAAATAATCTGTTTTTTGGGTGCGTTAAGATATCACCAATAAAATACAAGTATAGTTTGAGAATCAATAAATTGCAAAAGAATTATTAGCAATTCGCTTATAGATAGATTACACACATAATCTAGGCGTAATAACGGAATTACATGTGTTTAGACAATATTGGATTCCTAGCCTATAGTTTTTAATTCATATTTTTTTTATTATTGTTTTTTTTTATTTTTTATGTATTTCGTGCGGGAAATCTACTTTCGGATACTCTCTTGCAGTGTAATTGTATTCTGAATTCTTTCAATGCATTCAGACACAATTTGTTAAGTACTATGAGCATTAGTAAAAAATATTAAGCTTAATTACCTGTAATAAGAACATGGTCAGATCTGAGTAATAGTATTTTATAATCACCGTTAGCTAGCATTTCCTTTGCTCGGATTAGCGCAATAAAACTATGTAGGTTAGCTATTAGTTTATTTCTTCTATTAACCACCTTTACATTATTAGTACATTAGCGTCATGACATCACGTTTCTACATGAAAAATTAATACGTACTAGGTTCTAATGTAAAATTGTCACGATTCTGGTTGTGTTGGGCTGTTCATTTGTTTACATAATAATGAAATACCTGGTATATTGTCTGCAATAAAACAGTAAGTGCTTCCTAGAATATTATAATGCATCTTTGTATGTAACTAGGTATACAAAGTGACTGCGATATTATCGATGCAATTAATTGTTAGTTTCAGTATCTACATTAATCTAGAAGCCTTGCGATAGCGATGATATATTGAGAGATACAGTAATTTTAAACCGTTTTTCATCAATTTATCTTATCATATATAAACAAATTTTTGGAAATGTGTGCGTATAGATTGGTTGAGTAAATGATAAAAGGCTTTACACCAGTTTGCGCCATAACACGGACCGCTATCTTCACTCCTTCAAACTGTATACAAACAAGCCGATAGCTAAAAATGTTCATTCATTATATTATGTCATGATTTTCCAAATTGATTCCAATCAATCATTAAGGGGAGTCCTTTCAGCGAAGCGGAGTAAAATTGGTTTGCAAGATCAAATTTTTCATGTATTTGCAATTATATGACGCTTCTAGAAAAAATAATCAATACACTTCAAGATATTTCCTAAAAAGTGTGCTAATTTGTTACACAACCACGTGTATTTTGTTCGATCATATAAAATCATAAAAATAGGCTAAAATAAAGATCGAAAACGAATTATTTATTAATGAAATTTCTGATTTTGGAAATAATTTTTATATAAGGATATGTATTTTGATGTACTGCAGAAAACGTGCTAAATTTTGGTTTTCTACTGAAGCCCTGTAATTATTAAATACATATTATATCTCAGAACTTAACGTTGCCCAGCGTTTTCTTTACAAACCGCGCTGCCCGCTACCCCGCCAGTCTTGATCAGGCGCTTGCTAACGTAGGACCTGTGTCAAATTATCTCCGCTCGATTTTAAGTTTTGAGTAAAGATAAATTATTGAAAATGGGTAACAAAACAAACAAAATTCGGAAGAAAGCAGTGTCAGTATCACAAAAAAGGACAGGAAAAGAGAACTAGTATGTAAATTGAGTAATATGATAAAAACGTGGTTACTTGATGCCACAGAATAAAAATATCAGTTGGTTATAAAGTTTCACCTCGTATGCTTTTATTTCAAAACGATAAAAGCTGCGTTACTGTGAAATAAGAGTTTAGTTTATAATAATTTGTTTTATATATATAATACTAGTGGTCCGCCCCGGCTTCGCCCGTGGTACATATTTCGCAATAAAAGGTAGCCTATGCCTTTTCTCGGGTATCAAAATATCTCTATACCAAATTTCATGCAAATTGGTTCAGTAGTTTAGGCGTGATTGAGTAACAGACAGACAGACAGAGTTACGTTCGCATTTATAATATTAGTATGGATTATTATTACGTAATTGGTGTATTATTTGCATAATTTTGGGGTATAATTATTAATTACAGTTGTTTATTTTAAGGAAAAAAACAATAATGATTATTTGTTAAAAAATAATTGATAATAGTCAAATAATAATGATTATTGACTAATAATAATTATTAATCACTACAGTAAAAGTTCCTTATTGGCGGGGTATATGTTCCATAAAATATATGCCTCGAATACAGAAACCGTGAATACGGAATGGTAATTATTATATGGGATTATAGGTTCTACGTTATACGTTCCTAGGTGACGATTGAGATTTTTTTCGTGTCTCATTTTTTTTAGTTGACATTATAAATTTATAAACTAGGAAGAGTGCAGTAGACGTTACTCGATCACAATTATTTTTGTAACGAATGTGAAAGACGAAACCTATAAAACACGCAAAGCGGCTTTTACTATAAACGGAACTACATTTAAAAATATACTTTATTTATTGAGTTATAAGGTTGCTTCCATTCTGTTTATTTACATTCTCAAAAACATCAATCGCGGCAAAGGCGGCTTGCGACAAAGGCGGCTTGGGTCAAAGGCCTCGGCGATATCATTAATTAACAACATAATATTATGTACTTTAGGCTAACTTGTAATAAGATCTATTTTACTTTCTTATTAGTCCATTTGACAAGGATATTGTGTTAGATACCTATTGGAATAATTTTATTATTATGTATGTACTTATTAAATCCGCGATTAAAAAGTTTTTAGTCGCGAATATAGAAATTGGGTCGCATTTTTTTAATTCCCGAATAGTGAAAACGCGAATAAAGGAAGCGCGAATAAGGAACTTTTACTGTATAATAGATGATAATAGTTAGTTCATAATCATTGTTATTATAGTTCATTGAAAAGTTACATTTGGGGTTGCGTTTTTTAGGAGGACGCATTTTATTTTTTTGATGTGTAGGGGGGGTTAGTGTGAAGCTATCACCAAGTTTGTGGGGTCGCCACCCTTGTCCCACGGCCGCCATCTTAAAAATAGCGCTTAATATGGTTTTTATGATATATCTCTTAAACTATTAATCTGATAAAAAAAAATTGTCAACATTATTTGTTGCAAATTAAATTTTCTACAATTTTGGTCCAGTAACTTTTTGTCATAGAACTATAAATAAAAATGTTATGAGTGAAAATGTTCAGAAATTAGCGATATTTATATTTTTCAATAAAACTTTTTTTTTTTATAATTTTACGAAGAAATAATATCAGACCATTTTTGTAGATTGTTGTAGTATTGTAGTTATATTGTAATACACGCGCTCTATACTATTCTAATATAATACTCTAAGCTTCTACTGGTAGCAGCAAGTAATATTTATTAGTTACACCAAGTACTTCCATAATTATGTTGTGCTAATTAATAAATTCCTAGTACCTACTTATCTCAGTTTATAAAGTTGTAAATGATTTCTTTATTTACTTTTATATTTACAATCTGACACAAACACTTTTACATTGCTTACATAATAAAAATTGATCACAATTTACTTTTGATATAAGTATTTTACACTGTGGCATAGCGCTAACGTTACGAAAAACAAACGACGCGAGGAGCGCGAGGAGCGCGTGTCACGCGAACGGCCCCGCACACCTCACCTCCAATCTTGCCTCGCGTTGAAATACCTCGCGTTAATTAGACACATTTAGAAAATTGTTATCATTCACGAAGTAATTATGTCCGACCTTGTTTACTCAACAGCCATCCTAACCTCAAATGACGTAAATGAGACACTATAAAGTAAATTAAGCGATAGTTGATGTCAATATAATGCCCTCTTATCGGCGCCAAGTGACGACCGATAAACGTGTCATGATATTTGACAAGCCAGTTGAGTCAGTAGCGATGTGGTGCACGATAGTAATTTATTGTTTTCAATTAAGCTCCACGCTACCTAAATTTGTTTTCTAGTGCGATTAACACTCAATGTACGGCACACGTGTTGTTGAATATGTAAGTGGACCTCATTACTCGATAAATGCATTATGCAGTGATTGTTGGCTCGTTTTTACGGTTTATTTTTGCATTAATTCGCTCGTATGAAAATTGATAATTATTATGCACGTGCGCATAAACAAAGATGACTGTATTGGGTCATTTGTGATATACTGATAATTGCTTCCTTTTAACTGGTTTATTGTTTATTTGAAAATATTGCAAATTAAATGCAAATGATAAAATAACGTTCATTTGTTTTATTAAAATTGCTCATTATCTATGTAATGTAATGCCTTTATTAATGTGCCTTTATTTAATTTCCAGTCCTTATACGAGTCGATAAAGACGGAGCCGTTCAAGATTCCCGAGGACGACGGTAATGATCTCATGCATACCTTCTTCAACCCGGACAAGGAGGGGTGGCTGTGGAAACAGGGCGGAAGGTATATAAACATTCATGTTTTTTACTGTTAAGTCTATAGTTTGTACTATAAAGAATAAAGAATAAACATATAAAATCGAACTCTATAATGCATCTCCATAATATGGATAGCAACAAAATAAGGTCTATGAGAGATTGTCCAATAGGTATCATGAAATTACGATTTGTAAGAACCCATTTATTTTCCAAAACAGATTTTAATCATCTTTATTGGATAAATAAATAATAAGTGACTAAATAATCGGCGTTGCATATTTTTGTTGAATTCAATTGAGATCTCGGCTAAGTTTTGTTTACTTGGCAGTATCGCATCCCCTTAAAAGTTTCTATTGAAATTTGAAATAACTCTGTGCTCCTAATAGGAGCTTGTATTCGCAGACACTGTTTGCACACACATTTTTGAGTTTAGAACAAATGTTTGTTTTGTATAATATCATGATCATTGCCACACACGGCATGATATTATCTTATGAATTATATTTGCATATTTATCAGTCAAATATTTTATAAGTCGCTAATTACATATGAATTACGTTTTTTCGCGAATCTACGTATACATTTATGGTATTTACGTTGAGATAAAATTGTTTTTCTGGTTTGTTGATTTAATAATTCTGTTTAATCGAGATTACGTAACCAGTTTATTATTATTATTATATAAAACAAAAAGCTTAAGTTTCATTGTAAATACGCTCTTATTATCAGTAAAATATGACATTAGTTTAAAAGAAATTGTTATGAATTTATCAGTGCCTATTATTTGTTGGCCCCACATAGGTAAAGATAGCCTACTTGTAGTACATTAAACTGGATTGACTGAAGTATTACAATCTTAGTAAAATAACAACTACTCTGTAGAATTAAGTCAATATTTAAACGTTGGTCAATACCATATATTGTATATTATGTATTATGGTCTTGCTCAAGCTCTTCATATTGTAAACAACAATTATTTAATACTTTTCTCTTCTATAGCAATAGCTGAGAATGTAGAAATGTATAAGACTTTTTCTTTCCTAAATATGCAATGTTAAACATTTTTGCTATCAGAATGTGTTGTAAGTTATTCATAATAATGTAAAAATGATATAAATTTTAATTTAAACAATGTTTGTGTTTCAGATACAAATCATGGAAGAGAAGATGGTTCATTTTGAACGACAACTGCCTTTACTATTTCGAATACACAACGGATAAGGAGCCAAGGGGAATCATTCCATTAGAAAATATATCTGTGAGTATTTTTATATTAATTTTCCACGTAATTTAAGTTTAGAGTTACTAGCTTTGGAGGTATTGTGTGTAGTTGAATATCAGTATTGTGTAGTTTTATAAAATTTAATTATAAGCATAAACAGGCAAAAGATGGACGGATTGTATTGTACATAGACTTTAATACAAATACCCCACAGGAGAATTAAATTCTGTCTTATTTTAATATCATTTATAACCCCTAATAAATACATATATTTTACGATCATGAATGTCACCGATATTTGTAAGATTTTAATAACAATAACACCGTTAATTTTAATTCCTTTTTAAGACATTTAACAAGCGTAAACCTTATTTTTGTCACGGGCTATAAAGTTGTAACGATGTCATAAATTGCACTTTTTATTATCAATAGCAATGCATATCGTAATCTCCCTATAATATTATCTCGTGGTAGGCGTGTGCTCTGTTAACATTCATGCGATGATCACACAAGTAACGTATGGAAATGTGGCAATACAATTTAGGCGGTAAACAATGATCATAATGGTGCTTTTCCAACAAAAGTATCGCTTCAAACTCTTAATACATTGTGGAATTCTGTTGTAAGAATTTGTTGAAGTTGAAGTTATAAATTTCATATAATCACGAGGCGGGACGGATCCCGCCTCGTGATCGAATTTTTTCTATTCTTTATAAATTTATATTTATAAAGCATTTGAATGCCATAAAACCAAAAAAATATAAATTCAACGAAGTTGAAGTTGCTTCAATCGCTAAACGCTTCAAACTAAATGAAGGGATATGATTGGTTATTTACAAACACATTCCTCGCTACACATCTTCGCACATTATTGGTGGAAAAATATCCTTAGTGTAATAAAAGTATTTAACAGTGTGTGATAGCGATATGTGTTGTTTGGTGATAGATTTCTGTTCTATGCTGGTTTAAGTTTTGGACATGTTTTTGTGATAGGATTAAAAATTTTAGATTACATACTAATGTATAAAAAAAAAAATACCGTTCAGTTTAAAAGTTTTTGAAATTGCATCTTTCTATTTTATCATGCTTTCAACACAGGTAATTGTATTCATTATAACAAGAAAAACTTGCAAACACATAACGAACCATACATAATATTATCTATGGTAAGATGGATCATAAAGATCAATTTAGTACCACATGGGTATCAAATTGGTTCACGACAATTTGTACGCTATAAACTTTCTATATTATGTTAGTTACGCTTTCCAGACAATTATTTTTTATATTAGTTTTTATTTGTTTTGTTTCTTGAACTGGTCCAATCTGAATTCAATACTTTTAAGTTTAATACTTTTACGTTTTTTACTAAATTTAATACTTTTAAGTTTTATATATTAATATCGAGGGTGATCGAAATGAGCTGTTGGGAATGTTAATTGGTTATAAAAAATTACTCTAACTTTATATGCATACTAGCTTTCCACCCGCAGCTTCGCCCGCGCAGTCAAAGAAGCCCGAAATAAAACTTATCCTATGTCCCGGGGTAAAAAGTAGCCTATGTCCTTTCTCGGGTATCAAAATATCTCTATACCAAATTTCATGCAAATTGGTTCAGTAGTTAAGGCGTGATCGAGTAACAGACAGATAGACAGAGTTACTTTCGCATTTATAATATGATAGTATGGATTACATTTTATAATTAAAATATTTATGTTTATTTTATGGTTTATTTAAGCTTCGAAAGTGAAAGTTAAAGCTGTTAATGACTTTATATTTAATGAACAATAAATCTTTATTAAGCCCGTAAATCCATAGTCATAAAACGTACGTGACGTAGTGCTATTACTACATTTGATTTGAATAACAGTTAAAATTTAACTGCAATTTGTTTCTCGGAAACTCGTAATTGTATTATATCCACAATGGATTATGTTTTAATTATATAATAACACTGCAGGCCGTCGACCGTGTTTAGTTTTCCGTCTATAGTTCGTGCAACTAATTGTTATGAATATATAATAAGACGGATATGTGACATACCAACATGTGACGTTACCAGACAACACATTCTCTAGTTCCCTATTTACAGTGTGTAAATAAACATACAAGGTCTTGTAAAACACTCATTCTGTACTTAATATTAGATGCGCATTGCCAGTGCGAGTTGTAACGAAATGCCTATGGGATTCTTGTGTAATGCCACTATCTCTTTCTTTGTTACAAATAAGAATGTAAATGTTGCTTTATACGAAAAAAAAAAGACAGCTATTGTTCCTCGTACTTACCCGTATCATAGATTCGGCTAACATTAGGAACACAAGTATACTTCTGCAATATGCAGGTTAGGCTATCTATGCACGTGAATAATATAATATAGGCTACATTTAATCCAGTATTACAAAGACCACTGCTCCAATTTGTTATGTATAGTAATAATTAATAAAAATGTGTGTGTGAACAGGTGAATGTATTATATTTTCCATCATAAATAACAATATGGATTTGTTTGACATAATGTAAACGTTACGGATTATAACTCTATCACTAGTTTTTATCCGTGTTTCAAACTATTCTAATTCTATTATCAAATGATTTTAATGACTTTGTTACATCCATATTCCATGTATCCAACAACAAAAACTATAATAAATAAATAATCTAGACACGCGGCAAGCCAAGTTCTAGCGAAGAGAACTGGCGAGCAGCAGCCATGTGTAATAACACGAACCGTTTGGAGCCACTATTCACCCCCTTTTAACTCGAAAACTATTTAACTTAAACAAACCAAATTTGCTACATTTAAAGAGAACCCCAAGATAAACAAGAACCTTAAATTTCATAAATACAGATTAAACAGTTGCGTAGATATTAATATTCAAAAATCGCAATTTTTAAGACTGACTGACTTAAGATATTAAATTATATTAATAATAATAATATTCGCAGGTCCGTCCAGCGAGCGACCGTCAGCGGCCGCACTGCCTGGAGCTGTACGCGAGCGGCGGCGCCGACCTCATCAAGGCGTGCAAGACAGACTCCGAGGGGAAGGTCGTCGAGGGGAAACATACTGTGTACAGGTGGGTACATGTTATAAACTAGATTTCCGGGTTTAAGGTGGAATTGTAAAGTGGTTAAAAAAGGTTGGATCATCATATAAGCTGAATATGACTGCTTCCAATGGTATAACTTTAATAATAATTTATTTTATCTAGATATAAACTGACTTTGTATGTACTCTATTCTATATCTAAGCGCAGTGGGAAATATACAGATTGTTGGTCTGTCGACAGATGTTATTCTAGTTTACTCAAACCCCACATCCTCGTCGTACAGCAACACATTCACTTCCCATTGGAGTGGATGCTTATGAGCGGCGTGGTTCGTTTAAAACCAGGCGATACATCTGCTCGTTTGCTATCCTATACAAAAATTGGTTGTCTGTAAAATCGGTTTACTGACGATAGTTGAACGTGACAACGTCTTAAGGCTGATTGTGCTTCTTTGTCGCTCGTTCCGCGCTCTCGCTTGCACTTCAAGCCTACATGGAACGCCTCAGAGCGAGGTAACGCCGCATGAGTCATGTTTTTTCGTGCGTGCAGCCGGCTCTATCGAATTATAAGACGTTGTCACGTCAAAAAAAGAAGTAATCCAAACTTGATAATAATTCACAATTTAAATTATATTCCAGAATGTCAGCAGCAACAGCGGAGGAGCGGGACGAGTGGATCGAGTGCTTGCGGCGCTCCATCAGCCACAACCCGTTCTACGACATGCTCGCGCAGCGCAAGAAGAAGGCGCAGCACAGTGTGCACTCGGCCCACTAGCGCAGTGTGTACCGGACCTTGCGGGTGCAGTGTTGAGTGAACACACGGTCGTGTACTGTAAGGTGTGAGCTCACTGTGGGTAGTGTACTGATTACCATCAGCAATTCGACTACAGTGTGTACCGGGCTTTTCATATAGTGAGCTGTGAATCCACGGTCCAGTATAGTGTGTGCTGGCTGTAAAGCAAGAATGTACTAATTACCATCAAGCAACTAGTATTCAGTGTGTAACGGTCTTTACATGCTGTGAAGTGTTGAGCTGTGTTATCTATTTGGCGAGCATTCTAATTAACATCAAGCAATGCGCAAATGTGCACAGTGTCTTATTTTTATTGATAGTGTCATGTTATGCTGCGAACACACAATAAAGTGTGTGCTGCTTTTAAAGGCAAGAGCTCACTCTATTTCCAATGTACCAGTGTTGTATCATCACTATCAAGATGTGTGGTAGTATACTCTACAGGATAACACAGTGTGTACTGATCTTTACTGGTGGACATATTATTATGCTGTGGATATACGATTCATGCTTGTTTGTTCAAAGAGGATAACTCACTCCAAAAACATTTCAAGTTCACAATGCAACAGAGTCATATGGACATGATAGAAAGAAGAAATGGTACAAAGAGTTCGCTCATGTTAGCAGTGTGTAATGGACATAATTTATATAGTTGAATTAAAAATTATTCGATTCAGAAAATGGGTTCGTAAAGGGTGGCAGTGTATTGTATGGGCGATATTAAGGTGATAACTCATTGATAAATAAATTATCTTAAGCGTAATGCTAAATAGCAACTCATTTGGTTAATGAGATTCATTAGCCATATTAATATTATTTTGTCAAAAGAAGGGATAAATGTTCTAATGCAGCTAAAACGCGCTGTGTGACATCAAACACAACAAGTAATGCGTAATTTTTTTCGTGGGTAAATACAGTTTTGTTTCTTTTATATAGATATTCCAATGCAATAACAATTTCGGGTTGATCAGTTTGTACTTTTTAGTGGTAATAAAGGCACTAAAACATTTGTTTATTTACACAGATAAAAAAAAAATATTAGTACGGCAATATTAATTGAAACTGAAGTTTTTATATCATGAAGTAATCCAGTAGATAAGAGATTTTTTGCAATCGTTGCAATAGTTCTTTGAAAGAATAAGTAAAAAAAGAATGATAATAAGGTTATTAGTGAAACCATTATTTTACACTTTACAGAATATCATTAATAAAAACAGTGTCTTAAAATTGAAGTAATAATTTAATTTTCGAAATAAGTCGATGTATATTTCATTAATTATTATTATTGTGTATGTATTTGTGTCTTTGTGATTGTAATATTTGATTTAAGATTTATTTTTAATTATAATATTTTATAGCAATAAAAGATTATTTTATGTTTTCGTAGATTAAGTATTGTAGTCGTCCACATGCAATGAATTATTGTGAAATGTGATAAATAACAATGTGACCGTTAAACATTGTTCTGTATATATATTGAGTAATTAATTATCGTTAGTAATGTCCATGTAAATAACGAAAGCAAGACTGAAAGCGTACATACATTGCTTTTTAATGGTTCGCGTTATAAAGCTGGGAAACAAGAATAAAATCGTATATATTTTTATATAAATTAGATTCGCTTTAAAAAAAACTAATAAATTTAATATAGTGCAAAATGATTTCTTGGTAATAAAAAATAATGATGAAAGGTTAGTGAATAGTGATGTTGGCTATAATCATTTATAATTTTATTAGCTATTGTTAGGAAATACATATTGTTCATTGAAATGGTTGCGGTTATAAAATACTAGATTTCCGCCCGCGGCTTCGCCCGCGTTTGCAAAGGAAAACCCGCATAGTTCCCGTTCCCGTGGGATTTCCGGGATAAAAACTATCCTATGTGTTAATCCAAGTTAACCTTACCTAAATCACCATCAAAAAAGTACGAATTATCCACTTTTGATCCCTGTACACCTAATGAAATTTTAAAAATTATAAATAACCTTAATTCAAACTGTAGTACAGGTCTTGATGGTATTACCACAAAAGCAATTAAATGCATTAAAGAAAAATTAAATCATACCTTAAGCGATTGTTTCAACCAAGCTATAAGTCAAGGACGTTTTCCGGATTCGTTGAAAATAGCGAAGGTAACTCCTATCTATAAGAGTGGTTCAAAATTTGAACCTGGTAACTATAGGCCAATTTCGGTGTTGCCAGTGTTGTCAAAAATATTAGAGAAAATTTTACACACGAGATTAGAAAAATATTTAGACTCATTTAATTTTATTTCAGTGCGTCAATACGGTTTTAAGCCAAAAAGTAACACTCTGTCAGCGACTATAGACCTGACTACTAAAATAAAACAGAACATTGACGCAAAAAATTTAGTTTTGGGAGTATTTATTGACCTACAAAAGGCCTTCGATACCGTTTCTCACGAACTTTTAATAAAGAAATTAGCATCCATTAACATTACTGGTAAAGCACTAGACATGCTGAAATCATATTTAAAAAATCGATCACAAATCGTTAAAATAGATAACTACAATAGCATTCCCTTACCAATTACGTGTGGCATACCACAAGGTTCGATTTTAGGCCCATTGCTTTTTTTAATTTATATTAATAATTTACAAGATTTAAAACTAAATGGTCATCTAACACTTTATGCGGATGACACCTGTCTGTTTTATTTTGGTCCCTCTATACATGACATGATAAAGCAAGCACAAAATGATTTAAATAAATTAAATAAATGGTTTCAATACAATCTACTAACAATAAATATATCTAAAACGTGTTATATTAAATTCAAAGCTCAGAACAAAATTATTCCACCACACGCTCCACTTAAAATTAATGGTGTTGTATTAGAACATAAAACCCACGCGAAATACCTAGGTTTGCGAATCGACAGCTCTCTAAAATGGAATTATCACATCGACCACCTAAAAAATAAATTATCAGCACTTCTTAGATCTCTGCGTAATATCACTTCTTGCATTCCTCATAAATTACGCCACACCATCTACAACACGTTAGTCAAACCTCACCTAATGTATTTAATAGAAGTATGGGGTAGCGCTTACAAAAATAAATTAGCGCCACTACAAATTTTACAAAATAAAATTATTAAAACCATTTTTAAATATCCTTTTTTAACTTCTACAAATAAAATCTACGACGATACTAAAATAATGAATTTAAAACAATTATACTTTTATAATACGTGTATGTTCATCCACAAAGCGCTACATAAAAACATAAATACAAATATAATATTCTCAACATCAAATCGCCACTATCCTAATAGACGAGCTAGCTATCTTGCCCTCCCGAAGATCCGAACGAATTATGGAAGGCGAACGGCAACATACGAAGGAGCACGTTTCTATAACGGATTGCCAAGCAAATTAAAAAGTGTAAACTCATTCATTGTATTCAAAAAACAATTAGCGAAACACATCCTGGAAGACCACACGCTCAAACTTTGAATGCAATGAATGAGTACCTAACCTAAACTTATGTTTATAGTATGTAACTTACTCTAAATTTTTATCTAACGAATGATATTTTTTATAAATACCTATGTTTAAAATTTAAGTTTCTCATGTAAGTGACTTTATGTCTTAATGGGAATAAATGTCTTTAAACCTTAAACCTTAAGTTACCCTCTATATGTGTGCTAAATTTCATTGTAATCGCTTCAGTAGTTTTTACGTGAAAGAGTAACAAACATCCATACATCCTTACAAACTTTCGCCTTTATAATATATATTAGATTTCTATACAATGGTAAAACATTAGCAATCCATAAATTGAGAATTACACTTTTATTAATTTCTATATTTTATCTTTATTATTATTCTGACACTATATTACGACTTTATTTAGACTGACCGGTTGGCGTGGTTGGTAGTGGCCCTGTCTTCCAAGCCAAGTCGTGGGTTCGATTCCCACCCGGGGCAAATATTTGTGTGATGAACATATATGTTTGCTCTGTGTCTGTCTAATTATCTGTATAAGTATTTATTTAAAATTATATATGTATGTTTATCAGCTATCTGGTTTCCATAACACAAGCGAAAGCTTAGTATGGTATCAGATCGTGCCGTGTGATCCTGAAATATTTATTATGTACTAGCTTCCGTCCACGACTTTGTACGTGCGTCCCCGTTTTTCCCCGTTCCCGCAAGAATTTCGGGAAATCCTTTCTTAGGGGACGCCTTCGTTATGACATCTACCTGCATGCCAAATTTCAGCCCGATACGCTCAGTGGTTTGGGCTGTGCGTTGATAGATCACTATATCAGTCACCTTTATAGATTCTATAACTAATCCAATTACTTTCAAACGTAAAAACATCTTTGCTTTCATATTTTTTTCTTAAGAACATACCATCAACGCGGCTATATATTGCGTGTGGAATTTATAATGATATTTTTATTTCCCAGCTTTATATCTGAGGAGAGTACAATGCCATTTTGAATTATTGCTGATCGCAATGAGTGTAGTTTTAATTGCTTCTCGTTACCTCGACAATAATTTTCATCAGAAATGCTGCCAACTTGGCCTAATTACGTATTACGTTATGATCAGTTATAACCGACCTTTTACATAATATACTTTCTAGTTTCTATACACTGTTATGTTGCTTTATGTATTCAAATTGCTTATACATAAGTAACAGAACATTTTTAACGAGTAAAACCTATTTATTGCTCTTTCTCTGGTTGAAACCCGTTTCTCAATAACAATCTTTACTATGTTTTCAAATCATTTACAATATTTGTCTTCAAATGTTACAAATAGCTTTTCTTTATTTGGTCTGTATTTTATGGTTCTTGATATATTATGTTCCAGGTCGGCACCACTATAGAAAAATACAATCGTTTTATCACAAAATGACTGTCTTGTTACAACAATAACAAACAACTTTGATATTTAACCATTTATATTTTATTTTATAAGGTTATAAAATGTTTCGTAGTATTGAAGGCAAAAAATATGCAAGTTCATAAAATGTTTTAACAAGCGTCATTTTTTATGGAAACGGTTTTTTAACAATTAATTGGAAATCGTCATTTTAATAATTCGTGTGATTTTATTCACGTTAATAAAATGGACGTTTGGAATAACTTGAATTCGGTAGTTATTGCTGTTGATTTCCTCTATATATACACATAATATAGTAATGTACATTTAAATTATGGTTGTTTATTCATTTATATGTAAAGTTTGTACATGTATATTGAATTGTAGAATATTGTTTACCACAATACCTGTACTATTGTTTATCTGTATTCTGTATGTAAATGGAAAATAACTGACGTTTTTTAATAAATATCTGTATTTATAGCCATTATTTAATCACTCACGTTTACGAGCAGTCGATATACATGTAGTTATTATTTATGCAACGTGCTTTGTAATTTTGATGCGCGTCTACTCAAGGTGAAACATTACTATTCTAGAAGTTACGAAATGTTGCGCAAAATGAACAGTTTTTTTAATAAATAATAATAATTTGCTAATATGAATCGTTGATTAAATGTATTACTCACTCATATGATTGAATATAGGTGTAAATATCGTATTTATATAGGATTGAACACTTTTATACAGCAGTAAGTGATTATATTATGATGTATAACGCCTTCCATTCATTTGATTCGGTCTGTTAGTTCAGTTATATGCTATTACAATGTTATCATATTTATACGCTGATTCAGAGATAAATTATTAAGTAATTACAATTAATTCGCTTTCTATTAAATGCTATATGAGTTAAAAATCTCTTGAATTTAGTCACCGAGGGGTTTTGAGCGCATAAACGTGTAGTAAAAAATTTGGAAAATAAGTATGCATTTTTTATTAAAACGTGTGGAATCCTATATGAAATAGTATGTTGTGTGTTTTAACATAATCGTATTTAGGGAATGGTGCCTAACGATCTGTTAATTAGTATTAAAGCTGTGTAAATTCGCAATCGGTTAATTTATCTCAATTGTAATGATTTATATATGACAATGGATACAAGCATAATAATTATTGTGATGTAAATAATTTTGTAAGAAAAGAAATACATTATTATCTTTATTGTTTTGTTTTTCTTTCAACAACTCCCAGCACTTGATTTTGATTTACATGCAATTGTTTGTCGTTTTGGAAAATTACTATTACGTTATAAATATATAGAGATAAAGGGACTTGGCTTGAGATTCTGGTAGTTGTCATGAGAACTTTATAATGTAACAAATTTAAATACGCGGATATTATATACGATTGTTGATATATTGCGAATCAAACCAAAGATGGATAAAAAAGCTACTTATAATATATTTTTTGAGCTGAACATTATCACTTCACACCACTGCAACTCGTCAATGAAAACATCGTGAAGAAACAGAATAATAAAAATATTCATGTTATATAACATCTACTAACACGAGGTAGATGCTGGCCCAAAAGCTCAGAAGCTGTCCTAACGGTAGAAAAAAGGTGATGAAATTAATTTATATAACTTAGAAGTATAGTGAGACATGTTAACATTTAAATTCGATTTTGTAATAAATCGTATAATCTGTTTTCGAATCCCCTACGTAATGGCACTGGGTAAGCAAATTGATGCTGATGTTGTTATTCATTTGCTTCTTGTTAAAATAAATGTACGTAGTAATAATACATCAATGTGCGCTATCGATTTTTTTGGAATTACATAACTAAGTAAGCCGGTGCATGTATTAGAAATTGCATATCGAATTTTATCTCAACGGCCATAAAACTAAATAAAATGGGTAAGTGTGTTAGTAACTCGGCCGAATTCGTATTTCGTTTATTTTCAAGCGGCTACGCTGCGCTGTCCGAGCGTGAAGTTTGTTGGCTTCCTTTTCCGTCGGTGAAACGCTCTTGCGTAAATGCTTCTGAAATAATATACTGGAACACTGCATCGATATACTCAGTTATGCTAACAGCTAAGTGCCCGATTATTATGTGTTGATATTTTGCATATAACATGGCTTAGAACCGGAGCTATATCTAACACAAGTAACGTTTTTGGTTTATGCTTATAAAATTATAGATTCATTTTATTTCGTTAAATTTGACAATTAAAGTGGTGATAATAAAGCAATAGTTCTGTATTGGCTAAAAGATTGCATAAGTAGTACCTACAGTTTTGTTGAATTCAGTGACAAAAATAGTTATCACTTCCACTGCGTAGGCGTCTACGCCCCAGAGCACTAATTCGATTCGAGCACCTCCGATTTTTTAAACTTGCTTTTTATTTTTCAATTTTTGTTAAGTAGGTACTTATTTCGTCAGCGCGTAATTGAATAACGAAAAAGATCATTTCTATACTTATAATTCTATTTAGTATAAAGCTGAAGGATGGGCTGATGATGATGATAAAGTTAAAGAGTTTGTTTGTTTGAACGCACTACTATCAGGAACTAATAGGTACTATGGATATATGTTGGTGCCTGAGTGCTCTAAAATAACTATTAAGTAATTTGTGGCCTTAGGCACACTATAAAGTATAGGCTATATAATATACGTATACCATGGGTGAAGTGACCGGTGAAGCCGGTTCGGAACGTTATTATAAGGGCTGATTTTTCAATCCTTGGCTAAAACTTATCCGTCCAATAAGTATGACACGATAATATTAAAATGTCACTTAAAAACTGTCAAATACAGGTAATTAGAATACATTTTTGAAATGGTAGTTTAATACGTTATTCAACGAATATTGGTGGATTGAAAAATCAGCCCTAAGATGAAAGAAGAATTCTTACCTACAATGATTTTGGTGTTCGAGTTGACGTTGCAAATATCTTCTGATTAGGAACCTCGAAAACAACATTTACTTTATTTTTACATAATGAACATCCAAAAATAAGTATTTAAAATATAAAATAACTTGACCTCAGAATAAACGTTGCGTTGCGAGTTGGTTAATTTCCACCTCGTTTTTCAGCTTGACCTCTTTAACAACTAAGTATTTTTATAATTTAAAAACCGCTTACGCTATGCTGATACTTGATAGTGATAAGAATCTGTTTATTTGTATATATTTAATGAAAAAAACGTAGAATAAAACAAACAATAGGTTTAATTTCAAAATCTATTATCTATAACGGTATATAGGCAGATTAGAAATTGAGCCTGTAGATGGAAAATCCTCGTTTCATTAACGCATATCAATTACATACTGACTCGTTCTAATGGATTAATTCTGCGGCCTGGGTGCATTAAAGTATACTAGCTTGAGACTGCGGTTTCATTCGCATCGCCGTTTAAATAGACACAAATTGAATTCAGTTTGTAATTTACCTCTGTGCCAAATATTCGTAGATCATTTGTCTAACAGTCATCGTGAAAAACTTTTCCGGTGTAAGTAATAGCAGCTAGAGTAATTTCAACAGAGCCAGTTAGTGACAGATTATTTTTCCAGTGATTTTATTTCGTCCGAGTTCCAATCGTCGAGTACCTTCCTAGTTTGATTGATGTTGCCACTCGCTGTGCTAATTAGGTATACAATTTTCCACTGAAACCTGTACATATTAAGGATTAAATTGCAGTTTTTGTCTTGAAAACATTAACATAGAAATAGCAGCTCCTTATTATTTAATTTTCTGTGAAATTTAATATCAACTATAAATGTACCAAATAACAAGAAGGAATAGAACTTTACAACACGAGGCACCTGAAGCAATATAGATAATATTATGAAGGTAGAGTACTTAAATAGAACGAAAGTTCTTTTATTTTTACTATAACTTCCAGTAAATTTTTGTTATAATTATAAATGGGAAAATTGGTAGATATATATTTTCTTTAAAACGTCTTCTTATCCTTGGGTAATTTCGTAAATTGTCCAATTGCCTAAATGCCTTATTGCTTGACATCACAACAAGAAATAAGCAGCGGGACAAAGTGCCTGAAAAAGGTAAGAACGCTATAAAAAGTCGAGAGAATATATTGTGTGCAGATCAATTTACCATAGCAGTCAATAACAAGGATTTTTTTATGTTACTGTAATAAGACGAGCGAGCGACGCGTCACTTTAGTTTTTTAAAAATCCGCGAAGATTTTTTGCAGACTTTTTGTTGAAAGCTAAAGCAAACTTAGGAATATCGGAAGGAGCTAGGTAGAAGCTACCACTTCCAAATTGCAAACAGCAAGCGATAAACTTGGAAATTATTGAATTTATAAAAATAAAACACGTTTTCGCTAATCTGCCTTTTTGTTAATAGATTTATGCATCGTAACTAGCAAAAGTAGCGTTTTTGTGGCTTTTGTCATAGAGCATGCTTTAAAAAATACAGTAGGTACCTAACTAGGTATCTTTATAATATCTAGTTACAAATTTATGTACATTCTATTTATTAGATACTTACCTACCTATAACTTTAATAAAGTGATACTGAAAATATGCAGACCAACCCATTGCCAAATCGTTATACATTTGTCCATGGGCAACAGGTCTAATCGAATGCTAATAGAATCCAACCTCGTGACAAGTCATTTACGTTGTTATGAATTTTACCTCTTTGAAGTCACAATAATAAATATAGTTCAGTAATAACAAAAAAAAAAAAGCTTAAAATAAGACAAACATATAAAATTATTGCTTTGTCACCGATCCTTAATATGCGTAGAAAGTTTGAATTAAATCTGTCCGTTTAAAGTGGTTCTAAATCGAGTAAAAAACATACAAACTTACAAACATACAGGTGAAGCTAATAGTATCGTGTTAAAAACATTACACTTAAGTACAATACAATGGGATAATGTAATCCGGCTAATATTACGAGAAATGACACAGTTTACTTATCATGGTGTAGTAAATAGTGGTAATAAATGATAGAAAATTGATCCGATTCACGCAGTTTCCGTAAAAGGTTACAACCACCTTACAACGATGAGAGAGGTCAACGTCAAGGTCCGTTCGAACAATGAACATTGGTTTTCGAAAATCCCATTATTTTTTGCCTGGCGGCGATGTTACATGTAGCTTTAAAAATATTTTAACAAATAAAATAATTAAATTAACAGAACATAAAACTTACCTAAGTAGGTGTATTGTTATTTTACCTATTTGCCGCTGGGAAGCCACTGTCCATAAAAATATTAATATGTAGATAGGTATAATACCAATTTACTCGTAGGTAGGTAAGTATATGGCAATACCTAACTAAAAATGGAACGGCTACTTGCCCCGTACAAATACCTAACAATTATTTAGCTTTTACGGTAATAAATTGCTTGATATAAGTATTTATTTCTTTTTAAATTGTATTGTAATTGTAATTGTATTGTATTTATTTCTTTTTAAATGGATACCGAGTTCCATAAAAAATGTAATTGTTTTCTGTTGTTGGTCAATAAACGCGGTTATGTGTTTGTGAACAATAACTATTTAAGCGATATCGAAGCGTCGACTACGGATCAATGCACTGTTTGTTGCCTTTCATATTTTTTATTTGATTATGTTGAAAGAATTTTTCATTACTACATAATAGAGCAAAAGAGAGATCTGTTACATTTGTGCATTAGTCAATAAAATTGTTAGGATCTTGTGCACTCTCAAATTACAATTGAATGAAGTTTTTTGAATGAATGAATGAATTATATTGAAATAGAGTTTTCTTGTTTCATGCAATTTGCTTAACCATTTATTTGAATTGTTTCCTGAGTTTAAGGTGATAAGCATTCATTAAAGATAAGGTAAATAAGCGTAAGATAGGTGTAGGTGTAATGTGTATTGAACGGATGTAGAGTTCCGTGGTTGTTTAGGTTTATTCTTTTAGTAAGTGTAATATTTTAATGCCATGCCTACACATTTAATATCATGTGGTAACTATAATTATTATTATTCCATGGTAGAAATTCTTCGAATGAACTTAATGACTCATTAAAATGAAACTTGTAATTATCTTGTGATGATTTGTTGACGGTGTTGACGCATACCTTGTTACAGCTAAGTATGGTTACTATAAATTAAATTGTAATATTTATTGATTGTACGCTTAAATTATTAAAACGATCGTCAGTAAACTGTATCCGACCTATAAATTTTATAGTAGATTTCTATTACAAATGGTTCACGTAATCGAATAGGAACCTATCAATCGAAATTTAACAATAGGTACATGCAGTAAATATATTAATTGAACAACGTGATATTACAGTGTAAAAAATCAAAAGTAAATCAACTATGTGTATCAAATATATGTATAATATAAAGGCCCGTGTCACCCCACAAATAAAACAAAACGTACAGAGGCAAATTCTAGCCCTGTTATATCCGTTTTAGTAGGAGCCTGAAAAATACAAAACTTCAGCCTCGTATAATATCTACATTTTTTTTTTCAATAAATACTTGCGTGACCAATGACAATTGCTTAGTATCAAGAACTAGACAGGTTATCGGTTGTCCTTTCTCATAAAAAGCACTTACTCGTGTTTATGTATTTATAAACTCACTCGTATTGTTGTCCCTGTGTCACTAGAAACCTGTTTCAGATGCACCTCTTAAGAATGCGAATATTCATTGAGAAATCTTACGCATGCTTCTAGAATCACATTCCGTTATATATTATGTATTTTTTTATAATAAACAAATGGATATTTTAAACTTTAATGTAACTGCTGAATAATCACCTTTCTTACAATTCGCAATTGTACTAATATTGAGCTAATTTACATAAGAATACTTGACTTGCTGTGAGTCATACTGACTGAATGTAAGGTGAAATAAATTTATTATCTTCCAATGTTATTCAATAATTGAGGGTGATTACGAATAGCTTGTATAGGTAAGTATATAAGGACATAATATATTATATAATATTTATGTAAAAGAAGAGGTACAAATAATAGCTGCGTGTTGAATGTAATTAATTTTGCTGTAAAAAAATAAATCATATAATTTTTTAATATCAAATGCAATTCAATATCATGGCGCTTGTCTATGTATTAGGTATGTGAAGATAAGATAGAAAGTAAGATACATAAACATCACACTCAGAACTAGGATAAGCTTGCTTTGGAGAAAGCTTGCCTTGAGCATAAAGATTTTTCAATTCCTGTACTTGAACGCTGTAAAGTTCTCTCTCAAGATCTGCAAAATATTACCACATATTTATTACCTCTTTAAAATAAAAAATGTAACAACATATAATGAGAAAATAACACGTTTTTAAAAATTATTATTAAAGAAGAAAATAAATAATTAAAATATGTCAAGACCAATTTTCACGTTTTAAAGTTTTTATGGTATTTCAAGCTATAGCTTGTTATAACATTTCTGTATTCTTAATATCATATCGGGTAATATTAATTCAGTGCAGTTCATATTGGCAATATTATCTACATAATATTAAAAATTATATAAAATACACTGCGCACCAGCTCGCATTATCGATTTGGTCCTTGTGGTTCCATCGTGCTATCTCATTTAAATAAAATATCGTCATAATCGGTGTTTGTATTAGATAAACATAATAATCTATATATATATTTTTAAGCGCAAATGTGCCATGCATATACAGGTATATCATAGATTCATATGATTCATAAAAATCATTCTGTTTGTATAGATAAAGACAAATACAATATATCTAGGTCGTAGATGTAGGTACATACTAAATGTAAATACTAATATGTTACTGCAAATAATAATTATAATATTTGTGCTAACTATTCGATATAGGTTGAGAAAAGGCATGAATTACGAAGTGTGAAGGATTATCTCATGACTAACTAGCTTTATGCGATGACGTTTGAATTTGTGTTTGAATGGTGTGACGGAAAGCATTATAAAAATAAAGTTTAAAAAAATAATGTAAAAGTATCAGCATCAATAAAAGTATCAGCATAGGTACGTTTTGAACTTAAAAACAATACCGTTGACTAGATGCTCTACTGTTTTGATTCAAATTTAAAGAGTATAGAGCCTCCAGCCAACGGTCCTGCCTTTCTCATATACGACCTGTTAGTTAAAGTGTCTTACTAAGTTCGCAATTATTAAAATTGTGTATACAAATATACAGAAGTTAATCCTTGAAATTATTCTCAAATTTTAGGTAGTAGATATTTAGGTTTTATTTATACAGTAGAGGCTAGAATTAGATGATATTTATTCATAGCGTGATATAAGCAAAACTGGCTAGGCGTGCTAAGGTTTAATTTAACAGCCGCTAGTGGAACTGCGACGCAACCTGATTATATTGTTAATGGCGCACTCTAAACCACAAGATTTATAAAAATAAAATATATGACTAAAAATGACACTTTCTCTAATCACACAATGTAAAATAAAGTTTAAAATTTGAATAAATATCTAGGAAATCGCAAAAGAACTTAATTTTTGTTTAAGATTGTCTTCTTTTAAACAATCAGTTGCATATGAAGGTCAAATTTCTTAACAAAAACTTTCACAATGCTGCTCACTTTCCGAATAAAAGGTTCAATGGCCGAATATATTTTAAGTGCTTTAACTATATTACTTCGTTAGGGCTAAACACGCAACGTTAATCTATTACATCTTAAACAGTAGGTACTTTCATAATTTAAAAAATGCATGAACTTTTTATTCCTTTTTAAAGCCATTTAATTTCAATCACAGCTAGATAGACTTAAAACCTCGGGAAGGTTATAAATAAAACGTATTTAGCACTGCAGTCCAAGAGCGCGTTTCCGAAAAAGAAAATGAATTTTCCTTTACCCTTGACGTAGCGTATTAGCTGTGAAATTTAAATTGCTGTACATCAAGGCTGCTTATTATATGCAAGCACACCAATTGGTAGAGCGAAGTAGGACTATGTTTGTTCTGGCTATAAATAATTTAACATATATTTGCTGACGGGCTGTAGGTCGTGAGCTAATGTGTAGAATGTAAATTAGCGTATACAATTTTCAGCCGGTTACGTTAGGCCATGATGCCTGTATGTTTTACAGTGAATATTGTCGAGGACTTCTAAAATTGTGTTGAATGTTTCCGGTTTTTTAATTGGTGTTTAATGTGCAGCATATACTTACTATAATTATAGACAAACATCTGCTAAATTTATTTAACGAGAAGATGCGAGCTACACGTAAAAGGGTAGTTATATGGTTGCATACGTTTTTCATCTCTATATTTCTTATATTATGTCTTATGCTATAAACTGGAAATAACTACAGAAAACTGAATCATACTATGTTCCTCGATCAAAATTTAATTTTCCAATTGAATTGCTGCATTAATGAAGTAAACCTACCCACGTAAGTCTGAAATAAGCTCTATCGAGCTTCAATGATATTTCGACAGATTTCCTTTGCATGGAACTATAACTATAAGTAGATATATATATAATGAGTTCCCGTATTCCACGTGTTGTGGAAAGCACGTGTAATGTTATTGGTGTAAGCCAATATTATCTCATTTACATTTGGGAGACTTAAGTGATTATTGATAGCGAATTTGAGTCAATTGAACCGAGATCTTTTTAATGAGAGAGTGTTTGTAACAATACGATCATGTGGGTGTTGGACGAAGGAAAATAAGACGTTTCACTAATTGGGACCAGAATCCAAACAACAAATATATTTTTTCCGGAATTTTCCGCGGCCTTCATTAAAAGGTGCTTTCATGAAGCTTAATAACGAATAATCAATAAAGATTAACTGTTTTATTTGTGAAAACATAAAATATTGGAGGTTGTTGTTGAATAAAAATCCAACATCCATATACCTACCTAAGTCTAGATCAACTTTGTATTATATGTATTCACTAATAAGATAACGTATTTTATTCAAATGTTAATTTAATGTAAAAATAAATGCTCACTAAGAAAACATCATAAAATGATAATGATTGGAAATCAGGATCAACAGGTGCTCGGTGGCACGCGCTTTTATAACATATTCAGTTAGTAGTTAGGACTTACGACGGATATTTTTTCTGTACAAAGCTTAAGTTTTAATTTCATTTCATTGTTTTGTCTTTCATGTGTATTATGATAAGATTTTAATTGTTATATTTATTTTCAAACTATACCCGAAAGTAGTTTTAGTCAAATCATTTCCACCTGTACAATATCACAGATTCGCCTCTATATACCTAAATATAGGATAGTAAACCTATAGATAATAAACAGAGGCTTTGGTAAACAAACAACTTCACGGCGCATTCAGTATGAGGTATTGATTTATCTCTCCTGTGATTCGATGTAACACGACTCCGCTATTGGCGGTTTTAATTGACTTTGACAACCATAACAACAATTCAAGGAATTTTGTATAGTTCGACGCTTAACTGTATTAATATACTGTATCTGTATTATACTAAACTTTTTAACATCTGCATTCGAACGTAATATGTATAGGTAGCTTTAGAATAAAATAAGAGAAGCTGGTAGAGCATTTCAAACTCCCACTATTTAGCACGTGGAAAGTTTCAAGGTTCAATTCTTATGAGAAATGTTATATTATTATATATATAATGTATTTTCATTTTATAAATTAGTTTAAATTCAAACAATAGCTAAACATTTTTAGATTTTATACTCTTGATGCCTCCAAAGGCGTAAAGTTTTTCAAACAATATTTCCTGGGGCTATTTTAATATAATTAGATAACAAAAAAATGTTTTTCAGTCTTTAATAGTCTTTAATAAAACATTTATTCTGATGTAATTATGCCTTACTTATGCTTTCCACTTTTACGCGCTATGCGATCGAATCTCAATGTAGAGTTTGAAAACAAAAGATTAGAATGCTATGTAGTAAAAAAGATGTTTCCGAATCCTTGGCATGGTGGCTGTTTCTGATGGCTTCCACAACAGTCAATTTTTATGTACATATACTAAATTACTTACCGTTTTCATAACAGGGTCAATATACAAAATGAACAAATGTTTCTATGATAGTGCTACAAAAATAACATTTTAGTATATTAAATATCCCTATTTAAATGTTTTCGCTGCTTTACAACCAGTCTTATCTCTTGATTGAATTGAAAATCGTAAAACGTTGAAAATAGTAGGTATGTATTATGGATTTATAAAAATAAGTCGCAATAGCACGAAGCATATCAGATTCTGGAAATAGGTATATCAAAAGCTGTCAAAAACAGTATTGAAAATGAATTGAATTAACATTGCAATTCAATATAATGTACATCGCTTTCATCACATTGTAATAAAACATTTGAAGCAGTTTTATATCAAAAATAAGTACTTGTAACTATTATTAACCATGCAGTAGGTAATAAAATAAGTAATACTTGTTAATAAATGTTATCATTATGTTTTGCATAATGAAAAACAATTTCTTATAAAAATAAACAATCAAATGAGAGCATTGTACAGATTAACACAATAATTGTAGTAATAAACAAACAGTTAGATCAGCAATGTAAACATTAATTGTTTATTTATATGATACATTGTTAAACAATTCTTGAAGTGAATAACAGTATTAAATGCTTCAGTAAGAAATAATTAATTAACATATCATTTTGTAATTTTACATTTGGTTTTAGTATTACCCGTATTGTACCTACTGTAAAAAAATATAATGTATGTAAATTGTAGAATAATTAATAGTATCTAGGTTTTGTGTCACACAACCCGTTCAACTTGACTTGAGTATAGAGTCCTTAAATTAATTTCACATCTGTTTTACTGATCGTTTTTCTTTATAGAAAAATAGGTGCCTGCTTTGTAAATGACTATTATAATAAGTAGAACCAACACAAACTACCAACTACAAGAAAATAGGATCTAGGAAGCTAACTCTACCAAGGAGGATGTTTGCTAATTAAATAAAAGTTACATTTTAATATCCCGTGAAGACGTACAAGACAAAGCTTTCAAACCTTGTATGAGCAATGTACTTACCTGTTGTTCAACAATTTTCAAAGTTTATCTCAAGCGTTAAAAATCTTGAAAATCGTCGGAGTTTGCAAGAGTTTCCTCTTTCCGAGTAATTGTTTTCATTGCAAGCTTAAAATCAATAGCAACAAGCTTCATGTTTAAAGATGGCTACATATTATGCGCAAATATTACCTGCTTTTATAAAGATGAAATCTTTTTTAAGTACCTACTGGACACCAAATAACAGATTCTATGACTTCTTGTAGAGTGTCAGGTCTATATATTATGTATATAGTAAATAAATACCTAATATATATATTTTTTTACTAGAATAATGGTTATTATATGGTTTTTATTATTCTAGTGCTCTATTACAATGCTGTCTAATTCACATGAACTAGAAAAAAGCCTTAAACCTGTCACGAAAAATAAAATATGTAG
Source organism: Colias croceus (assembly GCF_905220415.1). Classification (NCBI taxonomy): domain Eukaryota; kingdom Metazoa; phylum Arthropoda; class Insecta; order Lepidoptera; family Pieridae; genus Colias; species Colias croceus. The sequence continues at coordinate 4,561,593 of NC_059547.1, forward strand.
AGCAATCACTTGTGTGTTATAATTTATAAAATATAGTAAATAAACTATCTATAGGTAGCTGGAAAGGGTATAAGAAAATTAAAGTATTTTTTAACATAATATGTAGAAATCGAGCGCAATATAGCTTACAAATAATCCGTTTATTCTATTAGGCTCCTCTGGTGATCGAACGTCGGCTATTTTCTTTAAATATTAAGAAATTCAGTTCTGTGCGTATGCTTGTCACAGAACTCTATCACTCATGGACCGAAAATAATGTTTTTTTTTGTATGTCTTGCTGAGGTGGATTCGGGAATGGATTTCATTTTCATTCCGAACCCTTGCGAACCCGCGAGCGAAAGCTAGTTTATATTATATCAATGGATATATTGGTATAGAGTTATAATTCGTCAATTGATTCTTGAACATATAAATGAATTTCTTTTACCAGTAAAAAGCTTCATTACTCAGGAATATCTCCTGAGAGAGGCTCTACATTTCGTTAATTTCTCGATACAATATGTCTATCTTATATTCCAATATATCTTTCTTTGGATATGAAATATATTCAGAAACAATAAGTATGCAACATTGAGAACATATATAAATAAATTAATATATAACTCTTTGTCTTTATAAAAATACTTATATGATAGTTATGGATACTAAAATACATGTCTACCTAACATAAATTAAAGTTTCTTTTTGCATTATGTATAATTAGAAAAATAAACATTTAAATTTTAAACAATTACGAATACCCTTCTTTAGAAACATTATCAGAAATTAACAAATGACATTCCTGTAATGAAACAATTAGAAAAATAATTATTATCGCCATGTCTTAGGTTTTTTAATCGTCTTTAATTAGATTCTAATGATAAATGCATTAAATCAACGAATCTTATTAGTATTCTATCATTCTAATGTATGGATACAAATAAACTGTCATGATATCACGCTCTGACTAACGATAAGTAGCTGTTTTGTATTATGGGACTTGAATTTTAAACTAACGCTATGAATGCCTTTTGATTTCCTACATAATTTGAGTCACATTTGCACTGTGACTCAAATTATGTTAAATAAAAGTATATCCGTAAAATAATGATTACACAGATTAATGTAATAAAATGATATAATAGTGTAATTATTGCGCTATAAAAAACTTAAGGGAAAATTGGAAAACAATAACTAATCGTTTGAGAAAAACTCACTACAAAGAGATAGATCTAAAAACAATTATAACTGAATAAATCTGTATTCATCGTGTATCTTTAACTGGTGTATAATATAATCATTTGAATTAATACAAGTATTAAACTAAGGAGCGCGAATAATGATAATATCATCTTTTGTCACTTACCTCGTACGTATTATTTTCCTTGACGTTTTCTTATTTTATAAAAGGTTTTAAATTTTGATCACAATTTTGATTATAAATGTCTTATTATGTAAGTTTTGTAATTATATGTGTCATAATATTCCACAAGTGACAAGCTTTTGAATATTTTGAGATTTTTACGAAAAAAAAAAACTGAATACGCTCTAGAAAAACTGTGTAAAAGTTAATCTTTATCGAGAAATTAGCAAAGAAAGTTAAAGCTTTCAACTATTTTACATTATTTGTATGTACATGTGACGTGAGGCAGGTCGTCAACAACTCGCCTCATTACTGCACGGCATGTAATTATAAATAATTTCTAGTTAGTAAATAATTTTTGCGGAGGTCAGTTCACAGTTGTTATAAATTAAAGGCAATGCCATCGTGTTTGTTAGAGGAAAATAGCGAATCCTTTTTTATGACACCCACATATTTACAGCAAAAAATTACAACATGAGCTTTGTCATGTTGGTATGAGGCTAACAACATACACATGTATACGTATTATATGTAGTGAGGTAGGTACGATTTTTTACTACAATAATAAAAACAAAAATATGGAATATGACTGTCTTCATCGAGCTTAAATTACATTTGATTTGATCACAAAACAGGTGTAAGGGTAAATTCTAAGCGACATAGTTCCCGCCCACACTCATGTACAGTTCCATATTTTATATGAAGTTAACATAATAATATAGTATCACGCTCGTATTCCCTAAAGGATAGCAAAGGTGCACACTGCACATGCAGTACAGAGCAATTTACTAGTTAGGTTCCATAGTATAATAGGATGCGAGTCTATTGTACAATTCTAAATTACGAACTGCTACTGATGTCTGCTAGCATAGAGGTACATTCATAAAACATACTACATTTTGGCAATTAAAATTTATTGAGAACACTGACAAATGTAAATTCTACAATAAACTTACAATCATTTGTTTACATTGTCCTCCGGATGCATAGTTTCTGTATATAAACAAACAACTGGTTTTATTGTTAATTGTATTAAAATATTCTAATACTTACGTGACCTTCGTTCATCGTGATGTTTCAATGTGTGTGCGTCACTGCCAAAAGAATGATGACAAAGAACGACGAAACTGGGTGGTTTATTTATTTGTTATGTATTGGAATAGCTTAGCCATTGTTATTGTATTGAGCGTATACATTGTACAATGTACATATAACGTACCCGTATAATCAATAGTAATTATTTTTGCTGTTTAGAAAACTAACGCAAAGGTGGTGGTACATACGGTCTATTTTCAGACATAGGTACTGGAATTATATTATGTTTTACTAATTTAGATAGCTTTGTTCAGGGCTGTTCAGGGCTATAAGAAGCTGAAAACAAACCAATAAGCGGAAATGGGCTAATAATAATTAATACACATTCACATATTAATGATCATTTCGAGATATAACATTATATTTTATAATATAATATCCCGGAAAAGAAAAAATGCTGCTCTAAATCACTCTACATATTCATAAGTCCGATCACAATAATTTTATTAATGTATATTATTACATCCTTAAAACTTTTAACGATTGTAACAAATGAAAAACAAGTACCTAGCTTAATGTCAAAACACATTGTATCAGAAGTATTAGGTTTGCATATAGAGTACTGTGTATGAACTTTCTTGGAAGAGCTTTTACTTTCTAAGATTATCCTCTCTAATTGAATCGCAAAAAATCCGGCGAAATTGAATCACTTATAACCAGTTCAGTATATTTGATACACTAAAATAATTAATTTATATTGATGGACATGTCAGTATCTATTTTCAGTATATTAATGATGAATAGAAATTAGAAAGTCATTGATATGCCTTTTATGTACCTAGTTGAATAAATTATAACTATATCAAAGTAAATAAATGAAAATACAATCGCATTCAATTTCATCTAGATAATATTATTTTGAATAATTAGGCACAGGCGATTTTGAAAATAATCTTCAAACGTACCTAGGTACATACTAAAATAATAATACTCAATAATTTAATTATTGTTACTGACGTACATAGCCAATTGCAAAAAGTCATGTTATATCCATCGCAAAATAAATACAGCGCACTTCAACTACTAATATGTAATAGTTAATAATAGCGCTATTGTATATAGTCACGAACACGGGTAAATAAAAAAAGTAAATACCATAATATGATAAACACGTTTATTTCTCGTCAAATATCACGCTTATCCGTATACATTCATACATTACACATATTATTCCTTAATTTATAAGTTTAATAAAATCAATTACATCTAATATGATAAATAATGGGCTTTGCCGTATTTACGCGAACGGAATAATGACGGAAGTAGCAGACTATACAATACTCTTAACAAAAATCATTGGTCTTGCATCCGTACATAAACGAATGTAAAATGTTATGTGTGTCACGCACATGTCGCGTATCCTACAGAAATAGCTGGAATGTTTATTGTTGAGCGAATTGAGGCATTTGGCAACGCGTCCCCGACCTTTTGTTTCAGCTGCAACGAACAGTGACACGACTCGTCTTCGACACGTTTCTGACCCGCCATGAATAGGCCACTGAATAATCTTAATACATCTAAACTAAATATACAAACAAAATATACAAAGCTATCTACATTGCGTATTATCAGTATCACTGAGACCTCGGGGTCAAGGTAACTTGTTAATTTTTGGTAATGTCACATGTTTCTCCGAACGTCAATACACACGTTGCGGTCGACGCCGTAAATATGTGTAATTTTCGACCGGTTTTACATTCTTAAACTAAAAGTTGAGCAATTGCAAGTAATAGTAAAGAAGCACCAATTGTCGGTGCTGCTCCCGCTCCGTGATGGCCGGAGGGTGGGGTCAAATCTTCACCGTAAACATAACTTTTCAATCCTGTATAAGACCTTAATATTCTATAGTTTACTTCATCTACAGAAACTTGATTTTTAACGAAATTGTACAATCTATTGACTACAACGTAAAGCTGTCCACGGTCATCGAAAGTGAAACGATCGACCCATTGGATATAATTTGGATCGCGGGCAATCGTACGTTGACCGACATGAAAATCAACTGTGGTATTCCACTCCGCAATGGTCGAGTTACCAATGAGACCGTAAAAGAGTATTCCGGTTGAATCCATCTTCATTCCATCGGTTTGGGATGCTTTGGTTCCCAAGTCGACGACGTATGGACGTATAGCTCCTTCACCTTTTTCACCCAATAATTCATTTTGTAGGACGGATGCGTTAATTGCATATAAATGAAAACTTGCAAGTGGGCAGTAGTAAACTGTGCGGTCGATGGTGTCGTTTTCAGCGTGGAATTGCGGGCCGAGAGCGATACCATCCACATTCACTGGCAGGTTTACCGTAGTGCCATTGATGCGGAAAAGCGTTGCCTCCGGAACGGACGACATTGACCTCTTATCACGTAGCTTCCATGTCTTCTTGTCACTTCTACGGAAAACAATGATACCTGGATCCACAGCACTATTATCCGTTATGTATGCATAATCTCCATCGCGATTATCCACTACAAGGTCGTTCAGGTAAGTTGTGTTGGGGTCAACTATTTCGCTGGGTAGTGGGATGCGCTCCATTTCATTCTTTCCAGTCTTTAAATCGATTAAAACAATAGATGGTGGGCATTTCGGATCCGGTTTTTGAGTAAGTGTTCCAACTCGACCGTTGTCCAGTATCCACATTATTCCATTGCGGTCAATTTCAATGTTTTGCACAAACTGAAGAGAAGCACAATCACCGACTTTATTTTCAGCCCAGCTCGGAAAAGGTTTCAATTTCGGCGCGGTTGTTTCATTCTGATGCGCAGGAATCATAGCGAGAGTCGCCGGCACTCCGCTGAGCATACGCGGCAAAGTTAAAAATATATTATCACCATAGTAGTTGATGCCCGATATGAGGACGTTTTGGGGAATGTAATTGCTATTATTTAGACTCGCTTCACGATCTTCGGGAGATTCCCATGTAAAGTCAATAGAATGCCATTCATAAATCACACGAAATTGTTCCCGGTGAGTTACAATGGACTTAGGCATTTGTTTATCATTTTGTCCCGCCACGGCGGCGACGACGGTGAAGAGGACCAGCAACAGCATGGTCGGTGTAATCGCGGAGTGTGGAGCGTGCAACACGGCCGGCGCGAGTAATGCGACTGACGGTCAGGCTTAGCTGAGGCAGCTTGCTTTGCGTGACTCGCGGACCCTGATGCGAGTTCGCTGTGCGTGTGTCACAAGTTTACGTCATTAATTAAGAGCTGACGATTAATGCATTGCTTAAATTATCGGATTATCAAATCATCAATAAAAATTATCACGGAAGATTTTCTCGAGGGACTTAGGCACTGTCGGCATAGAAACGTAAACACAATTGAGGAAGGGTGCACCAAGGACGTCCGTCTCACCCTAACCAAATAGGGGTCCGGCAGTCTAGCCGTTTATGTATTTATAATATAGGTAACTTGTACAGGGAATCGATTCGAACAGCTTTTCTAATGGTATATGGTGGAATGCAAATTTTATTTCAAAGTAAGTACCTAAGTACTTACTTACATTGAGTGCACTTTTAAGAATGTCATGTACTGAGTTTATACTTAGGTATTTTCGCGTAATAACGTTTGGAGACATTTTACTGTCAAGCTAAAGTAGCACTATAGAAAAAAATATAAGATAGGTATTCATGATTTACATATATTTTTTTTGTTTGCATTTAATTAAGTAACAATAAATGAATAAAATCAAATATATTCTTATTTTATTTGAGGATGTATTTGAATTTTTGTTTTAAAGTTATGTTCGTATACTTATGTTATTTCTATAAAGTCCTATTTTAGTTTAATAAGTTTTTAGAGGTTCAAAGAAATAAGTATAATTGTAGGAAACTGAACAGTCCTCTGAAAAGCTAAGAAAACACCGTTAAGAGAAGAAATCTATTATGTTCGCAATATTAATTTCATTACTTTTCCAGGGACTGGAAATATTCGTCTTCTGTCTATCTATGTCAAATTAACCTAATGAAATCATATAATCATGAGAACTATCTATTGAAATGAGCGATTTAAGTTTTTCCTATTTACTTGTAAAGGTATCTCGCTAAATAATTGCATGCTTACATGACTCTATTTAAGTAGGGAAAATAAAGTCGTGTTTTCATAAGTACAGTCAAGAAAAGTCACTTATGATACGTAGAAATAATATTGAAAGATTTATCGTAAGAAAACACATTTTTATTCTTACGATTAAAAAACGTAATGTAATTTGACAATTAAATCTACACTAATATTAAAAAGCTGAAGTTATTTGTTTGTTTTGTTTGTTTGAACGCGCTAATTTCAGGAACTACTGGTCCGATTAGAAAAATTCTTTCAGTGTTAGATAGCTCATTAATCGAGGAAGGTTTTAGGCTAGATATCGTCACGTTAGGACCAACAAGAGCGGAGCAATGCGGGTGAAACCGCGGGGCACAGCTAGTATAAAATATACCTAGCATTTTTTTCTTTTTAATATCTTTATGTTTGTTAATTATATGTAGGTATGTATTTCATATATAATTAAATATTTAAAATACCTAAATACCTACATTATGAACACAAATTATATGCAATATGTTTTGTTCAACTCTTTATTGGACTTTGATAGTTGACTCATCCCGGGATGGTTCATATTCGTAATTCTTACATGTAGGTAATGTGACTCACGTGGGAAATAAGGCATTGTACAAAAAGTCCCGTGGAAAAATTTGATGAAATAATTATACAGCTACAATCAAACTTGAATAATCCATACTAAATACTAATATTATAAATACGAAAGTAACTCTTGTCTGTCTGTCTGTCTGTTACTCAATCACGCCTTAACTATACTGAACTAATTTGCATGAAATTTGGTAAGTATAGAGATATTTTGATAACCGAGAAAGGCCATAGGCTACTTTTTACTCCGGGACATAGGATAGGTTTTATCCCGAAAAACCCACGGGAACGGCAACTATGCGGGTTTTTCTTTGAAAACGCGGATGTAAATGAAGACGTTCGTTGTTGAAAATAACTCAGAAGTAGCTGTTTCGTCAAAAATATAAGTTTTTAGGTACATATGCTTATAACAAAATAGGTATGCCATGCACATTGCACATATCGAAATACAATTGAAGAATCAAATATAAACTAGTCAAATATAAATCTTTAAATTCAAGTTCCGGAATTTAGTTCCGCAATTGTACATTCCTTTCTTAAATTAAAACTGATGTTTATAGATGACGCTCCACGTAGGTGTGAGGTAACAAAACTTGTTGCTAAAGTCATCTGGCATTCACAATATGCGACCTCAATGTATAGCTGTTGCACTACACCATAAATATCTATCTCGATGGCTTTATTCAATTCGACCTCTACTACATTGTGTTAAGGTATGCATTAGTAATCAGTAATCACTATTAAAAATTTATAAGCCTTGCCTTTGACGGGTAAGGATCTTCCGACGAAGAGCAGTGAATTTTCTATCCATTGTCTTATCGATTATATTAAATTGATTGTGTGCGAAACATAAATGAATTTAATTGTGAATGTGACATGATTCAAGAATAAACTGTTGGAATAAATTGTAAAAACAAAAATTAGAAAATGTAAAACCCATGCAATTAATGTCAGACATAAAATGTGAAATTAGGTGTTCTGAAAAACATTCAAGGACTTTTTATCTCATTATTTATTTTTATTAAAAAACCTAAATGACCTTAACAAGTTGATACGTTTAGTAAATAGTGCAGTTTCACTATAGTATTGCAACCGTAGAAATAATATTGCGTGTTTCAAGTCGCGAGGAAATATGAAAGAAGTTGCTTCCGTCTTGAAGAAATACGTTCATTTTACATTCAGTCAATGAACGTGTTTGGAAAATAGTAGAAATAATCGATGAACACATGTTTTTGATATTATATATTAGGTATGTCTTAGCCATGCTCTACATTCTACAACAAAAGTGCTTGAATTAATCTGAATGTGTTTGAATTGTCGTTACAAAATTTTTAATATTAATTTATCTAATAATTGTTACAAATCCTCAGCCTCCAAAAATAAAAAAAATATATGTAACTATGGTTATTATGTAAGGGTTTATTATACCTACACGGTGCTTTTTTTCAATAATCGCTGTTTTGATTATGAAACATTGTAGTTACCTATAGAGAATTTTCACAGCATACTTTCCGACACGTGTATTGCTGATGACATACTCAATTAAGCTGCTCTTTATGCTCAACGATTTGCGTTGTTTGTATTGATTTAATTACCTACGAATACCATGTTATCGTTGTATTTTATGTGTATAAATTTATTATATAAATTAAGTTTAAGATTCAATCATTGTACAATCTATGCTGAGGATATAAATGAGGATAATAAGTTATAACATCAGTTATCATCAAATGAAAGACCCTCCAAAATCACTAAAGCAGCTTCAGAAATTGACCGGCACAAACTAACAGGTAGACATAATTAAACTCGTACTTATGAACTTATCATATTTTTTGCAATATTTAAATCTGTTTTGACGTTACGCACAGATACATCCATTTTATTTATTTATAGACATGTAAAAGTAAAAACATTGGAAAAAAATATAGCTTCAGTATTCAGGTGAGCTCTCAAGGGATTATACAGTAAAAGCCAAGCATGAAGCAACCAACCGATCAAAGGAACTGTTATATGAATTTTGCCCTTTGAAAGTTGTTTCAAGCCTGGAAGCTACAACCCTTTAGCACCATATAAAACTAGGCTTTGCGTTCCTAAGCCAAAGTTCTAAACAATCGAGAATTGATACTGATGTCAATATTATTAAAAAAACGTCGTAAGACTAAGAAGAATAATATCTAATTAGGTTGGAACGAATAAGTACAATTATAATACAATATAAAGTCCTTTATTTAACACACACACACACACACACATAGACAGAAGAGAAAAAAAAAGTTATCAAAGGGAAAGGAGCGGAGCTACCAATTGACTAAGTATATGCAATTACTACGATTGCAAACTTTGCTTGTATTATTTCTTTGAAATCTTAAATGCCCTTGAGATTTATTTCAGGAATACAGGAACATAGAAATCCTTTTTTAACCGACTTCAAAAAAAGGAGGAGGTTATCAATTCGGCCGGTATATTTTTTTTTTTTTTTTTTTTTATGTATGTACACCGATTACTCCGAGGTTTCTGAACCGATTTACGTGATTCTTTTTTTGTTCGATGCGGGATGGTGTCGAATTGGTCCCATAAAAATTTTATTCGGCTAGGCCTAGTAGTTTTTATTTTATGAGCATTTTTGTCTGTACTCGATGACTTAATTTCAATGTAGCAAGTAACTTTGATTCACTTCCCGGTAACCGATTGAGCTGAAATTTTGTATACGAATGTAAATTGGATAGCGATGAAACATTATCATGTCATGGAGCTGATCTGATGATGGAATCGGAAGGTGGCCATAGGAACTCAGTAATATATTGACTCAACTTTATCGAGTTTGGGCTCGTTTGATTCGTGTTGAAAAATACACTAAAAAGTATTAAATAAAAATAACTGCGTTAAAAACAACCGACTTCAAAAACGGAAAAGTAAGAAATAAAAAAGATTTGATATTATTAATTACTACATATTATTTTTATGTGCTATTTATTAAATAGGTTTGAAGTCGGTGCCAAACACTAAGCACTTAGTATTAAGCCCATGCACCGACATCAAACCTTTTTAGTAAATAGCACATAAAAATAATATGTAGTAATTAATAATATCAAATCTTTTTTATTTCTTACTTTTCCGTTTTTGAAGTCGGTTGTTTTTATTCATATTTATCAACATTGTTTAAGCTAATGTATCACAAATTGCAGACATTTTCTTCATAACGCTCTACGTATACGTGGAATACCGAATAGCTAGTTAAATCTCATTCATACAAAGAGGAAAGCCATTGTGTACCTAACGTTCATGTGCATTGCAGATTGCTTATATTATTATTTAATACATTGTGAAGATTTGTCTATGATTTCAGAATGAATAACAGCGCTGCTTTACTCTATTTTTATTCTGTTCATTTTCATAAAGGTAAATTTATCGAATATCTTGAATTATAAAAGTTTTAGAATGTTCAGGATGAGATTTTATGTTTTTTTAATTATTCTCATGCGATATAATATTACGGATTTATGGACTGTACGTTATTAAAAAATGCATAGCATGCATTCAGTAAAATAATTTAAATTAATTTTTCATTGCAAGGTATATCGCCTATCTCACAGATAATATAGGTAATACTAAACTAGTAGTAGTAGTAGTAGCCTATCTATAGCAATGGATAGGTACGTAACCTATCTAACGCTGAAATAGTATTTGAAATCGTTCCAGTACGTCCTGAGGTTAGCGCGTTTAAACAAACAAACAAATGTTTCAGCTTTATATTATTAGTACCTAATAGATATAAGTGAAGACACAAATCAAACGGCACCTATAATAATATTATGGCGATATATTATTTTACTCTATGATTATGGCGTTCCATCGGAAAATGAACGTGAATAACGCCATCTTGTGTCTATCGGCTTTACTAAGAAAATGTTTAGTAGATATTTTTGATTGTCTTTTTTCAAATATAATATGTCATAATATTCTTAAACCTTTGTTTTTTTTACTTGCTTACTTTGTTAGTTATTATTAAGTAGTATAGTTTTAACCAAGGTTTTAACCGAAGCAACGACATCTATAGATCTGACACAGAATAAAAAATTAAGGTAAGAGACATCTGTCGGTGAAAAGATGATTTATTTAGTTATTTAATTCGACATGAGATGTCGCTTAAAGGTATTATAAAGTTGCGTTTAATTTCATTACAATTTATTTCCTTGTTTTCAGATGACTCAAAAAATATGAGACAAGAAGTATTATATTTTTAGGCTGTTTGACGTAAGACAAGGAAGTAGATTTAAATTTTGATCATACCTAAACATCTCCGTAGATTTTATTGATTCTCTCAACTCCCGTATGGTCTAGTGGCTAGGATACCTGGCTTTCACCCAGGAGGCTCGGGTTCGATTCCCGGTACGGGAAAATCCTTTTTGCTATTTTATTTTTAAACGTGACTCGATAAAAGGGAGATCGTGGTGATTCACTAATTTTAATCACATGATATTATAAATGTACTTTTTTTTGTTTGAACACATACATTGTCCAGTTGAAATGTTTAGATTTGTTTGATTTGAATGGATACAAACATGAAACATGCCTTGTTTCCTAGCTCTAATAATATATAGCTTTATAGATGTCGTGTTTTTGATGAAAATATATATGTATCTACATATTTCTATATAATATATATATAATATATATCTACATATTTTGTTCACGCATATGCTTACTCATAAGTCAAATGTACAACTTCCTGTTGATACAAGTACCTTTAACGTAACGTCTTTTATAAACTATTGATCTTAAATTAGATGTTGGAAACTTCTTGGAACTTCCTTTCTGAAGGCTTCTGAGGAGCTTCTAAAGGCGGAACGATCCTCATGTAAACTTTTAAGCTGATAAGCTTTTTTGTAAATATTAATCGATACGAAGTACGAACTACAAAATAGTTTACTTTAAAAAAAAAATTCTAAGAAGCGTGGAATACGTCGGATTTATACCATCCTCCGTCGAAAACGCTGCGTTGCATCGAAACGATCCGGGCTCTACTGTAAGTAGCTCTCTTTACCTGAAGGTAGAGCTACAATTTAGATAGTAGACTTTTAATAGACCAATCTCTACCAATAAAATCACATATAAACTTAAACGGCTTTTTCTGTCATCGTGGCAAGGAACTTACACGTGTGTGATCATTATTAGTCATCCAGTAGGCGTACATACATGATACAGAATAAATAGCAAATAATAATAAATTAATACATGATATCATAGCACTTTTACAATAAACTGATGATTTATTATCGAATTACGGTAATGTAACCCTCAGTGATTGAATCATCACAGGCGCTTGCACTTTTAATATAGATCAATAACCACATTAATATAAATTATGATGCGAAATACAGTGATATTATGAAAAATAATACTTCTTGCATAAGATTATTGTTTCTAACGCTAAAGTTTTGAAAACGTTATTTGTTTGAATTTCACACAAATTGATATCATTTAAACATAATATTGGAAACAATAAGTAAACAAGAGGTTACATAAACATTAAACATATTGTAAATAATAAGTAAATTCAGAGGTTTCCATAATATGTTATCTTATTTATAGTAGTCTCAATCACATAGTGACGTGAATTCAGTCCATATAGGTTATTAAGTTGTTCAATTCATGTTTCAATTTGATTCAAAAAATGAATATGATTTTCAGACGTTACGTTTAGTATATTATTTTAAATTCAATTTCCAGTTGCAAATTGATTCCTGTGACTGTATGGTATGTAAGGTACTAAACGTCTATGATCCACAATGGAATGGATTTTCACGTACTTCAGTAGTTTCATTGGTGATAATGAGTGTGATTTTTTTTGTTTTACAGTTAACCTCACCACGGATAGTTACGAAAGTTCTGTACTATTCATAGCGCTGCGTTGGTAATTTTGCCCATTGGTCGGACGCGTGACGGTTGGTATATTTAGTTCGTTCAAAGGTCACGAATTTGTATTTTTCGCGTGTAAATTGCATTCTTCTGAAAGCGAAGGCGGTATGAACGATTGACACTAATTAATTACATGCAACTGCAAGGCTCTTTAGTGTTGTGATAAGTAGGTACATATTTATATATACAAACTTATTTTGTAATTTGTAAAATATAAAATTGAAGTTAATTATATATTTTTCCCTAAGCCTAAAGGACAAAATTACCAAAAAGGTTTCGTTTCCTGTTTATACACTTTTTGATAAGACTGCTTATTTTGTAACACATTTCGATTAAATAATATTTTTTAAAATATTTATTAATAGGTACTCCGAGTAGGTAAATTATATATTATGTACCTACAGCATAAGAATTTGAAATCAATTTAAAATTTTATTGCAAATATAAATAAACGAGGTGCTGGTGGCTCGCCCCGGCTCCGTCTGTGTAAACTTATTTTTTAGCGTAGGCTCAAAACATAATAATATTTTTTTTTCACTTAACTGTAAATTTCCTTCATTAACAAAATAAATCAGATATGACCGTAGCAATTAATTAATATTACTTATAGGTAGGCAATATATCGCCACTTAACATATAGGTCAATGCCGATGGTACTTTTATACAACGTTGATAGTGTAAACCTTCAGTACGTGCAAGATATAAACAAATATCATTGAAAACATCACGGTGCGATAACCTATATTATTTTTAGCCTTTTGATGCGACCTTTATACAAACAAATCAAATGAAAATAATTGCACCTTAAAATAACTCTTTAAATATAAACAAATATAATAAACTTACGAAGATTTACTTCCTCGGTCAATAAATCGGGAAATAAAGAATTAAAATATCAATTATTACTGTTTAATTAAACATGAAGTAATAATGTGATGACAAAGTAGCTTTTAATCAGAATTATACCACGAGATCATGAGTTATATAGCTCTACCACATGTAGAGCTATATAACTTATGGTGTAAGAGCCGCTCTGAAAACGGCTTCAGTTGCCTGTATAATAGTTTCTCAGTGTTATGATTACTTGCTATATGATATTTGCCATAAACATTGATTAATGGAACGTACATTAATGGACGTTAATTGGGAAATCGGGCACGTGACTCAAAACGTGTAAAAGCGGCCCCAGCGTCAATCGATTCGCCAAACCCTACTGGATCTGCCAGTTAGATAACAGTTCCTCTTAAACGTTTCACGATCCTTCGATCAACATACCTCGCGGTATTTATTTTTTAACGGCTGCGAATATACAAGTATAGGATAAAACATTTATTCAGCCAGTCACCGCTCTGAACGCAACGACGCCATTCGTCGCGCGCACGCCGTCTGTTTCCCGCCGCTAATTTAAATCGCGCAACGAAAAGTATCGTTCATTCCATTCATTTATAATCAATTAAATATGCCTAAAAAGAAATAAGTAGTGTATTTAAAAACGTATTGTATTTTATCGCTTCTATTAATTTGGGACATGTGCTAACTGTGACTGCTTTAAATGACTTACGTCCCGCATGATTAGCGCGTTTTCGTCACTGTGATAGTGCATTGTGAAACTCTATAACCTGTGTTTAAACTTTTTTTCAATTTACGTACTGTTTCGTGAAATTCATTTCGCGAAACGCTGTGATAAACTTTCTTTATGATAGGTCCATATATGAAGGTGAGTGAATCATTCAATGTTATCCTTTAGTTTTTATTTATATTAGTCACATTTGCTTATATGTACTTAGTATGTCACTCATCGTCAACATTAGAATTTTAGAACAGGCAACTAGGTCAATGGTTGACTCTACATTGATAGTTACTTTGCGAAACATAGTATTATATATCTATGCTAAATTTAAATTTAATATTTAGCAACGCATATAATTTAGCGCCTTATGCATGTTTTATGTAAATTTTTTTTCACGCTTTGTAAGAATAATAGTCTAAAAAGTAAAAAGCAAGTACCTATTACAATACCTATACAAAACATTTAAATTGCTGAATCTAACGAGAAATCACTAATAGTCGGATTTTAATAATTTATTATATTATAATGAACGCGGAATTCCACGATAAAAATTGTTTGCTACAAGAAAATAAACTTCAGGGTTTTTTGTACAAAAAGACAATGTCAATCCCATCGTATTTAACCAATAGAAAACTTTTTCATAGCAATATTCTATAAACTATCCATTTACAATGTATTGTTAGAACTTCTATATACCAGTGTCAAATACCTAGTAGATTTAGAACGATTCTGTAAAAAATAATTTTTGCTCTACTTTAACGTACCTAGTTAACGGTCACAATATTTTCGCGCAAGAAAGTTACCATACTGTATTTTTAGAGTAACGTTAGCATGAACGACATTTGACACTATTCCATACATCTAACCTAAAACTGTGTCGATAATGTTATTGATTATAATTATTTGCACACCTGGTCCTTTCATATTATTATACGTTATACAGTTAGTTACTAACGTACGATAAATTAGAACAAATAAACAAGTTAAATAGACCTTACTCTATGACGTCACATAACTTTAGCCATATTTTTCAAGGATTTTCGTGTACTTTACTTGACGTCCGATTTTCATTGCATTGTTAAATAATCGACTACGTACATAGATATTTGTCCTAACTGGTTTCAATAATTGTCCATTATTTTTAACATACTTATTTAAGTTTGATAAGTAGGTATATACTTTAATATGTAATCATCATTGAGAATTTAAACAAAACACAAACTTCTTCGATAATTTCTTTGTGTTTGTATATTTTATAAATATTTAAGTATACATTATAAATAAAATTGACCGTTATTGCGATTAGATACGTACTTACGAAATAATCACAATCGTTATGTGACACGATACGCCACTTGAAACATATAATAACTACAATTTTACTTGTTGAACGAGCATTTGGATATAACCATTAGTTTTAGTTCTAAATAATATATTCAAAAGTATACTCAAGGTAGCGTGTTGTCACCAATCCTTTTCTCAATATTTATTGACTCAATTTCCTCAAATTTAACTTCTCCCTACCATATGTATGCAGATGATTTGCAAATTTACTCACATACAGCCATCTCGGGAATTTCAGAAGCTATACAACAAACAAATGCTGATTTAGACACTATCTCTACCTGGTCCCACAATTTCGGTCTCACTGTTAACCCGTCTAAGACTCAAGCTATCATAATTGGTAGCCGTAAAATGACTGCCAAGCTAGACTGGAACAGCTTTCCAAAGCTTATTGTTGGTGGATCGCACATTCCATTCAGCGAGTCTGTCAAAAATCTCGGGCTCCATCTTGATAAGAACTTGTCTTGGAATGTGCAAATAGAGACATTACGGAAAAAAATGTATGGCGCTGTAGGTTCCATTCGTCGAATCCGTAATTTTCTGCCCATTCCTACAAGAGTAACGCTTGCTGAGACTTTACTCCTTCCTATCCTGGATTATGCTGACATTTCCTACCCTGACCTCTCCGAACAACAACTTGACTCCCTTGAGCGACTCCAAAACGTATGTATACGCTACGTATTTGGACTGCGCAAATATGACCATGTGTCCGAATTCCGAGCCAAGCTCAAGTGGCCTCCCATCCGCGTCCGCCGGAATGCTCATATTCTGCATTTATTGTACAAAATTCTATTTGATCCCAAAACCCCTTTTTACCTTAAACAAAATTTCAAATTCCTGGGTGAAAATAGCCTTACTCTCCGTTCCTCTAATCTACTCACCTTAAGTATCCCTTCCCATAGATCCAATTTCTTCCATTCTTCCTTCACTGTGTCTGCAATCAACCTCTGGAACTCTATTCCAGAATCGATAAGACGTGCTCAGTCAATAAATGTATTCAAGAATGCATTAAAGCAATATTTATCGCAACCAGGTTCGTAACATATTATAATATATCTACTTTATTTATTTGAATTTATTCCTTGCCTATAATTTATATATGTAGTTCCATATGTATGTTGATGTTCCTCTTTAAGTTCGTATGTGTATTTGTGTAATATATATGAATGTATGTATTTATTTACGTATTTATATGTGTATGTATGTATATATATTTGTTTTTAGTTATTACTTAATATGTATTTATTTATTTACATATGTATTATTTATGACATATTTATTTATTATTAATTTTATTCAATTTTAAAGCATACTATGTATCCAAAATGTATTGCACCACCACCATAAAATATGTAATCCTTTTGGTTTTTCGGGTTGTCTGGCAGAAATCGCTTACAGCGATAAGACCGCCCTCTGTACATAATATTATAACTTGTATGATTCTTTTTTGTTATCTTGTATTTTTGTGTGCAATAAAGAATTTTTCATTCATTCATTCATTCATTCAAAAGTATACAATATAATGGTACAAAAATTTACAATACAAAATAATATCGTAATTGTCAATTTTTAGTGTTGAACAATGATATATAATTAAAGAAGTTCCATCATAAATCCACCATGTTTCTATCATTCTAATGCTAATTTTCTAATTAAAATATTTTGTAATAAATATTCATCTAAGATTTGATTTATATCGATTCTTCCAATTTTTACATAATTCTCAACATATAGGCATCTTTATATTACCCAACATTTAATAAAACATTCATTAAATAAACGAAGGGAACTTAAATTCTACGAGTAAATCTGTAATTGAAACATCAGTCAACGTACATAAACGTTTTCTTTCTTTCTTTCTTAATAAATAACTCTCTATTAAATTTGTTCTCTTGTACCATAAATATTTGTTTCATAAGCACGTCCATCTGTGATTATCATATTAATTGCAGACAAAAATGTATTGGAAATCTTTATATACAGTCGTTAAATAAATACAAAATGTGATGGCGCAAAATGTTACAGCCATCGCGTCATTTGGCCTGTATATGGTACGGGAGCTAGCAACGTTTAAAAAAAAGTCATATTTTTAGTATAGTTGGGTTTTTGATATACTGTTTCTATTGCTATTTCGGTTAGAGTCCGGGCTGTCTGGCTGGCCGCAGTGGTTGCGTTTATTAGTGCGCATCTTATCTGCACAGGAAAATATCCTTAATTTAAAGTCATTTTTTTACGCGTAATTTTTAATCTTTTGCCTTTAGATAGATCCATTAGACATACATTTTTTATTGCAAGACGTTTTTTTCGTTGTTAAATAGGTGCCAGACGCAATTTTTATTTCAAAATAACTAAAATGTCATCGAAATAAATGAAATTACATCAACATGAGTCCGCTTAAAAGGTAAGTAATAACTTTATTATTTATATTATATTATCCTTTTTTAATACTTATATTGAATAATTAGTAAACTAATATTTTTAATAGATGGTTTCATATTTATTACACTTTTGGGTATAAATATGAATTTGATGATATTTGTATTTTCTAGTGTTTGATTTTACGCGAGCATTATACATTTTGAAATTAAAGACTTGAGAAAATAATACAATGAATAAATCGCGTTTAAAATCCGTTAAAAAGTCTTTAATTTCTTGATGATATTTGGTTTTTATCAAGCTTACATTCGTCCGTCCTATTTGAGGTTCGTTGGGAAAAGGAGGCGATACGGTAGATTGTTGCAAAAAAACTGTAAATAGTAAAATGAATATTATATATAGTATAAGTAACACAGTGATTACTTATCCTTCACTGGGACTCATGTTGATGGAATTTCACTTATTTCGATGATATTTTAATTATTTTGAAATAAAAATTGCGTCTGGCACCTATTTAACAACGAAAAAAACGTCTTGCAATAAAAAATGTATGTCTAATGGATCTATCTAAAGGCAAAAGATTAAAAATTACGCGTAAAAAAATGACTTTAAATTAAGGATATTTTCCTGTGCAGATAAGATGCGCACTATTAAACGCAACCACTGCGGCCAGCCAGACAGCCCGGACTGTAACCGAAATAGCAAGAGGAACAGCATATCAAAGAACCAACTATACTAAAATGCTCACTTGTCAACGTTGCTACCTCCTATACGAATACGGTATTGTTTGACACTTTATTACAATGTTAAATAAATTAGTAATCTATTTTAGACTCTACATCGATATAAATAAAGTATTAAATACAATATTTTATGATACCCACATAATTTGTGGTGCTCGTTGTGGTAACGTACGATAAAAAATTTGTTGCTCTTATCGTGCGGTCGTGAAACGACTACATATTTGTTAATCTTAATTAATAGACTTTTAATTCAGTACGAAATAAATAGGAATGATTTAGTAGCTATAGGACTATCTTATATTTAGAGGTAGAACAAAAGTTACATTTTAGGAATTGGATTTCATTCGACAATGGCTTTTTTCTCAAATATTTTGTGTTATCACACCTACAAAAAATAGATAATCACATCGAAGTATATAACTGTATCACTGAGACCAGAGTTAAGTTTATCATTAATTGTGTACGATTATTTTTTGCACAAATACGTCAATCATCGGGCGATCAATATGATTATTAAATAATAACTGGCTGTGAGTGGAAATAAATGACATTTAAAATCTCGTTTTGCTGCGCTATATCATGTACAAATAAAAAAATGTTTAAAATTTTCAACTGGCAATTCTTTAAAAAAAAATGGTAATGTAAATTTATAGGTATTGGAATATTCGAATGACTTTGTTCACAAAACTTGACGTCAATTAATATTTGAAGTTTGAACTTTACACAAGGTAGAGAAAAAATAACAAAAGAACACCTTGTATGTACCATTACCATTGTGTATTTTCTTAGAGCAGTATATAATCAATAAATCACCATGATTAAGGTCATTTTGTCACTTGCTTTCGGCAAAATACTAATTACCTTTTTCGGCTCTACCTCTCTATACTTAATATTATTTCACAAATACCAATTACCGAGGTGAATATACAAATTGTATAAATAATATCACTATAATATGTAAAAACTATTATCAAAAACATTTTTTATCAACTACAATAGTTGAGACTTGGTAAAAGCGAAACTTGAGCATTTACTTTTTAATACTTTTTACTGTTATTACTTACATAATACTGAAATTATGACTTTCTCTTTTGTGTTCCAATCTCTTTATTCGTTGTTAACAATTATTTGCGTTTTGAAGTCCCGTGTCCCCTAGTGGGGTAAGGGGCAGATGCATTATGCATACATCTGTTTCACTGATCCACTTCCTTTAGGGACAAGTAGGTGATCAGCCTACTGTGTTCTGCCAGACCGAGAAATTTTTTTTTCTTCGTCTCCATCGGGAATCGAACCCAGGACCCCTCGGTTCTACGCTCACGCGTCAACCACTGTACCAAGGAGGCGGTCAAATTATATTAATTATTTGGGTTTCCGTAACTCTAATGCATAAAATATTCTCAAATAATGGGGAATTATTGATGATTCATTTTAAATAAGTATGTTTGAGCATTGAGCACATAATATTTTATATACATATTTGCTAGAAATCCTTTCAGTCATTTCCTCATAGGTACTTTGACATAGAGTTGGCTAAGCTGCATGTTCAAAGCATTTTCTTATAGATTATACAATAAGGGTTATAAGTTAAGATTTAAAATATTTTGCAATTCACGGCATTAAAATATCTTATAACTCTGTTATACTAAATTCAAATATTACCGACTCATGAAGGCCATCGTTATCTCAACCCTTAAGTAGCTCGAATAGATAAATGCTATGATGTTAAAAAAATTGCCAGATACACTCAGTACAATTACGTATATTGTTTATGTCTAGGTAGTGTAATTATAGTGTAGATAGAGAATTTGAAAATTATAAATGAAATATAATTATAAATACATAATAATAAAAAAAATATTAAATCACGAACATTTTTGTGTTCTAAGTTTACGTCGTACTTAATAAAAAAGATCAGAAAATTTATCATAATTTTGAAAGTGCATGTTTTATTATTTTTCAACCTTTATCACACAGAGTTATTGTTTGAATAAATGGTATTGATATTGTTACAGATTTGTTGTGATTTTATTTTATATTTTTCAATAATTATAATTACTGAAATGGTTTGTAGAGACCAATTTCCATGACCCAACCTGAATTAATTAACCGGTGTTGCAACGACATAAATAAATATCTTGCAATTAATAAATAATGAATTTAACACAATTATTATTCTCAAGAAATTACACAAACTTATCGAATCATAATTATTTATATAGGAGTAATGGAAATACTTTGACTTCGATATCAGTTTAATTTATTTATGATTTCCGCAACATATCATTCATGTTTTCAAATCGATAAGAATATAAACTACTAGCGGTCCGCCTCGGCTTCGCCCTGGTACATATTTCGCAATAAAAGGTAAAGGCCTATGTTCTTTCTCAGGGTCTAAATATTGTCTGTTTATTATATTTTTTATAATTTCATCAAAATCAGTCCAGTAGTTTATGCGTGAAAACCATACATACACATACATACATAATTACAAACCTTTCCTTTTTATAATATTAGTATAGATACTCTTAGGAAACTATAGGTACATGTATGAAAATAAAATGTAACGGAATTTATTATGACTCTGTAGCCCCTAAGGCGTTGGATTTGTTCCCTGCTGAATTGAGTGTAACTGGGCCGTATATAATTACCAAGCAAAATCCCGGTATTATAACCGGGTTATGAAAATATTATTGGCCAACGATATTTTCAGTGTCTGTAATGATACATTCATAAAATATTCTTTTATTTATAAGAATTAGTGTAAATAGCGATACTTTTCATTATAAACCTAGATATCAAACGTAAAGTTTGTTCTCATTTTCTGTAGTACATCATTTATTTTAAAATTTCCAGGCCTCATTGTATTTCTAATTTCTAAGATTAAGAAGACGACGCCATTCAGGTCATTTTAATTCATTGTACTCATTTCACTTGTTTAGCAGACTCTACATTTCCTTCGTATTTATAATGTTATCATGTAATGAAGTAAATTGAATGTAAAGACCATTCACCTAGCAACACAGCATGGAAATGTACAATTTAATCATTGGCAAAGAAACCTTACACCAACGTGGATAGTTGACACACTACCAAGCTTATCAATGGGAAACTTTTTCAGCTTACGCGTTGATATTACCGTGAAAGAGGTTTTAAAACGATTTTTAAGGAAAGAGATTTGTAAGGATTTTGCAGACTTATTTCACAATTTTTATGGAAACACAATTTAGGTTTGCAAATTATACTTAACATTATACTTAACCTAGTACTATGCTTGGAATGGATAACTTCAGCGTGTCGCGTGTACCTACTGGCAGATATAAATTAATCGTTGAATAACATACATTGTATGCCTGTTGTTATTTTTCATCTTGTAATATTAAACGTAGCGTATATAATTGCTTGTATTCCTGCATAAAATATGGCAATACAAATAACTGAAACATCAATAAAACAATAAATTTTGATAACAAATGTGCAGTTATAATTCAAGAGTGTTTATCCACTTCATGTTTACTTTATTTCATTTATTTTGAATGGACTATAAGAAACCACGTAGTAAGTAAGCAATGACATCATACAAAATAATTGCGCCATTGCATAAAATTCTGTTGCTTTTGTATATTTCGTTGAATTATATTGTTTGTATCAACCACATTTCCATTTTTATTATTTACGACCATAAATAAGTTTTACTTCGTGATATTAACTTCTAATTCCAAGAAACGATCATGACATCAGGCTCTCGCAACATTGGCATCGAATCGTGAAAATTCTGTGAGGTTCCTTGAACGAGACGCACGAAAAAGTAAATACCTTGAGATCCATCCAAAGGTTAAGAAATTTACGCTGCAGTTTACAACTTAAAAATAATGTCTTCAGTTGTGACTTGTGAGTATAGTTGAATCAACTGCTTTCACAAATGTTGATGTTTCTGATAATACTGAATATCTTTTCCAAAAAGACTGGTTTGTGTTCACTTTGTCATGATTATTTATCTTGAAGCAGCGGTGAATGAACGATGGGCCAATGTACTGGTTCCTTTATGAAATTATTCCGCATGTTCGCCCCGGAAGCTCTGAATTCGGTTAGAATGTCAACTAATTTTATTTATAACGTACTACAATAAGTTCTTAATTTAGCTCACATTGATAAATTTTTTCGTCTCCATTTATTCATATACTTTTCCAACTCCATCCGTTTTTTATCGATGTAGGTGCGGTAAAACTATATAAAAGTAAATGTAACCTTCCTCATTACCTAGATCTAGAATGATTATCTCCAAACCTCGATATAGATCTAAATGATTTTGATGGAGATTATATAGATAATAAGGCAATTTTGCCAATAAACAGCAATTTTAATCTTCATCACGTACCTACCCATTCTTTCGACTTTACCAATAACATTGTCAACTAGATCTTAACATTCGAATGTTGAATCAAACGCCCAAATAAGAGCACGTAAGAGACTCCGTTATAAGTGTTTGTGTGCCAAATGCAAAGTTTTTTGTGCTCGTTTATAATGGAAACCTTTATTAGATATAGAATTTGAAAATGATTTGGTACGAAACAAATGTCGTTGACCGCACGTATCAATGGCGGGTAAAGTTATTATTAGTGTTAATACAATTTGCCACCACGTGAGACTTTTATAAACAAAGGGAAGTTATTGCACGTGTAAAATGTAACAATTATAAAACTTTATCGATTCTGTTATAAAGTATTGACCGCATAATGGCGGTTGATAAAAATTATGTAGCATATAACATTAAATAAGTGTAATGGTATTGTAGATTACTCGGAAACGTCATTAAATGTGCAATAAGTAATTTAATAACAGCATTAATTAGGTGCTTCTGATAAAATCAAGTGGTTTCAAGAATAGCTTGTTTAAATAAATCATATTGTTTGGTGCGCACGATGAAGTCCACATGAGTGTGGATTTCACAGACTGATAGCTATGTTAATGCAATAATAATAGATAATTACATCCTCATATTATCAAAGGATATAGTTAAAACGCAACTTAGTAAACACGGATAAAATGTATCGAATATTTTAAACTGGATATTCTATTGATTCATGCTTAAAGGACCTTTGGTCGACCTACAACCCTTTTAAATATTTTCCTGAATAAAAACATACATTTGTGTCCTCAGTGCACACACTGCACCCACGTTGGTTTCCAATCTTTAATTTTTATCAAATAGATATCGTTCTAACGACGCAATATTGCATTTTGTTATTATTTACGTTATCGTGGGTTATTTTCAGGAATTGTATCCACTCGTTAACCGATTGCTTTAGCCACTTCATATTGCGATTTGAGATAAATATCTGATACTTTTATAGATAGGATTATCTTATGGTTTATTACATATTTTTGTTTACTTCGATATTTATTGTGATAATATTATATCAAAACAATCTTTCTATTCTTCAAAAACATGTTTTTAGGGCCTCTCATTGTATATAATTTAAAATATATAGCCACTTGATTACTTACCATAAATCACACAGTAGAAGTTACAACTTTGTTTGGTTTGAAATTTATGATTTACGAATACTCATCAATAGTTTTAACTACCAGACGATGATGTATTGAACCGGTCGTAATTTTATTATTATTGTAATTGCATTATTTAAAATATATTTATTGTAATTTACTCTATTCATCGAATATTCTAAAATTAATCATTTGAATATTCAATATTCATCGAATATTCAAATTACGAATAACTTTGATATTCGTTTCAATTAAAGTTAAAATAAATAAGACGAGGGAAACGGAGCCTGTCGTCTATTAAATATTATTTGCCCTTTGGTATGATTGAGCAATCAAAACAAATATTTCCGTCATACGCGCATTATATCATAGCAGTATTTATTCGATCAATGTTAGCAAATTGGAATTTACGTGGACTCCAATCACCGTTTTACCCGTCGACCTCGAGTTCCCTGCTTGTTTACTGCAACGAAATGCCTGCAAATGCAGCATAATATTAAACAGCATTGTTTCTGGCGCCGACTAGACACGAATAGAAGCCTACTTACGTTGTTCTAAATAATAATTATCAACCCGCCACCGTGGCGCTTATTTTTTCCATGGAAGCAAAAATGTTGATAATCGTTATAAATTATAGAATAACAAATACTAATAAAGAGTTAAGACTGGTTAATAGATTGCCTGGCGATAAAAAAAACGTTGTTTGTATGTTTTCTTTATGTATCTTTGTTTGTTATTAACATACAGAAGAACAAATATATTTGAGAAAATGAAGTAGATTTGGAGTGTAAACGTACACACTACGCAAAGCCATTTATGAGGTTATCGACTTGGTTGGACGCCGAATCATTGTTAAATTGAATATAAAAAATATCGTACTATCGACACAAGTTCTTTTTAACTATTCCCAAATAGCCTTGGTTGTTGCAAAAAGTGATTCCCTTTTTATACGCACTCTAGATTGTTGCTTGTATATTAGCGAATGGGTAGAGTTCTTCTTTGCTGGCTGGGTAGTAATAATCCCACAAAAAGGCACGATACGAATAGGTTTATCTAACTTTTGTGCTCAGTTGAAGAATTGTTATTTGAAATTGCCAATTAGCTCCTAATTACTGCATATAGAGTACAGAGTCACTGATTGGATCAAAATTGAGCCTAATTTGATTTTAAAATGGCTAGTTTCCTATACGGAATACATTTTTTGAATACTCTTGCAAAAAGTTGTATATTGTATACTTACCTTTCGATTATGTAGGTATAAAGAAAAAACGAAACAATTAATATGAAGAAATCATGCCTAGTAACGTCAGTAACGTATTATACCTACCTAGTTGCTGTTATTTTTTTGTAACTTGAAACTTCGCCGGTCAATCGCTAAGATAACTACAAAAATATTAGACATTGAAACATCAATTTCGTATCTGAAATTAAATTCGAACATATTAACTGAGCATTGACCCATATTTATGAACGGGACAGTTGGCAGATACAAGCCGCTACTAAAATATAGAGTACGAGCGAACAAGAGGCAAATTATCGACTTCATATGGAATAAAATCAGTTTGTATAAATAAGCTTTCATATATTATTATAAACTAGCTTTCCACCCGCGGCATCGCCCGCGCAGTCAAAGAAAAACCCGCATAGTTCCCGTTCCCGTGGGATTTCCGGGATAAAACCTATCCTATGTCCTTTTTCGGGTATATATCTCTATACCAAATTTCTCGCAAATTGGTTCAGTAGTTAAGGCTTGATTGAGTAACAGACAGACAGACAGAGTTACTTTCGCATTTATAATATTAGTATGGATTATAATATATAATAATGAATTCCAATTACAATATTTCCCTATCTGCTCTACTCTAATATTTTCCTTGTTGTTTAGAAAATTACCCGAGTTATTAAGGATGTTGTTCATTTAATATTCCGTAATAACAGCTTATTCAAAAAATTATTTGAATCAATAAACAATGTTATTAATTTTGAAATAGGATTCAATAATTAAATGACTTACTAGAAAATATTTGGGTGAGCTGTTATACCATTGCTCACGAATTTATCTCTTGTCACTATGCGCTTCAGATATTTATGGCAAGTTTCAGTTCTGGGTATCATTATAGAATGTAATTATGTAATTTATATTGTGCAATATTAACTGTTCTAGGAGTCACGTGTTCTATGCAATTATTGTGAATGTAATCATAATTTCAGACAAGGTACAGTATCTTTATAGTTTACACGTGCCGTCTTGACATACATTTTTCATATGCGAAAATCTTGCGAAAGCAAACTACCGCCTTTTTTGTGCACGATTAAGGAGTTTTCAGTTATTTATATCCTGGAACAAACATTAATAAAATAAATATTAACGATGCATTTCACGTATCGTATTAGATTTGACATTAAACTTATTTAAGGACAGGTTTTATACCTTTGCCTAATGTATGTCTCAATAACTAGCCACTTATGAGTCATTAAGCATTTGCTAACTGTATTTTAAAATAAGGTAATAAAATATACAAAGTCATAACTAAACGACTATTTAAACGCTTCCTCTACATCATTTTGTTTATCTTAAATAATTGCTCACTACCGTGGTAAATAAAGCAAGCAATATAACAATGCTATAGCTGAAATATATTTTTGAGACGTCTGTCTTGATCCAATTACCTATCGCTATATAAAATGATATTTAAGAACAACAGACTTTCCTTGCTAAAACAATTTTGATAAAAATCAGACGGATTGCACAAAGATGCAATTATTGTAAGAGTTAATAAAACGAAAACTTCATTTTCAACGATTATAATCTCTGTATTGCGAAATTTGTAGATTTAATTAGTGAATTCAAAGTGCCGTTTTCCGTATGTAATGAGCAAAGAGAATACATTAGAAAGGCACTTTCGATAGATTTACCGGTGTGTTTCCTAAGAAATACCTATCTATGTGATTGGTTTAAGTTAATTAGATTTGAGTTTAAATAATATTAAGGAATGCGAAGTAAAATTTTATCGAACATGTGCCTAGTTACCATTAGGTATAAATAATTATTATGAAAAGGAAAATCATAAATTACATTTTCATATCATTCATACTGTACAAATTCCTGATTCTAATGAACATTAAATCTAACATGTTCTTTCTTTTGTTTCAGTGTCAACATTTTTACCCCAAACATTATGATTTACAAATGGATATTATGATAAGAGTGAAGTGTTGTCAAGAAACTAAAAATCCGAAGTGACCAAGTGGTGCGGTTGTCTGTTTTGCTACGTTCCGTTTCTGAATCTTTTGTCCATTCAATTCTTCAATATGTCCGATAAAACGACGTCGTCCGTCGGCCCGAGGAGTTTCGAGACGATATCTGAGGAGGACGGTGAATCGCCGTGGGAGAAACTGTTGGGTGATGTGAACGCTGCTGTCCCTACGATAATAACGACGAACGCGTCGAACGGGACGATGGCCCCGAGCGCCGGGGACGCGTCCCCGCCGCGCCTGGACGTCGAGTCCAACAAGCTGACGCGCTCCAAGAGCCTCAACCAGCGCCGGAACAGCAGCGGCCTCCTCAGCACCTTCCCGCGGCAGCTCCGCCTGTCCCTCCGCGGCGTTCGCAGCGAACCTTCCAGTGTCAAGGATGTACCCACTACTAGAAACGAGAGTGCCCTAAACCTTCTTCTTAAGTAAGTAAATTATCCTTTTTGCTAAATACAATCATTTTTACTGTGGAATCATCTACAATTCTACACCATAATATACAGAATCATTTATAGTAATTATAAATATCTAGATAATATACTGACGTTACTTAATGATCAAAGTTTGATAAAATCAGCATATAGGTAGATATAATCATAAAATGAATATTATATACATAATTTTAATAATTAGCGTTGGCATACAAAACAAGTCTGAAAATCCTTCACGAGTGCCAACGCGTGCTTCACAATATCATTTAAGAATTCTCATTTAAAGAGATATAAGGGTCAAGAGCAATGGCGCCCGCATGGCTTCAATGCGGTCGCCATGGTTTATTGCTAACTTATCGACCAAGCACTTTAAATTATAAGCTATAACTACATCTAGGTTAACTGTTCGTGCTAATAAGGGTCCTATTAGGTTTCATTCGCAATAAACTTGATATTTTAGCAACATCGATAACTTCGCTCGTAACATATTAGGTTCTTCCGTCTGTAGAACGTCTAGTGCGAATACCAGTCGACTTTCTAGGTATATGTAAATGATGCCGGAGGAAACGGATGTCCTCCTTTTTAGCTGCAGGTAATGATCAACAGGAAACCTGTCGCCGCTGTAGACGCCACCAAAACAATGCTACTCTGGCAATGAAATCACGCGTATGCAGCCTTTCAATCTGCACTCAGGGTTAATTTATTGCATTTTTCCGGTTCGTCTTTACATATTAAATATACTCGTAAAATGTCATAAAAGAAATCTGCAT
Source organism: Colias croceus (assembly GCF_905220415.1). NCBI lineage: Eukaryota > Metazoa > Arthropoda > Insecta > Lepidoptera > Pieridae > Colias > Colias croceus. The sequence goes on from NC_059547.1 coordinate 4,590,582, forward strand.
GAGCTCAATGTTGTTTTAGAGGAAGTTCGATAAGGTTCTAATATAAGGATCTTATGTGAAACGAGCTTATAATTCAGTGATTTCATCTAAAATATTGGCAAGCGAACGTTAACTGTCCGTTGTTATTTTTGGATGTGTGTCAGAATTGTTTGTCTACGGATACATATAAGACTGGAAGCGCTAGATGATACCACACAGTTGAAACCGTTATAATTTTCAAGATATATTGGATTACGCAGGATGGATTTCATAAATAATAGCTGTATTGCTGCGAAGCCCATTAGTGAAGATAACCAAAATCAACGGAACTTTCACGTGTTAATGCGGAGAAATCTGCAAATATTGGCTCCACTCACAGAAAGCGTGGAGCATGTGCGAATTTTTTAATAAGCAGTTCAAATTCTGTCTGCGTCTCTACCAAGAACGTCGCGAGGCCGCTCACTTCCTCCACTAAACAATATGATATTAACGTATGTGGTTATATCACGTGCCGCTATAACTCGAACATTTGCAATGCATGCAATTGAGGTTCGCCCCGTTTCCTGACGTACCTTATCACCAGGGACGTATTAATAATGTACCCATGCAACGAACGTTTTTTAACTTTTGATTCAAAAACCGTCTTTATGCGGAAAATCAAAAAGATGCTTTTAGATTTGAACATTTAAACAATAACTGTTGTGGTTTTACGTTCGATAAAACCGTTAGGTAAACTGTTCATGTGTGCATTTCTGTAAAATATATACCTTTCACATAATTTGCGAAGATGCCATCTTTGGTATCAGTAAAAAAGAAAACATTATCAAGTAACTTAACAAAAAACCAATAAAAAAAGTAGACGTTTTGCCACGTGACAACACAATTTTTATTTTTGGGTGTCTATTGAATCTTGACAATCAAATTCAATCTTGGCTTCAAGTCTCAATATATAATTAATTAAGTATTGCAATTAATCGGGATAAAACCAAAAGTTTAAAATAATAATTAGCTCTACAATTTACACATTTGTTGGATAACATTTATAAATTTATAAAATCATTAATTAGGATAACATTTTCATTTTATTTGAAAGATAACTGAAAGTGCCCTTCATTTCTTAAAATTCATGTAGTTAAAAGCAGCGTTTTTTATTATAATCCATTTCAATGTTACCTACCTAAAATGTAACTACTAGTTCTATACATATAGATAAATAATAGATGACACCGTTTTTAGAAATTTCAGATGAATAATTGCACTAAAAACAACTGTTTTACGAATGTTTTAGAAAAAAATAGACATTCACGTGGTGCTTTTCCAATTTACCGAATTACTCAGACATTGTTTTAGCCTTGTAAATGTTATTAGATACGCTTTATGTATTTCTATGCGTAACAAATTGATTTTTATACTGTGAATTGGAAAATTTCCTTGTAACTATTATTTTCATGATGTGCAAGTAAAAACATTCAAGGTGCCTTTTATGATGCTGATATTTGGGATAATAAATATTTATTTAACTAAGTGAATATCAATAAGATTTTGTAGTTAGATAGATACACGCTCTAGGTGACTGCATAGTGCATAGGTCATATAGAATTATTGGTAGCCTAACTTCATTTACATACTGGTTACTGGTTACTTGGCTTAAGCGCTATGTTTTATTTAAAATGATATGTTCGGATTTGAATTAATTTCAATATTTTTTATGTAACACATAAAATGCAACTGATTAGGGCAAAAATAACAAAAAAAACTATTTATATTTACGAAAAGATTGATATTTTTATATTTTTTTAATTTGTATGTGTATTTTGAAGACGTAGTGTAGGTAGGGTGTGGGTGTGTGTGTGTGTGTGTGTGTGTGTTTGTATGTGCGTATGTATGTGTGAATAATGTGAGAGTTCATTATGAGGTTTATTATATTTTCAATACATTCCAATGTCGTTTTTAACAAATAAAATAAAGTTTATAGAGACAGTAAGAAAAAAAAATCACATTTTAAATTAATTATTATAAGTAAGTCAATAAAATTAAAGAAAATTAATTTTTTTCCTTTATTATATATTTGATGTTTGTTTAATAATCGAGTGGTAAAAGCCATTCTTTTAGCTTTTGTATCATTTTATAATTAGTGAGAGCAAAAGCATTTTTAATATATAAACTGAAACGATTATAGAGGATGGGTGCTAGGTAATAAGACTGCCTTTGTGCAAAGCGAGTCTTAGTGTAAGGTACAGGTACACTATAGTTTCTTTTAGTATTCAAGGGATTATTATTTTTCGGTACCTCTAGGCGGTGAAACCGTTTAATTAATTGAAGTACAAAAATCTTACGAACACTTAAGAGATTAGCCCTCTTGAATAGCATCGAGGTTGGAAATTGGAACGGTAATTTGAGCGAGACTTTGAGTAGAGCTCTAAGCGCGCGTTCTACATGTATCATATAAGTTTTAGCAGCTCCACCCCAGTTAACAATACAGTATGAGATCACACATTCACCCAGTGCTTTGTATGTTCGAATAATTAACTCTTGGTTTGCAATGTCTCTTAGGGTTTTAAAAATAACTATAAGTTGTCTGAGCCTGCTCGATGTGCTAATAATTTGTTCTTTCCAGTTTAGTTTCTCATCGACCCAGATACCCAGGTATTTCATCTTGTCGGTCCTATTCAGTATTGGGCAAGAGCATACGCTAGTTTTGTTGTACCGGTTACATGGAAAGATATGTAATTTGACATTGATATTCCCTTTTGGCTGCGTAGAAGAGGTTTTGCTAAAGCAAATGTATTTAGTTTTGCCCGTATATAATATAAAAGTATATACCTAGCACCTAGCACGCACCTATTATTTATACTATATGACATTTTTATAATTTTAGGAAAAATGTAAATTACATTAATCTGCAGAAAATGCGAGCCACACCTAAATTTAAAGTGCCAATCGCTCGCATATTGAAATAATGAATTCACGTGAAAAATATTTAAATACGTCCGTCCTGTGGGTGGCCGAATATAAATCTATTAACAATAGCTTTTTATCAATGTGAATTATTTTATCTGTTGAGTTCATAGCACCAAACCGGTTGAGAATAATTATTATGTAAGGTTGATTCATGGTCACGGACCTTATGTATAAGTAATACGTGTGCTAATTACATCATAGCCCTTTAAAAATTTACGGTTTGCCGGATTGAAGAGTTGATAACGTGTCATAGTTACAATATTAATGTTAAATAAAATACGTATATGTCTAAAACATTAATTATCATTAAACGTGACTTTTTCTAGATAGCATATTTTTATAACATTGACGTTAAATAAAAGCAAGAATTGATATTTAATTGAACTATTGACAATCACGGTGAGTGCCGATAGAAGTGAAAACTGATAATTTCTATTTCATAACATAAACATTCGAGTTCGAGTTACCATAAGATTTTCCCATAGCAAAAAATGATCAACGCAGCTAAAGTTTTTCCTTCAACTATCCAATTGAAATTAGTTTAAAAATGTTATTTATAGAATATGAGCTCTGTTTTTTTAGTATGTAGAATACTTTATGGCTAATTAATTACAAATTGTATACGGAAGGACCAACTTATTTTATATTTTTTTTTTATGTTTACGTTAAAAAAATATTTCCTTATAATGAAGTGTTTTCATAGTACACAGTAGGTACTTATCTATCGTAAGTGTCTACTTTTAGTGGTTAGATAATGTTCATAGTTCATACATTCCAAAGCAGATGAAATAAATTAAAAACCAAATTTTAGTAACCCAATTCTAAGAATATTGGAATCTTGAAAAGGGAAAATCCCATAAATATGTGAAACGTCTTTAGTAAGGTAAAAAATTGAATGCGTCATTGGATGAACGGGCATTCTAATGACAGCGACTGAATATTTTTAAATTAAATACAGCTGTTTATCGCCTGGTAAATGTCAGCCATTGCTAATGATTAATATTTAACAAAAAGGTATAAGTTTCCAAGTATTGAAACGGTTAAACCTTATAGTCGGCATCTTGTACTTAAATAGGTACTGAATATCATAATAGTCATCAAAAATGCTGACTTAATGATCTTACGATTATTATGATAATAATAGTAGGTACTTACTTGTTTTATAAAAAAAAAACTAACCTTACTTCTAAGAAAATTCAAAGTAATCATAATTCTGTATAATGCAAAAATGTACCTATACTTATCTAACTACCTACTTATGTACCTAAAACTATCGTTTGATAATATTTATGAGTAATTCTCCTTGAACTATGGACTGTTAAACAGAATCATTAAATGAAATCTTATTAGAATGAGGTATTGAATATACTATTCAATAATAATTGAATGCGTGGCTAAATTGTTTTCATGATAAAACTGGCTTCAATTAATGTTCAAGAAATTGAAATCAGAGCCATCTAGTATTGAGTAGCCAAATTTATGTAACCTATATGTTTCATATTACGGAAGCCTGAAAGACGTCCACGTTGATACTATAATATTATTTAAAGATACGTAGATATTTTTGTCATGCCGCTGAATTAATACAATTTGGCAACGGTTTCATGAGAACGAAGTTCACTAGTCGCTACACGTAGAGTCATCATGACTTCAAAGATAAATCTTTAGTTTAACAAACATAGACCTCGGAATGTCGTTTTTAAGAAGCTGTAATAGTTACTGTTTAAATCACATCTATAATCAGAACAATACCTCATTCCTTCCATTATATTCCTTACGGTTTCAACGTAAAAACCTTTCTCATTATACGTAAACTACGTCATCAGAAACGAATCGATTATTATTAATTCAGCAGGCTGTTCCGTATATCTTACGATGACTCATAATATAGTGACTGGTATATTTTTGGAATGGATCAGTATACATAGACATAGTTATACATACACTTAAGTCGGTTACCAAAAATGTTTTTTCCCCTACGTAGAGATGTGATGCAAGATGTTTCCTTTTATATTTCAGTAATCGTTTAAATGAATATAAGCTTTGTCGTAGGAAATAAAGTAAATTATGGAAAACGTATGTAATGAAAACTTGTTTCCTTTATTTAACACAATTCTTATTCAAGAAAAATTGGTGGAGATAAGAGCTCTACCACAAAACCTTAGTCGAATAAATTCATTATTGTGAACGGTTTCATCCATTACTTAGGAATAAATATAAGTAGCAAGTAAAATCATAAATGGGATAGTAATGAGTAAGAAAATATACTATCAGTTATTATCTTTTTCCACAGTAAATAGTAAAGGTGCCTTATTTACGAGAGTTCCTTAGAGAGGTAGCACAGATAAAGCCTACCGTCCGATTCGAATCAAACAACGTATTGCCTCAAAAGTACCTATTTATACATGAAATGATTCACTGACTTACCTGGTTTATTGACTCGGTATAAAAAGAAGTTTCTAGGAAATATAGAGGTAAAACAAGTAATTAAATAGTTATTTTTGGAAAATATGCTAAACCAAGAGAAGTTATTTTAATAGATACTCAGATTTAAATCGCATTTGATACGATTAATGACTAAATGCATTACACGCTAAAGTTTTGCGTCATCCGTGTAATGGACTTTATATTTTTCGACCGTAATAAAAATACGTTTCTTTGATTAAACTTACTCATGCGTACTGCATGTGATCCCCAGAGTCCAGGTGTTTGAACTCGTATTGCTGTTTTCCGACGTCAAAATATTTATCCAATCGTTCGTAAATTAAGCTTTCAAAGGTGATTCTTTAATATATTATAGAGAAGTGTATTTTACTCAAAAAATAGATGAGGCGACGCGACGTTACGACGCGTCGCGGCGCCACTGGCAACGTTGGCACGGGACGCCTGTATAGTGTTTGTTTGTGAACGTCTTCCCATCTGTTTCATTAAACATCCGACCGTTTCAGTATTGGATCAATTCTCTTTACAATCAGGTCTAGTGGAAAACTCACGGATGCCTTTTCCCAAGACGTCATTTTTCATTTCGACCTCATAAGTGCGCTCTATCAAGATGATCTCGGTCTTACGAAAGTTTGTGGTATTATTGTTCGATATCAAGGAAGTTTTTAGTGAATTCCTAATAAATGTGCTATTAAAAGACAGAGCGGAGACAATTCTGTAACTTTAGGTGATTGAATTCCAGAACGATACTGTTTGTGAGAACTTTTTGTGAGAAAGACATCTAACTATAAGAAAGACATTTATATTTTGTATAGACAGATTATTGTTAAGTTTTCTAATTGGTAAGATAAAAACCGTTGTGGACTTTGAGTGATTTCATGTTTAGTAGAATGTCGGGACTTAAGCGATGTATAAGCCAAGTATCTATGTTTCTTATGACTGGTAAACCTATCAATTCTTCAGAATCAGCTTGGCAAGAAGAATTAAAAAAGTAAGTAATACCTATTGTGTTCCAACTAGTGAGAAAACAATATTTCGCACACAAAGCTCTGGACAGAGACCTACATAGTTTGGAGACTATACCAATCGTAATTTTCTGACTGTTTCATTATTTATTTACTTTGTTATGTTATTCTCATGTAATTAGATTTAAGTCTTTAAATGAGAATAAATGATTCTTTAAACCTATTTTCACATTATATTCTACTAGTGGTCCGGCTTCGCTCGTAGTACATATTTCGCAATAAAAGGTAGCCTATGTCCTTTCTCGGGTATCAAAATATCTCCATACCAAATTTCATGCAAATTGGTTCAGTAGTTTAGGCGTGATTGAGTAACAGACAGACAGACAGACAGAGTTACTTTCGCATTTATAATATTAGTATGGATTAAAGGTAGGTATTTAAGTAATAAATGGATTTTGCATTCCGAACCACGCCCCGCGTCTGGAAGTTTTCAATTAAATACCTGTTTCATCTTACAGAGTTAGAAACCTACACTCCAACTATATTTACAATTATCATTGCAATCAGTCAAGTTGATACTTTTTATGTTGAATATACTCTCACGACACCATCACACCAGTAATTAAAGTAAAAAAAAAAATAACATTAGAAAACGTCAATGTAAAGTTATTTCATTCATTTGAACCTTTCAACATTAAACCTTTATGAAAAAATATGACCCAATACTTGTTCTTATAAGTAAAATGCCTTTTTAGTTTTGTCATCAAAAAGCTTTGAGGGAATAGTTGACATACCTTTGCGTATTTAATACCAGTCTAGGGTGAATAGGCTTCTGTCTTCTATGATTAATTATTTATTAATAGTATTTAGTAATTAAGGGTACCTACATATTATAGTGTAATTGTAACGTGAACTGAACAGATTTACAATTAAAAGTTCACAAAACAGAAATACATAATATTATGTACTGTTATACATACTCGCGCCTTAGAATCTAAGATGTATTCGAATTAATTTACAAATAGTTGAGATATGGCTTGTAATTTAAATATTAATATTTGACAAATGAATTGCTGTGAACTTATAATAAGAACTTAGAACTGTAACACATACAAGTGCACTTACCTAGAAACAGCTGTTTTTCATACATGGAAAGGTCGAAAGCGGACAAACGTCTGAACTTTGTCTACCAATGCCCAAATTTTCTTACGAAAAAAAAAATTGATAAGTATGAAAAATTATTATAGATTAATCCTCGGATTTACCTGGATTGATATTTTACGTAGGTATAGGTAATCTAATTCGATGTCCTAAATTGAACGTGTTTCAAGCTAATGAAGGTATAATAAATGTGAAACATTTGTGAATATCTAGTTTAAAATGTTTGATCGGATGTTTTACTACAAACTGATTTAAACTACTTAAACTGTTTCTTTATCTTACATTTTTATCACAAATTTGATTAAAACATAACACTCGTCTCAAATGTAATTCGTTTTATGATGGTCGGAATTGATCGTGTATAAATAAACCAATCAAATGTGATGAGTAGCATTCAGGCAAACAAAATAAATCATTCACTCAACATCAAGTCTGTTGTGAATGAACCAAACGCGTATTTATTTGATTACCTACACGCGATTTATAAATTGTTATTCGAATAAATATTAATGTATTATTTTGCAGCTGTGGGCGGAGGATATTCGTTGTTACGTCTTAATTGTTTTATTTCGAAGAAACAGTTTCGGGATTACCTCTTAATTCTTGTATTATTGTGCGTTACTTTCGAAACGTCATATTTTAGAATAGAGAAGGATAACTTCATTTGTATTGTAATAAAATTATTACCTAAGTGACCGGCGTAGGCGCACAGTTACAATAGTTATCAAACCACCTCTAGATAGTATTCCACAATTAATTTATAATATGTAGTTAAAGTAATTTCATATAAACCTGTTTCTATTGTAATAACACTATTTTAAAGGGAAATACGTAATAAGCCAATTACCTACTAAGATTGTTCCATATCTTCTTTGTTTAAGGAAATAATTACTCACACCATGAACTAATTAAAATAGCAAAGTTTCAAAAAACATCTAAATTAAATACACACAACGAATATAAAACGTAAACAAACAATCCAAATTTACAAGCTTGTGTCTATTTTCTATCGTGAACTTTCAAAATATGTACGCAAAACAGCGTGATTCATATTTTATTGCTGTTTTATTTACACGATACATCTCTTAAACAATATCTATACATACAATACTTTTATAGAATAACATCCCAATGTTTACATTCAATCTAAGCACTCTCTAACATATCTCAATATTAATAGATTGATTAAAGCTCTCATGTCTTATCTATGTGATAATAAATTTGATAAAATATAGAGGGATTTGGATCCAGTAGAGTGCTTTAGGGCTTTCAATCAATTTGGCGATAGTGCAATGCCATCAAGCTATATAGATAACCTGCTCTGTGCAGAATACAATAACATACCTCTAACTGGATTACAGCATTTAAACACTACGAAAATAATGTTCAAACCATACACGTACGTAAGCTTTGGTTTTTTGTGCATTAGTATAATAACGTAGTAACGTTAAAAGTGAACATAATTGGATGTTCCACCTTTGGAGGTGCGTTTTCGTTTTTAGTTGCTAACTAACATTAATCATGAATTAAGAATAATTGTTATGAAGTTAATAAAAAATCGATTTCTTAGAAAAGATTTTAGTTCTTTTTTATTTTCGAAACAATTTGGCTGGTTCTTTGAATGTATCTTGAATCTTGATAATTGGTGTTTCATTTGGTACATGTATTGTACAATAAACCGTGTGGATGGAGTTTACATTGTAAAGAAGAATAAAATGTTATAAAGTGCCTAACAATTGTAAAATATATAGACTATTTTATAATGTAGAGCCTTACAAAAGATTATTAAAATTCCTTTTGTTTGAAGAACGAAGCTATAAAAATAAAGCGACCTAATTCTTTGTTGAATGCAAGGCAAGGAACAATACATATATATCTACTTATTTTACTAAATATTGTTATTTGTGGTATGTGAATAATTAAATTATTAAAAAAAACTGTTTAGTTCGCCAAAATTGTTAAATTCAACAAGTTTGTGGCGATATAGTACTTACAAGTGTGAAATTCCCATCTTATGTAATCAGAATTGATATTATTGTTGCAGTAACTTTACAATATACAAAATTATTCTCAGTTATCAATTACGTCAGTATTTTTGTTATGTTAGTGATAAATCATAAGGATAAACAAGGTAATTGCATAAATAAAATGAACACTTGAAATGATAAATTAGCGTGACTTTATTAATCGGGCGTTAACGTCAACCCTTCAATATTTACCCATTAGTATAGAGAATCATTAAAATGTCAAATATATAATGATTACTTATGCAAAATTTTGTATGATGTAATTAATTGTACAACATCATTAATTTCCTGTAAGAATATACAGAAATTGTGCCCTTTAGTATACGTCTTAAATATAAGGCGACATGATATAGGTTAATAAAATATAATTTCGATTATTTCAGATATCGTCAAGCCCGATACGCAGCGAGACGTGTGCGAAAGCGTGTCATTTTCAAGCACGGAGACTGCAATGTGGTCCAATGGAACGTGGCTAAGCGCAGGCGCCGATACCTTCAGGACATCTTCACGACCCTCGTGGACGCGCAGTGGCGGTGGACGCTACTCGTGTTCGCCCTCTCCTTCATCCTCTCCTGGCTCCTGTTCGCTCTGATCTGGTGGCTCATCATCTTCACACACGGCGACCTGAACCCTCCTACGAATTCCAGTGAACCGCTAGTCCCATGCCTCAATAATGTCAATTCCTTCACCGGTTGTTTCCTCTTCTCCGTTGAAACTCAACACACCATCGGTTATGGCTCGAGAACAACAAACGAAGAATGCCCTGAAGCAATCTTCGTTATGTGCCTTCAAAGCATTGTTGGTGTTTTCATTCAAGCTTTCATGGTAAGTTTTACGATTTGTTTTAACTAACGTCCAGTTAACGGCTAAAAATAGACAGTTTACAAAGTATATACACATTGTGGCAGCTAAAGCTGAAAACAAAACATTTATATCCCCTTTTACAAGATTTATTAGTATTTCGATTGAATTACAACTCATAAAATTTTTAATGTGTTAGGATAAGACATTATTGTTAAGAATATCTACTCTTCGCAACATTGCTATTAATAGAAACTTATTTTCTAAAGTATTACGACATCATTATAGTAAAAAGGGTTATGACTTATGATACACGTTTTCTTGAAAAACCTTCCTGCTTCGAAGCCAATAAGATAATTTCATATCAAAATAAACTTGGCGGTGTGCCAAAATTATAAGCGTACCAATCTGTGATCCAGATGCTCTCTTAAAAATTATAACTTATATTAAGAAACCGCGTAGAAGATTACCTATCATTATATTTCCTCTTCATGTTCTAAACTCGTACTGAACTAGGTCGATGTACGATGTTTTTATAATCTAATTATTATGAGAGCTTCAAAAATCTGTTCAAGAACTAATGACATTTTAATTATATTATGACGCGGGCCAACAGACCGAGAATGTTTTCCAGTACCTACTACTTCGCACTCAAAATATATATTGCGTATTCGTTAAACTGAACATCTCGTCTAATTTTAGGTTGGAACCGTTTTCGCCAAACTCTCTAGACCAAAAAAACGAGCCCAAACATTATTGTACTCCCGAAACGCCGTTGTTTGCTTACGAGAGGGCCAATTGTGCCTGATGTTCCGTGTCGGAGACATGAGAAAGTCCCATATCGTTGAAGCACATATAAGAGCGCAAATTATTCGCCGCAAGGTATATTTTTTCGACAAAGCGGATACTGGTTAGTGATTGGGAAATTCAGTCAGCACGCTTACGAACCTTCATTAACCCGAGTTGACTAAACAACTCCTTTTATAAAAGAAAGTGGTCGTTTGAATTCATATTCGGCGGATATGTAATGCCAATCGTTCGAATTTAAGGTCAATTGTTTTTGATATCGAATTTCAAAACCACTTTCTCTTGTCCATAGGTGGGTCTAATATTCGCGAAGCTGGCTCGGGCCAAAAAACGTAATACAACTCTGCTGTTCTCGAGGAACGCGGTTATTTGTCTGAGAGACGGCGAATTTTGCCTTCTGTTTCGAGTTGGCGACATCAGAAAATCGCACATCTTGGAAGCGCATGTTCGAGCTCAAATTATTAAAAAAAAGGTATCTCAGTGAACTATATGTGTTAGTTCATACATTTTTTGGATGTTTAATGTTGTATTTTTTATTTAAGTATTTTGGTGGTTTTCAAATTGTAATTATATTTATTAGACCCGTCTAAGGATTTCCCCGCAACCATTTTCAATGCATCAATAACATGCTTTGCCATTGTAATACTCACATAGCTCGCTTATATTCGCAACTTACCTTCATGTGAATGTAATTAATTTTCTCATAGAATAACTTATTGCATGGATTTTTATTTAAGTAAATACCAACTCACATTTGTTGTGCTTTTTGTAGGAGGAAAACGTGGATTATGGCTAAACATTTAGGCTTTGGGTGATTTATAACGCTCATACGCTTTTATCGTGTTTAATATCTATGTTAAATTGTGGATAAAGTGTTCAAACTCACTCTATGTAATGCATTTCTAATGGTTTACATCATTACTGAATAGATCACCAGAGAGGGAGAGTTACTGCCATTTTACCAACAAGAGCTGAAAGTAGGAGCTGATGGAGAAGAAGACAGACTGATGTTCATTTGGCCCATGACTATTGTCCATAAAATTAATGAGAAGTCGCCGCTTTACAACCTTTCTGCCTCAGATATGTTAAGAGAGAGATTCGAGATTGTTGTTATGCTTGGTAAGTCCTTATTTTATCATTTTATTATGTTTTAAGACATTATTATAAATTATTCTTAATCTATGTCTATCTATGATATTCTTAGTCTTAAATGTAGAAAATCGTCGTGGAACTGTAACTGTACGTGGGTATGTAGTAGGTATACCTACGCTATCTCCAGTCTAAACATACAACTGAGTTCTCGTATCTTGGCACTTCCTTGACAGTGATTTGGTCGTTTGCCCTAAACTTTACATCATAAATGTCGTTGGATTATTCATGGGCTTATAGTTTATTTCTACAACAAAGGTAATTGCGTAATATCGATGAAATTGTATGGTAGCCAATTTAAATAATGTGCCATTGGAGGAAGCACATTAATTTCAAATATCTCAGATGTTTGTATTTGCATTCATTTTATTTTCATTAATTTTTCGATTGAAATAATTTTCAGAGGGTGTGATCGAATCAACGGGTATGACGACTCAGGCAAGAAGTAGCTTTTTACCATCAGAGATTCTGTGGGGACACCGATTTGAAACTATGGTATCTTTCCGAAAAGATACCGGAGAATATGAGGTACGTTAAAACTATCATTACAACACTTTTTCCAAAGGGCTAAAAAAAGAAACAAAATATCATAGCATTAATTTTAATAATTTCGTATAGACCATATAAGGTAGATATTTGATATAGAATAGGATTTCTTTCGGCTATATGATATAAGGAAAACATTGATAAGAAGAAAAATTAAACAGTTCTACATAGAAACTTTACCCTTATTTATAATAAATACTATAGATTTTTCCTTATCTCAAGCAATAATACTTTTTATAAACTAATTATGAACACTAAACTTTTATATTTCCTTTACTTTTGTGTCTATATTGAATGCTATCTATGGAGTTTAGATTATAGACATATCACAATAGAATAATTTCCTCAACTAATAAACCGACGCACGTTTCCAGGTGGACTACACACGATTCAACAATACATACGAAGTGGACACGCCCCTCTGTTCCGCGAAACAACTTGACGAGCTGCGAGCCACCGTCTCCACTTCCCAGAAATTAGGTATTTATAAATTCTAACTTATAAGTACTACATTATCCTCGTTTTACACCTTTTAACCTGTGAGCAATCAGCTTTAAATAGCCTTTACGTAATACTTATCATTTCACGATCTTTACAGTTGTCTTTTTAATACGTTTTCCTTCTGTGAAGTGTTTAACGATAACACATAAGCAATTTAAAGTCAATCATTTAACATAAATGTGTGATTTTATAAAGATTGTCTTAGTTTAATATGAAAAAAGAACAAGCAAAGTACGAAAACGCGGATAAGGAAGTAACATAATTATGAGTTAATATGGAAATTAGTCTCTCGAAGGGCATTAATAAAACAAATCACGTATTATTATATGACTCTATCTGTTGCAAGCTCATCAATAAAATACGTATACTAAACATAATTAACATTTTTTTCACATGACTCAGGTATTTCAATTCTAAAGAGTTTTCTAAAGACATCCTTAATAATATCCTAATTACGATAGATACCTATATAGAATAATAATCTTTGTTTGACGCGACTCTCCAGCCAGACCTAGTATAGAAGTCTAACCAATAATTCTCCAAAACTTCCAGATCGCATGCTCGGCACCATTCCGAAGACATTCTCCAACGACACGTTAGACATGAGCTCCGTCGATTCCATGTCCCTGGACGAGCACATAGAAATAAAGATCCCAGAAGCGCGCGCGAGAGAGAACAGGCTGATGGCACAGAACAACTTCGTGCAGCACGTCAATGAGAAGAAGAATTCCAGTCACACGCATCTGGCCGTAGAGAACGGACACGAAGCTCTGCCAAAGATCAACTCGGCCATCATGATCAGTGATAAGACAGAGCGAGATGGACACATCCACAGGAGCCACAGCCACGCAAGCATGAAGAGGATGCATATAGTTGTGCCGAACGGCATCGGCCATATGGCGAACGGCCATGATCATAGAGCGGAACACAAAATCAAAAAGTAAGTGTTGACAAATTATGTTGTTGTCGTTTAAATGAGGCGTGTTATTTTTCGGGTTTGTATATTGATTCTATGATTTTTATTGTCTTGCGAAGTAGGTAATCATAATCGCATCACAAATAAGAATAGAACATGGTAAAGAAAAGGTTCTTACGTGTGTTACGTATGAACTAAACCCTTAATGTTATTAGTTTATTACTATTTGACTGGCCGGTTGGCGTGGTTGGTAGTGGCCTTGCCTTCCAAGCCACTAGTCGTGGGTTCGATTCCCACCCGGGGCAAATATTTGTGTGATGAACGTAGATGTTTGCTCTGTGTCTGGGTGTTAATTATCTATTTAAGTATTTATTTAAAATTATATATGTATGTTTATCAGCCATCTCGTTTCCATAACACAAGCGAAAGCTTAGTATGGGATCAGATCGTGCCGTGTGTTAAAATTGTCCTGAATATTTATTTATTTTATATCTAATAAGAATGACATTTATTCCAGATCACCAAGCGAGCACCAGATGGAGTCAGTAATCCCGATCTTGGTGACGTCACCGGAGCCCGCTTGACCGCGCGCGCGCGTTACTTTCAAATCCTTGTGTGATGTGTAGGTGTGTTTGTACGTTCATATTGTTTAAACTACAAAGATTTGTGTTCCTTTACATATTTACTTTTAATAATATTAATATCATAGTGTAATTATTTACCTACGTACAAAAAACGTTTTACAGAGTATACCTAATGTTCATCTATAGTAACTAATAAATTGATAGTAGGTATTTATATTTTAAAACGTGAAACACATCTATCCACTTGTAATAATAATATCTATAGTTTCATAGAGTTAAATCACACATAGGTACTAAGTTATGGATTAAATTTCATGGCCAAGCAATTTATTCATGACCCTAGGTTATGCAATATGCATCCACGTAAAAAAAGGATATTCAAAAATCCCATTATTTCAGTTCTTTGATTGTTATGATACTTGTGAGTAGATCTATATAGTTCAAAATTTTATTTTTCTAACGATATTTTTGTTCCCCTCTTTGAAGTCTGGAAATAATTGATGAAAAAAATAGTAAATTGAATGTCAGTTAAAAGACGGCCAGGATGCATGCTCGAGGACAAGTTCGTTGAACTTTGTATGACATTCACTTTCAGTCTTATTAATCTGAAAAAATAGCAAGGTAATTTTGTTATTTTGAATGTTAATATACCTAACTCAAAAAGGAAAATTACAAAAATATATTTACCAAACTATGGTTAATACATTATTTATTTTAATAATACAACACCCATACGTCCGCGTCATGGAGAAATATTTTAAAAAGTAGTTGAAAATTCCGAAGCCGGAAATATTACAATTTTATGTACTTTAAATGACAAGAACATTCCTATCGAGATGTTCCAAGATGGATGGTTGCCAACATTCTCTGCGTTGTAGCATTGCCGTTAAAACGTAAATAAAATGTCACAACGCTATTAGGTATTTCTAATTAATTTAAACACACGAATTAAAAGAGTTTTCTTGTACGGGTGTGGCATCCTTAGTAACAATGGTTCTTGCAACTGTTTGGTATGTCTAGATAGCTAGGTATATCCTAAAAAATATTGTTCGATCAAACAGATTTTCTCTTTGCTATGTAGAAAAAACTTTTAAAAATAGTGTCATTTTCTGTTTCTTTAATTTGAGTGGATATAGATGTGTTAGTTATATAACAATTTATCTATTAATTATAATGTTTATTATAATTTATTATAATATTTTCTATGTGAATGTACAAATCACGTCTACACAAGGGATCAGCAGAACAGAACAGGGTGGTACTGTAGACCAAGTATTTATTAACGATTAATTAGTGAAATTAGACATAGGGTGTTCGGAAATTTATATATGCTTATGATTGTTTAAAAAATAATTATACGGTTTTTAAATTTCTACCCTGTGTTTTAGGTTAAGGCTTCTAGTTTTAGAATTTATATTGTTCTATCGTCAGTCAAACTAAGGATAGAATCTTCTTCCAAAATATAGTTTAATAATTATATAAATGCTTCCTTATTACCAGTCGGTGTGACCGTGACTTATTCAAAATTCCTATATACTTAATAGACAAATTTAAGGCATATAATTTACGGATATACCTACAATTAGACTTATAGAGCTTTTAGAGAGGTCCGTCGATGCAAGACTTATTATAAGTATTTATCGTTTGTCATGTTTGGACGGACTATATCTAAGTAATAGTATTTATGTATCTCGTCGTATCTCGTATCCTATTTAATTCAAAGAAATTTGCTTTTAAAACATAACGTACAAATATGTAAACTGTTAGAATTAAATCGGCTTTTTCTATGTTAAGTAATTTAAAGATTTTATACGATGTACTTAATCACGTGTATGTAGGATTATGATGAATGTATACCAAAATGAAAATTGTTTTTGATAAAACCTATATTATAATTTATATAATGTAAAGTCATTGAATAGCATGCTGATAGCTACGCATTATTTTCGATATTTGCTTAGCAATTAAATTTGTGATTGAGTACTGTTTATTGTAATTGACAAAATAAATGAAACCATTGTACAAAATAATAGACGACTGATACGTTTACTACTGTTACTATGTATATAATATTATACATCTTGTGATATTTGTCGATGTTCAAATACGAATTTACAATAAATATTAAAACTATCTGATGATAAAATTTAAACTGTATGTCAACACTGATTTATTTATTAGGACTTAAATTTAACTAACTTAAATAAACGCGCCTTTTAAAAGTATGTCTGTATTATGTTAATTAAGTTTGTTCGTATAAGATTTTTTAGAGAAGTTTTCGTGCCAAAAATAATTATATAAGCTGGTAACAACATATAATATTGAAATATATTTCTTACAATTATAACATACAGTGTTGGCATAGAGCAGTTAATATATAGATTCACAGATAAAGTAATTTTTTAAGGATTTTCGAATAGTCAGGGCGGTGCTGGCGCCGCAACATTCAATAAAACTTAGTCCAATGTGATGCTTTTATCAACCAATATGATGAATTGTTTTAGAATTTAAATATAAAATGTATTGACACTTAACAAGTCTTTTATTTTACCCGCAAAATATTTTCATCACTGAAAATTTATAATTTTATTGCAGCACGTGCTTTTTATGTATTTAAGGATTGAATGAAAATTCACATTTATTATGAAAGAATATTTATTTATTAAATATCTTATGTACTCATATATAAAGCTTTAAGCTACTATAGATATCATGATTTATTTTAAATGCACTCAATAAAACTGAGCAAAATGAAAAAGGCAAATAACTTACAACATAATAGTTTTATTTCTTGTTGTACAATTATTAGGATTCTATCAAAAGGTATTTCTTGAAATAATTGTTTAAAAGCTACTCACCAATAGATGGCGTTGTATATGTATTTGAAACAAATCTTTTGTATAAATTAGAATTTACAGTAAATTACATACATTAATGATAATTATGAATAACAAATATATAATATTCTTATCAGGAAGAAATTAAAACGTTAATTTTATTTTGAGAAAGCGCCATCTGTTGTTGATTGTCTATTTTTATCAGCCTTCTTCGATTTTGATTTGGTGACTTTTTCTTCTTCACTCGAAGACGATGAATGTTCTGCGGCATCGAAGAAATCTGATGGGTATTTGATACAGGAAGGTCTGCGTGTGAGGCTAGCTCTGTGTATGGCGTCGACCACTAGTCTATCGGAAACGCTAGAGAGTGGTGAAATCGGTATGGGTGGCATCGTTGCTAGCGGGCTTGCAGGTGCCGGTGATGAAGTATTCATATATCCTGGAAAATTTAAGATATTATTATTATCTATATTATGGATTTTATGGTAGTCACCTACTATTCGGTATGACTGGTACAAAATGCAGTTTTCTACGGAATTCAGTGTGTATGTGTGTGTGTTTGTACATAATCTAGGTATATCTATATAAAATTCTAATCTAATATTGTTAAGAAGAAATAATTAATTTATGTACAATATTAGAAATAATTGACCGGAGCGAAGTTAGACAAAAGAGTTTGTAGCTAATAGCTTGTTGAAAATAAATAAATAAATATTATTTCTTGTAATATGTTCTGTAGTTGACATTTGCCATTGACCATTATATCACCATCAAACTTCCCCTTTTAATAATTGTTTAAATAACATAAGAATTAAGCCAACATAATATTGACCGTTCGAGGATCTACACTTTCCGTTAGAGAACCTTGATGTCTTCACACAAAGTACGACATTTATTATTACGATTTATTCCTGTACAAAAACTATTCGGTTATTATCCAAATATCTGCTTAGATATATAATTTATTAGGTATATTTTACGCTGATAGGAACTATTTGTGGCAATTCTAATTAATAAAGGAATAAAGTTTGATACACAGATAGATAGGAAAATTGTTGAGGTTTTTGGTAATTTCGATAATGTTGAAGTTTAATGTTTAGGAGTGTTTAGGTTTTTAGCACAAGCTGTGTTCATCTGTTTCACTGCTTATCCGTGTAGGAACCTAGAAGTACTACTACTATACTACTCATTTTCAATGAAATTCTTAAAGTAACTCTCTATTTCTCTATCTAATATTTATCATTGTTGAAAACTGAAACGAATGATTCTTTTGATTACTTTGAAATATAGAGGTTCTAAAAAAATAAGAAAAATTTTAAATTACTCAGATACATTTTTCTCGCGGGCAATATGTCAATGTACATTATTCATGTGAGGATCATAAATTGAGTTGTTAGATAAAATATTGTACCTAATGCTTTGTTTTCTCAACCGGAGCTCTATTTATACACGACGATAAGTTATTTGTGTATCACCACGTAATTTATTTTGTACCAGTATTATCATACATACTAATTAAGTATTTTTTACTTACCTGCACACTCTATAAACTAATCAGTATAGTCTCTTTACAAGGATTTAAAAGCAACACATCAAAAACAGGACAAAGTAAACACTGAAAAATACATTTCACAGAACCTTAGCCATAATAATCTTAAAACATGGAGTAACGAAAAAGCGTACCTAGAATGAGTATTTGCAAACATGGAAAATCGAATTTCATCAATTAATTATACTGACACTTAATTAAAATTGGTCGCATAAGTTTTCAGGGTATGCATTTATTTAGTTTTGTTTTAATACCTATATAAACAATTACCTTTTTTAAAAGGTACCTAGATATTAAGTGGCTTTAGTAGTCCTATAGGATTTTTGATACAAGAGGATATAAAAATTAAACACAATTTAACGTCACAACAAAATATTCATTCAATATTTACACAAAATAGAATTCATATAACATAATAATCAATTATAATTATCTCTTGATTTGTGACAAATTGTAAACATCGTAAATAATAAATATCCCACCAAAAACATTTTCATGTAAAATGTTGCCAAGACGAGCCCATATGACTCGCACTGTCAAAAAGTTATCAGATCTCATGTAGAGCCAAGCTTCTAACACTACACGCCCTAACTCTACAAGGCCTAACTTGACAAACTCTACACCTTAGTCAAAATATGTGGCTTGGCCATTTCGCTACATTCACATCGGCGTAAGGTGAAAAATTAATTCACTGTTCATAACTTTTGTGTTATACAATAGTTCTTGTTGTAACGAATGGCCAAGCCACATATTTTGACTAAGGTGTAGAGTTTGTCAAGTTAGGCCTTGTAGAGTTAGGGCGTGTAGTGTTAGAAGCTTGGCTCTACATGAGATCTGATAACTTTTTGACAGTGCGAGTCATATGGGCTCGTCTTGGCAACATTTTACATGAAAATGTTTTTGGTGGGATTTCATTTCTTTTTGTGAGTTGTTTGTAACAAAATTTTATATGTCGATTAAACTTCTAATTTTTTTTTTAACAAACATATATATATCTAGGGGAACCAAGTTTTAGATTATTAGATTAGACCTCTAGCGTCATCAAAATTTAATTTAAAATTACAGGTCTTATACAAACTCCCATCCCCTAGTTTAAGGGGATGGGGGATGAAAGTTACAAGTTTTATAATTTTTTTGTTGTTTGTGTGCTAATACTAGCTTACATACAAAATTTCAGTTTTCTAGGACATTAGGAAATACCATAAGAATTTTGATGATCATCAGTGAGTCAGTGACGAAATTAGCGTTTTTTAGATATAAATAAAATCTGAAGTATAAAAGCTAATGTCATTAAAACTTAATATATTCAATAAGTCCGCTATTGACAATATATCCCGAAAATTTTGTTGATCTAGCATAATCCAAACCCAAGTTATGAGGGTTCAAAAAAACGTCGAAGCGCTTCGAGAAAAGGTAGGTAGTGCCCGTCGCTTGATCGCTTGGCTCGTCTTGGCGGGGGCACTACCGTGCCCCCAGATCTAAATACTGGAGTTTGCTGGATCTCATTTCATGACATCCTTCATTACTTAACAATACAATTTATACTTAAACCTATTAAACCTTGATAAAACAATTGGTCGTATAACATAGTGGAATGTTTTCGAGTAAAGAATCACATATTGCTATTAAACTAGACTATCGACTTTAGCAGCTATGGTACTGTTGAACAATGTATAATTAAGAGTAAGAATAATATGACTAGTGAAATATTAAATGTTATTTTTGCTAAAGTGGAGAACAATGTTGATGAGATTCCACGGAAAAAAGGGTTTTACATTTTTTATATAAAAGAGGGAAATTTTGGTATGACTTGGTCTCAACATTTCTATAAATTCTATAGACACTTACAAAAATATATTTTATTGTCTTAATATTACGTATTTTATAGCTCATAGTGTAACAGTAAAATCTCCATTCTTCTGCACAGCTCTCGGTTCGGGCGATTTGGGTTCCTTTGGTCGTTCGGGCAGCTTAAGGACCATGGGTTCCGCACTCTCTGTGACACATCACAAACACATACAGTAACAGTTAATATTGTGTAATAAAGTGAAGCACGGCCATAGAATAATAAAATAAAAAAAAATAAAAAAAATTCGAGCTTTTTATGCGTCGTGTTGAAAATAAATCCATTAGTTCATAACGGACTTTAGCCATGCTTCATTTTAAACTTTAAAGTTAAATAAAAATACATCAAAATTCAAATGTTACAAAATATAACACTTATCACACATAAATATATCACATCCTCCAAAAAATTCATGAACAAAATCATACTCTACAATCTATATGAATGAAAGATCATATTTTTTTCAAAATATGAAAGAGCATGGAAATACCTACCATTGTTTTGTAGTAAGACAATGCACACTAATGAAAACAATTTCATTTAAATATGTCAATTTTGTGGTGACAATGTTGAACAATGGTGCTTATGGTCCTAATAATTGATACAAGTGGAATATAGATATCTTTCGTTATACCTATAAGTATAGTTAGTTACACTGTGTACAAACAAGCATTATTAGTGATTGAAAGAGAATATTAGTAACGTCATTAGTCTTAATTACTTAGAACAAAATGTTGGAAATTATTTTATACATAGTGAGGCAAAATACACAGTTTTCTTACGTAGCTACATAACTTATACATATTTTACTTAATATACATGTTTATATTATAATAAACAAAGGAATACTTTAATATTTTACTAAATGCATGGTATAACAATAAGCTTAACTCATATTTTATTATTGTTTAATTACCTAATTATTATCAAGATTATCTGAGGATCACAAAAATATAGCGACTTCTTAGACTTTGTCTAATATTGGATTTACATGAACACACATTTTATGTCAATAATATTATTTCTTGTACAATTTGTAATTTTTATAAGCATAATATTTATCTTATTTTATTATTGTACCACATTATACCTAATATTTGACAATGTTGTCGTCAATCAGGCCATATAATATAAATGATATGTACGTGCTTGAGATTTAAAATAATTTTTCCCATAACTAATTATTATTTAAGTTAGGTTTTACAGTTTACTTTTATTAAACTACTACTTTAGTTTATAATTAATATAAATCAGTTGTAATTATGAGTATAAATGTGACTGTGTATAAATAAAAATAAATAAAATAAAAGTAAAAGATAAATGCTCGATTTATCATTTATGGACTCTTGATTGTATAAAAAATATCTTTCAATTTATTTGCATCCTATTTCAGTCATAGTCATATATCAAATCTATTCAGTATACTGTAATTAATATTATAATAATTAGAATCATCACTCATAACAATTATTCAGCCACACACAACGTGAGAAAAATATATTAATCACTGTTTGAAAACTGCAGTTTCTTGCAATATGTTAGACGTAAATAGTAAAATATTATCCAAGATAGCCTAATCAGGGCAGTTCGTTTGTTGACCTAAGATAAATATTGTAGATAATAATTCATCACACTATTTTACGGAACTAAATAATCTAAGCTGAGTCCTAAGTCATAACTCATTCATATACAATAACCATACATATATACATTGAAAATTACAAATACAATGGGGTGCTTCGTTAGTTTCAACTGAAGGGAAATGGACAAACACAGGACAAACAGTTAATTGCGAACACATAACCATCTACCACCAGTTTTAGGTTTGAAAAGAGACTCACCGATCGATCTATGGTCAGCTTGGCTTCCATAAAACTCATCGAGTTCCTTCGCGGAACACAACGGTGTGTCAACTTGTGTAGTTTCGTCGAATTTAGAATAATCAACTTCATATCCTTGACGTTCACGATTATATGACACTAATGGCACAAATCTATGACCCCACATTATTTCACTTGTTGTATAACTAGAGCGCGCCTGAGTTGTCTGCCCCGTCGATTCGATGGTGCCCTCCAGCACTACAACTATTTCAAATCTTTCTTGAAGAACATCAGCGGCGGACACGCCATAGAAAGGACTGCTTGCGTTTATTTTATGTACCATAGTGATAGGCCAAATAAAGAAAAGATTGCTGTCACATCCATCTGCGTTTAATTCTAGTTCTGTTTGATAATGGGACAGCACTTCTCCTTCCTTAGTAGTTCTGGATCTAATTAATTGCGCTCTTACACTAGCTCCTATTATATGAGACTTCCTTAAGTCACCGACGCGGAACATAAGGCTGAGCTCACCATCTCTTTGACAGATAACAGCATGTTTAGAAAATAGCAGTGTTTGTGTTCTATGTTTTGGTCTCGTCATCTTCGCAAATACGATGCCCACCATGAAAGCTTGTATCATAACTCCCACTATACTCTGAAGGCACATAATGAAAATTGCTTCAGGACATTCTTCTGTGGTTGTACGCGAACCATACCCAATGGTGTGTTGTGTTTCTATACTGAATAAGAAACATGAGGTGAAGTCGTAAATGTTAAACACACAAGGTTTCCAATTCGAGGACTCCTGCATCGGTGGTAAGTGGTCGGGTTCAAGATCTCCATGTGTGAACGCAATTAACCACCATATGAGTGCAAATCCCAACCAAGATAGAATGAACGAGAGCGTGAACACTAGTAACGTCCATCTCCATTGTGCATCTACGAGCGTCGTAAACATATCCTGTAAGAACCGCAACCTCCGTTGCTGAATCCTTGACTTGACAATGTTGCACTCGCCATTTTTGAGAATAGCGCGCCGTCTCGTTCTTCTAGAAGCTCCATGTCTATGCGAGCGGTTTCTGTAATAAAAAAAGAAAACTATGTTTCATAATGTTCTTATGAATACACCTTTAATAATAATTATAAATCGTAAGAGAGCGAACGCGTAGATCACGCGTGAACGATGCTACGGTGCTACGACCTTCATAAATGTTAATGTCGTTAATGGGCACTAGTTAAACTTATAGCTAATTATAAAATATTTCTTAGACATAAACATTAAATTAATGGGAACTAATGAGAAAATGCAAGAAAAATAAAAAGCGACACAGTACGGATGGATTTCTGTCGGAGACGGCACAGGTTGGCACTGATCGACGAACCTCTTGGTCACTGTGGGGTAGTAGACTCCGGGGGAAAGATTGCCATTTCCCGGGACAGTTTTGACTTTAAGCCATTCATCAGGGAGGAGCTGGGCCTCCTCTCGGCTCGCAGGCGACTCTGGGTCGAGGTGCATGGTGCCGTGCGCGCGGTTCACTCGCAGCGGACCGTCTGCGCCACCATCCCTCAGTACTCTGGTACCTCCTGAAGCATCGCACGCGATAATATCGCGATCACGACTGCCTGTATCGTACTCGTCAGCAAAATGACGCGCTAAACGTTTTATAATTATATCGCGAGATTCTATATCTCGAAAATTATCAGCTCGCTTGGAAAACAAATTTCAGTTAGTATCAATTTTTGACATTTATGTTTGTTCAGGGGGCGTCAGAATGCGTTTCGTCATCGTTCTAACACGAAATCATTGCAAATATAATAAAAGGAAGTAGATTAGTAATTTATTAGGTTGTAAGGTTTTTTTTTTTAATTCCTATATAATCTTGTGAAAGAAACTTATCTGACTTAGCATTTTTTATTGTGAGGATTGCTTGATTATAAACATTCTTAAGTTTTGATATTAATCTGGAAATAACATAATTATATAACTTTAAAATGCAATAGCATTCCTGGGTCGCTCTAATTTGTAAAATGTTTTAAGTGAAATAAATGATTTATTTATTTATTTATTTAATAAAATAATTTGTATACTATAATGATATAACGCTAAAGAGTTTGCTTGTTTGCTTGATCCCGCGAATCTCAAGAATACTGGACTGATTTCAATAATTATTTCACCATTTCAAAAATTATTTTACCATTAGAAATGTGTGTGGAACGGATCACTAGTTTTAAATACGACATTATCATTGAAAAAAATCATAACATTGAAAACTATCATTTTCTTTAAAACCCGCCCATAGCACCAGCCCCGCCTCTTTAGTAAATACAAAATTTTTACAGCGTAAATTTGCGTGCTAATTCGCATTTTCCCCATTCTAATTTGTATTTCTCGAACTTATGAAGGTCGATCCAATAATAATTACCTATTTCATATTATCACATCGAAGTATGCTATTGAAATATCTATCGAGACGGTGGTATAACAGATTTGTCAACATTCAATGCGTGATACAAATAGTGACTTTTTCTACAAGATGCGTATCATGCCTATTACTTATTTTAAATACGATACATATTCAAGTAAAACGTTTTAGCTAATTTAGTAATTATCACCACGCCTCTATAAACATGTTGTGCATGATTTTCTTATTAAACCTCATAAGTAAATAAGAAGACACATAGAATCGTGATATCAAAATAAGCATGTTTATTACAACTGCGTTCAGGTATTTATTTTCATAATATTATGAAAATATTTTAGGATTTGCGCAAGTAGGATCTAAACTGTTTAGAAATTCAAACAAATACTACTACGTGATTAATATTTTTTATAAAACATATCCTTTTTATTGAATTTATTGTTGAA
Organism: Colias croceus; assembly: GCF_905220415.1. Lineage (NCBI taxonomy): Eukaryota > Metazoa > Arthropoda > Insecta > Lepidoptera > Pieridae > Colias > Colias croceus. Next base: position 4,616,339 of record NC_059547.1, read on the forward strand.
TGCCCTATTTTCTAAACCAAAGAGCCTTTTATGCTTGTCGTTGAACTATAAACAAAGAAAACTATTTTTTCATTAGATATTTATAAATTTTAAAAATTCAACATAATACCTAATTAAATATTATATTTAAAGATGCCTCTTCAAACAATAAATCAATATGTTCCTACGAAATCGAGCTACAGTAATAACAATGATAGACCATCTGCTCTACCTAGAGCAAAAATATTCGATGTATCGGCATCTGCTCTACTTGTGGATATTTTGTTTCACTTGTGTATTTGTGATCCAAATAGCAATAATATATAATAAATTGATTGCATGCAATTAAGCATGCAATACATCGAATATTTTTACCCGACTGCCAAAGAAGGAGGGTAATGTTTTTCGAGTGTATGTAAGTATGTATGTATGTCTTTTCCTTTGTGACCACCTGTAGCCTAAACGGCTTGATGGATTTTGATGTATGAGGTATCGTTAGATTTGTCTTGATTACGGGAGTGTCATAGGATACATTTTATCCTAAAAGTCCCACGGGATAAAGACATAATAATATTTTTTCTAAATTTCCCTTTAAAAAAATATGTATGCGGTATCATTAGATTCATTTCAATCACGGGAGTAATTAATATAGGATTTTTACTCTTTTTTTAGTGTGCAGTCGGGTATTTTGTTTTTTTAATAATTATCAACACTTGTTAACAGATATACTAAGATCTTGGGAAACAATGTTTCTAAATTATTATTGGTAATATAGTCCAATATTTTATTATTTAAAATCAATAAGTGAATCCCATGTTTAATAACAATAAAATTAAATTGTCCATTTGTCCAATATTTTGTCAAAAAAAAAATCGCTATTCATCATTTGCATGCGTTTGTCGCGTGTTGTTTATTATGTGTCTTAGAAACTTGGATAGATGAAGAGTGATAGTTAGTACCTACATACTTCTTATTACTCAATCTATGAATAAGAATATATTATCTAATCTAGTCTTGTCACAAATTACATAATTTTTAAAATTTGAGAAGCCTTTTCTATATATTGAATCTATAAATAAAACTACCTTTTAGCTTAAATGGTACGTAAGTTCAAAAAATATCCCTATAAAGTATTGAAAAATAGTTGCGTACATGCCATACCTATACCATTTTTCGTTTTTAATTAGTATTTTTCTGTGTAATAATGAGATAATCTTTGTATCACGGATTATGCCATATAATTATTATAACATTTCCGTATCTTCTAACACAAATAATTTTTGTTTGTCTCTTTAAGTTTATTTACGCCGAATATGGTATTAAAATGCATTAACGCTTAGCATAATCTTTATTTTGTAGCATGTTATTGCTGGATGATAAAGTTTACTGCTGAATTAATATATCTGGCTTAAATAGGGATTAAAAAAAAAGTAAGATGCGGTTTAAGTAATTATGTTTATTACCTATATCTTTAAAATCTTGATTCCATGATCTTTTTAAGAAATATTGTGCAATTGCAACATTATGTAGACTTTTTTTTAATATCTTCTTTTAAAACGTTACTTTTATACTTCGATGTGAATAATATTGAACCCGTGACGCCCATAACTTAGAATAATAATGAAATTAACATTAAAAGCTATTGCCATTTGTTTATTTATGCAAATTAATTGCAGCAATTAGCTGATAGTTTATCAATATTCGCCAATAGCGGTATTTTTATCGTCAAAAGTCTGTATTATTGAATTGAGTCGCCCTTCGTTTGGTTCTACGATGGAAAGGTGTTTCATATGATTAATGAGTGTTATCTAGACACGTCGGTGTTTACAGATTTTCGTGGATTTGGCAGATTATGAGGATATCCTACAACTTTAGAGAGTTATTTGCACACCTTGAACAGTGACGCTTTTACGAACTGAGGCTAAACAGATTAGAACCGATTAAACCTGCTATGTGGAAAGTTGGGACTTGATAAAAAATAACAAAGAATTACGAAAATCGTACACAGAACTTGGAACTGGTCAACTGCTTTTACGGATCTTTGAGGAAACGTAATGATAACATAATAACGTTTTTACTTTTAAGCACCCATAGCAGATATTCGTCTAAAATATTTAAAAAAATACATGTTTTATGTGACAGTCACAGTGATACAAATGCATAAACGCTTAAATCTTCATGTAACGCAGGTTAAGATAAGAAATTTCTAAACAATAAACACAATGTCAATGTTACCGAGTAATTGAAAAGTTATTTTAAAGTAGCTGCGCTCCAAGGTTTCATTCGCAGGGCTCCGCTTCTGTTGGTCTTAGCGTGATGATATATTATAGTCTTCCTCGATAAATGGGCTATTCAACACCGAAATAATTTTTCAAATCGGACCAGTAGTTCCCGAGATTAGCGCGTTCAAACATACAAACAAACTCTTCAGCTTTATAATATTATTAAATATAGATTCCATAAATAAGCAGCTTTCTCGATTTATTTAAAATCATTTTAAATACAGTCTAAACAAATTTCATTATTTTGGCTCTACCAGGCCGAAGGAATAATGTGGCAAAATATTGTGAATATTTACGGACTCTATTAGCGAATTATTTTTTGTTGTACTTAATTCAAATAGCCAACCAAATACCGCCAAAATGTGACAAATGAAAAAGTCACATTTCGTACTCTAATACAAGCTAATTATGAATTTGTTCGGTCACGACGATTTAACTGTTTTTTTCCTCCATTATCCAAAGTATATGATAAAATTTATCCAAAACTGCAGAATAAACAATCATCACACCTAATCTAGGTACAATTAAAAATTAGATTTCAATTAAATATTAGGAAAACTGCTAGCTTTGGAGATCAAAAAGCGAAACTAATTTTCTACATATTTTGAAGTAATTAACTAAGAAATACTCACTATGTATGGTAGGGAAGTAATTTATGGATAGGTACCTACGTTAAATTTGTATAAACATAATACCCTTCAAGATACCTCGTCACGATGTCTATTGTAAACGAAAGTAGAACAAACTTGGTCAACAACGATAATGTCGCTTATCTTAACACTATTTACGCCTGCGGCGCATTTTCAGGAATTTTAAATGTCTCACAACATACTTCGGAAATAATTAATTAAAATCACATTCACATAAACTAGATAACTTCACTTTAACATGTGCTGTTCATCAAATTAGTCACGAAACTGAACGACTAAGAAAATAAGTTATCGGTATACTGATTAGATATTGGAAACTTGAGAATTGCGATACGATTTCTTGGGGAGTGCTAAATAAAAATGTAACTTTATCACCCATATAGTTTTATCGTAAATACTAATGAAAATCTTTAAATGATACGCTGATAACCAAACTCAAATATCGGTAAAAATCATAAAGAATAGCTTAATTTTGAAATAGATGTAATGTAGATCAATACAAAAAAGATATATCTATGAACTTATTTAGTACGAGCTAAAAACCTAGGTCATAGTAGCAGTAGTAAAACTCTACTCTCTAGATTTACTCTATATTGCAAATAAAACAAGCATTTCCTTTTTTATTACAAAAAGTATAAGATACATAATCTCTAAGTGGTTTTATTTTAAATCAATGCAGTTACACGCTGATGTACTTATTATCACAATGCACTGGATAAAGTATTTAGTAGAAACCTACTTACATATCACAAAATAAATAATAGTATGTAATAAATTTCTACGTATGTTTTCGTTTTCAATTTACACATACACATATTATCGACGATTTCTGTTATAATTAATCTGTAAAAATCCGATCTACCTTGTCCGGGCTTATAAGATAGTTTTTTAAGTTATTTCCATACTAATCTTTATTTATCTTATCTAAATTCCGTGGATTTCCGATTTCCGAGAAAAATACAAAATTGTTTTGGAACATGATTTGAGGCAAGGAATTTTGTCTTTATTCGTTTTAAATGTTTTATTACAAGTCAAACATATTTTAACAATTAATCTTTAAACGGATTTTTATTTATAACATTTGCAATTTCTTTATAGAGATAACTTTTAGCAGTAAATAAACCTTTATAGAATTGTTGGATAAGTTAATCTAATTATATAATAAAATGAAATACTGCTGTAATATAAAAGTATAAGCCTCATACCACCATAAACGTTACGTTGAACTTTTATGTGATGAAAATCATAAAGATTAGTAGCAAATGAGTCAAGTTTTAATGAGAAATGATTTACATTACAGTTCGACATTTTGCGGTACAGTCGACGCAGAGTGCTGTCGTAGTAGATTAGGTACCTAAAACACCCTAGGGCCTAGTGTGTTATTTTTATTTTATTTAACCACATATTAAAATACTTATGTATATATTTTTTGGGAAAAGAATAAGTAAATATAAAATATTAAAGAAATGTAAAAATGTAGAAAATGTTGTATTTAAATATTTATGAAGAGATTCATTTGTATCTTACCGAGTAGTTAATAAATACCTAAATTGTAATAAATAATAATTTGTTAATTTCACTAATATTTTGAATATTTTTTTCAGATCTACCAGTATAATAATTACGAACCTTCTTGATCTATTAAAAACGTGTTCACTCCTTGCTCGTATTCACATCTAATCCTTAGGTTACTGTAATAATAGACTTGACTTCCATTACTTACCTACAACTATCCACTCGATAAATCGTGCTCTGTCCAATAGAACTGCTATATGTCGGTATTCTATGTAAGCTGCTAACTGGATGAATAGAGTGTCGCAACAGTCCACTAGCGCTGAATCCAAGCATCGGTGACTCTACTACAGAACTATCAAATACGCTGGTTTCATCCGTTTCTTCTTCTATTACACCTGGTTTGTAAAATATTTTTCCACTCGCCAATAATGGTTTCGGTTTTGCCTCCTTTTGGACTTCATCCTCTTTTTTAATTTCCATCTCATAAGTGTTACGATTTGATGAGGACGCTTCCATGCTTGTTTTTTTATCACGATATCATCCAGGGCCTTGTCAAAGAGGTTAATTCAGTTTGGAGCACTGAGTTCTGATACATTTTGTATGCACATATTATTGTCGTCATCATTAGGAGTATTGTCATCGTTTTCCTGAAAATGAATTATTTTTTATGGTGAGTATCATAATACATATATAAAATACCGAATTATGAATTTAATTTGCTTGTGTATTTTTTTTTATTTAATCAAATTTATTTATTTAAATAATATTTAAAGTTTTCAACAGTAATCAGTTTTTGGTCGATATTTCATTTGAAGCAACAAGACTGGTGTCCTTACGACGAATCAGACAATAGTTGTAACTATTACAATAATGTTTTTCATTCGTAACACATATTGCACACAGTGAATGCGAGGTATCTTTGCATATCTTATTACAGGACTTTATATTGAGCATGTTCAATGGCATAGTGTTACCTGCACTTATATAGTATTACATTGATATGCATAAGTTAGGTTCAAGGAACAAAAATATCCGCATAGTAGCTATTTTTAATTTCGAAATCAATATACCTAAGCAATATTTTATAAACGCTGGCATGATTGTAGCACCCTTTAGCTACGCCCGTAGCTCCTTTATTTACCACGTTTACATGAACAGAAACAGAATTACAATATTATTCAAATTATAACTTCAAAACTTTAATCATTTTTTAACTCATTGTTGTTTTCTTGATATCCTGGGTGGTGTCAATCTTTTTTAAATAAAAGTGTTAAAAACTATTTATAACGCCAGACTCTACATTAAGGTTTTCTTAATGTAGAGTCCGATATTTCGTTTATTATTTAATGGTTACTGTTTTAATTTTGGAGGCCCCTATTATTGACTTAAGTAAATAGAGATAAGTATAAGTATAAACGAAAAATATTTTTATTGTAGCATATGGTTTAATGCTCTAAGGTAGCATACCTATACCTAGTATAGTTTTTATATAAAACCATCTCTATATAAAAAAGAAAATGATAAGACTCTTTAGTGCCATCTTGTGATGAGTGGATGAAATACGTTTCACTGCAAACGAGTATTCAGCCTTCAGACAATTTTTTTTTTCTAATTAGGACATTTTTAAATCATAAATATCCTTCAAATAAAATACCTTAACATTATATTTAAGAATATATGTATTTTATCCTGTTGTAAACTTGTAATTATTATTATATGGTGTTACATTGTTTTAGCAATTTTATTAATACGCTCTTGATTCGAAGCAACTATTCCTCGTTCAGGATATTATCCATCTCCATGACAACGCAACGGATGCGTTTATTTCCTTATTTCTTCCCACTAGGATTCAGGCATATTGCGGAAAACCTCGTAAAATACTTAACTATCTGTGTTCTTGAACAACAAGAAAATAACTGCTAAAATGACCAATAAAACACTAAAGATGCCGCTAGGCCTAGAAAGAATTATCTTAAGTTAAAAAATTAAACTGCGTAGGTCCAGAGCTAGGCCTCCTAAGTAACGAAATTCGCATCATATACTATTATGTATGATTGGGGAATTTATTATAGAGATAATTTTTGTAGTTTTTCTATATTTGTGTGATATTTTGTACTTATGTAAGTATTTTTTTTTTTGCTTATTATTTTGTTTAGAACATTTCGTAGCATTCATTTTTAAATTGAAATTGGAACGTTAAATGCATCTTCGATAGAGCATCATTTGGAACATGAAACTAGTTGAGAAATGGCGATAAAGATGGATGCTAAGATATTGCAGGATTATTTCCCTGATTCATGAAGCTGCTATAATATCTATTTTTCAACCAAATCACTCACAAAAATAATCTATATTAGCCAGAATTACAATATCTATCATTATCCAAAAATTTAAAATATTTCCAAATAATGTTAGTAGTAATGACATAAATCAATAGTCAGTTAAAATCGAAACTTCAAACAATTAGACCAACGAGTAATTAAATGCCCCTGAAGCACACACATTTGTCAAACTCGACTCATATCTACCTGGCTAGTTAGCGAAGGCCAATTTCAATTACCGCGTCTGACCAGTAATTAATGAGTTTGCTTCGTACCCGTGGCCCTATTACTATCCGCATATTACCTGTGAATTGCAACATTGACAATGACATAACAATCGATGGACGATTTTACGTAACCAATGTACGTATTCCTTCAGATGTGAATAACATTTACAGAAAATGTTCAGGTGAGCGTCCCGTAATAAACAGAACGTCCTTTAAACCTGTGCAGTGTAACCAATTGCATTACTTTTGCAAAATATGTATGATAATATGATTAATGACATTAATTTCGGCAGGAATAGATGCTCATATAAACTTCTATACTAATAATATAACGCTGAAGAGTTTGTTTGAACACGCTCATCTCAGGAACTGCAGAACCGATTTCAAAAATGCTTTTACCGTTAGATTAATATTGTGATCCCTGACCAAGGGTAGACCGCTAGTTTTATACAGTCATAAGATTTTTCATATAATATATTTAGATATGCCATATAAATAATAAATATAAATAATAATTTTACAATTTATGTAAACAAACATGTTCAGAAGTATATATGTTTAAAATGTTGACCTTAAATTCTATCGTATTATAATTTTTAGTTTTTACGTCATAATGCAAACATAAAGGGACGGTATAATAATACCATAATGTTATGATATTGTTCGTATCACAGATTTTAATCACGCTGTGTCGCATATTCAAAATGTTCAAATTCGTTTTGTTTGAATCAAACATTATTTCACATTATGGCATAATAATATATCTTTATCGTCTACGTTAGTACGATAACCATAAAAAATTGTCTATGATATAGGTACTTGAAAATAATTGTTCTTCCCCTAAAGTCTAAACACTTTAAAATATTATACTAAGAATTATTATATATTATCTAGTTACAAATGTGCATGAAACTATTAAATCGTCTATTAGTGGAGCATACTTTCTAGTATCTAACATTAAGGTTGGTTGCGGAATATTTAAAAGTATTTTTGCGAAGTACCTATGTATCTTTTTTATATGTGAAAGGATATAGTTTATTTAAGATAATTTGCAAGAGACGTTGGGGACAAAATTCACATGTCACTGGGATGTGCCTAAATTTATTGCAGTATGGCCAACGAAGCAGGAAGTCTCTATTTTGGGACTACCAAGCAATTGATTGTAAACATGATGGTTCTTCCATATAGTAACAACGGTTAAATAATTGCTTCCTAAAAATGATTAGGAGAAATGATAAAAACTACCAGGATGTTTAATGCTGATTTGGGGCTGATTCAATTTAATTTAGAATTAAGAACCTGAAAGGCTGAATAATCTACTTTCAAACATTATTTTTTATTAATAAATAAACTGCCAAAACCTGTATTTTTGCAACCGTTAATTTTTCTATCACACGTGAACAACACTCATATATTTCTAAGTTTAAGAATTTGAAAAAAATACCTAATGCTATTGAAAATGGATTTCCATTCAATGTCCCCTACTTTGTAACGCACATTAGATATTATAGACTAAGCTATGTTAATAGTATAATAGTGAGCGAATGACCTGCCCACGGTGTAATAAGGATCGCGTGAGTCAACGCAAAATTAGATGTCAACAAGGAGAAGAATGACACTTCGTCGCCCTATTTGTGGACGTCTTTGTGACCTTAATCCTTTTTACATTAAAAATCGTGTAGTTGTCAATTTTAAGAGCCAAAAAATGTAGAAATGGACGTAATATTATTTAATTTTGAATCTTTTTTGTTACTGAAAGCGTAATATTTATTTGTTTCTAGGTACTATTTCTTCTGTTCTAGGGTGATATTACTAAAGGCTAGGCAATGCTTATACACACGACGCAAGTTACGGTTATAATAATTATCATATTAGGTATTGTTTTATTGTAAGATATATTTAAATATTGAAAACTTGAGACGAGAATATAAATCTAGGTATATATACCTAGGTAGCTTACAAGTCTTCTAGAGCTATATTAGTATCATATTTTGAGACATTTGTTTATTTTTCTGTGCTTTCATCTGGTTATGTTATTATCAGATATATGGATATTTTATATCTAATAATTGATTAAAGAGTGAAAGTTAATTTTACTCATATTTATTCTACTGCACCAACTAGGTATACCTACTACCTACGTAATAATTGCAACGATATGAATAATAAACCCTCTGTAAAAACAAAAAAGCGATTATTGTAATCATTTATACTCACCATATCAAACAATTATTATTCTAATTCAGAATTTGTAAAACAATCACACGTACATCAGATTACAAAAAAGCAGATTTGTCTATGGACACATTTGAGCGGGAAAGCGCGGCGCGAGTTATCTATCTTCTATCACAACATTAGTTACTTGTATTGGTTGGAATAATATACATCGCACCAGGATTATAACCAACCCTCGGCGTGTGGATCGATCGCCAGGATTGAGATGACTGTCAGCCGCATGCAGACGAGTCTTGTTGTTGGTACCTATTCCAATTGTAATCCGACTTTATTTGTTAACTGGCCACGCGCTCGGAAACAATTGACGGTGTTCACTCATTCACTGCCAGTGCCTCTGTAGATAAGATTTACATGGCCCTTTAGGTATGTTGGACTATAATTTGCAACATTCCCATATAGCCACTTTATATATTTATGTATATGACTATGGTATTTCACTTGAATTGATTAAGAAAAGGACCTAAATGCAACGACAACATGAGATTTTGCGTCAAGAAATTTTTCAAATACCTAACTCTGAGTTTCAGATCTGATACTAGTATCCGGTTTTGTTTTAACATACGATTGTATAAAACAGTCTCAATTTGTCCTTAAATAAATCTAAACTTTACTTTGTTGTTTTCTTTTTTTTTTGTTATTGTGACATTACTACATAAAACTACAACTTGAACAGGATATTAAAATAGCCTCTTTACTAGCCCTCACTCCCATACGTAATTATTATAAATACCAAAGTGAGTTTGATTAATTATGGGAACTATATTTTCTATCATCAAAATTTATATTTGTCATCAAGTTGTATCACCTAATAAATAGATCTATCACCACGAAATATTTTCGTTCTCAGATAAACAAAAATTGTTACCTGGGAACAATTTAATGTTAATATATGTGTAAAATAAGAGATCGATAACCAATAAAATTATATTGCATTACATGAATATAAATTTCGTTCTTATAATAACAGTTTTGTTGCTTAAATAATAGTTCTGTGCTCAGAATGGTAGATCTGTCACCAAATAAATCGATTATCGATCCCTGACTGCGACTCCTTTTTATTTGATATTTTGTCACCTATACAGTAGTAACATTTTATTTCGTTCAGATAATAAATTGATAGTATTCGTTATCAATTTAATACATCAATTTATAATTTTAATGAAAAAATGATCAAAGGGCGGAGACAAATTGGCGCGCTTTAAAAATTGACATGTGCAAACATACGGATTAGCCCACAGATTAGCCATATGCTTAAAGCTGGCCAACCCCCCACCAGAAGCAAAAAATGTGCTTATCGGCCAGAAAAGAAAAAGGGGGCGCCCTTCGAAATCCAAACCAGCGCTGATTATTCAGTGATTATTGTTTTTTAACAATAAATATTGATTATTTTAACTTTAATTAAGTGTTTTATATACAATTATGCTAATCATTAGTCAGCTATTTAACCAGAGCTGATAATTCAGTGGTTATTATTTTTAAGAATAAATATTGATTATTTTAACTTTTAGTAACATAATATGATTTATTGGTGATCTCTTTAAATTATTTTGCTTAAATATACTTATTAGGACACACCTATTATAATACATACAAAAACATTTATATGGTACTAGACCTTATATCTCAGGATTTTAGGTGATTTATTGTGGATCTGATTTTGCATTGTTTGGTGACTACATTTTGGTGACAGATCTACTATTTTGAGGACAAACCCTATTATTTAAGAAACACAAAACTAATTAAATTGGTGATAGCTTAAATGATACCCATTAATTATTTGTATTGTAAGAATATATATGTATGTATGTATTGTAAGTATAATCTTCTTTCACGTCGCAACGAAGCAATTTTATGGCATGATTTTTGTGGCTTTATGACATACTAGCTGTGCTCCGCGGTTTCACCCGCATTGCTCACCTCCTGTTGGTCTTAGCGTGATGATATATAGCCTATAGCCTTCCTCGATACATGAGCTATCTAACACCGAAAGAATTTTTTCAAATCGGACCTGTAGTTCCTGAGATTAGCGCGTTCAAACAAACAAACAAACTCTTCAGCTTTATAATATTAGCATAGATATAGGCTAATTATTACAGCGATGAAAAATCTTATTCCCATGTGACATTATACTCTGACTACGCAAGCGAAGTCATAGCCTACTGCCTAATTTATGTAGTCTTCACTTATCTATATATTAATATCTAATGAATATTAAAATTAAGCTTGAGCGCTGATCTTAGGAACTACTGGACCGATTACAAAAATATTTTAGGTACGTTTGATATGTGAACCTCGAGTCCTAATAGTTATACTATAATATGTACCAACTACCACGGGCAAAGCCGGGGCGGATGGCTAGTATTATGTAAATCTAATCTACCTAACAGATATCTTATCTAAATGTTTTGAACTAATCGCAATTATAGTATAAGTATCTTTATCCATTTTCTCTAAAATGTTATAAAAGATAACTCAAAATAAGGCAAAAAAAATAAATTCAGCTATATGTATTATGTATTACGACATATACATTCACGATACAGAAATAATCTCAAATCTTATCTGTTTAGAATATTATGATATTGTCTTAACGAGACTTTTGCAAAAGAACACAGCAAAATTATGCGTCACACAAAATTAAAAGATAGGGTTCAGACTTCAGTAATAAGGAATCAATTTAATTTTAAAATTGTTTGTTTTGAATACATTTTAAAATTTTTTGTTTTGTTCTTTACAATAACTTTAATAATTTAGAAATACGAAATGTTTGATTAAATTTATTAAATATATTTTCTTGCGGTAGTATAGAGCCGTAGCGTGGGGCTCTACATATTGTGGACACATTATGTTCCAAAACAAAATCGCCCCTTAACATTAAGATTCTAAAATTACTTACAATAACATGCAATAACTAAGCAATAAAATAAAATATCAAAAATAATAATCATCACAATTTATTTTATCGAATTTTATACCTAATGATTATTTTTATAAAAATACATGTCTATGAATAAAAAATTTAAAAAGATACATTTTAATATTTTAATAAATAACTAAAAAATGACGTATTAAAGCGAGCGAAACGTACCTACTTAGGTACGCCTGTTTTGTAATGAGCTGAAAATGATTAAGGGTTTCCTTACAAGTAAGAGGTATGAGCGACGTACGAAACGTAAATAACAATCTCCTCGTCAATAATTAATTAAAATATATACTAATTATTTAATTAATCATGAAAGTTATAAATAAGATATTGTATCTTAAACCCTAAATTGAATAAAACTTAATTATACAGGACTATAAATAATAAGTACATACAAGTAATAAATTATTAAATATTAACGATTGAAGACACAATATTTTCACAGACATAATATTCAGACATAATATTCTTGACTGGTTGACACTTTACAAATAAAAAATGTAGCAGCCAGGGTAGCCCTAAGCAGCAGGCAACATTATCAAATTACGCTCCCCGTTAACACCGCTGCTCTTTCGACTGTCAGGGCCAATGCTCATTCCGGGCGGCCTCAGGTGCATCCCGCAGGCGGGATGTGACACTGGAAATGAACAAACGTATTCTTGTCATACCAATAACTCTTCACTATTAGGTGTTAAGTAATAAAGCGCTTCCATCCGCCCACCGTTTCAAGGTTATTCGTAGCGTAATATATACTGTATCAACTTTTTCACGCTACACGTGTATTTTTATTTTATTTTCATGTGTTTTTGTTGTAATTTAGTATTTTCCCTGAAATGGTGCTAATGTATCGAGTGTTAATATGTTCATTTGTCTTATCGATGTTAATTGTAACAAATGATGGCGCCATCTTTTGAGAAGTAGCGGAATCTCATATAGGTGTGTTATTAATTATTTTTTCAAAATATCAATTGAAAAATCAATCTTCATTTAATAAGTTCATTTTTATATAAATATGTACCTATGTAACACGATTTCTTTCTGATTCAATATTCGTCAAGATGATTCTAAACAAGATAGTGAAAATCCGTCAAAGTAACTCGTTTTATCTTTACAAATAAATATTTAATTAGTGATCTTGAAAATGAGAAGGCACGTACAGACGGAAGTAAACATTTAACGTTCGGTGACGTTTGTCAAACGGATAGTTTTAGAATTGGAATAGCAGGTACTTAAGAAGAAATAGTCCAAGTTGCCATACAATAGGAAAATTGTGTAATCACTATCGTTGTGCGTACTGCCCATAAATGGATACAAATTCTAAAGAAAATAACGTAGATGAGCTACACGCTCAGTGTAGTTGCAAGCGGTAAGTAATGGTTTTAGACTTAGTTGTTCATGTACAATAAATTTATATTTTAAGCATATCACAGTAAATAAATCACTTCAGAATATAATAAGACTTAAATACATTAGATAGCGCTGAGTTACAAATGATGCGATAGCGGCCAAACTACTTATTAAAATAAATTTTCATGAAAACTTAATATGACTATCGAATGTGCCAAACTTAATTAAATATCTTCACAGTGCATACCTATTTAAATAAAGTTTGTATGTTTAATTTGCAGACATATTCACAAAAGAATATCCTTCCGCCTTAGACAACAGGAACGCATTGTGTTCAAATCTGGGGAACTAAATTTTGCGAAATCACATAAAAATAAATTACGATTCATAATCGACCTGGTTAAAGTTCTTCTTGAAGCTAGATGGAGGTGGACAATATTGTATTGTACAATAACCTGTGTTTTAAGTTGGCTTATTTTCGCTGTCATATGGTGGGTCATATTATATTTGCATGGAGATTTAGAAGATGAACACTTACCGCTAGCCAAAAATATTACAGAGTGGAAACCATGTGTGACCGAAATATATAATTTCACATCCATATTCTTATTCAGTATTGAAGTACAAACAAGTATCGGGTATGGATCTAGGGCGATTACTTTGGAATGTCCAGAAGCCATGTTTACAATGTGCATTGAAAGCATCACAGGGAAAATAATTCAATCCCTGTTCATAGGAATTGTTTTCGCTAAATTAACGAAGCCAAAGAACCGAGCGCAAACATTGATGTTTTCAAAATACGCCATTATCAATCAAAGGGACGGATATTTGTGCTTGATGTTCAGAGTGGGCAACACAAGAAAGTCAAGAATAATAGCTTCGACTGTCAACGCGTACCTGATAAAATATATAACCAAAGATGGCGTTGATTTACTCAATTATGATCAGGTAAAGTTGAACATAATGGTCGATAATTGTGATGACGTTCTGTTCATATTTCCAGTAACTGCTGTGCATAGAATAGATGAAAATAGCCCTTTCTATGATATCTCCGCTCAGGAAATCTTGAAGAGTAATATAGAAATATTAGTAACTTTTGAAGGAACGATTGAATCAACGGGACAACCACTTCAAGCAAAATCGAGCTACACTGGCACTGAAATACTCTGGGGAAGGCGATTCATAGAACCCTACTTTTATAAAAACAACAAACAAGGTTTTGTTATAGACTTTTGCAAATTCGACGAGACCTATCGCGTCAATACCCCACTTTGCACAGGACAAGAACTTATAAATTATTATAGAAATAGAAAACTAAGGAAAATACCATTCAATAGTCAATACACATCGACAAATACCTTTTAGTCGCCAGATCGTATAGTTTTCCGTTTTAAATGTGGGTGTAGTACAAGAATAATTTTCCGTAATTCCATCACACCTTCATAAATAATCTTCAGCGCAGTCATATTCAATTCCAATGTAGAAAGTTTCATTTTTATGATCAGTATTAAATTTGAACATACATTTATATCTTGATCTAATTTTTGAAGTTTCCTTTTGTTAACGTGCATGCATTGTTCAAGAAAACTTTTCGTAGACATTTCTTTCAATAAACTTGGTTTAATTACACACAACCTTATTTATCTTAGCTCTTTATAAAACTGGAATACATTTTATTATAATGGCCTAGTTTTAAGAATTCTTGAAATTAGTGTGTCAGGCTGCTCTTATATTACTAAATGTGGTGACAATTTGCAATATGCTGTTATCTTGCTTTTCGATAAGCGGCGAGGTAAAAGATTCTATGATAACGATACTTGCTTATAAATTTATTTTGTGTTTTAATTAAAACAAAAATGTAACATTTTGCTTATTGTTGAACATAGATCAAATGGGAAAGTACCTATATCTTATATCTTAAAATCTAAGTAGGTATACTAACTACTTTAAAATAAAATGTGACACACATATGAGCACTTTTCCTTGGTAGAGAGCACTGTTCCGATTTTTTAGGTAGAAACTGGTAGAAACCGTACCTATAGGACCTACCTATGTAGTACCTACTTTTTAAATAATTTTATTCATTTTATAGTGCTGTTGCTGTGCTTGATTTGAATTCAGATGACATTATCGTATAGCAAAATTCTTAAATAGGTAGGTAATAAGAGTTTTTTCATTCATTTCATAGCTATCCCCTGTCCTATGAGTGCCTGTTCCTAATTGGGATTTCAAACTGCTTATTTTTACTACCTATCAGATTTCTTGCAATTACCAAAAAAAGAGATATTTTCCTGACATTAGAATATTAATTATTAATTGCACTTTCCATGGATTAATAAACAATATACTTATTTCAAAAATACAAGTTGGTTAGTTGTCTTCAAATGTTAGATAAATTACATTTGGATAGTAAAAATAAACAATATGTCATTAAGTATGTTAGGTATGTATATTTTTACAGGGGTTAAAGAACCACTTTTTATTGAAAAACTACAATCACAACTTTTGAAGATATTGCTGTGATGGGCCCTGTGTATTACTCTACTCTTTGGGCCCTGTTTACAATGGGCAGCGTTGGCCCAAGAAATCAATATTTGCCGCCATTACGGCGGTTATGAATAGACATTTTTATAGACGATCATAGACATTTTGGTTCTATCGTGATTGCCTCTACTCCAAAGAGTATTCTCTACTCGCCCAACGCTGCCGATCGTGAAGAGTGGTTATTTTTATTTCAACAAGGAATTCATTTTTAAAAACTATATTAACGTTGGGCACCACAGTTGGGCACAGACCTGGCACAGACGTTTGGGAAATTCAAACACAGAATAATGTGGCGAAATTGGTACAGAATCAATAGACACTAGATTCTAGCAAATGTCATGAAAGATGAGACGCGGCCACAGGTTTTGCTGTTCTGTGGACGCGGCGCTGCCAGACCCAAAAATAATGTTGACACGTGTTGCCAATTTATTCTGATCCAAAGTATCTGCTCATCACAGATCTAGTCTGCTCATAGTCAATTGACTGATCGCAGATGATTATAATTAATAAAAAAAAATAAAAAAAAAAACTTGTTGACAGTATGATTTTATTCAAATGTATTATCTAGCTCCGAGTGTTAGACTGGGGTAGAAGTGTGGGTAGAAGCCTTTAAAAATAATAAAAAGATAAAAAAAAATCGCAGTCGGATGAAACCCATTAGAAAAGGAGGGGAATATTTTTTGTCCCTTTCACACCTAACTTGGCAAGTTGGTGTGAAAGGGATGAAGGAACAACCAGGCGTCATTCAAGGTCATACCTTCCCGTGACAAGTCAACGTTCATAGTGCAATCTCCAGTGTATTAGATATAAGCTTCTTGGTGTTAAGAAAGATTGATATGAAAATATAACGATGATTAAAAAAAAGAAACCCACAAACCTTTTTCGGTCAGATTAAGAGAACCCACCAAAATTTTTGTCAGACTAAGAAAATATGCTTTCAGGATACCGAGATAAACCTCCCCTATGAAAATCTGACGTAATCGTCAGTTTTTTTAAGGGGAGCTTCCTTGGGGCCTACTTAACTCCCCTTCCGAAATTCTGACGCGCGCAATGCATTCCTTCGCGAGATTCGAGAATGATTTGAAATTCTTTTAAGAAAAAAAAACAATTTTTTTTTATCGCGCAGTATTTTCGCTAAGTTACCAGTTTTGATCGTGTTTTGCCTTTGTCTTGCTCGTAATTCCCCTAAGATTCCCATTCACCCTACTTCATGGTGTGCAAATATGAGGAAAATACTCTTTATAAAAGTATAAAACGTACGTAATATGAATTATTAGATATTTCTGAATTTTATCTTATTTATTTTTACAATTATTTATTTACAACCACTTAATTTGCGAAAAATGAAACTTACATTGAAATAGAAATGTCTAATAAAATGACATTCACTCCTACCAATGTACAAAAAAAAAATTAAAAATTGACAAAGTGAGCTGTCATTTTTCTATCCACAAAAAGATTTATCGCTAGGTATTGCTTACAAAAAATAAGTTTTGAATACGTAGTGCCTATCAAAAATGTTTCGAACAAGTGTATTCGATAAATTATTGGGTAAGTAATGTATGAGATGCAATATATATGTCTTCATTTACATTGTTATTGATATTGTTTTGCCCTGTCTTAATTCATTAATTTGCATCACTTTCTTTTTTACTGCATATTTTTCCTCTTTAATGACGATTCACTTATAACAAGGTGAGCTCTTTGTCATTCTACATATTTATTACTAAATATTATTTCAATATTCGCATTTTGTATTGTTCTAGATAAAGCGACAAGTAATCTACGCCTAGATCCTGACTGGCCGTCTATCTTGCAAATCTGTGATTTAATTAGACAAAATGATTGTTCGTGAGTATCATATTTTCACCAGTTCAACCCTTATTACAATATCATTAAAATTGTTTTGTTACTACATATTATATTGACTCACATATAAATACATATTTATAATGTAAAAATTATGTACATTTAAATGTAATATTGTCGATATTTTTAGACCAAAATATGCAGTGGCTGGTGTCAAAAAGAAACTTTACTCACAAAATCCTCATCAGGCAATGTTTGCATTGTTAACCTTGGAAAGCATAGTTAAAAATTGTGGTAAGAATATACATTAGAAATACTGTAATTAAACATAATTTTTTTCTGCTTAGTAATAAGTAAATGAATTTTAAAATCAATTCTATTATGTACCAAATAATGATTATATCAATGTTATAAAAAAAAATTGTTTTAAAGGTTTATGTTTAATTGTTACTACTATACAGAGAAATATCAACAGAACTATGTATTACTGCATATATATTATGCATAGATTATCATAAGCATATTGCAAACATAGCTTAGAAAAATGTAATAATATTTTTTTATATGGAAATTACTAAACTAGTTATGATATAGGTTCAGGTGTACATGACGAAGTTGCATCAAAAGCATTCTGTGAAATGCTTCGTGATTTAGTGAAGACAACCCAGCATGAAAATTTGAAAACCAAAATTCTGGAGTTGATACAGGCATGGGCGTTTGCTTTCCGCAACACTCCCAAATATAGAGCTGTGCAGGTATGGTTATATAACTTAAATGTAGCATACACTTTAAAATAGTATCAATACTTCTGTGGAAAATTGTCAGAGGTATATAGATTGTCTAGTGCCATCTCAAAATTCCGCACTGGAGTTAATATTGTTTTAGACATCAATAACCCCCCTGAATGTTATTACATTTAACACTTAGGTGAGTGTTAAATATGAGCAATAATATAAATAACAAAAATATTTTTGTACATATTCCATGGATTCCACTTGTTAATTTATTACCGGGTCCATCCCAGATAATCCACCAATTAAACTGTAAATAAAGCATATTTATTGCAAATTTTAATTCACTGAGCTTCTTATGCTAAAGGTAACTAGATCAGAGTCTTTCTACATCTAGAATTTAAAAAGCCAATTACTTAATCCAATATTTTGAATTATTTGGTGTCTTGAAAACGTGTTTGATATAATTTCCAATATCTGACCTGATTCAGTACATTGTTGAGCATCATGTTTTATATAAGCTCAAACAAATTACAATATTTGACCATTTTAAAATTGGTTATCACCATAAGCACTATTCTTCCGTATTGATTTTCTATATAATCTAATTATAACAAACTTATGTCAACGTTTAGTCATCAATTTCATAGTGCTTGTAAGGCTAGCAGTATTAAATACATTGTGTATTTATGTTATGTGTGCATGTTGTGATAAAATCTTCTAATAATATATTTTGATGGCAGGACTAGTGTCAACGACCTGATTATATGTATTCAATTATGTTCACATTATTATCTTGTGTTTCTTTGTGCTTGAGGTGAATGATTTAATTATATAATGATAATTTGTATGTAAATAATGAATGCTCATATTTTACTGTAATTTTTTTTTCATAAATACTGTACCTCTATAAGTTATACTATAAGCCATTTTGTGATGTCATTGCCTGATTATTATCACTTCACCTGACAGTATGACTCATATCATAGTAGATGCTGGTTATCACAGCAAGTGCCATTGTTTAAAAACAAAAAAATTGTGTCTGAAGCATATCTAGTGTAAAATATAGTTTAAAACCTTTTTTTAATATACCAGGATACAGTGAATATATTAAAAGCTGAAGGACATAAGTTTCCTCCGTTGAAAGAATCTGATGCAATGTTTTCTGCGGACACTGCCCCTGAATGGGCAGACGGTGAAGTCTGTCATAGGTAAGATGTATTTATAGGCATTAATTAAGTACATTTGTTTTGGAAATGTTATAAAGACCATTTTTTAATATTTTACATATTATAATCTAAATATCAATATTAAACTAAATAATATGATAGTGTTATGCATTTGACAAAAATATCAATTATTATGAAATAAATTTCATAAATTCTTGTTTGGAATGACTCAGCAACAATTATATTTAGGTGTCGTGTGGCTTTCTCTTTGATGGTTCGCCGCCATCATTGCCGCGCTTGTGGACAAGTGTTCTGCCAACAGTGCAGTTCCAAAACATCAACTTTGCCTAAATTTGGCATTGAAAAAGAGGTAGGTAATTGTTCCTTACTTTAACTTACATAACCAATTACTTAAATAGCAGATAGTTATTATTTTTATTATTAAAAAAGGTGCGAGTTTGTGAGGCTTGCTTCGATAAAGTCAGCCGTCCGCCGTCCTCTGCAAAGATTGAAATTGTTGACACATCAAGTGATTATGGTCCTGCTCAACCACAGGTTAGTCAATTATTTCTTAATATACACATTTCAATGAATGATGAAATATCAAGATTTCATTGCAATTAATAGTGCTAATAAAAAGCAATAAAGAAGTAAATCCTTTCCATATTTTAAACATGAAATTATTTTGTATGTTTGGTTTATTTAAAACATAATTACATTGTTGTTTTAAAATTGAGGTTAAAGGGGAATAAAATCTTAACTACATTGATTATAGCTGACTCAAATCCAAATGTTGACTATTATCAATTTTAAATATCCTTACTGCTTTATTATTGAAAACAAATAAGTTGTTAACATTTGTATACATTTAATATTAGTTGTTAAACAGGATATTGAAAGAACATATTATGTTATTATTATTTATTTCTTAATATCTTATGTGTAGCGTATTATTACATGAATGCTTAACTATTGTCCTTCATATGATTCGCCGGGCATTTCTCCACCAGGAACTAACATAGCTATATTCATACCGTTAAGAAGTATCTGATCTAGCTTGGTTATTTTTCTACCTTCTGGAGTTGATTCATATTCCGTGACGTCATCTAATAGCATGTTAACAAAATCGTCAAATCCTTGTAACGTTCCAACCATTTCTTTGTCATTCTTCATAATAATATGAATGCGCGATCCTATACATTTATCGACGAGCTCCAGCGGCAATAGCGTGTTGGGATTCGGAAGTGCTTGCGCCATGTTTAAGTTTTTCAAATATGTACGGTATTTGATATAAGCCAATTATTCAAAATAATTCTATCTAAAAGAAATATTAAATGAATATTTTCAAAGATCGTAGTACAAACAATTCGCAATTTACAAATTTCTAATGACAGTTGACATGACCGATGACGTTGACGTATGACGATTTACATTTGACACTTGACAGTTCATATTTATCAAAAGTCTCGCGTCCGAATGATAGATGATTTTTCGGTACCTATTCAATTATTTTTCAGTTTTAATAAGACCAAGTTATATGTACTTATTTAAATATTCAATTTATATTAAATCTTAATTTCATTAATATTATTATAGATCTTTTTATTACTAAAATACAGAAACATGAAAGTAAAACCATAGACAATAATATTGAACTTATGACACTGGCAATAATTCAATTGACAATTTGAAATGCAGGAAAACTGAACTTTTGAAATAACGAATTAGATACGAATAACATTAGCAATCCAATATTTGTTCTCGTAAGTTGTAACTTTGAATCTTGATTTAAAAACTTTTTATTTTATGTGTTAGTCATAAATAGTACGAATTATAAAAATGCCTAGAGACTACGTAACAAACTTCCGTGGAGATGTTTGTTTTACACCAAACGGTAATATTCGTGTCAAAGAAGAACCAATCTCGCCTGACGATAATGACTTCGGAGAACACAACAAATTGGACTTTTTCGAGAACGGCTTTACTGCTATGAGGAAGTCTCTTTCAATGAACGATATCGCTATACTGAAACAGGAATTGTCTAATTTAAACTTTGAAAATGATGAGGACGGTGTTTGTGAAAGATATCATAAACAAACTGGTGGAAACCAAGAATTATCGAAAACAAAGTTTGTATCAATGGCCGAGGCCATATATCACTATGAGAGAGATACACCAGGACGTTTTCGTACCACTAAACCTAAACTATTTCAACCACAACAAGTAATGAGCAGATCTAGGTTGACTATAGCGCAATCTCCCATGTTGCGTTGTAAAACTCGCGCGCGTCCTCGTCACATCATGTCACAGAAAGAAAAAGAAGAAATGGAGTTGGAAGAAATAAAAAAGTTTAAAATTAAGGCTAATCCTATTCCTAAATCTGTGATTATTGGTCCAGTTCATCTACCGGATGTGCCAAGAAAACCGATGACAGTTCCTGAACCTTTCAAACTTACTGAATTTCATAAGAAAAACATGCAATCACCCGAACAAGCTCATCACTTTAAAGCCCGTCCTGCACCAAAACATATACTTGAGAAGCCACAGATTCCTATAAAGCCTATCACAAATATTACTAAACCTGTTAGTCCTAAATTTCATTACAAAAGAGCAAACTCAACTGATTGCTTGAAGCATGAAAACAAACAATGTGACATAGCGACTAAGGCTAAAAACCAAGAAAAAACTGAAAAACATATTGTTCGACACGGTCCTGTCAAACCAGAACCATTTTCCTTTGAGAAAAGGGATGAAGAATCAAAGAGACGCCGAGAGGAAAGAATAAAAAAACAGTTAGAGGAGGAAAGGAAAATGGCTTCACAGTTTAAAGCACAGCCTTTACCAAATTCTGTTAAAAAAAGGATGCACTCTGCAACAGGCATTGGTTCTACTGCTTCTTCAGAAAATAAGGAAAATCATGTCAAGTTTGAAGCCAAACCTCCTGTGGTACTCTACAAAGAACCATTTAAGCCTGTACTGCAGGCTAACCCTATTTCAAAGCCAGTGCCCTTTGAGCTGACTACTGAAAAAAGAGCAGCTGAAAGAGAAAGATTCGAAAAACAAATAAAAGAGAAAGAAAAGGAAATGGAAAAAAATAAGCAGCTGAAAGAACAGGAACAGCGAGAGGCTGAGGAAAGGGCAATAGCACAATTGAGGTCTACATTGGTACATCATCCAAAACCAATCCCATCATTAAATCCATTTATTCCAGAAAAATCAGCAGGACCTCTCACTGTCCCAGAAACACCTAAATTTGTTAGAAGACTGAAACAAAAGTAAATTTATGTTCACTATTCATAATACAAATTATGTGTTATTCTTGTCACTTTAAAATGGACTACTTTTGGAAATTGTGATTGACATTTTATATATATTTAACTTTAACATTTATTATTACTGTAGCAACATGTATAATGCATATTATTATAATTATGTGGTCTTAAAATAAATATAATAATTAGTCATATCACTCTTTTTTTTTTCATTTCCCTTATAGGTTTTATATTGTATTTGTGACATAATTATTATTATTTATTAACTCAGCCCCCGGAATCACAGACACAATAGAAAATCTATTGTGTCGTGGACCGATCGGGCCGCTGGGGGCTCAATGGGTTAAGAAACAGAATTTAATAAAGTTAATCATCATCAAAATTTAGTATAATGCTATGCACACAATATAAAAAATTGAATTACATGCTATTTTAATGACGTCATCTTGAAATAATACATTGTTTATTCATATGACTCCTAAATATATTGATTATTGGTTATTTATTTGTTATAATAATACCTATATGAATGTATGTAATTGTTACAGTTACCAGTTAATTAAGATTTTTTCTAAAATCCTTATCTAGTAATAGTATATAATAATACTAGTAATAGTAATACTATACTATAATGAAACCAATATTGGTTTTTACTAAGGAAAGATTGTTTTGTAAATCACAAAACTTAGAAAAGTCTCTTTGCCCTACATAGTAATAAATGTCTTGATGGAGGAACAATGAATAATATCAGAAAAATAAAACATTAGTTACTATTTACCAACTATCTACTTTCATATTACAATAATTGTACATTGTTTCATTGTACATTTTTTGCTTCTACTCGATTGTAATGATTTATTCTGAATAGAAGCCACCAGGGAAAACGGCGGAAGAGTTGCAAGAAGAAGAGGAATTACAACTAGCGCTTGCTTTGAGCCAGTCAGAGGCTGAACAAAAGGAGAAGGAGAAACGCTCCCGCTCATATATTGCTCCTGAACCAACAACTCATCCAACATGTAATTATATTTTAATTTTTAACTAAACTCATTAGTATTGGTTTTAGAATATTAATGAAAAGTTTCATCTTGATTACATATTTTATGATTCAAATGTGTATTTAGTTATAGCTAAACATGCCACGTTTTTGTAAAGATAGTTCACAATAATTATTTGTAAATTTTGATTGACATGTGAGTGTAGGCCAGTCAAAAACTCGGAATATATTGGTATTTAAACACGTTTTAGTATATCTTGAATTTCATCATTATTCGCATGTTTATGTTTGTATGTGAGATTAGACAAGAAAGAGATATTTAAAGTGGGTCATTAAATAAACAGATTTTATTCAAACTTTGTACTTATCAATAAAAATACAATGAAGTCGGTTAAAAATACAATTATTATTTTAATAAATTATCTTATAAAAGTGTATTTTTAATCCTTTTTTTAACTTTATATTTTCTAAACTTCTATAGTCGCGTTTAGAGGAAAATTTTATAGTCGCGTCATGGCAATACCGTCACGTCATGGATTAAGGCGACGAATATCGGTATCTTTGATTCTTGCCAAAAAAGTTTCACTTCTGTCACATGTGCTCGGCACACACGCTCTTTTTTTATCTAGTAGGTATAATATAAAGCATGTATATTTTCAGTATCCCCAACGCCGTCGTCAGTGAGCGCGTCGCCGGAACACGGCACGGGCAACGCGGAGCTGTCCCGCTACCTCGACCGCAACTACTGGGAGCAGCGGCTGTCGCGTGATCCTGCGGCGCCCACCGCGCCGTCCTCGCACGGGACTAATGATGCGGCGGAGGTATGGGCCATGGGGATGTTTTGAAGCTATTGCATAGCGCTCAAGGCCCTTGGGCCTTGGCCTAGGGCCTTGAGCGCGGGGACCGAATCGAGAATTTCCGTAACGAAAAAATCTCACGCTCCTCACTCCGACGGGCTCGGAGGTGTGGCTTGAAGGCATGCTATGTTGAAGGCATGAATAGCTTTACCGCGGCTGTCCCCGAGTGCCACACGTCTTTTTTTTATTTTATTGTTTATGGCCAGCTATAGTGTAATTAGGTATGTCTTTTATGAAAAAAAAAAATTTGAAAAAGGGCACGTATATGCGGCTTCTACGGCACGAACTACGCAGCTGTGGAATGATAAATCGAAAAATAACATAACTTTTTCTTATAAATGAATAGAACTAAAATGATGCAAAATTTATTTATTAAATACAAATTAATTAATATTACCTGACGTCATGGTATATTCCGTGTGGAGCAAAATCCCTTTATATACATATTATATGTAATAATTGAAATGAAAAAATCCAACTAATGAAATAAAATTCGTTCAGCTGTCCTTGATACGATTTTGTAAATAATACAACTTTAATTTATATAAAATATATGTTTATTATCAGGACTTCTCGAAACCTTCGTCTGCGAAATCTCAAGAAGATGAAGCGGAGGATAAAGAAATTGATGACTTTGTTGAGAATCTCAAATCCCAAGTGGAAATATTTGTTAACAGAATGAAGAGTAATTCTTCTCGGTATGTATACTTAAAAATAAATGTTTTTAATAAAAAATTTCTTATATGTATCAAACCATCCAAAGTCGCATAGTTATACTATTTTTGGATAATTTCTGTGAAAGTAAATTATTAACAATTTTTACATGTGAATTCACTTAGATTTATGTTATTAGTTTTTCCATTTGTTGTGTACATAATATAATGAATATTGTATTAATTAATAAGTCTAGATAATTATAATTACTATCTTCTTCTTAAAGTGCCTTCTCCTTTGGGAGGTTGGCGATCATTAGGGCTATTTCAATTTTGGAAACCGCTGTTCTGAACAATGATTTAGTGCTCTTCCCAAACCATTGACGAAGATTTCTGAGCCATGATATCCGTCTGCGGCCAGGTCTCCTTCTACCTGCCACTTTGCCCTGCATGATTAGTTGAAGGAGTTCATACTTCTTGTTGTTACGCATCACATGACCGAAATATTCAAGTTTTCTCTTCATGATTGTTGTCAGTACCGTACAGTAATTACTATAGATTAAATAAATTATTTATTATTTTACAGTGGTCGCTCCATCGCCAATGATACATCTGTACAAACGTTATTCATGAACATAACAGCAATGCACTCCAAGCTTCTTAAATATATTCAGCAACAGGACGATAAAAGGGTTTACTTAGAGAGCTTACAGGTAATAAAAATCAAATAATTTATGATTTTACATTTAAAAATCTCTGTAATGTATGCGTGGAGACAATATTACAAAAAAATAACTAAACCATGTATAGTCATAATTTTTTTTTGTCCATTCATACAAATTGTTTCGTATTTTTGATGATATTTTTTTATAGTTTTTAAATACTAATAAATTAGTATTGGCGGTGTTTTCATTTATTGGTAACGACTTCACACACTTTTTCGACTTTATTCATTACATAATATCTTTTACATTACATACAATTTTTTTTTAATTATTAATTACTAGCTTCCGCCCGCGACTCCGTCCGCGCGGAATAATTATGAAAAATTAAGATTAATTTTTTTCTACGTATTTTTCCCGGATAAAAAGTATCCTATTTTATGCCCAGGATAATAAGGTATAATTTTACCAAGTTTCATCGAAATCGAACCGTTAGTTTTCACGTGATGCCATCACATACAGACAGACAAACAAAATTTTTTTAATCACATATTTGGGTTTGATATCGATCCAGTAACGCCCCCTGCTATTTATTTTTTCAATATTTTCAATGTACAGAATTGACCCTTCTACAGATTTATTATATGTATAGATAAAAATATCCTATCTTCCATGGTAAAATAACTTAAATCGACGAAATCACAATCGCAGGACAAAATAAGCCAAGTGCGCGATAGCAGAGCGGCGCTAGACACGCTGCGCGCGGAACACGCGGCGCGACTCGCACAAGCCGCAGAGGCGGCCGAGCGACAGCGGCAGATGCAAATGGCGGCCAAGCTGCAGGCCATGAGGAAGAAGAAGCACGAGTACCTGCAGTACCAGCGACAGTTGGCGCTGCAGAGGGTGCAGGTGGGTCTTCGTTTTGTGCTATTGGAAAGCTTGATTTCTGTCACAATAGTGTTATGATTTCTTTTTGATTAAATAAAGTCGATGTTCTCTAGGATGTACACAAATTATTATTATTGTTAAGCTTTGTTTCCGTTTACGTCTATAAAACCTCATAATAATATTGACATTGATTAATATGATCATAAAATCCCTAATGTACTTTAATATAAAACAAAAATATGGAAGGATAATAAGTTATTCAGTTATCTTACAGTTACTGTTTTCATTGAAACCAATTATACTTTTATTGATTAGTTTTTAGGCTTAATTCAAAATAAATATTTTTATTAACTATTTTATTTTTTAGGAGCAAGAGCGCGAAATGCAAATGCGGCAGGAACAGCAGAAGCACCAGTACATGATGTCCAGCAGCGGTTATTATATGCCTGGTGTTGCTATGCACCAATTCCAACCCGGTTTTCCCAATCAGCTCATGTACGCCCCGTTTCATCCCCAAATGCCACCTCAAACGACAGACGGCTCCACACCATTACCTGGACAAACACACATGTCTCAAGCTAACATGCCAATGAATGTTAATCAAATGGGAACAATGTCTCAATCGATGCCACAAATGAATACCTTCCCTATGTCTACATCGGCGGCTACGTTGAGCCAAGTTCCACCAATCCAAGGACCAATGAATCAACCGAACATGCGCCCAGTCATGGGACAACAGTTACCCATGCAGCAACAGATGATGATGCAGCAAATGCAACAAATGCGTCTACCGTCTCAGCCGGGCATTCACCAAATGATGCCGCAATCCGTCCCAAATGGACCTCCAGGTCAAGGTGTATCACAACCAAATATACCAAACCAACAACAAATACCAAAACCAAATATGCCGAATCAGCCACCTAACACCATGATGCCTCCCATGACTCTTGCGCAACCTAACATGGTGCAACAAAACGCCACTAATCCAATGTACGGTATGCAAATGCAGCGAATGCCAATGATGCAAGGTAACCAACTAAACAACAATCCCCAAGTACCTGTATCTGGGTATCCAGTTAATTCTCAAAACCCCCAAACTAGTCAACAATCTGGATCCCAAATGCCAGGTCAACCTATGCCAGTGCATAGCCAACCAATGATGCATAACCAGTCAGTGCCTGGGCAGAATATGCCTATTCAAAATCATTTGCCTCCCACTAGCCAGAATTTACCTCAACCCCAACAACAGGGCCAGCAAAATCATCAGCAATCCCAAATAACTCAACACCAGCCAATGCCTGTTCCAGGACAACCACCTCACTTTCAAAACCCTCAAATGCTAGCACAAAATCAAAACATTCCTCAAAACCAAAATATGAATCAAGGTCCTCCATTGCAACAGAATCAGATGCCAACAAATACTCAAGCTGCACAGATCAATTCCCCTCATAACATGGTACCTCCTTCAATGCAACAACAAATGCATCCACCGCAAATGACGATGCCCACGTCTAATCAAATGGCACAACACATGCAACCACCACAACCGGGGCAAATGCCTCAAAATATGCAACAATCTGTTGGACAAATGCCGCAAAATATGCATCTGCCTCCTAACATGCAAGCAGCACAGAACATGCAGGCGCCGCAAAACATGCAGGCCCCCCATAATATGCAAGTGCCCCAAAACATGCAAACGCCGCAAAACATGCAAGCGCCGCAAAATATGCAGCAAGGGCAGGTCCCCCCTAATAATGTGCAGGGTCAAGGTGTAAAAAATCTGCCGCAAAACTTTGGAAATGCACCACCAAATCCGCAGTCTGCTATACAACAAACTCAACAAGTCCAAACTCCTATCAAGTCTGAAAGTAATAACAATACTGCGGAACTTATCAGTTTCGACTAGACATTCTGGAAAATTGTTATTTAATGTGTAAAATTTTACCATAATAGCATAGAACTTGACTATAAAGTTATAATGACATTATCCACACAGCTTTTTAATATTGTTGATAACTAATAAAAAATCATATAATAGGTACATAATATATTACATATTATTATTCTTTTTATTTTTGGTGGTAAAAACCTCGCCCATTTCTGGGGAAATACGCTAAAGTAGCGGGCTTTTGGCCAAAGCAACTTTAGGGGGTATATAAAATTACATATACGTTATTATTAATAATAATCAATAGAAGTTATCATCACAGTTTCTTTTATAAATTTTTAAGTTATGTGCAGAATAATATTATTAGCGTCTCAAGACTATTGTAGATGGTACTTGTAATGTATATATTATGTGATACAATATAAAAATATTTGTTGTGCGTAGTAAATTTAGAAAATTTAATAAAATTATAATAATATATAAAATAGAAATTCAAATATTTTTTATTTTCTCTTTTTTGCTGATAATTGTTTTGTAATATTTACATAATATAAGTTATGATCTACTATGTAAAAAATAAAGTCTTAAACTTATTTGGTGGTTTTTTTTTTTGTTTTCTTTCCCATTTGTTGGTATATAGTCGTGTCTTCACAAAAGGGTGAACGCGTGTGTTATAGACCGGGAGATACTGACACAAAATTTCGAGTCATTTTTAACAGGATGGCGGTTCTACAGGGGTCTTATACCCGGCGCGGCCTAAGATGATCCCTATGACACTGACAGTTATTCTCAAGAGACAAACTTGTAATGGCGTCACCATTAAATTAGAAACGTATTGGAGGCGTCTAAAAATGGCATTTATTAATTTTTACGTAGCTTTATGCCATTACAATGATATTCCGTTGGAATTATAACAATTCTTAACATTTACGAGATATTATATCAATCTGACTTTACGTTTACGTCCTTCAAAACTTACATCGTTGGCATTTATCGACTAGTGCGGAAAGTATCGATAAACAAATTTCGATAATGAAAACAAGTTCACATTTTTTCCATGCTTAAGCTATAGTTCATTCACTATTGAATGGAACAGAAGATCGCAGCATAATTAATTAATTAATTACCGTTCGCTTTAATTTACTTACCTATGATAATATAAGTTTTTTAGAAAAATTAAATGGGGGATTCCATTTTCATGATAAAATAATATACACTGTGTTAAACGGGTTAAAAATTACGAGAAAATGATAAGGTGCATTTTTATGTTTTGAAAAACTTTCGTTTTACGTACCGTTTCGTTTACATAATAGACGTTAAAAATTCATTTTATAATATTTGTAAAAACATGTTTACCGACGTGGCTGAATGCAAACCACGCCTTTGCCTGTAAAATAGTAAAGTATCGACACGATCCATCATACAAGCAATCACTAAGACGAACTGTCATAGGGATCATCTTAGGCCGCGCCGGGTAAAGAAAAACGATGGTGTGAACGCTGGTACCGGCGGCTTAGTCGCGTGGGCGTTGCGACAGAAGAGAATTTTAAGAAAAAAAAATTGGTTATATTATTATGTATAGTGCGACTCAGACTCGCGCGCGCGCTAAGAGAATTCATATTAATGTACGTAAGGTAAAACCTGGTGGCTTGTACTAATTCAGGTTTTTAATACCTCTTTTTATTGCGGCTGGGTGCGACCTGTGTGAAAACTTGCATGTTGAATGTTGATAATCATTTTATTGGGATAATTATTTAAAGTGAGTCGATAAAGTGGGAGTCGGGACTCGCAACAATAGGGGTTCCGTACAAATTGGATAAAACGGCACTCGCCAGCACTCGCTGTCTAATAGTCTGTCCTTGAGTCTGTCTGTCTGTACCCGTGGGGCGTGGTCACAGAGCAAGTTTAAGGCTAAGCGCGCACCACGATTTTATGCAGCGTGATTATTTTATCGCAGAAATACAACGTATGAGTTACTATGGCAATGCGCGCACATGCGATTAAATAATCACAGCGATTTTAAAATTGTGATTTGTCACATCTTGCTGCGACTGCTCGCGACGCGATTGTCGCGAAAATGAAATGCAGAATATGAAATTGTATGGTACCGCGCGCACTGCGATAATAAAATCGCACACTCGGGCCCGACCGGCACTTCACTTGTGTTTCGTCTGTCCAACAGTAAACATGATAGTGGTATAGGTAGGTACTGTTTGGTAAACATAAATTCAGTAATCTGTCAAAGGTTTGAATTTATTTATTTATTTAACACTTTATTGTACAAGAAACAAAATTTACAGTCATAAAGGTTACAATAATAAAAAAAAAAATAAAAAAGCACAAAGGGCGGCCTTTTGGCGGAATTTTCATTCTATAATAGCCAAAGAATTTTTTGGGATACATCCGAAGTTCATTGTATTTCTGACTAGCTTTCCACCCGCGGCATCGCCCGCGCAGTTAAAGAAAAACCCGCATAGTTCCCGTTCCCGTGGGATTTTCGGGATAAAACCGATCCTATGTCCTTTCTCGGGTATCAAAATATCTCTATACCAAATTTACAGACAGACAGAGTTACTTTCGCATTTATAATATAAGTATGGATAAAAGAAACCTTTGACAATTCTATCTGCTGTAAAAGAATGAGTCCAATATAGACGAATTTTCTTTTTTTTTTTTATTCTTATCCTCCGAAGTAGTAAATAAAGACAAGCAACTTGTACGAAATCCATGATGAAAGTGAGTAAGGATCACTATTAAATTATCGCTGTGCGCGCACCGTACTCTCTGCGATTTTCTACAGCGCGATTTTGAAATCGTGTCGCAAAAATTAAAATCGTGGTGCGCGCTTAGCCTAATATAGTACCCGTGGTCTGTACGGAATCATTTCATATATTAGATACATTCAAATTCAAACATTGACATATTTTATCAAAGTTTGAATTTGAATCAGATTTTGAAACGCCTGACGTTTGCGCGCTTGATTTGACGTGGCGTAGGTAGACGTCATCTATGAATTATTTAATTACCTAGGTACCTATTTAATATCAGTCTAGACTCTAGTGACTCTTTGACTCTTTGCTCTAGTGTCTACTGTTCCTTTTATTTAAAAGGAACAGTATAGTTACTATAGGTACTCTTTGCTACTGTCTACCTATATTACTTGCTCTGTGCTGTCTACAATACAAATCAAATATTATTATTATTACTTGCTAGTTGCTCTCACAGAGGTTGCTCTGTGAAATTAAAATTCAAATAGACAGGTGGAGAATATAGATTTATGAGTAGGTATTCGTATGGTAGAAGAATAGTATAAAATTTAATATTTACCTACTTACATATAAATCATGAATTCACCTAGCTCTTCCAAAGAACAATCGAAAAAACGCAAAAAACCATATAATAAGTATTGCATTGTGCCGATGTGCAAAAATACATTAAGATCAACACCCGATAAATTGTTTTTTCTCGTCCCGAGAGGTGCAGCAATAAGACAAGCATGGTGTAATGTTATGAAAAGAGAGATGGTGTCTCCATCAACTTGCTTATATTGTTGTGAAGATCACTTTGATGTGAGTACCTGCCTATTAAAAATTGTTTAGGGTGACAGTAGACCATCCTACCTGGTACCTAACTCTAATGTTTCTAATAAAACACTAAGTATCCCTAATTTCTAATATTAATAATGCTCAATAAGATTCTATTGTTTGTTTCTTCAGTCACAGACCACAGTGGAGATATTTTATGATGTTATTTCTATATAATATATTTCTGGTGATAGTCATAATGTGTCATCTAGGCTACTTTTTACTGCAGTGAACATTTTCATTAAGTACCTACATGGGAAAAAAATATTTTTTAATAAATGTGTAACACTGTTTTTTACCACATATTTTTTTAATTACTTACTTAAATATGTTTCGGTTTTAGGTAGAAGAAGATACATTTAATTACATGCAGTCTAAAATTTCCAATTTGCCATTAAATATTAAAAAGAATACATTAAGATTAAATAAAAGTATTCTTCCCCACAAATTTAAATGCCAAGAATCGGAATGCACTATTGACTTGGAGTTACAACCATGGAAAAGAAATGGCAAAAGTACAAAATTTCTACAATCAGGCAGAAGTTGTCTTTCTGAGCCTCCAGCAAAACTACCTAACCATTTAAATGCTTCAATATCAGAAACAAATTCTGAATCAGATACCACTTTGGAACCATCCCGGTTAAATAATGAAGATACAAAAAATCTATCTTCTGACAGCAAAACATCTTTGGACAGTCTATTTAATGGAAACAAAATAAAAGTTAACAATTACATTGAAGTTAGTAATGAAAATGCTTTGTGTACAAAGTCATCAATTTCAATAGTATCTTCATTTCCTATTCCAAAGACGACATCAATATCTCCTGTGAAAGTACCTCGGGCACCTGATAAGAAAATTCAAGATAAACCTGATTTAGCTTTAAGATCCTCTCTTCAATGTTCACTGGTATCATCAAAGTCCTTTGAACCTGACTTAAGTTTGCCGGGATCAAGATGGATTATTGAAGATGACACTTTGGTATCCTGGAGTGCTTACTTCCAAGAACACCATTTATGGGAGACGGAGATTTAAAAAAAAATCCTTTATAAGTACTAGGAAAAAATAAAAAGTACCCTCAATTCAGTGATGCAAAGCTAGAAAGGAGAACTTGGGGATTCATTAAGATTGTGATGTTCTAAAAGGATAAGAAAATATTTTGATGTCTATATTTAATATATAATGCTCAGAATGTTATAATAATTTCACTATTGATGTCTACTATTGATATACTATTTATTACTATGTATATGTTTAATGATGACTACAATGTAAGAGGAAATGCAGTCGTTATATTCTCCATACAAACACTCTGAATCTGTTTGCTCCAAGTTTATCCTACTAATATTAAATAAATGCGAAAGTTTGAAGGGATGGATGTATGTGTGTGTATGAAGGTATGTTTGTTACTCTTTCACTTAAATACCTACTACTGAACGGTGAACCGAATGAACCGATCACAATGAATTTAAACAAACATGTAGAGGGTAACTTGGATTAACACATAGGATAGGTTTTATCCCGCAAATACCACGGGAACGGGAACTATGCGAGGTTTTCTTTGAAAACGCGGGCGAAGCCGCGGGCGGAAAGCTAGTTGATCTTAAAGCATTGACCATGGTCCATGCATTGACACAACATTCCTACCGTATTTTCAAAATTGTCCCTGACAGCATTTCCTCTTGTGCACAATGATAAGTATTAGTTAGGATGTGATGTACCTTATTAAAATAATGAAAAATAATATTATAATAAACAATAGATATAATATATTACATTTTAGTTTTATTTAGATGTATCCTCTTCGATAAAACAAGGAAAAATGGTATCATACCGAAATAATGTATGAATGAATGAATGAAAATGCTTTATTTGCACCAACACAAGGAGACAATACGAAAAAAACACATGCAAACAAACACGTACAAAAAGGCGGCCTTATCGCTAAAGCAGCGATCTCTTCCAGGCAACCTTTCGTCGAGGATCATGAGAATTACGTTTTATGATGAGGTTGATGGTGCAGAACACAAAAATCATGAAATAAATAAGTATAAGACTACATATATTATACATATATATATACAATATACATACGGATATTATAAAGATAAATAGTAAATATTTAGCTGCTTTTTAAACTCATTTAATGTCCCTGCCCTTCTGATTTTGTCGGGCAAACTGATCCACAGCCTGATAGCACGGACCGTAAAGGAACAGTCATAGAAATTAGATCTGTGAATAGGAACATGTACTGTCGGACTGTCGCGGGAAAAAACCGCAACCGCTTGTATTCGAATTTCGATTGTTTGTAGGTACGTTGTTAAAAACTCGCTGGTTTAGCCCAGACACAGCCCAAAATAATATTTTAGTAAAATTATTTTTATTTTCGCTGATATAATACTTACAAATTTGGCGCCAAAATTAGTTTTTTTTTCCCAATTTCGTGGCATGAAGATGTGTCTATTCGCCATTTCGCGGTTCGCCATTCTCCAGTCAAATCTGTGGTGATCTGTGGGACAGAATAGGACAGAATAGACACGCGTCAGAGCGTTTTCACATTGTCCGGTCCGATATCGGATATCGGAAGCCGATAGCCGATATCCGATATCGGACACAATTTGCCCTTTCACATTATCCGATAATATCGTCCCGATATCATGAGTGTTGCCAGAAACTGGAAAAGTAGATATATGGAGAATTAAAAAAAGACAGTGGATGCATTTATGTTACAAAAAATAAACTTTATTTTAAATAAAATAAATAGGAATAAATAAACTATGTTTTTCAAACCGGTTTAATCTGCTGACTGCGGAGTTTGGATTTGTACCCTCTGCAGAGTCAGAATCTAGTTTCAATATTCAATTTCATTGTGAGGCTTGTTTTTTTTATATGCTGTTTTTCTTTTTTTAATAATAGAACATGTTGTGTGGTCGTAGTGAATTTTAGAACTTTTTTATATTAAATCATGTACGACTGTTATGTTCATAAACAAATAAAATAAAATTCAACTCAGTATTAAAGCGACGAAACTGGCAAATATAAATTCAAATTACATTTACAAATGTAGGTGCTGTTATTACAATTTTATAGTGCTAATAATAATATATATATTATACCTATAAATAATAGGTAGAATGTACATCATTCTACCTATTATCTGGGTGTGCAAATATTAAACGAAATAAATTAAACTAAACTAATTCTTCGTTGTCACAGATTCCGCAATGTAATAAATTCTTGAATGTCATAAAATTGTTTCTCCATTAACTATTTCGTCAGTTTCTTCTAAAATATTTCATACAATTTTTGTTGATTTATTGTACATATGTTGGAAAGTGCAGTATATTTTGATACCTCGTTAACATAATATGCAAATTTACTTTTCCTTTCTTAAATATTCTGGGTAGTATTTAACAAATATTATAACTATCCCTTTCTTTCCAAGCTAGTACCTATTAGAAAAATCAGTAGATCACCCGAAAAATCATAAGGTCTAGCAACACTGGTCATCATGGCAAACTATAATAAAAAACTTTATTTGTTGTATTTATTATATTTGAGACGTAAAAAAAGATATAGATATTTTTGTTTACTTCAGTTCAGCCAATTGCCGTATATTATAGGACGGTATTAAAATAGCTCCCGTATAAATAGTATTTTTAATGCCTTTAAATACTTAAATGAATGTTTTCTTAATAAAAAGGTTTAAAGTAAATGAAAGGATTTTTTTTTTTACATTTAGCGCCTAGAAATGACTGAAAATACACAAACTAGTGCTTTTTTTGCTGTTGGTATACTACCTTTTCGAAAATTGAGTTGGTAACACTGAACATTATCGTCCGATAGTTCACGGGAATATCGGTGTTGGCTCCGATATCCGATATCGGACCGGACAATGTGAAAGACAGGTACCTAAATCATACATTAATTTACTTAGCCTCCGATATCGGATATCGGCTATCGGCGCCCGATATCCGATATCGGACCGGACAATGTGAAAACGCTCTGACGCGGCCGGCCGCGGCATGCAATGTCTACCTACTTAATATTATACAGGGTGTAATCGTTAAGTGTGCACAAGCGATTATTCCGTAACTATTGCAGATATCAAAAAACTTTAAACTGATATCGAAACTTTCGAAAGTACTTTACCTAATGAGTAAAATGGCCATAATAATTTTTTAAAAATAAAACGAGAAATATCCAAAAATATTAGATTAAACGCTCCCATACATTTGATTTCCCATAACATCTTTGTATCATAGCAGATTTTGGAAATGACGTCCTCATTGTGCAATACTATGAGGAGCTCTATTTAAAGTTTCTAAATGAATTTCCCATCAAATTTGCGAAGTAATTAAAGCAGAAAACCAAAAAAAGAAAGAGAAAGCTAAAATCTTTCATATTAAATGTACACGGGATATTCATATCTCATACTAAATGTATGGGAGGGTTTAGGCCAAGCGCGCACCACGATTTTAATTTTTGCGGCACGATTTCAAAATCGCACTGTAGAAAATCGCAGAGAGTACGGTGCGCGCACAGCGATAATTTAATAGTGATCCTTACTCACTTTCATCATGGATTTCGTACAAGTTACTTGTCTTTATACTTCGGAGGATAAGAAGAAAAAAAAAAAAGAAAATTCATCAATATTGGACTCATATTTTTACAGCAGATAGAATTGTCAAAGGTTTCTTTTATCAGAAATACAATGAACTTCGGATGTATCCCAAAATATTCTTTGGCTATTATAGAATGAAAATTCTGCCAAAAGGCCGCCCTTTGTGCTTTTTTATTATTTTATTTTTATTATTGTAACCTTTATGTATATTTTGTTTCTTGTACAATAAAGTGTTAAATAAATAAATTCAAACTTTTGACAGATTACTGAGTTTATGTTTACCAAACAGTACCTATAGGTACCACTACGATGGCGATGTTTACTGTTGGACAGCTGACGAAACACAAGTGAAGTGCCGGTCGGGCCCCCGAGTGTGCGATTTTATTATCGCAGTGCGCGCGGTACCATACAATTTCATATTCTGCATTTCATTTTCGCGACAATCGCGTCGCGAGCAGTCGCAGCAAAATGCAGCAAATCACAATTTTAAATTAGCTGCGATTATTTAATCGCATGTGCGCGCATTGTCATAGTAACTCATACGTTGTATATTTTCTGTATAAAATAATCACGCTGCATAAGGCTAAGCGCGCACCACGATTTTAATTTTTGCGACACGATTTCAAAATCGCGCTGTAGAAAATCGCAGAGAGTACGGTGCGCGCACAGCGATAATTTAATAGTGATCCTTACTCACTTTCATCATGGATTTCGTACAAGTTGCTTGTCTTTATTTACTACTTCGGAGGATAAGAAGAAAAAAAAAGAAAATTCGTCTATATTGGACTCATTCTTTTACAGCAGATAGAATTGTTTAGCAGATAGAGCTATTATACAATGAAAATTCCGCCAAAAGGCCGCCCTTTGTGCTTTTTTATTTTTTTTATTATTGTAACCTTTATGTATATTTTGTTTCTTGTACAATACAGTGTTAAATAAATAAATAAATTCAAACCTTTGACAGATTACTGAATTTACGTTTACCAAACAGTACCTACCTATACCACTACGATGTTTACTGTTGGACAGACGAAACACAAGTGAAGTGCCGGCCGGGCCCGAGTGTGTGATTTTATTATCGCAGTGCGCGCGGTACCATACAATTTCATATTCTGCATTTCATTTTCGCGACAATCGCGTCGCGAGCAGTCGCAGCAAAATGTGACAAATCACAATTTTAAAATCGCTGCGATTATTTAATCGCATGTGCGCGCATTGTCATAGTAACTCATACGTTGTATTTCTGCGATAAAATAATCACGCTGCATAAAGTCGTGGTGCGCGCTTAGCCTAAAGTCGTGGTGCGCGCTAGCTCTAACGATTACACCCTGTATACCTACATATTTTTGTAGATTTTTTTTTTCATTAGGTACTTTCCTATTAATTAACTTTTTCATCTATAATATAAAAATGAATCGCAACATGTGTTGGTAAGTGTCGTTAAATTCTTTTTTTATTACATTTCTTGAAGTACGAGGATGGTTCATAAGGAGAGAAAACGTAAAAATGTAGCACGGGCGAAGCCGGGGCGGACCGCTAGTCTATAATATAAAAATGAATCCCAAAATGTGTTGGTAAGCGCATAACTTGAGAACGGCTGAACCGATTTCGTTAATTCTTTTTTTATTATATTCCTTGAAGTACGAGGATGGCTCTTATGTAGAGAAAACGTAAATATGTACTACGGGCGAAGCCGGGGCGGACTGCTAGTTAGAATATAATTCAATCATATCCTTATCAAATAGTAAGATTGAGTAAGATCGACTGACCACAAAACAGTAAAAGTTGAGTAAAAGTGTCACTGACACCACAGACTGACACTAGCAAATTTATTAGAATCTCTTTTGCTGAAAAATATTAAAAAAAAGACCGAATGTTCAATCATTAAATGTCAAAAAACAGCGCGAAAGTCGAATCAAATTCATGAGACATGAGTTTTCATGTCAATGCATATTATTATTAATATGTGTAATATTAAATAAAAACCAAGTGTTAACTTCATAAGATTGTTGGAAAAGTACGAATTATTACCTATCAAAGTTTGTATATAATTTTCGATACATACAAAGTTTTGATTTAGGTAGGTACACAACAATGGAAGAAGAGAATCAAGACGGCCCTTTTGCAGTTTGGCAAATGTTTAATGCTCCTACGATGGTTTTATTTAATAATCTAGAAGATGCCGAGGATGGTTTGGATAGATTACTCACTTCGATTTTAAAACTTTCTGGGTAAATATTACAATTATTAATATTATGATAGAAATATTGAAAAACAAATATTACATAGTGAATTGTTTCAGGGATTATTCTGAGGTATTAGTTCCAAGAATTGGTTGCTCTAAATGCCCAGACTCGTTTTATTTTGCCTTCAATACCTGGTTACTTGGAAGATTGTTTTATGTTTGTTCAGTTAAGGAATTGCAAAGGCAAGTCAACTGTACTGTTTGGTTTCACTTATAGTCGTAAGTAATACCTGGACACAAATAATATATATTCACATTTAATATTTTCAGAATACACACAAACAGCAAAGACGCTCAGCTAAAAATACTCCAAATATTGTGTATGAATGGAGCATCATTCTATGACAACTTGCATCAAGAATATTATTCAATTTTAAAGAACCTTGTGAAATATTATCAAGAATATGAGAAGGATGTGAAAACTCAAGTATTGTTAAAGAATTTTACACCTGTTAATGTGAAAATTACACAAGTACAACTCAACTTGGAACCAATATATGTGTGTGTTAAAGATTTATCTATGTGTAGACATTTGATTGATATGGTATTGCAATTGTTATCTGAAAGTATTGCACCAAATTTATTATATTTGCATAAAAATAAATCGGAGACATTGGATATGTTCAAACAAGTTATAAGTATATTAGAAAGCTATAGTGCAGACTTAAAATTAATTTGCATACAATTTTTCATTACTTTATTTTCCAAAATAAAAGATGTGTCAATTGTTGTCTTTCACAAAGAGTTCCAGGAAATTCAGAGTCAATTTTTACATTTATTAGAAGCATTTGTTCAAAGCATAAATATTTTGTATAAGAAAGCTGAAATTGATGATTTGTATCTAACAAAGTTTAATACTCAAATATTATTATTAATAAAGACAATAAAGAATGAGGAAGGTTCAGACCATGAAGAGCTTTTACAAAACATATGTGAAATAATTCTAGACAAAACTAGCAGTAAATATTTTTCAATGGATGTCAAAATGTTATGTTTGTCTTTGAGTAAAAAATTTAAATATTCAAAGGATATACTGGAATTAAAAAACAGAGATGCTCAGGAAATTGGTGAATTGTCAGAATATTATTGCAAAGAAATACTAACACATATTTCAATTGAAGATTTAGTTATGAAAACAGTTAAAAAGAGTATTGCAGAAAACTGGTACTACAATCAAATTATAAGTGTAGTGAATTCTATCAAATCTTGTGAAGATGTTATGGATGTTTTTCTAATAACTCATCATTTCCAAAGATGTCGAGCTGCCTTAATTGTACTACAATGTACAAATATTGAATATAGGAAAGAAAAATCTGATGCTCAGTGCATTGAATTGTTAGATAAACCAAATGCTAAATGTATTTTGATAACATTACAAAAATTAATCAAATTACACCTGAGATTAGTTTTAAATGATATGAATGTTATTCAATTAATAATGGACATCACTATGAACACAATTCTCTTGACCGAGTCATTTATAAAGGAAGATATGAATATAATTCTACAAATATTATGTTTGCAGACTAATGTACAATTCTCAGCCCACAATTTATCTTTTAACGATAATGTTAAAGCTGTGATACTGAAATATTTATTAATACATAAAATTTATTTGAAGAGCACAGTAAATGAAACATGGAATAATATAACAAATACTCTATTCAGTTCATTACTTATGAACAAGTCTCTATATGTGACAGTAAGTATGTTGGTATTATTTATATATTATAATGAATTTTATTTGTGACCTTATATATGTTAAGGCCGGTTGCAGAGCTTAACCGTCAGTGCGTACCGTCGCCGTAGGTCCTGACGATACGCATCAACAATTGTATGACTATGACACTAATGCGCATGACAATACGCGTGCGTATGGTCGGTCTAGCTATGATCGGTTTTATGAATTTCCATACATATGACAAGCGCGACTGACGTACGCACTGATGGTCGGTCAAGCTCTGCAACCAGCCTAAGGATCAGAGAACACTTCCTTTATTGCTTTGAAAATAAAGTGTGGTTTACTCATACTACAACCATGGTACAATGGTGGAACAATTTAACTTAAGTTATTACAATTATTGAAATAAACTAATGTATAATGAATTTTTTTCAGATCATAGAACTATCACCTCTGATACTAGCAACTAAAATGATCTCAACAAGTAAATTAATTGGGGATATTCTAATGCCTGCGTTCCTCACAAAAGATGTAGAAATTCAAAGAGCTATAACTGATATTTTGCCAGCTATTGTTTGCATGTCTTTATCAAGTAACTGTATTATTGTGAACAATGCTAATTTTGGACACCAAATTATTTTAAGTGATCAGATTAACATTAGCCTCATATGCTATCAATGTCATTGTAAGAAAATAAACTATGAAAATAGTGAAGGATTTTTAAAATCAATTAGAAATAAATATATAGAATTTTATTCAGAAAGCAATTCAAATGCTATGAATAACAAATCCATGATAAATGGCCTGAAGAGTTTGTTTGGAAAGTTTCTCAACTATCAGCAATATTCAGATTTAGATGTATCAAAATACTGGAACCTTGTTGGTCAAATGAGTAATCATTTCTTTGTTTTTGACTATGGAGTCTCTAAGAATGTGATTACTGAACAAAACAGCAAATATGTATTAAAAGCTGTGAAACCGTTTATTGAAAACTCAGATGTAAGTAATTATGAATATTTATAATTTTCCAGCTTTATTTTGTAAAAGACCATAACTAGTTTATTATCTTTATTTTTCATTTCAGGAGAATGAAGACTCTACTGTCACAGCCACTAAAGAAACTGTATTTGATATGTGTATAAACTTACTCTTGAAATCTACACAACAATGTTTGGAAAATAATGATTTCAATCAACAGACCCAAACTTTAGACTGCATTAAAGATTTTGGCATGATTCAGAATAACAAAGTTATACTCCCTGTAACAAAACTTCTAGTTTATTTTATTATGCATCCTCAATGTTCTCTTGCCCCAAAAGCCGTAGTTTATCTTCGAGATGTTTGTGAATGTCAAGGGCTAACTCCCAATCAAGCTTACCATCGATACAAAAAGGATTACTGTCGACTTTTCGTTGCTTGTAGTCTTAACAATGGCAAAGATTTTGCAATTGCTCTCTTAAAAGTTGTCAGAGCCTTCGGATTTGTTGGATATAGAGATTTTATTTCGAAGGATGTTCATCATTTCTTACCTTATTTGATGCCCTATTGTGTAACCGTTAAAGAAGTT
Source organism: Colias croceus (assembly GCF_905220415.1). NCBI lineage: Eukaryota > Metazoa > Arthropoda > Insecta > Lepidoptera > Pieridae > Colias > Colias croceus. Next base: position 4,658,984 of record NC_059547.1, read on the forward strand.
CCACTTATGATAGAGGAAATTGCATCATTGGTCCAGTGTTCGGTATCTGACTTCCTTGCAGAGAGATTCCCGCATATTTATGTGCATGTTTATTTAACGGAGAATAACGACGTGTCTAGAAAATGCTACGATATTATAGAGAAATTGACGAAAACATCAATATTAAATTTGATCAAACGTCATTTCAGAGTGATCCTTACAGAATTTCTTTTACAATATTGTTGCAGCCCAGAGAAAGTTTTAAATGCGTGCAGATACTTAGCTTGTCACGATCCTGATGTTTCTTCTTCACAAGGAAGTATGAGTATGAGTACAAGTCAAATAGCAGACTTCTTGAATCCCAAATTTCTTGGAGTCCTAGCCTACTTCGATCATAAATTGGTTAATACGAAAGTAGCACTGTCTGTTAAACGTAAAGCTTTAAAAAGTTTCCCAGATATGATGCAGTTGATGGGTGTGAAATATTTAACACCTCTTCGTTTTAAAGTATTGGCCACATTGAGATCTGCTTTACCCCTTGCTAAGGAATTTCCGAAAATCCTTGCGGAAGCCTGGAGTGCCTTTATACATAATATTGATAATATATCTCTAGGCCCATTATTGCCTAATCTAGCCGTTTCGTTACTTCAACAAGTCCAATATGCACCGCAAGAAATAAATAAAATATTTTATTACCTTGTGCTAAATAACGAAAACTTGTTGAGTTCCCACATATCCGAATTATTTTTCGTTGAAAATTCAAAAATATCAGAAAAGGTTAAAATGGTAATAAAGAGACATGTAAAGCGAACTCAGCCTGATGCTTTTTTGGACAAAATCCGATGGTACTTACAGCATCTGAACCAAGATATTCCAATAATAAAGGCATATTCATTTTCTCAATTGGATAAGTTGTTAAAAGCAAATAGATCTGAGTTGCACAAGGCAATTTTTGGTGGTAAAAACATCGATCCCGTAATAGTAGAACTGATTGATTGTCTGCTAATTGGTAAGTAAATGTAAAATATCTGAAATTCTTTTGAATACTAATCTGAAATTCCTTTGGACCCTATACTTTGTGATAAGTGTAAATTGAATTCTCAAAAGTAGAATGATTCAATGTTCATCTACCCGCAATTTTTAGGGAAATATTTCTATTAATGTGTTTATGAAATTAATTATATATAATCGACACGAATATTTTATATTTTTAATTAGGTTGCAAAGACTCGAACATAGAAGTGAGTTCATCAAGTGGGGCGTGTTTGGGCCAACTCGGTGCGATAGAAGCAGGCCATCTTCCGAGGCAATATGTCCAACCGGATAGATCGCCGTTTGCGTTCTCTATCAGCGATAACTGCTTCGCTGCAACTGCTCTTATGGAACTAACTAGAGCTTTCCAGTATGAGAAGGATACTATGGTGAGTCGATAAAAAAATAAAAATAAATGTTTGTAATTTATACATGTCTTAAAGTTTTGTAGTATAGAACAGTTGCAGTGTAATATTAGTGCCATTCATTTGTATCAAAAAAATCTTTCTTTTATCACAAAGTATTTTAATATATTATGATGTATGTTGTTAACTTATGTCAGTTAACACTTTTCAGAATATGGACTGCTATGCATTAACTATTCAAGAGATTTTGAAAATATACGACATTTCACCGACTGGAACAAAGAAAGAAGTATGGAATAGTTTTCCTGAAAATATGCATCAGATAATGTATCCTTTGCTGAGTTCAAGGTCAGACCGCTATAATAATAATAAAATTGATGAACGAGAAAAGTTATACTTTGAATAACTTAAAATACTTGATTCGTTATCTATATGCTACCTTATTCTACTATAAATATTTGTGTTTACAAAGAAACAATTTATATTTTCAGATATACATTGGCCTATCCGTCACAACCGAAGAAATCGCATCCACTGTTTGGATCCGTTTATGCAACAACATTTTTGGAATGGGCTCATAAGTATGTCTTCAAATTTACTTTGTCTACAATTTTGATACTTTCCTCCTTTGTTGCCCTTACACTATTGTTGACTATTGTTGAATGAGATTTAATCGTTCTCTTTCATTACTTAAATACTATTCAGTAAACAATCTGTAAAAAATATTCTAAAAAATGTTTAATTGTAGTTGGGCTGGTCAATTGATTCCTCTCATAGAATCCGACAGTATCCGAGAATTGCTAAGAACAGTTCATCCAAGCATGCGTCGTGACGTCAGAACATTATTTTTGTTCCTACCCTACGTTTTGTTACACGCTGTCATGTCGAAGAACAACGTGCAATACATACAGGAGGAGATGTTGGCTGTTATTGATACAAGTAATGTATTTTTTTAATAGTATTATAAGCTTTCGTATTGCTTTTTCTACTTTCTGATTTGTGAAGTAAAAGAGTCTTAAATTTTTTCCGATTTTTTTTGAGAAATTTTAATGAAAATTTCACAAATAAAATTTCAATGGTTTGGTGTTATTTTAGGTGTAGATAACTATGAAAATGATGTGGCAGTTATTAGTGAAAGATCAAAATATAAAATGTTAAGACACATCAGAATGACACCTAATATTAGTTCTATACAGACTGAAGAAGGAAATCAGGTAGTAATATTGAATAAACCTTTTAAATAGTCTTCTAGACGCTTGCGGTATAAATATGTACAAAATTTTTGTTTCAGAGTAAATGTAGCAAGACCGTGTATACCTTATTAGACTTTTTAAACAGATGGCTCTTGGAATGGATGCATTCTAAGCAAAGACCTCTAGAGAATGAAAACTACAAGTAAGTAAATAAACCAAGACTGTTTTAGAAAAAAAGTTCCAATATTAATAAAATGTATATATCTTTAGGGCGATATTAAAGTTTACACAAAAGTTCGATAAACTAGCGATAGCCAGAGGAAACTTTGCATGTGGTGATTTGGAGAGAGCTCTACAATACCTTGAGCTGTATATGGACGAAGACAAAGCAAGGGTTCAAGGTCAATTGCCTTTCTTGGCCGAAATATATGCACTGCTTGATGAACCGGATTCGGTTGCTGGTAGGTTAATCTTTGAAAATAAAAATATATGTTAGGTACTCAGTAGTTTTCATTTAAAGGTTTAACTAATAAACAAGTACAAGTCAAATGTATAATAAATAATAATTATAATAAATAATTCATGAATTTTTTGGTTAAAGAAAGTTTTATAACAGTAAATCAATTGGAAAGATCGAACATAGAGCAGTGGTGGCTCAGTGGTGAGACCTCGGACTTCGAATCGATAAGTCCGTGGTTCGAGCGCGCAGGAAATAAATTGATTTTTCAATTTATCTGCGCATGTTGTAACATCACCACTGCTCGAACGGTGAAGGAAAACATCGTGAGGAAACCGACATGTCGAAGAATTAAAAAGTTCGACAACATGTGTCATCCGCCAACACGCACTTGGCCAGCGCGGTGGATTATGGCCTGTACCCTCATAGGAGGCCTGTGTCCCAGCAGTGGGAACGTATATGGGCTGATGATGATGATGATGATGATGATCGAACATAAATATTTTACGTTATCATTGGAAATTGGAATTCAGACATCTTTATATTCAATTAATATTTTCAGGTATTTTATCAATAAAACGGTCTGAGCCATCTCTAAAAGAACTAATTCTTACCCAAGTTGTGACTGGACGATTACAGGACGCAGCGTTGTGTTACGAACGGTTAGCGCAAGAAGGTCAATTGGATAAACATAGCTTGCAGGTGCATAAAATATTTATATTCAATTAAAAACATAAAAAAAAGGTTTTTTTTATAGTACTGAGATCGCCGTGTTTTATTATTAACCCATTGAGCCCCAAGCGGCCCGATCGGTCCACGACACAATAGATTTTCTATTGTGTCTGTGATTCCGGGGCCTGAGTTATATGTTCTTAATTTGTTTAAAGTTTATGCTTTTTTATATGAAATAAAAATAAAGTTTACTTTTTAATTTATTGCCTACTACTTATTTCAGGGTATGATAGACTGTTATCTAGGTTTGGACCAACCGTTCACGGCGTATCGTTTATTAAGTGAACAGGAAATAGATGATACTATGAAGGAATTGTCCGCTGAGCCACTGTGGAGATTGGGTCGGTTTGAACAACTTGATGAATTGGTTAATAAGCCGGTTGTAAGTTCATGCATACATTACAGATATTTTAAGTTAGTAAAGAGTAAATAAATGGTATGTGAAATGCACAGTTTTCATTGATTATTATCTTTCTGGATGAATAGAATTATTAACACGGCTTCTCGCATCTTAATAGATGCATATTGAAATAGACAATAATTTACATGCTAATCTTAATAACTTTTTATGCATTTACAATACTGTCTTTCCAGCCCCCATCTCGAGAAAACTGGGGTCTCCTAATGGGTAGAATATTACTAGCATACCGAAAGCAAGATCACGATATCTTCAAAGAATCATGTTCAGACGCTATGAATCGACTTCTGCAACAAATGGACGGAGAGACTCGTGGTGAGAGTGCGTTGCGAAGTGGGTACCAGAGTGTATTGGGTTTGCATATTATATCGGAGGCTGGACATGCTGAGGAAACTTTAAGAAAGTATGTAATATGTATAAACCTGTGTGAAATTTTGGTTTTGAATGGGTGGGAATAGGTTGGAAATGTGATGAGCCAAAGGTTTTGACAACTGAAAAAAAAAATGCTTAATTTTACGAAACTCAGGGTTCCGCTTTCTAAATATTTGTTTAATATAATTTTTATGTATAGAAAGAAAATATATAGAATGGAAAATCTGCGAAGTGAGAAAAATGGGACTATCCAAAAAAAAAAAAAAATTCATAGGCCATCTAACTGAGCAAAGTTTATTGAAATTCAAGTGTCTCTTAGCTACAAAGTTCTTTAAAAAACACATGACTTTTTACAGGCTCAAATCCTTGCATGATGGTGATCGTCAAAGTGAAGAAATTATCAGTCAATTGCTAAGTGAATGGCGACAAAGGCTCTCAGTGGTTCAATCTGATGTTAGAACTGTAGAACCGTTACTGCGGCTTAGGCGAATATTGTTGCAACAGACACAGGTATTACACATGTGACTGTTTAAAAATTTTTTTGGTATGAAAATAAGTTGAAGATTGATTTGGTAGCGTGGAATTTATAGGTATGCGTTTTCAAGATGTGTCAGCTATTCAAATAATGTGTCATTCTTTCAAATTTCATTACTGAAAAACATGAGAATCTAACAATACAATCTTTGCCCATTTTAATTTTCTGGTCATATTTAGGAATTATTAGAGCCAACGCATCCTTCAACGAGCAGTAAATTGCGATCGTGCATCGGCGATCTATGGTTACAAAGTGCGAAACAAGCCAGAAAAGCGGGTATTTTCCAACAGGTAATGAATACTCATTCCATATTTTCTTATCAAGGTATTATTGGTTTATTTATATATCTAACTCTTCCACTAGAAAGATAAATATATGAATTTCACACTCATCGTGTTTTTACTTTAATAAATATGATTTAATTCGTTCATTCGTGCCACTGAAAATCAGTGGCACGAATGGTTTTATTATCATTCGTGCCGAATACTGAGTTGGTCCCTTTTGTCAACATGAAAATGCCCAGTACCTTACTTACTTATTGATGATAAATTTAATCAGTGGCGGTACGTTCATACAAGCCGAAAAGCCCGGCTTGCCTAAGGAATTCGCTACGAGACAGGAAAATACCCAAATTCACTTTTGAATATTCGCGCGAAACGAGCAATTCAAAATTTGCTCCGAAATTCAATGAAAACTCACCAACAAACAATGTCGAATTCGAGTCAAACTTTTTAATTTCATCCTTCTTGCTATCTAAATAAGGTCGTACTTTGTATAAACAGTGCGGTGTCCTTCTTGAGTGACATATAGTTCTCTCGCTTGCACTCGTGGGCTTTTACCGGGCTTTGCGCTTATCTCTTCTAACGTATGAAATTTCGTTGAAGTAGCTACATACCTATCTATAGAATTCTATAGCAATTTGTATGGCCAACAAAGCCGGGCTTTAACAGTGTGAAGATAGTTACGATTGCGCGTCGTGCGAACGAACGTCGTGAATATTATTGTTAGTATAGTTTAGCGCGTGATTATACCGGTGTAATTTAGGTTAAGTTTTTCGAATTTTGTGATAAAATAAGTGTCGCGACACAGATTGTATTGTAAATTGTGATGGTTTGCTTTGTGCTCAGCGGGGAAAGGTAAAATCATTAAACTTTACTGTAAAACAACGATAAATTTCTTCATCAAAACCAACTCCCGATTTGTGCAGTAAGTAACATAAACCAAATTTTAATTGTAATGTTTACGGTTAGAAGAAGCCTTCTGATGAAACTTGCACATATTTTGGTATTTACGATTCTTGCTAGTTGTTCTTCCACGGAGCGTGCTTTCTCAGCGTTAAATCGAATTCATAGGTAGGTAGGTACGTATTTAAGAAATACACAAGGCCAAGAACGCCTTTCTGAATTAACAATGACTGTCATTGAGAAAGCTGTTAATTGAATTATAAAACAATCACATACGTACCTACTTCTATTCTGATGTTAAAAAATATTTCCTTCAGAAAGATCGGCGTTTTGAATTAGAATATAAATGATCTGTACAATTTTTTAATATAATGTCATACAGATTATAATTTATAGATATAGATTTTAATATGATTGTAATGGTAAACGTTTGACTCAACTGTTTGCGGGCGCGCGTGAAGATTTAGAAGATTTGATTCGTTATGTTCATATTTTTTATAAGTTTTATAACGAACATAGGTATCTACTTAGTAACACAGTGTATATCTAATTCAAGAAAAGGGTACCCAGCAAACACTTCGAAAAATTTGGGCTTGCCCAGTCCTTAGACCCTAGGCACGCCACTGAATTTAATGTGTGTATATTATGTGTGTGTGTGTTTATATTGTGTAAAATCTCATGCTCTGGTGTATTTGTGTTATGTTGACAATAAACGTTTATTTATTTATTTATTTATTTATTTATGAATGTTATTTGAAAGTAAATTATGCATTATTTTTTCAGTCGTACATGTACATATTAAACGCGGAAGAATATCAACCAGAGCAGTTATTTATAGAAAAAGCGAAAATGTACTGGGCTCGAGGGCAACAGGAACATGCCTTTACTACACTTAGAAGGGGATTGGATGATGCATATCCACAATTGGAAACTCTTAACCAAGAACAGAGGTAAATAATATTTTTAATATGTTTGGTTTATTTTCTTTATCTGATGTAGAATCTATAGTGGAACACACAGATTTTTTTTAAATAAAAGTTAACGACAAAAGCTTTGTTAGCAGTACAAAATTCGAAAATTTTAAAAATTATGCTGCCTTTTACAGAAAAATATGTGCAAAAGCAAAATTATTAATCGCCAAATATAATGATGAAACAACTAATGTGGATGTCGACGTCAATATCGGTTATTACAAAGAAGCAGTTGATGTTTTTAAACAATGGGAGAAAAGTTTGGTAAGTAACATTTATAAGCGTTGGGCTAACTTTTAGAAAAATCGAAAAACTGTTTGTGCCGAGCATACTTGTCAGAAGTGAAACATCTCTGGCAAGATTCAAAGATACCAAAATCGTCGCCTTATTTCATGACGTGACGGTATTTCCATAACGTGACTTTAAAATTTAACTCTCAGCCCGCCAAAGCAGTTTCACTTCAATATTACCCGAATGACAATATTTGAAAAATTTTAAATGTTACCAAGTTCAATATAAATCAAAATCATAATATTATCTATTTTAGGTATGTCTAGGTTCTTATTACGAGAAAGTAAGTAGTGGGGAGGTAGCCAGCGATAGTGGCGCTATGTGGACCCGACGTATATACGCGCTCAATAGCTATGGGAAAGCGTTACAGTATGGACATAAGTACTTATACCAGAGCATGCCGAGGATGTTGTCTATATGGTTAGTATTAAAATAGATATATAGAAACTGTTTGAAGAATGTCAAATCAAAAACCATACATCTATATAGTAGAGTGCCGTAAGGCATAAAAATGGTCAAACCTCGGAACCCAGGGCCAGTCAATGAATCTGTATATCAAGTATGAGACTGCATTATTAAAACCTCAAATAAAAAAGTTAAAAAAAAAAATTTGACCGATCTCGATTTACAACAATTTTTAACAACAATTTACTGAAAAATGAGAGGCGGAAGGGGGAAAAAGTGTTTATAGTGAAAAATTTAATTTTATTTGTAATAAATTATATGTGCAGAGTAACTTCAATGTTAATTTATTAGATTAGGTATCGTAAAAAATAAGTTACAAAAAAGAATTATCATTAACTAAACACATTGTTACATCATTGTACATTGTTGTCGTCGTCGTCGATCTCGTTGATATACTTAGATTGTAGGTTGTTTTTAATTCTGCGAGTGAAAATTGACAATCATTATTTTCTTCAATAGTTCAATAGGTATATTTGAAAATCTGCTCCATTGCTGCATCTACTTGCATTGTTACTGGATGAATTTTTTTCTCCCTCTGAGTCTGGTTTAGCGTTGTTTTTAAACGCATGTAACAATCCGCGTGATATTTAGCCTATTTAGTTCCCTGAGCTACTAAAATATCTAACACGCCTACAATTATTTTATAAATATTGCGACAATATTCACTTTTGTCTTCACATATCAAACTTATATTTTTATATGCATATATGCATAATATAAATGAAAAACAAATACTTACAATTTATGCCCCTATTTTCAAAGTTTTTAAAACTCAGTAATTTTCAGTAATTATTAACATTAATTTTTAATAAACAAATATCTTAATATATATTATAAAGGCGAAAGTTTGTAAGTATGGATATATGGATGTTTGTTACTCTTTCATGTAAAAACTACTGAACCGATTACAATGAAATTTAGCACACATATAGAGAGTAACTTGGATTAGCACATAGGATAGTTTTTATCCCGGAAATCCCACGGAAACGGGAACTATGCGGGTTTTCCTTTGCAAACGCGGGCGAAGCCGCGGGCGGAAATCTAGTCTGAAATAAATATTTTTCGGAACGAAAACAACAGCTACGTATTAAGTCTAGCAAGTTACAACGTGTACTATCCTGTGAGGGCCCGCCATGAACAATACCGAACAGCTGCTGTTATCCCCTCTATTCTCCAACCCGACCTTCATCGGTATATCTGCGGTCCCTACAGATCCAAGATCAAGTTTTCAAGTTTGTAATAGTAATTTTTCTTTTTAAAATATGACTTTTGACTAATATAAATCAATGAAAACTCCAAAAAATTAATAATTGTTTATAATAATTTTTAAAAAATTGAGAGCGCGAAAAAATTTTTTTTTAACATTTTTCTATATACTATTAAAAACATATTTTCAAGGTTTATATTAAGATTCATTGACTGGCCCTGGATTCCGAGGTATAAACCTTACGGCGCTCCACTAATACTTATAAAGCTGAAGAGTTTGTTTGAACGCGCTAATCTCAGGAACTACTGGTCCGATTTGAAAATTTTTTCGGTGTTAGCTGTGGTGTTAGATAGCCCATTTATTGAGGAAGGCTATAGGCTAGCTAATTAGCCATATCCATTCAAAATATTTTTAATACTAACTAATCAATTACTATCTAAAATGTTCCAGGTTAGATGTAGAAGTGTCATCCTCAGATACGAGCATACATTCCGTACTTGCGCAAATGACAGAAATTATAAAGACTTACTCAGAAAGGCTACCAATTTACCTATATTTGACTGCTTTCTCGCAAATTGTGTCCAGGATTTGTCATCCGGTGAAAGAAGTAATTTTTTATATTTCTACATTTTTTAAGGTTTTTTCATAGAAACTATACAGAAAAATTTTATATATCTCTTTAATAAAAAATACTTTTTATAAGACTCTTAATTGAATAGATCACCAAAAAAAAAAAAAAATTTTCTAGGTCTATCTTCAACTAAAAGCTATAATAGTAAAATTGATAATGGCCTACCCTCAACACACGTTATGGATGATGATGTGCGTCATTAAATCCAGTTATCCGCAACGAATAAAGGTAAATGAATTAAGTAAATACTTGAATTCATATAATTAAGTTTCAAGGAAAAATAAAGACATTTATTACATTCTTTCAATAATTCTAGATTCTTGAAATAATATTTCAACACAATTTTTTTAGTTTACCTTTTTAATAAACTTCTAAAAGGAGGAGCTTTTCAATATAACTTAATATTTTTATGTTGTTTCTTTACGTGCCTAGTTAAAAATTTCATACATTTATTCCAAATAGCGGTGTGCTGACGTATTCGCGGATCCCAGGCTAAAGGAACCACACATGTTGAAATTGGTGTGTGACTTCACGCAATTGGCTGAAAAACTGATTGAGCTCTGTAACAAACCTATTGCTGGGTCTGGTTCTGTAAGTTTATAAAGTGTGGATTTCAAATAGGTTCCCAAATTCTAGCTGTTAATGTATCTACACATTTAGATAAGTCTGTTATTATGATCAGGTAATAAGCGTAATATAGGATAATTGTAATACAACTTTAGTGCTAACTTTTTTTGAGCAAAATAAAATTGTTTATTCATTAAAAGTAAGAAAAAAAAATCTGCTATAGTAATCGAAGCAAGTGTTGTGTTTCTTTTGCAATATACAAGGTGGTAGGAAGAAACACAAGTTATTCTTTTAAAATATTTAATTATAAACTCTTCTACGTCTTATTTCAGACAACAACAGTATCTTCACTAGTCCGAACTCTACCCCGTCTCCTAGCAACGGAGAACTTCAGTCACATCATGATGCCGTTCCAGGAGTTCTGTAAGATAGTTCTGCCCTCTAAAGCGGCGAGACAAGAGCGTATAGACTTCAACATACCGACAGACCCGCCCGTGTATATAGCGGGGATAGAGGAACAAATACAGATATTACCGTCTTTGCAGAAACCTAGGAAGGTTACTTTGAAAGGTTTGTGAATTCCATGTGGGTAGGTAATCAAATCCTGGATATATAGTATTCGTTTCGTTGTAAAAATTAAAAAAATATTGAGATGAATTATTCTGGTATATTCAAAAATGAAACAAAACAAAACAACAAAAACAAATTGAGGTTACAGTGAAATACCTCATCTAATTTACAATGTTAGAAGTCTTCACTATAAAACATTAGACCAAGATACAATGACACCATGTTTTTTACACTGTATAATTTTTTTTTTATAATTATCATCGTCACGCATTTTCTTTAAGGTTCCGACGGCAAATCCTACATAATAATGCTAAAACCGCGCGACGATTTGAGAAAAGACTTCCGTCTAATGGAATTTAATGCAGTCGTCAATAGATTTCTACAAGATGCGCCAGAGACCCGTCGTCGTAGACTTTACATACGCACGTATAGCGTGTTACCGTTGAATGAAGAATGTGGTCTTATAGAATGGGTGCCTAATCTTGTTGGTTTGAGACCTGTTTTGATGCATATTTACAAACAAAAAGGTAAAGGTGTTATTTTTTATTGGTCATATGTAAGATTGTAGATTAAAAGAAAAAAATCTTTAAATTAACTAGGACAGTGTTACTGACACAAAATTCTTTGTAGTATTACAGTAATACAAAATATTCATTACAATTATTTCAAATCTATAGAAGACACTTTGTATAATGCAGGATAGATACTTTGTAATTCTATAATCAGCTAATTCTAGTCAAATTTTCAAATCAAATGACAAGAAAATAAACTATTATTTGTAATAATCGCAGGTATACATACAAGTAATCGCGAGTTAAAAGAAATGATGTGCCTCAACAAAGATCCCGTGGAGAAGAAGCGTCGTATCTACGAGCAACAGTTGCTGCCAAGACATCCACCGGTTTTCCAAGAGTGGTTCCGAAGAGTGTTCTCTGATCCTTATGGATGGTAATAATTAAAAAAAATTAACGATAAAATTCTTGCTGAGGTTAAATCTACGCTATAGTTTGCGAAAAAAATTTAAAAGGAAAAAGCAATACTATATTGTGATCATTCAATTTTTATTGAAATAAATTACCCTTTGTTCAGGTACCAGGCACGTTCTGCTTATATAAGGACAACAGCAGTGATGTCAATGGTTGGATACATTTTAGGTAAGTTGTGGTTAATAGGTGGACTATAAGTGATGACTTTTTGAGAAATTATATGTTTATATTATATGCATGATGCAAGATTTAATTTAAATAATAAATAAAGTATACAAAATAGCAACAAATTTCTTTACCAAACCTGCGTATCAGTCAACATTACGGGTGCTTTCACTCAGCGCTAGAGAGGGCACTTAGGGCGCCTATTATAAAAATAATAGGCGCATATATCTTTAAATTACGTACTAAATGTACGCGCTAGAGTCAACGATTCACGTAGTCATCCGGCCCACCGTTTCGGCGATGTTTTAGGGCTAGTTGGCGAAACTCCCTAGTGTTATTTGTTTATTGTACATCTACATTATTGGTAGTAGCGTTATGTAATGATATTTAAATTTATTTTTGTAGGTCTCGGCGACAGACACGGCGAGAACATATCGTTCGATTCCACCAACGGTGACACAGTGCACGTGGACTTCAACTGCCTGTTCAACAAGGGCGAGGCGTTCGAGTGGCCCGAGCGGGTGCCGTTCCGGCTCACGCACAACATGGCCGCCGCTATGGGGCCGCTCACGCACGAGGGCATGTTCCGGTACTGATGTGTTTCGTTTGTTTGTCTGTTTGTACACGTGCACTCCAACTGCCTGTTCAACAAGGGCGAGAGAAAAAAAAATAATTTTTCTTTCTGTTTTCATGCTTTTAAATCATATGAAAAAAGCACTGAAAGCTGCGCTAGATAGAAGGCATAAGTTTTATATCTTTAAGAATCCTGCCTAAATTTCATGGGTAGGATTTTTTATTGCTAGCTTTTAGTATACAAGTACATAATCAAAATTACGGTAGTAATAGACGGAAGTGCGTGATTGAGTTTATAGTACGCATCAAATTCGAGACCTTGTGCAGTCATTATTTTTTGGTGTGCTCAACAGTGCGTGTGATTGCTTGACGTGTAACCATAGCAACCCTTACGATACAGCATTATCGCTGTATGCGCAGGCGTCCTTGATTTGGGCGTTGTTTTGTATCAATGTGGGCATTATTTATTGAAGCGAGACTTTTAGGTGACGAATCAATAATCAGTAAGGTTGAAGGATTTCACACCTTTATTACCTCACACGGTAACATTATAGAAGAGATACATAAAACGTAGATTAATTTTTATTTTTCACGCATTTACGATACGATTTATTTTAGTTTTCTCCAATCTCTAATCGCAAATTTGTGATTTAATTTTTCTATCTATGGCACACGATTTTGAAAATGATCAAACCGCATGTAATTATTTTAAATCTTAATAAATATAAATCTCGTGTTGTGACATGTTTGTCCTCAATGGACTCCTAAACCACTTAACCGATTATATAATAAAATTCGCACACCATGTGCATTTCGATGCAACTTGAGAGATAGGATAGTTTAAATCTCAAATCGTTTTAGGGAAAGCGGGCGAAGCCGGCGGTAAACTAGTGATGTTATATGATTAACTATTCCGTTTGTTCAGGAAAAGCTGCGAAGCGGTGATGCGTGCACTGCGCGCGCAGACCGCAGCCCTGATGTCGGTGGTGGGCCCGTTCGTGTACGACCCGCTGGTGTCGTGGGGCCGCGGCCGCAGCGCGCTGGACTGCGGCGAGCGCACCAACGAGCAGGCGCTGCACCACCTGCTGCAGATACGGCACCGGCTCAACGGGATGGTGCGTGTGGCGTGTAAACAGCCCTGAAAGGGGGTCAGCCCCCCTAGACAAGTGGCTTTCTGTTAGCGGAAAGTTCAATAGACTACGAATGTATGAGATTGACGTAAGCTGTAGACAAACGTATCTCCAGCTTACGTCAATCTCATACATTCACAATCTATTCTATCAAACTTTACGCTAACAGAAAGCCACTTGTCTAGGGGGGCTGGTCGGGTCAAGGGGGAAATACATAAAATAATTTAATATTTCAGGACAGTAAATTTTCACACACGGCACGATCTGATCCCATACTAAGCTTTCGCTTGTGTTATGGAAACCAGATGGCTGATAAACATACATATATAATTTTAAATAAATACTTATATTTATAATTAACACCCAGACACAGAGCAAACATCTATGTTCATCACACATTTATTTGCCCCGGGTGGGAATCGAATCTACGACCTCTGGCTTGGAAGGCAGGGCCACTACCAACCAAGCCAACCGGTTAGTCAAACATGGGGTACGTATGATCATGTAAAATGAAGTAAAGAAGAAGACTATCCTGGAAGGAAATATGGTTCTAAAAGTTAGAGGTGAAGAATCTGCGGCCTTATTATTGTCGCTGAAGCGGCCGGTAGTGTGAAAAACAGCACTGACTCTGTCTGGGAGTATTCCAAAAGTTACTTTTGGCCGTAACAAAGTCGCCAGGAGTCAGTCAGCCACTTTGACAGGCGCGCTGCACCCGGACCGCAGTTATATATTGCTGAAAGTAGAAAACACTATAGTAAATATTCGAAAAGTTTCTGGAGGTAACATTCTAATTACGGCTCAGTCCAAATTGTTATGTTTATAATATTGTATCAACGTATAGAGTCTCGAGTCTCTAGACTTGAGTAATATTACTTACGTGCTTATAATTTATCATTATCAATGATTTACTTTAGCAAAAAGTTCTGTCACATGGTTATTGTTTATTTTTTATGTGTCATGAATTGAATCGAAATCCATAATGTCTTTAGCCATTAGGATTGACAAAGTGATTATTAAAAGTAATTTATTTCCATTCTTGCCAACCCTACACCTAACCAGTTCATTAAAACCCTTCATCATTCTCGACCAAATCACTAGCAATTAGCAGAAGCAATAATCTTTTTGCAGGTGAAAACGAAAAACAAACAGCTGTCACTTTCGCTCTCACCGGAAGGTCAAGTGGAGCATCTCATTGTGGAAGCGACGAGTGTACATAATCTATGCCAGATGTATATTGGATGGGGGCCGTTCTTGTAGACTGTAAATGTACTATGTGATCTTAGGTTTAATAAAGATTTAATAATTATATTTAATAAAGAGATTCTGTAATCTCTTTTGTTAATGCTTTAATGTGATCTTAGATTTAAGTAATAAAGATTTTGTACGGTTTTGCTTGTTTTATTTTTTACGTTGGCTCAGATCGTGTGAGTGTGAAAGTAGTTGGTTGTATAAGGTTGTGTGTGTTTAATGTTTGGTTACTGGGTGAACCAATTTAGAAACAATTTTCTTCAAAGCATATAGTAGACGTTCCTATAAATAAAAAGCTATAAGCAAATAAATAGCAAATCTTGTATAGGTGAAAGTGTGTTGTAAATTATTTTTATTTGTAGTTAGAAGTATCATAGAATAATCCTGTTGGTGGTAAAACAAGTAAATACCTATTCTCAATTTTACCTACACTGGCATTTTAATATAAGTGAGATGAAGGATTTTCTTGACCACATTTATGGGACTCGAAGAATTACGAACTAATAGCTAGTTTATAACTAGCGCAAATAATTTATATAATTGTAATTCTCATCTATTATGCAGGCTTATTGAATAAAATACGATCTTAATTAAATCTTTATTAACATATTATCAGAAATATAAGATTAAGGATATTTGACATGATTTATTAATTAGAAACAGTAAAGGACGACAACATTAAATTTACTCAAGACTCAACATTTTGATTATTGTATCATCGAATACGAACAATTTTTTCCTCAAATTATTTTTGGAATTTTCAATCAACACTGAAAATAATTTTTTTTCGCATAATGATTGCTCAATTAACGCGACTTGCGTTTCCTACCTTTCAAATTCAACTAGGTTTGGCATTGACCGCTAAATGAAATTGCGATACCTGTCTTCTACTTCACAACCGATAAAATAAACGAATCAATTATTAAAAATGCTATAACGAAGAGATCCTTCAACTTAACTTTTAGTTTTCACCCCTGGAAAATAAGAGTTCATTTATACTTGTTGTATTTTGGTACATACCCGTAACGAAGAAAATGATGAGAAAACAATTGCTCAATTTTATTGCAGATGGATGCCTATAAAAATAGGTAGGTACCTATAATGGGGAGCGATAAAAACGCTATCTTGTGAATGCTGTTATAATAGATTAGATTTAAATGTATAAATAAAATATTGACCATCAAAAGTCAACAATGCGTTCAAAGAGGATTAGTTACGGATGAGGATGACCTTTCTTCCATTGTAATAAATTCAAACATTGTGGACATAATATTATAAAGGTACAATCGTGTTGTATTTAATCGAATGACCTTTTTCTAAAAATAGATGAAAAGCTTGAAAGAACAAAATGTGACAATGATCACTAATGCATAACAACTATATACCTACTTAGTTATGGTATTATTCAATTTAATTTATGCTGTGTAGGTACATCATTATGTCGTTTATAATTACAAGGTGGGCACTGGGCAATGCATTCGCTTGAGTGTTTGTGACGTGGTTGGGTTATTTTAGTTCTATAGTATTAGTGAAGTTAGCATTACTACAAACTTCTACGATTATAATTAGTTGTGATGCTGAGTTAGCCCGGCCATGAGAATGAAGACGCGTCCGTATGGAAGTGCAGAATTAAAATTAAATACGATACAAGTAGTTGGTGTAAACAATTATTAACGTTCACGGCACTGGAAACAAAACGTAGTTCATATTTAATAACATTCTTGCATAGTTTATCCGGCTTCATTTTCTTGTTCGCGCTTGAATCTTTGCGAACCGCTTTATTAATGCACAGCATTCTTAAGTACGTAGTGGATGGTTTTAAAATAATTTATGTTAAATATTTTAAGTTATAATGTCTCATTGAGGCTTGAAGTTGTAGATTTTATATAACAATATAAATGAGTTAACTTAACAATTAACGAAAAAAGAAAGAAATATATTAAAACTGCTAACGAGCGAAAATTATGCCAATATTAAAACTCAATTTTCTCTACATTTCCCCATTTTGTGGTTTCGTGCGGGAGTGTAGAGTGTAGGGCGGTAAAAACCTATAATTTACGTTATACGAAAATTATTTTTGCAAGCACTGAATATTTCAATTTATTGAACCATATAAAATATAAAATCTATACATATAAAATTGAAAAGAGATAATATCCCAACTTTATTTATTTTATTGCTTGCTCCATCTTTGTCTAAAATATTAAATATTAAGGTCTGTTTAATATTTTAAGATAAACTGGCGTTAATATTTGATTTTTGCAAGACGGATGCTGTGTAGAATTTTTTTGAAATTAAAGTAACATACACAGCTAAGAGCAGTGCCGAAGGCCTATTTTGTATGCGAATGTTTTTCTCTTGTTTTATTAATGTTATAAAATGTTATGTGTTTAGTACAAACAAGAATATATCTGTTTTATACTCACTTGCAACAATTTCCTCGTAAGCGTCTTCATGTTGTAGATATAATACTATTCAAGCACAATCTTCACAATAGGGAAATGTTTATTAGCCGTACAGAGTAGCTTAGCAAGAGCTATGCAGCTGTTATTACAAACAAACGTACGATTATTAGCGTGTACAAGAGTCCGTAATGTGTTAATGTTTAAAACATCTCGACATTAAACATTAGAAACGTGTACCTAACCTCATTTTTCATGGAAGTTCACCTCGGAGCATGACCCAGTATCGCTAGGGCGAGGCAACCCAGTTGACAGCCAATATCCGGATGATCCATTGTTCGCTTCATTGCGGATTCTGGACCGCATACCCCATCTAACCTCTCCGGGCGCGTCTTTAAACACGATGAGGATAAATTCGATCCAACAGTTCCGTATTACTTATCGGTTGTAAATTGCTATTTTATATTCTGATGGCCTTTTCTTTTACTTATTTGTAAATAAATATGTCTAAGAAATTAAACTCATTTTTATTTCATTATCGTTTTATATTATAGGTGCTATTATAAAAGGTTCATTAAAAAAATGGTATAATATGCTACACATTAAAGTAGCACACGAACATAATGAACCTGAGAGCAATAAGAAATGCATTTATTCTATACATTGAATTATTGTTCTATACATTGTCTCAGAACTTAGATTTATTTTTAAAATATGAAATTTTATAATTATGTTAATATCAGCTGTAGTACCTATTACTATTTGATAGCAACGGAATACGGATAATACATCTTCTTAATATATATAAATCTCGTGTCATAATGTTTGTCCTCAATGGACTCCCAAACCACTTAACCGATTATAATAAAATTCGCACACCATGTGCAGTTCGATCCAACTTGAGAGATAGGATAGTTTAAACATGTAGGTATCTACCACGGGCGAAGCCGGGGTGGACCACTAGTATAATATATAACATTACTACCTACAACTCAATCAAAACAAGACCTGCCATTGCATAATTATTGTTATTTGACAATTTGATCAACATTGGCCTTAATTGAAGGATGGTTCACATCTTCCTATTTTTGGAAACACTAATGGATTTCCTCACGATGTTTTTCTTTGCTGTTTACTCGTACGTTTCGTATGTACCTATACCTATGTGTACTTTTTGTCAATTGTGAATTTTATGTGGCCAAGTGTGATGTCATACGGGAAAATCCCCAATCTCAAGTTTATCTCATGGCCGTGTTTCATAGTTTTATTCTACATTTTATGCGGGTACAGGCGCAAACACTTGCCACTTCCTCGAAATACACCTAATCTTCGCATTCAATACATACCAAAGAAAATAAACGTATATATATATATAACCATCAAATATTTGAAATTATTCAAATGACCAATGAAGCCTCGTATTAAATTTATTAACTACCTATATAAGTACTATAACTTGGATTATTTTTTTCTCGTTTATTGAAATTGGTCCAGTAGGTACTTCCTGCGTTCAATCAAATAAATTCAGCATTATAATATGAGTGCCTATAGCTAATATCATAATATTTTAACTAAATCATCGTCAATTTTGTAACATGAACATAAAACTTCTCTTGAAATACATAAGTATCAGTAGGTTTTGCTAATTATCACATTATGATAGCATGACAAGTCATCTAGTTCCGAGAAAATGTTTGTTTGTTCATTTTATTAAATGGCTTAATACTGAAAATGATTTATAAATGTATGATCCAATGTAAGATTTTCGACTTGGTAACTGATCTTGAATATGTAGGTATCTGGTGCCTTAGGTTTTATGGCAGCTGATTTGAGGATGCACCTGTGTGTCTGGTATCAATATGAAAATTTTCTAGACACAGTCTTCAATATATTTGGAACACATATTATATTAGTCATATTTCGACAGCAGACAATACCTACACACGACGATCTTGGTCTCTAAATATTAGAAGGTATACAAACAACGTTAACATAATAAATATTATATTAACATTATTATTATATATTATAGTATATACGTTATGTTATGTATTTTAATATTTTTTATAGGCGCTAGGCAGTATTTTTACACCATCAAAATATATTCTGCTAAGCCTTCGAATTGGAAGTGAAATAAATAAAAAATTAAAAAATAATTTTACGAGTTAAGTATAACTAAAGATTGGGACCAATTTACGAAAATTATATATCTATATATAAGTAAAAGGCGTTTCAGCGAATATGAATTTAATGCTCTCTTCCTTTAGGAAGCTAACGAACCCATCTCATAATTTCGTGAACTCCTAGAAATGGAAGTTTCTAGAGAATTGTTCCGAGCAACATTCATTTGATGTTTTTCAAAAATATTAGGTACTAAGAAATCTTGATCTGTAAATCTAAAAATGAATTTCTTGAAAATAAAACGAATTAAATATACTTACTAAGTGTGTGTTATGTTTTTAATTTTTATCGATATGTACCTATTTATGATTAGAAATTTCATATTATTTTCACATAAGTACATTAAATAAATATGTAATTGGTCTATGTCTCGATGGTTAGCACGGATTTATTGTAGGTAATAACATATTTATTGGAAACAAACGTCACAATAAAGTCTACATTTTTTACGTTGTACTCAATGATTCCTTGGCCTTGAATATACTCTGTTGATTAAACATTTAGATTGCAGAAGGTATTACCTATGTAGGGTCACGTTTAAAAGCGCAATTGCAGTTAAGTAATTCTATTGTACAAGTATTAACTAATGTTGATCGTACTTTAATAGAAAAAATGTCTATGTACATTGTACAACTAATAAAGAAAGCTTCTTGATTGTTATTGTCTTTAATAAGCAAGGTATGAGTATAAAGGTAATGCATATAAAATTTACCTAGCTAAAAACAAGAGAATAAATAAGACTGTAACAAATTTCTTCAAGGCTTTTCCTTAAGGAAATGTAGGTACCTACGTTTATCCGCAACTCTACTTACGGGTCAACATAATAGCGCTTGAAATTTATATTGGCCCTTTAGAAGTTTTATAACTTATTAATTGCAGGTAAACATATTTTATCCGGGTATTAGGGTCGTAGGTGAGGAGAGGTGGAATATTGGCTCATGATCGGAAATCACAAACAAATTTTAGTAATAAATGGAGATTTAATAAAATTTGATATTATAGATAATTTTTATAATTATACAGAAACATTCTATTGAACTTTGAAAAACATCTTTAATACTTTATAATGAATATAAAAGTTAAAATAAATAAAAACAATTGGCTAAAATATTTCCCTTCGTAATTATTTTTTATTAACATTCACATTAGTAGCTGATAGGAAAATCAATACAAACAATGTAAACGAAATGCCTTTGAAAATTTTCTGATTTAAAGCATTGAAATAAATTAGTATTAGGCCGTAACAAGAAAATTGAAATGGATGCAAGATAGCTCCAACCTAACCTAAACAGTTTGCTCGAAGTCGCAGTCCAATGCGCAGTTTTAAAAAGTTATAGTTGCGCATGCTCTGTGGTCTTTTTTTGCGCGGGAAAATAAATTTACGTGAAAAATGTGTGAGACTGTGACCAATTTATTGAAAATTAATTATATTAGTTTAATATAATTATGCTAAAGTGGAAAATAAGTTTAGTTTATTTTATTATCAAAATAATCAGTAATTAAAAGTGAGTTACGTCTTATTTTTAATTAATTATTTAAGTAACAAGTTCGATTTATAGCATCTTTGCTAGAGCAATAATAAGTAGAAAACATTTCATAATTGGAGATATTTGAATGAATCATCAACGTATTGCTTTTGCAGTTAATCTTATATTTTTATAAGGCATAAACCTAAAGTCTACGAGAAATATATTTATTAATTATTATTTATTACTATTGCAACCGCTGAAACGTGATTTAACCCATTGAGCACCGAGCGGCCCAATCGGACCACGACACAATAGATTTTCTATTGTGTCTGTGATTCCGGGGGCTGAGTTTTTAAACCGATAAATACGTATTAGCTACGCAGGTACTTATACTTACATAAATATCTTTTCTCGATTATGAAGATGTAGTAACGATAGATTTTTACAAAAAAATAGAGTATTGACTATTTTTTTTAATTTTTTAAACATTACGTTTTATATTTTATAACATAATTAAAACGTAATTAAAATCGTTCATATTAAGATACGTAGTATTGGCACTAATTTGTGAATTCTTGCTATAAAACTGAATGTGATAATCTGAAAGCTATAACAAAATCAGCTGCTGAAAAAAATATTTTATATGAATAAATCTATAGCATTATTATAATATTTTATATTCGAAATAATAACAAAAACATTGACAAACGAATATGAAAATATAACATTTTCCTTTACTGCACTTCATTCCATATTGCATTACGATAAGAAAATTATGAACATTAAATTACCATTCTAAAATAAGCAATTACGCAATCTCAAAAACGTTTCAAGAAAATGTAAAAGGAGGAAAATTACAGGATGCATTTAAAGCTAGATCCAAGGCGATTAGCCGGTCGGTTGTTCCCGATAGTCGGCTGGTCGAGGAGTTACGACCTGCGAACAGGGATCGGGGATTTAATAGCGGGGATCACTGTGGCGCTTACGCTGATACCACAGTCGATCGCGTACGCTTCGCTTGCTGGATTTGAACCACAGGTAAATATTTTTTAACCGACTGCGCTAATTTTTTGGGTGTATTTTGCCAGGTATTTGGCTAGAAGTTAACTGTGAGATCGAAATTGTTATGTCAGAATATTGTTAATAATTAGAAAGTAGATAGATATACCGGATTTTTGGCGATACCTGAATTATAGATTCAACAAAATATCGGTATAAGTATTTTAAGAAGCTAGGATCATAATGAACACAATGCATTTCTTATAGATATCTTGATATGTATAAATCTCGTGTCACAATGTTTGTCCATAATGGACTCCTAAACCACTTACCTAACCGATTATAATAAAATTCGCACACCATGTGCAGTTCGATCTAACATGAGAGATAGGATAGTTTAAATCTCAAATCGTTTTAGAGAAAGCGGGCGAAGCCGCGGGCGGTAAGCTAGTAGGTTTATAGAACAGCTTAGTGTAAAATTTATAATATTCTGAAAACTCATTATATCTGTGGAAATTCCCTACATATAGGTACTATAAATTAGGTCTAATCAAATGCAATATACAGTATGTCTCAAAAGAAAGTTTATATTTTGTGGATGAATAAAAAAAAAAAGTAAGCGGTGTATTGAAAAAATGTTTATTAATTATTAAAGTAATATGGGAATTTATTTCTTAAAAATAATATCATCCAAATGCAGTCCATTGCGTTCACGGCACTCATTTAATCGAACAGTGAAATTACAGTATTTATGACAGCTCGGCATGTAGACACAGTGATGGCTGCCATTTCGTGCTGGATATTTTCTTTTAAATGCTCTAGAGAAGTTGGTTTGTTGGCATACACTTTAGATTTAAGATACCCCCACAAGAAATTGTCAAGAATAGAAATTAGCGAGGAATTATTGGCCCTTACTTTTTCGAAGGCGAAAGGGGGCGTGCAGTTACACTAAATTCAGAGCGATGGTAGACGAGTTTTTAGTGTCTGCACTGCAAAACTTTCCTGGCTATAACCAGAGAACATGGTTGCAGCAAGACGGAGCTACATCACACACATCCAATATGTCTTTACCTCGAATTCATGAAATTTTTCCGGGAAAATCGATCTCTAGGAGAGGTGATATAAATTGGCCTCCACGCAGCCCTGATTTAACTCCCATGGATTTTTTCTTGTGGGGGTATCTTAAATCTAAAGTGTATGCCAAAAAACCAACTTCTCTAGTACATTTAAAAGAAAATATCCGACACGAAATGGCAGCCATCACTGTGTCTACCTGCCGAGCTGTCATAAATAATTTTAGTGTACGATTAAATGAGTGCCGTGAACGCAATGGACTGCATTTGGACGATATTATTTTTAAGAAATAAATTCCCATATTATGCACTTTAATAATTAATAAACATTTTTTCAATACACCGCTTACTTTTTTTTTATTCATCCACAAAATATAAACTTTCTTTTAAGACACCCTGTATAAGAAAACCGGCATGCCTTATAAGTAAAAATTCGATGACATTCAAGTGTTAAATTTTATCGATGTTGATAATAATTAATTTATGTTAGAGAGAAAAATAAATCAAATTAAACTAAGAAAACAATTGCGATATGTAAATTAATTTTATAGTTTACTGAAGTTAAGTTACCTACGTCTACAGATTAATAATTCCTTTATATGTAATATCCAGTACCTAGGTGCATGTTTTACAACTAAAGACAAAAAACCTTTCGGGACCAATAATAAAACACAAATTTTATTTGATTTTAGCTTTTAATCCACTTATCTAGTCTATTAGGAAATAACTAATACCCCATTGACCTACTATAATTTATCAATAAGAAATAAATCCAATAAGCCACCATAACCATGATTATCCATTCATCATAAATATTAAGCAACAATTATTATTAATCTTTCTATGACGTATCAACACTTGATAACGTTAAATACTGAAAGAAAACTTTTATATGTAAACCCAAAAGAGACTCAAGAATGCAGGCTTTTTAGTTTTTATGAATATCGTACCTATCTGTAGAAAACCTATGATATTAATTAATTAATTCATTCATAATTTGAACAGCTGAAACTAAGTCCAAAATCTTTGCCAAGAACGCCTCGTTTCTTACATAAATGTTTCAAAATCATAACTGATTTCTTTTTCCTTGAACTATACTTCCTATGCATTTTATATTCGAATTTTTCATAACGAAATAAAGACAAACCTGAAGTCGTGCCAACACAGAACAACAGAAATGAATTATATAGTTCTCGACGCAACTAGTACATAAGTTACGTTTTGTATGATATTGTACTTGAAAAATAACAGTTTGAAAATAACAGATAAACCGTGTTTTTAATTTCAAATGAACCATGTCAGTAGCAACCTGGTTTGCTAGGCTCTAAGTGATTTGCGTGCTCCGAGGATTTTTGTATAGATAAATATTGATATTTCTGAATAGAAAATAGTATGTGACATAGTTTGAATATGATTAAACTTGAACTGAATTATGATCTTGTAAATTATAAATGAGGATTAATCAAGGAAAATGAATGAAGTTTTCTTTACTAGAACTTATGAAATAATTAAATTATCTTTGCAAATGTATAGGCACAAAATAGTTATTTTCTATTAGTTTGTTTGTCTTATATAATTGATTTTCTTCGAGGCTCTTTCTTAGAAGAGATGCTCCGAAAAATTATCTTGCTTGCAATCAATCCCTAAAGTTATCCTATAGTGTCATTGATGAACATTTTTAATAAGATAGTGTCTGATCAATTAGACAGTAGATATTAAAAGTAGAAGAAGAGATTTATTATGCAGCAACATGAACAACTTATACATTTAAAAATACACTTATGTATTTTGAAAAATCTGAATATCGTTAAAATTATTGATCTTTAAACGATAAAATACTTGCAATTTTCAAAGAGTCTCGATGTTAATAGATAAATGAACCATTAACTTTTTTTGTAATACAAGGAAATCGTTTCATAAATTCAATTATTTAATACTATCAGTCTATCAGTTACTATCAGTCAGTTTTGCGGAAATTGACATTCATTTAATTAAAGTTTTTTTTCGATACCGAACGAATAAGTTAAAAAAAAAAACCTTAATGTCATACATATTCTGGTTGGAGTTATTTAAAATAAAATCTGTAAATAAACAATCCTAATGACTAAACCGAATAATAATAATCAACAATTGTGTTAGGAAAGATATTCTAATCAATCTGAAGAATAATTAACTATTGATATCCGGTAAGACGAGCAAGATTATTGGCCTAATTTAAATGACCTACAGGAGGATCAATATACCTTCAATGGGTGTTCGTGGAAATAAAATATATTTTTTAATTTTTGCTTGTCGTCTCTTCGTCGTTGCAAAATGTTTCAGAAGACGAACCCAGGTGGGGTTCAGTTATATTAAAAGGAGAAAGAAAAAACAATTTCCTGGAACAGCCCTATCCTTTTTAAGATGTCAATAAATGTCTTGTCCTAACAGTACAAAATTAAAATTTTAAAGCATCTTAATTGATGTAAAATTTGGTTCAAAAATTATTAATAATAGAGTCATATTTTAAAAGATTTAAAAGTGGCAATAGAGTGAAAATAAATAAAATCCCTACTAATATTATAAATGCGAAAGTAACTCTGTCTGTCTGTCTGTTACTCAATCACGCCTAAACTACTGAACCAATTGGCATGAAATTTGGTATGGAGATATTTTGATACCCGAGAAAGGCTACCTTTTATTGCGAAATATGTACCACGGGCGAAGCCGGGGCGGACTGCTAGTAACTTATATATTACACGGGCGATAGTGAATCAACGTCAATAATAATTTGAGTTATACTCCTATCCTTTATATCTTTTATCTCTGTGTACTACCGGTTGTCTGAAAGAAATCGCTATTTAGCGATAAGGTCGCCGTTTGTTACAATGTATCCCATGATAAGTCTCAATTTGTAATCTATCTTGAGCAATAAGGCATAAATAAATAAATATAAATAAATTATCCCCAAGCCCGGAGTTTCAGTCGTACCACGGAAGTTTTTCGGTCACGGTAATCTTAAAAAAATCAGGTTCTATCTCTCTGAACATATCTTATTATATATAAATCTCGTGTCACAATGTTTGTCCTCAATGGACTCCTAAACCACTTAACCGATTATAATAAAATTCGCACACTATGTGCAGTTCGATCCAACTTGAGAGATAGGATAGTTTTTATGAAAAAAAAAACGTAAAAATGTAGGTACCACGGGCGAAGCCGGGGCGAACCACTAGTATGTATATATATATATAGTATCTTCATTGACTATTTATTTTATTATTTATGCTCTATTATTAATTTTCACACGATAAATAATAATTTCAGTATGGCTTGTACGCGTCATTCGCTGGTGGGTTCGTCTACGGTGTTATGGGAACAATACCACAAGTAAACATTGGTCCCACTGCATTACTCTCCTTATTGACGTTTACTTATACTAATGGAACTAATCCAGATTTCGCCATACTCCTATGTTTTATTGGCGGTATCGTACAACTCATCGCTGGGATCTCACAACTCGGTAAGATTATTAATTTATTATCTAAATAAATGTTATACTTTTTATGATGTCATTGTTTGTCCGTTTGATTAATTTAAACAGTTTGCATGGGAAATACACCGTCCTAAATCGTCTGCAAGGATTATTTATGGTGGTGTCACCCGTGAGATTTGGGATTTTTGATTTATTACATACCTAGTAGATAAGCGTGAATACGAGCCACCTGATGTTAATCGATCATTGATTACTGGATTTTAATGTAAATTAATGTCTATCAAGTGTCTATCGTGTGCATCGTGTGTTTCTATTGTAGATAGTGTGATAAGACGACTTACATCAATTAATTCGAATTAATTCGATATAATTGTGATAGATAGCTGCAGTGACATAAGAACAATTAATTGATTTTGTATACCAACTTTACTAAACATGTATTTTTTTCTATTTTTGAAGTATGTTCTATTTTTATATTTTTGCCTGATCTCATTAAAAAAATACAAATCCAACTAAGAGCTAAATAAGACATCAATCACATTCAAGGCATTCATACATCATATATTTTGTACCCAAATCTTCCCATTATAGGATTTCTGGTTGAAATTGTATCGACACCGGTTGTATCTGGATTTACTTCGGCCGCGGCCATAACGATCGCGTCCTCGCAGATAAAGGGCCTGTTGGGACTCAAGTTCGACGCCGAGACTTTCATAGCCACTTGGAAAGGGGTCTTCCACAATATCGGGAACACGAGGATGCAAGATACTCTACTTGGCCTCTCGTGCTGTATTGTACTGATGGGCATGAAGGTAGCTCATATATTGCTCTTTGAATTTTTATTTTTCACGAACATACTTACTGTATTTTATTAGCTCTAGGTATAATTTGATTTTGACATTGCAGAGCACAAAAGTGATAAATAATGTTAACAAAATGTTTACTAAATCACGATTCACCACAGGACCTAAAAATGTCTGCGATGAATCGAAAAGTGTATAATATTGTGATGTTCATGAAAACCAAATATTTTCTTATAAGTACATTCTTTATCAACGATCTTTACGTATATCTATTTTACTGTCTTTTTACAAGAGTACAGCAACGTTAAATTCGGTACTAAAATCTAATACAGCGTACATTGCCAGACTGGTTATGAAGACAGTTTCATCCGAGAACGGAATCGATCGACTTAACCAAGCCCCCATTATTGTCACGATTGCAGGAATATAATTGTCTCCGTTTAACAACTACAGCAGTTTAACAACTAGTTAAACAACTTATTACATTATTGCTCCCTGAACACGTATTTAATATATACTGGGATAGCTGTACTCCTAATAATCGTGATTTTTAGCTCAAGCGATATCAGACCGAACGGTCCGATTTGAAAATATAAAAAGATTTAGTTAACTATATTAAGACCTTTCGTTTTATTGTATCTATTATAAAACAGATATTAGATCCATTGTTTGAGTATTCTTAATTATAATATTCTTAAACTAAGGTAGTTCGACCGTAACCTACACCTAAATATCCACGATTTGCATAAAAAGTCAGACTCATAATTGGTGCACGTATTTACCACGTTCACGTTCTTGGCTATTAATTAACTCAAAATATGTGCTTAATTTGGCCAGTTCTGGCATTTAAATCAATGATTGAATGTTCATGTATTTGAGTCAATTTACTAATTCAACTCATAATCCAATACTCAGCGGTTAATAATTTGAATTATATGAGTTTTTACTCTTCTCTCATCGAAATTCTCATAAAGTTTAAATTCTGAATAACATTGAATTTGAAATGTAATATTTATTTTTATAATATTGTTTAACTGGAATTTGTGAGAATCAAATAGTTTAAGAAAACGTGATGTCCAAGCCGTTCTTGATGCAGTAAATATGATTAGTGAATTAGCACATAGGTGGTATTTCATATACCAAATGTAAATATGACGGTATACGATGTTATATAGTTGTTACGTTTTTGACAATCATGAAAGTATTTATAACTTCTGTTTTACTTTCCTTTGTTTTCCTAATTGTATAGATATTGTATTCTCAAGACGCATAACTATCCAATTAAAGGTAAATAAATAATTAAACGTCATGAACGAATCGGATTATAAATCAAGCTAGAGAGATTCATATTAGAAGCGCTCATCGCTAATATGGAATCATAAATTACTTCGCACACATTGTGCACGTCTAGATAGAACAGCTGTCAGAGATTACTATACAATGAACTGTATGCTGAAAGTGTACCGACTGGGAGTGCAATGTAGCTTTCATACAAATTGTATTTATGCTATCTGCTATTGTTTGCTATGATGTTTCTAGGACTTTATCAGTTTAGTGTCGATGTATTGTGGAGTTGTTATTGTTGCTTAGTATAAACGATAGTAAGTAATGTTATTATCAGAAAAATAGGCGGGGATATTCAGACACGGATTTCTGAAATTGTAACTCTATGATAGAGTTTGAGCGTTACCTTACCACTGAACTCTTGATCTCCCGGAAATGTTGTTTAGAGAATACGGAAATATGATTTCAATACAGGCCTTATGATAATTTCAATATTTATAATCTGCAGTAATTTTCTTCTTCTACCCGCTTTTTCATAAAAGTGAATTCTTAAAACTTTCATAAAATTATATACTTTTCAGGCATTAAAAGACATCCATATCAACGATGAAAAGGGTGGGAAAAACAGCGTGATAGTAAAGCGAACACTTTGGTTCGTGGGCGTTTCTAGAAACGCGGTTGTTGTCGTCATTGCCTCTGTGCTGGCTTTCTTCTTGCACCAGGACAAGAATAACCCTTTTATTTTAACTGGTAAGTTAATATATAGCTATTTTTAGTATTTTCAGATTGTGTTATATTTGTAAGTTACATGTGGTAATGATGACACGGGAAAATTATTATTTATATCTAGTATTTGGTTTTCGAGATGGATTGTAATGCTAATTATTTGGTATGTTAGAAGTGATTACATACTTAAAAAAGCCAATGTCGTAAGATGAACATTATTTTAATACACATTTATCTATATATATTGTTCATAAGTCTTTAAACTGAGGAAATGAACATGTAAGAGCAACTAGAAAATATTATGGTATTATTATTAATTAATAACATCTCGATATAATAGAGCACAATGACTGAGATAATGGATTAAACTATAATATTATAGTTTATGTATAGTACATATGTTTCTTATTAATAATACATGCGAATAAGTGATTTCTTATGTTTGACCGTGACCACGTTCACTGCTGTGTGTTCTAAATATTAAGATAAATTATACAATGAGAAAATCGTGTTGAAAAAATCCTACTATTTAATAACATAATACAAAAAATGTGCATGAGTTACGCGTTGTTATGCTAAAAGTATGCTCTTAAGAACGATTTATGTTGCAAAATAACTTCTCAATGATCCTTTGATACACAAAAACATATCAAAAATCTCACGTCCGTAAAAATTTTATGATTTACATTCAAAGGACTACCTACAAAGATTTGGTAAATTTAACTTAACAGATAAAAATGTTTTAAGTAGTTGGTTTATAATCTGATTTAGCACGTTTCTTCTTGAGTTTTATATTTCACTCGAATTGGAAGACCATAATATTTTGTTAGCTTAGTCCTTATTGTGGACCCGATTTTAACTCGGCCAAACTCTCTCTGTTGGCAAATTTTAGCCAATTTGGGACTAATACAATCCCATTGAAAGCTGGTCTGTCAGCCACTGCTTGATTTTAACACAGTTATACACTATGTGTTGAAATAGATGGCAATTCAAAAATATTTAGACGATAGCGTAGTAGAAGAAAATATAAACATAATATGGAAATGTATTTTTTAACTATACTTACACGTTTTTTTCCTACGAATATATACAATTATTTACGTAAGAAATACAATGTATTGTTTAGTAGGTACTAAATATAACAAACTTCATATACTTAATTATAATGTGGATCTGAATATAAGACTTTTTATTTTATTTTCATGCAGATAAAATTGTATGAACATTGATCAAACATACAATAGACAACATCAAGGACAACATATATTTAATTGATTGGAATGTATTATGTCAAGATATTTTATCCACGCTCTTTACATTGCACTTACAAATGTCGACCTCAAATATTTGCTACAAAACGTGCACTACGTGATAGCGTGACAAATTAAAGTCGTATCGCTTATAATGTCGTTTGCCTCTTGTCTTAAATCGTTTTAATAACACACAGTTAAATTATTGCACTATATACTAAAATGAAATATTGTTAGCGATATAATTCTCTAATAGACGTATTGTTCATGACAATGTTATTGGTTATAAAAATGACGCAGACGACTGGAAAATAACTATGAACCCAAGATACTATTCGATACTCGTCAAATAAAAACTTATTTACACGATGTTCGAAGGATTTTTCTTTCTTATGCTAAGATTTGCTTTAATGGAAACCTTTTATATACGAACTATTTAAGATATTTATTAAAAAACTAAAATAAACATTCGATTCTAATTAAATCCTATAAAAGAGTCTCGTAACATTAATTGTAAACGAGGTGCTGCAAAAAACAGCCCCGTAACAGAGATTCATGTAGATGATCCATCTAATAGCATGATGAATACGGATTGCTTATCATCCCCGAAGAATAATAAGCACATTCAGAAACAAAAGAACTGCAATATAACTACGAGAAATATAGAGGGTACTTTAACACCGCGACCGTTATGTGTAACGGAAAGTTCGCAGTCGGGCGCACGGTCAGAGTATGATACTGATTGGACCTTAGTGTCAAGGCGTAAAGTTGACATTAAAAATCGCATGAGAGGTAAAAAAGGCATATCAAATAGTGATTGTAATTTCAAAGCGGCAGATCGGAATGTGCCTATTTTTATATCTAACGTTCACACAAGTACGAACGAGAAAGATATCGAAAACTATATTTTGACTAAAACTCAGATGAATATTAAATTGGAAAAAATTGCGTCTAAAAAACTAACACACAACGCTTACAAGTTTTTTATACCGGAGTCTAAAAAAGATATATTTTTGGACGACAACCTTTGGCCCACAGGGATTATATTTCGGCGTTTTGTGAATTTTAAAAATAAATCCTCGAATTATAAACATTCGCAGGAGGTCGGCCCATTACAAAAACATAATGGATAAAAAAGTTAAACTGGTAAGCTTTAATTGCAAAAATGTTAAAAGGTCTATTGACAGTATAAGGCAGTTGTGTATGGACGCGGACATAATTGCGTTGCAAGAAACTTGGTTGCTACCGCATGACCTTTCATACCTACACAATATTAGCGATGAATTCGCTTGTACGGGAACGTCGGCGGTGGACACTGCGGCGGGCGTGTTGCGAGGCAGGCCGTACGGAGGCTTAGCTTTGTTATGGCGAAAGAGTGTGTTCAACAATGTGTCGATTGTGCAGTGCAGTGATAACCCACGCGTGTGCGCAGTGAAAATAGTGCTAGAGCAAAGGTCTGTTTTAGTGTTCAATGTGTACATGCCGACAGATTCGGCGCAAAATTTAGTGGATTTTACGGATTGCCTTAGCTTGGTGAGTGCGATTATTGAAATTTCTAACATTGAAAATTGTTATATATTAGGGGACTTTAATGCACATCCAAATGAGTTATTTTATGGAGAATTGTTAAATTTTTGTAAAGAATTTGAATGGAGTTGTGTTGATACGGAACTGTTAGGTATAAACACAAACACATACACTTTTGTCAGTGAGTCGCACGGATCTAGGAGGTGGTTAGATCATTGCGTAGTTACTAAAGCTGCGCGTAAATCAGTCTGCTCGGCATACGTAAAGTATGATACGTTATGGTCTGATCACTATCCTCTCATTTTAGAATGTATTTTTCAAAATGTGTGTGTGAAAAAATCACCAGTTAGCTGTAGTGTAAACAAGGCTATATGGGGCAATAGAAATATGAATCAAATAAAATCTTATGCAAGTAAATGTCATGAAAAATTAAGTGTAATACAGTGCCCTATAGTCTTGAAAAACTGCATGCACGGCGTCTGTAATAATCAAAACCATTATAGCGTAATTGACGAGTTGTATGAATTGATTGTGCGTGGTCTCAGTGACTCTGCCGTGGCCTGTTCGGGACGTAGCAAGTCAAAGAAAGTAGTGATAGGCTGGAGTAGACTTGTGGCTGGTGCATACAGGGTGGCCAGGTATAAATATTCAGTATGGGCGCGGAGGGGTAAACCACACATTGGAATGGAGTATAATGAGATGTGTGAATCTAGGAAAAAATTTAAAGCACGTCTTAAATGGTGTCAGAACCATGAAGAACAAATCAAAATGGACAACTTAGCGTCACATCATTCGCGTAAAGATTTTCGTTCTTTTTGGAAACAGACAAATAAACTGAACTGTAAATATGGCCTCCCTGTATCTGTAGGTGGTGCTAATGATCCTGTTAGTATTGCTAACCTCTTCAAAGAGCATTTTAAAGTAACGTCTCCACTAGGTCCGAGTCTGTCTGTGCCTGATACTGTGGATCAGGATGATCGGGAATTTAAAGTCACTGCTTTAGAAATTCAGCGAATAATAAGTAAGATGTCTAAAGGAAAATCTCCCGGTCATGATGGTCTAAGTATTGAGCACCTAAAGTATGCAGGGCCTCACATATCGAGAGTGTTATCAATGTTTTTTAATCTGTGTATTCAGCATAAGTATCTTCCCAGTGATTTAACAAAAACTATCGTAGTGCCAATTGTTAAAAATAAAACAGGTGATTTGGCGGACCAGACCAACTATAGGCCTATTTCTCTTGCTACGGTAATTGCAAAGGTATTTGACAGCCTGCTTAATGAACAACTAAACAGGTACGTAGAAATACACCAAAATCAGTTTGGATTTCGATCGGGACTTTCTACGGAAAGTGCAATATTGTCTTTAAAGTGGGCTGTCAAGTACTATACGGACCGAAATACGCCAATATATGCTTGCTTCCTTGACCTGTCGAAGGCGTTTGATCTGGTTTCTTATGATATCCTTTGGGATAAGTTAAAGAAAGCTAATGTACCGTCCTCTCTTATTAACACATTTAAATGTTGGTACAGAGGCCAGATCAATCAAGTCCGATGGGCGGGGGCTTTATCTCAGCCGTTTGGGCTGCAATGCGGTGTGAGGCAGGGGGGGTTAAGTTCGCCCACGCTTTTCAATTTATATGTCAACGAGCTGATTGAATCACTCAGCAACGAAAGGATTGGTTGTCATATTGATGGAGTTTGTATCAACAATGTAAGTTACGCAGATGATATGGCGTTGCTGAGTGCTTCAGTCTGCGGTCTTAGAAGGTTAGTGGCCATCTGTGAAGAGTACGCTGTTCTTCATGGATTGGTCTACAATACTAAGAAAAGTGAAGTCATGGTCTTTGAGTCTGGGCGCCGAGTTACGCATTTTTTACCCCCAATACGTTTGAACGGAGTGCCATTGGGGAGGGTCTTTACATTCAAATATCTCGGACACATATTGACCCCAGGACTCAGAGACGATGATGACATTGAAAGGGAACGACGGGCACTGGCAGTGAGGGCAAATATGATAGCTCGTAGGTTTGCACGTTGTTCTATTGAAGTTAAAAAAACCCTATTTCGTGCGTATTGTAAATCTTTCTACACGTGCAGCCTATGGGCAAGTCATACTCGACATTCTTACAGCTCGCTCCGTGTTCAATATAATAACGCGTTCCGGGTGTTAATGGGGCTGCCCCGTTATTGCAGCGCATCAGGGATGTTTGCAGAAGCTCGTATAGATTGTTTTTACGCTACAATGCGAAAGAGATGCACATCCCTGGTGCGCCGTGTGCGGGACAGCCCCAATGTAATCATGCGCTGTATAGCGAGTCGGCTCGACTGCTGGTATGTAAACCACTGCTGCAAACTGTCTGCTTCCTTGATAGCTTTGTAGCGGTGGAGTGCATTTCTAGCAGTCATAATAAATTGTAATTAATTGTAATAAGTTGTATAATAAATAGTATTCTTACTAACATAATTTTTAAGTTATTAATTGTTACTAACAAATTGAGTCCTAGTTACTTGAATAAATGAATAAATTATTATTATTATTATAAAAGCATGATACATTTTTATGTACCTATAAATCTGAGATTGTATGGGGAGGGAAAAAGGGAAAACAATTTAACAGATTAATTTGGTTGAGAAGTTTTTTAAGTGAAATTGTAACAAAAAAACAATCAAATTTTTTCTCTTTACAATTATATTATTGCATATAGATACAATTTTGTGAAGAATGGTCTGTAAGGAAAAATATATCGATAAAATAGAGGCCAAAGCGAACAATGCGTCATAATTGAACATGTTTCTCATTGTTCCTGCATTGATTTTAGGTAACGGTGACCCCAATGTGTATCTATATAATGTACTTAATACAGTACAAGTGCTCAAATATATAATGAAGTAATGTGAATAACCAGCCAAGTCAATTATAATAGAGCGCATTACGTGATGCAATAGCGGAAGCGACAATTCGTCAACAATAGCACGGCCCTATTGTGACTCCTTGGGTAATTTATGTCTTGCAATTATGTTTGCGTAAATCATAAATTAGATGATTATACATAAACATTAGTTTTATCTCTTTATAATTTAGAATTTTATTGAATTCACAAAAGCCCTTCTGCCCTTGATTGTAGAGTTAATGTTAACTCGAATCTACCTAAATATAAAATTGTGTACATAGTTTTTCCAAAACACTCATTATCTTGTATTTTAGTCATTAGATATTTAATTATTAAAAAAACAAAATACCCGACTGCACACTAAAAAAAGAATAAAAATCCTATATTAATTACTCCCGTGATTGAAATGAATCTAATGATACCGCATACATATTTTTTTAAAGGGAAATTTAGAAAAAATATTATTATGTCTTTATCCCGTGGGACTTTTAGGATAAAATGTATCCTATGACACTCCCGTAATCAAGACAAATCTAACGATACCTCATACATCAAAATCCATCAAGCCGTTTAGGCTACAGGTGGTCACAAAGGAAAAGACATACATACATACTTACATACACTCGAAAAACATTACCCTCCTTCTTTGGCAGTCGGGTAAAAAATAACATTGACTTTAATACTTCATAAGGACTTTATTATATGTTATTTTGATTTAGATCTAGAAGGCATTTTATTTATAAACCAACCACCTACGTTATTGTCCTATTTTTCCAATTTCTTTTTATACTATCATAAAAATGTTTGTTTTATTTTTGTCCCTGAAATAATGATATTTGATAGAATCGATGTTTTAAGTTTATCCATCCTTGGACGTAAAATCAAACACATTTTACGACAGCTTCTGAATTACAGCAACTCTCAGGGGAGGTATTAAACTAGAAGTGCGGTTTTCGCCTCGGGACGGGCCGCATAAATAAACTCAAACCAAAAATATAAAATACTTTTTACATCAATTATTTTCGTATTTTTTAAGAACATTGATGAATTTAGAATTGGTACAAATTTAAAAATTTTTATTTGTAAACAGCACTACCTACTGGTTGAAATCGGGCGAAAATAGAATAAATATCTAGAAAATAGATGTAAAGAGATTTCCTTTCCCAACACCAGTCAAACACATTAGCATTTAAAATGATTATTTCACGCCCCTCATTTGTAGAGAGTCGGTAAGCGTCCCAGCGTGAGATTGCCTATTCAAGCCAAATCGTAGCTCGACCAACACAAATGTCATACAAAAAAGGATATATTTTATATTGGGCAAAGGTCGGATTAGATCATTCATAGAATTTTTCACAAAATGTAGTACATATTTTTCGGATATTTCGGGCGAATGAAGCGCAACTTAATTTTGGAATATTTTCTCACGTGTGTACCATTTCTTGGTAAATTGTAATACGAACAGAGTCTATGTGTATATCAGAAAATTTTAAATGATTACTTTCTCCTTCCATCTCTTTTAGTTCCGCCCAAACACCTTAGAGTTATCTCCTTGAAAATAAGTCCAAAATAATTTTATTTTGCAGGAAACATAACACCAGGTTTACCAAAACCCCAAGTGCCTCCATTCCACTCAACTATAGGCAACACCACTGTGAGTGCTGGCGAGATGTTCTCACAACTGGGAACTGGTCTGCTGGTGGTCCCACTTGTGGGGGTAATATCTAATGTGGCGATTGCCAAGGCATTTTGTAAGTATTTCTTTGTTTTTTGTATTGAATTTGATATATTTTGTTTCTATACTTTCGTGAAGCTTTAAGCTGTCCACTGTTATTTTTGTTCAAAAATAAACTACTTATTGTTAATCGTTCGTAGGCGAGAAGAAAATATTAGAAATAATTGAAACTATTCAGCAAATATGTTGATATTATATCTAAATTAATTAATATATGAGTAGGACGAATTACCAAGCCAGATATTTCTGAATTATTACTCGCGATAGAAGTTCGTGGAAATAAATAGAAATCTAATCTCTAATAAAATCTATTCATTGAAATTACAAATTGCTTTATGTTCGGGAAAGGTTTACCAAAGAGCTATCTTATAGCGTTTATAATTCCTCTCCTTTTACAAAATATTTGGGACGATTTAATTATCCCCGTAGTCTGTAGTCGGGCCTTTTGTAGTGAAAGGGTTTAAAGCGTTAATAAGCTTCACTTGCGGGTAAGGCGAGCGGAAACTTTAAGTCACTTGTCCTTCAGCAGTTCATTAATGTCTTCGAATAAATCTGTTTGTATTCCATTTTCACTTTATTCCGTTATTGTTCTGTAATTGGCGTATTGTCGGGGAACTTTTTGTTTTGTGTATTAGCTGTTGAGTTTTTATAAAAGCATATAGTGGTAGTTTTCCAATTACAGCACTAAAGCGCATTATGCGGCATAATGCTTAACGTTGAATGTTTCAACTACAGCAACGCTTCGCACAATCGAGCTCTCTTAAAAGTAATGCGCGTGATGCGTGCAATCGATGCCAACTCAGTGACATAATTTTAATTTTTCCTCTTTGAATTCGGCATTGTGCGCCACTGAGTCGCATTATGCTCTATTATGCTCTCTTATTGGAAAACACGGGGTGATTACTCATCAATAAGTAATCAGTAAGGATCTATAAGGATTCGAGTGGTACAGAAATTATTGCTTTTTAATGAAATATTCCTTTTTATTATTTCTATATTTACGGTCTCATTATTTGCGATCATAATTTCTTTGATTATATTTATAGGAATTTTATTTCCAAGATCTTATTTCTATAAATAACGGATACCTTCACAACGAGTTAGTATCGAATAGACTCATCCACGTTGAA
Source organism: Colias croceus (assembly GCF_905220415.1). Taxonomy (NCBI): domain Eukaryota; kingdom Metazoa; phylum Arthropoda; class Insecta; order Lepidoptera; family Pieridae; genus Colias; species Colias croceus. The sequence goes on from NC_059547.1 coordinate 4,697,002, forward strand.
ACTTTATACATAGCCTGAACGTTACTTTGTTGATTAAATAGGTATTTGATCGATACACAGATATTGTTGGCAGGTAAGAATATTCTAACGCTATTGTATAATAAAGTTAACTCTAAGAATAGAAATGTAAATGCAATATTGTGTAAGCATACGATACACTATGATATTGCTCTTGCTTTAAATATTGAATTGTATCTAAAGGTGTGGAAAGCGTCACCTCAAAGTAAAAGTTAAATTCAGCTAGTGTGATTAACAAATATTTTTCTTAGACTATATACTGAACAAATATTTATTACGTATAACCCGCCCCACGGATTTTTGTCTTATGAATGAATTGATATTTTAATTTCGGCATTCCGATTTTTTTTAGCAAATTAGTTTCAGAACATAAATAAATTCTTTACGCCTACGTGTAGCTATATTGTGCTCATATAATTGATATTTCTATTATTAATCTCAATTAAATTATGAAGGTTTGATATTTAATTTTTAAGTAAGTATACTTTTTCGTGAAACTAATCAAAGAAAATAAGGAGTATACTCGATTATAAGATGCGCTATTATGCAGTACCGCGGATACGTTATAATTTTATAGAAAATATTGTTGGCTCTCTATTATTAAGAGGAATATGTCAATGTTACAATACCTAAAAGTATTCTAATAATAGTCAATCAGTTACCACTAAAGTGTCTGATATATCACCGTGATACGACTACGTTGGTAGTAAATTACTTTGTCAGATTCAAGCGTCCTCAGTGTATACAATATTCTAGTACTATAATATCAATCATATCAAGCTGAACGCAGTCACAGTATGTTACTAAAACGTTCCGCATACATCGTCCCAAAAGCACATTTAGCGAGACAACATAACCATAAGATGTTAGTATCGCAACAGCAATAAGACAGCTTCTATAATGCATTATCTAGAACTGCATTACGTTACAGTGGCTTGTCGACAAGCGTTCTATTCTCATACGTATATTGCAAACTATGATATTGCAATATTCACGGCATTATCCGACATATTATGACGTGACAGTGGAAATAATTCATCTGAAACTGAAAAATGGCCGTTTTGTTCAGGCACGATGAAAATATGAATTTGAATGATGTTCTTTGTTCTTAAAACACATGTTATTATATTGTGAAAAGCCTTAGAAATGCTTTGTTATTGTGTTCACGAATCGTGCCATGCTGAGCGTTGTTTGCAGTCTTTATAACTAAGAAAGAGGGAGCTGTTAATGAACGAGTCTGATGATTTCAAAAATAACTTTTATCGCATAATATTAACTGTTTTAGAAGTATATACTTTAATGTATTTTCAGAATGTTTTTAAAAGCGTTAATTTAAATTCAGAGTTTACATACAATTATATGCATACAATTATTAGGTACACGTATGAATATGCTGAGCCACATTACACATTTCAGGCATTCGTGGTTATTTATTTACGTGTGCTTAAGAAATTTACCCGAGATTATATAAGGCGAGCAATATTTGAATTCCATATCATCGTGGGTGTGAATATTATAATTATGAGGTGCTTGATTTGCTTGTAGATTTTCGGAGCGAAAATATTACAACTTGGAAATATAAAGTAGACGATAATGAAATATGTAATTCCACTGTACCTAATTCTATTTATCGTTCCGTAATGTTTTCCGTCGGAATTACGCTTGCAACAACCTCGCTACGTGATGTCACGTTAATTGCTTTTGTAACGATAAGTACTTGACAGTTTGTGGGGCCGGTTAAAATCTTAAGTAGGATCTAAAGAGGAGGCAATTTAACGAAGTTTCGTAAAACAAATTTCAGCGAAAGGCAAAGCGTTGGACGCGACTCAAGAGATAGTTGCTCTAGGCGTTTGCAATATTATCGGTTCGTTCTTCCGCTCGTTCCCCGTGAACGGTTCCTTCACGCGGAGCGCGGTGAGCGACGCGTCGGGAGTTAGGACTCCTGCGGCTGGGTTTTACACTGGTATGTATCGCTTTTTTTCAGGTAATTTATTGTTACATGACGGTTTTGTAGAGTCTATTCAAATAATCAAAATTTCACTAGAATGGTATGTTGAATTGCATTTAAAATTGGAACCTTTAGACTTTACTTCTACTTCTGTAATTAGTATCCAGCATTTAGTTAAGTGGTCCTTGGTTGCTAATTAATTTCTTTGTTTTGTAACATATTATATACATGTGTTCAGACTAAAAGAGATAGACCATGTAAGCGATTAAGCAGGATCAGAACAAATTAGATTATACTCCATTGTGATTCAAGTTATACACAAAGTTTGAAACAGTTCTCAGTTATTCTTTTAGGCATTGTAATTTATGTTCAGGAGCAGCTGTCGCTCGATTTACGCGTTCTTATAAATGTAAAACATATATAATATGTTAAATGGGTTGGAAGTGAAATTATTCATGTCGAAATAAGTGCTCTATATACGGAAGCGAGGCCGTAGGGGCTACATAAATCAAAAAGTTTTCAACATAGTTTACTGTCGCACTGGCTTTTGAATTTTTGATATACGAATACTCTTTTGAACTAGTCTCTATTCTGAGTTGAAAATCTACAGCTTTGTTATCTTAAGAAGCAAAGTTTGATATCATAGACATATCTTGAAAGAGTTCTATGCAAAATAAATGAAAAGTTTTTGTCTTGCGTCTTGTGATTTAAATAGAGTTGTGAAATAAAATTGGATCTAGTATTTTCACCGGGTAAAGCAATTTATAAGTTTTTATTAAATGTCCTCTAAAATAGCATAGTTTAAAGTTTTCGTGCTAAGATTAACTGTTACGGCAAAGGAAAACATTAACGACTCCAATAATAATTCAGTATTTTATTTACTTATTCTTTCTGTGGTATTTAGTGTGTTCTAAATAATTAAAAATCAAAACAATGTGGAAATTTTCATATCTAAAAGAATACAAATGAAATTTTATTTAATTAATAAAAATCATATTCTCAGGTATGGTGGTATTGTTAACACTAGGACTTCTAACTCCATACTTCTATTTTATACCAAGAGCGGCATTAGCAGCTGTTATAGTTTGTGCAGTTCTGCATATGGTTGATTTGGATATATTGAAGAAATTATGGAAGACCAACAGTAAGTAGAAATAAGAAAATTATTTAAATTGTTAAAAATAAAGATTTTGTTACCAATAGTAGCTACATATTATTATGTTCTTGTTCCTAAAGCTCATTTTGACTAATCCACCTTGCTTTAGTTTCAAATTGATAGATAACATTAAATATTAAGAATAACAAATGATTTTTGTGAACTTTATATAAAAATTTCAAATTATTTTCAAATTTTACTCAACATTAGTAAACGGAAGGTAATTTACGTTAAAATTGAATTACATTCTTAATGTAATTTTAGATTATATTCTTTACATTAAGAACTTAAAAATAAAATTATGTTTTATAAGATTGTATTTCATATATAACGGAGTTAAATAGAAATGTAAGCGCCTGTAGTAAAATTGCGAGTCTGTGTCATCGTAGCTTGAAAGTTCATTTTGTTTGACTGCTTTACATGAGATGGTTTTGTGACAAGTTCTATTAAATTATTTCGTTTTTTAATTTTTAACTTTAATTAATAATTATTAATAGGTAATTAATTATTGAAGATAATTATAATTTTTTTAATTTTACGGATTTCGAAAATTATTTTAACATTAGTTATTATCAAGAGGATATAAGCTTCTTGGTTATTATATTTAATAATTTATTTCAAAATACTTGATAAAAGATTAAATTGCATACAATATAAATGCATGTACATTGTACGTAGCTAGATGATATTTTCCTTAATCTTTTGTATGTACATAACAATTTTAGGATATCGAAGGGTTACTATTCACTTCAAAAATAGAACAAAAATATTTACAAAATTCATGTTTATCTAAATAGAAATATCCTGAGCAAAAAGAAAATAAATAAAACGGTTCATAAAGTGAAGTATGTAGTCTGTAACGTATTAGTCTGGTGCGCGGCTGCATGACGCTGTATAGTGAATAAACTTCAAGCTGCATAAAATGATATGGGTACAAATCCGACTTAATTTTGTTTTAAAATATTCTAACTGGAATTATTCTAACGCTTTACATAATATATTATCTTGATAGATAAATAAAAATAAAATGTTGTGTGGTTTTATGAAACCACGGTAAAAGTGAAACTTTTTTCACACTATAAACATTTAACTAAAAATTATCATATAAATTGTACGATAATTATCGTACGTATCATGCGTCCCGCGACATGCGCTACACAAACCAAAAAGTTTGAGACGATGTAATAAAAGTTTCACTTTAATAAGAAAATCGTTTTTAGTGGCAGCACAATGATCGAAAACGTCTAAGCTACATTGAGTTTTAATTTAATTTTTTCTTCATTCAAATCGCCCATTATATTATTCTAGAAGATTTATATTATAATGAATAAATTTAGATCCAAAAAGACAGTACCTACACACTCCATAAAAAATTGTAAATTATTAAGCTCTATACGAGCGGATAAGAAAAGCTTTTAAGATTTTTTTCCAAAAGCTTTCATTGATACACTACCAAGACTAAATATTTTCAGTTGGAACTGCATCTTATTTAGAAGTTTAAATAAGGGATGAATTTTTAAAGTCAATGATGCGATATATTGTAAGGGCCACGAAGCATGTCGAGCGTCATTTTAATTCAGGCAGCGTGAAGGTGGCGTGACGTCTTTGCATTTTCTGTGATTTTTTTAATCATGATTTGATACGGGTATTTTTTTTGTTTTAATTTAAATATTTTTATTACATGTGCGATGTAATATAATAATTTGCAATCTGGTTTTCAGCTGATTTGCTTGCTTTTAATTACGAAATCTAAAACTCTATTTTTCCGCAGTAAGAAAGATCTTGTGCAATGATACAATTAAATCTAGTGTGATGTTTTCATAAATAACAACATAATTAAGATTATCGATAAAAATTACACGAAGACTGCACAGGATAAACACAGCAATGTAAGCTATATTGTTTCAGAACGTCAACTTACAGCCTTATTACCTAGCGCTATTACTCTAGTACGATTTCTCCCTTATAATTTTCACAAAAGCTTAACATTCACTCAATAAAGAATTATTTTTAGATTTTCAGTAGTAACGTTTTTCAAGATTAAAGATAAATAGTAATAATATGTTTAAAAGGCCATTATAATATTACTACTTTGGATCATCAAGATTCCCTTTGCCTATTATTTACCAAAGAAAAATTCTTAAGAAACTCCTTTAGTCACAACTTCAAAAGTGCTTTTGATTTGCAGCGGGTCAGTAATTTAATTTCTAATTAGTTTGCCACTGACTCGGCTGTTCCAATTACTGACGTTGTTTTATAAAGAATTTTATTAAAGTTTAAAATAATTATATTTATTAAGTATTCAATTAGCGGAGAAGTAATGAAACCGAAACTTAAGCTGGGAATTGCGCTAAATAGAAGTCTGATACCAATTAGTCAATGAGATATGTTTTTCTTTATAATATTCTCTGCTACCCTTGATTGTCAACAAATATTTATCTCACATCAATGGCCAAAAATTCCATCTAATAATATATTTCTTAATTCACTTATATTGCGAATATGATCTTCATAAATATCTTTTATTCACTTGCTATTTTTATCTTCATTAATATTGAATATTTAATTATATTTTCACTAGACAGGAATTTTGTGTAGTTTAACCTAATAATACAATTTTGTTTCTAGAGTTTAATTTAAAAGTAAAATTCTTACTTTTCTATTTATAATAATATTTTAAACCAATACAATAAAAGTATCAAAAACAATAGCGGTCTAACATGCAAAGCGCGGGCTTAGCAGAATTAGCGGTTGTCAGTATACAACGCGAAATACATTGAAATCTCCTTAATTACGGTACAAATGTAATCAGGTATCAACGCTATATTCCCGACGTAAATCGTCGTCTCATTAGATTATTCGTGCTGGATCGAACCTAATCCCGCCGGAGCGGGCGTGATATCGCATAACCGTCACTGATATTCCCGAATTAATGTATTTTGATATCTTTTTCACAGATTTATGTGTTTCTTTTGGTATAAGATGATAATTTGTGGGTAAATCTAATAGGAGATTAATATGAATGTAATTATATTCTCGTCATAAATGTGTTTATAGTATCTAATCTTTGTCTACCAGATTATGTTACGGATGTTTTTCTGTCTATCTATTTTTTTTATGACGAGTGCGTGCTTCAAACCTTCCGTTCTACATTCTATCAGGAATTTGCCATTGGTCAAAAAGTGTTAATTAAAAAAATATGAAATATACACCTATTTATTGTATGTGCATTTTACCCTGAAATATATTCACATTTTTACAGTATAATTTTATGTTTTAAAATAGCTACAAGCAGATTTAACAATTTTTCGGAAAAAGTCATGTGAATGTAGACAGAAAGAAATAATGAAAATTTATAAAGCCTTCAATAATTAAGGTGCTTTTTTAGCCTTTTGTTTGAACCGAAATACCTACTAGTCAAAAATAAAATTCCAAATTTTTTTCAATACAATGAACTGCTAAATTCCCCGTTTTCACATTTCGAAGTATTGCCATCATGCCGTTGTATCAATAAAAGCGCAAAAATAATTTCCCTCTATTATATTTAAATGCTGAACACTCGCTGTGTGTCATTCTTACACAGTAGACGGCTACATTCACTTTAAAAGCCGTTAACGCAATATTAACGTCAGTTGCGATCGGACAATAAATTCTATAAAGAACATTACGTGTATTGTCTCACCCCTTCCTGCAAGCTTCAATGTCCATGGACCGTGTGCCATATAAGTCCGTATTTCAAGCTTCAAATAAATTATTCATTATTATGGACCCGTGCACTCTCTTTAATCGTTTTCCCCGACGTTGTCTCTGATTTATTTTTCGCGTGTACCGAAAACTTTTCATGTGATTACACTTGCTTACAAATAATATTTATTATTGGGGTACAAAAAACTAAAATACCTTTAGCAGTGAACTATAAAAAGGGCTTTGCAAAAAAATATTACGCGTCGTTAAAAGCATCATCTTATTTCTAAGAAATATTTTGAGTAGATATTGTGGAACAGTATGCATAAAAAGCCGTATTTAAATACAAGGAATTTACCTATACAATCCACGAATTTATACTAAAAGGATAAGTTTCGCTCTTTAACTAAATACAATGTTGATTACACGTCAGCATTAATGAAGTTCTCCTTTCGAAATCATAACGAGAATAGAGCAAGCTTCGTTTAATATGCGGAAATTGAAATATGGGGAATGAAGAGCGATTTGTTGAATAATTTTAAGCTCGGGTGGTGTTTAAATGTTCGTTTGATGTCCCACATTACAAACGGATGTATAGAGTATAGAGCGAAGGACAAAGTGTATTTATCCGTCGGTTTAAGGAAGTAACTCTATTTGCGAGTGAGCTTTGAATTTGGCTTCAATCGAACGGGATTCTAACATCGCACGATCGGATCGAGCCCAATCATAGAGCTTTGTTCGTTTTTCACAATTCAATACAGTTTGAGGTTTTCCCGCAACCGACGCTTGCATAGGCATGAGATTGAAATAAGTTATGCTTGTTTGTTCTTTGTGAACTTTCGTCTGGCTTTCGATTGAAACGCTTTTAGCTTGTTTAAGCATTTCGATGAAGATAAAATGTAAGAATAATTACTGTTTTGTTTCTCTGTAACATTTGCAATTTTTATATTTCATAGGTATTACGATTACATCAATATTTTGTTAATCGATAGATGGCATTTATCTTCTAATATATTTCTCGTATATTCTGATAATGAAAACAAAGAGTATATTTAATATTTACCTAAATAAATAGTGAAAATTACATACCTGCCTTGTAAAACTACGGGTACAATGTTATTTCTGTCTCATTAAATTTGTATCCTCGCGCGCCCACGGTTACATGATACCACATCGTAAATTATTTACGCCAGTCAAATATTTTCCTAAAGGAGCGTATCGATTGATTTACTTCGATGAACAATTTTGCTATATTTAGATAAACAGTATATAACTTTGCTGATTCATAAAAAAAATCTTATCAGTTTTACGTTAACCAAGCATTCAATAAAAAGGCAAAACAAATTCCACAATGAACATCATTTTAACTTTATAATTAGACTCTTTGATACCTCTAAAAGTAATTATAGAAACCTAAATTTGATAATTCTAATTGGCTTAATAGAAGTTATTTAAAATGAGCTTTAACTGAAAAACAAAACGTGATGTTTTGAATTATTTGTACAATATTTTATATCTTAATATTTTGGGCTTTGATTGCTGAAGAAAAGCTCGCTGTATGACATTTGGTGTACCTATTCACAACTTACAAGGTTTTTAAATAGCGGGTTTGTGTATGTAAAATGAAACATTTACATCTAGTAATAAGCTGAGCTATTAAAAGATACACGATTTATACCCTTAGGGTTGGATTTAACTCCCTTAGTGGTAGTACATTCATATGCTGCCTCTTGCTCAGGATAGAGGTGGCAGGCCCACTTATTTATACTTTTTGATAGGTTTATTGTGTCCTTAATATGTCATTTAAAATATTGCAATATTAAAACCAAATTCCTCGAATAAAGATCGATTGCTAAGCTACGATGCCACATCTAGTAATTAGCTGAGCTATTTACTTTTAACAAACAAGATTTATACTTGTAGGGTTGGATTTAATACCCTTAGTGGGTACATTCATCTGCTGCCTCTTGCTCGGGATAGAAGTGGGCCTGGGCTGCGGGGTGGCCATTGACGTACTGCTGCTGCTTTACTATCAGTCCCGCCCGATGTTGGATATACGATACGTTAACGTGAGTTTATTGCTAGCACTTAGTTACTTTTTTTCCAGGTAGGTTGTATTTTTGTAAGATAAAAGTGTTTGTGTTTTTACTTCTAGCTTGAATACTAATAGAGCATAACTATGTATAGATAAGTAGGCGTGATATGTTTGATAAGTACTGATTAGCTACATAATATGTATTTGTTAACTTAAATTGTATGCTCAAATTCTTAGGATGTAGTTATATTCTTAATTTGCTTTTTTTCTTCTTTTTCTCTCTAAATGTTTTACCTTAAAACAACAGTTCCAAAGTGTAAAATTTGTAATGGTTGATGGTCGTTATTCTGACCATCATTTTTCTTTTTGTTATTGCGTACTAAGACCCATTTAGAACCGCAATGTCATTGTCATGTTGATTGTCAATGCGATATCGAACGGGATGCACAATGCACATCTCGAAATTATTACCTGTCCATTTAATACTTATACGGAAAATTAGCTGAGAGCGAAACAGAACTACCGCAACCCACTTGGTCCTTAATAAAACATCCATACTTCCACTTTTTATTACATTTTCATACAGCTTATATTTTCCAGGACGGCAATCTCCCGCCTCACTACGCAATGCATCCAATCGGTGGGTTACACTTCGCTAGCGCTGAAAGAGTTCGCTCAAAGTTAATTTCACTTAAGAACTATAACGTAGAACAGAGTGCTGTGGAAATTGTAACGGTTCCACCTAATTCCTTAGTTCCGAATGGGACTTTGGTCGTCGAGCCCAGGGTCTGGCCCAGAATGCTGATCATTTACTGTGATGCTCTCACACGGGTTGATTTTACGTTTTTACAGGTAAGAAAGTATTTTGAAGTAAACTTATAATTTGAATTTCGTAATTTCTAATTTATGTTGTGTTTAATTGTAGGCAATTTTGATCTCATAATTAGTTCGTTAATTATTCTCATGTATGGTTAAGGTACGTTAATATTTTTCAAGTTTGATATTATAATATGAATATCGCGGTTCTTGGTATTTCAGCCGAATAATATAATCTTCACAATAAATAATTATAACAGGTATTCTCAAAGTATTGAATAATAATTTCCAAAGTTATGAATACAATACAAACCTTCTGTTATTATTGAATATAAAATGCGGTTTTAATATTCAACCACGGGTAAAATAAAGCGCATAAGAATAAAATAATTTGCATAACATTTGAAAGCAGATGTTCAACAACAATAAAGCTCACGGAATTCTAAAGCGGATATAAATTTAAAAGGAATTATACGAGTAATATCTGATAGTGAGTGAAATATGAGAAATGGTCGGTAGCGCCGCCAAAAGCAAGATTGTAGAATATATTGCTGAATCATTGAGATGCTTAGTTTGCGGCTTCGCCGTGCAACTCGGGAGTAACTCAGTTTTACTGAATATTCCAATCGTATAAAGAGGTTTAACCGCATTAATAATGCTCGCCGTTTAAAGAATGGAAAAAGAAAATTTTCCTGCAGGCTGGAAATTCAGAGTCGAGCGTTGCTTGTGATGTTAATGGGTCGGCTTGACTCGCCGGAGTTAGTACAACGAGAACCCTCCCATTACTGATATGTTTTGCGCGATGAAAAGCATTAGACCGAATACTTTTACCTCACCAAAATATTCCTTACATATTAAAACTTTTCCGCTCAATATATTCAAAATGTTTATATAATTCAGCGAAACATTTACCTGTATTTATTAAAATATTCATTAAAGTTTATTATTCGAATGAAAAGGTCATTATGAAAATTAAATTAGGCTTGAATATCGTAAACTGAAATAGTTAATTAATCATGTTAGATGAATAAATGGTTATATCAAATGAATCATAAAATAAAATCAAATACACACATACAAAATATTTAAATTGGTGTAACTTATCTCTAATTTTCCCGGATATGTTGAAATTGTGTTTTATAAAAATAAAGATATTGAAAGCCACGTAAGAATTAAAACTGCCACAAATACAAAATAAAAATATGTTAACATAATATACAAAATTTTGTATAAAAAAATTGTGAAACCTTTAAATTTAAAAACTACCTACTGTCGAGACGTTACTTTTTTTGGGGAAAAAGTTTGTGCGTGTTTTCCCCATTTAGTTTATTCAATATTATGCTACAACAGTAAATAGCTCTTACATTAATTTCATATTCATTTAAAGCGTAAATAGCGTAATTTTTGCTCGCGTTCATTTTCGTATAAAAGCGGTTAGGAGAGCGGCTGCAGCATTGCCCCTCATTTACGATATAACAGAGATATTTAAGCCAACGCTGCGGTTTCAATATCAACATTGTATGTGATTTGACGTGGTCTGCGGTCGCCTGAATTAAACTGATGTTTACGGCATACTACATGATTATAATACTAGTTTTCAATTTGCATTGTAACGCTGAATTATTCGTGAAAGCCAATTTTGTCGTGCGCGGTTATCGTGTATTGACTCGGCTATTCACATTGTTTGGATTATAATATTTTATTAGTATCGAATATAGCCAGTTTTAGGAAATAATACTTTAGTTTCATATGCGATTTGTTGTATGAGTATGATAACGAAACAAATGTGTTTTATTGTTATTTTGACTACATATTTAAATGATAGACGAATAACGAATAACTGGCTCCCGCGTTTTTTATTATAGTAGGCTCTACATACACTGTCACGGATGAATTCTACCAATACCCGTGGCCTTCTCGTTGATGCGGCTTGACGGAACACAGTGGGCCGTGGGGTTTTGATCGGTAGGAATCCGACATAACCCACGGCCCCTCCCCCGGAGGCCGTGGGTATCTATGCAAGATTTCCCCACTTAAAAAAAAACGACGTGTGGTACTCTGGGACTGCCGCGGTAAAGCTATTGCATGCTATGCCTTCAAGCCACACCTCCGCCCGTCGAAGTGTGGAGCGTGAGGTTTTTTCGTTACGGAATTTTTCAATTCGGTCCCCGCGCTCAAGGCCCGCGATATAAGCTATATGCAATTATAGCTTAAAAAAAAGGCTCTACACACACTAAACCCAAACATAAACTAGGTATATTATGTAATTATAGATTATATTGAATGGTAAATTTACATAATTTTAGATTCATACAAGAACTTTAATTAAAATGATTCAAATTTGTCTCCATTCTTTGCTCAGTGCCCCGACGTTATTACAAACTCGCTGAATGAAATTAAACATGAATTTTGTTTATCGTGTTTTTATAGTGCACTTTCCGTTGTATTAGCTTTCTATTAACATTACAAAAACCTCGTTTATAAAGCTAACAATACGTTGGCTTTCTTTTATAGCCAGGAGTAGTTATTTTTACTTAATCAGGGTTTCTAGTGTAAAAAAAGGAAGAAAAACATGGTCGTCTCGTTAGCAGTCGTGTTTAACTTTACTCGACGCCGTTGTTTATATTCACTGCGTTAGTGGTATAAAAATTAGCTTTTGAAATAGGCAAGCTATTCGGAAAACACGTTGTATAAAAATTTACGCGTTAAAATTCTTTGATTGTAATAAAAAGTCTGCAGTGCAAAATTTAATATTTTAGACGAATGAGAGGAGTAAAGTGCAGCTTTTAGCCGTACATAGTGCATTCTTTTTGATTCTTTGAACTGAAGATTTGAGTATGGCTGTAATGTAACAGTAGTAGGTACATGATTTTAGGATATGACATATTAACAACACAACATAATATAATGATATAAGAAATAGAACTTACATTAATAATGCAATTATTTCTTATATCATGAATATTGTTGAGAAATTTTCTGTAAAATTTTATGAAAAATCTGGTTATGTTTTCCTTTAATTTCCCATACAGGATAATGCCGTCTGTAGGAAAGAAAATACAAATAGAACATTCCCTTAAAAATAAATGAAAACAATATTTTTATACACGAACGTGTACACGAACAGTTTTCCGGCCACGTGAACGTGTCAACTGCCTAAAAGCAAATGAAATTAGTGCTTTGCAACGTTGCTACGTTTCATGTTGCGCTTTTTAAAGGAATTCCAGTTTAAAATAACAAACAGTGAGCTGCAAACTGTTCACTGATGTCACAAGGATTTGTTGTAATTTGTTTCAATTTATGATCTTCATGTTGTTTATTGTAGTGGATCTAATTTGTTAAATGTATTCATTTGTCTGTTTTGAATGTCGATTGTTTAACAATTGGTTTTCGACGTAAAAATAAAAGGAGCAAATCATATTATTTTTGCAATGTTGTTACTTTGATAACAAAATTGTTCGTTACTTCTTATCCCGTCTTTTAAGTGATATGATGACTTCAATCAAATTTTGCTTGATTATAAACACATTTCTATTACCTATAGTCAATTACTGATCGAATAAATACGTATCTATACGCAGCATAGTCTCTTAATTAAATATGTAGCGCCTTCAATTTTATCAAGTCTGATTTTCAGTCATTCGGTTCATTGATTTAACTTGTAACTACTAAATACAATTATAATTTAATTATAATAATTCCATTAACTTATTTGCAGAGCATCAAAATGCTTGTACAAGAGTGGTCACACAACGGCCATGTATTGTGGTGCGACGCGAAACCCTTAATAAAGGAACAGCTAGAGAACGTCATACCAGATCCATTATTCTGTGATAGTGACCAGTTAAGGAACTTATTGTTAAGTAAGTATATATGAGATGCTGTTTTTTTTTAAATACAGGAATGAAAAGATTACATTCAGTTGGGTAGAGCGGGGCTTGTTGAGCATAGGAATAAGTTGGGCAATCAAAAAATCTCGTACATCGTATATAGGTACATCTAATGGTAGCTCTTAAATTAGACTTCTTACAAAAATAATACTATGGATACTTTTGCTAAGGGATAAATTACGAATCCATCATCTTAACAATTCATTGGGACTTATCATTGAGGAGTTATATCAAGTGAAAATTTGCTCAACTAGCCTCGCCCTACCCTACTCGCTCCATTATTTTATTTATTTGAAGGTATTTTTGTCAGATCACAGTAAAATAGTAAAATAAACAATAAAAGTTATATTAAAATAAATAATAAACATTTAACTTAAACAGTTTACGTTTACGCCATTTTAAATGCTAAATGTGTTATTAATAAACAGCTTCACTTAATATTCTCATTAGACAGAGGATCATGTTTTGTTTAATTAACGAATCAATTTATGAGCATCTAATTAAATTTGTGAGGAAGTTCTGCTGTTATCGAAAATATAAATTAATAAACCAATTATTATGTTCACAATACTGACAAGAGGCATATTTCTGCATTCATTTTTGAGATATTACTGTGATATAAATTCTCTTATAGTCTTGATAATTCTTGCACAAATAGAACTTTCTTATTCTATATAAATTACCTATAAGTCTACCCTACTTTTACGGATAATTTACAAAAATTTGCAGGTTAATATAATTTTTTTCAACGGGGATCGAACTCTATATTTCGGTTCTGCGCTCACGCACGGTATTTAAACGTTATTGCTTATTAGTAGTTTTATTTTGGATAAATATGTTTTTTTTCAGGAATACCCCCAATACCACAAACGGGTCCGATCAGTGATACTTACTTATAGTTTAGATTTTTGTGATATAAATGCCTCATAGTAGTACATTGATGAATGTTGCATACCTAGTATTAGAAAATCTTTCATTTTGTCAGTATTGGTTTAATTTCCTTTATAATATTATTATAAATTTTCTGGTTAATATTGAAACAGAAAGTATTAATATATTTTTTAACAAATCCTATGATCTGGAATTGGTAAATTTACTTAGGAATATAGTTCAAATCTTAAAGAAATTTTCTTCAAAGGATATTGGGAAGATTCAAAATTGTATATTTTTATTTGAGAAATAAAAGTAAATTTGTATTACCATAAGTTACCTAAGGTATATAAAAACCGATTGATAAGCGATATACATGTTATCTGTTTAAATTATTCAAATCACAAGATTTACTCTATATAACTTAAAAATTGTTATAGAACCTGTGTTTTTTGTGTATTAATTTAAGTACAAAACATTAACTATTACTTTATTTTTGCAAAACATTTCCTTAAAACATAGAAGGTAAGAATTTACAATAGTACCTAGATAGTAATATTTATGTACCTAGTTAGAATTCAGTAGA
Source organism: Colias croceus (assembly GCF_905220415.1). Taxonomy (NCBI): domain Eukaryota; kingdom Metazoa; phylum Arthropoda; class Insecta; order Lepidoptera; family Pieridae; genus Colias; species Colias croceus. The sequence goes on from NC_059547.1 coordinate 4,712,005, forward strand.
TAGTGTAGTTTAATTGTGACGAACCAAGTTGTGAGCTTGTTTATCTGGCACTATCTCGACTCAGGTGTGACTGAATTATATTAGTGTTACTTGTTCAGCCGTTTTCGAATAATTTACCGTTCAACAAACTGTCTTCGTTGAAAATGCAGATCATCATTTGCTATACGAATAAGGATTAATTTATTATCTGTGTGTTTATTTTATCTGTGCCTAGATGAAAAGTTGTTACTATTGTATTTTGTTTTGTTGATTTAGTTTGTCCTATGTTTACTGTGATGTAGTTACCATGAATTGATTAATAAAGACAAAGAAATAATGGTTGTTTTATTTGGAAGTTGGTATTTTATAGGAATAGCTAAACATATTCTATAATAATATGATAAATAAAGTTTAAATTATGTAGGTGCTACACTGAAATTTAAGCTATTTCAGCTCATAATTAATGCCACAGCTGATAAATTTGAAATAAGGACACAAAGGCACGTATTTTAATAAAGCTACGTTATCACATCATTCAACTTTAAGAATTACAATAACTAGAATAACTTATCATATCAAAGGTGGTCTTTTATTAATGTTCTATATTAATTGTATACAATCATTGAGTTAATATGTACAGTGTACTAATGTACCTACAGTACAATTCTCGTATCCTACTATAATTTTATAAATGTGAAAGTTTGTCAGGATGTATGCGTGTGTTTGTTACTCTTTCACGCAAATACTACTGAACCGATTACAATGAAATTAAGCACACATATAGAGGGTAACTTGGATAGGTTTTATCCCGGAAATCCCACGGGAACGGGAACTATGCATGAGTAAGTAATTCGCGATTTTAAATACAACTATGAATTTTCCACTATGTTCTTCTTATCAGTTCAAAAATGCAATAACCATATCTAAAAGGTATATTACGCGGTCTTTTGTTCGATTTTCTACGAAAACGGATTAAATACAACGTATAAAATCCTTATAAATAGGCGATGTTTGATTTTCCAGTTATTAGTAGTTAATCGATAACTGGCACTAACTTTTAAAATGTATCGCGTCGCATTTTGTGTTATTTTGCTAGCGATAGCTGCAGTAGCAGAAGATAAACCACATTACAATTTAGAAGAAGCCGAAATTCTTTTCGAAAAATTCATTCAAGATTACGAGCGAGTGTATAAAGACGAACACGACCGACAAATTCACTATGAAGCTTTTGTTAATTCGTTAAAATTAATAAATAAATTAAATGAAGAAAACTCGGCGACATACGATATAAACAGATTTTCAGACTATACAACGGAGGAGTTTGAACAAATTTTAGGATTTCATCCCGAGCATAAGAAGGGTAAGTTATTTATATTTGCAGTGTTGCATAATTTAACGTAATTATGATAACATTTATTCCAGCTTCATATTATAATATTATCTGGCATTATTATTATCAGACGTAGAGACGTAAAAATAATGTTTCTTTTGTGTTACAAATTTCGAACTTGAGACAAAAAGCTCTTTGGGGCTAGCTTTGATATACCTATCGTGTGTACACGATTCGATACGGTTATGATTACGATAAATGTATCGGATCGTATCGTAGATATTAATAGCTACTTTAACCATATAAAGTTGCATAATATTAAAATACGTAGCATCCTTTAGGCAAAGCTGTTCATATAATAAATCTGAGTCTCCGGATGTGAAAAACTGTATGTACGTTGCTCTGTCACGTAAACGGATTTGGCTGAAATTTATGGGTATTCAGATAGATTTGGTCTGAAACAATATAGAAGTTCCTATTTACTGGACTGTGGGGCGCGCGTGTACGAAGCTCCGAGCTAATACGTGTGGTGTTCTAAGGCACATTTACAAGATTAGTTTCATTATCTATAAACTGCGTGGATAAAAATAACAGGCAAAATTCTGCATAATTTTTTTCATTGAAGATTTTTTTTGGAGTTTTTTTTTGGAAAGTACTCTATCGATGTTATATCATTTTAAGTGCAAACTCAAGCTCAAATGTTAATTTATTTTATTATTTTCCTAGTAGAACTTTTAATCCTTATTACATAGTTCTACCATTTACCACCGTTCGGAAAAATTTACATGATTTATCGGCACCCCTGTTTGTAAAAAAAGAGCAAATAAGTAAACACAGCAATCGTTTTTGATCAGCATACGTTGAATTCTTATGCGTTCTCGTTGAATTCGAACGATAAGTTGCTATCTAATAAAAATATATTTTGTAAATCTAAATTGTTAATATTTAGACGTATGTGACTTATTATGATTAGGTACATATATCTACGATTTTTTTTTGTTAATGCGTGTACAAGTAATCTCAGTAACGATTTTTGAAAAAATCTTCAATAGAAAATAATTATTACTTATTTTACGCCCAGAAATTGAAAGTTATGAAAATAATGTTAACAAAATATGTATTTTTAATATTTCCATTATATTTTTACAGATAAGGAGAATAAGAAATGAAAAGAAAATTGATTATTATTAGAAAATAGAACTATTGAAATTAAGGCAACTGGCACGCAATATATTTTACTTTATTACGCATACGTATATCTAATGAAAGAATTATTTAATCTGTGAACCACATTAAATTAAAAATAAAACAAATTTATAAAACTGTGATTTGTTTCATTTAAAATAAAATTGCCATTTTAGATGGTCTATGTAAATATATGTGTGGAAGATATGATTAATGACTGACGATAAATAGTCACAACATGCTACCTTGCGGGATGCGCGCTCCAACATCATACCATAAAGAAAATGTTCCATCCATGCGATTGCACTGACGTACAGCTACTGCAGTAACAAAACCTACTGTAAAAGAACTAACTATATCTACAGTAGATATCAAAATTAGCTGTGATAAAGTCCTACTAATATTATAAATGCGAAAGTTTGTGAGTATGTACATACTTGTTACTCTTTCACGCAAATACTGTTTATAATACTCAACCGATTACAATGAAATTTAGCACACATATAGAGGGTAACTTGGATAGGTTTTATCCCAGAAATCCTGCGGAAACGGGAACTATGCAGATTTTTCTTTGAAAACGCGGGCGAAGCCGCGGGCGGAAAGCTAGTCTTTTTATAAATTTAATAGAGGAAAGTTTGCTATTGTCTGCTTTTTAAGGCATTATAATGAACCAAGATGAACCAATCTATTTTTGATCATGGCAAGAATGGTCAAATAGAGATTTTTTACTGATTCATCAGTTTAAAAAATAAAAGTATCAAACGATTTTTAATGATGGCAGGAGTGATTTAAGTTTTTATACGAATATATTAGCTGTTCTCAACACAAATAATTAAGCACAATTTTCGACTAATTATAACTTAATTATAGTTGCAAAACCGTGATCATTTAAACGCGTGACTATTTATTTGACACGCTAGATAAAAAAAGGTTTTTAGGGTTCCACAGATAAATTATGTTTCACGTGGATCGAATACGAATAGGTACTTCCAGAACTTACATTTTTGATACAGGGATTTCAAATACATAATTTTAAATAATTAAACATGTAAGTATGAACAAGTAAACGTAGAAGTATTATTTATGATTTTCATTTTAATTTGAATCCTGTATCATCACTGAAAACTTCTTATAGTTTACTAGATTCACTTGAGCAGTTACCTACATTATTAAGTACATACTATGTTAATTGTTTGTTCTCACAAATAATTCTGTATATATCCTTAAAAATATATATTATATCCTTTTTATCTTTTAAACTTATAAACGGTACATAATTCACATATTGCCCTATAATTTAAAAGTAAAAGGAAAAAGTAAATCTTGCATCATCACTTCTTTATTTAAATTTAATTAGGTATTATGATTACACCTGGCGATACGGATATTAACGTACAATATATATAAAGATTATATTTCACTAGAAAATATCACTAGTACAGAATAATTCTTGACAAGCAAGTTTAGAGGACAAAAAACATGGGAATCCGTTGCTTCGTCATACTGGTAGTGGTCACCATGGCATATTCTAAACATGTAATACCATATTATCATTTAGAAGACGCGCCTCAACTTTTCGAAATATTCAAAAAGACGTATCATAGAGTGTACAAAGATGCCGTCGATGAAGCCAAACATTATGCGGCATTTGTAGAAGCGTTGGCGCAAATTAATAAGTATAATTCAGAATCCGATAGTGCAACCTTTGGTATTAATAACCTCACAGATTTTACGCCAGAAGAAAAACGACAATTGCTTGGATTTCATGAAGGTAGTAAGTACCCAAAGCACTGCCATGATTGTCGTTATCAGAAGAGTTTATAAAATATAAATTGAATATTATTTTGAATAAATATATTTTATAGTATTATGTGCTGCCTTATGTATTTAATCGAATCAATCAATTAAAATAAATCTTATTAAAAAACCGATCAAGAGTTATTTAGTCTGAGTAAAACCATGGACCAATAATGGTAAAACTCAACGCTTGAATACAAAAAATTTCATTGTAGCTTTATTAGGTATATAAATAATAAATACGACACACGTAGGCACAGAGTGCAATAATAATTTACCAATATTATATCGCCGTAAATAATTTTTCTTTCATTTTAAATACAAAACTGTGTAAATTACGACACGATAAGAATGATGTTCGACATTTTGAGCAATATAATTGATATTTATTATGAAATGTTTGTTAACATTGTGTTAACAGGCGCAAAATTTTATAATAAAATGTTTTAATAGCTTCGCATAAATTCACGTTATAAATGAAAATTGAAATTTGAATTAAATTCAGAGGCGTTTATTTTGTAAATAATAAAATATTCGTGTCTATTTTATTGTTTCAAAGATATAACTCTACTCTAACGACTCAGGTTAAAAGCTAAACGTAACATTTTAACAAAATTTTGTAATGATTATTCCTGCACTGAAATATTAAAATATTTTTCAAATTAATTCTGGAAGAATTGAAGGTTATAGAAAAATATATTATACGAACGTTAATCTTTTTGTTTAATGTCTTTGAATATTGAACCAACAACTCTAAAATATTGATATAAAAAAAAAAAACATTTAAAAATTACATCACATTAACTACTGTAAATAAGAAAAATATAAATACATTGATTGTAAACTGACACTTTTGTTTGTTGTGTCTGTTAAATGTTGTTTTATTTTTATAACCAGTTATTGATAAGGACTAATGTATAAATATAAGAATGTAGGCCACATGAATCACAACCAGTCGCAGTTGAGCACACACTAGTGACTATTGAATAGACGATGATACGTATCTGTTGTGTTTTGTTAGTAATATCAGCTATGGCGAGTGGAGCGCCCGCATCGAGCAAACCGCATTATAACTTAGAAGATGCTCCGGCACTCTTCGAAAAGTTTATCAAAGATTATGACAAAGTGTATAAGGACGACGCGGACCGTGCCCTCCATTATGAGGCATTCGTGAGGAGATTGGATCAGATAAACAAAGCGAACGCCGCTAATTCATCCGCTACGTACGATATAAACAAGTTCGCAGATTATACGACGCAGGACAGTAAGCATTTGACGGGAGTTCTCAGGCCTAATACTAGTATGTATCTTTGTCTTTGACATTATTGCATAGCGCTAACTGAGTTAAGTTTGCTATTGAAAATTGAAATCGTATAAGGACGGCTGAGAAGGACGGCCACTGCGTAAACAAAAAAATTGATACTTACCTAGGGACTTAGTTCTAAAACAGCAGTATTGTTTTAGGAAACACAATATTATATCCAAATAAGAGACAAATAGGTACCTTTGTATTCCTTTTAATACTAAGTTTTTGTGTTTTCTGTATCTTATGAGTGAGCCGCCGTTTGTTACAGATAATTTTTTCAGAGTAATAAAGTATAAATAAATATATCGATTAATCAATTTTGTTGTTTTCCAGGTACATAACGAGTTTTTGTTCCGACGACTGCTGCTTTTAATATGTAATTAAAATGGATCTCCTTTTATTAAACAAAATTAAATAAACCTTTTATTTTACTGTATTATTATTTTGTTTTCACTGTCAAAAGTTATTTTTATCGGAAAACGCATGTCAAACAATGCACAAATTATTATCAGGGTTATCGTGAAAATAAAAATAGCGTTAATTTATGTAAACAATAAACATATCGATGCCAACTTAGTACCTACTTATATTAAATTTACTATCTGATATTAATTTTATAGTTGTACCTATTTAATTCTAATTTTAATGTAAATGAGAATATGAAAAGTTTTCATTATTAATTATAATGACCTTAAAATCCGTTATAAAGTAATTATTTTTACAAAAACTTAACTGTCTTCTTTTCAGATCTAGGATATAAAAATGAATAATCAAAATTGGTTCATGCAGTCGACAGATTTGAGGTAAAAAGGCAAAATGTACAGATGAATTTGTAAAAAAAAAAATAAAAAAAAAATAGCTCCTCATAATTTGACGTCGGTTAAAAACTGAACGATATTCATATTAATTATGATGATATTATGTAGAATTGTAGACCCTTGTGTCTTGTGATAGGTAATTATTCGGGCGCGTGATCATCTGTAATTTGTATAACAATTACTTTATTGTTTATTGATCAATGCTTAATTGTTTGATTGTAAGACACTTTTATTACAGTAGGAGTAGTCACTTGGTCGGTTAGATAATAATGGGATATAATTTTATGTAAAAAATGTAGTATATTATAAGTATATTTTGTCAAGAAATTTGACAATACCAACAAAAATAGCATAGGAAAACATAACTGAAAATCAATTTAATTAATACTTATTATATACAAATACATATGTGCCGCGCGGTTCTACATGCGGACGAACCCGCATGTTAAATTAAGTATTTCTATAGCTCATATGGTATTTTGATGACCTTTATTCCTGAAAAGTTACATCCAAATCCGTCCAGTAGTTTTGAAAAAGAAACAAATATCTACACATCCATCCATAGTTACAAAGTTACCCGTTTATAATATTATTTAATGGTGACGTACTATGTAGATGGAAAAATACAGAAAATATAATACTGTAATAATTTATATATCGTATGTTATAAAAATCGTTCTATAACCCTAATTTATACGAAATACTACTCAGTTTGTAATGTTCTAAATACCTTCAATGTCATATCTTATTATTTACCTAATGTGCTAGTCCTACAGTACATAAATTATCCTTGACCTTATCGTCGCATTGAAAAAGAAATAATATACTCTACATGGTATAGCAAATATATAATAAACAGAACTTAATCTAACTTGGAACTCTTATTTTTTTCCATTAGTTCTTTTTTAAATCCTTTTGTGTGTGCAATGTGCATCAAAAACTAAAATTGTTCAAAGTAGCTATACTAATTATCTTAGTAATAAGTTAATTACTGTGAAGTTCCAGGATCGTGTGGAAATTTTACTATAATAAAATAAAGGAAACTAAACCTTATCATAATCGGATACGTTATATTATAAGATAAACTGGTCATATTGCGTTCTGGCATCACTGCGTGGGCTGTCAGGCGTCAGCTCACAGCTGTGTTGTCAGTCGTGCTTCAAATGCCATAGCGATGACAAGTGAAAAACCGTGCTACAATGTGGCCGACGCGCCAGCGCTCTTTGAGAAATTTATAAAAGATAACAATAGAGTTTATGCGGGCGATAACGATCTGAAAATACACTATGAAGCATTTGTTAAGAACCTTGAGAAAATAAATGCCATGAACGCACAGGGCTCGACTCAGGGATCGGCGGTTTATGATATAAATAAATTTGCAGACTATACGGAGGAGGAATGGAAAAACATGTTTGGATTCCGTAAAAGTACGGTTAACTATTTTATTTACATATTATTAATTCGTTTTTTATATGTTAATTTAAGTGTATACAGATGTTTATTTATAGTATATATATATATATATAAATGTTTAATATCAATGGCCTTGCAACTCTAGTCATGTAATGATGCAACTCCGGTTGCGAGATTTTTTCTTGTTTTAAAAATCGTATGGCGTAATAATTAGAATTGAAAACAAGCCATAAAATTATAAAACATTAAAAATATTTTTATCATTAGAGTAAGCCGAATTGAGAAAAAGGCCCATTTTGAATGTGTATTGTTTATTTACATAACGTATTTTTCATTTTCAGGTTAATACTTTGTGAGACCTTGTTTGATAATTATGGATTGAAAACTTTCTACTGTGCCCAGTAAAGTGGAGAAGGAGCTTACAATTAGGACAAATTGGAAAACCTTTGTACTTATGTTTGGGATGTATAAAATATTATCAAGAATAAACAATGATTGAATCATGAATGATATACCTACCTAAGATAAAAAAATACAATAATAATTTTTAATATCGGATTAGTTTCAATTAATTACTATCATCTAAACTTTTTCCACAATCTATGCATTATTATGGTACACTTATCTGAAAACTATGATACTTACTTAAGTTACTTAATTATTTACTTACTTAGCGAAACCTTCCCTAAGCATCCATTTCTGCTAGTTAAATCCATACTAATATTATAAATGCGAAAGTAACTCTGTCTGTCTGTCTGTCTGTTACTCAATCACGCCTAAACTACTGAACCAATTTTCATGAAATTTGGTATGGAGATATTTTGATACCCGAGAAAGGACATAGGCTACTACTTTTTATCCCGGGAAAATGACGCAATCCCGAAAATCCCACGGGAACGGGAACTAATGCGGGTTTTTCTTTGACTGCGCGGGCGAAGCCGCGGGCGGAAACCTAGTTTCCTATAAACAATACCAATTTTATGTTTACGTTGATACATTTCTTGTTATTGTTATTTATTTCCAATGCTTATTGGAAATAATTGCTTGTTCGGGATTTTTTTTGAAATAAATATGTATTTTGAAGGACATGGCGTAACATTCTAAGGGAATAAAATGTAACTCGGTAGATGAAAAACAAAGGGCTTACTTATTTCAACAGCGGAAAACGATGTAAGAGTAAATTGAAACTCGGGTTAGGGACAGGAGTCGGCAAGTTTGATCACCAAACGAAACCATTTCGAGGATTTGTCGTCCCCTCGTAAAATACTCGTCAGAAACGGGATAAATTTCCAAAGGTTTATCTTATTTTCAAAATCCTCACGAACGATGACGTTGCGCTTATGAGAGGAATGAAGCGTTCAAAATAGTATGTGAAAAATACGCGAGCATTCTATTAGTCGTAGATGTAAGTCTGCTTGTGATATGGCGATATTGCCAAGCGTGTCGATAATCTTCGCTGCGTTTCATATGTACAAAGAGCTTCGTGAAACTAGGTCAGTTAATTTGAATGAATTTGAAAACTTTTCAATTCTTCTTTTATATTCTAGAAATGTTAAATAAATTAGATTTGTATTATATGGACACTATTTCCGAGTTTATTATGATTCATTAGAAGCAAGCATTGCACTAATTCTGTGTGGTGCTGGCACTTGGCGAGATAATAGTCAAGCTACCGCATGAGTTGGAGGTAATCACGCGCCCGTTGTGACGGCGTCCTTGGTTCAATTTACTGAAAATTATACCCCATGCTATGACAGCGCTTTTCATATTGTTTATATTAAGAGAGTCGAGTGAATTTCAGTCTCATTAAGCTGCTCGTGGTGAGATTTTAGAGCAGCCATTCGCATTGCGGAGGTATATCTTGAATGGTTAAATAACACGAATGTTGTGCTAGATTCTATACCTACTAATGCTACAAATAAATACCTTGTCCATCACTTAGTTTAAGATTTTAAATGTATTTTTTGTTTCCTGTATAAAACCTTTTTAAATTTAAATGTATGCATGTGGTGTTTACCTGCCTTAAATTGTACACTTATTAAGATTAATTTTTATATTTATACTTGTTTATTTTGTGTAACAATTACTGGTAAACCTAATAAATAAATAAATAAAAGTGCGTTTATATTATGTTTAAAAGGCCAGCAAAGCACCTGTAACACTCTACCACAGTGTACACATATCGTCAGGTGCTTCACCTGCCCCTGTGCTTTTTCTATATCAAAAAATGCTAAAGGCTTGAAGACTTGAAAGGGGTGAAACTGGCCTACTCACGACTCAAACAACATACATACAATTCATTTTCCTCAGGTATAAATTTTATATCCTTACTATAAAGTAGGAGCAAAACAGTTTGATATTAGAATTTGATCATAAAAACTAAAATTGTATAATAAAAACTCTCAAATTTATGCCAGTCAAATGAAAGGTAACATTTCTATATTTTGAAATTGAATAAAATTGACTCCTTATAATAAATTATAGTGTATAACATTCAATACCTTAATGAAACAGGACCCTTAACACGTTGGCGAATAGCTTCTTAAGATAAAAGCGTAGCTTCGATTTCCTTTGTTCCATGAACACCCATATTACATAGTAAATAATATATACAATGTAACATATTATATAGGTACATAATTCACATTATTATATGTACGTACATATAATGAACATCTACGTAACAAGTTAGAAGATATTACATTAAACTATCTACTGAGTTATACAAGTATGTGCCTTCGTCCTTACATTAATAAGATCGTAACTAATGTTGATATGTATTCCATAGACTCAAGATGAGTTATCTATACCTATATGTATGAGAACATAGATAGCTTCGGGCTAAGTCGACTTGTTCGAAAGTCAGACTTGGGTAGAACCAAGAACTGTCTCAGACTGACATAGCGAGGCAATAATAAAGACGTCGCCAATAAGAGCCATTTAATTAACTTCAAAATGAGTCTGTGGTGGAACTCGGCGGAGTTTTCGCCGAAGTAATAATAATGAGTCCGACGATTGACGTGTCGAATTCCGGCTAATTTGATGGAAGATTTTACTGATTTTCGGTTCATAATGGCGTTTTATCTTGATTTTTACAATTTTAGTAGCAGGTTTGATGCCGTTATTTAATTACTGGGACTATTCGGAAACATAAAATGTGCTCATAATAATATATTCACAAAAATAAATTTAAAACAAAAAATAATAATTAACCGCATTCAAGAGCCGGTACCTACATCACATGAATAGTAAATTATTTTCACATAGAAATGCTTACTGTATTGCTGTTAAGTAAACGACATTTCAACTCGGATATACAGATCCCAGTGTAATTGCAAGTATACAATGTTATGATAGCGTGGCAAGGGTGATTCACATACGTATATACATCTTCCGGGTACGAGATGAAATATAAACATGTCAGTTACAGTTTATATTGTGTGTAATTTATTTATTTTATTAAGTTATTATGTTTAGATAATGGTTGTACTGCAATCTTAATTGCATATGTGGCTTGTTTCTTATTATTGTTTTCTGCATTCTACGTAATTAATTTATACATTGACCCGAAGAATAGTATGTATTTTGATCATGCAATATTTAATAATTTTATTTTGATGTTTTATACAGTTTTAATCCTGAAATAGATAAAAAGCTGCTCTACTTTAATTCGGTGGTAGTTATGCAAAATTTAATTGCCAATTTATGAAAAGTGACTATAAATTTATGGAGTTCGGGCCTTATTGTCTAAAAATCGGCGATAAAGTTTGCGAAAGACGTAATTCTTATGCGATTACAGCGCCACTAAATCTTCGGAACTCGTTAATCGAAGTTGTCCAAGTACTCCGCGGCGTCTGACGCCAACTGCCTTTGGCAGACCCGCTCCCAGCGTCGCCAACTTAAATGATAAAATTCAGATTTCTCAAAGGATAAAATCAGATAACACTACTCTAAACTAAATTAAAAAATGTTCTGTCATGCGTCCCCTAGTCGTATATATGCAAATTTCGGCGATCGCGTCGGATTTTTTAATTCCGTTTTAAATTAGATTTACTTATTGCATTGATTAAAGTTAAAACAATATAGCATTTCTACAATGCAAGCGAGTACTGTAGTTTGTTTTGAACTGACAATTATTCCCGAAAATAACTCGTAAACTCTAGAAATTCAAAATGCTGGGAATTGTAGATGTAGAGCCACTAGACTGAAAGAGCTTTTTATGGTTAAACAAAAAGACACATTGTAATCGGTTATATAAACTATAAAAATATTTATTTTTTATATGTAATGCACTAGTACATACAAAAAATTAAACTCGTCACAATCTGCTTACTAATAGATGAAAATAAGGAAAATAGAGCTGCCCCAAAAATGTGTATTAAAGTTTAAATCTGCGCTTGCAGTCGTGCCTTCACAGTTCACACTACGCAAAACACACACTATTCTTATTTTAGTAAACTTGAAGGTTGGTATAAACTGCAGACATAGAGGTTGGAGATGCTTGAAAATAATTTCACTATCTACAATATCAAATAAAATACATTAATACATATTTATTGAAGCTGCATGTGCGAGTCTAATAACGGATATCAATTACTCTTTTGATATATCCGTTATTATTAACAAGATTTGAATGCCAATTTAAAGATTGGTCATATGGTGGTGATGAAGGTTTTGCTTTCCTATCACATATCAAATCTTAAGCCATAAAGTAATTTTTTAATTTTCCTTCGCAGAGGCGTATTTCCTTCGCGGGCTTTGTGCCAAATATCCGTCTACAATCTTGAGGTATTGAACACGGACGAACATTAAATCGCTTTTATTGAAATGCGTTTGACATAATTTATACTTTGTACCAGTTTCGAAGTTTTGAAGACGTTAAACTTTGACTTTGTGATGTCGTAAAAGTTAAGTTACTTTTTACGATATGCGAAATCTTTTGTTATTTCGCCTTTTCATACCTACTGTTGTTAGTTTATTCGTGGGTTATAAATACTTATTAGTTATAAATTTAATAATAATTATATTAAAGGCTCTATATTATACCTAATTAAAGATACTTATATATTGTGAAAAAATTATTTAATAAATTATGTTAAAGATATCGAAATATTTATTTGTACCTAATGTCCCTGGGCTTTTTAATAAAGCTGCTTATGTAAAATAAATAACTTTTCTTAATATCAAATACTTAATATATAATTATATATTTTAATATTTGTAGCTTGATAAATATTTCGTAGTTAATACATGAATAATATATTTTTAATGAATATCTGTGTAATGTAGCGATATTGAAAATTTTTTGTAGAAAATAATCGCGACTAACGATATTACCATAAACATGCTCATGAAGAAGTCTCATCGTAGAACATCGGGCGCTTAAAAATGCCGACGACACGCGGCTTCGCAATCAAATCTGCATAAATTTGCAGTTTTCTTGTTGTTATACGGGATTTATGAGATGGAAATTTGTTTATTTATTACCTATTTGGTTACTACCATTTTTAAATAGGTGTTGAAGATTCTGGTTCATTGAAATTTTTTATATTTACTGAATTAACGTGACTTTACCTGGGTAAATAATATTATTATATAATTCAAATCGCGAAACATTAATAAACAAAGTTCCGTATGTGTGACATATGTGAGCAGAAATTCGTAAGAACATTTTAAATTCCAAGAATAATTTATCAAGCGTGATATTAGAGAACAAAGTTCTCCCTATTTCTGTACAGCACATTCATGTGTTTATAGAACAATAGATAATTTCCTCACACCATATCCGCTCTCGCAGCCAACTGGCCAAGTTGAATTTTGTTTATTTTATTGGTCGGTTTTAAAGACAAGAGGAACGTTTATGCGCTTTGTTATTTTATTTTTGCGAAACAAGGCTAGAGTTCAGATGGTTTTAGATTACGTAATCCAATTGGTGCAGTTTTTGTGCAGCCATTGTAGACTTGCCAGTTTTCCTCCAAAATTGGTTAAGATGAAATATAATGCTTTCTAATGTGCATAATGATTCTAAAATTTTAGCAATTGTTATGAAGTGTCATATGCTCGCGAAAAACACTTTTATGATGAATAGAATACGAAGGATGTACCTATATCTGTTATTTTCCGTGTCCAACGTTTTAAAGAAAAAAAAAAAATTGATTTATGACGTATTCGAACACCGAACACTCGAATAAAAGCGATTCCATGATATAAGTTAATTCCTTGTGGAATAGGCAACGGAAAGCTAACCGCAAGGAAATTATGTTCACATAGCGACATATATTCTTAGAATCATGCTCTTAGATATGGGAATGGCCATCAATTATTTATGCGGCCATGAGTGCTGATTATGTGGCAACATCGTATGATCACAGCACATTATCTGGGCTTTTGTACGTAATAAAAGAAATATATGAAACAGATATGTGGCGCGGAATTGTTATGTGACGATATGAATGTGCTTGTTTTATTGTTACGTTTTCTTTGTGTTTTGAAATGTAGCTATATGTTTAAAGTGTTTTGTTTATCCCGTAAACAAATGTTTGCGATATGCTTTCGTGGAATTATTTATGCCTTAAATGTTTTGTAATTTCGTTGTCATGCTGTAGTTTAAAGTATGTGCCTATATTTACAAGTATGATATTTGTGAAATGTTTTTATTAATTTTATCTCGGGAAGTATGCGTCGTGCAATATTGTTTCAATGTGAATACTGTAATATGTTGGATGAACATTTAATTTTTATAATATGTGCTGAATCGAACATAAAAATATTTCATTTCAAGATAGCTTGCACCTTAAATCGACACGGGCTTGTTTGTATGCGAAAGCTCGTAATATAAAAATTTCAGTAGACAACATTCGTAAAAAGAAAATATACTTTACAATTTGTTCGAAAACGTTAACGATCAGCAAAAAATAAAGAAACTCCTGCTCAAAAAATAAGTAAGTAGTACATTTGGTCGTTCTTACAGGCGCATTATATACTCTCTATTAAGCTACTTTTGTTAATATACAGAATATCTTAGACTCGAGTTTATGAAAATAAATGGCATCCATTACCAGAACGCTAGCCGTGCCGTAATAGAAAAAAATAGCACAAAAGAATCCTCGTTAGGTATACAAAGCATTTTTGTTTTATTTAAAGATTGTGTAAGGCGCTCATTATAATATACTATGCTTTGAAAAACATGACGTGGAATTAATATTGAATTTTAAGAAAGGAGAGGAAAAGACGTGCTTGTTTACAGCAAACTCATTGTTATTATCGAAAAATATTTAATAAAATGAAAGGATTGAAAAATCGGATTAATGCTTGGGAATTTGGTTATTAATATTTGTATGGCAGACCTATTTACTGTATAGATTGCTACTTTCGTGCACATCAACAATTTTTTAATATTATCGTATTCAATGAGAAAATCACAAAGCTTAGGATTTCTTCGCTATATCAACGTAATATTTATAGGTAGGTACCTACCTAGGTAGTCTAAATAATAAATTAATTTCTAAAAGCATTGACGACAAAAGGTGGGTTAATGTCATATCAATGATATAAATATTGCATTCTGAATTTTTAGCTTTTAGTAATTCAAATTTCAAATTTAAAATTCAAATTTCATTTATTTACAAGAATGTAGTTACAAAAAAGGTGTTGTTACAATATTAAGGCGCTAATACATTCTACCCACTATTTGGGTGTGCAAATATTTAAATGGAAATAAGTTAATTAAATTACACTACACCAACACTACACAAATTCTTCGCGTCACTATTGTTAAACGTCACTAATTCCTTCACAGATTCCGCAATGTAATAAGTTCTTGAATATCATAAAATTGTTTCTCCATTAACCATTTCGTCAGTTTCTTCTTAAATATATTTACTGGGAGATCCTTAAAGTTATCCGGTATTTTATTATATATTGTAATAGTCATAAATATCACACTATTTTTTGCTTGATTTATTCTACATGTTGGAAAGTGCAGTTTATTTTGATACCTCGTTAACATATGCGAATTTACTTCTCCTTTCTTTTTAAAATATTCTGGGTGGTATTTAACAAATAAACATACTTCTCTTATATATATGCAGGTTAGTGTAAGGATACGTAATTTACCGAACATTGGTTTGCAACTGTCCCTTTGATGTAATCCGCACAGGGCCCGGATACATTTCTTTTGTGCCACAAACACTTTACGCACCTCGCAAGACTGTCCCCAAAGAATTATTCCGTAAGAGAGTATCGACGATATATATGCATGGTAGGCATTTATTGCAGCATTCATAGATACAGTATCTCTTAGGCGACGTAATACGTAAACGAAACGATTTAACCTATCACAAATATATTCAATATGACTGTCCCATTTTAGACCTTCGTCTACCAGAACACCTAAGAATTTATGGTGTTTTACCTGTTCGATTACTTGATCATTACATTTTATGTCTAGATTATTTTGGTGCAATTCTTTGTATAATATTGAATTATTTTTGTTTTTACTAAGTTTATTTTCAGATTATTATTTTGTAACCATTTTACTATATTATATAATGCTGTATTTATATCTCTCTCATATGTATTTTTATCCGTGCATTTAACAATAAGGGTAGTGTCGTCTGCGAATAAAACTGTCTTGTGTTTCACTGATCTCGGTAAATCGTTAATATATAAGAGGAATAAAAATGGACCGAGCACACTTCCTTGTGGTACACCTGATTTATTAACTTTTTTCTCTGACCTATATGAGTTTCGTGTTTGATTTATCATTTTATGAATCTCCACATACTGATATCTATCATTTCAGTAACTTGCAACCCATTCTTTAGCAATTCCTCTTATACCATATTTCTCCAACTTAAACAAGAGTAATTGATGGTCCACAAAATCAAATGCTTTGCTCATATCTAAGAATATGGTGGCTGCTGGTTTTTTTTCAATAAGGGCTTGAATTATTTCTTTCACCATATCGAAGCATGCTAAAGAAGTAGAACTATTTTTTCTAAACCCAAACTGTTCCCGACATAATATCTTGTTTTTATCAACATAATTTTGAAATCTTTCTAAAATTACCTTTTCAAATATCTTAGATAAAACTGGAATTAGTGCTATCGGTCTGTAGTTTTTAATATCATTTGGATCATCTTTTTTATATAACGGTTTTATAACTGATGTTTTTAGAACATGAGGAAAAGTTCCTTGCTCCATAGATAAGTTGACAAGAAAGGATAACGGTTTGCAAATATGTACACTGGAAGCTTTTAGTATTTTTGTACTTATACCGTCTGTTCCTACGGAGTTCGTGTTATTTAGGGATTTTATTACTTTTAAAATTTCGTCACTGCTTGTTGGTGTCAAGAATATTGTATTACATTTTTCCGTAGTCAATGTTGTTTTTATTTCAGTTGCATCATAATTAAATTTTTTTTGATTTGTTATGTTAATAAAAAAGTTATTAAATTGTTCACATATATCATTCATTGAGTTGTATACATTATTATTGACTACAATCTTTTCTATTTCTTTAATATTGTTTTCGTCATTAATATTATTAGATATCATGTGCCATAAAGCCTTATTTTTATTTTTTGATAATTTAATAAATTTTTCACATTGAATTTGTTTTGACTTAAGAATGCACCTTTTTAGAATATTTTTGTATTTTATATAATAACCCCAACTATTTGTAAATGTTTTCTTGTAGTATATACTTTTTAAATATAGTAATCAATAGTTATATCGTTTAAAATTTTAAAATTATACATCTCTACACAGATTGATACACCCAATTTGTATATTATACATTTTGTATATTACCAATTTGTATAATCATTGGATACACCAAATTAATTCGCATGGGCTGAGTTAAAATTAATAGGTATACCTACATATATCATTTTGATTAAAATACATCTCTATAGGTACATACTGATTAAATTATAATCAATTACATCAATTCCATTCGCAAAACACAAATAAAAAAAAAACAAAGACTATAATTATTTCATCGTATTCTTCCAAGCTCCTTCATGTGCACGATAACCACCTTCATGCAAATCTGTTGATCGTCACTAATTTGAACAGTGCAGTAGAATTATGTGAATTCGAACACGAAGCCGGCCACACTCGTGTGGTGCACATAAATTGGATGGATTCTTGTTAGCCAGTAATTTACGAACTAACTTGTATGCTACAAAACAATCGAGACCTATTCTGTTAACTAGATTTATAGCATGGTGTCGTGTTGTGATTGTTTATAGTCAAACAATAACCGTTATAAGTTTATTATCTTTTAAACTATGTATTTCAGTCGGACCACACACATCATGGGCAAAGAAATCCTGTAAATGGACAAATACACAGCATATATTATTTATTATTATTTTTTTATCAAAACAGCGCCTAAATTTGTTAATATATTTTTTTCTAAAAGAAAACTTGGAGCAAAATGTACTATTTAGGTAAGTACATTAAAGAAAATTGTTTATTTTTTACAATAAGTTTTTGTTTTGTTTTTATAATGATGCTGATAAAGGTCATCATTATAGCTTGTTTCCATGGATTTTCACCGGCCATTAGCGCTGAAAGTTTTGGGTAAACGGACGAAAATACAATAGCAGGTATCTAACGCGAAGATAAATATAAATTAACTCCGCAATAAAAGCGATCTTCCCAATACAAACATAATTTCGTCTACGTGATATTGCAATATCTCCATAATTGTGTTTATTTCTTTTCCTTCATAAATCTCATTAGCTATCCTATGTGAAACGATTTAACATTTTTCGCCCTATTATATGGGATTACGCTAAGAATGTATCTATCATCGTTAACTCACAATCTTCTTAACGAAATAGGATTATGTCGGATTTGGAATTAACACAAAATAGAGGGAAAGGTTGTAATATTAGCGTATCTGCTATTTTAGAGACAATAGGCTGTTCTGGAATGTGTTATAGTTCTTTTCTGCAAGGAATTTCAGATTTCAGCAGTGCACAAACATTTATATCGTGTGAGGCCCGCTGTGTCGCGGCTGAACGGTCGACAATTGTTCTATTATATTCCGCAGAACTCAACAAAGGAAATTCCATTGCACTAGGGGTCAGCTAAATTTTGTCTTGCTTCTCTACTTTTGCTATTATTCGAAATCAATTGGCAATGTAAAAGTTTACATCGTGTGAAAAGTCAAAATTAAAATAGCATTTTTGGGTATAATATTTAACTTATTAACTAAAACAATTAATGTTATAGCAACAAATCGATGAATGGATTCAGAATGTTCTGGTATTTTCCATTAACTTCCTACTAAACTTTTATAACTGAAGCTATCGCAAAAAAACAACAAAAACAAATCGTAGGGTATCTATTGGTAAAGATAACATTGTCTTAAAATCTAAATCCAAAGAGAAATCCTCCGCGGTTTCGAATATTTTTCTAATATAATGAATATCCGCATCGCGGATGGAGCATTCGTTAATTTTGTAGCAACAAATGCTTTATATTAACAAATGGTACAAACGTACGAACGGAAAATAATGAGCGGTTTTTGTATGGGCACATTATTAGTGAACAGCGTTTGTAGTCGTTTTTTGGCATATAAAAGTAATTTGGGCACAACAAAGGAAACCCTATTTCAACCGGCATTTTAGGCTAAAAACCCTTTCTTCAGAAAAATGTACCTTAGTTATTGTTCCGTATAACGAATTTATATTTTCTTTTGTGTAAAGCCGCGCTTTCTCAGTGAAATTAAAAAATAACAACCGTGTTCGATATTTTGTTTATAAACCCAATGAGTTAATTAACGGCGGTGTGCTCTTCAAGATAATATTAAACAAAGTTGTTTTATGACTTCGTGTATGTAATTAGACAGAAATATTATCTATAGGGAATAGAGAATTTCTCTATCTATCTATATCTATGTGGAATTTTAATATTAATTTTGATTCTAACACATACAGGAAATAATAATAAGTAGTATTTTTTATTCAATTATAAAACATATTTAAAATTATAGTTAAGTATATATAGGTCTACCAGAATCTGATGGCATATTTATATTTAAGAAATAAAAGATTTTCATGTGGCAATTTATTTGACAACTATCAAATTGGTTGTCAATTTATTTGTCTTTTTTGCAGTTGATGAATAATTTTTAGGATTTTGTCTAAAAAATCTTCGAAAATGTCGAAAAAGCTGCTGCGATCACAAGCAATAGGTGTTGTTTATAATATGTATAGAAAAAAATTCGATGAAGAAGGGTCAAACACATCACAATTTTCAAATTTGAAGATTTTATTGGTACATTGGACTTACCCGTTTTGATACTTTAAATTAAAATAATATTATACGTAGGTAACTATAATATTGTTTGTTGATTAGAATATAATTTTATGAAAACTTATTACAGGAGTTTCCAATACGGCTAATAGTCAAGTCCAAGCTGTCCAAGTCAATTTTATAATGTGTGTATCTGTTAATACTTAGGAAAATAAACATAGTTTTATTTTATTTTTTATTTTATTTTATAAAAAATTATGAGCAGTTTTGATCTACATTATGATTATATTGATATTTTCACATGGCATACTGGTAATGAATAATATACAAATATAGGTATGTGTTAATAATAATATGTATTACCTGTATAAAAGTAATATGTATAATTGTATATTATACATGTAAGTATGTACCTACATAATATTAAGTGGATATCTCATTATTAAGTACAGTATTGTCCATTTATGTAATGTGACTAATGATATTGAGGACAAAATAAAAAATATGCAGTATCAAGATCGTTCAGTCCATTTTCCCTAGGGTTGCACACTCCAAATTTTGATTTCCCTAATTGCCATCAGATTCTGGTTTACCTATACAAAATGTAATAAAATTTGCTAAGAAAAATATCTATTTTTATAGGCTAACAACGCGAAAGACATGAGCCGAAGGAGCGACTCTTAACTCTTACGCGTGGAGATATCAAGCTGACATTTATATCAAATTCCTAGTTAGGTCTACCGTTCCTTCAAGTTGTGAGAAAATCAAACTTCTAAGAATCTATAAGAAAAGACAATATAGGTACATAAAAATTTTATTTATTCTTAAAGGGTTCAAAACCTACAGGGTGCGTTTACTAGGTATATGATAATCTGAAAAATAGGTTTGTACGGATAGCTCAGTGCGCAAGTCTGTCCGCACTTTGCTGGTTTTATTTTCTGTCCATCGTCAAATATGGAAATTAGGTTTTTCTTCCCAAGATGTCGTGCTTTTTCATAACATCCATTATTAGATCAAGCTTCTGTAAAATGTAAAATCTATTGCATACATCAACATTGACAATAAAAATATGGAACAGTTTGCATAACTTTCTTTTAATTGGAATGAAATAATTACTCACATGGAAAAACAAAGGCGGTGAATAAATCATAATAAACTAATTAATTCACCAAAAATGTACAAATAAAACTTCTTCCATACCGCGATGCACGAGTGGGTAAAAAGCCCTTTATTTATAGTGAACTCCACATAATCAGCAATTCAATTGACTATCATCAGGCGTAATGGAAATTCGACCCGGGAAAAGTTTTCCACGTTATTTAAAATTCGTTTAACTTACGCTTGCACGGTTTTTGCACCCTAACTGAACTAACGCAGGCGATTTTAATGAAATTCACCCGTCGACGACTTTTATCAAGCTGGAGAACATTAAAATGCCTGGAATCTGGGCTAAAGTTCATTTTCTCGACAGATGTAATATAGATTGTAATGTATGAGTAGTATCATTGCGAGATTAGAGTATTAGGTATATAATATTTTATGAATCAATTTTAAATACTGAGATGATGGTTGAAGAAAATTTAATATTAAAAAAACTGGCTAGTCTAACATTTGATTACATAAGAAATTTTTTATTTATTTATTAAAACTACCAGTCGTAGCCGGTATCGTTTTGCCTGATCCTTTCTAGATCATTCCTTTATTCCTGTCACCAAATCTTACCTCAAGGCATTGGTAGAGCCTTCTTGGACGGACGACGGTGGTGATCGTTTGCCAATAGGCAACCCAACAACTCGTTTGCCCACTCTAACATTAAAAAACTAATTACTAAAATAAATTAAGACACGAACAAAAATATATAACCTCCACGATCAATCAGACAGCCCGAGGGAAAAGATCAATATTGGCTGTACGAGGACACTAAGGAATACACGGAAATTGAAAAGTTGACCTTTTAGTATTGTCTATGTCTTTTATGTATTTTCGATATGATTTATAATTAATTTTGAAATTGAACTGTATTTTGAAGTTTTATTTGTTATTTATTTTGCCTTATGTATTGTATTACCTACATCGGTAGAATCGGTGCTTAATATCATAGAAAATAGTGATATTTTTTTTTTTTAGTTTAAGCTATCAAGAAATAAATTTTAAACCCATTTTTTCAGCGTGTTACCGTAGGGCGTTAATACACGTAGCACGTATACAGGGTTACTTGTAAAACACCGGCAACCTCGCAGGACAAGATAGCTAACATCATAAGCAACAACATTTGTTCTAAGACTTTTGATAATTTGTTAGATTTTATTTTCATACAAAAGTAAATATTCATTTAATTTTCCGTTTAAATATTATAAACTCTACGCCTCCCAAAAATTACGTAAATAAGAAGCGAACGAGAGGGGGAAGGGGGTGCCGCGTCGACCATCCGATAATGAATAGAACATAGACTTACAAATGTTAGGAGAGTACAATAAAAGTTTAAAAAATCATTTAAAAATAATTTATTGCGTTATGCCAAAAGTCGTAGAACAAATGTTGTTACTTATGATGTTAGCTATCTTGTCCTACGAGGTTGCTGGTGTTTTTCAAGTAACCCTGTATAACGTATGTTAATGACATTTTTTTTATTTTTTGCAAGACATAATAATGCTTCCATTTCAATCTTTAAATACCTTACAATAGGTGAGGTATATACCCGTAGGAAATGAAATACTTTATGTATTTATTCAAACTGCTGTTGTAAACATTGCGTGGAAAAGTTAACAGGATTTGATAAATTAAAAGTTCTTTTATATGAACGAAAAAATCTATGCTGTAAAAAGTTGGGCCGTTCTGTCATACGAAGCTATTGCATTTTTATATGAATGTAAACCCAGTCCCTGGGTAGGTTTTCTCTTTCGAAGGATTTCATAGAGTAGCCTAAGTGAATTTTTAGAATCACAGTAGTTATAAATCACTGGCATTTTATAATAAATGTCCAGAAATACTCCGATGATATTGCATCAATATTGTGATGACAAATATTAGAATTTTTTGCTACAAACAGTTTTCTTAATTGTATAGTTTATTTAATAATGAATAATTGATTAAATAAAATTAAATGATAAATCACTAATTAATTAATACTTGAGAGATGAAAAATAATATTTTTTTTTCTTTCACCGGAGCAGCATAAAATTATGTTATATTATTTTATAAAACATTTTCCTTCTATGCATTATCCGTAGGGCAGCTACAAAGCATACATCTACAAAAGCGTTAGCTATACATTCTTAGTACATAACTCATTTTGATAGTTGGGTACGATACTAGAAAATTTATGGGAGGTATACAAATTGTGCCCAAATTTATCACAATACACTTGGCAAATATTTGGTTGATTGTTTAACATTAAATCGATTTGCGTCGTTATTGCTCGCGAATATTCATAGATAAGAATAGATTTACATATTCAAATGTAATATTGTTCAAAATATGACATCGATACTAGTTGAATTTTAATTATTGGTTTTGGTGTATGAAGGAAAAATATATGCAAATTGTTTATAACCATAATATTTGTGAGTAAAAACATTAATTCAATGGATTCATAATTAAGAAAGATGAGAGGTTGGACGTAAAACATTTCCTACTTTGAACGGTAACCACATAGTTATTTAATTTTGAAATAGTACCTTCACAGTTTCAAAGTAACATTTCATTGTTTAATTGAGTGGATGTTTTAATAATCTCGTTAAAAAGAGTGACGGGGTGCAAAACTTATTTTCATTAAAAAGGGCAGACGTCATTAGGGCGTAAAGCAGAGTGGTGTAAGCCATTATACCTTAAAGTGGGAATTTCTCTTGGTCTCGCCTTTCGTGTATCATCTAACTTTTGCTCCAACCATATTTGATCCTAATTTAGCCCATCACTGTGATTTATGATTGCGAATTATTTACGCGGCGTTTTGGATGAAAACTATTTTAAGGGTCAGGACACGTTGTTGACTAGACTTAGACAATAATACTTGGCATACCTACTGCGTATAGTTTTTAGTATTAAGTTTGCTACAAAATGTATTGTTTATATTGTTATATCTATTGTCGTAGGAATCGCTAACTCTCTCACAATAAACTGGGTATTGATTGAGCCAAAATAGCATTTCAATACTCGAAAACTTCGGCTTGGCGTAGCTGCATGTTTCCAATAACAAAATTGGTTAGACAAGTGACGTATGATTGACTGTGGCAAACTCAATCGGCTATTTGGCACGAAATATGGCTTTATTCGAAATCTCTTTTTCAATAAGGGTAGGATTCAAAGAATATCTGTGGGTATTGGGTAGTAGGTTTAATAATACCATTCAAAAGGCTCAAATCAGACTGTCTATGCTATTTACGTAATCAGATATTTATTAATTTTTTTAAACATAGTATAAATCGTGCGCAGTTGGTATACTTGCAATATTTATTTCGTTTAAAAAATGGCTTTGAAAATTTAATATATAATATTAAAATTTGCACAAAAAGACTTATTATACTTGTATTTAAATAAAAGCCATCGCAAATAGCAGAGTGTATTTAGCTTGTTTCTATTCAGTAAAATCAAATATTTAAGGTACGACTTATGAAACAACTAAAGTAGATTCTTAATTTATTCCATGAAAACAGTAACTAGGTCTCGGTTTATCCAGTTTTTAACGTCTCAATCTCAGTCCGAAGAGTCTTTAATACTGCAGTTAAGATAAGCATCTTTTGTAATTAAGAAGCTTCGGCCAGTGTTTTCTTTTTAGTTCTTGTGATGTTCTTGTACTTAATTATGCGGTTGAAATTAGCGGCCATTTTATAAAGTTAACTTTTTCTGATGACACAGTTGAATACATAATATATTTTTTGGAATTTAATGATGCGACCATTTATTTGAATGACTAATTTGTGTACCCATAAAAATTACATTTATGCGGAAAAGTTACCTAGCAGCTCTAGCATGTAATGGTTCTTCAAATAAAAAGAAATCCTCACAATTTATTGTATTTCTTTGGAGTGATTAGCTTTAGTAGGAGGTAGTAGTGCTTTAACCCTCCGTGAACCACGTGGATAAAAGTTACGTCCTGCACTACGTGGGGTTTCCTGGACCCAATAATCTTTCCATGTTTTTTTAAGCTAGTATTTATTGTAAATTTGTAATGTGTATATTATTATCCCTTGACTATAAGAGGTTATAAATAAAATAAATTTATCAAATATTATATACATTTATTATATCTTTAGGCTATGTTACAGAAATAGTACTTTTTACCAACTAAAATAAGACTATGTTCTATGGGTTAGACTTTAAGAAAAAAAAAATTAACTAAGAACTTCTTAATTCTATGCTTTGGAGGCATAACAAAAATAAAACAAAAATTACTAAAACTAATTCAAACTCAAACTCAAACTCAACCATTTATTTATTCAATTAGACTACTACTTTTAGTTGCACTTTCGAATCGTCATTTCATAAGTATTTTTAACATTTACCACCGATTCGGAAAGCAGTATCTATGGAGAAGAACCGGCAAGAAACTCCATAGTTGCTCTTTTAGTCTAATTAATGAAATAAACTAATTAGTATTCTTGAGATCCAAGTTGGTTCAAATCACCACAATTCCATAAGTGCGGATAATATTGCATTTTCATTGATGTGATGAGCCATAATGAGCCCTAGAAACAATTTCAGATAATTTTAAATAATAAAATAACAAATTAAATAAATATTTATATAAAAATAGTCGTATTTTATCACACTATACTGCTCACCTTTTAGTAGACGTCCCGAACTACGTGGGGTTTCTGACACCCAGCTGCACTTTGACGGCGTCCGTTCACCGCGTCTTTGACGCTACTACTAAACCGCTGTCGCTAAGAGATCTGGCAACGTCGGAACTCCAGCTAGACGAGGTTTCAAGACTTTCGCACAATGTTTGGAAAAGATACAAAGATTTTTGTATGGCTGGGGTGTATTAAACCCCACATGGTGCACGGAAGGTTAAACTCAAAACTCAAAAAACTAACTACCTACTAACTAGTAGGTATACTGTACAGGTACTTATAAATACTGAAGAAATTTTATTTGATTACGACCTTCAATACTTTCTTTTAAGTTTTTCAATTTCAATAGCGCCAACATTTTTCCGTTTTAATTTATTTGACCTTTAGTTTCTTGTGTTGGGTTTTTCATGTGTAATCAGGTTCAGAAAGGTTTTTAGACTCGCTCGTTTCTGTTTATTTTGTTTGAAGTTGTTTGTATGAGTACTAAGAATAAATTGACCGGCTTTTTGCACATTAGGTTATACTTGATGCTTTACAAGTGAAAGTTCCAAAGTTTGGTCTAAAAATAAAAAAAAGAACTGGAAGGATAGATTCTGTTAGCTCTAAAGGATAATATTAAGCTTTTAAGGTACATTTGTTCGTTGAATGATCAGTGAGTGAGGCTATTTTTTGTAGTTAAAGTTAAATGAAGGAGTGTTTAAACAAGTGTATCAATGTAGAGTAAAAGATACCCAGAGCGAGTGAAGCCCAGCTGTTCCCTTATTATGCTAACGATAATGTGACACTAAAACTGAATTACAGCGGTAGGTAAGCGACGCGAATGTCATCCACTTTACGAGAATGATATTTTGAAATTGTTCAATTATTTACTTTCCAAACAGATTTGTTCCGGCTTTTAATCTCGTTTGCGCTGCGAATCTGATTTTTTTAATGAAAAAAATATATGTTTTGTTTCATTTTTATGTATTACAATTAAAGAACTTTTATTAAGAGCAGGCTGCATTGAAAAATTTATTAATCAATATCGCGAAGTCTGGGTTATTTTTAATAAAAATTTACTTTAAATAAAGTTGGAATATTTTGTTTTTGTATCATGAATTTCAATTTCGGTCCATGAGTCCATTTTGTGACGGCAAATGGATAAAACGTGTACACATGTTGATTGAGTGTCTATATTTCAGCAAACAAGTAAAAAATAATATATTTTATCCTTTAAAAATGATATTTTTTTTTGTATTTAAATGCGCTTCAGTTATAATATTATTAATTAATTAATCGTATAATAATTTAACAATATGCCTGGACAAAAGTATAAAAAATTAAACAATTGATAAATTAAAAAGCTTCTAATTTCAAAAAAATACATTAACATCGTGCTAAGAAATTTTACAACACAAATGCAAGATAACAACTCGGTCGAAAAGCATTTTGATAGCTGTTATTTATCAAGAGTTTAATGTTTAGGTATGAATATTTGAATAAAATAAGCTTCAAGACAGTGGGTCGTTAGCTTAATCGTTGTCCCCATTACCTGCAGTCGCGAACCAGAGTAATGGACGATACTCGCTTTACTCAACATTGCCCCATCGAAACAACTATTTTGCATTTTAATGCTGTGTTTAATCATCTATTTATGGCCTTTTAAATGTAAGCTGTTAACGAAGATAAGAGCTGGCGAGCGGCATTTGTTCGTTTTATGAAAACAAATTATAAGAGTTTTAGATAGCAACTTAACGGTAGTAGAGTTGTATGAATTATAGTTTGTAATAGCTATGGAACTTAATAAATAAAAAAAATAAACAAATGCCAAGCGTGATGTATTGTGACTTTAGTCAGAAGAAACCCGTGTCCTTGTCTTGCAGCAGGAAAGAACATGGATTAAATAATATGATGTGCGTGTCATAGAGTCAAAAACAAAACACATAAAATATTGGATAAACATATAATAACATATCGATATATTTCAATATGTATTTCATCGTATTGTTGTTCAATATATTATTACATCAAGGCCTTACGGAGTTGCAATTTTATCAAGGTATGATTACAATTAATGAAAATTGCATTCTGGAAAGTTGAATTTAATGACAACATAAAGCCTTATTCAGCGTATAAAATACAATGGTGCTTTCGTCGTCGTTATATTATATTATATTATAATGATCATAAATTAAAAGTAAAATGTCACAGTAAAATGTTTTATTAATTGTCAGAATTCATTTAAATTCGAAGTTGAAACATTTTCTTTACGAAAAATTTTCAAAAAGCAATTTGGTACCTAAATTATAAATTCTGATTACTGATTATTCTACAACATAATATGTAAATTATATTATAATTTATAAATATAATTAGAGCGAAGGTGTAATATATAGTTTATACGCTTTAAACTAAAACGACTGACCTACTTTGATTTTTATAATGAGAATTTTCTCGAATTGAGCCTTGAAATTTTGTTCGTTATGAGTTTTTACACAATGCCTTCGAGTGACTCATTGAATTCTATTTTAAATATATTAAATATTAATACTTTCATTCTTTCTTGGTTATTATATCCTTATTAATTTAAAATTGTTATATTTATTATATACTAGGTTTCCGCCCGCAGCTTCGCCCGCGCAGTCAAAGAAAAACCCGCATAGTTCTCGTTCCCGTGGGATTTCTGGGATTGCATCATTTTCCCGGGATAAAAAGTAGCCTATGTCCTTTCTCAGATATCAAAATATCTCCATACCAAATTTCATGAAGATTGGTTCAGTAGTTTAGGCGTGATTGAGTAACAGACAGACAGACAGACAGAGTTACTTTCACATTTATAATATTAGTATGGATAGTATGGATTATGGCCTGCCATAATATATGGTATGAAATTCGGAATGAATAGTATTATACTTATGATAAGTTTCTATGAACATCGATTTCAAAATTGTCTGATGGAATACATCGAGTAATTCTTAAGTCGTATTTAAGTAGGGGCTGAAATTGCTTTCGATCCGAAGCCACTGTATGAAAGTTTAGGGAGCAATCGTCGATTCCAGGCTAGTTCTCTTTATGTTGGCAAATAGATTCAGCGTCTGGAGCCGCTCCAACGTAGTCCGGTTATTGCGGCATAAATCCCTATCTAGCGCTCGGGTTTTTGTAGCACATAGCTGTTTACTATCAGGCGAAGATTAAAAATCATTTATGTAGAAGATTACAGATTAGGGCGCTGTATGACCGGTCGTAATTCATACGACGATATTCGATATTCTTCACGTGTGATTGGGTTTGTTCCCAAACGACGCCTTGCGTAGGTGTATAG
Organism: Colias croceus; assembly: GCF_905220415.1. NCBI lineage: Eukaryota > Metazoa > Arthropoda > Insecta > Lepidoptera > Pieridae > Colias > Colias croceus. The sequence goes on from NC_059547.1 coordinate 4,741,199, forward strand.
AAAGGTTGTTTGAATTGTGAGATTTGATTTGAGTATTCATTACATATTTCATACTGTTTTAATAATTATATTTAAAGGAAACTTATATGTTCAAAAATGAACCCAAAAATCGACAATAGAAGAATTTTTCAAATTACATTATGCAGTTCCAGGCATTGTCTTCATTTAACATTCCTAAAGTAAATTACATTTCTGATACACGGAAACCAGTATGACCCGATGTAAATAATGATTTGTACATCGGGTCATACTGTTTTCCGGGTAGTGGAGAATATAATACGGTGCATTCCATATATTTCTAATATAATGTAGTCAACCATATATTATTAAAAATTACGAGTGCAATGTAAAGTATGCGCTGCAATATATTATTAAAATATATGTATAGCGATGAAGTACGGGCCGAGATAAGTCACATTCTAGGAAAATTCTAAGAATATCAATATGAGGCTCGCAGCTGGTAGCGGCATACACGGCATTAATAATTCCACCCATTTATCGGTTCCGTGAAAAAGGAAAACGGTCCTCCGCTAACATAATTTCCCATATATGAGGTGCCTGAACAAAAAGTACCAAGATATTAACGCTTTTAAAAGACAAAAGCGACGCTGGAACACTGAACTTTTCCTCTATTTTATTTGGTATTTCGTGAAACGTTCTAAGGTAATATTTGCTCCGGAACAATGTATTGTATTTACGTACTTTTTGGCGTATTTGTGCGGCGGAATTTGTCATCGAAGATATTCCAAATTCACGCTACATTCGCGAGAGTTTCAATTCTAAAGCTTTATTGTTTGGAATTCGGAAGTTTTATATTTTTAAACATTATTTTGCCAGTTATTCAGTGGTCGCCTCGTGGAGAATAGTGAGCTTTGGTTTACTTTATTTGAAACATTTCCGGTCAATATTTGTTGTATTCGCTCAACGTCAGTAATCGTTATGAAATTCTATTATTACCTACCACAGACTGTAAGGGTGATACTATACGAGCGGATTCCCGCGGCGGGAAAACCGCTCGTATAGTATCACCCTAATTGAAATTGTAAAATAATCTGTGGTTAGATATTATTGGTAGCATATTTCTGTAATAAGTTATGATAAGCCTGTAAAACATGGCTTTTAAGAAATCTTTTTCAGATGGATATTGAAATTAAGAATATTTAAAATTCCGTTTTAGTAATTTAGGAAAAGCCTAAAGCCTCTTTGAATTTACTGTTCGGTTCGTACAAATAAAAAGGAAGGGACAATAGGATCGAGAGCGGGTCATAAATATTTTTATAAGCCAAGATAAAAGTACAAAACTTAAGTTAAGCTTTATTCCGCACCTGTCTTTCGTTTGTTTTGAGGCGTAGCGCCGTGGGCGGATATCCGCAAAAGGCCGATGGTCAAACTTGTGATCGCATTTTCTTATATACTATGTTTTTATTTTATTATCACTTTTTTCTATATAAAAATAAAGTTTCATCTTTATAGTTTCTAAATGCAGAATACATTCTTCATTCTCACTTAAATTCACTATTATCGATCGAATAAAAATTAATTGGCATCAAAAAAGATTGTTGAAACTATAATATAAAAACTACAGAGTAGTAATTAAGGTTAATTAATTGAAATGGGAAATGTTTATATAATGATTTCCGGTATTCAACTTGTTCGTTAGTTGATTAAATGTATGCGAAGTAAATACAAAGATTGCTAATTTGCCAAAACATTTCTTGCCGCGATACACATTGCGCTAAATACGAAGAGAGGACTCTTAATTAACTTTAAAGCTAGGAGCAAACTTCCTCGCAGTAAGGGAGAAATGGGGTAAGCCTTGTTCTGCCACACATCGCATTATTTGGCGTCGAGTGCGAGGTCAAATGTTGCGAAGTATCCTCCGTAAGTGTATTGAAAAGTTCGCTCTTTCGACTTGCTACCGCGCTTTAAGGCGCCTATCGATTCTTTCATTTATTAGCAAATTTAATACCAGTATTAATATACATGTCGTGGCCATATCGTAGATTTGCTCATTTCATGAAATGGCCAACATAGTTCGATCAGATCGTTAAATCGTCAACTTTTCACGATTTGGTCATCGACACTTGGCAGATCGTATAAAATATAGGTTAGGTTAGACTTTAATAAACAACGCACGAGCCGAGCGAGCAAAGCGAGCGTGCCGCCGCAGCGGCCGGCGAGTGGCGAGGCGGCCGCGGCGACCAAATCGTGAAACGTTGACGATTTAACGATCTGGCCAAACTAAATTGCCCATTTCATGAAATGAGCAAATCTACGATATGGCCACGACATACATAATACATATAATAAGGTTGGCATAAGACGTAAGTCTTTGATTAAAAATATAGCCGTTGTCAATCTCCGTGATCGAACCTATTTCCATAATGAAATTTCTTTCGTCTTGATTTAAGGGCTCAACCTAGAAAGAATATAGCTTGGTGTTAAATTAAGAAGGATTAAGTCTATAATGAAAATTACACTAAGTATCTGATTTGCCTACGCAACCCGGTTATTACGAAATTAAATAAATATTATAATGATGATTCAGCTACTTTATTTCCACCGTTCGCGACGCAACACGTTACAGATGTACAGTGAATAGCGAGCTTTATATTTGACTGCTCTGATGGGAATGTTTTTTTATTCTTTATTCGGCGTGAGTGGGCTTAATGTCGCGTGGCGTATGTGGCAAGTGCTCTTGCGAGTATTGTGGAAGTTGTGATGGGCCTTTATAACAATTTGCTTCATTATTTATGTGTGATATTATAGCCCCAATTCTTTGTGCTTGGAATGGTAATCTCTTATGTTACTTTTTATAAATTGCTTCCAATGCGTGCGTAAGAGCTTCAAAAGTATTATTTCATAAATTTGCCATTTAATGTTTTTATTTAAGCACGATTGTTCGCAGGTATTTTGTACATTTTATCTACGGAAAGATATGTGAAATAATTTGTTTTCGCCGCTTTTTTCTCTGCAGTTTCCAATTAGTTTTTCATTCGGTTGCGTTTGTTAATCTGGAAATAAGTAAAATATTTTCAATTCGACGAGTAATTACGTTTTTTATCGTTTTCATTTATTTTCGAATTTATTTTTATATAGTGTACAAAAAAGGAAAGAATATTAGTATCTCATTCAATGACTTCTAAAATGATGTAGCTTATGGGTAGGGCACGTCAGCTAAGGACGGATTTTGGAACAGGGCCGGATTAAGGGCATCGCCCGACACTGGGAAGCTAGTTTGAAACTTCTCAGTTTTCTAACTAGAATTTATGTTCGAAAGTAGGTAATGAGATTAGACTGATTATTTTTTCGTAATAATGCATTTAAAACGCGGATACGTTCATCGAACTTTAAATTAATATCGTGTATGTAACTAGATATAAGCACAGTTAGTATTGAAAATAGTAATGGAAGACAGCTATTATTTATTTTCTATCTTATCAATTTATCGCAATACAAGGCCTGTAATTTATCCACTGTAACCAAAGTATTGCCCATTCCCTTTTAGGATTTAATTTTGCGAGCGTCCAAGAGACAGGCTGATGACTGATAAATCAACAAATCCAGTATTTCATAGATTACATATTATTATACACACAGTTATAAATTGTCACTCAATTCATAGCAAATACATTAAATAATTAATTTAAATACATACAATGAGTAAATAATAGAAAGAGAGTGTCTTATAAAAAACATCGTGATGAAACCGACATGACATGAAACCAAAAAGTTTGGCGACATGACATCAACAGCATGACTTAAATTTATGAGGAAGTCTGAATCCTTACTATTTTATGAGATATTTAGCAGAATTAATTTTGATATTTACTGATTACAAGAGTGGTCGTTGTAAATAGTTTTAATAAATTACCCCAGTGCTTACACAATTTTTTTTATTGTAGATAGGGAAGCGCTTGACTACAATCTCACCTGATGGAAAGATGTCTGTGGTCTAAGATGGTACGCTCTCGAGGTACTCGTTCACTCTACGCTTGAAGACCCCTATATTTACATTATTGTTTTACATCATTGTGATTAAATATTAACGAAGGTCTAGATGGCACATTCAAATACGAAAGCTCAAAGTTTAAATAAGAATTGTTTATTCATTTTTGGATCACAATTCATATTTAGATTATACACAATTTTAATCAAGACATTTTATGTAGGGTATGTGTTTTTAAATTTGCCGCAAAATATTTAGTGGTCGAAAAATTTTCAGTTTTCAGAAGGCCCCAATTGAATTCTTAGTTTTTTCTGTAGATAATACAAACTATATAAACTTTATTTCACGTTTCACATCAATCACTAAATACAAAATATATTTAAAATATAATGTATTTAAAAATAGCACGAGTAATGTAGAATTTGGCACATTCAGGAAAACTGCGCAGTAAATTTTCACTCTGTTAAAAGTATAACTTATGAACAATTCAACGGGTTAAAGTTTGCACCTTTTTTATTACTTTGTTACGTTCTTACAGCGACGTCTATGAATTTCGTAGTCATATAAAAGGTCACATAATATTAAAACACTCGAGTTCATATCGTTCACATTGCTTTTCACTTATACCGAGATCGCGACTTGCAAATTATGTCTGGATTTTCAAGAATTCTAAGCTCTCCATGTAAAGAATATCGAAAGGCTTCCTTCGTAAGAATTTGTAGAAAATATATAACGGAGATCTTAACCGCGCTTTTCACCCTACACTTATAATATATTCAAGATATAGGTGTTCTGTTAAATTAAAAACATTGTTCAATATATTATTTCATATACCTACGAGAAACAGAATAGAATATAGAATCCATCCAAATGTCATATTCAATTTCGTATTTATCATCCATCACTACACCAATGTTTTAGAAAACAACCCTTTCGATGTGCTGCGGACAGAATGCTCGTTCGCAAAACAAACAAAAAATATTTTAGTTTCTGAATTTCACACATTTTTATACATGAAACGTTTTAACGGTATACCGTGATCGAAATTGGATGTGTACCGATTTGCTTTTTGCGTTCATTGTTCTAAAAATATCTAACGTGGAAACAATTGTACTCCGCATTTTATTAGTATAACATTTTCAATATTTTATTGTCTAGAAAACGATGTAACTGTGACTATTTTATCGGTATAATACAATGGGATTATTTTACAATGGAAAAATGTTATGCTTTTGCTTTAAACAAAAACATTTTAGTAATATTTTTTAAAACTCTTGCTTGATTATAATATTATTAGTAGAGAGTAGTAGGTCCCTATCAACATTTAGGTTAGCCGTCAAGACGTCATGTTACGGTTAACAATTCAATTTGTATTACATAAATAATTCTGTGAAAATAGCTAAAGCAAATCTAATACATCCAAAAGACTTCAATGTAAGTTAGGTTGGAAACGTGACTGAGGAGAAATAAAGAATTCTCTCTGTGAGCGGTACGATATCTAAAACTTAATATGAAACTTGGCACGGTATTACTCACGGATACTCCTGGTATTACATGTAAGCCTTTATTTAATATAAATACAGGTCAAGTAAAATACTGCACTGCCTTTTTCATGCTGCGAATTAGTGAGGATTTTCCTCGTAAGTCCTTTTTAAAATGTCGAATGTAATGTTTAGAAACTCAACAGCTCGTTTGACATTATCTCCTTTCAGCTAATTATGCTACATTCGCTGTTTTCTTGTTAACACGATATTGTTAAATGACCCTATTCTTTTGTGAGGAAACATGCATTAGGAAAAAAGAAATTGAAAAGAAAGGGTTTTGAAATAAGGACTACAAGCCGAATAAGAGCCTAGCTAGTTGCACATCGAAATTATAACATTTCATTAGTATATCATAGTTAGCTATTTATAGTCAGAAGTGAAATTTCTTGGGCTAGAATCAAAGATACCAGAATCCTCGCCTTACTCCATGACGTGACGGTATTGCCATGATGCGACCTTGAAATTTTACTCTCAACGCGTCTAAAGAACTTTTACTTCAAAAAGTTATGTTGAAATAATTAAAAAAATGTTATTAAGACTAATGGTCACATTGCAAATGAGAGGGTTGCAATAATTTTTAAGCTAGTATATAAATTACCACACTATCTAAGCCTTTACGGCTGCGTGAGCGAAACCTATGTTTATCTCAGGAAAGCCCCCGACCGGACGTGTAGTTTGTGCCTAATGTATCTTTGATAACGCATCCCTTACATTATTTATGATGATTTAATGCAGGACTTTAATCTCGCTTATAAATTGTTAATACAATTAAATTCAAATCATGGTTGTCTGTGAATGGATGAAGATCATTTTTCATCTTGATTTTGTTTCTCGATAGAGAGAACACAGTTAACACAACACAGAAAAATATTCTCTGTTTAAAAATATTCAAGAGGATTTATAATTTATAAAGCTCCTTTGGCTAAGTAAGGGGTACTTATAAACTTTCTTAATCAATGGCAAAACTAGTCACTGGTTTGTCTTTTAAAAGTTGATAGTGAGAGAGGTAGAGCAATTTAATTAATTAATATCTCATAATATAATGTTTTTGATCGAGCGCTTTGTATGTTTACTTTCGAGAAATAACATCATACACAAGGTTACTCAAATCTCGACATCTCTGAGGGACTACCTCCAAACAAATCCATCGGCGACGGCGATGCAACGAGTTCACTAACTTCAACGGATTTTTATATGTTGATAATTCCCTATTGGAGCTACAAGTTTCAAAATTTCCTTGAATTCAGTAACTTTGAATGGGAAGGGCATATTTCGTAGAAGGCATATACTCATTGTGCACTAACCAGTACCCCTCTTCACTAATTAAAACGAAGTTGGTCGTGTTTTCCTTGGAGTTTAAATATTCGAAACCACGATTCAATCTACCCTCAAATAAAAGTACGAATGAAACGATTAGCATTCCTCCACTGGAAAAAGCCCAGAAGAAATTCCCGGAAAATCTTTTAATTGTTTTGCGCGGCTCATTAGCCGGGTAATTAGTCGTTTTACTGAAAAACAAGGCAATGCTAAGTTTATTGACGTTTATATTATCTTTTCTCTTTGGAGCTTAAAAACTAAGGCTTTCTCGGAGATTATGTAAATATCATAGCATCTACTAGATATATTTATTTATTTATTTCAGTCATATAATTCAGTCTCAATTTTGTACATTATTTACCTGCCGTAGAACTTATTTTGTCTCTTTTTTTCTATTTCCGGGAAAGTAAAGAAAATATTGATAAAGTATTAGAAAACATTGCTTACACTTAAAGAATTTACCTAGGTACAATATCCTTGTTTTTATTTTCGTAATGAATACCACTTTGTTAGTAGGTACTTGAAAAAAAAGTGGAATTTAATTATTCCAATAAAGCTTTGAAGGGTGCAGAGATATACTTATTAGTGTCTTCTGGATACTCCTATAGATGAAATCAGCTCATCACATTGTAAAAAAAGGCAAATAAAAATAGTTAAAATTTTGAATGGTATAAACCAAGTTACTTCATAAAATATACTGGAACCTAGTTAAGTAACTAAATTGTTGAAAAGAACACCAAATTATCATTCATCTTTTGTAATCAATACAATTTTATATCCCTAAATAATTGTAGCAGACAAAAGGTATCGTTTTAATTAAACAATATTAGTTGGTTTCATGGATTGTGGCAGAAATAATTTGAAATAACAAAGGCATCTTTTGTTATTCCAAGATTCAGTTATCAGTGAATAGTGATTTAAATAATACCAAGGTATTATGCCACTATTGAGGTATTTTTCTGTATAAAATATTTGATTGTTCTATTAACATTTTGATTTTATTTCTGATTAAACTAACTTGCCCCACGATTTCACCCGCGTGGCTCCGCTCCTGTCGGTGTTAGCGTGATGATATATAAGCCTATATAGCCTTCCTCGGCAAATGGGCTATCTTACACCGAAATAATTTTAAATCGGACCAGTCGTTTCTGAGATAAGCGCGTTTAAACACACAAACTCTTCAGCTTTATAATATTAGTACCTACCTATATAGATGACAGACACGACAGGGCAGAGGGTAACCCAAAATTTTACTAATGATGAGCATATTTTCTGTTTATTTTCATTTTGATCGAACCCAGTACTTAATAGTAATTATTTTAACAAATGGTATGGGCCCAAAGATATTCGGTCGGACAAGGAAAAATAAAAAAAAAATAATAAAACTTTTAAATGCATGTTAATTGATACGAAGTTCGAAACCTTTCATTCGCGATGGTTCAAATTATTTACTAATTGTATAATTTTAATTGCAGAATTAGTAAATAATATCTTATTATAAAATAGATCATAATATAAAAGCATTATTTGTAATGCTGTATATATAATATTATTCGTAAGGTACAAATAATTCAACCTAACTTGCTTAATGGTGTTTCCATCCGACTTATGTGACACAAAACAAAAAACAACGTAAAAGCTTTCTATGCACGTCTGTTACGTATCCAGCAAAAATATCAGATAATTTTCTGTACTAATGTTTTATGTTTAGTCAATTTGCACCAATGGTGAATGTCACGTACTCGTATACTTTCTAGTGTGGGGAATTAATACACCTTTTACTAAACAAATACTACCACTGTTATGAATTCTGTTCTATAAAATTAGTACCTACATAGAACATAAGATTTAGACAAAAAAAAAACATTTTACAGTAGGTCGGTAAAAATGGTTTTTGACGTTAATATAAACATTTAAAATATACCTAGTAAATAGTTAAATTTCTTGTTAAAAAGTATAGTAGTAATCTGGAAAGCTGAAGAAGAATTTATAGTTACAGTTTGATGGTAACGGCGAAAGGGAATGATTTTCATCCATGATTTATTGTGTCCCCCGTCCTCTGTGGGGCTTATCAGCCGCGTATTTCCGCGTATGTTTTACTGATCTATTTTCCTATATGGGAAACTACGTGATCTGCTTTATGAACTGCGATTTTAGAAAGGAAAAGATAATAGCAGCAACACTGATTGTAATCTTTTGAAATATGTTTTTCTTTCGTTTATGTTTAATTGTATAAGTGTTATTAATGCGAATGTTGTGTACACCTATAATTGATAAATACATTAGATACAATTAATTAGATAATGTCTTCTTATATATTATGTAATGTGTATTTATTGTTGTGTGTTCCATAAATTAAATAAATAAATAAATAACCAGACTTTATTTATTTATTTTAGTGTTGTTCGTAAATTTTAAAATATTCTGTTGCTTAGTGAGATAGAACTCTTCGTTTTAGGTGAAATACTATTAAATGCTGTGACCAAGTAATTTTTAAATTTAATTAGTCTGTCCTTTTGCCTATTTCAATCTGTTCCCATGTCCCATGGCAGAATCATCATTGCTTCAACTAAAATGTATTTTAGTGCACTTAAATAATAATATATATTTATCTCATTAACTTGAAAATATTTCCATACAAGTGTAAATTTCAATTAAATCCTCATTGCAAAGGAAGCCAGATGGTGTAAAAGCCAAGCTTAAACTCATATCTCTTTTCGCCCGCAAGGTATAAAATATTCGTCGAGTCCATTAATAAATTGATAAAAAATCTTCGTTGAACAATTTATCTTTTAACCAGCAGTATTCGTCACAGCCCTCATTGTGTGGGACACTGATGCACAAGTCGTGTTTCGAATGAAATACGTTGCCATTCCTTTTTAAAAACATTACTCTTTTCAATCTTATCTGGGACGCTGCACAGATAAAATAAACTGAAACACAGATTAAAGTTGAAACATTCTTTATTTTCAACTAGCTCTCGTCCACAGCATCTTCCTGTGGGAGTACTTTGCTTGAAATGTATACGTTTTGCCATAATCATGTCTAATGGTCCGGGAGCCAGAAGCAGATTTTATGACCAAGTCCCTCTCAAGCGGTAATTAGTAAAATGCATCAAAGTGTATTATGAAGCCTCGTGAACGTCAGCTGGAGCTCGGTTGGGGGGGTGAGCGGTTGTAGCCTCCCACGCACGTAAGAAAAAAAAGTATATTCATTCATTTCCTCTCAGCTAAAAATTTGTCAAATTGTAGCTAACCCAATATCTCAACGAAAAATAATAATCAGCTGGTTACAGCATGGTGTATTATGCGTCAGCTGGTGTCTCGAATATAATGAGACATTAACAAAATCATCGAGATACGTGGAATTCCATCAACATAAGTCCCCGTAAAAGATAAGTAATAACTTTATTAATTATATATTATACTATTATTTTTTTAATAATTATAGTTAACTAATGTTTTTAGTGGGTTATTTCATATTTGTTACACTTTTATGTAGTTATGTGAATTTGATGATATGATAGTTATTTTTAAATGCAGTTTATAATATTTGTAAAAACATGTTTACCGATGTGGCTGAATGTACGTAGTGTAATCATGTGCACAACTAACCACCTCCAAGTACCTTATTACAGTCTATATTATGCTAGCGTGTGTTGCTTGAATTTTTAAAAATAACGATAATAATTAAAGATACGTCATTTCATCTCAGATGAAAATTTGTGAGCTGATTGTTAATATACTGATGCGATAAATAAAAAAAAATCAGCTAGCAATAATTCGAGGAAAACCTAGTCAGTTGATGCATATAAATTGGCAATAGATGCTTCTGTCTAACTCCTATGTAATAACTTTCAAAGTATCAGCTGACGGTTTTTCCACCCAGATACAGCCAGCTGACCTATATATATATCCACAGTTACATATAAGCTATCATCAGGTAAATTTTAGTTTGAGAGGAAATCACGGAAAATAATTTTATTTTTTTCATGTTCGAGACACCAGCTGACGTATAATACACCATGTTGTAACCAGCTGATTATTTTTTTTTCGTTGAGATATTGGGTTAGCTACAATTTGACAAATTTTTAGCTGAGAGGAAATGAATAAATGTATTTTTTTTTCCTACTTGCGTGGGAGGCTACAACCACTCACCCCCCCAACCGAGCGCCAGCTGACGTTCACGAGGCTTTATAATACTGTACTCTGATGCGTCTGACGAATTTATCTCTTGAGAGGAAATAATTAACCAAATTTGCACCTGGCTCCCTAACCATAATGTAACTAAAAAGGTGGGGTGTGAGGATAGAATGTACACTGGTTGGTGTTGATAGGTTTGCGAAAAAGAATATATATAAAAGTTTCAAAACTTTTAGTAAGTAGTTTAAAAAAATGAACTTATCAAATCGATTCGATCGATGATATATTATGTAGTTAGATATAAGTTACATATTATGTAATATTGACATGATGTTAAAAGAGCAACTATGGAGTTTCTTGCCGATTCTTCTCCATAGATACTGCTTTCCGAATCGGTGGTAAATGTTAAAAATAATTATGTAATGACGATTCGAAAGTGCTACTAAATTATAGTAGTCTAATTGAATAAATGAACGTTTGAGTTTGTTTGAGTTTGATTACGATGAATTGCTAATCCTCATTTTTTAGCATTAAGTGTCGTTATTTATCTTAATATGGCATATTATCATTTAACCCATTGAGCCGAAAGCGGCCCGATCGGTCCCAGACACAATAGATTTTCTATTGTGTCTGTGGTTCCGGGGCCTGAGTTATTAAATCATTAATTTAAGACATAAAATAATATTACCATGAGATCAGATACGATACAAACAAAAGTGTCTTTAATTTTAAAAGAAACACCCTTTTTCGTTCTTGTTTCTGACTTAGAAATTATAATTAAGAGACACAATAACAGCGTTGCTTTAATTAGTAAAATGGCACAAGGAAATGCTTTTTATTTTCCACTGAAAAATTATAACGAAACAATAATTATTCCTTTCTTTAAATAATAACCAAATGTTTATGATTAATGAATGGGAGAATATACCTACGTCACATTATATATCTTCAATTTTGGGACTAATGTTATTTTTAATAGGTTAGTTATTACACGTTGACTGATTACTTTCTAAAATGTACCCAAAGTAATGAAAAAAAAAATTTGAAAATACTCACGTAAGTTTAACGCATTTATCGTCGTCGTGCAAAAGCTTTCCAAATACTTAATACTTTATTCAAAGAGTGCAATTTTTAACTTCTCTAATTCGTAGGATACATTTATAATTATTTAAACCATTTTTAGGTTATAAATCCAAACTGGGTAAATTTCCATCGCCTTGACTCGTGTAATTACAAATTTTAATAACGTTTGAGCCAGATAGCCATAGAGATAATAATTAAAAATAGAGGCTTAATTTTATTATAATATTATTACTATCTCAATATCCAATGTTTTTATTTTTAAGGAATTGGCATAAAATGTTTGTCTAGAAACATGCAAAATATTGCAGTTTTCTCGTATTTGTCGTTCACTGTTCACATATACATTTATTTAAAGAGACAGGAAAGAAAAGCAAACATAAGTGCACAAATGCACAGTCTTGCTCTAGAACATTTTCTTGTAAACGTTAGGTTATAATCAATATTTTTACAGCTACTTTTTTTACAATAAAATTTGAAGTAGGAAGCAATTTAGCCCGTATATTTTGTAGTCAGACATTTTTATAGGTCAAGCTCCAATTTCAATATTTATTAACTGAGTAGATTATATCCAATAGCCTAACATATGATAAAAATATTTATAGGATTATAGTTACAAATTCACAAATGTCATACGAGTATAAACCGAATAGAATTCAACTATTTATTTGCAAAATATTGGAATATAGTTAAATAGGTTAGTGGATTCAATTAATATTTATTTTTCGGTGCGGTATTAAACGTGTGTGTTTATTGATTTTGTTTTTTAACATATACCTAGGTTAGATAACATATTAAGTAGGTACTCATCTATAACAAATGTCATAAGAAGTACGTTATAAAATGTAAGTATTTTTGTAGTCCACGCGAGCGACGCTTACGCAGCTAGAAACAAAGGATTTAAAATAACCTGCACGCATATTTTCCAATACATTGTAGTTGGTGCCAACTGCCATCAAATTTATCGTTCCATCCAACAAATGTTCCCGTGAATCTAGAAGATTCCAGCCCGCACACGTGTTCAACTTAAGACTGGCTCGAAGAGCTAAGCGCGAGTCTACATCAAGTGACACCACTGATAATGCACGTTTTGCTTCCCCGGGCTGGCGACGCGCCAGTCGGCCATTCTTTGAGCTTAACACCACTATTCCATTATCCTAATAGAGGTTTGTACGCGGATGTACATTATATGCTGCATTTCTGGGTTAATGAATGTGCACCCAGGACATATTTATTACATACGACTATTTTAGTCGAGAATTTTAACGACTCACCATTACTTCGGGCATCTCTTGGGCGTCACATTAAGTGTTTTACTACAGGTATCAGTTTGATAAATCTTTGTGCAATATACACTTAGATTCCGTAGTTCTTCCTTTATTACGTGGTTCAGCAATGAGAATGAGGAAATCTGTAGGTTCACTTATGAATTTGTCATTTTACAATGGATTTCATTTTTATTAGTATTTTATCATTCTTTTTACTTGTAGAAGTGGCCCGGATATAATAAAACCTGTCTCTACGTTTTTAGATAGTGTTTCTCTTCCAGCATTTCGGTCCATTAATCACTTAAAACTAGCTCGTTTACTCATTCACTTAAAACAATAATATTAAATAACATAAATAAACCCAAATAACATTTACAAATCCTGCACCCTCAAGCGCGAAATGAATACGGTATGCATTGCCTAATCTAGAACAGCTAATGAACTAATTACTATGAGCTTGAATTTTTTTATATTATTTTGTTTATTTACTTTACAGCTAATTTAACGTGTTTAGGTAAAGATTATTGAAACAAATAAACGTTCAAAATTATGAAATTACTAGCTTTTTATAAGCTCAAGTTTTATTCTGTTGTTACACCTTTCTGTAAAGTTTCATCCAAATCCGTAAAGGAGCTTTTCGAAAAATATTAACAAACATACAATCTATTCTCACAAACTTTCGTATTTTTAATATATATAAGTAGGAAAGATAATTGGCTATTTTATGAAATGATATTAACCATAACCTGTAGGTAAAAGTCCCAAATCGCCTACGGATTCAAGAACTCATCCCGTCTTATTCTAAAGGCTATTTCTCCATCACGTTTCACTCCCAATGAACTTGGCTGAATCATATATTCTTCTAAAGACAAATAGCTTTGTGGCCGGTATCAGGCGTGTATGTAGTACCCGTCTTAAAACTTCCCACAGCAATTTTCAAACGTCTTCAAGCGTTATAAATTTTAAAAATGAATTTTAATAAATCACCTGCCTTAATTCTATTTACATATTTTTATGGTTAAGAAGTAAACCCAAAAGTTACCCAAATTATAAAATGAAGCTGGTACGCTTTATTTTACGCCTTTATTTGAGAAACCAATACAATGTAGGTATAAAAAATACGTTACATTTATCTTTATGAAAATGTAGTGATCGAAATAGTTGTTTATATCTTACATATTCCGTTTCTCTGGAGTTTATGTAAACAACGATTACATTATAATGATAATTGAATAGCTTAATCATTTTTAAAATTAACGAAAAAGGGATAAGAAAATGTGGAAAGATATTATTAGGAGCTCTTTTAAATATTTATAGCAATTTACTTAAATGCATTGAGAAAACACTCCTTGAACGAAGCGTAATGGCGAGATGATTAAAATTTAAGGGTTTCTCGTTTCGTGGAGCATTATTTTTGCTGTGTTTATGTTTAATAAGTAAAATAAAATGGGTCTTAAATTTCTATTTGTTGAAGTGAAAGTTTAAGTACAATTTCAAGGTCGCGTCATAGCAATGTCGTCACGTCATGGAGTAAGGCGATGATTTTTGTATCTTTGATTTGCCGAGCATACAAGCTCTTTTTTCTATATTTATGTAGCATTTCATTGACTAGTAAAAAGCGTGTTGAAGTTTAAATAAAACTAATAAGTTCTCCTTTGACCGAAAAAACAAGTTTCTTTCCTTTAGGCACTAAGGGATCGCCTTTTTATCCGTAAGATATAACGATCAAGGAACAAATGTCTGTCTAGGGGTCACGAGACCAAGACAATTTGGTATTTTAGTGATAAATTAATTTGAGAAAAATGTAAAATATTATATGTTGATCAAAATTTATAAGACGAAAAAGTTTATCAAGCTTCACAATTATATAATGATAATTTAATGTTATTATTTATTCTTCATATAAATCCGTTGCTATCTGTACAAATGTATCGCCACGCACAGTAGAGCTGCGAAATGAACTCTATCTGCATAAATTTGCAGTTGACCCTGTTATTACTAACACATACAAATTTATACAGGCCTGCTACTAGCTATTGTGGAAACTATTGTGAAATAGTTTTCTAAATATCCCTTTTTAATATAGAAAATTCCTTGATTGTATGAAAACATACCTCCAGAGTTCAGCCATCGATACCCGGCATATACATATTAATAGTGATTAATTTGAACAAACTTTGTTGATTAAACCGGCTCCTTTGATGTCACACCTCCAAATAGCCAATTATATTCAGGTACACAATACTTAGATTATATAAAGTTAGGGCAAAAGGCAATTGAGGTACAAAGTGTTATGGAACGAACTTGTGAAAAGTGGAATTAAAACCTCATCTCCGAGAAAATTAAACCGCGAATAGTTAATGGATCTTAACTCGATTCCAAAACGCTAACTTTGTCGAAAGCGACTCGTTGGCTTCAATAAGATTCTGATAAGTTTGGCAAAAGTTGCTTCCTTTTAAAATGGTTCGCCTTTTAACCGATGCGACCTCATCAACCAAGTGATCAGTTTATTGAGTCGTTCTTCTGTATGATAAAATTGTTTTTAGTATTTAACTACCATTCCCATCGTAACTCGTTTATAATACGTACAAATTCTCCGCGGCTTATTTTTCTCATTCGCGTTGCATTCAGATGCCTGTTTGCCGGTGAAAACTAGAAAAATAAATACAAAAGTTGCCCCACATAAATCTGCTTTTAATGCAAAGCAATTGAGAGTGAAGTAAGATGGAAAAAGTTGAATGCGACCGCATTTTGCTGCAGACCGAGTGGTTTACACGTAGGCATTTGTTTCAAAGGGCCACTTAATTTGGACCCTAATGGCGAAGAGCACGCGTCCCATAAGAAAAAAGAAGCTACTCAAGATAATGGATCCCCTCAAATGAAAGGCTTCTGACGATCCCGAGTCGGTGTAATTGAGTCCAAAGCAAATATTGCGGAAGTTTATGCTCTCTTGGAATTCGGCTGAAGATGAAAAATTCCATTATGAAATTTTTGCTTACAAAAGATAATGTTAGGTTACTCTGATAATATACGATATAGTGTAGCATTATTCATTCTTTTACAGACAATATTATTCAAATATGTTGTAGTTGTAAATCTAAAGTAAGGTAATAGATTATTTCTATAAATTTTGTATATGGCTTTCGGCCACAGCGCATGATTCTAATAAAGACTTAACAACAATACAGTTGTTAATTCAGTATACAAGAAGCCATGTAAATGCAACAAAAGTTGAGCATAATAATTAACTGTAGAACATTATGATAGTCTATAAAAATTGAAAGAATACAATATTGAAAAGTGATGTGCGTTTTCACTGTAAGGATCAAATCCTTTTGTCAATTTTTATGAGAATTATATTCTGCCTATCTATGTATTTCTTCGATGAATGACTGATAGTTCCATTCAAGATATAGGATACTCTATATTAAGGGGAAATAGAATGGGTCAAAGTAAACCAATCTCCGGGTAACAGCTAGTAATTAATAAACGCAAACTCTGTAAACCATCCAGCAATAATTATTCGCTGTTACGATACGTATGCAGAGTATAATGAACACGAGATTTCGGCTAAAACTTCATCATAATTCTGTATTGTTAAATGAATAAGTAATGAGCGAACAGCTGCGAGGTGATAAGGATTATTGTATAATGCTTTACAAAAAGGAAATTACATAACGTAACAAACTTTCCTTGAGTTTGTTATATATTTGGTTAAATGGAATCACGCGCGTAGTAACTTTTCACTTAACGCGGTGTGTTGAGAAATTTAACTAGGCACCTACTGCTTTCATTAATTAGAGAGAGTTAATTAAATAAAGGTTGTGAAGGAAAATTGAACGTGTTGTATCCATATTGTTGAAGAATAAATGAATTTGGACGGCTTTAAATGATTAAAATTATAAAATTAATGCTGATTTCAATGTCAAAAGTGAGAGATTAACCAACTACTTAATTAAAATGTTATTACGCTCTCATTTATTTCATTCATTTTATTTAATCAATATGAGACCAAAATAAATATATACTAGTAGGAAAAGTGCCTAGGTACAAGATAAATAAAATAACAAAGTGACATTTTACTCCATAAACAGAACAAAAGCGAAGCTTAACCAAATTCTTATAATACTTAGTAAAAACGTTTTGCCGCTTTAAAATACGGAACATCGTCAAAAATATGAGAATTGAACAATCAACTCTATTAAAGAATACTGGCTGAAACGAGGATTTTTAATTGAACTCGCAGTTTCTGTGTAAAAGCTTTTAGAGAAAATAAAAAAGGGGAAAAAAATTGAAATGCAAGCCGGTCTCTGCAGGAGCGGTCTACACGCGGTACTCTCACAAAGCGGCACTTAATTTAGCGTTGCTTAATGACCGCTATATAGCCGGTCAAAAGAACTGGGACTCAATGAAGAAGGAACGTTAAAATAAATACCTTGCGACTATAATTATTAACATTCCGTTTTTGACAACCTTCTTGAGTTGATGCGAAACTTGAACTCGCGAATTAAATTACGCAAATCTTTTCAGTGCTTCTATAGAATAAATAATTAATTTTCTTTTAAAATTAAAAAAAAAAAAACTTCTAAAGAAGTGCCTTATCTGTCATTTCCTTTGATAAGGGTGTTTCTGACGTATTTATTATTTTTTTCATGATTAATTTATATTGATCGGATGTTAATTTACTTGAGACGAAATGCGTAATTTAATTTAAACCACTATATAACTTCAATAACTTCAACTATATTATATAATATCAGTAATGGAATATTTTCTTACATTGCATAATATAATGTGATTGAAATAAAGTATTATTAACGAGTGCATAGGCCATAGAGCAAACAAATTTGGAAGGTAACATAATCCAGAACTTATCAATTAACCAAACTCATAAGAACATACAACAACAGTGATTTATGTACAAAATTAAACAGTCTGTTGCCGTAAGCACGGTTCGTCATAGTTTGGGATCAAAACAATCTGTACAAATGTTTATGTTTATGAACGTTTATTATTCGAAGGTAAGCTTAGGGTGCACTGATCTGGAAACCACCTGCCCTTTTACCTCCCTTTATTGCCACCTACCTTAGGCTATTTTCATCGATATTCGTAATCATTTTAAACTCATGTTGCGTCGTGATAAGTGATTTTAAAATGGGTCCATGACATGGCTTATTCTATTTATATGGACACATAAAACTTTCATCTCATGTCCAAAAATAATAAAAAAATAAAAAGAAGAATTTCAAGCAAATTAGGCAAAATAAATTATATTAATAAGAATATTTCGATTTGTAATTTCCGAGCTCTATGTTCCATGTTTGTCACAACTTATTTCGGTGTACTCTCAAGGTTAAAAAATGTTTTGATAAAACTCTATAATATTATCTCTATAGTATTAACATGTAAAATTATCATTCAGAACATGTTAACATCAAGCTAAATTCAGGTTAGTAAATTGTGTTCCAACGTATATTAAACTTAATAGTATAAAGTCTACTTAAACGACATGTTGGTATATTAATTACATAAAATGGATGACAAAATGAAACAAGACACGAAATCTATCAAGATTGTAACCGTAATAGCGTTACACGTTTACCCAGGTGTATAATTATCAAAGCGGCGCCTTTCCCCATACTCTTGTCAGTTTCAATATTTCCACTCGTTATTATTTAAATATACATATTTCACATGGCTGCCTACATCGCTCGTTTGGATTTTCACGTCTAAATTCACTGGTACTATTATTCTTGGCATAATTAATAGTGTACTTAGTGTCTGTACTATAATCACTACTGGAGCTTCCTATTACTGTATTTTACTGCTCTGTTAATTGTTAATTTTCCCACTAAATTATCGTCTAGTAACCGAGTGTAAGTTAAATTTAAATATTGAATTGTTGTCCTCTTCATAGCTTTAAGCTTGTAATTTGTTAAGTTAGATAACTTAACGATTTCCAACTTCCAATAATTTCCCGCTTACAGCATTACATAATATGCCTGCACTACGAAACTGCCTTTTAACCTCGTATACCTACCAACTTTTATCAAACTAAAATTTACTGAAAAAAATTCAATTTTTAACGCTTTCAGCAGTAAAGCCATGGATGTGTTTACGTTCACACAATCACCATCCTTTGGCATACATCAGGTTCAATCAACCTAAATTACGAGACACGATTTAATTTATCACATGTAGAATCAACCGAAATCACAGCGAAATGAATAATAGATACGCGACAGGCATTCGAAACGTGAGAGAACTCAGAAGCGTTGCGTAAGCAAATAATTTATCAAAGTCACGTCAACTAGAGTACGCTAAAAGCACGAGAGAAACACCTTTTTCAGAAACTTTCGCTGATCAATCCATATGTATATGTGATTGATGTTCGCTTTATAGCATCTACGTACTTGATTGATGAAACAAATTCGGTTAGGGGGGAGTTGACCGGTCGGGACCGAGTAAGGATTTTAGCGACGAAAAGGAATTTTTATCGAGATAGCTTTATTAGCTTTGATTGATCTTGGAATCGGCTTCAGTGTTTTATTTATTTAATATATAGGCTATAAAAGTATAGGTATTTTGAATCCAGTTGATTTTGAAAAATAGCTTAGAACTTTTGTAATAAAACAATACAAAATATATTGAATGAAAAATCAAACTTTGATTTGCATTTTTAAAGAGATTTAAGTATATTTAACTTTTAAATTACATGTTTATGTCTAATATAGTAGATATATTTCCTAAAAAAATTGTTAATTGCACTTTATATAATTTAAATTTTTCCTACATCGTATTTTAAATTTATTCATAAGATGTCACCAATAGGCATAGTAAAACTGTCTTACTTAATAAGTACCTACTCATATAATTTTTCCTTTCAAATCTGAAATGGCTCTAAATTACTCCATATTTATTTTGAAACTTTTCATCTACCTGTACCTACATGCTTGGCTTGTATCGTTTCTAGATGCTGGCAGCGTTTCATTTTATAATTGATTTAGGAAACAGCACTACTCCAATACCAATACCGAGTATCGAAGGAAACATCACTGTAACAAATACTAAAGGTTTATATAAGATTACGTGTTTCTTTACTTCGAAAAGTGCTTTGAAATATCTGATGCAGAAAATCAAATCACTTCTTTAGTTTAACGTTTATCGGTTATTCGAAAGAATATAAATATAATGAGGTTTTGATTAAAGATAATATTGTAAGTGAACACATTGTTGTTAATTATTCTTGAATTTAATTAAAAGCCCAATGTATGATAATTATATGTAATTAAAAAATTAAATAATTTGTGAACGCAGATTAAATATGAACGCAGAATAAAATATGTTTGATCCTCAAAAGTGGAAATGTCATGAAAGCATAAATACAAAGCGAATGTTTATACATGCGGGCAGGGATGGGAACGTAATTACGTGAAATTAAAATTAACTTTATAATTATCACGGTCCTCGCCGGCCTTACATAAATCAGGGATGGTAAGCATCATGTTTTATAAAATGAACACGGGATTTGGCCGCTAAGGCTGTCGGTAACAGTTAATTAACTTGGAATTCAAGCCGTGACCCTAACTTTCGGGTAGGCACAACTTTGTAACCTTTTCAAAGGATTTGTGTGGCAACTTTATCTTGAGAGACGTTTTCTTTGGATAACTCATTAAAAACAAATTTCAGAAATCCTCCCGAGCGCCGTGTGGAACTTTGTTATTAAAGAAAGAAAGAAAGAAATTAGTAAACAATAAGTCCTTTTTATGTCATACCGACTTTGTCTTACACATGCATTTCAGCCAAAGGGCACTTAATTAAAGTTTTGTAAAAGTTACCGAACTTGACATTGAAACTTTATAACGATAAACGTATACCTAATAAAGAACTAATCTAATTTAATATAATAAAATAAATTTTATAGAATCATTTTATTCATTAATTGATTAGCAAGCAAATATAGTTTTAATGTATTTGTACTATCCTGCAACTATTGGTATTTTTTTTATTCAATAATGAAAGAAAAATGTTAAAATATTATCGTGGAATTGTTAACAAGACAATTAAATTAGCCGTAGGGAAATTGAGATACGCAATGCAACCACAATATTGTGTCAAGTGATTGGCAAAATTTTGCATATTACAATGTAGCCAACTTCGCAATACGAGAACCACTAATGATAGTGTATATTATGTATTTGGCAACTAATCAAATTTGGAACCCAATTTGTGGTAGAATTTTGCAATAGTGCCAAATATGAGTTTAATTCAATGCATTGCATTTGCTGATAATCTTGTTTAAAATAAAATTGTGTTTGGTTTAAAATTTAGTGGAAGTGGTGTAGAAGTATTCGGTTGCTGGTAATCGGTTGCTTGGACATCGTTGGGGTGGTTTTATATCAGCTGCGGACTCCGTGCATGTTATAGCGCAACGTGCATATTTTATTCATAGATACATATCCTAATATATTGAAACATATAAAAAAAAAAGTATGGCGCAAATTTAACTAAACACCTAAGTTTCTAAGTTTATCAAGTAAAAATGTTATATTTCAGAAATACTTTGAAAACAGTTTCATTTCGCGAACAAGTATTTCCAATGTCTTGCAATATTTTTTATCTAAATTCTTCGCCGAAGAAGCAACAGCGGCTATCTACGAGTTCGGAAAGTATAAAACTTGCAGAATATCGAAGGATATGCGTAAAATTTTCAAGTGTTTCAGTTTTTCCAACGAGAAATAACGCAGCACCGGCACCGGATCTAAAAACTTCTGAAGTTGGCAACTGCAACATTCACGGGACATTTTGGTGAGTGTTTTTTAAACGGCTATTGAAATTTGAAAGGGCGAGGTGTATGGTTGCTGAACGCAGGTGTACAAGTGAAGTGTAAAGGGGACAATTAGAGACTGCAAACTAGGAGCTGCGGAGAGCGCCCATCGTCGACTAATTACATTTCCCTGCTTGCTCACACACAAATATTACAGTGCCGGCTTCTATCGAACAGCACTAATTGCCGTGGCTTTCTGTTATCTACGTGCTTAAACCTATACCCATATACGGTTCGATTCTCTGATTAAATGTTCATTTCGGAGCCGTTTAATTTAATATTGCGTTGGATTTATTCATTGTTTGAATTTACACTCGAGAAATGTATGAGTTATCAATGTAAAAAATTGCTTTGAAATATAAAAATATAATAAATTGTTGAATAAAATCTTGATGAATTCAAGCAATAGGATATAAAATCATATTAACTATTGCGTGTAATAAGTTAAACGATTAAATATTCGGAGTAGAGACAAATTTAAAAGAAAAACAGCACTTAAACGAACTTATACAAAAATGTTTAAGAATTTGTATATTCATTCACGAACATTTAAGTACTAAGCGACTTAACGATTTAATGAGATAAAACAAAAGCAAGGCGACGGTGCACGTTTCCTAGTAATTAGCTTATTTACCCCTATCTTCATTATAAATTCCCATTTGCCGGTTCATTGCAATCATTAGTAGAATTTATATACTATAATAATGAAGTAAGTACCATTATGTTTTTTATTTTTAATAGCAGTCAATCTATATAATATTTACATATTGCTATGAAAAAATGTAGAGCAAAATTTTAATTTAAAAAGAAAAAAATAAACCAAATTATTTACGAGTACACACAAATTTAAAAATATTGCAAAAGTAAATTAAATGTCTATCTTTTGTCTATCCGATCCGGAAGCACTTACAACCTTTCAGAAAAGATTATTATCTAAGTAAATAATCCCTATTAATAGATTGTAGATAACTTTGAAATTATTTTCTGTGATGTAACATTTTTATTTATTTTATTTGAAATTTACGTTAATATGGCAAATGAATATTAAAATCAAACTTACAAGCTCGTAATAATGTACCCATGACGTTATCGAAATATGCCCGCCCGGACAGAGAATGCTAGATAGCTCTGGTATGTCCCAACGATTGCGCTGTAATAAGGGACATTGGAATTGCTATTCACAATCTATACAATTTGATTCGAAGTAACGTTCATATTGAAATAGATTTGTGGGTTTCATGTAGCAAATATACCTAGATGTTAAAGCGTGATGCCTAATAATCCTAATATACAGAATTTGGTTATTTTACTGGGTCTATAAAATTAATATTCGACATAGGACAAAAGAAGCTTTTATATAGATATTAGAAAAGGTAAGAATATAATTTTCAGACACCTATATTCCATTTGTATTTCTGAGAGACATATTATAAAAAACGTAATGTTTATGAAATAAAAAAGAATTTGAGCGCCAAAGTTTATCCACCTTACCTTACGAAATTTGACTGCTAGTAAAATCAGTTGGAACTAAGGTCAAAGTATGTGAAAATAAACATTGGCTTTGATAGAAATAAAGTAAATCTCGAGGAAGGGGCAGACGTTTTCGTATGCACTCACGGTGCTGCGCTCAATCAGTTCTCAAAGAAGCAAGGAGATGGCACCGGAGATCAAAGGAGCCGCGACTCGTTACCTCACGTGTAGCCGTGTACCAAACAAAATGCTTTATTTAGCTATTTATAGCCGGAATAAGGATATTTTGTATTAACAACGAATGTAGCAGTTTGTTTATCATGATGCTCATTTAGTGAATATTGCCTAGATCAGTCAACTTTAATTGAGTAGGTACTATTATTAATAATAAAAAACTTGAGCGATGTCAAGGGACATCCGGGTGGAACGAAGTGTTAAGTTAGAGATAGACATACAGAGAACCACGCGCACGCCGCACGGTTTACAACTCTAGCAAAAAGTGTCGTGACAACTTTTCGTAAGAATTTTTTCCGTTTAGCCCCCTTCCACAACGCGCGATAAGGAACTTCGTTCCAAAAAGATTTGATATTATTAATTACTACATATTAAATAGATATGCTATTTACTAAATAGATTTGAAGTCGGTGCCAAGTCTTAAACAAGCTGGTCACCAATACCTACAACTAGCTCCTATGTGTTAACGGTTACTTCGTAATTCTCAATACCTATAGAGATTTAGTGGAGTGACAAGCACTAAGGACTTAGTATTAAGCCCATTTAAACCGGGCATTATGAAATCAAAACTACTACTGCGTAAGTTTCACATTGGCTTAACATTAACAAATAACAGTATCATCTTCCAGTAGAAATTCTGGACCTTTTTTTTTACTTGACGTCAACATTTTTTACACGACGACAAATAGAGTCCCCCTTTTAACGACGATAGAACACCTTTCCGTTTATATTCTAATATTAGGTATCTTATTTCCCTCCAGCTTGACAAAAGTAAATAAAAGAAAAGTATGTAATAAGTTTAACTAAGCAGTTCAATTACACTGAGAGCTTCAAACTACAAAATGTATCTCAATTTATAGCACAATCTTGTTTTCTTACATATTACATCCGGAGCTTGGAAATCATTTCAATATTTTCATAAATAACCTGTAATGGAATTGATCATATCGTTTCATTCGAATCGGTTTGTGATGGAATCCTTAATAAATTGAAATCTCCATTTACGTTGCCCGATTCGAAATATGCATGTAAATTAATATATTATGATTGTTCCGTTTGATCGATAATGCGATTGTGACATAAATTTTGAGTGTGAAAAATTGACCTATTTTATATTGAACTAAGATATAAGTATGTGATAAGGTTAATTGCAAACATAAAGTTCGAAGCTCATTTGGTTATGTTCAGTACCTAAAAAGTGAAAAATAAATGTTAATATTGATATTTTTTATGCCGATTTACTTGTAAGCTTCTATAACTATATATAAAATTTACATTCAAACGGAAAATCTATTTTGTGCGTTCCGTTTTCATCTCAAAATAGTTAAAGTTATTTTTTGTCATTTGTACCTACATAAAGATGGAAAATCTTAAATATACAAAAACCTATGGAAATTATTTTTTGTGGATGAAATAGAAGGCAGAAAAGTAGTCGGAGATCTTGTTCAAAAATGTAATGTGAATATGAGCAAAGTCGTGGGTGAAAAGCTAGTAATACCTACACACATTAATTAATCCGTCCCTTCATTTATAAATTCATTCATAGACTTTACGCGTTTCGTTATTTAAAATTCCGCAGTATAAAAGAAACTGCAATTCACTAAGGCATTTCCAAAGGTGCTACAGTCATTTATTTAAAGAAACATTCCCTTACGGGTCATTCAAAGCGATGGTTCTAGTAGGTAGAAACGAGATTGGTTTTAAAATGAGTTCCTAAGCTTCAATGTTATTAGCACACAAAATAGAGAAAAACTGCATGAGTTAGATCGTATCGTTTCATACTTTATGCAGCATTACAGTTCTTTATGATGTAGAACTTTTATTTATGAAAATGGAAGCTTTCTGATTGCATTGGTTATTCTTTAATTGCATCAGTCGTGGATATCATTAGCTTTATATGTTATATTAATTATTATTAACTATGCATGTTTTGGTCGATACAATTTGGATGATAAAAATGACTGAATATCTATAAATATAAATGAAACCCATTTTCATTGGTCACGGCATCACGCGTGATTGGGTGGACCGATTTCGTTAATTCTTTTTTTATTATATTCCTTGAAGTACGAGGATAGTTCTTGTGTAGAGAAAACGTAAATATGTACCACGGACGACTGGCGAAGCCGGGGCGGACCGCTAGTAAAATATAAATACAAACGTAATTTGATTAGTATATTCAACGACGAATAATTATGAATTATTATATATTGTTTACAATATAATTACCACGTAATACGCATATAACATTACGTAAAAACCATTTAAATCCACACATAGCATTTCAATTAAAACATTCGAATCTATTTTCGGTAAATGAATTAACCAATTACGTAGAATAGTTCGTTTGGCCATTACTACAGGTAAAGGGTAGGTTCAACATTCATTTCAGAAGGGACTGAGTGTTCGGTGTAATAAAACCCTCATACGTAGGTACCTATTTAATGTCTTCGTTTTAAGGTTCCTACACCCTTCGGCATTCCACGTCTACTTAATGAATGAGTTATTGTTTCAACGTAATCACTCGTAAATAATTTGAATGAGTCAATTTGGACCAGTTAAGTAATTATTATAGACGCCAATTAATATATTATCAGAGAAGGAAAAAGTGAAAAATATTTTGAGATGGTCATTTCGTGCTTGCGTTGTTTTGTATTTTGGAAACATGTAGAATTTGTCACTTTGGTTTCAAAATCTGGGAATTTTTAAATTATAACATTGTGTTAAAAACTGCTTATTTACAAAACCATAATGAGGCTCCCTCTCCTTGTATATCAGTTTTATTAAAAACTACATAGATCCTAACAAATTCAGAAATGCATAAAATGAAAGATAACAAACAAGATGTTGTAGCCGAACACTTTCATATAAACACATGAATATAACATAATGCACGGTCTCTTGATGATATCGTATAACACATTTATGTCAAAGGAAATATGGAAGATGTTTCATTATTCATTGTCCCGCAGACTGATAATAATCCTAGATCCGTTAAGAATGTTTACACAGTCATCTCTGGGATCATAAGATATTATTACATTTCCCAAGCAATTCTCTCCACTCGCTAATGTTTCTGGCGAGATGAAAGAAAATACGTTATTATGAAATAGAATAAAAAAAACATTTCGTGTTTTTCCACCAGCTCTCCAGAGAATTCGACTATTGATGACAAACCGTGAATACAAAAATTAATCTCAACTTTCCGGATCAGCGACGCGAAATAATTTATGTTTAATCGTAATCGAGGTCGTACGCGATAAATATGTTTTGTGTGTTTCATTTAGCCGGGACTTTATATAAATTTACACGTCTCACAGCAGTTTCGGAGACATTACAAGTCAGTGTACGAATACTTATGACTTATGACAGATATTCAATATTCCCCGAAGCGCACGGAACGAGTGCAACGGAACACTCATAGAACACAAATCAAGCGAGAAAAATGAAAGAAAAGAAGTAAGACAAAGCGGCTCCTCGATCGACAAGAATTTCATTGTGAAATATGTGTTATTTTCGATGAAAAATGTATTCAGCCTTTAACACAATATCTTTTATACGGTGAATAAGTGTGTCTGGCAAAAAATATTAGTCGATGTGATACATATTTATGACTTTCTCTTTGTGTCACTAAGATGTGTAAAGTATGGAACTAAAGTGTCGGTGAGCAAAATATAGATGGATTCCTGATATAAATAACGTGTTATTTTTCTGAATATGACTGCTCATAAATTTCTACCTGTTAAATACAAAAAATAAAGGAATAATATACAACAATAAAACAAAAATTATTCATTCTAAATGAAAATACTCGCATAAATCAAACAAAAGAAATAACAAAGTTGTATTTAATACGAAATAATATTTATAGAAGAGTTGATAATTAATTCGGCTTTCTTTGATTAACCCTTGCAATCAACAATAACATTGTTTACAAGCACATCAATTATGGTAAATCTGAATTTATAATAACCCGATTCGCCAGTATAACCATTAATCAATGAATGAACCTCAAATTAATTGAATCTTCTCAGTCTGGTTGTTTTTAATAACAACGCCGTGCCGTGCTAGTGCAATAATCACGTATTCGTATTCTGGAAAATGTCGCTTGATATAATTAATAATAATTAATATTGTCCTATGATTCAATTTCAAGTTAATATTAAACATAAATGTTTCAAAAACTAGCGCAATCCATAAAAAGTTGGGCAAAGTACATTATTTGGCAGTTGTTTATTTTGCGTGAAAATAAAATGTGTATATTAACTATTTTTATTCAATTTATAAGATGGATGAATCGTGTAACGTGTTCTTTTCAGATTTTTTACGTATTATATACGGATTAGAGAATTATTTTGCCTTTTTAGTATGCTCGGTCTTGATTATCAATCACGGTATATTTCAACGTTAACCTAAATTGATCACTCAACGGTAACTTCTTATACTTTTGACTGTAATTGCTCGATCAGCTTCGAAACACTGCTAATGGATGACTTCCCATAAAAGTATAGAATATTTACTTAATAATATAATATGACTTTAGTTCAGAGAAATATGTGCGAAAAATATTATAATAAATAATATGTGTTGTATTTGTAAATTTATAGGCACTTAATCAACAACTTATTTCATTGAAATAGTCGCATTTTTTGGATGGATAAGAATTTTTCTATTTCTAAAGTGACTATATCTCTTCGATATTATTTTTAAAATAGCCCTATTCAACTGTTTGTTGGTACACAAACTAAACCTTTCCGATATTGGCAAAGTGCCGAGCATTTGAGAAAAATTGGCTGTTCTAAGGTGCATGCGATGAAAAACTGCAATTTCGTTGTTAGTGACTGATAAACTTAGGGAATTTGAACACGTAGTTTATAGCTTGATACGGCCATTTGGTAGTATGGCGTTTTAATTTGATTATCTAAAAGGGGTTTGAATTTTTGTAGCTTGATGTAGCTATATTTTTCGAGAAAAAGGTAAATAGGTAATTGTAATGAAGAATTTTGTATGAAGTTATTAGATTTCTGGAATCTGCTTGTGTAACCGTCTTTATATAAATGTATAAGTGCACGTGGTAATTGGCCACAAAAATATCCATTTAAATTCTAAAATTTCTGAAGTGACTGCGGCAGTAAGTCTTCAAAATGACCGCCCGAACGTTAAATAGTACTTTTTAGTAGGTAATGTTAATATAAATAATTTTCTAATTAACATGATGAATAAGGAGAAAAACTTGACATGGATGCTACATCTCCATCAGATTAAGTTCGTTGCGGATTCAAGACTGCGTTAGATTTCCCGAAGGGTCGACTGTGTCGTATGCTAACTCTGCTATCTGCTTTATAGCGGCTAACTTCATACATAAACATTTCTGTACACGACAGTTTGTAGTTCTGTTTGTAATTTTATTACTTTTAAATTAAATTTGAGTTATTCGACATGCGGTGTTTAATCTATGAAATAGGATATAACTGAAGTTTGCATCGTATGAATGCATTCATTTTTACTGCGCGTTAAAATAAAACATTAATATGTAAAACTGAATTCTGTCTAACCTTTACTTTTGCCTTTATCAACGTTTTAGATATTTTTAGAGCGCTTAATTACGCATGTAAAACTTATGTAAATTTTCATTCATTTTATTTGCGCTCATGATATTGAATATGTTATGACTAATTAGTATTTTATTTACGCTTCCAAGAATATAATTTCTAGATACAAAGTTATATTTAAAGAACGATCTAAACTTTTGAATAATTTACACATTTCTCCGATAAGGGTTAGACCTAAAGATAGCTAGCTCATTAATTATTATGTTTCTCCAAAGAAACATTTCTAAGAAAAGCAATTATTTATCTGTTATTTTTTGATATCTTAAAAATGTTATAATAATTTTTGATAATAAAGTATTCCTAATTTTCAACAGCTTTTTACAAAATATTCCAATATACAGAAACAAAAATACTGTTTCAACTGTTCACCAAAATTTTTATTAAAGTTAATCAATACAAAATGAACACTACGTCTTCTTTACTTCAAATAGTGTGACAAATTATCTTAATTTCGTACAAATAACAAAAACGTATTGACTATACAATTATACATACGTCTACCGCACGTACACATATCCATATTTCATCGGCAAATATGAATAGACCGGATGGGGACTTAATACGCAATTTATCAAGTTTAACCATTCAGCCGCTATCGGACATCAGTGTGATTAACATTTCTGATAATACGTCAAGTGCGGGATCAGACAGTAGGCATTGTCTGACTGCTGGATACAATCAATGTGATGAAGTGAGCGATTGAAAGGCTTTTCGGCTTTGAGCAATCTAATAATGTACGTCGGTTGTACTACGGTTATGTTGTTTTGCATCTTGTGTGTTATTTGTATATCTGCGTAATTTTTATATTAAGAATTTAGGATATTGAGAGGTGAGAACTGCTGTAAAATCTAAATTCTATAAGTATATGAAAGCTTTTAAACGACGTCTCTATTTTACGATCTGTATGGTTTAAATAATTAGTTTTTAAACACATAACTTTAAACAAAAACGCGGTTAAATTTATGAGCAATAAAGAGAAGAGAAAATGATCTCATTTCAGCCTGTAGATTGGAATATAAATAAATATTTAACAACAGACCCTTGGCAAAGTTTAGTCATGATCCCAATAGACGTATTATTTTTTGCCATTCGCATACTAATGACTCTATCATGCAAATCGTGTATTGTTTATGAACCATAACTTTGGCAGCTTTAGGTATTCTATTCTGTTCAGAGAGCATAAATAATCAGTTCAAAAACCACTCGCATCTGCCTCAACTTTAAACTTTAACAACTACCGTGTATTGTTCGATGTAGTTACGCTTTCAGTGGTGACACCTGCTTCAAAAACACCAGCTAAGTAAAACTGTAAGATTTATTTCCGAGGAATGGAAAGTTATTTTTACAATCGGTTTCTCAATAGAAAATACAGTATTGTAAGCTATTACTTATAAATCTCAATTTTATATTAGGTATGTTAAAGTTAATATTTGTTGAAATTTTACGCTTACAGTTTTAAATAGCGATAAAATTCGAAATGAAAGTTTGTAGAAATTGGCACAAATTGCTCAATTTTCCTACTTTGAGTTCCGGCCAAAATGGACGAAATGTTATTGGTTCACTGCGCAAATCAGGATACAGGTAAAATTAAGGCATGAATCAATTGACTTAAACATTACAATTGAATAAGATATATTTATTTTCCTTCATAGAATAACTTAGGACTGTCTAAAACTTTGCTACAACATTAACATGTCAGTAAACAAAAATCAACATAATATTTGGCTTTTTACAAGTATTATTTACATAAACTTCTCTTTTGTCTTCCTTTCTTACGATAAATAGGCGGGATAAAGACATAAATTTTACGATTCGGAGAAACAATTGGTTTGTTATCGGTACTTTACGATTTTATTGTTGCTTTTAAATCGGAATAAATATATTGTGAGAAGAAAATTTATTTCAAAGCAGCCGTTAGTCTCTTTACCGATGTTCTGACATTGTAAACAATAACAATAGACTTATAATTTCATATCCTTTTCGTAATTTGTGAAGTGTGCTTCAAATAATGCTTTCTTTTATATTTTTCAAAGCAATTTCTTTGATATATTTGCTTAGACTGAACGAAATAAGTAAATAAAAGAAGTACGTTTAATACTATTTCTTGGCATTGTCAATTTTAAACGCATTAACACCGTTTTGGGTGTCATTGGCTCTATTTCCTTACCTATCCCTATAAATATGTAATGACACTCAAATTTGCAATTCTATTTGAGGTTGACCTTCAGAATGTAAATGTTTATGGGCAGCTTGTATCACTCCCTTTTCCTTAGCCCTATTTTAAACTTTCCTTTGGTTTTGTTTAGATGACCAGAACGATGTAGGATCTGTTAGTCATTTTTTTTTCTGGGTGTGCTGACATAAAATATTTTTTTTAATATACCTTATAAAATATACCACGAATAATCTGTACACTCTCTTTGCTTATAATTTGTTTTGCTTAGGTATAAGCAGGCTTGCAGTTTGTGCAATATGTTTCTTTATTTATGCAATAGTGTTAAAATCTATACTTAATATTATAAAGCTGAAGAGTTTGTTTGTTTTTTTTGAACGCGCTAATCTCAGGAATTACTGGTCCGATTTGAAAAATTATTTCAATGTTAGATAGCCCATTTATCGAGAAAGGCTATATGCTAAGAAGGCTAACACCAACAGGACCCGAGTTTTTCATAAATATAAAATTATTCTTATCATCAACAATCCCTTCCACAGAACGTTCGTCATCCAACTTACAAAATTTTCTTCTGAATCATATTATCACTATGGGTTTCAAAGGACCAAAATTGCAGTAGTATCTCTCTTTGTGTATCAAATCGGTGAAAGCAGACACTGTAATACCAAAGTCATCTAAATGGCTTCATTCTAATGGACGCCGTCCAATTATTGAACAGTGACATCTCAACGTGATATCTGTTCGCATTCATACCTATTGAATAACCTTCAGTGTCCGTTTCAACAATTTTAATCTAGCATTTGTTCTCGTTCTTTTTATAATTTTTTAAGATACCTAAATAAATAAAATGGTTTATATCAATTACATTTACATACATTTTAGAACTTCTACATATTATTATGTGATATGCGTTATTATGAATTACATTGGTAGGTACGTGCCCCTAGTTGCAGGCAAATTCCAAGCATTTCATTAATATCTACAAAACAAAATAGTAATCCTTTTATCACTATTTAGCTAACCTTAGGAATCTTCGCCTAAAGGCGTTTGGGATGTGTGCTGTTGACTTTGTGCCCTATTATCTTGACTGTGATGCATCTCACCAATTCCTAGATCAAAATGGAATTGGACAGTCTCCTTTTATCCGTTTAGAATCTCATGTAATGGATTCTAATTTGATTGAAGGAATACCTATAGAATATATGTATTAGTCTTCTTTTGTTAATGGGTATTATGACACTAAAAACAACTATTGCATTGATGACTGTAACAAAATTAAATCATATTTAATATTACGCACTAAGTTTACATGTAAAGTCACAAATTTCATGTTTTTTCGTGAAATATATTTGACTTCGTTTTAGAAGAAAAAATCCTTTTTTCTTAAAGTGAAGCTTAAACCTTACCGGCCAAGTCCTTTTCATAGCATGTTTTCTTTTCACTTGTTGCGAAGTACTGGCCAATATTTTCATATTCAAAGGATCTTTGCCCTTCCTGAAAGCTTCTTGAATTCGTCTTAGCTTTTTTTTTTAACGAAAGTCAATGCTCGTTTTAAGATTTTAAATTTTTTGATTCAATATTGTTAGACTTGGTTTACAATGGCTACATAGCTATAAAGCACATTTTACATATTAATCACGCAAGTACCTAAACATGAGACAAATACAACATAATATTATGTATTTCATAAAAAAATAAGCTAATATCTAAGCTATCTTCTTAACGTATGAAAAAAGATAAAAGACTTGCCGTTCTTATTGCAAAACAAAGTGTAATTTTCGTTTCGTATAAATATTTCAAAACAATCTGCATATAACACGTTGCTAGTGAACGCTATATATAACAACGTCAGATCGGAATTTATGTGTTCAAAAGTACGAAAACTACGAAATTTTATATTTTCTTTTGGATATCGGCGGTGATGTAAAAGCGGTTCAGAAATGTGAATTCTCTTCTCCAAGCGATTACTGCCATTCGGTTGGCCAGTGCTCAATGCTAGGATTATTGCCTTTATATAGCTTCTATGAGCACCTTTCCAAATGGAATGATATTAATATTGAATTTTTTATCGCGTTTTGTTTTTGAATTATCACTATAAGATTATTTTTTTACTACATTAAAATAGTAAAAATAAAAAAATGCCGTATGTGAATTGCTTACTAAAGTAGTCCTAGAAAAGAATGATTTCATATAGATCATTTAAACAACCACCCTAAAAAATGAATGTGCTATTTTCAAACTTCCTGAAGAGATATTTATTATATTATGTGTGTGTTTTTTTTGTTTTCGAATAATAACGACAACACTATAGGTACGTTAAGTTCGTTTTCGCCAAAGTCAGTAAAATATAATTCAAAACGAACAGATTCTTTGAAATGATCACATTTATTTCTTGAATAGAATACTTAGTTATGAAACAAACAATTATAATTCACCCGATGTAAGCGGAAATCTGTTTCATGACCCCATCAATTCATAGTCGATAGCACTTAAGACACCCATTCAAGAAACGCTGAATTTCTAGGTTATAAGGTCCCCAATGACCTGTTTTATTGCTCGTTAGGCAGAAGACCGGAGATTAATGAAATCTTAAAAGAAACTGGTGTTTGGATGCACAGATTGGGAACAATTTTATTTAAGTTTATCTTTGCAAAAATCTGCTGTTGTTGTTTGAAAGAGAGACAGGAGTAATTGGTGACGCCTTTGTGCTTTGCCGTGAAAAGGTAAATGTCTCGTTTACGTACAGCATTAACTCAAAAGTTTAAAAGAATGCATAGAAAAATTACTCGTTAAAACTTGGTAACAAGTAAAGCATCATTTCGTTAAGCTATAATAGAGTTGCATTCACAAAAATATAATTTAAGAATTAACTAAACAAGATTAACAAAAGCAAACATATCCATTAATTATTTACGCTCGTTGATATTATTGTGTAGGGTAGAACTGAAATTAGTCTTCCTTTCGTCCCTGTGTACATCACCCCATTTTTTCCACAACAAAGTACCCTATGAAGTTTTCCGGGCTATAAAATATATATTGGCACAGTAAATTTTGTGGACGAGCAACAAACAACCCTGTATCCATTATCTGTTATAAAGGTTATGTTTTACTTTACTATAGGATATTATTTAGCTCACATGATATTTTTTTTTACTTAAGTTTCATTAAAGACTTAAAACGCATTATTTAAAAAAGATTTTTATAAAAGAGCGAAGATAATATATCGTTTTATCACCTTTACATTAAGCAAGAAGAAAAGTTAAACTAAAGTATTGCGCTTGTAATAAATTTATTTATTAAAAAAATAAAGTAATAATAAGGCTCATCACAATGAGGTAAACAATTGAATGCATACCTACCTAGATATTAATTTAATCAATATAATCATGTTTGTTTTACATACAAATACTGTGTTCTAAATATAGAGCTCAAATGTACTAAAGAACTACCTACATCTGTTCACCTAATTAGTGCCTGTTCCATTTCAGTTCAAGACCTTTGTCTCACAGATTCGACCTAAATCAAAAAGGGAAACGGTATTTCACCCAACGAAAACGTATTCAAGAGAAACTTCTAATATCCTCCCTTTTCATTTAGATTCCCGATGCGTCCATGTTGTATCTAGCTCGCCAAAAGTTTCCATTTGAAATTCTCCTACGTATGATATTGATTTATGTATACCTTTGAGTTCAAACATTGCCCGCTCCTGAGAAATTATCGATTACATTTCAAATCCTTGAGGAAATGAGAAACGATGCAATATTATTTTAAAATACATGTTTGAATTCGTACCTATGTAATACTATAAGC
This sequence comes from Colias croceus, assembly GCF_905220415.1. Classification (NCBI taxonomy): domain Eukaryota; kingdom Metazoa; phylum Arthropoda; class Insecta; order Lepidoptera; family Pieridae; genus Colias; species Colias croceus. Next base: position 4,776,625 of record NC_059547.1, read on the forward strand.
ATTTTATCTCATGCACAAAACAGGGCAACAACGAAGCACTCTATCCGACTCATAAACAGATAATTTTATGAAGGTAATTGCAGGTGGTTTAGGAAAATAAGAGGAAAGGTACCTATAAAAGATATGGTCAGCTTTAGTTGCGACTCTATGGCACATATTATCATAACAGATCGTACCCTAAACAAATCTAATGATTTCATGCAGACTTTCTATTTCATGTCCAATGTGATGGGATGGGATGGGAAAAGAAACAACGATGATGACGTACATTTGTATAAAGTGCGTTGACAACATAAAGTTTTCTCAGCCACATTTAAGCTACTGAAGGCACATTTGAGATCACAGCTATACTATATATATGACGGTAGAATATTCATAACAATTATTTGAAACGTTCGTGCATCAATACATAACAAATACTAATACTACATCATTCAACAACGCTAATACCTAGATGTTCAACTTAAAGAGTTACATAATATTTCGCGCAATGAATCGCTTTATCTTCCCACGTTTCTGGCATTAAACCGTATTCTTTTCCAGCAAACTTGTTTTGGTAATGAATTGCACAATTGTCTCGGGATGCATTTTGAACCGTTCAAGTAGAATACTGAAGAACGCTAGCGAAGTCCTTTATCACTCGAAAGCGAGATCTCCGCGAGTTCTGCTCTGCAATTTATACAAAGTGAGCACTTTCCACCTTGTATTTATTTTCAAGAAATAAATTCTTATATAAAGCCATAAACGTCATATTATGAAAACGTTAAGATAAACAACGTCATCAATTGACTTTGGGATTTCAATTTGGGAATATGGCATCACGCGTTTTTAACGGAAAGTTCGTGTTTCGATTTAAATAAATTAAACGGAACGAATTTTAATGCAATCGTATTATAACAGCGTCGATGATTTATAATAATAATTTAAATGGATTCATTACTAAAAAGCATCGTTGATGCAAGCAGCCGTCGATTCGGCGACCGCTGAACAATTTAATAATAACGTTTCGGCGGAACCTATCACTTTATTTATTGAAAGGTCAATATTACTGACAACATCGTGAAATGTTACATTCTTTGGAAAAATACGCCTTTGTAAAAAAAGATAAAGATATAGATGTAAACAATTTCTTATTAAATTACAATTAATTGATAAATTAAGGCCCCAGCAGTGGGAACGTACATATGGGCTGATGATAATAATACTTTAGAATAAAGCTTGTTTTTTTCTAATTATTTGAAAACAAAATTATCTATACAGTTCAGTGGCTACTTTATAAAATTTTCTTACTGCAAACGAAACCAAACCCGGAATTATACGCTCTAAAATTATCTTCAAAATATTCACAGTGAAATTGCAAAAGTATTTTGGTTAAATGCTTATTACCTGTTTATTTAAACTTGCACTGCATTCGTTGACGAGTTGCGAAATTCAAAGCTACGAATATTATGGTTGAGTAGAAATAAACTCGTACAAAGAGTGAAAGCATGGAACATGTGCTTTGTGGACTAACTTGTGCTTGACAGACTTGAGGTTTGTGCGACGAATGAATACAGAAAATTATAAGGAATAAACATAAATGCGTTTGTACCGTTGCGATCCTAGTGTGAGTACTAAACATTTCCTTTCACTGTTGATATTTAACGTTATAATGACGGAGATGTATCGTGAATTATTTGAACTAACACTGGCAATGAATTGGCTTTGTCCACATAAGTTTACTCTATTTTTCTATTTTCTGGGCTATAAATAACAATCAACATGTGTTGAAATTCGTGATAGTGTTTTCGCTACATTATTATTTGTCTTTATTACTTCCTTGGAGATGAAATATTCTGAGTAGTGGTGTTATTTGTAAACATTATATGTCGGATTTTTACAGGGCCGTTTTTTGTGTTTTTCAAGAACCATATTTATTTCCGTAAAACCATGGTCCTCTTATTTCTAAAGACAGATTCTAATAAAGTATTGAGCAGCTTGTGAGATAATGGATTTCCTTGTCTGTCGCTTTTGCTTATAGGAAAAGGGTCATCTTTCTATTCCAATTTTATACTGCTCCTGTTTCTAACATGGACGGATTTTCTCAATTGTATTTTCCTATCCTTGCTGTTTTAAACTGAACTAGATATATTTATGTGACTGTCGAGCGTATTTGAATAATAATCAATAAAGACAATATGTACATAGATAACGTTCTGATGTTTCTTATATTTCTCCAAGACTTGTTGAATCGTATGAATATGGTAATACGGTACGATTTTTCCTGAAACTTGCTTGCTTTATTAAATTATTTTATTATACATTTTTCTAAAGAAAGCCTTGTTAATACGTTAAGCTTATTTTACTACGGTATTGGTATTCATTAGATATATTTAATTAAATATAATACTAATATAGGTTATAATCTCGTACTTCAAGAACAACTATCCAGCTAAAATATTAATGTTAGCAAATGTAACTGAAACGAAAACAAAATAGTAATTAATAGACGTATAATATGAACATAACCTAAAAGACATATTATAACGACATATTTATGTAACCAAGCAAGCCAAGACGTCGTAGATAATAGAGCAAATCGCACGCCTAAATACATATTAATAAATGATAATTGGCTCGTAGCAGTCCTATTCCTAACATCGGTGTATTATTCAAAAGCTCGAGCGCCGCAATAATGTATACAGAACTATTGCCATTAGCACATTTGTTAGATAATAACGCTATACACTCATCCAACGATTACATCTAGCCAGAAATAACTAAAGCAATTGAAAATCAATTATTTACGACCAGCAATTCGATTGTGATTGTGTTGATTTTACCCTTGTTGACTGTTATTCTAATTGTTAACTATACAGAATTTGTAAGCGGAATTCTCCACGTATGTTTTGTTGCTTTTTATGACTGTGTAGTAAAATAAATATCTAGTATTGTGTATTGCTACGCATTGTTCAATATCTTGGAATACTTCACACCGATTTAATATAAACGTACAGTGCACGAAACGACGTTGCTCACAGGTGAATTGATGCTCCATTTAACATAGATTTTCAACAAGTTATGCACAAATGTTTATCAAAAATAAATAAAGAGTACAAATGGATTGGATACTGGTAATCGCTTCAGTGGACACACTTATATCTTATATATAAAAAAATAAACTACAAGTATGAAGCTTTGAATACCTCTATAATTTGCGAAGTAGTGAGCATACCTAAATAAATATTGTCAATAACCTTGGTATACCATGATATATTCTTATATTAAATTTAAGAAACATCACATACCTATTAGTACCTATATTAAGTTATTTTTCATTACTGTGTTCATTACTAACAGGATAATAAACGGATTTTAATAAATAGGTATCTGAATAAATCTCGGTCATTATTTTTGTATAAAAAATGTATCGGCTCCTTGCCTCATTAGAAACTTTTAACAAAAAGAAAAGGTACTGTTAATTTTTAAAAACCAGTGTATTTTATAAGCACCTTGGGATAAAAGATGTTCATATTGTTTATGATCCATCAAAACAAGTCAATTTATTATTCACAATAGGAACAAAGAAGAATATAATTTACTTTTATGGATGTAGCAAGCGTACCCACAGGATTTTAAGGAAATTAAATAGCCTTTTGCGTAATTAACATTTTCTCATTAAATATTATAGTCCTCACGTACCAATTTTGATGTCATCTATAAATGAGTTGTATGGAAATTATATAATTAATTTGATCAATTTAGGTATATCATATTTATTTTATAATTGGCCTACGTTGATAAATTTTAGTATAAGTATTTAAATTTAACGTTAAAACATTTTAAATAATTAAAACTGTATATATATAATAGCTGCTCCGCGCGGTTTCACCCCCGTGGCTCCCGTCCCGTTAGTCGTAGCGTGATGATATATAGCCTATAGCCTTCCTCGATAAATGAGCTATCTAACACCGAAAGAATTTTTCAAATCGGACCAGTAGTTCCCGAGATTAGCGCGTTCAAACAAACAAACAAACTCTTCAGCTTTATAATATTAGCATAGATGTAAAATAAGGATTAAAGATTAAAAATAAAAGGCCTTTATTATTGACTAAGTTTAATAACATTTCTTTATTTTTAATAAATTTATAAGTGATAAACACTACGTACACTACGTACTGTAAATCTTAGCCATCTTTAGTATTCATATCCAAGTATTTTCAACTAGAAAGCATCATATACTCTTCCGTAACCAATCCAATAATTCAAGAGCGACTTGTGTTGAATTGAATTGTTATTTCGAAGTACACATAAATCAACCTTAATGTCGAAAAAATGATATATTTGCCGATAAAACGACATTCGTGAATACATTTGGGTTCCGTCTTGACATTCGGGGGAAATTTATTTTCCGTGAGAAGTGTACACCACGTGTTATAGCGTGTCTTGTAGTGAAAGTGCTGTTTTATGGTTATTGCATTCACAATTTGAATTTCTTATTTTCTTATTTCACATGCCAGAAGTTTATGCCCTTTAGCTACATAAACTTATTTTATTGTTTTGTTCCAGTTCGCTCTATAATTGAGTATATTGTGATGTTCTAATCACTGTGAGAGGAAAAATGTGTGGGGTTAAAAATAATGTTTGTCTGTTTCTTAGCCATGGGATTTGATTTATTATTTACAAACATTTCACTGATGAATTTTAAGCACAGATAATTTGAGTATAGCTTCTTTCTGAACAATGAATATACCTACTGAGCTCATAAACGTATTTGAAATATTTCCTTATACACCTATTCTTGAGTGAAACGAAAGAATGAGAGTAGTTTTTGTTAATTTATATCAACATTCAACATCACCACAAGGTAATAGTGATTGTACATTATTATCGTATATTTATATTAAACATAACATGCACAAATTCAAAATCAAAATTATTATGAAATATTCCGTACTCTGTCACATCTTAACGTAACGTAATTCTAAACACAAATCATTAATTACGCGTCGTGTAGATCGAAACAAAGGCAGGCGTATCAGTAACACACGATATCTCTTTGGCATTTCTCTTCTCGCGAAAGTACTTAGGAGTAAAGTTTCAACTTTGAAGCTCAAGTTAGCTCCGAAGCGCTATTTCCGTGCTAATTAACGAGCAGCATCCACTACAAGACTGCATTGTAGCCCGGTTTGTGAATTAACTAAGGACTCCAGTGTCTACTGACGTTGAAGCCAATATAGATCTTTCGTTGTTACTTCTTATTGTAACCTCATTTTGATGGATATGAACGTCGACTTAATATTGTTATGTTGCTTCTTTGTGTGAACTGTTTAGTATTTGAGTTATAACAAAATAACTGTTTTCCAAATTGGAATGGAAAGGTAGTGTAAAGCTTCCTTTAGTTTAGACGAATAATAATAACAACTAGTAGGTACGCTTAGCTTTGCAATCCGTAAAAACCTTGTGGAAGAATGGTGCATTAGAAGAAATAGAAAAATTCTTAAAAAGACTACGAGAAATAGGTGATATTATGCAAAATATAAAAGTAAAGCTCAGACATGTTAGTAACGATATAATTATAACACAACAGAAAATCGATTTTTCCATTTCTATTGTACACCTTGACGCTAGCGGTACATATCTACATTTCGATTGCGAAAGATTTAACTTACAAGCCAATTTCGTATCGTGCTTCTATCTGGAGTGCGAAGTTTGGAAACTTCTGAGTCATTAACTTCTCTTAAGTCCGTTACTTTACTTGATACCCGAGTACAGAAAATGTAGACTCGTAGAGAATGAGCACTGTGGATGGTAATGTAAAGTTTAAAGGTGTTGTTTCGTCAAATTCATTGGAGAAAGCGTTGCTAGGTATCTTGTGTTCAGACATACTTGAACAAATGAACGAATGAAAGGTGTGAACACGTTTTTAATTAATGATATTTAGTAGACGAAGTTCATTATATGTGATGTTTTATCGAGATATGCTATCAATATATGTTATAGATACAGAGAAAACTATTACTAATTTAGAAATTATGTTAAAAAAAGGAAAACGAAAGATATTACATATCAGGGTTTATAACCTTTGATTTAATTAAGGAAAGTTGAAAATCTCGTAAACACAATAAACAGGGATGAAGTTTTGTTTCACATTCAAATGCGTAAGATAGAATTGCCTTGGCAACGGATACAATACAAATAATATTCATAAAACGTCACGGATAAACAGCGCAATGTTAATTCCTTGGGGAGTCCATATTGGTTTTAAGCTTATTAGATTCACGGTAGGTACTATAAGCAATATATTCTGTAAAATATTCTTCGTTTTATTTGATTCACAATAATTAATGTCTCTTAATACATTTGGTAAGAGTAGATTAGATTAGAGAAGAAGAGTAGATTTAATGCATATTTATTAACATCTAACAATGTTATGTCAAACGAACCTTGTTAATTTGTCGCCAATAGTAATACTCGTATAATTGTTTATGAACTCAGCGCAAATAGTAAAGTGAACCAAACAACCCAGTGGTTTACAATGTTCGAATTAGTTTGATTTGGACCGAAAATACACTCTCTAAAATGAACAGTCAATTTTACCTTATCTCTCATAGTTTTCGTTCAAACCATTCAAAAGTAGATTGAAGTAAGTTTAGTTCTTTTAAATTTCGGGAAGAAAGCAATTTTGTTCGAGATAAACATGTTTATTCGGGGTTGAGATCTTAGAGCTCTTTCTGCTATTCTCTTGGCCCTCAGGTAATCCTGCTTTCGGTCAAAGAATTAAGCCGTGTTTATTTAAGTACGGTCAATTCTTTGAAACGAAATGTATCAGATGAATCAATATAGTAAAAGTGGGCAGAGCTTTATATATCTAGGACTTTTCAGAAATCTTTGATAAAAGATTTGTGACGCACGGGAAGGTTTGAAGCTAAAAGAGATATTAGATAGCTATAATTATGATAACCAAGTTCCTTACCCTATATTTTAGGGTTTTTGTTAAATTTGCTTATTCAGGCTAATCTTTATGCCACGTGTATTGAACCGACCCGTTTTTCTGTATTATATTTAAGAAACATAGTTCCGGTATTTCATTTATAACTTAGTTTGTAGGAACCCAGCGTTCCAAGCCAGAGGTCGTGGGTTCGATTCCCACCCAAGGCAAATATTTATGAGTTGAACATTGATGTTTGCTCTGGGTCTGGGTTTTAATTTTTGGTTTTCATACCACAAACGAAAAGCTTAGTATGGGATCAAATTGTGCCGTGGTTGAGAAAATATCCTGCTTTATTTATTTATTTATTAATCTGAATAAGATATCGCTTCATAATTCAGGAAAAGGTTAGTCAACGAATTAATTAAGCAAGTTATCGTAGCATATAGCATAATCATAAGGACTATCGCTAATTACAACCGGTCATTCATGGACGATGGAGTAAGGACGCCAGTCTGGAACGAGTAATTTGACGGAAACAAAGCCAATTACGTAGTTTCGTTTCATTTGTTGAGTTCAACAAATTCGCTTTGTCCTTCACGGGTGGCGGCGGTTTTTTCAACGTCGATCTCATTTATCACCATATCCATGAGTTGAAAAAGATACGGGATAGAGTACGATACATGTGAAAGCTCTTTGTGAATTATGTCGCACTTAATGCGGAGTGAATTCTCCCGGCAAATGATTAATACGATTATTAATGTTATTATCTTGGAAATGATTGTCAACTTTTTGTAATTAACACGCATTTGTTATATTACTGCTACGTATTCGTTGAAAATGGATCTCTTGTAATGTCTATTTTTAAAATGTATTAATTAATAATTACTATACTATAATGTACCGAGAAATGAAAGTTTCATGCAATCTTTCGAAAATGCGACTTTTTATTTTTATAAACAGTTATCAAGATCATATTATTACTTTTAATATATTAAGAAACTACGTACGTACATATTGAAAATCCTTTTTTTCTATACTGTTATCGTTATTGCAAAAAACAAGAACACTTTTGATCCGACCTCGATGAAAACTAAAAATAGTTTGGAAAATCCAAAAGTGCACGCCTCATAATCTCATCCTTTACAATAAAATTGATTATTTATAAAGAGTACGTGACTATAAATATAAAAAAGAAATAAAATAAAACATTTGGAAAAGTTAAGAAAGCGGTACCGTAATAATTGAGCTATTTTTCTTGTGGCCTCACCTAGATGTGAAACTGCGCAGGTTTAAGGGACTGACTACCAACTTATTTTTTTAAACCTTGGCTTATAGTATAAAGAATCGAGTTTATAATGGTGAATTTTGAGTACACTATAAAAAAAAAGTCGATATTTTTTTTGTTTATTTAATAACAATTAAACCACATCGAATCAGACCCTGAAAAATGAAAGGGTTCTATTCCTGAGCATACTCAAGCGTAAGAGAAAAAAAAAGACTCGATTAGTAAAGTATTTCGGTCGCTATCGTGTTAACAAGAAAATCCTCCGCACATACAGACACACGGACGTCCAAGACAGAACTTTTTTAAACTGTTTTTTAACTAGTTTAAATAACAAAAATGACATCAAAAATATCATGAATGTTAAAAATAGTGTTTTTTCTTAATATGTGTGTGTATGTATTATCTTACAAGTGCAATGTATGATACATAAAGACATTTTAAGTTTGAAAAATCAGATGTTTTGCGCGAAGTGACAGTAGTACCCACCTCAACGCTTCGCTTATGAGGCGTGCAAAATCAGTGTATAAACGTAGAAAGCTTAATATTTGCACGTTACGAAAATTGGTCAGCGAAACAACTACAGAAATAGTTTGTGAAAATATGTGCCCCGTGCAGTGAAAATGTATTAGGATTTCCACCAAGAATGTGCGAGGATGGGTAGCGAGGAATGTTTTTAAAGAACTAATCATATAAGCAAAAGCACCCTTATTATGACTTAAATTACATCACTGCCAAGTATAATATTATAAAATTCGTACTGTGATTTTCCCTTGAAAGATTAACAAACATCCATCTTGTCAAACGTTCGTATTTATAACTAGATTTCCGCCCGCGGCTTCGCCCGCGTTTGCAAAGGAAAACCCGCATAGTTCCCGTTCCCGTGGGATTTCCGGGATAAAAACTATCCTATGTGTTAATCCAAGTTACCCTCTATATGTGTGCTAAATTTCATTGTAATCGGTTCAGTAGTTTTTACGTGAAAGATTAACAAACATCCATACATCCATACATTCATACAAACTTTCGCATTTATAATATTAGTAGGATGTAGAACGAGCTTTGAATGTATGTATTATATAAAAACGTTGATGATGATGAAGGTTTACACTCAACACTAAAATCATCGAGTAGGTATTAAAGCCTAAATCCATAATACGTTAACTAAAAGCATAATACAGTTAGAAGCTAGTCGCATAAAAGTAACTCCACTAACAAATTCGAATGAAACTCGATCCAGTAATGAACTGCTTAAGATAAAATGTTTATGCAGCCGAACACTGAACGCTGCATCTTGAAGGCTCAACATTTTAGCATCTCCTCGAGCTCACAGAATGCTCTGTCAGTGTTTGCTACGACATTACTTGATTAATTGCCGTCGACGTTTCGCCCCCTTCTGATTGATTACATTGTAATCTTGTTTGTGACTTGACTGATGTTCCAGTATTGTGTCAGAGTCGTGTTTCTCATATTTTTTCGAGACGCTTATTAGTGCTGAAAATATTTTGTACGATTAATAAATTCTTTTTAATATTTTTCGTTTCCTTTTCAAGCACAAAGGTTGTCAGTTTGAACGTAAGTGAATTAAGGTATGAAAATGTTAGATGGAGGGATTAGGTTAAAAATGTCAAACATATTTTAGATGTACAAATTTTCCCGTGTTTCTTTACATAAAAAAATATTATCAATAAAAAAATATTAAATACATCTCGAAAGAAGACTATTACCTATAACCTAAGAATAACCTACTACCCTTATACCTTATTATCAATAAGCGACGACGACAGCGGGGTGTCGCATTATTATTTTTGTAAAACATTCTATTCATTTTTTTTGTTCATTCGTTCACTATAAAAAAGTTTATAGATGTATTAGAAGAAGATAATTTAGTAGGTACAATTTGAATATAATAAACGTTCGCAAAACTACTAATACAGTTGCAAACTCGTGGTTTTAACTGCTAACTGGTTCTACAACATTGATGACAAGTGAGAACTAGCAACTTTAAAGCCTGATTCACATGATCGTAAATCTAACAAAGACATATTAATCCTTCGCAGTGAGCTTGTTGAGCAAGCAGACTTGATTTATTCCATCTCAATATTCACACAGTCAATCAAGAACTAAATTATTTAATTGTATACAAGATGTATATTGTATGTATCAATATTTGTATTAGTAAAGATACAATACTGTATCATCCAATCAAATGAATGTGAGACTTAAACTCAAACATTCATTTATTCAATTAGGCTACTATTTAGTAGCACTTTCGAATCGTCATTACATAAGTATTTTAACATTTACCACCGATTCGGAAAGCAGTATCTATGCAGAAGAATCGGCAAGAAACTCCATAGTTGCTCTTTTAAAATCATGTCAATATTACATAATATTATGTAACTTATATCTAACTACATCTAACTACAACTGCAACTATGCACTATAAAATACACACAAATTATTATTAGTCTTAGTTCGTATTATGGGCATTGATATCATCACTACATAGTTTATAAAAAAGTCGCTTTCTCTGTCCCTATAGCCCTATGTCCCTATGTCCCTTTGTATGCTTAAATCTTTGAAACTACGCAACGGATTTTGATGCGGTTTCTTTTAATAGATAGAGTGATTCAAGAGGAAGGTTTATATGTATAATAACATCCATTAAATAGTGGAAAAGTACTGTTATTTTTGAGGTTTCTAATGTGATGTCGTAAATAATTACATTTTTTCCGCTTACATTGCAAACGCTGGCTGAACCCTACGAGTTTCATCAAAATAATGTACTAAGTATTGTACACATTGAAAAGGTCTACAGAAAAGTCCATGATGGTATATGTATCTCTATATATACATATATATATATGGATAACCCACAATAACTTTTTTTTTGTCATTTACTTTTTACGACAAATAATGGCTAATATTCGAAGCGATTTTAACCAATACAGCATTAATCCTTAACCAATTAAATACCTTGAATACATTGTTCATTTAATATAGATCTTTTTAAGTGAATATTTTCGCCATTGCACCCGTGCGAAGCCGGGGCGGGTCGCTAGATGATAATAATTTAAAACACAGATATAATATGGTGACGCAAAAACAAATTAATGATAATCGTACATTCAAATGCATGAGCTATTCATAGCTTAAATTTACAAACAAATCCTATTACTATTTAGTAATAATTATTATCTCTACTGGGCCGTTTTAATTCAAATAAGTTATGTTGTATTTGTACGTTTTGTCACAAATAATTATATAGTACTATGTTTTGTGTAGAAAATGATAGTTATCGACGTTCAACAGTACATATTTATTTTTAACCACGATGAAAATTCGACGTTTTATGTGCCCGTGCACTTTTACATGTAACTTCAGCTACAGTTACAGTTAGCTTCAATTACGGACTAATTCAGGTGACACTAATACAGATAATACAAAATAGATAGGTAAAGCTACTCCATTCTTCACTGATTACTCACTTAACCGATCGCTCGACCTACAATCGGATATGACAAAGGATTACGGCTTATTCGAAGCTATATGAAATGAATAACGGAAAAATAGAATTTATGAACATCGGGACAATTGAAATGAGCGTATAAACTAGGACAAGCCTACAGTCCGCGGTAGATTGATTGTGTAGGCTGTAGAAGCGCCCTGACAGATAACATGCCCTCAAATAAATCAAAGCGTCAGTTGCAGGAACATCTTTATTATCTGTGGGAAAGGATATTGATGGAGTTCGCGCTTTTTTAATAAATACAGATTATGCATGCGGTTAATTAGCAGTTTCCGTCGAGTGTTGTCGTAGACGAGGGTTGCCAGATTTTTCCCCGTTTTCGTAATTAAATAATAATTTGTTTTAAATGATTAGTAAAAAATACAATGTATTTTGGATTAATTTTAATGAAAATCATACCGTTTGCAATAAAATATTTCCTAGAAAAATAGCGTCACATTATTTTCCGGAGAAATATTATAAAACTATTATTTTATAGCATAAACTTAGTTTTTTTAAATACAAAAAAATATGATACAGTACATACAATAAAAATTTATGAAAATAGGTAAATTTAATCAATTTACATAAATAATCGATAGGTATATTCCGTAATTAGCTTCATCACATAAATTACTATCCATAAAATTCATAAAAATTCAGTCCCAATTTTGCTAACAGCGTGGGTCACTAATTGGTGGGAAGTTTAATAATTTCGAAGCGTATTGGAAATGGACGCTCAATTTGTCTGAACAAATCACTCAGATATTTAATTCAGTGTAAATTCGACAAGATAAGATGAGGTCAGAGGAGAATACTCTATTATTTGATACGGGTCTGACAGCGCAGGAAGTTTGGCCAGGAAGAAAAGTTCTTTGAGATTGTATCGTTGTAGTTCTGTGGAAAGGATAGCAATCAAAAAGAGCTAAATGTAAGTGTTTCCATCTATCAATGTGACTACATTTACATACAATGTGGGAAGTTGTGTTGTTTATTCTTGCATGTTATTTCAAATGTATTATTTTGTAGGTAAAGTGGAATGAAAATGTTAAGTATAGAGTTCTAGCTTGTTTATTATTCGTGTATGCTTATTTATTCATATACATGACATCTTTTTTAGATTTTTAACGTGTATCGAATTGATTATCAATAAAAATAGTATTTCAACATCTGTTGAACAATGTTGGTTGACTTAAAACATACTCCGAGACTACTCCGAAAGTTAAAATCTTTTATCAGAAGTCCCTGAAATCACACTAAATAAGTACCAATTGCATCTTATTGACACTCGTAAAAACACGAGACATTTTAAAGTCTAAAACGGTTCCATTCCCTTTAACTTCCACTCGAAAGTTAATTATCTGCGCCTTTTTCCTTATCTTCCACAATGCAATCCTACTTTTGTGAAGGAGTCACACAAAGCAAATTGCTAATACCCAATAGCTCTAAAAAGGGCGGTGAATAGGCCATTTCCTGAAGGAGCTTTATCTTTTACTCTCCGCGTGACGGATACACTCGGTGCTTAGAGAAATAGCTGTGATATGTCACGATATTTTTTACTAAGGGACATCTTTTAGTGTTCATAAATTCTTCCCACGTTCTCGAATCAATATTCATTGAACTTGAGTGGTATGAATTGGCACAATCATGTAAAACTTATTTGGAATGAATTTGTTAACTATTACGTCATAGAATTTTCGAATAGAAGCAATTTAAAGTAACTTCACAATCAATAAACATTACATTGTTGGAATCAAAGCACGTTTGTATGTTAAAAACTCCCAAGACAATAATCTAATGAAATCTTTGAGAGTTGTTTCTTGTAAATATTAAATGACGAAAAATTAATACGTCGAGGAAATCTGTGTATTTACATTTAACAATTTTAAGTCGAAAGTTAAAGAAATAAAGTGTATTTTATAATGTAAAGCATACGTCGCTTAAAGCCTGGAGTGAAGTCGTCTTCACACACTCCTCGGAGAATTCACGCGCCCTTAAAAAGGGTCGGACAATGGAATGGTTTTACGCTAGTCTAAGTCTCCTAAGGGTAAACATATATTCTATATTTATATGAAAATCTTATAAAAGTTCGCAACTTTACGTGTGCCCCGCGACTGATATTTTTGCCAAGGGAACACGAGTGCAAACGAGCGTAAAAAATTCAAAATACGCAGTAAATATTTCATTAGTCTCTGTAGGATCGAAAGTTGGGACAACTTATACGATGTTTTGCCATATTCCTATTTATGTCTTAACAAACTCCTTTTGTTTCGATTTGTTTGTATCTTAATGTAATAATATTTTAGTACTGTTATACGTTATTAAGTTTGGGAAATTAATGTTGTTATCAGTAGTTATTTATTTATAAGCAACAAATATTTTTTTGTATAATGTTTGAGAAGAGAAAGACACAAAAAACAGATTCTAAAAAGCGGTATTGAAGATGCTTATGGGATACTGAAAGTATAATGAACGTGTGTGCGTTACTTAACGCACCGAATATTTCATCACAGTTTCTCCACTTTTCAAAATAGCGAACTATTCTTTAGAATTGACGCTATCGATACTTTCGGGAGACGCAGCATAGTTTTAGAAATCGTTCATTCCATATTCCGCTTCATGGCTGCATATTTCTGGATAGGATATTCAAAACGAATGACGGACTCCTGTTATTGCCTTTTGAAATAGGAATATGTAGTGTGTGAATTTTAAAAAGTCTTTATAATAGTAAAACGTCACTGGATATCGGCCTAGTTTTACATTTTCAAACCATTTTGTTTCTTGTAATACTGAAAACGTAGTTTTAGATGCAGCGGTCTAATGAAAATCGATGCTACCGAGACTACAAAATGATTGTGTGTAATGAAATTATTCCTTGCCTATTATGTGGCCTATATCTATACATTGTCTATACATTAGTTCTGTTTTGTACATTATATTTTGTATTATAGTCTATCCGTAATATTAACATATCCTATTTTGTTTAAACAGAAATAGAATATGTAAGAAAAGAAAAAAATATTATGTAGATAAATAGGTTAGCTATGTGCCGCATGATATTGGAATTTGGAATAAGTCTTTGTTAATTTTTTTAAATAAATGAAATTTTTAACGGTATGTATTAGAAGAGTTCTGCGCAAACATTCATAAATAAATCACGTATCTTTGTAATCCGCATCGAGGCATCGAGAAAAGCGCTGGCATTTCGCGCAGCCGTGTGGCCATTGGATTTTATTCATGATGGATCAAAATTCATATGTGATTCCGTTTGAAATTTGATAAAGATTTACAATGCTAATAAGTATTTTAAACGCAAAACTTTGTAATCAATACCCCATTTCCCCATTAGCAAACTATTTGTCACAAAATGTAAAGGAAACTCCCGCTCGCCAATAAAATTGCATTACAGTTTCATTTGAAACAGAACAACGATTTCCTTGCAACACAATGCGCTAACAAGGTCCAATACTTTGTCAAGTTTACAGCGACAATAACTCGGAGTTTATAATTTCCAGAATTTGTGTATTCAAAGCGCAGTTGTCGCAAACATTTTGTCATATTGGTCGAATAAAAGTCTACGCGGTATTCAAATCACGTTTGCGATAAGGGCCACCGCCTCTGCCTGGCTTACAGTGACTTCAGTATATTGTAGTCACTCGCAGTTATCCGGTTGCAGGGGTGCCACAACTTAGGTATTCACATCATGCTTACAAACTTCCCGCATCACGTTTCCAGCGCCAGAGGTTATTTGCATCCCACCTTTACATTTTCTTACTACTTGATCTCACGTCATTTTAATGTCGCGAAATATAACGTTTTTTTGTTGTAAGAATATGAATTATTTGGTTGACATAACAATGTTACTTGTAAGGGAATTCTAAATATTTGTTTCTTTTGTAGATTTTGTTTACGCTTGTCTTTTATTTTTGTACATTAATATGTGAGGTTTTATTATTTATTTTTTTACAAGAGACATTTGGGTAAATGTACAGGTCTTTGCTTCTTTGTCTAATAAAATGAATCATTGTATGATATACGAGTATCAAGGAAATATATCAGGACAGAACGCGAGTTCCATTCTTGTACACCTGTTTATTCATTTAATTGAAAGCACTCTCATTAATTGTTTAAAATTATTTGCGCAGTTTTAAACACCATCTAAACTTTTATAATATTATGAATGCTAAAATATATTGCACGCCTCATAAGCGAAGCGTTGAGGTGGGTACTACTGTCACTTCGCGCAAAACATCTGATTTTTCAAACTTAAAATGTCTTTATGTATCATACATTGCACTTGTAAGATAATACATACACACACATATTAAGAAAAAAACACTATTTTTAACATTCATGATATTTTTGTTGTCATTTTTGTTATTTAAACTAGTTAAAAAACAGTTTAAAAAAGTTCTGTCTTGGACGTCCGTGTGTCTGTATGTGCGGAGGATTATCTTGTTAACACGATAGCGACCGAAATACTTTACTAATCGAGTCTTTTTTTTTCTCTTACGCTTGAGTATGCTCAGGAATAGAACCCTTTCATTTTTCAGGGTCTGATTCGATGTGGTTTAATTGTTATTAAATAAACAAAAAAAATATCGACTGTTCTCCATAATTTTAGTATATTTATATATATTCTTTATTTTTTTTTTTATATTTATAGTGTACTCAAAATTCACCATTATAAACTCGATTCTTTATACTATAAGCCAAGGTTTAAAAAAATAAGTTGGTAGTCAGTCCCTTAAACCTGCGCAGTTCTGTGCAGCATCTAGGTGGGGCCACAAGAAAAATAGCTCAATTATTACGGTACCGCTCGCTGTCTTTACTTTTCCAACTGTTTTATTTTATTTCTTTTTTATATTTATAGTATAATCTTTATAAATAATCAATTTTATTGTAAAGGATGAGATTATGAGGCGTGCACTTTTGGATTTTCCTAACTATTTTTTGTCTTGCTTTCACGTTGCAACGGAGGGATTTGATTGTTTGGATTTTGTGTTTAGAGATGAAAAGGCAGAGATTATTTGAGGAGTAGAAAGTGATATAGGTTAATCGCTAGTGGGAAAATTTCTATGCAGACGAAGCCGCGGGCAAGAGTTAGTTAAAGCTATGACAATGAATGTTTCTATAGAAATAAATATAAAAATTTTCTTGAATTTAGTAGTGAAAAGAGAAACGATAATAATATTTCGTAAGCAATTATGCGGGTTCTACCCTACTATTGCAGAGATGGTCGTTGGAAAACTCATAAATTTTGATAGACCTCCAAATTTATTTGATATGCGGTACCGATAAAGATGTGACAAACTTTACACCTTAAAAATATTCGTTTTATCAAACAAATGAAGAACAAATTCTGCTTAAAATATTATTTTCTAGCTTAGAAAGACCAGATAAATTTAAAAACTTATTTAGCTTTTTTCTTTCTACACTACTACTAACCTAAATTAAAATTAATAAGTGGTCTTTGAGATATTAAACACTATAGCGCTATCTATATATTGGGTATTTATTTATATTAATATTCACGTACTTCAGTAATTACAAAGCCTGTGGATAGTCCGATGCACAACAGTTATAATGGCCGATGATGGCTAATCAATTATCATACGAAGGGAATTTGGCATGTTATTATTAATCATCGCAGATATCTGCCGCTGCGATATTTATAGTGTTATTACAAATTATATATTATTATGAACACATATTATTAACTAGCTTCCGCCCGCGACTCCGTCCGCGCGGAAAAATTAAGAAAAATTACGATTTATTTTTTTTCTACTTATTTTTCCGGGATAAAAAGTATCCTATTTTATGCCTAGGATAATAAGGTATAATTATACCAAGTTTCATCGAAATCGAACCGTTAGTTTTCACGTGATGCCTGAACATACAGACAGACAGACAGACAGACAGACAGACAGACAAAAAATTTTTTAATCACATATTTGGGCTTGGTATCGATACAGTAACACCCCCTGCTATTTATTTTTTCAATATTTTCAATGTACAGAATTGACCCTTCTACAGATTTATTATATGTATAGATAATACTTTAATAATTAATTTCTTTTTAATATTAGTTCTAGACTTATGCTAGTAATAAACCTATCCACATTAAGACCTACCTTGCCAATCTTGGGATAAAAAATTGGCAAAAAGTTGAATATTTAGGAAATTATTTTAGGTCATTTCTGTTTGTTGCAGGGAGCCGCTGCATGCGGGTTCGCAGGATCTTAAAGTCCACCTACGTCCAGCTACGTCATA
Source organism: Colias croceus (assembly GCF_905220415.1). NCBI lineage: Eukaryota > Metazoa > Arthropoda > Insecta > Lepidoptera > Pieridae > Colias > Colias croceus. The sequence goes on from NC_059547.1 coordinate 4,794,604, forward strand.
CAACGGCAGCAACGACGACAACTTCTTCTTCCATATTGCACATAACTAAACACAAGAAACTATTAACAAAAGATATTCGATCAAAAAGCTACAACCAAATTCATTTGAGAGCTATGGCATCATAGTGCCATAGAATTTATTGCACAGACTAGCCAAATAATTATCTTTTCCTCATTTTGCGTCAGTGAGAGTTTATTAAGTAAATAGTTACTTTGTCAAAGAAGTCGCCTATTTTATCATGTGTCTCTTTTAGGTTAGACGAAATTGAATTTCTCTGAAGCCTTAAATAATGAATTCTGTAACAGTTACTTTTCCACTCAGCCCACTACAAAAGCCAATCATGTGATTGGAATGTGGGCAGGAGCCATCGGGAGCAAACAGAAACTATTACGATACGAAAGGTGTACCTAACAGAACATTAATTAAAATGTCAATCAAGCCCAAACTCTGCAATGGCCGCTTTGAAACATCGATTTTCGTCGGTATTCCTGAGCCTGATAGTGGATGAGCATATGTGCATAGAGTAACTGATTTTAGTTGCATAATAGATTGCTTGCCATTAATTGTGCACGTGTTCTAATGAGGCTCTGTTGGTTATAAGACGGAGCCCGAATGTAAACGGTGGGTAACGTATGGTATTAGTAACATTTAGGATTAGGATGGGAAGATTTTCCTTTAGTTCAAAGATTTTTTTGCACGTGAACGTTTGTTGGTTTAAAGACGTAACTTTAATGCAAGGAAAGTAAAGTAGATTTCGTTTCAGTAACGTTTATTTGGATTATGGTGGGATGATAAATGATGACCCATTATAAGAAATGTTGAAGGTATATTTATTTATATTATTATACTTGTATAATTATTTATAACTAGTTTCTGATCACATAGATTAATAAATTATTTAACACTTTTCAATTATCTAACACTTGCTGCGCCTCTCAACCTGTCCTATATTAATTTGAGGAAAAAAAAACTAGGAGTTCATAAACGTTTTAGCACGCAAGGGCAGCTCAAGAAAACAAGCCGAAAAAGGGAATATTTTTCCACATTTTATAACATTTTTTGTTGCTATGCCACCCCTATTGGTCATGGTAAGCACGTTCAACAAGCAAACAAACATAACTTTTAACTTTAATATATTATTTTTAAATTTAACAATGCGGATAAATGAAATAGTTAAATGAACTCTACCATATTATATTATGATGGTATTTAAGGTTTTTCTTAATTCGATATTTAACATTTTGTATATTTTACAAAACAAAATAATATTCTCGACTTACGAATAATTCAATTCAATCTGTACTATAGGTACTTACCTAAAGTTATTATACACACACTCTATGTATCTATTAGAATAATTAATTTCATACTCATAACATTTGCGCCAAAGCAACTGCTGAATGAAAACTAGACGTATTCGTAGCATAAGTTTCCCAAGTCTTAAATATTCAACTCGCGAGTTTCGCAACTTTATACCGAATGCAACAAAGAAAATCGATGATATATTGAAACTGAGTTACGATATCACGCTGTACTTCTTGTTTGTTCAATTACCTATACATTGTGAATTTTTATTTGTTGAGATATAATATAAGTTGATTCTGAATAGTTATAATAACATTGTTGAAACATTAATTTACTATTTGAGGTTCAAATTTCATTAACATCAAATAATAATATATGACTATTAACTTCTACTATTACTACTTCTTCTTCTATTCAAGTTCAGAAGAGATTATATAATATCGTATGCATAATATAATATAAGAAGTAAGTTTGGTAGTGTTTACGACTCGCATTTGCTAACGGGACTTACTTATATTATGACGACTAGTAAGAGACAGGTGGACCGACAGTCCTTAACTGGCACTCAAGGTAAGGGCATTTGACTTTCCACTTCCTGGTTCCAGTTTGCTTTTGGAATATGTAAAATCCAATTTCTTTAACCTGCTTCTTGGGATTTACACCTAACATATTTTATTTTAGGAATAACAATATACCATGTACAGATTACTAATAAGGCTTTCGTTCTTTTGACTTTTCTTTTTTGTTAGTTTGATATGAGTAATGGAAGGATGACTTGGAAGGATGCGGAAAAGAGTATATGCCTCCAACTCCTATAGTCATCGCTGAAACATTCACATATAACTATATTTCCACCGTGATCTCTGAAGTGTGGTAACTATTCCCCGATGCGCGATGGCCAATTCGTGCTGAAGCGTACTCGACTCGCACATTATAAAAGCTTTAGTACTGTTTGATGATTGTTTTCTTTAAGTATACCTACATACCACTAAATTTGCTAGTTTAGACAAGTTCTAATCGAATAGTGCATAGTTTGAGAAACATGTTAGTGAAGCTATTTAACAATGTTCACGGCGTTAATTGAACTTTTACTTTGTACCTACTTATTTAATTAGATACTATATTGTTATTAGGCTTTTTTAATTAAAGTTAAATTTTAATGGATTCTATTTCAATGTGGTGTACATGAAAATAGAGAATTAAAAATTAACATATTGTTATCAACAATATTCCAAGAAAACTATTCTTCGTGCCTGTCTGTATAATCTGTCAAATTTAATCCAGGGGCGATCATCCGTTTTTAGAGGTAGAGAACAACAATCTTCCCTCTTATTTAATTTACCTCTCACAACAACTTCTGTCTTTACCTATGGTTGGATTTAATAGTTTAAAACAATGTTAAAGTTTACGAAAACGTAAGCTTCTATAAACTTTTAAATTATAAACGGGGAATAATAGCAAAAACTGAATTCATGCAAATTTTTATATAAAATAAGTACTTAGAGTTTATACACTTCTTTGTTAGAACTTCACAAAGTAAAATATGTAAATGGAAATTAAGAAAAGTAGCAGATGATTTCACAGTGATGTGCTTAACTTGTCGAATTTTACGAAGGTGATATACGGGTATAAAATAAAACGTGCCTTGAAAGCAAACATTAGCGTTCGGGTGAGGTTTCATTGATACTACAGAGTAAATTTCATTTTATTTTAGTTGATATTTTTTTTATTATACATAGTAGTTAGTTATAAAATAATATTTAAAAAAATTTGGAAAGTTTTGTGCATCTGTACATCGTATATATTATGAAGAATATATTGAATGGAATACAAAGTTAATAAGTACAAATTAGGTACCTACATAGAGGAAAAATGAAACGATGGCTCGATGTGTTCACCCTGCTTGTTCACAGAACCTATTCACAATGTAATATTTATTGCACTTAATATTATTGGATTCAAACGACCGTAACGAAAATTCTTTTCCTTTTTTGTACTTATAACATAAATCTTAATGCAATAAAAACATGGATTAAAGTGAGTTAAAATAAAGAGAAGTACTGGTAGTACCCTCATTCTTAAAATATATCACCTAATGTGATCACATCCTTACATTTTTCGTTGCACGAGGTCAGAATTCATTTCAGAAGTCTTTGCACAAAGTGTGGAAAGCTGACCACATCACTATATAAAGTGTAGATAGTGACTATATATCGCAGGATTTCAGCACTTATCGTTGTTAGCTCTTAGCGGTATACAAAGTTTTCGTATAAATATATTGAAATACACCAGTTTTATTTATATTTTAAATAATGATAAAAAGAAAAACAAAGTTCCACATTAAATTTCTAAGAAGAAAGTTAGTTTTCTAACCCTCAATCAAAAAGTATTCCTTATATTTCCGTGAATACGTAATCAATCAATGAGTAATATTATCTAAAAAAGAGAGAACAAAAATTTATTTCAAGTAATAGTTTGTTGAACTATGTTTTAAATATATATCTTTAATCTATACATATTACAATTAGCTAATAGTATAAACAGTACATTGACTTACTGACTTATGTTCCTGTGTCCCCTAGCTGGGGCAGAGGGCATCCACAGTGCTCCGCCAGGCGTTTCTGTCGAGAGCTTCCCTTTTGATTTCGCTCCAGGTTTTCCCGATTTTCTTGGCTTCGTCTATGACTGTCCGCCGCCAGGTTTGTTTAGGACGACCACGCTTACGCTTTCCTTGGGGGTTCCAGTCTAAGGCTTGCCTTGGAATATGTTCAGTTTCCCTTCGGAGCGTGTGGCCAATCCAGTTCCACTTGCGGCGTTTAATTTGTTGGTCAATCGCGATCTCACCACAGCGTACCCAAAGCTGGTCATTGGATATCGTCTCGGGCCAGTAGATACCGAGGATTTGACGAAGGCAGCGGTTCAGGAAAACCTGGATTTGCGAAGAGATGTTCTTTGTCACCTTCCACGTCTCGCAGGCATACAGCAACACGGTCTTGACATTGGATCGAAATATCTTTAGTTTTATTTTGCGTGTAAGTTTTCGTGATTGCCATATATTTCGGAGCTGTGCAAAGGTTCCTCGGGCCTTCGAAATCCTAGAGGCGACATCTTCTTCTGATCCTCCATTTTCCGACACTACACTTCCGAGGTAAATAAACGAGTGGACGCGTTTAACGGTGTCTGTAGATATCAGTAACGGAGAAGAACTTGTTGTTCCGCATCTCATCTCCTGGGTCTTTTGTGTGTTCACCCTTAAACCTGATTTTGCGGCTTCTTTGCGTAAGTCATCTAGCTTTGCTTGCATATTCGCTCTAGTATGACTGAGAAGGCACAGATCGTCAGCGTAATCTAGGTCCTCAAGTACATTTGATAGTCCCCATTCTATACCTCGACGCGGGCTTGTAGCGCTTCGCATAATGCCATCAAGGACAAGCAGAAAGAGAAGAGGCGAAAGGAGACATCCTTGTCGGACGCCTGCATGTACCATTATATCCTCCGACACTAGTCCTTGGTGGGTGACTCGACACGAATAGTTCTTATAGATCGCTTGAATCATAGAGATTATCTTCCCTGGTACACCAATTTCACGTAGCCGGGACCAAATTGAACTCCATCTTACCGTATCGAAAGCCTTTTCAAAGTCAACAAAGGTTAGGTATATTTCCCTCTGCCATTCGGCTGCTTGTTCAAGAATTATACGGAGTGTGTTAATCTGGTCGGTACAGGATTTGTTAGGGCGGAAGCCAGCTTGTTCCTTCCGGATAAGGGGGTCAACCGATTTGAGCAGTCTATCCAGAATAATCCTACATAAGACTTTGGAGGGTGTCGATAGAAGAGTGATGCCTCTCCAATTACTACACTGACTGCGATCACCTTTCTTCGGTACTGTAATAAGAAGGCCCCTTCTCCAGTCGTCAGGGAGTTCCTCCGTTTCCCAGATCTTCTTCAATAGCGGCGTCATTACATTTACGGCAGTATGTAAGTCAGCTTTCAGCATTTCTGCGGTAATTAGATCAGCACCTGGTGCTTTCCCATTTTTAAGGGAGCAGATAGCTTTTTCAATTTCTTCCTTAGTAGGGGGCTCGATATCGATGTCAATGCTGTGGCATGGCGGTGATGCTGCATCTGGGGAGCAAGGTACAGAGGGCTCAGCAACCACCAAAGCACCATAGATGTCTTGGAAATATTCGTGCCAGCGCTTGAGCTGTCCTTCCGGTGTCATAATTAGGTGTCCGTCTTTACTCTTTAGTGGGTTCTTCTTGCAGTTTTTCTGCTTGCCTCCAGCTAAAGCCTTTGTGGAATTATAAAGTTCTCTTAAGTTACCGGATGCAGCTGCACGTTGTGCCTGGTCTGCTAGTCCGTCTGCCCATGCTCGTCTATCCATGCGTGTACTGCGATATATGAGTTTCCTAATTTGCCGGTACTGTATCTTGAGTTCATTAAGTGTTTCAGTGTTGTCTGTACTAAGAATTCGTAAATTAAGATCTTTCCTGGCACTTATAAGGTCCCAGGTCTTTTGAGACATCCAATCCTCACGTCTTTTCGTTATGTGGCCAAGTACAGAGGCGCTAGTGTCAATGTAGGCTGATTTTATTCGGTTCCACTCGTCGTTTATATCAGCAACATCAAGGTCAAGTCCCGAAAAGCAATTTCGGAGTTCCAATTTAAAGTTGTCACTCATTTCCGGATTTCCTAATTTGTTGCTGTCGTATCGACGGCCTAGTCGAAGAGCCTGTGTACTCCTAGCAACAGCAACTTTTAGTCGCACTTCCGCAACTACTAGGTGGTGGTCACTGTCAATATCAGCACCTCGGCGACTTCGCACGTCTAGCAGTGATGAACGCCATTTAGAACTGATGGTTATATGGTCAATCTGGTTCTTTGTGACCCCATCGGGTGAGTTCCATGTGTATTTGTGATGGTCTCTATGAATAAATAATGTCCCTCCGATTGTTAGATCGTTATTCTGGCAGAATTCCAAAAAGCGTTCTCCATTCTCGTTGCGCACTCCAAGACCGTAATTTCCCATATGTCTTTCACAGCCTTCGTTGTTTATACCAACTTTAGCGTTTAAGTCTCCCATGAGGATGACGATATCTTGTTTTCGGATTTTCTTAATGGTGTGTGCTAGCGAACTGTAGAAGTGATCTTTGTCTTCATCGGGCGCCATATTTGTTGGAGCATAGCACTGCACAACTGATATCTTTCTCACTTTGCTGTTGAAGCGGGCCAGGATTATGCGGTCAGTGACAGGTGTCCAGTCCAGAAGGCTCTTTTTTGCAGAATCGGATAGGAGAAGACCTACTCCGAACTCCCGGGGGCTTTCTTCATTTTCCTTTCCGGAATACAGAAGTGTGAGTCCACGAGGGGTTGTCAGTTCTCCAAACCCGTTCCTTCTTACTTCGCTTAGGCCGAGGATTTGAAGCTTGTAATTGAGCATTTCCTTTTCAACTTGGGCTAAGCGATTGTCGTCGCTTAGGGTTCTAACATTCCAGCAGGCGATTCGTGTCCGGGTTTTCATGCCTAGGGTCGTCGGTATTTGATCTGTCCGGTTTTGCACTGTTTCAGTTTCTTTAATCAGTACATTAATAGAGAGAAATTATATAAACTATCATTACCCAATATATATTTCTGACACCACGAACAGTAAACTTATTCCGGTCCTGCGGGAACATGAAACTTTTTGTTGCAATAAGATTTATTCTTATTCTGTATAAGATTTCAAATAACTTGTTCAATGTTTTCCTATCTTAACTAGAAAGTTCCGAATATTCGCACGTGAACTTTCCACGAGGGTTCCAATTCGAACGAGATAGGAAATGCAATAGATAAGTAGTTTATAATAGCAGTTGGGGGAAATGGCACTCGAACGATAGCACTTTAGAAGTCGCCACACTTTGTTAGTCAATTGCTGAACTAGTTATTTTACGGAATGGCCGCATGTAGATCGTCTGCGAGGTATTATTGAGGTAGTTTAGATCGAAGTGCAATAAGATAAGATCGATTTTGTAATGGCGTGGTAACAGCATTGTTTTTAGGAGACAGGTAGATGGCACTAGAAACTTTTAATGAATAGGAATATTTTCCTTTTAGAATGGTTACGAAAGGTTTGGATATCCGAATGCAAGGTACATTGACGCAAAAAAATTTCAACTTCAAATTACATTTTGATTTTTATTTATATAGTTCTTTATAATTGTATCATTACAATAGCCATAATTATTCACTTCTCTTATAATGCCAAGTATTTCACGTAATATAAATTAATATAAATTTGGTTCAAATGGATAATGGATTAATAAGATAGGTACAGTAAATAAGACTTTAATCCAGACGAGGACCGTACCTATTCTGTCGGGCGGCTTGTTTTAGAGAACTCTCGTATAAATGTGATTATAAGATAGGCTGATGGGGTCACCGGAACAGTCACTAATCGGATGAAACAGAGGATTGAAAATGCTACTCTACGATTTGCCAATTTGGTTGGAGGAAATTGGTACTTAGCAATCTCGAGCCGGCCTGTTCGTTTCCATGTTTTGACGTCGAACCGACGGCTGCGGTAAAAACTAATAAGGTCTATATTTGAGTTTACTAGCCATTAGGTGTATTGATTTTATTACCAGATAAACGTTATTTCGTACTCTAGGTATTCGTCGTCTAGGTCGTATTTATATGATTCGCAATGCAAAATGTATTTCTTATTGCGATACTTACGAAACGTTTACCAATTAATGTACAGATCAGCAAGTACATATTTCATTACTAACTTATAGATAAGCCATTCCATACTAATTTATGTTGTTGAAACATCTTATACTAAACATCGATGTCTTTCAATTTAAGCAATATGCGCATAATATATCCGATACAGAGTGGCTTTCAGTTTTTGGAAGTTTAGAGCCATGTTTTAACATGAAAGCGGAATGGGTCCTGTTATCATGTCGCAATATATTTTAAACTGGATAGCGGAGCTAATCCCGGCTTACAAACTTACTACCGGATAACATTAATTGCAATAATCTGTTACGAGATGAAACAATTATTTTCCTTTAGCATTCTATTATGTACATTGATGGTATTAAAGTTTTGTTATCGAAAATATTAATAAGCTCTTTGATTGTTTTAACGTAATGCTATCTATTAAGGAAAATAATACAGTTTATTTATTTTGAGTTTTGTCTAATTATAATAGGCTATGTTTTTGTTTTTAGTTCAGTATCAGATAAAATATTCTATCATATCTATTCTCACGTTATTCTATCATAATGCCCATTACCTTTGTAGGAATATTGTAGAGCTATATTTAGATTATTGTTTTAGATTTATTAGTGTCGAAACAAATTCATTTACATTTAATAATGTTTACTATTTAGTTCTGAGTAGGAGTGAAATGAGGTTTTTGTTTAATTTCTCAGACTAAATTCATAGACAACATCTACCGCTGTACACATTTTACGCTCGTGTAGGTATTATAACTTGTAGTTTACTTTACCGAATTCAATCTATTCGCAGAATATAATTCAGGTATTTTTACATTTTTTTAATAGGTGTATATTTAAATGTTGGCAAAGTTTGGTGTATTTTTATGATTGCAACACTATCCATCTTATGGACGCTAATAATTATTTACTATATTTGCGTGAGAGAAGAGTACATGTCGTTTGTTAATTTAAACTCATAAATTGCTCAGTTTTTGTAAATACAGCTTAGTTAGGTACATGTATATTTTACATGTTTTATCCCGGGCCAACCCAGTGCAGTAAGTCTACTTATATAAGACTAAACACTATATGTATACGTGTGTATTAAATTACAAATGCACCTTCACTTACCACGTTTTGCGTCAAATTTCGCACGTTACAAAATATGGACAGTGTTTCATTCGATTGGTTCCAGATTTCTCTTAACCGAGTTGTAGATTTCAAACCTTACGGGATTGATATTTGATTGACAATTACTATACTGTTCTCGGGTTCAATTCTTGTGTCGATCAAACTGCTATTTGCGATGTAAACGTTCACCTCGCATACATGAAAGGAGATTTTGTGGAACATTGTAGGTACGTCATATTGCAGGAATATGCCGAGTCACTGAAAAGAATTGACACGGACGAACCTTGTACACAATTACAATTAACGTGATGGTGGTTTATTATGAAAAATGGACGAGTAATGTAACGTCTTTTTCGTGAAAATGATAATTGTATGACACTTTGTTACTTTTCGGGAAGCTATGTATTAGAGATTTTAATTATAAGTATTTAAAAATGTATGTCAAGAAAACTTAGTAGCGGTAATAAAAGTAAATCATTCCCTCCTAAGTCAATCAATATTTCTTAATGTCTATTATATTGTTTCATGGCAGTTAAAAACCCAACCTCCTAAGCAGTCAACCAAGAAGTTCATAATGTATGTATTCTTATACTTAACGTCAAAACAAATATGGACCAAGATAGCGAAAGTTAACTCAATAACATAGTGATCATACGGTAACCGCTGAACTCCAAGTTTTACTATCAAAAAAGTATAGCTATCTCCTCAGATGGTACTGTAAAGATTATTGAATTTCACCAACATAATCCAGCAAACGCCAGATGCGTCCGTCTCTCAGCGTATGATCGGCAATTTCTGTATTTACTCAGCAAGGGCGAACCCGGATAACTGTATATTTATTAAATGGAAAAGAGCCCTTAGTAAGCGCCTTCGAACCTCAGATCCTTTGTTAACCTTTTATCGTTAATTTGCTTCGTATTTGATTAGATAATATAATAAAGATTATTTAACACTGATTGGATTATTCTGAATACAATCTGGCTCGACCTTCTTATAAGAAAATAAGTTAATTTCATTTTTATATAGATATCTGAAATGTAATGAAACCATTACATTTATAAACGCAGACGACCTTATAATAGCCCGAAATAGATTTTCATTACAGCGAAGATATATCTATATGAATTGATACATGAAAAGGAGCGACTATTGATAAATTAAAATTGGATCTCGGTGCTTGTATTCATGCTTATATTCATCGCATATACTTTACTGCAACTCATCTTTCACAACAACAGCCTACGCAAATGCAAAGGCTCAAAACTAATGACCCTTAACTCTAGCACAGTCCTTTTTCCCACACATAGCGTAGGTATAAAAACTTTCCTTTTAACATAGTTGCTAGCATTCATAATATGAAGAAACGATCAAATGCACGGATGATTATGCTCCATTTGCCATACGAGGGTACTTTATCCTCTAGTATAAAAGTTAATGAGCATTACATGGTTTTATTTTAAAACAAGACGTGCCACTTGAGTCGATGAAAAGGTTCACAATCCGTTTTTATACGCAGTTTATTCGAATCGTGCGACAGAATAAAAAGTTCCTAAATTGGAATCACTTGTTTTATTGAAATGGTTAAAATGCTCAATTATTATTCAAGTTTTCTTGCATATTATAAGTCGATTATATGTCTTTAATAATTAAACTATTAAGCTAAGTTGTTAGTGCAGAACAATTAACGCTATGGGATTAACACTGGGAACATTTAATATGCAGTGTATAATGCATAATGTAAACTTAACGCTACACAGATTATCATCCCTTCTTAAGTATTTTTATAAAGGCGTTTGTTATCTTTATATATATGTTTTTACAAGTTCCATTAGCAGTAAACCACATTCACCTTAATTTGGACTGCGTATTCAATCATTAAAATGTTCCTTCGTCAAAAGCGTTTAAGACAGGTTTTCATAACACGGTTTAACTTGCTGACGTAAGCAGAAGTTCAACACAGTAACTTCTAAGGATAACATTTCACGGTGGTGTTAAATTTGTAATTCCACTAAGTGTCCTTTAAGCTCTTGAATAAGGCGGAAGAGCTTTGCCAAAATACTTCAATAGATTGGGCAAATATCACCGGTGTTATTCTTTGTTTAATTAATACATTGTAATAAAATTAATTATTTCTTAGCAAATGTGAATAAACGAATTCATACTACACAAAACATAAAATATGTGTTGAAATAATTATAGTCCATGAAATAACCTAAATATTCATTTCAATTTATAATGGACAATTATCACTTCTGTCTAAGTAATTTGAATAATGGAAACATCGTTACATTATTATTTCGCGGTTGACAAATTCGTTGATAATTTCACTGAAGCCGTTTCGTAGATGGAAATTTAGTAGGACGAAAAATCACATGAGTTATTCAAATGAATATCGTTACGACACGAAACGAAATCGAAAAATGGACTTGGAGTTATTGGAAATATTTCAATTCAGACGGAAACAATATTAGGTGTATGAATAAAATTCTCATACAAATGAGACAAAGGATGGCAGATCCATTACTGGCAATCATTTCTTGACAAATTTAGTGTGCAATTGGAAAATTCGGAACACAAATCGACTAATATAAATTTGCACGTCAATTCGGATTCAATGCGATTTGTATGTACAAGTCAATCGTCATTTGTTTACAAAATCATTGAGTGAATTTCAAAGTTCTTTTTACTGAAACAAATTAGGATATTTGTGAAAATGGCTACATGGCTGGACGTTTGGGACTATTACACTTTCAAACAATTATAGTTTTGGGATAAATTTATAGATAGAATTAGACAGGCCTATCATCTTTATGTTCTTGTGTTATTGTAAAGATACAAAGGTATTTAGTTTAGTATTGGTACTGGAAAATAAAAGCATTTTATTTTTAATTATATCTACACTTAATTTTTATATTATTATCCGCATTATTGTGCAATAACTATACCTCTGTATCAGTTATAAGCCTTTCTCTTCTTAAGTAGACTGAGTTAAATAAATTTTAATAAATATGCAAGGAAATAAGATTGGTTCCAATTTTAAAGCGTCTCTTGACTACGACTGACACTAATACATTGTGGTCCGGGAGCCAGAAGCAGATTTTATGACCAAGTTCCTCTCAAGCGGTAATTAGTAAAATGCATCAAAGTATAATATTATGAAGCCTCGTGAACGTCAGCTGGAGCTCGGTTGGGGGGGTGAGCGGTTGTAGCCTCCCACGCACGTAAGAAAAAAAAGTATATTCATTCATTTCCTCTCAGCTAAAAATTTGTCAAATTGTAGCTAACCCAATATCTCAACGAAAAATAATAATCAGCTGGTTACAGCATGGTGTATTATACGTCAGCTGGTGTCTCGAATATAATGAGACATTAACAAAATCATCGAGGTACGTGGAATTCCATCAACATAGGTCCCCGTAAAAGATAAGTAATAACTTTATTAATTATATAATAACTATTATTTTTTTAATAATTATAGTTAACTAATGTTTTTAGTGGGTTATTTCATATTTGTTACACTTTTAGGTAATTATGTGAATTTGATGATATGATAGTTATTTTTAAATGCAGTTTACAATGTTTGTAAAAACATGTTTACCGATGTGGCTGAATGTACGTAGTACCCCGATCATGCACAACTAACCACCTCCAAGCGTACCTTATTACTGTCTATATTATGCTAGCGTGTGTTGCTTGAATTTTTAAAAATAACGATAATAATTAAAGATACGTCATTCCATCGCAGATGAAAATTTGTGAGCTGATTGTTAATATACTGATGCGATAAATAAAAAAAATCAGCTAGCAATAATTCGAGGAAAACCTAGTCAGTTGATGCATATAAATTGGCAATAGATGCTTCTGTCTAACTCCTATGTAATAACTTTCAAAGTATCAGCTGACGGTTTTTCCACCAAGATACAGCCAGCTGACCTATATATATATCCACAGTTACATATAAGCTATCATCAGGTAAATTTTTGTTTGAGAGGAAATCACGGAAAATAATTTTATTTTTTTCATGTTCGAGACACCAGCTGACGTATAATACACCATGTTGTAACCAGCTGATTATTTTTTTTCGTTGCGATATTGGGTTAGCTACAATTTGACAAATTTTTAGCTGAGAGGAAATGAATGAATGTATTTTTTTTTTCCTACGTGCGCGGGAGGCTACAACCGCTCATCCCCCCAACCGAGCGCCAGCTGACGTTCACGAGGCTTTATAATACTATACTCTGATGCGTCTGACGAATTATCTCTTGAGAGGAAATAATTAACCAAATTTGCACCTGGCTCCCTAACCATTGCAGATTCTCGTCACATACAGCGTTTGGTTCTAACATCACGTTACTGCAGTCGAGATACTTGCAGTTGAAACTTAAAAGAATTCTCTATGACGTAAGTGTAAGCGTAGAGACACGTCCGTCCCACAGTTTTTGGAGCGTGCATTTATGATACAGCGAGCGTAACGTTTCCTTGTTAAACAAAGATGAAGGTAAAAATATTGGTGGCCTTCATTCACCCCTGTTCAGGAAAAAGTGATGTAAACCAGTCACGTACTTTACTATGCTCTGCCACGAAAATTTGATAACTTACTAACAATAAATCAATCGGATCGGTAAAAAAATGTGTAATGTTTTTTCTGGCAACTAATGATTTTGAAACAGTGTATTTATTCTGAGGAATTGTTTTAATTTTCTTTATAAAGAAACAAAAAGCTTAGATCGCGTGACTGCCACAAATTGTGTAGCAAGGTGATTCGTGATCCTTCTGCACTAGAAAAATAATTGCTCTTGTGTTTTTCTGTGCTTCTTTTTATTACACGAATGCAACAGGGTAAATGCAAATCCTGCTTTATAAAATTCATTTTTATAAAGGCTGCCATATTTTTCAGTTATCATGCATATTCTTTGGTGTGAGAGCCTTCGTAGGAAAGCGAAATTTTATTTATCTGCTGTGACGTGAAAGGTTTAGCTACTATTATGTATTCTGTGGTGAAAGTAAGCTGTGAAGTAATTTAATTGTGTCACAACTGCGCTCCTTTTGCTGTTTCCTTTAAGTGGTTTTCTTTACAAAATGATGAGCTACTTTTATGATACCTATCACCAAATATTATCTGCTCTCATTATGAATCAGACTTTTCTTATCATTAATTTCAAATATTCATATTTAATATCTAGTAGTTGTATTTCATTATTAATTAACTATAAAAATATATAAATATATATAGAACCTTATGTTCATAAATTATAATTTTTCCTAAATACAATAAGATAAATCATAGTAGATTATTGCTGTAGTTGTAAAAACACAGACTTACACATTATAATGAGCTTTGGGCTATAATAAAAATCTTAAAAAATGCAAACAAGTTTATTTTAACCGCCACAATTCGCAAATCCAGAAAAATCCACCGGTCTCGCTTTCCCTTCAAAGGAAGGAAATCACCATTTAATATACAAACCAGATTACTTGTCCCGGCGCACGGCGACGGGTGGCTATAAGTTTTTTCAAGAATATTACCCTCTGGCAGAAACTATATAATCCGTACATCCTTCGCAGATGTAATCCTGACATGCAATCTCCGGTGCCATCAATCAGGAAGACGGAGACCACCTATTGTGCGAGCGAGAGGAAGCGACTGTAATTATTCGCGAATGTCAGATCGAAGCGCGGATAATGTACGCACAATTACGCGCGCGTTCGCGTTATTTCATTTGCGTTCAAAATATGAAAGATACTTAACGTTTCAGGAAATTGAGATGAATATATAGACGATGCTGTCAATGTTTTATTGCTTTTTTAGTATAATGGTTATCGGAAAAGCGGATGAAAATTTGTTTGTTTCCCAAAAATGTATCTAACTAACAATTAATATTTGCCTTGTAATCTTACAAACTGGTACTTAGTTTTTATTTAGTATTTGTCATAATTTGTATCCAATATAATATATTGTGCACGTGTATCCTTAATGATTACTAATATTTATATCTGTTGACATTAAACCAATTATTATGTTCCAACTTCTGTGTATGAAGCGTGGATTTATTTTGCTACATGAATTATAACATAACATGTTTTGATTGTAAAAGGTACGATTCCATTTATTTCACTAATTAGGATATTATCCCTAAATATTACTTCAAGCACGAATGATTTACGTGTTTGAAAGGTTCTTTGAAAGGCAATTTTGAGAGTCAATGTCTCTATTGAGTTGCAAATATTATGAAAATATTATAATTTGTTTTCTCATGCGGGTTAAATTAGTTATTCTTAGCTTACTACGTAAACACTTTTGTTTACGCTTCATTGCTTCAATAATAAGCATGACAAAACGTTGGAAGTGTTTTATCAAAGAATTACAAAGAGTTACAATAGCAAACATAGTTTAACTTTAAATTATAATAATTTTTGGTTAATAGCGTGCTGTTATGTTTACTGTAATGTAATTCAAACTTAGTTCTTTTCAGAACAGACAAATATCTGTTCTGTGAATACATATTTTTTTTACATTTACAGCAGTATAGACATAATAAGTACAAGTATTTATTGCTCCCAGTTTAGTTAATAAATATTGGCTTCTTCAACAAAAACAAAGTTTCGAAGTTATATTATTTCCGAGGAACGATAACTTGCTTAGCATTAATACAATAGAGGCGGGACGTAGATAAAACTTTAAATTGGCACGTCAAATAAATTCCCGTCATTCGTAAATACTTTACATAGATTGAATCCAGGGAATTCTCCAGCAGTCGCGGGAGAGCTGTTCCAATATAAGAGAACTGGATCGCTTTTGACGGCTGCGAACCCGATTTCAATTCCACCGTTTCCTTATATCTGTTTAATTTTATATTTAATCAAAATACTGGCTGATATTGACGGCTGGAGCTAGAATGAATGTTGTTATTAGCTTATTGCCTTATAATAAGGTTATCTGTCTCAGGGGATAGCATGATGGTTCAAAGCAGTATTATTTCCAGTATAGGAATGTGATGGCGCTAGACGACCTATGCTAGCTCTGTCATATTCTCACACTAGAAAATATAATACTGCTCGTAGAAATTGTGGTAACTCCTTGGGTTAATTTTGAAACGCACTCAACGTTCATACACAAGAAGATTATATTAATGAGATTAATGATTCTTTTTGTGTTGACGAGATACTTATTACAATTTATGTTTACAGCTACTTTAGTGAAACATTTTCCGAATTAGGCCAATTTCTTGTTAATTGCCCTTCGAAACCGTTACTTAGTGACGTAAAATTGAGAAAGTTATAATTATATTCAGATCTTCAAAATATTGTTAGAATACTGTCGGCTCCGGAACAAATTACAAGTGACAGCAATATTGAGAGGTAAGTGACGAAATTATAGTGAAATTTGTATTTATTTTTACAGTTTTATACTGTCTTCTTTAATTACCTAATTTTAAGATAAATAAATTGGTGCTTTATTTACCTACAGAAGACATTCTTGTAAGTTTTTATATTGGTTGATTTTAAATGAGGTTTAGCTTGTTTTCAGGTTTCAGTCCGTCCATGATCATTTCGTCATAGGGATAACGCTTCTAAAGCTGTGTTCGTACTGACAGGCGGTTTGTAATGTGCCTAGAGCTCGGTACATACCGCCTGGCTGCTTGAAAGTCATCATAAAAGCTTTGTGAGTTCTTTGGGTATTTGCTTGACCTTTGACAAGATGTCACGACCATTCAATAATTAATTGAATTTTTTTTATATGAATGGAGACAAATATTAATTACTATTTATTGCCCTATTTATAACCAGCTTTAATATCAATCCTAAATTATGTGCAATACATATTTTATAGTGTTAAAATAAAATATAAAGTCACGTCTTCCCATAGCATCATTATCAGCTAGAGTTGCGTTTTTGTAACGACGCGGACGCGACGTTCGAATCTCCATATTGTATTTTTGTGGACAAAGATGCTACAGGTGCTACGTAAGTGTGTAGCAGCATTTGTTTAATTTGTTTGTGTGATATTTAGGCCTAAAATATAGAGAACATATTTATTAAAAGGTGTAGTAATAAGTAGCTTATCTTTTGTTCTAATGTTTATTTCAAGATTGTTTCAAATTTGTAAGATTTGTTTAGAAAATACATTACCGTAGCATTTAAATGTAAAACAATCCGTATTCGTCTACATATTATAATCACGCGACAACGAAAGGACAATAGACAAATTCCACAATTCACAAAAGACAACAGAACGTCCCGCTCAAAATAGTAAGCGCTCGAATAATAAAGCAGCCTAATTTAAAGAGCGACAAAGCAAGTTAGTGAAATTCCCCACAACGTAGCATTCGATAGGCGTGATTCGTGTCCGAACCGTGAACACCGGACACGCTACTCTGTAATCTGTCCCCTAGAACCGTGTGCTGCATAAATTAGCTGTAGTTAAAAGCACCCTTTTAATGGAAAGGCCAAATGAATGGGTAACGTCGGTCGACACTAACGCTTTGCGAAATTCGGGTGAAATCGCACTAGTGTAATACTAGGAGCCGGCGCGGTGACCGCAGGCATTTAAAATTGCGCTCTGCTTCGACGCGCCGTTTAATCGACGGGACGTTTGTAACGGAAATCGATGTTCAATTTGACAAACGGAGTATTTATAGTTTGTTCACAATGCAAATCCGCTTTGGTACGTAATGCGGCTAACCAAACGTAAGATCTTGGATCATTAGCATTTGAGCTGATCGCTGACGGTTCCTCTGATTACTGTATTAGTGAGATTGCGCATAAATTTTCAATAATCGAAAAATCTCAATTGCAATGACTTATAACTATGGATAATTGAATCTAATTCGAGGCGAATTTTATGCTATCCTATAATTCAAACCAAATTCTAATTAAAAATTATTAAAAATAAATAAAAAATTCAAGCATAACAAACCAGATATTATACAGTAATATTTAGAATAGCGACTTTTTATTTATTTTTTTAACTTGAGTGCTCTGCGAATCAACTACTCTGGACCCGACAAATGAGGGCTGGGAATTAGATTACTTCTTTTCAACGCGTGAACGAGCAAAATGCGACAAACAAATTTATTCCATAATAGTTTTTGTTAAAGTACACAGTTCCTACATTAATTTCGCCAAATATCTACGCGTTTTATTAAAGGAATTTCATGAAACCTTATCTTTTTCAATCAAACAAACAAAAAGTTAGCGCTTCAACATTAAATTACAAAAAAGGTATCTACTATTTCAATGGCTTTATAAATTCTAAGATAAAAGAATCTCATTTTATATTTCTCAAAGGATCTTGGATTTTGCATTGTATTCAAATTACCAAGGATAATTAACAAAACTTTATAGCATTCATTAAAATTCTCCTTT
Organism: Colias croceus; assembly: GCF_905220415.1. Taxonomy (NCBI): domain Eukaryota; kingdom Metazoa; phylum Arthropoda; class Insecta; order Lepidoptera; family Pieridae; genus Colias; species Colias croceus. The sequence continues at coordinate 4,813,107 of NC_059547.1, forward strand.
TGATCTAAACCCAAAATTTTATTAAGTGTTAACCAACGAACTGGTCTTCTTATAAATGTAGAAATGTATTTTATAGAGCCAGGGTGGATTGAACGCTTAGATACACCATTGAATTCTTTCTCCTTAGACGAAGTTTTAGATTGGAGTCACATTTATGGTTGAAGTATTATTTTGTATGATAATCATAGTGCTCTTCTTATCTTCTGGGCTGGTAAAACAATTTTTAACTAATAATAAACATAAAATATGAAAATATTGATTTGTAAGGAAGTAAAATGTTGAGTGTTGCACTGTTTGCCAATAAGGAAAGTACCTTATAAGAAAATAATCATAGTAGTCATTAGCCGGGTTGCCACAGAGAAGCCTCGCGAAGTCAAAATACTCGATATTATTTTTGTTTAGCACCTCGGTTGTTTAATATTGGGACTACAAGACCTACCTAAGTTCTACCCTAAAAATAGTACCTATTTATTTGTCTAACAGGCTACTAGCCTAAAGGCTTACAAAATATATATATTTAAGCCGCTTAAACAATTTGAAAATAAGAGATAAAATTTCTCAAAACCCCTAATCAATTTTGACGAAGGTACAACAGATTAAACGTAAACATTCAAAACAATTAATTTTGTTCTAAATATAATATCAAGAAAAACACGAGTTCCGTATTATTATTATGCAAAGAGAAGTTAAATAGCGTAACGGAAGGAATTCAGTTTAGAAAGGCGAGGCAATATAGTCCAATTAAAGTTTATTGAAAGTTAAACCACTGAATAGTCGAACAAAGATTTAATTAAAATCTGATATTTAATCTCGTTCGTGTTCTCATTTATTAATTGACGTATCTTGTAACTATCATATTACAATTATTCCACGTATAATATACCTTGCTGTTACTCCTGACGTCACTATAATTAAAATAATAATATCATTCCATTTTTATAACGCAGTTCATAGCTTATTTGTGTACAAAATGCTGCAAAGTTCACCTTTGCGCAGCGTAATTTTTATGAACTTGAAGGCGTGTACATTATCTATATGAAATTCCTAACAAAATATTCATTTTCGTCATACACTTACCTGTAGAAGCTCTACGTACACAGGTATAACGCACAGTCACTTGACCGATATTTTACATCATTTAAACTCTTTTAGGGTCTGTTATTCTTTGTATCGTTTTAAAAAGCATTCAAATTATATATAATTTTAACTCAAACTCTATTTGTAAGCTTAGAGTAAAATTTTATATTATACCTATATGTTTAGTTTGCTGTTTATGCATTCTTTAAATACGTAATATTGTGCTCTTTTTTAAGTGACAAATCTTGCTACAATTGTACTGTCTCATTGGTACTTTTGTAAATTAAAATATCGAATTCATACAATTTAATATAGTAGATACATATTGAATGAAGTGGCTTTTTATTATTATGCTACGAAACTACTACGCAATTGCTACGCAAAAGCTTACACTATGTTGTTTGCTACTGCTTATTTCGTTCCTTTATGATGGTGTTTTTCTTCTTCGTTACGTTTTACTAGGTATACACGTCCTCAATAAAAATTTATTATCATGGCAATAAACTATGCTTTTTATAAATATTTGGGATGAGTACAATAATACTCTGTATGACCATGGCCTATGGTCTATTTGTTCATATTCTTTCAATATGTTACAATATTATGGCGATTGTCTGATTTTACTTGTGTTCTGCTAGTCTTCTTTTTAGTTTTGCATGCACACATACGCTCCAAGTTAATTAGAGGCTAATAATTTCATGGAACATAAGAAAGTGTTATTCCACGTAATGGAAGCAAATGAAACCGTTGCTTTACAATGCTAACAGCTATTTCTAGCATATTTTATCATGTAAAGCGGATTAACCACTCAAAACGGACGGAGACTTAGAGGTTGTCACCTAATTTTTTATGCAGATTGACTTCAGAAAGTTTTCATAGCGGTGGCTGTGAATCGTAACTGATTTTAAACTTGCAGCTACCGCGAGTAATTAATTGTGTTACTTAACGTTCTTTTTCTGTTATTTCAGCTCTGACGAGTTTTTCTTCACGAATTCTATGCGGATTTTAATTTTAATAACTATTTGGAGTGTTTTTAATTAATTTGTCTTGACAATTTCGTATTTTAGATTAATTTAGATTACGATGTTTTGAAGGCGTGTAAAATAAAATTAATAGAAATAAACTTAATATTTTTGTCAAACCTTTTTTTAAAATCTTATACGTATAAATGTATTATAGATATTGTACAGTATTTCAGACAATTAACCTTGACATTATTAATAAAAGTAAATATAATGCTATTTATTCAAAATATCAAACTGTATTTTCAGTTTAATCAGACTTCGGTTACCCAAATATTCAGCAGCGAGTGTATGAAATAATTCAGTATGAAATATTAATAAACGAATATTCCAGTTTCTACTCTGACAAGATATAATACCACTTACGCAACTTCCCGTCAAAACTCTGTATTCCGTAACACACATTAAAGCTTTTTTATCCCATTATTCTTTCATACGGCTCGTATATTTCTTCGGTTTATCCCGAAATGAAGGCGTGTTTACATAACCTGGATGAACCGCTTACCAAATAATGACGGGAAAAGTTCGCCTAAATTCACACAAGGCCGTTTGATTTGACATCCCTAACCGGGGAATTGGAAATGTCTCGAACAAGGGAATGCCTCATACGTTATTCAACGTCTATTTATTGTGACTTGAAAACCGATCTATCTAGAATCTAACAGCCAACTCAATCTAGGCTAATGTAGGTTCGGTTTAAGATTTTTAATGGTACTTAGTTTAATCGATATGTCTATTGATGTACCATAATAGGGGAGAGGGGGGCATAATGGGGACGTTAAGGAAAATACACAGTAACATGATCAACGCAATGTATTTATTAATTAAAATGAATCACAACACTTTGGTTACTTATTAAACTATCATTTGGCATAGAATTTGGTGATGTAAATAATCATATCACGTTATAATTTTAATTTTTTGAAACTATTATGAAAACCCCATCGTGCCCCAGGGTAGGGGCAGAATGGGGTACGTATTTATTTAGCGTCACAATACAAGCACATGTGGATTTCTTCTGTATTGTCGTCATCTACACCAGCACAAGATATATGAGCCCACCGTCCACATAATTGACAAGCCACCCAACCTTCCGAAGACCTTAAGTAGTGTGGTTCCCGTCAAGGCAGTACATGCACATGGTATCCTCGTCGGTATTCTCTTCAGAAGAGTCTTTTTGGGTCTTCTGTTTCTTAGAGTTCTTCTTTAACTTGGGGTAATTTGGATTAGAACATTTCTTCGTTTTCTTAAATTGTTCTCGTTTTTTCTAACATAACGGGATACCCCATCGTACCCCGTAGCCATGTCCCCGTTATGCCCCAATTCTCACATTATTTTAAATAACAAATCAAATAAAATGAGTGAGGGTTAGAGTATTTTTGTTCAAAACATATCAATAAATAACTTATCTGCAATAACAAAGCAAATACATGATAGTAGCAACATAAAAACTTACCATTTTATAAGCGTATTCATAGTCACTCAAAATTACATGAAATTACGTTGAAAATCGTTTTTCCTATTCAAAATCAAACGTGCGCAGCCTTTCGCCGGTCACTTTCAGACTTAACAGAGATACAAATTGGCTACCTATTAGCGAAAACAAAACACATCTAGACCGTATAGTTTTCTGTAAGTGTGGATGGCCCCGTCGTGCCCCGCGTCCCCGTAATGCCCCCCTCTCCCCTACTATGTTTGGAGGCTGTCACCTGTATTAAGGTAAATATTATATAGGGCTAAATAAAGTACTTACTTTCTTATAAATCCCTTTCTAAAAGACAAATTGCTGAGTTATTATCATCTCTTGTAAGCATTTACAAATTTTCGTAAACATAAGTAAAAACATGATTATAAATACGTGTATGTAATTTGACGACCCCTAATTAGTTGCAAAAGGTCTTATTAACTGCGATGTCAGTTCCTGGAATTAATTAATATTGTTTAGCAATACAATGAGGAACGCTGCCCATTCGATATATTTTTAATTGCCTTCTGACTTGTTCATTTCACCGTAACAGTGCGTCGTATTCACGTATTTTATTCGCGAATATTAAACGAATATTTTTTATTCATTCAAGAAATTCTGTGTTCCATATATTATAGCTGAAAGCAAAGTAATTACTTACAGAAACTACTTCAACCGGAGAATATGCATTTAGAATGCAAAAATTAATATCATTGTTGTTTGCACACGTACCGTTCTTGTTTTCGCGTAGTTACTGCATTTGTTTTGGTAATAAGTATGATTCACGAAATTATTCGTTATTGTGCTAGGAATGGTTACAGTTATACATGTTTATAAATCTTTAAATTCAGAGTAACATTTCTTTACAAAGTAGGTAATTAAATACATTTTTGTCTGACTCACCGTCCAATGAGCCCACTATTTGTACGCGATAATAATTATATTGTTTAGTGAACTATTTGAAATAAAAGGAGCCTATTTTATTTCACATAACATCAGCTACTTATTAGTGAAAATCACCTCAAGTTGCTGTCCTAATTTTCATAGTAATTATCATACCATCATAGAAAAAAAGTATATTGCCTATGTTAGGAGTTTAACGACAACATTATTTGAGAAAAATGATAATATTAAGTATGCCTTTAATAAAATAAATTACAGCAAATAACTTATAGATAATAATATTACGTCTTGTCTCGTATACCAGAGGGACAAACATTATTTGTATAATACTATTTCTTTATATTACTTGTCGACAAATAATATTTTCAAGAAAACACCAATATTTCTTGGCTTATTTTCTTGGCTGTTCGTTATCAGATATCTCTTTTTAAAATAAGTCTAAAAAGTTGAAAGATGATGACTTACACAGAACTCATTATGGTTTTAAAATAATGAGTTCTGTGTAAGTCCTTTAAGAGTTAATCCCATCGATGGTAATGTGAGCGATAGAAAATGAAACAGTATATGGCTGGCTCGGTATTGATGTGCCTCCACCGGACCATATCCACTGCACTGAGTGAGCTGCTTCGTGTCAGCAATACTTTCGCGAGGCTCTATTTGAATCCGCCTTATGATGAGCCCGCCAAATAAATAAATATACTTACGCTATTAGGTGGTATCCCAAAAAATTTAAACTAAGAAAACTTAAGGGTAGAGAAAAAAAATCCTCTGGCTCATGTGCATGCAGTTCGTCAAATGAAGTGATTGTTTTTAAGGTTTTTTATTTTAGTTGTATGATAGGGAAGCGCTTGACCACTATCTCGCCTGATGGAGAGCTGAGATGTGGCCTAAGGTAGAACGCACATCTCTAGAAGGTACCTGTTCACTCTTTTCTTGAAGACCTCCATATTGTAGGTACTCGTCGCTGCTTGTTGTTTAACTTGTATCGGTGACAATAATTTAATGAGTTAATCTTATTAAACCAAGTTTTTTCCCTTTATTGAACCATATTTATTATTGTGATTTCTTTAACTATTAGTTAAAATTAATATAACATACAAATAGGAAAATAATAAAGAAACTTCTAGGTATAAAAGCTATTAATTGGTGTTGTCTTGCTAAAAATAACTTTTCCGCGAACTTAAAACTTCTTGTAGGTACCTACCTAATAATTTATTGGTAAACTTTATACTTACCTATTACATTATTTGTATCTGTAAATACTATTGTCTATTAATGAAGGTTGTTTTCTTTTAATCTCCACCTTGGTTTAAATATCTGGCCCGGGGCGAGAATATGTTTTATATATAAAAAAATAAGACAATTACCTATCTAATAATATAAAAAACAAAATCATAATAATATATGGTTATATATCGATGTAAAATAATATTTTTATGTTAAAGTTTATGATAGTACCTTTAACAGAGAATATTATTTTCATTTTACATGCACAAAACATGTCGTTTGAAACATATTCGTAAAACCCGTCCTTTGGCTTACAGGATATATCCACACATAGATGTTAGGAATCGTACAGGAACATTAATTATGTACGACGGTCGAATACTCTGACGTAAATGGATATTTCTAATTAGAAAGTATGCAACAGTAAAACGTAATTAGCTGCTAACTGACTTCCTTTCTCAAATAAAATTATTTAATCTCTCCTATATCAAATAAACATAAATGTCAAGCAAATTACAGCCAATGGAGAATTGATTAAGAAATTAAATACTAAATGAGGCCATTATTAAAAAATCATGGAACATAATTCAATTTTCGCATTTCATTACGAGCATAATAAACAAACAGTGCCGAGAGAATCGTTTTGGATTAAAAATGTCATTCAACAAAATGTTTGCCTTTATAATTGAGTGTGGAAATGAAAAGTGCTTCTGCGTGAATTTTATTCAGCTGTTTTAATATCATTGGACGAATGTTGTTTTTTTTTTTTGTAATTGTTTAGTTAAGCCCAAAAATATTACTCACACAAATACTTACTTATCTGTAGAAAAAATGAATGGTATATAATATGTAGCTCGAGTACATGTACCAAAAAGAAATTCTCCCTGAGGATTAACATTCAAAATGAAGTTGTTTTAAATGAACCTACAAAATCGTGAACAAAAATAACTGATTTCAAGATCGCGGTAAATATAACTTTTTGTCTGATTTCATTTTATATGCAAATAATATTAACAGCTCAAAAGGCTCTCATTTACCAGCGGGTCACCACGAACCCTTAGCTCATTTTTTATGTAGATTGCGTGGAAGAAAAGTTTCAAATATCAGCCGTTGACATTTGAGGATCCTGCAACAAACACTATTGAGATTTCATATTTGGGAACGATGTTTTTGCACAATTGTATTCGTTCTAGAAAATATGGTTTAACATTTGTACATGTTGTATTTGTTTAAGTTTATAGACTGATTTGACTGATTGATTTTTTAAAATCACATGTATCTTTATCACATCTTTATGTTGTATTATAAATATGTAGACTAGAAAAATACCATCTATATAATATCATAAAAATAAGACAAATGATAAGTATTTCTTATTCCGGAACATAACTAGCATATTAAAATTAACTAACACAGAAAACTAAAATTTTATAAAAATCCAAACTAACCACATGTTCCAGAAGAATAATAAATTACTTCGACAAAATCCTCGTGAAAGCTAATTCGGATTTTCATTTTAAAATATACGAGTTGTTCGTTAGCTATTAGCGGGGGCCGACAGTATGCATTACTGGGAGCGAGATTTTGCATTTCCATCTTATTGTTGCCCCTCCCTCGTTTGGATGCAAATATTTTATAGTTCAAGCGCCCAGCCCGCTAGTTTCTTTCACTTGTAATTTGCTTTCGAGATGGTTTGTTTCTAGATTATTCTATTCAGGTTGTTCGCGCCACGAATTATTATTAGTCAGGGGTTTATGGTGAATAAAAAAAATGTCTTTTTAAAAACATTTTGCCTTGAAGAGTGATAGCTGATACACATATTTAGTTGTAGACGATTGTAATAAAAAATAACGTAGTATGGTTCCTAGTTTTCTTTTAAGAAAAATAATTTACTAAGAAAAATTTAGACGGAAGAAAATTTTGTGTGATGTATGTGAGTGTAATTAGCACGGTCCTTGCACGGTCTGAAGGAAATTGTTACTCGTTGAAAAGGTGTAAATTTAAGAAGATTTATTGCCTTTACTTGAGGTTTTGGTCAAACTAAAATAAAACTCTAATGCTTTGGAAGTAAGAAGTTGAACTCAGCTAACACGGCGTTAAAAACAGATATCATAAAAAAACATTTATTATTGTATGAATCAGAATATGAGATGGTTTCATAATTATTTAATGATAGAGCGATGGAGCGTTTAAAACATGTTTATTTCTTCTGTCGCTGTTGTTTTATTTAATTTTACATATTGCAATATTTTTTCCGCAAACATAAAAGATGAAATCTTAAAATAGGAGGTAAATATTCACGCCGCAAATCTACAGTCCACAAACAATCTGCAAACAATAAATTAATATTCCTTCACATATTTAATTAAACTTGTTGTGTTAAATTTTATAAATAAAATGATGGAATTGTGTTAAAATTTGTAAATTTATAACACCGATATTATAGATATTATATTCAGTACATTCAACCCTTGATGTACACATTTTCCTAATTATCCTAAAGAGGGAAAATGGGTCTAAGACATCCTCATTTCTTAGTCACAGGCATAATAACAATTATCACACGATTTATATGTAACCACTAACGCTTATCTGAGACAAAAGGTCAACCCTTGTCCAGGCGTCACCTAATTTGTAGCAAAACTTTGATTTATCCAGCAATTAAAGCATACTTTTAATTTAAATGTCGAATATATTTCACTGACTAAGGGCTGACTTTTCAATCCTTGGTTAAAACTTATTCATCGAATTACGTATTAAACAACCATTTCAAAAATGTATTCTAATTATCCGTATATGACAGTTTACAGGTGACATTTTATCGTGTAGTACTTTATTGGACGGATAAGTTTTAACCAAGGATTGAAAAATCGGCGCTTAATAAATGATTGAATATTGCATTCGGTATTCACCGTTTATTTTATTGTATTCAATTAACTGTCGTGTTTAGATGTAATTGGGATATAATTTTAATATTTAGGTAGTTGAAAAAAGTCTATGTAAATGTTTTGGATTATATTGTGTAACTGAGCCTTCTATAAATAAATAAATACTAAGTTCGTCTTTTCAGCTATGGAGCAATACGCATTGCAGCTATCGGCGTACCCGTTTGCGACTGTACTCGACTGTACTACGACGCTCATAAAAATACGCCGCTCTTTAAAGTTTTCATACTGTTGGTATATCAAAGCAAGCCAAAGTTGAAGTAATTATTGTGCTCAACGCTAATGAGAATAAGAAAGTGGCCCAGTACATGACGGGTCGTGTAAAATATACATTAAATTATTATACGTCCTATATTTTAATTCGGTAGATATTGAAGATTTTATCAAAGATTACATTAACAAAATCAATACTATAACCTACTTATGTTCGTTGTTTGGCATCATAATTATCTGTATAGGTAGAGTTTTCTGCCGCCTCTACTCTGTAGAAACTGCTTTGAATTGGTGGTAGATAAATGGTAAAAATTATTATGTTAAGACGATGAAAAAGTTCTTCTAGGTGTCTAATTGAATCAATAAATCTTTGAGATTTTTCTATCGGACTAACGAAACTTTAATTTACAACTGCTTACTACTTATTCAGATTACTTTGAGCATAATATTCAGTATCCTACACTCTACAGGAATATTTTATCCAGAAATACTATAAATCAATACCGGTGAACGAAACAAGTGTTCTTGAGGTCGGTTTGAGCATCTCATAACTTATAAGAGCTAAGACTAACCTTTATTGCATGTCTAGGAAGTATAGCATTACTTCAAGCTAAGATGTATCGCTTCTGCTATTTTCTAACAAAGAAAATGTAGTTTTTGACGTAACATTCCTAATTCATCATGTGCTTTTTGTTTTATTTCGCTTGTTACATTTTGTGTAACGTTTATTATCAAAGTTTATAATGTGTGTGAAAAATTGTAACGTTTTACTGGTGTTTGTGTGTGCTATTTATGAATGTTAGATAATACGTAACTGATTTCATTTTATTTCCTTAGATTTAGTTATTATTCATCGTAGGTATAAGATAATAAGATAATTATTTCAAAGCGCACACTTTTACTCAAATAAAGCTAGGATTATGTTGTTCTTCATAATATAATATTGTACAAATTCAAAATAAACACGGCCGTAAATATGAATGATAAACAGACCTCTTCCAGGTAAAACAAACATATTATATTAAATGTGTATTGTGTTTGTTTCGAGATGAAACGATAATATTATAAAAGGCGTTATATTAAATTGTATAATATCATAACACCACTATATTTTATACCACATATTATTTAAGGTATTTCCACATCTATGAGAATTGTTTTGACTACGTTTCTGAAAGGTACTTAAGTAATAACTTACCTGATGCACTTCGTTTATAAGTAGGTACCTATGGAACTTTCCTTCCTTCTCAGACGTAACACATCAGAAATGAAATTAATTGTGAAATTAAATTTATAAGTATCTATCTATAAATTTAGGTTTAAACGTTAGACTTCTTCAAAATTCCTCTGCAGAGTAATTTTATTTAAATGTATGTAAAAAATGCCGCTTTCAAAGGCGAGCGAGTCAATTTCAAACGAACACTTATCCCTTTTATAATATCTTAACAAAAACGGGTGAAAATTATTCCGTTGACAGGCCGCAGGCTGGAGGGCCGCCAGGCGAACGCTAGCAGATCTGCGGCTTTTTATATACGCACCAAATTTTACTACCCAAAGTGTACTTCGTTTTAATTTAGCCATTTTGGCACGTCCCGACGGAACTGCGGATCATTTGTATCAGTAATACAGATAATATGATCCGAGACGCGACGACAAAATTACTTGCGCTCTCTGGAGACTTGTTTTGTTTTAATGGACCTCCTGAAATGCTTTTAGCTGATCATTTCGGACGCTAAGTTATAAGCAGTAAAATATCCACACAATTGGAACACTGCGCCTTTGTTACATTACGTTGAACAGTAAAATTGACTTCATCAAATATAATAATTGTAATCCCTATAATTTTACGATGGAATTTAATCGTCCCCGCTGTGTACATTATTCAGTGAATAAATTATGTGGCCGTAAAGAGAGTAATTTCATTGAATTTTGGCCACAATCAACGAAATATGATTTAAGGTTAACGCAAACATTTCATTTGACTTGCATTACATCAGCGTAGTTTTACTGACGTCACTGTGAAGCCTTCTTAAGCAATCTATTACCGAACGTCGCTAAAGGCGACAGGATCGCCTGAATATGTATGAGCTATGAATGAAAAATCGATCTCGACAGATTATTCAACAGAGAGGCTCATTAGACAAGGGATTAAATATTGTTATATTTCGTTAACATACCGTCTTGATATCGTAAACGTGCTCCAGTGCCTCTTATAGAGCGATTAATTTTGAATTGTATATTACAGAAGATTGTACAAAATGTTATTCAATATGTAAGAAATATTGTCGATTTATTTCATAGTATGTATATAACTGTTACTAATCCAGTTTTACGATTAATAATAATTATAATACTACAGACGCGCTATAAAAGTATTATAAACCAATTACTCAGAAAACAAAAAAGAATAAACCAGCTAGGCTTTACTTATCCTGTATTTTTCAGGCAGAGGTTTGTACCATTCATTGTGTTCGTATAAAATTGTTATTTTAATGAAGAGTTAGTTTGAAATATGCTTTTGGCACGGAATGTGTTGCACCTGTTAGATTTTAGAACACTTGTAGAACATGACATTTAATGTTCATACATCTAATTGTAGAACCACGGGAACATTTTCCTATTGTTAGATATATTAGTATACATTCCTCTGAAATATGAAATGTTAAATGTGATGTGTATTTTACGAATACTTAGGTACCTATATGGTCTATTGTCACATAGTATCTGCAAACAACTCGTTTAAAGCTTTATTAACGAGTATTTAACATTTTAACATGTATTCTTTCTAATTATTAATCGACAAAGCATACAGACACTTCAGTTCAATGAACATTATACAATACACTTCATATATTATGTATTAAATGAGAACATAAAATAATATACTATAGGTACCAACTGGACCTTAATTACGCATAACAATAGTGATAATTAGTTTATAGCTCTATGTTAGATTTGTGATAGATATCCTTCTAATCTTAATACCTATAGGAATATATAATTAGTAAGTATCCATTTAGCTAAAGTTTTAATCAGATAACTGTATTACAAAATAAAAACTGCGGAGCAGTACACATATTTTCTCAGTAACTTTTGAGAATTTGTTGTTAATTTCTATTCAGAATTCCAATAAAAGCTATTGAATCTTCTTCGAGCTACTTTTCGATATCGAGAACGATCTTTAAATATCCTATCATTTGTTTGTTAAATATTCTGTATTCAAAAATAGCATATTACCTATAATAAAAAATAAAATGCATGTATATCTCTTTTTTTTCATTTTTATTACGTTTTACCGCTTATTATTAATACATAAATGCGTAACAATTTTTAATAAGGATAAAAGGTGGTAAGTAATAAAATACATCGATTTCATATCATATTTATTTACGTATCCATTTAAATTTTACAATAAATTAAACAAAACAATATCCATTTACTGTACATTAAGATAAAGAGATGATTTCGTGCAAAGAATTGACGTACCTTAAGTGAAACACAGCCATAGATTAATGCCTATTCATAGTATAAAACGTATTTAAATATAAGCTAATTAAATCACAAAACGGCGACATGTGTGTTTTTAAAACGCCTATTGTACGGGTTGAATGCTTTTTGTTCAAATTATACATAGAGAAAGCCATTTTTATAGGTATATTCATTTCAAGGAACTACATATTTTTTTCTAATATGACGTCAAACATGAGGCGAAATTGTTTGCTTATTTAAATATATAACATTGCACAAAATATAAAAATTATATACTAGAAACTAGATTGCCAAACAATAGTTTTAATTGTGTTATTTAGAAGTCTAATTAATTATTTTTCTATTTATGGTACATTATGTAATATGTATTTCTACAATGATGTGAATAAGTTCATTCATTTATAATTGTGTTAAATAACTTAATTAATTGCCTATTTTACAACCAATTTTAACCATTCAAATTACTTTCTTTGCTGACAAATAGGAGCTAAGAACAAAAGAACACACAAAAACCCAAAAAGATGTGCCAACAAATATTTCATTGTAGCAACGGAAGAAAAATATTTTTTACATGAACTAGAAAATGGTTTTCCCATTGCGGCAGTGCACAATCCATGATAGACGGTTATAGCGGTCACTGACAGAACGTGGACAGAACTATTATTGCGAAATATGGACCAAAATAAATCCAGACTCCTATACCAATGCCAGGGGACATTAATTTTTGAATGCAGTCATATAATTTCCCGCCCGCTTCGTAATGTACTTTTAGATGGTCAAAGAATTCCTAATTGGATTTGTTTCGAATACGTTTAGGTCATAAAAATAATGTCAGTGCAGTTAAATAAAACATGATATAAATTCAAGTTTTATTATACATTCAACCCGTACAATAATTCAGTGTGGTACGTATTAAATCGTATTAAGACTCTCACACTGGTACGTTTATAATTTTAGTGTGCTGTGAATTTTTACAAAAGAATATTAAAAGTACAAACAAATTTTTATTTTCATACGACGGATAGGAAGATACACATATATTTCATACTTTATAAGTCATACGCAGCAATTTTATAGTGCATATAGTGACAGTAGTCTAAAAACTTATTATAGACACGTCTAAGGAATTAGCTAAGACAGTTATAACTCGACTAGTTAGATTTTATTTCGTTTATATTAATTATCTAATAAATAATTTATATCTTGACATACATCGACATATAAATAAGTTTTGGTATGTACAAAAAATAAGTCATGTATAGTTACCAACTTAGCGGTAAACTTGTGAATTAAATTCATTATACATACACCCAAGTATAACTTTATAGTCACTTATAGCCTAAGAGCTGAAACAAAATAGAACTACTGATTAAATTCTAATAATTTGGCACAAGAATAAACTTTGTATTCTTATCTATTAAATTATTGAGACATAGATATAAAGCCAATGTTGTGTTCCAAAAGGAAATTATGATTTTTAAAATAAACAGCTCTTAAACTAGGAATGACGTTGAGGCCGACCCATTATCTACATCCTTATACTAATATCACCACCACAGTCAAACTTAGCCTCATAAGCTCACCTTTGATAATTCTTTTAAAGTCCACAGAACTACACACACTAATACATTTATAATTGGAGTTTCCATATTGATACCTGAAACAAAACAGTCATATTATTAATCTGTCAATATTATAATCATGATAAAAATAGTTATGGAGTTATTCTGGAGGTTCTATTCTAGATAATAAACAGAATACTATGTTACCAGAAAACATAGAATAATAATTAATATAGTGATGATGATGATGATGATGATGATAGGTACCTATATTTATACGTATTTTTTAATCCACATTGGTTTTAAACGCACAATCCCTTCTACTACGTGTTTTAAATTATTTTAATGACCTGTTTAAAACAAAAAGTATAAAGCAGTCATTGACTCATACGTTTTACTAGCTTTAATCATGCAACCTACATATTCTCGTATACGCTGCATTCACGAACGTTTAAAAATTTAGTCGGATTAAGCACTTAAATTAACTAAACCACTGCACTCTAACATAACTGAACATAATTACCCAGCAGTAGCTTTTATAAATGCAATGAAATTGCATTAACTCCACGTCACTATTAAGTTATTTTCGTGTGGGGCCGAATTAAATGGTTGTATTATTTGGTGGTAACTGGCAGCGTATGCATAGTTTTATATAACATATGGTAATTAACGGTTTTAATTGCTTTTGAATGGACAAAGAGTATATTTTTAAACAATGTATCTTATGTGAGCCGTTTATCTCTATATGAATTAAAAAAGAACTTTTATTCTCTCAAGTGCTGTAGATTATTTAATTAGTATTTATAGTAACTCAGAAAGTCAACCAAACGTTTATAATATACATCTAACAATATTGTTCTCTAGAATTTTCCAATCGTAAATAAAAAAGGAATTTCAACATAAGAAAAGAAATACAACAACCTTTTATACTGTATCTACTTAATCATATTACCTAAAAGCCTTTCTATTTCAGGACTATTTTCAGTAAAATGTAACATTACATCCTTTATTAAAAGTTAATTTAGTGTTTAATAAAGAGGGTGTAATACAACATATTCATAGGAACATTCTCGATGCTACTTCACTGCGCTTATCGCAAAAAACTTAGCCGGCGGACGTGCACAAGCGCAACCGTATGTTTCCGTCCTTTAATTAAGAGCTATTAAGTGGCCATCTAGCGTTCAATGCTACTTGCATTACAAGTGAATAGACGCTCCATTCATAATAAATTAAGACATCCGCTTGATAGCGGTACGACTGTTTCTTTGTTGTCGTGTGTTTGGTTGGTGCGTTTAGAAATACTCAAAACTTATATATTAGATTAGATTTATTATTAACTAGTGGTCCGCTCCGGCTTTGCCCGTGGTACATATTTCGCAATAAAAGGTAGCCTATGTCAAATCAAAATATCTCCATACCAAATTTCATGCAAATTGGTTCAGTAGTTTAGGCGATTATTTAGATTTAACCTTTAAAACTTTAAACCTTTAAATGGACCTTTATATGATAATATGAGAAAGAGCCGTATAATATTTAAAAATAAAATTCAGTGGTGTCAGAAAAATGAAGATCGTATTAAGATGAATATATTAGCTACATGCAGTAAAAACAAAAACTTCGTAAAATTTTGGCAAACTACAAAAAAGCTTAATGGTAGAGAGAGTAGATCGGTTTCTGTAGATGGTGTGCAAATGTCAGATCAGATTGCAGAGATATTTGCTAATAAATTCAAAACTAAGCCTCTCCCTGTCAAGAGTGTGCCCGGTGTTGAGACCGTCAATCACAACGAGCCAGTAACTATAGATAAGGAATCATGCATAAAATTTACTCATAAAGATGTTAAAAAAGCCATAAAAAGCATACAAAGGGGGAAATCACCCGGCTATGACGGTCTCAGCATTGAGCATATAATTTGGGGAAGTGAGAAGTTGGTCGAACATTTGTGCAACCTATACAACAAGTGCATAAAATATTCTTATTTGCCCAAAAATTTGATAAGAACAATAGTTGTGCCTATTGCTAAAAATAAAAGCGGTAATCTATAGGCGATTCGTCTAACTATAGGCCTATATCTTTAGGAACTATATTAAGTAAAGTGCTGGAGCGTCTTATTCATCCTGAAATACAGAGATCATTAAATATTAATGAAGCACAGTTTGGTTTTCGTCCTGGACTATCAACGGACGCCGCTATTTTTAGCCTAAAGAGTACCATAAATTATTATAAGCAACACAAAACATCGGTGTATGCTTGCTTTTTAGATCTTAGTAAAGCTTTTGATCTGGTAAATTATGGTATTCTTTGGGATAAACTGGAAGCAACAGGAGTTTCTTACAGTGTAGCGCGTCTGTTGAGATTCTGGTACGGAAATCAAACAAATTATGTCAGATGGGGCGACTCCATGTCTAGCGGGTATAGGTTAGAATGTGGAGTACGTCAAGGAGGGCTAACCTCTCCGGACCTGTTCAATCTCTATATAGATGGATTGATTGGCGAGCTCAGGGGAACCAGGGTTGGATGTCATCTTGGCGACGTGTGCGTAAACAATTTAAGTTATGCCGACGACATGGTTCTGCTGAGCCCCTCAATTAAGGGTCTGAGAAAACTACTCTCAATTTGTGAGAATTATGCTAATTCTCACGGCTTGAAGTATAACGCTTTAAAGACCGAATTGATGGTATTTAGATATGGACAGGGACCGGAGAGAATACCTGGGTTATTTTTGAATGGTTCTCCTGTTAAAATCGTGGAACAATTTAAATATTTGGGTCACATTTTGACGGGGGATCTAAGAGACGATTCAGATATTGAACGAGAGCGCAGGGCCCTTGCAGTCCGGAGCAACATGCTGGCGCGAAGATTTGCCAGGTGCACTACTGACGTTAAAAAATTGTTATTTAAAACATATTCCATGTGCATGTATACGTGTCAATTGTGGTGCAACTTCACAAATAAAGCGATTTCTTCATTGAGAGTGCAGTATAATAACGCATACAGACTCTTCATGAAACTGCCCAGGTTCTGTAGTGCATCTGGCATGTTTTTGGAGACGAGGGTCCCGGATTTCAGAGCTTTAATGAGATCTCGAATCGCAAATTTTTGGGAGAGAATGAGACGCTCCAGTAATAGTATTCTGGTGGCTGCCTCTAACTATTATGACAATCCAGTACTTCTGTACTGGTGCAAAGTTCACTCACCATATTATGCTAGGGATAAACCTATAAAGCCAAGAAAAAACTATAAATGATGCTCTAATTGTCTTTAATCTTAATCTTTTTTATATATTACTTTTATATGGGAACCCAACATTTCCTGAAATAAAACAATTTTATTTTTATTTTTTATTTATTTATTTTAGATTGAGTAACAGACAGACAGACAGAGTAACTTTCGCATTTATAATATTAGTATGGATTAGAAATAATTGTGTATTATCCCAGTAGTAAAGTTCTTAAAATTATGGGATTAATAATAAATGAATACATTTATAACGATGCATTCATCCGTTTTAAAGTTTATTTTTTAAATATATTTGTTAGCTCTAAATCTTACGTAATGTGACAAACGTAAAATAGTTCACTTCGTTGAAACGTTCCGAATAAAAATTCACTTGTGGAAATGAAGTTATAAAATCAGAGCCCTTTTTCCAAACTTCGAGAAAAAATGAAAGTTTGAATGAAAATTTCCAGCATAAATTTCCTTTTTATTTTCACCGATGTTACTTTTTCATATAATTCAAATCTAAATAACTTCTCTATTTTTGTATTTCCAATTTGGTCATATTTATATTTGAATGGAACGTAGACATGTAAAAGAGTTTATTACGCGAAGAAATTTACTTCGTAATAGTTAGGTTTCCTTTGATATTCTCTAAAATATGTTTTCAACAGGCTTCAATGACACTCGAAGGCTCAAATACTTACAACAATTTACTTCATTTTATCTAGCTTCATCACTTTGGGGGTTCTACGAACTAATTAAAATAATAAACGCAAAATAATTATAAAATGACATACTATGGATGTAATCTTTCACGCGTATACCACTGAACGGAAGATAATACTGCTGAATATAACATCTTATGTACTTATTAGAATATATGTACTTGCTTTTGTTTTTGAAATGAAACTTCTTTAGGCACGTAGAGAGTAAAATTTCAAGAAGTTTCACTGCAGACACGAGTGCTCGGCACACACGCTCTTTAATTTCTAGACAGCTTTATAATAAACAAAAAATATATGAATTATTAAAGCATTACAATATACACATACCTCTATTCGACACATATTTCGACAATTGGGTACGCGAATACAGCGTTATAATCGCCGACGTGTCCCTTACGACCGGTGGCTCGACCATGAGGATCGCTTCGCATCGCACGCGTAACGCTCCGCTCTCTGCCGGCGGGACGGACACGCGTAGCACTCGCCATGATGCGCGTAGACCCCCCGGCTGCGGCGCGCTCAGCTCCGTACGGTGCCATGGCTCTGGCTGTATAAAAAAGATTACATAGTTAAATGAAATATAGATAAATAGATAAATAAATAATATATCTGGCTGTATATAAAATTGGTTATAGTTAAATAAAAGCCATTAAAAAGTGCTATTTTATTAGGTAGAGTCCTAATGTAAGAAATAAAATATTGAAAATACACTAATTTTGACAGGATTTTTTTATTTCGTATGTTTGTGCAGTAACATATTCAGGTATAATATTCAACTTTACTCATAAAATAACACGATAAAGGATCCGAATACAATATGTAGCAAAGGTTTATATGTATAGTTTCGTACAAAGAATCCGCTTTCATATAGCTGGATTATATTAAAAACGTCAGACTTAAAACTCAGAATGTATAGCTCCACTTCTAACCAGTGTTCGTACAAGACAAGTGACTAATCTCCCAACTCATTTTCACACGATTTCCAACGTTACCTCATTCAAAAACATGTCATAACCGTCGAGTTATGCATACATCAAGTGGCTATCAGTCATCGATAACGCTGAGTATGTGCCGGCTAAGGACTATTACATAAAATATGTACCAACTTTTTGAATTTTAATTTTATCTTGTAGGCGGTAAATATGGTAGTAGAGAGCATGTAATATTGACATTTTTTGCATAATGTTTCATAAACTTTGCTGGTTTTTTTCCTATTTCTAAATATTGATATGGTTAAATCTTTAGCTACTTCATGTGATGCAATGAGAGAATGTTCTTGTATAAGTAGTATCAAGGATTGTTTGGCATTAATTACATTTTTTATTTCTTATTACATTAACCATGCAAAGATTTATATTTATCTTCTACACAATATTCAGCATACAGCGGGCTTACAATCTACACAAACACGTTTAAAAATCTCCGTGTGAAAATCCCTCCATAGGCACGTTAAGTCGGGCTTTCATCAGGCAAACTTCACGATTCCAAACAGCACTCGCTTACAGATTGCAATAGAACCATACGTGCATCAACGGACGGGAGTTTCATCACGTTACTTCCTTTTCATTTCACGCAATATCGAAGCAGAGCTCAAAGATTCAAGCCAATGGCGCGCTCTCAAGTAGCATAATAGCATTCAATTTATTTCAACAAAGACTCCGCTATCAAGATCGCTCCAAACGTCCTGTACTTGTAACTGAGATCTAAATAGTTGTTTTAAGTGGCGGTTTATCTAATTCGCCTTATAGGATTAAGCTTTTCAAAAACGCCGGACCTAAAAAGTATTATAAAAATATTGTGTATTTTACGCTGTATTTGTTCGCGTGGTGGAGTAAAACTTTGTCACTGCTCAATGGCTCGTTGTGAATAAACTTTTGCACTCTATATGTAATTAGAGTGAACTACAGGATAGTATTTAACTAGGCAGATTCAAAAATGCAGCAATGGAAAATTAATTAAACTCCTATTCCGACGTCTATTCCAAGACGTCTATTCCACGTGAAGCTAGCTATTTTTTTCATAATCTATACTAATATTAAAAAGCTGAAGAGTTTGTTTGTTTGAACGCGCTAATCTCAGGATCTACTAAAGCGATTTGAAAAATTATTTCAGTTTTAGATAGCCCATTTATCGAGGAAGGCTTCATTCATATAGGCTATATCATCACTCTAAGACCAACAAGAGCGGAGCAATGCGGTTGAAACCGCGGGGAACAGCTAGTACTTAAGAAAAACGTCGGTATATTATAATATATGAAATATGTAAGCATGCCACTAAAACATACCTTCATTTTTAATACTTAATTCACTAATCCATTAATCAAACTCAATAATAGTAAATACTATTTTACTGCATCCAATATGAACGTAAGAGGCAAACTAAATACTTTCCTACTAATGCGGAAGAAAGAGCATTCCGTTGTAATATATAAGGTATTTTAAGGCCGTTAGAGAAGATTTAGAGTGGCTTGGATGCTAAGTCTCTTAACAATGAGCTCTACCGGCAAACAAAACATTGGAAACTCCATTCAGAGTGGGTATTCTCTGTTATATATGTTCTTTGATGTAATTCATTGACAAATAGTATTATCGTATCTTAGCATTGTTGAAACAAGTTATAATATTATGAAGTCGTTGTTTTCGTTGTATTTCTCTTCATAATATGAAGGTTCTTTGATATTATAAACTAGTATTATAAAATAACTTTTAACATTTAGGTATGCTATAATAAATTTTTCTATTTTGTTCTGTTTACTATTATTAGTTGATTTATTAATTATAAAAAACTATTATTATTTTATTATTAAGAAATTACAAGGAGGTTATTAGAATAATATGTGTGTTGTACACACATATGCAAATATGTATATGTATAGTACCAGTATATATATTTATTTGTCCCTTTCTTAAGCTTTCAAAAACAAATTCTCATACAATAAAACTACCAATCTACACATTACACACCCAAAAGCTTTAATGATACCACAGATAATATAATACTTTAATAAAACCATACATAATAATTATAACATTTTACTAATACTGTATATAATATTGAAGGGCCAGCGTCTGATACATATCTAAGGTTGGGAGGTATTCCAATTTCTTAGCTTTCCATTGTATATGATCCAGGGGGAGTATGTCAGTGTAAAAAGCCAGACCCTCGTTTTATCCCCATTCACTTACGGGATTTAAGAAATTGAACCTAGCTCTCGCTTTAACATGAAGCAAAAGCTAAGAATTTTGAAATTATTTGCTCAAAGGAACGGTCGCTTCAATATTTATGTCCAAGATGTTATAGAATTTATATCGAAACCCCAACGAGTATGTGAAGCAAAAAGATAATCAATAAGAACATATAATCCATCAAAAAATAATTTGGAGTCATTCGAGCAAATTAATCTAACCTCATCTGAAATGTACTTCTTATTTTTTCATTCTTCTAAATAACAATGCCAATAATACAAAAACATCCTCTCATTTCTACCATGTCGAACAAAAAGGGCTAGTAACTTATTAAATGCTCATTTGTTTCAATTTGCCCAATAAATCTGGGAAACGCAATCGCTATAATTGATAGTGCCTAATCCAAATAGATTAGATTCCTGATTCCATTAGGGAGTATGAGAGTAAACAGTTAAATCGAGTTAGGCCATCTCTTGAGTGCATGCCATTCTGTGATACGAGATTTGCAGATAGACATGTAGATACTACGAGAACTTTGTACTAGTTTCCCATCAGAACAAGCCATAACTGTCTACATACATCCACTTTGATTACGTCATATTTTAAAGCATATATCAGCTTTAATACACGTTCCATTCGACATTGTACATGTGTTTATTTTATATTTACAAAATAAATATGTACACTGTAATTACACGCTCTCTATATGACACGTTAAATTAATATTGCTTCGTTTTAACTGCTTTTAAAATAAACGCGCAATATCGAGATCATATGAGGTTCCAGAAAGTAATTTAATGCATCGACAGATACTAGATGTTATAAATCGGTTCACATTAAAGTGTACATCGCAATATTTTCCATTCAGTAAAATAAATTGGAGTTTTCACAGCTGAAAATTACTTTTAATTAATAGAACTTTTGTTTAACAAACCTTTTGTATGTCGTTGTCGATATACCAATTTATATCCGACGGCGGCAATGAGTAGTCTGACGTACAGTTGAGGAGAATTTGTTCTCCCGGTTTCACTAATTTGGGAGCTCCGATTATAATTGGGTCCTTGTCCGGCATCGCTGGAAGGAAAATAGCTTTGAATATGTAAAGCACCGTAAGATCTTCCGACTTTGACGTAAGTTTATACGTAAACTGTATGAGCTAAATTAAGAGGAAATTGCTGAATGGTGGAGATAATTCTCGACAGGGACGTTAACATAAAGTGCCCTGAAATTGTATTACGAGAATATGTAAGTAATTAAAGTTTCAACAACCACCAAGCCTGATCACGCTAAATTTGCTTTAGCAGATATTCGAGCCGAGTTAAGATATGGATATTACAACGATGTAATGTTATTAGTTGCTCTTATCTAATTAAACTTTGCTTTGTTCAGGTGCAAATATGAACTTTAGTAAAACTTAATAATTTATATTGAGATAGTATTTCTTACACACAGGTGCGTTTTAATATGCTATTAATCTAACCTCTTTTGTATTATGCAATATTGTTTATGGTGTTTCTGAAGTTCAAATCTAAATTGGAAATTTTCAAAAAGAAGTTTTATATTTATCTGAGGTTGGTTAATCAATAGAACGTGTAGGTAATTCAAGGAAAGCATATACTGGCTGTAAAAAATTTATCGAGTAAAATAACATTTCCCCTCAGAAATGTTAAAATACGTATTCCATAGAGTTCGTTCAGTCAACAGATGAGAATATATTAAAAAAGTACTATAGCAAATAATATTCAACCGATTACAAAAAAACCCGAAAATAAATTTGCAAATCGCCCTATATCTGTATATATCATATTTTGAGCCGATTTGCAAACGGGAGCGAATTTCTCTCTTCAGAAGATTGGAAAGAATCACTATTATCGTAAATGCCACTGAATTTTGCTTGTGAATCCGGTACATTGGGGGCCTGAAGGCATTCTCTACATCCCAATCGTGCAATTTTACACTTTTCGGTTCGCTATCAAGGGCGATATTCGCATAACGGTATTCCTTTATGCTAGTGGATGTATATCGTTAACCAATTACGCCAAATGGCGTTGTATCTAAACACGTATAGATGCGTAATGCCCAAGTTTCGCCCGCATATCGTGACAACAAACTAAGACAAAGCAAACTAACCAACAACTGTCATGTGCTTAGTTTGTCGAGCGATCTGGAACTTGGGGCCTTCGGTCGATATTTCGCAGCTGTAGGCAGCTCTGGTGGCTAGTGGCGGGGGCATCACTCGCACCATGCAGGAGTCCACTTGACACTCGCCGCCTTGCACCATGATACCCGTTACGTTGAAAAGTCGGATCGGGGGCTGTTCACAAAAATACTTGATTAGTTTATTATCTGTATAAAGCGACTTCAAAGACGGAGGTTCTGTGTTCCATTAAAATGTAGGCCAATAATATGTAACTGAGCTAAAATTTAAATGTATACGTAAGGCATAAAAATTGATATTTTGATTTACCTACATCTGTCTTAAGAAAATAACGCCTTGGAAATACATTATTCATCTATGTATGATTGATTTTAATATTTATTTTGTGAGCGTTCAGAATAAGGTATGATATCTTAGACATTATATTTATTTAAACAAGTAGCATTAATACGTTTCCATTATAAACACAAGTATATACAATTTTCGTAACACATTCACCATTTACTTCACAGTAATTTACACACATTTACATAATAAAAGCTTTATGAAACAAGCTTTATTAAGTATATAGCTAGCGTCAGTTTCTCGATGCATTATTTTGCATATATTATACCACTTCACCTTCGCTTAATAACATACCTACGTGTTGATCACCTAAGCAAGAGCTAACTAACGTATACTTGTATAAAATAATTAAATCCTACCATGCTACTTCATATCTACACTAATATTATAAAGAGGAAAACTTTGTTTGTTTGTTTGATTGTAATGAATAGGCTCATAAACTACTGGACCGATTTTAAAAATTCTTTCACCATTCGAAAGCTACATTATCCACAAGTAACATAGGCTAGGTTTTATCCCGGAAATCCCACGGGAACGGGAACTATGCGGGTTTTTCTTTGAAAACGCGAGCGAAGCCGCAGGCGGAAAGCTAGTATTTCATAAAATATGAACGTTCTTCGAACCAGTGCTATAGAACGCTCATATTACAGTTCTGATAGCACCCTATTATTTTTCAGTGTTTTAAAATTTTGCACAAGGAACGGAATTTTTTTAATAGAAAGAAGTAAGAACTAAAAAAGTTTAAAATTAGTTAAATTCAAATTTGTACATTACGTAGATACAATGGTTTAGTAGAGATCGCTTTCAATTGATCGAAATTTTTAATAGAATATCGTTATTTAATCAACATTTACGAGAAACATAAACATTGAAATACATATGAAATCGGATATTTAAAAATCACAGTACCTGATATAGAAAAACAAGAATAAAACATTTCAACATGTACCAAAACTGTCGAAAACTTTTTTAATTACTCCTTTCCAAAGTTGTTTTAAATAAATTAACCTTTCCTTCTGACCGTATTCAATCTCTGACCAGCCTTTTACACGCTGACTTTACGAGCTAAAAACTTTTCAATGATATTTCAAATTGTAAAAGGTATTGATAGTTATTGTTTGATGTTACGACTGAAATTGTTATTATCTAATTGCTTTTGTAGGAATTTAATAACAACATAACTTTCCACTCGAAAGCTGTTGGACTATCCTGCTAAATGCAATGAACCTCTATCTCGATATAATAATAAGCAAAATATTCCATCGAGAGTCGAGCTATCCTGCTAAATACAACAGACCTCTCTCTACATGTAGTTATAAGAATAATCGATACATGCCTTTTGCGAAGGGTTATATCTGAATATCTCGTGCATGTCTCGGTACCATTTGACAGAATGCAGCTTCTGGTCGTCCATCTGGAAGTGGCAGCTGAGCTCTGCGGCTCGCCGCGGGTCTGCGTATAGAGGGACCTTCAGCTGTGTGATCTTGTGTGCTGATGCTATTGCTGAAAACAAAAGGATGTTATTTGTAATCGGTTGAAAACAGTGGGTATTTTGTCTTTTATTGGATATTTTATTGTTGCATATATTCAGATATTACATTACATTTCAGTTTGATATTTAGCCGGCATACGGATTCTTGACTATCAAACTGCAAATCTTCAAAGTAATATATGTGATAACACTTTGTTGATAAAAATAAAATATATTCCACATTGTTAGGTAGCAGCAACATTTGTAAAATTTTAATTTTTACCTAAATTCTTAGTCATACGACCATAAAATCTTGTTAACTTATTACATTTGTTCATTGTAACAAGGCCTAAGATAATAAACAAATATAAATTATTGTGTTAAAACATTAAGAAATAGTTATATATCCCTGAGTGACGCGGGAGTTGCTAGAAGGGTCATACTTCCACCTAAAGACATACTTTGAACAAACCTTAACTTCGCTAAAGTTAGTAGTCCTTTCAATTCACGAGTGCCAACCTAACTTGTGTTTATGTCGTCTCCACGCACACTGCATTAATGTAGCGACACACACATTCACATATAAACATACGCACACACATGCACACATATACATAATATTATTGTCTGCATATGTATCGACCACTATAAAGTAGATCTACTAGTGAATTGCAGTATAGCTTAACGATATGAATCGGTGTCAAATTATGGAGAAGACCATCTAATGTTATGTGGCAACGAATACAACCAAATTCAGTTAGTATTTTTGATAGTTATATAGTTTATGTTGAATTAGACCTTTCTTGAAGTTGTCTTCTCTATTTTATGATTTTGTAAAAGCATTGACAGTAACAATAATAACTCTAAACAATATTTGGATGAATACGCATAATTCTAAGAAGGCATACGGTAAAAATATACATGTACAATTAAATAAAACACACGAACAAAATATCCAACACAGTACCTAAAAAAAAACACGTCACATTTCTATCTCTCGTGAAAGTCGGTTGAAAAAAGATAACCTATTTTCCATCTTTATTCCAACAGAATAGCGGCATTACATTCTCTATGTAATATTTATACTGAGTCAGTAATCCTTTTCCCGGAGGATATAGATTACTGACTTTGATATAGATGTAAATATTTAAGTTTTAAATATGTATGTGTTTGTAACATGTTATTTTACTTTTTTAATGATTTATTGCCAAATATAATGTCGTTTTATTGTTCAGGCCTGCATACGGATATGAGCTTTTGTGTTTTAATTAAAATGTTTCTATGTCTATTGATATACCAAGATTTTAATTAAATAAGAAACCTATAATAAAACAATACAATGTAAAAAATATCAGCAACTGTTATTATCCATATTTCATTTTTTGTATTCCTACTTAAACAATCGTATTTAGTACAAATTAATAAAAAATAGCCTACCTAAACCTAGCTTAGCGCAAAAAAGTACAAGACGGTTTATTTAATTAATAAGGCAATGTATAAAGGTTCTTGATTATAAACTCCGACTCTATATGGAAATAAATTATACATCGAGAATTATACAAGATCAATTCAAAGCAGTATGCAGTCGTTTTTAATAGGAGCATCTGTTATTATATTGCATAATAAATAAGAATCTGTAGAGGCTTAAAGGATTTTTAATTAAAGGACACAGTGTGAATCGGAAGAGACGATGAAAAACGTCTTTAGATTATTTCCCGAGAAAAACTTGTGCCATCTGCAAACAAAACAATGAAATATCTAAATTAGTACCAAAATAATAACCTCAAAGAAAAAAGTTTTAAAGAAGCGTAATATTGAAGAAAATACGTAAATACGAATACAAATATTTAATGAATGGAATAAAAGGGGATCGCGGGAAATCTTAAGCATATTTTAATATCGTGACGCTTAAATACAAAACACTATTTTATTAAACGCAATAACTTCATAACTGGAACATTTATTCTATTCCATTATTATAAATCTCGCAAATACTGAGCAATAAGTATTTTTGTGCCGGCGCTTCATTATTTCGTTACAGATATTTCAAATTCGTTATTTTCTGCAAGTATCAAATTGTAGGTAAAATTATTTCGTTTTACATTTAGTCGTCAAGCATTTAATTTTTACAGATTTCAATGGAAAATTGAGATGTAAATAATATTTTAGCATCAATCTGAATTCTAACTCATGAGGATTGTTATGTACGCTACCTAATTAAAAAATAACTTTGTTATAGCTAGTTAGATATGTGTATTAATAATTATACATTTAGTTAATAAATTATTATAATTTAACATAGAAGTAAAATTGATAGTATGTTAAATAATAATGTACACATATGTTCATACTAAAATAAAACAAAAACTATTCAGAAAATCGGGTATATAAAGAGGGCGTAACACTTGGTTCTGTGTATCTATTTATCACAAGTCAAATCTGTAACTGAAAATCGGCTATACATTAACGTTTGGCATCTTGTTCCATTGTTCGAATGTGGAGATTAACCTAACCCACTACATTGGGCCATCCTAGGAGAGCGCTTAGCCGTGAATAGGCTAATGATAATAGATGAAACATTGCATACAGTGGATTAGTCAAAATGCCCGACTGTTTACTGCAGACCCAGATAACAGCTTATTGTAAGAATACGCAGTACTATAAACTACTATAGTCACGTAAATTATGCTTCTGATAGTATGACGGTATGTAACGGACGTGATTGTTGAATTATGGTTCTTGAATATTGATATATTAAGTTGAAGAGTACAAAATAATAATTATTATACGCCGTTTTTTAGAACGAAGCTCCTTATAACGCGATACTCTGGCTAAAGGGGCAAGACGAAAAATTCTATCGACTCTTTACTACAGCAAAAATGTATTCCATTCACTTATTTCATTAATCATTTTTATCCTAAATATTTATTTAATTATATCTCCGATACTACATATTTCAAAGGGAAAAGAACTTGGTTCCAATCGGATGTCCCAAATGTGACCTCAGACATTTTTTTTGTTTGAAATTGTGTGAGACCATTGTTATATTATTACATATTATGTTTGTTATTCTTTCATGCAAAACCACTATACGGATTAAGGTGTAATTTTTCGTAAAAAACTCGAATCGATTCGCTGTATTTAAACATTTTACATACTACCATTTGTATGTGAAGTTAGAAAAAAATGTTAACGTTCGCGTCACACACATTCCCTCGAGGTCTGTTTGCGCCACTTGCTGTTTTTTTTATGACTGACAACATAATACAAAAACCATGTAACTTTAAAATGTACTCGAGTTTCATTAAGAAGTTTATGTACGGAAATATATCAAATGTTTTAACTGTGAAATCAAAATTTCAGAGTATAAACCAGTAACTATTAATTAATCTATGACATAACTACATTTCAATAGATCTTTATTCATGCACTTTAAACACGATAGTTACTCACATAAATGTTTCGTTTAAAATAAATTAAATTTGAACAATGACATACCAAAAGACTAATCAAGGAGTTGCCGGAATCAATGCATAATAGTACGGGAGCTAGCAACGTTAAAAAAAAAGTCATTTTAGTATAGTTGGGTTTTTGATATACTGTTTCTCTTGTTATTTCGGTTAGAGTCCGGGCTGTCTGGCTGGCCGCAGTGGTTGCGTTTATTAGTGCGCATCTTATCTGCACAGGAAAATATCCTTAATTTAAAGTCATTTTTTAACGCGTAATTTTTAATCTTTTGCCTTTAGATAGATCCACCAGACATAATTTTTTTATTGCAAGACGTTTTTTTCGTTGTAAAATAGGTGCCATACGCAATTTTTATTTCAAAATAACTAAAATGTCATCGAAATAAGTGAAATTACATCAACATGAGTCCGCTTAAAAGGTAAGTAATAACTTTATTATTTATATTATATTATCCTTTTTTAATACTTATATTGAATAATTAGTAAACTAATATTTTTAATAGATGGTTTCATATTTATTACACTTTTGGGTATAAATATGAATTTGATGATATTTGGTTTTTATCAAGTTTACATTAACGTCCTATTTGAGGTTCGTTGGGAAAAAGGAGGCGATATGGTAGATTGTTGCAATAAAACTGTAAATAGTAAAATGAATATTATAGATAGTATAAGTAACACAGTGATTACTTATCCTTCACTGGGACTCATGTTGATGGAATTTCACTTATTTCGATGATATTTTAATTATTTTGAAACAAAAATTGCGTCTGGCACCTATTTAACAACGAAAAAAACGTCTTGCAATAAAAAATGTATGTCTAATGGATCTATCTAAAGGCAAACGATTAAAAATTACGCGTTAAAAAATGACTTTAAATTAAGGATATTTTCCTGTGCAGATAAGATGCGCACTAATAAACGCAACCACTGCGGCCAGCCAGACAGCCCGGACTGTAACCGAAATAGCAAGAGGAACAACATATCAAAGAACCAACTATACTAAAATGCTCACTTGTCAACGTTGCTACCTCCTAGAATATAAATAAACCATGTCTATTATGCTTCAACCTTTTCTACAATAGGTAATTATATCGTACATTACACACAGTCCTAAAATAATATAGAAGTAAAATTATAATTTATATTGTGTACACAATTTACCTAATTACACGCCGTGATCCCGTGGCGGGGTTAATGATTTAATAAAATACCAAACTCATCTAGGCAATGTTAATTTAATTTAACAACTGTTTTTTACACATGTTGGCGTTTTAATTACTATTTTAGGTTAAGCTCGTAACTTTAAACGAATAGTAGAGCATGAGTAGAGCAATGTCAAACTTATTGTTATTTATTCAAAAGAGTTTTGACCAACGTCCTTTGGTAAAATTAATATATTTGACTGCAAAAATGAGCCAAAAACGTTATTGACTAACTAAGGGCTACTAAGGGCGTCGGTCGAAAACGTTTAAGACTGATGATTATGTGTTATTCAAATATGCCAAGTATCACCAAAATACATTCAGTGATTTTCGCGTGAAAGAGTAACAAACATACCATACACCCATCTTACAAACTTTCGTGTTAAAAATAATACAACATATTATATTATGGATTAAAAAAGGTAATATATTATATCCCTACTATTATATTATAAATGCGAAAGTAACTTTGTCTGTCTGTCTGTCACGCTTTCCGGCTTAAACCTCTCAACCGATTTAGATGAAATTTGGCACAGACAATCTTTAGACCCTGAGAAAGAACATAGGCTACCTTTTATTGCGAAATATGTACCACGGGCGAAGCCGGGGCGGCGGATAGCTAGTATATATATATTTTATATATTTATTATTGTAGAGTTTACTTAAAATTGTACATAAAAATAGGTTGACGTAAATAAACTTTGAAATAATTGGACGAGTAATGCAGAGCTCAAGAGAAAAATGGAGATACTCAAAGAAAATATTTTATTTCACCCTGCTGTCCATTTTAACTTGAAATTCTTTACTAATTGTTGTAATGTAATTAATTATTTTTCTTAACAGTGGTCTTTTTATACGTTCGTAACATGTTAGACAGTAAACAATTATGTTTTTCTTCGAATACTTGAAGAGTGTTAATGAAGGAGTACAGTAAATGAGAACAATTAAAAGAAAAATATTATATCAAAGAAACAAGCACTTAACCTTCAAAGAAAACATAATATTTACATTACATTTATTATATTCTTAGAATAGTAATTGTCAGAGACGATTTTTCAATAACATTTAATAAATAAAGAATGCTAACATTCCCAATGTCACAATGATTCTTGTAATTAAACATGGATCTGAAACATTTATGTCACTTGTGAAAGTACGAGCGTAATGAATTTTCTGAAAAGCAATAAGCGAAGACAGCGGGACAGAAAAAAGCAAATCAACTTTAGGAGAAGTTTGATATTCCTTTTGCAAAATTAATTTTCACTATTTGAATGTAAGCTGTATTCCTTGTTTCGTTATTAGAATAAATACGTTTCAATTATCTTATTTTTGTTTATTCTTGCTTCTGTTTCTGTTTACTTTGCTTGCTAAATTTAAATTATTAAGCTATTGCATAGCTTCTATCGCGGCGTTGAGCGCGGGGACCGAATCCAGAAATAGCGTAACGAAAAACCTCACGCTCCCCACTCCGACAGGCACGGAGGTGTGGGTTGAAGGCATGCTATGCAATAGCTTTACCGCGGCAGTCCCCGAGTGCCACCTGTTTTTGTTTTTATATAAATATATCTCTTAAAGATTGTTGTTAATCAATGGTACTATAATTAGTGTAAGTACAAGAGTTACTCTGTTTCATACTTCTATAATTTGCTGCATAATTAGGCCGCACAAAAACTATTGAAGAAATCCGGAATAAATAAACTATTATGATGATATATATTTAAACTAGGTCATATTGTAGAACGAGTAAAATACAATAAAAATTAAAATATAGGGTCATAACATAGCCTATAAGCCCTTTGTGACAAAATATATTGTTACCGGCCATTAAAATAACTTTATACACGTATAAACATAACAAGCGAGTTATTATCAAGTTGCAAATTATTTTTAAATCAATTTTTATGCATTAAATATTTTAAATAATGTCATATCCTTAATCAAGTGTCGTCTAACTCACAAATCATGTTCTGAATACACATAATAAAGGAAGTTAGTCAATATTTGTAGAGGTCGGTGGGGCTCGGTCTCAGCAAACATGGCTAATTTGCCTAAACTACCCATTCGTTATTATACTGTGACCGTCTTAGATACTTGTGATTCATTACTTTTATTTTTCATCAGAGAGCTGAGTTAATGAGTGAAAACTTTTACGTTATTACTTATTAGGTAACTCTAATGGTCTGTTACGGTATATTTGTGTTATTGACAAAAAATTCAACAATTTATAGGAGCTTATCCGGAAAAATGATATTTGTTAATGCGACACGCAACAAAAATAAGATTTTTTTAAACTAATCAGTTGACAAAACATACCGATACACCTAGTTAAAGTAGCAATTTAATCAAACCTTAAACTAATAACTGCCTATCGCAAATAAAAAACTTATAAATATTTTCGATATCGTGAAATAAAATACCTACCTGTAAAGTTATTGATTTATTACTAAGTTCATGATGGAGTTAATATTTGTGCCATTAAAATGTAAAAATAAACGAATCCTAAAATTGATTTGATTAAATACTAAACTCTGGTTTCAGACTACAGACAATAGACTTAAAAGAATAATACCTTCCCAGTAACATAAGATAGCTCCAGTGGGAACCTATCTCTATTGTTAAGAATATTACATACTAAGAGCGAACATAGCGTTTCGGATTATCTATTCATATTCGGATGCGCTAGATTGAATTAGTTGAAGAAGCAAATGGAGTAGCCTCGAAGGACATTGTCCGTCACTAAGTATGTAATTTGAGTGTAGGCGATATTGGACTGTGACAAGATAATAGCGTCGCGAGAAATGGGAGACGGTAATGTAAGAAAATGACTCGCTATATCTCAACCTAATGTGGGATAGTGACCTGCGATATTTGTTACGAAACCATACGTAAATATTAGTTTGCCTTAAGGTTGCCTGGCAGAGATGGCTTAGAGCCGTAAGGCCGCCTTTTGTACATTTAAATTCATTAAGATATTATAAAATAAGATTAAACCTAATGTACAATAAAGAATAAATAAATAAATAAATACATTAATTATTCTCTTAAACCGGCTACTCACGTACCTGCAGCAGGGGCAATATTGGAATTGGACCATTATTGGAGCAGGGGGCAATTTAGAGAAAGTGGTTCTCTCCGAGCGCCGACCAACCAAGATTGTTCCAATATTGCCCCTGTTGCAGGTACGTGAGTGGCCAGCCTGATACAAAACATAATTTTCCCCGAAACTAAAGCATAGAGAAGCAATGACCGCACATGTTGAATGAATTTAAAAATGTTGGCGTATTTGTAAACGCAATTCGAACGCTATATAAAAGTTGAACACGGAAGCTCTGAACTTTTAAAACATGTTTATGGAATTAATTAAAAATAATAATCACTTTAAAAGGTTGTTGTGAGATTTTTCCACTTTATACAGGAACTAGTTAATTACTGCAATTTCGTGCGAGTTACGATAGAAAAAGTTTAGACAATTATTATCTCCCATTTTAACAATATGCGTGTTACTTGTTCATAAACTTATACTACATTTACTCTATTTGTTAGCTTCCTAGACCTGAATTTCGATTTAAATCACCAATTATTTTTATTGTATTTCAATGAATTGTATATTTAAATTAAAATAATATGGTTAAGGTACTTATACTATAGACTATAATATTATAATATGTATAATAGTATACTCATTTTGGAAACATTCACTTATGAGACGCCTCAAAACACACGTAAAGCTTTAAAATGTTAGGAAAAAATTAATTCATATGAATGGACGTTTCAGTACTTTGACCTAAACTCTAGTAAAATATTCCTTTCAAACAGACTAAAGTCAATGACTTTCATCTTCTTTGATCTGAGGTATTTTATGAAAACTTTAGGCGTACAGCTATTCAACAATAATGTATGGCGAAGAGATTGATATTGAAAATAAAATTCCTATTAGTTAGCAATTTTAATATAAGGACTATCATTTATTATACGATATTAAAATATTTTCAATTTTGTGCTACTAATAAGTTAATTAATAAATATCATATTATGATATAGAGACGTGCGTGTTGTCATTGAAGAAAATTAATGTAGGTATAAAAGACGGTATGAGTATATAATGTATGATTAGCTTTCCACCTGCGGCTTCGCCCGCGTTTTCAAAGAAAAACCCGCATAGTACCCGTTCCCGTGGGATTTCCGGGATAAAACCTAGCCTATGTTACTCTTGGATAATGTAGCTTTCGAATGGTGAAAGAATTTTTAAAATCGGTCCAGTAGTTTATGAGCCTATTCATTACAATCAAACAAACAAACAAAGTTTTCCTCTTTATAATATTAGTGTAGATAATATAATATTTGTTTTATAATTTAGAACGAGGATTGTTTATATCATTTAGTAGGTATTAACCATTGAATTAAACTATCAAGTGTTCACCAAAATTTACAATTCAATGTGAAAACTATAATTAGGTAATAGGTATCATAAGTTCATCATTATTCATTGTACCCATTTGATAGTAATCTTTCGAATGTGAGATCCTGCTTATGAACTTGTAATTTAATAATATCTCTATAATTAGTTGTTTTTTTAGGTATTACTTGGGATTTTGGAATAGGTTACACAAAGCGTAAAGGGTATATTTGTTTATTGTTATACTAGCTTACCGCTCTCGGCTTCGCCCGCTTTGTCTGAAACCTAATAAATTATAATATACTGAAACCTTCCTCTTGAATCACTCTATCTATTAAAAAAAACCGCATTAATATCCGTTGCGTAGTTTTAAAGATTTAAGCATACAAAAGAACATAGGGACAGAGAAAGAGACTTTGTTTTATACTATGTAGTGATTTGTTATTTGTTTTTCTAGTTTTGCGAATATGTAAAGCTATGTATATATATGTAAAGTATATATATGTAAAGCTCTATGAAATGAAATTCATTTCAATTCTGTTGTCGAAATAAGCGAATTAAACAATAACATTGAGATTATAATATCCAGGTTGATCCAAAAAGGGTCGAGAGTTAATTAACCTTTGTGAACTAGCGTCAGGTTTTATGAAAAATCGCGTTAGTATGTTAGATTGGCAATTAAAAACAAAACTCGGCAAATATTTTATATGATGTTGTTAATATTAGAATTAAGGTAAGACAGATGTGTATTTGAATATTTTTAATGGATTAACGTGAAAAACTGCTGTTGGAAATTGGTAATAACTTCTTCCTATTTAGTTTTTAATGAATTCCTTGCTGTGATTTTCTATTTGTAAATTTAATTTTCTTTTTGTCCACTCAAACAAACCTATAACTGTTCACTCTAAAATTTAGAAACAAATGAAATTATTCAGATCAATAATTGATTTTTTATAGATCAATAATTTATTTGGCCAATATAGGCCAATTCTATTCAAATGTAAATTATAAATAAATATTTCAGGACAATTTTCACACACGGCACGATCTGATCCCATACTATAAGCTTTCGCTTGTGTTATGGAAACCAGATAGCTGATAAACATACATAAATATAATTTTAAATATATACTTATTATGTATAGTATAGATAAAAACAATTGGATAAAATGCTTTGAAATCTTAACAAAAAAGCTTAAGAAGAAGATATTATTGTTGCAGTGATATAAATAACAGTGCGAGACTCTAAAATAATTATTGTTCAGCTAGAAAATAAGTGCTCATACAATAGATTGAGGACAATAAACATATTATATTCTGCTTGGGTAATACACATATATTTCGAACAGTATTAACGGTATGGAATAATATTTCTTGTATTATTTTTAGCTAAAAGAAATATTAATATGAGCTTAAAATATTATTTGACGTCCAAGATATCTTATAGTTCAATAAGTATATATAGTGTAAAATAACATAAAAAAGATATTTGCTTCAAAATTATTTTCGTAGTGAAAATGTTATTGGTATTCCAATTCTGGACTTTTACATAAAAACTCTCTAAAATTTCCCCCGAGCTTTTGGCATTCTGGGTGTTTCATTGTTTTTTAAATTAAAAAGGAAGTGCACAACAAGATAGTTCACACCTTTTATTTTCTATAAATAATTTTATAATTTAGGGACATCTTAAACAGTTATATTAAACTTAACGAGTTACATATTATATCTATTAAAAATTGTAAAACTACATACAAGTAAAATTTGTTATTAAAATGTATTTCAAAACAACTGTCGGTTGCTTAAAAATATTTTTAAAATTGTAAAATTAAAACCTATGTTCGTTTTGTTCTGTCGTAACCTTACCATACTGTATACAATTATCTGCCACATAAACATAAAATTATAAAGGAAACTAAAAACACATACAGTTTGTAAAATGAGTCACGAAGAGCCCTATACGTTCATAATCAAAGAGGGTCGCCACAAAATTGGGGGCGTCATTGATAAACATCGTGCTTTACTGGTAGATACCCTTTAAAATTGAACTTAGGGTGCTACTTATATATTAAGTTTGAATAAGCCCTGTGATAAATTATTAATAGAGTCTTTTAAAGGTGCTAGTTTGGTCACATTGTAATTAAAAATGTATTGGTGGTTGTAATTAAAAAGTCGCCCAAAATAATATTTTGCATTATTTACATTACATTAGAACGTAATTGAAAAAAAAAATTGTGTTCAAAACACTTCTTATATTATTTTTTCATTTATAATAAGTAGGTAAATCAAAGTTTACTTCCAAGAAAATAAAAAAACACATTGTAAAAACATTAACTAAAAGAAGAATAAATGATTTACCGATACAAATAAATTTTTGTAGCGTAGGTAACCTTCCCAAATATTGACCTTCTAAAATTTATATTGATACAGTAGAGAAAAAAATTACGTTTACGTTTTTACAACTTTTAAATTTGTGGAAATATTGATTTTGTTTAAATAATGTGGCGAAGTAAATAAACCAATTTTAATTACGATTAAATCAGCGTTAACCCAAACGTAAAGCCACGTTAAACTTTCGGAGGCATTAAGCAGGTACATAATAAAATAGGGAAGTT
Source organism: Colias croceus (assembly GCF_905220415.1). Taxonomy (NCBI): domain Eukaryota; kingdom Metazoa; phylum Arthropoda; class Insecta; order Lepidoptera; family Pieridae; genus Colias; species Colias croceus. The sequence continues at coordinate 4,849,793 of NC_059547.1, forward strand.
AGACAAAGGTTTTGTGTTCTTAACAAAATCCCAAATTTCGGTAAAAGGTTCACTTAATGGCGACTATCACCTTACTTCTCACTTAAGGGAACATTAAATATAATTAAATTAACGTTTATTCCCAGCTCTGCGCTTTCTTTTATGGAAACCTCACATTATCTGATAATAGGAAAATATTGTGAAAAAGATACTTAGATATTTTTATTAAGAGGCCTACACCACCGAAACTAGCGCCACCGAACATTTTATTTTTTTACTCCTTAACCAGATCAAATTTAAAAAATCTAGCTCGGTACTTTGCTAGTATATTACTTGTAGTATTTTTGGTATTACTTTTCACTATTCTAACTGTTCATTATTCTAGAGAACTTTTGATTACCGCCAAAAGTGGCCACTTTTGGTAATCAAAAGTTCTCCTAATTTACCGAATGCATAATAATGAAAAGTAATACCAAAAATACTACAAGTAATATACTAGCAAAGTACCGAGCTAGATTTTTTAAATTTGATCTGGTTTAGGAGTAAAAAAATAAAATGTTGGGGGGGCGCTAGTTTCGGTGGTGTAGTCGCCTTAAGGTTTATAATAATTACTTGCCTCTATTTAATAGAACAAAAACAAAAAAAAATGTTGTGTGTTTTTATGAAACCACGGTAAAAGTGAAACTTTTTTTTCACACTATAGACATTTAACTCGTAATCGTAATCGTACGTATCGTGCGTCACGCGACATGCGCTTCACAGACAAAAAAGTTTGAGACGATGTAATAAAAGTTTCACTTTAATAAACTCATATCTTGACAGATAGGTACTAGGTAGGTGCATACTAATTATGATTTATTTGCTTGAAACATGAAACAAAGTATTAACATTTATCTGAATTTCATTAAATTGTATTGAATAGTAATGACTCTTTATCATCCTAGACTAATCCTAGAATTTAATACATATTGTGATGTACGTATATTATGGGTTTTTACGTCATTTTATTAAAAGCCCTTTAAAATAATTCATAATAAAATAAAGTCATCATAGCAGTCAACAATAGTCTGTTTATAGCATGAATAAACACAACAACAGAATTTCTTGTCATTCTTGTAACTAAAGTAACAACTATACAATGAACACTGGTTTGAAAGTAGATAATATTATGACGCATTTAGTATTCATATTAGATGCATTATTATATATAAAAGTCTTTAAACATAAAATTCATAATCATTACAATTCCGTACTAATATTTGATGTGTTCAAGAATAGACCTTTAAAAAAAAGAGACAAAGACCTACCTACTCAAAAGTCATTAGACCAACAATGTTAACTACATTTACAACGGAAGTGACCGAAAATAACTCATAATAACTGCATTGCAAAATTCATAAACATTATTTCAAAATTCAGAAGGACACTTAATGAAAATTTTCCAAGAAAACAAAATACAATTAGCATACACCATTTACCAGAATAATATTGTGCATCTGTGAACAGTCGGTACATCTTTTAAATAACGCTTAACCATATTTTCAAACTTATTTACGTTTTAACTTCAAGATAATTTATTCTTCAAACGGAAATTCCAGTCCATTTAGTCTACTTTAGCACTTCGGTTCGACGGAGGGAAAGAAATGCTTTTAATAAAAGTAATTTCGAAACAAATTTACTCGATTTGCCCCGGATAAAGGTTGAATAATAATTATGGTAGCGTCTAAGCAGCTTATATAAATAAGTAAGTGAACGGATAGACACTTCCGTTTCTTTTCTTTTTACCTTCCTAATTTGTACTGTGCTCATTAGGAACAATTTTATATATGTACCTATAGCTATAGTTCAATAAATGAAGGTTGTTAACAAAATACGTTTGGCTGTGGAAGATTAAATCGCTACAATTCAATGTATTTTGTAGAGTGTTGAATAGCTGATAAATTAATTATTAATTTGATTCTAGTCATGGCTGATAAATTGGTTTGATAATTGACACTCAATAGACTTTAATAGGTTCTAATAAATTAGTTAGTCGCCTTTTATAATGACGCTCAACACTATTACATTTTCATTTATAGAAAATTTTATATAAATAAACTTAATGTAACAAACAGAGTAATTTATTGGATAAAACAAAGTTAAAATGGGGTGCGTTCAAACACTACTTTAATTTAAATTACGCTATTGCCTATTACTTAACTAGCTTTCCTAGAAGTAATTTAGGCTATAGCAAGGGTGAAAATAATTTATTAGAATCGAGCAAATGGAATTGCGTGTTTACCGCTCCACGTGGTTAGCGCTTGTTTAATCTCCCAAAGGACACTAACGTTCACATACTGACCAATTTCGCAATTATTGTACGTCGTAAAAACATGACAAGGAAAGTAAACAGATACGTGAAGACATGCTACATTCTCTCAGAGGAAGAGATTATGAAGAATAAGCGGATCAGTGAACACCAATAGCATTGCCTGTTTTCCTGTTGTTCAATAATCCAGCAATCCGATTGGTGGATATGCTTTGATGTTCCTCAGTCAGATGTGCTCTTTCTTGACGTAGGACGTCAGGATTTTTACATTGTTATTTTTAATAAGCAGATTAAGTTTTAAACGAGCAGAACGGGCTCAGTAAGGGTCTACGATTGAAATCAGAAAGCGGGAGTTCGAGAATAGACCAACTAAAAAATTATATTTAAATATTAAATTGTACAAACATTGCCAATATTAAAATATACGAGGAAAACCATCGTGATAAAATCGAGAATCCATAGAAACGAAAGGCTTAAAAATACTCGTATGTGACACATACTTCGCCGCCCTTGGTTGTAAGGGATTAAAATACGTTCTCTCTCAGAAAAAAGTGGGAACAAAATATTCTGATGACCATGATGATGATGAATGTTTTAAAGTTAAGTAAAAGTATAGTGATGGAACGAAAGATAATTTGCAGATGCAGATAATTTTCAAAAAAAAAAACCTGAAATAATTGATACCTGCAGATATCGATTATTTCAGATTTTTCTTTTATTTCATGTATTTCTAGAAATGTTTTATTATATCACTACATAATATTAATAAACTGTGTTAATAAACAAACAAAATCACTATCTCTGTTACTATGTCCCTTTGTACGCTTAAATCTTTAAAATTACGCAAAGGATTTTGATGCGATTTTTTTTTATTAGATAGTGAGATTCAAAAAGAAGATTATAGTATATAATTAATATTAGGTTTTGGAAAAAGCAGGCGAAGCCGCGCGCGGTAAGCTAGTAAAAACTATTAAGGAAAAATAGAATAAACAATAATGGGATTGGGATTTACCTCAGATAAAGGAACAGACCGCATAATTTTAATTTAGTCGAAGTTTCATCAGATTTACCTCCTCCTTTGCTAAGGAGATCATTTACATGCATTACCAGATATTCAGAATTTTATCGTCTTGCAATAACATTGAAATCGAATGACTAAGGAATGGTAATTTGGAAGTTTATCGAAGTATTTCGATGTATGTAGTAGGTAAGAATGACTTCTTTGTCCTGGATAAGGAGGTAAAGTAGTTGGAATGTCAATCACGATATCATACTTTCTCTACTAGTTACGATATTAAGCAATGAGCAGAGAATGTAGACTTTATTAGGGATTAATTATATTACCACAATTCTGATAAATAAATAATTTGAATATATTTAAAAAAAAACTTTACGATTACGGCACATCAAAATAATACAAATAATATTTCTAATAGCCACAAAACTTAACACAATAAATACGACACGTTTACGACAAAGACTTACAAATATAAACAATATTTATCCATTAGGAAATATAACATTTATAAGACTACGAATACTCTTTTAGGAATCAGATCTCCGATGAGGGTTTACGCTTTTAGCAAAAGTAATACTCTCTAAACCCAAGATTATTTGCAGATAGACATTGGAGCAAGTAAACGAAAAAATCGCTTACTTTATCTTCATCATAATTTAATCACGCGGCGGGATTAAAGGAATCTATACACTATCTAATCTGTAACTATACACAGTTTTTGTTGTATCTTCCCATTTATTTTATTCCCTATTCAGAGTAATATAATATTGTTAATTTTCTGTGAAGGTGATAACCTCCCTGGTGTGAGCGTGACCTAAATCTGTGGCAAGACATTTTCTATAATACCTCGAGTAGATTCTAGTGAAACAGAGGTCATTAGGTTATTTTTATTCTAGGATTAAGTGAGATTAAATAGCTCTTACAACTACAATAGTGGCAATTAATAAGCTATGGTTTTAGCAATGAGCAATGAGAGCTGTAGATACTCCACAGTAATATTATCTTTTTTTATTACCTACATCATTAAGTTAAGTTATTGTTATTATTAAGTAGATGTCTAATAATATCGGGGTATACGTTTGTTGTTACAAATTATCTACTTATAATATGTTTATTTTAACAAAAAAATGTGTCTATTAAACAAATAAAAAATATATATTTATATGGTGACAAATTATCTATTACGCCTAAATATGCTACAATCATGCTTAAATTTATTCATACAAAATTTAAGTACTTTAACGAGGATTCATCCATACACATTTATGATAAGACAAATACATATTACTCGCCTAGTAGTGTTTAGTCGTTGCGCAAAGACTCTGTCTGTGACAAAGCTTTCCGCCTTCACAGACTTTTTATCTTTGCCATATTTTCACTTCTTACTCGTCAGTCAGCTCAGTTCGACAAAGAACTTTTATTCAAGAGAAAATCATCTTTTACACCGACCTATTGCTTATGAAGCTAGTAAAAAATATTAAACAGTTAAACTGTTGATCGAAGACGAAATTGGAAAATTTTGTACAACACAATTTCAATTAATTGGCTAAATCGCCTTGTTTCCTAACGTGTTTTACACGTCATTTAACAATGCTGTTTCTGTAGTAAGGTTGAACATAAAACAAAATAGATAAGTTTTAACTATTAGAGTATCCATCCATTCCAGCCTTTCAAGACGTCCACTGCAGGACATAGGCCTCCCCCAAAGATTTCCAAAACGACCGATCACCAGCTGACTCTAGCGGCTCCCCGCCACTTTGATCAGGTCGTCTGTCCACCTCGTTGAAGGCCGTCCCACACTGCGACGTCCTGTACGTGGTCGCCACTCAAGAACCTTTTTGCCCCAACGGCCATCGGTTCTGCGGGCTATATGCCCAGCCCAGCGCCACTTCAACTTACTAATACGGTGGGCTGTGTCGGTGACTTTAGTTCTTTTGCGGATCTCCTCATTTTTGATAGATAAGGAGAGTATACCAGGAATATACAAAAGAACGTTTGTTAGTTTTATTATGCTTTTCCTATAACAAATCTAAATTGAGGATCATTGTTTTAAATTGTTTAAGAAAATTTGTAACGTTAAAAAATAAACCGCGCTCCCAAAACTGTAATATCTCACAAAAACAACTCACGGAGCGCTGTAGTTCTGAATAAAGAGAATTTAAACTGCTTAACTAGTAGAAATGTAAAGTGGCTAATATTGTAGAACGAAACTGTGACATTGCAGTCACGTGTATCGTAATACCATCGGGATTAACATAGCGCAGTGTGTAATCGACCTTAATTCGTTTTTGTGGTGACCCAATTACGATATCATACTATATAACTTACTACGTTTATAGTTTCACACGCTTTCGTGTATTTTTGCTACGAATATAGAAACTAATTAATTAGCCATTAACAATATCCGATATTAGCATAATGCGTAAATGCAATGCGAATAATTAATATTTATAGCTGTTATTGTTTACGTATTAATTTACAGCTCTAGTTTTAGAGACTGCAGGATAGTAATAAAGTATAAATTAATTATTTTGTGTTAATTAACCTTTTGTTAATTTATCTCTGTGTATAAGGATGAAATGTTTATTTTATCCGTTTAAATTATAATAGATAATAACAGAGAACTCGGTCAAAATAAGCTTTGAATTCTCTCAACTTCACATAAAAAAATATTATATAAAGTTTCAACCCCCATTCCAGCGACATAAAAGAAAAATTAACAAACAATTTTAGCAGTGTTTACTTGCGTCAAATGAGAAATAGTTGTGAAAGCACGCCAGTATAATAAATTAATCTTGTATTGTCTCGCATTGTATGTTTGTACCATTCTTTGTGACAATAATTTAACGCCGCTATAAATAGACTCCTCATTATTTAAAGACGTCTCATTAATAATAATATGACCGTCTATAAAATGTTATCTGAGGCAAAAAGTGTAATTGTCGCTATGGCTGGCTTCGGGCCAATTTTCCCAGTACTGGCTTCAGAGCTACACGTCACTGTTTCACTCGCCCTATTAAGCCTGTCTCAAGGATATGCCGAAACATATTGCTTCGGACGCATAATTACGATTTTGTTTACATAGAGCCTCGTGCAAAAACATTTGCATAATATAGTGTGCTATTTTTCTCGTAACACGACGTGAGTTTGTTTATGTAAAATACTTTATTGGATCCATCTACAATCTACATAGTAAATTTGCTTTGTATTACTTCTGCGAAAAACTGTCATCTCATTTATATTCCGTGGAAATAAACAAAGCCCAACAACTATGTTGTACTCAAAGCATTCTATAATTTAATCTAGACGCGCGGCAGCGTGTCAAGCCGAGTTCAAGCGAAGAGAACTGGCGAGCAGCAGCCGTGTGTATATTTACACGAACCATTTCGAGCCACTTTTCACCCCCTTATAACTCGAAAACTATTTAAGTTATATAAACCAAATTTGGTACATATCAAGAGGACCTCAAGATAAACAAGAACCTTAAATTTCATAAATACAGATTAAACAGTTGCGTAGATATTAATATCCAAAAATCGCAATTTTTAAGACTGACTGACTTATAGACATATACAAAACCTAACCCACTTCCAGATGACCTAGAAAGTTCAAATTTTGTAATCAACTAGGTAATAGTGAGTGTACAAAGGAAAAAATCAGAAAATACTGAATTTATTTGTATTTAATTTTTTTTTCAATGACATAAATTTTGTTTGTATGGAAAAATGGAAAAGTTTAAAAAAAAAGAAAATAGTATATTCACCTTACTAGTCTTAAAAAATAGATCAAAACTAATCAGTGGCCGAAAAAAATTTTGAAATCCATCAATAAATGACTGAGATATAGATTATTGAAGTTTACATATTTTAGGACGAAACATCTGTAGATTCGAAGCGCCTCTGACATCACACTCACTCGTGCTAGTATCGCTAGGGCGGATTACTTCGATTGCATGATTTCTTTATTCAAAACTGTTATTAAACGTAAAATAAAAGAAAATTGTAATAAAAATATTGGCGCGTTTAGAGTAAAATTTCAAGATCGCGTCATGGCAATACCGTAACGTCATGTAGTAAGGCGACGATTCTTCTACAACGATCTTTGCATACTTAAACTGACCATCCGTTCAAAACCTGACATTGGCAGAATACGTCCTCACTAGGATCGGGAATTGCCATTTGAAAAAAAAGAAGAAGAAGAATAGTGTGTGTACAAATTCACGCTGGATGTTTAGAAAATCATGTAATCTTTTAAACAGAAAACGAGTTTAAAAAATTGCAGATAATGACGGGGCAATGTGCGCTGACATTCATAACATACAAGAAAATATAGAAAATAATACTAAACAAACCATACAGAGAAACCGCAAGAAAAAAAAATCGTATATAAAAAGTATTATATTTATAAAGTAAATCAAATTTGCAGAGTAATTTTCTGTACAAAAAGTAATGATATCCCACCAAAAACATAAATGTAAAAATTGGAGCCGAGTTCAATCGTTGACTTAATTTGCCAAAAAAAGAAATGAGATCTAAATGTGTGCCAAGTTCTGCAAACAGTCCAGAAATTTATTTACAAAGATGTAATTAGTTCTTAGGTTGACTGAAAACTCAATTGTTTTATTTTCCCTTAGAGAACAATGTTTATTCCAAAATATAACTTTTTTAATTTGAATAATATAATTATTTTCACAAAGCAAGCAACTAATGACCTATTGAACCCCATAATTTGATGAGGCTAGTTTTACATACTGTTTATATTTTGTGAGGTTCTAAAAACTAGCCTCATCAAATTATGGGGTTCAATAGGTCATTAGTTGTTTGCTTTGTGAAAATAATTTAATTATTCAAATTAAAAAAGTTATATTTTGGAATAAACATTGTTCTGTAAGGGAAAATAAAACAATTGAGTTTTCAGTCAACCTAAGAACTTAATACATCTTTGTAAATAAATTTCTGGACTGTCTGCAGAACTTGGCACACATTTAGATCTCATTTCTTTTTTTGGCAAATTAAGTCAACGATTGAACTCGGCTCCAATTTTTACATTTATGTTTTTGGTGGGATTTTAATACAATTTAATTCAGCATCATCATCATCATCAGCCCATTATGTTCCCACTGCTGGGACACGGGTCTCCATTGAGAGTACATGCCATGATCCACATTGTAGTTACTATATTAATCTATTAGTGTTATTATAACTAGCGTGTTTTGAAACCATAAGTATACGTACGGAATTATAATAAAAATTATACAGTCGACACATTGACATCGGCTTAATGCTTGTTGTGCCATTTTAATAGTTTACTATTACGTGTGGGAATTAATAATGCTCATACTGCATAATTCAGGTCACGCCATCCACAAGATATTCACGGTTTTTAAAAATTCAGACACAAAGTGGCATTTTAAAAGCTTTCCTGACTTTCCAGTTTGCCCAAAATCTTCAAACTAATAGCACATCTATTATTATATATCCGTCAGAATCACTTTTGTAAAAGAAAATACCACATAAAAATAAAACGAATATCTAATTCCAATCAAAAAAATAAGTCTGGAATGATCAATTTACTATAGACCTTTTGTATTAGGCATCTAGATCAAATGAAGGGTCGAATAATTCATAGCATGAGAGGTGTTATCTAATCGAATTCCTAGCTCGGAATGTGCCGCAAGAATGCTTTATCGGTCGATCTACTAAGACTAGTTAATATTTGAAATGGGATATTTTATAAAGCCTATGGATTACTTTAATGAATTACTTCGTGGATTAACGATAAGTTTTTAATTTTATTACAATAAGCGATATCAGAGGACTATAGGTACATTCTTCTTCTTTATGGACAGATTTTATTTTAGATTTACGCTGAAATAAAAATATTCTTGAATTTGAATATATTGTGTTCATTAAACCTAGAATTTGAGTATTATTTTAAACCTTTCTTTTTTTTAAAGGTTGAAAATTATACAGTAAAGTTCGTATAAGTTTAATTAATTAAAATTTTAAGTTTAAAATTATAAGTTTTAATTAATTTCCAAGAAGATAATGCATAATATTTACAAACCATTTAAAAGCCTTAACGCTATCTCTCTGAAAGTGTCATTTCATCTCAGGGCTGATTAAACTTCTTTAGAAAGTTCCAGTAATTTATCTATTTGAAGTGAGGTGTATCATAAAATATCTAAGTATGAAATAAAATAAAGTAATTGACTTTCACGCGTAAATAATTAATGTTTCAAGTTTGAGTTAAAAAAATCACTAATTAATGTCGTACATAACGTTACATAAAAAAAAAATACAAAACGATAACTTTACAAGATTTTTTCTTACCAGCCTTTTTACTAAACATTTTAGATATGTAATAAATCAAATATTTCTTAGAAATAATTACAAATAAATACAATTTTCCGAATCTAATAATTATCTTTGGTTAGTAACAGATTTTCTGTAAGAATGTTACCCAAAATCCTCGTTTCGCAAATTACGATACGTACAAAATTAATCAAGAGTCCGTGATTATATTGGAATCCTTTCAGTTGGAATTATTTTCCTATTATGAATGAGAATCAATATTTTACATAAAAATAATATTTATTTTCATCACTCAGTTAACCTGATATCGTATCGATTCGAATCCCGCATATTTCCCCTGACAACGATACAAAATACATATTGTAATAAAATACATTATTCTGTAAGATTTATTGCCATGAAATCGTAATAACAGTTTTATTTTAAAAACCTTCAATATTGGTTTCAGTTTTCCTCTTTATGTTACGTAGTAATAGGGGTACAAGTTAAAATTTTATATAACAAGCTTTTATTAACTATTTTCATTTGTTAAAAGTAATTGATTTATGGTGAAGACATTATAGAGAAAAAAATCACTTTTCGAATATAATTAAAATGTACAATTTGTTTGATAATAAATAAAAATAGTTATTTTACCTACATATTGAACATATTAACATTTATTTCCAAGTATAGTACGTTATTCTAATCCTATAAAAGTGTTACGAGTCCACGGTAATCCGATAGAGACGTAAATTTTATATCAGAAATTCTAGCAAATAAATATAATGGAAACAAAAAGTGCACATGAAATTTTTTTTTATATAAATAAATGGAACCATTTCTAAAAGCATTGTATTGAACATGTATGATGTAACGAATATCAATTAACTATAGCATACATAGGTACATAAAAATTTTAGATTTTCCTTTTGTTTTACATCCACCTAAACCCATAAATTAGCTACCTACGTAATATTTAATTTATGACAACTGTCTATCTTGTATTCCAAATGTACAAAGTTAAATAGATCCAATAAAGCCAATCCCTATCAGTCAGTCAATTCTTCAAACAATAAACTCGTATATTACAAGACCTTCGTAGACCTCACACAGATTGAAGTTCACCTTAGTCTGTACTACAAAGGGTTATGACCCCTACATTGTAAAACGGGTTAATTAGGACATGAAACTGTAAAATTAATGCCACTGTCGTGTTTTGTTGAAAATTGTATGAGTTAGTGTCGTCACAGCTTTATGGCGAGGATTACTCAGTCCAAAACCACGTCGTAATTCTGTCAGGTGGTAATGTGACTTATCTTAAAGGATAGATTAAAATTAATTATACATGGGACTCACATTTGTGCCTCCCGTGGGATTTGTCATAATGTACGGGGGGACGAATTTGTCGTAATGCTTGTTGTTCTGGATGCTTCTATATCATGTGAAAATAATGTAATAAATATTCATATACAAGCTCTATAATGATGAAGTATGTGTCTTTGTAGGTACTCGCGTAGTTTATTTAAATAAATATAATGTTTATTTCAAGCTCAGGTTTCAAGATATGAATTTGCTACAACCTACTTGATTAATTGCCTCTACATAAAAATGTAAATGTTGCTCAGTTTTATTTATCTAAATATTGAAAGACAATAAGGTAAATAAAAAGTAGAAAAAGGAAATTATATGTTTATTCTTCAAAAGTGTATTCATAGTCATAACCTAGTAAAAAACAATAGCATTTTGCAATTTTAAAAACAAAAATTTTTAGGACCCCATTATTTTCCTTATTTTTTTAATTTAATTGTAACAATGATAACAACTTTGAATGGGAACATTAATATGACACTGTAAATAATGTTGTCCATTTCAAAACATGGGATTAAGGACGGAAAATATGTAAGCTTCTGATGTAAAGTAGGAAAAGGGACCAACTTCGAATTGTTTGTAAAATTGGTGTTTGCATTGTTAAAAGGGAACAAACGTTTTCTTTTAAATGTAAACAATCTGTAAGAACACCGATAGCTGTAAGCCTCTTATATCTATTGCGAGAAGAAGCCTTTTTAACAAACAAGTTTGGGACAAAACATAATATATAGGGATATACGCACTTCTATTTATTTTTTACTAGGTTTCACGCCCGGCTTCGCCCGCGCAGTCAAAGAAAAACCCGCATAGTTCCCGTTTCTGTGGGACTTCCGGGATTGCGTCATTTTCCCGGGATAAAAAGTAGCCTATGTCCTTTCTTGGGTATCAAAATATCTCCATACCAAATTTCATAAAAATTGGTTCAGTAGTTTAGGCGTGAGTAAAAGACAGACAGACAGAGTTAATTTCGCATTTATAATATTAGTATGGACCATACACTGAAATTTGTTTCTAAAATTTTTATTTTTTTATTTTAAGCAGTACCTACCTAAAATATTCTAAATACTACAAATCCCTGACACACTACCAAACTCTTAAAACCCAGTTCATCAGTACTAAAATTAGAATTGCCAGACTCTCATTTGTTTTTCACGAGCACATCTTAAAAATGAAGGTTCGTCATTACAGCGGGCTACATGTGAAATTTCTCTAGCAAGTCGGTTCAGAGAACAGAGCACCCGAGAAAATAATCGCCACAGTAAAACACAATCGTCGACTGGCCGCTTGCCAACTCGTGGCGGTTTCCTATTTCTTACGGTTCAATGGAATTAACAATTTAACCTATAATCGAAGCCAATCGACGGGTTTGTCAATGGCAGTAACAAATAAAACTGCATTTGTTTTGTAACAATGTAGACAACCGTTTCGGTATTTGGATTTTAAAACGTTTGACGCCTTTGTTGTAACAAACTCGATTGTCTCGCCGTCTCCTATTGTCTCTCGCAAAAGCATACTGAAATATATTTAGCTTAAAATTTGCTCGACGAATTTACGCTGGTAAGTTACTTTTATGGTTTTATACTTGGAAAATTTACCGACACAAAAACGTTTATTTTCCATTCATAAGTAAATTAGATATCAAAAGCGGTACATTGAAAATAGCTATGAGTAAATTAAGCATTTCCCTCTTACCTTTACTATTCGAATACCAATTTTACATGTAATGAGGAGTATAAATTGCCGTGTCAATGCTAAAAATAAAATATGCTTATTTAGTGTAAAGAGTACCTCATAAGAACCGTTTAAGGCACGTTTTAATACCTATATATCAGCATCCCAAATAAGGTTTAGCAGCAAACTGCTGACGAAGTCTCGTTAAGGATGTTTCACTACGAGGGATAGCAGACAAGAAGGGCTGTCGAAGTGTCTGTGTGAAGAGCCCTTTAAAGAATAAAGGCCCTATATACATTTACGCTTTAATCGCCAAAATCATAAACTGTTTATCGTCGTTATAGTTTAAAAGCCTATAAAATGATGAGGAAAGCGTTTTGATTTATCAGACACTCGATAAGTATAATGTTATTTTTTCATAATTCAATATTATGTTTTTTTTTTTTTGGTAAAGGCACCCGCCGTCACATGGTGTTCGCGCCACCTCTGGAATATTGTCCAGAGACATTATTTTCATATTTTATTTATAAACAAAAACACAATTTAAATCCACATAATAAATGAAAACTAAAATTATTTACATTACGATCAATTAAAATTAAAAATATCAAATAGAATGTTACAATACTGAACAAACGTTAAAATACTGGGTAAAATAAATACAATAAAAATAAACGCCACAAAAATTCAAACTATCCCTAATATCACAGAATCACATGCAATTGTTTCGCTTATTTACTACTTCTACTATGTTATGTTATAAGTCTCAAATAGTAGGTAGGTAAATCTACAAAATGTGTTCCTTAATTTTTCCTTCACATCGAGAAATGTCAAGTTGTATAGCCTCTTTCTATTCGATTACTTTTCCTTATCATTAGCGATCTATCAGTCACGGAAATACTAATTAATACAATCAACGTCCTCTTGTTTTTGCAGTGCAACCTTGAGTCAGCATTACCAAAACGGATAAATAGTGGCTTTTATTAGTTCCTCTTATTTATTCAGCTCCAAACTAAATTTAATTTAGTTCGGTTCATTTGTTCAATTTTAGATTCGTAGCACAAATAATAAGGCCAATTATATTCGTAATTTCAGCTCCATGAATAATTTCAGCAGGAAAATATTTTCAAATGTAAGACTTGATTACTTTTTAAAAGAGAAAAGTAAATAATAACTTCGAACTTCCCCTTGTCGCAGGTAAGATAGAACATTTTCCATCACAATAAAATTTGGAGGAAAATACTTATACACCAGTAAATTACATTTAAATGGAATTGTGAATAAATCTCTACAGCCAAAATTAAAGTTAGAATGACAATAATCTTATGTTTGATTTTACCCAAATTAAAAACGTAATTTACTTGTAATGAATATAGCCCGTTACCAAATGAAGAAATTTTTTCGTGAAACATTTTTTTATTAAATTAAAGTAGAAATATCTAACAATACGACAATATTTAGACATAAAATTAATAAAACGGAGCCATTCGAAACTCATCCATCACCTTTATAATATAACGATTTCATTGTTAGGATAAAATAGTGAAGGTAGAATGGAAGTTACATGAAAGAAAAATAGTTTCAACCGAGTTTAGAGCACGTAAATCTGATTCTCTTAACCGTTACTTTACCCAAAGCACATTGTTTGTGAATACATAAAGAATAAATGAAAAATACGAACGCTGGCCGACTGCCAGGCAACTTGCGTCGCGAAGACAGAAAAGCACTGTACAATTTCACCTACAATTGACGAATTATGTATGAACATTGAAATACTAACGAAGTAAATTCAATGGGATATTAAGGATGATAAACTGTTATAATATGCACGTTCCGAGCTTAATTATAGCTATTGTTTTTATTTAGCCTTACTTTATTCCTTATTTAGGTACCCATTGAGCCTAGAAAATTTAGTTAGAACATAGAAAATTTTGTTTATTTGTTGTCTTTCTTACGCGTGGAATCCTGAAGCGAAAATGATGAATTTATACCTATGGGATGTTCAATACCAACATGTAGTCGTATTTAAAAAAATACATAACTTCATACATAACACGAATTTAACGTAAGAGTTCGATAAACGAATACTAAACTTATTCACAGCCGATCGTTTTGCAATCGTATCACGCTTGTAGAAAAGAATTGCTCATCTTACAACTGAGCCTCAGACTTTCAGAGGAATATCAGTAAAAAGGTCCATTACCAAGCAATATTATTTGAATGGTTATCGAATGACATGTTTTAAGCTATGTATATATATGTATATATATTAGTATTATGATTTTATTCATTTTAATAGAATAAAAAACTTCATAGGTGGGTTATTTGTTTTATTGTACTTATAGGTCAGTATGACATTAAATCTACAATTTATTGTACGTGATTGTACTACTATTCTAGGAGGTAGCAACGTTGACAAGTGAGCATTTTAGTATAGTTGGTTCTTTGATATGCTGTTCCTCTTGCTATTTCGGTTACAGTCCGGGCTGTCTGGCTGGCCGCAGTGGTTGCGTTTATTAGTGCGCATCTTATCTGCACAGGAAAATATCCTTAATTTAAAGTCATTTTTTAACGCGTAATTTTTAATCGTTTGCCTTTAGATAGATCCATTAGACATACATTTTTTATTGCAAGACGCTTTTTTCGTTGTTAAATAGGTGCCAGACGCAATTTTTATTTCAAAATAATTAAAATATCATCGAAATAAGTGAAATTCCATCAACATGAGTCCCAGTGAAGGATAAGTAATCACTGTGTTACTTATACTATATATAATATTCATTTTACTATTTACAGTTTTTTTGCAATAATCTACCATATCGCCTCCTTTTTCCCAACGAACCTCAAATAGGACGTTAATGTAAACTTGATAAAAACCAAATATCATCAAGAAATTAAAGACTTTTTAACGGATTTTAAACGCGATTTATTCATTGTATTATTTTCTCAAGTCTTTAATTTCAAAATGTATAATACTCGCGTAAAATCAAACACTAGAAAATAAAAATATCATCAAATTCATATTTATACCCAAAAGTGTAATAAATATGAAACCATCTATTAAAAATATTAGTTTACTAATTATTCAATATAAGTATTAAAAAAGGATAATATAATATAAATAATAAAGTTAAAGCGTCCTTTTAAGCGGACTCATGTTGATGTAATTTCACTTATTTTGATGACATTTTAGTTATTTTGAAATAAAAATTGCGTATGGCACCTATTTTACAACAAAAAAAACGTCTTGCAATAAAAAAATTATGTCTGATGGATCTATCTAAAGGCAAAAGATTAAAAATTACGCGTTAAAAAATGACTTTAAATTAAGGATATTTTCCTGTGCAGATAAGATGCGCACTAATAAACGCAACCACTGCGGCCAGCCAGACAGCCCGGACTCTAACCGAAATAGCAAGAGAAACAGTATATCAAAAACCCAACTATACTAAAATGACTTTTTTTTAAACGTTGCTAGCTCCCGTACTATACAATACAAATAATATAAAAACTCTATTTGATTACATTTTTCGTACTGACTAGTTTTGATGTTATTTTTAATTTATTTCTGAGTGACATTTTTTTTGTTACGAGCTTAGTACATAGCTCATATAGAGCCGTACTTATATAGAGAGCTAGTGGCTAGTAATCGAAATATATTTTGCAATTTCAATAAAAGGGAAGCATAATAAAATGTGTTAGCTAAAATTCAATTACGTTTTTGCAGCAATTCATAAAACTTTCTCTTGTGGCTTTAAAATATAAGTTTATATTGCAATATCAATTTAGGTCAAAACCTGCAACGTCAAATATCCGTGGCTTACGTTAAAGTTAGGGTGTTATCACTTTCTCTATTATAAAGTTAGACAAGTTCTAGGGCCAAGTTACGTATTAGGTTATTTAAGTTGTCCAACTTCTAACAATCGTATGCAATTTATAACATCAATAATTCACATCATTTTCAGATCTGATATTTATATTTGTTAACCTTTGATAAAGTATTTTCATTTGATCAAACGGGAAGGTGAGGAAACACTAAGAAGCCAATTGGACATTTCTATCGGTATCCTGACATAAAACCAAGAACTCGATAATGATTGTAATAATTATTCCCATTGTATTACCACCTATTAAATGTATAATCCGATTATTATTATTGTATTAAATTGTTGATCATATTATGACATAATATTTTATTTAATATTTTATGACTATTCATTACTCGTTACTAAAAGGTCATATCTGTGAAAGCTCTAATTCATTATTCATTACAAACGTATAAATCGTGAGAAGCTATATAACACTTCCATTAAAACAGAACATGAACATAAATGTGTATTTTATGTGCATATTTGTTACGAAAAGCACATTTCATTGTAAAACTTCTTCCATACAGGACATGATAAATATTTACTGCACTGCAGTAAATTTTCCTTCATTTAATCTAATATTTTCATGGTGAAATATTTTATGAGCGGAGTAAACTTAACCTTTGGCACTGGGTCCCGATACACACTCGGGTTAGAGATTTAGGTTACTAGACGACCGACTTTAGTAGGCAAATATAAATGCACTGTTAATGGAGCTTGTCTGAAGCCTAAAAGCCTATTTGAGGTAGTCTCAACGCGGTAATAATAGTGAGCCGCTTCAAAGAGTTCAAAAATTTTAATGAAATCTCCTGGGCCGCTGTATTTGTATAGCATTTGACTTTTATACTCCTTTTTTAATAAACGCTATAAAATTATTAAAATTTCATTTCAATTATTCGAGATTCATTTTATTTGAGAAATGAAAAATATGTATGCGCTGTGACTGCAATAAATTTTATCACCATAAAACTAGGGCGCACTTAATTGCATTCCTCGTTGTATTAAAAATGTAAACGCGAGACTACTATATTCCTTACCTATTTTCTTGTTAACAATGCATATTATATTCTATTCTTTATTAAAACAAAGATAAAGAAAAATTATATATACTTTATTCCGAAACTGGGCTAGCCATTACGGCTTGTCCGGGTAGAACGAGTCTAAATGTATGCAATGTATAATCCAGATTATACATTTTGTTTAAAATTTCATACATTCTACTGTTTTGTATATTATTCATTAATCAACAAACGACTATTAATAATTTATAATACCGCTACGACAATATGTATAAAGACAGTAAGTTTAGTGCCTATATGTTATAATTGTGTATAACAACAGTTGCCTGTCTCGAAAGTTATTTATCTTGTCCTGTGAGGGTACGGAACCGATATTTGTACAGCCTTAGCAAAGCCTACACGGATTGATTGCATTTAACCAAATATATTATGTAGGTATAGGATGGTGAATATATATCACAGTATAGGCACTATCATATTATTATATTATCTGTTTATATGACGAAATTCGTAACATTTATACAGATATGGAAAGACATGATCGCACGCAAAATACTCATTTAATTATTATCTGCTACATTAAATAAACTTACAAATAAAAAATTTATTTTAGTTTGTTTATCTGAAATATAAATTGAACCTTGGAGTTAACAGAGAAATGCACGGTATTTTATTTATTTGCTTTGTCTACCTATTGTTTAATTATACTCCAGCACAAACAAAAGTGGCAATTAATAACTTAATTATGACATTGCTCTTCTACCTTTATATTGTACTATTCTGTGGATATAAAATAAGTACAAAATAAACTGCACTGAGAATTGTTTCCAAACCGCTTTTATTAAGACTAGCCGATTGGCCAGTTTTCCTATTTTTTATATTCTTAATATTTAGGTATAGATGGTATAGAGGCAGATATTGGACCGCAATCCCACTAAAAGTGGATATGATGTCTATAAGGGCACGATTGCTTGGAAAGAGACATTTCATCCTAGCTTCGAAGAGATCCATGTTAAAGTGCAAAGGAAAAATAGAAGCTGAGAGAGAACTCCATTCCGTCGCTAATTTTATCAGGAAAGATGATTCAAAGCTACGAGTTCTTACAGGAGGAATCACGAGGAATATCAACTATATAAGTATATAATATCCTTCTGAACGCCTTAGAGTACCTTACAGTTAAGGAATACTCACCGAAATGAACCCTAGGTTTCCGCCCGCGGCTTCGCCCGCGCACTCACATAAAAACCCGCATAGTTCCCGTTCCCGTGGGATTTCCGGGATTGCGTCATTTTCCCGGGATAAAAAGTAGCCTATGTCCTTTCTCGGGTATCAAAATATCTCCATACCAACTTTAATGAAAATTGGTTCAGTAGTTTAGGCGTGATTGGGTAACAGACAGACAGACAGAGTTACTTTCGCATTTATATCTAATATTAAGTATGGATTATTCATTTCGGTGAGTATTCCTTCATTTACCTATCAGTTATCAATCATACTTATGAATTTTAATTTTAAATTAAGTTTATGTACCTAGTTGAATTTTCCGTCGCCAAAAAATATTAACTAGCTGTGAAATTCAACGATTACAAAAATCCAATATATAAAATCGATAAATAAATAAATAAATAAATTGATTTAAAAATACTCGGTACCATTCCGACACTATCATATTTTAATGTGGTTTTCTTGCTGTTCCTAATTCGAAGGATCGTTCGTAAGTCATCAATTACTTATCTATAATACAATATTATAAAGCTGAAGAGTTTGTTTATTTGTTTGAACGCGCAAATCTCAGGAACTACTGGTCCGATTTAAAAAAAAATCTTTATTGTTAGACAGCCCATTTATCGAGGAAAGCCATAAGGCTCTATACATCATGCTAAGACTAACAGGAGCGAAAAATGCGGGTGAAACCGCGCGGCACAGCTAGTAAATTACTATGAAAACAGTACATAGTATTTACTATTTGATATATCTACTAAAACCAATTAAATATGAAAGTAAAACTAGCAAAATACAATAATAACGATCCATAGTAGTAAAAAAGATGAATATATAATTAAAAATATCATTGGAATTTGTATCAATCTACATTTTGCCATGTAAAAGATTCATATATACCTACGTTTCAATTTTATATCCGATGGCGTTTCGGACCGGTAAATAGCGTGTTAATCTTTCATTCGCATGTGGCGCGAATAATAAAACGAATTTAAATTTAATTTCTCAAATTGCTTTTTATTTTCACATGATGGTATATTTTTTATTGGGAACGAAGTTGGGACCTGGGAGCCTTTTGTTGAAAATGTGCTAGGAACGTTGGTTGTGAATTTTTTTTAACTGCTAAAGTTCAGTATGTTTATTACTTTATTGTAATTGTATTTATATATGTCTTACGTGTATATATTTTATTGTATTCTTTAATTACTTCTACTCTTCTAAAAATTTGTTTTTATTTTGTTGAACAATCATAATATTTCGCTTCTTTGCCTTTCTCCCCGTGGTTGCATAGCAGAGATCACTGTATTCACTCTGAATAGGGACGCCCTTTGAGCTTTTTTATATTGTGTTTCTTGCAAAATAAAGTGTTAAATTAATAAATAAAATATTATCCAATAAAAACTACCGCAAAGAAGGTCGTGTCGTATTAAGTTTTTTTTTAAGAAATGTAGGTAAATATATGTTTGGATTACATAAAATATAAATTCTTAATTTTAAGAAAAATAAGAAAGAGTTTGGTTAGGAAAAAGTTAGGCCCGTGTAGAGTTACGGTCAAAAATAAATTAACAAATTATTGTTTATTACAACCCTGACGGACCAAGAATTATTTATTAAATATATTCCTTAAGAAAATGTAT
This sequence comes from Colias croceus, assembly GCF_905220415.1. Lineage (NCBI taxonomy): Eukaryota > Metazoa > Arthropoda > Insecta > Lepidoptera > Pieridae > Colias > Colias croceus. The sequence goes on from NC_059547.1 coordinate 4,870,179, forward strand.
AGTTTATAGTTTATACACATAAATAAGGAGGATAAGGTCCTTAAGGATATCGTGCTAAGCTAATAATAATAATTTAAAAGGAATCCGCCATATTTTAATGTAGATAACAAGTGATAAGATCATCTTGGTTGGATTGGTTGGAATGGGGTTATCAAATATTGTTGTTATGTGCTCGTATGTCTCATTGTAGAGATCTTATAATTATAATTATATCCCTTGTACGATAAAACATCAATTCACAGGCTATTATTACTCTAGAATTTCTAGAAAAATAAAAAACTTTGCCTTTCTGTAAACTGTCAGTATGCCCTTAAAAATTTACAGCCTACTTAATTCTGATGTGTATTTTGACTTTTATTATTTTAAATAAACTAACAAAACTTCCTCTGCACTTACCACACAACATAAACAGAGTTAGTATCTTCATTTTCGCTGTATCAATATATATCGCCGTATTTACATAATAATCGTTCCGTTCACCCACAACTTAGTTTAAGCTCAACAGTCACACTTTCACTATGAAGTTTTTATCAACCATTATTTAAAAGGGAAACATAATTTTTACGCATCTTTGGAATTAGGGGAATAGAATTTGTATTGTATTTGAAATTGTTTGGAGTTTGTTTACAAGTCACCGCTCACGCTCGTATTCCATCATAGAATGCCGGGTCGGGTCGTGCTACGCGCGCGAAGCTCTAACACTGAATGTCCTTCGTTTTCCCGCTAGGGTAAAGTCATGCGCACTGCGACCACCCCAAAAGGGTCCTTAAGTGGATTAAGTTTTTAAACTTTGACAATTGATAAAATGAGTTTGTTACAATGAAATCGTTAAGTGAAAAGTTGTAAATAAAGAGCTTTCGCGCCCGAAGATTTGAGTGATCGATTTCGCTTCAACAATGTATTGTATAAGTAATTAGAATCCTTGTTTATTGTCTCTTGATTGGAGCGTATTGCTTATATCCGGAGCAAGATTGAGTTTATAAGGAAAATCTTGGAGGCCTGTTCGTGACATGTTTAAAGAAGTTGTATACGACGTCGAGTTTCACATTGTTTGAACTTTTTCATTAATCGCTTAATATTAATATCGGTATGGAAAATTGCTCAGCTTAAGATATGTGTAAAAACACGGCAAATATTGCAAAGTTGTTTAGATTGACTCTTATTTTGAGTATTTGTTCTTTCTAATATTTTTTTGTTATATTTTTTTCCGTTTTCAGATACTATGTAACACAATTATTTAATTAATTATTTTAAATGGACATTCTATATACATATATTATAATAACATATTTTTTTTTATTTTGTATCTACATGTAACATTAACTATCAGAAACCATAATTTTTACGATAAATTTAAATAAATGATTGATCAACTAACAACTAACTACCCGCCTAATTGGTCAAGGAAATGGATACTCCAATTAGAGCATTATTTGTATTTGATATCTATATCTGTTGAAATCAAATTATTTTGTTATGAAACATTATTCTGTATCTATCTGTGATAATAATTAACTCAATAATTGGTACATAAAACGTAAACTTTATTAATTAAGAAAAATCTTTGAATGGCATGAATAATTAAATAAAAAAGAGTGTGTGTACTTATGTACACGCGTTAGAAGTTATACTTCTTGGCGTATGGAAAAAATACTAGAATATACAACTTGAACATAGTTATCAATTTTCATACCACCTAGAACTAACTTCATGCTGTTAAATTTAGGTGTTGGTGTGCGCGCGCATCGTAAAAATTCACTCTTATCTTTTTTCTCCATCGCGCCAAAAGGAGTATAACTTCAAAATTCTTAAAGAGATTTTAATTTATTAATTCTATTATATTATTATCACTCAATCTCAGTATAAAATATAATTAAATCAAGTTTACGAATTACTTACAACTCGTTAAGAGTGGGCATAAAGGCAGAGAATTTCTAAAGTTATGGGCCCCGCCCTAGCGCGCCATGCCGCGCGCAATCTTTCTTCCATCATACACTCCGCACCCGGCTCATCGTACTTACGTAAAGTTCATCGGACGCTAAATTAAACACAATATTCTTCGCTCGTTCTACGCGTATTTTCGGTAGTTAGTATATTAATGAAATAATTATATAAAACAGTGAAGATGATAATCTATACGTATATAATAAAACAGTAAAAAAGTAAGTATGTATGTAATATATTCAAAAAAACAATATTAGGGAAACAGTATAGAGCACGAATCCGTAAAAAAATTCTGCCTGTGTGTTTATGTCTGTTTGTTTGTATGATTTGAATGAATGTTATATTGTTGTGTTTATATTAAATTTATTATATACTAGCTTTCCGCCCGCGGCATCGCCCGCGCAGTCAAAGAAAAACCCGCATAATTCCCGTTCCCGTGGGATTTCCGGGATAAAACCTATCCTATGTCCTTTCTCGGGTATCAAAATATCTCTATACCAAATTACATGCAAATTGGTTCAGTAGGAGTGATTGAGTAACAGACAGACAGACAGAGTTACTTTCACATATTTACAATATTAGTACAACATTAGTATAATTTAAGTACAAGGTAAATTAGCTTGGAGAAATATTTGCATATCTAGTGGTGTGTATGTCGTGGTCATATTGTAGATTTGCTCATTTCATGAAATGGCCAACATAGTTTGGTCAGATCGTTAAATCGTCAACGTTTCACGATTTGGTCATCGACATTTGGCCAGAACGTATAAAATATAGGTTAGGTTAGACTTTAATAAACAACGCACGAGCCGAGCGAGCAAAGCGAGCGTGCCGCGGCAGCGGCCGGCGAGTGCCAGAAGCGAATCGCTTTAACAAAAATGGTCGAATTTCGTGAAATGGCCATCCACGTTTGGCCAGATCGACGATCTGGCCAAATGTGGATGACCAAATCGTGAAACGTTGGCAATTTAACGATCTGGCCAAACTAAATTGGCCATTTCATGAAATGAGCAAATCTACGATATGGCCACGACATGTATATTACTCAGATCTTAGAGCGCGTTTCCACTATAACGTTCAGGCCTATACAAAAATGTTTCGATATCCTAACATTACTATTTAATGTTATACTTATTCCTAGCAACACTCTGATTTTTGTTTTCAATAAAAACAAGTTTTTATTTGAAAGAAAATGGTTTTGACTTTATAAAAAAAAAAAAATTATTATTCAATTTCACGTTCTTGAGCAAACGACAAGACGACTACCGTGAAACAATAAAATATCGAGTCCATAATAATTTGTTTCGTTATTAATATTTGACCATAATAATTACGAAACAAAACAAATAAATAAATCGTCACTTGATAGTTGAAAGTGGAAACACGCACAAAACCAGAATTTGCATTCGCGAGTGTATTCATACTTAGGGCTGCCAAACAGTATTCAGTAGAATACTGTTTGTTTTTCACTAAATTATACTTTTTACTGTTTAACAAAAAAAAGTACTTATACAAAAGACTGTTTTCAGCATCAAAGTGCAGACACATTATTATGTGTTACATTTAGACGCTCACAATTTTTTTTATTTAGTCAGAGGGCACACACTACAATAAATAATGTTTGTTTTGCTAAAATACTGTTTAATAATCTTCATAGACCTGAATAATGAATTATGAATATACGTACTTTATTTCTTGTAAAAAAAGTTGGCAACCCTATTCATAGTGTTTGTCTACACTAATCTACACTAATATTATAAAGAGGAAAACTTTGTTTGTTTGTTTGATTGTAATGAATAGGCTCATAAACTACTAGACCGATTTTAAAAATTCTTTCACCATTCGAAAGCTACATTATCCACGAGTAACATAGGCTAGGTTTTATCCCGGAAATCCCACGGGAACGGGAACTATGCGGGTTTTTCTTTGAAAACGCGGGCGAAGCCGCAGGCGGAAAGCTAGTGAATGATATGTATTTTATTTGTAACTAGCGGTCCGCCCCGGCTTCGCCCGTACATATTTACGTTTTCTCTACATGAGAACCATCCTTGTACTTCAAGGGATACAATAAAAAAAGAATTGAAAAAACACGTGATAACGTGACAACGCGAAACGCGAAATTTTATTGACACTAATTTTACGATAGATTTCAAATAATGAGCAGGTATAACTTTATAATTATTTATACATACACTAATATTATAAAGAGGAAAACTTTGTTTGTTTGTTTGTTTGTTTGTTTGTTTGATTGTAATGAATAGGCTCATAAACTACTAGACCGATTTTAAAAATTCTTTCACCATTCGAAAGATACATTATCCACGAGTAACATAGGCTAGGTTTTATCCCGGAAATCCCACGGGAACGGGAACTACGCGGGTTTTTCTTTGAAAACGCGGGCGAAGCCGCAGGCGGAAAGCTAGTGAATGATATGTATTTTATTTGTAATTAGCGGTCCGCCCCGGCTTCGCCCGTACATATTTACGTTTTCTCTACATGAGAACCATCCTTGTACTTCAAGGGATACAATAAAAAAAGAATTGAAAAAATACGTGATAACGTGACAACGCGAAACACGAAATTTTATTGACACTAATTTTACGATAGATTTCAAATAATGAGCAGGTATAACTTTATAATTTACTAGAGGTCCGCCCCGGCTTCGCCCGTTGTACATATTTCGCAATAAAAGGTAGCCTATGTCCTTTCTCGGGTATCAAAATATCTCCATACCAAATTTCATGCAAATTGGTTCAGTAGTTTAGGCGTGATTGAGTAACAGACAGACAGACAGAGTTACTTTCGCATTTATAATATAAGTATGGATTATAATAATTATTTATGGGAGTTCACTCATCACTGCACCAGTGATTAGTAATACAGATTGTGAATATATTATATTATATATACCTACTATTCACAACCTATTTACGTTATTTACTGGAACAACCATAGGAATCTACAAATAGGTAGTAGGTAATCATAGTAGTAATGGTAATAAGTAATAATATAATAATTCATAAAAAAATATACCATAAATCTTTCTTGATTTTATTGATGTAACACTATGAATGAAATATTTGTATCCATATAATATATATATATATATATATATATATATATGTTTGTATACCTAAGATCGTCGCGTCAATACTCAGCCCACGGAAACGAATTTATGCATAAATTCGTGTGAGTGTGATTAGATATTACATATTTATGTAATATCTAAACTCACCTGCATAAAGTTTCTGAAATGAATCGAAAGTGGTATTTTTTATTAATACATATTAATAAATAATAATTTATTATTTATTATAAATAACTAATAATTATTTATTAATAATATGATTACAATACTATATTAACTTATCTTCGAAAATTAGTTAGATATCATTTAAATATGAATCTCTTTTAGTTCTCGTTTCTGAAGTTTCAATGTTCTTTTGTTGTGTACCATTTTCAAAAAAACAATATTGAAACAATATTATTAAAAAATCGGCGCGCGGCACAGCAATTTGAGCATGGTCTACTCGTCTCAACGGAGCGATAGCGTCTGATGTATGAAATAGAATTATGTTTTTAGCTCCCGGAACGTGCGATGCAAGATGATTTCTTGCGTAATTAAAAATATAGTAAGCGCCAAAAGTGTTTTATCGTGATTAAACCAAAACTATAAGTAATTACAAAAAAGTGGTCGGACAAAGTTCTCACAAATGTTTCAATATAATTGTTTATGAAAAAAAGAACATAATAGGCATTACCATGTCAAGTAAAAAACGTAAAAGTGTGAAATTTAGAGGTAACTTCGTGAATTTTTTCTATCGAGTCAATTTCAATATTTTATGTTTTTGATCTGACAGTATAATCGAAAATATCATCAAGTTTTACATATATTTTATTTTTTATATTTGGTCTTGAATATTACACGTATCAACTAAATGTTGATTGGTGATTTGACTTTATTCGCGTTCTTAAACTGTCTCTGTCTAAATATATAACACTCACAACTCGCGTAAAATTAAACACAATAAAATAGTAACAATGTATTCCTTACCCTTCCTCAATCGAGGTTATTGAACTTTGACAAGCAACAAACAGTCAACAAGCTGTATATAATTTATTCCTCATGCGTCATGGCAGAGACGGAGGGTTCCCTAAAGTTTACATCACTTTACTAATATACTACCCTGGATATTGAAAACCATCTACGTCATTTTATGTGCTTACGTCACATACACTAAACGCTTATACGAAACATGAATCCATACTAACATTGTAATGTCTGTATGTTTATTAGTTATGCTTTCATGCCAAAACAGCATCGATATAAATGTAATTTTTAGATATTAATGCAATAATTTATTTAACGTTTAATATAGGCTATTTTTTTAAAGCAACCTAGAGAGTTAGAATACAGACAGAAATTGCGCAAATATCTATACATATAATAAATCTGTAGAAGGGTCAATTCTGTACATTGAAAATATTGAAAAAATAAATAGCAGGGGGTGTTACTGGATCGATACCAAACCCAAATATGTGATTAAAAAAAATTTTGTCTGTCTGTCTGTCTGTCTGTCTGTCTGTCTGTCTGTATGTGAAGACATCACGTGAAAACTACCGGTTCGATTTCGATGAAACTTGGTATAATTATACCTTATTATACTAGGCGTAAAATAGGATACTTTTTATCCTGGAAAAATACGAAGAAAAAAATTAATCTTAATTTTTCAGTTTTATCCATAGACGTTGCTCTGTAGAACCGCGAACACACGTTGCGTTGCGTTGCGTATTATTATATGCCTAGCCGTATTTGGATCCAATAGATATTTATAAGATGTCATTGTCAGAGTTACTCAAAATGGAGAAATAAACCTGATTCACGCGAAGACCGACATCCGCGCGGACGGAGTCGCGGGCGGAAGCTAGTCGCTTAATAAATTAAAAATAATTAAAGTTCTGATTAAACATAAACTCTTTAAAATATCGATATCAAATCGCTATAAAAAGTTATTGACAAAATTTTATACATATTTGAAACCTTCAAGCTCAAAGAGATCTATCTCATTCATTAAACACGCTTAACATTTTCATATACCATAAAATAGTACATTTTCAAATGGAACTTCTATAAAAATCCGATTTAGATGAAAATTATTAACATACATAACGTTTACGAGGCTATCACTATAGCTTATAAACGCGAAAGCTTTACAACTTCTGCACAAAGTTGCTGGTCATGAAAAGGGACTAAATATTTATTAGCTCTCAAAACTACACCGAAGTTGATGAAATTATAATTTATATTCGTGTTATGTAAAATCGATCACTATCATTTTGAATATGGATTATATTATAATGAAGATTTTGAGCATAGCATATAAGAATTAAGAATACCTTATACCTCTTCCACATGCTTTTGGTTGAATATTCAATAGTTTTAGTTCAATGAAGCATGTTTATGAATTTTAATTATTTACATCTATACATATAATAAATCTGTAGAAGGGTCAATTCTGTACATTGAAAATATTGAAAAAATAATTAGCAGGGGGTGTTACTGGATCGATACCAAGCCCAAATATGTGATTAAAAAAATTTTTGTCTGTCTGTCTGTCTGTCTGTCTGTCTGTCTGTCTGTATGTTCAGGCATCACGTGAAAACTAACGGTTCGATTTCGATGAAACTTGGTATAATTATACCTTATTATCCTGGGCATAATATAGGATACTTTTTATCCCGGAAAAATACGTAGAAAAAAAAATCTTAATTTTTCTTAATCTTTCCGCGCGGACGGAGTCGCGGGCGGAAGCTAGTCTTTAATAAGTCATAAACATGTTTAAATATATGGGACTATAGAGTTAGGTATTTATATTCCTATAACCGTTCCAAGTTATGTAATAGGAAAACAAATACAAAATAATATAATTAAGTTCTTTATTAACACTCTTAAGTTACAATTGAGCAATTCCCACAAAACTCATCTTACGAATAAAACCTGCATTGCAGCTAGTAAGAATTAAGTTTATGGGTACAAAGGAGGATTCTAAGAAAACCCTATTTTACTTTAGTTTCTTGTTACTCCACATGTGAGGTAACTGAAATCTGATTTCGGCATTTCTTTGTCACTTTGAGTTGAAGATAAGTGACGGAAAATGAATATGGGATTTGAATTTTATGTCAGAATCATGCATTTTGTATATGGTGTGTTTTTGTGATTTTTTATGACATCTTTATCCACATGAATTGTATGCAAAACGACAGATATTTTAATACGTCGTCTAAGACATAGTAATAGTATACAATATAGTTTGGTTCTAATTGAGCCTACAATTTTTTTTGCGAAAATCTCTGCTTCATCAACGGCCACACCAACCAAACTCTAAGTATATTATAAAGGTATAACTGAATTACTTGAGTCATGTTGTGTATAGGTGGCGACACTCAGTTTGTGTTATTGTAACCAATAAACAATAAAAAATGAATCTATAATATTTAAATAAGTTATTATCTTTATCACAGTCTTTACAACAACACCAAAACTAAAATTCATTTCATTTCATTTCATACAAAACTAAAAACTGTTTTCACCCACCAATCCTTGATTCCCGATAAAAATTAACCCGTAATACTGCGAAATGCTATTCATTTAATGCTCCTATAATTACAGAGTACTATCAAAATACAAAGCTATTGGAAATGTAACTAGACGTATTAAAAACATTCCCACAGTGTTATTTTATTGGCCATCAAAGTGTTCGCACAGACACAATCCAATTATACGAGACACTCCAGACAAAAACTCGTTCACGCTCTCTGATACGATATAATTTTGATAGTTTATTCTGTGATAAAATTCCGTTTATTATCCCAAAATAGTTTCGTTACGTAATGCTTGGATAACTCCAAATTCTGCAAAGGCGCTTGTTAATTTTAATTGTTTTGATTAAAATTCAAATGAATGATGATGTTGTTTATTCTTGTAATATATTTGAAACTTTTCATTTGAAACATGACTAAAACAATCACATATTTTCAATATTGCGTACTAAAAATAAAATACTTAATTATTCATGTCGAACGTCTGTAGGTTAAATTCCAAAATTAAAGATTTAAATTACTTTTATTTATTACAAATATGTTACGATTTAATATGAATGCTGTTATCTAAGTTTTCTTCCATTCGTAATATATTTCATGACATGATTATGAAAGAGGTATATGATTCAGAGAAACATGAGGGTCCTATCGTTACGTGTTCATAATTTAAAAAAGTTATATTGTTTTGGAAAAAACGCTACAAATTATATTTTTTATTTATTTATCGCCATTCCTATGGCCATAGCTAGGAGATAATAGACTTATGTATGTTTCTCATGACAACAAGACAATAAAACGGCTGACCGGAAATTGGCGTAAATACATAAAAGTATGGATAGAAGTTTTTTTTACTAAGATCCACGGGCTGAAGCCACTGTGCATGTTCGACGTGTTTAGTGTTCGCTTATACATTTATAGGCAGGTCCGGGGACCCCACAGAGTGAACAGCCTCGCAAATCGCGAATTGAAAAGAAGCGAGCAATGGCTGCTATTTTCCTCGGACATCCACGTCTACACTGACCGAGTTACGCATTCTGGGTGCTTTTCCACCAATAATAAGCGAGAATGTGTAGCGAGAAATGTGTTTGTAAATAACCACTGCTACACACACTAGGTATGGGTATAGGGGTCGGGCCGTGCCGTGATTATTGACGGTCATTTGTTTGCCAATGATGATGATCACCCACATTTCATCATGCCTTAATTGCTTTGCTATGCTGCTTGCTCTACGGAACCCGCGCTAATAATGTTAGAGATCAGTGTTGTTGGGGTATCATATTAATGAAATTATGAAATTGCGTGATACACGGGGTGAGGGGACTTCGATATCTCCTACCCTGTGTATTCCTATCATGCAATCGGATCCCCGTCCAATTGAAAATAATTTAATTATTGGTTTCTGTGTTTAACTTCGTTGTTTTTTTTTGGTGTAGGTTCTTGCCGGGAATTACGGGTTGGCTGATAGAGATTTTTAAACGATTGTTCATTGTCACATTTTTATTTATTTATTTATTGATCAATTTAATATACCACACTAAGTAAAATATTTACAATTATACAAAACGGATGATTTTTACATTTCTATTTCTAATCCATTATAATTGTATGTTGACAATTAAATTAAAAATCACTCTAAGTAGGTAGGAAGTTGCGCAACGATAAACAAATAACATTTTCTAATTTAAATTATGGATGGTACTGACAATCTAAAACAGGTTTAACAACTTTTCAGTAGTTAAGTAGTCTATAAACAAGATCTATCAAACACAAAACACTGCAAGGGATTTACAACAACTTATCTAAAACAAATCTTATTTACAACGTACTGGACGCAGTGTCCGCACGATCTGTCATTGTCGCCCTATGATTTATCTTGCAGTGTTTAATATATGAACAGTTATAATTCTTCGCAGCAAAGGCTTAATAGTTACCTGGTAATATTTTATGATAGATTTTGTGTGTTTATGGTGGAATATCAATGTACAAATATTGACTAAACGTTTGACTAATATTAGTGATGGAAGATGAGAGATCTAAAAAATATAATTATAATATTACGCACAATGAATAAGCCGTATTCTATGTAATACAAACTACTTAACCAATAACCGTATAAATAACACATTATAGAAAATTCGATATCGTTACAAACCGTACCGGGTTACTGTACGTTTAGCAAAGCTGTGAAATTGATGGAACTAGCGTTCTCGCTGCAAATGTTCATGACAAGCGAATCAAACCACCAAAAATTAGAGTATTTATTAAAAAAGGCCATAAAATAAAATAAAATAATCCAAATGAACTTCATATTCTCACTTGCAATACAAAAGCAAGGCTGTATCCCAATTCCCACTCATAAAAATATGTACTCAAAAACTAGGTTGCCAATTAAGTTTTAATACTAACACTCTTATTTATAGCTCGTACACGGAAACGTTAATTAAACTTTTCAAATATTTAATGCCGACCTTATAAACCAAACAACTGACTTATAAAGCAAACACTAAACAAAGGCGAGTTATAAAAGAGCTACTTGAAGCGAACAAAACGTAATAACAGGTGGAAACTGGAAACCAGCGAAATGTCAATTCGTTCGTGATATAAGCATTTGCATTCACATAGTATTATATAAAGGACAACTATCACGTTTGTACGCTATTCAAGATATCTCCGACAGTACTGATAGGTACCGACTGAGAATTTCTGCCGTTCCGTATCTGTGCAAAGCTTTTCAATCCGACACTTTGAATTATGTCAAATATTAGTGCAAGCGGGGAGGCGATATCTCAATATTTCATATATAAATATTCGCGATATAAATGTTAGAACTAAATAAATAAATATAAATATTATAGGACATTATTACACAAATCGACCTAGTCCCACAGTAAGCTCAATTAAGGCTTGTTTGGGTACTAGGCGACGATAAATATAATATTTAATAAATACATAATATATAGATAATAACACCCAGACCCAAGAACAAATAATTGAGTTCATCACACAAATATTTGCCCTGACCGGGGATCGAACCCGGGACCGTCGGCTCAGTAGGCAGTTACTTTACCACTGCGCCAACCGCGTCGTCAACTATTAAGAACTATTTTGTACTTTATCTTGTATTTATATTTCGCATTGTGCTATAAAGTTGATGACTTTTCTAATTAGAATTATTACAAAGAGCTTTTAGTTTCATAACTCTTATTTTAAAATGGCTAAGGTACGCCTAAAAATGCTTTTAACAGAATCCATTTATACAATTTCAATACACGTGTAGGTTCACGTGCCAGAATAAAAATACAAAAGAGTATGAAAACAAACACTTTCTTTCACAACTCACGAAAAATATAGCACACTCAAATAAAACGCAACTAGCAATATTCCCAAAAATGAACAAAAGACGAACGCAAACAATCCGTCCTTTAATTTTTAAAACATTCGTCTCACAATAACTGACCGGACCTCGACATACTGTCTCCGTACAGCACTTACGACCTAACGGCCTGAATAATGAATGTATAGGAGCGCTAGTTAGTCTTCGTTTACGCGATGTTTTCTTTAAAAAACTCCACAAAAGCCGGGCATGTTCACTCACATTCACTTTAAATCCTGCCGCGGAAGAAAATGGGAAAAGACGTGTCTTACATTGCGAGGCGTCCTGCTTGTTACTATTTCCAAGAAAAACATGCCCTAGAAATGTGGCGTGGTAACGTTTTGTAGCGTTTGAGATGTATAAACGTCGTGCTATTTGAAATCATGCCTCGTGAATGAGTTTTGTAACATTTTTATTTCCATTATGCTAACTTTCAGATTAATATTTCGAGCCTATTCTTATGAAGGTATTTATAGCAAAAAAATATATATGTTTCGTTGTCAATGTGTGTTTATGGAAACTAATAATTATAATTAAAAAATAATTTATTTTACTTGTAGGGAATCAAATATAATAAAGTGTAGGTTTCTCGTGACACTATTAGATTATCCTACGTGGCAAAATACATAGTTATATTGAAAGCCATTTAAAATGAAAATCTTTAGTTTAGACGTAATATTTCGCTTGTGTTTCAAAATTTAAAAACGATTTTAATAATTATTTAAGTATTAATTATTACCAAATAATTACAGTATAAGCAAACATTTAAACCTAGCAAATAATAGTGCCCAAAGCTAAACCATGCAAATGTAAACTAGAGTAATGAAAGGCACCGGGCTACAATGTTTGTTTAGATCATCCAATCAGCACTACACAGTACACAGTAAGCAGTATGCAAAATTGATTTGTTTTCATTTGAAGCATAACTATCTGCTATTTTATAGAGCAATTTAAAAAATAAAAAAGATTTAACTTCCTACGTGTGGGATATTTTTATTTTGTACACTGAGTCAATTAAAAATGAAAATAGACCAGTTTATTGCGAGACAATCTGCGTTAAGCTATGTCCTGATTGTATAATTATGTAAATAATCTTTTTTATTACAGTATTCTCTTTTAATCTAGTACAATTTAGCAAAATGCCTTGTCTGAATTGTGTAGGTACCCAATTCCTGGCCCTTTTCTCCTTTATACTGACAAAAGTATTTGCATATTTTGACGATGCAGTAATGCGATGTTGTTTTCACAAAGGCAACCTAATCATATCTCCGAAATGGCCAAACTCTATTCCCACTGTATAAGTGTCGAGGGCTTTCCGAGCATCTATATTAAATCTGCTGTTATCCAACATTGAATCGGGACAAAAGGAGAGATTTCGACAAAATTCTTGGTCGAACGAGGAAAATTTACATTACAAAATAAGAAAAGGAAGTTTCCAGACATGAAATTACAACCGTTGGGATCGAGCCTTGCTTTAGAGGCGTAGCCTCCTTCCATCGAATGTTACGAAGAGGTCCTTAATTTATGACTATGCGGGCGTTTGGGATATTTAACACTTTTATTCGTTGCTTGGAAAAATATAAAGTTGTGTGAGTTATAGCACGTTATAGTTGCAGTTGATGGTAATTTGTGAGCATATTAGGTCATTGAATTAGATAAGGAAAAACTTAAAATTCTCATATTCATAATTACTAAAAGATATTGTATTGTTGTTTTGTTATTGTAAAATTAGCATTATAACATTATGTAAATACTTATTTTGTACATAAAAGTATCGTAACTACAAATAACATGACAATGTATCATGCGGTTCGAATTGTCATAATCATAGTTTCATTACCCTCATAAACGGCAAATTACAATCTGTTTAAATGTAATATGTTAGTTCTGTGCATTCGCAAAACACCAGTAATTAAACCCACATTCATTGAACTTGCAAGCATTAATGTTAAACTTAATAACGTACTGGGAATATGTATATATGTACCCTGATCAATAGGTAATATTATGGCACTCATTTTTATAAGTGTAGTTTCGTTTTCAGAAGAGAATTAATAAATAAAAATAACCGTTTACGCTTTTTTTTAGGTTTATAAAATAGTTTTAATAAACAATATTGGTAAATTTTAAGTTAGTTACCATCAGTAAAATATTTAATTATTTAAAATTAAATTAAATTGTATCTATTTACCGAAATAACTTTAAAAGCGCGCGCGTCGCGTCTCTTGTTGATTTTTCTTGACAAACATAATTCATTAATTACAAGTCGATGATTTAATCAAATTTGAAAATGAATGTGCACATCCTCGCAAAAAACATGAAAAATTAGAAGTTTTTAATAAAAGGTACGCAATTATGTTTATGCCCCTGACAATGACGATAACCCGTAAAATTTTGTTCGATGCAGCCTTGAGATGACTCAATAATTTCAAATCCATGAATTATGGATGTGATATGAGTTTTCCGTTATCAAAGGGGTCTCATCAAATCTGTGGAATGATTTATTGCGAAAATATCGGCAGCCATGACTCGCGGTGCTAACGATTCAACAACACATATTGGTGTCACACAATAATACGACATGAATCATTAGATTTAATATCCGTGGCAAAATCGCATGCATCATACGTTTTATGGTAGATAGAATATAATTTCTGCATTCCCTTTTACCAATGGTCGGTAATGTTTGTAACACATTATCCAGTACAAAGGTTTAGAGCTTTACAGTACAATTTATTGCAGAAAGCTCAACATTGCTCAACACAAGAATACAAATTGGTAAATATTTATAAATAGGTACATATCTTCTTCAATTGTCATTAATATGCATCAATTAAGTATCAATTAAGTATTTTCAATATTGCATTAAGTTTGCATTGAGTTTAATTATAGTAGTTAGCATGAATTTATAATATATATTATTTTAACGAATTTATATTGTTATTAAGTAGATACTTAATAAAAATAAAAATTAATTGTTTTGTATAGAAGATTTTTAATGTGATAGTTTATTTTCTTAGCATAAGGATTAAATGTACCACTGGAAGATACTTGTTCCCAATGCATCTTATATTTTTTGGAAATAAAGTTTATTGTTTACTGTTTATTATTGTTTATTGAATAGCACAGAATATAATATAATAGTAGGTACTACTTAATACTGTGACTTAATACATAAGCTGGTCGACGGATTCAATTATATTGAGTATGTAATGCAATTTTAATAAAACTTATCTGTCTTTTAACAACTACATCGTTAAAGAGGAATTCACTTACCATAATATTATTATAAACATATTATGTAATCTTAGATCACTTGCATTTACGGGAGCGAACAATGTGTTCAGCCCATAATACGTGACTTTTTCTCAGCAGAGGCACGAGCGTCTTACAAACACTAAGTAAATTGATTTTGAACGAGAAATATTATAAATTCGCTAGCTCACTGGATGAGCAGTGTCAGCGTCGGAGGATAATAAGGCTAGTTATATACGACGCAGTTTTGTCCAAGTTCCTTGTGTACCTTTCAGCCGTCTTTCAAGCTTTTTGTAGATAAAGAGATAAGAGTACCAAATGAAAAGGTAGCATCAGAAACCTAAATGACACGGTAAAGCCCTAACGTAAAAGAAATAAAGCGGATTTATAATGTATAAATACATGTATAAATACATTATAAATGCGGTCGAAACGCAATGGACTTCCGAACCTTACTCGATAAAATGTTACTACATCCTACAATTCTATTATCAGGGTCTATAAGGAAAATCATAATCTACCGACCGATGATCGTGTGAGCTTTCTATATAATATCGAAAACACGTCAACATTTTATTAAACTAGATCGAAATTTACTGATATTACTTCTTCTTTCACCTCACCACATAAAATACATTTGACCCTATTTTATATTTCATTCATAAAACATTACTGTGCTAGATGAGCTTTTCTATAAATAAATTGATGTATTTCGTATCTACACGAGTAGTCAAGGGATACTATTTGGTAACGAATTACATGTACTATAAAAGATAACACATAGATTCCGTATAAAATGAATATGGCTATTTTTTTTTATTATTACAGCTCTGCTTATAATATATACATAAACAAGATACGTGATGCTATATTTCCATCTAGAAACGACGTTATTGTCTCCTCAAAATATATTTAAAGCGTATCTGATGTGATATAACGCTAAATCTATCTGATATATGGCTTACGTGATTAACCCATGAATTTCGGTGCGGAATTGCCGCAGTTTCAAACACTGAAACTTTTCTTTAGGTGATAAACGCTCTCGCAAATTGGCCACATTTATTCGACTCCGCAGAAAACCGTCGCTAATGTGGTCTGGGAGGAATTTCTCTTACAGCGCTTTATATAGCTGCTCTTAATATAGCCACATTCATTCATACAACACCGAACTTACCCGTTGCAAATGAATTGAGTCGAAATTGCACTTTAAAAGCGCTTTATGGTTCAACGCGCGATTATTGGAAAATGTTTCTGCTGAATTATTTTAATTCGCTCAATATTAGTTGTTCCTACGCGTGATTCTGCAATTGAAAATTCAATTAATGTGGTATATAATTAATTGTTTGTTACTCACAATAATAAACACACAAAGCCGCATCTATATTTCGTAGTACCTGTAATTTATATGGACATTTTAATTTTGTCACAAATGCTGAAATAACTTTGAGGTAGTATTATGCAATTATGTGGTTTGTTTAAAATAGAATAATCCTGTCACAGGATATACTAGACATTTAAATAGTTATCATAATATGTTGTTGTTCATTAAAATACGAAGTGAAGTATAAATATATTTTAGACACGATGATATAAGCGCAAACCGTGCGGAAAATGATCGAAAAACTTTCCATCGCCTAGCGAATGCTACTTTATTCCGCAAATGTAGCTAGCTCGTGATTCATTCCTCATTTTAATGCAATCTTTGCTGAAGAAATGAATTATTCATTTCGCTAATCTTTACGGAGCATTTCCATTACGTGCTCCTGCAGCAATACCCATCGCGTAGCCTATAAAGAAACCCTTTGCAAATGAAAGGACACGACCTCAATTGACCAGAACAACAATGGTAATAAACATGCGAGCGAACAGTCGACAGAATGTTTCCCTCCGAAAAGTACCCAAGAGGGGTTCCAATAAATTGGCGATCACAACCCTAGCGGGTAATGAAAAATCCTATCGACTATCGAATTTATCTTTACGTCGCTTCACGCTATAATAACTCACATCGACACCGCTGCAGAAATTTGCAATTTTTCCTCGTGCAAAATTTATTCTAGTAAAATTTCGACAGACCGCTTCTGTCTTTCCCGCCGAAAGTCACGTTCCCTGAAGATGGCGGTAACCGGTAACTGAACGGTTGTCGAGTGCGAGCTACACGGAAATAACATTTTAACTGCTATTTAAAACTAGAATTTAATCTGGAAATATCGCCGTAGTTTCCTTTCTTCTTTCCAAATATCACTAGCTAAGAGTTCACTCGATACTCTTGTGAAGTATGCTTTATTTCGATTGTACTTTATCGTACACTAGCTTTCCGCCTGCGGCTTCGCCCGCGTTTTCAAAGAAAAACCCGCATAGTTCCCGTTCCCGTGGGATTTCCGGGATAAATCCTAGCCTATGTTACTCGTGGATAATGTAGCTTTCGAATGGTGAAAGAATTTTTAAAATCGGTCCGGTAGTTTATGAGCCTATTCATTACAATCAAACAAACAAACAAAGTTTTCCTCTTTATAATATTAGTGTAGATTATCTAACCAAAACATTAACGTCGCCGTTGAAATAATGTTGACGTTTCTTTGCAGATAAGTCATGGAAAAGGGCAATTATTGGAGACCGATGAATTGTGAAAAGATTTTATAATACTTTATTTGGATTATATGGATGTTTGTTAAGTTTAAAATTCTGCACTAAATTGATGATAATATAAAATAAAAATATAGGTAGGAACTATTAACTATATTAACGTATGCATTATTTAGTGCACTAGCACAATTATTACTATGCCTTGAGTCATGTTTTTTGGATTAAATCTGTTAAAATGCATTTGTAAAACGTAAATAAACTCTAATCCATACTAATATTATAAATGCGAAAGTAACTCTGTCTGTCTGTTACTCAATCACGCTTAAACTACTGAACCAATTTGCATGAAATTTGGTATGGAGATATTTTGATACCCGAGAAAGGACATAGGCTACCTTTTAATGCGAAATATGTACCACGGGCGAAGCCGGGGCGGACTACTAGTACTATCTATAAGTAAACAAATGACTGTAAACAAATGGTTAATAGGTAATTTAAATATATGTTACAATATAGCCTTGGTGTAAACTATCTTTAATGGCCACGTCACATAGTATGTATTTCGCAATCTGCGTAGATTGCCTCTGGGATCCATCACTGACATTTGCAGCCGGTAATATCAATCTATGTTACATTAGAAAAAGACCTTCGGAAACTGTCAATGCAAATTAATCTCACAAAGATGATTATTTTAGGGCATTTTTAAATTCAATTGTCGATGTATGCCGTAATTCTTATGCTACTTAATCGCTTTTTAATTAAACATCAATATATCACAATTATTTAAAATCAAAATGTTACATTTACACTTCTACAAATATTCCTATAAATAAAAATATATCCTATACGTTTCATTTTATTACAATTCCAGTTATAGCTCATATCTATCACGCAAACATTTGTAAGTAGAACGCAAAATTCTACGAACAAATTCAAACTATCGAAGTGAGATCGTATTGTATACTAGATAGAATCGAACGTCGATTCGTAGAAGTCAATAATCAAGAAATCAAGTGGCGTAATTGCCACAGAAAGTTGAAAACGGAGTGAACGTGTCGGTAAAGGACAGACACTAATCACGAAACTTATTGGATTTCTTGCTTGCTAGAAAAACACTTCTAAGCGCTTGGGGCGATTGAAAAATTACTTTCAACTGTTAAATCCATTTTAAGCACTCTTTATCGCAGTATCTGAAGTTTAAATCGCTGTATGTTAATTGAATTTCAATTGTTTAACTGATTCTAGATAGCAAAGAGTTCAGTTGAGTGCCTGGATCTCGTATAATCAAAGGACTTCAATGTTAATTGACAGCAATTAAATATTAACATACAATTTTAATAAAACTCTACATTTTTTTTATATCTGTGTAATACTTATTTGAACCTTGAACGGTGTACAGGACTACAAATTGCTGAAACCTTAGTTTAGTTACACTGTCCAATAAGCTCCTCAATCATGTTTATAACATCATAACATAAGGTTACATACAATATTAATAATTATTATAATATATGCATAATTGCCCAGATACTGAAGTAAAAAATTATGGATCTATCAATATTTTCACCATCGTAATCCCCCGAATTATAACAAACTTATGTACACAGTTATTTTATATTCAACTAGCGGCCAGCCCCGGCTTCGCCCGTGGTACATATGAAAAAATAGATGTTGGCCAATTCTCAGACTTATCACTTACCCGATATGCACAGAAAATTTTATAAGAATCGATCCAGCAGTTTCGGAGTACTATGGCAACGAAAACTGTGACATGAGATTGTACATATTAGATAGTCGTTATTTACAATTCTGATTCACATTTTAAATAAAGCTGTATAATCCAAAATGAGTTGTTTTATTCCAGTAATAAAATATTTATAACCCATAAACTATGTTACTAGCCTTAAGCTAAATCCGCTTAGGACTTTAAACACTGATTGCGTAGTGGCTTAAATTTTGTTTTATAATATATAAAATCAATAAGTTTGTTTTACAAGCAAACTATAAGAGAAGAGTTCATAATCGCTCATTTCATGACTGGCAGGATATTGAGTATAGCAAGTTTAGCGTCAACAAAACAGTATGATGTAGTTCGTTCAAGTTAGACAAGCGAAGGCTCCTCATATTTATGACAACTTCGTCTGTTGAATACAAACATAAAGTTCTAAACTAGCTAAACCCTTTGGGAAAACTCGCATCGAAACGGAAATCCCTACAATTTGGCGGAATTGAATGGATCTGTTTTAATTTTAATGCCTTGAGTAAGTTAATATATAAAGTTTAAGTAGCGGTTTATTTTCCAACCGCTTATCTGATTAGATAGTTCGGAATTACAACAATAACATTCGTACTCACGTCTTTAATAAAGTTACAAGCTTATATATTTAAACATTGAATCAACAGTAAGTTTTCTAGCGTCTTTCAATTGCAATTGAAGATCCACGTCGATTTTAGTTGTGTGTTCGATTATGTCTTGTCTCTCGATATCGGAGAGGTCGGCATACCGATTTGGCTGTACCTTTTGCGAATCTTGAGAGTTGATTTGATTTATTTTCCGCAACGTTTGCATGAAATTATTGTACCTTTCGTAGTATTCTTCTTCGTTATATTTCTTATCGTATTTTTTAACAAAGTCCTTAAATAAATTCGGGCCGTCTCGTAGATTATAAATCAAAGTAGGTTCATGAACGCAATTTATACATGTGAAGTATATAGAACAAAGTATCATAATCTTCATTCTTGAGTGATTACTTTCAAGGATTGCGGCTTCTGTTACAGCGATATTTATCATACTGTGAATAATTACGCATGAAATTTTAATTAAGCGCCTGAAGTGTACTTTAAATATATGATAGCAATTATACGGTGACATGACAAACGAAATGAGGTTTCGTTTAAATTTTGCAAACTCCACCTTTTTGTACATAGTAAATAGTTTTAGTTCTTTGTGTTTATTCAATGAGGTCATCAGTGTGTTTAACTCAATGTCAAATGTTTATTAATTATTAAGTTTCATGTTCTAAATAAACTAACAAAGGGTGCACAATGACTGCTTAAGATTTCAGTGATTTAAACTTTACAAAAGGTTTCAATAAGCGCATTTTTGAAAGGACACAATGAAAGCTTAGCAGGATAGCTCCTCATATAATTGGGATAATATTTCTCAGAGCGGGTCGACCCTTTCCTTGTCACAAGGCACTTGACCATTGTGTAGCCATGACACTCGTACGATCTTTGTTTTGAACACACGAAATTGTTTTGATTCTTTTGGGGGTATTATATTTTTGAATATACGTATTGTGTGGAGGAATAAAATTATGGTGACGATGCTGGTGGGAAATAAAAAAACGTATTGAGTTTCTTACTATGTACTGCTCTTCTGTGTTTGAATAAAAAAATACCAATAACAAATTGTACTACTTCAAACGATAATTTCATTCAGCGTTTTAAAATAAATGTGTTCATTTTGTTGCGTACTTTAGTTTTAGTTGATTCTCCCAGTAAAAAAAAAAAATATTAATATTTAACCTATTTTGTTCCATTTAAGGATTATTTATAAATAACGAATTTTTCAGTTGATGTTATCGATTTTTCATGTGTCCAATATAAATATTGGAGAACCTCTAACGAAACATAAAATTCCAAGAAAATATAAGTAAAAAGTTCATGAGACGTACGTAGTTCGTTAGGTCAGTTAATTATAATTTATAATTAGTCCTCAGTCAAGTCACCGGGCCGGTTCATTTTCACTCATTATAATAATTATGACAGTCTTTTAACATGTCGTGGTCTTTAAAATTGGGTTTAATTATAAACATTGACTTGATAAATTAATAAAATAAATAAATATTTTATTAATTCAATAAATAATAATTCTATTGTTTATTAGTGTAATTAAATGGTGACTGTATCGTTTTCCAATAATTACAATATAAATTGGCGATATTTAACATCAAATATGTTTTAACAGTAATTTCTCTGAAAAGAGTTTAATTTGATAATTAAACTTGTATTTATTGGTTAATCATATAATTTACTTAACCCGCTTTGACTCGGGAACATTTACAATATACAATTAATATAAATTTATTTTATCACCCACAACGGTGGGTTTCTAATTAGGTATGTTTTTAAAAACAGCTTTAAAATATATTACATACATATTCAAAACGTGTTTCTCATGCAATCAGTGTCTATTTGTATTTCATTTGTGATAAATACACACATTTTTAGGAATACAAACAAATTGAAATCGAATCCACATCAAATACAAAGAACTAAACTAATATTTACAATTTTACTCCAAATAATTCAGGAATAATAATCATTGAGGTATTATTATAGTAACTCAATGGGAATTATTTTATTTACTAGAAAAATATTCTGTACTACCGTTAAATCTATACTAATATTATAAAGCTGAAGAGTTTGTTTGTTTGAACGCTTTAATCTCGGGAACTACTGGTCCGATTTGAAAAATTATTTCGGTGTTAGATAACCTATTTATAGAGGAAGGTTATAGGCTATATAATTATCATCACGTTGCGACCACCAGGAGTGGAGTCACGGGGGTGAAACCGCGCGGAGCAGCTAGTACTTAATATGTGCTAACATGTATTTTAAATAATGGGTACTGCATAACGATTTATTCAATATTTAACGATCGCTAGTTTGAATAATTTTTACATCGATATAACGACTACACCTATAATACTTTTCGTCTGACAAATAAATGAAACAGTGGTTCGTGATTAAACATATTCTCATGATATTCTACATCTTATCAAAAATTATATTATAACCTTGACAAGGGCTCAAAGTATTCTTAAACATAAAGCACTAATTCACACAATATGTTCAGACACGAATAGTTATCTATACCTCAGCCATAACCCCACCGGAAACTTTTATCTCCAAGTAAAAGGGAAGCAAAATGCGCTGAACATACTTTGAGCCGTCTAAAGAACACAGAAATACTTCTACCGAGTGTATTCCAGACTCACCGGAGTGTTTACGAGGATGTATTTATATCAATTTATTTACTGAGCATTCACAGTTCGGGGCGGCACAATACGCGAAGCCTGACAACGTAAGAGTTGCACGCCAATATCTCTATTGTCGTAAAGTGAATCGTTTTGCAAACTTTCTTTTGTTTGCTTTCATTGCCTGTATCTTAGTACTGTGTGTATTGATTTTGGCACAGTGATAATGTGTGCTTACAATGATGCTTATGCAATAATAATGCGATGCTCTAAATTTAATAAATGAATATTTGACGGTTTGCCCTTCCTTTAAGCTGTACAGTAAAGTACGAGGACATAACGACGTATACCTATAAATTTTTTTATTTAGACTGCGCCATAGTTTTCATTATAAATTGTATATTGTATTGTGCTATTATAAAACGTTAAAATCCCTCACAAAAAAGCGTATTGAAATTTCTGGAATAGCAATTCGCGGCTGTTAATTATTTAAGTACAACCCGTTCACTGTTAAAACAATGATCAATAAATCAAACCGCGAATCAACGGCGCTACTTTATTTAACTTCACTTCCAATTGTTAACTTTACAAAATATGTAACAAGTGCTCCCAAAGCTTCCAGAAGAGTTTTGATTTATTACAATTGTCTTACGAATTCCATTGTATTGTTTTCACGAAACAATATCGTCTAACTGGCTATATAATGTTTCGTATTGTATTGGGCAAAGATTACAGCCCCGCAAATGGACTTTTATTGAGACTACCTAAAATTTTCTTTCTTATCTTAAATGTCTATTCACTTCGATTATATTGGACTTAGATAACACTGACAATACGAAATGGGACTTTTAGATAAAATCTCTCGTTCTGAAGTAATGAAATTTATTTTGCTATAATTGATGATGATAGGTAGAGGTTACTTAAATAGAGCTGTTTATTTAGTAACTTATATAATATTAAATAAGAACGTTTCTTGATTAATAACAGCGTCAATATTTATACGCCTTCGTCTTAGTCAAAATAAATAAAAACAGGATATGATCTTTACTCTTGAAACTACGAAAATAATAGAATATACCTAATTAATTATAATTTTACTATCTCGCATTTCAATTTTAATGTTATTTTCATTAAAACTCAGTTAATTTGCATCAACATGTTATTAAAACTAGTCCTACTTCATACCTATGTGATTTTTTAATCAGGTATTAGAAATTTCAAGAAGATTTGTACGAAATGCCAGCTTTAAATCGTCCATAGAAGTAGTAATGAGACGTAACGACGACGGCTTACATAAACTTCTTTAGACTTTTATTTCATGAGATCCAGTCCGTTGCCTCTGAGTTTTATATAATAGCGAAATTCGATTACGAATTCTCTAGTACATACGTGGTTATCACACTTTAAGAAATAATCGGCTATATTAATTTTGTTTTATTTAAAACTAGCATTACGCCCGCAGCTTTGCCCGCATTAAAGGAATAGGTACCCGCATAGTTACCGTTCCCTTGCGATTTCCGGGATGAAACCTATCAATTTCTTTCTCAGATCTCAAGCTATCTCGGTACGAAATCCCAATCGGTTCAGTGATTGAAGCGTGAAGAAGAGACAGACTAACAAACATATATACAGACCGATACTTTTGCATTTATAATATTATTAGCTAGGATATCTTACATTATATTAGTACGAGAAAAAGATGAGCATCCTTCAGTTACATCTGTGTCCCAAATCCATTTTCGCAATATATTGATATCTAATAGATACTTATTGTATATTGCTTGCTAACACAATTGTTCGTTTATTTTTATATGTCGTCAATAAAAACGTTTCAAAAATAATGAAATATAAAATACTTTAACTATTATACAAAATATGGTCCTTGACAAAATTCAGAATATTAAATAAGACTATTTAAATAAGAAATACTTGAAAAAACAAACGGCGTAGCTAGTACTAAATATTTACATCATCTAACAAGCCGACTTGGACTACGACAGTAATTACTGGACAGCCATACTCCGTAATACGCTGTAAAAAAAAAACTAAAAAACCATTTCGCAAATGTCCAAAACCTTAAAGTATTTTATGAAAAATAATTAAGTGAAGTAGACCCGAGACCGAGTTTAGCGTTTTATAAAAATTCCCTTAACTCCAGTGGCGTCGATTTAGCGGTTTTTTTTACGACCGCAGTCTTATCAGGTGGCATTTACGATAGCAGTGTCTCTGCATCCAGTAATCGCGGCAAAGCGAACTTTACTAGGGATAAAATGAGGTTTAATAGGCGGGTCTTTACTATCAGTCGCTCTTTGATGTTATAAGTCTCAACACCGCTGGATAAGATTGTCGCGTCCCAAAATAAAAGCGTAAAAATACTTATCTTTATGTAACGAGAAGGTGCGCCATTGATACACCATAGGTACTTAATACTGGTTCTTAGAATTAACAAAAACTTACTGATCTGATAACTAAAATCGTCCCATCTTCTGTTTATTAGTTTGAAAAGTATTCAGACAATACCGACCCAATGTAATATAATTGATAATGTAGATATATTCTTATAAAAAATTTCTAATTACCTACATACATAAGGTTGGGTTTATCAATATTTCTGCTAAGTTGTTTGCTTATTATTGTATATCTGACAAAACAATAGTATGACTTACCTACGTTTATCTTTTAACCGAATAATGCGCTGAGTATGAATATTCTTTTATTATAAGGTATGATATTATTATATCCCGATATAATATTAGCAAGAGACAAAAACTTGAAAACATTAGTGTCCGTTAATATTTTAAAATTTTCACTTAAAATATTTGAATCCCAAATCCGGTATGAAGTAAAAAATACGCTCAAACAATGTCGCCATTAGCTCTGAGCTCTCAGCTAGATGGAGAGAATAAATGTAAAAACTACCTCTTCAGCTGTTACTGCAGTAATTTCAAAAGATTTTTCAACAAAATCCTTAAATACCAGCCCAACATATTTTTTCCTCTAGCATCGTACTGGGTATTAAGTAGCAGAAGCATTATCACCACAATGTCAGCTCATTAACTCGCAAGTAACCGTTCTTTTGATAAATTCGCCTTTTGGATAGATATGCTAGGACTGGAGATTATACAGTAAGTAATTTGTGGAGTCGCATAATTGCTTTTTTCATGCGTCGCTGCTTTCGATGCGTATGGATTCAGGCGAGGGATATACATAATACGTTTGGAAATGTAAGGAGGTCTCTGTTTGTTTATATGTGTGTGTTTTATACTTTATAATTTCAATGTATATGATATGAAATAGGTACTTACTGTTAATGACGACTTTTTTAATTTTTTCTTTTCAATGACATAACATACTATTTCCTATTAATAGAATTAAAGTCTTACCTTTGTCTTACCTGTAATTATGTAGAGTTGATTTATACCCAATTATTTTAAACTTATTAGCAACAAATTAGCAATTTTAATAATTTAAACCCTACATAAATCTTCAATACAATATCATCCTATAGGCCTATAATTTAAGCTATAATGAACAAAAACTCAACGATAATGAAACCAATAATTTACCAACAAATAGAGCACATAGGCATAGAACAGTTCACAGAAAAGATAATGGTGATAGATGCGAGGCGCAAAGGTGTCCCCGATAACAGCTACGGTTGAACCTGATGAATTCTCGCAGAGGATTAGCCCTTACAATATGAGCACAATTTCACAACGCCGAGGGTCCGCGGGTGACAAATACCCTCGTGAACGTCGCACAATTTATTCGAGCTGGCCCGTCTCTTACTAACGTACTAAGTACATTTTCTAATATAAATGGTAATGTGGCGATTTTTTAGAGACTTACCTCGACACTAAGTTGCTCAGAACTCCGCAATTTGATATCAAATAAGCTTATTTTTGTAAAAAATGAGACATTATTACACAAACTAACTTATTTGCGGCACTTGGGTATTCGTAGCAGTAAAATTTCAATAAATAAGCGACCGCCATAAATATGTTTATTAGTCCTTTTATAATTTCAAGCTTGTTATAATATTTGTAGCTTCTATTAATTGAGAATATGCTATGAAAATAATGACTTTTTAACAGTGGAAAAATAAAGTAGTAGCAATAGAAAAGCGATGTTTGTCGTAAAGTCAATAAAGAACCAATCACTCAAAATATAAACGAGAAAACTTGCCCTACAAATAACACAGAAATCCACTTATAGTAACTCCCGCGAGTACTGTAAAATTACGTTTAAAAATCATTATTCCGCACCAAAAACCGAACGTGCTCTGATCCGAAATATTCAATAATTGCCTACTCAAACATGCCTCTTATTATTTCTGTTTACCAATTTTTCCGTATCTGCAACGAATATTCATAGGGACGTCGGTAAATTGTTGAACAAGACGCGGTTCACACTCAATAAAAAGGAAAATAAGCGTAATAAGCTTGATGGAACGTGGGCGCCGCTGGAGCCCCGGGGGAAGCCTCGGGTGCTGATCTAATTTGCTGATGTGCCTACTCCCTTACGAATGAAAACACAGAATCACTATCGATCGAACGCGCCCGCAAAAACATAATTGGTCCATACGATTCCATAATTAAAACAAAGGCGAAGATGGAGACGACATGTTAATTAAGTACTGTAATCAATTAAGTTCCAATTAGAAGCTCATCACCGCAAGCGAAATTAGCTTTATAATTGGAAAGGTAATTAATAAGGCCTCGCTTTCTTTTATCGAGTTTACTGGTCACGGTGTTCGTAAATAATTTACATACAAGGCTTTTGTTACATTATTAATGAAACATTTTTTGATGATTCGTAATTTTTATTACAGTGCCATAAAATTAAAAGTCATGTCCACAGTATTTTATTATGTCATCTGTCAGTTTCTAGAATAAAGACAGTTGGCATTGAAAAAATATACGTCATGGCGTAAGGAGTCTTAAAATTCGGCTTCTCATTTCTCAACTTAAAATAACACCATACACTTATACATAAAAAATTATATGATTATTAAAATTGACCCTTCCCCTTGTTCTATTGTAAATCGGGGCCTCATTACAAAGGCTCTTCCCTCGCGAAGTCGTCCAAAATTCCATACAATATAAACACGAACTCTCGCGTTCAATAACAAAACAATGAAATGAAATAAACGTTAGCATGAAAAACGAAGATGGGACGGAATGATGGAGCGCCTGCCATTTGAGTTGCTCGCATGAAAAATATTTCTACTGATCTTGTTTACATTGACAGCGTAATCCGAGTACGTAACGCATACGCTTATACGCCTCCGTGAGCAGATGCGAATACATCGCAAAAATGAAAGCTGGAATCAAAATCCTCTTATCACCCAGAAGCATATAGCTTTTATCTGGAACTTAATAACTACTCGACGTCCGTGTCTTTTGAATTTTATGCCTGACTTTCGAATTGCCAAGCGTACCCTGCGTAGGTATCGAATGTTTACTTGTTTTCGTTTTTTCAGTGTAATAATGTAACGTAAGGTCACGTGAGTCATTCTTTAAAAAAAAACTAATATGATAAAGAATTTGTTGATATGTTTGTTTTTTATAACTTTGGTAGTGATTGCATATAGATCAAGTTAATTAAACAGATCAGAAGAGACTATTTCAAAAAAATATTTTCGTGTGAAGCATCTTTCACTTCACCGAAAACATCGATATCGATTCGATTCACATCCAATTCCATAATAATAATCGTCGTAGGCTTATAAAAATATTGCGCATCCATTCCATCACACCGGGAACTGAGAGGCAATTCGTTCCCGATTTCCCGATCATCGAGAGAGTATAATTCACTGTCAATCATTCAATTGATTCGTATTGTGATACTGTTAAGAGTATTATTTAATTAAATTCCACTTCAGCTATACAATTTTACGATAAAACGGTGTGAGATTTCATAATTGCAAATGAGCACCGCAATTTATTTTGAACACGCTTTTCTGGTAAATAAGCGTTTGGATAAATAAATTAAACACCATATAATCGGTCATTTAAAGTGTATTAAAATATAAGTAATCCCAATCCGTGTGTTTAATGGTTTGGAGAGTATATCGATGCATAATAATGCAATAATTATAAGAATATTATTTTATGAATGGCATTACATTCTGTTTTATTATTCAAAGTAACATCAGAATATGTCGTTGAAATAAATTATCTAATATACCTATATAAATCTCGTGTCACAATGTTTGTCCTCAATGGACTCCTAAACCACTTAACCGATTATAATAAAATTCGCTCACCATGTGCAGTTCGATCCAACTTGAGAGATAGGATAGTTTTTATGAAAAAAAACTTAAACATGTAGGTACTACGGGCGAAGCCGGGGCGGACCGCTAGTTATAATATAGAATCTAATTTTACGTAAAAAAAATACACCTAGGTATAATATTATAATTACCTTAAAAATTAAAACATTATAGATAATATTTTTCGATAATAATATTATTATGTAATACAGCGAATAATATTATCCCGGAAAACCTATGAATAACTTCGTTTACATGTTTATTGGCGCTGTTGGAAATAACATAATAACATCAAATATTTATCATCCCGAAAATCCTAATATTTCTTCACGTTTTACTTTTCCACCATTAAAAATAAATGTGAATATAAAGTAAGTTTGTATGTAAAACAATACACTTTTTAACCTTTGTTTCAATTTTAATAACATTGCAATGTTTTTAAATTAGCATTTTATTGGGTTTGAAGCAAAAATTCTAAATATTCGCATATTAAATGAAGTAAAGGAGAGAAAAATTCTTTGGTAACTTCATTAACACGGACCAAGTTTACATTTAACAACTTTTCTTCTTTGAACATTAATATGAATGAAATATTTGAAAAACGCCAACATTTTTAAGTATTAAATTTCAAAGTTACTAGTTACTTACTCGCTTACGCAAACTTGTTAGCTTTTTCCCTACTGCTAAAAGATTTTAAGTTGTGTTTCACATGCATATTGCATACGTCAGTAGTCTTTTCATAGGTAAATTCCAATGTTTAATTGAAATATTTAATAATTAACCAATATTATAACCAATATCATACGTAAATTGCAATAAAAGCATCAGAATATAGAAAGTAGCTTTTAACACGTTTATTACTTTTAAATAAACTCGATAGAAAATTGTGAAAATAATCTTTTGTTTTTACTTGAGCAAATAGAGCGCGTGATTCTTCAACAGAATTCCTTATGAGACGAAAAAGGAATAAAACTGTTTTCGTAGGTTAGACGTATGCTTACGAAGTTCCACAAAACTAATTTAAAGTTGGTTGGCGTTTTATCTAATTTACTCACTACACTTTCTCTGCGACGCTCCAGATTTATTAACAATGTCTTTAATTCGATCATATAATATTGAGAAGATGTTATTGTCCTATACTAATTTTCCTAGACCGTTTGCTACAAAGTTAACGTTACAATAAAGTAAATTATAAGAATATTGGCTTATGACAATGAACAAATACAAGAGAAAAATTATCTAAACATCTATCATATTTTACCAATTTAAAATAATATAAGATAAGATAATGGATTATGTCTTTAATACTAATGAATTATTCAAAAAGGACTACAAGTATCTAAATTCTAGAACTTTCGGTAAGAAGAGACGTCAGACATGTCCCTTGAGGTTTATTTTGAAATGTATTTAAGAACTATTGAAGGTTGGATTAATACTTAGCTTAAAACTCAAAACTCTGTCTAATTTCAGAAACAATGTTTGGCATTTTTTGTGACGCGAATATAAATGCAACAAAGATAATTTAAAAGTATACAAAGTTGTTCTTTCGATTTAGGTAAATAGCATAGCTACAATTTCCCTATAGTCTAGTAAAATTTTTCATGAAAATAATAAAAGTTTCCTTAGAGGAAATGATATCGCACCTTCGGTAGAACAAGGGCATAATTGTCATAAATTGCCAAAATGACTTAAATATGCAGAAATGCTTTAAAAAGGCCCTTTCAACTGGAGGGACAAAGACATTCGTTTAATTCCTACAAAAAACAGCCAGATTGAAATAGTGGCGTTGTCATTTTGGCGCTATTTTGTTTCTCTCTTGGCGAGACAAAGTCTCTTTGGTTAGTTGTGCCATCGGCGGGGACTGAGCTAGCTGTCACTTGGAGCGCTAACGTCGTTTATGTAAATATGCCCTATAATGTTTTTGATTTCTGGAACGACAAGGCCATATCTGTCACACTTATGCCTAGTTTACGATTTAAAAATTGGGAGGACAAAGTCGTTCAGACAATTGTGCCCTTGTCTGTCCAAGATTTGTTATACTCCATGGTCTTAAAAGTAACATTTTATTCCGATAATTGCTGTAGAGAGCAAAAAAACAAGTTAGTTTTTTAGAAATTTAAACGATAGGACTGCCAATCAAAATACAACAAACATACCCTCACACCCACAAATCTATCCTCAAAAACTTTCGAGTTTACATAATAAATAATAATATTAGTAAGATATTTATTCGTAAATAATTATTTTTTCTTTTTCAAATTTGTTTTTGGAATGTATTATTTTGCTGTGAACACATTGCCTATAAAATCGATCATACATAAATTAGGGGACCCAGCATAAAGCCGATGCCGTCCATTCTGGAATGTAAAACGTGCAAAAAAAGCTGGCCCAATATCAATATGCACTCCGGCAGAATACATAAGCATTATAAAAAATGCCACGAAAAAGGAGGAATTATTTAATGTCAAGGAATTGAATTATGATTCTTTCTTGTTCTGTTATCTTAATATAATATTATTCCAATTTTTAAAGCGATTCCAAAGAATTTTGCTAGGAAACATAATAGTTTCAGATTGTTGAAGATGTGTAATGGCTGATTAGTAAGTTTTGATCTCTATTTTTGTGATAAAGTACTGCGGCTTTCTAAAGTGTTTAAGAAAATAAAATATTTATACAAAAAAACACGTTATTATCATTCCAAAATTATTAACTTAAAGCTTTAGATATGGCCATATTTACAAATTAATTTTCTTGTTGGTGGAACAAGGGCACAAATGTACACCTA
This sequence comes from Colias croceus, assembly GCF_905220415.1. Taxonomy (NCBI): domain Eukaryota; kingdom Metazoa; phylum Arthropoda; class Insecta; order Lepidoptera; family Pieridae; genus Colias; species Colias croceus. Next base: position 4,901,975 of record NC_059547.1, read on the forward strand.
CTTAAGAAAAAAATATTATTAAAAAAAAACTAGCAGTTTTTAATATTTGTAAACGATACACCTAAAAGAATATAGTATATAGTTTATGTCATACAAAGCAGAACAACCATAAAAAATTATTATCATAGCTAGACCACATTAAGTACTACAAATATCTTAAAATGGCTCTCCTGTAAAATTGCAAAAACTGTAATTGTGCCCTTGTTCTACCGAAGGTGCGATATCAATTTGCAAAGCGTCGACGGGTAATACAAAAAGTTGTCACAAAGGGAACCAATACTTTTTACACTTAAATGTAAGAGAAGTGATTAAGGTTCACGTTCAGAATCTATTTAATGTCCCCTTTTTCCTTATCAGAGGCGTAGTCGGGACCCACGTCTGAACTTTACGAATGTTTAATATGATGGAACTCCGCACTGATTTCACTCGCCCTGTTTGAATAATCCGCAAGTTAATGTTGTTTTAGGACTAATGAGCTCTTTAAATTTTTGTCACGATGCCCCGTCATTGATATGCTCGTTAAATGTGTAAGTGAGGTTTACGGTGATTCCCGTTTGCAGGGATTTAGTTAAAAAGAGAATTGCTTCCTGTAATTTAGATTTAATACGGATTGTTAAGAAGAAAAGCTGATAGTATTATAGTCAAATAAATAAATTCCTTGAACGATATTTTGTTTTTGGAAAAATGTAGTGCATTTTATGTAATGTAAAAATTTTTTAATTTATTTCATAAAATTCACAACAAAACGTCAACGTCATAAAATTCTTATTTTTGTTAAAAAAAAAACTATTGTAAAATACATTCAAAAATAAAAAGGCTACCGTGTTATATTTTGTGCAACAGAATTTAATTTATACACATCAAATAAAGGTCCTATAACCAGATTTAATATTATTCGTTGGAATTTACGTATTCCGTCTGAAATTGACACGGATTTATAAATAAAATGCTAAAAGCGAGTATGTAATATCACGGTCTTCTGCTAATAGCACTTTTTCGTCATGACGTAGTTTTAGTTACCATTTACCACTGGGTCGGAAAAAAGTAATGTATAAACACAATAGTAGGTAGATGTAATTCCATTAATAATAAAACTGAACTTACTCTTGTAAACGTTAAAACAAAGAGCTATTCTATTACCATGTGTAACTAGATGCAACTAAAACACAATTTAAAAACTTTATACGATAACAAGATGATTATGCAGCGAGCTACGTCTAAGCTTTGTAATTAAACTTCAAGCGTTTAACTCCTTATGAATGGCGGTTGCAAAACAACTTCAGATTGATTACTGCTATCATATTGCGAGATATATTGTGAGATTATTTATTACTGCTATCATATTGCGAGATATATTGTGAGATTATTTACCACTAGCTTATACAGATTTAGGTTTCAGCAATTAATTGTACCTATCGCATACCGCTAATTATCGAGAATGAATTACGTTTAAATTTGTTTCAAAATACGACAAAAATTCCTGGTAATTTTAGAATACGATAACATACAAAATATCTCGTAATAACATTGAGAATATTTTTATATTGAAATGACTGGTAGAGTTTCACTACACAGACTAACCTAGAATGGTTAGTTGCATAAGTTGGTGGTAAGGTACCAAAATTACAGCCAAATTCGTGTGGTCATATGAGAAGACAGATTAGCTGAAATTGAATTGAAACTTCTGAATAGAATACAGTTAGGTACGTTCTGTATTGTCTCAATTTCCAAACCTAAATAGAAATCAAAATACAGCACCAAGAAAAGAAAACTTGCTTAAATCTAAATTTATAATACTTAACATAAATGTAATACTTAATACAAATTTATACTGTTAAATATTTAAAGAAGTTTCCAATATAATTCAGTCAAGTTCATAATCTGATTAGCTCACTATCGTGACGCAGCAAAATGGCATTATTGTGATTTACTAAGCCACAATGGTCATCATAAATATTGGCAGGATTTTGCGTACTCTCACTCACTAAATCAAACATTTCCTATTGACATTGGCCGCCTGTTTGAACTATGACAACGCTTCCAATATTGTTAAATCGTTTGATCACTATTCAGTTTATCGTTGTTGGTCTAACTATTAAATTTGGTAAACATTATTACGTTTTACACGAAATTGTTATCAGCTTTGTTGAATATCTATTCTGCGTGGGTTCTAAACTTTTTTTTCAACACATTTTGATGACATTTTGATATAAAGAAAGTGTATCAATCAAAAAGACCATACAAACTTTTGTATGTAGGATTTTATGACAAAACAAAACAATAATATTGGCGAAACAAAAAACACTCCTTGGCAAAAAGTCAAAACATTATTATAATTACTATGTCCTTATGTGATATATAAACGCAACTAAACCAAGCACTAATACTGCCCTTAATCGCTGTTAAGTACCATTATTTTGTTTATGTCATTAACAAACGCTGTATTTTACGAGATTGTAATTATATAGATGAATTCCGTCCGGCCATTAGTAGATTCCACTCCAAGCAAGCGCAAATTACATACAATTTGTGAAACTTTCATGTGACCGAAAGTTTTGAACATTTGATATTTCTGTGGTACCTCCTCGCGTTTAATGTTGTGAAATATTATGATGGTGAGAAAGCAAGCGAGTTTGTAGCGATGCTAACTACGCCTGTTTTATTAAATTAAACATTTAATAACAAGTATGTAGGTACAACAAAAGAGCTATTTTATAGGAACCTTTCAGAAAATATCGTGGAATTGTGCACTGTAAGTAGGTATAGGTATGTTAAAATTGATGGCGTTGAATTTAGATTTAATCTCGCAATTCCCAAAGGCATCATCCATAAACCAATAAAACACTGGGATTTTTTATCAATGTGCCATATATATTTAAATCAAGATCTACCGGTAATCTTTTTTTTTCTTATTATTACAAAATAAACTTTTTGCCACATTCTGAAACATAGTGCTTTTTTTATTTTTATTTGTTTCATAAAAGTTAATCCAATACTCAAATATTTCATTCTTATTTTCAATTTACCAAACCACAATTTATATAACCTCTATCCATAAAATTCAATGACATTCCAATTTAAGCCGCAAGTTTATATCGAAATATATTTGTCTTATGTTAAATCCGTAGCAATAATATTGAAGTTTCGCAGTTTCACCCTTGGATAAGATCGTTCAATCCATTATTCGTCGCCGCCATATCTCGAATAGCCTCAATAGGATTAGTCCCATTCGCCCATTAGATACTGCTTTACTGTTCTTTTGTTTTATGATCGTATTTTTCCGATAATGTATTGAAAGTGGCCACAGAAATGTTGCTGTTTATTTCTCTGATAGTTTTCGAATATGTTGTTTCCTTTTTCACTTTTGCGAGAGGAGACGTGAAATTTTATTGGAAGTAATGTAAAAGGGTTCTTTGTTAAATGCTTTTCCTCGTAACCAAATTAGTAGCCATCATAGTACTACAAAATTGTTGAAATTACTATCTCAACCCTGCGGAATTTGTAAATAACGTCTAAATAATAGCCAACGGATAGATATACATATATATGTTACCGGAAATGTATGTAATCCGTCATTGTATACAATCCCTAGGAAATGTATACAATTCCTAAAATCGTACGGAAATGTGTGAAATAAATTATTTTATACACATTTCCTAGGAAATCTATACATTTCCTAAATAGCTATCGGAAATGTAAAACATTTAAGATATTGATATGTCGTAGGCAAGTTGTCTATAATCTGGCCGTTTACAAACGGTCGTCATTTTGTAGTAACTATGCTAATAATTCGTATTTCGTAATTTTTGGTTTGGTTAAGGGGGTGGGTTAGGTTAGGTTCGTGTTTTTTAAAACTACACAGAAATAGGAGCCCCACGAAGTGTGGCTCCGTCGGCTCGCGACCGTCTTTTTGTAGAATTTTGGAAAAAGACGAATTTTCGGCATATTAAAACAGCTAGCCGTAATGTAATACGGCGGATTGTACAATCCGACTGCGCCAAATATACGCGAGGACAGCGGGACGAGGGGACTGATTACTTGCAAAATGAAAATTTGATTTTATAAGAATAAATATAAGTTGATTTTGTGATAATTACGTTAAAAGTTAGATAGGTGATTTTTAAAATGTTAATTAGTAAGATAATAATATGAACATAATATTAATATTACAATTTTACGGTATGACTGTTACCCGATTGTATCAATAAGAGCTATAATAAAAAAATAACAACGTGTTTTATTATAGAAAGCATTTACTTTACACATTTCCTAATACGATATTGGAATTGTATACAATTCCTAGGAAGATTATACATTTCCTAGGATATGCATGCATTAAATAGTTTTTTAAACAATATTTTATACCTTTCCTAAATGGTATCGGAATTGTACACATTTCCTAGGAATTGTTTACAATTCCTTGATTTCATACATTTTCGGTAACATATATATTACACAGGAAAACCTTCAATTCAGTTTATTGTCCGTATAATTTGTTTTAATAAAGAAAAGTTAATAAGTCATAAAATAAGCAACGCGGTTCGAGATGGAACATAAAAGTATCTCGCTTACACTCAATAAAAGCTGCAGTATAAGACAGTTAATATTCCCGTAGTTTTCTGTTATGTAGCGGAACGTTATAATGAAAATATAACAACAAAAGCATAATAAACGAATGAAACTTTCTCTAAATGTACTCATAACAAGTTTCAACTGAAATAGTTTGCGGTCGTTAGCACTCGTGTTTTTGACATCGGGAGAGCAAATGTGTTCCATAGTATGGCAGGCCATGCCGCAGACTGTGAATTATTTCGCTACGTTTAGACAATAAATTACAAACGCGTTACATATATTTTATATCACAAGCTATACAGGTCGATGTTATCTTGCTATTAAATTTATGGAAACGAGTTTGTTGTATATTGAGCTTAGATATAAGCGAGCCGATCAAAAATGTTGTGAAATACGGGTAAAGGTATTTCAGAATCTGTTTTCCCATCGTATTTTATTCACAAGTACGACGTAAATAGGACGCAGTTTATAGAGAAACTTATTTTCATGTCAGTTTGTAATATTAATCAAAATATTTCATAAAGAACACACACATTTTATATTCGTAACTCAAAAACTTAATCACAAGAAATAAAAAATTTACCGATACAAGAAAACATTTTATTTTATTATATATATTTTTATTTAAAACGTATCTATCGTTACGTCGCTATAATAACGTATTTAACAAACATTCAACAAGGTAACAGAAGTCCTCGTACCTCGCTTACGAATAGGCAAAAGGCTGTTGGAATAGCAAACTCGTGAAACGGGATTTTGAGATTTCACCTTGTGATTGACGTGCCGTGCTCCAGGCGTAGACACAGGGCTGCATATCTAGCCTCGACACTGCACCAATCGACTCGATTTTCTTTTGTACCCGAAAATAGCGCTGATCGTGCGATGTCAATGCCCAAAATACACTCGGCTTTCATCAAATAACTCGCCTTATTTATATCAACGAACAAGTGATAACTGCGTTAAAAACAACCGACTTCAAGCTTGCACTTGCAACATTTACAAATACAGACAAAAATGCTCATAAAATAAAAACTACGGGGCCTATCCGAACAAAATTTTTATGGGACCAATTCGACACCATCCCGCATCGAACAAAAAAATAATCACGTAAATCGGTTCAGAAACCTCGGAGTAATCGGTGTACATACATAAAAAAACATACCGGCCGAATTGATAACCTCCTTTTTTTGAAGTCGGTTAAAAAATAAAAATAAACAATTGCAGTGCTTATGCAAAATATTTTTGAACGTATTGTATTCACTATTCCTGTACGGATTTAATTGGTATTGACGAGTGTTGTTACCAAGCTCCACAATTTGGTTGTGTACAGGTTTCAATATTTATTGACGATATTTTTGTCGCATGGTTTCGGAGGTAATGTAGAAGTATGTGATTTAATTCTTAGCCTTTATGTGTATACCGTCTACATTATAAATTAAACAAAATAATATATGGATTAATAAGATATTTTATGAAGCGAAATTTATTTAGAAGCTTTGAGAGTAAATTTTTAAGTTCACGTCATGGCATTACCGTCACCTCATGGAGTAAAGCGACAATTTTGGTATCTTTAATCTTGCCAACAAAAATTTCACTTCTGACACGTGTACTCGGCACACACGCTCTTTTTTATTATTTTATAGTTGTGTAGTTTTTCATTACCTATATTTACTTGTTTTAAATACTAAGTCAAGTCAGAAACATGTAGGAACTTCTAAAATGTATAAATTGGTTCAAATTACAAAATCGACAATGTAAATACGAGGTGTGGTTAAGAGAGACATTTTGTGGGCGAGTGACAAAGGACCAGCGGTCAGTGGCTACAGAGAGAGATTCGATTACACGTCGCTACAGATCTAAAAATGTTTTGTTCCATTACAATACGAACGTAGAAAATCATTGTTTGGCCTGCGAATGTATGACTTGTATATTGTAACGGTAAATAAAATACTGATACACAATTTACCTGTAATAAAAATTTAACCATTGTTTTGGTACTTACAGAATTGTGAATAGAGGATTTAGTTATTATCAATGTCTTATTATATAACTCTTTATAGAGGTCGAAAATAAAAGAATATAAAAATTTTATTTAAGTAAATATTAAATATTATCACAGAAATTTATTGCTAATTGCTTTGATAAAGAGTACTTATAATCCCACACATTTATTAATTTGAGATTGCATCGGATTAATGTCAGTTAATGTTTATTGAATATGATATACGCGACGAAGAATTAGTATACAAACTAAATTGGTAATAAGACAAAAATACTGTTATGTAAATACGAAAGCGTCTTTCACAGAAGCAGATAAATCTTCCTTACCCTAATTCACTACGAAACCAAACCAAAAATTGTATTCAAACTTTTCCAATCCATAAATTTTGGGAACGTCACTTCACTTAATGAACGTAATGAAAGAACCTTAAAGCACTTACAAGTACCTTTTTAGAAAAGTAAAATAAGATTTATTGAACAAAAGGAGCAGTGATAGGCGTATCGATATTCCGGTCTCATGGACGTCTTTTCTCCCTTGAATATTTAATCATTGAAATGTTCGTCGGACCGTTTACTTCCTAGTGTTTAGAATTTTATTTTATTCTCATTTATCGGCTTCATTAAAAAGGTTTATAAATTCTTACTTACCTCTTTACATAATGGGCACATAAATCTTGTCTGTTTTCTAACAATTTCCTTTTCGAAGAAACCTTTTTGAGATCACTCTTTAGTAGCTCCTACTAAATTAACAACAACATTATCAAAAAAGCAGTGTGTGTAATCGGTTGTATTACCTTAATATATTCATAAGATTCTCAGTTGATTAAATCCCATAACATCAAAGTCGTTCGAAGATTATTTACATTCGCCTCCATGACACGCGTCAGGTTAACAATAAGCCTGCGTATTTTCCTTGTTTCACAGATAAAAGGCCGGATCAGAAACAGTGCGCTGTTTATTTTTCTGTTCTGATCCTTCGCGGGGAAAATCATCTAGAGACGATCGCGTGTGTACACGCCCTTTTTATAACCCCGGTGAATTATGACATAAAATATTTATCTGCTTCTGGGGATATGTAACGCGTCTGCTCCTTTTTAGATGATAATACAGTAAATCGCTTTTTTATTAGACGACAAAGTAAATTGAGAATTTGCGGGGGATTTCTATATTATGCCAGGATAAACTGATATTTACTGCTAGCTATCTGAATATTACTGGATAAGTAGTAAACGTAGAATCCGACTATGCCTGCTTTGTGCGCGAGAATGCTAAATTATTATGCTATTATAATATTTGTGTTATTGAAGACCTTCAGGATCTTTTCGTATTATAAATTATAACTTTATTACAATATTTGTTTGTAGATACCTATGTCATATTATGTACTACCTAAATATAAGATGAGATATTAAAATGTAATGAAGAACTATTAATACATAGCTTTTGCTGCTTTTGTTCCAAAACGTTAAACGTTTTGTATTACGTTTAAAATATGTAAAATAATGAAATGGGGATTACAACTGGAAGTTGAAATCATTAACAAAGGTGACGACGTTAGTGAAATAATAATTTATAACCAGAATAATTAATAATCTTACTTAAAAAGCATTAATTTTCGAGCAAAATACGCTCAGTTAACGGTCTGATACCTCAAAACATTTTAGTTTGGCAGAGAGAAAACAAGGAGATTAAGCTAAAAGTTTTCATCAAGGGATCATCTGGATTGGTGTTAGAACTAACGTTCAATTCGCTAATTAAACCACTCGATTTGAAGGCAGATATTATTATTAATTTAATCCCATAGCCGAATTCTAAAGTAAAATTTAGGTCCATTAAACTTTCGAAGCTTTATTGTAGCGTGAGGAACTGATTAAAATGTATATCGGTATAGGTATTTATGTGAATGTTGAAGATGTGTTTCTGTTAATATATTTCCGTATGTGTGTATCTGATTAAGTATCCATGTGCAGAGTCATTTTCGTCGATTTTTTAGTTGGTAATAATATTGAATGATTGTCTCAAAAGTAACATTTATCTACGTATATATTTGATGCATTTCAGAACTACATATTTTGAAGCTCATTTCTTAAGTATAAACTAAAAATGATTAAGGCTAATTAGAATCCTAAAGCAATTTAATAATTAAAATGTTTTACTATCTCAAATAGTATTTATCCTTTAACACACGCGATTCGTCGAAGTATAAAAATATAGGCTGCATGAAGCTGTTTGGTCTATGTGGATTGACCGTAGTGGTGCTCGCTCTGTGGGGAACCGCCTGTTTAATAAACCATACATATTTTTATAATCTGTTTATTTTTAATATAATTTTAATAATTTAATGGCTAACCTGTTTTCTGAGGATTTGTTCGTAAACAGATTAACCATTAAATTATTATGTCAATTGGTATATAAATCCACTACGCTGGCGTAGCACCTAATGATAATTAGCAACTAGGTACTGACCATTTTCTATAAGCCGCTTAGGGTTGTGCTTCATTAGTGAGATACCTACTCAACCCTAGCTTACCTTGCCATATGTAATAAACCTATCTTGCTTCAAATTCCTTAAAGCGTAACCCAGGATTTAGTACTAACAACGTGAAATTGGATAGTTATCACTAATTGTATGACATAACTTACAAATTCTACATTCACTTTATTAATAAATACTACCCGCATCATCTAAATATACCTAAACGTTTCTTTGTAACTTCTCCTAGAAATACTCCTTGAAATTTTTTAACAAGTCACGGGTCACCTTATGAATAATAATAGAATAATTAATCTTTCTGAATAATTGTGTTGGTCCCTACAAAGTATTTACATCAACACCACTGCACCAATTTATATACAGTGGTGACCATTTAACCTTACATGGCCCTTCTGCTCCTTCCCTTGCTCTACCATTACAATCATTCTTCCATCAATTGCAAATTTTAAATTATACTTTAAGATTATCTTCTTGGAAGCGACTTTAACATACATTTAAACGTATATTGTGTGTATCTTTAATAATATTCATACACGTCTATAACTCATATAAAAACTCTATCAAACCGCATGTTTTGTTCAACCATCAAATAAATTCCGGCTCATCACGAGCATTTGTCATGGAGCCGTAATTTGTGCGAACGCGTGGTTTTCTTCATATTCATTCGTGGGAAGCCACGACAGCAATTTGTCAAAAATTTCACTCTTACGCCTACGCTTTCTTTATAGGGGGTGGCATTAAATCTTGTATTGTGCAAGAATAATAAATCTGTACAATTGTAGTGCAAAACAGTAAGAATAAACGTTTTTGCTTAATTTGAACCTGTTAAAGGTGAAATTGGTATTGAAAATTGACGATGACAGATACGATGTTCTGTTAACTTCGTCCACAACTTGAGATAATAATTATTTTATTCTTCTCTTGGAATATTTATTCCACTGACCTTCTTATGTTATTATACTCGTATAATAATATGCGTAGGTATATTTAAACACGCATTATCTATATACCTAACTAATAACGCACGTATAAAATATGTAATAGATTACCATAATATTAAAATTTATAGCGATAAATTCAAGGAATGAATAATTCACCTAATCTTAGATCTTATAATAGTAGCTTAATAAATTCTTTAACAACTAAAGTATTCAGTCAACACGGCGAGTAATAAAATAATTTATATAATACTAAGCTAATTTGCCCTTTACTTCGCTAATAATAATTGTAACAAGGGAATTAGTCGCGCCCGACATTTCCAAAGTAAACAGCGGTGACGAACGACTGTCAGAGTGCCAGCAACTTGTAAAATTATATTGCATTAAACAACTCGCGAACAATTTCACAAAGTTCCTCGCAAAATATCTTCCTGAGATATTTCCCGTGAATATTCCTGTACCCGTTCGGCTATAAAAGTTTTCGGAACTAACTGAGTGTTAACCTCTTTACCTCTATTTTCTTAGCCTTGGAGCACTATTTCCACTATTACGGAAAATAATTAGCCTTGTCTAAATTGTTTGTTCCACAAAAGTTGAACTAGTCGGATTACAAATTAGCTGTTTACAGTTATGAATAACTTAAGAATAGATTAGTTTTTTAGTTGTTATTGTCCAACAAATTAGTTATTTATTAGAAGTCTCTATATTATTATTTGTAAATGTTACACAGTACTAGCGAAAGGCATAACATAAAAATACTATGTACACAAACACTGTCTATAATCCCTAACACACAAAATATAATGTATTACATATTATGAAAGCTAACATTGTTTGTCACAAAAAACAAAGGAAGTAATATTTGTTTAATAAAGAAAAGCAATGTTATATTTGAGCAAGGACTAAGCGTTTTATTACAATAGTTGTATGCACGTACAATAACCGCGGCTCTCGGCTGTCGCGAGATTGTAATACTATATACAACAAGGCGCAAAGTTGAGACGAAAATGTTATCATATCAGAAAAGTTCGCAAAGTTCGCGCGCCCCAAGCGTTTACAACTGAAGCACTTGAATGTCGTTTTGACAGAGTTCTATTTTCCGCGAACTGCACTATGGATGTAGATACTTATCATATAAAAATGATGAAACTTTTGCAAAGTAACGAGTGGATGTTTTTGTCGTAGCGGCTCTGAGACAGGCTTTTATGATGCACGTTTATGAGTGTAAAATGAATGAATTTTGTCTAGTAACAATTTTCTTAAACAATTTTTATGATCAGGAAATATGATGATTGAAATACTTCACTAATCTTTATATAAATTATGGTTATATTCAAGATTTACTTTGTGCTAAACCTTGACATTTAAGACTTAACAGTCAGATTGTTGGATTCATAGTTCATAGTTCAATTAAGCACTATCTTAACCAAATAGGCAGGTGATTACCTGTCACGTCATTTATAAGATTATAGGTACTTGGATTATTAAAGTGTCTGTTTATTATTATTGTGTGAATAAATCTCAAACAAGCTGAACATAATATAAACTTATCATTTATTGCTTAAACGCTATAAGTAGGTACAAAATGGTAACACTTTCCTATAGATTGAAATATTTACTAAGGTAAGTAATAGCATTAAATCAAGGACTTACTCATAATACTAATGAGCTATACAGATACGACGTCAATTATTATTAAACAACAAAAGAAGTCCAACTTAGCCAAATAACAAAACTTTACAATACTACTGAGAAATATCTTGTTTCAATCTCCTTTCCCAACTCTAATAGACCAAAGCAATAGTTTCTATAGAAAAATCTGAAATAAAAGCGGCGAGAAATATTGTTTGATAAAATTCCATCGACGAGATCTTAAACATTTAATGAGAAGTTGTTCAATTCTGTTAAACAATATAACTGGACTAATTGTGCTCTCAAGGGGAAACTAGCCGAGAAAAATAAAAGCCAAGATAAATTTGTTAGCAAGTTTCTGTCAAATTTGGTATGTAACGATAGAATATAAAAGATTTCTTGTTTATAAAATATGAATATAATAATTTTGGTATAATGTATTTAATTGGTATTCACGAGTTTGTATGAATGTATCAATACTTCTATAAAAGGAATTTTAAGTTATGATAAAATCATAAAAAATGGGTGATTTTTGTATTACTCAAACCTATTATAGTACTTAATTATTACTATAATTTTGATCTGATTAATTAGAAGCATCCAAATGCAGGAAACGAAACTGATTGTGAATATGTAAAGTATATTAATCGTGTGTATTAGTCTAAACTCGAACACATAAAGTACTTAATCCTCAAGATTCGACGCAAATCTCGTGTTCGACGTTACCTTAGAGCTATTCAGCTATTTATCGCTACAATGTAGAAATTTGTTCTCCAAACTTTCTTTGTTTGTTGCGAGTATTTTCGTATATCTTCAATAACATTGTCAGATACTTTCCCCGGAGGATTTGGGGTATGATGACAACAATACTCAATAAAAATATATCGTTTTCTCTATCAAATATCGATACGCGAGTAAAGCAACGCAAAAGGCCACACTTAATTTTAAAATAAATAACAAAACAAGGCAAATACCTAAGAAACAGGATCATTATGCGAATTCCAGTGAACTCAATATGATAACACCGTGGACATCCAAGAAGGAACGTATCAACATGAACAATACGTAATTGATGAAACAAAGGGATATTAATTTAATGGTTATACGGTATCGGACCACCACCGGACCACCAGGCAGGAGGATATCTCGGGTATATAAGCAATTCACAAGTGAACTCGTCATTCTCGCACCAGCTCTCTATAGTTAAGGTCGTAGATTAAGTAAAAATTGTAATTTGTTTAAATAAATTATTTTTTTTAAAAGTAATCTCGACCGAGTTATTTTTACTGGCGCCCAACTTAGGGGCTTAACGAGTGAATTAAAGTAAAACATCGTTATTACAAAAAAGTTCACGAAATCTTTCAAGGTTGAAAGTTAAGCAACCCAAAAATAAATTTGTGAAAATACAAGTTCGAGGGAAGATATGAGAAAGGAGGTGATCGTCGGATTTGTGCTGTAAGTACCGTTGCATAATCCTTTCACCATTCCTTTCCACTTGAAACCCCCGACTTTTGTATATAACTATAGGGATACGGGAGAGAATCACTCTCCTTCTGAAAGTGAGAGCAGTCTTAGTGATTTGTGTTATTCAAATTGCTCTAGTAATCCAACTGTCATAGACAATATGGATCCAAAAACTTTGTTATCGTTCGTTCCCACATATGATGGTGACGCATTTAATTTGTACAATTTTATAAACTGTGCCAAACATTGGTTACAAATCGCGGGTGGGGACACACCACCAAACGTTATGTTATTGTTGAGTAAGCTAGAATCTAAGGCCGCCATGACTATTTCTATGGTAGACCATGATTTCAAATGGAAAAATATAGAATTAACCTTAAAGAAAGAATGTGGAGATAATAGGGAGTTTAATACATTATTAATTGAATTATCGAATGTTAAGAGAAAAGGTAGTTATAAGGATTTAATTTTTGAATTAAAACAAAAGTTATTTTTTATTAGAAGTAAGTTGTTAGACAAATATACCGAGAAAACGATAGTCGACGAAGTTATGGAACCGTATATTAATACCGCGCAAAATGCGTTAAGGAACAGTTTACCTTATCATGATCAAATTTATGTATCAAACTGTGGTTTTGAGGAAACGGCCGCCCGAATTCTACAATTAGAAGCTGAGGGTAGGTTTGACAATATTAAACAAAAGTTTTCGAGTATTTTACCGCCGCCGCGAATTGTTCAGCAGGGTTATTCACAACATAAACCAAATTTTACAAACCAAAAGCATAGTTATCCTAATTATCCACAAAATCCGAGGAATTATAATAATAACAATTATAATCACAATCATAACCAAAGTAATAACAATAACTTCCATCAAAAATACCCATGGAAGCCTAATCCAAATAATGTGTTTAATAAGCCACAGAATAGTTATTTTAAGCGTAATCAATATCGCCCGATTAATAGAAATTTAAATGAAACGGAAGACGTGTCCATGCGGACAGCGCCTCAGTTACGCCCAGGTCAAACGAATTTAGGCAAAGGGTTAGTGGCAGAGGAAGTTTTTCATAGTAATAATATAGAGGAAGCAAATTTTTACGAAAAGGCCTCTCAAAAGAAAGGGCCATAGAATTTAATTTTGTTAAGTCTTATTTACCTTATTTCGAAACGGATGATCCAAAATTAAAAGTTTTAATAGATACTGGTAGTCAAAGATCTTTTATGACGGAAAAAGCTTCGAAATATTTTAAAAGTTACTATAAGCCTGAGAAATTTTCAGTTCGTACATCTCACGGTACGTCAACTCATGTAGGTTTAATCGAAACTCCGTTCTGGTATAAGTACTTTGATACGGGTGAAGGAACAATGAAGTTTTATATATTTAATTTTAGTGATCAATATGACATTTTAATGGGTACAGATATGATTGAACAAGTTAATGCTAAAATAGATTTAAAGGAGCGTAAATTAATTTTGCCAAGTAGTGAAATTTTAATTCACCATATGACTAATGAAAATTATTCAGATATTAATAATTTATGCGAAACTTATAAGGATTTATTTACGGAAGATGTAACGAATAGCGCGACTACATCAATTAAACATAAAATAAATTTAATTAGTGATGAACCAATTTATCAACGTCCTTTTCGTTTGCCGCAAATTCAACAAGAAGAAGTTGATAAACAAATTATTAAATTATTAAATGAAAAAATAATTCAACCTTCCGAATCGCCATGGTCATCCCCAGTGCATATAGTGCCAAAGAAAATCGATCAATCAGGCGTTAAGAAATGGAGAATGGTAATAGACTATAGGAGGTTAAATGAAATTACAAAATCTGATAAATTTCCATTGCCAAATATTGAAGAGTTATTTTCTAAGTTACAAGGGAATAAATATTTCTCTACTTTAGATTTAACTTCGGGTTATCACCAAATTTTAATGGATAAAGAATCTATTGAGAAAACGGCATTTAGTACGCCTAATGGGCATTATGAATTTTTGCGAATGCCATTCGGTTTAAAGAACGCTCCCGCGACATTTCAAAGAATGATGAATAATATCTTAAAAACGGAAATAAGTAGGAATATATGTTTAGTTTATTTAGATGATATAATTATATATTCAAAAAATAAGCAAGACCATATAAATAGGTTGCAGCAAGTTTTTGAAGCGTTACGTAGGGTTAATTTAAAGTTAAATAAAAATAAATGCGTATTCATGGAGGAGGAAATCGAATTTTTAGGTCATGTTCTTAATAAAGACGGACTAAAGCCAAATCAGTCAAAGATAGAGGCAATTAAGAAATTTCCGATTCCGAAAACGTTAAAAGAAGTTAGAAGTTTTTTAGGATTAATAGGTTATTATAGAAAGTTTATTCCTAATTTAAGTAAGATAGTTAAGCCTTTAACGGATGCGACTAAAAAGAACGCGATTATTGATATTAGTAATAATAAGTATAAAGAAGCATTTGAGTCGTGTAAACAATTATTAATGAATGCTTCAATTTTAGCATTCCCTGATTTTAGTAAAACGTTTGTGTTAACAACTGATGCATCGGACATAGCGCTAGGTGCAGTATTAAGTCAAGAAAATCATCCGATAGCGTATGCGTCGAGAATTTTAAGCGAAACAGAAAGAAAGTATAACACTACGGAAAAAGAATTGTTAGGGATTATTTGGGCTGTTAATCAATTCAGACCCTATATTTACGGTAGGAGATTTATATTAAGAACAGATCATAAAGCATTAATATGGTTATCTAAATTAAAAGAGCCAAATCAAAGACTAACAAGATGGAAACTTAAACTACAAGACTATGATTATAAAATTGAGCACGTCAAGGGTAAAGAAAATTACGTAGCTGACGCATTAAGTAGAATACAAATGAACCACACAAGTGTAGATTCCGTAGCAGCGCATTGTGGCGAGGAATTATCATTAGCTAGTACACCTCGTAATAATGATACAGCAATAACCACTGAATCGAATTCTTGCTCGGACAATAGGTCGTTGAACAACACAATACACTCTTGTCAACAAGACAGCGATACAGGTATTCG
This sequence comes from Colias croceus, assembly GCF_905220415.1. Taxonomy (NCBI): domain Eukaryota; kingdom Metazoa; phylum Arthropoda; class Insecta; order Lepidoptera; family Pieridae; genus Colias; species Colias croceus. Next base: position 4,918,141 of record NC_059547.1, read on the forward strand.
AATCATTGATAGTTACCCACCTAAACGTCTCAGACGTGTTGTGTTTGAAAGTGCTCCATATGAAAACGCGAAATTTGAAAAAGGTATGTGGTATTTTTATATTCCACCTAATAATGAGGAAGAAGTTATTAAAAGATATATGTTAGAATATTTAAGTAAAGAAAAATATGCTTTTATAATACCAAATGACGAATTGTATTATAAAATTTCTGAAGTTTATAGGAAGTATTTTGATCATAGTAAGTTTAAGCCAACTAGATATACTAAATCATTGATAGAAATAGATGATAAAGAGGAACAGTTAAAATTAATTAAAGAATGTCACTTATTAAATAATAGACATGCAGGTATAGAAATTGTGTATAAACAATTGCGTGAAAAATATTATTGGGAGAATATGAGAAAAAATATTAAGAAATATATATTAAATTGTGAATTATGTAGGAAGGAAAAATATAATAGACATCCAAATAATACACTATATTCGGAGACAGAAACTCCACATGAACCGATGTCAGTATGGCATATAGATTTTATGTCTTTAGAAAGACAACGGTATCTAACGATTATTGATAAGTTTTCGAAATATGCTATTATTAAACCTGTAGATAAAAGTAGAGTATACGATGTGTTGTACGAAATATTTGCATTAATAGGGGCACCTAATAAGATAGTGCATGATGGTGAACAATCGTTTTGTAGTGAGATTGTCACGGAACTTTTTAAAACTTATAATATTATTAATCATACTACGTCACCGCAACATCATAAATCAAATTCGGATGTTGAGCGTTTACATAGTACTATACAAGAGTTATTTCGTTTACAACGTGAATCAGATTTGGACCTAAATCAAAAGATTAATTTTATTGTACATTCTTATAATAATACAATGCATAGTGCGATAAATATGACGCCATTTGAAGTGCATTTTGGTAGAAAGCCTAAGTTGCGTAGTTTTGATAATTTAAAAGTAGTTATACAGAGATATACTGCCCAGCATAGAGATTTTGCGAAAGAATTAAATCAAAATGTTCATAAATTATTAAAGAAGCAAAAGCATGATAGGAATAAAAGATTGAATGAAAGAATTAAACCCCCGAAAATATTTAAGGTAGGTGATACAGTTTATTTGAAAAACTCTATGGCGGACAGGCATAAAACGAAATCAAGATTTTTAGGTCCATATAAAATATTGAGTGTTGAACCTCATAATAAATATAAAATAAGTAATGGTAAAATATATCATGTAGAGGAACTAATTGTTTCAGAATCTACTTCACTTTCGGATACAAGTTCAAGCAGTTAGAACCGTCAGAAAATGTAATAATAGTCGAATTGAAGCCTGCTCGAATTTTAGAAGGAAAGTGGTATATTATTCATAAGTTAGAAATAAAACCAATTGTATTAAATTTAGAAAATATACAACAATCTGTAAACTTTGCTTATAAAAATTCTAAGATAGATGATGTTAATCATATATATCAGAGAATTAATATTATATTAGAACATGTTAGGGAGATATGTAAACATTTAAATATTCAAAGTAAGAATAGGATTAAAAGAGGATTAATTAATGGTTTAGGAAGTGTAATTAAGTCGATAACTGGTAATTTAGATCAAAATGATTTAGATATGATTCAAAGAGATTTAGAAACTGTAAGAATTGCTTATAATAAACAAATATCGGTAACAGATGAAACTTTAGAGGAATATAATAAGCAGATTGCAAATATTACGTTAATTCAGGAAGATATTAATAATCAATTGTTAACTATGTTAACTAGTAAGGCGCAACAAAAGGTTGCTATATCTTTGTTATTGCAAGCTCAAACTTTGCAAGATGTAAGTGAAAGATTAACAACAGCTATTACGTTTGCTGAACACAAAATGTATCATTATAGTATATTGCAATCTCAATTGTTAGAAGATACGATTAATAGTATTCCAAGTGAAATTGTTATATCTAGAAATGTAAATGATTTAGAAAAGTTTATTACTGTAGATTGTCAAATTATTGATGGAATAGTATACTTTGTAATAGAAATACCATTAGTTAAGAATAGTGTATTTAGGACAAGAAAAATTGTACCTATTATCCAACATAACCTATCCTGTTCCTATCCTATTATGCGAACGGTTACTTTAGCTTACAATGAAGAAGAAATGTATGAAGCTGAAGATTGTATTGAAATAAATGAATTAATTTGTAAAGGAAATATTTTGACGAAAGATACTTGTGAATCTGAAATACTAAATACAATGAATAGCGAAAAATGTCAAATGGTAGCAATAAAGTGTCCTAAAGAGGAAATTTTTGAGATATCCCCAAAAGCAATTTATATGTATTTTAATAAGACAACTGAAGTTGGAATTAAGTGTAATAATCATAGAGAAACTTTATGGACAAAGCATACTAATATATTATATGGAGAAAATTGTGAGTTGAATGTTTCAGGAAAAACTTTATTTCACACGAGGGAATCAACAGACAAAATAATTATTGGTAAAGTGGATTTACAGCCAATGGAGACTGTAACTGAAATAGAACTTAGCAAGTATGATAGAAAGAAGATTTCATCTAAGCTAAACGAATTGAAGAGGATTCCCGCATTTAATTTTGAAACTCACGATATTATTCAATATAGTTGGATAACATTTATAACTATTGTGATAATAATGTGCCTAATCTATGTTAAAATTCTCAGATCCAGGTTTCGTTCAAAAACCTGTACTTCGAATTTGGAGGGGGACAGTAAAGCAACGCAAAAGGCCACACTTAATTTTAAAATAAATAACAAAACAAGGCAAATACCTAAGAAACAGGATCATTATGCGAATTCCAGTGAACTCAATATGATAACACCGTGGACATCCAAGAAGGAACGTATCAACATGAACAATACGTAATTGATGAAACAAAGGGATATTAATTTAATGGTTATACGGTATCGGACCACCACCGGACCACCAGGCAGGAGGATATCTCGGGTATATAAGCAATTCACAAGTGAACTCGTCATTCTCGCACCAGCTCTCTATAGTTAAGGTCGTAGATTAAGTAAAAATTGTAATTTGTTTAAATAAATTATTTTTTTTAAAAGTAATCTCGACCGAGTTATTTTTACTCGCGTCTCTTCGCAAATACTGAGGCTTGACGGATGTTATTTTAATATCCTATAGAAAACCTTTATAGCTATTGTACCTTTCAGTGGAGGGATTGATCCAAAAATATCGTATTCCTCGTGGCCCGTTTCTCTAATCCGATTAACAGGAAAAAACAATTTAATCAAACGATATGTACTTCAACAAACATCTTGTATTATAATAGGTATACATAATTAGCTATAGGCTACCTACAGACACAAGTAAATATGAAAAACAGTTCATGACGTCATTGTTCCATTAGATACATAATTTATTAAAACTACAGCAGACCGATAAAACTTTAATTTATCTTACAATGAAGAACTTATTTACGCAGTTTTTGTAAAGGAATCAAGCGGCTTATTAAAGTATCTACGTGGTTCACAGAATTCTGCCTGATTATGCACAAAATTTTGTACAACAAAAACGTACCGACACGAAATTGACCGACAAATCCTTAACAAAATCCGGATGCCTGACAAGAATACGTATTCAGGGACACTCGGATCCCTTACCTCTTTTCTTTGTTATGTAAATATCTGTGTCTGATAAAAGTTTGCCAACAAATATTTCCAAATACCGATCCATTAGAAAATGAGGAACATTTGCTCGGAATGAAATAAGATCTCAACGATCAAGCCAATTCTTTGCGTATAAAGTTATACAAACAATTGCTAACCACATTTTACTGAAATATTTTTAGGTTACGTTTTGAAAATTACAAAAATAATATTTTTCATCGGTTCCTTTCCTTGATGCATCGTAAACCAGGAATGCAAAATAGTTATTAACGTTTCTATAGTATTTTGTAAAAAAACATAATATTATCATCATTATGACTGTTGCTCTACATAAGCTGCTGTTCCGCAATTTGCGACGTTTTTCACAATCTTCTTCTATTCAATGTACCTATGTGTTCCATAGCCATTTAAATAACTCCAAACACTATTAGATCATGAAAATCAAAAAGGCACTAACTACATTTCAGCTAATTCACTAAACGGAGTCAGTCTTAACACTGGCCGTAACCTTATCAAGCCGCCCCAAATTAGCGCCAGGCTAATTCGATTGATCTAATTGGCGAACACTATATTTTTGGCAGTCGGGCGTTTTTGTCAACAGTCACGTTTCGGTTGCTTAATCATGAATGACGCGTTTACGTATTCAAGAGAGTTCCTAGCCGCTAACGAGAAGACGCGATAAGTTTACGAACGTCGACTTCGAAATTCCCAAAGGCACCTCCCTTGATTATCTGGGATTTCAGATTAACATATTAGAAGTGTTCTGTCTTGTATTGTGGGTTACACGGCTATTTAAATAAACATTTATTGATAAATTTTCATTTTAATGTTGTATCAATTCGAACGACGATCTATAAGAAATAATTTATGAAACAATCCTTGTAATGTTCCTACCTCATTGTACCCATTGGGCCATGGCCATTTGTGAGGTGCTTTCTTTTTAAAGTAAATAAAGTGAAAAAAATACCCCTAGTGTATCGTTATATTGTGATCTATCTTGTTATCAATCACTAATATAGGAAAAAACTTTCATTTAAATACAACAAAGGCGCAGTATTTTCAAAACTTATCTACGGCGCTCGAAGACAAATGTAATTGAGTAAATTAAAGCAAGTTGTGACGTACATACAGTTACATGAGATAAATAATGTTATCAAGCAATTTGTAGGATATTGGCGGTACGTGAGGTACATTTCAGGACTTTTCGCATTGATGTAATTTGTCTACCTTCTATTAAAGATAAAATAAAGTTGGACTATAAGGAACGATGAGGCTTTATATCCTTTTTACTGCTTTATGTTTGTGCTCAGATGATCATCATTTTATTTTGTTAAAGAAAACGATTTGGATTTATGTTTGAATTATTGAATCATCTTTTTGTTAACTCTGGCGTTTTGTTATTACTATCAGCAGACATTTTCTATCCTGGTTCACACAAGTCAATGGTTTGCTCGGGTATGCTGTATAGTTTCATATTGAATTGATTTAGTTCCGTCGATATATGCTATTGCAAATATAGTTTAGCGCCATAAGAGCGTTCGATCTCTTGAACGATTTTGGATTTAGAACGAGGCACAAAACTTTGAGAGGCGTATCATTGGCATCCCGGAGCGTGGTAAACGAGCCCGAAAATTGCTAGCAATTTATTCGGTTCAAGGGTGACCCGGAATAAAGAGACGAACGCGTTTGTCACTCAGTATATTATTTATCGACGGACATTGCGGTATTGAACCAAATAAAACTACCGTATCACGCATTGGTCCCGTTTTCTCAAATGGAAATTTTATTCGAGTTGCATAAATTATAGGAACTAAGGTTACTGCGCGTTTGAATAGAGCAATAATACTTGTGTTAAGACGACGGCTCTACTTTGGCTAAACGTATACTAAAGATAGCTTTTCTATGCATCCTACTTGTGATTATGTTATTATCTCTGATGCTATATTTATGCTTCAGAACTTTAACGTGTGTAGGTACTAAATTGTATTAAAAATCTTTTAATTAGCCTATAGTTCACCAATCCAATTAATTATATTATTTAAAAACGATTCACAAAACATGGTCAACATATTATTACAACCTCCAAGTATTTTTAGGGAAATATTAGTACAAAAAAATTATACTTACACACATTTCTAATCCTTTTCTCTCAAGATTATTGAAAATTGAAAATAACGATAAGTGAGCACTTCTTACAGAGTGAGCGCGGCGGGAAACTTTCATAGTAATTGAAGTGATAATGGTCTTTTAATAAAAATAAACTAAATACAATTAATTATTAAAGGCACCTAGGTATCTCTAGATTTAATTCCCAGAAATTGTTATTAATTAATTCAATTAGATCTCGGGAAGATACATAAAATATTTAATTTGTTAGTACTCAAATTCGAGCTAAATGGACTTGCTCGAAGTTTGTATGGTAAGTTAATATTGTAAATTAAATAAGAGTGAAATTATTAATTAGTTGCAGCCCGCGGCTTGGCTCACTTTGTAACAGGAATAGTAGCACACACCTTATTCCAGATCTTATAACTATGATTTTGGCTTTTGTAATCCATTCTATTCTTACGTGATTAAGTAATTCACAATACCCTTTTTAATAAGCAAATAGTGATATTTTTATGCAAACGTAACATCAACAGATTTTCATTTAGATACGTTTTAAACAAATTAAACTGAGATAAAAACCAAGGATAAATGGGTAACCTAGTTTACGAGTACCAGAGTTTCTTGTCGGGATTTCTTTGTGGAAACTGTCATCTGAAACGGTGGTACCTAATTGTTGTATAATTTAACGATTTAAAAGTGCTCTTGAAAGAAGGCTAGTTGAATGAAAACTGTTTGAGGTTTGGGTTTTTAGATCAAGTCCGATTATACTTTTACTGGTGCTATAGTAATTTGGTAAAACGTGAATAATTTAAAATCTCCCTTTATGCTAAAAAAGACAATAATTACAAAATATTAAAAAAGTTTAGAGACAATAATATTAAAAAAAACAAATTATTTGATTCCAAATAATTTATTAAAAAATTATTATATAATTAAACATAAATGAGGTACTTATATCCTTTTCGTATTAACTTTTATCAGCAGTTCAAACGAAAATCCACAGTCTTATCTAATCATCACGTTTCAGTCCAGCCGAGTTTTGACTAATTTATGACAAATGTCACAAGGGAGATGAACATTTACATAAAACTTTTACCTTTACACATGCGGTCACGTTTGTTTGGCAAACTAACGCTATAAAACAGTACATTCTACTTTGTACAATCTAAGTAACCGTTTTGGCCTACCTACCTACCTTCCCTAGACAGAGTTTAAAATGCATGTATGAGTCTGGACTTCCTCAACAAGCTTTTCTATCGTCTGTATTTTACAATAACAAGCAACAAGTTTAACAATCAATGCTTGAATGTATAAACAACACAAATATTAATAATACAATAAGCAGATACCGAAATTTGTGAAATTATATTTTTCACCCGTTTCAAATTAATAAAGGGCGAAACATAATAATCTATTTAGATACGCTTTTGACTGTTTAAAATACTATCGTTAAATTCTTGTTATCCTGTCCAAATGTTCACGGCAAAGTTTGAAGGTAGCTTAAAAGGAGTTATCTGAAGCTTATCATTGGCCTTAAAGAAAACATCTGAAGCAATGTTTTTTGCCGCCAGTAGATACCCATTTCAGGTATTTTGTTGACAGATAAGAGCAAGCCAAGTTGGGCCACGCCGCAATGTAATTCCAAGGCTTTGCGCACTACGTGCCTACAGTTGAAAGCTGATAAACCTTTGTTTTCTTATCTCGCGTTGCCACTGGCTCGTCGTCACTCCCAGGCGCTGAAATTAAAAATGTCTCTTTTGTTATTTATGAAGATACAGCTCTATCGAGTTTGGCGATCTTTAATGACTTACAGATCAAATACCAATTTGTTGGAATTGTGTTCAATATTAATTTAAACAGAGATTCAGAGTTGAAATATTTATTCCTTTTTTCAAAATGAATTTTTATATTTAAAATACTCAGGACTTAGAATGGGGAGTAACACTAAACTGAGTTGTGACGAGTTTACGACAAAAATCAAATAATATGTTTGTAAACATAGTCCTGTTTCCACGCGATATAGAACAAATGCATATTATGTTTTACTAGCTGTGCCCTGCGGTTATTACTCCGCTCCTATTGGTTTTAGCGTGATGATATAGCCATATGTTGATTGTACCTGTTAGTAATATTCATGCAAAATTTGAAGTAAATCCATGCGTTTGGCTTGGACATACATACAGACAAACAGGCGAAAATTCAAAAGCGGAAATTGATTGCATACACATAACATAGTTAAGATTCTAATTAAAAATAAATCGACTTTAACTATTTCAAAGGTTATTTTTTTCTGGTATTAATTTTGATTCATCCATTGTATGAAATATGAGGTGATTGAGAAGGTCTACAACCTACAATAATTACTATTTGCTACGTATTTACGAACAAAACTAATCATAATCTCAATAATAATGTTTTGTATAGGGAATAAAAATGATATTTACGTCACCACAAACTTGTTTCTCGAGGCCAAACTATGAATCAAATGTATCATAATATTTAACAGACGCATCTCAAACTTCTTATCAAGACGTCGCTCTTTTTGCAAACATGAGTCAGTTATTCCAAATTGCCTTAACTGTGACGATACTTTTCACTGCTATCTCTTGTTGGGAGTACACAAAAGAAGAAGGTGTAAACTTTGGTTTTAAACGAGACCAGCAAATAAAAAATCTAAATCCGCCATTGACTAAGCCCGTTCAATATGACTCAAATAAAGCAACTCAACTATTCGAAAAATTCATGAAAGATTACAATAAAGAATACAAGGATGAAAACGAATACAAAATGCGTTACAACCTCTTCTTATCAAATATAGATTTTGTCAATAAATTCAACGCAGAGGGCAGGAGTTCAACGGTGGATATCAATATGTTTTCAGATTTGAGTGAAAAAGAAATTGATGAGCTAACTGGAAATATTGATGAAGCTGAGGATGAAGCTTAATTTGGATACATGGTACGTACATTTATTTCTAACTAGCTTCCGCCTGCGGCTTCGCCCGCGTGGTGTTTTGATAAAAGGTAGCCTATGTTCTTTCTCACGGTCTAAAGATTGTCTGTGCCAAATTTCATCAAAATCGGTTGAGAGGTTTAAGCGGAAAAGCGTAACAGACAGACAGACAGAGTTCGCATTTATAATATTAGTAGGGATTTTACTCGTGTGAACTAATAAGTTACATTTGCTATTTTATTTATTCAAAAAACACATAACTATACAATAATATAGTTACCAGAACATTTCTTTACAGTGCATGTTTTTAGAGTAATTTCTATGTAAAATTTAAAGATGTCAATACAATACAGTGAGTAAAAAAATTGTTTTTGTCTATTGGTTAGCTGTATTTACGTAGAACCACTGGACAGATTTTGACAAAATTTATTTAAATTTTGACGGATTAAAAAAAAGAAGAATTTGAGGGTTGGCTTTTCAAGCGTGGATTTCAAATGATAGGTCTTTAAAAATTAAACTAAAGGTTTTTTGCTAAAATAATTAATTAACTTAAATATACCAAGTCTGAATACTGCCTCTTCTTCGATATAAATTACAGACAAGACAAAATTTCGTAGGGGTGAAAAGCTAGAATAACGTGTAAAGTATAATAATAATATAAATATAACGTCAAAACAGTTTGATATGAACGTTTATTGGACCTATAAATATTTAAGCACTTAAGCGGTCTTGAGCGTCGATTCCACTAGCGTCAAAGTCTTAAGACGTAAATCTTGACATCATAATGGAAGAGCTTTTTATGCGCCCGTTAACGCGCATAAACATCAATATTAATGTTCTATTAAAGGGCCCATTCGACGCTTTTCGCCTCTGTTATCGCTATTCATATTTACATTTTGATACTACGGATAAGAGCCACTATTTGAGCGTAGTAAACGATTGCTCCGATGCTTTTAAGCTTGTTGTTTTGGTATCTGTGGTCAAAATTCTGAAGCGCAAAATTCGTACATCTTACTAATATTATAAACCTGCACGTTTATGAGGATGAATGAATATAGATTGTAGGTATGTATACAGGGTGTAATCGTTAAGTGTGCACAGGCGATTTTTCCGTAAGTATTACAGATAACAAAAAACTTTAAACTGATATCGAAAGTACTTAACCTTATGAGTAAAATGGCCGTAATAAATTTTTAAAAATAAATCGAGAAATATAAAAAAAAATATCTTTAAACCCTCCCATACATTAAGTATGAAATATGAATATCCCATATACATTTAATATGAAAGATTTTAGCTTTCTTTTTCTTTTTTTGGTTTTCTGCTTTAATTACTTCGCAAATTTGAAGTGGCATTTTCCACGCTTTTTCCGGACATTTTCACGCATTTTCCGGGACTTTTACAGGCATTTTCCGGGAATTATCCAGGCATTTCCCAGGCATTTTCCGGATGTCCCCGGAAAATGCCTGCGTGAAAATGTCCGGGGAAAAAGTGGAACATACCTGGAAAAACCCCGGAAAAGCCTGGGAATTTCCCGGAAAATGCCTGGGAAATGCCTGGAAAATTCCCGGAAAATATCCGGAAAATGCGTGAAAATGTCCGGGAAAAGTGTGGAAAATGCCTGGAAAATCCTCGGAAAATGCCAGGGAAAAGCCTGGAAAATATCCGAAAAATGCCTGGGAAATATCCGGAAAATGCCTGGGAAATGCCCGGAAAATTCCCGGTAAATATCCGGAAAATGCGTGAAAATGTCCGGGAAAAGTGTGGAAAACGCCTGGAAAATCCTCGGAAAATGCCTGGAAAATCCTCGGAAAATGCCAGGGAAAAGCCTGGAAAATTCCCGGAAAATATCCGGACAATGCGTGAAATGTCCGGGAAAAGAAAGCATTTTAAATGCCTGGAAATCCCCGGAATATAGGGGAGGTGTACTTATTACTTTACAGGTATTTCCCGGAAAATGAAAATTCCCGGAAAATGTCTGGATAATATCCGGAAAATGCCTGGGAAATGCCCGGAAAATGCCCGGAAAATATCCGGAAAATGCGTGAAAATGCCCGGGAAAAGTGTGGAAAACGCCTGGAAAATCCTCGGAAAATGCCAGGGAAAAGCCTGGAAAATATCCGGGAAATGCCTGGAAATGCCCGGAAAATATCCGGAAAATGCCGGGGAAATGCCCGGAAAATGCCCGGAAAATGCCTGGAAAATATCCGGAAAATGCCTGGGAAATATCCGGGAAATGCCCGGAAAATATCCGGACAATGCGTGAAATGGCCGGGAAAAGCGTTTTAAATGCCTGGAAATCCCCGGAATACAGGTACTTTACAGGTATTCCCGGAAAATGAAAATTCCCGGAAAATGTCTGGATAATATCCGGAAAATGCCTGGGAAATGCCCGGAAAAATATCCGGAAAATGCGTGAAAATGTCCGGGAAAAGTGTGGAAAACGCCTGGAAAATCCTCGGAAAATGCCTGGAAAATCCTCGGGAAATGCCTGGGAAATGCCCGGAAAATATCTGGAAAATGCGTGAAAATATCCGGAAAATGCCTGGGAAATATCCGGAAAATGCCTGGGAAATGCCCGGAAAATGCCCGGAAAATATCCGGACAATGCCTGAAATGTCCGGGAAAAGCGTTTTAAATGCCTGGAAATCCCCGGAATACAGGGGAGGTGTACTTATTACTTTACAGGTATTTTCCGAGGATTTTCCGGGAATTTTCCGGGCATTTCCCAGGCATTTTCCGGGATTTTCCCAGACATTTTCTGGATATTTTCCAGGCATTTCCCAGACATTTTCCGGACATTTTCCTGGCATTTTCCGAGGATTTTCCAGGCGTTTTCCACACTTTTCCCATTCCACATTTCCACATTTTCACGCATTTTCCGGATATTTTCCGGGAATTTTCCGGGCATTTCCCAGGCATTTTCCGTGAAATTCCCAGGCATTTTCCGGGAATTTCCTACCGTAACGTATATGGGATATTCATATTAATTCATACTTAATGTATGGGAGGGTTTAAAGGTAATTTTTTTGATATTTCTCGATTTATTTTTAAAAATTTATTACGGCCATTTTACTCATTAGGTTAAGTACTTTCGATATCAGTTTAAAGTTTTTTGTTATCTGTAAAACTTACGGAAAAATCGCCTGTGCACACTTAACGATTACACCCTGTATAATGTATATATTTGGTGTTATTTATTTTTTTATTTTTTTATTTACATGAAAACTATTTAACGTGTTTTATGTATGTGTGATTGTATGTGAGTAAAGTAAAGATAACGTTTTAAAGTATTTGAAGTAATTAAATTACAATACTGTTAATTAAATGGAAAACAATTAATAACAATTTCATCTTATTTGTAAGTATTCCTATTGTAATAAATACGATTCTAAATAAGGATTTTATAAATGACTTTCGACAACAATGAGAAAACATAATTATATCTATTATTATTAGAAATTCAAAACCAATTAAATAATTTTGAAAAGCACGTTGCGAACATTTCAAATATAATTCCTTCAACACAATGGTTCCTACTTAATAAACGGTGTTACTTTGAGAAGCCTTACAAATTAACTTTTGGTTTCATAATAAAATTATATCTTTGGAAGCATCTAAGAAGTTTTTCTTCAATACTTTATTAGAGGTATTGTCACTAATTCTTTGATTTCCAATTTCGGTTGGAAAACGGAATAAAGTGGTTATGAATCGCTTTATAAACGTAAAATATTTAATCCATAAATATAGTTATACTTGTCACCTTAATAATAATTTTGGTGTGATATTTTACTTAATTTCCATTTCGCTGTTATTAAAACTTCACTACTCATTTTTAGCTTGAATAAAATATAAACAATAGACCCAGGATACATAAATTGTTATGTAAATAATTATGAATTCAATAGCTAACTCGCCGCATTTATTGTATTTAATAACTAATAATATTTTAGTGCCCATATTATAAACTATAAAATAGCTTTCAAGGTTAATAGTGACCTAACTGACAAGCTGATTAAATTAAATATGGTTCCTATTCAATATTATTTTAATAAAAAAATATTCAAATATAATAATGCCTAAAACACATCGCAGAAAATGGCATGAAGCGCTACATAGTCGAAGTCTAAACCGTTAAATAAATCTTGTTAATAATCAGGTTAAAGAATTTTGCAGAGTATGCTCACGCGTTGTCGGCTTGGGTCGGCATAAGGCAGCATAATGAATTAAATTAGGTCTCCTGATAACCTCTCACAATCTCGGTACGGAGATCCTGCAAGGGTTTAAGGTTCAGTGACAGGGATAATGCGTTTTACTGTCACCTATAAAATGCTTCCATTCATTTATCACGCGATTTTCACAAGCCTATTATAGCAGCTTTATTAGCTGCGAATGTTTCACAGCTCAATACGTAAACATTTTTCCGTAAAACTTTTTTCGTGTACGCAGCACTAAGTGCTCTAGTTAGTGCTCTATAAATTGAATTTTCGATGGAATTTTAAAATTAAAAAGCCTACTTTATATAAATAACAGCAATAATTTAATTATAATTATTTAAAAATTTTAAGTGTCACAGTATAAAACAAAGTCGCTTTCTCTGTCCTCATCTATGTCCCTTTGTATGCTTAAATCTTTAAAACTACGCAACGGATTGTGATGCGGTTTTTTTAAATAGATAGAGTGATTCAAGAGGAAGGTTTTAGTGTATAATTTATTAGGTTTTAGAGAAAGCAGGCGAAGCCGCGGGCGGTAAACTAGTTAACTATAAAAATAAATAAAATAAACTTATTTCGAGTTTTACACTCACAAAAACAGTTTTTATTTTAATCAAATTTCTTATTTTATTTTTGAGAAATGTCTTTGAATTTATTTTCTGTATTATATATCTTTGAATACATTATGTTATAGAAATATATTAGGAAAGCATAGCAAAGCCCCATAGCTTGCGTTTACGACAGAACAGAAAACATCGTTTACAAGATGGTTTTTGTTCCCAATACATACCAATTGTGATGCCATTAAGCGAAAGAAATATTGTATCACAATACCAATCCATGTAATGCCCTAGGTAACAGGCGTGCTAAACCTTCTTATCTATGCCATTCTTTAGCCGCTACCGTAATTTTACGATACGTCCAAGATGTCGCGTAGTCGCGCCGCGCCGGTGGAAGCGAGCTTTTAAAAACCTTTTAACCGATTCTATCCAATATGTGATATTTGTGCTAGACAAATGTACATTGTTCTCATAAAATTCTGATAAGTTTTATGATATAACATTTAAACTTTATAAGGAAGTAGTTAAGGCTGTGTTCTTTATAAAATAGGTAATCCAACAATGAATCCAACGCGTTGGCATGATATTGGCTTAGTATCAACAACAATTAGTTGGAAATTAAAGGGCAAATAGAGCAATTAGTGGTTAATCCTTTAAGTAATTGAATTAAGACATGTATTAAATGACTTCCGTTATGATGTGTTTGTTGGCATAACATACAATAACTGTTGATGAATATAATGATGAAGAATTGTGTTTGAGCTAAAGATTATTAATTTAAGTAATGTAATTATATATTTATTTATTTATAAAAACTTTATTGCGCTTAAATATAACTTACACTAAGTACAATTGGCGGTCTTATCGCTTAGAGTGATTTCTTCCAGATAACCTTTGGTACAATAGAGGAATAAATACATAAATGGGTAGTGCATATACCTACATACTTCAATTATATTATAAAAATACTTTAATAAAAAGGATAAAAATATAAGTGAATTGCAGTCTGTATTCAGGTCATTAGACGTATACATTATTATCTTAAGTCCAACGATACAAACTGCTTTTGGCAGAGATCCTGCTTCTATCTGATTTGGATTTTCCTAAAAACACTTTAATGGTACTTATGACTGAACCAGATAAAATTCTAAGAATATTAAAGAAACTGATCTATTGTAATGCATGTTTGCGTTAGACAGAAAACGCCTAGCTACCTAACAGTGAAATAATTTTTCAAATCGGCCCGTAGTTTCTGATATTAGCGCGTTCAAGCATACAAACTATTCAGCTATATAATATTAGTATAGATTTCAAAAAATTGGTATTGATTTATAAAATATTTCAAAGCTGAAAAATATATTATTATTTTCTTTTAACTCACTCTTCTTTTTTTCAGATTTCCTGTTTCTTCATACGAATGTTGACAAGTTCAGATTGTGACGTTTACTGATACTCAATAAATTTTTTTTAATACCAATTGTGTTTTCATTGTATTATTCAACCAACTCATGGTGATAAAAATAAATCAGTTATTTGAATGTATTATATACGCTTATAAATGTATTATGAATATATCATTTTGCTTAAATGATATAAATGAATAATGTTTCGTGGATATTATATGTATAGAAGATAACTTGTTATATTAATATGAGGCGGAAGCTATAAAGCGATTTTGTACAATGAACAAGCAATTACATATAACATTATAATTATTTTAATAATTATAATGTATTCGGTTCTTCTTTAGTACTAATACTGAGATACTCTTATCTAGACTTGTATAAGATTACAGTATGAATCAAATTCACCATCTCTTTATAAAAATTCGGTTGATACTAGATCATAAGCGGAATCAAACCAAGATATCAATAGAATAGAGTAAACAAACATAAATAAGTTTGTTCGACCGAAAATTGATCCAAACCGGTCCAGCGACCTTCTCAGGAAGATCTTCAAAAGAGACGATCGAGCGTGAATTTTGATATATTTGCGTGCAATCAACGATGAAAATGTTTATACCATACAAATTACGACACGCGTTATCATGTATTCAAGGTAACCAATGTTATTATATGTGTTTGAATACCATTGAAATGCGGATATTGGGCTCAGTCTATTCAACGATTAATTCATTGAACTAATGTGGTAATAATAATGAGATCTTGTTTGTTATATTATGAATTCTATGTTATATTTTGTTTATTACGAATTGAACTATTATATTTTATAAGTGACTAGATGGTGACCAGTGATGCATTTGGTAGACACATGACTACAATTAAGTCATGCGCCTCCCAAATGCTTCCCGACTCTACAATTTAAGAACGCTCCTACTTAAACTAATAATTTTTTTAATTAATTTTAATATGTTTCAATGTTTAAACGTTATTTTTATCATTAACTGCGATAAGTTAAAAATATTTTAACAAGTAAATTAACAGATATTTCATTTTAAATAATTTAAAGTAACTTTTATACGGATTATATATTAAGTTTCACGCTAGCGTGAATGTTACAAGTACATCTGCTTCACTTGTGTGCCTCGTTGGTTTGATGGTGGCCTTATTTGACGTTTCACGACAAAATATACTCTATAATAGATGAAAACAATTTTGAAAATGGCAAAAAAACGACGCCTTTTTTGTTAATTTAATAATAATGAAACCACATCAGTCGATGTAGATTACAGAGCGTGAAAAATGATAGTGTTCTAGTTCTAATTATACAGACATGTAGAGAAAAAAACTAGATTAGTAAAATATTTCGGTCGTTATTGTAATAACTAACATACAAGATCCGCATTCCGCACATATAGACACATAGACGTCCAAGACAGAACTTTTTTAAATAGTTTTAATAACAGTCGCGCGCATGCTTCGAGCCAATCATAATAATTTGCAATACTCTTATTGCAAATTATTATGATTGGCTCGAAGCATGCGCGATGGTTCTTCTCCATCTTCCGGTCTCTACCGGAAGATGGAGAAGAACCATCTCGGAAGCCAGGAGTCACTGTGGATTTCAGAGCTATTGGAATGAGTAAGTAAGTATTAATTATAAAGATTGCATAAAATATCATGTGTTAAAAATAGAGTTAGTTTTTCTTGAATATATTACGATAAATAGAATTTGATATTGACATCAACAAAATATCACGTCATAAAATAAATTCATGCATCAATATAAACTGGAAACTATTAGTTAACCATTATGATCAATCAGCTATTTCAAGCTCTGGGGACAGGTTAAACAGATTGGCTCAAAGCCAACACAACATATTTGGATGATTAGTGCGTATTACATATTAATGTAGGGAAATTAATTAGCTAATAGGTGCTGCATAATCTCAAGGCGTTGTAATCTAGATGCTTGCATTGTACATAATAATAGATTACACAGATAATGCTAGACATCTCCCGTATCATCTAGAAACCTTATCTGGAATAATAGGGAGTAAAATATGTAGCGAAATTACTTAAAAATTCTTCTTTTACTATTTTTTACATATACTTTCAGATTCAATGAAAAAATACCTTTTTAGCAAGGTAAAATCCTAAAATATTAATCTAGTATTTGTCGAAAGCAACCGGCAAAGTTCTTATTGTACCTGACATTCAAATAATATTATTACCATACTTAGCTTCTAACTTCGCATAGAAAAATAAATTGGATTTTTCTTGTCTATCGAGTTTATTGAGTACCTACTAATAGAATCCGCGTTCCGGATTAAACTTGCTGATTTTCTAGAAATTAATTTCGTTGTTCATTCAAGAGCCCGCGTCGGGGCCGATAACGTTGACTGATCGTGGCTCGGACGGGTCGAATTGATGAGCGGAGTACGTGCTGCGCCTCTCGACGCCTTTCTGATAAATCGGAGACTTGTAATCGCTGAACTTACACGGATACCGTAATTTGTTAACGAAAAAGTCAAACCTCGGTCCACAGATGTGCACCATCACTGTCCCTACTCTCTACGTAGAGAAAACCTCATTTCTTTCCGGGACAGGCTTATTTATGTTCGGATACGCGTGCTTGGCGTCAGAACAAATAATGTACACCATTATGTTGCTAAAATATTTAGTCTGGTCATTCAAATACCTTCCCAAGGTTGGTGTCAATATGAAAATGACTTTACGATCTTAGACCATGATTGAGCAAGGGATTTTTTGTCAGTCATTTAGTATTAAGTATAATAGTAACTCAACTTGCATTATCTGTGTTTTAAGAAGAAACCATCAATAGAGTATTACAGAAACCAAGTCATAACAAACATCATACGGGACTTAAAAATTGGATGCCAAATCATGCTCAAGAGACTTGAATACTGAGAAACCAAAATTTTGATATAACGATACTCAATAATTTGAAGCTCGATTTCATTCTTTCTAAAATGAAAATTGAAAGTACAATGCTCTACCCTCTTTATTATTTTGACGGCTCGCTAGATAAAAGTACCGACAAATTGATTGAGATTTTACGTGTTTTCCATCACGTAAAATAATAGATTATCGCTATGGGATGAACGATCATCGGTTGTTTCGACTCCACTGTTTATGGTTCATAAAATTCGATACCGTTCCAGCCTTTTAGGACGTCCACTGCAGGACATAGGCCTCCCCCAAAGATTTCCATAACGACCGATCACCAGCGGCCTGACTCCAGCGGCTCCCCGCCACTTTGATCAGGTCGTCTGTCCACCTCGTTGAAGGCCGTCCCACACTGCGACGTCCTGTACGTGGCCGCCATTCGAGAACCTTTTTGCCCCAACGGCCATCGGTTCTGCGGGCTATATGCCCAGCCCAACGCCACTTCAACTTACTAATACGGTGGGCTATGTCGGTGACTTTAGTTCTTTTGCGGATCTCCTCATTTCTGATTCGATCACGCAAAGAAACCCCAAGCATAGCCCGTTCCATAGCTCGTTGAGCGACGCGAAGCTTGTGCACCATGCCCGCGGTTAGGGACCACGTCTCAGATCCGTAAGTCAACACCGGTAACACACACTGCTCGAAGACTTTCGTCTTCAGGCACTGAGGGATTTTGGACGAAAAGATGTTGCGTAGTTTCCCGAACGCTGCCCAGCCGAGTCGGATTCGACGATTGACCTCTTTCCCGAAATTGGACTTACCTAATTGGACGGTTTGTCCCAGGTAAACGTATTCGTCAACAATTTCGAGAATAGAGTTTCCAACTGATACCGGAGTGGGCACAACATGGACATTTGACATTATTTTCGTCTTGTCCATGTTCATGCTAAGGCCCACTTGTTGTGAAACTCTGTAGAGGTCACCGAGCATTGTATTGAGGTCTTCCAGGGATTCTGCCATGACTACGATATCGTCCGCAAATCGAAGGTGAGTGATGTACTCGCCATTAACATTGATGCCAAATCCTTGCCAGTCCAGGAGCTTGAAGACGTCTTCCAAAGCAGCGGTAAACAGTTTCGGAGAAATTACATCTCCCTGTCTGACCCCGCGCTGCAGAGGAATTGCCTTTGTGCAATGCTCCTGAACCCGGACTGACATAGTGGCGTTTTCATACAAACTTCTCAACACTTCGATATACCGATAGTCGATGCGGCAGCGCTGAAGAGACCTCAATACGGCCCAAGTCTCGATCGAATCAAAGGCTTTTTCATAGTCCACAAACGCCAAGCATAATGGCAGATTATACTCCTCCGTCTTCTGTATAATCTGCCGCAGCGTATGAATGTGGTCCATGGTGCTAAAGCCTCTTCGGAAACCGGCTTGTTCGGGAGGCTGGAAGTCATCAAGCCTGCGTTCGAGACGATTCGTGATGACTCTCGAGAACAGCTTATAAACATGGCTCAGCAGTGATATTGGCCTGTAGTTCTTCAACAGGGTTTTGTCTCCCTTTTTGAAGAAGAGGACAACCATACTGCTGCTCCACGCTTTTGGCGCAGTGTCCTCGAGTAAGGTGGAAGTGAATAACCTCTGTAGCATTCTGAGGATTGGTTTGCCACCCGCTCTCAGTAGCTCAGAGGTGATTCCATCCTCACCCGGCGCCTTGTTGTTCTTAAGCTGTTTGAGAGCCATCCTAATCTCGTACAGGCTGATGTCCGGGATATCTTCGGTGTAATGTCGGGTTAGTCGGGCTCTAGGATCTTTCGCCGGACTTGCAACAGGCATAGCAACGGAGGTGTAAAGATGTCCATAAAACTTCTCGACCTCTCCCAGTAGCTCTGGTAGAGACGACACCACCTTACCACTATCCGTCTTCAGCTTAGTCAGCCGGCTTTGCCCAATAGATTCATCTCTTGCGAACACTTTTGTGCCTTTATTCCGCTGTATCGCCTCTTCAATATTTTTCGTATTGAAGAGGCGGATGTCGTGTCGCAAGGACTTTGTAATCCGTCTATTGAGCTGCCTATATGACTTCGCATCATCGGAAGTATGTAGTAGCAAGGAGCGTCGTTCTTCCAGGAGCTTGAGGGTATGGGCGGAAAGTTTTTGGGACCGATTTCGACGGGGTGTCTTGCAGTGATGCAACCCTACCGTACGAATCGTTTCGATAAGCCTGTTGTTCAGATCGTCCACAGATACGTCATCGCCTAGGCAAGCAAAGCGATTTTGGAGCTCGAGTTGAAAGCTTTCGGGGTTCTGGATTTGGGTGCGGAACGGTCGAAGAGTTGACTTCATCAAGCGAGACCTTTCCAGTTTCACGTTTATATTCAATGTGCCTCTTACCATTCGGTGATCACTACCGGTTTTTATCCTATTAATCACAGAAACATCATTGAATATATGTCTCCTTGTTGTCATGATGAAGTCAATCTCATTCCTCGTTTTACCGTCAGGGCTTATCCAGGTCCACTTTCTTTGCGGAGATTTCTGGAAGAAGGAATTCATCATGAAGAGTCCTTCCTTCTCCAAAAATTCAGCGAGCCTCTGGCCCCTCGGGTTGCGCTGCCCAAATCCAAATTGCCCCACTCTCAACTCATCATCGCCTCTCTTGCCCAGTTTCGCGTTGAAATCCCCCATCACAACATTGAAATGTGTTTTCGAGGTGTGTATGGCTCTACTGATGTCCTCATACATTACCTCCACATCTTCATCTGAGTGTGCCGAGGTCGGCGCGTAGACCTGAATGACCTTCAAAGAATATCTATCAGATATTTTGAGGACCAGGTACGCTACCCTGCTCGACACACTTTCGATGGCTATGATGTTGTTAATGAGGGGTCTGCGAACGATAAACCCTATTCCACCTTGGGACTGTTGGTCGCCCTCCCGGTAGAAGAATAAATTACCGGATGTCAACGTTATCGTGTCCTCCCCCTGTCTTCGGACTTCTGATAACCCTATGACATCCCAGCGTAACTTACTCAATTCTTCTTCCAGCTCAACAATCTTTTCGTCCGTCCTCAACGTGCGTGCGTTGTATGTTACCAGGGCCAGGGGTCGTCGGGAGTGGTAGCCGGATCGCTTCCGGTGATTCTTAGCACCCCTTGCCCCGCCGTTACCATGGCCGCTACCGTAGCCAGGAATAGCGGAGCTGCCGGGTACTAGGGGCCTGGTTGTTGTTGTACTATTCATGTTTCAAGTCTTATCTATTTGGGGGGGAAAAATGCCAATACTCACCACGCTTGGCAGGCGGGTTGGCGAGCGCAGTTGATGGTGGGGGAGATCATGCATAACGCTGCTGCCCGTTTGCATAAAGTTAACCCTTAGTCGCCTTTTACGACACCCACGGGTAGAGATGGGGTAGTGCTATTCTAGGCCGGCACCACACGGCACAACAAATTCGATACAGGTATAAAGAATTAATTTCACGTAGGCCACTTTTATGCAAATGTGCTGCTATGTATAAAGTCAATAATGCACCGATACTATGTAGAATAGAAGTTGCTAATTTCCTTGATTGGCCTACTTACCCTACTGTTTGTATATTTTAGTTTATAATAGTAATAAAGCAAGTTAACAAGAATTATATCAATTTGTAACAGCATTGTTGCATATCTGCATATATAGTGTCAACGATAGTGCAATCAAACACAGCATGTTAATAAAGGTTAATAATATGTATTTGACATTGATATTATAATAACAATCGTAGTATCGCTTTGTATTCCAAAGATTAGTACTAAATGAAACCCGCGTCAAATCTAAGCATTTCGTACATCAAGCGACAATGTGCTGAACACAAACAGAGGGTTAATGAAAATCCTCAATCCAATCGTAGCGCATAATTGAGCGGTCCCACCTGTGCCGACGTCACAAAGAGCCCGAACATTGTCTGCTATGGGTTTATTAGCTCGCCGATGTAGCCATTCGAGTTAACAAAGCGACCGCAATGCTATCAGGGCTATCGGAGTACGGTACCTTTATAGACATGTCTTAATGCTGCGTCTACACGGCCCGACACGTATTCGCAAACGTAAAAGATCCTTCATAACTTGTTTCATACGTGCGTGTTTTATACGTAGTTATTTTCAGTGACACGGCATTTTTGGTGTGGACGCGGCATATATAGAAACATGTGAATTAACGCTGTGACAGTGGAATTTTTAGGCTCTCTATTGGATACCTACGCAAAAAAAAACTCATTAAATGGATTTCTTTTATTTGTAATTGAAATCTTTCTGGATTTAATGTGCGAATCAAAATTTATTAATTTATATTATTGATGCTTCAATAACCTAGCAAGCAAACACATGCGTTTACAGAAAATATTACACCAAAACGCATGTTTGAACATTAAACGTAAAATATAAAATACCTACAATTGCGAAAGGAAGTTACCGTTATAAACATTGTACCCTTTCAACCCTTTCATTATTCGCGTCACGAAATCTAATAGTTAACTTTACTTACTCCCTTTGCGACATCGTTGGCACAAATAACAATAAGAGATAGTCGTTAGATCATTGACTGGTCGCTTTCAAAGAACAACATCGCCTCTGTTTTTCCGAGGTCCCATTTGCGTAAGGCATGTAAGGAAATTGGAACTGTATGACACAAAGGGCCTTAAATTAAATCAAGTGACCCAATGTTCTCTGCAGTGTCACTTTGTAATCTCAAAAGGTTGGCCAAAAAAGGGCTTCGCACTGTATGATTGAATCATAAATTTCCTTATGTGCTTGCCTGTGCATTGAACAATTTATTTAACAGTATTTTTACACTATAATGAGAAGTTTTACCTTTTAATACTATATGCATAACCAGAGTACCTATCACAACTGTTAATAAAGGACGACATCTCTAACAACAAGCAGTAAGTTTCGAATATAACGTCCCTTCGAACGACAAAGCCAAAATATTTCTAGTTTTACATAATGGATGAACTAAACATAGCTTCAGAAGGCAATCACGATGCAATCACATCATGCACTAGAGATTGGCTATTACAAAATGGCTTCCCAAATATAATTCGGAGCGGGCTCGACTGGACTTTATAGCGGGTATTAGTGTAGGACTAAAGGTAATTCTACTGAATCTGGCCTATGCTCGGGCATTTCTCCTAAGGTAATTAGATTATATTTATCACGGCCTTCTCATTTAGTTAAGTAAAATGAGGTTAGTAGATTAAATATTGAGTTGTTTGTGGTCTTTGGTAATTGGTAATTCTTATTTTCTAGGTAGTAGAGATTTATATAAACAGAAAACAACTAAGTATATGTATAAAGGGATTGTGGGTGACGTCTCTCAAGACCCAAATAAGCCCTGTTGCTAAGCTTAAAGGAATTGTGGATGAAAAGAAAACATTTAGTAATATCTTAAACTACCCTACTACGTAACAAAGGAATTATGTATTGTTTATGAAACAAAAAAAAAATAACATTTTATAGGTATGAATCAAAATAAATTTCTCGATTTTATAAATTTTATGCTAGAGTCTATAAAAAACATATTCAATGTTAAGATACTCCATTTTCGATATTCGTAAACGAGATTTTTGTTTTATTACCGTGGATTTGTGTTCTGTGGGTGAAGTCGTAAACATGAACCCCTTAATTCAGTGGCTCTACTGTTTTCTATGTGCAAATTTTACAGCCTGTCCTAATGATATTCGACTGAATGGCGCTTCCTTATAATACGATATAGGTACGTACGATATACGAGTAGGTAGCCACAGTTGTGGTTCAGTCAATGTTATTATTATTTTTTATTTGGTAGTTTTTAAATCAATCATTTTCACAATGTTTATTTTTATATTTTCATCTTATATTCATATTATGGCGCCACCAATGTGTATTGAATGGTATTAAGATAGAGATGATTGCTTACTATTTCCCATTAAAGCATTTGTCCATTTTATTCGAGTTTTACTGTACATAATATAACATAATATTCGCTCAACAAAATTTATAGGTACATTAATAAATTGCAAAGACATTGCAAAAGTTAATTGAATGCTGCACTATATATGGATAAAACAAAATATGGTAATACTAATTGCTGAGCTCCCTTCCTTACAATTGCACAAACATACATTACGCTGTGAACACAAAGTCGAGGTTAATTAATTATTCATGTTTAATTTCAAGGAATCTCCTAGGCGAACGTTGTTTGGCACGTTTTCAAAGTGTAGCTTAACTTAAAGAACCAGTATTGTAAAAACGAATGCATTTTGAATGGTCATTCTCTTAAGCTATATCGTAAAATTCGATTCCCGTGTTTTGGCAACAAATTTGAATTTATATCGTCATAAATTTTTCTGTTGTGTACCGCATGTTGGCGCGAAATCTGCGGGTGGTGAAATATTGCTTACGTTGCATCACCAGCACTGAGGACTTAGACCATGCGGGTTTTGTAAAATATGTACAAGCGGTTTTAAGGGTCGAGAATTCGCACTGTTAATTATAAGGACATAACATGTGATAATTCATGCAAACAGGAAATACATGACATTCCCCAAAAACGTATGTGAATGTCATAAAGGGTTTGCAACTAATAAGTCGATTATATTATGCTTTCCGCCCGCAGCACCGCGCACATTTCACGCTGTCGCGCGACATCCATTTTTCAGAAAAATACTTCTACAATGAAAGGAATTGAACCCTTTCAAGTTTGGTTTTGACTTACTTAAATTATTGAAGGCCCTCCTCGAAGGACCAAATTGATCAAAATTTGTTCAAGTCTGAAATAAATGAAGTTAAAATTAAAATATGATATTTTATTAGTTCCTAATAATTGATGACGATTTCACATAAATTCCTATAATTTACTTAATATCTCTCTGTACAACCGGTTGTCTGGAAGAAATCACTATTTAGCGATAAGGCCGTCGTTTGTTACAATGTATCCTAGGTTAAGTCATAATTTGTAATTTGTCTTGAGCAATAAAGCATAAATAAATACATTCCGTGCGCATCTGCATTTCATGGAAATGTGTGGAATGTGGAATTATGAATATAAGTACATTAATAATAATGTACATTTTTCTAGAAAGTTCAAGTACTGACGGATTCAAACAAACTTAAATATTTGTAGATAAAATAAAATCAACTGAAAAAATATTACCACATCCGATTCTGCTTGTAGGTTGTTTACACGGGCTTGATAAGACGACCAATAAACGTGATCTTCCATATTATATTTTAACGAAAAACTGTTCAAAGATAATAAAAAGCATTCAGACAGTTTTTACATTGTATACGTCTTAACTGTATCCCTGTGCGGCGGTATATTATGTTATCAAAGACCACTTCAGACCTAATAATATCGATTGTAAACTATGTACTTATGTATATTTCGGAAATTAACACAACCGTTCAATATTGATATTCGAAACTTGCTAACAGTCAACTGAAATTTCGTATCACAAAGCCAATCATTAAACTACGCCCAATATTTCAACACGATTGACTTATTGAAAAGCAGGATCTAACACGGTTAGAATACATTAGGTATATTATTCTGACCTCGCTACTGGGTACATAACTTTTGGTCCCACGACAATCGCTCGTGACCTACGAACAAATATTTGGACGAAACTTCAAGTGCACCACTCTCCTGTGTTTTCTTAACGAGGTAGTTTGTTTGGTCTGGGGAGTACTACATTTAGGTGTGGTTCCCCACATTCAATTTACTTCTTGTCTATGACAAGGAGAGTTAACGAGTAAAAGCTATCATTGATTCATTCACTAGACACAGGCCGCCCGTAGTTATTTTGCTTGTTTTTTTAGGATCTTTTTCTTTTTTATTTCGTCTGCAGAGAAAGCTGGACATTCAAAACTTGCCTGGTGGTTAGAAAATTTATCGAAGGCTTAACCTTATCATAATATATGAACGCTTATAAAAATGGGATACATAATTGAAATGTCTGTTTATGTTCACATGAAAGATCTAAACAAGAATATCCTTGCTAAAAGATTACAGAAATATAACATTTAGCTTGAAAGGCCAAGGTTGCGAGTCAAAGGACCGGAAGATTCTAATAATGCTAAATTATACAAATGAATATAGGTATATTGATAATGTCATTTTTGTATTGTATATTACAATTTTATCGCAATGGACACCTTGCCAAGACATTTGCCTTAAAAAGTCATACTCCAATCTAAAAGACCCTACTTAAATAGAATATAAACTGTATACTAAACTGTTACTGCGATTTCTACTACAAAGATTGTCTGTGACCCCAATATACATAAATAGAATGATTTTATACGACCAAATCAAGGAAAAATTACCAGTCATTCTAAAAAGTCAGGAAGCAAAGTAATCGTATATTCTTGACAGCAATATTTGCACAAAAAACGTTCTTTTACGCGCACGGCATTGCAATCAAGTCCTTTATATCAAATGGTCTTTATACATTATATATGTACCTCACATTATATTACAAAACGGTTTAAAAACAACACATTGTTACATTCAGCATTCCTCACGTTTGATATATATAAAATACACAGAACCTACTTTTTAGGGGCTTCGAAATACAAATCCGTAATTGGTTATAAAAATATTAACAAGCAAAAAAGGATTATAAAAAGCGTTTTTCGTTTAGGGATTTGGACAAATTAATTAAATGAACTTTTTGCAGGTTATCGCGAATGTTCCGAACACAAAGTTAGCGACAGCGCCGTGGGAATATCCAGTATAATCATTCTTCTTTTAATGATAGTTAGTCGTCCATTACCTTTTTGCTCATTTTATATTCTCTCTTTCTCTTTGTCGCTCAGTTGCTTGTTAGAGTAATCAATCTTATAAATTCAATTGTGTTCAGATTAAATTTAAGATCTGAAGGTGATTACATAGGTATGCATTGAAAATGTGTTTTGCAATCATGCTGTGTGGATATTTATTTATTTTCCATTATGAGAATTGTAGTATATATATCTAATACAAGACATTAAAATCTCTATAGAGAACGCAGCATTGATTTAAAACTATTTTTGTTGGCATGTATGAAATGTCTTCCACTTGAATCAGATATTTAAAAAAATGTTAATGTATTAAAAAAAATAGAAATGAATGAATAAAAATGTACCTAAGATAAAATTATTATAAATAAGGAAATAAGCATTTTATTAACCGGTTTATCCGGGGAAAACGAGTTTTTCTTTTAATCCTAATGTTCCTAATCCTTATGAAATATGAGAATAAAAAGCAGCCTGTTACTCCTTTTTACATCGGCTAAGTATCTCTCAGTGAAAGTTCCGACAAAATCAGAACAGACAGACAATCTGACAAAAATTGTAAAAATTACTATTTTGTGTATTACGCATTTTGTAAATAGCGTATATTTTAATACTGGTTTTAATACTTCTTTGCAGAAGTAGTAGTTCTTAAGAACAGAGTGAAAAATGTTTATTTTTGACTGGGTATTTCACACTACCTAGCACGTACACACAATATATTATGTATAATACTACAATGTTGACTTATTATTCATACAGAGTATAGCTTTATTTTATGAAAAATAAAGGATCAACGTGGCTCCAATGAGTAGATACTTTAATACCTTTATTCCCACGTCACTGTTTTTATATTTTCATAAACTTCTTGTGTATTAATGCAAGGAATTTACTCATTCGTTGACCTGGTGAACAAAGTTTGGTAAAACTGGATGAGATTGTGATGTGTGATGAGAGTGAGATTTTGGGAGTGTAGAGGGATAATTTAGATTTTTTTAGCCTAGCAGGTTGAAAACGATAAAAAACCAACAGTATCTTTGATTTAGTTCAAACTAAATTAAGAGATGTGATTGGTTTTTAACAAGACATTCTTCGCTAAACATCTTTGCACATTATTGGTGGAAAAGCACCCTTACGAGCGGGTGGGTCACCTAAGGCTTGGTGGGGTGGTAAGGCGTGGGACACTTGCGCATGACAATACGCGTGCGTATGGTCGGTCAAGCTCTGCAACCAGCCTAATGGAAAGTGACGAAAACGACTCCGTGAATGTGTTGCCATCTATAGAAATATGAATATGCCTTCTTCGTTGAAGTTGCCTGGGAAAACCGACGCTGATAAATCACACAAAATAATTCGTATAGGAGGTAGCAACGTTGACAAGAGAGAATTTTAGTACCTATAGTTGGTTCTTTGATATACTGTTCCTCTTGCTATTTTATAATATAAATAATAAAGTTATTACTTACCTTTTAAGCGGACTCATATTGATGTAATTTCACTTATTTCGATGACATTTTAGTTATTTTGAAATAAAAATTGCGTATGGCACCTATTTTACAACGAAAAAAACGTCTTGCAATAAAAAAATTATGTCTAATGGATCTATCTAAAGGCAAAAGATTAAAAATAACGCGTTAAAAAATGACTTTAAATTAAGGATATTTTCCTGTGCAGATAAGATGCGCACTAATAAACGCAACCACTGCGGCCAGCCAGACAGCCCGGACTCTAACCGAAATAGCAAGAGAAACAGTATATCAAAAACCCAACTATACTAAAATGACTTTTTTTAAAACTTTGCTAGCTCCCATACGAAATTGTTCACGGAAAAATGTTTGGTTATGTCAACCAAATTTGTTGTTATCAGTTAGGTGAAAAAATTTTAAGTTTTATTTTTAGATACGATTTATTCCCGATACAATTAAATTATGCTTAAACAAGTGAATTTGTGAAAGTTTATATCCTGTTTAATAATTCTTATTAAAATGATAACAAAGCTCTTTTAAGATGGCGGCCGTGGGACAAGGGTGGCGACCCCATAAACTTGGTTTTAGCTTCATACCTTCTGACCCCCCCCCTAGACATAAAAAAAATAAAATTGCGTCCTCTAAAAAACTCAACCCCAAATGTAACTTTTCAATGGACTATTTGTATGGTTAAATAATTGAAATTGAATTAATCCTACCATTAATGCCACTGAAATTTGTGGTGAATATTCACAACTCGTTCCTTACAAGCAACTCATTTATTTTAAAAATGTTTGCAAGGCCAAACACTATGTAATATTTTACCTTCATTATTTGCTATAATTTTATGAAAAGCATGAAGTTCTTATCGAATTCCATAATTTTCATATAAGCGTGAAAATTACTGGATACAGGTTCTATTATATTTTGAACTAGGTTGCCGCCCGTGGCTTCTCCCACGTTGTCTAAAATTTAACTAATTATGTAACTTCCTCATGAATCACTTAGCTCTATTAAAAATAAACACTTCAAATCCGTTGTGCAGTTTTGGATATTTAAGCATACATACTTACATAGAGATGGCGACAGCGACTTCGTTTTATCTTAATATGTAATGAAGAAGTGTAGTATGTATTTGCTTTTGTTTTACTATGTAGTTAAGAAGTGTAGTATTTCAAGGATATTTAAATTACACAATAATACTGCAATTTAAGTTTGCATTGAAATTCCATGTTTTCAGTGCTTACTACATTTAAATCATCTCTAAACAATAAATATACGACAACACAATAAAAATTATTATTCATGTCCTATTGTGTGTTGCTTTAAGGTTGCTACAAAAAGAAATACTTTAAAAGAAAGAGCGATATGCAAAAAATATAATAACATGTCTGTTAAGAAGCCAAATTGACATTTAAAAATATCTGGAATGTTGGAAATTATTGATTTTAGTATAAATACGTGCTTCATTCTCCAACGTACCTATAATTACTTCGATACTAAAAATCGAGTTTCTTAAATATCACTCAATATTTGCATAATATGTGATTTAATTTAAAATAACTATCCTGTTAGATATTATTAGAATTAATAGTATTAATTTACCTATGGGTCTAGAGCGAATGGACCCTTTAATTAAGTCAATGAAAAGGGCTGTCGTTTTCTCATGAAGGGACAGAACATTAGAATAGTTATCTTTTTGTCCGCGTCTAAATTTATAGGCAACCTCGATTACTATTCTACTAATGTTTGTCATAATTTAATTGCATTTTAAGTATGCACTGTAAATTATGATCCATACTAATCAATGGATATAGTACTCTCAATGAGTTTTTTTATACATTAGTCATTTTACCTAACAGAAAAGCTAAACTGTTAACAATTTATGTACCTACCTAATAAGAATTGTATGCTGAACGATGGAATTTCCCTTAGTTATTTACAAGAAGTAATCCATACTAATATTATAAATGCGAAAGTAACTCTGTCTGTCTGTCTGTCTGTTACTCAATCACGCCTAAACTACTGAACCAATTTGCATGAAATTTGGTATGGAGATATTTTGATACCCGAGAAAGGACATAGGCTACCTTTTATTGCGAAATAATGTACCACGGGCGGAGCCGGGGCGGACCACTAGTATAAAATAAGTAGTAATAAGTATAAAATTATTATTTAATATACTCGTATGTCATAATGCATATTATATTTATATCTTTGTTTCAGAACCGGAATGAGACAATTTCATATTAAGTTTTATAGCATTAGATATTTTCCTCCGTTTGGTGATCGAATTTTTTTATATTCATTAATCTATAGGTACTAATATTATAAAGAGGAAAACTTTGTTTGTTTGATTGATTGTAATGAATAGGCTCATAAACTACTGGACCGATTTTAAAATTCTTTCACCATTCGAAAGCTACATTATCCACGAATAATAATATAGGATAGGTTTTATCCCGGAAATTCCGGTTTTGTATACCTATACTAACATTGGTACCTACACGTAATTCAATATTTTTATCTAGATAAAATTTACACTGAAAAGAAGCGACTTGAAACAATGGTTACCAACGACCAGCTGTTTAGCCATTATATTTACAAAGGTTCGTCATAATGTGTAAATAACTGTGCTTAGTTATTTAAAATCAATTTATGTCCATCAAGTAATAAATCATTTTTAATTTTACGGTTATTATATTTCACATTGTCTGTAATACTGTGGGCGATTAGCATTTCTATAAAAGTATAAGTAATATAAAATATAGTTTTAATTGCTCCAACGTTTATAAATAAGACTGATAACGGCAATCGGTACATTTGTGTATTTTTTTCTTAAGCGACCTAGTCGCCATGGTTCGTACAATCTGTGTGGTTTTGCTCATCGCTGCAGCTATGGTATCTGCAGCACCAAACGGTAAACCACATTACGATTTAGACGATGCCCCGGAACTTTTCGAGAAATTCATAAGGGAGCACCACAGAGTCTATAAAGATGATGCAGACCGTGCAGAACATTATAAAGCATTCTTGAAGACCCTCAATGTGATAAACGATTCTAATAGCGACCCACAACAAACTGCGACGTTCGACATCAACGAATTTGCTGACTATACTCCGGAAGAAGAAAAACATCTGTATGGATTAAAAGACATGGTAAGTAGGCTTTGAAAATCTTAACTTGTATTATAAATAGCATCATATCCTAGTTTAGTCGACAATGTTAAATAGGTTATAAATATACATAATTAATTGTAGTTTTAAAGACGTGTGAATTACTCCCGTAAAAATTGATACGAAATCTATGAATTAAGAACACTTTTACTTATATAATTATAATACAATTCATATTTCTATGAAAACAATCAGTACCTATTCTTTAAATTTTTCGGCACCCGAAGATCATACCGCAACAATATTGTTGATGTATCAAACAAAATTATAGCAATTAGTTGAGGGAAAATCTTTAAACACCCCTATTTACCATTTCTCAGAATATGCATTTTTAATATTTTTCTAGATCTAACTCATATAATATAGTACCTACTTAGACTTAGGAATCTATAACTTAGTACCTTCTGTGTGTAAGCCACAAAGTGAGCAATAGCAAACACATTAAAATGTATTTATTTATTTATCTACCTTTTCAGAACGACATGGATTGAGGATCAGAAAAACATTAACAGAGAATATAATGCAACAAACTTTCCTGTATTATTAACAATAAAAGCATAATATTATGTTTATTATAATGCCTTTTATTTATCCTTCACTAGCTGTGCCCGCGACTTCGTCCGCGTGGAATAGCGACTGCATAGTAGTTACTACTTTACATAAAATTATTTAGTAAACACGTACTACCATAAACAATTCATAGAATTGTTAATAGAATTTATTACTAATCTAAGCTAAAAAACTTACGTACTTTCCGGAAATCCGGGGCATTTTCCGGGGATATCCGGAAAATGCCTGTAAAATATCTGGAAAATCCCCCGAAAAATGTGTGAAAATGTCCGGGAAATACCCGGAAAATATCCGGAAAATGCGTGAAAATGTTCGGGAAAAGCGTGGAAAATGCCTGAAAAATCTCCGGAAAATGCCAGGGAAATGTCTGGAAAGTATCCGGAAAAAGCGTGGAAAATGCCTGGAAAATTCCCGGAAAATGCCTTAGAGATGCCCAGAAAATGCCCGGAAAATATTAAAAAAATGCGTGAAAATGTCCGGAAAAGGCGTGGAAAATGCCTGGAAAATTCCCGGAAAATGTCTGGAAAATGCCTGGAAAATCCCCGGAAAATGCGTGAAAATGTCCGGAAAAAACGTGGAAAATGCCTGGAAAACTCCGGAAAATGTCAGGGAAATGTTCAGAAAATGCCTGGAAAATGCCTGGAAAATATCTAGAAAATATTCGGAAAATGCGTGAAAATGTCCGGAAAAAGCGTGGAAAATGCCTGGAAATCCCCGGAAAAATGTCAGGGAATGTCTGGAAAATGCTTGGGAAATGCCTGGAAAATGCCTGGGAAATATCTGGAAAATATCCGGAAAAAGCGTGGAAAATGCCTGGAAAATCCCCGGAAATTTCCTGGGAATTATCCAGAAAATTCCCGGAAAATATCTGGAAAACGCGTGAAAATGTCCGGAAAAGCGTGGAAAATGCCTGGGTAATCTCCGGAAAATGCCAGGGAAATGTCAGAAAATGCCTGGGAAATGCCTGGGAAATATCTGGAAAATATCCGGAAAATGCGTGAAATGGTCCGGAAAAGGCCTGGAAAATGCCTGGAAAATCCCCGGAAAATGCGTGAGGAATTGCCCGGAAAATGCCCGGAAAATATCCGGAAAATGCGTGAAAATGTCCGGAAAAAGCGTGGAAAATGCCACTTCAAATTTGCGAAGTAATTAAAGCAGACAACCAAAAAAAGAAAAAGAAAGCTAAAATCTTTCATATTAAATGTTAAGGGATATTCATATTTCATATTATGTACTTAATGTATGGGAGGGTTTAAAGATTTTTTTTTTTTGATATTTCTCGATTTATTTAAAAAAAAATGATTACGGCCATTATTAGGTTAAGTACTTTCGATATCAGTTTAAAGTTTTTTGTTATCTGTAATACTTACAAAAAAAAATCGCCTGTGCACACTGAACGATTACACCTTGTACATGAATGCCTTAGCAAATGTTCGCCGTGATTATTTAAATGATCATAATTTTTTTTATTATTGAACCAATTGACATGAATTAAACACTAAATGACAAAAAAAACTAACTACAGTTTTGGGTTCGGGATCAATTTAATAATTACACCTGCTAATATTTTTTTACATATTTTCATTGTATAAAATCGTAACATAATTTCCTTTATGTATTGTTCTGAGATTGTTCTATTAACACATAGATAATATCTTCTCAAGGTACTAAATTTTAATAAAAAAGTTGTTTTTGTTATATTTTATATCTAAAAAAGAGTATTTATATTAGACAGAAATAAACATAAAATTTTTATAAGTTTTATGGAAGCTGAATGTACCTAATGCAAATGGGCAAATATAAAAGTAAAATTAGGTATTTAAAATAAATAAATGAAACAACTACCAATTACAGAAAAACTTCTTTTTCGGTTGAAAATTGCTGGATCATGAGTATAATTCTTTATCTCTTACCTTGGGCAGTCTGGAAGAGATCGCTAGTAAGCGATAAGACCGCCTTATGTACATACCGTGTTAATCCATTTGATATGATTGTAAATATTTTACTTGGTGTGGTACGTATATTACCACACCAATTGATAAATAATATGTACTCTGATCCCAGTACGATCTGTACCGCGATAGCCATAACGATAATAAAACAATCAGATGACAGTAAAGCACGATTAAAAATCATACTTGTACAGTAGTTGTGAGTGCAATATTTACGTTTCAAAATAACATTTTTTTTGGTACTAAAACGTAGGTAGATTCTCACGCACGCACGCTGATACGTGGTTGGCTGCCCCTTTTCTCATTCCCGAAAAATATCCTCTAAAATTACCCAAGATTCTTCCAATGATTGTACCAGACGTTGGAAATTAACTTTAGTCAACAATTGACCACGCGCCAGGATACTTATTTCTACTACATCCTCATGCAAATCGTTAATTTTTATGAACATTGAATCTGTAAATAAAAAAAATGAAAAGATTACTTACTTTACCTAATTTTATTAAAAAGCTACTAACAAATAAAATTCTATCAAGAACTAAAGTGACCTTCTTTGGGCGTTTAATATAGTCTTGTAAAAGTTATACATAAAAATAAAATTTCATCATTTTCTTATTTTGTCGTAACTTCAATTCTAATTAAAAACACGAGTCTAACTATATAATTAATTAATAAAGAATAAATATAAAAGCTACAACTTACCTTTTGTGGGAACGCAAGAAGGATTTTTTAAAATGTCACAATTAACCTACAATTAACTGTTAATAGTGTCTTGTTTGACATCAAATAATAAACATCTACCCTCACTTGTAAAATTTTATTTAGTATATTCACATAAAATATAAGCACCTGAAGTGGACTCTGGGAAGACATGGGTTAAAAAGTTAAATAAATAAGTACAATTAAAAACCCCACCAACATCATATTATTTAATTTTTAATTATAAATTTGCAAGAAGCGTTAAACATGTAAATTGATTTGATTTTAATGAAGTCTCGTAGATGGCGCTGTTTCAAATTTGTCTTTAAGCTCTCAGCACACACATGGGATCGGAAAGGGATCGTAACCGTAACGCCTTTCACCTCGCTGTCAACCAGGCGTCAACCTACCGTATGCACGTGACGAAAGCGTATCAGCAGCGCCTGTACGTCAACTCGGCTACGGCTAGGCGACACCGGCGTTACGCCTAAAAACGGTAAGTACGGCAAGTCGTAGCAGGCAGACACGTAAGCGCGTGGACGGAGAGACGTAAGCGCGGGGACGGAGAGACGTAAGCGCGGGGACGATGAGCCGTTAGCACTGGAATTGCAAGTTCGGAGCCTGTTCCGAGGGGAGGCGATTACGTTACTATTCCGATTAGTGTGCGTTGCAGTAGGGAGTTTAATACAAACCATTCTGAACGGCTCGAGGCGATACGGTTACGATCCCTTTCCGATCCCATATGTGTGCTGAGACCCTTATACTACTAAGATTCATTAAACTGTTTCTCTGCCAAAATAACGTAAATGACGTAGTTTTTATAGTGTAAAGCTAGATAATAGCGTGGCTTACCCAAAAACAACATTTAAACATGATGCTTTAGATTGTACGCTGTGTAATACACGGAATACGTTAGAAAAATAAAGGTTCACAGCTCCTCCCCCGGAGGTGATAGCATGATAATGTGTATATAAAAGCCTCACCCGACCTGTTAGTAATATTCATGCAAAATTTGAAGTCAATCTATGCGGTACTTTTCGAGATTAGCTCGGACAAATATACAGACAAACAGACAAACAGACAAACCGACAAACAGACAAACAGACAAAAATTCTAAAAACTATGTTTTTGGCTTCTATATCGATTATAGATCATGGATTATGTATTCTTTTAAAAAAATATTCAATGTACAGTTTTGACTTTACAACGATTTTATTATATCTAATATATAAAAATCAATGCCACTTTTCGTTGTAATTCCATAACTCGAGAACGGCTGAACCGATTTCGATAATTCTTTTTTTATTATATTCCTTGAAGTACGAGGATGGTTCTTATGTAGAGAAAACGTTAATATGTACCACGGGCGAAGCCGGGGCGGACCGCTAGTTATGTATAGATAAGTATTCATTTATTATAGTAGAGCCATTTTAATAGTCAACATTTGACAGTTCAACAAAATTCAACAACGTAACCTAGTAACGACGACATAGAATAACATGATATTTCGTTTTGTTAGAACTGCACATTTGCTTAACTTTTTTCAATTACGATTACATATTTATAATTATAATGACCGATACAAGTTATTTTAAGATTTCATTTTACTGATAAACCATCCTAAACATAATAAACAATTTCTGAATTGAAGAACTGACGTCGCTACAATTTTGTGTCAATAAACCTTTTTTCTTTTTAAATACTAGAGACGTTACTCTAAAAATCGAAATCTGACATCTAGAATCGAATGCATTGATTACTTGTGAATAAAAATCATCATAAGTTAATAAATTCGATTGACAAATGTTTCAAATCCGTATCGATTAATACACTTTAATCGATGTTTTTAAGCAGGTTACCTCTCTTCGAAGATAAAATTGATAGACGTCAAATGTTGCCTATTAAATTGGCTCGACTATAGTGAATAAGATAAAATAGTTATATGATCCGATATTATGTGAATGTAATCTATACTAGTATTATAAAGAGGAAAGGTTTGTAAATTATGTACCTATGTATGGTTTTCACGCAAACTACTGGACCGATTTTGATGAAATTTGGCACAGACGATTTTTAGACCCTGAGAAAGAACATAGGCTACCTTTTATTGCGAAATATGTACTACGGGTGAAGCCGGGGCGGACCGCTAGTATATTATATAAACATCGTTTTTTTTTTTAATAGATGCAACCAAGATTACGCGGTATATAAAGTAATAATAAAGGATCACCATAATTTGATTGAAATAATACGTGTCCCTTTACCTAAGTCACGCCAAAATTATTAGTCAAGAGCTAAGGTTGATTAATTATTGCTCTCAGGTAAGACCAATAATTAATTTAATGTTGCGAACACAATACCAAACACAAAGACAATTACAGATTTAGACAGGATTATAGGATAGAGATTTATAGCTCTGGAACGCCTGTCTTTGGCATAGAAGTATTAGGTTACTAGTGCATCTCAAAGTCATAAAAACAAACCATTTCATCATCACGTCAATGAACAGCGTGAACGTCTTTATATGAAATGTTAAAGGTGAGATATACTATAATATTGTAGTATATAATAAGGATAATATTATTCAGCATGTATAAAGACGATGCAGATAGAGCTGAACATTATAAGGCGTTTTTAGAAAGCTTAGAAGCGATCAATAATGCGAACAAAAATATTAATTCTGCGACATTCGATTTAAACCAGTTTTCGGACTTTACAGAAGCAGAACGGGCATTTATGAGGAGTATATGATGAAGGTAAAAAATATTATCGTACTTATTAAACAGTAGTTCTTTGATCACAATATATTATTAGTAACACCAGGTAACACCATAATTAAATTTGATATTTTATTACACACAAAAGCAAAACACCGTGGAGAAACTAACATATTTAATTGTTTATCTTTTTTTCTTACTCCCTGTTCTAATAATCTTTATAATATAATAATGAATCGCAAAATGTGTTGGTAAGCGCATAACTCGAGAAAAACTGAACCGATTTCGTTAATTCTTTTTTTATTACATTTCTTGAAGTACGAGGATGGTTCTTATGGAGAGAAAACGTAAAAATGTACCACGGGCGAAGCCGGGGCGGACCGCTAGTAAAATAATAAATAAAAAATTCTTTATTGACAAAAGATTTTACATTTTGAAACATTGAAGTCTCTGACTCCCAAACTAGATAAAAACCTGTATGTCTATCATACCTTTCTGCCTTTATAATTATCAGTAAGTACTCACTTTTACAAAAGATAATTATATTTCGTAGATATTTGTATGGTTAGGGAGCCAGGTGCAAATTTGGTTAATTATTTCCTCTCAAGAGATAATTCGTCAGACGCATCAGAGTATAGTATTATAAAGCCTCGTGAACGTCAGCTGGCGCTCGGTTGGGGGGATGAGCGGTTGTAGCCTCCCACGCACGTAAGTTAAAAAAATACATTCATTCATTTCCTCTCAGCTAAAAATTTGTCAAATTGTAGCTAACCCAATATCTCAACGAAAAAAAATAATCAGCTGGTTACAACATGGTGTATTATACGTCAGCTGGTGTCTCGAACATGAAAAAAATAAAATTATTTTCCGTGATTTCCTCTCAAACAAAAATTTACCTGATGATAGCTTATATGTAACTGTGGATATATATATAGGTCAGCTGGCTGTATCTTGGTGGAAAAACCGTCAGCTGATACTTTGAAAGTTATTACATAGGAGTTAGACAGAAGCATCTATTGCCAATTTATATGCATCAACTGACTAGGTTTTCCTCGAATTATTGCTAGCTGATTTTTTTTTATTTATCGCATCAGTATATTAACAATCAGCTCACAAATTTTCATCTGAGATGAAATGACGTATCTTTAATTATTATCGTTATTTTTAAAAATTCAAGCAACACACGCTAGCATAATATAGACAGTAATAAGGTACGCTTGGAGGTGGTTAGTTGTGCGCATGATCGGGGTACTACGTACATTCAGCCACATCGGTAAACATGTTTTTACAAATATTATAAACTGCATTTAAAAATAACTATCATATCATCAAATTCACATAATTACCTAAAAGTGTAACAAATATGAAATAACCCACTAAAAACATTAGTTAACTATAATTATTAAAAAAATAATAGTTAATATATAATTAATAAAGTTATTACTTATCTTTTACGGGGACTTATGTTGATGGAATTCCACGTACCTCGATGATTTTGTTAATGTCTCATTATATTAGAGATACCAGCTGACGTATAATACACCATGCTGTAACCAGCTGATTATTATTTTTCGTTGAGATATTGGGTTAGCTACAATTTGACAAATTTTTAGCTGAGAGGAAATGAATGAATATACTTTTTTTTCTTACGTGCGTGGGAGGCTACAACCGCTCACCCCCCCAACCGAGCTCCAGCTGACGTTCACGAGGCTTCATAATACTATACTTTGATGCATTTAACTAATTACCGCTTGAGAGGAACTTGGTCATAAAATCTGCTTCTGGCTCCCGGACCAGTATTCACTGTTTAAATTGAACCAGAGAAGCAAAACACAATTCCTGAAATAACGTAAAATAGTATTTGTTTTATCGACTAATTTAAAATCCAATTCACATTATTTTAACACTCTTCTAAATTCTTAATAATAACGCTGTTATATATAATATATATCAGTAGTTATACCTTGAACAATATATCCGAATAGTAATAACGTATGACCAGTCAACCAGTAAAGGCTTCAGATTAACATACTTGATAAAATACACCCTCAAGTGGCGGCTCTTAGAAACAATAAGCATTGTATTATCTAGCTATCTTATAGATATATCTTCCGGATACAATTCATACTGCCTGATGAAGTGCACAATCGAATGGATCACAATATGATATTGTGTTTAATACTAGATTGCTATTTGTTGCTGATCATTTCTTTGACTTTTGCCGTCTCGATGAGAGCTTTTGTGTGTAAGTACCTATACAGATAAATCTTAAACATGCTTATTTACAAAGATAATATTACATTTATGGTTTTGGGAAATGATAACTAGATTATTCAAATAAGATCGAAAGAAAAATAATATACAATCTCCTAAATCACCTAAATCTGAAACACCAGAACCACCTAATGAATGACCATTGATCCAAACACTAGTTCCAATGAGCGCTCATACCTTTATTACGATTGCAAAAAATTAAACGAAAAAGTCTAATTCAGTAGAAAATACTTCAGTAAAAATACAGAAACTACACTCAAATATACATTTAATATAACTTATAATAGCCAAAAATCGATCGATAGAAATAATTCTCTTCTCAAAAAGCATTTTGCAGGAGCACAAGGAAAATTTACAATCTAATAATATATCCTATCTTATGTAGCCACTTAACTCAAAATATAACTTCAATTTTCACATATTGTATACATTCCTTATAGTACCAAATAATGTATTAATTTCACCCAGATCATATTCACAAATGCATTTCCTCTTGTTACAGCTGGATAATGTTATACCAAAGGAGGTATATGCTTTATCTATTGTCTCTGTTAATAGCAATTATATTTACCTACTCAAAGGAAACAAGTATGTTCTTAGTATTTATTTAAAAAGGCGTATAAATTTCAGAAATATACACTCTTTTAGGGTAAAACAAAGTACCTATAATAACTATCGTTCTATCTTAGAAAAAGGAATCTTACATTTTTATTTTTCCCGCTTACCGTTTTTGATTTCTGATTTAAATTCATAGATATTGAATTGAAGTGCATAGCATGAAAATATCTAGGAGAAACTGTATCCACATTTCTGATATGAAATGCTTCGCGTGTTATCGCTAGCTTTCGCAAACTTTTCATTTGAGATTCTGCTACGATAGCTTATACGGATGTACTTATTTATGCCTTTGAGGATGCGCCCGCCTAATGCAGGATACTGTACAAAATATCTCATTAATTTTACACCTAAATACACTATGATATAATGTAAAAAGAAGTAATTTTTCTAGCTAAGAGTTCAAAATGTTTAATAACATCTCACTATGATTAATAGATAGTAAAACTAAATCTACAATAGGTATAATTTATCAGAATAAATTCCGTTCAAGAGTGATTGAGTAACAAACATCCTAAATATAAAGTACTGAATCACTTGTTTAAAAGAATCCTTTAAAAATGACCCAGGATCTTCAAAGGATACAAAATAAAGCCACCCATAATTGTTTATTTATAACCTTTATAACAGTTTTCCGGAATTCCGTAATATGAAGATTATAAGTGAAGAGGCTTGAAGGCGTAAGTAATAGTTGGTACCTCTATAATTATCTATATAATATAATTACCTATATAACCCTAAGCTTCATCACCGTTTCATAATATTTTTATTACCTTGAAACATCATTTTAAAGTATAAGAATATTGATTTTAACACAGGAACATTTTAATATAAAAAAATAACTTTTCCGGTCCACCATGTCTGCATTTTTTACTGGCCAAACCAGACTATTATTAATAGATATTAAATTCTGTGGACATGATCTCATAACAACAATATTGTAATGAAAATGTTCTTTTCATCACACGTGACTACAAAAAAAATTAATATTCTTTAAGCGATTTGTATCTAAGAATAGTAATTAGGTAAGTATAAAAAATATGTGGTCCTCCATCATTAAATTCCTTATGATTTACGATCGGTATTCATTATAACCCGAATCTTTGCAACAAGGTGGAGGTACTCTAGTTAATTATAGTCAAGAACTCCATCACTGTCATATTGATTAATAAATTGCAATTTTTTTTACTTGAATTTTGTTGACTTATAAAGCGCGATAGAAAAAATAATCCTTGTTGCGCAATGATTTCATAAAATAGATTAGTAGTTATAATTGATTTTTATTTAATATTATTTTATAGTAATAGTTGTATTTTTCACCGGAACCATCACACGAATAATTGCTAACGTATAAATTTTGTATGAAGCTCAATCAAGTTCGTAAGTTGTATCATAATATAACTAATACCCGAATATATACCTACCTTATGTTATGAGTATTTATACGTAAGTATTTAAAAATAATTACGCATTATACTTTGTCTTAGAGTTTAAATTGAAATATGTCAATGTTTTTTCCTAATTAATTGTTATTTCTTAACACAGCACATCATCAGCACAGGAGCAGCGCAAAGGTTAGGTCGTCTCATCTCTAACATACCTAAAGTTGGGTCATGAAAATTTAATATTTATTATTAATATTCGTTTTTCTAGAATTTGATAAGCGTGAATCACAAACAAAGTTTAAATAGTTTAATGTTTAAGTACTTGATGTATTGTACATACTACATAGTTTTCTTTGCGAAGCCTAAACATTTTCTTCAAGATCAACTTTAGAATCTTGACATAGCTGTCTTGGGGACCAAATATTTGAAATGCTAAAATGCTTCTTATAATATCAGGACTCTATAAGCTTTTTAGACAGACTTTCATGCGAGATGTTCTCTAAAATTGGTACGCAAGAAGTATTAAAATATTTGTAAAACGCTGTTCGATCACTGTCATTCTGACTCTAAACAGAGTTTATTTACATCGCTGTATTTATTATGAATTGGAAAGTTTTCAATTAAAGCTACGAAAACCAGTATGCCCAATTTTGTAAACGAACTTTACGAGATTTACCTTCGTTAACACCAACGCTATTTATACGAGCATGACATGATCGAACCAGTGAACTGAAGCTAGTTAACATTTAATTAAATCTTAATCCAACACAATATCAATATTAATTCGATTTCATGTGTATTTTAAACCGTCGAAGCTGATTAAATAAGGTGATCGTCCGCGAAATCCAAAATAACATTTTTACGGTTCGTCGCGCGATCATTGGATTGGCGAACTACGCGAACGTCCCCGGTTGTAACAAAATACAATTATTTGTCCCGGACGCGAATTGAATTCGAGGACTGTTGTATGTTAATTGTATGCCAATCAAGCATCCGTTTAACAGACGCGTGAACCGAATGGCGTTTCATCTAGTTATGGCGATGAATGCTATCAACTAGTCAGTTTGTTTGCTTGGAATTGCGATTAATCACTTTCTATGAGATTACAAAATGACGCCTTATGAGTGTTGATTCACAATATTATATTGACATGTAACAAACACATTCGCGATAAAAGTTATTGTTTTCTTTATATCTGTCGTAGCACGTCTATTGATATACGAAAAGACTACATAAATAAATAGATAACTTTGCAAAATACTCTAATACCTCTGATTACCATTAGGTTGTCAAAGTTTCCATTAGAAACATTCAGGCTTGTTATTACGGATTAAAGCCTGTATCCACGAAGGTAATCCCATCAGTTGTAGATTACGTTATTTGCGAAAGGGGTTTTTTATCTTATATTCTACGAAAAATAATTTTAAAATATAGAAAAATCATACTGAGACGAACCTTTGATCTCCTCGTTAAGTGTATTGGAGTGGGATTTTATACTCGCCGGTCGATCGTACACTTTCTGATCTATATTTTTTTATTTATTAGTAGATAGTTTTACGTAAATCCATTTTGAAAATTGCATTTTAATCTGTTAAATAAACTCGTAAATAATTCTTATAATTAAGGTGTTATCAGACACCATATTTAGTTTTAGTAGGTACCTTTAACGATCACCATTCATGTCCAATTATATAATAATATCTAACTAGTTAAGAAAGAAAGTGTTCGCTGCTCAGTTATACAGAAATAGCCAAGTATAGGTAGCTAGCTTCTAGTTATTATTCTGTGGTATAGGCATGCAATGAAATTTAAATTATCACCATAAAACATGGTTATTAAACCATTTCACAAAAACATTTCACCCCACTCAACAAAATAATATTATACGACTGCTACCTACTAAGCACTAGCTAAAATTTGCAGTCTTTGAAATTCTTGTCAAGAGTGAAGTATACGAGGATTGCTCTGAAACGCGAAAACTGAGGTGATATTGCTGTAACTATCATCTCTGCAGGTGCTCGGTTTATATCTGCAGGTGCTCGGTTTATATCTGCCAAGTGCTATGTACGTGATGTGAATGAAAAATAAACACGAGACAAACAACTATTTTAACAGACTCTGACTATGGATGCCACAATTAAAAAGGGTGAATTTATATAACGCTGAATAAGTACACTAGCTTTTTGCCCGTGGAATCGCCCGCTTTGTAAAGAACTTAATAAATTTTTGTTGGCAATACAATAAAGTATTTAAATAAATAAATAAATAAAACCTTCG
Organism: Colias croceus; assembly: GCF_905220415.1. NCBI lineage: Eukaryota > Metazoa > Arthropoda > Insecta > Lepidoptera > Pieridae > Colias > Colias croceus. Next base: position 4,961,881 of record NC_059547.1, read on the forward strand.
TCAAGAAACTCTGTATCTTTAAAAAAAACTTCATCAAAATCCATTGCGTAGTTAAAAAAATTAATCGTCTCAGTATACACCTAGAGACAACTTTGTTTTATACTAGGTATGTAGAGTATTAATTTATTATGGATTAAAGCTCAGTGGTTAGCTCTGTGGTTAACTATAGTCACTTTGCTAGAATTTTCAATAAAATACAACTATAGATTATGATTTGTAAGAGCTTAATTTGTTCCAGTTCATTGTCGTCAGGTTTCACCAGGATTATTCTTATGTTTTCCTTGTAAAATGCTTCAAGACTAGGTAATTGTGATATGCTAAGTTTAAAATTTAAATACCAAAATTCTATGCATTACTGAATAATTATACACGACTAGCCATTTTTCCTTTTTTCTTTAAATATAAAGAAATTATATATTTTCCAAGGAATTCCAAGATTCCCGTTTATTTATTAACACTGTCCGTGAGCGGCTCGAGATAATGATTAGAATTCTAAGGAAGTTGAATTTCATTTATATCTTGGAAACGTTTTTTAACTATTTTTGGTTTAAAAGAAAAGCCGTCCGTTTCATGGAGCCTGACTTTAACACCACGTAAAGAATGTAATTTAAAAAAGCCTTTTCCACTCTTTTAATGAAATCTTTTCAGGATACTCTTTTAAAGTTAATATCATTAAAAAGTACCTTCTTGGAAGGAAATGACTTGTTTAAGAATAAGTTAAGAAAAATTTAATGCGAACTTATTTTTAGTGAAGTAAGTAGTATAAAAATAGAGGGATCATCAGATTAGAACCACTTAGAAGTAGAACCACCCACTTATTTATACGTGGGAAGATACCTCGTAAATAATCAGTCAATCATTATTACTTACCTATTATAATTAGGTTAATTATTCTTCAATTTTATTCATAATTTAAATCCCCTTATACTTATATTCAAGTTAATTTTAAATTAGTGTGATTACATATTATAAGCTTTAGAATTTTAATTTCTTTTCCGAATCCAAATCAAATGCAATGTATCTGTGACAATCATTTCTATTCAAAAATATTGAAGGAAACTACTTATATCAGCATTTCGCTATCCATCTTGAAACGTCAACCGCCTCAAGGCTTCGTAATTTGGAAACTAGTGTGGCTACAATGCAGTCGTGTAGAGGTTGTATATCGTTAATTAACATGGACTTACCGTTCCGAAACTTGTGCCTCTAAGACAGCCTTTCCCAACCTGGGATCCGCGAGCATATCGCAGGTCCACAGACAAATCAAGAAAGTTACGAAAGCCTTAGTGACCAAATTATTACCTATGTCAACCGGCCTTTTTATTTATTTTTATTCAGTTTTAGGATGGAATAATCTAAACTATTTTTGGATGTCTGTGTTTTGGATGTCTAAACTATTTCAAACAAAACTGCATTGGAGTTCAATCAATTTTTAAAATAATACAGATTGACCTATGTGAGAACTGCGATTAAGTTTTTAGGGTTCCGCAGATCATGGCGTACCCACGCCTTAAGAAAAGGTTGGGAAAGGCTGCTCTAAGAGAAAACTTTACCCCCGAGAGCGCGGCTTGTGGCCCAACGTTGCGTGTTTGTTTCTCAAGAAACAGATTTGATTAAAAGTTATCCTTTGTTTACCCATCACTACCATTTAGTATTATGTAACTGTCAATATCAGTACACACGCCTTTAGTTATACTACAGTATTATTATGTATTATTTGGAACTAGCTAGAGATAAAAATTATTTATAGAACTCTATTTTTACCCTGATATTTTCTAGATGGCTGTTAAAACTTGTATTCATTAATTAAGTAACTGTTTTATATATATATATAGAACTAAAAAGGTAACTAGAATATAATATAATCCAAGATTTATTTTAAACGGATACAATCCAACAGAAGCCGCAGACTGAATTTACGCTTCATAAATTTACGTAGCATAATTAGGACTTCAGAAGAACACATTAATATGTATTCTATTGAAGTCTTAATTATGCCACTAATATAATATAAACTTACGTAATGGAGTACTTGTAGTAAATTCATGCATGTTCTTGAGGTATGTTATGATTTTAGGACTCTACATTCCACTAATTGTGTCTGTGTATTTAATATAACAATCACTCATATTTTATGAATAGATATGTTGTAGCGTAAAGCAACTCTATATTCCTTAAAACGAATGATCAGTATTTTTTTTATGTCAGAGCAAGCAATGGGGCAGGTGGGCCACCTGATGTTAAGTGGTCACCACCGCCCATGAAAGCATTGTTAACCAGGACAATGCAAATAATATTTTGCCTTTCTTCATAACACCAAAGGCTAGTATAATATTATATCACACTATTCGACTTATGTACCTAAGAAGAGCGCTAATTTTTGTAATCAGTTAGATTCAAAGTTCCAATGTATTATCACTGTATTTACAACGCAAATGGAAGTCAATACAAAGAGCTATATCTAGCTTTATAGACACCTCATTATTTATGTAGATTGACTTCAGAGTTTTCGCAGCAGTGACGCTGAGTTTTAACCGTCTTTAAACTTGTAACTACGGCTTGTAAATTAATCGTAGTTTGTGAACTTTCGCACTACAAATTTGTGTACTTTTTGTATTAACATATTGAATACTTATTTATAATGTCATTTTTTCATGTATATAGGTAGGTTGAAGAATTTATGCAAAATTTTGCCCTAGTATTCACGGAATCAGCCTTGACCTAATGAGCGATAAAGGTAGAAAATCTTAATTTCAAAATGAATTATGAACTCGCACTGTAAGTCTACTAGTACTTCAACCTCTAATGAGTTTGAATCGCAATTGCAATTTAACATACGAATATATTTGGAGCAATTTCAACCAAGTTCAAAGAAAAATAAAAATATTATGTAAGTAACACACATATGCATAAATTAATAATAGGACTTTCAGACGTAATTAAAACTGTTTTTCAAGATTTCAGAATTATCTACTAGGTAATATTCAATTTAACGTCGACACCGTACATAATTTCATATCTACCTATTCGTTAAAATAATTTTATTTGCTGAACATTTAAATACATAGGTAGCAAATATTATAAAACTTCTACTATTTTATATTATTCAATCACGTGCCATCTTAGATCATACCTACTTATGATCTAAGCGTGCCATTTAAGATAGGCGATAACACCTATACTCGTAATAGATTATAGAATTTTGACAAACCATATAAAAAATCACCCACAACAACAATTTGAACAGACCTAATAATTATAAAAATTAAAGACTATACGAATACGTATTACAGAACCTCGATATATTGTGACTTGAGCCCATATCTATTCAACAACTCGTAGTCTATCCAAGCCAATCAAGAGTAATGTGGTTTCGCCTAAGGTAGAATACGCTCAATTACGTTGAAGTGTAAATTTGCTTACAGCGGTGCTTTAAAAGTATGGAGTTCACTCAACAAAATGGATTCCAGGAATGGTTTAAATTCCTCTGTGTTACTTTTCTTTGTATTGCGGTCTAGATGAAATGGTATCGTGTCTAGATTTGTGTTTTAGTTTGAAAAATAAAAACTTGTCTCAATTAACATTAAACATTAGAAAATTTTAAAATACAATTGATAAGTAGTAACTACTTACATTTGTTATTTTTAGGAAGACTGGCTGCCTCTGTGGCATATAATTCTAAAGCTTAGAACCAAGGTGTGTCTGGCTGGAAACAGAAGGCTGATCACCTACATATTGTTTTATTTATCAGTGAAACAAATGCCAAACGCATCTTCCCCTGTCCACCCTATATAAAGGCACAAATAACTTCACATGTAATGAAGATAGTCGACGTCAATTCAGTAGATGATTATGTACTTTTTATTTCGTAACTTTTTTGTATTTATTATACTTGTAGTGAAACATTGAATCCAAATATTATACAGTCTTAAATACGTCGCGATAATTTATGCCACAGTAGATTGTTATAGTGAGAAAGGAGCCAACTAGTGGAACGACACACAATTATTAATTTATATTTGTCTTCCAGGCTTCGCTAATTTGGGAGCTCCAATTATACCCGGGTCCTTGTCCGGCATCGCTGCAAGGAAAATAGATTTGAATATATCAAGGCAAGATATTCAAAACTATATGATACAAGCTCGAAATTATGCGACCCAATTATGGAGTGAATTGCCGAATGACGCTCCTAGATGATAATTCTCGTTAGTGTTTAATTATTGTATAAGTAATGAAGGAACTTCTTGTTGGTGATATAAATTTTATATCATAGGAACTAGCATAGGGACAGGATAACGTAGTTGGATTAGTAACTTATTGTTATTAGTTACTTATTGTTTCCGAATTACTTTTTGGTAAAATCAGCGATAAAATAAAGAAAATACGAAATAATTTACAACTGTATAATAATTGTAAGTGACGTCAAAGTTTCTTAGACATCTCGGCGTTATAGAACACGATAATAAACAACGTATGAAGTTTGTTGTTGTTATTGCACTTTAGTTATGCACGAAGTTCTAAACAGATGCACTTTGTTATTGGAAGTTTAAAGAAATGTCGTCGTGTATGAAAGTAATTGCAATTTGATATATGACTCTATTTCAAATGAGTAGAGGCATATACTTGGTAGAGTGCCAATGATATTATTATTATAAGTTCAAAATGTAGATAATTTATTAAGTGTTCCGGGAATGGTACGTCGAAATATAAGAAATTAGTCACATTTTCCTTCAGTTGTCGCTTTGTCACTCACGATAATAGAAACACGTCATCTTACATGGAAATTTGTGTTGGTCACCTATCTTCATATTTTTGTAATAGGTAGAGGCAATAAATAATCGTTCGTTAGCACGTCTTCGTTTGCATCTAATCTCTTCTGTTTACATGATATTTTTAAGTGGAACCCGTTAAATATCTTCGAATGACTGGCCGGTTGGCGTGGTTGGTAGTGGCCCTGCCTTCCAAGCAGAGGTCGTGGGTTCGATTCCCACCCGGGGCAAATATTTGTGTGATGAACATAGATGTTTGCGCTGTGTCTGGGTGTCAATTATCTATATAAGTATTTATTTAAAATTATACATGTATGTTTATCAGCCATTTGGTTTCCATAACACAAGCGAAAGCTTAGTATGAGATCAGATCGTACCGTGTGTGAAAATTGTCCCGAAATATTTATATTTATAATATCACGCATAGAATTTCTTTAATAGAGACGAATTATCAATATAATATAATTATCACAATTAACGCATTAATATTATCCACATAGATCACTAGTTACAGATTAGTGATTCAGTCTTATCGGCCCGTACACATATTAGTATTGATGTTATAATCAATAAGCTTGAATAGGTTTAATCGAGTGATAAACCTGATAAAGCCATATTATACACTTTTGAATACATCCTGAATATATCTGACAGAGATTGCTGCTTTATCGATAACACAGCCGTTGTGATCGTCATCTTATATTGTTTTTCGTATGAAATCCAGCTATCGATTGTGAAAGCGAAATGCGTCAGAAAAACTAAAGACAACCAAATACATGCTTACACTATACATAATAAAATTAATCCCGTCTATTAGAATATTTACTATAGGTACCTACAAAACTCATACCTAGTTACTTACTCGGATATCAGTAAAAATATTCATTTGGTTCCCTTATAACATCAGCATTCTCATCAATCGTTACATTTCCAGAGTCTTTAAAATAGTTATTATTTAACTCCACTAGTGTTTTAACAAATCTATAGAAGTGAATTTGCTGATTGTATTTTTTCTTGTAGTTCGTCTTATTGTACTTCTCTATGTATTGTTTATAAAGCTCTTGGGCGTTATCTAAGTCGTAAAGCTCACTTGTATTTACTTCTTTATTTCGCTGTCGTCCTGCGTATTCAGCTTCTGTGTTACTCACCTTAAAATCTGTGTATATAGAAAAATAAGATTTAAGTATAATAATTTCTAATTTCTATTATTAAAAGAGTGTAGTGAGACATGGGGATCAGGCAGATGCTGGATGGGTTTGAATGAAGTGACTAGACGAAACTTTAAGCTTAATTCACATTAAACGGATTAAAAATGATCAACAAAGATATCACTTACGCATTATCTACATAATTCTTTCTGACTTATATCAAATAGGTACCTATGTGTCTATAACACTTACAAGGTTTAATTTGAATGGCATAATGTTCGTCTATCTCTTCTGGATTCAAATCTGCATATTGATTGACGATATAAAATGTATTTTTGTCTAATTCTGCTTCATTCAGGCGAGACACTTTATTCAAAGTAACAACAAAGTTATTTAATCGCGTGTTTTCCTCCATTTCACCTTTGTATTTCTTATTATATTTATCTTTGAACAGTTCAAAAATATCTCTAGCATTGTCAAGATCGTATACCACACTTATTATTATATTTAAATAGCAAACCAACAAGAATGTAACGTTAATTATTATAGTTTTTAACATTATGTGTTCATCAATTCCTAAAATGAAATATTTACGATTATTAACATAATAGATAATATTGTTTTGTCTGAATTTTTGAAATGCCAAATTGATAGAAGTACATTAGACCACAAATTGATTCCGAAAGAAATAGAATAAAGACAAAGCTAATTCAATTTCGATGATTGATAACGCGGACTATGAAATTTTAAATCTGCCGTGAAATGATTAATGAATAGGAAGATTTGTTTCCACAGATTTTGAAAATAATATATTATCATAAAAATTGGGAGCACTAAGTATCAAACATGCGTATGTAGAATACATTTAGTAAAGTAGATACATAGTTACTGCACTCATAATATTATAATATAATCCTTATAATATAACTTATGAGTTTACTTAGTACGAGTACCTACCATACTTAATTAAATACCTACTCTTGGCGCAGTAAAAATTAAACCAATTCATTTCCATGTTTTAAAATAAAATATGTTACGTAGATTATTAACTAAATATAGGAAATATTCATGTTATATTTAATTTCTCTCAAAGAGTCAGTATTCATGCAACTTAATATTACTTATTAATATTAATTTAGTTAAGCAATTTGGTTGAAACACTAGAAAATACCGCATTATATTTTCTGACCAGGAAAATATTAAACTTCTTTGAATTTTACCTCGCTTCCAGTCAAAGCTTGAGCACAAGGCGAGGTGCTCATTAGCTATATAATTTTAGCACTTTTACATGACTATTACATTACCTAAGCTGTGACAGCGTCTCTACGTTATTTCTAACATCTTAGGTAATTCTCTTCTTCAAGTCACGTTCTTTGACATGACGTTTACTTTTAGCCAGGGGTTTCATCCTTTTAGCTTTGAGTTAGCGATGTCCGGAAATAACTATTTAAGTGCCTCAGGAAATTAAAACTGTAACGTGGCGATACACGAAACCTTTTTATGAAGTTATCATGCTTACACTAGTCTTGTATGTAGTTACGTGTATTTTTCATAATGGTATTTCTTATTTCTTACAATTTAGTTTATGTTATAATTTATAATAATAATTAAGTAGGTATTGTATGAATAAAAAAAAAAAACAAAATTAACAAAAAGTGAAGCCTGATTTCAATAAGCAAAAATCTAGGCAAATTTTATGAGCTGTGGAATTTACTTGTTTAATTGAACGCCTCAAGAAATAATGGTACGAATTGAGGAATTCTTCTTGAATAGTATAATATATTTTATCGAAGAATTACTATGCTTTTTTTCGTCACTCTACGACCAAAGAGCCGACGAGAAGTGAAGAAACTCGCAAAAAAATTCCTTTTGACAGCAGAGTTGTGTAATAATGTTCAATATTTTTACTTATTTTTAGCTTCCTTTTTTAGAAGATTGTTAAAACAAGAAATTCAGTGTTGACAATTTGATGTTAGCTAATGTTAGCCAACTAATGTTAATACTTAGTAGATAACTAGTCACTAAAACTATTAATGAAGTGAGGGTAGTTCGGGTGTTATGTCGATAAGACAAGCTCCGAGAACCAAGGCATGCCCAATGTGAGATGATCTTTTATTTATAAGACATTGACAAATTAACAAGTACAATGGATGACACTTGAATGTGAAATAAAAGTAGACTAGGTAGGTACCTATTTATTACAACACTAGCTGTGCCTCGCGGTTTTATACGCATTGCTCTTATTGGTCTTAGTGTGATGAAATATTACTTAAATATTTTTTATTTCCGACAATTTTAATCTTTAAAATTAAAGCTTTTTGTGAACAAAAGTGTAGGAGGAAAAGTCAATCTTTCTCTATTGTGAAATTCGTAAAATCAGTTCAATCATTTTTTTTTCCTGTAAATAAATAAAGAATGAATAAGATTATACCATTAAAACAACCATTTTAATCTTGTTTCACTTGTTCTAAAAGGAAAATCACGTGTGCTGATGCAGCAAAGAGATAAAAAAATTCACAGGTCATATCTAACGGGAGACGATCTAATGGCCGAATTGGTTCTGCCTTTTCCTTGTACCTGAAGACATTTGGAACACCTAAGATCCTCTAAAATATTACAGTCCTAATGGCTTTCCTTGAAAATCCTTATAAAAGTATTTATAAGTAGGTAGCTATTACACGCGTTACTTGAAGATTTTAACCTCCTGAGACCCAGGATTTTTTTTTCTTTCTTTTTTAATAAAAATTAGCTGTATCTGTTCTAATGCAATTATAGATATTAAAAAAAATGGAAAAAAAAATCTTTCGTGGAAAACTTGGATTTTCTTTATGTCATTTATATATTACAGGGGGTCCCAGTTCCAAGTGTAATAAGTTTATGAAAATGAAGAAAAACTACTTGTTTTTTTAGTTATTATATATTTTTAAACTTGAAACCTAATATTTATTATTCTATCTATTGTTCTGTATCTATTTTTTGTAACTTGGTTCAAAGATAGGTATTTTTAAGGGTGAGAAATAACCAGTTCAAGTATTTTGCACCGGCGCGGCGGTGTATTTATATTGTCACGTCCACCCATAGGTCTTATTTCTAATCCATCCTCTTGGTCAGCCTCCTCTAATGCTTGGTCCACGTCATGTGCGTCCCCGAAATGGTCTGCCAACAACTGAAGATGACATATATAGTGACGATTCTGTACTGACGTGACTCATACTCATTGGACGAATGGAAGAAGACTCATTTTCTGGTGTTTGGGCGGCTTCATCGGTATCATTTGGGGGATTATCTTCATCTCAAACATTTATTTATTAAATTAGACTTCTTCTAAAAGCACTTTTGAATCGTCATAACAGTATTAACATTTACCACCGATTCGGAAAGCAGTATCTATGGAGAAGAACCGGCAAGAAACTCCATAGGTCCATCTTAAAGGTCAATATTTGACTCATCCAGGTGTTGGTAGATCTCAGTATCTTATAATCCTTGAAAATTATAATAAAATCTGTAACATAAACTAAATAATGTCATATAGGTAATACATGGGGCCCTTGTAACCAATACCAATTTGGCAAGAATTGAGACCAAATGTCTTACCAGTATGACATAAAAGAAAACATTCATATTTTTCACAAGTTTTAGATTTATCTTACAAAATAACTATTGCGGTTGCAGAAATAATATCTATTATAATTAGATATACAAAGATATACTGCAATATACTAATGGTTCCACTAAAAATGTAAGATTACTGACCACGTGTTTGCCGTCGCACAGCCACCGTCAACTTCGAAATGAGAATACTTCAAATCACTGTCACTTCGATGCCCCCCGCGAATAATCCGGTAATCGTAAAAGTGTAAATGTTCAGGAAAAATAAAAAACCATTTTTCCTTAATAACTCCATTATACAACAAGTATCAGAGACTTTTAATATCTCATATGGAAGCTAATTTTTTCAGCTATCTGGTTATTTCAACAAAATTTAAGTAGTCCCAAAGGCTTCGTTATAATTTAGCTGGATGCATTTTACTATACTAGTGTAGGTCAAGCTCTGGTCAGTAATGTCACTTACGATATTGTTCGTGTAAATTTATATTTTCGACGGCAACAGTAAAATCTTGTTGCGCTAATATTCGTGTTATTAGTTTTGTATACTGAACATTTGTAAAAATCTATTATTAGGTTATTCGATTGTTTAACAGTAACGTACATTTTATTGTTATAACCATTACTGTTTATTAAAATAGTTTACTTAAGTATTATTTGATGATTATTATAGTATATTTTATGAAATACAGGACATTTTAGTAAATGAAACAACTTTGGATTGTTTCACAAAACACGATAGTTATTATTATCATAAAAAATAGACACTGCACTGAAAACACGACTATTACACATGATCACACAATCATGAAAATTATACTATGGTCCTATTACAGTTAAAAAATTAATCAGAATCTCACAGAAGGCGAATCCGCCGTGACCAGTCAGTACTTGTGTGGTGTGGTGTGTGATGTCTATTTTCCCGACTGCCTTGTATGCAGCAGCAGCGCTTGGGAAAAAGAGCTTCGTGACTCCGGCCGTTCCTCCTACATCGTATCTCCTATCCCATTCGCTGATCGTATCCTGTCTCAAAATACGCTTGACGAATGAAACAGGACACAGTTCGTAATCCGGTTTCCTCCTCAACCCCAGAGCGGCCTCCTTGGCTAACTTGTCTGCCCGTTCGTTCCCCTTAAGCCCTGCGTGCGCCTTAATCCAAAACAGGGAGACCTCCCGCCTCTGCAATGCAGCTTTTCGGAGGGCCGCCCCTGTTTGCATAGCCAGGGGATGAGGGGAACTCAGGGTAACCGCCTGGAGTCGCTGAGGACACTGACCTTTGCCGCTCTACTCTTGCAGGCTATGTCTACTGCTCTTCTGAGCGCTAGGAGCTCAGCCTGATAGACGGTACAATACGGTGGCAACGCAAGCTAAATGGCCTTTGTCACGGCCTCACCTTTCCATACGGAAAGGGCGGCTCCGACTCGACCCTAAATCTTGCTGCCGTCCGTATAGACCCTGTGGACGTGGCTGTTAACCACATTGGCATAGGTGTCCTCATCTATCAAGCCGAACCCCAGCTCTACCTGCTCTGCCGGATGTGGGTCCTCAATCGCGGGTGCCATTCGTTCCACCTCCCTGTCCCTCAACACCGCCGGGTGCGACACACCCCTCTTGATCTCATAAAGCCTCGCAGCTTCGAGTATTCTGAGATCAAGAGGGAGAATCCCAGCCAACAGCATCGCAGAGTTCAGGGAGACAGTCCGATATGCTCTGCAGATCTTCTGGGCAAAACCCCGTTGAACGATGTTAAGCCTCTTTTGTACCCCCATCTTTTCCGCTGTGGGTGCCCACGATGCTGATGCATACAAGATAGTCGGTTCTATAACTGCGATATATAGAGTCTTAACTATTTGGGGGTTAAGCCCCCAACTTACTCTAGCTGCTCTTGCTAATAGCTTATAACGGCCTTTTTGCAAACGCTTCCGACATGGGTGTTGAACAGGCCGCCATTAATAGTAAGGCCCAGTATCTTAATACTTTCGAAATATTGGATGTCCCCATTACAAGTCGTGGCCTGTCAAATTTTAATTTTCGTGTCGAGAACAGGGCACATGTCTTGTGTGGCGCGAATTTTAGTTTATTTCTGACACCCTATTCGTCAATTTTCCTCAATGTGCAGTTCGCCTTCGTCTCTACTTCTAAAGCAGTATCTCCATCAAACACTAGCACAAGGTCGTCGGCAAAAGCCTGACAAAACACATCCATCTCCTCTAACATCCATAGCAGAGGATCCAGCAAGAGGTCTCACAGGAGCGGCCCACCTATGGAACCCTGCACGCACCCCTTGTTGGTCTCTCTAGTCACTTCCACACCTGCATACCTAACTTTCACACCTCTTCCACTCAGGTTGCTGCTGAACACCCGCCTTACGTTCCCCGGACACCCAACTTTAACCGCACCTGGTTAGCACCTGGCTGGCGCCAGGCGCTGTCGAAGGCTCCCTCTATGTCCAGAGATACCACAACAGAAATCTGCTTCTCCTCCCTCTTATTTCTGATGTGGCTCACTAGTCTATAGAGGGCGTCCTCGGTGCTCCTCTGTGGCATGAAGCCATACTGATGGGGGCTTATTTTGGGCAGCAGGTAGAACCTGAGTCGGACGACCAGCATCTAATGAAGATGAAGATGAAGGTTTCGATGTGGTCTATTCTGATGCCTGCCTCGTTTATCTATCAAACTTTCATCTCTTTTAATTTTTTCTAAGGCCGTGTAAATCATTTGCTCAGTAATAGAAAGAGTGTTTAAAAAAATACCTTGCATACTTGCACTCCATAATGAATGTAACTGGAAATCGATTTCTTAATAAAACCCCGAATAAGCCTGTACTAGCACTTACTTAAATAATGTAGAAAACTATTTACCTGAATAATATCGTAACAATGTTTACTGTCAAATCATATTGATATTATTTTTCGTAAAGATCTAAAACCATATTATTCGTTTAAAATAGATTTTAATGTTATTTTATGGAATATACGCGTAGTTTTTCATATCTTCGTAAATAAAGATAGAAAAATTCTGAAAAAAATTTACATGGTGTATTTTAACTTCTAGATGCCGAAAAACGCATAACATGAAGAACCCCGTAATAGGTCATTACCGGATTATTCGCGGGGGACGTCGACTTATAAAACCAAAAACCGTTTAGTATAGCGGATGACATACCACTACATCGATTTGAGGTATTATTCCCGCATATACGCAAAAGATGGCGTTGAAATATTTTTTTATTGTTTATGTAATATATATATGACCGCAGGCCCCAGGAGGTTAAGGATATAACCAACAGATCCAAAATTGCAGTTTAATTCGGTAATGTACCATACTTTACTATGTATTTGTTTTATATTAAACTGTTTCCTTGAACCATATCTTATATATAATAAGCATAACTCGAGAACGGCTGAACCGATTTCGATAATTTTTTTTTTATTATATTCCTTGAAGTACGAGGATGGATCTTATGTAGAGAAAACGTAAACATGTACCACGGGCGAAGCCGGGGCGGACCGCTAGTAGATAATAAACATGAAAGTATTAATAATGTATAGTCATTTTTATTAAAAAAAAATTATTACCTAGGAAGAATAAAAATTTTGGAATAAGTAATCATCTTCGCAAGCACTTTTATATTATCTCCAAATGACTGTTTTCTTAACAAATTTCAAATATTTTCTTCTAAGTGGTGAGTTTAATAATTTAATTTTTAACAGCTTTTTATTACGATTGTACCTATGTGTAAGAAGAATGGAATATTATATAAATGATATATACCTATGATAGATATGTTTCAATCCTTAAAAAAGGAATCAATATTTTTTTACCTGTAAGAATATTTTTTTTTTCAATAATATAGAATCAAAGATACGGTCTACCATTCGTAAGGCAAGAGATTCGAGCCTATGGGAGAGCCTTGTTTTAAGAAGTAATCAAAAGTTTTAGACTTGGATTAAGTTTTTAATCTCGCCTTCAATAGTCCACTTAATTGAAAAGTTTAAAAAAGGACTTCGTTGCTACTTCTTTTGAGATCAAGATATTTGTGATTGCGAGACCTTTGTAAGCTGCGAGTTGAATAATTTATTATCTAGGTACGTAGGTACTTTGGAATAGATACCTACAAATTTTATTGTTTATATGGGTCCGAAAATTTATCGTTTTATTAAAAAATGATCCGTGGCAGATAAAAGATGCGGTATTATAATATTTATTTCAATTCTGTTTTCTATCTACTGAGCTAATGTACGGTTTTTTATTTCATTGGGAAATTTCATTGGGAAATTCATTGGGAAATAAGTTTTAATCATTATAATATTATGTAATAAAAAATTAAAAAGTATGTAACTAGCATACTTAGAAGCCTTAAAAAACAATCTACAAAATTTTCAGCAGTACCTACCACTGACCTCTATTACACAATTGTACGCTAATATTTTTATTATCAATCGTTAAAATGTCTTCCAAATATCACATCTATAAATATTATTATAGCAGGTAATACATTTTCTTTCGGCTACAGTCAAAATATAAACTTTATTAAACGGCTCCAGTTCAAAAAGTTTTTACTAATAGTACAGTTACAAATGTCAAACTGACTTTTAAGCTGTATAGCTGTAAACCATTGCCTCTTTTAATGACGTATTTTGACAGTCAGATGTCGGAAGTTGAGAGTTGATAGGTACCTAGTTGACAGTTGACACTTGACAGTTGAATGTTGATTTTTAGATTGTACACAACACAGTGAGATTACTTCAAAGTTCAGTAAGATAAAAGTAAAACTGATTAAAGCACTCGTTAAATGCTGCTTATTGTAAGCTCCGATAAATAGATATGTGATTTTCTTGTGTTTCGCTTAGTTTAAGTTAGAATGGAGCCTGCATAACATCTGTTTGTGCAAGGATAGAGACAGAACCATATTTCACCAATTTTCAAATTGAAAAACGTGGAAAGATAAGTCAGGTACCTATTTATTTAAATATTTAATAAATCGTATGCATGTTCATATAAGTAGAACCATAATATGATATCAATAATAAACCTTGACATTCAGTAAAGAAATAAAAAAAAAAATTAAATAAATAACTCAGTATTAGTATGAAAAAATTATCAAAATGTAACTATTTTCTTTAGTTGGTTGCCTGGAAGAAATCACTTATAAGTGATAAGGCCGCCATCTGTGCTGTGTCTTCTTTTAGTATAAGTTTTCTTTTCTTTTTGTAATTTTTGTTGGCAGTACAATAAAGAATTTAAATAAAAAATAAATAAATATTTTAAAATATTCATGTACCTGCCGAATAGTTACTGCAATTAAGCTTTTAAAAATATATTTGATTGATATTATTTATGTAAATAATTCACTAAATAACATATACCTACCTTATATAATTCTAATTATTTAAAATTAGTTTATTTTATACATAGGTATCTAAGTTATTGGTAGTGATGCAACGAATACTACTTTTACGAATACGAATACGAATACGAATATCAAACCTACTATTCGGCGAATACGAATACGAATACGAATATCTCGCCTTGGTAATAAAAGACTTATTTTTTTAATGAATTTTCTCTTCTTTACTCTTCTAATAATTAAAATTTACAATAGGCAAATTTTTATTTAAAAAACATAAAATTCGTAGATATTCTGGTTTTAGGTGATTTTTTTTTCAGTCTGGATATTTCCAGCCGTTGAAAAAAGTCTTTCCGAAGCGACTGTACATGGCTTCAGGGAAAAAATATTTTTGGGCGATTTTTTTCTGACTTGGAAAATGGACATCTTCTCGCCAAAAGGCCAGTGGATCAGCAGTCTCTGCACACGTCATATTTTTACCCACGATTTTTAAATCTATAGTAAATAGAGTTGCGTACAAAAATATTCGTTTTTAAATATTCGTATATTCGCTGAATACGAATATTCGGTAAATGTCTACTATTCGGCGAATACGAATATTCGTATTCGTATTCGTTGCATCACTAGTTATTGGTATAATATAATTTTGCTAATTATTTTATTAAATAAAACTCAAGAAATCTCAAAATATTAATTGAGATTTTTACATTAAGGGACAATTATTTAGTATTTTAGTACTATAACCTTGGCATGTATTCTAGAAGAGTTATTATACCAATTAAATATATTTTAAAGATATTTTGAATATCAATAGTAACTCGGGATTCATGATAATAATTCTTGTATCTTGCCTTTTGCTGATAGAATGTTTAAAAACAATAAATAGGTACTTATGCCGACCATGCTTTAAAAGGGAATGTCCTTTGTACTTAAGTAATATTAAAAAAAAATAGAAAGAATGGTATTTAATTATGAACAATAAATATTAAAATGTGTGATTTTTTATAAAGGTTTTTTTTTTTTATAAGCTGTATACATAGTTTCTAATATCTTTTTCATTGTCACTTCATTGCATCTTCACTTTGTAGCAAATTATGTATCCAATTGTGCTGTAGGTGGCAAATTAAATAGTCATTCCTAGGTTATCTTTTATTTTGAGAGTAAACTTTACTTTTAAAATAAAAGTAAACTTTAAAAAAGTCACTTTTATTACCTACTTTAGAAACCCTTCTTATAAGAACAAAAAGATAGTAAGATGTTAAGTACAAAGCGATTCAACTTATACTACCTATTTACATTATAAGATTTTTCAATCACTGTTCAATACAAAACTGTTAGGAACACTTTTCAGTGGTTTAACTTTACTACACTGATATTAAAATAGCTTTTTTCCTGTAACTTATATTCTGAACATTATTTGTTCAACCTGAGTAGTACTTTGCTATTCTGGCTTAAAAATAAGCTTCAGTAATTAATAGGCTAATTATTACTATTGACCAATAAACTAAAAGTGTAGTCCTGTCTGTGTCCTGCTAGACCTAAACATTTTTTCTTAATGTCTCGGTATTAAACATAATGTTGACCACTGCACCACTCAATGTCACAGTCATTCAATGAGGTTAATTGTCAAGAAAATTTTCAATTTCAAAACCTTGATGATAGCAGTAAAGTAGTTTTATGATTAGTATGTCTCTAGCGCAGAACATAATATATACTCAGAGTAGTTTGATTGCGTGCCAGCTTTACTGTGCTAACTTGCGTGTGTTACAGGAATGTATACATGATTAAATTGTATAACTTGTACAGCATTTGATACGGATACATCAAAAATATTATTATTTTGGTGGGTAGGCTTGTAACGTAAACAAAAGTTAAACACTGTTCATGCTTTTTGTGCAATAAATATGAGAATAAAAAAATTCTATTCCGTTGGCCGTAGTTTTATGTAGATACGAACCTTTAGATTTTGTATAAAGTTGTTAAAAAAATTGAAAGATAGTACTACTTAACTATTTATTATCTGCACGTTTGTACGCCTAAAACGGTCTTGCAGTTCGTCTTGTTCGAGGTATATTTTTCTACAAATAAAAAACTTACTTTAGGCCCTGAAATCAGCTATTAGTATGCACTGTTTTCTGTTTTGCTCTCCTTTTATCGAATAACGATAAAGTATTATTCGTAGTAAAGAATGTAGCATACTGAACGGGGCTTGTAGGTATTAACGATTCGAACGTGCATAGATTTTTACTTACTACTAAACAATTCGCTGTATTTCCAGCAAATAGGAACACTCGATTTCACCATAAAAGAATAAAAGTATGCCTGTTAATATGTCGATCTATGTATAAGCAGGCAAACGAGCCAAGCATTGTCTGATTAGTTTATTGCGCCCCCCATAATCTATCGCAGTCCGCAACCGAAGTTACGGGTGTTGCCTAATGCCTACTAGGAAATGGAAAAGGGACAGGACACTTAGTCAAAATAAACAGCCATCAGTGCACGAGGGAATAGTATGTTCTGTTCCTAAAAGCCTCCATGACTTTATAGGATATGAAATATCAAATAATAGTAATATTATTTTGAATAATAAAGACCATAATTTGAAAAATAGCAGCGATTTACTCTCCTTACGATATTGTGTCACGTATGTATTTAAAAAAAATGTGTGCGTGTACTAGTGTACCTACACACGTAAGAAGTGAAACTTCTTTATGACCTTATTTTTCAAAAAATAATTTACTATATGCAACAGAAATACGTCGAATCACGCGTGGTAGGGATAAGAAATAGATGGCGCGTAACGGAAAAATGTCACGCGTAACGAAAAAATGTTACACTAAATTTTTTTCCAACCCACTGTTTCACTTCAAAAATGCATGGACTTATATTTATTTTGTCTAATTATCAAAAGACGTCTATTATTCATAATATCTATTTTATAATTCTTGTTTCATTTGACGATATTTTCCTCAAATGAATACGCAACGTGTATCCTGTGATCGTATTTGTAACCGTCCATCATCCGTAACAATTTCATTCGTTTTGGTCCAATGTTACGTTTCATAAGTTTACGAAGATTTTTTGTTTGTTTATTTAAATAGGTTAAAATTGCAAATAGGATTATGTAAGCTTTTTGAACTTTACTTTAGTCCTTACCTTACCTGTCCCTTATCAGGTTTCAGGTTTTTCTAGATCATTCTTTTTTTACAAAAAAAAAAAACTATTAATGTCTATACTATATACACGTTTATTCCACACCATAGATAACATAAAGTGTGAATAATAGTCAAAAAAAAGAATTGTTTTATAAATAAGTTTGATTATATGCGCAAGGCGATGTATTGGAGATTATTTTAAAAGTACGAAGACAATTAAACATATTCAACATATAAGATGTAATAACTAAGAATTATTTATTAATACAGAGAGTTTAAAATGTTTTAACGTTAAATTTAAATACTTATATAGTAAAATTTATCAACGTAATATGTTACGAGACATGTTTCAAATCTAAATTGGTTTACGATACGCGCGAGAAGTAGCAAGTAATCTAAGAATGTTAATTGAGACGTAATGGTTTAATTAAGTACATGACAAACGTTTATACATTCTGAATTATTATTAATGGTTTTCCAGTCTAAAGTGAAGTACTATTGATATTAGAGGCTAAGAAAATTTTCGTCACATAAACAATACATAAAATTATCTGTATTGATTACCTTTAGGTATATATCCCTAAAGGTAATCAAAGGGATTATATTAAAGCTTATTCAATGGCACCTAAAAAAACTAATGCCCTTCTACACGATCATTGTCAATGATAAGAGAATTGATTGGAAATATAGAAACGGATACTTACAATATAAATAAGATTAAATATTTTTATATTCCATTATAGTAATTGTAGTACACTACCTAATGGTGTTTTGTTTCTTTGAGGTTGTTTTAATTTTTCTTATAATTATTTACTAAATAATTAATTTTAATATTTTAAATGTTGTATCGTCAGTGTTTCTTTGGGACCTAAATTGAAATAAATAAGTAGGTATATCTGTCTAGTAACTTCTCAGCATATTTAATTGAATATAAGTAACTTTCTCTTATCTGTGTCTCGTGTAACTGATTTACGATATTATGGAAAGGCCAGTGTCACCCGACTTTTTGATAAAATATCATTTCATATCAGTTGTCGATTATAATCTTATTTTACAGTTTCGTAAATTCGATTAACTGCTATGTTTCAGTATCATATGAGTATGAGACGTTTCTACGGTGTGTTCAGGATTTTCAGTTTGTGTATGTAGGTATTATAGGAAAGTTTAATTTAAAAGAAAAATGCATTTATTACGCGATCTTGCAGAATAGTTTGTCTATTCATAAAATAAATCCTTTTTGCACCTTTCTTGTACCTCTGGTATATACAGGGTCAGAAGTCAGCAGTCGTATCGAATTAACCCTATGATATATAAAAGAGCTAGATACGTTACCCGCTCTCTATTTTGGCAAGAAAAAACTCAGGTAAGTGCCCGAGTTTCACTTAGTCACGCACCATTCAGCGTCGTGGCTGGACGTTCTTTTTGTATTTTAATCGGCAGTTGTTATTACGAAGTACATGAGTGAGACATGTATTATGTCTCGTGCGTGAGAGTGAAAGAGAGAACAACTGTATTGGTGATAATGCGTTAGTAAGTAGGTATGTATTAATTACGCTGTTTTTTAGTGCAATGATGTTGGCGTATGCCGCGTCTACTAGTATAATAGGTCATTGAATTTACCACTTTAAAATTACTTTATAATTTGTGCACAAGGCTATCTTGTAATTTCTCATAAAATGCTGTGTTTACGCACATTCAAATTTGAGCTAACAGCTTGGCAGATTCACCTTGGATGCAAATAATGCTTAGTCGTGCTATAATAGTCACTCTATCTATGTCAGTGCAATTAAACATCTTCAGTGATAAATATCAATTTTAAAAAGCATAAATGAAGAATTCACGGTAACCTGACGTTGAAAACTTGAACCGACCTCGGCATGACTGCCATAATACATAATAATACAACATAATACAAGGATGCGCAAGAAAGCCTCATTTATTATGTAGTGACTATATTACATTATAATTTATAATTATGTTTGTGTTATTAAATTAATGACTTCAATACGATATGTACCTACCTACAGATTACTGTTTTGAATAAAACTTAAACAAAATAAAATAGTGTCCAGTTTTTGCTAGTCATTTCGAAGGACGTCTCATATCTACCATTATTTGTTTATATCAATGTTATCAGACCAACATGCAGTTACAATATACAAATTTATTACACGTAAATAAATTATTCAATAAAATATACCAAACTATCTGTTAAGATAAGATAATATGTACCTACCCACTTCGAATTATTTTTAAGGACAAACATTCACGAAAACACCCTATCTAGCATTCCAATGTGGACGTCATAGTGCTATGACGTCACTAATATTGACAGCCATTAGCTCAATGTTATCTGACCATTTGGTCATGCAAGTTAACATAGTAATTTCCTTCATTAAAGCTTATTATCCTCCACTTAACGTTTGTTATGAGCCAATTTCCTAATTTTTCGCGTTTTATGTCATGTAATACTAACCACTTATAATGGTTCTCCATTATTGCCATTATTTTATTGCAACTACTCCGTCGAGGTCCTTGCTAATGTTATTACTAATTCGATTGCCATAATATCCAGCCTTGTATCTAATGTTCTAATAGTAATTGTAATCCATAAAGTATTAATATATTTGTAAAATCAATTAAAAGAGTAATTTTGTATAATATTTATTGCTTGCAAGTTGCAATTCTGCTGCTAACTATAACAAGAGTCAGTGAAATGTCAAGGTAACGTTAACTCTATTGAATCATTTGAATATTTGGCACGTTGCATTATGATCCAGGCTATTATGGATGACACCAGTATTGATGCAAATTAGAATGACGCTTTCGCACCATTGAATTTTCACTCCTCGTATCTTTGTAACACAGCTACAGGTATTGTTAGGTCTAAAAAAATAATATGTAATTTCAAAACATTATTATATATCATTGTGATAAAAGGAAAAGTATATTGTTAATAACTAGTTTCTGGGTATTAATGGATTACGAATTCAATAAAGACGATAATATAATTTTAACCGGTTAGTTGAAATTTTAAACGCTATCTAAGGTAGAACATTTATTGCATAAAGCAGCTTGTGTTATGTTACTGCTTTTAAAATGACGCTCATTCTTATTTTGATCTTCTACATGTTATTTTATATCAACATCTGTTCGATCCGTTTGTGTATGAATTGTAACTGATACGAGTAATAACAGTGATGACTCCTTGCAGATAATTTGAATAATGCCGTCCCCGTCCAAGCAGAGATTCAAAAGGCAATCATGGTACAGGCGCCTCATGCACAAGAGATTGCCCATTACAAAATGGCTGCCCGAATATAATTCGGAGAAAGCCCTTGCAGACATTATAGCGGGTATTACAGTGGGACTAACAGTAATTCCACAGGCTCTGGCTTATGCGACTCTGGCCGGCTTGCCACCTCAGGTAATTGAGATCGTTATCATGAATATAAGATGTAGGTACCCTGTGACATACGTTTATAAACAAATCAAGGATCAGTAAACAGTAAAATGATAAATATTGTAAACGTGTACATCACGTATGAAATGCGAAAGTAATTACTGAATTTTAACCGACATACCTTATTTTGAAGTTGTATAATAATTGTGTCACGGAGTGTGTTACCTGCAGGCTGCAACCAACCTTCAACGCATTTTTGTACACATTGTGTGAAGCACATTATATTTTTATATTATTTAAATATGTTTTACCACTCAAACCCTATTCTGGTTAAATTTAAAAATTACATTTGTTTTTTCTCAAAACTACATTTTATACCTGTCGTAATTTTCCTCCTATACCATGAACCTGAGTGATAAAATATTATTATTACGTTACGTTTAAATTTGAATGATTATTCAATTTAATTAAAACGCATAAGGAAGGAATAACAATGTAATGCCGAACTGAAAAGATACAATCCTTACAACTTCATCGACATTGTTACCATGTTTACCGAGGAAAAAGCACGAACCGCTGCATTCATTACCTTATGTAATATCGGCAATGTTGTTAATCCTTTCTTCTATTATATTATGATACAATACATCTAAATATAAAGGTATCTATTTAATATTAATGCAGAAGAAACCCCAGACGAATCTCGTTTGTCACGTTTCCACAATTGTAAAAACAAACGCGTCTTATTATGTACATATTTCAATACCATTAAAACTCGATTCACCTGTCTCATTTCTTTTTTGTAAACTAGGTCGCATACTATATCAATATATTATTTGGTATCTGTAAGCGGTAAACGTGTTTTTTTTACTATATTTCTCGACTCTCGTCGTAAATTGAGATTCTCCATGTTTTTTAAACGATGGAACTCGGAAGATTCGTAAAGAATTGTATGGAATATTTTGTTTCAGTATGGGCTCTATTCTTCCTTTATGGGCTGCTTCATTTACATTGTATTCGGATCCTGTAAAGATATTACCTTGGGTCCTACTGCGTTGCTTGCTCTCATGACCTATGAACAAATACAGGGACGAAACTTCGACTATGCTATCCTACTATGTTTCCTTACAGGCATAGTTCAGTTGATAATGGGAATTTTGCATTTGGGTAAGTTATATAATTACATATACTTTTTATTTTGCTATAAGTTTATGATGGCCATTGTGACACCATTCAGGCATATATATTTCAAAGCTCACACGTGCAATCAATAAGAAGCACGTACTTAATAAGAAAAAAAAAATAGTTTCAGAGTGTTTCAAACTAGTTATTTCTTAATTAAGGAATTCATCAATTATCAAAAGAACACACAGTAAAAATTGCTATGTACATACTTTTAAGATTGAAGATCTTAATGGTCTAACAACTCAGCCCCAACATTCGACCCTATGCCAAGTAATTCTTACAGCTGGATATCTTAACTGGAATTTTAAAACCCTTTTTAAATCCTTGTACGGTATTATCGTTACTAGGTTAACGACCCTCTTGTTTCTCGTTACTCTTATATATAGGATGATAAGAATACATTTGTATTTTCTTTGCTGGCAATTTATTGTGTCTAAGAAAATTTATCGGAGATGATATAAAGTCTATGTCTGTTTTTAACCGACTTCAAAAAAAAGGAGGAGGTTATCAATTCGGCCGGTATATTTTTTTTTTTTTTTTTTTTTTATGTATGTACACCGATTACTCCGAGGTTTCTGAACCGATTTACGTGATTCTTTTTTTGTTCGATGCGGGATGGTGTCGAATTGGTCCCATAAAAATTTTATTCGGCTAGGCCTAGTAGTTTTTATTTTATGAGCATTTTTGTCTGTACTCGATGACTTAATTTCAATGTAGCAAGTAACTTTGATTCACTTCCCGGTAACCGATTGAGCTGAAATTTTGTATACGAATGTAAATTGGATAGCGATGAAACATTATCATGACATGGAGCTGATCTGATGATGGAATCGGAAGGTGGCCATAGGAACTCAGTAATATATTGACTCAACTTTATCGAGTTTGGGCTCGTTTGATTCGTGTTGAAAAATACACTAAAAAGTATTAAATAAAAATAACTGCGTTAAAAACAACCGACTTCAAAAACGGAAAAGTAAGAAATAAAAAAGATTTGATATTATTAATTACTACATATTATTTTTATGTGCCATTTATTAAATAGGTTTGAAGTCGGTGCCAAACACTAAGCACTTAGTATTAAGCCCATGCACCGACATCAAACCTTTTTAGTAAATAGCACATAAAAATAATATGTAGTAATTAATAATATCAAATCTTTTTTATTTCTTACTTTTCCGTTTTTGAAGTCGGTTGTTTTTAACGCAGTTATTTTTATACTATTGTAGTATCTGTTGATTAATTTAAATAACTATGAAATATCAAAATATGACTTAGGTTTAGTTAAAGAGCGGTTATGTTATCGATTGTAACCGAATTTATAAAGGAGGTTATCCACAAAACGTATTGAATAGTATATAACCTAATTAAATATGTATTTATTGTTTACATAACATGATAAGCTTGTCTTCAAAATGTAATTACCACACATTTCTCCGAAATTGCCATATAATCATGTTTTGTTTATAAAAATGTAACACAATTAAATAAGTCAATGAAGGTAGATGAATAAATGTTCATAAGGGGTGGTGATCGCTTGCCATTGGGGAATTGATTTAGACTCGCTACACGAACAGATTTAATTCAAACTTTGGCCACTTATCAAGGTTCGACGACAATACTATAATTACAAAAATTAAAAACGCAAAATAAGCGTCTTGTTTATTTTTTAACAATATTTATGTTTTTTAATAAATAGAGTGGTACCCGTGGAAGGTTTTAGCATTTATTTTTTTGAGGTTTAGACAAAGCAGTATACATAATACAATAAATACGTATTGTAAATAAAAGTATTTTGTGTTCAGGTGTATTGATAGACTTCATCTCCGTGCCGGTCACGGTCGGTTTCACATCGGCGACTTCTGTCATAATTGCTGTCTCGCAATTGAAAGGTTTATTGGGCCTGCAATTTCAGTCGAGGGGATTTCTCGATACGCTCAAAAAGGTAAACTTTATTTAGCTATTGGAAGAATACTTCTTAGAAAACAATTTGGTTTGTATTAACCTGTATTATTAAATTCAGTGTATAAAACTGAAGAAACTAGTTATTTTTCTTGCGTTTGAAATAAATAAGGAATGTTTTACTATAGTCCATCAAAATTACAGTCTGTATTATACCGTTATTACAGATATTAATGTAAGGTATTTTTATATTTTAAGTTGTTACATAAAAGATTTCAGTATCTATTATAATTAATTTGGTAGTTACGATTCTTTTGTTACCAATTTTTGGAATTTGTACCTAATATTATTACAGGTAATTTTACATCTATTTGTGTTTAATAAGATCCTTACAAAGTTTGATTGTATCCGAATTAATAACCTTTTACCAGGAATCTCTGAAATGCGTAGCTTGCAAAAATTAATCATACGCCGGGGAAATTTGTAACCGTATTTAAACAATTACAGTTCTAACTGTATCGTTCTGGGACTTGGATAAATTAAATGTATAAACTTTTTGTAGATTATCGTGAACGTTCCCAACGCAAAGTTGGCGGACAGCGTCTTGGGAGTAACCTGTATAATCATTTTACTTGTAATGAGGGTATGTATTTATTTTACCATTTCTATTTCCGTAGTAATAAATATGAAAACGGGGAGTATTGTTGACACATGTTTATTGAATTGGAACAAATATGTGTATACAAGTACCTATATACGGATTAATATCCATTCATGCTGAAATCTGCTCTATTTTATTTGTCTATACTCTATGGTGTTGCAAGGATTTTCCTTATTATAAAAGTACTAGCTTTTCGCCCGTGGCTTCACCCGTCATATTATAAATCTGTCCTATATATTATGTTAGTTAAATAACTTTATTGATAACACGATTAACACAATCGCATCGGAAATTGTAAAATCAATAATTATTTAACAACTTTACTGATTACTTTACACTTTAATGTCAGGATTTTCCCAGTGAACCCATTTTTAATACATTTTTAATACACTAAATTTATTATAAAATTGGTGTCATTCTATTATCACGCCGTTGCATTTCGACTTATATTCGGATTTTAGACCAAATTGTTAAAAAATATCCAAACATACTTTAATGTAATAGATACCGATATATTATAATGATTGTAAATTACTTTCTGCACCTTTTTTAAATTTCCACTTGAAAACAATCAAGGTCGACTGTTTTCCGTGTTTTATGAATATGTCTTTGCAATGTGTTCATTTTATAAAACTTGTATCTGTCGACTTAACGACATTTTTGAATAATTAGTTCGAACATTATTAGAATCAAGAAATCATACTATACTTGGTGTGATACACCCGATCAATTTATTTATTTTTATTTAGGTCATCCAACATCAGTCACAACAATACTTAGAGCTAGGGTACATAATATAACAAAAAAAGACAATTGTGACAAACATTTACAGGATAACACAACATGATTATTGAGTCAAGTCACTATGTGGTATGCAAAGCAAAAAATAAATAAATAAAAAGTAAACAAAATTAAGATAATTCCTTTAAATACTTGCGGATTTTATTACAGTTGTCGTGAAAAATATCAATAAAATCAATCTGAGAATATAAGGGCTATATTTGCTTCAATCATGAAGTTGGATGTACTGTAGTTAATTGGCCAATAAATGTAGACCTATTTTTCATTACACCAATGATCTTCATTGATACATTAATCAGAACAAATGAACCAATATCAAATTGTTATCTACTGACAAAGTATACTTAATGCCATTTTAAATTAGAATGTTACTTTCGTTTATAAAATCGATTCAGCATAACTTTATCTACTTGTGAACTTTTTATAGAACCCAGATCTGCAAAAGCGTTAGCAATATCGTGTAGTTCTTATCATTTCATTAGCGCCGAAATATTTCACACTAATTCAAACATCATCGTGATATTCATGAGCGTAAATTAATTATTTGCAGAAAATTAAGGACATAAATTTGCCCGCGGATCAAAAGGGGCTTAAAAAGGCATTATGGTTGTTCTCAACATCAAGAAATGCTATAGTCGTCCTGATATGCTCTGTCATGGCGTATGTTTGGGAAGCTAATTCGAAATCACCATTCAAACTGACTGGTACTGTTAAGTAAGTAGGTGTTACTTATTATCTAGGAAGTGCTAATGATATGTTGTAGGTCGTTTTGATGTTTCATGCGGTATAATTTGAGCATATGGCGTCATTTTTATTTATTTGGCTCCACTTTGGCTCTTATTCCGTGACATTTCAACACAAATTACAACAAAGTTACACATAAGAAGATATTATATATTTTATAATGTAATTCGAATAATGTGTAAAGGTGTCATATCTCTGAATATTAATGATAGCAAATTACAGTTATAATACTTGTTTTCATTTATGTTAAGAATTATTTGAAATTGGGGTTCGATGATATTTTTTTTTTAGAAAATAAATCATCTTCGCCATTTAAATTAAGTAGGTGCTTACGCAATACAGAAAACGTCGTTGACGTAACAGTCCTTAAAATTAAACAGTTTTTTGTTTTTCTTATGCATATTATTATAAGGTTTTTTGTCACTTGACGATTCAAAAAAACCTCTATTCTTTTGTTTCATTTACATTAGGTCTTAAACTAATATGTGATTGGACTCCTAGGAGTCGTAATTAAATAAAATGCTTGTGTCGGGAGGATAGCCAAAATAACAACCAAATGTTTGTCTTTTAGAGATGGTCTGCCGCCTTGGAGCTTGCCTCCTTTCAGCACAACCGTGGATGGCAGGAACGTATCCTTCATAGAAATGTGCTCAGAACTCGGTTCCTCCATCGTTCTTGTGCCTATCATTGGTGTGTTGGGAAATGTTGCCATTGCCAAGGCATTTGGTAAGTTTCAGTTACATGCTTTTTATCAGGATTGAATTCAGATATTCAATTTTTTATACTTTAAATTTAGGCTAACGTAGTCCTTATCTAGCCTTTAAAATATCTTAACATCAAATTTCACTATTTAGAACAAAATATCTTAAAAATCTTTGCATCTTCTGTTTAAAACCCCCTAACATTATCATCTTACTGTACTGGTCGATTAAGGAAAGCTGGCATGTTCACAGTACTCACACTTATGCAATTTTACTATACAGTATGTTCAAAAATAAATGCGATTCGCTAGTGTACTTGAATTGTAAAATGGGTGCGTTGTAGATAATATGAAAGCTCTCATAACTTATATGTAAAATAACAATTTAAAAGTAACTCAATCGATGAACTTAATTATTTATTCTCATACCTAATCAATTTTATTGTAATATAGTATTGATAATAATCATTCAATTATCAAATAATAATTAAATTTAATGTCATATTCAAATTAACGATATAAACAATAAAAATACACATGCGCTCACTCCCAATACAATACAAGCGAAACCCTAGCACGTAAGAGATAAGGCTACATTACAATAAAAGCTGTATTATTCAGCTATGTATGAAAATTTTAACTTACTGCGTTTACATTTAGTTTACAAAACTTATTACATTGTTACATAATTTAACCTAGGTAAAGTAAAAAAAATCTAATCCGCGTGCCGCGAAGTAGTTATCTCGTCGAATATAGTTAGTAGTATACCTAACGTCTTTGTTTAAATTATATCACCCTGTATTTATAAACAATTGCAAAATAAAAACAATAATTGTCCCCGTCACGCGAGAGATATGGGCAGACTTTTCATGATGCGTATGCAGTATGACGTCACGCCGCGCGCGTCTTCATAGACACTACACATGTGCAATGTGTGAATGTGTTTACGTTCCAGCTCTTCTTAATCGGCCTGTAGATAAATGAATCTTTTCCAGTTGCCCAAATAAATTAATTATTCGATAGAGTCATATACTTAACAGCACTATTACAAATTTTTCTTACAGCAAGCGGTGAATCAGTAGACGCAACGCAAGAACTAATAACTCTTTCGTTCGCGAACATATTGGGTTCGTTCCTCAGCGCAATGCCTATAACTGGCTCATTTTCAAGAAGCGCTGTTAACCACGCTAGCGGAGTTGCTACACAGTTTGGAAGTCTTTATACAGGTATTTAGCATTAATATAATGTATGTGTATTTTATTATGTAATCAGTGTGATAATATGTAGAGAAGTCCGCATCGTGACTTCATTATCACTTACCAGAAGGCAATATCATGGTCTTCGCTTCCCGATTTTTATTAAAAAAAATAATGATATAAGTAGAAGAAATTGGCTATAGTTTTTCTTTTCAAATATGTTTTTATTATATAAAAACACCAGACTTATTATTCTGTTGTATGCATTGGTTATGCGTTTTTTATTGTAAAAATAAGTAAGTTATTTTCAGAGAAAAATGTGCATGCAATAATTAACAAAAATATAGTGAAGACATGTTATAGGTACATTACCGTCAATTTCACAAAGTACCTACTACCTTATTATATTCTTAATAATATACCGTATATTTCTTTATTATTTATCTTATATTGAGGACGGCAGTTATAAAGGTCTCATACTTAATTTTAATTAATAGATTATTCGTATACAAAATATTCATTTTATATGAATACTAGCTTTCCGCCTGCGGCTTCGCCCGCGTTTTCAAAGAAAAACCCGCATAGTTCCCGTTCCCGTGGGATTTCCGGGATAAAACCTAGCCTATGTTACTCGTGGATAATGTAGCTTTCGAATGGTGAAAGAATTTTTAAAATCGGTCCAGTAGTTTATGAGCCTATTCATTACAATCAAACAAACAAACAAACAAGATTTTCCTCTTTATAACATTAGTGTAGATGAATAGAATGGATTATATTATATTCGCCACAATGACCTCGACATATTTTATATTACATCTAATTTGCACTCGTGGAATCATGTGATCAAATGCCGAATATATTTATTTGTAAGTTTTTTTTTCCTTCCTTAAAATTTATTCGCAAGATTAATGCCTTGAAGGTGAAGGAATATCAATATGACAT
The DNA here is from genome assembly GCF_905220415.1 of Colias croceus. NCBI lineage: Eukaryota > Metazoa > Arthropoda > Insecta > Lepidoptera > Pieridae > Colias > Colias croceus. The sequence goes on from NC_059547.1 coordinate 4,991,439, forward strand.
AATATTATAAAGCTAAAATAATATTGAACGAAAAATTCGGTTGATTCATATTTTATTAAAGGAAAAGTTTGCGAATGTTTATAATCCGCTAGTAAAGCTTCAATAATAATTTTGTGAACATTGTTGTGATTATAATAGAATTTGTTTGCGTATCTGTGTTTCGCTATCTTTTTCTAATAAATCAATTTTAAAACATATCTGCAAAAATATATGAGTTTATTTTATTTCGAAATAAAGAAATTAGAAAGGCGCCCATAGGTAACTTCATTAATAACTAAAACTGTTTAAAATATCAATTATGATATTATTATCATATTTCAAATAGAATTTAAAACGTGTTTTAGTCTATTTGTTTGGTAATTAGTATCCGGTTGATTCGATTGTTTAGGTGCTCAATGACTGGAACAGAACTGACTCGGAAAACGTGTCGAAAATAGATTACTAATAATGCGAAAATATCGAACAACATTGTTTACTAGCTGTGCTCCGAGGTTTTACCTGCATTGCTCCGCTCCTATTGGTCTGAGCGTGATGATTATAGCCTATAGCATTCTTCGAAAAATGGGCTATCTAACACTGAAATATATTATTTTTCAAATCGATCCCGTAATTCCCGAGATTAAAGACAAAAAAACTTCTTCTGCTTTATAGTATTTAGCATAGTTGTTGATTTTAACAAATATACTATTACAACTAGTCTCTTGTAACTGCTTCGCCCGGTTTGACCCGGGATTAAAATCTATGATACTCACAATAATGTGGTTTTTTATTGATAGTAGATTTCTTTTTCAAAACCAGTAAAATCAGACATTATAGGGAACTCTAAGTTAGCTAGCTAACTCTAGCTAGCTAAGCTAGCGCCCAAGAGCTGATGGGAGAGACAAAATAGTTGCGGAGACAAAAGTTGCTCTTGCGCGCTAGCTCTTACAAAATAAATTAAATGCCAGTATGGGCATTTTGAATTGTTTATGTACAAAATGTGGAAAGCAAATGACATCCACATTGTTAATATTGTTCAGTTTGATATGGATGATTTATTGTTTACAAAAACACAAGCGTATTAGGAATGCGTCGGTGCATATCGGTAAATCGATTTTTTGTTTTGTAGTATAAATAAAACTGACAAATGTATTCAAGCAAATTTAAATAATGCTGATATGAGCTGTTTCTTTATGAGAAAGTAATATGTAGTTGTTCATGATCAGCCAAAAAATGATTGTCAATTTTTTTTTAAATTATAGTTTTCTTTATAGGTACTTCTATGTTTTCCTATTCTTCTCCACTCCATGTATTTAAGATAAAAAAATTATAAACAACTAGTGGTCCGCCCCGGCTTCGCCCGTGGTACATATTTCGCATAAAAGGTAGCCTATGTTCTTTCTCAGGGTCTAAAGATTGTGTGCCAAATTTCATCAAAATCGGTCCAGTAGTTTATGCGTGAAAACCTACATACCTACATAGATACAAACCTTTCCTCTTTATAATATTAGTATAGATTTTAATCAAGTGGCGAAATCTATCCGTTATAAAATTCATGCACTGATTTTGCTAAAAACAAGTTTTCGATTTTGGTCTGATATTAATATAATTACGTTGTAACCGAAACAATAGTAAATAATAAATATTGCACGTAATACGATTGTTTTTATTATTCCACAGGTATTCTAGTAATTTTAGCACTAAGTCTGCTCACCCCCTACTTCTACTACATTCCAAAGGCGTCGCTCGCCGCTGTCATCATTTGTGCTGTGATATTTATGATTGAATATGAGGTAAGAATTGTTCAAATATAAACAACTAGCTTTCCACCCGCGGCATCGCCCGCGCAGTAAAAGAAAAACCCACATAGTTCCCGTTCCCGTGGGATTTCCGGAATAAAACCTATTCTATGTCCCGGGGTAAAAAGTAGCCTATGTCCTTTCTCGGGTATTAAAATATCTCTATACCAAATTTCATGCTAATTGGTTCAGTAGTTAAGGCGTGATTGAGTAACAGACAGACAGACAGAGTTACTTTCGCATTTATAATATTAGTATGGATTTACAAGAAAGTGAAACACAAACAATATTATATTTTAAGTCGCGCTTATTCAATCATAAAATAGATTACGTACATCAGCTCGCCTACATTATTTGGGCAATTACCTGACTTTCGTATTACCATCCTGAAACATTGTATATATGTATAACTTATACTACTCTATTACATCTTAGTTTGTAAACTATCGTTATATTATAAATAATAAATTACAACCGAAAAAACTTTAATATTGTTCAATTTAGTTATCTGGTCTAGACAATGATTTATGTATTTTTAAACTTCCGCGACCTATAAATGACAAACCCACGATAAGGCGTGAGTTCAATATTCGGTATAAATAAATTATTATTTTCTGCAAAAACGCGGAAGTAATTAAATTATAACGTTAGGAATTAGTAGTTTTATTCATGAAATATCAATAGAAATAAAATAATTATTTTTGCAACATATTTTGCAATTCTATTTTTTTATGTACTTATATACTTATAAAAAGTTACGGTCACAACAATATAGATCAGAGATAATAAATAGAATCTTTCTGCAATACCAATAAATAAATAACGTCCTTCAAAGAGATTGCTTTATATATCAACATATAGACTAAAATTTTCCTAAACTTTATTCTTTCAGGTAGTAAAACCAATGTGGCGATCCCGTCGTGCGGACTTAGTGCCCGCATTTGCAACGTTCGCGCTTTGCCTCGTTGTAGGAGTGGAACTGGGAATAGTTGCGGGCGTGTTACTGAACGTTGTGCTACTGCTGTATCCCAGTGCTCGACCGCAGTTGGACGCTGAGATTGTCACGGTGTGTATACTGTTTTTCTAAATTCAAAATAGTCCTATTATTCAGGTAGGAAAACTAAAGTCGTGCGGACTTAGTGCCCGCATTCGCTACGTTCGCGGTTTGCCTCGTTGTCGGAGTGGAACTGGGAATAGTTTCGGGCGTGTTACTGAACGTTGTACTACTGCTGTATCCCAGTGCTAGACCGCAGTTGGACGCTGAGATTGTCACGGTGTGTATACTGTTTTTGTAAATTTACTATAGTCCTAATAATATTATTTATGTATTTAGGAAGGCCATCAATTATCTATACAATCACAATACAAATATAATTTTGGAAAGATACAAAAACGCAATAAAAATAAACGCGAAAGTTTGTAAGGAGATATGGCTGTTTGTTACTCTTGCATGCAAGAGTTAATCGAATCTGAAATTTGGTAGGTTTTTTTTATTTTTAGTATTTGTTGTTATAGCGGCATTACGAAAATACATCATTTGTGAAAATTTCAGCTTTCTAGCTATCACGGTTGGTTATCACTTTCTATCTCCAGGCTGTATCACATAACAGCCTGGAGACAGACAGACTACGAAGTCTCAGTAATAATTTCGGTACGGAACCCTAAAAAAGACAGGAGTTTAAGACTGTCCATAAAAAATCAACACAATAGAATTATTTAGAAGTATCTATTTTTATTTCATATGTTTCTTCTTGTGATGCATAGCCTACTATTGATATAATGTCACATGCTTTTCAAAATTTGTTCAGGTGTATTTCTCTTAAAATAATAGCATATAGATTGGCGTTTAGTCTTGCCAAGGTTACGTTTAGAATTCTTATTGTATTGTCGTAATTCAGCCGAATAATTTAAAAATATTAGGGTAATTTTTAATTTAATTTTATTGTTTATGCTATTAGACCTCTACTATATAATTACATAACCGTAAATTGCTAACTGTTTAAACTGCCTATTTATTTTTATGATGTACTATGAAAATAATTATTTAAGTATGGTAGTTTTGACAAGGTTTATTGTTATTAATTATTGTTATAGTAAGAGTTATGCAATTTTCTATTACATTCAAATTCTGATACCAAACTTCTCTATTTTGATGTGTTTTTTTAATACGCCTTTCGATCAATGATAATAAAGCATTTATTGTAAACTACACGACAGTTATTCTCCATGTACTCATTTAGCTATCTCAGTTAGCTATCCTTGCAAAGTTTCAGATGTCAAAAAATACTTAAAAGAAAAAAGTTTATTTGTCAGTTTAGTTGTTCTCAAAATGATGAATTACCTGATATCAAAAAAGAAATACCAGTAGGTAGCTAAATTATTTCTCAGTTTCACGGTCATTTTTACTTCCTAATTATCTTTTCGTCCCAGCTTGTCTTAAATATAATAATAAACAAACTTAGAAATTAATGAACTTTTTAACTCCACAGAACAACTCGGGTATGAACTATCTCCTGATAACAGTGGGCAACAGCCTATACTTCCCGGGCGTGGAATATATTCGGCAATATGTAACGCGGGCTGCTAGCAAGCAAGGCGGGAACATGCCAGTGGTTATCGACTGCCGATACGTACTTGGTGAGTATTTTTTTCTTTTTTCTATTTTTATACCTGTACAAAAATTTATAAATATTTGAAATTTTAAAATTATTGTGAGCTTGGATTTTCTATTCTCTAAACTATTGACATAGGTATTTAATTATTTTATTTAAAGTAGAAGTCGTGTAAAGATCATACGTTGCAACAATTAAACCTGATCTTTTCGTCGCTTTCTCTGTCCCCTATGTCCCTTTGTATGCTTAAATCTTTAAAACTACGCAACGGATTTTGATGCGGTTTTTTTAATAGATAGAGTGATTCAAGAGGAAGGTTTTAGTATATAACTAGCTTCCGCCCGCGACTCCGTCCGCGCGGATGTCGGTCTTCGCGTGGATGGTTATTTCTCCATTTTAAGTACCTCTGTCAATAACATCTTATAAATATCTATTGGACCCAATTCCCAAATACGGCTAGGCCTATAATAATACGCAACGTGTGTTCGCGGTTCTACGGAACAACGTCTATGGATAAAACTGAAAAATTAAGATTATTTTTTTTCTACGTATTTTTCCAGGATAAAAAGTATCCTATTTTACGCCCAGGATAATAAGGTATAATTATACCAAGTTTCATCGAAATCGAACCGCTAGTTTTCACGTGATGCCTTCACATACAGACAGACAGACAGACAAAATTTTTTTTAATCACATATTTGGGTTTGGTATCGATCCAGTAACACCCCCTACTATTTATTTTTTCAATATTTTCAATGTACAGAATTGACCCTTCTACAGATTTATTATATGTATAGATTTATTAGGTTTTAGACAAAGCGGGCGAAGCCGCGGGCGGTAAGCTAGTATAGTAATATATATTTAAGATTTGAAAGCAAATCTCAATAAAATTTATTTCAATAGATACAGAACTACTTTCTCGTAGTGCTGTATTTCTAGCTAGGTAACTGCTGACGCAGGCATACATATCAAGAGACGATTCTCATCAAGATACCTTTGATGTTGGTTCGTCTTTACAATTAGCTCTTTCTTATTCTAGGTGCGGATTTCACAGCGGCAAAGGGTCTATGCGCACTGTCGAACGCGCTGTCATCTCGCGGACAGCCGCTAGTGCTGCTGTCGCCGCGGGCAAGCGTCGCCGCAGTGTTCAGCGGGGCGGGCTCCAGCGTGCTCGTCGTGCTCAACGCGACCGAGCTCGACGTCACTCTGCAAGGTATTGGAACGAAATTCCTTATCGCGCGTGCTGATAGGTTGCCTGGTAGAGATTGCTGTTCAGCAATAATGCCGCCTTTTGTACAATTATGATGAATTTTTGTGATATTGTTTTTTTTTTCTGCTTTGACCATTCATGTTTGTACAATGAATTATAAATAAATAAATGGGGGCTAGATTGAAAAAATTAAGATGAAAAGCTGTAACGACACTTTTTACTGTAGTTGTACGCTGAGCGGCGTGTTTTTCTCTCTCTCTCTCTCTGTCATAGAAAGCAAGCCAGTTAATTTAGTAACTTCGTTCCATCCGAGTGACCCTTGACACTTCTCAAGTTCTTTTTTGTGTTGTCTTATATGCCAGGTTTTTGCGCTATCTTTACATGGCCAGCCGCTAGTGCTGCTATCGTCGCGCGCAAGCGTCGCCGCAATGTTCAGCGGGTGGGATCAGGGCTTTTTTTACTTTACAGCCATGGACGTATAAAAAAAGACGGACGCCGTATTACGAACAAACAACGTGAAGCCACCATAGTAAGCTAGTCGGCCGCCAATACGTCGTGAACTACCGACTGATTAACTGCGTCACTGTTTCACAAAAAATATTTAAAATGCCGTCTTGCGTGGTTAAATGGTGTCGCAACAGTACAATTTTAAATAACAAAACACAAGGGATTACATTCCACAGGGAAGCAAGTTATTTCTTTTATGTTTTAATAACAAAATTGTTACGGCAAATTTTATAGAAAAAAATACAGCCGCCATTGTCATCAGGACAGCTGTTGCCATGGCAACATGGCACACACACATGGATGTTTCGCCGCCATTACTAGGCTTCACTCAATGTTTAGGCGATATACCGTCCGTCTTTTTTTATACGTCCATGTTTACAGCATACAACAATAACCAGTGTATCAAATTTATAATTTCTAGATCTTCTCTCAAGATCTCTTCGTGACGTACTATATTATAAGTCATATTCTTAAATACTCAGTCAGTAGCGGTCATGTTCTCAATATTACTTACCAATAAAATAAAATAAAACCTTACTTTAATAATAAGACGATTATTTTTTTCAGAATTAACGGGTCAAATACCCCTCCCAGTGATAAAAGACAGTGAAATGAAGAGAATTACTCCACCACCCACGTACACATCGTTAGCAACAGAAGAATCGCTGGAAGTCGTGATCTCAGACGAAAGAAATAACACTCCCTTACTAAGTGCTGTAAATAGAAAGAAAGTCAGTGAAGTAGATGATACATAGTAAGCTATAAGTAAAATATCAGTCCAGTACCTATGTAATGTAGTTTAGATAGAAACTTAGTTAGTCAAGGCTATTTAAAATAAGAACCAAGGTTTGTACGTAGTTTTAAAGTAGGTAGTTAAGTATGCAGTTATTATTTATGTGTTTTGTGTAATCTGTTAAAACCTTGTGACCCTTATAAAATGTGTTATAATAACACAGTGTGTTTAATATGTGACTATAGAAAAGAACAACAATGGTGTTGGTTTTGCACGAATCTATAATAATATACTATTAGTTCGTAAACGTGTCTTGTTTTTGAACAAAGTTCACTAGTGTTATAGATTTTTCATTATTCTATAGGAAAAAATTCACAAGATTTAATTCAGATAATATATTATGTTATGTCAGAAAAGGAATAATTATTTGACTTGGCCTGCGTTTATGTTATTTTTCTATATATCGTTCTCAATCTATCTATAAAACACAAAGGTGACTGATATAGTGATCTATCAACGCCCAGCCCAAACCACTGGACGTATCGGGCTGAAATTTGGCATGCAGGTAGATGTTAGGACGTAGGCATCCGCTAAGAAAGGATTTCCCGAAATTCTTGCGGGAACGGGGAAAAACGGGGATGCACGTTCAAAGTCGTGGGCGGAAGCTAGTTATTATATAAGATGCTCTTAACTTTGCTCATGTATAAGTATGATTTATTACATATTATAGTTTGTTGGTTTTAAACCAGTTAATATAAGTTCTTAAGCTGATAATTTGTGCGTATAATTTTGTCGAAATAAGTATTATTATCATTACGTGTACAGTGTGTTACAGTACGTGTAAAACTCTTTGCTTTTACTATTGTCTTGCTCAGTTCATATGTTCTCAGATTTAAGTATATTATTAAAAATATACAAAAGTGTTACACGCGTCTGCTTTCGATAACAGACCTATACCTGTATCAAAAGTATAAAATATCGCCAAAGAATATTTTTTTTTTTGTTTTCATGGCAAGAAGATGTAACTATTTGCCAGTGTCAAGTATGATAAAAGGTAAAAAGAATATTTTAAAAACTGCCTTTGCGAATCATTCTTCTTTTTTATGTAGTACTTATTGATCCATAACCAGTGTATTATTGAGTTCTTATATCTAGTTTAATTACATATAGATCACTCGTATTCCTATATAAATATATTCAGTGATTATATTTATTCTTATCTTTAATTGAGCTTTCATTTTACCTCTACTTTATATTTTTGTTTAATAATAATAATTTTGATGCTATAAAATGTATGTGATATGAATAAATTGTATGTAATTGTGTATTTAATGTATTATTTTTTCAACAAATTTCCTATCTCGGTTCAGGAATTCACTCATGACAGACCGACAGACAAAGTTAATTTCGCATTTATGATATTTGTAGAGTAGTCTCTAATATTTTAATAGATACAAAGGAAACTTTATAAATGTATTTTGATCACAATTAATTAACCTATCCAAATTCCAGAATATGTCCTGATTTCGTCTTTTTAATGCCCTTTAATATATTGCGATGAAAATGCTGATAGTCCATACATTAATAAAATAATTTTGAACTTATGATTCATAATTTACTTTAATGTCCAATGATAAATATAACAAGTACAACGCTGCAAAATGTATGGAATCACGTGACATTTTCTACTTAATAAAAAACCAACATTCTTATAAAATCTTTATTATAAAAAAATAAATTATATAGAGTTCAAAGAACTTAGCACCTTAAGTTTCAATATAAATGCATTGTCTGACTATAATCTATCTACAATGAGTATCGAAAACGCTACAGCTACTTAAACTTATAGTTGTAAAAAAACTACAGTAATATTTATTCTAAAACGACAAACTATAGTGATTCAAATGTTTTCACAAAATGTTTTAATGGGATGAAATGATGACGTTAAATCGCAATATAAATATTGATGATATTTTGTGAAAAATGATACGCAAATGAATGAATGATGATTCCTATTTTTTTATCGATTCGACACAATCAATTTTCAAAACTTCTGTTCAAATAACCTTTCACTATCCCGAACTATACCGAAACTCGTAGTTTAAATTCATGTAGTATAAATCTATTTTATAAAAACGCGAAAAGACTGCGTCGAATCAATTATCCAGCTACATAAAGTAAAAAAGATACAGGAAATCATATTTTGTCACTTATTGCCTCACGACGGTTTGGTGAGAGAACATTGGCTTCGAAGCGGATCTCAGCTTTTCAGACACAACGTGAGCAATTCGTGCACTTCTTTGCCAAACGAGTTCACGAGTCCGCTCATGATTGCTATCTACTCGAACCTGAAATATAATTTTAACAATTTAATTTCTACGTCGTCTTTCACAAAAGAGAAATGGATTATACAAAGCAACTCCTCACTAAAAGAAAGTTTAGGCAAGTAGTAAACAAACCTGCTTAGGCTGCAACACTTTAATAGAATGTAATGTAGCGACGCCTTGACTGTTGACGCGCAGAGTAAGTTTGCCGTTCATCTCAGCAGTTGTAGCTGTAGCTGATTTAAGTTCTTTCTTTGCGCCACGTCCAACCTACGAAAGACGGTGTTTATAATCAATCATTGAAAGGACTCTGTAATAATAACGTATTGAAAACAAAATACTTACTTCCTTTTCAACCCGAAGTATCAGGGGTCCAACCGCGAAATTACTTTTTATCGTCGTATGGTCTGACATAATACTGACTGCTACATCGCCAGATCTTCTTAAAGATGAAAGCCCATATAGAGTTCCCTTTGCCCTGGGCTTGCTTTTTTCACTGGTCTTAACTTTATTGGATGATGGCTTCTTCGTGTTCTTTACCGGTGCTTTTGCTGGTGGTTTAGGTTTAGGCTTGGTAGTTTTCTTGGGCTTAGGTTTTGCTGTGGTCGACTTCGCTTTTCCGCTTTCATTTCCAGATTTATCTTTTAAAGCTCTTGTTTCTGTTGACATAACATTTTCACTGACTGTATTAGGTTTCTGCTCGTTTACTGGTTCTTCTACTTTATTCGTTTGTTCGACTTTTTCGGAAATTTCGTTTTCTGGTACCTTTTCAGTAACTCCACCACGCGCCGTATTCTTCTTCTTGTTTTGATTTTTCCTAGAAAGTATGTTATAGCAAAATTATTATAGTACAATATTTAACGCCGATAACAACAGATCAAGTAATTATGTTGTAGACTTACGTTTTGTTTGTTTTATTTTTATTCTTTTTGGGTTTTGATTTTGACTTTTTGCTTGCATCAATTGGTTGCAATTTCACACTCACGGGATCATAGGAGCGTCGCAAAATATCATTCATCTTTTCTAGTATACTATCAACAAATTTATTGTATTTGACTATGTACACTGCAGGCACGGGTGCTGGTTTCTTAGTCGGCTCATCAGATAGTGCTCCTGTTATAAGAGTTCATGATTTAAGAAAAACATACCTACACTTTTTTAACTTAGTATATATGTAATTTTTCATAGTGATCGTAGGTAATTCTTAAATATAATTTGTGTCATGTTATATAATATCTTTATGAATGCATCTTACCTATTCGTCATATTATGATTTAAAGAATTGAGTAAACAAACAATGTGCACCTGTAAGTTTCTTATTTCTTTGAATTTCTTTTACTTTATTAATTACTAGCGGTCTGCCCCGGCTTCGCTCGTGTTAGCGCCTGTAGCACTCGGAGATTATGTGCCTAGTGCCTATCTATCGGTAAAAATATTTTTTTAAATCGGTCCAGTTTTTAGGTTAGCGAGTTTAAACCAAAAAATAAACTCTTTAGCTTTATATTGCTAGTATTGAACAAAAAAAAACTTGTATTTACCTTGTTACAATCTCAAATTTTTAAACAATTTTCTGATTTTGTAGTCTACTTTAAGCAAACCATTAAAAGTTATCGCAAAGTGTCGGAAAAGTTTTCATGTAACGTATTTTCTAATTATATATTTCTTCATATATGATAAAACTTTTTTGTCATATCGAGTCACAGTCATTTTAACTCTTAAGGTCTTCAGGTCAGGAAAATAGTCAAGTAAAAGTACAAGTAAAGTCATTTCATTTATTCTGTTCACACCAATTCATAATATGAGTAATAACTAAATCTAAATAAGATTCAACATAATGAAAATTGTTGATTTGTTCATTGAATAAGCCGAAATCCAAACAATCGAAAGCAAATAAATGATTCACGGTATATATGGAAATCTGTTTACTATTCAATTTCTCTCTCAGCAAAATCTAAACAAATATTTAGTGAATTACATTATTCATGACATCACGCACTCGTACACAGTGTGTAATTAGGTATTCAGTGGGCTAATAATTCATACAACAACACGTGCAATTCAAATCACGTCAGTGAGGCACGCGAACGGCTAACTGTTTTAGTCTCCAAGCAGCGCTTGAATTCTAATCGTTTGTAACAATTAATAGGACCAGTCAACGATGGATTTTCTATTTTCTACACGTAAAAGAAACTGCGTGCCAAACTATTCGCAATCGAAGAAATCTAATCCAATTAATAGTGGCTATTTCAACCTTCATAATTCATTTACAATGACAATATTTAATTTCACCTTCAGTTCAATTTAATTCTATGAAATAATGTAACAGTTATTATTATTAACTACTATCCAGAAATGTTTACAAGTTGATATGATTTCTTTTATCTTTGAACTTGAAATGGCTGTAGCTACTCGTTACTGATTTCTATCAAAGAAAGGAAATAGAGACCGCAATCGAGCGAGTTGTTTTAGGCTTTGCCGGTAACAAACTCGTTTAATTTAGGTCAAATTGTTCCTCGCGCCTCTCCCATAATTTCTCGGTGACAAACACTAAAAATTTCTCTTTTCGCATCTCATTATCTCGATTTCACTAAAGCGGACATAAGGCACGCGAATTCAGTGGTCATTTCGTCATTCAGTGAAAGTAAGTCTGAATCGATTTATACTCTGATCTCTGAATGTCGGGGTGTTTAGATTTGTCAAGGTCGGGTTCTGGGTGCGGTCAAAGAAAGTGTCAAGGCTACAGAAGAAATCGGATGGGTTCATCGTACGAGGTCCGGATGAGAAAGTAAGCGGGCTCGATACCCGCTCTCGACCCCTTAACACACATCCAGTTCATACTAGTTCCTTGTTAATATTCTACTGAGCTCTAACTACAGTCTGTCAAATTTGATGAATGTATCACATTATAGCGATCTTATCTACTATCTAATAACTTGCTTTTATCGCATGCGTCTAGTCTATAGGCGGCCTTATTATGTATCGGATGGGTCTAGGAATTGGAACTGGTTTGTACGTATAATACATATATAAATCGGTCAAAAAGCTAGTTACTTAAATTACTTTTAATATTTACAATTAAATCATAACAGTAATAAAGAATATATGTTGTTAAAAGCATAGATATTTTAGCATACAAATATATAAGCTGCTGGATAGGATCAAGGAATTCTACATTAATATTTTATTTTGACTAGTTCATATTGTAAACTTTATGATATGAAAATTAAATTAATATCACTAGATAATGTCACTCTCATTTGACAATAAACTAATTCACTAGAGTTTTGACCGACATACAAAATTTATTTCTTTAAATACGCACAAATCATTTCGGAGGTAGTTTAAAAAATTCCACACAGTTTTAAGAACAAACAGTTTTATTTCAAAATAATTTGCCACGGATCTAATGTGACATGATCTAGACATTAATTTAACTTTTACTTTTTCGGGTCCATACTAACACTCACACATCAAACACACACACTTAATAAATAAAATAAATTAAATAGCATAAATAAATAGTTAATAAATAGCTAAGCTAAAGGACGGGACCGAGGAGGTCTCTCAGGTGGATGCGGGAGCGAGGCACGCCCGTTCGCTGGCGCCATTTAACTATCTGACCTTTTTGTGTTCTGTGGTCCTTATACCAGCGGCAGTGGTCGCTTTTGTTTTCTTTACTTTACCGTGATGCGTCTTTTTTCCACTCTTTTTTTTGAGGGCCGCGACATTAGCCTTTAACTTTTTAGACTCACGTGAATGCTTGGAAGAGATATTCCTGCCGAGGGCATCAGAAATGTCGTCATCTTCATCATCGTCATCGTCTTCCTCTTCATCATCATCATCCTCATCATCTTCAGGTTCTAATGCGTCGGTGATATCTTCCTCATCGTCGTCATCATCATCGGCATCGCTAGCGACGGCGGCTTCCGAACTGGCAACAGGAGTTTCTACTTCAGCGCTCGCGGGTTCTTTTTGAGCCTCAGATTCGTCTCCTTCCACGGCGGGTTCGCCTTCTGATGCTTCGGCTTCTTCTGAAGCGGCAGCGACTTCTTCGACGGAAGCGGATGAAGCGACGGCAGCGGGAGCAGGAGCAGCGGCCACAGTGTCAGCCGCGGCTACGACAGGCTGTGCAGCTGCGGGCTCATCATCGTCATCGTCATCTTCTCCACCTTAAGAGGAAGAGATATTTTATTAGTATTTTTTTCAGTCTGATTTAGACAAAATTATCAGTAACTCAATGACTCTAGTAATAGTAATAATTACCAATAATAGTTATATAATTTATCAGCAAAAAATTTAATATCATCGAACCGCTCTTATAATTATTTTAAATTGTTAATTAATCTTACCTCCCAAGATGTCGTCGAAGAATCTTTCTAGATAATCATCATCTTCGTCATCATCGGCTTCCTCGTCTTCATCATCATCGTCGTCGTCGTCGTCGTCGTCATCGTCATCGCCTAGTATGAACAAATTAAATCTTAATTTATGTATTCATTCCACTCAACACTAATTGTTAAATGGTCATGTACCGTAAGAGTTAAAAATTTAATTACAATATGTACTTATCATTAGAAATGACGATAAAAAGCATAACTGTTTATCTTATCGATGTGTTCATATATTATCATGGTAAAAGAATAGTTCGAATCTAGTTATCGGGAATTAATTATTTGTACTGTAATATTGCACAAAAACGGCATTACTGCAATGGTGCGTGACATCGAGAAGTATGCTTTATCCAGTAGAAAGCACGGTAGCTTCAATTTCTCTGATTATTTCTTTTAGAATCAATTAACAAATGAGAGCATCTGTCACGCTGAGTACATTCCGTTCATTCGCGTCCTGATTCGTTGGAATTTTATCGATAAATTGTAATACTTTCTAATGCATATGCAATCGATTCAAATAAAATATTATAGTGTTATTAATATGTAATTATTTTATGTAAATCATACAATATGGAATTCATTTCTAATTTTTAAATAGCCTAATTAACTTAAAAAAATAAATTAAAAACAAAACAATTGAGTTGAAATGACTTCGTTTCTAAACTCAAACTCATCGTTTCAAGCAAATGAATCATTTATTTACATAAACGAATGTTTGTTGTTTCAAATGAAATTAAGTTTTTACAATGGTCTTACAAAATGATGTAAATACGGTCAATAAACGAAAGCATCCATATAGTTTAAACAATTTTTAAATCCGTTGTGTTATTCCCAACACTAAACTGACTATGATCCCTTACTTGTATACTTTTATTTATAAAATATTCCGATGAAAATATCTAACACGTAATACGTAAATCTAGTATTGGATTGTAACTACCGTTACGATGAATTCTTGCAAACGGTAAACGGTATACGCAAATAAATTTATTTACTCTACTTGTTTAGAACTTGTTAGAAAGTTTTCATTTTACAGTAATGACCGTAAAACTTTTTATTTGAATATATTTAAGTAAATAAATAACACGCGATTTAATCATGAAAGAATTTCACTAAATAGATTATAAAATTCGTAATGATAGTTTTATTCACCTGTGATATCAGGGATACCCTCATCGTCGTCGTCATCGTCGTCATCATCGTCGTCGTCACTGGAGGCTGCGGGGGCGGCGGCCGGGGCCGACTGTCTTCCAACTTCCTTCACCTCGCCCTCAGCAGACCTGATGATGGGGCTACTGCTAGCCAACAACACTAAGCAGCATACCGCCGCTAAAAACAACAATGACCTCATCTCGTATCTGAAACAAACAGGGGCCTTTAATCATCACCGTCAAGAGGTGACCGCGACGGGGTGGTCACGGGCACTCGCTATCACGATATCACAACACTATCACAATCACAGCACGTGCACTGGATGTCCTTAACACTTCACCTTTTGACTTTTCACTGTTGAGTCCTAATGGGCTCTTGCGGAAGATGTTCCGCCCGCGTCCTTCTGTGTCGGTGATCGGGACGCTATGTCCGAGCCTGGCGAACGGAAACGTTATAGCGGCGGCGTCTTCACCGCACTCTCTTTTATAGAGTTACGTCACACAGGCTGGGAAGGAAAGTAGTGATGGTAGCCAGTGCGGACATAGATCAACGGCGTTATAGACTTTCTCCGAATATCGACTCGATAATGTGCTTATATATTACAGTGTTCGCTCTTATGTTTTACATTAGCTATTACGTGTTGTTACCTAAACAATGCTAATAGAGCGTAGCTCTGCTTCATCGAAGGGCTGAATCTATTATGAGTTAAGAACTTATCATGTTATATTTTATACTATACGCCGGGTCTGCGTCAGTCGCGAATCTATAAGAATCGAAGAGGGGTTGCAAAAGTTCGATTAACTAATTTATTCAACTTATTTGCCGACGTATAATGTCTTTGGAGAAAAGTGGGCAAGCGTGTGGTATTGGAATTTTAAAACATTTTGAACATTAGTATGTGGTCACTAGAGCCATACTTTCACTTAAGGTTATGTATGAAAACGCGTCTAGTGTAATTGATAACGTGACGTAAAAAGGAGGCGCATGATTGGGAAATATTTGCAACTTTTACTAGCACATTATATGACCAATTATCCATCATAAATCGCAATTACAGCGCAATAAAATTACAATTTTATCGTGCGGATTCCATTCATAAACAAGGATTACAGTTGTGAATTGTAGAATGTCTTTAATTCAGATGCATTGTAAGTACTATGTGTATGTACTATTGTATACGTAAGATGGGTATCCATACAAAGATGTAAGTAAGTAGGGAATCAATAAATTTTTACTTTCAAATACAGGACACAGCAAAAATAATATTATATACAACAAAAGTACTATAATCGCATCAAACATAGTATTTTATATAGTTCAGAGAATCTTTCAGGAGATACGAATCACCATATAAATCATATTTCGATCTCGCATTGTTCGCGTTTTAACAACCAGGACGTGTGATGCGCTATTTCCATAAAAGTGATCGTCGTTATCGTAATAACTATAAAGTCAGTGCACAGGTTGATATCGCGACATCGCTCCTAAGCGAGAAAGGTCTAAACCCGTTTTTGGTTTTGTAGGCGGCCACAAATATTTGTATGCGGCTTGTGAATGGACCTCGAGGACTTTCTCCGACTGACTCTTACACTCACACTGCAAGCGTCAGTCGCTTGTTAATATTTTGTGCCACTTTGCGTTACCCAAATTATGACATTTTTTGTATTTATCGCTTCATTGGGCATTTTCACATCAGGTACTGAAGTATTATTTTACCAAACATTCGTGACAGAAATTTTACAGCAACTTAAACTATTCTCCTAGTTCTACGCGTAAATACATTTTATGTTGAACTTAAGAAATCCTTTTTTCAGATAAAACTAAATATGGATCGCTCACTAAATCAATATTATATTGCATTTCAAAATAAACAGCAACACACGACTATTAGTTCAGGATACATCGCCCATTTTTGCAAGTGACTACTATCAAGCTAATTTTCCGTTTGTAGCTTTATTTTGATGAGACGCCCAATAATTTCGTGTACGAAAGTCTCGATTGTGGTAGCTAACAGAGATAACAAGGATAAAAATTTTTGATTTGATGGTTCTCAAATATTTATTACTAACTGAATTTTTTTTTTGTTCAATCTCAAGATAATTACCTAAATTATTCGAAAAAATATTTGTCCTACAAAATCTATGGTTTGTTCAAAGAGTCCCCCTTTCCAAAGTGTATCGATAACGAGGTCATCATAAATGATTACTAACAAGCTGATTTTTTTGTTTTCACTTAGTTAATGTTTATATAATTCAACAGACATATTGTCCTACAAATTGCGTAATATATATTTGAGAACCATCAAATCAAAAAATTTTATCCTTGTTATCTCTGTAAGCTACCACAATCGAGAGTTTCGTACACGAAATTATTCGGTGTCTCATCAAAATAAAGCTACAAACGGAAAATCAGCTTGATAGTAGTCACTTGCAAAAATGGGCGATGTATCCTGAACTATATAGTAACCATAACAACCAGGATCTATTACGTAAACTTCAAATATTTAACATTTCACTCACTAATTTCTCCACACTGAAAACAACGGCCGAACGAGTCATACAACAAATTACTTAGGTACTACAACTTCAAGTTCTTTTCTCATATTCCCTTTACATTATTAAAATTCCAAATTCCTAAGAATTCCATGACAAATATTATTTTTGAGGATATTATTATCTGACCTATTTACGGCAATTATACCTATTATTGTCAAAGCTTCTTAATTGTTGTGATTTTAGCAATTCTATTCATTAGTTTACTTAACTTTAAATATATTGGTCTAAGGTCTGTGGTTTAGCTGCAACATACCACAATGTCAACAGAGCGACTATCAATACTGTATGGGAACCATTAAAACATCAAAGAACCAGTCTCCATAAGGTCAATGTATTCGCAATTTACCACGGTTATTCTGAGATATACGATTTTAGCCATTTCTATCTCAACATATTCATGATATTCAAGCTTTAGATTGCTGAATTCTCATGCTGCTCATAAAATGTAATTAATAAAAAAAGGAAAGTTATTTAATTCACATAAACTTCCGTTCTGCTTTTTTATGTAACACGAAATCTTGTAAGATAAAGTCCAATCCAGATAATCTTCTTGGAATTATGAAAGTTATCATAATTGAAACTGGAATGTATTTCGCAATTTTGGTGTTTTTATTACTTTTTATTTAGTAACATTGTACTTTAAGAGCCAATAAAACAACAATATTCGATGCATAAAGTTAACAGATTGTAGTCTTACCAGTTAGTCTCTTATTTTGTTCCGATTGTAATATATATTGCATTGAGATTAAAATTAATGGCTGGTGTGGTTGAGAGCATGGAAATAAAAAAGTTACGAGTCAATTGATCTTTATAGTCCCTTTCAATTATTTGATTAAATTGTTTTGTTGTAATTTTGAATGTTTATCTGGATTTAATAAAGTGTAACAGAGAAAGCTCTCAAACATTTCTAGTGACTGCGGTTTTTGAGCGTCGCTTTTTTTTATCTTTATTTGAGAAGTAATTCATAGTACCAAATTGTTAATTATTATTACAAATTAAACCTACTTATGTTTGTATTAATGAGTTTTTTTTTTCAATGTTATCTACGTCTAATGCATGTATATTTTCACATTCAGCGCCATAACATTTCATAATAACTAAAAGATCTCAACACTTCTAAGAACACAATTAATGTCAATGTTGAGATTTCAAGAAAGTAAAAGTTTTAAGGAAAATGAAACGTCAAATGTCACAGTTGAAATACTTTTATGGATTAATGAAACGTGCATAATTACAATTGTGACAAAATCCAGTTTTTGTACAGTTTCATGCGCTTGGAAGATTTGCATTTTTTTTTTCGGTTATTTTACGTAATTTTGAGGACCCTTTTAATGCTAATCGATTCTTCTAGTTTTGTCTATGGTTTATAAAATAACAAATATACAATGAAAATATCTCAATATATCTCCAGAACGCAATTATATCCAATGTTTTGTTTTGAATTATTAATATCCTATATCAATACAAACTCTCTTGAGTATTATGAAATATTATAGCAGTTAAACTAATGATTAAAAGGAAAAACAATAAATAAATATAGTGAAAATAAAAAGAAAAAAATAAAACAATATTATTGACTTAACCGGGTGACCTGGACTTAAGTATGAGAAGTAAATCAAGGGCTATCCTGATAAGCAGTGGTCGTCATAGATCAAGCAAACAGATACCTAACTACTTGGTTTTTTTTTATTCAGATGTATGTAAAAATTGTTTCTACCTCTTTATGAAAGCTTATTAGCAGATTTTTTGTATTATAACGTAATTATTTCCAACTAAAATTGTACTAATATAAAATTTTATTTTTAGTTATAATCAGCATACTACAAATTAGCAAATGGTATATTGGTACTTATAGAATTAATTTCGCCTAGAGGATGTATGTAACCGAATCCTTTAGACTCGATTTTGACATATTTTAAACAAACAGATTTAATTCAAATTTTGTACTTTTGGGGTGTAATTTATTTCAAAAAATAAAACACTAATAAAGCTCAAGAACTCACAATAAAGTCTCGCTTATAAGATCTCCTGAAGCATGAAACCTCTTATACGAGGAAGCAAAACATCACTTAATAAAAAAAAACGAGTAACGGTTGCACCGCTACAAGTACCGTGGAACTTTTTGTTAAAATGCAACTTTTTTTTAATATTAATCTATTTTTTCTATATCAAAGCAATAGTAACTACCCACAGTCTATCATCAATATTTATTTTTGTTGTTTTATCTTCTACTATTATAGAAAGGAATCGCAAATTGTGTTAGCATAACTCGAAAACGGCTGAACCCATACCGTTGATTCTTTTTTTTTATAACAAATAATATTTGAAGTACGAGGATGATTTTTATGGAGAGAAAACGTAAACGTGGGGCCTACCACGGGCGAACTGCTATTTGTATATAAAATAAAGAAATTTAATACAAATTCTGTTTAATTTTTTCTGAATAAAATTAATATTCATTCTATAAATAACTAAGTAAAACGTAACCTGGCTAAATAATCTCACACTCTATTAAGTCGACATAATATTACAGTATTTGCAGTATATTGAAGAAATTCTTTTAAGAGCGAGTTTAAGAGAAATCTATAATTATTAAAGTCGACATTCGCACGAGTAGAGCGAAAATGATATATTGACTAACTGTCAGCTGTTACTAATATGATGTGGAATATAATTATGAAAAACAGAGAAAAACCTACGAAATGTACATTTTTAAAATGTCATAACACAGACAAAAACATATACTGAAGTAGAATTTAATAGCTACATTGTCATTTATCATTGCATTGATATGAACTTTATAGTGATTAATTTTTCTTTAATCCTTGATATTTATTTTTCTTAAATCCCACCAACATTATAAACGCGAAAGTTTGTAAGAATATTGTGTGCTTGTTGCTCTTTCTCGGAAAAACAGCTGATCGAATCTGTATGGAATTTTGGTACCTTAGAAAATACGATAGTATTGATTTACATATAAACACATAGGCTGCTTTATCCTGGGTACCACGGGGCACCGAATTTCAACTTGTATGTAATAGGTATACGTAAAGAACCGTGTGCTTTAATATGATATGAAAATACACGATCAAAACAAGCTATTTGTCACCCTGACAAATTCGTAGCATACAAATTAAATTAATTAGCAATCAATTAATTTGTTATAATCTGTGACAATCCGTCGTTTAAGTACGAGGTAAAGTGGGCCACTAACGCGACCGGTCGGACTTTCTTCGCCTTCTCACTTCCGCCTGCGAGCCTCCACGCAAGGACTCGTCACCTATTTACTGTATGTTGGTCACTAGCCACAGCTGATTGGAGTTTATTAATTTGTTTGACATAATTGTAATAAAAGAAAAGCTTCGTTTTAAATGAGAGGTTATAAATGGTAAAACGATGTTACAACGATTCAAAAATGCTTCTAGAAGAAGTCTTATCTATAGGTACATATAATAAATCTGTAGAAGGGTCAATTCTGTACATTGAAAATATTGAAAAAATAAATAGCAGGGGGTGTTACTGGATCGATACCAAACCCAAATATGTGATTAAAAAAATTTTTGTATGTCTGTCTGTCTGTCTGTATGTGAAGGCATCACGTGAAAACTAGCGGTTCGATTTCGATGAAACTTGGTATAATTATACCTTCTTATCCTGGGCGTAAAATAGGATACTTTTTATCCTGGAAAAATACGTAGAAAAAAATTAATCTTAATTTTTCAGTTTTATTCATAGACGTTGTTCCGTAGAACCGCGAACACACGTTGCGTATTATTATAGGCCTAGCCGTATTTGGGAAT